>NC_082679.1:25382297-30382297 GCF_025265405.1 Mesoplodon densirostris | reverse complement strand
ATTTCCCCCCTGGGGCTGCCAAATTTAGCAGAGTGCCATTCCAGCTGCAGTGTTTCCAAGTGATCTTAGGTAATCATAACTCTGCATTCCCTGTGCAGTGCTCAAGGAGGTTACCTCCCAGCCCTAATTTCCTATGCACTCTGATTACCCAAACCCAGCCAGGAAGGCCTGGTGTCCTGCGTTTGGCATCCTGGAGTCCAGACCCCTTAAGACGAGCTGATGACAGCTCGCTGCCAGGCCTTTTTGCCATTAGAGAAGTGAGGACAATAATAGAAGTCATAGGAGGGTTCTCCACGGATGGGGAGGCCCAGCCTCTCAGAAGGAGGATCAGGATTGGAGGCACTGGGGATGTTTAGCCTGGACAAGAGAGGAATCGCAAATGGGTTGCTAGGGGTGAGCAGAGGGACACGGCTATTGTCTTCACGTATGTGAGGGCACATAAAGAGGGCATAAATGTGATCTGCATGGACCCTGAGAGCAGAACAACTGTGGCAGGCAAATCGCTTTCAGTTCCACAGAAGGAAAACAATTCATCCCCTGTAGGGCTGTCTTTAAAAAAGGTTTAACTTTTTATTTTGAAATGATTTCAAATGTATAAAAAGTAATAAGAATGATGCTAAGAAAGCCTAACGACTCTTCACTCTGATTTGCAAATTAACATTTTGCCACATTTGCCTTAACATTCTCTCTCTATGCATAATCATTATTTTTCTGAAAAATTTGAGAGTAAATTGCAGACATTTTGCTCCATTACCTCTAAATACTTCAATATGTATTTCCTAAGAATAAGGATGTTCTCTTACATAATCATAATTAGCAAAATTATCGATTATAAAATTGTACAATTATCAACATCAGGAAATTTTACTCTGACATAATAATCTTATGTAACCTACGGTCCATCTTCAATTTTCAATTGTCCCAATAACATCCTAACTTTTTTCCTGGTCCAATACAAGACTGCATATTGCTTTTAGCTGTCATGTCTCTTGAGTTGCCTTTATCCTAGAATGTCTCCTTGCCTTTCTATGTCTTTCATGTTGCTAACAGCTTCAAAAAGCACAGCCAGTGGTTTTGGTTTTGTAGAATGTCCCTTTGGATTTGTCTGATATGTCCTCGTAACCAGATTCAGGTTACCCATTGTTTGCAGAAATACTGCATGAAGGCCGTCTTGAAAACAATGACTGGGGTCTGTTGCCAAGCTTGTTGAATCACAGTCTGGTTGGCCAGAAGGAAATTCTCACCTAAGACACTGAGTTTGTCACGTCTGATGTCTTCTTGAATTTTTAAACTTCTCGGATTCTGTGATTCTCTGTCCCCCAAATATTTTCAGAACTTGTAGAGTGAGATCTTTCTTCGTCAGCTAATCAGCTTTCCTACCTCTCCTTTGCTCACTCTAAACTTCTGTGCAGCCCTCAGGGCACTGCAGGCAGGGAAGTGGCCCAGAGGCTGTGGGAAGCTGTGGGCAGGTGTCTGGGCCCACAGCGTGGCTGTTCATGACCCATGCTGTGGCAGTAACAGGGAGGATGGGGATTCTCTGCATACAAGAGCATCCCGAGAGACTCTGCATCCAAGGCTGTGCCTGTGAGCCGATTTCCCTCCTCCAGCTTCTCTGGCCAGAGATGGATTGCGTATATTCAGGGAGCCAGTGAGCCATCCAAGGGTGAGAGGCCAATTTCTTTACTTTTCTCAGTCGGAGCGTCCCTACAGCAGCAGCTATCAGCCCCGTGCCCCTCCCCACACTGTCTTCCTGCAGCAAAGCCCGAGAAGCCAGGAGAGCATGGTGCTTTGGTTAAGGAAGTTGTGAAGGGCTTTCTGGTAAACAGACAATCGAAGTCTTGTGGGAAAGACTCCTGGGGGGCATTGACCCAGGGTTGGGCCTGTGCAGGGGTCAGCAGGCTGCTGTCCACATAAGCAGGAGCAGATCTAAAGCCCTTCACCGCTGTTCCCAGCCTTGTCGCTCTTGACTCTTGCCCAAGCCTCATGCACGTGGTTCCCTTAAGAGTCTCACTACGCCCGCACCACGCACCCAATCTCAGCAGAACGTCTCACTTGGGCTTTCCCTCAAACTCTCCTTCTCTCCTCTCCTCTGCTTCTAACCACCCAGCTCTAGCCTCACTTCCAATTAGAAGTCCTCCCTAAACCCATCCTCTTCCCAGACCGTCCTGATCTGTCCTTCTGCAGAATTTGGGTAGCACAGGGGATCTGTGTTACTCGGTGATGCTGAGTCCAGACAGCCCGGTCCCAGGGTTTATATTCTTAAATACATGATTAAATATCACAATGTCATGGGCTAATCCCCGCATGACCTCTTGATCCCATTCCTTTACCTCCCAGAGGTAACCATCATCTTGAAATCGGTGTGTATCTTTCTAATTCATTTTTAAAAAATAAACTTTATTTTTAAAAACAGTATTATATTTACAGGAAAATTGCAGAAATAGTACAGAGGGTTCCCCCTCTTATTAACATCTTATATTAGTATGGTGTATGTGTTATGATTCCATATATGTTACTATTCAACAGTAAAAATGAATGAACTAAGTCCACACATTAACCTATGTGAATATCGTAAATCAAGAGAGAAAAAAAGCAGGTTGCAGGAAAATTTATTCACTCTGAGAACCATATGTGAAAGTTCACATACTTGCAAAACAATAATATATTCATTTACTGTTAAGTATGTTTGTAGTAAAATCCCATTTCTCCAAGTGGCCCTGATTCCTTTTACTGGGGAATGGTATTAGAAACCAAGATCTGGGCACCAGGTGTGTTCTGTGTTACTGGGATATATGTATCTTGCTTTTCTCACTGATCAATAAATTGTGGAAACTCAAAAAAAATTAAGATTAAGAAGAGAAGCAACATGCTGGTATAAATGTGATTCATTTAACTACAAAGAATTAGTATACAGAGTTTACAAAGAATGTGCAAATAAGTCAATAACAAAAACAATCAATTAGGAAAGTGGACAAAAGATATAAGCAAGCAATTAATTCACAGTTGAGCCAAATAAACACATACAAAAATGCTCAACCTTTGAGTATCAGGGAAGTGTGAATTAAAACCACAATCACAAAAAGAGCTATTTCTCATTCTTCAGATTGGCAATATTAAAAAGCCTGGAAATTGTCTGTCTCAGCATATACATAGAGCACCATATATAAAAATAAATTCAGGGGCTTCCCTGGTGGCGCAGTGGTTGAGAGTCCGCCTGCCGATGCAGGGGACACGGGTTCGTGCCTTGGTCTGGGAAGATCCCACATGCTGCGGAGCGGCTGGGCCCGTGAGCCATGGCCTCTGAGCCTGCGTGTCCGGAGCCTGTGCTCCGCAACGGGAGAGGCCACAACAGTGAGAGGCCCACGTACTGCAAAAAAAATAAAAAAATAAAAAATAAATTCAGAGCTCTTAAACTCTGCTGGTGGGAGTATAATTTGTCCGAAGCAATTTGGTGTTATCTGGTCAAGTTGAAGAGTATCTTACTAACATTTCCAGCAATTCTCCCCCTTAGGTATATACGTGCTCTGAACAAATTCTGCCGGTGGAAGGAGTCACCTACAGAGTGGCCGCCAGCTTTGCATGCTCCCTCCCACCGTCCTCACAACCTCTGCTAGCCTCTCTTCTCTCATACTCACTGATGTCAACAAAGTTCAATTTAGAAGCAAACAATCCACAGAGGATAGACTCTCATGCACAAAATATCCTTGTGGCCCCTCTTCAGGAATATTTGTAGCAGCTCTGTTTGTAACATCTTAAACACCTATCAGCAGGAAAATGGATGAATTGTGTAATATGGATACAGTATGTTACTCCATGACTCAGTTATTTTGTAACTAGAAGTTTGTACCTCTTAATATCCCTCACTATTTCACTCACCCTTGCCTCCCTCTGGCAAGCATCTATTTGTTCTCTGTATCTGGGAGTCTGTTGCTATTTTGTTATGTTTGTTCATTGTTTTTTAGATTCCAGGTATAAGTGAAATCACATGGTATTTGTCTTTCTCTGTCAACTTATTTCACTTAGCATAATACCCTCTAGGCCCACCCATGTGGTCACAAATGGCAAGACTTCATTAAGTGAAATAGCTGGATGGTATGGTAGCTCTATGTTTAATTTTTTGAGGAAACTTCATACTGGTTTTTGCAGTGGCTGCACCAATTTATGTTCTCCCCAATGGTGCATGAGGGCTCCCTTTGCTCCACATCTTCATCAACACTTGTTGTTTGTTATCTTTTTTATGATGGCCATTCTGACAGGTGTGAGGTGATATCACACTGTGGTTTTGATTTGCAATTCCCTGATGATTAGTGATGTTGAGCATCTTTCCATGTGCCTGTTGGCCATCTGTATGTCTTCTTTGGAAAAATGTCTATTCAGGTTCTCTGCCCATTTTTTAATTGAGTTGTTGGATTGTTTGATGTTGAGTTGTAAGAATTCTTTGTTTATTTTAGATATAAACCCCTTACCAGATATATTGTTTGCAAATATCTTCTCCCATTCAGTAGGCAGCCTTTTCATTTTGTTGATAGTTTCTTTTGCTGTGCAAAAGATTTAGTTTGATGTAGTCCCACTTGTTTACTTTTTATTTTGTTTCTCTTGCCTGAGGAGACATAACCAAAAAAAATATTGCTAAGGCCAGTGTCAAAGAGAATACTGCCTCTGTTTTCATCTAGGAGTTTTATGGTTTCAGGTCTTATATTTATGTAAGTCTTTAATCCATTCTGAATTTATTTTTATATATGGTGTGAGAAAGTAGTCCAGTTTGATTCTTTTGCATGTTGCAGGCCAGTTTTCCCAACACTATTTATTGAAGAGGCTGTCTTTACCCCATTGTATGTTCTTGCCTCCTTTGTTGTGGATTAATTGACCATATAAGTGTGGGTTTATTTCTAGGCTCTCTATTCTGTTCCACTGATCTATGCATCTGTTTTTGTGCCAGTATCATACTATTTTGATTCCTGTCTCTTTGTGGTATAGCATGAAATCTGAGAGCGTGATGCTTCCAACTTTGTTCTTCTTTCTCAAGATTGTTTTGACTATTTGGGGTCTTTTGTGTTTCCATACAAATTTTGTAATTCTTTATTCTAATTCTGTGAAAAATGTCATTGGTATTTCGATAAGGATTCTGTTGAATCTGCAGATTGCCTTGGATAGTATGGTCATTTTAATAATGGTAATTCTTCCATTCCCTGAGCACGTATATCTTTCCATTTGTTTGTGTCATCTTTCGTTTCTTTCATTAATGTCTTGTAGTTTTCTGAGTACAGGTCTTTTAGCTCCTTGGTTAGATTTATTCCTAGGTATTTTATTCTTTTTGATGTAATTGTGAATGGGATTGTTTTATTAATTTCACTTTCCAATAGTTTGTAGTTTGTGTATAGACATGCAACAGATTTCTGTATATTAATTTTGTATTCTGCAACTTTACTAAATTCATCGATGAGTTCTAATAGTTTCTTAGTGGCATCTTTAGGAGTCTCTGTATATAGTATCATGTCATCTGCAAAGTGCTAGTTTTACTTCTTCCTTTCCAGTTTGGATTCCTTTTATTTCTTTTTCTGGTCTGATTATTGTAGCTAGGACTTCCAAGGCTATAATGGATAAAAGTGCAAGAGTGGGCATCCTTGTCTTCCTCCTGATGTTACTGGAAATGCTTTCAGTTTTACGCCATTGAGTATGGTGTTAGCTGTGGGCTTTTCACATATGGCCTTTACTATATTGAGGTATGTTTCCTCATTTTGTTGAAAGTTTTTATCAAAAATGAATGTTGAATTTTGTCAAAAGCTTTTTCTGTATCCATTGAGATGATCATATGATTTTTATTTTTAAATTTGTTAATGTGGTGTATCACATTGATTGATATGTGGATGTGAACCACACTTGCATCCCTGAGATTAAATCCCACTTGATCATGGTGTATGATCCTTTTTTTTTTTGCGGTATGCGGGCCTCTCACTGCTGTGGCCTCCCCCGCTGCGGAGCACAGGCTCCGGACGCGCAGGCTCCGGACGCGCAGGCTCAGCGGCCATGGCTCACGGGCCCAGCCGCTCCGCGGCATATGGGATCCTCCCAGACCGGGGCACGAACCCGTATCCCCTGCATCGGCAGGCGGACTCCCAACCACTTGCGCCACCAGGGAGGCCCAGAAATAAACTTTTTTTTTTTTTTTTTTGCTGTACGCGGGCCTCTCACTGCTGTGGCCTCCCCCGCTGCGGAGCACAGGCTCCGGACACACAGACTCCGCGGCCATGGCTCGCGGGCCCAGCCGCTCCGCGGCACGTGGGATCCTCCGGGATCAGGGCACGAACCCGTGTCCCCTGCATCGGCAGGCGGACTCTCAACCACTGCGCCACCAGGGAAGCCCTGTATGATCCTTTTAATGTACTGTTGAATTCGGTTTGCTAATATGTCGTTGAGGATTTTTGCATCTATATTCATTAGTAATATTGATCTATAATTTTCTTCTTTTTTTTTTTTTTTTGTGAGCCTCTCACTGTCACAGCCTCTCCCATTGCGGAGCACAGGCTCCGGACGTGCAGGCTCAGTGGTCATGGCTCACGGGCCTAGCCACTCCGTGGCATGTAGGATCTTCCCGGACCGGGGCACGAACCTGTGTCCCCTGCATCAGCAGGCGGACTCTCAACCACTGTGCCACCAGGGAAGCCCTATAATTTTCTTTTTTAATGGTGTTTGTCTTGTTTTGGTATCAAGGTGATCCTGGCCTTATAAAGCATTCCTCCCTCTTCAATTTTTTAGAAGAGATTGAGATAGTTGTTAACTCTTCTTCAAATGTTTGGTAGAATTCACCTGTGAAGTCATCTGGTCTTGGACTTTTGTTTGTTGGGAGTTTTTTGATTACTGATTCAATTTCATTACTGGCAACTGGTCTGTTCATATTGTCTGTTTCTTCCTGATTCAGTCTTGGGAGGTTATACATTTCTAAGAATTTGTCAATTTCTTCTAGGTTGTCCATTTTATTGGTGGATATTTGCTCATAGTAGTCTCTTAGGATTGTTTGTATTTCTGTGTTGTCAGTTTAACCTCTCCCTTTTCATTTCTGATTTTATTTATTTGGGCACTCTTTTTTTCTTGATGAGTTTGGCTCAAGGTTTATCAATTTGTTTATCTTTTCGAAGAACCAGCTTTTAGTTTTATTGATCTTTTTTTCTGTTCTGATCTTTATTATTTCTTTCCCCTTACTAACTTTGGGTTTGTTTGTTCTTCTTTTTCTAGTTCCTCTGGGTGTAAGGTTAGGTTGTTTATTTGTGATTTTTCTTGTTTCCTGAGGTAGGCTTTTATTGTTATAAACTTCCTTCTTAGAACTGCTTTTGCTGTGTACCATACATTTCGGATCATTTCATTTTCATTTGTTTCCAGGTATTTTTAATTTCCTCTCTGATTTCTTCAGTGGTCCATTGGTTGTTTAGTAGCATATTGTTTAGCCTCCAAGGGTTTGTGTTTTTTGCAGTTTTTTTCTTGTAGTTGATATCTAGTCTCATAACTGGTGGTCAGAAAAGATGCTTGATATGACTTCAGTCTTCTACTAAATTTATTTGGACTTGTTTTGAGACCTAGCATGTGATCTATCCTAGAGAATGTTCTATATGCACTTCAGAAGAATGTGTTCTGCTGCTTTTGAATGAAATGTTCTGTATGTATACCTATTAAGTCCCTCTGCTGTAATGTATTATTTAAGGCCAGTGTTTCCTTGTTGATTTTCTGTCTGTATGATCTGTCCATTGTTGTAGGTGGAGTGTTAAAGTCCCCTAATGTTATTGTGTTACTGTCAATTTCCCCTTTTATGTTTGTTAATATTTGCTTTATATATTTAGGTGCTCCTATGTTGCTTGCATATATGTCTACAATTTTTATATCTTCTTGTTGGATTGATCCCTTGATCCCATGTAATGTCTTTCTTTGTCTCTTTTTACAGTCTTTGTTTTAAAGTCTATTTTTCTGATATATATATTTCTACTCCAGCTTTCTTTTCATTTCCATTTGTGTGGAATACCTTTTCCCCCTCACTTTCAGTCACCTTGTGAATGTGCAGATATGAATTAGGCAGCATGTATATAGGTTTTATTTATGTATCCACACTCTATGTCTCTTGATTGGAGCATTTAGCCCATTTATATTTAAAGTAATTATGAATAGGTATGTACTTACTGCCATTTTGTTAACTGTTTAGGGGTTGTTTTTGTAGTTCATTTTTGTTCCCTTCTTCTTTTGCTCTCCTCCATTGTGATTTGATGGCTATTTTAGTATTATGTTTGGATTCCTTTCTCTTTTGTGTGTGTGTATCTATTACAGGTTTTTGTTCTGTGTTCCCACAGGGTTTATATATAACAGACGGTATATATAGGTGATTATTTTAAGTTGATCATCTCTTAAGTTTGACCACATTTTGACCCTGCATTTTACTCCCCCATCCCTCATGTTTAATGTTTTTGACATCGTATTTTACATCTTTTTTTTTTTTTTGCTGATCTCTTAACTACTTATTATGGATATAGTTGATTTCACCACTTTTGTCTTTTCACCTTCCTATTAACCTTGTAAGTGATTGATATATTACCTTTACTGTATATTTGCCTTTACCAATAGATTTTGTTTGTAATTTTCGTATTTCTAGTTGTAGCCTTTTTCTCGCCTTAGAAAAGTCCCTTTAACGTTTCTTGTAATGCTGGTTTAGTGGTGCTGAACTCTTTTAGCTTTTGCTTGTCTGTAAAACTCTGTCTCTACATCAAATCTGAATGGTAGCCTTGCTCAGTAGAGTATTCTTGGCTTTAGGTTTTTTCTTTGCATCACTCTAAATATATTGTGACACTCTCTTTTGGCTTGCAAAGTTTTTGCTGAAAAGTCATCTGACTGTCTTATGGGAGTTCCCTTGTATGTAACTCATTGCTTTTACCTTGCTGCTTTTAAGATTCTCTCTTTATCTTATTTTTAGCCATTTTAATGACAATGTTTCTTGCTGTGGGTCTCTTTGGGTGGATCTTGTTTGGAACTCTTTGTGGTTCCTCGACCTGGATGTCTGTTTCCTTTCCCAGGTTAGGGAAGTTTTCAGCTACTATGTCTTTAAATATGTTCTCCACAACTTTCTCTCTCTCTCTCTCCTTCTGGGACCCTTATAATACGAATGTTAATATTCTTGATGTTGTTCCAGAAGTCTCTTAAACTGTCCTCATTTTTAAAAACTTTTTTTGGGGGGGGCAGCTTGGGTGTTTCCACTACTCTGTCTTCCAGTTCACTGATCCATTCCTCTCTATCATCTAATCTATTGTTGATTCTTTCTAGTCTGTTTTTAATTTCAGTTATTGTATTCTTCAGCTCTGTTTGGTTCTTCTTTTTATTTTCTAATTCTTTGTTAAACTTCTTACTGTGTTCATCCATTCTTCTCCCGAGTTCACTGAGCATCCCTGTAATCATTACCTTGAACTCTTTATTGGGGTAACTTGTTTATCTCCACCTCACTTAGCCCTTTTTCAGGGGTTTTATCTTGTTCCTTCATTTGAAACATTTTTCTGTCACTTCTTTTTGTCTAATTTTCTGTTTTTATTTCTATATACTAGGTAGGTGGGTTAGTTTCCTGATCTTGAAGAAGTAGGCTTATGTGGGAGACGTCCTATGGGGCCAGCAGCACACTGTCCTCTGGTCACCACATCTATATGCTCTAAGGGTACACCATATGCAGGCTGCATGCTCCCTTCTGTTGAGGTGGGGCCAACCACTGTGGGTGTGCTTGTGGTGGGGCATGCCCCCAGCCCCGTCGGCTTCTAGGCTCTGCCTCGTGTGTGACCGCCCCCCACTGGTGGGCAGATTCAGGTCTCAAAGCAGCTGGCTGCAGGTCCCAGAAGGTCTTGAGGCTGGTGCTGGCCCACTGGTGGGTGGGGCCCAGAAGGTCCCTGAGCTGGTGCTGGCCTGCTGGTGAGTTAGACAGGTCCTAGGGTGGCCAGCTGTGGGGCTCAGATGGGCCTGGGGCTGGAATCTTAATTTTTTTCAGTTCACATTTTTAAAAAAATTATGTCTTTCGATTAATGACTTGTTGCTGTTGATGTTTACCTTGATCAGTTGGTTGGAGGTAATGCTTATCAGGTTTCTTCATTGTAAAGTTACTCTTTTTTTTCCCTTTTCCATATTTCCTGTACTCTTGGAAGCACTGTATTCCATTGGATAAAGCTGGTTCTCAAAATGCTATGGGTTGATAATTCTGATACTGTTAGCATGTTTTTTTTCCATCCTTTTATTTTTCAACCCATTTATGTCTTTATATGGAATGAATCTCTCATAAGCAGCATATCACTGAGTATTGCTTTTATATCCAATCTGACAACTCTGCTTTTTAATTGAAGTTTTTACTCCATTTATATTTAATATAATTATTGATTTAAGTGTGTTTATGTCTGTCAGCTTGCTATTTGTCTTCTATTTGCTCTTTCTCTATTCCTCTTTGTCTATATTTTTGGGGGGTTAATCTACAACTTATTGCTCCATTTTATTTCCTAGACTGACTTTTTAGCTTTAAGTCTTTATTTTTATTTAAAAAAACCCTCAGCCTTTGGTTTCACTGGTCCTTTCTATTGTTTTTCAATATTGTATTTCATTTATTTCTGCTCTGATACTTGTTATGTCCTTCATTCTGCTAAATTTATTAGACTTAGTTTGTTCTTTTTTTAGTTCCTTGAGGTGTAAAGTGAGATCGTTTATTTGAGATCTTTCTTTTTTCTTAATGTAGACATTTATCACTATAAACTTTTACCTTGGAACTGTTTCTGCTGCATCCCATAGGTTTTGGTATGTTTTGTTTCCATTTTCATTTGTTTCAAGATATTTTTTATTTCCCTTTTGATTTCTTCTTTGACCCATTGGTTGTTCAGCAGTGTATTGTTTAATTTCCACATATTTGTGATTATTTTCAGCTTTCCTTCTGCTATTGATTGCTACTTTCACACCCTTGTGGTCAGAAAAGATACTTGATATGATGTTAATCTTCTCAAATTTGCTAAGTCTTGTTTTGTGACCTATCATGATCTATCCTGGAGAATGTTCCATGTGTACTTGAGAAGAATGTGTGTTCTACTGCTGTTAGTTGAAATGTTCTATATATGTTTGTTAGGTTCATTTGATCTAAAAGATAGTTCAAGTCCAATGTTTCCTTATTGATGTTTTGTCTGGATGATTTATTTAATGTTGAAAGTGGGGTACTGAAGTCCCCTACTAATATTATATTATTATTGATTTCTCTCTTCATATCTGTTAGTATTAACTTAATATATTTAGGTGCTCCAATATTAAGGATATATATATCCCCAGTATAATGATCATATCTTCTTAATAAAATGACATCCTTATCATTATGTAATAACCTTTATGTCTTCATATATTTTTTGGCCAAAAATCTATTTTTTCTGATATTAATATAACTACCCAGCTCTTTTGGTTTCTACTCTCATGGAATATCATTTTACATCCCTTCACTTTGAGCCTACTTGTGTTCTTAAAGCTGAAATGAGTATCTTGTAGGCAGCATATAGTTGGGTCTTGTTTTTTCAAATCCATCCAGCCACTCTATGTTTTTTGATTGGAGAATTTAATCCATTTACATTTAGAGTAGCTATTGATACATAAGGACTTTCTAGTGCCATCTTATTGTCCTCTGGCTGTTTTGTAGTTCCCTTGTTCTTTTCTTCCTCTCTTGCTGCCTTCTCTTGTGAACTGATGATTTTTTGTAACGTTATGATGTGATTCCTTTCTCTTTATCTTTTGTGAATCTACCATAGGTTTTTGCTTTGTGGTTACCATGAGCTTACATAAAACATCTTATAGATATAATACTCTACTTTATGCTGATAACAACTTAACTTTTTGCATACAAAAACCATACCATTTTATTTCCCCCCTTGTGTTTTTGATATTACAATTTACCTCTTTTATATTGTGTATTCATTAGCAAATTATTTCAGCTACAGCTTTTTTTTTTTTTAATTAATTTATTTATTTATTTTTTGCGGTATGCGGGCCTCTCACTGTTGTGGCCTTTCCCGTTGCGGAGCATAGGCTCTGGACGCGCAGGCTCAGCGGCCATGGCTCATGGGCCCAGCCGCTACACGGCATGTGGGATCTTCCCAGACCGGGGCACGAACCCGTGTCCCCTGCATCAGCAGGCGGACTCTCAACCACTGCGCCACCAGGGAAGCCCTACAGCTTTTTTTAATACTCTTGGCCTTTAGCTTTTACACTAGAATTGAATGGTTAACACATTACCATATTATATTAGTAGCATATTCTGAATTTGATTATATACTTTTTACCAGTATGCTGTATATTTTCATATGTTTTCAGAATACTAATTGGTATCCTTTAATTTTAGCCTGAAGCACTCCTTTTAACATTTCTTGTAAGGTAGGTCTAATGGTGATGAAGTCCTTCAGCTTTTGTCTCGAAAAAATTTATCTCTTCTTTATTTGTGAATAGTATATTTGCCAGATAGAGTATTCTTTTTTTTTTTTTTTTTTTGTGGTACGCGGGCCTCTCACTGTTGTGGCCTCTCCTGTTGTGGAGCACAGGCTCTGGACGCGAAGGCTCAGTGGCCATGGCTCACGGGCCCAGCCGCTCCGTGGCATGTGGGATATTCCCGGACCGGGGCACGAACCCATGTCCCCTGCATCGGCAGGCGGACTCTCAACCGCTGGCCACCAGGGAAGCCCCAGATAGAGTATTCTTGGTTGGCATTTTTTTCTTTCTGTGCTTTGAATATACCATCCCACCCTCTCCTGACCTATAAGGTTTCTACTGAGAAATCTGCTAATACATTTATGGGGATTTCCTTGTACGTAACAAGCTTCTTTCCTCTTGCTGGTTTTTAGATTCTCTCTTTATTTGATTTTTGACAGTTTTATTAAAATGTGTCTTGGAGAGGATCTCTTTAAATTCAGTTTGTTTGGTGACCTATTAGCTTCATGAAATGGGATATCAAAATCTCTAGATTTGAGAAGTTCTCAGTCATTATTTCTTTAAATTAGTTTTCTAGCTCCTTTTCCCTCTCTTCTCCTTCTGAAACTCCAATAATTTGCAAATTGTTTCCTTTGGTGGTATTCCATAGATTATGTATGCTTTCTTTTCTCTTTTTCCTTTGTTCTCCTCCGTCTGGATAATTTCAAAGTTCTTGTCTTCTAACTTACAAGTTCTTCCTCCTGTTGATACTCTATTACAGTTTTCATTTTATTTGTTGTATTCTTCAGATCCAGCACGATTTTTTGGTTCTTTTTAATGATTCCTATCTCTTTGTTAGACTTCTCATATGCATTTGAAGTAGTAGTCACCTCCTCCAGTCTTTACTAACTGCCTTTGGGAGAGAAATACCTTCTGTCAGCCCTGCTAGGGACACTGAGGTTTTCTCAGACATTCTGTGGCTTCCCCTGCAAAATTGCTCTTGTTGGACAGGGGTCAGGGAAGCACAAATGAGGTATGTCTTAGCCATGAATCTGATGTCACTACTACATATACTCTTGAGTAAGTCCCTTTGCTTCTCTGGGCCTTTGTTTCCTCTTCTGTTCAATGAGGAGTTTATAAAAAATTGCATTTGAGGATACTTCTAATTCTGATATGCCATAGGTTTATCAGCCATTAAAACCTCAATGGGAATTGGTTTATTTTATGTTTATAGCCATGAAAAATTCCAGAGAGAATTCATAAGATGGGGACCCATGTATTTATGATAGTGAGGCTTCTGGTTGCAAGTGACAGAAGCCAACTTTGTATATTTAGGTTAAAAAAGAGAATTTATTGATAGGATATGGGGAGCAGAATGTCATAGAACTCTAGGGCAAGAATAGAGCTGTGTATCAGGGAAGAATTGGAACTAGAAATAGAAAACCTTCAGGAATCATTCTCTTTTCTTTTCATTTAGGTGATTGGTGAATGGGGTGGTTGGTTTGTGGACTGGACAGGCACTCCCAAAAGTGTCCTCTCTACCTGGATTGTTGGTTTCCCTTTGGGGCAGTGGTCACAGAAGTGGGGGGAATGTGGGCTTGTTCAGATATGCCTGGTCCTGAGAGGTGGTCTCGTTGAAGTTCTCTGATCCTTGGGTGTGGAGACATGAGAACGTGGATGTACAAGCTTGGGTATCTGAAAGAATCAGAGAGAAAAAAGGGTTTGTATGTGTGACAAACTTCATTCTGGGTCACAATAAGACAGAAAATCCACCATCTTGGGGTTCTTTTGCCAGGCTGGGACTCAGTCTTGATCATGGGCTGGCTCCTGGTAGAAAACCTGTAACAGGCTTTTATGCTCCCAGTCAAACCAAAATGGGAAAGAAGAGGAACAGAATGTCTTTGCTAATAAGGAAGGCTCTTAGTGGAGTTGAGGGAGTTGTGGGGTCTCTGGCCATGCTGTCCCATGAATGTGGAGGGTTGATTGGTGAAACCAGGTCTAAGTGGTCAGAGAAAGGGAGCTGGTCTGGGTGGAGTAGGGGCTGCCTGATCTCATTCCAGAGTATCTTCTCATCTCTTCATCTCTCTGCTGCAGAGCGAAGGTCCCAAAGCCAGAAGCCCAGGGCTCTAGACTGCCATCAAGATGGTGGGTGATGGCCCCTGCCTTATCTCTGATCTGGACTGGCGAGGCCAGCGGAGATCATTTTCAGAGAGATATGACCCCAGCTTGAAGACCATGATCCCAGTGAGACTCTATGCAAGGTAAGCCAGGAGGAGGATTGGAGGGAGGTCCTGGGCAGAACTTCTAGGAATCATTTCCAGCCCATCAGGAGAGTGGACCCTGACCCTGTTCCCCATGCTGATGCTCTATATGCTTGTCCTTTTGTCTTTCCATCCATCCATCCATCCATCCATTTTTTTCATTTATTGACCATTCACTTCATGAATCCTCCTGTCCTTTGGTGAAAGGGAGACAATAGGAAATGTTTAAGAGAGCTTTTCATGTGCCAGGACCTGTTCAGGTGCTTTACAAACATCTTCTCATTCACTCTTCACAACCACCCTGGAGGTGTTGTGATTATCTTCATCTGATGGGTGAGTAAGTGAGACATAGGAAGGTTAAATAACTTGCACAAATTTAATCAGGTAGATTTTGCTTTGTAACAAACTGCCTCTACGTTTAGTAGCCTGAAACAATTACCACTTATTTAGCTTACAATTTTATGGGTGGGTCAGCAACTTGGGCTAAGCCTAATTGGGTGATTCATCTGGTCTTGACCAGGCTTTCTTATGCATCTGCTGGTCAACAAGATGGTTGTGCTTCTGGGGGTTGACTGGCTGGGGGAAGGTGGGCCACATGGGCTATGAACTTCGAGCAAGCTAACCTGCCCTCGATCACATAGTAATGCAGTGGGTGGCCAAGAGGATGAGATGAAGCATATAGGCCTTCTTGAGACTCAGGCACAGAACCGGTACACCATTTCTTTCACTGCATTCTATTGGCCAAAGCAAGTCACAAGTCAGCACAGATTCAAGGTGTGGAGAAATGTCTTGAAGGAAGGAGCTTCAAGGGTCTGGGATACAGGTGAGGAGAGAGAATTGGGTCAGCTTTGAACCGCAGAATAAGAACTCAGGCAGCCTGATTTCCAAGCTCACATGCTTAACTATAACGTCATATTATAATATTATATATGTATTCTTAACATTACATTAACTATAACATTATAGAAAGCTGCCTTTTCTACATGAGAAGTGCCCTATAGCCTGCCCTCTGAGCGGCAGAAGGCCAAGTGGCATCTTTATAATGAGGTGATACAGCACTGCTCTCTCCTAGAAGCCATGGACCAAAGATATACCTGTGAGCCCTCTAAGGTGAGAGGAAATGTGGAGAGGAAATGTGGGATAGTGCTTAAGAGAATGATGGGACCCTGGAGTCAGCGAGCATTGGGTTTGAATCCCTACTTCACCACTGACCAGCTATAAGATTTTGGGCAAGTACCCTAACCCCTTTGTGCCTTGATGTTCTTGTCTATGAAATGGGATCATAATATTTCTCAATTGCCTATCTCACTGAGCAGTTGTTAGGATTATATGAGGTAATGAATGACTTCATCATTAAAGTTACCCTTTAGAAAACATTTACTATGCACCAGGCACATAGTACCTTAATAATATTATCTTAGCTTGGGTTCTCCCAAAAGCACAGCCTGAATCAAAAACTTGGATACAGGTAGCTTATTTGGGAGGTGATTTCAAGAAGCAGGAGGGAAGATTTAGGGAGAGTGAGGCAGCGAAGGAGAACATGGGGTGTGTCATCAGCATCACTGCTGTAGACATGGGGACTGGATTCTACTAGGTTCCCCTGAGAAGTGTACAATTTTCCACCCATAGGATGGGTGGTGGGGGCATTTGTCCGTGGGCTCCTGTACTCCATTAGTTAGGTTTTCTTCTTGGGGACATTAGCCCCTTGCAATTCTGGGCTGCACTTATGCTCTGAGAAGACCCCAAACCCAGTAGTGAAAAGAGGCACAGGATACCTGTGAGATGGGATACTGTCAGCATGAGCCTGAGCTGCACAGCGCTGTCCTCCACATCTGAGATCAGGGGTGGATGTGACAAAGATTCTTAACCACTGCGCCACCAGAGACTGCAACTCAGGGCATCTTGACAGCATCTGCTACAAATACCAAGCTCTTTCAGGGCCTGGAATATAACAAACACTCAGCAATTAGTAGATAACACTCTTGTGTCTCTGACTCTCATTCCATCTTAGATGGCTAGTTCCTCAAGGGCAGAAACATATCTCTTCCTCCTTCTTCATTGTTTCTTCCTTTTCTTCTTCCTCCTCTACTTCCCTTTCTATTTTCTCCCTCCTTTTACTTCCCCTGTCCTCCTTATTTATCTGCTAGCTAATATTTATGTAACAGCTTACATAAATTAATCCTCACAATAAACCATGAGTTTGCCTCTAGCTCTTGCCTCCTTGGACAGCCTCACCTCTACTTTGGCACACTGTGCTCTGGCCCTCCCCATCCTCCTGAGAGTAAAAGCCAGGCGTCCAACTCCTCTGATGATCAGCTACTGGGTCTCCATTTCCTCATGCCAAATGGAGCAGGTACCCTCTTTCCCATGGGGTGGTCACTGGTAAATATTCAACAACTGGCTCACTAAAAAATTCCCTGGTTCATAGCATTTATCACTTTTTTGGTGTAAATTCTCCTACCATGGCTGATTTCAACGTGATGTCACTAAGCGCAAAGTTGGGAACAGATGTATGGTAATAGAGCCCTATCCTGTGTGGTATTTCCACCACAGACACCATAAACTTATATAATCTAAAGAACAAATACGAGTAAAATCTAGTAAAATAATCTTGGAAGCTATGAGTTTTGAGTATTGATTGCCTTTGTCTTTAAGATAATTTACTTACATTTATGTAATTTAATTTTTAATATAGGCTGTGTTTAAGAACTGACTTGCAGGAGCGCAGGGAGAGGACTGGGGCTGGCGGCAGGAAGAGAGCCTGAAGGGGTTAGTGCACCACGGCTAGCCCGGAGGGAGTCCGGGGAAAGGGTCTGGAGTTGCTGAAGAGGCAAGAGTCTTTTTTCACTTTCACTTTTGTTTCCTGGTGTGCGAGGAGAGGGCATTAAAAGGGCTGCTTAGGGAAGCGCTGGAGACAGGCGCGAGCCGCGGGTAAGGCGTGGACCTCGGAGACGGGCGTGGGCCGCCGCCGCCGCCGCCTGCCGCCGCCGCGGCCCGCCGCCGCCCACCGCACGACGCCGCCCGCCGCCGCCGCCGCGGCCCGCCGCCGCCGCCGCCACCGCCGCCGCCTGCCGCCGCCCGCCGCCGCCGCGGGGCCTGTGTGCGAGCGCGGGTCACTGTCCGCCCCGCCTTCCGGGGGACCTGTGCACCCCGCCACTGCCGGGGTCCCGAGACCCGGGGACGGCTTTCCCGGGAAAGCGCACGGAGCGCCACGGGCTGCTGCAACGTCACGTCAGCCTCTGCCGCCGCAGGCCCGCCCCACACTGCGCGCCCCTCCCTCCCCTCTGCATGAGTGAGCCAGAGCCCCCGAATCAGCGGCTCCTTTAAACCCGTCCTGTCTGAGCGAAGAACGGACGCCCTCCGGCGACCTACGCACAGAGGCGGGGCCAGGTCCAAGGCTGAGACCCGGGAGCTGTGAGAACAGAGTCAGGGAAATCTCTCTGTGCAGCCTCGGAGGCAGCGGATTAAAGCTCCACGGTCCATTTGATGTGCCCTGCGTCTGTGGAGTGCATGAATGGACAGCGAATCATCCCAAATTGAGGAAGTGGACTTTGAGGACAAGATTTAAGACTTCCCCCCCTTTTCCTCTTTTTACAACGAATTATTCCAAAGTAAGGAGGTGGACTTAGAGAGCAAGATTTCAGACTTCTTGCCCTTTTCCTCTTTTTACAACGAATTATCCCAAATTGAGGAGGTGGGCTTGGAGAGCAAGATTTTTGATTTTTCCCCCTGCTCTCTTTTTGTGAATGTGTATGTGTAATCTTCGGTGTAAGATTCTCTCTGTATAGCTTTGCTTCCACCATATGTCCCAGGGTTCTATCGGTCCGTTTTTTTTTTAATAATTACTTTTTAATTTTAATAACGCTACTATATTTCATACTTTATTCTATTTTACTTTACCTGCTCTTTCTTTTTTTCCTACCTTCCCTTCCTCCCTCCCTCCCTCCGCTCTTCCTTTCCTTCTTTCTTTTTCTTTCCCCCCTCCCTCCCACCCTTCTTCTTTCCACTTTCTTTTTCTTTCCTTCCTCCCTCCCTCCCTCCTGTCTTTCTTTCTTTCCTTCCTCCCTCCCTCCCTCCCTCCCTTCTTCCATTCACTCTTCCTTTTGCTTTCATTGCTCCCTCCCTCCCTCCTTTCTTTCCTTCTTTCTTTCCATCCTTCCTCACTCCCTCCCTCCTTTCTTTCTTCCTTCCTTCCTTCCTTCCTTTCTTCCCTTCTTCCTTTCTTTCCCTCTCTCTTTCTTTCTTCTACTAATTCTTTCTTTCTGCTTTTTCTCCCTGTTATTCTGAGCTGGGTGGATGAAAGGCTCTTGGTGCTGCAGCCAGGAGCCAGTGCTGTGCCTCTGAAGTGGGAGAGCCAACTTCAGGACACGGGTCCACAAGAGACCTCCCAGCTCCACATAATATCAAGCAGCGAAAATCTCCCAGAGATCTCCATCTCAACACCAGCACCCAGCTTCAGTCAACGACCAGCAAGCTACAGTGCTGGTCACCCTATGCCAAGCAACTAGCAAGGCAGGAACACAACCCCACCGATTAGCAGAGAAGCTACCTAAAAACATAATAAGGCCATAGGCACCCCAAAACACACCACCAGACGTGGACCTGTCCACCAGAAAGACAAGATCGAGCCTCAACCACCAGAACACAGGCATTAGTCCCCCCCACCAGGAAGCCTACACAACCTACTGAAACAACCTTAGCCACTGGGGTCAGACACGAAAAACAACGGGAACTACGAATCTGCAGCCTGCAAAAAGGAGACCCCAAACACAGTAACATAAGCAAAATGAGAAGACAGAAAAACACACAGCAGGTGAAGGAGCAAGATAAAAACGTACCAGACCTAACAAATGAAGAGGTAATAGGCAGTCTACCTGAAAAAGAATTCAGAATAATGATGGTAAAGATGATCCAAAATCTTGGAAATAGAATAGACAAAATGCAAGAAACAGTTAACAAGGACCTAGAAGAACTAAAGATGAATCAAGCATCGATTAAAAACACAATACATGAAATAAAAAATACTCTAGATGGGATCAATAGCAGAATAACTGAGGCAGAAGAACGGATAAGTGAGGTGGAAGATAAAATAGTAGAAATAACTGATGCAGAGCAAAATAAAGAAAAAAGAATGAAAAGAACAGAGGACAGTCTCAGAGACCTCTGGGACAACATTAAACGCACCAACATTCGAATTATAGGGGTTCCAGAAGAAGAAGAGAAAAAGAAAGGGACTGAGAAAATATTTGAAGAGATTATAGTTGAAAACTTCCCCAATATGGGAAAGGAAATAGTTAATCAAGTCCAGGAGGCACAGAGAGTCCCATACAGAATAAATCCAAGGAGAAATACACCAAGACACATATTAATCAAACTGTCAAAAATTAAGCACAAAGAAATCATATTAAAAGCAGCAAGGGAAAAACAACAAATAACACACAAGGGAATCCCCATCAGGTTAACAGCTGATCTCTCAGCAGAAACTCTACAAGCCAGAAGGGAGTGGCAGGACATAATTAAAGTGATGAAGGAGAGAAACCTGCAGCCAAGATTACTCTACCCAGCAAGGATCTCATTCAGATTTGATGGAGAAATTAAAACCTTTACAGACAAGCAAAAGCTGAGAGAGTTCAGCACCACCAAACCAGCTTTACAACAAATGCTAAAGGAACTTCTCTAGGCAAGAAACACAACAGAAGGAATATACCTACAATAACGAACCCAAAGCAATTAAGGAAATGGGAATAGGAACATACATATCAATAATTACCTTAAATGTAAATGGACTAAATGCTCCCACCAAAAGACACAGAGTGGCTGAATGGATACAAAAACAAGACCCATATATATGCTGTCTACAAGAGACCCACTTCAGACCTAAAGACACATACAGATTGAAAGTAAGGGGATGGAAAAAGATATTCCATGCAAATGGAAATCAAAAGAAAGCTGGAGTAGCAATTCTTATATCAGACAAAATAGACTTTAAAATAAAGACTATTAGAAGAGACAAAGAAGGACACTACATAATGATCAAGGGATCGATCCAAGAAGAAGATATAACAATTGTAAATATTTATGCACCCAACATAGGAGCACCTCAATACATAAGGCAAATACTAACAGCCATAAAAGGGGAAATCGACAGTAACACAATCATAGTAGGGGACTTTAACACCCCACTTTCACCAATGGACAGATCGTCCAAAATGAAAATAAATAAGGAAACACAAGCTTTAAATGATACATTAAACAAGATGGACTTAGTTGATATTTATAGGACATTTCATCCAAAAACAACAGAATACACATTTTTCTCAAGTGCTCATGGAACATTCTCCAGGATAGATCATATCTTGGGTCACAAATCAAGCCTTGGTAAATTTAAGAAAATTGAAATTGTATCAAGTATCTTTTCCGACCACAATGCTATGAGACTAGACATCAATTACAGGAAAAGATCTGTAAAAAAATACAAACACATGGAGGCTAAACAATACACTACTCAATAACGAAGTGATCACTGAAGAAATCAAAGAGGAAATTAAAAAATACCTAGAAACAAATGACAATGGAGACACGACAACCCAAAACCTATGGGATGCAGCAAAAGCAGTTCTAAGGGGGAAGTTTATAGCAATACAATCCCAACTTAAGAAACAGGAAACATTTCGAGTAAACAACCTGACCCTGCACCTAAAGCAATTAGAGAAAGAAGAACAAAAAACCCCCAAAGCTAGCAGAAGGAAAGAAATCATAAAGATCAGATCAGAAATAAATGAAAAAGAAATGAAGGAAACGATAGCAAAGATCAACCAAACTAAAAGCTGTTTCTTTGAGAAGATAAACAAAATTGACAAACCATTAGCCAGACTCATCAAGAAAAGAAGGGAGAAGACTCAAATCAATAGAATTAGAAATGAAAAAGGAGAAGTAACAACTGACACTGCAGAAATACAAAAGATCATGAGAGATTACTACAAGCAACTCTATGCCAATAAAATGGACAACCTGGAAGAAATGGACAAATTCTTAGAAATGCACAACCTGCCAAGACTGACTCAGGAAGAAATAGAAAATATGAACAGACCAATCACAAGCACTGAAATTGAAACTGTGATTAAAAATCTTCCATCAAACAAAAGCCCAGGACCAGATGGCTTCACAGGCGAATTCTATCAAACATTTAGAGAAGAGCTAACACCCATCCTTCTCAAACTCTTCCAAACAATTTCAGAGGAAGGAACACTCCCAAACTCATTCTACGAGGCCACCATCACCTTGATACCAAAACCAGGCAAGGATGTCACAAAGAAAGAAAACTACAGGCCAATATCACTGATGAACATAGATGCAAAAATCCTCAACAAAATACTAGCAAACAGATTCCAACAGCACATTAAAAGGATCATACACCATGATCAAGTGGGGTTTATTCCAGGAATGCAAGGATTCTTCAATATACGCAAATCAATCAATGTGATACACCATATTAACAAGTTGAAGGAGAAAAACCATATGATCATCTCAATAGATGCAGAGAAAGCTTTCGACAAAATTCAACACCCATTTATGATAAAAACCCTGCAGAAAGTAGGCATAGAGGGATCTTTCCTCAACATAATAAAGGCCATATATGACAAACCCACAGCCAAAATTGTCCTCAATGGTGAGAAACTGAAACCATTTCCACTAAGATCAGGAACAAGACAAGGCTGCCCACTCTCACCACTCTTATTCAACCTAGTTTTGGAAGTTTTAGCCACAGCAATCAGAGAAGAAAAGGAAATAAAAGGAATCCAAATCGGAAAAGAAGAAGTAAAGCTGTCATTGTTTGCAGATGACATGATACTATACATAGAGAATCCTAAAGATGCTACCGAAAAACTACTAGAGCTAATCAATGAATTTGGTAAAGTAGCAGGTTACAAAATTAATGTACAGAAATCTCTGGCATTCCTGTACACTAATGATGAAAAATCTGAAAAGGAAATCAAGAAAACACTCCCATTTACCATTGCAACAAAAAGAATAAAATATCTAGGAATAAACCTACCTAAGGAGACAAAAGACCTGTATGCAGAAAATTATAAGACACTGATGAAAGAAATTAAAGATGATACAAACAGATGGAGAGATATACCATGCTCCTGGATTGGAAGAATCAATATTGTGAAAATGACTCTACTACCCAAAGCAATCTACAGATTCAATGCAATCCCTATCAAACTACCACTGGCATTTTTCACAGAACTAGAACAAAAAATTTCAAAATTTGTTTGGAAAAACAAAAGACCCCGAATAGCCAAAGCAATCTTGAGAACGAAAAAAGGAGCTGGAGGAATCAGGCTCCCTGACTTCAGACTATACTACAAAGCTACAGTAATTAAGACAGTGTGGTACTGGCATAAAAACAGAAAGATAGATCAGTGGATCAGGATAGAAAGCCCAGAGATAAACCTACGCACATATGGCCAACTTATCTTTGATAAAGGAGGCAGGAATGTACAGTGGAGAAAGGACAGCCTCTTCAATAAGTGGTGCTGGGAAAACTGGACAGGGACATGTAAAAGTATGAGATTAGATCATTCCCTAACACCACACACAAAAATAAGCTCAAAATGGATTAAAGACTTAAATGTAAGGCCAGAAACTATCAAACTCTTAGAGGAAAACATAGGTAGAACACTCTATGACATAAATCACAGCAAGATCCTTTTGGACCCACCTCCTAGAGAAATGGAAATAAAAACAAAGATAAACACATGGGACCTAATGAAACTTCAAAGCTTTTGCACAGCAAAGGAAACCATAAACAAGACCAAAAGACAACCCTCAGAATGGGAGAAAATATTTGCAAATGAAGCAACTGACAAAGGATTAATCTCCAAAATTTATAAACAGCTCATGCAGCTCAATAGCAAAAAAACAAACAACCCAATCCAAAAATGGGCAGAAGACTTAAATAGGCATTTCTCCAAAGAAGATATACAGACTGCCAACAAACACATGAAAGAATGCTCAACATCATTAATCATTAGAGAAATGCAAATCAAAACTACAATGAGATATCATCTCACACCAGTCAGAATAGCCATCATCAAGAAATCCAGAAACAATAAATGCTGGAGAGGGTGTGGAGAAAAGGGAACACTCTTGCACTGCTGGTGGGAATGTGAATTGGTACAGCCACTATGGAGAACAGTATGGAGGTTCCTTAAAAAACTAAAAATAGAACTACCATATGATCCAGCAATCCCACTACTAGGCATATACCCTGAGAAAACCATAATTCAAAAAGAGACATGTACCAAAATGTTCATTGCAGCTCTATTCACAATAGCCCGGAGCTGGAAACAACCTAAGTGTCCATCCTCGGATGAATGGATAAAGAAGATGTGGCACATATATACAATGGAATATTACTCAGCCATAAAAAGAAACGAAACTGAGCTATTTGTAATGAGGTGGATAGACCTAGAGTCTGTCATACAGAGTGAAGTAAGTCAGAAAGAGAAAGACAAATACCGTATGCTAACACATATATATGGAATATAAGAAAAAAAATGTCATGAAGAACCTAGGGGTAAAACGGGAATAAAGACACAGACCTACTTGAGAATGGACTTGAGGATATGGGGAGGGGGAAGGGTAAGCTGTGACAAAGCGAAAGAGAGGCATGGACATATATACACTACCAAACGTAAGGTAGATAGCTAGTGGGAAGCAGCCGCATAGCACAGGGAGATCAGCTCGGTGCTTTGTGACTGCCTGGAGGGGAGGGATGGGGAGGGTGGGAGGGAGGGAGATGCATGAGGGAGGGGATGTGGGAACAGATGTATATGTATGACTGATTCACTTTGTTATAAAGCATAAACTAATAAAAAAATAGAAAAAAAAAAAAAAGAACTGACTTGCAGAATTCCTAAAAATCGAACAATCAGCACTTGCAAGCTGGTAGGAGCTGGCCCAGCACACCGCTGCTCATGGGGCTGATGATGTGAGTCACAGGTCTGAGCGTGGCTCTGGTTATCACTGTAGTTAAGAATTCCAGCCAGGGACTCAAGGCAATGACCTCAAAAACCTGGAACACCGAGTGTTTCGCTTGTTTTAGGCTGGCACCCAACCCTGTGGATGACGCAGGGCTGCTCTCTTTGCCACATTCTCTTAGCTCACGCCAGTGATGGTGAGAGGCTACAAGCACACGCTGACTGTGGACACACTGCCCCCACTGTCACCGTATGACTCATTCGACACCAATGCCAAAAGGTACCAGGATTTGTCTGGGTCACATCTAGAGAGGAGCCCACTTTGGGAAGGGACCTGTGAGTCCTTGTGTGTGCTCCCATTTCCCTTTGCGGAAATCAATGCCCACTGGTTGGGTGGCTGTTCTCATGGCTTATCTCTGAGATGAGGGCTGGGCTGACTGACCTTCCTGGTCTAGTCTAGGGGAGGTGAGTATTGGGGAGGTTTGGTAGGGAGAATGAACTTCTTGAGAGCCTGAGGCTTCAGGACCATTCTGGCAGGGCTATCAGCTATTTTGTAGGAGCACCGCATCAGGGCAAGAGTGGCCGGAATCTCACTTTGCTCTGTGCTGGCTAGACACCACCTGGGCTGCTTCCAGGCACGTTGTTGTATTTCACTTTAAAAATTGTCATTGGACTTTAAAAAAAAATTTTATTTTATATTGGAGTATAGTTGATTAACAGTGTTGTATTAGTTTCAGGTGTTACAGCAAAGTGATTCAGTTATACACATACATGTATCTATTCTTTTACAAATTCTTTTCCCATTTAGGTTATTACAGAATATTGTGAGCTTTTATATTACAAAATATGTTTAGGTTGAACCAAATGAAAACTTCCAATATTTGACAATTTTGATTTGCAAAAACATGTATTTCATTGATTCAATCTAATTCAGATTCATTATAGAAATGTCAAAGTAACAGAAGTTTAAGCAGTGGAAGTATCCCCATCGTACTCCAGGCCCACTCCCCAGAGGTCAGCACTGTTAAATGCTGGTGTGCATCTGTCCTGGATTTTTTCTACTCAGATTAAACACACCCTGTGCTACCATCTTCTGCAGATCAATACCTCTTCTTCTTCCTCCTTACTCACAGGTCATCTTTTTTCTTTGAACAAAAACTGAAGAATACTATCTCATGGTTAACCATTTTGCTATTTTCAGTGAAGAGTTTATAAAGATTTTTCCACAGCCCAAAACCTCAACTTCATTCTTTCTAACGGCTGCACTGAACTCCAAGGTTCATGTCTTAAACAATGGGGAAGATCTCATCGCCCTCTCTCTGCATTTGTTTCTTCTGGAATTCTCCTTCTCTTTGGCCTCATATGCTTGAAGGGCTGGGAGTTATAATCATGCTCTTGCAATTGCTCCTACAATTGTGCATACCCTCATCTGTGTCCTGCAGAAATCTCTGTCAGTGGTAGTTTCCAAAATCTATAGTCTGGAGAAAGTTGCCAGGGAGCACGGAGGGAAAGGGGCTGGACTAGTGCCTGTGGACCAGGTTTTCCTTCTACCTCTCTGTCGGTTTTTAATGTTGCCTTCCATCTACCCAACATCAACTTAGATCCTCTTCCCTTCTGTGCTAATGTTCTCCTCCAAAGGCTGACCCACCAAACACATGTTGACGACCTTAATAACACACTATCTTCAGTCCATGCCTCTCTTCCAGACTCTGAGTTCATACACCCAGCATCCGACTGGACTTGGATGATTCACAAGCATCCTATATCTAAAGCTGCATTCTTGATCTTCAGCCCCGCCTGACGATGTTCCCTCTTCCCCCTTTCCCCATCTCTGTGAACTCTATTCCCACAGTTGGTCAAGTCAGAAAACTGGGGCCCCTGATCCCCCTCCTCCTTTTCTCCCACATCTAATTCATCAGTAAGTCCTGTTGTCTCCCCTGACCACCTTTCCCTAAATCCAGTGTCAAACCACTGCCACCTCCCACCTAGATGCCGATGGTCTCCCACTGTGGTCTCCCTGCTTCCGTCTTTGCTCCCCACCCCCATAACCCACTACCCTCACAGCAGCCAGATGTTCTTATAGATATGTAAAATGATCTTGTCACGTCAGCTTAAAAGCCTGCAGTGGCTTCCTTTGCAATCTAATCTCCTTCCTGAGGACTGTGAGATCCCATGAGATCTGGCCCTGCCTTGCCTCCCCGTGTCCCCACACGCCTGTCACACTGGCCTCCTTTCAGGTCTTTGAAATGGACAAACTCCTCCCTGCCCTGGAGAAGATTTTTTTTTCTTGGTTTCTCTGTTGCCTCAGTGTTTTTATCACAACTGGTATTGTGCCAGAGACAGGCAGGAGGAGGAAATCAAGGCCCGGAAAGAGCCCAAATGACAGATACCAGCTTGTGCTGTGTCAGGGCTCTGCCCGCTGCCTCGCTCATGTCCCATCCACCCTCCAAAAGAAGAAGGGAGAACAAATGCTGTTCTTCTGAAGCCACCACTGCCAGGGATGGGGGTTGTGCTAAGAATTCTTGCAAAGTTTTTTCCATCAGAGTAGCTTTGAACAGCAAGTGGGAATGTAAATCTTTTTCCTTCTTCCTGTTCTTTCATCACAGATTTTGAATCCTTTGGGATGAAGAGGTAGAAAGGATGGGTCCCGAGAAAGCCTCTCTGGGCCGGGTGGTCTGGAAATTCCAGAGGACGCATGTTTTGATGGATATCGTGGCCAATATCCTGTGCGTGATCACGGCAGCCATAGGGCCGGTGAGCGCACCGGCTCTTCTTCGGCCTTGTCTCCCAGGTCCCCAGACTGGCAAAGAATGTCATTAGTTACTTTCTCTATGATCTGGTGGGTTTAGTACATTGTCGTTATCTTTGCGCTCCTTGGGGGCGAATTTTCATAAAGCTAATCCTTGTCAAGCACAGCAGCAGCCACTGAAATTAATTAAAAAGTTTGCCTCATAAAGTCAGCTTGCTGACGTTATCTGAGGCCTCCTGTACCTACCTTGACCCTCAGCAGCACTCTTCTCTCTTCACCGTGCTGTTTTACAGATGATTCTCATTCACCAAATCCTCCAGCAGACTGAGAGCATCTCCAGGAAGGTCTGGGTTGGCGTCAGCCTGTGCACAGCCCTTTTCACCACGGAGTTTACCAAAGTTCTCTTTTGGGCCCTTGCCTGGGCCATAAATTACTGCACGGAGATCCGGTCGAAGGTGACCATCTCCACCCTGGTTTTCGAAAACCTGGTGTCATTCAAGAGGCTGACACACATCTCTGTTGGTGAGGTAAGTTGGTCCAGAAGGAGTTTAACTTTTGGAAACTAAATTCCGAGTTTTCTGAATATGTGTGAGATGTACTTCCTGGATGGAATATCTGCCCCCCTTTTGGTTGTCAATATCCTGCCCATCATGTCCCATCTCCTTGCTAAGTGAAGTGGTGGAGACTCAAAACACCAGAAGAATTCAGAGAAAGGAGAGCTCCATTCAAGCTGGAGAATTTGGAAAGGCTTCCCTGTTCCAGTTGGAACAGGGCTGAGGGCTGAGCTCATCCAATCCCTTTGATCGTCAGTGAGGACACTGAAGCAGTACAGAGAACACTACAGCATTTAATAAAATTGATTGACTAATGGATCTGATGATTCCAACTGTGTAGTATTTGGGATGCCAAGTCCCAACAAAGACCATGCCTGTTGGACTTCAGAGCTGACATTTTCTTAAGCCCTTAATCCTTAGCAATAAAATCTTCACCCTTTACACGAGAATATTTCCCTGGCCAAGGGAAACCTGGGTGGCATGAAGTAAGGGAAAAGACTTGTTTCTTTCTTACACTCGCTCTTTCAGTTTGTTCAAAATATCCTGTATCAATTACGATTAGATTCAGTTGCATAAACCGAAAACCCCCAAAACAGTGGATTAAACCAGATGGATTTATTTCACTCTGTGTAAAAGGAGTCTGGAAGAGGATGATCTGGGGCTGGAGTGGGGACTTCCAGGCTTTTCTATTTTTCTTCATCACTACCTTAGCACATGGCTCCCATAATGGTTCAGAATGGAAGCTGCAGGTCCAGCCATCCCAACCATGTTTCAGAGAGCCGGTAGGAGGAAGGAGACTTCCAAGTTGAGTTGGCTCCCTGTAAGAATTCATCCCCAAAGTTCCATTCAGCACTTTGGCTTATACCTCATTGCCCTTAACATAATTACATGGTCACCATGCTTCCACAAAGGAGGCTGGGAAATGTGGTCCTTTTGCTGGGCCCATGGATGCCCTGATTAAGCAGGGTTGTGCTAATAAGGAAGAAGAAGATAGAGCTATGAGGTAGGCAGCTGGCAACCTCGCCACCATGTTCCCAGGTGGTACTTAAGCCTTTCTTCATTGGGATTCTCAGTTCTAAAAGACAGGCCTCTCCAAAGTCATACTAAAATGAGACCCACAAAACTCACCCTGTTGGTCCTCTGACAATTCTCTCCCCCTATAAGTCAGTTTTTCTCTTCCTTCCTCAGACCCCTCAGCCATTCCAAAAGCCTTCAGTTGAGGAAATGTTTAGGTGGCCCTCCCAAAGGCTGAACCCATGTGCTTTCTTTCCAGGTGCTCAATATACTATCAAGTGATAGTTATTCTTTGTTTGAAGCTGCCTTGTTTTGCCCCTTGCCAGCCACCATCCTTATCCTAATGGCTGTCTGTGTAGTGTACTCCTTTTTCATTCTGGGGCCCACAGCTCTCATCGGGATATCTGTGTATGTGCTATTCATCCCCATCCATGTAATGGCAGGTCTTTGCTGTTGTACTTCACACACACTCTCACTGAAGTGAACTTTGTGTCCAGGGCCTGGCCCTGAAGTCTGGGCCCTTACTTTGAGCTCACAAACAGTACAGCATTTTTACAACTTGAATTTGAATACCCTGGGGAAGGGGAGTATGCTTCTTCAGTCTGTCAAAGTCCCCAGCACTTTCATTGCATCCTGGCAATTCATGCATTTGCATCATCTGCCCTGACCCCAGTCATGTCCCCCAGAGCACATCAGCCACAACTCAAGGGAAGGATTCAGCTGAGAATCTCGGGCCAACTTCCCTTAGAACTTTTCCTGACACTTACACTCCAATCCCTGGATTTTTAGGCCAACTGCAACTCAGCAATTCTCTGAACACACTGTTTGTACCTCGATGTCAGATATTTATGGCTAAGCTCAATTCAGCTTTTCGATGATCAGCAATTTCAGTGACAGATGAGCGAGTTCAGATAATGAATGAGTTTCTGACCTGCATCAAGCTGATTAAAATGTACACCTGGGAGAAATCTTTTACGAATGCCATCCAAGGTAGGATGAGCAGTTGCTGAAAGAACCACTTACCCTGTAGAATGTGCTCTTCTAAGGGGTTCTTAAGGGTCCTGGGGCTGGGCATTCTGGAAGTTGGCTGAAGCGACCACCGAGCTGATCTGTAGGCTTTTCAAAAAATTACAAAGATTTTAGAATAGACCCAGGCATCTCTTCTGCTGAACCCAAGGGCTCAGCAGGTGAGTGACATATGGTTTAGCCATACTGAGGTCAGTGAATTCTTGTACTGGTCAGTTACCTTTCACAAAAACAGTCCACTAAAACATTATGAGCAGGAGAAGAGCTGGCTCAGCTTGATTTCCTTGACTTGGAAGATGTCCACATGGACACACACACACACTAACACTTACACACATGTCCCCTCCTCGCCGGCAGCAGCCTCATCAGGATCAGATGTCTCACTGACTTGACATGCTTTGGGCAGATAAGAGAATGCATATATAGCTGTTTTGTTTTAAAGACGATATGAAGACTATTTCAATCAAATAAAAATGCAAATCTAATTGCAGGAATATTTACATAATTGCTGACATAGACTCAGGTGGTTGACCGGTTAATGATTTGAAACACCCTTACAACTAACTCTCTGGATCCACAATTACACTTTTAGACCAGCATGTAATTGGGCCTGAAGCTGTGTATCCACATTTTAGGAAGTGGCTTTAGAAAACCTGCTTTTGAGACTGCCAAAGGAAGTGCCCCAGGTTGGGATGCTGGCAGCCCTATTGTACCCTCTTTGAAGACACAGAAATACTTCCTCACACACTGAACTCACTTTAATGCAATTTATTTGATGTGATTAAATTTGATTCCATTTGACATAATTCAATTTAAAACTCAATTTAATTCAAGTCAGTTTAACTCAATAAATATGTACCAAGTTCCTACTATGTGCAAGGCCATGGGAGTCACACAAAATAATTAGGAAAAGGGTCCCTAGTTTTAAAATTGAGGGAGGATGAGTTAACTAAGCTCAAAAATAGCTATTAGTTTGTTGGCTCTACTTCTAGAATATATCTGGAATCTTTCTGCTTCTCTTCATTCTACTGTCACCCTAGTCCAAGCAATATCCTCTCCCTTCCAGACTATGGCAAGAACTTCTAGATGCAACCCCTGCTTTCCTCCTTCCCCCTAAAACCCATGATGCACTCAGCAGCCAGAGTGACCTTTTAAAAATGTCAATCAGATCTTGTCTCTCCCCTGCTGAAAAAGCTTTAGTGGCCTCTTATCACACTTAGGTTTTTTCAAATTTAGCTCTTTTGGATGAAGTCCAGATTCCTTCCGATGGGCTATTAGATCCAGCACAGTCTGGCCCCTGCTGACCTCCCGACCTCATCACATCTTACCCAGGCCTTGATACCTCTGCTTGAGCCACACAAACCTTCTGTTTTTAGAACAACATCCACACCCATTCATGCCTCAGGATCTCTGCCGTTGCTGTTCCCTCCGCCTGGAATGTCTTCTGCTAGATGTTCATGCTGACTTTGTCTTGACTTTGGGTCTCCTGAAATCAATGTCACCGACTCAAGAAACCTTCTTGACCACAGTCTCAAGCAGGTCCACTCCCCATTCACCTCTTAATCACTTCATCCTGTTCATTTCTCTCATATTACCCAACACAGTTTATAATTATCTTATTTACTTGTTTGTTTGTTTCTTTATTGTCTATCGCGCCTACTGGAAGAGCCAAGACCCTGTTTGTCCCTATATTCCCCAGCACCCAGCACAGACCCTGGCCTATAGCAGACATCAGATTAAAATGTGCTGAATGAGTGAACATGTGAATTCATTATAGGATAAAATGGGTAAAATGCCACAAAAGAAACTGAGAGGAGCTCCACGGGTGTGAGAGATGAGGAAAAGCCTGCTGGCAGAGGTGGCGTTTTAGACAGGCCCTGAAGGATAGCAGGGATGTGGACACAGATGGAGCTGGGGAAGCCCCCTGGGCAGGAGCAAAGGCCTAGAGGCTTTGCGTGGGGAGAAGGAGGTGGCTGGTGTTCTTGAGGGGAAGGGCGTGTGGACAGCATGCTTTGGATCCCAACCTCTTAAGAGGCAAGTCACTTAACCTGCTAGGCCTTTCCTCTACTGTCAGAAGGGCATAATGATGGCTTCTGCTGTGTCACACTGTGGTGAGAGCAGCCTAGGGAGAGCGTGCCTGTGCGGGGTGCAGCCCAACACCTGGTCTGTAGTCAGCACTCAGCGAGAAGGGCTGTGACACCATGTTGCTAATGTGAAAGGGTTTTTGCAGAGGACGCTGGAATTGCCATTAAGGACTCTTTAAACAGCAGGGGAGGGAAGCTTGAATTTTATGTGTGAGTGGTGCGGAGTCATGGCCTCATCTGGACTTACGGAAGAGAGATGTGCTCTTGGGTTTTTGTAGCTGTTCCTGAGACAAAGGGCAGGGGCCTCAATCTGGCAGTCTTCAGGCTGCCATATGTGTTTTGTTTGGCCCCTACAGTACTTTAACTTTTTCAATTAGTTCCCAACATTTAAGAGTAGGGAGATGTCTCATAAAATTCCACATCTCAGACTTCAAAACAGTCTGATGAGCCTGGGACATCCTCGCTCTGGTCTTGCTCTCTGCCCACTCCCTTCATTTACCTTACTTGCCTGACCCCTGTAGGCATCTGAGGGTATGACTCCTGACACACAGAGAATCAGATCAGAAGGGACCTTGGAAACCATCCAGCAATGGCAGCTGACACGCACTGAACCCCCAGTACATGCTGGCATTGTGCTCCGGGCTGTCTGTGCTTCCTCCCATTTAAACTTCACAACAAGAGCCCTTAACACTTATTTGCAGGAGAACAGAGCAGGAGTAATATGTTCCTTTTTTTTTTTTTTAATTGAAGTATAGTTGGTTTACAATGTTGTATTAGTTTCAGGTGTACAGTAAAGTGATTCAGTTATACATATATATATTATATATGTATATATATAATATATATATGTTCTTTTTCAGATTCTTTTCCATTATAGGTTACAAGGTATTGAGTATAGTTCCCTGTGCTTTACAGTAACTCCTTGTTTTTTATCTATTTTATATATAGTCGTGTGTATCTGTTAATCCTAGACTCCTAATTTATCCCTCTCCCTGCCCCTTCCCTTTCGGTATCCATACTTTGTTCTCCATGTCTGTGAGTCTCTTTCTGTTTCCTAGATAAGTTCATTTGTATTACTTTTTTAGATTCCACATATAAGTGCTATCACATGATATTTGTCTTTCTCTGTCTGACTTACTTCACTTAGTATGATAATCTCTAGGTCCACCCTTGTTGCTGCAAATGGCAATATTTCATTCATTTTTATGGCTGAGGAGTATTCCGTTGAGTAATACGTTTCTTAATGCTGGTGCTTGACAAGCAACATAAGACCACCGTGGACTGTTTCTATTTCACAGATATAAGGAAGAGGGAAAGGAGATTACTGGAAAAAGCTGGATTTGTCCAAAGTGGAAACTCAGTGCTGGCCCCCATTGCATCCACCATAGCCATTGTACTGACATTTACCTGCCACATCCTCCTGAGATGAAAGCTCACTGCCCCAGTGGTAAGCACCTCTTTAGAGCTGGCCTCTTCTGTACCCAACTCTGCAAGTGCCAGGTGGGTAGCTCCTCTGGCACTGGCATCAGAACACCCAATCATGGTGAGCCAGAAAACAGCAGAATTCCACCCTGACTTCTAAAACAAGTACTTGAGCTGACTGGGAGCCGAGGAGAGCTTAGTAGCAATTCTTATTCAGTCTACAGCAGGGCAGGGATAGTAGTTAATGCTGGAACACAATTTTATGTTTGGACATTGAAACCAAGGAGCCCTTGACTATTTTATTCTTATTTATCCATATATACGCCAAGAAGAGAGTTGGTGAAAGTTCTCTGGGTGGGAGAGGTGTCAGTATTGGGAGAGGCAGTGTGGTGTCCGGATCAGGGTCCCCCTCGTTTAAAGCCCGACTCCACACTTGCTATGACTTACAGCAATTCACAGAACCTCTCGTATCGGTTTTATTATCTGTAAATGGGGTGATGACAGTCCCTGTCGTTGTGAGGATAGAAGTTGTCTTGTGAGGATAGAAGTTGTCTTACACAAAGCACTCTGTCAGCACCTCGAATGCGGTAAATGCTGCATAAGTTGTTGCTGTTCTCATTAGCCTTATGCTCAGCCAGGCCAGGCATATTCAGGTTGAAAGCCTCAGAAGGAGAATTGGAGTGAATGTGAGGGGCTCAGGACCTGAGCTAGAGAGGAAATGGCCCTTGACTGAAATAAAGAAACAAACATTTTGAATATTAAAGCAGTGTCTGAAGGGGAAGTGGTTGGAAGAAAGAACACAAAGGCAAGAAAAAGAGAGAGAATGAAATAAAAAAAGGAGAGGTATGCTCCCCAGAAAAGAATTGCACCAAAAATCAGGGATCTGGAGGGGAGTGTGGGGGGACATTTGAGAAGGCAGGATGCTCTTCTGGGGCATTCGTTGTGGCACTGTCAATGCAATTACTGCCCCGTGTTTCTTTGGGAAATACTTTAATTCTCTTAGTTTCTTCGCACACATTTTTCTCTCACACACTCTGGGGACTTGAACCGAAAGCCAAAATGAACAGCAATGGTTGATGTACAGAATGAATGCTATTGGATTATTGTGGCTGCTGTCTACCATGCCAAACCCCCAAAAAAGTTTTTTCCCAGAACACACCAGGCAAATTAATTTGAAACCAAATTAAGTGCACATTGTTAATATTTTTTAAAACGATGATTTAGAAGAAATCTAGACCAAGAACAAATTCCCTGAATGCGAGGATCGTATTTCTTTGGACTAAGAATCTCTTTCAGTCTCCTCCTCTGCCAGAGCCACATGAGTAGGAGGTCAGCCCTGAGGAGCTGTCACATCAGGCAGCCCGGGGGCTCTGCTAGCCAGGGCCTGGATTTCCTGAGCCAAGATAGTGCTCTAGGACCTGGGGGAGCTGAATTCTCTTTGGGGATATATTTGGGACCAGATGTGATGAAGGGAGCATCCTTCATCATCCTCTTAATGAACTAACTAGAATTAGTTGAAGCCTGGGGGCCCTGTCCATGGGGCCCATTCAACAGCAGGAAGGATCACTCCAGATTTGTCGATGGAAGTTGTGTTTTTAATTTCTTAGATGGGTGGTTAGGGAGAGGCTGCTAATTACAAGTTGGACAGATGAGAAGATGAAAGCTGAGAGATGAGATCATGCCCCCTGTGGGGCACCCACAGAGCAAGGAAACTTGTCTTCATTGAGGCTATATGATATTATCCACCCACCAGGCAGGGCTCAGTGGGGAAGGTCCTAGTGAAGGGAGGTCATTGTTCATTGTTTTGGAAATGACAGTGGAACCGAGGCTCTCCAATTGGTCCCTTATGTGTGTGTGGAGACAGGGCATGGAGGCCAGACCCTGAGGGAAGGAGAACCAGCAACCAGCCTGGGCCAGGCACATCATTCTAGGGAGCTTGCACCTTCAACACTGGTCTCTGTGTGGTATGTAAAAGGATGCTCTATCTCTGAAGGGTCAGATGCCTCTGAAGCAACTAAGAGAAGGGAATAATTTAGGAAAAATCTGCATATGTTTTTGAGCGAATGGTCTAGACCAAATAAGGATATGCTATGGATGGAGATTTCCAAAGGCACTCAATTAGAGGCACTTTTCAGACCTTATCCTCTGGATTGACAGAGATAAGGGGATAAGTTTCCCACCATTTTGGTGAAAATCCAAACGCAAAATAGTTTAAGATGTTAATACCTTTAATTTGCCAACCCATGATTTCTGAGCCATGAAATGAGAAAATTTTTCCTCTGAGAATCCCAACTGTGCTACTGTTTCTCATCTCAGGAAGTTTAATCCCCATGGACTTAATGGTTCAAAGCCAAAGCAACATCCCATCCTGAATTCTATACCTCTCTTTTGTTCTTCAGGCATTTAGTGTGATTGCCATGTTTAATGTAATGAAGTTTTCAATTGCAATCTTACCTTTCTCGGTCAAAGCAGCAGCTGAAGCCAATGTCTCTCTAAGGAGAATGAAGGTATAAATAACACGGGGTGAGCAGGGAAGAAAGATCTCATTTTGGGGCAGGAAAATTCCCAGATAAGGGGAGGCTGTGTCAACCCATTGGAGGGCTGGGTCACTGGTTTGGTGGGTGTTGGGAGACGACCCTCCATTCAGTGTTGGATACACAAATATGCATCAAGCAGGATACAGGCAGAGTATTATAGGTGGCCTGCCCTTTTAGTAAAAATGAGATGGAGTCTCCACCCAGGGAAATGATGTTCCTGACCCTCTACTCTTTCTCCAAGCCATAAATCTTAACTTGTTCCAGGAGTGGAGTTCAGTTTGCACTGAGCTATCTCCCCTTTGTCTACCTAGTTTGTCCTAGGATGTGTGTGGTGACAGAAGTGATGAAGGAGGTGGGGGGGCACCATATTTATACACTCATTTAGTCATTTTATTTATTAATCTATTCATTCATCAAAGATTTACTGTGTGAGTCCCAAACAGGATCAACACAAAGAGAACCACACAAAGACACATTGTAATTAAAATGGCAAAAATTAAAGATAAAGAGAGACTATTAAAAGCAGCAAGGGAAAGCAACAAGTTGCATACAAGGAAACTCCCATAAGGCTATCAGCTGACTTCAGCAGAAACTCTGCAGGTCAGAAGGGAGTGGCACGATATATTTAAAGTGATGAAAGGGGAAAAACTACAACCAAGAATACTCTACACAGCAAGACTCTCATTCAGATTTGATGGAGAGTTCATAACTTTACAGACAAGCAAAAGCTAAAAGAGTTCGGAACCATCAAACCAGCTTTACAAGAAATGTTAAAGGGACTTCTCTAAGCTAGAAAGAAAAGACCACAACTAGAAACATGAAAATCACAAAAGGAGAAGGCTTATCAGTAAGGGCAAATATACAGTAAAGGTATATGTATCAACTATGTATAAAATATGTATAAAATTGGTAGGACGGTTAAAAGGCAAAAGTAGTAAAATCATCTAAATCCACAATATATAGTTAAGGGATAACAAAACAAATTGATGTAAAATATGGAAAAATAGTACTTGTGGGGGAAGAGAGTAAAAACTCAGGGTTGTTAAAATGCATTTGAAATTAGGAGATCAGCAACTTAAAATAATCATGTATATATATATATATATGTATGTATAGATTTCTATATATAAACCTCATGGTAGCCACAAACCATACATTTATGATAGATAAACACACACACAAAAAAGGAATCCAAACATAACACTAAAGATTGTCATCAAATCACAAAGGAAGAGAGCAAAAGAAGAAAAGAACAAAAAAGAACTACAAAAACAACCCCAAGACAATTAACAAAATGATGATACCTACCCATTATTACTTTAAATGTAAATGGACTAAATGCTCCAACCAAAAGACATAGAGTGGCTGAATAGATATGAAAACAAAACCCATATACATGCTGCCTGCAAGAGACTCACTTCAGATCTAAAGACACACACAGATTGAAAGTAAGGGGATGGAAAAGGCATTCCATGCAGATGGAAATTGAAAGAAAGCTGGAGTAGCAATACTTATATCAGAAAAAACAGACTTTAAAACAAAGACTGTTACAAGAAACAAAGGCATTACGTAATGATCAAAGGACCAATCCAAGAAGAAAATATAACAATTATAAATACATATGCACTCAACATAGGACCCACTTAAATACATAAAGCAAATATTAACAGATATAAAGGGAGAAATTGACAGTAGCACAGCAAAGGAAAGCATTGACAAAACGAAAAGACAACCTACTGAATGGAAGAAAATATTTGCAAATGATATGACTGATAAGGGGTTAATATCCAACATATATAAACAGCTCATACAACTCAACATCAAAAACCCAAACAACCCAATTAGAAACGGGCAAAAGAACTGAACAGAAATGTTTCCAAAGAGGAAATGCAGATGCCAACAGGCACATGAAAAGATGCTCAGCATCGCTAATCATCAGGGAAATGCAAATCAAAACCACAAAGAGATATCACCTCACACCTGTCAGAATGTCTATCATCAAAAAGAACACAAATTACAGATGTTGGGGAGCATGTGGAAAAAAGAGAACCCTCGTATACTGTTGGTAGAAGGTAAATTTGTGCAGTCACTATAGAAAACAACAGTGTGGAGATTCCTCAAAAAACTAAAAATAGAACTACCATATGACCCAGCAATTCCACTCTGGGGTATATATCTGAAGAAAACAGAACACTAATTTGAAAAGATACATGCACCACAATGTTCATAGCAGCATTATTTACAAAAGCCAAGATATGGAAGGAACCTAAGTGTCCATTGAGAGATGAATGGATAAGGAAGATAGTGGTACATATACACAATAGAATATTACTCAGCCATAAAAAGAATGAAATTTTGCCATTTGTAGCAGCGTGGATGGACTTGGAGGGCATTATGCTAAGTGAAATAAGTCAGACAAAGAAAGACAAATACTGAATGATATCATGTATATGTGAAGTCTAAAAAAGTAAAGCATAAAACCCTGCATATAACAAAAAGGAAACAAACTCACAGATATAGAGAACAAACTAGTGGTTACCAGTGGGGAGAGGGAAGGGGAAGGAGCACGATAGGAACAGGGGATTAAGCGGTACAAACTGTTATGTATAAAATAAATAAACTGCAAGGATATATTGTACAGCACAGGAATATAGCCAATATTTTATAATAACTTTAAATGGAGTATAATCTATAAAAACTTTGAATCACTATGTTGTGTACGTGAGATTAATATTGTAAATCAACTATATCTCAATTAAAAAAAAAGATTTACTGTATGCTTCCTATATGCAAGGCATTGTGGAAAATGCAAATAAGATTTACTGTATGCTTCCTATATGCAAGGCACTGTGGAAAATGCAAATACAAGGAAGAGAGTCTTTACTCTTAAGAGCCTCCAGTCTAGTACAGGACCAGGTATCCCAGTAATTGCTATATATAGTAAGGGTGAACGTGATGTGTAGGAAGGGCAGATAAAGTGGTTTTGAAGTTGAGGCAAGGAAAGGAAAAGAAGAAGCACATTTCAGGCAAGAGAACAGTGCATTCAGACCTCTGTGAATTGATTGGAAGATCTTATTCACTCAAGTCTGAAATGTGGATGTCATTTTAAGCATCCTAGGTGCCTGTATCCCTCTTCTCCCTTACCATCCACATTTAACCAATCAAGAATCCTGTTGGGACTTCCCTGGTGGTGCAGTAGTTAAGAATCCTCCTGCCAATGCAGGGGACATGGGTTCGAGCCCTGGTCCGGGAAGATCCCACATGCCACAGAGCAACTAAGCCCGTGCACCACAACTACTGAGCCTGCGCTCTAGAGCCCATGAGCCACAACTTCTGAGCCCGTGTGCCACAACTACTGAGCCCCATGTGCCTAGAGCCTGTGCTCCGCAACAAGAGAAGCCACTACAATGAGAAGCCTGTGCACTGCAACGAAGAGTGGCCCCCGCTCGACACAACTAGAGAAAGCCCGCGCACAGCAACGAAGACCCAACGTGGCCAAAAAATTTAAAAAACAGAAAAAGAATGACACAAATAATAGTTAAAAGAAAAAAAAGAATCCTGTTGGCTCACCTCCTGATCACTGTATTCCTTCAATTTTAAAGGGCACCATTTATGAAACTGGATTGGAAGGTACACGGTTGAGTTATTACATTTTGAACAAAACACAGAGGTAACCTCATCACATTAATTGTGTAACGATACCCAATATCTTAGACTAGAGGAACAATGCTAGTTCTTGACTCTGCAACCTCCACTCTGTCCCTAGTGCCATCACCTTCATTCAAGGCTTCATAGTCTCTCATCTGAACTATCACACTGACCGAAGAACCAATTGTCTTTTCCCAGTGTTGTCCTTTTCAAATCCATATTGCACTGTTAATTGAGCTTTAAAATATTTGTCTGATCACTGACATTAACCTGCTTGAAATCCTTGTCCTTCACTCTCCAGGACTGAGCCTGAGTCCTCCATCAGCAGATCCTCAGTTATGTCTCCACTTCATTTCTTATCCCCTTCCTACCTTGAGCTCTGGCCCTCGGTTATACTGAATTTCTTGTCTTATACCTCTCATCCCCCCAAACCACGCTATTGCCTGTTTTTGCTCATGCTGTGCCCTCTACTAGAAAGCTCTCCTCCCCTAACCCCTCCCTCATCTTTGCCTGTACAGCACTGTACAGACTCAGCTCAGGCATCAATTACATGGGCCTCCAGGATGCGGAGCCAAGTGTCCCATCTCTGGCAGTTACAGGGCTTTGTCCCTGTCACATTTCACTGAAATGATCTGTGCATGTTCCCATCTCCACCTGGACTGCAGTCTCTTCAAGGACAGGAAGGATGCCTTATTATTAATATTTGCATTTCTGCTGTTTACCCCAGAATCTGGCCCAGAGTAGGCACTTGGCAGGTGTTTTGTTGAACTGAGCTGAGTGGGGACTTAGGAAGAAGACACAGCAGAGACTGAGCATGTGACCTTGGTTTCATAAGCATTAGTGTCAAGCAGTGAAGCCAACCGCCCAAAGACTGGCAAAAGCTGGCCATCTTGGGCATAAGGGTAAATTGTAGCTGGGATCAGCATTCTCCAATGTGGGTGACCCAGATAGGCCTTGTGGTTAAAAAAGCATCCGTTCTACATAGTATGAGCTAATCGACTATTTTTGCTGCAGCTTCTCCTCAGGGAATATCTTCAGAATACCTTTCCTGGATGTCCCAGGTAGAATTCCCAAGATTATGATTTGGGGTCATTAGAAGATATACTGGGATGATTCTTGCAAATGGATGACGTCTGCCAAGTTAATTTTGTTTCTTTACTCTTAGAAAATTCTCATAGCTAAAAGCCCCTCATCTTACATCACCCAACCAGAAGACCCAGATACAGTCTTTCTTTTAGCAAATGCCACCTTGACATGGGAGCAAGAAACCAGGGGGAAAAGTGACCTAAAGAAAGTGCAGAACCAGAAGAAGCATCTTCTTAAGAAACAGAGGCCAGAGGCATACAGTTTGAGTCCATCAGGTCAGGGAGTCACCAGCGCCCAGGAGCAACGTGGCAGCCCCAAATCGATTCTGCACAATATAAGCTTTGTGGTGAGAAAGGTGGGTATGTGTTCCAAAGGTGTGGCCTCCATCCTTCTTCCTTGTGTCACATGACCATGGCCTTCTCAAGGCTGAATATAATTCAGTTTGAGCAGGAGGTCGTGGTGGGAAGTCTCCATTTCTTCCCAAATTTTAAAGCTATGCAAATGAACCTGGAGACATCTCTTCAAGCTGAGAGAATACCGTTGTCTTAGTGGTTGTATTAGTGTCGATCTTCAAATTCCACAGGAGTTGAGAACCAGTTGCAGTGTTTAACGGACAATCCACTTCAGGTGGCTAGACTCAAACTGACTAGCTTTCATAAGTCTTTTCAGATTTGTTCTTAATTTCACGTTGGAGTCCAATCATAGATTATAATAGCTGACAGTTATGAGCAATTTCTATTTACGAGGCACATAATTAAGTCATTTAGCTACCCCAATAACCTTATGAGGTGGGTGTATAGCAGCCCCACTTTATGACTGAGGAACCAGAGACACAGCACGTTAAATAACTTGTCCAAGTCAAACAGCTCGAAAGTGGCAGAAGAGGGCTTCATACCCAGGGTGCCTGGTGTCACCATCTGCTCTTAACCACCAAGCGACACTGCTCTTGTAAAAAGCAAAATGAGTGCCACAGGCAGCCTAGGAACAGAAGCCACCCAGATTCTGCTGGCTGCTCCCCTCCCCTTGGGATTGGAGGGTAGAGTCCTTAGAGCAGCTCTGCATTTGGGGAATGTTTGACCTTCTCTTGCATGTGGTTTTCTTGCCCTGGGTACTTGTCAGCCGTGCTCCCCGGATGGCAGTTTTGATTTTGCTGCAAAGGGCTCAGCATTAATCTTGGGCCTAATATTTTAATCTCCCATCTTGTTGACTCACCCTTTCCCCATGTGAGCACTATAGAGGGAGAGGTTCTTATGTATTATGTGACGCTAGGCTCAATGGCTGGTGTAGAGTGATACCTCTTGTGGCTCACAAGGCTCTCGGCACATATTCATTGGAAATGATATTTGGTTGGCTGAGTGCAGTTGAGCTTGGCTCTCAGTGAAGTCCTGCTGTGTGCAGCCCACTTGCTTTCTCATCACTTTTCCCCACCTATGACATGCAGCACCCAGATTACTTCAACCATGCCTTCAGCGTTGCTCCAGGGAGGACTCAGTGAACTGCTCTTGTGTTGTAAAGAAGCCTCCTCTTAGCCCTTCAATCGCTTTCCTCCTTTTCAGTACATTGGTGGCTCATGACTTGTCATCAAGGACATGGTCAAATATTTTGTGAAATAAGGTGAAGACAAAGGGTGCAGCACAATATCTTGGGGATGAGGGCTATGCCTCTCTAGCCTGGTGGACCCGGGTTCCAGTCCCAGCCACTCGCCAGCTGCAAGGCCTTGAGCACATTGCCGAACCTCTTCAAGCCAGTTTCTTTACCTGCTCCATGGGTATTTTAATAATAGTACCCACTTCACAAGGTGGATGGGAGGACGGAAAGACACATCACGCACAAATGCTAAGTCCCCACGGACGGGAGCTATTGCTGTGGCCTTTTTCCTCTAACGATCATGTCCAGCTTAAGTGCTGCCCTTAAATGCCCTAAACTCAAGGCATCTGTGTTTTTCCAAATTTAGTTCAAATTTAGACCATAGCCTCCTTGAGGTCAGGGCACGTATCTGTGAACTTGTTCACAGTCGTGTGGCCTTACACTGAGCCCAGAGCCTGGCACAGAGTAGGTTTCCAATAATGTTTTCCAGATAATCAGAAACTCAGGGGTGCAGGCCTCCTGGATTTCCTGCTGAAGACAAGGATGAATCTAGAAGGCTTAGATCTGGCCACAAGTAGGGGACAGGACTCAACAAAGAGCCAGGTGTCTAGGGAAGCTGGATCCATCCCTGTGTCTCTTTGTCCCAAAGTCTTCATAATGCCCCGGTTCCTTGTAGTCCTTTTGGTGGAATTAAAATGGATCCGCTTCACTTACCTGCAGCGCCAGTGACAGTAAAGGCAGGGACTGCGTCTGCCTTGATCACTGTTTTATTGCCAGTGCCTAGTGCAGTATCTGGCGTTCAGTAAAGACTTATCCAAGGGCTGAATGATGACAGGCAACAGCCCTCTTGTGCTGGGGGTAGCAGGCAGGCGAGGGGCCCTCTGGTCTAGCTCAGGTGGGAAAGAAGCCACATTTGGCCCCGTGCTGGGCATCTTTGCTCTGAGGCATCACTGGGAGCAGGTCTCCGTGAGAATGTTCTAGATGTTCCAACTGCTGCATTGCAATATCTGCTTGAACACAAGAGTGGTCTCACCTCAGAGTCTCCACAGGGACTCCTATTCTGCCAGAAGTGCTGCCCCCCATAACGACACGGCTCACTCCCTTGCCCCCTCCGGGTCTTACTCAGACATCACCTGTAGCAGGTACTGTCAGTGACCCGTCCGTGTGGCCTGGCCATCTTCCAACTGCCAGATCTGCATCTGTGTGCCTGAGGGCCCTCCCCACCACCCTCAGTAAGCCAAGACGTCAACAGCCGAGGGAGCAGCTCTCAAACACTGACTGTTGGCTATCTATCCTGACTCCCTCAGCCGTTGGGAGGACAAAGCCATGCTCAGTTTCCGCAATTCCTTGAGTTTCCCAGCAGGATTGAGCTTCACTGGCCTCCTGTGGGGGCTGACCTAACGGCACTCCCTTGATGGGCCACCTTCCTCCTCCCGTACCATCCCCCTCCTCCCAGCTGGTGTTTTCTGCACCTCCCCAGCAAGCTACCTTCACTCAATTCCTTGCTTTGCGGTCTCCTTCTGGGAGAACTCAAGCTAAGAGGCCCACATGTCCAGTAAGCCTCCCCGGCCCCATCTCCTCGCTGCTTTATTTGCTTCCACGGCAGGTCTGACATACTCCATCTTTTACTTACTTATCGTGTTTACTGTCTCCCCAACTAAAACATAAGCTCCGTGCGGGCAGACCCAGACTTTTGACTGTGATGTTCTTTGCTGTATTGTGCTATTGCTGGTGTTCAGAACAGCACCCGGCACAAAGCAGGCTTTAGCAATGATTTGTTAGTTGAATTAATAAACTTGTGGCTGTAGAAAAATCCATGAACCCAACACGCTGGAACAGCATAACTGCTCAGTGATTTCAGACTGAGTTGTGATGGAGGAAGGATGCTTTAAGAGGACTTTTAAAAAGCACCCAGCCTTCTGTACTTGCAGGCTGTCACTGTCCCTCTGGGTTGTGCAGCCTTTGACGTCCATTAGATTTACTTTCCTGGAGTCGCGGCACAGGACCACCCTCATGTTCAGGGCCTGTGTGTCCCAGAGCAGCGCAAGGCTGTTCTGCATCGGTGCTTATACATGATTTCTAGAAGCCCTCCGGGTGCTGTGCTGGGTTGTGCAGAGGAGGCTCTTAATTCAGACGGAGGCTCCTGCCTCCTGTGAGGCCGTGTGTTGGGGTTGGGGGGCGAGGCTGCAACCGCCACCTCACAGAGCCAGCAGTACCCCACTGGTCCCTGCCTGGCCTGGCCAGTGCAGTTCGGTGGTGACCCTCTAAGAACTCGGAGAATGACTGTCTTTTTTCTGTTTCTCTGGTAGGGGAAGGTCGTGGGCACCTGTGGGAATATTGGAAGTGGAAAGACTTCCCTCCCTGCAGCTCTCCTAGGACAGGTAAGCTGTGTGCTGGGCGTTGCGACGATGGAGTGGTTCCCTGCTGGCTGCGTTTGGGGCCCTGGGCTCGGCCGCACTGGACTCTGTGCTCAGAGTTAATGGTGACGCCCAGGAGGTCAATGCACTTGGCAGTTCCAGGCCCATGGCAGGCGGGGCCGGGCCTTCCATGTGCTCTCCCCAGTTTGCCTCCTGAAGACATGAGTTAAGCAGCGATAGCTTCCTTGCCTGGAGCTCCATCTTGGTCAAAGGAAGCAATGGGTCATTAAATCCATGGTTTTCTCATGACATGCTTGGCCTGTGCCAAATAGAAAGGCCGGCCAGGCAGCTTGGCGGGGAAAAACCCAGGAACCTGCGACTCTCGGTGACTCGATCCATCTCCATTTCCCCAGCGTCTGCCCTGAGCAGCTGCTCCTCAATGGAGGAGGAGCTGAATGAATGTGTGAACCAAAGCACACCTCGTGGTAGCAAGGGAGGGCGGGTGCACTCTCCTCCTTTGTCTGCTACTTCTAGCTGCTTGACCCCAGGGAAATGGCCAAGCCATTCACTGTATCCACAGTAAATGAACAGTTCACAGTTGCCAAGGCTTCTCATTCCAAATGAATGAGAAACTTCCTGGGGAAAGAAATTAAGTTCTCTTTCTCTCCACTCTGTGTTCTTAAAGGGAAGGTTGGAGGGCTTCCCTGGTGGCGCAGTGGTTGAGAGTCCGCCTGCTGATGCAGAGGACGCGGGTTCGTGCCCCGGTCCGGGAAGATCCCAAATGCCGCAGAGTGGCTGGGCCCGTGAGCCATGGCCGCTGAACCTGCGCGTCCGGAGCCTGTGCTCCGCAATGGGAGAGGCCACAACAGTGAGAGGCCCGCGTACTGCAAAAAAAAAAAAAAAAAAAAGAAAAGAAAGGGAAGGTTGGACACCTGGGATTGCCTTTGCCTGCAATAGAGACAGGGGGATGCTAAGCTCTGAAGAGCCCCTCCAGACCAGGGTGACTCATTCTGGCCTCAGCTGACTCATTTGTAGAAAGAGTGACAACTCCTTCCCTGCTTGAAGGCGGAGGCAGGGGCTGAGTCAGGTGAGCTGTGGCGGTCCCTCAGGCTCCAGGATTCAGCGTGAGTGCCTTTGATCACCCTAGAGTCGGCAGGGGCATTACAGGTGACCCAGCCCAATTCTCCACCTCATAACATGAGTCCTTTCCACTGAATCCTATAAGAGATGAGTCAACCTCTGCTCAGATGCTTCCAGTGATGGGGAACTCATGATCTCTTTAGAGAGATTTGAGGTATATGGGAGTGAAATTTGCCTCCTTTTAACTTCTACCCTATGGTCTGCTCCTGTGGAATGTCCCAGAGAAAACAGAATCCATCTCCCATGTGACAGTGGTGGGATCAGGCCCCTCACGTGGTCACTGGCTTAAGTGAGTGGGCTCTGGACGGCGTGGGTTCACCAGCAATCTCAGTCTCATGAGCATGGATAAGTCACTTAACCTCTCTGAGCCTTGGTTGGCTCATCTGTAAAATGGGGCTAAGGATGTTGTGATGAGGATTAAATGAGGTAACTGATATAATAGTAGTTACAGGACAATTCCCAGCGCCAGCCACAGTGATTAGCGTTTTATATGTACTTAACACAGTGCCTGGCATACACCCTATTCATTTTAGCTATTATTATTATAGTTTTTGTTGTTGTTGTTGTTTTATTATCATTCTCTCTTCTCCAAGTCTAATGTTCTCTATCCCTTAGACCATTCCTGAGGAGGAAAGGAGTCACATCCCTCGGCCACCTTGGCTATGGTCCTTGGCTGTCCCCAACACACTGCCACTGGCCCATGAGCACCAGCCCTGAGTACCACGGTCTGCCTCATACACCCTTTCCTGACAGCTACAAACATGGCACCACCACTAGCCTCTCCCGTTATCTGTTGAGGCTCACCACGAAGGGCCATCTTAAATGAACATGGGTACTCAGGGTCACAGATGGGAGCCCATGCATGTTTCTTAATTGGATTCCTCATTGTTTTGAAAGTTCAGAAGTTCCACATGACACTAGACTTTCCGATCCTCTTGAAAAATTAGAAACTCGCCACAGCAGGCTTGCAACCTTGCTTGGCACCAGCTGTGCAATGGAGTCAAGGTTGCTTCCTTAGGATGGGGCATGCCAGGGCCACCATCCACAGCAGTTCAAGCTGTGCCCTCTCCCTGGGGGCCTGGCTGAGGAGGGTGGGGTCTAGCCAGTGCACCTGGGGGAAGAGGGAGCTTTTGCGATGGGTCTGCTCAGAAAGCATCTCATCCTAGCTGCACAAAGGTGCACATGAGCCAGCAGCAGCCCTGCAGCCTGTGCTCTCCAGAGCACAGGGCTCACCTCTGCCCCTTCTGGAACATTCCCATCTGGCCTCTCGCAGATGTTTGACTTTGAGACCCTTGGTCTACACAGACGGGCTTTGCAGTGTGTGGCAAGACAGCCTGTCACCCTCTTGCACCTTCCGAATCAGTGCTCATACAGTAAGTGGGGGGCAAGTGTGCAATAGGCCCCCGAGGAGAAGGTGGCAAGGCCTGGCTCCTGAAGGTTCTCTGGTGTTGTTGCTCCAGATGCAATTACAACAAGGGATCGTGGACGTCAATGGGACTCTGGCCTGCGTTTCCCAGCAAGCATGGATCTTTCAGGGAAATGTGAGAGAAAACATATTATTTGGAGAGAAGTATGATCACCAAAGGTAATATTAACTTTGAAAGCCTGAGGCATTTTAGTATTTGGTATAATCTGCTACAGATGCTGATGCCATTGGTAATGATTGCTAACTGGGTTTCTTTAATGAGCTCTGATTAAACATTCGTCAGATCTGAATGGGTGTTGCTTTTTCTCTTCCTGATCCAAGAGTTCAGGAGAGGTGCCTTCTGCAGACCTGTGATCACTCTCTCAGAAACGTACGGAATCGCCACTCAATCCCAGTGCAGAGTAGCATATGTTCTGAGGTTCTCTGTAACAGCGCATATGGTGTCTGACTGGAGGAAGAGGAATCTGGCAAGTTTGCTTTAGGCCAAGTAACAAGAACTTTCCTTGAAACTGAGTGCAGCAAGTATGCAATTAGTCAGCCCTGAAACTATTAATTGACACCAGTTTTCAGGATATATCACTGTTGATGTCCTCAAAACGACCTCATGGAATGAAAACAAAGTTCAAGTAATAATTTTTGAATTCACTTTGGACCATTATATTTAAGCTCTGGAAATAGCTTCCTAAGGTTCTTTGCTGAGTTTGGTGTGCTTCCATGTACATTCTCTCGTTAGAGCCCCATAACCACCCATTTAAGGGAGATCCTGGCATCATATCCCCATTTTACAGATGAAGAGGTTGAGGCCCAGAGAGGAGAGTTGACTTGCCAAAGGTCAAAGCTATTAAATGTCAGAGGAACTGCAGGCCAGCATCATTTGTTCCCACTGGAGCTGCCTGACAGCCCCCTCAAGTGCCACGATGCCAAAGGAAAGACAAATGGAGTTGGTTTTACAAATCTGGCTGTCAGCTCTTTAACTGTGGTCTGGACTTTCACATCTTATTGCCTGAATCCACAAACTCTATCCTTACTGATGCCATTGGCCAGCATGTGGGTTCTCAGCAAGAGATCTGTTACTTCCCCTCCTTTTCCCTGGCCATGGCATCCTGTCATCAGGAGGCTCAGTCAGGGCATCCTTGGCACCAGTCGAACTGTTCTGCTCAGCATCTCCTGGACTGCCTCTGCCTGTGCCTCCTCCCAGCCCTGCCTGGAATGGCTTCTCTTTTGCCAGAAGCAGACTAGAGGGAGGGATTCCTGTCCTTTATTATTAGGACATCAGAGAGCAAATATTTGCCAAATACCTGCAAGACACAGGACTATGCAGGACCATGTGGGCCAGCAGGGTGGCTTAGATGTAACTTTGCCCTTGAGGTGCTCAAGTCTGTAAAGGGTTGTAGGAGATGCACAATGGGCCAAGGGCAGGAGACTGTGCTGGACTGTTCAGAGGCAGCAGAGATCACAAGAGGGAAGAGAGGGTGGCGATTGAAGTGGGCCCTGAAGGATGGACTGAGCACCCTTCCTATGTGACATCTCTAGCAGGGGTTCTGCTCCTGGGGTGGATATTGAGACTCTCAGGACCACAGGAGCAGGAGTGTGGGAGGAAGTTTAAGATGGGGGTGGAGCTGGCAAGAAGATGAAGATGTGCTGAGCAGTCTGAATCTCACGGTCAGAGATTGGCAAAGGTGATAACATTCATTATAACTACCGCTGATGGAGAATTTGCGCACCAGACAGCGTGCTCTTGGCTTGATATGTGTGTTCCCACTTCTCACAACCCAATAAGAGTTATTAGCCTATTGTGTAGGGTGGAGAGTGAGGATTAGGGAGGTACAGTCATTTGTTCAAGGTTACCCAGCTGGATTCAAGCCCAGGTTGTTCTGATTCCAAAGCTACTGGTCTTAACCACCAGGCACACCAGCCCTAATGTTGATACATGGGCACAATGCTCAGGGCGTCAAGTGCTGCCAGGACGTAGTGCGCCACCTGCCGGGCAGCTACCTGCGATCTGCCTGCTCACTCTAAGCTGGCACCACCCACACGCTTCTGCTCGTCTACTAGTGGTCTTGCGGCCTCTGGGAGGCCTCCTCCAGCGACCTCAGCCCTCATTGGTGACTCCCTGCTCTGACTCCCATGAGCAATTTTCCCTTCAGTTGTTTCATGTGCACTGATTTCATCTTTCTCGAATGGCGGGAAGCCTGTGAGCAGAGGGGCCCTCCCAAGTCAACTCTGCATCAGGTAAGCGGGGCAGAGGTCAAGGGGAAGCTGCCCTTGGACATCAAAGACCAAGCAATCAGCCACCTCCTCGTTGGCCCATGACACCAGCGCACCTTTGGAGCAACCTAGGGCTGCATGGACGTGGGGTCTTTCTCACCGTGCTGACTTCTAGCTTTCCACCCACAGGTATCAGCACACGGTTCGTGTCTGTGCCCTTCCGGAGGACCTGAGCACCCCACCTTACGGAGACTTGACTGAGGTGAGTCGAACCCAGAGCTCAGCCCCACAGCGGCTCATGGCAGATCAACCGCCAGGTCCAATGGGCTGAAGCTCTGCAGGCACCAGCTCCTTCATATCCGTGTGCCCCAGAGGACAGAAAGATCCCAGGAAATGTGGGGAAAGTCAGGTTCTACCACTCTGCATCCTCCACCTGGGTCCTTTCTTGGGAGATATCACAATGGGTGTGACACCAACTCCACTTGTGCTGGGCTCAGCCTGGTCACTCTTGGGGTCACTTCCAATTTGCCTGTCATCTCAGGGAAGGTTTCGGGTGAAAGGTGCTTCCCCACCTCCTGGGCCAGCTCTGTCATCCTAAGACAGAGGTCAAGGGTACAGCATTGTGGCTGGAGGCTCAAGGGTCCCCTCCTGCCTCACTGGCCCTGCCTGCGCAGGAGTATAAGGGTCATCTCCAAACACTGGCCCCCAGGGTTTTGTTTAAAGGGCTGGCTGGGTCCTGGGCTGAGCCTGCCAACTCAGGTGGCCCAGGGGAGTCACCGGGCCACCTTCTGTCTTCCCATCCCAGTGTACCCTCTGAACAGTCTTCCCACTCTGCCCAGGAGCCCAAAGAATGAGGCATCCTGAAGAAAGCCCAGTTCAGAGCACATTGTCATTCTCTGCTGGTACCTCCGTGTGCCTTCATCAAGGAAATGGCCGTCACAACCACTGCAGCACTGGCCTCCCTGCCAGGGTTTGCCTCCACCCACCCCTACCTGCCTGCCCAGGTGTGCACTTGCCTTCCAGGCTCTAGACCTCTGCTTCTGCCAGTTGCCACCCTTCAAGTTCCCACCCCAAATCCACACCCTTGAGGAAGACTTTCCCCAGACCCAGTGTCTAAAGTAATTTGCCCCGAAGTACTTAGTCTATGCTTCTCAGTTGGCACTTGTTAAATTCTGCTTTGTGCCATTATTATGTGTATAACTAACCAGCCCCACCCCTGCCCCACACACTGCTAAGATGCTAGTTCCCAGTAGATAGGGGTATTTTCTGGTCCCACTTCATGTGTCCAGCCCCAGTGCTCAGCAAAACACCTGGCTGAACTCCTGGAGGCTCACTTTGGGGTCAGTTGGATAGAATCACCTGAAGTAGGCAACCTGAGCTTTTCATCTTTTCAACAAATGTTTATTGAGCACCTGCTCTGGGCCAGGTGTGGTGCCGGGCCTTAGGGACGTAATGATGAAAAAGGCTGACATGTCTGTTGTCTTCGTGGAGCTTAGACTTGCCTAGTGGGGGTGGGGAGTTGATCCACAGGTAAACAAAGAGAGACACCTTGTCCCTCTTTTCCCAGACAGTTTTCCTTCCTGTTCGCTTGTCCACTTGCCCAGAGCTTCCTGCTCAACAATGCCCTTTGGTGTTAGTGGTCAAGAAGTAGCCCCTCCCTACAGGGTTGCACTGGGATGGGGCTGTTGTGAGCCAGGTACCCCTCACTCAACACTGGAAGGAGCTTTTCCCTATTTGCCACTGCCCACCAGGCTTCCTGCAGAAGTGGAGCTTTCCACTTTCCAGGGTAACTGGTGTGGCCAGGGGGTTCCCTTAAAGGGGTGATGAGCAGTCTGCAGAGGAATCTAGAGAAGCTTCAGGAAGTTCCTGGTCTCCAAGGACTGCAGGTTGGGGAATGGGGTCCGGTGATGCACAGTAAGTAGCATTGCCCTTGTCTGAAGATCGGGGAGCAGGGCCTCAACCTCTCTGGGGGGCAGAGGCAGAGGATCAGCCTGGCCCGAGCCGTCTACTTGAACCATGAGATCTACCTGCTGGATGACCCGCTGTCGGCCGTGGACACCCATGTGGGGAAGCACGTCTATTTTTTTTTTTTTTTTTTGTGGTACGCAGGCCTCTCACTGCTGTGGCCTCTCCCGTTGCGGAGCACAAGCTCCGGACGCGCAGGCTCAGCGGCCATGGCTCACGGGCCCAGCCGCTCCGCGGCATGTGGGATCTTCCTGGACCGGGGCACAAACCCGTGTCCCCTGCATCAGCAGGCGGACTCTCAACCACTGTGCCACCAGGGAAGCCCAGGAAGCATGTCTTTGAGGAGTGCATTGAGAAGGCGCTCAGGGGGAAGACCGTCGTCCTGGTGACCCACCAGCTGCAGGTGACTGGGAACAGCCGGACCCATGAGGTCATGAAATGGGTGTGGCACTTGATGCTCACAGAGTCTCTTCTTCTGCCTGAACCTGTTGTCCTCACCTGGACCAGGTCAGGGAACGGGAGAGGTGCACAGGAGACACCGTGACCGTCCCCAGCCATCTTGGCTCACACCTGGCCCTGCCTGCTCCTCTCTGTGCACAACTTCTGTTGCCCTACCTTTGGGCTCAGTGGGGCCAAGACCGTTCCTCCATCAGAGGGAGATTCTCCAACTCTGGACCACTGACCCCTACCTGTGGGGTGGACACGAGGCACCTTCTCCAGCTCTGGACCACTGATGCTGGGGAGATGGGAAGTCGGGTAGGAACATTTAGACCAACCTTTCCTCCCGCAAGGGCTGGGCAGGCCTGAGGCCAAGGGTGCCCGGGTGTGGGGTGGCAGGGGATGATAGATCCCTTGATGAGAGGCCCAGATACCCCTGGCATCACTCTCCAGGGGAAAAAGGCTGGAGACCAGGACTTCAGGACTAAGGCAAGAAGCTTCTCCCTGCCCAGAGCCACCCTCTCAGGCTTAGGAACATGAATATTGCCCAGGAAAGGGACTGACTGAATCCCCTGAATAAACTTGGGAATTTGGCAGGGTGGGAACAGTTCTTACTATGTCAGCCCCATGTCAAGGGCTCTGGATGCCTGGTGGGAATCCAGGACCCCTCTCTACCCTGAGATAAGCCAGGTTACCCCTGTCCTACAGTGACTCCCCAAAGATGTGCTCTGTGTGTGTGTGTACGTGTGCACGCATATGCGTGTGCATGCACATGCGTGTGCGTCCCCTGCAGGAGGAGAGAGCCCACAGGACTGGCCTGTAATGAGAGGTCAATTGGAGCAGACGCAGCAGAAGTCCTGTCTTCTGACTCTCCTACCACCTGTGGGGAAATGTTAAACTAGGGGTAAGAGGCAGGACTCTCAGCCTTTGCAAAGGTAAGTCAAGCTGGGATGGGAGCTGGCAGCAAATGAAGTTGCCATGGCTACAGGGTGCTGTAGCCAGCATCGTTAGGCTCCTCTGTCAGTGGCCAGAAGGACCGGCCAAAGAGGGAAAAGTTTCTTCAAGACCCAGGAAAACCAGGCCTTCCTATACCTGTGGCTTTGCCCCCAGCCTCTGCCTCTGTTTGCTGAGGGCTAGAGACCTCAGAATAGGCTCCAAGCATCTGAATTTTCCGTGTGGGGATTGCTCAGGTTTCCTCTGAGTGGCATCTGTCACCTCCAGGACGCATCCAGCTGGGCTGGTGCAGACAAGACCTCCTCATTCCTCTGCTGGGCAGGGACCAGGGTGAGGAGAAGGTTGGATTTCTTCTGGGCCCCCATGAGGTGACTGGGAACGGGCTCTTGCCCATCTAGGGTGCTAAATCTGGTGACCACAGCTCTGCACTGCAAGGGTCCAGTCCCTGGAGACCATGTGTAGCAGGGAGGGCTGCCCTCCTGGAGTCCTGGGGGTGCACAGGGAGACTCCCAGCACCTGACGGATGTGGATCAGAGCTGTCTTTGCAGGAGTCCTCAAGCGGGGAGAATGTGACCTTGGCCCTGGTCCAATCTCTGAACCTCCCTCACCAGCGGTATGAACTCAGGCAAGAACCCAGGCGGCCTCAGAGACTCTATTTTTCACCAAGGTCATTTCATCTTACTTTTTGCATGTTGAAAAATACAGGCAGCCACCAGATGGCACTGGAGTCTCAGTCCGGCCATCCATTGTTGGGGAGGAGGCGCTCAGAGCCCGGAACTGGAGCCCGTGGGCTTTTCCAGAATGCTTCTTGGGCAGCGGGCAATCTGTATGCCTCCGAGTGCTCAGGCTGGACGATTGCCCTTCTATTTCTTGAGGAAACAAATGAAATGAGGCTGCTGGCCTGCTACTGAAATCCAACCCAGGGCCAGATTTTGTGAGTTTGCAGAACAAAGCTGCTCAGATCACACCTAGTCTCACTGGAGAGAACTGGGAGCTTGCTGGCCAGAGGGGCTGCACAGGAACTTCAGGGGCTGGAATGTGTGCCCCTACATCTGTGCCTCAGTTTCCACATCTGAGAAATGGGCTGATAATAATGCTGCCTGCTTTCTTCACTGGGTTGTGGGAGACAGAGATAGGAGACGAGATCGGCCTTTGAAAGTTAGAAGATGCTGTGCAAAGGTGAGAGGTGATTTTCAGGAAAATGGCTCTGTCAGAAAGTGTCTCAACTGGACATTAAAAGCCAGACTGTCCCTCCTTGGGCTGTCTGGGAAAGTGGACAGGGCAGTTAGTACAAAGTAAGCAGAAAGGCTGGAGCTGTCCAAAGCCAAGCAAAACTACTGTCATTTGGCCTTTTGGGCACCACCCTCTTCCCCTCAATCAGATGCATCCCCAATCAGATGCACAATGACCAAATGTAGCTACTTCTTTCAGGGTTTCAATCAAGAGCATCAAAGGTAGATTTTACCTTGGGTGAACCCCAAAGCACAGGGGAAAGACCTGTATTTCAAGGCCCTGTTTTGGCTGAACCATCTTAGATCTCACAGCATCTTGTCCACCTCTAAGAGGGTCTTCCTGCCCCTAGATGGGCTGATCCTATGGGGAGAGCTTGGTTCATTCCAAAATGAAAGGAAACTCCTCTTAGCAGCTCTTTGATTTCAGGCATGATATGGAAATGAAGGGAACTCAAATTAGAAAAACAGAAGTGCTTTGGGCAAAATGTAGGATGCTATCATTAAATGCAGCTATATTTTTATTGTACAGATAAAGCTGGTGTAAACTCCTCAGGCCAGGTAGTGTGGCCTGGAGGCCGGAGACTGCATGGTAGGCTACATCTCCTGGGCTAAATGAGAATGATGAGGTGGGCTTGTACTGTTACAGCAGAAGGAAGCCATCTCTGAGTTCATATTTCCCCTCTTCACCAAATCTTGGCTGCAGTGACTTTGTCAATTTCATACTGCCAAGTCTCCATGACGAGATTTCTTAGCACGGCAGCTCACATAGGAAGCGATAGCAAAGGAAGGCTCAATATGCTTCACAGTGGCAACCAAAGGTCCCTTTTATACTCATGAGACCCGTGGGCACTAAATCAGTGCTTCTCAACTGGGGGCCATTTTGCCTCCTAGCCGGCACTGGGCAATGTCTGGAAACACTTTTGCTTGTCACACTTGGGGGAGGAGGTGCTCCTGACATCTAGTAGGTAGAAGCCAGGGAGGCTGCTAAATATCCTACAATGCACAGGTCAGTCCCCAACCCACCCCACCCCCCAACAAAGAATTATATGGCCCTCAATGTCAGTGGTGCCAAGGTTGAGAACTCCTGGACCAGATGAGCCTGGGACATTGCTGAATGGGAGTCTGGCACGGCTCTCCTCTCTCTCTTCCAAGGCAGAAGCTCATTGGAGATTGCTTTAATATCTCTGCAGTTCCTGGAGTGTTGTGATGAAGTCGTCTTGTTGGAAGATGGAGAGATCTGTGAAAAGGGAAGAGTTAATGAAACTGATTCACAACCTCTGAAGGTTGCAGTTCAAGGTAAAACTCTTCGGCCTTGGGTGCAAAAGATTGGGTGCCTTCCCTCATGATTTCTGGCCTGGAGAAGTTCTTTCATTTCATTTTCAGAGGAATTTCATTTTGTCTCCAGGATCCTGAGCACATTTATGATGAAGCAGTGGTAGAAGCCCTTAAGGAGAGCCCTGCTGAGAGAGATGAAGACACTGGTACAATCAGAGTTCCAATCACGCCTCTCTTATCACCCATGGCTCACGAGTGGACACAGATCTCTCTTTATTTCTCACCCTAGTTTTGGCTCCAGGAGATGAGAAACATGATGGAAAAGAACCTGAAACAGAATCAGAGTTTGTAGACATAAAAGATATTTACCTTTCATTCCCTCAGTTACATACTTTTAACTATTTGTTGGGCACCTACCATTTGGGACAGAGAAGTGTAGGCACACTGTTATGTCCTTTGGGGCAGCTAGAATTATGTGGTTTACTATAGTGTGAGCCTTGGGGCTCAACTGCCTGAGTCCAAATTCTGGCTCAACCACTTACTAGTTTTATGACTTTGAAGCAAGGTACTTGGCCACTCTGAACCTTAGTTCCTTAATCCATAAAATGGGGGAAATAAGAGTACCAACTTCATAGGTTCTTGCAAAGATTACATTAGAAACTGTACATAGGATGAATAACACAGTGCCTGACATATAGTAACCCTCAGTAGTTGTTGTTATGATGATGATGATGATTAGTTGGAAAGATCAAAGCAATGCACAGAGATTAATTACACGCAAAAGTGCACACAGGAGGTGTTTCCCAGTCTTTATGGTGAGGATAGAGAAAGAATTGTGCAGCTGTGAAGAGATTGAGGTGGGATAAGTTTATTCATTCTTTCCACAAAAGAACTCAGCATTCTACTATGTGCCAGGCACTAAGCTAGGCTTGGGAGAGAAAGAAAATATGCCCCTGTCCTCGGAATCTTTTGGTCTGGTGGGAGCCACCTGCAAGAGGGTAATCATGGGAAACTGTGATAAGAGTAATGGGGAGCTGGGGTGGGAGTGAGAAGTCAGGGAGGGCTTCACAGAGGAGGTGACCTTTGGACTGGTCCTTTAAAAATATGTAGCAGTTTGCCAGGGACACTCTGGTGACAAGGAGGGGAAAGGGGAGGACTTGGGCTCGAGGGCATCAGGCAATTCCAGGAAGGCAGAGAGGAGAGATGTGGGAGATAAACTTGGCGAGCTGTCTCTCCTCCTTAGACTCTGTTGCCTTCCATCCCTTTATCCATTCAACATTTGTTGAGCACCTACTCTGTGCCCTGCCCCTCACTGGGCACCGAGAGGGCAGAGATCAAAATACCCCTAGCTCAAAGTGCCCATAGCAAGGTCCCTCAAAAATGTGTAGCTGAAAAAAACCCTTAGTATATTTCATCACATTTAAGATGCCATCCATTTTGAGAGCACCATCGCTTTATGTAGCACTGAGAAAAGTCTCTGCCAATTAGATGATATGGCATACTACCGAATGGGACACATCCTGATTTCAGAGATGCTAAAATGCGGGAAAAAAATGTGAGTCTTCTTATCGATGAAAGTTGGCACCATTAATGGTGCTTGTGACAAATGCGTGCCCATTTGGAAAGACAATATATTTTTATCGCTCTGGAGGCGGCCAAGGCTGAAGTGGCGGGGGGGGGGGCATCTGTAGTCTCTTCCACGCTTTCCCAGGAAAGCTCCAGGCTGCTCAGGATCTGGGGTCCTGTGGAGAGAGTAAATCCTGCTCCTCTTTTCCTCCTCACGCCCCTTCTCTGGAGAGGAAAGAGAAAGTGTGAAATTAAATGCTCTGAGAGCTCTAGGAAGGGAAGGGTTGAAGGTGACAGCCCACTGGGCTGGCACGAGGGCATTTTCCGAGGGCAGCGAAGGTAAGCAGAGCATCAGCAGCACAGCTGACTGGGCTGGGGCCGCAAGGGGATCTGACAGTTCCTTTTACGCTCTAGGGTGCCATTCGTTAGGCTCTGCCGACCCATCGAGGTGACTCCCTCATGCTGCAGCCCCAGCGGGAGACACAATGAGTGAAAGGCTGAACATTTCAAAGAAGCGCGAGGGTTCCCAGGCAGAGAGGATACTGGCAGCTCTATTCACGGAGGCGCCTTTGAGGTGGGACAGTTTTCCTTGCCAGGGCAGGAGGCAGAGAGCCCTGTGAAGGGGGGCCCCCTTGTCTGGCTCTATTTATCTCTGTTTACAAGAACCAGGTATAACTACAGCATACTGCTTTGGAGCAGACATTTTCCTGCTCCTCTGTGTAGGAGAGGGAAGAGACGTGCATTCAACCCTGGCTGCTGGGAGCTCTTAGGCAGCCTCCCGGCTCCTCTGAAAGCTGTTTTAATGAGAGCTTGACGGTCATTTGCCCTCACCCTTTGGAAAATGGAGAGGACTTGGGACAGCCACATGGAGGGAATCAGGAGTCCACCTGGGAGGATGCCCCAGGTTTCTTCTCATGGTGTGAGCTCCATGGTGGATGCCTTCTTGTTGGCCCTATAGTAGATGGTGTGGATGCCCTTAGCACTTCTGCGCACACAGCCCAACACCCAGCTGCCATACCTGCATCCCTTTGCCTGGGGCTCTCTCGTAGCTGCCAGCTGCAGGTCGAGGTAGAAGTGCTGGGGAATTAGCCCCTGGGGAGAGCCCTCACCCCATGGCCAACGGGAGTTGTTGTAGAAACATCCCAGATCCCGCTGATCATGAGAAAGACCTCTGAGTTGTAGTTCGGCCCCAGCCTGAGATTTCTCTGTGCTGGGTTAAGATCCCATAGCCCATGGGTGCTGCTGCCTTGATGAGATACCTTTTATTGTTGCATTCCTTTCCCTGTACCCTTTAGCTCTGGAGTAAACTGCATGCGTTCACATCCTCTTCTTAGGATCTGCTTCTGCAGAACCAGATCAAGACAACCCCTGCCTCCCCAGGGCTGAGCACGTAGTAGGTGCTTAATAAATATATTTCTCAAAACACTGAAAACCACCTGCCTCACAGGGCTGTAATGAGGACCAAATAAAACAAAATGAGCAAAAGTATGTTGGAAATTTCAAAGCATAGGGCTAGTGGAAGAAAGGATGGCAGTTGGCCCTAGTGGTGGCCGGGAGTGGGCGGGAGGGGGCCTGCCCCGCCGGGGGCGCCGCAGGACTTGTGTTTGTCCCCACCGTTCCTCTGCACCAGCTCATCCAGACTGAGTCCCCCCGGGGAGGAACCGTGACCTGGAAAACTTATCACACGTACATTAAGGCTTCTGGAGGTTCGGTAGAAAACAATGGGTTTCTTGATTTAATTTGCATTAAAAAATTCTTTCTTAAACTGTTGGGTTCATGTTTTATGGTTTCTTTAACAATTACTCTCTTTATGCTAGGGTCATTTATCAGTGCTTTTATTCTTTCCCCCTAAAAATCTAAAGTCTGATAAAACAGCCTTTTAAATGGAATCATCCTTTATCTCCATTAAAGCTGCCAGACTCTCTTTATTGAAACTGAGTGAGCAGCAGCATGACCCAGCTATGGTTCTTGTGTAACCTCGCTGTCTAATCGCTGAGGACAGCAGCCACCCGCTCGTTGCCTGCCTTCATTGCAAGAGTCATCTCCATGAGCAAAACATATCTGATAATTTCATTTCTTGTCTCCCCTCAGCAAGACTGGGTTTTTATTTGTTTGTTTTAAAATACTGAGTCACTTCTATTAAAGTGAATAGTGGTGGGGTTTTTTTGTTTTTTTTTTTTAATATGTTGACAGTTTGGACCCATGTTCCAACCAGGTGGAACAGATGTTCCCATTGGGGGTTCAGGGACCTAACACTCAGACTTGTCACATCAGCCTAGAAAGTGGTTCCCGGGGTAGAGGCCATTTTCCTACGGGCTTTGATTTTCCCACCAGGGTTGGACCCAAGGAAGAGGAGCCCCCCACAGCTCCCTGGCCTCTACCCTCCCCTGCAGGGTACTTCCTCTCTCTCTTCGTGGTCTCTCTTCCTCCTGATGACTGGCAGCTCCGCCTTCAGCAACTTGTGGCTGAGTGTCTGGTTAAACGAGGGCTCACAGCTGAGTTCCCTTTTGGCTTTGGCAAATGCTAAGTCAGTTGCTAATGGAGAGTCTGAACACCTTACAATGAGCCTTCCACAGCCCTCTCCACAAGGCTGAGGTCAGCTGCTTACACTACACAACTCCTGAAATCCCCTTTGATTGTTCAAGACAAGCAGAGCATCCAAATTTGTATGTGCCACCTTCAAATTTTAAAGGATTGGCTAAAAAGCTTGTGCCAGGCAAATGCAGCATGGCTGGAGTCGTGCACATGCAGGATAGGGTCAGTTCTGCAGCCTCTGTTGTAAGGCACCCTGAGGAGTGTCTGGGAAGGGCTGGGGAAGCCTAACACAGATTTCTGTCTTCCTGCCTCTGAAGAGAGACTGGCATCTTGTCATGGACACTGTCTGGTGTCAGGGAGTTCCACCTGGCTCTGCTCTCCTACAGGAATAGGACGTGCAAAAGTCAGACTGAGTCCCTGGATGTGCTGTAGGGCCACTGGGGGGCCTCTCCCTGCCTCCCAAGCTCTCACCTAGGCCAGACCCCTCCTGGGAAGGACGGATAAATCTGCTCTCCCTCAAGCTTGCTGGAAACTCTCCCATCTATTGGCCTATGGTTTCAAATCTTTCCTGGAGCCCCGGGAAATGCTGTGGGGTTGCCTGCCCATCCTCCAAGATTACATTTTGGTACAGTTCTGTTGCTATGACAACCAAAGTGAGGAGGCCCTGGGAAGACATGGGCAGGGGAGAGGATGTGATTGCCCTCCTGGAGTTTGGCATAGCTCCCTGAGACCAGTCCCAAGGGGAGAAGCCAAGGGGTGGCTTTCTCTGTGCAAAAAGACAGCCACCTTGCTTGCTCATCAAGAGCCCTTTCCTTGGAGAACCCAAGGGGTGAGTCAGAGTGGAGCCTCTCCCTATGCGTGGTGCTTCCCCAGTAGGCCAGTGCCATTCTAACTGGGCAGCAGCAATGATGGCTGACCCACGCATTGGCGCCACCACCAGACACTGTGGGCATAGCCCACAGCGCAGCGAAACCTCCTCTTCAAGCTGGTCCTTTGGTCAATTAGCTCCCCAGGGATGCTTTTGCTTTTATGGATGTTCATCCATCAGCCACCACCTCTGGTTTACATTTCCGCTATTGCTATAATCGGCAAAATGGCATTTAGAGGAAAGATGCTTGTTCGCTCCCCAGAGGCAGTCTTGGCTTTTAGCACATGGCTCAGAGAAAAGCAAAACTGCCAGTTTTTCAGGAGGAGGAGATGGCCTCCCTCCAGAAATGCAGGCAAAAACACGCGTTCTCCTTGTGCAGGATGGAGCCAAGTGTGGTCTCCTTGAATCCTCCAAGAGTCCTTGGTTCATCAGGCTCCCTCCTCCCCACTGCCGACTCCAGGGCAATGGACCAGCACCCTCCTAGGTGCACCCTGAGAAAAGGAAAGGCAGAGGGCGCTGGGGGAGCTGGCCCATCATACAGAGAAGCTCCTGAGTCTCCCCGAAGGCCTGATGGTTTCTGCCATCAGGTCTCTGATTCCCTGGCCTGTCTGGGCTGCCTGAGTATTGCTCAGCCAGCCTATGGCATCCAGATATTGTTGCTTCTGTGATTTTCCTGGCCCAGCATCACCTCTGGTCTCCTGAGGTGCAGTTGGTTTCTGAGATGACTGCCCTATACATGTCTGATTTGTCTGCTTTGCTTTTCTCACTGACTGTCCTGAGCCTTGTCAGTCAGGGGCCCCTGGGGGCCCAGTGGCCCAGCAGGAGGACCCATGCAAAGCTCAGGAGTCCCCATAGGGAACTGACTTCGTTCCCTGACTCATTCTTAACAATTATGCACCCCTTTTTAGTTTCTTCTCCTTGGAAAGATTCTCTGAAAAATTCCCATTCTTTTGACAGTTGATCAATTCTTGGTGCCTCTTGTTTTCCTCCCAAGATGACGCATGGGCCTCACGGCATCATGAGCACGTGCGAGGTGGGCCCGGTGCTGGCAGACACCGGGCCGGGGGTGTACCAGTGGGCGTACGCAGGGAGCATGGTGTCCGTGCTGGTGTTTGCTATCACCCGAGGCTTCACTTTCACCAAGACCACGCCGATGGCATCCTTCTCACTGCACGACCGAGTGTTTGACAAGGTACAGGCTCCCCATCTCCCGCCCCAGGGGCTGCATGCGCATCGGTACATCAGTCAGTGGGGTTTATTGATCACCTGCGATGTGCCAGACACTGTGCTCAGCTCTGGGGTGGACACGGCTCACGGAGCTTACAGTCGAGTCTGGGAAGAGTCTCCCAGTATCTAATTATCAACTGCAAAGGCAAACTTCAGGGAGCTGTGGGTGTGTCATGGGCCCAGGCAGGGCTGGGGGTGAAGGTGTGAGTGGTCAGGAAGGTCTCCCTGGGACACTGCCCTGGAGCAGACGTGTGCAGGCCCAGAGGGCATCTCCTGCTCCAAGGACCTCTGAGGACATCAGGCCCCCTCTTCATTCCGCTGCTGCCGTGGAGGGCCCTGGCCGGAGCGCACAGGTGTGCCCCCCACCCCACAGGGGAACTGGGCCTTTTATTGCCCTGGGCAAAAAATCCCTCCCTCCTCCAAGGAGGCTGCATCTCTCCACGGTCACTCTCATCCACGGTGGTGGCGAGAAAGGGCCGCATTCTCGCTTTCCCAGGACGGCCTGGCACATTGTGTTGGCCCCCAGAAAAAACCTCAGGCCTGGCTCGCGATCCCAGCCCCAGGGAGTGCCAGACGGGGCAGGGGTGGGGGTCACCAAACAGGCATCTAGCCCCTGACCCTCCATCATCGCCCACAGATCCTGGAGAGCCCGATGAGCTTCTTTGACAGGACTCCCTCCAGCAGGCTAAGGAACCGTTTTTCCGAGGACACGAATGAGCTGGATGTGAGGTTGCCATTTCATGCTGAGAACTTTCTGCAGCGTTTTTTTATGGTGCTGTTTATTCTCGTGATATTGGCTGCTGTGTTTCCTGCTGTCCTTTTAGTCCTGGCCTGCCTGGCGGTAGGCTTCTTCATTCTTTTACAGTAGGTCGATGCACAATTTAAAAAGGAACACACGAAACCTATGCATATTTGGTTAACCCTGTGCAGTGACCCGGTAGTGTCTGGTGGTACTGAGTCCTTGCTGTCTTCTCTGAACGGTGGAGCATGTTGATTTTTGGTGATGTGCTAAGAGCTCGGCATACATCTGGCATTTGAGCCTCAGAGCAACGCTGAGGGGTGGATACGGCTGGGAGATTAAGTCACTGGTCCCAGACCAGGAACTAAGCGACTGTGGTTGCTGTCTACCTGCTGTTATGTTCTTAACCACTGGGCTTTGCCATTCCTGCTGCTGGAGTATAGAGGAGACCAGTCTCTCCGAGCTTTGAGAAATAGCCCCACCTGACCACTGACGTGGTGAGAGAAAGACCTTGGCTGCTTGGCACTGAGGGGTCCCCGTGCCCACCTTCACACCCTGGGGGAAAACAGGAGGGCAGCATTGGTCCCAGCTTTCCAGGAAACCCAGCTCCTCAGGTCCTCCCTTGCCCTGGGCGAGCTGGAGTTCTCAGCAGGCAGCCTGGTGGGTATTGCGTGAGGGCTAAGGATTGGAAATCAGATGAAATTTGCATCAGAGTCCCAGCTCTGCTGCAAAACTAGCTGGAGGACCTTGGAGAAGTTGGAGGAACGCTGCAGCCCTCAGTCTCCTTATCTCTAAAACAGTAATCATCGAAACATGCGTCTCGCCTGTTCTGGAAGGGTTCTCACGAGGATCAATAAGTGTCTTGTAAATTAGAAATGGGACACGATATTATACAAACTTTGAGTTTCTATAAAACTCAACGAAATGTTTATTATGTTCCTAAATGTACCCAGCCCTGGTCTGGACACGGAGGGTCTTGAAGAGGGTGCCCCAGATTGCAAGGATTCAGCCCACAAATCGTGGACCCACATCCACCTGTAAGCAGGAACATCACACTCAGAGCTGAGTTTTAGAAATATTGCTGTGGCCATTGCACAGTGTGGAGGGTGGATGAAGCTACAGAAAGATTGAGACAAGGCTATAGGATTGGAGACTCTTGCAGTGTAGAATCTGAGTGAGAACTGAGACATAGGCAGCAGCAGTCAGGACAGAAAAGAGGTGGATTCGGGAGCCATTTCGGAGATAGTCCGCTGGGGTTGGGGGATGGGAGAGGCCAAGGATGAGTCCAAGACGGGGAGTGCTGTGAAGACAGATATGAGTGATACAGGAGGAGACGCAGTTGGGGGTGATCAAGATTACCGGTTTGATTTTGGATGTTTCAAGGTTGTGGATCAAGTCCACAGATGATGCCACAGACAGTGGGGGATGTGCGTGTAGGGATGCATGGGCAGAGAGGCTGACTCCACATCCTTGGCTGAAGCTGGCGTCGCCATGGGAACTAGCACACGTGCCCTGGGAGTTGGGGGAGCCGGGCTCTCACTTCAGTCTCCCACTGCCTCCTTCGTGACTCTGAGAAAGGACACATGGGCCTCAGTGTCCAGCCTCAAGAGTTTACTGCAGTGACCAAATACAAAGAATTTCTGCAAGTCCTTTACAAGCCATAACATGTCCTGGGTGCCACTTCTTAAAATGGATTCCTTGGGCTGGTGTTTGTTTTTGTGATCTGTGTGTTTGTCTGACCATTGTTCCTGTCTGTTCTCCCCTCTGTGCTGTTGACTTACTTAGCAAAAGGGTCTTCTCTGCCCTGCACCCCTACTTCTTGCTACAAGACAGGCCAGATCAGGCTGATCCAGACTGAGTTACCCAATGTTTCCAACTAACTCACTTGAGCTCTGAATGAGGTTTCCCTTCCTCTCCCCTGGGTGAGTGTCAGCTGAGTCTGGAGGCCAGATCAGATTCGCCGTCACGGGCCAGCTGCCAATGTGCGTGCCGAGGGCAGTGGTCTCGCACTCACCGGGGCCCTGGGGGAGTTATATCCCGTGGAGCATCTGGTTTTAAAATCAGCTCCTGAGGCAACAACGTTCCAATGTTGTTCAAAATTACCTTTGAAAATGTCTTTAGAAGATCACATATTGGCAGTTGACACACCAGATCCAGATTTTCCTCCACAATTGGAACAGATCCCTTTTCCTTTGGTTGGGTACCCAGAACCGGTTGGCTTGTATTTAGGGGCTGCACTGTGTGAAAAACACTAGTCTTCAAAGACTAGAGTCACAGCTGGTGCAGCGAGACACTCATGCTGCAAGAAGCCTTCAGGACTGAGACCACAGGAAGGAGTGGCTCAAATTTCTGAGACCCCACCCTCACACACAGGGATGGGTCCCCCAAGAGGAGAATGGCGGGCCAGCCCCTCCTCCCCGGTTAGATGGCACCGTCCGTCTTAAATTTGTCTTGAGTGCCCAGTTGGATTTGTGTGAGCTGAGGGGAGCACGGGGTGGCCCCATTTGGGGCCCTCTGGGCCACTCTTGGTTTTCTCGCAGCATTTTTCACAGAGGAGTCCAGGAGCTCAAGGAGGTCGAGAGCGTCAGCCGGTCCCCCTGGTTCTCCCACGTAGTCTGGTCCATGCAGGGCCTGGGAACCATCCACGCCTACAGCAAGAGGGACGACTGCGTCAGCAAGTAAGTCCTGGGCAGGGCCTGCCCCAGGGCTTCCGCTCCCTGTCAGCCCCAGCGGGAGGCCCAGAAACGCCGGCTGCTCTGGCTCTGAGGAGGGAAGTCTGGGTGGCGCGGCCTGACTGTGGACGGAGAGCCGGTAGAACGGAAGAGGTGCCCCTCACACACTAGGCCTTTCTTCCCAGTGTCCGAGGCCCCCAAAGACTCGAGCTCATCCAATGACAACCTCAGTACAGGGTTTTACATGTTTTATTTTTTTTCTCCCTAAAAGTAAAATGTGTTCAGTTCAGGAAAATAGGAGAAAACAGAAAAAAAAAAAAAAAAATCACCCATGGGCCCCCAACCCAAATCCTATTAATATTTTTGTGTATTTCCTTCCAGTCTTTTCTTTTTTTCTATTTCTGAAGTATTTATAATCATTTTTCTCTTGTTTTATTTTTAAATAGCATTTTTCATGTTATTACATATTCCTTGTAAAAGTCATTTTTAAAGACCACATTACATCTCACTTCGTAGATGGACCAGTTTTCTTCTTTTTAAAATGTCGGGGGCTTCCCTGGTGGTGCAGTGGTTGAGAGTCCGCCTGCCGATGCAGGGGATGCGGGTTCGTGCCCCGGTCCGGGAAGATCCCACATGCCGCGGAGCGGCTGGGCCTGTGAGCCATGGCCGCTGAGCCTGCACGTCTGGAGCCTGTGCTCCGCAACGGGAGAGGCCACAACAGTGAGAAGCCCACGTACTGCCAAAAAAAAAAAAAAAAAAAATGTCGGGACTAGATTAATAAATTTCTCTGGAGTCCTCCAGCTCCAAACTTCTAAAACACCGTATAATCACATATAATTAGTCTGTATCAATCACAGTAGGCTCACTGTGGTAACAAACAACTACAAATTTTAGAGGCTTAACACAATACGTATTTATTCTTCCTCAAGCCACACCTGAATGAGAATCCATGGGGCAGGGGTAGGGGATTCTGCTCCACACTCAGGTACACGGTCTCTCTCCATCTGGGGCTTTTCCATCCTGAGGGCCTTGGGGACCTTTCCAGGATCCTCTGGTCTAACTGGAAGATAAGAGTTGTGTCTCTCTCTCCCCACCACCCACAATCTCAGTGTGGACTTGGCACCCTGGACTGTCTTTAGCAGCTAGCCCTGTTACTGGCGTGACCTGAACATCATCTGTCAAAGAGTCCTGCATCACACATCCATCCACCCTTCCAGTGTCCTGGTCATGGGCCATTCATCAACTCACAACAAACTGAACAGATTCAATCCTTGTCTTCCTGCAGATTCTCCCCCAAGGTTTCCAAAATGATCCTATAGGAGAGCTGAGCCCTACGCCATTGATGGGCTCGCCCCTCTTCTAATCCTTTCGTTTCTTTCATGGACTTTCCAGAGGGCTTGGGCTTTTGACTTGTACTGCTTCTGCGAACAGACAAAAATGCTACAGCACTAAAAAAAGGTTCGAGGTCAAATTCCAATTTGATCCCCGCCAGTGATTCTGTTTCTGCACAACCTAACCAACCACACATGTAAGACTGCAGATGACTCCTAAGTCACTTAAGCTGTCAGTTGAATTTGTAGGCTTTATAGAGACATGGTAGAAAGACCAAAGTGTTTGGAAGAATTTTTTTTTTTTTTTTTTTTTTTTGCTGTACGCGGGCCTCTCACTGTTGTGGCCTCTCCCGCTGCGGAGCACAGGCTCTGGACGCGCAGGCTCAGCGGCCATGGCTCACGGGCCCAGCCACTCCGCGGCATGTGGGATCCTCCCGGACTGGGGCACGAACCCGTGTCCCCCGCATCGGCAGGCGTACTCTCAACCACTGCACCACCAGGGAAGCCCCCTGGAAGAATATTTTAACTAAGCTCTGGGAAAAATTAGTTGGAGTGCAAACAGAGAGGAGGGTGCTACAGGGCCCAGTCTGGGTAGTCAGAGTGGCTTCCAGCCAGAATCCTTTGAGGGGGGTTAAAACAGGATGCAGCAGCAATGCCCGAGGACGTCATGACGGCACCAATGGAGGAATCTCAACTCTTTAGGGGTTTAAGCATGGAAAGTTTTAATTTTTTTTCTAATAATTTCTGCCAGTTGTTCTGATGAAGCCCCTTTCCCAGTAAATCAGGGGAACCTTCAGTGGTAATTGTGATTAATGTCCCTTCTGGTCAATGGTTAGCTCAGTCCAGTTAAAACTTCAATCTTGAAGGTACTCAGGTCACAGCCCCCCACCCTCCATCTGCTCAGAGGCTTGGAGTGGGCATGCTATGCTGCTCTATGTGTCGGGCAAGGGGGCAGGGTGACTGTTGGGAAGCACCCAGTCTTTTCTTTTAAACACTCTCTCCCTTTTCTCTGAGCCTGGCTCTCTGAGGCTGGTGCAAGGGGATGGAGGCGGGGAAGGACACATCCTCAGGTGACCACCCTGTTCTGGGTCATTCTCCTTTCTGCTGCTGATTTCTTCTGGTCCAGCTCCCCGTGCAGATGAGGTGTGGCAGGAGAGAGCCCCCAACAGGACCCAGGTCCCAGGCCGCTCTGCTGGGCACTGCCGATGGGCAGGCTCTGGCGGGTCCTCCCATGAGCTCCGCCTGGCCGCCTCACACTGCTTTCCTTTTATGTGGGGCCGCTGGCCTCATGCCGATCAGTGTGGAATCAAGACTACAGCCTCACATGCCATCTTCCCTCTGCACCCTAACTCTAGGAACTGCAGGAACGGGCAGGACCCACCTTCCATACATCTGGGGACCGAGCAACTCTGGGGCTGGGTCTTGCCTTCATCACTCGGCGGTGTCACCTCTCTGTCGCTCTGCCCTGTGCTCCTTCTCCTCTTTGGCTCAGGGGACATGCAGCAGGGGTACAAGATGTCAGCTTTCTTTTTTTTCCTCCACCTTTATAAACAATTGCCTTGACTCTTCTTTCCCTGAACTGGGGAAGAGAACCAATCCAGCACCCTCTTTTCCTTCCTCTGCCATCACAAATAATTGAGATCTCCTCACCTTCCACCCTGTAGAGATCAAAGGGGTCAACGGTCATTTCCACAGGGCCTTTGGGGGGTGGCTGCCCCCAAGACAGCGGTCCTTTGGAGGCAGACTGTGAGGTTCTCAGCCCCTTTTTTTCTCAGCTGTGGGTTCCAGTTGCCAGTTCTGGGAAAGACAGAAAGAGCCCACTCAGCACCATATGCTACCGCCATGTAGGATTTCTCAAAATATGTGCAAATCAAAGATGCCCATGGCAGCAGATTTTTAAGAGTATGAAGATGTGCTCATCTTTGTAAGAGATTCCTATATAAGAATGCATTGGCCCTTGAGTAAAAATTCCTCTCGCCCTATTTCTCCAGTAGCCCTAACCCTAAGTCTATGGAAGCACAGCCTGACCCCCTGTTTTGTCTGATTTCTTAATTTTAGGTTTAAGATGCTAAATGATGAAAACTACAGCCATCTCCTGTACTTTAACAGATATCTGTCCACTGAGCACCTGCCAGGAGCCGGAACCATGCCAGCTGCTGTGGGTTCAGCAGTGAACAAGCTGGACAGGTCTCTGCACTCATGGAGCTTACACGCTAGTGGGATATAAAGGGATATAAAGTAGGATGGAATAAATAAGTGCACAAGTAAATAAATAAGGAGACTTCAGAAATTGTTGAACTGTTATGAAGATAATGAAGCAGGGTAATTGACTGTCAGTGGGGAAGCAGCGTTAGACCCGATATAGTCAGGGAAGGCCTCTGCCAGGAGGTGACTTGCAAGCTGACACCTGGATCTGATAAAGAAGGAGCCAGGGAAGTGCTTCAGTCTGAGGGGCCAGGGAAGGCTGGGGACAGGCAGGAGACTGGTGCCTCTGGGGAACTCAGAAGCTCCTGTGGCCTGAGCAGGATGGTGGAGAATATGATATGAGGGGTCGGCGGGGCTCCGTCAGCTGTGGGCAAGGGTGTCACCTGTCTTCTAAGAAAGGCTTTCTCGCCTGCAGTACTGTGGACATTTGGGCCAGATAATCCTTTTTGACAGGGGCTGTCCTGTGTGTTGCAGGATGTCAGCAGTCTTCCTGATCTCTAACCAGGAGATGCCAGTAGAATTCCCCGCCTCCAAGGTCGTGACAACCTAAAATGTCTCTAGACATGGCCAAATGTCCAGGGGATGGGGTGCCTAATCACCCCGGCTGAGAGCCAGTGCCCTAAGAGAAATGGGAAGCCAGTGGCATGTGTAGAGCTGGGAGGCAGCAAGGGAGGCCCATTGAGATGAGCTCTCGGAGGGTCTGGACCCACACTGTTCTCACCTCATCCAGCTGCTCAGGCCACTCTGCCTCCTTCCTGTTAAGGCCACTTGCTGCTACCCAGAGTTTGCCTGGCAGACTTCTTATCATGAATGCTTCAGCACACACCGTCTTCTTAATCACCTCAACCAAGGTAACCCCCAGCCCAGCCCTAACCCCTCTTTCACATCTTACCATATAACTGACATTCTTAGGGTTCCTTGAAATTGCCTGTGTCTCATCCCGCCCGCCCACTAGAATGCAAGCCCTGGGGCTGCAGGGGTCTTGTCTATCACGTTCACCCCTGGGAAACCAGCCCCGACTGTGCCGGCACCCAGTCACTGCTCACCTAGTGAGGAAGACCTGGTCCTTTCTCCAGCCCACTAGCCCACCCTGCGACCGAGGCAGGTGCTGTTGGTGGCCCCCCCTTCCAGGGCAGGCCAGCTGGTCTCCCACTGCTTCGGGAAGGTGCTCAGTTCAAGGCTGAGGCAGGTTGTACCTGCAGTATGGGAAGTCCTCCCAGCGCCCCAGCAATGTCTGCAGGGAGTTAGTGGAGATGGAGCAGCATCCTCGGGACAAGTCAGGTGTGTTCCGTGAGGACTCCCAGGACCCCCAGGGGTATCAAGCTTCAGTTGCCCACAGTGAAGCCTATCCAGACTCTCCTCTTCTGTGCCTCAGTTCTCCCAGCTCCTACTGGGATTTTTTGGGTCCACCTCCTGGAGGTGTTTCCTAGGGCTGTTGTAACAAATTATAAACTAGTGGCTTAAAACCAGAGAAATGTATTCTCTTGTGGTCCTGGAAGTTGGAAGTCTAGAATCAAGGTGTCTGTAGGGCCATGTTCCCTTGGAAGGCTCTAGGGGAGAATCTGTTCCTTGTCCCTCCCAGCATCTGGTGGATGTTGGCTTCCTGGGCTTGTAGCTGCATCCCTCCAATCTCTGTCCTGCCTTCATGTCTCCTCCTCCTCTGTCTCTTATATGGACACTTGTTGGATTTAGGGTCCACCCAGGTAACCCAGCTTGATCTCAATGTCCTTAATTACACCTGCAAAGACCCTTTTCCTAATGAGGTAACATTCAAGGGTCCCAGGGATTTGGATGTGGAATATCTTTGGGGGGGACCTCCATTCAACCTGCTTGCCCTCAAACCTCAGGGTTGGCTTCTGGGGGATCCTGGCCTAAGGTGGGTGACCTTAGCAGGCCACCGTCTAAGCCTAGAATTTCTCATGTCCGAAGCAAGCAGATGGGCTTGATGGTTTTCTTCCACTTCTGATACCTGTGGTGACTGGGTTTCAGGTGCTTCCAGGATGTGGGGTAATCGGGGAGGGCACAGAGGTGCAGGACTCTACCAAGTGGCCGCAGGTGCTGGGTTTCCAGCAGTGTGGAGGCCCTGGGAGAATTCCTGCTTACAGCAGTTCCCCACCCCTCCAACCAAGAAGCTTGTGCCTGAGCAGTGCTGTGGTGGGATGACTCTGCCCATCTGGAGTGCCAGGGAGAATATAATTACCATTTGTTTCTAAATACAAAGGAAGTGTTTAAAGGCAAAACACCCCAACAGGAGTGTCTTTACATCTGGGCACTTGGCTGGGAATGGAGGCCTGCTTTTGGTGTGGTCCTGTTTAAGATGGGAGGGGTGATTCACAAGCCGGCCCTGAAGGCAGAGAGGGCTCTGACTGTGGCTGCTTGTCGCCCCCTCCACAGCTGAGTGGGCTGCTCCAAGTGTGCATACGGACAGGGACGGAGATCCAGGCCAAGTTCACCTCTGTGGAGCTGCTCAGGGAGTACATTTCGGTAAGAAATCAGTGCAAGAGGAGGAGTCAGTTAACTCTGGCAGAATTTAGGTATTTGATCTTTTTACATGTGAAAGGGATCTCTTTAAAAACTGAAATCGGACCACAACCCCTTTTCTTAACACCCATATTTACAATATAGTCTAAAGTCCTTGATGATGAGGGAGAGGTTCTTTTCAAAAAAATTTCCTCAAGGGTGGTTTCTGTACACAGAAGAGAGAATTCAGTGGCTTACTTTAGTTTCTAAAAATTAATACTTGCTTGACTAAAATTGTAAATTGAAAAAACTAGTCTTCCTCTTCTTTAAAAGATTTTTTTTATTATTAGTTTCTGCTTTGTAACAAAGTGAATCAGTCATACATATACATCTGTTCCCACATCCCTTCCCTCCTGCGTCTCCCTCCCTCCCACCCTCCCCATCCCACCCCTCCAGGCGGTCACACAGCACGGAGCCGATCTCCCTGTGCTATGCGGCTGCTTCCCACTATCTATCGTCCATGCCTCTCTTTCGCTTTGTCACAGCTTACCCTTCCCCCTCCCCATATCCTCAAGTCCATTCTCAAGTAGGTCTGTGTCTTTATTCCCGTCTTACCCCTAGGTTCTTCATGACATTTTTTTTTTCTTAAATTCCATATATATGTGTTAGCATACGGTATTTGTCTTTCTCTTTCTGAGTTACTTCACTCTGTATGACAGACTGTTCCCCTTACAAATCCTGCTATTCTTTGAAAAGCAGTCTTGCCAATTCAAGCAGTCACTTTTAAGTGCCTTTGAACAGCATTTGGCCCCTTTTACAAACTTAATTAAATACTTTAAAACATTTTAAACTGCATTTTAAAATTTAATGCATTCCATTTCCTTTTTAAGTACCTCGATAATCTGATTTAACAAACCTTCCTGAGGTTATATAAATCTAATAAATTAAACTTATAAATATGGTGAGCTTTAAATTCTCATGACAATGCTGTATATAAACAGTAAGTTTTTAAACTTAAAACCATGTTAAAATAAGTTATTCAATTTTACATTTTAAATTAGAATCACAAGCCTGAATGTTATTAACATTATGAATGCTTAAAGCACCAAATATGCAGATTACATAAACTAAAAATATTCCAATCTTGCTTCTCTTAAATATTATTATTACTAATTCTAAATCTTCTAGGGATTAAAAATACTCACTGTCTAGGAATACAATTATTTTCTCAGCTAATTGTGGTTGCCTTTCGACCATTGATGTGGGCGGGTCAGCCACCATAATGGGGAACACGGGAGCTCTATTTCTCCTGGTTAACAGTGACTTTATAATTCAGAGGAAGGGTTAGTCTTATAATGCAGTCAAGTTGCTCTCCTCCTTAATTAGAGGAGATTTGCATTTCTTGGGCTCTTATAAAACTTTAGCTCCTTTTCCATGTAACTCTGAACTTGACACCCGGTGCTACCGTCATCTTCCTGCTTCTAACACCATAGCGACTCTTGCAGATAATGAAATTGTATCTGATCGAATTCTGAAAATCTCAAGGCTTGGTCTGGATTTGTCACACAGCTTCAAGGTCACACTGCTGACACTTGCCCAGGCTCACAAGGCCCAGTATGAGCTGCCACTTACAGTCATCCATTCTATTCACTAAGCTCTAGCCACACGACTTTTCTTTCTGTTCCTCAAAGTCCCCACACTCATTCTGGCCTCAGGGCTTTTGCACTAGCTGTCTACTCTGCCTGGAATGAATCTTCCTGTAGCTGACATCTTCTCAGCATTCCAGGTCTCAGCTTGAATGTCACATCCTCACAGATGCCTTCCTCAACACTTAAGTAACTTTTACTCCTCCTACCCTTCCACCCCACACATTGTGTGTTCTATTACAATACTCTGTTTTATTGTCTTCATTTCTCATCTCTTCTCTTGTTTATTATCTGACTTCCCCACTGCAATGTGAGTTTCTGGAGTGCAGTGTCCTTATTGGTCTAGTTCACCAGCATGAATACCAGTACCTAGAATTGTGTGAATGAATGAATGAATGAAATGGATGGAAAAGCAAGTGACTATTAACCCATCATTTGTTATTCTGCTTTTCAGACGTGTGTTCCTGAATGCACTCACCCCCTCAAAGTAGGGACCTGTCCCTGTGACTGGCCCAGCCGCGGGGAGATAACATTCAGAGACTATCAGATGAGATACAGAGACAACACTCCCCTTGTTCTCAACGGGCTGAACTTGAACATCCAGAGCAGGCAGACAGTTGGGATTGTTGGAAGAACAGGTTCTGGTGAGGACAAGCTCTGATTGTGCTTCTTTCAGGTTGTTTTCTTTGCATTTCCACTGGGCATGCTAGTTAAATCACACCAGAGGGTGATGTGCATGTGTGGTGGATTGGTTGTTTTTTCCCTGACATCTCTTTACTGTAAATTAAGATTTCAGGTTGGATGGATGTGTGGAGTTAGAAGTAAACACACATCAGTTTTTGAATTAATTAAATGAGAGTCATTCTGGTGAGATGAGGCCCAGAGGATGAGTCATGTGTTAATAGCCCCTGCAGGGATGGACAGGTTAACTGTATTAGGGTAGCTGAGTGCCCCTGCAGAGTGGGATTTCTGTCTGCACAAGGCCATTTTCATTGCATTAAAAATTCCCTTGATTAGATAGATACTCAGGTATGATGGAATACAAACTGATGTTTGATTTGCTGAGTTGCACTTCTCGTTCCCAGGCGAGTCGTCCTTAGGAATGGCCTTGTTTCATCTGGTGGAGCCTGCCAGTGGCACAATCCTCATAGATGGCATGGATATCTATACTGTTGGTTTGGAAGACCTCAGAACCAAGCTGACTGTGGTCCCCCAGGATCCTGTCCTGTTTGTAGGTACAGTAAGGTAGCTGTTTTTTGGGTTTTTTTGTTTGTTTGTTTGTTTGTTTTGCGGCACGCGGGACTCTCACTGTTGTGGCCTCTCCCGTTGCGGAGCACAGGCTCCGGACGCGCAGGCTCAGCGGCCATGGCTCACGGGCCCAGCCGCTCCACGGCATGTGGGATCCTCCCGGACCGGGGCACGAACCCGTGTCCCCTGCATCGGCAGGCGGACTCTCAACCACTGCGCCACCAGGGAAGCCCAGGTAGCTGTTTTTGATCGTTGTGCATCCCTATTTTTGGATAGTGAAATCAGTCCAACAAGAGCTTTGTGAAGCGCCCACGCCGTGGCTGGCCTGGGGCTGTCCTATCCTGAGATGCTCACAAGCCTTGGGAGAAGCTGAGGACTAGGGGCCTGAACATTACTTGTGTTTTATAAACTATATCACAAATACACAAAATGCTTATGTGCAGGGTGAGCAGATATCCCAGTTGGCCCTGGACAGCCCTGATTTATGCCTGTTTCAACATCCTATCGGGTTTAGCAGTGGCCACTCCCTAAATTACCCCAGTTTGCACAATCAAATAAATGGATATTCTACGTATGTAGCTATCTTTTCGGAAGTACGTCAATTCATTCCCACTAAGACGTGAACAGAAACTGCTCAAGTCCAAGAACAGTATGGCTGCAACTTCTACAGGGCTCAAGATCTGTTGTCATGGCACAAGGAGAAAACCACAGTTACTCACTTACCCCAGTGTAGTGGCTGCCCCTCTAACAAGAGGGACATTTCCCCCATTGAGCACCAAATGAAGTAGGGGACTGTATTGAGAGTTGAATGAAAAGGACCTTCCGCGTCTTGAAATGCTAGACTCACACCCTGCACGTAAGGTGCTCATCCTCTGCAATGCCCGGGAGCTGCAGATAAAGCTCTTGCCTCTGAAGGCAGAGTGAACACACCGGGAGGTGGAATTGCTCGCTGCCTCTCTCTCTGCCAAGAATTTGCATAAGGTCAGATCCGCTCTGCTGCACACGGCCACGGAGAGGACCAAATGTGTCTCCCCAGTGCCTCGCTTGGAGCTATCTCTTGGCAGGGTTGGTGGTCTGCCCGCCTTGGTGGTTTCTGCTGCATCCCATAGTCATGGGTCCATGGTCTTTCGGCCTGAGGTTGGTATTTCATGAACCACTGCCCTGGACTAAGCACTGCTCTTGTTGCTGTGGCATCATCACACTCCACCTCCCGCTCTCCCCCTCATGCTGTGGAAAACATGCTCTCCCATCCCCTCGTCCTCAGAAGTTCAGCTTCCTCTCCTTTCTTTCATTGCAGGTACAACTTGGATCCCTTTGAGAGTCACAGCGATGAGATGCTCTGGTAGGTTCTGGAGAGAACATTCATGAGAGAAACAGTAGGTCTCTGGGGCTGTTCTTGATGTGTCCGCTTCCCAGCACCAGTGCCCCAGACACCTGGCTCAGGTTTAGATTTGGCCAGTTGTTTGTTGGCACCACCTATGTCAATCCTTATTACTCCTTGTTAAAAGCAACAATAGATAGTACTTATTAGGCCACTGCAGTGATTCAGTCAAGAGCTCTACATGCATTATCTCAGCTGGTCCTGACTACAACCCTCTGAGGTTGGTACTCCTACCCCTACTTTTAGAGATGCAGAAATTAAGACTCAGAGTAGTCAGGTGTTAGTAGCAGAATGGAGACTTGACCCCAAGCCCATCTGACTCTAGACCAGAGGAAGTGCCCTACTGCTCTGCCAAATAGCCTCATTTGCTTATTGAAGCAGATAAACTCTGGGAAGGTGAGAGGGCATGGCCTGGAATGAACCATTTGTGAGATGGAACCCTGTCCTATAAGAGCTGCAGCTGGGGTCAGCAGGTGAGCGTGGCCACCTCTGCAGCCCAGAGGGAATTTTTTTTCCCAGGACTTGGTACCAAGGTGAGCATCCCCCAAAGCCACTTTGACTTGTCATGCTAGATAAATCAGACCCTGTCTTTACCTTTCCTTGATGACCAGAAATCTCCATCCCATCTCCATTTTATGCATAAAAATAAGGATCCTGAAAGCCATTTACACTTGTTTGTGTTTCTCTGGAGCCATATGTGCATCATTTGTACTCTTTTGCCAAGGTGTCTATGGGGTTCTATGAATCACACTGTGATTTTAAATTATTAATGACTGCCTACTCCTTGGTCTTTCCCTGGTGCCTGTTCACAATATAGAAATGATTGTTGTTTTGCACTTTCTTTTCTGCAGTAAAATAAAGCCAGCCGATAAATGCAAGAGAAGGGGGCAATCAATATGGAGGATACAGGACAATTTTATAGATCATCAGCACAATATGGCATTCTCTGTGTTCTATAGATAATGAAACTCCAAGAAAAATTACAGGCAGAAGTCACAGAAAATGGAGAAAGCTTCTCAGTAGGGGAACGTCAGCTGCTTTGTATGGCCTGAGTGCTTCTCCATAATTCAAAAGTAAGGAAACAACGAGGAAAATGGATTGGTCCAATTTTGGATATTTCCTGCAGCGCCACTCAATCCAAGAGGTAGAGCCAGGCGTTTGTCTTTCAATAAAGAGAGAGCAATTGGGCCATTTAAACACCGATCACTTTTTCTTAAGACAAAGTTGTGAGGAGAAAAAATTGAAAAATAACAGCTATTTACAGCAATAGCACTTGCCTCCCCTGGACCTTTCCCTGGGAGGTCTTGCTTAGGTATTCTCTCTGTCCTCCTAAGTGGTTTGGGTTTGAGAAATCTGCCTCTCAACTTTTTCCCTTTGTCCCTGAGTAATTCTGAGGCCCGATATACAGTACTCAAGATACTAAAGAAGGCCTTCAGAATGCCAGGATATAAGGACTGTAAAATTTATACTCATTTTTCTTAGTGACTTAGCCATCTTTGCTTACTGATTTCGGAGAAGGGATTGCTGTTGCTTTAGAAATCCCAGTCTCTGAACGCTGATCAAAGTGTAACCCATCGTGTGTGCTCTCTACATGTGCTAACGACAGGGAAGGGAGCAAGCAGGCATTCAGTCCTGACTTTGGCACTGCACAGTACTGAGTGGTTGATGTGTTGTTCTTGCATTTCACGTTTATGATAAGGCGTAACCCCCTTTTACAGACAAAGAAATGGAGCCTTGGGGAAGTCAAGTAATTTAGCCAAAGTCAAGCAGGGTTAGAGCTGAACTCAAGCCCTCTGACTGGCAAACCAGCACTGTGGCAGGCAGAATAATGGCCCCTCCAATGATGACCATGTCCTGATACCTGGAATCTGTGAACATGTTACCTTACCTGGGAAAAAGGGGCTTTGCAGATGTGATTAAGTCAAGGATCATGAGATGGGGAGATTATCCTGGATTACCTTTGTGGGCCCAGTGTAACTACACTAGTCTTTATAAGGGGAGGAAAAAGAGTCAGAAAGAAAGAAGAAATGCAATGATGGAAGTAAAGGTTAGAGTGAAGCCAGAAAGAGGCCACGAGCCAAGGAATGCAGGCAGTCTCCAGACGCTGGAAAAGGGAAGAAAACCATTTCTTCTCTTGAGCCTGCAAAAGAAATGCAGTCCTGACAATACCTTGGCTTTAGGACTTCTGACCTCCAGAACTGTAAGATAATAAATTTGTATTGTTTTGAGCCTCTAATTTGTGCTAATTTGTTATAGCAGCAGTAGGAAACATAACAAGTACTGTTATTATATCTCATGCTAACTCATGTAGTACAGTAGATAAAGACCATGGGGCATTTCTTCTTATTGGTTTGTAGGATTAGAATAAACCATTCACAAAAAGTGGAGCAAAGAGCATACAACCTTGTTTCTCCAGCAAGTCCCTCTGAGGAAGATGAAGGTGGTGTGATATGACTTTTATTCTCTTGTTCTTTTTCTAACTTTTTGAGATGGATACTTAGCTCATTACTTTTCAGCCCTTCTTTTTTAATAAATTGAGCTAAGACTATAAGTTTCCCTCTAGGTATAGCTTTGGCTTGGTGTGACTTTCACAATGCTCCTTCCTCAACATATCATTCTCCTTGATGAAGCCACTGCCTCCATGGACTCTAAGACTGGCACCCTTGTTCACAGCACCATCAAAGATGCCTTCAAAGACTGCACTGTGTTGACCATTGCCCACCACCTCAACACGGTCCTCAACTGTGACCGCATCCTGGTCCTGGAAAACGGGAAGGTGCAGGAAGTTGGCGTCACCTCTCCAGAGGCTTCAGTGGTTTGGGCTCTGTGGTGGGTGGATATTTTCTGACAATTTCAGCTCTTCTTCTCTGACTTTCAGGTGGTTGAGTTTGATAAGCCTGAAGTCCTTGCTGAGAAGCCAGATTCTGCGTTTGTGATGTCACTAGCAGCAGAAAACAAAGTCTGACTATAAAGGTCCCCATAGGGGCCCCATCAGCTGATTTTAGAGGAAGAGAAGGCTGTGTGAGATGAGTCAGATGTGCCTGCAGGGGGAGGGGCCATTATCTCAGGGGGCAGGTCTGGTCCACCATCTCTCCCACACCTGGAGCACAGGCAGAGCTGGGGTGGAGGTTGTTTCCTTGCCTCGCCCAGCACATGCCTCCTGACCTCACTTGGAGGGCATGGGTCTGGTCCTAGGTGATGAACAGAGGCAGAAGAAGCTTGTGGGTTAAAAAACTGCCCCCACCTTCTAAAACCCCAACCATCCCTCATGTGTCCTTATCATTACCACCTCAGTGCCTGGGAATGGAACCATTGTAACTTTCAGTTAAAAACTGGTCAAACAGAATGGAAAAATGCCTACGGATGGACTTTGTAAAGGTTTCCTGCCTTGTTATCAGAAGGGAAAAGAGCAGAGTTTTCTTCCTGCTTAACTCCTATTCACATCTATTTGGAGTGTGTGACAAGCAGTAACTACACAGATCTGTAGCATGAAAGATTGATTACAGTGTTTGGTGAAAATTAAAAAAAAATCATATTGTATGTCCCATTTGCTCTATTAGAATAACCAGGGAAACAAAATGTTGGAGTTTTTCTGTAAATTACATTTTTATATCTTCTATATTGGTCATTAAAATGCAGTAGGAAATTAAACTACCCTGAAATGTTGCCTTGCAATTATTTTGCTGAAGATATTCCAGTTTCTGTACTATTTACTCTCACAGACCCTCTTTGCTTTCTCCATTGACTCAGTTAACAAACCTCCACAGCATTTCCTGAATAAAACCTTTCTTTCCAGCCTCAAAGTTTGCTATGACAGAGGCAGTAAAGACATAGTCCCAGCTGCCCAGGAGTGATTGGCATGGGGCAGCCATGGCCAGTGAAGCCCCCATCCCACCCCTTCTTAGTCTTGGTCCCATCCTTCACCCTATCCTTCCAAACATGGAGGAAGGCAAGCCTGGCACATAGTACTCAAGAATGAGTGACATGAGTGCATGACACCATGATGAACTCATCCTGGCAGGTACCTGCCATCTCCCTACTCCCAGGGTATATTTACATGTTAAGGGTTTAATCTGGAGAGGCTGAGATTTAGGGCAGACAAGCCACCCACCAGCATCTCAAAGGCTGGGTTTGTGGCATGTGCTTCCAACAAATCAGTCTCCAGCTCTCCTCTGGCCAGGCCTGGGCAGGTGTCTGCAGGGCCAGAGGTGAAGCAGGCACAGCTGGCTACAGGTAGAGCTCTCCGTCTGGTGACCGTTAAGGCCCTGGCTAAGCTAGTTGGGCAGCAATTCAGCCATCAGCAGAGGGCACAGAGCAAGAAAGATGTGGTTGAAAAGGCCACGAGTGAGGGGGCTCCGTTCACGGCAGCTCCGTGCCAAGTTCAGATCTCCCTGTGAAGGGACACAGTGCATCTTAGAAGGGTTCACTGTCCTGACCCGATTCTTGCCTTATCACATATGTGAGGCTGATCTGAGGTCTTCAAATCCACATCCACTGAGCTCTGGAGCAGCTGCTCCAGGCTGAGTGTGGCCTTCACATTGATGGATGGATGTCCAGTGACTCCTCCACGTGGCAAGCAGACCAGGCAGTCTGTGCTGCTTGTGGAAATCCATGCCAGCTGTGTGATGGAGGAGGATGCTTTGTTTTCTACCAACTCAGCACCAGCCAGACAATCAGTCTATGATTTCAGGAAGGTGTTTCCAGGAGGGCAGTAGGGCGCCAAGGCTACAAAGATCCCTGTGGCTCATTTAGATGCACTAAAATATGAATTGTCTCCTGCTACTTGTTTCTGCCCATGCTCCCCTTGGCTTGTACTGTCCAGAAGAGAATAACAATCCTGACTCACCCCTGTGATGTGCCAGGCACCGTGATAAGCATTTTTACATGAGTAATTTCATTGACTCTTCACCTCACAGCATGAAATGGATGCTTTTATTATTCCCATCTTCCAGAGGTAGAAACTGAGGCTCACTGAGGTTAGTAACTTAGCTATAGATGTACAAAAGGAAAAAACAGAGGCAGGATTTGAACCCTAACCAGTCTGACTCTAGCACCCTGCTCCTAACCCCTCCACAAGAGCCCCTCATGCCCATTCCCCTCATCCTGTAGCAGGGACAGTGATGGTTGTCAGTATGGCACCCGGCAAAGAGTGACTTCCAGAGGGATAACTATTGCTTGCATGTGCAATGACACGGATTGGTCTCAGGCAGCCCTCCCCTCCCACCCCTACTGTCACTGAAATGTTGGCCAGGGAGAAAGTATGTTGAATAATAATAACCGATGTTTAGCCAGTAAAGACAGACCTCGGAGATTCTGCAGGTTTGGTTCCAGACCATGGCAATAAAGCAAATATTGCAATAAAGTGAGTCACACATTTTTTTTGGTTTCCCAGTGCACATTAAATTTATATTTGCACTATACTGTAGTCCACCAAATGTGCAAGAGCATTATGTCTAAAAAAAAGTACATGTCTTAATGAAAAAATATTTTATTACTAAAAAATGCTATCATACAAACCTTCAGTGAATCATAATAACATTAAAGGTCACTGATCACAGATCACCATAACAAATACAGTAATAATGAAAAATTTGAAATATTGTGAGAATTACCGAAGTGTGACAAAGAGACAAGAAGTGATCAAATGCCATTGGACAAATGGCACTGAGAGACTTGCTTGACGCAGGGCTGCCACAGACCTTTGATTTGTAAAAAACGCAGTATCTGTCAAGTGCAATAAAGCAAAGAGCAATCAAGTGAGGTGTGCCTGTAGTCCTCAAAACACAGACTGAGTTCATTGAATCCTCACCATATTGCTGTGGGGAAGGTACCAGTGTTACCTTCATATTACGGATGATGACACTGAGGCACTGAGAGCCCCTGGACCAACGTCACACAGAGAGTGAAATCTGACTCCAGGCAGGCTGGTGCTGGAATGTGTGCTCCTCAGTCCCATGGAGCACTGCTGGAAATCTGAGACTCTCCAGGTGAGAAAGAGCCCAGTGTTCAGAGTTGTAAAGCCTGTGTCAGGATTAGGCTCAGTTATGCTGGGGTAACAAACAGCCTCACAGCTCAGTGGTTTATTTCCCGTTCACATGACATGTCCACCATGGGTCATCTGTGCCTGTGCTGTTTATCTTCTTCATTCTGCAGCCCAGGCTGGCAGAGCAATCAGAAATGCCACGTGTCATTTCACCACATTTCATGGGCAGCAAGTCCCATGGCCATTCCTGAGTTCAGCAGGGAGGTGAGGCATGTACTCCACCTGTGGCAGGGGGCGGGCATGTCAAGGCACATGGTCAAGCTTGTCCCTGCAGGGATTTGTATAATCCACCTCTTGGGAGGGACAGCAGATATTTTGAGCAACATTACAACCTACCACAGCCTGGGTTTGGGTGTTAATTTTGGCACTGAGTGGCTGTGTGATCTGGGGAAAGTAGCTTGCCCTCTCTGAGCCTCCATTAACTCATCTGTAAAATTTGGGGGTTTGGACTGAGTTCTTTTCAGTCTTGACTTTCAATACAGGAGGAATAAAAAGGAGATATGAAAATAGTTTCTACAGACTGGAATTTGGACTTCCAAGGGGATTATAGTGAACCCTAAATGTAATTAAACATTTTTGTAAATGTTAAATTTGTAAAGTAACTTGAACAAGGTTTAACTGAGTTCTGACTCTTCCTTTAGTGTCTACTCTGATGCTCATTAGGACATTAGAAGGACTTTGAAATTTTTATTCTCACTTTATTTGATGCCTCGGTTTTGCTGTCTTCTCTTAATCTGCCTGTCTATTAGGTGATCATACGTTCAATGTTATGACTTAGAACTTCTCAAATATCCTTTATTAGGTGCTAGCAAAGAATAGAATAAGCCACCAATAAGCATTGTTATTATAAATTAATAATAAATTGCCTGTGACATGCTTCAGAACGGCTGATCTAGAGTGGGGATGGGCAAACTACAGCCCATATGCTAAATCCAGCCTGCCTGTTTTTATAAATAAAGTTTTATTGGAACACAGCCATCCTTGTTTGTTAATGTATTACCTCTGGCTACTTTTTGGCAGAGCTGAGTAGTTGCAACCAAACGCATGTCCTCAAAGCCAGAAATATTTACTCTCCCGGCCCTTTACAGAAAAAGTTTAGGCATTGGTGTGTAATGCAATTCAGGTCAATGAGACGTAAGAGGGAAGTCAGCTGAGGGTTGGAGGGTGGCTTCTGGAAAGCGTTCTCTCCCATGGTCTGGTGTGTGTGTGTGGTGTCTGAAGCTGCGGCAGCCACCTTGTGCCCATGGAGGAAGTAGAGAGATGGACGGAACATAAGTTCTTACTTATGACATTGAGCTGATGTTTTGCCGACCCTGAAGTCACCCCACCTCTTGTCATGTGAGAGGTTGCATTTTCTTTATGGTTTAGACCAGCTGGAGTTGACTTACTGTTACTTGTGGCTAAAAACATCATAAAGGATGCAGAAGACAGTGACATCCTCCTGCCTGGGAAGATGCTGAGCCTGACCCAAGGAAAAGCAAACCTGGGTCCCTGCCCTGGAGTCACACCCATTTTCCTCTACCTTAGAAGTGGCCCAAATGGGCACTAGTTCACATCCAAGCAAGAAGGACTTTCTAATTCTCATCTCCTGCCAAAGCTTCATGCCACATATGAATATTTCCCTCACCTTCCCTCCCTGCTGCTTGAGATCAGAAGGACCCAGAAAGAACTCACAGATTTTATTCTTGCTATTCAAGTGAACAGATCTGAAATCAGCCAAGAATTGTTGGTCAAAATATGAAATATTCTTTGCTAAGAGTTGGAGTCACTTTGGCCAGAACAGCATGATTTAAAATGAATTAAAAAGCGCAGGAGGTCAGTTTGGGTTCAGATGGACGATCAAAGAAATCACTTTTCTTTTGGCCCTTTGTAGAAGGTCACCTCCGAGTGAGGCTAAATCGGGCACTAAAACCTTCAAATACATGCTGATTTCCATGGAGAGGGTCTGCCTGCCTGACTTCCCGATGTGCATGTTCATGGCTTCTGCTGAAAGGCTTTCCCTCTGGTGGGACTGGCATTAAAGGGCCAGACCCAGGCTGTTTCTACAGTTTCAGCAAGAAACACGGAGGCAGCCAGGCTGATCTTTACCCTCAGCTCCAGGAGTGTCTGGCAAAACTCACACCCAAAGGAACCTAAATTTGGTTTGTGGCAATTGTTTTATATTTCTTTAAAACATTTTTTATTATGTTAAAAGATATATAACATAAAATTTACCACTTTAACCATTTTCAAGTGTACAGTTCAGTGACATTAAGTACATTTACATTGTTGTGCAACCATCACCATCACCCATCTCCAGATCTTTTTCATCATTCCAAACTGAAACTCCATACCCATTGAAAAATAACTCCCAGTTCCACCCTCCCCCCAGCCCCTGGTAATCACCATTCAACTTTCTGTCTCTGTGAATATGACTACTCTTGGCAACTCATATAAGTAGATTTATACAGTGTTTGTCTTTTCGTGACTGGATAATTTCTCTTAGCATAATGTCTTCAAGGCATGTGTCAGAATTTCATTCCTTTTTAAGGCCATCCTAATAAGTGTGAAGTGGTATCTCATTGCGGTTTTGATTTGTCCCTGATGTTTAGTGACATAGAGCATCTTTTCATGTGCTTATTGGCCTTGCATTTCTTTTAAAGAGAAATTTGCACAGCATGTAAGAATCTTAACAGAAGAAACAGTCTTCCACCACCTTGCAAATTCCTTCTCTGATATAGTGTCTTGAATGAATATTCTCATTGTGTCAGAATAGGGACAGGAATTTAGAGACTGTAATTATCAGCTGTGGGCTAAACACCTAACATGCGGCATATCATTAAGTATTTAAAGCAACTCATTAAATCTTCCTGTTTGTTCAAGGAGGTTACAGGATCTGCCCAAATGGTAGGCAGAGGAAACAGGATTTGTACTCAAGAGCCCACTCAGTTCAATCCCTCCACTCTAAAGACTAGGGAGCTAAAGCCCAGAAAGTGTAAAACTGAGTTCATCTGAAGAGTAACCAGGGGTGGGGGGGGGGCGGGGGAACACTAGGATCCTGAATTCCAACTTGGTGCTGCGTCCATGACTCCACACTGACTGATGCACAGACTGTGCTCAAAAAGATGGACGGTGGCCCAGTTCTGTGACCTGAGCCATAAAAGAAATAAAAATTAGTAGTTCTTTCCTCCAGGAAGCTTATAATATATTACTGGGGAAGTGACTTAAAAGTGCCAAAGAGGGCTTCCCTGGTGGTGCAGTGGTTGAGAGTATGCCTGACGATGCAGGGGACGCAGGTTCATGCCCCGGTCAGGGAAGATTCCACATGCCGCAGAGCGGCTGGGCCCGTGAGCCATGACCACTGAGCCTGCGCATCCGGAGCCTTTGCTCCGCAATGGGAGAGGCCACAACAGTGAGAGGCCCGCGTACCGCAAAAAAAAAAAAAAAAAATAGTGCCAAAAAGCGTAGAGTCAAATGCAGGAGGATGGAGTGTAACATTAGACGTGAGCTCATTCATTTATTCTTTTATTTATTTATTTATTCATTCTTTAAGTATTTTATGTGATCATTCACTCTTTTGATCCTTCCTTCCATTTAAAAAAGGGGAAAGTGAATGAAGTTTGGAAGCGGTGAGAACGATTCTGAAAACAACCGACAGTCCCTGTAGGACAAGTAGGGGCCACTAAGGCGGGAGACTGGGAAGGGTGCTCCTGGTTGGGGAAATCATCCAAAGACCTGAGGTGAGGATGAGGCCTGGTTGAGGGAGACGGCAGGTGACTGCCTAACTAGCACTGAGAACTGTTTGGAAAATTGTCAGGTGCTTCAATGTCTGCATCTCCAAACACAGGTGGAGACCACCAATGGCTTGGATGTAATTGGATATAGTTTGTTGTGGAACCAATTAGGGCAGGTGCTGGGAAGAGCCCATTAGCAATCCAGGGAGTCTGGCCAAGGAAAGCAGGGCCTCGGACAATCCCACTGCCACAGAGCCAGTGGAGCCAACAAAAGATGGGAGGACAGAGATGGGTTGGTTCCGCCACATCACCCCCCATCCCCAGGGCAGGATGCATGTCCTGAGGACAAACTGCCAGGGACATGCAAGGGTCACATTCACCAGCCTGTATCGTGCATGCTGCCCGCCAGCGGGAAGCTCTCTCCCGGGCGCTCGGTGGAAGGGAAGCCAAGTTCCCTCTGGCGCATCCATTTCCACAGCTTATCTCTTTGTTTCTGGAATAGGTAAGTCTGAGATGATCTGCACAGCAGGACCATTTAGGAAATGATGAGACCGCTCTGTGCAGAAAGCACATGTGGCTTGGCAACCAAAGGGCTTCTTTGGTAAGTGGTGATAACGGTGCTACAGCACTAATCAAATTCCTCAGTTTTCTCTGATGTGGGGATTTTAGAGCCAGGTATCCTCACTCTAAGTGGAGGCAACATGTTAATATCAGGATAGACAAATTGACATGTGCAGGAGAGAAGCAAGCCTGGGCCCTGGTCTTCCAGGAAACGCTGTTGGTGCCCTGCCCGGATCCCTCTGGTCAGGGGGATGTTTCAGCCTGCTCTTGCTTCCAGAAGGCTCTACCTTTACCTCTTCTTCCCAGGACCACCTTGGGCTACTGGAGCCACTCAGCTCACACAAGGAAAGGCAGAAGAGCCTAGAAGTTTACATTCTTCCAGGGCAGCTCTGAGCTGATAGGCCAGCTCCCTAGTCTCAGGGTGGGACTCTTCAGAAGTGTAACACACACTTGCAAGTTCCCCTGTGGGATTAGGTTGAAGGGAGTCTGTACAGGACTTGGCCAGAATCTGGACCTCTCCCCTTCCTTGTCCTGCTTTCCCTCAGCCTTTATAGATTTTCCCTGGGAGCACTTCCTTGATAAATTACTAGCATATAAATCCTTATCTCTGGGTCTATTTCTGGGAAAGCCTACCTAAGACAGAAGGTCAAAGAAATCTCAGCTCAAACCCAAACCCATCATTTTCAAAATCTCAGCACCTCTTGGGGGACCATTACCCACTCTATTCTTAGCCCAGGACCTAGGCAGTTCAGACGATGCTGACTCACCAGCTATCTCCTGGGGTGGGCCTGGGATAAGAAGAGACCGATCAGAGAGTCACACCTCTGTGGTGCTGTGAGAGATGTGTGGTGGGCACGTGACCCAGGCCGGGTCAGTCAGAGTCAAACCCAAGACTTTAGCTGGAACTAAGGGGGAAACGGGGAATTCTCCTTCCTGGATGGGAGGAGGGAACGACAGACCTCTTTAGCTTCCAGCTTCCAGATGCCATTTTTGATATCTCAAGGAGAGCGTCTGCCTGAGAAAGAAGCCAACACAGAAGAAAGCAAAACTGAGAGATGGGGAAGATGTTACCATGTGCCCTGGGCATTCCTCATCTCTTTTGGATAGCTTGGTCTCTGTTGAGGATTTGTTGCTGATGGGGTACTGACTCCTGGTGCCCCCGGAGCTTCCAAGCCCCCAAAGTACCTGCCATGCCAGAGCTATACTGTGTTGTGCCCTGAATGGGGAGAAGGCCCCTCACCAGAAGGCTAGGCTAGGAGCCAGATGCTCTTTCAGGCCCAGGCCTCCCCTGCACAAAGCCTCCTCCTACAAGTCAGTCCCAGGGGGTCTCCTGCTCTGTTATACTCTCCTACCAGCATCTTGAAGCACAGAAATAAGAACACATTTATTTAGTGCTTGCCATGTGTCAGACATTTTTATGAGTTTTTCAGGATGACCTCACTCACTTCTCACAAGAGCACAGCTGGGATCCACGTTTCACTGAGGCCCAGGCAAGTAAAGTTACTTGCTCAAGGACCCTGCATTTTAAAAGTATCACTGAGTTTTTTTCAATGATTTTACATCTTTAATCTCCTTTTATTGTCACAACAGTTTTCTGAATTAAAAAAAAAGAAAACCCAAAGCATAAAAAGTTGAAATAAATTGCCTACGGTCAGACAAGGACTCTCAAGTCAGAGTTCACTCACAGAAACATAGAAGCTCAGAGTTGGAGGGAATTTCGGAAACCATGCAATTCCAGCTGCTCATCTAACTGTGGGGGAGACGGAGAGTCAAAGGAGAGAGAGGTCTGCCTGAAAGCAAGTTGGGGTCTGGAGTCTTAATCTTCTCAGCTCTTTTATTCTACTGTGCTCCTCAGAGGGGTGTGCCTTTCTCTCTCCCTCTCTCTTTCTTTGTCTCTCTGCAACTCTCCCTTTCTCTCTCTCTCTCTCTCTCTCTCTCTCTCTCTCACACACACACACACACACACATTGCGCCTGCCCACTGTCTCAGAAACTGCTCATCTCCACTCTCACCCTCCAACCCCCTAACCTGGACGACCTCCCTCTACGTTCAGAAGAAGTAGGTGGTCTGTGCTGGCCACGGTCCCTCTGATAAGCTAGGTAGGGTTTCAGCTCAAACCCAGATGACTTTATTTCCCCCCAGAAAGTGTCCTCAGTGTCCAAGCGAGTTTAAGGTTTAATTTTTTTCTGAGTTGAGGTGGGAGGCAAGTATATGATGGAGGAACCAGCATCCCGGGGGATGGTCAGAGCTCCCGTGTGCGACAGGGCTGCTGAGAGGACTCTGGTCTTCCTCTGCCCCAGACCGTGAGCATCTGGGAGAGCGAATAGGAGGAAGATGGGAGTGGAGTGCTTGACCAGCCAGCCAGCCAGGCCCATGGGCTGTCACTAATGCAGAAAAACATGGAAGGAGGCCACAGCCGAGGGGAGTTCATAGTCAGAAAGAGAAACCCATGCAAATGAAAACTATCACCTGAACTAGGGAGGTAATGAAGAAAGCACATCAGCAGAGGCAATGCAAACTCCGACCACTAAGCCAAGCCACTCCCCTCTCTCTTCTGAAAGGCTACCACGTGTGGATTGATGTATATCTCCTGAGTCGAAGTCGGCAGCACAAGTAAGATTAATGAGGGCAATAGCATGGAAATGCATTGTATTAATAGACTCAAGCAGAAAACAAATGAAAATGACTTGCATGAATGAGTCCAAGCTAGGAACAAAAAGAAGATACAGAGGACAGTAGGAGGTGTTGGGGGGCAGGGGTGTAGGGGAGGGGAGGGAAGACATGGAAAATGATTGTCAAAAGTGATTTCTTTGAAGCCATTGGGGACAGCAGCCCCAGAGATGAGCTATCTGATTAAACTGAAACATTAAAACATAGTAGGATTCAAGGGATTGGCACCAGAAAGGAGAATGAGGGTGAGAGCAGAGGAAAAGTTGAAAATCAAGAAAGTGAAGAGCATGATGCTACAAAATTGGGTTTTGCAACTGTGTGCAAAGTAGAGTACCTGGGGGCAGAGTTCCACTGGAGGAAGGTGGGGATGTTGGTGGATGCGGTGGAGAAGCAGTGCTCCGTGGGCTCCAGGCACCTGCCTGAAGATGGAGATCTCCTGTATGTTGGTAACCACGCTGCAGAGGAAGGCCAGGGACCAGTGAGATCTGGGCAGTGAGTAGCATTTCCAAGGAAAGATGGACATAACAAGAGTGTTTGGAAGGCTTCTTGCTTCACAGTCTCCTGTGTGTTACTGGGAGCCAGGGCATGGGATCTCAGGCTGGGCAGTGTGAGTTGGTGACTTCCCCCCAGTGGTGCCCATCTTCCTCATCTGGTGAAGAAAAGCCAGCGGCAACTTTAGCTCCTACCTGTAGCAGAGTCAGTGGTCTCACCAAACATTCCATTGGCTCCTTCCCCACCCCCACCATTCCCTTGCTATTATAAGGGGAGTTTTGCAATTCTCTTGCAATGTTGGTTAATAGGCTTAAATGGAAAGGATACAAGTCAACATAGACTCATGCATGGAAAAACCAGTGCAAAACCCTCCAGTTTTCTCTTCCACTGTTTTGGCCACATTCAAGATGCCATTCCTTATGGTGGAGTCTCCATCACCCCGGGTTCCTAAATAACTATGTGAAGAAGAATCCTCCTTCTCCCCCTACTCCTATCACCAGCTGACCTGAATGGAACACATGGTATGAGCAGTAGGAGAAAGAAATAAGTTTCTGGCATGTTAAATAAGAAGGTACAGTGGAAGAAGTCTTATTGCATTGAGTTCAAAAGAACCATGAGAAAAGCAAACAGCTGAATCCCAGAAGCTGAGGTGTGTGTGTGTGGGGGGGGGGGGGGCTGGCGGTGATGAGGAAGACCCTACAAAGGTGGTGTCCTTTGAATGGGGCTTTGGAGGAAGTGTACAGATGTATCAGGTAAAAAAAGGCTTCAAGAGCACCTTCTGTTGGCTTCTCTATTGGACTAACTTATCTGCTACAAATCCTTTAAAGTTTTCTCAGGCATTGCCCCTTCCTGAAAGCCTTTCTCACCTCTACTTCCCTCCGTCCTCTCTCCACCACACACAGAGGCACACAGAGAGGAGAGGCAGGCCCTCCTCTCTGCCTCTGCAACATGTCAGCCCCATCACAACAGCATTTTTTAAATTTCTTGCCTGTCTTCCCCATTGTGTTGGAACTTCTTAATGTTGGGACTGCACTGTATTCCCAGAGCTCTGCAGAGAGCTTGACCCATAGCAGATACTCAAAATATTTTGAAAAAAGTAAACAAAAACAGGAAAAATAAATAATCATCTAATCCAAAACAACTCAAGACTCCATCACAGACCTATAGAAATCTGGGTTCTATCTGGTTCCAGATTCTAGAACCAGAGGAGGAGGAGAGAGGGGAGGGCTACACAAGGCAGGAGTCTAGGGGCCTAGGAAAAGTGCAGTCCAGCCGGAAAAAATCAGCTGAACCAGGAGAGGACTGATCTTTAAAAGCAAAAGGAAGGCAATGATTCAATGCGGGAAAGTCATGGAGGAGCCATGAGCTACTGACTTTGTTAAATCATTAATGATTGGTATTGACCAGAAAATAGCATCTCTCTTTCCTGTGATTTCTAATTTATCCAGGAGCCTCTCTGGCATTCTAAAATTTCTGTTAACTCATGTGTCTTCATGGTAAATTCCAAGCGTCACCATTATTGATGTTTCTCCCAGGCTAAGACCTAATGCTGATTCTGTGACTGGGAATCAGTAAATACTTGCTGAGCCCTTGCTCTGGACAAGATGCAGGGTTAGGAGTGGGAAGGACACCATGTAAACAGGACATAACTGGGCTCTGGAGTAGTTATAGTCTAGGGGGAAACAAACATGTTCTACACCATCAAATGACCCCTCAAGATGGCAGTGGGCTGCAGAGCAAGCCCAGCTAACATGAGGCATCAAGGTGGTCCAGGGACTGGAGGCAGGCTGGGCTGGTGCTCATGCTAGGTGTTTAGGACAGGAGAGAACCAGAATGAGAAAAAAGCTGTTTCCTAAGGAAAACCAGGACCAATACCAGGGACATCAACTTCTACACTCAAGTTCAAGGAGGAAGCACAGAGCCAAAATGGGAGAACTATTGAAAAGTCAGAAGTCAAGAAGAGACTGGAGTAAACAGTGAGGAACAAGATGGGAAGAGAGAGAAGATCCCAGACACATGGCTGTGAACTGGGCTGGAGGTCCCAATGCTTATTTTCAATGGTCATTAGCCATACCTTTTGTAGGTGGGTGGATCTGTTTAAAAGCTCAGGAACTGGATATACATCTACGTAGTGCTTTAAGCCATGATCCACAAAGCCCAGTCCCAAGGTGGTTTTGAGGTCAAGACTCAACAATCAAGATTAATTTCAAAACAGGCACTCCTATGCTTGGTTTATATTTTTCAGACACCAAGGAGGGCACTTATAGACCTCAGCCATTCTTAACACATTCCTGTTTTCTCTCTCATCCTCTTTGCTCATGTACTACAGCAGCTCTGAACTTATTTTTCCCAAACCACACTGAAGAACTTTCTCCTCTAAGCCCCGCCTCCCAGACCTCTTGTATTTCTCTCCCCACTTCCTTTCTCCAGATTCTCTGCTACCAAGTCTGAAAGAGCTGCTCTGCTGAGCAGTGCCCTTCTCAGAGGGTGGGGAACAGGCCCAGCCAGAATGTTCATGAGTGGGGAGGGGATCAGGAATGACTGTGACCATTCACCTTCTACAGTTATATTCCACCACATGTATAACAGATCACAAAATGCTGAACGTGCAGCAAGTGCCAAGCGGAGGCCTAAGGATCTGTGTGCAGACTCAGACAGAATTTCCTGTCTGTTGTGGAACATCACAGAGATTTCCTGGGCCAGTGCTGTGGGGTGTCCCAGAGAGAACGTTCCATGTCCTTTCAGGGAAAGATAAAGTTTCCCAGTCCATGTCGAAACTTGGAGGATGTCTCCTTGTACCTTTGTGATGCTCTGGACTCCAAACATAGGTTTGACCCAGCATTTCATGGTTGATTTCCCCCATCACTGCTTCTGCAGTGTATCTGTGTGCAGGCTCAGACAGAGTTTCCTGTCTGTTGTGGAACATCACAGAGATTTCCTGGGCCAGTGCTGTGGGGTGTCCCAGAGAGAACATTCCATGTCCTTTCAGGGCAAGATAAAGTTTCCCAGTCCATGTCAAAACTTGGAGGATGTCTCCCTGTACCTTTGTGATGCTCTGGATTCCAAACATAGGTTTGACCCAGCATTTCATGGTTGATTTCCCCCCTCACTGCTTCTGCATCTTCAACCAACATCATTAAATGCCTGTGCTTTGATGGTAGGGCACACCTTAGATTTTCCAACTATAAAATGATCTTGTTTTATAACACTGCAGGCTCTGTGTCACTTGAATGCCTCTCAGTCCCGGAATCAATCCTGCTCAAGCCAAGTTGTTGGAAAAAAAATCCTCCCCAGCCATTTTCCATTCATCTCAAATGTTGAGTTTCCTGACATAATTGCCTGGTCCTGGGGTGTCGCTGACTCTCCATCTCACAGCTGGAGGAGATTGGTAGCATTTCCTTACAGGTAGGAGCAGGGCAGGACAGTTTGTTCCCTCACAGGCAGCAAAATATTCTTTGTTTGTGAAGTGTGAATCCTCTAGGACTTAGCCTGGTCCACACTCTGCCCTTGAAATGGGAGAACAGGAGTTCAAAGTAGGCCCCGTAACAGCAAATGAACCAGTTTAATGCCCACTTCAGCCCTTCCGGGCAGCCTGGGCCTTTGGGAGGGCTCTGTCCCTGAGGAGTCCTAACCACAGATATTTCTAGGTGGCCGAATATTCCCTCGCCAACATCCCTCCTGCCTCACATCCTGGTCATCCATCCCATCCCTGACTTCTTCCCTGGACACAACTCTGTGACAGGTGTGTATCCTGCCCAGGAGTGAGAACAGTGCTTCCCAAAGAGTGTTCTCTGGAACCCTGGCCCTTCAAGATGAACCGTGAGAAAAGAGTTCCTCGGTCAAATATATTTGGGAAGGCCTCAGACTACGGCCCTTGGCTGGAGATTTACAGTGTAAGTTGGTTGTGTCTTCATTTTGGTTTTCCAAGATCATTGACTGAGATAAAGTTTCCTGATTCCTGCAAGATGGAGAATGAAGGTGGGGAAGTGAGACAGGGAAGGATGAGTAATAGGGCCAGTGACACCTGTGAACTGAAGCCTGATTCCACTGGGGAACTTTGCAGCAGTGAGAATACTGGCCTGCTGTCTGCCCGAAAGGGCAAGGTGGGAGAGCTGGGTGGACACACACCACCTCTGTGGATCTTTGGCTGAGGGCTGCTCCTAAGGAGTGCTCATGCCTTGGCACTTCTTGCTGGTCCTGTGTTGTCAGGGTGGGCTCCAAGGGTCCAACAAAGACTTCAAGAACAGAAATGCAGGATCTGGCCGTGGAACTAGGGTCGGTCTCCTGCGCTGAAGAGTCAAGGGCGTCGCTGACAGCGACTGCCAATGTTTATTAACCCAGAATTTTTAAAACTTATTTGACCACAGAACTTTTCTTATCCTCCAAGGAATATCAGTTCCTACACTGTGACACATTTTGGATAAATCTAGCTCAGATAGTTAGCAGGCAGACGTGTAAAAGCAAAAGCTGAATGTGGTGCTTCTGTTATAAGAATAACAGGCTCTCCATCCAGGACAGAGGATACCTGAGAGACAGGGGAGGCCTGAGGGGTTGTCAAGCGGGGCAGACTGAGCCCTCTTCCCTTGGGTGCAAGGATGAAGTGGAGATCCCGGGTCAGCGGCTAAGGGGATGGAGGGACAGTGAGCTTCCCGGCGCCGTGCGCATCCTGACAGCATCGGGGTTCTGTGTGCGTGTGTTGTGGGGCGGGGGGTATTAAGGGAGGAGACATTTGTCAGAAGGCTGACGTTCTAGCTCTGAGACTGTGTCATTTTCATATCTTCACCTTGATCCTAGCTCGAGGATTGGAGGGGAAGAAGAGGGGAAAACCGGGGTACTCCTTTTCAATCTCTCTGCTTATTTGGTATCTCTGGGTCTCTCAGCGCCCCCACGGGCAGCCTCTGCCATGATTTAGTTTCTGCCAGAAGCCCCAGCTTATGAACTTCGGATCAAAGACGGAAGACTCACTTCTGCTCACAGCAGAACCCTCTCCCCCATTATGCATTTACTCACGGGCTGAGGGGAAACCTGCCCTTTTCACACAACTGGGGTGGAAGGAGGATAAGAGAGAGCAGTGCCCAGGGTCCTAAAGTCTTTGCCTGGTGTGGCAAAAGCCATCCTCTTTCTTCCTTCCTTTCCCACTATGTTAAAAATCCCACAAGAAACTCAGCCTGTGCTGAGATTGTCAACCAAGTCTCAAGCCTCCAGATTGCCAAGGAAGCAGGGAAATTCTTGGGCTTTTAACTCAAAGAGCTATGCTTTTCTGTTGATAAGAAATAATAATTGTCCTTTGTTCAAAGAGTCAGAAAAATGGATTAGCCCTACAGATTTGGTTTAAATTAATCTTCCAAAGATGTATGGAGAACATGAAAGAAAAATCCCAGATTAATAATAAAAAAGAGCTAAGGCACTTACCAGAAAAAATTTAAAGAAAACAAGCAAATGTAATTCCCCCAATCCCAGCAGCATTTTCCTTCCTGCTATCTATAGTATTCCTTATCCTAACAGAGCAGCCCTGGGTATATAGTGTGGTTCCAAGACCCTTCTAATCAGTTTACCCAGTGCCTTCTGATACTTCCCAGATGAGAAATGCTCCTTTGCATTTTAATTCACTCAAGAGACAAAATTCTGTGCCGGCTCCAGGGGAGACAAGTGCATTAGGAACTGGGAAAGGAGGCTATGCCTGTCAACTACCTGTCTCTCTCAGATCCATTGCCTGCATTCTCCAACCCACTTGGTGTCCTAGGAAACTACATTTCCCAGACTCCCTTGCTCACTGGATGGGATGAGAGGAGGAGAAAAGCCAGGGTGTTTCTTCCCATCTCCCTCTGCTTACTATGCTGTCTCTGGCAGTGGCTCTGTCTCCTCCATGGCTTTAGCTTCCACCAAACAGTCCCTCCCTCCAATGTCCCAGGTACTTCCTATCAGCCCCTTATGGCCTTAGCTCCTACCTGGAAGCATGGCCTTTGGACCCTGCAAACCCATATTTTCCCATTGTCCTTCCAGCCCTCAGATGGTAATGATTTCTTGCCATTGCTAATTTCTGGCTCACCTCACTGTCCTTTGCTTGGCTTCTTGGCTCTTGCCTTACCTGTGTCACCAATTCCCTATATTAAACTGAATCTGTTTGGAAGACCTGGAGTGATTTCTGTGCTTTTGACTGGATGCTGGTTAAAATAGTGGTCTGTCCTATGAGTTGGAGACCAGAAAGACCTCTATTGGCCCATGCTTTGAGAAGCTGATTCCCTTAATTGAGGACTGTGCTAAACAGAAGCCAGGCTGCAAGGATCAAGGATTTGGGTCAATGTTACTATCGCACAGCAGCCACAGGGGTCCCTCAATGCCATAGTTCCCACAGTTTCCCTCTACCCTCGCCCAGAACATTCCAGGATTGTTACCATCACTTACTATTATTATCCTATTTTACAAATATGGAAATTAAAACCTAGAGCGGTGAAGTCAATTGCCTAAGGTCAGTGTGGGGTTTGAACACAGGTAGGCTGACTACAGAGCTTGTGTTCCTGACTGCTATACTACTCTGATTCCCTGACCTATTCTCCATATGGTCCCCCAAATAAGCGTTGCCCAAGGGCCCCTGTTTCTGATCCGCTCAGACCTGCCTTGGTTTCTTTTGACTTTAAATGGAAGTTGGACTAAAGAGAAAGAAAACATATGCCTGGTTTTTGCATCTTAGATGTCATTTGACTTCTAACCAAGCCAAGTCTTTAATCAATTGTCCTATAAAATAACAGAAACAGCCCCCAGGTCCTGAATGCTTAGCTATAACTGTGGGGTCTGCCTCATGGATAAAGATGCTCCCTCTAATCCAGCAGTAATGAGCCATCCTCCATACCCTCTCACCATCTATATGAATGCTCTGAGGACATTTGCAAGATGCTGGGTGACGTTAGGAGTTGACTCCGCTCACAGAACAAGCAAAGCTTGTTATTCCATGTGGGGATGGAGCCCTTATTAGCAAATAATCTCTAAACAGCTGGCGACAACCATTGATGCAAACTCCTTTTCTTTCAAGAACATTTTAGGTCATAGACAAAAGTCTGTGTCCACGTCTGTTCCGTGGGAACCAGGCTTTATTAAGAAAAGAGCTAGTTGTGCCCAAAATTTCCTCAGATGACAAATTAACTAAGCTTTTAATAAACTGTGGCCTTGGGGATGAGGAGGAACTGGGTTATTCCCAGTGAGTCGGCTCCACTAATGTTGTCTTGCAAAGAGTCCCGTGTGGAGTGACCAGGAAGGCACAAGGCACCTATTAGAGAAGAAAAGAATTTTCAGAGATCAAACTGGGGCTGACCTGATTTCTTACTGGGGAACTGTTGCCTGGTGCTGAGACTAGAATCACAAGAGTGAATATGTTTCAGGTTTTTATCACCGCCACCATCATTATCATCATCATCATCATCATCATCATCAATGACATTATCATCCTCAGCCCCAGACAATATTTATTAAGTCTGATGGGTTAGGTACATTTTGATGGTAGCCAAATAAACTTGGAACAATTAATTATGAAATTTGGTCCCACATCTGAACTCTTCAATCAATCAAATATCTATTGACCATTTTCTGAGTATCTGTGAGGTGCTGAACCACTAGTTCTCAAGCCTGGCTGCGCAGTAGAATCACCTGGAAAGCTTTATAATAGAACCTGGGCCTGGGCCTCACATCAGACCAGTTAAATCCAAATCTCTGCTCATGGAACCTGGCATTTATTTATATTTTTTGCAAAGTTCTACTGGAGACTTTAAAGTATAGCCAAGGTTGAGAAGAGGTGTAATAAGAAATGTGCTAGAAACTGTGGCAAGATTTAAAAAAAAACCCTGACCTGGTAAGTACTTACTGCCTAGTTAGAGAAATAAGATGCAGTTAAAAAATAATGAATGTGGGGACTTTCCTGGTGGCACAGTGGTTAAGAATCCCCCTGCCAATGCAGGGGACATGGGTTTGATGCCTGGTCTGAGAAGGTCCCACATGCTGCAGAGCAACTAAGCCCATGCACCACAACTACTGAGCCTGCACTCTGGAGCCTGCGAGCCACAACTACTGAAGCCCACATGCCACAACTACTGAAGCCTGTGTGCCTGGAGTCCATGCTCTGCAACAAGAGACGCCACTGCAATGAGAAGCCCCTGCACTTCAACAAAGAGTAGCCCCCACTCGCCACAACTAGAGAAAGCCCACGTGCTGCAACGAAGACCCGATGCAGCCATAAATAAATAAATAAATAAATAAATTTTATTTATTTATGAAAAAAATAATGAATGTGTTAACTAATGAACCAAGACAAGACTCAAAAGAAAAGATGTTTCAAACTAGCACAAAACTGAGAGAGGGAGAACTTTCCAGATGAGTGGAAAGAAAAAAAAATTTCAGGAAGTGTGGAGATGAGAGTAATTTCAAGTATTCAGGAGTGCTTTGTGGGAGAATTGGAGCCTGAGAAGGGATTTAAGGACAGTTAGCTAGCAAATGGATCATTCCAAGCTGAAGTGGTCTCAACACTTCTAGAAGAGCAGGTTAAACTTGCTATTTTCTGGAAGTAGTCACTAGATCAAGAATATATTAAATGGTGGGCCAGAGAGAAGATTAAAAAGGTAGGTCATGGGTTGGATTGAAATGGTCTTGATTTTGTTACACAGCAGATTTCTAGAACTTATTTGTTGTGTATAACTGAAACTTTTTACCAATTGAACATAGCGGCTATAGTTAACAGTACTGTATTGTGCACTTAAAATTTTTAAATTTGTTAATAGGGTAGATCTCATGTTAAATGTTTTTACCCACACATACGAAAGGACACAAGGAAACTTTTGGAGGTGATGGAGATGTCTGTTATCTTAATCGTGGTGACGGTTTCATGTGTATATGCATAGACCCAAACTCATCAAATTGTGTGTATTAAATGTGTATGTTTTTCGTATACAAGTTATATCTCAATAAACTGCTTTAAAAAAAATGAAAGGAAAGAAAATGGCCTTGACTGCAAGCTAAGGTGCTTGGCTTTTATCCCTTAGATAATGGAGTAATTGTTGATTTCTGAGCAGAGTATCAAGGTGCAGAGATTTTTAAATTTTTGTTCTTTGAGGTTTGGCTTTATATTTTATGTAATGTAATATAGTATGGACTGGAGTGGAAGGAAAAGAGAGGGCATTTAGAAGACTGTGCTTCCTCAGGAATGAGAACTTGGACCAAGACAAAGGCTGTTTAGAGAGAGGAAGACAGAAGAGATGCCTAGAAGAAGACTCAGCAGGCCCTAGTGACTGAAAGGATATTGGAGTTGCTGACTTGCATGACTGATTGGATGGTGGTGCTCTTAACCAAACAGGAGGGCAGCCAGCCTGGCATAGTGGAGTCAAAGGCAGCCAGCAAGGATTGGGAACAGTTGGCCTGAAGTTAAACTGTGGCTCAGTTACTTACAAATCAAATGAGCTTAGACTTTTTGAGCTTTAGTTTCCTCATCTGTAGAGTTGGACTTATACTATCTGCCTTGCATGTTAGTTGGGAAGATTACAAATAATGCATATATACACTGCCTACTATAGGGCTTTGCACAGAGTAATAACTTATTTGTTGTTATTATTTTCAGTAGTATTATGAGACATAGAAGAAGATATCTGGAGGGGTGAGGATGCATAATAAGTTGAGTTTTAGATGTTATACTTGCAGCATCTCTCGGTAGAAACGTTTCAGTAGTCAGTAGGTGATATGAGCCCAGTGTTAAAGTTAGGGCCTGAAATAAAGATAGGAAGGTCATCTACATAGAGGTGACAGCAGAAACTCATGGAGGTAGATGAGATTGCCCAGAGAAATATGTAGAATAAAGAGAAAGGGTGTTCAAGAATGGGTCTGGGTTTTGTATCAGTCAGGACTCTGGTTACAAATGACAGAACCCCAACTCAACTGGATTAGGGAAAAAAATGGAGACAGGAGGAATGTTTATTGACTCCAGTAACCAAAGGCGCAAGGAGAGGTACCTATGGCTTCACACGTGGCTGCATGGTTGATCCTGGGTGCTCAAAGATGTCATGAAGATTCTTCCTTCTACCTTCCTTCTGGATAGCTTCATTCTCAGGCATGTTGTCCCTGTGTTGTGCCAAAGGTGACCCCGAGGACTTACTCTGTTTGCTTAGTAATCCCAACAGAAAGGGAGTATGTCTTTCTCAACACTTACAGAAAAAGGAGCAAGGCTGCTTCTCATCAGTTCACTGGCCTTGCGCCCATCCCTGAGGCAATCACTATGACTTGGTCCGAGCCTGGGTCACACGACCACCCTTAGGTCTGAGGAGTGGGCTCGGACCTGAACTGAAAGTAGAGAAGGGTGTCTGCCCAAAGAAAAATTGGGGGTGTTGTTAATCCACTAAAACTGAGGCCCACGGGCCAAATCCCTCCCCTTACAACACATTTTGTAAATAAAGTTTTATTGGAACCCAGCCACATGTGTTTATGCATGGCCTATGGCTGCTTTTGAGCTACAGCAACAGAGCTGAGTCATCCAGAGACCTCCAGAGACCATCTGGCCTGCAAAACCTGACATATTTACTGTCTTGTCCTTTACAGAAAACGTTGGCCAACTCCTGCACGAGAATCTAAGCCCCAGGGACTTTTGTCCGTTATATCCACCTGTTGCATCCCCTGGGTTGGAGGACTGCCTGACAGATGGTAAGCACTTAATGAATATGGTGGAATGAATGGATAAAGGGGAAGCGAGGACTGGGTAGGTATAAAGACTGGACGCCCACTACCAAACCTCAGAGAGCATCAGCAAGATGCTGAGCATCAACAAGAGAGCATCACCAAGGTTGGCTTGAGGGGCATGAGGAAGAACAGAGAAGGAGAGGAGACCTCCTCGTGAGCCTGTCTCAGGAGCTCCATGAGGAGAACGGCTCAGAGAGGCAGGTCACCTGCAGGAAGGCCTGGGAAGAGGTCCGTGGATCTGGATGGGAAGAGGGAGCTCAACATGGTGCCCTTCCCCAAAGTTGTTTTAGTGATGCAGCCAACTGAAGGTGGATGGCCAGGTGGAAACAGTTCATGTGTAACACATTTTGAGATTTGGGAGGAGAAAATAAATGCTCAGCAACCCCAAGTCACCCACAGAAGGGTGAGGGCAGGTCTTAACAGGGAGGAGGCTCAGGTTCTTAAATGGCCACAGCCCTTGGGAGGATCTCCTTCTCTCCTGGTCTTGGCTTGGAAGTTAACCCCTGAGTGCCCAGCCTGCCTGCTCTGACATCCATCTTTCAAACTGCTGAGAAGCAGGTCACACCAGGTCCAAGATCACACATGACTGGAAGGATCTGCTGTCCCCTTACTGACTAACTCACATTCCTCTCCAAGATCCAGAGCTTCAGGCTTTTTCTCATGGGTTAAACATCTTCTGAGACTTTGAAATAAGCCCTGAGGGAATTGCCCTGTATGCGCTGTTTTAATTTCAAGCAGAAAGTATAAGAGCTGTTTATTCTTCTCTTTTTTTCTTGAGCTTAATTCAAAGACCCCTTCTACTAACTTTATTGGAGTATATGAACTGATGTCAAAATCACCCAACTCAGTTTCAGTTGTATTTGAATCCATTTTAACATGTACAGGGTCCGTTAAAGGCAGGAACAAGAGTTCCATTCCCCCAAGTGTCAGTTCCCTCCCAGAGGAATTCTTCCCATGTTGGTTTCTCTGTGCAGAGTCTGAAGTGAGCTAAGGTTAGTGAGGGAAGCATCCAGTGGAGTCTCAGCCCTCAGTAGGCGTCCACAAATCCAATTCCCCTCCCTTCCCAGCCCTTCCAAAATGGGCCTGGGAGGACGCCGATGCTTCCACTGGCCTTTGATTCCAGGAAGGGAGATTGTGAAGGGGCTTGACTATTTACATTCCCTTAAGGGAAAATAGTCTTTGCATCAATTCCCCACCTGGGTTAGGGATCCAAGGACACCCTTGGGACGCTGTTTGAAATAAGCTTTTGCATTTAGACTTTCTTTAAGGAAAGTTGTTTAGGCTGTCATCCAAGGTAGGAGTTTGAGGTTTTATGAAGTCATTCCCTGGGAAGAGAGAAGACATTCTGCTGCTTAATGAAGGGCTCTCTCTCAAGGGTGCCATTATGCTTTTCTCACCTTGGCTGCTGGCAGCTGCTTGTGGGGCTGTGAGGATAAAAACAGGGATTATCAATCCCTGTGTGAGGTCTGGCTTGTCCACCCCTCACTCTTTGACAGCTGATTCTTCTGGACAAAAATCAAGTCAGAGCCGGGCCCCAGTTTCCCAGGCCACACTGGACCAGTAAACATGGGAATTTGCTGAGACACCCTCCCTCTCCTCACCAGTCTCCAGCCCTGCACCCCCTTCCACCTGAAAGGCTCCTTGACTCGGCTGGTCCCATCCCACACAGAGTCCGTGTGAACATTCATTCATCTGTGAACATTCATTTGTGTGCATTTGTGCATATTGAAAAATCAAAAGGTTAACCTGAGCCCCCAAGAAATAAAAAGTAGCTCAATGAAGGTGAGCAGGAAGAGTGGGGTCTGGAGACCTCTCTGGAGCAGTCTCAACTCCGAGGATCCTTCTGCAGGCCTGCGTGTCTAGCTTGCTGCCACTAGGGGCTGCTGTGGGCAGGGAGTAGATGGAGAACAGAGCGCTATTTAAAAACAGGGAGAAAGAAAGACAAAGCTGGGATTATTTCAGCTCGTGAATATTCTTGCAATTTCCGAGGATATGGGTAGTATGCTTGCCCCCCGCCCCCATTTAGCAAGTATGTGACTCCTTTCTCACAGAGTGGCCCTACCGGGGCAGCCCCATCAAAAGATCCCGTCTGAACAGATGTATATGTATGACTGATTCACTTTGTTATAAAGCAGAAACTAATAAAAAAAATGGAAAAAAAAAAAAAAAAAGATCCCGTCTGGCTGATCCGGGCTCCGGGGGGCTTGTGTTGATATGCACAGGCTGCTGTGGATGACATGGGCTGGGCTGGGCTCGGGGCTTCATCTCCAACACACTGCTTAGGGAGTAGGAGCTCCTCTGAGGGTGCAAACCTCGAGTAATGAACACGGAAGAGAGCAGGCTAGATTGGGGAGGCAAGGTGTCTTTTCCCTGGATTCTGTAATTCTCCACTGGGCTGAGGCCAAGATAAGGAACTGTCAGTCTTTCAATTTAATCCAGGGCAACATTGATTAAGTACTTACTACATGCAGGATACCTTACTCTAGTTTAACAATATTTATATAAACTCTTCTCAGAAGAGCCAAGTTAGATATTTGGAAGGAGGGGTAGGAGAAGAGTTGAGAGACTTTTGAAAACAGAGTTCACAGGAACAAGGAAAGTAAGAAAAGCCCGTAAATTGCACCTATTTAATTTACTAAGAAATAGACACTAGATGGGAGAAACAGTGAATTAAACGGTAAGGTCCAATGCTTGCTTTATTTCCTGTGGCTAAAAACATGAAAGCTGGAAAAATGATTCCCTGCTGAAGAGACATTTCCTCCATGTGCTAAAAGGGCGTGGTGGCATTGTTATTATTGTTGTTGTTATTATTATTGTCGTTCTTACCTGGGATTTTTTTTACCAGTGTGAGCAACTGTCCATAAAGATACCCACTGTTGCTTATTAATTTAGCCCCTTTCAACTGGGAAAAAAAAAAGAAAAAAAAGACAAACCCATTCCTCCTCTATTGGAAATGGACCTGAAATCGACAGCATTGGTAACAAGGTGTTTGTGCCACAACATTTTGGCCTGGGCTCTGGCACTCTATGGTTTGGCATTTCAGGCTCCAGGAGAGGATCCGTAATTTTTGCGAGTGCAGAATCTGGGCGGGACTTCTGCATTTGCTGTCTGCAGCCTCCCCTGGGAGCAGATAACACTGGGAGAAAATAACGACTTGGAGCCATCCTCACTAGATTCTCCCTGTGCAGCCAGGCAGCCTTGATCTGGGAATACTTTGGTGTCTGTCCTGGGCCCCCAGAGACAGTGGGAGAGTTCTGGACATAGCCAAAGTTGGAACCTGTGTATAGAGGGACAGGAGAGCAGTCCGGGAGCTGTTGACTCACCTCTGATGCCCATAAATAATCAGGAAACTCCTTTTACTGTCTGTACCTTCCATTGCCCTCTAACGATAGTGCAGTGAGCATGAAGGAAACTGTGTGGAATAAGCCTGGTCCATTGTCTGGCATGTAGTCGGTGCACAGCAATGTGATTCCTCCTCCTCTTCTTCCTTCCCTATCAACTTGCCACCCCCGCTCCCAACAGAAGCTGTCAATTCCGTGATCTCTGCTGAGGAAGGAATGGCCAGTGGTTCAAGAATGGCTGGTGTGGTAAGTAAGCTCAAGGTCCTGGAGGGCAATTTCCCAGGCTCTCCAGAGCCAAGTGGAGGAGCAGCATTAGGGTGAAAATCTGTATGAAAAGCTGGTAACTCAAACAGACCCAATGGAGATACTGTGGGTGTATGAAGGACCTCATTTTTGCTGAGAGCTTTAACCGCCTCATGGGTTCTGCATGAGTTATATATTTTCTGATTGTAAAGCATTTGACAGGTTTTAAATGCATCAAACTGAGCAGATTTGTTGTGAAGTGCAGTACATATGCTGAGTATTTTAGTAGAATCATAGCCACCAGGAATGCTTTTCTTCTGGTGTGAAAATACAAATACAAAGACATCCTTTGATCACAGTTCCCAGCATAGAGATCTCTGGATTTACATAAATATAAAGATGAATTTGTATGTCTGGAAATCACACCATACCAGATTTCTCAACTTCTTCTTTTTTGTGAAAGGCTCAGCACTCAGGGACTCTTAGGGAATGAAGTGACCTAAAATGATGATTAACACTAACCTCGCTGAAGAGTTTCATCTATATCTTCCCTGCCCAAAATGTGGTCCATGAACAGCAGCATCACCTGGAAGCTTGTTGACAGTGCAGAATCTCAGCTCCACCCAGACCTAATGAATCAGGATCTGCACTTTAATAAGAGCTCCATGTGATTTAGGAGCACACTGAAATTTGAGAAGCACTGTTCTTCAGCTCTGACAGATGCCACCCACTTCCCCCAAAAGCTCTTAGAAACATTTTTACTCATTAGCTATCATCAAGCTTTCTGAAGCAGCATGCAGCAAGTCATCCCATTCTTTTCCAGGCAAAGCAATTAAATCACTCACCCAACAAATATTTAAGGTGAGCCCACTCTGTGCTAAGGGTTTGCAGGGGAAGAAAGACATATATATGAAGATAGCAGTTCTCCATCCCATTGCTTTTCCTTCTCCACACTCCCAGTGTATTCGGCTTGTTCTCAAACAATATGGCTCTCAGACCCCTTTGCCATTCTTCTTCAGCTCATTCAAGTTGTCAAATTAATTCTTTCAAAAGAATTATCCCCCTTAAAATCTGGCACTTAACCAAGACCATATTTTTTTTTTCTTCTCTTCCTTTTAAACCATTTGATTCAGCAATCTCAATTTTGGATATTCATGTACTAACCACTTGTTAAGATGAAATGAAGATGAGACACGGTAGTCTCTATCTTATTAATTCAATTGAATATTCTATATTTAGGCTTAGAGAAGTATGTTCCCACAATTGGAAGCAGATTAAATAAAATGAAAAAATCCCCCCCCCCAAACTTATTTACCCAAAAGAACTGAAATCAGGATCTTGAAGAGATACTATCACTCAAATGTTCATTACAGTACTATTCACAACAGCCAAGATGTGGAAGCAACCTAAGTATCCATTAGTGGGTGAATGGATAAAAAAAATGTAGTCTATACATACAATAGAATATTATTCAACCTTAAAAATGAGGGAAGTTCTACAACATTCAAAGTTCTATACCATGTCTCTGGCAAATACTGCATGATTCCACTTACATGAAGTATCTAAAATAGTCAAACTCATAGAATCAAGGAGTGGAATGGTAGTTTCCAGGGGCTGGTGAGAGAGAGAACTGGGCAGTTACTAATCAACAGGCATAAAGTTTCAGTTAAGCAAGATGAATAAGTCCTAGAAATATGCTGTACAACTTTGTAACTATCGTTAACAATATTGCATTGTACACTTAAAAAATCTTTGAGGGTAGATCTCATGTTAAATGTTCTTACCACAATACAATTAGATATTAAAAATCCTGTATTTCTAATGTAGCCTGAAAAAATAGTAATTTAGGGAGACTTCTACCTCTGTGGTCTGGATAGAATTGTCTCATTTGAATCCCATCCCTACCACTAACCGGCTGTGTGATTTGGTGGGTGGGGAGGGGGAAAATCCTTTTATTTCTTTGGGCATCTTCATCTAAAATGAGGCCATTGGAATCCATCACTAAGGTCGCTGTATGTTCTACATTATTATTCCAGGCTCTGAAAGGAAGGGAAAAGACACCCTGCCACATTGCACCACTGGTGCTCCCCACCCCCCAGTCACAGGCATGTTCCTAGGCCCTGGAGATGCAGCAGAGAGAGAGCACACAGCCTCTGCCTTCATGGAGCTTCCATTCTAAGAAGGAAAGATTGAAACTGAGAGTTCATGAAGCGGCACTGTCCAGCTGCTCTCCAGCCCTGCAGCTCAGATGGGGAAGCCAGGAGAGAAGGATTTGCTGCTTCTGCCACTGTAGGCACATCAGTTATTCCTCACCTCTATTTTGTAAGCAGACTTCTTAAGAATGACGGAATGAATAAGGTAAAATAAACACTTTGGGGGGAGTTTAACAACTCTTTCATTTAACAGCTACTCCCACAAGGGGCAAACATGTCACTTTTCCTGGGCAGCAAGAGGAGGAAACAGGAGAGAAGCAGAGGTCCCGCAGCACCAGGGAAGCAGCATTTTCCACCCCGAGGGCAGCAGGAAAGAGCCCGAAGGAAGTGGGCTCCGAGATGTGATTTACAGAGGCTCTCGCGCCCTTCCACTCCCTGAGCGCTCTGGAAACAAAGCTCTGTTGTAAAATGGAAAATGTATGTTTAAGGGCAGCCAAGGGAGTGGACACCTCCCCGGTGCAAGGTCAGGGGTGAGTGCTCCAGACTTGACTCACTGACATTTCCTGGGCAGGCTCTTTCAAGCATCTCTGCTACAAACAGCAGCCAGAATAGAGGATAGACTTTCTATAGGATGCCTGCCGTTCTGCTGGTGCAGGGAACAAGTTGCAGGAGGAAATGAAACTCTGAGCAGGCTTTGTGATGGAGAGGCACCCCTGGGATGTTCCTGTGCAAAGCCTGTGCACAGGCAGCCCCAGCTTAGTTCAGCATTTAGTCCCAGGGTCCCCCTTGGGACACGAACTCCTCTGTTTGGCCAGGAATCCACCATCCAGGAGGCTCCAGGAGTTTCTCACTGTGACTCAGGGATGCAGCTGACAATCCACCAAACTCAGGATCTGCTCACCGGTAGCCGTGTGGCCTAAGGAGAACCTAGCCCTCTCTGCTCCCTTCCCAGTTCCTGGCTGTCCACCAAGGGCCTCAGTGACCGAGGAGGGGGCTGGAACTTTGGAAAGATTTTAAGCCCTGCCAACACTTTGTGTCCAATAGGGGTCAGGGCTGCCAGCAACAGCAAGCAACTTTGGCCTCTTTGTACAAACGGAGATTTATGGGAGAGCTCTAACAGGCAGGAGCCATTCCATCTGAAGCATGGATGCCACGGCCTCCACCATGGCCACGATGAATGACCTCCAACCACTTACACTTTTCAGCATTTTTCAAGATTCAAGGTCTGGGGAGAGAACACATGCCCTCACTATCCTGGGGTGGGATCGGCTCCCTTAGTTTTTGTAGTGAAAGGTGGTCACCTGGTATTATTTTTCACCAAGACCATCTCCAATGGGAAAGGGCAGAAGATGATTCCCTAACAGGAAAGTGGTGGGCCATCAGGGACGGGATGTTGGCGGGTAGCCAGAGCTGATGGAAGTCTAACCTCCATCTTGCAAAAGACAATGAAAAACTTACAATGAAAAGCGTCTAAAGCTCCCGGTTTAATCCTCTTTGTCTTTTTGTTTCACTGCCTTTTGAACATACCAAGGCAGCACATAGGAACCTCCACCTGGATGAGCACATAAGGACCTAGTCTCAGCCCCGCCATCTCCCAGTTTGGTGTCCTTGCTGTAAAATGGAGCTAGAACTGTCAACCCTGCAGGAGTTCTGAATGAGAAAATGAGCATGAATGTTATCGAAGAGCAGAGCTCATCCTGTAATTGAGAGATATTCAGCTTACTCTGAATGAGCCAGCTGTGCCTGATCACCAGCTTTTCATTCTCACTATTCTCACTTCCCTTTCATCTGCTTTTGCTCTGATTGAGTTTGTTAGTTTCACTCTGCTTTTTCCTTAGAGGGTTCGGCTCTCAGGTGGCAGAATTCCTTCGTTCCCTGGCAAGCTCACATCCAGTCCTCTGAGATTTCACGGGGGCTTCTGCCCTCCTCCTTTGGATTCCACGTGCAGCTGAAGGGAGAGCTGGAACAAGGGTGGGGGTCACCCTCTGATGGGCAGCCTTTCCTCGACACCCACAGGGGACCAGGGGACCTTCCCCTCATGCAGGCTCAAGCAGAATCTAATCATTCCAACCCCTGCCCCTCTAGTGTATTTTCCTCTTCCTCACCCCCCTTTTCCTTCTTCTTCTTCAAAGTATGACTACGTTGGGTCCACTGAAACCCAACAGGCTGAGTGCGATGTTGCCTGCATCTTTGTCCAAGGCTCTGGATGGAACACACCTTCCTAATCTATTCTATTCCAACAAGATGTCATTTGGCTGTAACAGAGGCAGACCAAGATTCTCATTGGAAAGAACCATGTAAAAACAGCACCCTGAGTCCTCTTGAACAATCAACAACACAATAAAGAAGCCATGGAAAAAGAGCAGGTTCTGGACAATAGAGTCACTTCAATATAAACCAGGACTAAATAAATTCGGAATCATACTTATAGACTAGCCTGCAAATGTCATAAACCTTAAAAAATCTTTTTAAAAGGCCAACAAAAGTAGGGGGAGGGTAGCGCTGATTTCCATATTTTGCATAGAATGGAGTAGATAAATATTATTTAAAATGGATATAGAAAGGTAAAAATGACTTGAATGTTTTCAAGTTTTAATTATTATTATTATCTTAATCTAAGAAGGCTTTTTTAGGAACTAATACCTCTTGTGGTGAACCTCTTCTCAGGGCAGGATAGAGACATAGACATAGAGAATGGACATGTGGACACAGGGTAGGAAGGGGAGGGTGGAACGAATTGGGAGATCAGGATGGACATATATACACTATCATGTGTAAAACAGATAGCTAGTGGGAGCATACTATAAAGCACAGAAAGCTCAGCTCAGTGCTGTGTCATGACCTAGATGGGTGGGATGGGGGGGAAGAGATTCAAGAGGGAGGGGATATAGGTATGCATATAGCTGATTCACTTCATTGTACAGCAGAAACTAATACAACATTATAAAGCAATTATACTCCAATAAAAAATAAAATTAAAAATAATAAAAATTTAAGCAGAAAAAAATACCTCTAGTGGTACAGTAATTTTTTACTTCAAATTCATAAATTCTTTTAGTTTAATGTCATTTTTTTCTACTAAATTTAAGTAAAATTAAATTAATTTTTAAAAAATAGCATGTATAGGGCTTCCCTGGTGGCACAGTGGTTAAGAATCCGCCTGCCAATGCAGGGGACACGGGTTAGAGCTCTGGCCGGGGAAGATCCCACATGCCGTGGAGCAACTAAGCCCATGCACCACAACTACTGAGCCTGCGTGCCACAACTACTGAAGCCCACATGCCTAGACCCCGAGCTCTGCAACAAGAGAAGCCACTGCAATGACAAGCCTGCACACTGCAATGAAGAGTAGCCCCCGCTCGCCACAACCAGAGAAAGCTCATGCACAGCAACAAAGACCCAATTCAACCAAAAATAAAAATAAATAAAGTAAATAAATTTATCAATAAATAAATAAATAAAAATAGCATGTATAGTATCATCCAATTCATAGAAATATAGTTTACTTGATTTATCTGGCCTCCCATCTGTATATATGCAAAAGAGAAAGACATATTTGGAATAATATTTTTGTAATTTAAAAAATATTCACATTGTTTTAATGATATTTCTGGGGGTTAGATTTGGGATAATTCTTTTACTTTCTTCTCTATAGATTTGTTATTGCTTAAATTCTTTATAATAAACACAAACTGTTAAAAACAAAACAGCCCAATACAATCATTACTCTCAAAAAAAAGCATCTTGAGAAAAAGGACCCTGGGTTAGTTGGAAAATCCACTGTAGAGATGAATAATTTAACGTGAATTCTTAGGATAACATATGTGATTATTCATGTTTACCTGGACTATTTGAATATGTCTATAAATCCTGTTGATTTATAACTCAGATACCTATTTTTTTAAACTTAAAGCCTTCCAATTTAGGAATTTCTCTGTATGTTAATGTATGGCTATGCCGTTGTTGAAGTATGACACCCTGCTTTCTTCATCCATATGGGAGTGCAGAGCTGGTGATAAGGTTGGGGCAGAGGGTAAGGAATGAGCTCTTGTGTTAAAGGCAAATGAATTTATTATGATCAGTCCTACCAGATAGAAGCAAAAAGTGAATATATAACAAAGTAATGACGTGAAGGAAGAGCTGAAAGATTCCTGTCAATGATAGCAAGCTTAGCCTTGGGACTTAAGGCCCTGTTTTTATGCCTCCACCACCTCCAGTTTGGGTTTGATATCATGACAGCCCCACGCTTTTAGACTCTCTTCTTCAAGTTATTTTTTGGGGAGTGGCAACTTTTCTGCTCTCAATTCAGGGAGAGTGAGCTGAGAGCAAGTGGGTTGATGAGAGGGGCTATAGCCTGAGCAGAGGGTACTGATAGGCTGCGCTTCCTAATCCCCTGCCTCTCCTGAGGAAATGCCTTGGGCAAAGTTGGTAATGTAGTGAGTGCCCTCTGTAAAAGTGGGTGGTTTTGAATTTTAATTGATCTGGGCAAATTACATTTCTCCAAATTTATGCCGGCCTTCTGACCCAAGCCCAGACATAGCTGCCACCCAAAGCACTGATGTTTAACCAGGGTCTTCCAAATATATGCCAAAAAACAAGGAATAAATGATGTAGGTCCATTTCTACTGAAACTATGGGAACTCTTTGAAATTGCTTGCGATAAAGAAATCAGGGAATGCATGTATTTTTATTTATCCATGGAGAAATATGTGGCATTATTTTGTGTGTGTTTTAATATAAATACATATTAGATATAATAAAGTATAATATATATTAAATATACAGTATGATACGGTATAAATTGTATCATAATGTATAGTTACATAAATGCATCTAAAAATGTCTGCAGCTCTCATCTCATGACAATGGCGGCCTTTAGGGAGAAGGGAAGGGACCAAGGTTGGGCAAGGGAAGCAAAGAGACCTTAGCAAAGGGACATCTGCAATGTCCTCTCCTCTTTTCCTCTCCCTCCTTTCCTTCCTTTTGTTTTTCTTTTTAAGAAATAGGGTCATACTTTACTTCTACAACAAAAAATTACTTTTAAGGATTTAGGAACAATGCTCTCCAGAAAAGTCCAGTTATACACTTAATGATTGCCTAGTCAAAGTGCTTCTTTGGTTGTTTTAAAAACTGATGTCTGCATAGTACCTATGCTTTTTTTTTTTTTTTTTTTTTTTTTTTGCCTGTGTTGGGTCTTTGTTGCTGCACGTGGGCATTCTCTAGTTGTGGCAAGCCGGGGCTACTCTTCCTTGCGGTGCCTAGGCTTCTCATTGCTGTGGCTTCTGTTGTTGCGGAGCATGGGCTCTAGGCGCGTGGGCTTCAGTAGTTGTAGCACACAGGCCTAGAGCATGCAGCCTTCAGTAGCTGAGGCGCATGGGCTCTAGGGCATGCGAACTTCAGTAGTTGTGGAGTGCGGGCTCTAGAGTGCAGACTCAGTAGTTAGCTGTGGCCCACAGGCTTAGTTGCTCCACAGCTTGTGGGATCCTCCTGGACCAGGTATTGAACCAATGTCCCCTGCACTGGCAGGCAGATTCTTAACCACTGAGACACCAAGGAAGTCCAGTACCTATGATTCTTGATGTAGCTGATTCCATAACATCATTGGGATAAATTCAAATATAAAAAAGATGGTTTTTTGATCTCATGTTTATATCTGAATAAATATTATTTGCACTTGCTAAGAGCAAAGAATCTGTTCATGAGTGGCACACAGTATTCACTCAACAAAATGATTGTTAAATGGCTGGGCAGATGGATGGATGGATGGATGGGTGGATGGATGGATGGATGAATGAATTGATGAATGACTAATGTGGTGTGAGAGAGAATCACTTGTTAGATTAAGGATGGACTTGAACACAGGTTATAAATTCAAAAAAATGAAGTTAAAAACATTCTCATTTACTTTTGGCCAAGAGCTGAGTTTGATAAAGGCAGTGTTTCTTGGCTTAAAAAAAAATCAGCAAAATGGGGAGTTGGACAAGATGATTTAAGTCTAATAGTAAAGCTGAAGCTGAGACTTACTGGTGTGCAACTAGGGAGCAATAAACTGTTTCTTCTCTGTCTGTGAAAAGAGAGGAAAACATACAAATGAACACCAAAATCATTTAGGAATGTAGCAGGGTGATTACACAAGTTACAGGGAGGACAATAGTGCCCAGAGGTGCTGCAAAGCAGTCAGGAAAACCGAATCCACTGCACAAATATGGGTTTTATTCCAAAAGGGGCAAGAGAAGGAGACAGTCACTGGTGGCTAAGTTTGCTCTCCACTCCAAATACGATAATGGAGCCAATAATTCCATCAAAGGAAGCAGGAGATGCATCTTCGTACAGGCACTCAGTGAGAGGGGACTAGGACGAGTGCTTGACCAGTGTGATGTCATGTCTTTTCCAAAATGATCATTTCCTTCTCCCTCATTTTCCACTTCCCAGCTCAGGGTCACTGCCCTCCCCTCCCAATATTTGTGCAGCTCCAGATGTGGTGAAACATGAAGACTGAATGTGAAGCATGAAACTTTCATTCTATGTTTCCACTACCAGCCCACTCTGTCCCAGCCCATCAGGGAAAACAAAATCTTTTCTCTAAGCTCTAGAAGGCTTTCAAGCAGGCATCTTGCCAGAAAACACCTCTTGGTTTATGCAGTGAAGAACCTCCTGAAACACAGTTTGAAAAACTAGGCATTGTGTGATGCCCTGGGGTCCATGGCTTTCCAGGAGATGCTAGGCATCATCACAAAGGGAATGCCAAGGCAGACAGTACCTTGAAAATTAGTGGGAACAAGAGGGAAATGGGTTTGCCTATTCACACAAGCATCTAAAGAGAGCAGACTGAGGCCCTGGGTGGAAAGAAGAAAAGAGAGAGAAAAGAAGTCCCCCTCCCTCCCTCCTCCCACCCCACACACAGGCTGGCAGTGATTGACTTTGGAAGTGGCATATATGAATCTCTGCTTAAAACACATGCTGTCAAACTTGTTTTTCTGCTCCTTGAATAATGCTGTCAAATGCCATAAGCCATTCTGTCAAGAAAACTCTTGTTTTAACTGCCAGATGCTTTGCCTTTCCTCTTTCTTCTTCAAAGCATTAACCTTCTTCATGGGCTGTTGGCCAAATATAATGGAGGAAATTAATGCTCTCATTGGTCATCCCAATGATTGAATGTGCTATTTGGTGATACACTAAGCCACCTGCCTCCAACTCAAATGCCTACAGGGTGCAGGCAGGCCACATAAATGAGCAAAGCAGACCTGATGGCAGCTTTGGCAAAGTGGACTGTCCTCATCCCACCTGAGGACCTGGTCCTCAGCTCCAGCTGACTGTACACCTGCAAGTCTGGTGTTACCAGATCTGTTGACCTGTTCCATCCACTTCAGGAGCAACAATAAAACTCAGGAACATAAAGGTTAAGATAAATTATTTTTCCTGAAGCTGTTCAGCTTGCAGTAATTATTCCAGTGGCAAAGCTGTGCTTTTCCATCCTTTAGGGATTTGTTTCATTTTTCTCCTATTCCATGACTCTAAAATACGATTTACCAGAAGCTACTTTATCTCTCCCTCTGCAATAACTTCTCCAAGGATAGGCGCCTAACCCAGTCTGAATGATCCTGGTACCTCATCCTACTGGCCACAGTGATTGGGTCCTGGTCATGGGCATGTGACTCAAGTTGGCCAATCAGTATCCTTTCCTGTTTCTTCTCTCTCTCTCTTTTTTCTTTTTTAAACAATTGGAGCTTGGGGGCAAGAGCCTTCTTTTCATTGTGAAGCTAGGGGGGTGTCAGCTAAGAAATAAGACTCCAGCTTTGTGGAAGAAGCCAGCCTGAAGGAACTATGGAAACACCTGGAGATCAGCGATAGAGAGTCCTGAGGGCAGTCAAATTCCCAGTCTCAGTTGTCTCAGTGAGCAGCTCCCTTCCTGTTCTTTTCAAGGATTGGTCTTGTGAGGAAACAAACTTTCCCTTTTTGCCTAGTTAATTTGAGTTGAGCTTCTGTCACTTATAACTCAAAAAACTCTGATGGATATGTGGACTCTGAGGTTAGACCACTTGGGTTCAATCGTATCTGACACTTGTTAGCTGTGTGATCTTGAGAAAGTTCATTAACCTCTTTGCTTTATTTTCCTCATCTGTAAAATGGGAACATAGGGTTATTGGAAGGATTAAAATAGTCAATACACATAAAGTACCCAGAACACAAGTGTTGTGATCAAGGGGCAAAAATAATTAAAAACCCCAGAGGGAGGGACCCAGTCTGTCTGCAGTCGGACCCAAACTGTAGGTGTTCTCAAAGAAAAACTTGAAAGCTGAAAGGTGATTCTTCTTCTAGCAGCTTCTCACTCTTTAAAGAATGGTAACTGCATAAGAAAGATGTTTCTCTTTTCCTTTCCCAAAGAGAAGGAAAAAAGAACTTTATGAAATCAAATGCATGTTACATCAAGAAATTAGAAGACAAACTAGACAGGAACTCTAGAACAAGGTGAAATTCATTACTATTCTGAGAGGGATGGAAAGTTGAAGAAGTAGTAGAGTCATTATAAGACATTTCAACACCCACCACAAAGAGAAGTTACTAATGGGTGAGTGTAGGTAAAACTTGATGCTTGCATTTATGAGAGAATCCAGGAAATGACAGGCTTGTAATTTTGACTTCACTTGTAGAGGTAATGGAAATGCTATTCAGGCTTAGAGCAGCAGAATGCTGTGAAAGTTATTATTTAATTAGAAACCATAAGCACAGATTCAAACAAGGGAAGACCTTTCAATTTTCAGGCAGTATGTTCATTGGCATCCTGAAGAAATTGAAGAGACAGCAGAGAAATGAGCTACCACCTTCTCCAAGAGGACCTATCTGAAACGCATCCCAGAGTGAGAATCTGGGGTCGTGGGTGCAAGGAAACCTTCCCTGCAAGCTGCCTTTACCCTCGAGAGCCCTTGGTGCCATTCCCAACAGAAGCAGTGTCATCTGCAAGAATACGAAGCGGAAGAACAAAATCAAGTGGTAATTTCCATGTTTTAGGCATCAAACTGAGAAAGGAAGAGATTAAATGGATGTTGAAGGGGTTGCAGTTTTGATCAGAGAATCAGCTTTGTGCAAATCTAATGGTAAAACATCAGGTTCAGCCTATGGAGTCAGGGCACAGGGATGTCCCATCTTGGAGATTTTCAGGAAGAGGTATGATAGCTCTCTGAAGACAGTGCCAGAGAGGGAGTGAGACAGGTCTTTTTTGGGTGATTTCATGGCTACCTTGCTCACCTCCACTGCCTCCACAACACAACTTATCACCATGAGTTATATTGACATTTACAGACTGTCATGGAAAGTTCCAGCACCAAATCTCCTTTAAAGACAAATGAAGATTTCATGAGTTCATGATGCCTGGGAAGCCCTCTCTGAAAAACTGGTGGGGGAAGGCAGGTTAGATGACTAAGGAAGCTCATGGCTATGCTTGACGTCGCTATTTTTCCAAGAGTAGACAGTGGCCTTAAAAAAAAATGGAGGATCAGAAAAAGGGTGACTGATCAATCCCAACATTTATTTCACTCACTCTTATTTGAAAAGGTTAAAAAAGGAAGAAAATCAGAGACTGACTTGAAGAATCCATGGAGAGTGTATTCCAAGGTCAGTATAATTGACCCCAAGAAAACATGGTCTGGTCACAAACCCCAAGGACCCATGACCAAAAGTATTTCTAGATTGTCTCAGAGGACACCAATCTCAATTCAGAGAGCATTGTGTCTCTTCTTAGTATCTGAAAGCTCACACTATGTCAATTTAATCTCCAGGTTATACCTACAGGAGGTGGCCAGGTACAGAGAAGCTACTTTATTTGAGCCAGATGACACAGATCCTTGTCCCAACTCCGACTCTCATTCTAGTGACGTTAGGCAAGTAAATTTGGGGCAATGAAGAGTGATTGGCTTCTCATGTCCCTTTCAGCATTAAAGTTCTATAAATAAGTTCATTCTGTGGTAGAAAAAGAAGTTATAGTGTGAATTATTGGGAAATGTGTTTTGGAAGAGGAAAATTTAATAACCAATGAAGTGTTGACTGAAAAGGCCAGACAGAGCAGAGCCAGCATCAGGATAGCTAGAAACCAGGAAGGAGAAGTAAAATACATTCTAGGGAACATGGTGGCTGAGAAAGGAAGTGAGGAGGCTTGAAAAGCAATGTGATAAGAAGGAATTAAGAAAAACAAGGAGCACAGTCAGTGCAGAAAGCAAGTGGGTTCTACACCAAACTCTGCTCTGAGGTTCATTCATCAGTCAGGTTTTAGATTCACCTCCTTGGAGCTTTCCAAGGCCGGTCCCTCCTACAGTCCTCTGGACAGGTCATGCTTCTCTCAGAACCATCAGTGGCTCTTCATGGCCTAAAAAGTCTAGTCTCCAAAATTTGTTTCCTACCTATCTTTCCAGACCTCTCTCTAAACTGCCTCTGGCAAGGGTTGAATACTTCATCCTTTCCAGAATGTTCCTGAACATTCTCCCACTGTTTCCTCTTTCTGGAAAGCCCTTCAGCTCCCTCTCTGCTGGTGGAAATACTCTCTTCTTTCAAGATCTATACCATCGTTCTTGACCCCAGGAATATTTTACCCATCAGGCCCCAAAGGGTTTTCATGAGCCTGTGACAGTGTTGGAGACCTGCAGTGGAGGTTCATCTCAGAAAGAAAGAATGAACTCCAGAATATGAAAACTGCAACATCAAAATACTTTTTTTTTTTTTTTTTTTTCTTTTTGCGGTATGCGGGCCTCTCACTGTTGTGGCCTCTCCCGTTGCGGAGCACAGGCTCCGGACGCGCAGGCCCAGCGGCCATGGCTCATGGGCCCAGCCGCTCCGCGGCACATGGGATCCTCCCAGACCGGGGCACGAACCCGTATCCCCTGCATCGGCAGGCGGACTCTCAACCACTGCGCCACCAGGGAGGCCCTCAAAATACTATTTTAAAGATAAATTTAGACAACAAAATATTAAATTTAATATGAGAACTGGGTGCATTTTAATATGATTACCATGTCTTGGGTGGGGTCTTCAAAGGAAAGAATGCTTGAGTCTTACAGATATCTCACAGGGAAGACTCCTGCTGAAACCCATGCGTGGAGGGCTCCCCCCTCCTTCTTGCTTCTCTAGCACTATGGGGATACATCTATCCCATCACTAATCTCACTCTGCTCTGTAGCAAGTGACCTGTGTCCACTGCTGCCTCCTGTTCTTGAGGACAGGAATCCTGTCCCCAACTGGGGATACCAATTAGCAACCATAGGCCAATAGACAGCGTTTTCAAATCAGGACATTTCACTAAATGCCCAGGTTCGTGGCTTCTTTTAAAACTTCAGATGATCTGGCCACTCCTCCTCCTCTTACCTTCGCATGAGGTGATGGGTGACTGGAGCTGAGTAGGTGGGGCATGTGGCCTCCCATTTGCTGACTCCCCCTAAGCCCACTTGGGCCATTCATGTCAGCAGTGTGGCAACTGCAGGCACGGAGACTGGGGCCCTCCTGTTTTACTTTTTTGTATTACTATTCCTCCTACTCTTCATACCCAGCACAATGTCTTGCATAGTATGTATTTGTTAAGCAAATATGTGATCACAAAGCTTGGGGCTTGATGTCCCCAAAATTCACTGTTAAAATCAGACTTTGAGTTGCACAAAACAAACTTTATCCATCTACTAATAAAGTGACACTATTTTCCCTTTTCCAGCTGGTTGAGGGAAGGAAGCTAATAATAAGCTATGCAGAGTATAATTGGATCATTTTACTGAAAATGATCACAGCAGTAGAAAATTATATCTGTATGATGGATCTCCAGCATTACTGAATTTTTTTGTCAAATTTGCAGGCAAATTATTTGTCTTAACTCCAAGATGGTACATCCAAGGATTTGTTAACACAAGAGTGTCAGATGCAATGCAAATTCATAATGAAACATGAACCGAAAATGAGATGAATGCTTACCATCTAGTGCTTCTATTTTTCTTTTATCAAATAAAATTAGTCTTCTCCCATAAACTGATAAAAATACCCTTGACAAGACAAGAAATTAAGCTGAAAGGAATGCCAGAGAAACCTAAGCATTGCTGATCAGACATTTGAAACCATCATTTCAGAAAACTGACCTTTTTCCAAAATTTCATGTTTGCTTTTGAGATCCAAACTACAGAAGTCAGATTTGAGAACATGTTAAAAAACATGTGATTCCATGGCCTCAACTGGGGAATTTAAGGTGACATTTTCAGTGACGGTTTGACCTGAACCACACCACACACACACTGTAGTACTGACATGACTGGCTTGTGTCACTACGGAGAGCATGTCATCTTCCCAGCAAGACTCTACGCTCCTTGAGGGTAGGGACTCTCTTCTACTCAGTCTGTCTTTACTTACATAGATATGCCTACATATCTATTATTACTTGGCTGATAAACACACCCAACCCATTTGCCATTAAACACAGAAAACCTTCATGCAATGCTCTTAGAAAAGTAGCAAGCTCTAAAATCTGGGAAGGTCATGGAAAAGTGAGTAGATTTATAAGGGGAGCTTTGGTTATTAATAATTCATGCACAGAGAAAACTGCAATTGGAGAACAATGATCACTCTCAATGCTAGGGGTAAGTTTCTATGTTATTGTAGTGGAAATGTTACCACCTTGGTAATGGAAAATGGGATTTGTATATTGGCCAATTACATCAAGTCAGATGTAGTTCAGTTTCAGAGATGGGATTTGACCTGTGAAATATTAAAATCAAGGAAATGACGAACCAGAATATAACAGAAATCTGTTGTAGCATTATTTTACAAATCAAGGATACGCCCAGTATTATTCTTGAAGCACAATGTGTGTTTCTATTCCTTGACCGAATAGTCATTGAAACCCAACTCTCTCTCTCTCTTTTTCCCTCTCCCTCTCTCCCTCTCTTTCAGTTTAGAGATGGAGGCAGTGTGGTGCAGTTGACAGTACACTGGATAAAGAGGCAAGAAAACTACATTCTGGCGCTGACTCTGCCACTGCCTCTCTGAGACTTTGGCTAAGTGATTTCACTTCTCGGAGCTTCATTTTCCTCATCAGTAAAGCAGAACTGGTAATGCTACCTGTCTCACAGAAGCATTGAAGGGATTTATGAAATAACAGTTCTCAAGTGCTCACAACAGTGTCTGGCTCAAGCTCTGCCTCTGGGGAGAGGCAGATAGCTCTTCCTTTTACAACTTCCTGCATCAGAAAAGGTTACATATTTCTCTGCTCGTCAGGAGAAAATGTGCAGAGCTAGCACAAACGAGCATCCTCCTGTCAAGAAAACTGGAGCATGGCAACCTTCCTAGCCTGAGCAAAACAGGTCTCCAGGGTCCTGAGCTCTTTCTGTAAGAGTCCTGTGTTCTCTAGAACTCTCGAGTGAGTTATTCTTAGTAGAATGGTAACACCACATATTCTCCAATCTGTTTTTTTGCATTTACTTCCTTTATCACACATCAGGCCCCACCAGGTTTGGTTCCTGGAGCTGCAGTCAGCTTTGAACCTCACCTTCATTCAGCAAACATGGGCTGTAGGCCACTCTCAGTCTATCTGAGATTTGGATACACTCCCTACCTGCGAGGCAGACAGAGGGGCCCTGCCTTGTCCTCCAGCAGTTCATGATCCCTTTGGGGAAGACTTCTAATGGGGAATGTTCCTTTGTCCAACAGGTTTTTTTTTTTTTCATTCTTTCTTTTTTTTTTTTTTTTGCGGTACACGGGCCTCTCACTGTTGTGGCCTCTCCTGTTGCGGAGCACAGGCTCCGGACGCGCAGGCTCGGTCGCCATGGCTCATGGGCCCAGCCGCTCCGCGGCATGTGGGATCTTCCCGGACCAGGGCACGAACCCGTGTCCCCTGCATCGGCAGGTGGACTCCCAACCACTGCGCCACGAGGGAAGCCCTCATTCTTTCTTTTTTATTGAAGTATAGTTGATTTACAATGTTGTGTTACTTTCAAGTGTACAGCAAAGTGATTGTTACACACACACACACACAAACACACATATATATTCTTTCTCAGATTCTTTTCCATTATAGGTTATTACAAGATATCGAATATAATTCCTTGTACTATATAGTAAGACCTTGTTGTTTATTTTTTATATAGTAGTGTGTATGTGTTAATCCCAAGCTCCTCCCCCCTTTCCCCTTTGGTAAACATAAGTTTGTTTTCTATGTCCCAACAAGTATTTATTGAGCATCTACTGCTTGCCATGCTCTGTGCCAGGCCCTGGGAATGCTGCAGCAAATGAAATGGTGCTCATGGAGACATTTTGTCTGGAGCAGCTCTGTCCAACAGAAATAGAATGTGAGCCACATATGTAATTTCAAATTTTCTAGTAGCTACATTAAAAAACTGAAAATAGGTGACGTTAATTTTCATAACCCAATATATGCAATATGTTATCATTTACATGTAATCGAGATTTTTACATCCTCTTATTCATACTAACTCGAAATCTGGTGTGTACTTTAAACTTAGCACATCTCAGTTTGACTGCCATGTTCAAGTGCTAGGTAGCCACATGTGGCTAGTGGCTGCTACATAGGATAGCGCAGGTCTAGAGGAACTGGTGAGCAGTGGGAGGGGATGGGCACGTGCCTTCAAATAGGAATGGTGATGGTAGGAGGGCTGCAGACATCAGACAGCCTTTGGGATGAGGCAGGTGGAGCTAGGCCTCAGGGGTGGGAGGGTGAGAGACGTGGCACATCACTGCTGCACTGGAAGTCAGCTCAGCCGTGATGATGAGGAATATGTGAGGTGAGGGTGGATCAGAGGTACTGGAGAAATTCTAACACAAATCATCCCAGCCACAGAAGCATTCTGAAGGGAGAAAAACCAGCTGGGAGTACCATGGGCCCAAACATGTGTTTTGGCCTTTGAACATGGATTCACTTTTTGTTATGCACAAATATTTATGGAACACCTACTATGTGCCAGGGACTATGAATGTATTGGTGAACAAGATGGTCCCTTCTCCATGGAGATCACATTATGTCACGGGGTGGGGAGGTAGACTGTAAACAAGCAGTAAATAATAAGACAGTTTCAGGTAATGATTAATACATGATGGGGTGGGAAAGGAACAAGATGAAATGATGGACAGAGTTTGGTTGGGGTTATATTCTCCATTGGCCCCTGCAGACCCATTCTCCGCCCTGTCCTTTGTGCCAGGAGTCTAACCTCTGCTGGGTGCAGCAGCAGACGTGTCCTCTGGCTTCATATTGGGTCTGGCCAATGGAGAACACTGACAGGCGATTAGTGATTGGGAGGGAAAGATAAATACACCCCGGGACCCATCCCTGACTCATCTGGGACCACAGCTTGGGCAGTGATTGAGTTCCTGTACCTGTGGCCCCAGCTCTTGCCAAGCACTGTTAACATTGTTTCCTCCTCTTGCCCCTCCAAGCTGGGGATTGGTAATGTTCCCCATCTGGCTCATCCCCAATGCTTTACTCTTCCTTCTTGGTTCCCGTAAGCCCATGCATACCTCTGTAAATTGTGCCATCATTAAACTCTCTTCAGTCATTCCTCTGAGTGTTCCTACCACTTCGCTTGTGGTCAGGGAGGCCACTTTGAGCTTTGGCTTGAATGACAAGAAGCTAGCCAAGGTGACATCTGGGCAAGGATACTCCAGGCAGAGGGGACCTAGGAGCTAAGGGCTTGCAGATAACAAACTAGGTGTGTCAAAGGTATAAGAAGAAAGCCAGAGGGATCCAAGGTCAGCAAGAGACAAGAGAGCAGGAAAAGTGAGGTCAGATCACACAGGGACTTGTGTGCTGGAGGAGAACTCTGAGTTTATTCTAAGTCCAATGGGAACCATTAGAAGGTTTGGAGCTGAAGACTAACATGTCTAAGTGATGTTTTAAATATATGCAGCTAAAAAAAATAAGATAAACAGTAAAGAGATTTGTGTTTAGGAGGGGAAAATTACATGGCCTGTACCCAAAAAAAGAGAAACAAAACAGCAAAACCAAACCAAAACCAAACCACAAAAGGATGGAGACATATTAAAAAGTCACAGAGACCAACCTGAAAGAGCTCCCAATGGACAAACTAAACCATTTTCAGCAACAAGATATATAATAATGGTGTTGAATTTTAACCCAAAGAGTATAATACAGATTCATGAGTCCATACTGATATAAATACATGATTGAATAAATAAATAAATGGAGGGGAAAGCCTAACTCTTTCTTACAGAAGACTTCCAATTAATAAATGGAGAAGGAATGAGGGAAATAGAAAATCACCACAAGAGCATCACAATAATCATTGCTGCAGGCAAAATCCACTCATGAATGCTAAAATTCATTGGGAAAGTTTAAGAAGAAATAGGATATTTGCAGAGCCTCAAAGTATCTCCCTTCACATATTAATTAATTACTGTGGTGGCTTTAACATATACCTGCAAATTCTTTGACAGGCCTTCCTCCAGGAAGGTGGGCTTATCTCCTGTCCTCTTGAGTGTGGGCTGGATTCTGTGAGTCAATTCTAATGCATAGAGTATGGAAAGGGGAAAATAGTGACTTTATAGGGAGAAGAACAATCGACACCACTTTTGCCAAGTGATGAAAGTTAGCATCACCAGCAATAAGACATGTTGGTCTCACCTACCCCCTGACATGATAGGATGAGAAGGGTTCATCTTTGTGGTGCACTTCCCCAAATCTACCACCTCAGTCTAATCACAAGAAATCACCAGCCAAATTTATACAGCCTACAAAATACCCAACTGGTATTCTTCAAAAGTGTCAAGGTCAGCAGGACAAGAAAAGACTGAGGAGCTTTCACAGGTTAGAGAAGATTAAGGATACAATGACTAGATTGGTTCAAGATGGTGGAGTAGAAGGACGTGCTCTCACTCCCTCTGCGAGAGCACCGGAATCACAACTAACTGCTGAACAATCACTGACATGAAGACACTGGAACTCACCAAAAAAGACACCCCACATCCAAAGACAAAGGAGAAGCCACAGTGGGACAGTAGGAGGGGTGCAATCACAATAAAATCAAATCCTATAACTGCTGGGTGGGTGACTCACTAACTGGAGAACACTTATACTACAGAAGTCCACCCACTGGAATGAAGGTTCTGAGCCCCACATCAGGCTTCCCAACCTGGGGTTCTGGCAATGGGAGGAGGAATTCCTAGAGAATCAGGATTTGAAGCCTAGTGGAATTTGATTGAAAGACATCGACAGGCCTGGGGGAAACAGAGACTCCACTCTTGGAGGCACACACAAAGTAGTGTGCACATCAGGACCCAGTGGAAGGAGCAGTGACCCCACAGGAGACTGAACCAGACCTACCTGTTAGTGTTGAAGGGTCTCCTTCAGAGGCGGGGTGTGGCTGTGCCTCACCATGAGGCCAAGGATGCTGATAGCAGAAGTTCTGGGAAGTACTCCTTGGCATGAGCCCTCCCAGAGTCTGCCATTTACCTCACCAAAGAGCCCAGGTAGGCTCCAGTGTTGGGTCACCTCAGGCCAAACAACCAACAAGGAGGAAACCCAGAGACACACATCAGCAGACAAGCAGATTAAAGTTTTACTGAGCTCTGCCCACCAGAGCAACAGCCAGCTCTACCCACCACCAGTCCCTCCCATCAGGAAACTTGCACAAGTCTCTTAGATAGCCTCATCCACCAGAGGGCAGACAGCAGAAGCAAGAAGAACTACAATCCTGCAGCCTGTGGAACAAAAACCACATTCACAGAAAGATAGACAAGATAAAAAGGCAGAGGGCTATGTACCAGATTAAGGAACAAGATAAAACCCCAGAAAAACAACTAAATGAAGTGGAGAGAGACAACTTTCCAGAAAAGGAATTCAAAATAATGATAGTGAAAATGATCCAGAACCTCAGAAAAAGAATGGAGGCAAAGATCGAGAGGATGCAAGAAATGTTTAACAAAGACTTAGAAGAATTAAAGAACAAACAAACAGAGATGAATAATACAATAACTGAAATGAAAACTACACTAGAAGGAATCAACAGCAGAATAACTGAGGCAGAAGAACGGATAAGTGACCTGGAAGACAGAATGGTGGAATTCACTGCTGCGGAACAGAACAAAGAATGAAAAGAAATGAAGACAGCCTAAGAGACTTCTGGGACAACATTAAACGCAACAACATTCGCATTATAGGGTCCCAGAAGGAGAAGAGAGAGAAAAAGGACCCGAGAAAATATTTGAAGAGATTATAGTCAAAAGCTTCCCTAACATGGGAAAGGAAATAACCACCCAAGTCCAGGAAGTGCAGAGAGTCCCAGGCAGGATAAATCCAAGGAGAAACATGCCGAGATACATAGCAATCAAATTGGCAAAAATTAAAGGCAAAGAAAAATTATTGAAAGCAGCAAGGGAAAAACAACAAATAACATACAAGGGAACTCCCATAAGGTTAACAGCTGATTTCTCAGGAAACTCTACAAGCCAGAAGGGAATGGCATGACATATTTAAGATGATGAAAGAGTAGAACCTACAACCAAGATTAACCTACCCGGCAAGGATCTCATTCAGATTCGATGGAGAAATCAAAAGTTTTACAGACAAGCAAAAACTAAAAGAATTCAACACCACCAAACTAGCTCTACAACAAATGCTAAAGGAACTTCTCTAAGTGGGAAACATAAGAGAAGAAAAGGACCTACAAAAGCAAACTCAAACCAATTAAGAAAATGGTAATAGGAAGATACATATCAATAATTACCTTAAACGTGAATGGATTAAATGCTCCAACCGAAAGACACAGGCTTGCTGAATGGATACAAAAACAAGACCCATATATATGCTGTCTACAAGAGACCCACTTCAGACCTAGGGACACATAGAGACTGAAAGTGAGGGGATGGAAAAAGATATCCCATGCAAATGGAAATCACAAGAAAGCTGGAGTAGCAATATTCGTATCAGATAAAATAGACTTTAAAATAAAGAATGTTACAAGAGACAAGGAAGGACACTACATAATTATCAAGGGATCAATCCAAGAAGAAGATATAAAAATTATAAATATATATGCACCCAACATAGGAGCATCTCAATACATAAGGCAAATGCTAATAGCTGTAAAATGGGAAATCGACAATAACACAAAAATAGTGGGGCACTTTAATGCCTCACGTATGCCAGTGGACAGATCATCCAAACAGAAAATTAATAAAGAAACAGAAGCTTTAAATGACACAGTAGACCTGATAGATTTAATTGATATTTGTAGGAGATTCCATCCCAAAACAGCAGATTACACTTTCTTCTCAAGTGCACACGGAACATTCTCCAGGATAGATCACAACTTGGCTCACAAATCAAGCCTCAGTAAATTTAAGAAAATTGAAATCATATCAAGCCTCTTTTCTGACCACAACGCTATAAGATTAGAAATCAATTACAAGGAAAAACCGTAAAAAACACAAACACATGGAGGCTAAACTATACACTACTAAATAACCAAGAGATCACTGAAGAAATCAGAGAGGAAATCAAAAAATACCTAGAGACAAATGACAATGAAAACACGATGATCCAAAACCTATGGGATGCAGCAAATCAGTTTTAAGAGGGAAGTTTATAGCAATACAAGCCTACCTCAAGAAACAAGAAAAATCTCAAATAAACAATCTAACCTTACACCTAAAGGAACTAGAGAAAGAACAAACAAAACCCAAAGTTAGTACAAGGAAAGAAATCATAAAAATCAGAGCAGAAATAAATGAAATAGAAACAAAGAAGACGATAGCAAAGATCAATAAAATTAAAAGCTGTTTCTTTCAGAAGATAAACAAAATTGATAAACCATTAGCCAGACTCACCAAGAATAGAGGGAGAGAACTCAAATCAATAAAATTAGAAATGAAAAAGAAGAAGTTACAACAGACACCGCAGAAATACAAAGCATCCTAAAAGACTACTACAAGCAGCTCTATGCCAAAAAAAATGGACAACCTGGAAGAAATTGACAAATTCTTAGAAAGGTATAACCTTCCAAGACTGAACCAGGAAGAAATAGAAAGTATGAACAGACCAATCACAAGGAATGAAATTGAAACTGTGATTAAAAATCTTCCTACAAACAAAAGTCCAGAACCAGATGGCTTCAGAGGTGAATTCTATCAAACATTTAGAGAAGAGCTAACACCCATGCTTCTCAAACTCTTCCAAAAAATTTCAGAGGAAGGAAAACTCCCAAACTCATTCTATGAGGCCACCATCACCCTGATACCAAAACCAGACAAAGATACTACAAAAAATAAAAATTACAGACCAATATCACTCATGAATATAGATGCAAAAATCCTCAACAAAATACTAACAAACAGAATGTAACAACACATTAAAAGGATCATACACCAAGATCAAGTGGGATTTATCCCAGGGATGCAAGTATTCTTCCGTATACACAAATCAATCAATGTGAAACACCATATTAAAAAATTGAAGGAGAAAAACCACATGATCATCTCAATAGATGATGAAAAAGCTTTTGACAAAATTCAACACCTATTTATCATAAAAACTCTACAGAAAGTAGGCATAGAGGGAACCTACCTAAAATTAATAAAGGCCATATATGACAAACCCACAGCAAACATCATTCTCAATGGTGGAAAATTGAAAGCCTTTCCTCTAAGATCAGGAACAAGACAAGGATGTCCACTCTCACCACTATTATTCAACATAGTTTTGGAAGTCCTAGGTTCGGCAATCAGAGAAGAAAAAAAAATAAAGAAAAACAAATTGGAAAAGAAGAAGTAAAACTGTCACTGTTTACAGATATCATGATACTATACATAGAGAATCCTAAAGATGCCACCAGAAAACTACTAGAACTAATCAGTGAATTTGGTAAAGTTGCAGGATACAAAATTAATACACAGAAATCTCTTGCATTCCTATACACTAACGATGAAAAACCTGAAAGAGAATTTAAGGAAACACTTCCATTTACCACTGCAACAAAAAGAATAAAATACCTAGGAATAAACCTACCTAGGGAGACAATAGACCTGCATGCAGAAAACTATAAGACACTGATGAAAGAAATTATAGATGATACCAACAGATGGAGAAATATACCATGTTCTTGGATTGGAAGAATCAATATTGTGAAAATGACTCTACTACCCAAAGCAATCTACAGATTCAGGGCAATCCCTATCAAATTACCAATGTTATTTTTTACAGAACTAGAACAAAAAGGCTTAAAATTTGTATGGAGACACAAAAGATCCTGAATAGCCAAAGTGGTATTGAGGGAAAAAAAACAGAGCTGGAGGAATCGGACTCCCTGACTTCAGACTATACTACAAAGGTACAGTAATCAACACAATATGGTACTGGCACAAAAACAGAAACATAGATCAGTGGAACAGGATAGAAAGCCCAGAGGTAAGCCCACGCACCTATGGTCAACTAATCTATGAAAAAGGAGGCAAGGATATACAATGGAGAAAAGACAGTCTCTTCAATAAGTGGTGCTGGGAAAACTGGACAGCTACATGTAAAAGAATGAAATTAGAACACTCCCTAACACCATACACAAAAGTAAACTCAAAATGGATTTGAGACCTAAATGTAAGACTAGACACTATAAAACTCTTAGAGGAAAACATAGGAGGAACACTCTTCTACATAAATCACAGCAAGATCTTTTTTGATCCACCTCCTAGAGTAATGGAAATAAAAACAAAGGTAAACAAATGGGACCTAATGAAACTTAAAAGTTTTTGCACAGCAAAGGAAACTACCAATGAGATGAAAAGACAGCCCTCAGAATGGGAGAAAATATTTGTAAATGAATCAACAAAGGATTAACCTCCAAAATATATAAACAGCTCATGCAGCTCAATATTTAAAAAAACCAAACAACCCAATCCAAAAGTGGGCAGAAGACCTAAATAAACATTTCTCCAAAGAAGACATACAGATGACCAAGAATCACATGAAAAGCTGCTCAACATCACTAATTATTAGAGAAATGCAAATCAAAACTACAATGAGGTATCACCTCACACCAGTTAGAATGGGCATCATCAGAAAATCTACAAACAACAAATGTTGGAGAGGGTGTGGAGAAAAAGGAACCCTCTTGCACTGTTGGTGGGAATGTAAATTGATACAGCCTCTATGGAGAACAGTATGGAGGTTCCTTAAAACACTAAAAATAGAATTACCATATGACCCAGCAATCCTACTACTGGGCATATACCCAGAGAAAACCATAATTCAAAAAGACACATGCACCCCAATGTTCATTGCAGCACTATTTACAATAGCCAGGACATGGAAGCAACCTAAATGCCCATTGACAGATGAATGGATAAAGAAGATGTGGTACATATATACAATGGAATATCACTCAGCCATAAAAAGGAACAAAATTGGGTCATTTGTAGAGATGTGGATGTATCTAGAGACTGTCATACAGAATGCAGTAAGTCTGAAAGAGAAAAACAAATATCATATATTAACACATATATGTGGAACCTATAAAAATGGTACAAATGAACCGGTTTGCAGGGCAGTAATTGAGACACGGATGTAGAGAACAAACATATGGACACCAAATGGGGGAAAGTGGTGGTGGGGTGTGATGGTATGATGAATTGGAAGATTGGGATTGACATATATACACTAATATGTATAAAATGGATAGCTAATAAGAACCTGCTGTATAAAAAAATAATTAAATTAAATTTAAAAAAAAAGGAGATGATAACTAAATGCCATGTGATGGCCTGGATTGGTTTCTGGAACAGAAAAAGAGCATCCAAATAAAGTCTGTAGTTTCGTTAATAGTGCTGCATCAATATTAATTTCTTAGTTTTGATAACTGTACTATGATTATATAAGACATTATCATAGGGGGAGGCTGGATGACAAGTGTATGGAAACATTGTGCTATCTTTGCAATTCTTCTATAAGTCTAAAATTATTTCAAAATAAAAAGTTAAAAGATACATTGTTGTCTAAATATATACATAAACACACAGATATAGATTGACTACATATGACTCACACAATTATGAGGCTGAACCATCCCATGATCTGCTGTTGTAAACCGGAAACCTAGGAAAGTTGTTGGTGTAATTCAGTTTGAGTCAGAAGGCCTGAGAGCCAAGGTAGCTGTATAATTCTCAGTCCAAAGGCATGAGAAGACCAAAGTCTCAGCTCAGGCAGTCAGGCAGAGAAGGGAAAAATTCTCCTTTTCTCCTCCTTTTGTTCTGCTCAAGCCCTCAATGGATGGGGTGTCACCCACCCACATTGGGAAGGGCCATCTACTTTACTGAGACTACCAATTCAAATGCTAGTCTCCTCTGGAAACACTCTAACAAAAGTATTCAGAAATAATATTTAGCCAAATATCTGGGTACCCTGTAATCTGCTCAAGTTGGCACATAAAATTAACCATGACAGTGGTCCAAGATGAAAATACATATAACAGCAAGAAATTTATATTTAGTCACATCCACAAGAGAATCACCTGGAAATTTAAGTAGCATCATTTTTTATGTCTTTATTGGAGTATAATTGCTTTACAATGGTGTTTTAGTTTCTACTGTACAACAAAGTGAATCAGCTATATGTATACATATATCCCCATATCCCCTCCCTCTTGTGCCTCCCTCCCACCCTCCATATCCCACCCCTCTAGGTCGTCACAAAGCACTGAGCTGATCTCCCTGTGCCATGCAGCAGCTTCCCACTAGCCATCCATTTTACATTTGGTAGTGTATATATGTCAATAGTACTCTCTCCCTTCGCCCTATCTTCCCCTTCCCCCTGTGTGTCCTCAAGTCCGTTCTCTACATCTGTGTCTTTATTTCTGCCCTGCCACTAGGTTCATCAGTACCGTTTTTTAGAGTCCATATATGTGCATTAGCATACGGTATTTGTTTTTCTCTTTCTGACTTACTTCACTCTGTATGACAGACTCTAGGTCCATCCACCTCATTACAAATAATTTAATTGCATTCCTTTTTATAAGTAGCATCATTTTAATACTACAAGTCATGGTAGAAATCAAATTAGCACACCCTCAGAGCTTTCCTTCCTGCCTACACACTCTTTAACACAGGGGCAGAAGGATGGATCCCTACTCCCAGTGAGTTGCAGGAACTGAGGTTTGGCCTCTCTGGGCCTCAGTGGCTCCATCTGTCAACTAGGAGGTTGGGTTGTGGATTTCTAAGGCCTTCTGAGTTTGAGATATTCAACTCTGAGGGTAGTTGAACTGGATGATAATCACATCTCAAGCCACTGGGGCCAAGTAAAAACTTGTTCTATTTGTTGCATGGTAAGATCACCATGGTAGAAGGCAATCATAATAACAACTATAAAATAACTAACACTGAACTCTTACTGTGTGCTGGGTGCTATTCTAAGCACTTGACATGTATTAACTTACTAAACCCTCAGCATATTCATTATCAGAACCTCAGAATACTATCATTATCATCATCTCTCCTTTATAGATGAGAAAGCTGAGTCAGAGAGAGGTGGAGGGAGTTGCCTGGGGTTACACTTCTCAGGAGTGATACAGCTAGCACTTGAACTCTGTATGATTATATGAGGGGCCTGGGTTGTCCTGTGCTGTAAAAAGCAGGATGGGGACCCTGGAGAAGATGAGGAAGTCCTGGTGAAGGCAGGGACAGACCTGCCTCCTCTCCAGAAAAGGGAACAGCACATGCTGGCTGGTGTCTGCTCCTTCTGTACCCAGGACCATGAGGGGCCATATTCTCAGGCCAGGTCTGCATCCTGGCACAGGAGCACTGGGGTAGGAAACACTTAGAGCGATTTGCTGACTTCAAAAGCAATTTCCTTTCAGCTGCCTCCCTGGGGACAGGGGAAGATATATATATATATATATATATATCTCTCTCTCTCACATGGATTCTCCCTACTCCCCTCTATCTCCACCCAGCCTGGCTCTTTACGGATGGTGTGGGCTCACGGGTGCATGCAGCTCATTTATTTTGCTTCCTCTTTTTTTTTTTTTTTTAACATCTTTATTGGAGTATAATTGCTTTACAATGGTGTTTTAGTTTCTGCTGTAAAACAAAGTGAATCAGCTATACATATACATATATCCCCTCCCTCTTGTGTCTCCCTCCCACCCTCCCTATCCCACCCCTCTAGGTGGTCACAAAGCACAGAGCTGATCTCCCTGTGCTATGCGGCTGCTTCCCACTAGCTATCTATCTGTTTTACATTTGGTAGTGTATATATGTCCATGCCACTCTCTCACTTCGTCCCAGCTTCCCCTTCCCCTTCCCTGTGTCCTCAAGTTCATTCTCTACATCTGTTTCTTTATTCCTGTCCTGCCCCTAGGTTCTTCAGAACCATTTTTTTCTTTCTTTTAGATTCCAATATATATATATGTTAGCATATGGTATTTGTTTTTCTCTTTCTGACTTACTTCACTCTGTATGACAGACTCTAGGTCCACCCACCTCACTACAAATAACTCAATTTCATTTCTTTTTACGGCTGAGTAATATTCCATTGTACATATGTGCCACATCTTCTTTATCCATTCATCTGTCGATGGACACTTAGGTTGCTTCCATGTCCTGGCTATTGTAAATAGAGCTGCAATGAACATTGTGGTACATGACTCTTTTTGAATTATGGTTTTCTCAGGGTATATGCCCAGTAGTGGGATTGCTGGGTCATAGGGTAGTTCTATTTTTAGTTTTTTAAGGAACCTCCATACTGTTCTCCATAGGGGCTGTATCAATTTACATTCCCACCAACAGTGCAAGAGGGTTCCCTTTTCTCCACACCCTCGCCAGCATTTATTGTTTGTAGATTTTTTGATGATGGCCATTCTGACCGGTGTGAGGTGATACCTCATTGTGGTTTTGATTTCCATTTCTCTAATGATTAGTGATGTGGAGCATCCTTTCATGTATTTGTTGACAATCTGTATATCTTCTTGTGAGAAATGTCTATTTAGGTCTTCTGCCCATTTTTGGATTGAGTTTTTTGTTTTTTGGATACTGAGCTGCATGAGCTGCTTGTATATTTTGGAGATTAATCCTTTGTCAGTTGGTTTGTTGGCAAATATTTTCTCCCATTCTGAGGGTTGTCTTTTTGTCTTGTTTATGGTTTCCTTTGCTGTGCAAAAGCTTTTAAGTTTCATTAGGTCCCATTTGTTTATTTTTGTTTTTATTTCCATTTCTCTAGGAGGTGGATCAAAAAGGATCTTCCTGTTATTTATGTCATAGAGTGTTCTTCCTATGTTTTCCTCTAAGAGTTTTATAGTGTCTGGACTTATATTTAGGTCTTTGATCCATTTTGAGTTTATTTTTGTGTGTGGTGTTAGGGAGTGTTCTAATTTCATTCCTTTATATGTAGCTACCCAGTTTTCCCAACACCACTTATTGGAGAGGCTGTCTTTTCTCCATTGTATATTCTTGCCTCCTTTATCAAAGATAAGGTGACCATATGTGTATGGGTTTATCTCTGGGTGCTGTATCCTGTTCCATTGATCTATATTTTTGTGCCAGTACCATACTGTCTTGATTACTATAGCTTTGTAGTATAGTCTGAAGTCAGGGAGCCTGATTCCTCCAGCTCCACTTTTCTTTCTCAAGATTGCTTTGGCTATTCAAGGAATTTTGTGTTTCCATATAAATTGTGAAGTTTTTTGTTCTAGTTCTGTGAAAAATGCCATTGATAATTTGATAGGGATTGCATTGAATCTGTAGATTGCTTTGGGTAGTATAGTCATTTTCACCATGGTGATTCTTCCAATCCAAGAACATAGTATATCTCTCCATCTGTTTGTATCATCTTTAATTTATTTCTTCAGTGTCTTATAGTTTTCAGCATAAAGGTCTTTTGTCTCCTTAGGTAGGTTTATTCCTAGGTATTTTATTCTTTTGGTTGCAGTGGTAAATGGGAGTGTTTCCTTAATTTCTCTTTCAAATTTTTCATCATTAGTATATCGGAACGTAAGAGATTTCTGTGCAAGAATTTTATATCCTGCTACTTTACCAGATTCATTGATTACTTCTAGTAGTTTTCTGGTAGTCTCTTTAGGATTCTCTATCATGGAAACAGTGACAGTTTTACTTCTTTTTTTTCTGATTTGGATTCCTTTTATTTCTTTTTCTTCTCTCATTTCTGTGGCTAAAACTTCCAAACCTATGTTGAATAATACTTGTGAAAGTGGGCAACCCTGTTTTGTTCCTGATCTTAGTAGAAATGGTTTCAGTTTTTCATCATTGAGAACAATGTTGGCTGTGAGTTTGTCGTATATGGCCTTTATTATGTTGAGGTAAGTTCCCTCTATGCCTACTTTCTGGAGAGGTTTTATCATAAATGGGTATTGAATTTTGTTGAAAGCTTTTTCTGCCTCTATTGAGATTATCATACGGTTTTTATCCTTTCGTTTGTTAATATGGTGTATCACATTGACTGATTTGCGCATATTTAAGAATCCTTGCATTCCTGGGATAAACCCCACTTGATCATGGTGTATGATCCTTTTAATGTGCTGCTGGATTCTGTTTGCTAGTAATTTGTTGAGGATTTTAGCATCTATGTTCATCAGTGATATTGGCCTGTAGTTTTCTTTTTTTGTGACATCTTTGGTTTGGGTAGCAGGGTGATGATGGTGGTCTCATGGAATGAGTTTGGGAGTTTTCCTCCCTCTGCTATACTCTGGAAGAATTTGAGAAGGGTAGGTGTTAGCTCTTGCTAAATGTCTGATAGAATTCGCCTGTGAATCCGTCTGGTCCTGGGCTTTTCTTTGTTGGAAGATTTTTAATCACAGTTTCAATTTCAGTGCTTGTGATTGGTCTGTTTATATTTTCTATTTCTTCCTGGTTCAGTCTCAGAAGGTTGTGCTTTTCTAAGAATTTGTCCATTTCTTCCAGGTTGTCCATTTTATTGGCATATAGTTGCTTGTAGTAATCTCTTGTGATCCTTGTTTTTCTACAGTGTCACTTGTTACTTCTCCTTTTTCATTTCTAATTCTGTTGATTTGAGTCTTCTCCCTTTTTTTCTTGATGATTCTGGGTAATAGTGTATCAATTTTGTTTATTTTCTCAAGGAAGAAGCTTTTAGTTTTATTTACTTTTGCTATCGCTTCCTTCATTTCTTTATCATGTATTTCTGATCTGATCTTTATGATTTCTTTCCTTCTGCTAACTTTGGCTTTTTTATTTTTGTTCCTCTTTCTCTAATTGCTTTATGTTTAAGGTTAGGTTGTTTATTTGAGATTTTTCTTGTTTCTTGAGGTAGGATTGTATTTCTATAAACTTCCCTCTTAGAACTGCTTTTACTGAATCCCACAGGTTTTGGCTGTCATGTTTTCATTGTCATTTTTTTCTAGGTTTTTTTTTTCTTTTTGTGGTACGTGGGCCTCTCACTGTTGTGGCCTCTCCCATTGTGGAGCACAGGCTCCAGATGTGCAGGCTCAGCGGCCATGTCTCACGGGCCCAGCCACTCTGCGGCATGTGGGATCTTCCCTGACTGGGGCACAAACCCGTGTCCCCTGCATCGGCAGGTGGACTCTCAACCACTGCGCCACCAGGGAAGCCCCTCTAGGTATTTTTTGATTTCCTCTTTGATTTCTTCAGTGATCTCTTTTTTATTTTAGTAGGGTATTGTGTAACATCCATGTGTTTGCCTTTTTTAATGTTTTTTTCCTGTAATTGATATCTAGTCTTATAGCATTGTGGTCGGAAAAGATACTTAATAAAATTTCAATTTTCTTAAATTTACCAAGGCTTGATTTGTGACCCAGGATATGGTCTATACTGGAGAATGTTCTATGAGCACTTGAGAAGAAAGTATATTCTGTTGTTTTGGATGGAATGTCCTATAAATATCAATTAAGTCAATCTTGTTTAATGTATCATTTAAAGCTTGTGTTTCCTTATTTATTTTCATTTTGGATGATCTGTCCATTGGTGAAAGTTGGATGTTAAAGTCTCCTACTATTGTGTTACTGTCGATTTCCCCTTTTATGGCTGTTAGCTTTTGTCTTATGTATTGAGGTGCTCCTATGTTAGGTGCATAATTATTTACAATTGTTATATCTTCTTCTTGGATTGATCCCTTGATCATTATGTAGTGTCCTTCTTTGTCTTTTGTAATAGTCTTGAGTTTAAAGTTTATTTTGTCTAATATGAGAATTGTTACTCCAGCTTTCTTTTGATTTCCATTTGCATGGACTATCTTTTTCCAACCCCTCACTTTCAGTCTTTATGTGTCCCTAGGTCTGAAGTGGGTTTCTTGTAGATAGCATATATATGGGTCTTGTTTTTGTATCCATTTAGCCAGTCTATGTCTCTTGTTTGGAGCATTTAATCCATTTACATTTAAGGTAATTATCAATAGGTATGCTGCTATTACCATTTTCTTAATTGTTTTGGGTTTGTTATTGTAGATCTTTTCCTTCTCTTGTGTTTCCTGTGTAGAGAAGTTCCTTTAGCATTTCTTGTAAAGCTGCCTTGGTTGCTGAATTCTCTTAGCTTTTGTCTGTCTGTAAAGGTTTTAATTTCTCCAACAAATCTGAATGACATCCTTGCTGGGTAGAGTAATCTTGGTTGTAGTTTTTTCCCTTTCATCACTTCAAATATGTCCTGCCACTCCCTTCTGGCTTGCAGAGTTTCTGCTGAAAGTTCAGCTGTTAGCCTTATGGAGATTCCCTCTTATGTTATTTGTTGCTTTTCCCTTGCTGCTTTTAATATTTTTTCTTTGTATTTAATTTTTATAGTTTGATTAATATGTTTTGGTGTGTTTCTCCTTGGATTTATCCTGTATGTGACTCTCTGTGCTTTCTGCACTTGATTGACTATTTCCTTTCCCATATTAGGGAAGTTTTCAACTATAATCTCTTCAAATATTTTCTCAGACACTTTCTTTTTCTCTTCTTCTTCTGGGACCCCTATAGTTTGAATGTTGGTGCATTTAGTGTTGTCCCAGAGGTCTCTGAGACTGTCCTCAATTCTTTTCATTCTTTTGTCTTTATTCTGCTCTGGGGTGGTTATTTCCACTATTTTATCTTCCAGGTCACTTATTCATTCTTCTGATTCAGTTTTTCTGTTACTGAGTCCTTCTAGAGAATTTTGATTTCATTTATAGTGTTGTCCATCATTGTTTGTTTGCTCTTTAGTTCTTCTATGTCCTTGTTAAGTATTTATTGTATTTTCTCCATTCTATTTGCAAGATTTTGGATCACCTTTATTATCATTACTCTGAATTCTTTTTCAGGAAGACAGCCTATTTCCTCTTCATTTGTTTGGTCTGGTGGGTTTTTACCTTGCTCCTTCATCTGCTGTGTGTTTCTCTGTCTTCTCACTTTACTTGACTTACTGTGTTTAGGGTCTCCTTTTCGCAGGCTGCCGGTTCTGAGTTCCCGTTGTTTTTGGTGTTTGCCTCCAGTGGGTAACGTTAGTTCAGTGGGTTTGTAGGCTTCCTGGTGGACGGGACTAGTGCCTGTGTTCTGGTGGATGAGGCTGGATTTTGTCTTTCCAGTGGGCAGGACCGTGTCTGGTGGTGTGTTTTGGGGTGTCTGTGAACTTGTGATTTGAGGCAGCCTCTCTGCTAATGGGTGGGGTTGTGTTCCTGTCTTGCTAGTTGTTTGGCACGGGATGTCCAACACTGGAGCTTGCTGGTCGTTTAGTGGAGCTGGGTCTTATTGTTGAGATGGAGATCTCTAGAAGAGCTTTCATTGATTGATGTTACGTGGGGCCGAGATGTCTCTGGTGGTCCAATATCCCAAACTCAGCTGTCCCACCTCAGAGGCTCAGGCCTGACACCCAGCCTGAACTCCAAGACTCTGTTAGCCACACAGCTCTTAATGAAGTAGGTTCAGGAGATAGGACAGTTGGTTTCTATTTATTTCCCTCTTGTTAGCATACATCTTTTTTTCCTTTGTGTGTTGTCTAGCTTCACTTGCTCACAGAGTGCCACATTCAGAGGCCTCGTAACAGCCCTTCAGACCAGAGTTCCTCTCCTCTATTGGTTTTACAAAAATTACAAAATGATAAATACTCATTGTAAAAATATTCAAATAGCATAAACATATATAATGGAAGAAGTGAAAACACCACCCTCCTTCCCCCATGCCTCTGTGGCTTCCCCAGATCCCACACCCTGGGGACAGTGGCCTTGAGCAGGCATTTTCTGAGGATGTGGCACCAACATTTTTATACCAAAAAGAGGCCCATGAGAACCAGGACTGTGTCTGTCTTGCTCCTTGTTGTTCTGCTGACCTAAAACAAATAGACGGCTAGGTATTTCTGCAGTAAAGACAGGTTTATTCAGGATCAACAGAGAATTGCAATTCTGGGTCTGCAACCATGGTGAGCCACACACAAGTCCCCAGATGGCAAGGGAAGGGGAGTGCTTTTATAGAGGGGAAAGGAAGGTGGGAGGGCTCTAGTAAACAAAGAGTCTATGGCTTTCCACTGGTCAAGTCCTTGCCAGGAAAGAAGATAAGTGTTTCTTCTGCTTGTTGGGCTCTGCTATGGTTGCAGGGTGTGCAAACTCCCCTCTTTGGTCTCCCAACTCTATTTAATTGGGATTCTGTTTATTAATTTTTATTACAGTTCCCAGAAGAGAGCCTCTGTAGGCAGCCAATCATATTTGCTGAATGTTGGATGAGTAAATGATTTCTTCCTCAACTTATTTTTTTTTCAAGAAACAGAGCTATTGACCTACTTCATTCTTTTTAGAGACCACAAAGCATTCCATAATCCAGATGTACCTTAATGTGTTTAACCATCTCTTTATTAATAAACCCTTGGGTATTTTTGTAGTGTTTCTATCACAAACATGTTGCAATGAGCCCTCCTTTACTGGGATCTTAGTGTATGTGAATTACACGTCATAAAGAAGATTCTCTGATGTGGAAGTGCATCAAAGGGTATGTTTAAATTCTGCCCTAGAGATGTTAAAGAACCCCATGGGAGCCAGACAGAAGGCATAGGGTTGTGGTGGAGGGGTCACAAGTGCTTCCCAATGGGGTTAAGTCAGCATCTCCTGCTCAGGCTTGGGTTGGGGCTTATAAGGACTCTCCTTTGGGGCCCTGGCCAACGAAACTCACTCTGACAACCTGCAGGTGGCTAAGGTGACAGACAAGGGTCTCTCTATAGGGCGCTTAGTACTCTTTCTTGGAACTCTTACTGAAAGTGCTCGTGATTTTCAAAATACCTTCACTGGATCAGCTTCTCTGGATCTTCATGATGCCGCTGATCACCATGGTGCAGGCTGGAAAGCTAATGACATCTGCATTTTACAGGAGATGTGAATGACATAGCCCTTGAATCCAGCTGTTCCTGAAGCTAAACTATCCTGAACTTCCCAGCTAAGAGAGTCAATAAATCCCCCTTTTTGTTTAATCTACTTTGGTCTCCATCACTGAAGGACTCCTCATTAAGATTGATCTTAGGGCACAAAATGTTAAACACAAGTAGAATAATAATTAATAATAATGATTTTACTGGTAATTTTTAATGAGGGTATAATTTATATATGGTAAAATTCAGGTCTTAAGTCTTCAGTTCAATGAGTTCTGAGAATTGCACGCACACCCCTATCAAGACATAGAACAACTCCATTACCCTTGGAAGACCCCTTGCATCCCTTCCTGGCCTACATGACCCCACCTCCCACCTCAGAGACAACTGTTGTTCTAATGTCTTTCACCATAGATTCATCCTGCCGGTTTTAGAACTTCCCCTCAAGGAAACCAGACAGTATGTGCTCTTTTGTGTCTGGCTTCTCTCACTCAACATGATGTTTTAAGGTTCATCTACATTCTTGAAAATAACAGCCAACATATTTGAACCCTCCTGGTGTGCCAGGCACTGTATTCAACGTTTTCTTTTCTTTATGTCTTTATAATAATCCGATGGCGTGTGGTTATCATCCCTATTTTGTAGCTGAGGAAACTGAGACTTAACGAGGTTAGGTAACTTGCTCAGATCACATTGCCAGTCAGCAGATCAGTCAGGATTCGAACTTGGGGGTCTGACTCCAGAGCCGGAAGCCCAGAGAAACTGGCGCAGGTCACATGCCACTGGAAACCCCCTCACCCCGTCGCCCCTTGGCCTCCCAACTGCTCCTTCCCGTTCTTTGTTCACTCTCCTTGGACCAGGCTGAGATCTCATCTCCTATTCCACTGGGGTGGGGTGGGTCACCTTCACTACCCCCTGCAAGTGAGCCAGCTTGGGGAGGGAGAGCCCAGCTTGTGAAGGTGCCTTGGCTACTCCAGGGAGTCACTGCTCCGTCTTTATCCTCTGAGTGATGATCATCTGCAAAGCCTGACCCATAAATGCAATTACATTTGTGGGCCTGTCTATGGAGAGAAAGATTATCTACAGCTATGAAAAGGGTAAGGTGAAGGTGAAAAATACAACTGCCACCCAGATAACTGAAATTAAATAAAAGCCTTTCTGTCTAAAGTGACACCCGATTCAAAGTGGAATTTGTGAGGACGGTGCAGAGCTATTAGTCACCACTCACAGACAAGCCCCAGAGCTGTGCCCACTGTGCACGGGGCCCAGCAGCCCAGGTCCCGCCTCCCACGTGGCCAGTCGGCCACTGAGGAGTGGGCACTGCAGTACTGTTTAGAAAGCTCTCTGTTCGGAAGAGCAGAACCCCTGCTCCTGGTCCTGCCGGCTTCCTGCCACACACCCCCAGACACTTCAGCCTAGACTCCTTGAGATCAAGGGAGAGAAAGGATCATTTGAGTTCTCCGGAGGAGAGCGGGGTAAAGAGGAGAGCAAGCAGCTGAGGGCACGTGGAATTGGGAGTAAACTGGGCCAAATAAATAAAGCAAAGGAAACAGGAAGGACGGCAACTCCTCTGTCTGGTTTTGACGGACACTGATCATTTCCTGGCTGTGTGATCTTGAGCAAGTTGCTTAACCTCTCTGTGTCACTGTTTTCTCATGGGGGATAATAATAGAACAGACCTTATCAGGTTGTTGTGAGGTATATCTGAGTTAATACATATAACATACTTGGCATGGTTTCTGGTGGATAAGAGGCACTCAATAAATGTTTATTATATTGCTATTACCTTCACTGTGCTCATTGGGACTGTGGAAAAAGCATTCTGGACTGAGAGTCTTTCAATGTAGATTCTCATCTTGCCTCTGCCACTAACTTGCTATGTGGACTTGAGCAAGTCACTTTCCCTTTCTGGGTCTCAATGTCCCTATCTTCAAAGCCAGAAGGCCATTCCAATGGATGTATTTTAGTCTGTACTTCTTGGAAAGACAACATTCAAGCAAAGCCTTCCAACTCTTCTACCTGCTCCTTCCCATTTGTCCTCAGCACCCCAAACTGTCTGAAGATGTCAGCAACCCCCCTGCATCTCAACCTGGAAAAGCTGGGACAGCTCTGCACCCAGTTCGGAAGACCACCTTCCCCCCAGTGGAAGATGCACCTGTTGGCTGCCTCCCTCAGGATATGCTTTAAGTCAAACCATCCAAGTTCTTGCTCAGCCACTAGCCGGCTAGTTGACCTTGGGCTGGTTGCTTGATGTCTCTGAGCCCAGACTCCTCTTGCGTAAAGCGGGGGTAATAGTAACAGCTATGTCACACAGTTATCGTGAAGAGTAAATGTGACTTTACAGTTAAAGAGCTCAGCACCGTGCCTGGTGTAAAATAAATGCTCAACAAATATTAGTCATTTTTGTATTATTGTCATCATCAACATCATCGTCATGATCATGATTATCTCTTCCTTTCCAATCCTGGGTCTCAGGGACAAGCAGTAATCAGTTTCAGAAGACAGCTTCCTCCTTCACCACTCCTGGGAGCCATCTGTTTTTGCTGCCCTCCACGTGGACACGTGTGCACATCCCCCCCACCTTGACCACCTGGCTCTGGGGGCACCTGGACTGCTGTCCTGCAGGGCGAGGGCAAAGGCGAGGAGCTGGCACGCAGCTTCTGGTCTGAACACCATGATTTGCAGGCCAAACTGGGCTATTTCTGCAGATTCACCAGCAATTTCAGCTGCTCCATAAACACAGCTTGCGAGTCAGCAGTCGGGTAAATTGTGCACTCAGACTTGTATTTAAGATCATGCTTGGACCGTGGTTGGCAGTCAGAAAACCAAGTGTATAATTTTCGATTAGCACACCACAAGCATCCAGGTTTGCTTAAGCCACTGCATTGTCTTCTGGAATTCATGTTGCTACTGGTTGTGGTCTAAAAACAAGTCAGCCCTGGACTTCTGCAAGAAAAAAATTCTGTATGTGAGGATTTCTGAGGCTATCCCCAACCCAACATATACACCAGCCTTGTCATGGGAATGGTGTCCCTTTCCAATCCACCCTGAGATCTCCCCCACTCTGTCCCTTACCCTCTCCTTCTTCTTACTACATTAGGGCTCATCCTTCTCTTTTTGAGCCTGGCTTCATTTCCACCACTACTTTATCCAGGCTTGTACTCCCAAATGACCACACTTTGGTGCACATGCCTCCTTCTACATGCTTTAAAAGCAGCAACAAACACAATAGCAAAAGTTATAATGATGATACGTACCATTTAGCAGCCACTTTCTATGCCATGTCAAGCACGGTGTTGAGTGCCTTATAAGCACTATTTCACTTAATTTCAGAGCAGTCCTTGGGGCTTGGGTACTACAAACATTACTCCCGCTTTGCTAAGAAGGAAATGAGGACTAGAGAAGTAAAGAAACTTGGCTGAACTCTCCACCTGTATCTTGAACCAAGGGAATCTGACTCCAGCAGCCAGGTTAACATCTGTGCATCACTGCTCTAAAGAGTCACATGCGATCTTCCACAGCATTCTTCACATCTTGGCTTGTGACCCACAAAGTCATTTTAGTGAATCATGCATTTGTAAAAATAGACTACACCAGGCTCCACCTGGAAACATCAAAGCGCATCATCCATATTCAGGATAAGTATTATTTCTCAACACTTTATTTCAATTCAACACATACGTGTATGCACATACCTGTTTACAGTGTGAAGTTGTCCCTCCTAAGTTTAGTTACAACTGAAAACAGTCTGAAGGTCTCTGGGCTATTGGGTCCCTCTGGGAAAACACTGGATAGGTCCTGCCCTCTCTCTTTCCTACCTCTCTTAATCATAATAATATTAACGGCAATGATTTCTCCTGGCTCTGATGGATGTGAAATTGCTTAGCAAATTCTAAAATGTTGCACATCATCGATATCCAGGTTGATTTTCACTTCTGCTGAGTGGTTTTATTCACATATCTGGGGGCAGATGGAGGGGGTGAGTGTCATGGCACTGCCATCACAGGCTCCGAGGGAGTCTCCCATCTCACAGTCCTGTGGCTGTTGCCACCTGCCAGACCTCGGGGTGCCGTTTCTTCCAGTTAGAAGCTCAATGCCCAGAGGTTAGCTGCTTAGGCGACGGGGATAGAAAAGCTTCCAGTTCTTTGGGAAATGTTTCCAGGAGAATTTATCCCTGTTGGCCTTTTCCCAGACATCCAGGGACTAGTCAGGGATCAAACTTGTCCATCCCAGCAGCTGGGGAGACTGGGGCAGGAGTCTGCTGGCTCCCCCCTCCCCCCTCCTCCACCCCAGCCTTTGCTCTGCTGCTGTCCTTTCACAGGTCAGAGAAGGTCTCTGGGGCTTGATTCCACAGCGGCCTCAGTCTTCACCTTCAGTGCAAGAATCACAGAAACCCTATGGGTTTACACAGGGACTTGCTTCTTACAAGCTCAGAGCAATTTCTTGGATGTTGGGCTCATTTTTTCCAAGGTCACTGTGGAAGGTGTTCTTAATATCTAGATGGTATAAAAGGAAGACGGTTTGGACGCTCTGGCCTTGACAGCCTGTAGAGTGTGGGTTGGGTTGGATTTGTCTCAGTTTAGCTTCCCAAACCTTCCTATCTGATTGCTGATTTCTCACCCCATTTCATTATCACTTTCCTAAAAAGTCTTTTAGACATTTCTCCTTATTTGCCTTCCACCTGCCCATGAAATGTTAGTACCACAGATACGCTGTATGTCTGTTTATGTACTATGTGTATCTCTGCTTATACCTAAAAAGAGTAAGATGTTTTTCACTCCCCACCCTTCCAGGAGCCAGTTTTTACCCCCTTGGGGGTGATTTTGCCCCGTTGAGGATGCAGGCTCGAGAGAGATGGTACTGACATGCCTGGCCTCCTGGGGCCTCGGCTCTTGGTCTGTACAGGATAAAAAGAGCACCACCACATGGGGTTATTGAAGGACTAAAGGCTATCCTGCAAGTAATGTGCTTAGCACATGTTTGGTACCAGTTAAGCACTCATAACTACTATCACATCATTACTGGTGATAATCATAACAGTTAATGTTTGTTGGGGAATTATTATATGATGGGATTTAGAGCTTTTCATGAACTCAGTGACTTAGTTCTCATAGCAGCCCTGTGAGGTAGGGACTATCACCTTACAGATAACAAAATTGAGACGCAAACTCACTGACTTATCCAAGGTCACATAGCCCATACGTGACAAAGCTAACATTTGATTCCAGGGAGCCTGGCCCCTGAGCTTACTCTTAACCATGGTGCTATGTACATTACTCATGTATGTAGAATGTTAGTGGAAACATTAGGATTAATACTTTAACTTTTTCAACACTGGCAAGTGGCCTCACTGGTACTTTGGTTTCAAATGGTTCTGACCCCTGTGGTCATCTCAGGACTTTGAAATGAACTTTTCTGATTCTTTGATTGCAGGCAGAGCTGCCTGAATTCCTGATAAGGATCCGTTATTTGAGTTTCCACTTCCCAGCCTAGGGAAACTACTCAGGCCTCCCCATGACCATTCCTCCCTCTTTGGAATCAAGATGGCACCGAGTGTGGGCTGCTGCTGAGGAGACGTGTGTTGCTATGGCAGCAGCTCCTGCCTCCTTCCTCCCCTCTCAGAGGTGCTCTGACACAGGAGGCGGTTTCTATGGTAACAAGCTGAGTAGAGGGTCCATTAAAAAAGGACTGTGTGTTCTGACATGGGGGAATTGAAAATGAATCCTGGGCATTTAGAGGGCTACCCTGCCACATGTCCAAGGCAAACAGCAGCATCACTGCAGGAATGGTCCCAGCAAGTGGAGTATTAGAGACATGAGAGTTTCTTAGCTTATCGTCCCTTACAAGTTCACCTTTTGTCTTTTTTTTTTTATAAAGACAAGTTAAGACTTCAGAAGAGGGCTTCCCAGGTGGCGCAGTGGTTGAGAGTCCGCCTGCCGATGCAGGGGACACGGGTTCGTGCCCCGGTCCGGGAAGATCCCACATGCCGCGGAGCGGCTGGGCCCGTGAGCCATGGCCGCTGAGCCTGCGCATCCGGAGCCTGTGCTCCGCAACGGGAGAGGCCACAACAGTGAGAGGCCCGCATACCGCAAAAAAAAAAAAAAAAAGACTTCAGAAGATAAAATGAAGAGGAGGAAACCATAGAGTATATAATTCAGGGGTGTATAATTCAATTCCTATGCAAGCAGTAGACCCACAAGTAAACTTTTAAGCATGGTTCCAAGCCCTTCAGAGAAGTTTCAGAGGATGGAGGGACCTAGGCTCAGTTCTTTTTGAAGCTGTTCAGTGCCCAGCTGCAGAAAGCCCTTCCCACTGACTGCCACCCCAGCAGCTGCTGCGCGCCTTTCGAGCCCACACCTTTCCTGCTGCCAGGAAGCGTGGGCTGATTTCCTCACCTCCCATGGCTGGCTGCATCCTGGGATCTGGTCCTACACATCAACACTCATTTTGCCCTTTGCAGGGTTTCAAGGTCACAGGAGGTGTCGGAGGAAAGCACAGTACTCTAAGAGGAGGCTCAGCAGGGAGAGACCTTGTGGCAGTTACAACTGTTTTGCATCTCTTCCTGGTCACATAAGAGATGTAATGAGTTGGTTCATGCTTACTGAGAGCTTACTATGTGCTAGTTATCATTCTAAGCAATTGACATGTATTGACACATTTAATTTTGCCAAAAACCAGACGAGATAAATAATATTATTATCCCCATTTTACAGATGAGGAAATAAGCACAAAGAGCTTGAGAAACTTACTCAAGGTCTCACACTTAGTAAATAGCAGAACTAGCCTGCCTGGCACCTGGGACTTCAATAAAGTTTGTTGAATGAATGAAGAAGTGAATGGGAAAGGAAGCAACAAAGAAAATCCTTTATGTATACACATGCCCTTCAGGGTCATTTTGGCTTAAGATGCATCTTAGCAAATGGGGGCTTGGCAAATTTGAAACCCTTCTCCTTCTTCAAACTCACTCATAGTACTATTTGGTCACAGACCCCAGTATAATTAGAATACCTCCTGAGAATACCTCAATAGCAGTTAATTGCCCCAGCCCCTCCCCAGTGAACTCACCCCTCCCACATCATCCTCTCTGAAAGGCTGGCTGGCCTCCAGTCAGCTTATTATTTGCTTCATTGGGCAACCACGATGTTCCATCGTTACAGTTTACATGTTACATGTTGATGGCCCTTAAACCAGGAGCACCAGGAGCACAGGGACTGAATCTTTATACCTGCATTTCCTGGGGCTCCCACAGGACCAGTCCTATGGAAGAAGTTTAGGAGATGCTGATTGAGGGAATGAACTGTCTTCTATTGTCTGTAATTATTTCCCATGTGTTAGTTTGGTCACTCCAGTAAGACTAGAGTAAGGAGGCAGGAGAACACTACTTCATTTTCTCCTTGTGTCTTCTTTGTGTCAAGCATGTAGCAAATGTTCAATAAATATTAACTGATTTCTTTTTCCTTCATTGGGGCCCACTGTGTTTTGCCATTCTCCCTGTATGTGGAGACAGGTGCTCACAGAAGGAGCTCGTAAGCTTGCTGTGAACTCCATGATCAGGGTCTCTGGGCTTCTTAGAGGAAAGATTAAGTTGGGGAGGGGAGGCAGCTACCAAAGATGGATAATACAGTGGCTTTATCTCCAGTATTTCTAAATCCCACATTACAACACTGTGTCTGGATAAAGATTTCTGTGTCATGTTCAGGTGCATGAGATAATTTTGGAGTTGAAGTTCAGATACCCAGTAAACATTAGCTGAATGAGTAAATGAACAAATGGCAAAAACTAAGATGAGCTGCAAAATCAAAATCTTCTGTCTCCTATGCAAATGACATAAGAAAATCAATTATACCCAGAACGAAATCTCCTCATTTTCTAAAACTCTTCTGTAATATCAAAATATTCTTTAAATGAAATGTGAGACAAACTGATTCTCTCCTTTGGTTTGAGATCTTATTGTGAAGCCCTTAGAAGTCCCTATAAGATGTCAGGAAGGTCCTGGTCACAAATGGTGCCCCAAAGGTGGGTGCCTGTGTCAGTGGCTGTCCCGTGTTAGTGTTAGTGCCTTCAAGCTCTGCACAGTACAGACCCGTAGCCACAGAAGCATGTCTTGTCTGGTGTAATCCCTGCTTTAGCTGAGCCAGCTGGGAAGAGAAACGTGTAAATAAATACTGGTGGCGAAGCTTAATGTTCTATCAGAGGAGAATGCAAGGTGTAGTGGGCACCACGGGAGAAATGGCTAACTGCCTGTTTACAGTCAAGGAAGGCTTTGAAAGAGATGCTTAAGCTGAGCCTTGAATAATGTATAGAAGAGGACCTTCCAGCTCATGAGATATGATTGCAAAAACAGAGGAGTGGGGAACAACATAGTGCCTTGGAGCCTTTCCAAGAACAGCAGGTGTTCAGCACTGCTGCGGAACAGGGCAATTCCATGCTGCCTTCAATCTGCTTTTCATCAAGTTTTTGTAGTCTTGCCAGCATATAGCATCAATCACACACATTCACACACATGCACACATGTGCACAAATATGCATGCACAAGCACACTTGCTGGCTTTGACCTAAAATACACTTTGTGTGCTTCTCATGGTCTGTGAAGTCTGTTCTGAGGGCTTAGATATATACAAATGTGCACGCACACGAGCCAAGGGGAATAGACTTGGATCTTGGTTCAGAGAAATGCTGGGGAATTATCTCAACAAATAGAGCAGATATGTAATTCCCTGAATAATTTTTTGGGTTTTTTTGTTGTTGCTGTTTTGTTAAATTTAACAATCTGCTCTCCTGCACATCTTTTTTGTAATTATCAAGTAATGTAGCAATGTCAGCTGTCAATCTCAGAACTTCCCAACTACCTGGAAGCCAGACAGGAGCTAACTCCATCATCCCCTTCTTGGAACTAGTCATTGCAAGAACCATCGTAGCACACACTTTACCTAACCAATGATTGGGGTCACTTTGTATGACAGCTTTATGGTTTTTCACATAAACTCACACCCTCTAAAAAGATTTCAATTGTTAGGGTCACCGATAGAGATCTGTACGTCACCTCAGCATCAAAACAAATTCTGAACTTCTTTTCCTTGGCGTTGTTCTGGTAGGCTAGCTCCACGCTGGCAAAGTCTAGACATGGCAAGTGGGAAGATGGTAGTGGGGACCCCCAAAATGTTGGGGGTCCTCTTGGTCGATGGGCCCCCTTGTTCCTGCCTGTGCTATCATTTTGGCTAGAGGTAATAATGCCTGCCTTTTTAAAATACCAAGCAGCTACTTTTGTTTTCAGCAAACCCATGAGCAGAAAAGTGAACCAGCATGGTCTGGTGAGAAGGAAGTTAATCGAATGTCAAGTCAACCCTAGTGGCAGGCCAGGAGCAGAAAGAGTGCCATCACACTGACTGCCCCCAATCACCCTACCTCACTGGACACCTGCTGTGTTTTAAATACCCTCCAATAACACCAACTGCACTGCAAGGACTTGCTAAAAATTTATGTTCTGACTAAATTACAGATTTCTTCCCTTGAAAGTTAACTGAGTAGAGTTTGTTATCTGGTGACTAAACCACTATCACCTGTTACTCCCTAGAAAAGAAAGAGATCTGCGGGATGGAAAACAGGTTCGGGAGAAGCTCCAGAGGTCAAAGGGTGCCTGCATGGACTGCAGGAAAGTAAACCAGGCTGGTCCATAGGAGGGCTATGCCAATAGGAGTTATGGGCTAATGTGACCGAGATATACCTTGTCTATTGCATAAATTTGTCCAAGTCCATTTCTAAGGATTTTGTAAAAAAAAAAAAAAAAAGCAGAACATGTATTTCTATCAATCTTTCTGAGTCTGAAGAAACTTATTCCAGAGCAATTGGCCCTCTTGAAAAGGTGAATCACATTTTCACAGAAGTAGTTAAGGATGAACTCCAATGTATATATGTGTCCTTGAAATAGGAAGGGAAAAAAAAGAAAAGAAGAGCAAGGCCAGGGTAAGGGCTAGTCTAGACTCACACAGCACTGAGAGGAGTGCTGAGCAAACTTGACATCAGCAGGACGGTTGATTCCAGCAGAGAGAGCTGGTGATTTGACTACAGCATCCCAGCCGGATGCTCAGAAGGGAACTGTTTTCATTTTTTTTCACACTGCACAGTCTCACGATTCTCACCTTCCCTCAAAGTCCAGCAGCCAGCATTTGCAGGATGACGATTTATTTCAATTCTGCTTTTATAAATAGCTTCTCAAATTTGGTAAAATCAAATTATCTTGCTGCCACCCAGAATGTTAATGTGTAGCATCAGCAGTGGAGCTGCCGGTCAGGGTGTCCTCAGGGACACTAATATGCATAGATTTAAAGCCGCAGGACTTTAAAAATTTACACTTTGCACTTTAAAACACCTCCTGCGTTTAGCTCAGAAAAGAAATGTGTTTCAGCAGGCATGTCTATGACTCCCACCCCCACAGCTTCTTCCATGTCTCTTAAAACTCAAACTCACCTTCTCCACAATATAATTTATAAACATCTTTTTCCATTTTCACCTCTTGGCAGGGGGGTGTATTTTCATCTTGACAAGTCAATTCCCTTTCAATGTTTGGAAGATTTTTATATCTTTAATAGCACATTTTGAAAAGAAAGGGATTTCTCGGTTTGTGGATAAGAATATTATGCACACAAATACTTACAAAATATTTGGGTATCTGGAGAACAAAGCTCTCTATTTGTGATTGATAGGTCTTTTCAATACACTAAAGGGAAATCAGCTCTTGAGTTTTCTTTATTGAAATCCTGTCTTTGTTGATTGTTTTGCCTCTGGCTGAGCCCTTGGAGAAAAGCTTCCCAAAGTGGGAAGATGCACTGCCCTATCCCCCTTATCACCCTCATTCAGCCGACTTGTTCAGGAGACTGTGGCTGAACTGGGGACTGTATTGGGTCCATTAGGATCCCCTCTCCGCAATTTCAGCCACACAAAAGGATTTTAAAATTGAGCTGTGAACAGAGGCTCTTTCTCTCGCCCTTTGTGAGACCTACATCCAGACTGAAGCTCTCCCTCCCACGCGTGTATATCTGCTCAGGCCACTGTCAGTCATCTGGGCTGATGGAGGGTGGCCACAAGGTTGAGGACCCCAAATCATTTCTACAAGGCTTTGGAAGAAATCGAATGAACTTGGTTCTGAGGGAGCCAATGTATTTTCTGAATTACTTGTTAGAGCTTGGCCTTGTAGACCCCATGTTTTTAAAATGAGGTCACACAAAGCAGGGGTGACCAGTGAAGAGATCTAGTCAGATTGGGGTGAAAAAAGTTTCAAGCTCAGTTGCAAAGCTGATATTGAGAAAATAATTGGTGGTCTGAATCCACCGCAAGGCTGACCCTTGATTTTGAAATTTGTGGGAGGTGTGTTTTTGTTTTGTTCTTCTCAGGGCCATTTTAAAAAAATGTGGTAAAATACAGTAATAAAATTTACCTTTCTAACCATTTTTTTTTTTTTTTTTTTTTGTGGTACGCGGGCCTCTCACTGTTGTGGCTTCTCCCGTTGCGGAACACAGGCTCCGGACGTGCAGGCTCAGCAGCCATGGCTCACAGCCCAGTGCTTCGCGGCATGTGGGATCCTCCCGGACCGGGGCACGAACCCGTGTCCCCTGCATCGGCAGGCGGACTCTCAACCACTGCGCCACCAGGGAAGCCCTAACCATTTTTAATTGTAGTGTTCAGTAGTGTTAAGCACATTCACATTGTTGTGCAACCAATCTCCAGAACTCTCTTCATCTTGCAAAACTGAAACTCTTTACCCATTAAACAATTCCCCATCCCCCCTCCTCCCAGGCCCTAGCAACCACGTTTCTACATTCTGTCTTCTCAGAACCAATGTTAAGTGCCTGTGCTGTTAGGACTCTTTCAGCCACAAGTAACAGAAGCCACTGGAAACTGTTAAAGCAATAAAGGACGTTTATAGGCTCAAGGGAATCCAAGGAAAGGTTGGCCAGTCAGCCACAGAAAGGCAGGGCTGGGCCTCAGGAGCAGATGGAGGCCAGGACTCAAATGCCACTAGGCGCCTGCATCCCTGCTCCCTTCTACACCTCAGCTTCACCTCCCACTCTCCGCAGAGAGGCTTCCTCTACACGGCAGAGAACGTGGCTACCAGCAGCTCCATATTAATTTCATCCACCAGAGAGACATTGGATGGACAAGCTCTGTGGTTCTAATATAGATTCCTAGGGAAGAGGTTTATTGAATCAAGTGGATCAGAGGCTCATTCCTAGACCAATCAGCCATGGCCGTGATGGCAGGGATACTATCATTGGCCCATCTTAGGTCAGCTGCCCACCTCTGACCAATCAACTATGGCTATAGGAGGGGCACGTAATATCAAGACTGACCCTGTGGGTAAATGGCTAAAGGAGTTCCCAGCAGAAAGGGCCAGTGATGCTGGGCAGGAACAGCAGACGGTATTTACTAGCACACCCTCCGCTTCCCCTTCCTCCACCAGATGTCCATGAATTACAAAGCCACTCAGACACTGTTTTGCTCCCACCCACTCACTATGATGAGTCTTTCCAGGAGCTGCTCCTTTCTCTAGATCGTCCCTTTTTACCAACAACAAGAGTTAATGACGTAATCATCTGCAGGGTATCAAGACACACATGCTCATATAGTCCCCCTCCATCTCTCTTTGTCTTTCTCTCTCTTTCCAACAAAAGATTACCTGTTAGGATCTGACCATGTGATTCTTCCCAATGGCATTCTTATATTTTAAAAAAGAGACTAATGACCAAAATCTTTTCAAGGCTCCCTGCCCCAAATTCACACCTGCTGGAGGAATCCAAGGCACCCAGTCACCTACTCTCCTTCCCTGAGCCGGCCGTCAGCACTCCCTAGAGGGAGCAGCCTCGAAGCTGCTAGCGAGAAGACAGAGGGAGAGTTTCTCCATGTTCTTGTTATTATCTTAATTCCCTTTTTTCATGACATTTAACCAGGCAGGCTCCATCGGTGTTACTATATTGGTCAGATTTTCCTTGTCTTAAAGAATTGTCTCAGCATTTGGGCTTGAGCAGATTTACAGGCAGGCAAATACTTGCTTTCCACAGCATATTAGTTGAAAAGCAAAACCCAACTGTGTCCTGGGAGTTCTCCATCCCAGGCTGGCCAGGGCCACAATTCCACTGCAGCAGTGTCCCCACAGGGATCCTGAGAAACTTAGTGCTTGCTGACACCCTACATGGTGTCCACATAAAGACCTGTTTAAACTGACAGCACTAGACCTGGTCCATATTTGACCATGTATTTGAATGGTGAGCCCTGAGTCCTGTGACCCTCATGCATTTGAAAGACTACTAGCCCCATCTGAGTTTCCAAAGACACCTTGCAGTCTGCTGCTCAAAGTCTGAGTCTGAGGCTACTGAACACCTTCACAACTTTGAACAAAGTCAGAGAGATTTTTTTTAAGTGTTGGTGCTATATTTCTGATCGTAAGTATTGTCCTAGACTTTTCTGCCTAAAAAGCAGGATGGAATCATAACACTGAGAATCAAGGAGTTTTCAGTATCAGTCAGGTTTGGTGATAGCCAGGCTAAAGGGAAGATTATTTATTGAGCACTTACTATGCACTCACAGTACATAAGAGTGTGCTTAGAAAAGCATGAGCTGTCATCTCCACACGCAGGAGGCTCACAGGGGAGCTGTGTCCATTTTCCTTTGTGCTGCTCAAGAACTCTTGACTTCCTTTGAGGAACCATCCCACCTCCACTCTCAGATTGTATGGCTTTTTAGCACTGCCTCTTCTCCTGTTTCATAGATGGTCACATGACTCAGGGCTAACCATTCAGACTATTTCAGTCCTCTGATTGATTCATAAAAGGGCATATGACTCAAGGCTGGCCCATCAGACTCAATGCTGGGACTTTTACTAGAATTATTGGGAAAAAGCCTTGGTCTTTCTTTTTTTTTTAAACATCTTTATTGGAGTATAATTGCTTTACAATGGTGTATTAATTGCTGCTTTATAACAAAGTTAATCAGTTATACATATACATATGCTCCCATATCTCTTCCCTCTTGCGTCTCCCTCCCTCCTACCCTCCCTATCCCACACCTCTAGGTGGTCACAAACCACCGAGCTGATCTCCCTGTGCTATGCGGCTACTTCCCACTAGCTATCTATTTTATGTTTGGTAGTGTATATATGTCCATGCCACTCTCGCACTTTGTCACAGCTTACCCTTCCGCCTTCCTCATATCCCCAAGTCTATGCTCTATTAGGTCTGTGTCTTTATTCCCATCTTACCCTTAAGTTCTTCATGACCTTTTCTTTTTCTTAGATTCCATATATATGTGTTAGCATATGGTATTTGTTTTTCTCTTTCTGACTTACTTCGTTCTGTATGACACACTCTTGGTCCATCCACCTCACCACAAATAACTCAATTTCGTTTCTTTTTATGGCGGGTAATATTCCATTGTATATATGTGCCACATCTTCTTTATCCATTCATCTGTTGATGGACACTTAGGTTGCTTCCATGTCCTGGCTGTTGTAAATAGAGCTGCAATGAACATTTTGGTACATGACTCTTTTTGAATTATGGGTTTCTCAGGTATATGCCCGAATAGCCAAAGCAATCTTGAGAATGAAAAATGAGGCTGGAGGAATCAGGCTTCCTGACTTCAGACTATACTACAAAGCTACAGTAATCAAGACACTATGGTACTGGCACAAAAACAGAAATATAGATCAATGGAACAGGATAGAAAGCCCAGAGATAAACCCACGCACATATGGTCACCTTACCTTTGATAAAAGAGGCAAGAATATACAGTGGAGAAAAGACAGCCTCTTCAATAATTGGTGCTGGGAAAACTGGACAGGTACATGTAAAAGTATGAAATTAGAACACTCCCTAACACCATACACACACACACACACAAAAAGCCTTGGTCTTTCTGTTTGTCCTTTAGCTGATAAGATGGTGGTCTGGGGTGTCTGGTGGATATAGGCCTCCCCATTTTACAGATGAGGGAACTAGAGCACAGAGAAAATAAGTAAATTCTGTAAGATTATAGAGTCAGTTTGTGGGAGGGCTTGGGTTCAGATTCAGACAGCCTAGTTCTAGAATCCATGCTCTGCCAGTGTGCCTCTCATACAGTCCATATGCCTCTCATTACTGGCCAACAGGGAACTCCTTATACTTCCCATAGCTCTTTCTTCCAGGAAGAAGCCCCTTCCAGAACTTTCTCCCAGAAGGGATGATCCCTGTCTTTGACTCATACCCTGGGTTGGTAAGGCTGATCTCTGGGTGAAGAACCCAAAGAGCAAAAAATAAGAGCAAGATAAGGTAAATAACCCACTAGAGAGCCTAGAAAAGGGACTCTTAACCTACCTTAGACCTCTGACTCCTCTGAGAATTTGGTTCCCTAAAATAGTTTGTATACACTTGAAGGGTTGTACATGACATGTTTGGATTGCAGGGGATGGAAACCCAATTTGAATCAGTTTGGTTAAAAAGGGGAAAGTATTTTTTCACATAACTGTGGTAAGAGCAAGGATGCAGCCATGCCAAGGGACAACAGGAACCAAGGATAAAACCTTTGTTTTTTGTTTTTTTCTTGGCCTCTTTCAATGTGTTAAGTTCATTCTCTCTGACCCATGGTGAACAACATGGTTGAAATTGAGTCTCATTTCATATTGAGTAGCCACATCGTTGCCCCAGCTCCAGTTAAAAATATCTTAGGGAAGAACCCATGTGGCCTGGGTTGTGGACACACCTCTGTGGCTGTGAAAGCAGAGAACTGGGATCAGCAGTGGTTATCACTGCAGGAAAAAGGACAATATACTCAGAAGAGGGTATGGGGCAGACAAAACAAAGAAAACCTCAATAAAGAACCCAGTGGGACCTTGGACCTAGAGCCTAGAGCTACATCTAAAAAATAAAGTGAAGAACTGAGGATACTATATGAATAATTCAGAGAAACACTTATCTGAATTATCTGAATCATTCAATGGAAATGTGTTGACCAAGATTACCCAGAATGTGGCCTCCAGATTTTCCTTTCTTTGCCCAAGAATTTATAGAAAACTACTTCAGAAAACAGAAAGAAGGTATGGATTTCCTATTGGAAAATATAGTACTCTGCAAAGTTGAAGTTTCTTGTTTCTGCATCTTAAAAGAGAATAAGATATATTTGATCAGATTGGTCTAGTCTAGGCTGTCTGTATCTAATACTAACTGTGCAAAATCCTTAGGAAATACTCAAGCAAGATTTTATTTTTAATTTAATTAATTAATTTTATTATATTAGTTTCAGGTGTGCAACACAGTCATTCAATATTTTATAGATTATACTCCCTTTAAATTTATTATAAAATATCGACTATATTCCCGGTGCACTACAACATAGTCTTGCAGCTTATTTGTTTTATGCATAGTTGTTTGTACCTCTTAATCCCCTGCCCCTATCTTGCTTCTCCCCCTTCCCTCTCCCTACTAGTAACCACAGTTTGTTATCTATATCTCTTTGGTTATATTAATTTATTTGTTTCATTTGTTAGGCTCCACATAACAGTGGTAGCATACAGCACTTGTCTTTCTTCATCTGACTTATTTTCACTAAGCATAATACCCTCCAGGTCCATCCATGTTATTGCAAATGGGAAATTTTCATTCTTTTTTATGGCTGAGTAATATTCTTCTTTATCCATTCATCTGTTGATAGACACTTAGGTTGCTTCCATACCTCAGCTATTGTAAATAATGCTGCCATGAACATTGGAGTGCATGTATCTTTTTGAATTAATGTTTTTGTTTACTTCAGGTATATACCCAAGTGGAAATGCTGGATCATATGGTAGTTCTATTTCCACTTTTTTGAGGAACCTCCATACTGTTTTCAATTGTTGGTTGTTCCCACCAGCTAGGGTTCCCTTTTCTCCACATTCTCACCAACATTAGTTATTTGTGGTCTTTTTGATGATAGCTATTCTGACAGGTGTGAAGTGATATCTCATTGTGGTTTTGAATTACATTTCTCTGACAATTAGCAATGTTGCGCATCTTTTCACATGCTTGTTGGCCATTTGTATGTCTTCTTTGAAAAAAATGTCTATTCAGGTTCTCTGCCCATTTTTTAATCAGGTTGGGTTTTCTTTGTTGTTGTTATTGAGTTATATGAGCTATCTATATATTTTGGATATTACCCCTTATCTGTTATATCATTTGCAAATATTTTCTTCCATTCCATAGGCTGTCTTTTCATTTTCTTGATGGCTTCCTTTGCCGTGCAAAAGCTGTTAAGTTTAATTAGGTCCCATTTGTTTATTTTTGCTTTTATTTCTTTTGCCTTAGGAGACAGATCTGTGTTATGATTTAAGTCAGTGTTCTGCCTATGTTGTCTTCCAGGAGTTCTATAGTTTCAGGTTTTATATGTAGGTCTTTAATCCCTTTTGAGTTAATTTTTGTATATGGTGTGAGGAAATGTTCTAATCTCATTGTTTTACATGTGACTGTCCAGTTTCCCCAGTACATTAATTAAAGAAACTGACTTTCCCCATTGTATTTTCTTGGCTCCTTTGCTGTAGGTTAATTGACTGTAGGTGCATAGGTATATTCCTGTGCTCTCTATTCTGTTCCCTTGATCTATGTGTCTGTTTTTGTGCCAGTACCATGCTGTTTTGATTGCTGAAGCTTTGTAGTATAGTCTGAAGTCAGGGAGCATAATACCTCCAGCTTTGTTCTTTTTTCTCAAGATTGCTTTGGCAGTTCAGGATCTTTTGTGGTTCCATATAAATTTTAGGATAATTTCTTCTAGTCTGGTGAAAATTGTCAGTTATTTTGACAGGGATTGCATTAAATCTGTAGATTGCCTTGGGTAGTATGGACGCTTTAACAATATTAATTCTTCCAATCCATGAACATAGTATATTTTTCCACCTATCTGTGTTGTTTTCAATTTCTTTCATCAATATCTTATAATTTTCTGAGTACACATCTTTTACTTGCTTATTTAGATTTATTCCTAAGTAGTTTATTCTTTTTGATGAGATTGTAAATGGGATTATTTCTTTAATTTCTCTTCCTGATATTTCATTGTTAGTGTATAGAAATGCAACAGATTTCTATATATTAATTTGGTATCCTGCAACTTTACCAAATTCATTGATGTGCTCTAGTATTTTTTTGGTGGCATCTTTAAGATTTTCTATGTATAGTGTCATGTCATCTGCAAATAGTGACAATTTTACTTCTTCCTTTCCAATTTGGATTCCTTTTATTTCTTTTTCTTGTCTGGTTGCTGTGGCTAGGACTTCCAATATTATGTTGAATAGGAGTAGCAAGAATGGGCATCCATGTCTTGTTCCTGACCTTAGAGGAAATGCTTTTGGCTTTTCACAATTGACTGTGAAGTTGGCTGTAGGTTTATTACATATGGCCTTTATTATGTTGAGGTAAGTTCCCTCTATACCCTCTTGTGGATGTAAATGGATATTGAATTTTGCCAGAAGCTTTTTCTGCATTTATTGAGATGATCATATGCTTTTTTTATTGGAGTATACTTGTTTTACAATGTTGTGTTAGTTTCTGCTGTACAGCAAAGTGAATCAGCTATACATATACATATATATATATATATGTATATGAATCAGCTATACATATATATCCCTCTTTTTTGGATTTCCTTCCCATTTAGGTCACCATAGAGTATTGAGTAGAGTTTCCTGAGCTATTCAGTCGGTTCTCATTAGTTATCTATTTTATACATAGTAGGGTATATATGTCAATCCCAATCTCCCAATCCATCCCACACCCCTTCCCCCATTGGTATTCATACATTTGTTCTCTACGTCTGTGTCTCTATTTCTGCTTTGCAAATAAGTTCATCTATACCATTTTTCTAGATTCTACATATATGAGTTATTCTTCAGTTTGTTAATGTGGTGTATCATGTTGATTGTTTTGTGGATATTGAACTACCCTTGCACCCCTGGTATAAATCCCATTTGATCGTGGTTTATGATCTTTTTAATGTATAGTTGAATTCATTTTGCTAATATTTTGTTGAGGATTTTTGCATCTATGCTCATCAGTGATACTGGCCTATAGTTTCTTTTTTTGTGATATCTTTGCCTGATTTTGGTATCGGGATGATGCTAACCTTGTAGAATGAGTTCAGGAGCATTCCTTCCTTTGTGAGTTTTTGGAATTATTTGAGAAGGATAAGTGTTAACTCTTCTCTAAATGTTTGGTAGAATTCATCTGTGAAGCCATCAGGTCATGGACTTTTTTGGGGAGGGATTTTTTTAAATTACTGATTCAATTTTATTACTGTTCATGATTTTTATTTCTTCCTGTTTCAGTCTCGGGAGACTGTACATTTCTAGGAATTCATCCATTGCTTCTAGGTTGTCCATTTTTTGGCCCATAATTTCTCATAGTAATCTCTTATGATCCTTTGTATTTCTGTGGTGCATTGTAACTTTACTTTTTCATTTCTGATTTTATTGATTTGGGCACTCTTTTTTGTGTGTGATGAGTCTAGATAAAGGTTTATCAATTTTGTTTATCTTTTTAAAGAACCAGCTCTTAGTTTCATTGATCTTTTCTATTTTTTTAATCTCTATTTTATTTATTACTGCTCTGATCTTTAAGATTTTTTTTCCTTCTACTATTGGGTTTTATTTATTTATCTTTTTCTAGTTCCTTTTGGTGTAAGGTTAGGTTGTTTATTTGTGATTTTTCTTGTTTCCTGAAGTAGGCTTGTATTGCTAAAAACTTCCCTCTTAGAACTGATGTTGCCACATCCCATAGATTTTGGATTGTTGTGTTTTTGTTTTTACTTGTCTCTAGGTATTTTTTAATTTCTTATTTGATTTTTTCAGTGACCCATTTGTTGTTTAGGAGCATATTGTCTAGCCTCCATGTGTTTGTGTTTTTTGCAGTTTTTTTCTGGTAGTTGATTTCTTGTCTCATTATATTGTGATTGGAAAAGGTGCTTGACACAATTTCAATTTTCTTAAATTTACTGAGACTTGTAGCCTAGAATATAATCTATCCTGGAGAATGTTCAATGTGTACTTAAAAAGAATGTGTATTCTGCTGTTTTTTGATGGAATGTTCTATATGTATCTATTAAGTTCATCTGGTCTAATGTGTTAATTAATGTCAGTGTTTCCTTATTGATTTTCTGTCTGGATGCTTTGTCCTTTGATGTAAGTTGGGTGTTAAAGTCCCCTACTAGTATTGTGTTACTGTTGATTTCTCCTTTTATGTCTGTTAATTTTACTTTATGCATTTAAGTGGACCTATGTTGGGTGCATATGTATTTATAATTATTATATCTTCTTCTTGGATTGATCCCTTGATCATTATGTAGTGTCCTTCCTTGTCTCTTGTTACAGCCTTTGTTTAAAGTCTATTTTGTCTGATTTAAGTATTGTTACCTTCTTTTGATTTCCATTTACATGGAATACCCTTTTCCGCCCCCTCACCTTCAGTCTGTGTGTTTCTTTAGACCTGAAGTGAGTCTTTTGTAGACAGCATATGTATATGTATTTTGTTTTTGTAACCATTCAGCCACTCTATGCCTTTTGATTAGGACACTTAGTCCATTTACATTTAAAGTAATTGTTGATAGTTATGTAGTTATTGCCATTTTGTTCATTATTTTGGGGGCTTTTTTTGTAGGTCCTTTTTTGTTCTTTTCTTCTGTTGCTCTTTTTCCTTGTGATTTGACATCTGTTTTTAGTGTAATGTTTGGATTCCTTTCTCTTTTTTGTGTGGTTACCATGATACACACACACACACACACAAGATTATTTTAGTTGCTGATCTCTTAAGCTCAAATACATTTTAAACACCCTGCATATTTACTCCATTCCCACCACATTGTTTGCTTTGTTTTGTTTTGTTTTGTTTTTTTGGCTGTGTTGGGTCTTCACTGGTGCATGCAGGCTTTCTCTAGGTGCGGTGAGTGAGGGCTACTCTTTGTTGTGGTGCACGGGCTTCTCATTGTGTTGGCTTCTCTTGATGTGGAGCACAGGCTCTAGGCTCATGGGCTTCAGTAGTTGTGGCACATGGGTTCAGTAGTTGTGGTTTTCAGGCTATAGAGCACAGGCTCAGTAGTTGTGGTGCACAGGCTTAGTTGCTCGCGGCACGTGGGATCTTCTCGGACCAGGGCTCGAACCTGTGTCCCCTGCATTGGTAGGTGGATTCTTAACCACTGTGCCACCAGGGAAGCCCTCCCACCACGTTTTGACATTATATTTTACATCATTTTTTGTGTGTATATCCATTAACTACTTACTGTGGATATAAGTGATTTTACTACTTTTGTCTTTTAACCTTCTTAACAGATTTATATGTGGTTGATTTACTACCTTTACTGCATATATGCCTTTACCAATGAGATTTTTCCTTTCATAATTTTCATGTTTCTAATTGTAGTCTCAAGTGGGGTTTTAAAAGTATCCTCAACTCCAATTTAAGCCCCTTTCAATTTGCCCTCTGCACATATGCCAAACTAATTTGCCTAAAACACTATTTTGTTATGATCCTCCATAAATTCCTATTGCTCAAAACTACACAAGATGGGGATCCACTCTCCTAAACCAATCTCATCTCCAACAACTCCATCTTGAGTTGCCTCTTCAATCTTCCAAGCTTCATGCTTATTTTCACCCTTGACATCCTCTTCTCCTCCTCTCACTTAGCCCAAAGCTCCTCCATTGTTAAAAGTTTAGTTTGATCTCCACTTTTTAAAAATAAATTTATTTATTTATTCATTCATTCACTCATTCATTTTTGGCTGCATTGAGTCTTCATTGCAACACACGGGCTTTCTCTAGTTGCAGTGAGCAGGGGCTACTCTTTGTTGCGGTGCATGAGCTTCTCATTGTGGTGGCTTCCCTGGTTGTGGAGCACAGGCTCTAGGCATGTGGGCTTCAGTAGTTGTGGCTTGAGGTCTCTAGAGCATAAGTTCAGTAGCTGTGGTGCATGGCCCCATGGCATGTGGGATCTTCCCGCACCAGGGATCGAACCCATGACCCCTGAATTGGCAGGCAGATTCTTAACCACTGTGACACTAGGGAAGTCCAAACATCAGGATGCTTAAGGGCAAGTCCAATAATCTCACAAGTTAGGGAACCATGGTTACATTATATGCATTAATGTTTGCTTATAGTCCTGAATTTCATTAATGTTTATACTGATAGTAAACATTTATCAGGCATTTGCATGCACTGTTCTGAAAGCTTTACATATTTTATCTTATTTAAGCCTCAAAATTCTGTCCAGTAGGTGCTTTTATCATCCCCATTTTACAGATGAGATTGAATAATTACTTTTCAATAATTACTTACTTTTACAGTAAGATTGAACAATTTCTTCAAGATCATGATGCTTGCACATAAAGAATATATGTCATAGTTCCTTTATCCAAAGTGATCTCCACTTTTGTAGAGAACTATCAAGTGTTATAGAATGTGCTAGTCATTTACCTTTTGTTCTTTAATTCATTGCCCTGTTCTGCTCTGTATTCAAGGAGCTGACTCTTCCAAACTTTGTTTCCAAGGCTCCCTTGCCAACTGGTTTCTAGGTAGGTTCATCCAATAGGAGGTAAGACATCATTGAGGAGTAGCCTCACTGGTAGTGACTAGTCTCCTCCATGGTCAACCCTATTATCTATATTAATAATCTCTGGGCTGCCTCACTAACCCTGTTTGGCTTCTCAAATCTTCCAAACACATTTGTACCTTTGTAATGAGTCTTCCATATTAAATTCTCTTTATTTGGACAGCTGGTGTGGATTCACTTTTCCTGACTAGACCTTTTCTGAAACATAGGGCCACCTCTCTATCCTCTCTCTTCTCAGATTTTCCATAATAGACATTGTACATATTGCCTGTTTCAATAATATTTCTTAACTTTTAAAAAATAGTATAGTTTGAACTGTTTCAAATAGTGCAAAATAATAAGCAATGAAGAGCTTCTTTCTCTTTCTAGATGCCCAGTCCTTTGTTTATAGTACACCAGAGTTAAACTATTACAGCAGACTAGGATGCTCCAGGCCTTCCACCTCCCCCACTCTGAAACAATGAGTTAACAACAATATATGGGCCATAATAACTCTGTGAGAACTCTAGAGACAGTTGAGAAGCTACAGCATCCAGGCCAATGTAAAACCAAGAAAAGATTCCAGAGAAATATGTAGAAAATTTTGTGGCATTTTGCATAACCATTCTTTCCCCTCCCTCTACACAGCTTAGTGAGGCATCCCCCACCTCCAATACCAGAGGTTCTTCTTTGGGTCTGAAACAAAGAGAGGACTGTGCACCCAACATTTTGGCTTGTCTGGGGGCTGCCTGAGGGATTGGTTTCTGTTTTGCCTGACTTGGAGCACTGAGGGCACTGGTGCCAGAGTTTGGAAGCTGCTGAAAACAGAGGCAAGTATTGCAGGACATTATAGCTGCAGTTCTGCAAGCAGACGTCAAAGGGAACCAAAGACCAGAAAGACTTTGGAAGATCCTATAACCTCTCGCCAGGCTCATTGTGAAGGTCTTTTCCTGCACAAAGCCAGTCTGTAATGACTGGGAGAGGTGGCTGCTTATTCAAATGTCCAAATATCAAGAATAGATCACAAGGCATACAAAGAATCATGGAGACATACCTCAATAAGAGGAACAAAATAAAACTCCAGAAACATACTTTAGAGAAATGCAGAGATATAAGCTGCCTGACACAGAATTTAAATAACTGTCATAAAGATGTTCAATGAGGGCTTCCCTGGTGGCGCAGTGGTTGAGAGTCCGCCTGCTGACGCAGGGGACACGGGTTCGTGCCCTGATCCGGGAAGATCCCACATGCCACGGAGTGGCTGGGCCCGTGAGCCATGGCTGCTGAGCCTGCACGTCCGGAGCCTGTGCTCCGCAACAGGAAAGGCCACAACAGTGAGAGGCCTGCGTACAGAAAAAAAAAAAAAAAAAAAAATGTTCAATGAACTGAAAAAGAGCACAGATATACAACTAAATGAACTAAGGAAAACAATGGATAAACAAAATGAGAATATCAGCAAAGAGATAGAAACTATTAAGAAGAACAGAACAGAAAGTATGGAGCTGAAAATTACAATAACTGAGTTGACAATTTTACTAGAGGGGTTCAAAAATACACTTGATCAGGCAGAAGAAAGAATCAGTGAACTTGAAGATAGGTTATTGGAAATTGTCCACTTAGAGAAGCAAAAAGAAAAAAAGAACAAAGCAAAGTGAAGAGCGCCTAAGGGATTTATGGGATACTAGAAAGTAGATCAATATATGCATTATACCATAATGTAGATCAATATATGCATTAAGGGGATTCCAAAAGGAGAAGAGAGAGAGAGGAAAGTGCAGAGAGCTTATCTGAAGAAATAATGATTGAAATCTAGGGAAAGATATGGACATACATAGTTAAGAAACTCAAAGAACACCAACTCTGATAAACCGAAAAAGACCCAGTTAATGAGTTCACATTACGAACTGTCAAAAGTCAACAATAAAGAGAGAATCTTGAAAACAGCAAAAGAAAATTGACTTCTTATGTACAAGGATCCTCTGTAAGATTCTCAGTGGTTTTATCAGCAGAAACCCAACATGCCAGAAGGCAGTGGGATAATATATTAAGAGAGCTGAAAGAAAAAAAAGAACCTATCCAAGGACACTGCATCTGGCAAAACTGTCCTTCAAAAGGAAGGAGAAATTAAGATTTTCCCAGATGAACAAAATCCAAGAGAGTTCACTACAACTAGACCTGTCCTCCAAGAAATGCTAAAGGGAGTCCTTCCAGTTGAAACAAAAAGATGGTAGACAGCAACATGAAGCTGTACAAAAATATAATGTTCTCCAGTAAAGGTAAATACATGGACAAATGTGTAAACTGCATTATTTTAATTTTGGTGCATGGAATTAGAGGCAAAAGCATAAAAAATATATAAATAAATTTTCATAGGCATGAAACATCTAAAGATGTAATTTGTGACATCAATAAGAAAGTGGGGAGGTGGGGTGAATTTGTAAAGGATAGAGTTTTTGTATGTGATTGAAGCTGTTATCAGTTTAATATAGAATGCTATAACTTTAAAATGGTTTATGTGATTGCAATGATAACCACAATGAAAATGTCTATAGAATATACACAAAAGGAAATGAGAAGGAAATCAAAGCATGTCACTATAAAACACAAAAGAATACAGTAAGAGAGGAATGGAGGGACAAAAAACGTTACGAGATACACAGAAAACAGTTAACAAAATGGCAATAGCAAGCCTTTCCCTATCAGTAATTACTTTAAATGTAAATGGATTAAACTCACCAGTGAAAAGACAGAGACTGGCTGAATGTATTTAAATAGCACCCAACAATATACTGTCTACAAGAGACTCACTTTATCTTTAAGGATTCACAGGCTGAAAGTCAAAGAATGGAAAAAGATATTCCATGCAAATAGTAACCAGAAGAGAGCAGGAGTGGCTATACAAATATCAGACAAAGTAGACTTTAAGTCAAAAACTGTTACAAGGGACAAAGAAGGGTATTATAAATGATAAAAGGGTCAATTCACCAAGAAGATATGATAATGATAAATATTTATACCCTAAACCTTAGAGCTCCTAAATATATGAAGCAAACTTTGACAGTCTTGGAGGGAGAAATAGCAGCACAATAATAGGATACTTCAATATCACACTTTCAATAATGGATAGAAAACTAGACTGAATATCAGTAGGGAAAAGAGGACATGAACAACACTATAGGCCAATTAGACCTATTGGATGTATACAAAACACACCACCAAATAGTAGCAGAATAAAAAATCTTCTCAAGTGCAAATGGAATATTCTCCAGGACAGACTACCACAAAATAAGTCTTAACAAACTCAAGAAGATTAAAATCATACAAAGTATCTTTTCTGATCACAATAGAATAAAATTAGAAATCAGTAGCAGAACAAAAACTGGAAAATCCACAGATACATGGAAACTAAACAACACACTCTTTATTTATTTACTTATTTGGCTGCACTGGATCTCAGTTGCTGCATGTGTGCGGGATCTTTGTTGCTGCATGCAGGGTCTTTTTATTTGCGGCATGTGAACTCTTAGTTGCAGCATGTGGGATCTAGTTCCCTGACCAGGGATCGAACCCAAGCCCCTTGCATTAGGAGCTCAGATTCTCAGCCACAGGACCACCAGGGAAGTCCCAAAAAGCACACTCTTAAGCAACCAAAAGAGTCAAAGAAGAAGTAGCAAGGGAAATTAGAAAATACATTGAGACAAATGAAAGTAAAAACACAAAATACCGGGCTTTCCTGGTGGCACAGTGGTTGAGAGTCCGCCTGCCGATGCAGGGGACACGGGTTTGTGCTCCGGTATGGGAAGATCCCACATGCTGTGGAGCGGCTGGGCCTGTGAGCCATGGCCGCTGAGCCTGCGCATCCAGAGCCTATGCTCCGCAACGGGAGAGGCCACAACAGTGAGAGGCCCACGTACTGCAAAAAAAAAAAAAAAAAAAAAAAAAAAGACGTTATGAGATGCTTTTATTAGTCAGGAGCCCAAGGGATATGTGTGATGTTTTTAAAAATCAATTTTTCTCCCCTGTTGATCTACCTCTACAGTTGGTGACACTTGGGAATCAATTTTGCTACCATATTATTAAAACTAGAGGCAAAATAATCTTGAACAGCTTTAATTTTAAAATTTAATACTAGTGATAAATGTACAGAGTGATTTACCAGATAACTGAGAGCAAACTAAGAGTATTCAGAATAGCAGAAATCTTGCAGATGGTAAAAAGATGACTTCGGCATTTAATCCAACAGCATAAAGCTGAATGAGATCAGAGGGACTTTGAAATTACACTTCTGTATGGCTGCTGTTATAGAAAATCACCAGCGAATGTTATCAAGTTTGTTGAACACTACCTATAATAAAGATTATCATCCAAGAAAAGAAGAAAAATCATGGATTGAAAAGGTAGACACTCCATTGCTATAATTCAAATGAAATCACTGGCATATTTGTCACACTGTGGAGAACACCATCCCCAGTTTTTTCTCATCAAATTATTAATGGGGGATTGGAGATTTTTTGATAAAAGGTTGAAAGGGAGCTACTCTGAGCAAAACAAGTTTCAGTGACACTCAGAGAAGCAGGTGCTGATGAATAAAACATTGAGGTGGTGGAGTATGATGAGGTGTATAGATGATTTGGACATGCAGCTCGTGTGGACTGATTAGAGTGACACAGCCCATTCTGGGTGAAGAAAATTAAAACAATCATAGGCTTTAAAAAGGAGATTTCTTGCCAGGGAATTTATACATGAATTTTTTTTTGAAATATGACATTTCTTCTATAGTGATTCCTGCCTTTGAGATGCAATTCCGGTCAATGAAGGATTCAAGATAAGAATAGAAATAACAGTCTGTGTATCTTCTTTGGAGAAATGTCTATTTAGGTCTTATGCCCATTTGTGGATTGGGTTGTTTGTTTTTTTGTTATTGAGCTGCATGAGCTGCTTATAAATTTTGGAGATTAATCCTTTGTCAGTTGTTTCATTTGCAAATATTTTCTCACATTCTGAGGGTTGTCTTTTGGTCTTGTTTATGGTTTCCTTTGCTGTGCAAAAGCTTTGAATTTTCATTAGGTCCCATTTGTTTATTTTTGTTTTTATTTCCATTTCTCTAAGAGGTGGGTCAAAAAGGATCTTGCTGTGACTTATGTCATAGAGTGTTCTGCCTATGTTTTCCTCTAAGAGTTTGATAGTTTCTGGCCTTACATTTAGGTCTTTAATCTATTTTGAGCTTATTTTTGTGTATGGTGTTAGGGAGTGATCTAATCTCATACTTTTACATGTCCCTGTCCAGTTTTCCCAGCACCACTTATTGAAGAGGCTGTCCTTTCTCCACTGTACATTCCTGCCTCCTTTATCAAAGATAAGGTGACCATATGTACGTGGATTTATCTCTGGGCTTTCTATCCTGTTCCATTGATCTATATTTCTGTTTTTGTGCCAGTACCATGGTGTCTTGATTACTGTAACTTTGTAGTATAGTCTGAAGTCAGGGAGCCTGATTCCTCCAGCTCCATTTTTTGTTCTCAAGATTGCTTTGGCTATTCGGGGTCTTTTGTGTTTCCATACAAATTGTGAAATTTTTTGTTCTAGTTCTGTGAAAAATGCCAGTGGTAGTTTGATAGGGATTGCATTGGATCTGTAGATTGCTTTGAGTAGTAGAGTCACTTTCACAAAGATGATTCTTCCAACCCAAGAACATGGTATATTTCTCCATCTATTTGTATCATCTTTAATTTCTTTCATCAGTGTCTTATAGTTTTCTGCATACAGGTCTTTTGTCTCCTTAGGTAGGTTTATTCCTAAATATTTTACTCTTTTTGTTGCAGTGGTAAATGGGAGTGTTTTCTTGATTTGACTTTCAGATTTTTCATCATTAGTGTATAGGAATGCCAGAGATTTCTGTGCATTAATTTTGTATCCTGCTACTTTACCAAATTCATTGATTAGCTCCAGTAGTTTTCTGGTAGCATCTTTTGGATTCTCTATGTATAGTATCATGTCATCTGCAAACAGTGACAGCTTTACGTCTTCTTTTCTGATTTGGCTATACAGACTGCCAACAAACACATGAGTGAATGCTCAACATCATTAATCATTAGAGAAATGCAAATCAAAACTACAATGAGATATCATCTCACACCAGTCAGAAGGACCATCATCAAAAAATCTAGAAACAATAAATGCTGGAGAGGATGTGGAGAAAAGGGAACACTCTTGCACTGCTGGTGGGAATGTGAATTGGTACAGCCACTATGGAGAACAGTATGCAGGTTCCTTAAAAAACTACAAATAGAACTACCATATGACTCAACAATCCCATTACTGGGCACATACCCTGAGAAAACCATAAGTCAAAAAGAGTCATGTATCAAAATGTTCATTGCAGCTCTATTTACAATAGCCCGGAAATGGAAACAACCTAAGTGTCCATCATCGGATAAATGGATAAAGAAGATGTGGCACATATATACAATGGAATATTACTCAGCCATAAAAAGAAATGAAATTGAGCTATCTGTAATGAGGTGGATGGACCTAGAGTCTGTCATACAGAGTGAAGTAAGTCAGAAAGAGAAAGACAAATACCGTATGCTAACACATATATATGGAATTTAAGAAAAAAAAAACAATGTCATGAAGAACCTAGGGGTAAGACAGGAATAAAGACACAGACCTACTACAGAATGGACTTGAGGATATGGGGAGGGGGAAGGGTATGCTGTGACAAAGCGAGAGAGTGGCATGGACATATATACACTACCAAACGTAAAATAGATAGCTAGTGGGAAGCAACCTCATAGCACAGGGAGATCAGCTCAGTGGTTTGTGACCACCTAGAGGGGTGGGATAGGGAGGGTTAGAGGGAGGGAGACGCAAGAGGGAAGAGATATGGGAACATATGTATATGTATAACTGATTCACTTTGTTATAAAGCAGAAACTAACACACCATTGTAAAGCAATTATACTCCAATAAAGATGTAAAAAAAATTTTTTTAAACAAGGAATAAAACTAAGTTGTCGGGCTTCCCTGGTGGTGCAGTGGTTGAGAGTCCGCCTGACGATGCAGGGGACACAGGTTCGTGCCCCCGTCTGGGAAGATCCTACATGCCGCAGAGCGGCTGGGCCCATGAGCTATGGCCACTGAGCCTGCGCGTCTGGAGCCTGTGCTCTGCAACGGGAGAGCCCACAACAGTGAGAGGCCCGTGTACCGCAAAAAAAAAAAAAACAAAAACAAAAAAAAACTAAGTTGTCAGAAAAAGAAAATGAATAGAAATGGTACTGGAGAAAGTATCTTCCACACTTATATTCTGGGATAAAATTCAATTAAACTCTCCCTTTGGATCAGAAATTGCCCTGGGTCTTCATGCTGAGATCCTATCATGACTGTAGAACTTCTATCAGTAAGAGCAGCAATCTGAACTAGTATGAAAAACACACTAAAACTCACTCGTCTAGTGCGTTTGGTGGGAGGATTTCTGTGACTCAGTGAAATCCATGTCATTTTGTCCTTAATGGATGTAAACTGCCTCTTTTTCTTTTATAGTTGAGTTAATAGTAATTTATTGGCAAGCTTTATGTGGTTGTGATACACCTTTAAATTTTAGACTATCACAATGCAGGTACCACCCCAACACTGAGGCAGTCCCATCATCCTCTGAGGCCAAAGTTCCCCATGTGTTAAGAATGGGTGAGCTGGATGGACTCTAAGGGCTCTTGTGGATTTCACAGTCAACAAAAATAAAAGGCTCCACACTGTATAAACATCCATATCTTCTTAAACTCTGAACATGTAACAAGCTCGTTTTCCTCTGTTCACTCTCAATGTTGAAAAATCTTAAGATACTTTGGTCAAAAGGCCTTAGATTTAGTACCAAAAGCCCAATTAACTAGCTCTTATCAGCAGTGTTAACATTGTTACATTTCCAAACGGAAATAATAAAAATTGTGAATGTGGGAATTCCCTGGTGGTCCAATGGTTAGGACTCCATGATTTCACTGCCAGCAGCCTGGGTTTGATCCCTGGTCAGGGAACTAAGATCCTGCAAGCTGCGTGGCACAGCCAAAAAAAACAAAAAAACAAAAAAACTGTGAGCAGTAGTTTACCACTCAGTTTCCTGTATACATTATCTCTTTGATCCTTATGAAATTCCTATTACCCCATTTTTTTGCATTGACAACTTAAAACTTTTATTTGTTTGTTTATTGTGGTAAGCACACATAACATGAGATCTACCCTCTTAACAGATATTTAAATGCACAATCCAGTATTGTTATCTGTAGGCACTACGTCATACAGCAGATCTCTAGAACTTATACATCTTGCATAACTGAAATTTTAGGCCTGTTAATTAGCAACTCCCCATCTCCCCCTTTCCACAGCCCCTGGCAATCACCATTCTATTCTTTGTTTTTATGAGCTTACTCCCATTTTATATTTAAAGAAACCAAGGTTCTAAGATGTAAGTAATTTTTCCAGACCATACAACCAACAAGTAGAGAGGCCAGAGTTTGAGCCCATATTGACTCCAAAGGCCAGTATTTCCATGACACCTCACTACTTATAAAGGGAGGTGGACTGCTATAAAAATAGTAATGACTACATTTTAATGAGGAGTTTCTATGTGCCTGAAACTGTGCTAAGAGCAGCAACATGTCAATTCTTATCAAAAACTTGTTAAGAAATATAATTGGCTCCATTTCACAGAAGAGGAAACACACTTGTAGAGCTAGAAAATCACACTGGGAATCAAATCAGGCAAGTTGGATCCAGAAGCCCAGTCATGAAATCACTGAATGTGCTGCCTCCTTCCCCAGGTGGGGAGGAAGGAGGGAGCGTTACCTGTTCCCAAAGCACCTGAGGGCATAGTTGTTTACGTCAAGTTATCCCCCAAAGAAAACTGGTCTTGCTCTCTCTGACAGTGTCCTAAAGTGATGCTCCTTTGGTACTGAACCTGAGGACACAAGGCTCCACTGAGGCTGAAATGCTCACCTTGGACCACAGCCCCTTGGCTCTCCCTCTGAATATAACACACTGTTGAGTTCATTCTTCCTCAAGGGGAAAAAAATACGATAGAATTTGAGAAGTTCTAAAGAACGGTAGAAACAAACACAAATGATCACAGCTTATTGAAGGAGACTAGTGTGAGGTTGCCTTGGTGACCAAATCCTGCTAGATTGGGGGATTTAGGGGATCCCCAGGGCCTTGAAAGGAAGTACAATCCCTCCACCCTTGAGGCACGTGCATTCTCACTGCAGTATTGTGCACACCACTCTGCCACGCTCTTTATTTTTCAGTCATTTCCAGCCTTATTCATTGATGACTCTGGTATTTGGTTCAGTCAGGCTTCCTTTCCCATGATCCACTCTATCAGATCAAATGTTCAAAGTGCTCTCTATATGCCCATGAAATTCTACCATTTAAGCTTGTTCACTCAAGAGCCCCCCACCAGATCTATTCTCCAACCTCATAGCGACCTCAAGCCATTGACTCTTATCTGTTTTCTCCCTCTCCATCAGTCTCCTCCACTTCTCGCTATGCCAGCTAGATCCTAAGGACCATAACTAGTGCCTAAATGTCCCCTATCTTCTGTCCTTTCAAAGCACCTATCCTGACTCCAGCCCCAGATGAATCTAACTGCTTTCTCCATGGCTGCATCTAGACTGTTGGGTACCACTGGAGGAAATTACACAAGTTGGCTCACTGGTACCACTAGAAATGCATGGTCACCAACCTCAACTGTCCAGGAAGTCTACTATGTTTTCCTGGTGAGTTCATATTCCTATTATTTTCAACATTTTCTCCTCTTCTTAAATCTCAGATTCTCTTGCCTCCTCATTTACTGTTTACCCTTGAAACCAAATATGCATATGCTCCTGCACTACTCCTACAACATCCGTTATTGGGACCCCACCCAGATATCCTTTACAGAGAGGCATACCCATTCCCCAGCTGCTGTGGAGTTGGCTGCTAATGGGTCACTCCTGCACCCTTCTCTAAGGTGTGAGATTATTCCCTTTGATTACGGAAGCCGCCTTACCCAGAGATGCCTGGGAGGTTATGTACCCCACTCCACTTCCAGCAGAGCAGCAAATGGGTAATGACTGCCTGAGGCAGGGATATAGATGTCTAGCCCCCTTGCCTCAAAGACAGACAAACTCAGCAGAAGCAGTTTACACACCAGAGCTCCCTGAGGGACTGGGCTGAGGCTGGATTTTTGAAACCACACCTTTGCTTAGCTTTTTCCTTCAACCACTGCTTCCCATACTGCCTTAAGTGTTTTTCTTGAGAACACTCCCTCAATCAATCACTAGCACAAAAATCCCCATATTGAGCTCTGCTTCTAGGGAACTTGACATAAGATACCCATTGACTTCTTCCCCTCCTTTCCCCTTGTTGGACCAGAATGATCCCTGCTCCTATTCAAGACCAATGCCTCCTCCTGTGTTCTGGACCCTGTGCTGTTCTGTCTTCCCAGGAAACTTGCAGAATCAATAGTCCTTTCTCTTTTTTGTTGGCTCCTTCCCATCAGGACTGAAGCAAGCTCAAGCCTCTCCCATCTTAAAAAACTAAACCTTCCCTCAGGCCCACCTTCTTTATGGCTACTGCATTCCTTTCTCTTCTCTCTCACAGCCAAACTTCAGCGTTAGATTGTTGGTGTTTTTTTTCATGGTTACATTTCTCCTTCATATGAAGACCATAAAGTGTCCACCTTATGGAAAGATTATGGAGAACTCAAGATATGGCCAGAAGGGAGACCTTTCAGGATGTTCCTGCCACTCTTATTGTTATTTTGAGTTTTCTGACACATGAGCTGTTGAACACTGCCCTGCGGTGCTGTTTACATGTGCCTCCTCCATTTCCTCACCTCTTACTATTTTCTCAGCCCACTCCAATCTGGTTTCTTCCCCTGCCACTTTACCTCTGACCTCAATTTTGCTAAATCTAATGGACATCTTTCAGTTCCTATCCTACTTGTTTCTCTCCCTCAGTCTTTGCTTCACTACCTTTTCTTGGCTTCTCTCTCTTTGTGCGCCTCCTGCCTGTCCAGCTGCTCCTTTCTGGCTCCTTTTTGGGTTCCTCTTCTTTCAATGTCCATTAAATGATGGCATCTCACGAAGATCTATCTGGAACCTAAATTATTTTCACTCTGCATGTGCCCTAAGCAACTATATTCAAAGGCTTTAATTACCATCTTTATACAATGGATTCACAAATATCCAGCTCATGCCTTTCCTTTGAACTCCAGACATATATTCAACAGACTTTGCCACATCTCCTTGTGGCTACTTTAAATATGCCTTAAACAGAATATGTCCAGAATTAAATGCATAATTTTTCTACCCAAACTGCTCCAACTCCAACCTGATAGCCTTAAAAAGTATCACTACCACCCACATAATTTCTCAAGTCAATAATTTATGAGTCATTTGTTATTCCTCCCCAAGCACATATTCAATCAATCACTGAGTCATGTTAATTCAACCTCTTAAATATCTCTCAGATATATCCCTTTCTACATATTTTCCCATGACAGTATGCTAGTTTAGCCATCGTTTCTTGTTTAAAATAATCTCTATGTCTCCATTTATAATCTTTATATCAATTAGGGGTTAGTTGCAGGAAATAGAAAACACTTTAGTTTTTATGTATAAAGGGATTTAATACAGGAAACAAGGAGCTTGCACAATCTTGGAAGGACTGGGTTAGGCTTCCAGAAATAACATCTAGAACAATACCACAAAATGAGCCCAGCAGGGGAACTGCTCCCCTACCACAATCAGGAATGTGGAGAGTCAAGAAGCCATCACTGGAAATTTTGACGCTAAGAACATCACATTAGAGGTGATCTGGGGTCACAAAGGCAGTGAAGATGCCTCTAGTGGCCATTTTGCTGGTGCCTGACACTGGGCTGTTGCTGCTGGGAGGGCCAATGGCCATGACCAATCATGCCAGCTGAGACCACCTTCTAAATCTCCCAGATGCATGTAATTGATGGAATGTTATCTGCTATAGAACCTGAGCTGGAAACTGGTCTTCAGCAGCCTCTGCAGCACAGGAAGGCATGTTTGAGGGAGGCTGAACTGGACATTGAACCAGTCAACCCCTGACCCCCATCTGCCACCCTCTTCCCATTGACACAACCGTACTTCCTTTTCCTCTCTAACCCCTTTTCCTCTCTGCTGCCAGAACAATGCTTTAAAAGCACAAGACAGATGACAAAATCCTCCTTAAAACTCACTGATGTTTTCCCATTGCTTTAAAAATATAATCCAAATTCCTCATCATGGCCTTACTTATCATGTGCTTGCTAAGGGCCAGGTGCTCTGCTAAGTGATTTTTGTGGATTAAGTCATGTAATTCTCAAAATAAGCCTATGAGTCAGGTATTCTGGTTTTACAGATGAGCCAACTTAGAGAGATCAACTTCTCAAGGTCACCCTAATTTAGGAGGCAGGCAATCAGACTTTCTGGCTCCATAGCCTATGCACTTAGCTCTGTGTTGTACTGTCTCCATCAGGACAGGCCCTGGTGATGTCTGCAGCTTCACGTCTTACCAACACCTCCCTCACATCCTGTGCTGCCCAGGCTGGCCACCCTTATTCGAGAAGATGGTGTGCTCTTGTGCCTCCAGACTTTGAATTTATTGGTCCCTTTTGTAGAATGTTCTTCCTCCTCTTTTTCCCTAGCTCATGTCTGCTCATCCTTCAGGACAACTCAGCCAAATACCCTTCCTCTGAGAAGCCTCTCCTGACCCCTTAGAAGATGCTGAGTCTTTAAGGGTACCACATCTCCTCTACTATAGGACTTCACACATTTGGAATTATCCACCAAATCATCTAATAATTCTTTATTTAATGTCTGTCTTCCTCACAAAACTGCACAATGACAGTCACTGTGCCTGTAGTGTTCATCACTCTCCCAGGTGCCTAGAATTTTGCCTCCTACAAAATGGGCACTCAGCAAATATCGATAAACTGACTGATTAGGGGAATGAAATTTTTTAAACTCATTTTCCGAAATGAGTAACAAAAATAGAAATAGCTCAGCAAAAAATATGGACAAATTGTCCCTGAAAAAAGAAAGAGGAGAGATTAAGGGAAATTGGAAAGGTTGCAGATCTCATTAACCTCCTGGGTTCATTTAGGAGCAGAAAGCAGTGGGAGAGAGAAACAGGATTGCACTGTGACTGGATCCCTGTGCACAGCCCGGATCTCACTCCATGCCCACCTTGAATCAAGTCTCAGCTGTCGCACATCCTGGAATTAGATCCAAATCCACAATTTTATATTTCCAGGAGGTTGGGGGGCAACAGAGGAGTATATATTTCATACCACGAGGCCAAACTTCATAAATATTCTCTTTAAACATCTTTGCTCCATCCCCAAAGTTCTCTCCAGATGCCAGCTAACTGACCTCTTCTTTCTCCTCCGGAGTAGCCCTTCCTACAGCTTCCCTAACCAGGCCAGACCCTGCCTCCTTCCTGCCAGAGGCTACCCAGATTCTGTGTTCCTGTCTTTCTTTCTTTGGGTAGGGCAGTGAGATTCATGCTCTTAGAATCTCCAGGGAGCATCCTCGCACTCAGCCCCTGCCCAATAACAAAGCCTGCTTTTTGGGATCCACCTCCCCTAGAAGGCAGGGTGGACTGTAAATATAGTGAGGATATTTGGAGGTAAGTTAAACCAGTGTAACTTTTGTCCCTGCTAATCTTACTTTCCTTGTCATATGAGCTCCGCCATCAAGAACCACTCCCAATAGGGCTCAGATCATAGAGTTTCTTCCATGATGTAGCAAGGATGCTTCTCCTTCTGCTATTAAGTCTGAGCTCTGAAACGCAGTGCCCTGGGAAATAGGATTAGTGCTCTCCAAAGGGAAGTGTGAGATGAAACACCCCTTCCACCATAATGAAGTGTAGGAAGAAGTAGGGTGAAGATGTCAGACACATGTCCCTACTGTCTTCCTCAGTGGGTGGAAGCTTTGCTGGGGTTGGTAGAAATATCCTGATAGGTAAGGGGGAGCCAAGATCATCATGGGGCTGGAGGTTGGAAAGAATCATTCTTCTATGGGCACTGCCTGGGGAAAATGACATATACACGACCATACCCATGTGGCACAGGGAGGATGCAGCTACTCAGAGTGAGGGGTCAGAGAGGATACCCTGTGGTGACATTCCTGGATCTCTCAGGCTTATGTGTGGGCTTCGGGGGTCCTGAAAGTTCCTATATGTTCAGTGAAAGAGACAAAGTACAGAGAGGACTATTGGTATAGCAGAAGCCTAGGTCAGGAGGCCATCAAGGGTGGGACCTCAATGACCAGAGGCAATGACAGTGGTACCTAAACAAACACTAGCTCAGCCATCAGAGCAGCTTAGCCACCCAACAGTGAAGATGAGAGAAAGAGCACAACCTCCATAGCAGGACTCAAAGCTTTCCCACACCCAGAGGGGAGGCAGGAGGAGGGGGAAAGAAGAAATGGCTTTGAATTGACCAAATATTTACCCAATAGAGACTGTTCTAAACCAAAAGAGACTCTTCACATGACTCGAGTTGGAGAAACTATTATTTGACAAGTTCAGAGTGTGTTGCCTGCCTCCTTCCCTCTCCCCACTCTCTAGCCCAGTCTCAGCAGAGCAGGCTGGAGAGCGATGGGACCTGGCAGCCCCAGGGCAGCTGACAATACTTATGGAGACAGCGTCCTTCAGGACTGAGGCATACGTCACTGGGCTACATCTCAGCATCCACATGGCCTCAACAGGGATTCTGACAGAAGCCATGCTGGAACACATCTCCTAACCTGAAGGCTCCTGCTCCTTGGATCTCTCAATGCAGTTGCTGCCTGTAGCTGGAAGGCTTAAAAAAAAAAAAAAAGCCCAGTTACATTTTGAAACCCATTTAATTGGTTCTAGCAATGAGCCCCCATCCCAGGAGATGATGAGGAAGGCAGCCAGCTGCTATCTCACATGAAAAACACAGCCAGCCAAAGACACCCGGAGGGGCAGGGCAAGCATGTTGGAAGTCCACTGGGCTACAGCCTATCTGCACATCGATTAAGCAAGAGTGAGGAACCCAAATATGAATGCTATTGCCATGGTCTTTTATTGTGGTCTTTAAGAAATGGTGGTGATGGGAAGGGAGGGAGAGGGTACAGTGAGGAAGGGCTGAGGTTTTGGAAGGACGAAACTGCCAGGAGCCGCAGCTTTGGAAATGCCACTTCAGCTGTTTAAATGCTATGGTTGGTTGTACAAAATGATCGTTATCTTGAGGCCTAAATTCTGCTGATTCAATTGCTCTTATTTGAATTTTCAAATTATTCCTGACAAGATAATAAGTCTCTTTCAAAACATTAAATTGGATAAATCTCCCTGCTGGAGGTCTCCAGTTCCATTTAATTTTCTGCAGATATTCTAAGGATCTAATGAGAAATCAAAATGAAAGGGCTTAATTGGAATTTCTCTGATTCCCCAACATGAGGTCTTTGGAACATGGAAATGGTCAGGCAACGAGATATTTCTTTTCTCTCTCCCTCTCTGGGTTTAGCTAAGTCCCACTCCTGACCTTTAGACCATCTTGTTAAACTTCACAGTCTATAGAAGGCTGAACACTAATTACAGAGCTTGATTCTTGTTTGTTTTTGTGGCCAATTTTAACACACTCCCCAGTTTTCTCTAGATCTATTAAGGCTGCATGCTATGTCTTCAGCTGAGCCGCATGGACACAGCACATCAGATGGGAATTTTCAGACCTGCTATTCTACAGAACTTGGAGGTCTGAGAACTGAGCTTGTAAAGTCTCCTGGAAACTGGTTTGCCAAAATTCATTTCTTTGACTCTCAGAAGCTTCCCTAGAGAAATGCCTTTGGGTGTTGTTACCATCCATGCTGGGTGCTAACCATTACCCTTTATTGAGCACTTACTACGTGCCAGACACTTGGCTAAGTCTTGCACATGCATGTTTCATTTACTCCATCTCCACAGAACATGCCAATGAAGCAGGTGCTACACTTATCCCCGTATTATGGATGAGCAAGTAGGCTCAGAGAGAAGTGATTTACCCCAGGTCACACACTTAGCAAACAGTGTGTGTGTTGGGAAGAGGGCACAGATTTGAGTCTAGATTTGTCTGCCTCTCAAACTCATGCTCTCATTATCCTGAGAATAAACCATCTAAGTTACACAAAAATTGCTTTTAATGAGGTTCCAGGAGAGGATTACTGACTTTAGATACCAGAGTCATCTGTTATCTTGTCAACCCATCCATCATAGACACTAACTCTTCTATCGCTTTCAGAACCTTTTGCAGAGATGGACAATGAGGCAGGAGGAGAGAGAATGGGGTATAATTTCCTCACCAAAGAAGCTGCTGTCACCCAGACTGGGAGAGAGATTGACGTGACGGTAACCACCTCCATGTTTGTTCCCAGGATTAAGAGAGAAGACAGAGGAGCCACATTAGCTTTGTTTGGCACAGATCCCACCTCATTAGAGATGACACTGGCCACTTGACTGGTCCTGGGGTAAATACGGAAGGAGAGCTGTATTTACTGGTCCTGGGGTAAATATGGAAGGAGAGCAGCAGGTGACCGTGGCTCCTGTCACCTGGTATTAATGGCCATTCCAGATTAAGAGAGCCAGGAGGGTAAAGACCAGCAAGCAACTGCTTCGAATGGTAATTTTCAGTGTGGACTTTGCTCTTGCCCTATCACTTCTTGACTTTTATCATCTGCCATGATGATAGTGCATAAAAGGGTGCTTTGGCCAGGATACTCTTTCAGGATACTCTTTGCTCACAAAACTTCACTGTAAATATAAAATGGCCTGTGCCCCTGGCTTTTAAAACCACAGGAAAGGAGTGTGGTGAGGAAGGGTGGAAGGAACTTACTTTGACTTAATCAGCACAAAAACTTTCAAAATGAGGAAAGTTGTATAGAAATTTCAATTTAGGGCACAGGAATGTCCCCATAAATGGGTGACTAAGACCTCAGAGGGCTCAGCACCAGTGTCTGGAACTGTAAGAGCTCTCCCACTCCACCTCCACCCCAGTACCTCCCATCCGTGCACACTCAGATCATGGCTGGATCAAACTCATGAGCCATATGTTATTTATATCCCTGATTACTTTCCAAAAGATGTGAGGTAGCTTACATCAAAAGATACATGTCCAATAATCCTGTAAAAACAAGACTTAAATGATAAGAAACAAACATTGAAAGAGACCAAACAAAAAATATTATTGTAGAGACCTAGACCTGAATGAGTATAAAATGTTACTTTGAGCTTCCTGACACCCAAGGTGAAAAAGAACCATGTTAAGGTACATACTTCTCAATATCTGATTTTAAAAGCACATCAAATTTGTCAGGGGATGTGGATTACTCAGTTTGTTCTGTTCCGTGGTCACCCACCACACCCCAAGCAAAGGCCAGACAAAACAAAACCTTAGTGATGGGAGGGCAAACCCTCTGCCTTAAACAAAACAGTGTGGTCACAGCAATATCCTTTCTCACACTGCAACACCCTCTGGCTATTCTCTTGGACATCCTTTGTTCATTCTTGGTAAACCTTCTGTAGGATTCTGCATGAGAATTAATTTCATTAAAACACTCCCTGCAGGAGTGTATCAACAGTTGTCTGGTAGCAATAGCTGAAGTTCATTTCTGAGCCTTGTGAGGAGGCAGGAGAGATTAGTTACTATTTCCAAAGGTCTGGTTACAAGAGGGCATGATGACATTCTAGAGAATATTGACACAGGAGTCAGAACACCTGGGTTCTTGTCCCAACTGGACAACTAACGTAACTGTGTGTCACTGGGTGAGCTCTTTCCCATCTCTGAGCTGCACTTTCCCCATCTGTACCACGAGAGGGTTGAAATAGTTCAGGCTTTCTCAACTCTGGCCGCACATTAGAATCACCTGGGCAACTTTTAAACATACATATGCATGGCTTGCTCCACAGATAAACTAATGATTTGTACTTCCCTAGGGGTAGTGCCCAGGCATCAGTGTTGTTGAAAACACCTTGGAAGATTCCCATGTGCAGCCAGGACTGAGATCACTGGAAGGGATGATCTCTAAAAGACCTCTCCAGATCCATGCTTCCATGGAGACATTCCTATTTTGAGGGATGCCTCAGTGAATGATTCCCCTGGGCACGGAGCTCTTTCTCAGAGTCAGCTAGGTTAAAAAGAACAAACTAGAAAGGTCCTTATAAATCATGCAAAATGAGCTGCCTGCTTCTGCAGCTGCAGGACAAAAATACCTCGGTGCACTTGGTCTATTTCTCCCTCCTTGCTGGTGGTAAACAGCAGCCCTCTAACAGAGAGCATGCGCTCCACCATCTGTGACCTCAGTCTACCTTTCTGGCTTCCTCCTCTCCCCGTGTGAGCCCTTCTACCTCACTTCCCAGTGCATACTGACAGACCCTAACCCTCAAGGATAGGCTGACTAAACTCAGATAAAACACTAAATTGTTACTTCAATTTACATTTCAAGTAAGCATTAACTCAGCACCTACGTGACAGAGGCTGGGTTAGGCATGTTCATTGTCTCATTTTAAACATTTGATTGGCATTTGTAGAAAAGGGGAGAGATCCCCCTCCCCTCTGACCATCACTGTTAAAAGAACAGCAAGCCTGAGCCAAGCCATAGGGTTAGGATTCGGCTGGACACAAGACCACAGGTGGCTGGCCTTGAAGAATCGCCTCTTCTGAGGGACTTGGTGGAGAGGTTGAGGATGGAGTCTAACAGATGGTCCTCTCCAAGGAATTTGGCAACCAATGGCTTCTCCCAGGAACCAGAGCCCAACTTGTCATAGCCGTGGTTGACCAGCAGGCCTGTGCTTCCAGCCCTTTACCTGCATTCCTCAAATAATCTGGTCAGATTACATCCTAACTCCCCTCCATTGGCCCAAGACTGTGTGTTAATATTTTGCATCCCCTGGACTACTTGGAAATAACATAAGTATTTGTTATCCTATATCCTGACGTTCCAGTCTACTATACGCACCCCCCCAAATTGACTTCCAACAAAACAGCATAAACACTATAGAAAAACTTCTGACAAGAGTTCACTAACATAGAATAAACATTAAGTTATTGAGAGGATTATGGTTTCAGTATAGAACATAAACATATAACACCCTGATAAACTAAGAATAATATGGTGAACAAAAATTGAGTGGTTGGGAGAGGAAGGAGGCAAAAAATAAGCAGTATAATAATCAACTCACCTACCATAGTAAAGATCAAAATTCACCTCTAAAACTGAAATAGAATTAAAAATAGAGTTAACTCAAAGATTCTATAATATATATTTTCTTGACCATAACAGAATATTTTGGGAATTAATGAATTTTGGGGGAATTAATGATACCTGTAGTAAAAAGTGTTTAATAGAAGTTCAAAAAGTCCTTAAATTTTGCATCAGTTTCTTTCCCTTCTATTAAATTCATGCAAAATTAAATGTAAATTTTTTATTTTCTCAAAATAGTGTATTCTTACAGATTTCTCTCTCTCTGATCCATATATATATTCATACAGAAATGTTTGGGATCATGCTCACTGAGTGTTAATATTAGTTATTTCTAGGCACTGGGGGTTTAGTTAATTTGTTTCTTCAGTATTTGTTCTTTTCTGACTTGTTTGCATTTTTTACCATGATCATGTACTATGTTTAAAAAAAAAATCATGGGAATTCCCTAGCAGTCCAGTGGTTAGGACTCTGTGCTTTCACTGCCGAGGGCACGGGTTGGATCCCTGGTCCAGGAACTAAGATCCTTCAAGCTGCGCCATGTGGCGAAAAATAAAAATAATAAAATAAAATCATGACTTGAAAAAGTCAGTTGACTATGAGTCCATGAATGGCTTCAAGAAATTCTATGCATAATATCCATGTGTGTGATTTTTTTCTGGAGAATATGTCGTATTCTCAACCAATGTCCGAAGTATTTATGACTCCAGAATACAGTTCTGTGCTTTCTGCATTTCTTCTACTTTTGGTTTTTAAGCTTCTGGTTAATAATAAAGCTGCCTTAGACTGTCAACCAAATACTAGGAACTGTACCAAGAACTTCATATGTATTATCTTTCGGTTTCTGCACTTTACAAGATAGATATTATCACTCCCATGTTATGGAGGAGAAATGAAGATCAGAGATGCCTAGTCACTTGCCCAGAGTCACAGAACAATCAGAGGTAGACCTTGTCATCTGAACCCATCTCTGCCTGGGTCTGAAGTTTGCTCCAATACATTCATCTACCTCATCAGATAAGTCATCAGAAGTCATTTGCCTGCCAGCATTTATGGGCCTACGATTAGCTGCCAATATCCCAGGTGCTGGGGACACAGCAATAAACACTGGACAAAAATCTCTGCTTTCTTGGTGTTGATATTTTAAGAAATGGCTTAACCTAGATTTAAAATATGCTTATATTGTTTCATTTTATTTTTATGGCAATCCTGTGAGGCAGGCAGGTATTGCTATCCCTGCTTTATAGCGAAGCCAACTAAGTCTGGGAGAAAGAGTTATCTGATTTGCGTAGCTGTTACGGGATTGAGCCAGAATATCAAACCTGATAAGACTCTAAGTCTCATCTTTAAGTTTAAAATATGCATATATTTTAGAATTAGACCAGATCCTAGTAGCAAATAGTGGTAGTGATAGAATATAAAAATTAAGGGTAAGTTTTGCCCTCAGTCGCACTTGATACAGGTTATTGGACATTGTGAAACAGATTCAGTTTTTCATTACCTCACTCCCACTCTCCCTTTCAGGGTCCTTCTCTCCACTCCTGCTGATGTGTCCTCTACTTGCTCTCAATTGTTTACACACAACTCACTCTCTGTCTTCCCTCTCTGCTTCCCCCCAAAGCTGAGGGCTCAGCTGTGCTCAGGTCAGCTTTTCCATGCAGTCATCGTTGACTGAATACCTAGAGGACGCTGGAGGGCAAGTATGGGAAGGTCCATATGTAAAGAATATGACACAAGGTCTCTCCCAACAGGGACCAGCACTTGTGTTTTAAATTGGGATTTTTAAGCCTCAAAAGACTTTAAGACCTAAAAAAATGGATCTCAAATGGTGGATTTTCAGCTATACTTTAAATGGTATATTCCATTAGAATCACTTATAAATTATTCAAAAGCTTGCTATAAATGCAGACTCCCACATTCCACCTTCAGAGAATCTCCAGTTCTGGGGTGATAGCCAGGAATTTGCACATTCAGCAAGTTTCTCAGGGTCCATGCACCACATTTTTGAAAAGCACTGGTGTATGGAGAGAGAGTGCATTGAGCACCCGCTCCAGGAATCCCTGCACCATGGTTGCACACACAATACCTCTGTCAAAGCAGTTATCACACTCTGTTGCAATTGTCTGTCTGTGTCTATGTCTGCAACCAGACAGTGGAACCCATTCCTATTCATCTCTGCAGCCCAGGTCCCTGGCTCACGGTACCTTACCCAGAGACACTCAGTAAACATTTACCAAATGTATGAAGACAGGCCCAACTCTGCATTAGTCATACACACACACACACACACACACACACACACACAGAGTATTCCTATGGGAAAAGCTGGTCCTAGCCCTGCACCACTACATGGTGCCTGGGGTAAAGACCAGCTTCTACAATGTGCTGAGAAGGAAGGTTTCATAAAGCCATAGCTTACCTGGCAGCTGGAGAAAAGCAAGAAGCCATATTACAAGAGAGTTAAACACTTGATGTATTCCCACTCCCTTCTAGCAAATAAAGGTGGGATGAAACCTTCAATAATGAAATTGATCATCTTGGTGAAGATCACAGAGCAAGGTGCTGAGATCTGAGACCAGAACTCTAATTTTTCTTTACTCTACATGCCCCTATTACTCTGATCAAACCTAAGAAATCCAAACTTCTTTGATCTTGTACCACTGTCAATAAAAATATAATGATACATTAATGTAAGACCTAACTTTTCATATTGTAATACACTAAATATTAGAACTGGAATTTCTAATTCTGCCTAGCAATGGAAGCTCTTGCAATCACTCCACTCTGAAAACCCCTAGACTCTGTCAGCACTCTTCATTAAGACAGGAAAATCTAGGTTGGGAACCAAAGGGAAAGGAAGCCCAGCATAATATCAGGAAGGAAAAAGAAAAGATGGAAAAAAGAGAGGTTGGGGGAGCAAAAAAGCAGGAGGGAAGGAGAGAGAAAAAATGTAAGGAAAGATGAATGGAAGAAAGGAAGGAGTGAATGAGGAATAAGGAGGAAGAAAAGGAGGAGGGGGAGGAGAGAGGAAGGGAGGGAGGGGGGAGTTCTGAAGATTTCTTTTCTGGGAGCCAATTACATTATACATACACTGGATCATCTTATGATATTGTTACTCTAACTCGCAAGCAGCAAGCTTGGGTTAGTCAAAGGGACATCAAGATCAGGTTTGCTACTTCCCACACTTTCCTCACTCCAATTTACAGTTTAGTGACTTTGGTAAGACAGAGAGTAGCAATGTCCTGCCTTCATGGCTTCCCTGATGGCTGTGAGAGTCCATGAATGTGTTTATGGCTCATATCTCTCTAGTCCATAAAGCATTGAACAGTACTCTTTGTTTTTCACCCTTCAGTTTCCAGGTGCTTGACTGAGCCTCCAGTACAACGCAGCCTGATAACAGAACAGATAAGATACTTATGATGTGTAAACTGAGACGATCCATTTGTGGACATGCCAGAATTTGTCTTCATAGAACTAAATAAGGTCAATAGTATTGCGAGCCCAGAAAATCCCTATGAGTGCTGAAACTTTAAAACACTTTGTTCTGTATGTCATACATTTGGAAAGAACTTTAAAGGTCATCTACTTCAAACTCTAAATTAACTACTAAAAACAAAGTCACTTTATCTTTTGGGGCAGCCTGGGTTTCTTCATCTGTAACATGAGAGGGCTGGACTAGTCAAAGTCTAAGATTCATTCTGATTCCAACATCTCATAAATCAACCGGCATATCTAAGATCAGTAAGCAGTCAAAGACTCCCTGGTGTGTGGTCAAACACACTGGATAAGAAAATACAACTATGGCTCTCTTCTGTCCTTCCATATATCAACTTATAAATGCTAACTTTAATTTGAAGTGTTTAATGGAAACCTGGTCCAGTCTGGAAGATATGTCTACTACATCTAGAAATGTAAACAACTTTATTTCAGGAGAGTGAAGGGTTAATTATAGGCATTGATGAATAACCTTTATTTCCATGATTTTATCTCACCCTTGCCAAATGTGTGACTTCACTAGATGTGTCAAAAGGGTAGTAAAGTTTCCAAAGCTAAAAAGAAAGGGCAGGCCTTCTCAGACATCCGCAAATGCTAATTACTCATAATGGCAAGTCATTACCCAAATCCATTTCTGGAAAGTCACAAGGACTTGACAGGTCGAAGCAAAAATGTCATTTCAGGCTCCCGCAAGACACTCTGCCAAATTAACCCTCAGCATGCTCATATTTACCACGCTCTTTTTCCAAGTAGGGAAAAACACAAATACAAAGGGAGGTCGGTACTTTAGAGAGAGAAAACCAATTCAAGGCCTACACTTGGGAAGGCAAGGGCAGCTATTGCGCTCCAGGGCTTGGGGATTTGTATCAAGGATTTCCTGCAGCACAACTTTAACTGCATAACTGTGGGCTTCCAGGGATACAGCACTCCAACAACAGAGAGAAATGCAGCTATCTGGAATGTGAAGGTGGGGATACAAGAAAGTCAAAGCTCTTTGGAGACAGACAGAGTGAGGCTGAGATGTGGCTGCCATAGCAATGGGTCTTGTAAACAAATGCTGGTCCCATCCAGATTTTTAAAAATAAGTTTATGCATTATTTTTTTATGCATTCAAACATGTATTCAGTCAACGAATATTTTCTAAGTATCTACTTTTTGCCAATACTATTCCAGGTTCTAGGGATACAGTGGTGAATAAGAAAGACAGTGCTTGAAATGGGGATATATGTATATGTATAGCTGATTCACTTTGCTATAAAGTAGAAACTAACACATCATTGTAAAGCAATTATACTCCAATAAAGATGTTAAAAAAAAGAAGGAAAGAAAAAAAGAAAGAAAGACAGTGTTTGGCCTCATTGAATTTCCAGAAGGATAATGAACAGTAACTAAATAATCACAGAAATGAGTAAGTATAATTAAAGTTCATATTTCATTAAGTACAATGAAGAGAATGAACAGGGCAGGATGAGAGATTTGAACAGAGCCACTTGATCTAGTCAGCTGGCTAGAGGCAGGGTCATCCTAGCTTTAGAAGATCAAGAATAAGGAACAGTAGCATTCCAGGTGGAAGGTATATTCTGTGCAAAGCCCTCAAATGGGCATATAGGAACTGGAAAGAAAGGGGAGTGTGGCTGGAATATAAGACATGTGTAAGAGTGGGGACAGCACAGCCTGGAGAGGTGCGAGGGGGCCTCCGAATTACCAAGGTCAGTTAGGAACAGGAGAGAGGTGCAGGAGAGGGTGGGAGAGAGCACATTCTGAAATTCACAGGCAACAGTAGGCCAAGACTGGTATGGAGAAGCAGATCCCTAGAATAGAGGAAGCTGCCTGAGGACCTCAGGACTGTGAATAAATCATGGAGGGCCTTGTACTGGAGGTAAGACATCTGGGATTCCCTTTAAATTCAATGAGAGGCTACTGAAGTATTTTAGTTGGAGAGTGATATGATTTGATATATTTTTTAAGATCACACTGGGTATACAGAGGTAAAAATGAAAGAACAAACACTACTTGCAACAACATGGAGCATCTTAAAAAGATACTGTGAGACACACCAATTTTTTAAAAATAAATTTATTTATTTTTATTTTTGGCTGCATTGGGTCTTTGTTGCTGCGTGGGCTTTCTCTAGTCGCAGCGAGCAGGGGCTACTCTTCCTTGTGGTGCGCGGGCTTCTCTTGCTGCAGAGCACGGGCTCTAGGCATGTGGGCTCAGCAGTTGTGGCTCACAGGCTCTAGAGCGCAGGCTCAGTAGTTGTGGTGCAAAACTTGTGGGCTTATTTGTTCTGCGGCATGTGGGATCTTCCCAGACCAGGATTCGAACCCGTGTTCCCTGCATTGGCAGGTGGATTCTTAACCACTGCACCACCATGGAAGCCTGAGATACCATTTTTACAAAGCTCAAAAACAAACAAAACTAAGCAATACATTATTTGAGGATATAGGCGGGATGAAAGAATATTTTTTAAAGGGAACTATAAACATGACGTTCAGGATGGTGGTTACCTCTGGGAAGAGGAAAAAGTGTGGGATAGGGGACACATGGGTAGTTACTGGGTTGTGTCCTAAGGGGGATGGTTGGTTTTGAGTATTCATTTGATTATGCTTTACCATATATATATGGTGTATATATATATATATATACAAACATTATATATATGTAATATACATATAATGTATATATATATGTAATATACATATAATGTATCAAATATTATATTTAAGAGAAAACTGGGTCCTTCTGGCTCCTGCATGGAGAAAGGATTGAGGGAAGCATGAGAGGAAGGCATGAAATTAGCTAGGGGCTGTCTCAGTGCCCAGGTGAAACACTTTGAGCCTCCAGGCTCTTCCCACTCGGAAGAGCCGAGAGAGAGCCACTGCCCACCAGTCACACCTGCCCACTCGGTGCACATGGCAGACTCAGTAAACTTTCCATTAATAAAATTATGAATTCCCAAGTAAAAAGAGCAGCTAGATGTATTGAACTGCAAGACATAGACTCACAGTAGTTACTGAACCATTGACTCTATGACAATTACATGTTTCCAATCAATGTCATATTCATTATTTGTTTTTATCCAAATACAGTAGATTTATACATTACATAGAAAGAAAGGTTCACACAGCAAAGTGAGGGATGATGTGGAACTGGGTGGACCTCTCCAAGTTGACATCCATTATATTTTAATGGCTCTCAAATACCAAACATAAATAATTACCTTGAATACTACACCCCCCACCCCCAAGCCACTCTGGTTCAGCTCTGCCACATTTTGGTAAGTATTTTTCAAACTCTGTAGCCATTAGAGTTTGTTGTATACACACATACACATACACATATACATATCCTCTATATAAGTATCTGATTCTGTTTGCCCATCCCCAACAATTTCATCCGATTATGGAGGGCAGTATGTAAGCCTTCTCTATTTTTGCAAACCATAAATTATTGGGAATGTGAGCATATTGAGTCACTACTACCATCATTCCACCAACATTGACTCAGTTGCTCTGGTGGCTATGGAGGTCCCCCTTTTTCCTCACAGCACGAAGCCAAATGCTCTTTTAATGATAAAGCCTTTCCATAGATGAGGAGATAGTTAGTCAGACAAAGCTAATCAAGACTAGCTGTACACTCTAGCTAGAAACTTCCTAAATTCTAGGCCTTGACACCAAACTCACTGTAGTTGATTAATAAAATTTCCTCTGAATTCTGGGGCAGTAATTATCAATTCACCTGATGCCAAGACATCTGATTTCTTCCTACAAAGGCTCAAATCCCCTCCATGATTATGTTAATTATAATGTGAGATACAGTTCACCATCAAGGATATCGGAAATTTATTGCTGAGCAAGGGAGCAACTAAGATTCAAGATCTAATCCTGAGTCCAGAAGCAGAACCATAGAAATCAAGATGTAGAGTGTGGTAGTGGGTGAATGCCACTACACAAGGTCAGAAGCTTAAGACATCAGAGTCTGAATTGTCAAATCCAGGTAGGAGCCTAGAAGAGAAACTGCAGGAATAGTTGGTAAGTATATTGGAATATAATACCGTATGCCAAAATTCACATGCTGAAACAGGCTAGACTGCCAGAAAGAAGCCAAACCCTAAGAGGAGTTTTTCTGAAGATCTTAAACACCTGGTGGATTTCTTTTTCCTAGAGTAAAAACTGTTAATATCTGCTAAGCATTATGTGTCAGGGATCACGATAAACTCTTTACATGCAAAGCCTCATTTAATCTGCATAAAAATGAACTATCATTATTTTTCCAGTTTTGCAGATGAGGAAACTGAGGCTTAAGAAAATGAAGTGACTTGTACAAGGTCACACAGCTATTAGGAGAGAAGAGAGCTACTGGGAAAGGGAGAAAGAGAAGGAGACAGACAGAGAAGCTGAGCTGGACTCAAATCTAACAGTCTCACTCATTAGCCACCAACTTAACTAACAATTGATACTATGCTCAGATAAACCTTTGCCTTCAGTTCCCTTTAATATTTCCTAACAACATACGTATATGTTACAAAAAGAAAAAGCAAGTTTATATTCATTTGACTTTGACAGTTGAGCATTTTTTATGTTCTTTTCAGTGACTAGAGAGAGCTCATAATTGAGAACCACTGCTTTAGGCTTAAAAAGACCCCACAGATGGGGCCGTCAGGGCGCTTCACCCTTGAGTTCCCCTTGGAGAATTCAGTGTCTCCATTATAACTCCACATGGTCCCTCCAGCCTGCTCTCTGTGACTGTCATGCCTTGGAGTATTAAAAGGAGGAGAGTGTAGGCAAATTAGAGGATACACAAGGACAAGTCTAAGCATTATAATTCTGATTAAAAAATCAAGACCATAAAAATTCTATTTCTGAAGATTTATACTCCACTTAAACCCATGAGAACCTGAGGTGGCTAAAAAACTTTACTTGGAAAACAAATAGAATTATTGGATTGTGAAACTGAGAGACATAAAATTTAAAACAATTTTATATGAAACTCCAATATTTTTTTGTATTTCAAAGTAAAAGAGTTAGGCAGTATCAAGGAAATTTGAACCTCATAATGCTTGAGGACATGGGAATGAGGAGAGGAGTGAAAGATTTCCCTTTGTTGAGCAACTAAAAGGCTGCCATCACCTGGAGGTGACTTGGGCTAAACGCCTGCTCTGGGCCCGAGCTTGACATTGACCCCGAGTCTTGCCGTATAAGGTTTGGCTACTGGATCTCTCGCGGTACCTGCAGGACCCTCCCTCTTCTTTATCCCTATGGAAAATCTGTTATGACTTCTGTGCCTTCTCAACCTTCTTGGTGACCATGGCACCTGAACTTCACACTTCACCACACCCCTTAAGACTTATCTCTCATTCTTTTTCCTTTGTGTTAAATTTCTTTTTCCAGTTGAAGAGTAAGCTCTTTTAATGCAAGGACACTCTCTGGTGCTCCTCTTGTTTTCCCTGGTATCGAGCGGTACTATCGTGCAGGGTTTAAGATTTGAGTTTGAATCAAATCAGAAGTCTGTGTGATATTGAATAGGTTGCTTACCTTTTCCTTCTTCTGTAAAATAGGGATTCAATGGGCATGAAGTACTTAACCCAGTGCCTGGCATATATTCATCATCTAACAAGCTTCATTTATGATCATTATCATTTATTGATTGAGAGCACTGGCTTTAGGGGCTTGACAACAGCTGGTCCCTCTAACGGATGATCTCTCCCTTCCTCCCTTTTCAAGATTAGGAGCTGACCCATTGTTTCCCCATAACAAGGAACCCCTACCACAGCAACCACTACAGCCCCTCTCCATTTGATTTGAGCATCTGTCATCATCTCATTGAGACACCACTTAGACAAGGCCTTCAAATGTGGAGCTGCAGAGGGGGGCTGGGTTAGGCTGGGGTAGATTGCTGCCCCATTAACATGCATTCCACAATAGAGACCATTATCTTGGCAGCAAAATACCCCAGAGGTAGTGACGTGAGGGAACGGGGATGGGGGTGGGGGTGGGGGGCTGGGTTACCAAAGCAGCAGAGAGACTTGAGCTGCACTGTTTCTATGGCAACAGAGAGACAGCACGAGCATTTTCCTAGCTGGAATGATGGTTAGTTAGACTCTCACCCACAGTATGGGTGACTGACTCATAAGCTAGATTGAATGGCAAAGTGTAGAGTAGTACAGGGTTTCTCTTAGAATTTTGGTCAGAATGAAGCCCACAGTAGAGATCCTAACTCTGTAAGTTGGAACCTAGACTTCTATCTTAGGAATTGAGAGAAGAGTTCTCTCTTTGGCGACAGACCAATTAATTATCTCCCCAATATCATTAATTCTTATTTACGACCTGCAATCTCCATGACTGGCCAGCTTGAACAAAATCCATTTATGGAAATCCAACTCATTACGTACAGAAATCAAGTAGTAAACAGTGCCTGAGCAAGTTTCCCCTTTTCCTTGAATTTTAATTTATCAAAGAAATACACTCACATCATTAAAAAGTCAATTAGTGCTTACAAGCTTATAAGAAAAAACAGCAGTCCCCACACATATAACACGCCCTCCCTTATCCCCTTCCTAGAGGCAACCCCTTTTAACAATTTTAGCTGTGTACCCTTTATTTACCTCCATATTTCCAAATATTTCCATATTGAATACAATTTCCTATTCAAGTAAATAGATAAGGCTCTCTCATATCTTACCTCTCTTCAACTCAACCTTCTAATATGATTATAGCACAACTTTTGAATAAACCCATATGAAGTATTTTCAATATTAAACTCATAAATTTTGACTCACTGCTGAGTCAGTTAGGGAACCATAATGCCATGATTTCACCTGGCCAAGGGGCTGGAGGTCTCCCTGTTCAAGATGCAGACCGGCACCCAATCCCCTGGGTCTGGCCTGGCACACCTTGCCTCATCTGTGCCTGGTGTCCCTGAATCTGGAGGCTATCTATTCCATTCTGTGGGAGCATTACTGCCTGTTTCTTGGCAGTAGGAGTGGAGATCTGGGGGATCTGCCTGTCCCTTCCACAGACGTTCTTGTAACTCCCTGTCCTCAGCATATATATGTATGACTGAGTCATTTTCTGTACAGCAGAAATTAACACAACATTGTAAATCAACTATACTATAATAAAATTAAAAATAAATAAACTCAGATAACAATTTGGTTTAAAAAGGTTGAAAGATATTTGGTTTAAAAAATGTTTTCTGTTCTGGTGCATTGTAAGCAAAGTTAGGTGATTTTACCTTTTGACTGATTGAGGCTCTATTCTAAAAAGATAATTTAAGACAAGTACAAAATGAAATTGATCATTGCTGTGTTCATTATAATTGTGAAAAACAGAAATTATCTAAATGTCCAATGAGAAAAAAAACGTGATATACCATGGGAATACAATGGTAGAATATGGAAAATATGCCATTGTACTAAGAAGCTGACTTTATGCTCTGGTTACAAGTGTGTAAAATATCCATTATAATCTCTTTGTGTTGCAAACTTTACAACTGTAAAATGGGATAGTAAAGTAGCTACTTCATAGGGTTGTCATGAGGATGGAAGGAAAGAATGCCCTTCAAGTTTCAGCTCATGCCTGAGACATAGGAAGCACACAATAAATGCTAGTTACAGCTGCTGCTGTTCCACAATAGGATGGTATATGTGTAAAGTTCGCAAGATTGTGTTGCATTCCCATTTTTCTTTTTCTAGTATTATTTGTTCAATAAGTCAAAAAGAAAAACATACAAAATTACCTCTATAACAATAAACATTTTCACTATAATGGAATTTTTGTGAACATTGAGGTCGTCTGGCTAAATTGTTGGTTTAGAGCAGTGGTTCTAAGTGTGTGGTCCCAGCATCAACAGCATCAGCGTCACCTACAAGTTTGTTTCTCATCCACCTTCTGGATCAGAAGCTCTGGGGTGGGGTCCAGCAATCTGTGTTGGAACAAGCCCTGCAGGGGATTCTGATCCATGCTAAACAGTTCTCAACACTAAGCTGCACATTAGACTTATCTTAGGAGCTTAGAAGATAATGATGCATGGCCCACCCCCCAGATCAATTAAATCAGATGGTGTGCAGGCGCTGGTAATTTTTTAAAGCTACCAGGTGATTCTAATGTGCAGCCAGGACTAAGAACCACTGATAGGGAGACAATTCTATATGAAAAGGCCAAGTGAGATGTGAGGGATAGGTAGCCTCAGAGGCAAAATTTTAACCTTATTCTACCATCCTTGGTTTCCACAGACCCTATTGTGTCTATTCTTAATTGATCCTAAATCCAGGAGAGAAGGGGGGATTATAAGCTTCTTCCAAGACTTCTGGACACATGTTGATAGATCTTGGAGATCAGGTAGAAATAGAAATGAGGGAGGTTTCCTATGCTGTTGGTGGGAATGTCAATTGGTGCAGCCACAATGGAAAAAACTAAAAATAGAGATGCCATCCCACTCCTGGGCAAACAAAACTATAATTCAAAAAGATACATGCATCCCTATGTTCATAGCAGCACTAGTCACAATAGCCAAGGCATGGAAACAATGTAAATGTCCATCAACAGATGAATGGATAAAGAAGATGTGGTACATATATACAATGGAATATTACTCAGCCATAGAAAGAATAAAATAATGCCATTTGCAGCAACATGGATGGAACTAGAGATTATCACACTAAGTGAAGTAAGTCAGAGAGAGAAAGACAAATACCATATGATATTACTTACATGTGGAATCTAAAATACGACACAAATGAATTTATCTATGAAACAAAAAACAGACTCACAGACAGAGAGAACAGACTTGTGGTTGCCAGGTTGGATGGGGAATGGGGGAGGGGTGGATTAGGAGTTTGGGACTAGCAGATGCAAACTATTATATATAGAATGGATACAAAACAAGGTCCTACTATATAGCACAGGGAACTATATTCAATATCTTGTGATAAACCATAATGGAAAAGAATATGAAAAAGAATGTATATATACATATATGTATAACTATCACTTTGCTGTACAGCAGAAATTAACACAACACTGTAATTCAACTATACTTCAATAAAAAAATAAATTAAAAAAAGAAATGAGGGAGGTTTGATGGGATAATGTAAGCCAGTGAGACACGATTCTCTCTACCTTTGAGAAAACTACCTTTTTATTTTGTTTTTTTGTTTTGTTTTGTTTTTTTGTGGTACACGGGCCTCTCACTGCTGTGGACTCTCCCGTTGCGGAGCACAGGCTCTGGACGCGCAGGCTTAGCGGCCATGGCTCACGGGCCCAGCCGCTCCGCGGCACGTGGGATCTTCCCGGACCAGGGCACCAACCCGTGTCCCCTGCATCGGCAGGCTGATTCTCAACCACTGCACCACCAGGGAAGCCCGAGAAAACTACCTTTTTAAAAGAGAGGTCCGAGTGCATTGATCTTAAGGAAAACCTGGTATTTTCTTAGGAGCCAGACCAGAAAGAGTCCCACATTCCCCAGTTTTCAAGCTATAACTCCTTCTCCCTTTGAGATTTGAGCTGTGTTTCATCAGAGTCCAAGGAATATTCTACAGGAATAATTTCAGTTCTTGGAAAATTTTCTGAGTTTCATCTTGGCTATTTTCTGACAAATTTCTATCCAAAAATGACAAAGAAATGAAACACCCCTGGTTTAATTTTATTTCCCTCTCACTCCAATTTTCTCACTTTTTTCTTTAATCCTGTTGAAACTTTCATGTTTTTACAGTCATCCTCAAATCTTCTTTTAGAATTTGGTAGACTAAAGTAAATAAGAAGACATAAAAGCCAGTCAGTCATATTCTACATTTGCTTTTTTTATTGAATCCTCATTTATTCAACTAGTAGGCATTTATTCAGTTCATTTTCAGAAATTTCTATTGAGAACTTCTAGGTGCACTGTGAAAACTACAAAAGAAACACAAGCTGTAATGTCCTTCTTTAAGAAATTTATTACCATTGTTATTGGATGAAAAGAGAAACACCTGAAACAAATAAGGACCAGTGTGATAAATTACTGAGCGAAATATAAATCAAATGTGAGAGAACTAACATGTGTTGAGTGCTTACTACAAACCAGGCAGTGGACTAGGTGGTATTTTCCATACACTACCCCACACGTTCCTGGTGCAACCCTGTGAGGTGGTAATTAGGATAGTCCAGCATCCTAGGTCAGAGACTGAGCTCTGGAGTCTGCCTGACTGATGTACTAAACCTCTCTGTGCCTCCCAGGGAAGACGTGGATGATAATAATCTTACCTCAGTGAGTTGTCATGAGTAACAAATTCATGTAAAGCACATAGCACGATGTTTAATCAATGCGTATCTTACTCAACACACTTCAGTGCCAGGCACATAGAAGCTATTTATCCTTACTAGGTGGCATTTTAATTCCATTTCAAAGGTGTGAAAACTGAGGTTGAGAGACATTAAATGTCATGTTATCATGACATAGTTTGACACCAATGCCTGTGTGCTTTCTTCTCTTTTACTTATAAAATCAAGGGCTGAAATACTTACTTAGCACAGAACCCAGGCAATTTACAATTCTGTTTGAATTATAAAAATACCTAACAAACCCAAGGTCAAACTCCACATGGTAAATATTACTTTTATTTATTTATTTATTTATTTATTTATTTATTTATTTTTGCGGTACGCGGGCCTCTCACTGTTGTGGCCTCTCCCGTTGCGGAGCACAGGCTCCAGACGCACAGGCTCAGCGGCCATGGCTTATGGGCCCAGCTGCTCTGCAGCATGTGGGATCCTCCCGGACCGGGTCATGAACCCGTGTCCCCTGCATTGGCAGGCGGACCCCCAACCACTGCGCCACCAGGGAAGCCCTATTTTTTTATTTTTAATAAAGGGATATGTCATAAGAAATATTCAGATCCTCCTCTGCTAACAGACCTACCCAGGCTCACCATGCAATGAAATCTAAGCCCCTGTGGGTCTGTTCATTAGACCTCAATGCTATTCCCCTCCCCCTCAGAGCAAACTCCCTTCCTACCTCTGCTCCTTTTCTCACCGAATCCCACCTCTCTCCTCTTCCTCTTGTTCCCCTTCTTCCTCATCCTAACCCACCCCATATCCCAAAGCCCAGCCCAGGTCCCTTCCTCTGTGACCCCACCCCCTCAATCCCTCCTTCCCCTCTTCCCAGAAGTCACACTGCCCCAGTCAGTCCTTGTAACTACAGCACACCCTTGCTCCCTGCGCACGGCACCCACCCCACCAGTATTAGCTCCTTGAATCCTCAAACCCACCTTGATTTTGTGATCCTCACTTTACAGATGAAGACACCTGGGCTCAGAGGGGTTAAGAAACGTGTTGGGGGTCTCACATCTGGGAAATGGAAGAGCTGATTCTAAACCTGGTCTATCACCCTGGGCTTCAACACTCGGATTTCATGTTGATTTGTCCTGGCCCTCCTGCTAGACTGAGTTCCTCGAATTCAGTGAGCACAGGAGTGGGACACAGTAGAACTAAACATTTAGCAACTAACAGAGTAGTCCTTCAGACAGAGCTCTACTCTGATAGCACATTCCTTCCCATCACAAACCCAGCCTGTACAACTGAAGAAACCCCACTGGGCATAGACTGACCCTGGGCGTACAACAAAGACTTCGTGATAAAAGCAGGACCACAGTGTCCCCCAGACCCAAACCAGACTTTGTGAATAATTATCTTCTTTCTTCTTCTATCCAGAATCTGAGGTCCCATGGAGACTTATCTTGTCTAATTCTTGAATGGCATGAGTTTCATCTCAACTTCACTAGTTATTTATTCATTAAAAAACATTTAATGAGCACCTACTATGAGTGTGTGGTCACTGTACTAGGGGCTGCAACATAATGATGAGCAAAAAGAGATACAGCCCTTGCTCTCATGGAATAGAGCCAAGTAATCAGAGAGCCCCACAGATCCATTATTATAAGTGCTGTGATCGAGAGGCACGAGGTGCTCTGAGAGTGTTCACGAGAGGGACTTGACCTGTCTGGGAGGTAAGGGAGAGCCTTCCTCAAGGGGCTGATAATTGAGCAGAAATCTGAACCAGAGTAAATGTTATCTAAAATACAGGAAAGGCGGCTTCCCTGGTGGCACAGTGGTTGAGAATCCGCCTGCCAATGCAGGGGACACGGATTTAAGCCCTGGTCCAGGAAGATCCCACATGCTGTTGAGCAACTAAGACCATGTGTCACAGCTACTGAGCGCACGCGCCTAGAGCCCGTGCTCTGCAACAAGAGAAGCCGTGGCAATGAGAAGCCCACACACTGCAACAAAGAGTAGCCCCCGTTCATCGCAACTAGAGAAAGTCCACGTCCAGCAACGAAGACCCAACACAGCCGAAAAAAAAAATAAAATAAATTTATATAATAATAATAAAATAAAATCCAGGGAAAGGGTGTGGAATGTAGAGCAAACAGCATGTGAGAAAGCCTTGCCGTGACTGTCGCAGAGACAGACACAGGCAGAGGGAAGACAGGTGGGAGGTGTGGAAGACTGGATTGGGGTCAGGCAAGCACGGCCTTGAGGACATGTTAAGGATTTGGGTTCTTATCTTAAAATCAATTGGAGAGCCCTGAAGCCTTTTAGGCAGAGTGTAACGGAATACGATTTATGCTTTAGAAAGCTTACGACATGGGAAACAGACTGGGGCCAAGCATAGTAATCTCAGCCAGAAAGATGACATGGGCTAAGGTGCTGCTGGTGGGGTGTAAATGGGCTGAGCAATGTGGGATATTCAAGAGATACAATTGCAGTGATTAATGATAGAGTGGATAGGAGAGGGTGGGAGAAAGACATGGCAAGGAAGACACCTGGGTTTTTGAAGGTTGGTAGATGGGGCCACCATCCGTGGAGATAGAAATCTCAGAAGACAAGCTTCTGAGGGGAAATACTGAGTTCAGACTTTAACAGGCTGAGTTTGAGGAGCCTCTGACACATCCACATGGAAATGTCAGGAAGGCAGTCGGGTGTATGGGTTTGAGATTCAGAGGTTAGGTTTAGCCTTTTCAAAATGCACATAGGAGGTAACTGAAGACATGGGCACTGATGATATTCACAAGAAGAGATTAAAGAATGAGAACAGAAAAGAAATTGGACTAAGCCTGAGTTTTCTCAAATATTTAATGGCCAAGAGAAACCTGTAAAAACAAGACAGACATAATGGTCAGAGTGGTAGGAAAAAAACCAGGACAAGAAAGGGAGGGTTTTAAGGATGATTTCACATGGAGGTCATTGGGGCCCTCACCTGCACTTTGCAGTGGAGTGATGCCAAGAGCAATAGAAATGGAATCTGCTGTCATCCGTGATTTCCATGGGTATGAATGACAGAAGCCCCATGTTGCACTCCCCGCCAAACACTAATAACCTTGGTCTTGATATTTGAGTCCAAGCCAAGCCATTTGAAAGAAAGCTGATTTCATCCAACCTATTTCTTGCATTTCAATCCAGCAGAAGAGAAGACAGAAGAATTTGAATTTGTTGATAATCTATTAACTAAGCATCAAACAAGAAAGGGAGTAATTATCTGCAGCTAAAATCAAATCTCTTTCAACCAAAGACAGTGAATTCCCAGGTGGATGCAATGTGCACACCTAATGAAGAGTCCATCTGTTATAAGAGGAATTGTGGCAAAGCTCTGAGAGCATCACAACAGCCAATGACAAGACCACTTTGTCCCTTCAAGCATGTTGTAAAGACTCAGGAAAGGCTTCATTTTGCACCTGACATTAAAGCACCATTGAAGGATTCTGAATACAATCTCAAAGCCAGGCAATTCTGAGGGTGACAGCGGTCATGAACTCATCCCATTACTCCTAGAGGGACAAAAGGAAAAAGAACAAAGTCTCTTTAAACAACAGAAAAGCCCAGGAATGAAAGAGGAGAGATGTAACTGCCCATGGAATCACAACTTTAAATAGCACATAGTGTGCCTGGCGTCCTGGGAGGGAGTGGCAGCTGTGAGAGCATCTGGGCTCAAACATGTTGTCATGTGGATCCAAGGCATGAGCTCCTCCTTCCAAAACTATGCGTTCAGACAATACCACTCTCCTGGGGAGGGCAGGGTGCTCCCTGTCAGCTATGCTCCCTTCCCAGGGTGTTCTGAGGTCCCACAGTTCACACGACGATCTGGATAGCTAGTGAGTTCATCACCAATCATGGGAGAAGGACGGAGGTCCCAAGGAGGTGGTGGGAGGGAGGGGCGCATGTCCATGGCTGCTCCATCTTGAAGAATGGTGCAATGGTTGCCACTTATTAAGGGTCTACTGTGGGCCAGAGACCATGCAAAGCAGTTTATACAGGTCGTCTCTAATTTTCACAAATACCCTGAAAATTAAGCACCATTTACCTCCATTTTACAGGTCAGGAAACTGAGTCCAGGAAAGATTAAGTGACTGTCCATGTCTGGCTCCAAAGTCCATCCTCCTTGAACTGCAACTCAGATTCATATCTGGTTGTGTGTAACATCAGGAGGAAGCATTAGAAAGCAAACCCAGTGGGAAGCCTGTCCATTATTGCATGTTAATCTCGTATCTGTTGTCCCTTTTGGGATATTGTCTTCCCCCACTGGGTTAAGTCATGCTGGAATGGAAATCTCGGCACCTGCCTTCCACCATGGAAGCTGTAGGAGTCCCCAGAAGCTCCTCCTCCACTTCCCAAAGACCAGGGTTTGGCTCCTGACCTACCCTCGGCCAACCAGCATCTCTCTCCTGGGATATTGCCTCCTGAGTTGAGGAGCAAGAGCGGAGTCGATCACAGAGTTGGTTCGCTCCGGCAGCAGAACCCGGGAGAGATCACTCAGCACTTCCTTCTGCTCCAAGCCCGGTTCCTCAGCCACTCTTCATCCAGTAAGTTCTCTACTGCTTACACTCAGTTTCTATTGCTTAAAGTTGAAGAACCCTCACTGAAAAATCTTTGTATGTAAAAGAGTTCTGATATTTTATAAAACAAGAAAGAGAATTGTGGGAAAACATTTCATAGAATATATTAAGGGAGCAGAGGGCGTATGGACCCTTGGTGAGAGGGTGGACCCAGTAACTGCTGTGACCAGTAGAATCCTGCAGAAGTGACACTGGGCCAGTTCTGGGCACTGCCTTTAACTGACCTGGAATCTTCCATTTTTTCTCTTTTGGAACACTTACTCATGACACATTCCCTCTTGAGATCCAGCCACCATGTTACGAAAAGCCAATTCACATGAAGAGGCGATGTGAAGTAATCCAGGCAACAGCCCCATCGGCGCTTTCAACTCCCAGCCACAAGGGTGCACTGTTCTGGATGTCCAGCCCAGGTGAGCCTTCAGATGACTGCAGTGTCAGCCTCCATCTGACTACAACCACATGAGAAACGCTAAGTGAGCTTCTCACTTAACCCTAAATGAGCCTGGTCAACATATATAAGTGCGAGCAGTAATAATAAATGGTTGTTTCAAGCCATGAAGTTCTTGGGTGCTTTGTTGCATAGCCATGGATAACGGGAACAGAAAGCTTAGAGTTAGGATTGCTGGATGGAAGGAAGGGTGCTATGCGATTTTGATAGATACTGTCAAATCTACTCCCTGAAGCCTGTACCAATTCACATATCCACCAAGTGTAGATGACAATAAAGATGGGATTCTTCAGCCAAGCTCCTTACATTTTTCATTGCTGTAAGAAATAAAGGGCACTCATGTATCACCTACTAGCACTCATTATTTCAAAACTCTTGTCAAGAAAAAAGAATGGGAGAAAAGATATTTGAAAAGAAGGGCAGGCTGTTCTGGATTCCTTTTAATACCTACAATGTATTTTTAGTCCATCATTCAATTTACTTTTGGTCCTGACAATATCATGCTATGGTCTGTGACTAGGGTAACTAAGCAGTGGCTTCTAATCAAATTTCATTTGATATAACGGATGCTAACTGAGACACTAGTCTGTGCAAATCACTGAGGGGCCATAGAGATGGCTGAGATAGGGATGGAGCCCAGTCTATAGCATGTCAAGAAATAAATCAGACCTGCTTCCTACTTTCTGCAAAATTAGAGAAGCCCAACTTCACCTCAGCACCCTGATCCTAAAGCGGGTCCATTCCTACATGTGGGTTTCTTTACTTACCAGCCTTGGTCTACTGCCTCCATGCCTGTTAACTTCAATTCCTAGCTCCTTTAGAAATCTGAAGGAAACAGGGTCTTCCCCCTTCCTTTTCTACATCTCAGTACACATCCAAGATGGTTTCATTACCATTGTGTGTGTGTGTGTGTGATTTCTAGATGCTGAGATTCCTAGATCACTGAAAGAAAACTGACTGGAGCAAGTCAGAAGAGAAGTCCATTTCACACATAATAATTAGATAATGTTGCAGGACCTGGACTACGACAAAGACTCTCCTTGACCAAACTTGAGACAGGCTCCTCTGAGCCGTCTTTTCCACAAGGCCTTGACCTGGGCCCTCATCCTGTCTTTGGCCTCCCCATACAAGTCTAAGCAAAGAATCCTGCTAAGTCATCCTTTACCCTTGATACCTGATCAAATTCTTCATCCCCCAACTTTGTTGTCTAAGTCCTTGTCTCCCTTTTATCAAGAATTTTGTTAGGTCAGTTTAGCAAATCTCCCTACACTTAGGGTCTCCTCTTAGCAATTTCCCATCCACTGGCCTTTCACCCTGCTCCTTGGCTATAAATTCCCACCTGACATTGCTGTAATCAGAGTTGAGCCTAATCTCTCTCCCTATTACAATACTCCTGTTGCAACAGTCTTGTAAATCTTCCTTACTGTTTTAACAGGTGTCAGAATAATTTTTTCTTAACTACAATTTAAGAGTGTGGAAGTCCCTGCTCCCCCTGTGCACCTGGCAAAATTTCATTCATCCTTCAATTTCAACATCACACTATTTTCCATCTTTCCCTGAGGACCCCATGTCTCCCTCAAAAGAAGGAAAGTCTCTCATTTTAACACTTGTCATATGGCATTACGACTGTGTCTTCACAGGTCTGTCCCCTCTGCTGTGAGTGCCTAGAGGGAAGGCTGTGTCTCTGGGGCTTTGTGTCCCTAGTGCCCAGCACAGGCCTGGCCCAGAGAGGAAGCTTATGTCAAGACTGTTAACTGGACTGCTTCAGTGTCCTTAGACTTGCTATGAACTGAATATGTGTGTGCTCCCCTGCTGCCCCAAATTCATATACTGCAACCCAATCCCCAATGTGATGACATTTGGATGTGGGGCCTTGAGGAGGTAATCAGGTCATGAGGGTGGAGCCCTTATGAATGGCACTCGTGCCCTTACAAGAAGAGACATGAGAGAGATGACCTCTCTCTGCCATGTGAGGACACAGCAAGAAGGCAGCCATCTGCAAGCCAGGAAGAGAGTCCTCACCAGGAATCAAGTGGGCCAGCACCTTGATCTTGGTCTTCCCAGACTTCAGAACTGTGAGGAATAAATTTCTGTTGTTTAAGTCGTGTGGTGTTTCTGTTATAGCAGCCCAGACTGAATAAGTCAGGCTCAAAGCACAGGGAGCCCTTTCTGGGCTAGGGGAGTCAGGCAGGCTTCATGGAGGATGGGGAGGGCTCAAGAAAGCAGAGGGAAGCAGGGAGGACACCACTGAAGTGGAGGCAGCATGAACAAATGGGGACAATGAAATAGACATCATGATCACGTGGGGAAATAGCTCATCATGCACCGTTCGGTATCTAAAAACAGCAACCCACTCAAGATTTGAGCAATTTACTACATACAAGTTATAACTTAATCAAAAGTAGACTTATTATAAGACTATTTCCTGATGTTCAAGTTAAACAAACATGCCTGGTTGTCAAGACGAATAAGAACAAGGGCCTGGAATACTAGGAAGATCGCACACAAATGGCATCTTTTCTGTTTCTCACTCCATATCCGAATTCTCTTGGACCACCTTCACTTATTGCACTGGCACATGGTTCAGCCTGGAAACCACAGCTCACCCCACAGCCCCCCAAGTCCAAAAGACCTTCCAGTCTAGCTCTGCAACTAACTAGAGCCTCTGTGAGACTCCCCAGATTCATTCCAAATCCAGTCAGCTGAGGTGTGGGAAAGAGGGCACCTAGGGTTGCAGGGATCTGCTCCCAGGGTGATGGAAGATTTCAGAGAAGGAGGCCCAGGAGCTCCACAGGTGTGTCAACTACAGGGCATCCTAACAAAATCAGCTGGACCAGAAAAGAGGGTTTACGTGGAAAGAATTGGAGATGGAACTGGATCACTGAGGTTGACCAGCTGAAGGCCCAGCAGCATTATGTACAGTATATTTTCGGCAAGTGAGAACCTGTACTGTAGAAATGCTTTAAGACTGGGCTCCAGTTGGAGGAATCAGGCTCCCTGACTTCAGACTATACTACAAAGCAACAGTAATCAAGACAGTATGGTACTGACACAAAAACAGAAATATAGATCAATGGAACGGGTTAGAAAGCCCAGAGATAAACCCATGCACATATGGTCACCTTATCTTTGATAAAGGAGGCAAGATTATACAATGGAGAAAAGACAGCCTCTTCAATAAGTGGTGCTGGGAAAACTGGACAGCTACATGTAAAAGAATGAAATTAGAACACTTCCTAACACCATACACAAAAATAAACTCAAAATGGATTAAAGACCTAAGTGTAAGGGCAGACACTATCAAACTCTTAGAGGAAAACATAGGCAGAACACTCTATGACATAAATCACAGCAAGATCCTTTTTGACCCACCTCCTAGAGCAATGGAAATAAAAACAAAAATAAACACATGGGACCTAATGAAACTTAAAACCTTTTGCACAGCAAAGGAAACCATAAACAAGACCAAAAGACAACCCTCAGAATGGGAGAAAATATTTGCAAATGAAGCAACTGACAAAGGATTAATCTCCAAAATATACAAGCAATATCAATATCAAAAAATAAACAACCCAATCCAAAAATAGGCAGAAGACCTAAATAGACATTTCTCCAAAGAAGATATACAGATTGCCAACAAACACATGAAAGGATGCTCAACATCACTAATCATTAGAGAAATGCAAATCAAAACTACAATGAGGTATCACCTCACACCAGTCAGAATGGCCATCATCAAAAAATCTACAAACAATGAATGCTGGTGAGGGTGTGGAGAAAAAGGAACCCTCTTGCACTGTTGGTGGGAATGTAAATTGATACAGCCCCTATGGAGAACAGATGGAGGTTCCTTAAAAAACTAAAAATAGAACTACCATACGACCCAGCAATCCCACTACTGGGCATATACCCTGAGAAAACCATAATTCAAGAAGAGTCATGTACCACAATGTTCACTGAAGCATTATTTACAATAGCCAGGACATGGAAGCAACCTAAGTGTCCATCGACAGGTGAATGGATAAAGAAGATATGGCACATATATATGATGGAATATTACTCAGTCATAAAAAGAAATGAAACTGAGTTATTTGTAGTGAGGTGGATGGACCTAGAGTCTGTCATACAGAATGAAGTAAGTCAGAAAGAGAAAAACAAATACCGTATGCTAACACATATATATGAAATCTAAAAAAAAATGGTTCTGATGAACCTAGGGGCAGGACAGGAATAAAGACGCAGACGTAGAGAATGGACTTGAGGACACGGGGAGGGGGAAGAGTAAGCTGGGACGAAGTGACAGAGTAACATTTACATACATACACTACCAAATGTAAAATAGATAGCGAGGGGGAAGCAGCCGCATAGTACAGGGAGATCAACTCAGTGCTTTGCAACCACCTAGAGGGGTGGGAGGGAGGCGCAAGAGGGAGGGGATATGGGGATATATGTATACGTACAGCTGATTCACTTTGTTATACAGCAGAAACTAACACAACATGGTAAAGCAATTGTACTCCAATAAAGATGTTAAAAAAAAAAAAAAAAGATTGGGCTCCAGGTTCCCTGGGGGCATATCCTGTACTTCTGCCAGAAATGCGGTCCTTCCTGAGGAAGAGGACCAGAGAGAGCAAGCCCAAGCAGTTGGGGGCTCAGTTGCAGAGCCATTTTCTATGCAAAGAAGTGCTGTTGTGAGAAGTGTAATGACCTGTCTCCCCTCATTACAGAGCCTGCCCTTCTTCACCCCCAGGGGAACAGAGACATCCACACCTCCTGACTTATGGTAGGTGCACATGGAGATCTCCAGGCCTCCAGATGGGGCTGTGTTGCCTGACCCTAAGTGCCATGTTGAGAAGGAGATCAGACCTGTCTCATCTCGAAAGGTCCACGCCAGGAGGTGGAGCGTGTGCCCCGCTGCCTCTCCTGGCACCCAGGGAGGGCATGAAGGTGAGGAAAGGGCACTGACAAAGGTGAGTGCTTAGCAGTCCCACCAATCTTGGGGCACCTTGTGTAGGTTCCAGCTCTTCTGGGTGCAGTTACTGATCCTCACTGGAGCTGTCATTGGCAAGAAGGAGAAGTAATGGGAAGAACACAGGAGTGCCTTATAGAGCCCACTGGCTTTTGAGGATAGCACAGAGCCAGGGACTGGAGACCGGTAGGGGGATAGGGGGCCTCTCACTCTGCATCTCATCTCTGTTTCTCTTGGCATGCCTACTCCACTCTTTTCTCACCCAACAGAGTGGCCAACTCTGCTTTCTTGTCCACAAGGCAGAATGGTGGTTACCAACAGCTCCTGAATTCCTACAGCCTCCTTTCAACAGAGCACTCCAACTAAGCCTGCCAGCTCTTACACCAGCCTGTTTTTGTTGGGAAGCAGCTGACTGGCCCAGCTAGCACTGACCACTGTGGACCAATCACCAACTGTGGCCTGTGGGTTGTGGCTATGCTATATGAACATGGCTTCTCTCACTGTAAAATGCTTTAGGGCGGGGAGGGAACAGTTATCAGAGAAGAGGTAATTACACAGCGAGCTGGGAGACACGCCCCAAGCATGTCCTCTATGGCCTTACTATGTAGGCGCTTGTACAGGAAATCCCATTCTTGAATGTCATGGGGTGATTATTCGGTGTTTCCAAGCTTCAGACATCCACAAACCGTTCTGACAATTCTTGCCATTTCTGGGTACCACCTCTCCTGTTATCTACAGAATTTTTTAATCAATTCACTTATTTTACTAAAGTAATTTTGGCCTTAGCTTAAGCAATAATATTTATAAAATTGTAGGTTTGGTTTCTTTTTTTTTTTTTTTTTTTTTTTTTGCGGTACGCGGGCCTCTCACTGCTGTGGCCTCTCCCGTTGCGGAGCGCAGGCTCAGCGGCCATGGCTCACAGGCCCAGCCGCTCTGCGGTATGTGGGATCTTCCCGGACCGGGGCACAAACCCGCGTCACCTGAATCAGCAGGCAAACTCTCAACCACTGCGCCACCAGGGAAGCCCTTGGTTTCTTTTTAAAATATTTTTTCTAGCACAGATTATGATAAATCCATGCCATTAAAATAAAAAAAGGTTTGTCCATGAATTCCTGAAATGATTTCATGTACCCCCAGGGACATGAATGCTCACTTTGGGACAGTTGCCCTCAGAAGTTCTCAGTAGAGAAAGCAAAGGACAGTGGTTCTTGGAACCAGGAAGGCCTGAGTTCAAATTCCCTTTCTAGGTTATTCAATCCTTGGCATGTCACAAAAACTCTGTGAGCCTCAGTTTTAAAAAAATATTTATTTTTAATGATTATTTTAATTAAGATATAGTTGACATATAACACCATGTAAGTTTCAGGTGTACAACATGTTGATTTGGTACATTTATATATTGCATTGTGATCACCACGATGGCATTAGGTAACCCCTCTATCATGTCACATAATTATGCTTTCTTTTGCTTATGTGGTGAGCACACTGAGTTCTTAGTAAGATAAGTCAGACAGGGAAAGACAAACAAGGTATGATTTCACTTTTATGTGAAATCTGAAAAAGCCAAACTCATGGGAACAGGGAACACAGTGGTCACCAGGGGTGGAGGTGGGGGAATGGGGGAGCTCTTGTTAAAGGGCACAAACTTGGAAACGGATGATGAAGATGTTCTGGAGCTAATGCATGGCATAATTTTTGCATTTGTAAAGTGGACACGAACAATACCCCTCTCAAAGGGGTGTTCTAAGGCTTAGATGGGGTGACATTTAGGAGGTGCCAGGCAGGCTGCAGGGGCGCAAACTCACTGATACTTTCAAGGGTGGGCATAGCTCCCGAAAGATCGCCACTGCTGGCTTTGCCCTGGCACCATCTTGTGCCCACACACCTCAGAAATCATCCCCCCTCTCTCACGTGAGCCACACCCCTGGGTGAAATCCCCTAGAGAACACAGGAATGGCAATGCAGTCTGGTGATCAAAGTGTAGGGAGTTGGCAGAGTCAGATTCAAATACCAGTTCAGTCCTTTACATGGCTGAGTGACCTCGAGAAAGTGGCTGAACTTCTCTGAGCTTCTGTTTCTTCATCTGTAAAAATGATAATCATACCTCCTCATAAAAGGTTTTCACGAGGATCAAACAAGAGAGAGAGCCAGCCCTCCACAGCTTTTCATCTGCCCTTATTCTGTGCCAACAGTGTAACCACAGCAGTCACCTGCCATTTGCCAGCGTGACTGTGACATCCCTATACACGCCTTGACAAGAGCCGCTATTTCAGGACGCGACAAGCTGAGCTGGTTGCTGGAGAGGGACTCCGTGGGAAGCAGGCCTGACCATCAGCTTCATGAGTTCTGACAGTGATGTGTCTAGCAATGAAAACAGTCATCATTTTCCACAGCAAAAAAATAGAAGGAAAAAAAGCATCTCCCAAACCTTTGTAAATGAGAAATAATTCATTCATGAAGAAAGTCATTCCAGGGACATATTAAAATTCTACCCTTTCTTGCTAGTAGAAGAACAAAATAGGCAGAATGAACTGGGGGAAGCAGGGGGGCGGGGGTGGGGTGGGATCTTCTCCCACATCTGCAGCTTCAAAATAAATGTGAAATGGCTTCTCTTTAAATTTTGAAACTGTTCCTTCTCATTCAGGACCAGCTAGGAAGGGAAAGAAATGGGAAATCTCTGATCTACTTATGAGGACACTTTAAAAATTGTATTCTTATTTATAAAACCACAGGGCCGGGGTGGGAAGGGGGTGGGGAGTGGAGGGGGGTGGAGGGTGGGAGGAAGCTTTTTCTGTCGAGAAGCAAAGCTGACCCTCAGGGGTTTACCTTGGTGGTAGTAGGGGCCGGGAGGAAAAAACTGCCAAAGGAAGGGGCACTGGGGGCTCCTTTAAAGAACTTGGGATCGGGACCCCACATTAAATCAGGATTGCAAATGTGAGTGCCGACAGGGCCAGGCAGGTAATTTAAATAAACGGAAAATTTAAAGAACAGAGGCAGCTGGAGAGCTCATTCTCCATCGAAACGGAGGCAGCTACTTCTCAGCTCAGCCACGTTTTCATGTTGGAAAATGGGCCCAGAATTGCCGGATCTCCCAATCTTTCCAGAAAAGCCAAAATTGGGGAGTTTTATTTGCAATTTCTTTTTAATTCACAATTTAAATATTTTTTTAAACACTAAGCTAGTCAACCAGAAAAACACATCCGTGGGCCACGTTTGATCTGAGGGTAACCGGTTTGCGCCCTTGAATTTACACATTTTGTCCTGGGCCTACTCTCTCTCTCACTGCGGGGCGGGGTTCCAGACTGTTCTGTGAGTACAGAGTCAGGGGTGTCTTTCCAGAAGCCCTGTCTCGTGGCCACTGAAGGCCGCCTGCCCGTGTGTCATTAACAGAGGAAGGTTTACATCCACACCTGCCTGCCGATCCTCTCCAGAGCAGCTGTTCCTCAAAACCACTCCATTTTCTGAGGTGAAATATTTCTCAATCTCAGACGTATTTTCAGCCGGGATATTCTCTTTGACACAAGCATAATCTACTGTGACATCACCTGTTTGCTTGACTAACGACAAGACAGGGCCTTGACAATTGGATGGATTCCCAGCCGCAGGCCAGGCCCACTGCTCCCTGCAGAGTCCCCTGGGGACCCCCGGGAGCGCTGGCCGCCTACTCCCTTCGCCGAAGGTTACCTGATACACAGCTCTGCCCGAGATGAAAACTTCTGGCTTTCTGTCGTCAATCCAAGAGCTGTATTTTTCTGTTTCAGTCATTTTAACATGCAATCTTGGGATGGCTCCAGCCTCCCCAGAGGGTAATATGTTTTGACATCCATGTTTATGGCAGACATTAGAAGGCTTCTGGAGAAATAACCCTGCCATGATATCCCTCTGAATGGATGGCACAAACTGCTTCCCGGCTGTTTTTTTTGACAGCTACTCCACTGAGTGCAACATTCAGGCATCTACACAATACAAGCTATTTGAGGGCCAAAAGCACCTCCATGACTGTAACAGTAACATGAGGATAATGATGCTTATTCTTGGGGTCCTTACTGCAATTAACCGAGAAAATCTATGTATAATATAGGGTTTTACAAGAGGAGATCAAACATGGGTTCCATTCTGTTTCTTATCTAGCAAATTTTATCCCCAAATTTTATCCTCACCATTAGACAAATGGTGAGGGAATAATTACGTTTATTACATTTTAAACTTAAATATTTTAAATTAAAACATTTTAAACTTTATTATTAGATTTTACAAAAATATTTTTTTCATGAAATCAGAATGTCTTGGATTTATCTGACACCTTTCTTCAGTAGGAACCCAGAGTTTTCATGTGGTGATTTCATTGGTCTTCACATGGTAGCAGCTGAGTATATGCCCTTGGATGTGTCACTTGTCTTCTCCAGATTTGTTTGCTTACCTGTGAAATAGGATAATTTAATGCTTTTTGTAATGTGCAGTGTTGGTGTGGGAAGCAAAGCATGGTAGGCTACGTGAAAGCACTTTAAAGCATATGAAAAACAATGCACAAGCTCATGATATATTAGTCAGCTGGATTCCCCCAGTCCATGTGAGATTTCACTGCTGTATCCTGTCCTCTTACATGTCTGGTGTGATTCAGGACCTGCTCATCAGAAGCTGAGATTGAATCCATCTGGTTAAGAAAGCAGACAGTGGGGCTTCCCTGGTGGCGCAGTGGTTGAGAGTCCACCTGCCGATGCAGGGGACACGGGTTCGTGCCCTGGTCCGGGAAGATCCCACGTGCCGCGGAGCGGCTGGGCCCGTGAGCCATGGCCGCTGAGCCTGTGCGTCCGGAGCCTGTGCTCCGCAACGGGAGAGACCACAACAGTGAGAGGCCCGCATACTGCAAAAAAAAAAAAAAAAGAAAGAAAGCAGACAGTGGGGCAGAGGGGGTGAGCACTGGACCAGGGGGCAGAAAGGCTGGCCTCAGGGCTACGCTGGGACCTGTTAGTATGCCCATCTACCCCTTAACCCACCCTTGGCTTCTGCCTTTCTCTCGAATCCCCATCTCTCAGTAAACCCTGTTGGCCCCCCCTCCAAAACGGACCCATGACCACCTCACTAGTCCAAGGTGGACTAGTCCACCTCTTACGATATGGTCCTGCTCCCCCCGCACTGCCCCCTTTAGTCTACTCTCCACGTGACAACCAGAGACCTTTCTCACAGTGTAAGTCATACCAGAGCCCTCTCTGTTCTGCTCACAGCCCCCCAGTGGTCCTCCACCTCCTCGAGGATAGAGCTGGGTCCTACCGCGGACCTTGCAGACTTGCCCCAGCCGAGCTCCCTCTCCGTCTTCTCTGCTCGCAGCTGCACAGGCCACCCAAGCACCTTCCACTTAACTTTCACAGCAGCCCTGGAGTGGACCCTGATATCATTTTATAGATGAGGAAACTGCGGCTCAGAGGGAAAGTCACATCTGAGATCACGGAGTTAGGAAGTGATGGAGTCAGTGTTTGAATTCAAGCTTCCCTTTTATACTGACCTTATTTATTTTCACCCTGTTGTATATATTTTATAAGCCACTTCAAATCCATTTTGGAATAGTGAGGAAAGGAGGAAAAAAGGCAGTGAGGCAAGCACAATTCTGGGCCTAGGACCAGCCCAGCCTCTAGACCAAGATTCTTTGGAAGCCAGAAAAACTATTAGCTTGGTAACCTGAGTTTGTCTGCTGCTTCAGGAATTTCTGCAGACACAAAGAGAGAAGGCTTCTTTAACCGGCAGAGAAATCCTGACTAACCAGGCTAGCATTCGAGTTAACAGCGCAGAAAATGTAGTTGAGCCATCAGAAAATTATTTTAATGTCCAGAGTTTCTGCTATTGTGCTGCCATTAACATGGTGCAAATGAAATGTAATAAAACGTGGCTTGAAAGGAAGACCCCTCTGCTCTGAAACTTCCGTTAATATGATTAAGATATAGCTCTTACACAGTAAACTTGCATCCGATGCACATTCTGTGCTATGGATTATTACAGCGGCATTAACAGTCACATAAAGTTAAGCTGTGTCCAATTAACATTCACAGCCGGCCCCAGGTCCCAGAGCCTCGCCCGGGGGGAGGGCGCGGAGTGCCTTGGACTTGACCCTGAACAGCACGGCCCTCTGCTCTCAGATCCTCGGGACAGAGCAGCGCCAGATCCCCTCCATCTTCTGCCTCCCCCGATTCCATAGCGTCCAACCAAACGAGTCAGGCAGGGAAGTAGCCACAATGACAGTCTCGTCCAGGAGAATGCAGGGCTCTGGGACTGAGAGATGAATGTCCACCCTGCTCTGACTACAAGGGGCTGGAAGTCGGATGGCAGGGACTGCCTTCTTTTGCTTTTTTCTCTCAATATTCTACCATCAAATTCATTTTTCTGAGCATCTACTATGTGCAAGTCACTGGGGGAGAGGGGAAGAGGTACAAAGAGAACAGAGACAGGCTTGATCCTCAGGATGCACGGGGAGGCTTCTGGAGTAAAATCTAACACAGGTCTTCTGCCTTCCTTCTCCCTTTCTCCAGATTCTGGCAGAGTCCAGCGGGACACAGGTAAGAGAGCTGAGTCAGGAAGCCGGGCAGGTGGAAAGGATCTCACCCCAAAGCCAGAAGGCTGAGTCCCCACAGTTTGGGTGGGGCTGACTCCCAGCCCCCTCTCTCCTGGGCAGGGCGAGCAGGGCCATCCAGGCTTGGGGACCCATTGGAGAAGGGCTCTCTTTCAGCTGTGACTGCCAGGCTGGAGAAAACAGGCCTGGAGCTGCTGGGGGCTGTGTTTGCCATCACTGGGGGCGAGGGGAAGGAAACCAACAGAGAGAAGCAAAGCGAAGTTGTGGGAAAGATAAGGGTCCTGGGGACACAGTTTGAGCATCTAGATCTGTTGTGTCTGATGGCAGTTCCCCCCAACAGCCTGCAAAATTGCCAGGCTTGTGAATTCATCTCTTAAAACATAGTTTAAAATTGACTGTCACAGCCGAGAAGTTCTGGCTGGTATGAAGGCAGATGCCACAAAACTACCAGAATTTTCAGGGCCCTGGTACTGCTGGAGGAGCTTCCCCGGACCCTGGGGATGTTGCAGAATTGAGCTGGAGCCTCTCGGAGGCCGGTTGACTGGGGTCTGAGCAGAGGCTGTGGCCTCACGTGGCCCAGCCTCTCCCTGGATCCCTCTCCACCCATTCCCTCCTCCACTCCAACTCTCTCCCATGGAAACCACCCATCAACCCCCAAAAGTGTTGCAGGGACCTTGCTCCAGTTGATTCATACTTTGTGAATCATTTTGGCCTTTGTTCTCTCACCTGAGTCACATTTTCAAGAGGCTCACAGCCTGTGAGCCCCAAAACAATGGCGGCCTCCTCCCTGGGCTGAGTTTTGGCCTGGCCCATGGCCTAGAGTCAAGGAGATTTTTCATGGCAAGAGAGTGAGGAGGGTATGGCTCCACTCAGCAGACAAGAGGTACTACCCTCAGATTTAGTAGAGGTGATGCCCATGGGACCTCACCCTGAGGGCTGTGCCCTGGATTCATGGTCCCTACACCTGCCTTTGGTTTTACTTCCAAATCCACACTGACAGCCCTCGAAGCTGAGTTGGGCAGGAGGACATAGAAGTGAGGGAAGAGGAGCATTGATAAAGATTTCTAATAATGTCCCTGTGCCTCAGTTTCTGCATCAGCAGATGGTAATACTTTGATGGTGTCGTTGTGAGGATTCCATGAGCTAAGGTTGTATATTGCTCATCTGAGGGCTTGACACATAGGAAGCTTTCTGTAAACTTAATTTTTACATTCCAGGTACCAAGCTAGGAGTGTTGGCATATCTTGTCATTTAATCAACACAAAATCCCTATTGGCTAGACATTATTATTCTTGTTTTACAGGCAGGGGCTGTGCCAGTTAGACTGTCACAAAAAACAGAAACAGATTGGCTCTCTTAGGCAAAAAGGAATGTGATGAAAGGATATCGGGGATTCAAATAATCACTGGGAGGTTGGAAGACCCGGCTTGGGGGTGGGTGGGAATCAAGGTCATGCAGCAAGATCTGTCTGGCCTACACTCCCTACCAGGTTGGGCAAGGATCTGACCTCCAGATGGTCACTCCAACTTTTACCAATCGGCAAGGTCATAAGAGGGAGAAGCTTACTGAGCTTACATCAGCTACCTGTCACCTGGCTGGGATGGGAGATAGATGGAAGGTAGAAGAAGTATTCATGCCCCTCAGCTTCCTGGGTAAGAGGTGAGCATAGAAACTGCCATTCTTCAGAAGTATACAATGCAAGATCAGGGTGTTAATAGGATAAAGGGCATTTGATTCAGGATAGCCTACTAATCCAGAGGATCACTCACAGGAAATAGATTCAGGGATGTTTATTACTTGCTCAAACTCATTGTTTCTCTCTCTCTCCTACACACACACACACACACACACACACGTGTGCACTTTTAGCAAAGAGTGAGAACTTGAACCTGGGTCTTTTGATTCTGGGTCCTCCTTTTCTTCCACCCTTCTAGGATAGAACTGCCTGCAAAGTGAGGGGAGATATAATGGACAAAGGCGCTGAAAGAGAAGTGAATAATGAACAGGGTGCTGAGATGAGCCTCACAATTGTACAGAGGGAGACCCAAGGCAGGTCAGACCAGCCCAACTGAGAAGAGGTAGGAAGGCTATGTGGGATGGGCTGGGAAGGGAGACTGCCTTCTGCAGAGAGAGGAGGGAAAAGGGGAAATCCTGATGGTGAAGTGGACAAGGAGTCCAAAGCAGAACATTCTTGGGATTCCAGGTCTGGACAGTGACTACATAGTCACATGTTCCCCCAGGGGAGGCTAGAACATCAGGAAAGGCTGCCCTCAGAGTGCTGAGTCATCACAGACTGGACCAGCCGCTCCTCCAAACTCAGGAGCTCATAAATCATAGCTGATGGGGCAGGGGCTTTCTGCTCTGCACACCTTTTGTTTCAAAGACAGATGGCCACCGGAGCACGCATGTGGATTTTGTGTGCTTAGGGCACTGCATGTGCATTCAGGAGTGGTTATTAGGCCAAAGAGCTGAACTAAACAAAGAAAGACAGTTTCTGTCCCCACCTGCCATGGGCCACAGAAGTGTTTCCCAAACTCAAGCTACTATAATATCAATTGTACTATTTTAAGTAATGTTGTCCTTATATTCAGACTCACTTTTTAATGCAAACAAATGTGTGTGTATATATATATATATATATATATATATATATATATATATATATATTTTTTTTTTTAAGAAGATGTTGGGGGTAGGAGTTTATTAACTAATTAATTTATTTTTGCTGTGTTGGGTCTTCGTTTCTGTGTGAGGGCTTTCTCTAGTTGCGGCAAGCGGGGGCCACTCTTTATCACGGTGCGCGGGTCTCTCACTATCACGGCCTCTCTTTTTGTGGAGCACAGGCTCCAGATGCGCAGGCTCAGTAGTTGTGGCTCACGGGCCTAGTTGCTCCACAGCATGTGGGATCCTCCCAGACCAGGGCTTGAACCCGCATCCCCTGCATTAGCAGGCAGATTCTCAACCACTGCGCCACCAGGGAAGCCCCCAAATGTATATTTTTAAAAGAAATTTTAGATTTCTAGTTTCTGGTCCAGCATGTAAGGGGCTTCAAAGTTGTCACTACATTCCAATGACAAGCAAAAAGCTGAACAAACTAACAAAGCAACAACTCGTCTTAGATCTCTCAGAGAAGTGAGGTCACAGGGCAATTCCTGGGTAGGAAAATTTAAACTGTAACTGACAAATTGCTGGAAGGTCAGTGTGGACAAGTCTGAAAGATAAAAAAGCCAAGAAAACTCAGTCTTGGAGGTCCTCCAAAATTTTGTGACTTTTACCTCCAGGAGCTTGCCCAGATTTTCACAGTAAATATCAGGGATGTTGGATTTAACAGACCAGGAATTTAAAACAACTAAGATTAATATGCTAAGGGCTCTAATGGAAAAGTAGACAACATACAAGAACAGATAGGCAATATAAGCAGAGAGATGGAAATTGTAAGAAAGAATTTTTAAAATACCAGAGATCAAAAGCATTGTAACAGAAATGAAAAATGCTTTGATGGCCACATTAGTGAACTGGATATGACTGAGGAAAGAATCTCTGAGTCTGAGGATATGTCAATGGAAGCTTCCAAAATTGAAAAGCAAAGAGAAAAAAGACTGAAGAAAATGGAACAGAATGTCCAAGAACTGTGGAACAACCACAACTGGTGTAACATATGCATCATGGGAATACCAGAGGAAAAAGAAAGAGAAAAGGGAACACTCAAAACCTAATGACTGAGAATTTCCCACTAAATCATCCCTTTATCAGAGACAAAGAGGGAAATTACATAATGATAAAGGAGTCAATTCTCCAAAAAGACAGCAATATTTAATGTGTATGCACCTAACAACAGAACATCAAAATACACAAAGCAAAAACACAGAGCTGCAAGGAGAGTTAGACAAATCCATTATTATAGGTGGAGGTTTTAACACCCCTCTATCAAAAGTGGACAGATCCAGCAAGCAGATAATCAGTAAGGACATAGTTGAACTCAACAACATCATCAATCAATTAGGTATAATTGATATCTAGACTATTTAATTCAATAACAGCAGAATACTTATTCTTCTCAAGTTCACACAGAACATTCACCAACATAGACCACATTCTGGCCATAAAGCAGAGCTTAAAAAATTAAAAATAATAAAAATTATATAATGCCTGTTTTCAGACCTCAACAGAATTAAACTTAGAAATCAAAAACAGAAAGATAGCTGGAAATCTAAAAGTACTTAGAGATTAAATAACACACTTCTAAATATCACATGGCTCAAAGAAAAAAATCTCAAAAGGAATTTAAATATAGTTTTAACTACATGAAAATGAAAATAAAACACAAAAATTTGGAATGCAGCAAGAGAAGTGCTGAAAAGAAAATCTACAGCATTTAGAGCATATATTAATAAAAGAAAAATCTATAATCAATAATCCAAGTATCCTCTCTAGGAAATTAGAAAAAAAAGAGCAAATTAAATTCAAAATAAGAAGAATAAAAAACAGTAAAAAACTAGAGCAGAAATCAATGAAATTGAAAACAAGAAATCAATGGAGAAAATCAACAAAACCAAAATATCAACAAAATCAATAAGCCTCTACTAGGTTAACTGAAAAAAAAAGAGCAAGAGAGAGAACATACAAGTTACTGATATCAGAAATGAAAGAATAACTCCCCACTGGTAACCACAAGTTACCATCTGTGAGTCTGTTTCTGTTTTGTTATATTCATTCATTTGTTTTATTTTGGGGATTCCACATATAGGTGGTGACATGCAGTGTTTGTCTTTCTCTGTCTGACTTATTTCAGTTCTCATTTTATTTATATCAAATAATTTTCCTTCGTTCTTTTTTCCAGTTTCTTAAAACTATTTAGTTTTAGTCTTCTTCGATTCTGCTTTAAAATTTCTTTTCCTTAAAGTTCCATTTCTCTCTATATATTTTTCATATTTTCACCATAAGACTAAAGGTCAGATTATCCTTTTTTCTGCTAGCACTATTATTACATTTTATCATTTATTTTTTACTTGCTATCTAAGATATTTGAAGTCTTCTAATAGAAAATAATAACAGTAAAGTTGTAAATAGATATATGAGTTTCAAGATCACTTTCTGATATATTCAGTGTTTCTTATACCTGTGGTTTTTGTATATATGAATATAAAGTATATAAGATAAAATTAAAAGTGATATTGAATAAGAGAACCAGATTTAAATTTTTTTTCATTTAAAAAAAAGAAAGAAGAGACATTACTATAGGTCCTATGGACAAAGAATAATAAAAGGACATTATGAACAATCCTATGCCCTTAAATTTGATAACCTAGATGAAATGGTCCAATTCCTTGAAAGGCACAAACTGTAAAAACTCACACAAGAAGAAATAGATAATTGGGGGTGGGAGTGAGGAGAGGGATGGACTGGGAGTTTGGGGTCAGTAGATGCAAACTATTATATACAGAACGGATAAAAAACAAGGTCCTAATGTATAGCACAGGGAACTATACTCAATAACCTGTGGTAAACCATAATGGAAGAGAATATAAAAAAGAATGTATATATGTGTATAACTGAGTCACTTTGCTACACAATAGAGATTGGCACAACATTGTAAATCAACTATACTGCAATAAAAATAAATAAATAAATGAATAAAGTATTCACTCTCAAAAAAAAAGAAATAGACAATCTGAATAAATCTATATGTATTAAAGAAATTAAATCAATAATTAATAAACACCTAATGCAAAATGTACCAGGTCTAAATGAGTTTACTGTTAAAGTCTACAAAACATTTAAGGAAGAAATTATACCAAGTTTCTACAATTTCTTCCAGAAGATAGAAGCAAAGGAAATATCTCTTAACTCATTCTATGAAGCCAGCATTACCCTAATACAAAAACCAGACAAAGATTATAAGAAAAGAAAACTACAAACTAATACCTCTCATGAACATAGATGCAAAAATCCTCAACAAAATATTAGCAAATTGAATCCAACAATGCATAAAAAGAATTACACACCACAACCAAGTGGGATTGTCCCAGGTATGCAAGGCCGATTCAACACTGGAAATCAGTTAATGTAATCCATCACATCAACAGCCTATAGAAGAAATATTACATAATTATATCAATAGATGCAGAAAATGCATTTGACAAAATTCATTATCCATTTCTAATGAAAACTCTCAGTAAACTAGAAATAGAGAGGAACTTCTTCAACTTGATAAAGTACATCTACAAAAACCTGCAGCTAATGTTATACTTAAGAGTGAGAAACTAGAGGATCTCCCACTAAAATAAAAAACAGGGATGTTCCCTCTCACCATTCCTTTTCAACATCATACTGGAAGTCCTAGCTTAATAAGACAACAAAAGCTAGCTTAATAAGACAAGTCCTAGCTTACTAAGTCCTAGCAATAAGACAAGAAAAGGAGATAAAAGGTATAATTATTGGGAAGGAGGAAATAAAACTCTTTGTTCACAGATTATGTGATTGTCTATGATTGTTTATATAAGTAATTGACAAAAAACCTCCTGTATCTAATAAGCAATTATAGCAAGGTAACAGGACACAAATTTAATATGTAAAAGTCAATCACTTTCCTATATACTAGCAATGAGTAAGAGGAATTTGAAATTAAAGATACAATACGATTTATATTAACTCCCAAAAATGAATTATTTAGAGATAAATCTAACAAAATGTGTACAAGATCTATACAAGGAAAACTGCAAACTCTGATAGAAGAAATCAAAGAACTAAATAAATGGAGAGATATTTCATGTTCACAGATAGGAAGACTCAATATTATCAAGATGTCAGTTCTTCCCAACTTGATCTATAGACTCATTATAATCACAATCAAAACCCCATCAGGTTTTGCAAATATAGACAAACTGATTCTAAAGTTTATATGAAAAGACAAAAACCCAGAATAGCCAACACAATTATGAAGGAGACGAACTAAGTCAGATAACTGACACCATCGGACTTCAAGACTTACTATAAAGTTACATAATCAAGACAGTGTGGTATTAGTGAAAGAATAGACAAATAGATCAATGGAAGAGAATGGAGAGCCCAGTAATAGAACCACATTCAACTGACTTTTGACAAAGGCATAAAGACACTAGAGAAAAGATAGCCTTTCAACAAATGGTGCTGGAAAAAATGAACATCCACATGCAAAAAAAAAAAAAAATTTAGGCAACTTACACCCTTCATTAGACCTTATACCTGTCACAAAAATTAACCTAAAATAGATCATAGACCTATATGTAAAATGAAAATGTGTAAAACTTCTAGAGGATAACATAAGAGAAAGTCTAGATGACCTTGAGTTTGGCAATGACACTTTGGATACAACACAAAGACATGATCTGAAAGAAATAATTAATAAGCTGGATTTCATTATAATTAAAAGTTCTACTCTGCAAAAATCAACATCAGGAAAATGAGAAGAAAAGCCACAGATTTGGAGAAAATATTGGCAAAAGACACATCTGATAAAAGACTGTTATAAAAACTATAAAGAACTCTTCAAACCTAACAATAAGAAAATGAACAACTCAATTTAAAAATGGGCAAAAGAGGGGGTGGGCAGGGAACTGGTGGTTTAAGCTGCACGGTCCCAGGGAGCAAAGTGAAGTGAAGACTGGGGGTCCCAGTTTATAGGCCAGCAGACTAGCAGTGGTTTCCAACCTCCCCCTGGAGCTTCAGACCCTGGAGACAATACAAGGTCCACATGGGCGAGCATCATTGTCTGTTTGGATTGCTGTTGGATCCCAAGTGTCATGGACAACGCCTGTTATATAGCAGACTTTCCAAGATAACAGAGGAGTAAGAGGATGTGAGTTCATCTCTCCCAACAAACGCATCAAGAATACATCTACAAATGGAACAATTCTCACAGAGCACCTGCTGAACATGAGCAGAGGACATCTGACACCTAAAAGGACAAGAAGGATCTCCATGTAACCAGGTAGGATGAAAAAAAGAAGAAGGGTAATGGAAGAGGAGAGGAAGCAAGACAGGACCTGCACCCCTGGTGGGGAGCTGAAGGTGAGGAAAGGTCCCACATCTGGGAAAGCCCCCTCACTGGTGGAGAGATCAGCTGGGACAAAAGGGGAGCCTTGGGGTCTGGGAGGAGAAACCAGCAACCAGTCTGTGGCAAGCAGGACAAAGTGAGAACTACACAGCCCTGTGAGCCCCAGCCCTGCCCTGAGATGGGAGCCCACTGGTGCACATGGGGACTGGGTGCTGGAATGTGGGGTTTGGAGAGCAGACCTGGGGAGGGGACTGCTGTTGGCTGTGAGGAGGCAGCCTGAGGGGATAGTAGTGTGGTGCTCTTCAACCCGGAATGCTCATGGAGGAAGCCTGGACAACCACAGAAGCGAAGCACCATGGTTGAGTAACTCACAAAGGGTGGGGCCGCCATTGCAGCCTCTCTCCTCATACACCAGCCCCTGCCTCCATGGGCACTAGGGAGAGCTCCTGCCAGAGCTGGTTCGTGCACCCCTGCCATCACCTCCTCAACCATGCCCCGGCCAGCCTGGGCTACATACTCGCCCTAATTGCCACCTGTGTTACAATCCTTACCCCAGGACCCTCCCACCAGGGTAGCCCACTCCCCATGATCACTGCCTGAAGGGCTTGAGCTTTCCAATCGCTACCCCAGCACCCTCCCACCTGAGTGGCCTGCTTGCCCTGATCACCTCCTCGGTGCCTTTCTACCAGATGGGCTCATGTGCTCCAGCAACTTCTGGAGCAGACTCTGGTGGAAAGAACACACCAGAGGTGGGGATGAAACCACAGCTGAGCCCCAGGGGCCATGTGACTAAGGAAGAAAAACTGAAATCTCTCCTCACAGCTGTGCAAACTGCAGAGTTACACCTACACTGATAGCTTCCCAAATTCAGTGCCTGTGAAACATCTAAAAGGAAAAGTGCTCCTGCAGCTGGGACAAGTCTGGCTTTAGCAGCTATGGGGTTTGTGGGCACATTCACAAGAGGGTTGGGCCAAGGCAGAGTATGAGCTGCCTCCATAGTTCCCACAGTGGGTTCAGCTACATGACCACTGCACTCCCGGTACCTGACCTCAGTGGATCTGCACTGGTGGCCTGGTGAAAACAACGCCTGAGAGTCACCACCAGAGCCAATCGGCAGCATACCCACAGTTAAGGTGAGACCAAGAGTAGTGCCAACAATGGTGTACTTTGTGAGCCTGCACAACAGGCAAAAGGAGATGCAATAGAGCACATTCACAGGTGAACAGATCCAGAGGAGGAACTTGGTGGCTTTTCTCCCAGTGGGAGTGCTCCAATCCCACCTACCTTGCACCGCAGACCACAAACACAGCTAAGAAACAGCTCTGGGGGCCTCTACTCCAACAACTAGGGAGGAGACTCCACCCCTGACAGGGCAGTGACAACCACAGAGCAAAGGGCAGGCCCCACTCAATATCCAGGGCAGGCTCTTGTCACCATAACACCAATCAAAACCCCTATCAAGGGGATAATGGCACAAGCCTCTGGACCAACCTCATGCACCAGGGGCAGACAGTAGAAGCAAGAGGAACTATGATCCTACAGCCTACAGAAAGGAGACCACAAACAGAGTCAATGTGACAAAGAAATATGTTGCAGATGAAGGAGAAAGATAAAAGCCTACAATAACAACTAAATGAAGAGGAGATAGGCAATCTACCTGAAAAAGAATTCAGAGTAATGATAGTAAAGATGACCCAAGATCTTGTAAAAGAATGGAGGCACAGATTGAGAAGATACAAGAAATGTTTAGCAAAGGCCTAGAAGAGCTAAAGAACAAACAGAGATGAGCAATACATTAACTGAAGTGAAAAATGCACTAGAAGGAATCAATAGTGAATAACTGAGGCAGAAGAATGGATAAGTGACCTGCAAGACAGAATGGTGGAAATCTCTGTCACAGAACAGAATAAAGAAAAAAGAATGAAAAGAAATGAAGACAATCTCAGAGACCTCTGGCACCAACAGTTGAATTATAGGGGTCTCAGAAAAAGAAGAAAAAGAGAAAGGGCCTGAAAAAATATTTGAAGAGATTGTAGTCAAAAACTTCCCTAACATAGGAAATGAAATAGTCACCCAAGTCCAGGACGTGCAGAGAGACCTAACAGGATAAACCCAAGGAAGAACACCCTGAGACACATATAATCAAACTAACAAAAACTAAATACGAGGAATAAATATTAAAAGCAACAAGGAAAAAGCAACAAATAACTAACAAGGGTATCCCCATAAGGTCTTCAGCTGATTTTTCAGCAGAAACTCTGCAGGCCAGAATGGGATGACATGATATATTTAAAGTGATGGACGGGAAAAATCTACAACCAAGAATACTCTACTCAGAAAGGCTCTCATTCAGATTCGATGGAGAAACCAAAAGCTTTATAGACAAGCAAAAGCTAAAAGAATTTAGCACCACCAAACTAGTTTTATAGCAAATGCTAAAGGAACTTCTCTAGATGGGAAACACAAAGGAAGAGAACAAAAGAGGAGGGGAAGAAAAAAAGACCTACAAAAACAAGCCCAAAACAATTAAGAAAATGGCAACAGGAACATACCTATTGATAATTACATTAAGTGTAAATGGATTAAATGTTCCAGCCAAAAGACATAGACTGGCTGAATGGATACAAAAACAAGACCCATATATAGGCTGTCTACAGGAGGTCTACTTCAGACCTAGGGACACACACAGACTGAAAATGAGGGGATGGAAAAAGATATTCCATGCAAATGGAAATCAAAAGAAAGCTGGAGTAGCAACACTCATATCAGACAAAATAGGCTTTAAAATCAAGACTATTACAAGAGACAAGGAAGGACACCACATAATGATCGAGGGATCAATCCAAGAAGATATAACAATTGTAAATATCTATGCACCCAACATAGGGGCACCTCAGTATATAAGGCAAACGTTAACAGCCATAAACGGGGACATTGGCAGGAACACAATAATAGTGGGGGACTTTAACACCCCACTTACATCAATAGATCATCTAGAGAGAAAATTAACAAGGAACTCAAGCCTTAAATGACACATTAGACCAGATATACTTAATTGATATATAAAGGACAGTTCATCCAAAAGTAGCAGAATACTCTTTCTTCTCAAGTGTACACAGAACACTCTGCAGGATAGATCACATCCTGGGTCATAAATAAACCCTCAGTAAACTTAAGAAAATTGAAATCACATCAAGCACCTTTTCCAACCAAAACGCTATGAGATCAGAGACCAATTACAGGAAAAAAAGTTGTAAAAACACATACATGTGGAGGCTAAACAATATGATACTAAATAACCAATGGATCACTGAAGAAATCAAAGAGGAAATCAAAAAATACATAGAGACAAATGACGATGAAAACACAAACATCCAAAACCTATGGGAAGCAGCAAAAGCAGTCCTAAGAGGGAAGTTTATAGCAATACAATCTTACCTCAAGAAACAAGAAAAATCTCAAGTAAACAACCTAACTTTACACCTAAAGCAACTAGAGAAAGAAGAACAAACAAAACCCAAAGTTAGTAGAAGGAAATAAATCATAAAAAATCAGAGCAGAAATAAATGAAATAGAGATGAAGAAAACAATAGCAAAGATCAATGAGACTAAAATCTGGTTACTTGAGAATACAAACAAAATTAATAAACCTTTAGCCAGTCTCATCAAAAAAATATATGGAGAGAGCTCAAATCAATAAAATTAGAAATGAAAAAGGAGAACTTACAATAGATACCACAGAAATACAAAGGATCATAAGAGACTACTACAGGCAACAATACACCAATAAAATGGACAACCTAGAAATGGACAGATTCTTAGAAAGGTATAACCTTCTAAGACTGAACCAGGAAGAAATAGAAAATATGGACAGACCAGTCACAAGTACTGAAGTTGAAACTGTAATTAAAAATCTTCCAGCAAACAAAAGTTCAGAACCAGATGGCTTCACAGGTGAATTCTATCAAACATTTAGAGAAGAATTAACACCTATCCTTCTGAAACTATTCCAAAATATTGCAGAGGAAGGAACACTCCCAAGCTCATTCTACGAGGTCACCATCACCCTGATGTCAAAACCAGACAAAGTTACCACACACACAAAAAAATTGCCGGCCAATATCACTGATGAACATAGATGCAAAAATCCTCAACAAAATACTGGCAAAGAGAATCCGGCAACACATTAAAAGGACCTGACACCATTCAAGTGGAATTTTTCCCAGGGATGCAAGGATTTTTCAATATCCACAGATTAATCAGTGTGATACGCCACGTCAACAAACTGAAGTATAAAAACAATATGATCATCTCAATATATGATGAAAAGGCTTTTGAAAAAATTCAACACCCATTTATGATAAAAACACTCCAGAAAGTGGGTATAGATGGAACCTACCTCAACATAATAAAGGCCATATATATGATAAACCCACAGCAAACATTATCTCAATGGTGAAAAACTGGAAACATTTCCTCTAAGATCACATGTCCACTCTTGCCACTATTATTCAACATAGCTTTGGAAGTCCTAGCCATAGCAATCAGAAGAGAAAAAGAAATAAAAGGGATCCAAATTAGAAAAGAAGAAGTAAAACTGTCACTGTTTGCAGCTGACATGATACTATACATAGAAAACCTTAAGAATATTACCAGAAAACTACTAGAGCTTATCAATGAATTGGTAAAGTTGCAGGATAAAAAATTAATACACAGAAATCTCTTGCATTCCTATACACTAATAATGAAAGATCAGAAAGAGAAATCAAGGAAAGAGTTTCATTTACCATCACATTAAAAAGAATAAAATACCTAGGAGGCAAAAGATCTGTACTCAGAAAACTATAAGATATGAAAGAAATTAAAAATGACACAAAAAGATGGAGAGATATAACAAGTTCTTGGATTGGAAGAATCAATATTGTGAAAATGACTATACTACCCAAAGCAATCTACAGATCCAATGCAATCCCTATCGAATTACCAATGGTATTTTTCACAGAATTAGAACAAAAAAATTTTACAATTTGTATGGAAACACAAAAGACCATGAATAGCCAAAGCAATCTTGAGAAAGAAAAACAGAGTTGTAGGAATCAGGTTCCCTGACTTCAGACTATACTACAAAGCTACAGTAATAAAGACAGTATGGTACTGGCACAAAAACAGAAATATAGATTGATGAAAAAGGATAGAAAGTACAGAGATTAAACCCATGCACCTATGATCACCTAATCTATGACAAAGGAGGCAAGAATATACAATGGAGAAAAGATAGTCTCTTCAATGAGTGGTGCTGGGAAAACTGGACAGCTACATGTAATGAAACTTAATTAAGTTTAATGAACTAATGAAACTAAAAACTTTTGCAAAGCAAAGGAAACCATAAATAAAATGAAAAGACAGCCTTTAAAATGGGATAAAATATTTGCAGATGAAGCAACCGACAAGGGATTAATCTCCAAAATATACAAACAGCTCATACAGCTCAATATCAAAAGAACAAAAAACCCAGTCAAAAAACGGGCAGAAGACCTAAATAGACATTTCTCCAAAGAAGACATACAGATGGCAAAAAAAGCACATGAAAAGATGCTCAATGTCACCAATTATTAGAGAAATGCAAATCAAAACTACAATGAGGTATCACCTCACACTAGTCAGAATGGCCATCATCAAAAAATCTACAAACAATAAATACTGGAGAGGGTGTGGAGAAAAGGGAACCCTCTTGCACTGTTGGTGGGAATGTAAATTGATACAGCCACTATGGAGAACAGTATGGAAATTCCTTAAAAAACTAAAAATAGAACTACCATATGACCCAGCAAACCCACTCCTGGGCATATATCCAGAGAAAACTGTAGTTCGATAATTTACATGTACCCCAATGTTCATTGCAGCACTATTTACAATAGCCAGGACATGGAAGCAACCTAAGTATCCATCGACAGGTGAATGGATAAGAAGATGTGGCACATATATATGATGGAATATTACTCAGCCATACAAAATAATGAAATAATGCCATCTGCAGCAACATGGATGGACCTAGAGATTGTCATCCTGAGTGAAGTGAGTCAGATAGAGAAAGACAAATATCATATGATATCACTTACATGTAGAATCTAAAAAAAAAGGTACAAATGAACTTATCTACAAAACAGAAATAAAGTTACAGATGTAGAAAACAAACTTATGGTTTTCGGGGGTAAGGGTGGGGGAGGGATAAATTGGGAGATTGGGATTGATATATACACACTACTATATATAAAATAGATAACTAATAAGGACCTACTATATAGCACAGGGAACTCTACTCAATATTCTGTGATGGCCTATATGGGAAAAGAATCTAAGAAAGAGTGGATATATGTATGTGTATAACTGATTCACTTTGCTGAACACCTGAAACAAACACAACATTGTAAATCAACTATAATCCAATAAAGATAAAAAAATAAATTTAATATAAAAAATGGGCAAAAGACCTGAACAAACACCTCAACACAGAAGATATGCAGATAGTAAATAAGCATATTAAAAGATGCTTCACATCATATGTCATTAGGAAAATGTAGATTAAAACAATGAAAATTCCACTACACAACTATTAGAATAGCCAAAATCCAGAACAAACAATGCCAAATGCTGGTAAGGATGTGGAACAACAGGAACTCTCATTCATTAATGGTGGGAATGTAAAATGGTACAGCCAATTTGGTGGACAGTTTGAAAGTTTCTTGTATCACTAAACATACTCTTACCATATGATATTGCAAACAAGCTCCTTGGCATTTACTCAAATGCCTATAAAACTTATGTCCACACAACACCTTGCACAAGGATGTTTATAGCAATTTTATTCATAATTTCCAAAACGTGGAAGCAACTAAGATGTCCTTCAGTAGGTAAGTGGATAAATAAACTGTGGTACTTTCAGACAACTGAATATTATTCAATTCTAAAAAAAATGGGCTATCAAGCCATGAAAAGACATGAAGGAATCTTAAATGCATATTACTAAGTGAAAGAAGCCAATTTGAAAAGGCTACATACTGTATGATTCCAATTATATGACCTTCTGAAAAAGTCAAAACTATGAAGACAGTAAAAAGATCAGTGCTGGGGGACGGGGGTTAGATGAATAAGCAGAGCAATGAGGATTTTTAGGGCAGTGAAATCATTCTGGATGATACCATAATGGTGGATACATGACACATATTTATCAAACCCAAGAATGTACAACATCGAAAATGAACTCTAATGTAAACTATGGTCTTTGGGTGATAATGTGTCAGTGCAGGTTCATCAGTTGTAACAAATATACTATTTTGTTGTAAGATTTTAATTCTGGGGGGGGGCTGTGCATACGTGGGGGCAGGCTATATATGAGGAATCTATGTATCTTCCACTTAATTTTGCTCTGAATCTAAAACTACTCTAAAAAATAAAAACTATTTTAAAAAAGAAATTTTATTCTATATAAATTTTTTAACAGCTTTATTGGAGTACAATTGCTTTACAATGGTGTGTTAGTTTCTGCTTTATAACAAAGTGGATCAGTTATACATATACATATGTTCCCATATCTCTTCCCTCTTGTGTCTCCCTCCCTCCCACCCTCCCTATTCCACCCTTCTAGGTAGTCACAAAACACCGAGCTGATCTCCCTGTGCTACGTGGCTGCTTCCCACTAGCAATCTATTTTACATTTGATAGTGTATATATGTCCATGCCACTCTCTCACTTTGTCACAGCTTACCCTTTCCCCTCCCCATGTCCTCAAGTCCATTCTCTACATCTGTGTCTTTATTCCTGTCTGGCCATTATGTTCTTCAGAACATTTTTTTTTTTTAGATTCCATATATATGTGTTAGCATACAGTATTTGCTTTCCTCTTTCAGGCTTATTTCACTCTGTATGACAGACTCTAGGTCCATCCACTTCACTACAAATAACTCAATTTTCTTTCTTTTTATGGCTGAGTAATATTCCATTATACATATGTGCCACATCTTCTTCATCCATTCATCTGTCAATGGACACAGTTGGTAGAAACATCCACAGGCACAAGTCCTATATATATATTTTTTAACATCTTTATTGGAGTATAATTGTTTTACACTGGTGTGTCAGTTTCTGCTATATAACAAAGTGAATCACTTATACATATACATATGTCCCCATATCTCTTCCCTCTTGTGTCTCCCTCCCTCCCACCCTCCCTATTCCACCCTTCTAGGTAGTCACAAAACACCGAGCTGATCTCCCTGTGCTATGGGGCTGCTTCCCACTAGCTACCTATTTCACGTTTGGTAGTTTACATATGTCCATACCACTTTCTCACTTTGTCCCACCTTACCCTTCCCCCTCCCTGTATCCTCAAGTCCATTCTCTAGTAGGTTTGTATCTTTATTGCCATCTTGCCCCTAGGTTCTTCTGACCATTTTCTTTTTCTTTTTTCCTTTATTTTTTTTTTAGATTCCATATATATGTGTTAGCATACGGTATTTGTTTTTCTCTTTCTGACTTACTTCACTCTGTATGACAGACTCTAGGTCCATCCACCTCACTACAAATAACTCAGTTTCGTTCCTTTTTATGGTGCAGTAATATTCCATTGTATGTATGTGCCACACCTTCTTTATCCATTCATCTGTTGATGGACACTTAGGTTGCTTCCATGTCCTGGCTACTGTAAATAGAGCTGCAGTGAACATTTTGGTATATGACTCTTTTAGGATTATGGTTTTCTCAGGGTATATGCCCAGTAGTCAGATTGCTGGGTCATATGATAGTTATATTTTTAGTTTTTTAAGGAAACTCCATACTGTTCTCCATAGTGGTTGTATCAATTCACATTCCCACCAGCAGTGCAAGAGGGTTCCCTTTTCTCCATACCCTCTCCAGCATTTATTGTTTGTAGATTTTTTGATGATGGCCATTCTAACCGGTGTGAGATGATATCTCATTGCAGTTTTGATTTGCATTTCTCTAATGATTAGTGATGTTGAGCATTCTTTCATGTGTTTGTTGGCAATCTGTATATCTTGTTTGGAGAAATGTCTATTTAGGTCTTCTGCCCATTTTTTGATTGGGTTTTTTTTGTGTGTGTGTGTTTTCTTTTGGTATTACCTGGGTTTTTTGTTTGTTTGTTTATACTGCCGGTTCCTATTAGTCATCAATTCTACACACATCAGTGTATACATGTCAATCCCAATTGCCTAATTCAGCACACCACCATCCCCACCCCACCGTGGCTTTCCCCCCTTGGTGTCCATATGTTTGTTCTCCACATCTGTGTCTCAACTCCTGCCCTGCAAACCAGTTCACCTGTACCATTTTTCTACGTTCCACATACATGTGTTAATATACGATATTCGTTTTTCTCTTTCTGACTTACTTCACTCTGTATGACAGTCTCTAAAGTCCATCCACGTCTCAACAAAAGATTCAATTTCATTCCTTTTATGGCTGAGTAATATTCCATTGTATATGTGTACCACAACTTCTTTATCCATTCATCTGTCGATGGGCATTTAGGTTGCTTCCATGACTAGGCAATTGTAAATAGTGCTGCAATTAACACTGGGGTGCATGTGTCTTTTTGAATTATGGTTTTCTCTGGGTATATGCCCAGTAGTGGGATTGCTGGATCATATGGTAATTCTATTTTTAGTGTTTTAAGGAACCTCCATACTGTTCTCCATAGAGGCTGTATCAATTTACATTCCCACCAACACTGCAAAAGGGTTGCCTTTTCTCCACACCCTCTCCAGCATTTGTTGTTTGTAGATTTTCTGATGATGTCCATGCTAACTGGTGTGAGGTGATACCTCATTGTAGTTTTGATTTGCATTTCTCTAATAATTAGTGATGTTGAACAGCTTTTCATGTGCTTCTTGGCCATCTGTATGTCTTCTTTGGAGAAATGTCTATTTAGGTCTTCAGCCCATTTTTGGATTGGGTTGTTTGTTTCTTTAATATTGAGCTGCATGAGCTGTTTATATATTTTGGATATTAATCCTTTGTCCATTGATTCATTTGCAAATATTTTCTCCCATTCTGAGGGTTGTCTTTTCATCTTGTTTATGGTTTCCTTTGCTGTGTAAAAGCTTTGAAGTTACATTAGGTCCCATTTGTTTATTTTTGTTTTTATTTCCATTACTCTAGGTGGTGGATCAAAAAACAACTTGCTGTGATTTATGTAAAAGAGTGTTCTTCCTATGTTTTCCTTTAAGAGTTCTATAGTGTCTGGTCTTACATTTAGGTCTCAAATCAATTTTGAGTTTATTTTTGTGTATGGTGTTAGGGAGTGTTCTAATTTCATTCTTTTACATGTAGCTGTCCAGTTTTCCCAGCACCACTTATTGACGAGACTGTTTTTTCTCCATTGTACATCTTTGCCTCCTTTGTTGTAGATTAGTTAACCATAGGTGCATGGGGTTATCTCTGGGCTTGCTATCTTGTTCCATTGATATATGTTTCTGTTTTTGTGCCAGTACCATACTGTCTTGATTACTGTAGCTTTGTAGTATAGTCTGAAGTCAGGGAGTCTGATTCCTCCAGCTCTACTTTTCTTTCTCAAGATTGCTTTGGCTAATCGGGGTCTTTTGTGTTTCCACACAAATTTTTTGTTCTGGTTCTGTGAAAAATGCCATTGGTAATTTGATAGGGATTGCATTGAATCTGTAGTTTGCTTTGGGTACTGTAGTCATTCTCACAATGTTGATTCTTCCACTCCAAGAACATGGTATATCTCTCCATCTATTTGTATCACCTTTAATTTCTTTCATCAGTCTCTTATAATTTTCTTCATACAGGTCTTTTGTCTCCTTAGGTAGGATTATTCCTAGATATTTTATTCTTTTTGTTGCAATAGTAAATGGGAGTGTTTTCTTAATTTCACTTCCAGATTTTTCATCATTAGTGTATAGGAATGCAAGAGATTTCTGTGCATTAAATTTGTATGCTGCTACTTTACCAAATTCATTGATTAGCTCTAGTAGTTTTCTGGTAGCATCTTTAGGATTCTCTATGTATAGTATCATGTGATCTGAAAACAGTGACAGCTTTACTTCTTCTTTTCTGATTTGCATTCCTTTTATTTCCTTTTCTTCTCTGATTGCTGTGGCTAAAACTTCCAAAACTATGTTGAATAATTGTGGTGAGAGTGGGCTACCTTGTCTTCTTCCTGATCTTACTGGAAATGCTTTCAGGTTTTCACCATTGAGGACGATGTTGGCTGTGGGTTTGTCATATATGGCCTTTATTATGTTGAGGAAAGTTCTCTCTATGCCTACTTTCTGCTGGGTTTTTATCATAAATGGATGTTGAATTTTTTCGAAAGCTTTCTCTGCATCTATTGAGATGATCACATGGGTTTTCTCCTTTAATTTGTTAATATGGTGTATCACGTTGACTGATTTGTGTATATTGAAGAATCCTTGCATCCCTGGGATAAACCCCACTTGATCATAGTGTATGATCCTTTTAATGTGCTGTTGGATTCTTTTTGCTAGTATTTTGTTGAGGATTTTACATGTATGTTCATCAGTGATATTGGCCTGTAGTTTTCTTTCTTTGTGACATCTTTATCTGGTTTTGGTATCAGGGTGATGGTGGCCTCGTAGAATGAGTTTGGGAGTGTTCTACCCTCTTCTATATTTTGGAAGAGTTTGAGAAAGATAGGTGTTAGCTCTTCTCTAAATATTTGATAGAATTTGCCTGTGGAGCCATCTGGTCCTGGACCTTTGTTTGTTGGAAGATTTTTAATCACAGTTTCAATTTCACTGCTTGTGATTGGTCTGTTCATATTTTCTATTTCTTCCTGGTTCAGTCTCAGAAGGTTGTGCATTTCTAAGAATTTGTCCATTTCTTCCAGGTTGTCCATTTTATTGGCACAGAGTTGCTTGTATTAATCTCTCATGATCCTTTGTATTTCTGCATTGTCATTTGTTACTTCTCCTTTTTCATTTCTAATTCTATTGATTTGAGTGTTCTCCCTCTTTTCCTTGATGAATCTGGCTAATGGTTTATCAATTTTGTTTATCTTCTCAAAGAACAAGCTTTTAGTTTTATTGATCTTTTCTATTGTTTCCTTCATTTCTTTTTCATTTATTTCTGATCTGATCTTTATGATTTCTTTCCTTCTGCTAACTTTGGGGATTTTTTGTTCTTCTTTCTTGAATTGCTTTAGGTGTAAAGTTAGGTTGTTTATTTGAGATGTTTCTTGTTTCTTAAGGTAGGCTTGTATAGCTATAAACTTCCCTCTTAGAACTGCTTTTACTGCATCCCATAGGTTTGGGTTTGTTGTGTTTTCATTGTCATTTGTTTGCAGGTATTTTTTGATTTCCTCTTTGATTTCTTCAGGGATCTCTTGGTTATTAAGTAGTGCGTTGTTTAGGCTCCATGTGTTTGTATTTTTTACAGATTTTTTCCTGTAAGTGATATCTAGTCTCATAGCATTGTGGCTGGAAAAGATACTTGATACGATTTCAATTTTCTTAAATTTACCAAGGCTTGATTTGTGACCCCAGATATGATCTATCCTGGAGAATGTTCCATGAGCACTTAAGAAGAATGTGTATTCTGTTGTTTTTGGATGGAATGTCCTATAAATATCAATTAAGTCCATCTTGTTTAATGTATCATTTAAAGCTTGTGTTTCCTTATTTATTTCCATTTTGGATGATCTGTCCATTGGTGAAAGTGGGGTGTTAAAGTCCCCTACTATGATTGTGTTACTGTCGATTTGCCCTTTTATGGCTGTTAGTATTTGCCTTATGTATTGAGGTGCTCCTATGTTGGGTGCATAAATATTTACAATTGTTGTATCTTCTTCTTGGATCAATCATTTGATCATTATGTAGTGTCCCTCTTTGTCTCTTATAATAGTCTTTATTTTAAAGTCTATTTTTTCTGATATGAGAATTGCTACTCCAGCTTTCTTTTGATTTCCATTGCATGGAATACCTTTTCCCATCACCTCACTTTCAGTCTGTATGTGTCGCTAGGTCTGAAGTGGGTCTCTTGTAGACAACATATATATGGGTCTTGTTTTTGTATCCATTCAGCAACTCTGTGTCTTTTGGTTGGAGCATTTAATCCATTCATGTTTAAGGTAATTATTGATATGTATGTTCCTATGACCATTTTCCTAATTGTTTTGCATTTATTTTTGTAGATCCTTTTCTTCTCTTCTGTTACCCACTTAGAGAAGTTCCTTTAGCATTTGTTGTAGGGCTGGGTTGGTGGTGCTGAATTCTCTTAGCTTTTGCTTGTCTGTAAAGCTTTTAATTTCTCCATCAAATATGAATGAGATCCTTGCCGAGTAGAGTAATCTTTGTTGTAGGTTTTTCTCTTTCATCACTTTAAATATGTCCTGCCACTCCCTTCTGGCTTGCAGAATTTTTGCTGAAAGATCAGCTGTTAACTGTATGGGGATTCCCTTATGTGTTACTTGTTGTTTTTCCCTTGCTGCTTTTAATATTTGTTCTTTGTATTTAATTTTTGATAGCTTGATTAATATGTGTCTTGGTGTGTTTCTCCTTGGATTTATCCTGTATGGGACTCTCTGTGCTTCCTGGACTTGATTAACTATTTCCTTTCCCATATTAGGGAAGTTTTCAACAATAATCTCTTCAAATATTTTCTCAGTCTCTTTCTTTTTCTCTTCTTCTTCTGGGACCCCTATAATTCGAATGTTGGTGCATTTAATGTTGTCCTAGAGGTCTCTGAGACTGTCCTCAATTCTTTTCATTCTTTATTCTGCTCTGCAGTAGTTATTTCCACTATTTTATCTTCCAGGTCACTTCTCCGTTCTTCTGTCTCAGTTATTCTGCTATGGATTCCTTCTAGAGAATTTTTAATTTCATTTTTTGTGTTGTTCATCTCTGTTTGTTTGCGCTTTAGTTCTTCTAGGTCCTTGTTAAACGTTTCTTGTATTTTCTCCATTCTATTTCCAAAATTTTGGATCATCTTTACTATCATTATTCTGAATTCTTTTTCAGGTAGAGTGCCTATTTCCTCTTCATTTGTTAGGTCTGGTGAGTTTTTGCCTTGCTCCTTCATCTGCTGTGTGTTTCTCTGTCTTCTCATTTTGCTTAACTTACTGTGTTTGGGGTCTCCTTTTCGCAGGCTGCAGGTTCATAGTTTCTGTTGTTTTTGGTGTCTGTCCCCAGTGGCTAAGGTTGGTTCACTGGGTTGTGTAGGCTTCCTGGTGGAGGGAACTAGTGCCTGTGTTCTGGTGGATGAGACTGGATCTTGTCTTTCTGGTGGGCAGGTCCACGTCTGGTGATGTGTTTTGGGGTGTTTGTGGTCTTATTATGGTTTTAGGCAGCCTCTGTGCTAATGGATGGGGTTGTGTTCCTGTCTTGCTAGTTGTTTGGCATAGGGTGTCCAGCACTGTAGCTTGCTGCTCATTAAGTGGAGCTGGGTCTTGGTGTTGAGATGGAGATCTCTGGGAGATTTTTGCCATTTGATATTACATGGAGCTGGGAGGTCCCTTGTGGACCAGTGTCCTGAACTTGGCTCTCCCACCTCAGTGGCACAGCCCTGATGCCTGGCTGGAGCACCAAGAGCCTGTCCTCCACATGGCTCAGAAGAAAAGGGAGAAAGAAAGAAAGAAAGAAAGAAAGAAAGAAGATAAAATAAAATAAAGTTATTAAAATAAAAAACAATTATTAAGAAAAAAATTTTAAGAAAAAAAAATGGACAGATAGAACCCTAGGACAAATGGTAAAAGCAAAGCTATACAGACAAAATCACACACAGAAGCATACACATACACACTCACAAAAAGAGGAAAAGGGGGAAATATATATATATTGTTGCTCCCAAAGTCCACCTCCTCAATTTGGGATGATTCGTTGTCTATTCAGGTATTCCACAGATGCAGGGTACATCAAGTTGATTGTGGAGCTTTAATCCGCTGCTTCTGAGGCTGCTGGGAGAAATTTCCCTTTCTCTTCTATGTTCGCACAGCTCCCGGGGTACAGCTTTGGATTTAGCCCCGCCTCTGCATGTAGGTCGCCTGAGGGCGTCTGTTCTTTTCTCGGACAGGACGGGGTTAAAGGAGCAGCTGATTAGCAGGCTCTGGCTCACTCAGGCCGGGGCGAGGGAGGGGTATGGATGTGGGGCGAGCTTGCAGCGGCAGAGGCCGGCGTGATGTTGCACCAGCCTGAGGCGCGCCATGAGTTCTCCCGGGGAAGTTGTCCCTGGATCCCGGGACCCTGGTAGTGGCGGGCTGCACAGGCTCCCGGGAAGGGTGGTGTGGATAGTGACCCGTGCTTGCTCACAGGCTTCTTGGTGGCTGCAGCAGCAGCCTTAGCGTCTTATGCCCGTCTCTGGGGTCCACGCTTTTAGCCGCAGCTCGCGCCCGCCTCTGGAGCTCCTTTAAGCGGCGTTCTTAATCCCCTCTCCTCGCGCACCAGGAAACAAAGAGGGAAGTAAAAGTCTCTTGCCTCTTCGGCAGGCCCAGACTTTTCCCCGGACTCTCTCCCGGCCAGCCGTGGTGCACTAACCCCTTCAGGCTGTGTTCACGCCGCCAGCCCCAGTCCTCTCCCTGCGCTCCGACCAAAGCCCGAGCCTCAGCTCCCAGCCCCACCCATCCCGGCGGCCGAGCAGACAAGCCTCTCGGGCTGGTTAGTGCTGGTCGGCACTGATCCTCTATGCGGGAATCTCTCCGCTTTGCCCTCCGCACCCCTGTTGCTGCGCTCTCCTCCGCGGCTCCAAAGCTCCCCGAGCTCCGCCACCCGCAGCCTCCACCTGCGAAGGGGCTTCTAGTGTGTGGAAACCTTTCCTCCTTCACAGCTCCCTCCCACTGGTGCAGGTCCCGTCCCTATTCTTTTGTGTCTGTTTTTTCTTTTTTCTTTTGCCCTACCCAGGTACGTGGGGAGTTTCTTGCCTTTTGGGAGGTGTGAGGTCTTCTGCCAGCGTTCTAGGTGTCCTGTAGGAGTTGTTCCACATGTAGATGTATTTCTGATGTATTTGTGGGGAGGAAGGTGATCTCCACATCTTACTCTTCTGCCATCTTGAAGCTCTTCCAGGGAGTGTTCTAATTTCATTCTTTTACATGTAGCTGTCCAGTTTTCTCAGCGCCACTTATTGAAAAGGCTGTCTTTTCTCCATTGTATATTCTTGCTTCCTTTATCAAAAATAAGGTGACCATATGTGCGTGGGTTTATCTATATAAATTTTTATCAAGGATGAGCCTACACTACACTTCATAACCACCTGAAGTCCATAGTTCACCTTAGGGTTCACTCTTGGTGTTGTACCTTCTATGGGTTTGAACAAATGACATATACCTCTCTTTGTGATATCATACAGAGTATTTTCACTGCCCTAAAAATCCTCTGTGTGCTGCCTATTCATCTACTCCTGCCACCGCCCAGCACTGATCTTTTTACTGTCTCCATATTTTTGCCTTTTCCAGAATGTCTTATAGTTGGAATCGTAGTCTATGTAGCCTTTTCAGATTGGCTTCCTTCACTTAGTAATACACATTTAAGTTTCCTGCATGTCTTTTCATAGCTTGACAGCTCATTTCTTTTTAACATTGAATAATATTCATTTGTCTGAATGTACCACAGTTCATTTAACCTCTTACCCACTGAAGGACTTCTTGGTTGCTTCCAAGCTTTATTATGAATAAAGCTTTTATAATAATCCATGTGCAGGTTTTTATGTGGACATTACTTTTCACCTTTGGGGGGTAAATACCAAGCAGCATAATTGCTGGATGACATGGAAAAAGTATATTTAGTTTTATAAGAAATAGCCAAACTGTCCTCCAAAGTGACTGTACATACCCTGCTTTTCTTTTTCCATGTCTTTTACCATATTCACTATGATGATATGTTTATTTCTGTGTTTATTTATTATCTATCTCCATAACTCTGCAAGGAGAGACACCCTATTTTTTTGTTTACTGCTCTGCTTCCACTAGGTAACACAGTGTCTGATAAAATCCACTCAAAGATTATTCACTGGAAGAAAAAAAGAGTTATTTTATGGCTGTGTGACACTATAATCTACAGGTCTTTTTGGGAGTTAATCTGGGTATGGAGTGGGGAACAGAAATCAGGAAAACACAAACTTCCACCTATCTTCTTTCCTTATTGTTCCATAACCATAGGTTCCTGTGTTCAAGACAAATCTCTACTGAGGCAATCTGAGAAAAGCCAGTTTCTCTGTTCTCTTGCCTTCATAATCCAATATCAGTTCCTCATCTGTGAAACGGGGACACATCTCCTCTGCCTAGTGTCTGATCTGCTAGCAGATCTCTTAGGAGACATTCCTACCCAAGACTGTAATTGTGCAATTCTCTGTCCAGAAGCCTGGTTTTCCTACTGACAAATTTGTAACTAAGTAGCTTACAATAGAGGTTAATTGCACAGAAAACGTAATTCGCCGACCATCAACTTTTTTTCCTCCCATGTTTCTGCTATTAGGCTACCATGAATGCTTGGCTAAAAAATATCCTTCAAATATTGAGAAGGAAAGGAAAACAAGGAGAAATCTAATATGTGAAACATCCATAATCTGGATTGTTCGCTGCATAAAAGGGAGAGATGATGTTGCCCTAGAGAGAGGGTGCAAACTAACTGGAGCCATGGCCACGCAGCCTGAAGAGTGAAACAAACCATCTCTCTTGTAGCAATTCCAGTCCCATAACAGGAAAGAGATGGGAGACAGACGGACGTCCTCCTTAGATTCATAAACCAGCAGAGCTGGAGGGGACTTCGCAGTCCTCTGTCCACACACAAATGTTCACTTTTGCAGGAGCAAAACCACGCGCTGAGAACTTGAACTCAGGTGTCCATGCTGGTGATCCAGAGCCCCTCTCGGGCAGCATTGCCACAGATCCAGACAATAAAGGGTTAGAGTTGATTTTGCAAAATATTTCTTTCTTGCATCCCAAACCCAAGTTTGCCCCATCAGCAGTGACAGGCAAGATATATCTGATCATAATGCTGTCATCAGGATGTCAGGGGAAATCGTCGATCCACACCCACCCAGAAAGCTTCTCATTTGAATCTTGCTTTGGATCAAATCGGAGAGTCAGAGGTGCTCCATTTTTTAAACCACACACCTACAGCATGCCTTTGAGTCAGCAAGACCTCTCTCATACTCCAGGATTAATTGTTTCCATTCCAAATGAGCAAAGGCATATGACCCTGTCAGGTCACGAATCTCCTTCATGACACATTTTACTGCAGGGACTGGGGCAAAAAAGTGTCTCTCTCCAATCATCATATCCATCCAATAGGGAGCTTGCAATTTACCTGGTCTCACACTTAGAGAATAGCCCCAAAAAAGACATTTCTTTTTTTTCCTTCTTCTCCTGGGCAAATGGAGTCAGGCTCTGGGGCTAGGGAAATAAATATCAGAATAAATTCTCTACTGAGATCTCATTCATTTTGTAAATAATTCTCACACAAAGTCATTTTAAATTATTAAAGTTCTAAAAATATGGTTTGGGAATCATGGACAAAAAGGTCTCTGACAGAAGGACCATAGGTCCAAGTGTCTAGAGGTGAAAATTCACTGATGAATCATTCTCTCCTCTCTCCCTCCCTCTCTCTCTCTCTCTCCTTCTCTCTCTTTTTCACACACACACACACACACACACACACACACACACACACACCCCAAGTTATTCTCATAGTATGTTACAACCTAGGAAAGGGCTTCTCCACTGAAGAAACCTAACCATTAAGGGGAGGGTGGGACAAATTGGGAGATTAGGTTTGCAATAAATACACTACCATATGTAAGATAGATAGCTAGTGGGAACCTGCTGTATAGCACAGGGAGCACAGCTCAGTGTTTTGTGGTGATCTAGATGGGTGGGATGGGGGTTGGAGTAGGAGGGAGGTCCAAGAAGGAGGGGGATATAGGTATACATATAGCTGATTCACTTCGTTGTACAGCAGAAACAAACACAACATTGTAAAGCAATTTTACTCCAATAAAAAAATATATTAGGATGTATGGAATATTCAGAAGGGATAAAGATATTCTAAATTAAGCACAGTGTGGTCCACATGAACTCAATTCTACCTGCCAGGGTCACTGTTTATAGACAGACAACTAGGATCCTTTATTCTGCTACATAAACAGTGACTTCTCATTGGATTTCCTGCTGCTGATTTGTGAAAAACAATGCCTGAGTTACCAGCAGGGCTGCTAATTGAAGAGCTGAGCAGGTTTTCCCCTAAAAGTCAGGATGACATGGTGAAACTGGGCACATTGCCTCTGCTCCCCAAGCATCCTTTGGAAAGCGTGCTCTCCTTCTCATAAATTAAACTTGCACAGCACAGCAGACAGAAGGCTGAAGGTCAAGTGGTAAATTACAAGAGCTAAGACATGCTTTACTAACTAAACTTCTGTGTTCTACGGTGCCTCTGATTAAATGAGGCAAAACACCAGGAGTAAAGAAGAGAGACTCACAAACTCAGGAAAAGCTGAAGAATTTGGGTCAGGATTGAGGGAAGGATGCTCCCTGGCTGGGAACTAGCCCTTAACTATTTGTTGAGCATTCACAATATGCCAGATAGATAGACAGATGATAGATATTTAATTTCACACAGTAATGTGTATACATACATATATGTATATAACATGTGTGTATATATACATATGTATACATTTCCCTAACTGACGTGAAAGTCAAAATTCAGAAAAGTTTAGTAAGTGTATTGGTTTGTCCCCAAATTAGAACTTGAAGCAAAGGCTTGAGTGCAGATAATTTATTTTGAAGCAATTCTACTAAACCGTAGTGAGGGAGAGGGCAGAGTGATTCAAGGAAGGAAGGTAGAGCTAACAGAAACCATGTTATCGATCTGGTTACTGCTGCCGGCAACTAGGCTCAATGCCACTGGAGACTTTGAGGAACTGTGTAGCTAGGGCCCTAGCTTTGGAGGAGACCCTGGAGGCAGGAAAGCTGGTAGACTGATGCAGCTGGCCTCTGAGGGCAATCTGTGTGTATGGACCTCTCCACCAGAATTACAGCTGAAATCAAAGGTGGGCTGAGTGGAAATGATGCTGGGCACAAATTCCTGTTAGACTGACTGACCTGCCTGACTTAAAAACCGATGCTTTCTGTGCTCTATCATGTTATTTTTCTAGGACTGGGCATCAGCAGTATCAGGACATCCTGTCCTTCTTAGGTATCCATCCTTAGCCCATTCCTGCAAGTCCTTGCTCTTAGGTAGATGTCAAGCCTTAGCTGAAGACAACTTATAATTTTCCCCATGCCAGGAGTTCTTAAGTTTTAAGAGAGGACTCTGGAAAAGCTTTCTTGAGGTACACTAAGTACACAGCTTTTCATCATATGATGTTTTGTAAGCCCAGGGTGAATGACAGAAAGCCATAATGAAGTTAATGTCTGCACCAGATGGTGAATTAGACTTAGATGTTAAAGGAAATTCCAGATCCAGGATTCTACTCCAGTGTTTCATGGGTAAATTCCAATTATGCTTGTATGTGGATATATGAATGTTGACTTATCTGGGAGCAAATTACAGTGTTCAACTTGTTTTTTCACCCAGCAATGTACCTTACAGATTGTCTTAGTCAGTTTGGTCTGCTATAACAAATCTACCATAGACTAGGTGGCTTAAACAACATTTACTTCTCACAGCTCTGGAGACTTGGAAGTTTAAGATCAAACTGCTAGAAGATTCAGTGTCTGGTGAGAATCCACTTCCTGGTTTGAAGATGGCGGTCTTCTCCTTGTATCCTCACATGCCAGAGTACAGAGAGAGATGAGGCAAACTCTTTTGAATCTCTCCTTATAAGGCATTAATTCCATCACATGGGTTCTCCTGTCATGACCTAATTTCCTCCCCAAGGCCTCACCTCCAAACCATCACATTGGGTTTTAGACTTCAACATATGAATTCTGGAGAGATTCGAATGTAACATAACATAACATAATACAGATTAATCATTTTATATTAGCATGTATCTATTTTAACATTTAGATACTATTTCACTATATAAATAGTGCATGGTTTAATCAGATTCCTCTTAAATTTACATTGCATCTAGTTTTTTGCTTCATTAAACATGCTTTCACATATATCACAAGTATATCTGTAGGATAAATTCCTAATAATTGCTGGGAATATTGGTATATGTATTGAAATTGATGGGTATTGCCAAGTCATCCTCCCAAGATGTCATACCAATTGATAATCCCCACAAAAATGTATGAGTGTGTGTTTTATCTCCTCCTCATCAAAAACATTTCTCATCGATCTTTTGATCTTTAGGGAGACTTCTTTTCATCTGACATTTTTCTACTTAATGATAAATATTAGGAATTGCCATTCTTTGCCCTGAAATCATAGAATATGACCTTCACCCAATGTCTTCACACTATTTCTATTTGTCTCTGTATCCATCATTGTACTAATTAGCTTTTGCTGTGTAACAAACCACCCCTAAATTAATGGTTCAAAATAACAACCATTTATTTAACCCATAGTTCTGCCGACTGGCCATTTAAGGTGGGCTCAGCTGGGTGGTTCTTCTATCCTGGGTGAGCTCACTTTTCTAGGTCATGCTAGGTTGCTTCATCTCTGCTCCACATGGTCTCTCCTGCTCCTGGAGACTAGCTTGAGCTTGTTCTCATGGAAGCTAGCAGGGTTCCAAAGGAGAGAGTGGAAGCATGCAAGATCTCTTGAGACTTGGGCTTAGAACTAGCACAATGTCAATTCCAACACATTCTATTTGTTAAAGCAAGACCCAAGGCCAGGCAGACCCAGAGAAGTGGGAAAAGACCTTTGCTGTTGACCTTTTTATAGGAGAATTTCAAATTCTCAATTTTAGAACGAAGATATGCATGATTATCTTGGGCCACTCTTTCATTTTATAAATGTGGAAATGAGATTCAAAGTGGATGAGTGACATTCAATGTCACACAGCTTGTTAGTGAATATATCCCATTCCTACAGGCAGTTGACCCAACTGGACAATATGGTAAAGGAATAAAACCAATGAGACAACCCATGGAAGAGGCAAGATGAGTCATTAGTGCTGAAAATAATGAAAATTTCTGGTTCATCTACTTGTCCAGGGTAAATCATGAAGAACTGTCCAGCCTACACTTCAAGCCACATTACCACAGCGTCTCCTCAGTGAGCCTGTTCTTTATTGAGAATTAAATGATTTATACCATTTAATTATGGTAATTATAGGCACCTTCTAAAGACCTCTTCAAGACTAATGGCATAGGTATTGAAACACTCTGCTATGAGCCAATTTGGGTTTTTCAAAACAGAAAAAGGACACAAGGGACAGCAATTTTCAGTAACGTTGTCATTTTTCACTAATACACCAAGAAGAATGTGGCAGTTCACTGCATGCAATTCATCTTTGTTCTTTTGTATACATTTTGATGAGCTTTCTTAAATTCCCTTGGTAAACAGCAGATATTATGGGCTTTTTTTTTTTTTTTTTTTTTTTTTTTTTGGTGGTACGCAGGCGTCTCACTGTTGTGGCCTCTCCCATTGCGAGCACAGGCTCCAGATGCGCAGGCTCAGTGGCCATGGCTCATGGGCCCAGCCGCTCCGCAGCATGTGGGATCTTCCCGGACCGGGGCACGAACCCGTGTCCCCTGCATTGGCAGGCGGACTCTCAACCACTGTGCCACCAGGGAAGCCCTGGGCTCTTTATTAAAACTCGGGAGCAACTATGCATAAAATGAAATATGATGAGTTTCCAACAAGCCCAACATCACCATTAATAAGAGTGTTTCACTAACACAGGTTACACTTGTTGATTTTGCTGAGTTATATTTTTATACTTCACAGTTCTGATTTGAGATATTTAAAAAACAAGCTACCCAGTAGGCAGAGTACATAATTCATAACAAGAAAGAGCAAAGATCCTTTATATTAGCTATTCTGCAGAACCTACAGTTTCAGCCACTTTTGTACCTAACCTCAGGGTTGAAAAGGAGTGTGTGAGCAGTTTACGATACATTTTGCTCTTTTGTAACTTAAAATTTTACCTAACACCTGAATTCTCAGGGTAAAAATTAATACAAAGTAGAAATAAGAATAAATATTAAAAGTGATCTTCACCCCTATATCCCACCTCTATCCACTTCAAATGCCACTCACTGTCTAAGAGGTCAACACTATTTGCAATTTACTATATAACTTTCAAAGTATTTTTCTTTGTCTTCACATTTGTAATATAAACATATAAAAGGTCTTCTCTGTTTTACAGAAACAGCATTCTCCTCTACATTTTTGTACTTAATTTCATTTTTCATATTAATCACACATCCTACAGATCTTTCCATTCTGTTATATGTAGAAGTACATTATTTTTTTCACTGTTACACAGTATTTCATAGAAAGGAAGTATCATAATTTGACTTTCTCCCTACTGATGGGCCTATAGACTCTGATTATTTTTTACTATTACACGTAATGCTACAGTGAATATTCGTGTGTGTGTGTGTGCATGTGTGTGTGCTAATGCTTGAGTATTTCTATAGTCTATATCCTTGAAATGGAATTTCTGGGTAAAGGGGATAGACATGTTAAATTCAATCAATTTTGTCAAATTGTGTTCAAAAAAGTTTGTATAAGTTATGTTCTGGGTTCAGTGCAGGCAAGATGGGTCTCAGAAAGCCCTGGAGTCAAACAGGCAGGGTTCACACCCAGCATCCACCATTTCCTGGGTAGTGACTTGGGAAGTTACCCAAGCTCTTTGTGCCTCAGTTTAACCACTGCTAACATAAGACTAATGCACATTTTAAAAATATCTTTGAGAGTTTTAAATCATAGTGAATTGAAATGGAAATTTCTGGCCTATGGCTGGTATGCAGCTTTCCCCAAAGGTAGTAATCTAGTTTTGAATAAACCCTCCTTGCAGAGCTTGTTGGCAACACAGATTTTAGGGCACCACCCCCAGAGATGTGACTGGGGTGACATGAAATGTGGCCCCAAAAGTCATGCTTTTTAACAAGCTTTCCAGGAGATTTTAGTGTAGTTTATCTTTGGACCACACTTTGAGAATCACCTCTTAACTAGGTAAGTTCCATTTCCACTGATGACTTCTGCCTACGAAACAGAATTTATAGATAAATAGACCATTTCCTGTCCTTATTTCTAGCTGTCTGTCTCTATCCTTTCCAGTGAGAAAGAGCAAATTAGCCAGGAGTAGGGATGGGCATATCTGCACATATAATTTGTTAACCAGACTTTGGAATCCCATGGACTCTGAGAATTTGTTTTGAGATGGAGAAAATTTTACACAATAAGTTTATAATAATAATAATTGCTCTTGGAGAGAAATAGCCCTGTGTTCAGCTGGAAGAAATGCCATGTTTCATCAAATCTAAAATGCTAAGAAAGAAAAGTGTTGACATTTATAACTGTAAGATGCCTTCTATTGTAAGTAGCATTCCAATTTCAGAGATGTTAAAATATGAGAAAATCTTGGTCCTAGAATTGATGAAAAATGGATATTTGTATAAGCTATTTGACATGAAATGAAGGAAGCACCAAATCATGTGCAACTACAAAAGAGGATCACCAATCCATCTTCTTGGAGGAGAAAGTCCTATGGAGGTTATTTGGTTTGCTGAGCTCCTAGATGAGTCTGGGTATACAAGTTGGGGTGTAGGTAGAATTGCTATGTTTGTTGGAGGACAGGGACGTATGAAATTCTGGGAGGAACAACCAGAGGAGAGGAGAGGTGAGGAGAAAGAGGGGTGAGGATTCTGGGTACTGCACGATGGAAGAGCAAGAACCCTTAAACACACACATGTACAAGCACACACATATTCATTCAAACATACACAATCCCCTCAGAATATTCTTTAGGTGTGGGAAGTGCAATAAAACCCCTTTCTCCTTCTTACCAGATCTTCAGTGAAGCTGGCATCACTCATTTATACTCTTCATGTGAGAGGGTTCTTTGGGGATGCTTAGGTTTTATTTCTACTTTGGTGGTCGGCAAAGACAGAGAAATCTCAAAATGGGGCAACTGAAGGATGAGGACATAGCTACCACTGGTTATCAGCACTGAGTTTTAACTTGATTCAAAAGTAAGGAAACTTCATCAGAAGAGCTAAGTGGCTTGTCCAACATCATTCAGTGTATCTGAACCCCATCAGGGCTCCTTGAGTCCTTCTTAGGCAGGTTGGCCTCCTTCCAGAACCAAGGAGTTGACCCTTCTGTAGGCTACAAGTAATGTTTTGTTCATTAAAATTAACTCTGAGGTGGAAACTTCTGGACTCCAAGAGACCCAGGACATTCAGAGGGTTATGCTGCTTCCCCATTCTCTGCTCAAATGATATACAACTTTCAGTCACCAATAGCGGCTGCAGCCCTCTGAGGTTTCTCCCCCTTTCCCCATATGTCCAAACAGGTAACACTGGCATAAAGGCTTGAGTGGTCATAGAAACAGGCTTTTGCTCACAGTCGAGTATCTGTTACAAAGAAGGGACGGCACACTGAGCTCTCGTACAATCTTTTTCAGAGGAGAAATGACTGGTTAGGGTTAGGGTCCATCAGTCCTGTCATGACACTCTGTGAAGGGACATATCACTGTAACTTAGATGTACTACAGCTCCTGGTACTCTGGGAAACCCAGTTTAAGACTCCAACTGTCTTAATCGAGAGGTCCAGATCCATAGGTCCTCACACTGAGTGTGGTTCTCAGCGTTCATCCCAAAGGAGCCACGCCATCAAGAAAACCTGTTCTGCCTTTGCAAATTAAATGGAATGCTTAATAGTTCACATGAGGAAAATACAAAACCCTTCAACAGCTCTTTCAGGTTTAACAAGCTGAAGACTTAGCTAAAGGTTTTCTGCAACTTGACAATGAGAAGTGACATCCACACAATAGAGTGTCACTTTTCTTAGCAGATCCGTTGTTTCTCTGCTAATAAATGCAAGTGTCACATGGAATCCGCTTATTGTTCCACTTTCTGCAGCATAATGTAGAACTAAATCACCAGCACCCCAACAGATCTCAAACATGCTCCCACAGGGTGAATAGAGTCTCTCCAAAAGGGTGCATGCTGAGTCTACTGAGTCCATTTTCTCCCTGGGAAGACAGGGAGGGAAAGAGCAGAGTCACTTACAGACAGTCATAGAGCAGATACATGCCTGTTTGTTTGTTTTGATCAACACTATTGAGGTATAATGTACATTCAAAAGATTGCATCCATTTTAAGTGCTGAGGTCAATAACTTTGACATGTAACCACACCACCAGAGTATAGAACATCAGCATCACCCCCAGAAAGCTCCTTTCTACCTCTTTGCTGTTAATCCCTCTGCAAACCACACCTCCAGAAAATCGCGGACCTGTTTCTGTGGCTATAAATTAGATTTCCCTTTTTTATAGTTTCGTATAAATGAAACCCTGTCACACATATTCTTTTGTGTCTATTTTTCACTCGGCCTAATGTCTATGAAGTTTATTCCTTTTTATTGCTGAGTGCTGTTCCTCTATAACGTGGATGTAACACAATTTGTTTATCCATTCAGTAGGTGATGAACATTTGGATTGTTTCCAGATTGGGCTATTATAAATAAAGCTGCTATGAACATTTATACATAACTCTTTGAGGGAAAATTAGGTTTTTATTTCTCTTGAGTAGTTATCTGAGAGTGGAATCGCTGGGTCATATGGTAAGAACATGTTCAACTGTACAAAATATGGCCCAACTGGTTGTTAATGTGTTTGCACTACCCTATTGTGCTATCTCCTCACTAATCCTGGGGATTTTCATTTTTTACACCATCTAGTGGGTGTGAAGAGGTATATCACTGTAGTTTTAATTTGCTCTCCCCCAAAGGTTAATAATATTGAGCATATTTTCATGTTCTTTTGGTCATTCCTAGTGTTCATTCAAATATTTTGCCTTTTTAAAAAACATTGTATCTCATTATAGAGTTGTAAGAGTTCCTTACATATTCTGGATGCAACTGCTTTGCCAAATATATATATATATTTTAACATCCTTATTGAGGTATAATTGCTTTACATTGTTGTGTTAGTTGCTTCTGTATAACAAAGTGAAACAGCTATACATATACATATATCCCCATATCCCCTCCCTCTTGCATCTCCCTCCCACCCTCCTTATCACACCCCTCTAGCTGGTCACAAAGCACCAAGATGATCTCCCTGTGCTATGCGGCTGCTTCCCACTAGCTATCGGTTTTACATTTGGTAGTGTATATATGTCCATGCCACTCTCTTATTTTGTCCCAGCTTACCCTCCCCCCTCCCCTTGTCCTCAAGTCCATTCTCTAAATCTGCATCTTCATTCCTGTCTGGCCACTAGGTTCTTCAGAACCTTTTTATTTTCCCCATATATATGTGTTAGCATACAGTATTTGTTTCTCTCTTTCTGACTTACTTCACTCTGTATGACAGATTCTAGGTCCATCCAACACACTACAAATAGCTCAGTTTTGTTTCTTTTTATGGCTGAGTAATATTTCATTGTATATATGTGCCACAACTTCTTTATCCATTCACCTGACAATGGACACTTAGGTTGCTTCCATCTCCTGGCTATTATAAATAGCGCTGCAATGAACATTGTGGTACATGACTCTTTTTGAATTATAGTTTTCTTAGGGTATATGCCCAGTAGTGGGATTGCTGGGTCATAGGGTAGTTCTACTTTTAGCTTTTTAAGGAACCTCCATACTGTTCTCCATAGTGACTGTATCAATTTACATTCCCACCAACAGTGCAAGAGGGTTCCCTTTCTCCACACCCTCTCCAGCATTTATTGTTTGTAGATTTTTTGATGATGGCCATTCTGACTGGTGTGAGGTGATATCTCATTGTAGTTTTGACTGCATTTCTCTAATGATTAGTGATGTGGAGCATCCTTTCATGTTTTTGTTGGCAATCTATATATCTTCTTTGGAGAAATGTCTATTTAGGTCTTCTCCCCATTTTTGGATTGGTTTTTTTTTTTTAACATCTTTATTGGAGTATAATTGCTTTACAATGGTGTGTTAGTTTCCGCTTTATAACAAAGTGAATCAGTTATACATACACATATGTTCCCATATCTCTTCCCTCTTGCGTCTCCCTCCCTCCCACCCTCCCTATCCCACCACTCTAGGTGGTCACAAAGCATCGAGCAGATCTCCCTGTGCCATGCGGCTGTTTCCCACTAGCTATCTATTTTATGTTTGGTAGTGTATATATGTCCATGCCACTCTCTCACTTTGTTACAGCTTACCCTTCCACCCCCGCATATCCTCAAGTCCATTCACTAGTAAGTCTGTGTCTTTATTCCCGTCTTACCCCTAGGTTCTTCATGACATTTTTTTTTCTTAGATTCCATATATATGTGTTAGCATATGGTATTTGCCTTTCTCTTTCTGACTTACCTCACTCTGTATGACAGACTCTAGGTCCATCCACCTCACTACAAATAACTATATTTCGTTTCTTTTTATGGCTGAGTAATATTCCATTGTGTATATGTGCCACATCTTCTTTATCCATTCATCCAGTGATGGACACTTAGGTTGCTTCCATCTCCTCGCTATTGTAAACAGAGCTGCAATGAACATTGTGGTACATGACTCTTATTGAAATATGGTTTTCTCAGGGTATATGCCCAGTAGTGGGATTGCTGGGTCATAGGGTAGTTCTATTTTTAGCTTTTTAAGGAACCTCCTTACTGTTCTCCATAGTGGATGTATCAATTTACATTCCCACCAACAGTGCAAGAGGGTTCCCTTTTCCCCACACCCTCTCCAGCATTTATTGTTTGTAGATTTTTTGATGATGGCCATTCTGACTGGTGTGAGGTGATACCTCATTGTAGTTGTATTTTTTTTTTTTTTTTTTTTTGCTGGCCTCTCACTATTGTGGCCTCTCCCACTGAAGAGCACAGGCTCCAGATGTGCAGGCTCAGCGGCCATGGCTCACAGGCCCAGGCACTCCGTGGCATGTGGGATCTTCCCGGACCAGGGCACGAACCTGTGTCCCCTGCATCAGCAGGCGGACTCTCAACAACTGCGCCACCAGGGAAGCCCCCATGTTGTAGTTTTGATTTTCATTTCTCTAATGATTAGTGATGTTGAGCATCCTTTCATGTGTTTGTTGGCAATCTATATATCTTCTTTGGAGAAATGTCTACATAGGTCTTCTCCCCGTTTTTGGATTGGGTTGTTTGTTTTTTTGATATTGAGGTGCATGAGCTGCTTGTATATTTTGGAGGTTTGTTGGCAAATATCTTCCCCCATTCTGAGAGGTGTATTTTCATCTTGTTTATGGTTTCCTTGTCTGATTTTGGTGTCAGGGTGATGGTAGCCTCATAGAATGAGTTGGGGAGTGTTCCTCCCTCTGCTATATTTTGGAAGAGTTTGAAAAGGATAGGTGTTAGCTCTTATCTAAACGTTTGATAGAATTCGCCTGTGAATCCACCTGGTCCTGGGCTTTTGTTTGTTGGAAGATTTTTAACCACAGTTTCAATTTCAGTGCTTGTGATTGGTCTGTTTATATTTTCTATTTCTTCCTGGTTCAGTCTCTGAAGGTTGTACTTTTCTAAGAATTTGTCCATTTCTTCCAGGTCATCCATTTTATTGGTATATAGGGTGATCTTGTAGTGATCTTTCATGATCCTTTGCATTTCTGCAGTGTCAGTTGTTACTGCTCCTTTTTCATTTCTAATTCCATTGATTTGAGTCTTCTCCCTTTCTTTCTTGATGAGTCTGGCTAATGATGTATCAATTTTGTTTATCTTCTCAAAGAACTAGCTTTTAGTTTTATTGATCTTTGCTATCATTTCCTTCATTTCTTTTTCATTTATTTCTGATCTGGTCTGTATGACTTCTTTCCTTCTGTTAAGTTTGGGGTTTTTTTGTTCTTCTTTCTCTAATTGCTTTAGGTGTAAGGTTAGGTTTTTTATTTGAGGTTTTTCTTGTTTCTTGAAGTAGGATTGCATTGCTATAAACTTCCCTCTTAGAACTGCTTTTGCTGCATGCATCTCATAGGTTTTGGGTCATCGTGTTTTCAATGTCATTTGTTTCTAGGTAGTTTTTGATTTCCTCTTTGATTTATTCAGTGATCACTTGGTTATTTTGTAGTGTATTGTTTAGCTTCTATGTGTTTGTAATTTTTACAGTTTTTGTCCTGTAATTGATATCTCGTCTTATACCATTGTGGTTGGAAAAGATACTTGATACGATTTCAATTTTCTTAAATTTATCAAGGCTTGATTTGTGGCCCAAGATATGATCTATCCTGGAGAATGTTTCATGAGCACTTGAGAAGAAAGTGTATTCTGTTGTTTTTGGTTGGAATGTCCTGTAAATATCAATTAAATCCATGTTGTTTAATGTATTATTTAAAGCTTGTGTTTCCTTATTTATTTTCATTTTGGATGATCTGTCCATTGGTGAAAGTGGGGTGTTAAAGTCCCCAACTATTATTGTGTTACTGTTGATTTCCCCTTTTATGGCTATTAACATTTGCCTATATATTGAGGTGCTCCAATGTTGGGTACATAAATATTTACAATTGTTTTGTCTTCTTCTTGGATTGATCCCTTGATCATTATGTAATGTCTTTCTTTGTCTCTTGTAATAGTCTTTATTTTAAAGTCTGTTTTGTCTGACATGAGAATTGTTACTCCAGCTTTTTTTAAATTTTCATTTGCATGGCATATCTTTTTCCATCCCCTCACTTTCAGTGTGTATGTGTCCCTAGGTCTGAAGTGGGCCTCTTGTAGACAGCATATATACAAGTCTTGTTTTTGTATCCATTCAGCCAATCTATGTCTTTTGGTTGGAGCATTTAATCCATTTACATTTAAGGTAATTATCGATATGTATGTTCCTATTCCCATTTTATTAATTGTTTTGGGTTTGTTATTGTAGGTCTTTTCCTTCTCTTTTGTTTCCTGCCTAGAGAAGTTCCTTTAGCATTTGTTGTAATGCTGGTTTGGTGGTGCTGAATTCTCTTAGCTTTTGCTTGTCTGTAAAGATTTTAATTTCTCCATCGAATCTGAATGAGATCCTTGCTGGGTAGAATAATCTTGGTTGTAGGTTTTTCCTTTTCATCACTTTAAATATGTCCTGCCACTCCCTTCTGGCTTGCAGAGTTTCTGCTGAAAGATCAGCTGTTATCTTTATGGTGATTCCCTTGAATGTTATTTGCTGCTTTTCTCTTGCTGCTTTTAATATTTTTTGTTTGTATTTAATTTTTTTTTTTTTTTTTTTTTTTTTGGTACACGGGTCTCTCACTGTTGTTGCCTCTCCTGTTGCAGAGCACAGGCTCTGGATGCACAGGTCCAGTGGCCATGGCTCACAGGCCTAGCTGCTCCGCTGCATGTGCGATCTTCCTGGACTTGGGCACAAACCCGTGTCCCCTACATTGGCAGGCGGGCTCTCAACCACTGTGCCACCAGGGAAGCCCTGTATTTAATTTTTAATAGTTTGATTAATTTGTGTCTTGGTGTGTTTCTCCTTGGATTTACCCTGTATGGGACTCTCTGAGCTTCCTGGACTTGATTGACTATTTCCTTTCCCATATTAGGGGTGTTTTCAACTATAATCTCTTCAAGTTATTTTCTCAGTCCCTTTCTTTTTCTCTTCTTCTTCTGGGACCCCTATAATTCGAATGTTGGTGCATTTAATGCTGTCCCAGAGGTCTCTGAGAGTGTCCTCATTTCTCTTCATTCTTTTTTCTTTATTCTGCTCTGCAGTAGTTATTTCCACTATTTTATCTTCCAGGTCACTTATCCATTCTTCTTCCTCAGTTATTCTGCTATTGATTCCTTCTAGAGAATTCTTAGTTTCATTTATTCTGTTGTTCATCATTGTTTGTTTGCTCTTTAGTTCTTCTAGGTCCTTGTTAAACGTCCCTTGTATTTTCTCCATTCTATTTCCAAGATTTTGGATCATCTTTACTATCATTATTCTGAATTCTTTTTCAGGTAGACTGCCTGTTTCCTCTTCATTTGTTTGGTCTGGTGGGTTTTTACCTTGTTCTTTCATCTGTTGCATATTTCTCTGTCTTCCCATTTTGCTTAACATACTGTGTTTGGGGTCTCCTTTTCACTGGCTGCAGGTTTTTAGTTTCCATTTTTTTGTGTGTCTGGCCCCAGTGGATAAGGTTGGTTCAGTGGCTTGTGTAGGCTTCCTGGTGGAGGGGACTGGTGCCCGTTTTCTGGTGGATGAGGCTGGATCTTGTCTTTCTGGTGGGCAGTACCTCATCCGGTGGTGTGTTTTGGGGTGTCTGTGAACTTAGTATGATTTTAGGCAGCCTCTCTGCTAATGGGTGGGTTTGTGTTCCTGTCTTGCTAGTTGTTTGGCATGGGGTGTACAGTACTGTAGCTTGTTGCTCGTTGAGTGGAGCTGGATCTTAGTGTTGAGGTGGAGATATCTGGGAGAACTCTCGCCTATTGATATTACATGGGGCCAGGAGGTATCCGGAGGTCAAATGTCCTGAACTCGGCTCTCCTACCTCAGAGGCTTAGGCCTGAGACCTGGCCAGAGCACCAAGGCTCTGTCAGCCACACAGCATAGACAACTGTGGTAAAAATCTGACTGGTGTCTTGGATTTTTCTTTTCTGGGTGATTTATCCAAGCTAGGTTCCCTTTGTCAGAAACACAGCAAGCCAAAACAATGAGACATTCATGGTTTGCAGTGAAGATAGGGCTTATTCACAAGGCAGCCAAGTAGAAGACAGGAGAACAAATCTCAAATCTGGCTCCCAGAAGAAAAGGAGCTGGGGTATTAATGGGATAAAGAATAATGCAGCAGGGCCATCTGAGGTGTAGGGAGCATGGGGAGCATGGGGAAAGGTGATTGGGAAAAGGTATGGTAGGTGTGGTAATCACCCATTCTGTGCAGGCTTAACTAAGCTACAGGCCTCTAGTTTCAAAAATGCAGGACTGCCATATATATTTTACATATATTTCCTCCTGATGTGTGAGTTGTCTTTTTTAATTCCTAAGTGTTTTGGAATTTGGGAGATTTTCTTGTTTGGGGGAGGGGGTTGGAGAGCAGACATTTTTACTTTTGATGAAGTCCAATTGGTGAGGTTTTCAAAAATATTTTGCATAAAAGCATAACACTCCCAAGAAATCTTTGTCTATTCCAAGGTCATGTAAACTTACTCTTATGTTTTTTTCTAGAATTTTTATAGTTTTAGCTCTTATGTGTCAGTCTATGATCCATTTAAAAAAACACGTAGTTTCCATATAACCTAGAAATTCCACTATTAGGTATTTATTCAAGAATAATAATATATGCCACAGAAAGACTTGAATACAAATATTCATAGCAGCTTTATTCATAAGAGTCAAAAGCCATACAACCCAAATGTCCATCAACAAGTGAACTGATAAATAAATTATTTATATATCCTCATGTATATATTCAGCAATGTAAAGGAACAACTTACTTGTTCAAAAGTAATTTTGAACAAAACACATTGAAGAATATCACAGATACTAGACTGAGTGAAAGAATTCAAATGCAAAAGAGTATGTACTATATTATTCCATTTATATACAATTCTAGAGAAGGTAAAGATAACCTAAAGTGGTAGAAATCAGATGGCAGGTAGGCAGGTAGGCAGTTAGGACTTGGGCAGAGGAAGTTTGGGAAGAGGTATGAGGAAACTTTTGGGGAGATGGAAATGTTCTGTATCTTAATTGGAGTGGTGGTTACATTTGTCAAAAGTCATCAACCTGTATACTTAAAATGTGTGAATTTTATTGTCAATAACATTGACTTAAATTTGACACATTAAATTTTGTAATTGTATTAGTCAAAGGTTCTCCAGAGAAACAGAACTAATTGGGTATATAAAGAGAAATACATAAGAGGAGATTTAATTTAGGAATTGTCTCATGTGGTTATTGAGGTTGAGAAGTCCCATAATCTGCCATCTGCAAGCTGGAGACTCAGGAAAGGTGATGGTATAATTCAGTCGGAGTCTCAAGTCCTGAGAATCAGGGGGCAGATAACATAAGTTCTGATCTGAGTCTGAAAGCCTGGGAACCAGTGCACAGAAGTCTGAGGACAGGAGTCTCAGCTCAAGCAGAGAAAGAGGAGAATTGGCCTTTCCTTCACCCTTTTGTTCTATTCAGGTCCTTATCAGATAGGATAAGGTACATGCACATTGGGAAGGGACATCTGCTTTACTCAGTTCACCAATTCAAATACTAATCTCTTCTGGAAACACCCTCACAGACACACCCAGAAATAATGTTTTACCAGCTATCTGGGCACCTCTTAGACCAGTCAAGTTAATACAGAAAATTAACCATCACAATAATTGTCTACTTATTGGGGTGAATATTATTTAGCATGTCTTCCTTCTTAGCCCTCAAGCTCCATGAGGCCAAGGACCATGTCTACTTTGCTCATCACTGGATCCCCAATGTCTATGAAGTAACCAGCAAATGGAAGGCATTCAACAAACATTTGTTAAAGGCAGGAAAAAAGAGGAACTTACAATCTTATTCAGGAGGAACAATACAGGGAATTAAATAACTGAGTGCAGGGTGGAATTCACCAAGTGAAAGGGAAACACAGGTTCAGGGAGAAGAGAAATAAATCTGTGTGTTCTGAAACAGTTGAAGGAGACACTGAAATAAGTGAGTTTTAAAAAGTAATAGGTTTGAAAAATAGGAGTATAGGAGACACGGAATTCCTGGTGGAGAAAACTTCGTGAATAAAGACGTGGAAGTAAATGTGTGATAAATGAGGAAACAAATTTTCATCTCAAAGTCTTCAGATGAAGAGAACCCTCTTGCCACTCTATCCCCCATCTCAAATCCAGACCACTTTCCTTCTCCACCAACCTGTGCCATGCAAACCCCCTGGGGGGCCATTGTGACAGAACATCTCATCCATGCTGAGAGCAGGATGATTCTGAACCTCTTCGCTGGTGCTGTGAGGCCCTGGTGCTCAGTGGAGGTCCCAGGCTGGGGCATATAGCAGTAAATGGGCTTCCCAGCACCACACACACACTGGAGAGAGCAAATTACAAGCTGAAAATTCATGACATTTGTGAAAAACCTGAATTTATTTAGACAAAAGCAGATGGAGAGGATGGATAATCTCGTTACATTTCATCACACTACAATTTATTCAGAAGAAATGCAACATAATGCATTATGTGTTCCTTTCTTTCCATCTGCTTCCCCTTCCCTAAGTTCAGGTTATTATTAATGTAATGAATTCATCCTGCCTCCTTCTCAGTTCCATTGTCTTGTACTCCTAATTAAGTTTTGTTCGCATTGTTCTTTTCGACTGCTCAGAAACTCTTTCAATGTAGCTATTTTCCCCAGGTCTGAAATCCTTTCTACATATGAACCACCACTACCAGGCATGTGAAAAGTCTTAATCAAGTCATATTTTTTTTTCTCAAATGATAAAGAGTTATCCAGGTCCTTCTGTTGCCCCAAACAGGTCTGACGGACTTGAAGGACATTCTTCAGAGGATTGGGACCAACTCTTGACCTGGGTTTTGGGAAGAAGAGGTGAGTCATCTTCCTCAGATTTCCTTGCTCAGCTCACTCTGAGACAGAATGCTAGTTTTCCCACTACCTGTGCCCCACCCCCCACCCCCAACCAATGCTTTTACCCAAAACAAATTTAATGGGTACAGAAAGTCTCTGAAGGAAAGTCCAAGCTCCAGAGACAGTAAAGATAGATGAACAGATTATGAAACAGTGCTTAGAGGGATGCAGCGACTCAAAGACAAACCCCAGCACTCCCTATACTCCAGTCCATGTTCAAATAGTTTAAGATTGCTCACATTGCTGATCCCTATCAAGGCAGATTGTGTGTGTGGTATTGCCACTAACTGCTCTGGCCTGGGGAGTCAGGCATTTTCCAGACCCTGTTGGTACTTTTCTGACACTCCTTTAGATCAGGTATGCCTGCCTGAGAGAGGGACCCCAGGCTGGGGGCTAAAAGACAATTCCCGGAGTCAACGCTTTACTAAACTGAACGTAAGTCTGCTGGCAAGCAGCAAAGCCAATCTATTGACACCAGGTTGTGGTGAAGGAAAGTACAGTATTTATTTGCAGGGTGCCAAGCAGGGAGAATGGGCAGCTCATGCTCGAAAGACCTGAAATCCCCCATGGCTTTCAGGGAAGCGTTTTTTTTTAAGGTAACATTTGAGGTGAAGGTTGCAGATTATGGACTTTCTTCTGATTGGTTGGTGGTGAGGTAACAGGATCTTAATCCCCAACCTTCTGGTCCCAACCAATCTGGGGTCTACAGGCTTGTGGTCATCATGTAGTCACCATCCTCCTGTGTAGTCACCCCCACCCCCTCCCCATGTGGAGGTCTCAATTTCTGCAGAACAACTCAAAGATATGCATCAGATAGTTATGTATATCCCTTGAGGAGGAACTGGGACTCTGTTTTATCTCTGAACTATGTGCTTTTCCCTTGTTTCTGCATTTCCTCACCTCCCTAATTAGTAACTATTTAAGTCTGCTCTTTGGAACTCAGGGCCTAGACTAAAGCCTTTTTCTACAAACAAGAAATAAGGGACACAGAGGGGTTTTTGTATCGGGAGGGATCTCTAGGGTCCTACTCAGTTTCAATTCCCCATTTTCTTTGATGTTCCCCAATCCTGAGGGGAACAGGGGCTGGACAAGAAAGGGAATAAAGTTTTGGGTAGAGGGGTCAATCATAAACTCAGCAGGGGAGTTCAGTTTTAGAGGGACTTGGTTTCAAAACTTTTGTAGTCAAATACCAGTTCTGCCTCCACCTATTAGGGTTAACCTCATCAAGTTAGTTTGTGCCTCTCTTTCCTCACCTATAAAACAGGGCTAATGGTTCAAACCTACTTTATAGAGTTATTGTGAAGATTAGATGTAAGAAAGTAAGAAAAACACTCAGCATAGTGCCTGGCACATCAGTGAAACAGGAGGGAAGGGGGCAGGGCACAACATTTGAAAGAATGACAGCCCAAGGACATGACATAAACTGATTAGATCCAAATGGGTCCAAGATGGCAGAGAAGTCGACTTCCACTAGACCTTGAGCCTCAGTATATGCTCATTGTAACACGTCAGCATGCTAAATAACACACCCACAGGCGCCATGACAGTTCCAAGGCCGACCATAAGGATCAAAAACTGGGCGGTGGCCCAATTCCTGGAAATCCCCACCCCTTCCCAAAATAGCTGGAATACTCCTCCCACTCATTAGCCTATGAAATTACCCACCTCTATAAAAACTGACAATCCAATACCCTGGTGCCGCTCTTGCCTTCTGAGATGGCCCACACTCTGTCTGTGGAGTGTGTTTCTCTAAATAAATCCACTTCTTACCTATCACTTTGTCTCTCACTTAATTCTTTCTGTGATGAGACATCAAGAACCTGAGCTTCAATAAGTCCTGAAACCTGGTGTTTGATGTCAGTTGGAAGACCATGGGTTTTGGACAGGTTCAAGTCCTGGCTACATGGGTTCGAGTCCCAATCAGGGTTTTGGCTGGGTTCGAGTCCTGGCACATGGGTTCAAGTCCCAATCTGAGGTGTACTGTTTCATCAGTGCTAGATAAATATTGGCTGTCACAACTGTGGCACCCAGTGTGACTCTGCTGCTACACAGGGAACCTTCAGGGGTCCAGAATTTGACCCTAACTCATGCCTGCATACTTACTTCTACACCCAAAGATTTATTAAGTCAACCTATATCTGAAACTGATAGGGATAACCTAGGATAGTTACACAAGGAGTTGTAGAAGTCCCAGCAGGGGATTATAGATAAAGAGAGAAACCTAGAGAAATTTGGGAGACCACTGTAAGTTAATGATCACTCAAGAAAACTGTTGGGATGTTGTGGAATGAAGAAGCCTTACTTAACTATAAAGCCATAAATAAAAGCACGAGATATGCCCCAGATCATTAAGTGAAAGAAAAAATGAAGCTTGCATTCTGCTGGTCGAGTCCAGCAAAATAATGATTCTTAGGACCAAGGACAGGAGTTTAAGGGAAAGGGGACATTCCAAAGTAGGAGACCCTCATTATACAGAAACCTGAGATAATTCAACATGTTTTAGTATATGTTACCGCCCTTCTGTTGATTTGAATAAGTGCTATGACAGTCCTAGTTTGACCTCATGGGGTCAGACACTCTCCTGCCCGATATGAAGGAGGAGCTAGTGATGTAAGTCTGACGTCTACTGCAAGAATGAGGAAGCAGGCTGTCTTTCCCCCTCCCCTACTTTCTTTTGATTATAAAAATGTAGCCCACTTAATGCTCTGGGCAGAACTCCCTTGCCCGCCCACTTGCATCACTCACAAGCGTCCTATATTAATAAATCTACTTCTTGCCTATCACTTTGCCTCTGGCTGAATTCCTTCTGTGTTGAGACACAAAGAACCTGAGCCTCAGTAAGTCCAGACACCAGGTGAGTGATTCTAATTAAAAGACCGTGGGTTCAAGTGCCAATCTGGGTTTAGGCTGGGTTCAAGTTCCGGCATGTGGGTTCAAGTCTCAATCAGAGGTGTATGGTTTCAAAACTACAGCAACTTCCACCAAACATTAAAGAGACCAGCATTTCTCTCTGGGGTCAGTTCCATAGTCCATTCAACTGGGGAGCTGTCTCTCTGGTGGGGTTACTGAGGGAGATTCCAGTACCATCATGATTCTCCTCCTGGACTCCAAGTCACAAAGGAAGTTGCTCTCCACTCCCATATGTCAACCTTCCTGGAGGTCATTTATGGTTTTGGTCAGAACCTCCTTCTTGGGGCACTGCATTCCTTAGGCTGATGACCCTGGTGAGGTTGGTCTTACTTTTCTTCTTGTTCTAAAGCTTGAAGCATGGATCACGGACATCTGCTGTTCATATTCTGAAAATCAACAAGTAAGGTCCGCCCCCTCTCTTCATGAAGCTGGGACCTTGATCACAGGGAAGCTCAGCGGGCCTCTGGCCTTTATTTCAAATTGACTCTGGGTCCCCCATCACTGACCTGTGAAGACACCAGGCTGAGTCAGGCCAGACGTTGCAGATGATTAACAAGCTTTCTGGAACTCTTTAGTCGCTACTTGTCTTATGCCTTGAGAAAGACCCCTGTCTGACCAGGTGCTGTTTTTCCTCCAAGCAGGGGCACAGCAAGTTAGCTGCCTGCTGACCTCTGAGGCCAGTCAACCCTGCAGTCAGTAGACAGCAGAGTCACTCCCACCTTTATTAAACCCATTGAAAACTTCCAGAATGAACCCACATAAACCTCTGCCAGGGGAATTATGACTCTACTTCTGGGCTTTTAGGAGAGAGTCCATTTTCCCAAACTTAAATCTTCTAAATTGGAGTTGCCACCTTTAAAGGGTGAGCTGACCCAATATCCTTGCTGGCCCAAGAAACTTCTTCCAAATGCAGAGGAAAAATTAACACCTTCCTTTTCAGACACTGGATGAAAGAGGCCACACATAGGTCAGAACATTGGCTCAAATCAAATTGGTGAAGGAGTTTGAGTTTATTTTTATAGAGAGAAAAGTTGCAAGATGTCAGTGCCTTCTCCCTCCTCCCTCTGCCTCGGTCTCTCACTCGTCCATCAAGTGGCCATGCATGGGGTTCTCAGAACCCTCCAGGATGAACTGCTCTCACCCACCAAGCAGGCATGGTCTGGCCACACTGATCCAGAAAAATCACATGCCTGCAGAAATGTCAGCTCCTGAGAGGGTGGGGAGCAACGACTAAGTCAGGACAAAATGTCACAGTCACCTCCATCGGCACCTGTGCCCCTCTGCCCCCAGGCCATGCACTCATGCAGCCCCATTGCTCAGGTAACAGCAGGTGTGAGCAGCACTGGGTGGTAGAAAGAAAATAAGAGAATACCTCTGATCTGGAAGAGTGTGTGGTCAGGTGGGGGATCCAGGACATGTAAGACAAACAGCATGAGATCCAGGGCTCTGGAACCAGACTCCCTGGGTTCGGACCCCATATCTGCATAATAATTGTGTGGCCTCCATCCCCAAAACCTCATAGGGTTCTTATGAGGACTAAAAATTAGAACATGTACAATATTTCGTACATACTTAAGTTTGAAAACTCTTATTGGTGCGCAGAGCATGACCAGGCTCTCGTAGGTAACCAGAGCAGGCTTCCTGGAGGAAGTGAGTTCTCAGTTTACTTTCTGAGGAAAGAAATGTGAATGGGCAACTCAAAAAAGCCCTTTTGGGCTGCAGGATTTCAGCGCCCAAAGACTTAGCAGCAGAGAGCAGAGGGGGGGTCCACAGGGACTACACGGTTTCACCCTGGGAAGATGGTGACCATGACTGCCAGGGTTCACACTTTTCTGTTTTCAGCCCTTCTTCATAGACACAGAATTTATAAGAATGCTTTTGCCTTCCTAATGACAATTTAGCCTCTCAAGTCTTATTAACTTGGGGGAATGGGGGAAAAATACCTGTATTCTTTTTTTCTGGAGGTAAGAGCAATGATATTAAATGATCCAATTTACCCATTTCTAATACTGCTCTGGTCACTAATGAAGATGCATCTGCGTCTAATGTGTGGTTCACACACAGGGCATCCCTATCCGGGTGGAGACTGCGCAGATGGCTCCATGCAAAATGAAACATTGGATGCAAATTAAATTCTTGTGAATCAAATATCCGTCTCCTGGGATTCACATGATTAAGAATCATAGTTTCTAATTGGCAGGGCCTCAGCGGAAGGTTCCCCCGTACCTGACCTCCCCTCACTGCCAGGTAGCTGACCACCCAGAAGGAACGTGCACACAGGAGAGGGCCCATCAGGGAGCCGCACAGAGGGGGCTTTGAGCAAACAAGAGAATTTTTAGCGGTGTGCAGATAATTGTTAAATTTAATAATAATCACAAACATGCTAAGTGCTTTGAAAGTAGTACCTCATCACAGCAGTCTTATGAGGTAGGTACTTTATTACTTCCATTTGTATAACTGGGAAAACAAAGGCTGAGAGGTTAAGTGCGTTGCCCAGGGCAATCTGATTTCAGCATAAGGACTGCACATGCGTGGTGTATGTTCACTCAAGTTCACAATTAATCGCTAAAGGAGTTTATGTGTTTACCTTATATTTTATATTCATTAGTTCATTCACCAAATATTTCTTGGACAACTATGAAATGCCAGGTACTGCATTAGGCCTGCTGTATAATTGTTACCTTGGACTAGCGTTCTTTAGGTGCCTCTTTATGATTTATGCCTTATCTCATTTAATTCTCACAATAACTTTATTCTCTTCCCCCACTTATAGATGAGGAAACAGAAATGTAGAGAGGTTAAGTTCACATGCAAACTTGCACAGTTAGTAGCTAGGGAGCTGGGCATCAAATTAAGCCACATAGACCCCGGAGCCACCTTCTTTGCCTTAAATCTAACTCCCTCCCAAGGAGAGAAATTAAAATTCAAACCTGAGTCCTGTGATCCAGAAACCTATGTTTTTCTACTATATAACACTGTGACGTAGATTCACAAGCAATATTATACACTTAGATCTGTTTATACTGATGCATACAGTTTTGGATGTAGTAGTAGGTGCTCAGGACATATTAAAATGGTAGCCACCGTTTTCACAATTGAAGTCTTCTCTCTGGTATGGTGCCCATCACAAGTGAGAACTCTGACCCCTTGTTCTTTATGCCCCTTTTGTTCCACTCTCCCTGGGGGTGTGCTGGAAAAAAATTAAAATAATGGCATACTCAGAATTCCAGAGAAAAGCCCAATTCACTTGAGCCAGGGGTATATATCAAACCTTTGACCCACCGGGTACACTGGCTTCCCAGAGAGAATCCAGTATTCCAAGAGCAAGGCAAGAGAAATGAAGTTTCTCTTCTCTAACTCAGGTCCTATGCATTTGTCCCTGCTTTGGACAAATCTTGTTCCCAGGAGCTTTCCAGCTGCCTTCTTAGTTCTACTTTTGGTGGGAGCTTTGCACATATTCCTCTGTAATTGAGCATCTTGTAACAAACCCCAGTGAGTGCCATTTCAAATGCTAATGTGTGAGGTGAACAAATTAAAGGAGATGAAAAAATGCATCTGAATATATTTATTTCTAATGATAATGAAGTCTGCTGTTTAAGAGAAATAATTCTCTAAAAGGAAAGCGACCCATCACAATGTCAGTCGTCAAGAGGCTAACTCAAAAGCAAAAAAAGCAGAGGATTTTTCTGCATATAAATGCACAACCAAAGAGCCACCTGTCCCAGATGATAATGATTGAAATTGACAGACAATTCCATTAAGCATAATCTTCAAATTGAGACTTTCAGAAACAGCATGAAAGAAGAGGGTATGTTAAAGATTTATTATGCTTATGAACTATTTTCAGACAATTATTCAAAACAGACTGGGAGTAAATTATTTGATAAAAATGTACTTGAAATGAGTGTGTACATTTGGGCCTTTAAAGTGTATGCATTTATTAAAGAGCTCTTAACAGCCTGCTATTTTATTTGGCATGTGGTTTGTGTTTTAAAATATCAGTCAAGGGCCTCCCTGGTGGCGCAAGTGGTTGAGAGTCCGCCTGCCGATGCAGGGGATACGGGTTCGTGCCCCGGTCTGGGAGGATCCCATATGCCGCGGAGCGGCTGGGCCCGTGAGCCATGGCCGCTGAGCCTGCGCGTCTGGAGCCTGCGCGTCCGGAGCCTGTGCTCCGCGGCGGGGGAGGCCACAGCAGTGAGAGGCCCGCGTACCGCAAAAAAAATAAAAAAATAAAAAATAAAATAAAATAAAATATCAGTCAAGTATTTCTTTGTTTAGGGCTACTTTTCAAGCATTTCTGTAAGAAATGTAAAACAGAATATGGCTGCTAATTCAGGAAAATTCCATCTGGAGGGGCACTGAACTCTGTGTGTGTGCTCTATCCATTGTGTAAACTGTACTACATCAAACAGTGGAGGTAGTTGGTATATTTTAAATATGGATGGCAAATAAGTAAGACAGGCACTAATATCTTTGTCTATTATTTGCAATGCCCTAATCTCAGGCTTTCAGAAACTTTTATCCACATTCTTGTGCCATAATTCAAGCTAAACTTCATTCACTTTCATGTCTGTTCTCCCAGTGATCTTTATTATCCCTTTGTTTCTCTGGGCAGATTCTGACACTTCCCATCACCTCCTTCACTCCATCACATTGATCCTGTAGGACTTGAAGGTAATTGAGTCTACTTCTCCTTCCTCTGAAGAGCCAGCCCTAAAATATTTGGATTTGATATATGCAATTATACTCTTGAATCTGGTCCTCCTGCGTGCCTTCTGCGAGCACGTCCCTTTTCCCAGGGGGAGACCAGTGCCAAGGAGAGAGAAGGGCTGCATGATGTTTCTGCTGTTGTGCCGAGCAATGTTTAAGGGTCCCCACCTCCTGCATTCTTTTTTTTTTTTAAACATTTTTATTGCAGTATAATTACTTTACAATTGTGTGTTAGTTCCTGCTTTATAACAAAGTGAATCAGTTATACATATACATATAACCCCATATCCCCTCCCCATTTGTTCCCTCCCACCCTCCCTATCCCACCCTTCTAGCTGGTCACAAAGCACCAAGCTGATCTCCCTGTGCTATGCGGCTGCTTCCCACTAGCTAGCTATTTTACGTTTGGTAGTGTATATAGGTCCATATATACACTACCACTCTCTCAATTTGTCCCAGCTTACCCTTCCCCCATCCCATGTCCTCAAGTCCATTCTCTAGTAGGTCTGTGTCTTTATTCCCATCTTGTCCCTAGGTTCTTCATGATTATTATTATTATTTTTTTTTAGATTCCATATATATGTGTTAGCATACGGTATTTGTTTTGCTTTTTCTGACTTCACTCTGTATGACAGACTCTAGGTCCATCCACCTCACTACAAATAACTCCATTTCGTTTCTTTTTATAGCTGAGAAATATTCCATTGTATATATGTGCCACATCTTTATCCATTCATCTGTTGATGGGCACTTAGGTTGCTTCCATGTCCTGGCTATTGTAAATAGAGCTGCAATGAACATTTTGGTACATGACTCTTTTTGGATTATGGTTTTCTCAGGGTATATGCCCAGCAGTGGGATTGCTGGGTCATATGATAGTTCTATTTTTAGTTTTTTAAGGAAACTCCATACTGTTCTCCATAGTGGCTGTATCAATTTACATTCCCACCAACAGTGCAAGAGGGTTCCCTTTTCTCCACACCCTCTCCAGCATTTATTGCTTGTAGATTTTTTGATATGGTCATTCTGACCGGTGTGAGATGATATCTCATTGTAGTTTTGATTTGCATTTCTCTAATGATTAGTGATGTTGAGCATTCTTTCACGTGTTTGTTGGCAATCTGTTTATCTTCTTTGTAGAAATGTCTATTTAGGTCTTCTGCCCATTTTTGGATTGGGTTGTTTGTTTTTTTGATATTGAGCTACATGAGCTGCTTGTATATTTTGGAGAATAATCCTTTGTCAGTTGGTTTGTTGGCAAATATTTTCTCATTCTGAGGGTTGTCTTTTTGTCTTGTTTATGGTTTCCTTTGCTGTGCAAAAGCTTTCAGCTTTTATTAGGTCCCATTTGTTTATTTTTGTTTTTATTTGCTTTCTCTAGGAGATGGATCAAAAAGGATCTTGCTGTGATTTATGTCATAGAGTGTTCTGCCTATGTTTTCCTCTAAGAGTTTGATAGTGTCTGGCCTTACACTTAGGTCTTTAATCCATTTTGAGTTTATTTTTGTGTATGGTGTTAGGGAGTGTTCTAATTTCATTCTTTACATGTAGCTGTCCAGTTTTCCCAACATGACTTATTGAAGAAGCTGCCTTTTCTCAATGGTATATTCTTGCCTCCTTTGTCAAAGATAAAGTGACCATATGTGCGTGGGTTTATCTCTGGGCTTTCTTTTCTGTTCCACAGATCTATGTTTCTGTTTTTGTGCCAGTACCATAGTATCTTGATTACTGTAACTTTGTAGTATAGTCTGAAGTCCAGGAGCCTGATTCCTCCAACTCCATTTTTCGTTCTCAAGATTGCTTTGGCTATTCGGGGTCTTTTGTGTTTCCATACAAATTGTGAAATTTTTTGTTCTAGTTCTGAGAAAAATGCCATTCGTAGTTTGATAGGGATTGCATTGTATCTGTAGATTGCTTTGGGTAGTATAGTCATTTTCACAATGTTGATTCTTCTAATCCAAGATCATGGTATATCTCTCCATCTATTTGTACCATCTTTAATTTCTTTCATCAGTGTCTTATAATTTCCTGCAATACAGGTCTTTTGTCTCCTTAGGTAGGTTTATTCTTAGGTTCTCCTGCATTCTTAAGGAAAGGAGGAACAGTTCTCGGGAGTCTACCTTTTGCCAAAACTTTGGAAGGTTTACCACTAGCTATTAAATAAATTCTTCTAGAATCAAATATCAGCTTGACTAAGAGTGAAAGAAGAGGAAAAGTGAATTAGGGTTTGTTGTACCACCAGAGGCAGACATGAAGAATGAGCCAGGTTATTAATTTTTTTTGTTTAACATTTCACAAACCAAGGTTCTCCCCTTGCCAGAACTACTCTCTGGGTATAGTGTCCCAGATGGAATGAGAGGTTCATTCTCTCCACTGCAAAATCTGATTTTTATTGTTCTCTTCGGAGTCCTAGAAATTGTCATATGCCCTGTATTTACGCTTCTCTACCTATCTCACTGTACCAATACTCAACCCACTCTTCACTTTGCCCTTGAGTTAAGTACACTCCCAGTCCAGTCACTGAAATAGTTTGGAGCATTTCCTACAGAGCTAGCAAGTCTCCTGCTGTTTTTTCCTCCTCTGTCTCATGGTGACTTTAGACATAGGGAAAGAACAGGGATTTGTAACCAAATCAGAAAGTTAGAGCTGGGAGGCTTTGTAGAGATCAGTTGAAGCCCAGAGAGGAAGTGACTGAGCCAGGGCCACACGATCCACATGATCTGGGGCAGATCAGCCAACGTGGGGTAAAGATGCATGAACTCTGGGACGTGGCTATCAGAGACCCAAGCCTGCTGCTACCACTTGCCAGCTGAGTGTCCTCTTGGAGCTTTAGTTTTCCCACCCATAAATTGGGGGTAATAATTGATATCTACCAGCTGTGAGAATTCTGTGGGGTAATATAGGAATATAGAAAGAGACCAACTAGTGTTAGTGATTAATATTAAATAGAGTGACTACCCATTTCATAAGAAAATAAATTCTATTTACCCAAATATTGCTACAACAGAACTCAGTTTCTCTTTTTACCGCCATGGGATTTAGTGTTCCCACTTAATATTTTGCCTGTAAAATTTGAGAGTAAATGCTAGAGCAGCAATCTGCCATTCCTTCTGCACCAAATGTTCTCAGAGACTTTAAATAATGTTCTCTGTTGCCCTTGGTGACTTGACAAGTAAGAAAAAAAGCGGGGGGTGGGTCAAAGGAGAAAGGGAAAGGGAAATGCACTTTGTAGGAGAGGAAGGGCACAGGAGTGTGAGGGAAAGAAAAGGAGGGCGCTACAGGAGCAGACAAAGTTCCTTTCTGGCTAGGACTTAAATCAACTAATCCAACCCCTTGTGTTACATTTTGGGAAACTGAGGCACAGAAAGGGGATGGATCTCCATGGTGGTGGAGATAAGACAAGAACCCAGGATCCAGTTTTCCAAACTTCACTTTCTTCTGCCTAGAATGCCTTTCATTCTACACCACCCTCCCCGTACCACCCCCTCGCCTAGTCAATGCCTATTAATTTTGAAATCTCAGCTCCAACATCCCTTCCTCTGGCAAGTCTTCTCGGACCGATCGCCCCACCACCACTTGGTCCAGGCCCCCATTACACATTCTCATAACACCTACCGCTGTGTTTCTTCCCCACCTGCCCATTTCCCACCCACCACGCAGGACAAGCAATCGGCACTCTATGAGCACATGAGTCAATTAGAGAGCAGGAAACACAGAGCCTGTGCTCCACGTGAGATGCTTTTTACTTCCCCAAAGAAACATCTCCACACAATTCATTCTTTAAGCAACAGGTAGAAACAGCTTCCACTGATGCATCTTTCAACAGCAAGGTTCAAGTAGGATTCATTAAAGGAAATTTTGTTCATTGTGATGTCCCCTCCTGCAAAGTCAGTGTGTCTTCTTCTCTCCAGCCAGCCCCTCCTCTCAAGGCAAGCAGGGCCTGAGAGGACAAGAACTAATAAGCAAATTCCATCAATTGTTCTAGTGCTTTATTTTTTTTCTAACACTTGTTCTTATCACCCCAGACATACTTTATGTGGAACAAATTGATTAAAACATAAAACGAGGTTCACTTTCTGTTAGGCTCTGCAGTGCGTAGTTATTGGGATGTAAAAAGATCCAAGTGGCTTAACTAAATCCAAATAAATCCATCTCCTACTGTCTTATCTTCAGCTGTAAAGTTTAAGCTCCTTGCTGAGAAGGGCGGAGAAAGAGAACTGATATTTACTGAGTTCCCACTACATGTCAAGCACTAGCTGAGACAACTTCCATCATTTATTCACTCAGCCAGCAATGAAAGAACAAAAGTCCCTGCTGCCATGAGGCTTCCATTCCAGCGAGCAGAGAGGGATGGTAAGCAAATAAAACTGCATACTGGCAGATAAGAAGCACGGCTATGAAGAGAAAGTGGGTTAAAGAAATAGGAGTGGTGGGCAATATTTTAGCTTGGGGGTCAGGAAAGCACTCTCTGAGGACATGGCCCTGGAACAAAGACCTGAAAGAAGTGAGGGCAAGGTGTATGACCACTGGGAGGAAGAATGCTCCAGTCAGAGGAAGCAGCCAGCACAGAAGTCCTGAGGTGGGAAAGTGAGCTGCTAAGGGGGCAGGGAGACAGAGGAGTGAGACAATAGGATCAAGAGATGGGGATGGGGAGGTGGGTCATGTCGCCATGCTAAAGACTTTGAACTCTAGTCCAAATTTCATGACAACCCTTTGGTGGGTTCTTGAGTGAGAGCATGCCATGATCTGATTTACTTTTCAATGGGTTGTGCCTCATTGAATCATCAAAAAGACCTTAAGAGAGAAGTAGCATTAACCTCACTTTATCGATGTAGGAATTGGGGGTGGGGAAGATTAAATGTCTTGCCCAAATAGATGCTGCTTGTAAATTTTAGATTTGAAATTCCAACTCAGGATAGCGTGGTTCCCAACCTGAGGCTCTTCACCCCCTCCCACTCCTTCTGAGGACAGGACCTGTGTCCTGCATGATTCTGAAACACAGTCATAGCACTCAGCAGGTGGCTCCTGCCTGGTGGGTATTTTCTAAACAAATGCTAAGACTCAAGCTCTGCCAAATCCCTGGGGTGCCTGGGTGTTTGAGTCATTGAAGAGATAAATACAAAGAATAAAGGGATTTTTATAATCAAAAGAGAGAATAAAAACAAATAAGATGTTTTGATCTGTGCTCTATTTAGGGCAATACCCTTCCATGGAAAAACATGATTTTTTCCAGTGCTTCAATCTTTACCAATTTTTATATTTAAAATTCCATGTTCTACATACAGTTCTGTGTCCACACACACATCACTTTGAAACAGACAGTCCACTTACTGCTCAGGCCAAAGGTCTATTGGAAATGACACGCATTAAAATATAGCTGAGTTTTGAGTTTACTCCCGGTGGTTATTCACACCCACAGATCATGCCAAGGCGAGAAAACTATGACTTGGATCTTGTACCCTTTCTCCTTTCTATATCCGTATGACCCACCATGGAGCCAATCCTTTTCCCATCCTTTTCCCAGTGGTGAACTGAAAGAGAAAAGACCATTTTCAGGTGAGGACACATGATACACCCTACCTCTGACTCAGAACCCCGCACAGAATACCCCAAGGCTAGTCCCTCCCCGTGATTTATGCAGTAAAGATTAATAAGTAAGGTAACTCCCGGAGTAAGCAACTCTCCCTGGTGCTGGAGCGCTAGTGAGCTAAGCCAGGCTGCCCTTGCTTTGGGGAGCCTGCAGGCCTGTCCCGGGGACAAGGCCAAGCACATTCTCACACAAACATTAAGTAGGAAACGTGGAAAGGCACTGAAGGAAACAAACCAGAATTTCTAAGAGCTTCCAACAGGGGCTTTATCTAGTCTGGGCTGGAGGCATGGAGGGTTCTCTGGTGACTGATGTACAAAGGATGGGCGGACATTAAGAAGATGAAGTGGAGAGAGTTGGAGCTTTCTCAGGCTCTGCGGAAGGCAGAAGCAAGGGATACTGGAGGACCTGGAGAGGGCTAGTGTGACTGGGGTCCAGAGAGAGCCTGGAGAACTGGCGGAGGGAGACAGGGAACTTTAAGGATCTGGTCTCTGCACCTCCTTTGCCCCCTAGCACACACCATACTAAATGTTGATGCAGCTTCCAGAAGAGACTGCACAATAAACAGGCAAAAACAGCCTCAGGGAATCCTAGAAGCTCTCGGGACCTCTAGACATAGTGGTTCTACAATCCTGCAAGGAGACAAGGGTAGAGAGGGATTTGCGAAGAAAGCCATTACCATCATCTCCCCAGGGAGAGGAACTCCAGGTGAGGCTCTCAGGGAACTTGGCCTTGAATAGTCGCTTACCTGTTTACATCCTGGGGCTCCTAGAAGAAATGAGAAGCAGCCCTCCTCCTTCCTCCCCCATAATAACACTGTCACCAGAGGATGGTAAATTACCCTGACATCTCTATATCTCCAAAGTGCACTTTGGAGACAGACTGCATAAGGCAAACAGACCCCGAGTGAAAACCTCCTGGCTAGGTTTTCAAGCCAAGGGCCAATAAATAACCCTGAAATATACAATCTGATTGCGGTTTTGCTCTGTGGCTCGTGGCTTCTGCCCTAGGCAGGACCATGAACTACAGGGCCTGACAGACGGGTCAGAAAAGTGGTGTCTGCCCTGTGGGTTGAGGACCTGCAAATTAACCCCATGGTGGTGCTTGCTTAGGGAAAGACTAACCTTTAAGAGAGGAGTGGGCCTGGAGGCGAGGCCTTGTGGCATGAAAGAATCAGCCCCAGCCCACAAAGTGCAGAGATGAGACATCCTCCCCACGAGTGAGGGAGCTCTGTGAATCATAGGATCGAAGGAGGCAAACAAGATTTTTTAGTAGTGATTGAAAATGCTCATTAAGAGAGAGCCTGGGCGGCAATAAGTGAGCCCAGTTGAAAAGTGCGAAATTTTCTTAGTCTGTATTTTTCTTCCTCAGGCAAAAATACTCTCAGTTTGCCAAAGCACTGTTGCAATCATTTGTAAATTGGTCTGCCAGGGTCTCCAATGAGAATGTTAAATGACAAGAAGAAGAATCAATATCTCATCACTGACTCGGGGGTAGGCATCCATGTGAAAAACAAGATTCAAAGCCCCGATAGACGGATGCAAAGATGTCAATCTCTTGGGATGAAAAAGAGTTAAGAAAAAGGTGCCAAATGCCAAGCTAGAGAAAATGATCTAATGCAAGTAAATCTAACATAAGGCAGCTGGAGGTGTTGAAGCTTTTTTTTTTAATTTAATTTTGTCAGGGACTACTGATAAGAATTACATCAAATAAGATTATCAAGATTAAATTGATTTGCACTTAAGCAATGGCTGCAAAAAAAAAATTGTGATGTGAATTATAAAGAAAACACATGAACAACTTTGAAATAGGAAATTTACAGAGAGTTTAGTACCAAACCTGTATCCTAGAAGAGGCAATGCATTTAGGGGTAGGGGATTGCTATCTGGGAGACAACAAACACTAGCATTTATCAGGTGTTAACTATGTACCAGCTATTGTTGTGGGTGTGAGTGTGTGTGTGTGTGTGTGAACAAGGGGTTTCTGTCAACATTCAACGACCCCTGTGAAGTATGAAGATTATTATCCCCATTTTGTCAATGAGAAAACTGTGGCACAGAAAGTTAGCTATCTTATCCAAGGTCACACAGCAAATCAGAGCTGGGATTCCAGTCTCAGTCCCAGAGCTGATACTCTTTGAAGCTACTTTTCATAATTGTCTGCACATTTGGCTGGGGAGAAAGGGAATTTGGGAAGAAACTAGCTGATATTCCCACAAGAACAAGAAAAAGAAAGAGCTGGATAGCTTTACCAGAGCAAACTTTTTCTGGGAAAAGAATGAAATGCCACAAGAAGAGAGAAGACAGACATCGCTGTGGGTATAGCCATCACCAAGGCTGTTTTCTTACCCCTTAATGCCATTTCAGAGGCTTCAAGCCTCTGGCTGCAACTTCAAAGAGAACACTGGTTTTCCCTCAGTACAGTTATAGTTAACTAAAGCTAAATAAATACAAATTGGGGAGCTAGAGAGAGTAGTATTACTTTTATGTTTTTCTCAAGCTCATATAGAAAAGATGGATCCAAGTAATCATTTGAAATATTTAAAAATAATTACCCAAGACAAAAAGCCAAGACATTCTCTTCTTTTTCAAGAAACCCTGACTTCTTTTGTGTTTCTACTTCTTGGAATAACAAACCATGCTGTTTCTATTTCTTTTCTCTGTTAGAAAAGCTGCACAAACGCTTCTCAGGCTCATGTCATGTTCCTCTCAGCAAATTATCAGTGTCTCCTGAAAGATTTTCCTCAAAGTTGCAAAGGCTGGTAATCAAATCCTTCAAGAATAAACCAGAACATTTTTTTCCTTTTTGGCTTGTGATCTTATACCACCACTATTTTCTTTTCCCTCTCAAATAAATATATAAATAACATTCTCTTTCCGAATAACAAATAAACTATTTTCTTGCTTTATTTTAGAAGGAAGGTCTGGAGTGATTGTTGATACAGTTCAAGCCAACAGCTTCCACCAGTAGGTGCCAACAGTCCTCTTTTCTATGTACTGAATAACCACATTGCTTTTTCTATGGCTTTTTTGTTATCCAGACCCACTTGGCAGTGGATGAGGGCATCAAGTCGATTAATTGTGTTTGGATGCTGCCGGCATTGTGTTTTGTGAGCCAGGAGAGGTTTGCCAGCTTGGCTGTGAGGAAAGGGTCTCAGACAGGGAGAAGAGGATTAGATGGTTTTGCCGGGAAGCTACTGAAAGAGAGCCCATGGCCCAAGTGGACCAGGTGTGAATAGAATGGGTCGTGGGGAAGGCAGGCCTGCCAGAGCCCACTTGGCTTGGTGGGTTTCCTCCTCAGGGCCAGCAGCTTAGCGCCCCACTTATGAGATCATGGCACACTGCACTTCCCACCAGACTCTTCTTTCTCCTTCTCTTTTGTTTCCTTAGCCATTCAGAAAACCTTTCCCTTCGCTCCCTCCTCTCCCTTCTCTCACTTCCCCACCTCGCCTGTCTCTGTCTCCTTCTCTCCCACCCTCCTTTTGTCACTAGTGTTTTATAGGATACACTCCATTTGGCTGGCATTTTCCCCCAGGGAACTGATATGCAATCTTTTGTTCTTTCATGCTGTTTTTGTTTCCAAGAGACAAAATACCTACTTTGTGTCATGTTCTTTTGTGTGTGACTAACGATAACAGAGCAGTTATGAGCTGTACGTTTGTAGTCTTAGAAAGCTTAAATTAGTACCATTTTTAACATAACAATTATATTAGCATAAATTGGTTGCTTCTAAAACAAAACACGTGAAAGCAAGTTAAATGGCTTAAATTATAGATGTCCATTGACTACTAAGCCATTAGAAAGTAGGCTAATAATTCTCAGCTGCACTGTTTCTGTTGCCTGAGTGCTTCTAAGATGACTCCCCAGGCCTTTTAAAAACTAGAGAAAATCTGGGTAGGAGGAAATAGCAAATGGCATCAAGGCCGCTCATCTGCATGTGCTCCCATTTCTGATCCTCACTTTCTGTGCTGATTCTCTGTCTTGACATTTTTGATACAGCAGTTAATATTAGTCATAAGATAAAAGGATTTTAAAACTAGATTTTGCCATAGTTGAACTAATTTTAATAAATTTTTCTCTGGGGAATGGATAAATGGATGGATGGTGGATAGGTAGTTGGATGGATGGTGGATGGAAAGATTAATGGACAATGGGTTGATGGATGGATGGATGGATGGTGAATAGAGGGATAAACTCTGGGTGGAAAGATGGGTGGATGGTAGGTAGATAAATGGTTGAAGATGGATAGATGGATGGATGGTGGATGTAAGCAGACTCGTAGTCAAATCAGATCATCTGAGGAAAATTAGGTTTGCTTATTTCCAATCAAATGAGTGTCTTCTCTATGCAAGGCATAAAGGTGGTGGATGTTTTGAGACAAAGAAGTAGGAGATAAGGTCCGAGCCCTCAAAAAATTTGCAATCTAATTTGGAAATAAGACAATATATAATTAAACATAAAATTATATGGTACAGATTGTTCAGAGAAAACTCAGGTGGAAAAAACAAAAAATATACTCCAAGTAAGAAATGGAGTATTCAGGGAAGGCCTTATGGAATTAGACTTGATCTGAGCAAGAGTTTAAAGGGCAGATTAGGTTTGGACAAGTTGGGTGGAGGGGCCATTTCTAAGGAGTAACAAATGACATTTGGTAGCACCAAGTCATTTCTCTTTTATTTATAGTTTTCCGGTGTTCAAAGGCTTTCAGCAAGAGGAATTATAATTTTGTCTTTTCTTTAACTGTACACTCAGCCCCTAGCACAGTATTTTGCCCAAATTAAGGTCAATTAATATGGAGTGAATAAATAAGTTGAACAAATAAATGAAGAATTATACCCAAAGTCCCTACCCAGACTATGGTCTCTCCTTGAGATTTTGGCACAAAATGAAGTCCAGCTACACCCTGGTATAGATTATATTTGATTAGACTTTTCCTACATAAAAGAGCCTTGATAACAAGTTTACAATATGGATTGGGAATAGGTTGATTAAATAAAACTTGTACTTTAGCAATAATGGAGACAAACCAGTTTCTTTACACTTTTTTCCAAGAGGAATATTTCCATATTTGAAATGAAAAGAAAAGAGCCAAAGGGAAAAATGGGGCCATGCTTTGACACAATCTTAATTAAATAACTTCACTCCCAGCTTTTTAGAAAAGTAAAATCTAATGATATTTTGCCCACGGATTGTTCTTCAAGAGAATAATAACAAATCACTCCACTGGATTTAGCCTTGCAACCAGCAACGTGCAATAATTTAATTAGCTGATGTGCCATATCAGCAGTTTAGCGACTGTGATTGGCTATTCTCTGAACTAAACAGGACACTTGACTGGGAAGTGGCAGCTGCCTCTACAAGTCCTGGGCAGTGAGTGACATGGGAGTTTGCTAATGACTTCAAGTCTTCCCAAGCAGTTGACCCCTGATTTTCTTAAAGTCCATCTGTTCTCTCAGTGTTGTGCCTTTGGGAAATTCTAGCTCCAAGGCTGGAGAGAAAATTGAGAAAATGATGGAGAGAAAGGAAGGAATGTTATAGTCAAGAAGATCTTGCCTGCTTCCTGCCTTTGCATTCACTGTTCCTCCACCTAAAAGGCTCGGCTTTCCCTCACTTCCTCACTTCCCTCTGCCTCTGCTCAAATGTCACCCAATAGAGAGGATTTCCTAGTTCATCCTGGCTATTTCCATACACCCCTTCCTATCCTGACCTCTTTTACTTCCCTCCCCTTAAACTTTTTTTTTTTGCGGTACGCGGGCTTCTCACTGCCGTGGCCTCTCCCATTGCAGAGCACAGGCTCCGGACGCGCAGGCTCAGCAGCCATGGCTCACGGGCCCAGTCGCCCCATGGCATGTGGGATCTTCCCGGACCGGGGCACGAACCCGTGTCCCCTGCATCGGCAGGCGGACTCTCAACCACTGCGCCACCAGGGAAGCCCCCCTTAAACTTTTATTACCACATGACATAGATACTTCTTTGTTCATCATCAGTCACCTCCCATGACAATAGAAAGGGTAAGAACCTTGTCGCTTGTCCATGGTATTCAATACTTTAGCTTTGCTTGAGGTTAGAGCAGTACCCAGTACAAAAGGCACTAATATTTGTTTAAGGAATGAATTTATTGGTTTTTCTTTGCATATTTAAACTCTTCAAAGAGCTAAGCTGAAAGCAAGAGCATTAGTAAGACTTACAGTTAGCATTTTTGAATACCTACTATGTGCGAAGCAAACAAAGGTGAACAAACTTCACCATAGCAGTCTCTGCCTGCTATAATTTGGGTTGCTGTAGAGGGATTCCACACAAGGGGAATTGTATTTTGGATTATCACCTTGGCAGCCTGTGTATGTTTAAAATAAAGGCCCACTTGAGTGATTATGATGATGATAAACTAGCATATAAAGTATTTACTATGTGTTTGGTACTTACTATGTGTTGGGCACTCATCTGAGTATTAATACATTTAATTTGCACCACAGTCCTATGAAGTAGATCATGATATTATCTTCATTTAACAGATCAGGAAAATAAGCCAGAGAGAAATAACTTGTTCAAGGTCACACATTCAAACTAATGTCAGAGTCTGGCTCCAGGGTCACGCAGAAATGCCATTAAAGAAAAAAAAAAAGGAAGCCCAAGGAAGAGAGATGCTCAGGACTGGAATCGTGTCAGCTCTGTAGATCCACAAGCTGCAACTCAGCAGGTGCTGTCATCGGAGCAGGGTTACAAAGGATCCAGAGACAAGAGCATTACTTTTCCATGAATAAGCTTATGCAATATTTACAGAAAACTGTTCATTGAAGAGACCATTAAAGGTGGAATCACTTACCAAAGGGGATTTTTATACCCAATCATCACTAGATAAGTGAAAAACTTCATGCTCCATGAAGCTAAAAACTCTCTCCCAAGGGGGATGGAAAAAGCAGTCCCTGAAATAAAAAAGGACATGTAGGATAATTATTATGCTAAATAACATATGTGAAAAAAAAATCACCCAGTCCCTTGAATTTAGCTGAAGACTTTTTATTGAATGAGCTTCTTTTACTTGCATCTAAGCTATTTCTTTTTCTACTTGAACTGCCTCAAAAAGAGCAAGTCAAAAAGAAAAGTTACTGGGAATGGAATTCAATAATATTTAAGGAAAAGTGAAATTAAATATTATTTGATGCCTCAATTCCTGGCTGGCCACACATAAGTTCCTGGCAGGGAGCTCACTTAGCTGAGCTTTAGGAAGTATGTTCAATGGATTGTGGTTTCTACACACACACACACACAAGCACACACACACACACACTCACACACTCAGGAGTGGGGGTAGGGTGAGGAATAGAAGGGAATAACCTGCATAGTCTGAGTTCTCTAGAAGCACCCAGAGGGCAGTTCAGAGACTCTAGCTCAGGTTTCATGTCTGTGCTTCTATTACTTTTCTTCAGTCATCTAGAATCTTAATAATTTAAATATTAATAGTTATTCTTGGTTGAGCACTTTTGATGAGCCCAGAACTAAAGCTCAGCGTTTTCTGATTATTATATCATCTATATTCTCACAAGTCCATGAAAAAGATGAAGAAATGGGGGCTTAGAAAGGTGACCAGGACTTACCCAGCCTCACAGCTGGTAAGGAGTGCCCTGTGGCAGACCTCACTCCAGCACCTGGGTTGTCAGCCACCCACCCCCAAGTAATGTTAAGGGTCCTTTTGGTGTGGCTTTAGCTGGGTTCACATCCCACCCTCAGCCCTCACAGAGTGAAGTCAGGTGAGAAGTGGTTCCTCAAAATAAAAAGGTGGCTCTTAGACCAGAAGAGGGGATGCTGGGAGAAGTGACAGACCTATCAGCAGTTGTCACTTACACGTGGCACAGATGTGTTTAGAGTCTGCTTCCCTCCTCACCACCAGTACAGAGAAAATTGAAGGTAGTCAAGGGACACTGTCCAGATGTGATGGCCTCCTGAGAGTCCAGCGCATTGTGGGGAGATCATCTTAAGGCACACAGACCCCAGAGACAAGCCTGATGCTGCTCAGTGATGCCCAAGGTCACTGGAACAGTGGCTTGTCACATGCCTTCTTGAGCATCCTCAGAAACGTGATCTCAGAGGATCCTGGATTAGGAAATACCAGGTAAGGCAAGTTCAGCTACAGGGTCTTCCTTTCACTTCCCTTTTGAGATGGAGTCAAGCAAACCATCTTAGGTTGGGATCCCTGAGAGGCAAATCCTGAGATGATGATTTAAGTGCAAGTCGCTTATTTGAGAGATGATCCCAGGAATCCAGGAGGAAAGGGTAGGGAAGAGAGCCAATGAGGGCATGCATGTAAGCAGGTTCTACTGGGCGCAAGTGGAGTTCAAGCCTGCTGAGGACCTCAACCACCACTAAGACTGTGCCTTGGTGGAGGTATTAATCCGCCAACTCCCACCATCACTTTTTGAGAGCTGCTCCCAGGGGTTCCCATTGGGTGGGCTAAGAATGCCCAAAGAAAGCCCTGAGGGAATGATACACAGGTCAGAGAGGTCAGAAGCCCGTCTGTCTGGGTTGTGTGGGGCAGAACAGGCTCAGGGGATGTGGGCAGGGCGCCAACAGTGCTTGCCACACATACAGAAAACCACTCTACTGTGAGAAAGCAAGAACCTCGTGTTAGCAAGAAATTGCAGAGCTAATTAGCTCCAGCCAGTTATTGGCCACGTGAGAAGGTAGACTTAGAGTTCAAGAGAAACTACATATCTAAATTTTATTTGAAATCCTATTTTCAAATGTGTTGGTAATGAATTCAAATATGTTAAAGTACTGCAGTCTAAATAAAAACATCTGCCGATTGCAGTTTATAGCAGCTGATACAATAGATAATGATGCCACTGCCGGGTATCAGTAAAACACTTGTTCCTTCCTGCCAAGGGCTTGTCCTTCTGTTATCTCATGAGGACTTTATCACATCCCTGGGGAGAACCCATTTTCTGAGAGAGGTTCCTGCGTAGAGCACGTCTCCGAGTTGTCCTATCTGAGAGGCAGAATTCAAGGTGAAGGACTTTGCTGATGCAGAGTTCTGCCAGCTTCGCTTGTCTTTCCACCAATAGTTTTGTGAGCCTACCACCTCCTGCAGGTGTCCAGCTTAGATCAGGAGCTCCTGGAAGGATGAAGTCCCCCCTCTTTTTCACCTACTGTGCAGAGATGGGAATTTCTCAGGGGCAGGTGACCACCATCAGTTGGTGCCTCTCCTCTAATAGCTCTCACACTGGGACGTTCTGCTCTCACAGCCTTTCAACAGCATTCTAAAAAGAAAGGCTTAACAGTAGCCCGGGAAACAATAAAATGACAGTGGTAAAAAAAAAAAATGATGATTCTCCAGACACCGAAAAACTTCTACAGAGGCCATGGTCAGGGAGAGAGGACCAGACTCATGCCCCCCATCAAGAGGTAACTGTGGCCCAATATCAAAAAAACAAACAACTCAATCCAAAAATGGGCAGAAGACCTAAACAGACATTTCTCCAAAGAAGACATACACGGCCAAGAAGCACATGAAAGGATGCTCCACATCACTAATCATTAGAGAAATGCAAATCAAAACTCCAATGAGGTATGACCTCACACCAGTCAGAATGGCCATCTTCAAAAAATCTACAAACAATAAATGCTGGAGAGGGTGTGGAGAAAAGGGAACCCTCTTGCACTGTTGGTAGGAATGTAAATTGGTACAGCTACTATGGAGAACAGTATGGAGGTTCCTTAAAAAACTAAATATAGAACTACCCTATGACCCAGCAATCCCACTACTGGGCATATACCCTGAGAAAACCATAATTCAAAAAGAGTCCTGGGCTTCCCTGGTGGCGCAGTGGTTGAGAGTCCGCCTGCCGATGCAGGGGACACGGGTTCGTTCTCTGGTCTGGGAGGATCCCACATGCCGCGGAGCGGTTGGGTCCGTGCGCCATGGCCGCTGAGCCTGCGTGTCCGGAGCCTGTGCTCCGCAACGGGAGAGGCCACAGCAGTGAGAAGCCCGCGTACCGCAAAAAAAAAAAAAAAAAAAAAAAAAGAGTCCTGTACCACAATGTTCACTGCAGCTCTATTTACAATAGACAGGACATGGAATCAACCTAACTGTCCATCGACAGATGAATGGATAAAGAAGATGTGCCACATATATACAATGGAAAATTACTCAGCCATAAAAAGAAATGAAATTGAGTTGTTTGTGGTGAGGTGGATGAACATAGAGGTGGATGAACATAGAGACTGTCATACAGAGTGAAGTAAGTCAGAAAGAGAAAAACAAATACTCTATGCTAACACATATATATGAAATCTAAAAAAAAAAAAACAAAAATGGTTCTGAAGAACCTAGGGGTAAGACAGTAATAAAGACACAGACGTAGAGAATGGACTTGAGGATATGGGGAGGGGGAAGGGTAAGCTGGGACGAAGTGAAAGAGTAGCATTGACATATATACACTACCAAATATAAAATAGATAGCTAGTGGGAAGCAGCCGCATAGCACAGGGAGATCAGCTCGGTGCTTTGTGATCACCTAGAGGGGTGGGATAGGGAGGGTGGGAGGGAGATGCAAGAGGGAGGAGATATGAGTATATATGTATATGTATAGCTGATTCACTTTGCTATACAGAAGAAAGTGACACAGCAATGTAAAGCAATTATACTCCAATAAAGATGTTAAAAAAAAAAAAAAGATAACTGTGGTGTCCGCCGTGTGCCAGCACACTCTGGGTCCCAGATCAACAAGACGGGTGAGCTCTCTTCTCTAGTGGCAGCTACATCCTATTCAGGGAAACCCGCACCCAGACTGCAGAAGTTGAGAAAGCAGCTGCAGCTGGGCGCCAACTAGCCACGGGATCTCCTTGGCCAGAGGAGGTAACACCCCCTGTCCCGCTCACCCTACACATTAGTGTCAAGGTCAGATGAAGCCGTGGGTGAGGAAAGAGTTGGGAAACTGGGGCCTTCAAGTTAAGGCACATTTCATCTCTTGCCTGGTCTGTCTCTCCCAGGTGAAGAAGAACGATTGTATCTTGAGATGGCACAGGGAGAAGTGGGTAGGTAATGTCTCCAGTATTGACCTAGAAGTTGAAACTTGGTGGGACGACTGCTTTATCAATGTTCAGAGTTCATAAGAAAACAGACTCTCATCCAGAAATATTCATTATTTCACAGCAAATTAAGGTGTTTTGCCCTAAAAATTAGTATTGGGGGATCTGAACCAAAGCCTGCAGCCTTTTTTTTTTTAATAACAGTAGGCTTAGTGAATATTAATGCTATTCAGAAATGTGAGAGCCAGAAAGCATCACCTTGGCCACTCTCCATTTCACATCGGAAAATCAATGTCTGGAGAGAAGACGTGACTTCTCAGAGGCTGCCCAGAGGGTGAGGGCAGAGCAGGACAGGGCCAGGACTTCAGCCCAAGCACTTTTCACAACAAATCACAACAAGGACCTTCCATATGAATCATCCAGCTTATTCAATACAGTCCTACAAGCGCCTTTCCACACAGTCCTTGGGTAAGTGCTCGGGAGAAGAGCTTTCTTAAAATCAGCTTCCCAGGTGTTTTGGGGGCAATTCTGATTCTGGAGCTCTAGAGTGGGGCCTGGGAACCTGCATTTATAACAAATGTCCCTGAGTTATTCTGGAAGACAGACCAGCTTGTGCAAAGCCAGCCCGACTGGCTTGGGGCGTGGTTCTTAACCCAAAGCTGAGCATGACCATCTTAGAGCACACACCGGCGGGCTCCACCTCCAGTGACATGCCAGAATCATTTCACTGTATTTCAAAACTTCCCTAAGCAGGTCTGATGTGCTTGGGAGACCCTGACATTGTAGGTAAGAACACTGCTGCAGAAGCCAGCACACCTAGGTTCAAATCTCAGCTTCCCAATTAGCAGCTGTGTCACCTGGGGTAAAGTTACTTATCTGCTTCCAACCACAAGGGATAATAACAATGGAACCTACCTCCAAGAGTTCTTGTGACAATTAAATGAGATGATCCATGCTGAGCCCTTAGCACAGTGCCTGGCACATGGGTACACAATGGATGGTGGCTATTGTTTTTATTTTATGTAACCTGGCAAACCTACACTTATCTGATAGTCTACAACTCCACGTGAAGCTACAGTCCTACAGCCTAATGAAAGTAAACAATATTGGAAGAGACAATGTCTCCAAACGTTTGGTACTAAGTCAGCAAATAAATGCTAAGAACCCTATAAGTATGGACTTTAATAAGGGAACTGATTCCACTCCCCACCCCCCCATCTAAACTTCATGCCTTCCTATGTGTCCCCCAAGCTGAGGGACATTCCCAACCGCAAGCATCCCGGTAAAGGAAGAGTTTGGAGTTGCCTTTGCATTCAAACCAATGCCCACATTGTGGATTTCTCAGAACATTCCCATATTTTCCAAGGTTACCCAAGAACATTGCTGAACTGGCAGAGAAGCTCTGAATCAGGCCACTTTTTTAGCAACTTCCCTGATAAGGGTTTACCGTGAGCCATCCATTTTGGTGTTTTGCAAAGAGATTATCCTATTCCAGGGGATCCGACTATTTCAAAGGAAAATAAACACACTTTCCCTGTATTAAAGCCTCTGCGTTCTTTGAACTTCTCATTTTTAGAATATCTACACTGATAAGGACAAATGCAATTTTCACCATCAGTGGATCTGAACAGACAATTACATTAAGGCACATAAGACAGGGTGAGACCGATGATGTAAATCACACTGTATGCATCTAATATGCAAACAAAACCCTCGGATGAAAATGAATCCTCAAAAACCAGTCAACAATCATTACTCTTTTTTTTTTTTTGCATCTAATCAGGATGAAATTTGCATAAAAATAACTCTCCCTACCACCTCCACAATTGCTGGTCTGGAGAGAGGGGAGAATTCAGCCAATTTTCAACATAGTTTCTCTAAGGAAACTGCTCGACCCTCTTGGAAAAGGCTTGCAGGTGCCTAACAAAAAGAACGCCCTCACTGTTTTCAAAACATTTCAGGTGCAAGACGGAAGGGATATGGGAACAGATGTATATGTATTACTGATTCACTTTGTTATAAAACAGAAACTAATACACCATTGTGAAGCAATTATACTCCAATAAAGTTGTAAAACAAACAAACAAACAAACAAAAAAACATTTCAGGTGAACAAGGTTCATTCCCCATTTGGTCCTCACCGCAACCCTGTGAGCTTGACAAGAGCAATTGTTTCTGTCTATATTACGGAGATCAACTTGAGGTTACAAGTGTCAGGACAGTAAATGTCAGGACTGGAACTGGAGTCTCACCTCCCACTGAATGAGACTAGGTTTGCCTCTAAAGTCTTAGCCCAGGTGATGAAAATCAGCCCAACCGGTGGATTCTCCAAGGTCTTATGTGCTCCGAACCCTCCACACAGAGCTGGATGGTGATCCAGAGGGAAGCAGGAGCTTGGAAAGGGACAGCAGAAACTGTACTCGGCCCAGCTGAGATTTACATTTTTGCAAGTGGCGTTTGCGCCAGCCTAGTGGGGAAGCAAAAGGTCAGGCTCACAGAAGGAACTCTGCATTAAGCTTTTGTCTGCTGGAAAAAGAGAAAGAAATGATATTCAGGAAAGGAGTGTCAGGGAGACCACAGGGAGGGTAAGATGGAGAGAGGGCTGAATGCACATGCAGAGAAAGGCAGCAGCCCGCTCTTTAAAGCCTCCCCAGTGTTAGGCATCAAAGAGAACAGAGGCTCAGGCTGGTGGGCCTCTGAAAGGATGCTGGCAGCCTCTGGGGTGTTATTTGCAGGCTTCTCACACACAGCAGTCAAGGTTTGATGAAGGCCTGGGGTACTATCCAATGTTGGGGTGCACTGGTGTCACACAGCAAAGTAGGTTCTCTGCAGCCCACCCCACTGCTTGGCCTGTGACATGCTTGTGCCTCCCCCGGGCCGCTGATGGGGCTGGCGGGGGACACACACACTGCTCTCTGTGGAAGGGGCAGGTAGGGTACCAAGGGAGGAAGGGACTTGGGGAGAGGTTTCCAGATTGGGTTTCTGGGGAGATTTGGTTTCCCCAGGGAACAAGAAAGAGTCCATGAAAGGGTTCAGCCAGAGAAACCCTGCTTTCTACTGTTTTACGTAACACTTCTGGCTTAAAAAATAAAGGGCAGGGAAGATAAAAGGGCATCAGTGATGGAAAAAAATGAAAAGGCTTACACACCACTGCCTAGATACTTGCTAAAGCCTCTTCTGGCTCTGAGGTCCTGAGATTCTCCCCTTTCCAGCAAAAACTGGGTCTAACCTGATGCTTTCCTGAGGTGGGATAAATGTATCACCAGAGATTTTACATGGTACTTGGAAAACATCATTTAACAGTTATGCATTTGTTTTAGACTAGTATCTCATGTTTATGGCAACTGATGCTGATTTGCATTTATACTATGAATATATGATATGAAATGTCTTTTTAAAAGTCAACCTATATATCCCTTTACAAAATGAGTTGCTTTTATTACTGAGTAATTATTAAGTAACAGTGCATGTTGGACAAAGAGATGGCAAAAAGCATGCAGTCTGATTCCTAGAAGTTTGGGACTTGCTGTGGGGACCCAGGCAGTAGAGTCAGCCCAGCACTGGCATGAAGCCCGTGGAGGGCCCACAGGCCTCTGAGACCAGCCAGTCTTAGATCAAGTCGCTGTGAGGCAGTGGCTATGCACAAGGATTCATGCCTCCCACCCTGGGGCAAGGACAGGCTAAAGACATGTCACAATAAGAGATAGCAAAGTCAAAGATCCTGCCCACAAAGGGTGGAGTGAGGGAGGCACCATGGGGGAAAGAAGGGGTAACAACCTCTTGCGAGCTTGTGTCCAACACAAACTCTGCCCTCTGACCAGGCTGTCTGTTGCTGACCTTTAACCCTACTGTCAACTTTCACCCCCATATTTTTATAAATATTTATTGAATGACTATTTGATGAATTTCTGAGCTTACCTTCCAGGAAGTACAGACAATCTGATTCGATGTGGATGTCTCTCAAGAACCTTGCCCTGTAGTAATCTCTCAACTTTTCTGAATACACTCTAAATTTTCTCTACAAATTTTTGGTTCCTCTGTGATTTATTTCACCACATTATATAAGCTATACTCTGGCCTTAAATAACTTAGGAGAGTCAGAATGTAAAGAATTCAAACAGGGCTTCCCTGGTGGGGCAGTGGTTGAGAGTCCGCCTGCCGATGCAGGGGACACGGGTTCGTGCCCCGGTCTGGGAGGATCCCACATGCTGCGGAGGGGCTGGGCCTGTGAGCCATGGCCGCTAAGCCTGCACGTCCGGAGCCTGTGCTCTGCAACGGGAGAGGCCACAGCAGTGGGAGGCCCGCGTACCGCAAAAAAAAAAAAAAGAATTCAAACAGCATTCTCACAATCTTTAGGGCCTCAATGGTGAATATGCTCATATTTCTGAAAGACCTTCCACATCAAATCTAAGCATCAAGAGTGGGAGTAGCCCTTGCCTTCCGCACTGCGAGAGGATGCTCTGGGGGAAAGCCCTGCCTCCTCTCGAAAGGCACAGTCTGACTTTCTGGGTCCACATGCCCTTTCACACACAGACTCTTTCCACAGAGAACAAGCAGAGAAAAGAAATGCCGAAACTTGCCCTGGTGGCCACACCGATCCAGGAGGACTTGAAAGATTACTGTCCTCCCAGAAACGAATTTGCTTTTTCTATATTTGATTTAAGCAATCCAAACTTAAAAAAAAATTCAGTGTGGGCTAGGGAGGAAAAAGGAGGCAAGAAAATGAGCCCTTTGAAAATTCCTCTAGAGAGCCAACTCGGCCTATTAATATTAACACGCGGTACCTCTACCCTTGGATGCTTTTGGAGCCTCGGGAACCCTGCTGTGCGTGGTTCTTTTTGAATGTTAGGAATAAAACCCACAGCCTCTGAAAATATGTAGAAAATGCCCATTTTCCTTTGTGCACACACTTTCATAGGAAACTGCCTCAGGCACAGAAAAGAAGAAGGAAAACGATGAGAATTCTTAACCACAGGCTATTTCTTGGTAAGGAAAATTCTTATTTAAGAATCTTACAAGGTGAAGGATGAACAGGAGACAACAAAAATGAAGCTCAAATTCATCTTGGAAAATTATTTCTTTCTAAGATAGACTCAGTTATTGATACTGCTTGGTGACTTGAAACCATTTGTACCCAAAGTACAAAAGTGCAGTGAAAGCAACATGGAACCTTGGACTCAACACAGAAAAATGACTGGAGGGAAGAAAGACTTTTAAAAATTAGAAGAAAGGAAAAAAAGTGCCTCAGCCATTCCCTTAGATACAAGAGGTTTCTTACTAGACATTCAGACTTGACCTTGAACACAGAAATTCTCCCCACCAGGCATCCAGAATGGGATTGCACACTCGGCCACAGGGCTCCACCTTGAGTTCTCTGGACCAGCCTGCTTGTTTGCACAGCTCTGTCTGCCGAGATCTCCCAGTCCCTCTAAACCAGCTAATTCCTACCAGTCCTTAAGGTCAGCTGAGACATCACTTCCTCCAAAATTCTTACCTAATCATCCAGATCCTGTGACCACCTTGTAGTACCATCACACAGGGTTATAATTGTCCATTGAGTCATCTGTCTTTTCCCCGTAGGCTCCCCATCGGCTGGCATTGAATACTGCTCACCTGACGCAGAGCCTGGTACATGTTAAGCAACTCAATAAATATTTGTTGAGTGAATGAACAGGGTATAGACCAGTGCAGTATTTCTGGAGGCAGTAAGTCACCCTCTTGACTTAGGGCTGCATTCTGTTTGAAAAGATAGCATTTTCAAGGTTAAATATATTCCTAGGGTCACATTTAATTGGCCTGCATCCCGAACACTAAATCATTTAGTTCCAGGAGGAAGATTTTTTTTCTCCCTCAGCAAACATTTCTTAAAGAAAAGTAGATGAGATGACGGTTGGGAGAAAATGGAACATTATCGTGGAGCTGCAAAGATGTCCAAGCACTGCCAAAGATGTCCCACGGGTTTGCCCACTTGGAGAATATCTATAAATATTTCCCTCGGTTAGGCTATTAAGACAAAATTATCTTGAAAACACTGTCTAAACAGTAAGTCACAAATGTTTCCTAATAATTCCTTGCCCTTCTTTGCTTTCCTTTCTAACACAACTGGATATGAGATGTCTTTCATTTTAGGGCTACATTGGAAATATTTGGCCTTCCTGATCATCTCTCAAGAAAAGGCAAAACAGTTAAATTTAGAGTTTGCTTAAAAGAGTCTTAACCCTTAAATCAGGTATACTTGTTTGCTTAAAAGAGTCTTTAACCCTTAAATCAGGTATATTTGTTTGCTTAGGCTGCCACAACAAAGTACTACAACTCCAGGTGGCTTCAACAACAGAAATGTATTTTCTCATAATTCTGGATACTAGAAGTTTGAGATCAAGGTGTAGGCAGGATGGTTTCCTCTGAGATCTCTCTCCTTGTCTTGTAGATGGCTGTCTTTTCCCTGTGTCTTCTCTCTGTGTATACCTGTGTCCAAATTTCCCCTTCCTATAAGGACATCAGTCATATCAGGTGGGAATTAGCCATCCTAACGAGCTCATTTTAACTTATTCACCCCTTTATAGACCCTATCTTCAAATACAGTCACATTCTGAGGGACTGGGGGTTAGGACTTCAACATATGAATGGGGGTGGGAGACACAATTCAGCCCATAACATCAGGATAAAGTTTATTTCCTCAGATATTTGTGGGCAGAAGTGAAAGACACAGAGGCATAGACTCATTGACTACTTTTCTTCAATAGTAAAAAGGAACATGGGACCTGTTCATCCAACATGGGGTGCTCTTCAGTGGGAAGCCCCAAGATGGTGGGGCTTTGCAGTGATTTGATTCTTCTGTGGTTTGAATTTCCTCCTTCCCATCAGAGTAGGAATAAGATAACTATAGACTTTTTTGAATTTCTACTTTGGTTTCCCCTTCCCTTCCACTTCCAAAAAAGTGGGAGACTGGGAGAAGAGGTAGAGTTGTCAGGGGTGGGTGCGGGGTGGACCCTTCCAATCCATTGCCCACGACTTGGATGCCCCTGTTATTAGTGCATCGCTTTCCTCCAGGATTCAGGGTGAGGATGAAGGGTTGTTTCTCTGAGGGAGAGAAAGCAGAATGAAAAGTGACTTTTGGAGACTGCAAATCACATCTGCTCTGACTTTGATTAAACGTGCTGCTGACTGCTTTTAGGAGACAAACAGTGTTTAATAAGATAGCTTAAATATCCCATCACTCTTCACCCAGACGTGGAGACTTTTCTGAGCAGATGGGAAAGCCTGCTATCAGCAACATCAACATCACTTACTTTCATTTGACAGAAGCAGGAAGACTTGGATAGAAATGCCAGAGATGCCCACACATGTCCCTGCAGTGGTCAATGGTTATTCTTTGTGTCCCGTCTCATTTCCACTTACATGTTCAGATCACCTTGATTTTCCTTTAGGGAAAATCCCTGATATTCCTGCTACTGAGAACTTGCCATAGTTCCTGTCTTTTCCAAAGGTTTTTCTTTCAGAATTACCTTGGATTCTGTGAACTATTTATATCTCCCGCCCAGACTTCTCTCTCCAATCCCACTCACACACCCAACTGCTATTTGTCACCTCCACTTAAATATTTAACAGGCACCCCAAATCCAGTCTAACTCCTGATCCTCCCCTAACCCTGCTCTAGCCACAGCCTTCTCATCTCATTGGATGGCAACCCCATTCTTCCACTTACTCAGGCTGAAAACCTTGGAGTCATCTCTGACTCCTTTCTCTCACATTCCACGTGCAGCATGTGAGGACCTCTTGCCAGCTCTCCCTTCAAAGTATACTCAGAATCCAGCTTCTCCCCACCTCCTGGCCACCTGGAGGACCTGTTATATTTTTCTACATTTAAGAAAAGGGATAAAATAACAAGGATTTACTGTATAGCTTGGGAAACTATATTCAATATCTTGTAATAAAGTACAATGGAAAAGAATAGAAAAAAAGAATATAGCTATATACATATATATGTATAACCAAATCACTTTGCTTTATACCTGAAACTAACACAATACTGAAAATCAACTATACTTCAATAAAAAAAGAAAAAGGATTGAAGACAGAAAGAAATAGAAAGATACAGACCTCCTGCTTGTCTCTGTATTGAATTCAGCTCTGACAGAATAGCTGGTCTTTTTAGCCTTCCAAGTTTGAGAGAAGCCAGTGGAAAACTCATCTGGGTACCTTGACTCTGCTGTTTACAGATGATGTGACCTTGAGCTTCCCTAGGCCTCAGTTTCCTCATCTGTAAGACAGAGCTAATAATCCCTATACCTCAGGGATGTTGTGAAGCTTAAATGAGGCAATGAGTGCAACTCACCCAGCACAGGCCTGGGAGTTGGAGGAGGGACCCCCACTCCTTCCAGTCAGAACATCTCAGCATTTCGAGTAAGAGCGTGGGCTCTGGGCCAGGCAATCTGGTTCAAATCCCACCTCCACCACTTACTTCAATGAACCTTGAACACATCACCTGGCCCCTCTGAGTCTCCACTGCCTCATCTTTTTTTTTGGAGGGGGGGGCTGCATCGGGTCTTAGTTGTAGCACGTGGGATCTTCATCGACACATGCAGGATCTTTTGTTGCGGCGCGCGGGCTTCCCTCTAGCTGTGGCGCGCGGGCTTCTCTCTAGTTGTGGTGTGCAGGCTCCAGGTCAGTGGGCTCTGTAGTTGTCACACACAGGTTCCAGAGTGAGTGGGTTCTGCAGTTTGTGGCACGCGAGCTCTGTAGTTGAGGCACGAAAGCTCAGTAGTTGTGGCACACGGGCCTAATTGCCCTGCACCATGTGGGATCCCAGTTCCCTGACCAGGGATCGAACCGGCGTCCCTTGCATTGTAAGGTCGATTCTTTACCCCTGGACCACCAGGGAAGTCCCTTCACTGCCTCATCTTTAAAATGGGTTATAAAGAGTAGCCTGCCTCAGAGGATGAGCAGAGTAATCATTGGTTTCATGCCCATTAGGTTTTTAGCTCAGCACCTGGCACATGCAAAGCACTCAGTAAATATTTTTTGCTGTTATCACTAGGGCTTGGGAAATGTTCATTTTCCTCCCTGTGATGAGAGCATCAGCACCTGGGCCAGACCAGTTATTTCTTTTTCTCCTTTGATGTCAGCAATGACACACAACTTGCCCCAACCACCTGGTTCCCTGGAATATTTTGATGGGATAACACAAAAGGTGTTTCTTGTGCTTTCTCCAGCTATAGTCCTATGACTCCTGGCCTGGAACTGTCAAAATAAGCCTGAAACACGGGCTTTCTTCCAAGTCCTTTTTGGGAGGGAGGGATTTCACACACAGCCCTTCCTTTCTCCCTGCACCCTCCCCACTCCCACCCAACCCAATTCTTCTGTGGCAGCACACTGTGTCAGCCTTGCTCCAGGGGGTTGGGAAAACAAGGGCTTATTTTAGCTCCCTTCAACAGAGCACAGGGTAGTGCAGAGGAGGCCCAAGGGTAGGGACACCTGAGAATGGTTCAAAAATGCCTGTGAGTTGCTACCAGACTACACCAGGGCGCTGGAGGCAAGGGTTATGGCTGTTGTGCCTTGGTGGCTGACTTGGAGTCACGGCTCATGAAACCCTGCATGTTGATCAGGAATCAGAGCAGCTAAGGACAGACAAGGATGCCTCTCCACCTTGGCTTCTGTCTTTCAGGGCGACCTGAGAAGCCAGGGCAGCAGCTGGTTGCCAAACCTTGTTGAAGCATCATCATAACTCCTTTGTCATTTCTGGTTTTGATATGAATCTTGTAAAACAGAGACCCTCCTCCTTCCTAAGGTCTTGGAGTCAGGAATCTATAAAAACAATCTTGCCCCGGGCTCACTTTCCTACATTGGATTTGTTGCCAATATTGAAGAGACAGGACATTTCACAATCAATGCCAAGTTTCTTTTCTTTTAAATTTTGTTTTATTTTAAGTACAGTTGATTTGCAGTGATTCGGGTGTACAGCAAAGTGATTCAGATACATATATATATATATTCTTTTTCAGATTCTTTTCCATTATAAGTTATTAAAAGTTCTTGAATATAGTTCCCTGTGTTATACAGTAGGTCCTTGTTATTTATCTATTTTATATACAGTAGTGTGTATCTGTTAATCCCAATGCCAAGTTTCAAAGTGTATTAGACATGGCAGTCCTGAGGCTGTATTCCATGTGGCGACAGTCACTGAGAACTGAGAAGAGAACTGCTTGCTGCTCTGGGGTGGGGCATGTGCTCCCCAGGTTGCCCTAGCCTAGTCCCTCCTACTCCCTATTGCCTTCCCCGCAGGCTGTTTCACTCATTGACTTTGGCTGCTGAGTGAACAGAGTGAATTAGGTGCTGAAGAGTACAAACAAAAGTCTATGGGCATGTACAGAAAAAAACAATGAATCCCCTGGGTGGAGAGGAAGGAGAAACTAGAAAGAGATTCCAGGAAAAGGTCAAATTTGAGCCAGGCCTTATAGGATGAGGAGGGTTTTAAATACAAAAGTCCTTTTCATATGTAAGGTGGGCTATTATCATTAGAGTGGAACAGTGTGGGGAAGGGGGTTGCCAAGGTGAGTAAAAGGCATGGGGAAAGATGCAGGCAGAATGTCCACCTGAGCTTCTGGGAGCTTTGCCTGCAGAGGCAATATTTTAGGACGTCAAATGGAGTATAAGCCAGGTGGGGACCAGCTGGACTGAATTCTTCAGTATTCCTATCCAGCCTCCCTGGGGCTTCACAATAGTCACAGGAGTTCATGGGTCCAGAGATGCAATTGGAGCCCAGCTGGCCAGCCCTGTGGGCCTCAGATGGGACCTCAGGTTGGGGAGCTGTGCTCCAAACTCAACAGCACTCCATTACTCCCCATAAATGTGACTGAATCCTTAGTAGGCCTGATGGGCTTCTTGACCCACATCCTGCTAGGATCAGGGCCTCTTGCTGCTTCTCCTGGCTTCTTTGCCTGCTGCCCTGGCTGCTTCTGAACCCATAAGTCCAGACACCCCAGCCCAGCCACCAGCCTTCTCTCCGAAGGAAAGATTTACCCCAGCTGATTCTGGGTCCCCAGGGTTCTGTATTGCCAGGTGGGGGGCTGGGGCTGGTGAGGGGGATGAAGTGAGCACCCGGAAGCAAGTGGCAATGTGCCCAGCACAGCTGGCACTTTCCTCCAGCCCCCTCTGAAGGTTGGTAAGATGATCTCAACTTTACAAATGAGGAAAGTGCAGCTTGGAGAGGTTAATGACTGTGACCCTGGGCATGGCCTCTCAGCTTCCATTTCATCTTCAGTATAATGAGGATCATTTACAAATCTCCTAGGCTTTTTGTAAAATTTAGAAATTGTGCATAAAGGCTGGCCCTGAGCCTTGTATGCATTCATTTGCTTAAAAAAATTAGGGAATATCTAATACTCCAGACACAGTCCCGGGCACAAATTTACAGCATCAACAAGATAGACACAGGTCCTGCCTGTAGGGAGTTATGGGTGGGGTGTATGTGTGTGTGTGCGTGAGCATGTGCATACATTCGTGCATGCTCGTGTGTGTGTTGGGGTAGGGGAAGGGAAAGGATGAGTAACAACTTCCAACACAGTGTGTGAGGGACCACTGAGGGGCGTTCAGGAGGCTGGCAGCACATCACAGGGAAGATAGTCCCGGACTTGGGGATTCAGGGAGGCTGTGCCATTTCAACATGGGGTTTATAACACAAAGAAAATCAATGTGACTGGAGCAAAAATGTGCCTGGGAGAGAGGGAAGAAAGGAGACCAGGGAGGAACGTGGGCCTAGAGGACTGTATAACTTGTGTTAGGGAGTTGTATTTCTTTCTAAGGGCACTGGCGAGTTGTTTTAAACATGGTGGGGGAGGGAAGTGGAGAGACATGGGGGATTCCCTGCAACAACTTGCCAAGGGGGTCTTTTGGCAACTACAATGTATCTCAATTCAGCAGGCTAAGCAATTCTGTTCCACGTCAGTCGGATCACACCATGCCTCTGCTCAGTTCCCTCCGATCGCTCCCCAGTTACCTCTGTGTAAAAGCCAAAGTCCTCACAAGCCTTGGGACGCCTGGCCTGTTACCGCCCTGCTCATTTCAGGTGACCCACCAGCCATGCGGCTTCAGCCACCCCAGCCTCACTGTGCCTGGAAGGGCACGCTTCCGCCTTAGGGCTTTCTGTCTAGCCGCTGCCTCTGCCTGCGGTGTCCTCTCCTCTTCACCTCCGCTCAAACCTTACCTTCGCAGAGAAGCTTACTACGGTCATCCATTAATACTGAAGACACCCCCACAGGACCTCGAATACCTCCCTCCCACTTTTATACCTTGCTTTGCTTTTTCTATAACGCTTATCTTCTAACAAACTGTCAGTGCCCTCGGGCCATGGACCACCTGGAACACATCTGAAATGGAGCATGCTCAGTTTATCACTGCTGCAGCGACAGAGGTGAAGTACCAGGGGACCCATGGGGCATCCGCTGTGGTACAATGAGCAATAAACCCAACTTGCTCAACTACACGTGCGTTCCTGGTGGTCTTTGGCTGGAGGACATTGACAATACTACAGAAATTACTTCTTTGTTCTGTTTATTTTCTGTCTCCCCCTTCTAGCTCCATGAAGGTAGGGGTGTTTGGGCTGTTCTGTTAACTGCTACATCTAAGTGCCTAGAACAATGTCTAACACACAGTAGAAGCCCAATCCATATGTATTGAAGGAATTAATTAATTAACCCAAGAGCTAACAGGGCATGGAGATTGGTTGGGCAGGGAGGCAGAGAGAGGAGTTACAGATGACCACCAGGCTGCTGGCTTTGGTAATGGGATGGGTGGATGTGTCACTTGCCAAGATGGAAAGACTAGAAGATGGGCAGGTTTGCAGGATGGAGGTGGAGGTGGGGAGGAATTGACAAGCTTGATATATTTCCAGTCACAGAATCATCAGCTTATCTCCCTGTGTCAGCCTCATTCACCTCACTGTGTCACCTACGATCACAACCCACACCCACACCCCACCTTACCCTAAGTGTGCCTCACCTTCAGTGAACTTCCCCAGCAGCAGGAAGAGAAATACCCTTATAACATATGCCAGGCACTGTTCTAACACAGGACACAGATAATCCTACCCAGTCAACAGCCTTATGATTTTAAAGATGGGTAAACTGAGGCAAGGGGAGGATCAGGAAGTTGTGAGTGGCCAAGCTGGGATTTGAACATAGGTTGTCCAACTCCAGAGTCTAAACTACTGCAGGGCATTCAGCAGCCATGAATCAGAGGCCAGGTGGAAAAGACAGGTTGAAGAGATGACATGGCACCAAGGCAAACTTGACTTTGGGACGTAGCAAAGGAAAGCATTTTTTGTCCTTGCAACAAACACCGCTCTGTGTCCCTGTGGGAACCCCAAAGGCTGTCCAAAGCCCTCACAGTCTCCAGGTCTCAATCAGGCCCCTCACACCCCATCGAGTCACCCCTGCTGAGTTATGTAACAGGAAGGGACTGCCACCTCTGACATGAAGCACCAACTGGGAAATTCATAAAAATTTTAAAAGGAGTCAAGCCCAGCCCTCCTCTCCCCACCAAAGGAGAGCAGCTGAGATCTGAAAAACAGGGTTATTAACTCCACCAGGCACCCGAGTTGCCATGGATACCACCAGCCCAGCATGACGCTTCTTCTGACCCTTCGTCTTGAAACTGCTTTGCTATTCAGCCCTGATTCATGCTGTCAAAGAGAGGATTTGTCTCCCCACCTTCCCAAAACCAGTCTTCGGAGTACAAAAGGCATTTGAGGACTCAAAGCTGGGAGAGCTCATTTTGTTCCATGTCACCTTTTCAATCACTGATTTCTTTCAAACTCCGTTGTGCATCACGCTAGCTGCATTCTCATTAACATGAGGGTGTGTGACCATGAGTGTGCTCTTAGAAAGTATGTATCTTTGTATCTATACTGAGCACCTTGGAGGTCTAAAGAGAGAGAACTAAGAAGCAAATTAACAAGTTCAAGTGTCTGTGTGTGTGTCTATTACAAAGATGGTCACTGGTGATCCTGAGACTGTATTAAAATTGTAAATATCAGCACCATAAAGGGAAGCCTACACTTTGTGCCCTTAGTGAAGCCCCCCAGGTTCCTCCAATATAGAGACAGTGATTGATCCTTGTCTCTGTGATTGATCCCCGAGACCTCACACAAAACTGGGCCTGCTGCTAACATTCTCAATGATGTTTATCAGGTAAGCATATTCGAATGTTGCTTTTAACTTTTTGACCCTCACAGCTACATGAAGTCAACAGTACAATTGTCCAACCTAGCCCAAAGGGAATAACATAAATGATAATCATTTAAAAGTACTATAGTGGAAGCTCACTTGAAATGCATCAGTCCTAACTGGGTTGATGGATGGACAGAGGGACAATAGATGGAGAGAGATGCAAACAAGCAAATATAGCACGATGGGAAAAGATCTGCGTTGGACAAATATCAAAGGTTCTTTATTTTCTCCCAAACTGTATATGTATATATTGATTTCCTAAGCATTTATCAGATATGTACTATAATATGAAGATAAGTTAACATTAGTCAACTAAACGCCATTTAAGATTAACCTTTGCAGCTACTCAGGATTGAGCCAGAGTGTGAGTCAGAGGCTAGATTATGCTGTGGTAGCAGACATCATTAAAATGTCAGGGCTTAACATGACAAAGGTTTATGTCTTGCTCAGGTCACAGGTCCCCCGCAGGTTAGCTGGGTGCTTTGCTCCAGCATCACCACCTACATTGTCATCTTTTTTGTTCTTACTCAGAGCCCAGTTGACAGTGAACCAATGTACTTGCCTGAAGGAAAGAAGAGAGTCCAGTAAAGCACAAATGTCTCTGAGGCGTCTTACATTTCATCAGCTAAAGCAGTCGAGCCACATGGCCAAGGGAGGGGAAGCAAGTATGTTGAAGTGTGACATTGTCCTCAGGCAGAGTAATACGCGAGCCACTCTGGCCTTTCTCTCCTGTTAGATTGCAAGCTCCTGGAGGTCAGTCTCCATGGGTTTTTCTTTTTCCTAATTGTGCAAAATAGAATGCCTAGAAAACTTCCACCTCTCTGACACTCAGTAGACATTTGCCATTGATAAATGAATCTCTAATATCTTTACCCTCTGAGAACAGTAGCTCTTTTTAAAGTATGATACTCTTATTGTGCCAGCTCCAGGATGAAATCGCACAGACAGAGTTCAAGGTGGGTCTTGGAACCTGTGGAACAAAGGCCCTTTATGGTTTTCTTTGCCTGGTTGAGATCTGAGGCTCAGCAGTAGGACACTCTTTCTGAAAGCTCTCCCCCTGATGCTCTACCATTGTGCCACTGCAGCAGGGAGCGGGAAAGAGGGAATCATTTAAGGACCCCAGGGTTTGTGTGGAATTTCCACAAGATAGAGAGGTGATAATAAAAACTCAATGGAGTGGGACAGTTGGGAGGGAGATAACTATTAGCGGGCAGCATGGGAGGGGGAAGAGGCTTAAAAGAAACACTGAGGTTTGTTTCCAAAGCAAAGATCACACCTCCTCATCTGTGCAGCCCTCTTACCCCCCTGGTCTCTTCCCCCACACTGATGTCTTTGTGGCTTCTCCTTGCCATGCTTACAAGGCCAGCCCCTCTCCCCAGAGGCCATTGAGCCAGATGATTCATGCTGTACAACCTGATACATTCTGACACTGGCTTCTGTGAAAGCCAGCTTAGCTCTAAAGCTGCAAAGTACAAAGCCCTGCACAGCAAAAGCCAAACAGGTACATAAATGAATCAATACTCAAGCGCTCAGCACATTCACACATATTTACTACAGAAACCCCCTGTTCCAGGCCCAATACCTAGGCTGTGTTAGTCAATATCACTCTTCAATTAAAAACGAAAGGAGTTTTATCACTCCCCCTGACACCCAAGACTCCTGGCTCTTAAAATGGATTTCAAGTAGGTGTAAATAGCTTGCTTTGCCTGGCAGCTGTGTTCCTGAAATGTTTCTTGTAAATCAAATCCTCTTTTAAAATGCATGAAACTTTTGGGTTAAAAGGAGCCCTGTGATTAATCCTTTCGTAAGGCAAAGAATCTTTCTGTGATATCAAGTCACCGCTATCACCTGCCCCCATCATGCTCTTCCTCCCCTCTCCCACTCCACCCCTGCTGGTGGCCACCTGCCCCTACCCACTCCATTCTATAAGGTCAGCTTTAGGCATAAATAACATGTTTAAAAGAGGACTTGCGTCTTCGTGACCTGGAAGCAAACCAAAGCCCATCTTTTTTAACATGGATCTTACAAACATCCTGATAGAGAGGCCTGTGGAATATATATCACTTGTTTACAGATACTACAATGCACAATCACCAGAAATGCTGATGAGCTTGGCTATGAAAGGAACTAGCTGATATTCTCTGAGAGAATGGCTCATCATCCCTCAGCCCCAAACCAAGATTAGACTAGGTGGCCTCCCCCAACCTGAGCCCCAAACCAAAGACAGCATCTTAGGAGATGGGCAGAGAGACAGTGAGGACAGCTTTATCTCCCTTCCCAGCTCACCCCATCCCTTCCTGCTGGTGAAGACTGAAAAACAGAATGAATCATAGAAAGTATCATTCTCCAAGGATCATTGGGAATATCAGTCTATAATTTTGCCCAAAGACAAAGCCAAAGACTAACCCAGCTCTTCTCAATCTTTAGTCATTTGGGAGTTTTACTATGTCCATGTACCAACTATAGTATTATTTACTCAGTGGCTCTTGTTAAATTGACTCACTGCTTTTTACTTAGCCTCATGAGTGGCAATGAGATTTATGAAAGCACAAGTCTGACATGTAGTTATATATTTTTGGATACATTAAAATAAATTTATCACTTTAAAAAAAAACGTGTTCATCCATGTGCCACCTCAAATCATCCTGCAGGCCACTAGTAATACACATGCCACACTTTGCAAGATTAGACTAGGTGGCCTCCCCCAACCTGAGTCTCGGTGGTCTCAATCCTCTTATCACTGTTTACACACCTGTATCTACATTCATTCAACAGACACTGTTGAGTAACTACTGCCCATGGGCATTGTGCTAGGTATGGGTGACGAGAGAGGAAAAGCCTTTGTGTTTTTAGGAGCTTACAAGTAGTGGAGGCGGGGGCGCAGGCTAAAAGAAGGAGAGTTATAGAGTATTGTACAAAGAACTGGGGGAGCACAGAAGAGGAGAAATGAACTGTCCCTCGGGGACAGGAGAGCACTGTGGCTGGGCTTGGAAGTATGGATGAGATTCCCCTGATGGGAGGAGTGAAGGAAATGCATTCCTGGAGAGAGAACAGCCATGTGCAGAGGCCCAGGGGCATGTGGCAGGACAGCAGTGATTAGCTGAGTGCTTTGCATGGCAGGACAGGGGGCAAGTTGGGTTTTGTTTTTGTTTTTGTTTTTGTTTTTAATTTTTATTTATTTTTGGCTGTGTTGGGTCTTTGTTGCTGCAGGCGGGCTTTCTCTAGTTGCGGCGAGCAGGGGCTACTCTTCATTGCGGTGGCTTCTCTTGTTGCACAGCACGGGCTCCAGAGCGCAGGCTCAGTAGACGTGGCACACGGGCTTAGTTGCTCTGCAGCATGTGGGACCTTCCCGTACCAGGGCACAAACCTGTGTCCCCTGCACTGGCAGGTGGATTCTTAACCGCTGCACCACCAGGGAAGCCTGGGGGCAAGTTTTAAGATTGAATCATAGAAGTCTTTTGTGTAGGACATTAAGTGATAATGCCCTCAAGGTTCGTGCATGTTGCAGCGTGTTTCCTCCCTTTTTAAGCCTGAATAATATTCCATTGTATGTTGTTATGGACTGAATTGGATCTCTCCAAAATTCATATGTTGAAGCCCTAACCCCATGTGCCTGTATTTGGAGAAAAGGCCTTTAACGGGGTAATTAAGGTTAAATGAGGTCATGAGGGTGGGACTCTAATCCAATAGTACTGGTGCCCTTAAAGAAGAGGAAGAGACAACAGGGAAGCAAAGGCAGAGAGAAAGGCATTGTGAGGACACAGCAAGCTGCTGGCCTTCTGCAAACCAAAGAGAGAAGCTTCAGTAGAAAGCACCCCTGCTGGCACCTTGATCTTGGACTTCCAGCCTCCAGAACTGTGAGAAAATAAATTTCTGTTGTTTAAGCCACCTAGTTTGTGGTATTTTGACACTGCAGTCCTAGCAAATTAATAGATATGTATATACTGCATTTTGTTTATCCATTTATTTGCAAATGGATATTTGGGTTGCTTCCACCTCATGGCTATTGAGAATAATTCTGCTGTGAATTTGGGGGTACAAATATCTTTTCAAGACTCTGCCCTCGATTCTTTTGGATATCTATCCAAAAGTGGAATTGCTGGATCATATGGTAATTCTATTTTTAACTTTTTGAGGCACCTCCATATTTTTTTCCATAGTGGCTGCACCAATTTACAATCTTACCAACAGTGCACAACTTTATTCCATTGTATGTGGATACCAGGTTTTCCTAACACCATTTGTCCCTTCCCTATTAAGTGGCTTTGGTACTCCTGTTGAAAATCATTTGACTATATACACAAAGGTGTGTTTCTGGGCTCTCTATTCTATTCCTTTGGTCTATATAGCTTGTCTTTATGCCAGACAAGAGTGCCGCTCTGTTTTGATTACTGTAGCTTTGTAATATGTTTAGAAATGTAGGAAGCATGACATCGCCAACTTTGTTCTTATTTTTCAAGATTGTTTTGGCTATCCAGGTTCCCTTGAGATTCCACATGAATTTTAGCATAGATTTTTCTATTCCTGCAAAACATGTCATTGAGATTTTGATAGGGAATGCATTTAATATATAGATTGCTTTGGGAAGTATTGAAATCTTTAAAAATATGAAGTCTTCCAGTCCATAAACAAAGGATATCTTTCCATTTATTTGTGTTTCCTTTAATTTCTTTCAGCAATGCTTTGTAGTTCTCAGTGTACAAGTTTTTAATCTCCTTGGTTAAGAATATTTGAGTATTCTTTTCATGCTATTGTAAATGGAATTGATTCCTTTTCTGATTGTTTTAGTTAGTGTATACAAACACAACTGATTTTTATGGGTTGATTTTGTATCCTGCAACTTTGCTGAATTCTTTTATTAGTTCTAACAATTTTTTTGTGGAATCTTGAGAATTTTCTACATGTAAGATCATGTTGTCAGCAAACATATAATTTTATTTCTTCCTTTCCAATTTGGATGTATTTTATTTATCTTTCTTGACTAATTGCTCTGGCTAGGACTTCCCCTGCTATGTTGAAAAGAAGTGGTAAGAGTAGGCACCCTGTCTTATTCCTGATCTTAGGGGAATAGCTTTCAGTCTTTCATCATTGAGTATGATATTAGCTGTGGGCTTTTCATATATAGCCTTTCTTATGTTGAAGTTGTTTACCTTTACTCCTAACTTGTTGAATGTTTTTATCATAAAAAGCTCTTAAATTTTGTCACTGCTCCTTTTGTATCAATTGAAATGATCAAGTGAGGTTTTTTTCTTCATTCTGCTCATGTGGTATATTAAATTGATTAATTTTTGTATATTGAGCCATCCTTGCATTCCAGATATAAATTCCACTTGGTCATGGCTTATAATCCTTTTAAGGTACTCTTGATTTAGACCTGCTAGTATTTTGTTGAGGATTTTTACATCCATATTCATTAAATATATTTTTCTGTATGGTTTTGGGAGTTTTGTGGAAGTTTTTGGGAGATAGGGTTGTTTGTTTGTTTGTCTTGTCTTATAGTATCTTTGTCTGGTGTTGGTATCAGGATAATGCTAGCCTCATAGGATGAGTTTGGAAGTGTTTACTTCTCTTCATTTTTTGTCAAGAGTTTGAAGAGGATTGGTGTTAATTCTTTAAGTGTTGACAAAATTCTCCAGTGCAGTCATGTGGTCCTAGGTTTCTTTGTTGGGAGGTTTTTTGTTACTGCTTCAATCTCCTTATGAATTATAGGTCTATGCTGACTTTCTATTTCTTCCTGATTTAATCTTAGTAGGTTGTGTTTTTCTATAAATGTATCCATTTCTTCTAATTTTTCCAATTTGTTGGCATTTAATTGCTCATACTATTCTCTTATAATCCTTTTTATTTCTGTGGCATCACTTGTAATGTCCCCTCTTTCGTTTATGCTTTATCAATTTGAGACTTCTCTCATTTTTATTAAATTAGCTAACAATTTTTCAATTTTGTTGATCTTTTCAAAAAACTAACTCAATTTTGTTGACTTGTTTTTGACTTTGTTTCTCTATTCTTTGTTTCATTTACCTCTGCTCTTTTATTTCCTCCCTTCTGCTAAATTTGAGTTTAGTTTGTTCTTCTCTTTCTGGTTCCTTGTGATGTAAAGTTAGGTTGTTGATCTGAGATCATTCTTTTTTTTTTTTTTTTTTTTTTTTTTTGCGGTACACAGGCCTCTCGCTGCTGTGGCCTCTCCTGTTGCGGAGCACAGGCTCCGGATGCGCAGGCTCAGCGGCCATGACTCATGGGTCCAGCCACTCTGCAGCATGTGGGATCTTCCCGGACCAGGGCATGAACCCGTGTTCCCTGCATCGGCAGGTGGACTCCCAACCACTGTGCCACCAGGGAAGCCCCCCATTTTTTTTTTCTGTGGTATGCAGGCCTCTCACTGTTGTGGCCTCTCTCGTTGTGGAGCACAGGCTCCGGATGCACAAGCTCTGCATCCATGAAGCCCCCCATTTTTTAGTGTAAGCATTTACAGCTATAAACTTTCCTCTTAACACTGCTTTCATACCATCCATAAGTTTTAATGTATTGTGCTTTCATTTTCATTTGTCTTGAGATATTTTCTAATTTCCCTGTCATTTCTTCTTTGATCCGTTGGTGAAGAGTATGTTGCTTAATTTCCACATATTTGTGGATTTTCCAGCTTTCCCTTTACTATTGATTTCTAATTTCATTCCACTGTGATTGGAAAAGAAACTTGGCACAATTTCACTCGATTTAAATAATTTAAGATATTAAAATGTTAATTAAAGTTTTAAGAGTTGTTTTGAGATCTAACAGGTGGTCTATCCTGGAGAACATCCCATGTGCACTTGAGAAGAATGTGTATTCTGCTGCTTTGGGGTAGTGTTCTGTGTATGTCTGTTAGGTCTAATTCATCTATAGTATTGTTCAAGTCCTTTGTTCCCTAATTGATCTGTCTGGTTGTTCTAACCACTATTGAAAATAAGAGTACTGAAGTTCCCTGCCTTTATTGTAGAACTGTCTATTTCTCACTTCAATTTGCCAACTTTGATTCATATATTTAGGAACTCGGATGTTCAGTGCATATAGATTTATAACTGTTCTATTTTCCTGGTGAATTGACACTTTGTCAGGTAATTCAGAGATATGTGTATTTCTAGGGTCAGTTTCTGGAGATTTGTTTCATTCTTTTGTTTGGTCTGAATGTTCCTATTTCTTTGTATGCTTTGTGATCTTTTGTTGAGACTTGTGCATTTGACTAAAGAACAATTCCAGTCTTTAGAGGCTAACTTCATGCAAGGGAAGACCTTCACTAATCAGCCTTCCTAGAGGTTCTGAGACCTCTCAAACATTTTCTTGGCATACATATTCTCTGGACTTCTGTGTGTGTGCTTTTATTTCAGTATATACAGCTGCTTTTAACTATTCTTAATTTCTCTAAGAAGCTCACCCTGCTCCATTTCAGGAGCTTTCAGTTTCTGCTTTTTATTGTATTCCTCTGCCTATAATCTCTTGCTCCCCTGATGCCTGTCTCCAAAACTTCAGACTCCCTGCTGCTCTGACATGCTACAGTGCTTGCCTCTGTTTTCAGCATGGCCTCCAACTTGATATCTAAACTATGCCTCTACTGCCATTAGTTTTAAAGTCATGAGATGGAAACCAGTCCCTGGGACAACCACCAGTCTAGCTAGAATATTGAACACAAGTACTACTCTTTTCTTTTTCTCCCAAGGGAGGAGCCAGAAATTGGGAGGTTTCCTCCCAATCAGGCTGCAAAAAACTGGGCAGGAGAAAAGGCTAGAAGGTGCAGAATGCCACAAACTTTCCTACCATTTTCAGTGGTTTGGATTTTTTGTTTCCCCCTTCGCTATATGTTCCCCTGGCTTTTCAAATTCCCAACTAATTTCTAGATTATTCACAATGGTACTTTGGTCAATATATTGTTACTAATTTGGTGTCTATGTGGGGGAATGAGGACCTGCAGCTTCTTATTCCACCATCTTGCTAATATCACCAATTGTTCTTCACAAAGGCAAAAAGGCAATTCAATGGAGAAGTCATAGTCTTTTCATTAAATCGTCTGGAATAATTGGATATACATATGCAACATGTGAATCTTTACTATCTTTTACACCATATACACAATTTTGCAAATTGGATTATAGGCAAAATTGTAAAACCTAAAGCTATGAAACTTCTAGAAGAAGTCATAGGAGAAAATCTTTGTGACTTTAGGTTAGACAAAGATTTTTTGATATGGTACAAAAAGAGTGATTCATAAAATTTTTTTTTGATAAATAGGACTTCATCAAATTTTAAAACTTCTGCTCTTCAAAGATCCTGTTAAGAAGAGAAGATATTTAAGATGGTACATTTTATGTTATGTGTATTTTACCACAATAAAACAATTAGAAATAAAAAGAAACAACAAGCCATGGACTGGGAGAAAAGAAACATACAAAGCAAATAACTGATGAAAGACTTGCTTCTAGAATACATATAAACAACTCTCAATACTCATTAATAAGAAAATATAGAACCCAAAGAAATGGCAAAATATTTGAACATACACTTCACCAAAGAAGATAAACTGTTGGCAAATAAACATATGAAAGGATTCCCAGTGTCATATGCAAATTAAAACCTCAGTGAGATATCACTACACATCTATTAAAATGGCTAGAATTTTTTTAAAAACATAATATCAAGCGCTGGCAAAGATGAGGACCAAATGGAACTCTGAGACATTGATGATGGGAATGCAAAATAGCTTAATCAATTTGGAAAATAGTTGGACAGTTTCCTTAAAGTTAAACTTTTGCCTCCCGTATGACCCAGTAACCCATTTTATGTATTTTCCCCACTAAAATGAAAAAGCATGTTTATACAAAAACATGTATATGAATGTTTATAATAACTTTATTCGTAATCATCAAAAGCTTGAAACGACCCAAGAGTTCTTCAACTGGTCAATAGTAACCAAAAAATGATTAATCCATACAATAATTCAGCAATAAAAAAGAATGACAATTTCTTCCCACAACATGGATGCACTGAAATGCATTATTCTATGTGAAAAGAGCTAAACTCAAAGGATGTATGATTCTAGGTGCATGATTCCATTTATATGACAAGAAACAGGTCTGTGGTTGCTGGGGCTGGGTTTGGGGAGGAATTGCCTATGAAGCAATATAGCAGTGGTTACATGATTGCATGCATTATTCAAAACTCATAGAATTATACACTAAAAAGGGTGAATTTCACTATATGTAAATTATGCCTTAGTAAACCTGAGGCATATATATATATATATATATTTATATATATACACACACACACACGTATGTTATGTTCATGCACACACACAGCTGTTTCATATCCTTGCCAGAGCTAGATATTATTATTTTAATCGCTCCAGCCATTCCAATAGGTGTGTAGTGATGTCTCATTATGGTTTTTTTTGTTAACATCTTTATTGGAGTATAATTGCTTTACAATGGTGTGTTAGTTTCTGCTGTATAACAAAGTGAATCAGCTATACATATACATATGTCCCCATATCCCCTTGCTCTTGCGTCTCCCTCCCACCCTCCCTATCCCACCCCTCTAGGTGGACACAAAGCACTGAGCTGATCTCCCTCTGCTATGCTCTGCTTCCCACTAGCTAACTATTTTACATTTGGTAGTGTATATATTTCATCCCAGCTTACCCTTTCCCCTCCCCATGTCCTCAAGTCCGTTCTCTATGTCTGTGTCTTTATTCCTGTCCTGCTCCTAGGTTCTTCAGAACCTTTTTTTTTAGATTGCATATATATGTACTAGCGTACAGTATTTGTTTTTCTCTTTCTGACTTACTTCACTCTGTGTGACAGTCTATAAGTCCATCCACCTCACTACAAATAACTCAATTTTGTTTCTTTTTATGGCTGAGTAATATTCCATTGTATATATGTGCCACATCTTCTTTATCCATTCATCTGTTGATGGACACTTAGGTTGCTTCCATGTCCTGGCTATTGTAAATAGAGCTGCAATGAACATTGTGATACGTGACTCTTTTTTTTTTTTTTTAACTAATTGGGCCTCTCACTGTTGTGGCCTCTCCCGTTGTGGAACACAGGCTCTGGATGCGCAGGCTCAGCGGCCATGGCTCACGGGCCTAGCCGCTCTGCGGCATGTGGGATCCTCCCGGACTGGGGCACGAACCCGTGCCCCCTGCATCGGCAGGCGGACTCTCAACCACTGCGCCACCAGGAAAGCCCGCATGACTCTTTTTGAATTATGGTTTTATCAGGGTATATGCCCAATAGTGGGATTGCTGGGTCGTATGGTAATTCTATTTTTAGTTTTTAAAGGAACCTCCATACTGTTCTCCATAGTGGCTGTATCAATTTACATTCCCACCAACAGTGCAAGAGGGTTCCCTTTTCTCCACACCCTCTCCAGCATTTATTGTTTGTAGATATTTTGATGATGGCCATTCTGACCGGTGTGAGGTGATACCTCAGTGTAGTTTTGATTTGCATTTCTCTAATGATTAGTGATGTTGAGCATCCTTTCATGTGTTTGTTGGCAGTCTTTATATCTTCTTTGGAGAAATGTCTATTTAGGTCTTCTGCCCATTTTTGGATTGGGTTGTTTGTTTTTTTGGTACTGAGCTGCAGCTCATTATGGTTTTAATCTTCATTTTCTTAAGGAGTAGCGAAATCGAGTACCTTTCCATATGCTTACCTACCTCATAAAAGTGTTACGAGTAGTGTGAGATACATGGAAACACTCAACAAATTGTATCTGAGTTCGGAGTGGGTGGCAGCCAAGAAATTCTTCATAGATGAGGTGGCATTTGAGCTGAGACTATAAGGAAGACAGATGTTGGATGTGCAAGAACTTGGGGTAGTATTATTAGAGCAGACAGGCTTTGGGAGTCCAGATTCAGAATAAAAGTAGTATGAGGTGCATTTGAGAAATTAAGTAGGCAGGTACAAGAGACCTATGAAAATCGATAATAGTAAGCATAAAAAACTGGTCTTAGATTAGAGAAGGCTTGAAAGTCAGGATGAACATAGGGTTCTTTTTTTCCAGACATTTTTGAATATAGGGTCTTTCTTCTGAAGGTTTTTTGAGCAGCGGACTGGCATGGTCAGAGCTTTGTTTTACACATGGGAAGAGACTGGCTGTAAGTAGACCCCTTGAGAGCATTCCCACAGGGGGATGGCATGTGTAAGATGCTGAAGCCTGAGAGGGATGATGAGGACATTTGGGAGGACAGACTAGCAAAAACAGTAGATCCTGACAGGAGGATGATAGGGACATAGGAGACATCTCAGCACAATACGCTGAAGGATGAGGAAGGCTCCCTTGTGATTGAGGGAAGGGCAACTTGGCATGGAGTGCTAGAGTTAGGGCAAGATGCATCTCCAAAAGGGGTGGCAGCCCAGCATATGGTGTGAGGTCCTTGTGAGTGAAGAGGGTATCACACAGGCACAGGAGGGCAGCAGCACGGTGTGGGGTGTCGGAAACTGGATGGAGTGAAGTGATGTCCACGTTGGTGGGAAAGGCAGCAGCAGTGGGAGACTGGTTACATAAGGAAGAGCTGGTCATAAATAAGTAGGATAAGGATCATGGAGACAGGTGTCTTTCTTAGGATTTCCATCTTTCTGCTTACATTGCCCATCTCTTCTTGCATGCTGTCTACTTTATCCATTAGAGCCCTATATTAATCATAGTTGAATTCCTGGTCTGATAATTCCAACATCTCTGCCATGTCTGCTTTGTCTCTTCAAATTGTGCTTTTTGCCTTTTGGTATGCCTTGTAATTTTTTCCTGATAGTCAGGTATGACATACTGGGTAAAAGGAACTGCTATAAATAGATCTTTGGTACTGTGTTGGTGAGGTGTGGAGGGAGGGAAAGCATTCTATGGTCCTGTGAGTAGGTCTCAGCCTTTCAGTGAGCCTATGCCTCTGGACTGTGAACTTCACAAGAGTTTCTCAATTTTTTTCTCCCTCCTTAGTAGGATAGGATGGCTAGAGTGGACTGGAGTTGGGTATCTCCCTTCCCCGGGTCAGTTAGACTCTGATAATACCCTAGCAGTTTAGGTTCTAGTTAACTAGTTTCTCCTGAGGGCAGGGCTCGTTCAGAACAGAGTATTGTGGTGTATTTCAAAATGGTTCCCTTTCCCCTCACCCTACTAGAAGCAAAAGGGGATTTTTCTCTGGTATTTACTGTGGGAACTTAGTTGAGTTCCTAAAGGTAAATTCCCCTGGAGTTCTCAGAATTGTTCACACTGAGCCTCTAGCAATTGTCAGCTACAATTGTCAGTTTTCTATCCTGGCACTTGTTCCCCAGGTGGTGTCTCTGTTCTGGTAAGCTGTAGCTTAATACTGCCTATATTTGCTTATCTCTGCAGTTTGGGGGGCAGTGGTTTGTACTGGATTCCCACCCTTCCAACCATTGATCCAAGAAGAGTTGATTTTCCTTTCTGTTCAGCTTTCTGCTTCTAGTTAAGAAAGAGTGGCAACTTCCAAGCTCCTTACATGCAAATCAGAAACTGGAAGTCTTTGGAGGCAGGTTTCTTATTGTCAGAGAGGGAGTTACAAATAAGAGAAGGGAGAAAATTAGAATGAATAAATAAATATGGAAATAAATATAGATGTCCATGTGTAAATATAAATTCCCTAGTGCCTCACTGTGAAGGCCTAAGAGCAGTGACACCCTAGCATCAATAAGCACACCAGATCTGAGTTTCTAAGTACCATTCTTCTATAAAAGGACCAGAGCTCCTTGGAGAAATTATTGATTTCTGGGTTGGAGCAGGGCAAGTACAAGATAAGCCTAGGTGCTCAAATATTGATGGGGTCATGTCAAAAGGGCACAGAAACCAGCTTGAAGGGGCTCCCACTATGCAAACCTTGGATAATCTGAGCATCAGAATGAATGATAGCAACAGATTATAACTAATTGGCTGAAACAGGACTTCAGGAATCCATACCAAAAGACATAATAAATTGAAAGTTTGAGGAGAAATAGAATATCCACATAGTCTCAAAATACCCACCCTCCAAGAAAAGCATATGAATTGCAAAGGGAACAATAATAACTTTATAAAGCCTGATAGACACCACTTTATTAAATCAAAGTTAGTGTCACCAGTAATGATAGGACGTCATAATCGTGCGCCACCTAATAAGATGCAATAAGACGCATATTGTATCACTTCTGTGGTATTCCCTGTTTAATCAAAGATGCATACCCTGTTTAATCACGAGGAAACATCAAACAAACACAAATTGAGGAGCATTTTACAAAATAAGTGGCTGTAATCTTCAAAAGTGTCAAGGTCAAAGTCAAGAAAAGATGGACATTGTTACAGACTGAAGAAGACGAAATACAACATGTAATACTGAACTGGATCCTTTTACTATAAAGAGCTGTAGACCAACTGGGAAAACTTGAAGGGAATCTGAAGATTAGATGGTAGTAATGTATCAATTTTAATTTCCTGAAATTGATGACTGTATTATGGTTTTTGTGGTTACTACTATTTTTGTGGTAATGGAGCATGATATTAACAACTTATTCTCAAATGTTTTTACAAATGTTTTTATGACTTTCTGTAAGTTTGAGGTTGTTTCAAAAATGAAGGCTGCTTCAGTGATTGTAACAGTTGTTCAAATGAGCCTCAATGAAAGTATGAACAAGGAATTATTAGGGAGAGGACAAGATGATGAGAATGAAATTGGCAAGACTTGCAGACTGTTGTGGATGAGGGGGCAGCAATAGCAGGTGGAGACTGGGATGACTGTCAGTTTTCAGGCCTGGAAGATTGAGAAGATATTGGTGCCCTATTAGAAAAAGAACAGTAGAGATTTATAAATCAGGAAGAAGATTAGGGTTGAGGGAGGACAACAATGAGTTTGCTTTTTGGATATATCGGCTACGTTGTGTTGAAAGAGTGGTTCACCGTCTATTCAGAATCCAGGCCCCTCTGAGGATTTGGATCAGAAGAGATGTTAAGCACAAGTGTGTGTGTGTGTGTGTGTTTGGTGGGGGAAGCAGATCAATGTTAGGCTTGGCTTGTCCTGGGTCCACCCCCAATAACTGTCTGAAAGTGCAGCATTCCAACCATCATTTATTCTTTCACTAGCACCCTGATTATCCGCACCTGTGGAGAATGAGCCTAAATATATCTGATTATTCTTGGAAGGTTGCCAAGAATAAAAGCATAAGCCGGAAACTTCCCAAGCTATCTCCAGAGCATTAATGTCTTTTCAGCTTACACAAATCCCCTGTTGCCAAATGATCTGTCAGTGGCCTGGACAGTTAAAGAGATTTAATGCATTTTGGTTGCACAAATGTGTTTTCTGATTACATTATTATTTAGTCCCCTCTTTAAAGGTAACTTGTGACCCTAAGACCTTATTTTGTCATTTGAGACTCTCTCCAAATGTAATTTTGTATCCCCGTTTCCTCTCCTCTCCTACCGGAGTCCCCACTCCAGGCAGCCCTGTCTCCTTTCCATTGTCAAACTTGTCATGCTTTTTCCCACTTTTGCGACTTGACTCATCTCATGAGTTGAAATTCAACTCGTGTCCAGAAAGAGCATTGTGCTAGGCACTCTGGAAGCACTGAGTTGATTAAGACACAACCTCTATGCTCAAGGAATTTCAGATACAGTAGAAATGGAAGATGCCTCTATAAGGAAGAGGAGGACCTTCTTTATGAAGGCAGATGTAGAAGAGGAGTGGGCATATGGAGTTCAAGATTGGACAGATGCTTACTTCTATAATTACGGCTCGAAGACATCAAGCCAACCCATCAACGAATCTCCCATTTACAACTGGCTGTTCCTACTGCCTGGAGAGTACACACCAAGCTTTGTCACCCTTACTGCCCCTCATTCTTCAGGCCTCAGCAAAAAGTAAACATTTCCTTCAGAGCAGCCTCTGCTAATCCACCTCTGTTACCAATGAGTGTGCAATGAGAAAGTCTCCACTCACACATCCTTTCTGTCTCATCAGGGAAAAAATGGCCAGGTGCATCATAAAAAATTGGAAGGAAAAAAATTAAAGAGTCTCAGAATCTCAGAGCTGGAATGGGCCTTAGCCAGCCCAGCCCTTTGCGAGACAGATGAAGAAACTGAGGCTCAGACAGGGAAAGTAATTTAGCCCAACACCACACAGCAGTTCAGATGCTTTGGCTGCAAGAAATAGAAATTTCAACCCAAAATGGTTTACACAAAAAGAGAGTTTATTGGCTCATGTAATTGAACAGTCCAGAGGTATACCTAGGTTTAGCTGAGACTTGATCTAGGACCCCAGTGATGAGATTGGGATTAGTGTGTCCTCCCTCTGTTGGCTCTCCTATTGTGGTACCAAAATGGGTCCTCCAACATCCGAGAAATATATATACTTCCTCACTGGATTCCATTTCCCCAATAATCCAACTGAAATTCCAGAAGTTGGTTTTATTGGCCCTGATTCACCTAACTTTGTGTGTGGTATATCTCTGAACCTATCCCCATGGCCACTGGAAAGGGATATGCAGACTGAGTTAAGGCAAACAGGGCCTCACTCTAGAGCTGGAGGAAGAACAAGTCCACCGAAATCTCATAGCTGAGAAATTTTGGATGTTGCTGTGAAGAGGATAGGAGAATGGATGCTGGGGATACAGAAAGTTACCACCACAGACAGTTACTGGTAAAGTCAAGGCTAATGGCCAGGCCTCCCGGCTCTGATTCAGTGGCTTCATTATGTTACGGAAAAGCCAGCCAAGGTGCCATGACACCAAGACATAGCCAATGGAGTTTTGCGTTCAAATAATTTTATAAGGACTCTGAAATAACAATGCTAAATTCACACCATCCCACAGGCAGAGAGAGAGGAACTCCTGGCTCTGAGTCCAGACAGAGATGTGATGCAAGAAGAGAGGCAATTACTGAAAGGAGCTGCAGAACTAAATTAGGAATGAGAAGTAGAGAACATGGGTAATAATTGTCCCACATGTGCTGCCAATGGAATTGAATCAGCATAATTGATTTAATCTACACAAAGTGAGACAGGTTTTCTGGAGAACTGCCCATGAGCAGACCAGCAAGGCCCATAATTGGCACATTAAATGAAAATAAAGTGAAACTAAAGGTGGAGCTCTTCCAACCTGAAATACCCAGAATAATGCAAAGAGACTGGCTGGTTGGAGGAAAGCAGGAAGGAGGATGGCAAGTGTGATTTATTCCCAGGGAGCCATGGTTCAGATCTGGCTCCTTCGGGGATCTTTATTTGTGTATTGTATTAAACGTGAAGTTCACACAGAATACATTTTATTCCCAAGAATACAGAATTTAAGATGTACTTTTTCCTTGGTTTAACCACAAAAATAGTACATCTTTTAATTCTCTCCGGGTTTTCTGAGTTCCATAACAATAACCCTTCCTGGCACAGAATACTGTCAACAAATAAGCGGATGATGACTTACCTCATTTGATAATTTCACCTTCATCACTGTTAAGTGTTCTCTTGTACAGAAGGGCTGAAGAGTTATAGGACAATTCTACCTTGTGAGGACCCTTTTATGGCACATATTCAATAAGAAGGAAACTTCCAACCCCTTGACAAGGCTCTCCATAGTCTAGTCCTGGCCCATCTTTCAAATTCAGTCTCTCAGTTCTCCCATTTAGTCTCTATTGCAACAAGTCTGAAGCAAAGACTTTTTCTATACAGTTTCGATTCTTGTTTGATGTGCTGCCTTACATAGACTGTACCTTTTACCTTCCCACACATCTATGGGCTAGATACAGATGGTGACCTCCAGTTTGTGACCTCTAGATTAAAATTCCACCTTTCTCGTGAAGGCTTCTTTGATTCTCAACAAGAGGAGATGACCACTCTCTCCCTCGGACACCTCATCATTTTGCCTCTCTTTCTTTGACCACTCATAACATGTCCTGCCTTGTATTATGTGATTTGTGCATTCATCTTAACTTTCATATCAATCGCTGTATTTCCAAGGCAGAGATCACAGGTGATTTATCTCTGTAGTACCATGATGCCTAGCCTGGATGGATTTCTTAAAGAAAATTCTTAAAGAAATTTCTTGAAAATTTTCTGTGCAAAAACACACATAGATAAAAACTGTGTGTGTTTTACTAACTGCAGCACCTCGAAAAGCACAATCAGATATCTCGTGAAAGCTTTGAGGGTAAAAAAATGGGGAGAGGGCTTCTCTGGTGGCACAGTGGTTGAGAGTCCGCCTGCCGATGCAGGGGAGACGGGTTCATGCCCTGGTCCGGGAAGATCCCACATACCGCGGAGCGGCTGGGCCCATGAGCCATGGCCGCTGAGCCTGCGCGTCCGGAGGCTGTGCTCCACAACGGGAGAGGCCCCAACAGTGAGAGGCCCGCATACTGCAAAAAAAAAAAAAAAAAAAAATGGGGAGAGACCCTGGGTGCATCTTCTGATGAGATTCCCTGAAACACCCCTTTCATTGTCTTCACCTTGAGTCTTTCACAGTGGAGGCTGTTTGTCATCTTTGGCTCAGAAGAACCTTCACTTATTGCATTACTGTGACCCTTGGCAGTTACTAATCTGTGAGGCGATTTCAGGCCAGCATTCCTGGTGGCACTAATCATCCATAAAATTTATTGTGAGGTGACATGCAGCTGGTAACATGCCTTGGAGTGGGACATTCCCAGGAAGGTTGTCTAGATTAGAAAAAATAGACTCTGAAGCCACTCGTCAGAGAATTAGATTCTAGTACTAGACATCATTTTGGTTCTCACTTTGTTTCTTTCCCCTGTGCTGCTGCTACTAACTTACCCCTGGACTCCAGCTACCCAAACTGCCCTACGCCTGTCCACAGTGATAGTGACTCTTCCAGGAGTCAATGGCATATAGGAAGATCTGAAGACAAAAGACTCTCAGCTTCAGGAAAAACTAATCAACAATGCATGTGTGTTGTTAAAATTAAAATGGAAGTCAGTGGAATGTCAATCACTAAAAATATAGGTTCTAGAGTTAAGATCCATGGTTTGAAACTGGCTCCCTTAGCTGAGGGAACTTGAGAAAGTTATCTGACCTCTCTGAGCCTCAGTGAACTCATCTGTAAAGTGATAGCAGCAACAGTGTCTACCACACAGGGTTGTTTTGAAGATTAAGTGAGATCATGCAAGGAAAGCTCCTAGCCCAGTACCTGGCACATGGTAACACTCAAAAGGTGTACCTATTGTTGCATCTACTTTATCATCATTATTGGTAACATATCTGGTGCTAAAATTCCCAGATTAACAGCTAAGAAGAGCCATAGGACAGGCTCTTGACCACCATCTTTCCTGGAGCTGCAATACTCATAGGATATCCAAGCTCCTCTTCTGCCTGCAGGAATGTCTGTTCTCACACATTTTGGAACAACGTTCCTCATCCTTTTGTCAGTCCTCGGTTAGTCCAAAAACCAGAGCTAGAATCACCACTTGAAAAACATGGAGAGACTGCTCTCAACTAAATATAACAGAAGAAATTTCTCACAGATAGGACTGTCTGAATATGGGACAGGCTGCCTCTCAATGCAGTGAACTGCCCATTACAGGAGAAATTCAGCTGGATAAACACTTGCTAGAAATACTGTGAAATAACTCAGGCATCATACACAGGAACCGAACTGGAAGACTTCTGAGAACTTGACTAACCCCAGGCTTCAGTGCTATCTCTTTTTTTATTCTTAGCACTTCCTTATAGAAAAATAATTTGATAACATTGAAAAGCATCCCAAACAGTCATTTCAGCTGGGGACATGCTTTGTTGAACAGAGTATTTTGCAAAGCAAAGATCCCAAAACAGTTATCTTTGGCTAATAGAAAAGAACTGAAAGAAAATTCTACTTGGTAAATTCTTATTTTAGAAAGGCATTCACTGAATTGCTTAGCTATGTGCACCTTGAGTTGAATTAAGTTCAGGAGCTAAATGTATCCTAAAATATGCCTACCTTCTATCATCTGTTACATCACACATTCTGGCTTTGGAATGTATCTTTTATCTTCTGGGGAAGATAAAATCTTTCATCCTAATCAGAACACTTATTATATGCTGTAGTAATAATAAAGAATTTGCCTAATCTTTGTCCAGGTTTTTGGCAGGAAGTTTCTAAAAACCTTGAAATTTCTTGAGTGATAGGGTGCTTTTGTTATGCTGATAAGTTGGCTCATGGTGGACCCTCAAATAGCTTCAGAATGGGGCTGGTCACCAGAAGGACCAACCAGGTGATTAAAGGGTAGTGACCTCTGGCCAGACCAACCACTAGAGAGAAGATAAGGCACTGAGTTCAGCCACAGAGTCAAGGATTTAATTAATCATGCCTAAGTAATGAAACCCCAATAAAACCCTGGACACCAAAGCTCAGTAGAGCTTCCTAGTTGGTAAACACATTGATGTGCCAGGATGGTGACATGGTCTGACTCCACAGGAAGAGGGCATGGAAGGTCTGCCTTCAGGACCCTCCCAGACCTCACCATATGTGTATTCTTTATAGTAAAATTATAATTAAAATTATTATTAAAAATATAACTCAGTGCTTTCCTGAGTTCTGAGTCATTCTAGTGAATTATCAAACCTGAGAGGGTCATGGGAGCTCCCAAATCTATAACCAGTTGGTCAGAAGTGCAGCTGGGGGACACCCAAGGTGCGGCTGGTGTCTAAAGTAAGCACTATCTTCTGAAAGACTGAGCCCTTGAACATGAGGAATCTGAGGCTCCTTCAAGGTGGTTCATGTCAGAATTGGACTGCAATATACCCAGTTGGTGCTGATATAGAATAGATGCCATAACATAAAGTTATTTCACTGGATATGCTGTGTCTTATCTCTCTCTTCTAAGAAAGTTTGGGCCACCAGGATTATAGAATAAGGACATAACTCTTGAAAAGTAATTGGAGACATCATACAGGAAGAAGCTGGGCCACTGGGAGATTATGAGGAACATGTAGGTTCTTGGGAGGATACTGCACAGGTAAGAGGATACAGGGAGGAAGACTAAGATCTGGTCATGGAAATTCAGGAAAGAGTGGGCCAAAAGGAGTGTTTTACAAGTTCTCATTTAATTCTCATACGAGCTTATAAGATAGCCATTTTCACTTTCCTTTTGCAGATGAGAAAAATGAGACCCAAAGAGGGTAAGTAATAGGATCAAGCTTGTAAGTGTCAGAACCAGGATTGTTAACCCACTTCTATTTTAGTTTAAACCTCTTGCCCTGTGCAGTATGCCATACTGCCCTTTCCTGTATGGGCAACAGGTAATGTCTCAGCACGACCGTCTGTGATCAGAAGTCTCTGAGCAGGAGACTGGGACAGGCTCACTCAGCCAAGACTGGGGAACAGGACTTTAGTGGCAGGAGAGGGGAGGCCTGAGGAGGGTTTGTGGAGAAGCTGAAGCATGTGGCAAGGTTACAGTGACAAAGATTCACACATGAAGTTATGACGCTGTAACTGGAGTACAGGGAGGGACTCAGTCACAGAACCAAGGCAGAAAAGAGGCCACTTCTCATACCCTTGATGCTGGACAACCTGGATTCCTCTGTTACAGTTCAGAATTAATCCCCTACCCCAGCTCTAGGGCTAGAAGTCTTTACAGATGAGGATTGGCCAGATAACAAGGTCATCAGTCTAAAAGGAGCAATTTTAGCCACAGCAATCAGAGAAGAAAAAGAAATAAAAGGAATCCAAATTGGAAAAGAAAAAGTAAAGCTGTCATTGTTTGCAGATGACATGATACTATACATAGAGAATCCTAAAGATGCTATCAGAAAACTACTAGAGCTTGAACTTGGTAAAGTAGCAGCATACAAAATTAATGCACAGAAATCTCTTGCATTCTTATACACTAATGATGAAAAATCTGAGAGTGAAATTAAGAAAACACTCCCATTTACCATTGCAACAAAAAGAATAAAATATCTAGGAATAATCCTACCTAAGGAGACAAAAGACCTGTATGCAGAAAACTATAAGACACTGATGAAAGAAATTAAAGATGATACAAATAGATGGAGAAATATACCATGTTCTTGGGTTGGAAGAATCATCTTTGTGAAAGTGACTCTACTACCCAAAGCAATCTACAGATTCAATGCAATCCCTATCAAACCACCACTGGCATTTTTCACAGAACTAGAACAAAAAAATTCACAATTTGTATGGAAAAACAAAAGACCCCAAATAGCCAAACCAATCTTGAGAAAGACAAATGGAGCTGGAGGAATCAGTTTTCCTGACTTCAGACTATACTACAAAGCTACAGTAATCAAGACAGTATGGTACTGGCACAAAAACAGAAATATAGATCAATGCAACAGGATAGAAAGCCCTAAGGTAAACCCACACACATATGGTCACCATATCTTTGATAAAGGAGGAAAGAATATACAGTGGAGAAAAGACAGCCTCTTCAATAAGTGGTGTTGAGAAAACTGGACAGCTACATGTAAAAGAATGAATTTAGAACACTCACTAACACCATACACAAAAATAAGCTCAAAATGGATTAAAGACCTAAATGTAAGGCCAGACACTATACAACTCTTAGAGGAAAACATAGGCAGAACACTCTATGACATAAATCACAGCAAGATCCTTTTTGACCCACCTCCTAGAGAAATGGAAAGAAAAACAAAAATAAACAAATGGGACCTAATGAAACTTAAAAGCTTTTGCACAACAAAGGAAACCATAAACAACATGAAAAGGGCTTCCCTGGTGACACAGTGGTGAGAGTCCGCCTGCCGATGCAGGTGACACAGGTTCGTGTCCCGGTCCGGGAAGATCCCACATGCCATGGAGCGGCTAGGACCGTGAGCCATGGCCGCTGAGCCTGCGTGTCCGGAGCCTGGGCTCCACAACGGGAGAGGCCACAGCAGTGAGAGGCCCGCGTACCTCAAAAAAAAAAAAAAAAGAAAAAGAAAAAGAAAAAAGAAAAAAGAACCCTCAGAATGGGAGAAAATATTTGCAAATGAACAACTGACAAAGGATTAATCTCCAAAATTTATAAGCAGCTCATGCAGCTCAATATCAAAAAAAACAAACAACCCAATCCAAAAATGGGCAGAAGACCTAAACAGACATTTCTCCAAAGAAGATATACAGATTGCCAACAAACACATGAAAGGATGCTCCACAGGACTAATGATTAGAGAAATGCAAATCAGAACTACAATGAGATATCATCTCACACCAGTCAGAATGGCCATCATCAAAAAATCTACAAACAATAAATACTGGAGAGCGTGTGGAGAAAAGGGAACCCTCTTGCACTGTTGGTGGGAATGTAAATTGATACAGCCACTATGGAGAACAGTATGGAGGTTCCTTAAAAAACTAAAAATAGAACTACCATATGACCCAGCAATCCCACTAGTGGGCATATACCCTGATAAAACCATAATTCGGGGCCTCCCTGGTGGCGCAGTGGTTGAGAGTCCGCCTGCCGATGCAGGGGATACGGGTTCGTGCCCCGGTCTGGGAGGATCCCATATGCCGCGGAGCAGCTGGGCCCGTGAGCCATGGCCGCTGGGCCTGCGCATCCGGAGCCTGTGCTCCGCAACGGGAGAGGCCACAACAGTGAGAGGCCCGCATACCGCAAAAAAAAAAAAAAAAAACATAATTCAAAAAGAGTCATGTACCACAATGTTCATTGCAGCTCTATTTACAGTAGCCAGGACATGGAAGCAACCTAAGTGTCCATCGACATGAATGGATAAAGATGTGGCACATATATACAATGGAATATTTCTCAGCCATAAAAAGAAATGAAATTGAGTTATTTGTAGTGAGGTGGATGGACCTAGAGTCTGTCATACAGAGTGAAGTAAGTCAGAAAGAGAAAAATAAATACTGTATGCTAACACATATATATGGAATCTTAAAAAAAAAAAGTTCATATAGAACCTAGGGGCAAGACGGGGATAAAGATGCAGACCTACTAGAGAATGGACTTGAGGATATGAGGGTGTGGGGAGGGGTAAGCTGGGACAGGGTGAGGGGGTAGCATGGACATATATACACTACCAGACTTGAAGTGGATAGCTAGTGGGAAGCAGTGGCGTAGCACAGGAAGATCAGCTCCATGCTTTGTGACTGCCTGGAGGGGTGGGATGGGGAGGGTGGGAGGGAGGGAGACGCAGGAGGGAGGGGATATGGGGACATATGTTTATGTATGACTGATTCCCTTTGTTATAGAGCAGAAACTAACACACCATTGTAAAGCAATTATACTCCAATAAAGATGTTAAAAAATAAATAAATAAAAGGAACAGGTAACAAGCATGACAGACAGTGTATTGTGATGAAGCCCAATACCAGCCTGATTTATAAGGAATCAAAGCTCTTTTAAAAACAGCATAGGTCTAAAAAATGTATCCATAGTTTACCAGTGTGTCATCCCAAGACAAGTGAAAAGTATAATATTCATTTGGGGAAGAGAAGAGGAGTTGAGTGAGCTTATTTCTCTCTTCAGAAGTGTTACCATGCAGATTCAGGCCAGTTGTTTTCTTAACTCAAAGAAGAAGACAATGTACTGATATTAAAATAGAAAGAATGGCTTGACTGTCAAGGAGATTCAAAAGATTGGAACCAATGAAATCTGTGCCAAGAAGACAATATGCAAGTCTGCCTTTCTCTTGGTTATCAACTTTTTAGGAGTTTGGTGAAGTTCTAACATCATGTTATCCAGTTTTGCAGAAACTCACATCATGTCAAAGAACTGTAAATTGACTTTTTATTTATCTGAATTTAAATTAAATTTAAGTCACCTCTACCCTCTTAAATAATGTTGCATATCTGAGGTTTCATAAAATTGGAATTTAGACGTTAATCAGTTCAAAGCCACATAATAAAGCAACTAACTTATTAGGTGCCCTTCCAGCTCTGTGATTCTTAACTTTATGTTTAATTTTTAACCTTTTTTATTATGACATATATCACATATACAGAAAACTGCACTCTTAAGATTTTCTAATTTTTTTGTGTGTTCATTTAGTAAGTTGTATTTTTCTAGAAAGTTGTCTATCCATATGTTAAATTATTGTCATAAAGCTGTTCAAAATATCCACTTATTAACTTTTTTACGTCTATGGGGTTTGAAATGATGCTCTCTTTTCTCACACCTGGCACTGGTTACTTGCGCATTCTCTCATTTTTTTCTTGATCAGCCTCAATAGGGGTATCAAATATTATTAATCTTGTCAATAACAACGTTATTTAATTAATTATTTATTATTTCCTTTCTTCTACTTGCTTTGAGTTTACTTTGATTTTTTTCCACTTCATGAAAAAGATACTTAGTTCATTGATCATCAGTCTTTCTTCTTTTTTATATACATTTAAAGTTCAAATATTTCCTTTAGGCACAGCTTTAACTACACACCATGAGCAACTTTTGAATGTAGAATTTTACTTTTCAGTAAGTTCAAAACATTTTTCCCCCAAATGTTACAGCATATTTTTTATTAATGCTTTTGAGCACCAAAATTTTCTGGTAATTAAATCAACACTTTAGTGAGAAAGTCAACTATGAAGTAAGTACAGCAGGCCCTTGGCAAGATTGTGAAGTAAAACAGATACATCTTTCGACCTTTCAGACCTTTCATCTTTTCTGTCTTTCTTTTTTTTCTTTTTCTTTTTCTTTTTTGATGATGAGAACTCAGGATTTACTCTCTTAACAGTTTTCCTGTATGTCCTATAGCAGTGGTAACTATAGTCATCATGTTGTACACTACATCCCTAGTCCTAATTTATCTTGTAACTGGAAGTTTGGACCTTTTACCTCCTTCCTCCAATTCCCCCTGCCCCTTGCCTATGATAACCACAAATCTGACTCTTTTTATGAGCAAAGCATTTCTAATTTCAATTGAGACATCTCCTTTGACCCATGGTCAATATTACCATGGATAAAATAAAAGTATATTTCTTAATTTTTACATATATAAATTATATGTTTTAATTGATTTCCAGCTTAAGTACATTAACTCTGAATTATTTAAATCCTTTGAAATTTATTGAGACTTGCTTTAAGACCCAACGCAAGAGATTCATTATAAATGGTGAATGAGTGCGAATGTTTCCTGTGTGGTTTAAAAGCACAAGTATTCTGTAATTATGGAGTGTGGTATTTTGATTTTAATTTTAAAAAGGATTAATCAAATATTTTATATTCTTATGACAGTTTGCCTGTTTTTCCAAGCACCCACAGAAGGAAAGATGTTAAAAATTCCCCATTATGATTTTAGATTTTTGATTTCTTGTTGTAGTTCTGTAATTTTTCCCTTATACATTTTGAAGCTGTATTTTTGGTTGCATATAAATTTAGAACTGTGATATTTTTCTAGTGATTTGAAAATCTTATCGTTTTGAGTTATATCTCTAATGGGTTTTTTTTACTGTCTAATTGTATAGTTTTTTTAGTGGGCTGCTCTAGAATTCACAGTAAATATACAGGTAATGCTTATTAGTCATAGATTTCATACTTGTGAATTTGCTTATTCACTAAAATTTATTTGTAACCACAAAATCAATACTTGTGGCACCTTCACAGTTATTCACAGACATGCACAGAATGATGAAAATTTTGAGTCATCCAACATGCATGTTCCCAGCTGCATTAGAATAAGGTGATGCTCTCCCTGCTTATTTCAGTTTCATGGTGTAACCAAATGTCCTTTTCATGGTCTATTTAATGACACATTTTTCATATTTTGTACTTTTTTGATGAATTCAATGTTTGAAATGGCCCCCAATTATAATCCTGAAGTGCTGTCTACTGTTCCTAAGTGTAAGAAGGCTGTGATGTGCTTTACAGAAAAAAATATATATATGTATTCAGGAGTTCAATGTCAATAGATCAACAATATAGATTAAATAAGATGCCTTTAAACAGAAACACACATCAAGCAAGGTTATCTATTGATCAGTTAATGTAAGTTTGACCAGAGTCTTCCAGAAACCTTATCCTGTATTTCCCCTAGGAGCAATGGTTCAGTATTTGCTAATTCAGTGTTCATGGAGAGTTCATAGAACATAACTACTGTAAATAACGATAACCTACTGTATTTAACTTTTCACAATCTACTTAGAATTACTATTTATCACTTCAGTTGAAACCTAGAAACTTTGCCACCATATAGGTCCTTTACCTTCCTTCCTTTATCCTATAATTGTCCTAAGTAGTGTATCTACATACATTGAAAATCCTACTAAACAATATTACAATTTTTACTTTCAACTGTTATACATATCTCATCTTAAAAACTTAAAGGGGAAAAACCAGTCTATTATATCTGTCCATATATTTACCATTTCTGCTGCTCTTCCTTCAATCTTGAATTTCTAATTCCTCTGGTATCATTTCTCTTCCACCTGAGAAACTTATTTTAGCACTTCTTTTAGATCAGGTATATTGGTAATTAATTATCTTAGTTTTCCTTCACCTGAGAAGGTCCTTTTTCCATCTTTATTCCAAAAAGATTATTATTACTATCATTTTTGCTATATGTAAAACTCTGGGCCTTTGAGCACATTAAAAATGTTATTCCACTGCCTTCTGGCCTCCACGGTTTCTGAACAGAAATCTGCAGTCATTCAAATTGTTGTTAATCTACATGTAATGCCTGCTTTTCTCTGACTGCTTTCACAATATTTATCTTTGGTTTTTAGCACTCTCATGTGCTATGTGTATGGATTTCTCTGAGTTTATCCTATTTGAGGTTTGCTGAGGTTCTTGAGTTTGTAATTTTATATCTTTTACCAAATTTGGGAAGTTGTTAGTCATTATTTCTTCAAATATATTTTTTGCACACTCTTTTCTCCTTCAGAAACTCCAGTGACATAGTGTTAGACCTTTTGATATGGCTTACAGATAATTTTATTTCATAATCTTTCCACCTCTGTTTCTCAGATTGGATATTTTCTGTTTACCTGTCTTCAAGTTCACTCTTTCCTCTGTCATCTCTATTCTGCTGTTGAAGATCTTAAGTGAATGTTTCATTTCAGTTACTATGTTTCTCATTTTAAAACTTCCATCTTGGGCTTCCCTGGTGGCGCGGTGGTTGAGGGTCCGCCTGCCGATGCAGGGGACATGGGTTCGTGCCCCGGTCTGGGAAGATCCCACGTGCCACGGAGCGGCTGGGTCCGTGAGCCATGGCCACTGAGCCTGCGCATCCCGAGCCTGTGCTCCGCAACGGGAGAGGCCACAACGGTGAGAGGCCCACATACCACAAAAAAAAAAACTTCCATCTTGATTCTTTTTCTTAGCAACTGTTTCTTTGCTGAAAATTTCCATTTGTTTCAAGGAGTATTCACCCTTACTTCTTGGAGCATGGTTTGTCTAATAATACCAACATCTGGATCATCTTGAAGAAGACACCTGTTAATTGTCTTTCTCTTTGCATATTGTTTTAATTTTTCTGCTATTTTGTATGTTGAATAATTTTAAACTGTTTCTTTAACATTTTGAATATTATGTCAAGAGATTCTCATTCCTATTTAAATCTTATGGAGAATATTTATTTATTTACTTGCTTATTTGTTTGCTTGTTGTTGCTTAGCAGGTAATAGACCCAATTAGGACCAGGCCACAAGTTTTGACCTACATTTTGTGGTCTGTGGTTTCAATGTCAGTTCTGTTTACAAGGTTTTTCCAGTGTTATTCAGAAATATTCTGTGTGGGTGTCACCCAGGGGCCAGTTGGGGACTTGGGTGGTCATCTACCCCCAAAGTTCAGTCCTCAAATTAGTTGATTTGCTATTTGGAAATAGATCCACATGTGTGCAGCTTAGAGACTGAGCCCAGGAGTTCATCCACAGCAACTTCATGGGATCCCTTCCTCAATCTTCCTCCTCTCCACAATCTCCACACTCTCTGCCAGGACCCCCTTTCCTGCCCTTTGGCTGGAAACCCAGGGCTTTCATCTCTCTAAAGTGTTATGCACTTCTTACAATAGGGTCCACCTCAAGGGCCAAATAGTTTGAGAATAGAGAGAGAAAAAAGCAGTGGGAAACACCTCCATGCTTCAGACATTAGTTAGGTTTAAAAAGAAGGATTTAGGGACTTCCCTGGTGGTGCAGTGGTTAAGAATCCACCTGCCAATGCAGGGGACACTGGTTTGATCCCTGGTCTGGGAAGATCCCACATACCGTGGAACAACTAAGCCTGTGTACCACAACTAATGAGCCTGCACTCTAGAGCCTGCAAGCCACAACTACTGAGCCCACGCATCACAACTACTGAAGCCCATGTGCCTAGAGCCCATGCTCCACAACAAGAGAAGCCACCTCAATGAGAAGCCCATGCACTGCAACAAAGAGTAGCCCCCACTAGCCCCAACTAGAGAAAGCCTGCATGCAACAACAAAGAACCAATGCAGAAGAAAGAGAGAGAGAGAGAGAGAGAGAGAGAGAGAGAGAGAGAGAGAGAGAGAGAGAGAGAAAGAAAGAAAGAAAGAAAGAAAGAAAGAAAGAAAGAAAGAAAGAAAGAAATTATTCATCTTCTTCAGAATTTTAATTGCCTGCCTGGTCACTGCTGCCAACATTGCCCCTGCCAGATTTCACATTCAGGATTAAAGAGAGAAGGAAAAAATACAGGAAATTTTCCTCATTCTCTGTTAAATAGGGGCTCCTCTTCCTAATCCTCTGTCAAGAAAAGAAGGGCTTCTCTTGGAGCTCTTTCTTTCTTATTCAGTGAGCTGTTCCAGGATTCTAGTGCCTTTGAACTAACACAGAATATATAGGGGGGAAAGGCAGGAAAACCACCAATATATCAATCATACTTAAAGTTCAGGTTTTCTTTCCCAATCTGCCTGATACCATTTACTTTTCAGAGTCCTCAGATAGCTGCTCCATGTATTCTGTCCTGGGCTTTTAGTGGAAAAACAGGATGGAGGGTGTTTACTTCATCTTAATTGGAACTAGAAATGTTTTTGTATATTTCTAAATCTTATACAGATTATATCAGACTATGTCATTCACTTAGCTTAACATTTCATTTAATTTTATATTATCATGTAGATCTTATTATAAATATATATTAACTGCTATATCTATTAACCTACCACTTATCAATATTTAGTTTCTAAATTTTTGCTGTTACAAAAATGTTGTAATGAACATCCTTATACATGTTTCCTTGTGTCTGTGTGTGAGAATTTCTTTAGAACATATGCATAGAAGTATCACTGCTGAGAAAAAATTATGTCTTATGTATTATGAAATACTATCTAAAGTAGTTGTGTCAGTTAACACTCCTGCTGGCAATGGATGAACATTCTCCATTCCTTCCCCACATCCTTATAAGGGAATAATGTTATCAGATTTTTAAAGTATTTTCCACTCTGATGGGTGTGAAATGGTGTCCTATGATTGTTTTATTTTTCATTTTTGTTTTATTTTTCATTTCTCTTTTAAATTATTTTCTGACTGCAAAAGCACATATGCACTATAAAAGTAACATATGTTAATGTAGAAAAATTGGGGAGAAATAGAAAAATATAAAGAAGATTGCTTTAAAAATATAATACACCAAACTAATACAAGTGATTATTTCAGAGGAGGAGGACAGGTGGTTAAGACTGGGCACAGTGGTCAAAGGGCATTTAGCCTTGGTGTAATATTTTAATTTTTTTTACATAAAATATGTATTCATGAATTTCTTATCATTAAGAATTAACTTAAAAACAAATTATGATTCTCTTGTTGGGATATTTCTTTCCATTTTATATGTTACTATGTTTTATGTTTATGCTATATGTTATTACATAGATATCAGTAGACTATATTTGAAATTTAAAATCTTGACTGTTTTTTTTACTAAATATGCCATAATAATTTCTTTATTTAAAAAACCTCTGTAAACATCTTTAATGGTTGCACAGAGGCCCATTCATGTAAGTGTGTTATAATTTACTAAACCATTCACCCCTTATGGGCATTGGAGTTAGTTTCAATTTTTCCTCTGAGGGCAAAATAACTCATCAAGGGACATCTTTGTTAACCAGCAATATAGCGAATCATTTTGCAAGTATAGGAATATTCTGTGTTTTAACAATTTCTTTTTCTATGTTTTTTCTTTGTTTTTAATGTTTCTCAGAGAGGAATTTCATAAAACAGTCTAAAATATAGTTTCTAATTTACTTTGTCTAAAATATAGTTTCACTATAGAGAGAATGTGTGTGTGTGTGTTTGAGAGAGACAGAGACAGAGACAGAGAGAGGAGGACCACCTTCTCTGCCCCAGCCGTAAGTAGGCAAGACAACACAAGTCATTTGTTGCACACCAGCACTAGTCTGCTCACTCCACCCTGCAGGAGAGTGGAGGAAACTGGAGCTCCATTTCTGCCCAGCAAAATTAACCCCTGCCTAAAATAACACAGAATACTCAGCTCATTTTACAATGAGACATTTCAGATCCCTTGAGAAATGTTGTTATTAAATGACTGAATTCAAAACATCATTTTATATTGTATACACACACACACAAATAGCTTTTTGCTCCCAGGAAACACACTTTCTGAAACATTCGAATCATTTGAAAATCAAACACACAAAATGTAGTCACATAAAACAATTCATAATTCTAAAAGCTAGTGTTAAAAATTGAACATAGACCCACTTTGCAAAGATAAAAATAATTTGTGAGTTCACTAATGAGAATCTCATTTACAATATTACTTCCAGTTTTTCTATATGCATATTTTAAAGCTATTGAGATGACAGCATATAGATAATTTTTATCTTGCTTCCTTACTTAACTTTTTAATGTGAGCATTTTACCTGTCGTTCATCACTCCCCATAACATTATTTTTAGTAGCTTCATAATATACTATAATTTACTACTTGCCTTTATTTATCTGGTTAGTTCCTATGAGGCAGGCACTATGATCATCCCCATTTTACAGATAATATTGTTGCACAAAGCCTAGTATTGTATTTCAGAGATGTAAAAAATCATGATCTAAATAGTGATGTTTATTGTTAACTGGCATTTCCATAGAAAATGAGAGTCCAAATAATCACTGTTTTAAAACTTCAATTACCTTGTTTTGGCTGAGCTGGTGTCCATTTCCATGGAAATAGCAGCAATGGAGTGAGAATTGGCTTTGGTGAGCATCAGAAACAATTGCTGCCTGAGATCAGAACTGTGGCTTCCTAAATTGCACCTGCCCAACCCAAGGCATGAGATACGCGGCTAGAGTTTGCAGATTATTGACTTTGGAAAGTAAAAAAAAGAGTTCTGCCAGATCTGACACCCAACTCCCCAGCTATGCCTCACCAGTCTAAATAATTCAGGCAGAATTAGATTTTTATTTTTACCCAAAGTTTGCAGAAAAACTACCTTGTTTTCTCCAATATTTTCAAGATAATTGCTGAATATTCTACTTCATTTATTTGGAAAAGGCTGCTTTTTATCAAAATGTGATTACTGTTAAGTGACCATTTGCGCTATGCACAGCAATAGAGAGTAAGAATGTTGTCACTAGGTCTCACTCCTTAAGACATTATCACATATAATTTCAGGCACTAATATTGTAATGTTTTACTATGGAAAATGTAAAACATCTACTAAACTAGACAGAACAAAGCATGGGTCAGCAAATTTTGTTCCATGGGCCAGATTTGGCCTGCCACCTCTTCTTGCCAAGTTTTATTGGAACGCAGCCACGTTCATTCATTTACATATGGTCTACAGCTGCCTTCACACTACAAGGGCAGAGTTGGGTGATTGCAACAGAGACCATAAGGCCTGAAAGCCTAAATTATTTACTCTCTGGCCCTTTAAAAAAATGTACCGACCCCTGATCTAGTGAACCCCCATAAACCCATCCCTCAGCTTCAGCAGTTATCAACTCATGAGGGGCATACACTAACAGGTGAGCTTTATTGTTTTAAGTCTCCCTTTGTGCCTCTTATAAGGCATTCAATGATTTATACAACATAAATATCAACAGCTAAAAATCGTTGCAACCAGAGGCAACCTGGGATTGCTGTCATTTCTTCCTCCCTCTTTGTGTCACTCTGGAATTGGTACCAAGGGAAAGAGGGCAACAGAGGTCAAGGCTGAGAAGATGCACAGGGTGCTTCAGAAAGGCACGTAAGCAGCGTAGAAGTGAAGAAAGAACAGGAATTCAATGAGGAAATATCCAGAATCCTCTCTCCCTCACCTCAAGCCCAGGAGCCTGCCCAGCACACACCACCAGCCCTGATTTCAAGATTTTCTTGTATCAAAACTTGGTTTAGACTGCAGGGTGTGCAGAAAGAGCACAGAGCCTATAGCCAAGTGCTGGGGTCTGCACTTAGCTTACTGAGCAGTGTTGGGAGGGTCATTTGCCAGTTGTGGACAGATGAGTCCACGGTAGACTCAGTTTGCTCAGAAATTAAAGGGCATCATCCCTGCCTCTCATCACCCCAGCTCTCAAAATTCTGAAGATCAGATTGGGGGGAATATGCATAAATGTGCTTTTCAGAGCACCATAGTTCACCTACGTGGTGGATATGAGAGATAACTGGTAGAAACCATCCAAATGACACCCAAGAATTGAGTGAAACAAACAAACAACCAAAAAAGGCAAAGGGGGAAAAAGTCCTTCCTTTGTTTTCCCCATACCTTTTCACTGTTTTCATGCTTTTTCAGATTTATCCATTTATTTTCTCCTCAGAACCTACTTTTAAAGTATGTAGGCAATTTATCGAAACACACATGTTATAGATGAGAAATTCAAGGCATTGAGAAGGAAACACATTCCTCAAGCCCGTGTAAAGATGACAATGCGCACAGGACAGATGGTGGGAGCTAACCAGTAGGACAGATTTCCGATTCTAACTCGTGCCATATCTGTCTCCTTGAACGAATTTCTTAACCCCTTTTTACCTCTTTCTTTCTCCTTTGTAAAACGTGGGTGATACCTAATGAGTACTTAACAAATATTTTTTTTCTTATAATGTGTACCCTGGGAAGAAAAAAAGCTCAACATGATTTTTGTTTACTTATTTGGGGCTTTTTATAGGAGAGGTATGTAAGAGTGGGAGAAAGGCAGAGTCCTGTCCTCACTCTGGGTGAGTAGTCAGCATAGACTATCATTGTGAATGGCAGAGAAGGGTAAATATTCAGCATTTGAGAGAATGCTCTGGTTCTGTTCTCAGACACAATTTTCCAAAAGGCAGCCCTAAATGATAAGACTATTTTGGCTGAGCTATTAGCCTTGACTTTTGGAAACGTAATCTTCAACCAAAACTTGAGCCAGATGACTTTGGAGTTGGCTAAATAAGGTGACATTTCCATCTAAAATTACTAGGACATTAGGAATTCAAGTATATTCATGCCCACAGGCTGTTGACAACTGCACCTCCCCAGCCATGCTACCCTCCTTTTGAGAAGCAGAGATCCTACAGGTTCTATCATGAAGACACATAATGCTAGCAGAGGCAGGTAGACACACAACTGCTGTAGCACAAAACTAGCAGGGCTGCAGGCTGGCACATAAATGGCTAAGCACGCAAACCATCAATATCATTCCCATCAACCTTACTCAGAGTCACGCCTCTGCATTCCGTTTACCGTGGTGAGATATTCTCCCTTCAGCCTATTATCCTAGCATTCATCTGTCCTGTCAACACATCATAAATTGTTTATAATGCATCGCTCCAGAACAGCATTGAAGTAATGAGAATAAATAGATCCTGATAGACATATTGCAACCCACCAAGACTGAACCAGTAAACAGCTCATGAATATTTAGGAGGTGTCGACGTGCTACTCACTGCATAAGGTGTTTGGGAAATTTTGCCACAGATGGGGGTCTGATGTTTGGGGAGCCATGGTAAATGAATGAATAGACCGAGTTGGAAATAGACGTGTTCCAAGCTCTGTCAGTAACTGAAATAACTGGCTGTGAGGTTTTTTAAGCAAGTCCCTTAAACTCTCTGGATGTTAATCTGCTTATCTGAAGGTACCTCTAATGTATCTCCAAGATTTGACATTCTGATTCTGGGGGAAATAGGGGCTTCTTGTATGTCACTTCAGTGCTCTCAGCCTCACCTGACTTAGGGCCACTTGTTCCAGCCTGCGCCAGCACCGCACTGACCAGCTCAGATTGACTCAGTGGCAACCTCACAGGAATACAGCCAGACAGTGCCCTGCCTCCAGCCCATACCACCCACTTCCATCGTATTGTCCTGGGACTTCCCCCATTTGACACTGAGGCATGAACGTCCATGCTGCATAATCTCAAAGTACGAGGGCATTCAAGCCCTGTAGGTCAAGCGTCTGACAGATGGGAGATGGAATCTTGTGGGAAATTCTTCTCCCTTGTTGAACCAGATGGACTGTTCTAAGCAGCATGTTTGTATCTGGCATTGCAGAAGATGGTCCAATGAGATAGAGCGAAGAGTTACATTCACCAGGTGGTGGCCAGCTGATCAAGGCATCCTTACATTGGCTTTCTCCCACTCTGCCTCACTTCCATGGCCCCTCACTCCTGTGCCCTGGGATTTTATTCCCTAATAAAGAGAGAGCACATGAGCTTTGTCCCAGACTTTGCTTTCTGGGGATATCAAGCTAAGACACTGGGAATATTCAAATGAGGCAATGTGAAATTTATAGGCCAAAAGAAACACCCAAAGTCCTATACTTGATTTGTGACTGGTTTTAGAAAGTAGAGCATCATTGGGCAATTATTTTTATCGATCTACTTGTGTACCTATCTACCTAGAGAAAGAAATAAAATTCCCTTCAGAAATAATCTTTAAGTGAGGCAAGAAAAAGGTAAGACATAAACCTCCCCATCACTGAGACTTTTGAGTGGGAGAAAATAAACAACATACTTTTTGTCCATGGCTGCCTTACTTAGCTTGAACCCAACAAGGCATCTCTTACAACTGGCTCCCTGAGGCTTTGCTTGTCCTCACCATCACCATTCACTGCCCCAATATCTAGGGTTTTGATAGTGGATTTCTCCTGAAAATAAATAATTCTGCCTAAAATTCTTACGAATTTTTATGTGGCCTCACTAGGGTCCTGGTCACAAAAGAAAATACAGGTTCCAAGAACAGAAAACAGAATTCTAAGATTCTACACAAAATGATTTCACATCAATATATGTTGGGTTATCCTCTTGGGCCCTGAGGACAATCTCCAAGTTTGTACAAAGTCATATGTGGGTGCTTTGGTGCTACCGTTGTCATCTGACCAGCTTTCTGCTTTCTCCTGTCCCAGCTCCCACCTTCCGGTTACAAAACTTTGTTCCCTGTACAGGGTTGGGTATATGACCCAGGCTGGGCCAATCTTAGCATCGTAATTTACCCCTCAAGCCAGAAATTCGTCCAGGGGAAGGTACTTGACCCAATCTAGGTCAATCAGATGCTTTAGCTGTTTGTTTGTTTGTTTTTTCTTAACAGAACTAACATGGAAGATTCCCTTTCCCTTTGACAGAAGCTTCAGAGATGTGACCCCAGAGTTTATAATAGTCATGATCACCACTAAATGGAGAAAAATTTTCTGGCATAGAAAAGAATGAAGCCAAGACAGAGAAAAACAAAGATAAGAGATGGATAGAGGGAGGCAGGGTCTTAGAATCAAGTCCCCAGTTCCAGTTTCTGAGCTTCAAATATTTCTGCAGCTCATTTTTTTTTTTTTTTTTTTTTTTTTTTTTTTTTTTTTTGCGGTATGTGGGCCTCTCACTGTTGTGGCCTCTCCCGTTGCGGAGCACAGGCTCTGGACGCACAGGCTCAGCGGCCATGGCTCAAGGGCCCAGCCGCTCCGCGGCATGTGGGATCTTCCTAGACCGGGGTACAAACCCACGTCCCCTGCATCGGCAGGCGGACTCTCAACAACTGCGCCACCAGAGAAGCCCTGCAGCTCATTTTTATTCTCTGAGATGCCCCAGTATCTTGTTACTAAATCTCCTTCTTTGCTTAAGCTGGCTGGAATTGGGTTTCTGTCACTTGCAATCAAAAGAATCCCAGTTAACACAGATGTGTGTAAAAACCAAAACCCTTTCTCTATTTTAATATGCCTTGCTATTCTCTTTTTCTTTGTGCAAAGGGATGAACTTGATGTGGACCTTCTAGCTACCTGTGCACTAGTTAGTTAGACTGGACTTACAGCTTATCTTTGGACCCTGATCCATTACCCCTGTTTTTCCATGCCATAGAGAGGTTTTATTTGGATGCCTGCACAAACCAGAATAGGAAGCCATAGATTTAGGTGACAGAGAAACGTTAACCAAGCCAGTTTGCTCTGCTGTGCTAATGTTAAATTTCATTCATGTACATGTACAGCAGATGGAGGAAAAACCCAAAATGTTTAAATTTTACTTCATCTGACTCAGACACATTGTCAGGTAGGTAGAAATCCCAGGCTTTCTTTGGATGGAGGATTTTCACCATGGACTTTCATGATATTTATTCTCATATCTTTCAGAGGCACAGATAGCTGAGTAATTATGCAGCATGGAATACCTAATTGCATTCAATAATTACATGGGAAGCTGCAGTGTGGAAAATAAAGAGTTACCAAAATAACACGTTGTTTCTGACAAAATGAGAGGAAAGTATAGTTCTGGCTCGAGCAGAAACAGCTGCCTGCCATGAGGCTGGTGCCCTTCCTGCTCATCTGGACAGCTTTGCCACCCATGCCCATGGGTGTGAAACTGCCCAAGACACTCTGAGAGCTGACTCTTGTGGCTAGCACGTCTTTCTCTGAAACAAATTATCTGGACTCTTTTCATACTTGAAAAAGGCTGTGTTTCAAAAATCGATGCTCAGGCATCTGTCGTTCTAGCTTCTGAAATGTTTTCTTCAAAGATATAGGCACTTCAACATGCTGCCTCACAGCTACACAACCTGATGCCTTTTAGGTATGCAGCTCTGGCGGGCCTGCCAGCATGCACTCTGGATCCCTATGTTAGCCCATTTACTCCAATAAGCAACAGGAAATCAAAACCCTTTACATTTGTATAGCACTGTCTTCTCAAAGACCTTCCATTTTAAACTCGACTTCTACCCTGTTAGGTTTATAAGGCAGGGAAGATTATCACCATTTGATGGAGAAGAAATCTGAGGACCATGAAAAGGTCCAGAATGAGTTAGGACTGATCCTAACTCATGTAGAGGGTGTGAGCTTCTGGATGCTGTACACACACACACACACAAACACTGGTGGGAGGTGTCAGTTAATAGTGATCATCTGTTACCTGATTATTTTCCCCCTAGAGATATGAGACCACTCCCAGTCTTCCCTTATCTTGACCTTGGTTAATCCACCACGGGATAAAAGTCTTAACTGTATTAATCAAAATATGGATCTATCCGTGATCTCCCTCATTCCTGTAATCATTAGCCAATTTAGAATTGACTGTGTGTCAGTCCTCAAGTCTTCACAAAAAAAATATTCATAATGTTATACTATACCAGTTACTTTGAGCCTCAGGATTCCTAGCATTGGTATGTTAATTCCACAAAAATTAAAGTATCAACAAAGACCTTTAGAAGGTTCTTCAAAAGAGATACAGAGAAAAGCAAAGAGCATATAGACAAGGCACTAGGTAGTCACTGAAATAAGCAGTTCTCCTCGATCATTATTAAAAGAACACCACCAAATATCACCCAAAAGTTTTGCAAAAAAAATATTGCAAAGCCCCCTATCACAATATGTTTAAAGTCATTAAGGTGAAATCCACCTGGGAGAAAAATAAGACAGACATGGCCGTAGAAGTTCAGCATCCTGGGTAATGGAGAATATACCCCAGAGGGGTCTTGATTTATCTTTGTGATTTTGTGCAATATGAAATGTCACCACACAGTAAGAGCACTGGAGATGTGGTGTTCAGAGACACTCCTACTTGCTCTGATGAGGCACAGTGTCCACTAAGGATCCAGGGTGGGTCTACCATATATGGTCAGTGGGCAGAGGAAGCTGTGACAAACTGAATTCATCAGGTCAGCAAAGAGGAACGATCCCTGCTGCTCATTTCGTTTCTAGCTAACTGGTTATTGTTCTTCTGGGCACTTAGAGAACATTTCTGAGAGGCACTTAGTAACTTCTAACCACAGAGAAAAGGAAAAGAGCTCTGAGTAATTTTGTGAAGAAAATGGGGAAACACATTTTTGCATATAGAAGACAAAAATAAGTGGGGGTGAGGGAGAAGAAGAAGGAAGAATGGGCTTCCCTGGTGGCGCAGTGGTTAAGAATCTGCCTGCCAATGCAGGGGACACGGGTTTGAGCCCTGGTCCAGGAAGATCCCACAAGTTGTGGAGCAACTAAGCCCCTGTGCCACAACTACTGAGCCTGTGCTCTAGAGCCCGTGAGCCACAATTGCTGAGCCCACGTGCCACAACTACTGAAGCCCGTGCGCCTAGAGCCCACGCTCTGCAACAAGAGAAGCCACCGCAATGAGAAGCCCATGCACCATAACAAAGAGTAGCCCCCGCTCGTCGCAACTAGAGAAAGCCCACACCCAGCAACGAAGATCCAACACAGCCAAAAAAATAAATAAATAAAATAAATTAAAAAAAAAAAAAAGAAGGAGGAAGAGAAGAAAGAAGAGGAGAAAGGGAAACAGCTTCTATTTTCTGCCTGTTTGGGGCATTATATTGTACATATTCAGATTGTCATAGTTGGTGTTTCAAGTCAACCCATTTTGAGACAGCAGAGCCAGGACCATGCATAGATGAAGTAGGTGGATATCTTCACAGTGTGATTTAAGGGGTAGGCAGGCCCCAGACTCCAGAAGAGTTTTCTCCTGGCTTGACAGGGCACATTAAGTAGTGATGATTTCAGATTCCTCTGTTTAAATGCAAATAACTCTGGAAAAGATAATACATTATGAGAGTCATTAAGCATCATTGTGATTAGTTTATCATATCACTTTCCCGCTAGACTCCTAAGAGATCCTGGTTCAAGATTTACCTTGACATAGGTACTAATTTGTCATCATGGATAATTACCTTAACCTCAGAACATCTCAGTTTCCTCTGTTATACAAACACCAGGGTTTGCCCCATCTGCCTCTCCAGACACTTTAAGAATTGAGTGAGATAATGTGTAAGTAATAAAGTAACAAAGACACTAGTGAGTCATTACACTTAGAATTGGAAGCACTGGAAGCCTGAGGGGGAAGGGCCTGAAAGCTAAGAACCACTTTAGGACCTAAGGACCAGTCTCAGACACAAACCTATTTCCATAAAAGCTGTCCTGTGTAGCTCAAAGAAAGAGCATTGAATTTAGAGTCAGAAGACCTAGTTTTCAAAACCATCAAACAGGAAAGTAGACAAAGATTATGAGAAGGAATCTAAGTAAGAAAGATTCAAATGGCCAAAAATACTTGAAAAAATATCCAATCTCACTAGTAATATAAAAAAGACAAATTAGAACAGAAAGATGCCATTTCCACCCACAATATTTTTAAAATACGTTTTTAAGTAATAATACTCAGAGTATATTAGCATAGAGGAAAATGAGCTGCTGATGGTTGTACAAATAGGATTGTTTAGCAACATGGATCAAAAGACCCAGCAATTCCAATTCCAATTCCAGCCATTTTCTTGAAGAAATAGATAAGAATATGCATAAATGTTTATTTTCAAAAATTCTTTTACAGTTCTGCTTATAATCACAAAACAATAGAAATTATCTAAATGCCCAACTAAAGCTGGTCATAAAATATGGTATAAACCCACAATTATATACTATTATATACTATTTTGAAAAGTTGTAAAAATATATTTATTGACATAGAAAAAGTACCTAATAATTTTCTAAGTGAAAAATATGGTTGTAAAACAGCATACACAGTATTAGATCCTATATCTTCTTTCCATCTATCTAATCTATATTAAGGAGCATTTATCAAAATGTTCATAGTAGTTCTCTATGGGTGTGGGCCCATAAAGTATTTTTTTCTTCTTTGTTTACCTGTATTTCCAAAATTTCCACAATTAACCTTTTTTTAACATATGTGGAAAATATTTGTTTTAAGAGACATCTATCAATATGAGAGAAATTTCAATAAGAGTAGAGCTTTTTAGATTTGAGCCAACTATTCCCAGTCTATAAAATGTGGGAAGAGGGAAACACCTTCACTACAAAGTCTACAAGACTTTCAGGAAAAAAACATAAGATATGTGTGAAAAGAGTTTTGAAACCCATAAATCCCTCTGTAGCGTCAAAGTGGAAGACAGTGGAAACACTATTTCCGCCCTTGTCGCCTGCTGTAAGAAAATTGTTTCAGCACCACGGACAGCAAAGCTACCCAATTACTGGGAAAAACTTGACCCACCAACGCAAATGAAAGGAAAGAAGTTTTAAACAACTTTTAAGTGCAGACGTGTGTCAATTGATGCAAGAACTTATTTCATTAAAGTGACGGAGTTATTAGTCAATCCATTCAGTCACTGAAATGCCACTCCCCATAAGTATCTGCTCCTTCTACCTCTGGTGAGAATAGGTGATGGTTGGCAAGAAATCCTATTACATATGGCTTGCTGGCTTTCATGGCTTGCTCTACACAATAGGGAGGACAGAATTCTCACAAGGAACAGCAACAACTACCCTTCCTTCTTTCTCAAACTTTCTTTAGCTCCTCGACAAAATTTATTTCATTCCTTCACATCAACACAACATAATGAGTTCCAGAGTACAATGCAGCCACTGATCTCATACAATACCACCCACTGAAGGGCCCCCAAGCACCTTGCAGGGAACAACCACACATGTATCAGCTCTCAGACTCCAATCACAGCTCCAGGTCAGCAAGGGGTCCAGGACCAGAGCCAAGAGTGGGTCTGCACATCTAGAGACAGGGGAGAGGTGATGGGCTACTTTCAGAGATTTTATCTAACCTCCAAATTCCCCCCACCTCTCCTGCTTCTATAAAGGTCTGAATGTTATCTTTAAAGACATTAACTCATTTTACAGGTATTTAATAAGCACCTACAGTGTGCCAGGTAGTGTTCTGGTCACGTGGGATTCCAACTATGAAGAAGGAAGATAGGTCCCTGCAAACAGGAAGTTTGCATCCTAGTGGAAGTGACAGACAAAGAAATAAATAAGATAATGATAAGTACTATAAATAAATGGAAATATCATGAGATAGGGAGTGGACTAGGAATGGCAGGGGGCAACTTTGGATTAGGGGATAAAGGAAGGTTTCTCTCAGGAGACCTGACAAATGAGAAGGATGAAGTGGAAAATATGCAAGGGAAAAGCATTAGGTAAGGGAACAGTGAGTGCAGTGGTTCTGAGCTTGGTATGTTCAGGGAACCAAGGAGTTTAGCAATCAGGGAGAGAGTAGAGTGAGATGGAGCCAGGGAGGTAGGCAGAGGCCAGATCATGTAGAGCCATATAGGCCTGGTGTAAAACTTGAATTATATTCTAAGCGCAATGGGAGGCCAATTGGGGGATTTTAAGACAGGGAGTGACATTCAGACTGTTGACTGAACATATTTCAGTGACTTAAATGTCGGTTTTTCCAAATTCCTCACATAAAGTGCAAATACCCTTGAAGGAGGCAGCATTTTAATTGAACTCTATTGACCACACTCCCCTTCTCCATTCTTTGCAGTACAGGCTGGGTGAAAGCACAGGGTGTCTGATTGGAAGCTCCAAATTCAGGGAGAATTGCTTTGAAAAGCAAGAATACCCAAGCACCTGAGACCAAAAAAAAAAAAAAAAAAAAAAAAAAATTGCCAAAGGCAGAGATTGAAAAAAGATCCTCCAGCATGGTGAGAAGGAGAGATTAACTTCAGAATCAAACAGTGTTAAATTGAAAATCTGGTTTCTCTGTTCTCCTACCTACTAACCTTGGGCAATTTCCATTCTTAGAAAGTCAGTTACAGAAGCACACAGGATGGACATTATATGCTGTTATGGACTGAATGTGTGTGTTCTCCCAAAACTTATATGTTGAAATCCCACCCCTCAATGTGATGGTATTACAGGTGGGACCTCTCAGAGATAACTAGGATTAGATGAGGTAATGAGGGTGGAGCCCTCATTAATAGGATTACTGCCCTTGTATGAGTCATAAGTGAGCTTGCTTCCCTTCTCTGGTCTCTACCATGTGAGGAGATAACAAAAAGTGGGCAGCCTGCAACCTGGAAAGCCCTCATGAGAATTTAACTATGCTGGCACCCTGATATCAGACTTCCAATCACCGTAATTGTAAGAAGTCAATTTCTGTTGTTTATAAGCTACCCAGTCTCTGGTATTTTTGTTATGGCAGCCCAAACTGACTAAGACACTTAGAAATGTACTGAAATTTATCTCAGTCATCTCTGTGAATTCTTGAGTTAACTACTCTACTATAGGAGCACATTAGGATTTCATTCAATATCATACAGCATATCCAGAGCTATGCTAGGTGCTGGGATTTCGAAGATGAATCAGAAAGTAATAATATCCACATGCTTCCATGCACACTTTTTCTCAGAAAGTAATGAAATTTTGGAACCAGTCTTTGGCAAAGAAATTTTCTTAAGCTAAAAAAATAATTGCAATGTCTGCCTGCCATATAAATTCACAAATATAAAAAAACAATTGTATGAAACAATGAACTAAGGAACCTGGAGAAAATTTGATACAACATGAACAGGAATGTGGATGAAGAGGCAGAAGCTATAGAGGCTGCTGGAGAGAAGGAGCCTTACTGGAGCTGAGGGTCAAAAGTGAGCAGCAAGTTCCAGGAAGAATTGGAGAAAAAGGAACTGAGGTTAATTCTAAAGAGAAAAGGGGGACTTGCCTGGTGGCACAGTGGTTAAGAATCTGCCTGCCAATGCAGGGGACACTGATTCGATACCTGGTCCGGGGAGATCCCACATGCCACGGAGCAACTAAGCCTGTGCTCCACAACTACTGAGCCTGCACTCTAGAGCCCGCGAGCCACAACTACTGAGCCCACACACTCTAGGGCCCGCGTGCCACAACTACTGAGCCTGCATGCTGCAACTACTGATGCCCGCACACCTAGAGCCTGTGCTCCACAACAAGAGAAGCCACCGCAATGAGAAGCCTGTGCACCACAACGAAGAGTAGCTCCCGCTCACCACAACTTGAGAAAGCCCACACACAGCAATGAAGATCCAATGCAGCCAAGAATTTCAAAGAGAGAGAGAGAGAGAGAGAGAGAGAGAGAGAGAGAGAGAGAAAAGAATGTTCTAACAATAACTTTCCAAGAGCTCTCCCATAGATTCCAACTGCCTTTCAGTGCATCACTACAGCTATCCACGTCCTTAAAGCAGGAGAAGAATGTTGTTGGGAGGGAACATTCAGGGGCAAATACCACACTGGTTGGATGTCTGAACAACTCTGCCTTTGCTATCTCAAATAAACAATTGACACCCCAAGCCATGAGTTAAGAATTCCAAACATAATTTGACCACCTCTCCTAAATCACAGCCTCGTCTTTGGTCCTAATCTGAGGTAAACAGATTCTCATCCCTCTAGCTCAAGTAACTAGGGAAAAAAACAGGTCAGGTCAAAGCCATCTTTCCTTCAAAAGTTGTTTTCCTTAAAAGTTTAAGTTTTCTGGGCTTCCCTGGTGGCGCAGTGGTTGGGGGTCCGCCTGCTGATGCAGGGGACACAGGTTCGTGCCCCAGTCTGGGAAGATCCCACATGCCATGGAGCGGCTGGGCCCGTGAGCCATGGCCGCTGAGCCTGTGCGTCCGGAGCCTGTGCTCCACAATGGGAGAGGCCACAACAGTGAGAGGCCCGCGTACCATAAAAAAAAAAAAAAAAATTTAAATTTTCCTTAAAAAATCAGCTAATGGAGAGGGGGGTCAAATTTTCAAATGTTTTTGCTCCCTCCTAGTTCACTGCTAAATCTATTTTAATTTCAGACCTCTATATGACAAAGTATAATATGACTCAAATCAGTGACACCTTATCAATTGTTACCAAAAAATCACTCAGGTCACGGGTCAGAAGGTGGGACTTTTTGGCCTTGGGGCCACTAACAAAATTCCATAATGACAAAAGGATCTTCAAAAACCTGTGGAGTTGATCTTGGTAGCTGTTTCTAAGGAAGTATTTTCCAATCTAGTGAAAACATTGGGATGGAAATGGAAGCCCTTGAAGTATCATTTGTCTTAGGTTAGTTCTCTGGCAAACAGACTCTGAGATGGAGATTTGCAAGCTGGATATGTATTAGAGAGTGACTTAGGAATCAACACCTTCCTTCAGAGTGAAAGAAGTGGGAACCTGTAAGGGGAGAAGCTGAAATTTGCTGCAAACACAAAAAAGACCTCCACCCATGTGGAGTTCTGGTGCTGGGATGGTTCTTTAGAGTGATCCAGTCTGTAGGTAAGCAGGCTGGACCTGTACACTCCCTCATTGACTAGTCATTGGTTGAGGGATGCCTGCAAGAGGGAGCATGACCTTGAATGAGGGTTTTCTTTGGCTGAGGGCAATTCCCAGAGAGCGACTCAACTGAGAGCCATTGGCTGCCACACTCCCAGCACCTAGGGGAATGGATGCCTCAATGCTCTCAATCAATTGTAGACCTGGGCTTCAAGCAACAGCATCCATACCATCCGTGGTATGGATGGCCAGTAGCATGCCTGCATAGTCCAGGCTGGGAGTCTGCCCTCACAGATTTCCTTCAAATACTCGAAATTTCTCTCCTGCTTTCTTTCCTTGGATTAGATTCTCTCTTCTAACAGCAGTCTCTGATTACTGACTGTATGTGTTACCCAAACTGATGACAGTTCTTCTGTCCCCACTTTCTTAAGTTTCCCTTGAAGGGGAAAATGCTTCTTGATCCAGTGCATGTTAATTCTCTCATCCTCGTTCCTCCATTCAAACTCCATTCAAACAAGAGCACTCACAGGGTTCTGGTTATTGTTGGCACTGTGCTCAGCCTGAGAATTGCAAAGAGGACCCCAGCCCTGTCCTTGAGGAGCTCACAGTCTATTAGAAGAAACAAAAGGAAACGAAATTGAGTCATTTGTAATGAGGTGGATGGACATAGGGTCTATCATACAGAGTGAAGTAAGTCAGAAAAAGAAAGACAAATACCATATGCTAACACATATATATGGAATCTAAGAAAAAAAATGTCATGAAGAACCTAGGGGTAAGACAGGAATAAAGACACAGACCTACTAGAGAATGGACTTGAGGATATGGGGAGGGGGAAGGGTAAGCTGTGACAAAGTGAGAGAGTGGCATGGACATATATACACTACCAAACATAAAATAGGTAGCTAGTGGGAAGCAGCCGCATAGCATGGGGAGATCAGCTCCGTACTTTGTGACCACCTAGAGGGGTGGGATAGGGAGGGTGGGAGGGAGGAATATGTGAGGGGGAAGGGATATGGGAACATATGTGTGTGTGTGTGACTGATTCACTTTGTTATGAAGCAGAAACTAGCACACCATTGTAAAGCAATTATACTCCAATAAAGATGTAAAAAAAAAAATTTCAAAACAGTGTGGTAAGAGCAATGATAAATGTCATGAAAAAAATTTTTTGAGAACCTAAAAGAAGGAATGACCAAACTCTGCTTGAGGAAATCAGAAAAAGCTTTCCTCTAGAACTGATGTTTGAGCTTGGCTTTGAAAAGCGAGTTGAGCTCTGCCAGATGGGGAGACGGAAGATGGGCACATGAGGCAGAGTGTATGCAGAGGCGTGAGCAGGGTCTAGAGTCACTTAGGTGAAGTTAGGTTAGTTAGAATCTTTTAGGTTTAGCATGGCTTGATCATAGGGTGTAGATGGTCTTGTGTTGAGCTAATAAGTTCGGATTTTATTCTGTAAGAAAAGGGATACTAATCTAATGGAAGTTTTCAAGTTGAGAATGACAGAATCAGATTCATTTATAATTAACATATCAAATATTAAATAATATTGCTTAGTATTTAAAAAATAAATATAATAGGGGCTTCCCTGGTGGCGCAGTGGTTGAGAGCCTGCCTGCCGATGCAGGGGACACGGGTTTGTGCCCTGGTCCGGGAAGATACCACATGCTGCGGAGCAGCTGGGTCCGTGAGCCATGGCTGCTGAGCCTGCGCATCCGGAGCCTGCGCTCTGCAACGGGAGAGACCACAACAGTGAGAGACCCACATACCGAAAAATAAAAATTTGTAGTGGAATTGTGGAAGAAGGATGGGATGAAGGGGGACTTCCAGAAAGGAGCTTAGGCAGAAGGCTTGAAAGATTTTTATTATTAAATATTCCAACTATAGAGAATACAATGAATATCTGGTTCATACCACACAGATTCAATAAGCCTTAAACTTTTGAGGATATTTGCTTTAGATCTTTTAAAAAATAAGAAATAAAAACTCACAGACACTGTTGAAGCCTTTCGTATCTCTCTCCTGGACACATCCCCCTCCCTCTCACTTGGCACCCCCAGGTGACCAGCCTGTGATAGGAGACTCTGGAAACAATTCAGGGGTGAGAATATAAAGGGTAGTTTAAGGCAATGGTAATTACAAAGATGAGAGAAAGGACTGAGAGACCTTCTAAGGTGTAACTGACACAATTTGAGGCAAATAGATTAAATGAAGGAGAGGAGGATTATCTTAGTCTATTCAGGCTGATATAACAAAATACCACAAATTGGCACCTTATAAACAACAGAAGTTTATTTCTCACAGTCTGGAGGCTGGAAGTCCAGGATCATGGCAGATTCGGTGTTTGGTAAGAGCCCACTTTCTGGCTCATAGATGGTACCTTCTCACTGTGTCCTCACATGGTGGAAGGGTCTAGGGATCTCTCTGAGGTCTCTTTTATAAGGGCACTAATTCCATTCATAAAGGCTCCACCCTCCCAACTTAAACACCTCCCAAAAGCCCCACCTCCTAATACCATCATCTGTGGGAAATATGATTTCAACATATGAATTTGGGGAGGGGAGACACGAACAGTAAGATGATGGTAAGGAAGAAATGAAAAAAAGGCAACTCCTATGGTTTTAGCTTGGGTTACAATTTAGCCAGTGATACCATCAGTGAAAATGAAAATGGGTGTGGCAAAGCAGATTTGGAGAAAACAATGATGAGTCTGGCTTCAGGTAGTTCTGGACCTCTAACCAGAAGTTGGGGCTGGGAATATCTCCCTGGTGTCCACACATGAATGATGTTCTGAACTTTGGTCACCTGCACCCTGTACCTTCTTGTTTCCAATTTTTTCTTTGTTGTAAACAATATATAGATGTAGCTTCTGAGTAAGTTGATGACTAGAACTGGAATTACAGAGTTACAGGGAAAGGAGCATTTGGCATTCGGGATTTGAACATACCAAAGATACGCAGGAATTCCTCTTATAGCTCACTCTTGCCAGAATCAGCTATTATCATTTTGACAAACATTTGCTAATCTGGTAGGCAAAGAATGGTTCACTTACTGTTGTTTAAATTTGCATGTCTTTGATTATACTGGAAGTTGCACATTTTTCCATATGTTTGTTTACTGCTTTACGTTTCTTATTTTGTGAATCATCTGTTCATGTCCTTTGCCCATTTATCTAGTTTGGTTTTAAATGTTTTCATAATCATCTTTAAGCATTCTTTATGTAAAAAAAACTATTAACCCAATGTCATGTGGTTTGCAAATATTTTTTCTTGCCTTTTCATTTCAGTTGTGGTTTTCATTTTTGTTTTATTTACATATATTTCTATACTTATTCTTCTGCTTAAAATCTTTCTGCACTCAACTTCTGAGCATGGTATACAAGGCCCTTGGGGGTCTGGCTCCTTGCATTTCTCCCCTGGCAATTCTTCCTACAAAATTACATGTCCTAGACACCCTCAACTACCTCTTCCTGCAAATGCAAAGAAGCTCTCTCATACTTCTAAGACTTAATACATCTGCCTAGAATGCCTTTCCTGCCCCCATCAACCAAGATAATGACTAGTCCTTTAGAATCCAGCTCAAGCATCACCTCCAGGGTAATGTGATGGAGAGGGTCAGTGCATGGATTCTAGAGTGAGAGGTCCTGGGCTGGAGACCCAGCTCTGCAATTTCCTTACCTGTTAAGTGAGAATAAAAGTAGTCGTCCCTCAAAACGTTAAATGTAGAGTTACCACATGATCCAGAAATTCCACTCCTACACATATGCTGAAGAGAATTAAAAACATACTTTCTAACAAAAACTTGTACATCAATGTCCATAGCAGCATTATTCATAATATCCAAAAACTAGAAACAACCTAAATATCCATCAACTGATGGCATGATAAACAAAATCCGATATAGCAATAAAATGGAATATTACTAGGCATAAAAAGGACGGAAGTACAGATACACACAACAACATGGATGACCCTTAAAAACATTATGTTAAGTGAAAAAATCCAGACCCAAAAAGACACATATTGTATGATTCCACTTATGCAAAATATCTAGAACAGGCAAATTCATAGAGAAAGAAAGCAGAGATTAGTGGTTACCAGGAGCTGGGGATGGGGGAATGGAAGGGGAGGTGACAGTTTCTTTTTGAGGTGATAAAAATGTTTGGAATTAGATAGTGGTGATGGTTAAACAACACTGTGAACATACTAAAAGCTGAATTGTATACCTTAAAGGGCTTAAAATAGCAAATTTTATTTTATGTAAAATTTAGCTCAAAAAAAAAAAAGCAGTACCTATGCCACAGTGAAATCATGTGACTAAAGGAGAAGACGTGTGTCTGGGGCACAGAGTTCAGTTGGTCTGCTGTGTCAAGCTGACTGGGCACTGGGCATAGGAGATAGATGGCACAGAGTGAGTGCTGCTCCATCTCTCCAGGGCAGAGCTGTGCCCCTCAAACTCCTTTCCATCCTCTAATCCAGTACTTATATGGATCGCAGCCTTTGCTTTACCTGCCTGGGGGCTCCTTATGAAAAGGGTTGGATATGTCCCTGGTGCCCAGCATAGGATCTAGAATATACCTTTGTTATTGGATCTGTTGAGAGTCTCCCAAGTCTTCAGAGTCAGCTGGAAATGGAGTTGGTCTAAATCCCAGAAACATACGTGTCTGGTAAGTATGAATCAGGAGGATCAACTGGAATCCCAGAATTGAGGCAGCTCATAAATATCATTTTGTCATTCCACCTTTTATTTCAGGAGGAAACCAAGACCTAAAAAGTTGTATAATGTACTTAGGCACCATGAAGGTGATCGAAAGAGGAATGGATTCAAGACACTTGCTGAGGACACCCCCACTCAGCACCTATAAAACCATGTTATGGACTGAATTGTGTGCCCCCAAACTCATACATCAAAGCCCTAACCCAAATACAGTATGACTGTATTTGGAGGCCGAGCCTTTAAAGAGGAGTTAAGGTTAAATGAGGTCACAAGGGTGAGGCCCTGATCCAATAGTACCGGTGTCTTATAAAGAAAAGAAAGTGACCCCAGGAATGTGTGGGGAAAGACCAGGTGAGGACACAGGGAGAAGGTGGTATCTGCAAGCCAAGGAGAGGCCTTGGGAGAGACCAGTCCTGCCAATACCTTGATCTTGGACTTCCAGCTTCCAAAACAGAATCAATTTCTGTTGTTTAAACATCCAGCTTGTGGTATTAGTAATGGTAGCCTTGGCAAACTAATACAGTCACCGACAGGCTGTTGGATGCCTGCTCAGAGTTGTCCTGCCCAAAAGAAGGAAGAAGCCCCAAATGATGGATCATGGTGAAGGTGAGGGCAAAGGCAGTAGAGTCTCCAGACCTTCCTCCCCTATTCCTGTCCTCTCACCCTCTGTCTTTGCCCACATCTGTGGCCTCTCTGGCTACAGGAATGTTTCTCCAGCATTATTTAGCAAAAAGAGAGCTGGTTCTGGGAAGAGCCAGGGAGGAGTAAGATGGAACATTTCTAAAGGCCCAAACCAATGTCCTGCCTCATCATTCAGAGCAGCATCCTCCTTCTCCCACCCCAGGTGACCTTTTCCTGTAAATAAACCCATGAATGGTTTAAGGTACAGGCACTAAATTAAAAAGATCATTTTCTGCTGCAAATTCTCCTTACTGTCTTAGTTACTTTGCATGACCGAAATTCTTTTATTTTTAGTTAACACATTTTTTTAGAAAACAGAATTAAATGAAAATCCTTGCAGAGCTTGTCCAACTCCTGTAATGCTTAACTACATAAAAATTTCAGTGTATTATTTATATCCAGATATGCTGCAGCTGAATTTCACATGTAACTGTTCAGAATCCCAAGTTCCTTAACTGCAAAGAAAAAAAAAACCCTCTTCACTGCTACTTGCTTTTTTTCTTTCATCTTTTATTAAAGAGCCTTTTAACACTTTAAACTGTGACCCTCTTACACACAGAGTTCACAATTCAAGTCAATATCTTGCTTTAATTCACAAAAGAATGAAAATTCAATGCATCTGAAAAGTGTTTAACCTGTTGTTTTTTTAAACATCTTTATTGGAGTATAATTGCTTTACAATGGTATGTTAGTTTCTGCTGTATAACAAAGTGAATCTGCTATATGTATACATATATCCACATATCCCCTCCCTCTTGCGTCTCCCTCCCACCCTCCCTATCCCACCCCTCTAGGTGGTCACGAAGCACTGAACTGGTCTCCCTGTGCTATGCAGCTCCTTCCCACTAGCTAGCTATTTTACATTTGGTAGTGTGTATATGTCAATGCTACTCTCTCACTTCGTTCCAGGTTACCCTTCCCCTCCCCATGTCCTCAAGTCCATTCTCTACATCTGAGTCTTTATTCCCGTCCTGCCCCTAGGTTATAAACACTCTAAGTGGAAGAAAATGCAGAAAGAGTCCTGGATTCTGAATAAGTACTCTCCTTGCATTCAGAGGAAAAAGAAATGCTTGGCTTCTAATAACATCAATAGTCTGTGAACTTGTACCCTTAAAACCAATTATTTAACTCCTGAGAGTGTGGGGAGACTCAGGGAGAAATCAAATGGATGGATCTGAGCCTCAGCATCTTTAGGCCAGTTATAATCATGGAAGTAGTGATGCTGATGTGAGGCTAACCAACTCAAAAAGAAGCACCAGGATGCAGGGAAGGGAACACACCACGCTGCAAGCAGAGGCAGAGACAGATTCCAGCAACCAGTGAGCAAGACTGGGGTTGGGAGGGAGGAATCAAGAAATCCCAACCCCCTTCCCCCAACCTTCTCTAGGGTTCTCTCCACAGGTCTGTTAATGTTCCAATTGCGTCTTGGACAGACTGGCCCTTGCTTTCACAGAGTAAGAGACAGACAGAGGTGGGTGGGGGAGTGAGAGAATCAAAGCCACTCTACTTTTGGAGAATGGACTTTGGGGAGAGAATGGTTCCACTAGCAATGCTTCTGACCAGGAGGAAGAAGACCCAAGTCTAGTTCTTTTTTCTGCTCCAGCCATGTGACCTTGTGATGTCACATAATCTCAACAACAATATGAGTCTGTTTTCACTGAAGGTAGATAATTGTTTGAAGTTCCTTGAATTCTGAGTTCTAGGATTCTAAGAATTTGCATTAAGACCGTAGAACACTATACTGGAAAGGAACCTGGAAAACTCTTCCCTCTCTCCTCACCTGTCCTGATGTCCCTCCAGGCCCCAGAAGTTCCAGCCTTCAGAGACAGTTCCCTCCTTAGCCCATGAAGACAAACAGAGAGAGTTGGGCTTGTGAGTAGGCTGAATCTCTGGGGAGAATCATCACTGTGCTGTCAACTACTCAGAGAACATTTCCTGGAGGAGGAACATTTCCTAGAGAACATTTCCTGGAGGAGCAGACAGCTGGAGCCCTTTCAGTAAAGGTGAATGAAAAAAAGCTGAGAAGCTGCAGAAACGCCTGAAGCTCTCAGGGGCTAAAGGGAGAAGACTTTGTCCACAGAAAGTATAGCGGCAAAGAAGATAGACACCAGCTCTAGGCACAGGGGTTTACCTAGGAACTGTCCTCGTGTGGCTGGGCTGGGTGCACAGAGAGGATGCTCAGTGCCAGGGCGGGACACTATTCCCAAAGGAAGGGTGAAGACTTAGGTGTCACCCCACGGTTCAGAGGAGGAAGGGAAAAGAGGGCTGGAAAGAGACCTTCCTGAATCATCAAAGATCATGGGTAGAGGGCAGTGAGAAGACCCTATAGCCATAAATGCTCCTCTAATAATACAATACTCATATAATAGCTCATATTTCTTAAGCGATTATATGTTAAGCAACATACTAAACACTTTACGTTTGTTACCTCATTTTTTCTTCACCAAACTCCCAAGACATAGATATCATTACTGCATATTTTAGATGAGAACCTAGAGGCATGGATGACTCAGTAACTTGAGCAAAGCAGCACAGTTAGGAAACTGCCAGGCAGGGGTTTGATCCCACAAGATCAAAAAGAACTTGGGTTTTAATCCTTTTAAAGATTCCCTAAACTTAGTATTGTTGTTACCTCCTGAAAATAAAAGTGTGTGGGTATCTGTCTGAAGAAACTGGAAGGTGGGAGCTGAAGAGGTGCTGCCTGCAGGCAGCCTCCAGGTAAATATGAGGCAGTGAGGGAAGCCCTCGGGAGAGAATCCAGACATTGGGACAGGAGGCGTGGTTGCATTGCCTGAAAGCTGTGTCCACAGTACCCTTTTCCACAGAATAAAATGGCAGAGAAACACTGTTTATCACTGGGCTGCTGTAACATACTAAGCCTGCGAATTTGGGGGTTGGTTCAATCCTAATTTGTTATGGACTGAATGTGTCCCCCAAAATCCATATGTTGAAGCCTTAACCCCCAAATGCAATGGTATTAGAAAGGGGTCTTTGTAGGTAACTAGGTTTAGATTAAGTCATGATGGTAGAGCCCTCATGATGGAATTAGATGCTTGGAAGAAGAGGAAGAGAAAAGGAAGCCATCTCTGCCTCCACATGCACACGAAGAAGAGGTCGGGGAGCGAGAAGAGAGCTGTCTGCAAGCCAGGATGAGGGCCCTCACCAAGAACGGAATCTGCACCTTGATCTTGGACTAGAATTCTAGCCTCCAGAACTGTGAGAAATAAATGTCTGTTGTTTAAGCCACCCAGTCTGTGGTGTTTTGTCATGGCAGCCTGAGCTGACTAGGAGAGGGTTCTTGGTTGCAAGCAACAAAAACAAATGGAATCTGTTGAGGATATCAAGGCACTGGTGGAATCCATGGAGCAGTGGTTATGGGAAAAGGCAAGAAACAAGAGGGCACCAAAAGGTCAGGAGATGGGCATTGGGAAGCCCAGTGCCTTTTCACACCTGAACAGCCTGAGTGGGACACCAACCATCCCCTCTATTCCTGTGTCCTCTGCTCTAACTCCCAAGAAGTCCTGTTCCATTGGCCAGTGGGAAGCAAACCTAGGGATGGGGAGCAAGGGGAAGGCTCTGTCCTCAGTTTCTGCAGTGGGGAGCAGGACCTGGAGCACACCTGTCCCTAAGGCAGCAAAGGCTGGGAGAGAGGAAACTCCCAGAAGGAATCGGGGTACTGCTGGGCATGAAGACGAATTCTGGGCAGGCAATAATGAGAACGTACACTCAGGTGCAGATGAGAATGAGCCTGAGGTGGGAGAGTCGGTGGAAAAGGAGGGCCCTGTCCTCCTTTGTTCCCTCCTTCCAGGTGCCCTGAGCCTCTGGGACCACAGGAAATCCCACCACCCAAGGGACACTGTTGTCCGTCCAGGGTACAGAAAGCTGGAGGAAATGGAAGTGAGGGCCAGGGAGCCTCTAGTCTGCAGGAAGCAGCAGACAGGTCAAAAGAAACTCCAAGGCACCAAGATGGAGTGAATAAACCTACTCCAGGGAAACAGGAGTGTGAAAAGAAATCATCAAATTACCAATTAGAGAGAGACCTCTTCGCTGCACCTGGTAGGGTGCCAGGAAACGAGAGGCATCGATAGACAGGAGCAGGCTGCCCTCTTCCCTTTTAAAGAGCTTCAGGAAGAGAGTTCCATCTTCCTGCATTTGCATAACTTTCTGTCCCAGCCTGAGGAAGCCACTGAGGCTTTTTTAAAGCTCATTACATTTCTGTAATGTAATGCTTCCATTTGAACTCCCTTTTGAACTCTTCCATTTGAACTCCCTTTACCTTATTTTTCTTTTCTTTTCTCTCCAAGGCTGTTGGATGTAGAAGGCAGGGTGGGGGGGTTGCAGGCAGAGACTGAGGGCAGCTGGGGGAACGTAGGACAAGAGCGCATGGACGGAGGGTGTGAAAGATGAGCCGCAGGAGTGTGGAGCCCCGGCCTCTCTTCCCAGTGAAGCCATTGACCCACCTCCCCACGCTGGGCACTGGGCTACCCCTAACCCAAAAGATACCTTTGTGCAAAACAAAAAGGTGTCCTTTCCTCCAGTAGATGCAGCCCAAGGCCAGCTTGGCTATCTAGCACAAGCTGTTTTTCAGCTTTACTCACTTCTCTTCTGAGTTCCCTACATAGCGAAAAACCTGCACAACTGTACATAGCAGCTCTGTTTAGTCAAATCACATAACTCATGCACCTCTGTTTCCTCGTCTGCAAAAAAACAATACCAGCTGCCCTGCTTGAGTTGTATATGTGAATTCTTTTACCTTTTTGTTGTGAAAGATAATGTAAAACAGAAAAGGGAATGAAATAAATGTACAATGTCCCAGGGTTATTTCAGAGGAAAATGAAATGATGACAGAGAAGGGACCTTGGGGAGTTTAAGGTGCTAAGTTAACTGGTTATTGAGTCAGACCCAAGGGTTTTCAGACCTTTAAGGGGACAGTCTGCTTCCCGTTCTGAATTGAGTCCCTTCTGGGCTCTCTTAGGCGACTCCTGTGGCTCCTCCCACAGGGGTAGTTGCTGTTCTGTGGTGCTGGGCTCAGGGAGGAGATGCTGCAGAAGTTGGCTGGTATCTTGCCCTCCCCTCCTCCTCCCTTCACCACCAAGTATGACTCACCCTGAGGTGGGGATCCTGAGCCACTCACTGACTCACACACCCAGCAACTCTCAGCATTGCAGATAAGGTTGTGTTTGACAGAGTCAGGTTGGCCTGACCCACTGCCTCCAAGCTGCGTGACCTGGGGCAAGTCACTTTACTTTTCTGAGCCTCAGTGTCCATATCAGGAATAATAGGATCTACGCATAGGCTTGCGGCAGTTTTGCATGCAATAAGCAGTCCAGCTGACACTGTGATCACGCAGGACTAGAACTCAAATCTCTTGGCGACCAGGCTCACTGCTCTCCCTGCCTCCAGGTTCCTCATCCTCCACCCTCCCTGGGAAGGCGGCTCTGATGAAATCCAGCTCCCCACCCTGCCCCTGGGAGGGAGCCGCTAAGAGAACTTCTTCTCTGGTCACAAAAGTGATTTTTAATGGAGATTGTCAACAGCTTGAGAGGGTAAGTAGCCATGTGCTGAGCAAAGCCACTTCCAGGCCTCTTGGAAGAACGCTTTTCCCCTTCCAACACTGAATGTCTTTTGTCTCAGGAAATGCCTTTTTTTTTAATGAGGATAGAACATAGCTCAATAGTAATACCTGTGTTTAGGGTTCATCCAGGATTTGGCCAAAGTCAATCCCTTATCAGTTTCCTGGGGAAAAGTGTCAAGGACCTTGAGGATGCTGCCCCAGATAGTCAACCCAGCTACCGTTATGCATGTTCTACATGGGCTGTGACAGCTCTTTGTTTTGAGGGTATGGGCACCCACCCTTGTGTATGACAACCGCATGTGCACCATTGTATGTGGATAGCTGTGACAGAGTGCCCTCCACCCCAGAGAAGCAGAAGACTGCAAAGACTCCCCCAACTCCATTGTGCCAAGCATCTTCAATATCATTTACATGAAGGGGTCCATGCATCTCAGGGAGGAGGCTCATCCCTGGATGGGTCCAGAGCGATTCTAGGTATCCTGAAATCATATACAAGATTTTCTTCTATGTGTGATATGTGAGTCATTTTGGGGAGAGAAGAGAGTTTCCGTTGATCCTCAAGAGGACACACAGCCCCAAAAGTATTAAAAATAAATGAACAAGGAGTTAGGAGCACATACCCATAGGGTCCACAAAGACAGTGTGAATGCATGAAGCAGGCCAGGTAGAGTAAGGGAGGGCTGGGGAGGGATGCAGAGAGCAGGAAAGCACACTCACATTGAAGAACATGATGCCAAAAACTCAGCCTCTGTGCAGCAGTGCTGAGTTGAATCTTGAAGACAGAGTTTTGAGTGAATTAGAAAAGAATAGCTTTATTGCTTTGCCAGGCAAAGGGGGACACAGCAGGCTCCTGTCACAAAAAACTGTATGTCCCAACCTGGGAGGATTTGATGAGGAGTTTAATAGCAATGATTCAAGGACGAGGTTGCAGGGTGTGTGCAGGGCTGACACTCCTTTAATCTGGCCTCAGGTGGTCTGATGAGTTTCTGTGGTTCCTTTAAACTGGCCTCGGGTGGTCTCTCAAAGAGCTTCTCTGGTTCCTTTAATATGGAATGAAGAATGTTAACATCTTCCATTTGTTGTGGGCTTTAGTTCTGTGAGGACCTCAAAGATATTGTTATGTGTATCCCTTGAGGCAGAACCAGGACCCTGCCCCAAGGCTGCACTATTGTTTCTTGGCTGCTCCTCCCTTGTCTCTGCATCTCCTCCCTTTCCTGATTAGCAACTGTCTGAATCTTCCCTTTGGAACTGAGGGAAGGTCATGGAGCCTAGAGTTGATTCTCTACAAACAAAAGACAGGGGACAGAAAGGTTTCTGTGCCGAGGAGCCTCACAGGGTCCTGCTCAGTTACAAACATGGATAGTAAAAACACTTTTTAGGACAACAGAACATGCTGGGTCAGTGCTGGTCCATTGATGAGCAATGTTGAAAGCCCCCAGCAAGAGAAAGGATCTCCTAAAGTCCCTGAGCCAGCTGGGGCCATGCCATGACTGGACCCTCCAACACCCAGGTCTTTCCACAACAGCACACAGCTGGTCTTTTGTACATAGAAGAAGACCAACAAAAATACTGAGCTTGGGTGTGAACTGTCACCAGAAAAGTACTAGGAATCAGGGTGGCCCAAGAAAGGCTGTCATCAGAGATGAGGCTTCAGCTAGATTTTGAAGGCTGGCTAAAAACTATGTTTGGCTCAGAAAATACAACTGAAACAGAGACCTGCTCCAGTGTTAGTTCCTATGTCCTTAGTCAGGAAAATAAAGGTAGATTTTATCCATCTCACCAACTCCTTACATTGGAGGGAGAATAGCAAGCCTGTTAAATTCTTCTACAGGGAAATATGGTCTCCTCATGCCCCTCCAAGGGAATGGACTGGCTTGGAACAGAGAGAGGAGTGGCCTGAGGAGCAGGTGGCTGACAGCTGAGGGAGCCTGCCAAAAAGATAATATCCCACTTAGCCCAGCCCTCAGGCAAGGGCAGGGATAGTGTACCTTATTTATGACTTCAAGGAGTTGGTCACAGATCACTGATGGTACAGGTCACTCCTTCCCTGGGAGGTGGTGGGGTGGGAAGGGGTAATGTGAAGATATTGATGCAGCTGCTCCATAAGCCACCCCAACCAAGCAGGAGGCAGTGATTGGGGACTCCACCCCATCTATGACTACTTTCCACACAGCCCCCACAAGCAGTGTTCTCATCTCCTCTTCCCAATCTCTCCAGGTTGGATGTCCTCCTTTTGCCCCTCCAGGTCTCCTCCCAGCCCTATGCTTTGTGTGGGGAGACTGGCATGTATGCACCCCATCAACAGGATCCCATGTCCTCTCTGCCATTGGAGACCCCCTGCCAGGAGATTAGCGAGGGGAGGAGGAAGTGAGGTGAGGGTGTTCATGCTCCCTCTCTGCAGGTCACTATGCCAGCTGCCAAGATCTGGTAGCAAAACTTTCATATAAAAAACTATGTACAGTTTTTATGTAAAAAAACACACATTCACAAACGCATAGGAAATGACTTGGAAGGATTAAAAAACTGGTGACAGTTAACTATGAGGAGGTTGGGAAGATTTGGGAAGGGTAGAAGGTGAAGATAAAACGTTTTTCCTTAAATATTCATGCTCGACTTTTTATGATTAGCACACGTTTGTGAATCGTTTTTGTAACGTAAACATTGTTAAGTAACTGCACTGGATATTTGTTGTGCTTTGGTAGAAGGATCAGTCCCCCTTTCCAACAGCCCTCTAGCTGTCTTTGGCTTGCTCAAGCCACATCAATCACATTCTGGCATTCCTTCCTATGCTGCAGAGCTTGGAGAGGTCAAATCTACTCCTTGAAGTTTAGGGCTCTAGATGTGGCTTGGTTTCTACAGATTAGGTGCATTTGCATGAGACCAATACAATTGTGTGAAGATTGAGTTTAAAGGAGTGAAGTGTTCATTTTATTGGCTTGGATTACAGCAGAAGAGGCTACAGTTTTGGTGGTGGCTTCCTGATTGTGGCAGGGGTAGCAGCTCCTTGGTTGTGATGCAGAAAACTCGGCCTCTGTGCACCAGTGCCAAATCGAATCTCAGAGACAGAGTTTTGAGTGAAGTAAAAAGAATAGCTTTATTGCTTTGCCAGGCAAAGGGGACACAGTGGGCTCATGCCCTCAAAAACTGTGTGTCCCAACCCGGGGGGATTTGGTGAGGAGCTTTATAATGATAGTTGAAGGGCTGGGTTCCTGATAAGGATCAGGTTGTGTGCAGCGCCTGCATTCTTCTAATCTGGCCTCAGGTGGTCTCCTGATGAGCTTCTATCGTTCCCAAGGTTATCAAGCTGTGACCTTCTCTCTGGAATGAAGAATGCTTCATCAAGTAGTTAACATCTTCCATTTGTTGAGGACTTTAGTTCTGCAGAAGAGCTCAAAGATATTGTTATGTGTATCCCTTGAGGTAGAACCAGGACCCTGCCCCAAGGCTGAACTATTGTTTCTTGACTGCTCCTCCCTTGTCTCTGCAACCCCTCCCTTTGCTGATTAGCAACTATTTAAGCCTGCCCTTTGGAACACAGGGAAGGTCATGGAGGCTGAAGCCTATACCCTACAAACAAGAAACGGGGCACACAGAAAGCCTTTCATGCCCAGGAACCCCCTAGGGTTCTGCTCAGTCTCACTCCCCCCTTTTCTTTGATACTTCTCAATCTTGAGGAAAACAGGTGTTGGACAAGAAAGAGAATAATTGTTTTGGATAGAGATGTTAATCATAAACAGCAGAGGAACTTGGTTCTAGGGGGACTTGATTTTAATCCCCACTTCTGTTTTGTCTTTCCCCAAGTCTTTCAGGGAATGGAGCTATGACTGTTCTGGCTACTTCCTGCTGACATACGGTGTAGTCCTGCCTCAGTTTGGGGGGAATGGATACTGAATTAGAAATACTTGAGTTCCAAGTTATGGATCTTGGTCTTGTATGATTAAGATCTCAATCCCTTAGTCTGCCATTTTGGTGCAACAGGTCCAGTTAGAAGTAGGAGGAGTGACAACTGGAACTTTAATAGACAAAATAGATCTCATTCCCTGAGGAATTCAGAAGAATAAGCCTGAAACTCAGTCTGGACCTGACACTTCAGGGAGACTTGTAGCCAGCTATCTAATTTTACCTAAGTAGGTTTTAACTTCTGATGTAGCATTAACATATACATAACAGGAGCTATTGGCGACTACACATATGTCTCTTCTTTCTGTTAATATCTGGTCTAAAGCGATTTCATTGTCTAAAAATGTTAAGAGTTACAAGAGGAGACTTTGAAAACATAAGGTTGCAGCTACTGGCTGCCAGCTGACACTGTTTGGGAATTGCTAGTGGCATCCCAAATCTGACATAGCTCAGAAAATTCAAGTTTTCAGCAATACAAGAATGAGTCTGAAATAACATCCACAATGGTCACTTACTTTAACCTTAGATGTCTGAAACATAGTTACTCCTTTGTGAATTTCAAGTTCATTCCCCTCCTCAGTGGCCAAATTAGATGTACAATACATGTCCAAAAGGACACAAAACAGGCCGCTTTGGTTAGTAAAATCTAAGTTAAACCATATATAAACCACAGTGACTTCCCCATACTTCAATATGCTCAGATTTTTTTTCTTTTTTTCTCATCATTACCCCTTTTGATTGCAAGTGTTTCAATAGAAGACACTGATGGTCAAAATATCTGTCCCTCAATGCCAGGGTGATTCAGCTGTTTGCCCCAGGTACCGATCATGTCCCCTGATAATAGGCCTCCTTTATATTTGCCTATTTAATCCATGTTGGGGGAAAACTGATCAGGTATCATGAACAAGCTCAGAGGTATGTTAATGTGGAAATGCTTTATAGTCCATACATTTTATCATTTATATCCAATTGTCACACAAGCATTGTACGTGTGCTTTTAGCAGTAGACCTCAAGCAAACAGTGATACGTCATGAGTAATTACACTCTGATAACTTCACTAGGTAATTTTCCTTTCCTCCTGAACATCAGGGCAAAAGTATGGCTAACACAATAACTTTCATAAATGCAGACTTCTACTAGCAGAACTAGAATTTCATATCTGTTGAAACATAATCTTTTTCTCTAAAATTACCCTCATCTCCATCAAACACAGCCAAACCAAGGCTAATTTTTTTCCAAAATAAGTCTGGTCCATTGACTACATAGGCTCCTCCATATTGACTCTGGTGTAATTCCTCAGAAGAAATCTCAAACTAAATTCCTGAAAGGCCTCTCAAGGACAGGAAAGCCATGACAAAGGCCTGCCATCAGATTCTGCCTTGGTGGATTTCTCTTTACTAAAAGTCCCCAAAATATCAAGATTCCTGCACATGTCAGGAGACAGTCTTTCCCATTCACCTGATAAGGTTGCTCAGAACCCGAGAGTCTGCAATTTCTGGAGCAACCAGGCAGAGAGAAAATAAAAATATTTCAATTTTACCTACAGAGGTGTAATTTATCCAATTTCTCTAAGTCATAAGTAGTTTGAGGGGAATGGCTTCCCTATGGAAAACACAGATCCAAACAAGTAATATTCCATACAAAAAACCCACAAATATTATAACCATATTCACCAGTTCACTCAGTAACTAATCTTTTTGTTATCTGCTTTATGAAGCCATCAGTTTTCCCATTAGGTTTTTTTTCTTTAATGTTTGTTTGTGTATTTATGTATTTATTTATTTTTGGCTGCATTGTGTCTTAGTTGCGGCACATGGGAGTTTTTGTTGCAGCGCACAGGCTCTTCATGTTGGCATGTGGATTTCTCTCTAGTTGCGGCACATGGGCTTAGTTGCCCCATGGCATGTGGGAGGCAGATTATCTTTTTTTTTTTTCCTGCGGTATGCAGGCCTCTCACTGTTGTGGCCTCCCCCGTTGCGGAGCACAGGCTCCGGATGCACAGCCTTAGCAGCCATGGCTCACAGGTCCAGCTGCTCCGTGGCATGTGGGATCCTCCTGGACCGGGACACGAACCCGTGTCCCCTGCATCGGAAGGCGGACTCCCAACCACTGTGCCACCAAGGAAGCCCTGGAAGGCAGATTCTTAACCACTGGACCACCAGGGAAGTCCCCTCCCATTAGGTTTTTATAATTTTTTTTAACCAGCTCAGTAGTATTGTCTAAAATTTATCAGAGACTTTTACTTCTCAAAAGGTCCTTCCCATGAACATTTCTTTTTAGACAGTAAACATTGTCTATTTTTGCTTCGTTCCAATAGAATACATTTGATCACATTTTTTTTATACAGCAGGTTCTTAGTCATCAATTTTATACACATCAGTGTATATATGTCAATCCCAATCGCCCAATTCATCACACCACCACCCCCCGCAGCTTTCCCCCCTTGATGTCTGTACGTTTGTTCTCTACATCTGTGTCTCAATTTCTACCCTGCAAACCAGTTCATCTGTACCATTTTTCTAGGTTCCACATACATGCGTTAATATACAATATTTGTTTTTCTCCTTCTGACTTACTTCACTCTGTATGACAGTCTCTAGATACATCCACATCTCAACAAATGACTCAATTTCTTTCCTTTTTCTGGCTGAGTAATATTCCATTGTATATATGTACCACAACTTCTTTATCCATTCATCTGTCGATGGGCATTTAGGTTGCTTCCATGACCAGGCAATTGTAAATAGTATTGCAATGAACACTGGGGTGCATGTGTCTTTTTGAATTATGGTTCTCTCTGGGTATATGCCCAGTAGTGGGATATATGGGATTGCTGGATCATATGGTAATTCTATTTTTAGTTTTTTAAGGAACCTCCATACTGTTCTCCATAGTGGCTGTGTCAGTTTACATTCCCACCAACAGTGCAAAAGGGTTGCCTTTTCTCCACACCCTGCCCAGCATTTGTTGTCTGTAGATTTTTTGATGATGCCCATTCTAACTGGAGTGAGGTGATACCTCATTGTAGTTTTGATTTGCATTTCTCTAATAATTAGTGATGTTGAGCAGCTTTTCATGTGCTTCTCGGCCATCACTATGTCTTCTTTGGAGAAATGTCTATTTAGGTCTTCTGCCCATTTTTGGATTGGGTTGTTTGTTTTTTTAATATCAAGCTGCATGAGTTGTTTATATATTTTGGAGATTAATCCTTTGTCCATTGATTCGTTTGCAAATATTTTCTCCCATTCTGAGGGTTGTCTTTTCGTCTTGTTTATGGTTTCCTTTGCTGTGCAAAAGCTTTTAAGTTTCATTAGGTCCCATTTGTTTATTTTTGTTTTTATTTCCATTACTCTAGGAGGTGGATCAAAAAAGATCTTGCTGTGATTTATGTCAAAGAGTATTCTTCCTATGTTTTCCTCTAAGAGTTTTAAGGTGTCTGGTCTTACATTTAGGTCTCGAATCCATTTTGAGTTTATTTTTGTGTATGGTGTTAGGGAATGTGCTAATTTCATTCTTTTACATGTAGCTGTCCTGTTTTTCCAGTACCACTTATTGAAGACACTGTCTTTTCTCCATTGTATATCCTTGCCTCTTTTGTCATAGATTAGTTGATCATAGGTGAGTTGGGTTTACCTCTGGGCTTTCTATTTTGTTCCATTGAACTATGTTTCTGTTTTTGTGCCTGTACCATATTGTCTTGATTACTGTAGCTTTGTAGTATAGTCTGAAGGCAGGGGGTCTGATTCCTCCAGCTCTGTTTTTTTCCCTCAAGACTGCTTTGGCTATTTGGGGTCTTTTGTGTCTCCATACAAATGTTAAGAATTTTTCTTCTAGTTCTGTAAAAAATGCCACTGGTAATTTGATAGGGATTGCATTCATTCTGTAGATTGCTTTAGGTAGTATAGTCATTTTCACAATATTGATTCTTCCAATCCAAGAACATGGTATATCTCTCCATCTGTTGGTATCATCTTTAATTTCTTTCATCAGTGTCTTATAGTTTTCTGCATGCAGGTCTTTTGTCTCCCTAGGTAGGTTTATTCCTAGGTATTCTATTCTTTTTGTTGCAGTGGTAAATGGGAGTGTTTCCTTAATTTCTCTTTCAGATTTTTCATCACTAGTGTATAGGAATGCAAGAGATTTCTGTGCATTAATTTTATATCCTGCAACTTTACCAAATTTATTGATGAGCTCTAGTAGTTTTCTGGTGGCATCTTTAGGATTCTCTATGTATAGTATCATGTCATCTGCAAACAGTGACAGTTTTACTTCTTCTTTTCCAATTTGTATTACTTTTATTTCTTTTTCTTCTCTGATTGCCGAGCCTAGGACTTCCAAAACTATGTTGAATAATAGCAGTGAGAGTGGACATCCTTGTCTTGTTCCTGATCTTAGTGGATATGCTTTCAGTTTTTCACCATTGAGAATGATGTTTGCTGTGGGTTTGTCATATATGGCCTTTATTATGTTGAGGTAGTTTCCTTCTGTGACCACTTTCTGGAGAGTTTTTATCATAAATGCGTGTTGAATTTTGTCCAAAGCTTTTTCTGCATCTATTGAGATGACCATATGGTTTTTATTCTTCAATTTGTTAATATGGTGTATCACATTGATTGATTTGCATATATTGAAGAATCCTTGCATCCCTCGGATAAATCCCACTTGATCTTGGTGTATGATCCTTTTAATGTGTTGTTGGATTCTGTTTGCTAGTAATTTGTTAAGGATTTTTGCATCTATATTCATCAGTGATATCGGTCTGTAATTTTCCTTTTCTGTAGTATCTTTGTCTGGTTTTGGTATCAGGTTGATGATGGCCTCATAGAAAGTGTTTCATAGTGTTCCTTCCTCCACAATTTTTTGGAAGAGTTTGAGAAGGATGGGTGTTAGCTCCTCTCTAAATGTTTGATAGAATTCATCTGTGAAGCCATCTGGTCCTGGGCTTTTGTTTGTTGGAAGATTTTTAATCACAGTTTCAATTTCATTACTTGTGATTGGTCTGTTCATATTTTCAATTTCTTCCTGGTTCAGTCTTGGAAGGTCATACCTTTCTAAGAATTTGTCCATTTCTTCCAGCTTGTCCATTTTATTGGCATAGAGTTGCTTGTAGTAGTCTCTTAGGATGTTTTTTATTTCTGTGGTGTCTGTTGTAACTTCTCCTTTTCATTTCTAATTTTATTGATTTGAGTCCTCTCCCTCTTTTTCTTGTTGAGTCTGGCTAACGGTTTGTCAATTTTGTTTATCTTCTCAAAGAACCAGCTTTTAGTTTTATTGATCTTTGTGATTGTTTTCTTTGTTTCTATTTCAGTTATTTCTGCTCTGATCTTTATCATTTCTTTCCTTCTGCTAACTTTGGGTTTTGTTTATTCTTCTTTCTCTAGCTCCTTTAGGTATAAGGTTAGATTATTTATTTGAGATTTTTCTTGTTTCTTGAAGTAGGCTTGTATAGCTATAAACTTCCCTCTTAGAACTGTATCCCATAGGTTTTGGATCATTGTGTTTTCATTGTCATTTGTTTCTAGGTATTTTTTGATTTCCCCTTTGATTTCTTCAGTGATGTCTTGTTTATTTAGTAACGTAGTGTTTAACCTCCCTGTGTTTGTGTTTTTTATGTTTTTTCCCCTTTAATTCATTTCTAATCTCATAGCATTGTGGTCAGAAAAGATGCTTGATATGATTTCAATTTTCTTAAGTTTACTGAGGCTTGATTTGTGACCCAAGATGTGATCTATCCTGGAGAATGTTCCGTGCGCACTTGAGAGGAAAGTGTAATCTGCTGTTTTGAGATGGAATGTCCTATAAATATCAATTAAATCTATCTGGTCTATTGTGTCATTTAAAGCTTCTGTTTCCTTATTTATTTTCATTTTGGATGATCTGTCCATTGGTGTAAGTGAGGTGTTTAAAGTCCCCCACTATTATTGTGTTACTGTTGATTTCCTCCTATCATATATATTTATAATTGTTATATCTTCTTCTTGGATTGATCCCTTGATCATTATGTAGTGACCTTCCTTGTCTCTTGTAACATTGTTAATTTTAAAGTCTATTTTATCTGATATGAGTATTGCTACTGCAGCTTTCTTTTCATTTCCATTTGCATGGAATATCTTTTTCCATCCCCTCACTTTCAGTCTGTATGTGTCCCTAGGTCTGAAGTGGGTCTCTTGTAGACAGCATATATATGGGTCTTGTTTTTGTATCCATTCAGCAAGCCTGTGTCTTTTGATTGGAGCATTTATTTATTTATTTTTGGCTGTGTTGGCTCTTCGTTTCTGTGCGAGGGCTTTCTCTAGTTGTGGCAAGCGGAAGCCACTCTTCATTGTGGTGCGTGGGCCTCTCACTGTCGCAGCCTCTCTTGTTGTGGAGCACAAGCTCCAGACACACAGGCTCAGTAGTGTGGCTCATGGGCCTACTTGATCTGTAGCATGGGACCTTCCCAAACCAGGGCTCGAACCCGTGTCCTCTGCATTGGCAGGCAGATTCTCAACCACTGCACCACCAGGGAAGCCCGGTTAGAGCATTTAATCCATTCACATTTAAGGTAATTATCGGGATGTATATTCCTATTACCATTTTCTTAACTGTTTTGGGTTTGTTTTTGTAGGTCTTTTTCTTCTCTTGTGTTTCCCACTTAGAGAAGTTCCCTTAGCATTTGTTGTAGAGCTGGATTGGTGGTGATGAATTCTCTTAGCTTTTGCTTTTCTGTAAAGCTTTTGATTTCTTCATCGAATGTGAATGAGATCCTTGCCGGGTAGAGTAATTTTGGTTGTAGTTTCTTCCCTTTCATCACTTTAAGTATATCATGCCACTCCCTTCTGGCTTGTAGAGTTTCTGCTGAGAAATCAGCTGTTAACCTTATGGGAGTTCCCTTGTATGTTATTTGTTGTTTTTCCCTTCCTGCTTTCAATAATTTTTCTTTTTTCTTTAATTTTTGACAATTTGATTACTATGTGTCTCGGCATGTTTCTCCTTGGGTTTATCCTGTATGGGACTCGCTGCACTTCCTGTACTTGGGTGGCTATTTCCTTTCCCTTTTTAGGGAAGTTTTCCACTATAATCTCTTCAAATATTTTCTCGGGTCCTTTCTCTCTCTCTTCTCCTTCTAGGACCCCTATAATGCGAATGTTATTGCGTTTAATGTTGTCCCAGAGGTCTCTTAGGCTGTCTTCATTTCTTTTCATTCTTTTTCCTTTATTCTCTTCTGCAGCAGTGAATTCCACCATTCTGTCTTCCAGGTCCCTTATCCGTTCTTCTGCCTCAGTTATTCTGGTATTGATTCCTTCTAGTGTAGGTTTCATTTCAGTTATTGTATTGTTGATCTCTGTTTGTTTGTTCTTTAATTCTTCTCGTTCTTTGTTAAACATTCCTTGCATCTTCTTGATCTTTGCCTCCATTGTTTTTCCGAGGTCCTGGATCATCTTCACTATCATTATTCTGAATTCCTTTTCTGGAAGGTTGCCTATCTCCACTTCATTTAGTTGTTTTTCTTGGGTTTTACCTTGTTCCTTCATCTGGTACATAGCCCTCTGTCTTTTCATTTTGTCTATCTTTCTGTGAATGTGGTTTTTGTTCCATAGGCTGCAGGATTGTAGTTCTTTTTGCTTCTGCTGTCTGCCCTCTGGTGGATGAGGCTACCCCCATGAACATTTTTGAAGATGAAGTACTTTTGCAAAAGCACAAGAGTACCACAATAAATGTCTATAAATGACAGAAAGACTTAAAAGGACAAAGTTAAACATCTGATTACAATGTAATCTGTAAAGAAACTTGGTTACAGTAACCTGAATTATGACTTGGTAACATTTTCAGAACATACCAGATTTGTAGGAATTACTCAGTTGACAATGCTTCCCATGTAATTTAACATACCAAGTAATCCCGGTTAATTTAGTATTTCTCTGAGATGCCTCAAGTTTCCTCTGAAGAATCTCAAAGTTGGCTGGAGGTCAGAAGAACTTTTAGAATCAGCCAAATAATACCTATTTACTAAGGCAAATACAGATCACTTAAAGGCAAAGGAACTCACAAGCTGTTATCAAAAGCAGTATTCCAAGAAGACTTTGGAGGGAGAAACCAAATTCAGTCTTTTCCCAGCCCATTCCCAACAAAATCCTTTTACCCAACTAAATTTCCTTTTCCTTTTCCACAGACCTACGGCTTTCTATATCCATATTATTTTGCTCTTTTCTTTTCCATTCAGAAAAAACCAGAGTCACTCAGAGGACTGAATGAACAGAGTTGTGATGGTTAACCTTATTCATCAACTTGACTGGGCCATGGGGTGCCCAGACATTTGGTCAAAATTATTCTAGTTGTTTCTGTGAGGGTGCTTCTGGGTGAGATTAACATTTAAATTGGCAGACCGAGTAAAGCAGATTGACCTCCTTAATGTGGGTGGCCTCCTCAAGTCAGCTGAGGGCCTGAATAGAACAAATAGGCTGATTCTTCCTCCAGTAAGAGAAAATTCCTTCTACCTGGTTGCCTTCAAACTGGTACATTGTTTTGTTCCTGCCTTTGGACTTCAACTAAAACACTGGCTCTTCCTGGGTCTTGAGTCTGCTGGCCTTTGGACTAGAACTACACCATCTGCTCTCCTGGTCTCAAGCCTCTGAATTTAGAGGGAACTAAACTATCATCATCTCTCCTGGGTTTCCAGTTTTACAACTCACCCTGAAGATCTGGGGACTTGCCAGCTTCCATAATCATGTAACGAATTCTTTGGAATCCCTCTCTCTCTACGTCTCTCTGTCTCTGTCTGTCTCCCTTTCTTTCTCTCTGCCTCTCTCTGTCTTTCCCTGTCTCTCTCTCTGTCTCTCTGTTTCTCTCCCCCATCCCACTTCTAATTCATCAGCAAATAGGTTGGCTTTGCCTTCAAGATCCATCCATACTACAAACACGTCTCATCACAACTACTGCTGTCTTCCCTGAGTTACTACACTAGGCTCCTGATTGGTTTCCCTGCTTTTTCTGTTTTTGGTCCCCTTAATGAGGTCCTCCATACAATGGCCAAGAGCGATCTTCTGCTGTGTCCTTTTTCCAATAATAACTAGTTCTCCAATTCTCTGACACCAACTGGATGTCCTACAATTTTATTCAATTCTGACACTAACTACCCAGAGTTAACACAGACCCAACAAGATAAGGCTTCAGTCCCAGAAGACTATTCCCACTTCAGAAACTAGCTACAAATGAGGTCCCCAGGCTAGCTGCATGTCTGCCCGGCCAAATACAAATGCAAAAGTTCCCATGACCCACCCAACCCCTCGTGTTTGATAACTGGCTAGAATGACTCACAGAACTCAGGAAAGCACTAGATTTACTCAAACTGAGCAGAACCCTCTGGGGCTCCTGGGCATGGAAGTCTTTTCATGTCCCTCATTTCTTGTTTGTAGGGAACAGACTCCAGCCCCATAACTTTCCCTGAGTTCCATAGGGCAGATTTGAACAGTTGCTAATCAGGGAAGGTAGGGGATGCAGAGACAAGGGAGGAACAGTCAAGAAACAATACTGCAGCCTTGGGTCAGGGTCCTGGTTCCACCTCAAGGGATACACTTAACAATATCTTTGAGCTCTTTACAGAACAAAAACAAGTGGAAGATTTTAACATTCTTCATTCCAGAGAAGCCCACCAGAGGCCACATTAATGGAACCAGAGAAGCTCATCAAGAAGGTAACCTGAGACCAGATTAGACAAGTGCAGGCCCTGCACACACCCTAATCTTATCAGCAACCCCACCCTTGAACCATTGCTATAAAACTCCTCACCAAATCCTCCCAGGTTGAGACACAGAGTTTTTGAGGGGCACAAGCCCACTCTGTCTCCCTTTGCCTGGCAAAGCAATAAAGATATTCTTTTCTACTTCACCCAAAACTCTCTGAGATTTGATTTGGCACTGGTGCACAAAAGCCAAGTTTTCAGCATCATTACTAATGCAGTTTTATTACAAAGGATACAGACGGAAGAGATGGATAGGGCAACGTATGGGGGGGCGGGAGGTGGAGTGGCACAGATGTTCCATGCTCTGCCCAGGCACTCCACCTTCTCAGCACATCAATGTGATCACCAACCTGGAAGCTCCCCTAGGCAAAATGTTTCAGAGTTTTAATAAAGTTTTCATTATGTGGGCATGATGGATTAAGTTAATGACCATTGGTGAATAAACTCAATCTCCAACCCCAGTCCCCTCCCCAGAGATGGAGGGAGTAGGAAGGTGAGGCTACAATTTCTAACCATCTAGTCATGTGGGTGTGGCCAGCCCCCATCCTGAAGCTATCTAGCCACCCCTCCCTCACCCCCACCCCCACCTCTATCAGGAGTGAGTCATCTCATTAACATACAAAAGACAGTCCTATCACTCAGGAAATTCTAAGGGTTTTAAGAGAAAAAGACCAAATATATTTTTTATTAGAGCCACATCATGTTACAACTCTATTCAAAATCCTCATTTCTTTCAGAGTAAAGGCCAAAGTTCCCACAATGGCCCACATAGCAATATATTCTGGCCCTACTGTCCTTCCCTTAACGAATTCCCTTTTATCCACAAAGGCCTCAGATATGCTAGGCAGGTTCCTACTACAAGCTTCTGCACAGTTGCTGTTTCCTTTGACCAGAAGCTTCTTTTCTCAAACGTCACCTGAGTAGTAAAGTCTCATCTGTCTTCCTTATTTAAATTGTGACTCTCCTCCAACACTCCAAATTCCCCTTTGATGTTCTATTTTCTTCCAAAACACATGTTACTAGTTGCATACTACATGTCCTAATTTGCTTATTATCTGACTCCCCCCACTAGAATGCATTTATTTCTTTTTTTTTTTTTTTTTTTTTTTTTTTTGCGGTACGCGGGCCTCTCACTGCCGCGACCTCTCCCGTTGCGGAGCACAGGCTCCGGACGCGCAGGCCTAGCAGCCATGGCTCACGGGCCCAGCCGCTCCGCGGCATGTGGGATCTTCCCGGACCGGGGCACGAACCCGCGACCCCTGCATCGGCAGGCGGACTCTCAACCACTGCGCCACCAGGGAAGCCCGAATGCATTTATTTCTCCTTGTAGTTCTATCAGTTTTACTCATGTATTTTGATGCTTTGTTGTTAGGCTCATACACATTAAGGATTGTTATATCTTTGTGGAGAATTTTCCCCTCTGTCATTATATAATATATCTTTTTCTCCCCAATAGTTTTCCTTGTTCTAAAGTCTGCTTCCTTTGAAATTAGTATAGCTGCTCCAGCTTTCTTTTGAATAGTGTTAAGTATGTCTTCTCCATTCCTTTACTTTTTTCCCTTCTTTTTGGTGTGGTAAAAATCACAACATAAAATTTAACATCTTAACCATTTTTAAGTGTACAGTTCAGTAGTGTTAAATATATTCACATTGTTGTGTAATAGATCTCCAGAACTTTTTCATTTTGCAAAACTGAAACTAAACTGAGCAGGACCCTGTGGGACTCCTGGGCATGGAAGCCTTTCTGTGTCCCCCATTTCTTGTAGGAAACAGACTCCAGGCTCCATGACCTTCCCTGAGTTCCAAAGGGCAGATTTGAACAGTTGTTGATAGGGGAAGGGGGGGAATGCCAGAGACAAGGGAGGAGCAGCCAAGAAAAAATAGTGCAGCCTTGGGGTGGGGTCCTGGTTCTTCCTCAAGGGATACACATAACAATGCCTTTAAGTTCTTTATAGAATTAAAACCCCAAAAATGGAAGAAGTCAGCATTTTTCATACTAGAGAAGATCAACTGAGGGAATTCCCTGGCGGTCCAGGGGTTAAGACTCCATGCTTTCACTGCTGAAGGCCCGGGTTCAATCCCTGGTCAGGGAACTAAGATCCTGCAAGCTGCCCTGAGTAGCCAAAAAAAATTTTTAAGACCACCTGAGGCCAGGCTAAAGGAACCAGAGAAGCTCATCAAGAAGGTAACCTGAGACCAGATTAGACAAGTGCAGTCCCTGCACACACCCTAATGTTATCAGCAACCCCACCCTTGAACTGTTGCTATGAAACTCCTCAGCAAATCTTCTCAGGTTTAGACACATAGGTTTGAGGGACAGGAGTTCACTGTATCCCCCTTTGAATGGCAAAACAATAAAGCTATTCTTTTTTACTTCACCCGAAACTCTATCTCTGAGATTCGATTCAGCACCAGTGCACAGAGGCCAAGCTTTAAGCATCAAAAATCCATACCCATTAAACAAAAATTCCTCATCCCCCATCCCCAGTCCTGGTGAAACAGGAGGGAAGGGAGCAGGGCACAACCTTTAAAAGAATGACATAGATGTTCAGGATACAACATAAATGGTTAGAATCAGTTAGGCCCAAGATGGCAGAAGAATCAACTTCCTGTAGACCTTGAGCCTCATTATACTCTCTTTGTAATACATTATCATATGCTAAGTGACACACCCACAGGTGTCATGACAGTTCCAAGGTCAACCATAAAAGACCAAAAATTGGGTCATGTCCCAATTCCTGGAAATCTCCATCCCTTCTCCAAAATAGTTGAATAATCTTCCCACTCATTATTCCATGAAATTACCCAGCCTATAAAAACTAACCACCCCATATTTTGGAGCCTCTTGCCATCTGAGATGGCCTACACTCTATCTATGGGGTGTGTATCTCTCTCAATAAATCTACTTCTTACCTATCATTTTGTCTCTCACTGAATTCTTTCTGTGATGAGACTTAAAACCTGAGCTTCATTAAGTCCTTAGACCAGGTGTGTGATTCCAATTAAAAGACAGTGGGTTCAAGTCCCAATCTGGGTTTTGGTTGGGTTCGAGTCCCAGCCCGTGGTTTCAAGTCCCATCTGAAGTGTGCAGTTTCACTGATAACTATCATTCTACCTTCTGTTTCTATGAGTTTGACTCTTTTAAATACCTTATATAAGTGGAATCAGAAAGTATTTGTCTTTTTGTGACTAGCTTATTTCACTTAGCATTATGTCCTCAAGGTTCATCTCTATTGTAGCATGTGACGAGATATCCTTTTTTAAGGCTGAATAATATTCCATTGTGTGTATATGTCTCATTTTGTTTATCTGTTGATTATTTCTGAGTATTTCATTATTTTTCATACTATTATAAATAGAATTGATTTCTTAATTTCCTTTTCTGATTGTTCATTATTAGTGTACAGAAGCACAACTGATTTTTATGTGTTGATTTTGTATCCTGCAACTTTGCTGAATGTATTTATTAGTTCTAATGTGTTCTTTATGGCATCTTTAGAGTTTTCTACATAGAAGATCATGTCATCTGTGAACAGAGATAACTTTACTTCTTCCTTTCCAACTTGGATGACTTTTTTTCCTTTTTTTTGACTAATTGCTCTGGCCAGGACTCCAACACTATGTTGAATACAAGTGGCAAGAGTGAGCATCATTGTCTTATTCCTGATCCTAGAGGAAAAGTTTTCAGTCTTTTACCATTGAATATGATGTTACCTGTAGGTTTTTATACATGGTCCATTCCTTTATTTTTAACCCATTTGTGGTTTTATATTTATTTATTTAGTTTTTAACATCTTTATTGGAGTATAATTGCTTTACAATGGTGTGTTAGTTTCTGCTTTATAACAAAGTGAATCAGCTATACACATACATATATCCCCATATCTCCTCCCTCTTGCATCTCCCTTCCATCCTCCCTATCCCACCCCTCTAGGTGGTCACAAAGCACCGAGCTGATCTTATATTTAAAATAACTTTTTTTGTAGACAACATATAGTTGGGTGGTGGTTTTTTATCCATTCCGGTAGTCTCTGTCTTTTACTTGTATATTTAGACTATTCACATTTAAAGTGACTATTGAGATAGTTTGATTAATGTCTACTATATGTCTAACTTTTCTATTTGTTACACTTGCTCTTTATTTCTTTTTTGTCTTCCGCATTTTCTGCCTTTCGTGGTTTTAACTGAGCATTTTATATAATTCCATTTTATCTCCTCTATTAGCCTGAAAAAAATTCTCTCTGGATATAGGATTCTGGGTAGAATTTTCTTTTCTTTCAGCACTTGAAAAATATTGTGCCACTCCTTTCTGACCTGCATTATTTTAGAAAACGGCTGTCATTCTAATTTTTTCCTTATGTGTATGGTGTCATTTTTTCCTCTGACATTCAAGAGTTTTTGTCTTTAATTTTTAGAAGTTTAATTCTGGTGTGTCTTGGCATGGATTCTGTTGGGTTTATTCTTTGGGGGGTTTGCTCAGCTTCTTTCATATGTGGGTTTATATCTCTTACCAAATTTGGGAAGTTTTCAGTTATTATTTCTTCAATTCCTTTTTCAGCCATGCTCTTTTTCTCCCTCCTTTGGAAACTCTGGTGACACGAATGTTAAATCTTTTGTTATAGTCTCAGAGATCTCTGAGCCTCTGTGCAATTATTTTCACTTTATTTTCTTTCAATCTATTGTTTAGATTGGGAGTTTTCTATTGTTCTATCTTTACTTATTCTCTCTGTTCCTTCCATTCTGCCATTGATCCCATACACTGAGATTTCCACATTTTCCAGTTCTAAAATTTTCATTTAGCTATTTTTTATATTTCCTATTTCTTTGCTGATACTTTATATTTTTCTCTATTAAATAATTCATAATGAATTCATAATTGCTCTTTGAAGCACTTTTATCTGGCTGCTTTAAAATATTTCTCAGGTAATTCTAAAATTTATGTCTTTTTGGTGTTGAATTGTGTTGATTGTATTTTCATTCAGTTTGAGCTCTTTCTGGTTCTTCTTGGTATGATGAGTAAATTTTTACTGAAAATTATGAAACTCAGGATATTATTTTTAAAAAATTTTAGTTGGATTTTTCTGACACTGCTCTGGCAGGAGGAGTAGGGACAGTGTCTTTTTATAACCAGATGGGAAAAGAAGTCTAGGTTCCCTTCTCAGCCTCCACTGACACCTGTGCATTGAGGACTCCTCATTACTGCTGAGTGGGGTGGGAGTTCCAGCTCCCTATGTGGTCTCCATTGACACTGTAGTAGGGGTAACTTCATTACCACTGGGCTATAGTGAAAGTCCTGACTCTCCAGTATTCCTGCTTTGACACCTCCCAATGGGAAGAAAAGGGGAGCCTCATAACTGCTGGGTGGCATGCAAGTCCATGTTTCCCACATGGTGTCCACTGGTACCACAGGAATTATATCTTATTACCTGCTAGCAGGTATGAAGTCCCATATCCCTACTTGGCCTCCCCTGACACCACCTCTTTGGAGGTAGTGTTGGGATACCTCTTTACAGCCTCATGATGGTGGAAGTCTAGGTTTCCCACTAGGACTTTGAAGGCATGGGTGGGGATAAGATCCATAATTTTTTCCATGTTTTTTGGCTGGAGGAGAGCAGTTACTGCCTAAATTCTATCTATCTTGCTTGGCTGCTCTTGTCTGGGACCTTTGTTGGGACTTTTTTGGCCTACACCCATTTTTATTTCCAGGTCACCAGCTTCTTCATCTCCAAGTCTGGGATATAGGAGGCCAAAGGAAAACTCAGAGAACTCATCATCATGTTATTCATTAGGTCCAGTGGTCCCTAGCCAGTCTGCCTTCTTCACTTCATGTTTCTGAGGCTTCTTGTGTTTGTTTTATATATAATGTTTAGGGATTAATTATACCTTGAAAGAAGAATAGAGATAAGTACATCTATTCCATCTTCCCAGAAGTGGAAAAACCACTTTTGCCCATTTTCAAACGTTGCTTTTTTATTATTATTGAGTTGTTAGAGTTGTTTATATTTTCTGGAGAAGTGTCCTTTTTTCATATATTTCATTGCAAATTTTTTCATTCAATCTGTGGCTTACCTTCAAGTTTTCTTAAGGGTATCTTTTGAAGAGTGAATGGTTTTAAGTATGACAAAGTTCAATATATGATTTTAGTGTTTTTTGTGTCATAGTTAAGAAAACTTCCCAAGGTAATTAAGATTTCATTTTGGGTTTTCTTCCAAAATTTCATTGTAGATTTTATATTTTGGTCTATAATCCATTTTGTGTTATGATCCATTTTTATGTATTTGATCTGGTATGAGGTAAAGTTCAAAGATCTCCCCTGCCCCATGAGGATATCCAATTCTTCCAGCACCTTTTGTGAGAAATTGAATAGCCATACATATGTGGGTCTATCTGGACTCTGTTCTGTTCCACTCTTCTTTGTATCTGTCTTTAGGTCAGTACCATGCCATTTTGATTCCTAAAGCTTTATAATAAGTCTGGAAATCAGGTAATGAAAGTCCTCTCCCTTTGTTCTTTTCTTCAAATAATTTTGGTTATTTTAGGCACTTTGCATTTTGAAATAAGCTTTTTTTAACTCAAAAATATTTTTTTCTAGTAAGAAATATGTAACACAAAACTTGCCATTTAACCATTTTTAAGTGTACAGTTCAGTGTCATCAAGTACATTATAATGTTATACAACCATCACCACTAATCTATTAAGTCAGTTTGTCTATTTCCACAAATAAAGCCTGTGGGTTTTGATTGTGATTGCATTGAATCTGTAGATCAATTTGGGAAGAATTGATGTCCTAATAATATTGAGTCTTCCAGTGCATGAGCCTGGTATATCATTCTATTTATTTTTGTCAGCAATATTTTGTAGTTTTCAGTACACAGGTTTTGCACATCCTTTGTCAATTTTGTCTTTAAGTTTATATATATATTTTGATATTGTATCATTTTTTAAATTTCATTTTGATTTTTTATTATAAATATATGGAAATATATTGATTTTGCCATATTGATCTTGTACCCTGCAACTTTGCTAAACTCATTTATTTGTTCTAATAGTTTTTTGGTAGATTCCTTAGGACTGCCTGCATAGATGATCATGCCATTTGCCAATAACAACAGTTTACCTCTTCTTTTTCAATTTGGATGCTTTTTTTTTCTTTTTCTTGTCTTCTTGTGCTGGCTAAGACTGCCAACAAAATGAATAGAAGTGATGAGAGAAAACATCCTGTTTAATTCCTTATTTGGGGAAGAAAGTATTCAGTCTTTCACTATTAAGTATGATATTAATTATATGAGGGGGGGTTTGTAGTTGCCCTTTTTCAGATTGAGAAATTTCCTTTATTATAATTTTTCTGAGAGGTTTTTTAAAATCATAACTAGATGATTCTGTTAAATGATTTTTTATACATTCATCAAAATGATTGTTTTTTCTTACTTAGTTTGTTAATAAATCATACATTTTTTATGTTCAAATGTTTGCATTTCTGGCATAAGAATGTATTGATTTTTTTTTTTTAAGAAGATGTTGGGGGTAGGAGTTTATTAATATATTTATTTATTTATTTTTGCTGTGTTGGGTCTTCGCTTCTGTGCAAGGGCTTTCTCTAGTTGTGGCAAGGGGGGACCACTCTTCATCACGGTGCGTGGGCCTCTCACTATTGCAGGCTCTCTTGTTGCAGAGCACAGGCTCCAGATGCACAGGCTCAGCAGTTGTGGCTCACGGGCCTAGTTGCTCCACGGCATGTGGGATCCTCCCAGACCAGGGCTTGAACCTGTGTCCCCTGCATTAGCAGACAGATTCTCAACCACTGCGCCACCAGGGAAGCCCAAGAATGTATTGATTTTTGAAAAGGATATAGAAACCATGCTTTGCAGGGAGGAGATTAGATGGGAAAAGCCACTCTTCAAATGAGATCTTCCTTTTTCAATTAGCATGATGCTATCCAGGAGTGACAGAAGAGAACTAGCAGCACTTAATCAACTGCTGCAAACTGAGCATTGTTTCTGTAATAGGAAGCAGAGTTCAGGTAGTGATTAGAAATATGTGAAATAATGTTAGATGGAAGTCAGTTGATCATTGGAGTCTCTAGGACCAAAAGAGATGAGCAACTCTAAGGCTGTACTTGCTCTGTATGATTGATCATGCTATGAGTCTTGCAAAAAAGACTTACTTGAGTGACCATGAAAAGAATCCCAGCCCATTACTAAGTTCCTAGGCCTGAATCAATTCATACATTCAGAGCCTCCGGAATAAAGGGGAAATCAGGAAACGTTGAGTATGAATATTGAAATAACACAAATGTGTACTGGAAATCTCCCTCCTCACCATGGCCAGTGGAACTAGAGGCCAGTGTAACTGATCATTAAGGAAATGAAAATACTAAGACCGTTCAGAAATTACTGGACTCCAGCTGTAAGCTAGTACTAATTCCTGCAGACTCAGAATATACCATGATCCACTGATCAGAGTGCAGACTTATACTATTTTCTTCCCATCTCTATACATTTGGACTTTGTTAGTTTAGGGGTTTTAGAATTTAAGAGAAAAAGGCTTCTACCTGGAGATTGCAACAATGTTTACATTGAAATAAAAGTTGAAAATTCCACATAATTAGTTTGAATTCTTCACGGCACTGGATAAACTACCAAAAAACAGTTGTGTTGGTTGGAGTGATTGATCCTAATTGTCAAGAGGAAATAAGGGGCCTGCTACACAACAGGAATAAGAAGGAATATTTCTAGAACCAAGGACTTTGAAGGAGACCCCTGACCAATACTCCACTATGGGAATGTAAATCCAGGTACATAAAGAGATTCCATGATTCTTCCTCCTTCCTCATCTACAGCTACCAATGGGGGCATACATGGCCTAAGCCTAACTAACCAAAAATCTCTCCCCTCTCTCTTTCTCTCCTTCTCTCTCCCTGTCATCTTTTACTGGAAAGATACTTGGATGAAAGAAAGAAATTGTTGACACTCAGTCATTTAAGTTGTGCTACCCTGCAGAGGCAACCACTAGCTGCCCACTAATATCCATCCATGTGACCATCTTCCACAGTAATGAATTTAAATATGGGAAGTAGCAACCCCGCTAGGAACCATATTTCCCAGCCCCCATGGTGCCAAGTGACTAAGCTCTCATAAATAGAATGAGCAGAACAATTCCTGCCTCACATATTAAGAAAAAAATCCCCAGCCCTGAACTCTTATTTTTCCCTTCTGATGACTGGAATGGCAGCAAGCAGAGGGACCTTAGAGGCCATATGCTTAAAACAGAAGCTTTATCATAAACCTGGATCCTTGAATATCCGCACAGAGCAAGGCTTCACCGACATTGGACCACACATCTTGAACTGTAAGTTGAAAAAATAAATAAATTTATTTGTTCTTACAGTCACTGAATTGGAGAGTCTCTGTCACAATCTTGATACATACTCAATTAATTTGTTTTGATCTCAGTCTGATGTTCAGTCTTTCTGTCAATTCAGTGATCTCTATAACTAGTATAGTAATTACAATTTTAAATACCCTTGGGGAAATAGATACTGTTATCTGACTCCAGCCATTGCGTTAGCTGAAAATTTTTAGATGAGAGCCCCCTTAAAGCAGCATTCTCTTGAAGGGGATGCAAGTTATGGCAGAGACCCCTGGTCATTGCCAATATCTGTTCTTCCTTTCTCCCGTAATAATAGTTCAACCACTTGTAGCTGATGACGTGGCTATCCAGCTTCTCTTGAACTAGAAATGGCCATAAGACTAAGTTCTAGCCAATGGGATGTAAATAGAAGTGATATGTGTAGCTTTCAGATCACACTCTTAAAAGGTGGGGGATGCCCTCCCCTTACTCTATCTAGGGTGTGTGACACCCTAGAAGATGAGGGCAACACAGTAGACACAGAAGAAAAATAATATAGAAACAGCCTGGGTCCCTGACACCATGGACTGCTTTGAGAGAGATAAAAACTTCTATCTTATATAAAACACTATTTTTTTGGAGAGGAGAATCTCATTAGACCGGCCAAAGCAATGTCCTAACTGATGCATAAATTATGTTCTCAAAGTACAACTGAGATACTGAAAGGGAAACTGTAATGTGTGGATTGGAAGACAAGAGAAGGGCTCTGGCTTCAGTGGGGCTACTAACTTGCTAGGTGACTTGAGCAAGTCAGACCCCTTCTTGGAGTCTCAACTTCTCCATCTAAAAATGCAGCCCCTACCAAGATGAACAGCCAGTGAATAAGTTGAGAACATGCCAAACACAACAAAAAAGAAAAAGAATAGGCAAAATCAAGCCCTGCCATAGGCGAACAAATCCTTGGAAAACATCGAAAACAAAAAACAAGTCATGTATATTATACGGGCAACTCTATGCCTTTTCTTTTTCTTTTTTTTTTTTTTTTCTTTTTTGCCTTGGTGTTATTCTCGTAGACATTTGTGTTTTTAAATAAATCTTACAGATTCAGTGCCAAAATCCCACCTGCATCCTGCTGAGAAGTCATAATGCCATGTTTATGACACCAGGCTGTTTCCATGGGGATGATTGTGTCAGTGTAATTCCTGCATTATGACTTCTGGGTATGTTTGAAAAGATGGGTGAAGGCAATGAAAAAATCTTTGAATATGCACATTTGTTGTTATTCTGATAACTCACAGCCACAGGAATGATGATCCTGAAAATAGAGAGGAGGAACCAGACAGACGCCCACTAAAGGATGACATCATTTTCCTGACTGCTGCAAAGGTCACTTAACCCCTCAGCCCTTCTTCCTTGAAGTTTTTGGTCTGCTTCACTTTTAATTTTTTCTTTAAGTTTTTAATATAATAATTTGCATCAGGCAGCTGTAAGGCTTTTATGTGCTCCATCTCATTGCCTAAATCATCTGGGTGGGGATTGCATTAAGCTCATCCTGAATAATGGCTTCTATTATTTAAATCCATTATTTAAATTCAATTTTGCCAAGAAGTTATCACTCCTACTCCATCTGCAAATATGGAAACTTAAATGTAGAGGTTCCTCCTGAAATTTTCCATAGAGAGAAAAAAATGTCATCCATTTAAATTCATGCTTTGAGCCCTGCAAATTCCTTGAGCAAACAATTTTAAACAACCTATTTCTTTTTAATATCAAAAAATTTTTTTAATTTGCTGATTATAAAAGTAATTCATTTACTGTAAAAAAAATCAAACACTGAAGAATCTAAAGTAAAAAAGTGTCTACTCAAAATTGCTATGTTCCACAGAAACATTGTTTTATCTTCATATTTTTTCTAGATTTTTAAATATAAAGAAATATCAATATTTATGAAAATTGAATTATATAATATTGTAGCAGACTGCATTTTCCAAAGAGGACCACATCAATATCCCCATCCTGCATGAACTTCTGCAAGTGTCCTTGCTCCCTTCAATCCATTCTTTCATAAGAAAAGGTAATTTCTCCACCCCCTGGAATCTGAGAAGGCCTTTGGACAGCTTCAGTCAATAGAATATGGCTGTCATAATGTTATGCTCGTTCTGTGCATAGCCTTTAAATGGCCTGGCAACTTTCATTTCCTACTTCTTGGAAGCTGGCCACCATGTAAGAAGTAGGACTCTCCTGAGACCATCATGCTCTTCAGGAAGCCCAAGAAGGCCTGGAAGATGAGATTCCATGTTGAGAGGTGAGGAAACCAAAGTTCACCAAGGCACCAGACAGGCAAATGAAAAAGTCATCTTGAAAGTGGATCCTTCCATCCCAGCTGACCCAGCTGATATATCTGGGGTGGTCAAGAACAAACCATCCAGCTGAGCCCTTCCGGATTCCTGATCTACGAAATCAGATGCAGAGTGAAATCATTGCTTTTTTTAATGATTACCAAGAAATTTTTAATGAAATGGGAAAATATAATTATGGGACATTAAGTGAAAAAACTGAAGTCCAAAACTATAAATACAAGATGTTAGCTACGCCTTTGCTTGTCTCACTTAACTCACTGCAGCAGCCACCTAAATGGGCTCCCTCAACCGGACATGACCCCTTTCAATCTATTCTCTGTATTGTAACCAGAGAGGACTTCCTAAATTAAAATGGTTATTTTAAACTCCAAAGTTCTGGGGTTCTTTGTAACATAGCAACAGATAACCGAAACATATTCTTCGAATATTTTTTGTTAAAACAAGTTAAATGGACCTCATATCTTTTAAGGGTTCTCATATTATATGCATTTATCATACTTTAATTAACTCATCCTTAATAGATGTACTTTTAGACTGTTTTCCTTTTTATTATCATAAATAATGCTGAGGTGAATATTTATTTACATATGCACCTATCTGATTATTTTCAAGAGTGAATGTTTGTAAGTCATATTACTGGGCCAAAAGATAATTCAAAATTCCATTTTGCTATCTTCAGCCTGCTTGTATTTCAGGGATGTACAGAGTTATTCCCACACAAGGGTTATTTGAGAATTTCTCTTTTTTCCACACTTTCATCATCTCTGGACCTTATCAACATTTATAATCTTAGCCAAGCTGCTAATGTATACATAGTTTCACTTTTTTTTTTTTTTTTTTTTTTTTGTGGTACACGGGTCTCTCACTGTTGTGGCCTCTCCCGTTGCAGAGCACAGGCTCCGGACGCACAGGCCCAGCGGCCGTGGCTCACGGGCCCAGCCACTCCGCGGCATGTGGGATTTTCCCGGACCGGGGCACGAACCCATATCCCCTGCATCAGCAGGCGGACTCTCAACCACTGCGCCACCAGGGAAGCCCCGGGGGCCTCTCTTCATTGCCATGCATGGGCCTCTCACTATCGCAGCCTCTCTTGTTGCGGAGCACAGGCTCCAGATGCGCAGGCTCAGTAGCTGTGGCTCACGGGCCTAGTTGCTCCGCGGCATGTGGGATCCTCCCAGACCAGGGCTCGAGCCCGTGTCCCCTGCATTAGCAGGCAGATTCTCAACCACTGTGCCACCAGTGAAACCCTAAAGCTTAGTTTTTTATGTAAATAAATTTATATATAGAAGACATTACTGTTCACCAATATTTTCATTACCCTTCCTCTTCCAGAGGAGCATAGGAAAAACAGATTTCCCTAATTAAGTGAGCTTATGTATGTTTATGTGCCTTGATTTGGATGGAAAACAAAAAAGAAAAGGGAAAGGACATGCATAAAATCCAGGAGAATACCTTTAAATGCTGTTGCACAATTCTCTATTAACTTATTTCCCCTACTGCATCAATCATGAAAATACAGGTTGATAGGAAAAGTCCATAAGATCTAAATGGCCTGGAAGTCTAAACCAATCTGTTGAGAAAATTGCTCTGGAGAGTCTTCCAGACCCTCAGAGTTTTTGTGAGCAAGAAATAAATGTTTTTCAAATTGATGCACTGATAGTTAAATTGTTTACTACTGAAGAGTAACCTAATTTATCTGACTTATACTCAATACAATACACACCTGATTATATACATGCTTTCCAAATGCAGGGTTTGTTGTTTGGTTTGTTTGTTTGTTGCTTGGCTCCACCCCTACCTACACATATATCAACACACACAACATGGGTCACATTGGGAGAAGAATTTAAAAATCTGGTATGAATCCTTCCGTATTTTTCCTTCATGCTCACAATACTATAACAAATATGCACATACACATACACAGGAATGTATGTAAACTGGGATTTTAGTCTTTGTTTTCTTAAAAAAAGAAAGTGGACTATTATATACCCTTTTCTGTATCTTGCATTTCTTACTCAATAAGTGGTAGAGGAAGTCCCCTACTGCAGCTCTAATTCAATCATTTCACCAATTGCTCAACAGAATGGAGTATGAGTGCCATAGAATGTATTCAACCATTCCCTTCTTGACCGGCATGCACTTTAATCCAGCGTTGTGCTGTTAGAAACAATGCTGCAATAACACTTTAGTGCCCATGCCCATTAATAGATCTGCTTTTATTTCTATTGGCATTCTTGGGAGAAGTCTGGTAAGGTTAAATGATATATGTGTTTTTATTTTTAATAAATACTGCTAGGTTACTTCTGCCAAGGGCTATAACACTGCACATTTCCACCAGGGGTAGGAAAGCATCATTTTCTTTAAATCCCCACAGGTATTAGGTGTGTAACTCTTTCTAATGAATGTAAACTCATAGCTCTTTAAATTTGCATTTTCCTGGCTACCAGTGAATTTTAGCATCTTTTTATGTATCTGTGACCATTTAAATTTGCTCCTCTATGATTTTTCCTTAGCTGATATTTTAACTACTATATTTTTCTTGTCAGTTTGAAGAAGTACTTAGAATAATATGGACAACTTACCCCTTATCTGTCATTTGTATTACATGATTTTTTCCCACTCCATTTTGTCCATTCATTTAATTGCTTCAATAGACTTACAAAGGTTATTATAATTTGTTTTATAACATCTAAGTTTCTGGTTTTAGTTGAGAAGTTCTCCTTGACCCCTAAGTTGCAGAAGTTTTTTGCAGGAGTATTGTATTTTTTGTTGTTTTTTGTTTTGAATACTTGAGCATTTAAGTCATGAGGAACGTACTTAACTTTTTTCTTCTTTTTTTGATTTTAAAAGTTAAGGTATTATTTATATAAAATAAAATACACTTATTTTAAGTGTGCAATTTGACGAATCATGGTAATTGTATATGACAAAGTAATCACAATCAAGATATAGAACATTAAAAAAATAAAAAATAAATTTAAATAAATTTTAAAAAAAAGATATAGAACAGTTCCGGGCTTCCCTGGTGGCACAGTGGTTGAGAGTCTGCCTGCCGATGCAGGGGACACGGGTTTGTGCCCCGGTCCAGGAGGATCCCACGTGCTGTGGAGCGGCTGGGCCTGTGAGCCATGGCCGCTGAGCCTGCACGTCCGGAGCCTGTGCTCCGCAACGGGAGAGACCACAACAGTGAGAGGCCCACATACTGCAAAAAAAAAAAAAAAAAAAAAAAAAAAAAAAGATATAGAAGAGTTCTATCATCATAAAATTTTTCTTATGTAGCCTTATATCTCCAACCCCAGCTCCAGGCAACCACTGATCTGCTCTCTGTTACTATAGTTTTGCCTTTTTCTAGAACTTTTCATAAATGAAATCATCCACTATAGACTTTTGTGTTTGACTTATTTCACTTAGCATAATGTTTTTGAGATTCATCCATGACGTTGAGTGCATTAATCTTTTGTTACTTCTCATTGCAGTATAGAATTCCATAGTATAGATAAACCACAATTTGTTTATCCACTCACTGGTTTTTGCCTATTATACATTGTCTTACAATACATTTGTATACATGGTTTTGTGGATATAAAGTTTTCTTTCTCTTGGGTAAATATCTAGGAGTGGAGCTTCTGGGTCACATGGTAAGTGTATGGTTACAGTTAAATGTACTACCAGACTGTTTTCCAAAGTGACTATACAATTTTGCATTTTAGCCAGCAATGTGTGAGACTTACAGTTGTTCTATATCCTCACCAACACTTGGTATTATCAATACTTTTCGGTTCAGCATTTTAATAGGCATGGCATGTCATTATGGTTTTTAATTGGTTTTTCTCTGATGACTAGTGACATTGAGAATATTTTCATATGCTTATTGGGCATTCATATATCTTCATTTGTAAAATATCCATTCACAAATTTGGTCCTTGTTTTAGAAAGACCTTCTGCCCAGTTTTTATTGGGATGTTTGACTTCTTAAGAGTTCTTTATGTATTTTAAATACAAGTCCTTGTCTGATGTATGTTTTGAGAAAAAAAAATTATCCCAATTTATGACTTACATTTTTATTTCTTAACTGTGGTTCTTAAAATCCCAAAGATTTTAATCTGAATGAAGTCCATTTTATAATTTGTTTGCATTTATATTTTATGCTGACTGTATCTTGTTTAAGAAATCTTACTATAATCAAAGTCACAAAGATTTTTCTCCTATGTTTTCTTCCGGAAGTTTTATTATTTTAGTTCTTACATTTAGGTCTATGATCCATTTTTAATTAACTTTTTCTAGTGTTAGGTAAAGGTGTAAGTTCATTTCTTGTATATGAATATATAGTTATTCTAGCACCATTTGTTGAAAACTTTCTTGGCACTTGATTGACCATTTAAGTGTGGGTCTACTTCTGAACTCTATTTTGTTCCACTGGTCTCTATGACTATCCTTATACCAATTTCGATTGTTACAGATTTATAGTAAATTTTGAAATCAGGTAGTGCAAGTCTTACAAATTGATTTTTCTCTTTCAAAATTGTTTTAAGTATTCTATGTCCATTGCCTTTCTATATAAATTTTTCAATTTGCTTGTTATATTTCTTCAAAAATCCTACTGGTTTTCATCTTCTCAGACCCTGGAGCATCCCAGATGCATAGCCCAGACTGAGGGATGTGGATACTGAGGAGGCCCAGAGCAGATAGAGTAACTGTAATCTGTTCCTTAACAGATTTGCTTTCTTGCCTGAAACAACTAACATATAGGACAAAATAAGAGTTTCTCAAGACATTGAACATCAACTATAAAAGGACAGTGATCTCTGAAAGATGAAGAACAGATGAGGTGAGCCCTACAATTGCTCTAGCTATGGCCTAGAGATAGTTCTCAGGCAGCAGCACAGGTCAGGGCAACCCAAGTGGAGCATAGCAGTCTCCCTAAGTTGAAGAGAGGAGCTGGGATCCAGAGGGGCTAAGGCAGCTAGAATTAGCAGAGCAGAGTGTTGAGGAGGAGAGAGCGAGCTGCAAGGAAAGAGAACTCCAGAGATCTATTTGGTGCTTTGTGACCACCTGGAGGGGTGGGATAGGGAGGGTGGGAGGGAGGGAGATGCAAGAGGGAAGGGATATGGAAACAGATGTATATATATAACTGATTCATTGTGTTATAAAGCAGAAACTAACACACCATTGTGAAGCAATTATACTCCAATAAAGTTGTAAAAAAGAGATCTATGAGAGTCCCAATACTCTTCAACACACACGTGTGAGAAAACTATCAAAAGGATTAGAAGGGAAAGTCCTCGAGGAGTACAAAGGGCCAACATAGTGCCTGTTCACATGATCTGGAGTGAAAAATCCTCCTAATTATAGGAACTGGTAGAATACTAAAGAGAGTTTGCCTCAGTAGTGGAGAAATTTTTACCCTAATCTGAACATTGCTCTGTTCCCTGTTAACCAAGCTTAAGGTAAGACCCAAAAGGATCAAATTGTTTCCAAGCAACTTAACTGCATCCAAAAATGAAGCTCAAATATATTTAAGCAAGTATACATTAAAGAATAACGTACACAAGGAAAATTTCACAAAGCCTAAAATACATTCAAAAATTAAGAAGCATACACAGAAGTAGAAAAAAATGCAAGCCATAATGAGGAAAAAAGTCAATCAAACTGACCCAGAAATGACACAGATGATAGAGTTAGGAGGCAAGGGTATTAAAATAGTCATTATAACTGCATTCCATATGTTTAAGCTAGAGGAAGATTGAGCACAATAAGTAAGGACATGAAAGATATTTTAGAACAGCAAAAAATCGAAATGGTTTTTCTTTTTTCAATCCTCTTTCTGTTCTTCACCTTGGATAATATTTATCATTCTATCATCATATTCACTTACATTTTCTTCTTTCATATCCATTTGGATTTTAAGTCCATCCAGTGAATTTTTAATTTCCAAAATTGTATTTTTTTATTTCTATTTGCTTCCTCTTTACTGTTTTTATTTCCTTTGCAGAGATTTCCTTTTCTATGCTGAAATATTTTCATTAATTGAAAATATGTTTTCTTTTACTTCATTGAGGATAGTTGTAATAGTCATTTAAATAACCTTGTCTATTAATTGCAGCAGCTGATTAATCTTGGGGGGTCATACCTGATTGACTTGTCTCCTCTTGAGAATACATTCCATTTTCTTAGTTCTTTATATGTTAGATAATTTGGGATTATATGCTGGACATTATGCATGTTAAGTTGTGAACATTCTGGATTCTGTTATTTTTCTCTTATGAGCGTTTTTAGCAGAGAATGCTCTTGCCTGGTTTAAACTTCAAACTCTGTCTTTGAGCAGCAGCTCTAGTCTCAGCTCAGACCTTTTGTCTTTAGCTGAGCTGCTTTGAGTCTTCTGCACATGCATAGTTTGAGAGTCATTATGTGGGTTCACACTCCCCCTCCAACTCTCTCCAGAATTCACAGTATTCCAGCTTCAATTTGCTGTTTCCCCTAAAGTTGCTGTGGGCATTGCCATGTGGACTCATAGAAAGGAACTTGCTAAGCTTCTTGTGTCCCTCCACCAAGTGAGCATGCACCTCCCACTAGAGTCTATCTGCTTCTCTTCACTATCCCATACTTTCAGGTAATCACTTTTTGTATTGTGTCTAGGTTTCATGACTGTTTTCTGCAGTGAGGGGCAGGGGCAGGCAGGTTGTGCAGTGTGGCCTTAGTTCATCATAACTGGAACCCTGGGAGAGTTCAGGAAGGACTTATCTTTGGACGTGGTGTCAGATCAGAGTCAATTTAGCTGGATGGCTAATTGTTCTAGTGCATTTATTAAATAACCCATATTTTCTCATAGAAGTACCCATTTTTGTCATATGTAAAATTCTCAAGCATTGGCACACTCATTTTGAAGTCTCTTTTCTATATCCCTGATCTGTCTATTCCCATGCAACTATCACATTGATTTAAATACAGTGACTGTGGCATAACTTTAAAAAGCAAATTCTCGGGCTTCCCTGGTGGCACAGTGGTTGAGAGTCCACCTGCCGATGCAGGGGACACGGGTTCGTGCCCTCGTCTGGAGGGATCCCACGTGCCGCGGAGCGGCTGGGCCCGTGAGCCATGGCCACTGGGCCTGCGCGTCTGGAGCCTGTGCTCCACGGTGGCAGGGGCCACAACAGTGAGAGGCCCGCATACCACAAAAACAAAACAAAAAAAACAAAAGCAAATTCTCCATCATGGTTATTCTTTATGATTTTCTAGATTATTCCTAGGCATTATTCTGTAATATATATTCTAAGATTATTCATTTACTTTTTAAAAAGTATTTGTATTACTAATTGGAATTTCATCAGGTTTATATAATCATTTGGGGAGAACTGCTTCTAACCATAAGTCTTCCTATTCAAGAAACATGTTTCTTGGGGAGACCTTTCTTTTATCAGTGAGATTTTGTAATTATCTTCAAATAAGTCCTGTGCTTTTCTTTTTAAATTATTCTAAACACTGCATAATTTGTCATTTATAACCAATGTCATATAGCAATGTCATTTATGACTAACATTTCTATGTGCTGATTTCTAGAGTAATGTAATTCATTTTTATATAGTACTATTTATATCCAGCCAAATTCTGATACCTTCTTAAAAAGCAACTTTAAAAACCCGCAAAAACACAACCTTTTGATTTTCTATGTTTATCAATGCCTTTAGCAAAAGCATTGTTGTTCTTTTTTCCCCCATTGTTTATGCCAGTTTTGTTTCATGCTTTATATTGTTGCAGTTTTAGAGACTCAATACTAAATACTAGCCATAGTAGGTATCCCCTATCTATTGTCAGATCATATGAAATCAGTTTATTTGCTATTTAGTTCATTTTTGCTGCTGTTATTATTGAACCTTGATTTATAGTCATGATTCAAGTAGTTTCCTTTTGTTACTATTTTATTCACAATTTTAATAGCTACTGAATTTTATCAAATATCTTTTCTGTATCTATTGCTATAATATGGCTGTCTCATTTACTGTATTATTATAATGGATTACATTGATAGATTAGCATATTGACCTTGCATTCTTGGAATAAATCATACTTAGTCAGATTTATTATTATCTTGATTTTAAAATGCCCCCTGAAGTTAACAAAAAGAGTTCAGCAATGGTTCTATATTCATAAGCAAAATTGGTTGATAGTATATTTTATGAGAATTATCAAAATTAGATGTTAAGATTATCCTGGTTTCATAAAGTAATGTGGGAGGTCTGGATTTTCCATGCCCTGAAATATCAAAATACATTGGAATAGTCTATTCTGTAAAGTTCAAACTCGTCTTGACAATGGTGCCCTTAACAATGATAGAACTCAAATAAATTTCTAGTTTTTTCTAAGATCGTTAGTTTATTCAAGTTTTACAATTCCTAAGTAAACTCCAGTGCTAGGAATAATCTATTTCCTTTAGGCCTTAAACCTGGATGTCATCATTGCATGCAGTATTCTTCTGTAATTTTTAAATGGTTATAGCCCCTTGCTCATTCCAAATCTTGTCTATTTTTGCTCTCTCTCTCTCTTTCTCTCTCATCTTAATTAGGCTTGCAAATGTTTCTGCTTTATTGTTTTTTCCCAAAGAAACAAATTTCTGGATTGATTTATCTTTCTCTTTTTCTGTTTCATTATTTCAACCTTTATCTCTATTAATTCCCTTTTCTTAGTTACTTAGTTTATTTGGTTATTTTTTCTAACTTTATATGATGAGTATTTTGTTTCTTTAATAGTTTTATCTTTCATCTTTAAAAATTAAGACATTTAAAGCTCTAGATTTTGGAGAGTTCTGCTGTGCTGGGTCATTTTACTTCACTGGTGATTTCTTTTAAATTTCTTCTCGAATTCAAGTGTTTTCTAAAGACCTTAATTTGCAAGTAATTAAGATTGTTTAAAAACCCTTTCATTATTTACTTCCAATTTTATTGGATTATAATCAGAAAGTATAGTCAGAAAATTTTAAGGTTTTTTTCATGACCAAGTTCAATTTTTAAACATGTGCATGAACACTTAAAACCTTGATTTGTATCTGAAATAAGTAAAAGTTCTATATACAGTTATTAAATCAAGTTTGAGTGCAATCCAATTCTACTATATCATTTCTTTTTTAACAAAGTTTTTCTTAAAGGGAGAGTAAAGGCAACTGAAAGAGCACCCAGTGGCCAAAGTTGTAACAATTTGAGCAACAAGATAAATAAAATTGTATTGAGTCGTAACCTAAAATGTAAGTTTCTATGAGTCCATTATGATGTAAATAAATGATTGAGTAAATAAGTAATTGGGAGAGAATAGATAAATCTCCAGTGCAGAATTCCAAATAAGTTATTTGGCAACTACTTTCAAGGACATGGAGCAGACCTTCCACTTCTTAAGTGTGGGCTGTGTGTAGTGACTTTCTTCCACAAAGTACAGTACAGAAAGAGGAGGGGGGAAGTAACCTTATGGTGGAGAAACATGAAAAACACTACTTCAACCAGGTGATCAAGGTTAACATCTACATGATAAGTCACTCTCATAGTATATCCCCTTGATATGATATAACAAGAATGGCATTTTACCTCTGTGGTATTTCTCCAAAAGAAAACACTACAGTCTACTCATGAGAAAAGAAATCAGGCTAAATCCCACTTGAGTGACACCTCACAAAATATTTGATTAGTAATCAAAACTGTCAAGGTTAAGATGTCAGCAAAAATGGCAGAATAAGGACATACCAAGGTGAGGCTGGAGCTCTCTCTCAAAGCCTCATCACCAAAAGGGGGCCATTATATGACTGATCTGATGGTTCCCTAAAGGACCTCACTCAAAAGGTTTTATTTGACTTCACTCAAATTAGTCCAGTGCTAAAAGGTTGTTCTTGGAAGGCATTTGTCAAATGTTTTAAAATCTTGGTTGCCTGAGGCAGTGAATAACAGTTGGGACAAACAATAGACTAACCAAAAAGCTTGAAATAAAAAGCTAAGGAATAAGGTGTCTATAGGGGCTGAAAGGTCATGCACATGCATAAAGATACACACATGTTCAGGAAAGATCTGAGACTTGAGGAAAATCCCAAGTTCTCACGTCTGACTGGCTTTGAGGCTTTGTGTAAGCATCAAGTTAAGATGGTGGCAGAGCTGTAAATCACCTGACTGAGTGTTGAAGATATTCCCAAACATGCACACAGAGCCCCTTGGCAAATACCAATAGACTTATCGGTTACAGTCATTTAAGGCAATTTCTGTCCAATAATTAACTGATCACTAAGAGACTTCAGTGTCCACATATGACAAATATATAGATTTTAAAGACCTATTTCAGAAAAGTCACTAAACAAACAAGAAAAACTACAAAAAACAGCAATAGCAAAACCTGGGTAGTGTAGAGAATCTGATTTTCAGAGTTGTCTTATATATTAGTTGAAATGTCTAGTTTTCAACAAGAAAAAAGATATGGGACATGCAAAAAAAACAAAAATCCATACACAGGAATCCAGTGAAAATTGTCCCTTAGGAAGCCTAAACATCGAACTTATTAGACTAAAATTTTAAATCAGCTATTTAAGTATTCCACAGAGGTAAAGGAAACTATGTCTAAAGAACAAAAGGGATCAGGCAAACAATGTGTCACCAAATATAGCATAAAAAATAAGATAGAATTTATAAAAAGGAATCAAACAGGAAAGCTGTAGTTGAAAGTATAACTGAAATGAATAATTTACTATATGGGCTCAATGTAAGATATAATGCAGAGGTAAGCAGGCAGAAGAAGAATCAGTGTACTTGAACATTCAATTCAGATTAATTGAAATAATTCAGATCAATTAAAATTTTTCAGTCAGAGGAATAAGAAGAAAAAAGAATGAGGAAAATGAACAGATTCTCAAAGACCTCTAAGGGTCTTTGTGACATCAGCAGGCATACTGGGAGTCCCACAAGCCTAATGGGAAGCTAGAGTGAGAGAAAAGGGCAGAAAGAATATTTGAAGAAAAAATGGGTGGAAACTTCCAAAATTTGATAAAAGTAATGAATCTACACATTCACGAAGCTCAGTGAACTTCAAGTAAGTTAAACTCAAAGAGATCCATATCTAGATATCATAATCAGTCAAAAGCTAAAGACAAAGAGAGAATATTTAAAAATCAAGAGAGAAGTGACTCTTCATGAACATGAACAAGGGATCCTCAATAAGGCTAATAGCTGATTTCTCATCTTTTGGCTGAAGCCAAAATCAATGACTATTGAAAATGCTAAATGAAAAAAAAAAACCCACCAAACCTGTCAACCAAGAATTCTATATCCAGCAAAATTATCCTTCAAAAAATAAAGGGGAATTTTAGGAAATCCTTCAGGCTGAAATGAAAGAACAAGTAATTGAATTTCATGAAGAAATAAGACCAGTAAACTACATAGTTAAATATCAATGACATTTTAAATTTATTTTTTGTTTGTTTCTTCCTTTTTTCCTCTCTGATTTAAATTTTTTAAATTAATTGTGCTGATGGTTGCACAACACTTTGGATACAGTGAAAAATATTGAATTGTATACTTCAAATGGGTGAACTACATGGCAAGTGAATTATATCTTAGTAAAGCTGTTACCAAAAAATAATAAACAACTGTCTAAGCTAAGACATGTGATGACAATATAATATGGTACCCTGGATGGGATCCTGGAAGAGAAAAAGGACATTAGGTAAAAATTAGGGAAATATGGATAAAGTATGTATTTAGTTAATAATAAAATATCAATATTGGTCAATTAATTGTGACAAATGTACCATAATATTCTAAGATGTTAATAATAGGAAAAACTTCATATGGGGTATATGGGAACTCTCTGTACTAGTGTCCCAATTTTTCTTTTATCTAAAACTATTCTATAGTTATATTTTATTTAATTTATTTTTTATTGAAGTATAGTTGATTTACAATACTGTGTTAACTTCAGGTGTACAGCAAAGTGATTCATTTACATATTTTTTTCAGATTATTTTCCATTATAGGTTATTATAGGATACTGAATATTGTTCCCTGTGTTATACAGTAAATCCTTGTTGCTTATCTATATTTTGTATAGTAGTTTGAATCTGTTAATCTCATACTCCTAATTTCCCACCCCTGACCCCTTTATCCTTTGGTAACCATAAGTTTGTTTTCTATGTCTGTGAGACAGTTTATGCTCTGTATCTAGATTCATTTGTATTATTTTTTTAGATTCCACATATAAGTGATATCATATATTTGTCTTTCTCTGTCTGACTTACTTCACTTAGTATGATATTCTCTAGGTCCATCCATGTTGCTTCAAATGGCAATATTTCATTCTTTTTTATGGTTGAGTAATAGTCCACTTTGTACATATAGTGTATGTCTTAAACCAATCATCTGTTAATGAGCATTTGTGTTGTTTCCATGTCTTGGCTATTGTAAATAGTGCTGCCATAAACTATTTGTATCTTTTTGAATTAGAATATTTCTCTTTTCCGGATATATGCCTAAGACTGGGACTGCTGGATCATATTGTAGCTCAATAGTCAGTTTTTAAGAACTATTCATACTGTTTTCCATAGTGACTGCACCAATTTACATTCCCACCAAGAGTGTAGAAGAGTCCCCTTTTCTCCACACTCTCTCCAGCATTTATTATTTGTAGACTTTTTGATGATGGCCATTCTGAACAGTGTAAGGTGATACCTCATTGTGGTTTTGATTTGCATATCCCTAATAATTAGCAATGTTGAGCATCTTTTCATGTGCCTGTTGACCATCTGTATGTGTTCTTTGGAGAAATGTTTATTTAGGTATTCTGCCGATTTTTTGATTGGGTAGTTTGTTTTCTGATATTGAGCTGTATGAGCTGTTTGTAAATTTTGGAAATTAACCTCTTTTCAGTCACATAGTTTGCAAATATTTTCTCCCATTCTGTAGGTTGTCTTTTTGTTTCATTGATGGTTTCTTTTGCTGTGCAAAAGCTTTTAAGTTTGATTAGTTCCCACTTGTTTATTTTTTGCTTTTATTTCTTTTTCCTTGGGAGACTGATCTAAGAAGATATTGCTATAACTATGTCTGAAAATGTTTTGCCTATGTTCTCTTCTAGGAGCTTAATGGTGTCATATCTTACATTTGGACATCTAGACAAAAAAAAAAAAACACCTTAAGTTTATTTTTGTGCATGGTGTGAGGGAGTGTTCTAACTTCATTGATTTACATGAGTCTGTCCAGCATTCCCAACACCATTTGCTAAAGAGACTGTCTTTTCTCCATTGTATATGCCTCCTTTGTCAAAAATTAATTGACCATAGATGGGTGGGTTTATTCTGGGCTCTCTATTCTGTTCCAGTGATCTATATGTCTGTTTTTGTGCCAATACCAAACTGTTTTGATTCCTGTAGCTTCATAGTATTATCTGAAGTCTGGGAGGTTTATGATTCCAGTTTTCTTCCTTTTCCTCAGGGTTCCTTTGGCAATTCTGGGTCTGTAGTGTTTCTGTGTAAATTTTAGGATTACTTGTTCTATTTCTGTGGAAAATGTCATGGGTGATTTGATAAGCATTGCATTAAATCTGTAGACTCCTTTGGGTAGTACAGCCATTTTAACAATATTAATTCTTCCAATCCAAGAGCATGGGATATCTTTTTATTTCTTTGAATGATCTTCAATATACTTTATCAATGTTTTATAATTTTCAGGTTTATTCTTATTTATTTTTTTGATGTGATTTTAAATGGGATATTTTTACCGTCTGATATTCCATTGTTAATGTAAAGAAATACAACAGATTTCTGTATATTAATCTTGTATCCTGCTATCTTGCTGAATTTATTTATTAGTTCTAAAAGTATTTTTGTGGAGGAGACTTTTGGGTTTTCTATATAGTATATCATGTCATCTGCATATAATGACAATTTTACCTCTTCCCTTCCAATCTGGATACATTTTATTTCTTTTTCTTGTCTGATTGTTGTGGCTAGGACTTCTATACTATATGAATAGAAGTGGTGAGTGGGGACACCTTGTCTTGTTCTAGAATTTAGTGGGAAGGCTTTCAGCTTTTCACCATTAAGTATTATGGGTTTGTCAAAAATGGCTTCTATTATGTTCAGATATGTTCCCTCTATATCACTTTGGTGAGAGTTTTTAATCATGAATGCATGTTGAGTTTTATCAAATGCTTTTCTGCATCTATTGAGATAAGCATGTGGTTTCTGTCTTTTCTTTTGTTAATGTGGTGTATCATCACATTGATTGATTGGCATACACTGAACCATCCTTGCAACCCTAGATTGAATCCAACTTGATGATGGTGTATGATCCTTTTTATGTATTGTTGGATTTGTTTTGCTAATATTTTGTTGAGGATTCTGAATCTATAGTCATTAAAGATATTGGCCTGTAATTTTTTTGTAATGTCTTTGGTTTTGGTATCAGACTGATGGTGGCTTTATAGAAAGACTTTGGAAGTTTTGCCTCCTCTACAATCTTTTGGAATAGTTTGAGAAGCATAGGTAGGAGTTCTTCTTTGTATGTTTGGTAGAATTCCCTACTGAATTCATCCAGTCCTGTACTTTTGTTTGCAGGAAGTTTTGTTTGTTTGTTTGTTTGTTTGTTTTTAATTACAGAATCTATTTCATTTCTAGTGATTGGTCTGTTCAAATTATCTCTTTCGTCTTGACTCAGTTTTGGCAGGCTTTATGTTTCTAGCAACTTGTCCATTTCTTCTAGGTTGTCCAGTTTGTTGGCATATAACTGTTCATAGTATTCTCTTATGATTTTTTTTAAATTTCTGCAGTCTCTGTTGTTATTTCTTCTCTTTCATTTCTTATTTTATTTATTTGAGTCCTCTCTCTTTTCTTCTTGGTGAGTCTGGCTAAAGGTTTGTCAATTTTATTTATCCTTTCAAAATACCTGTTCTTAGCTTTATTGATCTATTGTTTTTTATCTCCATTTTATTTCCTCTCTAATATTTATTATTTCCTTCATTTTGCTGACTTTGGGTTTTGTTTGTTCTTCTTTTTCTAATTCTTTTAGGTATTAGGTTAGGTTGTTTATTTGAGATTTTTCTTGTTTCTTGAGGAAGACCTGTATCTCTATGAACTTCCCTCTCAGAACTTCTTTTGCTACATCCCATAGATGTTGTAAGGCTGTGTTCTCATTGCCATTTGTCGTGAGATGTTTTCAGATTTCCTTTTTGATTTTATTGTTGACTCACTTGTTTTTTAGTAGCATATTGTTTACTCTCTATGTGATCATTTTTTTCCACATTTTTCTTTCTGTGGTTGATGTCTAGTTGTATACTATTGTGGTCAGAATGCTTGAAATCTTTGAATGTTTCAAATAATTTCTATCCTCTTAAATTTGTGAAGGCTTATTTTGTTGCTTAGTATGTGGTCTATCCTAGAGAATGTTCCATGTGTGCTTGAAAAGAATTTGTATTCTGGTATTTTTGGATGCAGTATCCTGTAGATATCAACTAAGTTCAACTGTTCTATTGTGTCATTTAGGACCTCTGTTGCTTTATTGATTTTCTGTCTGGAAGATCTGTCCATTGATGTTACTGATGTGTTAAAATCTCTGATAATCTGTTTTGTTTGTTTGTTTGTTTGTTTTTGCGGTACTCAGGCCTCTCACTGTTGTGGCCTCTCCCATTGTGGAGCACAGGCTCCGGATGCGCAGGCTCAGCAGCCATGGCTCACAGGCCTAGCCACTCCGTGGCATGTGGGATCTTCCTGGATCGGGGCACGAACCCGTGTCCCCTGCATCGGCAGGTGGACTCTCAACCACTGTGCCACCAGGGAAGCCCCTCTGATAATCTCTTTGAGTAGAATATCCTATGTTGCAGGTTTTCTTCTTTCAGGACTTGAATATATCATGCCTTTCCTTTTTGTCTGCGAAGTTTCTATAGAGAAATCAGCTGACAGCCTTATGGGGAGGTTCCCCTGTAACTGACTTTTTTTTTTCTTGCTGCCTTTAGAATCCTCTCTTTATCTTTAACTTTTGCCATTTTAGTTATGATATGTCTTGGTGTGAGTCTGTTTGGGTTCATATTGTTTGGGACACTGTGTGCTTCCTATACCTGTATATCTGTTTCCTTCTTTAAGTTTGGGAAGTTTTCAGCCATTGTTTCTTCAAATACATTTTTGATCCCATTTTCTTCTCCTTCTGGAACACCTATGCATATGTTGGCATACTTTATATTATCCCATAGATCTTGTATGTTGCTTTCTTTTTTTTTCTTCATTTGTCTTTCTTCCTGCTGCTCTGATTAGGTGGTTTTCATTATTCTATCCTCTGCAGCACTTATTCATTGTTCTCTATTATTTAGTCTACTATTCATTGCTTTTAGATCAGTTTGTTTGTTTGTTTTAAACGAACTTTAAAAATTTTTTTTTAATTTTTTAATATTTTTGGCTGTGTTGGGTCTTCGTTGCTGTGCGTGGGCTTTCTCTAGTTGCAGCAAGCAGGGGCTACTCTATGTTGTGGTGCATGGGCTTCTCATTGCAGTGGCTTCTCTTGTTGCAGAGCATGGGCTCTAGGCACATAGGCTTCAGTAGCTGTGCATGTGGGCTCTAGTGAGCAGACCCAGTAGTTGTGGTGCACAGGCTTAGTTGCTCCACGGCATGTGGAATCTTCCTGGGCCAGGGATCAAACCAGTGTCTCCTGCATTGGCAGGCAGATTCTTAACCACTGCACCACCAGGGAAGCCGTAGATCAGTTTTTATCTCAGCAACTGAGTTGTCTAATTTTGATTGATTCCTCTTTATAGTTTCTAGTTCCTTGTTACAGTGATCTGCATTTCTATCAATTGGGAGTACTTCCTCTGCTTTTTCATTTTACTTAAGTTTCTCTGTCTTCATGAATTTAGGAGAAACAATTATCTACTGTGGTCTCTTTTTTTTAATTGTTGGCCACATTGGGTCTTCGTTGCTGCTTGTGGGCTTTCTCTAGTTGCAGCAAGTGGGCTTCTCATTGCAGTGGTTTCTCTTTGTTGCAGAGCATGGGCTCTAGGCATGCAGGCTTCAGTAGTTGTGGCTCGTGGGCTAAGTAATTGTGGCTCGCAGGCTCTAGAGCACAGGTTCAGTAGTTGTAGCACATGGGCTTAGTTGCTCCACAGCATGTAGGATCTTTCTGGACAAGGGCTCGAACGCGTGTCCCCTGCGTTGAGAGGTGGATTCTTAACCACGGCACTGCCAAGGAAGTCCCTCTACTGTGGTCTTAAAAGGCTGTTTTTATGTAAGAGCATCACTGTGTAGACTATAAGAGTCCAATATTTTTGGTGTGAGGGCTGAGTTTAGTATGGATGCCTGCCATGTATTGTGCTGGCCATTATCCCCTTGATAGGGGGTGTGATAAGTGTTGTGACCAGAGCCTGCACTGGATGTTGGGCAGGGCCTCCCCTTTGTTCTGTGGCTGTCACAACCCTGTTGGGGGCAGGGTCTGCTCCCCATTTGTTGGAGTAGAAGTCCTGAGGGTTGGGTTCAATAAGGTTCTGTTGCCCTTAAGTGTGTGCTCTCTCACCAAGGAGGTGAGCACTGAAGCAAGCGAGACCTGTGCAGTTACAGCAAACCTACGTGCCACCCATGCAGGCATCTGCGGTTCTGCACAGAAGCAGCCCAAGTTTGCATGCCTTTCTCCTTTGTGTTCATCCCAGATCTAGTGCTAGGCTGTCACTGGGGGCCAGGGTGTTGTGGCTGCAGGAACTGAGGTGGTCGTGCTGCAGCCTGGAACATATGCTGCCTCTATGGTAGGTCTCTGTCAGGACCTGTTGGCCCCAGATCCAGCTACAGGCTGCAGTGTAAGAAGGGCAGAACTGGACCACTCCCTCTGGGAAAGAACCACTGCATACTCCTACCCAGGGGCTATCCACTGGAGACACGGGATTCTGTGATGCTGCCCGCCATCCGATGTGCACACCAACAAAGTCCTCTACTGCTGGACACACCCCCAACCCCGCCCCCATTATGGGAGCATTGATAATGGGCTCCAATGTCAGCCCCACCTCCACAATGTGCATCTCAGAAAGCCCACCACTGCTAGAGCCACTCACCACCACAAGCACGCTGACCATTGGGTTCCTATGATGGACTCATACCCAGCCCTGCATGTGTGAAAAATTCTCAGGCCTGGACTATGCTCTAGGCTGTCTCTGCACAGCTAGACTGAGTCCTCTCCCAGGGTCTGCCCGAGTTTCAATGCCTAGCTGCTGCTGGTACTAGCAGCCCCACTGGGAGTGCATTTCAGACTGGGAAGTGCAGGAGGTGGTAGCTGTCAGAGCAGGTCTCTCTCTGCCTTGATTGCTAGCAAGCCAGCATGCACCGACTCCTCATGAGCAGAGTTCAGGCCCCTCCAGTCCCTCTATCTGTCCCAGTGGACCTCCCAGAAGGCAAGGAGGGCTCCAGGGCAAGGGGCCACCCATGTAGACATTTCCTCTTTCACAGGTCCCTCCCAGGAGTGCCAGTCCCATTCTGATGCCTTTTTTCCCCTTCCTCCTACCCAGTTATGTGGGGAACTTTCTTGCAGCTTTGGTTATATAAGAGATCTTCTGCCAGTTTTCAGTTAGTTTCCTGTGAGAATTGTTCCACTTGTAGATATATTTTTGATGTGTTTGTGGAGAGAGGCGAGCTCCACATCCTCCTACTCTGCCATCTTTATCTCCTGCCCAGTTATATCTTATTTTAAAAATCGTCTGTGCAACTCTGAGACAGGTGATTGAGGTGTCCACTTTAATTAAATTTTTACTGATTCTCCCTTACTTGACATATTTAGTTGCTATTATTTTTGGCACACACATACTTGATTCATCATTGCATAATATTCCCTATTTATCCTGTTTAGTGCTTTTACCCTTCAATCCCACTTTACTTTCAACAGGACCTTTTTTGTGGGCCCATGACACATGTAGTTTCTACGTGACCACAGTAAGTGGGACCTCTGATATACTCTCACTTATCACCTATACTCCCTCTTCACCGTCTGTTTCATAATCACCTCCTTCACCTGCCTCCTTTTTGCATTATCTGCATCTCCATCTCCCAGCTCATAAATTTGCTGAGTATTTATTAGAATTTCCCCTACAATACTCCTGTTTGAAGAATGTTTGCTTTTGTTCTCTCTTATATAATAATGTCAGTCTATCCATATCCATTTACAGTTATTCTTTTGTTCACCTCATTTTCTGGTTTTCCCCAACTGAAGTTCTCTATTCTTTTTTCCTGGTCAGTCATTTCCTTAGTATATTTTTGGCTGGAGCATGTGGGTTATAAACTCCAACTTCTTGCATATGAAGAAATATTTTTAGATCCATTTTTAAGTATTCACTACTTCAGAAGTCACAGGAATCTTGAGGTTTATGAACAATTTAAGAAGTTATTAATGGAGAGATAATGATTCAAACTGTCTCTCTATCTCTTGGTTTCTGCAGAAGGGTAGGAAGACCTATTTCCTATCTGGGAAAGGCAGTCTTCTCTTCCATGAAAGACTTAGAAGTCAACACATGTGGGGTCTGAAATTGGAGATTGCTGGAATTTACCTTCCTGGAGCAGCCGGAAAGTATTTGATACAGTTGTTAGTGCAATCAGCACAACTGAAAGGGCAGCTTGGCTTACTGTAGAGGGAGTGTTTAAGACAAATAGAGTAGAGTTGCCCCCACACACACCTTGCTGCCTAGGAGAAGGGAGGCAAGCCCACCCAGGTGACAAGAGTAGGTACTTCTTTTTCTGCTCTCATTTTGGAAACCTCACCAAGCAAGATTTGGTTTTCCAAATAGCCTTCTTTGTAGAAAGAAGCCAGGACTCAATAAAAATGAATTCTTTTTCTGGTACCAGTCAGATTTATTTTGATAAATAAATGTGTTGTTCCAAGGGCCTGATTCCAAGTAAAGATGGGAAAGGCAGGGGAAGGGGTAAAAAGGAATCAGGGAGACGTTTTCATGTCTGTCTCCATGTTACCTGAGATTATTTGGGAGAAGGTGCCACTTTCAGTTTTCCAGAGAGAATGACCAGTACCTAGATTTAATATAGCCAGAGAAAGATAAATAGACCAACTTTAGACCCCTAACAAGCTTAACTGAAGATTTTGCCCCAGGAAAAAGTGGGTGAGTTACTTCCATATTTCCTCTCTACATATTGATGTGCATTCTCTCAGCTTTTTGAGACAACATTCTAGGACCACTGGTCTGGGCACAATGCCTCATGGTAATTATTAATACAATTACATTTTTTCAGATCTCAAGGAAGAACCCTATTGTACATTTTTAATTATAAGGTAAACTCAGCATTTGACCCTATGTATATGAAACATCTTGGCCAAAGTCAGATGGGTGAGTCCTAGGACCAAGTGGGAGTATTCATGTAGTCTGACATGAGGCACTTCTTCTTATCCTCAAATCTGCTCTCACCTTGTCATCTGAATACACAACATCTGTGTCATTGTTCTCAATTGCACTCTCTGATGGGAAGCTGTATGACCTGATATCTTACACATTATAGGTGTTTCATTAGGATTATCATTTAAAACAAGGAAAAAGGGCTCACTCCAGGGTGCCATATATTAAACATTTTATCTCTTCTCTTTGAAACAATCAGAGCTAAATGTTTTTACAGATAATCCCAGGTCTCATTCAAGGGGAGTAAATGCTCACTCTTACGAACACTTTTCAGATTCCTCAATAACCTAGTTTATTAACATTTCCCTCTTCTCTTTTCCCATTTTCACATTTCCCCTAATTTCCTCACCTTTTGAAATTCAGGTGGAACATCTCTGTCTTGTGTACCCTTGGCTGTGTTCGCCTGACTTTGCTTCCAGAACTGTGGGTTATTTACTTAATGCACTTAACCCACCCACACAGTCACACTCAAAACACAAAAGTTTGCCTGTAATGGGCTGTCAGCAGTTGATGTCATTATGTAACTTTCATGCTTTGCATTGTGTTTTGGAGAGGGAAAAAATCAATGAAGCTAGTCGCTGTTGCCCTTGATTTACCTTCAGGTATTATTATTGTTATTGAGAAATAGCTGAGTCTGCAATTGGACAGCCTCTTCTCCTTTAACAGGCAATGATGCCTCATGAGTGAAGGAGTCCATAGCACTTCCCGTCTATCCTCTCCACCTCTGGGATGGACTGGGGTGATTCTAGATCCAGAGCATTAGTTCTCCCTCTCTACATGGGAGACTTCAACTTCATGCTCAGTTGAGTAAGTTTCTTTAGTGTAGCAGAAGCCTCTCAGGTCATCCTTTAGCCTCCAGGCTGAGCCAATCCTAATCCCATCCTCAGGAATATGAATTGGGATTGTGTAGCAAGATCCCTAGCATGTAAAATCACGCTTTGCTGGTGGCCCCATCTTCCACCAGGTGACCTGGAGAACAGAGGAAGCAAAGACCTGGAATGCAGAAGATGTGCAGAGAGGAGCCACAATGAAGGCAAAGAGAGGATCCTCCTTGGTGGCATCCATGTCCTTGGTTCCATTCTTTTCTGAAACCCAGCTGCATCATGTATCTCTGAGCTACCCTGATATCCTTATAATCAATTCCCCTCAGAAATCTGCTTTTTCCCCTTGAACAGCTCCAGTAGGCTTCTGATCCAACCAGTCGGGTCTTTACTAATAAACATATCTAAGTGTTAAAGAATCCTTCTTCTTCTCTTTTGAAAGAATTCGTCTTTTTCTCCTCTCCTTTTACATTTTCCCATGTAACTGCTGGCTTTTGCCTTCATGGTTTTGCTGAGTATGTACTTGTACACTTGTGTGTTGTGTGTGGACCTGTGTCCTTATGGACAAAAGACACATTTATCCTATTCATGAATAAGTGCAGCAAAAGGTATTTCAGAACCTCCCTTTGAAACAGGAGGGAAGGGGGCAGGGCACAACCTTTAAAAGAACGACATAGCCGTTGAGGAAATGACAAATACTGGTTGGACCAGTTCAGGTGCAAAATGGTGGAAGATTCAACTTCCAGTAGACCTTAAGCCACATTGTACGCTTATTGTAATACATTAGCATATGCTAAATGACACACCCACCAGCACCATGACAGTTCTGAAGCCCAAAAGTGGGCGTTGGCCCAATTCCTGGAAATCCCCACCCCTTCCCCAAAATAGTTGGAATAACCTTCCCACTCATTAGCCTAGGAAATTACTCACCCCTATAAAAACTAACCACTCCATATTTTGGGGCCTCTCACCTTCTGAGATGGCCCACACTCTGTCTGTGGAGTGTGTTTCTCCAAGGACCTCTCTCGCCTTTTGAGACAGACCATATTCTGTCTATGGAATGTGTGTCTCTCTAAGTAAATCCACTTCTTACCTATCAATTTGCCTCTTACTGAATTCCTTCTGTGCTGAGACATAAAGAACCTGAGCTTCATTAAGTCCTCAGACCAGGTGTGCAATCTCAATTAAAAGACAGTGGGCTCGGGCTTCCCTGGTGGCACAGTGGTTGAGAGTCCGCCTGCCGATGCAGGGGACACGGGTTCGTGCCCTGGTCCAGGAAGATCCCATATGCCGTGGAGCGGCTGGGCCCGTGAGCCATGGCCGCTGGGCCTGCGCATCCGGAGCCTGTGCTCCGCAATGGGAGAGGCCACAACAGTGAGAGACCCGCGTACCGCAAAAAAAAAAAAAAAAAAAAAAAAGACAGTGGGCTCGAGTCCCAGACCGTGGGTTCAAGTCCCAATTTGGGTTTTGACCGGTTCAAATCTCATCTGAGGTGTGCGGTTTCACCTTGGTGAGCCACCTGCACCCCCTTATCAGGGACAGTCACTCTTCAGCACCAGTCTATGTGGAAATGCAGAGCAGGTGTCAAGGAATCTTTACTTTTTTTCACAGTAAATAAGAAGTATGAATTTTTAGGTGAAATCTCTTGGTTTTGAAATGTTGACTCAATATGTGTTTAAATATGCAATAGACCAACCAAAAGAAGCCCCACAAAACAGTCTCTGGGCTGCTTGAGATCTCTATAGCAGATCCTTGCTATTCCGAGTGGTCTGAAAACCAGCAGCACTGGCATCCCTTAGGAACTTACTCAGAATGCAGAATCCCAGGCCCACCCCAGGCCTGATGAATCAGAATCTGCATCTTAACAAGGTCCCCAGGTCATCTGTCTGCACATTAAAGACTAAGAAATCCTGGCTTAATTCTCTTGTTCATAAACTGAGCTTCATTTTGAAATTACCTGAGCAGCTTTAAAAAATACATATATCTGGGTCCCACTCTCAGATCTTCTGTTTTAATTAGTTTGGAATGCAGCCTGGGCATTTTTTTCAGCTCCCCATTTGATTTTAACATGCTGCAAATGTCAAGAACTGTTGGTCTACCACAAGACCCCTCATTTCTTATCGCCTCCCAGATAACACACCCAGCACTACACTCAGACCTTATCTACCTTGGCCTGTGAGTTGGCGACCCCTGGTCTGGAGTCTTAAGACTTTACAGGTGTTGCAAATCAAGGGTCCACAAATATTGCCAGAAGACAAAAGACTTTTTCTTTTTTGGTCCAGAACAGTGTTTCCAAAAAATGTTTAATTTGTTAGTCCTAAATTAGAAGACAGGACTTTCTTAAATGCTGCCAAGAAACATTGAGTATGAACATCTTAGGGGAAAAAAAACAACTATTATAGCCAAAAGTATTCAGTTACACACTACAAAGTTTCCAAATACACAGGGCTAAGCCAAGACCTGCATCTTAAATGATCTCAGCCATTTGAAAATGCTAGTCCTTCGAAAATGTTGTCAAATGAGCAACAATAGCAAAATAACCAAGGTTGAACCCTGAGAAAATGGACACCTAAAATTAGAATACAGGAAACATGTGTTCTTTTAAATTCTGAGACCTAATCACGCACTCTGATCATTGCTCTTACATTGCAGCAACTAAAGCAAGCTTTTTTGTTTGTATCTGTGTCTGTGTATAAAGTTCTCCCAGTGTGATAAACTGCAAACAAACAAAAAAAAAAAAGCCGGGCTTCCCTGGTGGCACAGTGGTTGACAGTCCGCCTGCCGATGCAGGGGACGCAGGTTCGTGCCCTGGTCCGGGAAGATCCCACATGCCGCAGAGCGGCTGGGCCCATGAGCCATGGCCACTGAGCCTGCACGTCCGGAACCTGTGCTCTGCAACGGGAGAGGCCACAACAGTGAGAGGCCCAATTAGCTTAAAAAAAAAAAAGCCCATAATTTTTTACCCTCCCTGTGTCCTTGCTCTTTGCAATGTGATGTGGTTTCTCCCCTTAAGAGGGAGAGTCTATTGCCACCCTTTGAATCTGGGCTGGCCTGGTAAATTCCTTTGGCCAGTAGAATGGGCAGATGGATGTTGTTCAGTTCTGAATTTGGGCCCCTGCTTCTGCAATATGAGCAAGCTGGATTAGCTGAACTTGGAGAAGACCCAAGGCCTTCCTAAACCAGCTGACAGCCAGCTGACTCTCAACATTTGAGAAAGCCCAGCCAACAGCAACAGAGTCACCTACCTGACCCACAGCTGAACAAAATGCATGAGCAAGCCTAGTCAAGACCAAAAACTTCACCTAACCAGCCCACAGAATCATGAGTTACACAAAAGCTTGATTTGTTTTGGAGTGATCCATTACACAGCAATAGCTAAATGACATACCCACCCTAGAGAATTTCAACTAGACATTAAAGTTCTAAAGAAATAACTAGAAAGTAGTTAAGCTAAACTAGAAAAGACTAAGGAAGGTGACAAGGCCAACTACATGGGAGATGGCTTCCCTATCCTTGTCCACCAGGAGTGCACAAGAGTTCCTTTCTCCACATCCTCACCAACACTTGTTATCTTTTGTCTTTTTGATAATAAGCATCCTGACAAGTGTGAGGTGATAGCTTATTGTGGTTTGATTTGCATTTCCCTGATGATTAGTGTTGTTGAGCATCTTTTTATGTATTTGTTGGCCATTTGTGTGAAGCATCCTGTTTATTAAACGCTTCTTTAGAAGTATGCTCTGGATATCTGTCTCTTTGTTCTCACACATACACACAAAGCGACAATGTTATACTTGTCTCATCAAATCATCCCCATCTCCTGAGAGTCTCAGGAGAGAGAGCTATGTAGTAGGTCACTGTTGTCATTTCTTTACATCATCTTGAGCTGGACACCACCAAGGACAGGTGACCTCCGGAGAAAGAAATGGTGTCCCAAGTGTTAGCAATGAACCAAGAGCAGCCCAGACATATGAATCAGGAACGTGCAAGGAAAGTATTTTTCGATAAGTTCCTGTGAATAGCAATTCTTAGAAAGCTTTCTATGGGATGCCATCTGGATGCATAACTATCACCGGATAAAACAGCACTGGCTTCTACTCTAGCCATGTACGTGCCTCATACGCTATACTCTCAAGTTTTCTGAGCTTTTTTTTTTTTAACTTAAGGGAAACTTTATTTTTTCACATTTGATTTTCAATACAATTGTATCACATTTTCCAAAATGCCAAGTAATCTAAAAGTAATTTACATCTGAGCTAGGAATATGTCGAATTTTTAGGATATTTTCCTTCTTACATCCTGAATTGTGCTCTGACTAATCTAGTAGTAAAATTAGTTAAATATTCAACTAGGCACAAACTGCATGATTAAAGAGAATAGCTGTGAGAGCTGGAAGGAAACCAGACTGATTTAAAATTTATCAAGAGATCATTTAATTCCATGCAATGAGCATTTCCTGCACTGCCAGGGAACCGATCATCATTATTCATGAAGACACAACCCTCATGGAGCTATATTAAGGAGTGATCATTCAGAGGACTCACTAGCTTTTACATACAAATGAGACCCCCATGGTCTTAACAGCGCAGACCAGCCTACAGATGGCAATTTTACCTTGTGGGTCTCTAAAACGAGGCTGTCCTTGGAGCTTTAACCAGCAGACAATGCCTCGCCTCACTATAGTCACTACCTGAAATGTGCAGCACGTTGTATCTCGCTGCCTTGATTAAAGTGCACCAATCATCCAATTACACTGGGTGATTTCTAAGCCTCTCTTGAAACAAGCCCCTAGAAAACCAAGAGGAACAATCAAACTGAAGAAGGAAGCCCCAGGATTTCAATAGGCTTTAACCACAAAAGCTTCAATTTGCCTCTAGGTGTGCAAGGGGTAGAAGCGAAACAAGGCTCTTCATCTCCTGCCTGGTCTTCCAGAGGCAGGGACGCGGATCCGTGGAAGAAGGTAAACGTGCCTCAGTGTGAAGTCTCCTCTGGCCTATCATTCTTCTTTCCTTCCCTCTAAGCTGACCAAGCTGGGTGCCTTCACCTTGGCTATTAACACATAAATCTTCGAGAGGAAGCAGCTCACTTCACCGACTGCATCATTAACTAGCAAGGCCATTCTTTACATTTGGTAAAGTGACCTGCAAAATAGATCTTTTGCAGAAAGTCTACACCCAAATGTCTCTTTACGAATAAAAACCAAGTGTCCGTGAAAGGACTCCTCTTGAGAAATGTAGCTAGCACTTTCTGAATCCCTGACCTCTGGCTGACACAACACAAAGCACTGGATGCCCGTGTTATATTTACTCTCAACCACTCTAGTAAGATCTTGAAGTTCAGGTGGGTCTGTCCTTTGCTTATGGATAGGCAAGAGAGGTGAAACAGAGTAAGAAATGCTGCCAGACAATTTGACAAAACAAGTCCAGCTTCCAGTTCTTCCCAGAGGACAGGGAGACATGGTTGGGAGCATGGACTCTGGAAGTAGACCAACTTGCATTTGAATTGTAATTTTACCACCTTATGACCTTGACAAAGCTCTTGATCCACCCCCCCCACCACCCTGAGACTTGAGATAGAGGTACTCCCTTCTACCTTTTAAAGTAGCCGTGAGGACTAGATGAAGTCATAATTCATGCAACGTGCCTAGCACAGTATCTGACACACAGAGAGTATTCAGTCAGTGCTGGCTACCATTATTTATTATGCTATTTTCCTTGGTTTATTCTCCTTTCAGTCCCTTACTGGAGTAGACTGAGAGCTTTAGCTAAAGCAACTTCCAGCAGAAGGAAGTAAGAAATAACTGGAGTTCATTTGCCATATGGTGATAAAACAGTAATTAAATAGGAATTACCACCCAAACTCAGCTGGGCAGGAGGGATGGAGTAGGAAATCTGCTCTACTGGGTTTTTTTTATCAGAGGAAGGACTGTGCTTGTGGTAATGCTGGAGCCGGAGGTGGAAGAGTGTGGAGTTGAGAGGAAATGGGAGCCTCATCACCTACGGCTTTCACTTGATTAAGACTCCATACTTTTGCACCACACCCTTCAACAAGATGAACCTTCAACACAGGCTGTGCTGCAAGAGACCCGATTTCCATCCGCTGGCTCCCAGGGCCAGCCATCTGCCACATCTGACTGGGGAGCAGAGATGAAATTAAATTGCTGCGGCATCACTTCCCCACTTCCTAAGAAACTCAGTGGAGGATGGCAGGCTGGCTGCCTGTGGCCGCTTACAGGGCAGACCATTCTGTGTTAACAGAGCAGAAACAAGCAGGACAGGAAAACCGGGAGAGATGCATTTTATGTTTTTCTTGTTTTATGGAGGGACCTCAGGGAAAGACAACATCCCATAGCGACGTGAGTAGAAGAAATCAGAACCATGTTAGTATGGTGACATCTCTATCAGTTCAAGGTTTCCCAGACCAGAGGAGCAAGGATAACTTTGAAAAGAGTTAGGAGAAGAGCAGCCAGAAATCAGAAAAAAGATTTATGCATGAGATCACTGCCAAAACGTAAAAGGAGCGCGATTCACCCACAGCATGGAGATGAAAGCCTTCACAGAGACAGAAGGCACAGCTGGACCAGGATCAAAGGGACCTTAGTTCTAGTCCCTCCCAGAAGCATAATGGGGGAGGTGGAGGGGGTGCTCTTTCAGCAGTTTTTTTCACATTCTCTGTTGACATAGATGAGAGACATTAGAAGGTGTATGTGTGAAAGCAAGACCACGAAAAGCAGAGAAAACTGTCCAAAGTTGGCATGTGCTTGCTGTAGCCCCTCTCCCCAGACAGCTCCCCCGATGTTATTGCTGGCTGTTAACCAACTATGGAACTCAGAGATTCATTTTCACCTGCCAGCTGGGGTTGCTGCTGCTTGTTTTGCCTCTGAAATGTTACGAGGTGGATTCATTCAGGGCTTTTACAGAAATGATGCTGTCAGTGTGCTGTTTCTCTCCAGTGAGGCACAAACAAGAGAGTAAATAAACCCAGGCTTGGGAAATGGAGATTGGGGACCACCTCAAACCCTTCCTCCAGCATCTTATGAGTGAGCCAGCCGTGGCTCAGGAAGACTGGCTGATTTCTCCAAGGTCACACACCCTGTTCAGAGGTAAATCAAGGACTAGAATCTACAAAACTTTATTTATTTATTTTTTAACATTTTTATTAGATTATAATTGCTTTACAATGGTGTGTTAGTTTCTGCTATATAACAAAGTGAATCAGCTATACGTATACATATATCCCCATAACCCCACCCTCTTGTGTCTCCCTCCCACCCTCCCTATCCCACCCCTCTAGGTGGTCACAGAGCACCGAGCTGATCTCCCTGTGCTGTGTGGCTGCTTCCCACTAGCTATCTATTTTATATTTGGTAGTGTATATATGTCCATGCCACTCTCTCACTTCGTCCCAGCTTACCCTTCCCCCTCCCCGTGTCCTCATGTCCATTCTCGACGTCTGTGTCTTTATTCCTGTCCTTCTTCATGACCTTTTTTTCCCCTTAGAGGGGAAAGGTTCTTCATGACCTTTTTTTCCCCTTAGATTCCATATGTATGTGTTAGCATACGGTATTTGTTTTTCTCTTTCTGACTTACTTCACTCTGTATGACAGACTCTAGGTCCATCCATCTCACTACAAATAACTCAATTCCGTTTCTTTTAATGGCTGAGTAATATTCCATTGTATACATGGGCCACATCTTCTTTATCCATAGAATCTATGAAGCTTTAGAGCCACAATTTAGGAATTTCAACACTGAAGTGTGAGCAAATTAATGGGGAGCAAATTTCACTGAAGTGTGAGCAAATTTCATGCCTTTATTGAAGAAGTGTGAGCAAATTTCATGCCTTTATTGAAGGCATGAAAATCAGGATTGATTTGTTTTACAGTTGTGACAGCTCACAAGAATCAAAGTCCTTCCCACGTCTAAGAGTCTAGAGACAGAGAAAAACAAACAAAACAATAAGACAACTCAGGGACAAAGCCAGTCGGGTTTGCAGAACAGGGTGGACCTGAGGCAGCAGATACAGCTGGGTGACTGTTAAGGTGGCAGGGCAAGTCCTCAGAGGACACCAGCTGCGGTTGCCGCAAGTAGAGGAATAAGAACTTCCAATATGCAAGGCACCCTTCTAGGCATGCTGAGCTCACAGAGATGTAAGAAAGTGCGTGGAGGGGAATGATGCTACAGTGCTGGGAACAGATCCCATGGAGTGTCACTTTCATGTACATTACATCACAGCAAGCCACTGAGCTAAGTATTGCTCTCCCTATTTTACAGAGAGGGGCTTCCAACAGTGGCAGGGGAAGAATCAGTGTAGTGTGTGTGTGCATCTCCTCAGCCTCCTCAGAATTCAGCAGGAAAAGGGCACATGCATAGAGAAACTCAGGTGTGCTCATGAAGCTGACATCTCAACAAACTAAAGACTGTAACGTGGGAAGAGGAAATAAACATTCTCTGGTGTCTGCACACATTGTGTAGCACAGGGATGGGCATGAGGTATGATCGTGACAGCTCCTTCGCTGTGCTTCTGGACCAAAGGGGCTGCTGGACTCTCCCATTAGCAGAGGGCTAGTGTGTTGTAGGGTACAGATTTGGGACCTTTCCCAAGACACAGTTTAAGAAGTCTGGGGAGTCAAAAAAGGGCTTCTGGGAAGAAGAGGAACTGGATTGGACACAATGCTTACAGGGAAGCTGGTCCCAACTCAGGTTTGAAAAGCTGGTAGGAAGAGGTACTTGGAGCATCAAGGTGAGAGGTCATGAAGAGATGATGAAAGTGGAAAGAGAAAATGAATGGAATTACCTTAGGGCTCTAGCTGATGGCCTGTATGATTGATGCACATAAATGTGGTTATATGATATGGACCCATTAGCCTAGAACATGCATTTAGCAAGAATCTCCTAGAAATAATGGCTTTGAGCTAAAGAACTACTGAAACTGGCTTCACCCACGTGGGCAGCTGGTAAGGAAATTTTTCTGGGAACGGAGGTGCTGGAGGCTCTCGAGCCCTGGAAAAGTGTCTCCTGCTTTTCTTAGCTGGGAGAGGCCCATCACCAGAGAGTACTTCTTCCAGCCACATCAACAGAAGACTCTGGGAAATGAAGAGAGAAGTGTATTTTGCTGTTCCATTATTTGAGTCCATCCTTCCCCTCGTGCCCAGCTTCTAATCCAGTGGTAGAGGTGAACCACCAAAATCTCCTTTGCTGGGTCCCTGAAAAACAGGCAGCATCATGTCTTGTTTCGGAGGGACTATTAAGAAAGCACTTGGATGATTAACATTTTCAATGTGCAAGAATAGATTTTGAAATTGTCAGTCCTGTTACCCAGCTCTATCCCTGGGCTTCACTCAGAGCTAACCCCATGCCCTACTTTCTCCACCTATGACAAATAAAAAAGCTGGTTAAAGATCCATTTCTTTCTCCCACCACACCCCCATTATTGTTACCTAAGTTCTAGCTGTCAGGAGACATTGCTAACGGAAAGAATGCTTTAATTCAGCATTAGCTCAGCAGAAAACACTAGTGGGAGTTGAAATCACAAGTAGGCAGAGAATGAAGTAGAACCAGAATCCCATATGAAGTCATTTTCTCCTCCCTCACTCCCCTATGACCCAGACAAGAACCCTTATTTGTGAAGAACATAAAGATTTGCTCCTGCATATCACAGGAAAAACATCATGATAGTTGTTGATGCTATTTTTTAAGTGTCAGGATATTCATTCCTCTCCTGGAAAAGAGCAGTATATTTAGAAATGCTCTGATCTCTTATCTGCAATCAGCAGAAAAAATTTATAATTTAGCTCACTTTAAGGAAATGATGTTTAGACTGGACTCCAAAAGCAGATGACGTGGATAATTGGCAATTCTCTGTCTCTTAAGAACCGTGACAAATGTCACAGAAGAGCCTTGGTCAGCACTTCAACAAGAGGTCCCCTGGAAGCCCTTGGGCACCTGCCTGTGCTGACAGGGAGATGTGGAGGAGGGAAGCTTTTGGAGGTGGCTAGCTGGCTTTAGGCACCTAGCATTTTGGTGTTAGCAGTTTTGAAGATAGAAAGCAAACTCTGCAAATGTAGCCAAGTCATCTTAATTAAGGCCAGAGCCTCTTCATTAAAAAGAAACAGCACTTGAGTTCATTAAAAAGGATGGAGGGCACTGGCTAACTATGAAGCTAAAGGCACATATGAATTTTAGTTGCCTTTTCTTAAAGCTGGTCTCAAATGAAAGGCCAAGCGGCTAACCAGGGCTGGGGGAAGTGGTTGAGTGAGAGCCAGGGACTCTGGCACTCAGCTCAGATGCTGCACAAACCCTCAATGGCCTTGGCCTTACCAGGGCCTGTCTTTCTTTGTTTCCAACCCTACAAAGAGTGCCCCAAATTCTTCCTATTCCAAGGCATTCATGTCAGCCCCCTGCCTAAAACCCTCCAATGTCTTCCCATGGCACTTAGACTGAAAGCCAAACCCCAGCCAAGGCCTGCAGGGCTCCCACATGATTTAGCTCCAGCCCCACCCTCCAAACTCACAGCTTCCCGTCCTCCTTTGTTCACTCCAGTCCAGCACCTCTGGACTTCTTTCTGCTCTGTGAACACAACTAATTTGTTCCTGCCTCAGTGTGGCTGGTCCCTTCCCATCCTTCAGTTCACATGTTACCTGCTCCAAGAAGCCTTTCTGACATTTCCTATATAAAATACCCTTTCCTCCCTCCATTACTCTCTAATCACTATCCTGTTTTTGTTTTTGTCTTTGTTATCTAGCTCTGACATTACTGTATTTCTTTACTTGTTTATTCTGTCTCTCCACACTGGAGTATAAGGTCCTGGAGAACAGAGATCTCACTTGTCTAGTTGACCATTAGATCCCTAGCGCCTATAACAGTGCTCAATTGCTATTTTTAAATGAGTGAATGAATAAATCTCTTAGGAGGCTCACAATAATAAAAAAAAATCCAGAAATAATTCTTTTAAAGCTCAGCAATCAGGCGAGTCCATGTGGAAGTACGTCAATCTGGCAATCTTCACAGAGAATTCTGCACTCCACCACTGCAGCTCCCCTCTGCTCGCAGCTGGCACCTGACAGAAGACAGAAGGAATTTGTAGGAAGTCACTTTATAACAAAACCCAGAGGCTCTAGTTTTCACTCCCCAGAGCCACTTACATTCATTCCAAAGTATTTTTACCCAGAGATGCATCCTGCAGTCAGCCCTGTGAATATCTTACATATACAAGCCACAAGAGGCATCAGCTGGAAAGTCTTTAAAATAATGTCTCAAGCAGTCTGAGCACAGGCAGTTATTTCAAAGTCAGAGTCACGCTGCTGCTTGGGAAAGAGTAGCCTGGGATGGAAAGGAGAAATTGGAATTGGACTCTTCTTCTGAAGTCCACTTACCTACCCTGTTCTTCTTACACTTCTATTTATTTATTTATTTATTTATTTATTTTTGCGGTACGCGGGCCTCTCACTGTTGTGGCCTCTCCCGTTGCGGAGCACAGGCTCCGGACGCACAGGCCCAGCAGCCATGGCTCACGGGCCCAGCCGCTCCTCGGCATATGGGATCCTCCCGGACCGGGGCACGAACCCGTGTCCCCTGCATCGGCAGGCAGACTCTCAACCACTGCGCCACCAGGGAAGCCCCATATTTAGATGTGGTCTAGGCTGTCACATGCACACCCAGGGGACACAAAGAAGGCGGTTTGTCCAGTTAGGATGCAAATTGTGAGCGTGTTTCATCTTGAGTCGTTGATCCAGAAAAAAAAGTAGAGAGAGATGAGCCATACGGGGCCAAACTCGTCAACTGTGCTTGCTTCCCGTCAGAGTAATTCAAAAATTTCAAAAGGTTAATGGTTGGTAGAAAGAAAGGTGTGTGGTCAGTCTGAATTCTCTCCTACGGCTCCCTCCCTGACTAACCAATTTCTACTGGTTACAGAATTTCCTCAGTGGTGACATAGCTGTGTGTGGTACCTCTGTGGGGCCATAGCAAACAACAAGGGAACTATTCAGGAGATGTACAGTAACAGTGATAACGACAGTAATAACTCAGCTGTATTTCCCTAGCAATCACGCTGGGAGACGGAGCTGAGCACAGACCCCAGTGTGGGGACCGGGACCCTAGATATTGCTTGGCTGCTTCTGCAGGTATAGAGCCAGACTGGGGCTGCAGGAGAAGGACTTCCAGAGGGGAAACTAGAAAACTCAGGGTCTGATGGACTGGGAACCTCCAAATTCAGGGTCACTGCTTCCCGCTGCAGTGTGACAGAGGCCTAAGGGCGTTTATATAAAAAGCATTCAACTAATCAGGGTGGCCAAGCTTTCTTTCCCAAATATATGAAAAAAACATTTAGGGCTTCCCTGGTGGCGCAGTGGTTGAGAGTCTGCCTGCCGATGCAGGGGACGTGGGTTCGTGCCCTGGTCCGGGAAGATCCCACGTGCCGCGGAGCTCCTGGGCCCGTGAGCTATGGTCGCTGAGCCTGCGCGTCCGGAGCCTGTGCTCCGCAACGGGAGAGGCCACAGCAGTGAGAGGCCCGTGTACCGCAAAAAAAAAAAAAAAAGAAAAAAAAGAAAAAAACCCTGCAAGTCCAGACTTACTCAGAAGGTCAGCCCTGCCATTTACTCACCCTCTTTGCCACCATTCAACCAATATTTAAGCACATGCCACGTGCAAGGCACCCTGTTGGGTGCTACGTACTCAATGATGAGATAAAAAAGTTTCCTGCCTCCCCTAGAGCTTTTGTTCTAGTGTAAGTTTGTCTTTTTTTTTTTTTTTTTTAAAAAGACAGCTTTATAGCGATATAATTCACTTACCATACAATTTGCCCATTTCGGGTATACAATTCAATGGCTTTTTATATATTCATGGGGTTATTCAACCATCACCACAATCTATTTTAGAGCCTTTTCATTACTTTAAAAGATAGTGTAAGTTTTAAAGGAGTTAATCACTTAGTTATGAGTTGCAATTATGGTCATTGCTCCTATAGGCTTCTTTTGGAGAATAAAGTGAGTAACAGGAGGAGGTCTCTGGTTTCTGATCTCCACAGTGGCTCCCGGCAAAGTGACGTTTGAATTGGGAACCGATGGATGAGTAGGAGACAGACAGGCAAAAGGAGTGAAGCGAGGAGGGGGCGGAGAAAACAAAAGCAAAGGTTTTGTGGTGAATCTGAGGAACTGAGACAGGAATTTTGAATTTTATCTTAGAACAATTGGTTCTCTAATTTTAAAGAGTTTTAAGTCTCCCTGCTCTCCCCTTACCCCCCACCTCACCCTGCCACGGTCAGATTTTCATTTCAAAGTATATCTCCTGCTGATGGCTGGAGAATGGATGGGAGGGAGGCAAGAGTGAAGCAGGCAGGCAGTTAGGAGCCTAGCACAGAAGTCCAGCCACAAGATGATGGTGGCCCAAATTGAGGTGTTGGCCGTAGACGTGAGAGCAGTGAGCTGATGCAAAATCTTTCAGGACCTGAGCTGAAAGACTTTGATATTGAGTGACTGTGGGAGTGATGAATCCCAAGTATGCCTGCACAGCTGGGAATATGGGTCATGGACGGAAAACTGGAAGAAAGCCAGGATTTTAGGAGTTGGGAGCGAGATCATTACAGGTTCAATATTGGATATAGTGACAGTGACGTGTCCACAGAGTGAGCTGTCAAATAGGTAGTTGAATATGAATCTGATGTCAGAGGTGAGATCTGGGCTAAAGTTACAAACACCGGCTGTTGATCACTGATGTCTTGAAAGCAGGAGAGACCACAGAGTAGAGAAGGGGGCCTTAGACAAAGCCAAGGGGAACACCAATATTTTTTTAATTGAAGTATAGTTGATTTACAATGTTGTGTTAGTTTCTGGTGTACAGCAAAGTGATCCAGTTTTATATATATATATGCATATATATTTTTCATATATATTATTTTTCATATTCTTTTCCATTATGGTTTATTACAAGATATCAAATATAGTTCCCTGTGCTATGCAGTAGGACCTTGTTGTTTATCTATTTTAAACATAGTAGTTTGTACCTGCTAATCCCAAACTCCTAATTTACCCCTCCCCCTCTTTTCCCTTTAGTAACCATAAGTTTGTTTTCCATGTCTGTGAGTCTGCTTCTGTTTTGTAAATAAGTCCGTTTGTATCATTTTTAAAGATTCCACATATAAGTGATATTGTATGCGTGTCTTTCTCTGTCTGACTTACTTCACTCAGTATGATAATCTCTAGGTCCATCCCTGTTGCTGCAAATGGCATTATTTCATTTTTTATGGCTGAGTAGTATTCCATTGTGCATATATACCACAGCTTCTTTATCCATTCATTTGTCAATAGACATTTACGTTGCTTCCGTGTCTTGGCTATTGTAAATCGTGCTGCTATGAACATAGGGGTGCATGTATCTTTTCACATTATAGTTTTGTCCAGATATATGCCCAGGAGGGGGATTGCCGGATCATATGGTAACTCTATTTTTAGTTTTTTTAAGGAAGCTCCACACTGTTTTCCATAGTGGCTGCACCAATTAACATTCCCACTAACAGTGTGGGGGGGGGATGCCAACATTTTAATGGTGGGTAGAAGAGGATGAGCTGGTAAAAGAGGCTGAGAAAGAGCTTCCAGGGAGGAGGAGGTAAACCAGGAGAGTGTGGTGATCTGGAAACTAAGGGAAGATAGTACTTTGGGGTGGAAGAGTCTCTTTGTTTAAACAGTGCTGAGAGATTAAAAAAATGTCCTTTGGACTTGGTGACAGGAAAATTATTGGTGACCTTAGTAATTTCAGTGACAGGGAGGTGAAGAAAAAAGAACATGTGCAGACTGTTTTGAGAAATTTGGCTCGAATGGAAGCAGAAGGATGGTATGGATAAAGGGTCATGTGGGGTGAGGAAGGAAGGTTTATTTTAAGATGGGAGTGATGTGAGCAAAAGTTAATGCTAATAGGAAGGAGTTGGTGAAAAGTAGAAAAGAAGGAGATTGACTGATGGGTAAGGTGCTTGAGAAGACAGGAGAAGGTGAGATCCCAGCACAGCTGCAGGTGTTGGCCTTACCTTGCAGGGCAACCTGCTTCTGCCCCAAGGAGCCCAAAGCAAACCTTGGTTTCATCTACATCCAGGAATGAACCCACACTCCACTGGAAGCAGGGATGATGTTCTCAAAAAGCCTGCTGGGCTTTGTTTGCTCTTGAGTACGCACTGGGTGTGGGATGAGAGTGCTTCTTGCCCCCATGCCAAACACACGCACGCACGCATATACACACACACACACACACACACGCTCACTCCTTAAACACGTGTTTTGGAAACAGGAACCCAATAGGAGACCCTTCCTCTACTTCCTGCCTTAAAGGCTTTTCCTTTCACAGCTGAGACCTCAGTTTATGCCTCACACATCAAAACACCCTTTGTCCATTCCTCCTGCTCTCAGAGTTCAGACCTTCTCAGGATGATAATAAATGGCCAAGTCCCATGGACAGGCCAACTGGGGCATAATAAGCAGCAAAAGGAAGGTCAGAAATACAACAGCACTCCAGAGAGGTGGTGCTTGGGTCACTGCAAGACATCATTTTCCCAAAGGCAGCAAGACAGACACTAAAAGAACAGCAGCAACAGAAGAGAGCAGCCGCTGCCCGACTCCCTGCCCCTCTGGCCTGGAGAATTCACGGAGCCTCTGGCCTGAGCTGGGGGGTGGTGTGCACTGCCCCTCTTTAGTCGGAATTCAGCTGGAATGGCCTTTGGTGCAGCCCCAGAGTGGTAGTGGGGATGAGGACTGAACTGGGCCACTACGCTAGGGGGAGAGGAACTATCCCAGAGCAGGCTGTGAGGGTAAAATGGGATGATGGCTGGGAAGTGTCCTTGAACAGGTGACTAATGTTGTCCTGAATCATTAAACGTTGGAAGGATTTGGTGAAGATTCATGGAGCCCTCTAGCCCAGCAGTCCCCAACCTTTTTGGCACCAGGGACCGGTTTTGTGGAAGACAATTTTTCCATGGACGGGGGGCGGGGTGGGGAGGGGAAGGGGGGACGGTTCAGACATTAATGCCGGCGACGGGGAGCGGCAGATGAAGCTTCCCTGGCTCGCCCGCTGCTCCCCTGTTGCTGTGCAGCCCGGCTCCTAACAGGACGCGGACTGGTACCAGTCCACGGGCAGGGGGTTGCGGACCCCCTGCTCTAGCCTGTATGGGAGCTTTGGGCCAAAGGCTCTGTGGTCACTGTTCTAACACCAGTGCAGACATAGTAAAAATCAGGCTCCTCTCTGTACGATAATCCAATGCCTGAATACAGTTAAAACTTCATTTTATACGTTGTGTAATCAAATAACTACTATGCAGACTGATGGTATTACACCAAGCAACCTTCAATAATTAGATGCTAAAGTGTTATCCTTGTCAGTGCCCTTTCTCATTGATCACCCGTTTCTCTTCATAATGACCCTCTGTGATGTGGAGGGTGATTACTGGTTTCCCTCATAGTCTGTTGGGGAGAGGGAGCCATTAGCGACCTACAGGTGAGCACATGTTTCCTTTAGTTAATACTATGTACTGTTGCCGTGGTCCATAAGTTAAAGAATCAAAGGAAAATTTCACTGGCATAATGTATTTTAATCAGTCTCCAACTAAACTCCTGTCAAGGATATGGGGCCCTGGGTTAAAAGTAGAAGGAATTGTGTTGGGATCACCCCCTACCCCTACCTCTACCTCCACCACAGAGAAAATTAATGGCACTGCCCTAGACACATTTGAGAAAACCATTTAACTAACTGCTGACTCTGCTATTTCTAGGTATTTACTCCCCTGTTCAATAGAAGTTGAAAAATCACTTGTATTATTAATTTGTGTGATATCTTCCAGTTTCAGAATGTGACTTGAAAGCTGTTTTTACAAAGCAACATTGGAATTCTCAGCTTTTTGCTTTCAAATGACTATAGTCATTCGTCAGTGGTTCTCATAAACGTCAAGCTTACATTTTTTACCTTTCATTTTCTAGATGAGATAAACATGTATAGGTTTACTGAATTTCTCTAACTCTCTCACTGCACAGTCATACACAGAAGTACCAAAACAGCTCTTAATCCCTTTCCTATTTTCAGACAATTACCTCTCCCTTTAGGGAAATCCCCATTCATATTAAATATTTATTATCCACTCTCTTTTCTGTCCATCAAGAAGCATTTATTCAACTTCTGTTATAAGTTTAGCACTGTAATGAGTAGTGGGTGGCATGGACATATACACACTACCAAAGGTAAAATAGATAGCTAGTGGGAAGCAGCCGCATAGCACAGGGAGATCAACTCAGTGCTTTGTGACCACCTAGAGGGGTGGGATAGGGAGGGTGGGAGGGAGGGAGATGCAAGAGGGAAGAGATATGGGAACATATGTATATGTATAACTGATTCACTTTGTTATAAAGCAGAAACTGACACACCATTGTAAAGCAATTATACTCCAATAAAGATGTTAAAAGCAAGAAAAAGTATTTGGCAGTGGATCATTCTAGAAACAGAAAGTGACTCTTTCATCTGCTGCCAGTGGGGGAACCCAGGAAGAACAAAAGAACACAAAAGGACATTTGGGGTATAATAGGGAGGGGAAAAACATTGATTCAAAGCATTGTAAATGTGGAAGCCATCCTGCAGTTTGTTCGGGATTTCCTTCAGGGATTCTTGACTCCCCAGGATAGCATTCTTTCTCTCCTAAGGCAGCAAGACAAAGACACATACCTTACAACCCCATCTAGGTCACTATTCTTTTCAATGGGGGCCCAGGGCTGGGGGGAGGTGTGCCATGGACTGTAATTTGAAAATAAAAGGTGCCCTTCCTCATGGAAGATGTACACTTCCTGAATTAGACACTGGACCTCTGGGTTTAAAAAAACCATTCCCCTTGAGGACAACCCACCCTGTTTCAAAAACCACCACTCTAGCCAGCCTCTCCTATAACCTCAGGAGGTGGGCTAGAGACTGGGAGAGGCTTGCTCTGGGATCCTTTCAGTGCCTGGCTACAGTCTCTGCTGCCCACCTCCCCTGACCCCACTGCAGTGTCCATAAAGAATTTCAGCTCCAGGTGGGGCCTCACCAGGACTGAGGTAGGGGCACAGGTAGAAAAGCTTCTGTCTCATCACCTGCTCTGGCATATACATGCTATAGTTTAAACCAAATCCAGGGTCTGTTTTGGATGGATCTTAAAAATGGTTACGTTTTGGGTGGGAAGAGATGGTTATAAGCCCTACTGTCCCTGTCAATCAAATATACCATGTCCGTGGGAGTTGTGGCCTAGGGAAGTACCTGCCCAAAAGACAACCCACCAAGTGTGATGGGTTCTAAGGAGAGCTATCCTTAGTTGGGTTGGGGACTCCATTAAGGGTGGGGGAGGGAGGATGCAATGCAGCAGAAATGGAAGAAAGTTTCCATTCTTTCGTGTTTACAACAAGGAGGATTCTCCCTCCCCTGAGGACATTATTTCACACTTGCTTTTTCTTAGCCATTATTGTCATTAAAGGAAGATAGATGGTAGATAGATAGATAGATAGATAGATAGATGGTTAAAAAATAAAATTAACCCAAATCAGCTTTTTCAGAAGGTGAGTGAATTAGCAGTGATGTAAGAGGCCAGATCTGAAACCATGTCGATCTCTGTTCTGATCCTGGCTGTGCCACTGAGCTTGCCCAGACTGTTTAACCTCTCAGTTACTCAGTTTCCTCATCTATGAAATGGGAGTACTAACAGTGCCTTCCTCATTTAACCCTAACCCTAATAGTGTTAGGGTTAAATGTGATAAATCATTCCAAAAGCTTAGCAGAGATGGAGCCAAAACTCCTGATGGGCATCATGGGGAGGTGTCCCAGGTAAATCTATAGGGAGGGTCTAGGCAGGATCCCAAAGGAAGTCTCTGGGTGCATGGCTCCCTGGCTTTTCAGTCATCTCCTGGGGCAGCAGGCATCCTTTTTCCGGGCTGAGATCTGAGTCTTAAACCATGTTTTCTCTTTGTCCCATTTATGATTTTGTGATTACAGACAGTGAGACAGGCAGGCAAGCAGTCCCACTCCCTGCTGAGGAACTTTCTCCTGGTTCAAGCCAGATGTCAAGTGGGCAATTACAGAGAAACAAGGTCATCAGCATCCTGGCAGTGGAAATAGGAAGATGTCAGATTCTGAAGACAGAAGTAAGAAGACAATGGGACTTGGCAATTGAGGATGAGGGCTTTAAATATGACCACAGGTTTGGTGATAACGGGGATGCCATAGTGAAGAGACCTTGAAGCCAGAAATGGGAAGTGTCTATACTGGGGTGGAAAGACAAGTTCTATAAAATTTGGATAAGAAAGGGTTTAATGAAAGATGGTAGGACAGATGAATGTAAATTTCTAGTGGACAAATAAGAGATACAGTGTGTATATGTATACACACACATATATGCGTTATGAGGATACAGGTGATATTTAAGGCAAGAGAATGGAGGCACTCTTTGAAAGACAGCACTTAGCAACACAGGGAGTGAAAGTTTAAAGCAAAGGGGTTGATGCACACAGTTACATAAATGGAAGATGGATTGATAAAATGGCAGAGTTGAAGGGACCTTTGCAAAAATGTAGCTCAAGTAAATCACTTTAAGGATAAAGAAATTGAGGTTCAGAGAGCATCAATGATTCATCAAGTGGTCCACAACATCCAGAAAAATGGGAGATCAGGGGCCTGAGACTAAGTTCTCAGACCCCTAGTTTTTGTCCTTTCCCACAGTTCTAGGCAGGAGACCAGGAAATGGCTGTGTGCAAGGTGAATGTTTATTAATGCTGACCACCAAAATGAAATTGGCAAGCATGAGCTTCTAAATTGGGGTAAAATAGACTTATGAGTCAAGGAATTAAGAATGTTAAAAAAGTGAATGCCCTTTGTCCTTTAACATAGATCAATGAGAAACAACAACAACAAAAAAGCAAACCCAGAAAAATACCTTAAAATGAAATGGAATCCTTAACTGAGGGCTGATTAATGATTTCAAGGGCTGGAGAATCATTCCCCTACTTTTTTCAGGATAAGGAAGTGGCAGAAAAAATTGGATTCAAACGATTTCATTTCTGCTTGAATTCATCCTGCTTCTTTTCAGCCCAGAGTCGTGCATGAAGTTGACCAGAAGAAAAACTTGATTGCACTGCCAAACTTCTAGGTCATAAGTTGTACTTTCATAATTTGAAATATCTCCATCAACAAATAATTGAATCTGAAGAGCTAGAAATCCATGTTGCATGAAGGATTTCTGATTATAACACCCACTTTCAGGCTCAGAAAACAAACACTTCTCTAAATGATCCAAACCCCCTCTGAACCGATCATCTCTACTGGTGGCTCAGCTGGTATTTGAACCAAAATTGTCACTTAAACCTACCTCTGTAGTTCACTATACTGACAGCACAAGATGGGAGAGTTAATTATCCACCTCGCATTGTACTTCTCTACCAAATGCAGGAAGATGGCACTTGATGGTGAGTGACTGATGTTATTGAGTTTCTTCATTCTCATTCTACCGTGGGCTCAAAAGAAGAGTAAGATGCACTCACGCTGTGAACTTTCGTGCTTATTTGGTACCCTTCAGTGCATTCTACAAGATGGAACTGGGACCTGCTTTTCTATCAGATGGATATGCCTCAGGTAATCTTTTTGAAGCAAGAAGGAGGATTAGCCAGGTTGCAGAGTAAATGTTTCTCTTGGAGCAGCAGGGGTTCCAGTTCCCTCATTTAGGGAAACTGCTCCCTTGGGTTCCCACTGTGCTGTTCCTAAGGTGCATCACAGAGGAACCGATGCTGTTGCAAAGTAGGCATATGGGCTATGGGACAGCAGGAGAGTCCCTAACCGTACCCCAGACTTCTCAAATCTTCAAAAATAGATGAGCTTGTTTCTCATGAAGTATCTTTAAACCAGTCATGTAACAATGTTAATATGTATCAAAAATTTAAATTTTCCATTTAAACTTCTTCTGCATATGTGAAATAATTATTTCATTGTTCTGAGTGCTAATATTGTGAACTGGAATCTGACTGTTCAGACACTATTTGTGGGGCCTTGGATAAGACACTTAAACTCTGTTCCTCAGTTTCCTCATAATGTAAAAGGAGGATACCAATAGTTCCTACCTCGTAAGGTAGAGCTAATATACATAAAGCACTAAGCCCAGTGCCTAGGATAAGTGCTCAGTAAATGTAAGCTATTATTAGACTCCTTTATTACTCCATTAAGCTAACAAGTAGTATAGCTATGTAATGTTTTCTTCAAAAAACCACCTTTTCGATTTATTGTTTTTGTTTTTGAATTAATTTGTTTCACTTTATCATTTTCTTTCTTGTGCTTTCCTTATGCTTTATTTAAAAATTTATGGCAATGAATATTTAATTCATTTATTTCCATTCTATCTTGTCTAGTACTATGTTTAAAAATATGAATTTTTGTCTGAATGTGGTTTTAGCCTTCTTATATGTAGTAATTTGATTCTAGTATAGATATTCTGAAATTTCAATTTTGGTTTCAATTTAGAAAGGAATTTCAAAATGTCCAAGGTCCTGGCTTTTTTCTTTTCTATTTCGGTTATGAAACTAGGGTTTTTGTTTGTTTGTTTGTTTGGTTGGTTTTTTCCCTTTTGCTTTACATAAAAGAATGCAGTCATTGCTATTTCTAATTTTGAACTGCTTGGAGGCTATCTTTGGCAACCCAAATTTGGTCAACTTCAAAATGTTTTAGGAGAACTAGAAGGTGTAATCTCAGTTGTTTGGATATGGAATTAAATATTTATGTATTAGTGATTATACTATTCTCATGTTATCATTATTTGTCTGTAGATTTAATTTGTCTACGTTTTTGTTTCTCCTTGCATTTTCAGACACTTGCTTTATGTATCTTGATACTTACACTGGTTAAACAATTCTTTGTGTTACATTCTTTCTGTCCAAATAACTGGGATAGTTTCTATCTCTGGACAGAACACTGGCTCAGTAGTCAGCGACGGCTGTTGTAGTAAGCAGAGTGTGTTGGGGAGGTGGGGACGGGCAGAGACTGCTGCACAGTTAGAAAGAGACTGAAGCAGTTTGGCTGCCACATTCGCTGTAGTCATTGTCATCCCAGCCCACAGGAATGGGGAAGGAGCACGGAGGGGCAAGCAGGGAGGTTTATGGGTCAGGCCTATAAATGGCACTCATTAGTTTTGCTCACATCCCATTGGAGAACATTCCCATGAAGTCACAAGGCCACACTCAACTGTGAGAGAGAATAGACTGTATGGCAAATCTGAGCAGCCATATGCCAAGCTATAATTGTTACTATGCAAGTGAAGAATAGATTTTGATGGACAGCTAGCAACTTCTACCATGATGCTGTGTTTTGTTTTGTACATTGAATTAGGTCACTGTATTCTAGTTAAGGATTTAATGCTTTTGTAAAATTTTAATTCAATGCTGTCTGATAGTAAAGAACATAGTTGCAGTTATAGTGGATCTATCATTATTCTTTTGTTTTCTATCTTGTGCTATATGGTCAATTTTCTAAACACCCCCCACCCCCACCTTCTGGTAATTTAAAATTACTTTTGTATTTCAAATAGTAAACTTTAAAAACTTTATTTCTTGATTTATTAACTTTAAAAAAATGAAATGAATATTGACACCTTACTGTGAAAGACAAGGGAATTAGCTCACTCATACTTCCTTCTCAGCCCCCACTGAGTTTTGTCAGCAAGCTCTAGGATTTTTGTCCCAGTCCATTTGTTATATTATTTTAAATTGTGAAGTTTTTCTTTCAAGTCATCTTTACATTCTCCTCTGTAAATACAAATTGCATTGTTAATTTTATATTTTAATGGATTAATTCTTATGTTTTTAATGTATCAAGTTTTCTCCATTACTGTACTCTTCACATTGATCCCCTTGATTGACTGGATTTAGTCAAATATTATTTTCAAGAAAGGTTCATGGTTGTTACGATTCCTGAGTTACTGCCTGTTTAAGAATTCTTCATTTGCCTTTATAATTGGCTGGGAAAAAACTTATGTCACACTTTTTGTGTGACATTGAACTGGTGTGGAGAAATTCAGCCCTACCTGATGGGATTTTTTTGATCTGAACTTCTCCAAGATGTTTCAGTGTTGCTCATTCTGTATCAATTTTTTTCTGAAACAAGATGTGTCCTCTTTATCTTTTAGTTCTTCCTTGTTTAGGGAAAACTTTATCATATCTTTGAATTTTTTTTTTTCCTGTGCCAATCATAGCCTTCTCTACCTACAGATACTAATTCTAGGTTGGATCAATCTTGTCTGTTTCTTTTCTTTTCCATTTGCATTCACTGTGGTTATCTCTCTGATTTGCCAATCTCTCAGATGAAAAAATCAAAATGCCCACTCCTAGTAGCTATTCCCTTCCTTGGGGAGCATGACTGTGGCAGTCATGTGGTTTGCACACTGCACAAAGGTGCCCAGTTGAGAGCGTAACAGGGGGCTGAAATCCAGTTTATGCTAGGCTCTCTGAGCTACGTATCCTACGCTAGTATGGGTCTGTATCTACTCAGAGAAAGGATCTTTTTCTTTGCACAAAGGTACTAAACCTTGTGCCCACAGGGCTGAGTGTGCTCAGAAAGGGTGCCTTCTTCTAATTCACATAGCTGTCAAGTGGGCTGGCAATAGTCCTGCTGGAGAATAATGTGGGACAGTGTTATGTGTGGTGGGGGAAGAACTTCCATCCTGGAAGGACATTTTCTGTTTCTTTTCCCATAGATGCTGATTCAACTCACATCTGATTCCCTCCAAACGCATTAGGTTTTTCATAATTTATCTACTGACCTTGTCTTCACCCTGTACAGCTTCTGGGAGGCCAGAGGATAGGAGCCAAATACAAATTCCTATGGGTCTTTTGTCTTCCTGCTGCTATTCAGAGTTTACGGTATGAGGTTGTACTGCTTCCCTAGTTTGAATGCTGCTGATGTTGTTTTGCCGATCCTTTCTCCCTCGTTTTCCATTCATGTTTTTAGTTTCCGAGATATAGTACTTTTATGAATCCGGCTGCATACTACCATACTTCCAGACTCCCCTTGATTTAAGGGGAGTCTCTCTGTGCTGTTATAACTATGTTTTCACATTGTGTAGATTCTTCTACTTTTACATACCATGTATTTAATATGCATGCTCATGAAGTACTTTTATCTGAACCTTTATCTTTAGAGTTCTGGTGAAAAGTTAAATTTATTCAGGTATTCTATAAATGTTGTTTGGTATCCGTAAGGCACTGCAAGCTTATCACATATTGGAGATGACATAAAGATGATCCCACACTCTGATTTTTTAAAACTGAAATATGACTTTTTCAGACTTAAATAAAATTGAAGGAAATCTGGAAAACACCATGCTTCTTAAAATGATGTTCTGGAAATGTAGCTGAATTGGACATTCAGTGCGGAGTTTCCTAGACATTGCTTGTACAATAAACTTACACAGTGAATCTGCTGTTGTGATAGAGGAAGCTTTAAATTAGATTTAAGTCTTGTCATGCCTGGATAAATGTGCTAATATTTTCAGTCAGTCTCTAGTACAGCTGTTAAAACATTTTGGCTCTGTAGGCCAAATGAGGCTTCTAAAATTCATGAGTTCTGTGTTCTAATTCTTCTTATTTTTTTCTTTCCTAATTAGAAAACAGACATTGGCTTCTGTAGAGGGAATATCAAGATTTATTGATCCCAAAATATCTTTCAGAACAACAAATTTTGAATTTCATCAAAACACAAACTTGATACATACGTCACAGATTCTGAATGCCTTCAGTAGTGGAAAACTTCAGAATTCTGCATATGTAACATTTAAGCAGGAAGCTAAAACTCATATATGCATTTGCAAATGATGTTTGATTTCAGCTAAGACAGTGGCCGATTCCTGGCAACTCTGCTCAGCTAATCGGACTTTTTAATTCTTAAAAATATAACATAGTTCCTTTTCCTCCATATTTCAGCAAATATTAAATATTTCAAGTTTTTTTTTCTTTATTTCCAGTTGCCCTAGCTATGAACTGTCAGTCCTCAATTCTCTCCATGGGTCTCATGTTTAAGTTTTTTTCATGCTTGTTTTATAAACTAGCTGCTTCATTATCTTTTCATAAACTCTCTTAATATATCAAGCCAAGTATTATCTCCTTTGTCATATCCCTCTCCTTAAGATGTTCTTGACCATCAACAAAATGAAAAGACAACTTACTGAATGGGAGAAAAGTATTTTCAAATCATATATCTGATAAGGGACTAATACCCAAAATATATAAAAACTCATACAAAACAAAATTCAATTAAAAAATGGGCAGAAGATCTGAATAGATATTTTCCCAAGGAAGACATAAAGATGACCAACAGGTACATGAAAAGATGCTGAACATCACCAATCATCAGGAAAATGCAAATGAAAACCACTATGAGAAATTATCTCACACTTGTCAGAATGACTATTATATAAAAAAAGAAATAACAAGTATTGGTGAGTGTGTGGAGAAAAAGGGACCCTAATGCACTGTTGGTGGGAATGTAAATTGGTGCAGCCACTGTGGAAAACAGAATGGAAGTTTCTCAAAAAATTAAAAATAGAACCATCATACAATTCAGCAATTCCACTTTCGTGTATTTACCCAAAGAAAATGAAAATACTAACTTGAAAAAATATCTGCACCCTCATATTCACTGCAGCATTATTTTCAGTAGCCAAGATATGCAAACAACTTAAGTGTCTATTGATGGATGAATGGATAAAGAAATATTCCACTATATATTAGCCATAAAAGAATGAAATCTTGCCATTTGCAAAAACATGGATGGAACTCGAGGGCATTATGTTAAGCGAAAAAAGTCGGACAGAGAAAGAAAAAGACAAATACCGTATGACCTCTCTTACATGTGGAATCTAAAAATAAGCAAGATCATAAATACAGAGAACAGATTGATGGTTGCCAGAGGTAAGGGGCTGGGGGTGAGAGAAATGGGTGAAAGGGGTCAAAAGGTAAAAAGAAAAAAATAAACAAATATGATGCATTACTGAGCAACAACAACAACAAAAACAAAAAAAGAAGAAAAGAGAAGCAGCATTTGTTTTTTTTTCTGGACGCACAAACCTAAAAGCAGGATGGAAGTAACCAAATTAACAATTTCAATTCAAGTTACTTTCCTCTTTAACCATAATATTACATGAAAACTTACACTGAAATATAAGCCATATTTTAAGTAATGTCCACGCTCATATTTTACCTGTTCTCTGAATTTGCATATGGGGGTGGGGAGAAAAGAAAAGAATACAGTGAAAAAACCATCTATATTACTCTAAGCCATTTTGTGCATAGTGAAATTGTTCTTTCTTCCCAAGAAAATGTAAAGTCATTTCTTTTTCTTAACACACATTCCAGATATTTTAAATGGATATTTCCTCAAAGAGCTGCAAAATTCACAAAGGAGTTCCTTGAAGTATTTTCACTATTGTAAATAAGCAAACAAAGAAAGGCAAATCTATATATGTATGTGTGTGTTTTTGAAGAAAAAATTAAATATATGTATAAATACAAATTCAACATACGTACACATATAAATAGGAATTGAATCTATGTAAATACATTTAATATATGCACGTTATGTGCATATTAATTTTCCCCACTGAAATATTATTTATTATTGCTTTTTTTTAAGGAGTTCAGATTTTTTCATGCAAATCTAATTAATCTTCAGTACTTTTTCAAGGTGAATAATAAAGCACCATTAGCTGCATTTTTTTTATGTTAAGGATAAAGAGAATCAAATATAACAACAGAACAAGCTCTTTTTCTGTCACTCAAAAAAGATGCATTTTTATATAGCAAACATACAGAGTTCACAAATAATACAATGTGATAGATACATTTGTTGCGTGTGTGTGTACGTGTAATTGGCTCTCTGTATTCATGGGTTCTGCATCCACAATTTCAACCAATCATGGATCGAAAATATTCAGAAAAATAAATTTCAGAGAGTTCCAAAAAGCAAAGCTTGAATTTGCAGTGCATTGTCAACAACTTACACAGCGTTTACATTGTATTAGGAATTGTAAGTAATCTAGAGATGATTTAACGTGTATAGGAGGACGTATGTAGGTCATGTAAATACTATGCCATTTTATATAAAGACCTTGAGCATCCATGGATTTTGATATCCATGGGGAGTCCCGGAACCAATTTCCTGTGGGCACTGAGAAAAGACTGTACAGTTTGACTGACTTTAGTACTCAAATGCATCCACATTGCCAAATATAAATTGTTCTAGCTCTTTCAAATTATTGATCATTAGAGACAAAAAAATTACTTCAGTGATACCACTTTTATTTCCTATTATTTATGTTACTACTGGAATTTTCTTCAGAGCCAGATTCATGCTCTGAGTCAAAGGGAAAACTCAAATTGACTGACTAGTGAGGAATTCTCAGTGGGCAATGAGCGCTTACAGCATTTATCTGAGGGCTTGCAAAAGTGGTTTGTAATCCAGTAAGATCATGGTTCTGGACAGAAGCCAGTGATTGGTTTGGAATCAAAGATAGTGCAATCAGATAAGATAGCATTAGGCCAGAACTCCTGAAGAAGCAAGGAGAACTCCTAAACTAAATCATCCACCATAGCCTGAATCAACTGTTACTGGCTTCTCCCCAGTGGGTTTTACCAGGAAATGTGGCAATCTGAGACTACAATCACATTAGAGGGAAGAAAAATCAGTCTGGGGTAGACTAGTGAGAAGTACACAGATTCTGTAATGACATACAGAAATCTGAATTCTTTTCATATTACAAGTGGAGGAATTCATTACATAATCTGGACCATAGTATTCTTACCTGTAAAACTGGGATAACAATTTCTATTTCATATGATCAGTATGCAAATTTGATATTATAATTCATGTGAAACACTTAATACATAACAGGTTCTGAATAGATGTTATTTTTCTCCTTGATTTCCGAAAAAAAAAAAAAAGTTCTATTTGGTCAGATTTTTACCTCATTTTTCTCAGTTTTGCCAACTGCACACATATGATTTCTTATGCAGGATCTAGGCAGTGTACCTCAAAGTTATGAGGAATGTGCCTGACTCTTCAGATTTTTTCATGTGCTCCTGCATCCATTTATTTGATATCAGTTTGACTTGTCACTGAAGCTACTTTGTCCTTTCTTTCTTAGATCCTTTCAAGACTCTACAAATGGGCTGCATTTTCTGTGACAAGTTTGACTTCTCAGGTGAAACTCAATAATAAGACTGGTCAGAAAAATGACTCTCTTTGGGGCCAAGGCTCAAATTAATGGGCTTCACTGTAATATTCAGTAAGGAAATAAATTCATAAAATTTAAATGTTTAATCTACTTTATATTTTTATTAATATTTGCTTAAGTAAATTTGGTAACAAAATATGTGTAATCGTAGGTACCATAGATTCTCTTCCATTTCATCTCCTTATCAATTAAATGAAAATATTCAGGAGTAATAAACTTGATACTGTGAGTAATGGGAACAAAGAATGTGTCCAGATATATTCATTAACTCAGAAATAAAATTTAATAATTTTTAATTTTGTTTTTTATGAGTACAAACTAGGTTAACAGTCCACACTTCTGAATAATCTTACTTAAATTCTGTTTTTAGTAAGAGCACAAAGAAAATATTTAATCAGGCATAGATTTATTATTTTAGTTCAACCACTACAGTTAGCACAAATACAAAACCACAATCATGTTTACAAGGCAAAAATTGTATAATAGCTCTGTGTACTAAAATATTATCAATAATGCAGTTTGAGAATCAAAATATCAGCTGGCTGATTTTGCTTTTATGATGCATACTGGTATCTTTTTCTAGCATTATAATGCCACTTAAAAAAATTTACCATTCTTTCAATATATTTTCATTCCTAGTACACATAATTAGTTTGAAAATTCATTTAATTGGCAGTAAGGTGGGAATTTAGTCCAAAGTGCAAAGACTCATTTTGATGAGCTGTGTAATCATAAAACATGCAGTGAACTTTCAATTCATAAACAATTACTATTGTTCAGTAAAGATTATTATTGTAGTGGGCATAATCATGGAACTTATTTTCACTTGATTATAAGCAGTTCTTACCATCAGATTGCTTATGGCATGCAAGAGGTCCAATAACTCTGCCAAGGGTGTGGCAACCACTCATCAGCACGATCAGCCCACACATTAATGGTTGCCTTGATTAAGCTTCAACAAAAACTTAACACACTTCTGGAAAACCTGCCTCAACAGAGTCTCTAACACCTTCCTCACTAGCTAACCCGACATGGGTCATCATTGCTTGGCTTGACTTCTCCTTCCAGCAGCAAATTCATCACAACCTTTGTCAAATAGCTGCATGTTCCTCTTTTTCCCAGGGGGGGAGTATTGTAAAAGGAAGTCATGTCATCCTACAAAGGAAAACAATAAGCAAGTTGTTTGATTTTTTTGTTGGTAAAGAGTTGACAGGCAAAGTCAGTGTCAGCCTAGAGGGAAAAATAAATTCACAGAAATATTTCCTCATGGAAAAGATGAGCTTCTTGAGTTTTTCTTTTATTTTCCTGAGGTGTCTTCTCAGCATATAAAACAAAGACAGACATTTTTAGTATTCTCCTCTTTGCTGATAATTTTTATTTACTTAGGGAGCCCTTTCACTGACAAGCATAAAATATTAAACAGAGAGCCTGTAAGGGACTATATTAGGTAGTACACAGCACCAGTGTAGCCTATTTCTCATTCCCATCCTCCCCAGAATTTAATTTTATAGCCTTCTGGAACCTATGGCTCTTTTCTGGTAAAACACATTTTAACTGCTAACTATAAAAAGGAAAATTGATCTCTTCTTAGATTTCTTTTTAGTTAGAACTTCATAGCTGAATTGACTAGTAATTAACTAAAAAGTAACAATAATTCCTTAAATAAATCAGACCTCCCTCTGCCTCTCAAGTACTCTATTTAGTACTCCGTAAATCTGTTTCATAAGTTAAGTGATAAGAGATTAGGGATATTTTGAAGAATTGAGACAAAAAAGCAATTCTACAAAAAGCTATTTTGTCTACTTACTTGTTTTTCAACTTCTTTTAGTCGACTCTCATCTTTTTGAAATTCATGAAATGCTTCTTTCACCAGTTTGTCTAGATCTACTTTGTCTTGAAATTCTAGCTCAGGGTTTCTTTCCAGTACAATGGATACAACCATTAGTAACTAGAAGAGACAGACACATTGAAAGCCAATGATATGAACCATAAAAGCAACACAGTCTGGATATGTTTTCATTCTTTACTCAGACTGACGTACGGTCCTCATATTCCACAGTGTGTTCTGTACAGTGATAGGCTTTAGGATCATCCAGGATGGAAACTTCCTAATCTTGCAAATTAGTAGCATGAGTTCTGTTTGGAAACCTCACTTTTTTTTTCATTTTATGTATCCCTGTAGCTGTATGGAAATGTTTTTTAGCTACTTAAATAAAACTAATAACTTACTAAAATGACTTTTCTAATCCTGTCAACAGTACATAGTGCCCTATTCACCCAAAGTGTCTGAACTCTTTCTGATCTTCAGGCCTTAATCCTTGGTGGCAAGACACCAAAACAGTGTCCAGTAGAGCACAGGCTGCCTCGGAAGAGGTGGTAGGCAACAAAGCCAGAGAACGCAGATGAGTTCAGTGGAGATTCTGGATCTAGGCTCAGGATCAAATGACTTGGGAGTCTAGCACCCCAAAATGAGTATAATTCTGTGACATCATAGTATTTTTCAGAGGACAGTTATGTTTTAAACAATATACTTTGACTCTTTATGACATGAGTATTATTTGGTTTGTATAAGCTATCTTAGTTTAAGGCATCATCCTATTGTTTGGCTACCCTATACATTTATCTAAGTAGTAATGTTCATTTTATATGACAAACTGTAATATGCAAAGATTGTATCTGAGTATACAATGCTTGGTAAAGACTTTCTCATGATGATTATGGCTCCTAAGTTGGACATGGAACAGGAAAAAGGCCTCATAATTCCCAACTTGGGAATCTTTCTGAATGTATTTTATTGAAATGCTTCCCAAACAGAACCGGAAAGAACCAAAGGAAACAGAAAAATCCAGGGGTCACAATGTGGGAGACCTTGGGGCAAGGCTTTAGTCAAAAGAATTCGAAGTTTTGCTCAAGTACTAAATGTAGATTTCTTCTGCAAAGAGAATGACTTTATTTAAAGACAACTATGGGCTCAAGATACCAAAAGGTTAACAGCACAAGGAAGGCATTCACCTTTCTAAAAACCCCATCTTTTCTTGACCCAGTCTCTGCCTCACTCCCACATGCTATGACACTGACTGGCTGATATTCTTTCCCAAATCCTGGCACATCAGAGATAAGGCTGAATCTCACTTAGCTGACCGTAGCTCCAGATATGCTGGATTTTAGGAGGTGCCACATCCAGTTCAGCACTCACTGAGAGCTTCTGTATCAATAAGACATATTACCCACCCTCAAGAAACACAAAGTCTGATGGAGACATTCCCAGAGAAACAGACAAAGTGAGGATGAGCTATACATTATATCATTCATTTGAGGGATTCTCTATGTATTTTTTTCCCTTTTTCTTTACTTATTTATTTATTCTCTATGTATTTGATATAATGTTTTTAAATGGCAAAAAAACATGTGTACACATGCGCATGCACGTGTGTACATTAGCATTTAACTTTATATGGAGCAATGATGATACACAAAATTATACGCCTTCTCTGTTCACAGAGAGATGTCTAGAAAGGTGTCCCTCAAAATAATAGTGGCAATCTATTGTTAGTGGATATAGAGACATTTTTGGCTTTCTTTTCTATAATTTTCTGAACTATTGAAATTTCCTACAATAGTCATGAGTTATTTCTGTAAACAGGAAAAAAAAAAGACAAATAGAAAAAGGTCACACTTCCTCTCTTTCATGGTATTGTTGATGCACTTACTGTGGGGGTGAGTGTATAGCTGAGAAAGTTGGGCAGTTAGCCTTTCCACCCTGATGGATTTAAGATGTTTGAATTGTTCATGTGCTTCAACTTGGGTCAAGGATGGCCATCTTCTCCAGGACTCAACTGGAGATTTGGGTTAGGTGAGGAGTGGAATTCCTGGTCTCTTGGGCAGTTTCCTTATACTAGTTTTCAGGGAACAGATAGAAAGTACTTCTTCAGCAACCTACATTTTAAAATACAAACCTCCACAACTATCTGTCTGTATTTTGGCTGGTCAATATTTCCCAACATGTCTTCAACAAGGAGAGAGAAATTCATCTCATACATGGTCATATCTGACAGGGTTGGTTGCTGAAAGAAATAACTCAATATTAATATGCTGCATTGTTATATCCTGATTCCCACTTAATAGGAAAATTTCATTTTCTAGTCAATAATCTTTTTCAACTTCTACAAAACCTTAGAGAGCATTTTCAGCTATATGACTGGATTTTATATATGTCAAATTACTGAAGCCAACCAGCTGACTATTGTGATAAATTAAACCTCCTGTTTTTAGCAGTTATCTTCACTATATTAATGTTCTTAGGGAAAAGGGACTATATTAGAAAACCACTTCAATACACAAACGGAACAGCCAAAAATTGAGACAACAAATAAGAGTACATATTGTTTTCAGAATTAACACAAGAAGTTATGCTTGCTGTCAGACTTCAGCATGTAAGTCACCTGCTATTAAATTAATATCATTTCTGTGGCAGGTCCTTTCTGAGCTGGCAGCATGCAAATGCATACAAATAAGTGAAACAATATTATGTGCAGAGAAAAGCAAAACAAAAAAAATTGTTCTCTACTCTACTCTTTCTATTTCATTTAAGACAAGAGTATTGCAAAATCTTCCATTCACATTCCACAAACCAAATGAAAGCAGAAAATAAACTCAAATCTGAACCATATCTGGACATGGTAGATAATCTTCAAAGGATGGAAGGAAAGGCTCTAAATGTTAGGCTTATATGGTGGAAAGCAGATGGAGTCCCCAGAATTATTACCAGAGATGCAGAGATGATGAGTCATACTTATTTGCTTTTACCTCAGTGATGATTTACAGTGAACTTAATCACAGCCTCAGAACAATGTCTACCTACGTACTAATCAAAATGGGACCCAGCAGAAATGTTTCCTTTCAATCAAATGACAGCAGTGTTATCCTGCTTGGTATAATAATGCCTCAGTCCTATATTCAGTATGGTCCATCTATTGTATTCTATATTCAATACAATCCAACATAATGTTAATGTTTACAGGTAGTACTTAATTTGGGGAAAATGAAGCTGGTTGTTCAACAGGGTACAGGCGTACCTTGTTTTATTGTGCTTCACTTTACTGCACTTTGCAGATTTTTTTTTTTTTTTTTTTTTACAAATTGAAGGTTTGTGGCAACCCTGTGTTGTTATATGACGGTTACCAATTTTTAGCAATAAAGTACTTTTTTTTTTTTTTTTTTTGCGGTACGCGGGCCTCTCACTATTGTGTCCTCTACCTCTGCGGGGCACAGGCTCCAGACACGCAGGCTCAGTGGCCATGGCTCACGGGCCCAGCTGCTCCGCGGCACGTGGGATCTTCCCGGAGCGGGGCACGAACCCGTGTCCCCTGCATCAGCAGGCGGACTCTCAACCACTGCGCCACCAGGGAAGCCCAATAAAGTACTTTTTAATTAAGGTACATACATTGTTTTTTTAGACATAATGCTATTGCACACTTAGTAGACTACAGTATAGTGTAAACATAATTTTTATATGCACTGGAAAACCAGAAAATTTTGTATAATTTGCTTTATTGCAATCGTCTGGAACCAAACCTGCAATATTTGAGATATGCCTGTAATTATAACTGTTTAGATGTCTAGCAATGAGACTAATGGGGTTACAGAAGAAAAGGAAGAACTTTTCATGGGTTCACATCAATTTCTTTTTAATATATCTCATTTGAAAAGTCAACCTAGCTAGTATGCAATACAATAGTTAAACCTAGAGAAGAGATATCAAGGCTGCCTTATTTTCCAGTCTCTGACAGAAGTGGCAACTGTAGCAGAGAAGTTAAGAGAAAAGGCTCAGAAGTCAAATTGCCGGGGAAGGGGGTTGCACTCTGGGTCAGCTACTTCCTAGATGTGTGACCTTGGAAAAACCACTTAGCTGTGCTTTAGTTTCCTCATCTGTCAAACAGTAACAATAAAGTACCTACCTCAAAAGACTGTTGTGAGGATTAAAGGAGCACTTAGAAAAGTGTCTGGCATATAAAAATCCTTAACATGTAGTTGTTGTTAGCAAGGAGAAAGTACTAAATGTAAGTGGCCCAGGGAATTAGACAATTAAAAGAATATCTGGTAGGTATTAGCGGGCATTGGGAAAGAAGCTAACGAAACATTGCCAGAGTCCACTGTACACGGACACAAGGCCTAGCAGAAGAAGCAGGACACGAACAGTAGAGGCCAGTTCCCCACCCACAGGAGACAGAGCTGCTCCATACAACGGTCACAGAGCATCTGGGAAAGGGCTGGAGCACCTATACTGGCAGCCGACAAGAACCACTCAACAGTTTGTTAATAGCATAAAGAATTCTTTTAAAAAGTTCTTATTCATTTTTGAAAACAAATAATGGATTCACAAAGTTCAAATTCTGAAAGCTTAAAAAGGGTTTTCAGGGAAAAGCTGCTCTGTCCCCCCAGACCACAGTTCCTTTTCCCAAAGGCAAAGACTAGAACGCTACCAATTTCTTGTGGATCCTTTCAGAAATACCCTATGTACATATAAACAAAATGAATATGGGTGTGTGTATTTAAGAATATTTTATTTTCACAGATATAGAGATCAAACTAGTAGTTGCCAGTGGGGTGAGGGAAGAGGAGAGGGGCAAGATAGGGGTAAGGGACTACGAGGTACAAACTATGTATAAAATAAATAAGCTACAAGTATATACTATATAGCAGTGGTCCCCAACCTTTTTGGCACCAGGGACCGGTTTCATGGAAGACAATTTTTCTACGGAGCGGGGTGGGGGTGGGAGGGGATGGTTTCGGGATGATGCAAGCGTGTTACATTTATTGTGAACTTTATTGCTATTATTATTCCATTGTAATATATAATGAAATAATTACACAACTCACCATAATGCAGAATCAGTGGGAGCCCTGAGCTCGTTTTCACTTGCCACTCCCTGTAGGGTTTTGATATGAGTCTGCAAGCAACTGATTTATTATGGTCTCTGTGCAGTCAAACCTCTCTGCTAATGATAATCTGTATTTAGAGCCACTCCCCAGCGCTAGCATCACCGCCTCAGCTCCACCTCAGATCATCAGGCATTAGATTCTCATAGAGGGCACACAACCTAGATCCCTCGCGTGCTCAGTTCGCAGCAGGGTTCGCGCTCCTATGAGAATCTAATGCTGCCGCTGATCTGACAAGAGGTGCAGCTCAGGACGTAATGTGAGCGATGGGGAGCGGCTGTAAATACAGATGAAGCTTCACTTGCTCACTTGCCCACCACTCACCTCCTGCTGTGCAGCCCACTTCCTAACAGGCCATGGACCAGTACTGGTCTGTGGCCCAGGGGTTGGGGACCCCTGCTATACAGCACAGGGAATGCAGCTAATATTTTATAATAACTTTAAATAGAGTATAATTTATAAAAATATTGAATTACCATGTTGTACACCTGAAACTAATATTGTAAATCAAGTATACTTCAATAAAAAAAGAATACTTTGTATAAAGACCTTCATCAAGAATAATTTGTTTGATGTTTCAACACTATAAACAGATACAGTACTCCATTTCTTGAAGGCCTAATTATTCCCTGACACCTAAATCATTGTGCATAAGCACAATGATTTAAGTGTCAGGATTAAATAAAATAATTAAATCAAAGAGGCAGGCCAGTTTATATAACTTGGGGAACCATCTAAAGGAGGGAACACTAATTCATTTGGACCAACAGTAAGTTACATCTCAATTAAATGATTGTCTAATGACCTAAAAAGTTACTGTAGTTTTCACATTCAGTGCAGTTCTTAACTAGTAATTTCCTTATCCACAGCATTACTAAGTCACCTTGTTTCTTAAGACTGATTTGGTTCTGTCTTTTGAATGTATGTTTTCCTGTTTGTGAGGTCCCCCAACACTGGTCCATTACAGTTGGTGGTGAAGGAATACCACCACTCAGTAATGTCAATATAAGAAACCCTAAATTCACTAATAAGCAAACAAAGGAAGGACAGATTGCTTGGCAAAAGGTTTGACCATATGGTGTCTTTAAACTGAGAACTTCCTTGAAACATCTGAAATATGATAAAACAAAATTTTTTTTTATTGAATACAACTTTCAAGCAAAATATCCATTTGTAAAACAAGGCTTTTTTTTTTTTTATAGAGGAACACTAAAATTGAAAAATAAAAGGAACTCAGACTGGGAAAAAATATTTCCAATCCAATTGACCAGACTTATTTTCTCCCTTCAGGTATCTGGTACCCCTACTTTAAATACTCTTAGAAAATGGAATAAGTAGAAAAGTTATTTTCAATGCAGAGAAGGAAAGAACTCTCTGCTCCTTGAGGTCCCTTTAGAAGTCCCTTTACTGACACAAACACAGTGGGGCTGTACCTGGGGCAAATGCCTTCCGGCTACAATGATTCCATTGGGTGTGCGCTCCAGGATCTGCCACACTCGGTCATAGAACTCAGGGGGAGTTCTATTCAAAGACCCATCGATCTGACGCCTGTTCAGCCAACATCTGTAGACCAAAAGAAAATGCCTCAGTGTTGAAAAACAAGCTTGTTCTGGCAGAAAGCAGGGCTTTTATATGGATTAATTGTTCCAATAGAGTGAGCAATAAAAGCCAAATTCCATCAATGATGCTTATCTACCATGTGTTACAGAGGTTACTAAATATTTCAAAGTGAAAACAGAGCTTGCCAGAAAGGAGAAAACTCCCAAGATTTAAAGAAATTTAACAAGCAAAATGTTATTCTCTAGTAAGTTACTTACAACACACTATGTGATTAAATGACTTTCTAACATGTAAAGCAGCTCAATGTAGAAACACAGCAGCAGTCATTTTCAAAATTAGTTCACATGGTCCTCACATACAATAAAATGTAAGCTCTATGAAGGCATGGGCATTGTACTGATATACATAGCTTGATCATTCCTATACACTTCTCCAAGAAAGGTGCTTAATAAACACCTGATAAGTGGGGAAATGCTCAAAAGGGCATGATGTATCTAATGAAATTACCTTATTTTAAACCTTATGTGTCAATTTAAACCTTATATTTAGTTTTAAACCTTAATTTAAATATGGTCAAAGTACCAGTGCTAAAGAATCAGTTACCAAATTTTACATGTCATAATAATCGACATGTAAGAGTCAAAATTCTAGATCTATTATTTTCATGGATTAAGTATTAAATCTTAAAGATATAATAGTTACTTCAATCACAAACTGCTAAAGATGCAGAATTTGCATAATCTGAAAAGAACACACAAATGACATAGTAGTATATTCTTACAGAAGCTGAAGATAGTAACAAATATAAACTTTTTATACTTGGTATTAAAACAGGCTGGAGAGTAAAATGTGTCATCAACCACAAGGTGGGAATGTAATGACCAACAGTATTTCTAGGTGTGAAAATAGCTATGCATGATACAGTAAACAGAAAAAGACATTTTTGTTCTGGTGAAAGAGGACCAATGAAATTACATCACTACATAAGTGAGGAGGCACTTTTTTGGACATACAGCTTCTTTTGGTAGACCCACACTTGTGTGGCTGGGTTCAGTGCTATATTAAAGAGAAAAAGCCAAAGGAGTTCCTTCATGACGTTTTATTTTGGATAATGGGTGTGCAAACTGAATATCCTATAGTCTGCATTTGATTTTTTTCCCCCTATTTCCTTTGTTTGGCAACAACAAAAGAGATGTTTTCCGAGTTCTATGAAGTCATGGTTAATACTATAAAAAAGGAGATGTTTGCTTAGAACAACATAAAAGGTAGAAATGTGTGAATACTCACAGAGGAGGAATTATTTTAGAAGAATTCTCTTATTTTTACATTTTTGGCTTTTTATTTTGAAAAAAATTAGACTTACAGAAAAGTAAAAAAAAAAATTAATGAAGTTCCTCTTTACTCAGCTTCCTCTACTTCTGTCATCTTACATAACCAATAGCACAACTATTCGAAACCAGGAAATAAACTACTAATGACCTTATTAAAATTTTGCCAATTTCACCACAAATATCCTTGTTTGGGTCCTTGATCCCAGCCAGGACCCCACACTGCGTTTAGTTTCCAGGTCTCCTTAGGCTCCTCGACTCTGTGACAGTTCCTCAACCTTCATCTTTCACGACTTTGACATTTGAGAAATGTCAGTTATTTTGTAGAATGTACCTCAATTTAGGTTCATCTGACGTTTTCTCATGATTAGACTTAGGTTATGAATTTTCACAGGAATACCCAGAAATGGCTGTAACCTTCTCAGCACATCATATCAGGGGGTATGTGATGTTGATGTATCTTATTACTGGTGAGGTTAACCTGGATCATTTGGTTAAGGTGGAGTCTGCTGGGTTTCTGCACTGTCAAGTTACAATTTTTCCTTTTACAATTAAAAAGTATCTTGAATGGAAATACTTTGAAATTATGCCAATTTTCCATTTCTCATCATACTTCTACCCACTAAATTTAGTGGTTCTTGCCTGCAATCGTTATTACTCTTGTATTTGCCTAATGGTGATTTTTTTATTTCCATCATTCCATCTATACTTATCAATTGGAATTCCATTGTAATACAAATCCCTTCTCTCCCATTTATCTATTTATATCAGCATGAACTCATGGATATTTATTCTACCAGATGTAATCCAATAGTACCATTATTTATTTTCTTGCTCAAATTGTTCCAGCTTTGGCCATTGAGCCTTCTTCATGTTGTCTCCAGCATCCTTCTAACATACCTCTATAATTTTTTGGAGCATTTTCTTACTTTCTGGTACAACAAGATGCTCCACGTTCGTCTTGTATTTTTCTTGCCCCAGCCCTGGAATCAACCATTTCTCCAAGGAACTCTGGTTCCTTTATTAGAAAGTGGTATTTGGAAATCAATATCTGGGCAATAGATTTGCTCATTGCTATTGGGGTTTCATTGCTTCTAGGTTCTCTCAGTGGACAATTAGGAAAGATATGGATGTATGTTTGCATATACACATCCACATTTATTGCCGTATCTATTTCTGTATCTATACATCTGTGTAAAAATCATGAATTCATACTGATACTCCCAATTCCAGCCCAAAACCACAAGATATATTCTAGACACTCCTCTTTCCTTATTTGTAACTACATTTTCCAAAAGTGAAAAAAAATCTGGCTCAAATTAGCCACATTTACTTATTTAGCTAGTATCAGTGTGTGTATGTATACACACCATATATATAACACTATGTGTGTAAGTATGTGTGCATATCTATATCTATATCTATATCTATATATAAATTCCAGAATTGCTAATTCCTACCTCTGTGAGAAAAAAATTTATTATACAGAGTACAGGATTTGTGTGCAGTTCTTTTTTGTTCAGCTTTACAGTGTCTAGTCAATATTTTCCAAAGGTACTTTGGTTAATTCTTGTCGTCCCCTCCCCCTTCAGTGTGGTAATATTATTCATTTGTAATATGGTTAGGGTCAGTTGTTACTGTTTGTATTCTATTTTGGGTACCTTGCACACATGGATTAATTTTAATTAATTATTTATATTTGGGGAATATAAAACATTACCATAGTTTAAGAGTCAGAGCTATTCAAATGGTATACTCAAATGGAAGGTATATTCAAATGGAAGTATTGCTCAACCCTCAACCCTAATGCACTGTACCTATTTTTTTCATTCTTCCCACCCTGTTCCTCCCCACTCCCTGAAGGTAACCAATTTCATTAGTTTCTGATTTATCCTTCCTGTATTTCTTCTGTAAAAATGAGCAGATATCCCCTTCTTTCTTACATTAAGAGTAGCGTACAATACATACTCTTTTGTACTTTGCTGTTTTTTCTTTAAATTGTTATTTTATTTATTTTACTTATTTATTTTGGTTGCTCCTGGTCTTAGTTGTGGCAGGTGGGTTCCTCAGTTGCAGCTCACAGCCTCCTTAGTTGCAGTTCAGCAGCTCCTTAGCTGCAGCACGTATGCTCCTTAGTTGCGGCTGGCGGGCTCCCTAGTTGCAGTTCACGGGCTCCTTGGTTGTGGCATGTGAACTCCCAGCCACAGCATGCATGTGGGATCCATTTCCCTGACCAGGGATCGGACCCGCATTTCCCCACACTGGAAGGCAGATTCTCAACCACTGTGCCACCAGGGAAGTTCTCTGGTTTCTCTTCAGAGTGTATAAATCTTTTGCCTTTTATGCTGTTTTTATGTAACAATATAGCCTAGAAATTATTCCATATCAGTTCATAGATACCACACTCATTCTTTTTTCACAACTTCATAGTACTCCACTGTGTAGACATACCACAGTTTATTCAAATAATCCCTCATGCATGGGGACTAAGGTCATAGGCATTCCAAAATTTGCAATTATAAACAGTGATGCAATGAACAACCTTGTGCATACATATAATATCTATTCATGCTGTTGGAGGCAACCTCCAGGGTGGGTCCCTAAAAGTAAGACTGCTGGGTCAAAGGGTAAGTGCAAACGTAGACTTTTTTTTAGATGTTGTCCAATTCCCATATAGAAGAGTTGTAGTCACCAGCTATATATGGGAGTGTCTGTTTCTCCACAGCCTCAGCAAATGTTTGCCATACTGTTTAACTTTGCTAGTCTGATAGATGAGAAATGGTATCTCAATGTGTTTTAATTTACATTTCTCTAATTATGAGTTAGTTTGAACATCTTTCCAAATATTTAAGGTCCATTTTTAAATTTTTTAAATGAACTGATCAATCATATTTTCCCCCATTTTTCTCTTAGGTTTTTGGTTCTTTGTCCTTTAATTTTTAAGATTCTTGGATATTACCTCTTTGTAACAAATGTTTTGTTCCAGCTTCTCAGTTGTCTTTTGGCATTGTCTATTTTTTCACCATGCAAAATGTTGCTTTTAATTTTTATATAGTCTTAATAATCTTTTATTGCCTCTGGGTTTGAATCATAGTTAGAAAGTCTTTCCCATACCAAGGTTACAAAGGAATTTACCCATGTCTCCTTTTTTTTAAATTTATTTTTTTATATTTATTCTATCATATTTTTTTTTTGGCTGCGTTGGGTCTTTGTTGCTATGCACGGGCTCTCTCATTGCAGTGGCTTCTTTTGTTGCGGAGCACAGGCTCTAGGTATGTGGGCTTCAGTAGTTGCGGCACACATGCTCAGTAGTTGTGGCTTGCAGGCTCTAGAGTGCAGGCTCAGTAGTTGTGGCACACGGGCTTAGTTGCTCCACGGCATGAGGGATCTTCCCAGACCAGGGCTTGAACCTGTGTCTCCTGCATTGGGAGACAGATTTTTAACCACTGTGCCACCAGGGAAGTCCCAACTCATGTCTTCTTTTTTAGCACTAGTATGGCTTCTTTTTCTTTTTTTTTTTTAACGTTTAGATCACTAATCTGTTTGGAGTTTATTCTCAAGTACAGTATAAAGTATGAATTTTATTTTATCTTTTCCAAATGGCTATCCAGTTGTCCTATCACTATTTATTTAAAAAGTCCATCCTTGACTCAATGATTTTGAGATGTCATACATGAAATTATCATACATGAAATTTCCATATGTTCTTGGGGGGTCTATTTCTGGACTTTTTATTCTTGTTCAACTGTTCTATTTTTCTGTTCATGTACCAGAATCACGTTATTTTAATTATAAAGGCTTTTAAGTATTTTTACTGTCTCTCTTAGGGCAAGTCTTTGTTTTATGTTTTTCTGGTTAGTCTTGCATGTTTGTTTTTCCACAGGAAGTTTAGTATTAACTGGTCTAACTCCATAAAACAGCTTGTTGACATTTTATTGGAATTTCATTAAACTTGTAACAGACATCTTTAAAATGTTGAGTTTTCCTGTCTAAGAACAAGGATGCTCTTCCATTTGTTCAAATATACTTTTGCAGAAGACTTCTTTTCTAGGTATTTCTAGGCATACCTTGGAAAGTACCAGGCACACAGATAGTGCTCAATAAATGCTTGCTTAAATAATTTTATTAAAGCACTTTCTGTAATAAAAATAACTCTTTAATTCAATGCAATCCAAAGTATTTGTTTTGCTTTTATTCTAAGGTTAGCACAAGTTAAGTCTAAGACAAGTTTTACCTGAATAAGTTTACAGTCTACTTAGAGAAACAGAGTTACAGGCAAGATATTTAAGTAACATTACCAAATCCAAACTTTTATGCCAAAATGTTGGGAGGAATTGACCAAAGTGGAATCAAGTGTTACATTCTGCATAGAATAATGAAGATTAAGAAACATTTACAATCTATACCTGAAAAAAATATAAAATTCAAATCAATATAAAATCACAACTGAGGACAATTTTAATTAGTATCTCTAGGTATGCTGCCCATCTATTGGTCTTTGATAAAGGACCCTCATTACCTTCCATTCCGTTGAGGCTGCAGAATATCCAACAGAAGCTGTTTCACTTCACTAGGTGACAACTGATATAAGTCTCTGGCTGGCTTGTTTCCACCACGGATGTGTAGTTCATACTCCATAGCATGGATGATCCACCTGAAACAAAACAGGGAAAGCATGAATCAATAACTCTTGAAATAAAATCACCTTGTGCTTCTTTTGGCAATGCCCTTAACAGCACTGACCCATCCAAAGAGGAATGAAGAAAAGGCCATTTGAATTTCCTGAGCTGCTGATATAATTACTTCCATCAAGATTATGTGACATGATCAGACTCTTAAAAATGAGCCCTGCTCATGCATATGTGGTTAGGTAGTAAAACATGAAAATAGACAGGTACTTAGGTTCTTACCAAATGAGACGGATGAGTAGTGGCTGCCACACTACTATTTTCTTAATACTAGATATATGAAAAAAACAAATAGGATAAAAATAAATCATTTTAAGAAATGGGCTGAGATATGCTATTATCTAAACATTCCTTTCCCAGGAAGGACAAGTATTTTTTACCTACTTCATTTATTTTGTAGTCATTAATTGGAAGGGACAGAGGAGAAATACCTGCCTTTGAAATACAGGCACACAGTTAGTTATAACTTAATTCTACTAGTACATCAGAGAACAGACTTTAATCAGTAGATTTCAGAAGAATCTATTCTTTAATAGATATTTAAATGCTGTTCATAAAACACATTTGTATTACAGAAAGAGCTTTAACGTGATTATTTAGAAAAGCATTTATTGAGCACTATTTGTATGCCTGGTAGTTATGTGCCTAGAAATGCCTAAAATATTTCATTATTTTATGTGTAAATAATTTTATTATTTAACTTGAGAAGCTTTTAGTAAGTATTTTTACAGTTTCATCTCATTTCATTTATTGTATTCTGAGGAAAGAACTCGGAGAAACTAGTTATGCAAACCAAAGAAAACTCAGGCAATAATACTATGCCTTAGGGAACCAGAACTCTACAGACCATTAGGAAAAGCTAGGGAATTAGTTTTACACAGCAGATTCCTGTGCTTTATCCTTAAATTCTTTGGTGAACACTGAATAACAAACAGAGACAGAGAACTGCAAAGAACCGTGTCTTCATTCACCCAGGCTTTGTCTCTCAAAGGGGGTACTGTGTAGCCAGCCCACAGGTAGAAACGTCTAGTTACAGCAACAAAGGTTTAAAGTGGCGAAGTTACTGTGCCCAAATATTTCAATATCTTTCTCTTATACACTTCTTTGAAAGATTGCCTACAGGTTATTGCAGGTACAGAGATGAAAAAGTTGGGTGGAAATAATCAAAAGATTCAAGTCCTTCTTTCTGCCAAGGTTGGTTTGCAAAACAACAGTGATGCATCCTCATGGAATGACTTTACTGTCTCTCAATGGAAAAAATGGTAAGAAAAATGGTAATCGTTTCCAGTTAAGCAGGAAGTAATATCAACCAAGCATATCACCTTGACCACTGGGCCAGGCCATAAGCCACAAGGCAGTGTGTCTCCTGTGACTGCTCCAATCCCTCTGGATAAGGCAACTATCAGCTCTTTTTCCTATCCTCTTCACTATTCTTTTTTGTTGCCATTTCTGGAAGTTAGGGATTTAACTAGTCTGCCAGTCAAATGCAGACTATGTTGCATGACACTGAGATAGATTATAAAGGCATGAGAGATACACAAGGATAGAACATAATAATTTAAAAAATATTAACATTACTATTACCACGGATAGTACATGACAAATATTTAATACTTGCTCTTTGGTAAGAACACTAAAGATGACAAGGTGTCTACAAACAACAAAATACATGTTTGTGAGTTTTCTGGTATGTGCCACAGAATATGTAACGGAGTTAAGATGTACAATTTGCACTTCTCTAATCAGCTGAAAAGCAAAACTGGACTAAACCTGTATTATTGCCAAAGACTAGAATTTATTTACTTGTTCATCTTCATTATTATGAACTACCTTTAATCAAAATGTTATACAAGTATAAAAGTCACAAGGATATAGTTACTTGTTACTTTGGATGTTTTGATGTTAAAGTTGCTTATGAAATTAGTTCTTTTAAAAATTTATTTTATTGGAGTATAATTGCTTTCCAATGTTGTTTTCACTTCTCCTGTACAATGATACGTGAATCAGCTATATGTGTACCTATATCTCCTCCCTCTCGGGCCTCCCTCCCCCACCCCATCCCACCCATCTAGGTTGTCACAGAGCACTGAGCTGAGCTCCCTGTGCTATACAGCAGGTTCCCACTAGATATCTATTTTACACATGGTAGTGTATTTATGTCAAACCTAATTAGTTGTTACAGCAACATTTAAGTTACAATAAACTGCTCCATGGACTCTCTTTAAAACATAAAAATTCTATTTTTAATTTTACAGGTTGGACAAAATTGTTTTCTATTTATTATTTTATTTCTTTATTTAACATTTAAAATTTACATTTGAGGCAGCTTAGTATAATATATAGTATAATAGTATACTATATATTATACTACTTAGTATACTACTATACTAAGTATACTACTTAGTATAATAGAAGGAACATCAAATTGAAAATCTAAAGACCAGCCTTTTGGTGTCCCCAAACAACTTAATGTCATGAAAAGAAAAATGGGGTAAGGGGTACTGTTCTAGATTAAAAGTGACTTAAGAGATGTAGCAACTAATGCCATGTGTGGGCCTTCTTTGGGACCCTGGTATTTTTAAAACAAAGTCATTTTGGGGACAACTAGAGAAATATGAATAAAAACAGTGTACCAGGTAATATTAAGGAATTACTGCTAATTTTGTTGGGTTTGATAATGGTACTGTGGTTATTAAGAAAATGTCCTTTTTCTTACTTTAGATATATACTTACTAAAATATTGAGGGGTAAACATCAAAATGTCATTTGGCTGTAAATTTCCTTTATAATTTATAGCCAAAAAAAAAAATAAAGCAAGTATAGTAAATATAAATTACTAACAATTGCTTATACCCATTTAAATAATGGGTATATAGGAATTTACGAAACTATTCTGTTATTACACATTTAAATATTTTCATAATGAAAAGAAAAAACAATGAAGACAGACTTGAATACCAATTCTGTCAATTACCAACTGAACCCCATTTCCAAGTTATTTTTCAAATGGGAATACTGTATTACTATTACTTGTTCAGCTCATTTTATGAAATTATTTTGAGGAATAAGTAAGACAATGTTATGTTAAAACTGTTAAAATGATTTTGAAATTATAGAGTTCAATTTTTATGTTCAATTGTTATGTTCAAATTATGTTAGCAAACTCCTTTTATTTGACTTCTCAAACTCAGGTTGGAAGAAGTGCCTCATTGATTTCACTTCAGGAGGTATCCACTTCTAAAATAAGTAACTAAATTTTTTAAAACACTTACTTTTTAAGGTCCTCCCAAAACTTGAGTTATTAAAACTAAACATTATCTATCACATTTACATTTTAAAACTTTCAGTATCATAAACAAAGATAGCTGGAGATCTAAAAATTTCCCCTCAGGCTTCTATTTACAAAATCTCAGCAGTTCTGTGAGCAAATTATAGAAAACATTGTACTCAGCAGCCACCAAAGAAAGAAGATGACTTTTTTAAAAAAAATAAATTTACTTATTTATTTATGGCTGTGTTGGGTCTTCGTTGCTGCATGTGGGCTTTCTCTAGTTGAGGCGAGTGGGGGCTCCTCTTTGTTGCAGAGCATGGGCTCTAGGCGCACAGGCTTCAGTAGTTGCGGCACATGGGCTCAGCAGTTGTGGCTGGCGGGCTAGAGTGCAGGCTCAGCAGTTGTGGCGCATGGGCTTAGTTGCTTCGCGGCATGTGGGATCTTCCCGGACCAGGGATCGAACCTGTGTCCCCTGCACTGGCAGGAGGATTCTTAACCACAGAGCCACCAAGGAAGTCCCAGAAGGTTCATTTGAGCACAAATGAATCTAACTTATTTGCCAGATTGTTAAAAATACATTATTCGTTCAAAAATATTGGCCAAGTTAATCTGTTTAGCTTGGAATTCTTCAAAAGACTAAAACAAAAACAGCCAAAGAGCCTTATATATGAACAGAAACTTAGAGAAAGTAAATAACCAAGTGAGTCACACAGTTCAGAAAATCAAAGACATTTTAATCCATTTTTAGAACTACTAATACAAAACAGCATTAATTCCTTTGCATGGGAAAATCTGGCTTCTTACCCTCATTCCTGCTGACAAAGTCACCAAACCTGATTTGACAATTCCAATGTAAAAGCACTTAATGCAAAATGGGGAAAGCAAGCAAGCAAGCAACTGTGGAAGGTCAAAAGAATGAAGGTTATTCTTGGACCAGATCCTTATAAATTCAGTCTGTCTAAAGAACCAGGGACATGCTCTATTTGACAATAAGCAAATGAGAGAGAGGCAGATGCACACTACTGACCAGATCAACCTTCAAATGCAGCATGGTCTGACTTGACAATGAATTCCTCCACAATGCTGGAAAAATATGAAGAGCCGGCCTAGTATTCCTATACAGTCCTGGGAATAAGTTTATCCTTCTAAAAACTCTTTTAGTGTGAGGTTGGTTAGCATGTTGTATATGTATTGGCATTTTCCTATCCAACCTGCCCCAATTAAGGAGTGAAATATAAAATAATGTACATGGAAATCTGACATCACTGGTAAATCAGAACAGCTGACGTTTTCTGAAAAAATGTTATAAAGAATAGCACTGATCCATAGTAAGAAACAATTTTTAAAATAATCATTTTGAGGTAATTCCAAGATACTAAGAAGTATTTGCCAAGTTTACTGTTAAACAAGTGAACAAATAACTGTCTGTGCAAACATTTTACTAAGCTATATGACAGGAGATGAAAAGTTGCAAGAAGGGACTGTTCTGCTTGATTCCTATTAATACAAAGAGGGTGACAATTTGATGAGGCAAAGTGAGCTTCCTGTTTGGTAACTGGAGAACAATCACTCACCCACTCTACCTCTGATCTAATCATAACAGAATAGAGGTAGAACTCCATCATCTCACTTCTTTACCTCGTATCAAGTGTCAAAAGCAAAGTACTATGAATGAGTATCAGACCATGCTAATGAACTCAGAGCTGCAATTATCTCCTTTTTCCTTTACTGCACAAGCAATGTTATAGTCTGGTACCTACGACACCAAAGGCCTTCTCTTAAGCACTGGATGTGTGATCCACAGATGCAGCTGTGGGCATTAGAAGACAAGATATGCATGGATCATAATGGCTTACAGAGGATGTCCTGGCAGTATGAAAAGCAGGGATGAAAAAGACTTGATAACATATATCCTCAGGGGTTGTCTCCTGAATGACAGACCTAGAGCAGAAAGCAGTTGATTGGAGGTCTTTACAGTAATGGGCCTGTCAGGAACTTGATCTATTTCAACATGAAAGCTGGAGCACAAATCAATAATGAGACAGCAAATCAAATCATTATCACACTAGAATACCATTCCTGTGAGCAGGTTAATTTTGTTCACTGGAGTGCCTGAGAGCAGTAATGTTGAAGAAATTGCATTGGCAGGATTAACCTTGGGAAAAAGAGAAAAGAAACATGGTGGTATTGGCTTAAAGCAATTGAGGCAGTGGGTGATGTAAATAAATAAAATTTAAAAATCCAAAAACCTCAGAGGGAGAGTTTAAAACAGAGAGATACAAGCATACATAGTGCAGGAGAATTATGTGTAAGATGTACCATGACTAAGACAAATGTTCTTATTTTTTATGTCCATTCAGCCTCATGAATGTTAGCATTTCAGGAGGAATATGGTGTTAAAAGATGGCTAAACTATCAATCTCTTAAATCATAATCAACATTTAAAAGATAGAAACAACAGTAAAAAGTCAGATATGAATGAGTCTGAAATGCTGTAATTAACCTATAAGGAAATTAAAAAAAAGAATGTTTTCTATAAATCCCTTCCCTTCTTCCTTTTAAAATCATGTGACAGACACAAACGGGTGACTTAGAAGAGCAAGAAATTCAACAATTTATAAGAAATTTGACACTCAAGGACTCTATAAATGAATTATTTGTTTTTAAGCAAGGTTTTAAGCAAAACCTTCCAGGGACTAATTCAAGGTAAATTTTGTAAAGAAACATATAAATAGAGTATGTGTTTGTGTTTGCTGCTAGCAGTAAATGCAAGGAAGCTGCTCATTTAAGGAGCTGAGGTCTGAGTAAAATTTATTTAGAATAAAGTGCAATAAAAATATATTAAAAAGATACAAAAATATCTTTTTTCTTTTCAGAAGGGCACTATCACAAGCCTCACAGACAGGATAACTGCAATTCTCTGAGGTTGTTAGATATCCCTTGAGTAGAGACAGGGTTCCAAAACCTTCCTGTTAATATGGTGGAGGAGCACCGTTGCAGGCACAGGAGAATTTTTTTTTTTAATTTTTATTTAATTAATTAATTTATTTGGCCATGTTGGGTCTTTGTTGCTGCATGTGGGCTTTCTCTAGTAGCAGTGAGTGGGCGCTACTCTTCATTGTGGTGTGCAGCCTTCTCATTGCGGTGGCTTCTCTTGTGGAGCACAGGCTCTAGGTGCACAGGCTCAGTAGTTGTGGCTTGCAGGCTCTAGAGCACAGGCTCAGTAGTTGTGGCACACGGGCTCAGTTGCTCCGTGGCATGTGGGATCCTCCCGGACCAGGGCTCAAACCTGTGTCCCCTGCATTGGCAGGTGGATTCTTAACCACTGTGCCACCAGGGGAGCCCCCACGGGAGAATTTTTCAGTGTCTGCCATGCTTCATGAGGTCCCACCAGATGATGGTGGGGTAAGACCATGTCAGATGGCAGCAGAGGATCCAAAAGGGATTTTGAGTTAAGGTTTCTTTATGAAATGCTTGGGATCATTCCACTGGGCCTTGAAGGAGAATCAAATATGGTGGAAAGGGATACCTCTAGGGCGAACATCTCTTGTGGGAGCAGAGGGTCTTTGCAAACCTAGGACTGGAAGACAAGGGTGAGCATGTGTGTGTTTGTTGGAGGGGGTGGGTGGGGCCTGGGATACTCCTCTTTGGGATTTGTAGTCTGCAGAAAGAAATCCCCAGAGGTACTTGCTCTCCAAATGCCACAAGATAGAGGACCTCAAATTACCAAATGTCACAGCAATACTGTTTAAGTTTTATCCTCTGCAAAAGACCTTCACATTCCTTACCCAGAACCGCCACAAACCAATGAAGAAGCCAGAGCAGGGACAGCCTCCCTATTTTATATACATGAGAGCTGGAAGAGGGATGGGGAAGCATGAACTCTGGAGTCATTCACCCTAGGTCCAAATCATGGTTCTTAGTCTTGTGACCAAGTGCAAGTTACTTAACTTCACTGAATTTTCATACTATCTTAATATATCTCTTGCACTGTACAAGGGGCTAACCTAGAGTTCCAAATCATCCCTATTTTCTTGGTCTCATGATGAATAAAGGGGGCAAGATCTTATTTTTTATGTTTGTTAATTTGTAACTGTTCAGCCTCCTTGGTGTGTCTTGTACTGTACAATGCTAAATAGTACTGATCCTAGATTGGAGGACTGACAAACTAAAGACAAAAACCGTCAGGAGGCAATGCACATCATAGCTGCTACATGAATACTCGAATGTAAAATGGGTCATAGGTAGAAATCATGTAGAAGGGACCATAAAGGGCATAACGTTTTAGAAACAAACAGTAAGGCCTGTTTCCCTTAAAAGAGAGCAACACTATACATAAGTGAAAACATGCACAAAGTATTTAAGATTGAAGAACAAGAACTTTGGAGTCAGGCAGTCCTGGGTATAAATCCCAGTTCTTTCACTTACTGATTTAAGTCATCTAAGCTCTCTGAATCTCAGGTTGTTTACTTTAAAATGGGGGTCCTAGTGACTACCTCAAAGTTGTATGGATTAAATCAGATAATATATTTGAAGTATTTTTAGCATATTGTCTAGCATATGATAGGTGTGCAATAAATAACATGTGGTTATGGAGATGGGGGAGGAAAGGAGGATGAAACCGTTCACCAGAGTAAACCTTTGAGTGCAGGAACAACATGTTACTCACATATATATCCCCTTAGATCCTTACAGGGAATGCTGCTTAGAGAAGTACCATTATCAGGTAATTTGTACCCTACTCTGATATGATTAACTGCACCATTCCATTAATAAGTGGAGAAAGTTCTACATCCTTCTATTCTCTATATGTATGACTAGATTTTCATATAAACAAGGCCTTGTTTAACTTTGTCATTGCCTGAAGGACATGACTTGTACAAACCAAGTGCACTTATCAAAATTAAAAGAGTCCTTTATGTCTCTGAGTACAGAGCCATGCTTTTGTTTTTCCTAAATTCCCCATCACTAGCTCAAGGCAAACTACCTGAATCTACTTATAACCTATATAATAAACAATCTGCCAAATTTTATTGAACATCTCTTGTGGGCTAGACCACAACACAGATAGGAGGAGAAGATCTGGTTTCTATCCTTGGCAGAAGTAAATTTCTTAAATAAATTACTTCTTATTAAAAAAAAAAAAAAAAAAAGAAGACTCCGGGACTTCCCCAGCGGCACAGTGGTTAAGAATCCGCCTGCCAATGCAGGGGACACGGGTTTGATCCCTGGTCTGGGAAGATCCCACATGCCACAGAGCCACTAAGCCCACGCGCCACAAATACTGAGCCTGCACTCTAGAGCCCACAAGTCAAGCTACAGAAGCCCGTGTGCCTAGAGCCCGCGCACTGCAACGAAGAGTAGCCCCCGCTCGCCACAAGTAGAGAAAGCCTGCGCACAGCAACAAAGACCCAACACAGCCAAAAATAAACTAAAAAAATATAAATAAATTTAAAAAATATAAATAAATTAAAAAAAATTAGACTCCTTCCCAACTGACAATGCCCCAGTGTTTAGAGCTGACCCTGTGAGTCCAGCATATGGGGGAAATACACATAATAAGTTGGGCAGGGACACTGTTAATACCCAGAATGGGAATATAATGCCTCGATTAATTCCAGGATGAGTTTCAGGACAGTGAATAAAGTTTCCCGGCAAATTTCTTCAGGAGGCTTTTTTCTATCATTAGATTTTTTCTATCATTAGATACTAAGCCAGATGCTCTGTCCTGACATTTTTATTTCGGGTGACAGTTTGAGAAAAAAAGAGTATTTTACTTCTCACGGAAGGCACTGAACATATAGAATAGCAGATACAGAAACAGGAAGAAAACTATTTTTAGAATAAACTAAACATACTTCATTCCCATGCAGAGAAAGAAGCTTCAGGTCAGATGGATTCAAGGAAGAAAATTACATTGGATTTTTGAGAGAACATAAATTAGCCTAAAATGCTGAATAAGCAGTAAAGGAAAAACTACTTAGAGGCTGAAAAACACAGCATTGTAAAATCCTGGGGAACAGTTAACTTTTACTTTAAGCCTTTGCTTAAGTCACGGTAAGGATGACTATCACTTAAAGAGTCCCCTGAATAGAACGTTTACTACAAATAATGTGCTTTGGAAGAGTTATAACCTATACTTCTTAGTCAGCCTCAGAGAAATGCCTGAATCTGTGACAACAGAGTACTTTTAATACCTGTATGGATACGAAGAATCACACCTCTTTTCATTTAGAGACAACTCACATGAAAGACCCATTTCTGCATCCTCATAGTCAAGAATTAGAGCTGAAAATTTTAGAGCTAACAGAGACCGAAAAATCAGGATATGATTCAAAGTTCTTATAATTGATTTAGAATACATCCTAATATTTGAAAGGAACTATTTTAAGGGATAAAAATGAAGGTCAAGTTCTATGCAGAGTGAGTTCATTTCTCAATCAAAAGAAAGAGGAGATAAAGAATGGGAAGCACACCTGAAATATACTCTAACTAAAATCAGGTAAACAGTTTAAAAACTAATAACCTCAACTAAAAAAATTTAAATAAAACTGAAAAACATAACTTACAAAGTAGAAATCTCCCAGAGAAAATAATTGACACTGATTTTATGTATATTTTTCCACATATACATTATACACACACACACACATATATATATATATACAGTATTATTGTTCTTTTATAAAAAATAGAACAATATATTTGCAACATTTTTTTTCACTTAATTTATCTTGGACATTTATAAATGTCAGTATATTGACTTTATCTTGTTACTTGTAATGGCTGCACAGCATTTTATTGTATGGCTCACTATTTCAAACAAGCATGAAATGAAGACTGCTGTTAAAGTATGTCTAAATTCCTAGAATGAGAATTGTTGAAATGAGAGGCATGCAGATACTTCCAATAAGCAACTAGTTTTTAATGTAATTTTTTGAAGGAAAAAATGGGTACTCATTTTACATAAAGTGCTTCATACTCACATGCAAAATTAAAACTAAGAAATGAAAGGGAAAATAAAATCAATCCAGCAATAGAAGAAAAAAAAAAAAAGAAACAATAAGAAAGCATGGTAACTAGAAAACAAAACATAATGGTAGAAATTAGTCAAAATATAAATGAAATGGCACAAATATCACATATATTTCTATTAAAAGATAATCAGACTGGATTAAAAGTAAATATGGCATGAATGTTAAATATAAAAGACATATCTATATAAAATGAAAAAAGAACATTGAAGGTAAAGGAATGGAAGACAGTATACCAAGCTAATAAAAACAAAAAAAGAAAGCAGGCATGGCAGTAATATTAGACACAAAGAATTCATTTGTTATATTTCATGCATTGTAATGGGATCATGGTTATGCTTTTAAAAAGTCCTTATGTCTTAGAGATACACACTGAAGTATTTACAGATTAAATGATATGATGGATTTGCTTTAAATCTATATGGGAGTGTGGGTGAGGCAGGTAGTGGGGGCGGGTATGAGTGAAATAAGATTGGCCATATGATGATATTGTTGAAGCTGAGTAATACTATGGGCTTTATTATACTATTTTCTATACTTCTGTAGATGTTTGAAATTAAAATAATTTTTTAAAAATAATTCAATTACAAAATAAATGACACAAGATACATTGTTAAAACATGGCAACATGGACAAAAACAAAGTTTTAAAATATATAAAGCAAAACGGATAAAAATGCAAGGAGAAATGGACAAATTCATAATCAGGAGAACGTTTTACAATTTATCAGCAATCGAAAGTCAAGTAGGACAGAAGTAGTAAAGATATTGATGATCTAATTATACAACTAGCAAGCTAAACACTTACTCACACTCACACACATTCACAGGTATTTGCGCCTGACAGGCTACATAGTCTTTTCAAACACTTGAACATCCCCCAAATTGGCCACATATTAGGTTACTCTATATGCTCAAGTATTGTTTTCTGTTGACTTTTTTACAATTAGAACATATTCACATGATAGCTGCATTCAATACAATCAAAAATATGTTTAAAAAATGAAAAGAAGCATTTGTACTTTACTTGGTTGTGGCAGGCCTTTTAAACATATTACTTTGTTTCATCTCACACAAAACAATGAGGCTGGTATGAAAGCAGGAGGGAGGTTCAGCCACTGGCCTCAGGCCACTGAGATGATGAGTGGCGGTCTGGACTTGCACTCAGTTCCGCTGGATGCCAGAGCCTGGTCACGTGCTTACTGCACTGCCACAAACAGTGTTTGACTAAGAAGATTCAAGATCACCAGAGCCTTACTTTCAACTTCTCCAAACAGAACACTTACTATTTTAATGACTAAACTTTAGATTTTGGTAGAAAATTCTATAATAGAAGAATATTCTTATACATAGAATATTCTTAAAAGGACCAAGTTTTTATTTGAGTGTGTCCTCCTGACACCTAATTTTACTAAAAAAACCCCACTTTCTCTTAAGTCTTATCCACTTATTTATAGGATTTTTTACAAGTATTGTGCATAATGGGGTTTTTGTTTGTTTGTTTTGTTTTTTAACATGATACACCTGTTTAAACCCCTGGAGTTTGATTTTACCAGAGAACAGAGTTATTCCCCTACATCTCACGTTGGGAGTTAAATATGTTTACCAGGAGGGTTTTTTTCAGGCCACTAGTATTTATTTCTTCATACCACCAGATGTTGTCTCTATGACTTAGGGCAAGATGCACTTTCCTAAATACCCACCAGATCTGGGGCAGCACTTCACTCAGAGAGGCCGAGGACCACTTGAACAATTCTCTTTATGCAAATGCAAAGTACTTTACTCACCCAATTCGTATTTTCAGCATGCCACGGAATAACTCCGGGTTATTGGAGATGATCCAGCCAATATGAATGACCAGTTCTTGCTGAATGACCGCCTCCCTCTCATCATGGGTATTACACTTGTAATAGATGATGTTCTTAATCACTCTTGGAGACAAAGGATTAGAGATAACCTCTTCTTCATGTCCAAAGGCACCCAGAGTTACCTATAGGTGGCAGAATTTTATTGTAAAAATTTCCTAGCTACTAACAGATAAAAGAAAAAAATTCAAGGCTCAGGATGACTGGCAGGATGAAATTACTCTATGCAAGCTAGGGAATTAGGTAGAATAACTGTTCCTGCTATTTATTAAAATGGCTTTCAAAGGATGACTCCCACTGGAGTTCATGATGGTTCAGTCTGGTCTGAAATACAAGGGCAGGTGAGGGTCCTGGTTAGGACAGTGGAGGTGAGTGGATAAAATCAGGGAAGGAATATAAATAACTAATGAGATAAAATTATTCTGAATGACTTTAGTACTAGAAACTCCCCAGAGAAACCAGAATACACTGACTAGTTTTATTTTAGTGCACAGTCTATGTTTGAGAGTATATCCTTCACCTCTTTTACAGTTTCTCATGTGGACGTGTTTACGCTTTAACAACACTGTAATCTTTTCAAAGGCAGGTGTAAGGACATAAGAGTTGTAGTGTAGCCCCACTTTTCCTGGTGTAGTTCTAGGCACCCAGTGAGTGCTGAAATACTTGTTGATGTATCTCTGGCCTGTGGAGGGGAATAAACAAGACTGCCCACAAGCCTGCGAAATGAGAAAGCACAGAGGGAAATGGCAATGAGAATTCAAAGCCAAGAGTGCTGTTGAGCCTGGGCAAGAGAAATTAATACTCTGCTCCCCCTTTCTCCTCTCGCCTTAGCATTCTGCCTCCCAGAAAAGTCTGCAGCCCCTCCTTCCTCCTCATTACCCCTCTCCCACTCTCTTCCTTGTACAGTGCACGATTATAAGATGCAGGAAAAAGAAGAGGACATCAAAGGGCCCTGTGTTTTCTGAGATGAGGGGAGAAAGCAGAACAGGGGTCTTCTGCCCCAACTTTGTGATGGAGTGAAAACTGAGAACTGCTAGTTTATTGTAACACAAGTGGTACCAACCAGTTAGTCCACGTGCGATTACTTTTATTAAAATGTCATCTTGTAAAGAGGAAAGCAAACAGAAGGCACATCATTGCCTCTGGAAGCAATGATGACTAAATCACTATTTCATTCCAGGGAGCTTGAGGTGATCTGAAAGTGCTCTGTAGAAACAATATTACTTCAGTTCTCAGGGTGGAATTTCATAAATAAGCAATTGCAAACTTGGAATGCTCCATTCTCATTTCTTTTTTGTAAAAGTGTAAGATGCAGTGAATGAATGGACTTCATACATCTGAAGCAGAGCTGTCAGCCTCCCAGGTACCCAGCTCTGTAAGTGACTATTTCCCTGGGAGATGTGCTGGTCTGGTGGGCAATGGTCCAGCCACAGGCTCAGGACAGGCTCCAAGGCCTCCAGGATTCTGCTCTGTGAAGAGAATCTCAGAATCACAGGCTGTAATCCCCCTCTAGATAGTGTATAGAATGGACATGACCAACCCTAACCTACCCCTCCTCCTCTCCAACTGTCAGGTGCCAGTGACCTCAGAGATCGCCAAAACCTTCTCATACATCGTAGAATTAACTATATTTTCAGATATACTACAGGGGCCTAAAATCCAAGGAAAAATAGCTTCCCAAAGCCTGTTTACTTTCTTTAAGGGGTGGCTCAGTCCAAGGCAACAATACAGGACTCTGTGGCTGGATTTGAGGATTACAGTGAGGAAAGGAACCCCATAAATTACTACCTGTGTCTTGGTCTATTTAGCTGATGAATGAGGATGAAAATTCTACCTCTTAATAATTTGGAGAAAATAGAAAATAATGTATGTGAAAAGTGATTTAAATTTTTCTCAAGAGTTTTTTTATTAGTACAATACTTTTTTATTGTTATTAAATATTACAAAATAAAATATTCTTTCAACTTTTCAAAAGCTAGATGTTAAGATGAAATAATTTCAGTTTTAATGAGTTAAGAGCCCTGAGATATGAACAATGGGTTGATTCCATCAAAGAAGGTTAAAGTTTTTTGTATTATTATATCCCTAGGTTAACTATCAGGAAGACATGACAAAGCACACATACTCCCAAAGAAGAGATAGAAAGCAAACAGGTTTTCATTCCAATCAAATGATTATTCAGCCAGGTAATTAGAGCTTATAGAAAATAAAACAAAAAATGAGCAGCCATATTCCACTCCACATAACCACATGCACAGGCTCAATTCAACCCACATTCACCAAGTGCCTCTCCAAGGCTATGCCGGGCACACTGGGACAGGTGCTGGACAAGACATGGACCATGACCTCTGGGGGTTCACGGCCTACCCTGGGGTGAGAGACACACATTCAAATGAACTGGGATCCAGGGCAGGTTGTGAGGAGTGTCACAGGCCTATTGTGAGAACCCAGAGAAAGGGACTGCTAACTGGAGATGGCTCTGTGAGGAGAAGATGACAAGAGCTGGTCTTGGTGGGAGGGGAGGAGCTGGAAGGAGAGATGGCCCAGAGGGTTAAGGATCTGGGGAGTCAATGCATTTCTAAGGGGGAGAAGAATCTTAAGTGGAGTAGAAGGGAAAATGCGCCTTTCACTGCTCCCTGTCTTAGGATATTCCCTATCCTAAGCCTGTCTGGAGTGCTTTAGTAGGTGTCATACCATTTTCTTTGTCAGTATCTTCACTGATCTCAAGTTAACACAGAAGTTGAAAATCAAAGCTCTGAGGTGCAGCACAAATACTTAGTATCTGTGCATCTTTAAGACTAGATTTTGCTTGGGGAAGGAGCCTTTTGTAGAAATGCCTGAGTCGTGGTTGTGAGAGACCTATGACACTGAGGCTTGCCAGATTTAAAAGCCAGGGTCCTGCCCAGAAACTTTTGTGACTGTGATGAAGAGTCTGAAAATCAGATACTTACCTGTTTGCCCTGCACTAAAACATTAGTAATGGATGGGGCCAGGCTGTCCACTAGTTTACTTAAAAGACTTGCTGTATGGCGCACCACCGACCTGGGGGCGAAGAAGAGAGCAGGCCAGAGGTTGACAAATCTAAATGATGAATGAGTGGGAGTCTGAACAGGGAGACTTAAAAATATGCACAATTAGGCCCTCATGTAATAATGTGGAGGAAACACTGACCCCAAGACACCAGACTTAACACCTGAAATCTCCCAGATTGTAGGACCAACCAGAATTAGGGAGGGAAAACCTCATCCTCACCTCTGCCACCAGCATTATTTGTGCCATTAACAATTTAAAAAGAAAGAAAAGGGAGCCTAACTATCCCTTTGGCAGGGAGTGGCATAGGAGGAAGAATTGATTATTCTGATTTTGCATTAAAAATTCATTATTAAGACTGTCATTGGTACATGCCCTCTATTCTTATAACCACTTTAAATCAAGTTTCTTTTGGTACCTAGATAACCAAATCCCTGGATCAGGGGACTCACTTAGTACGCAATTTTAGGAAGTGATACAATGAAATACCAGCATTTTTTTTCTTGCCAGAATGTTGGAGGAAGGAATTCACACTGCTATTTTTACATTTCTGAAGAAGTCTTAGACTGTAAGGAGAACAGATTTTTAAGCACAGCACCTGCAATACATAAGACATTTTTGCCCCCTCAAAAGTAAAAATTCACGTGGGACTTTTAGATGGAGAAAATAAAATAAAAATTTAGGTTTAAAACTGTTTTCTTGTATTTCAGGATATCTATGGGAGCTGACCGATAAAAAACACTTACATTGCTTTATCTTAACATAGATGAACTAGTAGAAAATTAAGTCATATCTGATAAAGTTAGTGAAACAAACACTTCCTACTTTTGGAGAAGCTTTCACTCACACATTGTAAGACCAAAAGACATATTTAACCCTCAGAACACAAATAAGCCCACACATTTCAAGCAGCTGGAGTTTCCACATTCTGTGCATGTTACCTGTTTCCCATGTACCAGAAAAGTAGTAATGTGTGGGGCTATAGAGGAAGAAAATTTCTGGGTAAATGCAGCCCCGTAGCGTACCGCCAACCTGGGTATGTCAGTAGAAAGCCATAAAAGGGAAAATACAGTAAATAAAACTTCCAGGAGTTTGTTCTTTTAAACATAACAGTCAGGACTCTAAATGTTTGCTAATGATTTATCTAAAATATTAAAGTATTAAAATATTAAGTATTAAACATAAAGCAAATACCGGTTTGCTTAACTGAAGATAAGATTATAGACCACATTTGAAATTTACTGACTAAAAAGCAACATCTATTGGTTTGCATGCCTTACTGTGCTGAGAATTTACAGCGAAAATCTGAGACTTAACCACAGGATTATTACATGATTTCTTCTGGGTCGGAATGGTATATTTATTATAAATCATAGAGTTAAAATACTGCTAAGAGACTGTTTTGTCTAATCCCCTTATTTTAGAGATTAGAAAACTGAGGCTCATTAAGGTTAAGGGAGTTTCTTATGACACTGCTTGAAACTTTTTTTTCAAAATTAGATAATAATGGGTTATTAAAATATATATATATATATATTTATATACTCTTAATTTCAAAATGTTAGATTTTGCTAGTAAAACTGTTAGAATTGCTTCAAAAATGTAGATGGCATGCATTTAGACATACCTACCCCATTGTGAAATTAAACAATCTTATCTCAACTTACCTAATTTTTCTTCAGTCTCTGGGAAGAGACTACCTCTGCAGAACGTATCAGTTACTTGTTATGAAGCAACTACAATCACTGGGATTCATTCAACTTAAGTCATGAGAGAACTATTTCCTAAGTATATTATTTTTTGCTTGTGATTAAATGAAACACTGGTCTCTTCATGACCTTCTATAACAGAACAAGTTTCCCAAATACAAATTAGAACCTAAAGCATCTTGCTGGGACAGAGGAGGTACAGGGTAGGAAAGAGTCATTGGAACATCATTCCAGTGCATCCTCTCCAGGTTCTATTCCTATGGGTGTCTTTACTCCCAGACATGTTTTTAATAACTTGGGAGAGCCATGGTAAAATGCAATGTAGGCAGATCCTTAGAAAGTAGGCTGAGTCACAGTGCTGTAACCTTGGAGTTTAAAAGTAAAAACTAGGATGAATAACCACCTTAAAGACTGGTCCATTATCTTTAGGATACTGAATATGAAAACATAAAAATAAAACATAATGACAAGGACGCTAATACGAACCAACATTTTTTGCTGCCAGCTCTTCTATAGACTCTCTCAATGTGATCAGAAACGGTACCTAGACATCAGATAATAGGGCCTTTGTTGAAAAATGCTTTTAATTAAATGCATAACATTTATTCTCCTTAAAAAAAAAACTCTTGAATTTTCATTTTGTTCCATTAGAGTCAATACATCCATCCATTAATGTTCTGAACTACCTGACATATTTAAATATGTAACCCAAATATATAGTGTGAATGTCTCCAGCCCTTTTACTACTTAGTTTGAGTATATGATTTGGAATAAGTACTTTATTTCTTGAAATTCATTGTTTTCTTAATACACAATCTATGTTTTTGATAAATAAAAATGTTATTTTAATTTACTATAGAAAATAAAAAACAGAATATAGCAAATTGAACAAATACTATAGACTGACTATACATAATTCTTCATTTATTTGTTCAAAAAAACTTTATGGTGATTCTGTTATATGCATGATCATATACCAGTGCTCAAAAAAATACCACTGGGTTTCATTCTTTGGGAGCAATTTACATGCGGTCTGGCCTCATGACTGGTTTGTCAGTAAATTAACCATGTGACAGGACAGAGCACAAAAAAGGGTAAACAAGGGTAAAGAACAAGATCTTTATTATTTTATCCTGAACTTATTTTTATAGCTTTATAACAAATTGGATAAAATTATATTCAGATTCTGTAGATGCGTATGATTTTCAATATATAAGGTTTCTAAGATTTAAAACATTTAAAGTCTTTTAAATATCTAAGAAACAGATGAATATTATTCCCAAGTTTATAAAAATGGTTTAAAAAATAATTCTTTCAACACTTTCATTATTAACTATTTTATATAAATTTTGTTTCATTTTAAGCACTATTAAAATAACCATTCTGAATTCTAGGTTCCTAATGAAATGTCTGCTTTTTAATTATCCTATTGTTTTAAAGTATAAATTATGATAAATGTCCTCAATATAACTAGGATCCTGTTTACACTTTGAGTTTCAAGATTAATTAGAAACATGAAGGATTCTGTTTGAAATTTGCTTAGAGTTCTTCTGCCCTAATAATATTAAGTTAAAAAATTAAGGGGCCTCCCTGGTGGCGCAGTGGTTGAGAGTCCGCCTGCCGATGCAGGGGATACGGGTTCGTGCCCCGGTCTGGGAGGATCCCATATGCCGCGGAGCGGCTGGGCCCGTGAGCCATGGCCGCTGGGCCTGCGCATCCGGAGCCTGTGCTCCGCAACAGGAGAGGCCACAACAGTGAGAGGCCCGCATACCGCAAAAAAAAAAAAAAAAAAAAAAAAAAAAAAAATTAAGACTATTCAATTCACTGTATAATACTCAAGACAGTTATCTCTTAGCTACAATGATGCAAAAACTAAGTAGACCTTATTTGAATAAACAATTATGTTTAGTTCACTACCAGAACTATAAGTTTCATTAATTACTTTGCTGTTTAGAATATCAACTCAATTTCTAATTCTAACCAAACAATATGCATCTCTGGACAGAGAACTTCCAGATGAGCTAAAAATTTTGAGTAGCTAGACATTAAATACTTGAAATGTATCCTACATTATTCTGTATTATAAAATGCCAGGAGTAGACCATGATGTAGAATTCAAAGATTCCTTAGAGTAGTGACTCAACATACAAGTGCAGATTTCAGGGATAATTGGGTTTCATCCTTAATGCAGAGTGGACATGAACACTATTAGAATGATGTATTTTTGTAAACAGTCTTGAGAGTACAATTCTACTAAATGCCATGTTCTATTTCAAATGGCTGCTGCAGACCATCAAGGAGCTAATTTTTATAGCTATAATGATTGAATATTGTTCTTGAAAACATACAGAAAGTAAAACTGGAAACAGAAACTGTCAATAAACAACTATGGAGTTATCAGAGGTTAACAGTCACAGGCAGAATCCAGGTTCCAACAGCATTCAGACAATCAGAGAAGGGGGTATGAATTTTCCTTTCAAAAGTTTTTTTTAAAAAAAGGTTTAATAGAGGAGAAAATAACTTGTAACATTTTAGTGGATATTCATTATGCATATTTGATATAAGTTCAAAAATAGAGAGGTCTTTTTATTTAAAAATGTTCTTTTAGACATGTACAATTACCTTCCTTTGTGATGAAGTTTGGCCCTTCTCTTTTGAGCAGTATACCCAGCAGGATGGCTTGGCTAGCCAGACAACTACAGTCCTGAAAATATAAATCACTATGAGTAACTGTAATGAAATGGGTACAAGAATTACCACAGTAGGTAACTAATCATGAAACCACATGATGCAAAGAGGAAATATTCTGTTATGCAATTGAGAAAAGATAAAATGTCATTGATATACTACCAAAAGTAAGATGACATTATACAACTATTTATTTTAGCTATCTTGGAAACAGTGGGTAGGCAAGCTAGCTTCCTGGGGTAGTAGGGTTTAATAATCAAATTTTCCAGGAAACAAGATAAGTAATGAATAGAAAATATGTTGTCGACAAGCATTAATACTGATTCTGCCATTCTCTGAGAGATTTGGCCAAGTCATTTAACCACTCCCTTTTTGACTTTACTTGTTCATAAATGGGAGACCACGTTGCTGTCAACCCACTGTGGAGAGAAGGATGAAAGGAGGGGATGTATGTAGACCACTTATTATATGCATTATGTTTTATGCCTACTATATCATATTCATGCTTATGTCGATCTATAGATAGTATCGGTCAATCACAAGAACTTGTATCTGACAGGTTATATATTTAGCCTACATGCTCAAATTTGTATGGTCTAATAAAATGTCACTGTGTTTATAGCTCTACCATTAGAATTTCATTTCCTTTGATAGGTACTATACCTTATACCCCCCACCCCTCCTCCTTTAAAATGAAAATAACCTCAAGGAAGGTATAATACTAGGTTGCTAACATAATATTCATATGGATGTAGTTATAGGATTCCTTTCCTCGGTAACTGGAGAGACTCAAAGCATTAGACCTAAAAACTGAGACAGGAGAGAAGACCTGGGTTGGGAAAAGGCAACAAAGGGCACTGAAAGAGAAATCTGGAGATCCCAAAGGCAACTATACTTCTTTAATGGGTTACTCAAGACAACACACTCCTTAAGCATCTTTAAGACATCCACACTAATATCAGACCATGAGAACTACCTCTCATTACTGCCTCAGGTACAGAGAGGCATCTACCTCCAGGTTAACTACAACCTTCTCTGGGAGGACAAGAAGAAATATGGTTTGCCCCCGGGAGTTCCTGCTCTGCCAACCTCACTCAGGGCCATGTGGGAATTGCATCTTCCTCACATTCAGTTTTTGAAGAATTTCATGGGTGGGTTTGTTTTTCCATTCAGTAATGGAGACATCTGGCTGCTGTTCTTGTTCAGGAGCATTGGAGGTGCTGCTTTGTCGTTTGACTTTTGAATGTTTGGGAACTTCTAGTTCCTCAAAACTCTTAAATTCTGGAAGCCTAGAATTTAAAAGAAAAAGTTTCAGATTCCCTGCATTCCTAATGTAAACTCAAGAAACACAATAATAACCTAAAAGAACTTACTCTTCTATGCCACTGATTCGTAAGAAGTCAAGTTGTTCTACCACAGCTCCAGATATTAGTGTCTGAAACGTGATTGAGAAAAGGGTCACAGCTCTTAAATTCAGCAAGCTGCAACCTTATGATCTATGTACATACTTTTCTGTAAATACATAATACTTTTTAAAAAGTTTACTGAAAAAATATACATGATTTTTAAGTAACTTCTTAAATGAGCATTCTACAATCAGACAGATTTTCACAGACAACAAAACCCCCTGAAATAGAACATACACATCAAGCTACAAGTTCATGAGTCATAATAAATAGCAGAATCAACATGAGATGAATTGTTTTTTCTTCCCATCCTCTTATTTATTTTTAAGCTCAATTAAAATTCAGTATTTATTAAAATGTTAGAAAATAAAATTTTGAAATAAAAAAACTCATGAAATACCAATGTTGTCTTCAGAAAAGATAATTATGCTTGGATTTTGCTACAGTAATATATTTCAGGGCTATCCAATGATGAGACACTGCCAACCCTCCATTTTTCATGAAGGTGTTGATTATTTACATTCTGGAAACCAATATTTGGTCATTTTATATTCCCTTAGTTCCTGATTATAGCTTGAGCAAACTAAATGAGGCCAAAGTTGAACACAGTTGTTTTCTGTCAGTGGTTCATGGTGAATGTATAAATGAATGATAACCCACAATGATTTTTAGCACTATGTGTCACTTCTAATTATCTGATGAACTGTCAAATAAAAGTGAGAAATGTACTGCCCAGAAAATAAGCCATAAATTATTATTTTAAAAATAAGTTAATTTTTAAGTCTTAAATATATTTCTTTCTCTATTTTCTCACTGTTCATTTCAAATGTGAAGCAACAGGATATAGGGAATGTTGCTCTTGTTGGCTAACCACCCAGAGTTGTGCTGCCTTCTCTTCTAGTGAAAACTCATAAAGTAGCTCATCAACAAATAGCCACTACAAATCGCAGGATGGACATGTTACCAGCAATCGTACTAAAGCCTCCATGCAGAGTTTGAGTGAGAAAGGCCAAACATGCAACTGATATGCTCATTTTTATGTGGCCCAGCCACAGTCAGGGTCTGAGAGCAGTCTGTGCCTGGGCAGAGAGCAGTGCCAAGCACAATGGAAGTCTATAGAGTGATATTTCCTAGGATGCAGGCTTACACCTACACATACTGCTCTCTAATTAACTAATCTGTTAGACGAATATTTACTGGACACCGATATATGCCAAGCACTACGCTAGGTATTGAGGATATAGCATGAACAAAATTAAGTAGACAATAAACAAACAAAAACCTAAGTATGTAGAAAATATGAACAGACCAATCACAAGCACTGATATTGAAACTGTAATTAAAAATCTTCCAACAGGGCTTCCCTGGTGGCGCAGTGGTTGAGAGCGGCCTGCCGATGCAGGGGACACGGGTTCGTGCCCCGGTCCAGGAGGATCCCACACACCGCAGAGTGGCTGGGTCCGTGAGCCATGGCTGCTGGGCCTGCGCGTGCAGAGCCTGTGCTCCACGACGGGAGAGGCCACAACAGTGAGAGGCCCACGTACCACAAAAAAAAAAAAAAAAAAAAAAAAAATCTTCCAACAAACAAAAGCCCAGGACCAGATGGTTCCATAAGCAAATTCTGTCAAACATTTAGAGAAGAGCTAACACCTATCCTGCTCAAACTCTTCCAAAATATAGCAGAGGGAGGAATACTCCCAAACTCATTCTATGAGGCCACCATCACCCTGATACCAAAACCAGACAAAGATGTCACAAAGAAAGAAAACTACAGGCCAATATCACTGATGAACATAGATGCAAAAATCCTCAACAAAATACTAGCAAACAGAATCCCAAAGCACACTAAAAGGATCATACATCATAATCAAGTGGGGTTTATCCCAGGAATGCAAGGATTATTCAATATAGGCAAATCAATCAATGGGATACACCTTATGAAAAAATTGAAGGAGAAAAACCATATGATCATCTCAATAGATGCAGAGAAAGTTTTTGACAAAATTCAACACCCATTTATGACAAAAACCCTACAGAAAGTAGGCACAGAGGGAACTTTCCTCAACATAATAAAGGCCATATATGACAAACCCACAGCCAACATCATCCTCAATGGTGAAAAACTGAAACCATTTCCTCTAAGATCAGGAACAAGACAAGGTTGCCCACTCTCACCACTATTATTCAACACAGTTTTGGAAGTTTTAGCCACAGCAATCAGAGAAGAAAAAGAAATAAAGGGAATCCAAATTGGAAAAGAAGAAGTAAAGCTGTCACTCTTTGCAGATGACATGATACTATACACAGAGAATCCTAAAGATGCTACCAGAAAACTACTAGAGCCAATCAAAAAATTTGGTAAAGTACCAGGATACAAAACTAATGCACAGAAATCTCTTGCATTCCTATACACTAATGATGAAAAATCTGAAAGTGAAATTAAGAAAACACTCCCATTTACCACTGCAACAAAAAGAATAAATTATCTAGGAATAAACCTACCTAAGGAGACAAAAGACCTGTATAAAGAAAATTATAAGACACTGATGAAAGAAATTAAAGATGATATGGAGATGTATACCATGTTCTTGGATTGGAAGAATCAATATTGTGAAAATGACTCCACTACCCAAAGCAATCTACAGATTCAATGCAATCCCTATCAAACTACCACTGGCACTTTTCACAGAAATAGAACAAAAAATTTCACAATTTGTATGGAAACACCAAAGACCCTGAATAGCCAAAGCAATCTTGGGAAAGAAAAACGGAGCTGGAGGAATCAGGCTCCCTGACTTCAGACTATACTACAAAGCTACAGTAATCAAGACAGTATGGTACTGGCACAAAAACAGAAAGATAGATCAATGGAACAGGATAGAAAGCCCAGAGATAAACCCACGCACATATGATCACCTTATCTTTGATAAAGGAGGCAAGAATATACAGTGGAGAAAAGACTGTCTCTTCAATAAGTGGTTCTGGGAAAACTGGACAGCTACATGTAAAAGTATGAGATTAGAACATTCCCTAACACCATACAGAAAAATAAACTCAAAATGGATTAAAGACCTAAATGTAAGGCCAGACACTATCAAACTTTTAGAGGAAAACATAGGCAGAACACTCTGTGACATAAATCACAGCAAGATCCTTTTGACCCACCTCCTAGAGAAATGGAAAGAAAAAGAAAAATAAACAGATGGGACCTAATGAAATTTCAAAGCTTTTGCACAGCAAAGGAAACCAAAAACAAGACGAAAAGACAACCCTCAGATTGGGATAAAATATTTGCAAATGAAGCAACTGACAAAGGATTAATCTCCAACATTTATAAGCAGCTCATGCAGCTCAATAACAAAAAAACAAACAACCCAATCCAAAAATGAGCAGAAGACCTAAACAGACATTTCTCCAAAGAAGATATACAGACTGACAACAAACACATGAAAGAATGCTCAACATCATTAATCATTAGAGAAATGCAAATCAAAACTACAATGAGATATCATCTCACACCAGTCAGAATGGCCATCATCAAAAAATCTAGAAACAATAAATGCTGGAGAGGGTGTGGAGAAAAGGGAACCCTCTTGCACTGCTGGTGGGAATGTGAATTGGTACAGCCACTATGCAGAACAGTATGGAGGTTCCTTAAAAAACTACAAATAGAACTACCATATGACCCAGCAATCCCACTACTAGGCATATACCCTGAGAAAACCATAATTCAAAAAGAGACATGTACCAAAATATTCATTGCAGCTCTACTTACAATAGCCAGGAGATGGAAACAACCTAAGTGTCCATCATCAGATGACTGGATAAAGAAGATGTGGCACATATATACAATGGACTATTACTCAGCCATAAAAATAAAAGAAATTGAGTTATTTGTAGTGCGGTGGATGGACCTATAGTCTGTCATACAGAGTGAAGTAAGTCAGAGAGAGAAAGACAAATACCATATGCTAACACATATATATGGAATCTAAGAAAAAAAATATCATGAAGAACCTAGGGGTAAGACAGGAATAAAACACAGACCTACTAGAGAATGGACTTGAGGATATGGGGAGGGGGAAGGGTAAGCTGTAACAAAGTGAGAGAGTGGCATGGACATATATACACTACCAAATGTAAAATAGATAGCTAGTGGGAAGCAGCCGCATAGCACAGGGAGATCAGCTTGGTGCTTTGTGACCACCTAGAGGGGTGGGATAGGGAGGGTGCGAGGGAGGGAGATGCAAGAGGGAAGAGATATGGGAACATAGGTATATGTATAACTGATTCACTTTGTTATAAAGCAGAAACTAACACACCATTGTAAAGCAATTATACTCCAATAAAAATGTAAAAAAAAAGATTAAACAATGGATTAAGTGAAAGACTCATAAATGAGCCGATTAAAAATTGGAGAGCTGTCATTTATGTTCAAGATGTAGATATAAACAAAGACTTCACTGCTTAGTGATGGGAAGCCATTATCCATTGCTCTGACTTTCAAAGTGCAGTGTTGCACGAACTCGTGGTGCAGCATCTGTGCTGTCAGAATTAAGCCACTTGTGCTGTCTACGTGAAAATAATCTGTGCTGTTGTAAGTATCCTGGACAATTTGATAATGTACTATTTTATTGTCTTCTGAATCTGCATCGGTAGAGGGAGACAACTTGTGAAACAGCTGTCCCAATGAGAGATGTTTCTGATAATATACAGCACAGTGCCAAATCCCTGGCTCACCTCCCTAACCCTGCTCTCAGGACATGGAAGCAAAATGTATGCCCTTCAAGCAGAAGGCTAGATGTTTATTTTCTGGGGAAACTGAAGAGCAGAGGAGAAAAAAATCTCCAGATATTGGCACCTGGGTTTTCCCCAGCAAAAAGGGCCTTTGGGGCTTCCCTGGTGGCGCAGTGGCTGAGCGGCCGCCTGCCGATGCAGGGGACGCGGGTTCATGCCCCGGTCCGGGAGGATCCCACATGCCGCGGAGCATCTGGGCCCGTGAGCCATGGCCGCTGAGCCTGCGCGTCCGGAGCCTGTGCTCCGCAATGGGAGAGGCCACCACAGTGAGAGGCCCGCGTACCGCAAAAAAAAAAAAAAAAAAAAAAAAAAAAAGGGCCTTTGCCACCAGACTACAAGTAAATTCATCATGACAACGATCCTTGTCCCCAAACACACAGCTTCCAATGAACTTTTTATTCTTTCACTCTTAAAAATGAAAGGATAGCTAAAGATTACCAGACATCTGACAAATGTCTCCAACATGAAAGACTGAGCCCCCCAAAACAGAGAAAAAAAACCTGAAAGAGATAATGTAGAAAGGAAAAATTTCCAAAGCTCTCTAGTTAATGTTCTCAGAAGGATAAGACAAAATATAATACCCAGGAAAAAAGGACAAGATACTATGACAGGGAAAATTAAAAACATGATAGCCAAAACACAAAACTCAACAGAGGAGCTACATGATAAATAACAAAGAAATTGCCCCACGAAGCATTACAAAAAGACAAAACAATAAAAAATACGGGGAAAAGATAAAAACTTAGGTAAAAATCAATCAAGTATGCAAAATATTAGGTTGGCCAAAAAGTTCGTTTCTGTAATATCTTATGGAAAAACCCGAATGAACTTTTTGGCCAAGCCAATACAAGCACCAGTGAATGATTATGTAAACATGCCATTTACCACATTACATACACAGGTCCCTCTTTATAAATTTTCCTCTTTCTTACTCAATATTGAGTATCTACTACATAAAAGACTATGGAATGATCACAACTTTTTAAAGGAAATAAGTCGATAATGGACTACAATTTGAATAGTTTATGTTAAAGGTCATAAAAGGATATTAAAAAAGAAAAGTATCATTTCTGGTCTGAGTGATTCTGCAGAACTGGTCTTTAAAGTTTGGTAAGACTTCAAAGCCCAGTGATGTTGAAAGCAGGGAAGCTACTCCAGGCAGAGGAAATGGAGTGAACAGAAAGGGGCAGAACCTCACAAGGTTGAGAACACAGTAAGTAATCTGTATTGGCTGAAGCAGAAAGAATGTTTAGTAGGAGATAACTGTGGACAGAGAGGCTGCTATGGTTATAGGGAACCACAAAGGGCTTCTGTTATTTAGGAGCTATGAAAATAATGCTGTAAAATTCTGAACGGAACAAGGATTATGTCCAGGTTGGACGTCACTGTGTGGTAGGGAACAGAGCACTGGACCAGGGAGTCAAAGAACCTGAGGTCATACAGCAGGTCACTTCACCACTCTGGACTCCAGCTTCCTCAAATGCAAAACTGAGGTCAGAGATGATCTCTTAAAGTCTGAAATTCTGGTGGGAAACCACTGCAATCGCTCAAGCATCAGATTGGAGGGATCAGATAAATGGGGTGATGACAATAGGAACGGGAAGGTAGACAGGGAATAAAACCTTCAGACATGGCTTCCCTGGTGGCGCAGTGGTTGAGAGTCCGCCTGCCGATGCAGGGGACGCGGGTTCGTGCCCCGGTCCAGGAGGATCCCGCGTGCCGCGGAGTGGCTGGGCCTGTGAGCCACGGCCGCTGAGCCTGCGCATCCGGAGCCTGTGCTCCGCAACGGGAGGGGCCACAACAGTGAGAGGCCCACATACCGCAAACAAACAAACAAACAAACAAAAAAAACCTTCAGACAAAAACCTTCCACAGAATATAATTAAGAAACATAGCTGTATCTGTGGATTAATTGTGCTGGAAACAGAAACACTGAAATTCAGAAGACTACCTGTAGACGATCAACATGAACTTTGACTCCTCCAACCACTCCGTTCTTAAAAGCTGCCAGCATATCTAATATGGGATTGAATCGGCTACCTCTGAAAAATATAAACAGATAAACAAAATGTGCATATGAACAACAGAATGAGAAATTAATAATCTAGTACTAAGTACCCTTTACATACGCAAAACACTCTGTCACAGGCTGAGATGGATATAAAAATACAAGGAGGCCCTGCTTCCAAAGGATTCACAGTGTTAATGGTGATGAGATGCATGCACCTCAACTCTTTCATCCACCTACCTTATATTGTCTTCCCGGATGAGAACAAGGAAAAGTGGATGTCCATGCATTTTCCAGTATTGCTTAATAAACTGTAGTGCATTCTATTAAAACATAAGAATGAGGCAGGATGTAATGGTGCAGTATCTGAGCTGATCAGGATGCTTAACCATTAGTGGCAAAGAACCAACAAAACTCTTCTATATCAAGATAATTCACAATCAAACCCTGGATAAGATAGACTACTTAGGGGTAGAAATGTTCTAATACATACAAGTTAAGCTAGAAACCATTTTGATTTTAAATTTCGTTCTTAAAAATAGTCAGATCACACATGTTTTAAGGCTGCACCCCCCCCCCCTTTTTTTGAGGCCTAATAAATACAGTTCGAGAATGGTCCCAGGAAAGGAAAATCAACCCAGAAGATTAATTCTCACTCCACGTTACTGTAGATTTATATTACAGCCGGTAGAAGAGATTGGGGTGAATCTATACAGACCATTGGAAACATGAAGAGTTCCTTACTTGACTCAGTTTCTATTATCATTATCATCATCATCATTATCATCATCCCATCAAAGACATACATAACACTTCACTACGTGCCAGGCACTAGGCTGAGGGCTTTGCATATATGAACTCGTAATCCTCAGGACAGCCCTATTCAGTTATACAGATAAGAAAACAGGGACACAGAGAAGTTAACTAAGTTGCCCAAGATCACAGAGCTGGTAAACAGTAGAGTCAAGATTTTAACAAATGAAATCTGGCTCCAGACTTCATGCTCTGGGCCATGACCCTAAGCTTTTCTACTCTGCAAATGAAAAAGGGAGTGGAGGAGATTTTAACTGAGTGGGTATAATGAGTTAGGTGAGGTTTTACTTGAAATTCTTCATAAATAAAATCATTTTGGTAACTCAACTTTTGTTCAAAAAGGGATAAACTTACTGTCGTATGAACATGGTTTCCAAAACAGTTCCCCCTCTGCTTTTACAACTACAGTATATATCCTTTCGTTCCATTTGTAGAAGGTAGACAAGTCATACAACTTTATATAAAACAGAATACATCTATTATTCTAATGCTGCAAGTAATTTAACTCCCCAAAGCTATGCAGATGTTGTTTTACTTTCATATTTGATACTGTATTAACCCAGTATCATAGACCCAGGAGCACTTAATTTAACAACATATGATAGAAATCACTAGAAACAAAGTCATCCCATTTCAATTAAAAGGTGTTCTGAAGCTACCTTTATGTCATCTATCAGCAGTAAAACATCTTGAGACATGTAGAAATCACTTAGGTCAAAGATGATAGGGTAACAAACCACAGTCTTTCCTAGAATGCGATAAATCTGTAAGGGATAAATTAAAAAAAATAAATAAAAAGAAATAAATAAAACAGACCAAAGGCAAATGTACAGTACTATAAGTCCTAATAAAAATTAAAACTGATGTTTAAATCTGAATAAGCAAACAAAATAATCTTATAAAATCTACATAATATTAAGAAGGTACAGCTTCTTGACTGACTCAGTATGCTAATAAAGTAGTCCACCTCTACTATAAGGGAAAAAGCCTCCGTTTGAGTAAATACTACTATAATCAGGTATCTTAGAAGGCTCAGAAACAATAGAGCAGTGAGATGCTTATCTATTTTTAGAAGAGTTTGTGGTATCACACAAAACTAATTATTATTATTATTATTATTTTTTTTTATTTTGCGGTACGCGGGCCTCTCACTGTTGTGGCCTCTGCCATTGCGAAGCACAGGCTCCGGATGCGCAGGCTCAGTGGCCATGGCTCACGGGCCTAGCCACTCCGCGGCATGTGGGATCTTCCTGGACCAGGACACGAACTCATGTCCCCTGCATCGGCAGGCGGACTCTCAACCACTGTGCCACCAGGGAAGCCCCAAAACTGATTATTGATATTTACTTGTAAAAAATAATAATTCAGATAATTAGCCCAAGTATATGATGAAATGTGAGAATGGATGCATAGCAGGTCAAACATCATTCCCGTCTGTGGTATTACAATCTGAACACTGCTCTACAAGGAAATTTCATGAGTACCTTTGATGTACCAAGGCAGCCAATGGGCCTATCTGGCCTTCCGCAGAGTCCTAATTTTTCATTGATTCCCAGATGGAAATAAGCCTGTAAGACACAAATGTGTAAATCAGAGCCAGACAAAAATTCATGCTTTTCCTTTTTTGCCCCCTTTTCCCCCCTCGACTAATGCCTTGCTAATTTCTGATTTCTCCAGAGAAAAAGAGGCCAGGGAAACTTTATTCAATGGACTTGTAGGAAAACAAGCCAGCTAATGACGTCAACTTAGATTTTGGGGCACTGGGAGATTTGAGAGCAAAAGTTTTGCAGATCCATTTAGCAACATTCTAAAATTTGACATTGTTCTTACACTGTCATGTCATGAATTTATATCTTGCATGGTTCTATCTGATTCATACAAGCACACAGAAACAGATGCTTCCTCTGTGATAAAAATTTTGGCTCTTTAAAGTTTTAAAAAACAGGGCCACATAACTTCTACCAGATTCCCACCTTCAAGTATTTCCCACCAACATGGAATGTCTTTACTGATTTTTCCAATTATATGAATTTTATGAAAAATTTAATACATATGCTACAAGTGAATGGTCCTGTTACTCTCGTAACCCCTTAGGCAACAACTATTTCACTTTGGTGTGTGTTAAAAGGAGTGTAATTTATTGTGTGATCCCTAAGAAACACCAGAAGCATAAGACAGGGTTATAGATTTTTAACAGTGCATAGATAAATACCCATATCACATACACACATATATGTATATATATTTACATAAATGGGTTCATATACTATATAATCTGGTGTTCCATTTTTTAAAATTTAATATTGTTTTTCTACAAAGTAAAAACAGATAAACTTGGAATGAACTAGGGGTTAATCAGTGCTAGAGCCAAGCTCTTAATCCAATCAAGAAGTCTCCTTACCCTATTTAACATGGATCCCCTGATGAAGGTAGCTCCCAATTTTTTGTTATTTCAAAACTAATTCTGTAACCAACTTTGGACAGTATACTATTACTTCTGCAGGATAATTTCTTAGACTTGATGGATCAAAGAGAATATACATTCTCTTTCAAACATACTGCCAGGTTGGTCACCCTCCAGAAATAATGGACCAATTACTTCGACACTAAATGTGCATAGGCCATTTTTGTCATTCTCTTGAGTCACAATGACATTTCATTTTAGTTTTAAACAACTGTATTCAAATATTTTGTGGTGGGCCACTTTCCCATATATTTAATAGCTATTTGTATGTTCTATGCACTTTTTCCTTTTTTCCCCTGTCTACTGGGCATTTGTCATTCTTTTTCATTTGTAAAAGATCTTGGTATGTTAAGAATATTGCCGTTTTATCAAATATTTTACTCAATTTGCTCATCTTCAATGTTGTTACGAAATGTGAGGATGACTGCATAGCAGTTCAAACATCACTTCAGCATTTGGTATTTCAATGTAAACATTTTTCTGCTAGGAAATTTCACAAGCACCTTTGATGTGCCAGGTTGTTTATGCTACCTTCAATTATATTTAGTTAAATCTGTCAATCATTTTCTTTTTTTTTTTTTTTTGTGGTACGCGGGCCTCTCACTGTTGTGGCCTCTCCTGTTGCGGAGCACAGGCTCCGGACGCGCAGGCTCAGCGGCCATGGCTCACGAGCCCAGCCGCTCCGCGGCATGTGGGATCTTCCCGGACCGGGGCATGAACCCGTGTTCCCTGCATCGGCAGGCGCACTCTCAACCACTGCGCCACCAGGGAAGCCCATGTCTATCACTTTCTTAATCTCTTTTTGCCACTAGTGTTACTCTAAGAATGGACTTCTCCTCACAACAGTTGTAAACTGTTCTCCTGTTTTTTTTTTTTTAGTGATTTTATATCTAAATCATTCAAAAGATATTTAAATCTTTAACCTGTCTGGAATTTATTTTTGTATCTGATGAGAGGTAGAAATCTAACCTAATGGAAAATCAAACCAACTGTCTCTACACAATCTACTGATTATCATTTGAACTGATTTCAAATATCAGCCTCAATGTATACAAAATTAATGTCATCACCAGAGCTCTCTGTTCATTCTGCCATGGTGCACACATGTGTGTCAGAGTTAGCTCTGTCTCCTTCTCCTTCTGCATTGAATGTTCCTAGAAAATAGCGCCCCCTGAGTTGGTACTGTGCCTGGCATACAGCTGGTGCTCAGGAAATACTTGATGGATGAATGAGGGAGCAAGTGAATGTCCTCCTGAGCCACATGTGCTGTGCATATTAATTCTGGAACAGCAGTGGTTTTAGACAAAGTCCACTGGCTAGAAAAAGTACTCTGTAAGCATTACATAGCATTGTATAGCTACACTGAAACGACAGTGCACAGCACTAGATGGAGACCACTTTCCCTTAAATTAATATTTATGTCTAAACTACTTTAGATTTCTTCTTTTAGGCAAATGATTATATTAATCAACCATGTACAAGTTAAAATGTACTGATCTAGGTAGATTTAAAGGAAATCTTTAAATACTACTCTATTACAGTAAAAGCATTTTCCTTAACTTTCTGAACCATGGTAGAGAAGGTCTATGACAATTAAGTAATCAGATGCAGAATGCTCCCTGAATTCTAGGGTACAGATAATACCGTCCCTACACTGTACACATTCACACCATTTAATGCACTGAAACAAATAGCAGGGACCAAACCTCCTGGAAGTACAGAAACACTTCATTCTAGATCGGCACTGTAGTCAGATCTCCCATGAGGCAAATCAAACCACAGTTACCACATTATGAAACATTAACCATACACAGTGAAAGCCTTACCCTCAGCTGTCTGCCCTCACACCCTCTTCAGTGGGCTGAAGGAGGGTGCAACTTCTCAGAAGAGAATAAGCAGCCATTGGCATAAGAATATGTGTATTAACTAAGATTTGAGGGAACATTTTCACTTTTAAAAGGTAGACTATAAGAAGCAATGTAGTCGGCAGTATATCTTAGAGGGCGAATCCCAAAATGCAACTAGCTTGAAACACAGAGGCTGTAGCCACAGAGAATTTTCCATCCTGACACGTGCACAGAGAAGCTGGGCTCCTGGTCACAAATCTGTCTTTTTAGCCACAACACACACCCAAATTGTAAATCATGCGTTAATGCCATCTTTAAAACAACAAAGTATAAAATAAGTCAGGACCTGTTATAAGTCTTCACTTTGTAACAGAATGCTTCCTATCACCTCTGTGACTCCTCAGCACCTTGTACTAACATCTATCATAGCACCGATCAAAGTGGATTGTCATTAACTATTTTTTCTGTCATCCCAACAGACCCAGAGGTCACCGACTGAGAACAGGGACAGAGTCATTTTATCTGTGTGCCCCACGCAGTACTCTGCACAGAACAGGTGTTACTGATAAATGAATGAATAAAATGCCACATTCAAGTTATTTGGAGCCATGTTGGTCTCTTAAATCTTGATTGCATGTTGTCTGGTAGAGTACAGATGCTACCAGAAAGAGGCGCTAATATACATTAGGCCTGAAGAAACAGATTCAGGTTAATTTGTTTTGAGAGCATATTTATCAAAGAATAATAACGGTTGTCACCATTCTCTGGAGCTTTCAGTGAGAGACCATAAAAGTGTATCAGCAAATACAGCCTGCACCTGAATGTTAAGTGCACAGTGTTACAACCTTAGATTTTCTGCCCTTCCATATAGCCTCCTCTCCTTGCCTTGTGGATCCTTACTTCCCTCTTGGCCTCATTTAGCCTCTTCTACAATGAAACCTAGCTTTCCATCGTTTACTTCTTTTTTTTTTTTTTTTTTTTGCGGTATGCGGGCCTCTCACTGTTGTGGCCTCCCCCGTTGCGGAGCACAGGCTCCGGACGCGCAGGCTCCGGACGCGCAGGCTCAGCGGCCATGGCTTACGGGCCCAGCCGCTCCGCGGCATATGGGATCCTCCCAGACCGGGGCACGAACCAGTATCCCCTGCATCGGCAGGCGGACTCTCAACCACTTGCGCCACCAGGGAGGCCCATCGTTTACTTCTTAATGTGATTTTAAAGTGTTACCTACTCCAGGGTTCCTTGCATTTTTAGCCATGTCTCTTTAATCGAGGGGGAGAAAAGAGCTCTAATTTGTTAAGGACTTTTGAAGAGCTGGTGCTCTGGGTGACCTAACACCCAGGTTCTGGTTTTGTCGCCAATGCATGAAGTCCAGTCTGATTAGCAACAACTCTGGGGCCTTGCATTTTCACTGCAATGTGCACCTCACTTCTCTGAGCTTTTATTCTTTGTTGTAACATCAAGGTTTTAATCAAAAACATTTTTACCAACTTAACTGACTTAATCTTGATCACTTGAGAGAGACTATTCTAAACATTTCCACCAAACCCTGCGGACTTTGTTCCTGTACTGTTTTTTGTTTTGTTTTTTTTTTGGCCAGGCGGCATACGGGATCTTAGTTCCCGGACCAGGGATCAAACTTGCGCCCCCTGCATTGGAAGTGCAGAGTCCCAACCACTGGACCACCAGGGAAGTCCCGTTCCTGTACTGTTTTTAATGATTACCAAATAAAAACAGTGGTTTAAAAATAATTAGTGGAGATCAACAATTTCCCATCCCTAATGAGCAGTAATATTCCTAAACTCAGGCATATGCTGCAGGGCAGTGCATACAAAAGGCCTCAGAAGTCATCTTTTAATCCAATCCAATATGTATGTAACTGCATCAAAGATAAATTCAGATGTCACTTTATAATCATTTTGAGACCCAGCAAACCAAAGAGGGTAGGAATTACTTCAGACTCCAAATAGTAAGGCAAGAGAAAAAGGGAAGTAGTTATTACCAATAATATTTAGGTGAGAAGATTTCTTTAATAGTTAATAAAAGGGAAAATAAATCAAATGTAAAGGTTAATTTTATACACCACTACTAAAATTAAGGCTGATTTGTTATTTAAGTGGTCAGTCCAGGTTTGTAATAGACTTTCGCAAGGGGCAGAAATCAACAAGACCTATGAATGTAATGCACACACACAATGCAGTTGTGTTTCAGTAACAGTGTCTGATAAAGTGGGTCTCTCAGCTTAATCAGAAAAACTTTGGATCAATAACCCTATCTCAGAATTGGATTTTTAAATATGCTTCTTGACTATAAACTAAGTCTAATCATCATGCTCTAGTACCTACGCAAAGGAGACAGTAAAGAAGCAGAATCACTTACTTTCACAAGCTCCTGCTGGGCCCAGATCTGAATGGGTTCTACCTGTTGAGGAGTTTGAGTCTGAATACCATATGTGTTGAGGAAAACTTGAAGGCTAAAAAACACAGGGAAAAAAAGAGACATTTTCATTAATGCATTTATATGGATGATGGTGAAGGAGGAGGAGAAAAGGGGAAAGACTATGCTAGTTTGGAGCACATTATTCATTTGTTAATGTCAGCAATATGTCATCTGCACTGGAATCCAGAGCCCTCTTGGGTTCTTCACAAAGCATCAGCTGTGAGCTTTGGGGGCTGGCAGAGAGGTAAGCACTAACTTGGGGGATCCCCATAATCTGTTTGCATTAATTTCTCAGAACTACACACCAGGCAACACTGGCACTGGTCACAGACTTTAATTAATATTAACACCAACTAAAACAAAATTATTTTTAAACATGAAAAGGATGTTATTCTGACACTTAAAGTGACATTAGTGACATCCTTGAAACCCTGTGAAGGGGTCTATGAAGTTAATTTCTACCACCACACTCGATATTATAAGCCTAAAGCAATCAATCCCCTTCCCTCCCCCTCAAAAGAACACACCACCCATCTGGATTTCATACCGTTGGCTTTCTGCTACGAGTGCTACATAAACAACCAAATCATTTTCCAGTGGGCCCTGTAATACAGAATAAGGGAGGAGGGAAACATTTTAAAAGATCTGGTCATCATCAACTATAATGAGAATCAAGGACAATATTAACCATCTCTAAGCAGTTCATTAAGATGATGGACACCAGCTGGCTCTAAGCCGTTGCCTCTCTTTCCTTGCTCTCCACTGCCTACTAATCAATTTGATGGTGTAGACAGAGTAATGGAACACCAAGGAATGGAAAGCCATAAATCTCACCACTACTGGAGGGGCTAGCCTGTCAGGGCTATTTTGAATGATGCATAAGAGTAGTTTGGGGACCGAGAGTCATTTTCCGTCATTTAACTATGAAGGGAAGAGTGGGAACTAAAAATAAAAACCTAACTTACGTATTCTCTAAAAAAATGACTGTGAGTTAAAACTGTTCATTTGACATCTTCACCACATAAAGCTATTCCCTTTCTTGTTAGCCAGTTTTCCTTTGGCACCTGATACATCAAAATAGCTTTATTCTAATATATAGCTTCTACGGTAGAGAATGAACTACCCAGTTGACTATATAATTACCACCGTGTTAGTTAAATACAAGCTGTTGGGCTTAATAGTTCTAATCAAACATAGTGTTGGATATTTGCTACTTTTTGTGTGTGTGGAAAAGATTCACTATAGCATGTATTGTGCATAGCTAAAATGAATCCAATTTTGAGCTTCTATATAACTAACACAGAACATTAAGAAGCACCAATAAATTACAGTATTAGGAAGCTCTGAAAATTGTGATCAAATATAATTTCTTCATAGTAATGAATCCAACATTCCCAATAGTATGCTGTAAAACATTTGATTTACTATCAGTCAGTTCCTCTCTATGGTATTCAATATGTCAGTAGAATTTATGTATGATAGAAGGCAAGAAATACCAGAATACATATATCAGCAGTAAATAACATACAAAGGATGGTTCCCAGAATTATCGTGAAAATGCCATTTCAGGCAGTCTTCAATGTGATTTAAATGAATATATAAGGAAAAATATGATGGAACAACCTCACAGAAATAAACAGACATTAAAAATGCTATAAATTCTATTTTTATTTGATAAAGACTTTAAAAGTTGATGTTACTCAAAAGGATGAGAAAAAGTAATTATTCAGAATCTTGTCAAGATTTCTAACAAATGAAAACATTAAGCTTTATTTTTCTTGGATGAAATCTCCCATTCATCAAAAGAAGTAACCCTAGAGTGGGCCATTATCTATAATCTTCAGGGCAATTAGAGTTTTTAACTAAAAAGCAAGTGAATACATACATTAGAATGCAGACGTTATTCCACTAACAATAAATAAGGCAGCTTACAGATCCTAATTGGTAAACTGGTTTCTTCTTTTTGAGTCACAGTCCTGTTTAAGACAATGTTGTTTCTATTTGTATGACAGAGCGCTCAGATCTAAAATGCCCACTACACATGTTGAATCATAGTGAGCATCTGATTAGGGGACTATTCGATGGTTGAAGAACTCTTTCATTTGAAAAGTCAGCATTTAGGAAAGTTCCAGTTCACAAACTATCTACCATAATGAGCTCAGGCCTTTAACCCCAGCCCAAGCGGGACGCTTCACCCCATTTCCACCCACAGAAAGAATTGTGCGTGGCCAGTCCCACCCCAACAATTTTCTTCCTTTCACAGACAAAGTTGGAACTATCTTTTCTCTATTTTCATAATTTTTTTCAAATCACCAAAATTACTGTCTAAACCAATGAAGTCTCTCTGAAAACTGCCTAATAATAATGGATACCTTCTATTTCTGAATGGTATTTTCCTTAATAATATTACAATATTTTCTGCTTTTAGGTTCACAAAGTACACACGCGCGCACACACATACACACACACACACACACACACACACACACATACTCAAGCCCAGTGTGGTACTAGTGCTCTCCATTTTATAAGCATGTATGCACTTATTCATTTGACCAATAGTTAAGACATACAAGAATCCACGCTAGACCCTGATATTACAAGATGAATACAACCCAGTGCCCGTCCTTGAGTTTAGTCTATTGCAATAGATAGATAAGTTTTCAAACGTGTTTATTATCACAGAAAAGCATCCCACTGATATCTTCCGTTGCCAGTACAGATCTACCTAGTTTAAAAAAAATGGCTGAAAGACATTACATTATATGGATGTGCCATAATTTATTCAAGCCATGTTTATTTTATTAACATTTAGGTGGTTTCCAATATTTCAGAGAATCCTGAGGATTCAGAGAACAAAGTGCCAAGTACAGTATTTGAAACATAGTAACAATGAAGGACACTAATATTTCCTGCAGCTGTACTTACAGTTTTCACACCTATCCTAGGGCAGCTGCTTTCTCTTCCTTGTTGAGATTTGCTGTAACATCTATGTTGCACTAGAATGGCTTCCACCATTCTAAGACATTAGGACCATGCACTATCCCATTTTTATGACTAGTTCTTCTCCAAATAATTCCAAACATCTTTTCAAAGAAATCCTCAGATGACTTACCACCTTCCCAGTTTTCTCTCCCTTTATTTCCCAAACACAGACTACCACTATTTCCTTACCTTCCTTGTCTCTGTTAGCTCTGTACTCTGTCATCTATCCTGCTTTGCCTTTGAGATGGAAATCCTTACCCTTTAAGTCCTTGTTCTTCTATTCATCCCACTTCTTTCTTTTTCTCTCTCACCAAACTCATACACTCTGGTATCTTTCATTATCACTTCTAAGCAGGTGATTCCATATCTATATTTCTAGTCTTGAACTTTCTCTTGAGTTCTATCTAGTTCCCACATTTTTAACTGCTTTCTGGACATTTTCTTTTGGCTATTTTCAAAGTTAATAGGTCTAAAACTCAACTCCTTATCAACCTTACCTCTACCTCAAATAGACTCACTCTAGCTCAGAACCTCTGAACCATCTTTGACTCCTCTCTTTTACCCTCAATATCCAATTTGTCACCAAAATCCTGTTAATCCTTCCTTCATAAAATACGCTGCTTGAATCTTCTCATTTCATTTCTATAGCAACATTCAGGATTGAAAAGTAACAATAGCAACAATCACTTTACAGAACATCGTACATTCTGTGTGTGAGGAGGCACTGATCTAAGTGCTTTAACAAACCATCATCCCCATTTTACAGGTAACAAAAATGAGGCACATAAAGTTTAAGTAACTAACCCAAGGTCATAAAGCTAGTAAATAGCAGAGCTAGAATTCAGATCCAGGCAGTCTGACTGCAGAGTCTGTGCTCATAATCACTCACTTACTCTGCCTCTCAAAGAGTGGAAAGAGGGCAAGTTTTAGAAGTGAAATACCCACAAAACAAGTTCCATTCTTGTCACTTCCTCTCCCATGATCCTCGTTATCTAATACGAGCCTTAAACTTATCATGGACAAAACTGAACTACTGATTTCCATCCTTAAATTCACTCACCCTTAGAGTATGTCTTATCTCTCTTTTTAAAATTTTCTTTTTTTTTTTTTTTTTGCGGTACGCTGGCCTGTCACTGTTGTGACCTCTCCCATTGCAGAGCACAGGCTCCGGACGCGCAGGCTCAGCGGCCATGGCTCACGGGCCCAGCCGCTCCACGGCATGTGGGATCCTCCCGGACCGAGGCACAAACCTGTGTCCCCTGCATCGGCAGGCGGACTCTCAACCACTGCGCCACCAGGGAAGCCCTAAATTTTATTTTTTAATTGAAGTATAGTTGATTTACGATATTGTGTTAGTTTCAGGTGTACCACAAAGTGATTCGGTTATACATATATATATATATATTTTGATTATTTTCCATTATAGGCCTTTACAAGATATTGAATATAGTTCCCTGTGCTATACAGTAAATCTTTTTGCTTATCTATTTTATGTATAGTAGTTTGTATCTGTTAATCCCATACTCCTAATTTATCACTCCACTCCCTCTTCCCTCTTTGGTAACCGTAAGTTTGTTTTCTGTCTGTGAGTCTACTTCTGTTTTGTATATAGAGTCATTTGTATAATTTTTTAGATTCCACATATAAGTGATATCATATAATATTTCTCTTTCTCTGTCTGACGTATGTCACTTAGTATGATATTCTCTAGGTCTATCCATGTTGCTGCAAATTGCAATATTTCAATCTTTTTATGGCTGAGTAATATTCCATTGTATATATGTACCACATCTTCTTTATCCATTTATCTGTCAATGGACATTTAGGTTGCATCCATGTCTTGGCTACTGTAAATAGTGCTGCAGTGAACACTGGGGCACATGCATCTTTTCTAATTAGAATTCTTGTCTTTTCCAAAATATATACCCAGGAGTGGACTGGCTGGATCATATGGTAACTCTATTTTTAGTGTTTTAACGAACCTCCATAGTGTTCTCCATAGTGGCTGTATCAGTTTACATTCCCACCAAGAGCGTAGGAGGGTTCCCTTTTCTCCACACCCTCTCCAGCATTTATTATTTGTAGACTTTTTTTTTTTTTTTTTTTTTTTTGCTCTACGCGGGCCTCTCACTGCTGTGGCCTCTCCCGTTGCGGAGCACAGGCTCCGGACACACAGGCTCCGCGGCCATGGCTCGCGGGCCCAGCCGCTCCGCAGCATGTGGGATCTTCCGGGATCGGGGCACGAACCCGTGTCCCCTGCATCGGCAGGCGGACTCTCAACCACTGCGCCACCAGGGAAGCCCAATTTGTAGACTTTTTGATGATGGTTATTCTCTAATAATTAGCAAAGTTGAGCATATTTTCATGTGCCTGTTGGCCACCTGTATATCTCCTTTGGAGAAATGTCTATTTAGTCTTTTGCCCATTTTTTGGTTGGGCTGTTTGTATTTTTTTGTTATTGAGTTGTATCAGCTGTTTGTATATTTTGGAAATTAGCCCCTTGTTGGTTGCATTGTTTGCAAATATTTTCTTGCATTCCATAGGTTGTCTTTTTGTTTTGTTTGTGCTTTCCTTTGCTGTGCAAAAGCTTTCAAGTTTGATCAGGTCCCATTTGTTTATTTTTGCTTTTATTTCTTTTGTTTTGTGAGACTGATTTAAGAAAATATTGCTATGATTTATGTCAGAGAATGTTTTGCCTATGTTCTCTTCTAGGAGTTTTATGGTGTAATGTTTTATATTTACGTCTTTAAAACATTTTGAGTTTATTTTTTGTATTTGGTGTGAGGGAGTGTTCTAATTTCATTGATTTACATGAGGCTGTCCAGCTTTCCCAACACCACTATTTCTTATCTCTTTAAGATGCCATACTGTGCACTCATTTGATCTGGCCAAAAATGTGTAAGTTATCCTTGATTCCTCTTTCTCCTTCAAACCTCATAACCAGTAACAGCTAAAACAAACAAAAAAGACAACACTTATTGAACACTGTGTAGCCATATTATTTACTGATCAAAACACCCCTATTAGGTAGGTTACTACAATTATCCTCATTTACTAAGGAGAAAACTGAGGTGCAGAGTGGTTAAAAAACTTATCTAAACATCATATAGCTAGTAGTGGCAAAGTAGGGATCCAAATCTGGGCAATCTCATCTATCTCTTAAACATTACAGTGTACTGTCTGCCTCTCTAATGCACTGCTAACTCACCAATAAGTCCTACTGCTCTACCTCCAAAGCACATCTCAAACACACCACTTTTCTCCAACTCCACTGCTACTACCACCCCACTCAAAGTCACCATGATCTTTCACTTGGTCAACTAACTGTTCTACCTACCTCAGTCTTACCTCACCATTCACACAGTCTATCCTGCCTACAGCAACAAAGATGGTTTTTTAAAAAAGTGTAAATCAGGCCATGTCACCCCCCCCAACATGCATACACACAAACACCCTGTTTAAAACTCTCCACTGTCTTCCTATTGCCCACAGAATAAGAACCAAACTGTTTACCACAGCCTGCAAGTCCCTACATAATCAAGCTCCAGCCTACCTCTTCTTTTTCTCATTCTCCCTCCTCTCCTTCACCATGTTTTAGCCACACTGGGTTCTCTCCACTGAAAATGACAACTGTGTTCCTATCTCAGGGCCTCTGTACTTACTGCACTCTTGCTTGGAATGTTTTCCCTTCAGATTGTTGCATGAGGCCCTCTTGTTATACAGGTCTCAACCATCATCACTTCCTTAGAAAGGCCTTCATTTTCTACCGTGGCCAGCCCCCCTCTATTACTTTACCTTATTTTGTCTACTTCACAGTACTTGTCATCTCCAGAAATTATTTGGTATTATTTACTTATATATTCACTGTTATTCATCCCCACCAGAAAACAATTCCCTGAGGACAAGCACTTGCTCTATCTTGTCTATTGCCTAGAAGAATGACTGGCACACACTATGTGCTACTGTCTGATGAATGACTGCCTAGGCAAGTTTCTCTATGTTCTTCTGTGCTTATCTATAAAATGAGAATAATGCTATTTAGGAGGCCTAACACATAGGTAGAGGATCAAACAAAAGAGGGCCTATAAAAATATTTACAAACTTTGATCTGCTAAACAAATGATATTTATACTATTCTTTGTTGTGTGACTATATTAATTAACCTCTCTAAGCCTCAGTTTCTTCATTGGTAAATTGGGATAATAAAAGTATCTACTTTATAGGGTTATGAGGATAATACATAACATATATAAGCATTTAACAGTGTCTGGCATATACTCTTTTTTTTCAATGTAATATACATGCTTTTTTATTGAAGTATAGTTGATGTATAATATTATATAAATTACAGGTGTACAATATAGTGTTTCACAATTTTTAATGGTTATACTCCATTTAGAGTAATGATAAAATATCTGGCAAATACTCTTAAGTGTTTAAAAAACATTAGCCCTTTTATCAATCCAGTAACATGACTACAATCCTGGATCACTGTTACAGGCTTTCTGGACTTTCTGCTTCACACTTGCCTTTGCTCATCTTCTGTACTTTATGGTTAGGGAAATTTTCTTGTATCAGTGATTTTTCACAAAGGAGGTGGTGAAAAAATATTTGTTGAATGAATGAAGAAGTGGGAGGAACGGTGGGCAGGTGAGTAACAGGCATATTTCTGTCATGTTTAGGACATCACTTTTATACTCCAAAACCAGTGTTTCCCAAATAAAGCCCCAACTTCCTGAGGACCTTTACAACTTCACTTCTACCTGCAGTTCCCTGTTTGTCTTAGAACACTCCACTAAAAAAAAAAAAAAGCAGTTCATCATGTCCATCTCAAGTTTCTGTCCTCTGTCCTACACTTGGACTGTTCCTTCTGTTTCTTTCTGCTTATCCAGTTCCTGGCCCACTCTTTCAACCTAGTCTCCTCCATAAAGTCCCCCAAATATCAGGATGCCAAGACGTCTCTGTCTCCTTCAGCAAGAGCAGGTGCTGTCTGCATGAGTCACTTGCCATCTCTCTGCCAGGGCTTTTTTCATGCTTATGAGTGGTCTGTATAATTACAGAGTGCACCCTTGATGGATGCCTCATGCTCTTTTCTCACTTAGCACGTACACAGCACATTATACCAAAAAAAGGCAGTTGGCACTCATTCAGTGGTCTGGAAGAAAAATATTTTTTTAAAGTATTGTTACATTTTTATTAGCAATATACAAATCTTCCCTTGAGCATAAAGGACAAATATTTGCAAATATAAACAAGATGTTTTTAACAAAGGGAAAGAATCATAACTAAATGTATACATATTTTTATAAGCTATTAAGGGTTGTACAAGTCATTTTAACTACATGATTCAGAACCAACAACATGTAGTTGAAAATATTCTGATTTAAAACTTTCATTTCTATAAATGAATAAAGTCAGATTGGGTTTTTTAACAGTTTTTAAAATTGAAATAAAAAACCACATAACATAAAACTTACTATCTTAATCATTTTTAAGTGAACAGTGGAAGAGAAACTTTTACAGCGTAACTTGCTGGTGAGCTGGGCACTACCTGTATTAATATTGCAACCCATCTTGCTCAAAATTTAAAACTATGGTAATTAAAACACTGCATGTACATCTGTCTAGATTCTAGTTTTCAAATTACCCAAATCAGGTCAAAGTAACAAGGCTAGGAGATTTTCAGTTGGGAGCTATAAATAAAACAGTATAGTACAACTTTCAAAGGGTATACAGAGAAATGTAAATGTGAATGTACCCTAGTGGTTTTCCTTCCCCTTGTTCTTTTTTCAATTTAATTTTAATAGACAATTAATTCATAGGGTTCAAAAATTTTTAAATTATGAAAAAGTTTTCAGTGAAGTTTCTCTCCTACCTGTGGCCCATGCATCCACCCCACCACCTACCAACCAGGCAATTACTATGATTACTTATGCCCCTTTCCAGAGTTTCCTTTTGCCTATAAAAGCAAACAAGAATCTATAATCTTACTTTCTCGTATTTTATACAAAAGGTAGCATACTATCAGCACTTTTTCCCACTTAATCATATATTAGTACACAGAACATGCCCTTATATTTTGTTTTAACTGCTTAGTATACCCTTATTTTGTATATGTACCATACTTATTAGTCATCTTTTCACATCTTTTATCATTTAAGGCTAGTCAACCTTTTGCAACTGAAATCTCTGAACATGGTTATAGTTAAATCGTGGAACCATTAAACATCAGGTTTTGGGCTTCCATGGTGGCGCAGTGGTTGAGAGTCCGCCTGCCGATGCAGGGGACACGGGTTCGTGCCCCGATCCCGGAGGATCCCACGTGCCGTGGAGCGGCTGGGCCCGCGAGCCATGGCCGCGGAGCCTGTGTGTCCGGAGCCTGTGCTCCGCAACGGGAGAGGCCACAGCAGTGAGAGGCCCGCGTACAGCAAAAAAAAAAAAAAAACAAAAAAAACAAAAAAACATCAGGTTTTAATTTTGCTTATAAGAGTAGAACAACCACTCAACTGAAAACACTCAGAGGCATTACTACCACTGGCTTATGTGGGGGCACTAGAAAAGATCAGTAAGATGGGATTTTGGGAGGGGGCAGTGAGAAGCATGTGAGTCTTTTCTAGGAGAATGGCGCACAGTAAGATGTATAGATTCTGTCATTTATAACTTATTCATGGAAATAACATGACAGACTAGTAAAAAGATTTATATTATTATTTTATTGATTACATTGGTTTTGTTGTCCAGTTTAGAATGTCAAGGAATTAATATATCTCAAGAGTCTGCCATAGGTACTGTCACAAAAACTCCCATTTTTAAAGATCAGGAAACTGAAGTGAAGAGTGGTGAAATAATTTGTCAAAGGTCGGTGGTAGAACTTAAACCTGACTGCAGATATGCCTAAGTCTAAAGTCAATATGGTGCCTGTCATGGCATATATTGCATGAATTATGTGCTGCTTGCTGCTGTGGTTTGTATTAGTTCAGGTTCTCCAGAGCAAGAGAGCCAACAGGGTGCGTGTGTGTGTGTGTGTGTGCTTGTGTGTGTCCACTCATGCATGCACACACATATGTGTTTGTGAATGTATAAAGGGAAGAAAGAGATTTACTATAAAGAACTGACTCAGGCAATTACGAAGTCTGGCAAGTCCCACAATCTTCAGGGTGAGTAGGCAAGCTGGAGACCCAGGAGAGCTGATGGTGTAGTTCTAGTCCAAAGGCCAGGAGGCTCAAGACCCAGTTCTAGTCCAAAGGCAGGAAAAAAGCCGATATCCCAGTTTGAAAGCCATCAGGCAGGGAGAATCCTCTCTTACTTGGGGGAGGGTCAGCCTCTTTGTTCTACTCAGGCCTCCTGGGATGAGGCCCACCCACATTGGGGAGGGCAATCTGACCTGCTCACTCTACTGATCTGAATGTTAATGTCATCCAGAAACATCTTAACCCTCATCCAGAATAATGTTTGACCACATATTTGGGCACTCCATGTCCCAGCCAGGTTGACACAAAATTAACCAACACACAGTTGTAGGGATGTGTTACAGTCACAGGGAGCAGAGTGGTGAGCAAAAGCCTTTGTGTTCTACCAACAGTCACTCTTCATTCACTTGACATCAGGTCTGAAGAAAACTCAACTCCAAGTGGTGTCTACAAAACACCTATTTTCTTATCTCCTTTTTGATAGAATATATTTCTTAAACTCTTGGCAATTAAATTTAAAAATTACCTCTTCTATTAAATAATGAATACAGTATGTAAAACTCATAATTCTTATTTTTGCAACATTGTATTAAGCTCTGGTCTAAGTAGCTTTATTTTTAATATGCCCTATGCTGCATAAAATAATCTACTGTGGCTGGCTTGAATAGGTCTTTTACTGAAAGAAGGACACAGGAGGAGGGAGAGAAGGAAGGAAAAAAAGAAGCCAATAAATAAACAGGTCACACCCCACCCAAGGCTGGTCTTGCCTCAAGGGCAATGCATTGAAACATTCTCTGCCTCTGCTTCTGGGGCCTTACAGAAACTCATTTATGCTCATTAGCCTTCATCAGTAGGTCCTGCCAACATCCAGCATTTTTTCATTACACTCTTTTTTCAGCAAAACCTCATTAGCTGAAGAAACCAGGCAGATGCTTTATACATCTCAATTCCAACTGGAGACATCATATCCACAGTATTTTTCCTGCAAGAGCCAAATAACAGGCTACAGCAGTTTGAACACAGGCACATCCTGACTGGAACACACTGGCATCTTATTCTGACATTTCCAACCAAGCCAAATCAGCTACTTGGAGAAAATGAATAGGGATGCAGAGGAAAGGTAAGTGGAAATACCAACAGCATGGTTAAAAAGCTAAACTTGGCTTAAGAGTAGAGAAGGCCAGGGAGCAAATGCCCCTTTAGGGTCCCTGTATTTATACATTGCATTAGTGATTATACAAGCTTTCTCTTTAAGAGGAAAACAAATGAATTTTAAAAAGTATTCCCAGACCTCAGACACACAGTTTCAAATGCCTGAATTATCGGGCAATGGTTTTTGAGAGCAGTCCTTTCAATGACTGCAATTATCTTGGAAGAGAATACTAATCATCTTTTTGTCACAACAAATTGATTTGTTAAACTGTTTTTACTCCTGTCTAAGCACATGCTGTAACTGAATGTTTCCATATTTTTATCTTAAAGAAATGACTGTGCTAAAGGTCTTGTTTATTTCCTGGAAACAATGCTAAAATGACTATATGGGCCCAGGTGGAGAAACCCTGACTCATGGTGTTCACACAGATTTAATCATAACCAGCAGGAAGAACAAATGATGAGAAACTTATAAAAACACAACAGAGTGGTCAACATAGAGAAAGACTGGTAAAATGAGGGTGAGATAGGGGAGGCTGAGGCAGAAGAAGGGGAGTATAGGTTCCAAAAATCTAGCCATTTCCCTCTCAGGGTTTCCATGTCATTTCAAAGGACCTCAGGTGTTGGGTTACCACCAATGAAAGGTCTCCAGTGGTAGACAAATGGAAACCAGCTATTTAGAATCATGGGGGAAAAGGAAGCAAGTTATAGCAAGGCAACTTGCTTTTGGTTTTTCTCCTTTGGATGCCTGCACTGACTAGATCATTTCTCTGGTGTCTGAGTTGAAATGCCAGATGTAGAAGGGGCCATTTTTATCATCTGGGAGTAGGTAATAAAAAAAGGTGTGAGGGAGTCCATGAGAGGACTCCACTTCAGCCAGAGCAGCACAACTTTTAAACTATTTTTTATGCTGAAATTCTGCCTAAGATTTTGTCTGAAAAATGTGTTTCCTTGATAAAAATCAGTAACCCACTTGATGGATGAGGAGACTGAGGTACAGGCAAGGGAAATGGTCCAGGTCATGAGCAAGTTAGTGGCAGACCCAGAAACAGAATCCAGGTCTCTGGACTAACTTGGTCTAGTGTTCTCTCTACCAAATCAGACTGCCTCATCTTACCAGCTAGACAGTAAACTTTTCAGTACACTAGAGAACTGCCAAGTGCACGACTCCATGTATGAGTGGAAATGAATGGACAGGCCACATGTACAGTTATTACAATGTGAAAGCCACCTAAGAAGAGAGGCTTTGAAGGGGGAAAAGTATAAAAACCTGTGCTACTTTCTCTTTCAGCACTAGATGCTCTTCTCAAGAACAAAAAGACTGGGCTAATGAAAGGGAGAACCTGTGGTAAGATTTATAGCTGCTGGGTTAGAGACTGAACAGTTACAGAGGAACCCAGCAAGCTCTAGAATCCAACGAGCTTTTAACTATATAGAGCCATGTTCACTGGTTGAGGCCAAACTGTTTCTAGTGTAGATTCTCACTGGGGACCTGACTGCGGAGGACACACGCTAGCATCGCTCTTAGCAGAGTAAACCTAAATGTCTTCCATATTGATGAGATCACAATTCAACAAATCTGTGTACTAGAAATGCTCAGGGTTTGTTCACCTGTTCATTCATCCAAACATCATGGTAGGCACCAGGGATGGCAGAAAGATGGATGAAATGTTATTCCTATTCTTCAGGAACTCACCATAGAACGGAGAAGACAAACTATATATGGAGTTCAGTAGGATAATAAATACAATGCTATTAACCAGTGGGTGCTTTGAGGGCAAGGGAGGGAGCATCTAATTTAGTCTCAGAGGATTGAGGAGGACTTTACAGAAAAAGGTATATGAGCTGTAAGAATAAAAGGGATAAACGTAAAGGATGATATAATAGAGTAACTGGAGATAGGGCTACTTTAGATTAATGGTCAGAAAATAATTCTCCTAGGGGGTGTCATTAAATCTGAGACTGAGTTCAATATCAAGAAGGAACAAGATCTGGTAGCAAACACTCAGGCAGAAGGAATAGCAAAGGCCCTGAGAAGAAAAGGCTTGAAGGGTTTGAGGAACTAAGAGGAGACCAGTGTATGTGAAGTGTAACCGGAAAGCAAAAGCATAAGAGGTGAGGGTGGAGTTAAGGCCCAAAAGGGCCTTCTAAGGTAACAAGGCATTTGGCTTTCATCTAAGTGGAACGAAAAGCTACTTTTTAAAAGGGTTTTAAACAAGGAAAGACTCAATGTAATTTACATTTTTAGAACAATAGTAATAAATACATATATAGTACCTACTATAGGCCAGGTTCTGCCCAGGCATTTTATATATATTAACTTGTAATGGCTGCTATATAGACATGGTTTGCAGAAGGCAGAGTGGACACAAGGAGATTCATTGAGCGCTGCAGTTGAGAGATGATAGTGGCTGGAATGAAGAAGGAGCAAGTGAAAAGATCTCAGGAATATTTAGGAAATAGAATTGACATGACTGGATTGGGAAGGGGAGAAGTAGTGACCTAGGTATGGAGGAATCAAAGATTACTTCTATGCTTTTACAAAGTTTAAAGGAGAAGGGAGTATTCAATGGTGCTGAATATCTTTGAGGACAAACAGACTAAAATCTGAAAAAAGATCAATGGATTTATCAATTAGGAGGTCAGGAGTAACCTTTTGCATGTGTTTTATAGGTTGGTGGTATAAGCAGTCAGACTGCATAGGGTAAAGGGTGACTGGAAGCTGAAGAAATGAAGATGGTGCAAGTATTTTTCTAAGATGTTTGAAAGGGAAGGAAAGAAGGGAACGTGACAGAGGGGCACACTTGAGGAATTTTTTTCTTTTTTTTTTTAAGGTCAGGGACAATTAAACATCTCTATAGATTGAGGAGAAGAAGTATGTAGAGGGAAAGAGGTTGATATATAGAAGAAAGAATGTACAACAAAATAGAACAGGATAAAGGTGGAGGGAAAAAAGTTGGGTGAGTTAATGCCTGGGATTCAAAAGAAAAGATCCATTCATTATTAGAGGTATCTCAGCATGTACTAGAATACATTAGTCTAGTTTTTTCTTATTCAAGTATAGCTGATTTACAATATTATATTAGTTTCAGGTTTATAACACAGTGATTCAAAATTTTAATAGATTATACTGCATTTAAAGTTATTATAAAATATTGGCTATATTCCTTGTGCTGTACAATATATCCTTATAACTTATTTATTTTATACATAGTAGTTTGTACCTCTTAATCCCCTAACTTCCATTAGCCTAGTTTTAACCTTTATTTTTACAGACACTTCTGAGAACTTAAAACTCTATCTCCCACTTTCAACAATTTTGACCCAGTGCAAGGAAGGGCTTATGCTCTGCTACATACGATTATTTATTATTCACTGACACCTTTAACTCGTATTCTTGGGATAACTTTATTAGTTTCTTCACTCTCTGATTAATGATAGAAGAGTCATAATCGGTGTTCAGTTATCTGACCATGCCACAGTGTCCCTTTTGCTCTCCAAACCACACACTCCCCCAACGGAAGACGTTTTAAATAAGATTGAGGAAATAATAAGGTGCTCACAAAAATAATTAAGAATAAAATATGAAGATTTCCTTATGAAAATTCATAAAATTTATGAAATTATATAAAATTGTATGCATTATATGAATATGGCCTTCTCCTAAGCCACTGAAAGTGATTTACAAAAGATATATTTCTTAGGCATTATATTCTGACATTTCTAATTTAATATTCTTAAGAAGTATGGGATACAACAGGATAATGTAATCTGAGAAAACGCAACAGACAGTTAAGTTGTATCTATGCCAAATCAAAACTATCAATACAGGGCTAATTTTTAAAATGCAACTATTGATATCTTCCAAATTAAAAAAAAAAACACTTGTCCAAATTAAAACAGTGGCTTGCATGTGTATAGGGACAGTCTTAATCAGAGACATACAAAGAGATAAGAGAAATTTAACAGGTCAAATACTCAAAATTTAATTTTTTCTAAATTGAATATAATCTAAAAAATATATTCAAATGGCTCCTTACTTAATGAGGCTAATCCTTCCTTTACATTCTTTCCAATTCTTCAAAATTCAAATCTTAACTTACCTTCTGCAAAACAGCCCAACTATAATGTTGAATCAATAGACATTACAGAAGTTTATACAAGTATTTTAATATATAATGATTATTAATAAGGTCAAACTCTCTGAGTACTAAAAAAACAAAAATAAATGAAAAACTTTCCAATGTAGGAGAAAACAAAAGAATGACAGAAACTAAATAGTGGTTTCACATTCCTACTGGTAAGTGACTGGTTGATAAATGATTATTTGTTGGCCTAGCTATAGAAGCACTATGCTAGTTGCTGTGTGGAAGCTGCAATAATGAAAGATATGCTGCTTAAGACTATCTACCTTAGTCATAATTAAGGGACAGTGAGGACACAGGAAAATGACATTAATATTATAAGCCCCACTGGCAATGATTCTTCACTTAAGCAAACTTTAGTCAGGCTCCTGAACCTCCTTGTAGGCTCATCTGTGTGCTTTCTTGTAAAATTCAGCTTTAGCAAGAATCCTGCTTAGTCAGTTTAACCAGAACCCTTACCATCAATATCTATTTGTTCAGCGTCTGTATCTGTTCAGATTCCTCATCCTCTACCATCCCCCAAGTGATATCTGATCACCCTGGCCTGTCTTAAGCAAAGAATCCTGCTGGTTGGTTTAGCCAGAATCCCCCTTACCTGTGATATTTCCTCTTAGTAATTTTTCATCCACTGACCACCACCCTGCTCCTTGGCTATAAATTCACTCTTGCCCATGCTATATTTAGAGTTGAGTCCAATCTCTCTTCCCCACTGTAAAATCCCACTGCAGTGGTCTGTATACCTATTGTGATGGTCCTGAATAGTCTGCCTTATCATTTTTAATAAGTGTCACTGAATAGTATTTTCTTTAATACCATGCAGTAAATGTGCATTTTCACCATGGTGTATATGGCTCACCAGGCCACACTCCAGAACACCTGGGTTCCAGCATTGGATATGTACCTGTGTGACCTCGGACATGTCACTTCTCTTTGAATCTCAGTTTCCTGCTCTAAAAAATGAGGGAATTAAACAAGATGCTCTTGATAATCTTAATAGTCTCTTAATATACTTTTAATATTCTACCATGTATGTGAGGTACAGGTAATAAACATAATGGCATGGCAAATAATTTTGGACTTTATCGGTGAAACAAGAAGGAATCAACTCCTCTCTACAGAGCTATGGGCAGTTTTATGGTTTATATAGACACATTTGATTAAAAAATAAAACATTCCCAAATCTAGGCTAAGGTCTATAACAATACATTTGGATCAGGTGTGTCTTAGGTAAGGAAAGTTTCTAGAAAGTGATTTCCATTTTTGTGTAAGTGTGAAAAATTGTTTTATCTTAACTCTTGCCTTATTTTCTTTGGCTAATGAACACTATGGAATATAAAATGTTTCATTTAGGAACAGATAAGTAAATAGAGACCTTTTAATGACAAGCTATTTAGCCACAACAGCAGTCTTAAAAACACTATAATGCAGTATACATTAAATCTTAATCAGATCTTATTAGGATAAACCTCTAGAATAGAAATTATTACATTAAAGGGTATTACATTATATGGTACAGGAAACTCGATATAGCCATATATTACATTATATGATACAGGAAATTTGACATAGCCAAATAAAGAAACATCATATAGACATTTAAAACAACATTTTATAGAAATAATATGAAAAATAACTATGATAGTATAAATAAGTGTTAGCGAGTGCAAAACTGAATATCCAGTAAGACTATGCATAATAAGAAAGCCTATGCATAGTAATAGCCAAAATGTTGAAAATATATGTTTTTCTCCAGACTGTTTAGGATTTTTCTCATTCTCATTAATGAGAAAGTAATATTATTTATAAAATAAGTTATGTGGAATAAAATAAAAATAGCAATAATATTTATTTAGGTCTTATAGTGTCAGACATTTTGTTAAGAGCTTTACACACAATATTAACACTTAATTACATACAACCACAATGAGTTATGAAGTATTACCCCTATTTAATAGATGAAGAAAGTGAGGCATAAAGACATTAATTAAACTGTCCAAGGTCACTGAGTTAGTAAGTAGAAGAAATGGGTTTTATATAAGCTAGGCCGGTATGATGCAAAGCCACCTTCTTAAAAATAAAAATTACATATATATCTCATATTCTTTAATCTTCAGGAAAATAATTTGTACAAAATTTTATGCAACTGTATTTTCAGAAAACAAAGTATGAAACCCCCTTTTCTTCATTAATTTGAAAAATGAGAGACCAACAAGTGTATATGTTTTTAGCTCAGATCTGTATAAATATGCACATGATTTAGTAAATACGTACTGACTTTCATCCTAAATTTAGAAACTTTGCAGCTTGGAAAATAAGCTTTTATGACTAAAAAGCATTCCTTTCATATTGACCTTTTCTCCAAAGACTGTCAAAGTAGATCAATCCATTTTAATTGGCATATTAAATGTGTTAGTCTACTTCTCAGATTCAAAGCTTGGGTATCACTGAAAATGATAAATGTGAAACTGAATTCTCTCAAGGGTGCTTCAACACACATGATCTGCTCTATCATGATGATTATGCCATAAATGTAAAATATTGCTTCAAGTAGCTGACCAAAAATACACATATTTTATTAGTACAATAGCAAAAACACCTGGAACTCTCTAAGGACCTTGTGAGAGAACACTGCTCCTCACTGTTAGGGAGTAGGGCTCCCAAAGCCCAGTCCTCTGGTTGACAGCGCCTCATAATATGGATCATTAAATAAGAGAGGGTTAGAATAGAAATAAAGGATAGGTTTCTCTTCAAAGATCAATAGACCTTTAAAAACTTTTCGTAGATTCAAAAATAAGAAAAAAAAAGTGAAATAGGCAAGTCCCAGGTAAATTCATAATTTATATTTATGAATAAACAGGATTCTGTTCTCAGAGTAAAATTCCAGGAATATAAGTGGGCTCAGTGTGTTGAATCAGAACAGGGGCACAAATTGAGACTTGCAGTAGATTCATTAAAACAATACTAGATCATAATATTCCTTGTACATCTTTATTTTGGACAATAAACCTTGTTTTCTTGCTTGGGTCTATTTTTCCTCTTTTACATTTCAGCCATGAATATAAGAAGTCTTCATCTTGTAGATGAAATATTTCATTATATCTCATGCCTATTATTGGAATTTTAATTTTGGCAAGTTCAGTGGGTTAATCAGCATGACATGTCTCTGGTGGCACAGTGGTTAGGAATCTGCCTGCTAATGCAGGGGACACGGGTTCGATCCCTGGTCTGGGAAGATCCCACATGCTGTGGAGCAACTAAGCCCGCGAGCCACAACTACTGAGCCTGTGCTCTAGAGCCCGTGAGCCACAGCTACTGAAGCCCGTGCATTTAGAGCCCGTGCTCTGCAACAAGAGAAGCCACTGCAATGAGAAGTCCACGCACTGCAATGAAGAGTAGCCCCTGCTCACTGCCTGCGCGCAGCAACGAAGACCCAATGCAGCCAAAAATTAAAAAAAAAAAAAGAATGATGCTATTATATTTGTTTAAACTCATTTTTTCTTTTTCCTTTTTTCTTTTTACTTCAAATTTAACTTTTCTAAGTTCTGGATGTTTTTGACCAAGTATTTAATTTTCATTGGCTCTGGTATAAATACTAGTTGATAGGAGACTTTAATTTCCCTTAAAGACTGCAGACAGTATTCCTGAAGAGAACCTTTGTGTACTGTGGCATAGGCAGGCTAGACTTTCAAAAGCATTTCTGATGCCTTGACTATTTTATTCTGTTTCATTATGATAATCATAAGAACTTCTGTTCAGCACTCAAATTCATTCCCATGCTTGTAGATAAATTTGGCTTTTTGGTCCCACACAAGCACTTTCTTTCTTTGTCAAGCTAATGAAGTAGAGTTTTTTTAATCCTTTAAGTAGAAATTATGTCTCAAACTGGTTATACTATTTCAGAGAATTAGAATGAACAAATAAAACTGAGCTTCATGCAAAGTTTCCCTAAATCACCTAAGGCTAAACCTTTAAAAACTGTGAACAGATCTGAAACAAGAATATAAAAAAGGGAAGCAGGTATAAATCCATATTCTAGGAGTGCTATATAACAAATCTACTAAATTAGGAGAGGTTTATAACCTGTCTTGGACTGCAGCAAACTCACTTCCTGAACAGATGGTCTCCCACCATTTAATCACTCTTTAACTCCCTACAATCTGGCTTTTGGGCACACTATGTACTAAAATCACTCAAAGGTTACCTGTAACCCAGATAATGGAAGCCAGCAACAAAAGTGCTAGAAGGAGATTCACGAATCAAACCCAGCCAAATAATTTTATAGATTAGAAAACTACGGTCCATAAATGTTAGGAGATCTTCCCCAGATTACACGAGGGGTGAAAAAAGCAAGATCAAAACACCAGCACTTGAGTTTCTGCCAGTGCTGTGCTGTTCTCCCCTGCCAATTAGGTAGTCAGCTTTCTTGAACGGCTGTCTCACAGTTAACATTTTTCACACTTTCAATCCAATGACACTGTTTTACCTTCTTGCTGTATTCTTCTGTCCTGCCCTTCCTTGAACATCCCTTTACTCCACCATCTACATTACCTGTACCCTTACAAAGAACTAAGCCTTAAGCCTAGCTTTCCAAAATTGTCTGCTCTCATAGTTTCAATTCCCACCATGAGCCATGTACAATAGCAACAAGACTTTGTAACTTTTCTTTTCATTAACTGCTGGGTATCTCAATTAACTGCCATGTCTGCATTGAAACTATCAAAATGCAAATAATAATAGCTAACATTTATTGAGTGCTTAACTATAAACTAGGGGCTGCTCTAAGCTCTTTACCTATATTAACTCATTTAAATCTTTAACAAATCTATGAGGTATTATTCTGATTTCACATGTGAGGAAACTAAGGCACAGAGAGTTTAATCAACTTGTCCAAACTTGGATTCAAACCCATGCAATGTACCTCCAGAGGCTGTGCTCTTAATTGTTTTGCTAGGCAGAATGTCTATATAAAATCTCTACTATTTATATTCTTTTTTTTTTTTTTTTTTTAGATCTTTTCTTTTTTTTTTTATTTTACAAATTTAATCAGTTATACATATACATATGTTCCCATATCCCCTCCCTTTTGCGTCTCCCTCCCACCCTCCCTATCCCACCCCTCCAGGTGGTCACAAAGAACCGAGCTGATCTCCCTGTGCTATGCGGCTGCGTCCCACTAGCCATCTACCTTACGTTTGGTAGTGTATATATGTCCATGCCGCTCTTTCACTTTGTCACAGCTTACCCTTCCCCCTCCCCATATCCTCAAGTCCATGCTCTAGTAGGTCTGTGTCTTTATTCCTGTCTTACCCCTATGTTCTTGATGACATTTTTTTCTTAAATTCCATATATATGTGTCAGCATACAGTATTTGTCTTTCTCTTTCTGACTTACTTCACTCTGTATGACAGACTCTAGGTCCATCCACCTCATTACAAATAGCTCAATTTCATTTCTTTTTATGGCTGAGTAAAATTCCATTGTATATATGTGCCACATCTTCTTTATCCATTCATCTGATGATGGACACTTAGGTTGTTTCCATCTCCGGGCTATTGTAAATAGGGCTGCTATGAACATTTTGGTACATGTCTCTTTTTGAATTATGGTTTTCTCAGGGTATATGCCCAGTAGTGGGATTGCTGGGTCATATGGTAGTTCTATTTGTAGTTTTTTAAGGAACCTCCATACCGTTCTCCATAGTGGCTGTACCAATTCACATTCCCACCAGCAGTGCAAGAGTGTTCCCTTTTTTCCACACCCTCTCCAGCATTTATTGTTCCTAGATTTTTTTTTTATTTTACAAATTTAATCAGTTATACATATACATATGTTCCCATATCCCCTCCCTTTTGCGTCTCCCTCCCACCCTCCCTATCCCACCCCTCCAGGCGGTCACAAAGAACCGAGCTGATCTCCCTGTGCTATGCGGCTGCTTCCCACTAGCTATCTACCTTACATTTGGTAGTGTATATATGTCCACGCCGCTCTTTCACTTTGTCACAGCTTACCCTTCCCCCTCCCCATATCCTCAAGTCCATGCTCTAGTAGGTCTGTGTCTTTATTCCTGTCTTACCCCTATGTTCTTGATGACATTTTTTTCTTAAATTCCATATATATGTGTCAGCATACAGTATTTGTCTTTCTCTTTCTGACTTACTTCACTCTGTATGACAGACTCTAGGTCCATCCACCTCATTACAAATAGCTCAATTTCATTTCTTTTTATGGCTGAGTAATATTCCATTGTATATATGTGCCACATCTTCTTTATCCATTCATCCGATGATGGACACTTAGGTTGTTTCCATCTCCGGGCTATTGTAAATAGGGCTGCTATGAACATTTTGGTACATGTCTCTTTTTGAATTATGGTTTTCTCAGGGTATATGCCCAGTAGTGGGATTGCTGGGTCATATGGTAGTTCTATTTGTAGTTTTTTAAGGAACCTCCATACTGTTCTCCATAGTGGCTGTACCAATTCACATTCCCACCAGCAGTGCAAGAGTGTTCCCTTTTTTCCACACCCTCTCCAGCATTTATTGTTTCTAGATTTTTTGATGATGGCCATTCTGACTGGTGTGAGATGATATCTCATTGTAGTTTTGATTTGCATTTCTCTAATGAGTAAAGATGTTGAGCATCCTTTCATGTGTTTGTTGGCTGTCTGTATATCTTCTGTGGAAAAATGTCTATTTAGGTCTTCTGCCCATTTTTGGATTGGGTTGTTTGTTTTTTTGCTATTGAGCTGCATGAGCTGCTTATAAATTTTGGAGATTAATCCTTTGTCAGTTGCTTCATTTGCAAATATTTTTTCCCATTCTGAGGGTTGTCTTTTCGTCTTGTTTATGGTTTCCTTTGCTGTGCAAAAGCTTTGAAGTTTCATTAGGTCCCATGTGTTTATTTTTGTCTTTATTTCCATTTCTCTAGGAGGTGGGTCAAAAAGGATCTTGCTGTGATTTATGTCATAGAGTGTTCTGCCTATGTTTTCCTCTAGGAGTTTGATAGTGTCTGGCCTTACATTTAGGTCTTTAATCCATTTTGAGCTAATTTTTGTGTATGGTGTTAGGGAGTGATCTAATCTCATACTTTTACATGTCCCTGTCCAGTTTTCCCAGCACCACTTATTGAAGAGACTGTCCTTTCTCCACTGTACATTCCTGCCTCCTTTATCAAAGATAAGGTGACCATATGTCCGTGGGTTTATCTCTGGGCTTTCTATCCTGTTCCATTGATCTATCTTTCTGTTTTTGTGCCAGTACCATACTGTCTTGATTACTGTAGCTTTGAAGTATAGTCTGAAGTCAGGGAGCCTGATTCCTCCAGCTCCGTTTTTCGTTCTCAAGATTGCTTTGGCTATTCGGGGTCTTTTGTGTTTCCATACAAATTGTGAAATTTTTTGTTCTAGTTCTGTGAAAAATGCCATTGGTAGTTTGATAGGTATTGCATTGAATCTGTAGATTGCTTTGGGTAGTAGAGTCATTTTCACAATGTTGATTCTTCCAATCCAAGAACATGGTACATCTCTCCATCTATTTGTATCATCTTTAATTTCTTTCATCAGTGTCTTATAATTTTCTGCATACAGGTCTTTTGTCTCCTTAGGTAGGTTTATTCCTAGATATTTTATTCTTTTTGTTGCAATGGTAAATGGGAGTGTTTCCTTGATTTCACTTTCAGATTTTTCATCATTAGTATATAGGAATGCCAGAGATTTCTGTGCATTAATTTTGTATCCTGCAACTTTACCAAATTCATTGATTAGCTCTAGTAGTTTTCTGGTAGCATCTTTAGGATTCTCTATGTATAGTATCATGTCATCTGCAAACAGTGACAGCTTTACTTCTTCTTTTCCCATTTGGATTCCTTTTATTTCCTTTTCTTCTCTGATTGCTGTGGCTAAAACTTCCAAAACTATGTTGAATAAGAGTGGTGAGAGTGGGCAACCTTGTCTTGTTCCTGATCTTAGTGGAAATGGTTTCAGTTTTTCACCATTGAGGACGATGCTGGCTGTGGGTTTGTCATATATGGCCTTTATTATGTTGAGGAAAGTTCCCTCTATGCCTACTTTCTGCAGGGTTTTTATCATAAATCGGTGTTGAATTTTGTCAAAAGCTTTCTCTGCATCTATTGAGATGATCATATGGTTTTTCTCCTTCAGTTTGTTAATATGGTGTATCACATTGATTGATTTGCGTATATTGAAGAATCCTTGCATTCCTGGAATAAACCCCACTTGATCATGGTGTATGATCCTTTTAATGTGCTGTTGGATTCTGTTTGCTAGTATTTTGTTGAGGATTTTTGCATCTATGTTCATCAGTGATATTGGCCTGTAGTTTTCTTTCTTTGTGACATCCTTGTCTGGTTTTGGTATCAAGGTGATGGTGGCCTCATAGAATGAGTTTGGGAGTGTTCCTCCCTCTGCTCTATTTTGGAAGAGTTTGAGCAGGATAGGTGTTAGCTCTTCTCTAAATGCTTGATAGAATTCGCCTGTGAAGCCATCTGGTCCTGGGCTTTTGTTTGTTGGAAGATTTTTAATCACAGTTTCAATTTCAGTGCTTGTGATTGGTCTGTTCATATTTTCTATTTCTTCCTGATTCAGTCTTGGCAGGTTGTGCATTTCTAAGAATTTGTCCATTTCTTCCAGGTTGTCCATTTTATTGGCATAGAGTTGCTTATAGTCATCTCTCATGATCTTTTGTATTTCTGCAGTGTCAGTTGTTACTTCTCCTTTTTCATTTCTAATTCTATTGATTTGAGTCTTCTCCCTTTTTTTCTTGATGAGTCTGGCCAATGGTTTATCAATTTTGTTTATCTTCTCAAAGAACCAGCTTTTAGTTTTATTGATCTTTGCTATCGTTTCCTTCATTTCTTTTTCATTTATTTCTGATCTGATTTTTATGATTTCTTTCCTTCTGCTAACTTTGGGATGTTTTTGTTCTTCTTTCTCTAATTGCTTTAGGTGCAAGGTTAGGTTGTTTATTCGAGATATTTCCTGTTTCTTAAGGTGGGATTGTATTGCCATAAACTTCCCTCTTAGAACTGCTTTTGCTGCATCCCATAGGTTTTGGGTCGTCGTGTCTCCATTGTCATTTGTTTCTAGGTATTTTTTAATTTCCTCTTTGATTTCTTCAGTGATCACTTCGTTATTAAGTAGTGTATTGTTTAGCCTCCATGTGTTTGTATGTTTTACAGCTCTTTTCCTGTAATTGATATCTAGTCTCATAGCATTGTGGTCGGAAAAGATACTTGATACAATTTCAATTTTCTTAAATTTACCAAGGCTTGATTTGTGACCCAAGATATGATCTATCCTGGAGAATGTTCCATGAGCACTTGAGAAAAATGTGTATTCTGTTGTTTTTGGATGGAATGTCCTATAAATATCAATTAAGTCCATCTTGTTTAATGTATCATTTAAAGCTTGTGTTTCCTTATTTATTTTCATTTTGGATGACCTGTCCATTGGTGAAAGTGGGGTGTTAAAGTCCCCTACTATGATTGTGTTACTGTCGATTTCTCCTTTTATGGCTGTTAATATTTCCCTTATGTATTGAGGTGCTCCTATGTTTGGTGCATAAATATTTACAATTGTTATATCTTCTTCTTGGATTGATCCCTTGATCATTATGTAGTGTCCTTCTTTGTCTCTTCTAGTAGTCTTTATTTTAAAGTCTATTTTGTCTGATAGGAGAATTGCTACACCAGCTTTCTTTTGGTTTCCATTTGCATGGAATATCTTTTTCCATCCCCTTACTTTCAGTCTGTATGTGTCTCTAGGTCTGAAGTGGGTCTCTTGTAGACAGCATATATATGGGTCTTGTTTTTGTATCCATTCAGCCAGTCTGTGTCTTTTGGTGGGAGCATTTAGTCCATTTACATTTAAGGTAATTATTGATATGTATGTTCTTATTCCCATTTTCTTAATTGTTTTGGGTTTGTTATTGTAGTTCTTTTCCTTCTGTTGTGTTTCTTGCCTAGAAAAGTTCCTTTAGCATTTGTTGTAAAGCTGGTTTGGTGGTGCTGAACTCTCTCAGCTTTTGCTTGTCTGTAAACGTTTTAATTTCTCCATCAAATCTGAATGAGATCCTTGCTGGGTAGAGTAATCTTGGTTGCAGGTTTTTCTCCTTCATCACTTTAAGTATGTCCTGCCACTCCCTTCTGGCTTGTAGAGTTTCTGCTGAGAGATCAGCTGTTATCCTGATGGGGATTCCCTTGTGTGTTATTTGTTGTTTTTGCCTTGCTGCTTTTAATATGATTTCTTTGTGTTTAATTTTTGACAGTTTGATTAATATGTGTCTTGGTGTATTTCTCCTTGGATTTATTCTGTATGGGACTCTCTGTGCCTCCTGGAGTTGATTAACTATTTCCTTTCCCATATTAGGGAAGTTTTCAACTATAATCTCTTCAAATATTTTCTCAGTCCCTTTCTTTTTCTCTTCTTCTTCTGGAACCCCTATAATTCGAATGTTGGTGCGTTTAATGTTGTCCCAGAGGTCTCTGAGACTGTCCTCTGTTCTTTTCATTCTTTTTTCTTTATTTTGCTGTGCAGCAGTTATTTCCACTATTTTATCTTCCACCTCACTTATCCGTTCTTCTGCCCCAGTTATTCTGCTATTGATCCCATCTAGAGTATTTTTTATTTCATTTATTGTGATTTTAATCGATGCTTGATTCGTCTTTAGTTCTTCTAGGTCCTTGTTAACTGTTTCTTGCATTTTGTCTATTCTATTTCCAAGATTTTGGATCATCTTTACCATCATTATTCTGAATTCTTTTTCAGATAGACTGCCTATTACCTCTTCATTTGTTAGGTCTGGTGGGTTTTTATCTTGCTCCTTCTCCTGCTGTGTGTTTTTCTGTCTTCTCATTTTGCTTATGTTACTGTGTTTGGGGTCTCCTTTTTGCAGGCTGCAGGTTCGTAGTTCCCGTTGTTTTTGGTGTCTGTCCCCAGTGGCTAAGGTCGGTTTAGTGGGTTGTGTAGGCTTCTTGGTGGAGGGGACTACTGCCTGTGTTCTGGTGGATGAGGCTGGATCTTGTCTTTCTGGTGGGCAGGTCCACGTCTGGTGGTGTGTTTTGGGGTGTTTGCGGACTTTTTATGATTTGAGGCAGCCTCTCTGCTAATGGGTGGCGTTGTGTTCCTGTCTTGCTAGTTGTTTGGCATAGGGTGTCCAGCACTGTAGCTTGCTGGTCGTTGAGTGAAGCTGGGTGCTGGTGTTGAGATGGAGATCTCTGGAAGATTTTCGCCGTTTGATATTATGTGGAGCTGGGAGGTCTCTTGTGGACCAGTGTCCTGAAGTTGGCTCTCCCACCTCAGAGGCACAGCACTGACTCCTGGCTCCTCAATTTGGGATGATTTGTTGTCTATTCATGTATTCCACAGATTCAGGGTACATGAAGTTGATTGTGGAGCTTTAATCCGCTGCTTCTGAGGCTGCTGGGAGAGGTTTCCCTTTCTCTTCTTTGTTCTCACAGCTCCTGGGTCTCAGCTTTGGATTTGGCCCCACCTCTGCGTGTAGGTCGCCGGAGGGCGTCTGTTCTTCGCTCAGACAGGACAGGGTTAAAGGAGCAGCCTCTTCGGGGACTCTGGCTCACTCAGGCCGGGCGGGAGGGAGGGGCACGGAGTGCGGGGCGAGCCTGCAGCGGCAGAGGTCGGCGTGACATTGCACCAGCCCGAGGCGTGCCGTGCGTTCTCCCAGGGAAGCCGCCCCTGGATCCTGGGACCCCGGCAGTGGCAGGCTGCACAGGCTCCCGGAAGGGCGGTGTGGACAGTGACCTGCGCTCGCACACAGGCTTCTTGGTGGCGGCAGCAGCAGCCCCAGCGTCCCACGCCCATCTGTGGGCTCCGCGCTTTCAGCCGCGACTCGCGCCCTTCTCTGGAGCTCCTTTACGCAGCGCTCTTAATCCCCTCTCCTCGCGCACCAGGAAACCAAGAGGGAAGAAAAAGTCTCCTGCCTCTTCGGCAGCTCCAGAGTTTTCCCGGACTCCCTCCCGGCTAGCTGTGGCACATTAGCCCCCTTTAGGCTGAGTTCTCGCCGCCAGCCCCAGTCCTCTCCCTGCGCTCTGACCGAAGCCCGAGCCTCAGCTCCAGCGCCGCCCGCCCTGGCGGGGGAGCAGACAAGCCTCTCGGGCTGGTGAGTGCCGCTCGGCACCGCTCCTCTGTGCGGGAATCTCTCTGCTTTGCCCTACCCAGGTATGTGGGGAGTTTCTTGCCTTTTGGGAGGTCTGGGGTCTTCTGCCAGCGTTCAGTAGGTGTTCTGTAGGAGTTGTTCCACGTGTAGCTGTATTTCTGGTGTATCTGTGGGGAGGAAGGTGATCTCCGCGTCTTACTCTTCCGCCATCTTACCCGGAAGTACTATTTATATTCTTGAATGCTAAAATAGCATTTTCATATCAGAGTGTTTTTACCTGTGACTTTTCCGTTGATATTAGAATGGCTTATTTATGTAAAAATTCTGTTGCATTCAATATCTGTTTCAAGAAACAAGTTCAATTTTTTGCATATTGATTTAAAAATGAAGAAAAGAAATCCAATTCCTGGCTGGTCTTATTCTATTGCCTGTTAAATGTGTTAGTTTCAGATAGAATCCTGAAACATTTAAAAAGATATTAAGTTTGTTTTCCTATGAAACCAGGAATCTTCTATAACACACATTTCAGAATAAAGTCCATTTGTTACAGAACTCCAAAAAGCCCCCAGTTGCTACAAAGGATGTCGTTTTTAGGGTCAACTTATCCCCAGTGGAAAACCATAATGCAGAACACAATGAATCTGTGAAATGGACATAGTAAGCTGCTTACAGGTTCTTCCAAATATGAATGGTAGCAAAGGCTCAAAACAAAGTCTCCAAGTGACCTATCTCACATTAACATGGCAGAGGCTCTGCAGTGTGAACAGTCTAAGTCTCATCCACAGATAACCAGCAGGTAGTCAGCACCAGAATTACCTAGGCAACAGAAAATGAGGGACCCCCTAACAGGAACAAGTTAGGGTGAAAGAAGAAGGGGAGTAAACACTCAAAGAATCTTGCTAGCCTCTGGAAAGTATCTTCCTTTGGATAAGGAAGAAGGAACTCCCTAATAAAATTACTAACTGTTAGACTTGTGGACTTGGTCTCATCCCAGTGCTAACAGGGAAGAAGAAAATAACAATTAGATCCTTTTAACATTACAAATGTTATATATAATGTATCCCAGCATACATTTTGTACTGATGTAACATCTTTCCACTTAATTTTTCAGATCATTTCCACAGGCCCCTCAGTCTCCTAAAAACTATTTTTCTGTGATGCGATATTGAGCCAGGCTGTCCAGGAAGCAAAATATTTCCTCTGTTAACTCCTTCATACCATTATGAAAATCATTGCTTCCATGCTTGACATCCCTTCCTCCTTTTCTTCTTCAGTTAACACCCTCATATTGGTTCTGCCACTTGACAACTGTGTGACCTTGGAAAAATTATCAAACCTCTCTGAGACTTGCATTATCTATCTGTAAAGTGGGTATAATAATATTTATTTCAGAAAAGTGTTAAAATCAGACATAATACATATAAAATAGTTCATACAATGACTATAATCATCAGAAGCACAATCAATAGTGGTTTTCTATTTTTCTCACTTCCTTTCTCTAGCCCTGTCAAATACAAACTAGACTGATAGAAGGCAAAAAAGAATAAGACACATTCCCTACTCTGAGTACCCCTGCCAGAGAGGCAGGCATGTAAACCAACAACTACAATAGCATGACAAGTGTTATAACATGGTGTATGCAAAGGGTTATAGGAAAGCAGCCTTCTAAACCCATAAGACTTGTTTTCAGGGAGTAATTTATAGGATGATTAGATAATATGATCTTTTGTATAATTTATCTTTTCCAAATCAAACGTGACATAGGAAAGTAGGGGTAAGCGGAGCAGGCATTGTTACCCTATCTACAAGACTAAAGAACAGATTAAATAACAGTTTGGTATAAATTATTCTCCGTCACATGTTTCTTTACCAATTTTAATAATTCTGGCATTTAATTTACTTGGTTTGCATCTACTTGGAGCTATCACAACTGTTCAGTGAACATCTACCCTGCTCAAATCCCAGTGTTAGGTTCATCAACCAAGATCTGAAGAAGCACAGAGTGTGGCTGGAGAACAAGATACTGTCTGGAGAACAAGATATTTAACAGAAACAATGAGAGAAGACTCAAGCATGGTAAGTGAGGCCTGGGCTTCTAGTTCTAGAGAGTGGCGTTAGCACATACACTCAATTCTTATTCCTCTCCAGACCCCACAGAAATGACCATATAGATGCTAAAAATAAACAAAAAAGACTAAAGCCATAACAAAAAAGAGAAAAAGAAAAAAGGGGCATCAAATCAGATATTTCAGCACATTTCTAGTGTAAAAGATGGCAAATAGAAGTGCATTAATGAAGAAAGCAGAGCAGAGGAAGCCTATATAACCAAACTATACCACTTAGAGCGTTACCATAATGCCGCCACAGCTATGGGAGTTGATCCACCAAATAGAGGGGCCCCAGAGGGTACTTGGTTTGCAGAAACACTGGACAGGAGAAGTGGGACGTGACACAGAACTGATAAAGGCCACATTGGCTGGGCTGAGGCCCCACACAAGGAGCCACAGTCAGCAATAAAACAATAAAACGGGGTTTTTCTCTTAACATACTGAACAAACTGGCTGGGGTGAGTTAATGCTTTTAGTGTTGGCAATAACTTCCTCAAAGTAAAGCCCTTCACATCCTGGCATTTGGCAAGGGTAATGAGGGTCTTGTTTGTTCCCCACTGGATCCTCAAGAGACCAAACTCCCAATCACGTCTTCCTCACTCCCTGTTGGGGCTGGGGGACAGGGGGAGGGGACCACTTAATACACTGAGAATAATCAGACCATCATCTATCACCTAATACACAATTGAACAAATGAGGATCACCAGGTATGTGAAAAATAACCAACAGGAAGAAAGAGAAACACCACATTAGTAAAACACAAAAATTACCTTGGGTATTACACTTACTGAAATAAGCCAGACATAGAAAGGCAAATATTGCATGATTCCACTTATATGAGGTACCCTGAATAGACAAATTCATAAAGACAGAAAGTAGAATAGAGGTTACCAGGAGCTGGAGGGAGGGGAGTGGAGGGAGTCACTGTTTAATGGGTACAGAGTTTTTGTTGGGGATGATGAAAACATTTTGGGTATAGATAGCAGTGATGGTTATGCAACATTGCAAATGTATTTAATGCCACTGAATTGTGCACTTATGAATGGTTAAAATGATAAATATCATGTAATACATATATTACCACAATAATAAAAAAGAAGAAGATCACTCAGGAAATTCAACAAATGGTGCTCTGACAACTGGATATCTGCATACAAAGAATGGAGCTGAATGCCTACCACATACCATGTACAAAAATTAACTCAAAATGGATCAGAGGCCTAAATGTAAGAGCTAAACCTATAAAATTATTAGAAGAAAACACAGGCAGAAATCTTTGTGACCCTGGATTAGACAATGGTTTCTTAGATATGATACCAAAAGCACAGCAAAAAAAATAAATAAAGATAAATCAGACTTCATCAAAATGCAAATTGTCTGTGCTTCAAATGACACCATCAAGAAATTGGAATAATAGTTCACCAAATGGGAGGAAATATTTCAAAATAATAGAAGGAATTCATATGTAGAACACATAAAGAACAATTACAACACAATAATAAAAAAGACAAAGAACCCAATTTTAAAATGACCACAATATCTTAAAAGACATTTGCCCAAAGAGATACATATACATATCCCCCCAAAATATATGAATAGATGCTCAATGATTTTAGTAACTAGAGTAAATAGGGCAATGCAAGTCAAAACCACAATGATATATCACTTCTTATACACTAAAAGGCTATAATCAAAAAGACAGATAAGGGCTTTCCTGGTGGCGCAGTGGTTGGGAGTCCGCCTGCCAATGCAGGGGACACGGGTTCGTGTCCCGGTCTGGGAAGATCCCACATGCCGCGGAGTGGCTGGGCCCGTGAGCCATGGCTGCTGGGCCTGCACGTCCGGAGCCTGTGCTCCGCAACGGGAGAGGCCACAACAGTGAGAGGCCCACATACCGAAAAAAAAAAAAAAAAGACAGATAATAACAAGTGTTGACAAGAATGTAGAGAAATTGGAACCCTCACACATTGCTGGTAGGAGTGCAAAATGGTGCAACCGCTTTGAAAAACAGCCTGCAGTCCTTCAAAATATTAAACATAAAATTAGCATATGACTCAGCAATTCCATTATATCCAAGAAAAATGAAAACATGTCACACAAAAACTTGTACACAAAACTTCATGGCAGCACTAGACACAATAGCTAAAAAGTGGAAACAACCCAAATGTCCCTCACCAGATGGATGGATAAATAAAGTGGTATACACACACAATGAAATGTTATTTCGCCATAAAAGGACTGAAATACGGATACATACTACAACACTGATGAACTTTGAAAACATTATGTGGAGTGAAAAAAATCTAGTCACAAAAAATCTAGTACCACACATTATATGATATACCCAGAATAGGAAAATCCATATAGACAGAAAGTAGATTAGTAGTTGCCTAGGGCTGGGGTAGGGAGAGAGAGAAAGGTTGAAGAAAGTGGAGAGTGACTGGGGTCATGAAAATATTCTAAAATTTATTGTGATGAATATGCTAAAAACCACTGAATTGTACACTTTAAATTAGTGAATTGTATCAGATGTAAATTATATTTCAATAAAGCTTTTATTAAAAAATAAATGTTCAATAAATTATAGCAAGTATTATTTTTTTAAATTACAGAAAAAAAGACTATTCAAGGAACAGAAGAGATCTTAACTCTTAATTTTTATTCATAGAAAGACTTATGAAGATAAATTATCCATTAAAAAAAGGGGCAAGAAAGAACAAGATAGCCCAGACTCAGTTTTCCCTCCTCCTCTAAATACAATTATTTACCCTGGAAATAATTCAGTGGATAATGAGTCAAGGGCTCTGAGAACTGGAAAGAAGGCAGTAGACTTGGCTGGCTAAGAACCAACCCCAGGACTTGAAGAATGGCAATGTGGTGAGATTCCTAAGATCCCATACACACTGGGCTGAGCACTGTAGAGGCCTGCAGCCTGAAACAACCATCAGGCGTAGACAAAAAAATAAACACAAAAGCAATAATAGTCTGTTCTCTCTGGCCAAAGGACTGGGAAACAAGAACCACAACAGTGACCAAGTGGGGAGATTCAACCCTAGTTCCTCTACTTGAGGTACTAGTTGGCCAATCTGCCTTCAGCAGCACCTTCAAAGCCCTAGTGGGCCCACCCAACCTCTGTTTTACAACCAGGGCACTTGATGGGCCAACACAACTGTAGCATCATCAAAGAAGCCCCAGTGAGCTGTCTTGACCCCTGCTCCACAAATCAGGTTTTAGTGGGTGGTCCAATTCATCTAGGATAGCAGCAGTAAAGCTCCAAGGGCCATCCCAACCTCCACTCCACAACCAGTGCACCAGCATGGAATTCTGAGCAGCCTACAGCAGCAGCTTCTCAGCAGTGCCAAGACTACCCAACCCTTGGGAAACCAGCAAGCGGGCCGATACACCTGCATCAGCTGAGTTTGTTATCTCCTGGCCGTCCACCCAGTGGCATAAGGAGACTTAGGCCAAGAGAAATGGCATATTACCTGTAGAAGAACACAAATTTGAATTGGCAAGGGATTTCTCATCTGAAACTATGGAGGCCAGAAGTACACAATCATTCTTAGTGCTGAAAGAAAACAACTGTCAATCAGGAATCCTGCATCTAATGAAAGTAGCCTTCAGGAATGAAAAGGAAATAGACATTATTAGACAAAGGAAAACTAAGAAATTTGTTGCTAGAAGACCTACTCATAAATAATGTCTAAAGAAAGCTATGCGAACAGAAAGAAAATGACAACAGAAGAAGGCAGGGACATTCAGAAAGGAAAGAATGATGAAATGGTAGAAGTTGGGATAAACACAATAGACTTTTTTTTTTTTTTTTTTTTACTATACTGCTTGGCATTTTATATTTGAATATTTTGCAATAATTTTAAATGGTCTATTAAAAAAGTAGTAATGCAAACCAGTATATGACAAATCAACAGCATGCACAAAAGATACAAGTGTATATTATATGAATAAAAGTTCAAAAAGTCAGTCTTTATGATCACCTCCTCCCTTTCCCAGAACTAGCCAGTTTTGTATGATAAAACATGTACTCATAAGTAGCCTATTTTATACAATATGATTATTCTTAACCCACCATTCTGTGATCTACCCTTTACTTTATGTTTACTGAGCATTTATTATAATCCACTTCTTGTGCCATTTGTCAATTTACCACATTCTTTTTAATCCCATCATAGATTTATAATAATTTATTAGATCTGTCTCCCACTTCTTGATATTAATACTGTTTTTAATATTTAAAGGAGTTTTAAGCACAATTGACTTTTACCTCATGACTTTCTTTAAGGGTTACATTTACATTATTCAAAAATTTAGAAGACAGATCTGGTTTAAAAAAAAAAGAAAGGCTTTTCTGGAAATGGGGAAATTACATAGTTAATACTACCAAATGTAACAATGTAATTGCATTGTAATCTCCTCTATATTATTTCACTTTTTACAAAATGCATCTATGTAACTTTTATATGTAGTTAAAGGAAGAGGAACTGTATAGGCTTTTAAAGGATCCTGTCTGAAAAAGAGGCCAGGGTTTCAGGATGAAGGTTGTACTAAGAGTGGAGGCCTGGGAGTGGGTGAGGGTGAGTTGTGATATTAGATGAGCAAATTGGCTGAGATCATAGTACAGGGATGGTTGGGAGAAATTTAGAGAAATTGCAAGATATAAGTGAAAAACACAGAAATGAGGTGACTGTATGAGGATATGGAATTTAGACTCTACCCTGTAGGCAGTATAGAGTGTCATGGAAGGTTTTCAGGAAACAACATAAATGAATCCATACTTTATAAGATCATGTGTTCTCAAGCACAGAGAATAAACAGGAGGAGAGACTGAAGACAGAGAGAGATTATTAAAACCATGCCATTGAGTAGTAATGAAGTCTGAGTGGTACATGGCAGTGGGGATAAATATGAAGAGACAAATGTAGATGCTACTTTGAAGGCAGAGCCAATATGATAACCACCTAAATGTAAGAGCTACTGGCATGAGAAAGGAGTATTGAAGATGGTCTTTATCCAAGGTAGGGACTATGGAGAAAAGAGCTACTTTGAAGCGAGAAGATAAATTTGGCATTAGAAATGTTGGGTTTCATTAAAAAAATTTTTTAAACCACTTTATTGAGATATAATTTACATATAAAAAGCTGTACATATATAATGTATACAACTCAATGAGACAGAGTTACATATACATCCAGAAATGTTGGGTTTTAAAGACTAGATTTGTGGAGAGATGGTCACTAGGTAGTTGGAAATTCAAGTTTAAATATTAGGAAAGAGGTCAGAATTAGAGAAATAGATTTAGAGATATTTGCATAAGTCCACGATTTTCCATGACATACCTTCTTCCCACATATACCATCAAGCACACTCAAACATTCAAGTTAAACCCTGAGAACCTCCTATATGACAGGTGTTACAGTACTATGACAGATACTGAAGCTACAAAAGTGAATAAAACATGGTCTCTGGTCTCTAGGAACATACATTCTAAGGTCTGCAAAAGTTTTCTTGTTTTCTTTTGGTCAAAATCTCACAATACTATAAAGTATATCTGCTACTGCTAATAATGCATTTCTTTCTACTCCTCTAAACTTTATTTATAAAAGGGAATTTTATTCTCCAAGTAACATCAAGAGAAAACAGCAACTCCTGACTACTGAGAGAGTATTGAGGAGGGTCATCCCAGCTGATACCTTTTTCCAACATCAGCCTTAACCCCGGATACAAAAGTACTTCCCTTTTACAAAAATAAATTTGCTAAGGGTAATGTTAAGAAAATCAACAGCTGCCAATTCAGTCCTCAATGTTTTGGATTTGCAATGTGCCAATAGCCCCATGCACACTTGAAGGAGTGGACCTTCCTACAGTTCTGGCACACTCACAGCTCTCTGGATTCTGGAAGACTTCCTTCTGCCATAACCCTTCTGTGAAGGAATAAGCTGGCCCAGCAGGCCTGGGTTGTTTAAATCTTGAAAATTCCCAAGAAAGGCATGCTTTCAGGATGGGCTTTCCGGCTTCTTGGAATGTTCTGTCAGATAGGAGTGTTTTTGCATGCCTAAGGTGCTGGGCCATACTGTTCCAGTTTGTCTAGATGGTTTATGCTAACAATGTGATTTATGGTGAACATCTGCTTTTTCTCTGGGGGGGGGGGGGTTAGAGCTTCAGTAACTGCAGTCAATCATGCTACACGCTTACACAACTGACCCCCAATAAAAACCCTTGATGCTCAAGCCTGAGCAAGCTTCCCTAGCTGGCAGCACTTTGCATATGTAGTCATACATCATTCCTGAATAACTGTGTCTCACATGACTCCACTGGGTGAGAATATTTGGAAGCTTGTGCCTGGTTTCCTCAGGACTTGACCCGTGTGCCTTCACTAATTTTATCCTCTCTCCTTTTTTTGTAATAAACTGTAAGTGTTGAGTATAACAGCTTCTGAGTCCTGTGAGTCCTGGGGACCTCGGACACAACTTCCTTCGAAGGCAGGGATTTCTCTTGTTTCCAGGAAACGTCTGAACTTTACTATTCTACTTACTTTTTCTGACATTTGACAGGGTGAATCCCCACAGATCAGTTAATTTCAAGATCTGACCTGGTCAATCATGATTGAGAGGGCACTGACACCAGCATTTCAGGCAGAGGGCCCTGTCTGACTTCCGTATTTCACCAAGCCAAGCCATCTAGCCCCAACAATGGATACGGGCATGCCAGGTCTTAGCTACTGCTTAAATGGCTGAGAAAGTGGAAAAGGCACCTCACCATTTTATATACCACCACAACCAAGCTGCCAGTAGGGTGGGGCAATAACACCTCCCAGAAATTTTCTGCTGCCAATCTTTCCTATCATTTCCTTCTCAGAAACTATATACAATGCATGGATGTAATCCCAACATGGCTGCAGGAGAGAAGCCCCTGTCCTGACCCTAGAGCAAGGCTCTTAGATAGGATATGACTCTACCTGGGAGGTACATCACATAATTTAGTAGCAACATTAGAAAACAATTTCAGGGCTTCCCTGGTGGCTCAGTGCTTGAGAGTCTGCCTGCCAATGCAGGGGACATGGGTTCGTGCCCCGGTCTGGGAAGATCCCACATGCCGTGGAGCGGCTGGGCCCGTGAGCCATGGCCGCTGAGTCTGTGCGTCCGGAGCCTGTGCTCCGCAATGGGAGAGGCCACAACAGTGAGAGGCCCGCGTACCGGAAAAAAAAAAAAAAAAAATAAGAAGAAAAAAGAAAACAATTTCAATATAAAAAATATACCTAGAGTAAATTCTCTATAAAATTCACTCTCAGTCACTTGTACTCTGCCTTCTTGAGTGGGAGAGAAGGAGTTGCAAGAACACTGTATTTCAAAAATTACATATAACCCACAGCCCTCCTTATATGGGTCAAGGAAGAAGTGTTTAAATGGTTGATTTTGTTAGCTGTGTGCTTTGATGTTCTCTGGTTCCTGCCCCCACACCTCAAACCTGCGACAAATAGGTCACTTTACATTCTAAGAAAAGGCTTTGAGATTTCATCACCCTGGAAGTGCATCACACATGCTATGTAAGTGATACACACTAGTCTTAAAATGGCTCAGACTCACAGCACTAGGTAACATGAAGTTAAATATATTCCACTTTACCGACTGGTAAATATATTCCACTGAGATGAGTGGTAAATAAAGATAAAGGCCAAATCCCTGCCTTATATGGGAACTAATAGGCCAGTGTAAAATTTCTATCACATATTAACATAGGCATCTTATGTTCTTGAGAAAATCTTAACATTTATTTACAAATCTCCCAAAAGCTTCTCATCTATGAACCACTCAGAGTAACTAGATGTTTTGTTTGAGGACCAGCAAAAGAAGCAGAGAAACAGTGTGAGAGAACCTATTGATACTAAAGATACTAATGAGGCTGGTTGGCTCTCCCTTTCTCTCATTAAAACAAGCATTTATGTGTGTGTTTGTGTGTGTGTGTGTGTATGTGTTATATTTTTAAAGTAAAAGGAGCATTTCAATTTTGTAAGCATATTTTCTGTAAGTGCTGATGCTATTCTTATTAAATAAATTTAATAAGTGCGTGCTTGGAATCCCAGGCACACACTCAGGTTCATTCCCTTTCTCCTCGGGCAATTTCAACAATCCACACTACATTTTAACAATACTCATTACTGGTATCGTTTAATACATGAGGGTTTGCTCAAGTCAACATCAATCTTGCTGATCTTGCAAACACTTATTTTGTTGACACAACACAGTCTGAATCCATAGCTACTAAATGTAAAAAAAAATTTTTTAACTATTTATTCACCTGACATGTTACCAAGTACTAAGAACAGCTCTGTCTGTCACTCAGTCCTGTCACAGAGACATAGCACTGGAGAGATATCAAGTGAGGGGCCTTTCATGGAACCCCACTCCCTTCAGTAATAGAGCCATCTCATCTGTCCCCATGCCACCCATACTTATGCATCTTCTCAAAGACATCTGACACCTTAAACGCAACCACTGTGAAGGTGAAAATGTTTACCTGTGAGACATCTCGTGGGACACATCTCACTCATACTTCCTCATTAACAAATAGCCCTTTACCACAGGTAAATCTTAAGTAACCAGAATACAGAAAAGCTTTGCCCTCAGAAGGAACAATAAAAACCCATTCAGAATAAAATTTCTTCTTCAATTAAGTGTTAAATGTCTGGATGAGTCTAAGTTATGAAATAAAATATCTTTATATATCTCTTTACCTGATTGGAAAACCTCATGCTCACATTACGTTGATTCTGTAGTGGGACATAACGCTGAACAGGATCAATGTCTTTAGGACTAATTAATTCATCAGCTGAAAAAAAAAAAAGGGAAATGACATGATCAAAAATGTATCTATAAACATTGTAAACCAACTAGACCTAATAGATGTTTATAGAACACTCCATCCAACAAGAGCAGAATATACATCCTTCTCAATGCACATGTAATATCTTTCATATGCTAGACCATAAAATAAGCGTCAGTAAATTTAAAAGGATTTAAATCATACAAAGTATATACTTCAACCACAATAGAATGAAATACCAGAATTTCAAACAGAATTCTATTCAAATAGAATCAATTGAAATTGATTTCAACCACAATAGAAATCAATTAACAGAGAGAAGTTTTAGAAATTCACAAACATACTAAAATTAACAACACACTCCTAAATAACCAATGGGTCAGAAAATAAATGAAAAGGGAAATTAGAAAATACTTTCTAATGAGATGATTGAAAAAGAAGACACAACATACCAAAACTTAGGGGATTTAGGTAAAGCAATGCTCAGAGGGAAACTGACAACTGTAATTGCTTATATTAAAACAGAAAATTCTTGGGACTTCCCTGGTGGCGCAGTGGTTAAGAATCTGCCTGACAATTCAGGGGACATGGGTTTGATCCCCGGTCCGGGAAGATACTACATGACACTGAGCAACTAAGCTCATGCACCACAACTACTGAGCCTGTGCTCTAGAGCCCGGGAACCACAACTACTGAGCCCATGTGCCATAACTACTGAAGCCTGAGTGCCTAGAGCCCACGCTCTGCAACAAGAGAAGCCACTGCAATGAGAAGCCCGCACATGGCAATGAAAACCTAACGAAGCCATAAATAAATAAATAAATAAATAAATAAATAAATAAATAAATAAATTTAAAAATAAATAAAACAACAGAAAATTCTCAAGTCTATAATCTATATTCTACATTAAAAGAGCAGATGAAAAAGAGCTAACTAAATCAAAAGCAAGCAAGAGGAAGGAAATTAAGAGTGGAAATTTATGAAATAGAGTATAGAAAAACAATACAGAATATAAATGAAACCAAGTAGATTCTTGAAAAACTCAGAAGTTGACAAACCTTTAGCTAGCCTGACCAAGAAATAAAGAAAGAAGGCTCAAATTACTAAATCAGGAATGAAACTAGGAATATTACTACCAACCTTAAGGATTAAAAGAGAATACTCTGAAAAAATGTATGCCAACAATTTAGATAACCTAGATGATATGGGCAAATTCCTAGAAATACATACATTACCAAAACTGACTCAAAAAGGAATAGAAAATATGAACAGATGTGTAACAAGTAGTGACTGAAACTTTCCACACAAAAAATGTTCAGGACCATGGGACTTCATTGATGAATTCTACCAAATGGTTAAAGAAGAATTAAAACCAGTCTTTCACAAAATTTTCCAAAAAATAATAGAGGTACACTTCTCAACTCATTCTAACAGGCCAGTATTACCTTAATACCAAAATCAAAGACACCACAAGGGAAGAAAATCACAAATCAAAATCTTTTCTGAATATAGACACAAAACTACTCAACAAAAATACTAGCAAACCAAATCCAGTAACATATAAAAATGATTACATACCATGACCAAATGGGACTTAGCCCACAAATGCAAGAATGGCTTAACCTCCCCAAATCAGTTACTGTAATACACCATATCAATTGGACAAAGGACATAAAAACTACGTGACCATCTCAGTAGACACAGAAAACACTTGACAAAATTCAGCATCCTTTCATGATAAAAGGCAGTCAACAAATTAGGGATAGACAGGAACTTCCCCATCCTGAAAAAGGGCATCTATGAAAAACCCATGGCTAATGTCACACTCAATGGTAAAAGATGGAATGCTTTGCTCCAAAGATCAGGAGTCAAGACAATGATTCTACTCTTGCCACTTCTATTCAACATTGTACTGGAGGTTCCAGTCAGAGAAATTTGGCAAGAAAAAGTAATAAAAGGCATCCAGATTGAAAGGAAGAAGCTACAGTAATTAAGACAATGTGGTGCTGGCATAAAGACAGAGATCAGTGGAACAGACTGATCCACTGATCAGTCCAGAAATAAACTGTTACATTATGGTCAACTGATTTTTGACAAGGGTGCCAAAACAATTCAACAGGGAAAAGAATAGTTTCTGAGATAAGTGAATATACAGAGGCAAAAGAATGAAGCTGGACCTCTTCTTCACACCACCTACAAAAATAAATGCAAAATAGATTTAAAAAGTTAAATGTAATAGTTAAAAATATAAAACTGTTAGAAGAAAATATAAGAGTAAATCTTTGTGACTTTGTATTAGACGAAATTACATCAAAACATAAGTAACAAAAGAAAAAATGAGATAAATTGGACTTTGCCAAAGCGATAAGCTTTTGTGTCTTAAAGGACACCATCAAGAAAGCAAAATGACAGCCCACAGAATGGGAGAAAATATTTGCAAATCACATATCTTGTAGGGGACCTGTATCTTGAATATATAAAGAACTCTTGCAACTTTACAACAAAAAGACCCAATAAAAATAACCCAATTTAAAAATGGCCACAGGGCTTCCCTGGTGGTGCAGTGGTTGAGAATTCACCTGCAGATACAGGGGACAAGGGTTTGTGCCCTGGTCCGGGAAGATGCCACATGCCGCGGAGCGGCTTGGCCCGTGAGCCATGGCTGCTGAGCCTGCACATCCGGAGCCTGTGCTCGGCAACGGGAGAGGCCACAACAGTGAGAGGTCCACGTACCGCAAAAAAAAAAAAAAAAAAAAAGGCCACAGTATCTGAATAGACATTTCTCCAAAGAAGATATACCAATAAGCACATGAAAAGATGCTCAACAACATTAGTCATTTGGGGAATGCTTATCAAAACCACAATGAGATAACACCTCATATCCATTAGGATGGTTAATATCAAAAAAGACAAGAATAAGGGTTGGAGAGAATGTAGAGAAATTAGAACCCTCATACACTCCTGGTTGGAAGGTAAAATGGCACAGCTACTTTGGAAAATAGTCTAGAAGCGCTCCAAATGTTAAACACAGAGTTACCATATGACTCAGCAATTTCACCCCTAGGTATATACCCAAGGGAAATGAAAACATATGTCAAACGATAACTTGTTCATGAAAGTTTAGAGCAGCATTATTCATAACAGCCAAAAAGTGGAAACAGGGCCTCCCTGGTGGCGCAGTGGTTAAGAGTCCGCCTGCCGATGCAGGGGATACGGGTTCGTGCCCCGGTCTGGGAGGATCCCATATGCCGCGGAGCGGCTGGGCCCGTGAGCCATGGCCGCTGGGCCTGCACATCCGGAGCCTGTGCTCCGCAACGGGAGAGGCCACAACAGTGAGAGGCCCGCATACCGCAAAAAAAAAAAAAAAAAAGTGGAAACAACCCAAATGTCCATCACCTGATGAATGGATAAATCAAAAGTGGTATATCCATACAATGGAATGTTATTTTGCCATAAAAAGGAACGAAGTGCAGGAATTCCCCGGCTTCCCAGTGGTTAGGACTTCACGCTTCCACTGCAGGGGGCACAGGTTCGATCCTGGTAGGGGAACTAAGACTCCACATGCTGCGCGGTGCAGACAAAAAAAAAAAGGGAACAAAGTGCTAATACATGGATGAAACTTGAAGACAGGCTAAGTGAAAAAAGTGAGTCATAAAGGCCATACATTATATGATTTGAGGTATATAAAATGTCCAGAATAGGTAAATCTATAGAAATAGAAAGTAGATTAATGATTGTCTAGTGCTAGGGGGAAGGATGAAGTGATTAGGGGTATGTGGGGAGTGACTGCTAAAGAGTATAGGGTTTTTTTCTGGGGGGGGGATTGATGACAATATTCTAAAATTGATTGTGGTTATAGTTGCACAACTCTGTGAATATGCTAAAAAATATTGAACTGTAAACTTTAAGTAGGTGAAATGTATGTAATTTTACCTCAGTAAAGTTGTTCTACAATAAAAATAATGTATTTGCAGTTTCAAGGAAGAAAACTAGTTCAGTGAGGGAAGACAGTGTTTCCTAACACTAAATTCCTAAAGAGATTTCTGAGATGGAGCATTTTTTATGGGGCACTGACCAGAATGAGGGCAATGTCTTCAACTGCTGTTGTACTATAAGCAAGGAAGCCCTTTTCACGTGGTAGTTCCTTGTTTATGATTTATTTACATATATTATAGCAAACACTGATTTTCTAAAAGTCTAAATTTTCTAAAGAAAAAAAATTACTGTAATAATTAACTATTTTCTAAGAACACAATGGGTAGTTCAGGCCTTGGGCCAGAAAACAGCATATTGAGTCTTTTTGCTCTAACATAAAAGTCACATAGTTTTGTTGTGTAATTATTAACTAAGGCATACATAGAGCAAAATATTATTAAATTTCACCAATTAAAAACTGGACTGAATTAGTGAAAGCCATATATTACAGAATTTTTTAAAGATTTACTGTTCTATTATGCTCATGTAATTCCAATTAACTGCCCACAAAATGTTGTTAAGCAGATATCCAACTGAGGCTCCTTTAATGAATAAATAAGACTTTGTTAGTAAACGTCGTGTGTGGAATCTTAATAACATCCATAGAAGTTTGATGGTTCTTGGGTGGGGGAGACAGTTATACAATAGTCAAGAGCAACTAAATGATTCAATCTTCTGAGACCTTATTCATTTTAACCAGTGAGTTGTTAACCAGATGACACACAGCTAGGTCACAGTGCTAATTAATATGCAGCATTTCTTTTTCTAGCAGGAGATAAGTATGTGGTTTCGTAGTCTGCAATACACCTACTCATGTCCTCTACTGCCTTTTTAGAACTGCAGCAGGCAAAAGAGAAACTGTTTCTTTGAAGGCTCTTTCTTATTCAAAATGGTCATAAAACAGAGATGAAGGCATGACCTGGATTATTTCTGTTCACTCTGGTCTTAACATAAGAAAATGCTATCTACACTCAAAATTTGTCTACATTCAATACATTTATTTTGGAGTAAGGAAGGTCCAATGTTTTGTTACTGACTGATATTGTTTTCAATCTTTGTGTTTTAAAGCTCAATCTGCTTATATAGAATATGGTCAATTCTGCATTCCCAATTCATTAGCCTTGATTTTATCCATAGGCTTTATTTAAATAGCAATCTTTCTAGCTGTATCAACCCCAAGCTGGATATACAGCAAAAAGCAAGATGAAGAAGGTTTAGATCTCAAATCCCATATCCCAGGTACCAGTTTTCAGTCTCAGACTCACAGAAACATTTCATCATGCTCATTTGTTTCCAAGTGTAGTATACAGAAACGTAAGATTCTGATGTTAAAATTCTTGTCCTTAGATAGATTAACCACTCCTCCACCAAAATATGTTTTACTTAGCTGGTTATCAACAAGGCTTCTTTGTATTCATGCTAATAAGATGGAAATAAAATTCTAACCAGAGATAATCTTACCAACTTGGCTTGATTCTAAGAAAACTAGCTTATGTATGTTCTTTTTTTCTTTTGGAAAATCTTAAAGCAAAACCTGCATAAATAATATCAACTCCTTATCAAAGAGCTGTCCCTTTAAAGAAGAAAATTTTCTACAGGTTCTTAAATTAGCATTAAGTATATATGGAGATGCAGAAAATATAGTCAGGAAATGAGCAAACTGAAGACAGCATTAACTTAATTTTCTCTTCTTTGAATAGCTTCTGTCTGCTCTTATATATCATTTGTGTAAAGCTTGAATTGGAAATCTGGACTTTGAAATATTCTTCCCTAATGGAATGTAAAAAGGAACCAAAGATGATTATTCTTACAGCACAAACAAATTTAGCTTTTATGCAGTAATACTAAGAACAACAAAGACAATAACAGTATTTCACACAGTAAGCAGTTCTTTTAGTGCAGGTACAGAATTTATAGTCAGCTTGTTTCATAATCTGTTTGTCATAAAAAAATTTTGACTATTATGATAACCTTTTTGATGGAAATGCTAATAATATTAAACATTTTAGCAAGGAATGGTACAGCAAGATGCATAATGCTTTTTTGTGTGCATTAAATTAATATTCATTTCAATGTATCCAAAGATACTTCAGCTGAAGTTTTAGGAGAAGCTGAAAAACAATTCTTCAAAGAATTATGAATAATGGCTCCATTATGCCTCCACCTCACTGAGTAAACTGCCAACATGTATTTATTGGAAAGAAGAGAACTTTGAGACACCTGATTCCTTTTGGCAAGTGGTTTACTACAGGTATGACCAAGCATGACTGTTATACTAAATCACAACTGTATTCCATTTATAAAAGAGACTCAAAGTTTCCATAGCCTTCTGCTAGCACCCTATCTACTAAGCTGAATGCAGCCCAAAATGATCATAGTGGTACCCACACCTATTTGACTTTCTTCCCAGAAACATCCATCATCGTTCAGTGCAATAGACATATTAATGTACTTTTCCATGCTAAGAAACTCCCCCAAGACCTCTTAACAGCATGAAACACCACCCAAATCCAAAAAGAATGTCAATGTCAACAAAGACATACTTATTTCTAAAGACTTGATAATAAGAAAAAAAACTGTTCCCGATCTTCTTCACTTACCCAGGAGTTTTGCGATGACATAAAGGGCTTGTCCCCAAAGAAACAGTTTTCCATCACGGCCACAGTTGCTAGGAAATCGCTTCTGGCTGCCAGGTTTTCTTTTTTCATCTTCTACAAAATCAGCTGGCACGGAGTAGTACTTTGGTATGACAGGATAACCTATGGAGTTTAAAAATAAATATTTAAAATATAACAAATCAGTATCCTCCTCAAATTTCCCCTTCAAAAACTACAATGATTACAAAGCAGAAAGAGAGAAAGTTGCCCAACAGGATAGGAAAATTTGACTCCTTTCAGAAATTCCCAGTGAAAAATGTGGGAAAAGCTTCTTTACTTTAAAACTAGTTTGACAGGATACGTTATAGGTTAGCCAACAATGTGTACATAATCTCTTTTAACAACATTTAACACCTTTAAATGAATCAATAAATATACAGTATGCAAATATGTAGAGCCATAGAAGAAGCTATTTTTAATAGGATTAGTCTGTGGAAGCTTTACAAATGAGATACTGTGTAATCTTAAATCAAGAATTATAACCCTGAGCAATTGCTTACAGCAAAGAAATCCCCATTTTATATTTATTTATTTATTTATTTTTGGCTGTGTTGGGTCTTCGTTTCTGTGTGAGGACTTTCTCTAGTTGTGGCAAGCGGGGGCCACTCTTCATCATGGTGCACGGGCCTCTCACTGTCGCGGCCTTTGTTGTTGTGGAGCACAGGCTCCAGACACGCAGGCTCAGTAATTGTGGCTCACGGGCCCAGTTGCTCCGCAGCATGTGGGATCTTCCCAGACCAGGGCTTGAACCCGTGTCCCCTGCATTGGCAGGCAGATTCTCAACCGCTGCGCCACCAGGGAAGCCCAAGAAATCCCCATTTTAAACATTAAGCCCATTATCTACTATTCAATATCACTGAAGAGAAAAAAAAAATCCATCTTCTCCCTGTGACCAACTCATTTAAAAATATTTCTTGGTAGAAACTAAAAATTATTTTAAGACTATAATATTTGTGGATGATGTAAAGGAAGAAAAACCAACATTCTAATACAGTGCTACAGAAGACTTCTTGTAATATCATCCCACACTGAACTTAATTTTTCTAATAATACTACACAGATTTCCCTAAAATTTGCTTCTTTCTTCACGCATCAATAAATAGTGATATTTGTGTCTAAAACCAGTGAAAAGGTCTATGATACATAGAGAATAGTCTGAACATCACTCTTTCAACATAATGAAGCCTAAAGTGTGATACACAGACTACCACCTCAATGCATCAATGATCTACCACTGAATACTAAAAGATCTGATTGAAGGGATTTTAAATATATTCATTACAACATTCATTACATTGTTTCTTACATTGGACAAGTGGTTATTTGGAGCATAAAGACAAAAAACTGGTTTTAAACATTAATATTTATTTGAAATTCAATGTTTATCCATAAACATTTTGCTACTTTAACATTACACGGATTTTAAAGGGTGAGCATATAGTATAAAGTATTTACTCTAAGATACTGTGGAAAACCCTAAAGAATATCATAAACTTCGTGTGAGACAGGAATAGGGCCCACTGCTGTGATTGCCAGTTTGTGCATCACGCCTGTAAGACCACCCTTTTTTTCTTTTTTTTTAAATCAACACACCATAATTTTTAACTTTCAGATAAATAGGTTGTCAAAGCTGTTCACTCATGAGAATATTTTGTTATTTCACTAATACTTCCAAACACCAAAGATATCTGAAACTTCTCCTCTGGAATTCTTTCAAGAATTAGTTTTCTAGTCATACGAAAAAACTCAGTTATGTTCCTTTATGGCCCTTGCTGGTGTTTAACTGAAACCAATATATTATTTATAAGTCTGGACCTTTTGACCATTTCTAAAATACTAAATCCATCCTCAAAGGATGACATTTTAGAACCATGGCAGACATTCAAATTAATGTGCAAAAAGCCCTGAAAACATCTCCAAGGAGGAGGTCAAAATATTCTTGGCAATGGTAGTACCCTTAGGCTAGGGCAGAGCCTCCCTAAGTGGCCCTCTGAAGGGGGCAGCTGAACAAAGCACCTGAACAAAGCATTTCTGGTGACATGGATAAAAATTAGTCAATTTATATTATTGTCACATTACATCCAGTGAAAGAGTATTACAGTAGGTAATAGATGAAGAACCTCTGCCCACCTGGCAAACTACTGTGTAGCTAACTATAGCCATGACCACTTAAAATTCATCTCCCTCTCTATCACCTTGCCTAATGAACTCCTTTCATAAAAACAAGTTTATTATAACAAATTAAGAGATTATTCTTTCTAATTCGTTTGCAGTCCCATTCATTTTTTCATTTCAATATAAATTGTTCTGTTTAGAAAGGAATTATTTATATATTTCAAAGGAACATTAAGGGAATACTGGTAGAAAGAATTTCTTGAAAAAGCATTCCTGGGGGTGCTTCAAGATGGCGCAGGACTAAGATATGGAGATCACCTTCCTCCCCACAAATACATCAAAAATACATCTACATGTGGAACAACCCCTACAGAACACCTACTGAACGCTGGCAGAAGACCTCAGACCTCCCAAAAGGCAAGAAACTCCCCATGTACCTGGGTAGGGCAAAAGAAAAAAGAAAAAACAGAGACAAAAGAATAGGGATGGAACCTGCACCTCAGGTAGGGAGCTGTGAAGGAGGAAGTTTCCATACACTAGGAAGCCCCTTCACTGGTGGAGACAGAGGTGGTGGGGGTGGGGAAGCTTCGGAGCCACGGAGGAGAGTGCAGCAACAGGGGCATAGAGGGCAAAGCAGAGAGATTCCCGCACAGAGGATCGGTGCCGACCAGCACTCACCAACCTGAGAGGCTTGTCTGCTCACCCCCCAGGGATGGTGGGGGTTGGGAGCTGAGGCTCGGGCTTCAGAGGTCAGATCCCAGGTAAAGGACTGGGGTTGGCTGCGTGAACACAGACTGAGGGGGCTAGTGCACTGCAGCTAGATGAGAAGGAGTCTGGGAAAAAGTCTGGAACTGCCTAAGAGTGCATGAGGAGAGGGGATTCAGAGCACCACCTAAACAAGCTTCAGAGATGGGTGAGAGCCATGACTATCAGCGCAGACACCAGAGATGGGCCTGAAATGCTAACACTGCTACTGCAGCCACCAAGAAGCCTGTGTGCAAGCACAGGTCACTATCCACACCTCCCCCCACCGGGAGCCTGTGCAGCCTGCCACAGCCAAGGGTCCCATGATCCAGGGACAACTTCCCTGGGAGAACATATGGTACACCCCAGGCTGCTGCAGCATCCCGCTGGCCTCCGCCGCCGCAGGCTCACCCCGCACTCCGTACCCCTCCCTCTCCTCAGCCTAAGTGAGCCATGGCCCCCTAATCAGCTGCTACTTTAACCCCCTCATGTCTGGGAGAGGAAAAGATGCCCTCAGGCAACCTACATGCAGAGGTGGGACCAAAACCAAAGTTGAGCCCCAGGAGCTGTGCGAACAAAGAAGAAAAAGGGAAATTTCTCCCAGCAGCCTCAGGAGAAATGGATTAAATGCCCACAGTCAACTTGATGAACGCTGCATCTGTGGAATACCTGAACAGACAACGAATCATCCCAAAATTCAGGTGGTGCAATTTGGGAGCAACTGTACAATTAGGGTTTGCTGTTTGCAACTGACTTGTTTCTGATTTTTATGTTTACCTCAGTATAGTTTTTAGTGCTTCATATCATGGGTGGATTTGTTTATTGGTTTGGTCACTCTCTTCCTTTTTCTTTTAAATTACTTAAAAATGTTTTTTATTTTAATATTTTTAAAATTTTATTTATTTATTTATTTATTTATTTTAATTTTCTTTCTTTTTTTTCTCTCTTCTTCTGAGCCGTGCGGCTGACAGGATGTTGGTGCTTTGGCCTGGTGTCAGGCCTGAGCCTCTGAGGTGGGAGAACTGAGTTCAGGACATTGGACCAGCAGAGACCACCTGACCCCACATAATATCAATAAGCAAGAGCTCTCCCAGAGATCTCCATCTCAAATGCTAAGACCCAGCTCCACTAACAGCCAGAAAGCTCCAGTGCTAGACACCCCATGCCAAACTAGCAAGACAGGAACACAACCCCACCCACTAGCAGAGAGGCTGCCTAAGACCATACTAAGTTCACAGACACCCCAAAACACACCACCGAATGTGGCCCTGCCCACCAGAAACACAAGATCCAGCACCACCCACCAGAATACAGGAACCAGTCCCCTTCACCAGGAAGCCTACACAAGCCCCTGAACCAACCTTACCCACTGGGGGCAGACACCAAAAACAAAGGGAACTAAAAACCTGCAGCCTGCAAAAAGGAGACCCCAAACACAGTAAGTTAAACAAAATGAGAAGACAGAAATATGCAGCAGATGAAGGAGCAAGGCAAAAACCCACCAGACCAAACAAATGAAGAGGAAATACACAGTCTAACTGAAAAAGAATTCAGAGTAATGATAGTAAAGATGATCCCAAATCTTGGAAATAGAATGGGGAAAATACAAGAAACATTTAACAAGGACCTACAAGAAGTAAAGAGCAAACAAAAAATGATGAACAACACAATAAATGAAATTAAAAATTCTCTAGAAGGAATCCATAGCAGAAAAACTGAGGAAGAATGGATAAGAGACCTGGGAAGATAAAATAGTGGAAATAACTACTAGACAAGAATAAAGAAAAAGCAATGAAAAGAATTGAGGACAGTCTCAGAGACCTCTGGGACAACATTAAATGCACCAACATTCAAATTATAGGGGTCCGAGAAGAAGAAGAAAAAAAGAAAGGGACTGAGAAAATATTTGAAGAGATTATAGTTGAAAACTTCCCTAATATGGGAAAGGAAATAGTCAATCAAGTCCAGGAAGCACAGAGTCCCAAACAGGATAAATCCAAGGAGAAACATGCCAAGACATATTAATCAAACTATCAAAAATTAAATACAAAGAAAAAATATTAAAAGCAACAAATAACATACAAGGGAATCCACATAAGGTCAACAGCTGATCTTTCAGCAGAACCTCTGCAAGCCAGAAAGGAGTAGCAGGACATACTTAAAGTGATGAAAGGGAAAAACCTACAACCAAGATTACTCTACCCAACAAGGATCTCATTCAGATTCGATGGAGAAATTAAAACCTTTACAGACAAGCAAAAGCTAAAAGAATTCAGCACCACCTAACCAGCTTTACAACAAAGGCTAAAGGAACTTCTCTAGGCAGGAAACAAAAGAGAAGGAAAAGACCTACAGTAACACACCCAAAACAATTAAGAAAATGGGAATAGGAACATACATATCGATAATTACCTTAAATGTAAATGGATTAAATGCTCCCACCAAAAGACATAGACTGGCTGAATGGATACAAAAACAAGGCCCATATATATGCTGTCTACAAGAGACCCACTTCAGACCTAGAGACACATACAGACTGAAAGTGAGGGATGGAAAAAGATATTCCATGCAAATGGAAATCAAAAGAAAGGTGGAGTAGCAATTCTCATATCAGACAAAATAGACTTTAAAATAAAGACTATTACAAGAGACAAAGAAGGACACTACATAATGATGAAGGGATCAATCTAAGAAGAAGATACAACAATTGGAAATATTTAGGCAACCAACATAGGAGCACCTCAATACATAAGGCAAATGCTAACAGCCATAAAAGGGGAAATAGACAGTAACACAATCATTATAGGGGACTTTAACACCCCACTTTCACCAATGGACAGATCATCCAAAATGCAAATAAATAAGGAAACACAAGCCTTAAATGATACATTAAGCAAGATGGACTTAATAGATATTTATAGGACATTCCATCCAAAAACAACAGAATACACTTTCTTCTCAAGTGTTCATGGAACACTCTCCAGGATACATCATATCTTGGGTCACAAATCAAGCCTTGGTAGATGTTAAAAAATTGAAATCATATCAGCAATCTTTTCCGACCACAACGTTATGAGACTAGATATCAATTAAAGGAAAAAAATTGTAAAAAATACAAACACATGGAGGCTAAACAATACGCTAGTAAGTAACCATGAGATCAGTGAAGAAATCAAAGAGGAAATCAAAAAATACCTGTAAACAAATGACAGTGAAAACACTATGAACCAAAACACATGGGATGCAGCAAAAGCAGTTCTAAGAGGGAAGTTTATAGAAATACAATACTACCTCAAGAAACAAGAAATATCTCAAATAAACAACCTAACCTTACACCAAAGCAATTACAGAAAGAAGAACAAAAAACCCCAAAGTTAGCAGAAAGAAAGAAATCATGAAGATCAGATCAGAAATAAATGCAAAACAAATGAAGGAACGATAGCAAAGATCAATAAAACTAAAAGCTGGTTCTTTTTGACGATAAACAAAACTTATAAACCATTAGCTAGACTCATCAAGAAAAAAAGGGAGAAGACTCAAATCAACAGAATTAGAAATGAAAAAGGAGAAGTAGCAACTGACACTGCAGAAAGACAAAGGATCATGAGAGATTACTACACCCAACTATATGCCAATAAAATGGACAACGTGGAAGAAATGGACAAATTCTTAGAAAAGCACAACCTTCCAAGACTGAACCAGGAAGAAATAGAAAATATAAACAGACCAATCACAAGCACTGAAAGTGAGACTGTGATTAAAAATCTTGCAATAGGGCTTCCCTGGTGGCGCAGTGGTTGAGAGTCCGCCTCCCGATGCAGGGGACACGGGTTCGTTTCCCGGTCCGGTAGGATCCCACATGCCGCGGCGAGGCTGGACCTGTGAGCCATGGCCGCTGAGCCGGCATGCCTGGAGCCTGTGATCCACAACAGGAGAGGCCACAACAGCGAGAGGCCCACATACCACAAAAAAAAAAAAAAAAAAAATCTTCCAACAAACAAAAGCCCAGGACCAGATGGCTTCACAGGCGAATTCTATCAAATATTTAGAAAAGAGCTAACACCTTTCCTTCTCAAACTCTTCCAAAATATAGCAGAGGGAGGACACTCTGAAACTCATTCTACAAGGCCACCATCACCCTGATACCAAAGTGAGACAAAGCTGTCACAAAAAAAGAAAACTACAGGCCAATATCACTGATGAACATAGACACAAAAATCCTCAACAAAATACTAGCAAACAGAATCCAACAGCACATTAAAAGATCATATACCATGATCAAGTGGGGTTTATCCCAGGAATGCAAGGATTCTTCAATATACGCAAATCAATCAATGTGATACACCATATTAACAAACTGAAGGAGAAAAACCATATGATCATCTCAATAGATGCAGAAAAAGCTTTTGACAAAATTCAACACCCATTTACAAGAAAAACCCTCCAGAAAGTGGGCACAGAGGGAACCTACCTCAACGTAATAAAGGCCATATACGACAAACATACAGCCTGCATCGTTCTCAGTGGTGAAAAACTGAAACCATTGCCTCTAAGATCAGGAACAAGACAAGGTTGCCCACTCTCACCACTATTATTCAAAATAGTTTCGGAAGTTTTAGCCACAGCACAACTTCCAGAGAAGAAAAAGAAAAAAAAGGAATCCAAATCAGAAAAGAAGTAAAGCTGTCACTGTCTGCAGATGACACGATACCATACAGAGAGAATCCTAAAGATGCTACCAGAAAGCTACTAGAGCCAATCAATGAATTTGGTAAAGTAGCAGGATACAAAATTAATGCACAGAAATCTCTTGCATTCCTATACACTAGTGATGAATAATCTGAAAGAGAAATTAAGGAAACATTCCCATTTACCACTGCAACTAAAAGAATAAAATACCTAGGAATAAACCTACCTAAGGAGACAAAACACCTGTATGCAGAAAACTAGAAGACACTGATTATAGAAATTAAAGATGATACAAATAGATGGAGAGATATACCAGGTTCTTGGATTGGAAGAATCAACATTGTGAAAATGACTATACTACCCAAAGCAATCTACAGATTCAATGCAATCCCTATCAAACTACCACTGGCATTTTTCACAGAACTAGAACAAAAAATTTCACAATTTGTATGGAAACACAAAAGACCCCAAATAGCCAGAGCTATCCTGAGAAAGAAAAACCGAGCTGGAGGAATCAGGCTCCTTGACTTCAGACTATACTACAAAGCTACAGTAATCAAGACAGTATGGTACTGGCACAAAAACAGAAACATAGATCAATGGAACAGAAAAGAAAAGCCAGAGATAAACCCACGCACATATGGTCACCTTATCTTTGATAAAGGAGGCAAGAATATACAATGGAGAAAAGACAGCCTCTTCAATGAGTGGTGCTAGGGAAACAGGACAGCTACATTTAAAAGAATGAAATTAGAACACTCCCTAACACCATACACAAAAATAAGCTCAAAATGGATCAAAGATCTAAATGTAAGGCCAAACACTTAGAGGAAAACTCTTAGAGGAAAACGTAGGCAGAACACTCTTTGACATAAATCACAGCAAGATCCTTTTTGACCCACCTCCTAGAAAATGGAAATATAAACAAAAATAAACAAATGGGACCTAATGAAACTTAAAATCTTTGGCACAGCAAAGGAAACCATAAACAAGACAAAAAGAGAACCCTCAGAATGGGAGAAAATATTTGCAAACTAAGCAACTGACAAAGGATTAATCTCCAAAATATACAAGTAGCTCATGCAGCTTACTATCAAAAAAACAAACAACCTAAATCAAAAATGGGCTGAAGACCTAAATAGACATTTCTCCAAAGAAGATATACAGATTGCCAACAAACACATGAATGTTCAGCATCAGCAGTCATTAGAGAAATGCAAATCAAAACTACAATTAGTTACTACCTCACACCAGTCAGAATGGCCATCATCAAAAAATCTACAAATAATAAATGCTGGAGAGGGTGTGGAGAAACAGGAATTTTCTTGCACTGTTGGTGGGAGTATAAATTGATACAGTCACTACGGAAAACAGTATGGAGGTTCCTTAAAAAAACTAAAAATAGAACTGCCCTATGAATGAGCAATCCCATTACTGGGCATATACCCTGAGAAAACTATAGTTCAAAAAGAATCATGTACCACAATTTTCACTGAAGCATTGTATACAATAGCCAGGACATGGAAGCAACCTAAGTGTCCATCGACAGATGAATGGATAAAGAAGATGTGGCATGTATATACAATGGAATATTACTCAGCCACAAAAAGAAATGAAATTGAGTTATTTGTAGTGAGGTGGAAGGATCTAGAGTCTGTCATACAGAGTGAAGTAAGTGAGAAAAAGATAAACAAATACGGTATGCTAACACATATATATGGAGTGTAAAAAAAAAAAGGTTCTTATGAACCTAGGCACAGGACAGGAATAAAGATGCAGATGTAGAGAATGGACTTGAGGACATGGGGAGGGGGAATGGTAAGATGGGACGAAGTGAGAGACTTGCATTTACATATATACACTACCAAATGTAAAATAGATAGCTAGTGGGAAGCAGCTGCATAGCACAGGGAGATCAGCTCTGTGCTCTGTGACCACCTAGAGGGGTGGGATAGGGAGGGTGGGAGGGAGATGCAAGAGGGAGGGGATATGGGGATATATGTATACGTATAGCTGATTCAGTTTGTTATATAGCAGAAATTAACACAATGTTGTAAAGCAATTACATTCCAATAAAGATGTAAAAAAAAAAAACAAAAGAAAGGAAAAGCATTCCAACTACACCTTCTGTTGTGTGATGAAGTACTGGAGTCAGAAGATCCTGATATTCTTTTACTTGCTTGGGATTGCCTCTAAAAACACCTACAATGTAAAATATAAAATCCAATAGCATTTGAGCTCAAAAAGCAACATGGAAATTTTACCTTAGAAAAAAAATTTACCCAATTGTAATTATTCTTTCATTTTTCTATATAAATAATAAACATAAAATGAAAAAAGGTTATGCAAATAAATGCATATGATAGTTTTCCAGGAAACTGATTTGAGAAATGTTAGCATTTAGAATTGAAAACTGAACTTTAATTGAAATTTCTCTATGCTTAAGTATAAATATTATAGACATTCACAATGTCACAAATTACAGTATTCATAAAAATTCTTCTTTGTAAATATGAAAATATATTTGTATCCTTTTAAAAATACTTCAAAGTATTTTTAAAATTCTTTAAATGATGTAACATTAACTCAGAAAGCAGAAAAGTAGCATATAAAAATACAGAGTAGTTAACATCAATAAGTGCAGTCTATTTTGCTAGCTGAAAAGAGTCATATTTTATTTCTTTTCTTCTTTAAACTAGTTATATCCTACAGTTTAAATTTCAGGAGAAAAGTTCACTCACCATCAATCATCATGTAAATGAAAAATATAGGAAATTCACATTCAATGCCATCAAATAGCTAAAACAGAAAATAAAATATTAAAAATTTCACCAACAATAATTTAGAACATGTATATTAATTATATTAATTAGAACACTTATATCATTAGAATATACATACATAAAAATTTATTTATTGTAATAACAAAACTGGACTGATTTTATAAGTAGTTTCGTTGTTCTTTAAAAAAAATTTTCTCAGCATTCTTATTATTCAAAAGCTCATTCATTTAATCCATCACAGAGTAGTCATTCATTCAATAAATATTTCCTAAGTATTTAGTAATGCCTGGCATCAGCTAGACAGAGGGCTATGAAGACAAAAAGATAGAAAACCTGCTGTAGTGGGGAGACAGGCATGTAAATAAACAATTGCAGTATGTTACAAAATGTCTATACATTGTATATATATCAAGAACCAAGGGCATGAAGCATCTGAGCCTGCCCAGGGAGTCAGGAAAGGGTTTATAGGAAAGGAGATGCTTCAACTAATGCTTGATGGATTTCTCTGGAGAGATAAGCTAAGGGAACTCCATACAGAGAAGACAACAGTACAAACTAGAAATGCATTAATGAACGAAGTACGTTAAAGAAACTCACAGCAATTCAGTATTCCTGGCACAAGCAAGGAAGAAGCAGTGAAAGGTGAAGTCTAACAGGTGGGTCAGGACAGCCAGATCCGGGAGGGCCTGAGAAGTCAGGCTGACAGACAAAAACTTTGATCTGAAAGTGACAGGGTACCACTGAAGAGGATCAAATTTACTTGCTAGATGAACAGCTGGCAGTACTGAAGAGGGTTTTAGGATAAGAAATAAGGAGACCAACTGGAAGGCTGCTGGGAACAATCCAAAGAGAAAGGATGTTACCCTAAATCGATGTTTCTCAACTTCAGCACTATTGACATCTTGGGCCAAATAGTTCTTTGTTGTGGGAGTTGTCCTGTGCACTGTGGGACAGTTAGTAGCATCCCTGGATTCTACCTTCCAGATGCCAGTAGCACCCACCGAGGTGTAACAACAAAAAATTTCTTCAAATATTGTCAAATGTCCCCTGGGGAGCAAAATCATTCCCGGCTGTGGATCACTCGCCTAAACGAAGCAGTTAATAGAGACGAAGGGACAGTTTTTAAGATTTAAAGGTAGTTAAATTTGCCAGACTTGGTGAGTGACAAAGAAGGCTGAGTGAGAGGGAAGAGCCTAGGACGAATCTCAGGTTTGGGGCTTGGGCAGAAGGGTGGAAGGTGATCATAGGCAGACTGCAGCGCATTCTAGTGAGGATGTCCAACAGGCAGCTGGATACGTGGTAGGGCACTCAGGGGTGGAAGTATGAGTTAGGGATAGAGACGTGGGATTAACAGTGATTGCTAGAGCTATGACTGCATGAATAGCATGAAAAGAGAATAGGACTGAAGATGGATTCCAGGAGACAAGCAAAGGATAAAGGGAGGCAGAAGAAGAGGAATCTGCAAAGGAGACTAAGAAAGATAGTGAGAGAACTAAGCAGAGACTTAGGAAGAGAATGAAGTCACAGAAAATGGAGGAGAACCTCCCGAGAGAGGACTTACTTAAGACACTCAAATGCCAATGGCAGGTTCAGTGAAATAAAGTTAGGATGGTATCCACAATGATGCAGTGACATAAACTGACTGAAGCCAACACAGCTACTGGGAAGTGTTGGGGACAGGAGCCAGATTATAAGGTAAAGGAGTAAGTAGGAGGCAAACAAGGAGCCACAACTAGAACACACCATGTCCTTCAGAAGTGTGACAACAAAGAGAGAGGCAATGGGAGGCAGATAGGGAGGGGTTTGGGTTTTTTTAAAATAATTTTCAACCTATCCCATTGAAGCAAAGTCTTCAGCAATGTGGATGGATGCTTACTTTTTTGGGGGGTGTTACAGTTTTCTGGGCAGCTTAGAAACAGCTAGAATAAACCTAGATATAGGATATGTATGTATATTTGAAATATAAAATCTTTAAAACCAAATATTTAGAGGAGTATATTTCAGAGGGAAGTGTCTAAGTGAAACAGAAAAAAGAGCATTTGCTTAAAGATTGAAAATTCAATCACAAATAGATATTTTCTATTATATTAGACAAATAGTATATAGTAGGCAGGCAAAATACTGAAAGTGCAATAGAAAAATTACTCACCCAATGACTCAACATGGCCCAATGTGAGCAAATAGGCCTCAACAGCTAACACTTACCGAGTGCTTACTATGTGCCAAGCACCGTTCTAAGCACTTTTATATATATTAACTGATTTAATTCTCAAAAAAACCTCACTAATAGTAGGTACTAACATTATTTTATCAATGAAGAATATTAAACACAGAGAGCTTAATTAACTTGCCCAAGGTCTGACAGCTAATAAGTGGCAGAGCCAGAATTCAAACCCAAGAAGTCTGCCTCCTGAATCAGTACTTTTGAACATTCTATTATGCTATCTGACATGGGATACTTTTTGATACCTTAATTTCAGCTGGTCTGTAGTAGCGTCTTTTAGGATCTTCCAATGATGTTCTATACCCATCTCTCAAGAAACGCTTAAATCCATATTTTCCTTTTAATTTTCTAACCACTTTATCAAGTGTCTGGCTAAACAGAACTTCATCATCCAAGGCAAATGCAGGATAACTGATGCAGGGGAGCAGGGCAGCATCTGTGTTCTGGGGGCAATAAGAAAAAGAAGGGAAAGTAAGTGTCTGTAATCATATGATCAACACAGCCCAAAGAGAATCACAGAGATGAAAAGCCACTAAGGTTATTTAACTGACAGTGACACTGCTGTGCTCCAAGGGACAGACAGATGTTTATATGGCATGGTTTAGTGAACCTTACAGAGGAGATAAAACTTCATTCAATGATAAGGAGTATTTTCAAGGTTCAACACTGGACTCAAACTTTAGTACATTATTTCAGTCATTGTGTAAAAATTTAACACCACTAATTAGTCATTACAACGAATCTGTCATAACAATTTGTTTATAATAGTGAAAACCAGAAAACAACCTAAAGGTCCAACAATTAGCTGAGTAAATCAGCAGCCATTAAAATTTATATTATAGAAATGTTTACTAATATGGAAACATGTCCATTCAAAGAAACAGGTTATCAAGCATTATGAACAATATTCCTCCAGTTTTGTAAAATAAAAATGTTATATGTGTACATAAAAATACATGGAAACATACAAACCCAAATGATGTCAACCTAAGATTATAACTGAATGGTGGAATAATGAGTGGATATATTTTTATTATTTGCTTATTTGTGGATTCTGTTTGTCTTTTATCATAATCTTGTATTACTTCTATAAAATAGTTATTTTAAAATAATTAAATTGTTCCATTTGGGGTGTTTTCTAAGAATAGAGCCACAAATAACCCCTAGAAAAATCTGCAATCAGGTATTACATAGTCATTTAAGAGATTATCAGACAAAAGAAAAAGGTGAATCAAATGAGAGAAAAGAAATAAGGAAAGCAGTTTTATTCAAAAGAAATTTAAATTATGAAAAATATTCTTCTACATTTCTAATACAGTAAGTCCCCTACATATGAACGAATTCTGTTCTGTGAGCACGTTTGTTAAGTCCAATTTGTCTGTAAGTCCAACAAAGTTAGCCTAGGTACCTAACTAACACAATCCGCTATATAGTACTGTACTGTAATAGGTTGATAATACTTTTCACACAAATAATACATAAAAAACAAATGAACACGAAAAATAAAGAAAACATTTTTAATCTTACAGTATAGTAATCTTACAGTATAGTACCTTGAAAAGTAAAATAGTACAGTACAACAGCTGGCATACAGGGGCTGGCATCAAGTGAACAAGCAAGAAGAGTTACTGACTAGAGGAGGGAGAGGAGGTGGGAGATGGTCGAGCTAATGGATCCTCAGCAATAGGAGACAGAGGGCAAGCTGCAATTGCACTCACAGGTTCTGGTTCTTTGCTGGATTAAATTCTATCTACCCTCTTGAAAAAATGGTCCAGTGATATCTGGGTAGTAGCTCTTTTTTTCTTGTCACAGATGACATGGTAGCAAGGGACTGCATTCTGAAAGGCTGCTGCAACCTTTGTGAACCATTCTACATTTGGGTCCTGTGCCTCAAAAACTAACAGTGCCTCCTCAAACAAAGAAAATCCCCTTGCCATTTCCTGTGTCATGAATCTCTTCGGTTCTTCAGTTACTTCTTCTTCCTCTTGTCACTCCACCCTCTCAGTTATTTTCACTTTTGTTTCCATCATTATCGCCTGGCGTTTTTTAGCAGTACCAACTACATCATTGCTGCTTTTAAGCTTGCTTCCAGACATCCTGGGCTTGAAATAAAGATACTGTACTACTGTACTCTATACAGTACTGTACAGTAAAGTACACAAAAGCACAACCACTTGTAGAGGATGCATGCACGTGACAATGTATGCCAGACACGTGAACTAAATTATGTGATTGGACCTGGGAATGCACATTCACATCTTTGAAAGTTCGCAACTTGAAGGTTCATGTGTAGGGGACTTACTGGTATATAATATCCCGTGACCAAAAAAATTAATTTTGGCATAATGTTGCTACTCCCCCAAAGAGAAAAAAATATATCTAGTTCTCTACTGCTCTATGAAAACTCAAAGGACAAAGCAGCTTTCTCCACAGCTCTGCTCACTTCCTAAACATTGACCTCCCCAGGCCAGAGGAGTAAACAGCAACATTCTCTCTTCTTATCTCTTCTGCCAACTTTTAACACTTTAGAGTACTTTCTTGGAAAAAGAAACAAAACTATGTAACAATCATAAACAACAGTTCATATTAATTTATTATAAAAATATCTCACATGAGATCTTGATTCTCTGGGTAACAGTGAGCACAAAGTTTGCCGGTTGCGATTGTGGGCATCGAGATCCACAAATATAACTGACCAAGAACAGCCCTGGAATGAGAGAGAAAGAAAAATTTCCTAGATTAACATAAAAGAGTATTGTAGAGTATTGGGCAATTTGACTGAAATAAATTTCACATTATAAATCAGTTACCTCAATTTACAAAAATAATAAAACTTAAAAAAAGACAAGCAAAAAAAATTTCACAAAAATATTAACATTGGTTGCATTTGAGAGTGGCATTACAGAAAATTTCAATTTTTAAAATATTTTCAGTATTTCTCAAATTTCTTGCAATAAACATATTAATTTTATAATCATAAAAAATAAATGTTATTTTTCAATTTTTCCAATTTCTCCTTAGTTTTCTTCAAAATCAAAATGTATAGATTACAAGATAACTAATAAAGGATATTTTAATAAAAGTAAAAAATCATTTAGCTAATACTTCTGACAAGTAAATAAGAACTAATTTGGATTCACAAAATCTGAATTGTACAGTCCTAATAAAGAACGATGAAATTAAATGAATTTAGATATCTAGAATTACAGATATAAAAACTACTTGATTAAAATATGAAGACAGGAGAATCTCAAATAATAGTAATGTACATAAATACTTGCTAATATTCATTATGTGTCAGGCACTGTTTTATGCTTCACATGGATTATCTCATTTAATCCCCTTATGTAGATATTATTATACCCATTTTACAGAAAAGAATGCTAAATCTTAGTATAACAGAGGCAAGGGTTCAAAATCAAGTCCGACACAGAAGACCACACCTTGAACACTATATTATGCAATTTCCCACACTAAAAATTATCTTTCAAGTAAGAACCAAAAACTTGAATAAAAAAAAAGTGTTAACAAAAAATAATTGGTCTGCTAACCAAGTTAAAAAACTTTATCAGGGGCCTCCCTGGTGGCGCAGTGGTTGAGAGTCCGCCTGCCGATGCAGGGGATACGGGTTCGTGCCCGGGTCTGGGAGGATCCCATATGCCGCGGAGCGGCTGGGCACGTGAGCCATGGCCGCTGGGCCTGCGCGTCCGGAGCCTGTGCTCCGCAACGGGAGAGGCCACAGCAGTGAGAGGCCCGCGTACCGCAGAAAAAAAAAAAAAAAAAAAATTTATCAATACTATTTAGCCATTAGTACTTTTCATTTTCAATAGCATACTTTTTAAATAAACATGGCTTTGTTCTTTTATTGGGGAGGTAGATATTTTGAAAACACAGAGAATGAAATTGGAATACGACTGCTTTCATTACAAGAGAATACTCAGAAAAACACACGGCGAAAGGAAGAACACTATCACAAATTTCATGTTGCTTCATTACCTTCTAAATCTCATACCAATTCTCACCAACTTCAAAGATGCATTTGCCCTGAAGATAAAGTACATTGATTGAAACTCAAAATCTAGTAGTACTAGGCCCTAGATCCAAACATCATACTCACTCTGTATATTTTTCCTGTTAACCCATGTTCATACATGAATATTAGCTCGTAAAATAGAACTTCTCATTCATAATATTATTTCTTAAATTTCTTTTAACTCTGACAATAAGTGAACAAGGAATGAGTGAGGCTGTCTCTCAACCACATCAATTCTAAACAGTCTTTCTATTATTTGAAAGTCCCTACTTCTCATCTGTACTCACAAAATTGAGCCCAACAAACCTTCACGCAGTAGCTGCCAATGTCAGGGTAATGTGCCCTCTGCTTTGAGTAAAACAAGACAGAACAAGACCTCTCCTCTCAAGGAGCTGACCCAGGTGATATACAGTCCTAAATCAGATAAATATTAAACAAAACAAAAAGACTGCACGTGGCAATACAGGACTATGTACCAGGTGAGTGGTTTAGATGAAAGAATAATAAGCCTCTAAAGTTAACAGGAGGAAAACAAAATAGGGACCTTGCAGTACTTCATGGAGAAGGTGAGGACCAGAACTAGGATCTGAATTTTGGGGGAAGGGGGAGCAAGTAGAGTGGTTGGAACGAGAGAGCAAAGAAATGAATGCATATGCGATGTTGGGAGCCAATGAATACACAAAATAACAGGACTTATAATTTACCCTTAGGCTGGAAATTAATAAAGTTAATTACATGTCAAATCAGTCTGCCTTGAATTTAATTTTTTAAAAGATACAACAATCTAAGTAGGATAATTTATAAATAATGAAGTGAAATGGCAAATTTGGTAATTCTTGCCATTATTTGATTCATGTAAACAGCCAACTTCTATTTTCTACCCACAAATAAATCATTTATCTAGATTCACCAAAGCATTTGTTGAGGTCCCCTCCTCTGTCAGCCTCTAAGAAATAGGCACAAAAGGAAAAATTAATCTCATAATGCTATCATATTTTAACACTAAGATCAAAGGTTAATAAACTATATTGTCTGACTGTCATCTTAAAAAAATATACCATGCTTTAGGTATATGGCCCGGACTTACAGAAGAATAAAATTCACCCAAGGCCATGGGCAGCTATTCTTATTCAGAAGCAAAATTTTTAAAACGTCATCAAGGAGACCTACATATGGAATTAATCATCACCTACTTTAAATTATCAGACACGTTAATTTTAGGCCTGCAAATTTCAAGGGAAGCTAGACATGTCTGCATCGCTTTGAACACTGCGTAATATGAGAAATCTTTCTAGTCATCACCTTTTAGATTCTGGCCTCAGCTCATTTGTCAGTATCTTGATTTCTCCAATTAAAGGCAGGAATATGGAAAGATGTTTTATAAGTATATGTCACTCCAGAGTATCTTATTAACTTTGGATATTTTATTTTCATCTTTCACTTCCTGAAATTATCATAACTCTGCCATAATATCCTGACTCCATCTAAAGAGCATAGATAAGACTGACAGTTCAAACTTTACTCCCAAACTGAGTTTCTGTAATTGTTTTCTAGTATACACATTACAAGATGATTCAAACTGACTTGAGTTCCAATGAAGGGAAAGAGCTGCACTGAACCATCTACCCAGGCCTCCATGACCATAACAAACACTTTTGAGATGGTATCTATGGCCAAGGGTAACATCTATGACTCAGACAGGCTGGCACCTGGGACCTGCGACCCTTAGCTGCAGTGCTTGCACCTGGACAAATGTCTCCTCCAGCAATAAAATACAAAGAAACTATAAAGGACTAAAAATAACTGTGTGCATGGGCAGCTGGGCAAATTATGGACAAGATACAAAGAGACCAAAAACCCAACAGCCACTTCTGAAGAGCCGGAAGCAAAAGCAAGGTACTGCGCATGCCCCCTGCACACACCACCACCTAAGGGGTGGGCAAACCACCTAAGGCACCTCCTAGCCTGATCCCCAGATGCACCCCTACCCTCACCCCATATGAAGAACCAGTTCGCCCCCCACCCAGCAAGCAAGCGAGTGAGCAAGGGAACCTGTTACTTGTTCTCTCTCCCCACTGCTGCAGCAGGGGCCCCAGTAAAACCTTGCCTGAATTTCTTGTCTGGCCTCTGATCAATTCCTATTGATTAAATTGGCCAAGAACTCTGGTAGGTAACATGACAGTAAGACGATCTCTTTAGTCTCAATTCAAAGTGAAATGATTTGAAGGATTGCCCAGGCCTTTCTTTTCCTCTTTAGACTTTTCTCTGAACCTGAGCTAATGGGCTTACTACCCTCATCTAGCATCAAAGAATAAAACAAGATGAAACTGATCAGTGTATCTATTGTGTCAGTACTATACATGACCTTTTCTGTTCTTCTGGAAACAAAAAAACAGCACCATGATCAGGACACTTTCTTACCTAGTCCAGCATTAGGCTGTCCTATAGCTCTGTGAGCAAGCCTAGAGACGTATTCTGCAGAAATGATACTTGCTGGTGGGAATTACCCCTCTACGCCACGGCTGTAGTGGTGGTGGCCTGTAAATAGCCAACTTTTACTTACTGACCCAACAGCAGCTTCCAGTAGCCCTCACTAGAGGAAATCCTACTCACATATTGTTAAAGGGGTATCAAACTACAGAGAGAGATGAACCTGAGTGTTAATTCTCAGGGTTTTAGAAGAATAGAGCTGAGACTCAGACCCAGGAATCACAAAACTGTTGCTGATGTCTGTGACATGTGCTAACTATAAATTATGATTTAAGTATTATCAAATATTTATATATCACTATATATATTTATGAATCACTACATATATTGTCGAGTATTGCCATACACACACACACACACACACACAGATATATATATATATATATATATATACACACACACACACACAGAGAAAATATTTGAAACCATGATGAAATAAGTGATTCGCATATTAAGGATTATATGAGTATGTTTCTAAATGCTCCAAATTAGCCTTTATTATAAATTTATTTAAAAAATTAAGCCACTAGGGCCTCCCTGGTGGCGCAGTTGTTAAGAGTCCGCCTGCCGATGCAGGGGATACGGGTTCGTGCCCCGGTCTGGGAGGATCCCATATGCCGCGGAGCGGCTGGGCCCGTGAGCCATGGCCGCTGGGCCTGCGCATCCGGAGCCTGTGCTCCGCAACGGGAGAGGCCACAACAGTGAGAGGCCCGCATACCGCAAAAAAAGAAAAAAAAAAAAAAAAAAAAAAAAATTAAGCCACTTGATCAAATTTTCTTCTTAGATATTTTCTCCCAAACAAAAATATGTTCTGAAAATAGTTTCGGAGTGAAGATTTAAATCATGAGTCCTTTTTCTTTAATAATAAGGCAAGTCTAACAATTTAAAAAAATAAGAAAGGAAGTGCAGGAACACATAATAACCAAAGCTAAAGGCTTATTCCACCCAACAATTTCCCATAAAAATAAAGATTAACTTTTGTCTTATACACCAAAGCACAAAAAGGGCAAAAGTTCAACAAGTGGAAACCTCTTTCAGAAAGATCAATAATTAAGAAGAAAATGGCGTGGTCAAAAGGTACAAACTTCCAGTAAGTCCCAGGGATGTAATGTATAGCATATGTTTGAAAAGTTGCTAAGAGAGTAGGTCTTAAGAAAAAAAAGTTGTAACTATGTGTGGTAATAGATGTTAACTAGACTTACTGTGGTGATCATTTCATAATATATACAAATATCAAATCATTATGTTGTATACCTAAAACTAACACAATGTTGTTTCTTTTAAGTAAAAATAACAAAAACGTGTCTATAAATTTTAGCCTTAATATGAATGGATCACTCAAACTAAGACAAATTTTTAACTTGTGATATTCACTGAAGAGAATTATATACAATGTTTCTTTTTTAAAACAGAACAGATCAATTCACCCATTTCTCCTACCTCCCACATCCTGCCTCAGGCAACCACCAATCTGTTCCCTGTATCTGAGGTTTTGATTTTTTTTTAAAGATTCCACATATAAGAGAGATAGTACAGTATTTGTCTCTCTCTGTCTGTCTTATTTCACTTAGCATATTCTACTTAGCACCTAGCATAATGCCCTTAAGGTCCACCTGTTGTCATAAATGGTAAGATTTCACTCCTTTTTATGACTGAATAATATTCCATTGTATGTATGCATATACCACAATTTCTTTATCCATTCCTCCATTAATGGATACTTAGGTTTTTTCCATATTGTGGCTATTATAAATAATGCAGCAATGAATCTGTATATTTTTTTCGGTATTATGGACATTTCAACAACATTAATTCTTCCAACTCATGAGCATGAAACATTTTTCCATTTATTTGTGTCTTCAATTTCTCTCATCAGTTTCTTTTAGTTTTTAGTGTGCAGGTCTTTCACCTCTTTGATTAAATTTATTCCTAGGTATCTTGTTCTTTTTGATGTAATTGTAAATGGGATTGTATTCTTAATTTCTCTTTGATAGGTCATTATTAGTGTACAGAAATGCAACAGATTTTTGTATATTGATTTGTGTCCTGCAACTTTACTGAATTTGCTTATTAGTTCTTTAACAGTTTTCTGATGGAGTCTTTAGGGTTTTCTATATATAATATGTATATTCATGACATATGCAAATCATGACAGTTTTACTTCTTCCTTTCTAATTTTGGATGCCTTTTGTTTCTTTTTCTTACCTAATTTATCTGGCTAAGACTTCCTACCTGGCTAAGACTGGCTAATACTATGTTAAATAAAAGTGGCAAGAGTGGGCATTATATTAGTGAAACTAATATAATGTTATATGTCAACGACATCTCAATAAAAAATTAAACTAAATTAAATTTAATTTAAAAAAGAAGAAAATGGCTTAAGAGTTTTCAAAGATAATACACAGCTTTTACCACTAAAGGTAGAAAGCATTTAAGATCCAAGATTTCCTGTACTAATACCTTATATTCCAGATTCATTACCAAGTGCCTTTGGCTTAATTCCTGGTTCTGCCTCTCTGTTATGTGACCTATGGGAATCCACCTCAACTCTATTCATTTTGAGAGAAGGGCCCTGCCAGCCCTAAAGATCTATGACTCTCTGAGTTGCCACCAACCAGGGATGCACTTTTTTTCGAAGCTCTAAATTAATTAAGTTAAAGATACATGATCAGGTCTTCCAAAACACTGTATCAATACTCTTCAGAAATAATTGAGAATACTCATTAGACCTGAAATCCCTTAAGTCTTGAGGATGTTTCTTTAGGTTTTCACTTGAAAAAAAAAAAACCTTTCTTTATCTCAGTTCTTTTTCCGGCCACTGACTTTTTATTCTTTTTTTTTTTTTTTTTTTTTTTTTTTTGGCCGTGTTGGCTCTTTGTTGCTGCGCTCAGGCTTTCTCTAGTTGCGGTGAGCGGGGGCTACTTTTCGTTGCAGTGCACGGGCTTCTCATTGTGGTGGCTTCTCTTGTTGTGGAGCATGGGCTCTAGTGTGCTGGCTTCAGTAGTTGTGGCTCACAAGCTCTAGAGCGCAGGCTCAGTAGTTGTGGCGTTTGGGCTTAGTTGCTCCGCGGCATGTGGGATCTTCCCAGACCAGGGCTTGAACCCGTGTCCCCTGCATTGGCAGGCAGATTCTTAACCACTGCGCCACCAGGAAGTCCCCGGCCACTGACTTTTAATTAGACCACAGATCTTTTAAGTACATGGAGTGATATTATAAAATGATTAAACACTAAAAACATCACATGCACTTTTAAATGTGCTATCGTTTAGCAAGTGCATTTTTAAGTTAACTGCTGTAGAGGTGGGAATTTTAACATTTTCAAAGTCAGGTTTCTGTAATTCTCCACATCAGAAACAAAGATAAAAGGGAATTTGTAAAACTAGGATACTCTGATATCAAAAAAATTGGAAGATGGAGAGGCCCTACTTGCCAAATGTGACATCTGTGTGGCTAAAGGAATAAGACCTTATTTGTCTATATTTCTACCTGAAATAATCAAGAAATAGTCAAGTCAGCAAACATTTGGTGCACAGCTCTGCTGGAAACAGACATGAACTAAACAAGGTCAAATGTTAACTCTGCTGAGAGCAGTTGTTCTCATCCTTGGCTGCACATTAGAATTCCCAGGCAGTTTAGAAAAATCTCAACACCACAGCCTCCCTCTGGACAATTAAGTCACAATCTCTAGGGGTAGAGCCCAGGCATCAGTACTGTTTTTTAAATTCCTCAAATCTACCGTGCAGCCAAGATTGAGAATTTATGGCTGGGGAACAATACCAGCAGTATATTTACAACTCAGAATCAGAATGCATAGTAAAGCAATTCAGTACTTTTAGAATTATGGCTAACAAATCTACAGAAGCTTCCTGGGAAAAGTAGGCTGAAGGCAGAGCCCTGAAATATAAGTAGTTAAGAAAGGTACCATATATGTTTGTGGGTATATATGTAGGTAGAGAGGATGCATGCTAGATATATAAACAGTATACACTAAGACTCAGGTACATCAAAGGAGATGGCATGATCGCAAAAAAAAAAAAAAGAAGAGCTGACCACTACTTTATAATAGCTGACCTAGACATGCAATGCCATTCAACTCACTACTTGGTTACCATGGAAGGCAGAAGAGCAAGACCTGCATCTTTCCACACTGCTGTTGTAACACTACTAGCTTAGTCTGTGACTCTTCTCAGTCTCCTTCATATACCCCTGAGAAGTTTTGGAGTCCAATGGCTTTATTACCCTTCTTTAGTATTACCAGCACTTCACTAGTAATAACATGAGGTATCACTTATTGAGGGTTTAATCTTTGCCAAGCACTATGCTAAGATTTTTATTTGCATGACTACCTTCCGAGTTAGGTCCTAGTGTCAATATCTGTATTTGTTTAAATGAGGAAGCTGAGACTTAGGTAAATACCTAGCCAAAGTCACAAATTCACTGGTAGCAGTACAGAGCACACAGTGATTCTACCTCCTGACCCTGAATACAATGGCATTCTTTTATGGCAGATTGCACTCCTACTCACACACTCCTTTCTTCCTTCCTTATCTAATATATATATACATATATTCTGTAAATATTTATATACTCATACACATACATATTCATACATACACACATATTTAAATGAATGTATTGAGAGTGAGGCAGGGGGGAAAAGGAAATGAAAAGTATTGAAGGATACATGTAGGATTTCCATGAGTATGTTGACTCTTCAGAGAGAGAGAAATGTTGATACAAGCCAAGGGATCAGAGCCAGAGACACCAAGAATCTCCAGGAGAAGCATAATATTAATTCTCATGATTTTCAACAAGCTCATATACCCCTGAGCCCCCATGAGCTCCGATTCCTCAATTTCTCCAGTCAGAGGTCTTGAGAGAAAAAGACTGTGGGAAGTGGGTGATTTAGACTCTCCTCTTGGGCACCCAGAATGAGGTGCTACTCCCCTCTTCCCAATCCTTTCATGTCTGTGGTCATTCTTCATCCTTCATCTCCTGGATTTAACCAGAATCTTTCCTCCAGAGGAAGGTGAAGTGAGAAGAGAGTTTACGTATGTAGGGAGAGGAAGAGACGCAGTTGTGTCACCATGCCCCCACTAGAAACTTTCTTACATGCAAGATTTGAGGTACATAGTATCAATATTATAATTGCCATAACAAAATCCATGTCACATTTTACATGTCTGCATAAGTTCCTAAAATGTATCTTCACTGACTTAATTAGCATTTTAATAGCTTAAGGTTAATTATAGTATTAGTTGAACACTTCCTTTGCCCTCTCATCTTTGGAATCTTTACAAAAATTGCTAAGAAAATTAGTCTACTTCTTGATCCAGAGAGGTAACCTGTATTGCTGCATATTATGCCTTCCATTGACAACTCAATCCATGGTCACCTGATTAGGGGCACAAATTGGTCAAAGATCTTTTAAAAATTTAAGGCAACCCTAAGGGTTTCCCTTTTATCCCAAAGAAAATGAGATTTAGACATATGATTACAACCAGTTGAGGGTTAAGCTAGGATCACAATTTCCAATTCTTTGGCTTCACATGTTAAGCAAGTTCCCCTCTGCATGACATATGCATCGATATACATTAAATTGAAACCAAAGAGGGAACTGACATGGAAAATATATAGTATATAATGCCAGGAGTATTTTAAAATGTGAAAGCTGAACAAAAGACGAGAGGGAATCCTTCCAAACTCTTCCAGAATATAGCAGAGGGAGGAACACTCCCAAACTCATTCTACGAGGCCACCATCACCCTGATACCAAGACCAGACAAAGATGTCACAAAGAAAGAAAACTACAGGCCAATATCACTGATGAACACAGATGCAAAAATCCTCAACAAAATACTAGCAAACAGAATCCAACAGCACATTAAAAGGATTACACACCATGATCAAGTGGATTTTATCCACTTGAATGGAATGCAAGGATTCTTCAATATATGCAAATCAATCAATGTGATACACGATATTAACAAACTGAAGGATAGAAACCATATGATCATCTCAATAGATGCAGAAAAAGCTTTTGACAAAATTCAACACCCATTTAAGAGAAAAACCCTTCTTTAAAAGAAAGTAGGCATAGAGAGAACTTACCTCGACATAATAAAAGCTATATATGACAAACCCATAGCCAACATTGCTCTCAATGGTGAAAAACTGAAACCATCTCCACTAAGATCAGGAACAAGACAAGGTTGCCCACTCTCACCAATATTATTCCACATAGTTTTGGAAGTTTTAGCCACAGCAATCAGAGAAGAAAAAGAAATAAAAGGAATCCAAATCGGAAAAGAAGAAGTAAAGCTGTCACTCTTTGCAGATGACATGATACTATACATAGAGAATCCTAAAGATGCTACCAGAAAACTACTAGAGCTAATCAATGAGTTTGGTAAAGTAGCAGGATATGAAATTAATGCACAGAAATCTCTTGCATTCCTATACACTAATGATGAAAAATCTGAAAGTGAAATTAAGGAAACACTCCCATTTACCACTGCAACTAAAAGAATAAAATACCTAGGAATAAACCTACCTAAAGAGACAAAAGACCTGTATGCAGAAAACTATAAGACACTGATTATAGAAATTAAAGATGATAAAAAGCAGATGGAGAGATATACCATGTTCTTGCATTGGAAGAATCAACATTGTGAAAATGACTCTACTACCCAAAGCAATCTACAGATTCAATGCAATCCCTATCAAACTACCACTGGCATTTTTCACAGAACTAGAACCAAAAAATTCACAATTTGTATGGAAACAGAACAGACCCCAAATAGCCAGAGCAATCTTGGGAAAGAAAAACCGAGCTGGAGGAATCAGGCTCCCTGACTTCACACTATACTACAAAGCTACAGTAATCAAGACAGCATGGTACTGGCACAAAAACGGAAGTATAGATCAATGGAACAGGACAAAAAGCCCAGAGATAAACCCATGCACATATGGTCACCTTATCTTTGATAAAGGAGGCAAGAATATACAAGGGAGAAAAGATAGCCTCTTCAATAAGTGGTGCTGGGAAAACTGGACAGGTACATGTAAAAGAATGCAATTAGAACACTCCCTAACACCATACACAAAAATAAGCTCAAAATGGATTAAAGACCTAAATGTAAGGCCAGACACTATAAAACTTAGAGGAAAACATAGGCAGAACACTCTGACATAAATCACAGCAAGATCCTTTTTGACCCACCTCCTAGAGAAACGCACATTAAAAAAAAAATAAACAAATGGAACCTAATGAAACTTAAAAGCTTTTCCATAGCAAAGGAAACCATAAACAAGAGGAAAAGACAACCCTCAGAATGGGAGAAAATATTTGCAAATGAAGCAACTCACAAAGGATTAATCTACAAAATTTACAAGCAGCTCATGCAGCTTAATATCAAAAATACAAACAGCTCAATCCAAAAATGGGCAGAAGACCTAAATAGACATTTCTCCAAAGAAGATATACAAATTGCCAACAAACACATGAAAGAATGCTCAGCATCAGTAGTCATTAGAGAAATGTAAATCAAAGCTACAATGAGGTATCATGTGACACCAGAGTGACGTAAGTCAGAAAGAGAAAAACAAATACCATACGTTAGCACATATATATGGAATCTAAAAAAAAAAAAAAAAAAAAAAAAGACTAGAGGGAAAAGTTACTGAAGAAAGAAAATGAGAATTCTTAATCAAGAGGGTTTTTTAAATTAAGCAATCTTTTTTTAGTTAGAAACCTAAAATTTAAGCAGCAAATCATATTCAAAGGAAAGGTTGTTCAACCATGGGCTGCTACATAAATTACAGACATTCTCTGATCATAACGAATGACTTGGTTAATAAATGGCTAAATTAATTAAACATGCAATTCAAAAAAATAATCAAAGGGCTAAATTAATTAAACATGCAATTCAAAAAAATAATCAAAGTCTGTTGGTATTGCTGTTTTTTTACCTGGTTGCCAAAGAGGTTGAATCCATTAATTGCTTCTAGAGCTGCTTTTGCTAAGCCAACAGAGCTACAAGAGAAAAGGAAATACTTTATAACTCTGATGCATCTGGCTACAAAATAAGAACCATTATCTGGTGAATATTCACAGGCAAGTTTCTTTATTAACACTTATAACATCTTCCCTAAGAAGAATGATGTCTAGGAAACTTTAGAATGACATTTCACTGTTTTAGTTTTCCTTTCTTACAGTTAGTGACCTTCAGGGAAAAATATTTCTAAGTTCACTTTGATCTAGACAAATGGTCATACTATTGATGGGAGTAATCTTAACTCCAGTATCATTTATATTCACTAACTCAAGGAAAAAAAAAAGATTAAGTTTAGAGGAAGGTGTACTATGATGACATGTGCACAGCAACACCAGGTTGGGCGTCATTAGTTCAGATCCACTAACAGAGCTTTTCTGACGTCAATTCTGAGCCCTAGAAAAGATTTTGCACGCCATACACTTACCACAGAGTGTAGTTTAATATACCCATTCAAATACTCTTTGCTTAGGGTCCAATAAAATAGGCATTATTTTATGCTCACAGAGCAAATGATCATCATACCTCTCATTTTTTGCTATATACTTCTCTTTGAAATAAAATGTGTACCACTTTGGCCTCTCAAATGCCTCATACAATAGTGCTGGAAAATGGGAACACCCAAATTTCATTAAAAATATATGACACTGGGCTTCCCTGGTGGCGCAGTGGTTGAGAGTCCGCCTGCTGATGCAAGGGACACCGGTTTGTGCCCCGGTCCGGGAAGATCCCACATGCCGTGGAGCGGCTGGGCCCGTGAGCCATGGCCGCTGAGCCTGTGCGTCCGGAGCCTGTGCTCCGCAACGGGAGAGCCCACAACAGTGAGAGGCCCGCGTACAGCAAAAAAAAAAAAAAAAAAAAAAAAGTAAATAAATAAATAAAAATAAAAATATATGACACTGTCATCTTATAAATATCAACCTTTAAATATTTTAGATCTAATATCTAGTTTATTTTACTCATTGCAATTTTTTTGTTTTTTCTCAAAGAAACTGCATATTCCATTAATCATTTAAAATTAATGACCTGTCATCATTTCTCTATAGCAGTGATTATCAAAGTGTGGTTCCCAGAGCAGCAGCATTACCTGGAAACTTGCCAGTTCTCACTGCTCTCTGGGACTGGGGTGTTAACAAGCCCTCCACATGCTTGAATGGACTTTAAATTTGAGAACCACTGTTCTAAGCTATTCATGTCATCACGATCTATATTTTTTATGGGTTGTTTTACATGAAATGTTGAGGCAAGTAAGCATTAATTTTACTATAGGATAGTAAATAGGTGGGAAACATTTTATAATACATGAATGGGAAGGAATATACCCATTATTTTATAACTTTAAATGAAACAGAACCTTTAAAAATTGTGAATCAGTATGTTGTACACCTGCAACTTATATAATGTTGTACATCAACTATACTTCAATTTTAAAAAAGGATAATTAATGTATGGAGATAGTGATCAGGTGGAAGTTAAAGAGAGGAAAACAAAAACTTATAATTCAATGTCCTAATTGGCATACCTGAGAAATTTTTGACACATTAACTCTCAGATGCCTATTTTAAGTTTTAAAATACCTTGGAATTGATAAAGCGATGCAGTTTATAGGAATAAAGTGAAATCCAGGACCTCAAAGATGAGCTAAGAGAAGGAACAGATTTTTTTGTTTTTATTACAAAAGTAAAAGCACAAAGGTGAGTGACTCATACTATAAGATTTTACTCATAGCCAATATGATCACAGATATAGAAAATCCTAAAGAATCTACAAAAATGTGCTACTGGAGCTATTAAGGACATCTCGCAAGGTCCCAGGAGACAAGATCACTTTCAAAATCAATTTTATTTCTACAAACTAGCCATGGACATCTGGAAATTTAAAGTTAAAAATAAATACCACTTACTATCACATAAAATAACATGAACTATTTTAGCATAAACTTAACAAAATATATGCAAGACCTGAACACTGAAAAACATTTCTGAAAATATTAAAGAAGACCTAAATAAATAAAGAGCTATCCCATGTTCACAGACTGGAAAACTGAAGATCATTAAGATGTCAGTTCTCTCCAAAATGATCTATAGATTCAATGCAATCCCAATCAAAATATCAACAGGCATTTTTGTAGAAATTGACTAGCTAATCCTAAAATGTATGTGAAAATGTAAAGCCCTGGGATAGTAAAAAAGTTTTTTTTAAAGGAGAGCAAAGTTGAAGGACTACTTCGGAGGCAGAAGAGCTCCATGACTATGAAGGCAAAAGAAGAAATTTCTGAAAAAATGAGAAGAATCTGTGGTAGAGTAGAATAGTTCTTCTTGGTTTTAAATAAAGCTATTTATTCCTTAAAAAAAAATAAAGCTGAAGGACTACTTGATTTCATGACTTACCATAAAGCAACAATTATCAGTGCAGTACAGTATGGGTCAGGGCAGACATATAAATCAATAAAATAGTCTAGAAATAAACCCATATGTATATGATCAAAGAGCCAGGTAATTCAATGGGGAAAGAATAGTCTTTAATGGTGTTGGAATAATGAAATATCCATATAGAAAAAAAATGAACCTCAATCTTTGCCTCACACTGTACACTAAAGCTAATTCGAAATAGATCATAGACTTAAATTTAAAAGCTAAAACTATAAACCTTTTAGAACAAAACCTAGGAAAAAATCTTCACAATTTTGAAGTGGCAAAAATTTCTTAAGACACATAAAACACTAACCATAAAAATTTCTGATAAATTAGACTCCATCAGAATTAATATCTCTGATATTCAAAAGATACCATTAATAAAATGAAAAGGCAAGTTACGCTCTAGAAGAAAATATTTGTAAAACACATATCTCACAAAAGACTTGTATCCAGAATACACAAAGAGCCCTTAAAACTCAGTAAGAATACAAACAACCCATTTTCAAAGTGAGAAAAAGATTTGAACAGACACTTCAGAATGAAGATATATGAAGATACATAAATGCCACATGAAAAGATGCTCAATAAAATTAGTCAACAGGAAAATACAAATTAAAATTACCACATACTCATAAGAATGATTAAAAATAAAAATACTAACAATACCAAGTGTAGACAAAGATGTGGAGCAACTGAAATTCCTACCATACATTATTGGTAGGAATGAAAAATGGTAAATTACTTTCAAAAAACAGTTTGGCAGTTTCTTAAAAAGTTAAAACACATTATATAACTCAGGAATTCTACTCTTAGGTATTTCCAAGAGATATAAAAGTATATGTTAACAAAAAGATCTGGATCCAAATATTCATGACAGTTTTATTTTTAATAGCCCCAAACTGTCAACAACCCAAATTCCTATCAACAGAAAATGGATAAACCAAACTGTGATTTATCTGTACAATGGGATACTACTTGTCAATAAAAAGGAACAAAAGACTGAAAAAAATTAAATGAAATACCTGAACGGGAAGGTGGAGTTGACATAATTTTCCTTATTCATCTGAGTACCATGAAAAACCCTGGACGTTGCATAAACAAAGATAAAAAGGCTCAGAAAAATGGAAAGAAGGCAGACTGCCTAGGAACCTCAGGATTCTAGGAACAGCACTATGGTGAGTCTCCTGAGTATCCTTTTTGCTCCTTTTTGCCTCATATATACCAGATTTAGAGCTGAAGAAACCAACAACTAGGAAATGCAGGTAGGTGCATACAAAAAATCCCCAACAAAAGCCAATGGACCAGGAAAAGGGCAGCCTAGTGAAATAGAAAACTTTTAGACAATAACCACTCAAAAAAACTGTGACCCTAACCCCACCCACCCTGTAAATGCTGAGTGGGAAATTTAGACTTCTACGCTCCTGAGTCTATAATGAGGAACTGCATCCAACATCCAACCACCTCAGTTGTGGTGGTGTCAGAAAAATCCAAGGAGGAAGTCAAGACTTTCATTCCTCATGGATGACAAAAGTCTCCCCTCTCACACCTCAGTGTCAGTGGAGATCACATAGGCTGCCTAAACTTTCATTCCCACCCATCAGTAATTAGGTGAATCTCCCCTTCCTCTTGGGATGGCACCAGAGGACGTCCAGTGGAGAATTAAAACTTTCACTAATGCCCAGCTGTAAAGCGGCCACACCCTTTCCCTGTCATGTAAGTGGAGGTCAACTGGAAATCAGTAATGAGGTACTTCCATCTTTCCCAGCCAGGTAGGTATTAATGGAAGCCTACTGGGGAACTAGACATAACAACCCAGACCCAGCAGTAATGAAGAGTCTCCATCTTGGGTGCCAACAAAAAAAAACCTGGCCTTATATTCTCACCTGGCAGTAATGGGGTGATGTGCCTACCCCCTTCCCCTGTCAGAGTGGTGGCAAAAAATACAGCTAAAATAAAAAATTAAAGTCCCCAGGGTCTTATAATACCCCAAAAGTCCATGTCTCAATAATAATAATTAAAAAAACCACTCATCATATCTAGAAACAGGACTATCTCAAACTGAAGGGCAATCAATAGATAGTAACACTGAGACAAAAGAGATGTGAGAATTATCTAAGATTTTATTTTTTTTTATTTTTTTATTTTTTGCGGTATGTGGGCCTCACGCTGTTGTGGCCTCTCCCGTTGCGGAGCACAGGCTCTGGACGCGCAGGCTCAACGGCCATGGCTCACGGGCCCAGCCGCTCCACGGCATGTGGGATCTTCCCGGACCGGGGCACGAACCCGTGTCCCCTGCATCGGCAGGCGGGCTCTCAACCACTGCGCCACCAGGGAAGCCCATTATCTAAGATTTTAAAGCAGCCATGACAAAAAGGCTTCAGTGAGCAATTGTGAATATGACAGAAACAAATGAAAAGAGAAAGTCTCAGCTAAGAAACAGAAAGTCTCAGCAAAGTTTTTAAACTGAAAAATACAATAATCAAAAGCTCAGTGAACAGGATGAAGGAGACAGAAGAAAGAATAGCTAAACTGGAAGATAAAACAATAGAAATGATCAAATCTGAACAAAAGAGAGAAAATAGACTTAAAAAAACAAACGAAGAGAACCTCAGGGACCCTGTGGGACTTTAACAAAGATTTAACATTCATGTCATTGGACTTCCTGAAGGAGAGGAGAGAAAGGACAGAGTTAAAAAAAAAAAAAAAAAAAAAAAGCACTTGAAACAATGGCAGAAATGTTCCCAATTAGCAAGAGACAAAAAGCTGAGTGAAACTCAAACAGAATAAAATAAAAATATCCATTCTAGAACACATCATAACCTCTGAAAACTAAAGACAAAGAAAAATCTTGAAAGTAGCCAGAGAAAACAATTTACCTACAGGGGAAAAGCAATTAAATAACAGTGACTTGCTTACAGGAAACAATGAAAGCTAAAAGGATGTGACCCAAGAGTTTTTAAGCATTGAAAGAAAAGAATTGTCAACCTAGAAACTTATACCAATAAATATATTCTATTTATTTATTTATTTAAGCAAGGCATTCTCAGATGAAGGAAAAACAAGAGATCTGTCACAAGCAGATCTACCCTAAAAGTATGACTAAAGTAAGTTCTCAAAACAGAAAGGAAATGCTGGATAGATAGATAGAAAGAATATGGTAAACAAAAATACTGATAAATACAATAGGCTTCTCTTCTCCTCTTGAGTTTTATAAATTATGTTTGACAGTTACACCGAAAGTTATAACACTGTGGTTCTAAATGTATATGGAGGAAATATTTAAGATAATTATATTATAATAAATGGGGGAGGGTAACATAACACAAACGAAGGTAAGGTTTCTATAATCCCTCTAACTGGTAAAATGATGACATCAATACACTGAGTACATATGTATACATAATAATATAGAGCAACCACTAAAAAGCTATAAAAAAGATACATTCAAAACCACTATAGAGAAATCAAAACGTAATTCTAAAAAATGTTTAAGAATCCACAGGAAGGTAGGAAAAAGAAAACAGAGAAATGAAAAACAGAGAGAATAAACACAAAACAAAAATAAAATGGCAAACTTAGGCTCAAACATATCAATAATTACATTAAATTTAAAAGGTCTAAATATGGCAATTAAAAGAAAGATCGGCAGAGTTGATTTAAAAACATAACCCAACTATATACTGTCTACAAGAAACTCATTTCAAATACAACAATATAGGCAGGTTGAAAGTAAAAGGATTTTATTAAAAAATATCATGCAAAAAAGCAAAAGAAAGCATATAACTGAAGTCCCAAGCCCAAGTATTTGGAGATGGGCCTTTGGGAGGTAATTTGGTTTAGATTAGGTCATGAAGGTGGGGCCCCAATGAATGACGGGATTAGTTATGTCCATGCCACACAGCATGTGGGATCTTAGTTTTCTGACCAGGGATCAAACCCACACCACTTGCAGTGAAAGCATGGAGTCTTAACCACTGGACCACCAGGGAAGTCCTGGGATTAGTATCCCTTTAAGAAGAGATGCCAGAAAGCTTGCTTTCTCTCTCCCTCTCTGCCATGAGAGGACATGGCAAGAAGGTGACCATCTGCAAATCAGAAGAAAGTCCTCACCAGAGAACAGAAATGGCTGGCAAGTTGATACTGGATACTCTAGCCTCCAGAACTATAATAAATAAATTCCTATTGTTTAAGCTACCCAGTCTATGGTACTTTGTTATAGCAGCACAAATCAACTAATACAATTCTATATAACAAGAGTATATATATTTTTTCCAGTGCCCACCAACATATACCAAGAGATCATACCTTGGCCATAAACAGAATCTCAAGACTATAATAGAACTGAAATCATACTGTGTTCTCTAACCATAATGGCATCAAACTAGAACCAATAATAGGACAACAACAGGAATATCTCCCAACACTTGTAAAGAAAACAATACACACCTGTCTACATAATCCACATGAACCAAAGAGGAAGTTTCAAGTGAAATAAAAAAATAGACTGAACTGAATGAAAATGAAAATATAACACCAAAATTTATGTAGTATAACTAAAGTGCTGAGAGGGAAATTAACAGCACTAAATGTATATATTAGCAAAGAGAAAAGCCTCAAATCAATTATCTAAGGCCAATGTAATGAAACTAGAAAAAGAGCAAAATAAACCTGAAGCAAACAGAAGGAAATAACATAGATAACAGCAGAAATCAATGACATTCAACACAGAAAACAGAAAAAAATGAATGAAACAAACACCTGATTCTTTAAAGAGCAAAAGAAAATTGACAAACCTCTAGAAAGACTAACAAAGAAATAAGACAAAACACACGTGACCAATATTAGGCATAAAACAGGAGTATCACTACAGACACTGCAGACATCAAAAGGATAATGAGAAAATACTCTGAACAATTTGATGCACATAGCTTAGAAGGAATAAATCAATTCCTGGAAAAGCACAAACTATCACTACTCACCTGATATGAAATAATTTGAATAGCCCTGCAACTATTAAGGAAATTGAATCCATAATTTTCAAATGGTCAAAAAAGAAATCTCCATACCTGGATGATTTCTTTGAAGAAATCTACCAAACATTTAAAGAAAAATTGACACCAATACTACACAATCTCTTACAGAAAATAGAGGGAAAAAAACACTTCAGAGTTCATTTTATGAAGCTAGCATTGAGCTGATACCAAAACAAACCAAAGACAATACACAAAAAGAAAACTATAGACCAGTATCTCTCATGAATATAGATATTAAAATCCTTTTTCAAAAAATTAGTAAACGGAATTTAGCAATATGTGAAATGAATTATCACCATAACTGACCAAGTGAGGTTTATTTTAGGGATGCAAGGCTAGCTTGATAATCAAAAATCAATCAGTATAATCCACCATATTAGTAGGCTAAAGAAGAAAATTGACATGATCATATCAGTGGTATTAGCAGAGGAATAGATACATAGAACCCAGAAATAGACCAATACAAATATGTCCACTTTATTTTTAACACGGCACAAAGGCATTTCAATGGAGGAAAGATGGGCTTTTCAACAAATGCAAATAATGCTGAAGCAATTGGACATTCATATGAAAAAAAAAAATAAAGAACTTCAACCTAAGTCTCATCACACCTTATACAAAGTTAACTCAAAATAGATCATGAACTTAAGTATAAGACATAACACTATATAACTTTTGCAAAACCAACCATCAGAGAAAATCATCAGAATCAAGGGTTAGGCAAAGAGTTGTCAGACTCTACACCAAAAGCCCAATCCATGAAGGGAAAAATCGATAAAATGGATTTCATAAAAGTTTTGCGCTAACAAAAAAACAAGCTACAGACTGGGAGGATATATTTGCAAAACAAAGAACTGACAAGGACTAGTATCAAGAATTATATAAAGAACTCTCAAAAATCAACAATAAAAAACAATCCAACTAGAAAATGAGCAAAAGACATGAGACATTTTGCTGAAGAGGATATGCAGATGGTATATAAGCACATGAAACGACCCAACTTCATTATCCATTAGGAAATGCAAATTAAAACCACAATAAGATATCACCGCAAACCAATCAGAGTAACTAAAACAAAAAATAGTGATAACATCAAATGCTGGCAAAGATGCAGAGAAATTACATTACTCATACACTGCTGGTAGGAATGTAAAGCAATATAGGAACTCTAAAAAACAGGCTTGCAGTTTTTTAAAAATCTAAACATGCAACTACCCACCAAATGAACTACTGGGCATTTATCCCAGAGAAATGAAAACTTTTGTTCACACAAAAACATATTAAAAAAAATTTTTTTTTTTGATTACTTGTGCTTTAGGTGTCATAGCTAAGGTGTGACCTTGTCTAACCTAAGGTCACAATAATCTACAACTATGTTTTCTTCTAAGAGTCTTATACTTTTAGCTCTTACTACCGGTCATTGATCCATTTCCAGTTAATTTTTGTACATGATATGAAGTAGGGATCCAAATTCATTCCTTTACAAATGGCTATCCAGTTGTCCCAGCACCATCTGTTGAAAAGACTACTCTTTCTCTATCAATTATCTTTGTACCTTTGTCAAAATCAACTGGCCATAGATGGGTTTATTTCTAGATCATTAATTCTACTGCATTGATCTCTATATCTGTTGTTATACCAATACCACCCTTTTAAAGTATTGTAGCAGATTACTGTAACTACAGTAAGCTCATTATTGTAGTAAATTTTGAAGTGGCAAAGTGTGACTCCTCCAACTTTGTTCTTCAATGTTGTTTTGGCTATTCTGGGTCCTTTGCATTTCCATATAAATTTTAGGATCAGTTTGTCAATTTCTACAAAAAAGACAGATTTTTGATACAGAGTACATTGAACACAGGATATCTTTCCAGTCTTGTATATCTTCTTTAATTTTTTTCAACAATATTTTACAGTTTTTGATGTACAAGTCTTGCATTTCTTTTGTTTATCCCCTCTACTTTTAAAATGAGGAAACTAAGCCCTGAGAGATGAAGTGTAAGTGGCTTTCAAATGCATCCTTACTTTCTCTTTGGTGAAAACTCTCTTCCTTACTAGAATCTATGCAGATCATTTTACCCTGGTCCTCAAGAACAACTGAGCCAATAATCTGGGATTAAGATACTGCCCTATTGCCTCAAATCTGCTGTCTAGCTTTTCACTGCCTGAAGAAGTACCTGATGCTTCCACAGGTTAAACAAATTCCATAATAATTCATGTGGTACTGCTAGTATACTTAAGACAAGAGACACAGTCTCTTTTCATAGCCAAAGTCACTTTAGAGAAATGACAAGAAGGAATAAAGTCCAAATGAAGAATATGTGGTGGTTTAACACATGTCTGCATTGAGGACACGGGAGGGGGAAGGGTAAGATGGGACAAAGTGAGAGATTAGCATTGACATATATACACTACCAAATGTAAAATGGATGGCTAGTGGGAAGCTGCTGCATAGCACAGGGAGATCAGCTTGGTGCTTTGTGACCACCTAGAGGGGTGGGATAGGGAGGGTGGGAGGGTGGGAATATGGGGATATATATGTATACCTATAGCTGATTCACTTTGTTATACAGCAGAAACTAACACGACATTGTAAAGCAATTATACTCCAATAAAGATGTTTAAAAAAAAACCAAAACACATCTTCAAAATCTTTGACACTTCTCCCATCACAAGGTGGAGCCTAATTCCCCTCACTAGAATATGGCCTGGTCTTACTGACTCTAACAAACAGGATGTAGTGAAAGTTATGCTGCATGATTTCCGAGGCTAGGTCATAAAAAGAAATACAGCTCCCACCTGGCCTGTGGGTTTTGAGACACTGAACCTTGGAACCTAGCCACCATGCTGTGAGGAAACTATACGGAAAAACTTCATATAGGTCTTCTGGCAGACAGCTCTTGACAAAGTCCCAGTCAACACTCTGATACCTGAGTGAGGAAGCCTTCAAAGTTGACTCTAGCCCCAGCCACAAGTGATGGCAAACACATGAGACCCTAAGCACCCTAGCTTAGCCTAGTCAACCCTCTGAACCATGAGAGTTAACAATAATAAAAGATTGTTGTTGTTTTATGCTTCTACGTTTGGGGCTGTTTATTTGAAATAATAGGTAACCAGTTAAGAACCTAAGGCAGCTTCCTAACTGCACATGCACGCAGCACAATCATACCTATCCTTGCATACTTCAAATGGAAACCAAACAGTACCTGCATAAGAATTCTAAATTCTCAGAACCTAAGAGTTAGAAGAGCCCATAGGAGTCATATGCTCTGACAATGCATGCAAAAACATTCACTGCCGACTGGTTTTTTTGCTTAAGGATGTGTCCCCAATGCCCTAGGAGTCTCCATTAGCCCCCAGTGCACCAACGCTTACAGGCATTTAACCTAGTAATACCAGAAAACTTCCACTTACAGTGTGAGGTATATGTGTTATTAAAACTATTCACAGTATCTTGAGAAGCGAGAGAAAATAACTTATTCAAAAGGCAAATACATAAAAATTTCTGTACTGGAGGAGATACATAATATAGCCAGTCCAAGGTTCTATGTTTAAAAATGATGCAAAAAGACAGCTAAGGGATGAATTTGGAAACTGCCTTCTAAATAAAGCATTACAAAAGAAAGAAACACTGTACCTGGACTAGAGAAAGGGTCAAATTCTCAACATTTTAATTTTCTTTCCCAATGCAATTGGTTGAATAATTGGACTTAATTGAAATTCACAAATATGTTAATTTATTATTTACTGGTTATTTAAAACTCTGGCAACAGCAAGCTATTTAGAAACAGAAACACACTCCTGTTGTGATCTTACATTTATTGGCAAATATGATACGTATGCTGTAAGAATTAAAAGTATTTTACTGGCACAAGACATTATCAGAAAGTTATTCCATGATTAGCTAATGCACATATTAATATTAGGTGACTGTAACCAACAGAACGTTCACCAACTTGATTCTTGCAAGGCGTTAACCTCAACCTCAACTTACTTACGGGAACTAAAATAAAGTGATGTTTACATGGGAGATAGTTTGTAATAAAGTTATTTATTGCATAAATGAAAGCTTTCCTAGAAAAGATGATGGGTTTGGACTAGGTGATTTAAAACCCACCATGGAATCCAAAAAATTAACTGCAAGCGTGGAAACTAAATTTACAATCTCCTATTCATTAACCTTATGCTTTAACTCCCTAAGCTATCCAATCATACTCTCTGAAAGAAAAAGGACTTTACGGTACTATAGTTTTAATGGGTGTTCATGAATTGCTCAGTACAGAAAAAATACATAAAATGAAGCAGAATGGATGGATAGCTGTTTGTATCATAGCTCAATGACTGGAACATCAAAAATGACTTAAGGAGACTAAGTAGTTACTTTAAATAACAAGCACTGTATGAAATAAAATGGCCACTAAAAGCATCTTAAACTGAGTAAAGTACAGCTATGTGGTTACTTATCTGATATTTTAATGATAGCTTTCTTTATTGGAAAAACCTAGAGAACAGAACATAAAACCGTAAAACAGAAAAAAAACAACAACCACACACACAAGAAAACCAATAATCTTTCCATTTGGATATATAACTACAATAATCTTTCCATCTGGGCATATGTTACTAAATTACTACTAAGTTATTACAGCTTTCCTTTTTGTTTCCCAATAGCCAAAAAATTCAAAGTTAGGTTTGAGATTCAATTCACATTTTATAGAAGACTCGTCTCTTCTCCAAAACAGAGTTTTGGTTTAAAGGGTTTAAAGATAGCCCCAAGGTGTAGAAATATCCTTACATAAATGAGGAAGGGAAAATATTAAAATTAAAAACTTGAATTAAACTTGGAGCAGCTAAGAGGACTACCTGGATATGTAACTCTGGGGATTAAGAATCAGTGTTATAATAAATAGGTACCAAAAGAATATATGAAGGAAAATGCAATTAAATCCAATAATATAAGATTTTTAAATGTAAGGGAATTTATTAAAAGACTTAGAGAATAAACAGAAGAAAAAAGGAGAATTATTTGAAATAGTTCCAGACACCCTAGGAGCAACTAAAAGGAGCATGTTGCATGAGGAAAGTTAAGTCAACAGAAAAATCGGGAGAGCAGCGAATGGTTACTTAGGAAACATTTAGAGTTATACTGATCTTAGAGCAATGGACTCTTTTACCAAATCCCTGAAAAGGGTGAGGCTGCTGCGAGAATAGTGTTGGTTAAATGTAATGAGATCACTTTTTAGAAAACAATTCTGAAGTTTATCTAAGAAATGCTAAATAATTCAAGAATTTGGACTAAAAGAGGTACCAGCAAACCTGGGGCTGAAAAGGGTAGAATCAGGAAGGGACTGACAAAAGCATTATGCTGAATCAAGCTTTACGGATTGCTAAGCAAAGATATCCTTGAAACTTAGCAAAATGTCACCAAGATTGTACACCCTGCTGTTCTTTCAAACTTTAGGAAAACTTTTTCAGACTTTAAATTACAATGTGATACAGTAAAAATCACATTGGATTTGGAGGCCAACCACCTGGAATTCAGTTCTAGCTCTACACCCTTTTGATCTGTATCATTTAAGGAGCGGAGGGGAGGAAATTATAAAACCTTCTAAACTTTAGCTTCCTCCTGTATAAAAGGTAGTAATGTTTCCTGCTTGGCCTAAATAAAAATTATTCTGTAACTGTACAGTGCTACAGATTGCAATTATTAGAGGACCACTCAGCCTGGATGCTGAAGAGAGAGCCTCTATCCTCAGAATACTATGTGTAGGGACTTCCCTGGTGGCACAGTAGTTAAGAATCCACCTGCCAACACAGGGGACACGGGTTTGATACCTGGTCCGGGAAGATCCCACGTGTCGTGAAGCAACTAAGCGTGTGCGCCACAACTACAGAGCCTGCACTCTAAAGCCCGCGCACCTAGAGTCCGTGCTCCACAACAAGAGAAGCCACTGCAGTGAGAAGCCCATGCACCACAACAAAGAGTAGCCCCCGCTCGCCGCAACTAGAAAAAGCCCATGCGCAGCAACGAAGACCCAAAACAGCCAAAAATAAATAAATAAAATAAATAAATTTACTAAAAAAAAGGAATACGATGTGTATGTGATTTGGGGGTCTGGGGGCAGTAATCTTCTTTGATCAACATGCAGTTTAGAAGGGATGTGCACACTGTGGCAAAAGAAAAAGGGACATTTACCAAGCCAGTGAGCACAAGGCCATCGTGAGCCTCAAGGCGATAGTCAGATTGTGCTCTCTCTGATTCCTGCTAAGGAGGATTGCATGGCAGAGATGGAGAATGGCAAAGAAAGTTAGAGGGAAAGGGCAGCATGAGTACTTACAGCAAGAATTACTATGTTTTATTTCAGGCTTTCTAAAATTATGAGAACAGCTTAAGGATATAACAAGGATATTGCATTAAGCAATCCTTGGATCAGATCCAACTAGGCACAGATAGTTCTGGGATGTCTTACAGCAACAGACTAAGAGGTGTGACTTAATCCCTTACTGGTAGTGGCTCTACATTCTACTCCCTGGGCATAAACACAGAACAGATTGCCAACAAACACAGGAAAGGATGCTCAACATCACTAATCATTAGAATATGCAAATGAAAACTACAATGAGGTATCATGTCACATCAGTCAGAATGGCCATCATCAAAAAATCTACAAACAATAAATGCTGGAGTGGGTGTGGAGAAAAGGGAACCTTCTTGCACTGCTGGTGGGAATGTAAATTGATACAGCCACTATGGAGAACAGTATGGAGGTTCCTTCAAAAACTAAAAAGAGGGCTTCCCTGGTGGCGCAGTGGTTGAGAGTCCACCTGCCGATGCAGGGGACACGGGTTCATGCCCCGATCCGGGAGGATCCCACATGCCGCGGGGCGGCTAGGCCCGTGAGCCATGGCCGCTGGGCCTGCGCGTCGGGAGCCTGTGCTCCGCAACAGGAGAGACCAAAACAGTGAGAGGCCTGCGTACCACACACACACAAAAAAAAAACTAAAAAGAGAATTACCATATGACCCAGCAATCCCACTACTGGGCATATACCCTGAGAAAACCATAATTCAAAAAGAGTCATGTACCACAATGGTCCTTGCAGCTCTATTTACAATAGCCAGGACATGGAAGCAACCTAAGTGTCCATCGACAGATGAATGGGTAAAGAAAATGTGGCATGTATATACAATGGAATATTACTCAGCCATAAAAAGAAACGAAATTGAATTATTTGTAGTGAGGTGGATGGTCCTAGAGTCTGTCATACAGAGTGAAGTAAGTCAGAAAGAGAAAAACAAATACCATATGCTAGCACATATATATGGAATCTAAAAAAAAAAAAAGACTTAGAAAAATTACTGAACAAAGAAAATGAGAATTCTTAATCAAGAGGTTTTTTTAAAATTAAGCCATCTTTTTTTAGTTAGAAACCTAAAACTTAAGCAGCAAATCATATTCAAAGGAAGGGTTGTTCAACCATGGGATCTAAAAAAAAAAAAATGGTTCTGATGAACCTAGGGGCAGGACAAGAATAAAGATGCAGACGTAGAAAATGGACTTGAGGATACGGGGAGGGGGAAGGGTAAGCTGGGACGAAGTCAGAGAGTGGCAATGACATATGTACACTACCAAATGTAAAATAGATAGTGGGAAGCAGCTGCATAGCACAGGGAGATCAGCTAGGTGCTTTGTGACCACCTAGAGGGGTGGGATAGGGAGGGTGGAAGGGAGATGCAAGAGGGAAGGGATATGGAGATATATGTATACGTATAGCTGATTCACTTTGTTATACAGCAGCAACTAACACAACAATGTAAAGCAATTATACTCCAATAAAGATGTTAAAAAAATTTAAAAAAAAAGAAAGATATTGGTCTCCCACCACTGCTGCCATCACTGCGTCCATGAGTGTCTTAGGGCTCAGGTCTCCTGTAGTTTCAAAACAGACCATTTTGGCAGCAGAGGTGACATATCTAAAATAGGCTTGTGGATATCTGAGCTAAGAAGCATTTGGGGAAAAAAAAGGTTTGAAGTTCTTTTAAGTGTTCTACCATGGAAAATTAGAAGATGAATGCTAAATGTATAAAACCCATCACCCAAAGCTAAATGGCAAACTTCATTTCCCATCCATTTGAATAAAACTGGCCTGCTACAATTGAGATTAATTTTGCATGGAAAAGGTAGCAAAGAACATCACTTAATAATCTTCGAGCCTTGAAATAAAATCCTTAATGATTCAATTTAAAGATAGCACAGTTACAGGAAAACATGTTGGGGCCTCTGTTTTTTTCACTAGGGACCTCTCAATACCCTCACTTTCTAGGGTTAATGGTAACTTTTACCCAAGGTTCTTTCTGAGTTTACTACAATTTTTATAAATAGGAAAAACCCTACTCCAAATATTTTATACTGAAAATAATGTCAGTGGGACCACACTGGCATATATTAAATATTTACTAAAAAGCAGAAAAGGAGCCTGATAAATCATAAATACTGAAAAGGTATATTTAAAAAATCACCTTTTCCAATCATATAAACTTTCTGTCTTGAATTTGACTGATAATCTGGAATGTTGAGAATTTATAACTGAAATATAATGTTATCTTCCTATTTTTAGTATTTGTCAGAATTTGTTTAATGTCTGAATTGCACTTTACCACAAACTACTTCTCTCCTTTACTGTCTTCCTTACATATTGCTATTATTCTACTCTGTATTATAAAAATGCCTCATACGAATCATAAAACTTATAGAAAAGTTTGTATGTTAGCTGTCCAGAGTTAAATGAAAAATCCTTTTTGTTTCGATCTTTGTTATTAAAATATTCTTAAATATGTGAGTATACTTATATTTCAGTGTTTACTTATGCCAGGTGTTCAAATGCTTTATATATACTAACTCAATCATTACAACAACTTTATAAAGTAGAGTACATTACTATCTCCATTTTATAAATCAGGAAACTGAGGCACTAGTGATCTGGAGCCAGTTTTTAGCTTACTAAATATCTTTTATCAGCTTAATTTTTTGTACGTAATTAGTCCTTCTATCCAAAAAAGTAGAGAGCCACAGATTCCTCTTAACCAGTGTTTCCTAAACTGTTTCTTCAAGTCTCAATAAAGAGACTAAACTGACCTATAGCTGATAATCTTTAGGTTCTTAAATCTTTTACTGCGAAATGGATAGGACTAATTGAGCTACATTTTTTAGTTAAACAAAATATAAAGGGTATGAGTATCTCTTGTTACAATAAAAATCATCTCTATAACACAAAAGGGAATTTTACATGCAATGCATATACAATTGCTGTTTGGCAATTTTAAGGTACTTGATCTTTCAAACAGTGTTATTTCAAAGAGGAAAAAGAAAATGACTTGGTTGAGCAGAAAGGCCAAGCCTTGGACTGGATACTGATATGCATGTACTGACACCTTGGGAAGCTGGGAAAGACACCCTGCTCTTTTCCTGCATCTGTTGATGGGCACTGAGAGCAGACTCTTCCTTTAATTTTAAGTGAATTTCATCTGAATCATATATAGAAAAAAAGGAAATGAAAATTACATAGAAACCAGAGTTCTAATCTAGTTCTTTGATTTTTGTTCATGCTCCACACATTTAAATTAAAACAAACAAACAAACACTCAGAAATCAGCAAATTACCTCGAATGCAGCTCTGTGCTGCCATTATTATATTTGCTTCCTCTTTCCCAGACACCAAAGTCAGGCACACGGTAAACTCTTTCCACACAAAATACAAGGTTCTGAATAAAAGAGACCTAAAAGAAAAGAGATGAAACATAAGGACACGTAAAATAACAGGACCTTTAGATATTGATAAGAACAATCAGATATTTGAAAATTTGGACTTGAAATTCAAAATGTATTTGCCTACCAACACTTTTTTAACATGCTGAAATTTTTGTGATTATTACATTACTATGAACACACTCTTATATCTGGTTTTTCTAATATAAAGCCTAAAGTGAGAACCTATATAAACAGTACAGAAATAAAATTTAAATCCTGTCAATGTTCCAACTATAATTCTTCAGTGATGTATCTATCAACATTATTGTTCATGAGGGCTGTGCATCTTAAAAATTAAGAAAATATAAAGCACTGTTTTATACTAGATAATAATATTTGGAATCTAAAATGTCAAATGTTAAAGAAGTCTAACACTTTGGAGATAAAAAGGTATTTTTCAGTTCTAAAATGAGTCAGTCTCATGGTAGATCAACCTAGAGTCTTGAGTTTATTACTCATGGAATCTGATCCTCCTCCTGCCTTTTCTATAGCTATAGGTACCCATTTTTATACACTCAAAGCTTACAGTTGGAGATGGGCCCAACCAATAGGCCAGGAATCACAGCTTTCATGTAAAGATTTCAAACATTTGATTCAATTTATACTTTCAATAGTAACTATGGAAAGCAAAGATTACAGTCAGTTCTTACTTAATAAAAGTTTATTCATTTTAATAAAAACAATATCTTATGTGGGCTACTGGTCCTAATTACAGGGTTTTTAATTTAGTCATCATGTTTGGTTAATATTGCATACTGAATACGTGCATCTTGTCTACCCTTTGTCTCGCTATCCCTCTAAAGTGGCAATACATATTCCCTGACCTCCACCCTACACACCTAATTCATTTAATGTATATATTCTTAAGAATGACACATAATAACACTAAAAAAAAAAAGGTAAAGTTCCACCAGTAGACTAGAAACTTTGAGAAATTATAGAAAAAGAGAAAGCAGTAGGAAAGAATTGGTTGAGAAATCAGAGCAGAGGAAAACACAGGCTCTTAAAATGATTCTTCCTTGTTCTCTAGGGTCTCTAGAAAGTCTCTAAGCCCAGAGTTAACAAATACATTGATCAAGAGTTGACCAGGAAGCAGTCTACATACGTTCTCTCACAAATGATGAATGGCTGAGGCAGTTGAATCCGTGACCTTTTCATTCCCAATCCCAACATAGAGGTATCTGCCCTCAGAGCCAAGAACAGCTCACACATTTCAATGAAGGAAAAAGCAATTAGGGTGTTGGGGCCTCACAGAAATATAACAGAGCATTCTAGGTTTTCATAAAACACAAACCTATCCCGTCACTTCTCCACCAAAGAGTGGAGCAGTACACACCTACAGTAAACTTTTTTTTACTTCAAATATTGGGGGCGGTCTTCCCAGCTTTCCCAATTTCTTGTTACCTATTTCCCTAAGGAAAACCTGTCCATATAAAAATCCTGGTGTAATTTCATAAAACCTGACGTCTTCAGCTTTTCCATGGTCTTTAGAGTTATTTAGATTCTATAAAACATACAGGAAATACTTAATACTTGTCAGGTCTCCAAGTCAAAAGATTTGAAACCATCTAAATCCTTCTTCCTCTTACGACAAACTTCTTAAGTATATAGTCCATATACTTGCTTCTTCCCCCTCTTAGGAGGACTTTAGGACCAGGGCTGGGCCCAAGTGAGGCAGTCCGCTCAGGCTGCATGAATGGTGTAACAGCTGGCCAAGAAGGCATTTTTGGCTAATAAGCCCCATAAGTAAAACTAAAATACCACTTACATTCCAGTTCCGCAAAAAAGGAGTTTAGAAATTGCCATTCCACTTCATCCTAACAAATAAAAAGCTTTTAAACTCTTCTTGGATCCATGAGAGAGGGGAGGACACAGAGCAAACTGCTGTCCCAAGACTGGAGAGACCCACAGGCAAAAACAGGCAGTTCTGGCTCCCTAGTGCATAGACTCATGAGCAGAAACCACCTAGGGAATCACTGCTGGGGTAGTAAAACCTGAACTGTAACTGACAAATTGCTAGAGGCTCACTTAAAAACTCTTGAAAGTTAAAAACTCCAGGGCGACCCAGTCATAATGGGGTCCCGACAATACTGTGAGATTTACCTCCAAGAGCTCTGCCAGGTTCCCACAGAAAATATCCTAGGAAAACCCCCTGTGGCTTCCAGCAAGGAGAGGGGAAAAGTAACCATATTGAAATACATTGAAACATTTTGTTTTTCTTTAGAGGGTCTCCCCTTAGCTGAAACTAGTTAATCAAAGCCAGACCTGCTGGGCTATTTTCAGAGCCTAACTGACTGGGGAAGGGATATAACCAATTCCAGCCAGCTCTAACCTCCACAAGGGGAACAGAAATTTTCAATTCCAGCCTACCAGAGTCATCCTGTCCTACCTAAGGGGAGAGAAAAAAACTGAAAACACTTATGAAGTTCATAGCCCAGGGGCACAGGCTAACTAACAGACTGGGACATAACCGTAGTATTATAGAAGTCTATCTAAAAGACTGCCTGGGTCCATGAGCTGATCATGCTCTCTTTGAACCTTTCTTATAAAACTCCTCACTACCTCCTCCAGGTAGGTACACACAGTTTTGAGGGCATTAGACCGCTGTGGCCCCCTCTGCCTGGCAAAGCAATAAAGCTATTCTTTTCTACTTCACCCAATAAGTAAATACTGCCTAATCATAGCAAAATAATAGCAACAATGTATTGATAGCTGATTATGTGTGTTTATGACTATATCTTATGTGTGTATATGTTTATGTATGCTTATATATAAATAAAATAAATGACAGCAAAGATACAAGGGATAAGAGGAAGGAATTAGGATTATTTTGTTATTATAAAGTACTCACACTATGTGTGAAGTAGTATAGTGTTATTTGAAAGTGGACTTATTTGTTGTAAATGTATATTGCAAACTCCAGGGCAACAAGTAAAAAAAAGTAGGAAAAAATGAAATGTAAATGATATGCTAAAAAAGGAGAGAAAACAGAATCATATAAAAAACTCAATTAGAGCAAAGGGAAAAAAAGAGTGGAAGACAAAAATAGACATACTATAAGGGCAACAAATAGAAAACAGTAATCAATACAGCAGATAGTAATCCAACCATATCACTAATCACTTTGAATGTCAACATTCCAAATGCACCTATTAAAAGACAGAGATTGTTAGAGTGGATCAAAAACCATGACCTAACTATATGTTGTCTATAACAAACCCACTTTCACTATAAAGACATATAGATTTCAAGTAAATAAATGGAGAAAAATATACTATGCAGACACTAGTCACCAGATGAGAAAGCTGAAATAGCTATTTAATTTCAAACAGAGCAGACTTCAAAGGAAGGAAAGTTATTAGGGATAAAGAAGGGCATTATATAATAATAAATGAGTTGATTCTCTAAGAAGACATAACAATCTTTAACATGTATATGCCTAACAACATCAAATTGTGAGGGAAAAAAGCAACAGAATTGGAAAGAGAAACAGATGAATTCTCTATCAGAGTTTAAGACTTCAACACCTCTCTATAAGAAACAGATCCAGCAAGCAGAAAATCAGTAAGGATATAGTTGAACTCAATGACAACATCAACTGGATATAAAGGACATTCACAGACTATTTCACTGCAGAACAGCAGAATATATGTTCTTCTCAAGCTTACAGGGAACACTCACAAATACAGACCACATTCTGGGTCAAAACCACACCTTAACAAATGTAAAAAGATATAAATCATACAATGTCTGCTCTCTGTCCACAAATGATTAAACTAGAAATCAATAACAGAAAGACAACTGGAAAATCCCCAAACATGAAGATTAAACAACATAATACTAATACTATATGGGTCAAAAAAAATGAAATGAAACAGCTTTTCAAAATTTTAGGGATGCAGTGAAAGCAGTGTGAGAGGGAAATTTATAGCATTGAATGCATATATTAAAAAAGAAGATATCTAAAATCAATATTCTAAGTTTCTACTTTAGAAAACTAGAGAAAGAGCAAATTAAATCCGAAGTAAGAATAAGTAAAGAAATAATAAGAATTAGTACAGAAACCAATGAAATTGAAAACCAAGGAAATTAAGAAACAAAAATCAATGAAAGTGAAAGCTGGTTCTTTGAAAATAAAATAAATAAGCTTCTAGCTATGCTAACTAAGGAAAAAAGAGAGAGGACACAAATTACTATTAACATAAACAAAAGAGGGGACATCACTACATTTCCCATGGCAATTAAGAGTAAATAAAGGAATACGAAGAGTAACTCTACGTCCATAAATTTGATAACCCAGATGAAACAGACCAATTCCTTGACAGCCACAATAAAACAAAACCAACAACAAAAAAAAGAAACAGATAATCTGAATAGACCTGTATCTATTAAAGAAATTGAATCAATAATTATGACCTTCCAAAACAGAAAGTATCAGTTCTAGATGGGTTCACTGGTGAATTATACCAAACATTTAAGGAAGAAATTTTTATCAATTCTCTACAATCTCCTTCAAAGGATAAAAGCAGAGGGAATACTTCCTAACCCATTCTGCGAGGCCAGCAATACCTTAACACCCAAACCAGACAAAGACATTATAAGAAAACTACAGACCAATATCTCTCATGAACATAGATATAAAAATCCTCAACAAAATATTTGCAAATTGTGCTTCCTTGGTGGCACCGTGGTTGAGAATCCACCTGCCAATGCAGGGGACACGGGTTCAAGCCCGGGTCTGGGAAGATCCCACATGCTGCAGAGCAACTAAGCCTGTGTGCCACAACTACTGAGCCTGCGCTCTAGAGCCCGCAAGCCACAACTACTGAGCCTGTGTGCCCTAACTACTGAGCCCAGGCTCCACAACAAAAGAAGCCACCACAAGAAGAAGCCCGTGCACCGCAATGAAGAGTAGCCCCCGCTCACCACAACTAGAGAAAGCCCGCATGCAGCAATGAAGACCCTATGCAGCCAAAAATAAATAAATCTATAAAAATATATATTTGCAAATTGAATCCAAAAAAGTATAAAAAAGAATTATACCACACCAAGTAGAATTTATCTCAGGCATGCCAAGCTGATTCAACATTAGAAAATCTATTACTGTAATACATCACAACAAAAGACTAATAAAGAAAAATCACATGATCATTTCAACAGATGAAGAAAAATATTTGACAAAATCCAATACTGATTCATGATCAAAAACTCTTGGTAAACTAGGAATAGAGGGGAACTTTCTCAACTTGAAATGGACTATCTACAAAATATATACAACTAACATCATACTTAATGGTGAGAAATTCAATGCTTTCTCACTAAGATCAGGTACAAGGCAAGCATGTTCCTTCTTGCCACTCCTTTTCAAGATCATACTGGAAGTCCTTGCTAATTTAATGGGGCAAGGAAAGGAAATAAAAGGTAGTCAGATTGGGAAGGAAAACATGAAACTGTCTTTGGTGGCAGATGACATGATCATCTATGCAGAAAGTCCAAAACAATCAACAAGAAAACCCTGGAACTAATAACCAAATATAACAAGTTGCAGGATACAAGTTTAATATATAAAAGTCAATTACATTCCTATATATCAACAATGAGCAAGTGGAATGAAATGAAACAGGTATAAATCTAAGGAAATATATATAAGATCTATATGAGGAAAACTACAAAACTGATGAATGTCATCAAAGAAGGACTAAATAAATGGAGAGGTATTTCATGTTCGTGAACAGGAAGACTCAATGTTGTCAAGCTATCAGTTCTTCCCAAATTGATCTATATATTCAATACAATCCCAACCAAAGTACCAGCAATTTATTTTATGGATATTGACAAACTGATTGTAAAGTTTTTACAGAGAGGCAAAAGACCCAGAATAGTCAACCCAATTTTGAAGAAGAACTAAGTTGGAGATATCACACTACCTGATTTCAAGATTTACTATAAAGCTATGGTATTCAACACAGTGTGGCACTGGCAAAAAAATAAACAAACAGATCAGAGGAACAGAAAAGAGAGCCCAGAAATAGAACCCCATAAGTATAGTCAACTGATTTTTAACAAAGGAGCAAAGGTAAAACAATGGAGAAAAGACAGTCTCTTCAACAAATGGTGCTGGAACAAATGGACATCCTCATTAAAACAAAAAAATGAATATAGAGACAGAACTTATATCCTTTACAAAAATTAACTCAAAATGGATCATTGACCTAAATGTAAAAGCAAAACTATAACTCCTAGAAGACAACACAGGAGAAAATCTAGATGACCTTGGGTATAGTGATGCCTTTTTAGATAAAACGTCAAGGAAACAATTTATGAAAGAAATAATTGATAATCTGGACTTCAATACAATTAAAAACTTGTGCTCAGTGAAAAATAATGTCAAGAGATTGAGAAAACAAGCCACAGATTGGGAGAAAGTGTTTACAAAAGACAAACCTGGGCCTCCCGGGTGGCGCAGTGGTTAAGAGTCCGCCTGCCGATGCAGGGGATACGAGTTCGTGCCCCGGTCTGGGAGGATCCCATATGCCGCGGAGCGGCTGGGCCCGTGAGCCATGGCCGCTGGGCCTGCGCATCCGGAGCCTGTGCTCCGCAACGGGAGAGGCCACAACAGTGAGAGGCCCGCATACCGCAAAAAGAAAAAAAAAAAAAAAAAAAAAAAGACAAACCTGATAAAGCACTGTTATCCAAAATATACAAAGAACACCTAAAACTCAACAAAAGAAAACAATCTGACTAAAAAAATTAATTAACATTCTATGTTTGCAATGCATATTTACAATTCTCCGATTCTGGTATTCTAGCCCTTGAATACTTATAACCCATACCTTTGTTTCATACCCAATTATGAAATATATCCATTTGGATTTTCCATTAAACACCATGTTCTAAATTCTTCCACCATTTGTAAGTACTTCTGAATTCTGTTTTTCACCATAAGACCACTGGTTTTCTATGCTCTAGGTCTAGAAACACATCTGTGGCTACTGTGTCTTCTTTATCCCTCATATCATTCTGACACCAAGGTCTGCTATTTTTCACACAATTTTTGTTGTCAGAAAGGTTTTGTGAATCTTGACACAGTATCACAATTCTCATGTCTAACATTCAAACCCTCCATCATCTTCCCACCCTAAGCCTGCGTGCCTATATGTACTCCACAGTCTAACAGGAAGCATAGATTCCAATTGGGCTTGGTCTTGCTCATTTCAACTGAAACACTTTTCTATGAACCTTCCTTTAGACCCAGTTCAAATCTCCCCGACTTGGTGAAAACTCTGACTTCTTTCTCCTAACTCAAACTGCACTAGACCACAGTTCTTAATTTTTCTTTGTTTAATGTGTTTTTCCCCTCCACCTTTAATTAGTATTCAGGTCTACCATCTCTTATTTACAATATGAAAATCCCACAACTCTGAAACTCATTTTTTCTTAACTCATTTGTCAGCAAAACCCATAACCGACATCAGATTATCTGCCTTATTTATCGCACTTTATGTGAATATGCATATGTCAATGTAAAAATATTAAGGGGCTATGTATGTGGTTTTGCCCTAAACCCTGCTGGGGTTATAACATAAATAAGATATCTTATCACCTTTTCAAAACACACAGAAAATTTTGATATCTAAAACTTATTTGGTCCCAAAGGATTTCTTCTTTTTTTAAAAAAAATTAATTTATTTATTTATTTTTGGCTGCATTGGGTCTTCATTGCTGCACACAGGCTCTCTCTACTTGCAGCGAGAAGGGGCTACTTTTTGTTGCAGTGCATGGGCTTCTCATTGCAGTGGCTTCTCTTGTTGCGGAGCACAGGCTCTAGGTGCGCGTGCTTCAGTAGTTGCGACTCACAGGCTCTAGAGAGCAGGCTCAGTAGTTGTGGCGCACAGGCTCAGTTGCTCTGTGGCATATGGGATCTTCCTGGACAGGGATTGAACCCAGGTCCCCTGCATTGGCAGGCGGATTCTTAACCACCGAGCCTGCAGGAAAGTCCTAATTTCTTCTTATCATTATTGTTTCTTTATTATTTAGCTACACTTCTAAATAGGTTTTACTTACGTGTATTAAAAAGGCACAACTGGATGAATGTATAAGATTATGAACTACTAGAGGGCAGGACTACATGTATGAATTTCACAGCACCCTCAGTGCAGTTCAGTGATGACTTTGGTGTTTAGTATATGATACAATTGTTCTCCTTGCATGGATCACAGGAGAAAAATAATAAGTATATAATATACTTGCTCTTTGATGGAATTCTCATTGTATATACTATCTCAATAATGAAAGCTTTTTGCTCCAACTGTGGCCACATTTCAAAATGTGTTAGCACATGGGTCTGTCTGTGTGTTTGTTCAAGCATTATTGCCTATGAAAGAAATGTTTCTCAACTTTGTCATATAAATTATTTTCAAATTTCCTAATAAGAATAAGAAAATGGTACTTATCTTTTGGAAAGCATCAAGAACTCTACTGAGGTTGGACAAATAAAAGTAACAAAATATAGTAAACGTATTTTTTTTACTTTTAAAAGGATGGGTTACAAAAAGCAATGATATGAAAGAAGACATAATAATTCTAAGAAAATCTGCAAATGCTATTTTATTTTCACTGTTACTAAAATTTCTCAGTTACAAGTTTTTATTTCAGATCACTTGAAATATAGCCTTCAGAGGAGTAAAGTTTTATAACCTGTTACGTATTTTGTTCATTTTTAAAGTGCTTTGCATTGAAAATATAAAGACTTTTTGCCTAAGTATCAAAAATCTAGTATCTGGCTATATGAATTTAGTAATCCATTTTATACAACTAAAAATAAGTTTGAAAAAGTAAAAGAAGAAAGATATTCTTAGAGATGAAATTTACTACTAGAATTTGGGGAAATCATACCTCATCAGTGTTATAGATAATCTGGAGTCCTGAGGAAATCATTTCCACAAGGTAAAGGAGATAGAGTGACACTGCATTTATCTGAAAACAAACATTATAATAGGTTACAGGAAACAACAAAAATATTATCTTATGAAATTAAATGTAAAAGCTAAAATTACAAGTTTTTTGCTCTAGTAGCGGCATATAAAAACTATTTCCTTTCCTATGAAAAATAAAGGAGCTGTGGATTTAGTTCATAATAAAATCTCAGCTTTGTATGTAAAACTCTAAAATCCTCAAATTCATTGTGGTGGCTATTAACAGCTGATTAGGGACTATTTTTACAACATTTGCTTTCTAAGATTTATTTTTAAACTCTAGATCTAAGTACTTCTACTTTGAAACAGTTTTGCCCCACAGGCAGCTATGTAATGTCAATCCAACTCAAATGTATGTAAATGAAAAAACTGTTTGGCAATTAAGACATTAGGACTATGCCAGTACACCATAAACAACAGGCAGTGCATCTTGTATTCAGAGAATACAGAACTTATATAAGCAACTGCTGGAACACAGTAATCAATAATTTAAAATCTATTTATGAACAAATGAGTTTTTTCTCTTAGTTTATTAGGTTATTAAAGATAAACATTATATGATCTAAACAAAACAAAGAAAAAGACAATATTATGTCCACTTTAACCAAAAATAAAGATTCTCATAGAATTCTGAATAGGATGTGTAAATTTTCTAGAGAAAACAAGCAGTGAAAGATAAATACTACAACATGGACAAACCTTGAAAACATTAAGGTAAATGAAAGAAATCAGTCACATAAGACCGTATGTTGTATGATTCCATTTATATGAAATGTACAAAATAGGCTTATTCACAGAGACAGAAAGTAGACTGGTAATTGCCTAGGGTTGGGGTCTTTGAAGGAGATGGAGAGTGACTGCTAATAGGTACAGGATTTCTTTATGGGGTGATGGAGATGTTCTGAAACTGACTGTGATGTTGGCTGCACAACTTTGTGAATATGTTAAAAACCACTGAGTTATATACTCAGAACACAGTAGGGAAGAGTTTCATCCCATTGCCAAGGTCACCCAAATATTTTCTTAGAGCACTGACACTGGCCTGTCAGAAATGACCTCAAAGAAATTTCATTACTATTGACAGCCACTTACAACAACACCTCAAAGAGCTCACTGCTCTGACTTTCAGGAGGCTTCTGTGAGAAAATAACAGTAAGTGGTAAATTGTACAGGGACTACCAAATAACAGGTTGGCCAGCATTTATTTGAAAGCTACCGTGTGCCAGGCACTGAGCTTAAATTCTGAGCTACAAAAATAAATAAGCCACTATCTTCTGAAAACCCTATGTCAATAGTAAACATATTTGTCAAAGCAAAAGGTACAGAAAGCCTAATTAGGTGATAATTACAAGGAGAAGGTTGAGCAGCTACATATTCATGTAACACTAAATCTCCAAGGAACAGGTTACAAATAAGTGTAAGAGTTTCTGCTGCCTAGAAATGGGGACACAACTTTCTGTGTTTGGAGGAGTCATACTAAAGTAATACATTTCAGATCTCTAGAGAGAGGAACTATACAAAGGAGATACTCTTATTTTAGTAAGAAATATATGAATAATAAGTATTCTATCCTAAAGACTGCAGAACCAAATGATGAACAGGAAGAAAATCCATTAAAGATAAACAGCATATATAATATTTGTATCCTAGAAACAAGGCAAAAGGATGTCCTGCTAAAAGGAGTACACAGATGTGAGAGAAAAAGTGAAAACAAAACAAAGTCTTATGGTGTATTCTTAGCATATAACATTTCTATACAAAATTTAATATAGTATGTAAGATAAAATTATAGACTCCAGAAATGCCTTTGGAATTACATTTTAGTGGTATGTTTTTAGCTTTATTGAAGGTTGATATATTAAAAAATGAACTGTCATGTAACAAAAACTTCTGTTGCTGCTATATTACTGCTAATTGTCTTTTATTCCCTAGTTCCTAAATATCGAAATTCCTCTAAATTTGGTAATAAGAACAAGCTTTTGTCACTGAAAGAGCTGTAGGATTCCTTCTTCTAGATAGTAATAATATTATAATCTATCCACCTACCCTTTTTGCTTTTGGACCAAGAACTCAGTCAAATTTAACATTCAATCACAATACCTAATTCAGTCCTGGTGGGATTTCTTCATTTCATGGTTGATTTTTTTTTTATTCATGGTTGATTTTCTACTACTGTTTTGAACAATTTATGAAATCTACTTTTTAAAAATTGTAAATAGCCTCAAATCTTCTATGATGTAGAGTATAAATGGAGAAGAAAATTGTAATCTTCTCTTTTTACCTGAAGATGACCATATTCCTCACAGGAGAGAATCTCATCTCCTGTATGTACGTTGAAAATAGAGTGAAGACATGTTGTCGGGCGTGGATCCTGCTTAAACTGCTGGACCTAGAATCAAATATAAAATTTGAATAATGCTACTAATTCACATTCTCATCCAAGATCAGAGATTATAAATCATTTTTCAAGACATTTTTTAATGGGGAAAGCAACAGCTTATAGACAGAGGATAGAAAAAAGCAGAAATGTTATTACTTTTTCTAAAGAAGCAAAACACAGACAACTCATAACTAGTAATTTAACAGTTAACACGATTGTTAAATAATTGATATATCACAAACATAGCAACTCAAGTGTAATAGGGAGCTTGTTAATGTAGTAGCATTGGCTTTTGTAATGTTTTGCATCCTATTTTAGAGTCAAATAACGGTTTACTCTGTGGGACAGGATTTCAGGGATTGTATCCCACTGTACTGCTATTTGGAAATGCTTACATGACACTCAATGAAAGAGTGCTTCAGGCGACATTCTAATTCATTCTAATTTTCATTCTAATTTTCTTTCTCCAAGGATCACAAATTGTAACCCATGCTCTTGTCAACGTGTTTTCATTTCTTTTGCCACACATACTCTCATTACTAAGGCACCGATTCCAAGCGAATATAGGCCACACATTTACTTATTAACTAAACAAAAAATTTAACCATTTTAGAATACTAAGTAATTACTAAATGACAAAAAGACAAACTCCAAGGACAAACAGATATTAATTCAATTTGGCAAACATTTACTGACCAGTTATATGCCAAGTATGCCAAGTACTAGTTCCTGGAACTATGAGATGAATAGGAACAGAGAATGAATAGAATGACACATAGCTCTATGTAAGGCAATGACTTTCTTCTCTCTTTGATGGTATCTGGGTATTCATGATCTTGTCTTGTTTCACTTGGCTAAGGAACCACATAGAACCATATTCTCTTCTCTACCTTCAAATTTCTTCTCCATCCTTAAAGTCTTATCTCAAAAAACCCCACAAAACCTTCTTTTATAAAGTCCCTTCTGAACCCCAACTAAAATTCCTTCCTCTGGACTCCTACATCAGGGTGCTTATCCCTCAGTTGTTTCTCCAGTCTTTTATTTTTATTAGTTGTCTGTATCTCCCACTATCTTACAAGCTTCTAGAAGTCACATTATCCAATATGGTAGCCACTAGCTACATGTGACTAATTAAATTAAATTACAATTATATAAAATTTAGAAATTCAGTCCTTCAGTTACACTGGCCCCATATCAAGTATTCAACAGCCACATGTGACTAGTGACTTCTGTAACTGTTCAACACAGTAACAGAGAACATTTAGACCATCACAGAAAATTTATTTGACAGTACTGTGCTAGAGGGCTAACACACCTTTGCACCCCCAAGAGCCCTGCACAAACAAATAAGCTCTCCCTATGGTTGAAATCAACAAAAGTCAGGACCTATCAAAAGATAATCAGAAATGAGAGAGTGAGGGTAAAGGTAGGGATGTACACCCTCTATCTATGTAGTGACCAAGCTATCCAGTGTTAACTCAGAGAAGGTGAGAAGGCTACCCCTTCTCAGTATCTGAAACTGCTGGCAATAGTCTTAGACCAGCGGTCCCCAACCAGGGATTGGTTTCATGGAAGACAATTTTTCCACTGACCCACTGGTGGGGGGGTGGGGGGTTGATGGTTCAGGTGGTAATGAGACTGATGGGGAGCGGCAGATGAAGCTTCAATCGCTTGCCCACTGCTCACCTCCTACTGTACCGCCCAGTTCCTAACAGGCCGCAGACCAGTACCCATCCACGGGCCAGGGGCTGGGGACTCCTGTCTTAGACTACACAAATAGAAATCATTGTGGTCACTACTTTCACAGTACCATGACTATTATCTCAAAGTGTTGAACATTATTCTGGGCTCATAGACAAAAATGTGGTTAAATTAAAACAAAATACATTTTGCCCACTTGATAAGGATCTAGATGGATAAGGTTTTCTTAGTTTAATAAAGTGATTGCTGCAGTTGACAAGGCAGTGTTTGTCATTTGTCTTCAAGACACACAAGTACCCAGCATGAGAATTTATATTCATTCAATCACTGTGTCAGGGGAAAAGCAATTACTAAATGATTAAAGATGCTCAAGTGGAGAATTATATAATTATGCTTTGAGTCTTAAAGCTGTTAAAGACAAATAATTTAAAATTTCAGAAAAAAAAAAGACCCAAACTCTATAAGCTTTGACAATTAATGGGGCATACTGTTTGTAAAATATAGACAAAAAGTAGTCTTGAAAGCAGTCAAACTCAAGAGGACATCAATTAGTATTGTATGATATCTGGCATTTGGCAAGTAAAAATAAAGAATAATTAAAGTAAAATTTTCTAGATTAAAAAAAATCTAGAATAATGTTTTTTCTTCTTGTATTTTATTTAGACTTTTCCTGAAAACTTTAATCATTGTGAATAAGCAGTTTATCATTCAGGAAAAGGTACTGAGTATGCTGTCATCCATTCTTAATTTATAGACTTAAAATATGCACTTAGGTGGGAAAAATCATCTCATAAGGGAATCCTGGAAAAATAAACTTTATAAAAGTTTAATGATTTCTCATGAATTAGAAACTAGTTGGTAGCATTTTAAACAAATAAATTTTTGAAGGAGGTAGAGACAGCAACATTCATAGCCTATTGTAAAGCAAATCCCTGCCCGCTGAACTACTAACTGCAAACTGAATCAATTTTGAAATCTGAATGCTTCTCCTTAAGAAGTGTTAATAAAAATAGGTATATGAACATTTAAAGGTAAAAAACAACCTAATGTTAATAAGTAGAAATTAATACAAGCAGCAAGCCAATAATAGAAATCAGATTGCCCTACATTCTTCAAATCAAGGAAAACTCTATTCACTCAAATTCATAATAAATTAAAATATCTCCTTTAGGTAGTATTATTAGAAAATGTCAGGAAGCATGCTTTACAATGAGAAGCAACAAAAGTGGAGAGCCTTAGACTTTCGAAGTCATGATTTTACTTCAGAAGATGAGCCTTAAGGTCAAAGAGCACTTGAACACTACAAATATGTTTTACTTTAGTTTTAAGTGAAGGCCAAAAGATATAATTTCATATTTAAAAATATGGTAACTGGGGGTGGGGGTAGTGGGATGAATTGGGAGATTGGGATTGACATATATACACTAATATATATAAAATAGACAACTAGTAAGCATCTGCTGCATAAAAAAAAATAAAATTCAAAAAATAAATAAATAAAATGCAATTAAAAAAATAAAAATATGGTAACAGTCTCTACTGCTATGGAGTCATTAAGGAAATGGTGAGCACCAATAAGAGGTGAAGGTATGGTGGGACGCACTGAGCTGGGTGCATGGTTCATTCCAACTGAGTCGTATATGGATTACAGTAATATCCTCCATGCTGACTCTAAAGGTTATGGGACTCAAGAAAGATTATAACAATGAAAATGTTTTAAAATTTGTAAAACCCTACATTTTGTAGTATGCAGAAATACCTAATCCTAATGTGACCTACACCTTCTTACAACTCACACTTATTTTAATGGTCTACCATCATACCTACATAAGGCAAAAAATGATAATCCTTTGTAATTTAAGGAATTCAAGACAGCTGAAGTCACATCAAGTGTATTCAAAAGAAAACATAATTGTGAATACTGGTTAGGAAAGTTGAATAATATTTAGAAAAGGACATTAACAATTGGTTAAACAAGTCACAAAGAAAAAAATTTATATTACATCATTTTCTTTCTTTTGGTAAACAATTATAATTTAAGTCCGTCAGCCTGGTTAGCAAACATACAAAATTCATGGCTCTCACAATGTTTCCTTGAGAGAAAAGTTGAATTCATAGACATAAAGCATTCACGAAATGATAAATGTGAAATAAACAGTAAACTTCTCACATAAGAAAAAATAACTTAAATCACACTTACTTCAATCTATATGACATACAAGTTTAATTCAAATATGTCAATATGACATAATACTTTATTTCAAGCATTGAAAAACCTTTATAATAATGATTTGCAAAGTCAAATCTCAGTAGACAGATTACAGGTTTTTCATGTATCTCTTATTATCAGCTGTGGATAAATTTACTTTCTCTGCAAACTAACATTGTTTGGTTGCCATTTTCTGGTGACAGAATATAAGTGTTTTTTTTTTTTTTCACTTTGACTTCAGATACAGGGCTTAAAAAAATGTGCTATCACAAAAACAATATAGTATTCATATGATAGAGATATACAAAACATGAAGTGATCAAAATTGCCTTCATTAATTACTGAAGTGCATCTTTGCTAATGAATCATCAAACCTGGGAGTGGTCTTGGGGAACCATGACACACTGAGGTAAATATTCAATATATGGATGCTTACTATATTAGGACCTGGAAACACAGAGGTGTAGGTAAGTTGGGGGAATATCACATTATATTTGTATAGAGCTTTACAGTTTAGAAAGTTTTATTATGCATATTATTTCCTTAATTTCCAAAATAACCCTATAAAGTTTGCTGTTTTCTAAGCCTATAATTCCTGCCCTCTTTACATGTAAATGAATGAAGTTATTATAGTCTTAAACTAAAGCTCACTTAAGCCAGAGTACTCACATGTCCAAAAGGAATTTTGATAAGGATTTTCTTAATACAATATTGGTTAGAATTATGGATATCGTGAGGTTCCTGAGAAACTGAGTATTTATCAAACAAACACCAGATGCAAAATACGAACAAATTCAAGCCCAGATAACAGTTCTCAATCAATCTCGCTTAAGGTATTTCTTCAATTTCAGTATTTCAAAACCCTGGACTGGGAAGGCAGAGCTGTTTTAACCTATCTAGACTGCCCTAGGACGTGGCTTTACCTTTTGAAAGTACATTCTTCTTCAGAAGATGCTATTGCTATATTGGTTAAATTAATGCCTCAGAATGATGTGAGAATTTCAGTGCACACTCTAGTGTTTTTACCTTATCGGCCTGACGCATATAGCAGTAGAGAATTCCTCTCATACATTTTATAGCCGAGTGCTCCAGCTCATGGGTCCTTCCCTTGTCATCATCAATGCGCCTGGGTGAGAGAGATAACTCATGAGACAAATTGAAAATGCATTTGAAAAGGAAGCAGAGCTTTTGATAATTAAGTATTTAACTATCTAGCTAGCTAATCCTATGTTCTGGCGACATCTACTAATTCTGTAACAGTGAAACTGCAATTTCCCAGCAGATGTAGAAATGCTGGGGGAAAAAAAAATCCCATGATGAAACGCGCAAATTTCTCCTTCTTTTAAGGAAGTAAGCCAATTGCTTTAAAAATAGTATATAATATTTTCAACACTGACTTGGCTGAAACTTTAAAGGATATTTCTATATTGGAAAAATCCACCAAAAGATTTTTTAAATTCACTGTTACATAGTAGAGGCAATTTTAAATATCAATCCCTTTAGGTTATGCAATGGCCACTTGGATTCAAGGACGTGTAGATTAAGGTAGGCACATGTCTTCTTTGTTCTGCCATGTGTTTAATAATGCCAGGCCAGGCACTTCAGTCAGGAATGCCTTCAGCTATAACATGCATCCAGTATGATACATGATGCATTTGGGGCATAAAGTTTTATATTCTTAGGTCTTAGTTTAAAAACAATTGACCACAGTTTACATCTCTTGCTTTTAAAAAGAAAAAAAACAGCTAACACCTAACTGTTAAACTAGGTTGAGATGTCCTTCTGTCTTTAAGTTCCTTTATTATTGATCAGTGGCCTTCAAAAAAGAGGAATGAGAGTTACCCACCAATGAAAAAAACAGAAGCAGTTTATTCATGGTTTTACTAAATCTTAACTAAAATATCTGGCCATCATCCTCACTTGATAAAAAACATCACCTGTCTCCTTATTTTAAATTATACTATAATTACCTCCTCTTTCAATTACAGATCTCACATACCAGTAATGGAAACAAGGATGATCATTTTAACATAGGACAGTGAATGTCAGTAAAGAGTAAGTTATTTATCATTAGAACATCATTCCTCCTTTCATATGCAGGCGATAAAGTAAAACTAGTATGATTCTGCTCTGTGATCTATTTTCCCCCTGATGTCAGAGCCAAGTGTTAATAAAAGCAAATTATGGTGCGGATAACAGTGGACGGGGCACTGATAAATGAAGGAAACAGCACATCTGGAGTATAATGAGCTCAAAGAAATGTTCTGTATATAATTTCCACCTCACCTTAAAACAAAGAAATAATTCAGGAAAAAAAAAAGTCAAGTTTTTCTAAAACTGCCTTTAAAATAATTATCTGCCCCTAATTTCCACATACATTAAACCACGACTAAAATATTCCAGAATAATTCAGCTGCAATAAGGAATCCTATTTCAATGAAGCTTTCGTGTTTCTCCTTTGTTCTGCAAATAATAGTGGTAACCAGAAGAATATTTCTCTTCTGACTTAGAAAATAAAAGAACAGTTGTATTTGAGTAAAAACATTTAGGCAATTAGTATATATCTATCCCCTTTCCTAAGAGGTAAAATGAACCTAGTGATCCAAAATAACTCCTCTATTTTCTACAAGGAACTGGCAATATTCTACTCTCTTTAGCCAGCTCTGTGGATGCACATTCAAGTTTTAATATGACCTCAATAATACTTTTAATTTTAAAAAACAGATAAATAACTTTAAATTTAACTTTAGTCAATATATTGATCACAAGCTATGTGGAGATGTTGATCAGATATTTCTACCATATGAAGTCTTGAGTTTATATCTGAACCAGCATTCCATACTTATATAACTAGTGAAGAAACTAAACACTTGAATCCTATCATTGGTGCATTATTTCCACACAGCCAAACTTCAAGGAAAAAAAAATAAGAATACTGTTTGGTCATGTGACTTGACTGTTTACTAGCACTAAGCTAGGGCCACCTGTTATATTCAGTTCCTAAAATAGCAATAAATCTGACAAGGGAGGGAACTGGCTAACTTCTTGCATGAAGGCATCCTCTCTCTCCCTTACTGCAAGGGAGTAGCTCCCAAGTACTGCAAGGTATCTTGTCTGCCTTGAGTTTTTTTTTTTATTATTTTTTTAAATTTTTTTTATTAGTTTCTGCTCTATAACAAAGTGAATCAGTCATACATATACATCTGTTCCCACATCCCTTCCCTCATGCATCTCCCTCCCTCCTACCCTCCCCATCCCGCCCCTCCAGGCAGTCACAAAGCACGAAGCTGATCTCCCTGTGCTCTGCGGCTGCTTCCCACTATCTATCTACCTTATGTTTGGTAGTGTATATATGTCCATGCCTCTCTTTCGCTTTGTCACAGCTTACCCTTCCCCCTCCCCATATGCCTTGAGTTTTTGTATTTCTAATATATGCACATTTAAACAGTCTGAAAGTACTTTTTCAAGTCAATACTCTTTTTAAAAAAATTACTTACTCTTCTCAAATATAAAAAGTAAACTGAATTCCATATTTAAACCCTAATTTAAAGTCATGTTTTTTTCTAGAAGTTATATTAGAAAGAACAAAAAATGTGAAAACCCTACATGATACTATTTAGTATGGCATAAAGTATAGGTTCAACTTTCTTTTAACAGATTTTGTATAATTGACTAGGTTCAGGAACAGTTTTAACCTAAACCATGTAAATCAATATAATTATTTATAAAATAATTATAATGGTTATAATTATATAAAATATAAAATTTTATTTATATTAATTATAATTATATTCACATACAATTATAATATAATATAATGTAATGTAATATAATTATACATAGTGTAATATAGATATAGTGTAATATAATTATAATTTTAACCAATGGCATATTCAGGACTACAACTTTATATGTAAATGACATTTTAAAAAGTCAAACATTTTAGTAAGTATTTCTTCCCTCCTCTAAAATAAAACAAAATTATAAAGTGAAACTGTAATATTACATTTAAGGAAAACTATTTCAAAGTGTTTTTTTGCAAATAAGTTACTTCATTGTCTCTTGACTTTATCCAATTATTTAATTAAATAACATCAAATTATACTCCTAATGTATATGAAATATAAATGTGCATAAAATAATCCTTTTAAGTCCTCAGTACACATGCACACACACGCAAATTCAAACAGAAGTGAGGTTTCAAGAGATTGTTGACAAGACTGATTGAAAACTAATACAATTAGAAAAATTAAATTACTTCCATTTTCAAAAATGAATAACTTTATATTATGCATTCATTACCAATAAGAGATTGATATAAATTCCTCAAGAGAAAATACTGACAGCTTAATTTTTGAGGAATTCTTCCTAATATAATCTATATGATTTCATTAGCATTTACAAGCAGAACTGGAAACAAAATTCTACTAATTTTACAACATGGGGATTCTCTAAACAAACTATCACAACATAATATTGTGAAAGTAAAAAGGGCTTCATAGTAATTTTGTGGTAAGGACCCTTGCATTTCTCCAAATAGAACACATTTTGCTTGCTAGTAAAACAAAAAATCTGCTACTTTAACTACGTAAGAAGATAAATTATCCAGGGAGTATATAGATAGTGTCGCCAGCAAAGAAAAGATTTTAAATTCTCTATCAGATGTTTGAAGCCTCCTGGGAAAAGGCCTGTACTCTTGTTTTTTTAAAGTGATTTTCCCCCAACATTTTATTTACAAAAATTTCAAATCTATAGAAAAGCTAAAAGAATGCTACAACTACTCTTCACCTGGATTCACCAGTTGTTAAAATTAGCTTGCATTCTCTATTTTCTGCAGTATTTGAAGTACCATTACCCACACATATTTCAGAAGTATCTCCTAAAAACAAGGACATTCTCCTACATAACCATAATATCATTATCATACCCAATGAATTGATACTGTAATGTCTAATATATAGTGTATATCAAATATAATCCAATTATCCCCAAAATATACTTTACACTTTTTTTTTTTTTTTGCGGTACGCGGGCCTCTCACTGTTGTGGCCTCTCCCGTTGCGGAGCACAGGCTCCGGACGCGCAGGCTCAGCGGCCATGGCTCATGGGCCCAGCCGCTCCGCGGCACGTGGGATCTTCCCAGACCGGGGCCCGAACCCGTGTCCCCTGCATCAGCAGACAGGCTCTTAACCACTGCGCCACCAGGGAAGCCCACTTTACACTTTTTTAATGCGTGATTCAATCAAGGTTCACGCATTGCATGTAGTTCTCATAATCTAGCCATCTTCACACCTATTTTCTAATCTTCTATGATTACTACATTTTTTAAGAGCTCAGGCAAGTTGCCTTACAAGTAGTCACAATCTGGCTTTGTCTGATTGTTTATTTACAGATAGAGCCATTTACACATTTTGGTAAGAAGTCGATATGGGTAATGTGCCACATCAGGAGGCACCTAATGTCAGTCTGTCGCATTACTGGTTTGACTACTTGGTTAAGGTGCTACTGGTCCTAAGACTAGTAGTTGCTAGACATTTAATGAAGTTACATTGTGCTTACATAGAATATGGTAAAAAATGCTGGTAGTGACATTAGCAAACAAGTGCTGAAGGTGACTGCCTTTATATTATCTCACTATTTGATTTTCTTTACAAGTGCAACACATCAATGATTTAAGACAGAGGAATCGTGTTCATGTGAAAGATACAATTTTCAAATCAGAAGTACATGCATGTATCACCTTCAGAAAATTAATATTCAGAAACCTCATTTTTGTAACGGTTAAAATGTATCACTATTGACAATGTGTCAGGACCCACAACAGATGCTTTCCATATATAATGAAATAAATGAAGTAAGGAGAACTTTTGTATTGTGAAAAGATTTATTTTTCTTTTACTTTATGAAATAATTATTTGATTTACAACCAGATTATTAAGTGATACCCCAAAGAAGTATAGTAAGAAAAACACTAAACTGGGAGAAGGAAGGAGAAGAGTCCCGGCCCTGGCTCTGTCATTAACTAGTTGTGCAATTTTGAACCAATCTGTTGACTACTCTAGGCCCTAGTTTTATCATCTGTAAAATTCAATCACCATCAATTTCCTCTGTGATTGAAACCAATCAACTCAACGAGAATGGGCAATCCATTCTGTCAAAGACTAATGATGATTTACAAACCTAGAGATGAGAAATTTTGGTCACAAAGTCATAAAATGTTAGAACTTGTCTCATGTAAATCCTTAGGAAAATTGAAGGGTTTAGAGTCCTAAAAGGAGATGTGAGCAGTTGCAGGTAACACAGTGACTCAGTAGCAGAGCCAAAAGATAGCTGCCCAATTTGTCTTGGGGTTACAAAACCCTATTACCTAGACTTGGAGTTACTAGTAAAAGACACACCAGCTTACCTGTATGCAAGAGCCAAAGCCCAGGCCCCAGCAGCGCAGTATAGACTGTCATGGATCTTGGCCTTCTGATCATCACCACATGTTTTTGTGGGAAAGAGACCAGTGGTTGGACTTTGATACAGCAGCAATGTTGACTTGACTGAAATTGAAAACAAGAAAAAGAATGAATTGTAAAGCCATCCATTTCCCTTGAGCTGAAGGTCGTAAACTTCTTTGGTTTCCTCATCCTACAATTTTGTTGTTTCTAAACTTAGCTGTAGTATAAAACTTTTGAAGATGTAGAAACAACTCTGGGTAAGTAACTGCAGCCTAAGTAGGGATCCACCCTGCATGAAGGGGTCTTTCCACTTTTGAAGAAAGAACTCAGCTAACTGGCATTTAAAAAGCCTTCAGCACATCCTTCTTTATGTCAGCAAGTGTTATAAGGCAACATCAGATACAGAAAAAAAAGATTAACCAAAAAACTAAGTATATTTTCAAAAATAAGTTCAATAGGGAAAAATAAAGCAAATATACAACAAAGAGTTGTATACATTTGCTAAATCCAAAGCTAACTCAACCCCAAACAGGCCAGAATCCTGTTTTTCACTGATGACTAATTTGTACCTGAAGAGCAATGTATTCATTTTACATATTATATTAGCGATATGTTTAACATTTTAAAACTGAATCCCATCTTTATATGACGTGAAAATGGCAAGCGAATAATTATTTTGTGAACATTCAACTTAAGTCAAAGAAGTCTGAAATCAGTGTTTTCCAGTTGTCCCTCAGTATGCACAGGGATGGTTCCAGGACCCACCATGCATGCGAAAATCCTCAGACACTCAAGTCCCTTATCTAAAATGGCTAATACAGTAGGCCCTCCTTATCTGCAGGTTCTGCATCTGCAGATACAGAAAGCAAACTCTACTACCTTTTATAAAACAGTCCTAAAATAGAAAAATAAACACACTAAAATTACATTTCCTAAAAGCTATTTTATTCCTGTCTAACTATAAATGGATGAGTAATGTTTTTCCCCAAAATAAATTAAGTTACTTTAATCTAGATTGGCATATGTCAACTACTTTAGGACAGTTTTTCGAAGGTCTAAAGTACTCTGGTCCATCACAGAGATTAAAGACTTAAATTTCTTTTTCTTTTTTCAGACTAAACTGACATTATCATTTCTTTCAGAATACCAGGGTATTTATTATTTTTCGCAGAGTAAAAAACTGGTCCTCATAGTCCAAAGTAAAAAACAGACATTTCTTTTAAAAGGCAGTTCAATCTCTTTAGCTAGTTATGGCTACAAAGATAATAAGTGGGCAACATAAGAATATATACCAGAATCTTGACCAAAATAAGTTGAAATAAGGTTTACATGATACTGACACAAAAAAATCCTTCTCATTAGTGAGACAAATAAATCAAATTTTATATGTGACATACTAGGCCACATAAATGGCACAAGAAGCAAACTGACAAAAAAAATTAATAGGTGTTTCCAACTTACAGTCTGATGAACAAAGAGGAGCCTCCTAAATACATACATATCTCAAAGTTGCTTGCTCACATTAAGTAACAAAATTTGTCAGGTTGATCCTGACAAAAACAAAACAGCAACCAAAAAAACAGGGACCTGATATCAGTAACAGTAACCTGAGATTACCTTTTGAACCTCAATGAATTAGAAATGGATATAAAAGGTTCAGGACTACATAGGAACCATGTATAGGTAAATAAGAAAGGAATACTCCTACAAAATCTTTGTGTAAGAATTATTCAAGAGACAGCCTCTAGTTCTCAATTCTGGTAATATTTAGGAAGGCTAAGAGGACACAGAGGACACTGGTGACAGTTTCAAAATGATTCAAGGGACAGATATGACTTGTCAGATTCCTTTTATAGTCCCCATATCTTATGCAATTGGAATATGTAGCTGTCTAAGCACTGAAACTACCCCAACATCCAAATGAGAGAACATCATCCATATAATATATATAACATAACTAAGGCATAGCTACCTAAGGACATGTTTTCCTCAGGTTTTGCTTACCAATTCTGTAATAGTGATCCAATTTATCCCACAGAGTTTCATCATCAGGTCTCGGAAGATTAATGCTTTTAAGAGGTTCATAAACTGAGCCTGAAAGAAAAATGAAAACCCATCAAATTCAATCATTTTCATCCAGATAAACAAAGAAACTTCTAAACAAATGAAGAAGTTCTACTTAGCAATCTAATTTTCATTTTTATAGTGAACTATCACATTTCACTACTTGTCAAATTTTGGGTGGGAAAAGGAAAAAGAAGAAAGCACTTGTAGTATTTCTAAATGTTATGAGCTATCGCCCTCCTCACCCCCAGCAGTCAAGCCAACTAACTCATGTATACTGGTTCTAACATCTCAAATATCACTAATACTCCTGTGGTAGTCCAGTAGCTCAATGATTTCAGTTCCTTCTGAGAAATATCAATATATCTACTTACATGCCCTGAAATCCAAACCTTATTCCTTATCCTCATGCATTATCAGGCAGTTTTCTGTCAAACAATCATACCCTCAAAACCTCAAGGAAAAAGATACTGTACATGTTCCAAAGTCATTCACTTCATGAATATTCAGATAGTTTTCATACTGAAAGCCTGAAGCCTCCACTTTCTCCTAGGTAGATAATACTTGCCTTATTATCTAGACTATAAGCAGAAACCATTTCTACTTCTCAGCCATGGAAACTGCAGCAAGGTGTTAGCAGAATACACTGCTCAAAAGCTACAAAATTCATGTAATCATGATAATCTGCCACAAAATGGATACAGAAAATTGTTCACTTGACTAGTGCACTTTCTCAACTGCTGACTGAAAGGAAGACATCTGACCCTTCAGCCATCAGAATAAGTACTGACTCTTATTCTTGTTAAAAGCACTCAGAAATTATAAACATCTCAAAGTCACAATTAATCCACCCTGGAACTCAGGTAATCCATGTCATATAGTCTAACAACATAGCACAAGAGTGAACCTATAACTTACCAGGGCCGGGGGTCGTGTTGGCAGGCATTAAGAATCAGTTTTTAAAGAAAATTAAAGCATTTATGTTCGTAAAATTGCTATGGCCAGTATGCTAGTTTAAAGCCAAGTTATTTGAAATCTCTTTATGTTTAGGGGAAGTAAGGTAAAGATCTACACATTCAGGCAATAGTCCCATTATCTTCTGTTAGAAAGAGAGATGACTTATGGATGAAAACAGGGAATATGAAATGACTTACTCTGAGTGAAGAGATTTTTCTAAAACAGTCTTCACAATGACACCAACGAGAATGGACCCCATAGTGAAGTATGGAGAGGACCAACACAGAGAGGAAAGCATCAGGACTGCAAAGGAGGCAAGGGTGCACACATGCCCTCTGCCTCTCTGCATTCAATTAGCTCTGGGTAGGTTTAAGTATATTGGCAGTATATGGGTAGCCTGGCAGCTGGGAAGGAATGCTTGCATGTTAGGTGATAAGCTCTGGGGGGTCTACACACTCTCGGTGAAATTCAGCCATAATTAATAAAATAAAATCAGGTACAAATCATCACGTTTTAAATTGTGCATATGGATATACAAAGACTAAAGGGGACATGTTTGCTGGGGTGGAATGATTGTGGAATGATTTGTTTTTACTTAGATTTTATTTAGATTTGTTTTTATTTATTTTGTTGTAAAATGATTTGTTTTTATTTAGAGCACTATTCGTAGAGCTAAGATTTTGCTTTATATGAGAAAAATAAAATCACCAAATGTTGCATATACATTTTCATTACAATTAGATAAATAATACATGTGCATATGGATAAAGATTGAAATAGAATGTGCAAAACTGAAATCTACTTGCATTATAATAGTAGGTGAATTTATTTTGAAAGATTATTTTAATGACATTGTATCAGGGTTTTTAGAGTGAAAAAAATACTTCCTTTAAAAGTACTATTACATTTAAGGTACCCCTTACCTCCCCCAAAAGACTAAAATGATTCTGTCATCTAATGTTTTTCAATAAAATCACCCATGGAATTTCTTAGAAGCAACAATAAATAAACAAACGGGAAACCAGACTTTTCAAGAAAATAAAGACCCATTCAGCAGGAGCTAAAAGAGAAGAGTTCAAGCAAAGCAGAAAAGTGTAAAAGTAAAATCAGCTAATTCACTGAGAATCTATGTTTTCTTATACCTTCCTATATCTTCAAAGAAAGCCCATGGTAAATTAAGAACAGCTTGGCTAGATAAATGTCAACACTTCAGTGATCACCACTATATTGCTTCTGAAGTAACTGCATAAAATTAAATTACTTAGAAAGGAAAAGCAATAATGGAAACATTTTAAACAAGAATTAAACATCTGAAAAGCATCAATACCAATACAAATGTGGAGGAGAAAGAAATCAACAATAGAGTACAAGTTCCCAAAGACAAAGAAAAAGATGAAAAATAACAGAAAACTCTAATAATGTTTAGAGTTCAAAATGAAATGAATTTTTAAAATATAAATTTCTCCTTTCCATGTTTTTCTCATTTGAATTTTGCCTATATCTAAACATCACAAAGTAAAATGAAACTTATCAGTTATCAAGTTTGTAAAATGAGCTTAAACATGTCAACCTGATTTTTTACCTGACAATTCACTTTGTATTAGAAAAATACAGTCTACATCTTCATTTCAGAACACGTTATGTCAAACAGATAACAGCGATAAAGAAGAGAAAGCAGAAGTTGTTACTTGAAGAGAAATATTACAGCTTTATCATGAAGGAAGAAAGTGCTATTTACTAACAAAGAGACTAAAGAATGAGCTGCTCTGTGAGACATAAACAGTATTATAGAAAGAGATAAACTTAACAAAGGTATAAGCTTTCTGAATTTTGCACTATAAACCCAGAAGGTTTCTGAGTGTTACGGAGAGGCTCTTAAGAAATCACAAAACAGCACTGATAGTTAAATAGTAACTGTTAAAAGCATGAAATAGATGACCCAAGAGGAAATTCAAGGCAGAAAACTGATCAGCAAACCAAAACATCAGAAGTGTATTATTTGGGCATCTTACTTTATATGATTCAAAGCTCTTTAATACATACAAAAATATTATTAATCAAGATTTTGATGATCCCTAAAGTAGTTTTATCATTTTTCCATGCATGGTGGTGGACTAAGATAAATATCATTATTTATTCATTCAGTTAATATATACAGTGAATGCATAAGAATCTGGACCATACATCTAGCAGGCTACCAAGGCCTACAGATTAGGAAGACAGGTAAGGTTTTGAATAAGATTATATTTTTTTAATATATATATATATATATATATATATATATATATATATATATATATATATATAAATGGATAACAAGGTAGAGTGGTGAGCTCCTTAAAAGACAAAGGACAGGAAAATTTAATCCCCCTGTGGGGCTCAGAGAACAGGGAACTCCTGCATTGCAATCTCTAAACTTACTAGCAATTTCAAATAATGAATTGCCATCTAAATAGGAAGGTAACAACTGAACTCCAGGAAGATGTTAAGTCATAAATATATATACACATATGCACACATACTTAATATAGATATTTTAAAAAATTTTTTATTTATTTTATTTTTGGCTGCATTTGGTCTTTGTTGATGCGCGCGGGCTTTCTCTAGTTGTGGCAAGCGGGGACTACTCTTTGTTGCAGCGCACACTTCTCATTGCGGTGTCTTCTTTTGTTGCAAAGCACAGGCTCTAGGCACGTGGGCTTCAGTAGTTGTGGCAAACGGGCTCAGTAGTTGTGGCTCGTGTGCTCTATAGAGTGCAGGCTCAGTAGTTGTGGCGCAGGGGCTTCGTTGTTCTGCAGCATGTGGGACCTTCCCAGACCAGAGCTCGAACCCATGTCCCCTGCATTGGCTGGTGGATTCTTAACCACTGCGTAATCAGGGAAGTTCCTAATACAGTTCTAAAACTTATACACGTCTCATGAAACAAGATACTATATACTAAGATTTTTTTTGAAGTGATACACATGAAGGTTTAGGTGAAGAAATTATATCACTAAAGGGTAAATTTTATTGACACACTGACCCTAGTATGCCCTTTCACAGGATAATTTAATTATAAATTTAAATCCTTAGAAAGGACCATAGGATTCTGATTCTCTCCCTCAATTAAAATAATTTCTTTTCATATTAAAAAAAAAGATAACATTCTATCACCCTAAAAAAGGTATCATTAACATTTTGGTACGTTTTGGTACATTTGGTACATTAACATTTTGGTGCATTCTTTTCAGGCATTTTTTACTGTGTATATTTTTTTAATGTACACTTTTTAATGTGTATATATTTTTTAGTGTGTATATATCACATAAACACATAAAATTTACCGCATATAGGATCATAACATACATACTGTTTTTCTCATGGACATAAGTCCTTTTTTTCCTTACCTCATCCTCTTGTCCTCTTCTGTACTCATAACCACACATTTTCCATGTTTATATAATCAAACATATAGGTAAGAATGAGAGAAGAGTCTGCCCTTGCTCATTTTATGAAAATGGGATCATGACACAGATCTGTGCTTGCATTTAGCTCCTCTCATTTAACCACACACAGGGAAATCACTAAAAGTGATGGCTCTTTCTTTTGCTATATTACAACTTATTCCAGTAGCCCCCCATCAGTGGGTATATAATTTGCTTCCTATTTTTACCATCACAAACAATACTGCAAAACACAGATATACATAGCTATAACCAGGAGTGTGCTAGAACCAGTGAGAACTGGCTGGAGAGAGTCAACTGTTAAATTGTCAGGAATTTTGGGACTGGTTGTGAAACACAGCCATAACTGCAAATTAAATTACAACTAATTATTAAAAACAATGGTAATAAATAATCAAGCCTCATCATTTCCAAATTACTACATTCTACTATTATATATACTTTTGAGTTTATTTATACCTATATATCTGTACATTGGAAATACTATGTAATAGCATGTTACAATACATATCTTCCCAACTCTGCATTCAGTAATGTCACGTAAAGAAGTAGTATTGAATTAAATGATAAATGCACTTTTTACAACAAATGGCAAATTATATTTTTTAAAAATGCTAAAATAATTCACATTTCTACCAGTAATATAAGGGCTCCATTCTTCTAAAAGCTTTTTCAATCTGATAGGAGTAAAGCAGTAGCCCTCTTTTACTTAACGTTCATTTCCCAGACTACTAGTGAGTTTGAGAATCTTTACAAACTGGCCATTTGGATTTGCTCTTCTGTGAACTGCCTACATCTTATTGCCATTTGCTACTGCTTTATCAGTGTTTTTGTCATCAATTTCTAAGAGCTCTTTGTATGTTTTGTGTGCTATTTAACATTTCCATTTCAAATATTTTCCCGAGCTTTCATTAGTATACCAATGTCAAAATTAAAAAAAAAAAAAGTAATGGTCAATCTATCTCTTTCCTCATTTGGTTCTAGTCTTCCTTTCTGTTTACAAAGGTTTTCATTAGGGACTTAGTCTGGAAAGATCCCACATGCTGCGGAGCAACTAAACCTGTGTGCCACAACTACTGAGCCTGCGCTCTAGAGCCCACATGCCACAACTACTGAAGCCCGCACGCCTAGAGCCCATGCTCTGCAGCGAGAGGCCACCGCAATGAGAAGCTCACGCACCACAATGAAGAGTGGCCCCTGCTCACTGCAACTAGAGAAAGTCCACGTGCAGCAAAAAAGACCCAAAGCAGCCATAAAAAAATAAATTTAGTCAAAAATAATAAATAAATAAAAAGGTTTTTGACAACCCCAAGGTTATACATATAGTTACTGCAATTTTCTTCTAAGTTTTTTATAATGTTAAAAAAATAAAGTTTCCCACTTAGCTATTTTATCCATTGAGAATTTGTTTTCTAAACCATTTTTAAAGTAAGTAGTAAATTCCATTCATTTTAAAAAGATCAAAATTTTTTTTTAGGTTACAAAATATTCAATAGAAAGATCCATTTGTCCTAAATTATAAAGAGACCATCTCAAACTATTGGATTCTAATAGACAATTTCCTCTTGAAATAATACAACTTAATTTTGAAAAGCTATATAAAAACTCTCGTATCTAATAATGTAGCATTTGATCTACTTATATGCAAGATTTCAAACCCATCATGGACATATGGTATTTACAAACAGCTTAAACAATAATCAGCTTCATGTGCAGCTACATTAATGTCTCTAAAAATCGCAATTGCTTGGAGCAACATATATTGATTTTTTTAAGTACTGTACGTAGCACTCAATGATGCATATTGACACAAAGTTAAAACATAAAGTATGCTGCACCCTTTCATTTTTCTATAGGTCTTGGGTTCTATCAGAGAAATACACAAAAAATGTGAAAGTAGAATCTTAGCCCAAGGAAAGAATCAATCAGTATCTTCTGCCTGCATTTTATTCATGATTCTCTAACTTTGGGAATGGAGCAGGGTGAGATTCACCAGTTCTAAAGACTGCAACTTTAGAATCTTCTGCCTGAGCTAATGGTAAACAGCTAATTTTATAGACATAGGACATTAAGAACTGTGATTTTTCAGTCAGGAAAGTCTCTGAAAGCCTTAGTCTCTTAAGCCTAAGTTTTTGAAAACAGTGAAGTGCAGAGGCTAATAAACTATTAAGAAAGTATGTACAAAGAAGCAGTTGAATAACCAAAATCCCTGAGCTAACATATTCTCCAACAAAATAATCAGGAACATCAGGAACTAAGAAGAATCTGAAGCCCTTGCATTGTAGAGGGTCAAAAAGCCCCCCCGTTTCATGAGGTTTGGATAGTCCTTATACTTACATGCATATAGAGAAGGTGAGGAGGGCAGGAAGGGTACAGACCAGGAAGGCATGGAAAAGCAAAGAGATAGCCTTGTATATGAACATACAAAATATATGCAAACCACATCTGTGGTTTATCAGTTAATTATTAAAACATTAATTTCTGAGTTAAGATATCAAGGTTCCCAGAGTATAATAATTATATGTTTATCATCTATATATGATACAATGTATTTTCAAGCAACTTTGAAATTTAAATTAAATCATTAACTTGGGATGATAAGTTCTTCATCTTAAAATTCTCTTTTACTCCTTCACTGATAAAAACTAGAAGGATACTACTATAGAAGGGACAAATTATTCTCATTCTCACCTTTGTATTCCTAATGCTTGTACTAGGAGGTTCACAATCCAAATGTTTATTGAACTGCCTGACCCACATGATTAGGGGGAGGCCTTCTTCAATTCCACAGGCAGAGTTAATTGTTCCATATTCTGCATTCTTACAGCACTCTGTAAATACCTTAAGTACAGTTCTTGCTTATGACAATACATTTTATTTTCACTAGTTGGTTAATGTGCTATACTACACTGGAAGCCAATCTACAACAGGGACCATATCTAGTACATAGTAAATGGCAGTGAAAGTTTGGTAAGAAGAGGGAAAACATGGAGAGAAGCTGACAAAAATAGTTTTCCTGAAAAGCTTGTTTTCAGGAAACTTCTGATGACCAGTTTACAATATTTTCACAGGCTATGCTATCTCCTGCTGCTCCCATCCAACTTGATTTAATCATCCAGTCCCACCTCTTCAGACTTTCATGATTAGACAAGTTGAAAAACTTACTAACTTTAGAATGGATACCCGTTAACTTTTATAGTTAAAAGGTTCAAATACACTATATATGACTCAGCACTTTGAGCATCTTCCAAGATCACCAACATCTCCTTCCAAAACAAAAAAACAAAACTTAAACCATGATTTTCTTTACTGTATAATTTCTTAAAATGAGAAAGGGAAATTTTGCATGCATACTACTTTGCATTGTACCAGATACTTTAAATACATTGTCCCATTTCATCTTCCTGACAAAGGAAGGAGGTTGGCATTAAATTGAAGCACAAAGAAGTTATTAAATGGCAGTCTAAATTGGAACACGGGGTTCTCTAAAGACAAACTATATGTGTGCTCTTTGTCCTATACCATGAAACCTCATAAAAATGCTTGGCTAAGAAGAGTTAAGAGCCCTTAATCCCTGTTTTCATTTTCTGTTTTAAACAACAGACTGCTCCAAAATTATATGTACATGTATATATACATATATGTATACTTTTCCTTACTTAACTCCAATTTATTATCACAGTTCATCTGAACCTTCAACTTTTTAAGTCTATGTTTCTCCATGGCAAGTTGGGTAAGAAACATATTTTAAATGTAAAATATGAAGTGGCAAATATAAAATAGCACAACTTCTTAAAAATGAAGTAAAATTTGCCTCTTCAACTAATCCAAATAAGATGTGAAAAGGCCACTCAACTGTTCCCATTTTATTTTTAATAAAAAGGTATTAAGTTCTTCCAGTGACCTTTAAGGAAGGAGCATGGCCAATAAAATCTATTTAAGGATATTAAATCTGGTTGATGTTTCATGAGTTGACCTTATAAATACCAATCACTCAATTAGCTATTTCATTTTCCTTTCTTATTTATAGTCTAGTAGAGTCCCTTGACATAACATAGCATGAATGTATATGATTTCTGTGAGGTCAGAGCTGTATTCTAATAATTCTAGTGTTTCTAAAAAGTTTCTGGAACTCCCTTTTTGAAAAAAAATGCATTCAGAAATGACACAGTTATTTAAATTTCTCAACAGTAGTTGTTATATTCACTGTTATAACCCCAGTGCCAATAGTGCCAGGAAAACAGTGAGCACTCAATAAATATTTATTCAACAAATGGAATTAATATCCTCTGATATCTAAAATTTGCCAACAATTACTCGAAACCAGCTGCAATGAATAAGGTGATTCATCAGAGCAGATGAAGTTAGGTAAGACTCACTGATCAATATCCTAAGCTGTGACCATGTAGTAATTCAACTTGTTCTATTCTTCTATTTTAATCTGTTCTGTTCTCGTCTTCTATTGCTCATAAAGGAGGATCTGAGTGAAATCATAAAAGGATATGATTTAAAAATGATTTGATCACTAGAATAAATGTATATAGCTTACAAGTGAGCTACTTTATAAACGATAATACTAATCTGAACATATAAGATTTCTGAAGAGAAACCCAGTCATTATTTCACACTTATATTACAAGTAAAAATTTTCAATTCCAAACTTCTAAGACTTAAATGATAGCATCTTAGTTAAATATTAATTGAATTACATGGAGGGGAAAAAGAACTTCACTATACACCATTCCCAATCTTTACAAGAAATACTTAATTTTATTATGTCTTGTTATTATAGTGATTAAAAGCATGTGACATGAGGCATTTTACTGTGTCATACGTTATTCAACACAAGTCCTACAGAAATAATACTTTCAGCATTTAGAAAGATGGCAACAAACCATTTTCCTTTATCATTTGCACTTTGATAAATCCTGGTCTGTATTTCTTGTCTTGGCAGAGTTCAGTAATGCATTTAATATGAATGTTAATACTACTAATTATAAATTGCCCTGATAACACTTTATAGGGTAAGCTCGAACAGAGGAAGTCTTGAATGTTAATCGAAAAAAATCACAATAAACTATGAATTAGCAAAGTAAGCTAACACTAAGAATAAAAATATTCTCAACCAGAAAAAAAGTAGAAGTACATCTGACAGTATAGAGTTTGTAGACAAAGAATGCTAGCTAATTTTCTTCTCGTCAAATTGCAGTGACGTTTACATCACTGGCTAAGTAAAACAGGGCAGAGACGTTTTTGCCATTTTCTACACTATACTATCAGACCTTGGAGATTTGCTTCAAAGCTGTCCTGAGAGCCTGTGTCAGTAAACTGCCTTCTGTGAAGACCTACATACAATAAAATCATAATTGACAAAACTTTCTTGTATAGAATCCAATCACATTTTTTAGAAGCCATATTTTAGTCTAGTGAATAAGGTTAATCCCAAGGTTCAATCAAGTAAAAAAAAGAGGTCTCCCTGCTCTCCATCATCCCTCCTCCTCATCCCCCAGAGTGTAAGGAAGCTCCTGGATAGACACTGTCATAATACCTAGGAGGTTGTGGAAAGAACATGGGCTGTGAAAACAGATAGACCTTGGCTGCAATCACAGCTATGTCCTTCACAACATTGTGGATTTGGGCTCTCTCTGAGCTAGGACTTCTAACCTGTAAAGCTGGGGAAAATTTAACCTCACAGGATTGTAGTGAGACTTAAATGAAATATTTTAAGTATAGCACTGGCACACTGTATATTAACTACTTACTGTCTTCCTTTCTCCACCCTTAAATTTTTGAATCTCCTCTTGCACTTAGCCAAAGACTGGTTAGAAAATTAAAAATCAAGGAATTTTGTTTAACTGTTAATCAGAATCCTCCTGATCAATGCAAGGATGGATAAACCCCACATAGTGATTTTAAATCTGTAATTTTAAAAATCAGTAATTAAGAAACAGCAAAAACACTATGTATCTTCCTGGGAGAAATGTCTATTTAGGATTTCTGCCCTTATTTGGATTAGGTTGTTTCTATTTTTGATACTGAGCAGCATGAGCTGCTTGTATATTTTGGAGATTAATCCTTTGTCAGTTGCTTCATTTGCAAATATATTCTCCCATTCTGCAGGTTGGCTTTTTGTCTTGTTTATGATTTCCTTTGCTGTGCAAAAGCTTTGAAGTTTCATTAGGTCCCATTTGTTTATTTTTGGTTGTATTTTCATTTCTCTAGGAGGTGGGTCAAAAAGGATCTTGCTGTGATTTATATCATAGAGTGTTCTGCCTATGTTTTCCTCTAAGAGTTTGATAGTGTCCGGTCTTACATTTAGGTCTTCAATCCATTTTGAGTTTATTTTCGTCTATGGTGTTAGGGAGTGTTCTACTTTCATTCTTTTACATGTAGCTGTCCAGCATTCCCAAAACCACTTATTGAAGAGGCTGTCTTTTCTCCATTGTGTATTCTTGCCTCCTTTATCAAAGATAAGGTGACCATATGTCCGTGGGTTTATCTCTGGGCTTTCTTTCTGTTCCACTGATCTATATTCCTGATTTTGTGTCAGTACCATACTATCTTGATTACTGTAGCTTTGTAGTATAGTCTGAAGTCAGGGAGCATGATTCCTCCAGCTCTGTTTTTCGTTCTCAAGATTGCTTTGGCTATTCGGGGTCTTTTGTGTTTCCATATAAATTGTGAAATTTTTTGTTCTAGTTCAGTGAAATATGCCATTAGTAATTTGATAGGGATTGCACCAAATCTGTAGATTGCTTTGGGTAGTAGAGTCATTTTCACAATGTTGATTCTTCCAATCCAAGAACATGGTACATCTCTCCATCTATTTGTATCATCTTTAATTTCTTTCATCAGTGTCTTACAGTTTTCTGCATACAGGTCTTTGTCTCCTTAGGTAGGTTTATTCCTACATATTTTATTCTTTTTGTTGCAGTGGTAAATGGGAGTGTTTCCTTAATTTCTCTTTCAGATTTTTTTATCAGGGTATAGGAATGCAGGAAATTTCTGGGCATGAATTTTGTATCCTGCTGCGTTACTAAATTCACTGATTAGCTCTAGTAGTTTTCTGGTAGAGTCTTTAGGATTCTCTATGTATAGTATCTTGTCATCTGCAAACAGTGACAGCTTTACCTCTTCTTTTCCAATTTGGATTCCTTTTTTTTTTTTTTTTTTTTTTGGCGGTACGCGGGCCTCTCACTGTTGTGGCCTCTCCCGTTTTGGAGCACAGGCTCCGGACGCGCAAGCTCTGCTCACGGGCCCAGCCGCTCTGCGGCGGCATATGGGATCCTCCCGGACCGGGGCACGAACCCGTGTCCCCTGCATTGGCAGGCGGACTCCCAACCACTGCGCCACCAGGGAAGCCCTGGATTCCTTTTATTTCTTTTTCTGCTCTGATTGCTGTGGCTAAAACTTCCAAAACTATGTTGAATAATAGCGGTAAGGGGAGGCAACCCTGTCTTGTTCCTGATCTTAGTGGAAATGGTTTCAGTTTTTCACCACTGAGAATGATGTTGGCTGTGGTTTATCATATATGGCCTTTATTATGTTGACATAAGTTGCCTCTATGCCTACTTTCTGCAGGGTTTTTATCATAAATCGGTGTTGAATTTTGTCAAAAGCTTTTACTGCATCTATTGAGATGACCATATGGTTTTTCTCCTACAATTTGTTAATGGTTTATCACATTGATTGACTTGCGTATATTGAAGAATCCCTGCGTTCCTGGGATAAACCCCACTTGATCATGGTGTATGATCCTTTTAATGTGCTGATAGATTCTGTTTGCTAGTATTTTCTTAAGGATTTCTGCATCTATGTTTATCAGTGATACTGGCCTGTAGTTTTCTTTTTTTGTGACATCTTTGTCTGTTTTTTTTTGTATCAGGGAGATGGAGGCCTCGTAGAATGAGTTTGGCAGTGTTCCTCTGTTATATTTTGGAAGAGTCTGAGAAGGACAGGTGTTAGCTCTAGTATAAATGTGTGATAGAATTCGCCTGTGAAGCCATCTGGTCCTGGGCGTCTGTTTGTTGGAAGATTTTTAATCACAGTTTCAATTTCAGTGCTTGTGATTGGTCTGTTCATATTTTCTACTTCTTCCTGGTTCAGCCTAGGAATGGTGTGCTTTTCTAAGAATCTGTCCATTACTTCCAGGTTGTCCATTTTGTTGGCATAGAGAGATCCTTTGCATTTCAGCAGTGTCAATTGTTACTTCTCCTTTTTCATTTCTAATTCTGTTGATTTGAGTCTTCTCCCTTTTTTCTTGATGAGTCTGGCTAATGGTTTATCAATTTTGTTTATGGTCTCAAAGAACCAGCTTTTAGTTTTATTGATCTTTGCCATTCTTTCCTTCATTTCTTTTTCCTTTATTTCTGATCTGATGTTTATGACTTCTTTCTTTCTGCTAACTTTGGGGGTTGTTTGTTCTTCTTTCTCTAATTGCTTTAGGTGTAAGGTTAGGTTGTTTATTTGAGATGTTTCTTGTTTCTTGAGGTAGGATTGTATGTCTATAAACTTCCCTCTTAGAACTGCTTTTTCTGCATCCCATATGTTTTGGGTCATAGTGTTTTCATTGTCATTTGTTTCTAGGTATTTTTTGATTTCCCCTTGGATTTCTTCAGTGATCTCTTGGTTATTAAGCATTGTATTGCTTAGCCTCCATGTGGTTTTTTTCCCAATTTTTTTCCTGTAATTGATATCTAGTCTCATAGCATTGTGGTCAGAACAGATACTTGTAACGATTTCAATTTTCTTAAATTTACCAAGGCTTGATTTGTGACCCAAGATATGATCTATCCTGGAGAATGTTCCATGAGCACTTGAGAAGAAAGTGTATTCTGCTGTTTTTAGATGGAATGTCCTATAAATATCTATTAAGTCCATCTTGCTTAAAATATCATTTAAAGCTTGTGTTTCCTTACTTATTTTCATTTTGGATGATATGTCCATTGGTGAAAGTGGGGTGTTAAAGTCTCCTACTATGATTGTTACTGTCGATTTCCCCTTTTACGGTTATTAGCAGTTGCCTTATGTATTGAGGTGCTCCTATGTTGGGTGCATAAATATTTACAATTGTTATATCTCTTTCTTGGATTGAACCCTTGATCTTTATATAGTCTTCTTCTTTGTCTCCTGTAATAGTCTTTATTTTAAAGTCTATTTTTTCTAAAATGAGAATTGCTACTCCAGCTTTCTTTTGATTTCCATTTGCATGGAATATATTTTTCCATCTTCTTACTTTCAGTCTTCATGTGTCGCTAGGTCTGAAGTGGGTCCTTTGTAGACAGCATATATACAGGTCTTGTTTTTGTTTCCATTCAGACAGTCTATGTATTTTGGTTGGGGAATGTAATCCATTTACATTTAAGGTAGTTATTGATATGTATGTTCCTATTCCCATTTTCTTAACTGTTTTGGGTTTGTTATTGAAGTTCTCTTCCTTGTCTTGTGTTCCCTGCCTAGAGAAGTTCCTTTAGCATTTGTTGTAAGGCTGGTTTGGTGGTGCTGAATTCTCTTAGTTTTTCTTGTCTGTAAAGGTTTTAATTTCTCCATCAAATCTGAATGAGATCCTTGTTGGGTAATCTTGGTTGTAGGTTTTTCCCTTTCATCACTCTAACTATGTCCTGCCACTCCCTTCTGGCTTGCAGAGTTTCTGCTGATCAGCTGTTAACCTTATGGGGATTCCCTTGTATGTTATTTGTTCCTTTTCCATTGCTACATCTAATATTTTTTCTTTGTATTCAATTTTTAATAGTTTGATTAATATGTGTCTTTGGTGTCTTTCTCCTTCAATTTATCCTATATGGGACTCTCTGAGCTTCCAGGACTTGACTATTTCCTCTCCCATATTAGGGAAGTTTTCAACTATATTCTCTTCAAATATTTTCTCAGTGCTTTTCTTTTTCTCTTCTTCTTCTGGGACCCCTATAAGTTGAATGTTGGCACGTTTAATGTTGTCCCAGAGGTCTCTGATACTGTCCACAATTCTTTTCATTCTTTTTTCTTTATTCTGCTCTGTGGTAGTTATTTCCACTATTTTATCTTCCAGGTCACTTATCCATTCTTCTGCCTCAGTTATTCTGCTATGGGTTCCTACTAGAGAATGTTTAATTTCATTTATTGTGTTGTTCTTCATTTGCTATTTAGTTCTTTTAGGTCCTTGGTTAAACGTTTCTTGTATTTTCTCCATTCTATTTCCAAGGTTTGTATCATCTCTACTATCATTACTCTGAATTCTTTTTCAGTTAGACTGCCTATTTTCTCTTCATTCGTTTGGTCTGGTGGGTTTTTACCTTGCTTCTTCATCTGCTGTGTATTTCTCTGTCTCTCACTTTGGCTGACTTACTGTGTTTGGCGTCTCATTTTCACAGGCTGCAGGTTCGGAGTTCCCGTTGTTTTTGGTGTCTGCCCCCAGTGGCCAAGTTTGGTTCAGTGGGTTATGTAGGCTTCCTGGTGGAGGGCCCTGGTGCCTGTGTTCTGATGGATGAGGCTGGATCTTTCTTCCTGGTGGATAGGACCGCATCTGGTGGTGTGTTTTGGGGTATCTTGGAACTTATTATGACTTAAGGTTTTTTCTCTACTAATGGGTGGGGTTGTGTTCCTGTCTTGGTAGTTGCTTGGCATAGGGTGTCCATCACTCTAGCTTGCTGCTCATTGAGTGGAACTGTGTCTTAGCATTGAGATGGAGCTCTATGGGAGGGCTTTTGCTATTTGATATTATGTGGGGCTGGGAGGTCTCTGGTGGACCAATGTCCTGAACTCATCTCTCCCACCTCAGGGGCTCAGGCCTGACACCCAGCCGGAGCACCAAGACCCTGTCAGCCACACTGCTCAGAAGAAAAGGCAGAAAAAAAAAAGAAAGAAATAAGAAAAATAAAAGTTATTAAAATTAAAAAATTAAAAGTAAAAAAATAAAAAAGTAATCAAAAAAAGAAAAGAAGGAAAGAACAGAGCAACCAAAGAACAAATCCACCAATAATAAAGGTGCTAAAAACTATAATTAAAAAAAAAACACAAAATAACGGACAGACAGAACCCTAGGAAAAATGGTAAAAGCAAAGCTATACAGATAAAATTACACAAAGAAGCATACACATACACACTCACAGAAAGAGAAAAAAGGAAAAAAGAAAACTATTATATATATATAAAAAAAGGAAGAGAGCAACCAAACCGTAAAACAAATCTATAAATGATAATAAGCTGTAAATACTAAACTAAGATAAACATAAAACCAGAAACAAATTAGATGCAGAAAGCAAACCCCAAGCCTTCAGTTGCTCCCCAAATCCACTGCCTCAATTTTGGGATCATTCGTTGTCTATTCAGGTATTCCAGAGATGCAGGGTACATCAAGTTGATTGTGGAAATTTAATCCACTGCTCCTAAGGCTGCTGGGAGAAATTTCCCTTTCTCTTCTTTGTACGCACAGCTCCTGAGGTTCAGCTTTGGATTTGGCCCCGCCTCTGCGTGTAGGTCGCCTGAGGGTGTCTGTTCCCCACCCAGACAGGACGGGGTTAAAGTAGCAGTTGACTGGGGGCTCTGACTCACTCAGGCCGGGAGGAAGGAGGGGTACATAATGCTGGGCGAGCCTGCGGCGGCAGAGGCCAGCATGACATTGCCAACAGCCTGAGGTGTGCCATGTGTTCTCCTGGGGAAGTCTTCCCTAGATGACAGGACCCTGGCAGTGGCGGGCTGCACAGCCTCCTGGGAGGGGAGGTGTGGACAGTGACCTGTGCTTACCCACAGGCTTATTGGTGGCTGCAACAGCTGCCTTAATGTTTCATGCCTATCTCTGGTGTCTGCACTGATATCCGCGGCTCGCACCCATCTCTGGAGCTAGTTTAGGCGATGCTCTGAATCCCCTCTCCTCGCGCACCCCAAAACAATGGTCTCTTGCCTCTTAGGCAGTTCCAGACTTTTTCCCGGACTCCCTCCCAGCTAGCTGTGGCACACTAACCCCCTTCAGGCTATGTTCACACAGCCAACCCCAGTCCTCTCCCTGGGATCTGAACTCCGAAGCCTGAGCCTCAGCTCCCAGACCCCACCTGCCTCAGTGGGTGAGCAGACAAGCTGGTCAGGCTGGTGAGTGCTGGTCAGCAGTGGTCCTCTGTGTGGGAATCTCTCTGCTTTGCCCTCTGCACCCGTTGCTGCACTCTCCTCCATGGCTCCAAAGCTTCCCCCCGTCCACACTCCTGTCTCCACCAGTGATGGGGCTTCCTAGCGTGTGGAAACATTTCCTCCTTCATAGCTCCCTCCCAGAGGGGCAGGTACTGTCCCTATTCTTTTGTCTCTGTTTTTCCTTTTTTCTTTTGCCCTACCCAGGTATGTGGGGGAGTTTCTTGCCTTTTGGGAAGTTTGAGGTCTTCTGCCAGTATTCAGTAGGTGTTCTGTAGGAGTTGTTCCACATGTAGATGTATTTTTGATGTATTTGTGAGGAGGAAGGTGATCTCCACGTCTTACTCCTCTACCATCTTGAAGGTCTCCCCCACTCTGTGCCATATTTTTTATGAGCTATTAATTTTTTATGTAATACAAAACAGAAAGAATATAACTCTGGGTGAACAGTAACACTATCAAAATTTTGCTGTACTTTAATTTGCATTATAATTTAGTTGTAAGAATTTTATAGTAAAAAAAGCGAAATGAAAACTGGAGTCATCATAATGGATATTTAGGTAACGTATTCAGCTTATAAGGTATTTAGGGACTTCCCTGGTGGTGCAGTGGTTAAGAATCTGCCTGCCAATGCAGGGGACATGGGTTCAAGCCCTGGTTCAGGAAGAATTCCACATGCTGTGGAGCAACTTAGCCCGTGTGCCACAACTACTGAGCCTGTGCTCTAGAACCCATGAGCCACAACTACTGAAGCCCACTCACCACAACTACTAAAGCCCTCGCGCCTAGAGCTGGTGCTCTGCAACAAGAAAAGCCATGGCAATGAGAAGCCCATGCACTGCAACAAAGAGTAGCCCCCGCTCGCCGCAACTAGAGAAAGCCCACATGCAGCAGTGAGGACCCAACACAGTCAAAAATAAATAAATTTTTAAAAAAAGAATATACAAAAATAAGTATTAGGTATTCAGCTTATACTATTGCAAATTAAACTATACTGTAACATGAAACCATAATAGAAATCAGCCTGGAACTTGCTAGTTTTTTGTAGTTAATTTAAAGACCTTTTACTGTTTCCTCTCCTTTTCAAACTATTATATCTATTACTTGAAGCACCTACCCTCATTTTTATGTTCACTGTGTAAGACTGTTGAATCCTATCTTACAAGGATGCCTAGAAAAAAAAATACTTTTCTAAAGGCAGTGTCTACTGGCATCATTCTGCCTGAACTGATAAGCTACATGAGACATGAAAGAGGCCAGATCCTCCTCACATCACCACCACCACCACCATCAGGGGCCTCCAACAAAGATCTTCAAGCAATCAGCACTTCAGTTTCTCGAAAAAAATGCTTGTGGAAAATAAACTGGACAAGGGGGATAAATAAGCTTAACTTCTAGTGCTGACCAAATATGCCTCTCATTTCCATTTAATTGGCTAGGGAACTCCTTGAAAACGGAGTCAGTCATTACATCCTGAAGCAGAGCTGCCTACTGAGGTGGAGACTACAAGATCTTCTGGACATAGAAAGGATCACCAAATATAATTAAAGAAATAATGTACGATAAAGACATTAGAAGGAAATGTAAATAATACCCAGTAATTTCCAATAACATTTGTTGGAAAATTAACTTTTGTTATTAACGTATAGCAGTGGGCTCAAACAAGAGTCCTGAACTAGCAACCCAAATGCCCTAGGTCAGCTGAGTAAAAGGATTTAGTCCAGGTCAATCCAGGTCAGAAGTCAGAACCTGGAGTAGACCTGCAAACTGGTAAAAGCAGAAAGCCACACTAGTAAAAGGAAGCTGTAGAATCAGTCATGGTCAAACATAGGAATGTGGGGTCATGCCTAACAGGAATCAGTGACGCCAATAATGACATATTTATCTGAAGACTAAGTTCAAGATTGGGAACATGAGAATACTTAATTCAGAGCCAAAGATCTAAGACATGAGGATGTTACACAGGACTGCTGCTCAGCAAGTATGGTGCTATGGATAGACTTTTGATCCCCAAAGTGTAGGGGATCCACTAGCAGCAGGGCCTTGTCTGGGAGCTTGCTAGAACTGCAGACTCACAGGCCACATCCCAGACCTGCTGTATCAGAATCTGCATTTTAATGAGATCCAAGGCTCTACAGAGGAAGTTATTCCATCTTGTAAAAAACAAGAGAGGGGAGGGGAAAAACGAGAAGAAGAAGGGATCAAAATCACATAGCAGCTTTGTTATCTTAGGAAAATCCAACTCCACAACCCCTAGACAATAAGGTTGTGAACTAACCAAAACAGCTTAATATCAAGATGAACATTTGTTCATAAAAGCTTGCTTCAAGACCCCAAATTGCTATACAACCAATCCAAAGCTATCAGGTCATCAACTTGCCCAATTCCAACCAGTTCCCCATCTTGTAAGATCTGCCTTAAAATCACCCAATCTAAGTTCTAAAACCCTATAAATATTCTCCCCTGACTGCCCTGACAGTCAATGATTAAGAGCCATAACATTTTGGAAGCAGAAAGGAACATGAACAAGCATCTGGTCTAAGTCCTTTGTTTTATGGAAGAAATTTCACAATTTGCTCAAAAAGGCAGAACTAGTTAAAAATAGAACTAACATCAGAAATAAAATCTCTTGACTCCCTCTTTGGGGGTCTGTTTTTTTTTATGTTTGTTTTAATTTACATTGATTATTTTGGCCTTTATGTCCTAAAGCAGGAGTCCCCAACCCCTGGGCCACAGACCGGTACCAGTCCGAGGCCTGTTAGGAACCAGGCCACACAGCAGGAGGTGAGTGTCAGGCAAGTGAGCAAAGCTTCATCTCCCGTTCCCCATCACTCCCCAGGCTAGCATTACTGCCTGAACCACACCCACCCCGGGGAAAAATTGTCTTCCACGAAAACAGTCCCCTGGCGCCCAAAAGGTTGGGGACTGCTGTCTTAGAGGATGACACTGCTTAACTCTAACATAATTTACCAATATACCCAAAACATTACACTTAGTGGGAGGTGTCAATATGCATCACGCCAGACTGAATATAAATACAAAAATTCACTTTTAACCAAAGAGATCAAAAAAGGTAAAAAATAATATAATAATATTATTACCAGCATCATAATAAAAACAGCTAACATTACCATGTGCAAATATGCATGCTTTCATTTATTTCTCACAACCCTATTATGTAGGTATTGTTATTATTTTCATTTTACAGATTTAAGAAAATGAGGTTGTGACTTATCCAAAGTCACATTGCTATCAAGTGGAAGAGCTAAAACTTAAACACTGAAGTATGCTTTGTTTTTTGTTTGTTTCACATAAAACAAGCAAAGAAGTTGAGTATATAGTTATTTCAGCTGTTCTCTTGAAATTTCCATTTATTATGAAAATAATACAGATTCCCAGCAATATATAACCTGCTTCCAAAGGAACATTTAAATAAGAAATAGCACTTTAATAACAATTTTCCCCAAAATCCTAGTTGTTTTCCAAGCAATTCTAGTATTGATCACTGCACTTTCTCCATGTTAGTTGTATAAGTGAACTATTTCAGCCACTATATACTTGGTGCACCTGTTCTTAACATAGACTTCATTTCCTTTTATTTCTATTAGTTCAAGGCAACTGCAATGAGGAAGAACTAAAAAGAGCTCTCTTTTGTAAGTGCTATGCTGTGACCTGATGAGGTCTAACATGAAAACATAGATTTTTCTCTAGTGTGTTATTTAGCCCTGTGTTTAATAGTTTTATAAAAAAAAGATTTTATATCATTTCTTATTCTGAAAAATGTTGAACTTACTCTAGGTGGCAAGATTTAAAAAGTTAGGGGGTGAGATAGGGAGGGTGGGAGGGAGGGAGATGCAAGAGGGAAGAGATATGGGAACTTATGTATATGTATAACTGATTCACTTTGTTATAAAGCAGAAACTAACACACCATTGTAAAGCAATTATACTCCAATAAGGATGTTAAAAAAAAAAGATTTAAGAAGTTAGTATCTTCTCACTTCATTTAAAAGTATATCATTTCACTCTCCTTCAATAACGATATTCCTGAAATTTAAATGCCAAGTTCAAATTTCTTGGTATCTTATGTGAAGTCTAAAGTGTGATAGACAAGACCTATTACATATTGTTGATCTTCTCTATGTGTAAAAAAAAAATACACTACTGATGACTTACATTTTTATAAAAATGTAGATGAATAATCTATGTGATTTCCTCCATTTTCCCTGCAAGGGAAGAGAAAATCAGTACACAGAGACTGCTCAAGCTTTTTAAGCAAGGGGCAAAGGAAGTCAGAGCCATGAAGTTTGGCCCTGGAGATGCTGTCCACAGCTAAAAAATAATCAAGAATGCCCTCATCAAGTCATAAACTTATTACACACTAGGATCACTATTTTGCTTCATTTATTATACCTCTTTTTTGAATTTGAACTTTGAACCTTTTTGGACTTGACAGTGGGGGAAATGTATTTAGTATGAAAATGTTATTATTTAAAAACAAATGGAAAATAAAGCACTGTAGCAGAGAATGTAAGTAGGAAGGGAAGGTGGAAAGGTAACCAGAAGACTAACAGCAAAAGATGCTGAACAGCAGACTCCAGGTTTGCATTTTATCCTTTGGATAATGGAGAGCCGTTGGGGAGGTTTATGTAAGGGCATCATATGATCCAAACTTTAAAAAGATAACTGTTGGCAGTGTGAAAGATTACAGTAAAGTGGTGAGCCCTAGGCACAAGAGTCCACTTTTGGTTAAACAGTCATCCTAGGGCCTTGAATTAAGATAGTGACAGCAGGGATACAGAGGAGAGGAAATATTCAAGAAATATTTAAAAGGTAGAAAAATTAGACTGAGGAAAGGCTTAAATTTGGTACAGGTCTTAGGTACAAATATCAGCATCACGTAGAGTAATACAGAAGGAGAGTTTAGTGATAATTTTTAATCCTCAAATAGTTTTTTATTCCTTTAAATAATAATAATTAACTTTACATCCTGCTAGCATTTTCTTTTTTTATCCTTGCAGTCATTGAGCAAATGATTATTATCAAAGCTACAAGCCTATAGAGAATTGGGATTAGGTGGGTATAACAAATTAATTGTGCTTCATTGCATATTTCCATTAAAACAAGATAACATATCCAAACACAAGGATCTCAGAACTGACAGAAACAACAGATAAAAACTCATAAAAAGATTCGACATAGATAATTACTGTCAGAAATATGTAAATTAAGAAAACAAGCAAGTATTTTAAATACCTCTTTATTAAAGATATTTAACATGGACAATTCATTGTTATCAGGAGACCATTTAAAAGATGTTTAACACAAACAAAAGGTAAAGGTCTAAAATCAACTAGCTTATATGAGCCACATTTAAAAGAGGCTCAATTTGACTGGAAAAAAATCCCATCAAAGCAGAAAGAATATCAATAGAAATAATTAATGCTCTCTACCAAAGCCTAGCATAATACCAAATGACATTATGTTTAAAAAATAAGACTTTTAAAAACTTATTTTTAAATAAGATATATTTTTAAAATGTATTTAGAAGTATGAAAATTTGAAATGGCACCCAACGGAGCATGGCTCTATATACTACACTACATCATGAGCAAAGCCTAATGATTAATGATGCAGAGTGCATGTACTTTAGAGCTCCAGGTTTCTTACTACAAATTTCCAGGTGAAGTCACCTAACAAATCCACAGCTCCAAACTGGTTAAAACCTAACAGTGTTGCCCACTTTGGAATCACTCAGCCACAGGCCGCTCTGTTGTTCAAAACTTATTTAATATATTGTTTTTGCTTAAGGAGAGAGGCCACCTACATTAAGATAACATTGCCGGGGCTTCCCTGGTGGCGCAGTGGTTGAGAGTCCGCCTGCCGATGCAGGGGACACAGGTTCGTGCCCTGGTCCAGGAAGATCCCACATGCCGCAGAGCGGCTGGGCCTGTGAGCTATGGCCGCTGAGCCTGCGCGTCCGGAGCCTGTGCTCCGCAACGGGAGAGGCCACAACAGTGAGAGGCCCGCGTACCGCAAAAAAAAAAAAAAAAAAAAAAAAGATAACATTGCCTATGGTCAAATTACATACATATGAACACACACACAGACATATACCTCCACGGAGGCTACTTGAGACCTGAGCCAAAATTTCCATCCTTGAAATAGATCAGTAAATGCTTCTATCAAAACATTTAAAATCAAACATCATAGTAAGTTTAGATGTTTGGTCCACTGCCCTTAACTTTTAAAGCGTTAGATTTGCACAACTGCCATTTGGTTACAGATGAAAATTCATGACAGAAACATACTCAGAATACAGGAAAAAAAAAAAGATGAAACTGAAGTCATCCTAAATCACAAGCTGTTAAAAGTTTAGATGTAAATTATATTTTTTAAAAATTTAAATAATAATAATAAAGAATAAGCTCCCCTACAGGCTGAAAGTTCCATGCAAAGAAGAGTCCACTGACTGAAGCTGCAGCAAGCCAAGGTCATCTTTTTGGCATACTAATGATTTATAACTGTAATCAACCATCAGGTATTTATGATCAAACACATATATAAAGGACTGTCCAAAGCTCAACTGCCCAATCCTAAACCCTGTGCTTGTCCTTGCCAGTCTACATTCAAAGCTTTAGCCACAAGACTCCACCTATCATACAAATAATAACATGACGGTTCATTCCATGACCAGGGCCTATATATTTGCAAAAATTCAAGTCCTATAAGACTTGAATCTTAAATGATTAAAAAGGAAGGCCATGGAAATGGTGTGAAGTTATTGATAATAAAGGGAGTATAACAATTAAAACAATAAGCTTTAAAAATTTTTATATAATGAATTAAAAACTAATGATGTATATTTTGAAAGACAACAAAGAACACATGAGACACATAATATATCAGAACCCATAAAAATGGGCAATTTCAATTATACATTTAAAAAGATTCTCACTGGTTCTAGAAGTCACTTAATGTACCGTATCTGTTCACCTATAAAAAGCAACCTCCTCAAGAAATTTGTGAAATATGAACTGAAAGAGAAGCTATGAAATCAAGAAATTAAAAATAAAGAATAGTTCTTTTTAAGGAACTATTAACATATCATTGCTGGTAAAAGAAACTAATAAAATCTATAGGGAAAAAAGGAACAAATACTAAAATAAAAAACAGCAACAATTTTTTCACCTTTTTAAAACCACTTCTAATCAAGGCAGCCAAGGCTTATTGTGACAAAAATGAGAAAAAGTATGAATTTATTAAAAACACATCATAGAAAACTATAATGCACAATAACAAAGCATTTATCAAATTTTCAAGAACAAGTATATAACATGTGCAGTTACAATTTTCTTTTATGTGTTTTCTAGTCAGGGATTATTTTCAAATCTCTTTTGGGTCTATTTTCATGACTCAGGAAAAAAAAAAAAAGACATGTCCTAACTGCGTGTTTACCAATAAAAACAAAACAAAACAAAAAACCTTTACATCTCCCACAAACCCCATATCTTTTAATAGGTAAATCAAATGTCTATGTCTCTTTCAGCCTGAACCAAGAAAAGATATGGCAGCTCCTTGTGTGGTTTTGCAGATTATTCCTCAGAAATAGAATGATTAATCTCTGCTTTAAAATATGGACAGAAATTATCATAATGATATAAATATAAGATATAGATTTATAAGAATTTGCTACATATGCACACAGAAAATTTTCCTGTGTTAAATTTGGCCACATTCCAAAAGTTACTCTGTGGAGTCAAAGATACCGTACAAATGGTAGATAATCAAGGTGGCCACAGTTTCTGAATCTAGACTGACGACAGAGTCAATATTTGTGCTTTCACAGCCCTTCATTATCAAAGATGGATTGAATGCCCCATATGCCCAGCACTGTGCATTATGCTAGCTGTTAAACATAGAGATAGAGACATTTAGCACATGGCTTCGGCCATTAGGCTGCTCGCTGCCTTCTCACCAATTTCCAATTTATTTGTATAATAGCCAGAGGATCTTCATAAAGTATTACTCAGGTCTTATCACCCTATTATTTCGAATTTTCTATAGTTTTCCCTTCCAATTACAATAAATCCAAGTATCTTCAAGCCTCCCAGCACCCTGCCCCACCCAGCCATCCTCTCTTTCCTATTATTGTCATTCACAATGCTTTGCCCTTTGAGGTTACTGTTCTCAAATACCCAGCTCTATCTATCCTCAAGATCCTATCCTAGGACACTCTTCAACCCAACTTCTCATTTGACTCCTATATCCTCCTTCAGCACAAATGTCATTTTCACAGATGCCTTCTGTGAAGTGCCATGCTAATCCTGCAGGAAATACGTAGCTCACAAGTGGTGCTAAGCAGAGGAATAATAGGATGAATTCTTTATCTTAGAAAAATCACCCAGATAAGAACTTGTAGAACAGACTAGCTAGAGAGGTGGTACAATGGGAGGTGATGGCTATAGGTAGCAAAGTTAAGTAGGAAACAACTAGAAGAGGCCAGGAGAGAGTTAGAGACTGCATGTATGCAAAAGCACTGAAGTCATCTTTAGCTTTGCAAAAAGTTCCATCAGGCTATGAGCTCTCTAAGACCAGTATCATATAGAGTCACCCCTTGGACTCCATGGGGGATTGGTTCCAGGACCACACCACTCCTGCCAAGAACAACAAAATCTGTGGGTGCTCAAGTCCCTTATATAAAATGGCATGGTAAAACTGATAGCCACTATGGCGAACAGTATGGAGGTTCCTTAAAAAATTAAAAACAGAACTACCATACGACCCAGTAATCCCACTACTGGGCATATACTGTGAGAAAACCATAATTCCAAAAGAATCATGTACCACAACATTCATCACAGCACTATTTACAATAACCAGGACATGGAAGCAACCTAAGTGTCCATTGACAGATGAATGGATAAAGAAGATGCGGCACGTGTATACAATGGAATATTACTCAGCCATAAAAAGAAATGAAACTGAGTTATTTGTAGTGAGGTGAATGGACCTAGAGTCTGTCACACAGAGTGAAATAAGTCAGAAAGAGAAAAACAAATACCGTATGCTAACACATATATAGGGAATCTGAAAAAAAAATGGTGCTGAAGAACCTAGAGGCAGGACAGGAATAAAGACGCAGACGTAGAGAATGGACTTGAGGACACAGGGACGGGGAAGGGTAACCTGGGACAAAGTCAGAGAGTGGCACTGACATGTATATACTACCAAATGTAAAATAGATAGCTAGTGGGAAGCAGCCGCATAGCACAGGGAGATCAGCTCGGTGCTTTGTGACCACCTAGAGGGGTGGGATAGGGAGGGTGGGAGGGAGATGTAAGAGGGTGGGGATATGGGGATACATGTATGCGTACAGCTGATTCACTTTGTTATACAGCAGAAACTAACACAACATTGTAAAGCAATTATACTCCAGTAAAGATGTTAAAAAAAAAAATGGCATGCTACAGTCAGCCCTCCGCAACCTCAAACTGTAGAACCCTCAGATACAGAGGGCCAACTGTATTACACACTTCCCACAACATCTGAGAGGTCCAGTAAACAGTAGCTAATTTGACATGAGTGACAGAAGAGCAGTGAATATCGCCAAGATGCAAACAATAAACATCGGCATTCATTTATGGAATGCTAGGCACTATGCATGTTGAAGAAGGGGAAGGCAACAATGGTTGGGAGCTCTGGCTGAGTTTGTATCCTAGCTGTTTGACTTTATGTAAGTTACTTTGCTTCTCTGTGTTTTGATTTTTCAACAGAGATAGTTAGCAGTCCTACAGCACAGGATTGTTGTGAGATTTAAATGTAAAGCACTTAGAACACTATTTGTCACGTATTAAGTACTCAACAAAAATTAGCTACTGAAATTGTCACTGTTGTCATCATCAACATTATAATCACTGTTGTTATTATTACTACCCTTACAACCACTAGATACTTCATAAACATTATTTCATCTTCACAAAAGAACTTATGAAGAATATACTATTATCTCCACTGTATAATTACGGAAAGTAGGTGAAAAAGCAGTTCACACAGTTTATAAGTTTCATACTGAGACGTGAGCCTAGTTTTATGAGTTGATACACTAACCACATTACATTATATCTCAAAAGGGGCAGGAGGGACTAAGATGTGATAAGTAATATGATTTTCTAAGCACTATGATTTACTGAGCATTTATTATCCTCCAAGCACTCTTCTGGGCTCTATGGATAAGGAGTGAAAAAAAACAGATGAAGTCTCTTCTCTCATATAATAAAGAGAAACTAAAAGAAAAATATCAAATAGTGAGAGGTTTACTAGAGTACCAAATTAAGAGTGATATGTCTGGGCGCCACTTTGATTGAGTAGGTAAAAAGGCCTTTCGAAGAAGGTTAAGTTTAAGATGTGAACCGAAAAGATGAACAAAAGGAAGAAGCTGCCCAACCAGCAAGATAAGAGATTATTCCTGGAAGAGGAAACAGCTATAACAGAGAGCCTAAGTGAAAACAAATTGTGTCTTAAGGAACCAAAGCATGCATGGCTGAAGAGCAGTGGGGGAGAGAAGAGTATTCCATGAGGAGATTAGAGAAGCAGGCAAGAGGCAGGTGATTAGGGTCACCCAAGGGAAGGACTGTGGATTTACTGCTAAAGGTAATGAAGGATTTCAGGAAGGTGATGTGATCTGACTTACATATTTAAAAGATTCTTCTCACTTCTGGGTAGAGAACAGATTGCAGTGAGGCAAGAATATGAAGACAGGTAACCAGGCTATTTCAGTAGCTTAGAATAGAGATGAACGTGGCTTAGACTATGGAGCTAGGAGCACAGCTGGAGAAAAATAGGCAGATTTCTGTATATGTTTTTGAAACTGGAATAGAAAAAATTTACAAACGAACTGAATAAAAAGAGTAAAGGAATGAGGAATGACCTCCATATTGTTAGCTTGAGCAACTGGAAGAATATGCTTTAGTTTACTGAGATGGAAAAGATTTACAGAGGCATATATTTAGGGTAGGAATAGGATTAGAAAATAAGAGTTCTGTTTGGGCCAGGTTACATTTGAGATGCTCAAAATATATACCCATATGAACATTTTCAGCAGGCAACTACATCAGAATCAGGAATACTGGGGAGTTCCTCTTACCCTTTCTCTGGCTTCACAGAAGACCGAAGATCAAGAAAACAGTAAGAAAATAGCTTTTATAATGCACAATGTGGTATTCTGTAACAGTCTAAAGCAGTGAGACAAGCCATTGTACTCTTCATGAAATCATTTCACTTATAAAATCTGAAGCATCATCTTTGCTGAGAGGAATGACAGAAAGAGAGTAAACTTTAAGGTCAGTAAGATTCATACCAAGGGAGATAAGCCATATCATAGGGCTTCTACTTCCTCAATTGTATAAGATTTCAGGGCAGGACACAGTAAGAAGACATCAGAGCTCCCAGCAGGATACAATTTACATAGTGCTCCTGAAAATTCCATCCTACATGAAGGGAACCAATAGCATACCCAATATAAGTCAAAAATCTCTTCTAACTATATGCAAAATAATGACCGCTCTCCTTGTCTAACAAGAGTTTCCATGGAAACTGTCAAAAACCATTTCTTTAGACTTGTAATGATTACTGACAAAAACGAAAAAGATATAGATTAAAACGAGAGGTAGATTCTGGTTAATCTGACTCCATCAGATTGTATTTTAGCATGACTGGTTTTATTTTCTTTTTTTTAACATCTCCATTGGAGTATAATTGCTTTACAATGGTATGTTAGTTTCTGCTTTATAACAAAGTGAATCAGTTATACATATATATATGTTCCAATATCTCTTCCCTCTTGCATCTCCCTCCCTCTTATCCTCCCTAACCCACCTCTCTAGGTGGTCACGAACCACCTAGCTGATCTCCCTGTGCTATGCGGCTGCTTCCCACTAGCTATCTATTTTACATTTGGTAGTGTATATAAGTCCATGCCACTCTCACATGGTCACAGCTTACCCTTCCACCTCCCCATATCCTCAAGTCCATTCTCTAGTATATCTGTGTCTTTATTCCTGTCTTACACCTAGGTTCTTCATGACCTTTTTTTTTTCCTTAGGTTCCATATATATGTGTTAGCATATGGTATTTGTTTTTCTCTTTCTGACTTACTTCACTCTGTTTGACAGAACCTAGGTCCATCCACCTCACTACAAATAACTCAATTTCAATTCTTTTTATGGCTGAGAAATATTCCATTGTATATATGTGCCACATCTTCTTTATCCATTCATCTGTTGATGGACACTTAGGTTACTTCCACGTCCTGGCTATTGAAAATAGAGCTGCAATGAACATTTTGGTACATGACTCTTTTTGAATTATGGTTTTCTCAGGGATATGCACAGTAGTGGGATTGCTGGGTCGTGTGGTAGTTATATTTGTACTTTTTTAAGGAACACCCATACTGTTCTCCATAGTGGTTGTACCAATTTACATTCCAACCAACAGTGCAAGAGTGTTCCCTTTTCTCCACACTCTCTCCAGCATTTATTGTTTCTAGACTTTTTAATGATGGCCATTCTGACTGGTGTGAGATGATACATCATTGCAGGTTTGATTTGCATTTCTCTAGTGATTAATGATGTTGAGCATTCTTTCATGTGTTTGTTGGCAATCTGTATATCTTCTTTGGAGAAATGTCTATTTAGGTCTTCTGCCCATTTTTGGATTGGGTTTTTTTTTGTTATTCAGGTGCATGAGTTGCTTGAAAATTTTGGAGATTAATGCTCTGTCACTTGCTTCATTTGCAAATATTTTCTCCCATTCTGAGGGTTGTCTTTTGGTCTTGTTTATGGTTTCCTTTGCTGGGCAAAAGCTCTGAAGTTTCATTAGGTGACTTTTGTTTATTTTTGTTTTTATTTCCATTTCTCTAGGACGTGGGTCAAAAAGGATCTTGCTGTGATTTATGTCATAGAGTGTTCTGCCTATGTTTTCCTCTAAGAGTTTGAGAGTTTCTGGCCTTACATTTAAGTCTTTAATCCATTTTGAGCTTATTTTTCTGTATGGTGTTAGGGAGTGTTCTAATCTCATACTTTCACATGTACCTGTCCAGTTTTCCCAGCACCACTTATTGAAGAGGCTGTCTTTTCTCCACTGTATATTCTTGCCTCCTTTATCAAAGAAAAGGTGACCATATGTGTATGGGTTTCTCTCTGGGCTTTCCATCCTATTCCATTTATCTATATTTCTGTTTTTGCGCCAGTATCATATTGTCTTAATTACTGTAGCTTTGTAGTATAGTGTGAATTCAGGGAGCCTGATTCCTCTAGCTCCATTTTTTGTTCTCAAGATTGCTTTGGCTATTCGGGGTCTTTTGTGTTTCCATACAAATTGTGAAATTTTTTGTTCTAGTTCTGTGAAAAATGCGAGTGGTTGTTTGTTAGGGATTGCATTGAATCTGTAGATTGCTTTGGGTAGTAGAGTCATTTTCACAATGTTGATTTTTCAAACCCAAGAACATGGTATATCTCTCCATCTATTTGTATCATCTTTAATTTCTTTCATCAGTGTCTTATAATTTTCTGCATACAGGTCTTTTATCTCCTTAGGTAGGTTTATTCCTAGATATTTTATTCTTTATGTTGCAATGGTAAATGGGAGTGTTTTCTTAATTTCACTTTCGGATTTTTCAACATTAGTGTATAGGAATGCCAGAGATTTCTGTGCACTAAGTTTGTATCCTGCTACTTTACCAAATTCAGTGATTACCTCTAGTAGTTTTCTGGTAGCATCTTTAGGATTCTCTATGCATAGTATCATATCATCTGCAGAGAGTGACACCTTTACTTCTTCTTTTCTGATTTCGATTCCTTTTATTTCTTTTTCTTCTCTGATTGCTATGGCTAAAACTTCCAAAACTATGTTGAATACGAGTGGTGAGGGGAGTTGAGGAAGATGGCAGAAGAGTAAGATGTGGAGATCACCTTCCTCCCCACAGAGACATCCGAAATACATCTACATGTGGAACTGCGCCTATAGAACACCCACTGAATGCTGGCAGAAGACCTCAGACCTCCCAAAAGGCAAGAAACTCCCCATGTACCTGGGTAGGGCAAAAAAAAAAAAAAAAAAAACAGAGAGAAAAGAATAGGGATGGGACCGGCACCAGTGGGAGGGAGCTGTGAAGGAGAAAATGTTTCCACACACTAGGAATCCCATTTGCGGGCGAAGACTGCGGGTGGCGGAGGGGGGAAGCTTCGGAGCTGCGGAGGAGAATGCAGCAACAGGGGTGCAGAGGAAAAAGCAGAGAGATTCCCACGCAAGGATCGATGCCGACCGGAACTCAGCAGCCTGAGAGGCTTCTCTGTTCACCTGCCAGGGTGGGTGGGGGCTGGGAGCTGAGGCTCGAGCTTCAGTCGGGTCGCATTGCAGGGAGAGGACTGGGGGCGTGAAAACAGCCTGAAGGGGTTAGTGCACCACAGGTAGCTGGGAGGGAGTCCGGGAAAAAGTCTGGACCTGCTGAAGAGGCAAGAGACTTTTTCTTCCCTTTCTTTCCTGGTGCGAGAGGAGAGGGGATTAAGAGCGCTGCTTAAAGGAGCACCAGAGAAGGGCGCGAGCTGCAGCTATCAGTGCGGACCCCAGAGACGGGCATGAAATGCTAAGGCTGCTGCTCCCTCCACCAGGAAGTCTGTGTGCAAGCACAGGTCACTACCCACACCGACCCTTCTGGGAGCCTGTGCAGCCTGCCACTGTCAGGGACTCGTGATCCAGGGACAACTTCCCCAGGAGAACGCACGGCGCGCCTCAGGCTGGTGCAACGTCAGCTGGCCTCTGCCGCCACAGGCTTGCCCCGCATCTGTACCCCTCCCTCCCCCCGGCCTGAGTGAGCCAGAGCCCCCAAATCAGCTCCTCCTTTAATCTCATCCTGTCTGAGCGAAGAACAGATGCGCTCAGGCAACCTACATGCAGAGGCGGGGCCAAATCCAAAGCTGAACCCCAGGAGCTGTGAGTACAAAGAAAAGAAGGGGAAATCTCTCCCAGCAGCCTCAGAAGCAGAGGATTAAAGCTCCACAATCAACTTGATGTACCCTACATCTGTGAAAAAGCTGAATAGACAACGAAACATCCCAAATTGAGGAGGTGGTCTTTGAGAGCAAGATATATTATTTTTTCCACTGTTCCTCTTTTTTTTTTTTTTTGCTGTACACAGGCCTCTCACTGTTGTGGCCTCTCCCGTTGCAGAGCACAGGCTCCGGACGCGCAGGCTCAGCAGCCATGGCTCAGTGGCCCAGCCTCTAGGCGGCATGTGGGATCTTCCCGGACCGGAGCAAGAACCCGTGTACCCCAGCATTGGCAGGCGGACTATCAAACACTGCGCCACCAGGGAAGCCCCCCGTTCCTCTTTTTGTGAGTGTGTATGTGTATACTTTTATGTGAGATTTTGCCTGTATAGCTTTGCTTTCACCATTTGACCTAGGGTTCTGTCCATCCATGTTTTGTTTTTTTTCTGTTTTATTTTACTTAAAATTTTATTTTCTTAATAATTATTGCTTACTTTGTATTTTAATAACCTTAATATATTTTATCTTATTTTACTTGTTCTTTCTTCCTTCCTCCCTCGCTCACTCACTCCCTCCCTCACTCTCTCTCTTTCTCTCTTTCTTTATTCTTTTTTGCACTTTTATTCGGAGCAGTGAGGATGAAAGGCTCTTGGTGCTCCAACCAGGAGTCAGGGCTCAACCTCATAGGTGGGAGACCAAATTCAGGACACTGGTCCACAAGAGACCTCCCAGCTGCACGTAATATCACACGGCAAAAATCTCCCAGATATTTCCAACTCAACACCAAGACCCAGTTTCACTCAACGACCAGCAAGCTACAGTGCTGGACACCTTATGCCAAACAACTAGCAAGACAGGAACATAACCCCATCCATTAGCAGAGATGCTGCCTAAATCATAATAAGGCCACAGACAGCCCAAAACACACCACCAGATGTGCACATGCCACCAGAAAGACAAGATCCAGCCTCATCCACCAGAACACAGGCATTAGTCCACTCCACCAGGAAACCTACACAACCCACCGAACCAACCTTAGCCACCGGGGACAGACACCAAAAACAACGGGAACTACGAACCTGCAGCCTGTGAAAAGGAGACGCCAAACACAGTAAGTCAGCCAAAATGAGAGACAGAGAAATACACAGCAGATGAAAGAGCAAGGTAAAAACCCACCAGAGCAAACAAATGAACAGGAAATACAGACTGTACCTGAAAAAGAATTCAGAATAATGATAGTAAAGATGATCCACAATCTTGGAAAGAGAATAGAAAAAATACAATAAACATTTAACAAGGACCTACAAGAACTAAAGAGGAAACAAACAATGATGAACAACACAATAAATGAAATTAAAAATACTCTAGAAGGGAACAAAAGCAGAATAATTGATACAGAAGAACAAATAAGTGACCTGGAAGATAAAATAGTGAAAATAACTACTGTACAGCAGAATAAAGAAAAAAGAATGAAAAGAACTGAGGACAGTCCCAGAGACCTCTGGGATAACATTTAATGTACCAACATTTGAATTATAGGGGTCCTAAAAGAGGAAGAGAAAAAGAAAGGGACTGAGAAAATATTTGAAGAGATTATAGTAAAAACTTCCTTAATATCGTAAACGAAATAGTTAATCAAGGCCAGGAAGCACAGAGCCCCATATAGGATAAATCCAAGGAGAAACATGTCAAGATACATATTAATAAAACTATCAAAAATTAAATCCAAAGAAAAAATATTAAAAGAAGCAAGCGATAAACAACAAATAACACACAAGGGAATCCCCATAAGGTTAACAGCTGATCTTTCAGCAGAAACTCTGCATGCCAGAAGGGAGTGGCAGGACATATTTAAAGTGATGAAGGAGCAAAACTTACAACCAAGATTACTCTACCCAGCAAGGATCTCATTCAGATTTCATGGAGATTTCTTGGTTGTAAGTTTTGCTCCTTCATCACTTTAAATATGTCCTGCCACTCCCTTCTGGCATGCAGAGTTTCTGCTGAAAGATCAGCTGTTAACCTTATTGGGATTCCCTTGTGTGTTATTTGTTGTTTTTTCTTTGCTGATTTAATATGTTTTCTTTGTATTTAATTTTTGACAGTTTGATTAGTATGTGTCTTGGCATGTTTCTCCTTGGATTTATCTTGTATGGGACTCTCTGTGCTTCCTGGACTTGATTGACTATTTCCTTTACCATATTAGGGAAGTTTTCAACTATAATCTCTTCAAATATTTTCTCAGTCCCTTTCTTTTTCTTTTCATCTTCTGGGACCCCTATAATTCGAATGTTGCTGCATTTAATGCTGTCCCAAAAGTCTCTGAGACTGTCATTTCTTTCCATTCTTTTTTCTTTATTCTGCTGTGCAGTAGTTATTTCCACTATTTTATCTTCCAGGTCACTTATTCGTCCTTCTGCCTCAGTTATTCTGCTATTTATCCCTTCTAGAGTATTTTTAATTTCATTTATTTTGTTGTTCATCATTGTTTGTTTCTTCTTTAGTTCTTCTAGGTCCTTGTTAAATGTTTATTGCATTTTGTCTATTCTATTTCCAAGGTTTTGGATCATCTTTACTATCATTATTCTGAATTCTTTTTCAGGTAGACTGCCTATTTCCTCTACATTTGTTTGGTCTGGTGGGTTTTTACCTTCATCTGCTGTGTGTTTTTCTGTCTTTTTATTTTGTTTATCTTAGTGTGTTTGGGGTCTCATTTTCGCAGGCTGCAGGTTCGTAGTTCCTGTTGTTTTTGGTGTCTGTCCCCGTGGCTAAGGTTGGTTCAATGGGTTGTGTAGGTTTCCTGGTGGAGGGGACTAGTACCTGTGTTCTGGTGGATGAGGCTGGATGTTGTCTTTCTGGTGGGCAGGTCCACATCTGGTAGTGTGTTTTGGGGTGTCTGTGGCCTTATTATGATCTTAGGCAGCCTCTCTGCTAATGGATGGGGCTTTGTTCCTGTCTTGCTAGTTGTTTGGCATAGGGTGTCCAGCACTGTAGCTTGCTTGTCATTGAGTGAAGCTGGGTCTTGGTGTTGAGATGGAGATATCTGGGAGATTTTTGCCGTTTGATATTACATGGAGCTGGGAGGTCTCTTATGGACCAGTGTCCTGAAGTTGGCTCTCCCACCTCAGTGGCACAGCCCTGACGCCTGGCTGGAGCACCAAGAGCCTGTCCTCCACATGGCTCAGAATTTAAGAGAACAAATAGAAAGAAAGAGGACAAAATAAAATAAATTAAGATAAAATAAAATAAAGTTATTAAAATAAAAAATTTTTTAAATTATTGAGAAAAAAATTTTTTAAGTTAAAAAACAAAAAAAAAAAAAAAGAGAAAAAACCCAGACGGACAGAACCCTAGGACAAATGGTGAAAGCAAATCTATACAGACAAAATCTCACACAGAAGCATAAACATACAGACTCACAAAAAGAGGAAAAGGGGATAAAATAATATATATTGCTCTCCAAGTTCAGCTCCTCAGTTTGGTATGATTCGTTGTCTATTCAGGTATTCCACAGATCCAGGGTACATCAAGTTGATTGTGGCGATTTAATCCACTGCTCCTGAGGCTACTGGGAGAGATTTCCCTTCCTCTTCTTTGTTCACACAGCTCCGAGCTTTCAGCTTTGGATTTGGATCTGCCTCTGCCTGTAGGTTGCCTGAGGGCGTCTGTTCTTCGCTCAGACAGGACAGGGTTAAAGGAGCAGCTGAATCGGGGGCTCTGGCTCACTCAGGCCGGGGGGATAGAGAGGAACAGATGCGGGGCGAGCCTGCAGCGGCAGAGGCCAGCATGACGTTGCAGCAGCCTGAGGCGCACCATACGTTCTCCTGGGGACGCTGTCCCTGGGTCACGGGACCCTGGTAGTGGGGGGCTGCACAGGCTCCCGGGAGGGGCGGGAGAGTGATCTGTGCTTGCACACAGGTTTTTTGCTAGTGGCAGCAGCAGCCTTAGTGTCTCATGCCCGTCTCTGGGGTCCGTGCTGATAGACGCGGCTCACACTTGTCTCTGGCGCTCCTTTCAGCAGCACTCTTAATCCCCTCTCCTTGTGCACCAGGAATCAAAGAGGGAAGAAAAAGTCTTGTCTCTTCGGCAGCTCCAGACTTTTCCCGGACTCCCTCCCGGCTCGACATGGCACACTAACCCCTTCAGGCTTTGTTCACGCCGCCAACCCCAGTCCTCTCCCTGCATCCGACCGAAGCCCGAGCCTCAGCTCCCAGCCCCTGCCCACCCCAGAGAGGAGACAAGCCTGTCAGGCTGGTGAGTGCTGGTCGGCACTGATCCTCTGTGCGGGAATCTCTCCGCTTTGCCCTCCGCACCCCTGTTGCTGCGCTCTCCTCCACGGCTCTAAAGCTTCCCCTTCTGCCACTCACAGTCTCCGCCCGCGATGGGGCTTCTAGTGTGTGGAAGTATTTCTTCCTTCACAGCTCCCTCCCACTGGTGCAGGTCCCATCCCTATTCTTTTATCTCTGTTTTTTCTTTTTTCTTTTACCCTACCCAGGTACGTGGGGAGTTTCTTGCCTTTTGGGAGGTCTGAGGTCTTCTGCCAGCATTCAGTGGGTGTTCTATAGGAGCAGTTCCACGTGTAGATGTATTTCTGATGTATCCGTGGGGAGGAAGCTGATCTCCATGTCTTACTCTTCCGCCATCTTCTCAAATCCCCTCATGACTAGTTTTCTTAATCAAATGGCTACCATGCAGGTAGATACCGAAATGAGATAAAGAGATAAGCAACTATATCTGCTTTTGTAAAATCCTACCCTTAAATACATACCAGCAATATTGTAAAAGACATTTTTTAGGAAAGATAAAGAATAAAATTTATTGGGCAACTACTAAATATCAAGTGTTTTGCATATAACATCTTGTTTAATCCTCAGAATAATATCTTCAGGTAGGTTTTATTACTCCTACTTTTACAGAGAAGGAAACCAAGTCTCAAAGATGTAAAGTTCACTTTGTTATAAAGCAGAAACTAATAAAAAAAAATGGAAAAAAAAAAAAAAAAAAAGATGTAAAGTTACTTGCTCAAGATCAAACAAGTAATAAACAACAGAGTGAGGATGAGATTTAGGTATTGCTGAACACAAAATGTGTACGCTTTCCTTAGGCTCTTAATGGGGGCCACAACACATAACAGTCCAGGAGCCTCAGGCCTATGGTCTCTTTAAGCCAAAAGAACTTTATTAATTGGCTGACTATTAAATTAGGCTGAAACGAGGCTGCTATATAAGTGCCTAAAAAGAAGAGAGTGTCAGACACACAAAATAAAAAGTTGAGTTTTGCCCAGAATATACAATAAAAATTTACCAGGTACTGATATGCCCACCAAATCAAATAAATCAAATCAAATTAATCAAAAAACCTAAAAAGAAATAAAGAAAAAAACTCAGGTCACATGCTGATAAACTCACTGAGATACTGATAAACTTACAGAGCCAAGATAGAGATAAGCCAATGATTCATTTTAAGGAATAATTTTAAAAATTATCTTATCATCTAAGAATAAAAGTAAAAATGCCATGACATTTCTTACCTCGTCACAAAATGCCATAGCAATTACTACAAATAACTGAACTTGTAATGCCAATGTAAGTGCTCTAGCTGATCAACTCTGCTAATCTAAAATATAACTGTAGTAGTCAAATGAGAAATGGAAGCCATCTAAGATATTGGATGCTACACTCCTTCCCTAATGATTAGTTAATTCATTTTGGTTGTGGAATTGGCCTATAAATTCATTGTCCAGTATGTTTTACCACAAGGCTCTTTAAAGAAAAACCTGGACATCCAGATCTCTTTTTGGATTTAAGCAGTCAAAACAGAAGAAAGTATATTCAACCAAAGCACATACTGACACGTTAGCATTCAGAGCACACCTCAAGCATGCATGCACACACGCAAATGCAGGACACACTAAATTCAATAAAGAGTAGAAATAAAGAAAAACATAGCAGAAACAAATCCAGGAGGAATAAAGAGGGTTAAAATGCATAAAACAATCTGGGTATATTAGAAACTAATTTTCCAAAATGAAGATACTGGCTTTCACTTTTGGTAATATTAAATAGTTTCTAGCCAAAGGTATCAAGGAAAAGCTCAGCTATAAACCCAGGACATTCTTTAAAGATTGCTAAACGAAATCACACCATTATACACTGTCCCACAATGATAACGTCCAAGGAACTACAATAGCAGAAAACAAATCATTTCCAACATAAATGAAGTATTTCTAAATTAGTAAATAAACTATAAATGCAAACCACTCTATTTAACAGATATAAGGTTTATTTCTTTATAGTTATCACTAAGTTTTGGTTAGATGAACCCCAAGTGTCTATACTGAAAGTAATTTATAAGGAATCCATCTTTTAAATGGCTTATAACGATTAAGTTTGGTATTTTCCTATTTAGTTTCTTGGTGCATTCTATTTTGATTTAATAATATGGTACTGGAAAAACTTTTTGTGTATGGTTTTAAACACTCTGTATAATGTTAAGCACAGTTCTTAGGTTTTGAAATTTTCGGGACTATTGATGCATAAAAGCATACCTTTAGCATTCTATTTCCCAGTAACTGCTGAAGGACTTTGTCAGTGCTGAAAACCCATCAAGCCCTTATTAAGAAAGCCAAGATGAAAATGAAAGCCTGATGCTTAAAAGAAAGCACAGTTCAAAGATATATGTCCTCTTGTTCTCTTAGTTCAAAGGTTAAATCAAAAATCAATTGGCAATGTTACATATACTATTTTGTCATTTGGCAGATGACAACTAAAGACATGGATCATTATTGTTCCTGAAAGTATAAGCTTTGTTTTCTCCTGTTTGTGACTCTTCCGTAAGCTATTTCCTATTTCTTTTCTTCAAGATTTTTCCCCTCCATCTTGCCAAAACAGGGCTTGAAATACAAATGGAAATAAACGGTGGGGGAACCACCTCTGAAAGGCTATGGTGAAACCAAAAAGAAAGGATTTTTCACCGTCACTGTTTTGATTGGGTCATCTCACATTTATCTGTTAATGAGTCCTGAGGCTTGAATATTCTGCTTAAGGCACACTAAAGACAAAGCAGCCTCTTGCCAACAGGCTTTTCCCAGTGTTCACACACAAAACAGGTTTTAAATGGCCCAAGGTGGGTCATAACCCACAGAAAAAAGCCGCAAAGACTTCAGTCTTCATTTCAGCTCTATGACCACTTAACAAAGCCCTTCTCTTCCAGATACATTCAAAGGCCTGTGTTCCTAATGGGAATCCATATATGGTCTTTCCTGGATACATAGACTTCTTCCAAATTGTATTCAAGACCCAGGGCACTCATCTGGAGAGCAATTCCACAGCTTTCATCCAGCTTGCAAAGGGTCTCACCAACCTGACAGTCTAAGAGCCACTGCACCAATACCTCCTCCAGCCCTTACACCAGGAAGCCATGGGATGGAAGGCAAAGCACATGGCCTTGAAACATAATAGTCTCAGGACCTGGGGCAACTTGCTTCATTTCTGTGGGCTTCCCTTTCCTGTCTATGAAAATGCATATAAAAATACCTACTTCACAGGGAGTTGATGAAGAGAAAATAATTGGGACGCTGACCAAATTTTTCTACTTTATAAAAGTTACTTTGTTATGCAAAAAGACAAAAATTATTGAAGAAGCTTTTTATCTACCCAGGTGATAATTAAGGCTCCCAGATACTGAGGAATTGCCCCTGGTCAAACAGAGCTAGTGTCAAGACAGGGGCTCCACTCTGCACTACTCATGCTTCTCACACCACAGACCACATTCACCATACAGTGCAAACTTGAGCCCAACAATAACAGAAATGGTGCTCAGGCTTGGGCCCACCAAAGAGGAAATAAAACCAAAATAATATCATATGGTGACATCAACCTTCAGAAACAAAGATATTTAAAATTACCAAGTGACCCTTTTGGGGTCTACACACTTACCAGACCTTAAGAAAGCTGGTGGAGAAGAGACGACTGCATCAGGTGAGCTGGCCATTTCAAATTGTTGTCTCTAATCATAAGCATCGCAGGCTAAACTATAGCAATTTTCAAAACTGTTAGTGAAGGTTAGAAGCAATCAGCATTAGATTAATTGAAAGCAGTGTAAGCAGTTATTAACATGATGCAGTGTGCAACAAAGGCAATAATTGAGGTTCATTATAATTTTATTTTCTCTTTTATGACTTGAAAATTTGATTTTCTTTGCTTTGATAAATTACATTTGTTTATATGGATGAGGCAGGAAATATATAATGGCCACTTATTAAACATTACATAAGAGTAGCATCGAGTAGCTCTATTGAGCAGTGAAGTGATTATGCTACTATGTAACAATGCTCAGAACTCTGCAGTGGCATCTATATCATAGTCAGGTTAGTCCAAGTTTCAAACAAAACTCACTTTATATACTCCTCTAAAAGTAACAAACAGAATCAGGGTGATTGCTTTTAATGACACAGGAAGTGAATGATTCACTGAAGAAAGTTTATAGTCTACACGTCACAGCTATCAGAAGAATCTAAAACCTCAACTAATTTGGAGGGATGACTTCAAATGGTATCTCTTTTATTGTTATGATGTAAACATATAGGAACATCCCTCATTTATACAATACACTCAACTACGTTGTACATGAAACTGGATTTAAGTGACTGCATTCAACAATAGTTAAATAAAATTTGATTTTTTTTTCTCAGTAAAGAAAGAGAAGGTAGGTTTTCAAAGCTTACTGTTATGACATGCAGTTCAGAGGAAATTAAGACTGGAGAAGAAAATAAACCCTATACGTTTATTAGAGGAAAAGAGAAATGCTGGAAAATATATGTTGAGGGTAGAGCTCAGTTTCCTGTAAGAAAACTCCAGTTACTCTCTTTGACCGGAAATTATCAACTCAATAACCCCTTTTATAGCCCAGATAGACTCACTGTTAGTGGTCAACTCAATACTTCAGTATGACACAAAAAGTTTGAGAAAAAGTGTGAAACAGAAATATACGTGACTATTCTAAGTAACTGTACTAACACTAAAATGTACTAAGGACTAGTTTTTGAAAAATTCTCTCATACGTATGGTAGTTTTGCTATAACCCTAAGTAAATAAGTGCACAACTATTTTTAAGGTTTAAAAATAGAATGGAATAAGCAACAAAGATTGGGTGGATTTCTCCTGTACCATTTATGAAATTACTTTCTTCAAAAAAAAAAAAGACAGCTAAGAACTCCGTTGTCTGCACAACTAAGAACTTCATGAATGGGAAAAGCCAAAAGATAATGGGGTAGTATTAGCTGAGGGAAAAAAAAAACAAAACCCTTAATACCAATGCAAATGCATAATTAGCTTTCCTAGGGCTATGTCTTTCAATGTTATCAGATTATCGACTTTGACATTATCATCTCCCAACACTAATTTATATCGTAACAACAAGCCTTCAAAAGGGAAGATTCTTAGATGAATACTTGTCATTCCACCATCTTTCCTGTTTATAGGAACACTTTTTAGCTCGAGATTACATCCAGCCAGCCAGGAATAAGAGACGTTTCAATCCTGGTTGTCAGATGAGTTATCAGCCACAAGTGCTAACTTCAAAGTGTGACTCTGCAATTTGAACAAGTCAGTTCAGGACACTGTAACTGCTATAACTGCCTGCGCAGCGTGTTCTGACCTAGGTGGCCTCGGGTTTGGGAGCCACAACTGGGAACTAGGCGTCCTGGGGCCACTTGCCCAGGGAAGGGGCCCACTTCCTTCTGAGTCCTAACTATGCTCACCGTGACCCCCTTCGTGGCCTGAGGCCCGGTCTCCCTCAATTTCTGCCACATAGATAACTGGCTAGATCTCAGAACTTGTAATGTTAAAAGGAGATACGAAATAAGGCAACAAGCAGCCGCCAGTTTTCTAGGACCAGACCCTACTCATATGTAAAAATGAAGCTATCTGACTTTCGGGGAGGAATACAGACAGGGAGGGAATACACCGCGTGATTTCTAAGAAGACTCCAGGAGAAGTCGGCACCACCACCTACTTTTCGAGAGGGAACACACATGAAGTATAGTTGGGGAAGAAAAACGGAGCAAAGGTGGGACCACCACCTAATGGGGAAAGACATCAACAGGAAGTCAGGGACCACCGTCTGCTTTCTAAGGGGAAACAAGCGGGCACAGGTTCATTCCAGGACCCCCATCTGCCTCCTGCCCAAGGCTCTTGACGGGGAGTACCCTCTACGGTGCGGGGGGGAAGGGGTGGCGCCCCAGCCAGCCAAACCTGAGCGCTTTGTCCGGGCTCTTCGCTCCAAGACCTTCCAGCTCACTTCGGCCACGAGCCCAGCCATCGCGCTCGGGCCGCCGTCTTGGCCACCGCCTCCGGGGCCGCCTGTCAGCTCCTCCCGGTTGGCCCCGCCCCCCCGCGCGACACTGTCGGGAGGCGCACCGGCCGGAAGTGAGCGCGAGGGCGAGCTTCAACCTAGCTTCGCGGCCTCCCGAGCGTCAGAGGGGCAGCCCTACGGGAGAGTGAGACGGGCCTGACCGCGGTCGTGCGGGCGTGTGGGCTACGCTCTTTCTCTCTCGGCCGGCCGCACGGTGCTTTCCGGCTGCCGTCAAGCGCAGCAGTGGGCCGGCGGGCGGGGGCCGAGGGGCTGCCATGGCGGCGGCAGGCCGGCTGCTGGGCTCCTGGGTGTTGCTGGCGCCGCTGCTTGGGGGCCTCGTGCTGCTGGGAGTCGGGCCGGTCCCGGCGCGGGCGCTGCACAACGTCACGGCCGAGCTCTTTGGGGCCGAGGCCTGGGGCACCCTGGCGGCCTTCGGAGACCTCAACTCTGACAAGCAGACGGACCTCTTCGTGCTGCGGGAAAGTCAGTGCTTGCCCGGCCCTCCCTCTGTTCGCGTGCCCCTCCCGGTGTTGCCCACACCCCTTGTCCGGATGCCCGGTCCTCCTGCATTTCCCGGCCCTTCTCTCCCAGCCCGGTCTCTCCCCTTTTATTTCCAGCATCCTTGCAGCTTGCCTGTTTTCTCCATCTTTTCCAAACCCAGGTCCTGGCCTGACCACTCCACAGTTTGATCCACCCCCGCAAGCACTGGAAACACCCCGGGTTTTTTTGGTTTTTTTCCTGGGACGACCGCGGTCGTCACTCACGCACCCCGCCCTTCTCATGGAATCACCTTCCAAAGTCCTTCCTGATTCCCAGTAGTCTTTGTAGCTTGCCTTTACGTTCCCTCCCAAGGTCCCTTCATTCCTGTCTGCTGTATTTCCTCCAGTCTCCCTTCCCCTTTGATGAACTGGAAAAGGTGCGACTTGATAATTTCCTCTCGTAGAGGACTTCTTCCTCCCTCTTCATTTACTCTGTTCACCCTCCCCTCCCTTTGTCAGGGTCCCAGCTTTCTTAGAAACTACTGTTCCTTCCCAAGGGTCTAAACACTCCACAGTTCTCACAAGTATTTTGCAGGCACTACTAATAAACCCAGTGTCTCCTTGGAAAAGGATTCTCAAACTGCAGGTTTTTCTCCCTTCTGGGCTGCCCTAGTCTTTTGTGTGCAAAAGACTTCCTTGCTTTGGCCACCACCCTAGTCTTCCAAATCTCTGTTTTCTTTTCCAGCTTGAGGTTCTTGGGAGTTCTTTGCTTTAACCATCACTAAACAAACTTTTTTTTTTTTGTAAATCTTGATGCTGACAATGGGCATTAGAGGCTCTTAGTATCCTCTAGTACCCACAAAGCAGGTACTGTTTAAGGTCATGGCTGGAGAGAAGGAAGTGAAGCACTTATAGAGTTTGACTGACAAGATCTTGGCCCAGATCTCTTGGAGTCCTTGTCAGGACTCCAGAGCCTCTTGTGGACCTTGGGTATTTCCCCTATCTTTGTATGACTCCATGTACTGCAAGAAGGGTGCATACTGCCTAACCTATAGCCACTCCACCCAAACTGGAGACAGAGATTCTCCCCTTTAAAGATACCCTGTGTTTGTCTAAACAATTTCAGAAATCTGTTCCAATGAGTGCTTACTGAGCTCTAAAAATGCATCAACCTGGGGGATGGTTCTGTAGGAGCCACAAGAGCGTAGTCTTGGAGGATTCAGCTTTGTCTGCTTAAATACGACATCATGTCCTAGTTACTAGTCAGATACCTACAGTAGGAGTTTCTGCGTCCTTGGTGTGATGCATCTGTGCAATGGACTAAACAGCCTTATAAGAGGCTGAGTTGTTAGGTTTGGGGAAGACAAGACTTAACACATAGTATAGTTATAAGGCATATTCTTTATATGCTTTCTTTAAGTCACTCAGTTTGACTCCTGGCAGAAGCCATTGGCTTCAATTTGCCTTGACCAACTACATTTTTCCTTGTTCATCCTTCTGGTTTCCCTGCTGCTTTGAATATTGAATTTGTGATATACTGTTAGGAATCTCCATTCCACTAGTCTAATAGGACCAACCTTGAGAGGGCAGACGAACTGGAGTAAAATAAAAGTTTTCTTGTTGAAAACAGTGCCCAGAAAGTTTCTTGTAACCACGAATTGTACGTCTCACTGGGAAGCATTTTTCTAATGTATACTCGCTTCTTTTAGGAAATGATTTAATCGTCTTTTTGGCAGACCAGAACGCACCCTATTTTAAACCCAAAGTAAAGGTATCCTTGAAGTAAGTACAAATATATTTGTTTCTGTAAAACAGTCGTTAGTGTAATAATAGATATGCAATAACTAGTTGGATTGTCTTTGAAATCAATTTTACTCTGAAATGGTGGTGTGATACAAAACCACTAGTTATGAGGTATGAAGCAAGTAATTTGTTAGGAAAATTAGCATACCAAAGTTTAAAAATGATTTGCTTTAAAAAATAAATAAATAATTTTGAGTGGAACTGTTATGTAGGTCTGTTCCTACATAAACACCTTTCAATCCCTTGCAATCTGATATGCTTTTGAATGTCTTGGGGATTGTCCCTCATCCTGAGTGTGCCTGTGGGAGCAGCTCAGTCACAGGCTGATCAGGTCAACTTTGTGCTTGGTGGTCTGAGGGAGGAGTTTGCACTGGGGTCAGTGAACTCTGTTCTAATTTTTCATTTATTGACTGATAGGTGGTGACTGCTAGGTGACTCATAGGTTGATTTTGAGGAAATTTAAATCAAACTGAATTTTTTAAATGTTCAAATAATAGTTCTTTTTTTTTTATATATGACTGGCATTGCATGAAACGCAGTGACCCTCATTGATAGTGAGCCAACACAGTTTTGAAACTATAAGAAGCAAGAATTGATCACTGTCTGGAGGAAGAGATGAGTCAGTGCAGGCTAAAGTGGCAGCTTCTAGAAAGTTATAGGACTTGTGCTTGACCTTAAGATAAGTAAAATTTAGGTGAGGGCTTTCAAGTTTCAGGACACACAATTAACAAGAGATGGTAGTAAAAACAGCAGGTTGTGAAGAGGAGGTGGAAAGATTTGCCTGACAGAAGTGGAGGGTATACTTTGGAAAGTTATGGACTAGGAAGATGAGATCAGGGCAGACTAGGAACCTTCATAAATATCAGAAAGAATTGACCTCAATCCGGAGAAAAATGGGGAATCATTACAGGTTCTTGTTTAAAGGAGAGGTGGTGAAAACGGTATTTTAAGTTGATTTGATTTACTCGTTAACCATGTGCAGGATGAATTGGTATGTAGAAAGATCAGAGATTACTTGGAAACTGTTCCAAAAATTTAAGAAGTCCCCGTATGGGGTAATGAGTGCTCAGATTCTACAATATTTAACTTAAACTCAGACATATGTAAAAAAAAATTGGCCTTGAGTTAGAACATTGAGGCGTTGAGGGGAAAGTTATAGATGTTACCCATCTATTAAACAGCAGATTATCCCTCTTGAGAAATGTTCCTTGATACTGGATGTCAGCATGCTTGGAGTGGGGAGGGAACAGAAGTTGATAAATATTACATCCAAGAAACGAACTGCCTAGAAGTGGTTTTTCATGGAAGATTAAAAGTTAAGGAATTTGTGGGCTATTAAAGACTTGGGTTCCACTGAGTTTTTTAAAAATCCCAATTAATTTTTCTTTGATTAATGTAATGTTTTATATACTTATAAAATTTAGAAACTCTTGTATTTAGTATAGTTTTCAAAAACTAACTGTCCTTCACTGTTTTCTTCCCCCTCTCCCCTGTTCCTCTCTCAAATGCAACCACTTTTAAAATTCTGAGCTGTTTCTTCTGATGTTTATTTCCATATTCTAAAATAAGTTTTTATACTGTAATTTCTTAAGTTACCATCTTCATCTCTTGGATTTTTTGTTAGCATAGACAAAGATTTAGCATCTTTAAGTTGGCTGCATCTCCATATAGTTATATCATATTTTAGCTTGGTCAGTAATCCTTGTATAAATTCTGGCCATGTAGATTATGTGTACTTCAAAGCCAAGCAGTATACAGTATTTCATTTCTCTATGGTTTTTCCCTCCAAGAGTAAATGATTGTTTTTTAAAAAAATAAATTGCACAGTTTTCTGCGTACCTATCCTTAATTTCTTTGCAGATGTTCCATCATACCTGCCATATACCTGTTGTGCTTTTTTTTTTTTCCCCCATTGAGGCCTCTGCACTCCTCCCCAATCTGAATTCATTCTCTAGGCCTTCTGCAGAGTTACTATTTGGAGACTTTCCCTTTGTCATTCTTTGTTTGATCCCTATCTCTTGGATCCTGTGCCATTTTGTTCTTTGCTTCTTCATTTACTTCACTGGAGTGTATCCTTCAAGAAATTCCTGAGAAAGGATGCATGGGTATGTCCCTCCCTTTCTAAAACCTTTTTCTACTCACTCTTTGATTGGCCTGTAGTCTTCTAGCTTCATCAGTTGCTGGTTTTAAATCCATTGCTATTCTTTTTCCTAATCCTTCAAATATGGCTTATTTTTAATTTTTGAAGCTATTAGGGTCTCTTCTTTATCCCTTTTCTCTGAAATTTCATAATATGTCTTAGTGTAGACTATTTTTCATTCATTACTCGAGGCTCCCTTCAAACTGGAGGCTTCTATACTTGGGACCTTTTTGAAATGTTCTTATATTATTTCTCTTGATTATTTTCTTGTTTTTGCTTTCAGGAATTCCTACTAGTTGGTTATTGGACTGCCTAACTCCATCCTTTATTTCTTTATTTCATTTGTGTTTTTGTCATTTTGTGTCTTTTTCCCCGTGGGAAGTTTTCTTAATTTTATCTTTGGCCTTCTATTGAATATTTTTATGTTAGCTGTCATATTTTCTTTTTATCTTCAAGGAGTTTTCTTTGTTCTCTTATTGTTTTTTTCTCTTAGCATGCTGTTCTTTTTTTTTTTTTTTAATGGATGTATTTTCTTATGTCCTCAAGTGTGGTTTTGAAGTTTTCTTTTGTTTCCTCTGTTATCTCTGTTTTTTTCAGATTCCTTATTAGTATTTGTTTTGGCTCTCTTTAATACTCATAGTTTTCTTTAAAAGGCAGGTAACTCTTTATTATACTATATTAAGAATAAGGTACTAAAGAGCTAATTGGAAACTCTGTGTAATGGGACTTACCTCCTGTCTCCTTCCCTGTGGATATGTTCCTGGCTGACTGTCATCCTAGGAATTTGGCAGGATTGGGGGCAAGGGCCAAACTGTTACTTTGTAGACTTTCCACTAACTCCCTGTTTTTAGCGTAAGGCCAATATCTTACCCTCTCCTGTAACTTACATCTCTAATGCCTGAAACTTCCCAGAAGTAAACTACTTGGTTGTTGGCACGCTGAGCAAGAGGGAGAAGGGACCATCACAGAAAAGGTGTTTTCAGCCTTACACCTTATTTTTGTCTTCTGCTATTTTGGATGACTCCAAATTCTGAGTCTTTCAGAGGTTCTTCAGGGCAAAAAGCTTCTTGAGCCTTTTCTCCAAGCACTTCAGCTTATACAGTTGACCATTGAACGACATGGGTCTGAACTGCATAGGTCCACTTACATACAGATTTTTTTTCACTAAATACATACTTCAGTACTACACTGTCCCCAGTTGGTTGAATCTGTGAATGTAGAACCAAGGATGTGGAGGACCAAGTATAAAGTTATGAAAATCCAGCTATGGATTTTCAACTGCAAGTGGTCAGTGCCCCTAACACCACGTGTTCTTCAAGGGTCAACTGTAGTTTCCTTGCCCTGCTAAGGCAGATCCTTTCATGATCTCTTTGTCTTTGAGGGTTATACTTTAAAAAAAAAAATTCCATATCATTTTAGTAGGTTCTTTGAAAGAAGAAGAGATAAATTTGTGTGTCCGTCTGTTATTTTGTAAAGTTCTAATTCCTATTTTTACAACCATAAAGAAGGGCAATTTTAGGAATAAAACCTGATCAGGTTAAGTTCCCATCTAGTCCTTTGTAATATATTACTGTCTATTTCAGGGTACTTTTTGACCCCAAATCATTAATTTATTTGAACAAGTATTACTGCCAGGTATGTGCAGCATATGTATGACTGCACATGCATACATACACAGGTACACATACAGAGGTATACACTTAGATGCAGCTTGCTACATAGTAGCACGTGCAGTTGCTATATCATCATTTTTAAAGACCAGCTATTTTTCATGGAAAGGTTAAAGCATTGTTAGAATTCTTTGAGGAAACTGGCATTACAAAAAATATTTTATCATAATGAGGATCAATTTTAGAGGCCAACACAACTGAATTTGAATTCCAGCTATTCTATTTAACAATGAAAGCTACTTCAACCTCAGTTTCCTGGTCTGTTCAGTGAGAATTACGATACCTATTTCAGGTGATGGAGATGATCAGATAATAGCTATTAAGTACTTGATGTAATATCTGAGACATAGTAAGTAGCTGAATTAAAATAAAGCTATTATTATGTTGTTTTTCTTAATTATTCTTACCCTTGTCAGTATTTTCCTCATTTTCACTTTAAGTAAAACCTATTATATATATTTTTATATTCTTGATGTCGTTTAGAAAATAATTATCCATAGGCTGTTTGGAAACTTACTGTTTGCTGTTTGTTCTTAAGTAGAATTAAATGTAAATTGAATTTAAGGCCTATTTTTTGATTGGGTCACTCAGACAACATTATGACAAGACTCCAGAATGTTTTGTTAAGTTTTCAAGGTTAATATAAACCATTTTAGAATATTTTATTATTAAAAATGTAGAATTAGGTATGTATGTTTTGATAGCGTATTGCCAGGTTTGGTCAAAAAGAACTTATTTTTCATTGTGAATCTTGAAATAAAATGACTAGTTTTCACTGTAAATTTCAAATCTGCATTAAAATCTAAAATTAAGTAATCTATAGATAATATCTTTTATAAAATGACAGTGATACCCTCAGTGCTTTAGCAATTGATAATGAGCCTCCATTTATGTTGGGTTTTTTTTTTTTTTTTTTTTGGTCACACTGTGCTACTACAGTTCCCCGACCAGGGACCTAACCCCCACCCCCTCATTGGAAGCCCGGAGTCTTAACCACTAAACCGCTAGGGAAGTCCTTTGAGCCTCCATTCATATAAACACCATCCATATGTCCTGGTATCTTTGACAAAAGAACTAGGTGAAAGGATTAAGCCAATGCTTGAACATAAAACTGTGCTTCCTCTTAATAAATATTTCAGCTTTTTCTTGTTTCTTAAAACCCCCTGCATTCATCCTGAATTCTTTCATAGACCAAAGAGGCCTACATACATGAAGTATGATAAGCTATTAAAGAAGAGAATGTAATTAATCAGTTCTGTGAATTTTTAAATTTTGCATTGAAAATATTTTTGTATGGTGTAAATATAGAAGTGTACTTTTCTATTATAGCTCTACTGGAATGTTTGTTTATTAAAATGTTTGTTTCTTTTAGGAATCATAGTACATTGATAACAAGTGTAGTCCCGGGGGATTATGATGGAGATTCACAAATGGATGTTCTTCTGACATATCTTCCCAAAAATCATGCCAACGGTGAATTAGGAGCTGTTATCTTCTGGGGACAGAATCAAACCTTAGGTGAATTTGTTTTAAGAGTTTTTAATATTTATCACTGGATATTAAAGGAGAAATATGCCTGGTATTCTTAGGTCAATGTAACAAAAATAATGTTCAGAAATCAGTTCAAAAATGCAGTTCTTGAGTGTCAGTAATTGTCTCTAAAAACTTCTTTAAAAGTCTGTTTTCTGGTTCTTCTTTTTCAACCTAGAACTGGTCTGCAGTCAACTCCAGGGAACAAAATCTACTCTGTTATCTCAAGGAAGAAAGAATTTATTAAAGGGTTTTTATGCTTTACAGAGTTAATGTGATAGCTAAAGAACACACATGAGGTTGAACTTTCAGGAACAATCCTCAAAGCCTTCAAAGAAGCTACTGCCTTTTTAACATCAGAAAGTGGCAAGTTGCACAACAGGTGCTAGAATGACACTCACTCACCAGCAAAATGGATGCCATGCACCCTCCCTCTTAGTACTTACAATTCAGTGATCACACATTAAGACAGAAATGGCAGAAACAAAGCCTTTACCTCATTCCTGCCTTGCAAAACTCACCATATCTAATTAGCAAGGCTTACATTTTATTTAGAATCTTAAATGCAAGGATATCTGAGAAATGCTATTTTTGGTTTCTAGTCTCCCCAGTACAGGAAAGCACAAAAAGTTTAGAGTAAAGGTTGAGAGTCAGTCTACCATATCTACCCACAAATCTTCAAGTCTTATCTGAAAAGCCAATTAATTATACCTAAATGAACCTAAATGAAATACCTAAATGAAATACCTATACCTAAATGAAATACCTCCATGAACAAACAACTTTGTTCATGGAGCCAGACTGAAGAAAGGAGGAGGAGAGGAGGGTATGGACGTTTTAGAGTCTAGTAGTTTTGCATGTATTGGGTTCTTTATATCAAAACCTTAATTGTCAACTTCTCTACTGCTAAATTGTATATAAAGGAGACTCTAAGAGATTTTCAGAATGAAGACTCAAAAGGAAGTTATTGTAATGCTGGTCTTCACTGTAGAATAAACTCTCCCAATAGTTTATCTTTACAAACTTGATGTCCATTTAAGTTAGATTTATAGTGTCTCATTAATGCTAATAGTTGGAGTTAATTAGAGATGAACTTTGAAAAGAATGAAAGTATTTTTCCCTAAGTGCAAATATCAAAAATAATGTGTGATAAAATGCCTTTTCGTTTATATATATATATATATTTTTTTAACAGATCCTTGCAATATGACCATACTCAATAGGACTTTTCAGGATGAACCATTAATTATGGAGTAAGTATGTGCTTGCTTCCCTTTGAATGATTTTAAACTTACAAACATAAAATCTTTCACATAGGAAACTACTTTGCTAAGTTGTATTGACTCTAAATTCATTCTCCCTTTAAAGCTGATAGGGACCTGTCCTCTGACTTATATATTTATTTGCCATGATGGAAGAAAGAGAAAGGTGAAATTCATTATTTTGCAAAGAGGGAGAGATTTGTCTTTTTGGTTTTGCTTTAAAAGCTTTGAATGTGTCCATGATGGATCTTTGTTGATCCTAGCCATGTCGTTACTCAAAGAACTAAGATAACTGTTTTGGATAAAACTGTTAGTGCTTGATTGACAGATACAAAGCGTAGAGGATTTCCTCTAGAGACCTAGAAAGATTTCTATATTAAGGAGAAACTTTGTCCTTTTCACAACTCTTCCTTAGTATTTTCATTTATCTCCTCAAAGTAGACTCATGTACCAGGATAAAGTTCATCCAAATTTCTGTTAGGATTCTGATAATGATGTAGATATCATTTCGGGGAGTAAACAATGTATAGCCACATTCTTGTTTCCAGTGCTGCCTTTTGTACAGTTATTAAAATCATAGTCATACATCAATAGGTCAATAACCATTAGAAGTCTGAACTTTAATTCACAGATTAATCTTTTTAAAGGTGCTCAGCTTGATTTCTTTTATAATTGGGTGTTTTTCATTGTTGTTACAATATTCAGTGGCTAGTATAAATTTTTATACCAACTAGGGATTACTTTTTTGGGTTATTTCTCCTAAGCCCATCTGACTAAATAAGGAGGATCATGATTCTGAAATAACGGTCTCCTTATCATTCAGAGACAGGCTAGGCTATGTAGAGGTTACAGACAACACCAAAATCTCACAACAAAAGTTTATTTCTTGCTCACACTGCAGGTCCAGTGTGGGTCAGTGATAGGCTCTTTTGCCAGCTCTCAGAGTGTCTTACAGGCCTCATCGTCTGTGGAGCTGTACCGTCATGTTCTTCTCATTGCCAAGATGACTGGAGGGTCCAATAACAAAAATTAAACACTTTGGCCTCAGAGTGAAACATGTCACTTCTGACATTCCATTGATTGCAACAGATACTGACTGTTGTATGTCTACCACACCTCCCCAAAGTTTTTGTTTTTTTTAAACTAAATTAGAAGTGAGAATTTAATAAAATAGCTGCTTAATGTTTTTAATGTTTTCTTTTTAGCTTCAATGCCGATTTAATTCCTGATATATTTGGTATCACAAATGAATCCAACCAGCCACAAATACTATTAGGAGGGTGAGTAAATATTATTATATCCGTGTAATTAATTGTACATGTTGCAGCTGGAGGGACTGTGTATCTATGTGAACGGTTTGCTTTAACCATTGGGGGAAAAACCCCAGCTCATTGGAAATCCTTGTTTAAGATTTTTAAAAGAACATTTGGTCAACATATAAGCTTTCTCAAACACTATGGATTTGATCTGCAACTGGTTTCTGTGTAGAGCCAGTTTAATCCTTTTATCCCTCTGGAAATTAGAGATACAAACTTTGCAAGTCCCCATTTAAATATTGGTTCATTGGATGTTTTTAGAAATGGAAAGATTTAATTTAAATAGTATGGATAGCTGCCGTCTTGATTGAATTCTCTACCTTAGTCATGCTAGCTCCCAGATGTTCACTGATAAGCCTTGTTCCTTCTTTGTTCAATGAACAATTAATAATTGCCTGAAAATGTAAACATTCCTTCTCTAAGCTCTGGAGACTTTTCCACGTATACTCTATCCTTGAACAGTTTGTATGCTAGGATTCTCTTATTATCCAAGAATGCCATTCTTAGGGAAAACTGCCTGGAATCTTGCAATTCAAAGATCTCCATTATAATTCCTCTAGATTTAAATAGAACTGTCTTCCTAACACAGGAATTCATGATAGCAAGATACTTGTCATGAGATACCTTCAACTTGGTTAATTTTTTCTGTATTTGATAAGGCAAACATTTAAAGTGTACAGAACACATTTATTTATCTTTTTGACTTTCCAGCAAGCACAGAGAACCACCTTTATCAATCTGTCTTCCCAGGCACTATAAATCTAATGAATTTTCCCTCTGTGTTTTGGAGAAGTAATGTATTTTTATGATTAGTTTCTGAAATGTGATGCACAGGCACATAGACAAGTAAATTATCAAAATATGAGCTATTCTGAGGTGAAACTGTTACATTTCCTATCACTTTCTCTTAAAAGTTTTCCATAAAGAATATGAGTGTTTTTATGCTAGTCATAGTGACCTTTGAAAGACTTGCTGTGAATCTTTAATGAGAAACCTGTTTTTTCCTCAAACTTTGAAAAAATACCTGGAAGAGAACCCTGCTTTAGAGACCAGCTGGATGGAGATCTTGCTTTGCCTTTGCGGCCATATCTGGGAGGAACTGAGTGTGGGTGGGCTAGGGGAAGCACAGGTGACTCCTACCATAGCAAGCCCTGCTTGTTTGTCTTGGGTAGACATGTGATTGAGAATGTGATGATGACTTCTGGCCTGGTTTATTTCATGGTAATCTCCATTTTAGTGAAAGAAATACTTGGAATATTTTTAATATGATGTGGTTTGACTTCTGGAAATTTAAACTTATGAAACAGCTATTGTAGATAATTGAAAAAGTAAAAAGTACTAGATATTGTGTGATAATGTCATAGTTTATTTATTTGTTCTGAATTCTATGTCAGATATTTTTTCCTCTGCTGCTTCTTTAAAAACTTATTCTGCCTAAAGATATATTCACTTTTATTTTTTATACATTATTCTCTGGCATACTACAGTATACTGGAGTAATTCTCTACTATTTTATGATATTTCTCATTTAAACTTCAGTTACAGATTAAACAATAGTGGCTAACCATATTATAGGTAACAAGTTTGTATCCAAGATTTGTCCTGTTACCTTTGTCCTGATAACTTTTAAAATGAAGTTATAAAAATTGACAGAAAAGAATTTTTGTCAAGAGCATTGTTAGGATGACTATTGCTAGCGTTATCATTATTCAGACAACAGAAAGCTGAATATGTCTCTATGGGGGCAAGCATTAATATGTTACTAAAATAAGAAAAATGTATTTCACCATATCAATTTTATGTTACAGACATATGATTAGATGTGTAAGTGAAAAAGCCATTAGTATTGACATTTTGGACCATTTGCATGACTTCTGATTGGCAGCCCAGTCTTATCTATTAAGGAATCTAACCAACTTTTGCAACTTAAATATTATGCTTATTTATGCCAGACCCAAGATTATCTTAAATTTAATTAAATTTGGCTAGCACCTTAATTTTATGGGAAATTTTGCAATGATCTTTAACTAGACTGCTAAATGCTCCCATGGGATCATGCTGGAAAGCCCCTGGCTGTAAGTGGCCCAGTACAGGCATGGAAACAGGAGATTGCCCACAGGTAAAACTAGCATGATCAGTTCGGCTGGAGTAAGGGTGCAGATGGTCAGCCTAAGCTGGAAACAGTGATAGGTAGAAGAATCCCTTTTAATTGGTACTGTGGGGGTTATCTGATAGGGACAGGAAGGGTGCTAAACCTCTGCTGAGGTGCCAGAGATAATTGAAGTGTGTTAAATGTACAAAGGTGAGGACTCAGTTTGGGCCTCCAGCTCACTTTATAATGACTTGAAATAATGTAATAATGTGCCACATTACTTAGAAATAACACCTAGCTATTAAGTGTTAGAGCAGCTTTTGCAGTGATGAGGTTATTGTTAATGAGCATTTTCTGTAAAAGGGTATTTGAAACTGATGTTGCATAAGCATTCAGGATATTGTTTTTAGTATTGACGTGAAAACACTTGTACCTGTAATTTTAATCAAAGCCAAATGTAATGTTGGTCTGTTCATATTTTCTGTGACTCATATACTGAGTTCAAACACATTACTGGGTCAGCCCCAAGTTGTATACCTGGGAATATTAATCCAGGTACGTGACAAACAAGCACTTTTGCCATACTCCATTTACTTCACAAGCATTTGCATGAATATTTTGAATGGAATATTAATGGCACTGAAAGCAGCCATTTTTAACTTATTTATGTGAGTGAATATTTTTCCTCCATTAGCAGAAAAAACTATCTTCTATTTAAATGTAGGTATTTAATCTCAATTCAGAAAGAATAAATCCCTGTTTTTCCATGTAATCTTCTTACATTATAACCAATGACTGATTTATTAAATCACCCTTCATTTTTACTGCTGATTTGTTTGTTTGCTGGTGCATTACAGAAAATATTGCAAATATTTATCATAATGAAATAATGATATTTGTCATTTAAATCTATTGTTTAGAAAAAATATGAAAATTAAGAGATTTATAACACAAAACAAAACCAAATAATCATCAGGACAGCTTTTAACTTTATAATCAGCATTAGTACTCATAGTCTTAACAGAAAAAGGTAGCTTTGAGATGATTCATATTTTCTTCCAATTTCCCTAGCAAGCCCCTCTCTTTCTTACCTTATACACCATTTGTATTTTGAACATTGTTGTTTAAAGGAATCTATTAGGACTTAAGAAATAAGTTTTTTATTGGTATTTCCATAGAAACAGAGCATCAGTTTTATAACTTTTCTCTTTTCCTAAAGAAACTTTGCTATTGGAGATAAATTCATTGATTCTCTCGTTTCTCGCCTAAACCTTTTTCTTTTCAAAATTAAGCCACAGAAATAGTGAAAGCTTTAGCAGATAACTTAGAATTGTATATGCTGTGATTATTTGAAGTGGCTTGTTACTCAAGGATCCGTAATTTTATTTCCTGGAGTCCCACCAGAAGCTTTTGGGGAGTCAATTAAATGACCCATGATTCCCTGGTGACTTATCATACTGCTTTGTTTTCTGTTCTGGTTGGCAGTGTTGTATGTAAGTGAACTTTTGATTGTTTCTAAGTGAATTTAAGAGGTTATTCTCAAAATTTACTCACTTTGCTTTTAGTTAAATCTTACAATTTTTTAGATATGTTTTCTTTGTAGTAATCATTCAGAAAGAGAGCTTCTTTTGAGTTTCTGTGCAAGTAAATTCATCATTAATATTGATGATATTTAAAGGTGTTTTGAATTCAACATATTTCTATTAGCATATATCAAAATTTTGTTTCCTTCTTTGAGAGGAAACCATTTTGTTTTATTTTATTACGATTTGCATGTATTGAAAAAAGTCCATTTTGAAACAAGCATAGAGGGCTTCCCTGGTGGCACAGTGGTTGAGAGTCCGCCTGCCGATGCAGGGGACACGGGTTCGTGCCCCGGTCCGGGAAGATCCCACATGCCGCGGAGCTGCTAGGCCCGTGAGCCATGGCCGCTGAGCCTGCACGTCTGGAGCCTGTGCTCCACAACGGGAGAGGCCACAACAGTGAGAGGCCCACATACCGCCAAAAAAAAAAAAAAAAAAAATGCATAGAATAGCAATGAACTGTACACTTAAAAATGGTTAAGATGGTAACTTCTATGTTATATATATTTTACCACAATAAAAATTAGAAAAAGAAAAACAAACAAGCACAGTTAGAGAAGCTATGTGTATAGAGCAGACTTTGAGTAAGCTTGGTCTATATTATCATTTCAATTTAGGGTAAAATGAATCAAAATAATTTATAATTCCTGAAACTACAGGTTAAGTTCTCTTTCATTAGCGTCCTATTGTATGTTTTAAAAATGTATATGCTGTTGAAAATGCCCTACAAGTACTTGCTTTTTTTTTTTTTTTTGCGGTACGTGGGCCTCTCACTGTTGTGGCCTCTCCCGTTGTGGAGCACAGGCTCCGGACACGCAGCCTCAGCGGCCATTGCTCATGGGCCTAGCAGCTCCGCGGCATGTGGGATCTTCCCGGACCGGGGCACGAACCCGTGTCCCCTGCATCGGCAGGCGGACTCTCAACCACTGTGCCACCAGGGAAGCCCCAGATACTTGATTTTTAACAGTCTGGAGGCCTAGGCTCTGAGCTGCGTGAGTTCCTGAGTTCCATAGTAGTCCTGAGTAGAGATGGGGGCCTATGCTTCTCCTCAGACTGCCTACTCTTCTGTTTGCCTGCCCTAGAAGCCAGGGCTGCTAGGGCCGTCTCTCAGGTGTAATATCACTGTTGCATACCCTGCAGAGGTAGGAACATTTGGACAAAGTAAGGATATGGCTGGAAGAAATCGCCACATTTTCTCTTATGAACATAAGGTGCTATTTCTAAGAGGTTCTTAAGATTTATCTGGTCTGACCCATACCTTTGAATTCTAATAGAGGCCCAAGAGTGAGTGAATAGCCCATCAAGTATTTACCAATGTAACTCTGTTCTTCAGCCATGCTTCTTTTCCCACTCTTTTCTCATGTGTTGTACTCCTCTCCTTGCCCCTCCTGAAGAGGCATAACTCAGGGTTGCACAGCTTATTGTCCTCTGTGAGGCTCAGAGTTGGATGGGGAAGGATGAGAACAAAGAGAATCTTAAACAAGCCTATTTGCTTTTTAAAATATCTACTTAGTAACTCTGGGGTTGGCAGTTTCCATCAGTTGTCTCATATTTTTCCCACAACAGGTAGCTGTGTAGCTCAAGAGGTGCTGTCAAGGAGCCGGCTAATTCAAAGGTTAAGTGACCACTGTAAGCTTGCAATGTAAATAAATGGTAGATCTGGGATTTGAATTTTGGTCTTCCAAATTGTAAAGCCTTTGCTCCTGCCTTCAACTCTGTATAGCCATTACCATTGTTATAGTCACAGAGGGCCTTTGGTGGTGCTCCAACATGGTTAACTTAGACTTCCTCATAGCATAGTGGTTGATTTCCAAGAAGAAGCAATACAAGAGTATAGACAGAAGCTGAAGATCTCTTTAAGGCTCGGTCTTGGCAGTTAAACAGCATCACTTCTGTGGCATTCTAATCAAAGAATTAGCTAATATTCTAGGGAATTTGAGGATTATGTACTCTACCTCTTGTTGTAAGCATGGCTTAACTGAAATGTAAAAGAGCATGTGGGATGGGAAATAATGTGGCCATCTTTGGATACACAGCATAGTAGGCTGTGTTTATTTACTTTACCATAAGTAAAGACTTGCAAAGGAATATGCAAACACAGATCATTTAAGCAACCAGATCCTCAGGTTTCATAGGTTCTCCTATCTAAAATTGATGAGCCTGAAAACATACCTATTTTCACTATAACTTTCTCCTCCTTCATATAAGAATGCCATATTCTTTACCCTTCCTAAATCTCACTAATTATACATTTCCTGGGGAGTAAAAACTCGTACAGCATGAAACACAGGTATACTAAACTAATAGAATTTCCAGTTCTTCCTCTTCTATTTCTTCTTCCTATTTCTCTTCAGATGAAGCTTGGTAGCAAAAAGCATTTTGATTCACATTGATGTGTTCTGAATTCAGATGTGCTAGAGTGGAGTTGTGGGAGTATTGACAGTTTTTGTTTAATGACTTTGCGTCCTGCATTCCCTGACTACTGTCAAAGAATCTGTAATTATTGAGAGAGGGTCCTGGGAGAGCACAGCAGAGAGCATCCGTAAGAAACACCAAATTCAGCAAAGCAGACCTTTCAGCTCTTCTTAGTACTGTATCCCTAAGACACGTAATTAAATGGAAGAAAGGTACTATTCATGCCTATGTAGTTTTGGATCATGCCAGTGATTGTTTCAGATGTGACCAGAACGTTCTCAAGGACTACCAAACCTATGGATAAAACTTTTACATAATTTCTTTCATATTTGGTATGCATTTTTCTATAATGTAGCTAATACCTACTTTATCAAATCATATCAAGAAAATTCCATTTAAAGTCAAATATCTTGTCTTATGAAATGTTTACTATTTTCTTTCTCCTATTAATAGGAAATAAATTTACATTCTGGTTCCTGAGCCAAATAGTTTTTTGTACTATATACCTTTCTCATTTATTAAAGTCATAGGGAAAAATTTGGTATGTCTAAAGAAATAAGAAAGAAATTGTGTGATTTCTCATTTTTATAATCTGTTTTTATTTACTCCGAAAGCCAGATACCAGAGTCAGTATTCACATACATTTAATGGACTGTAATGGACTGTTATGTCTTTTATCATACTTATTGTATTATAAATTATTTTAGCTGTAATTTACATTTCAATGCTTTAAGTTCACTAAAGATAAACAGCATGTTGCTTTACTATCTTGTTTTTATAACTTATATTATGAAAATAGATAAATCAATTTTATCAAAATTACCTTAATTTTGACTGCTTTTAGTAATCTTTCCTACAATATATAATCTGTACTTTTCTCAGTAGTTTTTGTAATATTCCTTGAAACACATGTTAACACATTTATTTGAATGGAAAAAATGAGGTCAAACTCTTTCTGACAGAAAATAACTTTCATTTGGAGATTGGTTTGACAGTGAGGACTGGCTTTGCTAATTGGATTATATACCAGGCATTTTACATAAATTGAATGAGCTAAATCAGCAGCTCTAATTTTTTTTTTTTTACTTTCATTATGGAAAAATTTAAACATATGCAAAGGTAGAGTAAATAGGACAGTGAATTTGCATATAATACACCTGTCATTCAGCTACAGTTAGCAACTCTTGGCCAGTCTTATTTCATTCACAACTTTTCCTTCATTTCTCTCTCTAACTCCGTCCCCAGACATTTTTAATCCATAAATATTTAAGTATATGTCTCTAAAAAATAAGGATGTTTCTAAAATACGTAATTACAATGTATTTATCATACCTAAAAAATTAAGATTAATTTAATATTAATATTAAATTTCCGTGGAGATTTTAATGAACATATATGAACAAGATTTCTTGTCATCTGTATGTATAAAGATGAAGAAAAGGAGTAGACTTTATGCTGAATCCTGTTTTATTCTAGCAGTGTCATGCTAGTCTAAAGATAAGTAAACCAATATATTTTAAAACTCCATTCATTTCTTCAAAAAAATGCATTTCCAATGAAATTTTACCTTTGATTTAATAAGCTATCAAAGCTTTTTCATCAGTTGTACAGTAATAGTTAAAATAACTCAACCTCAAATAGATTTCTTTTTAAAACACCTGGATGCATAAAGCCAATTTAAATACCAATTTGAAGATGTACGTTTCTTTGGAGAGATATGATAGCGTGATCACTAAAAAGACCAGATATAAAAACATTTTACATCATGATAAAGTTCTATAGCAGAAATAGAATAGAAGTACAAGTCCAAGGATAAAGAGAAAAAGAGCTTTTTTATGTGGTTTGTGGGTGTATGTGGATGATGGTGGATAATAATCAGTATGGTATCTATATTCTACTGAATACATTTTTAAGAGTAATCATTTTTATTTTTTTATTGAAGTATAGTTGCTATAAAATATTATAAAGGTGACAGATGTACAATATAATGATTTACAGCTTTTAAGGTTTATATGCCATTTATAGTTATTGTAAAATATTGGCTCTATTCCCTGTGTTGTACAATATATCCTTGTTTTATACTTAATAGTTTGTACCTCTTACTCCCCTGCCCCTGTATTGCCCCTCCTCCTTCCCTCTCCCACTGGTAACCACTAATTTGTTCTGTATTATATCTTTGAGCCTGCTTCCTTTATGTTATATTCACTAGTTTGTTGTTTTTTTTAGATTCCACATACAAGTGATATCATATAGTTTTTACCTTTCTCTGTCTGACTTATTTCACCTAGCATAATGCCCTTCAAGTCCATCCATGTTGCTGCAGATGGCAAAATTTCGTTCTTTTTTATGGCCGAGTAGCATTCCATTGTGTGTATGTATATGTGTGTGTGTATGTGTGTGTATGTTACACACACACATATATATATCACGTCTTCTTTATTCATCTTTTGTTAGGTACTTAGGTTGCTTGCATATCTTGGCTTTCATAAATAATGCTGCTATGAACATGGCTTTTTGAATTAGCGTTTTTGTTTTAGATTTATATACCTAGGAGTGCAATTGCTGGATCATATGGTAGCTCTGTTTTTATTACATGAGAAACCTCCACACTGTTTTCCACAGTGGCTGTACCAATTTACTTTCCTACCAACAGTGTACGAGGGTCCCCTTTTCTCTACATCCTCACCAACATTTGTTATTTGTGTTGTCTTTGATGATAGCCATTCTGACAGGTATGAGGTCATATGTCATTATGGTTTTGATTTACATTTCCCTGATAATTAACCAGGTTGAGCATCTTTCCATGTGCCTGTTGGCCATCTGCATTTTCTCTTTAGAAAAATGTCTATTCAGTTCTTCTGCCCATTTTTTAATTGGGTTGGTTGTTTTTTTGATGTTGAGTTATTTATATGAGCTGTTTATATATGTTGGATATTAATCCCTTATCAGTCATATCATTTGCAGATATATTCTTCAATTCAGTAGGTTGTCTTTTCATTTTGTCATTGGTTTCCTTTGCTGTGCAAAAGCTCTTAAGTTTTAATTACATCTCATTTGTTTATTTTTTGCTTTTATTTCCTTTGCTTTAGGAGATGGATCCAAAAGAATATTGCTGTGATTTATGTCAAAGAGTGTTCTGCCTATGTTTTCCTCTAGGAGTTTTATAGTATCTAGTCTTACATTTAGGTCTGTAATCCATTTAGAGTTTATTTTTGTATATGGTATTAGAGTATGTTCTGATTTCATTGTTTTACATGAGGCTGTCCAGTTTTCCCAGCACCACTTATTGAGGAGACTGTCTTTTCTCCATTGTATATTGTTGCCTCCACTGTCATAGATTGACTATAAGTGTGTGGGTTTATTTCTGGGCTCCCTATTCTGTTCCATTAATTAGCGTAATCATTTTATTTTAAAATATCAGTAATTCTAATAGGTTTAAAGATTACATGCTTTTGTAGCTATTTAAAACGTTGAAAATATTTATATTACTTTCTTAGAAATGAACTTCAAGGTATTAAGGGATATAGTTTTTGTGAATTCTTTTAAGAGTCTACTGGACTACGTGGCTTAGAGAAGCATGCTAGACCCATCTTCATGCTAGACCCATCTCCTAGTAACTGCTTTTACCTGGGTATCTTTTTTTTTTTTTTAATAGTTCAGTTGTATTACATGAATGTTGTTGTTGTTTTTTAAATTAATTAATTATTTATTTATTTTTGGCTGCATTGGGTCTTCATTGTCGTGCGTGGGCTTTCTCTAGTTGTGTCGAGCGGGGGCTACTCTTCATTGCAGTGTGCGGGCTTCTCAATGTGGTGGCTTCTCTTATCATGAAGCACAGGCTCTAGGTACCTGGGCTTCAGTAGTTTTGGCACACAGGCTCAGTAGTTGTGGCTCACGGGCTCTAGAGCACAGGCTCAGTGGTTGTGGTGCACGGGCTTAGTTGGTCCATGGCATGTGGGATCTTCCCAGACCAGGGATTGAACCCGTGTCCCCAGCATTGGCAGGTGGATTATTAACCACTGTGCCACCAGGGAAGTCCCTCACCTGGGTATCTTAAATAATGACAACTCATTGTAGGCTGATCATTGAAAAGTGAGTGGATTAGCAGTCATTTCTAAGAGCAGTTACAGTAATAGGCAACTAGAAGCTACAGTTGACATTAATTACATTTAAATTCATCCTTCAATAAATGCTATTCTTTGAGAGTAAAGGTGATGATGCCTACAAATTACAACACCTTGACATAATTATGTTTCCTGTTGGGGACAAACTAGTAATTGGAATTTTCTAGAGGTCAAGAAATGTCAACAGATATATTCAGCATGACTCAGAACTGCCCACTTTTTCATCTCTGCTGTTTCTTCCTTTGTCATCAGAGCAGTTTACATCTGTGACCTTGGCATTCAAATAGAGTTAAGGAAATTATAGTTTATATGGGTATAGTTGCTTGAAAAATATGATGTCTGCTTCTTACTGAAAAACTGTTGTGTATAAAGAACAACATTAAAGGCAGAAGGAGAAATGAATTTTATTTTCACCTATTTAAATTTTTAAACAATTTGATTATCTTAGGCAACTTCAGTTTTCAGTCATCTTAACATGCACCATGAAAGAATCAAAAGCTCTTTCTCCCCCAACCTTTGGTAGTCATCAGAATGGTAACTAGACACTATGTAAAATAAACTATAAGAATCTACTAACTGCCTTTTAAGAGATGTTAATGTAAAATATCAGAGTATAGGCAACAAGTGTAAAACTTAAAATACTGTGAAGAGCTTGAATATTGATTTGAAATGTTCAAGATAGCAATATTGCAATTAATATTTTGTTAGGAGTTGCAAACTCAAGTGTCTGATGAGGCCCAGAAGGAAAACAAAGTGAGTGAACAGTTTGGGAAGCTTCAGACTTGACCTGCCTGCAGGCTCTAGCTCTGTGTGAAAAGGGCCAGTTGCTTGCCAGACCTTCTGATATTTCAAGAGAAGTTGGAAATCCTGATTTTTATTTGAAATCTGATTTTTAATTTGTTTTACCTCTGAATTCAAACTTTTTTAAACAATGTGTAGGTCAAATAAAACACATTTTATCCTGAATTTGGCCCATAGTCTGCCACTTTATGACTTTTGCTGTATCGCTGTTCTAGATTCTTCATTTGAAATGTACGTTTTGTTAAATAGTTCCTAAGACAGAATGTCACAAGTTAGTTGAGGTTTTCCAAAATTCTAGCTATAACTTGTTTCAAAGCAAACCTGTAAAAAAACTATGGGAAATTAGATCAATAACTACTAGCATAGTAAGTAAAGACAGCCACATGATTAACCTCAGGGAGCTCAACTGTGTAAAAGTTTGTGTTTTTTTAATTCATTTTCAGCATATAATTACAAATTTGTTGGGAACATGAGAAACTCTTCTGAAATGACTTTATGTCAAACTAGTCATAGAATCTCTAGCCTGAGTCTGATTATTTTGTATGTAATTAGAAATACTTTAATGCTTAGAATTTAAAGAACTGATAAATGGCATGTCTTAAAGAGAAGTGAACCAATGATTATTAAATTGGACTTAATTGAAATTGTTTTAAGCATTTCTAACCTTGCGTAGTATGAAAGAAAAACATGACATGAATGCTTGGTATTGAATTACCATACAACAAATGCTAAATATAATTTTTCAATGTATATTAATATTTTCTTATTATCATAACCCTATATTATGGGGTTTTAGTTAAAGTAATACAATCAAGTTGTAGGAATACTGCTTGGTTTGGTTTTTAGTGTCTTGTTTAGGTTATAGATGAGGCCCAGTATGTGCTAAAAAGAATGTAGAAGAAGGTTACTGGGAAGAAGTTACTGTTTGTAGAACCCTTTGCATAGAGAAAATTTTCTCCTGTTGAATGCTTATTCTTTTTTCCAGAATCCACCTACCAATAACAAATTAGTCAATTGTTTCTTTACACTTTCCAAACACTTCAAAACTAAATTCACAGATGAACCTTGTTTGCTGTCTACTCATTGGATACTGTGTTGACAATTAACTTAGACTTAATTAGCCTTTAATTGCTCTTCGGAGATGACATATCTATGCTTTCATATTGGACTGGAACATAGTACTGTGAAAAAAATAGCAAATTCTAACTAGAAGTAGAGAAGAATAGAAGATGCTACTTGAGACTACAATTCAGTTCAGCCAGTATTTGGGAGCCAGGTCCTGGTTAGGCATTGTAGATACAAATATCTATGAGTCAGGGTACCTAGGATACACTCTCAGAGAAATAGTTCCTCAAGTAACTATAATGCAAACTAAAGTGCTATTAGTAGAGAAAAGTATAATAGTGAAACAGTGAGAGAAGAGTAAAGGCCTTTTGGAGGAAGCTGATTTAAGTAGGGCCTTGATAAATAGGAATGCCTTTGACACTGGAGTGGTCTTCACTGGTGAGGAATTGTGGGGAAATGATTTTATTTAAACTTGCTCTTCTTTCTGTAGTTCCTAATAGTTTACCAGTATGACCTTCCTGATTTTGACAAATGCACTATGGTTATATTAGATGTTAACATTAGGAGTAACTAAATGAAGGATATGTGAAAACTTAGTACTATTGGTTTTTTTTAATGAGATAAAATTTGCATAACATTATTAAAATTAACCATCATTGTCTACACTTTAGTGAGATTTAGAACATTTACAACATTGTGCAACCATCACCTAGTTCCAATGACTTTTCACCTCTCCGAAAGGAAACCCTGTACCCATTAAGCAGTCACTCTCCCTTTCCCCTCTACCCCTGCACTTGGTAACCACTAATCTTCTTTCTGTCTCTAGGGTTTTCCTATTATGGGTATTTCATACAAATGAAATCATACAAGATGTGACTTTTTGAGTCTGGCTTCTTTCACATAGCATAATGTTTTAAAGATTCATGCGTATTGTATCATGTATCGGTACTCCGGTTATTTTTATGACTGAATAATATTTTCATTGTATGGGTATATGACATTTTGTTTATTCATTCATCCATTGGTAGATATTTGGGTTATTGTGAATAGTGCTGCTAAGAGCATTCATGTACCAGTATTTGTTTGAATACCTGTTTTCAATTCTTTTTTTTTTTAAGATCTTTGTTGCAGTATAATTGCTTTACAATGTTGTATTAGTTTCTGCTGTATAACAAAGTGCATCAGCTATACATATACATATATCCCCATATCCCCTCCCTCTTGCGTCTCCCTCCCACCCTCCCTATCCCACCCTTCTAGGTGGTCACAAAGCACCCAGCTGATCTCCCCGTGCAATGCAGCTGCTTCCCACTAGCTATCTATTTTACATTTGGTAGTGTATACATGTCCATGCCACTCTCTCGCTTTGTCCCAGCTTCCCCTTCCCCTTCCCCATGTCCTCAGGTCCATTCTCTATGTCTGTGTCTTTATTCCTGTCCTGCCCCTGGATTCATTAGAACCATTTTTTTTTTTTAGATTTCATATATATGCATTGGCATATGCTATTTGTTTTTCTCTGACTTACTTCACTCTGTATGACAGAATCTAGGTCCATCCACCTCACTACAAACAACTCAATTTCTTTTCTTTTTATGGCTGAGTAATATTCCATTGCATATATGTGCCACATCTTCTTTATCCATTCATCTGTCAGAGGACACTTAGGTTGCTTCCATGTTCTGGCTATTGTAAATAGTGCAGCAGTGAATGTTGTGGTACTTGTCTCTTTTTGAATTATGTTTTTCTCAGGGTATATGCCCAGTAGTGGGATTGCTGGGTCATATGGTAGTTCTATTTTTAGTTTTATAAGGAGCCTCCAAACTGTTCTGCATAGTGGCTGTATCAATTTACATTCACACCAACAGTGCAAGAGGGTTCCCTTTTCTCCACACCCTCTCCGGGATTTATTGTTTGTAGATTATTTGATAATGGCTATTCTGACTGGTGTGAGGTGGTACTGCATTGTAGTTTTGATTTCCATTTCTCTAATGATTAGTGATGTTGAGTATCCTTTCATGTGTTTGTTGGTAGTCTGTATATCTTCTTTGGAGAAATGTCTATACAGGTCTTCTGACCGTTTTTGGATTGGGTTCTTTGGTTTTTTGATACTGAGATGCATGAGCTGCTTGTATATTTTGGAGATTAATCCTTTGTCAGTTGCTTCGTTTGCAAATAATTTCTCCCATTCTGAGGGTTGTGTTTACATCTTGTTTATGGTTTCCTTTGCTGTGTAAAAGCTTATAAGTTTCATTAGGTCCCAGTTGTTTATTTTAGTTTTTATTTCCATTACTCTAAGAGATGGGTCAAAAAAGATCTTGCTATGATTTATGCCAAAGAGTGTTCTTCCTATGTTTTCCTACAGGAGTTTTTGTTTCTTTGTTTGTGTGGTACGCGGGCCCCTCCCGTTGCGGAGCACAGGCTCCGGACACGCAGGCTCAGCGGCCATGGCTCACAGGCCCAACCGCTCCACGGCACGTGGGATCTTCCCGGACCGGGGCATGAACCTGTGTCCCCTGCATCGGCAGGCGGGCTCTCAACCACTGTGCCACCAGGGAGGCCCCCTTCCAAGAGTTTTATAGTGTCCGGTCTTACATTTAGTTCTCTAATCCATTTTGAGTTTATTTTTGTGTATGGTGTTAGGGAGGGTTCTAATTTCATTCTTTTACATCTAGCTGTCCAGTTTTCCCAGCACCACTTACTGAAGAGCCTGTCTTTTCTCCATTGTATATTCTTGCCTCCTTTATCAAAGATAAGGTGACCATATGTGTGTGGGTTTATCTCCTGTGAAATTTTCTGTTCTAGTTCTGTGAAAAATGCCATTGGTAGTTTGATAGGGATTGCACTGAATCTGTAGATTGTTTTGGGTAGTAAAGTCATTTTCACAATGTTGATTCTTCGAATCCAAGAACATGGTATATCTCTCCATCTGTTTGTATCATCTTTAAGTTCTTTCATCAGTGTCATAGTTTTCTGCATACAGGTCTTTTGTCTCCTAGGGTAGGTTTATTCCTAGGTATTTTATTCTTTTTTTTTGTAATGGGAAATGGGAGTGTTTCCTTAATTTCTCTTTCAGGTTTTTCATCATTAGTGTATATCAATGCAAGAGACTTCTGTGCATTAATTTTGTATCCCTCTACTTTACCAAATTCATTGATTAGCTCTAGTAGTTTTCTGGTAGTTTTTAGGATTCTCTATGTATGGTATCATGTCATCTGCAAACAGTGTGTTTTTCAATTCTTACTGGTATACACCTAGGTATAGAAATGCAGGGTCATATGGCAATTCATTGTTTGGCTTTTGGAAGAATTAACAAACTGTCTTCCATAGCTAATACACCATTTTATATTCCCATCAGCAATATACAAGAGTTTTATTTCTTTTAGCAGTTTGAGACATCTGAGTTAATTTTTGGTATATGGTATGAGGTAGGGGTCTAAATTCATTCTTTTGCATGGCTGAAAACCTTGGAATTAATATTTATAAAAGATAATCATTCTCCACAGTCTCGGGAAAATATCACCCATGATAATATTAAGTTATTTTTCTTACACTTAAAGAATTAAAGATATAAATATAAGAGCTAAAACATAAAACTTTTAGAAGAAAGCATAGGGGTAAATTTTCATATCCTTGGATTTGGAAATGGATTCTTAGATCTGACACCAAAAGAAAAAAGCAACACAAAAAAAATTAGAACTGGATTTATTAAATTAAAAGCTTCTACACAGCACAGGACACTATCCAGAAACTGAGAAGACTGTACAGAATGGGAGAAAATATTGCTAAATCATGCATCAGTTAAAGATCTGGGATCTAGTCTATATAAAGAACTCTTACTACTCAAAGCAATAAATAACCCAATTTAAAAATAGGCAAAGGGGGCTTCCCTGGTGGCACAGTCGTTGAGAGTCCACCTTCTGATGCAGGGGATGTGGGTTCGTGTCCCGGTCCGGGAAGATCCCACATGCCGCGGAGCGGCTAGGCCCGTGAGCCATGGCCGCTGAACCTGCGCGTCCGGAGCCTGTGCTCCGCAACGGGAGAGGCCACAACAGTGAGAGGCCCGTGTACCGCCAAAAAAATAAATAAATAAATAAGCAAAGAATTTGAGTAGACATTTCTCCAAAGATATACAGGTAGCCAACAAGCATGTGAAAACATGCTCAACATCATTAGACATCAGGAAAATATAAATCAAAACCACAAGAACCCTTCAGGAAGTAGCTATAATAAAACAAAGGAACAGTAATAAGTGTTCATAATGGAATTAAGGTATTGAAATACCCATACATTGCTAGTAAGAATGTCTGATGATGAAACCACTTTGGAATACAGTTTGACAGTTCTTCAGAAAGTCAAGTATAGAGTTACCGTGTGACCCAGCAATTCTGCTCCTAGGTATATACCCAGAAGAATCAAAAACATACGTAGGGGCTTCCCTGGTGGCGCAGTGGTTGAAAGTCCGCCTGCCGATGAAGGGGACACGGGTTCATGCCCCGGTCCGGGAAGATCCCACATACCACAGAGTGGCTTGGCTTGTGAGCCATGGCCACTGAGCCTTCGCGTCCGGACCCTGTGCTCCACAACAGGAGAGGCCACAACAGTGAGAGGCCCACATACTGCAAAAAAAACAAAACAAAACAAAAAACATATGTATATGTCCACATAAAAACTTGTACATGAATATTCATAACAGCATTTAATTGTAATAGCCAAAAGTGGAAACAAGTCAAATGTCCATCAACAGTTGAATAGATTAACAAAAAATATAGCCATGTAATTAAATATTATTCAGGGATAAAAAAGACTGAAGTAGTGACACATGCTACAACATGGATGAACCTGAAAATATTATTCCAATTGAAAGAAATCAGGCACAAAAGGCCACATGTTATATGATTCCATATATATGAAATGTCCAAAATAGGGAAATCCATAGAGCCAGAAAGCAGATTAGTGATTGCCAGAGGCTTGATGGAGGGGAGAATGAGAAGTTACTAATGAATACAGAGTTTCATTTTGAGGTGATGAAAATGTTGTGAAATTAGATAGTGGTAATGGCTGCACACTGTGAAGATACAAAAACCACTAAATTGTACACTGTGAAAGAGTGAATTTTAGAGTATGTGACATAGCTAAGAATAAATGAGTTTTTAAAATATCTTGCATGCAGATATTTTTGTTTTAAAACAGTGCTCATTTGATGTTTGCCTTAAGAAAACAATTTTTCTTTTAGGAATTTATCATGGCATCCTGCATTGACCATTAAAAGTAAAATGCGAATTCCACATTCTCATGCATTCATTGATCTAACTGAAGATTTTACAGCAGGTGAGTTGCACATAAATGTAAAGTATTTCTTTTAGGCTGCCAAAGAATGATGAGATTTTTACTGTTTTCCTAGTAATCATTTGCTATTGAATTGAACATTAAGACCAAAATGTTTAAAGGTTATAAGGAAGTTAGTGATACCGGAAAAATGTAAAAAGTACTGGATGCAATAAATAAGTCTTTAGTTATTGTTTTTGCTGTTTGTTAACCACATCAAAATTTGGATTATTGACTAATAAATGCTGTAAATTTAATTATAAGAAAAATATTTAGCTTATGTATTAAAGAATTTCAAAGACTTTAAAAAATTTTTATTATGGAACATTTTAAATATAGAAAAGTAGGCAGAATAGTATGATATATGCACATTTAATCATCACCCAGCTTCAACAATAAGCAGTGTATGGCCAATCTTGTTTCATCTGTATAACCACCCATGAGCCCTCCTCCCACCCTGATAATTTTATAGGAATTCCCAAGCATTGTATCATTTCACTTATAAATATTTCAATCTGTATCTCTAAATGATACAGACTTTTTTATTTTTAACAACCTCACGATCATTTTCAAACATTAAAAAATTTAACAATATTCTCTTAATAGCAAATACTTATTCACTATTCAGAATGCCCCAATTCTCTCCTAAGTGTTTCTATCAAATTAGGAGCTAAATGAGGTACATACATATGAAGAAAAAACACCTGTCTTACAGAATTTCTCAAAGTGTGGATTTTGCTGATAGTGTCCCCATGATGTTAATATGTGACTCTGTCCCCTGTATTTCCTCTAAGCCAGTGATTAGATTTAAGTAGCTATTGATGATCATTGTCAAGTCCACTATTTCAAAAGGATTTACAAAATCATAGCACCCTAAATCTATCACTCCTCAGCATATATTATCAGCTGGAATTTTCTATTTAAAACAAACAAACAAAAAGAACATCTATTACTATCTTTTTAGTCACCCAAAGTACAGTTGAGACAGGCAGGTTAAATGCTTAAATTTTCTTCCTTCTCATTTTTTTCCAGTTTTTTTTTAATGTGGTAAAATATACGTACTGTAAAATTTCCATTGTGACCATTTTTAAGTATGTGGTTCAGTAGTATTAAATACATCCATAGTATTGACCATCCAGCTCTTTTCATCTTGTAAAACTGAAACTCTACACCCATTAAACAGTAACTCCTCATTCATCCCTTTCCCCCAGCTTGTGGCAACAACCACTGTTCTACTTTGCTTTTTGACCACTGAAAGTATTTTGAATAAGTGAAATCATACAGTGTGTGTTATTTTTAACTGGCTTATTTCACTTAGCATAATATCCTTAAAATTCATCCATGTTGTAGCATATGTCATTATTTTCTTCCTTTTTAAAGTTGAATTGTATATAACCACAGTTTGCTCAGCTTCCACATTTTAGCTATTGTGAATAATGTTGCTGTGAACTTTGATGTACAAACATCTCTTAGAGATGCTGCTTTCAGTTCTTTTGGGTATATATCCAGAAGTGAAATTGCTGGATCATATGATAATGTTGTGTTTAATTTTTTGAGGAATGGCCATCACAGAAACTTTATCATTTTACATTCCCACCAACAGCGTACAAGGGTTCCAGTTTCTCCACATACTTGCCAATATTTGTTCTTTTCTTTTTTTTTCATAGTAGTCATTCTAATAGGTATAATTTGGTATCTCATTGTAGTGTGAGTTTGTTCTGTTTCTTTGGTTTTTTGCCACTCCACGTGGCTTGCGGGATCTTAGTTCCCAAACAGGGATTGAGGGATTGAACCCGGCCCCAGCAGTGAAAGCACTGAGTCCTAACCACTGGACTGCCAGGGAATTCCCTCATTGTAGTTCTGATTTGCATTTTTCCTAGTGATTAGTGATGTCGAGCACCTTTTCATGTCCTTATTGGCTATTTGCATATCTTTTTTGGAGAAGTGTATACTTAAGTCCTATGCCCATTTTTCAATTGGGTTGTTTCTTTGGTGTTGTTGAGTTTTAGTTAGTCTCTGTTCAGAATATTGCTCCCTCATCAGATACATGATTTACAAATATTTTCTGTCATTCTGTGAGATACCTTTTTACTCTCTTGATAGTGTCTTTGTATGCAAAAAAATTTTTAATTTCATGAAGTCCAGTTTTTCTGTTGTTTCTTTGTTGCCTTGTGCCTTTGGTGTCCTACCAAAAAGATCATTGCCAGGTGCACTGTCATGAAGCTTTTGCCCTATATTTTCTCTTGAGAGTTTTATACTTTTATCCCTTACATTTAGAGCTTTGATCCATTTTGAGTTAATCTATATATATGGTGTTAGATAAGGGTCCAACTTCATTACCTGCATGTATATCCAGTTTTCCTAGCACCATTTATTTTTTTAAAATATTTATTTATTTAATTTACTTTTTTGGCTATGTCGGGTCTTTGTTGCAGCACGCAGGCTTCTCTCTAGTTGTGGCATGCGGATTTTCTCTCTGTAGTTGTGGTGCGCAGGCTGCAGAGCGTGTGGGCTCTGTAGTCTGCGGCACTTGGGCTCTCTTGTTGAGACGCTCAAGCTCAGTAGTTGTGGCGTGCAGGCTTAGTTGCCCTGCGGCATGTGGGATCTTAGTTCCCTGACCAGGGATTGAACCCATATCCTCTGCACTGAAAGGCAGATTCTTTACCACTGGGCCACCAGGGAAGTCCCATAGCACCATTTATTAAAAGGACTTGTCTTTTCCCCACTGAATGGTCTTACCACCCTTGTCAAAATTCATTTGACTGTATACTCAAGGGTTTATTTCTGGGTTCTCTGTTATTTCACTGACATATATGTCTGTCTTTATGCTAGTACCTCACTGGGGTTTTTTGGTTTTTTTTTTTTAAACTTTTTATTTTATATTGGAATATAGCCAATTATGTTGTGATAGTTGCAGGTGCACAGCGAAGCGACTCAGCCATACATACACATGTATCCATTCTCCCCCAGACTCCCCTCCCATCCAGGTTGCCACATAACATTGAGGAGAGTTCCCTGTAGTACGATACTGGTTTGATTACTATAGCTTTGGGATATGTTTAGTAATCGGGAAGTGTGAGTCCTCCAACTTCGTTCTTTTTCAACATTGTTTTGACTATTTTAGGAGGACCCTTCAGATTCTATATGAATTTTAGGACAGGTTTTTCTGTATCTATAAAAAGTACCATTGAGATTTTGGTAAGGATTGTTCTGAATCTATAGGTCACTTTGGGTAGTGTAGACATCTTAACAATATTGTCTTTCAGTCCATGAACATGCAATGTGTTTTCCTTTATTTGTCTTCTTAATGATTTCTTTCAACAATGTTTTACAGTTTTTAATTATATAAGTCTTTAACCTCCTTGGTTAAGTTAATTCCTAAGTATTTTATTCATTTTGATTCTATTGTAAATGAAATGTTTTCTTAATTTCCTTTGTGGATTTTTCATTGTAAGTGTTTAGAAATGCAGCTGATTTTTGCATGTTAATTTGTATCCTGCTACTTTTCTCAATTCATTTATTAGTCTGAACAGATTTTTTTTTTTTTTTTGGTAGAAACTTTAGGGTTTTCTACATATAAGATCATATCATCTGTGAACAGAGATAATTTTACTTTTTTCTTTCTAACTTTGATGCCTTTTATTTCTTTTTCTTATTCCTCCCCTTTTTTTTGACCAGTTTTCAAACACTTCTAATCAGCTTTTGCAATTACATTTTTATATAATATACTAATTGCAAATGAGAAAAGCATGCCTGGTGGTTGTTAAAAGTAATAAAACTTCCTTCCTTTAAAAGAATTTTATGAATTTACATTCCCACCAATGTGCAAGAGGGTTCCCTTTTCTCCACACCCTCTCCAGCATTTATTGTTTGTAGATGTTTTGATGATGGCCATTCTGACCAGTGTGAGATGATATCTCATTGTTGTTTTGATTTGCATTTCTCTAATGATTAATGATGTTGAGCATTCTTTCATGTGTTTGTTGGCAATCTGTATATCTTCTTTGGAGAAATGTCTGTTTAGGTCTTCTGCCCATTTTTGGATTGGGTTGTTTGTTTTTTTGTTATTGAGCTGCATGAGCTGCTTGTAAATTTTGGAGATTAATCTTTTGTCAGTTGCTTCATTTGCAAATATATTCTCCCATTCTGAGGGATGGCTTTTGGTCTTGTTTATGGTTTCCTTTGCTGTGCAAAAGCTTTGAAGTTTCATTAGGTCCCATTTGTTTATTTTTGTTTTGCTTTCCATTTGTCTAGGAGGTGGATCAAAAAAGATCTTGCTGTGATTTATGTCATAGAGTGTTCTGCCTATGTTTTCCTCTAAGAGTTTGATAGTGTCTGGCCTTACATTTAGGTCTTTAATCCATTTTGAGTTTATTTTTGTGTATGGTGTTAGGGAGTGTTCTAATTTTATACTTTTACATGTAGCTGTCCAGTTTTCCCAGCACCACTTATTGAAGAGGCTGTCTTTTCCCCACTGTATATTCTTGCCTTCTTTATCAAAGATGAGGTGACCATATGTGCATGGGTTTCTCTCTGGGCTTTCTATTATGTTCCATTGATCTATATTTCTGTTATTGTGCCAGTACCATACTGTTTTGATTACTGTAGCTTTGTAGTATAGTGTGAAGTCAGGGAGCCTGATTCCTCCAGCTCCATTTTTTGTTCTCAAGATTGCTTTGGCTATGGAGAACAGTATGGAGGTTCCTTAAAAAACTAAAAATAGAACTACCATATGACCCAGCAATCCCACTACTGGGCATATTCCCTGAGAAAACCATAATTCAAAAATTGTCATGTACCAAAATGTTCATTGCAGCTTTATTTACAATAGCCAAGACATGGAAGCAACCTAAGTGCCCATCAACAGATGAATGGATAAAGAAGATGTGGCACATACATGCAATGGAATATTACTCAGCCGTAAAAAGAAACAAAATTGAGTTATTTGTAACGAGGTGGATGGACCTAGAGCCTGTCATACAGAGTGAAAGAAGTCAGAAAGAGAAAAACAAATACTGTATGCTAACACATATATATGGAATCTAAGAACAACAACAACAAAAAAGGTCCTGAAGAACCTAGGGGCAAGACGGGAATAAAGACACAGACCTGCTAGAGAATGGACTTGAGGATATGGGGAGGGGGAAGGGTAAGCTGTGACAAAGTGAGAGAGTGGCATGGACATATATACACTACCAAATGTAAAATAGCTAGCTAGTGGGAAGCAGCTGCATAGCAGAGGGAGATCAGCTGCGTGCTTTGTGACCACCTAGAGGGGTGGAATATGGAGGGTGGGAGGGAGGGAGACGCAAGAGGGAAGAGATATGGGAACATATGTATATGTATAACTGATTCACTTTGTTATAAAGCAGAAACTAACACACCATTGTAAAGCAATTATACTCCAATAAAGATGTTAAAAAATAAATTAATTAAATTAAATTAAATTAAAATATTTTTTAAAGTATTTTATGCTTTAACTCCTAAACTTTTTTGAAAAACAGGTAGCAAATAATATTTTGTAATTCAAACTTTTTTATTAATTCTAGATGATTATGAGTTTTATTACTAAAGCATTTTCATTATTAAGATACAATTTGCAAAGTTAAGAAAATTTTAGTGTTGAAATTTACTTTGGACTTTACTGATTTAAAACAAACTAGGCCACAAATTGAGCCTTTTGCCCAGTGAGTTTTTTATGTTTCTGAGAGTTTATGTTTCTGACTGTGGATTCAGATTGGAAAGAGGAGAGTTTAAGAAAAAAGCAGTTACTTTAGTGTGGCATACCGGTATGGTAAATCATGTGAAAACACAAAAATAAAGTTTTTAGTACATTGTCCTGGAAGTTGTCTTAAAACCTTGTTTTTCAAGATAAGGGTATTCTGTAGTTACAGGCTCATTTTCTGTTATTTCATTCCATTTATTTTATTTATTTTTCTTTAACTTCTTTATTGGAGTTATTTATAATTGCTTATTTATATTTGCTTTACAATGTTATTTATAATTGTTTTACGATGGTGTGTTAGTTTCTGCTTTATAACAAAGTGAATCAGCTATACATATACATATATCCGCATATCTCCTCCCTCTTGTGTCTGCCTCCCACCCTCCCTATCCCACCCCTCTAGGTGGTCACAAAGCACCCAGCTGATCTCCCTGTGCTATGCAGCTGCTCCCCACTAGCTATCTATTTTACATTTGGTAGTGTATGTATGTCCATGCCACTTTCTCACTTTGTCCCAACTTACCCTTCCCCCTCGCCATATCCTCAAGTCCATTCTCTAGTAGGTCTGTGTCTTTATTCCCGTCTTGCCCTTAGGTTCTTCATGACCTTTTTTTTCTTAGATTCCATATATATGTGTTAGCATACAGTATTTGCTTTTCTCTTTTTGACTTACTTCACTCTGAATGACAGACTCTATGTCCATCCATCTCACTACAAATAACTCAATTTCGTTTCTCTTTATGGTTGAGTAATATTCCATTGTATATATGTGCCACATCTTCTTTATCCATTCATCTGTCGATGAACATCATTCCATTTATATTCACACACATACACACATCACAGACAGACTTTTGTTTTTTACAATTCCTTTCTGAAGAAGGGTTTATTTTACATATGAGATTTTAGAAACTTTGTTTCTTTCAGTTCAGTAATATTAGATTTCTTAATCAACACCAACTCTGCCTTTAAGGAATTTTTTTTTATGAAAGAGGAAGTGATTATTGTCAGATGTTGGAAAATATATCCAAAGAGATATCTCAGTAGATTTTATGTTTTATTTAAAAATGACATGAATACAAGTCATCCCATTACAACAATTGGAAAATCCAAAAGTAAATATGTATAAATTCTTTAAAGCATACTTTTACTTATTGAAGTACTATTGACCTTCACTAATTTATTCAAAAAAGCTGTGACTAGACAGGGGATGTGAACATAGACATGTGATTTCAGGATGTATTCTTCAAAGAAGTGACACCAAAACATTTTCATTTCTGTTTTACTCTCCCATCCTAAAGTCAGCATCCAAGAGTGAGGAATGAAAGGGAATACTGGTGGAAATGCTGGCGTTAAGTACAGCTGTGAAATAGGTGAAACCTATCTTGAGGTCCCTTCATCTGTACTGTTCTTGGTCTCTCTCACCCTCTTGGGGCTCTGGTGACATTATTCTCTTTCCTTCAGCCAGCTGATGCTCTGAAACTGACCCCCAATTGCCGTGAATTTTCCACAAAGTTAATTTCATCCCTTGCAGTAAACTTTTCCCTTACCATTTATCCCAACAAAAGTTTTGCAGTGTATCTGCCTAGCCCAAGTGATAAACCAGTGAAAACAAGGTAAAGGTTCGCTGCTGCAGATTTTCCCTGGCCGAACAGGACATGCATTTCAAAAGAGCCCTTCAATCCCATAAGCACTGAGTAATATAAAAATTATCAGCACTTTATCAGGGTCAGTGGGAAAATATTTTGTGATGGGCAGTTTTCTCCACTGCCCCTTAACTCAGACCTCCTAGATGACTACAGTGCTACATGGTTTCCACATAGATCTAAGGTGGACAGGATGGACCCCACTATTTAAAAGACCTCCTAACTGGGTCTTTGTCCTTATCTCTTGCTTCTTCAGCCCATTCATCCTGCACATTCTGAGTGACCACTTTCAAGCACTAAGGGCCAGGCCACTACCCCATCAAAAACCTTCCCTGGTCCCCATTACTTACCAGATGATTTCTAAACTTCTGTCTTCTAGATGTCCTGTGGACTGGGCCTGTCTTGCTTTTCTGGTCTCCTGTTTGATTATACCGTAGATGAGCTGGGGTTGTTTTGTTTTGGTTTGTTTGTTTTAGATTGTACATATAAGAGAGATCATATGGGTATTTGTCTTTCTCTGTCTGACTTATTTCACTTAGCATGGAAAATGCCATTAAGATATTTTTTGTACTTTTATGTTTTTGCACTTAAATCTTTAATCCAGTTGGATTTTCTTGTTGATATTTTTGTTATATCTTTAGATACACGTCTCTCTGTATTGATAGCCTCTGAGGGTTCCTAATTCAGCAGCACAGATCTCCTTATAATTCCTACCTTGCTATTGAGGAATTAATTCCTGAACTTATTGTTTACCTGTGTCCTGCCTTATAGAGCATGTGGGTCATCAAAACCTTCTTATAGGCTTGCCATAAATAAAAGGAACAGTCTGAATCATTGATCATTTAAATAAGAGATTTATTATATTTAAATAAAAGAAGACTCATTTTAAAAGGAATATCATAAATAGTGGCATTAAAATTTTAACAAATTATAACATAGGTATACACAGGAAACATAACCTCTTTGTTTTCTAAAATCAGGGCTCTGTGCCTTGGGCAGGTATTGGAGAAATGGAATTTAAACTTCTCAGTTAAAATTATGTATCTTGGTCTCTTGAGGGTTTTAATTTATTGGTTAAATTTTCAGTTTTTCTGGATATTAACCCATTTCTCTTCTCCTAGCAAAAATGGCAACTGGGTGAGCCTAAGGATAGGCTTATATGTCCTCAGGGAATTGGAAGAAGAGGTCTTTCTTTGTATCTGCTCTGAGGTTCTTACACAACCATATTGATGGCCCTTGTGTATTAAGTGCCCTGCCGATATTTGGCAGCTGGAGACCTCCTGATCTCTACTCCTTGCTCAGTCAGAGCCTCACAGTCTTCCCTGGCTGACTTGATCCTGCCTTGAATCTGATCCTCTTTTAATGGATTCCTCTGAAGCTCCACATCTTCCATTCAGCCCTCTGTCTTGGATTGTCCACTGTTCATCATCTACCATGGAATTCATTTGCCTTCTACCATAGTAGTAGCCCTTGGAAGATCCACTGGCCCTCAGCTTGGCTATTGTTGATATTCCACAGGGCGTCTTAAGTCCCTTTGCCACACATGAAAATGAAGGGAAGTTTGAGAATACTAGGTTACACCCTCCATGCTCTGTTTTTGTTCTGTGAGGATACCCCTGTACATAGCTATCATCTCAAAAGATAGGCTCCTCCCTGAATTCCAGTAGCAGGGTCCTGGTCTTCCTTTGTACTCTGCTTTCCTTTCAACTTCATCATTGTTATCCCCCTTGGGGTTGAACCCTCACATTGAGGGTGGTCAGGGAAACTGGCCTTGACTCTACTCTGTCTTCCTGCAATCTCCGACTCCTCCTCTTTACCCCAAGCCTTCTCATTGCTTCCCTAGGTAGCTAACATCCAGACTTGAGTTCTTTCTACCTGTGACTTAAAGTAAAATTTGTTCAGATCCTTAGGTTTTTCTTTTGATATGTAAACAGAATTCTGGGGATTTAGATATCTGTTTTCATTCTTAACAAAGTCTGACTTTAAATACTTTTTTCTGTATAGAGACTCAAAAACTGCCATTTTTGGAAATCAAAAGCTGAATATTATCTCTTTTTTCCAGTCCTGCTGTAATAACCCTAATCTTTTCCTAGGCTAACAGTTCTCTAAGTGTGATCTGGGTATCCCTGAGGATCCCAAAGACCCCTTTGGAGGGTCCATGAGGGCAAAATAATTTTCATAAAAACCATAAGACATTATTTGCCTTTTCACTCTTTTCACTGTCATTCTTGCTCTCATTCTCTCACAAGTGTACAATAGAGTTGTCCAGAAATTTAAAAACATATAATGACCTCATTGTTCTGACGTCTTGTATGTGTGCTTATGTATCCTTATGTTTTAAAAATGTTTCAGTTTTAAGTTTTACAGTAAATTATATCAATAGATATAGCTCACATAGACAAAACCTCTTTGGGGTCCTCAGTAATTTTTAAGAATTTAAAGAGATCCTGACACCAAAAAGCTTGAGAACTGCTGCCCGAAGTAAATGGATGCTTCTAGCTAACTGGGGTCACTGTACAAAGTAATGAGAAAGAGTAATGTAATATCCTTCATACATACATACATTTATCAAGCAAAGATAAGATCTTGGCTCTGACAACTCAGATAGATTATAACAATTTCTCTAAGCATTCCCCCACCCCCTCTTTCTTGTTCCTGCCAAATAATTATCATAGTCCTAGCACCTGACACACAGCCAAATGTGGGAACTTAGAGGCTGATCTATTGGTGAGGTGTTCAGTTCCTTTAGATGGGTTCTCAGAAGAAGAATTGATGAATCATATGGTAGTTGTATTTTTAATTTTTGAGGAACCTCCGTATTGTTTTCCATGGTGGCTATACCAATTTATAATCTTACCAGGAGTGCCCAAGGGTTCCCTTTTCTCCACATCCCCAATGGCATTTGCTATCTGTCTTTTTTTTTTAATATATAAATTTATTTTATTTTTTATTTATTTCTGGCTGTGTTGGGTCTTCGTAGCTGCGCGAGGGCTTTCTCTAGTTGCAGAGAGCAGGGGCTACTCTTCGTTGCAGTGCGTGGACTTCCTATTGTGGTGGCTTCTCTTGTTGCAGAGCATGGGCTCTAGGCACGCAGGCTTCAGTAGTTGTGGCACTTGGGCTTCAGTAGTTGTGGCTCAAGGGCTCTAGAGTGCAGGCTCAGTAGTTGTGGCACACGGGCTTAGTTGCTCCACATGTGGGATCTTCCCGCACCAGGTATCGAACCCTTGTCCCCTGCATTGGCAGGCAGATTCTTAACCACTGTACCACCAGGGTAGTCCCTTTTTGATGCTACCCATTCTAACAGGTGTGAGGTGACATCTCGTAATTTTGATTTGCATTTCAATGTGACCTGGAAATTTCTTTAATATCACAAATCCTTTTTCACTAATTCATCAATTTCAATAATTATTTACTGAGCCTGTACTCTGCAAGGCATTATACTAGAAACCAAGAGATCAAAGATGAAAAACAAGATCTCCATACTCAAGAGCTACAATGGTATGAATCTCAAGGATGTCATTATAGCAAGACATCACTCTATTCTGCTGTATTCAGAAGTTTAAACTTGATTTTTGAGCATACTAATTTGTGTCTTAAATGTTTTAAAATTCAGCAGAATTTCAGACCCAGATGCACTTTAATACTCAAGAGTATCATTTGTTCATGGTACATTTGATGGAGCTACAGTAGATTCTTATATTTTTTTCCTTGCACACCCCTGCTGATCTTGTGGCTTTAAGCATTATCTATATTCTAATGGCTCCCAAATTTATATAATCTCCAGGCTGGACCTCCCTCCGAGCTCCGAACTATAGCTCCAATTATTTACCAGCCATAACTACACCCAGGTCTATGTCTGATAAGACATTTCAGACCTTGTTTCCCAAACTGCAACCTCCTCAACCCATAATGTTCCCATCTCACTCAGTGGCAGTCCCATCCTTCCAGTTCTTGTGTCAGAAATGTTGGAATCATCCTTGCCACCTCTTTCTAGCACACACAGTATCGAGTCTGTTATGAAATACTGTTCATTCTACTTTCAAAATATATCCACAACCTGACAACTTTCACCACCTCCACTCTAACCATCCTGGTCCTGGAAAAGGTTATTTCTCACCTGAATTAGTCCAGTTGCTGTTCCCCTGCTTCCAGCCTGTTTTCAACATGTGAGCTGCTATGATCCTTTAAAAATGAAAATCAGGTCATGTCACTCTTCCTAAGGTTTTCCAGTGATTTCTTTTTTACATTTAGAGAACTAGTCGAAGTGCACAAAATGGCCTACTAGGCCCCACATACTTTGACCCGCCGTCACCTCTCTGACTTTGTATTTTATTTTCCCACTTGATGCCTTGCACTGAACACGCTAAACTCCTTGCTGTTTCTTAAACACTGCAAAGCAAGGTCCAATCTCAGGGCTTCGGTCAAGTAGCTATTTTCTCTGCCTGGAATATTATTCCTTCAGATATCCATATCACCTCTGTTTTGCTGAAAGCTTTACTTTCGGTTTCAAGGTTCATAGGATTTGCTGGCAAAATAACCACTCTTCGCTCAGTTAAACAAGAATTGAGAGAGACTTCATTGAATTAACAAAGATTACAGTATACTGATTAAGAAAAGATTAGTATAACTAAGCAAGAAAAGACAGAGGTTTATATGTCACCAAATTGGGGAAGCACCTACATCCAGATCCAAGCAGTGCTGGGAAGTCCCTTGAACAGCAGTCTCTGGAGTCCCAGTTGGGGAGGTCCCAGGCGGTGCGTCCACCCCACGGGTAAGACTTTAGTTTGCCACTCGATGGAGCCCAGCTTTTAGCAACAGGCCGCAGGCTGATAGCAGTCAGCCTACGTGCAAGTTTGCAGCTCTGGTTGTTGTCATAAATGCCTTGGGCTTAACTTGTAAGTCTTAGATTGTTCTTGATCCCAGGGGAATGGCCAGACCCTCAAGGTGCAAGAAATCCCATGACTTAATCTTTATCTTATCTAATGGATTACGATGTGTGCTGGCACCACCCCTGCTGGCCTGGGTGTAGCTCAGCAGTTTGGCATGCAGCCAGCTGTAGAGTCATTAGTGCTGCCTCTGAAGCCTGAACAAGACTACTTTACCAGCTTCCCCAACAACCTCTTTCAAGTTATTTCTCCAAATAAACTTTACTTCCTTCACATCTTCACTCACATGTCATCTTATTTGTCAGTGAGACCTGCTGTATCTGAAATTGCAACTTTCACGCACTTCCCTGTGCTCTTTCTCTGCTTTTGTTTTTCTCCAAAGCCCTTTCACCTGCTGAAATAATATAAACTTATTTTTATTATGTCTTCTCATACTGTATCATAAATTCCATGAGGGCAGGGATTTTTTGCTATTCTGTTCACTGTTGTTTCTTCAGTGCCTAGAACAGGGCCTGGCACCGAATAGGGACTTGATGGATATCTGTTGAATAGTAACAATTTTGGCAGCAGAACAGAATCTGAAGACAGCTAGCATATTTTTAGGTGCTCAAACTGTCCCTAATTGGTAGGCCTCTTTCAGCTAAAGATTGAACAGCTAACCAAGGAAGCTCTCGATAAAAATGGTGTTTCTTTCCAGAAGTTCAAACACATGATTAAATGGGTTTTCTTTTAAAACACCACAAGGGATTTCTCAGAACTATATGCAAAACTTAAGAACTTTGGCAGTGGGAATTTCATCTAAGAAGATGTAGAAAATAATGGAGACATTTCTCAAGAGTTCCATCCATTTTTCTAAAAATACAAATTAAGCCATTCCAACCCTTAAGATAACATAAGGTTATCTTATAAATCCCTTCTAAATGGATTCAATTTGAACTGATTCAGATTCTCTTCTGAGTAATAGCTGATCTTTATCAGCAGAGATGAAGAGACCTGTTTACTAAAAACTGCAGTTGTTTTTGATGTTATCTGATAAGGACAAGGAACCAGGGAGACAAAGTATTAGGAAATATCTTCTTGTAAGCATCCTATAACTTCTCTGATACTTTCACACGTTTATACCTAAACACTTCTAAGAGAAACTTTTCAGAGATATTAGTCTTTTGTAGCAATTTACACTTGCTTATCTTATACCTATTAGTACCTATTATTAGTACCTGGTCTTAATCCAGAGATGCCCACCTCTTCCTCACCCCTCCCCCAAAAGTCTTATCACAGTATCAAATCTGCCATAATTTTTTTAGTTTTTACCTGAGAGTCAAGAATTAATAATAAAAATAACCACTACCATTTATTGAGCACTTAGAATGAGCCTGGCCCTCTTCTAAGCAGTCTATATGTAGTCACTTATTTAATCATCATGACAACATTATGGAACAAGTTCTGTTATTAACCCCATTATGTATATTGTGAAACCAACATAGAGAGGTTAAATAATTTCCCCAGAAATCACACCATGAAATCCCAAAGCCTTTCTGCCTCTAAACTTTCAGTTTATTATACATTTTACATAACTGTAGAGCTGTACTCTTAATATTGTTTTGGTCCTAAACCCTTCTGAGAATCTGGGGAAAGTTAAAGAACCTCTCCCAAGAAAAAATGCCCATAAAAATAAAATTTTATGTTCATGAATACCCTAAGAACTATCCATAAATTCTCTCAAAGGATTCCCTGTTAAGAATGAAGTAATACAGCTCACTTTAAATGTTCGAACATTACAGACATATATGATGCAGAAAACAAAAGTCCCACATTACCTGAAACCCTAGGTATTAATGTTGTTATTGCTTTGACTTGTGTTTACCAGATTGTTTTTTTAAGCATGTGATTTTATTTGGGGTTTTTTTTTTTAATGATTTAAGGACTATATTAAAATGTAAAGCTTCTACTCATCAAAAGATATCATTAAAATAAATTGGGAAGACAGCCACAAGTTGGGAGAAGATATTTGCAACATATGTAACCAAGCATGAATTCAGTTCCAAAATAATTATAAATAAGAAATAAAATAGTTATAAATAAGAAATAAAAATCATCACCTTATATACATGATCAATTAGGTCATTTAAATCACTTACCTATAAACTCAGTCTATAAAAACTGTTGAGATCAAACAAAATAGTTCAAGTCAATTGGGCATTTGGTAACAAGTGGAAATATATTCCAGATATTTATCACAGAACAGTAAGTGAACAGTTTGTTAACAACCACACACACTGTCTCCAGGTGGCCTGAGCCAAGCTCCTGTAGGGAGTGGTGGCCGTGGCATCCAGCCAGGACGGGCTTTGGGTTCGTCTCCTCACAGCCTAGGTTTTGCGCAAGTCCCTTTTGTCCTTTGAGACTTTGTCTCCTCATTTGTAAAAATAGCTTGATACAGTAGTTTTAGTGTGTTTGTTACCAAGAACTATAATAAGAAAATATTTTATTTCATAACCTGTACACACAGTTATACCATGTATGTTTACAGATACATACCTATACTTGTATAAACACTTTTATATTTCAACACCCATACTATGTGTGTTATACTTTATTTTAAATTGTTGACGAAATTCATTTCATGACCCATAAAGAGTTTCAAACCCTTGGTTTGAAAAAACGATTCAGTTAGTTTCAGATTCTACTACCAAAATGATTCTGCCACTTTGGTCATTCAGTCAGCAAACATTTATTGAGCAGTTATCATGTGCCTATGTGAACAAAACAAATCTCCAAAAAAACCTGCCTAGTGGCTACAGAGTGGGGCTTCAGGCAGAAGCTCTGATGCCACAGGGACTCCTCAAAGGCTGCTGGACTTTGGAGACTCCTGTTCATGCTCTAGGGTGAGCCTTTCAAAGAGATACTCGTCCAGCACAGCCTGCGGACCAGCCAGCCTGTGGAGGTTGGTCAGGTGGTCGCCATCTTCTTGATTAATTTCACCTGCTCCTCCAGGAAGCAGCTCCTCAGGAAGTCACAGAGGTGGGAGTCTGCACGGGCAGAACCCAGGGCATGCAGATCCAATAGTGCCAGGTTCAGGTTCTTCTCCCTAAGAATAGCGGCTTCCACAGTGTCCTGGGTTTTACCCCACTCATCTTGAGAAGGCTTCCATGCATCCTGGAAGAGGGTGCGGCCGCAGCACTGGTTCTGCATCTTCAAGAGATGCTGGGCACCCTCACACTTCTCCGTGGCCAATTGGTGAAAAAAGTGGCCCAAACTGTCCAGAGTAACTTTGTTGCTGTCGAAATAGAAGCCCAGAGAGAGCCGTGTGGCTGACAGGGTCTTGGTGCTCTGGCCAGGTGTCAGGCCTGTGCCTCTGAGGTGACAGAGCTGAGTTCAGGACATTGGCCCACCACAGATCTCCTGGCTCCACATAATATCAAACAGCAAAAGCTCTCCCAGAGAGCTCCATATCAATGCTAAGACCCAGCTCCACTCAATGACCAGCAAGCTACAGTGCTGGACACCCTATGGCAAACAACTACCAAGACAGGAACATAACCCCACCAATAGCAGAGAGGCTGCCTAAAATCATAATACGGTCACAGACACCCCAAAACACACCACTGGACGCACTCCTGCCCACCAGAAAGACAAGATCCAGACTCATCCACCAGAACACAGGCACCATTCCCCTCCACCAGGAAGCCTACACAACCCACTGAACCAACCTTAGCCACTGGGGGCAGACACCAAAAACAATGGGAACTACAAACCTCGCAGCCTGTGAAAAGGAGACCCCAAACACAGTAAGTTAAGCAAAATGAGAAGACAAACAAACACACAGCAGATAAGGAGCAAGGTGGAAACCCACCAGGCCAAACAAATGAAGAGGAAATAGGCAGTCTACCTGAAAAAGAATACAGAGTAATGACAGTAAAGATGATCCAATATATTGGAAATACAAAGGAGAAAATACAAGAAACATTTAACAAGGACCTACAAAAACTAAAGAGCAACAAACAATGATGAACAACACAATACCTGAAATTAAAAATTCTCTAGAAGGAATCAATAGCAGAATAACTGAGGCAGAAGAACGGATAACTGACCTGGAAGATAAAATAGTGGAAATAACTACTGCAGAGCAGAATAAAGAAAAAAGAAGGAAAACAATTGACGACATTCTGAGAGACATCTGGGACAACACTAAATGCACCAACATTTGGATTATAGGGGTCCCAGAAGAAGAAGAGAAAAAGAAAGGGACTGAGAAAATATTTGAAGAGATTATAGTTGAAAACATCACTAATATGGGAAAGAAAGTAGTTAAGTCCAGGAAGCGCAGAGAGTCCCATAGAGGATAAATCCAAGGAGAAACACACATATTAATCAAACTATCAAAAAGTAAATAAAAAGAAAAAATATTAAAAGCAGCAAGGGATCCCCATAAGGTTAACAGCTGATCTTTCAGCAGAAACTCTGCAAGCCAGAAGGGAGTTGCAGGACATATTTAAAGTGGTGAAAGGGAACAACCTACAACCAAGATTACTCTATCTAGCAAGGATCTCATTCAGATTCGATGGAGAAATGAAAACCTTTACAGACAAGCAAAAGCTAAAAGAGTTCAGCACCATCAAACCAGCTTTACAACAAATGCTGAAGGAACTTCTCTAGGCAAGAAACACAAGAGAAGGAAAAGACCTACAATAACAAACCCAAAACAATTAAGAAAATGGTGATAGGAACATACATATCGATAATTACCTTAATTGTAAATGGATTACATGCTCCCAGCAAAAGACACAGACTGGCTGAATGGATGCAAAAACAAGACCCGTATATATGCTGTCTACAAGAGACCCACTTCAGACCTATGGAGACATACAGACTGAAAGTGAGGGGATGGAAAAAGATATTCCATGCAAATAGAAATCAAAAGAAACCTGGAGTAGCAATTCTCACATCAGACAAAATAGACTTTAAAATAAAGACTATTACAAGAGACAAAGAAGGACACTACATAATGATAAAGGGATCCATTCAAGAATAAGATATAACAATTGTAAATATTTAGGCAACCAACATAGGAGCACCTCAATACATAAGGCAAATGGTAACGGCCATAAAAGGGGAAATTGACAGTAACACAATCATAGTAGGGGACTTTAACACCCCACTTTCACCAATGGACAGGTGATCCAAAATGAAAACAAATAAGGAAACACAACCTTTAAATGATACATTAAGGAAGATGGACTTAATAGATATTTATAGGACATTCCATTCAAAAACAAAAACAATACACTTTCTTCTCAAGTGTTCCTGGAACATTCTCCAGGATAGATCATATCTTGGGTCACAAATCAAGCCTTGGTAAATTTAAGAAAATTGAAATCGTTACAAGTATCTGTTCTGACCACAATGCTATGAGACTAGATATCAATCACAGGAAAAAAATTGGAAGAAAAACCACATGGAGGCTAAGCAATACAATGCTTAATAACCAAGAGATCACTGAAGAAATCAAAGAGGAAATCAAAAATACCTAGAAACAAATGACAATGAAAACATGATGACCCATAACCTATGGGATGCAGCAAAAGCAGTTCTAAGAGGGAAGTTTATAGCAGTACAATCCTATCTCAAGAAACAAGAAACATCTCAAATAAACAACCTAACCTTACACCTAAAGCAATTAGAGAAAGAAGAACAAAAAACCCCCAAAGTTAGCAGAAGGAAAGAAGTCATAAAGATCAGATCAGAAATAAAGGAAAAAGAAATGAAGGAAACGATAGCAAAGATCAGTAAAACTAAAAGCTGGTTCTTTGAGAAGATAAACAAAATTGGTAAATCTTTAGCTAAACTCATCAAGAAAAAAAGGGAGAAGACTCAAATCAATACAAATAGAAATGAAAAAGAAGTAATAACTGACACTGCAGAAATACAAAGGATCATAAGAGATTACCACAAACAGCTATATGCCAACAAAATTGACAACCTGGAAGAAATGGACAAATTCTTAGAAAAGCCCAACCTTCCAAGACTGAACCAGGAAGAAATAGAAAATATAAACAGACCAATCACAGTCACTGAAATTGAAACTGTGATTAAAAATCTTCCAACAAACAAAAGCCCAGGACCAGATGGCTTCACAGATGAATTCTATCAAACATTTAGAGAAGAGCTAACACCTATCCTTCTCAAACTCTTCCAAAATACAGCAGAGGGAGGAACACTCCCCAACTCATTCTATGAGGTCACCCTCACGCTGATACCAAAACCAGACAAAGATGTCACAAAGAAAGAAAACTACAGGCCAGTATCACGGATGAACATAGATGCAAAAATCCTCAACAAAATACTAGCAAACAGAATCCAAGAGCACATTAAAAGGATCATACAGCATGATCAAATGGGGATTATCCCAGGAATGCAAGGATTCTTCAATATATGCAAGTTAATCAATGTGATAAACCATATTGATAAATTTAAGTACTAAAACCATATGATTATCTCAATAGATGCAGAAAAAGCTTTCAAATACTTTCAACACCGATTTATGATGAAAACCCTCCAGAAAGTAGTCATAAAGGGCACTTACCTCAACATAACAGAGGCCATATATGACAAACCCACAGCCAACATCGTCCTCCGTAGTGAAAAACTGAAACCATTTCCACTAAGATCAGGAACAAGAAAAGGTTGCTCACTCTCACCACCATTCAACATAGTTTTGGAAGTTTTAGCCACAGCAATCAGAGAAGAAAATGAAATAAAAGGAATCCAAATCAGAAAAGAAGAAGTAAAGCTGTCACTGTTTGCAGATGACATGATACTGTACACAGAGAATCCTAAAGACTCTACCAGAAAACTACTAGAGCTAATCAATGAATTTGGTAAAGTTGCAGGATACAAAATTAATGCACAGAAATCTCTTGCATTCCTATACACTGATGATGAAAAACTTGAAAGAGAAATTAAGGAAACACTGCCATTTACCGCTGCAACAAAAAGAATAAAATACCTAGGAATAAACCTACCTAAGGAGACAAAAGACCTGTATGCCGAAAACTATAAGACACTGATGAAAGAAATTAAAGATGATATAAACAGATGGAGAGATATATCATGTTCTTGGATTGGAAGAATCAACATTGTGAAAATGACTCTACTACGCAAACAATCTACAGATTGAGTGCAATCCTTATCAAACTACCAATTGTATTTTTCACAGAACTATAACAAAAATTTTCACAATTTGTATGGAAACACAAAAGACCCCGATTAGCCAAAGCAATCTTAAGAAAGAAATATGGAGCTGGGGGAATCAGGCTTCCTGACTTCACACTATACTACAAAGCTACAGTAATCAAAACAGTATGGTACTGGCACAAAAGCAGAAATATAGATCAATGGAACAGGATAGAATGCCCAGAGATAAACCCACCCACATGTGGTCACCTTATCTTTGAAAAAGAAGGCATGAATATACAATGGAGAAAAGACAGTATCTTCAATAAGTGGTGCTGGGAAAACTGGACAGCTACATGAAAAAGAATGATATTAGAACACTCCCTTACACCATACACAAAAATAAACTCAAAATGGATTGAAGACCTAAATGTAAGGCCAGACACTATAAAACTCTTAGAGGAAAACATAAGCAGAACGCTATATGACATAAGTCACAGCAAGATCCTTTTGACCCACCACATAGAGAAATGGAAATAAAAACAAAAATAAACAAATGAGACCTAATGAAACTTAAAAGCTTTTGCACAGCAAAGGAAACCATAAACAAGATGTAAACACAACCCTCAGAATGGGAGAAGATATTTACAAATGAAGCAACTGACAAAGGATTAATCTCCAACATTTATAAGCAGCTCATGCAGCTCAGTATCAAAAAAAACAAACAACCCAATCCAAAAATGGGCAGAAGACCTAAATAGACATTTCTCCAAAGAAGATAAGGAGATTGCCAACAAACACGTGAAAGAATCCTCAACATCATTAATCATTAGAGAAATGCAAATCAAAACTACAATGAGATATCATCTCACACTGGTCAGAATGGCCATCATCAAGAAATCTACAAACAGTAAGTGCTGGAGAGGATGTGGAGAAAAGGGAACCCTCTTTCACTGTTGGTGTGAATGTAAATTGATACAGCCACTATGGAGAACAGTATGGAGGTTCCATAAAAAACTAAAAATAGAACTACCATACATCCCAGCAATCCCACTACTGGGCATATACCTTGAGAAAACCATAATTCAAAAAGAGTCATGTACCAAAATGTTCATTGCTGCTCTATTTATAATATTCAGGACATGGAAGCAACCTAAATGTCCATCAACAGATGAATGGATAACGATGTGGCATGTATATACAATGGAATATTACTCAGCCATTAAAAGAAATGAAATTGAGTTATTTGTAGTGAGGTGGATGGACCTAGAGTCTGTCATACAGAGTGAAGTAAGTCAGAAAGAGAAAAACAAATACCGTATGCTAACACATATATATGGAATCTAAAAAAAAAAAAAAAAAACAGAGGTCCTGAAGAACCTAGGGGCAAGACGGGAATAAAGCCACAGACCTCCTAGAGAATAGACTTGAGCATACGGGGAGGGGAAAGGGTAAGCTGGAGCAAAGTGAGAGAGTGGCATTGACATATATACACCACCAAACGTAAAATAGATAGCTAGTGGGAAACAGCCGCATAGCACAGGGAGATCAGCTCGGTGCTTTGTGACCACCTAGAGGGGTGTGATAGGGACGGTGGGAGGGAGGGAGATGTAAGAGGGAAGAGATATGGGGTTATCTGTATATGTATAACTCATTCACTTTGTTATAAAGCAGAAACTAACACACCATTGTAAAGCAATTATACTCCAATAAAGATGTTTAAAAAAAAAAACAGAAATATAGATTAATTGAACGGGATAGAAAGCCCAGAGATAAACCCTCGCACATATGGCCACCTTGTCTTTGATAAAGGAGGGAAGCATATACAATGGAGAAAAGACAGCCTCTTCAGTACTTGGTGCTGGGAAAACTGGACAGCTACATGTAAAGGAATGAAATTAGAACACTCTCTAACACCATACTCAAAAATAAACTCAAAATGGATTAAAGACCTAAATGTAAGGCCAGACACTATCAAACTCTTAGAGGAAAACATAGGCTGAACACTCTATGAGATAAATCACAGCAAGATCCTTTTTCACCCACCTAGAGAAATGGAAATAAAAACAAAAATAAACAAATGGGACCTAATGAAACTTGAAAGCTTTTGCACAGCAGAAAAAACCATATACAAGACAAAAAGCCATCTCTCAGAATGGGAGAAAATATCTGCAAATGAAGCAACTCACAAAGGACTAATCTCCAAAATTTACAAGTAGCTCATGCAGCTCAGTATCAAAAAACCAAACAACCCAATCCAAAAATGGGCAGAAGACCTAAATAGACATTTCTCCAAAGAAGATATACAGGTTGCCAACAAACACATGAAAGAATGCTCAACATCATTAATCATTAGAGAAATGCAAATCAAAACTACAATGAGGTATCACCTCACACCAGTCAGAATGGCCATCATCAAAAAGCCTACAAATAATAAATGCTGAAGGAGGGTGTGGAGAAAAGGGAACCCTCCTGCACTGTTGGTGGGAATATAAATTGATACAGCCAGTATGGAGAACAGTATGGAGGTTCCTTTAAAAACTAAAAATAGAACTACCATATGACCCAGCAATCCCACTACGGGGCATATACCCTACGATAATCATAATTCAAAAAGAGTCATGTACCACAGTGTTCGTTACAGCACTATTTACAATAGCCAGGACATGGAAGCAACCTAAGTGTCCATTGAAAGATGAATGGATAAAGAAGATGTGGTATATATATACAGTGGAATATTACTACACCATAAAAAGAAACAAAATTGAGTTATTTGTAGTGAAGTGGATAGACCTAGAATCTGTCATACAGAGTGAAGTAAGTCAGAAAGAGAAAAACAAATACCGTATGCTAACGCATATATATGAAATATATTTTAAAAAATGGTATTGATGAACCTAATGGCAGGGCAGGAATAAAGACGTAGACAGAGAATGATCTTGAGGACACGGGGGGCTGCGGGGAGGCTGGGGCAAAATTAGAGTAGCAGTGACATATATATACTACCGAATGTAAAATAGTTAGGTAGTGGAAAGCAGCAGCATAGCACAGGGAGATCAGCTTTGTGCTTTGTGACCACCTAGAGGGGTGGGATGGAGGAGATATGGGGGTACATGTATATGTATAGCTGATGCACTCTGTTATAAAGCAGAAACTAACACACCATTGTAAAGTGATTATACTCCAATAAAGATGTTTAAAAATAAATTTAAAAAAATAAATCTCCATTTAATAATAATCTTCATGATCCATCACCCACACCTCATTTCAGGCACCAGTCCATGGACATACCTAGTCCTTATCTCCCAGAACTCCTGACCACAACCTCCTATCCTTTTTGCTCTTACTTAACTTCTAGGCAGCATCTTACATAAATTTTTTGTCCTTGTAATACTTCCTCTCATTGACCATGGTGAAACCTGGTTTTCTTTCTTCTCAGAACCTTCCATGGGCTTCTCTTCCTCTCTCTGATCCATAAATGTGGGTGAAGTTCAGAATTTTTTCCTCAACCCTCTTCCTTTTTTAACACTAAACACTCTCCTTGGGCACTTCCATCAATTTGTCTGCTTCCATGGCTTACATCAGTTACATTAGTTTTGCTGCCAACTCCCAAATATGTATCTCCTATCCCAGGTCTCTTATGGATTTTACCACTCCTGTAACCCATAGACATTTCAAAGTCAACATGTCCAAAAGAGAATGTGTTATCTTTCCCTCAAAACCTCCTTATCCTGCTTTGCTTTCTATCGCAGTGGTGGCAGCATCTCCCCAGTTGTCAAGCCATTTACAGGAGTCATTCTTGTTCCCCTTCTTTCTCACTCCTCACATCCAGTCAGTTCCCAGATCTTCATGATTTTACCTTCTAACAAACTAACCACTATTTCAGCTACCGATTTATCTTGCTTACTTTATCTTGCTTACATTACCGTGACAGTCTTCTGATTGGTCTCAGCCACCAGTTTCCTTCTCTTGAAGTCCAGTCTTTAGGTGGCATTCTAACATCTACAGTAGAGATTTGATCTTATCACATGCTTATTGAAATGTCTTAGTGGCATTTCATTATCCACAGGAAGAATTCCATGCTCCTTATCATGGCACACAAGTACCTTCCTGGTCTGGTTTCTGCCCAGTGCTCCAGCCTTAGCTCTCACTAACCCCCATCTCCTTATGCTTCATGCACAAAATAAATACTCTGAACTCCCCCTACCCTCCTTTCTCCTAGCTGACTTTTATATATCCTTTAGCTCTCAACTGAGACCTCTGTTTTTTCTGGGAAGCTTTCTCTGACCCCCAGTGTAATGGCTACTACTCTATTATAATTGCTTGTTCACTTGTCTTTTTCTTCTTAAAGAGTGTCAGCTCTTAAGCCCCTGCTCCTGACACAATCCTGGTTCCTTGTGATACCTATTTGAATGACTAAGGAAGAATGAAAATGAAAGAAAGCCAGTTGCTAAGGAAGACAGTGCACCATTGTTGTTAAGAATGCAGGGTTTGTATCCAGTGAATCTAGATTCCAGTCTGGCTCTACCACTGACCAGCTGAGCAAATTATTTTGCCTACTTTTCAAACTCATCTGTAAAAATGAGAATGTTAATTGTTCCTACCTTGTATGGTAAGGAATAAAATTAGAGAACACATGCAAAGTATCCAGCACAGTGCCTGTAGTATAATACAATAAGGTTATTTCATTCCATTCTAATATATGAACAGGTAGAACTAGAAAGCTGTCTATCACTGCATTCTTTTTGACAATAAAAGCACATATATGTACGTAGAGAACTACATGACCCACTGACAGATTGCTTACTTAATATCAAGAGACGCAAGGCATACTATTATATGTGGCCTTCAACCCCTGAAAATGTTAGAAAAATTTACTGACTTGCCAATTGGATAAAAAAAACAACTGTCGTGAGGTAAAACAAAATCTACTTGTTATAAGAAACTGTGAGCCTAACTACAGTGTATAAAAAATGTACTTTATAAGTGTGTGCTTCATGAATTAGAGGGGGACTTTACTGTAGCTGATAACAGATGGAAAGAACGTGAGGTTTCTGAACTTTTTCTGTTGGAAACATGTCTACGGAGGTATGTCTCAAAGTGTTTTTTCTTAAAGAAGGAAAATAAAATTTATCGCCTGTTAAAATTCACTTAATAGTATTACTCCATTTACCCTTTATCTCATTTTCACTGAATCTATTATCTATTAATAGATGATACCAATTAGTTTACTAGTACCTTGGTATAATTTCTTACTCTCTCTGTAATCTGTCAGAGTAACCCTAGCCCTCAAAATTTGATCTGTGAAGCAAGGGAAACACTTAGCTGATTAAAAGTACAGGGGGAGAAGCTCTCTTCTTCTTGATGTGGAAAGTTCTTCCCATTGTGGGTTTTATCTAGTCTGATCCATGCATGTGGTTTGGTTTATTTTTTAATTTTTTTTATTGAAGTAGAGTTGATTTATAGTGCTGTGCCAATCTCTGCTGTATAGCAAAGGGACTCAGTTATACACGTATAGACTTTCTTTTTTTTTTTATATTCTCATGCATGTGGTTTGGAGAATTGAGCTTCTCTCTCTGATTAATGTTCACTAAAACATTGTCTGGTAAATAAGCTTTCCATGAGTATAGAAAGAGCACCAATGAAATCACCATATTAGCTCTTTAATGTCACTAGGGCTCCATTTGATACACTGGAGAAGGAATAAGTGACACTTTGGTATTATGGTTATTATTCTGAACAGAATGCCTGCCAGCAGATTAAATTCTTTACCTGTCAGAGTCCTATTTATTTGGGGGCATTATTGCCTTGGTGACCTTGTTTGGTGTCTAATTTATTTTCAGGGACAGGAACAGGAAAGGCAACCTGAATCAAGATAGTATTTTCTTCTTTGAAATAGATTGACTTGGTTATATTCAGGCTTTTATAAATTACCATCATTATAGAAAGTAACTGCTAACTGAAATGAGATGAACAAACTTATAGGACAGCTAAAAAAAAATAGTGGAACAAATTTGTAAGCTTGAGTTATTAATGATTTCCTTCTTGAAGAGGAGGGGTTAAAATGATTGAAGAAGTTTAGTGACCTATGTTTTGCTTTCATGAGTATTTCCAAAATTGAGCTGTACAGTTTGCACTCTTGTTTTTTCAGGAAGTATTTAGATACTTCTTATATTATTGATTCAGGCTTTTTTTTCTTTACCTGCCTCATGCTTCCTGCCATTTCTTTGTTCCTCAGCACCTCCAGATAGACACTGGAAATGAAGAGAGAGGAAATTAAATTTTTTCATGTTTTCTCTATTTTTAGTAATTGAAGGGTGTGTGTGGTAATGCTGTTAAAAGCACTGTAGCTAAAAGTCTGAATTTCAGGCTAGCCAGCTGTGTGTGCTTTGTTAACTATAGGACCTGAAGTCTCTTACCCAGGGACTTACTGTTGTTAAGGAGGTGAGACATCAATGAAGCATTAAAGAGTGATGAAACTTTTGCTTAAAAGCGGTTGTAAACTGAAAAGACAAATATTGATAAGACTGCAATCATACATAAAGCCTCCCAACTCAATGATGTGTCATTTCTTTGCTCAGAGATCTTCAGTGTCTTCTCTTTATCCTCTTCTGTTTATCCTCTAAGTTAGTTGCTGGTTTCTTAGCCTGCATACAGGGTGACCCTAGCCTCCTTTCCAACTTTATCTTCTGACTTCTTCTGCTGGTAACCTATGCTTCAACTGAACTAAAGTCAGCTTTTTCCTGAATGGGCTCCAGTTTTCCTCATTGCAGTGCCTTTTCTTATGCTGTTTCCTCTATCTGAGAGTTTCTCAGTCATGGCAGTATTATTTTGAGCTGGATAATTCTTTGTTGTGGGGAGTTGTCGTGTGCTTTGTAGGATGTTTAGCAGTAGCCCCAGCCTCTACCCTCTAAATACCAGTAGTAACCAAAAATGTCTCACACATCACCAAATGTCCCCTGTGAGGCAAATCACTCTTACAAATTATTTCTGCCCTGTGTTTCTGCAGTCTCCTACTCCTTTGAGGCTTTTGCCACCTAGCTGCAGCAACCATCTTCCATTTTTCCTTGCTGACATGTACCAGTCTCCTAGCTTACTGGAGATATAATGCCTCCCAGGCAGTTGTCTAAATCCTGCCATCGTTTTAGATGATTTCATTGACCACAGAGATGGCCTAGCCCAGCACCATGACCTCCCCACCTCAGCCACCTCCGTGCATTCTCTGTACCTTGTAGGTACCAGAAAGTAAACTGTCCCGCAAATCACTAAGCAGGTATCCCACTCTCCTACCACACCTCCTATCCTTCTAGGCCGCCTGTTCAAGGGCCTCCCCTGCAACACTTCTTGGACCTCGCTGAGACCTCCAGACCACTGACTGACCCTGCTATTTTATATCCACCCATCCCCCCTCCAGCATGGGCTTCCCTCCCTATCTATGGTACATCATTACAGTCTCCTGGAAATAACACTTCACTTCTCTCATGCTGTCACACTCAGACAGTAATCCTAGGTAAACCCAGTCACCTACAGTCTTTCTCCAAGAAAAACACATTATAATCACTGAGTCAGGAGACTGTCCCTGATCTCACTCTCAACATTCTGAAGTCAAACCCTCTTCAGAGGGTTTTATTTTATTTTATTCTGTCTCGTAGTTCCTGAACTTTTTCTTCACTTTGTCACACTTTGAAATTAGTCTCCTTTCTCATCCTGGTACATGCCAAACAAACACACCTTTTTTTTTCCTTAAAAGCGGCACAGAATATATCAGTAAGTTACCTCTGTTAGATCTAATTTTAAGTTTTTCTGTCCTCTTAGGTCAGAGATAATTGTTTATGATCATTAAAAATATAATGCTGATGAAAGAAATAAATGGGTTCTCTTACAAAAACATTTAGAGTATGAACTACTAAAAGTAAAATAGTTCTTAAAGCCTCCTGTGCTATTCAGTAAATCCTTTCCCATTGCTTACAGAAACATTTCTAGTATTAATCCTGGAACAAATGTTAATTATATACTGAAATATGTAAAATGTTTAATATCTCAAAGTATGAGTCCTAGTCAATTTTCATAAGCAAGAGAGCTCAGTTTACCTTGGAGTCAATTTAAGAGACTTAAATTAAAAGCTATATATTTTAAATGACACTGACCTGTTAATGTGTTATGGTTACCTCTAGCTTTATTAATCCCCCAAACATAAAACGGCCAGATTTTTGATGAAGCTTGTTATAATTCCATGGTCTTATATTTAATGACTAACTTTACATTTACAGTAAACATAAAGTCACTTTTTCTGAATAAGAATTTTTAAAGTTTTATTTATTCATTTTTTATTTCTATATATAACAAAATACACAACATAACCATTTTTAAGTGTACACTTCAGTTGTATTAAATTCATTCATAATGTTGTCTTACTGTCACCACCGTCTTTCTCCATAACTTTTATCCTCTTATAAAACTGAAACTCTACCATCTTAAACAATAACTTCCCCATCTCCTCTTCCCCCAAGCCCTTGGCAACCGCCATTCTACTTTACAACTCTATGATTTTGACTACTCTACATACCTCATGTAAGTGGAATCGTTAAGTATTTACCTTTTTTGTGATTGACTTATTTCACTTATTATAATATCCTCAAGGTTTATCCATGTTGCAGCATATATCAGATTCATTTTTTAAGGCTGAATAATATTCCATTGTGTGTATATACTGCATTTTGCTTACCCACTCATACCTCGATGGACACTTGGTTGCTCTGCATTTTACCTATTGTGAATAATGCTGCTATGAAAATGGGTGTACAAACATCTCTTAGGGATCCTACTTTTGATTGTTTTGGATATACACCCAGAAGTGGAATTGCTGGATCATATGATAATTCTATTTTTAATTTTTTGAGGAGCCACCATCACAGTAGCTTTACCATGTTTTATTCCCACCAACAATGCACAAGGGTTCCAATTTCTCCACATACTTGCCAATATTTGTTATTTTCTGTTTTTTTCATAGTAGCCTTCCTAATGAGTGTAATGTGATATCTCATAGTTTTGATTTGCATTTACCTATTATTTAGTGATGTTGAACATCTTTTATTCCTATTTGCATGGAATATCTTTTTCCATTCTTTTACTTTCAGTCTTGTTGTAGCTTTGGATTTAAAGTGAGTCTCTTGTAGACAGCATGTAGTTGGGTCATGTGTTTTTATCTCTTCAGCCAATTTCTGCCTTTTCATTGGAGAATTTAATCCATTTACATGTAAATTAATTACTAATAAAGAGGGAATTTTATCATTTTGCTATTTGTTTCCTATATGAGCTGTAGCTTTTTTGTCATTTCCTGAATTACTGTCATCTTTTGTGTTTAGTTGATTTTTTTTGTAGTGAAATGTTTAAATTCCTTTCTCATTTCCTTTTGTGTATATTCTGTATCTATTTTCTTTGTGGTTACCACAAGGATGACACTTAATATTCTAAAGTTAAGACACTCTAATTTGAATTTATACCAGCTTAACTTCAAAACATAGACTTCATAAACTCTTCTCCTTTACTACTCCATCCCCAGTCCTTTAAGTTGTTGATGTCACAAGATTCATTATGTGACAAAAAACATAAATTAATAAGTCTTTTAAATGCATTAATCTCTTAAATTATGTTGTAAACAAAATGTGTTGTCACAGACCAAAGTTATGATAATGCTGGTTTTTAGAGTAATGATTTTTTAAAACAATTTATGTATTATTATGTAGAAAACAAAAAGTGGAGATATAAACTATTGTTACAGTAAGACTAGCTTTTATAATTGCCCATGTATTTACCTTTATTGAGATCTTTATTTCAACATATAACTTCAGGTTACTGTCTAGTGCCCCTTCATTCCACCCTGAAGGATTCCATTGAGCATTTCTCTCAGAGGAGATCTAGTGGTCACAGACTCCCTCAGCTTTTGTTTATCTGGGAATGTCTTAATTCCTCCCGTACTGTTGAAGGACAGTTTTGCTGGATATAAGATTCTTGGTTGATTTTTTTTTTCTTTTAGCATTTTGAATATATTGGCCCACTACATTCTGGCCTCCAATGTTTCTGATGAAAACTATTTATAATATTACTGAGGATTCTTTATATGCGATGAATCACTTTCAAGATTCTCTCTTTGTCTTTTGAAGGTTTTGATTATAATGTCTTGTTATAGGTCTTTTTGAATGCATCTTTTTTCGAGTTTATTGATCTTCTTGGATGTTTATATTCACGTCTTTCATCAAATTTGGGAAGTTTTTGCCATTTGTTTTTCAGATATTCTCTCTGCTCCTTTCTCTCTGCTCCTTGTGAAACTCCCACAGTGTCCCATAGGTCCCTTAGGCTCTGTTCACTTTTCTTCAGTCTTTTTTTTCTCTGTTCTTCAGATTCAGTAATGTTCATTGCCCTATCTTCAAGTTCACTGCTTTTTCTTCTTCTGCCTGCTCAAATCTCCCTTTGAATCCCTGTAGTGAATTTTTCATTTCAATAGTTGTACTTTTTAGCTCTGAAATTTCTATGTGGTTTCTTTTTAGGTTGTCTCTTTGTTGGTATTTCATGTACTGTTTGAAATACACCGTTTTATTCATATACTGTTTTTGTGACTTTCTGCACATCTTCCTTTAACACTTTGAGCCTCTTTAAGAGCATTGTTTTAAAGTCTTTGTGTAATAGATCTGTCATTAGGTCTTTTTCAGTGATAGTTTATGTTGATTTTTTTTTTCCTTTGAATGGGCTGTTCTTTCCTTTTTCTTTGTATGCATTGTGATTTCTCATTGAACATTGGACATTTGAATCTTATATAATGTGGTAACTCTTGAAATCATATCCTCCCCTTCCCCAGGTCTTGCTGGTTTTTGTTTATTGTTTTTGATTGTTGTAGGCTCTCTCAGTGCCAAGGATCAGCCTGATGGGTAAACGTAAGGTCTTCTCATGTCTTTTCTGGGCCTGCATCTTTCCCTGGACATGCACAGTTACTTTCTGATTTTTCCCATATATGCATTTGCTTTTTAATGTCAAGTATTTAATGTCTGGCTTCTGAACAGGGAAAAAGAGAAAAATGAAGTAGGGTGGGTGGGTGAGTGGAGAAGGGCCCTAGCCTTTTAAATCCCCCTGGTAGTCGCTTAAGCTGGAACGGAGGTAGGTTGCAACAGTGTAACAACAATGGCTGCACCCTTGCCCTTTTTCTCTGCACCTCTGCAATCAGAAGCAGCAATCAGTGATCAGAGAACAGATCTCTGATATTTGGAGGTCAGGGTCCTTTTTGCCCACCATAACTGCTCCAGGAACATGTGCACAGCTGCCTTCCATGGAGCTGGAGGTGCAGTATGAGTGGCTGATACTGTGCTAGGAGCTGAAATAGACCAAAATTAACTGCAATTTATCATGCAGGCCTTCCCCTAGAAGTTGCAAGCCTTTCATAGACTATAGTCTTCCAAAATGAGTACATCAGATAGATTCTGCAAGTGCAGTTGTTTTCTTGATGAGGAGACAGTCTTGGTGCCTCCTATTCCTACATCTCCCCAGAATTTTTTCTCTAATGTCACTCCTAACTCTGAAAAAAAAACTCAAGAAGATCAATCCCATAAGCACTATAGAAAAGCCAAATTTGCCCGTTATCTCTTTGCCACTTGTTCTTATAGAATCTCTCCAATCTACCAAGGATCCTATCTTGAACTCCCAGAATACTTCATCACCAGTACAGCCCTTTGGATAGTGTATTGTGCATGCTGTATATCCTTAAGCTACTGGTTATCTATTTATGCTAGAGGAATAGAGCCTCAGGCACCCTCAAGAATGATGGGGTCAGAAAAAGAGCAGATACATTAGGTGGACATGTCCTTGGCCGGTGTTACAGACTGGGGAAACTCTGGGGGCCAGGTGACCTTCCTTATTTCTTCTGGAGCATTTAAGCTCCAATCGTCCTAAAATGGAAATGCCACCACTTCTCTAGCTCTTTTTTCTCTTTATTATATTGTTTTGCTTCTTTTCCCTCTACTGTTTCATTGATGTTGCTCCTCAGAGGCTACAGCTTTTGACATGTGCACAGTCACCTTGGGATGACAGTAGTAGCAGGGCTCTCTGTCTCTTTCCCTGATCATACTCACCTGTTAGGCCCCACTAATTGCCAGCTGATTGCTCTATTATTTTTAACAACACCTTGGAGCATAAATTGCTTTGTAGTCTGATATAGTTAAATTTGGACTGCTTTGCAGGTTAGTTTTTTAGGTCAGTGTTTTAGGTTGTTCAGACCCCCAGGAAGGTTCTTCATATTTATTCTTCCCCTAGTTCTCTCTGGTAAACTATCTGGTCTGTGGTTTAGATTTTTTTTTTTTATTGGAGTATACTTGCTTTACAATGTTGTGTTAGTTTCTACTGTACAGCAAAGTGAATCAACTATACGTATACATATATCCCCTCTTTTTTTGGTTTCCTTCCCATTTAGGTCACCACAGAGCATTGAGTAGAGTTCCCTGTGCTCCACAGCAAGCTTCCATTAGTTATCTATTTTACACGTAGTATCAGTAGTGTATATATGTCAATCCCCATCTCCCAATTCATCCCACCTGCCTCTTCCCCCCTTGGTATCCATAGGTTTGTTCTCTATGTCTGTGTCTCTATTTCTGCTGTGTGAATAACATCATCTATACCATTTTTCTAGATTCCATATATATGTGTTAATATACAATATTTGTTTCTCCCTTTCTGACTTACTTCACTCTGTATGACAGACTGGGTTCATCCACCTCTCTACAAATGACCCAATTTCGTTCCTTTTCATGGCTGAGTAATATTCCATTCTGTGTATGTACCACATCTTTTTTATCCATTCCTCTGTTGATGGGCATTTAGGTTGCTTCCATGTCCTGGCTGTTGTAAATAGTGCTGCAATGAACATTGGGGTATATGTGTCTTTTTGAATTATGGTTTTCTCAGGGTATATGCCCAGTAGTGGGATTGCTGGGTCATATGGTAGCTCTATTTTTAGTTTTTAAAGGAACCTCCATACTGTTCTCCATAGTGGCTGTATCAATTTACATTCCCACCAACAGTACAAGAGGGTTCCCTTTTCTCCACACCCTCCCCAGCATTTATTGTTTGTAGCTTTTTGATGATGGCCATTGTGACCAGTGTGAGATGATACCTCATGATAGCTTTGATTTGCATTTGTCTAATAATTAGTGATGTAGGTTATTTGTTTCATGAAGCTGGCAGCCTCCTCTTAATTGATTTCCTGCCATTGGTTTTGAGTATGCCCTTAGGCTTGAACTTCCCCTCTTTCTGTTGTCATTTCCTTAGACAAGAACCTTGGTGTTCTCTATGTTACAGCCTGCCTTTCCTCATGGCCAGAATCTCTGAGCCATGACTCCAGAGATGGAAGTATAGCCAATGATGTACTTCCCTCCCAGTGACACCCATGCTTTAGGAGCAGAGTGCAGGGTGAGGGTGGTAGTTTCTGATCTTCTTGGTTTGTCTCTCCAGCATGGAACCAACAGCCTACAAATGAGCTGTGATGTAGGTTATCAGAGCCCTGCTGTTTTGAATGTGCTGTGCCTGAGGTAGATCCTCCACCCCATCAGTGGGGGCTGAGTTGAAGAAGGGATTCTATGACATCTTGGCTACACTTGCTTGGAATTTAGCCTCTGCAGCATGTTGCTGGGAGAGATGAGAAATGCTGGTACCTGCTCGCACCTCAGGAACATACCGTAACCCTCGATTACACTAGAGGAATAGATCGGTATAGAGGAATAGTTTGATATTACCTGGGAGAAAGGGTGCCCTATGGTTTTCTCTGCGCCTGCCTGAAGCAAAGCTTCTATCACACTGAGCTAGGAGGGAAAGGGAGAGGCAAGTCGTGGTTCAAATGCTACAGACTCACTATTCTTACCTAGTTTTATTTTCTTGAATGACTGTTTATTCATCTAAAACAATTTTCAGAGACTTTAAAAGGTTGGGTTTTTTAAATGATTTTCCCCAGTTATGCTTGTTTTGCTAGGGAGCAGGTTTGCAGAACTAGCTCCTCACAATGCCATCGCAGAGATGGAAATTTCACATTTCTGCCAACCTAAAAGTAGTCCATCATAATGCCAAATGGTGGGTTTTGTCTAAACCTATGGCATTGAATTTTGTTGCTCGTACTTTTGGGGAGGGGGGCTGTTTCAGGATGAAGGTTTATAGTGGATATGGGATTTTTATAACATGGGATTATTCTGCTCTGTTAGAGATTATTGTATAAATTAAATATGATACATTTACAAAGCATCAATAGAACTTTCCTATCTGGCTTAACAAGCCATTCCTTCTTATTTTTGGTACAGTGTTTTAATTAGGTTTTTAGTTTTAAATGATGAAGTTCCAATTCTTACATAAAGCCCTTTGACATTAAAAAAGAAAGGTTAAATCTCTTCTTATTGAAGTGAGCACTCTTAACATTACCTATAAATAGCATTCTACACTACATTACAAAAGGCAGAGAAGACAGTTTTAAAATTAGAGTTTTATTAGTAACTATAAGCCTGACTATTTGCATTACAATTGTGTGTTTTCCATATTGTTAAAGATATACTTTTGGAGTTAACATTAAATTTCTTAAATTATTTTATGTAGCTATTTGAAAGGAAGTTTTAATGCATTTAATATACACTTACTTTTCATGTTTAATCAATACTGTACTTACTGTACTTATTTCTGCTTTAATAGAAATATATTTTTAATTTCACATGTGAAGTTTAGGGACTACTTTAATTCCATAATCTTGAGGAAATTATTTAATTCTCAGAATTATCATTAACTTCAGATTTCATATGGCTGGAATGGGTATATGAGCAACTTTTGTAATTGTCAATTGTACTTAGTATATTACATTAATAAGCTTTACCTAACATTTGTTTTTGAATGAGTTAGAGGCCATGAGTATGTCTCATTATTTTAACAAGTTGCTTTAACTTAAAGTTTCTTAATGATCTGATTGTTTGGTTTTAACTTATTCCTATAAAAAGTGCCTTATATGCTGTAAAATGACATGTGTTGGTAGCATTAGCATTTCACTGATGTATCATTGCTTCTAAAACTAATTACCTGTTAAGTTTCTGACCAGCAGAATTGTTACCTTCTAAGTAAAGCCCTCCCCAAATTCCCCCCAACAGTACCTCTGTTAACTCAGTCCCCATCTTACATGTTCATAATTCTAGCTGAGTCATTGCCATGTGCTATTTCCAGATCTGTTTCCTCCAAGGAGACAGATGTTCTCAAAGGCAAGGAGCATGCCTCATTTGTGTTTACCCAATACCTAACTGAGTGCCAAGCACATAGGATATGCTTAAAAGATGTTGAATGGGGCTCCCCTGGTGGCGCAGTGGTTGAGAGTCCGCCTGCCAATGCAGGGGACACGGGTTCGTGCCCCAGTCCGGGAAGATCCCACATGCCGCGGAGCGACTGGGCCCATGAGCCATGGCCGCTGAGCTTGCGCGTCCGGAGCCTGTGCTCCACAACGGGAGAGGCCACAACAGTGAGAGGCCCACGTACCGCAAAAAAAAAAAAAAAAAAATGTTGAATGAGTAGGTAGATAGATATAAAAGAAACCTTAAAGATCATTTAGTCTTATCACACCATTTCAAAGGCAGGGAAATGAAGCCCAGGGAGGTTAATGCTTTGCTTTACTTTTAACAATTTATTGGAATTTATTACACATCAAGCATTTTATTACTACGCTGCTCTAGATTCAGCAAAAATATTCCCTTCTAGTATGTTCCAAAAATGATGCACAGAAATCATATAGATAGATTATCTCATTAAGTCCCCTATTATTCTAGTCTGTAGAAAGTTCCTCTCTGGTGTTTAGAAAAACAAGTTAAGAATAGAAGACAGTTACAGAAATCAAGAGTTTCTAGAGGATGGGACGTAACTGCCTACTGTCAGAGATTTGCTTTTGAGTAACTATGAGTTTGAATCATTTTAAATAACTCATTTTGTATGTTTAACTCTTCTTCTCTTGGATTTATAAGAGGAATAATCTGCTAAACTCTGCTGACCCATATGTATTGTGTCTTGCAGTTCAGTCTGACATAGCAGTTATCAGAGACCGACAGCTTCTACTCATAAATTTTAGAGCATTTATCACAGTGATTGAATAATAAATAAATTAATTAATTAAAATATTATTTAATTAATAAATAAATTATTAAATAAATAATTTTTTAAATAAATTATTTTTAGGTTGAATTTGGTTTAAATGTCTAGCCACTCTTTTTGTGTGCAAAGTTGAGGTTTCTTCTCTAACCCTAGCCCCTGAGTAGGAGCCCATCATGTAGTGAAAACTAAGAATTCTGTTAAAAATCAAACAACTCATTAGACAGAAATGCATAAAAAATAAATTTGGTGGAAAGGTCCTTTAACATCAGTATAGGTACTCAGAAATCCTAGATGCCATGTTTCACCTGCCTGAAGAACTGGTTTTGGATAGTCGTGCTTGTGAAGGTGGCTTCTAAACAATTAGCAAGTATGACATCTTTATATGTTTGTATAAATTTGTAATATACACTTAGCGTGTATATTACATTAATAAGATAAGCTTTACCTAACATTTGTTTTCAAATGAGTGGACCTGATAAGAAAGCATCAGGAATGAAAGGGACTAATGGAAGTAGGTAGCTTTATTGTACAAACCAAATGTATGAAGACTGACTTCATTGCCCTAAGAAAAATCATCAGGCCAAATGCAGTTCTAAAATTTGTATTATAAAACCTTCATTCAAGAAAATTAACTTTAATGAGAGTTAATGAAAATCTGAAAATCTTAGTGATGATTAATGCCAAGTTCCTGTACTCCAGTTCTTTCCATCATTAAGTCTTATAATCTCTAATGAATTCTTTACCTTCTGGAACATAGAGGATTCTTCTAGGAGATGAAGTGTGTTCTCATATTGGAATTTTAAATTAATATGTATTAACCCATAGAAACATTACAAGATTGGAAAAATTAAAACTGCGGATTCAGGGGACTTCCCCTGTGGTCCAGTGGATAAGACTCTGCACTCCCAATGCAGGGGTCCTGGGTTCAATTCGTGGTCAGGGAACTAGATCCTGCGTGCATGCCACAGCTTAGAGTTCACATGCCGCAGCTGAGTCCACATGCCACAGCTAAGAAGTCATCCATATGCCATGGTGAAGATCCTGCGTGCTGCAACTAAGACCCAGCACAGCCTAAACAAACAAACAAACAAAAACAAATAAATAATTGCAAACTCCCCCAGATTCCTTAAGACCCTGACCTCATAGGAGTAGAGAAAATAAATGACTTCAACTGAGATTCATCTAACACTATAGAATTCAAAATATTAATAAGTCTTTGAAGATCACTAATTTACCATAATTACCTTGATTACATTTCTCTTAAAAATCTAACATCCAAGTTAGAAAATAAATTCCCTATAATAAAAATGTAGTAATTAGAATATATCCAGTTCTCACTTGTTAATAATCTTCCTCAAATGAAAATTATAACCCCCTTAAACATTCAATTTCAGGACACTTAACAGGCTCCCATCAATCTAACCTTTTTTTTTTCTTACAACAGAAGTACTTCTGATAATGATTTGACCGATAAGGGAAGGCAGGGCGGGAGTAGGTTTATTGTTTACCCAGCGTTAAGGGCCTTTAGTCTTATAATAATGTGTGCCTGTGTTCCAGAGTATTGTGTCTAAGTGTCTAGTCAGAGCTCTCTGCTAAGCATAGAGAATCTTCATTTGGGCCCCTTTCAGGATAGGAATGAGAAAGAAAGGGAAAGGAAGTCTAGATAGAAGTTTATGAACTTAAAATTGAAATTTTAAAATGATTCTTAGAAATTTGGACTTCTTCCTTAGAATAGTATCTTGTGAATGGGGACCCATTCAAATAGGTTCCTCATACCATCTACTAAATTAGTGCATTTGTACAGAATATTATCTGGCAGTGTTTGATATAGGGAACATAGAAAGTGGGGTTGGTTCTCTGTGAACAAATATGTAACCAAAGCAATAATCTATCAGGTTTTAATCTAGTACCTCAAATTGACTTTGCAGAGATGTTTTTAAATTTTTCCTATACTGCTTAAAATATTTTGAATTATATTTCAATATTTTTCAAATATGATTTTCCATATTTAAAAATTATATTTCTGTAGCAACAACAATTGGCTGGAGCTAACTAGTTGCCATCCTCTTTGGTCAGTGATGGACTCTTTTTAGTTCCTCTCAGTCCCCTACTTCCTACTGTCTCCCCCATCCTGAGATCTTTAGTCAGGTTGTATGCCCTGTGCCTTTTTATTATTTGATCATCTTGGTTGTACCAGGACCTCTTAACTTCTTTAAGTTAGAGCCTCATGCCTTACAGCATTTGAGTTGATGACCTCTGAGCTTCAGAATGCAGTTAAACTGCTGCTGCGTAAGGGAAGAGTTGTTGGCATTAGCTGGTTTATCTTAATGATTTCAGCAGTCATATAGCCTTCAGTGTACTGTTTTATGAACAAGTGGAAACAGAAGAAAGATAATTTTATTCTACACTCTCATGCTGCCCTTTCACTAGTGTTAACTGGGACTAAGAAAGACTGGACAGTACTACAGAACAGTTGTAAACATGAACTTGGCAAATCCTCCTGGCTCAAGCATAGAAACAGTACAGAATACTGCTTTGAACCATTCTTTGTGAAAATGTCTGATGCTTCTAGAAAATACCAAGAATGTTTTATTAGCTATGTTTTTTCCAAATGAACCATGAACTCCTTTGGAAATACAGTGACTGTCAATATCCAAGGAGAATTTCTTCATGCAGGAACTATAAATGACATTACGAATACTACTTTTTAAAAATTTGCATTGGAATATTTTTCTTAAAAAGTTGAGATGTCACACTGAGGGGATACAGTGCCAGAAATCACAATTTTTAATCTCTTCCTTTATACCGTAGTGTATCAAAAGGATGTTAGGTGTCCATTATTAATGATTAACCTTTGTTTTGATTTTTCCTAACATGGTTTATTTCACATAGTCCAACTTCCAATTTAAGTTTCTAAAACTCCTACGGCTTCCTTTTGATGCCAACATTAACCAAAGGGTTCTTCATTTGAAAGGAAGGCTCTGCTGCACTTGGCAAGGATTAAAATGCAGTCGTTTAATCCTTTCAAGCTATGAATGGAGATAATTGAAGCATAAACCATTTAAAGTTTTTGTACACACTTACTTGACTATGTGTCTATATTTTGAGGAGAAGAGACTGCATGAACATAGACTATTTTCACTATTTTACTTGTTAAAAGAATCTAATGAACAAGGATTTAATTGAGTTTGGGGTTTATATCTTGAATTTTTCACTAACTTATAATGCACTCTTTTGATAAAGATTATTTCTTCAAATGAATACCAGTGATGTCAGCTATCATCATATTGTTTCTATTAGCATTTTTAAATTAGTTTTCAAGACAAGAAGGGCAAACGCATATCCAGAATATGTATCTACTCTTATAAAATGAATTGCTGCCACTTCTAGAGTAGATGAGGTCCAATGTAATCACCATACCCCCAACTCCTTATTGTGCCTCATCTTGCACCCCATCTTCCCTACCCCACCCCTTAACCCCTACCTTGATCAAGTACTCTCAGAATGCCAGTACATGTTAGCTAGGTCCTGCACTTAATTCAGGCTGTAATCCCTTTCTCCCTCAAATGTGCACACATTCCTGGTTAGGTTATCTTCTAACTTAACCCCACTTTTTGGCCTAGTGGCAGCAGAGAAGGTGGGACAGACTGTAGGAAGTGGGAAGAATGTTGCCTAATGGAGTTAGAAACTTCTCCATCATCTTCCAATAAGAGAGAACTCTAGCCTTTAGGGGAAACTTCTCTATCATCTTCAAACAAGAGGGAATGTCAACCTTTAACAGTCCACTCCTGCAGGCTCTGAAAATCCATTCAAGTGAATCTCAGGATTCATGATTTTCAGGTTATCACCTAAGTGTTCCTATCCCATGGGTCAAATATCATTTTTTCCCATCCAGGGCTCTAACCTTAACATAGCAGACCTGCTTAGGTTGAGAATTCAACCTTTTTGGAAGCTCTTCTACTCTTACCATGAAGTCCTGGTCTTAGTCATCAGCTTTCCTTGCCCTCCTGCTACTGGAGGTGAGAACCTCTTGTTTTGCTCCCCAAGAGGCCCTCTGGCTTTCACACTTAGCTTTTAATTTCTCATTAATCACGCTCAACCTTTGTGTCTTTCCTTTATTTCCTCAATTGAGCTTAGCAATAGCCATCAAACTCTGCTGTCCTTATAGTTAGTGTTTATCTCATATTTCTCAAAAAGCCTCAAGTATCACACCCAGTGGTACATTCCCTTCCACCAGAATACTACCCAAGACAGCATCAGTAAAAGATAGTGTGGCTGTCTGTGTACTGCTTACCCCCAGTGAAGGAATCTTTATTGCCAGTACCATGATAGGTGATCCAACTCCAAAATCTTAGTGTCTGCTTTCTCAGATCACTTTTGTTATTAACTGTTGTAGATTGGGTTCCCTGCAAAGAAAATTCTGGGGTGGAGATTAGTGTACAAGAAGTTTGTTTTAGGGAGTGCTCTAGTCAGTACGAGTGGAAGGGAAAAGTTGGACTATGATTCAGTGTCAGTAGAAACCTCAGCTGACCTTGGGACCTCTGAATGTGGAATGGCCCTGCAGAGTTGTCCTGAGTTGTGGTGAGGGGGTCTAGTCTATTCCTCTGAACTGACTAGTTATTGAATGCAGGCTAGCACCAAAAAGGTCACAACCTTTGGCAAGGTAGTACTCTTCAGCCAAAACTGTCCTCCAAAGGGCTGGTTTTTTAGGGCTGTCTGCCAGCAGCATTTTCAGCAGCTGAGGGAATAAGTCCTTCATTTCCATGAGGGATCTCAGTGGCATGTCACAGCATCCATTAGTTTTATTGAGTACATTTCCTTTCATTTTATTGTGTAAATTGCTCTTTTTTAAAAATATTTATTTGCTTTTGGCTGTGTTGGGTCTTAGTTGCAGCACGTGGGATCTTTCGTTGTGATGCATGGGCTCTTCGTTGTGGCACGTGGGCTTCTCTCTCTAGTTGTGGTGCAGGGGCTCAGTAGTTGCAGCACGTGGGCTCTCTAGTTGCGATGCACGGGTTCCAGAGCGAGCGGGCTCTGTAGTTGTGATGCGCTGGCTCCAGAGCACACAGGCTCTGTAGTTGTGGCACACGGGCTCTCTAGTTGTGGCTCACATGCTCAATAGTTGCGGCACATGAACCCAGTTGCCCTGTGGCATGTGGGAGGGTAAGAACTTTATCGCTTTGTTGACTAAAATTTTTTTCTAGCTGTTGTTTCATTCTCATTTCATTCAAAGTCTGAGGCATGATTCTTCATATTGAATTGTTAATAATTAATTGTCTCTATTTTTATTTCTCCACATAATGAATTATTTATTTTTCTATAACCTCTTTATATAATTGAATGATGAAATGAAATTTTTTTTAAATCTGTTTTATAAGGTACTTCCAATCCCTCATGTCACTTGACTGTTTTTCAAAGTCTTAATAAATAGCCAGTGAAGCTGTGAAAATAGAATCAACAAACATCATGGCAGTGGCAAAAAAATGAGCCTGGAAATGTAGGTAGGTAGGCTTTCACCTGACAGATGATGAGATTATTCCTATATCCTGGAAGAGAAGAAATGAGATCAAATTTGCACTTTTGTTTTTTAATCAGGCTGATGGCAGTGTGAAGGATACATGGGCGAAGGAGGGAAGATCGGTTGTAGGTATATCATCACATAAATCGCAGATATTGTTTGGGAGTTTTCCTAGAGGAGTATGGAAATAAATACTTCATTGGGAGTATATGTTTGACAGATAAAGAAATTATCTTAGTAAAAGACTACATTTCTATATCCATAGGCAAAGCATCCTTAGTGTGGTGAAAATAAATTCAGAGATATTTGATACATTGACAGAGACAATTGTTCCACTTAGTCAGTTTTGAGTTCAACTAATAATAAAAGCGAACAGGTTACTTAGTTTTCCGAGGATTGTATGAAAATCTTTCTTATTGTAATTATTACATAAATTAGCTTCATTAAATTAATATGAAGCCTTTATGGAAAACATTAACATATCAATGATAGTTTTCTAAACACATTTAATGGGATTAAAAAAAACTTTTCTTAAAGATAGTTGTGGTCTTTATACCACGTTCATCTTTTTAAAGCGCAAAAGAGTAATGTCATTTTAATATTCCTGTGAGTCAACTCATCATTTTAAAACTTCTCTATTTATTAAGTAAAATTGCCATTATCAAACGTAGTAAATGCTGCTACTAGAATAGACTTGCAGATTACCTGGCTTTTGGATTAATAGGTTGTTTGATTTGACTGTCAACCTACTGTTTTTCAAAGAATTTTATTAAAATTCTTGCACTTTTTAATAAAACTTTTTTAGTTGGAATATATGAAGACAATTCTATTAAAATTTGAAATACAATTTATTGTTCACTTAACATGAGTGCCAAAGATTGTGGATGCTGTAATACTGTTATTTAAAATCATACTGAAACCTGACTATGATATATAGTTAAGTGTTGCTTTTAGGGTGAGAAAGCAAAATGTGATTATGATTAGAATATCTTTTTTAAAAATACAGCCTACCTTAGAATTAAAATGTGTAAGATAAAAAAGTAGTACACATAATTGTTCTTAAAAATAAAAAATGCTTTTGAAGGACTAATACTAAATGCTTCCTTTAAATACATTTTCCTTAATTGTACTAATACAGGGTCATCTGCTTTCTTTTCTTTGATGGATCAAGCTCGTTAAAATGTAATTTAGGGACTTCCCTGGTGGTCCAGTGGTTAATTAAGACTCTACACTTTCACTGCAGGGGGCACAGGTTTAATCACTGGTCAGGGAACTAAGATCCCACATGCCACATGGTGCAGCAAAAAAAAACAAAACAGTAGCATTCATCCTTGATCTTGTAAGAGGGTCTCATGACCCACCATTGATGACGCTTAGATCTGGATCATGTAAACTTCAATAAACATCATTTGATGTACAAAAAAGTATATATATATGATATATATATATATATATATATATATCATATATATAAAATTTAAAACACATTTAAGTACAACTGTATTAAAACTATTTTTATGTATTGTATTTCTTCCTGTTTTTAAATGTACACATCAGTAACAGAACTTACAAATCTCTTATTTTCCTCCTAGATTTATTCCTCACGACATTGTCTGCCTCTAGTACCTTCCAGTTTGAGATATGGGAAAATTTGGTAAGAAATCTTTTCTTTGAAGCATTTTTAAATGATGGCTTTCAGCAAAAAAAAAGCACACAGTCTTAGAAAGTAAAATGAAAGTAATCACTTGGTCGGTTGGTTTCAACAATAAATAGAACAACCTTAAGAGCTTTTGGTTGCATTGCTGCATTCAAACTGCTGAATATTGCTGAAAGAAATGTTTCTTTCAGCATCCATTCCTCTGCAGGTTTTTAGGCATGACCCGCCAATTAAACCAATCAGTCTTCCCTAATGCGCATGTTAACAGGGCCCCTGCTAGGCTGTCAGCTGTTGAGAGAGATGCCTGTCATTTAAGTTGTCATCATGATGATTTGTTGAAGAAAACCCCTTTTAAAAGACTAATTTTTCCTCCTTGCCTTCAGGCTTATATACAAAAATAAGAACAATAGATACTAAATTTACTGGCAAGTTGATGAGGATTAAGGAACCTTTCCCAATATACTTTTTTAATTGCAAGTAGAATATTCCCAAACTGATGTCATGGTTTTACTTTATTTTTAGCTTGATGTAGATTATATGAAATGTTAATTAATGAAGAATAGACTACGCAGATTTTTAAAGTTGAATTATAGGTACATAATGGAGGATAGGATTTGAGGACAAGCCAAATTGGCCAACTGAGTGACATTCGTCAAATAATGGTCGAGTATTAAACCTCACTTTCCTCATATGGAAAACAGGTATAAGAGTGTCATGTCGGCTTCATAGACTGTGAAGATTAAATGCAACAATGTGTGTAAAATACCTGGCGCACAATAGACACCAAGTTTTAGTTTGAGATCACTTGGTTTCCCACCTATTTACTCCAGATTGTCTTTTATTCAATCCAAATTAAACACATAACATTTTATAGGTTTTTGTTAAAATACTCGTGAAAAATAAACAGATTTTTAAAAATGTAAAGTGTAGGCTCATGGAAGAAGACTCATTATCAGCCATCTCTTATAGAAGAGTCATGACTCAGATTTCTTCAAGGAAGGAAACTAGGATGGGGAAGAGCTTTGTTTAGACAAGATTAGGGCTTTTAAATACTACTAACTACTTCCAAACTAAGCAATTTGATCCTTTTTTCTTTTTTTTTATGAGGCAAGGAAAAAGAAAGACATCTAAACCAGAAAGATTTATCTTTGTTTAATGTACTATATTTTTTAATGTAGTTGTATTTGTTTTTCTGATGATAGAAATACAGTTATATTTTTAATGATTACCATAAATGAAAATTTCCACTAGTGGGGGATACTCGTTTTCAGGTGGCCTTGAAAACAATACTTCAAGTGAATCTTGAGGTATTAGAAAATGAGAAAATCAGTCATTTTGATTAACAAACTAGTATCCATCAGGGAGAGAAAAGCCTCATTACAAATAAATATAATATATATATATATATATATATATATATATATATATAATTACAGACTACTTTTGAGTATATTATTTCCTCTCAACCTAGGCTGATATAAAGGTAATAAAGCAACTCCATAGGAGAAAAATCTTCATGAAGAGACTAGATTTTGATTGGGCTCTTTTTTCCCTTTCTTGTTTTCTTTAAAGAAAATAAATAAATTATCTATTTGACAGTAGAGACTAAGGGTTTTTCTTGTGGTAAAACAGCTAGGTCAATAAGGTACTCATGTTAACAATAATATAAAAGTCATTAGTACAAATTAAGGCGAATGTAGACTCAAAACTTGTTCAGATAAAGTGTAGGTTTTGTAAAATGGGAGGATCATTTTTAATTAGAAGTTGGGCAAACAATTCACAGTAACACACTAACTGACAAAAAAAAAAAAACCCTCAAACCCTATAAAACCATATTAGCTAATAGAAGAATATGCACTGCAACAAATCTTTTTAGGTAGTTTGGGCACAGCCCCATGGTAGGTGCTCTGGGAGATCAGAAGTCGACAGAAGATGAGGAGGAGGGCTAAGATGTGAGTGTAGGTAACTCTGACTGGTATGATGAGAGGTACAAACCTCATGCTGCAAGGAGTTAAAAGACAAAGCAGTTGCTTCCATTTGGTCCACCCAGGATCATCAGGGAAGGCTTCAAGGAAGATGTGGTATTTGAAATGGCTGGTACAGATGAGCAGGATTTTAGTGGTTGAAAGTGAGAAAAAGGAAGAGGGCAAGGACATGCATGGGAAACACAGGACATAGTCAGAGTAGAAAGTGGCTGGTTTGGGCCAGAATATGAAAAGATACTGGAAGGTTAGATTAGAAGAATTGGTTTAGATAAGATCAGCAAAGGCCTTGACCCCTAAACTAAGTAATTTGATCTTTTAAAAATTTATTGAGAAGCTTAAGTCCTAAAGGTTTTATGACTGAGCATGAGATAAATAGAGCTTTCATTATTGCAGTTAGTCTGGCTATTGCATATCAGGTAGGTTAGCATGGAAACCTGGAGGTGGGGGGATGACTTAGGTAGAATTTACTATATCCTGGGAAAGAGGTGGATGATTAAAGGAGTAGAATGTTGGGAATAGACAAGAAGGGATAGGTATGAGAAGACAAAATGACCATTAATGCAAGGGTAACAGAAAAGACAAAGGAAGATCTAATTTGGGACAGGAAAAAAAAATATTTTAGATAAGAGACATATCAATGAAATGGTTAGAAATGTAGGACTGAAACTCAAGGAAGAGAATAGATAAGTATCATGAAGGGAAAGAGTTAAGAGGGGAATGGCAAAGCCAGACCCATGGACAACACCCACCACCCTTAGAAACTCTCACTCTTGGCACTTACTGCCATTTTAGGCCAGATGATTCTTTGCTTTTTTTTATTTGTTTCTGTTTTTTGGAGTTTTTTTTGAAGTATAGTTGATTTACCATGTTGTGCCAATCTCAGCTGTACAGCAGAGTGACTCAGTATACATATATATACATTTTTTTATGTTCTTTTCCATTATGGTTTATCCCAGGAGATTGTCTATAGTTCCCTGTGCTATACAGTAGGACCTTATTGTTTATCTCTTCTAAATGTAATAGTTTGCATCTGCCAACCTCAAATTCCCCCAGTCCATCCCTCTCCCTCCCCCACTCCCTGTTGGCAACCACAAGTCTGATCTCTATGTCTGAGAGTCTGTTTCTGTTTTGTAGCTAGGTTCATTTGTGCCATGTTTTAGATTCCACACATAAGTGCTATCTCATGGTATTTGTCTCTCTTTTTGACTCTGCTTCATTTAGTATGAGAATCTCTAGTTTCATCCATGTTGCTGCAAATAGCATTATTTCTTTTTTATGGCTGAGTAATATTCCATTGTATATATGTACCACATCTTCTTTATCCATTCATCTATCGATGGACATTTAGGTTGTTTCCGTGTTTTGGCTATTGTGAATAGTGGTGCTATGAATATAGGGGTGCATATATCTTTTTGAATTATAGTTTTGTCCAGGTATATGCCCAGGAGTGGGATTGCTAGATCAAATGGTAATTCTATTTTTAGTTTTCTGAGGAACCTCCATACTGTTTTCCATAACGGCTGTACCAACTTACATTCCCACCAACAGTGCAAGAGGGTTCCCTTTTCTCCACACCCTCTCCAGCATTTGTTATTTGTAGACTTTTTAATGATGGCCATTCTGACCAGTGTGAGGTGGTACCTCATTGTAGTTTTGATTTGCATTTCTCTAATAATAGTGATGTTGAGCATCTTTTCATGTGTCTACCGGCCATAGGCCAGATGATTCTTTAATGTGGAGATCCGTCCTGTGCATTGTATGTTGTTTAGCAGTATCCCCCCTGGCCTCTACTCACTTAGATGCTAGAAGCCGCCTCTCAGTTGTAACAATGAAAATGTCTCCATATATTGCCCAGTGTCCTCTGGCAAACAAAATCACCTTCGGTCAAGAACCATTGCTTTATGCGAATAAAGATGTAGATACATGATAGTCATCCTATGTTGCTTCCTGATCATTTTTTAACATTATAAATATGGCAGTTTTAATAGTAAATATTAAAACCTGCAGGCCAAAGCATAGGTGGTCCTCCATGTAAAGATACTTGTTACAACATAGCACCTGTGGCTGGAATTCAAGCAGAAAATGGCAAATCCCTTGTCAATGGCAGTGTGTTAGCTGCTTCAGTGGTGGGTAGCAGAAATAATAGTATTACTACTGGCGTTCCTACTACCAATTACAGTGTTAACTACGTACATATTTGTGCATATGCTGAGCTAATAAGCACTTTATATGGATTATTTTACTAATCCTCACAAAAACCTTGTAAAAATTCATTTTAGAGATAAGTAAATGGATGCTTACATTAGAACTAACTTGTTCAGACCTCAAAGCTAGGAAACAGTGGAGCTGGCAGTTGAACTAGGAAATCTGTCTCTAAAACTTGGACCCTTATGTCATTGCATAGTCATTCCAGAAACCAAGTAGGTGGAAGAAAAGGTAAAAGACATAGTTATGATTGTAGCAGTGTGTTAGCCCAATTTTGGATTGCAGGACTACAATGAAGGCAAGTAAGAACAGCATGGTAATGAATGGGACAGAGTGGAGTGGTCTCAAATAGCAGCCCATGAAAAAAGTACTTGCAGCTCAGAAGCACAGGACTGACATTATAAAAATACCTTAAAAGTGCCTGATAACTTTACATTTTGCAGAACTCTTCCTAATGTTTCATTCCATTGATCCTCTCTAGAACCCTGCAAGTACACAGTACATTTATCCCCTTCTAACAGTTGAAGAATGGAGACCCAGAGCAGTAAGTGGCCGTTCCAAATTGATACAGCTTATCAGTGAAAGGAGGACTAGAACCATGTCATCTAACTACATGTCTACTTCCCTTTCTACCAGACTGTTCTACTCTCTCAGTTTAAAAGAGTATTGATCACGTTTGTCTTTCCTACATTAAATAGGTACAAAGCAGCTTCATCTTTGAAAATAAGTGTAGGCATGCATCACTTTAAAATATGTCATCTAATAAGAGTAATAACATAGTGATGATTAAGTTTATTGAATCATTTTAATCAAATCCTAAATATGTACATGACACTGAAATTAAGTCCTGTAGGTTTGTAGTGCCAAATGAAGTAAAGAATAAGCAATGATAATGATGGAAAGATAAATTCAGTAAAGTGTTATCTTTTCCCCCAATTATGTCATATATATAATGTATTCTGCATGCTCTCACTGTAGCAAGAATATATGATTCTCTTTTTCTTACAATTAGAAGAGGGTTTTGTTCTTCTTATACTGAGGTTCATGGTGAATGTGGCATCTTAGAAATGGGAGGCTGTCACCTGGGGAGTATTCAATGTTTCTTGGTGGAGTTGCATTATGAAGTTATACAGGCATACCTTTTTTATTGTGCTGCACTTTATTACACTTCGCAGATAGAGCTTTTTTTTTTTTTTTTTCCCCAAATTGAAGGTTTGTGGCGGCCCTGTGTCAAGCAAGTATATCAGCACCATTTTTCCAGCAGTATTTGGTCACTTCTTCTTTTCTGTGTCACTTTTCGTAATTCTGACAATATTTCAAACTTTTTCCATAGTATTATATTTATTATGGTGATCTGTGATTATTGATCTTTGATGTTACTATTGCAAAAAGATTACAACTTGCTGAAGGCTTAGGATGACAGCACTTTTTTCAGCAATAAAGTATTTTTTAATTAAGGTATGTACATTTTTTTAGGCATGATGCTTTTGCACACTTGATAGACTACAGTATAGTATAAAAATAACTTTTTATATGCACTGGGAAACCAGAATATTCCTGTGACTTGCTTTATTGCAATACTCACTTTATTGTGGTGTTCTGGACTGCAATATCTCTAAAGTATGCCTGTATCTGGAAACATTTCTAAATATATTTTATTAAGTTTAACAGAACTTCACTGGGGTAATTCATTCACTTGAGTCATTTAATAGGTTGATGTTCAGCTTTATGTTAGATGAGGCTGATGTATTTTAAGAGAGGTTTTTCCATTCATTCAAGAATAATTATGTCCACTTTGTACCCGATGCTGTAATCTTTCTAGAATGCAAATTCACTTGACACTTCAGTCAGAAATTTGGCGATTTTGATGCATCTCTAGTGTAATTTCAGGTACTAAGTAAGACTGAAGGGGAATCCTAAGTTTTAAGACAAGTAAATAAGATTTCCATAGAAAAATCGTTCAAAAATATATCAGATACTTTAATAATGGTAGGTAGGAGAAACATGTTTCTGCATGTGGATGATGGTGTATTAAAATGGTTGGAAACCTGCCTGTCACAAGGCAAATTTTACTTATTCATGTTCCTCAAGCATTTAGTCTTCATGCTTTCAGTGTAGCAGTGCCTTTCTCTGTAAATGTTAGAAATGATTTTTAAGAAACTAACTTGCAGATATGCAGTATCCTTAGAGGAACAAAGAAGAAAAATGTTTTAAAATTGTATAATATTTTAAAATATATAGGTATCCTATATAAAGTATGTAGGAATCAGGGTCAGTATGTCGAATAGTGAATAGAGAAATCAGTGATAAGAAGAGAGCTCTAAAGCTGAGAGCTCAAAACCCAAATGCAGAGGTTTTTTTTTCTCTCTTGTGTAGTAATCTAAAATTATAGAAAAGAAAGACAATAATTTAAAGAAATGCATATTATTTTTGTAAGCCAGACATTCCATTTTGGTAAGAGTAACTGAAACAAATGGTCTCTAATGGGTTCTCCTTTTTTGTTTAGCTTATCCACCTCTGGTTAGTACATGGCAGCTGTTGTACTCCTTTGCTCCCTTTCTGATTGATACATAAACTTGGGTTGATAATGAATGGGCCATTTAAGGATGAATGTAATTCTCATCTCATTTGAATATCTGTTCCAAATTAACGCCCAACAGAATCTTCTTCCTTGAAATCTGTAAAACATAGTGTCTTTCCTACTTATACCACTTATATGTTACCTTCAGAAATTCTGTTTTCCTGACTTATGTTTTATCTCCCAACTGGACTGTAAGCTCTTTGAAGGTAGGAAGTATGTTTTGGGCTTCTTTATATTCCCCAAACCTTCCACAGTACTTGAAAATAGAAGACACTCATTCTGTCTGAAATTATGATGATGATTTAGTAAAACATACCATAACTGAATTGACAGCAAGGAAAGCACTCCAGATGCACATCTTCAACTCACAGCAGTTTCTTTCATTTTATGAGAAAAGTGGAACAGAAAATTGGGATAATTTTTTGCAGTACAACAAAAGTCTTAAATTATTTATTTCTCTGCTTTAGTTAAAATGCTTTGTTTCACACTTGACAAATGAATGGATTATGATGATGGTCTAATCCAAAACTTTCTGCCTTTAACAGGATGGAAATTTCTCTCTCAGCTCTGTATTTGAAAAACCTCAAAATATGATGGTAGTTGGACAGTCAGCATTTGCCGACTTTGGTAAGATTGTTTTTGTCTTTGAAAGTCTCCCCATCTCTCTGACCTAGTAATATTAATCCCCCATATCTAAAAGTAACTTTAGTGTCTTCAGAGCTATTATAGATTTAAAAGATGCCTGTTCTAGTATTATACATGGCATGTGGTCAATTCTTTAATACAATAAGGAGCAATTTTTGACGTGTGTTTAAATTATAGTTTGAATTTAAGGGACTCCTGTTTGCAGGAGTAACATGCAAAACAAGGATGTCTACTGAGGCTTTTCTAGAGAATACCAAATAGTAATTATCATGACATTTTTATGTATATCCACACAGTAGAACAAAAATATTGAAGAAATTAACCTGACCTCTTCAAACTACTTGAATATTAAAAAACATTTTTGTTTACATCTTAATTCCAAAGAGTAGCATCTGTTATGAATCTCTGTTTTCCATATGATTCTACACAATAAATCAAGTTCAGAACTTCCAAAGCATATATGGCTCTTTCATCATTTGTCAGGGTTATTATTAAAAGGATTTTGGTGTCAGATGGAAAAGTGGTCTAGATGACCACTACCTGAGTCCAAAGTTCACTCCCATCCTGCTTTTCCTTCATTCTACCAACAAACACCTCAGCCTGTTCCTCAAAATGCAGGTGACATATTACCACCTCCAGAGGCCTCAGTTTCTTCATTTGTAAAATGAGGATGATGATTATAACCACCTCACAAGGCTATCGTGAATAACACAATGTGAGTAAAGCACAGTGCCAAGCACAGAGTAAGTGCACAGGAAATTGTATAATCTCAGTCTTTTCACTGGACTTATTTGGTCTTGTTATTGTTGCTTTTTGCTCTGCTGACTAAATCAACTCATTGTTCAGTATCGTAGAGACGTGTCCCATGGCAACTAAAGCAGGATGTTTGATAGTGTTATTTGATGAAAATTTCAACATGAATCTCTGTTGTACTGTATTTTAGTTTTGTTGCATTGAATATTACTTTAATTTTGAGCAAATTTCTGGGGCTGATTTATAGTCTTTAATGCAAATAGTCAAGTGTTAGGATACATGAATTTTTCTTTTAATTTGCTTATGGACTTGATTAGCTAGATTAATGACAAATCCCTTTGCAAGTCTCTTTCTAGGGAAAGAAGTATATATGCAATATATAATTCTCAGGAGGCTCACAGACCTCCCTTAACCCCTGGTTAGGATCCTCCAAATTGAAGATATTTGTTTTATGACTGTGTGTTTTGTATGATGAAGTGCTTTGCTTGTAACAAAGTTATTAGTAGCTTTACTTAAAGATTTTTTTAAATTGTGCTAACCATAAACATAGACATTTAATTTACATGTTTGTATTTTTTCAATGTGCAGAATATAGGATATAGTCAATTAAACATAACTATTTCTCCCCTATTTTTAATAACTTTAGGTGAGTATATCAGTAAACTTTTTTAATGGATCAGTAAATTTTAAATAAATAGCCCACACTGTCTTCTTAAAACTTGATGTATTTTTAGCTGGGTATTATCAAAAAACAAGACTGCTTATGAGTCCAAACAGATGGCATTAAATAAGGTTATGAATATTAATATATAAAAATATGCATTTTCCTATACATTTGAATATGTCTGTGAATTGCATCCTGCCCTCCATCCACCACCCCTCCCACTCCTTTTGAACCAAGGCAAGGGAAGTGACTGACAGCCAGGAAGTCAGAGTGATATCAGAAATTCACCATTTGTTTGGTTAAAAAAAAAAGCACATGCTTGAAGCACATGCATGAATAAATGATATAGCTCACAGGAAGACTCCTGCACCAAAAAGGAATGTTTAAATGGCTCCCAGCTCACCTACGTTGTCTAGGAACAGAAGTTTTTTTACCTATGATGAAGTTTTTAGTTTCTAACGTAAAATATTTTTTAAAAGATATCAAAAAAACCTATTCTAAAAGAAGGCTGTGCTGGTATAGTGAAAGGGAGGTAGGGTGGTTTGAAATCAAACAAATCAGGGACTTAAAGCAAATAAAACAAGGAAATAATTACTCAGACTTATGATAACATTATTTATTCCCTTTATAAGACAAAGAAATACTTTCCCAGAAATCACCTAAATAAAACTCTATGAAATGTTACACAGCCAATAAAAATGGGAGTTATGAAGATTCTGTTAGGAGAAAAAAGCAGAACAGAATGTTGTACAGTATGATCATTTAAAAAAAATAAGACTAGAGCGAAATATATCAAAATGATGATAATGGTTGCATTAAAGTCAGAAAATAGGTTATCTTATTACCTATTTTCCAAATTTTCTGCTATGTGGTTAGATTGATTTAGTAATGAAAAAGTAAAATATAGAAGGATAATAGTCAACTATGGCAAGAAAGAAACCAAAGTATGTACTTAAGTGTTTAGATTTTTTTGTCATAGTACCTCTGAGTTCATATATAATTTATCCTATCCTCTGAGTTGCATGAACAACTTCTTCAGAGAAGGTCATGTACTTCCACACAGTCTTTAACTCCTACAGCTTTGTAGATACAGTAGTAGTCCTTAGGTATCCACGGGGGATTGGTTCTAGCACCACCCCACCATCACCAGTTCCCACCAGCTACTGCCAGATACCCAAATCCGAGGATATTCAAGTCCCTTATAGTGTAGAAAATTACATGGTACCGTCAGCCCTCCATTTCTGTGGCTTCTGCAGTTGGTTGAATGGATGCAGAACCCATGGATATGTAGGGCCAACTGTACCTTTTTAAATTAACTTCAGAAAGTAAAACAAAATCTTCTGGTCTGATGGGATATGCAGAAGGTAATGCTTCTGGGACATGGAATAGGAAGTCAGGGGAAGTTTATTAGAATCTCTGAGATGCCTGAGATTTTCATATCAAAAGAATGGTAGATTTCAGAAGATGTGGTTCATATATACAATGGAATATCATTCAGCCATAAAAAGGAACAAAATTGGGTCATTTGTAGAGCTGGATGGACCAGAGTCTGTCATACAGAGTGAAGTAAATCAGAAAGAGAAAAAAAATATTAACACATGTAGGTGGAATCTAGAAAAACGGTACAGCTGAACCAATTTGCAGGGCAGGAATAGAGACACAGACGTAGGGAACGTACCTGTAGACACGGGGGTGGGATGAATTGGCAAATTGGGATTCACGTATGTGCACTGCCATGTGTAAAACAGATAGCTAGTGAGAACCTGCTGTATAGTGCAGGGAGCTCAGCTTGGTGCTCTGTGGTGACCTAGATGGGATGGGATGGGGGGTGGTGGGAGGGAGGTCCAAGAGGGAAGGGATATATGTATACATATAGCTGATTTACTTCATCGTACAGCAGAAACTAACAAAACATTGTAAAGCAACTATACCCCAATTAAAAAAAAAAAAAAGACAGAGGGTAGATTTAAACAGTTTTGAAATACTCGACCTTCTAAGGATGGAAACCAGTCAGGAGACAGGTTGGGCATGAGGTGGTGTGAGCATGAGCTAACTACATCAATAATTGCAGGGACAGTTGGGAGAAACTTTGCAAAGAAAGAATCTGTAAATGTACTGGTTGGTTTGACAATAGAAGGATTAAAAAAAAAAAAAAAAACTTGCCTCTGAATAACTAGAAGAACCATTCTTTTCACTACCGTTTTTCATAGAGATAGGTAATCAGGAGAGTTAGCTGGTTTGGATATTAAGATACTTTAGAGTCATTACTTTAATAATGCTAGTAAGACAACAAGCTGGAACATTTATGAAACATAAGTTTAGTAATAAAACCAAAGCAAGTTTGAAAGTCCTCCAAGAGCTAAGAGATCAAGCCCTCCAGAGATGAGCCCTCCAAGAAGGAGAGTGTGAATAGAGTTTGACAGGGATAAGGAGGGAGAAAAAAGAGTGCTAAAATGTGGTCAGAAAATATTGATGATATTAAAATGTGATGTATGAGGATGACCATGAAAAGGCCTTTGGATTTACAGTTTAGCAGGGCACTAGTGGCCCCAAAAGGTGGCATTTACAGAGCTCTTTAGCATTTCCTGAGCCTTAGAAATCAGTTAATAAGTAGTAGCTGCTGTTGGTTATTAGCTGAGCCCTGGCCTCACACTTGGGAGATCTGCAACCCATAAATGCCTCTAATACTTAAGTAGTCATCTTCTAGAAAACATGTTGTGCCTTACCCTATTATATCACCCGTTTAAACTGTATGTTAAAGTTGAGTGTTTTTCTAGGTAGGCTTAGAATATCAAGGTGTCTAGAATTTCTGCAAATAAGGTATCTGTTAAACTACATAGGACATAAAAGTCAAGAAAAATAAGGTACATTTTTTCTATCAAAAAAATTATATACAACCACACTTAGAGAAAACATTAATTTTGTATGCAATGCTAAATGTAATAGAAATTAATAAAAAGCTACAAAACTGAAGGGGGAACACAAACCTTAACAGAATATCAGCATTTTCTATACATTGAATCATATTTTAAATCTCATAAAACACATAAATTTATATATCCAAATCTAAATCTTGTGTGTCAGATCATCATAAAGCGATCACACTTTATTCTTTAAGTGAAGAAAGAATACTGGCATGTTACTGAAACCTGGGAATTGTAAGTCAGGCCTAAATAATCCTGTAAGTGATAAAGGAGTTAATGAAAATAGAAAACTTTATCATCCGTGAAAGTTACTAACATATCGATAAATATTGAACCCCATAAATAGTATCATTTATGATTGAAACCAAATCTTATTCAATTGAGTATCCCAGTGGCCTAGTACAGTAGATAATAAATGATGTTTAAAGGGAGAAAAACCCCACAATCAAGTTATTTTATGAAGTTTTTATGCTGCTTGATAAAAATTCAGATTTTAATTCCAAATTAACCATGGTACAGCTGAAATAGTTCAAAATAACAGCAGTTTTCCTTCCTCTTGTTTTACAGTTGGGTGTATTCAGTAACAATTTAATGAATTAAAATTGTTTCTTGTTAGTTTTGATCTGGAAATAAAAGAAAATCACGTGAGCCATGTATGCAAATTTAAAACTTATATTTAGCCTAAATGCTAATGGGTAATTAAATGTTCATAGTCTCTTTTATTGGTTTTTTTAAAAATTTTTATTGGAGTATAGTTGATTTACAATGTTGTGTTAGATTCAGGTATACAGAAAAGTGAATCAGTTTTACATATACATATATCCACTCTTTTTCTAGATTCTTTTCCCATATAGGCCATTACAGAGTATTGGGTACAGTTCCTTGTGCTGTACAGTAGGTTCTTATTAGTTATCTTTTTTTTTTTGCGGTCCACAGGCCTCTCACTGTTGTGGTCTCTCCCGTTGCGGAGCACAAGCTCAGTGACCATGGCTCACGGGCCCAGCCGCTCCGCGGCATGTGGGATCTTCCCAGACCGGGGCACGAACCCGTGTCCCCTGCATCGACAGGCGGACTCTCAACCACTGCACCACCAGGGAAGCCCTAGTTATCTATTTTATATAGAGTAGTGTGTATATGTCAATCCCAGTCTCCCAATTTATCCTTCCCCCCTTATCTGCTAACCATAAGTTTGTTTTCTACATGTGTGACTCTACTTCTATTCCATAAAGAAGTTCATTTGTACTGTTTTTCTAGATTACACATATAAGTGATATTACATGATATTTGTCTTTCTGTGTCTGACTTTCTTCACTCAGTGTGACAATCTCTAGGTCCATCCATGTTGTTGCAAATGGCATTATTTCCTTCCTTTTTATGGCTGAGTAGTATTCCATTTTATATATGTACCACATCTTCTTTATCCATTCCTCTGTCGACAGACATTTAGGTTGCTTCCATGTCTTGGCTATTGTAAACAGTGCTGCAGTGAACATTGGGGTGCATGTCCTTTCGGACCATGTTTTTCTCCAGATATATATCAGGAGTAGGATTGCAGGGTCATATGGTAGCTCTATTTTTAGTTTTTTAAGGAACCTCCATACTGTTCTCCATAGTGGCTGTACCAATTTACATTCCGACCAACACTGTAGAAGGGTTCCCTTTTCTCCACACCCTCTCCAACATTTATTATTTGTAGATTCTTTAATGATGGCCATTCTGACCAGTGTGAGGTGATACTTCACTGTAGTTTTGATTTGAATTTCTCTAATAATTAGTGATGTTGACCATCTTTTCATGTGCTTTTTGGCCATCTGTATGTCTTCTTTGGAGAAATGTCTATTTAGATCTTCTGCCCATTTTTGGATTGGGTTGTTTGTTTCTTTGATATTGAGCTGAACGAGCATTTTGTATATTTTGGAGATTAATCCCTTTTTCGTTGCTTCGTTTGCAAATATTTTCTCTCATTCTGAGGGTTGTCTTTTTGTTTTGTATATGGTTTCCTTTGCTGTGGAAAAAGAAATTAGATCCATTTTAAAATTTTTAATTAGATCCATTTTTAATTTTTTAAATTAGATCCATTTTTTAATTTTTGTTTTTATTTTCATTACTCTAGAAGGTGGATCAATAGAGATCTTTCTGTGATTTATGTCAAAGAGTGTTCTGCCTATGTTTTCCTTTAAAGGTTTCATAGTGTCTGGCCTTACATTTAGGTCTTTAATCCATTTTGAGTTTATTTTTGTGTATGGTGTAAGGGAATATTCTAATTTCATTCTTTTACATGTAGATGTCCAGATTTCCCAACACCACTTATTGAAGAGACTGTCTTTTCTCCATTGTGTATTCTTGCCTCTTTTTTCATAGATTAGGTGACCATAGGTGCGTGGGTTTATTTCTGGGGTTTCTATCCTGTTCCATTGATCTGTATTTCTGTTTTTGTGCCAGTACCATACTGTTTTGATGACTGTAGCTTTGTAGTATATAATCTGAAGTCGGGGAGCCTGATTCCTCCAGCTCCATTTTTCTTTCTCAAGATTGCTGTGGCTGTTTGGTGTCTTTTGTGTTTCCATACAAGTTGTAAAAATTTTTGTTCTAATTCTGTGGAAAGTGATATTGGTAATTTGATAAGGATTGCATTGAATCTGTAGATTGCTTTGGGTAGTACAGTCATTTTCACAATATTCAATCCTCCAATCCAAGAACATGGTATATCTCTCCATCTGTTTGTGTCATCTTTTATTTCTTTCATTGGTATCTTATAGTTTTCTGAGTACAGGTCTTTTGCCTCCTAGGTAGGTTTATTCCTAGGTACTTTATTCTTTTTAATGTGATGGTAAATGGGATTGTTTCCTTAATTTCTCTTTCTGATCTTTTGTTGTTAGTCTATAGGAATGCAACATATTTCTGTGTATTAATTTTATATCCTGAAACTTTACCAGATTCATTGATTAGCTCTAGCAGTTTTCTGGTAGCAACTTTAGGATTCTCTATGCATAGTATCATGTCATCTGCCAACAGCGATAGTTTTACTTCTTCTTTTCCAATTTGTATTCCTTTTATTTCTTTTTCTTCTCCGATTGCCGTCGCTAGGACTTCCAAAATTATATTGAATAATAGTGGTTAGAGTGGACATCCTTGTCTTCTTCCTGGCCTTAGAGGAAGTGCTTTCAGTTTTTCACCATTGAGAATGATGTTTACTGTTGATTTGTCATATATGGCCTTTATTATGTTGAGGTAGGTTCCCTCTGTGCCCACTTTCTGGAGAGGTTTTATCATAAATGGGTGTTGAATTTTGTCCAAAGCTTTTTCTGCATCTATTGAGATGATCATATGGTTCTTATTGTTTAATTTGTTAACATGGTGTATCACATTGATTGATTTGTGTATATTGAAGAATCCTTGCATCCCTGGGATAAAATCCCGCTTGATCATGGTGTATGATCCTTTTAATATGTTGTTGGATTCTGTTTGCTAGTATATTGTTGAGGATATTTGCGTCTGTGTACATCAGTGATATTGGTCTGTAATTTTCTTTTTTTGTTATATCTTTGTCTGGTTTTGGTATCATGGTGATGGTGGATTCGTAGAATGAGCTTGGGAGTATTCCTTCCTCTGCAATTTTCTGGAAGAGTTTGAGAAGGATAGGTGTTAACTCTTCTCTAAATGTTTGATAGAATTCATCTGTGAAGCCATCTAGTCCTGGACTTTTGTTTGTTAGAAGATTTTTAATTGCAGTTTCAATTTCAGTACTTCTGATTGCTCTGTTTGTATTTTCTGTTTCTTCCTGGTTCAGTCTTGGAAGGTTATACCTTTTAAGAATTTGTCCATTTCTTGGAGGTTGTCCATTTTATTGGCATACAGTTGCTTGTAGTAGTCTCTTATGGTCCTTTGTATTTCTGCGATGTCAATTGTTTTTTCCCCTTTTTCATTTCTGATTTTATTGATTTGAATCCTCTCCCTTTTTTTCTTCATGAGTCTGGCTAAAGATTTATCAATTTTGTTTCTCTTCTTAAAGAACCAGCTTTTAGTTTCATTGATTTTTGCTCTTGTTTTCTTCATTTCTATGTCATTTATTTCTGCTCTGATTTTTATGGTTTCTTTCCATCTACTAACTTTGGGTTTGTTTTGTTCTCCTTTCTCTAGTTGCTTTAGGTGTAAGCTTAGGTTGTTTATTTGAGATTTTTCTTGTTTCTTGAGGCAAGATTATATTGCTTTAAACTTCGCTATTAGAACTGCTTTTGCTGCATCCCATAGCTTTTGGATCATCGTGTTTTTGTTGTCATTTGTCTCTAGGTTTGTTTTTTATTTCTTCTTTGATTTCGTCAGTGAACCATTGGTTATTTATTTATTTATATTGTTTAACCTCCATGTGTTTGTGATTTTTAGTTTTTTTCCTGTAATTGATTTCTCATCCAGTAGTGTGGTCAGAAAAGATGTTTGATATGATTTTAATTTTCTTAAATTTACCGAGGCTTCATTTGTGACCCAAGATGTGATCTATCCTGAAGAATGTTCTGTGTGCACTTGAGAAGAAAGTGTATTCTGCTGCTTTTGGATGGAATGTCCTATAACTATCAATTAAGTCTATCTGGTCTAATGTGTCATTGAAGGCTTGTGTTTCCTTATTAATTTTCTGTCTGGATGATATGTCCATTGGTGTAAATGGGGTGTGAAAGTACCCTACTCACATTCTCTTATATGTAAGTATTTTAAAGATCAAATGCCTTCAAATAGACAGTTGATTATATTACAAAAGAGGCTGTATAGGGGAGAGTTCTAAGTATTATGCTTTCTGGGCTTGGTCTCATTTTTTTGAGTCATTTAAGACTGCTTTTCATTCCAAAGACTTAATAGTCGACTTTTGTTTGTTCATTTGTTTCCTATAGTTGAAAATTGGCTGTTCTCTTAAGTAGCCTTATTTATTTTTTCATTAAAAGGGACACTGAATTCCAGTTGACATTAGTCAATAAGATAAAATTTTTCAGATAGTCTCTCCTAAGTGTACTAATATAGCACCTTCATCACCAGTCAGAAATTATTAAGTAACTATAAATACAATATACTTTAATATATGGAATATGGACAACTAGATGTAAGTGCTGGATTCAAGGAATTTGAAATATGATACTTTGAAATATAATTCATAAAATACCATGAATTTTATGGTACAGACGTATCAGTTCAAATAGTTTATTCTATTCTTTAAAATTGTGGAGTGATCAGTTTTTCTCCCATTCAGTTTTCTTCCTCTGTTGTACTGGAAGATGTACAAGATGTTCATTAACCTATTCAAGAAATACTTGTTTTCAGTGCCTACTATTTAGACTATTCTGGATGCTTGGCATGTAGCCATGAACGAAGCATACAAGAACCTTGCTCTCTTGGAGTTTAAACTCTGTTGAGGAAGGGAAAACAACAAGAAGTAAATTAGTGAGGTATTTTTAGAAAGTGTTAAGAGCTTTGAGCAGATAAAAGTACTGTAAGAGGAAGTGAGAAGGCCTATTTTCTGTAGCTGATTGGAGGTCATATTTCACCTTCGAGTTGCATAAAGTCACAGGAAGATCTTGGAAGAGTGTTTCAAGCAGAGATAACACCTAAATGAACGTTCAAAGTACAAAAAGAAGGGTGGCACTTGGCCAAGTCTTCAGGGCCTTGAGAACCAAGGTAAGGAGTTTGGGGTTTTTTCTAGATATAATTGGGAGCTTCAAGGAGGCTTAAGAGGCTATGTTATTAATCCCACAATATTTTGGACATATTAAGTTTGAGATGTCTATTGGACACTAAAATGTTATACAAGTGGAAGATACAAACTCTGAAGAGACATAGAGTTGGATATCAGCATATCCTTGTTTAAATACCTTTTAGAAAAATGGATAATGGATAAATAAAGGAGTAGCTGCTCAAAGTATTCCACCTTTCTTCCTAACACTGCAAATGTAAATTATTCCAGCCACAGTGGTCTCTTTGCTGTTCTTCAAACAGGCCAGGCACTGTCCCCCTAAGGGCTTTTTCTTCTGCATGGAATGCTCTTATTCCAGGTATTCTCATGGCTCACTCTCTCACCACCTTATAGTCTTGCTAAAATGTCACCTTCTCCAAGAGGCCCTCCTTGACCACTCTATTTAAAATTGTAACCCCTGACCCCAGCACTCCTGACCCCTTTCCCTCTTTACTTCTCTCCATAACATTTGTCACTATCTGATATACTGTGTTTTTACTCATGTACTCCATTGGTGTGTTTTCTTCACTGCTATATCTCATGCCTTGAAGCAGTGCCAGTCACATTGTAAATAATGAATAATTTTGAATGAATACTTTAATTTAAAAATATATTAATTGATTAAACCAATTGGTTTTTAAGAATTGAGCCCAAATTTAGGACGTCTTAAATATCTTCAGCCATTATCCTAAACCCAAGCTTCTTAGTGTCATTCACATGATGAGAACTGATCTAACATAACTTTTGCCCATTTTGATTAAAGTTAAGTGATTGAACTAAAAATTGTTCTTAATCTCTAAAATAGATGGTTGCTGATTTCAGTAGGAGACATCTTAGGTCCTTATAAATTTTAATTGTTAGTTTTCATATTTCCATTTTTCTAATTCCTGAATTCTGACAGCATACGTTATCTATAGTATTCATATTGTTTAACATTTAAACAGACCATTGTATTTGCACAGATTCTGAATATCCTTTTGGATCTTTCTAGTGTCAGTTTGTACTGAAAGATCAAAGAAACAGCAACCAATTTAAATAGTTCTTTCTAACCTGGCAGGCTGACCCTGCCCCTGTCCCACCAAAGAAAGACCATACTATTCTAAATTTGGGGTAAATCCGAAATATTTTATATGCACACATTGCCATAATTCACGGGAAGTAAGTAGACAGTCTTAGAATATTCTTCTAATATATGTCTAGTTTGTTAGTATTTTCTTTCCATTCCATGTCACTTTGGCGATCACACTGCAACGGTTGCCATAGCAAAAGTGATTAGACCCTGAGTTTTACTTCTAGCAAAGACTGTGAGGCATCTCTCTTGGTGAGTCACAGATGCCAGATGTGATTTTGATAAATATTTTGAATGCTTTTTGATGGGAAATGGTAATTTGTATACAAATTATAAAATTGCTACTTCAGAGTCTTGATTTTATACATACTCAGCATTTAAAGAATATCAGGCTGTACTCCTTTTGTTTAAGATTACAAATATGAGGAAAAACTAGGATCCTAAATCCATGAAGTCTTTATGTATAAGTTTGTATATGGTAGAGTCTTGCCTTTCTAGGCAAGAGAGTTTTTTTAGTACAGCTATCTCTCTGACTTACTGTATTCTCAAGGCTACATTGTTCTTTTAATTTTTTTAAGGTGCATGGTATTATGAGTATATAATTATTTCTTTGAATATTAAACTTAAAGTACTTAAAGAGTTTATAGGATAATGTTATATTTTACATTATCACATTGCTGTTTTGTAATTTAACAGGTGATATTTTTAATACTTTATCTAATACAACCTGCAGCTAATTGGGACACTTGTCTCTCTAAGCCTGCCCTAATTAATAGAATGGATCTATGATAACTGGAGCAATCCATGTAACTGACCTGTGAACTTCACCATACATTTATCTCTTTGTTGGTTGATTGCCACAGTACTAGGAAAGTGATTATCGCAGGATCTTGCCTATTCTTAGACCTTCCAGTTACATGCAGCCTGGGAAAGACTAAAAGACAGTGAAATTTATTCCTCTCTACTGAATTAGACCTGAGGGGAATTCCCTGCTATCAGTCAGAGCAGTGTTAGAATAATATACTCTCAGAGCCTGAGAATAAATTATGAAGATCCCCTTTCTAAATGTCCTACACTGTTTTCAAGTAACTCAGTCTTCCATTTCAACCCCATTTTCTTTGCAACTCTGCATTTTCATTCAGTTTAAATGCCCCATCCATTGTTAAGCAAAAGCAGAGGTGTGCTTCTGGATATAGGTATGTATACAGCTCTCTGTGCTTATCCTTCACCCACTAAAGGGTTGAGTGATGGGTTGGACGGATAGATAGGTAGTGGATGGATGGATGAAAGTACCCTTTGCTATATCCCTTGTCCACAGCAATCCATTCCCTTAGTGGCTCTCACAAAGCAATTCCATTTTCCTGTTCTGTTCCACATTAGCAAGTCAGTACCCTTTTATTCTCTGTTACACCTCGAGACAAATGGACATTATCTGTACCTAACCTGCCCCTGCCTATCATTATACCCCAAATAACTAATATATTCTTAATTTAATCAATAGAAGAGTTTCAAAGTTTTGTAATCAGTGACAAAGGATTTAAGAGTTTAAGGATTTAGGAGTTTGGTATTTTTCTTTTTTTGTTTTCTTTATTTTATTTTATTATTATTATTATTATTATCATCACTTTTTGGCTCTGTTGGGTCTTTGTTGCTGCACGCAGGCTTTCTCTAGTTGAGGCAAACAGGAGCTACTCTTCGTTGCGGTACATGGGCTTCTCATTGCAGTGGCTTCTCTTGTTGCACGGGCTGTAGGCACGCGGGCTTCAGTAAGTTGCAGCGTGCAGGCTCAGTAGTTGTGGCACGTGGACTCTAGGGTGCTCAGTCTTTCAGTAGTTGTGGTGCACAGGCTCAGTAGTTGTGGCTTGCGGGCTCTAGAGCACAAGCTCAGTAGTTGTGGTGCATGGGCTTAGTTGCTCCACAGCATGTGGGATCTTCGAAGACCAAGGATCGAACCCGTGCAGGCAGATTCTTAACCACTGCACCACCAGGGAAGTCCAGGAGTTTGGTATTTTTCAAATATTTGTTTACTTCTTTTTCATAATACTTGACAGTTCTTACTATTTGGCAGGAACTCTTTTACAGAATGTGTTTTACATTTATCTCAGTTAATTCTCCCAAACCTCTCTGAGGTGAGCAGTATTATTTATCCTCGTTATACAGATGTGGTAACAGGGGTTCAGATGTTAAGAAACTTGCCCAAGGGCACAAAACTAAGAAGTAATAGAGCTAGGAAGTGATCCTTGGCTCTGTCTCACAAGCTATGAGACACCCCTTCTGCAGTAGTTCTTAAACTGTGTGAGCATCCTTGTTAATGGTCTCCAACAGTGACCTCCTGGTAAGCATTGTTTTGTTTTTTTAAAACCAAATAATATGTTGATGGTGAATCTTTTCTTTCTGCTCCCTGCATTTTATGATGGCATTTCCCTAATTGTTTTTAGAATTTTTATACTATCTGACCATTTTCTAATTCATTATCCATGTCAAAAATTTGATTATATGTATCAATAATTCTAGAATATATAATGCTTATGGATTCCAGAAAAAATCAAAACCAAGCATTGGTCATTTCGATACAAAATTCACTATATAATAATATCTCTTGCATTAAGACAGCTTTTCAGAAAAGCTCTTTAACAAGTAAAATTAAATTATAGTTTTTATTAGGATGAAGTCATTCTATTGTAAAGTTTCTGAATACTTTGGGAGGTCATTTCCTAGGAATAAGCTCCTTGATTTCTCTTTGATTTTGATTTTTCCCCTTACTCCAGATGTTTACCGTTTTGCAGCCACATATCTGTATTTTTCAGTCAGTTTTTAAAACTCTAACTTAATTCTAAATTGTGACTCATCATTTGAAACCAGGATCTCTCTAAATTTATTTAAACAAATTTTTTTATTAAACATTCATTAATAAATGTATAAAAATTCTTTATGTCCTCTCCTAGTTCATATTTTTTAAATCAAGATTTTTTTGCCTCATACAAATGATTTCTATTGTCCTTTGAAGTAGTAGAAAGATCTGCTTATATCTGGCATGGGTTAAGGATGTCAGTTAAGTCTCCTACATCTCATATTTCTTATAATCTTTTCAAAATAAGCTGCCAGTTTTAAAAGTGGAATATTTCATGATGAAAAGTTAAGGCAGCAGAGAAAAGGAATTTAATAGATGGTTAAAAAACAACACTGTTTGAAATCAATCACCAACTCAGTAAAAACAGTTGAGGGCTTATAGAGTAAGTATATTTTTTATTTTAAATCTATTACAAATCCCTATAGCAGTTAGTACTGTTTTGTTATTAAAGATTTGTCATAGGCTTTAGATCCACATAGACCTAGATTCAAATTTCAGTTCTGGGTAAGTCATTCAAACTCTTTATCCATCTATTTCCTCATGTATAATATGAGGTTATAATGAGGTTGTGGTAAACATAAAATAAAATGGTATTGTAAGTGCTTTAGTGCCTTCACATTACATGCTGAATAAATGTGAGCTGCAATAATAATAACAGTATTTTAGACCATTTACTTATAGTTTAATATCCTCTTTATTCAATACATTCTTCAAAAGATAAAAGAGAGAGGAGTTCAAAATCCTCCTTTAGAGTTTCTTCTTTCCCCTCTGCTGCTCCCAGAACATCTACCTAAAATTCTTCCTCTGCACTGCCTTGTACTCCTCAAACCACCAGAACCCATGGAGTCTTTTTTTTTTAATATATATATATATATTTTTTTTAATTTTTTGCCTTATAACAAATTTAATCAGTTATACATATACATATGTTAACATATCCCCTCCCTTTTGCGTCTCCCTCCCACCCTCCCATGGAGTCTTAATCTCATTCATATCTCTTTAAACTGTCCTTTCCCAGGGGCTTCCCTGGTGGCACAGTGGTTGAGAATCTACCTGCCAATGCAGGGGACATGGGTTTGAGCCCTCGTCTGGGAAGATCCCACGTGCCGCGGAGCAACTGGGCCCGTGAGCCACAGTTACTGAGCCTGCGCGTCTGGAGCCTGTGCTCCGCAACAAGAGAGGCCGCGATAGTGAGAGGCCCGCGCACCGCGATGAAGAGTGGCCCCCGCTTGCCACAACTAGAGAAAGCCCTTGCACAGAAACGAAGACCCAACACAGCCATAAATAAATAAATAAATAAAATTTAAACTGTCCTTTCCCAGGGTTGCTTCTTTAACTCATCTCTTTCCTAGCTTACTGAGTGATTACTGACCTTCTGACTATTCATATGCCTCTCCAAACCATTCTTCACTCCGTAGTGCTGCTTCTACACAAAATGAATCTGCAGTACTAAAATCCTTTAATAGCTGTCCTTATGATAAGGTCCAGTCTTTGCTGTGGTACACAGGCCCTTTTAGATCTGGCCTCTTTTTACTTATCTATAACAAGACTTCACAGACAAACTGATCTATGTACAGTTCTCTAAATATATCATACTCCTTTTTCTGTTTCACTTCCAGGCCTTAGTATGTGAGATTCCCTTTGCCTAGAATCCCCTTCCACCTCTTTTCACCCACCTAATGCATAATCATCTTTCAGGCTTTAATTAATAGTTATTTTTAAAAACATTAATCACAGTACTTCATGCATAGTAGTCTTCCTGAAAGTGTTTACCGGATGGATAAATAAACTGTTTATATAATTGATTAGATGATTATGTCAGATGAAGTGTCAAGTTAGAGTGACTTGCTCCTGCTGCACCTACTGTATTTTAGCATTTGCCATACTCTGGTGCAACTATATATTTTTTTACTTCTATTTCCCTCCTTACCTAGGGGTTCCTTGGAGACAGAGAGCATGATGTTCCACATTTATATTTTAGTGTCTAGAATATTGGTTAGCACATAGTAAGTGCTTGATAAATGTTTAATGAATAATTCCTTTGAAAGGAGTCTGCTTAAATACTTTAAAATTTTTAACAATTTTATCAAGGTATAATTTGCATAATGAAAGGCTCCCATTTTAAGAGTAGAGTGCAAGCTTTAATAGACTGTGATAGTTGTGTAACCATGACCACAGTCCCAGTTTTAGAATACTCATTAACCCACAAAGTTCCCTCATGCCCATGTGTTTTCTCCTAGACAACCCTGCACCACACAACCGCTAATAGGCTTTTTTTTTAATTGTGGTAAAATCTATATAAACATACAATTTGCCACGTTAACCAGTTTTAAATGTACAGTTCAGTCGTGTAAATTACATTCACACTGTTGTGGTGCCATCTCCACTATTTATTTGCAAAACTTTTGATAACCCCAAACAGAAACTCTGTAATTATTAAGCAGTTATTCCTCATTCCTCCCTCCCCCCAGCCCTTGGTAACCTGTAATCTGATTTCTGTCTCAATGAATTTGCATATTCTAGATACTTCCTATAAGTGGAGTCATACAATATTTGTCCCTTTTTGTCTCATTTATTTTGCTTAGTGTAATGTTTTCAAGGTTCATCCAGGTTCTAGCAGGTATCAAAATAAATTAATTTCCTTTTTGATTATCCATTCATCTGTTGATAAACTCTAGTTTTTTTTTCACCTTTTAGCTATCCTGAATAATGCCAAAATGAAGATTGGCATACAAGTATCTGTTTTGAGTCCCTGCTTTCCATTCTTTTAAGTGTATACCTGAAACTGAAATTGCTGGGTCAACTTTTTGGGGAACCATAAACTTTTCCATAGCAGTGGCACCATTTTACATTCCTATCAGCAATGCACAGAGCTTCCAATTTCTCCACATCATCACCAACATTTATTTTTCTTTTTTAATCATTATTATTATTACTATTACTACCTTCCTAGATTATGTGAAGTAGTATTTCATTGTGATTTTCATTGGCATTTCTCTAATGACTGATGATGTTGAGCATTTTTTCATGTGCTTTTAGGCCATTTGTATACCTCCTTTGGAGAAATGTCTCTTCAAGTCCTTTGCTCATTTTTTAATTGGGCTGTCTCTCTTTATTGTTGAATTGTTGGGGTTCATTATGTATTCTGGATGTTAAACCCTTGACATGGATATTTAAACATGTATATTTAAATATATATGATTTGCAAATATTTTCTCCCATTCTGTAGGTTGACTTTTCACTTCTTGATAATGTCTTTTGATGCATAAGACATTTTAATTTTGATAAAGTCCAATATGCCTGTTTTTTCTTTGCTTCCTTCTGTTATTATTTTCATATGTAAAAATCTGTTACCAAATCCAAAGTCATAAAGATTTTCCCTTATGTTTTCTACTAAGAGTTTTATAATTTTAGCTCTTATATTTATTTTTTTTAAATAATCATCTAGTTTATATTCATTTTCCCACTTTGGTAAACAATATGTGAGGCACAAACTAACAAATACAGAGAGTTCAACAACATGAGATACCTTCTGTGACCATGAAAAAGATGTCACTTTTTGAAGTGTTAGTGTAGTTAACTCTTTTTCACCGTATCTCTTATTACCAAATACAAAGGAGTCTTAAAATTGAATGCTACCCAATATTACAGAAAAAACTGTCTCATAACTTAAAGGAATCTTTTAGAAGTTGAATAGTTGGTCCTTCTATCTATAGAGAGAAGCATTTTTAAATAGTAAAGTTACAAAAAAGAAACACCAAATTGATAAACTTTTTAGACCATGAGTGAAAAAAAGGTTAAAATCTTCTTCCATTTTTATGGTCAGAAAGCCTTTTCTCTATATCGCATAGGGAAATTTAACTCATTGTTTATTAACTTGTTATTTTCTCTTTGGGGATACGTTGTAAATTCCAACACAAATAAGGCAGGAACTGTAACTTTTCTTACTTGCTTTAAAACATCTCAGGGGCTTCCCTGGTGGTGCAGTGGTTGAGAGTTCACCTGCCGATGCAGGGTACACGGGTTCATGCCCCGGTCCGGGAAGATCCCATATGCGGCAGAGCGGCTGGGCCTATGAGCCATGGCCGCTGAGCCTGCGTGTCCGGAGCCTGTGCTCCGCAACGGGAGAGGCCACAACAGTGAGAGGCCCACATACCTCAAAAAAAAAAAAAAAAAAATCTCAAAATAATGATGACCTTGAGGTTTGTATGGATAGATTTTTAACAAATGCAAGCTCTCCCTCATGCATTACTTTATTCAATTCTAACTAAAACTGAGGAGTAGCTACAGTGGTGTTCTAGAGCCAGCCTGTCCCAGCTCCTGAGAGCTGATTGCTAAATTTTCAGAAATAAGTTTAATAGGATTAAATATTAAGTTATATAACTTATAATCACATAAATTATATTTGAAACAAAGGTAATAAAAACTTGACATCATATCGTAATTCCTTTACCACAAACTCTATAAATCAGATTTTTTTCCTCTACTAAGTAGCTATTATTAGCCTAACTTTATTTCTTTTTAACTTTAATTTTATATTATAATATAGTTGATTAACAATGTTTTCTTAGTTTCAGTTGTACAGCAAATTGCTTCAGTTATACATATACATGTATCTATTCTTTTTCAAGTTCTTTTCCCATTTAGGTTATTACAGAGTATTGAGCAGAGTTCCCTGTGCTATAGAGCATGTCCTTGTTGGTTATCTGTTTTAAATATAACACTGTGTTCATGTCAATCCCAAACTCCCAATCTGTCCCTCCTCCCCACCCTTCCCTCCGGTAACCATAAGTTCATCCTCTATGTCTGTGAGTCTGCTTCTGTTTTGTAAATAAGTTCATTTATATCTTTTTTTTTTTTAGATTCTGCATATACATGATATCATATGATATTTGTCTTTCTCTGTCTGACTTACTTCACTCGGTGTGATAATCTCCAGGTCCATCCATGTTGCCACAAATGGCATTATTTCATTCTTTTTAATGGCTGAGTAATATTCCATTATATATGTACCATATCTTTTTTATCTATTCCTCTGTCAATGGACATTTAGGTTTCTTCCATGTCTTGGCTATTGTAAACAGTGCTGCAGTGAACTTTGGGATGGGATGCATGTATACTTTCAAACCATGTTTTTCTCTGGATATATGCCCAGGCGTGGGATTGCTGGATCATATGGTAGCTCTAATTTTAGTTTTTTAAGGAACATTCATACTGTTCTCCATAGTAGCTATACCAGTTTACATTCCCACCAACAGTGTGGGAGGGTTCCCTTTTCTCCACACCCTGTCCAACATTTATTGTTTGTAGATTTTTTTTTGTTAATGGCCATTCTGACTGGTGTGAGGTAGTATCTCATTGTAGTTTTGATTTGCATTTCTCTAATAATTAACGATGTTGAGCATCTTTTCATGTGCCTCTTGGCCATCTGTATGTCTTGTTTGATGTCTACTTAACTCTTCTGCCCATTTTTTATGGGGTTGTTTGCTTTTTGATATTGAGCCGCGTGAGCTGTTTGTAAATTTTGGAGATTAATCCCTTGTTGATCGCATTGATTGCAAATATTTTCTGCCATTCTGTGGGTTGTCTTTTCATTTTGTTTATGGTTTCCTTTGCTGTGCTGAAGCTTTTCAGTTTAATTAGGTCCCAATTGTTTATTTTTGTTTTTATTTCCATTACCCTATGAGACAGATCAAAAAATACATTGCTGCAACTTCTGTGAAAGAGGGTTCTGCCTATGTTTTCCTCTAAGAATTTTATAGTATCTGATCTTAAATTTAGGACTTTAATCCATTTTGAGTTTATTTTTGTGTATGGTGTTAAAGAATATTCTAATTATATTCTTTCACATGTAGCTGTCCAGTTTTCCAGAACCATCTACTGAAGAGACTGTCTCCCCCACTGTATAGTTTTGCCTCCTTTATTGTACATCAATTGACCATAGGTGTGTGGGTTTATTTCTGGGGTTTCTCTCCTGTTCCACTGATGTACATTTCTGTTTTTGTGCCAGTACCATACTGTTTTGATGACTGTAGCTTTGTAGTATAGTCCAAACACAAGGAGCATGATTCCTCCAGCTCCATTTTTCTTTCCCAAGATTGCTTTGGCTATTCAGGGTCTTTTGTGTCTCCACACATATTTTAAGATTTTTTTATTCTAGTTCTATGAAAAATGACATTGGTAATTTGATAGAGATTGCATTGAATATATAGATTGCCTTGGGTAGTATAGTCATTTTAACAATGTTGATTCTTCCAATTCAAGAACATGGTGGCTCTCTCCATCTGTTTGTCATGTTCAGTTTCTTTCATCAGCGTCTTATAGTTTTCAGAGTATAGGTCCCTTGTCTCCTTAGATGGGTTTATTCCTAGGTTGCTTTTTTTTTTTTTTGATGTGATGGGAAATCAGATTGTTTCTTTAATTTCTCTTTCTGACCTTTCATTGTTAGTATATAGAAATGCAACAGATTTATGTATATTAATTTTATATCCTGCAACTTTATCAAATTCATTGATGAACTCTAGTAGTTTTCTGGTAGCATATTTAGGATTTTCTGTGTATAGTAGAATGTCATCTGCAAACAGTGACAGTTTTATATTATTCTTCTTTTCCAATTTGGATTCCTTTTATTTCTTTTTTTTCTCTGATTGCCATGGCTAGGCCTTACAAAACTATATTGAATAAAAGTGGTGACAGTGGACATCTTTGTGTTGTTCCTGATCTTAGAGGAAATGCTTTCAGCTTTTCACCATTGAGTATGAGGTTTGCTGAAGGTTTGTCGTATATGGCCTTTATTATGTTGAGGTAGGTTCCCTCTGTGCCCACTTTCTGAAGAGTTTTTATCACAAATGGGTGTTGAATTTTGTCAGAAGCTTTTTCTGCCTCTATTGAGATGATCTTATGATTTTTATTCTTCACTTTGTTAGTATGGTGTATCACATTGATTGATTTGCCTATATTTAATAATCCTTGCATCCCTGAGGTAAATCCCACTTGATCATGGTATATGATCCTTTTCATGTATTGTTGGATTCTGTTTGCTAGTATTTTTTTGAGGATTTTGCATCAATGTTCATCAGTGATATTGGCCTGTAATTTTCTTTTTTTGTGATATCTTTGTCTGGTTTTGGTATCATGATGATGGTGGCCTCATACAATGAGTTTGGGAGTGTTCCTTCCTCTGCAATTTTTTGGAAGAGTTTGAGAAGGATAGGTGTTAAGTCTTCTCTAGATGTTTGATAGGATTTGTCTGTGAAGCCATCTGGTCCTGGACTTTTGCTTGTTGGGAGTTTTTTAATCACAGTTTCAGTTTCAGTACTTGTGATTGGTCTGTTCATGTTTTATGTTTCTTCCTGGTTCGGTCTTGGGAGAATGTACCTTTCTAAGAATTTGTCCATTTCTTCAAGGTTGTCCATTTTATTGGCATATAGTCTCTTATGCTCCTTTGTATTTCTGTGGTGTCCATTGTAACTTCTCCTTATTAATTTCTAATTTTATTGATTTGAGTCCTCTCCCTTTTTTTCTTGATGAGTCTGGCTAAAGTTTTATCAATTTTGTTTATCTTCTCAAAGAACCAGCTTTTAGTTTCATTGATCTTTTCTATTGTTTTCCTCATTTCTATTTCATTTATTTCCACTCTGATTTTTATGATTTCTTTCATTTTGCTAGCTTTGGATTTTGTTCTTGTTTCTCCAGTTGCTTTAGGTGTAAAGTTAGGTTGTTAATTTGTGATTTTTCTTGTTTCCTGAGGTAAGATTGTATTCTTATGAAGTTCCCTCTTAGAACTGCTTTTGCTGCATCCCATAGGTTTTGTATCGTTGTGCTTTCGTTTTCACTTGTCTCGAGATATTTTTTTATTTCCTCTCTGATTTCTTGAGTGATGCATTGGTTGTTTAGTAGCATATTGTTTAACTTCCACGTGTTTGTGTTTTTTTACCATTTTTTTCTTGTAGTTGATTTCTAATCTCATAGCTTTGAGATCAAGAAAGATGCTTGATATGATTTCAGTTTCTTAAATTTACCAAGGCTCACTTTGTGGCCCAGCATGTGTTAAATCCTGGAGAACGTTCCATGTGCACTTGAGAAGAATGTGTATTCTGCTACTTTTGGATGGAATGCTCTATAAATATCTATTAAGTCCATCTGCTCTAATGTGTCATTTAAGACCCATGTTTCCTTATTGATTTTCTGTCTGGATTATCTGTCCATTGATGAAAGTGGGGTGTTATATTACTATTACTGTGTTACTGTCCATTTCTCCTTTATCTGTTAGTATTTGCCTTATGTATTGAGGTGTTCCTGTGTTGGGTGCATAAATATTTACAATTGTTATATCTTCTAGGATTGATCCCTTGATCATTATGTAGTGTCCTTCTTTGTCTCTTGTAGCAGTCTTTATTTTAACATCCATGTTGTCTGATATGAGTATTGCTACTCCATCTTCCTTTTGATTTCCATTACAATGGAATACCTTTTTTGCATCCCCTCAATTTCAGTCTGTCTCTGTCCCTAGATCTGATGTGGGTCTCTTATAGACAGTATGTCTCCAGGTCTTATTTTGTATCCATTCAGCCAGTCTGTGTCTTTTGGTTGGAGAATTTAACCCATTTACATTTAAGGTAATAATCAATACGTATGTTCCTGTTATCATTTTCTTAATTGTTTTGGATTTGTTCTTGTATGTCTTTTTTCTTCCCTTCCTCCTTTGTTCTCTTCTCTTGGGATTTGATGACTAACTTTATTTAGTGTTGTGTTTGGATTCCTTTCTTTGTTGTGTGTATCTATTGTAGATTTTCAGTTTGCATTTACCAAGAGATTTTGATATAGCAGTCTATATATAAACAAGATTGTTTTAAATTGCTAGTCTTTTAATTTCCAATGCAATTCCAACATCCTGCATTTGTGCTCTCCTCATAGTTGCTGGTTTTGGTATCATATTTGTATGTAGATGATTCCTGCCTTTACTTTATATTTGCCTTTACCAGTGCTCTTTTCCATTCCTAATTTTCTTGTTTCTAGTAGTAACCTTTTGGTTTCCACTTAGAGAATTAACTTCAGCATTTGTTGCAAAACTTGTCTGGTGGTGCTGAATCCTCTTAGCTTTTGCTTGTCTGCAAAGCTTTTGACTTCTCCATCAAATCTAAATGAGAGCCTTGCTGGGTAGAGTGTTCTTGGTTGTAAGTTCTTACCTTTCATCACTTTAAATATATCATGCCACTCCCTTCTGGCCTGCAGAGTTTCTGCTGAGAAATCATCCAATAACCTCATGGGAGTTCCTTGTAAGTTATTTGTTACTTTTCCCTTGTTGCTTTTAATATTTTTTCTATCTTTAATTTTTGTCAGTTTGATTACTATGTGCCTCGGTTTGTTTCTCCTTGGGTTTATCCTGCCTGGCACTTTCTGTGCTTCCTGGACTTGGGTGACTGTTTCCTTTCCCATGTTAGGGAAGTTTTCAGCTATTATGTCTTCAAATATTTTCTCAGGTTCTTTTTCTCTCTCTTTTCCTTCTGGGACCCATATAATGCGAATGTTGGTGCATTTAATGTCCCAGAGGTCTCTTAGACTGTCTTCATTTCTTTTAATCTTTTTTTTTTAATTGGGGTATAGTTGTTTTACAGTGTTGTGTTAGTTTCTAATGTACAACGAAGTGGAATTCTCTGTGCTCTACAGTAGGTTCTTATTAGTTATCTATTTTATACATATTAGTGTATATATTTCAATCCCAATCTCCCAATTCATCCCATCCCGAACCCCTCATCCCCCACTTTCCCCCTTTGGTGTCCATACATTAGTTCTCTACATCTGTGTCTCAATTTCTGCCCTGCAAACTGGTTCATCTGTACCATTTTTCTAGATTCCACATATATGTGTTAATATTACAATATTTTTACCTTTCTGACTTACTTCATTCTGTATAACATCTTTTTTCTTTATTCTGTTCTGTGACAGTGATTTTGTGATTTTGGTTTTTTCATAAGTAGGGGTGAGCTCACATTCTTCTACTCCACCACCTGAGGCCTTTCATTAGCACCGTATATTTAGGTCAATTCATTTTTAGTTAATTTTTGTACATGATGTGAGTTAGAGATCCAGTTGATTTCTTTGCATGTGGAAACCCAGTTGCCCCAGCACCATCTGTTGAAGAGACTATTATTCCCCCATCCAATGGACTTAGCATCCTTGTCAGTTGTCCATGGATATTTGTGTTTATTTGTGTACTCTCAATGCTGTTCCATTGGTCTATGTATCTGTCCTTATGCCAGTACCATATTGTGGTGTTTTTTGTTTTAATTGATATATAATTGACATATGACATTGTATTAGTTTTAGGTGTACAATATAATGATTTGATATATATATATATAAATATATATACACATTGTGAAATGATTACAGCAATAAATTAATTTACATTTATCACCACACATAGTTACAATTTTTCCTCCTGTGATAAGAGCTTTTAATATCTACTCTCTAAGCAACTTTCAAGTAAACAATACAATATTGTTAACTATAGTCACCATGCTGCACATTACATTCCCAGGACTTATTCATAACTGCAAGTTTATACCTTTTGAGCACCTTCATCCATTTCGCACATCCCCCACCTCTTGGAACCACCAAACTGTTCTCTGTATCTCTGAGTTCAGCTTTCTTTTAGATTCCACATGTAAGTGAGATCATATGGTATTTGTCTTTCTCCGTCTGACTTATTTCACTTAGCATAATGCCTTCCAGGTCCAACCATGTTGTTGGAAATGGCAGAAATTCCTTCTTTTTATAGCTGAAAAGTATTTTATTGTATATACAGTAAGTCCGCTACATATGAACCTTCAAGTTGCAAACTTTCAAAGATGCTAACGTGTGTTTGCATGTCCAGTCATGTAAGTTGGTTCATGTGTTTGGCATACATTGTCATGTGCATGCATCCTCTACAAGTGGTTGTGCTTTTGTGTACTCTACTGTACAGTACTGTATAGAGTACAGTAAGTAGTACAGTACCTTTATTTCAAGCCCAGGATGTCTGGAAGCAAGCATAAAAGCAATGGTGATGTAGCTGGTACTGCTAAGAAGCACCAAGCGATAACAATGGAAACAAAAGTGAAAATAATTAAGAGAGTGGAGCGAGGCAAAAAGATGGTAGACATCACTCGTTCTCATGACATGTATTGTTCAACCATTGGCATGATTCTAAAGAACAAGAACATAGAACATGTGACGTCTGCTGTGCCGATGATGTCAACAGTAATATCAAAGAAACATGGAAAAGTGATGGAGGAGATGGAGATACTTCTCAGTATATGGATGCAGGATCAGCATCAGTGTCGAGTCCTGCTCAGCTTAATGCTGATTCAAGAGAAAGCTAAAAGCTTTTATGAAGACTTGTAGAAGAAACACAGTGAAGAATCAGAGGGCGCATCTTTTAATGCCAGCCATGGCTGGTTTCATCGGTTCAAAGCTAGAGACAACCTTCACAACATAAAAGTAAGTGGTGAAGCAGCGAAAGCATGTATTTACCCAAGCAGGTTTTTAATGTTGATGAGACAGCACTGTACTGGAAGAGGATGCCAGATTGAAGTTACATCAGTAAGGAGGAAAAGTTGATGCCAGGCTATAAAGCAGCAAAGAATAGGCTAACTCTGTTGTTTGGTGGCAGTGCTTCTGGTGATATGAAGATAAAGCCTCTCTTAGTTTATCATTCAGAGAACCCAAGAGCCCTTTAAAACATAGCCAAGGGCTCTCTTCCTGTTGTGTGGAAGAGTATCCCCAAAGCCTGGACTACACAGGCCATTTTCCAGGACTGGTTTTTCCACTACTTCATCCTGGAGGTAGAGAAATATTGCTTAGAGAAGGATGTTCCATTCAACATTCTTTTGCTGCTCAACAGTTCTCCAGGCCACCCCCCATTCATGGACTACTTTCATCCCAACATCAAAGTTGTGCATCTGCCACTGAATACTACATCGCTCATCCAGCCTACGGACCAGGGAGTTAATAGTGACTTTCAAGAAATACTATTTATGTCACACTTTTAGTCAGGCAGTAAAGGCGAGTGATGAATCAGGAACAACCTTGCAACAGTTTTAGAAGGACTATAACATCTACAAGGCCATAAAAAACACTGACTTTTCTTGGCATGAGGTTAAAGCCATCACCATGAATGGGCTTTGGAAGAACCATTGCCGGCAGTTTGTTCACGATTTTTGTGCATTTGAGAAGGTGGATGAGGAGTCCAAAGAGGTCTTCAGCAACTTAGTGAACGTCAGCAAGAAGCTGGAGCTAGATCTGCGAGAGGACAACTTCCCTGAACTCCTTGCTGTGCAACACAAGAAGCTTACTATTGAAGACCTGATAGAATTGGAGGCTCAGAGAAAGGACAAAGAGAGACAAGAGGAAGAAGAAGTAACTGAAGAACTGACGAGATTCACGAGGGAGGAAACAGCAAGGGGATTTTCTTTATTTGAGGAGGCACTGTTAGTTTTTGAGGCACAGGACCCGAATGCAGAATGGTACACAATAGTTGTGCAGCCATTTAGAATGCAATCCAGTGCTACCATGTCATCTATGAGGAGAAAAAAGAGCTACTACTCAGACATCACTGGATCGTTTTTTCAAGAGGGTAGATCGAATTGAATCCAGCATGGAACCAGAACCTGTGCCATCAACATCAGGTGTGACTGAAATTGCAGCTTGCCCTCCATCTCCTTTTGCTGACGATCCTTCAGCTCTCTTTTCTCCCACCTCCTCTCCCTCCTCCAGTCAGTAACTCTTCTTGCCTGTTCACTCGATGCCAGCCTCTGTGTGCCAGCTGTTGTACTGTGCTACTGTACTTTTCGAGGTACTGTACTGTAAGATTAAAAATGTTTTCTTTGTTTTTCTGTGTTTCTTTGTTTTTTATGTATTATTGTGTGAAAATTACTATAAACCTATTACAGGACAGTACTGTTTAGCTGATTGTGTTAGTTGGGTCCCTAGGCTAACTTTGTTGGACTTACAGTCGTGCTCTCAGATGAAACGCATTTGTATGTAGGGGACTTACTGTAATAAATATTGGTGTGTAATTATTTTCCCTTTTTGTCTTTATCTGACTTTCGTATCAGGATAATTTTGGCCTCATAGAACGAATTATAAAGTGTTCCCTCATCTTCTGTTTTTTTGAAAGAGTTTGAGAATATGGTGCTAATTCTTCTTTACATACTAATTTAAATCCAGAGAAGCTATCTGCTTGGATTTCTTAGTTGTGAAATTTTTGATTAATGATTCAATCTTTTTACTTGTTATAGGTCTGTTGAGATTTTCTACCTCTTCTTCACTCAGATTGGTAATTTGTGTGTTTCTAAGAATTTGTCCATTTCTAGGTTATCTGATTTCTTGGCATTACAGTTTTTTAAACTATTCTCTGCTTTTTATACTGCTTTTTATTTCTTTAAAGGCAGCAATTATGTACCCAGTTTCATTCCTGATGTTAGTGATTTGCATCTTTGGCTCTTTTTCCTTTGTCAGTCTAGCTACAGGTTTGTAAATTCTTTTGATGTTTTCAAAATAGCAACTTTTAGTTTTATTGATTCTCTTTTCTATTCTCTTTTCTTTATCTACACTGTAGTCATTACTATTTTCTTTTTCTTGCTTTAGGTTTAGTTCACTTTTTTTCTAATTCCTCAAGGTATATACTTAATTCATTGATTTCAGATCTTTCTTACTTTTTAATGTAGGCATTAAGTTTACAGCTATATCAAGCTATTAAAAGCCATGGAGGAACCTTAAATGCATATTACTAAGTGAAGGAAGCCAATCAGAAAAGGCTACATATTGTACAGTTCCAATTATATGGCATTCTGGAAAAGGCAAAACTATAGGAGACAGTAAAAAAGATCAGTGATTGCCAGGATTGGGGGATGGAGGGATGAATTGGCAGAGCACCAAGGATTATTAGGACAGTGAAAATACGCTGTATGATATCATAATGATGGCTACATGTCATTATACATTTGTCCAAACTCATAGAATGTACACCAAGACTGAACCCTAATGTACACTGTGGGCTTTGGGTAATTATGATGTATAGGATCATCAGGTGTCACAAATGTACCACTGTAAAGGGAGATGTTGATAATGGGAGAGGCTATGAACGTGTGAGGGCAAGAGATATATTAGCTATATCTTCCCCTCAATTTTGCTGTGAACCTGAAACTACTCTTTTTTAAAAAGTCTCAATTTAAACAAACAAACCAATAAATAAATAATTTACATCTATAATTACCTCTGAGCCCTGCTTTCACTGTATCCCATAACTTTGAATATGTTGTCTTTTTTTTTCATTCATCTCATTAACTGTTTTCTAATTTCCCTTTTGGTTCTTCTTTGACCCATTAATTATTTGCAAGTATGTCATTTAATTTTCATGTATTTGTGAATATTTCTGTTTCATTCTGGTATTGAATTCTAGCTTCATTTCATTGTAGTCAGAGAATATATGTATGATTTCAGTTTTTTTAGAACCTGAGGGGAATGTACATTCTGCTGTTGTTAATCAGTGTTTTATACATGTCAATTAGGTCTAGTCGGCTTTTTAGTGTTAAGTACTCTATTTTCTTTTTAATCTTCTGTCTAGATGTTCTGCATTGCAGAAAGTGGGGTATTGAAGTCTCCAACTATTGTTGTAGAATTCTGTTTCTCCTTTCAGTTCTGTGAATAATTGATTCATATACTTTGAGGCTCTGCTTTTTGGTGTATATATGCTTACATTTGTTATGTCTTCTTGATGAATTGACCCTTTTGTCAATATATAATGTCCTTTTTTGTCTCTTGCCAGTTTTTTTTTTACTGAAAGTTTATTTTCTCTGATACTAAGGTAGCCTCCCCAGCTCACTTTGGTTACTACTTGCATGGAATATCTTTTTCAGTTCTTTCACTTTCAACCTATTTGTGGCTTTGGATCTACATTGTGTCTCTTGTAAATAGCATATAAATAGACCTCTTTTTTTTTTAATCCATTCTACCAATCTCTGCCTTTTGATTGGAAAGTTTAATCCATGAAGAAATGTCCTCATTTCTTTCTTTTTTGTAAGTTGACTTGTAGTGAACTATTTTGCTTCCCTTCTCATATTCTTCTGCATATATTTTGTAGATTTTGTGTGTTTGTGTTACCATGGGGATTACATTTAAGAACCTAAGACTTCCCTGGAGGTCCATTGGTTAAGACTTTGCCTTCCAAAGCAGGAGGTGTGGGTTTGATCCCTGGTCAAGGAGTTAAGATCCCACATGCCTTGCAGCCAAAAAAACAAAAACATAAAACAGGAACAATATTGTAACATATTCAATAAAGACTTTAAAAGACTTTAAGACTTAACCTCTTGGTACCTGTTTCTTCTTCTGTTAAACGGGGGAAATAGTATAGGCTAATAATACAATAGGGGTTTTATGAAGTTTAAAGGAGATAATACAAGTATAAAACTTATAACAGTGTTTTGAACATAGTAAACACTCAATTCTACCATTCAGAATGGCCATTATCAAAAAATCTAGAAACAATAAATGCTGGAAAGAGTGTGGTAAAAAGGGAACCCTCCTGCACTGTTGGTGGGAATGTAAACTGATAGAACCACTATGGAGAACAGTATGGAGGTTCCTTAAAAAACTAAAAATAGAACTACCATATGACCCAGCAATCCCACTACTGGGCATATACCCTAAGAAAATCATAATACAAAAAGAGACATGTACCACAGTGGTCATTGCAGCACTGTTTACAATAGCCAGGACATGGAAGCAACCTAAGCATCCATCGAAAGATGAATGGATAAAGAAGATGTGGTATATATGTACAGTGGAATATTACTCCACCATAAAAAGAAACAAAATTGAGTTACTTGTAGTGAAGTGGATGGACCTAGAGTCAGGAAAAGAAAAACAGATACAGTATGCTAATGCATATATATGAAATATATAAAAAAAAAAAGGTACTGATGAACCTAATGGCAGGGCAGGAATAAAGACGTAGATATAGAGAATGGACTTGAGGGCACGGGTGCTGTTGTGGGGGGGAGGCTGGGGCAAAGTGAGAGTAGCAGTGACATATATACACTACCGAATGTAAAACAGTTAGCTAGTGGGAAGCAGCAGCATAGCACAGGGAGATCAGCTCTGTGCTTTGCTAAGACCTAGAGGGGTGGGATAGGGAGAGTGGGAGGGAGGCTCAAAAGGGAGGGGATATGGGGACATATGTATGCATATGGCTGATTCACTTTGTTGTACAACAGAAACTAACACAGTATTGTGAAGCAATAATGCTCCAATAAAGATCTATTAAAAATAAATAAACAAATAATTAAATCTTTTTAAAAAAACACTCAATTCTTACTAATATCATCATCATTTAATATTTACAAGAAAATGTTGGGGTAATGTGTGCATTTTACAGTTAAAGAAACTAAGGCTAAAAAATGGTAACTTGCCCATGGTCACACTGCTATCAAGTGATAGCTGAGATTTGAGCCAAGGTCCTTCTAACACCTAAGCCCATGCTCTTAAAAACTATACTCTGCCCTTAGTGGAAGCGATCTCATGTTAGCATTTTAGAATGTCATATGTGGAATCTAGCCTTTTCAGTTTATGGATGGAAAAACTGAATTGGCCAAGCACCTTAGTAACTGAACAGTCTTAAAAGCAAAATCTTTCCCATTCCTAATCTGTTGTCCTTTCTACTACCTCCAGACATGTCTTTGTCAAATGAAAAAAATACAGAACATAAGAGTTGAGAATTATGTTTTATTTGGCAGACAAAACTAAGGACTTAAGCCTGGGACACAGAATCTCAGATAGCTCTGAGAGACTGGTCTGGAGAGGTAAGGGAGGAGCCAGGATATATAGGAGTTTTTGCAACAAAGATCAGGTAATCAGAACTTCAAAAGATTACTGTTAATTAGAGAAAACCAGATATCCCAAGTTAGAGAATTTAGAACTTTTCTCTGTATGGGAAGATGCAAGAGTCTGGGGTCACTGAAATCATTCCTTTGCTATGCCCCTCAGCTATCTGGGGCCAGTATCCTGTGCTTTCTCATCCTGAGTCTCCTCAGGGCTCGGCCATGGGAGGCAGCTGCTGCTGCTGACTGCTAGATGGCAGGCATCTTGTTTCTTTCCTGAGTTCCCTCAGGGCTCACCATCCAGGCGACTGTAACGTGATGGCTTGGTGGCTGCAACATCCTTTGTTGACTGATACGGCAGGCAATATTTTTTTTTCATTGATATCTACATATTCTGAGAATTCTTTAGAACAGATTTCATCATGTGCATTTTGATTCTGATCTGCCCAAATTTAAAATACTGGATTGTTAGCATTTAAATAAAGCTTTTGAGTATAAAGATTTCATTCTTAAATAATGAAAGTAATTTTATTTGTACTGTCATTTTATGCTTCCTTATTCTTATCAAAACTAGAGTTTGAGCCATTTTGCTGCACTTTTTGCTTAAGTATGGATTTTCATGTTTAAATACATTTCTGTATTTTTATGTTAAGGCCTTATTTCAGAGGCAGGATTATATTTATGGAAAGAGACTATCAGCTACCTTCCCTAATGTATGGGATGGACGTTAATAAATATATAAAGAAAAAAAAAGGATTTTGTTTCAGCTTCTTGTTTATTTTTGGAATTCAAATTATAAGTTTGACTTAGCTGGCAACTTGTCTTACTTAATAAGTTAATTTGTCTTTTTCTGCTCTTTTACCAACATGGTGTCAAATAATGTATGGTTTGATTTTTAAAGATACAGTCAAAAGTTTTACAGCATTATTAATAGGAATATTTATTCATTTTATATGATACATAAACATAATAGAAAAATTATACTATATCCATATATAGTTAAATAACCATACAGTGTCAGACTCACAGACATACAAAAGAAACTTATGGTTACCAGAGAGTGGGTGTTGAGGGAGGGATAAATTAGGAGCTTGGGATTAACAGATACACACTTTATATAAAAATACCTTATACAAAAAAGATAAACAGAAAGGTCCTACTGTACCACAGGTACAAGATATTCAATATCTTGTAGTAACCTATAGTGGAAAAAAATCTGAACAAGGATGTAATATATATATTATATATTATATATATATAATATATATATTACATCCTTGTTCAGATTTATGTCTATATATATATATATCTGAATCACTTTGCTGTACACCAGAAACTAATACAACATTGTAGATCCACTATACTTCAATTTAAAAAAAGGAAAAAGGAAGGAAGGAGTTTTGGGTAAGGAAAATTAAAAGAATTATAATTTTAGAGCACATTTGATAATTAATATATAATAATATTCATAGAGCTTAGATTCAATCATAAGAATCTTGAGAATAATCTAATCCAACCTTCTCTTCACCCTCTTCCCAGCTTCCGAAAGTAAAATAAACAAGGCATTGCCATATAGAATATTTAGGAGACATTTCTACCATCATTTACCCACTGATGAGTGGGCTAATTTGGGCCTCTTCACCTGTTACCTCTTCACTCACTAAAACAGTTGACTTTTACCTCTATCCACATGATAGAGCAGGAGGATCTCAGAACAGGAAGTTGAATAAATACATCATTAGTCTGCTTTATATCCTTAATTAGGAAAAGAATTATTAAAACATAGTAGTCAAAGAATCAGTATATTCAACAAAGCAGAAAAGCATCAGTAGATGGTATCCTGGAGACATTATTGAAACCTGATGGATATTTAGGTGCTAAAATGACAAGGAAAAATATTTTATCATTTCAAAAAGAACAGTTATTAGACTTGCAAGAGAAAAAGAAGTCATCATGAAAGTTCTATTTCATGACCAGTTACTCACAAAGCCTAAACCTATGTTAAAGCAAATTCAGTTAACTTTCTATATCCTTGACCCCACCTCAGAATTTCCAGCATTACCAGGTCTGTTAGGAACCAGCAGCATCTTATTAAAGAATTCTAATATTTCTGTTCTGATCATGTTCATATTCCTTCACAATATGTGTTTCTCACCACTGAATTCTGTTAAGGCCCTGGCACTCTGTAGACTCATCTTTAATCACCTAAGTATATTAATATATATTTATATGAGTGCAACTTGAAAGTCAACCTGGATGCTATTTAAAATCTGAAGAAAAATAAGCAAACTTATGTATGTATTCATGTATTCATAAATCTGCAGTTTATGTTATTTAAAAATGAATATTTTGAAGAAAGTAAATTTGTACTTTCCAGATGATAAGGTGACATGTTCTTCTTTTCCTGTGTGTGTATATGTGTGTTCTATAGCACCTGTTTCTTATTGTCACAGTTTGGTTCATGAGCATTTAAAAAAAAAAGAAATCAAACATTTCCATGCATGCCCTCTATTTTTTTTATACTATTCATCATTTATTTTAAAAGTCTGAATTTTATTTCCCCAAAGAATCTAATCTGGTTGCTATAATGTAATCGTTTTTGTATCATATTCAATGTATTTCTCTGCCAATAATGTCTCTTACATTAAGGATGTGTTCTTCTGAAAAACATTAAGTGATATACTTCATATACAGTAAGTCCCCTACATACGAACGAGTTCCATTCCAAGAAGGCATTATTCATAAGTCTAATATGTTCGTAAGTCCAACTAAGTTAGCCTAGGTACCCAACTAACACAATCGGCTATATACTACTGTACTATAATAGGTTTATAATACTTTTCACACCAATAATTATATAAAAACAAAAAATAAACATGTTTAATCTTACAGTACAGTACCTTGAAAAGTACAGTAGTACAGTACAACAGCTGGCATACAGGGGCTGGCATTGAGTGAACAGGCAAGAAGAGTTACTGACTAGAGGAGGGAGAGGAGGTGGGAGATGGTAGAGCTGAAGGATCCTCAGCAAAAGGAGACAGACGGCAAGCTGCAATTTCACTCATGCCTGACGTTGATAGAATGCATGTTCGCATCTTTGAAAGTTCACAACTTGAAGGTTCATGTAGGGGACTTACTGTATTATAGTGGAAGTGAACAGGAAATTTTTTTTTTTAGTATGTGTATTTCCAGTTTGTATTAATGAATAACAAAAATATAGAATATATGAATACATTTTCTGTCATATGTCTCACATGTCTCTTGACAAATGTAATGGAAAAGCTGTTACTTCTACCTATATTCTGGGTCCATTTTGGCAAGAAATGCAGTTTTAGAAACTCTGTATAGAAATCTTTCAGCATTGGGTCTCACATTTTAAAAGTTAAAGAAAGCCTTGAATTCTGTTTAGAACCTTCTGCCATTAATTAGTTGTGTGACTTGTAATATTTATATCTTGTGTATGCTATAGCCATCCATGAGTAAATTTTCCAGATGGTGGAAGGAGTCATTTTGACTTATTCCCCATTTGAGCTGTCATGATGTGTTCTACTCTATAATTCAGAAATCACTGATTTATTTTTATTATTGAACTCAGAGTTCCAGGTTATAGATCAAAATATTTAGCCATCTACTTAACAGTTTTTTCCCCCATCTGTGGAGTAACATTCGTCAAATCCTAAATTATTGCTTTCATTTTTCATGATCAAATGTTTCAGTGTTTCCTGCTGGAAGCGTTACAGTGAGTCCTGGAAGTGAGCACTCTGAAGAAAAAGCCCTCTATTCTTCTGGGAGTTACGCTTTTTTACTCTCTTGCCCACCTACCTACACAGAGTATACCACTGTCCTAAGTACACACAGCATACCACAAGTGATAGAAGGAGTATATAGGGATAATATACTCCTTTATGATTGTTTACTGCTGTGTCATTTTCCCCAGGTTATTTCCCCCACATTTCATTCTCACAGTGACCCCTTTCTGTGGCCAAATTATGTTCCTATTGATCATTTTACAGATAAAGATAAATAATATAAGAGAAATTGAGTTTCTTTTCTGAAAATGATGGATCATTCAGTAAGTGGTGTGAGACAACTGAATATATCCATCTGTTAAAAAGTCATAACTCATATCATATGCTAAAATAAATTCCAGGTGAATCTAAGACTTCAAAGTAAAAGTAATGTCCCAAAGTACTGTGAATTGGAAAAGCCTTACTAAGTTGTTAGCAATACCTAGAAGCTGTAAAGGTGAGTGTTAGTAAATCACAGACAAAATAATAATTTTCTTAATGTTAAAAGGATTCCTACAAATTAGCAGCAGGACAAAAAAAAAGGCAAACAAAGAGTGTTCTTCCCATATTCTCTTCCAGGAGTTTTTTGGTATCAGGTCTTACATTTAGGTCTTTAATCCATTTTGAGTTTGTTTTTATAAATGGTGTGAGGAAATATTCTAATCTTGTTCTTTTAAATGTAGCTGTCCAGTTTTCCCATTACCACTTACTGGAGAGACTTTTTTTTTCCCATTGTATATTCTTACATCCTTTGTCATAGATTAATTGACCATAGATAGGTGGGTTTGTTTCTGGGTTCTCTATTCTGTTCCATTGATCTGTGTGTCTTTTTATTGTGCACTATCATGCTATTTTGATTAATGTAGCTTTATAGTATAGTCTGAAGTCAGAGAGCATGATGCCTCCACCTTTCTTCTTTTTTCTCAAGATTGCTTTGGTAATTCAGGGTCTTTTGTGGTTCCATATGAATTTTAGGATTATTTGTTCTAGCTCTGTGAAAAATGTCATGGGTATTTTGATAGGGATTGTGTTAACTCTGTAGATTGCTTTGGGTAGTATGGACATCTTAATATTAATTCTTCTACTCCAAGTGCATGAGAGATCTTTCCATTTCTTTGCATCATTTTCAGATTCCTTCATCAGTGTTTTATAGTTTTAAGAGTATAGGTCTCTCACCTTCTTGGTTAAGTTATTCCTAGGTGTTTTATTCTTTTTGACATGATTGTAAATGGGATTGTTTCCTTAACTTCTCTTTCTGATAGCTCATTATTAGTGTATAGAAAAGCAACTGATTTCTGTATATTAATCCTATATTTTTCAACTTTACTGAATTCATTTCTTAATTCTAATAGTTCTTTGGTGGAGGCTTTAGGGGTTTCTATACATAGTATCATGTCTCCTGCGAATAGTGACAGTTTTACTTATTCACTTCCAATTTGGATGCCTTTTATTTCTTTTACTTATCCGATTGCTGTGGCTGGGTCTTACATTACTATGTTAAATAGAAGTGGCAAGAGTGGGCATCGTTGTCTTGTTCCTGATTTTAGAAAGCTTTCAGCTTTTCACGTTGAGTATGATGTTAGCTTTGTACTTGTCATAAATGACCTTTATTATGTTGAGATATGTTCCCTTTATGCCAGCTTTGATAAGAGTTTTTATCATGAATGGATATGGAATTCTGTCAAATGCTTTTTTCTGTATCTGTTGAGATGATCATGGGATTTTTATCCTTCCTTTCCTTAATGTGGTGTATCACATTGATTGATTTGCAAAAATGAACTATCTTTGCATACCTGGAATGAGTCCCACTTGATCATGGTATGTGATTCTTTTTATATATTGTTGAGTTTTATTTGCTTATTTTTTTTGAGGATTTTTACATCTATATTCATCAGAGATACTGGCCTATAATTTTTTTGTAGTGTCTTTGGTTTTGGTATCGTGGTAATGGTGGCCTCATGGAATGAATTTGGGAGTGTTCCCCTCTCTTCAGTTTTTTGGAATAGTTTGAGAAGGATACGTATTAGCTCTTCCTTATATGTTTTGTAGAATTCCCATGAAGCCATCCAGTCCTGGACTTTTGTTTGCTGGGAGTTCTTTTTAATTACAAATTATATTTCAGTACTAGTGATTGATTTGTTCAGATTATATATTTTTTCCTGGTTTAGTTTTGGAAGGTTGTATGTTTCTAGAAGTTTGTTCATTTCTTCTAGGTTGTCCAATTTGTTGGCATGTAACTGTTCATACTGTTCTCTTACGATTCTTGTATCTCTGTGTTATCAGTTGTTATTTCTCCTCTTTCATTTCTTATTTTGTTTATTTGGGTCCTCTCTCTTTTCTCCTTGATGAGCTTGGCTAAAAGATTTTTAATTTAAAGGATAAACAATATCCTTTCAAAAAACCAGCTCTTGATTTCATTGATGTTTTATTTTCCTTTTGATGACTTTGGGCTTTGTTGTTCTTGAGGCAAGGCATGATAGGGATATGGAATTAAGAGACACAAAACTACTATGTGTAAAATAATTAATCAACAAAGATATATTGTACAGCACAGGAAAATAGAGCCTTTTTTTGGCAATAACTTTAAATGGAGTAAAATCTATAAAAATACTCAATCACTGTTGTACACCTGAAATTAATATAATATTGTAAATCCACCATGCTTCAGTTTTAAAAAGACAAACACCATAATTAGTAAGAAAACTAAAACCACAATGAAATACCATTTTCATTGATCAGAGTGGCAAAAATCAAAATATTTGATAATTTGCTTATTGGTGCAAACCTTTCTGGCAAAGGTTTTCAAAGTGTGGTCCAAAGTATGGATCCCAAGGGGTGGGGAGAGGTTTTCCTGCAACTCTTTCAGGGGGTCCACAAGATCAAAATTACCTTCATAAGAACACTGAGATATTATTTGCCTTTTTCACCCTGTTGACTCTGATGATATGAAAGCAGTGATGTGTAAAGCTTCTGCCATTTGGCACAAATCAAAACAGTGGCACCAAACTTTATTACCATTCATTGTATTCTTCACCACCGTATACTCACAGTATTAAAATAAAGAAGAAAGAGAAAGAAAAAGAAAATAAGAAAAATAGTTTCTCTTAAGAGTATTTATTGATGAAGCAAAAAATATTAATTTTATTAGATCCCAACCCTTGACTACACACCTTTTTAATACTCTGTGAGGAAACAAGACGTATGCATAAAACACTTCTGCACAGAGTATGGTGGTTGTCTTAATGAAAAACACTGGTGTGATTGAGTTGCAAACTGAACTAACTCCTTTTTTTTTTTAATGTAATACCATTTTCACCATTTTTTGCTTGAAGAACAACTGACAGACAAACTATGGTTTTTCAGACTTGGGGATTTGGTAACCATTTTCTCTACAATGAACAACATGAGCTTGAGACTTCAAGAAAAAACTGATGGGAAGGTGCCAATGATAAAATTTGATCTTTCAAGCAAAAATTGGAATTTGGGAAAACTTTTTATCTGCTACAATGAGCTGACAGCTTTTCAGTACCTAAAGACTTTTTTGATGAGATTGGTGGTGATATTAATTAATCTCAATTTTTTATATTGTGTAATGAAATGTTTCAGCATTTGCAAAATCTACATAACTCAATGAAACACTGTCTTCTAAATGTTTGATGCGTGATTTTACAAAATTATGCATTGGTTAAACACCCATTCAAAGTGCAAGATGGACTACTGGATTTTAATTAACAGAGTAAGAAATGTTCATTGAAACAGGTTTAGATTCTTCATTGCAAGAAATTTTTAAGAAATTGTCACTTGTTGAGTTTTGATCGTAGCATGGAAGAATATTAGAGTTATCTGAAAAGGCTGTTAAAATACTTCCTCCAACTACATATTTTCATATTTGTCAACCAAAACAACAGATTGAATACAAAAGCAGTATGAAAATCCAGTTTTTCTCTGCTAGGCCAGATAATCCCATTCTTCTCACAAAATGTCTTTGTTTTAGAAAACAGTTATTTTTCATGAAAATATTAGTTATGTTTATATGTGATATATTTATGGTTTGTATTTTCACTTAAATATATAAATATTTTAGTCTTAATTTCAAGTTAATACCCATAGAAATACCCATAGATACTACCCACATAAACAAAGCTTATTGGGGTCCTCAGTCTTTAAGAGTATAAAGGATTCTTGAGACTAGTTTGAAAACTGCTCCTGTATGTAGATTAAAATAAAAATTTTAATTACATATAATCATTGAATCAGTAATTTCCATTTTAGGAATTTATACTATAATCTCTCAAATATGAGATATTATATGTGCAAAGTTATTCATTGTTGGATTGTTTTGATTACCAGAAGATTGGAAACAACTCAGTGTTTGTACATCAATAGAGAATTGGCTATATTGAGATATACCCATAAAATGTAATACTGTATACTATGTATGAGACAGATATAAATTTATCACTGTGGAATGCTCTCAAAGATATACTAAATCAAAAGTTGAAGGTACCAAAAAGTGTGTTGTGTAAACTACAGTTGTACAAAATTGTATATAGTATATGTATATGCATAGACTATGTGGTGAAGGATACACAAGAACAACTGCTATGGTGGTTGCCACTGTGGAAGGGAGCTGAGGACAAGAGTAGGAAAACAACATTTCTGAAAACCTGAATACTTCTTGAGCAGTCCTAAAAAATACAGAAGTACCTGTTCCCCAAATCCTAATATTTTAAAAATATTTTTCAGTACTTTTTTCCCCAAAAGTACATGTCTAATTACTTATTAGGAGTTAAGCCAGGTTAAAAATCTAAATCTAACTGATCTTAGTCCTACCTCTTACCATTACATTAAAATCTCCATACACTTTCATGGAGTGGCAAGACGTTCACCAAAAACAATTATTTTATGTAGTAGTACTTGTTTTGCTGCCATAATGAGTTGACCTGCCCAAGAGGTACAAAAATTTGCAAAAGGTGACTTAGATTCAGTCTCAAGAGGCTGGAGCAAGATACATACTGAGTCCTAAATGAATAGTGGAATTTGATTAGCAAAAGAAGTTTGTCGTTAATGGAGGAGCATGATTAAGACAGAGATAGGGTACGTGTAGCACCCCCTGGTGTCAGTGGAAGACCAGCGTTTCAACCAGAGGGCTTCAGCCAGAGTGCTTATGAAAATATGCATTGCTGTGCCCTACCCTTAGAGGTTCTGATTCATTAGATCTGGACAGAGGCATAAGAATCGACATTTCTAGCAAGTTCCCAGGTGATGCTGAGGCTGTGGGACTGGGAACCACACTGAGAATCACTGCATTAGAGAAATTGTGGTTTACAAAGTTGATGGGTAATCTGGGGCCAGAACAATGAGCTGTAATTTGCTTAAACAATACCACAGGTCATTTAATTTCATAAGACTGAAAATGTTATGAATGGTTAAGAGGAAACATAATATAAATGTGACCCTTTCTCATGTATATCTTCTTCTTTGTCCTCTGCTTAATTAAAAACAAAATTATTATACCAAAATTCATTATAATCCATTTTTATGAAGACAACTTTATTTTAGTGTTCTCTTGATTTTAAAATTAAAATTTTTCAGAAAATCAGTTTGACTCATTAAATCTATCTCATTAAAATTATCTGTTTTAGAAGAGAATTTCTTTTGAAATTTGGCTAAGGTTAACATCAGATGGAAATTAACATGTGTTTAGTGTGTACTTTAGTCTCTACTGGTCTGCCATTCAAAAGGCCAAATTTTATACTGAATTATATGAAATGAGTTAATCAAAATGCCATTCCTCTGTTACAGTTTCTGTTGAGCCTTTGAGAAGGAATTTTAGCCTTTAAAAAAACTCGAGATATATGTGCTGAAGTCCTGAGGAGAAGGCAGTCCGAAGTTAATAATTCCTGGGACTTCTATAAGGAATGTGTGCCAAGTTCACAGACTGGTACCTCTGTCAGCGTGACATTTCTCTTAGTCGCATTGTTTTTCAGAGAATTTGCTTATTACTAGTTCCTAGCCTTGTGCCTCTGACTCATGTGAAACTGATTTTTCTGAAACTACTTCCTTCCCTAGGTGTAATAACTTATTGGAAAAGTAAAAGATTCCTGTAGTCTGAGGTTAAAAAAAAAAAAAAGATACGCAGATTGTAAAAGACAAAGGCTATGAAAATATTCTAGGGACTTCCCTGGTGGCACGGTGGTTAAGATTCCACCTGCCAATGCAGGGGACCACCGGTTCGAGCCCTGGTCCGGGAAGATCCCACATGCCACAGAGCAACTAAGCCTGTGCGCCACAACTGCTGATCCTGCTCTCTAGAGCCCATGAGCCACAACTACTGGGCCTGCAAGCCACAACTACTGAGCTTGCATGCCACAACTACTGAAGCCCGTGCACCTAGAGCCCGTGCTCCACAACAAGAGAAGCCACCGCAATGAGAAGCCCGTGCACCGCTACTAAGAGTAGCCCCAATCACTGCAACTAGAGAAAGCTGGCGCACAACAACGAAGACCCAATGCAGCCAAAAATAAAGAAAAATAAATAAATAAATTTATTTATTTATTTAAAAGAAAAAAACCTATAAATTTTTTTAAAAAAAGAAAATATTCTAGATTAAAGAAGACTAAATGTAATTCCTACTCCTAGACTGGATCCTATGTTAGAGGGGCAAAAATGCTACAAATGACATTATTACGTCAATGGACAAAATTAGAATATAGATATAGTACAATAGATAAAAGTATCTGTGTGAATTGATAGTTGTACTGTTGTTAAGAGAATATCTCTATTCCTAGGAAATACACACAAGTATTTAGGGGTAAAGGGCTATAATGTATATAATTATGGTTCAGAAAAAAACTGATTTCACAGATCAAATAAATGGGGTAAAATGTTAATAGGTCAATCTGGTTAAAGCGTTTACAGGAATTCTTTTACTATGTTTATTATTGCAATTTTAAGTTTATTTACAAATAAAAAGTTTTTTTAAAAAAACATGCAGAAAAGTGAAACATGTAAGATTTAAAAGTTTGTTGCCTTTAAGAGAGAATATTTCCTTTGTGCGTGAAGTTGGGCTCTCAGAAAGCTTTTCTGTCACTTACCCTAAACATCAAAAAAATAGCACTTCGAGTCAGCACAAGGAGCACATTCTCTGATAGAGTTCTAGATTTCTGTGACCATATCTATAAAATATTACTGATAATTCCTACTAAAAGGCATGATTATGATGTTGTGACGTGAGTTAGTTATATGTTTAACAGAAGGTTATTTGCCAGCATTAAATATCAGCCAAGTCATGGTCAAAATAATTGTGGGAAACAGGAAACTACTCGGAAGAAAGATAAACTAGGAGAAAAGAAAAGTATCAATCAAAATCTAATCTGAGTATTTTGCCATTGGGGTAAAAATGAAGGGCAGAGACTTAGTAATTGCTCTTCTGATTAGTCCCACATTAACTGCAGTAAAATGGTTTGGCTTTTAATGAAGTCTATGATATTACTAGAGTCTGTTTATAAATCACATTTTGCATTTAATTCTTACTTGGCTAGCTCCTTTTTTTTTTTTTAAACTATGATATATGTTTATGCCCTTGGAAAGCCTTCTCCTTTCCAAGTATTCCTGCCTAGAGTTGCCTGTTTCTCTCTCTCTCAACTTTTTACAGTAGTCCATTATATATTGTCAATATGACAATATATTGTCATATTACATGTATTCTCTGTACTCTCCATTATTAATTCAACTATTTTATTTAATGTTATACTCCTCTAACTAAGCATTCGTCATCACAAAGAATATTAACCATGAGGATCATAAGTAATTAAACTATGAAATTAAGTGAAAGAAATTCATTTTTCACTGTGCTGTGCCTTTTACTTTTCCATGCTGAGGTCACCTCCCATTGGCTAGATTTTCATCCCACACAGCCTGAAATTTTTTTTTTCCTTGTGCATACATTATTGGAGACTTGATAGGCTTGTTATAGCTATATATCTCTCTTAATATTTAAACCTATGCAAGGAAGGACTTTTTTTACTGTTAAACTTTATATATCCTTCCAAGTGAAGGTACTACCTCAGGCACACATTAAATGATACATTAAGCCATTGCAAATAAATCAGTGATTAAAGCAACACAAAATTAGGCCCTAAATTTAAAAGCTTCATGACTACTCCATTGTGTGAATGTCCCCATAGAGATTTAGCTCTAGGACATCAAAATCTGTAAACTTCATCAGGTAGGGGACAGTAGATAGGAAGGAGCACTAGAGGAAATGACTCCAAGTTCATCAGTAACCTCATCTCTAGAAGTCTTTGCAGAACATTGTGCAGCTGTTTAAAAACCAGTCAGTTGGAAATGACATCCGTATTCCCTTCATTTGCCTCTTTATTGATAAAAATGTATTGGTGCTTTTTAGAATCTAAGTTGCTGAAAGCTTTATAACTCTTGAATTGATGTTTATGCTGTATAAAAGAGACTTAAAAGTATGTGTAAAGATAAATTATCTGTAAAGACATTTAAAATAAACCACATACCACAAAAAATAAAAATAAATAAATAAATAAATAAAATAAACCACATAATAATGGGTTACTATTGCATGCTTATTTTTCTCCTGTGGCAGTGATGATAATTATGTAAATAGGTCAAAAGCTACATTTTTTAATTGATGATTTTAACATCAAAGCCTGAAACGAGGAGTTTTTCCACCATTGGATAAATATTTAACCACAGAAGAGTGAGCAATTTAAAACAAAACATGCTCCAGGTAATAGACAGTAAGGGCCAGAATAACTGTTTTAATTGAATCACATTCACTCCAAAGCCATGCATCAGATTCCTCAGTTTATCTAGATTGATGTAGAGTTTAAACAAATAGGAAATGTAATCTGCCATACAAGAACACTATTTTGTGGCTGTTTCTTTTGGCAGATGGAGATGGAAACATGGATCACTTATTACCAGGCTGTGAAGATAAAAACTGCCAGAAAAGTACCATTTATTTAGCAAGATCCAGAACAAAGCAGGTATATCTACTTGTTTCTTAACGTAAATAGAGTTATGTTCTTGGAAAAAAATTTCAGAGGTTAGAAAAAGTATCTGAAGAATAAGAAAAGAGAAAAACCAAAAATAAATTTACTTCCTTATTTTAACTTAATGAAATGCATTTAAATCTACTTTTATTGGTTTATTGAGAGAAAAAAGTAGTGGCATAATCATTTCTGGTTAAGAAAACCCACTTTTGGTCCTGTAATTAAATGATCTGTTAGCCTTATATGCCGGGAATATGGTAAGACACTAGCTATAATTAAGGGTTATGTAGAAGAACATCATACCTATTTTCAAGGCTAATCTTGTTTTTATTTGTGATATCTAAATCTGTTTCATTCTCTCGTGCCAACTTTATACCTGTAGCTTGTAGGTAAATAATTTAGAAGCTGTTAATCATAGCAGAGGATTAATGTGGGAATGATAGGTTATGACATTGAGATTTTTTCCATATTGACAGCACCTGAATGGAAACCAGTAATATAGTAGTAGAATTAATGAGTTATATTTTCTGTTTGGGGGTAATAAATGATAGAATTACATTTTGATTTTTTTAGCCCTTATGGGTAGGAAGTATCACTTCTTATACTAAGACACTAAAGAAAACAAATCTTCCTCCAGTCAGCATTCTAAAAGCATTTAACTCTTACACCCATAACCTTTATTACCTTGAACTTTTTTAAAGTTTTGAATCACTGTAAGTATTAGGTCAAGTAACACTTCATCGTTGGTTCATAGCTGTAAGTAAACCTAGTAATTATTAGCCTGTCTTCAAGTGACAGACTACTGTAAGAATATTTTCAAATTACACAGTCAGCTCTCTCTGGGCAGATAAATGTCACAGTTCTTTTTTGACTGTTAAGAACATCACATTAATGAAAAATCTTTTACTTCTTAGACCTTAATACATTTACCTTAACAGAAATACTTTATCCTCATTAATAAACTATCAACCTCTTCAGAAACTTGTGAAAACGGCATTTTGTGAAATATCTCATCCTCTTCCAAAACAAGTCCAGCAATTTTTTTCAAAGTCACATGAAACATTAAAACATTTTGATGCTATATAATACTCTTTTGCTTTAAGAAAGATTGAAAAATTTATTAAAGATGCAGACCAGTTTTTTAAAACAGCTCGTTTTCTGTAAATTTGTCTTTGTAGTTAAGCCACTTTTTTTTTCTTTTTCCTTGGCAAACTATGCTTTCTTTGGATAACATAGAAAATGTTTGGGATATCCTATGTCCTAAACCTTTTTCAAGAGGCCACTTTTTATGTAGTCTGGCTTAGAGCTATATATATGAGTCACCTGCTTATAAGGAAAAAAAACATCTGTAGGCATGTTTGGCCTCCTGTCATTTCAAGCCAGCTGCGCCTGCTTCTGTTTGGACATCTCCAGGTTATGTGCCAGTATCCGTGCTCTTAGCTAATTATGGGCACATCTATAATTTTAATGTGATGATTTCCACTCTTCAGATTTTTAGTTTGCATTAGGTTATTAAAAGTAAAGATTGGGGCATTCACAAGAAAAAGGGATTTCCAGAAGCTCATTTTGAAATGATCCTATTCTCTGTGTTCTCATCATTTTAATCAATATAGAGATAAAGAATTTATTTAAAATGTAACTTCCAGCTCTTTGGGTGACAGAGCTCATTCTCTGGGGCAGGCGGAGCTTGTCAGGGCTAGTATTGTTTGGTAAGCCTCAGAGCTGCTTGGCTCTGAGAATGATGACTAAAGTCATCATCATGTATAGGACGCAAAGCAAGAGAACAAGGGAGACTGTCATGTTCTAATTCTTCCTGAGCTGGTCCTCCAAAAGGACATCAGTTATTACATGATATTATAATTTTTTAAATATTCATTTGAGGTTGTATTTCCACTCAACACATTTTAAAATGGCAATTCAAGTATATGATTATCAACATCAGTTCAATCCTAAGATTTTGTGGTTCTGTGAAAAACCTTCTAAGGCTCTATGAACTAGTTCAAGGAAAGATGACTAGTGATAAATTTTAAGGGAGACGGTTTTTTTCCAGAGTGTAAGTTACCTGTTTATCAAAGTAAATTATAGTACCCTACCATTTTGTAGTGATAAAGAACTTAAATAAGGTGATGCTTACCTTGAGGACTTTTCGTGGATCATTTGTTTTACAAATGGTGAATTTTTTTCTAAAATAACTATAAAATCTGATTTTTTTTTCTCTTAATCCACAGTGGGTTCCTGTACTACAGGATTTTAGCAATAAGGGCACACTGTGGGGCTTTGTGCCATTTGTGCATGAACAACAACCAACTGAAATACCAATTCCAATTACCCTTCATATTGGAGACTACAACATGGATGGTTATCCAGATGCTCTTGCCATACTGAAGAATACATCTGGAAGGTATGGAAATTAAGTCAAATGAGAAATAGTTGTGAAATATTTTCACTGTGATACTTTGTAGCTGAATAACACCAAAATATGGTACAGTTCCTTTAATAAGGAACACTGTGAGCTCTGAACTTCTCCCAACTGCTTAGAATACCTGTTCTTTTTCTGTTGTATAGAACAATAAAAGGCTTATTTTTCATTCAACAAAAGTTGAACTTTAAAAGGTCAAAATTTTTGTAAGTAAATGACTCAGTTACATTTTGAGTCTGAAGACCATGGAGGTTAAGAGTTGAGCCTAGGCTTTGCTCTGAGTCCAGCCACTTAGCACCTGTGTGACCTTGAGCAGATTACCCCAACTCCCCATCTGTAAACTGAGAGTAGTAACTGCACCTCTGTCATGGAGTTGTAGTGGAAATTACATGAGGTAAAAATTAAACATGAGGCAATTAGCAAGATACTTAGCACATGCTGACTTTACTATCAGTGAATGTTGCCTTACTGTTGCTTGTTTTGTAATGGTGTTGAGAATTTCGACATGACAATTGATAATATTTGTAAATACAAAATTTTTGAGGATATTTATTGCATTATCAATGATTTTGAATGTTGTTGCTACTTTTTTTTCCTTAGGTAGAGGTACCAGTAGCTAAACCAATATAGTTAAATTCACAATTACCCTGATCTTGACAGATTCCATAAATATGACTCTTCCCAAATTTTAATGCTTTATTATATTCTTCATATTACAATTAGTTGTATTTCTTGCCCCTTATTCTTTCTTGCCTCCTACATTGTATCTATCCATAATTTTTCTTCTGAGCATTAATTCATTTGTTGGCTCTGGAATTAGTGATGATTCAGCTCCACATTTACTACCAGGCTCATGATGCAATATAACTTTCCTGGAAAAAAAATCAGACTATTGTTGATTTTAACATCAAACACTGTTATCTAGAAATGTGATTTTTAGAAAACCATACATTATTAGTGACTGTCCCTAAATATTTATAGAAATTATAAAATGTCTGTACTTAAACTTTTCTAAGGACCTTGATTTGAAATTATAATCACTCTGAGTTGTGTTTACAAAATTTTCTAGGGATATGAGCCTCATGATCCGTAATGCAGAATAGTATCTACACTCATAACTTACGTGTATGAAGCAGATCTTGTGTAACCAAAAGAAACTCTGAGTTGAATGTGATTTTTATTCCTTTTAAAGTGTCACGTAAAAACAAAGAAATATAAAAATTGCTTTAATTTAAAACATTTAACCTATTCAAAAGAATACGAAATTACATCTTAAATTCATTTAAGTGTGATTACTTATTCTTAGAAAAACATACAAACAATTTATAATTTTGTCATAAAAGTTCTTTATCAACATATTCTTCTTCAAACCATCAAATATTTAACTTACCTTTACCATTCAGTAATAACGGTGATATCAACAGCTAATTCAGCAGTGAACAAACACTATGGCTCTATAGGAAACATAAGGTAAAAGACAGTCATAGACTCTTGATGCTTTAATAAAAGCAACTGTTTAAAACCCAGGGTTTCTTTTTTGTTCTTTTGGGATAGATGAGAATTGAAGGATAGATTTCAGTGCATTGCAGTGTTCATTAAATCACTAGGTGAGAAATAGCCCTATACTTGAGAGATGTCTGTCTAGGAGAATTCAGCATAATATTTTCTTTGAAACATAGAAGAAGGAAAATAAGACATCGTGTACATTATAATCCTTTTCTACTGTTCACTTTTGTTGAAAAGCATTTTATAATTTTTAACTGATTTCAAGACTGCTGTATTGCTAAGAAGTAGTACAGAGTTGCAGTTTATAATTTCAAGGCTTGCTACCTGGAGAATTCTGTCTCCTTTTTTTCTTCAGGTTTTGAAAATCAGGTAGAGATTAACTATGCAGTTAAGAATAAAATCCATAGTGTGTGTTTCATGAAAAGAAGTTCTGAAACCGTGGCTTGTTAACTTGTGTTTTTTTGTTTTCAGAGGAGAGTTGCTGTTTGGCTTTCTGTTTGTTTTGTATTTTATGCTAAAGGTCTAATTGTTGAAAGTTAACCTTTAAAATCATGTTACATGAAAAAGATCTCTATTAATGACATTTATAGAGGCAGCGAGTGACTCTAAACAAAATAACATGGTCTGAGGTCAGCTATTTTACATCTGTGCCACCACTGACTGAAAGCCATGTTTTTTTCCCTTGGCTGTCCCATTAGTACTCAGTTGCCCTATGTTTACTGTCATCTTCTGTGTGTAATCATGTTGTCTTAATTGTCTGAATTTTCATTTTTTTGAAAGAAGAAAGGCAAACTTAGAATGACATTATTCCAATAGTGTGCTCTTAAGCTAATAATAATTCTGTTTTTAGAATTTTTTAATTTCATGTGTAAAATAACACTGAAACGATATTTTATGTCCTAAGTCTTTAGTATAGAACTGAAAAACTTTTTTAAAAGGAACTGGAGGATAAATTATAACAAAGAATATTTGAGAACCATTTATCTAATTAAACTCTTGTCCTTATGGATTTCTAATCACTATTATTTCTTAATTAGCCAGAGTTACTAGAAAAACTAGTACACAAAAATGAAAAGTTTAATTTTATTTTTGCCCAATATGTGGTATATTAGAAATTTTATTTTATGCATATGTTAGAAAAAACATTCCTCTAAATATTCCCCTAGAAATATTAATGTCATAGGTAAAATTAAATACTAATTTAGAGTGACTTTTAGGTTTCTATAGGAAAATTTGATAAACCATATTTAAATTAATATTCTAAACCATATTTTATGATTTTTTAAAATTCAAAACTAACGTAGATTGTAATTTGCTCAGAATAAATGCATGTTTGTTTAACACTGGTACTGTAGCCTAGAAGTTGTGTTAATGATTTACTTATCATTTTGTCAAGTATATACAGTGCATATTTATTCCTTATTTTAAGCATTTAACTGAAGATATAAGAGAGTGACTTTTAGTCTTTGTTCTGACTATTGCATATTAATCAGAATGTTAATATATTTAAGAAAAGTTGTATTGTTATTAATAAATTGAAAGTGGATGAAATTGTAAGCAAAACCTCAGCTTCCAGCAGGGATTTATAGAGAATCCAAATCTAAAAGTACTAAAAGAAAAAAAATTTTTTTAAACAAAGGGTTTTAGCAGCAAAGGAGCAGATTCTGAGTTTCAGCTGTGAGAGCTCCCAAAATCTGTTAAATGGCAAGTAAATCAATAAATGGCCAAATGCAATATATTCCTTGTCAGTTAATGCCAGGAAGCAAAGGGCTTTAGTTTATAAAGTGATTATCATGCATATTGCTTCACAGTAATTTCTATGGGGTGGTATTATCTTTACTTTGTAAATATGGAAACAGTCTCAGATAAGTCAGACTACTTGTCCAGGATCACACAGTTTCAGTCAGCACTCTAAGTTCACAGAATCTGAATCCTTTTTCTTTCCCTGTAAGAAAAAAATTTAGAAGGAAGTAGTATATAACCAAAAATAACACATTTTTAGCAGAGGTTAGAAATGATGATTTGGGCAGATAGTAAAAGTCTCTCTGACAAGAGAAAGAAGGAGCAAGCTAAGGACAAATGAATAAAGTCCATAAGTTTTCTGAGTCTTGCTGTCAGAGGAGATTGATTATATGCAAGCACGTGGCCTCTTATGTTAGTAATTTGGAAACCAGAGGTATAATTTGGATGTGTTGGTGGTATACATTCAGGCTACCAATATGAAACGATGGAAGATGACCAGAAGCAAGTCGGGATCTGGAACTTTGTCAAAAAAGAATTACTGGGGACTTCTGCAGCTATTAGCTAATACCCATTCAGTATAATTTGCATTTTCATCTTCACCCTCAGCTTTATAAAATAATTTATGTTTACACTGATACCCTGAGTCACCAAGGAAGGGTTACATTCTGTTTCAGATGTTCTGCTTTAGTGGGCTAGGAGATTGATAGTACAGATGCCTGTATCCACTTGTACATTTTAAGCTGCTGTTGTTTTTCATTTTTATTATGAACTGTAACAAAGGGTTTCATATCATTTTAAATTAGATCAAATATCTTACTAATTTTATGTTTTATACTTCAAATAATTCACCATAATCTTTTTTAAATGAAGTTAATCACCATCTTTTCCATGAATGGGAAAATATAACAGACTTCCTAATTTACAATAAAAGAAAACATTCCATGCCTATTCTGCTGGGGAATGTTTAGTGGTAGTTTGCAAAATAAATCTTGGTAGGCTATGTCACATAATTTCCATCTGTTCAAATGTTACTAGGGAGAATAGCCTGTTTCTGACATTACAACCTACATCACTAGGTCTTATGCTCTAAATCATTAACTAATCCTTAGTTAAAGGGTAGTAACTCTGGGTAGGGAAGTTATCTGCATTCACAGCTTATTGAAGACTGAAGAATATTTTAGGATTTTTGTTTAGGGTATTTTATAGAATTATACATAGGGGTAGAGTAAGGTTTTTGTAAAATGTTTGTTTTTCAAAATTAATAAGGGTACTGAATTCAAGAATCATATTCGAAACAGGAAACATTTTGAGTAAACAACCTGACCCTGCACCTAAAGCAATTAGAGAAAGAAGAACAAAAAACCCCCAAAGCTAGCAGAAGGAAAGAAATCATAAAGATCAGATCAGAAATAAATGAAAAAGAAATGAAGGAAACGATAACAAAGATCAACCAAACTAAAAGCTGGTTCTTTGAGAAGATAAACAAAATTGACAAACCATTAGCCAGACTCATCAAGAAAAGAAGGGAGAAGGCTCAAATCAATAGAATTAGAAATGAAAAAGGAGAAGTAACAACTGACACTGCAGAAATACAAAAGATCATGAGAGATTACTACAAGCAACTCTATGCCAATAAAATGGACAACCTGGAAGAAATGGACAAATTCTTAGAAATGCACAACCTGCCAAGACTGACTCAGGAAGAAATAGAAAATATGAATAGACCAATCACAAGCACTGAAATTGAAACTGTGATTAAAAATCTTCCATCAGGGCCTCCCTGGTGGCGCAGTGGTTGAGAGTCCGCCTGCCGATGCAGGGGATACGGGTTCGTGCCCCGATCTGGGAGGATCCCATATGCCGCGGAGCGGCTGGGCCCGTGAGCCATGGCCGCTGGGCCTGCGCATCCGGAGCCTGTGCTCCGCAACGGGAGAGGCCACAACAGTGAGAGGCCCGCATACCGCAAAAAGGAAAAAAAAAAAAAAAAATCTTCCATCAAACAAAAGCCCAGGACCAGATGGCTTCACAGGCGAATTCTATCCAACATTTAGAGAAGAGCTAACACCCATCCTTCTCAAACTCTTCCAAACAATTTCAGAGGAAGGAACACTCCCAAACTCATTCTACGAGGCCACCATCACCTTGATACCAAAACCAGGCAAGGATGTCACAAAGAAAGAAAACTACAGGCCAATATCACTGATGAACATAGATGCAAAAATCCTCAACAAAATACTAGCAAACAGAATCCAACAGCACATTAAAAGGATCATACACCATGATCAAGTGGGGTTTATTCCAGGAATGCAAGGATTCTTCAATATACGCAAATCAATCAATGTGATACACCATATTAACAACTTGAAGGAGAAAAACCATATGATCATCTCAACAGATGCAGAGAAAGCTTTTGACAAAATTCAACACCCATTTATGATAAAAACCCTGCAGAAAGTAGGCATAGAGGGATCTTTCCTCAACATAATAAAGGCCATATATGACAAACCCACAGCCAACATTGTCCTCAATGGTGAGAAACTGAAACCATTTCCACTAAGATCAGGAACAAGACAAGGCTGCCCACTCTCACCACTCTTATTCAACCTAGTTTTGGAAGTTTTAGCCACAGCAATCAGAGAAGAAAAGGAAATAAAAGGAATCCAAATCGGAAAAGAAGAAGTAAAGCTGTCATTGTTTGCAGATGACATGATACTATACATAGAGAATCCTAAAGATGCTACCGAAAAACTACTAGAGCTAATCAATGAATTTGGTAAAGTAGCAGGTTACAAAATTAATGTACAGAAATCTCTGGCATTCCTGTACACTAATGATGAAAAATCTGAAAATGAAATCAAGAAAACACTCCCATTTACCATTGCAACAAAAAGAATAAAATATCTAGGAATAAACCTACCTAAGGAGACAAAAGACCTGTATGCAGAAAATTATAAGACACTGATGAAAGAAATTAAAGATGATACAAAGAGATGGAGAGATATACCATGCTCCTGGATTAGAAGAATCAATATTGTGAAAATGACTCTACTACCCAAAGCAATCTACAGATTCAATGCAATCCCTATCAAACTACCACTGGCATTTTTCACAGAACTAGAACAAAACATTTCAAAATTTGTTTGGAAAAACAAAAGACCCCGAATAGCCAAAGCAATCTTGAAAACGAAAAAAGGAGCTGGAGGAATCAGGCTCCCTGACTTCAGACTATACTACAAAGCTACAGTAATTAAGACAGTGTGGTACTGGCATAAAAACAGAAAGATAGATCAGTGGATCAGGATAGAAAGCCCAGAGATAAACCCACGCACATATGGCCAACTTATCTTTGATAAAGGAGGCAGGAATGTACAGTGGAGAAAGGACAGCCTCTTCAATAAGTGGTGCTGGGAAAACTGGACAGGGACATGTAAAAGTATGAGATTAGATCATTCCCTAACACCATACACAAAAATAAGCTCAAAATGGATTAAAGACTTAAATGTAAGGCCAGAAACTATCAAACTCTTAGAGGAAAACATAGGTAGAACACTCTATGACATAAATCACAGCAAGATCCTTTTGGACCCACCTCCTAGAGAAATGGAAATAAAAACAAAGATAAACACATGGGACCTAATGAAACTTCAAAGCTTTTGCACAGCAAAGGAAACCATAAACAAGACCAAAAGACAACCCTGAGAATGGGAGAAAATATTTGCAAATGAAGCAACTGACAAAGGATTAATCTCCAAAATTTATAAACAGCTCATGCAGCTCAATAGCAAAAAAACAAACAACCCAATCCAAAAATGGGCAGAAGACTTAAATAGGCATTTCTCCAAAGAAGATATACAGACTGCCAACAAACACATGAAAGAATGCTCAACATCATTAATCATTAGAGAAATGCAAATCAAAACTACAATGAGATATCATCTCACACCAGTCAGAATGGCCATCATCAAGAAATCTAGAAACAATAAATGCTGGAGAGGGTGTGGAGAAAAGGGAACACTCTTGCACTGCTGGTGGGAATGTGAATTGGTACAGCCACTATGGAGAACAGTATGGAGGTTCCTTAAAAAACTAAAAATAGAACTACCATATGATCCAGCAATCCCACTACTAGGCATATACCCTGAGAAAACCATAATTCAAAAAGAGACATGTACCAAAATGTTCATTGCAGCTCTATTCACAATAGCCCAGAGCTGGAAACAACCTAAGTGTCCATCCTCGGATGAATGGATAAAGAAGATGTGGCACATATATACAATGGAATATTACTCAGCCATAAAAAGAAACGAAACTGAGCTATTTGTAATGAGGTGGATAGACCTAGAGTCTGTCATACAGAGTGAAGTAAGTCAGAAAGAGAAAGACAAATACCATATGCTAACACATATATATGGAATATAAGAAAAAAAATGTCATGAAGAACCTAGGGGTAAAACGGGAATAAAGACACAGACCTACTTGAGAATGGACTTGAGGATATGGGGAGGGGGAAGGGTAAGCTGTGACAAAGCGAAAGAGAGGCATATACATATATACACTACCAAACGTAGGGTAGATAGATAGTGGGAGGCAGCCGCAGAGCACAGGGAGATCAGCTCGGTGCTTTGTGACTGCCTGGAGAGGAGGGATGGGGAGGGTGGGAGGGAGGGAGATGCATGAGGGAGGGGATGTGGGAACAGATGTATATGTATGACTGATTCACTTTGTTATAAAGCAGAAACTAATAAAAAAAAATAGAAAAAAAAAAAGAATCATATTCACATCACTTCTGGGTTTAATAAAATGTATTACTTCCTCCTAAGCAAATTATTATAAAGCCTCCAGAAGCTTTCAATATGTGATTTTTAAAATCAGTTTTTACAGTATAGAATATCTTAATCAGGCTTTACTTTCATTTTAAACTATTTCTGATTGTACTGTCTTATTCAGTAGCTTCTATACCTCAAATGAGGGAGAATACTAAATTAGCCCAGTATTATGTGACAGAGTAAAAAATGATAAAATGTGTCTGAATCTTATCCTGGATGACTCATCATGGAAGAACTCATACTGCTATGTTGACTAACCTTCACTCACAAACCAACTTCAGCTTCAGTAGTTGGAATTTGTAAAGCTTATGTTTTCTCTACCATATGGTTGCCTATTATTCTGCCCTAATGAATCCCATATTAAAATTTTTCATCCTATAATAAAATGAAAAAGGATCCACTAATTAGTTGTGAGGGAAAAAATTATGTAGATGGTAAGTTAAAACACTGGTAGTCTCTGTTAATTCCAAAAGGATATATATTAAGTATTATTTACTCTATTAGCAATCAATTTTAATCAATCTATTAATAATTACTCCTGCACTCTGAGTTTATTGGATGTTGCATTTTTCTGTAATTTTTACATTTCCTTTGAATCCATAGGTTTTTGTAATGTTATTTGCCTTTTGTATTTAATTCATCAGCCTTAGGGCTGGTCTGTTTTATTATTTCATTAATGTCTGTGTTTTTGTTGTTATAGGTGTTTAAAAAATTACTTTTATTTTCAGTAAGATGGATTTTTTCACAAATATTTTATTTCTGATTCTGTATTTAACTGCTTCTCTTTTTTGCTTTCTTTAGTTTTGTTTTTGTTTTTATTTCATTGAATACTTAATAGAATTTTCCCATTTTCTTAGTTTCTAATAAGTGTTTTTAAGACTCTTTTCTATGTACTTGACTTCAGACCACACATTTTGATAGGTACTTATTTTGATAGGAATTTGCAATGCAACAACCTTAAGAATGAACAATAAAATTATAGACTCAAACCCTAAGACAGCAATGCGACAAGGACTCACAACACTGCATGGCACAGCATAAGTTCTATGTAGTGTCTACTATTATTTTAATTATTAGTAATATTATTACATGGTCACACACGCTTTGATTTATTCTTGCCATTTTATGTTTGTATTCATCATTTTTTTCTCATTTTTCTGCCTTCTGTTTGATCATTCAAATTTTTCTTCCTTTTGTAGTTCCTAAGATGGTTTGTATATCATAAATTTCATTTCTGTTGTAGTTGTTACAGTTAAATGTTTAGTACATATATTTAAACTTCATTTTTTTAGTGAATTACTAGAGACAAAACAGTCCTTAAGACAAGATTTTTTTTTTTTTTTTTTTTTTTCAGTACACGGGCCCCTCACTGTTGTGGCCTCTCCCGTTGCGGAGCAGCACAGGCTCCGGACGGACGCACAGGCTCAGCGGCCACGGCTCATGGGCCCAGCCGCTCTGTGGCATGTGGGATCTTCCCGGACCAGGGCACGAACTCGTGTCCCCTGCATCGGCAGGTGGACTCTCAACCACTGTGCCACCAGGGAAGCCCAAGACAAGATTTTTAGCATACGTTAAAATTCTTTTTCCCCTACCCATCCTCCTCATTCAGTGATATCATCACCATGTTGATATCATCTAGGATTTATCTATTTATGAATTTATTTTCACATTTTGTTGTGGCAATTATTTGCACTTGGCTACAAAGTTTACTAGCTGCTTTGATCACCATTGAACACTCCTGTCTTCCATTCATTCTTTGATTCATCTATTATTTTTCCAGATAGAGTCAAGTAATTCTATCAGGGAGAGTCTGCAGCCTCTTTCTGATACCTTGCAGGTCTGAAAATTTCTTTATTTTCCTCCAGCCTACCTGCTAATTTGCAGAGAATAGGATTCTAAGTTTATATATAGAGTGTATGCTAGTCTTTCCAGACAAACTATGTTGATAAATTTCATTACTTTATAACACTATGGCTACCAAGATAAATTCCAATAAGCATTGTCTATATAACTGATGAGTACCTTGCTAACTTTGACTTTACATAAAATTATACTAATATAAAGCAAAGTTAGCTTTTTAACTTTTGAATCATCAGCATATACAGTTAACTTTTATAATTGGTGGGGAGGTGCTGGAACAGGAAAAAGCATTCTGGAATATATACTTAATCCATTTTATTTCATTTTAATCCTTCCTTCCTAGAATAATAGCCACAAAGTTTTATCACCTCTAAGTAGCAGTAACAGAGTTCCTTCAGAAGAGCAGTAACATGGAAGATTTTGAACTTCAGGTTTTGTAATTCTTACCAGCTGTATAAATTAAACTACTGGTGGTAGAAACTGGGAATATGGAATCAATTTCCCAGGCTGACAGAGTTGAAAATGCCTCTCCATGAATAGGGTAAAACTTAGATTCAGACCTCTCTGTTATGTATGTACTTGCAATCAGGTATATTAATGAAAAGAGAAATAAAACACAAGTGAGTTTTCTTTTTCAATTTTTTTTATTGAGGTACCATTGGTTTATAACATTGTAGAAGGTTCTTGTGTACAACATTAAATTTCTGTTTCTATGTATACTACAGTGTACTCACTACCAAAAATTTAGTTTCCATTTGTCACCATACACTTGATCCCCTTTACCCATGTCACCTTCCTCCCTCCTCGCTCCTTCCCCTTTGGTAACCACTACTCTATTCTTTGTAGCTACATTTTTGTTTGGTTTGGTTTGACCATTTATTTGGGTCTTTTGTTTATTTTTTATATATTCCATATGTGGTGGGTGCTTTTTTGCCTCTGTCTTGTCTGGGATCTCCTGAGTCACGAGCTCCATCACCACAGGGAGAGGGAAAGGGTAGGAGGGAGCCAGGGTCATGGGCATCCCTTCTGTGTCCATTGTTTTCTGGTTCATGGGCTCCAGCCCTGCAGGCAGGGGGTGGGGGGCCAGAGTCATGGGCACTTCTGCAGGTGGGAGGACGGGATCCTAGACCTTTTGCCACTGCTGCCCAGTCACCTCTGGGTGCTGGCACCACAGTAGCCAGGAGGCCAGGCCAGAGTCATATGTGCTACCTCCCCTGCTGCTACTGAGCTTTCTGGGGCTATGGGCTCAGCTGCTGCGGCCAGGGATCCAGGGCACTAGGGTTGTAGCTCCTCCCTTCACTGTCCCCCTGTCTTGCCTCCTCTGTGTCCTAGTCCACCCACCTTTAGATGTACAGATGTGCAGAATTCTCTGGAGTCCTGGTGTGTTGGGCAGAGGCACCTTTGTTGAATTGTGGATGTTTTACTGGTTTTAAGTTGAAGGGTAGAACAAAGGTAGCATCTCAATCCCCCATAATGCTGACGGCCTTTTTTATTTCTTTCTTAATTTTTTTCAATTTTTGACAGCATTTATCCCAAAAGGTATTTGAGTTAGGATGCATTGCAAAACACATGTTTCTTCCACTACATTGTATATCACATGAGGTTAAAAGAAGTTTATTTCTGTGTGCAGCTTAGGATAGGAAAAAAAAAAGAGAGAGAGAGAGAGAGCATGGACTTTAGTCTTCAGTTCAAATGCCAGTGCTGCCACTTAGTAGCTCTGTTTCCTTCAGCAAGGTATTTAGCCTGCCTATATATCTATAAATCTGTAAAACAAGGATGAATATACCTACCTGCAAGTTTCTTGTGTGATTAAATGAAATACTGTTCCTTCTCCTTCCCTCCAAAGCTTACCTTATTAAGAAACATTTAAACTACACTGTCAACAACATGAATGTCAACTTTAGTTCCAAAAGACCTATGACAGCTAAGTGATCTCCTACCACTAATAGACCACACAGATTGTCAGAGAAAGGACTGATGGCTATTTTATTCCTGTTAATTTTGTACCACAACAGCTTCCAAAGGAAAAGGAAAAAGGAAAATTAAAAGGTATCAGCAAAGAGTTTTCTTCTGTTGATTTCAGGAAGTGACTTAAAATATCCCAAGTCTTTCCTGATACTCAGTTTGCAGCCTTTTCTCCCTAAAGCTGAGAGATCATATGCTACCGTGGGTCACTATTTTCAATGTCGTTACACATGAATTAAAAGAAACAAAACAAAACAAAAAATATAATAGGTCTGTGGTAGCAAGATCTATCTTTTTATAGATAAATGGAATTATATAATTTTTGGTCCTTAATGACTGATTTCTTTCACTTAACATAGTGTTTTCACGGTTTACCTGTGAGGTAGCATGTATAAATACCTTGTTTTACTAAATAATCCTCCAAGTATGGATATACCACATTTTATTTATTCAAGCTTCAAGTGGTGACTAGCACAATATTGTAGAGTATCAAGAATGACAGTGGACTGTGTATTAGTGAATTACCACAGACATAGTATCTCATAAAAAACAAATTTATTCTGTCACAATTCTGGAGGTCAGAAGTCTGAAATCAGTTTCACTGGGCTAAAATCAAAGTACTAGCAGTGCTGATTCTTCCTGGAGGCTGTAGCTAAAAATCTCTTCCCTTGCCTTTTCCGACTTCTCAAGGCTGCCAACCTCCATTGTGTCAAAGCCAACAGTGTAGCATCACTGTATTATTCAGGGTTCTCCAGAGAAACAGAACCAATAGGAGATAGACAGATAGAAATTGAGAGAGGGGAGGAGGAGGGATTGGGATTTTTTTAAGGAATTTGCTCACATGATTATGGAGACTAAGAAGTCCTGTGATCTGCAGTTAGCAGGCTGAAGACCCAGGAGAGCCAGTGTGTAGTTCCAGTCCACGTCTGAACCAGGAAAGTCGATAGTATAAGTTCCAGTCCAAATTCTAGCAGGCTCAAAACCCAAGAAAAGTCAGTGTTTCAGTCCTGAGTTCCAAAGCCAAAAACGAACATGTCCCAACTCAATGACAGAGTTCCCTCTTACTTAGCCTTTTTGTTCTATTCATGTCTTTAATTGATGGGATGAGACCCACCCACATTAGGGAAGGTAATCTGCTTTAGGAATTCTACCAATTTGAATGTTAGTCTCACCCAGAAACACCCTCAAAGACACGCCCAGCATAATGTTTAACCAAATGTTTGGGCACCCCATGGCCTAGTGAGGTTGACAGATAAAATTAACCATCACAATCTTTTCTCTTTTCTGATCTCTGCTTCCACTGTTACATCTTCTCCCTTGCTACCATTCTTCTACCTCCCTTTTATAAGGAATATTGTGGTCTTCTTTGTGGGGCGATCACTAAGCTTACCATGATCTGAGACCCTCTGAGTTCCTAAAGATTCAGCCTCATACTGCATGCAAGATACACTCAGTCCATCTCAACATCCCTGAAAGTCTCAATCTGTTAGTGCATCAGCTCAAGTCCAGAATGTCATTTAAGTCTCATCAGCTCAAAAGCCCCATAATCTCATCGTGTAAATTATCTAAATTAGGTACATGTAAGGCTATCAGAATAATTGATATTAGGGCAAAATTACTCTTCGTTTATGTATCTGTGAAACTAGAAAAAAAGTTATTTGCTTCCAGAATACAATGGTGGGACAAGCATGGGATAATAATTATAGGTATTGCCATTCAAAAAGGGAGAAAACTAAAGGAAAAAAGGTGTTATTGGTCTCAAGCAATTATAGAATCCAACTAGACATACCACTTCTGGTTTCAAGGCCTGAGTCTAATCCTCTGTGGCCCTCAGCTCCATCCAGTGGCCCGTGGCTCATCCTTTTTTCCTAAAGGATAGTATATGTTTGCAACTGAGTAATTCATCAGCCTCTTTCCTGCCTCTAGAATTTTGAGAGTCTAACAGCCTTCTTTCATTTCACTCTCTCTCTGTTCCTTTCCATCCAAGCTGGCAGTATTTATGCTAATATAGCATTCTGAAAATCTTGGTGAGTCTCCTTCATGTGTCTGAGGAATTGTCTCCATCAGACAAGAGGCTTCTCTACAAATCTTTCTTGGATAAACCCATCTCCATTTTTGGCTTCTGAGATGGCTAAAGGGATACATGAGTCACAGACCTAATCTCTTCAGGGGGATTTGTGATGGAGTACTTTGATTTTTTGATCCTTTCAAGACATTAACAAAATATTGTCCATGCATGTCCTTGACATTTTCTCCTGAACATGTTTTCCTGACCGAATCTCTTAATTTTGGTATCTTTTTTCAACCTGCATAGACTGATAATTTCCCAAATCATCAAGTTCTGGTTTCTTTTTGATTACCAGTCCTTCCCTCAATGTATTTCCTACCTGTCACACTTTTTATAAACAGTGAAACCAAGTTTTACCTTCAAAACTTTTCTTCAGAATCTCTTCAGTTGAAGGTCTACATTCATCACTTACAATTCTGTTTTCAATATAACTGTTGGACACAAGTCAGATAAGCTTTCTGCCACTTTATAACAAGGATCCTCTTTCCACCAGTTTCCAATAATAAGTTCCTCCTTTTTTGAGCCCTTACCAGCAGAGCTTTTTTTTTTTTTTTTTGGCAGTATGCGGGCCTCTCACTGTTGTGGCCTCTCCCGTTGCGGAGCACAGGCTCCGGACGCGCAGGCTCAGTGGCCATGGCTCACGGGCCCAGCTGCTCTGCGGCATGTGAGATCTTCCCAGACCGGGGCACGAACCCGTGTCCCCTGCATCGGCAGGCAGACTCTCAACCACTGCGCCACCAGGGAAGCCACCAGCAGAGCTTTTAACATCCAGTTTTCCACCAACAATCTGTTTATGATGATTTAGGTATACTCTGTGAAGGTATAGATTTTTTTGATCATTCTTCTGAGCCTTCAGTCTTTAACATCCATATTTCTACAAACAGCAGTCTGTTCAAAGCAGTTGAGGCTTTCTGTATCATGCTTCTCAAAATTGTTCCAGCCTCCACCGGTTACCTAACTTCAAAGTCACTTCCATATACTTAGATATTTGTTAAAGCACTACACCACTTCCTGCACCAAAATATGTATTAGTTTCCTATTGCTACTGTAACATATTATCACAAATTTAATGGCTGAACAATGCACATTTATTTTGCAACAGTTCTAGATGTCAGAATTTCTGTATGAGTCTTATGAAGCTAAAACCAAGCTGTTGGCAGGGTTCGTTCCTTCTGGAGGCTCCAGTAGAGAATTTCTTTAACTCTTTCAGCTTCTAGAAGCTATCCTTGCTCTGCTGAGGCCCACATCAGCAGACCTGCTGGCTCTACGCCCATCACCTTTTTTCCCCTCTGCTTCTGTCCTCACATCACCTTCTGACACTAACTTTGACCTCCTTCCTCCCTCTCATAAGGACCCTTGTGGATTACATTGGGCCCACCCAGATAATCACATAAAACACAGGATAATCTCCATACCTCAAGATCCTTCAGTTGATCACTTTTGAAAAGTTCCTTTTGCTTATAAGCTAAGATATTCGTAAGTCCTATGGATTAGGATGTGGGCATTATTCTGTCTGTCACAGGTTGTGTATTGGTACATTATAATTGCTGATATTTACTGAACACTGCTGTTGTATCCTGGTGTTTTGCTCAGAGTTTTAAATATGATATTTCGTATTTAATCCTCACTAGTATCCCAGTAAGCTGTTACACAGTTTTACAGATGAGCAACTGAGGTTGCCACAGAATGAACTGAACACAAAAGACGACATATCAGAGATGATAGATGAGCTTTAAATGCTGTGTTTTTATAACCTAGTGTAATAGCTAAAACAATCTTGAAAAAACAGTGTTGGAGGTCTCACACTTCCTGATTTCAAAATTTACTAAGAACTATAGTAATCAAAACAGTGTGGTACTGGTATAAAGACAGACAATACAACAGACTAGAAAGCTTAAAAATAAACCCTGGCATATATGGTCAAATGATTTTTGGCAGAGGTGCCAAGACTATTCAATAGGGAAAGGACCCTTTTTTCAATAAATGGTGTTGGGAAAACAATATCAGCATACAAAAAAATGAAATTGGCCCTTTGCCTCACACTATATACAAAAATTAACTCAAAATGTATGAAAGACCTAAACATAAGATCTAAAACTATAAAACACTTAGAAGAAAACATAGGGGGAAATTTTCACAACATGGGATTTGGCAGTGATTTCTTGGTTATGACACCAAAGGCACAGGCAACAAAAGCAAAAATAGACAAATGAAACTACATCAAAATGAAAAAATTTTATGCTTTAAAGGATGCTATCAGCAGTGAGAAGGCAGCCCACAGAACGGGAGTAAATATTTATTTGCAAGTCATGTATCTGTTAAGGGGTTAATATCCACAGTATATAAAGAATTCCTACAAGTCAGCAACAGCCACCACCCTCACCCGTCCAAAAAAAAACAAACAAAAATTAGGACTTGGATATACATTCCTCCAAGGAAGATATACAAATGGCCAATAAGCACCTGAAAAGGTGCATTAAGGGAATGCAAATCAAAACCATAATAAGATGCCTCTTCTCACCAGTTAGAACACCTATTTTTTTTAGTACAAGAAGTTAACAGGGCTTCCCTGGTGGCACAGTGGTTGGGAGTCCACCTGCCGGTGTGGGGGACACAGGTTCATGCCCCAGTCTGGGAGGGTCCCACATGCCACAGAGTGGCTGGGCCCGTGGGCCATGGCCGCTGAGCCTGCGCGTCCAGAGCCTGTGCTCCGCAATGGGAGAGGCCACGGCAGTGAGAGGCCCACGTACCGCAAAAAAAAGAAATTAACAAATTTTGGTGAGGATGCAGAGAAATTGAAACTCTTGTGTGTTTCTGGTGGGAATGTAAAATGGTGCAACTGCTAAAGAAAACAGTATGGTGGTTCCTCAGAAAATAAAAAATAGCGTTACCATATGATCTGGTAATTGCACTTCTGGATATATAACCAAAAGAATTGAAAGCTGGGACTCCTACAGATATTTGTTCACCATGTTCATAGCAGCTTTATGCATAGTAGCCAAGAAGGAAGCAACCCATGTGCTCATCAACAGATGAAAGGAGTTTAAAATGTGATTTATACATACAATGGAATATTATTCAGCCTTAAAAAGGAAGGAAATTTTGACACATTACCATATGAATGAACCTTGAGGACACTATGCTAAGTGAAATAAGCCAGTCACAAAAGGAAAAATACTATATGATTCCACTTAGATGAAGTACCTAGAGTAGTCAAATTCATAAAGACAAAAATTAGAATGGTGATTACCAGGAGCTGGGGGAAGAGGGGAATGAGGAGATAGTGTTAAATGAGTACAGAGTTTTAGTTTCTGAAGATGAAAAGTGTTCTGAAGCTAGATAGTGGTGATGATTGTACAACAATATGAATATACATAATGCCACTGAAGTGTATACTTTTAAATTGTTAAAATGATAAATTAGGTATATTTTCCGCAATTAAAAAAAATATGGAATGTTAAAAGTGTTTTCTTCATCTGCGAAAATGGAAGCAATATAATGTTATCTAAGAAAAAAAAACTATCTTTTCTTACCATAATAACCTTGAAAATACCTAAAATATTCCTTTAATCAACTAAACTGATTATCTGTTTTCTTTTCCTTCTATCCTAATCTTCGTGTTATTTCAGTTTGTCAAGGTATTTTTTTTTTTCTCTTAAGCAAATTATACTTGTTCATGTATTCATTCACTCAGAAACTAAATAGTGCTGGGCATTTTTTTCAGATGCTAGAGATACAACAGGAGCAAGAAGAGATAAAGCCCTTGCTTCTCATTGACCTTTATATTCAGTGTTTAGGGCTGAGACCAAGATGTCTACTTTAACACGTTTGTCAAATAAAGCATTGCCAAAGTAATAACATTTGAGATTAAGCTAAAATGATGAGAAGGAGGTAGCCACATGAGAACTAGTGACTGCCTCATAAAACTTGGTCATTAATTTACTCGTTGAACAAATTTTATTGAGGGTATAACATGTTCGTGGCTTAACATGTTATTTGGAAATAACATCAGTCTAGAGCTGATGTTGTAGTGGGAAAAAAATAGACCACAGACAATTACATGTAAATATATTATAAAATATAAGAAATAAGTGCCAGGAAAACAAAATTAAGCAAGCAGTTGTATAACAGGATGGGAGTAGAGGACAGGAGAGAGGTGGTAGACAATTTTGGATAGAGAAATCAGGTGAGACTTTTATATGGCCATGATATTTAGCTGCTCACAGTGATCAGGAAGCCATGGTAATATCTGTTAAAGAACATTCTTAGTAGAGGGAAAAGGTCCTGAAAGATCATGTTCAAGTGTTCCAAGGAAGTGACTGTGGCTGGAGTGAGTGATCCAAAAAAATGCTAATAGGAAATGAGTCCAGAGAAGTATCCAGGGGCCAGATCATTTACAGCTTTATGGGCCATAGTAAAGGCTTTGGATTTTACTTGAGGTATCATGGGAAAACACTAGAGGATTTGAACAGAGGCAGAATTTGAATTTTAAAAGAATCGTTCCTAATTATTCTTACTAGTCTTTGGAGAATGCATTTGAGGTGAAGTTGGGGAAGATTTGAATAAGGGAAACCAATTAGGAAGCTGCTGCACAATTCTAAGCAAGAGATAATGGTGGATTAAGGAGGTAATACTGAAGTTGTGGGAAAGTGATAAGTTTTGCTATATATTTAAAGGTAGAACCAACAGGCTTTCCTTATGAATTCAATGCAGAGTCTAAGAGAATGAGAGGAGTCAAGGATGACTCCATGGTTCTTTTCCTGACTGGCTGAGTGAGTGGGAGTACCATTTCCTGAGATGGGGAGCAGCAGAGGAAAAAGCAGTTTGGGCACTGGAGAAAAGAATGTGTAGAAACTGTTTTGACTGTGTTTGGGTGGGGATGCTCATTACTCATCCCAGAGGAGTTCTTGCATAGGTAGTTGAATATGTAAATATGTAGTTCAGAAGAGAAAATAAAGTTGAAGTGAAAAAAAATTGAGGAAGAGTCAGCTTATATATAGTGTTTAAAACCTTAATGCTGAATGAGATAATTTAGGGAATTTGTATAGATAGAGAAGCAGACTGATGACTGAGCAGAAGGGCCCTCCCACATTTATAAGTCAGGAACAAAAAGTAGCCAGCAAAGGAGACTGAGGAGGTGTGGCCAGTGAGGAAAACCATCACAGTGTGGCTGCCAAAAGAAAGAGTGTCAAGGAGTAGGAAGTGATCATCTACATTAAATGTTGCTTAGAGTCTGGATAAATTAAAGCTTGAGAATTCACCGTTAGATTTAGCAATGCGAAGCTCTTAGTAATTTGGGCAAGATTGTTTTTAAAGGATTAAAGTCCAGTGGAAGTGGATTCAAAAGTAAATGGGGGGGGGGCTTCACTGGTGGCACAGTGGTTGAGAGTCCACCTGCCGATGCAGGGGACACGGATTCGTGCCCCGGTCTGGGAAGATCCCACATGCTGCGGAGCGGCTGGGCCCATGAGCCATGGCCACTGAGCCTGCGCGTCCGGAGCCTGTGCTCCACAATGGGAGAGGCCACAACAGTGAGAGGCCCACGTACCGCAGGGAAAAAAAAAAAAAAAAAAACAGTAAATGGGGGTTTCCAATTTCAGAGAAGTAAGAATATTCAAAATGCACCTATACCTCCTACTAATTATACCTAAAAATACATAAAACAATTACTATAAGACTCTGAAAGGTGGACAAAAGGACATAAAGTGGCTAGGGACCTCAGGACTGGAGGGATAATCCAGTGATGAATTCTCTAGTTTTTGTTTTTGTAACATTTTTATAGTTAATTGGGGATTCTGGTTGTTTGTTCACTTGTTTTTTGTTTCTTAAATATCCTGGCCTGACACTAGAGTAGCCTACAGCTCAGAAATGCCATTGAGCAAAGGCAAAACAAAAAGCCCTAAGACTCTCAAGCCAGAGGACTGGGAAGATGGAGGACTTGTACAGTAGAAGTCCTCTTGACCAAATGTGTTAGGTTAGGAGGCTAGAAGTACAACATTCAAAGTGCCATCTGGGTTGGTTTCTGGTGAGACCTCTCTTCATTACTTACAGACAGCCACCTTCCTGTTGTGCTCTCACATGAACTTTCCTCTGTTTCTAGTGTTTCTTTCTCCTCTTATAAGGATACCAATCTCCTGTAGGATTAGGGCGCCATCACAAGACCTCATTTTACCTTAATTACCCTAAAGGCTCAATCTCCAAATTCAGTTATATTGGGGATTAGGGCTTCAACATACGAATTTAGTGGTAAGGGGGGACATGATTCAGTCCAAAGCACCTGCTGTACTCCAAATGAACACCATGACAGAAACCACCACCCTCCTTACTGGGTGCCATGGAGACTGGGGAGTGGAACACCTATATCAACTGTTCATTAACAGAGGCAATTTTCTGCTTCTCCTCATCTGGTAAACAGACTGAGGCAAAGCCCTGTTGACCATTCCCACCCTCCATTAATAAAGTGGTGTACCAACCTTTCCCTCTTAAGTGCTTTGGAGACTATGAATGGAGGGTTGTTGACCATCCCCACCCTAATGTAAGCAAATGTCATCAAAGAACCAGTGCCTTATTACCTACTAACAATAGAGTGCAGAAAGGATTAAGGAGAGGAGAGAGCTAGAGAGATTCTTTAAATCTGTGTTTGAAGTCCTGGGTATGCCTGTAGGTAGCCATGCATGAAAATGACAAGGGTCAACACAGGGAAATTTCTGATAATTGAACTATGGTGTGGAACACTGCCTAGGTTCAAAATGGCCTCTGAGGGGGGCTTCCCTGGTGGCGCAGTGGTTGAGAGTCCGCCTGCCGGTGCAGGAGACACGGGTTCGTGCCCCGGTCTGAGAAGATCCCACATGCTGTGGAGCGGCTGGGCCCATGAGCCATGGCTGCTGAGCCTGCGCGTCTGGAGCCTGTGCTCTGCAACGGGAGAGGCCACAACAGTGAGAGGCCCACATACCACAAAAAAAAAAAAAAGGCCTCTGGTAGCAAACAAGCAACACAGACCAGTAGAACAATGCAGTAACTTCAAAAATCTAAATTGACATTCAAATCGAATTCCACAAAAGTGAATTGAGACATACATTCTGATTGACTCCTCTAAAAAAAGATTTAAAAAGAAACGAGTCTAGTAACATAAAATGTCAAAGGTACAATTCCACAGTTGCTCGTTATTATACCATTGTATGAGGAAAATCTCAAATAAGAATAAAACAATTGACAGATGCCAACACCAAGATAACACAGATACTGGAATTATCTAAAAAGTTTAACCAATTACCATAAAAATGCTTCAGCAAGCAATTACAAACCCTATTGAAATAAATTGGAAAAAAAGAAAGAGAAGTGATAAAGTAGACCAAAATGGAAATTTTAGAATTAAAAATTACAATAACTGGGGCTTCCCTGGTGGTGCAGTGGTTGAGAATCTGCCTGCCAATGCAGGGGACACAGGTTTGAGCCCTGGTCTGGGAAGATCCCACGTGCTGTGAAGTAACTAGGCCCGTGAGCCACAACTACTGAGCCTGCACGTCTGGAGCCTGTGCTCCGCAACAAGAGAGGCCACGATAGTGAGAGGCCCGCACACCGCAATGAAGAGTGGTCCTGCTCGCCGCAACAAGAGAAAGCCCTCGCACAGAAATGAAGACCCAACACAGCCATAAATAAATACATAATTTTAAAAAAAATTATAATAACTGAAGTTTAAAACTCACTGAATGCCTCACTAGCAGAATGGAGATTACAACATAAATATTAATAGATGTTAATAATTATTAATAGACATTATCCAGCCTGATAACAGAGGAAATATGAAGACAAGATGAACAGAGCCTTAGAATTCTGTGGGACAATAATAAAATATCTAGCATTCATGTCACTGAAGATCCAGAAAGCAACAGAAAAGAATGCAGGACTGAAAAATACTTGAAGAAATAATGGCTGAAAACAACCCAAATTTAGTGCAAGATATAAACCTACAGATTGAAGAAAGTGAGCAAACTTCAAACAGATTACACCCAAAGAAATCCACTCATCATAATCAAATTTATGAAAACCAAAGATGAAGAAAAAATGAAAATGATCAAAGAAAAAGGAAGCCTTGCCTTTAAAGGAATAGTAATTCAACTGACTACATGTTTCTTATCAGGAACCATAGAGACCAGGAGTAGTTGGCACAACATTTTTGAAGGGCTGAAGAAAAGAATAGTAAACCCAGAATTCTGTGCCTAGCAAAAAATATCCATCAGGGATCAAGGTGACATAGATACATTCTCAATGGAAGAAAGTCTGAAAATTCAAAGTTAGCACACCTGCTGTAAAATCATTGTTAAAAGAAATTTTTCAGACAGAAAGAAAATGACACCAGAAGAAAATTTGGAATATAAATAATGAAGAAAGAACAATATTTGGGTAAATACAATAGATTATTCTTTTCCTCTGGTATTATTTAAACTATGTTTGATGGTTGAAAGCAAATAATATAACATTTTCTGATATGGCTCTCAACATATGAAGAGGTAATGTTCTAGATAATTACGTCGTGAAGTGTAAACAGAGCTAATTGGTAAGTTTTCTACATTCCAGTTGAAGTGGTAAAACAGTGATGTATGTTATACATAAATGTATTCCCTAGAGCAACCAACCTTAAAAAAATTTTTAATAAAAAACCATACAGTACGTCGGAAAAAGGGATAAGAATGAAAACAGTGAAGACAACAGAGGAATTAATACCATAGCCAACATAAACTTTATCAATACTTATATTAAATGTAGGGACTTACCTGGTGATGTGGTGGATAAGAATCCGCCTGCCAATGCAGGGGACTCGAGATCAAGCCCTGGTCCAGGAAGATCCCACATGCCGCAGAGCAACTAAGCCCGTGTGCCACAACTACTGACCCTGCACTCTAAAGCCCATGATCCATAACTACTGAGCCTATGTGCCACAACTACTGACCTCGCAATCTAAAGCCCACGATCCATAACTACTGAGCCTATGTGCCACAACTACTGAAGTCCGCATGCCTAGAGCCTGTGTTCCACAACAAGAGAAGCCACCCTAATGAGAAGCCCATGCACCACAACAAAGAGTAGCCCCCTCTCTCCGCAACTAGAGAAAACGCGCGCACAGCAACAAAGACCCAACGCAGCCAAAAATAAATTAATTGATTAATAAAAATACTTATATTAAATGTAAACGTGTGAAACGCACTAAACAGAGAATGTCAAAATAGATTTTAAAATTATGACCCTGTGTTATACTGTCTACCAGAAAATCACTCCAAATATAATGATATAAGTAAGTTAAAAGTAAAAGTGTGGGAAAACATACCATGCCAACAATAATCAAATGAAAAGTGGAGTAGCTATTTTAACACAGTAAAGTAGACTTCAGAGCAAAGAAAATTACCAGGATAAAGTGTGATGTTACCTGATTATACAAGGGTCAATTCACCAAGAAAAGTAGTAATCATAAATGTGTATGCATCAAACAACAAAGCTGCAAGTATGTGAAGGAAAAAACTGATAGAACTAATAATAGAAACAGGTAAATCCACAAACATAGCTGGGGACATCATACCCCTCTCTCAGTAATCAGTAGAACTACTAAAAAGAAAAACAGCCAGATAGAGAAAAACTAAGCAACACTATTAACCAGAAGATCGAATTCACATTTACAGAGCACTCACGGGACAACAGAAAAATACACTTTTTCATTATACGTTTAATTGACCTACAACACTGTGTTCTGGGTACCTGACATAGTGATTACAAAATGATTACCATGAAAAGTCAAGGTACCATCTGTCACCATACAAAGTTATCACAATATTATTGACTGTATTACCTATCGTGTGCTTTTCATCCCCGTAACACTTTTATTTTCTCACTGGAAGTTTGTCCCTCTTAATTACCCTTAGCTATTTCATTCATACCCCCACACCCTTCCCCTATGGCAACCACCTGTTTGTTCTCTGCATCTGAGAGTCTTTTCTGTTTTGTTATGTTTGTTCATTTGTTTTGTTTTTGAGATTCCAAATGTAACTGGATCTACAATATTTGTCTTTCTCTGATTTATTTCACTTAGCATAAAGCCCTCTAGGTCCATTCATGTTGTGACAAATAGCAAGATTTCATTCCTCTATATCTGATTAATATTGCATTGTATAAATGTCATATCTTCTTTATTCTTTTATTTATCTGTGGCTACATAGGTTGCTGCCATATCTTGGCTATTGTAAGTAAAGCTGAAATGAGCATAGGGTTGCATTTATGTTTTCAAATCAATGTTTTTGTTTTCTTCCGAAAAATACCCCAAAATGGAATTACTGGACCATATGATAGTTCTATTTTTAATTTTTTGAGGAACCTCCATATTCTTTTCCATAGTGGCTATACCAGTTTACATTCCCACCATCAGTGCATGTGGGTTCCCTTTTCTTCACATCATTGCCAACACTTGTTACTTATTGTCTATTTGATAATAAAAGCCATTCTCACAGGTGTGAAGTGATGTCTCATTTTAGGATAGATTTGCATTTTCCTGATGATTTGCACATCTTTTCATGTTTCTGCTACCATCTGTATGTCTTCTTTGGATAAATGTCTATTGAGATCCTTTGCCCATTTTTTAATAAGGTTGTTTTTTTGATGTTGAGTTTTTTGTTTATTTTGGATATTAACCCCTTATCAGATATATCATTTGCAGGTATCTTCTTTCATTCAATATGCTGCATTTTCATTTGTTGATAGCTTCCTTTGCTATGCAAAAGCTTTTTAGTTTGATGCAGTACCATTTGTTTACTTTGACGTTTGTTTCCTCGCCTGAGTAGACAGATCCAAAAACTTACTGCTAAGACCAGTGTCAAAGAACATACTGCCTATATTTTCTTCTAGGAGTTTTATGGTTTCACATCTTACATTTAAGTCTTTAATCCATTTTGAGTTTATTTTTGTATATGTTTTTAGAAAGTAGTCCAGTTTGATTCTTTTCCATGTAGATGTCCAGTTTTCCCAGCACCACTTACTGAAGAGGTTATCTTTTCATGATTGTATGTTCTTGCTTATATAATTGACTACATACATATATGGGTTCATTTCTGGGCTTTCTGTTATGTTCCATTGATCTGTGTATCTGTTTTTGTACTAGTACAATACTGTTTTTATTACTGTAGCTTTGTAGTATAGTTTGCAGTCAGAGTATGATATTTTTATCATTGTCCTTCCTTCTCAAGATTGCTTGGGCTATTCAGGGTTATTTGTGTTTCCAGACAGATTTTAGAATTGTTTGTTCTAGTTTTGTGAAAAATGCCATTGGTATTTTGATAAGGATTGCATTCAATTCTTTAGGTTGCCTTTGGGAGTATGGGCCTTTTAATAATATTAATTCTTCCAGTCCATGAGCACTGTATATCTTTCCATTTATTGTGCCATCTTCAGTTTCTTTCAACAGATTCTAATAGTTTTCTTAATACAGGTCTTTTACCACCTTGGTTAGATTTATTCCTAGGTATTTTATTCTTTTTTGATGTGATTATAAATGGGATTGTTTTCTTAATTTGTCTTTCTGATAGTCTGTTGTTAATGTATAGAAACAACATATGTTTGTATATTTTATGTCCTGCACCTCTACTGAATTCATTAATTCTAATAGTTTTGTGCCATCTTTAGGATTTTCTACATGTAGTATCATTTCATCTACAAATAGTGACAGTTTTACCTCATCCTTTCCAATTTAGGTGCCTTTTGTTTCTTTCCCTTTTCTGATTCCTGTGGCTAGGACTTCCAATCCTGTGTTGAATAAAAGTGGCAAGAGTTGGCATCCTTGGTCCTGATCTTAGAGGAAGTGCTTTTAGCTTTTCACAACTGAGTATGATGTTAGCTGTGGACTTCTCATTTGTAGCCTTTATTGTTTTGAGGTACGTTCCTTCTGTACCCATTTTGTTGAGATTTTTTATCATAAATGGATTCTGAAATTTATCAAAAGCTTTTTCTGCATCTACTGAGATGATCATTTGATTTTTATTCTTCAATTTGTTGATGTGGAATATCACATTGATTGATTTATGGATATTGAACCATCCTTACATCCCTGGGATAAATCCCACTTAATCATGGTGTATGATCCTTTTAGTTATTGTTAAATTTGGTTTGCTAATATTTTGTTCAGGTTTTTTGCATCTGTGTTCATCAGTGATACTGACCTGTAATTTTAGTTGTCTGGTTTTGGTATCACTGTAATGCTGGCCTCATAGAATGAGTTCAGAAGTGTTCCTTCCTCTACAATTTTTTGGAATATTATGAGAAGAGTAGGTGTTAACTCCTCTTAATTGTTTGGTAAAATTCACCTGTGAAGCCTTCTGATCCTTGGCTTTTGTTTGTTGGGAGTTTTTTAAATTACTGGTTTGATTTAATTACTAGTAATTGGTCTGTTCATATTTTCAGTTTCTTCCAATTCAGTCTTGTGATTGTATGTTTCTAGGAATTTATCCATTTCTTCCATATTGTCCATTTTTTCTATAATGTTCATAGCAATCTCTTATGATCCTTTGTATTTCTGTGGTGTCAGTTGTAACTTCTCCCTTTTCATTTCTTATTTTTTGTGTGTGTTCCCTCTCTTTTTTTCATATTGAGTCTGGCTAAAGTTTATCTGGCTATCTATACTTCATTTATTTCTGCTCTGATCTTTATTATTTCTTTCTCTCTACTAACTTTGGATTATTATTTTTTTTTTTTTTTTGCGGTACATGGGCCTCTCACTGTTGCGGCCTCTCCCGTTGCAGAGCACAGGCTCCGGACGTGCAGGCTCAGCGGCCATGGCTCACGGGCCTAGCTGCTCCGCAGCACATGGGATCTTCCCAGACCAGGGCATGAACCCGTGTCCCCTGAATCGGCAGGCAGACTCTCAACCACTGCGCCACCAGGGAAGCCCTAACTTTGGATTTTGTTTGTTCTTCCTTTTCCAGTTCCTTTAGGTATAAGATTAAGTTTATTATTTGAAAATTGTCTTATTTCCTGAGGTAGGTTTGTATCGCTATAAACTTCCCTCTTAGAACTGCTTTTGCTGCATCCCATAGATTTTAGATCATCGTATTTTCATTTTAATTTGTCTCCAGGTATTTTTTGTTTCCTCTTTGATTTCTTCAGTGACCCATGGGTTGTTTAGTAGCATTTTGTTTATTTTCCATGAGTTTTTGTTTTTTGCAGTTTTTTTTTCCTTGAAGTTGTTTTCTAGTCTCATAAGATTGTGGTCCCAAAAGATGCTTGATATGATTTCAGTCTTCTTAAATTTATTGTGATTTGTTTTGTGGCCTAGTGTGTGCTCTGCCCTGGAGAATGTTCCATATGCAGTTAAAAAGAATGTGTATTCTGCTGTTTTGGGTTGTAAAGTTCTGTAGATGTCTGTTAGGTCCATATGGTCCAATGTGTTGATTAAGGCCATTGTTTCCTTGTTGATTTTCTGTCATGATGATCTGTCCTGTCAGGATGATGTGTCAACCAAAATTTCAGGAACAGAGACCTGATGGGAATAATGGGACATTTTTGGGGTTTTTTTAGGACTGCAACCTGGGAGACACAGATTGAAGAAACACTTGAACTCCATTCTGTCAGACTACAAAATGGAAGAAATTGTAAGGCCACAGTGATGTGGCAAGAAGTAAGGATGCTTGTTAAGCAAGGATTTATGGGGTCTGAAACCATTGCATAGTTACAAGGGGGGACCTTGAGACTATAAAGTTGTCACTGGTGGATGTTCCAAATATGGCTCATGGTGTCCTTGGTTTTGATACAGTTCAGAGAAAATTTAAGTTCTCAGTGGTGCAGGGATTTGTCTGAGACCAGATCCTTCATGGCCACATGACTTCATTTTTGTAAGCTTGAACTATGATTATTTCATTATTATTTCAGTTTGTCATCAGATGTAAGTGGGGTGTTAATGTCCTCTACTGTTATTGTTACTTTCAGTTTCTTCCTTTATGTTTGTTAGTATTTGCTTTATGTATTTAGGTGCTCCTATGTTAGGTGCATATATATTTATAATTGTTATGTCTTCTTGTTGGATTGATCCCAAGATCGTTATGTAATGTCCCTCTTTATCTCTTGATACAGTGTTTGTTTTAATAAGTCTTTTTTGTCTGATACGAGTTCTGGTACCCACTGGTACCCAGCTTTCTTTTCATTTCCATTTCCATAGAATACCTTTTTCCATCCCCTCAACTTCCATCTGTGTCTTTAGATCTAAAGTAAGTCTCTTACAGGCAGCATATATGCAGGTCTTGTTTTTTTTTTTAACCCATTCAGCCACTCTGTGTCTTTTGATTGCAGCACTTAGTCCATTTACATTTCAAGTAATTATTGATAGCTGTGTATTTATTGGCATTCTGTTCATTGTTTTCGGTGGGGGTGGGAGAGTGTTGTAGTTCTTTTTGTTCCTATCTTCTTCTTTTGTTCCCTTCCCTTGAGATTTGGTGACTATCTTTAATGTTATGTTTGGATTCCTTTTTGTGTGTGTGCATCTATTGTAGATTTTTAGTTTGTGGTTACCATGAGGTTTATATATAGCAGTCTATAAATAGTGATTATTTTATATTGCTGATCTCTTAAGTTCAAACACATTTTAATAACCCTACATTTTTACTGCCCCCTACCATGTTTACTGTTTTTAACATCATATTTTACATCTTTTAGTATGTCTATCCCTTAACTATTTATTGTATATATAAATGATTTTACTTCTTTTGTCTTTTAACCTTCCTGCTATCTTATATATGGTTGACTTACTACCTTTACTGTACATTTGCCTTTCCCAATGAGATTTTTCCTTTCATAATTTTTCATACTTCTAGTTGTGGTCGTTTATTTCCACTTAGTGAAATCCCTTTAACTTTTCTTGTGAAGTCAGTTTAGTAGTGCCGAACTCTTTTAGCTTTTGCTTGTCTGTAAAACTCTTTATCTTACCTTCAAGTCAATGATAGCCTTGCATTATGGAGTATTCTTGGTTTTAGGTTTTTTCCTTTTATCACTTTCAGTGTATCGTGCCATTCCCTCTGGCCTTCAAAGTTTCTGCTGAAAAGTCAGTTGATACTCTTTGGGAGTTCTGTTATATGTAATTAGTCGTTTTTCCCTTGTTGCTTTTAATATTCTCTCTTTAATTTTTGTCATTTTAATTACAGTGTGCCTTGGTGTGGATCTCTTTGGGTTAATCTTGTACGGGACTCTCTGTGCTTCCTAGACCTGATGTCTGTTTTTTTCCCAGGTTAGAGAAGTTTTCAGCTACTATTTCTCCAAATAAGTTCTCCAGCCCTTTCTCTCTTTTTCTGCAGTCCCTATAATGTAAATTTTAATGTGCTTGATGTTGTCCTAGAAGTGTAGGAGCCCCAGCAGCACACATCCCTCTGGTCACCAGAGATATGTGCTCTAGGGGTGCTCCATTTGTGGGCTGCATGGGCCCTTCTGTTGTGGCTGGGCTATTATAGGCATACTGGTAGGCAGAGCTGGCCCCTAGCTCAGTTAGCTGTCAGACCCCCCCTCATTGTGAGGCTGCCATCCATTGGTGTGCGGGTCCAGGTTCCAGAATGTCTGGCTCTACAGCCTGGGGAATCATGGGGCTAGTGCCAGTCTGCTTGTTTGTGGGGCCAGGTCCCTGGGTGGCTGGCTTCAGGGCCTGTGTTCCCATGGTTGGTGCCAGCCCACTGGTGGGTGGGGCTGGGTTCTGGGATAGCTGGCTGCAGGGCCTGCTGTTCCCAGATCTGGTACCAGCCTGCTGGTGAGCAGAACCAGGTGCCATGGCAGCTGTTCTGGGACTGGAGTCATCTGATGGTTGGTGTGGCTAAGTCCCTGGTGCCTGTCTTCAGTGTCTGGGTCGTCCCAAGGCTGCTACTGGCCTGCTGTTGGGCGGGGCCTGTTTCTGGGGTGGCTGGCTGAGGGGTTGTTGGTACTCAGAGAGACCTACAGCTGGTGCCAACCTGCTAGTGAGTGGGGCTGTGTCCCCACATGGCTGGCTGCTTGACCTGGGCATTCTTGAGACTGGTGCTCACCAGCTGGTATGCATGTAAGCCACCAGCACTAATACATTAAAGGGAGTACTCTAAAATGATGCTTGTCAGCACCAGTGTTATCATGGTAGTAAAAGCTTCCAAAAATGGCTGCCACCAGCATCCGTATCCCCAGGACTAGTCCCAGTTGCCTCCTGCTTCTCTGGGAGGCTCTCTAGGGTCAGCAAGTGTGTCTGACCCAAGCTCTTTTCAAATTACTGCCCCTGCGCTGGATCTTGGAGCATATGGGATTTTACGTGCACCCAAGAGTGAAATCTCTGTTTTCTAGAGCTATCCAGCTCTCCAGTATGCAAGCTCTGCTGACCTTCAGTGCCACATGTTCTAGAGGCTTGTCTTCCCAGTGCTTAGTTGCTCCGCGACATGTGGGATCTTCCTGGACCGGGGCACGAACCCGCGTCCCCTGCATCGGCAGGCGGACTCTCAACCACTGTGCTACCAGGGAAGCCCTAAATACCTATTATTGTGTATTCACTTGCTAGCATTTCTGTCAGGCCCATATTTAGCATTTCAAAAATGTTGCCCTTTGTAATACAAAAAATAGCAATTAAAGAAATATAATAGTAAGGGAGAGGCCTAGGATTTGCACATTCCAAGAAAATATATTGTTCATATATTGTCCTTTCAGGAGTTGGACAACCAATGTCAACTAAAAAGAGTAGAATAACAGATTGATACATGCTCAGATATTTGTGGGAAATTTAGCAAAATACTTATGAACATGAATCCAGTCAAGGGAAACAAATAGGATATATAAAATCCATGTTAGCCAAGCTTTTAAAAAGCTATTGTTCATAGTTCTTAGAAACTCCTTCCCTCCTTTCCACATAAGTAAACATCAGAAACCAAGTAGAATACCAAAATGAGAGTGATACGTAATGATCATTTTTCGTATACTCTACAATGTGAAATAGAGTTCTAAAGAGTGAAAGAGAATTGTGGATTGCCTGAATTCAAACTCCTTTTGCATTATAACCATTATAGCTAGGATGTTTAAACAGACTTACTCAGGTTTTTTTCCCACAGAACTAAAGTTGAACTCATGGTCTTTCCCACTGACTTACAGTCTCTACATCTTCAACAACTTACTTTTTGTTAGCACGAACATGAGAATCACAGTTTATTAGTGATATTTTCTATAAATTTTCATTATCATAGTATGCCATTACTTAGAAGTTTTAAAGCCATCATTACCCCCAAAACAGAATTTTGTCTCTCCTTCAAGTAATGGTAAAAACTAAGTTTGAATGATGAGCTTAAACCTTAAATTGGGTCACTTGAGGTCACTGAAGGCCAAGAAAGACCTGACAAGAGAGAGGGTTTTAGCTTTATAGAAGCACTAATTGTGTTACATCTGCTTTTTCTTTCAGAGTTTTAGTTAATTATCTAAATTTTTTGTCCTCTGCTTAATAAAGGATTTAATAGATGATCATATATACATTCCTGGTTTAATCTTATTTTAATGCATTTTCATTGATGGGATAATGCCCTTTTTCTAAGGTATGTAATTATCTTAAGTCAGCATGTTGTCAAGTTTTTCCACAAAAGGTAAAATTGAAGTTAAATGTGGTTAGTTCTTTCATCTCACTGGTATTCAAGTACAGAGGATTTCTTACCTTTCATGAACCAATGAATATTTCATAGAAGTTGATTTTAGAATATGGTGTAAACACGAAATATGGCTGGTGACAGAACAATTTGTTTTCTTGATTGAATTTCATTGGTATCCCCAACCCTAAATGAATCTGACTGATATTTATCTAAAGCACAGATAAATCAGTTGTCCAGAGGAGTCACCTTGGTAGAATAAACATTTATTTAATAATGTTTAAAACACTTTAGAAGTTCTTCTGTAAGAATTGCCTGTATGGGGAGTGATTGCTAATAGGGTTGGGATTCTGCACGTGGGTGATGAAAATAATGTGAAATTTAATAGAGTTGGTGGTTGTACAACCTTGTGAATATACCAAAGACTGCTAAATTGTACACTTTAAAATGGTGAATTTTTTGGTAAATTAGTTGTTTCAATAAAAGTAAGTCAGTTAAAGAATCAGATTCACGCAAGTCTCACTGCTTTATGTATACTTTGATTTTGTATAAATATTGTACTAACCAACCTATTTACTGACCTTAACCATAACACTTAAGTTCACATTTACTGCTCACACTGAAGACTTAACCATCACTGGGAACATTAGAAGACTCAACATCTTCCAAAGGCATCCTCAAAGAGGAATCACAAAAATGTCCTCAGCAATGACACTGAAATAAGTATACAGCATCACAGCGAGCTTGCTTGGAGGACACACGATTTGTGTGTGTTGTGAGATTATTCTTTTATAAAAATTGGTCATATTAACTTGTTACATTCAGTTTTTCTTGTGCAGCAATCCCAGGCTACCCTGGGCCTTGTGAGGTATCTCACAGGGCAGCCCAGAGAGGTATTTGGCCATCCTCAGGGGTACAAGTAGACTACATCTCCATTTTCCTTTGCTTCTAACATATTTGATCACTTCAAAAATAGAGGAGCTGAGGAGAAAGATGGCAGTGCTTAACAATAAATTAAGCTTTTAGTGTTTATTTTTCTTATTAAAAACCTGTTATCTTTTACTTTAAAAAGTATTTACTGGGGCTTCCCTGGTGGCACAGTGGTTGAGAATCTGCCTGCTAATGCAGGGGACACGGGTTCGAGCCCTGGTCTGGGAAGATCCCACATGCCACAGAGCAACTAGGCCCGTGAGCCACAACTACTGAGCCCGCGCGTCTGGAGCCTGTGCTCCGCAACAAGAGAGGCTGCGATAGTGAAAGGCCCGTGCACCGCGATGAAGAGTGGCCCCCGCTTGCCACAACTAGAGAAAGCCCTCGCACAGAAATGAAGACCCAACACAGGGAAAAATAAATAAATAAATAAATATTTAAAGAACAAGAGTCTTTGGGGGAACTTGCATTCTTTCTCTGTGCCTTTAAAAAAAGAAAAAAAAAAAAGTATTTACTGAGTGCCTGTTCTACTGAAGCAAATTCTGGGTGCCGAGGATACAAGAGTGAATAAGAGAGATAAATTTAGGAAAAGTAGACAATAAACAAGCAAATCATAAGTAAGAAAAATATAAAGTGTGCTAAGGCTATGCAGTGAATTAAAATAGGTGATGTGAGAGTGGCTGGTGACTACAAGGAAGCAGTGTTTTCTTCCTGCTACAAAAAACTACATATATATCAAAAGAAATAAAATAAAACATACTTAAAACCCTGCACACCAAGAGATAACCACCATCAGTCTTGGGTGTATGTCCTTCCAAACCCTGCTCTATCTCTGTGTGCTCAAGAGTGTGTACATGTGTGTGATGTTTTGTTTGTATTGTAAAATAAGATCATACTATTAGTACTGTGTTGTGACCTGCTTTTTGCATTTAACATATTATGAACAATTTTATATGTCAGTAATATTACTTTTATAATGCCATTTTAACAATTATAAAATATTCCATTTGGTTGATTTAATCAGTCTTCAGTTATTGGATGCTTGGACTGTCTATTGCATAACTCAAAACAATCACATGAAAGGGTGTCATATTTAGCTAAAGTTTACATGGTCAAAAAATTATTCATTTCTAATGTTGAATGATACAAGTTTCTCTCCATCACTGTAAGATATATACTTTTCATTCTTCTGGTTTGGCTTGTTGTTTGGGGTGGTTTTGTTTCTGCACCACGAGGCATGTGGGATCTTAGTTCCCCAAACAGGGATCAAATTCTTGCCCCATGCAGTGGAAGCGCAGAGTCTTAACCATTGGACCGCCAGGGAAGTCCTGGGGTTTTTTTAAATCTTCTATCTGCCCCCCGGGGACATTCCACAAAGCAGAATCTTCAGCTATTGACTTTTTCCTGTATTTCTTTCCTCAGTTATTTCATTCAGATTTACAACACAAATTGTCTTAACTTCTAGGTGAAAAACCCCCAGATCTTTATCTCAAACCCTGTGTTCTCTGCCATGTGGCTGTCCGACCACTTGCCTTGTCTAAAACCTGTCTTGTCTAAAACCTCAAGACTTGCCTTTTCTAAAACCAAACTATCTTGCCTTGTCTAAAACCAAACAATCCTCAAACTTGCCTTGTCTAAAACCTTGTCTAAAACCAAACTTGCCTTGTCTAAAACCAATCACACCTCTCTGTCTCTTGCTTTGTCTAAAACGTGCCTTGTCTAAAACCAAACAATCACACCTCCCTGTCTCTTCAATTCCAACTCTTCCTCATAATTTCCCTGTTTACTACAAAGATATCATCATGGCCCCAATCATTTTAGCCTAGAAAAGTTAAATTACCTTTGACTCCTCCACAAAGCAGATACGATCCTCTTTCATAATGTGATTTTCAGACTTCTTTTCTTTTCCGTCATCACCTCCTCCCTAGTGGCAAGACACTTTCTGCTTAGCCCGAATTATTGTTTTAACAGTCTCCTCACTGATTTTTTTACTTGGTAACCCCTCCCTTTCAATTCTGCCTATATCCTCTGGATCTTACTGCATCAGTTATCCCCCCTTTGCCTTCAGAATCGTCTCATTCCACCCTCTTTTCCTCCCAATCTTTATTTAAATATGCGCAAGTCTCCCCAGACTTAAAAATGTTTTTGTGACTCTAGACAGCTTTCTCTACTTTATGACCTCAAACTCACCTTGCCACAGTCTGGCTTCAGGCCATTCCACTCTACTAAACCTCTCATTCAATCCCAGTGGCTTCTAATTGACAAATCCAGTGGATTCTTCACAGCCTTATGTCACCAGATTTTTGTCTACATTGGGCTGTTGATAACTTACTCGTAAACTTTTCTGGTTCTCTCTATATTCTCTCTCATTGTTCCTATACCATCTCTTCAGAAAACTCTTCTCACCTTGACCTCTTAAATACTGGTATTTCTGAGGGTTCCATTCTCAGCCCTTGGTTCTCTGCATGTTCTTCATCTACTTTGGCTATTTTAATTACGATTTAGAAGCTTAGGACTTTTAAATCCCTGTATCTGGGCCTCACACTTGTGTGTATAACTGCCTGATGGATCTTACCCTGAATGCTCTACCAAAGGCACCACAAACCTGAAACTATCTTCTCTCCCCTAAAACCGTTCTTAGTTTTCTGTTTATCTCAGGTGGTGGTACTATCATTCACCTAATCATTCAAACCAGAAATGTGGAAGTCATCTTTCATTTCCCTTTCTCTTTCGTTTCATCTCTCCCTTTCCCCTCATCCAACTCGTCATTGCATTCTACAGTATTCACAACTAAACAAGAATTAGTATAATTTCCTAACCAATCTTTGTTTCCTCTGTGTGTATACTTCATAAGTTGCAGTGTGTCCATGAATTTCTCACTCTGAAAGTCTCAATATTCTGTTTATACCATTACCCAACTAACAAATAAAATGACCATTATATTTCATTTTACATGATTTAAAACAAATATTATAATACATAGAAAAAATGTTGCAGTGGCCGCCAAATTAACTAATATAAGGAATGCCTTCAAATAAAGATAAATTAAAACATTGCGAAATCTCTTCTCACCACTTATTTGACAGGAGCTTAGCATTCAGTCTTTCATCCTATTAAGTTTTGCCTTTCAATTGGCATTGCTCTACAAAAGATGCTTGTTTCCTCTCTTCATTCAAGAAACATTTACCTTCTGCCCACTGACTCTCCTAGCCTAGCTGCTATCTGGGTAATAAAGGTATTGCTTTTGCCCAGAGCTCAAGTGAACTTTATTCTGGACATCAAGTTTATCATCTCTTTTGAATATTTCTAATTGTCAGTAGTCTGTATTACAGGAACACTTGAATAATTTTAGTAATTTCAAAGTGGAAGTTATATATATAAACTTAGCTGAGAATTCTGCATTTACCAATAGCTGGGCAGCATGGATTTCAGAGCAACAACTCAAAAACAATTGTTTCATTTTTTTAGAGAATTCCTAATGGGCTTATTTGTGTTTCTTCTTAATTTGTTTTTCTTCTGTGTGTAAAACTGCCTTTCTTAAGGTTTACACAGAAAGATATATCCCCAAATTGAAGCTCTTTTCCTTCCATGTGAGCCTAGGCTGATAATGAAATTGGGGAATTAAGAGGAAGAGAGTTAAGGACAATCTAGAAGAGCAGAACTCACTAGATAGAAATGACTAAACTGAACCCACAAGCTCTAAGAGCAGCCAGGGAGAAAATCAAACTTAAAGTTAAATGATCCATCAGCTACCTTCCTTTTTTAATGAGAAATAAGACAGATGCACATAGAGTATTAACAATAACAATTTAAAATACCCCGAACTTTGTCACGTGTTAGCTTATCAAGAAATAACAACGATTTTATAGCCTTGAAGAGAAATGAAAACCAGCCTCAAAAGGCTGCACACTAGATGTGTAAATATTGGCCTATTCAGAGAAGTGGCATCTGATATATGCGTTTTACCTGTTATGTCACTTAAACATTTCCCACAGGTATTTTCTGGGTTAAAATTTTCTGCACACATTGTGTGAAATGGAGAAGACAAGTGTCAAAACCATAGAATTGTACTTTTTTTTTTTTGGCCTTGCCACGCAGCATGTGGGATCTTAGTTCCCTGACCAGGGATCGAACCCGTGCTCCCTGCAGTGGAAGCGTGGAGTCCTAATCACTGGACCACCAGGGAATTCCCTATTTTTTTAACAGCTTTACTGAGGTATAATTCACTTGCCATACAATTCACCCACTTACTGTATACAATTCAGTGGCTTTTAGTATATTCACGGAGTTGTGCATCCATTACCACAATCACCTTTGCAACATTTTCTTTACCCTAAAAATAAGCACACCTGCCTTAAGCCATCACTCTCCAATCTCACATCCCTAAGAAACGACTCATTTTCTATCAGTTTTGCCTATTCCTAACATTTCATATTAATGCAATCATACAATACATGGTAATCTATGACTGACTTGTTTGACTTAGCATAATGTTTTCAGTGTTCATCCATGTGGTAGCATGTATCAGTACTTCATTTCTTTTTGTTGTTGAATAATATTCCATTGTATGGAAACACCACGTTTCATTTAGTTCAGTTGGTATATATTTGGGTTGTTTCTACTTTTTCGGCTATTATGAATAACAGACCTATGAACATTCATATACAGATTTTTCTGTGGACATGTTTTCGTTTCTCTTGAAATATACCTAGAAGTGGAATATACTTAGAAATGGAACTCTTTGTTGAACCATTTGAGGAACTACCAGATTATTTGTGAAAGCATCTACACTATTTTATATTACCATCAGCTATGTATGAGAGTTCCAATTTTTGCATAAACTCACCAGTATTTGTTATTACCTGTCTTTTTTATTGTTGCCATCCTAATAGGTGTAAAGTGTTATCTCATTGTGGTTTGCAGTTTCCTGATGACTCATGATGTTGAGCTTTTTCTGTGCTTAATGGCCATTTGTGTATCTTGCTTGGATAGTTGTCCATTTTGATCCTTTGCCCATTTTATTTTTAACATTTATTTATTTATAAATTGTTATAAATAGTTTTAGTTGCAGCACATGGGCTTTTCACTTCATTGCAGTGCACGGGCTTCTCTCTAGTTGTAGCACGTGGGCTCTGTAGTTGCGGCACGTGGGCTTAGTTGCCCCTTGGCATGTGGGATCTTAGTTCCCCAACCAGAGATCGAACCTGCATCCCCTGCATTGCAAGACTCTTAACCATTGGACCACCAGGGATCTTAACCACTGGACCACCAGGGAAGCCCCCTTTGCCCCCTTTTTTTTTTTTGCGGTACATGGGCCTCTCACTGCTGTGGCCTCTCCCGCTGCAGAGCACAGGCTCCGGACATGCAGGCTCAGTGGCCATGGCTCACGGGCCCAGCTGTTCCGTGGCATGTGGGATCCTCCTGGACCGGGGCACGAACCCATGTCCCCCGCATCGGCAGGCGGACTCTCAACCACTGCACCACCAGGGAAGCCCCCCTTTTTAAAATTGAGTTATTTTTCTTTTTATTGTTGAGTTATAATAACTCTTTATATATCCTAGATACAAGGCTCTTGTCAGATACATGATTTACAAAATTTTCTCCCATTCTGTGGGTTGTCTTTTCATTTTCTTGATGGTGTCCATTGAACCACAAATGTTTTCATCTTGACAATGTCAAGCTTATATTTTCTTTTATTGCTTGTGTTTCTAGTGTTTTCTCATGAAGGAGTACCATATAATTTTAATGGCTTTATTGAGCCTTGATTGACAGACAGTAAACTTCACATATTTAAAGTGTGTACATTGACAAGTTTTGACATATACATATACCTGTCAAAGTCTGTTGCCCACATATTAATTGGGATATTTGTTTTTTATGATTGCATTTTGGAAGTTCTTTATATACAAATCCTCTTATTACAAATATTTCCTCTCATCTCTGGCTTGTCTTTTCATTCTGTGAACACTGTCTTTCAAAGGGCAGAAGTGCTTAATTTTGAAAAAGTCCAATTTATTGATTTTTTCTTTAATGGCTTATGATTTTTAGTGTCACATCTAAGAAATTTTCACCTAATTCAGTCACAAAGATTGCCTCCTATGTTTTCCCCTCAAATTTTTATAGTTCTACATTTTACTTGTAGGTCTTTGATCCATTTTGAGTTAATTATTCTATATGATGCAAGATATGGATCCAAGTTCACTTTTTGGTAAATTGTTCCAGCACCATTTGTTGAAAAGACATCTTCTTTCCACGTAATTGCCTTTGATCTTTGCTGAAAATCAATTAACCATATGTGTGTTGGTGAGTATATTTCTTCACTCTCTATTCTGTTCCAATGATCTACTGTCCATCTTCGCAGCAGTACCACATGCTTTAATTACTGTTGGTTTACAATGAATAGTGAATTCAGGTAATGTAAATCCTTAAACTTTATTCTTCTCTACCAACATAATTTTGGCCATTCTAGGTCCTTGACATTTTCTGTGAATTTTAGGATCAGTTCATCAATTTCTGGGAAAAAAAAAAAAAAGTCTCCTGAGATTTTGATTGATATTACATTGAATCTGTAAGTCAATATGGAGATAACTGACATATTAACAATATCGAATCTTCTGCCCAATATCGAGTCTTCTGCCCATGACCACTGTATGTGTGGATGTGTGTGTGTCCTTTTATTTTATTTAGGTCTTTAATTTTCTCAGGAGTGTGTTACAGCTTTCAGTGTACAGGTCTTGTTCATCTTTTGTCAGTATGCAAGTATTGCATTTTTTATTGCTTTTGTCACTTGTACATTTTTATTGAAACTCCTGATTGTTGTTTGCTAGCATACAGAAATACAACTGACTTTTGTATATTGATCTTGTATTCTGCCACCTAGCTCTATGTACTTATTAGTTCTACTAGGTTTTTTAATAGATATTATAGGATTTTCTAAATAGGTGGTCAGATAATTTATGAATAAAGACTGTTTTTCTTCTTCCTTTCCAATCTTGTTCCCTTTTCTTTGTTTTTTTTTTTTTTTTTTTGCCATTTACAATGGCTACAACCTGTAATTCAATGTTGAATGGATATGGTGAGAGCAGACATCATTGTCTTGGAGGAACAGTGATCTTAGGAAGACAACATTCAGTCTTTCAGTATTAGTATGATGTTCAGTGTACGTTTTCTGTGGACACCCTGTATCATGTTGAGAAAGTTCCTTCTATTCCTAGTTTGCTACAATTTTGGATCAGGAATGGATATTGGATTTTGTCAAATATTTTTCTGCCTTTATTGAGATGATCATATGGTGTTCCTTTTTGAATTTATTAATCTAGTGAATTGAACCGATTTATTTTAAAATATTAAAGCAACTTTGCATTCCTGCAATAAACCCAAGTTGATCATGATTTTTTATCATTTTATTCTATCTGTAGTCTTCAATTTTCAAGGTACTTAGTTCACTGAAACATGTCCATATCAGAATCATGTCGTATCTTTGCATGGTTCTCTGGTTATCATGAAGCAAGATATGTATGAGTTTGAGTGAACACTGTACCATGCAAAGCAAGATCTGACTCTACTGTTGGATTTGATTTTCTAGAGTGTTGTTAAAAATTTTCACATCTGTGTTCGTGAAGAATATTGGTCTGTAGTTTTCTTATAATATCTTTGTCTAATTTGATGTGTAATGTGGCTTCTTAGATGAGTTGGGAGGCATGTCTCTCTCAACAATTTTCTAAAGAGTTTCTGTAGAATGGGTATTATATATTCTGTAAAAATTTGGTAGAATTCATCAGTGAAGCCATCTGGACCTGGGGTTTTGCAGAAGGCTTAACACTGCAATTTGAATTTCTTTCTTTATCTTATGAATGAGCTTTGATCATTTTTGACTTCCAAGGATTTTGTTCATTTCATCTAACCTGTCAATTATATTGGCACAAAAATTTTTATAACATTACTTTATTATCCTTTTAATATCAGTAAAATCTGTTGTGCTGTTACCTGTCTCATTCCTGTTATTTGTACTTTGTATCTTCTCACTTTTTAGTTTTTTTAAATGGCCATTCTCATTGGAAGTTTATCAGTTTGAAAATTGTTCTTCCTGAAGAACTGGCTTTTGGTTTCATTGATTTTTCTCTATTGTTTTCCTGTTTTCTACTTCTTTGCTTTCCTCTATGTTATTATTTCATTTCTTCTGCTTATTTTAAATTTTATTTCCTCTTATACTTCAGTTTCTTAAGGAAGAAAGTGAGATCATTGATTTGAGATCTTTCCTCTTTTCTAATAAAGTGTTTAGTGCTATAAATTTCCATCTAGATACTGCTTTAGTGACATACTGCAAATCTTGATATGCTGTGTCTTTATTTTCATGCAGTTCAAAGTATTTTGTCATTTCCCTGTGCTACACTGAACATTGTGGTACATGTCTCTTTTTGGATTATGGTTTTCTCAGGGTATATGCCCAGTAGTGAGATTGCTGAGTCATACGGTAGTCCTGTTTTTAGTTTTTTAAGGAACCTTCATACTGTTCTCCATAGTGGCTGTATCAATTTACATTCCCACCAACAGTGCAAGAGGGTTCCCTTTTCTACACACCCTCTCCAGCATTTATTGTTTGTGGATTTTTTTGGTGGATTTTTTTGATGATGGCCATTCTGACCAGTATGAGGTGATACCTCATTGTAGTTTTGCTTTGCATTTCTCTAATGATTAGTGATGATATTGATCATCCTTTCATGTATTTGTTGGCAATCTGTATATCTTCTTTGGAGAAATGTCTGTTTAGGTCTCCTACCTATTTTTGAATTGGGTTGTTTGTTTTTTTTTGATACTGAGCTGCATGAGCTCCTTGTATATTTTGGAGACTAATCCTTTGTCAGTTGGTTTGTTGGCAAATATTTTCTCCCATTCTGAGGGTTGTCTTTTCATCTTGTTTATGGTTTCCTTTGCTGTGCAGAAGCTTTCAAGTTTCATTAGGTCCCATTTGTTTATTTTTGTTTTTATTTCCATTTCTCTACGAGGTGGGTCAAAAAGGATCTTGCTGTGATTTATGTCATAGAGTGTTCTGCCTATGTTTTCCTCTAAGAGTTTTATAGTGTCTGGCCTTACATGTAGGTCTTTAATCCATTTTGAGTTTATTTTTGTGTATGGTGTTAGGGAGTCTTATAATTTCATTCTTTTCCATGTAGCTGTCGAGTTTTCCCAGCACCACTTACTGAACAGGCTGTCTTTTCTCCATTGTATATTCTTGCCTCCTTTATCAAAGATAAAGTGACCGTATGTGTGTGGGTTTATCTCTGGGCTTTCTGTCCTGTTTCATTGCTCTGTATTTCTGTTTTTGTGCCATACCATACTTTCTTGATTACTGTACCTTTGTAGTATACTCAGAAGTCAGGGAGCCTGATTCCCCCAACTCCATTTTTCTTTCTCAAGATTGCTTTGGCTATTTGGGGTCTTTTGTGTTTCCATACAAATTGTGAAATTTTTTGCTCTAGTTCTGTGGAAAATGCCATTGGTAGTTTGATAAGGATTGCATTGAATCTGTAGATTGCTTTGGGTAATATAGTCATTTTCACAATATTGTTTCTTCCCATCCAAGAACATGGTATATCTCTCCAGCTGTTTGTATCATCTTTAATTTCTTTCAGCAGTGTCTTATAGTTTTCTGCACACAGGTCTTTTGTCTCCTTAGGTAGGTTTATTCCTAGATATTTTATTCTTTTTGTGGCAATGGTAAATTGCAGTGTTTCCTTAATTTCTCTTTCAAATTTTTGTCATTACTGTGTAGGAATGCAGTAGATATCTGTGCATTAATTTTGTATCCTGCTGTATCCAAATTCATTGATTAGCTCTAGTAGTTTTCTGGTAGCTTCTTTAGGATTCTGTATGTATAGTATCATGTCATCTGCAAAGAGTGACAGTTTTACTTCTTCTTTTCCAATTTGGATTCCTTTTATTTCTTTTTCTTCGCTGATTGCTGTGGCTAAGACTTCCAAAACTATGTTGAATAATAGTGGTGAGAGTGGGCAACCTTGTCTTGTTCCTGGTCTTAGAGGAAATACTTTCAGTTTTTCACCATTAAGACTGATGTTTGCTCTGGGTTTGTCATATATGGCCTTTATTATGTTGAGGTAGGTTCCCTCTATGCCTACTTTCTGGAGAGGTTTTATCATAAATTGTTGTTGAATTTTGTCAAAAGCTTTTTCTACATCTACTGAGATTGTCATACGGTTTTTTTCCTTTCGTTTGTTAATATGGTGTATCACATTGACTGATTTGCGCATTTTTAAGAATCCTTGCATTCCTGCAATAAACCCCAATTGATCATGGTGTATGATCCTTTTAATGTGCTGTGGGATTCTGTTTGCTAGTATTGTTTTGAGGATTTTTGCATCTATATTCATCAGTGATATTGGCCTGTAGTTTTCTTTCTTTGTGACATCTTTGTCTGATTTTGGTAGCAGGGTGATGGTGGCCTCATAGAATGAGTTTGGGAGTGTTCCTCCCTCTTTTATATTTTGGAAAAGTTTGAAAAGGATAGGTGTTAGCTCTTCTCTAAATGTTTGATAGAATTCACCTGTGAAGCCATCTGGTCCTGGGCTTCTGTTTGTTGGAACGTTTTTAATCACATTTTCAATTTCAGTGCTTGTGATTGGTCTGTTTACATTTTTCTTCCTGGTTCAGGCTCAGAAGGTTGTGCTTTTCTAAGAATGTGTCCATTGCTTCCAGGTTGTCCATTTTATTGGCATATAGTTGCTAGTAGTAATTTCTCATGATCCTTTGTATTTCTATAGTGTCAGTTGTTACTTCTTTTTCATTTCTAATTCTGTTGATTTGAGTCCTCTCCCTTTTTTTCTTAATGAGTCTGGCTAATGTTTTATCAATTTTATTTATCTAATCAAAGAACCAGCTTTTAGTTTTATTGATCTTTGCTATTGTTTTCTTCATTTCTTTTTCCTTTATTTCTAATCTTATCTTTATGATTTCTTTGCTTCTGCTAACTTTGGGGGTTTTTTTTATTCTTCTTTCTCTAATTGCTTTAGGTGTAAGGTTAGGTTGTTTATTTGACATTTTTCTTGTTTCTTGAGGAAGGATTGTATTACTATAAACTTCTGTCTTAGAACTTCTTTTGCTGCATCCCATAGGTTTTGGGTCATCGTGTTTTCATCGTCATTCATTTCTAGGTATTTTTTTATTTCCTCTTTGATTCTTTCAGTGATCTGTTGGTCATTTAATAGTGTATTGTTTAGCTCCATGTGTTTGTATTTTTTACACATTTTTTCCTGTAATTGATATCTAGTCTCATAGCATTGTGGTCAAAAAAGATACTTGATACAATTTCAATTTTCTTAAATTTACCAAGGCTTGATTTGTGACCCAAGATATGATCTATCCTGGAGAATGTTCCATGAGCACTTGAGAAGAAAGTATATTCTGTTGTTTTTAGATGGAATGTCCTATAAATATCAATTAAGTCCATCTTGTTTAATGTATCACTTAAAGCTTGTGTTTCCTTATTTACTTTCATTTTGGATGATCTGTCCATTGGTGAAAGTGGGGTGTTAAAATCCCCTACTATGATTATGTTGCTGTCGATTTCCCCTTTTATGGCTGTTAGCATTCTCCTTATGTATTGAGGTGCTCCTGTGTTGGGTGCAGAAATATTTACAATTGTTATATCTTCTTCTTGGATGGATCCCTTGATCATTATGTAGTGTTCTTCCTTGTCTCTTGTAACATTCTTTATTTTAAAGTCTATTTTATCTGATATGAGTATTGCTACTCCGGCTTTCTTTTGATTTCCATTTGCATGGAATATCTTTTTCCATCCCCTTACTTTCAGTCTGTATGTGTCCTGATGTCTGAAGTGGGTGTCTTGTAGACAGCATATATACAGGTCTTTTTGTATCCACTCAGCCAGTCTGTGTCTTTTGGTTGAAGCATGTAATCCATTTATATTTGAGGTAGTTATTGATATGTATGTTCCTATTACCATTTTCTTAATTGTTTTGGATTTGTTATTTTAGGTCTTTTCCTTCTCTTGTGTTTCTTGCGTAGAGCAGTTCCTTTAGCATTTGTTGTAAAGCTGGTTTGTGCTGAATTCTCTTAACCTTTTCTTGTCTGTAAACATTTTAATTTCTCCATTGAATCTGAATGAGTTCCTTGCTGGATAGAGTAATCTTGGTTGTAGGTTTTTCTCCTTCATCACTTTAAATGTGTCCTGCCACTCCCTTCTGGCTTGCAGAGTTTCTGCTGAATGGTCAGCTGTTAACCTTATGGAGATTCCCTTGTATGTTATGTGTTGCTTTTCCCTTGCTGCTTTTAATATTTTTTCTTTATATTTAATATTTGATACTTTGATTAATATATGTCTTGGCATGTTTCTCCTTCAATTTATGCTGTATGGGACTCTCTGTGTTTCCTGGACTTGACTCTTTCCTTTCCCATGTTAGGGGAGTTTTCAACTATAATCTCTTCAACTATTTTCTTAGACCCTTTTTCTTTTCTTCTTTTGGGACTTCTATCATTAGAACGTTGGTGTGTTTAATGTTGTCCCCAAGGTCTCTGAGACTGTCCTCAATTCTTTTCATTCTTTTTTCTTTATTCTGCTCTGTGGTAGTTATTTCCACTATTTTATCTTCCAGGTCACTTATCCATTCTTCTTCCTCGGTTATTCTGCTATTGATTCCTTCTAGAGAGTTTCTAATCTCATGTATTGTGTTGTTCATCACTGTTTGTTTGCTCTTTAGTTCTTCTCGGTCCTAGTTAAATGTTTGTTTTATTTTCTCCATTCTATTTCCAAGATTTTGGATCATCTTTACTGTCATTACTCTGAATTCATTTTCAGGTAGACTGCCTATTTCCTCTTCATTTGTTTGGTCTGGTGGATTCTTACCTTGCTTCTTCATCTGCATATTTCTCTGTTGTCTCATTTTGTTTAACTTACTGTGTTTGGGGTCTCATTTTCACAGGCTGCAGGTTTGTAGTTCCCACTGTTTTTGATGTCTGTCCCTAGTAGGTGAGCTTGGTTCAGTGGCTTGTGTAGGCTTCCTGGTGGAGGGGACTGGTGCCTGTGTTCTGGTGGGTGGGGCTGGGTCTTGTCTTTCTCGTGGTCAGGGCCACGTCTGGTGGTGTGTTTGGGAATATCTGTGAACTTAGTATGATTTTAGGCAGCCTCTCTGCTAATGAGTGGGGTTGTGTTCCTGTCTTGCTTGTTTGTTTCGCATGGGGCATCCAGCACTGGAACTTGCTGGCCGTTGGGTGGAGCTGGGTGTTAGCGTTGAGATGGAGATCTCTGGGAGAACTCTTGCTGATATTACATGTGCCGGGAGGTCTCTAGTGGTCCAGTGTCCTGAACTCGGCTGTCCCACCTCAGAGGCTGAGGTCTGACACCAGGCCGGAGCACCAAGACTCTTTCAGCCACATGGCTCAGAAGAAAGGGGAGAAGAAAAGAAAAAATTTAAAACTTTTTTAAATTTTTAAAATAAAAAAAATACTAAAATAGAGAGCAACCAAACCCATAAACAAATACACCAATGATAACAAACACTAAAAAGTAAACTAAGATAAACATAAAAATCAGAAACAAATCAGCCTCAGACAGCAAACCCCAAGTGTACAGTTGCTCCCAAAGTCCACCGCCTCAATTTTAGGATGATTCGTTGTCTATTCAGGTATTCCACCGATGCAGGGTACATCAAGTTGACTGTGGAGGTGTAATCCACTGCTCCTGAGGCTGCACGGAGAAATTTCCCTTTCCCTTCTTTGTTCGCACAGCTCCTGGGGTTCAGCTTTGATTTGGGCCCCACCTCTTTGTGTAGGTACTCTCAGGCATCTGTTCCCTACCCAGACAGGAGGGAGTTAAAGCAGCGGCTGATTAGGTCCCTCTTGCTCACTCAGTCCGGGGAGAGGGAGGGGTACAGTAGTCATAATTGGAATGCAGGGCGAGCCTGTGGCTGCAGAGGCCACCGTGACGTTGTAACAGCCTGAGATGCACCTGTGTTCTCCTGGGGACGTTGTCCCTGGATCACGGGACCCTGACAGTGGCAGGCTGAACAGGCTCCTGGTGGGGGGGCAGTGGATAGTGACCTGTGCTTGCATACAGGATACTTGGTGGCGGCAGCAGCATTGTTAGCATTTCATGCCCATCTCTGGGGTCCGAGCCAATAGCCACAGCTCGTGCCCATCTCTGGAGCTCACTTAAGCAGTGCCCTGCCTTCTGTGGGCACACAGGGAAGGAATCCCCTCTCCTCACACACCCTGAAACAATGGTCTCTTGCCTCTTCGACATGTCTGAATTTCTATAAGTTCAATGTTTTTGTATTCCACATACAAGCGATATCATACAGTATTTGTCTTTCTGTTTCTGATTTACTTCACTTAGCATAATGTCCTCTAGGTTCATTCATGGTGACACAAATGGTAGGATTTTCTTCTTTATTTAAGGCTGAATATTCCAGTGTATGTATATATCACATTTTCTTTATTCATTCACCCATTGATGGACACTTAGTTGGTTTCCGTATCTTGACTATTGTGAATATTGCTGCAACAAACATGAGAGTTCAGATATCTCTTTGAGATGTTGGTTTCACTTCTTTTCAATATGTACCCAGAAGTGGGATTGCTGTATTATATGGTAGTTCAAATTTTAGTTTTTTGAGGAAACCTTACATTTTACATCTGCTTATGTCATTAACACCATGCTGTGTTAATTATCAGTTATCTTTAAAGATTTAAATAACAAGAAAATCTTTTCTGTTTGCCTACGTATTTCACATTTTCACTGCTCTTCATTCCTTTGTGTAAGTGCAGATACTCATCTGGTGTGATGGACTTTAACATTTCTTATAGAGCAGGAGAAAAATATTGACATAAATGAGTATATAAGTATTATTAACCTTTTAGTGAAAGAAACCATACATTTTAAAAACAATAAAAGGCTGGGGTGAAATGTTTATAACATATCAGAGTAATAATAACAGCACATATAATAATAACAGCAGATATTGCAAGTGTGTTGTGCTATGTACTGGGCACTATATTAAACCATTTACCATGTATTTTCTCATTTAATCCTTACAACAGCCATTTGAGGTAATGTACTGTTGGGTTTTTTTAAAATTTTTATTGGAGTATAGTTGCTTTACAATGTTGTGTCAGTTTCTGCTGTACAGCAAAAGTGAATCAGTTATACATATACATATATCCCCTCTTTTTTTGATTTCCTTCCCATTTAGGTCACCACAGAGCATTGAGTGGAGTTCCCTGGGCTATACAGTAGATTCTCATTAGTTATCTGTTTTATACATAGTAGTGTATATATGTCAATCCCAATCTCCCAGTTCATCCCACCCCCGACCTTGGTATCCATAAGTTTGTTCTCTACATCTATGTATCTATTTCTGTACTGTTTTAACACTCATTTTGCAAATAAGAATATGAGAATAACAGATAGGGACTAATGTCCTTAACAGTCAGAGATCTAAAATCCAATAATTTAAAAAATTTAAGTGCCAATTCTTAGAAGAAATATCAATAGATAATAAACATTAAAGTAATACTCAGCTTTTCTCATGTAATCAGGAGAATGAGGTAATTTTTAAGCTACCCAATTGGCAAAAATAAGAAGCAGTGTTACTAATATTGGCAAGATATGAAGAAGGATATACTTGTACACTACTAGAGGTATAAATTGGTACATTTTTTTAGAAGGCCATTTAGCTTTACCTATCCACATTTAAAATACACATATCCTTTGACCAGATGACTTCATTTGGAAATCCTTATACAAATTCTCAAGGAAAAATAACGTGTGTGTGTATGTGTGTGTGTGTGTGTGTAGGGAACAATTGAAGACAACCTGATTATCAATAGCAGGGTGTTAAAACGAATGATGGCATAGCTGTATAATGGAGTAAGCATTGAAAGGAATGAGCATGTAGGGAAACAGGCAGTTTGATGGGCTGCTGCTGGGGGGTATAAATTGGTACAACTTCTCTGGTGGGAGTTTTCAAAATAGATTTCAGAAGTCCTCATTCAGGTTGTATCCCTTTTCCCCATGTGTATGCTATGTTATTGAGTGGAAAGAAAAAAGTTGCAGAATAATATGTATAGTAGAACCCAACTGGGTTTGTTTTTTTTTTTTTTTTTTTTGAAGGATATATGTACTTAAAGATTTGTATGTTCCCAGAAGAAGGTTTGGAAAGATACACACCAAGTTGTTAACAGTGATTTTCCCTGGAAAGGAGTAGTTCAACTTTTTAAATGTCTCTATTACTTGAATTTTATAATAACTTTTGCAATAGTTTTGAAAAAAAAAGTTTTAAAAGTTATATCAGTTGTAATTGCCAAAAACACATAGAGCAGTTGACTCAAAAGAAGCAAGACTGTTTCTCCCCAAGGGTTTCCAAACCAAATAAATCAGAATTCTTTCTTCCTGGGCTTAAATGGAATTTTTTTTCTATAGTTAAGATGTTGGGCTCTACCTGTAGGGCTCAGTGGAGTTTAAAAGAACTGAAATTTTATAGACCCCATGTTCCAGAGTATAAGACCAACCTGTTTTGTGAGCATTCAGACAAAAACCGTGCTGCATGGCATTTATAATCTTTACAAACTCATATCAAAAATTAAAATGACAAATTATGCAACTGCAGTTAGAGTTTTTGTTGTAGCTTATGTTGTGTATTTGAAATTGTGCCCAGAATTATAATACAATAATGAAATCCTTTCATCCCTGTTGTGAAAAGGGAAACCAGTGGCAAATGATCACTCAAAACGTTGCCAGTGTGATGCATTGGTTATAAAAGATTATAGAGAGCTGCCTTGGGAATTCCCTGGCGGTCCAGTGGTTAAGACTCAGTGCTTTCACCGCCGTGGGCCCAGGTTTGATTCCTGGTCAGGGAACTAAGATCTCACAAGCTGCATGGCATAGCCAAAAAAAAAAAAAAAAAAAAAAGAAAGGCCACCTTTATCACTGGTTCTCATGTTTTACTATAATCTAACAACAAAATAGAGTGTTCTTCATTTCTGTGAAATACCTAGTAAAATTGTTTAGCTACAAAGTTAGGATGGGTAAATTACCTGGAAAAAGTATTACAAATTAGAATTTTAAAATCAGTTATTAGGAGACAAAGAAGAAATCATTATTCCTTCTAGTGGAATAACACTATTATATGTTAGGCCTTGATCAAAGCCACCTCAAAGTTTTCCATGTAAATGTTATAATCTGGGAGTTTAAACTATTTGTGTTGGAATTTTTTATCTAGAAAAATAATGTGAAGCTAATCATATATCAAGTACATCAAGGAAATTGAATATTTTGCATATGTTTCCTTACTCTATTGAACACTGAAAAATTTACCTTTCTTATAATAGAAGTTTTTTTTCTTTTCCAAATTGCCCAGACCTAAAGTAATATCCACAGTAATATTTTCATATGGAAAAAAAGAAATCTGTCTTTATAGTTTTATTTAAAATAATTATTAGAGAAACCTGAGCAGTAATGAAATTAAAGCTTTTTAGCTTATTATTTTTCTATGTAAAATAGAGGGACCTGAAGGAATGCAAATATTAGAAAATGCCTATAAATAGGAGCCATTACATCAAATCACACCATTTACAAAAGTTACTTCTGTATTTAAAGAAAATATTTTTACGTGGCATGGTGTTGCACTACATAAGAGTGATGATAATACAAACACTTTTACTAAGATCTAAGTGGATGACAGGAATGTTCTAAGTATTTTGCACGTAGTATTTCATTTCTTTTTTACAACAATTCTTTAAGTACTCATGTTACTCAGTTTACAAATAAGGATCTGAGTCTTCAGGAGGTTAAATAACTTGCTTAAGGTCACATAACTGCTAAATGACAGAGCCAGAATTTGAATCCAGGTAATCTGGTTCCAAAATCTAAACTCATCACCACTTTGCCTATAGAGTAGGATTCAAAAGGGAGGACTTCATAGCTATGCAAAGTACAACACTTTTTTTTTTTCTGTCTTTTATCTGAGAGGTGCTCAGCAATATCTACCTTACTGTCTGTTTGGGAAGCTCAAATTGTATCATTGTAGATTTACTGCTTTGGGTTTACAAGACTTGGGGATGTCAGGAATCTCTATTTAAAATTCAGACTTTTACCTAAGGAGTTATACAAATCTAAAGGGATGATGACAGTGTCCAGGAACTCAGTAATGAAACACAGGGTCGATGGCTGTGGAGCAGCAAGGAAGGGCGGAGAGATGGACTTGGAAATCACAAAAGAGGAGAGAGAGGCCAACAACTGACTAAACTAACCTCTGGATTTTTGCCAAAGGCTGAAAAACAATAGCCAACAATTTACGTTTTTTATGACTCAGGACAATAATTAGTAAGATGTAGGGATTTTTTTGACATTACTTCAGTGTATACCATTTACCATCTCTTTGATTCTAGTAAATACAGCATAGCTGATGCTACTCAGCATTGATATGTTATATTAACTAAATGCCATTACCTTTGTCTCACAGCAATCAGCAGGCCTTTTTACTGGAGAATGTCCCTTGTAATAATGCAAGCTGTGAGGGGGCACGTCGTATGTTTAAAGTCTACTGGGAACTGATGGACCTAAACCAAATCAGAGATGCAGTGGTTGCCACCTTCTTTGATATTTACGAAGATGTGAGTTCAGAGCTCTTCTGTGTGTTTGCAATCTAACTGCCGTCCACCTTATCTCACTTTCACCCTATTTGACCAGAAAATGTAGATGAGATTATGAAAGCAAATGAGTTAATTAAAGAAAGCTCCTTTTAATGTTAAATGACAGAGGGAACACATTTATTGATACCACTGACTGATCAGTACAGTGAAATATGAAAATGCTTTTATCTAATTTTATGCTTGTTTAGATTAAACCACTAGAGAATCATGCTCACAGCAATTGTGCATGTGCACGAGTAGAGAAAAGAACAGCCAACATATAACAGACCCTTAAACCTGCACAAGATCACAGAAGAATGGGGTCAGTGTGTACTCTCTCTTAACCTAGTGAACTAGAGTTGGCATCTATTGCCACAGATTCCTGTGACTGTCTTCAGTTCCCAGGTGGCCTGGGAAAGGCGCTCAGGGCCCTGGTTTTCTTCTTTCTAATGTCAAAAGCCAGTTTATCAAGTGCTTCTGGGCATTGTTGAGGGAAAATAGAATCTCCCAAGCTGTTTTGTTCTTTAAAAGAAAGCCAGTTTATCATTCAGAAAAATAATAAATTCTGATAAAAATGTGTTAAATTCCAGAGTTAATATGTCACAGTATATCCTTGTAAAACAATTTGATTATTTTAAAACGTTAAATCTCCATCAAGACATTATGTCCAACCCTAAGCCCGGTAGGTTGGTTTTTTTTTTTTTATAAGAGGCTAATTCTCAATTATATGAATTATCCAAGTCCTTATTTTCCTCTGTCTCTCTGCTACCAAATCTTGTGTTTGTTCACTTTTCATAAGCAATTTCCAAGCATAAAAGTAATTGGTAAAAATATCACAAGAGGTAAAATCAAGAGAATTAACTACAAATCAATTAATTTCTGTACATAAAAATATCATAAATGAAATTTAAAATGTGTTTAAATCTGGGAAATAAATTAGCTATGAAAGAATTAAATAATTAATATTCTTAACATAGAAAGTCATACAAGTCACCAGAAACTCCCACTGGAAAAACAGAACATGATTAAGGCAATTTACAGAAAAAACACAAGTAGCTAACATATGAAAAGATATGATAAATGATCAATCTCATTAAGAGTCAGCAGAATGGAAATTTAAATGAACACACCTTTTTTACCCCCAGTAAAATTAGCAAAGCTTCCCACTTTTTTAGGAAAAAAAAATAATGGGGGCCAGGGCAGATGAAAAGGTACCTTCTTTCTCTGATGATTGGAAACACTTTGGTACTCCATATCACAGACCTTTAAAACTTCATGCAGATATGACTGGAAGGAAGTACAAAGTGCTAACAGTTATTTTCAGAGATTTAAATTATAGGTGTTTTTCATTTTATTTATATTTTAATATTCAAGTTTTCTTATTTTTAATATTATTTTTATTTTAAACATCAAGTTGAATAAATAAGGTTTATATTTACATGGTAAACATATCATGCATTTTCATCATTTTTTTCATTCAGTCTAGTAGTTTGTTCTTACCATTTTTATCTTTTTTCCAGGGAATCTTGGACATTGTAGTACTAAGTAAAGGATATACAAAGAATGATTTTGCCATCCATACACTAAAAAATAACTTTGAAGCAGATGCTTATTTTGTTAAAGTCATTGGTGAGTATTTGTTTTGTATGTTTTATTATTACTATTAAGTATTAACATTTAATTTTTTTATACATCTTTATTGGAGTATAATTGCTTTACAGTGGTGTGTTAGTTTCTGCTTTATAACAAAGTGAATCAGCTATACATATACATATGTTCCCATATCTCTTCCCTCTTGCGTCTCCCTCCCTTCCACCCTCTCTATCCCACCCCTCTAGGTGGTCACAAAGTACCGAGCTGATCTCCCTGTGCTATGCGGCTGCTTCCCACTAGCTATCGGTTTTACATTTGGTAGTGTATATATGTCCATGCCACTCTCTCACTTTGTCACAGCTTACCCTTCCCCCTCCCCATGTCCTCTAGTCCATTCTCTTGTAGGTCTGAGTCTTTATTCCCATCCTGCCCCTAGGTTCTTCATTACCTTTTTTTTTTTTTTTTAGATTCCATATATATGTGTTAGCATACAGTATTTGTCTTTCTCTTTCTGACTTACTTCACTCTGTATGACAGACTCTAGGTCCATCCACCTCACTACAAATAACTCAATTTCGTTTCTTTTTATGGCTGAGTAATATTCCACTGTATATACATGCCACATCTTCTTTATCCATTTATCTGTTGATGGACAGTTAGGTTGTTTCCATGTCCTGGCTGTTGTAAATAGAGATGCAGTGAACATTGTGGTACGTGACTCTTTTTTTTTTTTTTTTTTTTTTTTTTTTTTTTTGTGGTACGCGGGCCTCTCACTGTTGTGGCCTCTCCCGTTGCGGAGCACAGGCTCCGGACGCGCAGGCTCAGCGGCCATGGCTCATGGGCCCAGCTGCTCCACAGCATGTGGGATCTTCCCGGACCGGGGCACGAACCCGTGTCCCCTGCATCGGCAGGCGGACTCTCAACCACTGCGCCACCAGGGAAGCCCCCATGACTCTTTTTGAGTTATGATTTTCTCAGGTTATATGCCCAGTAGTGGGATTGCTGGGTCATATGGTAGTTCTATTTTTAGTTTTATGACGAACCTCCATACTGTTCTCCATAGTGGCTTTATCAATTTACATTCCCACCAACAGTGCAAAAGGGTTCCCTTTTCTCCAGCATTTATCGTTTGTAGATTTTTTGATGATGGCCATTCTGACTGGTATGAGGTGATATCTCATTGTAGTTTTGATTTGCATTTCTGTAGTTAATAATGATGTTGAGCATTCTTTCATGTGTTTGTTGGCAGTCTGTATATCTTCTCTGGAGAAATGTCTATTTAGGTCTTCTGCCCATTTTTGGATTGGGTTGTTTGTTTTTTTGATATTGAGCTGCATGAGCTGATTGTAAATTTTGGAGATTAATCCTTTGTCAGTGCTTCATTTGGAAATATTTTCTCCCTTTCTGAGGGTTGTCTTTGCATCTTGTTTATGGTTTCCTTTGCTGTGCAAAAGCTTTTAAGTTTCATTAAGTCCCATTTCTTTATTTTTGTTTCTATTTCCATTTCTCTGGGAGGTGGGTCAAAAAGGATCTTTCTGTGATTTATAACATTTAATTTTGTATCCTCTCTGTCAACACACATTTTCCAAAGAGTAAAACATGCTCCTGCATAACGTATGTACAGCTCTCCAAAGCAGATTATCAGCTTCAGTACAACAGTACCACCCTGTTCAAATTTTGCCAGCTGTCCCAACAATGGCTTCTTTCTTTCTGACCCAGAAGTCTGTCGAGGAATACCTACTGTCACATCTTCTCCAATCTGGAACAGTTCCTTTTCATGTCCTTATCAGTTTTAAAGAATACAGGCCTTACATTCTGTAAGATAATCCTGTTTCTTCTTTACCCAGCTCAGGATACACATTCTTTGCAGAAACTCCACTACATGGAATTTAGTGGAACCAATGCTGTGGCCTCTCAGTACATCAAATCAGTAAGCATGTGATGTTGACCTGTCCTACCACCCTGGTGATAACCTTGATTATCTGGTCATCTTGATCACTACTACTAGGTTTCCCCACCTTAAATTCACTATTTCCCCCTTTGTAATTGATTAGTATTTTGTGGAGGGGTATTCTGATATTACTTTAATAGACTTTTCCATATCAAATTTCTACCTACCAGCCTTAGAGTCCATTGACAGCTCCTGCCTGAATCAACCATCTATTTGATAGGTATCAAAGAGTGATTCTATTTCCAACACCCCTGCATTTTTTAGTTGGCATTCTACTCTAAGGAAGATCTTTCACTTATCTCATTTATCAGTATAGATCTGTGTATTTGTATTTTATTCAATAAATAATATCATTTCTTTTAATGTTAAAATTGATCCCGGTGAGGGCAGTAGGAGCTCCTTCAGACTGGCTCCTTTATCTTTTCGACATGTGCTCTGGGAAAACAAGATATTCCAGGTGCATCATTTACCTCCCTTGTCCTAAGTCTAGAATCTGATCTCTTTCTTCAAGGAGCCCTGGTTCCTTTGAGTAGAGGATGGTATTTCCTCAATGGACAGAACTAAGAAATACAAGTAATGTCTCACACATACACAACACATATATACGTATATTTGTATATTTATATATGTGTATACAACACGTGTATTTGTATACACAAATATACATACCTAAATATGTGTTATATACAACACATATATGTGTATATGTGTTGTATACAACACATATATGTGTATACAACACATATATTTGTATACACAAATATACATACCTAAAACTATTTTATATGTATAACAATATACAATATACATATTTTATACGTATATTTTATATGTATAACAATGAATTCATACCATTACTTCCATTTCTAATCCAACACAGCATTTCAAGAGTTCCTTCTAATCTTTTCTGTTTGTAGACATCTTCTCTAACTCCCGTTTTCCTCAGTATAGTTACTTATTTGTTCACTGTTACCTGTTCCCAACCATGCAAGCCATCTACCATCTCCTCCACCTAACACTTATGTTCATCATAGAGATCCTGTACATGTTTTGTTAAGTGTATGCCTAAGTATTTTATTTTCTTCGATGAGATTATAAATGTTATTGTGTTTTTAAGTTTAGTTTCTGCATGTTTGTTTTTAGTGTATTGAAATACAATTGATTTTTGTTTGTTGATCTTGTATACTGCACCCTTGCTCAAGTCACTTATTAGTTCCAGGAGGGTTTTTTTAGATTCCATGGGATTTTCTACATACAAAATCATGTCATTTGCAAAGAGGGACAGTTTTATTTCTTCCTTTCCAATCTGTGCCCTTTTTTTTCTTTTTCTTCTTCTAGGTAGACTTTCCATTGCTATTGGTACGTTGAATAAGATTGGTGAGAGTGGACATCCGTGCCTTGTTTCTGATTTTAGGGAGAAAGCATTCCATCTTTCACCATTAAGAATGATATTAGCTTTTTAGCTCCGTATTGTATTAAGGAAGTTTCCCCTATTTCTAGTTTGCTGAGAGTTTTATGATGAATTGGTGTTGAAAGGTAACTGTTTTTGTGTCACTGTTATTATAGTTGACATCAAGACAGCCATATCTGTTCATTTGTGAATGAAATGACACAGTATTTCGTATAAATATTTATTACAGTTTTGAAGCCGTCATAAATAGCTGAACACAGAAAAGCGACAGAATAATGAATGAGTGTTGAGAGATTTATTTTGAAAAATGAAAATGACAGAAAATGTAATTTTCTTTTCTAACCAGCAAATTCACTCTTATTTGAATGAAATAAGAGTATCTCCCCATCTTCATTACTACTGCAGCCACAGAATACTGGTATTATGAGTCTAACCATTTCTGTACTTTTTATCCATATGACTGTCCCCTGTTCTTTATGATTTTGAAGGGGGTATTATTTGGCTATTTCAGAGCTGCTCAAGAAAAAGTAAGCTTCTTTAAAGAATTAAGTAATGATACAACAAACTACTTGAAAATGAAATGACATATCTGAGGTTTTTCTTTAATACAGGCAAGTGGGAAATGGAGTATAGGTGAAATGACTTTGGCCATGTGTTGTTGACAGTTGAAGTTGTGTGAAGTATGAGTGGGATTCCTGATACTATTCTTTCTAATTTTGTTTATGTTTGAAAAATTACACGTAAAAATTTTAAAAACCCAAGAGTCTCTTGAGAGTCTGTGGCCTGTAACTTCCTAACCTAAGTCAAGGATGGGTATCACTGGTAGCACTGCCGTCACCTTAACAGTATCACAAGGAAAGTTTTCTCCAAACATCACCAAGCTCAGACCCAGAGATAGCCAATTTGGTGTAGGAAGTTTTAGTTTTAGAAAGCAAGATAACTTTGCACTTATAGATATTAACATAAATATTAATAACATGCTTTATAGAAAGGTCATGGGTAATGAGATAATTTAGAGCAATCGTTTGTGAAAAATAACCTTCTCGTTGTCTTGAGATGCTCTTCCACTCTTTCCTTTGTTACTTGTTTTCCTTAAGCAGACAGTTACTAGTATATAATTACCCTTTTAAAGCCATCTACAATGTCCAGAGTTGATTTTGCTGTAAAGTAGCTGTTACTCTAATGCTCAAACCAGCCTATGTTAAATGTCACTGTCTTAGTTAAGGAAATTCGGGTACTTAAGCTTCTGTATGTGGCTAGGGAAAGGTAATACTATCCTTCTGCCTGTTCCCTCACTGATTCCAACACCACAGATCTACAGAATGCTCTCCACACAGGGGACTCTGTATGTTGCAGAATTGGAGGGGTTCCCTAGCTCCCCTGAATCAGAACTAGCTCCTAGCTCTAATTTTTTTCTCTTATTCCTGTCAGATACATTAGAGGTTCTGCATTCTGATTCTACTAGTACTTAACGCAAATTTCTAACAAGCATATGTGGACCTGTATTTCCTTGGATTTTTAAAATTGTAACAGTATCTTCACCTTTCACTACCCAAATAAGTTGAGACCTTGCAAAAGCTTTTATTTCCCTGCCTTCTTCCAGATTTTGTTGAAATAATGTGGAAGTTTATTTCTGGATGACTGATTTGGTAACAGTTACAACCGTGTTATCAATGATTGTTTAAACTTAACAAGTTTTATTGGCTTTATCGTCACCATTTACATATATACCACATCTTTACCTTTCTTCACTCGAATTCCTATTTCTTTTGATGGAATGCTTCCTCAAGAGATTTTTCAGAAAGTTGTACATAGGCTAATATATTTTCTGAGTACTGTTGTGTCTTAAAATATCTTTTATTAAGCATAGGATTTTTTAATTTAAAAAATAATGAATGAAAGGTAGGTAATCAATAACAGGCAAAAGAAGTTTTCCATATAGAGTCTAAAATAATGTCTAAATGACAAGAATGGGTGGGATGGGGGTCTTTATTTCACATGTGATACTTGATTATGATATTTGCTTAGTATTCATGTGTCTTAAACAAAAACTAAAGACATTTTCAGAGACTGAATGTGAACAGTCACCCATAATCCAGGCAAGGATTTTTCATTTTAAATTCTACTAAAACCATTATACAACATTGACCTTTATAGCTTTGACTTTATTCTAGTCATCCTTGTCCCAACCTGCACATTGGTTTGGTGTTACAGTATTTATGCACAATTATTGCAGTTTTTTGGTTTTGGCATTTGTGTAAAGTAGCTAATGTAAACTGAATCACAAAGCTAGAAGCCAAGGTTTATACTTTAAATATCTTTAAGAATACATGGGCTAAAAAAATTGCAGAGGAAGGAAGACTCCCAAACTCATTCTATGAGGCCACCATCACCCTGATACCAAAACCAGACAAAGTTACCACTAAAAAAAGATAATTACAGGCCAATATCACTGATGAACATAGACGCAAAAATCCTCAGCAAAATACTAGCAATTCGAATCCAACAATACATTAAAAGGATCATACACCATGATCAAGTGGGATTTATCCCAAGGATGCAAGGATTTTTCAGTATCTGCAAATCAGTCATTATGATACACCACATCAACAAATGGAAAAATAAAAATCATATGATCGGGCTTCCCTGGTGGCGCAGTGGTTGAGAGTCCGCCTGCCGATGCAGGGGACACAGGTTTGTGCCCCGGTCCAGGAAGATCCCACATGCTGCGGAGCAGCTAGGCCCGTGATCCATGGCCACTGAGCCTGTGCGTCCAGAGCCTGTGCTCTGCAATGGGAGAGGCCACAACAGTGAGAGGCCCGTTTACCACCAAAAAAAAAAAAATCAATCATATGATCATCTCAATATATGCAAAAAAGCTTTTGACAAAATTTAACGCCTATTTATGATTTAAAACTCTCCAGAAAGTGGGCACAGAGGGAACCTACCTCAAATAATAAAGGCCATATATGACAAACCTACAGCTAGCATCATACTTAATGGTGAAAAGCTGAAAGCATATCCTCTAAGATCAGGAACAAGACAGGGATGCCCACTCTCACCACTTTTATTCAACATAGTTTTGGAAGTCTTACCCATGGCAATCAGAGAACAAAAACAAATAAAAGGAATCCAGTTGGAAAAGAAGAAGTTAAACTGTCACTGTTGGGCTTCCCTGGTGGCGCAGTGGTTGCAAGTCTGCCTGCCGATGCAGGGGACGTGGGTTTGTGCCCCGGTCTGGGAAGATCCCACATGCCGCGGAGCGGCTGGGCCCGTGAGCCATGGCCACTGAGCCTGCGCGTCCGGAGCCTGTGCTCCACAACGGGAGAGGCCACAACAGTGAGAGTCCCGCGTACCACAAAAAAAAAAAAAAAAAACTGTCACTGTTTGCAGATGGCATGATTATATACATAGAAAATCCTAAAAATGCTACCAGGAAACTACCAGAGCTAATCAATGAATTTTGTAAAGTTGCAGGCTACAAAATTAATAAACAGAAATCTGTTGCGTTTCTATACACTAACAATGAAAGATCAGAAAGAGAAATTCAAGAAACAATCCCATTTACCATTGCATCAAAAAGAATAAAATACCTAGGAATAGACCTACATAAGGGGACAAAAGACCTGTACTCCAAAAACTATAAGACACTGATGCAAGAAATCAAAGAAGAAACAAACAGATGGAAAGATATACCATGTTCTTGGATTGGAAGAATCAGTATTGTGAAAATGACTATACTACCCAAGGCAATCTACAGATTCAGTGCAGTTCTTATCAAATTACCAATGGTATTTTTCACAGAACTAGAACAGTAATCTTAAAATATGTATGGAGACACAAAAGACCCCGAATAGCCAAAGCAATCTTGAGAAAGAAAAATGGAGCTGGAGGAATCAGGCTCCCTGGCTTCAGACTATACTACAGAGCTATAGTCATCAGAACAGTATGGTACTGGCACAAAAATAGAACTGTAGATCAATGGAACAGAATAGAAAGCCCAGAAATAAACCCACCCACCTATGGTCAATTAATCTATGACAAAGGAGGCAAGACTATACAGTGGTGAAAAAAACAGTCTCTTCAACAAATGGTGCTGGGAAAACTGGACAGCTACATGTAAAAAAATGAAATTAGATCATTCTTTAACACCATACACAAAAATAAACTCAAAATGGATTAAAGACCTAAAGGTAAAACTCCTAGAGGAAAACATAGGCAGAACACTCTCTGACATAAATCGCAGCAATATCTTTTCCAATCCATCTCCCAGAGTATGGAAATAAAAACAAAAATAAACAATTAGGACCTAATTAAGCTCAAAAGCTTGTGCACAGCAAAGGAAACCATAAACAAAATGAAAAGGAGCCCACAGATTGGGAGAAAATATTTGCAAATGATGTGACCTACAAGGGATTTGTCTCCAAAACTTACAAACAGCTCATGAGGCTTAATATCATCAAAACAAACAGCCCAGGGCTTCCCTGGTGGCGCAATGGTTGAGAGTCCACCTGCCGATGCAGGGGATGTGGGTTCGTGCCCCGTTCCGGGAAGATCCCACATGCCGTGGAGCGACTGGGCCCATGAGCCATGGACGCTGAGCCTGCACGTCTGGAGCCTGTGCTCCACAACGGGAGAGGCCACAACAGTGAGAGGCCTGTGTACCGCAAAAAAAAAAAAATGGGCAGAAGACATAAATAGACATTTTTCCAAGGAAGACATATGGATGGCCAAGAGGCACATGAAAAGATGTTTAACATTGCTAATGATTAGAGAAATGCAAATCAAAACTACAATGAGATATTCCCTCATAGTCAAAATGGCTATCATCAAAAAATCCACAAACAATCAATGCTGGAGAGGGTGTGGAGACAAGGGAACCCTCCTACACTGTTGGTGGGAATGTAAATTGATACAGTCACTATGGAGAACAGTATGGAGGTTCCTTAAAAAACTAAAAATAGAACTACCATATGACCCTGCATTCCTACTCCTGGGCATATATCCAGAGAAAAACATGGTCCAAAAGGATACATGCACCCCAGTGTTCATTGCAGCACTGTTTACAATAGCCAAGATATGGAAGCAACCTAAATGTCCATTGACAGAGGAGTGGATAAAGAAGATACGGTACAAATATACAATGGAATATTACTCAGCCATAAAAAATGAAATAATGCCATTTGCAGTAACATGCATAGGCCTAGAGATTGTCATACTGAGTGAAGTAAGTCAGACAGAGAAATGGAAATATCATACAACATCACTTATATGCGGAATCTAAAAAGAAATGCTACAAATGAACGTATTTACAAAACAGAAATGGACTCACAGGCTTAGAGAATTAACTTTTGGTTACGGGGCAGGGAAAGGTGGAGGGAAGGGATAGTTAGTGAGTTTGGGTTTGACATGCACACACTGCTATATTTAAAAAGGATAATTGACAAGGACCTACAGTATAACACAGGGAACTCTCCTCGATGTTATGTGGCAGCCTGGAGGGGAGTTGGGGGGAGAATGGATACATATATATGTATGCCTGAGTCGCTTTGCTGTGCACCTAAAACTATCACAATATTTTTAATTGGTCATACTCCAAAATAAAATGAAAAGTTAAAAAAGTATAAAATAAAAATTGCTCATTAAAAATAACAAATTTATTCCATCCATCCTTTCTTGTGGATTTTTACCTGGACATGATAAGCATCAGATAATATTAAAAATTAAAGCTAATATTTTAAAAATTAATATATTATTATAGCATAAATTTTTAAACCACTGATTTATTTTTTAGTGTGGTTTCATGGAGTTGTATTATGTACACAAGTTGTGTGTGTGTTTGTATATATGCATGCACATATGTGTGAAATTCACTACAGGACACATAAGACAGGAGTGCAGTGTGATACACCAAAATAGAGCCGGATTAGAATTTGGATAGCATGGCCACTAATATTACATTTACCTCTCTGGCCCAGAAATCCTTATCACTAAAATGAATGATTCATACCAGTTGATTACAAGACTCCTCTCAGCTCTAGACACTTAAAATAAGACTATAATACATTCATGTACTGCAAAGGGGAATAAAAAAAACCAATGACAATGTATCAATTAAAAAGTTATTTAGAGCATATTAATAAAGCAAATACTTAATATAAAAAAAGAATACATGGGCTATAATGTACAGTGTTTTTTTCACATGAAATGATAAGATCCTAAGCATTGTCATTTTAAAGAAAACTTATGAATTGCACATCCCATGAGTCATGTTTTAAACTAATTAGTCTAATAACCAGTAGTTCACATAGCTTATTAAGTATTTTAATTGCAGTTTTTAATTTAACTCTGTGAATAGGCTGTCTTAAATTTCGTTAATCTTTTTTAAACAACTTTGGTTTTTAAAGTCTAGGGGTATTAGAAATTACTTTTTAGAGCAGTTTATTTTAAAAGACATTATAAAATGCTATAAGTCTATATAGACCTTTATAATATGGTTACAGATACTAATTACAAAAGTTTATGAAATGGTTAGAATCCTTAAACCTCTAAAAATTAGTCTGTGGATCAGTCGATATCACCTAGTTAGTAGGAAAACATTTATTGACACTTGAAATGAGAAGCAGAGAGATACTTAAACACCAAACAATGGAAAACAGTTCTTGCCCTCAATAAGCTCACAATGGCGGAAAACACAAATAGTAGGAGGCTGAAAATGTATACCAGTATCTGTCCTGTTAAATTTCCCTTTCCCATAATGGGCTGTTTATGTGTTTTAGCCCTTCCCAGTTTTTGTTATAGTTGCTTAAGAAAAATGTCTTACTGCACTTATAGCCATATGCTTTTAAGCAAAAAATAAACTGTCCACTTCTAGGAAGTAAGCTTTTGCTGTAATAATAAATTCTGCCTTGGAGCACTTAGGGTTTTTTTTTTTTCCTAACTAAAGCACAAAGGTTGGAATTTTTATTTCGATGTCACTGGGGAAATTACATTCTTGCACTGATTTAGTAGACTACTGATACTTTTTACTTGTTCATAAGCTTGACATTATGGAGTCTTAAAATAGTAATTTCAGGGTGACATTTGTAAAAGCATATTTCTTTTTTGATTATGCAAGAGAATTTTAAGGCATTATTCCTTTTTTATTTGTAAATTTTTAATTTGGTATTTTGTTTTCTCATTACAAAAATAATTCAGCCTATTGTAAAACATTTGGAAAGTCTGGAAGAGTATTTTTTAAAAGCTGTGCTCTTTGCCACAGACCTTCAATTTGTAAAAAAAAAAAAAAAAAAAAAACACAGTATCTGAGAAGGATAATTATGCAGAGCACAATAAAACAAGGTATATATACCTGTATAATACATATGACATATATGTATGACATATATGTATGATATGTATGATACATTTAAACCTTATCATTTTGATCCTATTATACACTGTAATGTGAAACTTGAAATTTAATAGAGGAAGTCGTAAAAAACAAAATAGATGCAGGAACCCAATTTTTAGCTTGCTGTATACAGAATGAAAGAGACTATTATGTAATTTTGAGTAAATACTCTCAACTATGCTAAATAAAATACAGATATTCAGTCTTGTAAGAAAATAAAATAATCCAGTGTTTCACTGATTTCCCATCTTCTACAAATGTAGTATAATGTGTTTTTTAAATGAATTACTGTCTAGTAACCGCATGGTCTTTCAAAAGAGTGCCATTCCCTTTGTGACCTTCAGTAATGTATTGGCCCAAGCTTCAGGTTCTTTTTTTTTTTTTTAATATTTATTTATTTATCTGGTTGGTTGGTTGGTTGCACCGGGTCTTAGTTGTGGTAGGCGGGCTCCTTAGTTGTGGCTCATGGACTCCTTAGTTGTGGCTCAGTGATTCCTTAGTTGTGGCAGGCAGGCTCCTTAGTTGCATCTCGCCAGCTCCTTAGTTGTGGCATGCATGTGGGATCTAGTTCCCTGACCAGGGATCAAACCTGGGCCCCCTGCATTGGGAGCATGGAGTCTCATCCACTGCTCCACCAGGGAAGTCCCCCAAGCTTCAGTTTCTGCTTCTGAAAAAAAAGGGTGGTGGGGGGGAGGGTAAATAGACTTACCTTGCAGCCTTGCTGTGAGGATTAAGGAAGAGCATATATGAAAGCAAATTCGTGTTCAGAGTTTGGCACTTATCAAAACATCAATGTTTTCTAAAAGGATACTTGATAACCTTTCTGGAGGATAGTTTTACTATACATGCCAACAGCTTTAAGATTAAACCCAGAAATAATTATATTCTGTGAATTTATCCCAAGGAAATTATCAGAGATGTGCCAAAGATTTGTGTATGATGCACCATGTGTATAAAGGTGATCTTCCTAGTGATGTTTTTAAGAGGAAATAAGTTTGGATTATAGGGTGGGGGAGAACCTAAATATCCTAATGAGGAGAATGGTGTGTGTACATATATGTATATATCCATCCACACATACAATGGAATACCATACAGTTATGTGGTAGAAGTACATTTAATGACATGGGGAAAGTTTGTGTTATATAACCAAAAAGAAGATTACAAAATTGTATTTAGCATGATTTCATTTATGTAAAAACAAAATTTTTTTTAAGTATTTATATGTTAGTTTACTCAGACTGCCCTGACAAAGTACCACAGGCTGGGCAGCTTAAATGACAGAAATTTATTTCTCACAATTCTGGAGAAGGAATTCCAAGATCAAGGTGCCAACAAGGCAGGTTTCATTCTGTGGCCCCTTCTCGTGGCTTGTAGACCCCCACCATCTTGCTGTGTGCTCACATGACCTCTTCTTTGTGCCTGTCGGGGAGAGAGCAAGAGAGCAAGCCTTCTCATGCCTCTTCTTCTAAGGATACTAATACTGCCAGGTCAGGACTCCACCCTTATGACCTCACTTAACCTTAATTTCTTCCTAAGAGGCCCCCATCTCCAAATACAGTCACACTGGGGATTAGAACTTCAACATATGAACTTTGGTGGGGGGTGAGGAGGGCAGAGGGCGGGGGACTTGCAAACATTTAATCCATGACAGTGTAATACCTTACAACTAGTTGGTAACAGTATCTGGATGGTTGGGTTAAAGTGATTTTTTTTCTTCTTTTTATTCCTTTATATTTTTAAGTTTTTTCTATAACATATACTCAGAATATTCACAAATATATATAGTAAGTGATTGGTAGATTAGTGGTTGCTTTGGGCCGGGGTTGGGAATTGGGCATGATAGCTAAAGGGCCCAGGGTTTTTTTATTGTGGTGATGAAAATTGATTGTGTTGATGGTTGCACAATTCTGGGAATTTACTAAAAACCATTGAATAGGACACTTTAAATGGGTGAATGCTATGGTGTGTGAATTACATCTCACTAGAGTTGCTACAAAAATGTGTGTGTGAAGGGAGTTTGGGAGATACTGTAGATCTGTTCATTAGCACTTATAGTCACTACATCTAGTATATTCTCCCACATTTCACATTATTATCTTCACTTTTGACTACTACTTAGTTTTTCTCAGTGAGGATCTATCCATTTATGTAGTAAGCATTGCTATCAACAGGAATCTGTATACTTGGAAGAGGAAGATGTATGCATGTAAAACAGCTAAAGGACAGTGAAACGAACTGTATACTAGAATGTTGAATGGAATTTTATGTGTTAAAAAAATTATTAAGATCAAAGAAGTCTTCTGTGAAGATGATGGGTGAGAACCTAGATCCTTAAAAGATGGTTAAGATTTGGACAAACCAAAATGAATAGTGGTATAACATTCCAGGAGGGGGAGGCCATGATCATAGTAATAAAGAATGAGCAGATAGTAAGAAGTAGAAACTAACTCATCTTCTGATACTGTTTTGAAGATTAATAAGAGAGAATATTGATAGTATCCATTGTTAAATGGGCATCTATGGCAAAGAAAAGATTTTGTCAGTGACCCAATAACTGAAGATACTTACTGAATTAGTCAGGATTCTCCAGAGAAGCAGTACCAATAGAATACAGAGAAAAAGAGAGAGAGATATATATTACAAGGAATTAATTCATGCAGTTACAGAGGCTGGCAAGTCCAAAATCTTCAGAGCCAATGTCCAAGTTTGTGTCAAAAGGCCAGCAGGCAGTTGTAGAACCAGGAAGAACTGATGTCCAGTTCATCAGGCAGGAAAAGCTGATGTTCTAGTTTGAGGGCCATCAGGCAGGAGAATTCTTACTCAAGAGAGGGTCTGGCTTTTGTTCTCTTCAGGCCTTCTACTGGTTAGATGAGGCCCACACACATTATGAAGAGCAATCTGTTTTACTCAGTTTACTGATTAAATGTTAATCTTATCCAAAAACACCCTTACAGAAACACCTAGAATAATATTGAACCAAATATCTGGGCACCTCATGACCCAGTCAAGTTGACAAATAAAATTTACCATCACACTTACTGTTTACTCTCTTCATCAAAGAGAGTCTATGATCAAATATGTAGTTTAAGAAGATGGATTTTGCAGCAGTGTTCAGAAGAAAAAAATAGACGTTCATCAAAAGAAATAGATGTTCTGACCTGAGAGGTCAGGCTGAGGGTAACCACTGGAATACACCAGTCATCCAGGTGTGAGCTGATAAGACAGTAGAAAGAAAGTTGTAGCAATGGGTGTACAGAGGAAATAAGGTTAAAGTGTATAGCTTGGTGAGATTTTACATAGGTATACTCCCTTGTAGCCACACTCCAATCAAGATAAAATATTTCCAGTACCCCAGAAAGGTCCTTCATATTCCCCTGCAAAAGTATAACCACTGTTCTGATCTATGTCACCATAGATTAGTTTTTCCTTTTCTAACTGTCATATAAATGTAATCAGATGGTATGTACTCTTTGTGTCTGACTTCTTTGTTCAGTAGTATGTCTATGAAATTCATCTAACACATACATTTGTAAATAGAATCTTACTGAACATATTTGCCTTTGTCTTATTTTTTTACCTTAGCAAGAGAGTATAAACACCCTTTCATGTCAGTACTTAACAGGTCTCTCTCATTGTTTAATAGCTCCATGTCATTCCATAGTACTGTAGATGTTCCATAATTTATTTAGCATTTTCTCTCTTAGTGGACACAGAGATAGTTTCCAATATTTCATAGACATGAAATTGATGAGTTGAGGGGCTATGTTTTTAGTGTTAATAGATAATGCCAAATTACCTTTCCCAACAGTCATAGACATTTATATCCCACCAGCATAACACTGTCCAGTTTGCCACATATTCATCTGAGAGCTCTAAATTTTTATTTCTGTAACAAATTTGTTTTTAAAATAAGTAGTACATGCAAATGGTGAAAAAATACAGAAGAGTCTAATAGTGAAAAGTAAGTCCCTTTTTTACCCATGTTTCCCAGTGGTCCAATTCTTTTCCCCAAAAGCAACCTCTTCTTTGTGTCTGTCTAAGATATCTTAAACACATACAAGCACATATGTTTATATGCTTTTATTTTACATAAATGGTAGTTCTAGACGTTGTTTTCTCCACTTAACAATATATCTTGGAGATTATACCATAACAATATAATCTAGAGCTACCTCATTTTAACTACTGAATAGTATCATGTAGTATGGATACAACATAATTTAATGAGTTTATTATTGACAGATACCAGCTTATTTTCAGTCTCTTGTTATTATATTTAACGCCACAGTGAATATCCTATAGAATAAATTCTTAAAAACGGAATTACTAAAAAATAATATATGTACACTTTTTAAATATGCTCTATTGAAATATACTTACGGAAAAGTGTACATAAGTACACAAGTGTATAAATTTTGACAAAGTAAATGCACACATGTAAGTACACCCAGATCAGGAAAAACATGATACCAGCAACCAGAAGCTTCCTCATGCCCACCCTTTTCATTACTAACCCAGTTCACCTACAGGAAACCACTAATTTAATTTCCAACACCTTAGATTAATTCTGCCTGGTTTTGAACTTTTTAACAGGTGTCCCTTCATAGAAATCATATCAGTTTAAACTTCCACTTACAGTGTAGGAGAATGCACATTTCCTAACACCTTCACCAACCCAATGGATTATTAAACTTTTTAAGTTTTGCCAGTTGTAAAGTGAAAGTATTTTCTTATTTTGCATTTTTCTTATACTGAGTAAAGTTCAGCATCTTTCCATATGTTCAAGAGCCATTTGTATTTTTATTTCTATGAATGGTCCTTGTCCTTTTTCATTTACTTATTAATTTATAAATGTACCATAGTATATATTAGGGAAATTAATCGTTTGTGATATATGTTATAAATATTCTTCATAGTTAGTCATTTATCTTTGATTCTGTTTTTCCTACAGACATTTTTATTGGTCTTTCATTTTTTGCCTTTCTGTTAGGTATAAAATTGATTTTTTTCCTGCCTAGTGAGGTTGAGTGTCTTTCTTCCTGGTTTTTTGATTATTTGTACTTTCTCTTCTGGATATTGCTTCTTGATATCCTTTGTTTTTATTGGATTATCATCTTCTAACCCATATCTGGAAGCTCTTTGTATATTGGCAATAATATCTCTTTGTAATGTATTTTTTTAAAGTTCACAGCCCCTTGTCATTAGTTTTTTTTAATTTTGTTATTTTTTTAAATTTTATAACAGCTTTATTGAGATATAATTTACATACCATACCATTTCCCTGTTTCAAGTATACAATTTAATGGCTTTTAGTATATTTACAGAATTGTACCAACATGACCACAATCAGTTGTAGAACGTTTTCATCACCACAGAAGAAATCCTGTACCCTTTTTTATTTTTTTAACTTTTTATTTTATATTGGAGTGTAGTTGATTAACAATGTTGTGATAGTTTCAGGTGTACAGCAGAGTGACTCAGTTATACATGTATCTATTCTTTTTCAAATTCTTTCCGCATTTAGTTTGTTACATAATATTAAGCAGAGTTCCCTGTGTTACACAGTACGTTCTTGTTGGCTATCCATTTTAAATATAGCAGTGTGTACATGTCGATCCCACACTCCCTAACTATCCCTTCCCCTCACCCTCCCCACCCCACCCCATATAACCCTAAGTTATTCTCTAAGTCTGTGAGTCTGTTTCTGTTTTGTAAATAAGTTCGTTTGTATCATTTCTTTTTAGATTCCTCATGTAAGCAATATCATACGATAATTCTCTGACTTAATTCACTCAGTATGACAAAAGTAAAAATAGAGCTACCAATGATCCTGAAACCCTGTACCCTTTAGCTACCACCCTCAATCCCCATCCCCAGGCAACCACTACTTTCTGAATCCATAGATTTGTCTATTCTGAATATTTCATATAAATGGGTTCATATAATATGCGATCTTTTGTGACTGACTTCTTCCACTTAGCATAATGTTTTCAAGATCCATCTGTGTTGTAACATTGGTACTTTATTCCTTTTAATTGTCATATATCCCACTATATGAATATACCTGCCACATTTTGTTTATCCATCAGTTGATGGACATTTGGATGGTTTCTACTTTTTGGCTATCATGAATAATACTGTTGGTGAACACTCATGTACAAGTTTTTGTGTGGACATATATTTTAATTCCTCTTGATATATACCTAAGAATGGAATTGCTGGGTTAAATAGGAACTCTTTGTTTATCTTTTTAAGGAATTGCCAGACTGTTTTCCAAAGCAGCTGGACCATTTTACATTCCCACCAGAAATGTATGAGGGACCGGTTTCTCCACATCTTCACCCAAATTTGTTTTTATCTCACTTTCTGATTATACCCATCCTAATGGGTGTGAAATGGTGTCTCATTGTGGGTTTGTTTTGTTTTTTTACAATCTTAACCATTTTTGTGTGTGTGGTAAAAAAACATGTAACATAAAATTTACTATCTTAACCATTTTTAAGTGTACAGTTCAGTGGTGTTAAGTATATTCACATTGTTGTGAAACAGATCTCCAGAACTTTTTCATCTTGCAGATCTGAAAGTCTGTACCCATTTAACAACTGCCCTTTTTCCCTTCCCGTCAACCCCTGGTAACCACCATTCTACTTTGTTTCTCTGAATTTGACAAGTTTAGATACCTCATATAGGTGATATCATAGAGTATTTGTCTTTTTATTACTGACTTGCTTAGCATAATGTCCTCAAAGTTCATCCATGTTGTAACATGTGACAGGATTTCTTCCCTTTTTAAAGTTGAATAATATTCCACTGTGAGTGTGTACCACATTTTGTTTATTCATTCATCTGCCAATGACATTGATTTGGGTTGCTTTCACCTCTTGGATATTGTGAATTGTGTACATTTCATTGTGGTTTTGGTTAGCATTTCCATGATAACTAACGATGCTGAGCATCTTTTCATGAGCTTTTTGTATGTCTGCATCACCTTTGGAGAAATGCCTGTTCAGGTCCTTTGCCCATTTTTTAATTGGGTTGTCTTTTTATCATTGTAGTGTAAGAGTTCTTTATATTAGTAGTGTCTTTGCCAAATGTAATTTTCATGTTATGAATCAAAATCTAACTTTATTTTCCTCCAAGTAGCCAATTATCCAGTACCATTTATTGAATAATCCATCTTTTCCCTCCTTTAACAAGTATTTATTGAGCAAATACATTTGGCTAGGCCCTGAAAAAAATGATAAAAACTATGCAGAGCTTACATACTGGTACAAAGACAGACTTTTGAGTAAATAATATACTGTTTAGCAAGATAATGTTTTAATGAAGGTTTAGGAAAATCATTTGGGGACAAGTGAAAAAGAAGCACCAGTGTCTGCCCAGAGTTGAGGGAAGAGGAACAAAGGAGAGGAAGAAGTAAGGTCATGGAGTGTTTGAGAATAAAAGAGTGATAACTAGGCACTATGCTGGGGTAAGGAATTTAAACATTGAAAACTGATTTGCAAGTATGAAACATTTATTTCACTGTTTCCTCAGGTCGAATTTAATATAAACGTACTATAGTAAATAAGCAAGTATCTCCTTTTGTGATGAAATATGTCATGCTCATTTCTTGATGCCTTTGCAGTTTATGTACCCTGCCTGAGTATAATATTTGTATTAGAATGATTATCATTTCACATTTGTAAAATATAAATAAACATAAGGAACCATTTTCCTATGGATATATTTGAACTAACCAATAATCACAATTATTATTGGTACAGTTCATGCTTACTGAACAATATTATCAGCTGTCTTCCTTAAATTTATAACATATAGCATATTTAATAGCACATAAAGTCTGCCTTCTTATAAAGGAATTAGTTCACATGAGGTGGTAGTAGTGTAGTTATGTTTCAAAATTCATGTTAGTTATAGAAAGAATGTTCAGATATCCTAACCTTTTCTTTTTTGGTAATTATGGAATAAATATGTCATTAAATTATTTTTGTATATTTGTTATAGACCCATCAATTATTTTATAGTTATGTTCTCCATAAAAGTTATCAAGGGAGCCCAAACTCTTTTACCCAGAAAATTTGACTAGATAAATTGAAATAGTCTAGTTTGATATGAAGTATTAAATGTTCTATTTTGATTTTTTCAGTATAAATTTTAATTGGTTTGCATTTGGCAATTCTCTGTCAGATTCTAAGTCATCCTTGGAATGTAGCTAACCAATTGGAAAATAGGACCAACAGTAGGTATGATATTATAACCATAATTAATTATATCACCTATATATTTCACAAAAAGGCAGCAGCTTGACTGCTTAATAAAGGCTTTTGAAATATTGGCCTAAAGTGAACAAAAGAAATTTAATTTACTCAGATCTAAAGAAATTGAATTGGTTTTTGCTTGACCATGAATCAATAGGGCATATTAATATTATAACAGTAATAATAGGCTTTTTTTAATTTTTCCACAGTTCTTAGTGGTCTCTGTCCTAATGAATGTCCTCGTAAGATAACAGTAAGTAACCTTAACTTTCAGTTGTAAATATTTCTGTGAAAGTTCTCTGCATGATAGATACACACAAAATAGTTGTTATAGGTTAAATCAAATTGATGTTACTTTTAGAAGTGATTAAAGTATCCTTCAGTGCTCAAGTAAAGTTTACTGGGAATAAAGTACCTTTCCTAAAAACTGTCTCACCTCAAGGTTCACTTCCTTAATGAAGTCTTTTCTGATACTCTTGGAAAAATTAACACACCTCCCACTATTTCTGGGCATACTGCTGCCATTTTGGCATTATATAATACTTTTTAAATTATTTATTTATTTATTTATTATTTGGCTGCATCAGGTCTTAGTTGCGGCCACGGGATCTTTCTAAAGCATGCAGGCGTAGTTGCCCTGTGGCATGTGTTATCTTAGTTCCCCAACCAGGGGTCGAACCCACATCCCCTACATTGGAAGGCAGATTCTTAACCACTGGACCACCAGGGAAGTCCCTTGGCATATGTAATACTTGATCACACTTTATCTGTTTATATTGAATGCCTCTCCCCAGGCTGTAATCCTTTGAGGTCAAGAACCATGCCATCTTTGTATACCTCATTCATAGCACAGGGTCAAGCATATAGTAGACAATTAATGAATTTTTTTGGTTTAATCTTAATATTGGCTAGCTGTCTAGTGGAATGTTTCCATGAAATAACAGAATGTGAAAATAATTAGGCTTAGGTTTTGAAATTGCCAGTTCATGTAAATTATAATAAGAATATTACATTATATTTAAAAGCATGAGCATGTGTGTGTGTGTGTGTTTGTGTTTGTGTTGGTATATCCCAATTTGAGCCCTCATAGTAACCCTTGTTACATAAGGAATTATCCCCCATTTAAAGATGAGGAAACTTGAGGCTCAGAGAAATAAATTATCCAAAGTCATAGAGCCATTAAGTAGTGGAACTAGAACACAGAACTAGGTGTTCTGATTATATTGTCATATTTTTACTACACCTTTAAAGCACTGCTTCATTATCAATGTTTTATGTATGGTTGGGAAACTTCCCATATTTAAGACATGTGGAAGCAGACCCTGACCCAGAGATTTGCACGCAAAGGTTTAATCTAGACTCTTCTTGAGAGCAAGACTTCTGGAATAGTGAGGAAAGCAGGTCTGTGAAATGTGAAGCAAGGTTGGTTTTTCAAAGATGGCCCAGATTGAAGCAAAAAGGCCATGCCTTTGTATTCTGCATTAGACACTGCATGCAGGCAGTCCCCAGGAAGGGGTTATAATGTGTACAAGCCAGCTCCCTTTGGCTGAGAACAGTTTTTAGGTAAGAACCTAGCTGTGAGCTATCAGCAACCAACACTTGGAGCAGCTCGGGGAATATTGCCTCAGTCCTGAAGGGAAGGTCTGGACTGTGTCACCACATCCACTGTGAACTATATGAGTGCCTGGTCAAACCTATCTGCTTTCATATCATTATAAAAATGTAGATATAGTAGGGGAGGGTCTGAGGAGGAGAGATGCAGAGGGTATGTCAGAACTCTTTGTACCTTCCGCTTAATTTTGCTTGAATCTAAAACTGCTATAAAAATAAAGCCTATTTTTTTAATCAAGTGCAAGTCTGATTAATTGGAGGCCAAAGATTAACTTGGTTATTCCGGTATTGTCTACCCAGTTTGTGAAATATTCAGACCCTTTGTTCCTTTCCTTTTCTCTGATTGACCATATTCCCATCATGTGGCTCTTTCATTACCTCGTCAAGCAAAGAATTTTTAAAAAGTTGAAATTGAACCCACTCATTTTACCCACAAGCTCTAGCAGAAAATTTGATAGGAAAGGCTGTTTGCTTAAGGCAGGTTTTACTTCTAAGATCACTAATGCTCCCCTTCTCCTTATCTTAAACTAAAAGTCACTTCTATCATATGGAGAACAGTCATTTAGAAAGTCATGTAAGTAAAGTGCAGCATGCACATTCTTACAATGATTACCCTAACAGTCCAGCACCTTTGGGCTTTTCTGCAGCTGATACATCTGCCTTCCATTCATCCATTTATTACTTTCTTTGAAGTTCAGATCCTGTCGAACTGCCCTTCACATCTATCATTTTTCTTCCCCACTGATGTCATAGATCACAATTTTATGACAACCTAAAAGAAACAAATGCACACTATACTCCCCCAGTTTTCCATATATCAAATGTATTCCCAGTTGTAAAATTATTTCATGATAAAGTGAGCCTTCTTCATATTGTTTTGACATCAGATCCACTTGTTCATAGTCTGTTATGTAAGATATGACCCAGTGTGAGACTAAGAGGAAAAATGTGTGTACTATATGATATTCTTTATCACTTGAGTTAAATTATGAATTGAATAAATGCTCTTCTGTTGCCTATATATTCCCACCTGCTACAGGCAACCTGTCTCATATATGGAGAGAGGAAATAATATTCAAATCAGCAACTAATCTCACCCAAATTCCTTCATTTCCATGCTGAAAACCCCAGAGTCTTCATTTTCATTCAACTATGGCTACTCACTCCCGTGGCCATACGGTGGACCCTATCTACCAGAAATGTTTTACTTTTGAAATCTCAGTACCATCCATCAACTCTCTGATCAAAAACTATTTTTCCAGCCCTCTCACTCTTGTTATTATAACTATACCTATTCAACTTTAAGTCTATTAGTTTCTTGACCTGTATCAACCTGTTTTCTTTACCTCCTTATTTAGCTACCATATATCAACCATCACTTTTGCCACTATCTTTAACTCCCATAAAGCACTCTCCTTTTACTCTACCTGCCTGGCAAAATTACAACCCTGGGTTGTTAATCCAGCTATCTTTCTTGTTCACTCCTAGATCTAAGCTACTGGGCATTTCTAAAGAAAAATATACAGCCCTGAATATTGTCACCACCAGTGATTCATAGTCATCAACCTCAAATGAGCATTCCTAATTGTATCATAATCTTATATGGACCCCTAGGCACCCTTTTCTCCCATTCATTTTCCCAGGTTACTTTCAGGATTTTCTCTGTGTCTTAGATTTTCTGCTGATTGAGTATGAAATGCATAGTTATAGGTTTTTAGGTATTTTTGCTGTTTGGTGTTCTCTAAGCTTCCTGGATCTGTAGTTTGATGTCTGTCACTAATTTTGGAAAATTCTTATATTATTTCTTCAAATATTTCTTCTGTTCTTTTCTCTCCTTTTCCTTTTTTTCTTATAAATTTATTTATTTTGGGCTGTGTTGGGTCTTCGTTGCTGCATGTGGGCTTTCTCTAGTTGCAGCAAGTGGGGGCTACTCTTCATTGCAGTGTGCAGGCTTCTCATTATGGTGGTTTCTCTTGTTGTGGAGCATGGGCTCTAGGCATGCAGGCTTCAGTAGTTGCGGCTCACGGGCTGTAGAACACAGGCTCAGTAGTTGTGGCTCACAGGCTTAGTTGCTCTGTAGCATGTAGGATCTTCCTGCACCAGGGCTTGAACCCATGTCCCCTGCATTGGCTGGTGGATTCTTAACCACCACACCACCAATGAAGTCCCTTCTTCTTTTCCTTTTGGTAGTCCCACAACACATATGTTACACCTTTGTGTATGTAACCTTTGTGTAATTGTTCACGGATATTCCTTTCCAAATTTTCATGAGTTTTTCTCTTTGCAATTCAGTTTTGGAGGTTTCTATTGATATATCTTCAAGTTTACTGATCCTTTCGTCTTCTGTGTCCAGTCTACTGATGAGCACATCAAAGGCATTCTTCATTTTTATTGCGGTATTTTTTATTTCTACCATTTCCTTTTGATTCTTTCTTAGAGTTTCCATCTCTCTGCCTACATTAACAGTCTTTTCTTGCATGTTCTCTACTTTTTTCCATTAGAGCCTTTATCATATTAAATATTAAATTTCTGGTCTGATAATTCCAACATCCCTGCCATATCTGAGTCTGGTTCTGATGCTTGCTTTTTCTATTCAAAATTTGTTTTCTGCATTTTAGCATGGCTTAAAATTTTTTTCTTGAGAGCCAGACATGATGCATTGGGTGAAAGGAACTGTGGTAGATAAGCCTTCACTATGAGGATTTATGTTTATCTACTAGGAGTTAGACTGTGTTACTGTTTGCAGTAGCTATGCTGTCAAGAGGCAAAATTTTCCTCTAGTGTCTTTCTTTTGTCTCTTCTGTTGTCTTTGTGTCACCCTACAGACTTCCTCTTAAATGGGTCTGAGGTTTGCAGTTCTTTTAACTGTAATCTCATTATTAGACAGGAGCCCAGTTGATGTGGTGGTAAGGTATAAGACTGTGGTAGAAGAAGCATCCTATCATCCTGTGTCTCAGTTTTTTAGTGAGCCTGTGTGGGCTGTGACTTGAACAAGTGCTTCTCAGCTTGCCCTCCTCTATAGGTTAAACAAGGAGGCTAGAGGGGGCTGAAGTTAGGTATTTCCTTTCCCCCAGGTTGATTAGTTTTTGGTAAATCCCAAGTTACTTAAGCTCTAGTAAAAGAGTTTTCCTTAAGGGCAAGCTGTTGTGAAGGAGAACAGAGAGCTCTGGGCATATTTTTAACTGGTTACTTTACTCTCTGTGCTAGAAGCATGAGGGTTTTTTCCCCCAATCTTCCTCTTGAGAATTTGATGGAACTCCTGGAGGTAAAACTTGCAAAAGTGTGGCTCCCCTAAGACTGCCTCGCTTTCTCCCCGAGAGTTTTGAACTCTCAAACTAGTTCACACTGGTTCTCCACTAATGTCACAATCACAGTTTAAGTGTTCCTGCCAGTACTGGCTCTAGTTTCAGTCTTCTGGTTCTGGGCTTCTGCTCCCAGTAAGCTGTGATCCTCTGTATCCACCTCTCCAGTTTTCAGGGTAGCAGTTTGCTCTGTGACCTTAGTTCTCTGATGGATCAAAGCAGAGTTGATTTTCAGTTTCTTCAGCTTTTTTTGTGTGAGTACAGCAATGATGACTTCCAAACTCTACATGTCGGGCCAGAAAGAAGCTCTCCTTGCATTTTTATCAGCATTGCTTTATTTTGTTTGTTAATTTCTTACAGTTTTATTGCAGTATAATTGACATGCAATAAACTGCACATATTTAATATATTCAATTTGATGTTAAGACATATATAGTGTATATGTATATATACACTGTACCTTCTTAATGGAGATATGTAAATAATTGATAGGTAGATAATTAATGTCAAAATAATGAATATATCATATCTGAAAGTTTTTTTGTGCCCCTTGGCTATCCCTCCTTCCCACCTTCCTTGACCCTCCTTCCCTATCCCACTCTTCCTCAGGCACCACTGATAGGCTCTCTGTCAGTGTAGATTTATTTTAAAAGTTGTTTTTGTTTTCTTACTTCATGACATTTTCAAGATATTTTCCTCTGTGACATTTATTGCTCTTTACTGTGAATTCATTTTTAACTTTTTTTGGAAAATTTTTGAATACATATAAAAATATACACTAGTATAATAAAACTCCTTGTGCCCATTACTACCATCCAGCTTTTAACACTGTCCTCATATACCCAGTCTTATTTCACCTATGCCCCCACCTACTACTTATCCCCCTTATGGCCCCTCTTAGATTATTTTAAGGCAAATTCATCATATCTTATATTCTGTAAATACCTCACTGTGAGGTAAGGACTTTACATATGAAGCTGGAAATTCTTATTCTTCATAAGAACTATTTTATGTTCTTCTCAATTTTCCCTTACAGCCAATCCCAACTTCCAGTTCTTAGAAATTCACCTTGCCTCCTACCTCAAAGAGAAAATAAGAATGTAAAATGGGAATTTCTTCAACTATCTTCAGTAACTTTGGGGAAATTATTTAACCCTTATTAAGTCTCTTTCTCCACATCAATATAATGGGGAAAGTCATAGTACCCACTTATATTAGTTTCCTATTGCTGCTAACAAAGTAACCATAAAATTAGTGGCTTAAAACAACACAGATTTATTCTTACACATTTGAGGTCAGAACACTGAATGTGCTTCATGAGCTAAAATCAAGGTGTCTGCAGGGCTCCATTCCTTCTGGTGGCTTTGGGGAGAATCCATTCCCTTGCCTTTCACATCTTAAAGCCACCTACATTCCTTGGCTCATGGCCCCTTCCTCCATCTCCAAACCCAACAGTGCAGCATCTTCCAATCACTGACCCTAACCCATCTCACCTTCCTCTTTCACTTATAAGGACCCTTTTGATTACATTGAGCCCACACACCCTGATAATGCAAGATAATCTCCCCATCTCAAGATCCTTAATCACGATGCTTGCTTCAGCAGCACATATACTAAAATTGGAAGGATACAGAGAAGATTAGCATGGCCTCTGTGCAAGGATGACATGTAAATTCATGAAGTGTTCCATGTTCTTAAGAGAAAAAAGATCCTTAATCACATCTGCAAAGTCCATTTGTAACATAAGGAAATACATTTAGCAGGTTCTGGGAATTAGGATGTGAACCTCTTTAGGGCATGATTTTTCTGCTTACCACACTCCCACCTAAATTTTTATTAAGATTAGAGGAATTAATGTAGGTAAATCACAGTGGAGGCCTAATACACAATAAATATTCAAAAAGTGTATCTGCTGTTATTTGTCAACGTTAATGTTTCTTCCCTGCCTCTATAACATCCCTTTATTAGTAAGGATAGTGAGTTCCAAATATTTGAGAAATGTTGGTGTTCTGTCTGCCTTCAGAATAGGACTAGAGGTCTACTTGACTTCTTGATTTTTTCCTGTCTTATTTTCTTATCTAATATGTATTAAATCTTTTTTAATACATATCACAGAATTTATGAAATCTGAATATGGAGGATATCAATATTTTCAGTGAAAGCTACCATAAACATCTGTGAATCAGAAGAATATATTCCTATTTCCTAATTTTTTCTTTAAATACTCAACTAATTTTTTGAATTTTTTATCCTCAGCATAAGGCATATTTTGGCCTTCCTCTGTGTTAGTGGAGATTATAGCTTCTTTCCCTGTCACTTGTTAATTCTTTTTACCAAAGCCTGGTGCATTTTCCCACTTTATAAATTATGAGTTTAGAAGCAAGCAGATGAGTACTTTTCCCTTTGAACACCAGAAGAGTTTAGAAGTAGTCCTCTCATACTCTGTATACAAAAAGAGTCTGTGCACATTCCTTTTAAATACCTCCATGAGGGCAGAGATAGTATCGGTTTTGCTTGCCAGTGTATTATAGAACCTAGCACAGGACCTTGTGCTTAACAGTTTCTCAGTTGCCTTCTGTAGCACTAAAATGTAATCTGTTCATCCACACCCATCTCTTTTCCTTTTTCCCTTGACTAAAAATTAATGCACCAGTTATGCTGTGGGTCCTACATACCTCTCAGGGACCTCATTCCATTGCATATTCTATCTGGCCAGTGTATTCAACTCCACTTCCCTGTCGGTGCCTTCTCTTCAAGAATACACAACTCTCTCCTATATATAAATGCATATACAAGTACCTTGCAAAACCCCACGTCCCCTCTGGCCACTGCCTAATACCTGATTGCTCTTCCAGCCAAACTTCTTGAGTTGTGTACAGTAGGATCTCTCCAGTTTACTTCCATATCCTTAACCCACTGTTGTAATCAAGCCTTTGGCGTCACACCACTGAAAACTGCCCTTGATTCTGCTGACCAATTTTAGGAACACTCCCTTTCCTTGGCTTCCTTTACGCTCTCCTTTCCTTGATCCCCTTTTACTTCTCTGGCCATTCTCCCAGGTTCCTTTATGGACTTTTCCTCTGACCATCCTTTAAATGTTGCTGTGTCTCAGGGTTCCACCCTAAGTTCTCTTCTCACTCTGTGTGTACTCTTGAAGTATTTCAGTCTCTCTCCTGACTTTTTTTTTTCTAGTTGTAATACTGATTACTCCCAAATCTATTTACCAGCTGTCTCTCCTGAGCTTCAGACCTTTATATCTGAGTGTCTTACAGGGACCTCTAAAACTGAAATCTAGTGTGTCCCCACAAAAACCCACTCCTCTTCTCATGTGCCCTATCTCAGTTACCTTTTCCTTTCCCTCACCCCTCAAATCTACTAGATTATTATTCTCTCCCTTTAACTGTCCCTTCTCTCTATCCTGTTACTTTAGTTGAGCTATCATCATTTTTGGCCTGACTGGAGTCATCTGAGCAATCCTTCAAAAAGCAACCAGAGGGCTTCCCTGGTGATGCGGTGGTTGAGAGTCTGCCTGCCGATGCAGGGGACACGGGTTCGTGCCCCAGTCCGGGAAGATCCCACATGCTGTAGAGCGGCTGGGCCCATGAGCCATGGCCGCTGAGCCTGTGCGTCCGGAGCCTGTGCTCCGCAATGGGAGAGGCCACAACAGTGAGAGGCCCGCATACCTAAAAAAAAAAAAAAAAAAAGCAACCAGAGTCATTTTTCTAAAATACAAACCTTCAGTGGCTTCCCTTTGCCCTTAAGAAATGGTTCTAATTTAGTTTATTGAGTTAGAGCCTCTGTTTATCTCTTCAGCCTTATCCCTCGCTGTTACTCCTCACACCCTCTCCCAGCTCTCTGTCAGCCACACTGCACTCTACTTGTTCTGTGTGCTCTCTCACTTGCATATTATTTCTCTACCCTGAAGCCTCTTCTTCTCATCTTCTCCAGAGTCTTCCTTGTGATCTTCAGGTGAGCTTTTAGATGATATTTCCTGTGAGAATCATTCCCTGGCTCCCCTTTGACATAGGACTAGACACATGTTCTATTGTTTCTTAGCACTCTGTGCTTAGTTAGTCCTACTACTTACCACTTCTGTTATGTAGTTGGTGAGTTATCTGTATTAAGTCCTTGAAGAGGAGAGGCTGTGCTTGTTTATTATTATTCTGTCCTTACTCCCTAACGTAGTGTGTTACACATAATATAATAAATATTTGATGTATTAATAAATGAGCTTTCCCTAAAATTTGGGGGTTTTTTAATGGTCCTTCATTGATAAATTTACCATACCATCTCTTACCAAAATCACATATTCACTGTTAAGTGTGAACACTTGCAAAGTAAATTACAACTTATTCACAAGAGAAATGCACTCTGCAAAGCCCTGATATAAAGGGAAAACATCCCTTATTTATGTTCCCTGAGATATGTCTTTTTACAGACCTTTACAAAGGAAAATTATCTTACAGTTTTAACAGGAAAATAACCAAAATTAAAGAAAATAATATATTGAATTTAATGTCTTGAAGAAATGAATAAGAAACAATATAAATATTTCAACATTGAACTAAATTGAGCAATGCATCTAACACTAATGAAGATAAGGAAAAATATCAGTGGGTGTTTATGAAAAACATGATTACCTTTGAGAAAAATAAAGTCCACACTATAAGTCAGCTATTTTTCTAATATTTTAGAACCATAAATTTATGTTGCTTAATTAAACCTGACACTGATTTTATATATAATATGTATAATATCATGTAAGACATATTAAGATAATATGTCTTGTAAGTTCTTCCAGTTTTGTTTTACCTTCCAGAGCCAGTGATGTAGAATATACTTGGTGTTCATTGTAGGAGCCCAAGTCCTTAAAACAAATCCTTAGATAAACAGGTACTTGAGACAGACGTAGAAACCACCAAGATTTCTCCAGGCTACTGAAAAAGATGCTTTCTGAATAAAATAGAGGCATTCCAACCCTAATTTTTTTTTAACATTTTTCCTTTATTTTTGAATTGTAGCCAGCAGTAAAAGAAAATAAAGACTCCCCGCCAGCCCTACCCCCACCCCCCGCTTCCCCTTTCTTATCTTCCCTTTTCCCAATATGTGGAAGTTACTACTGTATCCAGGTTGTAGAATATTGTTTCTGAAAAATTTAGGAACTTAATTTCAGGTTGACTGTTGTATATTTATTATACATTGTTTGTGTGCTAGGCTCTGCCTTAGGCTGTGAAGATAGGATATTTAAAATATAAGTCAACCCTAATTTTATAATAAGTCAACATGCATATAGAGGACAGTTAGTTTAAAAAAAGCTATGTAATACAACACCTAAACTACATTACATCAGTATGACACATCCTAGAATAAGAAAAAAGGAACCAAACAGTTCTTTTTTACTTATAGTATGGAAAAGTTGAGAGATCAGTAATGTTTTTTAATTTAACTTCCTGAATTCTTTCAAATATCAGACATGACACTTTAAAGGAAAGGTAGGATAATCTGTGGGAGATTTGTACTAAGATTTTCACAAAGAAAGTGAACTTGCTAGATGATGGGGTACAGAGCTCAGCATTCCATAGGAATAGCTTATTCTTAATCCTTTCTTACCAAAATTTATTAAGTCAATTTACTAAATATTTTCAATGAAAATATGTTTCTGCTTTTTTACAAAAAATTTTGAGAAAACAGTTCATTTTATAGAAATCCTGGTATGCATTCTTTTCATTAAGCAAGAACTCTTTGCACTTAGACAACAAAGATTATCATACCACTTGCCATAGGTTGCATCCTCAAAAATGTGTCTGGAAAATTCTCATGAAACTAAGGATGTGCAAAAACAGCACCAGGTCCATTCCTAGACACCCTGACTCATAGCCTGCTCCCACCATTTACAAACCTTTATCTGTTCAACTCAGGAACTGATATGTCTCACTATATAATGGAAGAAACTGTCTCATGGAATTTTGAAGAACTCCATAATTATTCACTCAATACAGGAAGTTAAAAGTGATTGCCTATTTTGTATATCATTAAAAATATGACCGTGTATATTAAGTACGTTTTCCTTACCCCATGTATATGGAAAACATTTATAAACCTTAAAACGTAAGATTGGCATGTAGCCTCCTGTTAGAGTGATAAGTCTATACCAGGCAAACTACTTCTTAGAAGTTTGTAATTTCTGCATTATTACTTCTCCTGTTGGATGGAACAGGGTGAGAAATTCCACCCAGTGGACCAAATCCAGCTTGCTGCCTGTTTTTGTGAATAAAATGTTAGTGGAACATAACCACACTCATTTATTTATATACTGTCTATGGCTGCTTTCATGCTACAACATCAGAGTTAAGTAGTTGCAACACAAGACCTTATGGCTCACAAAGCCTACAATATTTACTATCTGTCTTTTTAAAGAAAAAGTTTGCCAACTCCTGGGCGAGAATAACAACTACAATAGAAAGTAAGTTACTCTCATCTTTCTCTGATTTGCTGTGTGTTCTGACCAGTACACCTAAACTTTTTTGAGCCAGCATCCTAATTATCCATTTAATCAGATATTTTCCTTTTCTGAGATGTTCGATCCAAATCATTTTTAAACTCTCTTGTGACACTGCATAAAATACAGGAATCTTTTATTTGAAATGCTCTATTTATTATTGAAGGTAAGACTACTCCTCTCCATGGTTATGCTCTCTCTCTGAGTTTGTCATGTGCAAATTAAAATTTGCTTCTACATTTTAATAAAGGTTACTTAATGCTAAAATATCTGTATTTTCTGCTGTATTCCATGTGCCTCTTTGCTTGTCAAGGCAATTCTGCTCCCACACACATTCCAGCAAGATTCTGCACTTCACTGTACCTTGCTAATAGATAGCATAAAGTTTGCCTTTAAGAGGAGAAGGTCATGCTGTTTTATTTTATAGTTATGCATGAAAAATGAGTATGCTGATGTCATAATAGTATGGGTCATGAGTAAACAGCTACACAATAAGTACTTTAAGATCATACCTTTTACAGCTAAATAAATTAAAATAAATGTAAACATTGCAGATTATATCACACAATTCGGAAAGCTTCTTAATGATCCCAATACAAATCTTTCTCTAACTGGCTTTCAGTTCTGTGAAATTTCAATTCTGTGGGCCCTCATTTAATTTCTTTGCCTTTGTACTGGTTGAGAAAGGAGCACTGCTACTAGAGAAACAATTTTCTGCACCACTAAAAGCAGCTGAAAAGAATGAGAAGTGTTTCAAACATTGTTTTTTATGCACTCAACTATATTAATGGTTTTATTGTCTTGTATTCAGTCAAAATCCAATCAGTATACAAAGGTGTAGGTTACACTTAATACTCTCATAAACTGCTAATTTTTATAATGTATACAAAGTGTAGTCCCAATAGATCAATGGCTCTTAAAGAGGGGTCCCCAAACCACCAGCATCAGTGTATCTCCTGGGAACTTGTAAGAAATGCACACTCCTAAGCCTCACCAAGACCTACCAAATAGGAACACCTTGGGATGCAGCCAGTGAATCTATAATTTAATAACCCCTCCAGGAGATTCTGATACATGCTAAAGTCTGAAAACCACAGCACTGGACTTTTAGAAAAGGGATTACTGTAAGCTAACAACCTTGTCTTCTTACACAGCAATTATATATACTCAGAAGTGGAATTTCATCCAAACATACATTCTTGCAAATAAATTATTCCTGTAGTTTTAGAATACTACAGTACACTAAAGAAAATGAATGTTAACTTGATAAATGTTTCTGGTTTTGATCAAAATAATTTTATTCACTTGGTAGTTCAACATAATTGAAAATGAGATATCACTACCAAAAAAGACATTAATTTATTTGGCCAAAGTAAAAAGATAATAGTGCATACATATTGAGCACTTACTGTGTGCCAGGCACTGTTCTAATTATTTTACACATACTTACTCAATCTTTACTTCAATTCGATGAGATAGGTACTATGATTATCCCTAATTTAAGTTGAGGGAACTGAAAGTTAAATAATTTGTCCAAGGTTATACAGAAGATAAGGGGAAGAGGAAAAATATGAACCCAGATTCTCTGACTCTAAAAACTACATTCTTAGTTTCAAAATTTGGAAAGCTAATATCTAAAATATTCTCATGACATGAAATATTTGGAATAACTCACAGGCCTTTAAATTTTTGCTTTAATCACCTCAAGCTGCCTTTACAAAATACAGTCGGAATTTATTTTCTCACAGTTCTGGAAGCTGGAAGTCCAAGATCACGAGATCAGAGTGCTAGTATGGTCAGGTTCTGTTGAAGGCCCTCTTCCTGACTTGCTTCTTCTCACTGTGTGCTCACATGGCCTTTCCTAGCTTTGTGCACAGGGGGAGACAGAGAGAGAGATCAAGTTCTCTGGTGTCTCTTCTTATCAGGACACTAGTGCCATCATGAGGACCCTGCCCTCATGACTCTAACCCTAACTACCTTCCACATATCATCACATTAGGGATTGGAGCTTCAACATATTAATTTTGGGGAGGCACAAACATTCAATCTATAAGAATTAAGAAAAGTATTTCAGAGAAGTAAGAAAGAAGTTACTTGAAATTTTCACAGATGTGTTGTCATTATTGCTGATTGATATTCCCATAGTTTGCATTCCCAGCATATTAGCTTTTCAGGTTTTCATAAAGGAATTCAAGGTATGTGTACAAATACTTAAACTAGAGGAATTAATTGTTTCAGAAATCCCTAATCCTTTTAAATTGAAAATTCCTTAATGATACAATCACTTCCCAAATAATAAATTTATAAAAATTGAAATTCTTTGGACCACCACTAATATAACCTAGGTATGTAAAAGGTATTAAAAGATACAGCAATACTCCTAGCATCTCTACTATATTAGAAGAGACACAAAGTAAAAGTTATCCAAGTTTTTGCACTTGCTGAAGATATAACTCTATTTACTACATTTTGTACTAAACATTCATATGGAGGTAAACGGCACTATTTAAGGGGGAAAAAAATCCTGAAACATGTTTAATGCTATGACATAAGGGTTAAGAAACCAAAACACATAGGCACATGTATCAGTCATATCATTTCCATTGGGAAAGGCAGAGTAGGGATTGAATTACTCATTATGTACATGATACAGAGTAGCAATTCTCAAACTTCTTGTTCTGAAGACTACAAATAGTTTTTCTTAAGTGAGTTTTGTTATCAATATTACTCTATTTGAAATTAAAACTGAAACAACTTTAAATGTTTTTATTAAATCATTTTAAAACAATAGACCCATTACATGTTGACCTAAAATAAATAGTTGTTTTTATGGAAAAATAACGATTTTCCAAAATACAAAATTAATGAAGAGTAACATTCCTTTGTATTTTTTTCAAATCTCCTTAGTACCTGTCATTTAAAAAAAAAAAAAAGATTCTCATATCTCCTTTTGCATTGTTTATTATTGTTTTGGTTGAAATACTAAAAAAAAATTTAGCCTTACACAGCTGTATAGTAGAAAAAGAGAATGTTTCATATCCTGTTCAGATAACTGATAGTATACCAAAACTCAACAGTGGCAGTTACTTAAAGGTTAGTTGTAATGTGGAATTTGAAACTATGTCAGTGAACATTTCCAACTCTGTCACATTACCCATCGGTTATTTAGAAGCCTGTTGTTTAATTTCCACACATTTGTGAATTTCTCAAATTTCTTTCTGTTGTTGGTTTCTAATTTAATTCCACTGTGATCAGAAAACATACTTTGTACAATTTCAGTACTTTTACATTTATTGGGACTTGTTTTATGGTCTCGTATATGGTTCCCCTTAGAGAATGTTTCATGTGTGCTTGAGAAGATGTATTCTGCTAAAGTTGGGTACAGTGTTCTATACATGTCTACTAGATCTAGTTGATTTCTAGTGCTGTTCAAGTCTTCTTTTTCCTTGTTGATCTTATGCTTCATTGGTCTATCCATTAATGACACTGCTGTATTATTAATAATTATAATAGTATCCAACAACCATTATTGTTGAATTACCTGTTTCACCCATCAATTCCTTATGTATTTGGGGCCTGTGTTATTAGGTGTATTTATGGTTATAATTGTTATGTCTTCTTGATGGATTGATGAAACTGTCCTTTTTTATCTCTACTAACATTTTTATCTTAAAGTCTGTTTGTGTCTGTTATTAGTATGGCTACTCCAGCTCTCATTTGGTTACTATTTCCATGGTATATCTTTTCCATGCTCTTACTTTCAACCTATTTGTTGTTTTTGAATTTAAAGTGTATCTTTTATAGACAGCATATACTTGGATCATGTTCTTTTATCTATTCTGCTAATCTCTGCCTTTTGGTAACAGTGTTTAATCCATTTACATTTAATATAATTACTAATAAGGTAGATTTATCTGCCATTTTGCTATTTTGTTCCTTATATATCTTATGTCTTATTTCTTTCTCTGTTCCACCATTACTGCTCTCTTTTGTGTTACATATTTTCTAGAATTTGATTTTAATTCCCTTGTTTTTTGTACTCTATATTTGAAGTTATTTTTTTAGTGTTTCCTCTCAGAATTACAGTTTCCATTGTAACTTAGAAAACAACCTACTTCATATTAATACCAACTTAGTTTCAGTAGCATAAGCAGACTTTGCTCCAATATGCCTCAGTTTACTCCCCCCTCCTTTGTGCTTGTATTTTCATACATATTACATCTTAATGCATTGTGAGCCCAACATGGTTTTTTCATTATTACTTTATGCAGTAGTGTTTTAAATTAGATAGGAGAAAAGAGCTACAAACAAACATACATTTATAGCATCTAGTAAATTTACCTATTGTTACCTTTACTGATACTTTTTATTTATTTCTGTGGATTTGAGTTCCTGTCTAGTGTACTTTCAATTCAGCCAGAAGAACTCCCTTAGTATTTCCTGTTAGTTAGGTGTATTAATGACAAATTTTCTCAGTTTTTATCTCACAATGTGTTAATTTTCCCTTCATTCTTAAAGGATAATTTTGCTACATTTTAGACTTCTTGGTTGACTATCTTTTCCTTTCAACACTTTAAATATTCATCTTAACTGTCTTCTGGACTCCTGGGTTTCTGATGAGAAATCAGCTTTAATCTTATTCAGAATCACTTGTACATAACAAGTTGCTTATCTCTTGTTGCATTTAAAATTCTCTCTTTGGCTTTCAACAGTTTGACTATAATGTACCTTGGTGTGGATCTCTTCAAGTCTATCCTACTTGGTGTTCATTGAGCTTTTAGATGTGCAGTTTCATGTATTTAATTAAATTTGGGCAGTTTCAGACATTTTCACATCACATATTCTTTCTGCCTCTCCTCCCCTCCTTTCCTCTGGGACTCCTATTATTGTTGATATTCTTCATGGTGCCCCACAGGTCTCTGAGGCTCTGTTCATTTTCTTTATGTTTCTCATTTTACTTTCTGTTCCTCACACTAGATAATCTGAATTGACATATCTTCAATTTTATTGATTCCTTCTTCTGCTAATTTAAATCTACTATTGAGCCTCTCTAGTGAATTTTTTATTTCAGTTATTGTACACTAGAATTAGTGTGGGATTTTTTGTGTGTATGACTTATACTCTTAATTGATACTCCATTTGGGTGAGATATTGTTCTCATAATTTCCTTAAATTCTTTACGTCATTTCCTTTACTTTCTTTGAACATATTTATAATAGCTGATTTAAAGTCTCTACCTAGTAAGTCAAACATCTATGCTTCCTTGGGGGAGATTTCTATTGACAGCTTTTTTTTTCCCTTTGTATGAAACATACTTTCCTGTTTGTGTGTGTCATAATTTTTTGTTGTTGAAAACTGGACATTATAAATAATGTGTTCACCCTGAAAATCCCCCCCTTAAGTTTGTTGTTATTGCTGCTGTTTGTCCAGTGACTTTCCTAGATTATTACTGGGAAGTCTTTATTCTTTATTGTATATAACCATGAAGTCCTTATTCAGTAAGTTTTAATTGTCAGCTGTGAATGGACACAGTTTTTCTTAAATAAAAGATTGAGAGATTAGGGCCTTCTCAGTTCTTTTGTCTGAAAACAGGTTACACATATGTGTGGACTTCTAGATTCCCAGGAATATGTCAGAGCTTTTCAAAGTCCCCTTTGAACATCTCATTCACATTTTTCCTTTTAAGATTTGGTCAACCGCTCATTAGCCCAAATTGATATCTCTGTCTCAGGCAGCATCAATAAAAACAATTGCTAATGATTGTTTTTAATAAACTTCCAGTTTGATAGAGCTGTTCACACTGAGCAAGCTCTCAGTCTGGCCAAATAAAGACAAATATTGAGAATGGAGCTTTTCAGGGAACCGCCAGACAGGTCAAATAGTGATAATTCTCTGAGGATGGAACATTAGGGAGATCCGCCCCTCCCTTTGCTGCTAAGCTGTTCATTTTCAAAGCTACCTTAGTAGCAAAGCTACTGGTCTTCAGGACTACTTCAGAGCTGGGGAGGGGTTATGGGAATAGGGCAGATTAAAAAACAATAAACACTGCTTTATTGAGATTCAGTCGTTTTTCTTAGATACTCCTTGATTCTTGCAAAAAAAATTTATTTTAACAATTTTTGACAGTGTTCTTATTTCTTTTATGGAGATTTTTTTTGGTCCTTACTAGATCTAGAAGTGATTCTCCCCTACTCTGTTACTTCAAAATCCATTGGTCTGTCTTGTACTTTGAATGATCTTTCATGTATGCATGGTTTTGTAACATCATGCATTGGCCATTTGAAAAATAATGGTTTACTGAGGTATGCATATCTTCCCAATTTTAACACGTTTCATTACATACTATTTTAAAATCACATTTGTTAATATCACTGCTGATCCCATAAGTAAAGTTTTTAGGTTTTAATGTGTCAGGCTCATGGTGGTGGATACAAGTCTTCTAAAACTCAAATTTCATTTATAAGCTCAAATTTTATCAGTAGCAACAAATACTATCAATTATCATCCCAAAAGTGACTTTCAATTTGTCATTTTCAAGAGAATGTTGGCTAATACCCAAGTCTGAATAACCATAGTTTAGTGCCACTGCTAATTACCAACCCTTTTACCAATGGGATTTTTGGACTCCAGGGGTCCTTGTACCACATTTTGAGAACCACTTTGTAGAGGAATCAAGTCTGGATTTCTGGACCTTGTCTTTCAATATCAGAGTGACTGGTGCATGGTGAGAAGTTAATTTCAGCTTTAGGACTCATAACAGACACTTGCTTACCTGATTTTTTAAATTGACTATAGGACAAAAGAGAAAAGCCTATATAAATCTGTAAAGTAAGATACTATGAATAGGAGTATGAAATTTTCCAAATGTGAATTAGAAAGAAATATTCAAGAATATAATTGGGAAGTTTCACAAAAAACAATACTTATACCCCAAGATACCAATCTTCCAGTACATAGACTAGACTATGGGTAATAAAATAAATTTGAGGTTATAACACTGTGATAAATATAGCCTCATAAGTATTATCTCCAAGCCTTATTGCAATGAGACAGGTTTAAAGTATTAAAAGCATACCCTATTACAAAGAAACAAACCTAGGAGAGATGAAATAATTTATGTTAAGAAGTGTATACCACATTAGCAATGTTTGTTGCTAAGCATGTGAAGCAACTTACAGCTGGTGGGAGTATAAACTGGTAATACCACCTCAGTAAGAAAAAGAGTAGGCACTACCTGGTACAGTTGAAGATGCATATATCATATGACTTTACAGTTCTGCCTCTGGGTACATAACCCCTGATAAATGTTTTCACTTGTACATCAGGTGACATACATAAGAATGCCGTGTTTATCATGGCAAAAAAAAAATGGGAACAAGCATTGATCAACAAAAGAATGAAAAATGTGTATGCTATAATCATGCAGTGGAATACTTTACAGCCATGAAAGTGAACTACAGCTACTCATCCTTAATCATGGATGAGTCTCAAATTAATGTATTTTTTAAACAGTCACCGAAGGATACATACAGTATGATTCCATTTACATAAAAACTTAAAATAGGTATAACCAAATATATTTTAACATTTATGTATATGATAAAACTTATAAAGAAAAAAAGGAATAATTGCATGAAGAAGATAGTTGAATAGAAGTTAAACTATGAAGTTAACTGTGATTTGCTTTAAAACTGCATATATATGCAGGAATCAAGATGGCAGAGTAGAACTTGGAGCTCACCTGTCCCCACAAACACATCAAAATTACATCTGCCTGTGGAACAATTCTCACAGGAAACTAACTGGAAACTAGCAGAAGAACTCCTAGAAAACCAAAGCTGCAAGACAGATCTCCGTGTAACCGGGTAGGATGGGGAAAAAAAGGCATTGGGTTAGGACCTGCACCCCTGGGAGGGATCTGTAAGGAAGAGAAGGTCCACACAGGCCGACCCTTGCCCTGAGGAGCAAGCTAGTTGAGCCACAATCTTGGCATTCCAGTCCTGGGATCCTGCATGGAGGAGACAAACCCCCTTGCCTGCTGGGAAGTCTGCTGAGATGGACAAAAGGGCTGGAGAAGCCTAGAGTCTAATCACAAGGAGTGCACATGTGCTGGCTTGCCAACTGTCAGGGCAGAGAGAACCTTGCACTGGTGGCTGCCACCTTGCTGCCCTTTCCAACTGAAAGGGGCAAACACCCCAGCCCCACTCACTCCACACCACAGCTTGGCATGAAATCTGGGAAAAGACTCAGTCTAGCTATGCAGAGACAGACTGGGGCACAGAAATATTAAAAATCATAGAAGAATACTATGAACAGTTATATGCCAACAAGTTGAACAACCTTCCAAAAAATGGACAAGTTTCCAGAAACATACAGCCTGCCAAAATGAGTCAAGAAGAAACATAATTTGGAACAGACCAATCACTGGAAGTGGAATAGATTCTGTAATTAAAAGAAAAAACTCCCAGCAAACAAAAGTCCAGGACCAGACAGCTTCACTGGGGAATTCTCTCAAGTATACAAAGAGATTACACCTATCCTCCTCAAACTATTCCAAAAACTGAAGAGAAAGGAACACTCCGAAATTCATTCTATGAGTTCACCTTCACCCTGATACCTAAACCAGACAAAGACATTACAAAAAAGAAATTTACAGGCCAATATCTTTAATGAATATATATGCAAAATATATATGCAATATATATGCAAAAATCGTCAACAAAATATTAGCAAACCAAATCCAACAATACAGAAAAAGGATCATACACCATTATCAAGTTGGATTCATTCCAGGGTCACAAGGATGATTCAACATACACAAATCAATCAATATGGTCCACCACATTAATAAAAGGAAAGACAGAAATATATGATCATCTCAATAGAGGCAGAAAAAGCATCTGACAAAATTGAAAATCCATTCATGATAAAAAACTCTCACCAAAGTGGGAGGGAACATTTCAACATAATAAAAGCCATTTATCACAAACCAAGAGCCAACATAATACTCAGTGGTGAAAAGTTAAAAGCCTTCCCACTAAATTCAGGAACAAAACATGGATGCCCACTATCACCACTTCTATTCAACATAGTTTTAGAAGTCCAAGCCAGAGCAATCAGACAAGAAAAAGAAATAAAAGCTATCCACATTAGAAGGGAAGAGGTAAAACTGTCACTATTTGAGAGGACATTATACTCTATGTAGAGAACCCTAGTGTCTCCACAGAAAAACTACCAGAACAAATGAATGAATTCAGCAAGTTAGCAGGATACAGGATTAATATATAGAAATCTGTTGCATTTCCTTATAGTAATAATGAAATATCAGAAAGAGAAAGTAATTTTAAAAAATCAGGCTTCCCTGGTGGCGCAGTGGTTGAGAATCCGCCTGCCGATGCAGGGGACACAGGTTCGTGCCTCGATCCGGGAGGATCCCACATGCCACGGAGCGGCTGGGCCCATGAGCCATGGCCGCTGAGCCTGTGCATCCGGAGCCTGTGCTCCGCAGCGGGAGAGGCCACAACAGTGAGAGGCCCACGTACCACACACACACAAAAAAAAATCCCATTTAAAATTACATCAAGGGCTTCCCTGGTGGTGCAGTGGTTGGGAGTCTGCCTGCCGGTGCAGGGGACGTGGGTTTATTTCCTGGTCCGGGAGGATCCCACATGCCGCGGAGCGGCTGGGCCTGTGAGCCATGGCCGCTGAGCCTGTGCGTCCGGAGCCTGTGCTCCCCAGCGGGAGAGGCTGCAGCAGTGAGAGGCCCGCATGTGGCAAAAAAAAATAAAATAAAATTACACCAAAAAAGTAAAGTATTTAGGAATAAACTTAACCAAGGTGGTGAAAAACCTATATGCTGAAGACTATAGAACACTGATAAAGAAACTGAAGATGATTCAAACAAATGGAAAGATATCCCATGCTCTTAGATTGGAAGAATTAATATTGTTAAAACAGCCATACTGTCCAAAGCAATCTGCAGATTTAATGTGATCCCTATCAAAATACCCATGACATTTTTCACAGAACTAGGACAAATAATCCTAAAATTTATATGGAAGCACAAAAGACCCAGAATTGTCAAAGCAATCCTGAGAAAGGACAATAAAGCTGGAGGTATAACCCCCGCCAGACTTCAGACCATACTACAAAGCCAAAATAATCATAACAGCCTGGTATTGGCACAAAAACAGACACACAGATTCATGGAATGGAACAGAGTCCAGAAATGAACCCACCCACCTATGGTCAGTTAATCTACTACAGAGGAGGCAAGAATATACAGTGGAAGCTGGAGGGACCAAAAGCTAGTACAATAGCCTTTGCCTCCCTCCTCAACTTCTAAACTTATCAGACGCAGGTGAAGAGAGGAAGAAAGAAAACCAGAATATTCCTGGACTGCAAGAACCTGACCAATCACTGACAGCCGCAAGCCTGCTGCCTCCACTGCATCCTGTCTGCGTGTGATGGGTGTGCTCCTGATTAACTCCTCTCTCTCTCTCTCTCTCTCCCTCCCCTCCCCCCTTCTTCTTCCTCTTCCCTTTCCTCCTCCTCCTCCTCCCCCGCCCCCTCCCCCTTCCTCCTCCTTTTCCTCTTCTTCTTCCTCTTCTTCTTCCCCGCCCCCCACTCTCTCTCTCATTCTACAGCGTGCTGTGGGTTTATTCTAGTAAATTTAAGAATGTTCGGGTCCTGTCATCTCAGAGTGACAACTGAACAGAGGAGGAATCACAGAGAGGTTTCATATCAATTAAGACCTGTGTTGAGTATCTCTAAAGAACAGTCCAAAGTGAGCAGTTCTTAAAGACTCGTTCCTGGGGACAACAATGGGTTACGGTGCATCCTGTCTCAAGAACTCCTGATTAGGGCTTCCCTGGTGGCGCAGTGGTTGAGAGTCCGCCTGCCAATGCAGGGGACACGGGTTCGTGCCCCGGTGCGGGAAGATCCCACATACCGTGGAGCGGCTGGGCCCGTGAGCCATGGCCGCTGAGCCTGCACGTCCAGAGCCTGTACTCCGCAACGGGAGAGACCACAACAGTGAGAGGCCTGCATACCGCACAAAAAAAAAGGAGAAAAAAAAAAAAAACTCCTGATTAATAAATGAATCCAGGCTCCCACCCCACCCCAGAAACTGGGTGGGCTTTTTTTTTGCTTCCTGCAGCTCCCACCAGTCCATTGGCTTCAGGGAGTGCGTGTGCTGTGGGAGGTCTCCATCCCATCTGAAGCAAGGAAAGTAACGGCCCAACACAAATTCTTCCAACAGGACTCTTTACTGAACATACACACTACCCCAGGAAGAAGTACCAGCATGGAAAACTACTTTACTCTAAGTCACAGAAGCCGAAGGAGCTAAAATTTAGCATCCCACAGTTTTCTGTGAGATGTATATGCAGGATCAGCAAGCATGGGAAATTCGAACCAACCCCTGCAGGGATTGCCTTGGGCTACAATCCAATTGCCTTGGATTCTATAAGAAAAATCCCTTTGAGAGAGCGTCCCATTCAAAATTTATTCATATGTAGCTTGAAAGCCACCGGGGTTGTCCTATCACCTGCAGCATTTATTCACATGCAAGGGAACCAAGAGAGCATGTCCTACTTTGAAGGTCAAAGAATACCAAAAATACAGGAAAGGTGTGTTTTGGGGGACAGTGAGAATAGTGTTCAATTTGTGGGATAAGACCAAATTACAAAGTTGTTATTTTAAAGGGCTTTTAAATGCTACACAGGATGAACTGCCAGCATCCTGAAGAATTATAAATAGAGCTTCATGTTTTTGTGAAAATGCCATATATTCATTTCAAAAAGTGCTTGGTTCCAGTTTTATTATCAGTGCCTATCAGTACAGCACGATGTTTAAGAGTGTGGACCCTGCAGCCAGCCTACCTACGTTTGATTCCTGACTGCTACTTACTAGACATGGGACCCTGTGCAAAGCCCTCATTTTTCTCATCTCGAAAATGGATATAACAGACTGTTGAGCCAATGCATATAAAGTTATTACTACTGTATCTGGCATATTGTAGATGTTCAATGAACTTTGGCTATTATTATGATTGTTTCTAGGAATCTAAAATTCTCAGCATATTCACTGAGATCGGGGTAATACTAAAGACAGTTCAGTGAGACCTGGTAAATGGTATAAATGCACAGTGAATTCTTCACTTAAAGCTCTACCAATATTCAGTGCCTGAACACAATCCTCACTTCTCTAGCTGGGACACTGCATTTTGATGATATTTGATCATGACATCAGAAGAGACTAAATTCACAGAAAGACTTAGAAATCCCACTTGCTCGTAAAATAGGATAACTGAATAAAAAAATGAAAAGTATAAAATTTGTTTAGACTTCCTCACCAACTCTATTTTATCCTCCAAAAGGAGTGTTTTAGGGTCAATCTCACTAAAAATTAAATTTATTAAGGGAGATAATACAAGCAGTTATGCTAATTAACAAGTGTTAGAGCCATAAGATTAGACAGTTAGCTTAACACTATGTTGTCCAGATAATTAGATGAAAACTTTCCTTTTATTTATTCCATTAGCCCAGCTAATTTATGGTAATTCCCTATAGCCTTCTTGCCTATAGATTTTATGGATCTAAGAGACCTAGATTCTATATAAAAATTAAACAACTGGGGATTTCAGAAGCAACATGAAAAATATATATATATGTATACAGTAGAGAAAAGACGGTCTATTCAACAAGTGGTGTTGAGAAAGCTGAACAGCTGCATACAAATCAATTACAACACTCCTCAAACCATACACAAAAATAAACTCAAAATAGCTTAAAGACTTAAATATAAGACATGACACCATAAAACTAGAAGGGAACATAGGCAAAACATTCTTTGACATAAATCATAGCAACATTTTCTTAGATCAGTCTCTCAAAGCAAAAGAAATAAAAGGAAAAATAAATGGAAACTAAGCAAACTTAAAAGCTTTTGCACAGCAAAGGAAACCATCAACAAAATAAAAAGACAACTTATATAATGGGAGAAAATATTTGCGAATGATGTGACCAACCAGGGCTTAATTTCCGAAATATACAAACAGCTCATACAGCTCAATAGCAAAAAAAAAAAAAAAAAAAACCCAATTAAAAAATGGGCAGAAGACCTAAGTAGACATTTCTCCAAAGAAGACCTACAGATGGCCAACAGGCACGTGAAAAGATGCTCAACGTCACTAATTATTAGAGAAATACAAATCAAAACTACAATGAGGTATCACCTCACACCAGTCAAAATGACCATCATCAAAAAGTCTACAAATAGTATATGCTGGAGAGGGTGTGGAGAAAAGGGAACTCTCCTACACTGTTGGTGGGAATGTAAATTGGTGCAGACACTGTGGAAAACAATATGGAGGGTTCTTAAAAAACTAAAAATAGAGTTACCATATAATCCAGCAATTCCACTCCTGGGTATATATCTGGAAAAAATGAAAACTTTAATTCAAAAAGATACATGCACCCCAATGTTCATAGCAGTACAATTTACAATAGCCAAAACATGTACAATAAATAACCCAATCAACAGACAGTTGGCTTAAGAAAATGTGGTGTATATACATACAATGGAATATTACTCAGCAATAAGAAAGAATGAAATATTGCCATTTACGGTAACATGGATGGTCCTAGAGAATATTATACTTAGTGAAGTAAGTCAGACAGAGAAAGACAAGATATCATTTCTATGTGGAATCTAAAAAATAATACAAATGAATCTATATAAAAAACAGAAACAGATTCATAGATGTAGAAAAAAAACTTAAGGTTACCAGAGGAGAGAGGAAGCAGGGAATTTTATTCAATATCTTGTTTTTAATAACCTTTAAAGGGATATAAGGGAAAAATAACTGAATTACTATGCTGTACTCCTGAAACTAACACAATATACTTCACTTTTTCAACTGTACTTTAATTTTTTTTAAAACATGCATATCTAAAGAAAATGCTTTCTTTTGCCTATCTACAAACAGCAATATAGATATAGAATTTTGGTAATTCTTTCATGGAAGTAGTATGTTGTACAAAGCATAATATTCTTTCTACATAAAAATACTTCATTAACAAGTTTGTTTTTATTTTTTGTGTGATAGTCTATTATGAAACTTATTCAATTAGTAATGTCATATGAGTAATTCCATTCTTGTAGCAACCTGTTTTCTCATGGTCATTGAAACAAATGAATTTCTAAAGTTCTTAAAATATCAATCAGGCTATTGTAGCATCAATGAAATTAATAATTTCTTGCCTGTCATCTTAAAGGAAAATCATTTGTAGTGCATAATTAAACTATCTAAACTTCTTTATTAAGTTTTCTCTATTTTATTGGGAAGCACAGTCGAATTTTTAATTCTGCGAAGTGTTCAAAGCATTTCTTGATCATTTTCTCATCTCTTCTTAGGATACCCATTGCAGACATTGGTTTTGGTTTCTTTGTACCCCATTTAATTAACTTTGCTTTCTAAAGGGAATAAATCATTGTATCAAGGTGTGAGGAATGTTCCAGAAATAGAGAACAATACACAAGTTGGAGATAAACCTCACCATTGTAACTAGGCTCTGCCAGTGATGTTTTCCTTGAGTGGAAAATAATGTATTCTCTAAGTCTAGTGCAGGAGATAAAAATGTTTTGGAACTACTCAGCAATGTTTTTTATTCTATTATGATTATTATGGATGGATTTTATTTATTTTTGAGAAATTTTATTTATTGAGAAAATGTAAACTATGCCCAGTTTGTTCCAGAAGGGAAAAGCAATGCTCTATGTTCAACAGAAATGTCATAATAAAACTATTCCAGGTGGGACCAAAAGTAGTAAAGAAAATTTTGCCTAAAATACTCATCCTTAGGTAATAAGAAAAGACATGATTAGATCTTAGAAATACCTAATAAAATTAATGAACTATATAAATACAACTATCAAATCATTTAAAGTGTTAAGAATTTTCTACTAATACAGGGTTTTTTTAATAGATAACACTGGTTATCTATTTATGAACATGTTCTCTAAGTAACTGCCATCTATGTAAGAATTTTATGGAGGAGTATTTACTTTTTATAATAGATTTGCCAGAAACTTCAAATGATGCACTTACTTTCCAAGGCTTAACTATTTATTTTTTATTGCAGCCCTTTGGAGTGAATCAGCCTGGACCTTATATCATGTATACAACTGTAGATGCAAATGGATATCTGAAAAATGGTTCAGGTAAGACTTGATATGCATAATAGCACCTTTAATCAATATATTAACAAAGTAAACTGGATGACAAAAATTATCATCATGTTTTCACATTCTTTATAAAATCTTCACTTTTTATATTATACTTTGTCTTTCTGTATACTTACATCAGTAGATTACAAAAGGTCCTCATGACAAATATATTAACATTAAATTCTTCATATATCCCTGTTGTATGGAGCCACATAATTATCCTTATTTTTCAGTTGAAGTAACAGAGAGATTGGGAGCATTTACTTCAGTTATCTTGATCAAAGTATGAAATAGTAAATTAGTTAACAGAGCTCATCTTAGAAGTAAAAATTAGGACTCCAATCTACTCCTAGATTAATCCTAGTTTTTTCATATGTGGACTAGAAAATCCTAGTTTTTTCATATGTGGAATATTATACAAATTTATATAATATTATGTAATCATATATTTTGATATATGATTATAAAGAAAAATCTTGTTTTACATTTGAATAAAGGGAAATGCAATCAGTCAAGACAAAAGGGAAATAAGACTAAGCAAAGGATGTCTGATCTTGACAGATGGCTAGCTGACTGAGATACAATCCAAATCACCATAAATACAACTGTGAACATTTCAATTCTCTAAGGAGGAAAAGGAATCCTAACATATTCATATGCTTCTTTCAGAATGCTAGAGTCCTAACCATGAAGAAGTACATGTAAACAGTTACTGTTACTCCTCCATTTTTAAATGTACTAAAAAAAGGGAAGAACTCATTATATAGCCATTTTCATTTTATATAATGGCATAACATAATATACCAGAGTGCATTTCCTTTTAAGCTAATTGTACACATTTAATACTGTCATCATGCTACTGCATCAGCACAGAAACATTCCATGAAACAAAAACTGTATGAAAAATTCAAGGAGAAATTTACAGACTCAATTACAGTTTACCCTTGAACAACATGGGAGGTTAGGTGCGCCAACCCTCTGTGCAGTTAAAAATCTGCCTATAACTTATAGTTGGCCCTCATTCCTCCGTATCCTCCAATTCAACCAAGTGTGAATTGTATAGTACTGTAGTATTTACTATTGAGAAAAATCTGCATATGAGTGGAACTGCGCAGTTCAAACCTGTGTTATGCAAGGGTCAACTGTATAGTCAAATACGTTAATGTACCATTGTCAGTCAAGGAAACTTAAAATAAATCTGGATATAGTTGATTTGAACAAATTACTTATTTACATTTTAATTCATATATATATTAAACTGTATATAAAAGATTCCAGGACCAGCTGGTTTTATTTTTTATCATTTAACTCTTTGAGACTTTCAAGATGCACATAATTTTAGTTCTAGACTAGATGTTTCAGAATGCAGGGGGAAAAAATGATGAAGTTACTTATTTCATTTTATGAAGCTAGTATAACTTCATAAAGCTAGTATAACTTTATGGCTAGTATACAAAGCCATTATACCCAAAAGCAAAAACTTAGCTGACTGGTGAATTATCAATCAAAAATGCTATCTAAAATACTAACAATTTAAATTCATCTGTATTTTGAAAGAATTACTTACTTAAGACCATCAAGTAGGTGATTACCTCAGGAATGCACTGATGGTTAAAATGGGGAAAATTTCTTTATTATCATAACAGTAAATCAATCTTTTAAAGATTTGTCTCCCTCTTTTATTTTTTCATATAATGTATATTGTGTAAATCTTTCCATGTCTGTTCATCTAGCTAGTCCTAATTTTTTTTAATTGAAGTGTAGTTGACTTATAGTGTTGTATTAATTTCAGGTGTACAACATAATGAGTCAATATTTTTATAGATTATATTCCATTTAAAGTCATTATAAAATATTGGTTACATTTCCTGTGCTGAACATTATATTCTTGTATCTTATTTATTTTATACCTAGTAGTTTTTAACTCTTAATTCCCATCCCCTATCTTGCCCCTCTCCCCACCACTCTTCCCTCTGGTAACCACTAGTTTGTTCTCTATCTATGAGTCTGTTTCTATTTTGTTGTATTCATTTGTTTGTTTTATTTTTTAGATTCCATATATGTAAAAACATACAGTATTTGTCTTTCTCTGTCTGACTTACTTCACTAAGCATAATATGCTCAAAGTCCATCCATGTTGTTTCAAATGGTAAAATTTCATTCTTCTTAGTTCTAGTTTCTTTTGGAATTGTTTTGTATGTGGATACAGTAACTGGATAATTTGCTGGTTTGTTTTTTTTTCAATATAACAATACAACAGTAAAGATCTATGTGATATATTTTTGTGAAGTTAAATGAATAATTCTCACTTCATAGAAAAAAATCTAGAAAAATACTCATCAAACTGTTAACATGTATCTTGGGAGAGCAAGATTTCAAGAGATTCACTTCCTATTTGGTACATTTCTGTAACTATTTACTACTTTTAGTCCTTTTTTTTTTTTTTTTTTGTGGTATGCGGGCGTCTCACTGTTGTGCCCTCCCCCATTGCGGAGCACAGGCTCCGGACGTGCAGGCTCAGTGGCCATGGCTCACGGGCCCCGCCGCTCCATGGCATGTGGGATCCTCCCGGACCGGGGCACGAACCCATGTCCCCTGCATCGGCAGATGGACTCTCAACCACTGCGCCACCAGGGGAGCCCCCTTTTTATTTTTAAAAGATAAATTTTACAGCAAATTGAAACCTACCAAAAATTAGATATAGAAGATATTTTTTAATCAGTGATTGTTGTTCACAATATATATTTATTGAACCTCTACTACAAACTAGGCATTGGTACCTAGTAGGATATCTTATTAGATGCTAAAAACCCATTCAATAATATTCACTACACATTGCTGTTTTTTTAAGTAAATGGAAAAATATTTCCTTAGCATGATTGCTTTTTAATCTACTCCAAAACAATAATGGAACATTGAGTTTATTCTCACTCAATTATATATTTACTTCTTCCCTGGATTAGGAAGGAATTTGTAAGCATAAACGCAAAGGAGAAAATATCTATAGAAAAGATAAATGCATAAATCAAATGAATGCATACATTTTCATTGCAAAAAATCATAAACAAAGATAAAAGACTATAACAAACTGGGAAAATCTAAATGTCCAACAATTGAGAAATAATAAATTATGATATAATAATTTCCAGCCTACAAAATATTTTAGAATAATTTTTGATGAAATGAACAGATGTTTATGGTATAACACTTGGGAAGGAGGCACATCTGTGTGCATAATCCAAGTTGTGTGGGTGTGGGTGTGGAGTTTTTAAGTGAGCCCATGTATAGGAAAAATATAAAAACAAAATGACATATAGAAATGTTACCAGGAATACCTCTTGGTTGTGGGATTTTGTTCTTTATTTTTTGCATTTTAGTTTATACACTGATCATATATTGCTTTTAATTTGAGAACTATGTTAATAATAAGTAATTATAAATATTTTAAAAATATTTCACGCATATGCTATATTTCATGCATAAATATATGTTCTAAACAGAGAAGTGGCACTTAATTTAATTGATTTAGGAAGTGCTATTATGAAAACCTGCCCCAAATTTTAAAGGATGAAATTTCTAGTTTAAATGTTAATTAAGCATGTTGAAGTCTAAAGAAAAATTACTTGGTTAAACTATACCTTCCAACCCATACAGCCCCACTAGTAGAGAACTTTCCACTCTAGGAAGAGAATGACCACATATGAATACTTCAGAAGCTGCAACCCTGGTTTTCTTATAGAGCAGCTAAGGGTCACTGCTCATTAGTGGATCATGAAATGAATTTAATGGGTTCTGTTAAGGGCTTTTTATTTAAAAGAATAAAAGGTAGAAAATATCAAGTGTATCCTACATTTAGTATTGTTTCATGAAAGCTTTATTTTAGGGTTTGTGTGTCTGTGTTCTTACTGGGTGGTGACATAAAATGTAGTTTTTACTGTGGGCTGTGATCAAAAAAGTTTGAAAGCCACTGCCAGACACAATAACATGCCTTAGTGTTATTCAAAAAAGGCCTGGCCTAATTATCCTTTCTGCTTGTAGACAGATCTTATTGTTACCAAATACTCTGTGGTCTTACTCCACTTCCTAGCAAAGCGTGAGTAGCCAAATGTTATTAGACAATTATATTACAGAGGAGTCATTAATTTTCTAAATAACCATTTACTACTCTTGTAAATTAGCCAGAGACCTGCAATAAGTACCCGAATTTCCTAAATAATATTTAATAAGAACTTAGTAGATAGGAGCATGTAGGCCAAATTGTATGGATTGGGGAGTTGTTGGTCATTTCTAAATAATAACACTAATAGACCAAGAATTGTTTTCTACCTCTTAAATTGCTTATTTGGCCCTGCTGTTATAAAATCATTTCCCTTTAGTCCTCTAACGTTACTATTTGTTAACATATCTGAGAAAAGCATAAGTAACCTTTACCTACTATGCACTCTTCATCATATGCTTCAAATATAAGAGCAGTTAAAATGTATGGTAGACTGATATGAAAGGGCAAAAAAGCATTTGGATTAGGTATAACAAAATTCATATTGATGGTAAACATTAGATTATTGAGAAAAAAATGATTTTTTGTAACATATAAGCACATTGTCTTTCTATAATTTTAACCTTTCAGGTTTCTCCATTTTAATCAGTAATTGTCAATTACATCTTTCAATGTCAAAACACATTTTATTCTTTATGTTCATTTCTCACTTGCATATTTTCTGAAATTATCTTCAAAGTATAGTCATGTTCCATTTATCCACATGTAATTATCCTTAAAAGAATTTTTTAGTCTTGAGTCATTTTATTTTAATTACTCATCACATTTTAAATTCTCATACCCAAAAATTTTAGCTTTAGCAGTACTTAATCAGGCATATTTTTGTGTCAAAAATCATAATTCATAACAAGATAATGGAAAGAGTTGTTATGCCCTGCTGGATTATCCATGATATTCTTCTTATCTGAAAGAGTGAATTCTTGCAAGAAGAATCATTCCCTTTCCTTACCTCACACCAAGTAAAGACCTCACAGGAATAGTCAAGTCCACAGAGATAAAGATGAGGGCATGGCGAATAATGATTTTTTTTTCCCACTGAAATGAAAGAGAGAAAGGGAAGGAGGAAAAATATGGAATAGCTCTAAGCAGTACTGATACATCCTCTTCATTTAATTGTAAATTGAATTAATTAATTACAAGAAATACAGAGAGTCTGAGAAACTGTAAGGAAGTTTACAAATTATTCAGCTCTTCAGCAATTAGAAATCCCATCTACACAGATGCAAGTGGGTCACAGTCATATTCTGGAAAACCAAAAGAAAGAAAATAAGAAGCTGTAGTGCCGGGCTTCCCTGGTGGCACAGTGGTTAAGAATCCGCCTGCCAATGCAAGGGACATGGGTTCAAGACCTAGTCCGGGAAAATCCCACATGCCGTGGAGCAACTAAGTCCGTGCACCACAACTACTGAGCCTGCACTCTAGAGCCCATAAGCCACAACTATTGAGCCCACGTACTACAACTGCTGAAGCCTGTGCGCCTAGAGCCTGTGCTCTTCAACAAGAGAAGCCACTGCAATGAGAAGCCCACACACTGCAACAAAGAGTAGCGCCTGCTCACCGCAACTAGAGAAAGCCCACGCACAGCAGTGAAGACCCAACACAGGCAAAAATATAATTAATTAATTTTAAAAAAAGAGAGAGTGTGAAATATTTGAAGTGTTGAAAGAAGAAGTCACCAACCTAGAATTCTATATACAGCAGAATTATCTTTTAAACACAAAGGAGAAATAGACTTTATCAGACCAACAAAAACTGAGGGAAGCATCACCAGCAGATCTACTCCCCAAAAGAAGTTAAAGGAAGTTCTTTAGGGATAAGGAGTATGATAGGTCAGAAACACATACCTATATAAGAAAGGAATAAATAAATGAAGATAAAATAAGACCTTTTATTTCTTAGTTGATCTAAAAAATAACTCTCAGATTGTTTAAAGTAATAATAGTAACAGTGTACTGGGTGATGATAGTATATGAATAAGTGACATGAATGACAGCAATGTCATAAGAGATGGGAGGGGGAACCAGGATTATGCTGTTATTTATCTAAATTGGTCCTTTACTGGAAATGACAATCAGGAATTCCTTACCACCAGCTTTGCATGATAACCTCCTTCAGTGAAACAGTAATGGGTTATAAAACCACTTTATCTTCAAAGATGAGTGACTTTGCAACACTTACCCCTAATTTATAGAGAACTAAAGAAGACATGAGATTAAATAAGCGTAAGGAATAGTAAGAATAAGTCAAAAAGAAACTTATAAGGACAAATCGATAAATATGAGCAAGTAAAAAAGCCACAAGAGTAAGAGAATACAAATTACAAGAGAGTGATTGTATTTGACAAGTGAAAACTTCAGGAGCATGAGAGTCATTTGTAATATGTATGTTGTCTGAGAGTGGGGGCTATGCATATAGACAGTAAATTCCACAGTGTAGTGGTTTGCTCTGTGAAGATTTTTTTATTATTATTATTCAAAAAATATTTATTGAACATACCAGTATGAGCTGTGATCCTAGGTACTTTAAGAAGTATAAAATAGGGTTTTCACTGGTGGTCCAGTGGTAAAGAATCTGCCTTCCAATGCAGGGAATGTGGGTTTGATCCCTGGTTGTAGAACCGAGTTGCCACATGCTGTGGGGCAGCTAAGCCCACATGCCACAAACTACAGAGCCCACGTGCCCTGGAGCCTGCACACCAAAACAAGAGAAGAGAAAAAACCTGCACACCACAACTAGAGAGAGATCCGCGCGCCTCAATGAAAGCTCCCACGTGCCTCAACAAAGTCGCAGGTGCCGTAACTGTTACCCGACGCAGCCAAAAAAATGGAAAAAAAAATACTCATAGCAGCCAAAAACCTTTAAAAAAAAGTATAAAATAATATTCATCATCCTCAAAAAGTCTGTAGTTTATTTGGAGAGTAAAAACAAGAAAAAATAAGATGATAAGCCACTAATGAAAGATTTTTAGAAGACTAGTAACTTCCTGGAAGGTGACTGACTTCACTATTTACAGGTCCCTTCTATAAGACTTAAGTGTCTAGAGTGTGGCATCTTAAGAAAAGACTAGGATTCCATATCATTACCTATAAGACTTCGTAAAAATTTGATACCCTTCTCCTTATTTGCCTGGATAACTGAACATGACACTTTGCCAGGTGCTGTGAATGTGCAAAAATAGTAAGACGTTGTTACTTTATATTTCAAATATCAAGAACTTTATATTTCAGGAGCTAGACATAGGTATGTCTATTCAAGTGTCTTCTTAAATAGTAATTACAAAGCAATAAGTATCAAGTTAATGGCAACAATAAGTACAACAGGAACTCAAAGAAGAGGCCTGACTGACATGTTACATGTAACTGACATGTTACATTTTTGTGAAGGAAGTCTTCCTTTGAAGGATTGGTGTATAATATGGATCAGAAATGAACAAGAAGTAATATAGATTTAGCATTAGCAAAGTCAAAACATGAAAAATGTAACTTTATTAGGAGCAACACAAAAAGGAAATAATTTGACAGTCAATAAAGAAAATCTTGTTCTGTTTTTTAAAAACAACACACAGAAGCTATAATATCTTTGAATATTTTCTTTTTATTTTCATAAGTGCATTGAGGAAAAACTCTAGTATCCTAGACAGATATCCCCATTGGTTTTATTTAGTTGCTTTAGTGTTTTTGTATAGCTTGACAAATGGCCTGGAATTTAGTATAGATTGGTCTTTACACAAAATATTTCTTATTTTAAAATTTAATTCAGTGAGCAGTTTACTAATCATTATAATACATTTTTACTTAATTGTGTACATTTATAAAAAGTAACAATTTAAAATATGAATGCTACTTAATTTATTTCAAGATTTTATATTTTTTTAAATCATTAAACAATGTAAAATAGGCCTGGTTGCCCATTTCTTGAAATATATTTTTAAATAAAGAAAAGAAAGAAAAAACAAATGAATGAAAAATCTCTGCTTAACAAGTACAGTATTGGTGACTTCTGGTTTCCGGTCCAACATGTAAAGAGCTTGGAAATCATACTCCCATCCTCCCTTCCATTCCCACCCCTGCCCCAGCCAAATGATGACCAAAATGAAAATCAAAAACTCTTCTTAGATCCATTAGAGAATTGAAGACACTGGGCAAACTGCTGCCCCCCAAACTGGAAAGATAGACAAATGTATAAAATGGCAGCTTACCAGAGCAGAAGCCACAGCTAGGGCCAGCCACTGGCAGGAACACTTAAAGGGTAATTCTGGGGACTCAGTTTGAGACTGGTTTAAGAGATTAAAAACTCCTACCTTTGGGGACCCAAACTTTCATGATTTTTACCTCTGTGAGCCACACAGGTTCTCAGGGACAAGATCTAAGAAAAATCCTCTTGTGCTTCTCTCAGGAGAAAGGGGGAAAATAAACTTTTTCAAATACTCCCAGAGCTACAGTTCTTCTTAACAAAGGCCTGCCCTCAAGGGAAATTATTTTATGAAAACCTAACCAACTTTGCTTTTTTACCAGAGCCTAACTGACTTGGTGGTAATGGTGGTAATGAAATATCCAGCTCTAACCCCCCTCTTGTCTTCCTGTCTCACCTTCATAGGTGAGAGGGGAAAGGACCTGAGAAGCACTTATGAAAGTCACAGCCCAGGGTCATAGGCTTACTAAAAAACTGAGACCTAATCACAGGACTAGAGAACACTTACCTGCCCCCTACATCTTACCACCACATCAGTCAGGCTCCTATACAACAACAGGGGAGCAAGGTTCAAACCCTATTTAAAAAGGAAACCCAAAGATAACGGAAGAGACAAAAACAAGGACACTACAGGAAATTTTAGCCTCCGACACCTACAGCTACAGCAACCAGTAAATGCAATCTAATTCATAGCCAGATAAACATAAAACCTCACACTAAAGACCTGTTTACCTTAGTTCTTCTTGCTTGATACATCATGTCCAGCTTTCAACAAAAAATTACAAGGCATGCTAAAAGACAAAAAAAAAAGACAAAAACCCCCCACATTTTGAATAGATAAAGTAGGCATCAGAACCAGACTCAGTTATGACAGAGATTTTGGAATTATAAGACTAAGAATTTACGGTAACTATGATTAATATCCTAAGGGCTCAAATGGAAAAAAAAGGAAATGCTAGAAAACAAAAACACTGCAACAGAAATGAAGAATGCCTTTGAGTGGCTCAGCAGCAGCTTGAACATGGCTGAGGAAAGAATCAGTGAGCTCGAAGATGTCAATAGAAACTTCCCAAACTAAAGAGCAAAGAGAAAAAGGAATAAAAAATATAGTTTATCTTAATGAATATTGAAGTGCAAACTGCTACACTAGTGGCCCCAATGACTCATAATATAGTCTCCTTCCACATTCACTCTGCCTAACCAAGGGGACATCAGCAAACATGATACAAGTATAGCCTTGATAAGCTCTTAGACTTTGAGACTTACCCTCTTGGGATGCTGCCCTGAGATCTGCCCAGTCTAGTCACCTTAAGAATGAACGATTGTAAGGACAGATGCCTACTCAGGCCTCCCAGCTGATCTGCCAGCCGAATGCAGCCATGTGAGTCAGCCCAGCCAACCCACAGAATCATGAGAAAGAAAATGGTATGGTTGTAAGCCACTAAGCTTTGAGCTGGTTTGTTATACAAGAATAAATAATCACTAGAAGGAATGTATTCTGTTTGCTTAAGAGCCAAATATGAAAGAATTTACAGAGATGGACGTGTCAACAGTATTTAAAAGGTATGTTTGAGAAGTGCAGACTTGAGTAGACAGTAAAGGGAAAGAAGTGTGGAGAAGGAGAAGTTGAAAGCTTAAGAGTTTAAGAGAATGTGCTTACTGACATTTCACAACTTTAATCACGTCCTCTAGGAAAAAGGTACATGTGAAATAAGTGACTTTAGTAAAGGAAAAATTCAAGGTATATTTATGTTTTGCGTCTGTTGATAGCCAAGAATTGCATCTAGGTCTCTCCAAGTTGACTAACATGTGACAGATACCTAGTCTAATAAACATTTATTTTTAATGTTTCACTAAAAATAAACTATCTTGCAATTTGTAACTAAAAACACTGCCTCTTCGATTTATAAAGTAGCTATGTGTCTTTTATCCCTATTTCAGAACTAAACAGTTTTACCCCCTTGTGGTTTTTGTCACCACCAAAAAACACAGCTTATAGCAAAATGCTGTGGCCTATGGGTTTGCCTCTCAAAGAGGTATAGATCTCCAACTTGAAAAATAAAGTGCACTAAAGCACAAGCCAAGCTTTCCCATTTAGCTAATTTATACCACACTGTCCACTTTGGAAAACAGAGTTTATCTTTTTAATCCAGAGAATGACAGCTGTAACATAATTGCACATAACTTCAGAAAAGTTTACGTCCTTAATACAACTCTGTACAGGAGCACTGACCATTAAATTAGACCTCCACAGGCAATAGCACCCAATGCAGTTTGGCTTTATGAGAGTTGTAGATTTATTTTATTGTTTCCCTTTGCATTATTTTTTCATGCATTGGCAATGGCTTTTATCATTCCTTCATTAGGTGCAATGTGCATTAAGCTCTAGAAGAGCAATTATCAAAATCAAACTACTCAGTTTCTCAAAAAGTTAAGCATAGAGTTACTGTATGAACCATTAATTCTACTCCTACATATATTCCCAAGAGAATCTAAAATATATGTCACACAAAAACTTGTACATCGATGTTCATAGCATAATATTCATACTCATAATAGCCAAAAAGTGTAATAAACAAACCAAATGTCCATCAACTAATAAATGGATAAACCAACTGTGGCATATCAATACAATAGAATATTATCCCATTAAAAACATGAAATATGCTATAACATGGATGAACCTTGTAAAACATTATTCTAAGTGAAAGAAACGAGATACAAAAGGCTGCATATTACATGATTCCATTTATATGAAATGTCTAGAATAAGCAAATACATAGAAATAGAAAGGAATTTGTAGGTGAGGGTTACCAGGAACTGGGCCAGAGAAGAAATGGGAAGTGACTGCTAATGGGTCCAGGGTTCCTTTTTGCAGTAATGAAAATGTTCTGGAATTAGTGGTGACAGTTGTACAACCTTGTGACTATACTAAAAACCACTGAATTATACACTTTAAATTGGTGGACTTTGTGGCATGTGAATTATATATCAATTTAACAAAAGGCAGAAAACTACTCACATTCTAAATTTATAGCTGGGAAGTAGGTTGACAGGTAAAGCTTGAACCAGTGTTCTAAGCTTCCTGATTTATTCCAAAAGAGAAATCAGAAAAACTTCTATGAAAAAATGATGTTATACTGTTTTTCAGGAACTAATATCAAGTTGAAATTCAACTTAAGAAAAAAACAGAAAATATGAGGAATGATTATATAATAATAAAAATAACAAATAACATTTGTAGTTTTTTGTTTTTTGTTTTTTGTTTTTTGTTTTGCGGTACGCGGGCCTCTCACCGCCGCGGCCTCTCCCGTTGCGGAGCACAGGCTCCGGATGCGCAGGCCCAACGGCCATGGCTCACGGGCCCAGCCGCTCCGCGGCATGTGGGATCCCCCCGGACCGGGGCACGAACCCACGTCCCCTGCATCAGCAGGTCGGACTCCCAACCACTGCGCCACTAGGGAAGCCCCAGTTTTGCAGCTTTAAAAGCACTTTTATATACATTAAAAGTTAAGTACTGTTGTTGTAATTGTCTCATAAAACCCATTCAGTAGGTGGTATTGTAATTCTGATTTTATAGATGAGGAAACATTCAAGTTGTATTTTTCTGTTGTTGTATGTTTAAGCATCCCCAGGTCAAGATTTGTCTTTTTCATCTATGTGTAAAAGGCATACAGTGTGCATTCAGCAAATGTTAAGGTGAATGAATAAACAAATTAAGGCTTAGGGAGGGCAAGGGACTTTCTAAAGATCAAACAAAGCAGTGTGGAATACTGTCTTTGGCATTCAAATCCTGTGTACTTCCCATAATATCACATCATAATATCACATCACAGGTCTCCTGTGTTAAGGAACACATTTGTTCAAGTTCCAGCCTTTAAGCTGATATCAAAGTTATTTTAATTCAAAGCCAAAATGGAGGTCTTCAACAGCAGTCATTGATATGGCATATTATTAGACCTCAAAGAAAACTAAAGTTAAACAACTGTACAAACTTTACTTTGTTGTTTACTACCAAACCTTCAGGTTAGTAGAGCAGACATTTACCAAGTGCCTGATATGTGTCAGCCACTATGCTGGGCCCTAGAAATGGGGCATAGAAATGATTAAGTCACTAGGTTGGAAGCACCTAAGCACCTCTTCTTATGGAACTGTTTTCAGTCTAGTAAGAGGTTCTTCCACATACTTCATCACTTTATCCTTGTCAGTTATCTAGAAGCTGAGTTCAGAAATAAGTCAGAATACTCCAAAGGATTAGGTCAGACATCAGTGGATTCCTTTACTCACCATTATAAGCCACCATTGACTACCAGGAAAAGAAGCCAACCATTGTTTTAAGAAAATTTCCGTAAGTTGCTACAATCCTAACTTCTGAAATACAGGAATTTAGCATTTAGGCATGTAGCTTCATGAACTCCCTATATAGTATTCACTTACTATAATACTGGCTCTTTCTTCTGGATCCACATTCTATAGCACCTGGTAACACCACATATTTTTAAAGGTATTAAATACTTTCTGTACATGGATTATGCCTTTCTATGAAGACAGCCTATTTCTTGTTCTTAAGCTGATTACTAAGTAGGACTGTTAAAAACCAAGGTGTAGGAGCTTCCTTGGTGGCACAGTGGTTAAGAATCCGCCTGCCAATGTGGGGTACGTGTGTTCAATCCCTGGCCTGGGAAGATCCTACATGCCATGGAGCAACTAAGCCCGTGTGCCACAACTACTGAGCCTGCGCTCTAGAGCCTGTGAGCCACAACTACTGAAGCCCGCGCGCCTAGAGCCTGTGCTCCACGACAAGAGAAGCCACTGCAATGAGAAGCCCGCGCACCGCAAAGAAGAGTAGCCCCTACTTGCCACAACTAGAGAAAGCCCACGTGCAGCAATGAAGACCCAATGCAGCCAAAAATAAATTAAAAAATTAAAAAAAGTTATTAAAAAAAACCCAAGGTGTATTTATATAGCGACGTTGAATTAACATGTCTTGGATTTATAATTTGATCACAGATTAAGGTGCTTCTCCAGTCAACAGGGTGCCTGATATATAGCATGGTGCTTAATATCTATAGAATAAACAAACTAATTAATCACAGACTTAGTAAGTGATTAGTGAGAATCCACTTACACTGGAAACTAGCTTTTCTCAAAGTCCAAAAAAAATGATGTGCCTTAGTCATATAAGCCAGTAGAAGATTTTACCATCAAGCAGAGAATAACTGCTTCATTTCTTTTTTCTATGTGGGTTGCCATCCATTTAATTTAAATCAGTGAATTTTAAGACAAAAATAAGAAGAAGCTATGATTTAGTAAATGTTTTAACTATCAAGTGTCTATAGCCAAATTTTAAAATTAAATTCCAATATTTTTATTATACTCAGTCAAAATTTCTTTTGGCTTCTCCTCACCTTCCAAATCTATTTTGTCCTCTTTTTTTCCCCACTTCTGAATTCTGGTGTGACATTACAATATGATGTTGAGAAGTGCAGGTAAGTTTAGCCTGTTGACAATAAGGAGCCTTTTTGCAATTACCATGTTCTAAATATAGGAATTAGCTGTCCCTCCCTAAAAGTGGCTAAACACTTCAGCAATGAATTTAAATGTTGAAAATCATCACTGTTTTAATACATTTTATCACTTGTTTTCTTTGACTACTATTCTATCTTAGTTGATAATTTGTTGTTTAAAAAGTGGTCACTGGTATATATTACCAGAAATCATCCTACTGTAACAGCTATGATATTCTATATTATCTAGAATATTTGGGACAGTGTAGTCTCAGATCAACTCAATATTTTAGTAAGAAGCCACAAAGGTCACCTTAGACTTTTTTAAGTAACTTCCACAGACTTAGAATACATATATGTAGCATCTGACATAGAGATTCTTTTCTATAAGTTCACATGTAAGTTCTTTGAAACTTTAAAAATTATTTTAAAATATCAGGAAAAGGATTATATGATCAGGGTAGATCATAAACACCAATTTCAGTGCTAGACTTTTTCTGGCTAGGATATCTGATTTGATAAACATTTACAATGAGCCTTATCACATTAGATAACACAAATTATTACCCCAGGGTGGCATTCAAGAGCAAACAACCATGATAATTGTTATAGCTAGGAAGATTTTATTAGCTATATCAGAAACTTACTCTGTTGGCAATTAAATTAGAATAGCAAATGAAAGTATTTTTAAACTTTTAATTTTATCATTTGTCAATACCTTTTTTATCCATTGATTTTAATAGAATCCTAATCACTCTTGATAATGCAATAACAAAATATGAAAACATATTTTCCTTTCAAAGTCTTAGCTTACTTTTTCTTGACTTTAGTCTACCATTTGTTATTATCCAGCTTGCCATTCTCACAATTATAAATTCTCCTCATAGAGAAACATTTTCCCCTACCTGATATTCTAACCGTTTTCTTACAGGAAAATATAATTTAAGACACACACCACAGGGGACAAATACATGACAATGTTTCTTTAACATCCCCCCTACAAGCAGTGAGAGTAGTCCTAAATTTTTCACTCTACCGATTGTAACTTTTTAAACTATCTGGAATGAGCCAGAGAACCTGAGCTTATTCTAGTGTCAGTTAAGGGCTAGTCCATAGCCAGAGGATTGTCATGTTCATAATTGTATCCCCTGTGAACATAATAGTATTAAAGTTGGTGTCTGTAATAGAAGATCAACAAGATAAACCAGGCTCATCTCACAGAAGAATTGCTTAAATACCTCGGGCTTTAGGTATAGAATGGGAACATCACAAAGCCTAAGGTATGCTCATTGGGCTCAAATGCCCTACAGTCTAGATTTACAAAATAAACAAATGCCATGTTAACTGGAATGACTATGTACAAAATGTTTCAGGTTACCATATCATATCCTAGGACCCCACAAATACAGAGATCCAAACAGTAAAGGAAATGAACAACTGACATTGGTGGGGAGGGGAGGGGATGGTATTCTGTCATTAGAAGTCCTTTTTATAGAGTGATAAGACAAATATCACACTTCTTTTTTCTTTGTTTTTTTTTTGTTGTTTTTTTTTTTTTTTTTTTGCGGTACGCGGGCCTCTCACTGTCGTGGCCTCTCCCGTTGTGGAGCACAGGCTCTGGACGCGCAGGCTCAGCGGCCATGGCTCACGGGCCCAGCCACTCCGTGGCATGTGGGATCTTCCCAGACTGGGGCACGAACCCGCATCCCCTGCATCAGCAGGCAGACTCTCAACGACTGCGCCACCAGGGAAGCCCCACACTTCTTTTTCAGCTGAAAAAAGGATCACAGGTAATGATGAAGGATGTGGCATTTGGAATTAAGCTGCCAAAATGAAAATCCCAGGGCTTCCCTGGTGGTGCAGTGGTTGAGAGTCCACCTGCCAACGCAGAGGACGCAGGTTCGTGCCCCGGTACGGGAAGATCCCACATGCCACGGAGCGGCTGGGCCCGTGAGCCATGGCTGCTGAGCCTGCGCGTCTGGAGCCTGTGCTCCGCAACGGGAGAGGCCACGACAGTGAGAGGCCCGCGTATCGCAAAAAAAAAAAAAAAAAAAAAAAGAAGAAAATCCCAGCTCTACCATTTAGTAGCTATGTGGTTTTGGTCAAATTGTTTGACCTCTTGATTTCCTCATAATAAAGTGAAGATAATTGATGTCACAAATGCCTTTTATGTATGTATTTATAAATTGTTCAGAATTCTTATATATAATTGATACTTTACCTTTGGGTAGACTGTCTTTCTGTACTGGTATCTATGTGGTATAAATTGATATAGTATTTTTGAATTGGAATATGTTACAAGTCTCAGGTCTGACACATTTGGAGGATAGAAGTTCTTTCATTTATTCATTCATTCATTGGACAAATATGTACTGAGTGCCTAATATACGACAGGCCTGTTCTAGGCTCTTATGATATAGAGGTGAATAAAACAGACCAATTTCTCAGCCCTCATAGAGATTACATTCTAGTAGGTGAAAAGAGGTAATAAACATAATAAGTGAGTTGTTTAATACTATGTCATGGTTAGGAGGTGATATCTACTGTGGGGGTGGGGAATAAAGCAGGGTAAGAAGTATACAGAAGGACTTATCAGTTTTATGTAGGGTGGTCAGAGTGGCCCTCTCTGAGAAAATGTCATTTGAACAAAGATTTGAAGGATATAAGGGAGTCATACATATGGTTAACTTCTGAAGAATACTCCAGGTAGAGGAGAAAGCCAGAGCAGAAGCCTTAAGGTATAAGCATTCCTGGAATTTCCAAGGAACAGTGGAGAGACCAATGTCTTGGAGTAGAATGAAAGAAGGGGGTTAAGGAGTAGAAGATGAAATCTGAGTTAAATGAGGGCATGGAGTGTAAACTGAGTGAAACAGTAGACTATAGGAAGAGCAAGAGCTAAAGCAGGGAAACTAATTAGACAGCTAGTAAAATAATTCTGGCTAGAAATGATGGTGGCTTTAACCAAGGTAACAGTCATGCAGGTAGAAATGGTGGGATTCTGGATATTTTGGGATTGTAGATATATATTTGATTTTTTGGCGGACTGGGTAGAGGATATGAGAAAAAAAAGTACTGTAAATATAGGGTTACTGGCCAGAGCAAGTAGAAAGTTGGAGTTGCCATAACTGAAATGGAGCAGGTATTGGAAGAAAAATCAGGAGCTCTGGGTTTATTTTGTTGTTGTTAATTTTTTTCTTTTTTCTCATTAGTCATCCATTTTATACACATCAGTGAATACATGTCAATCCCAATCTCCCAATTCATCACACCACCACCACCACCACCCGCCACTTTCCCCCCGTTGGTGTCCACACGTTTGTTCTCTACTCCTGTGTCTCAACTTCTGCTCTGCAAACCAGTTCATCTGTACCATTTCCTAGGTTCCACATATATGCGTTAATATACAATATTTGATTTTCCCTTTCTGACTTACTTCACTCTGTATGACAGTCTCTAGATCCATCCACGTCTCTACAAATGACCCAATTTCATTCCTTTTTATGGCTGAGTAATATTCCATCATACATATGTACCACATTTTCTTTATCCATTCGTCTGTCAATGAGCATTTAGGTTGCTTCCATGACCGGGCAATTGTAAACATTGCTGCAATGAACATTGGGGTGCATGTGTCTTTTTGAATTATGGTTTTCTCTGGGTGTATGCCCAGTAGTGGGATTGCTGGGTCATATGGTAATTCTATTTTTAGTTCTTTAAGGAACCTCCATACTGTTCTGCATAGTGGCTGTATCAATTTACATTCCCACCAACAGTGAAAGAGGGTTCCCTCTTCTCCACACCCTCTCCAGCATTTGTTGTTTGTAGATTTTCTGATGATGCCCATACTTACTGGTGTGAGGTGATACCTCATTGTAGTTTTGATTTGCATTTCTCTAATAATTAGTGATGTTGAACAGCTTTTCATGTGCTTCTTGGCCATCTGTATGTCGTCTTCGGAGAAAAGTCTATTTAGGTCTTCTGCCCATCTTTGGATTGGGTTGTTTGCTTTTTTAATATTGAGCTGCATGAACTGTTTATATATTTTAGAGATTAATCCTTTGTCCAATGATTCATTTGCAAATATTTTCTCCCATTCTGAGGGTTGTCTTTTTGTCTTGTTTATGGTTTCCTTTGCTGTGCAAAAGCTTTTAAGTTTCATTAGGTCCCATTTGTTTATTTTTGGTTTTACTTCCATTACTCTAGGAGGGGGATCAAAAAATATCTTGCTGTGATTTATGCCAAAGAGTATTCTTCCTATGTTTTCCTCTAAGAGTTTTATAGTGCCCGGTTTTACATTTAGGTCTCTAATCCATTTTGAGTTTATTTTTGTGCATGGTGTTAGGGAATGTTCTAATTTCATTCTTTTACAAGAAGCTGTCCAATTTTCTCAGCACCACTTATTGAAGAGACTGTCTTTTCTCCATTGTGTATCCTTGCCTCCTTTGTCATAGATTAGTTGACCACAGGTGCGTGGGTTTATCTCTGGGCTTTCTATCCTGTTCCATTGATCTATATTTATGTTTCTGTGCCAGTACGATACTGTCTTGATTACTGTAGCTTTGTAATATAGTCTGAAGTCAGGGAGTCTGATTCCTCCAGCTCCGTTTTTTTCCCTCAGCACTGCTTTGGCTATTCGGGGTCTTTTGTGTCTCCATACAAATTTTAAGACTTTTTGTTCTAGTTCTGTTAAAAATGCCATTGGTGGGCTTCCCTTGTGGGGCAGTGGTTGAGAGTCCGCCTGCCAATGCAGGGGACATGGGTTCATGCCCCAGTCCAGGAGGACCCCACATGCCGCGGGGCAGCTGGGCCCGTGAGCCATGGCTGCTGAGCCTGCGTGTCAGGAGCCTATGCTCCGCAACGAGAGAGGCCACAACAGTGAGAGGCCCACGTACCGCAAAAAAAAAAAAAAAAAAAAATGCCATTGGTAATTTGATAGGGATTGCATTGAATCTGTACATTGCTTTGGGTAGTATAGTTATTTTCATAATATTGATTCTTCCAATCCAAGAACATGGTATATCTCTCCATCTGTTGGTATCATCTTTAATTTCTTTCATCAGCATCTTATAGTTTTCTGAATACAGGTCTTTTGTCTCCCTAGGTAGGTTTATTCCTAGGTATTTTATTCTTTTTGTTGCAATGGTAAATGGGAGTATTTCCTTACTTTCTCTTTCAGACTTTTCATCGTTAGTGTATAGGAATGCAAGTGATTCCTGTGCATTAATTTTGTATCCTGCAACTTTACCAGATTCATTGATTAGCTCTAGTACTTTTCTGGTGGCATCTTTAGGATTCTCTATATATAGTATCATGTCATCTGCAAACAGTGACGGTTTTACTTCTTCTTTTCCAATTTGTATTCTTTTATTTCTTTTTCTTCTCTGATTGCCGTGTCTAGTACTTCCAAAACTATGTTGAATAATAGTGGTGAGAGTGGACATCCTTGTCTTGTTCCTGATCTTAGAGGAAATGCTTTCAGTTTCTCACCATTGAGAATGATGTTTGCTGTGGGTTTGTCATATATGACCTTTATTATGTTGAGGTAGGTTCTCTCTACGCCCACTTTCTGGAGAGTTTTTATCATAAATGGGTGTTGAATTTTGTTGAAAGCTTTCTCTGCATCTATTGAGATGATCATATGGTTTTTCTCCTTCAATTTGTCAATATGGTGTATCACATTGATTGATTTGCATATATTGAAGAATCCTTGCATTCCTGGAATAAATCCCACTTGATCATAGTGTATGATCCTTTTAATGTGTTGTTGGATTCTGTTTGCTAGTATTTTATTGAGGATTTTTGCATCTATATTCATCAGTGATATTGTTCTGTAATTTTCTATTTTTGTAGTATCTTTGTCTGGTTTTGGTATCAGGGTGATGGTGGCCTTGTAGAATGAGTTTTGGAGTGTTCCTTCCTCTGCAATTTTTTGGAAGAGTTTGAGAAGGATGGGTGTTAGCTCTTCTCTAAATGTTTGATATAATTTGCCTGTGAAGCCTTCTGGTCCTGGACTTTTGTTTGTTGGAAGATTTTAATCACAGTTTCAATTTCATTACTTGTGATTGTTCTGTTCATATTTTCTATTTCTTCCTGGTTCAGTCTTGGAAGATTATACCTTTCTAAGAATTTGTCGATTTCTTCCAGGTTATCCATTTTATTGGCATAGAGTTGCTTGTAGTAGTCTCTTAGGATGCTTTGTATTTCTGCCATGTCTGTTGTAACTTCCCCTTTTGCATTTCTAATTTTATTGATTTAAGTCCTCTCCCTCTTTTTCTTGATGAGTCTGGCTAATGGTTTATCAATTTTGTTTATCTTCTCAAAGAACAAGCTTTTAGTTTTATTAACCTTTGCTATTGTTTTCTTTGTTTCTGTTTCCTTTGTTTCTGCTCTGATCTTTATGATTTCTTTTCTTCTCTTAACTTTGGGTTTTGTTTGTTCTTCTTTCTCTAGTTCCTTTAGGTGTAAGGATAGATTGTTTATTTGAGATTTTTCTTGTTTCTTGAGGTAGGCTTGTATAGCTATAAACTTCCCTCTTAGAACTCCTTTTGCTGCATCCCATAGATTTTGGATCGTCGTGTTTTCATTGTCATTTGTCTCTAGGTATTTTTTGATTTCCTCTTTGATTTCTTCAGTGACCTCTTGGTTATTTAGTAACGTATTGTTTAGCCTCCATGTGTTTGTGTTTTTTACGTTTTTTTTCCTTGTAATTCATTTCTAATCTGATAGCATTGTGGTCAGAAAAGATGCTTGATATGATTTCAATTTTCTTAAATTTACTGAGGCTTGATTTGTGACCCAAGATGTGATCTATCCTGGAGAATGTTCCGTGTGCACTTGAGAAGAAAGTGTAATCTGCTGTTTTTGGATGGAATGTCCTATAAATATCAATTAAATCTATCTGGTCTGTTGTGTCATTTAAAGCTTCTGTTTCCTTATTTATTTTCATTTTGGATGATCTGTCCATTGGTGAAAGTGAGGTGTTAAAGTCCCCCACTATTATTGTGTTACTGTCGATTTCCTCTTTTATAGCTGTTAGCAGTTGCCTTATGTATTGAGGTGCTCCTATGTTCGGTGCATATATATTTATAAGTGTTATATCTTCTTCTTGGATTGATCCCTTGATCATTATGTAGTGTCCTTTCTTGTCTGTTGTAACATTCTTTATTTTAAAGTCTGTTTTACCGATATGAGTATTGCTACTCCAACTTTCTTTTGATTTCCATTTGCATGGAATATCTTTTTCCATCCACTCACTTTCAGTCTGTATGTGTCCCTAGGTCTGAAGTGGGTCTCTTGTAGACAGCATATATATGGGTCTTGTTTTTGTATCCATTCAGCGAGCCTGTGTCTTTTCATTGGATGATTTAATCCATTCACATTTAAGGTAATTATCTATATGTATGTTCCTATTACCATTTTCTTGTTATGGGTTTTGTTTTTGTAGGTCCTTTTCTTCTCTTGTGTTTCCCACTTAGAGAAGTTCCTTTAGCATTTGTTGTAGAGCTGGTTTGGTGGTGCTGAATTCTCTTATCTTTTGCTTGTCTGTAAATCTTTTGATTTCTCCATCGAATCTGAATGAGATCCTTGCCGGGTAGAGTAATCTTGATTGTAGTTTCTTCCCTTTCATCACTTTAAGTATATCATGCCACTCCCTTCTGGCTTGTAGAGTTTCTGCTGAGAAATCAGCTGTTATCCTTATGGGAGTTCCCTTGTATGTTATTTGTTGTTTTTCCCTTGCTGCTTTCAATAATTTTTCTCTGTCTTTAATTTTTGCCAATTTGATTACTATGTGTCTCGGCGTGTTTCTCCTTAGGTTTATCCTGTATGGGACTCGCTGCGCTTCCGGGACTTGGGTGGCTCTTTCCTTTCCCATGTTAGGGAAGTTTTCGACTATAATCTCTTCAGATATTTTCTCGGGTCCTTTCTCTCTCTCTTCTCCTTCTGGGACCCCTATAATGCAAGTGTTGTTGCGTTTAATGTTGTCCCAGAGGTCTCTTAGACTGTCTTGATTTCTTTTCATTCTTTGCTCTGTTCCGCAGCAGTGAATTCCACCATTCTATCTTCCAGGTCCCTTATCCATTCTTCTGCCTCAGTTATTCTGCTATTGATTCCTTCTAGTGTAGTTTTCATTTCAGTTATTGCATTGTTCCTCTCTGTTTGTTTGTTCTTTAATTCTTCTAGGTCTTTGTTAAACATTTCTTGCATCTTTTTGATCTTTGCCTCCGTTGTTTTTCCGACGTCCTGGATCACCTTCACTATCATTCTTCTGAATTCTTTTTCTGGAAGGTTGCCTATCTCCACTTCATTTAGTTGTTTTTCTGGGGTTTTATCTTGTTCCTTCATCTGGTACATAGCCCTCTGCCTTTTCGTCTTGTCTATCTTTCTGTGAATGTGGTTTTTGTTCCACAGGCTGCAGGATTGTAGTCCTTCTTGCTTCTGCCATATTTAACATTTAGTTTAACAACATTTACTGTATCTTAGGCACTCTTTTAAGCATTATCATTCAATCAGCATAAGTCTATGAGACAAACTAATTCTGTAGCCCATGCAGCTTTACAGTTTTACATACATAGTTTAACTTTATTAAGAATGCCTCTCCCTAAATTCACTGTTCCTTTTCATTATACCTTTCTCTTACTAATGTAAGAATTGTATCAAAAATCAGGTATGTATACTTTCCAATGATTTCATATATCTGGGTAACATTAGTAGATGTTTAGCAGAGTCCCACTGAATATTAAAATGTGTAGATATTAACTAACCCTGTCATTTTTTTTTTTAATTTGGCTGTGCCAGATCTCAATTGCGGCACGTGGGATCCTTGTCGCCATGGGCATGACCTTTTAGTTGCGGCATGCAGTATCTTTAGTTGCAGCACGTGAACTCTTAGTTGCAGCACGTGGGATCTAGTTCCCTGACCAGGGATTTGAACCTGGGCCCCCTGCACTGGGAGTGCAGAGTCCCAGCCACTGGACCTCCAGGGAAGTCCCTAACCCTGTTAATATTTAAATATTCTGTTTAATCATGTAGCAAATACCTAGCAAATAAATACAGTCTTTTAAATTGAACCATAATAGGGAGAGATTGATTTTTGGAATGCCAGTTTGAGGACTTCATGAACCTGCTGTCCCCTCCCTCCCCATAAAACAAACAGACAAACAAACAAAAAGTACTGGCCTAACAACTAACATTAACCATTTCAGAACTCTGGAAATTAACCAAAGCCACAGAATGTTCTGAGCATTGTCTATCCGAGAGGAACTCCTGATACTTAAGACAACAGGGTCTGTGGCATTTTAACTTGGGGCTGTTTACATCCCACCTCTGCTCTCTACTGAATGGTGCAGCGGCCATGAATAGCTAGTGGCCTCACAGTCAGTGGACGGGATGGAACTTTGGAGTCCATTAAAATTCCCATCCCTCTAGCACTGTCAATATGCGTCTAAACTAGCAACTCCTTGGAAACTCCGTTCTCAGGATGTTGAGGCTATTTGATTTGACTCAGAGTTCAACCCAGCAGGAAAAAAAAAAGCCCTATTCCTCCAAGACATTACCCAAAACAGCAGTCTGCTGGAAAAATCCCAGGTATAGTGAACAAGAGCCTGGCCAAAACATAAAAGGAAGCCCTGAGGCACCAGACAACCACAGGCAACTTTGAAAGGCTAGATTATATTCTTGTACATCTTAGATGTCTAAGAACATGCGTAGAAAGGAAAATACCTCATTCAAATACTTAGCTTGGGTGTGCTACCTCGAGGCTCTGCTCAAGCAAGAAATGAAAGGTAAGGCTATCTTGTAAACTGCCTGAAGTTTGAAGGAATATCTTGACACACAAATCCCACTGACAAAGGTTGGAAGATATACAGACAAGATATTTAAGGAAATCTAATGGCCAGTCATTAGCTGACCACTGAGTTATACTGAGTCATATATGCCTCCTGGGAAACCAGGCTTAGAACAAGAACTTTAAAAATAAGAAAATAAAAGAACTTTGTGGCAGGCACTGTGAGGAATACAGAATCTATAGAATCCATCTAGGAAAGTCACTAAACAAATGAGCAACAACAATAACAAAAAGAAAAACCAACAAAACCTTAGAGGGAGATACCATAGCTGTTATATTATCTAAAAAGTCCACTTTCCAACAACAACCAAAAAATACTATAAAACATGCAAAGAATCAGGAAAGTATGCCACATACACATTTTTTTTAAAAAAGCAAACAAAAGAAAATGTGCCCAGTGGTGTTGGACTTAGTTAACAGAACCTATAAATTGTCTATTATAAACATGTTCAAAGACCTAAAGGAAACTAGGATTAAAAAACTAAAGGTAAGTATTACAACCATGTCCCACTAATAGAAGATATAAAGAAGTAAAGATCATTTTAAAAATCAAATAGAAATTCTAGAGTTGAAAGTACAGTAACTGAAATGAAAAATTCTGTAGAGTGCTCAACAACAGATTTGAGCTAGCAAAAGAATCAGCAAACTTGAATATAGGTCAGTTGAGAGTATACAGAAAGAAAAATGAACAGCCTCAGAACCTGTGGAGCCACCATCAATCATACCATCATATGCATAAAGCGAGTCTTAGAAGAAAAAGAGATAAAGAAAGGGGCAGAATGTATATCTGAAGAAATAATAGCTGAAACCATCCAAATATGATGAAAAACACTAATCTGCACATAGAAACTCAAAGTAACTCAAGGAGTCCACACTGAGACACATAAACTGTCAAAAAAAGAAAGACAAAGTGAGACTGTTCACAACAGCAGGAGGAATGCAACTCGTGACATATAAGAGAACCTCAACAAGAGTAACAGCTGACTTCTCATCAGAAACCACAGAGGCCAGAAAGGGATGATACATTCTAAGTGCTGAAAGAAAAAAACCTGTCAATCAAGAATTCTATATGTGGCAATGCTATCCTTCAAAAATGAAGAATTTTAGATATTCCCAGATAAACAAAAACAGAATTCATCACTAAAAGAACACACTTCAAGAATACTAAAGGGAGCCCTTAAGGCTGAACTGAGAGGACAACTAGACAATAACTTGAATCCACCCAAACAAGTAAAAAACACCTGTAAAACTATAGATAAGTATAAAATATGGTTTATCTATTTCTGTCAAATAGAACCTCTTATTTCCTAGGTGATTTACAGAACAACTACATAAAGTAATAATTATAAATTTGTGTTAATGGGCTGATATATAAAAATATAATTTGTATAATAACAGTATTACAAGGGAGGGAGGATTTTGTAGGAAAGTTGTTGTATGTGCTAGGTATTGTTACTTTGTTAAGTTAATATGCTAACTGCAATCCCCAGACAACCACTAAGAAAATAGCTCAGAAAATATATAATAAAAGAAACTATGGAATTAAAGCAACAATGGAGGAATAGAACAATTAAAAAGACATATAGAAAAACCAATAGCAAATGGCAGGCAAAAGTCCTACCTTATCAGTAATTACATTGAATGTAAATGGAGTAAACACTCCTATCAAAAGGCAGAGATTGGCAGAATGGCTAATATAATATGACTCAACTAGGTGCTATCTGCAAGAGAAACACTTTAGATTCAATGATACAAATAAGTTGAAAGTAAAAAAAGGGGGGGTGTAAATTATACCATGCAAAGAGTAACCAAAGGAGAGCTGGAGTGACCATTCTAATATCATATAAAACTAGGGCTTTAGGACAAAAATTGTTACTAGAGACAAAGAAGGACATTTTATAATGATAATAAAAAGGTCAATCCATATGGAAGATGTAACAACTACAAAGACATACACACCTAACAACAGAGCCCCCAAGATACATGAAGAGAGAAATTGATAATTCAGCAATAAATAATTGGAGGCTTTATTACCCCAATTTTAATACTTTCAGTAATGTATTAAACAACTTGGCAAAAAATCAATAAAGAAGAGAAAATGACACTATAAACCAACTAAACCTAACAGACTTGTATAGAACACTCCACCCAACAACAGCAGAATATGCATTCTTCTCAAGCACACATGGAACATTCTCCAGGACAGACCATATGCTAGGTCATAAAACAAGCCTTAATAAATTAAAAATATTGAAATCATCCCAAGTATGTTCCCCAACTGCAACAGGATGATAATTAGAAATCAATAACAATTTGGAAATTCAAAAATATCTGGAAGTGAAACAACACAGTCCTAAAAACCCAATGGGTCAAAGAAGAAATCACAAGAGAAACTAGAAAATACTTTAGGTGAATGAAAACAGAAACACAACCTACCAAAATATATGGAGTTCTTAGAGGGAAAAACAGTTCTTAGAGGAAAATTTATTGTTGTAAATGCCTATATTAAGGAATAAGAACAATCTGAAATCAATAACGTAATTTTCTACCTCAAGAAGCTAGAAAAAGAACAACAAACTAAACCCAAAGCAAGCAGAAGACAGGACATAGTGAGAGGAAACAAGTAGGGAGTAGAAAATCATAGAGTAAAACCAGTTGAACCAAAAGTTGGGTTTTTTAAAGATTAACAAAATTTACAAACCTTTAGCTAGAGTGATCAAGAAAAAGAGAAGACTCAAATTACTAAAATCCAGAATGAAAGAAGAGACCACTCACTACCAACCTCAAGACCTAAAAAGGAAACTACAAAAATGGCCAATAAGCACATGAAAAGAAAGCTCAACATCATTAGTTATTAGGTAAATGTAAATGAAAGCCACAATGACAAACTTGTAACATTTATCATTTTAATGTTTGATGAGAGCAATGTCTCCAAAGATGTATTGTTCTTTTTTCTTTTTTTTAATAAATTTAGCTGGACAACTTAGCCAGTCGGCACATTTAGCTCTCCAACTGCCATACAATGTACTTGGTTTAGGTCGAAGTGCAAATTTTCTTGATCTAGTTCATAACCCCTAGAATGGCTATTATCAAAAAGATAGACAAAGTGTTAGAATTTGGAAAAATTGGAACCCTCAACTATTAATGTTGGGAATGTAGAATGATACAGCCATTTCGGAAAATATAAGTTGACACAGAAACTTGTATGTGAATGTTCACAGCAGCATTATTCATAAAAAGAGCACACATTGCTTGATTGCATTTATATGAATCTCCAGGATAGGCAAATCTATAAAGAAAGTAGATTAGTGGTTACCTATATCTGGAAGTGTAGGGCTTAGAAATAGGAATAACTGCTAATGAGTATGGAGTTTCTTTTTTGGGTGATGAAAATGTTTTAAAATTTGATAGTGCTTACAGCTCAACACCTTTTTGAATATACTCAAAACCACTTAACTGTATACTTTAAATAGGTGATGTTTATGAGATGTGAATTATCTCTCTTACTGTTTAAAAAAGGAATCATTAATATAATGAACTGGGCATTTCATTTCACATTTTTATCCTTAAAGATAAGTTCTAGCACCTAAACTTGTAACATTTATCATTTTAATGTTTGATGAGAGCAATGTCTCCAGAGATGTATTGTTCTTTTTTCTTTTTTTTAATAAATTTAGCTGGACAACTTAGCCAGTCGGCACATTTAGCTCTCCAACTGCCATACAATGTACTTGGTTTAGGTCGAAGTGCAAATTTTCTTGATCATCTTTATGTTGGTATTCCCCGTCCATCTGGAGAGAAGGTGAGTAAAAAATTTATAATTAATCTATTTTTTAATATTTACTATTCAAATATTTAAATTAAAATATTTTTATTCCCTTTAAAGAATTTTTAAAATTCATTGGTAGTGACCAATCAAAGCTTATCTTACATACAGCACATTATAATTTGAAGAAATAAAGCTTAAGACTTCCTGCCCCTCCTTTTCCCTGCTTTTTCTCCTTATCATTTTCACCATCTAACATACCAAATATTTTTATTTTCTTTATTGTCAGACTCTACCTCAACTTGAATTTTAGCTCCAAGACAGCATTTGTTCATAGCACTTTGAACAGTGCCTGCTACATAAGTGTGTTCAATAAATTAATGAATCCATGAGACAGAAATTTAATCCTTCCCTGAAAATATGGAGAAACTTTTGCCGATAGGAGCCCTATTTGGGACCTAGTATATGTAAATTCAGCTTAATCCATACCTAGGATTTCAGTTAATCAAAGAGTACTTAAGCTTTTTCTTATTTATTTAGAATAATTATTGTGTTTTTAAAGTGTACTGAATGTTAAATGTTCTTAAATTCTTTTTCCAGTCTATACGGAAACAAGAATGGACCGCAATCATTCCAAATTCTCAGCTAATTGTCATTCCATATCCTCACAATGTTCCTCGAAGGTAATGTCCTTGCTTGAACTGAATTTGGTAAAAATACTGTCAACTCTGAATCATAGTTACATCTTTTAAAAACTTTCTCTATTCCTGCTGTGTTCCCATGAGTGTTATGACTTAATTTGCTTACAGCAAACTTTAAATGCCTAAACATACCTACACAAAAGGTCCCTGACATTTTTCACCAAGAACAAAGTAAACCTTATTAGAAAAACAGCAGGTTAACTAACTAGGGATTTATACATATTCTGCTTAAATAAGCTGGTCTTCAGTTTACTGGCCATAAATTCTAAAATTTAAGGTTGCTGAACTTTATAAGCAATGATCTTTTTTAGCAAATGCTTTGAGAAGTGGTATATATCCCACAGTTGTTAGGCACAAATTTTGAAGTTCAGCAGACCCAGGCTAGAAACTCGTATCCACTGCTAGCTGACTGAGATTGGAAGCTAGTCCTTTGTTCTCTCTGAGGGTCAATTTCTGCACTGTAGAAATTGGGAGATAAAATACCTACCTTACAAGAATGAGGATGAAATATGCTTAACGCAGTACCCAGCATATAGTAAGTTTTCAGTGAACGGTAGGTATTTTTATCCTTATTAGCAAAACATGTTCCTTGTATAATATAGCATTTAATTCTAAATCTTTATCTCTGTTAGTTTTTCTTTAAATTATTAGGTTGATTCCATTATTTCAAAAAGTAGGTGGTGAAGGTATTCATTAACATTTAAATTTCATTGGGAAAAATATAACTTGTTCTTAAGGCTACTCTGATGTCAATATGAAAAAATAACCTATTAAAATGTAACTAATGGCTTATTACATTTCTTCTCAAAATACAGCCTGTACTGTTCTTTTTTCTTCTTCCAGTTTTATTGCGATATAATTGACATACAGCACTGTGTAAGTTTAAGGTGTACAGCATAATGATTTAACTTACATACATCAAAAAATGATTATCACAATAAGTTTAGTAAACATCCATTTTCTCACATAGATACAAAATTAAAGAAACAGAAAAAAATACGTTTTTCCTTGTGATGAGAACTCTTAGGATTTACTCTCTTAACAAATTTCATATATAACATACGGCAGTGTTAATTCTATTTATCATGTTGTGCATTACATCCCTAGTACTTATTTATCTTATCATTCGAAGTTTGTACCTTTTGACTGTTTTCATCCAATTCCCCCTCCACCTCCCAGCTCCCACCTCTGGTAACCACAAATCTGATCTCTTTTTCTATGACTTCTTTTTGGAAATATAACTGCCCTATAATACTATGTTCGTTCCTGTTACACAACATAGTGATTTGATGTTTCTAAACACTTCAAAATTATCACCACGGTTAAGTCTAGTTACAGTCTGTCGCCAAAGATATTACATAATTATTGACTGTATTCCCCACACGGTACATTTCATACCCGTGACTCATTTACTTTACATCTGGAAGTTTGTACCTCTCAATCGCCCTCACCCATTCCTCTCCTCCCCTCATCCCTCTCCCCCGTGGCAACCACCTATTTATTTTCTGTATCTATAACTCTGTTTCTGTTTTGTTATGTTTGTTCATTTGTCTTGTTTTCCAGATTCCACATATAAGTGAAACCATACAGTATTTGTCTTTCTCTGTTTGACTTTTTTCACTTAGCATGATACCCTCTAGGTCCATCCATGTTGTTGCAAATGGCAAATGGCAAGATTTCATTCTTTTTTATAGCCAAGTAATATTCCATTGTGTGTATGTGTATATGTATAAATGTGTGTGTGTGTGTGTGTGTGTGTGTGTGTGTGTATAGAGAGAGGGGGAGAAAGAGGGAGAGCACTCACATCTTCTTTATCCCTTCATCTATTACTGGGTACTTAGGTTCCTTCCATTACCTTGACTATTGTAAATAATGCCACAGTGAACATAGGGGTGCGTGTACCTTTTCTAATTGATGTTTTCATTTTCTTTGGGCAAATATTCAGGAGTAGAATTGCTGGATAATATGGTAGTTCTATTTTTAATTTTCTGAAGAATCCCCATACTGTATCTATTAAAAAATGGGCAGAGGATCTGAATAGACATTTTATCCAAAGAAGACATACAGGTAGCCAAAAGGCACATGAAAAGATGCTCAACATCACTGATCATCAGGGAAATGCAAATCGAAACCACAATAAGATATCACCTCACACCTGTCAGAATGGCCATCATCAAAAAGACAACAAATAACAAGTGCAGGTTGTATTGTCCTTTATTAAATTTTTAGATGGTTTGCTAGAACCAGCTCACGCCACCTCATGAACTGATTGTGTGCATCTCTTTCCACTTCTGTTCAGGGAGGTCACATTAAAATCAGCTATGATGGGACTGTTTACACCATGAAAATTGGCAAGTGCCACTCAGGGGTTTTTTTCCCCCCAGAGAGCCAGTTTACCAGCACACCTCTGGAGGTATTTTATGGTGGATTTATGGGCTTTAGAACCAAACTACTTAAGAAAACAACTTTATTACAGCATTATGCTTGAAATAAGATATCAATAAAAACAGTTATGGTCTGAGTTCAGACTTTTTTAATGAGTCTATTAAAATTTTGAAATGTATAACAAAATGAATCTGCACAAGAAACTATATGAATTATAGTACTTCTATATCATGCAATATCATGATAATCTTTTAAAATAGAGTGGTAAAGCAAAAGATAATAAAAGGAAAATGCACTTATGAATAATAAGCAATGATTTGTGATTTATAAAGAAGATATCTATGCGTATATGTTTATATATGTATAGAATACTTCTGGAAGGATATGTAAGAAACTGAGAAGAATGACTGCTTCTGAGTAAGAAACTGAGTATTGGCCTTTTGTTCGATGTTTTTCTTACCAAAATTCCTTTATTCATGGGTTTTTTAAATTAGAACTTCCGGGACTTCCCTGGCGGCCCAGCGGTTAAGACTTCGCCTTCCAATGCAGGGGGTGCGGGTTTGATCCCTGGTTGGGGAGCTAAGATCCCACATGCCTTGGGGCCAAAAAACCAAAACATAAAACAGAAGCAATATTGTAACAAATTCAATAAAGACTTATAGATAGATAGATAGATAGATAAATTGGAACTACCCAAAAAATCTCATGAAAGGACCTTTTCTTAAGTATGAGGTAAGGTGCTGAGAATATCTAACCTCAACTAATTAACAGTATTTGTTTCTTAAGGTTTTCTTACTCTTGAATTTCTGGGAAATTCTGTTATAGCCTTTCTTCCATAAGCTCAAGATTTTTCACGCTTCTCTTGATCTTTCTGGAAAAAAAATGTTCTTTGCAAATTTGTGTACATAATAAAAACCAAATTGATTTTAGTTTGAGGTGTATTTTGAGATTTATTGACTAGAGGCTAACTTATGGATCAGTAAATTTTGATTATCCCAAAATAAGTCAGTTCGTGCTTGCCATTTATCAGAATAATCTTACCTTTATTAAACTTTTAAAATGAAAATATATCCATTATCTATTTTCAGAGAGAACAAAAAGTTCTTTATATATAACCACCTACAGTGTTGGTAATATAGACCTCAGTTTTAGGCTTTTCAGTGTTTGCAAGTGCTGTATTATGTGGACTGTTTTAGAAGAAAGAGCTAGTTCTATTTATGCTAAAGTTTGTATATTGCCATTAACACTGAGGAACTAAAAGTGATTTTGTAAGAAGTCTCAGTGTCATTGTAATAATGTAAACCCTCCAACATGACATTTTGTACAAGTATCTATCTACACCTACTTGGACATATGGTTCTTTTACTTAGTCATAGTACATATGTGAACAGGGGTCAAAAAATAAGATATAGAAATCTTATCAAAAATCATGTGAATATGTAGCCTTAAAGTTCAAGGTTTCTAATTCAGTAAGTCAAACAAGACATAAAAACAATGTCTAAGATTGCCCAAAGTACCCTTGATAAGTTTACCTAAGAATAATTCTCACAGGAGCAAAGAAAAATAGCAAAGCATCTCATCAAAAATTCTACTCTATTTCAGTTCTTGGAGTAAAAATCTGAACTCTGCTGGATCATCAGTATTCTTAACCCTATCTTAATTTTAATTGCTTTTGTTTTATTTATGATGAATGGGTAGATAGGTGAATGAATTAATGAATGAATGGACTGATTCATTAATTAATAAGCTCTTTTGCTTTTTGGTCTCAATAGTATTTTGTTATTTTTAAGTTAAAATGTATAATTTTAATTCTTCTCTTTTCATCTACAGCTGGAGTGCCAAACTGTATCTTACACCAAGTAACATTGTTCTACTTACTGCTATAGCTCTCATCGGAGTCTGTGTTTTCATCTTGGCAATAATTGGCATTTTACATTGGCAGGAAAAGGTTTGTTCATTTAAATGGAACATTAACTTTATAATAGTAATATGTTACTCTTTAAAAACACTATATTTTAAACTTTTTCACATGACTAAGATTTTCTGATTTTTCAAGTTCTGTCCATAATATCATCTTATTAATGATAATTTCTTTCATCCCCCTGAGTTACTAATGTCTCTTAGCAATTCCTACAAATCAGACTATGTATTTTAAAACTTTGATACTGTACAAAAGTAATAAAGTGAACACCCCCAAATCAACAGGCATATCGAAATTAGAAGTAATTAGAAGTGATTTCATAATGACCTGGAAAATAATAATCATTTCTTAAATGAGCCTGTGTCCATTATTTACTGATTGGGCCATGGACATTTTTTTCTGGAAATAACAGCTATCTCTTTATAAAAAATTAGAGCAGAGAGTAGGTGGGAAGTAACAAAGTGATAAACATCTTTTCCACCTATCAAGTATTCTTTGCACTAAACTAAACTGATTTCTGTTCTTTAGTATAACACCCTAAATAATAATTAAAAACAAAACTCCAAAAATGTAGTTTTTATATAATATTTATGAGGAGAGAAAAAGGCTATCACATAAATTTATTCATAGTTTAGATATAAATTTAAAAAGCTAATTTCTACTTGTATATGGATATATATTTAGTACATAACTAGTGGGTTCCAGTAATGTTCTCCAAAAAGGGCTCTATGTGTCACAAAAGTGTTTTCCTTTTTGTACCTATTCTCTTTAGATTGTGATGCTCATGATAATCATTTTTGTTAACTAAAATTACCATCTGTTTTATGTTACCTGTTTTAACTTATGAAAAAGGGAACATGTTAATTGTTCTAATAAATGTTCATAGGTTTGTCTCTCAAAAAAACACTCCGTTCATACAAAAAATGATAACATAAAGTTACATATTCAGTTGATTTTTAAATTGCAACTTAAGAGGTAATATCAAAGGTGACACTATTTACTTTTGTCTAGAAATGTCAGAACATAGTATGAAATATTACACAACTCTAGACCTGTGAAGGAAAGGAAATTAATTTTATTGATTTCACAGGAGATCTAATTACAGTATAAACATTGTAGACTTACAATAATGATACAGTGGCTAAAAACTGAAGTTTTAAATACAAATACGGATTGAAATACATATCTGTATACTGCCTCCGTCTGTGATACTGTGATTTGTCTCCTACCTCTTGGACCACTTGTCTTTCACCTACGCTGGCTGCTCTTTCTGCCACGGTGTCTGCCCTAGGCCCTGTTTATATACTTTCCCTGCCGGTTTTATCTAAAATCATGGCTTGAGCTATTACCTCAGAGATGCCCAGCCCTCATCTCTCTCTAAAGGTCTCTCCCCCACTTCCAGCTGTCACCGTGACACCTCTACCTAGATCGCTTGCAAGCAACTTAAAACCAGTTTCCTAAAGCTGTCTCTCTTCTTTCTTACTCACTACAGGATTTAATCAGTTGCCCTCCTCATTGTGCCTCCCTGCAATCTCTGCAGCTGACTCCACTTCTGAATTCCTTACACCAGTGCTTTTATTTTAGTTCAGCTCCTTGTTAAATACCCCCTGTCCTCCCAAACTCCATTCTCTCCCCCTCACTCCATTTAGCACTTTGCTGCTGGATTACTCATCATTAAGTTTAGTCTTAATCATGTCACTCCTCCGCTCAAAAACCTCTGGTGACCACCCCCTGCCTAAAATGTGTAACTCCCTTAGCCTATAGCCTACATAGTACTTCCATGTGACTCTACCATACACCTTTCCATTCTTTCTCTTATCAGTTACTTTCACATATCCCATGCTCCTGCCAGACTTCTCAGGATTGTTCCTGTTCTTCCCCCATCTTGTAGTGAATGTCTCTCCTCTTCATTTCCATAAATACTATCTTTTCAAAGCTTTGCCTTTCATCATGCCAACCCAGAAGTAATCTCAGAATATTGGTAACATTTTTCACTTTTTATACTGAAATAGTTATTTAGTATGTTTTGCTTTTTTCTTTTTAGGCTTTAATAAGTTCCTTGAGAACAAGATACAAAAGTGAGGGGTTTTCTAATCCCTCATAATTCCAAGCACATGGGACTTCCCTGGTGGTCCAGTGGTTAAGAATCCACGCTTCCACTGCAGGGGGCGCGGGTTCGATCCCTGGTTGGGGAACTAAGGTCCCACATGCCGCACAGCACAGCCAAAGAAAAAAATTCCAAGCACAGTACTTTGCTGGGAACAGAGGATCAATAAATATATGCAAAATCAATAGGTTAACCCCAAAATAATTAATGTACTTTAATATAATTAGATTCAGCAGTGTTAAGAATGGGAAAAATGTAACAGTTGATTCCATTCTTACAAAATCTAATGTTTACTCCTACTTTCAAGTAAATAATAAATAACAAACTAAGCTTTTAAGGAACATTTCTTGTTGGTTTTTTAAATTCAATTTAGAGGATCGTTAATTATAAGATAGCTACTGTAAACTATAAAAATATTTCATAAGATTATTACATAATAAAATCACACCTTTTACCTACTAATTGCTCAGGGCTTTTATTTTTTTAATTAACCACTTTTTAAATTAATCTTTTCTTGACATTTTCCTATCATTTATAAACTAGTCTAAATTTCTTTTTCAGAAAGCAGATGATAGAGAAAAACGACAAGAAGCCCATCGGTTTCATTTTGATGCTATGTGACTTGCCTTTAGTAGTGCATAATGGAACAGCTATTCACTTGATTAACTGAAATACTAAACTTGGCTTATAGAAAAAAACAGGCGATTTTATTATTTATAAATGATACATCCCTTGGTAATTATTGGAAAGTATTCAAATAAATATGGTCCGAATGTGTTACAAGGTCTTTTTTTAAAGCATTTTGTATACAATAATTTGGGTTCTTTTTTCAATTGTGCTGTACATTTTTGTTCCTTCGTGGAATGTGTTGCATGTACTAAGGTGTTTACGTATTTATAATCTTATTATAATAATGATAATGAAAAAAGACACGTGTAAATAAAAATATTTAAATGAGCAGGGTTTTTTGTTTTCCACTTGAATCCATCTTGTTTCTTATTCTAGCAATGCAAATTATACTTCTGTGAATGTATCAGAGATAAAGTTATTAACCATTCACCCTCATTATAGCATGTCAGGGGGTCTTTCACTGATGGTATACAATATAGTGATTGGGTACTCTGGCTTTGGAATCGCAGTCAGACTTGCCTTAAACTCCTGGTTACATGACTTACAAGCTGTTTGAACTTGGCTAATTGCTTAAGCCTTAGTTTTCTTGTTTATAAACAGAGCTAATACACTACTCACTTGAGGTGTTGTATACATTAAATGGGATGATGTACACAAAGTACCCAGCTTGGTGCCTAGCATAGAGTAAATTTTCAATAAGTGGTAGTTGTCATTATTTATTATTATTAAATAATTTTTTACAGACTTCAACTAATTATCAAAATATATTTAGACTTGATAGGATTTTATTTTCAGGCATGTAGAAAGCATAGTCTTTGGACAACCTAAATTCCTGGTGTTGACACTCTATATAAAGATTTATTGCTTGTTTATATTAACTGAAAATTATATCATAATACCCTCCAAGAATTAATATGCCCTAATAATTTTCATTTGAACACTGATTCTTACCATGTGGTAATGAAAAGCATTTGATTTCTTGAAAGGAAACTGCTGTAGATAGCATCTGGGAATGCAAATCTCAATCACATTTCTATTCTCAAAAGCTTGTAAGAGTCTATAATTTACATTCAGACTTCAATGCAAATTTTTGTGAACTTCCCCTTGCCAAAAAGTTACATGTAAGATTGGGAAAAAGTTTATATATCAGTGCTAATAACTTCCTAATATGCAAATGGACATATGATAGCTATAAAACACAAATACTTATCTGAAAGCAACTAATTTTGTTCTTCATGGTTTTTTTCCTTACAGTTCACTGAGAATGGCATGTGTATAAGTGGTTTACTTTGTGTATCTAAGCATGTTAATATGTCTTCTTAATAAATATTCTGTATTGAAACAAAGAATTTTGGTGAGTGTGTAAATAATTACTTTGGACCATGATAAACCTTAGAGGTTATGAAGTCTAAATCACAGATTTGGACAGAAGTGACTTGTCTATCAGGGCAAGATAGGCATCTCCTGACTATGGTATCCAGTTAAATTCATTTATCAACCTACAACGCTGTGCCAGGCACTATTCTACACTGTCCCTAAAGACAGGTAGGTTTAGTGTCGATCAACTGATAATAGCATGAGTTGTAAAACTCGCTTGTAGTCAGAGTCTACAAGGAATAGTGTTATAGGCAGATAAAATATTAATGAGAACCAAAAATATTGGGTTAGCCAAAAAGTTCGTTCCGGTTTTCCCTTAAGATGTTACAGAAAAATCTGAACGAAGTTTTTGGCTAACCCAATACAATCAGTGACTTTATACTGTGTTCCTGTATCTTGATACTAAACTTCAATGCAACATGAATGTCATTCATTAAGGGGCAGCAGGTGAAAAATGTGTCACAACATTGAGAATCAAATACAGTTGACCCTTGAACAAAATGGGTTTGAACTGCACAAGTCCACTTATAAATGGGTTTTTTCAATAAATATGTACTATAGTAGTACACGGTTGGTTGAGTCCACAGATGCAGAATCTCGGATACAGAGGTCCAACAGGAAAGTTATACTCAGATTTTCGACTGCGCAGAAGGTCAGCACCCGCATTGTTCGAGGGCCAGCTGTACAAAGATCCTTATATTAATTTTGAATACTGTAGTGGAAAAAAGCACAAGACTTCGAGGTCAAACTAATCAGGATTGAGGGCCTAACTCTCCCATTTTGTGACTTTTTAGTCAGTCACTTTGCCTCTTTGAGCTCTGGTTTCTTCATCTGTAAAACAAGGATACTGAGTGATACCCTAAAAAACTATTTTGAGTCTTAAGTAGCAATATGTGCATCGAAAGTACTTGATAAATGCTGGTTCTTTTCTTCCCTCCCGTTCCCATTGCAGTGACAAACAACTTAACATTTTGACTCTTCCACTGATCTTTACTTCTATAATCCTCCTCCTTTTGGTAACAAGGAGGAGTAATTAAGAATTAGTAACCATTTTGAAGATAACAATCACATACAGGCAAACCTCGTTTTATTGTGCTTCGCTTTACTGCATTTCACAAATACTGCGTTTTTTACAAATTGAATGTTTGTGGCAACCCTGCATCTAGTAAGTCTATTGGTGCCATTTTTCCAACAGCATTTGCTCACTTCATGTCTCTGTGTCACATTTTGGTAATTCTTGTAATATTTCAAATTTTTAAATTATTATTATATTTGTTATAGTGACCTGTGATCAGTGATTTTTGATATTACTGTTGTAATTGGTTTTTTGTTTTGCGTTTTTTAATGTGTGTACATTGTCTTTAAAAAGACATAATGCTATTGCATAATGCTGTATTGTATAGACTACAATATAGTGTAAACATAACTTTTATATACAGTGGGAAACCAAAAAAGTTTGTGAGACTCACTTTTTACCATGATATTTGCTTTATTTTGGTGGTCTGGAGCCAAACCCACAATATCTCCAAGATATACCTATACTTGTAAACACAATAAATACATTGTTGTTAACACACCATTTACCTAGACTAGCCCTTTATATTTCTCCATCTACCAGCCAAAAAACTGTATATTTTCAGAAACTTAATTCTCAAAATAGTTTCTCCTAGAAGGCCTCAGGTTCAAAGGTAACAACTTATAAACATACTTTTTATACCCTTCCCACCCTTGATAAGGAAAGGTAGGGACCTATTACAAGTAGCTATACCTAGAGATTCACCCTCAGATTAAGTATCAGTATAAATTTGTGAAGTGCTTCTCTACTAAAGGCGGTGGTTACTAAACCATCAAAGGTAAAAACAATCTTGGCATCATAGATGCAGCCTTTTTAAGCAGAGAAATCCTATTGCAAAATGTTTTGAGATATAGGAAAAATAAGATCACCAAGATTACTAAGATTAAGTAATCTTATAAAAACTAAAATAAATTTTAGTTATTACTAAAAATAAGATCACGAAGGTAAATTAAGATATCTTAGATTTATACAAGGGTCCAGTGAATTCATATGGTAATTGCAAAAAAATGAGCTTTATTCCATGTTTTAAAAAATAATTTTCCTCAACTTCCTTGGTGGTGCAGTGGTTAAGAATCCACCTGCCAATGCAGGGAACACTGGTTCGAGCCCTGGTCCAGGAAGATCACACATGCCATGGAGCAACTAAGCCTGTGCGCTACAACTACTGAGCCTGTGCTCTAGAGCCCACGAGCCACAACTACTGAGCCTGCGTGCCACAACTACTGAAGCCCATGGACCTAGAGCCCATGCTCCGCAGCAAGAGAAGCCACCACAATGAGAAGCCCATGCACCACGACAAAGAGCAGCCCCCACTTCCTGCAACTAGAGAAAGCCTGTGCATAACAACAAAGACCCAATGCAGCCATCAATAAATAAATAAATACATTTTTTAATTTTAAAAAATAATTTTCCTTTTGTTCTTTAGAAAATCTCTAAGAAAGGATAAAAGTCAGGAAATATTAATCTTTACAAATAGCTAGAACTACTACTTAAGAAACTCAAAAATTTGGACTGTGTCCAAGAGACCTTACTGAGAATTAAGCTAGGATACTTAAGGCCAACTCCTCAGTATAAAAGTGAACTAAAGTTAACCAGCCCTTGTGATGACTTGCAGCCTAGCTTTACATCACCTAGCCAGTTATTTTAAAAGACTAATAAAATAGATAATAGATTAGGGGGTGCTCTTGATCAACACCTGTACAGAAGAAAGGAAGGAAGCAAGACTGGGCAGAGGCAGTAATCAAGTTGTGATGCATTCTTAACAGAATGCCTCTTACAACCCTACAGTGAGTTTTGAGATAGGATGACCTCTTCTATCTCCCAACCTGTCCTAAGTTAGGGTAAGAAGGCTGGGCCTTTACACCCCCCCTTCATCAGTTATTGGCTATAGGCTGCCCCAAGAGCCTCTATCAAGAAAAACAAAACAGGCACAAATAACCAGTATCAGAAGTGAAAAAGGAGATATAACTACAGATAAAGTATACATTAAAACAAAAATAGGGGGCTTCCCTGGTGGCGCAGTGGTTGAGAGTCTGCCTGCCGATGCAGGGGATACGGGTTCGTGCCCCAGTCCGGGAAGATCCCACATGCCGCGGAGTGGCTGGGCCCGTGAGCCATGGCTGCTGAGCCTGCGCGTCCAGAGCCTGTGCTCCGCAATGGGAGAGGCCACAACAGTGAGAGGCCCGCGTATCAAAAAAAAAAAAAAAAAAAAGGTGTTAAGAACAATTTTATACCAAGGAATTTGAAAGTTTAACAAAACAGACCAATTCCTATGAAGACATCACTAAAACAGATTCAAACAGAAAACCTCATTACTTCTCTGGTAGATGCTATAATGTCCAGATCCTCCTTCAAAAATAAAGGATTTATTATCCTAATTTCTGGGAGTGCCTTCAATAGTTGACTGTCAGCCCCCTTTGGGGACTGCCTCAGCTAAAGAGAGCAGACTCAACTAAGTTCATTCCACTCCTCTACATAAAAATCCTAAATGTGTATAAACTAAATACATAAGGCAAAACAGACCTGTAAGGAGAAAGAGACACACTATGATTTAGGTTGGAAATGTCAACACTCTTCTACAGTGATATTGATAGAAAAAGTAGAAAATCAGAAAACTTAGAGATGACCTGAAAAGCACTACCAATCAACTTAACCTAATGGATACTTAAAAAACACTTCAACCAACAACAGCAAAACACAGAGTTGTCTTAAGTGCACATGGAACATTCAGTAAAAGAGACATTTATCTGGGCTATAAAACAAACCTCACCAAATTTAAAAGAATAGAAATTATACAAAGATCCTCAGACTAAAACTGAACTAAACTTGAGAAAACACCCAAATATCTAGAAATTAATGCACTTTAAAATAACCATGGGACTAACGAGGAAGTCTCAAAGGAAATTTTAAAATACTTTTAACCAAATAAAAATAAAAATACAACATAAGTCTTCAGCCTAAGATTGAACTAAACTAGAAACATACCTGGAAAATACCAAAATATTTGGAGATTAATTCACTTTAAAATAACTGTGGAGTCAATGAGGAAGTCTCAGAGGAAACTTAAAAAATTTTTAACCAAATAAAAATAAAATACAACATAAAATTTGTAGGAGACAGAGAAAGCAGTGCTTAAAGGGAAATGTATAGCATTAAATGCATATATTAACAAAGAAAAAAGATCTAAAATCAGTAACCTAAGTTTCCACCTTAATAAACTAGAAAAAAAAGATTAAATTAAATCTAAAGCAAACAGAAGATAGAAGGAAATGATTAGAGCAGAAATCAATGAAATAAAAAGGTGGTTGTTTGAAAAGATCAATAATATTGCTACACCTCTGACCAGGAGAAAAAAGGAATAGACATAAATAACCAATATAATGAACGAAAGAGAAGACATCACTACTGACCCCATAGACATTAAAGACATAATAATAAAAAAAAATACTAGGAACTAGTATGCCCATGAATTCAATAAAGTAGATTAAATGGATCAATTCCTTAAAAGATATAAACTACCAAAACACACCCAAGCGGAAATCAATAAACACCATATCTATTTTTAAAAGTTAAATTTTTATATTAAAAAACAAACCTTCCACAAAAGAAAACTCAGTGGAACACATGGTTTCACTGGCAAATTTTACAAATATCTAAGAAATAATACCTATTCTACACAGTATCTTGAAGAAAAGGAAGAGGAAGGAATATCTCACAACTCCTTTTATAAGGTCAATATTTCCCTAATGCCAAAAACAAAGACATTGCAAGAAAATAAAACTACAGGCCAATATCCCTCATGACACAGGTACAAAAATCCTCAACAAAACATTAGCAAATTGTATGCAAAAATATATGAAAAGATAATATACCATTACCAAGTGTGTTTCATCCCAGAATGCAAAATTAGTTCACTATTTGAGGGGGGAAAAAGCAATATAATTTATCATACTATTAAGTCAGAAAAACCATCTTATCTTTTCAATAGACACAGAAAAATAATTTGACGAAATCTAACATCCACTGCTAATTTTAAAACAAAAACAACAACACCAAAAAAACTAAGCAAACTATAAATAGAACTTCCTTAACCTAATAAAGGGCATTAATAAAAATAAAAAACTACAGCTAATATTGATACATACTTAATGATGAGAGACTGAATGATTTCCCCCACTGATAATTTTCAACGTAATACTGGAAAATTTTTTTTAGATCTGTTTTTTTAAATTAATTAATTAATTAATTTTGGCTGCGTTGGGTCTTTGTTGCTGCGTGCGGGCTTTCTCTATAGTTGCGGCGAGCAAGGGCTACTCTTCATTGTGGTGCATGGGCTTCTCATTGCGGTGGCTTCTCTTCTTGCGGAGCACGGGCTCTAGGCATAGGGGCTTCAGTAGTTGTGGCTCGCGGGCTCTGGAGTGCAGGCTCAGTAGTTGTGGTGCATGGGCTTTGTTGCTCTGTGGCATGTGGGATCTTCCCGGCCCCAGGCTCCAACCCGTGTCCCCTGCATTCAGGACAGGCGGATTCTTAACCACTGCACCACCAGGGAAACCTCTAGATCTGTTTTAATACAGGATCTTTTTTTAATTAAAAAAATTTTTTTTCATTTATTTTGGCTGCGTTGGTCTTCGTTGCTGCACGCAGGCTTTCTCTAGTTGCAGCGAGCAAGGGCTACTCTTTGTTGTGGTGCACAGGCTTCTCATTGCGGTGGTTTCTCTTGTGGCAGAGCACAGGCTCTAGGCACATGGGTTTCAGTAGTAGCAGCATGTGGGCTCAGTAGTTGTGGCACACGGGCCCTAGAGCACATGGGCTTCAGTAGTTGTGGCGCGTGGGCTCAGTAGTTGTGGCTCACGGGCTCTAGAGCGCAGGTTCAGTAGCTGTGGTGCACTGGCTTAGTTGCTCTGCAGCATGTGGGATCTTCCTGGACCGGGGATCAAACCCGTGTCCCCTGCATTGGCAGGCGGATTTTTAACCACTGCGCCACCAGGGAAATCCCTTTTTAAAAATTTTTTATTGAAATATAGTTGATTTACAATGTTGTGCTGGAAATCTTAATTAAAGTAATAACCCAAGAAAAGGAAATAAAAGGCATACAGATTAGAAAGGAAGAAATAAAACTATCCCTATTAGTACATGACATAATAGTCTAGAAAATCTATACACACACACAAAACTTCCTAGAACTAAGTGAATTCATCAAGTTCAGCAGGATAAAAGGTGAACACAAAAAAATCAATCATATTTCTATATAAATGCAATGAGCAATTAGAAATTGAAATTTTTTTAAATACCACTTAAAATAGACCCCAAAAATGAAATTCTTACATATAAATACAACAAAGCATGCATAGGATCTGTATGCCAAAAACTATAAAATAGCGATGAAAGAAATAAAGGAAGACTCAAAAGTAAAGACACTGTGTTCATGGATTGGAAGATCCAATCTAGTAAAGATGTCAACACTCCCCAAAATGACCTATAGATTTAATAACATCCCTATCAAAATCCCAGCAGTATTTTTTGTGGACATAGACAAGATTATTAGAAAATTCATATGAAAGAGTAAAGGAACTAGAATAGCTTAAAATAATTTTGGAAAAGATGGCAAAGTTGGAGGTCAAACTACCTGATTTTAAGACTTATTATAAAGCTATAATAATCAGGATAATGTGGTACTGGAAAAAGACAGACACATAGATCAATGGAACAAAATAGAAAGTCCAAAAATTATCCCACACAAATATAGCTATTTGATCTTTGACAAAAGTGTAAAAGTGATTCAGTGGAAGGTGGTCTTTGAGATAAATAGTGTTAAACTATTTGGCAATCCCTATGCAAAGAAAAAAATGAACCTTGACCTAAACCTCACACCTCATACAATAATTAATTCAAAATGGATCATAACCTTAAATGTAAAACATAAAACTATCAAATTTTTAGAAAGAAACATGAGAATATACTCATGAACTGGGGTAAGGCAAAGAGTTCTTAGAAATAATATCAAAAAATCTAAAACAGATTTTAGATAAAAGAAAAAAATCTAAATTTAAAAACATTTTCTTTGCCAAAAACACTTTCAAGAGAATGAACAGACAAGCTACATATGCAATGGAAATCTTTGCAAATCAACAATGGACTTATATCCAGAATGTATAAAGAACTCTCAAAACTAAACAATAACCCAATTTAAAAGCGAGCAAGAACTTGGACACTTCACTAAAGAAGATATATGAATAGCAACTAAGCTCATGAAAAGTTCTCAACATCATTTGCCATTAGGGAAATGAATATTAAAACCATGAAAACACACCTATTACTGTTCCAATAAACTTGCATTTGTTTCGGTTTTAGTAAACAGGTTTAAACATAAACAGATCCTTCAAAATGGGATTTGGGCTTTTAAGAGAAAGATACCATATATGTTAGCAACATTATTCTAAAATATATAATTAGGACCTTTCTCAGTTTTTCACATTGAAATGAAAGTAACTGGATGACCAGAAATTTTCCTGATAAAGTTGAAATACTTAAGTACTGGTAGAAGGTAATATTTCTTAAAATTTTTCTTGCTTTGGAATTATACTAGGCAGAAATTTGGAAACAAGTTTAGGTGACATTGTTACTGAAAGAACCAGTTTTGACTCCCTGGAGACAAGTCTTCTTCAATATCATTAGCACAGGGATAATTTTGGTTCATGAGTGTATGGACTGAACTGTGGGTGCCCCCCCCAAATCCATACGTTGAAGCTCTAACCCACAATGTGACTGTGTTTGGAGATAGAGCCTTTAAGGATGTAATTAAGGTTAAATGAGATTGTAAGAGTAGGACCTTAACACAATCTGACTAGTGTCCTTATAAGAAGAGGAAGAGACATGAGGAGTTTTTGGTGCACAGAGGAAGGGCCATGTGAAGACACAGCAAGAAGCTTGCCATCTGCAAGCCAGGAAGAGAGGTCTCGCCAGAAACCAATCCTATTGGCACCCTGATTTTGGACTTCTAGCCTCCAGAACTGTGAGAAAATAAATTTCTATTGTTTAAGCCATCCAGTCTGTGATATCTAGTTATGAGAACCCAGGCCAACTAATTCAATGAACTAATAAAAAATTTTAAAGTTTCCTCTTTTCCTTCCCTAAAAAAATCGCCACAGTTGTATGACACTGAAATCTTCATACACTGAGATCCTGTATGATTTTGCTTTTCACTAAACTTTGCCATCGTTGTAGCCATATCTGCACACTGTAAGAAAAGCAGAATGAGACCCCTATTTTTTTTTTACTACAAATAGATTTTCTAATATCAGTTTGGTTATGTGTCAATTCCTATATTTTCCTTAGTTATGTTATATCTCTGTATTGGTCTGCTCAAACTGCCATAACAAAATGTCATGGACTGGGTGACTGAAGCAACATTTATTTTCTCACAGTTCTGGAGGCTGGAAGTCCCTGATTAAGGCTTCAGCCAATTTGGTTTCTAGTGAGAGCACTCTTCCTAGCTTGCAGGCAGGTGCCTTCTCATCAGGTCCTCACACGGCATTTCCTTCATGCTTGTGCTTTCTGCTGTCTCTTGTCATAAGAAACTAATCCTATCAGGTCAGGGTCCCACCCTTATGACTTCATTTAACTTTAGAGGCCTCATCTCCAATACAGGCACACTAGGGGTTAAAACTTCAACACATGAATTTTGAGGGAAACATTCAGTCCGTAACAATCTCTAAACATAACCTGCCTTTCTAGGCTATCATTTAATAAAATGTTAGAACTCCCAAACTCCAGCAAAAAAGAGAGACAACAAAAATCTGTTTGGTACATAAACACTGAGATAAAATTCAGCATTTTTTAAGTAAGTCAATGCTCCACAACACCATTCAAGTGCTACAGAAGACTTGGTCAGAGAAAATGAAATGTAAACTACAGGAATGATCTGTGAGGAGTTGGAGAGAGAGGCTATACCTATGCCTGGAAGATCAGGCAGGGAACAATGAAAGCAGTCCTCAATCACCTGGGCACTGGCAGGTAATCTGGGAACAGACTGGATACTACTGGGTGGTCTTCCAGGGAAATAATATTTCAAATACAGAACTCCCCAGCTGAGAGAGATGCAAACTGCTTTTCTTTTGATTTAGTCAGCATATGGCCACACAGTAGTCTCAGCTATTATCTGTGCTTTACCACATTCCTTGGAAAATCTACTACAATTACACTAGTACATCCAAAAGATAGGTGTCTTAAAAGGGAGCCACAGAATGAACAGTCCCAATCCACTCCTTGGGAATCTACTCCCCAGCCAACATACTAGAGAAAAGACTTCTTAGGTTTCACCAAAATGGTACTACCATAAGCGGTACTAGGCTAAATGAAACAGTTCTTTGTATATACTTTGTCAGCACGGTTGCTCTAATCTCTCCCCTTTTACTGTATCAACTCAAGTGCCAGATTAATGTTTCCAGAACTCCATTGCTCCACTATTAAAAACTGCCTCTAGGGCTTCCCTGATGGCGCAGTGGTTGAGAGTCCGCCTGCCGATGCGGCGACGCGGATTCGTGACCCGGTCCGGGAAGATACCACATGCCGCGGAGCGGCTGGGCCCGTGAGCCATGGCCGCTGAGCCTGCGCGTCCGGAGCCTGTGCTCCGCAACGGGAGAGGCCACGACAGTGAGAGGCCCGCGTACCGCAAAAAAACAAACCAAAAAAACTGCCTCTAGCCTCCTGAGTCAAGTACAAACTCCTTCGCCTAGCAAGCAAGCAAGAATCTCCATAGTCAAAACCCACCATATTCAACTTTATCTTCACTACCAGTCACAACACTTGCCCCAGATGTGAGGCTCACCCCTGCTCCTTGCCTGATGTGAAAGCTCTTCTCCTCTCTCTCCTCTCCACTTGGCATCCACAGCCTTTTCATTCTTTGTGTGTCACCTCCTTCATGAAGCATTCTCCGATGACATCATATACACATGGATTCTTCCTTCAGTCAACAATTATGCATTAAGAACCATTATTCCAGAAGCTGAGAGGGCTCCTTCCTCCCAATTCTTTTTGTCCACCATTGTCTGTGACTTAGATTTAATAATGATAATACTGTCCTGGTCTCCCAATAAGTCACTTTATTATATCTGTGGAAAAGCCTCTTAAACGTTTTATTTACTAGTTGGTTCTCGTGTGCAATCTCAATTTAACTGTAGGTTATTTTCCTCATATACATCTCGTATACCTTCCACAGCACATGGTAAAGGGCTAAATACCTTAATATTATTTGATGTTAAATATGTTTTCACTTGCAAACCTTGTTAATACTTACTTTTGGAGGGATAGAAGGAAAGAGATATTTTCAGTTGCTGCAAATTGTCCTTAACTTTTTTAGACAAATATTTATGGAGTTCCTAGTATGTGTCAGATACAGGCATAAATATTCTGTTATGATAGGGCCTTAATCACAGATATTTCCCCAGCACCTATCACTGTTTTCTGCACATAATTAATGCTCAATAAGTATGTGTTGAGGGGATATATGAATGTAGCCTCCTTGCCCTCAAGCAACTTATATTTTAATAGAGTGGGGGTAAATGAGATACAGGTGATGAACAAATAAACAAGTAGATAGGCAAGGTGATTTCAGAGCGTGATAATCACTATGGAGAAAATAAAACAGAGTACCACATACTATGCAGTTGTTTGCAAATTTGGAGATTTGCTATCAGCGGAGTCAGGCGACCCAATCAGCATGGCTTGGTGGTAAAGAGGGCAGTCTCTGGAGGCAGATTTCTTGGGTTTACAGCCCTGCCTCCCTCTTTCACTGTGTGGCTCTGGACAAATGACTTAACCTTCCTGGCCTCCTTTTTCCCATCCTCCAACAGTACCTATCCCGCAGGAAGTGAATCGAGGATTACAGAATTGATATGGAAAGTGTTTGTTGCTGTGCCTGGCAATCTGGGAAGCGGCGTAAATGTTAGTAATGATTACCGTTAGATTAACTCCCTTGGCGCTAAACAGACCCGCTCTGTCCTGAGCCCCGCCCAGATCCGCGCCCCCTGCCGAGGCAGGTAGTAAAGAAGGGCTGAGCAGAGCAGAGTTTTGACCTTGAATTGAGGTCTGAAGAGGCTATGGGATCGGTGCCCCCCTTCCGTCTGCGAGGGCGGACGGAGGTGGGCAGGCGGACTAGGGCCGCCGAACCGGGTGGGCGGCGGGCCCCAGCCCTCCCTCAGGCGGCAGGCCTCGAGGACTCGGACCCGCTCACCCCGCGGCCCGGGGCTGCGGGGCGTAGACCGGTCCCTCCCTCTGCGCCGGCCTCTCGGAGCGCGGGCGAGAGGGTGGTGCCCCGAACCTTCTCGCCCCGCCCCCAACACAACAGTCGCCAGCGGGGAGCACCGCCCACCCAGGGTGCGAGGCCGCGGGCGGGCTCGCCAGGCGATTGGCCGGGAGGGTTGCGAGGGGCACGCGGGCGGGGGCGGGGGGCGGGCACATACGCGCCGGCGGTGCGGCCGGCACGCGGCGCTAACGCTCTCTGCTTAAATGAGCGTGGGCTCGCCGCGCCCGCCACTTCAGCGGGGCCTGCGCCGCGGCCGCAGGCGGATGGGCCCGCGCAGGTCCGGTCCCTTGCGTCCGCGGTCCCCGGCAGCGAAGCGGTCAATGGGACGGAGTGCCGCGGAGCAGGAGGCGGCGCCCGTCGGGGGGCTGGGGCAGCGCGAGAGCCCGCCAGGAGGCTCGGGCATGGCGGGCCGCAGGACCTGAGTCCTACCCTGCGGGTAGCAACCTGGTGGCGGGCGATGGGGACGGAGCGGGGCTGCTGCCGCGCTGAGCCGTAAGCGCCGCGCTTCCTCCGCCGCCGCCTCTTCGTCGCCGCCTCGGCCCTTCGCGAAGAGCCGGGCAGCTCGGGAACATGGCCCTGGAGCAGCTCTGCTCGGTCCTCAAAGGTAAGCGCCCAGAGCTGCGGACGGCGCCCCCTGCGGGCGAAGCCGGCGTCTTCGTGTCCCTGCCCGGCGCCGGGCGTCCGACGCGCCCCTTTGTCTGGCGCGAGCGGATCGCGGAGCCCCCGCTCCAGCAGGGATCGACTCGCTCCCCGAGCGCTTCTCCCCAGCCTTCTGCGTGCCGTGGCGGGGGAACCGGGGAGCTCAACGGGACGCGGCGTCTCGGCCGGCCCTCCGAGCTGTGCCCTCGCGCCTCTTCCTCGGAATTCCGCACATCGCTTTGCAAAGTTGTGGGGTTTGTGTGAGTGGAGCGTAGGCCGCTCTTTTTCAGCATTAGTAACAAAGTCATTCCGAGCAAACAATAAAAACGCCCGCTGAGGCGTCGCGGAGCTGTTCTTGAAAAGCCCCGCGGTGGCCCGCCGGCCGGGTCCCACCTGCTGCGGCCGCGGAGGCTGCGGCACCACTGCGGGCGCCGCTGCTCGGGGCTGTGCCTTGGCGCTTCCCGGGACCTCAGGATACCCTGCCGCCGGTGTCTGGTTCTTTATGATTTGTTGTACCGGGAATTAAAACAGTCGGCTTGCCAAGTACACAAAGCTCCAAAACATACTACAGCTGCTTTGCATTTTCCAGGAGGTGTTAATTTTAGATTAAAATTTATATACATAGATAATTAAGATGGTGATACAAAGTTGTTTCTGAAAATCGGACTGAATAAATCCTGTTTTCGGTCCTCGGAGGAAAATCACCACACCAATAAAGGGCTTCCCTTTTCCGCTACTGACTTCGATTGAAAACTGAATAGCTGTGTATTTGTAATGTTATGAAATATTCCCGTTTTTAAATATTGGGTAAGGAGTTAAGGCATTGATTAGCGCTTTTCATTGCATCTTGATATTTGTACAGTGAAAAATGTTGGGTTTTTTCCCACTCCATATTAACACTTTTCAAATTTGTTTTACTGGAAAATTCTGTATAATTTTGCTTTAAATTTTAATTGCACAAATTATCTACTGTTCAGATATTCCTAAATTCATAGTTGAGATTTCAGCAATTTAACTACCCACTGTATACTTATATGTACAGTTTGTACTAAGGTAACCTAAGACTTTCTATCTGGTGATTGTTTCGCAGTCACCCCGTAAATTATTAATGATTTCCTCATTGTATTAAAATTTTATATCTCTGAAATCAATTTCTGTAGTCTTTCCTTTCTGTAACTCTCAATTTATATCGCCATTCCTTGGAAATTAAGATTTTGTTTTACTTTTTCAAAATAAATTCTATGCATAGCAGGGTTTCTGATAGTGCTCCTTATCTGAATTGCTTCGTTGTCCTCTTTGCCTTAGGGTGTTCAACAATAATGACATTCCATATGAGTAGCCCCCTCTGGGGAGAAATCACGTAGATCTATTATACAGCTTTACCTGCAGAACTTGAAACTGAGCTGGATAGGACGGAATCTCTGATACTCCTGGAACGGTGAAGGGTTTTGCAGCTTTTCTGCCTTTGCCTTTGTCGTTGGTACACACTGCCCTCTCTGGCCACCGTGGTGAAGCATTTAGTTGTTGCACCTTTCAGGAAAGGATTCTGTGGTTGATGGCAGAGCTACAGTGAAAACAATGTAGTATCTGGCTTTTCTTTTTTTAATTTTACCCAACCTACACTATTTTTACATGCTGGTGTATTTTTAAAGCTCAAGCGAACTTGTTGCTGTTAAGCTTACTAGAGAGAAAGCCAGCTATTTTTAAGTCTTCTAAAGTTTATGTATATGTGCTTATAAATATGGGGAATTGGTCTGGAAAGATTCAAGAAATTAACAAAAGTTGATTCTGAGAAAGGGATCTGGGAGACTGAGAAACAAGAGTAAAGGGAAGACTTCTGTTTCACTGCACACCCATTTGTATCACTTGATTTTTTTTAAAAACCAAATGCATTTGTTACCTATATAAACATTGGTATCTTTAATTTTTTTAAATTACCTTTTAAAAAATATTGGCTTTTCCCAGTGCTACCATTCATTGTGTCCACCAATGCATGAAAAAGAAGCCCTTAAATATCCTGTAAGGTGTAAATTGTTTCAACATTGAAGAGGTTCTTATCAGAAGCAGTTATTTAACATTTACATAATTATGGATATTACCTACTAAAAGCCTTCTTTGGAATATTATGGTCAGTTTCTACTAAAACAAATCAGCTATAACGACTGTGTGAAATTTTAAGTGGAAGGTAACTTTAAGATGCCATTGATTCTTTGTTTTACTTCCAGCAGTGAGAACAAAAGGATAACTCTGCTGGGCTTTTAAACTTTTCATATATTGTTAAATCTGAATAATTCACTTTTAACTGTTTATGATCACTCCAGGTCTTATAAAATTTGATTTGCCTTCTATCAAAGTTAAGTATCATAGGCACATGAAAATATTACATTAGTTTTATAAACCCGTTTTTCACTGTTCGTATTCATTCTGCACACTTGCTTCAGGAGAATCCTATTAGACGCAGTTACATTTAAATCTGTATAAACTGTGGTTAAATTTATGGTGTTACAGTGCATAACTATCCTTTGGCACTATATTTTAAAAATCTTATCTGAGACTGTGACAAATATTAACTCCTGTCCTTCATCCTTAAGCTTCTTACAAGAAATTAAACCATACAGAAATAAGTACCATAATGAGAAGTTATCCCTTTAATAGGGAAGTTTTTAAACATAGCCTTGGGAAAAATTAACTTTTTGACTTTTTCCCCCGAGTTGGAGAAAATATTTTAATACTGACAGTTGGAAAGTTATCTGTGTTTTGAAACTAAACTCACGTTTTAGGAAAAACGTGCAGCCCTGTAATACACGTACATGTGCATTACAAAACAAGTTCAAATCAAAGCCATTTTCAGTCCTTTTAGGAATAAGATAGAAAAAATAAACTATAAGTAAAGTTCATATCTAAAATTCTAAAAAGTAATCCAAGTTCTGCTCTTGGTTACTACCCATTCAGCACAATCTCCTGTCATTTTAAAATTTATGATCCTGCAGAGTAATTTTTTTTTTTTTTTTTTTTTTTTTGCCTGCGACATGCGGGATCTTAGTTCCCTGACCAGGAATCGAACCCATGCCCCCTGCATTGGGAGTGTGGAGTCTTAACCACTGGATCTCCAGGGAAGTCCCTGTTGGTTTGGGGTTTTTTTTTTAATGTGTCCCTGGGGCCCTTTGAGATCCTAGTTATTGTGGTGTTTGAGCTAGAAAGGGGAATCCTAAAAGGTGATCTAATCCAGTGGGTTTCCAAACTTCCCTTAACAGAACTCCCTCAGAGGAACTCTTATGAGTGGGTACTTAAAAACTAAACAAAGAACAGATAAGAACAAGGTTGCTCTGATTGCTGAGGGCCCTCACCCTCTCAATTGCTCATCAGAGTGGCCCCCAAAGAACTAACACTTTTTAGCATCTTTGTTCACAAAATTACAGGGTGTACTAATCTGAAAGTTCAATTCGTCCTAGTCAAAATGACATTAAAACATGTTGGTTTAAATATGCCTAGAGTAATATATTGGAAATTATAGCCTTAGTGGGTGAGAGGATATCAAATACTCTTCAAAATGTGACCTGGTTGTGTTAAAGTCTGATGGTAGTTGTTGTGGATGTCTGAGGATTCCTGTATAATTAGAGCATACAAAACTGCCATCTCAAGAGCATTTGACTAACAAGAAGGTTGTCACATTCTGCAGGAAAGAGAAAGCACTTCTGCAGTTACTCTTTCTTATAAGTGATTGGCAATGTGATTAGCACGTGGAGGGTGGAGTGATCCCAAAGTTCACCAAGATCCATCTTCTTTCTTAACTACAAAGTAAAATTGAGTTTGATTAAGTTAGGGTACTTTTCTGTTCTTTGGAACATAGCTAATGGAAAGCAGTTACTACTACCTTGAGTAGTATATGGACTCTAATTGAACTCCATCTTGCTTTCATTATAGAAAATAGGAGCAGGGAGACCAGTTAGGAGGTTCTTAAATTATGGAGGCTCATGATAGGTTTACCAAACCTTATGTTTACTGCTTAGATGCTAAAAATAGGAAAGCTTAGAAAGAGGTACATTGAATTACTAACAAAGGTAAATTGAGTCAGCTTGAGAAAAGTAAGAGTAGTAGCATATCTGAAAAGGAAAAAAAAAATCAATTCTTTTTCTGTCCCCTGATTTATGCTCAAATAAGCTGGGTCATCTCTGTGCCTGCTGTTAACCAAGACGTGTGCTTGTTAATTTGTTAGTGGGGCTCTGTACTATACGTTATAGTTACAAAGAAAATATAATAAGGATTTTGCTTAGTCACTTCATGTATTCATCTAATTTTTGTTGAGTGCTATTATGGACCAGCCAGTCTTCTAGTCGCTAGAGATGCATCAGTGGATCAGAGAGACAAGTCCCTCTTTCTAGTAGGAAGAGACAGATAATAAGCAAGAAAATAGCAGGTAATATAAGTAATAATTAAAATATTATTTGTATAATAAAACAGGATGAAGAAGAAAATGTAGAGCTTCTTTAGCAGTCAGAGAGGCCTCAGAAGGCCTGAATAACAGGAAGGAACCAGCCATGCAGAGAGAGTCTAGGCAGAAGGAATAACTAGTCCCTACGGCTAGAATTAGCTTGGTGTGTTGAAGTAATGGGAAGAAGACCTGTGTAGCCATAGATGGTCAGGTGCCACATCACATAGGAACTCTGAAGTCAGAATAAGGAGTATGGATTTATTCTAGATGTATGGGACTCTGTTGGAAGATTTTATGAAAGGCTGTGATGTGATCTGATTTATGTTTTGAAAGGATCTCTGGCTGCCAGAGACAGAGTAGGCTATAGGGGACTGCGGCAGAAATAGCCAGTTTCCTTCCAGTATCCATTTTACCTTTCAGTGATTCTCTGAATTTTAACTAAGCACCAATCACCCAAAATAAATACTAGATTTTCCAGCTTTCCTTAGGATTAAGTGTGGCCATGTGACTAAATAAGTCTGACCAGTTAGATGTGGGTTCAACTTTGGGGAAGTGGTGGTGTATCTGTTTGTTCAGTTAAAATTTTTATTTTGAGATCATTGTGGATTCTGGGCAAATGTTTTTAAAGGAAGGAGGAATGCCCTGTGTCATTTCTTCATTCTTGCTGACTGTAATGCAGACATGGTAGCTGTAAAGAAGATATGCACCCCGGCACTCTAGCATCTATATTGGACCATAAGATGACCCTGGAAATGAAAGTCATGCACAACTGAGCAGTAAGACAGAAGGAGCTTAGGTCCCTAGTAATGGTATAGCCTCCACTCTAGCCCTTGACTACTTACCTGCACAGTTTGTTTACTTGACAGAGAAATATACTCTATCTTGTTTAAACTACTAGTTTGGGTTTTTTATTACTCATGCCAAACCTTATGCTAACATAATAGGAGTGTGCAAAATCAGTGAAAGAAACAAAACCATACAGAGATAGAGAGCTAGTGAATAGTTACAGAAGTGAAAAGTATGAATGCTGTCTAATAAAATTAATCTTGGGAGAGTTCCTAGAAAAAGCAGGTTTTTAACAGTGTGAACGTTATTTTGTAGAAGCAGCGGGAGGTCCGTGGCAAGTGCAGATGTTCAGGAACAAGAGGTATTTGTAGGGACATTATGAGAATACACACACATATACATACATATATGTAGTAGAGCATTCACCAACGTTTCCAAAATCAACTCAGCAACTCCTTGTGCCCACCCTCTGCCCCGCCCCATCCATCTTGGCCCACACTTGCTCCTACTGTCACCAAAGGAGAAAACAGGCAACTTCTTTCTATTTCTTTCAGTGTACTGTCACTCTCCTGTTGGCAGTGGTCTTCAAAGTGTTGTGCCAGGGCCAACAGCTTCAGCATCACTAGGGAATTTGTTAAAATGCAAGTTTTCAAGCCCCACCCCTGACCTACTGGATCAAAATCTCTGGAAGCAACCCCCCGCTCCAAGTCTATTTTAATAAGCCCTCCAGATGAATATGATGCACACTAAAGTTTGAGAACTACTGTCCCAATGATTCATTTCTCAAATCGGGAAGAACTGCTGAGTAGGATTTGTACATTTTTAAGCCTTGATATATATTACCAGATTAACCTCCCAAAAGCTGTGCCAGTTTACAATCCAGTGGCAGAATAAGTCAGTTTCCTATATCCTGACCAACACTAGAATCTACATTTTTTTTAATATTAGTAAGGCAGAATTTCTGCATTTTTTTGGGCACATTTTCCTGGTGGCATAATCTTTTATCCCATCTGTTTGTAGTTTTTATTTATGTTCCTGTCTTTTGTAAATGAAGGTGTTCTCCCAAAAGTATAAATATAATTCATCTTTTTTTCAATCTGCTATTTATTTTCCTACTTATTGATAGCTTGAAGTAGGGACCTACTTTTTTTTTCTAAATAATTAACAAGTTATCCTAGAACCATTTATTAAAACTGTCTTCTCACCAAGTGTTTCAAATATCACATATATTTTAATAAATTCTGGGATATGTATGTCTGTTTCTGAGCTTTTCCTCTTCTTCCATTTTCTTATCTAAAGGCCCCTTGAGAATAAGGACCATGTCTTCTTGGTTCATTGTAGTTCCAGGGACTGACTCACTGCCTGAAATACAGTGGATGCTAGTAATGTTTGTTGACAGATCATCTATTTCTTCCTCTACCGTGGCTATATTTTATAATTACTGTAGCTTTATAGTAAGTATATTATTTTTATGTATTTTAGTCTTTTATTTTTATATTTTCCTTGGCCAATATAAAAAAGTATTTAAGATGACCATCAGAAGCATTTTAAGTACCAAAAAAGCACACTAAGATTTTTATTAAAACATCATTAAATATTGTATGACTTACTGGGAAGAAATGTTACTTTTACATTGTTTTATTATCCAAAACATATTACTTCTCCATTGTATTAAATTTATTTACTTAGTTTGTTTAATTTATTTTGGTCTTACGCTCTTCCTTTAATAGGTGTAATCATTTTCCAAGTAATTCTCTTGGGACTTCTAGGTTTTAAAATAACATTGTCTGTAAATAATAATTTTGTCTCCTTTCCAGTATTTATTGCATTGGCCAGAGTTGCCACTATTAAGTAACAGTGGAAAGAATAAACCTGACCTTGATTTTTAGTTGATTGGAAAGTACAGCCTTAAACTGGAAGGTCTGGGGACAGGATTGCGGTAGAGAACTCTGATAACAGTGATTCAAGGTTAAAAGGAGTAGCTTGGAGGATTTGTATTTAATACCTTGAATAGCACCTGTCTTTATCATTTAAGCCTTCATTTTTAAGTCAGATCTGTACACTGGTTATTAAACTACACTACATTAAACTCCAGAACCAGAGATGAGGTCATAAGTGGTGGACAGTACTTTTTCAAGCATCAGATCACAAGCAGTTCTCTGCATAACCAAACTCTGTGGTTGTGGAGTTTAGAATTTTTATTTTGGCGTGGATTTCTGCCTTAAAGAATTAGTGCCTTCCTGGGTACATTGTCTTTGAATTCAAATTGTGAGGTGTTTCTGGATTTGAGAAATTATTGACCCTTTTGGTAAGAGAAAGAAGGGAACAAGTGGCACATAGATTGGGATTAAGGACAGAACAGAGCACGACAGCACTGCTTCATGTACTAGATAATTCCAATGTTTGGCATCAGTAGAGTTTGTTTTACTGTCTCAGCCTGATTAGAGCAAGCAACTTACAAAGATCCTGTTATACAACTAAGCGAAAACTGTTTCTTATGATACCGAATTTAGAATGATTAATAGTCACCACTATACCACCACATTTATCACTAAATACTTCTGTCCCTAATTGTGCAAATTTGCCTTATTTATCTATCATTTTTTAAATTCAGTGGCAACAGTTCATTTGGTTGATAAGAGTTGTGAATAGCTTTTTTAAACATTTGGCAGGGGGAAATTGTGAGCAACACCCTAAATAAAGTAGAAAAGATTAATAGGGTTATTTGGTCTTGTTATTTTATTTTTAATGTGATTTTTCTACCTCAGTTGTATATTCTGTGAAAATTCCATAAATCAAGTGTTTTACAAAGCCAAATTTTTATTAGTCATTATGGAGAATAATTTTCTAGGCACAATTCATCTTTTTACCATAGTTTTACTGTTGCCCTCCTGGTTTCAGTTTGTTGATTTCTTACTTTCCCTTTCTGCCTGGTTTTGTATTACTTGCTTAAATACTGTGAAGTATAAATTTAAAAACTGGTAAATTGTTATGCCTGTGAATCAGGAGGAAAGGTATAATCACAAAATTTTGACCAGTTCTGTATCATCTGGCTGGGATAATATGCCTTGGGGAATAGTGTCCTCTATCAAGAAACATTGGTATAGATGGTTGTTATATTTGCTGAATTGTCAAATAGCTAACATTACCCTAGTTTTTTTGTTTTGTTTTGTTTTTGCGGTACGCGGGCCTCTCACTGTTGTGGCCTCTCCCGTTGTGGAGCACAGGCTCCGGACGCGCAGGCTCAGCGGCCATGGCTCACGGGCCTAGCCGCTCCGCGGCATGTGGGATCTTCCCGGACCGGGGCACGAACCCGTGTCCCCTGCATCAGCAGGCAGACTCTCAACTACTGCGCCACCAGGGGAGCCCTTTTTTTTTTGGCTGTGCCTCGTGGCTTGCAGAATCTTAGTTCCCCAACCAGGGATTGAACCCAGGCCCTTGGCAGTGAAAGCACAGAGTCCTAACCATTGGACTGCCAGGGAATTCCCTAGTTTTTCTTTTTTTTTTTAATGTATTTTATTTATTTTTAGTTTTGGCTGTGTTGGGTCTTCATTGCTGCGGGCGGGCCTTCTCTAGTTGTGATGGACGGGGGCTACTCTTTGTTGCGGTGCACGGGCTTCTCATTGCCGTGGCTTCTCTTGTTGCGGAGCATGGGCTCTAGGCGTGCGGGCTTCAGTAGTTGTGGCTCGCAGGTTCAGTAGTTGTGGCTCGCAGGCTCTAGAGCGCAGGCTCAGTAGTTGTGGCACACGGGCTTAGTTGCTCCACGTCATGTGGGATCTTCCTGGACCAGGGCTCAAACCCGTGTCCCCTGTACTGGCAGGTGGATTCCCAACCACTGCACCACCAGAGAAGTCCCTAGTTTTTCTTTTTGATCAGAAATCTTCTGGGGTTTTTTTGTTTTTTAAAAACGGTTCAAAATCCATTCCTCTAACTCTGATCCAATGCCAAGATGTTAAGAGTTTGAAGGAAGGATTGTTCCTACATAGCATGAGATCTTCAACACTGCTAGCAACCAAAGAAAGGGAGGAGAAATTAAAGTTGTTGAGAGAAGACAGAGGAAACAAAGGTCAACAAGGATACAGGATACCAAAGATGAAGATGTATGATTATATTATAAGATGTAAACAGCGTAAGATGACAAAAACTCTTTGTACGTTGGTGACTTTGGGTAGTAGATGCTGGGTACATGCTGCTGAGTGAACAATGGCTTGACAATCTACCAGTCACTTAACTAGCAATCTCTTCAGTGCCTCCATCTCCCTCACCCCTAGACATCCTTTAAGTCACCAATTGCAGTTGACTCTATATCTGAATCGTGTTATAAATATCTCCTCCTTCCCATTTACACTACCACTGCTCTGCTTCAAGACCATGTCATCTTTGCTTCCTAAATGACCTCTCTTTTTAAAAATTTAGACTCCACACAATCATCAAGATTAGTGGTCTGAAACACAGATGTGATAATGTCACTCTCTAGTTTAAAAACTCACAGTGATTTCTCCTTGTAGTCAGAGGTCCAAACTCTTTAGCGTGGTATTCAAGGCTTTTTACAGTCGGATCTCATCCTACTATTTCTAACCTGATGTACCACTTTCCCCTCCACATGCTAACTGTACTATCGTACTCAGAATTTCACTAATATCGCCTATAGATAAGTGCTCATGGCTCCATGTTTTTCTCTAAGCTGTTTCTTTCTCCCTCTCCTGGGTAGAAGTTCTATCCAGTCCCACTAGAACATACCTTTTTTTTCTAAAGCTTTCCTCTATTCCTCTTAACCCCCAGCTGAATGAATGGTTCCCTTTTCTGCTTCAATTGTGCTTTCTGTTATGACCCCTGTTAAACTCCTTTCACATTGTATTGTAGATTGTCTTTGACAGTAGGTTGACTCCTTAAGGACGGCAGTTTGTCCTAAAATCTATCATTTATTTAGCAGAATGCCTGGCACGTATAAAGGGCTTTGTGCAATGTGCATCACCTCACTTAATATTCGCAACAACCTTGTGGTGTTAGTGTTATTAGCACAACATCCCCGTTTTGCAAATAAGTAAACTGAGCTGAAAAGGCCTCACAGCTGGTACAGAGCAAAACTTGAACCCCATCCTGGATCCACCCAACTCCTGAAGTCCATCCTCTTTTAACTGTTTTGCTGTATTTCTCCCCTGCCTCAATCTGTGTATCCTCAGTGCCTGGTATCCACTAGGTACTCTGTATGTGCTTGCTGACCGAATGAATAATAAAAACTCCAGTTTGCACAGGAGGCTGATAGTGTGGTTTCCATTGAAAAGGAGAGTAAAAGATATCAGTGCATCATTCTTAAAACTAACATGTTATCTTCAAAACACAAGCATATACAAAACAATATATTGTTCATTGGGTATCAGAAATGTTAAACTTGTGGGCGGGGGGTGGGGAGAAGCTCCATTTTCTAAATAATGCTAGCTTTCGTAATGCAGGACACAGCGTTGTACCGCACAGCTATAGAGAGTCTTAAATGGATTTCTAGAAAACCGCTGCCCCCTTACTTCTGTCTTTATTATGAGTGTTCTCACAAGTCAAATAATCTAATTGAACTTTTACTGGCATAATACATTGCAGAGCTAGCCATTATGCATGGAAAGTCTTTGAGGAGATAGAGTAAAATAAATACAGGATAATTGGGGTCAGCTCAGTTTGTTGTTAAAAAAAAGTATGTGTTTTTTAATCCATCGTAAATTGAAAATGTACTATTAGTGCTTGTATAAATGAGTATAATATCAATTACATTTTTTCTTGGGTTGTCTTAAGTGTCAAATGGTAACTCAACATAACATTTAACACTTAAAAATCTTGAGAGTGAATGTTAGTAAGAAATAGGGAGTTTTAGTTCATCCTTTTTTGTCACCTGATTTTTCTTATAAACTTGGTAAAATCTAGTTCAACTTTTTAACTTCTCTTCTCTTTTATTTCTCTAGTGTTGTTAATAACAATACTTGTAGTGGAAGGGATTGCTGTGGCCCAAAAGACCCAAGGTAAAGACCTTACAGTGCTAATTTACTGCATGTTCAGGACAGTGGGATGGCTTATTTGGAAGGATTTCAACTTTTGAGTCCTATTTCCATAATCCCTCTGGGGCGTTCCAGTGACCTAAGGCTTTCTATCAACCTGTCAGCCTCAGTTCGGCTAGGTTCAGCTGCAGTTAACTAGAGTAAATTGTTAACATAAAGTCTTGCATAGATAAATTTTAAAAATTGGCATAACTAGTGACTCCTAGAACACTATGGATTATGTCCAAAAATCAAATGAGATTCATGCTTTATCACTAAGCAAAAATAAAAATCCCTCTTTCCAGTGTAGACAAATGAAACGTTTCCATCAATAGCTTATTCAAAGCCCTGGGGACCTGTTCTAATTGTCCTTGTTTATGAAAGAGGATTAGCTAGTGTGAGTTTTGAGCCAGATATTCATGTCAGAGTTTAGTACATTTCCTAAATAACCTGACTTATTTTTATTTTCATCGAAGTTATACATACACATGATGAAAGTCAAAGCATTTTAAAAAGTTAATTAGGAAAAATCAGTACCCCAGCCTACCTTACCCCATTTCTCCATGGAGATAGCCACTCTTTTGGTATTTTCCTGCATATTTCTAAATAACATACTATACAGCTCTCCGTGGTTATTTCAGTTTCGGGTAGTAGAAAATACTTTTCCCACCGTGCAGGATGAGAATTGAGCTGTTCCATGCACCTCCTCTTCACCACCTACCACATACAAGTGTTCTTTTAACTTTGCACCACAGCAGCCACATCAGTATTGTTATAATTCTGGTTACATCTCTTCAGGGCTTATGTCAAGTCACCCATTGGGCTTTTTCAATAAGAAAATTTTGTCTTTGGGTGTAGGAAATTTTTCTTTCCCTTTTTTCTTGTTTAATTTTTAAAATTCCCTTTTCTCCATTTTCCTCTCTTCTGTCTTCAAGGAACTCTTATTATTAAGTTACTTTTTTAAAAAATCTTTTCTGTTTTCCATTTCTCTTTTAACTGTTTTCTTCTCAGTAGTCTACACTGAGACTTCCTCAACTTTATCTGCTAAACCAAGAATTGGAAAACTTTTTTCTATAAAGGGCCAGATAGTAATCATTTAAGGTTTTGAAGGCCTTCGTAGTCGAAGGAGCACCTATTCAGATCTGCAGTTGCAGGGTGAAAACAGCCATAGACAGTACAGTACTCACATAAATGGGCATGGATATATTCCAGTGAACTTGATTTACAGTAACAGGCAGCAGGCCAGATTTGGTCCAGGGCCATAGTTTATGGACCTCTGCTCCAAACTTGATATTTTTTTCATTTCTTCTATTTTTAAAAACTTTCATTTGTTTTCTAAATATTCTGTTTCTTAGAGTATGCCTTGTTCTTGTCTTATCGATATACATTTGACCCTTGAACAGTGCAGGGGTGGGCGGTGTTGATCCCCACATAGTCAAAACCTGCCTCTGTATTTGCGGTTCCGCATCCTCACATTCAGCTGACTGCAGACCAAGTAGTGAGCGCACCCACGCGGTTCAATCCCATGTTGTTCAAGGGTCAACTGTACTCTCTTGTTCTCTGAGGAGATTAAATGATCGTTTTGTTTAGTGGTTTTTTTTAATATTCTATAATCTTTGTATCCTCAGAGTTGCTTTTTTGTTTGTTTTTAATCTGTTTTTCTTATTAGGGGCTTTCCTCAAATGTCTGGTGCTCCTTGAATGCCTTTCATAGTTATGAGAGGGGCATGCAGATCTGCTCATTATTAGCTGTCTGCAGGTGTAGACAGGGCTTCTTTACTGCCACCCTCCCTGGTGAGTGACCAAGTCCACATCCTTGAGTCTTTTTCTATGGGCTCATTAGATTCCCCAAAAATGATTAAGATTCCATTTCCTGCTTAGAGGCTCTACGTCTGATCAAGAGGCCTTTGGGAAGTTGAGTGGGGGAAGAGACGGGAGGTGTGGTTCAGCATGTTAACATTCACCTCATCTCCCTGTTTTCAGGTTGGTATTTTTACCCTCAGCTGTGCCTGGTGTCCCCTGGTCCAGCAACCCTGTTGTACCTTCTCCAAAGAAATAGTCTCATTTTTTGATATGGTGATAGAGCAGCAGCTACCTAGGTTTGTGGAGTAGGGGAGGGTATTAGAAATCAAATTGATTCCAAAGAGACTTTTAACCAAGCCTCATGTTTTTAAAAAGCCCAACTTCACCACCTCCTCGCCCACTGCCAGAGATACCTAGTGCTGCCAGTTGTTATTATTGCATCCACCTCTTTGTACTTATGAGCTTACGCCCTTAAAAAACGTGTTTACTGTCGTTTAAGTGGACTTTGAAAAAGGAGCAGAGCTAAATGCATGTGTTCAATCTGCAACCTTTAACTCAAATCAAACCCCTTGGTAATCTTTGAATCTTATTTGACTTTGCGTTAAACTAAATACAGAGGTACCACACCAGAGATAAATTCCTGGGGTCCTTTTATTTTTATGTCAGAATTGAATTTTATAGAGTTTTACTGATTTATCAGATTCTCCCACATGGTTTTGCCCTTGTAAATAAAATCTACGCATTTTATTTCCCTGTTCTTATACATGGCAAACTTGTCCTCTAGAGCAAATGCTTCTCGCCAGCACAGCATACCATCTTCACCTTCATTTCACTTCTGCTATATTCAATTTGTTATGCTGAGTTTGTCAGTGGTTCTTAAAAATTATATATATGTGTGTGTAACAGAGTGGGCAGTTGTTTGGGGAAGTTGTGGGGGGAACTATAAGTGATGTTTTACATGTTTCCCTAAGATGGACAAAATGTTGGAATCAAGCACATTCCTGCAACCCAGTGTGGCATTTGGGTTCGAACCAGCAATGGAGGTCATTTTGCTTCACCAAATTATCCTGACTCATATCCACCAAACAAGGAATGTATCTACATTTTGGAAGGTATTTGCCCAATTTCTGTCTTTCATTGGATGAATTTTTACTTATTGTAAAACTACATATATTGGTTAAATGCCCTGGTTAAACCAGTTTGAACAAAATTTAAATATGTATTTTAATTAAACTGTAGTCATTATAAATATTTCTTAATACTGACATTAAAAAAATAATCGTTGAAATTTTATAGGAATTTTGGATCTCCTAAAATATAATTTAACTAGATGCATCAGTATATATGAGAAACTTCTCTGATAAGAAACCTAAGCTTACTGGTATCTCTTATTAGGCTTTCTGCAAATTTATGTCCATAGTTAAATTATATGTTTCTTTCATTTCTTCTGTTTTTCTATTCATCATGGTACATTGTATCTCATGAACTAAGCATTAGCTTCTCAACTCTAATTTTAATCAACTAAGTACATTCAATTTAATAAATAACATATGCCAAAGGGAAAGATTACTATCGTTCTACGGAATAGCATTATTATTATATTATTAATATACAATGTAACATTTATCGTGAATTTTATATATAACGGTTCTCATTATGATCCTCATCTATGAAACAGTAACAGAGCAGTTGTTGTGCTTTTCTCACTTGTGTCAGGCCATTTTTACTTTTTCTTGTTTGCGTTGCCCTAATTTGCTTACTCTTATTTTCTAGCTGCTCCACGTCAAAGAATAGAGTTGACCTTTGATGAACATTATTATATAGAACCATCATTTGAATGTCGGTTTGATCACTTGGAAGTTCGAGATGGGCCGTTTGGTTTCTCTCCACTTGTAGATCGTTACTGTGGTGTGAAAAGCCCTCCATTAATTAGATCAACAGGGAGATTCATGTGGATTAAGTTCAGTTCTGATGAAGAACTTGAAGGACTGGGATTTCGAGCAAAATATTCGTTTATTCCAGGTAAAGAAGTTATTGTTTCAGTGGCTAGGTCTCACTCTGGTTTTAGAATCTTAAGGCTAGAAAAGAGATAATTCAGTCAAGGTAATCAAATCAAGGCTTTAAAGAAGTTAGCAAGGTCAAAGGGAAATCAGTCCATGAATAAATAAAATAAAAACTTAACAAAAAATTAGAAATGAAACTATGTCACTTGAATTTTGAAGCATATCGTAGATGGTATCACATTATTTCTTAGATTTCTGTATGTTTTATAGCATATATCAAATGCCAAAGACATCACAATAAATACATTTAAAAAATAATTGAACAAATAGTCTTATTTTCATGATCTATACCAAAAATTATTTTGGCAGGTTTTGTCCATTGGAATGACTCAATACTCATTTGAATAAACAGTCTCTAGAAAATACTGAGCAATAGAAAGAATAGTGCTCTGCACTTGGAGGCAAAAGATCTGGTTGTGAATCCTTTCTCTGCCACCTACTAACTATAAAATTTACTATTAAGCACAGAGCTGTGCCTAAGAGTTGCTGTTGCTAAGATGGGAATGTCTTCCTGAGGGCACCATAACTAATTCCCAGAAACTTGGCAGCTGAAGACAACAGTAGTTTATTTTCTCAGAGTTCTGGAGGCCAGAATCCAGCAGGGTCATGTTCCCTGTGGAAACTCCAGGAGAGAATCCATTCCTAGCCTCTTCCAGCTTCTTGTGTCTGCCCCAGCATTCCTGGACGTGTGGCCTCATCACTCCAATCTCTGCCTCCATCTTCATATCCCCTGTCTTCTCAGAATCCTTAGCTTAATCACATCCTTTGCCTTAAAATGTAATATTCACTTTTTTTAACCTTATAAGGTAGTATTCATAGGTTATGATGATTAGGATGTGTAAATATATTTGGGTGGTGGGAGAGCAAACCCACCTATCAGCATACTCTATCTTACCTACCACACGGTTATGTGGGAACACTTTATAGTCCTCAAAGCCTGTCTACTGTAAAGATATGCATATCCCTAATGTGGCAGCACAAAGATACACTAGTTACTGCTCCTGTCTTCCAAGAGTTTACAAACTTAATAAGATGAAAAAGTAACTTAATGTAACAATTATATAATTATAAAATTGTATAATCTTTTTGCTTTTATTTATGTAAAGATTATATAATTATATAATCTTTTGCTTTTATTTATGTTTTCATGCAAGAAATTTGCTAACTTAAAAAAATTAAATCATATTCAAATGAAAATATCTATAACCTTATCACCCTATAAATAAAAAACCAGTATTAACAATATGGTGTGTATTCCTTCAGATGTTTTTCTGTATCTGTTTATTTTGTTTATTTTATATAACAGAGATCATGCTATTCTTTCAGCTAGATTACCAGCTTTTTTGCCTGAACAATGTAGTCAACTTTTTTTCCCTGCTAGTAAATGTGTTAATGGTATTTTTAAGTGTCACTTTAGTATTTATGTTCTCAATGTCAAAACGATAACATTTTCAAAAAGTAAAATTTATTCTTTTTTTTTTTAGAGCAGTTTTTAGGCTCACAGCAAAACTGAGCAGAAAGTACAGAGTTACCATATACCTTCTAACCGCCCCCCCACACACACACAGCTACCTCCAAAGCCTAAAATGAACATCCTGCACCAGGGGTACATTTGTTACACCTGATGAACCCGCATTGACACATCATCACCGAAGTCCACATTTTACATTAGGGTTCACTGTTTTTTTTTCAGCCATCCGTATACATATATCCCCTCCTTTTTGGATTTCCTTCGCATTTGGGTCACCACAGAGCATTGAGTAGAGTTCCCTGTACTATACAGCAGGCTCTCATTAGTTATCTATTTTACACATAGTATCAATAATGTATATATGTCAATCCCCATCTCCCAGTTCATCCCACCACCCTCCCCCCCCTTGGTATCCATACCTCTGTTCTCTAGGGTTCACTCTTAGTGTCGTACATTCTATGGGTTTGGACAGATGTATAGTGACGTATGTCTGCCATTACAGTATTATACAGAGTATTCCCACTGCTTTAAAAATCCTGTGGGCTCCACCTATTCATCCCTCCCACCCCAACCCCTGACAACCACTGATCTTTTTACTGTCACCATAGTTTTGCCCTTTCCAGAACGTCATACGGTTGGAATCATACAGTATGTAGGCTTTTCAGATTGGCTTCTTTCACTTAGTAATATTTACTTAATGTTCCCCCATGTTTTTTCATGGCTTGGTAGCTTGTTTCTTTTTTTTTTTTTTTTTCTTTTTTTTTTTCTTTTTGCGGTATGCGGGCCTCTCACTGTTGTGGCCTCTCCCGTTGCGGAGCACAGGCTCCGGATGCGCAGGCCCAGCGGCCATGGCTCACGGGCCCAGCCGCTCCGCGGCATATGGGATCCTCCCAGACCGGGGCACGAACCCGTATCCCCTGCATCGGCAGGCGGACTCTTAACCACTGCGCCACCAGGGAGGCCCAGCTTGTTTCTTTTTAGTGCAGAATAATATTTCATTGTATGGATGTACTACACTTTGTTTATCCATTCTGTTGAAGGATATCTTGGCTGCTTCCAGGTTTTAGCAACCACAGGTAAACCTGCTGTAGACATCCATATGCAGGTATTTGTGTGGACAAGTTTTTAACTCATTTGGCTAAGTACCATGGAGTGCAATTGCTGGATCATATTAAGATTTGTCTTTAGTTTTTACTTAATTGGATTGTGGTGGTGGTGGCACAACATTGTGAATGTACTTAATGCCACTGAATTGTACACTTAAAAATGAGTAAAAGAATAAATATTATGTTATATGTTTTACTACAGTAAAAATAAATTTAAAAAATTACAAACAAGTGTCTAAAAAAAGCTTAATTTGAAAATTCAGATAGAAGACATATATCAACCCACCAGAATGAAAAAATTGCTAGTCTAAAAGATCTCAGAATTTTTAATTAGCCTGTTTAAACCTATTTTAATTCACAGTTTATTGTATGTAACGGGTTGCTCAATTCTTGTTAAAATTGTTTTTTTTGTTGTTGTTGTTTTGGCCATGCCATGTGGCATGCGGGATCTTCCCAACCAGGGATCGAACCTGTGTCCCCTGCAGTGGAAGTGCAGAATCTTAACCACTGACTTTCTGCATGGTTATCAAAGTACATGTTGAAAAAAAGTAAGAGGAAAATTTTTAGCTTAATCTAGCATACATCACAGAGACTGTTCTTTTTTAACTTAATAATCTAAACCCAACCTCCCTAAATAAAAGGGAGTGATGACACTTCAGCAATTTTGCAGAGAAATGTCAAAGAGAAATCTAAATTTAAACAGCATTAGAGTAGAAAGTCATAGCAACTATCTGGCAGGTGAATCAGAATTTCTTCACATATAGGAAAGAATTCTAGGACATTGTCATTATTGCACTAAAATTTCCAGAATTATCCCAGTTACTTCCAGGATGTAGCAATCCATTAAGAGCCTCTGCCTCAACAAATATCACCAGTAGCTGAGAGAATTTCATTTATTTAGAAGATACTAATTTCTCATCATCGTTAGTAAGTTTCATCCATATTTACAAATCCCTAGACAAAATTTACTTTATATGACTTTAAGTAACTAGACAGCCATGATTTAGCTATTTATGAATTGTCTATTTATTTTGACATTGTTTTTTTTTTCTTTTAGTGGTAAAATTATGGTATCGTCACTCACACTATAAAGGCAAGAAAGAGTAAGAAAGAAAAATGTTACAGTAAGAAAAACTGTCTAGAGAATTAGAATCTAGTCCTGACGTTGCCATTATATGGTCTAAAAAAGTCGTAATCTCTGATTATTTCCTCATCTATAAAACAGAATAGTACATGATCTTCTTGATGTTATTGTCATTAGCATAATATTAAACATAAGGTCTGTGGAAACTCTGAAGTGCTATAAAATGCAAATATAAGGTAATATAGTCTAGAAATCCTTAGCATTTTATTATAATTTATATTTTAACCATAAGCCATATGAAGTTGCTCTCATGATACATAAAACTAATAGAAGAAAAAGAACTGCATTTCTTCAAAGAATCTTTACATATAAAGTTGCCTGGCTTTGCTTTTTAATATTTTTAAAAGCATTATTCAAATGATTAAGATGTTTGTTTTTTCTTTCAGGCAGTCTAAACTTATTTGCAAAAATCTGACTCTATATAGGACTTTGTAATGTCTTTTGATACTAAAGTGTCAATTCAGTTAATTGATTTAGTTCATAAAAATCAAATACCTGGCCAATTTAATTAAATCAGTTATTTTGATATAAACTATTGGTTGTCAGTTTTCTATGAACTATTTCATAGGGCAGAATATCCTATATATCATCTAGTCATCTCTCTTTTTCCTGCCATTGTGAAAAAAACAACTTACTTGCTGCTACTGTGGTGGGATAAATTACATGTAACATAAAATTCACCGTCTTAAACCTTTTAAGTGTACAAGTCAGTGGCATTAAGTACACTTACAATGTTGTGCAACCATCACACTGTGCATTTCCAGAACTTTTTTGTCATCCCAAGCTGAAACTCTGTCCCCATTAAACACTTAACTCCCTATCCCTCCCTCCCTACAGCCCTGTGAATGTCTCTGAATTCGACTAATCTAGGGACCTCAATAAAGGGAATCATATAGTGTCCTTAACTGTCTGGCTTATTTTACTTAGCATAATGTTTCCACACACATCCATGTTGTAGCGTGTGTCAGAATTTTATTCCTTTTTAAGGTTGGATAATATTCCATTGTAGGGCCTCCCTGGTGGCGCAGTGGTAAAGAGTCCGCCTGCCGATGCAGGGGATACGGGTTCGTGCCCCGGTCTGGGAGGATCCCATATGCCGCGGAGCGGCTGGGCCCGTGAGCCATGGCCGCTGGGCCTGCGCATCCGGAGCCTGTGCTCCGCAACGGGAGAGGCCACAACAGTGAGAGGCCCGCATACAGCAAAAAGAAAAAAAAAAAAAAAAAAATATTCCATTGTATTATTTATACTACATTTTGTTTACTCATTCATCCATCAGTGGACTAGCTACTGCAGTTGACATAGAGTTGTGAGTTTTCAGATAGCATAAGTAAGTTTTTAGTTCATAATTGGATCAAAAGTATAAACGTTATCATTTTTAAAATATCGATCCTATAAGTGAGCACCTCAATATGCTCATAAATAACCAGTGGTCTGTAGTTTACACAAATGAAAGCTTTCTCTTGCTTTGTTATTAAGTATAACATTAGACATAACGTAAGACATTAAGCCTTAAAGTAGCTCTAAACTACCTCAATGCCAATGACTTTCTTCTTTTCTCTGTTACAGATCCAGACTTTACTTACCTAGGAGGTATTTTAAATCCCATCCCAGGTTTAGTATATTACCTCTTTTTCCTCATGGCATCTTTGATCAGTCTTATTTTCCTTTGAACATCATTCATCTGTTCTTTCTAGATTGCCAGTTTGAGCTGTCAGGAGCTGACGGAATAATACGTTCTAGTCAGGTAGAACAAGAGGAAAAAACAAAACCTGGCCAAGCAGTTGATTGCATCTGGACGATTAAAGCTACTCCAAAAGCTAAGGTAGTATTAAGTATGCAGTCACTTCTAAGAAGAACATAATAAGATGTGATTTGTATAATGTATTATTTTGGTTCATGCAGATACTTGTTATTTAAACTGACGTTACAACTTTTTAAAAATTTTATTTCAGTCACATTATTGAACACCTAGCATCTCAGCATTGTTGTAGTTAAATAAACTACACCATAAACTTCAGGAATGTCACACATACATTAATATTCTTATTTTAAGATTCTTAAAATCTGTGTGTTCCTAATTGGAGAGTATAGGTATTGATCAGTGTGATCATAGATTCATAAACACCACTATGAGGAGGTAAAATAGGCCATAGACGTTAAAGTATCTTGTCAGAGGTCTCAGAGTTGGTTATAACAGTGTCAAAACCAAAACACAAATGTATCATCTTAGTTGTGTGTTCTTACCATGCTGTCCTCTGCTAATCATATAGAGTTTTTATTGGAAAGTACCACAGGGAAGGATGTTTTTAAATAACTCTGACAGGTTGAGACTGGTTGCTAACTACTTCTGCTTTTTGCTTTTAATTTGTACTTCTAGGAATAGTAACAGTTAAAATTATATTTATTGTTTATATGTGTAAACAGAAAAGAAAGAGCGTAGGAGAATTTAAAGAATTAGGAAAATCAAATTTAAAGTTGCTGGTAATATGATGGATGAGATAACCTGAAAACCTACCTATTACAAAACACTTAGAAATATTGGATAAAATATAACAGATATCCTTTTAAAACCATAGATGAGCTCCAGAAAAGAAGATAATTCTTATGAACTAGAAATGAAAGAGCTATAAATCAGAGCAGTAAACTGAAAACTGAAATTGATGGTACAAATGCCCGTTGCTGATTTCAGTAACCTATGACTACTCAAGGGTAGATATTGCAGGAGCTTGGCTTCACCCACACTGAGACAAATAAAAGGCCTACGGTTCATGTGGCCTTATAGAGGACTGCCACATGAAGCTGGAACCCTCAAAGGGAGATGATTGCCATGAAATGGTAGATCAGAAAAACTCTTCCACTAGTGCAAATTGGTAAAAAAGAAGCTTATCCTGGGCTCAGTCTTAAGATGTGGGTGAGGCTGAGGTCTCCCCTGACTGTTTATACCTATATCTTTATTACAGTTTGGGATGTGAATTTACATTCCATGCTCAGCCCAGGAACCACTTAGCCCCAAAATGAACAAAATGGTCCTGGGCTTATTAAACCTTTTGAGGCACCTGAAAAGATAAATACAAAATAACCATGTAGGCTACAGGATTGCTATAGCTAAAACACTGCTGAAGTAAGCTTACAACCCAAAATTAGAAAACATAGGTGAACAACCCGCCATGAGTGAGTTAACAGGCATAACAACAAGAAGTTTCTTAGATCCCCAAGAACTGAAGTGTCTTAAATATCCTACAAGTAGTAATCAAAAGAATGAGAAAGAAAAATACCAAGTATGCTTTAAAAATAACCAAATGGAACTTACTCAAGTAAAAATTATAGTGTTGAAAGACAGATTTGAGAAAATTACCCAGAAAGTAGCTTGAGGATGGGAGACAGTGGCAATTTATTAAGAAACTTGGAAGAAATTACAATAGAATAATGTTTTCAAAGTGCTTAGGAAAAAAAATTAACTGGCAATCTAAAATTTGAAAATTCCATGTCCAACTAATCTGTCTTTCAAGAATGAGGGCAAGGGTTCAAAATGGCGGAGTAGAAGGACGTGCTCTCACTCCCTCTTGTGAGAGCACCAGAATCACAACTAACTTCTGAACACTCATCGACAGGAAGACACTGGAACTCACCAAAAAAGATAACCCACATCCAAAGACAAAGGAGAAACTGCGCTGAGATGATAGGAGGGGTGCAATCACAATAAAATCAAATCCCATAACTGCTGGGTGGGTGACTCAGAAGCTGGAGAACACTTACACCACAGAAGTCCACCCACTGGAATGAAGGTTCTGAGCCCCAGGTCAGGCTTCCCAACCTGGGGGTCCGGCAACGGGAGGAGGAATTCCTAGAGAATCAGACTTTGAAGGCTCACAGGATTTGATTGCAGTACTTCGACAGGAGTGGGGGAAACGGATACTCCACTCTTGGAGGGCACACACAAAATAGTGTACATGTCGGGACCCAGGGGAAGGAGCAGTGACCCCATAGGAGACTGAACCACACCTACCTGCTAGTGTTGGAGGGTCTCCTGCAGAGGCGGGGGGTAGCAGTGTCTCACCGTGAGGACAAGGACACTGGCAGCAGAAGTTCTGGGAAGTATTCCATGGTGTAAGCCCACCAGAGTCCACCATTAGCCCCACCAAAGAGCCCAGGTAGGCTCCAGTGTTGGGTCGCCTCAGGCAAAACAACTAACAGGGAAGGAGCCCAGACCAAACCATCAGCAGACAAGTGGATTAAAGTTTTACTGAGTTCTGCCCACCAGAGCAACAGCCAACTCTACCTACCACCAATCCCTCCCAGCAGGAAACTTGCACAAGGCTCTTAGATAGCCTCATCCACCAGAGGGCAGATAGCAGAAGCAAGAAGAACTACAATCCTGCAGCCTGTGGAACAGAAACCACATTCACAGAAAAATAGACAAGATGAAAACGCAGAGGGCTATTTACCAGATGAAGGAACAAAATAAAACCCTAGAAAAACAACTAAATGAAGTGGAGGTACGCAACCTTCCAGAAAAGAATTCAGAATGATGGTAGTGAAGATGATCCAGGACCTCGGAAAAAGAATCGAGGCAAAGATAGAGAAGGTGCAAGAAATGTTTAACAAAGACCTAGAAGAATTAAAGAACAAACACCTAGAAAAATTAAAGAACAAACCAACAGAGATGAACAATACAATAACTGAAATGAAAAATACACTAGAAGGAATCAATACCAGAATAACTGAGGCAGAAGAATGGATAAGTGACCTGGAAGACAGAATGGTGGCATTCACTGCTGCAGAACAAAATAAAAAAGAATGAAAAAAAAAAATGAAGACACCTTTGGGACAACATTAAATGCAAAAACATTCACATCATAGGGGTCCCAGAAGGAGAAGAGAGAGAGAAAGGACCCGATAAAGTATTTGAAGAGATTATAGTTGAAAACTTCCCTAACATGGGAAAGGAAATAGCCACCCAAGTCCACAAAATGCAGAGAGTCCCAGGCAGGATAAACCCAAGGAGAAACACGCTGAGACACATAGTAATCAAATTGGGAAAAATTAAAGACAAAGAAAAATTATTGAAAGCAGCAAGGGAAAAAGGACAAATAACATACAAGGGAACTCCCATAAGGTTAACAGCTGATTTCTCAGCAGAAACTCTGCAAGCCAGAAGGGAGTAGCATGACATTTAAAGCAATGAAAGGGAACAACCTACAACCAGGATTACCCAGCAAGGATATCATTCAGATTCGATGGAGAAATCAGAAGCTTTACAGACAAGCAAAAGCTAAGAAAATTCAGCACCACCAAACCAGCTCTACAACAAATGCTAAAGGAACTTCTCTAAGTGGGAAACACAAGAGAAGAAAAGGACCTACAAAAACAAACCCATAACAAGAAAATGGTAATAGGAACATACATATCGATAATTACCTTAAACATGAGTGGATTAAATGATCCAGCGAAAAGACAGTCTCGCTGAATGGATACAAAAACAACACCCATATATATGCTGTCTACAAGAGACCCACTTCAAACCTAGGGACACATACAGACTGAAAGTGAGTGGATGGAAAAAGATACTCCATGCAAATGGAAATCAAAAGAAAGCTGGAGTAACAATATTCATATCAGATAAAATAGACTTAAAAATAAAGAATGTTACAAGAGACAAGGAAGGACACTACATAATGATCAAGGGATCAATCCAAGAAGATATAACATTTATAAATATATATGCACCCAACATAGGAGCACCACAATGCATAAGGCAAATGCTAACAACTATAAAACAGGAAGTTGACAGTAACACAATAATAGTGAAGGACTTTAACACTTCACTTACACCAATGGACAGATCAGCCAAACAGAAAATAAGGAAACCCAAGCTTTAAATGACACAATAGACCAGATAGATTTAATTGATATTTATAGGACATTCCATCCAAAAACAGCAGATTACATTTCTCAAGTGCAGATGGAACATTCTCCAGGAAAGGTCACATCTTGCATCAAATCAAGCCTCAGTAAATGTAAGAAAGTTGAAATCGTATCATCTTTTCTGACCACAACGCTATGAGATTAGAAATCAATTAAAGGGAAAAAAAACTTAAAAAACACAAACACTTGGAGGCTAAACAATACGTTACTACATAAGCAAGAGATCACTGAAGAAATCAAAGAGGAAATCAAAAAATACCTAGAGACAAATGACAATGAAAACACGATGATCCAGTGCCTATGGGATGCAGCAAAAGCAGTTCTAAGAGGGAGGTTTATAGCAATACAGTCCTACCTCAAGAAACAAGAAAAATCGCAAATCTAACCTTACACCTAAAGGAACTAGAGAAAGAAGAAGAAACAAAACCCAAAGTTGGTAGAAGGAAAGAAGTCATAAAGATCAGAGTAGAAATAAATGAAATAGAAAAAAAGAAAACAATAAAACTAAAGGGTCATTAAAACTAAAAGCTGGTTCTTTGAGAAGATAAACAAAATTGATAAACCATTAGCCAGACTCATCAAGAAAAAGAGGGAGAGGACTCAAATCAATAAAATTAGAAATGAAAAAGGAGAAGCTACAACAGACACCATCAAAATACAAAGCATCCTAAGAGACTAATACAAGCAACTCTATGCCAATAAAATGGACAACTGGAACAAATGGAAAAATCCTTAGAAATGTGTAACCTTCCAAGACAGAACCAGGAAGAAATAGAAAATATGAACAGTCCAATCACAAGTAATGAAATTAAAACTGTGATTAAAAATCTCCCAACAAACAAAAGTCTAGGACCAGATGGCTTCAGAGGTGAATTCTATCAAACATTTAGAGAAGAGCTAATACCCATCCTTCTCAAACTCATCCAGAAAAATTGCAGAGGAAGGAACACTCCCAAACTCATTCTATGAGGCCACCATCACCCTGATACCAAAACCAGACAAAAATGTCACAAAGAAAGAAAACTACAGGCCAATATCACTGATGAACATAGATGCAAAAATGTTCAACAAAATACTAGCAGACAGAATCCAACAACACATTAAAAGGATCATACACAATGATCAAGTGAGATTTATCCCAGGGATTCAAGGATTCTTCAGTATACACAAATCAATCAGTGTGATACACCATATTAACAAATTGAAGAATAAGAACCATATGATCATCTCAATAGATGCAGGAAAAGGTTTTGACAAAATTCACCCATTTATGATAAAAACTCTCCTGGAAGTGGGCATAGAGGGAACCTACCACAACATAATAAAGGCCATATATGACAAACCTACAGCAAACCTCATTCTCAAAGGTGAAAAACTGAAAGCATTTCCTCTAAGATCACAAACAAGAGAAGGTTGTCCACTCTCGCCACTGTTACTCAACATAGTTTTGGAAGTCCTACCTGTGGCAATCAGAGAAGAAAAACAAATAAAAGGAATACAAATTGAAGAAGAAGTAAAACTGTCACTGTTTGCAGATGATATGATACTATACATAGAGAATCCTAAAGATGCCACCAGAAAAGTACTAGAGCTAATCAATGAATTTGGTGAAGTTGCAAGGTACAAAATTAATGCACAGAAATCTCTTGCATTCCTATACACTAATGATGAAAAATCTGAAAGAAATTAAAGAAATATTCCCATTTACCATTGCAACAAAAAGAATAAAATACCTAGGAATAAACCTACCTAGGGAGACAAAAGACCAGTATGCAGAAAACTATAATACACTGATGAAAGAAATTAAAGATGATACAAACAGATGGAGCGATGTACCATGTTCTTGGGTTGGAAGAATCAGTATTGTGAAAATGACTACTACCCAAAACAATCTACAGATTCAGTGCAATCCCTATCAAATTACCAATGGCATTTTTTACAGAACTAGAACAAAAAAATCTTAAAATTTGTATGGAGACACAAAAGACCCCAAATAGTCACAGCAGTCTTGAGGGAAAAAAATGGAGCTGAAGAAATCAGACTCCCTGACCTCAGACTATACTACAAAGCTATAGTAATCAAGACAGTATGGTACTGGCACAAAAACAGAAATATAGATCAATGGAACAGGATAGAAAGCCCAGAGACAAACCCATACACCTATGGTCATCTGATCTATGACAAAGGACGCAAGGATATACAATGGAGAAAAGACAGTCTCTTCAGTAAGTGGTGCTGGGAGAACTGGACAGCTACATGTAAAGGAATGAAATTAGAACACTCCCTAACACGATACACAAAAATAAACTCAAATGCATTAGAGAACTAAATGTAAGACTGGAAACTATAAAACTCTTAGAAGAAAATATAGGAAGAACACTCTTTGACATAAATCACTGCAAGATCTTTTTTGACCCACCTCTTAGAGTAATGGAAATAAAAACAAAAATAAACAAATGGAACCTAATGAAAGTTAAAAGCTTTTGCACAGCAAAGGAAACTACAAACAAGATGAAAAGACAACCCTCAGAATGGGAGAAAATATTTGCAAATGAATCAATGGACAAAGGATTAATTTCCAAAATATGTAAACAGCCCATGCAGCTCAATATTAAAAAGCAAACAAGGCAATCAAAAAATGGGCAGAAGGCCTAAATAGACATTTCTCCAAAGAAGACATACAGATGGCAAAGAAGCACATGAAAAGCTGCTCAACATCACTAATTATTAGAGAAATGCAAATCAAAACTATAATGAGGTATCACCTCACACCAGTTAGAATGGGCATCATCAAAAAATCTACAAACAACAAATGCTGGAGAGGGTGTGGAGAAAATGGAACCCTCTTTCACTGTTGGTAGGAATATAAATTCATACAGCCACTATGGAGAACAGTTTGGAGGTTCCTTAAAGAACTAAAAATAGAATTACCATATGACCCAGCAATCCCACTACTGGGCATATACCCAGAGAAAACCATAATTCAAAAAGACATATGCACCCTAATGTTCATTGCAGCACTATTTACAATAGCCAGGTCATGGAAGCAACCTAAATGCAGATCGACACGAATGGATCAAGAAGTTGTGGTACGTATATACAACAGAATATTTCTCAGCCATAAAAAGGAATGAAATTGGGTCATTTGTAGAGACGTGGATGGATCTAGAGACTGTCATACAGAGTGAAGTAAGTCAGAAAGAGAAAAACAAATATTGTATATTAACGCATATTATGTGGAACCTAGAAAAATGGTACAGATGAACCGGTTTGCAGCGCAGAAATTGAGACACAGATGTAGAGAACAAACGTATGGACACCAATGGTGGAAAGTGGGGTGGAGGGGGGTGGTGTGATGAATTGGGAATTGGGATTGACATATATACACTAATATGTGTAAAATTGATGACTAAGAAGAACCTGCTGTATAAAAAAATAAAATTCAAAAAAATGAATAAAATAAAATTCAAAAGTTAAAAAAAACAAAACTAAAATGCTTCAACAATGATAGTGTAACATTCAAAAGGTCATTTACATATATCCAAATATGTATCACAGAATTATGTTAAAATTCGAGGAGTTACGGTTGCCTCACAGAAAAGCATTAATACAGCCATAAAACATAATTTATTCCAAAATAAATGTTTCAAATGGTAAAATTGAAATAAAAACTGGAAACAGTGTGTGAATAAAAAAAGAACTATGAGGGCAAAATTAAGGTATTTGTGGGCAAAAATAATAATTGGACCAAGTGCTATATTTAAAATCCAAGTATATCCTGTTTTAGGTTAAGTAAAGGAAATTTTGAAAATACACAAACAGGAATGAAATAGATACTAAAAGAGCTGATACAGCTATTAGAATTGAAATCAAGATGGTCACGAATTCACAAGGAAGATATATTTTAAATTTTATGTATTAATATAGCCTCAAAATGTACAAAACATGAATTGACAGTTTCTGAGGAAAACTGACCAATCCACAATTATAGCGTGTAATTTTTTTGCCTCTCAGTAATTAATCAAGCATGTAAAAAAAAAAAGTCAAGGCTTAGAAGATTTGAACAACACAGTTTGCCTAATGGAACATGATATCTTGACTTGCAACATCCAGAGAATTTTCATTCCCTACAAGCATGCCTGAAACATTTATGGAAACTGATCCATACACTGAATGGAAAAAGGAAGTCTGCCATACATACCAGTGCTTGGTATCATGCAGAGCATCCTCTGACAAAAATGCAATCAAATTAGGAACCAGCAACCAAACAATAACTTTAAAACCCCATATGGTGCTAGGAAAGTTGGACAGCTGCTTGTAAATCAGTGAAGTTAGAACACACCCTCACACCATACATACACACAAAAAAGCTCAAAATGGCTTAAAGACTTAAACATAAGACATGACACCATGAAACTCCTAGAAGAGATCATAGGCAAAATGTTGTCTGACATAAATCATATGAATGTGTTCTTAGGTCAGTCTCCCAAGGCAATAGAAATAAAAACAAAAATAAACAAATGGGACCTAATCAAACTTACAAACTTTTGCACAGCAAAGGAAACCATAAACAAAATGAAAAGACAACCTACAGAATTGGAGAAAATCTGTGCAAACGAAGCAACTGACAAGGGCTTAATTTGCAAAATATACAAACAGCTCATACAACTCCACAAAAAAACAAACAACCCAATTGAAAAATGGGCAGAACACCTAAATAGACATTTCTCCAAAGAAAAAATACAGATGGCCAGTAGGCATATGAAAAGATGCTCAACATTGCTAATTATTGGAGAAATGCCAATCAAAACTACAATGAGGTACCACCTCACACTGGTCAGAATGGCCAACAAAAAGTCTACAAATAACAAATGCTGAATACGGTGTGGAGGAAATGGAACCCTCTTACACTGTTGGTGGGAATGTAAGTTGGTGCAGCCACTATGGAGAACAGTATGGAGATTCCTCAAAAAACTAAGAATTACCATATGATCCAGCAGCCCCACTCCTGGGCATATATCCAGGCAAAGCTGTAGTCCAAAAAGATATATGCACTCCTATGTTCATAGCAGCACTATTTACAATAGTGAAGACATGGAAATAACCTAAATGTCAATCGACAGATGAATGGTTAAAGAATATGTGGTACATATATACAGTGGACTACTACTCAGCCATAAAGAACAGGATAATGCCATTTGCAGCAACATGAATGGAACTAGAGATTATACTAAGGGAAGTAAGAAAAAGACAAGTACCATATGATATCACTTTTATGTGGAATCTAAAAGACACAATAAACCTATCTACGAAACAGAAACAGACTCAGACATAGAGAAAGACTTGTGGTTGCCAAGGGGGAGGTAGGGTGGGGGAGGGATGGATTGGGTGTTTGGGATTAACAGATGCAAACTATTACATATAGAATGGATAAACAACAAGGTCCTACTCTATAGCACAGGGAACTATATTCAATGTCCTGAGATAACCCATAATGGAAAAGAATATATTTTTCTTTATTTAATATTTTAGGTTTATTTAGATTTTCAATCTCTTTTTGAGTTTAAAGTTATTTTTCTAGAATATTGCTCATGCTTTCTGGTTCCACATTTATTGGTATAATACTTTACTCGGTATTCTTTTACAATTTTTAAAACCTCAGTTCTATTTGCCATTTTAAATTTGTGCCTTTGTTCTTTTTTTCTTTATCAGTTTGCCAGAAGTGTTTTCAAGAACTGTTGTTTTAAAAAAATCAACTCTTGTTTCTTTGCTTCCCATTTTCTCAGTTTGTGCTTTTATTTCTTCTGCTTTCTTCAGATTTACCTTGTGATTCTTTTTGCAGCTTCTTGTGTTGAATTCTTTGGTAATTAATTTTCAAATGTTCTTTCTCTAACAGGTATTTAGGGCTATCAGTATGCTACTAAGTATTTCCTTAGATGTTTCATGAGTTTTGATATGTAGTGTCTTCATTGTTGTTGATATCTAAATATTTTACAATTTAAAACCGTTTTAAACATTTTATTTTTTATTTTAAAAAATTTTTTAGCATCTTTTTGGACTATAATTGCTTTACAATTGTGTGTTAGTTTCTGCTGTATAACAAAGTGAATCAGCTGTACATATACATATATCCCCATATCTCTTCCCTCTTGCATCTCCCTCCCACCCTCCTATCCCACCCCTCTAGGTGGACACAAAGCACTGAGGTGATCTCCCTGTGCTATGCATCTGCTTCCCACTAACTAGCTGTTTTACATTTGGTAGTGTATATATGTCCATGCCACTCTCTCACTTTGTCCCAGCTTACCCTCCCCCATTCCGTGTCCTCACGTCCGTTCTCTACTTCTACGTCTTTATTCTTGTCCTGCTCCTAGGTTCTTCAGAACCACTGGAAAAGAATATTTTTAAATGTGTGTGTGTGTATGTGTATACACACACACACATATAACTGAATTACTTTGCTCTACAGCAGAAATTAACATTATAAATCAACTAAACTTCAACTTTAAAAAACCCATATGTTTAGAAATTTAGTAATATACCACCTTGTAATTGATAGGTCACGTAAAAAAATCAGGGTGGAAATTTGTACACATTTATAAAAAACTTAGCAACAGTGAAAATACTACATATCAAAACTTGTGGGATACTCCTAAAAGTACTTTAGGGAATTTATGATCATAAATGCTTCTTTTAGGAAAAGAAAAATATTTAAACTTAATGAGCTAAAATTCAACTCAAGAAGCTAAAAGAATGACCAAAAAATCCAAAGAACAGGTAATAATAAAACAGCAGAAATAAGTGAAATTAAAAATTCACGAAAAGAAAGAGTCAACAAAAGCTAAAGCTGGCCCTTTGTTTAAAAAAAATAATAACAATAGACATACCTCTGGCAAGATCGACCTAGAAAAAAAAGACATAAATTATGTTAGAAGTGGAAACAGTCATAAATCAACTACAGCTGAGATTAGAAACCATTATAAGACAAACTATGAAGAAGACCTGCAAATCAAATGATTAAAAAATGTAAGTCAAATGAGTGAGTTTGGACTCAAACTACAAAAGAGTGGGAACATTAAGAGACAATTAGAAGTCTGAACACTGGTATTTTATATTAGGAAATTATTCATTGGTTTGATGTGATAATATGAGGTTATTTTTTAAAGTCGTCTTTAACAATACATATGGAATTATTTACATGTGAAATTATATCTCTGGGATTTTTCTCAAAATAATACATGAGAGGCAGAAGTTGGGAGAGGTATAGATAAAGCTAAAGTTAAGAGATGGGAAATGGGTTTATGATACTCTTTTTTCTGCTTATACATGTTTGAAATTTTTCATAATCAAAGTGCTTCAGACTGTTCTTTATTAATACATTTGTAAACAGTCTTAAGTGGACAATTTCCTGAAATATATAATGTATGTGTATATATATACATATATACAATTTATCAAAATTAAATCAAAGAAATAGAAAACCTAAATAAACTCTTACCAAATTGATGAAATTGATTTTGTACTTAAAGTGTGTTAACAGAAAAACTGGCCAAATTAGATTTTACCAGATATTCAAGGAACATGTTATATAAACTGTTTTAGAAAACTGAAGAAGAAAGAACTTTCCCCAGTCTGTTTTGTCAAAACTAAATAAATAGCATGAGAGAATTTTAAGCCAGAGAATTATTTATAAAATGAAGGATGGAAAAAAAAAGACCCAAAAGACTAAACAGTAACAAACTAAACCTAACAAATTTTTTTAGAAATCATAACCAAAGATGGGCTTATCTTAGAAATTTTTGGACAGTTTAATATGAGAAAATCAAATGATGTAGTTTACCACATACGTAATTCCAACATAGGATGTATCTTCAGCATGATGAGGAATATCTACTAAAATCCTTAAAGCAAACATCATAATTGATGGTGAAACCTTAAAATCATTTTCTTTAAACTTATGTCTATTGCTAGTATTTTATTGGTGGTGGTCAATGCAACAAGATGAGAGAAAGAAAAAATGTTCATGAATTATAAAAATAAATTGGTTTTTTGTACTATAGCCAAAAGCAGTTTGAAAGTAAAACTTAAAAAAAAAAAAAGTTGTAAAGAACAAATCATAAGGTACCAGGAAGTAAATTTTTAAATTATATTGAAATACACAAAAGAAGGCCTACAGAAATGGGGTAAGAGGGAGACATGCACCACTTTCATGGATGGGAAGATGGAAATGTTTATTGTTCCCTAATTAATCTATCAATTTAAAATTCCAGTCCAGATCCCAGCACGGCTTTCTGGGGAATGTGGCAAGCTAATTCTAAAATTCACAAAGAAGAGGAAAGGATCCAGAAGAACCATGACAATTTTGAATAAAAACAAAGTGGAGTACTTACCCTTCGAGATAAAGTTGGGGTAGTTGGACAGATGCATTTATCACTGGGGTATGCAAACTGATAAAACTGAGCAAGGTTTCTAAAAGTAGGACTACACATGTATGGAAGCTTGGTATATAATGTATAGCATGCCAGATCAAAAGGAGACACTTGATAATTGATGTTACAACCAGTTGACTATTGATGTGAGATCCCTGTCTTGCACTTGACATAAAATTCATTCCTAAATGTTAAAACTAAAACTTTCAGAAGAAAATACAGGAGTATAGTTCTAAATATAACCTTTGGTTAGGAAACGTTTTATTAAAAACAAAGAAGACACAAAGTGCAAACCATAAAGATAAAATTTATCAATTACACTACATTAAAATAAATGACTTCCAGAACCAGCCAAGATAGAGTAAGCCCACTACAGCTTATTGCTCTTAACTTATTATAACTGAGAACTCTGGATAGAACACAAAAAGCAAGTGCATAAGGATTCTGAAAAGTAACCATTAGAAGGTGGGTTTGGGAAGGAAGTCAAAACTTGAATAATGACCCCAAATCACCACAAACCTGTGATTCTTAAATCACAGGTTTTTTTCCTTCTTTGTCTTTTGGGCTGGTTTGTGGAACTGAAAGCAGGTACAGACAGAAGAAAATGCTCTAGCCAGAAGACTGAGAAAGGGGCCCTTACAAACTGAAGGCGGAGGGGCATCCCTGGTTTGTTTTTTCCCCTTTACTAGCTCTGCCCAAGGTCAGCACCAGTCACAGCAGGTACAGCAGCAACTGAAACCCCATCTCCTTAACCAGTAGAACTTGGAAAAGGATATGGTGATGTCTGGAGAGTATGGAGGGAATCCCCATTGGGTTTTTTTCTCTTTGTTCTTAGTCACTCAAAACTCATAACAGGTTAGGAGACTAAAAACTCTGAGGAAAACTTATCTTTCTGGCCACCAGAGGAACTGAGAAGAGGAAACCGTGTTACCCAGAGAATGAGAAGTCTTGGAGAACAGGGAGCTAGAGACAGGTGCTAATTCTGGCTTACTCCTGAGCTGCATACGCATGGAACAGGCCCACAGAAACATGGCAAAGGTGTTGAGGACCAAATTACATTATAAACACTGTCCAAGTGCCTGAGTAGGGCATGTCCTAGGCAAGTCTACATAGCACGGCAAAGGCCTTGAAAACTGAACCAACACTGGAACCCACACCCACAAAAAGAGGCAGTACATGCAATCTGAACATTTCTGGGTAGGTTGCCTGATAAAACAAGCAACAGAACTCAACATTTTCCACAGATTTTTAAGAGGACCCAGAGTTTCAGTGTTATATCCAAAATGTGCAGGATATAATTTTAAAATTACTCGCAATATAAAGAACTAGGGAAATGTGATTAATTCTGAAAGGAGGAAGTAGCAGATCCCAACCCTAACAGGACTCAGATGAACTGTAGATTTTAAAGCAACAATATAACCATGTTCCATGAGGTAAAGATAAACATTCCTGAAATGAGTGAAGAGATAGATCTTAGCGGAGAAATAGAAACTATAAAAACGAACCAAGTGAAAATTTTAGAATGGAAAAAATATATCTTAAACTTCTAAAAGATATTCACTGTATGGGCCAATAGGAGAGTGGAGATTATAGAGGAAAGTCAGTAAACTTGAAGGTGGCTCAGTAGAAACTACCTAATCTGAAGTACTGAGAAAAAAAGATTGAAAACAAATTATACTAAAGCCTCAGGGACCTGTGGAACAGTTTCTAAAGGCCTAAAATTTATGTCACTTAAGTACCAGAAAGAGAAAAGATTGTTGTAGAAAATATATTTGAAGAAATAACTGCAAAAAAAAATTGCTGAAAGACAAATTTACAGATTCAAAAAGCATAGCAAACACCAAACAGGATAAAAACAAACATAAAACAAAGCCTACTCATATCAAATCAAGCTACTTGAAACCTAAGATTGAAAGCTTTGAGCTGTGACACAGAAAAATGTATTTTGTATAAAGGAATGACAATTTTTTTTTTTTTGGTACGCGGGCCTCTCACTGCTGTGGCCCCTCCCATCGCGGAGCACAGGCTCCAGACACGCAGGCTCAGCAGCCATGGCTCACAGGCCCAGCAGCTCTGTGGTATGTGGGATCCTCCCGGACCGGGGCACGAACCCGTGTCCCCTGCATCAGCAGGCGGACTCTCAACCACTGCACCACCAGGGAAGCCCAGGAATGACAATTTGAATGACTATGGATTTCTCTTCAGAAATCATAAAAGCCAAGCATCAAAATCTTTAAGTGCTGAAAAAAGGAACTGTGAACTTAAGAATTATATATCCAGCAAAAATATCCTTTCAGGAATGAGGGCAAAGTAAGTACATACCCTAATGAAGACAAACTTAAAGAATTCATTGCCTGGAGACCTGCTATAAAAGAAATGCTAAAGGAAGTGCTTTAGATAAAAGAGAAATGGCAGGGCCTCCCTGGTGGCGCAAGTGGTTGAGGGTCCGCCTGCCGATGCAGGGGATACGGGTTCGTGCCCCGGTCTGGGAGGATCCCATATGCCGCGGAGCGGCTGGGCCCGTGAGCCATGGCCGCTGGGCCTGCGCGTCCGGAGCCTGCGCGTCCGGAGCCTGTGCTCCGCAGCGGGGGAGGCCACAGCAGTGAGAGGCCCGCATACCGCAAAAAAAAAAAAAAAAAAGAGAAATGGCACTAGAAAGAATCTTGGAATTTCATGAAAGGGTACAGAAATGGTAAATATCTGGATGCATATATACCATTTTACCAACATCAGGGACAAAAGAGAGGACCTCGCTATAGACCCTCCAGTAAAACAATGGACCTTTCTGTGCCCCAAAATCAGATGACTCAAACGAAATGGACAAATTCCTTAAAACCACAAGCTGCCCAAACACATCTAAGAAGAAATATGTAACCTGAATGGCCATATATTTATGAAATAAATTGAATTCATAGTTCAAAACCTTCTTACAAAGAAAGCTCCTAAATGGTTACACTGACAAATTATAACACATTTAAAGGGGAAATAATGCCAGTTCTTTGCAATCTCTTCCAGGAAGTACAAGGGGAGGAATGCTTCTAAACTCAAGACAAGCATCACCCTGATACCACCGAACACATTATAAGGGAACTACTGATCAATATTCCCCCTGTGAGGTTTTGCTCTGTAATAAGAAATATATATATTTGGTCTTCATGCACATTTCTGGCTCAGAGCTCACAAAACCCTTGGAATTTCCTGAGTGATAAGAGCAATGAGAGCATCTATTGTTACAATATTTGGTCTCTTGTACCCAGTTCGTAAAAATGTTTCAGAGCCATAAAGTTGAAATGGGTGTCTTGTTATTCATAACAAGCCCTTTTCAACCACAAGTGAGTTTATGTTAATGAGGTGGCTTCTGGAAATCCGCAAGAGATGGAGGCTTATTACCAGGGTAACAAATAATCTAGTAAGTAAACTGGTTTTCTGAGTCCTGTAAGCCACCCTAGCAAATTAAAGGAACCCAAGAATGAGATCTTAGGAACGTCAGATTTATAGCCAGTCAGTCAGAATCATGTGACAACCTGGACTCGTGTTTGGCATCTGAAGTGGAGGCCAGTCCTCTGGGAGTAAGCCCTCAACCTTCAGAATCAGATGCTGTCTCTGGGTAGATAGTGTCATAATTGAGTTGAATTGTAGGACACCCAGCTGATGTTTGAGAATTGCTGGTGGTGGTGGGGGTGGGTGGGGAAGACCCACGTGTTGGAATTGGTATCATAATTGTTATTCCAGAAAATAGATGCAGGGGACTTCCCTGGTGGTCCAATGGTTAAGACTTTGCCTTCCAATGCAGGGGGTGTGGGTTTTTTTTTTTTTTTTTTTTTTTTTTTTTTTTCTTTTTGCGGTATGTGGGCCTCTCACTGTTGTGGCCTCTCCCGTTGCGGAGCACAGGCTCCGGATGCGCAGGCCCAGCGGCCATGGCTCACGGGCCCAGCCACTCCGCGGCATATGGGATCCTCCCAGACCGGGGCACGAACCCGCATCCCCTGCATCGGCAGGCGGACTCTCAACCACCGCGCCACCAGGGAGGCCCGGGGGTGTGGGTTTGATCCCTGGTCGGGGAGCTAAGATCCCATGTGTCTTGCAGCCAAAAAAAAACAAAACATAATGCAGAAGCAATATTGTAACAAATTCAATAAAGACTTTTAAAATGGTCCACGTCAAAAAAAATTTTTTGATTAAAAGAAACTAGATGCAAAAATCCTTAAAGTACTAGCCAATCTAATCCAGCAATATATAAAAAGTATAATACACTTAAATAGTCACAGCCAAGTGTGGTTTATCCCAGGAATGCAAGACCAATTCAACATTTGAAAAATCAGTGTAATTCATTATATAAATTAAGAAAGAAAACTACATGATTATCTCAATCTGTTAAAAAAGATCAACACCCATTCATGATAAAAAAAATCAGAGAAATAAAAATAGAGTGGAACTTCTGTAACCTGATAAAGGGTGTCTACCAAAATCTACAGATGACACCATACTTAATGGTGAAAAGCTGAATGCTTTCTCCCTCAAAATCAACAATGAGGTAACTCCCATTTAACACCATATTGGAAGTTGTAGACAGTGCAAAGTGGCATACAGATTGAAAACTATTTTTGCAGATGACATAATTACGTAAAAAAATTAACATGAAATATACCCTCAAAAAACTCCTGGAACAAATCAGTTTAGCAAGGTTGTAGGATAAAAGACCAAAAGACAAATATCAATTGTATTTTTTATATATACAGTTGATCCTTGAACAACACGAGTTTGAAGTGCACAGCTCCACTTATACATGGATTTTTTTTTTTTTAGGGTAAATACCTACTACTACACCATCCACGGTCGGTTGAATCCACAGGTGCAGAACCAAGGATCTGGTGGGCTGACTATAAAGTTATACGTGGATTTTTTTTTTTTTTGCGGTACGCGGGCCTCGGACGCGCAGGCTCAGCAGCCATGGCTCACGGGCCCAGCCGCTCCGCGGCATGTGGGATCCTCCCAGACCAGGGCACGAACCCATGTCCCCTGCATCGGCAGGCGGATTCTCAACCACTGCGCCACCAGGGAAGCCCCTATACGTGGATTTTTGACTGCAAGGAGGGTCAGCGCCCTTAACTCCCATGTTGTTCAAGGGTCAACCATACTTTGTTGTTCAAGGGTTAACTCCCATGTTGTTCAGGGGTCAACTATACTTTGTTGTTGGTAACTCCCATGTTGTTGAAGGGTCAACTATACTTTGAGCTATAAATGTTCAAAGGTTCAACATTTGAAGAATGAGCAATTGGAGTTCAAAATTAAGAAATCAGCAGTACCATTTAAAGTAGCACTTCCCCCACCCACCCAAAAAAAAAAAAAAAAGGCGCAACATCTGTAAACTGAAAACCTGCAGAACCCTGATGAAAGAATTCAAAGAAGACCTAAATAAATGGAGATATACACTGTGTATACCTGTTGATGGACTCAGTACTGTTAACATCCATTCTTCTAAAATAGATCTATATAAATGAACAGTTGAAATTAAATCTCCCACTATATTTTTGCAAATGTCGACAGAGTGTTTCTAGAGTATAATGAAAAGGCAAGGAATTATAAGAGCCAAAACAATTTTGAAAAGTACAAAGATGGAAGACTCACTACCTGATTTCAGGAGTTTAAATCTTCAGTAATCAAGACAGTGTGGTACTAACAAAAGCTCAAACACATAGATCAGTGGAACAGAATAGAGCCCAGAAAAGGATTCATACAAATACAGTTAATTGATCTTTTTTACAGAGATACAAAGTCAGTTCAATGGAGAAAGCATAGTCTAGTCTTTAACAAATGGTGCTAGAACAATTGGATACCCATATTTCAAAAAGAAAAAAAAAATTGACCTATACCTATATCTTAATATCTTATATAAAAACAAGTGTATTGCAAAACTTTCAGAAGAAAACATAGGCAAAATCTCTGGGTTAGGGAAAGAGTTCTTAGATATGACATCAAAGGAGAATCCATAAAAGAAAATCTTATAAATTGGACTTCATTAAAATTAAAGCTTTTTCTCTGTGAAGGACATTGTTGAGTGAAAAGAAAAGGCACTAAGAGAAAAATATATGTAAATCATTTGTCAAAAGACTTCTTTAACCCAGAACTCAAAACGCAACAATAAGAAAAGTACCCAATTTAAAAATGGGCAGAAAATTGGAACAGACACCTCACCAGAGAAGATTTAGACATTTCAAAACTGCAAATTAACACCACAGTGGGATAGCTCTATACCTCTATTAAAATAACTAATTTTTAAAAATGACAATGCCAGGTGCTGGGAACTATGTAGAGCAACTGGGAATCTAATAACACTCCTGGTAGGAATGCAAAATGATATAGCCATTTTGGAAAACAGCTTGATGGTTTCCTATAAAGTTACCATGTGATTCAGCAGTCTCCTGGCTGGGTACCCAAGAGAAAGAAAAATATCTTTACACACAGAACATGAATGTGAAACATTCATGGTAGCTTTATGGTAGCTTTATCCATAATGAACAAAAACTGGGAACAGTTTTAAGTGTTCCTCAGTTGTTAATAAAGTTTGGTACATCTATGTAGTGAAATGTATTCAGGAATAAAGAGACTAACTATTGGTGATTCAGTAGCATAGAAGAATCTCAAATGCATTGTGCTAATCAAAGAATCCAGACTCAGAATACTGTGATTTTATTTGTATAAAATTTTTACTTAGGACTTCCCTGGTGGTCCAGTGGTTAAGAATCCACGTGCCAATGCAGGGGACACAGGTTTGATCCCTCGTCTGGGAAGATCCCACATGCCGCAGGGCAACTAAGCCTGTGTGCCACAACTACTGAGCCTGCGCTCTAGAGCCCACGAGCCACAACTACTGAGCCCACATACCACAACTACTGAAGCCTGTGCACTCTGGGGCCCACAAGAGAAGCCATCACAATGGGAAGCCCACGCATCACAACGAAGAGTAGCCCCTGCTCACTGCAACTAGAGGAAAGCCCATGTGCAGCAATGAAGACCCAGCACAGCCAAAAAAAAAAAATTTTTTTTTTTATTTATATGGGAAAGGTGGAACGACAGCAAAAGGTCATTGGTCGCCAGGAAACAAGATTGAAGATGGATTTCGACTGCTGAGGAGCAGCAGGAGGGAATTTGGGGGAGGGGTGATGGAACTTCTTGATTATGGTGGCTGTCGCTTGACTCTGCATTTGTCAGAGGATTTTATTATATATTACTTGAGACGTGACTGAATGTCTTGTGACCAAGTGTCAGCAAGGATTGAGGAACTGAAATTCTCTTAACTTACTTTGGAAAAATAAATTGCTACAGCCACTTTGAAAAGTCATTTGGCATGCTCTGGTAAAGCTGAAAATTGTTATGTCCTACAATACAGCAACCCTGCTTCTAGATAAATACCCAGATACTCATCGTATGAGAGCATAAGGAGAATACAAGAATGTTTACAGCAGTATTTAATATTTTAAAAAGTGGAAGCAAGCTAAATGTCCACAAGGAAAATGGATAGTGACTCATTTCTGCAGTTGATCCAAGATTTTAAAATATACAAAAAAGAAAATATACAAAAAATACTATATATTTTTATAGATATATAAATTTTAAAATCTAAAGCTGTACATAGGAATTATAAAAATTATACTTAGGATGGGTTGTGTAGGAAAGATAATGGGGACATAGAAGGCTTTAGCTGTACAGTTGACACTTGAACAACACAGGGGATAGGGCTACCAACCTGCTTGCAGTTGAAATTTTGAGTATAACTTTATAGTCAGCCCTCTGTATCTGAGGTTCCGCATCTTCAGATTCAACCAACTACAGACTGTAGTACTGTAGTATATATTTATTGAGTAAAATCCATATAAGTGGACCTGCACAGTTCAAATCCACGTTGTTCGAGGGTCAGTTGTACACAGAATTGAACTGCACAGGTTCACTTATATACAGATTTTTTTCAATAAATATTACAGTACTACACAATCTGCAGTTGGTTGGATCTATAGATACAGAAGCACAAATACAGAGGGCTGACTATGGGACTTGAGCATCTGCAGATTTTGGTATCCAGATCAGGTCCTTTCTAGGACCAGTTCCCCATGGATACTGAGGGATGAATGTACAGAGGTGGGTTTTTTTGACCATATTTAATAGTTAAGTATTTAAATGCTTAAGTGAAATTAATACTTTAGATCTTGCTCTTTCTTGAAATACTTTGTGAAGAAATGATTCTATATTCATAAGTTTTTTAGGAGTGTGACCTAGAATGTTGAATAGTGGAGAATGTTACTTTTTATTAATAAAAGTCGATTTTTTTAAGTTAACATAAAAAATACTGTTCACAGTTGACATGGAAAGTGGATCAAGGGACTTCCCCAGTGGCGCAGTGGTTAAGAATCTGCCTGCCAGTGCAGGGGACACGGGTTTGAACTCTGGTCTGGGAAGATCCCACATGCCATGGAGCAACTAAGCCCGTGTGCCACAACTACTGAGCCTGCGCTCTAGAGCCCACAAGCCACAACTACTGAGCCCACATGCTCTAGGGCCTGTGAGCCACAACTGCTGAGCCTGAGTGCCACAACTACTGAAGCCCACACGCCTAGAGCCTGTGCTCCGCAACAAGAGAAGCCACTGCAGTGAGAAGCCCTCGCACCGCAACGAAGAGTAGCCCCCGCTCACTGCAACTGGAGGATGCCCACGTGCCACAACGAAGACCCAACACAGCCAAAAATAAATAAATAAATTTATTTTGTAAAAAGTGGGTCAAAATTTTTAAATTGTGTTAAATAAGAAAGTAAGCAGATGATTTTATTTAAGTACTTTAAAAGAAAAAATATGAAAGACCACCATAACCCTTGAGTACTCAAAATGGGGTAAACTAGTTAATGGATGATGTTGAAGAAATATTCACTTATATATACAAAAGAAGTCATTGGTGTTTGAGTATGTAAGTCGTGTTTTAGTCTATTTTTATCAGTGGCCTTTCCATAAAAATAACAGCTTTCTGAGGATTTCATTGCATTTCTTTTGGGGCCTTTGGGGGCTCTAGTAAAAAGCATTTTTTTCCCACTGGAGTTATGAACCAATTGAGAACATGGAGATTCAGACTAGCCCCCTTATTACACTAAAGGCTAGGAGAAGCAGCTTAGTGAGAGAATCAAACTAGACTTGCTAATTCCCTACCCACTAGGTCCACCTCCTACCTCAGTCTAGACTGGACCGTCCCATCCAGGGAAAGTGCATCTGCAGAAGAGACCCACTTACCCAGGTCACTGTTTCTCATACTCGCTGGTCCAGGGAAAGAGGGAAGGAAAAAGGGACCAAATTCCCCCCCATCCAAGTGACTCTCTTCACTTCCCTGGGGAGGGTATAGGAGTGGGTAAGAGGCCAAGAGTGTTTATGTGTAGTAAAAGATCTTGTCTTCTGCAATTTAGGTGAGAGAAGAGTAGTTTGTGTCCCCCTCTACCCATTGCAATTTGTCAGCCTCGTATTGTTAGAAATATTTTCTGAAGATCAGTTGAATTAAACTATTAACCAGTATTTAACTGTATTCACAATAGAAAAGAATGTCATTCTTGTCATATGACTTGCCTTAAAACCTTGACTTTTAAAAGTTATATATTTAGGGCCTCCCTGGTGGCGCAAGTGGTTGAGAGTCCGCCTGCCGATGCAGGGGATACGGGTTCGTGCCCCGGTCTGGGAGGATCCCATATGCCGCGGAGCGGCTGGGCCCGTGAGCCATGGCCGCTGAGCCTGCGCGTCCGGAGCCTGCGCGTCCGGAGCCTGTGCTCCGCAACGGGGGAGGCCACAACAGTGAGAGGCCCGCATACCGCAAAAAAAAAAAAAAAAAAAAAAAAAAAAAGTTATATATTTAAAGAGCATTTACTATGGCCTTATACAAGTACCATGTTTCTTCAGTTTAAAAAAAAAAAGTAAATACTTCAGACTTCTTGAGTATTTTCCTGCTATTTAGCTCTACCAAACTAGGTTTTATAAACCTACTCACTTTTTCTTTAATTGCTCTCAGCAAGAATTGTATTGGATAGAATTAGCATGTGATACGCTCATTAGAAGACCATACAATCTAATGGAGAAGACAAATAATTACAGTAGTAGTGATACTGCCAGAGAACCATGGGCAGTATGTTTTGGTTATATGAATGATGAAGAAAGTAATGAAAACAAATATATTTTAAGCAAACATATTGCTTCTGTGTTAAAATATATTTTTGGAGGTTTTATGAAATTTTGAAATGGAAATCCATTACTGGTGATCTTCCACCAGTTTCTTGAAAGTGGCTAATTGGTCATTTCAAATAAGCCAAAGTTACTAGTCAAAATTTAACTCTGAGCTGTATTTTGGAGTTTTTGTTCTTAGTTTTATGTCCTTAAGGTATTTTAGGGGGGAAAATATCTGACATTTTTGTTTTATGAAGCCCTTTAAAATAAAGAACCGGTGTGGCATCATACTGCTTCCTCCAAGATAGCAACCAGCAGGTGAATACCCACTAGATGTCTCCAGTGGCAATCAAAGAAGTCTTTATTCTTCATTCACTAAAATATTGTTTTAATTGTAGAGTTACCTATGAACAAGTAGAGCCAAAAGGTGAACTGTGTATGAGAGAGTATGTGTGTGTGTATGTGTGTGTGCCTGCACACATAGAAGGCATCCCAGGGAATGGGAAGAACATACAGTTTAAGAGTCAGAGCAACCTAGGTTCAAATTCTCGCCCTAAGTAACCTTGGGCAAGTTCCTTAATCCCTGTGAGCCTTAGTTTCCTCCCAGCCCATAAAGAATAATACCTATTTCATTCTGTTCTTACGGAGATTACGCTCAAGGTCTTTCTAAGCCTACAATCTAATGGAACTCTTCAAATAAGAATGGGTCAGGCACATTTTAAGAATAGCTTAGTGCCAGGTAGCAAGCTGCCTATAAAATTTGAGGAAGGGGGATACTAAGCAAAATAGAAAACTATAATAGTGCTTATTTTGAAACTCCAGTTTAAATCTTTCTGACTGAAAATGTAGAAAGTGTTAATTTATGGAGTAAAATCTTAAAACCACTTAAATGTGCAACAGTGAGATAGTGGGTAAATAAATGACAAGACATCATGGGAATGATTACAGTTATGAAGAGTATAGATAAGTTTTGATGTGTTACAGCAAAAGCAGAATGTATGTATCTTACAATTAAACTTAGGTTTTGAAAATGTGAAGAGCGACTTCCCTGGTGGTGCAGTGGTTAAGAATCCACCTGCCAATGCAGGGGACATGGGTTCAATCCCTGGTGCGGGAAGATCCCACATGCCACGGAACAACTAAGCCCGTGCACCACAACTGCTGAAGCCCACATGCCTAGAGCCTATGCTCTGCAACAAGAGAAGCCACCATAATGAGAAGCACGGGCCCTGCAACGAGAGTAGCCCCCACTCGCCGCAACTAGAGAAAGCGCGCGCAGCAACGAAGACCCAACACAGCCAAAAATAAATAAATAAAATAATTTTTTTTAATGTGAAGAAAAAAAGGTTTATCACAATAATTGTTAGAGTAATAGAATTATGTTTCTTTCATTTTCCCAGTTTCTCAGTACCAAGAGTTTGCTTTTATAACAAGGAAAATATGTAAGATAGTCATGCTTTCATGGAGCAAAAAATTTCTCTTTACAGACACAGCACAAACTTTAGGTTCCTTAATGCTTGGTTTCATTATTAAGACAACCAAAGAAACAGACCATTAGTCTTAGTTCTTTTACCTACTTAGGCATCGTCCTTTTAGCTATTGTTTTTGTGTCAGGTGTTATAACTCAATGCAGTCAACTTACATATTGATTTGATAATAGAACTAGAAAATTTAATGTATCTTTTTAAAAGCACTGTTTTTCTTTGTTTTCATGTTACAGATTTATTTGAGGTTCCTAGATTATCAAATGGAGCACTCAAATGAATGCAAGAGAAACTTCGTTGCAGTCTACGATGGGAGCAGTTCTATTGAAAATCTGAAGGCCAAGTTTTGCAGCACTGTGGCCAATGATGTAATGCTTAAAACAGGAGTTGGGGTGATACGGATGTGGGCTGATGAAGGTAGTCGGCTTAGCAGGTTCAGAATGCTCTTTACTTCCTTTGTGGAGCGTAAGTAAATAATTCCTATAACATTGGGATCTTTTACTTAATCATTTATTCAGAATACAATTATGGAGCATTTCCTTTAGACAAAGACTGCTAGTCACAGAATGTAGAAGTAACTAGGTCTTAGTATGTATTCTTAAGGAACTGACTGTCATGTGTGAAAAAAGACATGGTAATGCATAAGTTGAAACACTACCTATTATAAAGATATAAACATACGATAGGGAGTGCAAAAAGTGGAGACTTCTCTCAAGATTTTCAAAATTAAAAATAATTATCAGTAGTATGACTTCAGCTTGGTGAATAATGTGAATCCATCAAACCATGTTCCCCAAAGATTTAGATTGACTGTTTTTTTTAAAACTTTTAAAGTAATTTTAAGCTTATAGAAAGTTGTAAAAATAGTAGAGTTCTCCTGTGCCCTTCGCTCAGATTCCCTTAATGTTAACATCTTACAAAACCGTAGGAAAACTGAATATTAACACTGATTATTAACCAGTTTAGAGATCTTACTGCGAAGTCAATAGTTTTCCCATTAATGTCCTTTTCTGATCCAGGATCCCACACTGCCTTTAATTGTCATGTCTCCTTTAGTCTCTTCCATTTGTGACACTTCCTCAGTCTTTAATGACCTGGATGGCTTTGAAGAGCACTGGCCAGCTACTTAGTAGAATGCCCATTGATTTAGGTTTGTCTGATGTTCTCTCATGGATTCAATTGAGGTTATGCATTTTTGTCGAGAATACCATAGAAATCACATTCCACCTTTCTCAGTACATCATACCAGTGAGGTAGGGTACATAATGTGGTTTGCCTTACACTAACTTGGGTCACTTCCTTAAGGTATTGTCTGCCACATTTCTCTGCTATAAACAATAATTTTTCCTTTCTAATAAGTTTCTTTGAGAGTATGCAAATATCCTTTTGCTCACTAGTTTTAGCCTGTGTTAATGACTTCTGCCTGTAATAGTTATTGCTGCAGTATTTACCTAATGGTGGTTTTCTGTTTCTATCATTCCTTCTACACTTAATTATAATTCTGTGAAGAAGAGTTGTTCTTTTTCCTTCATTGATTTATTCAGTTACTTGTGTCAGTATGAGCTCATTTGACTCTATTATTTTATATATAATATATATATATATATACATTACTCTATAATAAAAGTTACTTTATTGCTCAGAGTCCCAGCTTTGGCCATTGGGAGCTCCTTTAGGTTGCCTCCTGTACTCTTTGGATAAGCCCATTATTTTGTTTAATCACTTCCTTACTTTCTGTTCCATAGGCTGAACCAGGCTCAACTTGTGTTTTCCTTGCCCAAGCCTTAGAACCAAGCATGTTTCCAAAAATCCCTTTCCTTCTCTTCCAGTGAGAAATCTGGCTCTAATTATCCATGGTATATTTATTTGTTCAATCCTAGGATACACATAAAGTAATTTTTGGATTGCTAACCCATATCCCTGTTAGAAACTTCCTAACAGAGTACACTATTTGTGTGCAGTTCTTTTTATCTTGAGCCATGCTCTCAAAATATGGTGTTCTATTTATTTAGGTTAGTTATCTTCCTCTCTCCTTTGCGTGTGGTTCATCTGTAGTACTCTTAGGTTCATTTGTGACTGTTGTGACTGTTTATATTTTGTTTTGTGTCCCCCCGCCCTCATCATGGTTACTTTAAATTATTTTTATTTTTAGAGTACCTGGAATATTGCCATTATTCAAAGAGAGCTCTACAAAAAGATACACTCAAATATTGTTCCTTTCTCACCTCTCCTGTGCCAGTCCCACCCCCCAATTCTTTGCACTCCATTCCTACCAACTCTCTGCTGGTAACTAATCACATTAGTCCCTGGTGTATCCATCATGCATTTCTTTTTACACAAAAGAGCTGATACACGTGTATTTTCTCATAGCTTCTTTTTTCTTACATGAGAAGCATATTATACTCTTTGCACTTTGCTTCTTTCACTTAACAGTATATCCTGGAAATCACTCCATATCAGTTCATAGAGATCATCTTTATTATTTACAACTCCATAGTTATTGGGTTGGCCAAAAAGTGCCTTTGGTTTTTAAGTAAAAATAAAAGACATATTTTTCATTTTCACCAAGAACTTTATTGAACAACATATTCATCCTTTTGTTCCACTACCTTCTGCCATTTTTCAGGCAACTTCATAATTCCATCTTCCCAAAACTTTTTATCTTTTTGAGCAAAGAACTGTTCCTGGTGCCTTTTACAGTCTTCCAGGGAATTGAAAGTTTTTGTATTAAGAGAATTTTGTAAAGACCTAAATAAATGGAAATCTGAAGGTGCAGTGTCTGATGAATGCGGTGGATGAATCAGAACTTCCCAGCCAGGCTGTAACAGTTTTTGCCTGGTCATCAAAGAAACACGTGGTCTTGCGTTATCCTGATGGAAGATTATGCATTTTCTGTTGACTAATTCTGGATCCTTTTTGTCGAGTGCCGCTTTCATTTGGTCTAATTGGGAGCAGTACTTGTTGGAATTAATCGTTTGGTTTTCTGGAAGGAGCTCATAATAGAGGACTCCCTTCCAATCCTACCGTATACACAACATCACATTCTTTGGATGAAGACCAGACTTTGCTGTGGTTGGTAGTGTTTCATTTCGCTTGCCCCACGATCTCTTCTGTTCCACATTATTGTACAGTATCCACTTTTCATCGCCCATTACAATTTGTTTTAAAAACGGAACATTTTCATTACATTCAAGTACAGAATCACATGTGGAAATACAGTCAAGAAGGTTTTTTTCGCTCAACTTATGTAGAACCCAAATGTCAAAGCAATTAACATAACCAGGCTGGTGCAAATGATTTTCAGTGCTTGATTTGGATATTTTGAGTATGTTGGCTATCTCCTGCGTTGTATAATATTGATTGTTCTCAATTAATCTCTCAATTTGATCACTACAACTGGTCTACTGACTGTGGAGCATCGTCCAGCGAGAAATCTCCAGCACAAAACTTCACAAACCACTTTTGACATGTTTGATTAGTCACAGCACCTTCTCCATATACTGGCAAAAATCTTTTTTTTGCGTTTCAGTTGCGTTTTTACCTTTCTTGAAATAATAAAGCATAATATGCCGAAAATGTTGCTTTTTTTCTTTCATCTTCAATATTAAAATGGCTACACAAAAATTCACCAATTTTGTTAAGTCTTCTTTTAAATGCACACTGATATGACAGCTGTCACAATCTAACAAAATTGTTTCAAATGAAGTTAAAGACAACTAAGTGCTACTAGAGCCATCTTACAGAAAAAAATGAACCTTTTGGCCAACCCTGTAGTACATTGTGTGTACATACTTTATTCAGTCATTCAGTTTATGGGCATATGGGTTATTTACAGTATTTTGCAATTACAAGCATACTGTTGCAATGAATAATGTTATGCATATGTATTTTCATATTCTTGGAGGTATATCCTCTGGATAGATTCCTAGAAGTGGGATTACTGATGTAAAAGGATGTAAATCTTTCATAGTTTGCCAAATACCCTTCCAGAATGGTTGTATATTTTTTTAAATTATGATAAAATGCACCCTCAGCCATTTTTAAGTGTACAATTCAGTGGCGCTAAGTACATTCACAACATCGTACAACCATCACCACTATCCATTTCTGGAACTTATGTAACATCCCAAATTGAAACTCCATACCCATTTAATAATAACTCCCATGCCCCTATTCCCCCACCCCCAGGTAACCTCTGTTCTGCTTTCTATCTCCATGAATTTCCCTATTCTGGCTACCTCATATAAATGGAATATTTGTCCTTTTGTATCTGATTTATTTTACTTAGCATAACGTTTCTAAGAATTTCAGTCCTTTTTAAGGCTGAATAATATTCCATATGCATATAATACCACATTTCTGTTTATCCTTTCATCTGTTGATGAACAATTGAGTTGTTTCTACTTGTAGGCTATTATGAATAAAGCTGCTATGAACATTAGTATACAGTTATCTCTTTGAGTCTCTGTTTTCAGTTCTTTGCAGTATATACTATGCCTAGAAGTAGAATTGCTAGATCAGGGGCTTCCCTGGTGGCGCAGTGGTTGAGAGTCCGCCTGCCGATGCAGGGGACCACGGCTTTGTGCCCCGGTCTGGGAAGATCCCACATGCAGTGGAGCGGCTGGACCCATGAGCCATGGCTGCTGAGCCTGTGTGTCCGGAGCCTGTGCTCCGCAATGGGAGAGGCCACAAGAGTGAGAGGCCTGCGTACTGCAAAAAAAAAAAAAAAAAAAAAAAAATTCTAGATCATATGGATATTCTATATTTAAATTTTTAAGGACCACCAACTGTTTTCACAGCTGTGCCATTTTACATTCCCTCCAGCAATGCAGCAGGGTTGGTCCCCATCCTCACCAAAACTTTATTTTTTGTTTTTTTGATAATAGCCATTTGACTTGGCTTTTGTTTTTTTGTTAAGTTGTAGAAGTACTTTATGTATTCTGAATATTAATCTCTCATCAAATACATGATTAGCAAGTATTTTTCACATTCTGTGCATTATCTTTTCACTGTCTTGATTGTGTACTTTGAGATACAAAAGTTTGATATAGTTCAATTTGTCTATTTTTTCTTTTTTTGTCTGTGCTTTGGGTGTCATAATCCAGAAATCATTGCCAAAGACAACATTATGAAGCTTTTCCTCTATGTTTTTAAATTTGGTAACAAGTTTTTTTATTAATTTATAACATGTTTCATGTGTACAGTGTTATATTTTGATTTCTGTATACCCTACAGCATGCTCACCACCAAAGTTTAGTTTCCATCTGTCACCATACAGTTGACCCCCTTTACCCATTTGCCCTCCCCACCCCCCATAACTACTACTCTGTTCTCTGTATCTGTGGTTTTGGTTTGGATTGGTTTGATCTGTTCTTTGTTTGTTTGTCTCTTTGTTTATAATCCACATATGAGTGAAATCATATGGTATTTGTCTTTCTTCATCTGACTTATTTCACTTAGCGTAATACCCTCAAGGTCTATCCATGTTGTTGCAAATGGTAAGATTTCATCTTTTCTTATGGTTGAGTAGTATTCAATTGAATATATATATATATATATATATATATATATATATATATATATATATATATATATATATATATACACCACATATTCTTTATCCATTCATCCATCAGTAGGGCTTTGGTTCTTTCCATATCTTGGCTATTGTAAATAATGACGTGATGAACACAGGTGCATAAATCTTTTCAAATTAGTTGTATTCTTTGGACAAATACCCAGAAGTGGAATAGCTGGATCATATGGTAGTTCTGGTTCTTAATTTTTTGACAAATCTCCATACTTTTTTCCATAATGGCTACAACAATTTACATTTCTTCCAACACTATGAGGGTTCCCTTTTCTTCACGTCCTCTCTAACATTTATTATCTCTTGTCTTTTTGATAATAGCCATTCTGATTGGTGTGAGTGATATCTCATTGTTTTGATTTACATTTCCCTAATAATTAGTAATGTTGAGCATTTTTGCATGCGCCTGTTGGCCATTTGTATATCTTCTTTGGGAAAATGTCTGTTCAATACCTCTGCCCATTTTTTTAATCCAGTTCTTTGTTTTTTCTTGTTGTATGAGTTATTTCTATTATTTTGGATATTAACCCCTTCTTGGATATATGATTTGCAAATATCTTCTATTCAGTAGGTTGTATTTTCATGTTGTTGATGGTTTTCTCTCCTGTACAAAAGCTTTTTAGTTGGATTTAGTCTCACTTTATATTTTTGCTTTTATTTCCCTTGCCTGAGGAGACATATCCAGAAAAACGTTGCTAAGACCAAGATCAAAGAGTGTACTGCTTATTTTCATCAAGGAGTTTTATGGTTTCAGGTCTTACATTCAAGTATTTAATCCATTTGGAGTTGATTTGGGTGTGGGTTGTGAGGTAGTGGTCTAGTTTCATTCTTTTTCATGTGGCTGCCCAGTTTTCCCAGTGCCATTTATTGAAGAGACTATTCTTTCTACATTGTGTGTTCTTTGCTTCTTTGTTGTAAATTACTTGTTCATATATGTGTGGGTTTATTTCTGGGCTCTCAGTTCTGTTCCATTAATCTCTGTGTCTGTTTCCTACAAATAACATGTTACTTTGAATACTGTAGCTTTGTAATATAATTTGAAATCAGGGAGTGTGATACCTCCAGCTTTGTTCTTTTTTCTCAGCATAGCTTTGACTATTCGGGGTCTTCTATGTTTCCATATAAATTTTACAATTTTTTGTTCTGTTTCTGTGAAAATGTCCTTGGGACATTTGATAGGGATTGCATTGAATCTGTAGTTTGCTTTATGTAGTATGGACATTTTAACAATATTAATTCTTCCAGTCCATGAGCACAGAATATATTTCCATTAATTTGTGTCTTCAGTTTCTTTTAACAGGTCTTATGGTTTTCAGTGTAGAGGTCTTACACCTCCTTAGTTAAGTTTACGCTAAAGTATTATATTCTTTTTGTTGTGATTGTAAATGGGATTCTTTTCTTAACTGCTCTTTCTGTTAGTTTGTTATTAGTGTATAGAAATGCACCAGATTGTTGAATTTATACCCTGCAACTTTACTATATTCATTTATTATTTCCAAAAGGTTTTGGTGAGGTTTTTTTTAAATATTTAACATTTTTTATTTGGTTGCACTGGGTCTTAGTTGTGGCTTGCCAGCTCCTTAGTTGCAGCATGAATGTGGGACCTAGTTCCCTGACCAGGGATTGAACCCAGGCCCCATGCTTGGCAGTGTGGAGTCTTAACCCCTGTGCCACCAGGGAAGTCCCTGAATTTTATTTATTTATTTAATTAATTTATTTATTTGGCTGCATTTGTCTTCGTTGCTGTATGTGGGCTTTCTCTAGTTGCGGCGAGCGGCGGCTACTCTTCGGTGAGGTGCGTGGACTTATTTCAGTGGCTTCCCTTGTTGTGGAGCATGGACTCTAGGCATGCAGACTTCAGTAGTTGCAGCACGCGGGTTCAGTAGTTGTGGCATATGGGCCCTAGAGTATGCGGGCTTCATTAGTTGTGGCGTGCAGGCTCTAGGGCTTGCGGGCTTCAGTAGTTGTGGCACACGGGCTCAGTAGTTGTGACTCATGGGCTCTAGAGTGCAAGGGCCTCAGTAGTTGCAGTGTGTGGGCTCTAGGGCATGTGGGTTTCAGCAGTTGTGGCACGTGGGCTCAGTAGTTGTGGCTCGTGGGCTCTAGAGTGCAGGCTCAGTAGTTGTGGTGCACAGGCATAGTTGCTCCACGGCATGTAGGATCTTCCCAGACCAGGGCTCGAACCCATGTCCGCTACATTGGCAGGTGGATTCTTAACCACTTTGCCACCAGGGACTTCCCTGAATTTTTTAGAGTATTCTGTATATAAAATCATGTCATCCACAAATAGTTACAGTTTTACCTCTTCTTTTCCAATATGGATACCTTTTATTTTTTTGACTAATTGCTCTGGCTAGGACTTCCAATACTATGTTGAATAAGAGTAGCGAGATTGAGTATCCTTGCCTTGTTCCTGATTTACAGGAATAGCTTTAAGTTTTCATTGTTGAGTATGATGTTAGATGTGCATTTGTCATATATGGCCTTTATTATGTTTTTGGTACATGCCTTCTATACCTATTTTATTGAGAGTTTTTTGTCGTAAGTGGGTATTAAATCTTGCCAGATGCTTCTTCATCTGTTGAGATAATCATATGGTTTTTATCCTTCATTTTGTTCATGAGGTGTATCACATTGATTAATTTATGGATGTTGAACCACCCTTGCATCCCTAGGGTAAATCCCACTTGATCATGGTATATGATCCTTTTAATGTATGGTTTGCTAATATTTTATTGAGTATTTTTGCATCTGTGTTCATCAGAGATGAACCTATAATTTTTTGTGGTGTCCTTGCTGGTTTTGATATCAGGGTAATGCTGATCTAGTAGAATGAGTAGGAAGTATTCCCTCTTCTTTAATTTGTTAGAAGAGATTGAGAGATAGGTATTAAATCATTGAATGGTTGGTAGAATTCACATTGTAAAGCCGTCTGGTCCTGGACTTCTGTTTTGGGGGGAATTTTTGTTTACTGTTTCAACCACTTTACTAGAGATGAGTCTATTAAAATTTTCTATTTCTTTATGGTTCAGTCTTGGAAGGTTGGATATTCTAAGAATTTGTCCATTTCTTCTAGGTTGTCCAATTTGTTGTCATAGAACTATTCATAATATTCTCTTATAATCCTTTATATTTCTGTGGTATCCTTGTTATTTCTCCTTTTATCAGAGCCTTCTCTCTTTTTTTCATAGTCTAGCAAACAGTTTGTCAATTTTATCTTTTCAAAGGACAGGCTGTTAGTTTCATTGATCTTTTCTATTGTCTTTTTGGTCTCTGTTTCACTTATTTCTGCTTTGATCTTCATTAGTTCTTTCCTTCTACTGACTTTGGGCTTCAGTCATTCTTCTTTTTCTAGTTCCTTTAGATGTAAGTTTAGATTTATTTGAGATTTTTCATGTTTCTCAGGGTAGGCCTGTATCACTATAACCTTCCCTCTTAGTATTGCTTTTGCTGCAGCCCTATAGGTTTGGTATGTCATATTTTCATTTTCATTTATTTTCAGGTATTTTTAAATTTTTCCTTTGAGTTTTTTGCTGATCTAATTCTTGTTCAGTAGCATTTGTTTAGTCTTCACAAATTTATGATTTTTCCAGCTTTCTTCTTGTAGTTGATATCTAATTTCATAGTGTTGTGCTCAGAAAAGATACTTGATATGATTTCATTCTTAAATTTGCTGAGATTTGTTTGCATCCCAACATATGGTCTATCCTTGAGAATATTTCATGTGCACTTGAGGAGAATGCATTTGGATAGAATGTTTTGTACAAATCTATCAAGTCCTCTGGTCTACCTTTTCATTTAGGTGTACTTTTCCTTGTTGACTTTTTGTCTGGATGACCTATCCTTTGATGTATGTGGGGTGTTAAAATCCCCTATTATGGTGTTGCTGTCAATTTCTCCCTTTAGGTCTGTTAATAATTGCTTTATATAATTTGGTGCTCCTATGTTAGCATATATATGAATAACTTACATCTTCTTGATGAATTGTCCCCTTTATCATTATATAATGTCCATCTTTGTCTCTTGTTACACTTTTTGGCTTGAAGTCTGTTTTATCTGATATGAGTATGGCTACACCTGATTTCCATGGCTGTCATTTGCTTGGAGTATCATCTTCTATCCCTTTGAGCCTACGTTTGTCTTTAAAGCTGAGTGAGTCTCCTGGAGGGTCTTGCTTTTTAATTCGTCCAGCCACTCTGTGCCTTTTGATTGGTGAATTCAGTCCATTTACATTTAGGGTGATTATTGATAAATGAGGACATAGTACTGCCATTTTATTTTTTGTTTTCTGGTTGGTCTATATCTCCATTGTGGTTTTTTTCCTTGTGTTTCTGTCTGCCATTTTAGTTTGGAGATTTTCTAGTATGTTTTCTCAGTTTCCTCTGTTTTTATGTTTTGTTGTTCCCATAAGGTTTGTATAAAATATCTCATAGTTAAAATACTCTTTTTTTCTGTTGATAACATCTTGTTTTTATTTGCCTATATGAGTCCTGACCTTTTCCCTTCTGTGTTTTAGATGTCCCAATTATTCAATTATTTCTCTTTATGTTGTGAGTTTGTTACCAAATTGATTCTTTTTTTTTTTTTTTTTTGGCTTAAACAATAGACATTTATTTCTCACAGTTCTGGAGGCTGGGAAGTCCAAGATCAAGGCACCAGCAGAATTGTTGTCTGGAGATGGCCCTCTTCCTGGTTCATAGAGGTCAGGATTCTTCCATGTCCTCCCTGTGTCCTCACAGAGGGAGCTCTCTGGGGGTTTATTTTATTTTATTTTTTATTTTATTTTTTTATAACAAATTTAATCAGTTACACATATACATATGTTCCCATATCCCCTCCCTTTTGCGTCTCCCTCCCACCCTCCCTATCGCACCCCTCCAGGCAGTCACAAAGCACCGAGCTGATCTCCCTGTGCTATGCGGCTGCTTCCCACTAGCTATCTACCTTACGTTTGGTAGTGTATATATGTTCATGCCGCTCTTTCGCTTTGTCACAGCTTACCCTTCCCCCTCCCGTATCCTCAAGTAGTAGGTCTGTGTCTTTATTCCTGTCTTACCCCTATGTTCTTCATGACATTTTTTTTCTTAAATTCCATATATATGTGTCAACATACAGTATTTGTCTTTCTCTTTCTGACTTACTTCACTCTGTATGACAGACTCTAGGTCCATCCACCTCATTACAAATAGCTCAATTTCGTTTCTTTTTATGGCTGAGTAATATTCCATTGTATATATGTGCCACATCTTCTTTATCCATTCATCTGATGATGGACACTTAGGTTGTTTCCATCTCCGGGCTATTGTAAATAGGGCTGCTATGAACATTTTGGTACATGACTCTTTTTGAATTATGGTTTTCTCAGGGTATATGCCCAGTAGTGGGATTGCTGGGTCATATGGTAGTTCTATTTGTAGTTTTTTAAGGAACCTCCATACCATTCTCCATAGTGGCTGTACCAATTCACATTCCCACCAGCAGTGCAAGAGTGTTCCCTTTTTTCCACACCCTCTCCAGCATTTATTGTTTCTAGATTTTTTGATGATGGCCATTCTGACTGGTGTGAGATGATATCTCATTGTAGTTTTGATTTGCATTTCTCTAATGAGTAAAGACGTTGAGCATCTTTTCATGTGTTTGTTGGCAGTCTGTATATCTTCTGTGGAGAAATGTCTATTTAGGTCTTCTGCCCATTTTTGGATTGGGTTGTTTGTTTTTTTGTTATTGAGCTGCATGAGCTGCTTATAAATTTTGGAGATTAATCCTTTGTCAGTTGCTTCATTTGCAAATATTTTCTCCCATTCTGAGGGTTGTCTTTTGGTCTTGTTTATGGTTTCCTTTGCTGTGCAAAAGCTTTGAAGTTTCATTAGGTCCCATGTGTTTATTTTTGTCTTTATTTCCATTTCTCTAGGAGGTGGGTCCAAAAGGATCTTGCTGTGATTTATGTCATAGAGTGTTCTGCCTAAGTTTTCCTCTAAGAGTTTGATAGTGTCTGGCCTTACATTTAGGTCTTTAATCCATTTTGAGCTTATTTTTGTGTATGGTGTTAGGGAGTGATCTAGTCTCATACTTTTACATGTCCCTGTCCAGTTTTCCCAGAACCACTTGAAGAGACTGTCCTTTCTCCACTGTACATTCCTCCCTCCTTTATCAAAGATGAGGTGACCATATGTGCGTGGGTTTATCTCTGGGCTTTCTATCCTGTTCCATTGATCTATCTTTCTGTTTTTGTGCCAGTACCATACTGTCTTGATTACTGTAGCTTTGTAGTATAGTCTGAAGTCAGGGAGCCTGATTCCTCCAGCTCCATTTTTCGTTCTCAAGATTGCTTTGGCTAATCGGGGTCTTTTGTGTTTCCATACAAATTGTGAAATTTTTTGTTCTAGTTCTGTGAAAAATGCCAGTGGTAGTTTGATAGGGATTGCATTGAATCTGTAGATTGCTTTGGGTAGTAGAGTCATTTTCACAATGTTGATCCTTCCAATCCAAGAACATGGTACATCTCTCCATCTATTTGTATCATCCTTAACCTCCTTCACCACTGTCCTATAATTTTCTGCATACAGGTCTTTTGTCTCCTTAGGTAGGTTTATTCCTAGATATTTTATTCTTTTTGTTGCAGTGGTAAATGGGAGTGTTTCCTTGATTTCACTTTCAGATTTTTCATCATTAGTATATAGGAATGCCAGAGATTTCTGTGCATTAATTTTGTATCCTGCAACTTTACCAAATTCATTGATTAGCTCTAGTAGTTTTCTGGTAGCATCTTTAGGATTCTCTATGTATAGTATCATGTCATCTGCAAACAGTGGCAGCTTTACTTCTTCTTTTCCGATTTGGATTCCTTTTATTTCCTTTTCTTCTCTGATTGCTGTGGCTAAAACTTCCAAAACTAGGTTGATTAAGAGTGGTGAGAGTGGGCAACCTTGTCTTGTTCCTGATCTTAGTGGAAATGGTTTCAGTTTTTCACCATTGAGGACGATGCTGGCTGTGGGTTTGTCATATATGGCCTTTATTATGTTGAGGAAAGTTCCCTCTATGCCTACTTTCTGCAGGGTTTTTATCATAAATGGGTGTTGAATTTTGTCGAAAGCTTTCTCTGCATCTGTTGAGATGATCATATGGTTTTTCTCCTTCAATTTGTTAAAATGGTGTATCACATTGATTGATTTGCGTATATTGAAGAATCCTTGCATTCCTGGAATAAACCCCACTTGATCATGGTGTATGATCCTTTTAATGTGCTGTTGGATTCTGTTTGCTAGTAATTTGTTGAGGATTTTTCCATCTATATTCATCAGTGATATTGGCCTGTAGTTTTCTTTCTTTGTGACATCCTTGTCTGGTTTTGGTATCAAGGTGATGGTGGCCTCGTAGAATGAGTTTGGGAGTGTTCCTCCCTCTGCTCTATTTTGGAAGAGTTTCAGAAGGATAGGTGTTAGCTCTTCTCTAAATGCTTGATAGAATTCGCCTGTGAAGCCATCTGGTCCTGGGCTTTTGTTTGTTGGAAGATTTTTTATCACAGTTTCAATTTCAGGGCTTGTGATTGGTCTGTTCATATTTTCTGTTTCTTCCTGATTCAGTCTTGGCAGGTTGTGCATTTCTAAGAATTTGTCCATTTCTTCCAGGTTGTCCATTTTATTGGCATAGAGTTGCTTGTAGTAATCTCTCATGATCTTTTGTATTTCTGCAGTGTCAGTTGTTACTTCTCCTTTTTCATTTCTAATTCTATTGATTTGAGTCTTCTCCCTTTTTTTCTTGATGAGTCTGGCTAATGGTTTATCAATTTTGTTTATCTTCTCAAAGAACCAGCTTTTAGTTTTATTGATCTTTGCTATCGTTTCCTTCATTTCTTTTTCATTTATTTCTGATCTGATTTTTATGATTTCTTTCCTTCTGCTAACTTTGGGTGTTTCTTTGTTCTTCTTTCTCTAATTGCTTTAGGTGCAAGGTTAGGTTGTTTATTCGAGATGTTTCCTGTTTCTTAAGGTAGGATTGTATTCCTATAAACTTCCCTCTTAGAACTGCTTTTGCTGCATCCCATAGGTTTTGGGTCATCGTGTCTCCATTGTCATTTGTTTCTAGGTATTTTTTAATTTCCTTTTTGATTTCTTCAGCGATCACTTCGTTATTAAGTAGTGTATTGTTTAGCCTCCATGTGTTTGTATTTTTTACAGCTCTTTTCCTGTAACTGATATCTAGTCTCATAGCACTGTGGTCAGAAAAGATACTTGATATAAATTCAATTTTCTTAAATTTACCAAGGCTTGATTTGTGACCCAAGATATGATCTATCCTGGAGAATGTTCCATGAGCACTTGAGAAAAATGTGTATTCTGTTGTTTTTGGATGGAATGTCCTATAAATATCAATTAAGTCCTTCTTGTTTAATTTATCATTTAAAGCTTGTGTTTCCTTATTTATTTTCATTTTGGATGATCTGTCCATTGGTGAAAGTGGGGTGTTAAAGTCCCCTACTATGATTGTGTTACTGTCGATTTCTCCTTTTATGGCTGTTAGTGTTTGCCTTATGTATTGAGGTGCTCCTATGTTGGGTGAATAAATATTTACAATTGTTATATCTTCTTCTTGGATCGATCCCTTGATCATTATGTAGTGTCCTTCTTTGTCTCTTCTAATAGTCTTTATTTTAAAGTCTATTTTGTCTGATATGAGAATTGCTACTCCAGCTTTCTTTTGATTTCCATTTGCATGGAATATCTTTTTCCATCCCCTTACTTTCAGTCTGTATGTGTCTCTAGGTCTGAAGTGGGTCCCTTGTAGACAGCATATATATGGGTCTTGTTTTTGTATCCATTCAGCCAATCTGTGTCTTTTGGTGGGAGCATTTAGTCCATTTACATTTAAGGTAGTTATCGATACGTATGTTCCTATTCCCATTTTCTTAATTGTTTTGGGTTCGTTATTGTAGGTCTTTTCCTTCTGTTGTGTTTCTTGCCTAGAGAAGTTCCTTTAGCATTTGTTGTAAAGCTGGTTTGGTGGTGCTGAACTCTCTCAGCTTTTGCTTGTCTGTAAACGTTTTAATTTCTCCATCAAATCTGAATGAGATCCTTGCTGGGTAGAGTAATCTTGGTTGCAGATTTTTCTCCTTCATCACTTTAATTATGTCCTGCCACTCCCTTCTGGCTTGTAGAGTTTCTGCTGAGAGATGAGCTGTTATCCTGATGGGGATTCCCTTGTGTGTTATTTGTTGTTTTTCCCTTGCTGCTTTTCATATGATTTCTTTGTGTTTAATTTTTGACAGTTTGATTAATATGTGTCTTGGCGTATTTCTCCTTGGATTTATTCTGTATGGGACTCTCTGTGCCTCCTGGACTTGATTAACTATTTCCTTTCCCATATTAGGGAAGTTTTCAACTATAATCTCTTCAAATATTTTCTCAGTCCCTTTCTTTTTCTCTTCTTCTTCTGGAACTCCTATAATTCGAATGTTGGTGCATTTAATGTTGTCCCAGAGGTCTCTGAGACTGTCCTCTGTTCTTTTCATTCTTTTTTCTTTATTTTGCTCTGCATCAGTTATTTCCACTATTTTATCTTCCACCTCACTTATCCGTTCTTCTGCCTCAGTTATTCTGCTATTGATCCCATCTAGAGTATTTTTCATTTCATTTATTGTGTTTTTAATCGATGCTTGATTCATCTTTAGTTCTTCTAGGTCCTTGTTAACTGTTTCTTGCATTTTGTCTATTCTATTTCCAAGATTTTGGATCTTGGAAATAGAATCTTGGATCATCTTTAGTATCATTATTCTGAATTCTTTTTCAGGTAGACTGCCTATTACCTCTTCATTTGTTAGGTCTGGTGGGTTTTTATCTTGCTCCTTCTCCTGCTGTGTGTTTTTCTGTCTTCTCATTTTGCTTATGTTACTGTGTTTGGGGTCTCCTTTTTGCAGGCTGCAGGTTCGTAGTTCCCGTTGTTTTTGGTGTCTGTCCCCAGTGGCTAAGGTTGGTTTATTGGGTTGTGTAGGCTTCCTGGTGGAGGGGACTAGTGCCTGTGTTCTGGTGGATGAGGCTGGATCTTGTCTTTCTGGTGGGCAGGTCCACGTCTGGTGGTGTGTTTTGGGGTGTCTGCGGACTTTTTATGATTTTAGGCAGCCTCTCTGCTAATGGGTGGCGTTGTGTTCCTGTCTTGCTAGTTGTTTGGCATAGGGTGTCCAGCACTGTCGTTTGCTGGTCGTTGAGTGAAGCTGGGTGTTGGTGTTGAGATGGAGATCTCTGGAAGATTTTCACCATTTGATATTATGTGGAGCTGGGCGGTCTCTTGTGGACCAGTGTCCTGAAGTTGGCTCTCCCACCTCAGAGGCACAGCACTGACTCCTGGCTCCTCAATTTGGGATGATTTGTTGTCTATTCATGTATTCCACAGATGCAGGGTACATCAAGTTGATTGTGAAGCTTTAATCCGCTGCTTCTGAGGTTGCTGGGAGAGATTTCCCTTTCTCTTCTTTGTTCTCACAGCTCCCGGGTCTCAGCTTTGGATTTGGCCCCGCCTCTGCGTGTAGGTCGCCAGAGGGCGTCTGTTCTTCACTCAGACAGGACAGGGTTAAAGGAGCAGCCGCTTCGGGTACTCCGGCTCACTCAGGCCGAGGGGAGGGAGGGGCACAGAGTGCGGGGCGAGCCTGCAGCGGCAGAGGCCGGCGTGACGTTGCACCAGCCCGAGGCGCGCCGTGCGTTCTCCCAGGGAAGCCGTCCCTAGATCCCGGGACCCCGGCAGTGACGGGCTGCACAGGCTCCCTGAAGGGCAGCGTGGACAGTGACCTGCGCTCGCACACAGGCCTCTTGGCAGCGGCAGCAGCTGCCCCAGCATCCCACGCCCGTCTCTGGGCTCCGCACTTTCAGCCGCGGCTCGCGCCCGTCTCTGGAGCTCCTTTAAGCAGCCCTCTTAATCCCCTCTCCTCGCGCACCAGGAAACCAAGAGGGAAGAAAAAGTCTCTTGCCTCTTTGGCAGCTCCAGAGTTTTCCCGGACTCCCTCCGGGCTAGCTGTGGCGCATTAGCCCCCTTCAGGCTTAGTTCTCGCCGCCAGCCCCAGTCCTCTCCCTGCGCTCTGACTGAAGCCCGAGCCTCAGCTTCCAGCGCCGCCCGCCCCGGCGGGCGAGCAGACAAGCCTCTCGGGGTGGTGAGTGCCGGTCGGCACTGATCCTCTGTGCGGGAATCGCTCCGCTTTGCCCCACCCAGGTACGTGGCGAGTTTCTTGCCTTTTGGGAGGTCTGAGGTCTTCTGCCAGCGTTCAGTAGGTGTTCAGTAGGAGTTGTTCCACGTGTAGCTGTATTTCTGATGTATCTGTGGGGAGGAAGGTGATCTCCGCATCTTACTCTTCCGCCATCTTGATTCTTTTTTTTTTAAATATTTATTTATTTAGGCTGCACCCAGTCTTATTTGCAGCAGGCAGGACCCTCGTTGCTGCCTGTGGGATCTTTTAGTTGCAGCATGCAGGCTTTTTTGCGGGCTTCTTAGTTGAGGCATGCGGACTCCTAGTTGCAGCGTGCATGCAGGATCCAGCTCCCTGACCAGGGATCAAACCCGGGCTTCCTGCATTGGGAGTGCGGAGCCTTACCCACTGGACCCCGCTCCCCGCCACCACCACCACTTGATTCTAAGGATTCAACAGGTTAGTAATTTGAGGCCTGTCTTTAGTTTTCCAGTAGGTGGCACTATAGCACAAGTTTTTGGTTTCTCTTACTGGAGCTGCCTCTGGTTATACAACATTTGAGGATCGGCACTTTGTTCGTTGTCATCTTTATTGTCATCGCTTGTGCCTCCAGGGTTGTTGGTGCCTTGCTGATGTTGACATCGCCACCTGGGGCACTGGGACTGCGGGCACCTCCACCACGTCCAGGGTCTACTGAGTTGCAGGCTCTGCTACCATGGGAGTAGGGGGAGGGGAAGAGGGGAGCTGGGGTTGCAGGTCCCAGTAACGTTGCTTCCCTGTGGCTGCAGGTGCCACTGCAGCCAGGAGGCTGGTGTTGTATGGCCGCCTCCCCTGCCACTACCAGGTTCTTTGGGGTTTCAGGCTCAGCCATAGAAAGAAAGTGGCAGAGATCACAGGCAGTGACTCTGCTGTTCCCTGAGTGCTGCCTCCTATTTGTGTTCCAGTCCACCCACCTTTAGATATACAGATGTCTGCAATTCTCCAACATCCTGGTCTATTGGGCAGAGTTGAGTTATGGATATTTTACTGGTTGTAGACTGAAGGGGAGAGACAAAGGGAGCACTTGCACCATCATCTTGCTGATGTCACTCCTTTTCTCTATGTTTTCTTTTAAAAGCTTTATAGTTTTCACTCTTACCTTTAGGACTTTGATCCATTTCATGTTAATTTTTTAATATGGTATAAGATAAGGGCCCAGCTTCATTCTTTTGCATGTGAATATACAGTTTTCCCAGGACCATTTCTTGAAAAGACTGTTCTTTCCCCTTTTAATAGTCTTGTTATCCTTGTCAAAGGATAATTTTGTCAAAAATTAATTGACCGTATATATGTGAGGGTTTATTTGAGGGGCTCTTTATTCCATTGGTCTATTTGTCTCTTCTAATGCCAATACCACCTGTTTTGATTACTGTAGCTTTGTAGTAAGTTTTGAAATTAGGAAGAGTCTTCCAAATTTGTTCTTCTTATTCAAGATTGTTTTGACTATTCAGGGTCCCTTGAGATTCCATGAATCTTAGAATAAGTTTTTCTATTCTGCAAAAAATACTTTTGGAATTTTGATGGGAATCAAAATGAATCTGTGGATTGCTTTGAGTAGTACTGTTGTCTTAAAAATATTAAGTCTTCAATCCATGAACCCAGGATGTCTTCCCATTTATTTGTCTTCTTTAATTTCTTTTAGCAACATTTTGTACTTTTCATTGTACATCTTATATCTCCCTGGTTATATTTATTCCTAAGAATTTTTTTTCTTTTCAATGTGTTGTAAATGTTCCATTTGTTCCCTGTTAGTGTGTAGAGATATAACTAATTTTTGTTGATTTTGTATCCTACAACTTTGCTAAATTAGTTTATGTGCTCTGAATCTGTGTGTGTGTGTATGTGTATGTGTGTGTGTGGTCTTTTAGGGTTTTCTACTTGTAAGATCATATCATCTGCAAATGGAGATAACTTTATCATATCCCTTCCAATTTAGATGCTTTTTATTTCCTTTTCTTGCCTAATTGTTCTGGCTAGCACTTCTAGTACACTATATTGAATAGAAGTGAAAGTGGACATTTTTGTCTTGTTCCTAATCTTAGGGAGAAAGCTTTCAACCTTTCACCATTGAGTATGATACTAGCTGTGGGGTTTTCATATATAGCCTTTATCATGTTGAAGAAGTGTTCTTCTATTCCTACTTTATTGAGTGTTTTTATCATGAAATGGTGTTCAGTTTTGTCAAATGCTTTTTTCTGATTCACTTGAGATGATCATGTGGATTTTTCCCCTTCATTCTGTTATTGTGGTGTATTACATTGACTGATTTTTGTATGTTGAGCCATCCTTATGTCCCACTTGGTTATCATATTAAAATGTTGCTGAATTCAGCGCCAGTATTTTGTTGGGTATTTTTGCATTGATATTCATAAGGGATATTGGTCTATAGTTTTTATTTTCTTCTAGTATCTTTGTCTGGCTTTGATATCAGAGTAATGCTGGCCAATAAATGAGTAAGAAGTGATCTCTCCTCTTCAACTTTTTGGAAGAGTTTGAGGATTGGTGTTAATTTTTCTTATGTGTTTGGTAGAATTCACCAGAGAAGCCATCTGGTCCAGGGCTTTTCTTTGTTGAAAGGTTTTTGATTACTGATTCAGTGTCCTTGCTAGTTAGAGATCTATTGAGATTTTTTTCTTTTTGTTCAGTTTCGGTAGTTTGTGTGTTTCTAGGAATTTGTTTCATCTAGGTTAGCCTTTTTTTTTGGTATACAAATTGTTCTTAGTATTCTTTTCTAATCCTTTGTATATGTGTAAAATGTACACTAATGTCCCAACTTACATATCTGATTTTAGTAATTTGAGTCATTGTATCTAAAAGTCTGCCTATTTTGTTGATCTTTTCAAAGAACCAAGTTTGGTGGTTTTTATTTTCTCTAGTGTCTTTTTCCTCTGTTTTATTTATCTCTGCTCTAATCTTTATTATTTTAATGCTTCTGACAAAGGCATGGAACTTTTAATTTAGTTTGCTCTTCTTTTTCTACTTCTTTAAGTTATTGATTTGAGGTCTTTCTCCCTTTTTTGCCTCGTTTTTTTAATGTAGGCATTTATAGCTATAAATTTCCTTCTTAGCACTGCTTTCACTGCTTCCTGTAAGTTTTGGTATGTTGTGTTTTCATTTTCATTTGTCTCAAAGTGTTTTCTAATTTCCCTTGTGATATATTCTTTGACCTATTGGTTGGTTAAGAGTGTGTCGTTTATTTTCCACTTATTTTCCAGTTTTCCTTGTTATTGATTTCTAGTTTCATTTCATTGTTATTGGAAAAGACATTTTGTATTATGTCCACCTTTTACAATTAAGATTTTTTTTTGGCCTAACATATGGTCTGTCCTGGAGAATGTTTGATGCGCACTTGAGAAAAATATATTCTGTTGTTGTTGGGTGGGGTTTTCTATACATGTCTGTTAGGTCCAATTGGTTTATAGTATTGTTCAAGTCCTTTATTTCCTTACTGGTCTTTTTCTTTTTTGCCATCCTGCTCGGCTTGTGGGATCTTAGTTCCCCAACCAGGGATTGAACCCAGGCCCTTGGCAGTGAGAGTGCAGAGTCCTAACCACTGGACCGCCAGGGAATTCCATCTTATTGATCTTCTATGTGGTTTTATTCATTATTGAAAGTGGAGTATTGATGTCTCCAACTGTTATCATAGAACTGTCTAATTTTCCCTTAAATTCTAACAATGTTTGCTTCTTATATTTTGGCACTCTGATTTCTGGTCCATATATATTTATAATTATTATATCTTCTTGGTGAATTGACCCTTTTATCAATGTACAGTGTCTTTTGTCACTTGTAACAGTTTTGACTTAAAGTCTGTTTTTGTCTGATAATAGGCATACCTTGTTTTATTGCACTGCACTTTATTGCGCTTTATAGATACTGCATTTTTCACAAATCGAAGGTTTGTGTCAACCCTGTGTTGAACAATTCTATTGGCACCTTTTTTCTAACATTTGCTCACTTTGTTTCTCTCTGTCATGTTTTGATAATTCTCACAATATTTCAAACATTTTCATTATTATTACATTTGTTATGGTCATCAGTGATCTTTGATGTTACTATTGCAAAAAGACTTGCTCAGATGGTGGTTAGCATTTTTTAGCAATAAAGTGTTTTTAATTAAGGTATGTACATTGTGTTTTTTAGATATAATGCTACTTGCACACTTAACAGACTACAGTAAAATGTAAATGTAACTTTTATATGCACTGGGAAACCAAAAAATTCATGTGAGTACTTGAATACCCACTTCATTGTAGTAGCCTGTAGCCAAACGAGCAATATCTCCAACATGTGCCTGTATTTGTTTCACCAGCCCAGCTCTCTTTTCATAACTATATGTATGGAATATCTTTCTCCATCCTTTTACTTTCAACTTAATTATGTCTCTGGATCTAAAGTGAATCTCTTATAGAATATCATATAGTTGGATCTTGGTTTTTTGTGGGGTTTTTTGTGGTACACGGGCCTCTCACTGCTGTGGCCTCTCCCGTTGCAGAGCACAGGCTCTGGACGCGCAGGCCCAGCAGCCACGGCACACTGGCCCAGCTGCTCCGTGGCATGTGGGATCCTCCTGGACCAGGGCACGAACCCGTGTCCCCTGCATCTGCAGGCAGACTCCCAACCACTGTGCCACCAGGGAAGCCCTGGATCTTGGTTTTTATAATCTTTTCTTTTAATCTCTGCCTTTTGAATAGAGAGTTTAATCCATTTACATTTAAAGTAATTACTAATAAGGAAGGACTTCTGTGATTTTGCTGTTTGATTTCTATATGTCTTAACAGCTTTGTTATCCCTTATTTCCTTCATCACAGCCTTCTTTTGTTCTTGGTTGATTTTTGTAGTGACACATTTAGATTTTCTTCTGTGCATATCCTTTAGACATCTTCCTTGTGGTTACAGTGGGGATTTTGTCTTTTTCTGATTGCCTAAGTCTTTAAAGGTATCTTTAACTGTTTTATGAGCATGTGGGAACTTTTTCATATTAAAGGCTGTTGTAGCTCATGTGTAGACACACTGATCCAGCTTATAAGTGGAGAAACTTTAAGAACAGATTTTAGAATTCTTCCCTTAAACTCTTGGTAACTCAAGTGAACAGATCCTCACAAAGCAAAATGGTTTGCTGCTTTTGTATCTCCTATAAAAGTACAAGTGACTTGTCAGTATTTCCTAATAATATTTTGTTGATTTTGCTTATTGTAAGTGCAGATCATATTTCATTAGCTTGACAAAAAACTGCTTTTACACCATCATGTTTTTGACTTGGTTTTGAATGGCCCTTAACTTTGATCTGCATTTGGGTAGGGCTGATTAACCTGTTTAATGGGTTCCTTTCCTCACAGTCATCTCCTGTATGAAGAAAACTACCATTTAAAGACTCACCCAGACTTCCTGGATACACTTGCATGTGTATGTTCCCATCACGTATATTTTAAAAAATAAGTGGTATATATTATCTATTGTCCTCAGGAGACAAATGTTTTAGCTTTTATGTCCTGACTGATGAGTATGGTATAATAGTAAGCTATATGATTTTTGCAAATCTGAAGTTAGTAAATATTTCAGTGTAACAGTAAGATATTATCAGGTATTTTTCTTGAGAAATTACTAATTTTACCCTTTACTTACAATTTCAAAGTATTATATTATTATTCCTTGGATTCTGTATTAAAATCATGGTTGTATGTGACCATATACAGTCTTTATTGTAGCTGAACTCTTCTATTTTTAATTTTAAAGATCTTTTTGAATTGCCAGATGGTCAGTTGGGTTATGAAGTTAATTTTAGCCAACCAGTCTTCCTACCTGCCTTCCATTCATTTATTTAACTTTTACAATATGAAGTGTTTGCTATGAAGATACAAAAATGGATGATACAGGCCCTGTCCTAAAGGATCTTACAGTCACTTAAGTGAGGTGACATATATGCAAATTAAGTAAATACAGGATTGACTATGACAAAGACCATTTAAGACAGAAAACAATGTGCTTTCTTATTAAATATCAAAGTTACTTCTAGTGGGCAGCATTGTTTATGAAGCAAGTAGTCCTTGAAGGAAGGTCCTTTGGGTTTATCCTTGAGGGTAGGTAGATTTTAGAAGGTAGAACAGAGGTACTAGAATGAAAAAGGTATAGAATCAGAGCTAATTTGGCCCACAAGAAGTAGTGGAAAGGAGAACAGAGAGAAATGAACTAGGAAAGGTAGATTAAAGCTAGAACTTGAAGACCTTTAAACTAAAGGCTTCATTTAGACAGGCACTGAGGAGTTTTGAAGAATGTTATACTACAAAAAGATATAATCAGAGCTGTACTTTTATTGGGGCATGGAGGCTACTTAGGAGGTTACTTCCATGATTGAGGTGGGAAACCAGGAAGGTCTGAACCAAAGAAGTGACAGTGAGGAGAAAGAAGAGTTGTGGAGACAGACTCCACAAGGATGCAAAGTGACAGTCACTTTTTGGGGCCTGACTGACTTGGAAAATAAAAACTGAATGGATAAAAGAAAGTGTTGAGTTATTTTGGGTGTAGTGAATTCCTCAAGTATTGGGAAATGTCAAGAGTTCAGCAGTGGTATTTGCCACAAGTAGAATCTGCTGTTGCTTTCTATGGATCTATAGATATAACCTCAGTTTGTTTCTAAAAATTGTTTTATTTCAAAAACTTTTCAAACTTGTAAAATGAAAAACAACCCTACAAAGGCTGTTTTACTGTTTCAGATAATTCAAATCAGCACTTGATGCAAAGATGCAGTTAGCAAGAAAGCCTTTTAGCCTTCTTACTTTTTCCTCTGTACATTTACTCCCAACATCTGTACTACCCATGCTGTCCAGTACAGGGTCCATCAGCCACATGTAGCTGGTGAGCACTTACAATGCAGCCAGTCTACACTGAAATGTGCTATAATTACAAAAATAGATCCCAGATTTCAAAGACTTAGTATGAAATAAAAAATGTAAAATATCTCATTAATAATGTTTTATATTGATTACATGTAAAAATGATAACATTTTGGATATTGTTTCAGGGCTCCCCAACACCACCCACATGATGGGTGGTTTGCTAGGACCAACATACATTCGTCCTAACAGCTAAGATTATTACAGTGAAAGGATCAGTAAGGGAAAAAGATTGTCTGAATCTGGAGAAGTCCTTTCACAGGTTTCATTATGCTCTCTCCTTCCCAAGTGGGGCACACTGAGTATGTTCATTTCTCCAGCAACCAGAAAATGCAGTAATATGTACAATGTTTCTGCCCAGAAAAGCCCATTTAGAGATTCAGCACCCAAGGTTTTATATTGGGGGCTGTTCACATCGGCACTGTCTACCTTGTGTCTACCGAAATTCTAGATTCACAGAAGGAAAGCAAGTAATTCGCATAGATGACATTGTTAACAAAACTCTAGGCACTGTGAACCACCTTATCAGTCAGGGAATGGAGGAAAGCCAAGTTCCCAGATTCCAGCTAAGGGCCAACCTTGCACACAGACCCTTCTAAAGGTAGCAGCCTTGGTCCTGCTGCATTAACTTTTTGCACAGATATATTAGGTTAAATAAACTATCAGAATTAATTCCACAGTTTATTTTTAAAGACTTTTAAATATGGCTACTTGTTCACATTCTTGACTCACATTATATTTATTTTGGCAGTGGTCTAAACTTATATGTAAAATTCTTCTCTGACATGTTTTAGCTGTTTTCTCTATAAACACTAATGATTTCTCTTTAATACAAATCTGATAATTAAACAGGTGACAAGCCTCCTTCAGGTGATATCTTTACACTAATCACTAAAGGTCAGACTAATTGAAGGCTGCAGTAGACTTAGCTCCATATTCTAAATGTAGCTTTATTACCCAAGAAGAAAAAGAAAACCTCCCCTCCAAAAAAAGTGTGTGATCAAAATAAAGGATTTTGTGAATTTTTATAAAACAAAAGTCCCAGTTTAAGAATGTCCATTTGATAAGCACATTTGAGAGCTCCAAACAGTACATTTTTACATGCTTATCATTAATTCAAATTGTTAAACTCTTTTGTTCTCTAAAATGTTAATGATTTGTAATTATTATTAATCCATCCATGAAAATATTTCTGAGGAGGTTTATATAAATGGACTAATTCTGCATGAGAGATTCACTTCATTTCTACTCATTGTAGATTGCAGATGTAACTAAAATAGTATAACTTGGCTAAAATGAATGATATAGAATAGCAACCAGGATATGTTTGACTTCTTCCCAAGCACTGAATACTAATATATACCTCACTCTTTAAGAAAGGGAATGGTTTTAGGAAAGTAATTTCCAGGACTAGAACTGTGAAAGCAGCAGAAGATATTTTTGTTAGAATAAATCCATAGTGTGATTTTCAGTGACATACTGCCCTACGGGTCCCCTGCAGGCCTAATTGAAGGAGAGAACCATCTTTCACCATCATTGCCACATCTCATCAGAAGTAGAGGGAAGCTAAAATCCTAACCCCCTCTTCTCTCCCACACCATGACCCATAGTGAGTAAAGGGGAAAGGAGAAAGTCCTCAGGCTGTAAGTAGAGAGTAGTTCATAGCTGGCAGTATTTTTGCTGTTATCTTTGTCCCTTATTTATAAAGACTTATAATTCAGCCATTTTATATAGTTTTGAATTGAAGCATGTCATTAGCAACCCATGTCAATAACTGATACTTTGATTCTCATTATAAAGAGCTATGCTTGTCCTTTGAAAATCCATAAAGCTTAATACATTTGTAATTTTAAATATACTTCACATTTCTACAAAACGAAATCTGACAATATCAGTGCTGCTTTCTAATTGCTTTAAATAATGTGGAGAACAGTTATAAAGAACTCTATGATAAAAAACTAAGGGTATTTTCCACTCACTGTTCAATCAATAAGAAACACTGCAGAAAACCTCTTTTTTGCCACTTTTGGAACTATGAAGAGCCATCAAAGTACAGTCACGTAATGTTCTGTGGATAAACTTTGAGAGCTGATGATAGTTTCACTCAGAAAATCAGAATACCTAGAAGCCACAGTGCTGTTTATAACTTCACTCACCCTGTCTTGAAAATAGCTTCTCTTCCCTATATCCCCATGTGTGAACTGGATAAAATAGGTAAAATAAGAATTCAACATGTAATATGATATAGTATGTAACAGAATTATGGTATGATATATAAACAAAAAACAGAAAACTCCAGTTTTTAGAAATGAGGAGTTCAAAAATGCTATTTGTTCTCTAGGACACTTGTTATATTTTAAAGTACACACATTTGTGTAATATGATTTTATGATATATATGACACAACAGAAGTGGGTACACTAGCTAATTTTGTACTTGAATAAAATACTACCATACATCTTCATTGGCTTTTCTATCCTTAATCTAACAGCTTATGTATGTAACTAATACTTATTGTCCATATGATGAGCTTTGAGACCATTAAGGTTTTTTTAAGAATTATATCAAATATGAAATTCAGTGGCATATATTCCATATATCTTTACTGTTTAAAACATTTTTTTGGAAATTCCGAAGAGTGCTTTTTTCCCTTTTTGTCTGTGGTAATCCATTCATCCATCAACAGACATTTGGGTTGCTTTCACCTTTTGGCTCTTGTGCATAATGCTGCTATGAACAACAAGTATCTGTTCGAGTCTCTGCCTTCAATTCTTAAGAGTATATACCTAGAATGAGAATTGCTGGAGCTTATGGTAACCTATATGAATTTTCGAGGAGCTGCCATACTATTTACCACAGCAGCTGCACCATTTTACATTTCTACCAGCAATGCACAAGGGTTCAGTGTCCCCACGTCTTTGCTAACATTTTCTTTTAACATTTTGAAAAAATGTACCAGGCTATGGTGTAGTGGTTGAGAATCCACCTGCCAGTACAGGGGACACGGGTTCGAGCCCTGGTCTGGGGAGATCCCACATGCCATGGAGCAACTAAGCCCGTGCCCCACAACTACTGAGCCTGCGCTCTAGAGCCCGCAAGCCACAACTACTGAGCCCACGTGCCGCAACTACTGAAGCCTGAGCACCTAGAGCCCATGCTCCACAAGAGAAGCCACCACAGTGAGAAGCCTGCACACCGCAAAGAAGAGTATCCCCTGCTCACCGCAACTAGAGAAAGCCCGTGCACAGCAAAAAAGACCCAACGCAGCCAAAAAAAAAAAAATATATATATATATATATATATACCAGGCTATATACTAGTTTCATAAGAACCATGGGAAATATAGTTGACCCCTGAGTAACAGAGGTTTGAACTGTGCAGGTCCACTTATACATGGATTTTTTTCAGTAGCAAATACTACAGTACTACATGATCCATGGTTGGTTGAATCCACAGATGAGGAACTGGATATGGAGAGGCCTACTATGGGACATGAGCATCTGCACGTTTTGGTGTCTGCAGCGGGTCCTGGAACCAATCCCCCTCAGATACCAAGGGATGACCATATATTCATATTGTCATTACACTAAAAACAGTCTTTTGGTGCCCAAACTAAGTACAAGTTTACATGAGTCAGCAACAGAGAATATTGGCCTTTGTCTTATTGTTTGTGTAGTACAGAGTGTGTTCACAAAAAAGCCTTTGAGGTAAGATACTGACTTTATAAGAGTAAATGTAAAATAAATCAGGATGAGTTGTAATCTGTTTGCTTTCAGTTCTTAGCAACAAAGTTTCCTTTTTTCCTACAGCTCCCTGCACAGGCAGCACTTTCTTTTGCCATAGCAACATGTGCATCAATAATTCTTTAGTCTGTAATGGGGTTCAAAACTGTGCATACCCTTGGGATGAAAATCATTGTAAAGGTGAGTCTACTGGCAAAGGCCAGCCTTTTTGAGAGAGGAGTGTCCATTGCCTTTCATTAAGAAAAAATTAAAATGTTTTTTTCTACAACTGTGCTTGGCATAACTGCTTTGGCTGGAATAAACACATATAAAATAAATGTTCTCCTTAATGGATCATAGACCTCTGGGATGTGGTAAAAGTGAAGAAAAATATTTATTCTCAACAAAAGCATTTTTTTTAATAGACTATGTTTTTTAACTTAAAGTTGTTCAAAAGTCAATCATGGTATTTCCTGCCCTTGTTTTCTTGGTCATTTCTATTGTAAAGATATCTTATTCTCATAATAATTTAGATTGTAACCTAGAGTATTCTTATTTTTTAAATTAAATGGAAATACTATTTAATAAAAATCAACTGATGGACTCAGTCTTACAGTGTAAAAACAGACTCATTATAAGGACTGCTTTTTTTATTCCATGAATTTCCTACGCTATATTTCCAGTATATACTCCCTGGAAGATAAATATGGCTTGTGGTAATACTAGTTGAATGTCTACAAACTGGTTATCAAATCACTGTTTCAGTACTAAGGTTTATCTCCCTTTTATTCTCCCAAGAGTTCAATAAATATCTTACTATGGAAGGTTAATGTAATCTGATATGGCTATCTTAAGTACTTGAGAGAAAGTATTTTCAGGTAATCATTCAAAAACAGTAGACCATGATAACATACCTGAGTGGGTTAGTCAGCTCATTTTGGTTCTCTCTTGCTTATGGCCATCAGTAGAAATACTATGGGTATACTCAAAACTACCATAGAGCAGAAAGCTAAACTTGATAGAACAAGGGTATTTTGTTTTGGCGTTTTCTGTATTCATGTATTACTTTGATTTGCAAGCTATGTACTCACCTACCTTCTGAGTAAAGAACCAAGTCCTTTTCCTTTTTCGTAGTCTGTCTAGCTGCGTTATGATTGGTTAGTTTAACCAGAAGTCGTAATGGGATTATTTTGTTTAAAAAACCTAAAAACCTAATTTTAAATTGCATTTTCTGTGTTGTATTTGAAAAAAAATACAGAAGTGTTCTGCTTTACTTAAAAATACTTTACCAATTTGTGACAGGACTCATGAATGAATTTTAAAAGCCTCATCGTTTTTCTTTCTCTTTTATGCAGAAAAGAAAAAAGCAGGACTGTTTGAACAAATCACTAAAACTCATGGAACAATTATTGGCATTACGTCAGGGATTGTCTTGGTCCTTCTCATTATTTCTATTTTAGTACAAGTGAAACAGCCTCGAAAAAAGGTCATGGCTTGCAAAACTGCTTTTAATAAAACTGGATTCCAAGAAGTGTTTGATCCTCCTCATTATGAACTGTTTTCACTGAGAGACAAGGAGATGTCTGCGGACTTGGCCGACCTGTCGGAGGAACTGGACAGCTACCAGAAGGCGCGGTGCCCCTCCACGGCATCGCGGTGCATCCACGACCATCACTGTGGATCGCAGGCACCCAGCATCAAACAAAGCAGGACCAACCTCAGTTCCATGGAACTTCCCTTCCGAAATGACTTTGCACAACCGCAGCCAATGAAAACATTTAATAGCACCTTCAAAAAGAGTAGCTACACTTTCAAGCAGGCACATGAGTGCCCTGAACAGGCCCTAGAAGACAGAGTAATGGAAGAGATTCCCTGTGAAATTTATGTCAGAGGGCGGGAAGATTCTGCACAAGCATCCATATCCATCGATTTTTAATCTTCTACTGAAGGTGACATTAATTATTAAGTATGTACGTATGTAGCCTACAGAGCACCCATACTGTGTTCAGCAGCCAACCCTTTTCTCCTGTCAGAGCCAGGAAGATCTTCATTTCCCATTAACCTAATGTAATGGTGAAGTTTTTATTATCTCAGGCAGTCTATATATGTTAACCCAACCTGGGAACTTATTCCATTCAGTAAAAAAAAATAAGCCTCTATTGCTCAGTGTCCTACAAACAAAGCACCAGTTACATAGCATTTGGAGAGATGAGGGGTGGTGGTGCGCCAGGCTCAGCTGCCTGCGGGTCTTAGCAGCAGGAAGACCGCTCCTGATTGATACAGCTCTGTCAATGTTTTGATCCCACAATAAGTTTAAAAGTAAGATTTTTCTTCACATTCCTTTTATTTTTTTCTTTTCTCTAAATTTAATTTCTTTTATAAGCCAGTAATTTTACCCTTTCAGTTTCTTATATAAGTGGTTCATGTATCACACGTATTTCAATATAGGCATTTGTTCTAGAATTTGTCAAAATATAACTAGTTACTGTGATAAGTGCCAATTAAGACACAGAGTTGTGTTTTGTCCATCTGTTTCTTCTTGACTACTTTCTATACTGCTGCCTTTTAATTACTGGATCCTTAGTCTTGATTTTCTGTGATATGATTTAGCACCTTTAAATAAGTCATATTTTGTCTTAGTTATATTATACGAAAAAGTTTCATAATCCTGGGATGTGTGCACCATTGCCAGTTATACCTAAAAACTTGACAAAGATTAAAATTTTTAGAAATGCTTTGAAATTTCCCAAGTTTTATCATATTCAGTGATAGCCCATTCATTCCTGTGAGCAAAAAGTCATTTAATGCATTTTGGGGGAGGCCTATCATTATATTTATTTCCAGCATTTCTCATTACTAGATCTGTGTTTTTTATTATTTTTATAAAAAGATTATTTTACTCCCTTTGTATTGGTTTATCTTGTAGGATATGGTAACCAAGGTTGTATGAGAGTTAAAGGAAAATGCCTAAGAAACTGTATAAGCCTTTAGATTGCTTCTTACTTGGGACAATACGTTTTTCTAGTTCTTACCAAGAATAACAATTTCCACTTTTTTTTAAACTGCACTTTTGACCTTATTTTTTTTTAATGGTATATAAACAATAATTTATAAACATGATATAAAAACTCATTGTGTTTTTTTAGACTTTTGATATTATTTGATACTGTACAAACTTTATTAAATCAAGATTAAAGAGCTACATGACAGATTTCTTTCAGTGTTTGCATTAGCGACTTTGTATACAAATATGCTGTGATGGAACTGTACACTATAATTTATTGTAAAGACCTTGGTAATATGTACATAAGCGTTTGTTTCCTCTTGTAATTGCATTTAGTTTATGATAAATTTTTCACTGTGTGATATTTATTGTTCTAAATCACTATACAAATCTGATATTAAAATATACATTGTTACATGATTCTTCAATCATGTTATTTATGGCACTGAGATTTTCGATCTTAAGATATGTATGGAAAGGAATCCATTTATTGAATTATAACTAAAAGATAAATTCTCATTTTTGATATTTTTTGTAGTTAAATTCTCAATGAAATGAGAAATTAAAGTTTCACTGGATTTCATTGATTTTTTAAAAATATCACATCTGTATGTTTTCTCAGATTAATGAAAACTGTGACCTTAAACATGATACATATATAATACTCCTTCAAAATGCTTATTATATCACATTTTTTTAAAGTATATACTATCCAGAAGATAGGAAAGCCTACAAATAGTATTGTCTTGATTTAAGTTTTTTTAAAGTCAGCATAATTTCCTGTTTTAAAAATATAACTTGGGAAGGTAAAAAGACTTAACGAATGTAGTGTTCAATGAACTAATGAACCAGAGCCAGATTAGGTAGCTAAATTCTTTCAGTAGCTGAAAAGGCATTTTAGTAGGTAACACACCAGACAGTATTTAGTAAATCCTTAATAAAATAATAACTGTGATCTCATTCTTAATGAAAGGAAAATTATCATATTTTCTATGTAAAATTATATCCATTAAAAAAAACTATTAAATCATTTTTAACATCTATAGTAGAAAATAATACAATATGCTTAACTAGTCACTTGTAACTGTATTTTTTTGTGTGTGTGTGTGGTACGCGGGCCTCTCACTCTTGTGTCCCCTCCCACTGTGGAGCACAGGCTCCAGACGCACAGGCCCAGCGGCCACGGCTCACGGGCCCAGCCGTTCTGCGGCATGCGGGATCCTCCCGGACTGGGGCACGAACCCTCGTCCCCTGCATCGGCAGGTGGACCCTCAACCACTGAGCCACCAGGGAAGCCCCTGTATCTTTATTTTTGAAACTTGTATCTTGCTGTCTCTTAAAAGGGTATGAAGAGGCCTACAAAATACAAAGCCTTTAAAGAAGACATTTAACATTTAAAAAGCACAGAAGTACATGATTTCAGGCAACTCAGCAAAGCTTGGACAAAAAATTTGATTCTAAATTTTCTTGCTGCTGAAACAAATGAAATCTTTGTTTTTCATGGTAGAAAACTCAAACTTATCTGCAAGAGGCTAGTTTTCTCTTAAACTAAAGAAAGGAGGGTCTTCATATTGAACGACATTTCCTCATAATTTAAAGAAAATGCAAAATACAGAGAGAGGCCATAATGGTAAATCTTAACCCAGTGAAGGCACATCTCAGTGTGGTCTAGGAACTAAAGAACCTGACGATCAATAGCTAAGCTAGCCTGAGACTGGCTTATTATTTTATTTTGAATTTTATTTTATTTTATTTTTGTATATAGCAGGTTCTTATCAGTTATCTATGTTATGCACATCAGTGTATACATGTCAATCCCAATCTCCCAGTTCATCACACCACCACCACCCCCCCTCCACTTTCCCCCTTTGGTGTCCATATGTTAGTTCTCTACATCTGTGAGACTGGCCTATTATTATTATTCCTTGAACTATGGGTGGGTATTAGATCTCATTTATTTCTTAGTTAAACATTTGGCAGTATATGATATGAAGAGAAGAGAATGAGACTAATAAATTTTAGGCATTATTACCAGAATAATGCTAATTGCTGTATATATAGTCTTTCATCTTTGAGGTCAATGAGAAAACTTTGCAAATTGTTTACTAATGTGAAAGCCATAAATTTTAGTAATTTAAGAAGAAATTTAGCCATCTTATGGAAGTTATTACACCCTTCACAGAGAATATAATACCCAGTGTTAAACATAGAAGAAAAAAGGCAAATCTGGAGGAGAGAATATCTTCAATTCAGAAGCAGCATTAGGTGCACTTGTACAGCACTGTCATTTGTGACACCATTGATCCCAAATTTAACACAAGGTATCAATCCCCAAGTGCCCTCAAATTTCAGGAAACCTACTAATCCCAACATCTGAAGTATGTAGGAATAAAGTATAATGTACCTTTTGTGAGGGGAGATGTTCACCCCAAAGGTTTAACAAAAAGCAAAGGATTTTCCGCATTTGAAATCACAAAAGAGATCAAAAACACTCCTTTTGTTTTGTCAACTGATGAACAGGATAGGAAAAGCCTAGTTGTGACTACAGGAATAATTCTCAATCAGAGAAGAGTATGCTCTCTTACAAAATGGTGCCTACTGTATTCATGATCAGAAGGAACCTTGAGATTTTGGTTTTTTTGAGATCCAAGAAAGATTATCTGCTCCAACTCTATTAATGAGAAGACTGAAGCACAGAGAAGAGAAGGCAGCGCCACATCTCAGAGCTAGTCCAGTGCCCTTTCCTTGCTTTCTGCTCTCTCCCTGCTTTAGCTGGCTATATGTTTTAAAAGCCACTCTAAACAGCAGCCCAGATGTTTCATGTAAGGTTGTCAATTACTCTGATTTAAAATGTAATTTATTATACAACAATTTCTTTCAAAGCATTATATTTTACTTTTTTTTTTCCTGATGTAACACTTTGTTATTCTACAATTTTGTTGCCATGATTTCTTGGCACCTGCAAATTCTACAAGACAATTACTGTGAATTCTTAATAAACAATGTTTGTTAACAATTTATATCCTTGACACTGGACAGAAAGAGCTTTCAGTGTTTTGCTTTCGTGATCTTTTTTAAATCTAAAGGAAAAAACATACTCTAGAAATTAAAACACTTGTGTATGCTGTATCTCTTGCGTTTGGAGAATGATTTGAGTTCTGAGCTAAATAATATGACAGGTTGACCTCGGATATCTTTTTTTTAGCTTTCTGAAAAATCAGTTGTCCATGTTTTATATACCTCTACTAATAACAAACTCATAATTCTGAATTTGCTTTTTTTTAAGCAACTCTTCCATATATTTCTGTGATTGGTTTAATGACTACAAAAGCCCAGGAAGCTAATAACTGGGGTGCATGTTTAGTATGTACTGTCTTGAGTATATTCTTTTGAAGCAATGATTTTTCTTTTAGAGGTGAACTTCCAGACCATATAAGACTTCTCATATGCTTAATGCTTAATTTGATACGTCACAGTAAAGAATTTGACCCTTGAACTGGGAATAAAACTTATGTTTTGATTTCCTTGCTTGCCTCAATTTCCAAAGTCTCTAGACGTCGCAATCCTCAGGCTATTAAACCATTTTAAGTTTTCAAATAAATCTTCAAGTGAGGAGCTTAAAAAAAAAAAAAGAACAAGATGGTCTTAGGTTGCCTGCAGGATCCAGGCTGCTGCCTCTGGTCACTGAAGTGGCCTTGAGATCTTCCACAGAGTGGGCTGTCAGAACACGTTGTCCTTTTGAGGTACACAGCCAAGCTTAGTCAGGGTGGGTGAGTAGACCTCATGAAAGGTGTACCCTGAGGAGAAAGCAAAGGAAGCCAAAAACTCTTGAGTCTTTCAGTCACACAGATCAAGGAGCAAAAGGAGAAGAAAAGAAAGATAGCTACCACTGGTCTGGCTCCACAAATAGTTACAGAGCAATTTTACTTTTTGTGTTATTTAGGATCAAGAAATAGCTTTTATCTAAAAGTGGTCTCACCCTCCAAGTTTTGTCATACTCTGTAACATCTGGTGCTAGCAGGCCACTGGAGCTGGTACCTTCTTTATTGAAACATTTTGAGTACCTGCTGATTGCTAGAAGGAATTTCCATCAAAAATCTAGGTTTTGAACATGCTTTTCAAATCTTGTTCTAATCTTCCATTGATGACATTGTCTAGGATTTGTATTAAGCTTTGTATTAAGTGGTGTTTCAGAGAAGCAATCACAAATTTTGAACCCAAAAATAGTCATGTGAATCGTAGGGGAGTTTTCTCTACCTTTGAGTAACTTTATCAGTCTGTTACATGTAACGCCTCAGAAGACAATTTAGCTCTGAAAATGTGCACAAGTAACTTGCTGCAACTGACTCAAATATGTGACCTCTGCTTTTCACATTCATAGTCTGAAGGTAACCTTACTTTCTCAGTCATTAGTTTTTAATATAAAAAAGAAAGAATAAAGCTTTAAATAAGTGGTAGGAGTCTTCCAAGATGGCTCCCAGCAATTCCTACCTCCCAGTATTCACAATGTTCTATCATCTCCTGGCCTTGAATGTGAGCTGGACCTAGTGACCTGCTTCTAATGAACAGAATACGGCAAAAAGGACACGCCTCTCCTGAGATTAGGTGACAGAAAGACTCTGTCTTCTATCTTGCTCACTATTACTCTTGTGCTTTCCTGCTCTGATGGAAGCCAGTTGCCATGTTCTGAGATGCCCTATGGAGAGGCCTATGTGACAAGAAACCAGGGTTTCCAGGCAACAGCACAGAGGCCCCCAGTACAACCACCTGCAAAGCACTGAATCCTGCCAGCAACACGTGACTGGGTCTGGAAGAGGTTCCTCCCACTACTGGAGCCTTGAGATGACCACAGACAGCACCTTGATTATAGCTTGTGAGGGACCTTGAGCCACACCCAGATTACTGACTCAGAAGCCCAAGATAGTATATGTTGTATTAAGCTGCTAAACTTAGGGGTAATTTGTTATGCAGCCATAGATAATACGAAGCTAGAAAAGACAATGGCATGTCCCAGTTTCACTCCTGGGGTAAACGTATTGGTGGAATCTAACATGATGTTTTATGTTTGCAGAACTGTCAGTGCAGTGGGCACATCTTGAACCTGGCAGCATGGAATGAGGAGAGCTAATCTTCCCCTTACATGAGTACCTGTCAGCTATTTTAGCCCCCCCAGCCACAAATAAAAACACTTAACTAAATCCATTCTCTCTCGAGTATGGCAAAAGATACTGAAATTTGATTCTGCATTTGAAATGTAAATAAGATTACAATTAAATCCTAACTCTCGAATAGTGCCCCTTTTAAATCACTTATCAAGTCTCCTTTGAGTAAGATAAAATTATCTTAAAATGAATAAAGGATAAAATTCGATTCAAATTCTATATAGTATTCCCATAATTCAGTCAAAATCTTTCATATTTCCAATCACACTAGCACTCAGTTTCCTAGACTGCAGAGCTAGTTATACCTCTATCATTACTCCACTTGAAAAGGTGATTCTTGGGAAAACTGATTAAGAAAGCAGTGGAGCGCACCCCCACCCACAAAAAAAAGAAGGTTGAAGGGACTGCACTGAGAAATACAAATCTTTCATGTCCAGAGCCACTCTACCCCAAAATGAGAAATGTAGCCAAAACATTTAAATACAGAGATTTTTCTGTTGTGATGAAAAAGAATAGATTTCCTGGAAGAGAATGCTCTTTTTTCCTTTTTTTTTTTTTTTTTTTTTTGCCGTACGCTGGCCTCTCACTGTTGTGGCCTCTCCCGTTGTGAAGCACAGGCTCCGGATGCGCAGGCTCAGCGGCCATGGCTCACAGGCCCAGCCGCTCCACAGCACGTGGGATCCTCCCGGACCGGGGCACGAACCCGTGTCCCCTGCATCGGCAGGCGGACTGTCAACCACTGCGCCACCTGGGAAGCCCCATCCTGCCATTTTTAATTGCTAGATGGCAGGCAGTGACTATACTGCTCGAAGCTTTACGTTGTTTTCCTGCGGGATTGGGAGAAGTGCCTGCCTTTCCACTAGGAGCCTTGTGGATATCTTCTCTGTCATTTAAAATAAGCATACCCACACATGCACTGTCCAAAAACTGTCCTCTCGTGCTATCACTACCTTCTTTCATGAGGATCCAGTGTTTTGTTTTGTTTTCTCATTACCCACAAATGCTCACACATTTTTTAAAGAAATTCTACAACACCAAACCAGGTTCTCTGAAGAAACTCCCAAAGTTTGTGAAAATGAGGGACCTTCCCTGACCGGTGCAGGTTAGTGCTAGGCTGAGAGGTGTACAGAAAAACTGTCTTTATCAAAAGCTATGTCTTAAAGGATGTGCCAGGGAATGCTTCTGTTTTAAGCTGACACTTTCACCTCTCCACCCTAGAAGTTTTTAGCTCACTGTTTAGCTCGTTTCTCTTCCCCTCATCAGATAGGCAAAGAAAGTGATTGCCCACTTTTTAATTGTAGGTTTACATAAATGCACAATTCTAGAGCATTGATTTTTGGGGCCCTAATCTACACTTTAACGCACTGAGCTGCATTTGGTGGCATGCCAGATGTGTAAAGTTGGAATTTAATGACATTTCAGTAGCAGTCCCAGAATTCAGTACAGTGCCACTGTCGAATACTAATGTGCCAGTAGCAAGAAAACAAGAACAGAAACAGCTTCTTTCTCAGGTACCTTTTTTGCCTTTCTTGGAGATGGGGAAACTGAAAGCAATGAACAATTTGGGGGAAACTTCAATCTCATAAAGAAACTCCAGTCAAAAGCAACCTATGGGGCTTCCCTGGTGGCGCAGTGGTTGAGAGCCCGCCTGCGGATGCAGGGGACGCGGGTTCATGCCCCGGTCCGGGAAGATCCCACATGCCGTGGAGCGGCTGGACCCATGAGCCATGGCCGCTGGGCCTGCGCGTCCGGAGCCTGTGCTCCACAAGGGTAGAGGCCACAACAGTGTGAGGCCTGCGTACCGCAAAAAAAAAGCAACCCATGGTAGTTGCTATGTTCGGGGAACTTTATTAACGAACCAAAGGTAAGTTCATTTTTAATACTTTACAATGTTAATTATACTGCCTATACATGAAGTTTGTGTTTTTCCTGAAGATGTTTTCAAGCACTTTTACTTTCTGAAAATAATTATGGACATCAGAAGTATTGTGAATGGCATCACCATGTGATAACATCATTTCTGCTTCTCATGACTTACAAAATGGAGTTCCATTTCCTTTTAATTAGAGGGGAGAGTGAGAAAATCTAATTTTGAAGAAATGAATTTTCTTATCCTTTAGGACAATCCCATTCTTTAGAATGGGATTTCTCGAACTCAGCACTGTTAACATTTTGGGTCACATGATACTTCATTACAGGGAGACCACTTTGTGTATTGTAGGATGTTTAGCAGTGTCCCTGACCTATACTCCAGTAGCACTGCCCCCATTTGTGACAACCAAAAGTGTCTCCAGATATGGCCAAATGTCCCCTGGAGGGAGGGGTCAGAATCAGCCCAGGTGAGAACCACTGCTATAACGAGATTAAAGGGTTTCCAAAAAAAAAACAACCAAAAGCTGTTGAATTCTATTTTAAAGAAATATTTCAGCTACTCAGCCATAAAAAAGAATGAAATTTTGCCATTTGCAATGACATGGATGGATCTGGAAGGTATTATGATTAGTGAAATAAGTCATACAGAGAAAGACAAATACTCTGTGTTATCACTTATATGTGGAATCTAAAAAATAAAGCTACTGAGTAGGGACTTCCCTAGTGGCACAGTGGTTAGGAATCCACCTGCCAATGCAGGGGACATGGGTTTGATCCCTGGTCTGGGAATATCCCACATGCCACAGAACAACTAAGCCCATGCTCCACAACTACTGAGCCCATGCGCCATGACTACTGAAGCCTGCACACCTGGAGCTCATGCTCCGCAACAAGAGAAGCCACCACAATGAGAAGCCTGTGCACCCCAACGAAGAGTAACCCCAGCTCGCCACAATTAGAGAAAGTCCATGCACAGCAATGAAGACCCAACGCAGCCAAAAATAAATAAATAAATAAAAACTACTGAATATAACAAAACAGAAACAGACCCACAGATATAGAGATCAAACTAGTGGTTACCTGTGGGAAGAGGGATGAGGGAGAGGCATAATAGGGGTAGGGGATTAAGAGGTACAAACTACTATGTATAAAATAAATAAGCTACAAGAATATATTGTACAGTATAGGGAATATAGCCAATATTTTATAATAACTTTAAATGGAATATAATCTATAAAAATTTTGGATCACTATGTTGTACACATGAAACTAATATAATATTGTAAATCCACTGTGCTTCAATTCTAAATAAAGAGGGACTTCCCTGGTTGCACAGTGGTGAAGACTCTGCACTCCCAAAGCAGGGGGCGCAGGTTCGATCCCTGGTCAGGGAACTAGATCCCACATACATGCTGCAACTAAGGAGCCCTCCTGCCACAACTAAGGAGCCTGGCTGCTGCAACTAAGTAAATGAAGTTGATTTTTGTGTATTAACTTTATACACAAACATTCTAAACTCACTTATTCTAGTGGCATTTTATAGATTCCTCTAGATTTTTTTTTGTTTTTTTTGCAGTACGCGGTCCTCTCAGCACTGTGGCCTCTCCCATTGCGGAGCACAGGCTCCGGACGCGCAGACTCAGCAGCCATGGCTCACGGGCCCAGCCACTCCGCAGCATGTGGGATCCTCCCGGACTGGGGCACGAACCCGCGTCCCCTGCATCGTCAGGCGGACCCTCAACAACTGCGCCACCAGGGAAGCCCTAGATTTTTTATATATGCAAACATAACATCTGTGAATAAAAGCAGTTTTACATTATGTATGCATTTTATTTCTTTTTCTTGCCTTGTTACACTGGCTAGGACCGTCAGTATGATGTTAAATAGAAATGGTGAGAGTGGATATCCTTTTATTGTTTTTTTTGTTGTTATTTTATTGTTTTTCATCTCAGGGGAGAAAGCATTTAGTCTTTCACCATTTAGTATTATTTAGGTACACATTTTTCATAGATGCTTTTTATCAAGTTGAGGAAATTCCCTGTTATACCTAGTTTGCTAAGAGATTTTATTTTATATAGGTGTTGAATTTTATCAAGTACTCTCTCAGCATCTGTTGAGGTAATCATATGGCTTTCCTCTTTTATATATGATAAATGACATTGATTGATTTTTCAAATGTTAAATCAACCTTGCATCCCTGGGATAAATTTACTTGGTTGCAATGTATTACACTTTGTATATACTGCTAGATTTAATTTCTAATACTTGCTAAGAATCTTTTGCATCTACACTTATGAGGAATATTTGTTTGTAAGCCTCATGATATGAGTTGGGAGGTAATTTACTTTCTCCTGCATTTTCTAATTCTGCATAGAATTGGTATTTCATCCTTAAATGTTTGATAGAATTCACCAGTGGAGCCATCTAAGCCTGATATCTTATTTGTCTGAAGATTTTTAATGGGAAATTTATTTTTTTTAATTGAGATAAGGCTGTTTGGTTTTTTGTTTCTTCTTGAGTCCTTTCTGGAATGCAAGGAATTTGGGCACTTCATTTAGGTTGTTGAATATTTTTAAAATTTAATTAATTAATTAATTTTTTTATTTTTGGCTGCATTGGGTCTTCGTGGCTGTGCACAGGCTTTCTCTAGTTGTGGTGAGTGGGGGCTACTCTTCGTTGTGGTGCACAGGCTTCTCATTGTGGTGGCTTCTCTTGTTGCTGAACACAGGCTCTAGGCACATGGGCTCAGTAGTTGTGGCACACGGGCTTAGTTGCTCTGTGGCATGTGGGATCTTCCTGGACCAGGGATCGAACCCATGTCCCCTGCGTTGGCAGGTGGATTCTTAACCACTGCACCACCATGGAAGCCCTAGGTTGTTGATTCTATTGGCATAATATTTTCTTATTATTCTTTAAATATCTGTAGAATCTGCTGTGATGTCTTTGCCTTCATTCTTGATAATAGTAATCTGCATCTTTTCTCCTTTTTTAAAAATCAGTCCAGCTAAAATTTACAACTTTACTGATCTTTACCAAGGCCCAGCCTTTGGTTTATTTGATTTTCTCTATTATTTGTCCATTTAAATTGTTTTTTGATTTCTACTTCTGTCATTTTTTTCTTCTTTCTACTTAATTTGGGTTTATTGTTCTTTATAGCTTCTTAAGGTAGAAGATTTATCATTGACTTTAGACTTTTCTGTTATTAGCAATGTTTCTATTACTGATTTCTAATTGAATTCTTTTGTGGTTAAAAAACACATCCTATATGATCTCTGTCATTTTAATTTATTAAAACTCATTTTATGACCCAGCATATGGTCTCTCTTGGTAAACATTTCATGTGATATTTAAAAGAATATATGTTCTGAAGTTGTGTGTAGTATTTTAAATCTTAAAAACAATCAGAAAAAGAGGCAGATTTTATACATATATGTGTAATGTTCTAAACAAATATCATTAAATGGTTATAATCTTCATTACATTATTTAAGTCTTCTACATATCTGTTGCTTTTCAGTCAATTATTAAAACAAGTGTTTTGAAATCTCAAACTATAACTTTAGACTTACCTATTTCTCCATTCACTTCTGTCAGTTTTTGCATCATGTAGTTTGAAGTTCTGTTGCAAACATACTCATTTAAGATTGTCTTCTTGTTGAATCATTATAAAACTACCCAGTTTGTGCCTAACAGCATAACCATGATAGACCTGTACATTGTAACCCTGACAATGTAGACCATTTACATTTAATATAATTATTTTTGTGGTTAGGTTTTAATTTACCATCTTGCTAGTTTCCTCTGTGGCCCATCTGTCCCATATGCTCTTTATTACTTTTCTCTTTTTCTGACTTTTCTGTATTAGGATTTTTTCCCCCATCATTCCATTTTTATCTTGACTTAATGGCTTATTAACTATTACAACTTTGCTTCTTTTTTAAGTGGTTTGCTCTAAGGTTTTCAATATACATCCTTAACTTATACAGTCTATCTTCATATAATTTTATTTCACTTCAGATGTAATGTCAGAACCTTACACCAGTAGGTTTCATCTTGTCTACTATTATTGTTATACATTTTTTAAATTCTGAGCTCCTTGAAGGAAGCAGCTATGTCCTATATATCTTATTTATTTATTTATTTATCTATCTATCTATCTATTTATTTATTTATTTATGGCTGTGTTGCGTCTTCGTTTCTGTGCGAGGGTTTTCTCCAGTTGCGGCGAGCGGGGGCCACTCTTCATCGCGGTGCGTGGGCCTCTCACTATCGCAGCCTCTCTTGTTGCGGAGCACAGGCTCCAGACACGCAGGCTCAGTAGTTGTGGCTCATGGACCCAGCTGCTCCACGGCATGTGGGATCTTCCCAGACCAGGGCTCGAACCCGTGTCCCCTGCATTGGCAGGCAGACTCTCAACCACTGCGCCACCAGGGAAGCCCTATTGTTATACATTTTAACTCTACTTAGGCCATAAGGCCCACAATACATTGTTATCACTTTCACTTTAAGAAATCAATTTGGTTTTTTTGTTTGTTTGTTTTGTTTTTTTTGCGGTACGCAGACCTCTCACTGTTGTGGCCTCTCCGGTTGCGGAGCACAGGCTCCGGACGCACAGGCTCAGCAGCCATGGCTCACGGGCCCAGCCTCTCTGTGGCATGTGGGATCTTCCCAGACCGGGGCACAAACCCATGTCCCCTGCATTGGCAGGTGGACTCTCAACCACTGCGCCACCAGGGAAGCCCTCAATTATCTTTTAAAAATTTTTTCAGTGAATGGAAATCTCTTATATTTACCCACATATTTACTATTTCCTGAACTCTTTCTTCCTTTTTAAAGATCCAAATGTCTGTTTGATATCATTTTCCTTCTGCCTGAAGAATTTTCTGTGCCATTTGTACTACAAGTCTTAGGCATTTGTTTGTCTAAAAAAAGTATTTTTGGAAAACATGTTTGCTGGCTGTGTAATAATTCTAAGTTGACAGATTTTCCTTGTGTTTTAGCATTTTAAAGATGGATTATTATTGTCTTCTGGCTTGCATTGTTTCTGACAGGAAGTCTGTGGTCATTCATTGTTTCTGTTATATAATGAGCCTCTTTTTCTGACTGCTTTTAAGATTTTTCTCTTTATCACTTTATCATTGCATTCTGGTGGGGTCCACCACCTCTGCTGACCCCATGGAGCTCCAGAGTGGCCCAGCAGAGCATCAGTTGGAAGTCTTGGTTACTTATCTGTTTAAATATGACTAATGACTCATCTGTAGTAAAGTTGTCACAGTATCATTTACATTTGCAAATGCCAACAAATCAAGCCAAAAGTCTGTGTGGGCACCTGTACATTATTGTTTATTTATGTGAATATTAAAAAAATCTTCTGCCCAATGTTAAAGAAACACAGAGTCTGACAATTGTTAAAACAGTAAACACACATTTTATTCAGGGACTATTGCAATAGAGGAAAAGAGACTTCAGTGTAGAACTGGGCTCAACTCCAAATACAGCATGGAATAGTGGAGATTTATAACCAAGGAGCAGGTTGTGGTTCAGTAGATGAAAAATTACTAAAAGGAAACACCAAGGGTAAGGGGAAGTCCTATTCAACAGACTTAAACAGTATTCTTGGTGAAGGGAGGGCAAGGTGATCAGACATTGCCTGGGGAATGGTGGGGATGTGAGGAATTTGATCAGAGATTGAGGGTGGTCAGATATCAAGGATGGAGGAATTCTCTCTAAACTAGTTGATAGTGATTCTTGCTATAACTGGGTGATGCAGGCCCAAAAAGGACAGATGCCAAGGTCAGGGCCTAGAGATCTTAGAGGAGACTGAGTAAAGTTTAGTCAAGGAAGGAGCCTCTGTCACCAACAAGAGCAGATACACATCTCCTCAAGTGCACACAGAACTTTCTCCAGGATAGACCATGTGCTAGGCCACAAAACAATTCTTAACAAATTTAAGAAGATTGAAATCATACAAACAATCTTTTCCAACTGCGATAGGATGAAACTAAAAATCAATAGCTGAAGGAAACCTGGAAATCCACAGAAATAGGCAAATTAAATAATACACTGTTAAACAACCAATGGGTCAAAGAAGAAATCACAGGAGAAATTATAAAATATCTTGAGACAAATGAAAATGAGAATATAACCTACCAAATCTTATAGGATGCAGCAGAAGTGGTGCTAAGAGGGAAGTATATAGCCATAAAAGCTTACATTAAAAAAGATCCCAAATCAACTATCTAACTTTATACCTCAAGGAGCTAGAAAAAGAAGAACAAACTAAACCCAAAGGTAGCAGAAAGAAGTTAATAATGAAGATTAGAGCAAAGGTAAATGAAATAGTAGTGAAAAAATCCTCTTTTATTTCTTCTTATGAATTTTGTGAAACTAAAAACCTCAAATTGGTCACCCCTCTCTCAGTTTTTCTATCGTAGAAAGTACACACCACAAAGTATATTCCTTCCAGTTTATTTCCTCAACTTGATGATGAAATGCTAGACATGCCCCAGCATCTTTAACCTGCCCTTGAGCCCCTTATTCCTTGTCTTTTCTATGATGTTCTTAAAGGAAATCTCAGCATACACTGTTCTTGTCCCCAGGTACTATACTGAGAACTCAAAGAAATAAAAGGGCACATGTAAGAAACAACAAATGCTGGATTTACTGGCACTGAAAGGAATTAAGCCAGAAGACCTCCTGAAGTGCTCTGGGCACTTTTCAGAAGGAAGAGAGGGACAACCTGATGAGAAGGTGGGCAGACTTCCCAAACAAAGGGAAGACTTAGATTGCAGGGGCACTCCTGAAGCTGGCAATAAACTGGGAGCCTGTTGTGTGTCTGAGTAACCGTGAGCAGCTCTCTTCTTGCACCCCACCAGGCAGAGAGGACCGCATGGGCCTCCCTGGAAGGTTTCACACATCCGGGCACGCTTTTTAAAAAAATTATATGATGATGAAGGGAGTAGAGTGTGGGTGCCACATTATTAATCCTGATTGCTCAGAATATGCCTGTATACTTTCATACACATCCGGAGTCCAGGATTGCACAACATCACACCTTTTCATAGAGCTGAGCTGGAGATGAAAGGGAATAGAACAAGTGCCAAAGAAACCAGAAGAGATCTCTTTATTTCTTCAAATAACTCTGAAGACTTGAGAGACTCAAATTCTGCTTGATGGAGTGAATGCTGCAGATCACATCAGCAATCAGTAAGACCAAATATATCTCCAGAGAGCTTTGAATAGGAATCAATGAGCCCTAATCCCAAAAGACTGGGGTTCCCATGATCTTGATCAGTATGATGGGAATGCTACGCACTTGGGGAGAATGTGCCTTCTCATCAGAGTCAGAGCGGACAAAGTTATGAATGATCACACAACCACCTTCCCACCTTTACCAACAAAGCGTTTGTATTAGTCAGGACTGTGACTTGGAAACAACAACAGCCTAATACAATTCAGTTAAGTGAAAAATGGAAATTTATGTGGCTCACATAGATGGGAAGAATACTGGGAAAACTCACATAATACAGAAGTTCTGCAGGAACCAGGGCTTCAGAGGCTGCAACTTGGGACCTGACAATTCCAGGTTCATCTCTGCACACATCTGCTTCTCAGTGTTGAACTCATTCTCTCCCCCTGCAAGCAGGCTTCTTGCACATGGCAAGTACATGCTTACATTCTCCAAGCATCTTTGTTCCAAAGATCAAAAATATTCAAGGAAGAAATCACATGAGCTGATTACCGTACCACTTCCTGAGGCCAGTGGGTCGGCATATTATGATGGGCTTGGCCTGGGTCACTTGCCTCCCCCTTGGCTTTGATGGACAGCCCCATTTAAATCACCCGGAGTAGGAGAAGTCTTTCCCAAAGGAAAAGGGGGTGAGGGTGCTATTACTGGGAGAGGAGAGCAGACACAGCTGAGTGGCTGTGGTCCAACATGACGCTCTATCTGCTCTTACGTGCGTTTTGTCTTTTATCCTCCCCCCACTTCCCACCCAAATTGCTCAGTATAACGTCCTGGATGTTTGATTTACTTTTTAGGGCATGCAGTGGGTAAAAAAAGTATTCCCAAGATAAATGGATGGTATCCCAGAAGCCCAGAATTGAGATGAGAAGTTGCCTAAGGAATTCAGGGGAAGAGTTGGGACGGACAGATGGCAGCATGGAAAGGGCATAAGATATTAACAAATTTTAATATTTATTGAGCACTTACTAAGATTTATTAAGTACTTACTCTGTTATAAACTTTGCTCGGCCTTTTCTTCACAACACCTCTATTTTACAGGTGGTATAACTGAAGCTTAGAGAGGTTAATCAACATTCAAAAGTCACACAGCTCCTAACTGGCCATGCAAGAGTTCCAGAGCCCATTCTCTCGATCAATTTTCCGTATTGCCTCCCCAGGTGAACTAGATGTCAAAAGACGGGGGTTTAAACTATAAACGGGGGGCTTCCCTGGTGGCGCAGTGGTTGGGGGCCTGCCTGCCGGTGCAGGGGACGCGGGTTCGGGCCCTGGTCTGGGAGGATCCCACATGCCGTGGAGCAGCTGGGCCCATGGGCCGCAGCTGCTGAGCCTGTGCGTCTGGAGCCTGTGGTCCCAGGAAGAGGGGCCGCAATAGTGAGAGGCCCGCGCACCGCGATGAGGAGTGGACCCTGCTTGCCGCAACTGGAGAAAGCCCTTGCACGGAAGCGGGGACCCAGCGCAGCCAAAAATAAATAAATAAATAAAATTTAAAATTAAGAAGAAAACATCTATATTTTAAAAAAATTTAAAATAAACAAAAAATAAACTATAAACGGGTGGGTTATTGGGGTGAGTGCTTTTTACTTTCATATATTTTCTAGATTTCTTTTCATGAATGTATATTACTTCTATAATTAAAAACAAAAATACCTTGTACAGAAAACAGAGAAACCTGGGCTATAGTTGTGAATCTGCTCTTAACTCACTCCCCACCCCTAACAACCTTTCTTTTCCCCCCACTCTGGGCCTCTGAGTTCTCTATCATATCTATGGCTGCTGACAGCTCAGATTTCCTGAGATCCTTGTCTGATCTCCCCTCCCAGGCAAGCAAGGGGACCAGTTTCTGGAACTAAGTTAGGTGAGAAGCCTGGACCCATGGATGCAAAATGCCAAACAAAGAGGAACCAGGTCAGGGTGGCCCAGGAAACCAAAAAGTTCCAGGCATAGACTCCAAGGCACGGGGAAAGGATAACCAGCTGGTGTGAAGGAAGGGCTGACAGGGACCAGGTGAGACAGCCCAGCTGGTGCAGGAGAGGCTCCCACTCAGCCAAGCTGAGGCTGAGAGTGCAAACATCCGTGGACACTGCCTTCCCTCTATCTGCACATTTTCCTCTGGGGAACCACCCTTTGCCCACTGCATGCAGTCTCGATGGGACCTGTCCCTCCTGAGCAGAGTGTTAGGACTGAGGACAGATGAAGCACATGCTTCCTCGTGGGGACACCTCACTGTTTCTGATGTTACATCCCCAGAGCTGTGCTGATTCCCATCTGCCCCAAAGATTGCTTCTTCCACTTTTCCTTCAGTTAAGTGTTTGCTTAAGTTCACCAAAGTCAGTTTCTCTCGCTTGTAACCAGAGAACCCTAATAGATACAACTCTCTTTCTCTGTTTGGATGACCTGTTGAGCTGCAGGACCTGGATGGCATCCAGATGAACTGTCTTGCACTTTGGGTCATGGGAGCTCTTGCTGCTCCGTGCAAACACCCTCCCAGCCAGACCCAACCCAGTGCCCAGGATCCCATAACCCCAGCCCCAGGGGCCCGTCCTCATTACATTCCCTTGAATGTGAAACAGACACATTCAGGCCTATCATCCAGGATGTCCCAAGCCAGTTGGAGAGGTGAGTGTGGCCCCTGCGGAACAAGAGAAGCTTCCTGGGGGCTGATAGTCTCGTGCTTTGCTTGGTGGTGCCTCAAGGTGTTAGAGAACGGTCAGATGAGTTGTCAAAGAAAGCTTCATCCAGCACCTAGCAAACAAGAAGGGGGTGGTAAATGTTTGTTGACTGATGACTGTTCCCAGAGCTGGGCCACAAAAATAGAACGTATCTTGACTATGCCAGGCTTCACCCGAGCCGGCCAGCCCTCAAGGAGCACTGGATCAAAGAAAGGGGTGAGATGCCCAGACTGAGAAGGTGGAACTCGAGGGACCACCCTGGCACGTGAACTCTGCTTAGACGTTCATCCACCTCCCTCTCTTCCCCTGGCCTGGTTTTAACTTCCATTAGCCAATTTGTCTCCTATTTCTTTCCGCCCCTCTCCCCTCAGGGCCCAGTCTTTTCTCTTTATGAGGATGCTGATCCTGCATCCTCCTGGCTCCCTAGGAGAGAGACCCAGCCCTAGGCTCTCCTCGAGTCCTTCCCTTAATTGTGGTGCCACCTCCATGCTCACCTGAGCCCTCCAGGAGAGCCTTGGGCCACAAGGAGGGGGGTTCTGAGGAAGTGTTAAGTCTTCTTCCACAGGAAGCATTTAAATGTCATCTTCCCTGTAAACTTGTACTGCTGAGAAAACTTGTTCAGACCAAAAGCAATGTGATGAGAAGGAAGAAGGTATTTTTTTTAAAAGGTTACAAAAATATCAGAACTGATATTTGCACAATGACACTCAAGAGGAATGGAAACTTCAATTTGAGATGTAACTCAGAGTAATACTCATAAGTTTCCCCCATGGCAACACAGCGCTGGAAAATGAAAATAGCATGTGGCTGGTGGCCAGAGACAGACTCTGGCTGCCCTGAACCAGCAACCAGGCCAGCACATCCACAAGTAGGCCAGCCCCATCTGGTACCCAATGGTCATCTCCCATGAAATGATCTCATTTCTCAAGCCAATATCATTTCAGCCTGAGGCTGAAACAGCCAATGGAGGAAGGGACACTATTGAGATTTTAATCTCACTTGCTGGGGGTGGCGTGTGGAGGAGTTAGCCCCCTTCTCCAGGCCACTGCCCTCCTGGACCAGGGGGAGGCCCACCTTTACCTCTACCATAGGCCTTTATGCATTGTTTTAATAATCTTTTATTACAGAAGCAAAACATGTGAGTTTTAGAAAATGAAAAAATCTTGACAAGCAAAAATGAAAAGAACACATTTCCAACCACTCAGAGATTACCACTCTAGCTCCTTAGTATATAGCCTTCCAGATTTTTTCCATGTACAAATTTGTACATGTATTGTTGTGACCAAAATGAAGTCATATGGCACATTGATTTTTTTTCTCTCAACTTTTATTTTGAAAAATTTTAAACCTACAGTAACTTGAAGAACTAGTATAATGAGCATCCATAAACATTTTCCCTAGAATCATAAGTTGGTACCATTTTGTCACATTTGTTTTGTCTCTGTCTCCCTCTGTCCCCAAATACATAAATTTCTATATATCTCTATCCAGATATAGATATGTATATATCTCTATCCAGATATCTATATAGATAAGTATTGCAATATAGATATATAAATACATGTTAGGCATGTGGAATAAGTTGCACATAGCACGGCCCTTCCCCCCTAAATTCCTTAGCATTTCTCCTAAGAACAAGGACAGTAACTTATACCACCACCATACAATCACCACACTCAAAAAATTTAATGCTGATACAATGTTATTAATTAATATACAGCCCATAGTTCCCTAACTGCCCAATACTGACCTTTATAGTTAGTGTTGCAGGTTGTGTTCTTTGGAAGTCAACATATATCGACATGGAGTTTGGGGTGCAAGATGCTTATCAGGCATCTACGCCTGTAAAAGGGAGCAGGTGGAAGCAGGATTGGGCAGAGGAAGAAGTTGCACCACACAGGCCTGGCAAAGTCTTGGTCTACCCAGTGGGGAAGCTCTGGAAGGAGAACTGCCCATCAGAGTATCATGTACGAAGCCAACATGGCTCCACAGCCGCTCCTGGGTCAGTCACTCCATGGGGCTGCCCTGGGAAGGGCCTGACCTGGGGTGAGGCAGCTCTCTCGATGGAGCAGATCTGAAGGCACTGGCTGCGGGCCACTCTCTATGGTTGGGCAGCATGAGGGGTTAGGCTTAGGCTTAGGGTTAGGGGGTCTGCGAGGCACACCTCCTGATCATCCGAAGATGGACTTGTAGTGCCCTTCAAATTCTGTATCCAATCAAGGGTCACTTGTTGCACTAAGTTGTCGTGTCTCCTGTGTCCTTCAAATGGTAACATTTCCCCTGCTTTTATTTTGTCCTTTAGGATATTAACACTTTGAATGGCCCAGTCAGTTGTTTTGTGGAATGTCCTTCAATTTGGATTTGTCTGATACAGAGTTTCCCAACCTCCTTTGTTCAGCCAATAGTCTCCCTTCCATTTTAATAAATTTCATGTTGTGTAATACCCAAACAACAATCAAAATTTCCCAACTGATCAGCCACTTCATCCAATCAGTGTCCAATCCTGGACCACAAATTGCATCTGGTAGTTACGTTCCTTAGGTCTCTTTCCATCTAACACAGTGTCCTTGTCATGTGAGTAAACCTGGTGGAGGGACCAGACCGCTTGTCTTGCAGACCCTGGGCTCTGAGCTCTCCGACCGCTTTCGTGTGGGTGCTCTGCTTGATGACTTCCAGGTAATCATGTTGGGCTATAATTCATCATAGGTGGTTATGTATACTTTGTGGAACGCATATTAGCTGATCAATAGGCACTCTGAGCCTTGAGACATGGGTCCCTCACCGAGTTGCCAACGCTCACTCTCCCCTCTCCTGTTTTCACAGCTCCAGTCCTTCTTCAGGTATTTATAGAAGTGGATGTGCTCTGTCACACCCGTGCTCTCAGCAGGGAGCATCACAGCGGGAATGAGGGAGGAGGGCAGCAAGACCAGCACTGGGGGCAGAGCCTGTGTTCCCACCCTGTGTCCTCACCTTTCTGTGTGACTTCAGGTAATGCCCCTTGACCTCTCCTCTTACCGAACACACAAATACAACACTCCTTGCCCTGCCCAGATTAAGCCAGCTCTCAGAGAAGTTCACACAACCAGTCTGCTTCTGCCACCCCAGCCCAACCCGCCCTCCCTTCAGCGACAGGCAGGCCTGAGCTCAAAGGCTCAGCTGATGTGGCTCAGGAGGGCAGCCAGGTCTCTCAGGCACCACTTCAGACCCAGCACAGAGGCTGAGGTGGAGTGAGGGTACAGGAAGGGCCCACCTCTGCCTTGTGCCTGGCCCAGAAGGAGTCACCAAGAGCTCCCCACTCCCAGTCCTGGGACCCCAGTCAGCAAAGACGCACACACGCACACATGCATGCATGCATGCATGCATGCAAGCACACACACACGCACACACACGCATGCAAGTATACACACCAGCCCCTGCCAAAATCACTTCTCAGCAGCTGCAATACAATTAGGTCAGTCTTCTGGGAATTAGGCACTCCTTGAAAAAGAAAATAGCTATAAATGATTGAGAGCCATTTTCCTGATAAGAACTCATCAGGAGGCAGAGATGTCAGTTAATTAAAAGAATAAAGTGGAGCCTTCTCTGAGCTCAAGACAAACCCAGTGTGGCACCAACAGTGAGATTCCCAGAGCCCTTTGCAGGCACTTACTTTCTGGAAGGAAGGGAGAGCTGTGCTCCCATGGCCGGGGTTAGGGAGGGGAGAGAATGAAAGACAGACAGAGGGACAGAAAGACAGAGGCAGAGATAAAACCATGCAACTCAGATTGGGACTTGAGCCCACGGTCTTTTTTTTTTTTTTTTTTTTTTTGCGGTACGCGGGCCTCTCACTGTTGTGGCCTCCCCCGTCGCGGAGCACAGGCTCCGGATGCACAGGCTCAGCGGCCATGGCTCACGGGCCCAGCCGCTCCACGGCATATGGGATCCTCCCAGACGGGGGCACGAACCCGTATCCCCTGCATCGGCAGGCGGACTCTCAACCACTGCGCCACCAGGGAGGCCCGAGACCACGGTCTTTTAACTGAGATCACACACCTGGTTTCAGGACTATGAAGCTCAGGTTCTTGATGTCTCATCGCAGAAAGAATTCAGTGAGAGACAAAGTGATAGGTAAGAAGTGGATTTATTTAGAGAGAAACACAGAGTGTGGGCCATCTCAGAAGGTGAGAAAGGCACCAGGGTATGGGGTTGTCAATTTTTATAGGGGTGGGTAATTTCACAGGCTAATGAGTGGGAGGAGTATTCCAGCTATTTTGGGAAGGGGTGGGGATTTCCAGGAATTGGGCCACCGCCCACTTTTTGATCCTTATGGTGGGCCTGGGAACTGTCATGGCGCCTGTGGGTGTGTCATTTAGCTTGCTGATGTAAGCATATACTGAGGATCAAGGTCTAGTAGAAGTTGTCCGCCATCTTGGACCCATTTGGTTCTAATCAGTTTATGCCATGTCCTCGGGCTATGTCATTCTTTCAAAAGTTGTGCCCTGTTCCCCCCTGTTTCAACACCACATGATCCCAGGACTTCACGTTGCCTAAGGAGGGCAGTCTGAGACAGGGACATCAAGGAGGGCTGTGGGGTTCCCAAAAGGAAGACCAGCCAAAGGCCCCCACGTCCCAGGATGCCATAGCTGTGGCCTCACCTGTCTCTCAGCAGCATGGCCCGAGTCTCCCCCACCAGGCCCAGTCACGGCTTCAGCTGGCTGTCTGCATCCCTGCAAGCAAGCAATATGCCTGCTGTGCACGGGGAGGGAGTAGGGAAAGACCTCATCAGTCACAAGTGTGCTCCGCATTCCCTCCCAACTGCAGGAAGGCAGGGACCACGTGCTATTCACTTCTACACCAAGTGGGGCAGGGGGGTGCACTGTGGGTGAAGTAGTGTGCCCCTAAAGACCTGAAAGCAAGGAGGAAGGTCACTTTCTGAGACTTAAACTATGAAATTAGCTCAGAGCAAAGCAGAACTATGCATTGTCACCCTAGAGAGATAGATGGACCCTCAGTCCACAAGACCAACCATAGACTGGTTACAAGTACTAATAATCTGTCCAAAGACAGACTGTCTGTGTCACAGGGGTTGGCCAGCTCTGAAAGCATAGGAAAGGGGAATCACCGACAGACCAGGCCCTCCTGAGCAGTGTCCAAGGGAAATGGTGGCCCCATTTCAGTTGATCAAAGAAAGAAATGCCTTTTGGAGGAAGACAGGGCCACATTAGGAATGGAAGTTGCCTCAGACCACCATTTCCCAATGCACAAATCATCGCTGTGTGCCCACCATTGTTAACGCAAGTTCGTGTGCTTGAAGCACAGTGAGGCCAAACAAACCAAAATGTCGGAGTTTGGAGCAGAGAAAGGTTAATTGCAAGGCCATGCAAGGAGACGAGGTGGCTCATGCCCTAAAATGCCCTGAGCTCCTCGAAGCGTTTCGGCAAAGCATTTTAAAAAGCCAGGTGAGGGAGGGGGGTCGCAGGTATGTGATCAGCTCATGCACAGTTCTCTGATTGGCTGATGGTGAGGTAACAGGGCGGTGTCACAGCGATTAACATTTCCAGACCTTAGGCTCCAGAGACCTGGGATTATGTGCTCATGGTCATCAAGTAGTTAACATCTTGCATTTGGTGGTGGGTTTTCACATCTGCAAAACAGCTCAGGAAATGCACATCAAATACTATTATCTAGGTACTTCAGAGAGGAGCCAAAGCAGAGGATATGGGGGAAGGCTTGTCCCAGGAAGGCACCATAGGGTCCTGCTTGGTTACACCAAGACCCCTTCTGATAACCAGGCTTGCCACATGACTGGCCAGCAGGAGGGAAGGCACTGGTCAGGCCACACAAACCTCTGCCCAGCAGTTAGAATTCTCACTGGCAATTCATCAATGGACGTATGATTCTGCCTCAGTCTTCCATGTCTTTGGAGGTGTGGGTTGCCTTCCCTGAGTCCCGTGGGCTTGAAGATACTGACCAGGTGCAGACTAAGAACTGCCTTACGGATTCAGCCTCTCCCCCAGTATCTGCATGCACTTTCTCTACCCAAAGTGGGTACTTGGTTTTAGATGGATGAGGTGTGACCGAGTCCAAGCTCACTCACTCTGCTCGCCACTCAACAGGCCAGTAAATCGGGAGACGAGGTGTTGAGACAAGAAATAGCAACTTTATTCGTAAAGCCAGGTGTCGGAGAAGATGTCCTAGCGTACCATCTTATCGGAGTCTTGATGCTAGTTTATTTTATAGAGCTGAGAGGGTGAGGAGGTGAGGAAGTAAACTAAAAAGGCCATAAGTCCTGCAAAACATCTCCTGGTTTGGCCAGCCTTGGGGAGGGATGTGTTAATTTCTTTTTTCTTGCAGCCGTTCACAGTTGGGCAGGTTCAGAATGCTTCCCTGTGAGCTGAACAAAGGCACTTTAACATTTAGGCAGAGAGGCAGGGTTCCCCAAGGGAGGCCATTATATATGCCCATAGCTATAGACAACATCCTTTTAGTGATTATAGTAACACAAAGTAACGGAGAGCTAAGGTTAAAGTAAAAGAAACAGATCCAACATGGAGTCAGATTTTGTTCTTTCCTGTTACAGAGGGACAGATTGACACACAGGTAACAGAAGAGTTACTGCAAGATTAACCCTAATCTCCTGGCCTTGAGAGCTGAGCCTTGCTCACCATGATGGACATCTCTTTGGCTGTATATTCATTCTTTCCTCTCCCAGCCATGCCTGGCCCAAGCTCCCGCTAACCATTTGATCTGGAGTCCAGCAGCAGGGATGGGGCCAGTGAGCTTCATGCAGTGGAGGAGGGGCTACTGTCCTCCTCACTGGGGGACCCTTCCTCACCCCTGCCAGCTCTAGAAAGTAGGAGGGGGTGAGATGCATTACCCGTTCCTCAAGACAGTGCCACATTCCATGGACAGCCATCTTCTGGGGCCATCTGTGGCTTGTGACACAGGAGATGGGAGTGTTTTAGAGTTTGTTTGTTTTAGTAAACAGCATAAAAAGTCTCCACCGAGCTCTGGACATTGGCTGGGCAGTCAGGGTGGGCAAACAGCTGAGAAGTGTTTCCTCCCCAGGGCAGTGCTCAGTGTGTACCTGACAGCACCTCCCCCAGAGCGAACCAGGCACCCCCAGGACCAGAGGGCAGAGGATGAAACTTCTCAAACCACATTCACCTTCATGCTTAGCATGATGTTCTGACCCTCCCCACTGCCCCTTCATTGTTCCTGGGCTGCTCCAGGGGTGGAAGGAACTGAGCTTTTGGAGTTCAGAGACCATGGTTCCAGTCCAGCCAGGGCTGGATAACTGGTAGATGGAGTTCTGCTGCCAGCTGTGTGCCTACAGGACTGAGTTCACCCAGAGGTGTTGATACAGAGCAGGGCCCTGTGGGACTCCTGGGCACAAAAGCCTTTCTGTGTCTCCCATTTCTTGATTACAGGAAATAGGCTTCATTCAGCCTCCAGGACCTTCCCTGGGCTCCAATGAGCAGGTTCAAACAGTTGTTAATCAGGGAAGGGAGGGGCTGCCGAGACAAGGGAGGGACAGTCAAAGGAAACAATAGTGCAGCCTTGGGGCAGGGTCCTGGTTCCACCTCAAGGGATACACTTAACAATATCTTTGAGCTGTTTTGAAGATACGGAAACCTCTACCAGGTGGGAGAAGTTAAGGGTATGCTGCCCACAAGCACGCAGACCGCAGACCGGCTGGAAAAGAAGGTTGATGATGCTGACTCTCACTCACCTCACCACCAACGAGTCAGAAGAATGTCCACGAGCTGATCACGCCCTCTTTGAACCATTACTATGAAACCCCTCACTACACCCTCCAAGTAGGGACACACAGTTTGTTTGTTTGTTTGTTTTCAATTAATTATTTATTTATTTGGCTGCACTGGGTCCTAGTTGTGTCATGTGGGATCTTCATTGTGGAATGTGGGATCTAGTTCTCTGACCAGGGATCGAACCCAGCCCACCGGCCTTGGGAGTGTGGAGTCTTAACCACTGGACCACCAGGGAAGTCTGGGACACACAGTTTTGAGAGCATTAGTGTGCTGTGGCCCCCTTTGCCTGGCAAAGCAATTAAGTTATTCTTTTCTGCTTCACCCAAAACTCTGTCTCTGAGAATTAATTTGGTGTCAGGGTACAGAGGCTGGCTTCAGCTTCAGTGCCGTATGGGCTAGTAGGGGCCCCAGTCAAGGCCCTGCCATTACTCAGCTGTGTGAGCTTAGGAAAGTCATGGCATCTCCTCCAGGCCTTGGTTTTCATACCTGTAAATTGGGGGTAGGATTGATACTTGTTCTGCCCACTTGGCAGGCGTGGGTCAGTGACACATGGGACCTAATAGTGCTTTGTGAACCATGAAGATGTTGGCCCTCCTCCAAGGCTCCACTGTGGCCCTGCCCTGGCCTCCTAGTGTGCCAGTGTCACAGAGCAGGACTGTATGGGGCCTTCCCCGGGACAGGCCTTCCCCCATGTCCTCTGCTTTAGCTCCTCTCTGAAGGAACTAGATAGTAGTATTTGATACATATTTCCTGAGTTGTTTTACAGATGTGAAAGCCCCTCACCAAATGGAAGATGTTAACTATTTGATGACCATGAGCACATAGCCCCAGGCCTCCTGGAGCTTAAGGACTGATAATGTTAACCCCTATGACACCACCCTGTTCTCTGACCAACATCCAATCACAGACTTGTGCAGAGCTGATCCCATACCCTACAACCCCCCTCCCACACCTGGCTTTTAAAAATACTTTGCCACAACCCTTCAGGGAGGTCGGAGCTTTTTAGGGCATGAGCCAGCTGCCTCCTTGCAGGGCCCTGCAATAAATCACCCTCTGGCCCAAACCCCCATCCTGCCCCACTCACCGAAGTCGGCTTGAACACACACACTCAGCGGATGTTGGTGGGGAAGGGAGGGGTGGAGTGCATACCACAACCCACTCAGCATGGAATTCTGAGCCCCCTCGGTCACCTCTGGGCAGCAAGGTGACCAGCATTTGCTGGGTGCCTGAGGCTGCTGCTCACGCCCCACCACCGGGGGGTGTAGGTGGGGGGCTCCTGGTGCTGTGCCTGTGAGGGAGCTGCTGACTGGGGTGCGCTGACAGCTTTTTCTGAAATGCCAATAAATCACCAATCTCTGTCTGACTCACCAGGATAGATTCAATCACTTTATAAACTCTAATCCTCAGAAGCGCATCACCCGCTTCCCAGTGTCATTATCTTCCCATGGCAGTTGACAAATATAACACCTCGGTTGGGGGTGTTGACTAAAAACATATATGCACAACCTAAAAGTTGAGAGTTATGTTTTATTCGGGGGACATACTGAGGACTTCAAGCCCGGGAGGGAGCATCTCAAGTGATCATGAGAGAACTCCTCCCAGGAGGTGAGGGGGGCAGCTAGGATTTATAGAAGTTTTGCAACAAAGGGCAGGTAGTAGGAACTAAAGGATTACTGTTAATTAAAGAAAACCAGACACCTCAAGTTAGGGAATTTAGTGCTTTTCTGTGTCTGGGAAGATGCAAGAGTTTGCGCTCACTGAAATCATTCCTTTGACGTGCACCTCGGCTATCTGGGGCCGGTATCCTGTGTTTTCACACCCTGAGTTTCCTCAGGGCTCACCGTGGGGAGTGGCTGCAGTCTGATGGCTGCTAAATGGCACGTATTCTTTGTTTTCTTCCTGAGTTCCCTCAGTGCTCACCAGCTCACCACTGTGATTGTGGTGGCTACAATCGCTGATGACTGTGACATCCTTTGTTTACTGATATGGCAGGCAATATTCCATTTCTCAGGGGCATGGCAGGGCTCTGGCCCTGGCGGTGGGGGTGGGAGGTGAGTGCACTGTCTCTGGGTCTTTCTAGGACGTAACTGCTGGTCAGAGGTGCCTGGCTTCTGGTCCCAGCCTGTTCTGGCTGCAATGTGACCTTGGGCAAATTGCTTTCCCTCTCTTTACCTCAGTTTCCCCATCTTTACTAATCAGCATTGATTGAATTCACTGGCTTTACTTGTAAATGCACTTTATTTGTAATGTTTTTGAGTCCTAACCCTCATTCCTTAAGGCAGGTACTTACTTTGTCCTTGTCCTCTTTTTTTTGGTTGCAAATTAAGACACCTGAGGCATGGAGAGGTCAAAGGACAGCCCTACAGGGCACAAGACCAGCGGGTGTTAGAGTCAAGGTTTGAGCAATCTAAGTGCAACTCCCACACCCCTGGGCTGCCCACTCAGGAGGCCAGAAAGGGGATCCTTCAGCCCAGCAGGAGCTCAGGGCCTTCTTTTCACAAGGCGCTTGGGGGATGGGGAAGAGAGAGCCTGAAAAGCACTTGCTGGATTCATTCAGGGAGGCCCAGGAGTGGGCAGGGGAAGGCAGAGAACCCTCCAGGCTGATTGGTGGAGTGAGAGCCCCCAGGGGCTTTCAGAGGCAACACAGGCTGGGCCCAGAGCAAGGACCAGACAGAGGCTGCTTCATGGACAACTTCACCTCCCGCACCCCTCATCCCAAGATGGCCGTGGCCTCCTCCCTCTGAAAATCTCAGAGCCCCAAAAGGCCAGCTCTGCCAGCTGCCCAAGCATGGGGGTGGTGTGAATGAGCCCTGTGCCACCCTAGTGCAGTGATTTGGGGTTTCAGCCGAGGACTCAGCCTCAGCTCACTAGCCTCTACAGGCAGGGGACCCGCAGGCCCCACTGCCAGGGGACACCAAGAACTAGTGGCCTGCCCGGGCTGTCCCCATTCCCCTAGACATGTCCTGAGAGGAGAGGCCCAGGAGGCCCTGGACACTCTGGTGCAGAGGGAACGTGACTTCAGTCCCTGCCACACATATGCTTCCTGGGGGACCCTGGGCAAGCTTAGGACTTGTGGTTTCAAGAGACAGAAACCTGAATCCAACCAGCTCCAGAAAAAAGGGGGTTATCAGGAGGATACTGGGCCTTCTCACCACCCATGTTCCTCAGGGACAGCTAGAATAAAGGACTCAAATACCACAGGGTGCTGCCCACCCCTCCCTGCCCTGTCACTACATCTGCCTTCTTGACTCCCTCCACATGGGAAGAACAGGGCTGCCACAGCTCCAGCCATCACCAGAGGGGGACTGCTCTCTTGCCTTACTTCCAGCCTGTCAAGTCCCAGAGAGGGGCTTTGATTGGCCAAGCTTGTGTCAGTAGCCCATTCCTAGCTCAGTCAGGTTTGCCAAAGGGGCAGGGCAACATGACAAAGGCAGAGCCATTGGCCACCTGTGTGTCCAGATCATTCCCAGAGAAGGAGACTCACTGAGGGCCAGGAAGCCAATCCTTTTGGTGTCTGTTACACCTCTGTGAGACAATTTCCTCACCAGTGAATTGATGCTGATGTTGGTGACCACTCCATGGGTGGCTGTGAGTTATTGATGAGACAGTGCATAAGTAAATTGTTTGGTGCCTGGAAGTAATTCCAAAATATTAGCTTTATTATCGTTGCTGTTGTTGTTAATAGGATTTGCTTTAGCCAAGTGAGGACTGAGGTTCCCACTGAGAAGGCTGTGGATGGGGCAGGGCCTCAGCTATTGGTCCTGCCTGAGCCCTGGTCCTTCTAAGGTCACTCACTGGCCCATGAACGTGCCAAGGAGCAGAGAGGAAGGGCTCCCTCCCTAGCTGCACCCCACCCCACCCCCATCTCGGTTTCAAATGGATGATAATTCTTTGCTACAGTTGGGAGGAACATGCAAGAAAAAGTGAGAAGAGAGAACTGCAAAGTCTTGTTAGCACTTTATTGCTGTTGTTATTAATTATCATCTCCAGAAAACTGCTGGGATTATGAGCCTGTGTTTTCCTCACGTTTCCTCTAATGGCCATTATAATGAGGGAAGCCAAGCAGACTTAATTTGCTAATGCCAACTACTAAATTATGCAAAACCACATCTGCTAATGAATCTCTCCCCTCTGGCTGCTGGTGCTGATTAGTTTGGGGTGCGTTATTGGAGGGAGAAGCGGGGAAGGGGCCCGGTACTCACTGGCCCTCTTCCATACCCAGCAGCCATCCGCCTGTGCACGCCCCCAGATGAGGGCCTCCGAAGATGTGGCTCTCTATCCCAAGAGGCCTTGAGGGGGCTGAATAGATTCTTTGGGTTTTGATTAATCTTAATTCAAGATGGTTTTTGATTTTTTCAGTTTGAAAAGAATCAAATAGCTTATCTCAGAAGGAAGAAAAAGGACACCTTTGAATTAAATGTAAGCCCACGAATGACTTCTCTTTCTCTGCTCTATTTCTGATGACTATTTATAGATCTGAGTCCCGTCACTGCAAATGAGGGATCTTTTCCTCCTCCCCCAGCCCCTATTGCTCCCATCCCAGCTCCCTGAGGGTGATGGTCATTCGGACAGCTCAGCTGAGGCTTCCCTCCAGACAAGGAGCTCCTCCAGGAGAGGGGCTGGGTCTGCATGCCCAGGGCCAGGCTGAAGCTGGGCACAGGGCAGGCCTCATATCCATCTGTTAATTGGGTAAGTCACAGCAAGTTAAGGGACTTATTTAGGCCAAAGAAGGTAGTTTACCAGAAGCATGTAGGCAGCTCACAGATGAAGAGAAAGACTTGAGTGAACTTTTCCAGCCTTGGAAAGGGCAGGAGCTGGGGCAGCCTGGGGACCCAGGTGACACGAACTGTATTTTTAGGGCACAAATCCTCTCCAGGTGTTCTTAGCCAAGGTGGTTCAAATCTCTCAGTAGCAACCCACTGTGTGATCTTGGACAAGTTTCTGAATCTCTCCGGAGCTAATTTATTCTGTGAAATGGGGCTCGCAGAGCCTTTCTCCCCATCTCTCACAGTTGCTGTGTGTGTAACCTAGATGCCAGCTGCAGTCATGCTCTTCTTTGAAATTTAAATTAAATTGGCTGAGACCTCCCTCCCTTGTGAACAGGAAATCCAACATTTTCCCCCAAGATTTCTGTGACTCCCTGGGGATGGCTGCACTCAGGGCCACCTCCTGCCCCTGCTGGTGTCTCCAGCTCACCTGTGTCTCACCCTCGTGACTGCTGTGGCGCCTACTCAGTGCTGATCTCAGCATGCAACGCAGCCCTCCCTAGAGGCTCCCCGGAGACATTTATGTGGAAGAGTCTTTATTGAAATGGGGCGGGGGAAGAGGAGGGTTGCACTGCCAACCACAAACAAACCGACAAAGAGAAATCAGCCTCCTGCCATCTTGCCCTGCACTGCCCACCCCCCTCCTCTCTTCTCCTCTTCCCCAGCCTCGCCCAAAGTCTCCTTACATTTCTTATGTGGAGCAATTGGGTGACCTCTTTGCTTCACTGTCATCTTCCAAACTAGGATATTACCTTCCACCTCTGAAGTGTTTTATCAAAGAATTTCCTATAGTTGGTGTCCTTTCTTAATTTTTTTTTAACTTTTTTTTTCTTTCTTGGCTGTGCCACGTTGCTTGCAGGACCCTAGTTCCCCAACCAGGGATCAAACCCATGCCCCCTGCATTGGAAGCCGGAGTCCTAACCACTGGACTGCCAGGGAATTCCCTAATACCCCTATTTAGCAGTGCCAGCCATCAAAATAATTTTTTCATATCCAATGCATGAAGAGCAGGTAAATGTGAAAGTGCTTTGAAAACCACAAAATACAGCCCACAAATGAAGGGTCATTTACCTGTTTCTACAAGTAACCCCTTGTGCACAAAGCTTCCTTGGAGGTATCTAAGCTTCTCTTTGCTCGTGTTACTGACATCCTTCTCTTCCCATTGCTGGTCTTGTATAAGATTCTATTGATTTTTCTGAAACAGTTCTTTACAGGCTCAAAAGGAACTCAGTCCCCTGAAATTAAATGAATCTATCTCTAACTTTCCCTTCCCAGTTTTTAAACTTTTTATTGGAAAATAATTTACATAGGGAAGGACATACCAGTTTTCACACCTGCATCACCAGCCCTCAGCTCAAGACACAGAGCATGACCAACTCCTGGAAGCATCCCCTGCGTTTCCTTCAGTCACTGCCCCCAAAGGGGGACCCAGCCATCCTGACCTCTACCAGCTACATCAGCTGTGCCTGCTTCTGTCCTTTATGTGCACAGAGTCTTACCATGTACACTCTGATGTGTCTGGCTCCTTCCCCACGTACGTCTGTGAGATTCATGAATATTATTGCGTGTCCCCATTGCTGCATAGAACTCTATCGTGTGCAGTATCTACTGTTGATGAACATTTGGGTAGTTTCCACTTCTTTGGACATCCTAGTAGATGTTTTCAGCACACATATGGATGTATTCCTGTTGGGTATCTACCTCGGAATAAAATGACTGGTTCATAAGGTATTCATGTGTTCATTTAAAATAGAAATTGCCATATATTTTTCTTCCCACTGTCTCTTCTGAGTGTCTACTACTCTCAGGTCACATTCTGCAGGTCACATGCCTATGGAACACGCTACACAGCAGTGCTGGAATCTGAGCCTACGCTCAGAGTCTGACCTCCTAACCACTAGGCAACACAGCTTTCCTGTGTTTCTGAGAACAAAGACTCTAGTATACAGTAGAAAGTTGTGTGTATTTTGCAATGTAAACCTCCAAACCTGGAACTTAGGAGAACAGAACATTCTATAATGTGCAGTGGGCATATCTTCACTCCAGAAGGAAACACTATCACTCACTTCTAAGGTTGTTTGCTATCCAAACATCCTAGAAATGGTCATCTGGAATAAAGGCAGTCAGTGCCTCTGTTCACAAAAGGTGCAAAAGTGCGAGAGACCCTAGAGGATCATCCCCTAACACCCAGCTGCTCGGCCTGGAGACTGGGCTCTGGCCACCTGTGGCATCTCTCACCTCCATCACCAGCAGAGGTGCTGGGGGCTGAAGAGGGCCTGGGAGGCTGGCCTGGAAGGGGGACTGCGGTGCCACCTGGTGGCAGCCTCTGAGCAGTGGCGAGGCCAGTCTGGGCCGGCCTTGCTGCGGGCTCTGAGGACACCAGGTGCTACCACCCTGGGGGTCACACTAAGGCCTCAGCCCAGGCCCCGCAGGGCTCAGCTCCATCTCTCTGCCCTTTGCCTCTTCCTCCTTCACCTCCACTCCCCTGGACCCTCTCCGTCTCCCTGTACTTTATCCTCTCTTCCTTGCTTCTTCTCCTCTCCTTCTCGCCTTTCGTGTATCTCTCTTACTTTCCTTCTCTTGCTTCCTCTCTTGATGATTTTATCTCAGGGGCTGTGGACAAACTTTAAAAAACAAATTAAACAAGTACGAACCACAAATGTGAGGAAACAAGCAAGTGAGGCCCACCCACAATCCCCCACCCAGAGATAACCACCATGAACAACATCCCCAGAGTTTTATATCACACATGGCCACACATATTAGCACGTTTCTCGCCAAACTGGGATCTTACGTAGACAAAGCTCACGCTTCCCAGCTACTACAGAGACAGGGGGGCCTGTGGAGGGGGCCTGGAGGAAGACTTTCTTCCCCTTGAGAAAAGGAACGAGAAGGAGCCCAGGACCACTGCTGGCTGCCCAGGGCCTTGAACTTCAGGACCCAGACAATCCTGAGTCCCCTCTCCTAGCCCATTCCTGTCAGCAGGGTGAGGCAGGGGGCAAGTCAGGCAAGTCAGGCCTTGGCAGTGAGGGTCCTTGGGAACGGGGCCTGGGGCAGAGACTACCTGGGCACCCCCAGCCCTGAGCAGTGGCCAGATTAGAGGGGGTGTGTGTTGGGCAGCAAGGTAACATGGCTGGTATGTGTGCACGCACTCACACAGCAGCCCCTGGGGGCCCTGACACGGCCGCACACAATCCAGTCATAATTTAGTGCAAACAATAGAAATACTTTTTTTTTTATTCAAAGAAATACACAAACTTGAAAAAAGTACTGGTGTGTGTTAGTGGGATCATCAGTACAGAGCCAGTATGGACAACACCTTCAAGAAGTTTGGCTGGCCTGGAGGTGATGTATTAATGAACTAGATGGGGGAAATCCTTTCACAATGTATACATATCAAATCACCAGAATGTACACTTTAAGCAACTCATAGTTTTATCTGACTTCAGATTTAGGGATGATTTTTTAGATTTGACACCAGAAGCAAAGGCAGCAAAAGCTAAAATAAGTGAGACTACATCAAACTGAAAAGTTTCTGCCAAGCAAAAGAAACCATCAACAAAATGAAAAGGCAACCTACCAAATGGGAGAAAATATTTGCGAACAGTATATCTGGTAAGGGGTTAATATCCAAAATACATAAACACAACTCAATAGCAAAAACAGACAATCTAATTTAAAAATAGGCAGAGGATTGGAATAGACTTTTTCACAAAGACAAAAGGTACGTGAAAAGGAGCTTTACATCACTAATCATCAGGGAGATGCAAATCAAAACCACAGTGAGATATCACATCACATCTATTAGAATGGCTATCAAAAAGATAAGAAATAATATGTATTAGCAAGGATGTGGAGAAAAGGAGGTCTCTGGACCTTGCCTCCTGTCTCTAAAATGGAGAAAAATCAATCCCATCCCTCGGCTGCCTAGAGGACAAACTAGAAACTTCCTGTAAAAGTGCTTTGTAAACCAAGGTGCTGTAGACCCTCAAGGGAATTGTGTGGGGTACAGGTGGTGCCCCACTAGAAGGTTCCCTCCTTTGAGGGCGGAAACATGGGCTCAGTAAATGCTTGCTGGATAATGAATGAATCTTTTCACCTGAAATAAGAAAATTAAAGCCCTGGGTCCCTAGAATGTTTAGCAAGGGGACAGGAGGGAAGCGGAAATGCTAACCACACCCAGAGTGTGTCTCCTGTCTTCTCTCCTCTCCCTCCTTCCCTTCCTTCCTTTTCCTTTGATTCAATACACATTCTCTCTCCTGACTTTTTAGGGGGAGGAGAGAGTAACAATGACACTGACAACAGCTCCTCGCTTCTTTTTTTTTGTTAACGTCTTTATTGGAGTATAATTGCTTTACAATGGTGTGTTCGTTTCTGCCTTATAACAAAGTGAATCAGCTATACATATACATATGTTCCCATATCTCTTCCCTCTTGCATCTCCCTCCCTCCCACCCTCCCTATCCCACCCCTCTAGGTGGTCACAAAGCACCAAGCTGATCTCCCCGTGCTATGCGGCTGCTTCCCACTAGCTATCTATTTTACGTTTGGTAGTGTATATATGTCCATGCCACTCTCTCACTTTGTCACAGCTTAACCTTCCCCCTCTCCATGTCCTCAAGTCCATTCTTTAGTAGGTCTGTGTCTTTATTCCCGTCTTGCCCCTAGGTTCTTCATGATCTTTTTTTTTTTCTTAGATTCCATATATATGTGTTAGCCTAAGGTATTTGTTTTTCTCTTTCTGACTTACTTCACTCTGAATGACAGACTCTAGGTCCATCCACCTCACTACAAATAACTCAATTTCATTTCTTTTTATGGCTGAGTAATATTCCATTGTATATATGTGCTACATCTTCTTTATACATTCATCTGTTGATGGACATTTAGGTTGCTTCCACGTCCTGGCTAGCACAGGCTCCGGACGCACAGGCTCAGCGGCCATGGCTCATGGGCCCAGCCGCTGCGCGGCAAGTGGGATTTTACTGGACCGGGGCACGAACCCGTGTCCCCTGCATCGGCAGGTGGACTCTCAACCACTGCGCCACCAGGGAAGCCCCTGCATGACTCTTTTTGAATCATGGTTTTCTCCGGGTATATGCCCAGTATTGGGATTGCTGGGTCATATGGTAATTCTATTTTTAGTTTTTTGAGGAACCTCCATACTGTTCTCCATAGTGGCTGTATCAATTTACATTCCCACCAACAGCGCAAGAGGGTTCCCTTTTCTCCACACCCTCTCCAGCATTTATTTGTAGATTTTTTGATGATGGCCATTCTGACCGGTGTGAGATGATACCTCATTGTAGTTTTGATTTGCATTTCTCTAATGATTAATGATGTTGAGCATCCTTTCACGTGTTTGTTGACAATCTGTACGTCTTCTTCGGCAGCTCCTCATTTTTGCACACACCTCACAGTTTACAAAGCACTGTCACATGATCACATCTGTTTTCTCTTTTGATCACTGAAATTCAAATTTAACTAGGCCATCCTGTGTTTCGTCTGGCAACCTAATACGCAGCCCCTGGGAGACCTCCCTCAGCACCCGCAGGCCCTCTGCCCAGGCCCTCCCAGGGACTCTTGGTTCCTGGTTTATCTGGAATTCATTGATCCAGGCTTCAGAAATGGCCTGAGCGTCCGTCCCCCGCCACCCCCCCCACCCGGCCCCGTGAAGAGTCCTGTGTCAGACTCTCTCGGGGTGAGGTGACCTGGCAGGAGAACCCCCGGTCCCGGTTCCGTAGCAGAGCAACACTGTTACAAGGTAGGGAGTGCCAAGTACATCCATGATGTGGCAACTGAGGCCTACAAAGGAAGTTACACCATCTCTCTAAGTGTGAAAGCTGTGGTACTCCTCCGCCGCTTGCACCAACCGCCTCTCTTCCTGAAGCGTTTCCCTTCCTTCCTGTGCCCTCCTACCCGTGCTCCTTCCCAGATTTCCCTCTAGACCAACCATCAGTAACCCTGAATGTCTGGAAGGAAAAGTCTCTCAGTGCCTCCCTTCCTGGAAGCCGTTCATTCTCTCTTTCAACCAGTATTTCGTCGGGTCTTTTGTGTGTCAAGCCCTGGGCTGGACGCACTGTCACCACGTGGGTCCTGCGGGTCCCGGGCCAGCAAGGATGGCGGCCTCCCCTCTCCCCTCCACCCTGCCTTCCTGCTTTCCTCCCTCCCCCCTCCCCCCATACCCTCTGCCCACCGTCTGAGCAGGCCTCCCACTCGGTGCCCGGGACACACCTCTGACCTCCTTGCTCTCACGGGGCCTTCAGAAAGACCCTCGCTGTCACAGAGGAGGGGATGTATCCTCGGTTTTCTCTCCTCTTTGATTCATTTTCAGAGCAAAGAAAGATAACCTCCAACCTGAGGGAAACGCGGGTTGTTTTCCTCCTGGTGGTGGAGGAAAATCATTTCACAAGCCAGTCCGCCCTCTGGTGGCCAGTGTCGGGGACCGGCCGCGTTTGCGTTACCCCGACGTGCTCGGGAGGCTGGGACCCCTGCGGCATCGCTCGGCCCTCGCTCCCCCCTCGCTCTCCCGGCCACCTGGTGCAACCCTCCCTCTGAGTCCCCCTCCGAGACCCCCTGCTCCTGGAACCTTCCTTGTAACAGTGTTGCTCTGCTACGGAACCGGGACCGGGGGTTCTCCGGGGCACACCTTGCCAGGTCACCTCACCCCCGGAGAGTCTGGCACAGGGCTGTCTTCACGGGGGGCGCTCGGGCCATCTCTGAAGCCTGGATCAATGAATTCCAGATAAACCCAGAATCAGGCGTCACGGGGAGGGCCTGTGCCGAAGGCCTGCGGGTGCTGAGGGAGGTCTCCCAGGGGCTGCGTTATTACTTAGTTTGTCACATGAAACACAGGATGTTCCAGTTAAAATTTAATTTCAGATATACAATAAATGAAAAAACACATTTTTTTTTGGTATAAGTATGTCCCAAATACTGCAGGGTGCATACATACTTAAGCTAAAAAATGTTTTTGTTGTTTCTCTGAAATTTGAATTTAACTCATGTCCTGTATTTCATTTGCTAAATCTGGCAACCCTACTGAGTGGAGTAATGGCCATAGGAGGCCATCTGGACAAGGTGGGGGTGGGCCGGAAGGAGGCTGGGCAGGCAGGTCCCCAGAGAGGCTGGGGAAAGGCAGGGGGTCTGGGTCTAAATCCAGCTTGGGGCCACAGAGAAGAGAACAGTAATGCAAAATTCAAAGCATTTTTACCTGGAATTTACATTCAAATCATGGTGGTGAGATGAGGGTGAAAACAATGAGAACCTTGCCTGTCCTCAGGGCTCTACTCAAATGCTGATCTCACCCCACCCAACTACCCCCACCCCCCTTCCCTAGGGCTGCACCCATACATCCATTAGCAGCATTGTTACAAGGCTAAATACAAATACATTTTACAGATGTGGAAACTGAGGCCTAAAAAAAAGTTATAAAATGCCTGTAAAGTCACACACCACAGTTGAAAGCCGTGGTACCATTCCTCCACCACTTTCGCCATTCCTCTCTCTTCCAGAAGTGTTTCCCTCTCCTTCCTGTCCCCTCCTACCAGTGGCCCTCCCTCCAATGTCTTCAAACTTGAGTCTACAGGACATACCAGCATATACCACACCCTTAAGGGCAGAGTTGGCCTCCTCCATGTTTCCCCCAAGGCACCTAGAAGGTATCAATAATTGGTGTGAAATGAATGGATTTAAAGAGGAAAAGTCTGGGACTTCCCAGACTTTTTGATGGTCCACATCAAAAAAAAACCAAAAAAAACAACAACAAAAAAACCAAACAAAACACTTTAGAAATAAATAAAGAGGAAAAGTCTAACTTGGGAGCGGCTGCCTCCCAAGCCTAACTTATAAGGTAGTTAATTGGTGTAAAGTCCCTAGAAAGAGGCCTAGCAACAGTGTCAGGGCTCTGGAAATGTCAGCACTTTCCTTCGTGACAACTGCCGAAACACTGCTTCCTGTGAGGTGTCACCAGTGATTTTTCTCCTGGAATGGTATTGCATTGCAGTTCTTTCCCACATGTGATGGCATCCTTGACAATCACAAGACATTTTGGGGAGATTTCCTTTGCTTTCTGGACAAGGGTTCAGGTGGGTGTCGAGAGCACGATGTGATATCATATTCCCTCAGAGAAACTATCTCTTGGCCTCATTTCCCCGTGACCATAGCTGTGCATCTATGTTTCTAGCAATATTAGAACCCATTTATAATGATTTATGGTAATTACACTGGACAGGAGTTTGATGGCTATTAGCCCTCTTTATTTGGCTGAAAAACATTTGAAGCGTGAAGCTGTGTGAGGCAATCTGTGCCAGCACCATCACGAAGCATCCTTGTGTTTGGAACCAATTTAGAGTGCCATTTTTGATATCACAGGTTATCCATCTTCGGATTCCAAGTCCTGAGGATCTGTGTTCTCCTGCTCTGGTATCAGGAGGACAGCCAGCGGCAGCAGGCCTGCCCTGGGAGTGGGCAGCCAGGCTGGCACCAGCCCTAGGAATTGAATTCCCAGGGGACGCTGGGTCACCTAACACTCAGCTTTTTTACCAGCATCATTCCACCTCCTGCTTGCAGCAAGATCCTAGGACAAATGGAAACACCGGCTAGTGTGTTGCCTCAGCATGCCCTCCTCTTCACTTCACTAACAGAGTGAAAAGGCTAGCTAGGACTGCTTAGGCCAGCACACACCAGTGCCGGCTGTTTGGGGCCGGCATTCACGCCAGACCTGATGTTCAGGGTTTGAGTATCACTCCTGAGTAGAACAGTCATGGAATTATAATAAATAAGAATCTCTCAAGCTGTGACTGTGTCATGCCAAAATAGCTGGATTAAAAAGTAGAAAATTCATCAACAGGCCAGATGTTTAATTTTCCACAATGACAAATAGAACACATTCCATCTAAATGTTTTCATGTAGATATATACTCTGGCTTTTTTTCAGATCACTGCAACCTGCCCACACCAACACCTAGGAGATGGTTTCATATATGCACATCTTTATAAGCATGGGAAAAGTAGAGTCTGCCCAGGAAGAACTGAAGTAAGGCCATGAAAGTGCAAGACTGACCCACAGCCACTGCTGCTGTCCTGACTCCCTCACTGTTTCCAGGGCCCCCTGGGAAGATGTCTCTCTCTAAAAGCAAGAACAGCAGGTGCCATGTGACTTGTCTGACCATCGTTTTAATGAGAAAGAACAATAAGGGAGCAATTACTGGGCTGAGGAGCCCAGGGCTGCCTGGGCCTGGCAGGTCCGATTCATTTATCCTCCTCTTTGTTGGGAAACTTGGATTGACTTTAATGATGAGAAATAAAGCAGCTTTCAGGAGGCTCTCTCGACACTAATGGAGCCTGGGAACCCTTTCTTTAGATAGACATTGAAATATGCAAGAACACCTATGTCATCTGAATGCCCATGACCAAGTTTTGGACATTTCAACTGCTCTTGGTAATTGGATTCTGTAAAACTCCAGTCATTTCTGTCTCCATCTGGTGGTGGGGGTGGGGGTGGGGGTTGGGGGGGACGGAATTCATTGTTTTAATATCCACTGGTAAACTTAGGGTTTTATTTGCACAGAGAAAACCCATGAAACAGAAACTGAAGATAAGGATGGGAAAACTACTTCAGTGTTTGTGCAGGTGACTTTAGAACTTCCCTCTCCCTCTCTTTCTGCCTCTGCCTTGGCTGGGGGAATGCGCACGGGACCACCAGACACTGATGTTTTTAGGCCATCCGCTCTCTGCTTCTACTAAGGCTGGGACAGGAAGCCATTTACAGTAGCCGGGGGAGGGTAATGATTCCAGCTTCCCTCCAGAGACATAACACAAACCTGGAGGCAGGTGTCCACCTGAGTGCCCCGGTCTAGAGGCCAGGCTCTGAGGAGCAGGGGCTGAGGGAGCAGCTTTCTGCTTTAGTTAACTAAGCCTCCTCTGTGCTGGCCTGTGCCCTGGCCCCAGCTGTGCAGTGGGTGCCTGGCATCCTAGAGCCCTCTGCTCTCCCTCCCTGGTACTTCCATCCGCACCCGCAGCCAGACATTTCCTCTGAGCCTAAGAGACAAAACTCTTACTGCCTTCTTGACATCTCCACATGGATGAGTCAAGCTCAACACATTCAAACCAAACCCCGGTGCTTCCCCTACCTACTCCCATTCCAGTGCTCCCTGTCTCCAGGAAGGACACTCTGACCTTCCAATGCATAAGCCAGAAACCTAGAAGGCACCTATGTCCCCTTGGAGTTATCCTTGTCTCACCCATGTCCGTCAGTGGCACTGGCATACTTCCAACCTCCAGAATCTGCATGAAGAAGTCAGGGGAAGCCATTCTTCTAGGCAAGGCAGTCTGGAAATGCCAGGAAGCTAGAATTCTCCAGGAGCAGCCTTTGACCAGTGACTGATGGCTCCCTCATTCCTCTGAGATGCGTGTTTTATCTCATTTCACCAAGTTTCCTGCAGGATTAAGCTCCATTTGCCCAAGGCAGGATGGGCTACATGGGCTTGCGATGTGTACAGCTGCATGAGGCCCCATTGCTTAAAGGGCCCTGTGCTTGGCTGAATACTCTGCTGTTGTCGTTCTGAATTTCTCAATAATTTATAAGCACAAGGCCTCACATTTTCATTTTGTACCAACCCTGCAAATTGCACAGCTGGCCCTGCCCAAGGGGTAGCTGGTTTGAGAATACCCTGGCTGCCTTCCCTCCTTCCTTCCCTGTCTCTCTTCTCCACTCGCCTGCTGGTATTTCCTGACCCCAAATAAACTACTTGAACTCAAATCCTCATCTCAGGGTCTGCTTCTGGAGGAAGCTGACCCATGACCCCAACATATCCATTTCTCCAGAATTTGTCCACTGCCCTTGGTTTATCCTCATCTCGCCATGACACTCTCTCTCCTGGACCACTGCAGTAGACTCCCAACTGTTATTTGCATGTCCACTTTGTTCCCTCCAATTCCTTCTCCACAGTAGCCAGAGGGTTGGTTGGTTTGAATATAAAGATAATCATGTCACTTTCCCGCTTGAAACATTTCAAGGGTTAATTTTTTTTTTTTTTTTTTGCGGTACGCGGGCCTCTCACTGTTGTGGCCTCTCCCGTTGCAGAGCACAGGCTCCGGACGCGCAGGCTCAGCGGACATGGCTCACGGGCCCAGCCGCTCCGCGGCATATGGGATCCTCCCAGACCGGGGCACAAACCCGTATCCCCTGCATCGGCAGGCGGACTCTCAACCACTGCACCACCAGGGAGGCCCTCAAGGGTTAATTATTGAAGCTGGGTGATGGTATGTAGGGATCTGTGATCTTTTTCTTTCTACTTCTGCATATATTTTTTAAATTCTATAATAAAAGCTAAATTAAAACAAAGTCTCAATCACTTCCCAAAGCTATTATGAGAACAGACAAAACCACGGTGGCCCATGAGACCTACAGGAGCTGGCGGCCCTTGTATTTTTGCTGTCTGCACATTAGCTATAATGGCCTTTCTTTTCCTTAGATGCACTGTGATCCTTTTGGCCTCAGGGCCACTGCACATGTTGTGCCCTCTGCCAGGAATGCCTTCTCTCATACTCTTACTCCCTCCCAACTTAACCTCTCTGTTTCTCAGTTTTTCCTCATCTGCAAAACAAAGATGATACTAGTACCTACTACACAGTGTTTTCTCATAGGATTGTTATTAGGATAAAAGTGCCTGGCACAAAGCAAACACTCAAAGAACACCAGCTATTGATACTGTAAATATAACACTGCTGGGCTTCCCTGGTGGCACAGTGATTAAGAATCCGCCTGCCAATGCAGGGGACACGGGTTCAATCCCTGGTCCGGGAAGATCCCACATGCCACAAAGCAACGAAGCCAGTGTGCCACAACTACTGAGCCTGCACACCTAGAGCTCATGCTCCACAACAAGAGAAGCCACTGCAATGAGAAGCCCAAGCACGGCAACAAAGAGTAGCCCCCGCTCGCTACAACTAGAGAAAGTCCGCGCACAGCAACAAAGACCCAACGCAGCCAAAAATAAATAAATTATTTATTAAAAAATAATAATAACACTGCTTCCTCCAGGATTTGAATAAAATTGACAATCCAGGAAGCCTGGCCATGTTTATTCTGAGTTCCCTCGGTGTCTGTACCTCAAGAAGATCCTAAGCCAGCCAGTTGCTGTCTACCCTCCACTTGTTATGGTGAGAATCAAATGAACCTTAAAGATATCGAGGGCCTACAGGCATGAAGCATGATTATTGTATGCTTGGGGGACCCAAGAGAAGCAATGTGGCTCAGTGAATCAGAAGCCTTGAGGCTCTGCCAACCTGCTTAACTGGTTCCTTCTAGCTGCTGTTGGCCTTTGATTGGGCAACCACACATTCAATCAAGTTCAACCTGAGGTTATCAGAATTAACCAGATGTCAAACACTTCCTCTCTGATTCAGCCAGCTTCTTGACCTGCTATGTGGCCATCTGATTATGGTTTAAGTGGGTATCATCATGTCCACAGGAATCCCAAAAGCCATGAGGTGCTGGAGTTAGGAAGGAGAGAGCAGCCCACGGTTCCTATGGTAGACTGAATGTTTGTGTCCCCACAAAATTCACATGTTAAGATCCTAATTCCCAATGTGATGGTATTTGGGAGGTGATTAGGTCATGAGGATGGAGCCCTCATGAATGAGACTGGTGCCCTTATAAAAAGCACCTCAGAGAGCTCCCTTGCCCCTTTGGCCATGTGTGGTTATACTGAGAGGACTGCTATCCATGAACCAGGAAGCAAACCCTCACCAGACACCAAATCTGCCAATACTTTAATCTTGAACTTACCAGCCTCCAGAACTGTGGGAAATAAATGTTTATTGTTTAAGCCAGCTAGTTTCTGGTATTTTTGTTATAGCAGCCCGAATGGACTGAGATAGTTACCAAATGCCCAATAATGTCCAGTCTCTGTGGCAACCTTTTGAGACTCCTCATTGATTCATCCCAAAATTACTCTTCTTAGGGGTTCTAAGGTTCAGAAGAGTCTGGAAACTTGCTAAAAGTCACACAGGGAAGATTCAAAACCAGATTTGCCTGGCCCTAAGCCTGAACTCTTTCTCCAAGTTTCAGCATTTCCCAAACTCAAGATTCCTAGGCCCCATTCTCCCACTGCTAATTCAGTAAATCCAAGGGCAGGCCTGAGAATTTGTATTTTAAAAGTGACTCTGAAGATCATCTAGGTTTGAGAACCATTTATAGAGAGCAACTGTATTTCCCCAAATCCAAACAAAATGGCCCCATGAGGCTCAGTTTGTGAGCTGGGCCCAATTTCACCACTTGCTTTAAACAATTAGTTAACCAGTCTCTTTTACATCATGCCTGTCTTATTTCAAATCAAGCCTTTTAACATCTAAACATATAAAGGCCTTTATTTATTGACCAAATCTCTGTCCCAAGACAGCATTTATTCTTTGACTATGTGCACTGTAGACCCCTCTGGTCCTCTGCCCTCTCTTGTACTGTAAACTCTTAGAAACAGAAATTGAGTATGTATCATTTCATCCTACACAGAAAGACACATAATACATGCCTCAGCCCAGCACACGTGGCTTGATAGGAAAAGATGTCCACCTTGTCATCTTCCAGTTTTAGTTCCTGGAGTTCTATAGACTCCTTTCTGGTAGGAAAATTAGACCAAGAGCTGCTTTAAAGATACAGTTCTATGCCCTCCAAGGCATTAATAAACTGGAATCATGTAGGAGCTTTCTAGAGCAGAACCATCTCTGCAGTCAGAGCTGAGAGTCTGAACCAATTCAGGAGAGAAGTTGCTGCTTATGAAAAGCAGATTTGCTGAGCTTATAAATGGATTTTTTTATGAACTTCTTGTCCTGCCTCTGATTTCGGCACTGGATCATGCTAGATTATGCTTCTAATGCCTTTCCCAATTCAAAAATAAGGCTTACAATAACAACCACTTTTAATAAGTCAAGGAATTTATCTAAAGAATGGCTTATTTCATGCAGACTGTATTTCTCTCTATTCAAACACTATAACACTCTTGCTCCACTACCATCAACAGAAAGCCTCAGGGAGCAATAACTAACTTAATAGTTAAAATAAATGTTTAAATTTTCTGTGTAAAAAATAATAATGTAGCTAAACTTAAACATTAGAAAACAAATTATTGGCTTTCCTTCAGAGTTGGCCAGAAAATATATTAAAAATGCCACCAAAATAATTTTTTAAATGCTGGAAAGGCAGAGAAATGATTATGACAGTATAAATGATGACAAAACTTTTTAATGAAGAGGAAAACTTAGTCAATTAACTCTTGTGTACACCATGGCAGGAAATGTGTTTAATCTTTTCCCACTGAACTGTGTTTCTTCTTACTAAACTGATTCAATTTGCCTGACTGGCATCAAGACTATATGTGCAATTCACTTCTGTTAGGGCAGTTAACTCAGTCCCTGCATGTATGGCAGAGACGAATACTGTGTGGAGTGTGGTGGCCTTGCTTGTCTAGACATCTCATCACTTGGACTTGGGGACCAAACACATGCCAGGTGACAGCCCCAGGATTTAGCCACTGTAACCTTTTCATTGGGGTCACTAGACAGACACTATATGGACATAAACCAAAGGCACACTGAGGAAGGGGCACAACTGAGCCTGAGATGGGGACTTTGCAGCCATGTCTTGAAGGATGAATAGGAGAACAACTAGCAGATCACATTGTCTCGGAGACCCAATAACCAGCTAACTGCTGCATAATCACTTCATTACCTGCTGCAGAGCCGGTGCAGTGCTGAGTCCTCTCTCCTTGCAAACATCCTCTCCTCTTAAAGAAAGTGTTACTGGCAGGAGATTACTGCTGGCACACATCCTCAACTTTCCATTTCTCAGTTTCCATGATTTCCTTTGCTAACCCACTGGACTGGCTTGGGCAGCACATCCGCGGCTGTGGTGACAGGGAGCACTTCCTTCCGCTCCTCCTTATGGTGGTCCATCAGCACAATCAGCCCATGGTTGGTGCAGTACTACTCAGGCAGCTGTCTTGTCAGCTTGACTGTGTCCCTCTGTCCAGCACTCATTTTCAGTTATTCTAATCTTTCCTATATCAACCTATGACCTTTTAATCCAATGTCCTACACAGACCAGGGAGAAAAGACATCCAGTGGGCCACCAAGGCCTGGGGCTCTGGAGGTACAGTGAGGGATCCTTCAGGGTAAAAGTAGTTTCAGTGGCCTGAGTATTTGTGGTCAGCCCTGCCCAAAACCATTCCCAAATGGCACTCTTTGTGCATGATGGGCTCCACTTTAAGAACACTCAATTTATGAAAACCCAAATTGACAAAATAAATACCTCAAGGGCACATGTGTTTCACTCAGCATTCGGGGTGCTTCTTCAATCTGAGATTCATGTATTTCAAGTCTGACTATTCTTTTTCTGTAGGGTCATTTCTCATGTTGCTTAACTATCTCAAATTCTCAGGGGCTCTAATTCTTCTGTGGTTGTGTCTGCTGATATTCTCTAATGGTCTATGAATTTTGTGTGTGAGCTCATCTTTCCTGGGGGCACATACGTGTGTGTGTGTATGTATGCCCTCACACATGTGTTCTGTGAACTCTGGAATGTGGAAATGTCCCCACAGAGCAGGTCTGAGTTCCCCTCTGCCGAATACACAGGTATTTCACCTGTGATTATTTTTCCTCTTAATTTATCGGCTCTCTATTGCTACAACAAACAGGAAGAGTAAATTTGCGTTCCACATCCTTGCATGGAATAGGTTTGGGGTTTCAAGTTCTCAAGAAGGTCTTTTTTTTCCCACCCAGAGTCCTGATGAGATAAACTCCCATGCTAGGGTAGGTGTGCACCTAATCACAGAGATGCAGCCATTCCAGAACCCAAGTTTATGCAGGTGTCAATTCCAGCTCCCCACCACTCATGGCTGAAGGCCATGTGTCCTATCCCATTGTGGCCAATAAACTGTTTGGGTCAGTATCAAGGTCTGCTGTCCCTGGCCCATCATGGCACTGACTTTCGTGGGCACCAATGTGGTGTGAACTCCTCTTCATTGCTGGCACATGGGGAAATCTGTTTATTTTGAGCTTGTCATTGAATTTGAACTTTTCAAAAAACATTTTACTCTACTGTTTAAAGCAAGAGGGAGGTCCACATCAGTTCATCATATTATATTCTGAAACCCAAAGTAGAGTTAATATTTTAAAAGTAAGATAATCCAACAAACAAAATACCAGGACCAGATAGCTTCACTGGTGAATTCTACTAAACACTCAAAGAAAAATTAATACTAATCCTTCACAAACTCTTCCAAAAAATAGAAGAGGAGGGAACACTTCCAAACTCATTTCACAAAGCCAGCATCACTTTGATACCTAAAGCAGTACTCACAAGGAAAAAATAATTAAAGGCAATATCCCTCATGAACATAGATCCAAAAATCCTCTGCAAAATATTATCAAACTGAATTCAACAGTACATTAAAAGGATCATACACTAAGATCACGTGGGATTTATTCATGAGATGCAAGGATGGTTTAACATTTGCAAATCAATCAATATGATACACCATATTGTGAAAATGTAGGATAAAAATTATACAATCATCTTAATAGATGCAGGAAAAGCTTTTGACAAAATTCAACATCCATTTATGATAAAAACTCTGAACAAGTGGGTATAGAGAAAAGGTACTGCCACATGATAAAGGCCCTGTAAGACAAGCCTACAGCTAACATCAAACTCAATGGTGAGAAGCTGAAAGTTTTTCCTTGAAGATCAAGAATAAGACAAGGGGGCTTCCCTGGTGGCACAGTGGTTGAGAGTCCGCCTGCTGATGCAGGGGACATGGGTTTGTGCTCCAATCCAGGAAGATCCCACATGCCATGGAGCGGCTGGGCCTGTGAGCCATGGCTGCTGAGCCTGCGCATCCGGAGCCTGTGCTCCGCAACGGGAGAGGCCACAACAGTGAGAGGCCTGCGTACTGCAAAAAAAAAAAAAAAAAAGAAGAAGACAAGGATGCCCACTCTCACCACTTTTATTCAACAAAGTATTGGAAGCCCTAGCCATAGCAATCAGAAAAGAAAAAGAAATAGGAACATACAAATTGGAAAGGAAGAAGTAAAATTGTCACTATTTGCAGATGATATGATACTATACACAGAAAATCCTAAAGATGCCACCAAAAACTACTAGTGAAGCCAGTAAATTTGCAGAATACAAAATTAATATACAGAAATCTGCTGCATTTCTATACACTACAACAAACTATCAGAAAGAGAACTTAAGAAAACAATCCTACTTACAATCATATCAAAAAGAATAAAATACCTAGGAATAAACCTACTTAAGGAGGTAAAAGACCTGTACTTGAAAAATATTAAGACACTGATGAAAGAAACTGAAGGTGTCACAAACAGATGGAAAGATAGACTGTGTTCATGGATTGGAAGAATTAATATTGTTAAAATGACCACACTACCCAAGGCAATCTACAGATTCAATGCAATCCCTATCAAAATACCAATGGTATTTTTCACAAAACTAGAAAAAATAATTTTAAAATTTGTATGGAAACACAAAAGACTTTGAATAGCCAAAACAATCTTGAGAAAGAAAAACAGAGCTGGCGGTATCATACTCCCTGACTTCAGACTACAGTACAAAGCTACCGTAATCAAAACAGCATAATACTGGCACAAAAACAGACACATAGATCAAAGGACCAGAATAGAGAGCCCAGAAATAAATACACACTCTTATGGTCAATTAATCTACAGCTAAGGAGGCAAGAATACACCAGTCTCTTCAATAAGTGGTGCTGGGAAAACTTGACAGCCAGATGGAGAAGAATGAAATTAGAACATTTTCTAACACCATATACACAAATAAACTCAAAATGGATTGAAGACATAATGTAAGACCATAAACCATAAAACTCCTAGAAGAAAACATGGGCAGAACACTCTTTGACATAAATCATAGCAATATTTTTTTGGATCTGTCTCCTAAGGCAAAGGAAACAGAAGCAAAAATAAACAAATGGGTCCTAATTAAACTTAAAGCCTTTTTCACAGCAAAGGAAACCACTGACAAAACGAAAAAACAGCCTGCTGAATGGGAGAAAATATTTGCAAATCATATGACTGACAAGGGGTTAATATCCAAGATATGTAAACAGCTCATACAACTCAATATCAAAACAAACAAACAAAAACGCAGTCAAAAAATGGGCAGAAGACCTGAATAGACGTTTTTCCAAAGAAGACATACAGATGGCTAACAGGCACGTGAAGAGATGCTCAACATCACTAATTTTTAAAGAAATGCAAATTGAAACCACCATGAGGTATCACTTCACACCTGTCAGAATGGCTGTCATCAATAAGTCTACAAATAACAAATGTTGGTGAGGATGTGGAGAAAAGGGAACCCTGGTTCACTGTTGGTGGGAATGTAAGTTGGTGCAGCCATTATGGAAAATAGTATGCAGGTTCCTCAAAGAACTAAAGATAGAACTACCATATGACCCAGAAATTCCAATCTTGTATATATATATCTAGAAAAACCCCACTAATTTGAAAAGATATATGCACCCCAGTGTTCACAGCAGCATTATTTACAATCACCAAGATAAGTGTCCATCAACAGATAAATAGATAAAGAAGATGTGGTATACACACACACACACACACACACACACACAGGAATATTACTCAGCCAAAAAAAAGAATGAAATCTTGCCATTTGAAACAACATGGATGGAGACTTCTCCAGCAATCCAGTGGTTAAGACTCTGAGCTTCCACTGCAGGAGGCGCGAGTTCGATCCTGGTCGGGGAACTAAGATCCTTCATCCTACATGCCGAGCAACACAGCCAAAAAAAAAAAAAGAAAGAAAGAAAGAAACAACAAGGATGGACCTGGAGGATACTATGCTTAGTGAATTAAGAGAGACAAAGTCTGTATGTTTTCACTTATATGTTGAATCTAAAAAATTAAACAAATGAATATAATAAAACAGAAGCAGACTCACAGATACAGAAAATAAATTAGTGGTTACCAGTGGGGAGAGTGTTGGGTGGAGGGGCAACATAGGAGAAAGGGATTTTAAGGTACAAACTACTATGTATGAAATAAATAAGATACAGGATGTAATGTAGAGCACAGGGAATATAACCAATATCTTATAATAACTTTAAATGGAGTATAATCTATAATATCAAATCACTATGTTGGGGCCTCCCTGGTGGCGCAAGTGGTTGAGAGTCCGCCTGCCGATGCAGGGGATGCGGGTTCGTGCCCCGGTCTGGGAGGATCCCATATGCCGCGGAGCGGCTGGGCCCGTGAGCCATGGCCGCTGAGCCTGCGCGTCCGGAGCCTGCGCGTCCGGAGCCTGTGCTCCGCAACGGGGGAGGCCACAACAGTGAGAGGCCCGCATACCGCAAAAAAAAAAAAAAAAAATCACTATGTTGTATACCTGAAACTAATGCAACATTATAAATCAGCTATACTTTAATAGATGGAAAGAAAGAAAGGAAGGAAGGAAGAGAAAGAAAGAAAGAAAGAAAGAGAAAAAGGAAGAAAGAAAGGAAGGAGGAGGGAGGGAGGGAAGGAAAGAAGGAATGAGGGAAAGGAAGGAAGGAAGGAAGGAAGGAAAGAAGGAAGGAAGGAAGGAAGGGAAAGCAGTGGAGACATAGATGATGTGATATATGGGGATCCCCAACAAAAGGAAGGAACCAACCAATAATCCTTCACGAAACCTGCTGTAAAATCAACTTCAAAGAGCAGATAAATACTTCTAACACTGTATTTCTCAAAGAACTCTAGGGTTCTTCAAGGTATCACTAGAGGCTCTGTGAAAGATCACAAGTCAAAAAATAATAATAAATATCAGTTATGAATTTCACATGCCTTGTGATGAAATGGACACAAAAAAAAGATAAATTATGATTTAAAAATTAGAGTAGAACATAAGGACCTGTGCAATTGTTATATTGTGCTTCCTGACAGGCAAAGGGTAATGGGAGATACATAAGGTTCTTTTTATTTTTAAAAAAAAAGTGTCAAATATAAGAAAAACTTTTCATATTAAAATTAAACTCTGATCTTACAATATAGGTCATGGTAGGAGAATCTCTGGTGGGAAGGTGTAGCCAGCTACTGTTATTCTAAGTATGTGTATGATGTTTACAGTTTTTATTTAATATAAAATTAATAGATAATTGTTGTAGAAAATATGGTGACTCCAGATTACCAGCAAGAAAATCAAACTCTCAGTAAATCTTACCTTAATTTATGGCATACCCATGTCTCTGCAGAATACTTAGGACTGATACAGAGAATCATGACTCTGTGCTCTCTCCTGAACCCTCAAAGAAAGACAAAGACCTGCTAAGAAGGTATACTATAGCGGACTCTGGTGGCTGCTCTGTCACTTACTATATAACACTAGGCAAATTCACCTCTCTGCACCTCAGTTCCCTCCTCAGTAAACTGGGATAGCAACAGGACCTATTTGAGGGGTTATGAAGACTAAATGAGTTAATAAATGTAAAGTGCCAGGCACATAGTAAGTGCAAATCAAAGATTTGTTATTACCTATAGCAATCAATTTAATATTATAACCCAATTCTTGGAAGGTTGATAATGCATAAGTCACATTTGGTAACTCTCACTTATCTAGGAGAGTTGATTAACCAGGGCGCTGCCTTCCTTGACCATGGCAGATAACAGGAAATTTATTGTACTTGGTGTTGTAGAGGTGTACATTAGAAAGGATGGTTAACATCACTATGACCTCATGTATAGCTTAATATAGACACAGATGGATAGATACGGAAGTAATTAATAGATTTATGTACATAAATGGGTTAGTAAATACATATGTGTATTTCTCCTAACTTTGCCCATTGAGAGGGACTCAGTAGCAATGAGAAAATCCAGTGCTGAAATCTTATTTTCTAAACACCATTCTCCAGCAAAAGAAACTAGGTGTCCCTGGAGAAATGGCTGATTTTAGGTCTGGAGTAGGGAAAATATAAGATAAGCCTGGAGCATCTTGTAATACCAGGAAGGACTCATTAAAAAAAAAAAAAAAGGATGGGGACATGTCAAAGGGACACAGGAGCCAACCTGGAAGAGCTCCCGGTGGCCAAGGCTGGAAAACTTTAAGCAACAAAATAAATAATATTATTGGGTTATAACCCAAAGCATAAAATATATATACATGAGCCCATACGTATATAAACAAACAATTGAATAGATAAATAATGGAAAAAAGACAAATATTTTGCCAAAGAATTTATATTGATACCCCACCCCTCCAGGAAGTGGAGCTTAACTTCCACCCCAGACCCAAATGGACTATACTTAGCAATTTTCTTCCAAAGAATAGAGTATGGTGGGGAAGGGGCAGGGAGTAACTTTACAATAGAAAAACATGGCAAACACTCCCTGAGGCAGGTGATCAAGGTTAGCATCACCAATGATAAGTCGTGTTGAGAGCATGTAGGATGTGATGAAAAGGGTACCTCGCCTTTGTGATAATCTTCCTAAAACCCATAACTCCATAACTAAGAAAAACTTTAGATAAACCCAAACTGAGGGAGAGTCTAGAAAATACATAATCAGTACTTCTCAAAACTGTCACGGTCAGGAAAAAACAAATAAAGACTGAGAAACTGTCATAGACCAGAGGAGAATAAGAAATCATGTAGAGTTAATGTAATGTGATACACAGGATGTTATTCTGGAACAGTAAAAGTACATTAGTAGAAAAACAAGTGCAATCAGAATAAAGTCTGGAGTTTAGTTAACAGTAATGTACCAAGTTGGATCTTAGCGTTGTGACAGACTTACCATGGCAATGTAAGATATTAAAAATAGGAGGGTTTGGGGGAACTCTCTGTACTATCTTTGCAACTGTTCTGTAAATCTAAAAGTATTCTGAAATAGTTTATGAACCCCACCTTCCCCTCAAAAAAGGAGGGTCAAATATTTGTTTTCTTCTGGGTCTCTGCTCAGTTAGAGACTCAGCAGAGTCTGCTCCTTATTTGGGCATCTGGGTAGATCAATCCTGAGTGTCCCTATTTCCCACCATTTTTGCCCTTACAGTCATTTTTTGGTTCCTGTAAGCATTTTTATCCAAGTTACATTAAAATAACATTTTAAATAATTTTGAGGCATCTTTCAAGTGCGTAAGGTATAATCAACTACCTTGTTTCCTTCATAAGTTTATTTTATAATTCCAATGGAAAATCCATAGTATTCTTCTAATATGGTTCAAGGTCATATAGTCTTAACCTTTGTTACTCACAATCCCACTGTCTTCTAGACTTTGGCACTGAATTTATTACCTTATTTTTAAACAACAAAAGTAGAATCCAGAATCTCTCATTTATCAGTTTAGAAGAACAATAGAAATGATTATGAAGTTTGAGGTGTGATGGAAAGACTAATAATAAATCAATACTATATTTGCTAATTTGCCAAGCTTGAAGTGGATTTTTTAAATTAAATGGAAACTGCAAAGAAAAAAATTTTAATCCCATTAAATGCCACAGAGGCATTTCCTCTGCTCTTAGTGGCTGGAATACATTCAAATTCTCCAAGGGTTCCTTTAGCAGCTTTTGTCATATTCTTTTCTTTTTTCATATTACAGTTGATTTTATTTTTAAATTTTTAAATTGTATAATTGACTTACAATATTATATTCATTTCTGGTGTAATCGAATCTAGTGATTTGATATTTTTATAAATTACAAAAAGATCATCAGATAAGTCTAGTTACTATCTGTCACCAAAGTTATATTATTGAATATATTCCCTATGCTGTACATTATATCCCCATGACTTGATTATTTTTTTAAAATTGAAGTATAGTTAATTTACAATGTTATGTTAATTTCAGGTGTAAAGTGATTCAGTTGTACATATATTTTTTTCAGATTATTTTCCATTATAGGTTATAACAAGATAGTAAATGTTCCCTGTGCTACACAGTAGGTCCTTGTTGTTTATTTTATATATAGTAGTGTGTATACGTTAGTCCCACACTCATAATTTATCTCCCCCCCCCAAAGCCAGCAATCCACTTTGGTAACCATAATTTTGTTTTCTATGTCTGTGAGTCTATTTCTGTTTTGTAAATAAGTTGATTTATATCATTTTTTTAGATTCCACATCTAAGTGACATCATATGATATTTGTCTTCCTCTGTCTGACTTATTTCACTTAATATAATAATCTCTAGGTCCATCCGTGTTGCTGCAAATGGCATTATTTCATTTTTTTATGGTTGAGTAATATTCCGTTGCATATATATATATATATACCACATCTTTATACATTCATCTGTTGATGGACATTTAGGTCACTTCCATATCTTGGCTATTGTAAATAAAGGTGTAATAAGCATAGAGATGCATATATCTTTTTGAATTAGTGTTTTTGTTTTCTTCAGAAAAAATACCCAGAAGTGGAATTGCTGGATCATATATGGTAGTTCTATTTTTAGTTTTTGAGGAATCTCCATACTGTTTTTCATAGAGGCTACACCAATTTACATTCCCACCAAAGGTGAACTAGGGTTCCCTTTTCTCCACATCCTTGCTAACACTATTTATTTATTGTCTTTTTGATAATAGCCATTTTGACAGGTGTGAGGTGGTATCTCATTGTTATGATTTGCATTTCCCTGATAATTAGTGATGTTGAGTATCTTTTCGTGTGTTTGTTGGCCATCTGTATGTCTTTTTTGGAAAAATGTCTATTCAGATCCGCTGTCTATTTTTTGATTGAGTTGCTTGTTTGTTTTATGTTGAATTGTATGAGATCTTTATATATTTTGGATATAAACCCCTTATCAGATATATCATTTGCAAATATCTTCTCCCATTTAGTAGGCTACCTTTTCGTTTTGTTAATGCTTTCCTTTGCTGTGCAAAAGTTTTTAGTTTGAGGTAGCCCCATTTGTTCATTTTTGCTTTTATTTCCCTTCCTAAGGAGACATTTCCAAAAAAATATTGCTAAGTCTGATGTCAAAGAGTATACAGCCTATCTTTTCTTCTAGGAGTTTTATGGCTTCTGGTCTTATATAGGTGTGAGAAAGTAGTCCAGTTTGATACTTTTGCATGTAGCTGTCTAGTTTTCCAAACACCATTTACTAAAGAAGCTGTCTTTTCCCCATTATATATTCTTTGTCATGGATTAATTGACCATATAAGTGTGGGTTTATTTCTGGGCTCTCTATTCTGTCCCACCATTGATCTATGTCTCTGTTTTTTGGTTTTGTTTTTTGGGGTTTTTTTTGGGGGGGGGGGTTGGTCAGTACCATACATACTGTTTTGATTATTTTTGCTTTGTACTATAGTTTGAAATCTGGTAGTGTGATAACTCTAACTTTGTTCTTTCTCAAGATGTTTTGGCTATTCAGGGTCTTTTGTGTTTCTATACAAATTTTACAATTATATGTTCTAGTTCTGTGAAATAAAAAGCCATTGATATTTTGATAGGGCTTGCATTTAATCTGTAGATTGCCTTGAGGAGTATGGTCATTTCAACAATATTAAGTAATCCAATCCATGAACACAGTATATCTTTCCATTTGTTTGTGTCATCTTCAATTCTTTTATCATGTATAGCTTTCCAAGTACAGGTCTTTTACCTACTTGGTTAGATTTATTCCTAGGTATTTTATTCTTTTTGATGCGATTATAAATGGGATTATTTTCTTAATTTCTCTTTCTGATAGTTCATTGTTAGTGTACAGAAACACAACAGATTTCTTTATACTAATTTTGTATCCTGCAACTTTATTGAATTCCTTTAGTTCTAATAGCTTTTTTCATGGTGTCTTTATGATTTTCTATATATATTATCATGTCATTTGCAAACAGTAACAGTTTTACTTCTTCAGTTCCAAATTGGATGCTTTTTATTTCTCTTTCTTGTCTGACTACTGTGTCTAGGATTTCCAATACTATGTTGAATAAAAGGGATGAGAGGACATCCTTGTGTTGTTCCTGATCTTAGAGAAAATGTTTTCAGCTTTTCATCATCAAATATGATGTCAGGTGTGGTTTCATTGTATATATGGCATTTATTATTTTGAGGTATGTTCCCTCTACACTGGCTCTGTTGAATGTTTTCATCATAAATGGATGTAGAATTTTGTCAAAAGGTTTTCTGTGTCTATTGAGATGATCGTATGATTTTTATTCTTTAATTTGTTAATGTGGTGTGTCACGTTGATTGATTTGTAGATTTGTAGAACCATCCTTGCATCCCTGGGATAAATCCCACTTGATCATTGTGTATGATCCTTTTAATGTATTGTTGAATTCATTTGTTAATATTTGGTTGAGGATTTTTGCATCTATGTTCAGAGATACTGGCCTGTAATTTTCTTTTTTTTCTTTTTTTTTTCTTTTTTTTTGAGGTGTATGGTTTTGGTATCAAGGTGATGATGGTCGCATAAAATGAGTTTTGAAGCACTCCTTCCTCTTCTATTTTTCAAAAGAGTTTGAGAGTATAGGTATTAACTCTTTAAATACTTGGTAGAATTCACCAGTGAAGCTATCTTGTCCTAGAATTTTGTTTGTTGGGAGTTTTCTTCTACTGATTTGACTTCATTATTGGTAATTGGTTTGTTCATATTTTCTATTTCTTCTGATTCAGTTTTGGGAGAATGTATGTTTCTAGGAACTTATCCATTTCTTCCAGGTTTTCCATTTTATTGGAATATAATTGTTCATAGTAGTTTCTTATGATACTTTGTATTTCTGTGTCAGTTGTAACTTCTCATTTTTCATTTCTGACTTTATTGAATTTTCTTGAGTGTTGCTAAAGGTTTATCAGTTTGGTTTATCTTTTCAGGAACTAGCTCTTAGTTTTCTTTGATATTTTTTATTTTTATTTAGGCTCTTTAGGCTGCTTATTTGAGATTTTTCTTGTTTCCTGAGATAAGCCTGTGTCACTATAAACTTCCCTCTTAGAAATGCTTTTGTTGCATCCTATAGATTTTGGGTTGTTGTATTTTCATTTTCATTTGTCTCCAGATATTTTTTATTCCCTCTTTTATTTCTTCAGTGATCCATTGGTCGTTTAGTAGCATATTGGTTAACCTCAACCTGTTTCTGTTTTTTTTTTTTTTTTAATTTTTATTTATTTATTTATTTTTGGCTGCATTGGGTCTTCATTGCTGTGCATGGGCTTTCTCTAGTTGCAGCAAGTGGGGGCTGCTCTTCGTTGCAGTGTGCAGGCTTCTCATTGTGGTGGCTTCTCTTGTCATGGAGCATGGGCTCTAGGCACCCGGGCTTCAGTAGTTGTGGCACACGGGCTTAGTTGCTCCATGGCATGTGGGATCTTCCTGGACCAGGGATCAAACCTGTGTCCCCTGTATTGGCAGGCAGATTTTTATCCACTGCACCACCAGGGAAGCCCCTGTTTCTGTTTTTTGCAGTTTTTTTTTTCCTGTAGTTGATTTCTAGTCTCATAGCTTTGTAGTCAGAAAATATGCTTGATACAATTTCAGTTTTCTTAAATTTACCAAGTCTTGTTTTGTGAGATAGCAAGTGGTCTATACTGGAGAATGTTCCATGTGTATTTGAAAAGAATATGTATTCTGCTGCTTTTGGATGGAATGTTCTATATGTGTATAAAGTCCATCCAATCTAATGTGTCATTTAAGGCCAGTGTTTCCTTATGATTTTCTGTCTGTTGGTATAAGTGAGGTGTTAAAGTCTCCTAGTATTATTGTGTTGTTGTCAATATCTCCCTTTATGTTTGTTAATATTTGCTTTATGTATTTTACGTGCTCCTATGTTGGGTGCATATGTATTTACAATTGTTATATCTTCTTATTTAATTGATCTCTATATCACTATGTAATGTCCTTCTTTGTCTCTTGTTTATTTGCCTGATATAAGTTTTGACACCCACACCCCTCTCCAGCTTTCTTTTCATTTTCATTTGCATGTAATACCTTTTTCCATCCCCTTCACCTTCAGTCTGTATGTGTCTTTAAAGTGAGTCTCTTGTAGGCTGCATATATATGGGTCTTGTTTTTTTTAATCCATTCAGCCACTCTATGTCTTTTGATTGCAGCATTTAGTCCACTTATATTTAAAGTAATTATTGATATGTATGTTTTTATTGCCATTTTGTTAATTGTTTGGGGATTGTTTTTGTAGTTCTTTTTTGTTCTTTTTGTCTTCTTTTGCTCTCTTCCTCTGATTTGATGACTATCTTTAGTGTTATGTTTGGATTCCTTTCTCTTTTTGTGTGTAATTATTATAGATTATTGGTTTGTGGTTACTATGATATTTATAAATAGCAATATACATATATAATTATAATTTTATAATATATATGATTATTTTAAGTTGATCTCTTAAGTCTGAATGCATCTTAACAACCCTGTATTTGTACTTCTCCCGATTCAAACTTTTAATGTTTTTGAGATCACATTTTACATCTAATTGTTTTGTGTATCCCCTAACAACTTACTGTGGGTATAGATAATTGTACTTTTTTTTTTTTTTTTGCAGTAGGCGGGCCTCTCACTGCTGTGGCCTCTCCCATTGCGGAACACAGGCTCCGGACGTGCAGGCTCAGCAGCCATGGCTCACGGGCCCAGCCGCTCCGCGGCATGTGGGATCTTCCCGGACCGGGGCACAAACCCATGTCCCCTGCATCAGCAGGCGGACTCTCAACCACTGCGCCACCAGGGAAGCCCTGTACTTATTTTATTGTTTAATATTTTTACTACCTTTATAAGTGATAGATCTACTACCTCTACTGTATGTTTTTCTTTACCAATGAGATTTTTCCTTTCTTAATTTTCATATTTCTAGTTGGGTCTTTTCTTTTCTTCTTAGAGAAGTCCCTTTAACATTTCTTGTAAAGCCAACTTAGTGGTGCTGAACACTTTTAGCTTTTTCTTGTCTGTAAAACTATCTTCCCTTCAAATCTGAATGATAGCCTTGTTGGGTAGAGTATTCTCAGTTTTAGGCTTTCTCCTTTCATCACTTTGAATATATCATACCACTCCCTTCTGGTCTGCAAAGTTTCTACAGAAAAGTCAATGGATAGTGTTTGGGAGTTCCCTTGTACATAATTTCTCTCCTGCTTTAAAGATTCTTTATCTTTAATTTTTGCCATTTTAATTTTAATGTGTCTTGGTGTGGACCTCTTTGGGTTCATCTCGTTTAGGACTCTCTGTTCTTCCTGGACATAGATGTCTGTTTACTTTCCCAGGTAGGAAGTTTTCAATTATTATTTCTTCAGATAAGTTCTCTGCCCCTTTCTTTTTTCTCCTTCTGGGACCCCCATGTGAATGCTAGTATGCTTGATGTTGTCTCAGAGGTCTCTTAAACTATCTTCATTTTTTTATTATTTTTTTTTCTTTTCTGTTCAGCTTGGGTGGTTTCCACTACTCTGTCTTCCAGTTTGCTCATCTGTTCCTCTGTATCACCCAGTCTACTGTTGATCCTTCTAGTGCATTTTTACCTCAGTTACCGTATTCTTTATTGCTGTTTAGTTCTTCTTCATATTTTCTAAATCTTTGCTTAACTTCTCACTATGTCCATTTGTCTCTTAGTTCATTGAACATTTTTATGATCACTACCTTGAACTCTTTGCTGGGTAGATTTTTTATCTCCACTTCACTTAGTTCTTCTTCCAGGGTTTTGTCTTGTTCTTTCATTTCTAAAATATTCCTCTGTTGCCTCATTTTGCCTGGTTCTCTATGTTTACTTCTATGAATTAGGTAGGTCAGTTACATTTCCTGATCTTGGAGAAGTGGTCTTAGTAGGAGACATCCTATAGGGCCCAAGAGCACTCTCCCCTCTAGTCACCAGAGCTATACGCTCTAGGGGTGCCCCCTATGGGGGCTGCATAGGCCCTTCTGTTATGGTGGCTCTACCTAATGTGAATGTGCTGGTAGACAGGACTGGCCACTGGCCCAGTTGGCTGCCAGGCCCTGCCTTGTGTGGTGGCTGCTGGCCTGCTAGTGGGCAAGACCATGTTCCAGCACAGCTGACTGCATAATCCAGTGTCTTGGGGCTGATGCTGGCCCACTGGTGGATGGGACCAGGTTTCAGGGTGGCTGGCTGAGAAGCCTGTGAGGTCCCAGGGCTGGTGCCAGTTCACACATGGGCAGGGCTGGGTCCTGCGGCACCTGGCTGTGGGGGGGCCAAAGGAGTCTTGGGCTAGTGCCAGCCCACTAGTGGGCAGGGCTAAGTGTCAGGGTGGCTGGCTGTGAGAGCTGGGGTCCAGGGATGGTGCTAACCCACTAGTGGGTGGGGCTGGATCCCAGGGCTGCTGTTGGCCCACTGGTAGCAGGGCTGGGTTCTGGCTCATGTAGGCCCACTTGAAGGTGTGTAAGTCCCTGGAGATAATAGGCTAGAGGGAAGACTCCAAAATGGTATTTGCTAGCACAGTGCTCTCATGGTAGAACTAGCTCTCCCAAATGGCTGCTGCCAGCATCTGTGTCCCTGGGGTGAGTCCCAGTTACCTCCTGCCTCTCCAGGAGGCTCTCTAAGATCAGCAAGTGGGTCTGACCCACTTCTCCTTTCAAATTACTGCCTCTGTGCTGGGACTCAAAGTGTGTGAGATTTTGTGAGTATCCTTCAAGAGCAGTCTGTTTCCTACAGCCTTCCTGCTCTCCCACACACTCCCACTGGCCTTCAAAGTCAAATGTTCTGGGGGCTTATTTTCCTGCTGCAGGACCCCTAGGCTGGGGAGCCCAATATGAGGCTTGGACCCCTCACTTCTTGGGAAGAACCTCTGCAATTGTGATGATCCTATTTGTGGGTCGCCTACCTGTGGGTTTGGGTCTTGACTATGCTGAGTCGCTGTTCCTTCTACCTGTCTCACATTTCCTTCTTTATATTTTTAGTTATGGAAAATCTTTTTTGCTAGTCTTCAGGTAGTTCTCATAGTGAGTTGCTCTGTAAATAGTTATAATTTTGGTGTGTCTGTGGGAGGAGGTGAGCTCAGGCCTTTCCTACTCTGCCATCTTGGTGATGCCTCTGTTGTATCCTTTTCTAAAAGATATTTTCCCCCATGTGCAGATTCTTTTAGTGCAAATTTTTGCTCTATTCTTATTCTCTGAAGAAAGGTGTCAAAATTTTCACTATTTAGAAGGAGCTTTAATTTCTCACTCTCCTGAATTAAAAATATTTCTCTAATGTCTGTATTAATTTGGCAGAAATCTGCCAAGATCTTGCTTATAGAGTCTCATAGTTTAACTTTTATAATAGAAGTAATATAAACCAGAAAGTCACAAATAGAAGTTGCAACCAAATCTGGCATGCATGTTTGTCTTAGTAGGTCCCATATAGCTCAAAAAAAATCAATCCATTTCCCATGAAAATTTGGATTTTCACATTGTCTTGAAACAGCAGTTCTGTCAACATGGGACTCACATTTTTTTTCTTTCTTTCTCTTTCTCTTTCTTCCTTCCTCCCTCTCTTCCTTCCTTCCTCCCTCTCTTCCTTCCTTCCTTCCTCCCTCCCTTCCTTCCTTCCTTCCTTTCTTTCTTTTTTTCTGCACAGCATGCAGGATCTTACTTCTCCTACCAGGGATCAAACCCATGTCCCATGCAGTGGAAGCATGGAGTCTTAACCACTGGACCACCAGGGAAGTCCCAGGACTCACATTTCTATCTATCTGGCTACAATTAGCTGGACCTGAAAAGGGGCTTCTTCATTTAGTTGACATATGAGTCCTTCAGAACACCACAATCCTCATCGATCCAAGCTGTAGTACCCTTAGTTTACCCCATTTGTGCCCCTCTGCAGCTAATTAAATTTCTAAGCCCTGATCTAGAATATCAAATACCTTTTTTGTCTAAATGATTTTAAGTGTCATAAAGAGAGAGAAAATAACTAAACATATGAAGCAAAATGAACCTGGTACAAATGCTATAAAACCCTATAAAACCAGCTTAAAATCAGCTGCTTACACATTTTTAGAATAAAGTAATAAAGAAATTAACAATTTATTATAAATGTACTAATTTGGGGGTAGTATTATTGAAGCTGCCAATCAAAATATGGGGTTCTTGGTACACAAGGCAAGAAGCAAAGTCAGTTCCCAACCAGTACCCACCTTTGCAATTGCTGTGGAATTCTGTGCAGTCCTAATGACTTTAAATTACATGCTGAGTGTTTTTCTAAATTTGAAGTGTAATTGTGACTGGAAAACATCAGTTCACAGATGATGAAGCATGATCAATGGTGTTGAAAGAAGGAAAGAGATGAATGCCTTTTCTGCATCCTCTACCATAGTGACAGCACAGTTAGAGACTTTGCTGCTGACACAGCCTGCTCAGGGCAGAGCAGCACAAACACAGCAGAGATGCATGCTATCATTCCAACTTCTCAGATAATGTTGGACATTGACTTTTTAATGTCTATGCCATGAACAAAACTATACATATTTTCACTTCTTTCCTAAAAGCTTCATCTATGATAATACTATATATTAAAAAAGGGAAAAAGGAACTGATTTATTATTTTTCAGCCTAATAGAATATACTGCTTTTCCTGTTTATTATAATTCATTTTGTCTTAAGCATTTCTAAATATTCTGCCACATCTTTGAGCTCTGAATCAAGAGTCATATACACAATGTATTGGACTCCCTCTCTCTAAAGCAGGAGTTGGTAGAGATGCATCTGGAAAGTTGGCTTGAAGGCAGGAACCATGAAGTCCAGTTGTCCCAAAGGTAGACAGGACCAATGTGAGCTGGGAAGACATAGGTGGCTGCACCACCCCCACCCAAATTATTCATCTCCTGGGACCAAGACTTGATCCAGCCCACTTTCTGGGCCTTCTCAGCTGTTCCCTTAGGGCTTCTCTCCTCAGGAGCAGACAAAGAACAGATTCTACTGCCCTCTAGTTCAGGTTTGCCAAATATCCTGCCCCCTTTTAACCCTATGAAGTGGGATACAAAGGGGAAGACCGAACTTTAACACATAGAGCCCTCTGGAAAATTAAATGCTGACCAGGTGGAGCACTTCTAATGGATTTTCCTTTACATGATGTAACAGGAGGAGGCTGATATGCTGGGGCTGGATGGGATGGGGCCAGATGTAGGTGGAGGGGAGGGCCAACTGGGTATTGTCCCAGAATAGAAACCTAAAAGAAATGCTAAGAGATTTTACTGTAGCAAAATAATTCTAGCTCTTTGCTCTTCATCTCTTCCCCATCTTCATCTATTCCAGGCTAAAACAAAAGACACCCTGATTGAGGGCTGGTAGACTGGTGGGGAGAAAAGAGAGGTGGAGAGAAAGTGATGAAGGTTTAGACACAGGTGAAAACTGGGTAAACGGGAGTGAATGCTGTCCGGTGGACAATGCACAAAGAAACACTAAAACCCAAGAGTCTGAGAGCAAATAGGTTTGTGTCCCCTTGTGTGGGGAAAGCTGCAAAACCCCAGGGAGGAAATGAATGCATAGGAGGCTAGGCAGATGTGGCTTCAGAGAGACACAATTACTTCCCAAAACCTAACCACAGCAATGGAAGCAGCAGCAGTGATGCCATTCACAAGTGTGGACCCAGCTACATGACCTAAAGGGTCCAGGCAGATTCAGGGAGGGACGGCTTCATGGACACTTGGTAGGCAACAAAGAGGACACACCTCAACTTCCTGGTATGACAAAAGCCCCTAGAGCTTAGACATAACCACAGGAAAGGGAGGAGCTCCAAGTTTCCACAGCCTTGGTCAAATAGGGGTCCTAGATAGAAACTGAGTTATAGAACAACAGAAAAAGTTCTATTGCTTGCCTACCTCAGTTGTATGCCCACTGCAAAATGTAAACTACACTGGTTTTAGCCAAGGACGATAGCACCATGAAGCTGAAATCATAAAACATTTCCAGCATTTCCAGCCACACACAGCCATGATCAATATATCTGAACTGAATAATGCATGGTGTTGTATTGCTTATTGGGAATGAGTGATTTATTTTATGATCTAAATTTTAAATCCTTTAATATGCCTCCCAAGGGGTCATCTGATTTGGAAAATTAAAAAGGAGTGAATAGCTAACTAACGAGTGAAAAAGACTACAGAAAAAGCAGACACTGTTTCACTGAATTTTTTTCTAACATGAACTGCTTTGACCAAATAAGGTAAATTAGTAAACCAATCTGTTTCTAGGTAAAAATTTTTATTAAAATTTGGTGGAAAAGAAAAACTGTGCGTTCTATAAAATTATTTGTGTATAAAATCTATATATGCTTACATGTGCATAGAGAATGCCTGAGATTATACATAAGAGACCGTTATTAACAGAAATTATCTTCTGAGGAAAAAGGCTGAGAGTCTGGAGTGGAAGAGAAATAATTCTTTATTCATGAATGTATAATTTTAATTTTAAAAATAACATCAGCAATTAGCCAAAACGATGACGACAACAACAACAAAACCAAAAAAACCCCAAAGCCATTGGTAAATCAAAGTTATTAGAGGAGTAGGCAGAGGAAGCCAGTGAGCAGAGAGTAGGACAGAGTAGGCCCTCCAAACTGGGGGCACACAGCTCCCACAGTTACTGGTCCAGGTTCCTGTGGTAGCTCCTGGTATTGGATCAAGGTTTGGGTCAAACCTTATAAAATCCTTATAATAAAACTATCTTTGGGGAATTCCCTGGCGGTCCAGTGGTTAGGACTCCATGCTCTCACTGCTGAGAGCCCGGGTTCAATCCCTGGTCGGGGAACTAAGATCCCACAAGCCTTGTGGCCCAGGGTGGGAGGGGAACAAACCTTCTTTGCCTGAGTAAGCTCAAGGGCATCTCTGTTCCCTGCCACCCAGAGTCCTACTGAAATTACCAGTCTCCTGGGAAGAAAGGCTGATTTGAAGACAAAATATCTAGACCAGACAGTCCTAGCTTATGTACTCTCCCCATGAGCAATGGGAAGGAGTCTGATTCACAATTTTTTTTTCACCCTTTGTGGCAACTTTGTTGTCTCTCATCTGCCTTCTCTTGGCCATGGTTCTGATAGATGGGCTGAATTCTGTATCATATAGCTTATAGGTGGTATTTGGGCAGATTTTTTAATAGTTATTAATATGATGATGCATTTTATTTTTTAATATATTTCAGTTGAATGTGGATTTTGTGATTTTGGTGATCCATAAACCCCTCTGAAATTAAAAGAAGGTAGGATGTATACAGTAACTGAATGGGAGTGACCTGCTGAAATATCAAATGTTTCCTTTCAATAGGAGTCAGAAGAAGCTGCTTTCCTGAAAAAAACAAAAACAAAAACCCAGCTAACCAACCAAGCCCACTAAATACATTCCAGCTTCAAGGCCTTTGCACCTGCTGTTCCCTCTTCCTTGAAGTTTCTTCTCTCAAATAGCAGCATGGCCAGTTCCCTCACCCTCTTTCTCTGCTCAATTGTCTTCTTTATAATGAGGTCTTCCCTGGCCATCTTATTTAAAATAGCTTCTACCACCCCCAGTCCCATGCCTTCCCAGCACTCTGTAGCCTCATTCTCTCCTTTATTTTGTCCTTAGCTTTTAGTACTATTAGATAATCTTTCATTTGTTTTTTTGTCTTTCCTTCCTAACTGAAATGCAAGCTCTATGAGAGCAAAGAATTTGCTGTTTTACTCACAATTTTATCTCTAGGCTCTAGCACAGTGTCTGGCATAGAATAAGTGCTCATCAAAAATTTGTGGAAAGACTGAATGAAATCTGTATATTGAAAAGAAGACACACAGATGAATCTTACAAAATTGCTGGACATTTTCCACACATACTCCCCTTGTGCATCTGAGATAAATCCTTTCACTATATAGATGACACTTACAAAGACAAATCAAGTGGCTGCACATTAGGAGGGATACTAGGCTTGGCGAGCATATATTTTACCCTTATATACACAATATCCACAGGGCCCACTGAGACTGTTAAAGCCACAAGTGCTCTGTTCTTAGACCAAATTTGAATCTTCTACATGCTGCGTGATTTGGGGCACATTTCTTTTTTTTTTTAATATATAAATTTATTTATTTTTGGCTGTGTTTGGGTTTTCATTGCTACATGTGGGCTTTCTCTAGTTGCAGTGAGTGGGGGCTACTCTTCGTTGCAGTGCACGGGCTTCTAATTGTGGTGGCTTCTCTTTTTGTGGAGCAGGGGCTCTAGGCACATTGGCTTCAGTAATTGTGGCACACAGGCTCAGTAGTTGTGGCTCACAGGCTCTAGAGCACAGGCTCAGTTGTTCTGACGCATGGGCTTAGTTGCTCCGCAGCATGTGGGATATTCCTGGACCAGGGCTCAAACCCGTGTCCCCTGCGTTGGCAGGTGGATTCTTAACCACTGCACCACCAGGGAAGTCCCTGGGGCACGTTTCTTATTTAGCCTTCTGAGATAAATAAAGATGGCTGATAATCTTCACAGCATAGCTAATGTTATAAAGATTAAGATAATGTATGTAAAAATTTATAAACATGTCTGCTCAGAGTGACCTGCTTTTTAAATACTCCACATGTTTCCCGGGGTGACAAATGGTTCAAAACATTTAAGAATATTTAGGAAGAGAATTTTCTGCTGGGCAGGGTTGGGTCCTTTCAGTAGGAGAATCTTAATAACAATTGCTGGGGATGGAAAGAAAGTGAGGGAAAGGTTCCCTCTGCTTTGCCATTGTCCGGTGTTGTAGGGGAGGTGGGAAATGAAGGAGATCCAAAAAGATTTATTTAACTTTATTTTCTTTCAAAGTTGATATAAAAAAAAGTTGATATAAACCCTGAAAACCAGTCACCAAGTTGGATTCAACATGTAGAAGCCACTTCATCTGCCAGCTTAAGAGTAGACAGGAGCTAAATGACATGAGTGGATGGAAATGAGAAAGTGGATTTCAGGGTGAATAAGAGAGGTTTGTGATGGGAGCAACTGAAAGGATGAGGTCATTGTATAAAGGTGGAAGTGCTGGGGCAATGGGTCAGTGGAAATTTGAGTGTATGCAGGGCCACTTTTCTGCTTTACAAACTTCTTAGAACATAACAGTTCTCAGTTAAGAGACATCAAACTTATTACAAATTCTCAAATTCACAACTTAGCATTAATAGGGGACATATTTTTTTTTGATAGGGACATATTAATAGTACAAGTTCAACAGGAGTCTAAAGAAATTTTAATTGAGGGACTTCCCTGGTGGTCCAGTGGTTAAGAATCCACCTTCCAACACAGGGGACACGGGTTTGATCTCTGGTCGGGGAACTAAGATCCCACATGCCGTGGGGCAACTAAGCCCACGTACCGCAACTACTGAGCACGCGCACCACAACTAGAGAGCCCATGTAAGCCCACGTGCCACAACGAAGACCCCGTGTGCCACAACTAAGACCCAATGCAGCCAAAAATAAAATTAAAATTAAAAAAAAAGAAATTTTAATTGAATTACAACATGTACAGAAAAAGCACAAGAGTAGATGTTTCTGAGCAGAACCCTGGTACCATTTACATGTGTATATATTTTAATATAATAAAACCTTTGCATTTTCTAAACAAAAAGATTTTAAAATAAATTCATATGGAAAATGCTTGGGAACATAACACATTCAGAAAAATTTATTCACTCAGCAAACATGTATTCAGTGTCTACTCTATGCCAGGTACTCTGCTAGGAAATAGAGAAAGAAAGACAAAAGTCACAAACCCTACCCATTAAGAACCTAAATTCTACTGGGTTCAACATTCAAGTTAAACATAATCCAGTGCAGTAAATGCTAAGCACATGCACAAGTCAAGAAGTTCGTTGGGGACTTAGCATTACCTTTTTTTAGAGGGCTTTATATTTTTGCTTTACACATGTGAACACTGTGTCAGTGCAACATACTGTGGTTGCAGACACAACTCAACACCAATTGTAAGAGCATTTCCCCATGGTTTTCACCCTTCACTTTTTTTCACACCTCACAACAGATCCATAAGCCATTACTTTGTGTCATCTTTGAAAATCAATCCAGAATTCAGCCACTGCTAAGTATGTGGCACCAATAACACCCTGGACATCTCTTGCCTGGATTGTTGCAATAACCTCCTAACTTCTGACCTTACTGCTCTTCAATCCATTCTCAATGCAGCAGAGTACCCTTGGAAAATGTCCATCCCACCACATTGCTTCCCTGCTCAAGCTCTTTCAATGTCTTCCCATCTCACCCTGGGTAAAGGCCGAAGTCTATACAATGAACACAAGACTGAGTGTGTCCTGCCTTACTTTACATTTCTGACCCTGTCACACTCCTTGGCACACTCCTGCTGCAGGATCTGTACACCTGCTGTTCCTTCTGCTTGAATTGGAATGTTCTTTCCCCAGGTATCTGGTAGATCCTTCCTTCCCTCACTTCCATCTGGGCTTTACTTAAATATCACCATCTTAGGGTAGGCCTTCTCTGGCCACCATATCTAAGATTTCAATACTATATCCTTCCCCTAACAGTTCCTATTCTCTTTTCCTGCTTTTTCTTCTCCTTAGCATTGATCACAATCACACTTAACATATTATTTTACTTACTTATTTCGTTTACCAACTAGAATATAAGTTCCATGAGGGCAGGGACTGAATCTGGCAATTGTCCACTGACTTTCCCCCCAAGGGCCTAGAACAGTGCCTATACTATAAATATTTCACTTATATATTTGTGAAATGAACAAATAGATGAATACATGAATATTTTATATAAGGAATTCATTATTATTTATTATTCATTCCACAGATACCTGACTGCTTTTGAAAAAGATTCTCTCATTGACCAAATTCTACTCAGATTCCCCTGAACTTGTTTTCAACTACGCATGACTTTTGGACTTCTTTATTCATCTACTTCATTGTCCAATTTAAACAAAAATCCTGATAAATCTGTTTAGCCAGAATCTCCCATCCTGCATATCTCATCACCCTCAATATCTAATCAGGTTCCTCATCCTCTACCATCCCCCAGATGATGTCTGATCACCCTGGGCTGCCTTCAGCAAGAATCCTGTTAGGTCAGTTTAGCCAGAATCTCCCCTTACCTCTGATGTTGTTTCCTAGTAATTTTCCACCCACTGACCCCCACTCTGCTGCTTGGCTATAAATTCCCTCTTGTCCATGCTAAGAGGTACGTGCAATCTTTCTCTCTCAATGCAAAATTCCACCCCAGGTACTATACCTATCACTATAGTGCTTTTCCCCCTCCCACCCCCTGTAAAGTCCTCCTTACTATGCTTTAACAAGTGTCATTTTAATATTTTACCACTATGTACGAAGCACTTTTTAAAGGAGAGGAAATAAAAAAAGCAAGAGAGATATAACTCCCGCTCCCATGAAACTTACAGAAAAGTAGGAAGGGATCTTTAAACTACTTACACCCTCAGAAAACTTACTACACAACAGGACATAAGAACTGTGGTCTTCGGGCTGTGCACAAATCTACAGATGGCATTTCCTTTACCCTTCTAGAGCATCCTGGAACCTAACAATTATAGTATTTATCTCCCATCTCCAAAGAGCAATGGAATCCTTCTTATTAGTGATAAACCACATTCACGTCTCAATGTTCATCCAATTCTGGAATCCAATTGCTGGAAAACACAGGCAGTGTTGAAGCTGTCTTCATGGTGAATAGTCTTTGAGGAAAGAGGCCATGCCCATTCTATAGGACCTGGCAAGAGTGAGTATTCAGTAAATGGTAGTTATTGTTGTTACTGACCACCTCAGCAAAGAATAGCCATAACCTGTGGCCTTTCCCAGAGCAACTTTTAGAGGAGTGGTCACAACTAAGGTTTAGAACTTCATTAATCCTGCTAAGAAAGAGAAAAAAGAACTCTTATAAGAAATTCTTGCAGGAGGTGTGGCACTTCATTTCAGGTCACCATTGATATGGTGGCTTTTTAGATAAGGAGAGCTATGCATTTATGAAACTTCTTAGTCTGCCAGCCCCCTAACCTGGCTGGAAAAAAATATTTAAATAACTGATCTTTGGTTTGCCGAAAGAAAACTTCAGAATGGGAGCTTCTTCCCAAGGAGACACAGACTGGAACTATAATCATTTCAGTGAGTTTTATCACTCATGGATATCCCCCTAAAGAGTATTCTACTGTGGTTTCTTTTAGAGGAAAAGAGGGCTTCCATTGCCAAGGCCAACAATCTTCTGGATTTCTTCTATGTATTTTTCCAGTTGGACCTGAGTAGCTTGTTTCTTTAGCAGAATAAATCTGCTAGCCAAGTTCACAGCTAAACCACATCTAAAGTAATGTCTCCATTACGTTGACCTAGAAACTGTAATTCAAAGCTACTGTTCTTACAATTTCGAGATATCTTTCCCTGAAACATAGGAGAAAGTTAATGACTGAGCTCAAATGACAAACACTGATGCTGATGGCTGTTAGCTTTAGATAGTCCCCTGGGAGTTCCTGAATTCTAAGATATTTGAAATTAATGCCTCCTGTTCTAAAGAAAATTTGAAATTTTTTGATGAAAGCAATTTCCTTTAAAAATTAAGCTATCAAAAATAAATTCAAAACATCTTTCAGCCTTGTAGAATACTCCTGAAGAACTAGATCCTATTTTCTAAAAGTTGGGAAATAAAGAATAATTTCTAAGGTGTTTTCATCTCTGGCATAGATACATATATTAATTACCAGATAAAAAGTTAATTGTCCATCAATAAAGAGCTAATTAAATAAATCATAGTACATTCTCACAATGTACGTTGTTACAAAAAAGAATCAGGAAAAAAAAATGAGGAAAATCTCTATATACTGATGTGGAAGGATTTTCAGGATTCATTAGGTGATCAAAGCCAGTGCAGAGCAGTACATATAGTATTTTACTTTTTATATTTAAAAAAAGTGGAGGTAAGAATATAAATTTGTATTGCTTGACTTGTATAAAGAAACAATGGAAGGATAAGTAAGAAATATAGGCAACTGGGGTGAGGTAAACAGGGGTGGAGAGGACAGGGATGGAAGTAAGATTTCCTTCGTATAATTTTGAACTACATAAATGGATTTATAAAAAACCTTAATTTCCTTGTAAGCAAGATGTCTACATTCATAAAGTCATAGGTCTAAGAAACATTCAAGTTGAGATAGATGAAACTAAAAAATAGGTGATTCTGAAAATCGTTTAATGAAATTTTTCAAAGGTAGATTGAATCAAGTTCTTTTCTTTTTTTTCTTTTTCCTTTAAGAAACTGATCAGTCCTTCAGACCAGAAATTTAGAGAGAAAGCATTAGGACTCTTGGTTAGGCTAGAATTGGAAAAATATCCAATATCTTTTAATATAATTAAAGTTCTGTAATAAATCATTCTAGGGTTTTTGCAGGCAGATCACACCAGATTTGAACTGTTTCAAAGCAATACTGGCTGGTACTAGAAGAAATTTAAATTCCTGTTGATTGGGTCTAAAATTATGAAGTCTGAAATTCTTCCTCTCTGCCCTCTGGAATTCACTGCCCATCAAAATTCCCATATCCTCAACTCCTGTGAACTTTCCCTTTGCCTTCTTATTCAAATGGAAACTGCAGCCCTCTTAAACTGTGGCTGTTTTTCCTCCTTTCCCCTGGGCCTGGAGGGTGACTTCAACCAGTTCCCAGACATTGAATGCCACCTAGGATAACTGTTGCAAAATTTCTATCCCAATCCTGACCCTGAGCTCTAAGTGATCAAATCTGATTCCTTAGTCTACATCTCTACCTAGATATTGGAATTTCCAATTTAACTCGCCAAAATAGAGTTCTCGATTCACACAACCACCAACTCTTCTTCCTCAGCCTTTTTCATTGCTATAAATGACTTTACTACCACTTTAGTGACTCAAATAAAAATCTGAAATCATCTTGATTTTTCTCATCTTTCAAATATCTATATCAAATCCATCAGCAAGTCCTATAAGAGGACCCATAATCCACTGAAAGTACCACATTCTCACTGACATTCACCATCAAACATTATCATCTGTCTCCTGCACACCCTCAAAGTCCTTGTTCTATTCTCATAATGGTCTCCACTTTGCTAAATCCAACCTTGGTGTGGTTGAAAGCTTGTTGGGGTCAGAGTATTAGAGGGAGTGGAAAAATAGGTGTAATCAGTGAATGAGAGAGTTAAAGAGAGTTAAAGAGAGTTTGGCAATGACAAAGTCATAAAACCAAAGGAGTGAGTAGCTCCACGGTGACAGAGGACAAGACCACTGGATGTAAGTTCAAGGAAGTGAGAGGCCAGGCTGTTGGAAGTATCATTTGCAAGCTAAAAATTAGGACAGTAGTGGAGTTGGAGAGTAAGCCAAGAGTTACAATTTTTGAGAAATAAGAGGGATTCTAGGGGTCAATAAATTGACAATGAAATATCAGGTAATAGGTGATATTGTCTGGTGACTAAAAACTAAAAGCTTTACGTTTTCAGGAATATGGGAGGAAGAAATATCTGGAAGTAGCAATGAGATTCACCCATATTATCTTCAGGCTTTACTTCTAAAATATATACCAAATCCATTCACTCCTCTCCATTTTTACTGTCGCCATCTTAGTCCACGCTATCTACCTTTCTCTCTCTCTCCTGAATCCCTGCAAATGAGCTTCCTAATTGGTTTGCTTGATCCTTGTCTACCAACATTTTACATTGTGTGTCATTGATACTGTGATTTGTTTTAACCTGATGAAATTCAGAGAAAGAAGGTATCTCATAAGAATATTAAACTGACCCCCAGATTGTGACTACCTTGATGACTAAGTGAGAATTGAATGAGCTTTCTGTTTTCTATTCATTTTTTGCTCTTTCTTAGCTATGATTTCTTTTCTTCTGATTAAGCAATGTTAAGACCTCTTAGCACTATGTCTAGGAAAAAAGATTTGACACTTAAATGTCATATAGATTTTGGATGATTTTCCTAATCTATATTATCAATTGTTAAATAACAATTGTTCTAACACTTAAGCTATGGAAATTTTATTAAGCAGATTCACAACTTTAGAAAACTTTAAGAATTGTATTCCAGAACAAAAGCATGTGTTCTTCATGTGTGAATTGACAAAATAAAAATATTAACAGTATTCTAGAAACATATTCTGTGGAAGCAACTAAGAATATGCACAAGAAATTAGACTGTAAGGCAGTTCACAGAAGCATTGTTTACAATGTTAAAAAAAAACTATAAACAATCTAAGTATTCAAAAATAGAATCACCATAGACTATTTTAAAAAATACAATGTCTTGCCCTATTTCTGATCAATTCAGTCAGGAGCTCTGGGAGGACACTGGAATTTTTAAAAAGTTCCTCCAGGGGTTCTAACGTGCAGTTATTGAGTCAACTATCATAGGTGAGATTACCCAGTCTTATCTATACACCATCAATGTGTTGACAGGGTCCTAAATTTACATCTTCAGCCTGGACTGCAGCCCTTCCAACTTTATTCTTATAAACCCACTGCTTCCTCAGCACTGCTCCTTGAACGTCTAATAAGCATCTCTAATTTAACATGAACTCTTATTTTTACCCCACTCCCATTTCCGCCCCAAATTTAATTCTATCAGCTCCAAGTTCAAAATATATCCAGAATCCAACCATTCCTCACCAACTCCAGCTCTTCTACCTGGGCCCAAATCATCCCTCTCCAGGGTTTTATTACAATAGATTCTCAACACAGCTACCAGATGCATTTAAAATACCACTTGGTTTATGTTTCTCTTCTGCTCAAACCCTTTAATGGCTTCCCATTTCACTCAGGGTAAAAGCCAAAGTCTTTACAATGGACCTAATTGGGTCTTTCACAACATCTGACTTCAACTCCTACTCCTTAACTTGCTGTCACCTAGCCATACTGGCTTCCTTCCTCTAATAAACCAGGCATGCTCTGCCTTAGGGCCTTTGCAGGCCCACTGCTGGGAAGTTTTCTCAAATATCCTCATAGCTAACTCCCTCACTTCCTTTAAAGTTCAAATATCACCTTATCAATGAAGCCTTCCCCAAATACCATAAATAAAAATAGTGTCCGGGCCTCCCTGGTGGCGCAAGTGGTTGAGAGTCTGCCTGCCGATGCAGGGGATACGGGTTCGTGCCCCGGTCTGGGAGGATCCCATATGCCGCGGAGCGGCTGGGCCCGTGAGCCATGGCCGCTGGGCCTGCGCGTCCGGAGCCTGTGCTCCGCAACGGGAGAGGCCACAACAGTGAGAGGCCCACATACCGCAAAAAGAAAAAAAAAAAAATAGTGTCCAACTTCAATACTTCCTTATCTCTCTTCTTTCTCATCTGTTATACTGTATATTTACTTGTTTGTTTACCTTCTGTCTTCACCACTAGGATGTAATTTCTGTGAAGGAAGAGATTTTGTTCTGTTTATGATTGTATCCTTAGCCCTGAAAAGTGCCTGACACACAGTGGGTCCATAATACATATTTGATGAATGAAAGAATATATAGACATATTTTCACCACTATTTTTCTCCACACAAATGGTTAAACTTTCCAGTTTCTCTGCTTAATATACCATTGCAATGATATAAGCAAACTGAAAGTTTAAATGTGCTAATTGACTTGGAAGGGTTTGACATGACAGGGTTTGACAGGTTAGCAGTGGGGCTATACAGCCATATACACTATACGTACATGTGTATGTATACAAATGTATATATGTATGTAAACATAGATACATATATACTATATATAACCATGCGTCCTATCACTAAACAATCCAGTTTAGCAACTGCAAGGAATGCAGACTATCCAGTGATCCAAACCCCACAATTTTTTCTTCTCAGAGTACCAACAATCATCGATTCTAATGGCACTAATATCCTCATGACAAGAGTACTGCCTTCCATATACCATGAAAAATATTTCAAATGGCGTCACCTGCTCTGTACATTCAAAACTAGTTAGATTTATAGAACACTCCACACAACAACAGCAGAATAAACATTCTTTTCAAGTGCACACACACACATACACACACACAAAACTAGTTAGATAAAAGGCAGAAAGCAAAACTACTGTTTGAACTGCCTGAATCATATACACAAGGCTATCTAAAATAATGGGTTACATGGTTCTGTATTCAGTTAGCTGGGAACAATATGAATGGCCTTTCTGGTTCATACAGTCTCTCCCTAGTCCTTATCCACCTACTCCCCACCTCAACACCACAAAGTTACACAAGTATACCAAATTAAAAAAAAAAAAAAGATAAAAGAAATTGAACAATATAAACCTAGTAGAAATGTGAAATCACTCCAACTTCAAACTTTAAATCATTTGCCTAGTGAGAGCAGCCCTCAGATGCACTGTGACTCAGCATTTTATGATGCCTGAGACATGAAATGAGATAAAGGTCTTGTTCCCTTCATGGCATTACTTAAATATGGAGCAAAAATAAATGAGCTACCTTAAAAACACAAACTCAGTGGCTGAAATGTTACAGCGCTCAACCTTACGCAGATCTGACTCAATACGTGATGACAGGGAGGACGGCAAGTGTCAGCTGAAGCACACAGAACCGTTCTGAAATAACTTGTTGACCTGTAACATTAGCAAATAACAATGCTGACTACAATTAACACTCAGAAATGGAGAAAATATTGTGAATAAATGAAAATAAAAAATATATGAACTGCGGCGACTGATTTAAGTCAGGTTAAAAAAAAATAACTTAGACCTGGGGTGGGGTGGGGGGATTTACCCAGCTACTCTTCACTAGAAAACAGAAGCTAAAATTGAACCAAGGGAAAACCCTTGCTAAAAAAACATTAAGTAAAACTGAAACAAATAGAAAAGCTCAGCTCTTTTTGACTCTTTATGGACAGAAAGAAAATAAGATGAAAATAAAATAATAAACTATATGAAGGTTGCAATAAAGACAAAGTTTTCAGTTTATATTCTCGTGTGGAGCACGAGAATATGGAAGAAGAGAATATGGTAATTGGCAAGCAGGGAGAGCTGGATATCTGAGATCAGGAAGAAGGACTGAGGAGTATTCCACATAGGCAATGGAGGAAGTTGGGGAATTCCACTTGGGAATCCAAGAACTTAAATAAAGACAATGAATAGAGATGTGGAGACAGCTTATAGGCAAATGGGCCAAAAAAAGTTGCTAATACTTACTTGGTTTTAGCTCCTGTTTTTAGTACTCTGTATTAACTCTTTTAATCCTCAAAACAAGCCAATGCTATAAATACTATTAAACCCCATTTCACACGTGAGGCGACAGCCTCAGAAAAGTTAAGTAACTTGTTCAAGTTCACATTGTTAATAAATGGCGGAGTCAGGCTACCAGCCCACACACTCTAACTCCACCACAACTTTATATTGCCTCTTATGAACCACTCAAAATGTGAAAAGGAAGTGGGGGAATTGAAATTATTGAGGCCGTTACTGCATTCAAAACTAGACCATCTGCATTCAAAAACAGAGGAGTGAATTTCCCCTAAGGAACTTACAGCCCATTAATGGAGTTCAGGCTCACAGCAAAACACCACTCAAGTCCCACATCAGACCTATCTTACAGAAGGCACAAGCCAAGGATAGTGGGAACTCACATGAGACAGCAATGTTCACCAGGTTGTGGAATCTAGGAAGACTTCACTGAAACAGCAGCATTTTGGACAGGATTTGAGAAAACTGGAAGAGTTAGGTGAAAGGAGCATCATGACTTCACATCAATTAACTCCCCAGGGTTTTCAGGATAAATTTCAACTCTTTGGCATGGCACTCAATGCCCTCCAAACTAGGTCTGGGGGAAAGCCGGGAGAAGGGATTATCCTAAGTGAGATGCCTATGCTGGAGTCTTTATTACCAGTTCAGGTTCCAGAGGATCAGAACATCTTATTTTTTCTGTCTCCATAAATCGTTAGTGGGTTGAAAGTAGGCACCATGGCTTATTCTTAACACTCCCCTCCACCAGTCCAGGCGTCCATACCTCTTAGCACATGGCAGGTGCATAGCAAACATTTTCTGAAGCAAATCTAGATCATGGGCAACAATCACCAGATGACTGTGTGCCCAACCAGGCGGCCTGATACCATCTAGACCTCTGGTGTTGGCTAATTTTAAAGCTACCAAGAGACCTAAACACATGGTCCGGAGGTAACGGGTGGAACTTGTGGATCTAGATGCCACAAACCAGTTGTGAACGGACATGAGACAATTGTGAAAATCTAAACACGGACTAGGAATTAGGTGAAGGACTGCATTTCATTACATGTGGTGATGTGATTATGCCTTAAAAGGTCAGGTTAGGGCTTCCCTGGTGGCGCAGTGGTTGAGAGTCCGCCTGCCGATGCAGGGGACACGGGTTCGTGCCCCGATCCCGGAAGATCCCACATGCCGCGGAGCGGCTGGGCCCGCGAGCCATGGCCGCGGAGCCTGTGTGTCCGGAGCCTGTGCTCCGCAACGGGAGAGGCCACAGCAGTGAGAGGCCCGCGTACAGCAAAAAAAAAAAAAAAAAAAAAAAGGTCATGTTAGACTTTTATAGAGTATTTATAAACTTAATGATTTCCCTTAAAACACTGCAAGTAGGGAGTATGGGGGGGAATAGATGAAACAAAGTGGGCAAAATGTAGCTAACCGTTCGGCATAATGTACTACTTTTGGTGATTGTCTGAAAATGCCCTAATATAAAACACACACAGCACACACACCCAGGTGCTGTTTTTCATCGTAAACCCCGAGGGAACCAGATCCAGAGGGTCCACCGGCGGCAGCTCGGATTCTGAGGACTACCTCCGCGAGCCGGGACCGCCTTTCTCTCCCGCGGACTCGAAGCTGACCGAGGGGGCGGCTGTGGGCCGCATCGGCCTCTTCATCCTTTCGGCACCCCCCTAAACGCCTCTGGAGAGAGTTGGTGTCACGGAGGGTAGCGTGCAGACTTAGTTATCCCGGTTTCTACACTGGACTTCGCCCAGCGGTCCAGAACCTCAAGGCAGTAGACCACCTCACCCGCTGCCTCACCGCCCGAGACGCCACCACCACCGCGGACGACCGCTCGAGGCGGGCTCCGCGAAGTAACGTCACGGCGCGCCGTGCGTCGGTTCAAAGGTCGGCCCCGCCCCCGCTTCCCCCTCGCTGTCTCGCTTGGCCTGCGCTGCCGCTGCTGCCGCTGCTGCTGTGGGCCCGGCTCCGCTCCGCCTGCTTCGCCGCCTTCCTCCCTGAGCGCTGCCCGGCCGGCCGCCATGGCGAACGTGGCCGACACGAAGCTGTACGACATTCTGGGCGTCCCGCCCGGCGCCAGCGAGAACGAGCTGAAGAAGGTATTGGGGAGCGGGCCGCCCAGGCAGGGTGTGAGGGGCGCGGGCCTGCGCGGCTGGGACTGCCAGGCCGCGCTGCGGGGCGGCTCGCTAGCCGGCGGCGGCGGGCCCAGGCTGGGGGCCGGCGCCGAGACCGGCCCGCCGCGGGTCGCGCACTCCAGCCTCGGCTGACCTTGGGCCGCCGGCCCCGCCCGCCCGCCTACAGATGCAGCAAATAAAACCCACCCCCGCGCAAACACGACGAAAACGCTTCCTTCCTCCCTCCCCCGGCGGGCGCCGGAGGCCGGGCGCTCCCGGGAGGCAGCTGCCTGCCCGGTCCTCCCCGCGCCGAGGTCACCACCCTGGAAAAACAGGTTGGACCGAGACGCCCAGCGCATCCCGGCCCCGGGAGAGGAGTTGACCGCGCCGCGGACGTCGGCGCCCGAGCCGCGTCGGGGTTGGTCTGGGGCCTGGCGGAGGGTCGAGGCTGCCCCCGCCGGGTGCCTGCGGGAACTTAGGGATGTTTCCTGGGAGCCGCGGCCGCGGAGCTTCTCCCCCTCTTCCTCCCTCGCCCATTGACCCGGAGGTGGCGTGGGTTTGTGTCTGGGTGCGTTGTTCTGTGGGCAGGTAACCCAAATGTTATGTACTCGTTTCAGGAAAAAGCTGTGGGTCCCAGCCAAACACCTGAGTGTACACTGACTAAAAATAAATAGAAGGCCTCATTATCGCTGTTTGCATTGCTGCGAATCTTTCATCTCAGGATTTCAAAGCATTTGAGGCATTTGATTAAGCCCCACAGCATCTTCACGGGGCTTAGAGTATCCGGATGTGTAAGCTTAGAAAAATGAGAATGCTCCTTAGGTAGTGGGACGGGTGCAATTGAGAGTAAAAGCACTTCCTGTTACCTTACCGGAAATGCTATTCTGTGTTACATAATAAAGGTGTCTGTGAATGAAAGCTTAAGTACTTTATATCTCAGCCACCCAAATGTCTATAGCTTCACTAAGACCGAGGTCACTCCAGTTAAGACCCCAGTCAATCCACCGTATGAAAATAAACCATGACCTAGGAGCTTGTCTTGGCTTTTTCCTGATGCTACAATTAGAGGATCCATCGTGAGCCGGATTCTTACCTTAGCTTAATTTTTTTTTAACATCTTTATTGGAGTATAATTGCTTTACAATGGTGTGTTACTTTCTGCTTTATAACAAAGTAAATCAGTTATACATATGTTCCCATATCTCTTCGCTTAGCTTAATTTTAATAACAGTGTTTTTGCAGGCTGTAGAGCTTAACAGTCATTTCTCTTTAGAGTTTATTGGAGTTGTCTTGGTCTGCTTACGGGCCATCAAAGACATTTGACAATAGTGAAAACAGGGGATTTTTCAGTATTTTGTTTTTCTCTGTGGCTTTGTTTCATTGTTTGTATCTGGCTTTAGTATAACCTATTTTCAAGTATAACTACTGTCTGCTTTGTTATTAGTGAGAAAACAGTATTAAGATGGAATATGCCCAACAATGCCAATGAATAAGGGCTATTTTGGGATTTTAGAACATTGCTTCTCAGAAAATTGGATGTTACGTTAGTACTCACAAATCTTTAAACTGGTCATTATATATAACCTTTTTTTTTTTTTTATCTTTTATTGAAGGCATACAGAAAGTTAGCCAAGGAATACCATCCCGATAAGAATCCAAATGCTGGTGACAAAGTAAGTTATTTGAGACTTTTTCCCCCTGAGATTTCTGTTTTAAACTTAAATCGCCCTTCTTGGGGAAAAAAGGGAATGTTGTAAGAAAACTCCATTTATGCCCATAGTGCCAAAGTTTTATGTTAAGAGTATTTTGGTTTTATAATGGGAATACTCTCATTCTGGGCAGTGGTAGGTGGTGGTAAATAGGACCAGAATCAAACCAAAGGTAACTTGTAACTTTTCTTAGAATTAAATGAATTCTAGATTCCTATAGCTTTTTATTTGTAGTCTTTTATTTGAAAATCCAATTGTTTTACTTTTTTTTTATAGTTCAAAGAAATAAGTTTTGCATATGAAGTACTATCAAATCCTGAGAAGCGCGAACTATATGACAGATATGGAGAACAAGGTCTTCGGGAAGGTAGCGGCGGAGGTGGTGGCATGGATGATATTTTCTCTCACATTTTTGGTGGGGGATTATTCGGCTTCATGGGCAATCAGAGCAGAAGTCGAAATGGCAGAAGAAGAGGAGAAGACATGATGCATCCACTCAAGTGAATATCTTTTTTCTTTTTTAAAAAAAATGCTAAATACCTTTTTTCAAGTAGAAGTACTCAGTAAAAGAGAGAAGAGGCATCAAAAAATACTCTGTCCATCAGAAAAAAAAATCTTCCATTTGCCATGCTGTCCTCATTGGGTGACTAAGTTGAATTTAATAACCTGAATGTTGGTGTTTTGCTAACAGATCTTAAAGGATGGTTGGTGTTTTTACAGAGTAGGAAGATTGTTTTGGTATATGCTTCTGAGGCTGCTTGTTTTTAAAATTTCAATTATGAAGATTCTTTTCTTTAAAGTATTTAAACCTGAGTTAACTTTTTATTTAAAAACCTACAAAATTGGCTAGTTTGTTAACATGTTACAGTAACTCATTACTTGTTCCTCAGTGTGAACTCTCCTAAATTGATTTCCACGGAGCTTGTTGGCCTCAAGCCTGACATTAACCTGCCAACATATGAATGGTGTCTGACCTTGATCTTAGACTGTGAACCCAATATGAAAATAACTATTTTACTTTGCAAAATTTGTGAGATCTTTTGTCCCGTTAATTTTTCATGGACCAGTAATGGTTATACTAGCAAAATGCCAGAGACTGAAGTTGAAGTGTTTATTTGAAATATTTCATAGTATCTAGTTTATACATTTGAGTAGGTAAGAGGAAGTAAGGTGTAATTTGTTAAAAATTTTCCTGTTATTACAACATTTCATTTTGGGTGGCTTTATAATATTCCATTCCATCATTTATTTAATCATTCCCTTTTCTATAGGATGTTACCAGTTTTTTCCTATCATAAATAGTGCTGCTGTGAGTATCTTTATATACAGCTTTGTCTCTCCTTGGCAGAGATTCCTGGGCAGGCATCACTGTTTTGAGGCTGATAAAAATAACTAAATTGCCTTGTAGAGGATTGTGCCAGTTTAGCCCCACTGGTGGAGAGTGCCAGCTTCACTAGACCATTACCCACATTTTTCCTTCTTTTGCCATGTTTATTGAAATGAAGATTTTTCTGGCCTCTTACACAGTGGTGTTGCATACTAATTGCAGTTTAATATGTAAGGGGAAGAAGACCTACCTATCATGTAAATGGTTGGTTAAATGTTCTTAGGAGGAGGTTAAAAGTCTGATGGAACCAAGTGCTTTGGTCTAAGGTCTAGATATGCCGTTGTTTGGAAGTGCTGGTAGTGTTTTGACCATAAGTGTTTTATTATACTGTCTAGAATGTATAAAAGATAACAATTTTGAGAAAGTTTGAATGCCACAAAATAGTATAGGTGCTTTGCAAAGCACATTTAACTTCTTTTGTTCCTCTATTTTAAAGTAAACCTTTACTATTAAAGGAGATTTAAAAACACCATGAGAAGGTAAAACCAAATTAAATGCATTGCTTGCAAATTGTAAATGAATAATATTTTTGAGACTTCTGATGTTATATAGATTTTTTTTTGATGTTTATTTGGAAATGAATGGTCCTGCAGTTCAGATATGCTGTATGAATAAAGACGAGTTGGGTTTTATCAGTTGGGATTTTTTTTTTTTTTTTTTTTTTTGGCGGTATGCGGGCCTCTCACTGTTGTGGCCTCCCCCGTTGCGGAGCACAGGCTCCGGACGCGCAGGCTCCGGACGCGCAGGCTCAGCGGCCATGGCTCACGGGCCCAGCCGCTCCGCGGCATATGGGATCCTCCCAGACCGGGGCACGAACCCGTATCCCCTGCATCGGCAGGCGGACTCTCAACCACTTGCGCCACCAGGGAGGCCCTGGGATTTTTAATAGGCTTTTTAACTTGGCTGCTTTGAAATTTTTGTAAAAGTTGCTCAAGTTTTGCTTATAATTCACTGCATTTTTTCAGACATCTAAAACTTGTTGTAGGCTCTCTCTTGGAAACCTATTCTTCTCGTCTGTCACACTCTAGATAAGGCCATTTTTTTTTTTTAAGACATGCAATCTAATTGCCTCCCGTAATTTGTAATGTAACTTTGTAGCGTTTCAGAATTGTCCTTGAAGGGGACAGAGCCTTATAGTAGAGCCTGGACTCTGGAGCCAGACTGCCTATGTGATCTTGGGCAAGTTACTTCTCTGTGCCTCAATTTTGTCCTGTAATATGAGGATAATAATTTTACCTCATTCAGAGGGTTGGATTAGGTGGAGGTCTTCCTTGGGGCCAGAAGAAGGTGTGATGTTTTGAGTTTGTGCAGTTATCAGCTTTATCAGGAAATGCAGCACAGTAAATTATTGGCCTGATCCTTTAGGTTTGGGCTTTGAGCAATACATATATTGTTTATAGCCATATTGTTTATAGCCATAAACAATTTGAGCTACAAAATAAAATCTCACTCAGTTGATTTATGTAAGGTGTTCTTGAATTCTTTGTTCAAAGGGTTATAGTGGAATTTGCTATATCAGCTATTGTTTATATCTTGAATTTAAGAGAACTTGGCAAAATTTGAACCTAATTCTTTTCTCCCCAGAGTATCTTTAGAAGATCTGTATAATGGCAAGACAACCAAACTACAACTTAGCAAGAATGTACTCTGTAGCGCATGCAGTGGGTAAGTGTGTTTTCTGGTTATGAAATGAATTTCATCCATTCTTTCAGTGGCACATCAGATAAAAATTGTTCATGACTTCAAACTGACTACCCAACCCAGAACACTTTCTGATACCTCTGAAAGTCTTTAAATGCCAGTCATTGGGCATTGAAGATGAAGGTGAAAAGTACAATTCCTATTTGTCATGGCCTAGGGGGAAAATTCTAATTTATACTTTTGCTTGCTTTAGCCAAGGTGGAAAGTCTGGAGCTGTTCAGAAGTGTAGTGCTTGTCGGGGTCGAGGTGTACGCATCATGATCAGACAGCTGGCTCCAGGAATGGTACAACAGATGCAATCTGTGTGTTCTGACTGTAATGGAGAAGGTATGCATGCCAGTGTTTCTCTGCTTTTATGTTGGATGGATTGGGAATGCAGAAGTTGGAGAGGCTTACAGTTTTTCTTTTTCAGCGTGTGTTTGTATTCATCTTATTAAAGATACAGAGAGTTCTGAAAGAAAAATGTAAAAATAATTTTTCCTTATGCATAGGCCCAGTGAACACAGATAAACAGTAAACTTACATCATGTTGAGTGAAATGTTAGTCTTTTTTCATTCCAAAGAGATGGGGCAAAGTTTTTTGTCCTTTTATATTTTAAAAAGTTATGTTTGGTAAAAGCGAGAGAGCAAACTGTTTAGTTCTCATTCTGATAAATGGAGAATTTTACTGTAAGCTTTAGTTAGCTTTTGAGGATAGATTATTGCAATTGAAGCTCTTTTTACAGAAGTAAATATTTTAGGCTTTGTGGGCGAATGTTTTCTGAAACTGCTATTCACTTCTGCCCTTTTAGCACTTGTATAGCCACAGACAATATGTAAACAAGTGGGCATGACTGTCTTCTAGATAAACATTACTTATAGAAACAAGGGCATGCCCATTTTGGCCTGTGAGCCTTAGTTTGCCAGCCCTTGTTCTAGAGCAGTGCTATCCAAAAGAATTTTTCTGTGATGATGGGAAAGTTCTGTGTATGTAATGTCTAGTATAGTAGCCACTAGCCACCTGTGTATGACTGAGGAACTGAACTTCTAATTTTAATTTTTAAATTAAATAGCCACATTGGCTAGTGGCTGCCATATTGGACAGTTCTAGAACATCCTTTTCCAAATTGCTTCTGGAAGAGACAAGATAATTTGGAGAAGGTGCATATCATATTCTCCTCCTGGAGCATCTCAGGGCATTTTACCTTATTAAAGTTGCTAACAATTCCCACTCTCAAGAAATCAGAATTGACTGAAATCTTTTCCCATGTGCCATTACCATTTTAAGGAACTGGTGCTTTGCAGAACATACTTTGGAGAAGCAGTGTTCCTGAAGTCACTTACACATGTCATCTGAGCATTAAAGTGTGCCACTAATCAGCCATTAGAAATTGATGGTATTTTTTTTCATAGTATACTATGTACAGCTTTGGTTTTGTTTTATTATAGCACTGATCAAATATTTCAGAAGAATACATAGAAGAAAAAAACTGTTAGAGTTATAAAGGATGTTTAAATCTTTATTTGGGTTGTCTCTCTCCATTGTTAAATTTAAATGAAACTAAGACAAAAAATGAAGAAGCAGTTGTAGAAGTTCCAGCATCCGACCACCCATTTTGTTTGCTTGATCCTTAGGCTTTGTTTTAACTTAGGAAATAGAGTCAGAAGTTAAGAAAATATTGTTTAAGATACTTTATACTCTGGAATAGAGGAGACTAGGTAGCTGGGTCCTTTAGGTAACCTGCAGTAAGATGTGAGTTTTTGTTATTAAGACTGATATTTTAATCAAAAGTTCAGGTAGCAGTTTAAAGACGTTCAGGAAATTTATTTAGTGAATAAAGGCATTATCAAGACCTATCTTACTTAAGAGTGCGGTATAGTACCCTTGCTGGAAGTTTGAATGACCTCTTTTTCCAGGGGAGGTAATTAATGAAAAGGACCGCTGTAAAAAATGTGAAGGGAAGAAGGTGATTAAAGAAGTCAAGATTCTTGAAGTCCACGTAGACAAAGGCATGAAACATGGGCAGAGAATTACATTTACTGGGGAAGCAGACCAGGCCCCAGGAGTGGAACCAGGAGACATTGTTCTTTTGCTACAAGAAAAAGAACATGAGGTAATTTCCTTTTTGTTTGTTTTATTTTTGCCTCAGAAGACCAGAAATGGGTCTTGTATGCAAGATATAGGTTAGATCAGTTTGAGTTTCCTGAAGCAACACTGAACATAGATGAAGTTGTTAAGTCCTTAGGCTGAGTTCATAAGAACTGACTTCTTTAGTAGACCAACAAGACAGGTGCTGTCAGAAGCACTGTAGAAGGAGTTGGTCTTGGTCCCAGCTCTGCCATTGACTGGCAGTATAACCTTAAGTAATCCTGTTGTGTCTGTACCCCGGTTTCCTTATTTATGAAAATAAGGGCATTGGGCGAGATAATCTAGGCAGCCTAGTTTTCACTGTGAAACTCCTTGGATGGTTGGTGAGAGCTTCAGTCCTCAGTACTGCTCTGTTGACTTGTTTTACATATTGGGTATCTGTGTGAGCTTTCTTGAAAGAAAAGGTTCTGCAGTTTTAAAAACTTTTTTTTTTAATTTCTTTTTTTTTTTTTTTTTTGGCCACGTCGCACAGCTTGTGGGATCTTAGTTTCCCAGCCAAGGATTGAACCCAGGCCCACGGCAGTGAAAGCGCCGAGTCCTAAGCACTGGACTGCCAGGGAACACCCTATTTTTAAATTGCTCATGGACTCTGTATTGTATCCGTTAATGTACATGGCAAAATGTACTGGGCTGATAATGTGGCCTGGTATATGTTATTTTGATTATACCATTGTATCTGTATTTTTTAAATGTGCGATGGAGTATATTTTAAGTTTTTTGTTTGTTTTTTGATTTGGACCATTTTTAAAGTCTTTATTGAATTTGTTACAATATTGCTTCTGTTTTATGTTTTGTTTTCTTTGGCCTCAAGGCATGTGGGATCTTAGCTCCCCGACCAGGGATTGAACCCGCAACCCCTGCATTGGAAGGTGAAGTCTTAACCACTGGGCCACCAGGGAAGTCCCCTAAATTTTTGGATATAGAAGCATTTGACAGGATTCTGGCTTTGTACTTGATCGCATTGCCATTTTGAGTTCCTTTGGAAGTATTTAGATTACAAGTCAGCCGCCTTTTTTAGTTCACAGTAAAATTTTCTCCCATTTGATGGTGATTTCTACAAATAAAGTAAATTTTAAAAATCACTTCAAGAATCCAGTAGAGATTAAAGCCATATTGAGATGCAGATTCTGGGAATTTGATTTGATTCATTCCCTCATTAGATTGTGGCTTGCTCTCCTAGACAAGCCTTTCTCAAGGTATACTAGTCAAATTTATTGCCTCAGCAAAGCTGTAAATTGCTATATATCTTGGCCTTTTGTGAATATTGCCAAACCTACCAGTGGCAAGGGTCCCTAGATTGCTTTTGTTGTTTTTTTTTTTAAGGAGTAATTTCTAGAATTCTGCCTTAGAGTGTTATGGATTAAAATATTCTGTAAGAATTTGGGATTTTAAAAAATAGAAATCACTGACCTTGGAGACAAGGGACTTAAGTTCTGGCTCCCATTTATTAGCTTTAGCTTCCCTGGGCTTGGCTTTGCATACTAAAAAAAAAAAAGTCATCCCTCAGAAAGATAGTGTAGAATCAAATGAGATAATGAATAAGCTGCTCTTCTTCTTGGGGCTCTGAGGAGGAGGCATTTAGAAGTAAATCACCTCCAAAATTATTGGCAGCAGTGGAATTGCGTGGAATTTCCAACAGACAGCAGATGTTACTGGTTGTCTAAAGTAGAAAATAGAAGATGATAAAGGTTAGAATGGAAGTTCATCTAGTAAGAGGTCAAAGATTGCTCCTTCTTGGTTTTATTGTGACCAGTAAAGTAAATTTGAGCCCAAAATGAGATTTAGGTATCTTGTTTCATTTATACCACTGAGAATATTCTTAACCTTCTTAAAAAAAATTGATTAGTTTGACTAGTTCATGAACATACTTGTATTTTGTTTGGGGCTTTCTTTTTTAAAAAAACTCTCAACACTTGTGCTGAAGGAATTGTGAGGCCATGAGATCAGGGTGGGTACTGTAGCTGAAACAGTGTAAATCTTCTGATCAAAAAATAATTCAATTTTGAGAGTGCTGTGTATGCATGTGTATCATCTTTCAGTACTGGTGTGTGTGTATTTTGGTAATCTTGTTATCATAGTGCATTTGTACAGCAAAGAACCACAGTGGTGGGTAAGATCTGGTGATGTTAGTCTCTCCTCTATACTCTATATTTTTATTTTTCAGAAATTATTACAGCTTTTATGTGTTTTACTGTCTGGTTCTTGGTAATTTCTCCTCATTAGTCTGGTTTTTCAAAAATTTCCGGCCATTCTTGCCTGTTTATTCTCTGTTTGAATTTTAGCATCAAATTGTCTAATATAACCACCCTTCCTGCTGGTCCCCTCCCCCCCCCAAAAAAACCCTAATACCATTTTTTATTGGAATTACTTTAAGTTGAGCTCTCCTATACAAGAACATAGTATCCCTTCATGCTTCCTACTTCTTTTTTATTTATTTATTTATTTGGTCGCACTGTGCAGCATGTGGAACTTCCCCAACCCGTGTCCCCTGCATTAGGAATGCGGAGTATTAACCACTGGACCACCAGGGAAGTCCACTCCCTACTTATAATATAGCTTTAACCAAAGGATATTTGGTTAAAGATAGTTTTTCAAACAGTAATGTAATGATATGTTCAGAAACACTTTCATTTTATGAACTTGCAAAAGCATTGAGAAGTGCTGCATGAAAGAAACTGTATTGAAATGAATTTTTCCACCCATTGTGAGGAACACCTGAGTAAACTCTCATAGGAAATATACGTTCAGTGGTTCTCAAACTTTAGCATACATTAGAATCCCCTGGAGGGTTTATTAAAACTACAGATTGCAGGTCCTCACCTTCATAGATTCTGATGCAGTTGTTATGGGATGAGGCCCAAGAATGTGCATTCCTAACCAGTTTCCTGGTGCTGCTGAGGCTGCTGGTCCAGGACCACTGGTCAAGGTAATGGTTTGAGATGAACTTTTCTTTTAGGTAAATTTAGGAGGATAATTTAGGAAAAGAGGATATCTTTCAGATTTCCTCTCTTCTCTGACTGAACCAGCCAGGATTAGTCTTTGGAAGAGATAACTATTGTATTGAAAAAAAACTAGGTGACCTTTCACTGCACTTAATTTTATTTCAGCTTAAATTTCAAAAGTTAACTATAGATACTAATAAGCAAACGTTTTAAGTTGGGCATGTGTGAAATTGGATGTATTTTTCCTTACACATTGAGCGCTCATTTTTTAATGTTTATTGAATAACCTTTGCATTACCTAGTCCATAGGCTTATGGTGTAATAATAAGCCAACTTTAGCATTTGTTTTACATTCACCTAAGCAAGTTTTGAATTTTAGGTGAGGTAAAATTTGTTTGTATTTGTATGAAGCATGGGGTTTGAGCCCCTTTACTGGCTGAGCATTACTGGTTGAGCTTTTTTAGTTGAACTTGGACCTTCCCCTTCCCCTTCCCCTGTTAGTATCACATCTGGAGGAAACTCCAAGTGAACTTGTTCTCCAGAATCCCACTGGGCCTTGTACACCTTTTCACTCAGAGGCAGTGTTTGGAAATGGTCCATAATTGTAAAATATACCTGGTTCTGTTTGTTTTTTTTTTTTTTTTTTTCCTTTTTGCGGTATGCGGGCCTCTCACTGTTGTGGCCTCTCCCGTTGCGGAGCACAGGCTCCGGATGCGCAGGCCCAGCGGCCATGGCTCACGGGCCCAGCCGCTCCGCGGCATATGGGATCCTCCCAGATCGGGGCACGAACCCGTATCCCCTGCATCGGCAGGCGGACTCTCAACCACTGCGCCACCAGGGAGGCCCCTGGTTCTGTTTTTGAAGCTTCAATTGTACCTTATAAGCCATTGTTTTCCCAATTCCAATTCTTTTGTGATAGAAATTTTTAGCATATTACTTGAGAATAGCTAGGTTTCCTTATATAAATTTAGGAAACCTAGGGATGGTGGCAGTTTGGCTTTTGCAGTAAATGGTAGAACTAAGGTTTTGAAATTGATTCAAGGAGCACAGAACAACAGAGTATGCCTCCATAATTTTTTTAAAAAATGTTTCTGGTGTGCTTTATTTGTAGGTGTTCCAGAGAGACGGAAATGATTTGCACATGACATATAAGATAGGACTTGTTGAAGCTCTATGTGGATTTCAGTTCACATTTAAGCATCTTGATGGACGTCAGATTGTGGTGAAATACCCCCCTGGCAAAGTAATTGAGCCAGGTAAATCTTGATTTTTGTCTGATCCAAGATTCTGTGTAATCTTCTACAGCAGGTGACTCAAAAAAATATTATTGAGCACCTTCTTGGATAAAATTCTTAATACTTTCCCCTTTATTTACTCAAATAATAGGATGTGTCCGTGTAGTTCGAGGTGAAGGAATGCCACAGTATCGTAATCCCTTTGAAAAAGGTGATCTTTACATAAAATTTGATGTGCAGTTTCCTGAAAACAACTGGATCAACCCAGACAAGCTTTCTGTAAGTGTTCTCTAAATTTAGGCAACAGATGAGTTAAAGTTTAATAATAGTTGTGTTTCTGTGTCACCTTCCGTTTGTTTTGGGTGCTAAGATTAGATTACACAGTTTATTAATTTGAGTGATTGATGGGCTGTCCTGGTTGCTTTTAAAGTGAGGATACCTGATGTAAAAGTTTATGGGGCCAAGTAGGGAATAGTGAAGGAGTAAAGCAGACTGCGTGTGAGGTGGTGGGGGGAGGATTGGGGCTCCCTGGAGAGCAGATCTCTCACCTGAAGAGGGCAACCCCCCAGCTTATCATCTGCTGGTTGTTCATGCAGGAAGGCATGTCTAGTGTGAAATTTCCCAGTGTTTAAATGTTAGCAACTAATTTTGTTTTTTGTTTTCTAAGCAATAGATGGGTTACACAAAAGATGTCTGCAGATTTGGTCTGTGGGTCATCCATTTGTGATCTCTGGCTTAAAGTGCAAAGACTAACTGTCAAACATATACCTTGGATTGTATCAAAAGGGAACTTGATAGTGGATGAAGATAATCTTCCAGCTAACCTTATTTTTGTTTATTTTAATGAAGGAATTAGAAGATCTTCTGCCATCTAGACCAGAAGTTCCGAACATTATTGGAGACACAGAGGAGGTAGAGCTTCAAGAGTTTGATAGCACTCGGGGCTCAGGAGGTGGTCAGAGGCGTGAAGCCTATAACGATAGCTCTGATGAAGAAAGCAGTAGCCATCATGGACCAGGAGTGCAATGTGCCCATCAGTAAACTCTGCAAACAAATTGCACAGGTGGATTTCCTTTCCACACTTGCCTGGTTTGTTTTCAGCGATCCAGCTGGTCAACCCAGATGAACTGATGGACATCTGTTGGTCTATGTGTAACTTTTAAAATTGGTATAGTATCTACAGAGTGTATAATTTAAACTAACCACAAAGCTTTACATCTTCATTTCGACTGTTCTGTAGCAGAATAAAGCACTTGAAAGGAAACAAGACTCCCTTTCACACGTGGGTTATAAGTTTCAGTCCTGGTATCTGTGCTTGATTTTTATCAGTTTTGTGTAGATTTTATGTTTCATATTTTAAATTCAAATCCCACATTGTAAAGTTTGTGTACAATTTGTCCTGAAGCTTTGTGTTTGGCTGCACCTGCATAAGCTGCTACAAATAGAATAAAGAATTTCATAGCCTGTATCTATCATTTAGATGCATGGAAAAATGGGCTTTGCACACAATGGGTTTGGAGCTGACTGGGAACAATGGAAAAAATAACATTAGCTGAGCTGTGGTTGTAAAGTTTGGGGTTTCTCCCCCCGCCCCTTTTTTTTCCTTTTCTTTCTTTTCTTTTTTTTTTTTTTTTTTTTTTACCATCTTGTGAAAGGTTTCTGAAACTCAATAATAAAAAGCAGTTGGTGTAAATTACTCTTTGTCTCACATTTTTAGAAGGAAGAAATATCTTGAACTGTAAAATCTATCCTTAAACTGGAGACTATACCCTTAGTTCTGGTTCTTAAACAGCCCTTAAAAACCCATTGGCCTGAAGCTTATGCCTCAGGCACATGCCCATTTTATAGTTTCAAAAGACAGAGTTTGATACGTTGGTAGAAGCAGGCTTTATTGGCTTCAATTAATGCTTTGTAGAGTCAAGGACATCTGAGTTATGATCCTGAGCACGGGGGCCAGGTTAACCTGGCCTGTATTTCCTCACCCCACCCCCTTTAAAAAAAAATAAGGTAACAGTAAATCAATATTAGAGCCATGTCTGCATAGAACCTGTTAAAATGCTCTGTTTTCATTAAATGTTAAGTTAAAGATTCTCTTGTCTCCATTAAGTTGAATATTTGAGATTGGGGGGAGGAAGCATTGATTACTATTGTTTTATAGAAAAGTAAGACTCTTAGGCTGGTATGAGAAAAATCAGGTAAAACTACTATGAAAAGGATGTTGTATTGCTCTTCTTTCATCTTCTACTACCTTCTTTTCATTCCCAGAGTAGGTATTTTTAGAACACACTTTAATTTTAGGGAAAGAAGACATCATTTGTAGATTTTACATTTGTAAAAGGACAAATGGGAGAAAGCCGAAAACTAAAAATTTTAAATGTATTATGCCATCCCTGAGCCTAATTGTAGTACTTGTAGTTTATTTCTAGGTCTACTAGAACCTGAATGAAAAAACAAAGGTGTCCTGGCATTAATCAAGGCCTTGAGGTTTAAATTATTGCCCTATCCACTCTACCTCCATTGTACAAAAACTATTTTACAACCAGCCTGGGCAAGATGCAACAGCATAGTAGTTTTGTATCCAAGGGTACTTCCCCACAACCACTTTAAGTAAGAAATGCAGTGGCAATACAAAGTTTGTAGCCTTTCCAATAAAGGTTTATAAAACATTAGAGTTGTTCAGTGTAGTCTTTCTTTCAATTCTTCTACCCAGGTTTTTGGACTACAATAGAGAACCATATGGAAGGGGAATAAAACCTTGTTACGGTCTGTTATTTCACTGAATCTACTGGCTCTTCGTTGTAGAGCATCTATCTAGAGAATAAGCATATATCATCCATACAAAGAACCTTTTATAACAGCTTTATTGAAATATAATCCGTATACCATTAAATCTACTTTTTAAGGAATGTGTGCAGGGAATTCCCTGGTAGTCCAGTGGTTAGGAGTTTGCTTCCACTGCTGGGCCCCTGGGTTCTATCTATGGTCTGGGAACTAAGATTCTGCAAGCAGCGCAGCCAAAAAAAAAAGTGCAATTCAGTGGTTTTTAGTGTATTCACAGTGTTTTGCAACCATCACCACTGATTCTAGAATATTTTCATCACGCCAGAAAAGAAAAATCCATTAGTATTTACTTGCAATCTCTAATCTAGTTTCTAAGTATTTGCCTATTTCAGATATTTTCTATAAAATTGAATCCTAGCAGTATGTGGCCGTTTGTGACGTGTTCATTTAGTATGTTTTCAAGGTTCATACCTGTCATAGCATGTATTGGTATTTCATTTTTATGGCAAAATAATACTCCATTGTATAGAAATACCATATGTTTGTTTACTCATCCATCAGTTGGCGGACATTTGAGTTTTTTCCATTTGGAATAATGCTGCTGTGAACATTCATGTAAAATTTGTGTGTGGACGTGTTTAAAATTCTTTTGGATAAACCTAGGAGTGGAATTGCTGGGTCACATGGTAACTGTTTAATCTTTTGAAGAACTGCCAAACTTCCAAAAAGGCTGCACCATTTTACAATACAACAATGTATGAGGATTTCAATTTTTCCATGTAACTACCAATATTTGCTATCTTTTAGTATAGCTATCCTAGTGGGTATGAAGTGGTTTTGATTTGCATTTGCCTACGACTAATGATGTTAAGCATCTTTTCATGTACTTACCGGCCATCTGTGTGTTTTTGGAGAAATGTCTATCTCAGACCCTTTTCCCATACCTTATTCAATAGATTTTCTTTCTTTATAACCTTTTTCTGTTCTAGGACACCATATTACACTTAGTCATATCTGAATAGGCTCCTCTTGGCTGTAACAGTTCTGATTTTATTTGTTTTTGATTGGTGACCTAGACAGTTTTGAGCAATAGTAGTCAGGTATTTTGTAGAATGAACAATGTAATATTAGTATTAACATATGTAAAAGTTGATTCTGATAGTACTAGTTGCAGGAATGTATTAGTTGCAGTATGATGTTTAAAAAGAAAAACGTGTTTACTCATAACACTTTTGATAGTACCTGGAGTCAGACCCCACAGGTTAAGGGCTCAGTCCCATAAGACTGCCGGGTCTTCAGACACCAATCACAAGTCCCAGATTGTCACCTGTACTTTCGACCAACTGGTTATAAATGCAGGGTACCCACAACCCCCTCCTCGGTTTCAGTTATTTGCTAGAATGGCTCATAGAACTCAGGAACACTTTTCTTACTAGATTACCAGGTTATTATAAGAGATACAACTCAGAAACAGCCAAATGGAATAGGGGGTGATCATTCACCATTGATGATTGAACTCAGTGTCAGCCCCTCTCCCCTTCCCAGTGGTCTAGGGGTGGGACCGAAAGTTCCAACCTTCTTACCATATGGTTGGTTCCCTCTGGTAAGCAGCCCCCGTTATTAATATAAACTCAGGAATAGCCGAAAGGGGCTTGTTATAAATTTAAAGACACCACTAATCCCTATCAGGAAGTTCCATGGGTTTGGGGAGCTCTCTGCCAGGAACCAGGGATGAAAACCAAATTATTTTACTTATTCTATCACAGTATCACAGTGTTATTGATATTTCAGTGAAACAGCTGCATATTATAAACTCTGTCAAGGCACGTGTGTAAAAGTTATTTCTAATAGTCGTACTTGCATGAGTGAATCAGTGTGTACTTTGGGAAAAACGTGGGAAACCTTGCTCCCACCATCTGCCAACTTTTTGCTTAGTTCAATTCCATTATACATGTATGGTAGTATCAGAATTGTTAACCCATACCCACATGGGAAAAAAACCTAATCAACTAGAGTACAGTGCTAAGCATAGTTTCTTTTATCTTTAATTTCACAGACTCCATTTCCAAAGTTACTTAGGAAAGTAACCTTTCCCCCCACCCCCTTCCATGAGATTGTTTCATACGCTTGTAATATAGTTAAATTGTGTGATTGTGTTCTACATTCTATCCTAGGAACCACCCCACCAACACCTCCTAAATGATTTTTTGAAATCTGTGTACAGGGAATTCCCTGGTGGTCCAGTAGTTAGGACTCCACGCTTTCACTGCTGAGGGCGCAGGTTCAATCCCTGGTTGGGGAAGTAAAATCCCACAAGCTGTGCAGCGTGGCCAAAAATAAATAAAATCTGCATACATTGAGGGTCACTTTTTGTGTTGTGAAGTTCAAAATGTCTTGACAAATGCATAGTGTCATGTATTTACTAGTATGTCATACACAATAAAAAAATCCCCTGGACTTCACCTATTCAACTCCTCTCCCCCTCCTGATTCCGTGGCAAGCACTTACTGTTTTGCCTTTCCAAAATTTCATATAGAGTAATATAGTATGTAGCCTTTTCAGTCTTTCACTTAGCAATATGCATTTAAGATGTGTTCATGTCTTGGGGACTTCCCTGGTGGTCCAGTGGTTAAGACTTCACCTTCCAGTGCAGGGGTTGTGTGTTCAATCCCTGGTTGGGGAGCTGGGATCCCACATGCCTCATGGCCAAAAAGCCAAAACATAAAACAGAAGCAATATTGTAACAAAAATTCAATAAAGACGTTAAAAAAAATGGTCCAAATTTAAAAAAAAAATCTTAAAAAAAAAGATGCGTTCTTGTCTTTTTGTGGCTTGATAGCTCATTTCTTATTATTGCTGAAAAAGATTTCATTGTATGGCTGTACCACAGTTTATCCCTTATCAGATTTATTTATTTGTTTGTTTATTTTTGGCTGTGTCAGGTCTGAGTTGCGGCACGTGGGCTTCTCTCTAGTTTTGGCTCGTGGGCTCAGTAGTTGCGGTGCTCAGGCTTAGTTGCCCCTCAGCATGTGGGATCTTAGTTCCCTGACCAGGTGGGATCTTAGTTCCCTGACCAGGGATCGAACCCACGTCTCCTGCATTGGAAGGGGGATTCTTAACCACTGGACCACCAGGGAAGTCCCACCTTATCAGATATTTGATTTGCAAATATTTTTTCCCATTCCATGGGTTGTCTTCACTTTCTTGATAGTGTCCTTTGAAGCACAAAGTGTTTTTAATTTTCATTAAGTCCAATTTATTTCTTTTGTTACTTATATAAAATTTTTAACCAAAGTGTATAACACTGGAAATGACCTTCAGTGTTCATTGTGGTATAGTAGCTGGTTTTTTACATACAGCAGTCATCTGGCTCTGGGAGTACATAGGACATTGTAGACCTTACTTGGTTATTGATAATTTACTTGGGAAGCCTACATGAAGTTACTGTTGAACAGTTACATCAATGAAGTCTTGGGTATTTTGCCCCAAGTACTGATTATATTATAAAGAAATATATTTCTTTCAGTTTTATTGAAATACAATTGACATACAACACTGTATAAGTTTAAGGTGTGGCAGCATAATGATTTGACTTTCATAATCATGAAATGATTATCACAATAAGTTTAGTGAACATCCATCGTCTCATATAGATAACAACAGTAAAGAAATAGAAAAAAATACTTTTTGTGTGTGATGGGAACTCTTAGGATTTGCTGTCTGAACTTTTATATAATATATAGCAGTGTTAATGACATTTATTATGTTGTACATTACATCCCTAGTACTTATAACTGGAAGTGTGTGCCTTTTGACTGTCTTCATCCAATCCCCCCCACACACACACACCTCTGCCTCTGGTAACCACAAATCTGATCTCTTTGGCTATGAGTTTTTGAGCTATAATTGACCTACAACTTTATGTTAGTTCCTGGTACACAACATAGTGATTTGATATTTCCATACATTTCAAAATGATCCCTTGATAAATCTAGTTGTCGTGTGTCATTATACAAAGATATTATAATATTATTGATTGTATTCCCCACACTGTACATTTCATACCTGTACTCATTTATTTTGTAACTGAAAGTTCATTACCTCTTAATCTCCCTCACGTATTTCTCTCATCCCCCCATCCCTCGTCCCTTGGCAACCACCTGTATGTTCTCTATATCTGTGACTCTGTATCTGTTTAGTTATGTTTGTTCATTTGTTTTGTTTTTTAGATTCCACATGTAAGTGGAATCATACACTATTTGTCTTTGTCTGACTTATTTCACTTAGCATAATATCCTCTAGGTCCACCCATGTTGTCGCAAATGGCAAGATTTCATTCTTTCTTGTGGCTAATAATAATAATATATATATACATTTTTATCCATTCATCTATTGATGGGCACTTGGGTTGCTTCCATATCTTAGCTATTGTAAATAATGTTACAATGAACACAGACGTGCATACATCTTTTCAAATTAGTGTTTTCGTTTTGTTTGGGAAAATGAATTGCCGGATCGTACGTATGGTAGTTATTGTTTTATTTTTTTTGAGAACTCTTCATACTGTTTTCCACAGTGGCTGCTACACCCACTCATTTTCTTGCTTTTCCTTGCTAACCCATTTACTTATGCCACACTTAGTAAGTTAGATCCATAAACCTAGTCTTCCTTTTCTGGCTTACTAGCTTGGAAGTTTTTATAGTATTTCATTAAGTAAACACATTTTATATTAATATAAATAGCTGGAGTTTGATTACAAAAGGATGCATGTAATCTAATAATAAAGACTCCCGGGAATTCCCTAGCAGTCCAGTGGTTAGGACTCGGTGCTTTCACTGCCAGTGCGCCGGTTGGATCCCTTGTCAGGGAACTAACATCCCGCAAGCCGAGTGGCTCAGCCAAAATAATAATAATAATAATAAAGACTCCCAAAGTCTTGTGATTAAGTCATCTCCAGTTGCAAGGGATTTGATAAAATTCTGAAGCCCACGTAATCTGGCACAGACTTCTAGAGAATATTGTTAGTATGATTCTTGTTTTTAATTTCTGAAAGTTCAGTTAAATCTCTAATCAAAGTGGGCCAAATGAGTCAAGCTAAAGATGCTAGAAGACCTGACTTCTCAGCTATAGGAAGAAAAGAGCCTGAGAAATCTCTTTAGCAGGGATAGGTTGAGAACTTTCAATCAATTGGTGTACTTTAATAGCCTATGTGTGAACAGCTAATCCCCTCTTGTGAGCCACAGATTATTTTTTCTGTTAGGAATGCAGTACATAGCCATTAAAAAATCAAACATTACAGAACTATGTACTTGGAAATATGAGTAATCCACTGCCCCCATCAAATCCCATGCTCATGAGACTATCAATACAAATAGATTGGTCTTTATTCTTCAAGATTTTTTTTAATGCGTATAGAACCAAATCTCCCATCTTTAGTCCTCCTCCCACAGGCAACCACTTTTATCAATTTCTTGTGTGTGTAAAAATGGGATACAGGGGCCTCCCTGGTGGCGCAGTGGTTGAGAATCCGCCTGCCGATGCAGGGGATACGGGTTCGTGCCCCGGTCTGGGAGGATCCCATATGCCGCGGAGCGGCTGGGCCCGTGAGCCATGGCCGCTGAGCCTGCGCGTCCGGAGCCTGCGCGTCCGGAGCCTGTGCTCCGCAACGGGAGAGGCCACAACAGTGAGAGGCCTGCATACCGGAAAAAAAAAAAAAAAAAAAATGGGATACAGCGCTTCCCTGGTGGCGTAGTGGTTGGGAGTCTGCCTGCCAGTGCAGGGGACACGGGTTCGAGCCCCGGTCTGGGAGGATCCCACATGCCGCGGAGCAACTAGGCCCATGAGCCACACCTACTGAGCCTGCGCGTCTGGAGCCTGTGCTCCGCAACGAGAGAGGCCGCAATAGTGAGAGGCCCGTGCACCGCGATGAAGAGTGGCCCCCGCTCGCCATAACTAGAGAAAGCCCTCGCACAGAAACGAAGACCCAACACAGCAGAAATAAATAAATAAAAATATAAATAAATAAATAAATAAATAAAAATGGGATACAACTTACTTTATAACTTTTCTTTGGTCTTATTATTCCTTTGCCATATTTGCATACTAATACATAAAGATCTATGTCTTCTTTTTAGTGAGCTCAAAGTTCTATTGTTTGAATGAACCATTATTCATTTGTCTATTGATAGATATGGGGATCGTTTCCAATTATTTCTTATTACAAACAATGATATGCATAATATCTTCATAAACATGTCTGTGCATTTGTACACAATGCACAAATTACAAAGTTAAGCTTCTAATGCAAAGAACAGTGGCACATAGTAGAACCTAAATAAATATTGAATGAAGGAAGTGACTCTTGATCTTCCCGTATGGGCAATTGGTTTCAGCTGGACTCAAGTCTCTGAGGTTCTGGCCTTGCTCAGGCATCTAAAAGGTGGATTCTACAGAGCTCACAAGGAGGGTTGAGCCATTTCCTTGAAGGCATAGCTGATCCTATGTTCTCAGTGCTCTTGATGACCAGGCTCTCCAAAGAAACCTATCAATATGGATGGCAGTGGTATGACAGGACAACATGGTGATACCCTAGCCCATTCTCCTTTCATCCCGTTGATCCAGGAGTGTCTTATTTAAAGCTCCTTTGGTTCTAAGTCCTCTCTTGTTTGATCCTAGACATCAGTTAGTAGCTAGGTAACCAGAATGATCATCCTAGGAAAGACAGGCAGTGTTGGATATTTCCTGTGTATCCCAACAGTCTAGAGACACCCACAATAGTGGCCCCACTATAGGAATTTATGCTTTGAATACTTCATTTCTTGCTGTCAAAACAAAACAAAACAAAAAAAGAGAGATTCAACTATTGGCTAGGCTCTTGCCTTCAGAGGCGGGAAAGTTCAAAGACCAAGGATGAAGAAGCAGTGCTCCACTGGCCATCACTCCTTTAGAAACGCTCTGACTCATTTTTAGAACGGCTTTGGCTTCAAAGAGTTTGTCCAGAGTTTCCTTGTCCTTTGTATTTACTCACAGAGGACTATTGACTACATTTTTTTTTTTTGCGGTACGCGGGCCTCTCACTGCTGTGGCCTCTCCCGTTGCGGAGCACAGGCTCCGGATGCGCGGGCTCAGTCGCCATGGCTCACGGGCCCAGCCGCTCCACGGCATGTGGGATCTTCCCAGACCAGGGCACGAACCCGTGTCCCCTGCATTGGCAGGTGGACTCTCAACCACTGTGCCACCAGGGAAGCCCTATTGACTACATTTTTTCAACACAAGATTCCTTAAACTATTTAATGTTTGGTCTACATATAATCTTTAGAATGCCTTTGCCAATGGTATACATTTTTATCTGACCAAGACATTTCAAAGGAAATAATGGCTGATTACATTTCTGCTTATACTGATTAGTACGTATTTACATCTAAGACATCTTGTGACTACAATGAACAAAAACCTACCAGACTTAAGAAGCAGTGAGGCACATCTGGAGGAGGAAGAGTCCATAATACATAATACATTGTATTGTTGAAAGTCCAAGAGTCTTGATCCATGGACCATCATGGGTCCAGGGGTCTGTCTGTTAAGAGTTGACACAAAACAGATCAGCTTATAAAGAAGTAAAACCTCAGCACACAAGCTCCCCAGCATGAACCATTACACTTTTTTAAGGTCCTGAATTTGAACTCCTGATTTAGTAGATCCACAAACAGAAAGAACCTCTCCTTGTTCCATCCGCATAGACTGGATCCCAGGCTAGTCACCTTATTTCTCTTTGTTTGCTTAAAGAGGACAAAAAAGTCAGACTATGTCAGGAGTATTAGGGGCTTATAAAGGGCATTTTAAAAAATTTTAGCTCCCTTCATTCAATCCCCTCTCTCTGGGTGCTTATACTCTGGTTTTCCTCTAAAGTCAGGGGTCTGCAAACTATAGCCCATGGGTCAAATCACCTACCACCTATTTTTGTAAAAAAAGTTTTATTGGAACACAGCCATGCTCATTCTTTTACATATTTTCTATGCTGCTTTTGTGCTACAATAACAGGGTTGAGCACTTACAACAGAGACCATGTGGCCTGTAAAGTGTAAAATATTTACTGTCTTACCCTTTATAGGTAAAATTTGCTTACTTCTGCTCTAAGGGAGAAGTACCTTCCTCACTCTCAGTTCTTGTGAATTAGAGGCAGTTAAAGTTGGGTTTTCTGTCACTTGGCAACCAGCTGAGTCCTTCGTGACACAAGGGTGGCCCAGCCCAAATCACTCTGCCTCCTAGAATGGCCTAAATCACATGCCCAGAGCAATGGCGCTGGTCCATCCCCATCATAGATGGACAGGAAGTATGTTCCTCTGACCAGAAGCTGCAACTTGTTTTCTGTCCACAGGATCAAATATTTGAAATTGGGAGTTCCCAGAAAATCCCAGGTGCATGGTCACCATATGATGATGCCTCATTTATATATATATATGTTGACAGTCAAAAAAGACATATATATCTTTGATGAGAGGGCAATAGTGTTGTGGACTAAGAGGCTTAGCAGGATGGAAGCTTGCTGTCTTCTTCTATATCTCAGGGTGCAGACAGTGTCATAACAGCCATCCAACAGCATGGAATGACTGACATGTGCCAGGCTCAGGGCTTAGTGTTTTATGTATGTTACATCACACAAAACCCACAACAATGCTGTAAGGTAGAAATTACTATTGCTCCAGTTTATAGGTAAGGAAGCCAAATCTCAGAGATATGAAGAAATTTTGGAAAGGTCACATGACCAGTAAGTGATGAAGGGAGGATTCCAATTCAAGTCCAAACTCCAAGGCCCAGGCTCTTTAATACAGTGCTATACAACCAAGTCAGCAAGCCTATAGAAGCAGCACCTGTTTCTCCACCCTCCTAGCACAAATCCCGTGTGGGGTGCCCATTGGCCTGGTGTTGGTCATGTGCCATCCTTGAACCAATCACTGGGGTCAGAGGCACCAGGCTGGGTCCCATGTCCAACTGTGAGCCTGAGGTGGGGCCATTCTCACCTAAATGACATGACCTGGGCAGTGGTAGTGCCAGCATTTTCATATAGAAGTGTTCGGGACTGGAAGGTGAGAGCATTTTGTGTGTTTGAGAAACATCAATTGTCCACATTTATGGGGGGGGTGGGCAGAGAGAGGCCGGGAGTTGGTGTGTTACCTCCACTCCTGGCTGTTGTGCTCTGTCCTTTGTCATTTTTGACCAGCTGGAATGTTCGGAGGTCATCCCTAAAGGACCCTTTCTGACAAAGAGATGTGTATCTACCAGGGAATAGAGCCTGTGGGACAGCAACTGAATTAGTATCCTGACAACCTCTGAGGCAAGTCAGTTGTTAAATATCTTGGTTTCCTTCCCTGCAACCTGGTGAAAGAGTCTGATCTGGCTCTCAAAGCCAGTCAAAGGGGCAAAATAACTACAAGACGGCCTACAAAATGAGAATGTAGCAGAAAGAATCACCTGTAGGCTAAAACCTGCCCAGTGGATGTTCACATCTGACTAGAGTCTGGTGTGCACATCCACCCACCCACCCAGAACCCATCCCCCCCGCTACTGCACAGAATCTCTACATTGACACATGTCCATGATGTCTATTTAATCCATTGTTGTCTGTCTTGGTAAGAGTGTTTCAAAGACTGGGGGCTCTGTTAAGTGTTTCTGAGTATCAGGCATTCTTTAGGGGTTGTGTGCCCAGGTGTTTTGCACTTTCATCTCACAAAGCTGAAATATGACACAAGAGATGGGCTCAGCTGCTAAGTTCAAGGGCGAGGGTTTGCTTTTAAACACACACACACACACACACACACACACACACACACACACACAGCCTCTGGGTTTCAGATAGATGACCAGCTCCCCCTGGTGTTTAAACATTTCTTCACCTGAAAATTCCCTTTCTAGGCCTTTATCTTGGGAAAATTATGAGTGCAACAAGATTCAATACAAGAATGTTTATTGAAAGATTATGATTGTAAGGAATTGAAAATTACCTGAACATCCCCCCATTAAACTTTGTTACATCCATTCAATGCATAGTATGTAGTTATTAAAAAACAATGTTGTAAAGAATGTTTTATGGCATGATGTCAGTTATATACTAGAAAATGCATTCAATATGTTGCTGTTTTTAAAATATATACCTGCATAACTGTTCTGATGGGATGTACGTGAAGTTGAAAATAATGATTTTTCTCTGCATTTGAAGGTTACATGTCTTTTAAAATGTTTTTATTACGAAAATATACACAAAAGTCAAATAATAAAAAGAACCTCTATAATCCATTGCCCCTATTCATTAATTATCATCAATATTTGGCCACACTTGCTTCACCTATTTTTTTTTCCAATAAAGAAATCCGTTTAATCTTAAAACTTACACTACTTCGTTGAATAGTAACATTTCACACCTATTTTTAAAAACAGACCTCTCTCTCCTGAAGTATTTTAAAGCAACTATCAGGCATCACTGAATGTTATCCCTACATACTTCAACATGCATCTTTAAAAAGGACATTTCTTATGTGTTTACGATGCCATTATCATACCTAACATATTAACAATAAACTAGTTTCTGCACTACCCAGATTATATTTGCATTTCCATGAGTGATTTTCTCTTATTTTTTCTTATCATCTCTGTTTTCTAATTTTTTACAAATAAACATAACAGCCATTATTAAAAAGCCACAATTTAAACAATTAAAAATCCTTTGAGCAGAAGCAAGAAGAACTACAATCCTGCAGCCTGTGAAATGAAAACCACATTCACAGAAAGACAGACAAAATGAAAAGGCAGAGGAATGAACCAGATGAAGGAACAAGATAAAACCCTAGAAAAACAATTAAATGAAGTAGAGATAGGCAACCTTCCAGAAAAAGAATTCAGAATAGTGAGAGTGAAGATGATCCAAGACCTCAGAAAAAGAATGGAGGCAAAGATCGAGAAGATGCAAGAAATGTTTAACAAAGACCTAGAAGAATTAAAGAACAAACACCTAAAAGAATTAAAGAACAAACAAACAGAGATGAACAATGCAATAACTGAAATGAAAAATACAGTAGAAGGAATCAACAGCAGAATAACTGAGACAGAAGAATGGTTAAGTGACCTGGAAGATAGAACGGTGGAATTCACTGCCATGGAACAAAATAAAGAAAAAAGAATGAAAAGAAAGGAAAACAGCCTAAGAGACCTCTAGGACAACACTAAATGCACCAACATTAGCATTATAGAGGTCCCAGAAGGAGAAGAGAGGGAGAAAGGACCCGAGAAAATACTTGAAGAGATTATAGTCGAAAACTTCCCTAACATGGGAAAGGAAAGAGCCACCCAAGTCCAGGAAGCGCAGAGAGTCCCAGGCAGGATAAACCCAAGGAGAAACATGCCAAGACACATAGTAATCAAACTGACAAAAATTAAAAGCAAAAAAAAATTATTAAAAGCAACAAGGGAAAAATGACAAATAACATACAAGGGAACTCCCATAAGGTTAACAGCAGATTTCTCAGCAGAAAATCAAGTCAGAAGGCAGTGGCACAATATATTTAAAGAGATGAAAAGGAAGAACCTGCAACCAAGATTACTATACCAAGCAAGGATCTCATTCAGATTCGACGGAGAAATCAAAAGCTTTACAGACAAGCAAATCTAAGAGAATTCAGCATCACCAAATGAGCTCTACAACAAATGCTAAAGGAATGTCTCTAAGTGGGAAACACAAGAGAAGAAAAGGACCTACAAAAACAACCTCACACCAGTTAGAATGGGCATCATCAGAAAAATCTACAAACAACAAATGCTAGAGAGGGTGTGGAGAAAAGGGAACCCTCTTGCACTGTTGGTGGGAATGTAAATTGATACAGCCACTATGGAGAACAGTATGGAGGTTCCTTAAAAAACCAAAAATAGAATTACCATATGACCCAGCAATCTCGCTACTGGGCATATACCCAGAGAAAACCATAATTCAAAAAGACGCATGCACCCCAATGTTCATTGCAGCACTATTTACAATAGCCAGGTCATGGAAGCAACCTAAATGCACATCAACAGACGAACGGATAAAGAAGTTGTGGTACATATATACAATGGAATATTACTCAGCCATAAAAAGGAATGAAATTGGGTCATTTGTTGAGACGTGGATGGATCTAGGGACTGTCATACAGAGTGAAGTAAGTCAGAAAGAGAAAAACAAATATTGTATTTTAACGCATGTATGTGGAACCTAGAAAAATTGTACTGATGAACTGGTTTGCAGGGCAGAAGTTGAGACACAGATGTAGAGAACAAATGTATGGACACCAAGGGGGGAAAGCCACAGTGGGGTGGGGATGGTGGTGTGATGAATTGGCGATTGGGATTGACATGTATACACTAATGGGTATAAAATTGATGACTAATAAGAACCTGCTGTATAAAAAAATAAATAGAGATACACCAGAAATACAGCTACACGTGGAACAACTCCTACAGAACACCTACTGAACGCTGGCAGAAGACCCCAGACCTCCCAAAAGGCAAGAAACTCCCCACATACCTGGGTAGGGCAAAGCGGAGAGATTCCCGCACAGAGGTGCGGTGCCGAGCGGCACTCACCAGCCCGAGAGGCTTGTCTGCTCCCCCGCCGGGGCGGGCGGCGCTGGAGCTGAGGCTCGGGCTTCGGTCAGAGCGCAGCGAGAGGACTGGGGCTGGCGGTGAGAACTCAGCCTGAAGGGGGCTAATGTGCCACAGCTAGCCGGGAGGGAGTCCGGGAAAACTCTGGAGCTGCCGAAGAGGCAGGAGACTTTTTCTTCCCTCTTGGTTTCCTGGTGCGCGAGGAGAGGGGATTAAGAGCGCCGCGTAAAGGAGCTCCAGAGATGGGCGCGAGTCGCGGCTGAAAGCGCGGAGCCCAGAGACGGGCGTGGGACGCTGGGGCTGCTGCTGCCGCCGCCAAGAAGCCTGTGTGCGAGCGCAGGTCACTGTCCACACCGCCCTTCCGGGAGCCTGTGCAGCCTGCCACTCCCGGGGTCACGGGATCCAGGGGCGGCTTCCCTGAGAGAACGCACGGCGCGCCTCGGGCTGGTGCAACGTCACGTCGACCTCTGCCGCTGCAGGCTCGCCCCGCACTCCGTGCCCCTCCCTCCCGCCCGGCCTGAGTGAGCCAGAGCCCCCGAAGAGGCTGCTCCTTTAACCCTGTCCTGTCTGAGCGAAGAACAGACGCCCTCCGGTCACCTACACGCAGAGGCGGGGCCAAATCCAAAGCTGAGACCCAGGAGCTGTGAGAACAAAGAAGAGAAAGGGAAACCTCTCCCAGCAGCCTCAGAAGCAGCAGATTAAAGCTCCACAATCAACTTGATGTACCCTGCATCTGTGGAATACGTGAATAGACAACAAATCATCCCAAATTGAGGAGCCAGGAGTCAGTGCTGTGCCTCTGAGGTGGGAGAGCCAACTTCAGGACACTGGGCCACAAGAGACCTCCCAGCTCCACATAATATCAAACGGCGAAAATCTTCCAGAGATCTCCATCTCAACACCAGCACCCAGCTTCACTCAACGACCAGCAAGCTACAGTGCTGGACACCCTATGCCAAACAACTAGCAAGACAGGAACACAACGCCACGCATTAGCAGAGAGGTGGCCTAAAATCATAAAAAGTCTGCAGACACCCCAAAACACACCACCAGACGTGGACCTGCCCACCAGAAAGACAAGATCCAGCCTCATCCACCAGAACACAGGCAGTACTCCCCTCCACCAAGAAGCCTACACAACCCACTAAACCAACCTTAGCCACTGGGGACAGACACCAAAAACAACGGGAACTACGAACCTGCAGCCTGCAAAAAGGAGACCCCAAACACAGTAACATAAGCAAAATGAGAAGACAGAAAAACACACAGCAGGAGAAGGAGCAAGATAAAAACCCACCAGACCTAACAAATGAAGAGGTAATAGGCAGTCTACCTGAAAAAGAATTCAGAATAATGATGGTAAAGATGATCCAAAATCTTGGAAATAGAATAGACAAAATGCAAGAAACAGTTAACAAGGACCTAGAAGAACTAAAGATGAATCAAGCATCGATTAAAAACACAATAAATGAAATGAAAAATACTCTAGATGGGATCAATAGCAGAATAACTGAGGCAGAAGAACGGATAAGTGAGGTGGAAGATAAAATAGTGGAAATAACTGCTGCAGAGCAAAATAAAGAAAAAAGAATGAAAAGAACAGAGGACAGTCTCAGAGACCTCTGGGATAACATTAAACGCACCAACATTCAAATTATAGGGGTTCCAGAAGAAGAAGAGAAAAAGAAAGGGACTGAGAAAATATTTGAAGAGATTATAGTTGAAAACTTCCCTAATATGGGAAAGGAAATAGTTAATCGAGTCCAGGAGGCACAGAGAGTCCCATAAAGAATAAATCCAAGGAGAAATACACCAAGACACATATTAATCAAACTGTCAAAAATTAAGCACAAAGAAATCATATGAAAAGCAGCAAGGGAAAAACAACAAATAACACACAAGGGAATCCCCATCAGGATAACAGCTGATCTCTCAGCAGAAACTCTACAAGCCAGAAGGGAGTGGCAGGAAATAATTAAAGTGATGAAGGAGAAAAACCTGCAACCAAGATTACTCTACCCAGCAAGGATCTCATTCAGATTTGATGGAGAAATTAAAACGTTTACAGACAAGCAAAAGCTGAGAGAATTCAGCACCACCAAACCAGCTTTACAACAAATGCTAAAGGAACTTCTCTAGGCAAGAAACACAACAGAAGGAAAAGACCTACAATAACGAACCCAAAACAATTAAGAAAATGGGAATAGGAACATACATATCAATAATTACCTTAAATGTAAATGGACTAAATGCTCCCACCAAAAGACACAGACTGGCTGAATGGATACAAAAACAAGACCCATATATATGCTGTCTACAAGAGACCCACTTCAGACCTAGAGACACATACAGACTGAAAGTAAGGGGATGGAAAAAGATATTCCATGCAAATGGAAACCAAAAGAAAGCTGGAGTAGCAATTCTCATATCAGACAAAATAGACTTTAAAATAAAGACTACTAGAAGAGACAAAGAAGGACACTACATAATGATCAAGGGATCGATCCAAGAAGAAGATATAACAATTGTAAATATTTATGCACCAAACATAGGAGCACCCCAATACATAAGGGAAATATTAACAGCCATAAAAGGAGAAATCGACAGTAACACAATCATAGTAGGGGACTTTAACACCCCACTTTCACCAATGGACAGGTCATCCAAAATGAAAATAAATAAGGAAACACAAGCTTTAAATGATACATTAAACAAGATGGACTTAATTGATATTTATAGGACATTCCATCCAAAAACAACAGAATACACATTTTTCTCAAGTGCTCATGGAACATTCTCCAGGATAGATCATATCTTGGGTCACAAATCAAGCCTTGGTAAATTTAAGAAAATTGAAATTGTATCAAGTATCTTTTCCGACCACAATGCTATGAGACTAGATATCAATTACAGGAAAAGAGCTGTAAAACATACAAACACATGGAGGCTAAACAATACACTACTTAATAACGAAGTGATCACTGAAGAAATCAAAGCGGAAATTAAAAAATACCTAGAAACAAATGACAATGGAGACACGACGACCCAAAACCTATGGGATGCAGCAAAAGCAGTTCTAAGAGGGAAGTTTATGGCAATACAATCCCACCTTAAGAAACAGGAAACATCTCGAATAAACAACCTAACCTTGCACCTAAAGCAATTAGAGAAAGAAGAACAAAAACATCCCAAAGTTAGCAGAAGGAAAGAAATCATAAAAATCAGATCAGAAATAAATGAAAAAGAAATGAAGGAAACGATAGCAAAGATCAATAAAACTAAAAGCTGGTTCTCTGAGAAGATAAACAAAATTGATAAACCATTAGCCAGACTCATCAAGAAAAAAAGGGAGAAGACTCAAATCAATAGAATTAGAAATGAAAAAGGAGAAGTAACAACTGACACTGCAGAAATACAAAAGATCATGAGAGATGACTATAAGCAACTCTATGCCAATAAAATGGACAACCTGGAAGAAATGGACAAATTCTTAGAAATGCACAACCTGCCAAGACTGAATCAGGAAGAAATAGAAAATATGAACAGACCAATCACAAGCACTGAAATTGAAACTGTGATAAAAAATCTTCCGACAAGCAAAAGCCCAGGACCAGATGGCTTCACAGGCGAATTCTATCAAGCATTTAGAGAAGAGCTAACACCTATCCTTCTGAAACTCTTCCAAAATAGAGCAGAGGGAGGAACACTCCCAAACTCATTCTATGAGGCCACCATCACCTTGATACCAAAACCAGACAAGGATGTCACAAAGAAAGAAAACTACAGGCCAATATCACTGATGAACATGGATGCAAAAATCCTCAACAAAATACTAGCAAACAGAATCCAACGGCACATTAAAAGGATCATACACCATGATCAAGTGGGGTTTGTTCCAGGAATGCAAGGATTCTTCAATGTACGCAAATCAATCAACGTGATACACCATATTAACAAACTGAAGGAGAAAAACCATATGATCATGTCAATAGATGCAGAGAAAGCTTTTGACAAAATTCAACACCCATTTATGATAAAAACTCTGCAGAAAGTAGGCATAGAGGGAACTTTCCTCAACATAATAAAGGCCATATATGACAAACCCACAGCCAGCATCGTCCTCAATGGTGAAAAACTGAAACCATTTCCACTAAGATCAGGAACAAGACAGGGTTGCCCACTCTCACCACTCTTGTTCAACCTAGTTTTGGAAGTTTTAGCCACAGCAATCAGAGAAGAAAAGGAAATAAAAGGAATCCAAATGGGAAAAGAAGAAGTAAAGCTGTCACTGTTTGCAGGTGACATGATACTATACATGGAGAATCCTAAAGATGCTACCAGAAAACTACTAGAGCTAATCAATGAATTTGGTAAAGTTGCAGGATACAAAATTAATGCACAGAAATCTCTGGCATTCCTATATACTAATGATGAAAAATCTGAAAGTGAAATCAAGGAAACACTCCCATTTACCATTGCAACAGGGAGAATAGAATATCTAGGAGTGGACCTACCTGAGGAGACAAAAGACCTGTATGCAGAAAATTATAGGACAGTGGTGAAGGAGGTTAAGGATGATACAAATAGATGGAGAGATGTACCATGTTCTTGGATTGGAAGAATCAACATTGTGAAGGTGACTCTACTACCCAGGGCAATCTACAGATTCAATGCAATCCCTATCAAACTGCCAATGGCATTTTTCACAGAACTAGAACAAAAATTTCACAATTTGTATGGAAACACAAAAGACCCCGAATAGCCAAAGCAATCTTGAGAACGAAAAATGGAGCTGGAGGAATCTGGCTCCCTGCCTTCAGACTATACTACAAAGCTACAGTAATCAAGACAGTATGGTACTGGCACAAAAACAGAAATGTGGATCAATGGAGCAGGATAGAAAGCCCAGAGATGAACCCACGGACATATGGTCACCTTATCTTTGATAAAGGAGGCAGGAATGTACAGTGGAGAGAGGACAGTCTCTTCAATGAGTGGTGCTGGGAGAACTGGACAGGGACATGTAAAAGTATGAGATTAGATCACTCCCTAACACCATACACAAAAATAAGCTCAAAATGGATTAAAGACCTAAATGTAAGGCCAGACACTATCAAACTCCTAGAGGAAAACATAGGCAGAACACTTTATGACATAAATCACAGCAAGATCTTTTTTGACCCACCTCCTAGAGAAATGGAAATAAAGACAAAAATGAACACATGGGACCTAATGAAACTTCAAAGCTTTTGCACAGCAAAGGAAACCATAAACAAGACCAAAAGACAACCCCCAGAATGGGAGAAAATATTTGCAAATGAAGCAACTGACAAAGGATTAATCTCCAAAATTTATAAGCAGCTCATGCAGCTCAATAGCAAAAAAACAAACAACCCAATCCAAAAATGGGCAGAAGACCTAAATAGACATTTCTCCACAGAAGATATACAGACTGCCAACAAACACATGAAAGGATGCTCAACATCTTTACTCATTAGAGAAATGCAAATCAAAACTACAATGAGATATCATCTCACACCCGTCAGAATGGCCATCATCAAAAAATCTAGAAACAATAAATGCTGGAGAGGGTGTGGAAAAAAGGGAACACTCTTGCACTGCTGGTGGGAATGTGAATTGGTACAGCCACTATGGAGAACGGTATGGAGGTTCCTTAAAAAACTACAAATAGAACTACCATATGACCCAGCAATCCCACTACTGGGCATATACCCCGAGAAAACCATAATTCAAAAAGAGACATGTACCAAAATGTTCATAGCAGCCCTATTTACAATAGCCCGGAGATGGAAACAACCTAAGTGTCCATCATCGGATGAATGGGTAAAGAAGATGTGGCACATATATACAATGGAATATTACTCAGCCATAAAAAGAAATGAAATTGAGCTATTTGTAATGAGGTGGATGGACCTAGAGTCTGTCATACAGAGTGAAGTAAGTCAGAAAGAGAAAGACAAATACTGTATGCTGACACATATATATGGAATCTAAGAAAAAAAAATGTCATGAAGAACATAGGGGTAAGACAGGAATAAAGACACAGACCTACTAGAGCATGGACTTGAGGATATGGGGAGGGGGAAGGGTAAGCTGTGACAAAGTGAAAGAGTGGCATGGACATATATACACTACCAAACGTAAGGTAGATAGTTAGTGGGAAGCAGCCGCATAGCACAGGGAGATCAGCTCGGTTCTTTGTGACCGCCTGGAGGGGTGGGATAGGGAGGGTGGGAGGGAGACGCAAAAGGGAGGGGATATGGGAACATATGTATATGTATAACTGATTAAATTTGTAAAATAAAAAAATAAAATAAAATAAAATAAATAAAAAATAAATAAATAAAATTAAATTAAAAAATTAAAAAAGAAAACAGAAAAACCAACTAATACTAAACTTTCTTTGGGCTATTTGTATAGAAATATGTTAATATAAATGTTTCAGACATTACATGAAATTCCTAAAAATCTTATATGTTCTGGTATAATGTTATAAGTCATAATTCTAGTTATTATTTTAAAATGTATATCTCAGAAATAACTAAATTTCCTTGTCAATTGCATTATTATGAACTTTCATCAAATCATTAACTGTGGTCATTTTTAAGTCTTTTGTCACTTACAGACAGTTTGGGTATACTCTGATGCTTTTGCAAAAATGTTCCTATAAAAGGGTTTCATCTTCAAGGAATTCATGGAAAAGACTCTGACAAGCACAGGTTTCTGGTAACTGACTATACTGCTGAACTGAATGAATAAGCATTTTCAGAACTCTAATGGAAAACTGATGAATTCATAAAAGTGCTAACAAAAGATCAAGATGAAAAAAATTTAATTACATGGGACTGAGTGAACTGATGAGGATGATTATAATTTTTGTGACTTTCTGTTTGAATAAAAAAAATTTTAAGTAATACACTGTAAGACTGATCATTATGACTATGTAAAGGTGTAAAACTTTTGTATAGTAATAACACTACATATGTAAAGTCAGGCATGTGACAAACTGGAAAAAATATTTTTGTAACTTATACCACAGACATTGGGCAGATATTCTGTCACTCATAAAAGGAGAAAAGAAAATTGAACTATACTGAAATATTAAAAAGAAAACAAAACCCAAAACAATTAAGAAAATAGTAATAGGAACACACATAATGATAATTACCTTAAATGTGAATGGATTAAATACTCCAAGGAAAAGACACAGGCTCGCTGAATGGATACAAAAACAAGACCCATATATATGCTGTCTACAAGAGACCCACTTCAGTCCTAGGGACATATACAGACTGAAAGTGAGGGGATGGGAAAAGATATTCCATGCAAATGGAAATCAAAAGACAGCTGGAGTAGCAATACTCTTATGAGATAAAATAGACTTTAAAATAAAGAATGTTACAAGAGACAAGAAAGGACACTACATAATGATCAAGGGATCAATCCAAGAAGAAGATATAGCAATTGTAAATATATATGCACCCAACATAGGAACACCTTAATACATAAAGCAAATGTTAACAGCTATAAAAGAGGAAATCGACCATAACACAACAATAGTGGAGGACTTTAATACCACACTTACAGCAATAGACAGATCATTCAGACAGAAAATTAATAAGGAAACACAAGCCTTAAATGACACAGTAGACCAGATAGGTTTAATTGATATTTATAGGACATTCCTTCTGAAAACGGCAGATTACACTTTCTTCTCAAGTGCACATGGAACATTTCCAAGGATAGATCACATCTTGGGTCACAAATCAAGCCTTGGTAAATTTAGGAAAATTGAAATCATATCAAGCATCTTTTCCTACCAGAACGCTGTGAGATTAGAAATCAATTACAGGGGAAAAAACCGTAAAAAACACAAACACATGGAGGCTAAACAATACGTTACTAAATAACCAAGAGATCACTGAAGAAATCAAAGAGGAAATCAAAAAATACCTAGAGAAAAATGACAATGAAAACACAATGATCCAAAACCTATGGGATGCAACAAAAGATAAGAGGGAAGTTTATAGCAATACAATCCTTCCTCAAGAAACAAGAAAAACCTCAAATAAACAATCTAACCTTACACCTAAGGGAACTAGAGAAAGAAGAACAAACAAAACCCAAAGTTAGTAGAAGGAAAGAAATCATAACAGTCAAAGCAGAGGGCTTCCCTGGTGGCACAGTGGTTAAGAATCCGCCTGTCAATGCAGGGGACATGGGTTCAAGTGCTGGTCCGGGAAGATCCCACATGCCATAGAGCAACTAAGCCCATGAGCCACAACTACTGAAGCCCGTACACCACAACTACTGAAGCCCACATGCCTAGAGCCCGTACTCTGAAACAAGAGAAGCCACCACAATGAGAAGCCTGCACACTACAACAAAGAGTAGCCACTGATTGCTGCAACTAGAGAAAGCCCGTGAGCAGCAATGAAGACCCAATGCAGCCAAAAATAAATAAATAAATAATTTCATAAAAAGAAAATAAGAGCAGAAATAAATGAAATAGAAACAAAGGAAACAATAAAACTAAAAGGTGCTTCTTTGAGAAGATAAACAAAACCTTTAACCAGACTCATCAAGAAAAGGAGGGAGAGGACTCAAATCATTAAAAGGAGAAGTTACAACAGACACTACAGAAATACACAGCATCATAAGAGACTACTACAAGCAACTCTATGCCAGTAAAATGGACAACCTGGAAGAAATGGACAAATTCTTAGGTATAACCTTCCAAGACTGAACCAGAAAGAAATAGAAAATATGAACAGACCAATCACAAGTAATAAAATTGAAACTGTGATTAAAAATCTTCCAACAAACAAAAGTCCAGGCCCTGATGGCTTCACAGGTGAATTCTATGAAACACTTACAGAAGAGCTAACACCCATCCTTCTCAAACTCTTCCAAAAAATTGCAGAGGAAGGAACACTCCCAAACTCATCCTACAAGGCCACCATCACCCCGATACCAAAACCTGACAAAGATGTTACAAAAAAAGAAAATTACAGACCAATACCACTGATGAATATAGATGCAAAAATTCTCAACAAAATACTAGCAAACAGATTCCAACAACACATTAAAAGGCTCATACACCATGATCAAGTGGAACTTATCCCAGGGATTCAAGGATTCTTCAATATATGCAAATCAATCAACATGATACACCATATTAACAAATTGAAGAATAAAAACCATATGATCATCTCAGTAGATATAGAAAAAGCTTTTGACAAAATTCAACACCCATGTATGATGAAAACTTTCCAGAAAGTGGGCATAGAGGGAGACTACCTCAACATAATAAAGGCCATATACGACAAACCCACAGCAAACATCATTCTCAAGGGTGAAAAACTGAAAGAATTTCCTCTAAGATCAGGAACAAGACAAGGATGTCCACTCTCACCACTATTATTCAACATAGTTTTGGAAGTCCTAGCCACAGCAATCAGAGAAGAAAAAGAAATAAAAGGAATACAAATTGAAAAAGAAGTAAAACTGTTGCTTTTTGCAGATGACATGATACTGTACATAGAAAATCCTAAAGATGCCACCAGAAAACTACAAGAGCTAATTTAATGAATTTGGTAAAGTTGCAGGATACAAAATTAATGCGCAGAAATCTCTTGCATTCCTATACACTAACAATGAAAGATCAGAAAGAGAAATTAAGGAAACAATTCCATTCACCATTGCAACAAAAAGAATAAATACCTAGGAATAAACCTACCTAAGGAGGTAAAAGCACTGTACTCAGAAAACTATAAGACACTGATGAAAGATATCAAAGATGACACAAACAGATGGAGAGATGTACCATGTTCTTGGATTGGAAGAATCAATATTGTGAAAATGACTATACTACCCAAAGCAATCTACAGATTCAATGCAATCCCTATCAACTTACCAATGGCATTTTTTACAGAACTAGAACAAAAAATCTTAAAATTTGTATGGAGACAAAAAAGACCCTGAATAGCCAAAGCAATCTTGAGGGGAAAAAACGGAGCTGGAGGAATTGGACTCCCTGACTTCAGACTATACTACAAAGCTACAGTAATCAAGTCAATATGGTATTGGCACAAAAACAGAAATTTAGATCAATGGAACAGGATAGAAAGCCCAGAGATAAACCCATGCACCTATGGTCAGCTAGTCTATGACAAAGGAGTCAAGGATATGTAATGGAGAAAAAACATTCTCTTCAATAAGTGATTCTGGGAAAACTGGAAAGCTACATGTAAAAGAATGAAATTAGAACACTCCCCATCACCATACACAAAAATAAACTCAAAATGGATTAAAGACCTAAATGTGAGACCAGACACTATAAAACTCTTAGAGGAACATAGGAAATACACTCTTTGACATAAATCACAGCAAGATATTTTTTGACCCACCTCCTAGAGTAATGGAAATAAAACCAAAAATAAACAAATGGGACCTAATGAAACTTAAAAGCTTTTGCACAGCAAAGGAAACTATAAACAAGACAAAAAGACAACCCACAGAATAGGAGAAAATATTTGCAAATGAATCAATGGACAAAGGATTAATCTCCAAAATACATAAACAGCTCATGCAGCTCAATATTAAAAAGCAAACAACCCAATCAAAATATGGGCAGAAGACCTAAATAGACATTTCTCCAAAGAAGACATACAGATGGCCAAGAGGCGCATGAAAACCTGCTTAACATCACTAATTATTAGAGAAATGCAAATCAAAACTACAATGAGGTATCACCTCACACTGGTTAGAATGGGCATCATCAGAAAACCTACAAACAACAAATGTTGGAGAGGGTGTGGAGAAAAGGGAACCCTCTTGCACTGTTGGTGGGAATGTAAATTGATACAGCCACTATGGAGAACAGTATGGAGGTTCCTCAAAAAACTTAAAATAGAATTACCATATGACCCAGGGCATATACCCTGAGAAAACCATAATTCAAAAAGACATGCACCCTAATGTTCGTTGCAGCACTATTTACAATTGCCTGGTCATGGAAGCAACCTAAATGCCCATCGACAGATGTATGGATAAAGAAGTTGTGGTACATATATACAATGGATTACTCAGCCATAAAAGGAATGAAACTGGGTCATTTGTAGAGATGTGGATGGACCTAGAGACTGTCATACAGAGTGAAGTAAGTCAGAAGGAGAAAAACAAATATTGTATATTAACGCATATATGTGGAATCTAGAAAAATGGTACAGGTGAACCATTCTGTCTACCAGGCAGAAATAGAGACACAGATGTAGAGAATAAATGTATGAATACCAAGGGAGGGAAAGCAGGGCGGTGGGGGGGCGGTGGTGTTGGTGGTGGTGGTATGAATTGGGAGATTGGGATTGACATATATAACACTAATATGTATAAAATAGATAACTAATAAGAACTTGATGTATAAAAAAATAAAATAAAATAAAATTCAAAAAGAAATTAAAAATTCTTTGATTTACATATTTTTTTCCAGGAACACAGATTACATTAAGCGATTAAATACTAAATCTGATGAATCCAGCAAAGCTCTAAAGACAAGTAAGGGCTTGCAACTTTTTAGCAGCTTAATGATTCTTAAGAATTCTTCTTAAGGATTTGTCAGCTTAAGTATTTTAGGGCAGAACAACATTATGAGGGAAAATCCTTTGTCTTTAAGAGACAGACAGAGACACAGAGACTGAAAGAGACAGAGACAGAGCAAGTGAGAGAGACTGATTTCCGTAACCAAATACTAGTCAGGAACAGAGCTATCTCAAGATTACCCAGGAGACCCCCATTCCCTGCTCAAAATCCACATTTCTACCTTTAAACGAAACTAGCCCCAGCCTCACTTACTGCTCTGATAAACCCAGCAACAGCTGTGGATAGCTGTGGTCACACCATTTCCTCCTCCCAGTTCCCTATATTAAAAATCAAGCTGAGGGCTTCCCTGGTGGCGCAGTGGTTGAGAGTCCATCTGCCGATGCAGGGGACACGGGTTTGTGCCCTGGTCTGGGAGGATCCCACATGCCGCTGAGCAGCTGGGCCCGTGAGCCATGGCCACTGAGCCTGCGCGTCTGGAGCCTGTGCTCCGCAACATGAGAGGCCACAGTCGTGAGAGGCCCGCGTACCGCAAAAAAAAAAAAAAAAAAAAAAAAATCAAGCTGAGCAGTTTGGGCATCTATAGACCAGATACACATATATACATATATATACATATATATATGTGTATATATATGTATATATATAACTTTTTTCCCCCCAATTTTCCTTATGCATATACTAACATACACTTTGTCTGCAGCAACAGGAACTTAACTCTGGCTAACATGGCCAAAAGGAGAATTTACTGGCACTTAGGATCCAATAAATCAGATAACCAAACCACAGGAACGGCGGGGATGTGGCTGGGAACTTTGAAAACAACTGAAGAAATTCAAGGCAAAACCCATGAAGGCCTTTGGGCCGTGGACTCTCATCTCTGATCTTCTCTGAATATCAGTTCTGTTGTCTCATTGAAGACCACTTTCCTCCATGAGACAAGATCCATGTTTTTCTCTGGGGCTTGAGTTTCATTTTTAAAAAATAATTTAGCCTTTCGGGAATTAGACTATATTTCAAGTTAGACAATTCTGGGAATGGACTTACTGATCCATCCTCAGTCCAGGGGGTGCAGACTCACCTTAGAGTGAGACAGCCCCTGACGTGGAGGGAGAACATTCCCAGGAGAGGGTGAGTCTGATCAGACAATACTGAGATGTCCACCACTGCACTACGTATGGCAATTGCAATTGCAACTTCAATTTAATAGTAGATCTTGGATGACTTTTCATGTCAATAGATATAGATATACTGGATTAATCTGGATTAACAGTTGCTGGTATTCGTTTGGAGGGATACACCAATCCCTCATTAATGTATATGTAGGTTTTCCCCCTCTTTTGCTATGGCCAACAATGCTGCCAAGAACATCCTTGAATACTGTCAATGAAAATTCAATTAACTGTCAAGTTAAGAAGAAACAAAGGGCATTTTATTCAAGCCAAACTGAGGATTATAACTCGGGAAGCAGATTCTCAGAAAGCTCTGAGAATGCCTATTAGAAGTTGAAGGCACAGTCATATACATTTTTGAGACAAAAGATCGTACATGAGAATGACATACTGATACTTTACATAAAGTTCACCAAGGTTACATAGTCCAGGTAAGCACGTACAAAGTGAGAAGCAAGTCATCAGGACCCCTACAGAGCTGGGAAAGAACATTATTCTTTTAAAAATTTACACTGCTAGCGTCCGAAGAAAGAAAAAAAAATAGATCTTTATAGTTGAGCAGGCACTCCCACCTTTGAGGAGCTCTGGTGAATGTAATGTAGATGCACACTGCACATTAGGGAGGGGGGAAGGCGGCCCAAACAAACACAGAGAGAGAATTTTATCTTTAATTTTTTCTTGTTCTGCCTTAAAATATAAATTTTATTTCATATATATATATATATATATATATATATATATATATACAAACACATCTTTCACAAGTGGGAAAACGTTCTAGGATAAATTCTTAGAGGTGAAATTTCTGGATCAAGGGATACATGTATTCCCTTCCCAACCCCAGTAAAGTCTGTTGAGTTATAACTTACTTACAGTGAAATACACAAATCCTAAGTGGACAGTTCTATAATTTTTGACAGATGTATATAACAGTGTAGCACACAGTCCCATGAAGACATGGAACCGGAAAATTTTGCTCCAGGGTATGATGGAGTAACGGGCACTGGATTTACCCAACCACCTTAAAAAACTAAAAACTGAGTGGAAAAAACACAGGAAACAATATTTTTCAGACAATGGACAACAGGTAACACAAGACAGTGTTTCCTGAGAGATGGGGACCAAATGAAGGGAGCCCTAGGATGGCCCCAGCTTTCTGCCTCATGAGAGATTCCAGGCCACAGTGCAGGGAGGGGTTCCCAAACAGAGCCTTCACAGACAAGGCCTCTGTGGACATGTGTTTTTATTTTTCTTAGGGAAACACCTAGATAGAAGTGGAATTACTGGTTCACTAAGTAGATGTATGTTTGACTTTGTAAGAAGTCACCAGTCTTCCAAAGTGATGGCATCACCCCCGAGATTTTGGTTGTTCCATGCCTTCAGCATTTGGTATTGTCAATCTTCTTCAGTTTAGTCACTCTAGTGACATCTCAGTGCTTTTAATTCGCATTCCTTTCAGTCACTGATGATGTTGGCCATCGTCCCATGTGCTCATTGGCCATTTGTATATCTTCTTTTGTGAAGTGTCTGTTCAAGTCTTTCCCATTTAAAAACAAAAAAAAATTTTTATTGGTGTATAGTTGCTTTACACTGCTGTGTCAGTTTCTGCTGCACAGCACAGTGAATCCGTCATATGTATACATATATCCCCTCATTTTTGAATTTCCTTCCCATTTATGTCACCACAGAGCACCAGAGTTCCCTGTGCTATATAATAGGTTCTCATTAGTTATCTATTTTATACATAATAGTGCATATATGTCAATCCCAATCTCCCAATTCATCCCACCTCTGTTTTTTAATTGGGTTGTTTGTCTTATTGACTTTTGAAGATCTGTATATACTCTTGTTACAAGACTTTTATGAGATTTATTTCTGAAAATGTTTTCTCCCAACATGTGGCTTGTCTTTTAATTTCCTAATTATGTCCTTTTAGAAGGCAGAAGCTCTTAATTTTGATGTGGTTCAATTTATCAATTTTTTTTTTGTTTTAAGATTTGTGCCTTTTTGTCCTAAGAAATATTTACATCATAAGTCACAAAGATTTTTCTCTTATGTTTTTCCTCTAGAAGATTGATCATTTTAGCTCTTAAATTTAGGTCTATGATCCACCCCAAATTTTGCATATGTGTGAGGTAGGAGTTGAAGTTCATTTGTTTCCCCATATGGATACCCAGGTGTTGCAGCACCATTTGTTGAAGAGACTTTCCTTTCCTGCTGGATTCCTTTAGCATGCTTGTCAAAAATTATTTTGTCAATACAGATGTGTCAAAGATACATATGTAGGTACGTGTGGGGGGGTCTCTTTTATGCCGAAGTGATAAATGTATGTGGTTCTATTTCTGGACTCTATTCTGTTCTTTATTTTTGTCTCTCCTTAAAGTAATACCATACTGTCTTGATTACTGTAGTTTTTTTTTTTCTTTTAAAATATTTATTTATTTATTTAGTTGCACCAGGTCTCAGTTGTGGTAGGCAGGCTCCTTAGGTGAGACTCACTGGCTCCTTATTTGTGGCACGTGGGCTCCTTAGTTGTGGCATGGGAACTCTTAGTTGCGGCATACATGTGGGATCTAGTTCCTTGGCCAGGGATCAAACCCGGGTCCCCTGCACTGGGAGTGTGGAGTCTTATCCACTGCACCACCAGTGAAGTCCCAATTACTGCAGTTTTAAAGTAGGCATGTGTATATTTAATGTTGACCGTGCCAAAATGCTCTCCCAAAAAAATGGTACAGACTCACACTCCTATCAACAGTGTATCACTGTTACTTCTCTCACTCTTATCAGCATAAGCACCATCAACCTTATAAACCGTGAGACCACGTCTCACTCACTGCTGGTTTCCCATCACCAAGCACTGTGCTTGACACACAGCTACTCAGCCAGTGCTAGATGCATGACAGGAGTTGTTAGCATTTCTATGACTGTTGCCAACACTTATTAGGCTGCCCTGGTAGGTAACAAAGATGAGATGATCAAGCTAAATTCCAGGCAAATGATTCTGAAAGCACAAAAGATTATGTCATTAGGATTAGGGTGGAGTAATAACAACAACAAAAATAATAGCAAAATCTTACACAGTGTTTCTGCACAAGAAACACTTGTTGTCATGGCTCAGCTGTCACCCATGCATTCCAAGCAGTTAGAGGACAGGACAAGGAAGAAAAGGGACACAGGGCAGGTTTCTCCTAAGGAAAGTTCCCAGAAGTTGCCACATGACACTATTTATGATGTCCCATTAAATTTATGGCCACACATAGCTGCAAGGGAGCCTGGGGAATGTAGGTTTGACTTATGCAGTTCTTCTTGACTTCTCAGATTTGGTTTTCTGTCATGTACAACCAAAAGAATCCTAACATATACACTCTAACTCCTGGAGTGGGGCTTTGTCACTCAAAATGTATCATGATGCTGACTCAAACGACTAGGAGCATTTTGTTTTAAAGTTTTAAGGCAGAAATGGCAAATAACAGCTTACTTTAACCATAAAGGGAAAAAGGTCCACAAAGTTCCTTTTGGGAGAGGACACACACCATATAAATACCAACCCCAAATACCGGTTCCTAACTGGTGCCAGCAGGTCAAGATAGACCTGCACCAAAAACAAATGTCCAGTTTCACTAGAGTTGTAAAAGTGTTTTTTTTTATTGGACCTACCTCATAAGGAGTCTAGCGTAACTGGATCCAATGCATTTTTATTTCAGAAACTGTGTGACAAAAAAAAGTTACCACTGACAGAAAAAATAACAAAAATAACCTGTGTACTTTGTCTAGCAGAGTATGTTCAAAAGTGTTGGGAAAGAGTCCTCACTTCCTCTAAGTGTCATTTTCATATTGTATCTAGCATTCCAAGGGTGTATTTTTCCCTTCAATTTAAACATTTATTGAACATGTATCATATTAGCACTGACCTAAAGATTAATCAGATTATCACAGAAAGTGGTCAACAAATGAAGCTACTTGCATGAGATGTGCTAATTCCCCCCCCCACGCACATACATTTTCCCATTCAGTGCTCACAGTTGTTCTATTACCCCATGAATAGGTATGATTAGCCCCATTTTGCAAATGACAACACTGAGGCTCAGTGATCTCTTAGCTGGTCAGTGCTAGAGCCAAGGTGTGCACAAGGATTTGCCCAGCTCTGGCTCTGCCTCAGGGGTGAAGTACCTGGAGGTTCATGGAAAACACCCACTCCTGAGCATGTTCCACAACAAGCCTTAAAACACAAGGGTGAGGGAGGGGAATACCCTCTCTATGTATGGATGTATTAAATGGCATTATTTTTAAAAACCAGGAACTGTATATAATCTAAATGCTTAAGTGTGCAGTTAGCCAAATGACTATTTATCCATAGCATTGATGAAGTAGCCAACCAAACTGCTCATCAGGCACTTTTATTAGCATGTTCTAATGTTGAAGGGGGAAAAATTAGGATTTAACACACACATACATCTCAACCATATAAAAATACTCTCAGGAAAAGGACAGTAAGGAATGTTAGGGGAATTCCTTGGTGGTCTAGTGGTTAGCACTCCACGCTTTCACTGCCAAGGGCCTGTGTTCCATCCCTGGTCAAGGTTGGGGAACTAGGATCCCGCACACCATGTGGCGTGCCCCAAAAAAAGGAATGTAGGCTTGATTAATTCTGGATAGAGAATTACAGGGAATTTAAAATTTTCTTCCTTGACTTTTATTTTCTAGTTTTTCCACATGAACATCTTTACTTTGATAATCAGAATACTTTTTGTTTTACACTGTGATTTAACATACACTTTTGTGCTCTGACCTAAGCATCACTAGCATTCTCGATGTATTTACAGTTTTGAAATTTAATATCTTCAAAAGGACTTCAAGGTTATGCATTCAGAGCAAAGCAGACGAAACTGAGGAGGAGATTTTAAAAAAACACAAAAAAACACGAGAGTCAGACCTTCATATCTGTGAATGGAACCAACCTCAAATCAAAAAATATTTTTTTCAGAAAATTCCAAAAAGCAAAAGTTGAATTAGCCACACACCAGCCACTATATACATTGTATTTACAACTATTCATGTAGCATTTACATTGTATTAGGTATTATAAGTAATGTAGAGATGACTTAAAGTATATGGGAGAATATGCATAAGTTATATGCAAATACTGTACCATTTTATATAAGGGATTTGAGCATCCTCAGGTTTTGGTATCCTGGGAGATCCTGGGACCAATCCCCCATGGATACCAAGGGACGACTCTATACCTTCTAATTTTTTTAGTGACAGATTTTTTTAAAATTGTAGTTGATTTACAATATTATATTAGTTTCAGGAGTACAGCATAGTCGTTCAGTATTTTAATAGATTATACTCCATTAAAAGTTATTGCAAAATAATGGCTATAATTCCCTCTGCTGTACAATATATCCCTGTTGCTTATCTATTTTATATATAGTAGTTTGTATCTTTTTTTTTTTTTTTTTTTTTTTTTTTTTTTTTGCTGTACGCGGGCCTCTCACTGCTGTGGCCTCTCCCGTTGCGGAGCACAGGCTCTGGACACACAGGCTCCGCGGCCATGGCTCGCAGGCCCAGCCGCTCCGCGGCATGTGGGATCCTCCGGGACCGGGGCACGAACCCGTGTCCCCTGCACCGGCAGGCGGACTCTCAACCACTGCGCCACCAGGGAAGCCCAGTAGTTTGTATCTTTTAATCCCATACTCCTATCATGTCCTTTCCCCTTTCCCTCTCCCCACTAGTAACCAGTAGTTTGTTTTCTATATGATACTGTTTTGCTATACACATTCATTTTTTAGATTTCACGTATAACTGATGTAATACACAATTTGTCTTTCTCTGACTTACTTCACTTAGTATGATATTCTCTAGGTCCATCCACATTGCTGCAAATGGCATTATTTCATTCTTTTTTATGGCTGTATTCCATTGTGTGTATGTACATATATATACATCTTCTTAAGCCAATCTTCTGATGATGGGCACTTGGATTGTTTCCATGTCTTGGCTATTGTAAACAGTGCTGCAATGAACATTGGGATGCATGTATCTTTTTGAATTAGTGTTCTCATTTTCTCCAGATATATATCCAGGAGTGGGATTGTTGGATCATATGGTAGTTCTATTTTTAGTTTTTTCAGGAACCTCCATACTGTCTCCATAGTGGTTGTATCAATTTACATTCCCACCAACAGTGTAGCAGGGTTCCCTTTCCCCTGCACCCTCTCCAGCATTTGTTATTTGTAGACTTTTTGATGATAGCCATTCTGACCAGTGTGAGGTGATTTTTTTTTCTTTTTTCTTTTTTTTTTTTTGTTTCTCTAATAATTAGCGACATCAAGCATCTTTTCATGTGCCTGTTAGCCATCTGTTACGTCTTCTTTGGAAAATGTCTATTCAGGTTTTCTGCCCATTTTCTGACTGGCTTTTTTTTTTTTTTTTTTTTTTAACCTTGAACTGTATGAGCTGATTTTGGATATTAACCCCGTGTCAGTCAGGTCATTTGCAAATATTTTCTCCCAGTCAGTAGGCTGTCTTTTCATTTTGCAAATGGTTTCCTTTGCTGTGCAAAAACTTTGAAGTTTAATTAAGGCCAATTTGTTTATTTTTGCTTTTATTTCTTTGGCCTTGAGAGATAGATCCAAAGAAATATTGCTACGATTTATGTCAAAGAATGTATTGCCTACATTCTCTTTTAGGAGTTTTATGGTTTGGGGTCTTCCATTTAGGTCTTTAATCCATTTTGGGTTTATTTTTGTAGATGGTGTGAGGGAAGAAATGTTCTAATCTCACTGTTTTACATGTAGATGTCCAGTTTTCCCTGCAGCACTTATTGAAGTGACTGTCTTTTCTCCATTATACATTCTTGCCCATATGTCATAGATTGATTGACCATAGGTGTGTGGGTGCCTCTTATTTTTTCAAGTGGGAGAATGAAATAGGAAACTCTAACTGACGTGTCCTCTGAAGGAAGAGAGTTGGGTGGGTGCCTGGCAGTAAGTTTCATCTTTCTTTTTCTTGAGGGGTCTCCTGGCTCGGTGGCAGGATGAAGGTCAAAAGCAAGATATCTGGAAGACCTCAGAAGGCATTGAGTAGAGGTAGGTAGAGGCACCCCCAACTAGGTAGAGAACAGCATCAGCCCCTCCCTCCTATGCGTCACCCACATACTTCTTTTAAGTCCAGCACTATTGGGTGGATTTGAGCACTGAACCATCTGGTGGCCGTTCCATCTGTAGGTTTTTTGAGGACAGTGACCATATCTTATTAGCTTCTGATTCCCCATTTCCTAGAAGTCTGTGGCTTCTGCTTTCAAATCAAACATCTGAAAGCTTTCTAGGTGTGTTTACAGCAAACACTATACCAAAAATAGTCTAGAATAATTACTGTATTTCCCCATCGTTGTCTATTTAATAAACTCTTTGTAGAATAAACTACACCAAGGTTGCTCCCCAGACAAGGAGATGCACATGTCCCTGGGTGTGTGTGTGTGTGTACAGTGTGTGTGCGCAAAGCACCTCCAGTCCCCTTGGTTATCAATCAGTAATGACTTTCAACCTGCCTTGAACACACCACCTCCTTCCCCAGCCCCTCTCTAAAGAGCCACCTGTGGTTAAATGAGGTTTGTGGGTGTGGCACCATCTCCAGCCACGCATTTCTATGGGGAGTAGCTTCTCCTCCAATGGTCCTGATGGGTCTGGTGATTCTAGACCCTTCTCTACCACCGCTCATGCACAGGGCCAGCCAAAGGACTCTATTCTCAAGGGCCACAGTGACTGTTCAGAGAAGGGCATGTGGACCAAGGCAGAGCCCTTCCGTGGGATTTTTCGATGCAGAACTGGACAGACGGACAGGCAGGCTTTGCCCTTAACAGTGCATATCAAAACTAAAGTCAGCGTCCCTCCAGGATTTCAATAAATTCCTCTTACATGACAAAATAAATTCTCTTCTGCTAAAGCTACTGTGAGTAGGTTTCCATGTCTTCCTCCTGAAAGAATCCTATTTTTAAAAAAATATATTTTCCAAATTTTCTTTAATAAAGACAGACGTTTCTGTTTTAAGTGAAAAATAAAGTTCTGAATCCCAGAACCACACTTTAACATGGATATGGATCTGGGAAAGGCTAGGAAAATGAATGAAATCCCTTGTATAGGCAGCTCCCCTTTCCCCACTGGCCTCAGGACTGCTTCTCTGGCTCTCCCTGCCTGCCTGCCCTCCCCTGCCCCCTGTGAAGAAGCTGCTAGTTCTTGTTTCACTCCCACTAGAAAATCAAGGTCTGTTTTCATTTGAACAACATTCTAAAGAATCGGTGAAGTTTTCCCACCTCAAGCAATAAAAAGCAGCCCAGGGTCCTTGGAGTTCGCACCTAAGAAGAAATGGAAACTGAAAAGCTGTGACTTAGGAACATAAGAATGAACATAAGAGTGAAGATATACAATTAGTGATGTCCACTTGATATTTAGATTTAAACTACAAAGCAAGTTAAACACAGTCACCATTTTGGACATATATTTTATTGTTCAGAAATTTCCACCAGAGCTTATCATGAAGTACCTTTGTCAGGAGATGCCTACGAGAATCCAGAATGGAAAACAGGGACAGGCAGGCCTGTCAGCTCTTCCTGCAAATCCACAAACATGGGGACAACCAGTCCGGCCTCAAGGTGCAAGGTGATGGACCAACAAGGTATAGCCCAGCATCCCCACAGGCAGATCTAGATAAACAGCAGAAAACTTCACAGGTGTGGATTTAAAGTGCGACCTCAAACGACAAACGACTTACTCTGGTGGTGCCCAAACAAGACATCAGAATCTGCAGAAAATCAAATCTATCGTGATCAGCGTTCCTACCTGAATGAAGTTAGCCTCCTAAACCAGCTGATCTTATTAAGTTTTTACTCATTTATTTTAAAATCAAACCAAGTGTATATGACATCATTTTAAAAAAATCATGTAAACATTGCAAAGTTTTTAGGGGTTATTTATAATCTGAAGATATTTATAAAAAAACTACTGGACTTGTTAAAACTACAAATACTAACCCTACCCCACCCCCCATGAAAAAAGCAATTGTTACAAAAATATAAAAAATATACTAGCTTCTACTATTTAACCTTTCCACCAGAAATCTCACAACTCTGGGACACATCCTGGCTTTTATACCATCAACAAGCACAAGTGCAATTTTCTCAAATTTTTAAGGAAGAAAAAGTCCCAAAACATTCCCTTTGTTACTTGAGATTGTGGCTACTTTCTTCATAGGGACTGTAATGCTAGTGGGTAAGGACAGTTTGAAGTTTCCTATTGCATCCCCTGCATAGACCCAGCATGGGAATTATAGCACAGGAGGCTGCTTTCAAAGCTCACTCCTTTAGCCCTTCCAGATTTCTCTCCAGTCCCTTCAATTCCACTTTGGGACTTGCTGGATCCCCAGACTCTTGAGCTGGCCTTGGCTTCCCTAACCGCCCACCAGGGAAGGCCCACAGTAGGAGAAGAGGGCGTAAGCCTGATGCCACCCGTAGTGCCCATTTTCTGGGAGCACAGGTTGGGCCCTGCACCCAGGTTTGCTCATACCAGGGAAACTGCGCACTTGGTGGATGATCCCCCAACTCCCACCCACCCCGAGAGATGACTGATGCTACAGGACAGTCTGCAGAGTCTGGAAGGGGAGCCAGAAGCAGATGTGGAGGCAAAACACTTTGCATATAAGGTAAAATACTTCTATAAACTTTGAATCGGATCACATGTACACAGCAGCCATGTTACCAGGCACTTTGACCAATTAAGAGCTAGGAAATGGACCAAAGTCCGCTTGAAACAACTCAACAAACACTATGGGAAGGGGGTGTGGTTTAACTGTCTTCATGTCCTTAAGGATACCCCTCCCTCACTAGGACATTTTCAGTGTTTCTTTGCCCTACTATCACCTAAAGGCTCACTCAAGCCCTTGGGTGAGACTGCTTGTTTGTTGGGTAACAGTGGGATGGATCCACACACAACCAGGTAGAAACCCTCTACGTGACTGGGATATTGCTGGGCTGAACCCTGTGCCCCTGGAGTCCAGGGAGACCCCTGGACAGGCGTCCCAGCCTAAGCGTGCCCAAGAGAACCCTTCACCCAAAGCCCTCGTGTGTGCAGAGTCCTCACTACCTGCTATGTGCTCCCACGTGGAGGCCCGGGTTCAAATCGGAGCCTGGCTAACGCCCACTCCTCCCCTACAGGACCCTCTGACCTTGGCCATAGCCCCCAGTGCCCGCCACCACCTAGTCTGGCATGTGGTCCAGCCCCATGCGCTGCTGCCCTTACCATTCTTGTCTGAGAGCAGGCTGCCTGCCTCCAGGTCAGAAGGGCGGGCCCTCTCTGAGCCTCCAGTGGACTCTAGGCTCTCCTGTTTGAAGGACTAGGTTTTCACTCCGCTAAGGGTTTTATTTCACAGATCATGGTGGTGAGTTTGGGATTTCCATCCCTCATCATGGTTAAGTTATACATTTCCCGACACCTTGTTTCTCCAGATCTGAAACAGCTCACCCAACACACCCTGGTTGTTTCAACCCCAAAAGACTTTTCCAAAAGCAACAACAACAGATTCAGAGAACACCATCACATACGCTGAGCAAGTCCCCTCTACTTTGGTTGCATCAGAAAACAGGGCTTCTGAGACAACCCCAATTCACATTTGCTCAGAAGAGAGGTGCTCCCAACATCAAGGCACAAAGAAAGAAGTCTCCTGGGGCAAAATGACGATGAAAGCGACCAGTGGCCTTCGTAAGGCCTGAGGCAGAGTCGCTGGGGGGGCGAATCCAGTCTGGGCTGGGTGGGCCTCAGGAGGAAGGCTGAGGGCCAGGTCTCCCTCTGGGGCTGAGGAGTCCTCACGCGTACTTCTCCAGGAACTTTATGTGAAAGTCCTTCACCTTCTGTAGAACCGTCTTTAGCTTCTCCACCGGAGGAAGAATGGTCATTCTGTCAGGAAAGAGAACAGCGTCAGTCGGAGACGAGTGGCTCTGAAAAAGGGGAGAGAAGTGAACCTGGCAGGTCACTCCTCCACCTGCAGCTGCAGAGACCAGGAGGTCCGGGAAAGTTGCATGGGGAGGGACAGGCCTGTCTTGTCCACTGCGATGGCTCCAGGCCCTGGACAGCACCTGGCACTTGTTGAACCACTTTCTCCCACCATTCACATATTTTTTTACCCAACTCATATATATGAACAAAAGCAATAAACTGGTGGCAGCATCTCAGCTCACTAACACATCCACCCATAATCACAAAAGGTCTGCCCAACACTCTGACAGGTGCATAGAACTTTCTCGAGCGCATGACTCTTGGTATTTCCTATGGCTACAGAGTGAGACTCCACTCCTGCTAGACAGGCCTTTTCCATCTCCACCATCAGTCTCACAGTGAGAACCTCCAGTCATAACTTTCCTCCACAGGAATTCCCACATTGCCATGGTAACTAACTCCTCCCTCCAATACTGTCAGCCTGCTTCCCAGCCTTAAGGGCAGCCCTCGAGAAGTAACCACTTCTTGAATGAGCCGTGAATTGCCAAGGTGAACCCAACAAGGGTGGAAGGGCCATCCACACCACCCACACATGTTTGTCCACCTGGGGGGGGGGTCCTACCCACAACCTTCACTGCCTCAAGACTTAGCCTCAGGTGCTAAGCCCATGACATTTCTTTTTTTAGCATCTGCTGCAGGAAACATCTGAGAGTGCCGTGCATGGAGAGGGTGCTGTTTGGAACAGAGCTGGCCTCAGTGGAAGACCTGGCTGAGCTGCTCCGGCTTGCCCAGCAGAGTCACATGCCTGTGAAAGGAGGCACAGCAATTCCACCATGTCTCAGAGGCAACATCTCAGCAGGCTTTTGGTGCAGTGGACAAGCTATTGAGCTTCTGGATGCTGTATGATACCATCACGGAGTTGAAAAGGGACAGGGGAAGGAAAAGAAAACACAGCACAGGAACACTGCAGATGGCATGTGACAGATGGGGGCAGTGGAGGGGAGACAGAGCAGTCAAGGAGATGACCCTGGCGTCGCCCACAGTCTTCCTTAGTCCCTGGCGCAGGGTCTCAGCTATCTCTGCAGCAGGACAGAATGGGAGTGGGATGGAGGGACAGGGGCTCCATACATCCCAGTCTCCATAGGTGCCTTGATGTTAAGAAGCCCAAGTTTCGGGGCTTCCCTGGTGGCGCAGTGGTTGAGAGTCCGCCTGCCAATGCCGGACACACGGGTTCGAGCCCTGGTCTGGGAAGATCCCACATGCCACGGAGCAGTTGGCCCCATGAGCCACAATTGCTGAGCCTGCGCGTCTGGAGCCTGTGCTCCGCAACAAGAGAGGCCGCGATGGTGAGAGGCCCGCGCACCGCGATGAGGAGTGGCCCCCACTTGCCACAACTAGAGAAAGCCCTCGCACAGAAACGAAGACCCAACACAGCCATAGGAAAAAAAAAAAAAAAAAAAAAAGAAGCCCAAGTTTCCCAAAACAAACCTAGGACCAGCCCGCTGATGCAGAGGAAGTGGTACCTGAAGTGGTAGGTGCCTTCCCTCTGCCCAAAGCCGCTGCCGGGCACGACACAGATGCCCGTCTCCTCCAGGAGCTTCATGCAGTAGAACATGTCGGGGGCCATCTTATGGGCCTGCGGGAGTGGGTCAGAACGTAGGATTCATTCCTGGTTTCGCACTGTACAAACATTACAATCTCAAAGCCAAATACACTTGAGATGGCAGGTTCTTTCCCATGGCAGGGCCCTTCTGCCTTCCCTTCCTGTGAGAACCAAGGCAGGATGCTGGGTGCTGTAGGCAGCTGGGGCCGGGAACAAAGAACCCAAAGGCCACTTTGGGACAGTCATCGGCTGCGGGGCTTCTGCTCTCCAGTGGGGAGTGCCAGCCTGTTGCCTGTGTACACCACCCCCACGGAGCAGCTCCACAAGCATTGGCCGTGTCCTCCTATACACCAAGCCAGGGCCCTGAGGTCTCTGCCCAGGGGGCCTTAAGGAACAAGCCTCTCAGGGGCCCTACTGTTGGTGCTTCTCACACTTCGGTTTGCACAACCAGGCCACCTGTTAAATAGGTTCTCAAGCTCCAACACCAGAAATTCTGATTCAATCGGCCGAGGGGTGGGGCCAGATTTTGAATGTTTAACAAGGTATTGAGGAGGTAAGGGGGTGGGAGGACACTTTCAGAGATACAGCTCTGGCCCTTGATCCTCAAACCAGGGTCTGTGGCACCACCTGAGAACTTACTAGAAACACAGAATCTTGGGCCCCTCCAAAGATTTCTTGAACCAGTATCGGCATTTTTAACAGGACCCCAGGTGATCCATGTACACACTCAAGTTTGAGAAGCGCTGCTCTAGGGCACTGTGGCCAGGTGGAAGAGATTGCTCTTGATGCTTCCCCAGCATCTGTTCAGTTTTAAATGCATCACATCACACGTGGGCACCTCCCTTCAGCGCACCGCTCACCTGGGGCCGGCCTCACACCTGCCGCATCAATGCAGCATGCTGCAGGGCTGGGTCTCTGAGAGCCTGTCATCTTTACACACTAAGTACCATCTGACCAACGGATACACAAAGTTCAGAGCCTCTAGGGCCAACACTTTAGCTCCCCATGGCAAGAAGCAGTCCCATGTGAACCCAGTGAGAGAGCCAGCCCTGACCTGGCACCCCTGACCTGAGCTGCCTCCATGGCTTTGGCAGGGATGAAGATTCGAGGAAAGGCGTACATGGCCCCCTGCAAGGGGTTGCAGTGAATTCCTGGGACTTGGTTAAACAGGTCTTCTGTCAGCTTAGCTTTTCTGGCCAGATTACCCAAGACGGACTCTTTCTCCTGATGAGACAGAGAAAGCACAGGAGTTAGCATCTCTGGACATCATGGCTCCAGACCCTGGAAACTATCCCTTCAAGCTGGGGCGTCGGGGCAGATTGGTGAAGGTGAGCTTGCGTGTCCATAAGCACAGCAAATGGGGGAGGTGGGCGAAACACATGTCCCTCTGCAGGAACTTCTTCCACAGACGCCCAGCCCATGAGGCTGCCATGTGCCCTGGGGCAGAAGCACACGGGCCACAAGTAGGTCCTAGGTAGCCTGTGTCATGGGTTCTACTCTTGTACCAGGATGTCATTCCTGAAAATGAGAAAAACCAGTCCCTGCCCATTGGTCTGAATGAACTTGGGCCTGGATGGAACACCCTAGAACATGCTTCTAGGAGACAGCCCCACCAACTTCATTTTGGGGAGTCACCCTTCCCCCAATCCATGTGGTGTGTTTGGGGCACGTGATCCAGGCAAAGCACATCAGTGACAGGCTCAGAGCTGGACGTGTCTCCAAAGCTGGAGCAAGCAGCCCAGCACTTCCGCAAGTACTACTGGAATGTGTGGGTGAAGAGCTGTGGCCTGCGGATGAACGGATCAGCAAAACGTAGCATGTACACACAGTGGAATGTCACTCAGCCTTAAACAGGAGGCACAGTCCGACACACGCCACAACAGGGATAAAGCCTGAAGACATCATGCTAATTGAAATAAAGTCACAAGAAGACAAATGCTGTATATGAGGTACCTAGAGTAGTCATATTCACAGAGAGTAGAATAGAGGTTACCAGGGGCTGGGGGGGAGGGGGAAATGAGGAGTTATTGTTGAACGGGTACAGAGCTTCAGTTTGGGATGATGAAAAGTTTCTGGAGATGGATGGTGGTAATGGTTGCACAACAATTTGAGCGTACTTTATGCATTAAACTGTTCAGTTAAAAATGATCAAAATGGTAAATTGCATGTTCTGTGTATCTTACCACAATTTTTGAAAAAGGTTGTGAATCTAGAACAGCTGGGAACTGACTTCTTGGTTATATGACCAATAAATTCCATTTTTGTTTAAACTACTTAGAGTTGGGTTTTTGTCACTTGCAGTTAAAAAGGTTTGACTGAATCACTTCAAGCTGCAAGGACAGCCTGCAGCTGTGTCTTAAGCCACAGGCAGGCCCGTGGCCTAGAATCAATGCCATGCTCATCCATTTCCCCCTTTTAGTTTAGTAACAGAATCATTCCCCTCCCACTCCCACCCAGGGTGTTCTCAGGACACAAGGCCATTCCCTCTGGGCGCCTGCCCATCCGTGGTGCTCACAGGTGAGAAAGAGGAAGGGGTGCATCCCCCCCACACACACATGCAACAGTCCTCCCACTTCAAGTACAGCCCAGCTGCATCCTGAGACTTAACCTCATTGGGGTGAGTCAGGCGCCACGTGGAACCACGAGCACCCCCGGGAGGCCATCTAGACAGAGGCTGGCCATTGAGACAATACATGGTGAACACTGGCCGCAGCAGTGATGCAGACAGGCCGTGGGACAAGCAGACTCACCCTGCTGAACTGCTCGAAGGATTCCTCTCCTGGCACCGGGGGGTTCACAACGATGTCCATGGCAGCCTGCCCAGACACTGGCGGGCACAGACGCACCGAGAGCAGCTTTACCAGCTGGCCCTTGATCTCAGGGTGCAGGTTGATCACCTCCATGTAGCCTCCTCTGTAGCCACACCTAAAAGGTTGAAGACGGGGAGAGGACCCACCAGTCACAGAGAGACCTCCACTACGTGCATCCAGCCGGCCAGAATCTTCTGTAAACATCCCCATGCCCAACACTGAGTTTCCAGGTGTGGCCGAGTTCTTGCCAGTGGAAAGTGAATGGGAGTGATATGTGTAAATTCCACATCACTTCCTTAAAAGCATGCTCTCTCCTTCCTCTCTCCCTTTCCCCACTTCCTGAGAAATGCACATGCCAGAGCAGCAGCCACATGTTGAGAAGACAGAGCCAGCCCACCAGCCCATCTCTGAATGACCTCATGGGGCAGAGCCAGTCCTGGACTCCCCCTGCCTTCGGGCTGTTATCACAGAGACACACTTCCATCTTGTTTGAGCCACTGTATTTTGGGGCCTTTTGGTTAGAGCAGCTTAGCCTGACTCTTAAGTTATACGCTAGCCCTGCTCCAAAGGGGCATGTGATTCAGGCCGGGCACCCCCTCCACAGGTTCGAGGGGTGGGCATGTGAGCAGTAGCCTGCAGACTTGGCTAGAACTTTCTGATGCCTGAAAACAAAGCCAACCCAAAGGAGAGCAAAGCAGGGAATTCCCTGGCGGTCCAGTGGTTAGGACTTGGCACTTTCACCGCCGAAGGCCAGGGTTCAATTCCTGGTAGGGGAACTAAGACCCCACAAGCCACGCAGTGTGGCCAAAAAAAAAAAGGAAAGCAGAGCTGAGAAAGAAAACAAAACAAGGCCAGAAAGCAGAAACAGAGATCTGGTGACACTTTTAAGCCCCCTGATTCAACTTTACTCCTTGACTTTTAAAATTTTATTTATTTTTTATTTGTTTGGGCTGCGTTGGGTGTTTGTTGCTGTGTGCGGGCTTTCTCTAGCTGCGGTGAGCAGGGGCTACTCTTCGTTGTGGTGCGCGAGCTTCTCATTGCAGTGGCTTCTCTTGTTGCGGAGCACGGGCTCTAGGCGCGTGGGCTTCGGTAGTTGTGGCTCGCGAGCTCTAGAGCGCAGGCTCAGTAGTTGTGGCGCATGGGCTTAGTTGCTCTGCAGCATGCGGGATCTTCCCAGACCAGGGCTCAAACCCGTGTCACCTGCATTGGCAGGCGGATTCTTAACCACTGCACCACCAGGGAAGTCCACTCCTTGACTTTTTACTGATACAGATTTAAAAATTTTTTTTTAAGATTTATTATTTATTTATTTATTTAACTTTATTTTTGGCTCCATCAGGTCTTAGTTGCGGCACGTGGGATATTCGTTGAGGCGTGTGGGATCTTTCGTTGCGGTGCGTGGGCTTCTCTCTAGTTGTGGCGTGTGGGTTTTCTCTCTAGTTGTGGTGCGTGGGCTCTGTAGTTTGTGGTATGTGGGCTCTAGTTGAGGCGCACAAACTCAGTAGCTGTGGCGCGTGGGCTTAGTTGCCCCATGGCTTGTGGGATCTTAGTTCCCTGGCTAGGAATCAAACCCACGTCCCCTGCATTGTAAGGCGGATTCTTTATTTTACTTTATTTTTTTAATTTTATTTTTGGCTGTGTTGGGTCTTCATTGCTGCACACGGGCTTTCTTTAGTTGCGGTGAGGGGGCGCTACTCTTCACTGTGGTGCGCGGGCTTCTCATTGTGGTGGCTTCTCTTGTTGTGGAGCACGGGCTCTAGGTGTGCGGGCTTCAGTATTGTGGCTCGAGGGCTCTAGAGCACAGGCTCAGTAGTTGTGGCGCACGGGCTTAGTTGCTCCGTGGCATGTGGGATCTTCCCCGACCAGGGAATCGAACCCGCGTCCCCTGCACTGGCATGTGGATTCTTAACCACTGTGCCACCAGGGAAGTCCCTGTAAGGCAGATTCTTTACCACTGGACCACCAGGGAAGTGCCCTGATATGGATTTTTTAAAAAGCCTCTTTGATGTAGGCCAGTTCAAGTTGAGTTTCTGTTACGTATTTCCAAAAGGATCCTGACTGATATACAGTCAAATCTCATGAAAATAAGCTGAGATCATACAAACAAAAACAAAACCAAAAACCTTTCAGAATGAAATCAGCTCCATCAGCCACACTTTCTGGACTGTGATTGATAACATTCAGGCTAATAAGCACAGAAACGCAGGCACCAGCTCCTGCCTTCCTCTGCATGTGTACCACACCCACACAACCTCAGAGCACCTGATATGAGGAGACACTCGATAAAACACTTTTGGGATCAGGCTGCAGAATGAACTGGCAGAGACAGATCCCCATGTGACCCCTCAACTTGCTTTTCCAATGTGGGAAGATAAATTCTGGCATCTCGGAAATGTTTCCTGTAACAAAGTTGAAAGAAGAAACTTTCTGCTTTATCCTCTGCTGATGAGCAGAATATCAAACTGGGCAAATCAGTCTGATCCTAGGTAATCAGGATCTGAGGGCAACAGGATACCACCTCAGGTTACCAACAAGCAGGGTATTACCATTAAAACAGTCGTCAGTAACACAGATGGAAAGATGGGTAGGAATGTGACAAACACACTTGAGTTTGAAAAATGAGTTAATGGAGAACATATTTGTTTAGGAAAAGAGCTACACAACACATGAAAGTCTAGCAAGAAGGCAGCATCACTACTGGGGTAGACCAGAAAGACCAGCAGAAGTCAACCCCTGCCCACATCAAATAGAGCCAAGAACAGTTGGGTGACCATCCCAAGGGGACAGCTCCCTTGACCTGGCCAAAATATTTCTTGAAGCTTCACAGTTACACTGGCCTCCAGACCCCCTCCTGACACCTGGCATAAAGCAGAACTCCCACAACGCTGGGGAATGAATGTCCTTAGCTGTAAATGCACTGGCCTTTCCATCTCAGTCTAGTTTGTAGGTTCCTCCCCTAACTGCTGAGCAGGGAGGGCCTGGGCCCAGTCCTTGGACCTCTTCTCTATTGATACTCACGCCTGGTGAGACATCCAGGCTCAGAGATCTGTCTAACAACTCATACACTGACATCTCACAAACTTTAATCTCCAGCTGGATATCAGTCCTGAGCTGCAGACTCACACATCCATCTCCATCTGGACATCCAATAGGCATCTGCAAATTCTACACATCCAAAAGCAACTTCTAATTTTACCCCCAAACCTGCTTCACACACAGCAATCCACATCTATTGATGGCAACTCTATCCTTCCTGCTGTTTGAACAAAAAACTTGGGAATCATCCTAGACTTCTCTCTCTCACACCCACCTTTTCCATCAAGCAACATCTGTCAACTCCACCTTCAAACATATCCAAGAGCAAACATCTTCTCCCCACCTCCACCCTGGCCCACGATGTCTCCCCTGGACCATAACAGCCTTCTGCCTCGAATGCCCACTTCTATCCCTACCCTCATCACACAGCAACCAGAGAATCTGGTAAAACATAAGTCAGGAGACGTCACACCTCTGTGTAAACCCTCCTCCAAGGGTTCCCATCATCTCACTCGGAGTAAAAGTAAAAAATAACCTAAGTAGCCCGGGTTATCCGGCCTCCTATGACTTTTTTTGGTCACAACTTCTGCCACTTTCTCTCTCACTCCTTTCTAGTCTCCTTGCCACTCCTCAAACAGCTGCTCCTTCCACCTCAGGGCCTTTGCACGTGCTGTTCCCTCTGTCTGGAATGCTCTTTCCCCAGACATCTGTGTAGCTCCCCACACCCCCTCCCTTGAGGCTTAACTCAAAAGCCAACTCCTCAGTGACCAGACCCCACCTCTCGGCATTCCCATCTCTTCTCTAATTCTTTTTGCCCACTTGACGTGTGATATTCGTTTGTCTATTGCCTCTCTCTCCTCACTAAAGCATAACTCTGTGAGGGCAGGGATGGCTGTGGTTTGCTCACTGCTGTAACCTCAGTGCCGAGATCAGTTCTGGACTCATAGCAGGTGTTCAATAAATATTAGCTGAATGAATGAATACAGGATTGAAGCTGACTCTGGCCCCAGAGGTCACACAGTGCTAAGGCAAGGTGCATACAGAGCTCCTGCACACAGAGCTTGGCCTACTGGCCTGACAGCATTTGTCCACTCAACCTGCCTTCCCTGGCCCTCAGAGTTCAGTCAATGTCAGAGCAACAGCGACATGGCTGGCAGAAAACACTGGTGCTGGAAGCTGCTGTGAGGTCCTGTTTTCGTTTTCATCACAGCCTTATTTTACACGAGCCCTTGCACAAGGTCTGTCCTCACACCACCGTGCTCCCTTTGGGGAGGTGTGGTCTATCTCCTCCTGCTTCTTAGATCAGCAGAGACGGTGGATAAGGGCAGCTGTCTCTGTCCAGCAGACTGAGGTGGGGCAGGGAGGAGAAGCACAGGGACCAAGCAGGCCCAGGGGCAGCGGGAGGGAGGTGGGGGCCCACATACTCGCCCATGTAGCCCTTGGAGGTGGAGTGGAAGGAGGCGAGCTCCACGTTGCTGGAGTACTCGGGCCCCATCTCGGAAAGCACCTTCTTAAAGGAGTGAAATCTGCAGTCTGGAGAGTACACGTTGTCCTGGTACACCTGCAGGAGGGGACGGGATGGAGACAGTCATCGCAAGTCCCCCCAGAAGCCTGAGCCAACCAGGCAGCGTCTGAGGGAGGGCACAGGTGCTCCAGGCCAAACTGCAGCCAGGCAGCCTGCCATGAAGCCCAGCCTCGGACACCACTGCCAAGCCAGACGTGCCTGAGGGAACCTTACAGAACAAGCAAGGAGGGAAGGCCTCCGGATGGATGCCCACTGGATTCTCCCACATTAGCCTCACCCAGTCTCCAGAACTCCTTTCTGCCTCATGTGCCAGTGACGACATCAAGTACCCCACCTGCCCAAGCAGGTTTCCTCCCGAAGTGTGATGCTCACGTCCGTCAATAAGATGACTGGTGAAAGCAGTTCATGTACCTGTCCTGACCTCTGCACCTGAAGTGCTAACTGTGTACCCTCCGCACTTCACGGCACTCACCCAGCTCTCCGTCCACCACTGCTGTCAGCGTCCACACTGGACCGAGAAGCACCCACAGTGGACCCAGCAACGCCCACACTAGACCCAGCAGCGCCCACACTGGACTGAGAAGCACCCACACTGGACCCGAGCAGCCCCCACACTGGACCGAGCAGCGCCCACACTAGACCCAGCAGCGCCCACACTGGACCGAGAAGCACCCACACTGGACCCAGCAGCGCCCACACTGGACCGAGCAGCCCCCACACTGGACCCAGCAGCGCCCACACTGGACCGAGCAGCCCCCACACTGGACCGAGCAGCACCCACACTAGACCCAGCAGCGCCCACACTGGACTGAGCAGCACCCACACTGGACTGAGCAGCCCCCACACTGGACCGAGCAGCGCCAACACGAGACCTAGCAGTGCCCACACTGGACAGAGCAGCACCCACACTGGACCGAGCAGCCCCCACACTGGACCGAGCAGCGCCAACACTAGACCTAGCAGTGCCCACACTGGACAGAGCAGCACCCACACTGGACCGAGCAGCCCCCACACTGGACCTAGCAGCACCCACACTGGACCGAGCAGCCCCCACACTGGACCAAACAGCGCTCACGTTGGACCAAACAGCGCCCACACTAGACCGAACTGCCCCCACACTGGACTGAGCATCCCCCACACTGGACCGAGCAGCGCCCACACTGGACAGAGCAGCACCCACACTAGACCCAGCAGCGCCCACACTGGACAGAGCAGCACCCACACTAGACCCAGCAGCACCCACACTGGACCGAGCAGCCCCCACACTGGACCAAACAGCGCTCACGTTGGACCAAACAGCGTCCACACTGGACCGAGCAGCATCCACACTGGACCGAGCGGCGCCCACACTAGACCGAACTGCCCCCACACTGGACCGAGCATCCCCCACACTGGACCGAGCAGCGCCCACACTGGACTAAACAGCACCCACACTGGACCGAGCAGCCCCCACACTGGACTAAACAGCACCCACACTGGATCCAGCAGCCCCCACGCTGGACCAAACAGCACCCACACTGGACCCAGCAGCCCCCACGCTGGACCAAACAGTGCCCACAATGGACCGAGCAGCACCCACAATGGACCAAGCAGCGCCCACACTGGACCGCGCAATACCAACACTGGACCTAGCAGCCCCCACACTGGACCGAGCAGCCCCCACACTGGACCAAGCAGCGCCCACACTGGACCGCGCAATACCAACACTGGACCTAGCAGCCCCCACACTGGACCGAGCAGCCCCCACACTGGACCAAACAGTGCCCACACTGGACCCAGCAGCCCCCACGCTGGACCAAACAGCGCCCACAATGGACCGAGCTGCCCCCACACTGGAGCGAGCAGCGCCTCCCTGTCCCCGCACAGTCTAGTGCGCCGCAGGCAAGCGTCCCATCTGCCCTTGGAGATGAGCTTCCCATACCCAGTTTGGACATCAGGGAAACCGAGGCTCTCTGGAGCGCTGTGGGTCGGCAGGAGGGTCAGGCCAGCTGCACCTTCAACAAGCCAGGCAGAGCTTCCTCCTCCCCCTACTCCTCCCCCACCCCTCCCTTCCCAGACCCCAAGGGAAGAGGTTTGTAAACCAGGTCACTCTGCTGTCCATTCTCTCCTATAGAAATGAAGATTTTAGGTCCATCTGCTATTAATCACGGCAACAATTTGGTGGGTAAGCTCTGTGTGTGGGGCGGGGCGGTGGGGGTGCTGAGAAGCAAAGAAATGAACCTTGTGTGTTAGAAGCTACAACTAACTAGAAATCATGCAACAATGAAGAAATGAAAACAGGATATGATGGGTCCTTCATTTCTTTCCTTGCAGGAAAAGAATGGGCATGCCTTGTCTCCAGAACTGTGGTTCAAGAAGCAGCAGCTGTGGGGGGTTAATTAAGACTCTCCTCCTCACAGGACACAGCATTAGGCCCACCTAGCACCCACTCTCCCTGCTTGAGAAAGAGGCCCTCAATTTGCCTCAGGGAACACCCCCCACCCACTCTCTTTCTGCAGGTTTGGGGGCACAGGGCAGAGACACTGCCCCGTGCGCAGGCCTGGTCAGTTTGCATATTGCAACCACGGGGCCACAGTAATTGGCTCAGCAATGGGTGTTTGACCCAAGCTGCACCAGTGAGGCTTAATTCTGAGACTTTTGCTGGAACCACCAGGAAGGAATGCTCTCTTTCTAGACTGGGAAGATAGCAGGCCCATGTGTGAGGCCAAGGCAGCAGTATGGAATGAGAGGAGGTGGAAGATATGGTTTGAGTCCCTGGATCCAGCCCCACTCCTGAGACCCTACCACCTTTTTACTTTTCAAGTTTAAAGTAGTTTGGGTTAGATTTCTGAAACTTATAACCAAGATTCCAAACCAATGTTGGGATGATTTTTGGTCACAGTCTCACAGGGTGTAACACTGAACATCCTCAACCTTGTTAGAATCTCTCTTCCAACACCTAGAAAGTCCTCTCTGGCTATAGAACAACCAGGCCTGGCCCCCTCTCCCAGAAAAGAAAGCGCACCCTCACCTCTGAGAGCCAAGGCTGCTCTTACCTCATCAGCCAGGAGAAAGAGCTTCTCCTCCCAGGCAAAGTGAATCACGTCTTCTATGCACTTTCTGCTCTGCACCTGACCTAAAAAGTCCCCAAACAAAAGCAGAAGGTAGGTTGTAATGCTGTTTAAATTGTCCCCAGGTAAGAACCCCAACCAGAATCACTCAGGTATCTGTGTTCCCCGGGACCCTGTGGGACCACCCTCCCTAGCTGCTGTGACTCGGGGGGTTCAGTCAACCTCCAGGGAGCCCCGACGGTCAGCCCCGTCCCTCTGACTCACTTAAGCTGGGTATGTGGAGGAAGCAGTGTTTCACACCCAACCTTCTTGTTATTCTTATTGGAGGTGTGTGTGTGTGGAGGGGGGTATATTTGTATTAATCTGTGCTGGAGGGCAAGAAGGCAAGACAGTATCATCAAGAGCAGGAAAGTTAAACTGAAGGAGTTTAATCATTCAGCCTCACCCTCCTCCTCACCCCACAGCGGCAACACCAGGAGAACTGCACTGGCTACACCTTCTCCCCACACAAGCTCTGTGAGGCCGGGACAAGATCTGTGGGATCAGTGCTGACCCTCAAAGCCAGCACTCAGCAGGGCCCCGGTAAATACTGTGGAATAAGCTCTAAATGAGATGAGCCTGCCTGCCAGCTCTGGCTTCTCCCGTCAGCAGCTACACGGGAGCTGCGCCCTCTGAGGATGCTTCCGGGTACCCGCAGGGTCCCTGCCAGGGTCTCCCTTCAGGGCTTGACTCAACGTTTCATCCATCTTAGAGAAATGAGTGCCAGCCAGCAGCAAAATATTCACCCATCAGTTCACAGGAAATACTGTGGGTTTAGGTGGGGAAAGGAACAAATGCAACAAGGTAGAAATGAACCTATTCCCAATATTTCCTGAGGCCCATTGTAAGTGTGGCACTGGGTTGTCTGACGTGCTCGCATAGCCTCTGGGAAAGCACTAGTCAGGCATGCTGACTTCTCACAAAAGGCTGTTTCTTTACTATACATAAATGTGCATCTATGGATGTTACATATATGTATATATTTATGTGTGTATGTGCACATGTGTTATTTATATATGCATCTATATCTTGATGCAAACCAGTATGTAGAGTATGTTACCTTCTTGTTAAAAATAACTATATTCTTGTCCATGTAAGAATAACAAGAATAAGTCTTAGAAAAATATATATAGATGTATCTTATAAGAGCATGGTAATGATTCAGCCAGGATTTCAGACTTAAACTGTCTAAGCAATGAACCAATTCCTTTACTAAGGGACCAACCTGTCTCCTGCCAAGAAACGGCCAACCGGGCTTCCTATGAAGCAAGCTCATGGCTCTGGGAATTAGGAAGGGTAGGAGCCCTGGATGCTACAAGGAACCAGCTGCTGTTCCCGCAGACAGACAGGAGCTGCCTATCCAGGGGGCTGAGCCTGCCTACAAACGCAGCTGGTCTTCTCTCCCAGGGTTGCCATCCCACAAAGTGTATCCTGTTAGAATGCAAGCAAAGGTTTGAGCACCAAGAGCATCAAACCATTGTACATAATGCCAGGGGGAGTGCTAAGAGAACTCAGCAAGGGCCAGGCCTCTGGAAGCCTGCAGCTCAGGAGAGGAAAGGAGACCTGCTGTGCGCAAATAATCCCCATGATATGAGCGATGCAAACTGTAGGACGAGGACAGAGCTTACTTCTCTCCAGTCTTCGCCTGGGACGAAGGAGTCACTCAGAGCATGCCTGCTGAGCCAATGGATGGACAAACATACATGGTGGTACAGGAGGAGTCACACAGGCTCTAGAGGGGCAGGGCACAGCTGTGCCCAGCAGGGGGAGACACGAGCCCACTGCACAAAAGAGGTGGCTCTGCTGTAGGCCTCAAAGCTGGGGAGGGGTCTACGTGCCCCTTGCCAGAGGCCAGGCCAAAGGAATTTCCCACAAACTAATGGGGATACCTGTTGCTTGCACCAGCCCTGCATCCTGCCCTTTTCTCAGCTGTTCTAGGGGGAACTCCCTCTCTTTAAACTCCAGCAAGGGACATGGGATACAGACCCAGCCAATCAGCCTCAGTGATTTAACTAGGTCAGGCACGGGCAGGTTGGCCAACGTGGGCCAATGAGAGTCTGGCCTGCGGCTTTGGCTGAAACTATGGGCAAGGCTCTCTGTGGAGGACGCTTAGGTGCTGGGCAATGACTGGAACTGCTGAAGGCCACTCCCAGGACAGATGCTTCCTAAGAAGGATTCCAACCCTGCCCAGAGAAGAGCTGGGAAATGGCCTGGGGTTCCTATGACAATGACGCTGATTCAAGTGTGCTGCTTTACCCTGGACTTCACAGATCCACTCCCTTCAAGTCTTAAGATGAGTTTCTGTCTTGAATCCCAAAGAGCCCTGTTAGTTACTTATATCCCAGTCCATTTTGATACCTTTTAGCCAAAGTGGTCACAGTGTGTGGTCCAGGCAAGATACATGGTTATCACAGGTAGGTTTCTATTTTCCATCCCCCATCTTCCAATAGCTGATTTTCACCCATTAAGACCCCAGAGAGGGAATTCCCTGGAGGTCTAATGGTTAGGACTCAGTGATTTCACTCTCAGGGCCCGGGTTCAATCCCTGGTCGGAGAGCTAAGATTCCACAAGCTGTGCAGCATGGCCAAAAAACCCCCAAAAAACTGCTTATATTAACATATACTCACATGACTCCTCCAACCTTTGACCCAAAACAGGAAAGTCTCTAGTGCAGTTATTTCTCCCAAGACAGCCAGGTGAAGATTTATGTAAGCACCTGGCCAAGAAGTCACCAACCCTATGATATAAACTAGGTATACAGAGTATTTCCTAAGATGTAGGGCCTACTACTCCAAGTTTGGGACCAGTAGCATCAGCATCACCTGGGGGCTTGTTAGAAATGCAAATTGTCAAGCCCCACTCCAGCCTAATTACATCAGAATACCTAGAAGTGGGGTCCAGCAGTCTGTTTTTTTCTTAACAAGCTAAAGTTTTAGAACAATCATCCTAGGGCAGTGTTTCTCATCCTCAGCTGCATAGAATATTGATGCCTGGGCCCCATCCCCAGAGATTCTGAGGTGCAGCCTGGCCTTTGACATTTTTAAAAGCTCCCTTTGTGATTCTAATGTGCAACAGGATTGAGAACCCAGCTCTGTCATTTTCCTACTGAACCATGGTTAGACCCTTCATCCCTTCCCCCAAGAAGCTGGTGTAAATAAACCAGGGTGGAGGGCAGCTGCACCCATTTTCTGCGCTCAGGAATTCAAGTGGCGCTTTCAGCTGATTGAAGCATCATTTGATGTTCCCAAGAAGCAGATTCCACAATCAACTCCACCACGCTTTGGCCCTGACCCAGTTTATCTCAACAAAGGAGGAGAGAGGAGCCCTTGTTCTCGGCATCCAAATAGCATCGGGGGCACATGAAGCCAGCAGCCTGGAAAGATCAAAACAGGCAGAACTGTGCGTTTTTTTTTTTTTTAAAGAAAAATACACAAAATTAGGAGTGATTTTCAACTTCTGGAATCAGGTTTTTTTGGTTTGTTCGCTTTTGTTTTTAATATGGCATTTCCTTTTCAGGCCTCAAAGTACACAGTAATGCTGTGTCAAAGAAAAACAACGCACACACCAGCAATCTGAAAACTGGTTCAGAAAAACAAGTAGGAGTAAGGGTAAAATGAGGCCTATGATTAATGGTGATGGTTGTGGGTGAACTCAAAAAGAAGATTCTTTGCAAATGCAAGAACAGGAGAAAAACTGGTCTTAATACAACCTTGCCCAGGAAAATGCCTGCATTTGCTCACCTCCTAAGGTGGCCTGTGGCAAATTTTATGGCTTTATGTTAGCAAATCTGAAGTTGGATTGGGAACCTGGGAGCAAAGAGGACTTCATTATTTCTTAGATCTTTGGTGTCCAGACATCCAGTACTCCAGCCACCCTGCCCCTGCTCCCCAAGAAACTGGCAAGGGAGTAAAGCACAGACCTGTGGGGTTCCCGGGGTTGATGATGCACAGCACCTTGGGGTCACAGTGCTCTTTGGCTTCCCGCACGGCCCGCCGGAGCTCATTCACGTTCAGGGCCCAGCAGTTGTCCTCATCCAGGTAATAGTTCACCTGGATGGCATCGAGTTCAGAGATAACCGCCGAGTAGAGGGGGTACTGCGGGATGGGTATCATCACACCCGTCCGTGACTTGCCACCCCCGGAGACCAGGATCTTCAGGATCGTCTGCAACCGAGAAGTCACATCTTGCAAGGCCACTGCCACTTCCCACCCTCGGGGGCTGACCAGCAGCAGGCAAGCTGGAAGGCCCCAACCCCGCCTTTCACCAGCCACCCCACTGCCTGCCTCCAGTGCAGCCCCATGGGAGTGGCTGAACTTCCCTGAGTCTCACTTTCCTCATCTGTAAAATGAGGTCTGCTGTGAGAAATAAGCAAAATGTTTTAAAGTTCTCAGTACAGTGCATGGTATGTAGTTTAACACGCAATACTTGTTAGTATTTTTTAAAAAGGTCTTTTAAAGCAGTAGCCCACAAACTGGCCCTGTCTCAGAATTATTCTGACCTCACCCCTGAAACTCATTCTGTATGTCTGGGGTGGAGCCCAGGAATCTGTCTGGTCGGTAGCTATCAGTGCCCAAGGCTGGACAGACCCCTGAACAAGGGATTGTTGAAATGGGATAAAATACCCAGTTATGGCCACTAGGTGGCGCTTCAACCTGGCTGTTTCCAAAGCTGAGTGCGCCCTAGGTTCATAGGGTTCCTGAGAAACCAGGCCTGGGGAGTCCTGTGGGGCACTGGTGGAGGTGGCAATAATTCACTGGATTAATAAGCCCAAACCCTTCTGGGCGAGTCCCCACCTTACACACAGACTTAGCTCCTTTCTCAGGTTCGGCTCCTTGCTGCAGGAATGCCACTGGATTAAAAACTGCAATGACTTGATTCTTTCACTAAATCTTGAGGACCCCTCCCCCCACCCTCCTCTGGAACCTCTACCTATACCTGGGCTTCTCTGAGAATAGAGACGGGCCTTGGCAGAACACAGTGGAAGATGCCATGGTTGGGAGCCTGAGTCCAACACTAGAATCTCAAATGCCACAAGAGGCTGACTTAGAGCAGGCAGACCACCTAAGGTCTCTTCTGGGCCTCAGTTTCCTCCCGGGCTCCAGGAGGGGTTTAATGCATTTGAAAGGCTTTAGGAAAGGACTAAAGCATTTAACAAACAACAAAAACAGGAGCCTTGGAAGTCAAGAGACACAGACAAAGAACTCCATTAAAGGAAGGGTCAGACAGGACAGGCTCCCTGAGCAGGGAGAACAAAGTGAGTGGATGGCACCCAGCACTGACTGGGCACGGGGGCAGGGTGCTGGACGGGAAGGGAGGGTGCAGGCTCCTCAGGCCCTGGGTTCAGCCCCTTCTGCTATGGAACACTTGATACCAGCCCCTCGTCACCTCTTCCACGGCTGATCCCCAGCCCAAGCCACCTCTGCTCTTGCCTCCTCAACACGCCCTTACATCTATTATGCCCCCTCCTGCCACACTTAAAGCTTAAGAACCTAAATCTAATTATGTCCCTCCGCCTATTTCAAATCCTTCAGTGGCTCCCAGGCTCTTAGGACAACAAGGCCCCACCTGCCTCCCAGCCCACTGCTGGTAATTGGCCCTCACCATGTGTGCTCGTCCCCCTGACACTCCGTTTCCAGACACACAGCCTCCTTCCAGCTCAAGGCCTCTGCATATGCTGACCTTCTGCTCCGAACCTTTCTCCCCTGCCTTCCTGAGTTCACAGGTACGCAGCTTCCAGATCTCTATCTGTTCAGCCTTCCTTGGAGAAAACTTTCTGCCCTCCCCAGCACCCCCAGTTCAGAGTCCCTGCTGCTCCCTCCAGTTCAGAGTCCCTGCTGCTCCCTCCTGTAACGCTTTGTCCTCTTCCAGAAGAGAAACTGAAAGCTTAAGATTTGACATGTATTTATGTGCTATTAATGCCAGTCTTATCCAGCACTGATGTGTAAGCAGAGGCCAAACGTGCTTGTCTCCCCAGCACCTGGCACAGTGCCTCGCAGAGCAGATACACCGTATGTGCTGAGTGAGAGAAAGGCCGATGTCGCCAGGAAGACGGGCACCCTCGAGTGACCCCTGACTCCTCCCAGCTGGACCTGCTGGTGCCACTCTGGAGGGAAACTGAGGCTGCAGGGGTACCCAGGTTCATGAAGACTGAACAAGGTAAGGACAGCAGGCTACCAGGGTGGGGCAGACAGCAGCGACCAGAGGGAGGCCAACCTCTCCTCCCAGGCTGTCCCCCTGCTAACAGGCTCACACACTCGGCCCTAACATGCGAGGCTGTTCTTCACGTGGGTGAACGGTGGACAACAACAAGCTACCCTCACACGTACGGAAATGCCGTCACTGGCTCCAGTGGTCAGGTAAATGTTATCCGGGTCTGCAGGTACACCACCATCTCTCCTGGTGATATAGGCAGCCACATCTTCACGGATGCAGTTGACGCCCTGGCTAGCGCTGTAAGATCCTGTTAAGACAGCAAGCAAGACAGTGACTAGAGGCAGGATGTCTGGCTCCACAGCGTCTGTGATATCCATATAATTAACTGGGAGTGCGAAGGAGGGGGAGGTCAGGGAGGTCTCAGTGTGGCCCTATTCTCACCACTCTAGGCTCTGGAACTGTGGTAAGCTGCTTAACTACCTAGCTGGGCTTCATCCACCCATCCTGTCATCCGTCCATCTACCCACGTATCTGCCCACTCACCCAACCATCTGCCCATCTGCTATCCATCCATCCATTCATCCATCCATCCATTCACCTGCCCACCCACCCACCCAACTGCCCTTCTGTTCATCTATCCACCCACCCACTCATCCATTCATCCACCCAGTATTTGCTGAGAACCTACTTACACATCAAGCATTATTCCAGGCCCTGGCTTCTAACCAGTTAAATGGTGCCCATACCTGCTTTACCCACCCTACTGGGATTTACACATTCTACGACAGTATGTACCATTATAGCTGAGACTGCTATGCTTTCATCAGTTGCCTACACATGGTTCCACAAAACTTGAGAGGATGGTCACCCCAAAATGGCACCACCTGCCAGCCCAGGAATCCAGAACCCTGATCAGCACTAACCACAGGTCCCTTGGGGCTGTGAGGCATGACCCACCTACCCCCGCCCCATGCCAACAGCATGCTCAGGCTGCCAATTAGGATCAAAATCCAAACCACCATTTACATGAAGTTCAAAAACAGTGGTGACCACTTTGGGCTTGTGGGTATTGACTGCAAAAGGCACAAAGGAGCCTTTTGTGATGCTGGGAATGGTCAATGTCGTGATCTGGGCAGGGGTTACAAAGGTGTGCACACATAGGTGCTGTACATTAATATTTGTGCTTTTTACTGTTTGCATAAAAAGTTTTTCAAAATGTCAAGCCACTACTTATGTTTTTAAAAAGAAACTGAAAATTTCTTTCTTTCTTCCAGTAGAAGAAGGTATCTGCACATGCACAAAATCTCTCTGGAAGGAGACTCAAACTGGTGAGGTGAATTCTCTGGGGAAGTGAACCAGGAGGCTTGGGGTCAGAGATGGGAGGCAGTTCTTTCACCCTATATCTTTTTATACCATTTGAATTTTATACCACATTTAAAGAAAACCAGCTCATTCCTTCTAAGACTACTGCAACAGCACCACCAGGAGGCAGGATGGAGCTCTGGAAAGTGGCCAGCTCTTCTCTGGGTCTCAGTGCACAGCATCCAAGGCCCAGCACCCAGGAGGCGCTCGGTTTCAGGGTCTGTGCAGCACTGGGCTGGCCTTTCCCCTCTGACCAGTTCTAAGTGGGCGAGGGGGAGGGGGGAAGGAGGCTGGACCACTTCTCTAAGGATCAAGTGGCAAACATTAACACGTACCAAACCTGGGTGGTGAGTACAGAGTCTTGTCACATTATTTGGGGTATCGAGTGCATCTGAAATATTTTGTAAATAAAGAAGTGGGGAGGCACAGGTGCCGGTGTTAGAGAATCCTTCTTCTACTGGATGTCTTATTTGATATTTCTTGAGCTCCCATGCTCAGAAGGTTTCCTGTGCTCCCTATTTCCCTCTGCCTTCTCTCAGTGCCCTCCCCTCCACTCCATGGGGCCTGGCCATTTCCACACCAGCTAAGCCTCCTCTTCTTCCTGCCTTTAGTTCACCTGCTTCCCTGAATTCCCAGACCTTCCCCCACGGGCAAGCTCCCTCCTCCTGCCAGCCACAGACTTCCACCTTCTGTTATGCTCTGAACCACAGTGATCCTTCACAGCTCAGACCTAGTCTCTCTCTAGGAAGCCTGAGATAGGGCCCCACCCCAGCCTTTCTCCCAGTCTGTGATTTCTCCAGTTATCTTATTTTATACAGATGAACCCCTGCCTCCTCATGTTGACTTGAGGGCAGGGACCATCACCAATTTCTTCTGTTCATCTCTGTGGAGCACCTACCCCTGTGTAGGACTCTGCCCTGGGACCCATGGCAACCTGCCTCCAACTGCCCACGAACTGGCACCATCTGCCAAACCCCCAGCGCCATCGCACCCAGACCCTTTCACTTGATCACACTCAGTTCTTAAACCTCAAGGCCTTTGCACACACCATTTCCTCTGTCTGGTGTGCATTAACAGACTCCTTTAGTCATCTTCCACATGAATGTGAATGCCAGTTTCTCCTTAAACCTTCCCTCTACATTAGAATCCCTTGTTATAACCCCACAGCTCTCTGCTCTTTCTCTAAGAACTCATGAAAAGTGGGGATTATGTTTCTGTGTTAATTCTTTTTAATGTTTGTTTCTCCCAAATCTGACAGTGAGCTTCACGAGCACAGGAACTCCACCTGCCTTGTTCACCAGTGTCCCTCAGGGCCTAGAGCAGTGCCTGGTACACGGCGTGGGCTCAGAGAGGAGCTTGACCAGGGCGTTATCTCCCGGCTCCCACCTCCCCCAGGTGTGTCTAGGTTTCACCTCAATCCTACTTAAGATCCGGGACACAACCTGAGAACTGGGTTACTCATCAAACAAAAGATAAACAGAGCCCCCGTAAGAAATAATTTTAAAGGGCATGATAAAAACACAACCAGGTGAGCCCTAAGACCTTGTGTACACATTTTATAATCTCTCCGTGGGCCAGGGTAGCCCTAGGCATACTGACATTTTCCATTTCCTTTACTTTTGTGGGCAGGTGCTCAGGCTGCCCAAGCCTTAGTTGACAGAGCGCCACCCCCCATTGTCCCAGTCTTGGCCAGGACACTGCCCCTCCCCCAACGATGGGCAGGAACAGGTAGTGACCTCCAGGGCGGGGCTTCTCCACACCCGACAAGGGGCACAAACGCCAACCTTCCTGCAAGCCCAGGAGGTGGGTACAAAGTGTCTCCTAATTCAAGGATGAGGAAAGAGACTCAGAGAGCACCTACCTCACCTGTCCTCCTGAGCTCCCCAGACAGAACTCAGTGCAGGTTCCCAAAACCCCAAAGGCCAACAGTCCCGACTCACACGGACATGGCCTCCCAGTGCCATTCTCCCAGCCCTGGCTGACAAAGAAAAAAACTTGTCGATGAGGCTTAGTGCGTGAACAAGATCTCCTCCCCGTTCCCCAGACACTGACATCAGATATGCAAGAGCAAACCCCCTCCCCCCACCTCCGGGCTGCAGTTCCTGGAGTCTCAGGCCCACTGCCATGGGTCTTCGAGAAGCGCCTTTGTCCTCTGGGCTGGGCAGAGGGTGCAGGAGGAAAGGAGCCTGGAGGCCAGGCCTCTGGGCTGGCCTCTGCCAGCTTGTGGTTCAGTCCTTGCCACACAAGATGCTGGCCCACACCCCAACCAGGCTGGCGGGCAGGGAAGCAAAGGGAAGCTGGCCCCTTCCTGAGAGGGACACTGTGAAGGACACAAACTTGGATAGAGGGCTGGTAGGGTGGCCACAGCCAGGAAGGTAAGCATAGGGCTCTCCATAAAGAGAGCAGAAAAAGGTGGGGGGGAGGCAGGGAGGTGACAGAGATGCCAACTGTGGCTGATCCCCTGCTGAACAAGCCACAAGAATCCCCATCCCATGTTTTGAAACATTCAGGCACAAGTCCTAAAAAAGCCCTAAGGACAACGATTTTCCTCAGGACAAAGGAAGCTGGATTCCCTATGTAGGCACTGGGCAAAGGAATGAAGCAAAAATAAACAGGAAAAAGAACATGAGATGAGAACAAAGAGCCAGAGGTCCAGAGGCTGGAAATCCATCTCAGCAGGGAAGGCAGAGAAGATCATTTTCACATCTACAGGGCCTTCCTCCATGGAGCCCTCTGGTGCTGGGCGCCGAGGCTGGGCCTGGGCTCCCAGCACAAAGGAGCACAGTCCGGTGACGGGAACATAACACACAAGTTGGGGGGGATGGGCGGCACCTTCAGAGCGAGGAAGCCACCAAAAGGGGGCCACAGGCACCTCACAGCGTGGCCACAGGGAAGTGAGAAGCCGGGCCAGCGGGGCATGTGCCTCCCTCTGGCCTCCGGCTTCGGAGGCTGCCTCGGGCTCACCCTTCTGCTCTGAGGGTGAGCCCAGCATCAAAGCCAGCTCCCAGTGTAAACCCCAAATCCAGCCAAATGCAGGCTCTTGCGCCTGAAGTGCCCCAATCCACCAAAAGATGGCATCGACCCCATAAGCTCAGCAAACAAGAGGCTGACAGAGCACGGACAAGAAGAACATTGTCATTTACTCTGCACGTCAACCACCACACACATTCACACACTCACTCAACGTGTAACCCTCCATTCCGGGCCGAGGCCCAGGCCCACGCTGAGAACACACGTTCGTTTCACGCCCGCTGGGACCTGGCAAGTCGGGGCCTCACCCAAGCTGTTCCCGCCACAAGCCTGTAGGATCCTCCGGGCTCGTTTCTTAGCATCTTCTGGGAAGCTGGGGCTGTCCAACAGGTTTGGGTAGGTACAGAGTGCCATCACCTGGAGGAACAGAGGCATGGGCTGGGCTCCCAGCACCTCCCACCCCGGAGGGGAACAAAGGACTCCGGGCAGGCGAAGGTGTGAGATGACAACTCTGAGGGACAGTGCCCTCACAGGCCTCTCCACAAGGGCCCCGGCCTGTGGGGGCCAGGGGACAGGCGGGGAGGAGGACAGTGGACGCTCTGCAGCAGAAGGGAGATGGTGAGAGGCAAGGTCCATGATGACCTGGGTCTGGGCGGAGGGTGGGCCACCACCCTCCGAGGAGCCAGGAGACACAAGGTGGCTGCTTACTTTGCCCCACCTCCTCCATAAAGGACAGCAGCTCACATACCCAAGCCCACAAAAACCAGGGGTTCCAGAGCAGGGGGCTGGGGCTGAGGAGGCAGGTGCACCCCAGATGACAGGATTGCAGACCTCTGTCTACAGCCTGAGCACCCCCCATCACCCCTTTTCCTGGCCAGAACTGAAAACCGAGTCAGCTTTTTCATCTCTGTAACAGAGATCACCCTAACCTCACAAATTAAGAGGATTAAGCAAGGAAATGTTTGCAAAAGTGCTGGCAAACCCCTGCTCACCAGGCAAGTCTAAGCTGGAAGCTTAAGAGTGGTGCCAGGAGCACTGAGGCAGGCTGTGGCTCACGGCTGGGGTACTTCGGGCGGGCGCAGGCTTCTTGGAGCCCGGCTTTTCTTCAAAAAGATTTGTGCAATAGGCAGTGACCCAGCCTGCCCTCCTCCCTGCGGTGCTTGTGAAGGCTGGAGGAGGCCAGCACCAAGTGGGAGAGGCCGGGCCTGCCACAACCAGTGGCAGGGCTGGATCCGGGAGTGTGCCAGCCAGCCAGAAAAGGCTGAGGCAACAGGAGGCACCCCAGGCACGTGTGGGGAACCTCTGTAGAGGGAAGCCACCTTGGTCCTCTCCTCTCCTAAGCTGTGTGCTTCCAGGACGAGCTTCCAGGACAACCAGGATGCTCTGACCTCCTCCCGCTCCACTTCCCTGGCAGAGCCTCTCTGTCTGGTCTGATCCACTTCCTCACCACGGGCCCAGCTTGGGGCCTCTGACATTCATGGGCAGCTGGCATGCTCCTGAGGTCTGCAACAGTTGCTACGGGAGTCCATGCAGTGGACGTTCCTGAGGTCGTTGCCAGCCTTGGTTCTTCTCTCCCATACCCTGTGTGAATTCCCTGAGGGGCTGCAGGCTGAGGCCCCGGGGCCCCCAACAACCCTCTACCCAGGGAGCAGGGCAGGATCGCCCCTCCTGTGTGCCAGTCCCTGCAGCAGGAAATACAGGCAGGAGAAGAAGACCAGGGCATTCAGCACTCAGCTTTGCTGCCTGCCCCAGCCTGCCAACCTTAACCACACAAGGACCAAATTTTGCCCCATTCCTTCTCCAGGGAAAAGCTTTCCCTGTAGCTGGTCTCCAATCTCTGTCTAGCAGGCCCTGGAGTACTCTCCCACCTTATCTTTTCCCCTGTAGCCCACCAATCCCCCAGTTTTGGCCCATGCAGCATCCTTGCAGTTGGCACTCAAACTGAAACACTGAAATGTGCCTCTTGAGGGCCTTCACACTCTCCATCTCACGGAGTCCCCCAGCAGTCCTCCGAGGCAGTGTCTGGTGAGCTCCACTTGCCCAAAGCCACCCAGCTGGTAAGCAGCAAAGCCAACACTCAAATCTGGGGATTCTCACTTAGGAAGCCATACCTGGACCCCCACGCACCACCTCCCAGCCCACTGGGCCTCTACCTCTCCCATCTACTCTCTGATGCCCTCACCAACCCAGCTCCGAACTCAGCATCCAGGACCATGCACCTGGGAGCCTTGTATACTAGAGCATCCTCAAAATGGGTTTAGGAATTTTAGACAGCTTTGGAAGGGGAGGAGACTGAGGGAGAGAACCAGTGGGGACATCAGGCTCTGGAGAGGGCGCTACTTCAATGGCACCTCCCTGTGGGATTCTGGTGTCTGCTGTGTCCTGAGGGAGCTGGACAGGCAAGGAGGCAGAGGTAATGTAATGGGCCTGGCTGGCTGCTTCCCTGCTGTCCCAGTGGCCTCTGTTCCTGAGGGCCAGCTCACCTGTCGGAGGAAGGTGATTGGCTGCTGGCCCATGGCTTGGGCATCCCCGATGTTGGCACGGATGACCTCAGTGAATGGTTTTTTGATACCCTGAGTAGAGAGAAAGCAACAGGTGGTTACTTAGTGACTCTCAGACCCTGGATTCCAGAGGCCAAGCAATGCTCAACAGGATATTAATAAGCAGCCCTATTCTGAGCCTTGCCAGGTGTCAGGCACAGTGCCCTTGATATGCTTGGTTCCATTTAACCTTCACAACCACCCCTATGAGGAAGGGCCAGTATTGGGTTGGCCAAAAAATTGGTTTCTGTTTTTCATAAGATGTTATGGAAAAATACGAATGAACTTTTCGGCCAAGCCATATTAATCCCTTTTTACAGATTAGGAAATTAAGGCTTCAAAAGGTTACCCACTTTCTGAAAAGGCTAGAAGAGCTTTCCTGGGCTGCCAGAGCACCCGAGGTAGCTGCAGGTCCACGTTGACGCTGGGGCAAATGTGGTGGGAGGGAGGGAGGGGTCAGCAGCAGAAAACATCAGGGACAGGATCCCACAACTGCCGGCTCCCTCCCCCCAAGCGCAGCTCCACCTCCACCCCTAAGTGAATGACTGGGGCACTGCAGCCACCCTCCCCTCCAGAAGACACCGATCAGCAGGGACCTCTTGGGGGTCATTCTCTTGCAACCCTGTCTTTGCAGGATGAAGACTGTGGGCTGATTTTCATATTGAAAAAAAAAAAGCATCAGGGATGAAAAGACTGGCTGAAGAGCAAAACTGAGGCCACTGCCTGAGCAATGCGTTTAGCACAGAACAGAGATGGCAGAGAGAGGAGGAACTCGGAAACCCTGGCAACAATGTCACTGGGGAGGTGACTGCAGGACACCCCGGCTGCTGCTAAGGAGAAAATGCGTTTTGGATGGAGAACCGTGGGGATCTGGAAATGTGGGAAATCCACGCATCTCACTGATAAATCCAGAATTAGCCACTGTAAGAGTTAGAATCAACAGCAGGCTCAAGGACCTCCCAGGGCAGCTGAAAGGATTATCTGAGACAAACAGTATGAAAGCACTTGGCAGAGTACAAACATCATCATCTTACAAGCTGGACCAGGAACAAGGTCACAAGGGTCATGGTGGAGGAAGAAAGCGGTGGGGAAACGGGTGGCAGTACCAAGGGGGGGCCTGGGTGGAATGCCTGGCCACCTTCCCATCTCCAGCTGCCCTTTCCCCAAAGGCACCCTAAATACAAATTTTAAAGGTACAATTCTATGGTTCTGACACTTGCCTTCTCCATTTCACACAATGTGTGCATAAAAGCAACTTTAGAAAACTTTCCGTTTTTTAACTCAGTAATATACCTCTTAAGTAAAGACCAGTGGGCTTAAGGGATGAAAGCAACTGCTGAACAAGTCTTCCTGACCCTCATCTGCCACTCCTAAGCCCCTCCCATACAGAAATTCTCCAGCTGCTTCAGGAGCCAGGAGGCATGGGGCGCTGAGGAGGGCACCCCAGAAACAGCACTGGACCGTCATAAACAGGGCCTGAGAAGTCTCCAAAAGCTATGTTTGGTGGCGGGTAGCGGGGAGAAAGGCCTTTTAATTCCCTCCTGCCCCTTTTACCAAGTTCTTCAGGGCTGGCCAATATGGAAAGACGTCTCAGGGGGGCCAAGGCAGGAGGACAGCACCACCCACTGCCCAGGGCTGGGCTGGGGTGAGGGCAGGCACCCTGGAGACAGGCTGCGAGGCATGTGGCCTCAGGGCTCGTCCCTCAGGTGGAGCAATCCAGGCCACTGTGTGCAAAGGGGCAGACCTGACCCACCCCTTGGCACTGGCCTGGGCTCGTGGCACGGGACGCTCTGTCAGCCTGATTCAATTGCCACGGTCCCCAGGCCTGGCCAGCTGAACTCAGGTGATTTCCTTGGTGCGGGCACAGTCCATTCTTCGGTAGGGAGTAAATCTGTCACAGTCGAGGGCCAGGAACTACAACACACAGCTGCGGGCCCTCGGCCAGCCCAATGCAGGGAGAGAATAATGCCTGGAACAGATCCCTGGATGTTCCTTTCCTGTGCCCTCGCCCTGCACTGCTCAACCAATCTGGGGCCTGCCAACAAGCAGCCTAGGAGCATAGAGCATCTCCTTTCTCGGGTCTGGGTACCTATGGTCTCCAGACACTTCGCTATGATGGACGAGCTGCAGGGTGGGAAACTGGCTCCTCTGAATGGGCAGGGGACCAGCCTGCCCAGCCAAAGGCCACCATACAAAGGAGACTCCTGTATCTAGGCACTTGAGATCTACATGGGTTGGGAAATACCAAGGAGTCAGGGGCAGACTCCTGCCCACATTGACTCATCCAGGCCTGCACGCACACCCAATGGCAACCTCACCTCAGCCCCGCCCTCGGGCGCCTGCCAGGTCAGCACATAGCTTTCTAGTTCCAATTCCCAGCACCCTAGAGCCCACATGTTTAACTCACCTGCACACATCCTGCCCAGAGCTGCCTCCCTGTGGGGCACTGAGATGAGAGTCAACACAGGGGGGCTCTCTTCCCGCAGTTCAGCTCAAGGAGGGCTTAAGGAGCAGGCCCCCAGGCTCTGGGGATGGCATATTTCAGAGGGTGTTAGCAGGGAGAAGGAAAAAGGAGTTAGCATTGTCCTTCCCAGCTCACAGGCCCAGCTTTAGGACAATGGACAATTCTAACAGGCACAAGGCAGTTTCCTCGAGGTAGGGGTGGCTCCTGTCATTTCATGTGACATGCGAGCGGGCAGGTTTGGTAGGACGGTTAGTCCCCAGAAAGCCTCCCTCTCATTCAACAAACACTTATGAATCATGCCCTGTGACACAAGTGGGCAACACAGGAGAGGCCACCACCTTCAGAGCCCAGGCTGATGAAGAAGTGGACTCAGAGAAGGGAGAGGGCACAGCAGGCTCCAGGCCAGGAAGGCCACATGAAAAGACCCCAGGGACATGAGCAGGACTCGGCAGGCAGGAAGTCCAACAGAGAGCTCCAGACGGAAGCCCCAGAGACAAACCCAACTAGTCCCCAGGGTCCCTGAAAACAGGTGCGTTGCACAGCTGAGGAAACCGAGGCTCAGCACAGGGTCTGGCCCCGACCATTATGACAAGCAAAGCTGGAAGAAACGGAGCCAAACGTATACAGGCCTGTGATTAAGAGATGAGGTGGGAGCTCCAAGGGCTGAGTTTCCTAACCATGGAAGCAGGGAAGGCTGGACGTTGGTTCCTAAAGTCTAGGGGCCTGTGGGAGGGTCAACCGTAGAAGCTGAGGTTTGCAGGGATGAAAGCTGAATGAGCTCCAAACAGGATAATTCAAGATAGCAAGGTTAAGGCCCAGGCAGGACAGCAAACCCCACAGAGCACATTCCTAGACCCAGAGACTCAAGAGGAAGGCAAGGAAAGAGTGACCCTTGGCACTCTCCCCAAGCAACTCTCATTATCTTGAAAATGAAGACTCTTAAGAGTTCTGACTGGGGAATTCCCTGGTGATCCAGTGGTTAGAGCTCCACACTTTCACTGCTGAGGGCCTAAGTTCAATCCCTGGTCGGGGAACTAATAAGATCCCACAAGCCATTTAGTGTGGGCCAAAAAAAAAAAAAAAAAGAGTTCTGACTGGCTTCTAGCTGTTCAAAGCATCATCACTAAACATCTCCAACTAGTCTTTAGGAGAAATAAATTGGGCTCATTTTGCAGAGGAATAACTGAGGCCAAGGTGCTCTGAGTGACTTGTCTGAGGCCCACAGCACATAAAGGCAAAGCCCAGGATGCAGGTCCTTGGTGACTTGGGCAGGGTGGGTGGGTGGAGGGTTCATCCAAATGGAAGCCTACACTACAAATTTCTTTATTTTAAGATAGCATCTAAGCTCTAAAGAAAATGACCGATGAGATTTCACCTCTTGTGCTTGGCACATCCAGTTTCCAGACTTAGTTCTTAGCTAACAATAAGGAGGTGCTACAGCATTCTGCACTTTTACTGTGTTTAGATGCAGCACACACTGATGTTAACAGTATTCAGTTTTTCCCTTCATAAATGTTTTGCCCTGACTCTGGGTACTTTGACAAACAGAAGCCTTCCTGTCTCCACTTATGCCAACCTCCTCCCTTCCCCCAATAAAACAAGGGAAAAAGAAGTAGGTTGAGGAGGAACAGACAGATCTTTTCAGAACTCCTACTAATGGCAGCTTATTTTTAAATGCTGCTTCCAATGAACACCAGGATCTGAAAAGCTGATAGGTTCTCCCACTTAGAGCTGCTGTCAGGGAGAAACAGGGCCTCCCTGAGAGCACACAGCCCAGGCTGGAGGAGAATGGCCCCTTTCACAGACCCACTTAGTCAAGTGCCCCTCCTCCTTCAGGCTCTCCTGAACAGTCTCCTCCACTCCTACCACCAAGCAAGACAGACGAGACTTGCCTGGCAAGCCACCCCACAGTCAAACACCAAAGCCACATGGACATATATACACTACCAAATGTAAAATAGATAGCTAGTGGGAAGCAGCCGCATCGCACGGGGAGATCAGCTCGGTGCTTTGTGACCACCTAGAGGGGTGGGATAGGGAGGGTGGGAGGGAGATTCAAGAGGGAGGGGATGTGGGGATATATGCATATGTATAGCTGATTCACTTTGTTATACAGCCGAAACTAACACACCATTGTAAAGCAATTATACTCCAATAAAGATGTTAAAAAAAACACAAAAACCAGAGCCACGTGTCCAGCCAATCAGCCGGTACTATTTGCGGAGTACCTGGTGAAATGATTCCATAAGGCAGCTTAAAGGCCTTCAGATGGACAAAGAGGCACAGAAGTCAGGGCCTGGGGAAAAACCCTGGGCCCACCGGACCTTCCTTTTATAGACTAGGGAAACCAAAGCCCAGAGAGGATTGAAGATTCACCCCCAAGTCACTCAACTCCCTACAAATCCCATCTCTAACCAAATCGAACCCTTTAAAATAACATCAGTCCAGTTTTGATCATTAGAGTTCCAAATGGAGGTAGAAAAACCGAAGCTGTGCAAAGCCAATGCAAGCCAAGCCAAGCCAAAAAAAAAAAAAGACTGGGAAAATATGGCTCTCTCAGAAGGGGCACTGTTTAAGCTAGTAAAATGGAGAGGCTGTCTCTAGAATATGAAAGGTTTAAGCAAGGCTATGCTGGCTTGGCTGGGGCTATTATCTCCAGCACCAAGAATCAGGCAACTGAGATTCGACCAAGTGAGAAGAGAATAAGAAGGGATGAATTTGAACGAAAGCACCGGAGAACGTAGGTGGACAGAAAGAATGTCTCAACTTACTCAGGGGTAGGACATGGCAGTGGGGCCATCTGTCCTGGAAATCACAGGGTGTTTCCAGCCCAAATGACCATGAAATTTCTCCACCTCAGTGATGGAGCCATACCCTGTTGGAACACCATCCTGGTTCCCCATTGCACACCAAACTTTGCACCATAAAGTACTGAGCCCAGCACAAAAGACTCCAGTCCCCCTTTTCCATCTTATTCATCTACCATATCTCTCTGCCAGACAGTGCTCTCCAAATGGCACCAATTCCCTTCCCCAAATGCCCAGAACTTCCCAACCTTCTGTCTTTGCTCACAGCCCTCCTTCCACCTGGAATGCTCTCACGTTTTCTGTGCCTGCTAAAAACATCCCACCAATCCTTAAAGAATCGGGGGAAGAGAAGCTCAGGCCCAGAGGACAATATGGCAATCAGATCCCTGAAGGCAAAGACTGTGTCCCCTTCTGCCTTAATCATCCTTGTACTTCATGGAGCCCACACGCAAGCTGCTATTTAACAAAAGGCAGAGATAATCCCTGGAACCCCTACAAGTTCTGGAACCAGAAAAATCAGTTGTAAAGTGATAAACCGGAAACAATTTAATCTCAGCCTTAACAGGGAGACTGTTGTCTTAAGGAGGGCCAGCTAGAGTCTGCCAGGTATCAACAAGGAGCAGAACAGCAAAAGCCCGTTTTCTCTGCCTGTGGCCCACCTTCGGGACAGGGAGGCACAGAAACCGAGCCAGCCTTCTGTGGGCCAAGCTTTAAACTTAGCCCTGCAAGGAGTCAGAGGGAGACACTGGACTCTGACTTGTCCAACTCACTGTTTTGAGTCAGCAGAACTGAGTGTCCCAACAAGGTCTCAGCAAGCCATGAGCTCATCAAACCCTCAAAGTCCCCACGTTAATGTAACGGCCCCACCACGGCTTCCTCCCATGCATTCAAGGAACATTAAGTGGCCAACTCACTCCCAAGACATCCAGTTCTGGTGCCTGTGAGAGTGAGATCAAGGAACCCTCCCCCCTTCTGGGTTAGAACTATCTTAGGCAAGCAGCTGGGTGACTGCTGTCATCAGTTCTTACAAATCTTAGGAGTGTTTATTTTTTTTTACATTACCCTCTTGACTCCGCCTCCTGAATTCCACCTGGGTTAGAACTCTGGTATCTTACAGGGGCATCTCTTACACCCACCCCAGCCGCCCTGGTTGCAGGGAGGCAGAAATCACTACTGGGTGTGTGGTCACTTTACACGCAGCTATGAACTCAAGTTAAGGTCCCAGCCAGCCGGCCACCAGGAGGAAGAACGTCCCAGGGCCACCCTACCAAGGCCCAAAAGGTCCAAGCCTCTGCTACCCACTGGGAGAACAAGATATGGCTGTCAGTCAGGGTTCCAAAGGGGGCCTAAGGGAAGGAATTGTGCAGGACACTCTGCAACAACTCCACTTTTGTCAGGGAATCATTACTGGCAGAATGACCCAAAAGGTCTCAGGCAGAGAGAGAAAAAGCTTCGGGAGCAAACCTAAGTCTCCTCAGAGCCTTCCTTCCTCCCCTGGTACCTAACGTGATCTCTGAAATTCTGGTTTCTTTCTTTACTGCCTGTTGTTGTCCTCACCCCCACCCCCCCACCCCCATGGATCTTGGTTCCACGCGGGTAGGATGGCCACATAGCAGGCAGTGCCTGGCACTAAGGGCAGCTCAATTATAACTGATGAATTCAATTCAACAAGTGAACCGTATCTGAGGGCCTTTCTTTGTGCCAGGTGCCAGGCACTGGCGGGTGAAGGGATGGGGGGAGGGCATTCTATCTTTTTAGCCAAGGTGGGTCGAATGAAAGAGGTGGCCACGCGGGTGGGAGGAAGTCCAGCGGGCGAACCCCAGCAGGGGACAGCTGCTACTCTTCCCCCCCCCACCAGTACCCCCCTAGCCTCCCAGGGCCCTCCCGCCCCACGGACCCTGGAGCCAGCGCTCACCCTCTGCAGCTCGAGCTCGATCTCGCCGGCCTTGAGCACGATGGGTCCCCGCACCGCGTACTCCACCGCCTTCACCTGCGGGTTCATAGACTCGAGCGTAAGGATGCGGTCGCGCCGGCTCCGCTCGGGCCGCACCTTGAGCACCGCCGAGGCCTCGGCAGCCGCGCTGCTCTGACCACGGCCCCAGGGGCCGAGGGTCCGGGGGTAGCAGCCCCGCCGGACCAGCGCCGCCGCCCGCTGCATCGCGCGCCCGCCGAGAAACCTTGGGACAAAAAGGGAAAGAGAACACACACGTCACGCACAGCCCAAGGCGGGCACGCCGACACCCGTCCCCAAGCCCAGCCAAGGGCTCTTTCAGCTAGCGGTGCCAGCCTGGCTTCTGGGACGGGTGCCCATCCCCCGTCGACTCGGACCCTACACCTAGCCGCTGCAGAGCCAAAGCACCGCACGACAGGGGTTTTGCAAAGTCTGCTCTCAATGCATGCATGCAACATGCCTGTCGCCACCTGGCCACCCGCCCTTCTAGTCCGGCTAGAGCGCGCGCCTGGAGCTGCTCCTCGGCTCGGGCGCCCGCAGCCGCATCCCAGCTCCCGCACCACACGGCCCCTGAGCTCGCACACCCACAGCCGGCGAGTCCGCCCGGACCTGCCCGCTGGCTCCTGGGCCTTGTAGTTCCCTAGTCTGTTTTCAGAGCAGGTGTGGCGAGCTGGTTGAACTACAAGTCCCATGGCGCCCCGCGCTGGCCTGATCGGGGGCCGGGCAGGAGGCGGGAGCGGTGGTCTGGCTCTGCCGTAGGCTGAGCGGGCTCTTTTGTCTGGCAGAGGGGATGCGGTGCCGGGACGGGTCCTGGCGGGGTCTGTCCTTCTCAAACTTTTGCGAATTTAGAGTTATTTGCAGCTTCTCCCTGGAAGCGCATGCTGCATTCCCCCCTACATCGCTTCCCCCAACACCTGCAAGGACACAGGCTGAGAGATGGTGCAGTCCTCGCCCCAGGTTTCATCATCCAGGGCCCGAAGGTGGCAGTGGCCGCTCTACGGGGGCTGGTAAGAAGCGGGGCTTAGGAGTTTTGGACTTGACTGCCACTCTTACCCCTCTCAGCGTCGGTTTCCTTGTCAAAACGGAGATCAGCTCACAGCCTCTAAGGAATGTAGTGAAAATTAAAGGACCAAGCAGCTGGTATATACCAGGTGGTCAGGCTTCCTGACAACTCCATTTGAAACGCTACCACACCTCCGTTACCTGTGTTAATTTCCTTTCTACCCCCATTAACCATGAAAGCTCCAGAAGGCAGGGGCAGCGTTTTTCTTGTTCATCATATTCACAACACCTCTGAGTGTTCGCAGTACATAGTAAGCACCCAGTAAACGTTTGCTGAAGAATGAATGCTCAGCGCATGGTAACTATTATTTTGGCAGAGGTACCTGCAGGAAAAGGCATCCTGGCTTACCCAGAGTGAGTGCAGGGCAGGAGTAGGAATGGAAGACAACAGTTCTGAGACAACAAAATCGACAGAGAGGATGTGGGAGAAGTCATTTCCTGTCTCGGCCTCAGATTCTCTATCTGCAAAATAAGTTGGATTAAATGACCTCTGAGGTCCCTCCTGGGCTTGGAAATTCTGTGTCTAGGTGTTTTCGGGCAGATAAACAGTCCAGAGCTCCCTCACCCCAACAATTACACACACCATTAGATTCGTGAAAGTGGGGGGCAGGAGGAACTTAACACAGCAGTGTAAGGGAGAAGGTACTAGAAAATCTGGGTTTGAATATAGGTGTATATAGCCACTTACCACTTGGCTGACTTTGAACATGTTACTTAGCCTTTGTAAGCCTAGTTTCCCCATCTGTGAAATGGGGTAACACACCTACCTAGTGGGACTGTGGGGAAAGTTCAGTGAGGTAACTGTAAAAGTCAAGAGTTTGGAACCTAGTGCTGTGGATCACTCTTGTTCATCCTTATCAAGGGAATGCCATATACTTTGATTAAATAAATTGATTACCAATGAAGGGGAAAGGGGGATGGGGAGAGCAACAGAAACCAAAGATCGCGCTGAGAATTCCTATGTTAGCAAACTGTCTTGGCCTGCCGAGGTCCCTGGAAAGTTATTTGGGCTTCTCATCACTGGTTCCACCCCCAGCACCTGTGTCTGCACTAGCTCCTTCCTAGCCTCTGTCTCAATGGCTAGGTATTCAGTCTCCAGGTAAAAGATTCTCCCCTGGGGAGCTTAGCTTCTCTAAGGACTCCACTGCCTTTAATGTCATATTCTTACTCGCTCTGCCCACTAGGGGAGCCACACACCCACGTGCTCCTTTCCACCTCCAAAACATGCTTAACCTTGACCTGCGTATGCTGTAAACACAGTCCGTTCCTGCTGTCTCCACCCCTGATCAGAAGGGACAGTGGGCTGGGAGGCAGGGCGGGCTTAGGTGAGCACAAATCCATCTGCGCAACTGAGAAAAACAACACCCAGCACATAGCCTATCTATGCCCAGCACATGGCCCGTCTACGTGGGCTCCCACGTCACCACTGTAGAAAACTAGTGTCCCAAATATGTCCTTTGCCAACCTGTCATGATTGCATGAGAAGAAAGCTCCCTTACTTTCCTGTGAACCACACTTCACAATTTGCAAAGCACTTTCTTGCCTATCACGGAGTTTGAACCTGATAGACATCAATGAAAGAGAAAGGGCAGACATTATCCCTATTTTACAGTTGAAGCTCAGAGAGATTGACTTGTTACTTAATCTTTTCAGGTGGCACAGTTAAGTGTAGAGCAGGAAGTGTGATTCCTAACCCAGTGCTGCAGCCCATACAAGCAGAGACCAGGCTTGTGTAGCTCTCTGGGTTTGGAAATTGGAGCTGCCCATTGCAATGCACTGAGCCCTTAAAAGGCTTTTGGGTGGTAGTCGTGGTGATGATGATGGTGGTGGTAATAGTGTGAACTCTGCCTTTATTTTGCCTCTAGACCAGGTCAAGGTAGGGCAGGAGGCAGGCTCCTAAATATTAAAGATAAAACCTGATTGAAATAATCATAAATGCCCTCCCTGTGAGCTAGCTGAGAGATCCAAACACACAGCAAGCTCTTGATGACCCACACAGTTGTGAAAGTCATACGTGTGCAAGACATGGTACCAATCTTTATTTCTTTCCTCAGTAGGTTTTTACTGGGCACCTACCAGGTGCCAGGTGCTGGCTGAACTCTGGGTCTATAATGAGTCTCACAGACCTTCCTTGCCTACACAGAACATATAGTTTCTTAGGGAAGGCAGACATTGATTGCACACACAAACATGATTACAAACTATGATAACTGCTGAGGAGTTTTATGAGCACTTATAGCCCAAAGGTCCGAGCAAAGCTTTCCCAGAGGAAGTGGCCCGCAAGCTGGAGCTGCCTGGCAGCCTGGCTGGATGATGAGGGATAGCAGTACTGGCAGGTGTGGTAGACACAGAGATGTGCCCTTTAACCAAGGGGTGCGGTCAGCAGACAGCCTTGCACAGCACCTGCACAGAACCACCTTGTGAGATCACCATCACACCCTAACTGGAGAAGCCTGTGGGACATGCTGGAGCAGTATTTGCTCCAGGCCTTCCCCAGGAGGTTGGCCAAAGCTTTGGCAGACCTGCATCATGGTTTATCTTTCTCTGCCTGATCCTGCTTCCTCCCACTTCCTCTTACAGGAGTGGATTCCTAATATCCATCTTGTACCTCACACTCCATCTCAGTGTCAGTGGTGAGGTGGACAGCATCCCAGGCCAGGGATCACTGAAGGCCGAGAGGTCTGAAGACCTCCAAGAAGGCTAGGGTGACTGCAGGTCAGACAGTGAGGGAGGGGCAGGGCTGAAAGACAGGGGTCAGAGGTGAGCAGTGGTAGGACAGGCAGGCCAGGTCCTGAATGTAAGAATTTTGGTTTTCATCCTAAGAACAATTAGAAGCCCCTGGAAGGCCTAAAAAATTAGGGAGTGACATATTTATGTTTAAAATTCTGCTGTATGGAGGATGGATTGGAGGGTGGCAATAGAGGGTGCAGGAGGATGAACCGTGGCACAAATAAGGTCCAGGGTTGGCCTGGACTAGGGTGTGGGGTGATGGGAAATGGACAGGCTCTTCTGCTGCATCCCTAGAACCTGGAACGATACCTGGCACACAGAGGTTCTCAGTAAATTTTTGTTGAATGAATGAGGAAGTCAATTCTACAAGGTCCATGCTCTCAAGGTGTTTGCAGTCCAGCAGGAGATGGGCAGCACGTGAGTGCTGAATAGAGACGTTTCACAAAAGCTGTATTTGCGGTTCAGTATTGCATTGATAACATTTCAAAACAGATGCAGACATGTTGTGGTCTTAGCAGCTGACTCAACAAAATCCAGGTATTGGAGAACAGGGAGAGGGAAGGGTAGAAGAGCGAAAGAGAAAGAACAGTTGTATAAGCTTCAGAAGCAAATTCAACCTCCTTTATTCAGAGTGTGTCTGTTGTTTCACATTCCTTGATTTCTTGCTCCCTGGTCTTGCCGGGATATGAGGACTCTTTGACTTTACTTCTTCCGTGGAGGACATTTGGGAAAGATTTCAGAAACAGTCCAAGGGACTCATATAAAGAGAATCCTTAGCAGCAAACTCAATGACCTCAGCTATTCAGTGCCCCAAACAGACAAAATATTAAGCAATGGCTCAAATCAATACTTCCAACTGGTTTACCCTCTGAGTTTTCCCAGATATTTTCTTCACGAAGCCACAGAATCTTTCACCTAGAGAAGATTGCAAAATAGTTTTGGGACTTAGGAACTTAAGAGAAAAATATATTTATGCAATACCATAAGCCTTTGTCATTTGTTGTTCTCATTTACTCCTTTAGTTTTTGGAGTTTTGGATTCTAATTCTTTTAATTTTTATTATTATTATCTTTTTGTGGGGAAGGAAAATGCAGCATTTATTGTAAAGGCGTCAATACAAGGAGGATGGGTGACTAAAAACCCTGAACTCCTGGGTTCTAGTTCTTAAAGAAAGGGAATCTGTTTCTTATTTTATGCCTGGGGAAACAGGCACAGATTATCTGTGATTTAGGTTTAACATCAGGGTGGCCTGGCCCAAAGCTTTCTTTTTTTTTTTTTTTTTTTGCGGTACGCGGGCCTCTCTCTGTTGTGGCCTCTCCCATTGTGGAGCACAGGCTCCGGATGCGCAGGTTCAGCGGCCATGGCACACGGACCCAGCCACTCTGCGGCATGTGGGATCTTCCCAGACTGGGGCACAAACCCGTGTCCCTTGCATCGGCAGGCGGACTCTCAACCACTGCGTCACCAGGGAAGCCCCAAAGCTTTCTTTATTAGTAATAATATTATTAAAATTATAGCTAGTAGTTATTAAGCATTTTTAATGTGTCAGATACTGTGCTTAGCGCTTTACTGCATCATTTCATACAAGCTTCAGAGCAACCCTAACATATTTACTACTATGATCCCTGTTACACAGATAGCAAAATTGATCTTCAGAGAGATTGGGCTGCTTGTCAAGATCACACAGCTAATAAGTGGCAGAGCTGAGACCTGAACTTAGGATCTCAAAGGTTAAAGGCTCAGTCCCATGACTGCCCCCACTTGTGACACTAGCCACAAATGGAGTCCCCAAGCTACCTGCCCTTGTGCCCAGACAACTACAAACTCAAGGGATCCCACAAGCCCTTGCTCAGATTCAGTAATTCTCTAGGATGACTCACAGAACTCAGGGAAGTTCTATACTTATTATAATAATTTTATTATAAAGGATATAACTCAGGAGCAGCCAAATTGAAGAGATGCGTAGGGTAGGTATGGGGAGGGGAGCAGTGGCACGAGAAGTGGAGGAGGGCATACCATCCTCCCAGCACATGGGTGTGTTTGTTACCTTACCAAACTTGAGTCCACTTGCTGATGCACCAGAAAGCCAATCTACTGACACCAGGCTGTGGGAAGGAAAGTACAGCGTTTATTGTAGGGCATCAAAGCAAAGGAGTGGGGAGACAAGCCTCAGACCCATTCCTACTTGGTCTTTGAGTTCAGGGTTTTTTTAAAGGGGAAGAAAAAAGAGTCTGGGATTAATCATCGTCTTGTGACATTTCTTAATCATAGTTTCAGGAGTCAGGATGTCTCTGGTCAGGTGGTCCATGGCCTGGGGGGGCTCATCCTGCCCTGGAGAAACAACCTGAGTTTGTGGTTAATGATAAGATCTACAACCGATTTTTGTACATTAACAACGTTATCTTAATGATGTTACCTACAACAGCAATTTTAGTCATCTGACTCTGGCTGATTAGTGTTCAGTTAGCACAGAATTGAGGTCAGAGGGAAGAAAAGGAATAAAGTTTTGGAATCCACCTGCCAAGTTTTGGATAGAGAGATTAATCATGACCTCGGTAAGGGATCTCGGTTTTAGGTGGACTTGGTTTCACGTTCACCAACCCATGAGCTCCCCAAGGCTCCCTGTTGAAGAGTTTTTAATCAAGGCTTCATTACATAGGCATGATTGATTACATCATTGACCACTGGTGATTGAACTAGACTCACTCACCTCTCTGGAGTTTGGGAGGTGGGGCTGACATTTCCAACCCTCTAATCAAGTGCATGACCAACTCCTCTCTTGAAAATATCTAAGGGCTCACTTTGAGCCACCCTGTTAGCAAAAAACTCCGATTCCCAATTCTCCCATATACACAGCACCTTTTAAAGGTTTTAATTTCCCTAAGTGTCTCACCCTGCTTTTTAAAGGGATCTAGGTGGTATATTGTATTCCTCAATCAGTAATCTTCTGCCCCAGGTGTATGTGGGTCTGTATTCCCCCTGTGGCTTTCATGAGCCATGCCCACTGCTGCCCACAGGTTTTCCCAGCCTGAGATCTGAGCTGTGCCATGTTTGGCCATCTGAGCTCCAAGTTAGGTGACACAGGGACCAATCAGACAGCTCCCACACAGGTTAAAATGTTGAAAATTAGGTCCAGTCTGCCTTCTCTGGTTCACGGAGGAAAACTGGGGATTGGATCGCCACTTCCCCTAAACCACTGTGTGCCACGCTGAGGAGAGTGTGGGACAGGGGCAAGTAAAAACACCTTAAAACTTCTTGCATTTTGAATGTGGCTTTTACTTAAATTGGGCATTTGCTTGGTTGCTATAGGTCTTTGATTTGCAGAGCTCCTCTTAAGTTAGTTTAGACAATCTCTAGTTGTTGATTTAATGTTTCCATGGGGGAACATTCTAAAGGCCTAGCGCTTCCTAGTCCACCATCTTGCTGATGTCACTCTAAGCACCTTTTTAATAATATGTGACCATAGTAAATTCCCTGTGGTCTCCACCAGCTAGGTAACAGGTGAAGTGGGACAAGCCAGGGCTTCGTAAAAACACCAGGAAGCTGGTGTCTTTATTTCCTCCATGCTGAGCGCCTCATTTGCTCCATGAGGATAGGGGCCAGTGGGGGCTATGACTGCTGCCCACACCATCAGCCAATTGAGATCTGAGACGAAGTGTGTGGATGAAAAATATTGCCTGCCAGATCAGTTAGCAAAGGTTGTTGCAGCCATCAAGCCCGCAGCCACTGCAGCCAACCCTCACTGTGCACCCTGAGGGGACTCAGGATGGAGAAAACAGGATACTGGCCCTAGATAGTTAAGATGCACATCAAAGGAATGATTTCAATGAGCCCAGACTCTCGCATCTTCCCAAACATAGAAAATCATTAAATTCATTAACTTGAGATGTCTGGTTTTCTTTAATTAACGGTAATCTTTTGGGACTTCCCTGGTGGTCCAGTGCATAAGACTCCGCGCTCCTAATGCAGGGGGCACAGTTTCGATCCCTGGTCGGGGAACTAGATCCCGCATGCATGCCGCAACTAAGAAGCCTGCATGCCACACAACTGAGTCCGCTTGCTGCAACTAAGAAGCCTGCATGCTGCAACTAAGAGTCCACATGCCACAACTAAGAAGTCCGCATGCTGCAACTAAGAAGCCCGCATGCTGAAACTGACCTGGCACAGCTGAAATAAATAAATTTAAAAAAAAAGGGACTTCCCTGGTGGCGCAGTGGTTAAGAATCCACCTGCCAATGCAGGGGACACGGGTTTGAACCCTGGTCTGGGAAGATCCCACATGCCACGGAGCAACTAAGCCCGTGCACCACAACTACTGAGCCCGTGCTCTAGAGCCCATGAGCCACAACTACCGAATTCCCTGCGCCTAGAGCCCGTGCTCTGCAACAAAGACAAGCCACCACAATGAGAAGCCCTCACACCGCAATGAAGAGTAGCTCCTGCTCGCCGCAGCTAGAGAAAAGCTCACGCATAGCAACAAAGACCTAACACAGCCAAAAATAAATAAATAAAATAAATAAAATGTAAAAACCCAGTAATTTTTAAATGTTCCAACCACCTGATTTTTGTTGCAAAAACTCCTATATATCCTGGCTCCTCCCTTACTTCTTCAGAGCAGTCCCTCAGAGCTATCTGAGAGTCTGTCTTCCAGGCTTAAGTCCTCAGTTTTGTCCCCCAAATAAAACATAATTCTCAACTTTTAGGTTGTGTTTTTTTTTCAGCTGACAAATGTTTCTCTCACCCTTCCCCCTAAAAAGTTAACTGCCCACATTGCAAGTAGTTTTACAGTTTGCTAAGTGCTTTCCCTTTTGTCCTCTTAATTTTCAGCCACCCTGAGAGGTGGGTGCTATTAGCCTGTCCTACAGATGAGGAAACCGGGAATGGAAGAGCTCGAGATTTCTTCTGGGTCACATGGGTTATCTAATGGCAAAGTCTGAACTTCCCATTGGAAACCTACGCCTGTGCCATGATGTGGTCAGCTGTAATTCTGCCTGTGGCTGAAGTGACATACGCAGTCTGGAGTCGCCTTCTCTGCCTCCATAGACAAAGGGAAGGCTGCCTCTTCCTAAAGGTGACAGGGTAAGGGACTGGGGAAGCCAGATTCCAGGATAGGAAAGGAGTTCAGACCTTTTAGGACCATTTCTGATGGATGATACAGCAGTGATGCAAGTCCCAGATGATGAGGATAGGGCCTGCTGGCCACTGGCACCTTCTCTATAAGTGCAAAGAAAAGTGTCAGCTTTCACACTAGAAGCACCACTCACAAGGAGCAACTGGAAGTGTTTCTTTACTTAGAGGACCAGCACCTTGGCCTTCCAGCTGCAAGGCCCTGGTTCTGGGCCTCCAGCTTTTCTTTCTTGCCATAGATTTGGATTAGATGCTTGATTAGACACTTTGGTCACAAGTGCAGAGCTCCCCTTTCTCACTGCCTTGGGACACAGAGGACAGAGGCTCTTGGCTTTTGAAAAGTTTGGGGAGATGGCGGGAAGAAAAATAATATATGTGAGAAAAAAGCAAATCTTACAAAGACTGATAATCATGTGCTACTCTGTCTAGAGTGTCCAGGTCCCTACTATAATCAGGGCCTCACAGAGGACAAGAAGGGCTCCAGCCAATTCCATTATTTAAGTGTCACTTTAATTAATGGGGAAAAAAGGTATAACAATTGTGGTATCCTTTTATTTACTTCTGTTTTCAGTAAACTTTCTTATATAAAAATCTTCAAACTCACAGAAAAGTAGGACACCCATGTAATACCAACTAGATTCAACACCTGTTAACATTTTCACCATATTTGCTTCATCTGTATATATATAATACACTTCATCAAATAGAAGGTGACATTGACTGTAAGACATTCCATTATTTTATAAAACAATAAAAATGAGAAAACACTGCCATTTAATTGTTAAGACACCACCAATTTCTAAGATACATTCCAATTTCAGGGATATTAAAAATGTTAAAAAATAGTGTGTCTAAGGAGTATATATTACATAATTCCATTAGATGAAGTTCTAGATCAGGTAAAACTAATCTATGATGAAAGAGATTATCAGAACAGAGGTTCCCTCAATGGGGGCAGGAGAGGGGATTCATTGGGAAGAGCCAGGAGAAAATTTTCTGGGGAAAATATTCTGTATTTTGATAGAGTAATGGCATTTGTCAAAACTCATGTAACTGTACCACTTAAGATCTTTATATAATACATAATGTCTTATAAAACTTAAAGTAACAAAATGTTACTCAGAATCAATTTTGTTTTGCTAGAGCATTTTAAAGTAAATTACAGTAAAATTTTCAACATGCATCTCCAAAATAATAAGAACATTCTACTACATAACTACAACACAATTATATCATCCCTAAAATTTAACAATAGTTCCCTGATATCATCCTTAGCCTATGTTCAAATCTAAGTGTAATTGTCTATTTTATTTTTGTTGTTTTTAAACTTATTATAAAATAAAACACATTTGCAGAAAACTATACCAAACATACATATAGATCAGTGAATTATTGTAAGGTGAATACTCTTAAAACCACCACTCAGGAAAAGAGATAAAACTTTGCCAGCCATCTCAGAAGCCATCCATATGCCTCATCTCAATCACAAACACTCCTTTTTCAAAGTGAGCACAAATCTAAGCAAGATTCCCCGAGGGACTTCCCTGGTGGTCTAGTGGTAAAGAATCTGCCTTAAATGCTGGAAACGCGGGTGTGATCCCTGGTCAGAGAACTAAGATCCCACATGCCACAGGGGCAACTAAGCCTGCGCACCACAACTACTGAACTCATGCGCCTCAACTAGAGCCCGCATGCCACAAACACTGCAAACTACAGAGCCCACACGCTCTGGAGTCCACGCCACAACTAGAGAGAGAAAACCTGCGTGCCACAACTAGAGAGAAACCCAAGCAGACTGTGCACTGTAATGAAAAGATCCTGCATGCCTCAACAAAGATCCTGCCTGCAGCAACTGAGACCTGACTCAGCCAAAAATAAATAAAATAATAAATAAATCTTAAAAAAAAAAAATTCCCTGAGTTTTTGCATATTGATAATGTGTTGTTTGTTTCTGTGCCCTTTTACCCTGTTGGATACTCAGTTCAATTGGTTACAAAACCCTTGACTCATATTTTCTCTCCTTGATTATCTTATATATGACTCTATTTTCTTCCAGCATAAAGCATTGCTGTTGAAAGGTTAATGAAAATCTAATTTTCTTTCCATCATAATTCACTTGGCCTTTTTGCCTTGATGCAAAAAAGGGCCAATTTAATTCTTTTCCTTTAAAGTCTAGAGTATTTCTTGGTGTTGGTCATTCTGGGTCAATATTTTCAGGTGTAGGTGTGCCTTTTCAATATGTAATTTCAAATCTTATTTTTTTAACAGAAATTTATTTATTTGTTTCTAATTTATTTTATTTTTGGCTGTGTTGGGTTTCCATTGCTGCATGTGGGCTTTCTCTTGTTGCGGTGAGCAGGGGTTACTCTTTGTTGCAGTCCGCCGGCTTCTCTTTGCAGTGGCTTCTCTTGTTGCGGAACACAGCCTGTAGGCGCACAGGCTTCAGTAGTTGTAGCTCGCGGGCTCTAGAGCGCAGCCTCAGTAGTTGTGGCGCACAGGCCTAGTTGCTCACAGCATCTGGGATCTTCCTGGACCAGGGCTTGAACCCGTGTCCCCTGCATTGGTGGGCAGATTCTTAACCACTGCGCCACCAGGAAAGCCCCTCAAATCTTATTTCAAGAAAGTTTTGTGGAATTATAATTTTTAGTACTTGTAATATTGTTCCTTTGGTTTGATTTTCTTTCAGTTACTCCTATTATAATATGTTGGATCTTATTTATATGGCTTCAGTATTTTTCACTTTCTCTTGAATCCTTTTTCTTTCTTCATTCTTTTTAATTTTAAAACTTTTTTCACCTTCTATTTCTCATAAGGCAATATCTATAATGTGTATTCACTCTTGTTTTCTTTTTGATTTAGTTTCATTCCTGAAATAACTTTTATTTATTCCTAATTTTTCCTGAGATTTATCACTTAATTCCATAATTTTCTAGTTCTGATTTATGTTAATCTTTGATATCTTGTATCTTTTGAAATCAGAGATGCCTTGTACTCATCTGACATTGGAGCAGGCAAAACTCCTGTCACTTCAACCACTTCGCTCAAATCAGCCCACTCTGCCTTCCTATGAATACCCTTTTGCTGGCCCATCAGATGCCCTGGTTTCTTCCCTATGGTTTCTCCTGTATAAATGTGAATATCCTGCAGATCTTATGGTGTTGGTAGTGGTTGTCCTCCCTCTCCTGTATTTTGGACTTTTGGCAGGGACACCTTATCACCTGGCTTTGTTGTAGATGTTGTCCATAGTTTTTGGTTTTACTATCTAGTTGCTCTGTCTGCTTTTCTTTTCTTTTCTTTTCTTTTCTTTTGATGGAGAGAAGATCAGGGAGATTAAAAAACTATGCTGCTGCTTTGTCTTTCCAGTATTGTTAGGGAGGAAAAAAGAGCCAGGAGAGCTCAGGAAGCAAATTATTGTATTTGCTCCCATGGCCAGACTAGGACCAAGTACTGTGTACCTGAATCACAGGTGTTAATAGGAGAAGGTGTTTCCCAAAAAGCAAGCTATCACTTTTTAAAATTCTATACCAAAGAAGGAGAAACACAACAGATGTTCACTATGTTGATTCATATAATGTTTCACTTGACAGGTTCCATTATTTTTTTTAAAAAGTAAACATTCATTGAAGATAATGCAATTACATGACTTGTCCTTTAACCCTATCTGTTTTAAAGTTAATTTTTATTTATTAACAAATAATTTACAAATACATTCCTTTATAAGATATCAACACACACACAAGGCTAAAGTCCTCTTTGGACACTCCTCACCAACCCAGGTTCCCTGGCTAGTTTTTGACACCTGGCTGACTTTGCCCCTTCTTCAACAGACTTCTGGTCCATGACCCTCTGCCTTGCTGAAAGAGCATTTAAAGTCATTTTAACATTAACCAGAGTTAAAAGTAATTAGGAAAGTGAATCCATTCACAGCCATTTTGGAGGATTATCTGAGCTGCTGTTGTCCTCCATTTGTACAAAAATGTAAAACTTGAGAACAGTTGAGAATTTTAGGAACTTGGCCCTTTCTCTATTCTTTAGCATGGTGAGAAACTTGAGGCATGATTCATCTCTGATCAGCAAGCCTACTGTTCTATCATAGCATTGGTAACTAATGGGCTTTTTGGCCCAGTCTTCACAAGGTTTATTGAGATTGTTTTGATTAAGCTGCATTCTGATTCAAGTTGCAGAAAACCCTACTCATATTGGCTTTTAAAAAGGGATGTATTGATTCATGGAACCAAAGAGTGTGGAGGTCCTTGGCACTTCAGGAGTCACTGGATTCAGAGCGCAAAATCAGGTCGTGGCAATATGCCTGGCCCAACTCCAGGGGGCCTCGTTATATTGTGTGGCATGAGCCCAACACTGTGTACTCTTGGCAATGCCCTTGGAGTCCTATGCTGTGGGTCCCTCTTTTTGTTCTGTTGTCTCGGTTTGTTGACTCCCCCTCGCTGGCCTCCCTTCAAAGCAGTAAAAGTGCTGTAGTAGCGCCTCTTCCCCACCTCCTCCCATCCACCAAAACCAGGAGGGAACGGAGGACTTCTTTCTCCCAGAAGCCCCAGGAAAAGTCTGGTCATGACACACTGGCTCTGACTGGGTCACAGGCCCAGCTCTGAGCCAATCACTGAGGCAGGGAAAATGGATGATTGGCTCATGCCTGGTCAAGGTTAGCAGCTTCTTCTGAATCCCTTGAATGAAGAGGGAAGGAGGAGGGAATCAGGCATGGTTAGCAGAGTGGGGCTGTGACAAGGGATAGCTCAGCCATGCTTAGGTGGCACCCCTCATATGAGGCATCATAGTGGTTGAGAATGTGGGCTGTGGAGCCAAACGGCTTTGGTTCTAATATTGGCTTTACCATTTAAGGGCTGTATGACCTTGGGCAAGTTAACAAACCTCTGGCCTCAGCTTTCTCATCTGAAAAGTGGAGAATGATAGCACGTCCCCCATAAGATTGTTGTGACATCAAATTAATTAAATATGCATATAGCACTTAAAACAGTGACTGGCCTGGGACAAGATCTAGAGAAGCCTTTGTTATTGTTGAGAGAGATTTAATGATCTGGAGGGGAGAATAAGGAAAATTCTCTGTACATTAAGTATTGAATAAAGAAGAAGACAGGTTTCCTTTGTCCTAAGGCTGTGAGATACAGTGACTGGAAGAGACCCCTTTCAAAAGCTCACCCATCTTAGTTTGGAATGAAGAGCTTCCAGGTTCAATGAATTTGCATACTTGGGGGTGGTTCACACAGAGGAGATCTGGGGGTGAGGGCATAACTGCTGATTGCCACAAGGGACAACTCATTGTGAGAGTTGATTCACAAACATTGTTCTAGAACTTTAGACTCTGAATCATGATTTTGCTGCCAGCCTGGGGAGCAGCAACTGCTTCAATTTGCAACAAAACACACTGATTTTATTTATAACTCTCCTCTCCACTTAACACAGCCGTTCCACAAATGACTCAGGTTGCAACTGTAAGCAGATAGGGGGTTCCTGGAGAAAGAGAACCAGGCATGGCTTTCTTGACATAAGGGAAGCCATTTTTGGCCTAAGCCATTTTGTGATTTAATCCTGGCCGCAATGCTTGCCCTTGAACAGGTCTCAGTAATTAATGATCTTAAAGGAACAAAAGAATGCAGAAACAAACAACTGTTATCTGGCAAGAGAAGTAACAATAGCAAACATAATATATCAGTCGCAAAGACTCCCAGTTCTGTTTCAATGGTAAAGATTAGCCTGAGATGCTCTCAACTAAAGCTTGGACTCTGTCAACTGCCCAAGCGCCTTCATGAATATGCATGTACGCTTAGCTTAAAACTTCCCCAATTTTGCCGATTCCTGGCGTTCTCCTTACTTGCTGCAAGTAATAGTAAATCCTTCCTTCTCCTGATCTCTGGCTTTGTTGTGTCTTTTGGCTCGACACCCACCAGTTTTTGAGTAACACAACTTGAGGGGAAATTGGGGACTGTGACTGAACTTTCTTTATAATGAAGTGGAAACTGCCATTTTGAATGAATAGTACTTCCTTCATAAATCCCAGGTCTCAAACATGACAGTTTAGAGAAGACTGAGAAACAAAAGAGGCTTGTGTTCCAGGGCTTCTTTTCAAGCCCTCAAATGTTGAATTCTCTGTGCCTGTGTCTTGGCCTGGTACGTGATTCCCCCCAACAGCCTCCTCCCACCCCTTTCTCAGCACAATCTCAGATTCTGGCAGTAAGTGGCATGTGAAACTGGGCACATTTTTATTCCACGCAAATAGGGTTATATAAATCTCATTTTACGGTAATGTCTTTTGCCTTTTATTTCTTTTGTGTAACTTTAGGGGTATGCTTGGATTCTTCATGTGCCATATCCCATGCTGGCTTGTTTTCTGTTTTAAGCAAAACATATTGATTCAATGACTTTCATTGAGGCACTCACACATTTATTGAGGGCCTACTATGTGGCAGTTGCCCTGCCAGGTGCTACTATAATCAGAGGGCTTCTCTATATCCTTTTAAGCTAGATTTTGCAGGCAAAATTTTTTTTTATGCCGTCCCCTTTTATTTTCTTTTTCAAAAAAGGTATTGGTTTAGCTAAAAGACATAATTCTTATGTGGTTACCCCCTGTCCCGGAGGGTCAATGCACTGAGACTGAGACTACATCAGGCTATGTCCCGTTTCCTTGTTTTCCAATGTGCTTCTGAGGGCATCCTCCTCTCCTTCATCTTGCTGCATATGCCTTCCCAATTTTCTAAAGTTAGGCCAACATCATGACTCTTAAGGGAAACTTCCTGGACCATTCTGATTTAGATATTCCTCTCCCAGGCTCCCTTGAGTCCACCACTCTTGCAGAAAGCATTGAATTTGGACTGTGAGCATTGTTTTACTTGTCTGTCTCCATCACTAGGATAGATGCCAGGTGGGGGCCATGTCTGGTTGGACTTACTATACCTGGGGGTCTAATAGATAAGTATAAAATCAATGAATGAACACATGTTTACCGAGTACCTACTATGTGCCAGTCACTGTACGAGGCTCTAGGGGCACCAAAATCTAGGGGAAAGATGTATATCAGATTAATAATCACACATGTCACTACATAATCTGGAACTGATCAGTGCTTTGAAGGAAAAGAACAGGATGTTAGAAGACTGTGTGATAGGAGTCCTTGAATAAGCAGGACTTTTACCTCAGCTGGAATGGAGAGTGAGAGCTGGCAGGAGCCCCTGGGTGTACTGGATGAGTCAATAGATAAGTGAGTGAAATAAGGGGAAAGGGAACTACATAGCTGCCTGGTCATCATGGGCATCTGCTGACTTGGCTTGTCCTGTGCCCCTTGTTCAGGTGAGAGTACCTTGATTTTTTTCTTGGAAATCCAAGCCTCCCTCATTCTCATCCTGACCTATGCCTCTTTCTAGCAATGGGCACTTGACCTAACCAAACTGGGTATGTCATCTCCCAGGCCCCCTCCCACGTGATTAGTCTAGGGATCTTGGCAGAACTACGAAGAAAAACATTTATTTATTTCAGCACTTGGGAGTTTGTGCTCAAGAGGGAAGAGAAGAGATGGATGGAGACAAATGGATTACTGATCATTTTTTTTTCCAGCACCTGGATCCAGACATGCCTGTAGCTCATGTGGATACAGTTGTGACTTAATTCGCATATGTATGGCTCTTAACGCTATTGACTAAACAATTCTTCTATCTTTTTATTGGCTTAAGCTCATTTTCATAGGGCTTCAGTTACTTGCAACTTAAAGTGTCTTTTTTTCTTTGGCTGTGCTGCGCAGCTTGCGGGATCTTAGCTCCCCGACCAGGGACCGAACCCGCGTCCTCTGCATTGGAAGGTGGATTCTTAACCACTGGACCACCAGGGAAGTCCCTATAATGATTTTAACTAATGTCACTCATTTGCTAACTTCAAAGGTGGTAAGGGAGGCCCACTAAAGCAATTGTGGAGGTCATTGAGCAAGGAAGAGTGGCAGCCCAAACACACCAATATTTCCTGCACCAGGAGGGATTCCCACTAAGCATCTATGTTCTACAGCCTCTTCCCCATAGACCCAGTGGGTCTGTGGGTCTGCATCAGTGTTTGAGTGTCTAGCAACAGAGGTATTGTGGGAGGGCCAATAGAAGGAGATACAAATAGGAACCTTCCCAGGCCCTGGCCCAAGGTGCTGGAAAACCACAAGCTGCTGGAAAACCCACAAGCTGCTTCTATGTTGGATGAATGTGGAACAACCCTGATTTAAGAGTAGAGAGCTGGGGCCTCCCTGGTGGCGCAAGTGGTTGAGAGTCCGCCTGCCGATGCAGGGGATACGGGTTCGTGCCCCGGTCTGGGAGGATCCCATATGCCGCGGAGCGGCTGGGCCCGTGAGCCATGGCCGCTGAGCCTGTGCGTCCAGAGCCTGCGCGTCCGGAGCCTGTGCTCCGCAACGGGGGAGGCCACAACAGTGAGAGGCCCGCATACCGCAAAAAAAAAAAAAAAAAAAAAGAGTAGAGAGCTGGCAGGCGAACTGGCTTTTGCAGGGCCAGGCAAGCTGGGACTGTCAGTGGCTTCTGTGAGCAGGAGCACCAGTGGGCATGACTGCCATCTAGTGCCAGATGTCACCTTCTGCAAGTTGTTTACTGGCTGTTTCCAGCTGGAAGGCCTTTTGAGAGCTGAATGGAGTTAGATCATTACCTCTGCCCTCACAACAGGAAGAATCTTAAAATCAGACTCTTGATATTATCTCTAATTTAGCTTATTATATTACATACAGTCAGTCCCACAGCCAAATTGACTGGATGGGATAAAAGGGCGATCATTCCTCAGTGTAAAATTTGTGGCTCTTTCCAAACCTCTAGGTTACTATGAATTTCATAGATAGATACATACGTAGATAGACAGATAGATAGGTAATTTAAAAAAATAAATTTATTTATTTTTGGCTGCATTGGGTCTTCACTGCTGCGTGCAGGCTTTCTCTACTTGCGTCGGGTGGGGGTTACTCTTCGTTGCGGTGCGCGGGCTTCTCATTGCAGTGGCTTCTGTTGTTTCGGAGCACAGCTTCTAGGAGTGAGGGCTTCAGTAGTTGTGGCTCATGGGCTCTAGAGAGCAGGCTCAGTAGTTGTGGAGCACAGGCTTAGTTGCTCCATGGCATGTGGGATCTTCCCAGACCAGGGCTCGAACCCGTGTCCCCTGCATTGGCAGGCGGATTCTTAACCACTGCACCACCAGGAAAGTCCCTAGATAGGTAATTACAAAAAAAAATCCTGGAATGATCACATTTATCATTCAGGGTTCTGGCAGGAAACAGGTAGCACACTTCAAAGGGGTGACTGGGGAGAGTTTAATGAAAGGGCTACTCAAAAAGGATGGGAAGGGACCCAGGGAAACAATCAAGGACCAGGAAAGCACTCTAGAGTTAGTGACAATAAGAAGCAGCTAGCACCCATAGGCCAGATGGAGCAAAAAGCGGGAGAGGACCCAGAAGGACTGTTCCATAGGAGAGAGCCACTTGACAGGTGCTGTGGCCCCAGCTGTGGTTCTTGGTTGGGTTCCTGAGAAGCACACCCTTAGAGAAGGAGTCACATGTAAGTGATTTAATAAGGACGTATGCTCGGACAGATGGGAGGTGGAGGGGGAGAAGCAGGGCAGAGAAGGCGAGAAGGCCAGGCAAAGTGATGTCTGGCAGAGTCCTGTGGAAGGTAGCTTTACCCTGACCCCTCCAAGGAACTTTGGGGGGCAGGTTATTTCTTACAAGGTCTGCCTGGAAGCAAAGAGGCTTGGCATTGAGACTCTTAACCTGCCAGTCATTCGTCAGGTGGGCAAGGAGGAGAGGAAGCAGGGGATGATGTAGGTCCTGGACCATCTGAATGTTCATTTAGGGTGAAGCGCTAACTCCAGGGCACAGCTGAAGGTGCTGGGTGTTAGAAGAGCACACTGAAAATAAGTACAAAATTATCCAAAGGCATCTGTGTGAAGCAAGAACATCTGCTTCTAGTGGGGAGTAAGCCAGTGAGACGTGATGATTCAGTTAACCCCTGAGGGAGGAAGCCACTGAGATGGAGTTTGGGCCACAAGAGGTTTATTTAAGGGGAAGGGTAATGTCTGATAAAGGGGGAGCCTCAGAACACAATCTGCTCTGACTTTCTCAGCCAGTCCCACGGGAACTCTGACGCATAAGAAGAGGCATGCATTGGGCAGAAGTGACCAGGCCCTTGCTATGTCCAGGCATTGGCTGGTAGTGGACCAGGAAGGTCATGGATCCTGAGGCTGGTACAGCTGGAGGCTGTTAGCTAAAGGTGCTCCTTCAGCTGAATGGCAAGCTCTTGAAGAAGGGAGATCCAAATGGAGAAGCCCTTCAGCTGCCACACTTAATCAAATGTAGTGTCTTTGTTGTCTCAGCCACCTCCCCAGTACCAGGAAGGAAGAGCTTGCCTGCACGGAGTATAGAAACAAGAGGCCGAGAGAGAAATGTGGTCCTGGTGGCGGTATTGCTGGCTCACTCGACTACGTAGATCCAGCTATGCCTAAAGCCCATCATATGCTTGGCTTTTTTGGTTCTCTGAGCCAATGAACAGTCATTCTGTTCAAGCCATTTTGAATTTGAGTTTTCCATTTCAGCAAAAGAAAGCTTCTTGATTAATATGATCTCTGAGCTTTACTTTCTGTAACTGTAAAACGTGACAGGGTTTCAGAAGGATGAAGGTCAATAAATGTAAAGCACAGGCACAGAGTAGATGTCCCCAAATAGTATTCAATACTATTAGAGGAAAAAACAAAGTAGGGAAAGCAAGGCATGGGGCACCTCTGGAGGCCCCTCTGTTTCCAGGGCAGGCCAGTGGGGGTACATGTCTTGCACTGTCCAGAGGTACCCAGCTGTAAAGGAGGCTGGCGTCTTGAGTTGCTTTGAGCCTGTGGCTTTCCTGCAACAAGTGCTCCCTGATCCAGTGTGTTATTGGCCTCGTAGGAAGAAAAGAAAAGCTCTGGGCTGCCCTGGTGGCGCAGTGGTTGAGAGTCCGCCTGCCGATGCTAGGGGACACGGGTTCGTGCCCCGGTCCGGGAAGATCCCATATGCCGCGGAGTGGCTGGGTCCGTGAGCCATGGCCGCTGGGCCTGCGCGTCCGGAGCCTGTGCTCCGCAACGGGAGAGGCCACAGCAGTGAGGGGCCCGCGTACCGCAAAAAAAAAAAAAGAAAAGCTCTCTTTCAGGACAAAGATGAGGGAGGCTTCTTCACCCTCTTTCTCTTTACATGGACAGTTCTTTGTATTTACTTTTGTTATTATTGTTGTTTGTAGACTATTCTTTTGTGGAAATATGTAAAGTTTATAACAAAATAAAAAGAGTAAACATGAAATGACCAGGACTTCCCTGGTGGTCCAGTGGGTAAGACTCCACACTCCCAATGCAGGGGGCACAGTTTCCATCCCTGGTCGGGGAACTAAATCCCACATGCATGCTGCAACTAAGAGTCCGCATACCACAACTACGAAGTCCACATGCTACAACTAAAGCTCCTGCATGCCGCAGCTAGACATGCCGCAGCGAAGATCACGTGTGCCGCAACTAAGACCCGGTGCGGCCAAAATAAATAAATAAATAAATAAATAAATAAATAAATAAATATTTTTAAAAATGAAATGACCACCTTTGCAGTGTTGTGATGATGCCAAACCTTTTGGGGGGAAAACAAGAAAAAACAAAGACCTCTAATTTGTAACTCAGGAGTTACTTTTGGTTTTCCAAGAGGAATGGGAAATTTTATATTTTAAAAATCTGCTGAGCTTCTCACTGTTCTTCGTCTCGTCTCCCACCAAAAACATAGAAGCTTTAAAAGGCTCCTCAGTAGAGATTTTGTGTTCTGAATGTGAAAACACTGACAGGAGTAGAGGTGGGGGCTGTTACACCTCATTTCTCGCAACCCTTCTGAGGAAGCGCACATCCAAATTACAAGAGAGAACAAAAAGCGGCTTTAAATAGCCATTTTGGTTCATCAAGTACTTAATACCTGTTATTAAAGAAGCTCCTGCCTGGTCTAATGGCACATTGTGAGACTAGAGTACCTACAGGCATTTTAGCAGCACACGTGAGAGATCTTGAGCAAAGTTAGAAATAGCATCAAAAGCCAGTGGAAAGTAGACTCCCCTGGCATCTGTCCTGGTTCTTTCTTACTTTCTGTCTTCAAGTCAGGGATAGACTAGATGACCTTTACTGATCCTTCTGATTTTTCTCAGTCTGTGGGATCCAAAGGTGGGATCCAAAAAGTCCATCTCTATGTCATTCCTTTGTGGACCCCACCCCGGAATGCCCTGGCAGAACTAGTTATTACTTCCTGTGGGTACATGTGGTTGCCAGCATCCAGGATGGCTCCCAGTCATTCCTGGTTCCTGAGATACATGTCCTCATTTAGTCTCTTGCCACCCTGAATAAGGCTGACCTGTGTAACCAATAGGATACTGCAGAAATGACAGAGTGTAACTTCTTAAGTTAGACCATAAAAGATATTGTGAATTCCTTATTGTTCTCTCTTGGGTCACCTACTTCCACAGTGGAAGGCCTGCTGCCATGTAATAAGGACACTCAAGCAGTCCAATGGAGAAGCCTACATGGTGAGGACCTGAGGCTTCTTGCCATCAGCCAGTGTGGTGGTTTTAAAGGATGTCCACAAATTCTTTGATACATCTCTCGTAAGAGGAAGAGCTTAATTCTCTTCTTGAGTATGGGCTGGACTTGTTAACCCACTTCTCTTTTTTTTCTTTTTATAATTACTTACATTCCTGTACTGTTTTTGCTCATTTCAAGCATATTTTTTCGTATCTTAAATGAATGGAAATGGAACTTTTATGTTCACTACAGTAGTTTAGGGAAGGTAAGAACTATGACTCTTTTTTTTGGACGTGCTGCTCAGTACACGGGACTCTAGTTCCCTGACCAGGGATTGAACCTGTGCCCCCAGCAGTGGAAGCATGGAATCTTAATGACTGGACCGCCAGGGAAGTCTCAACTCACTTCTAGTAAATAGAATATAGTAAACAGGATGGTTTGTGACTTCTGAGACTTGGTCGTGAACGAAATCACAACTTTACCCTAGCTCTCTCTTTTAGGTCACTTGATCTGGAGGGAATCTGCTGACATGCCATGAGGACACTCAAATATTCCTGTGGATAAGCCCATGGGGTGAGGAACCGGGGCCTCCTGCCAACAGCCACATATGAGTCACCCTGGAAGCATATCCTCCAGCTCTAGTCAGTCAGATGGCTATAGCCCTGCTGACAGCTTGATTGCCACCTCCTTGTAAGAGATTCTGTGCCAGAACCATGTGGTTAAGCTGCTCCCAAATTTATAATCGTTTAAATTTTTATAGATAATTAAGTCTTAAAAGAAATACATATCTAGCTTAAAATTATTAGCTAAATTAGAGAAGGAAAATTTATTTTCACCCCAATATGGCAAAACAAACTTTACTGTTTCTGTTTCTTTGCCAATAAAAGCCAAAATTAACAGTCAAGAGCTAAGATTGTGGTGTATTATTTGTGGAAGTATACTGACAAATGAAACAATGAAACTATCAAAACTTAAAAACATATACAAACAAAACACAAAGAAATAAATTAAAAATCAAAATAATCTTTTCTAAATTGATGTATAATTGATATATAACATTATATTTGTTTCAGGTGTACAACATAATGATTTAATATTTGTATATATTACTAAATGATCACCACAGTAAGTCTAGTTAACATCCAACACCATACATAGTTACAAAATTTTTTTTCTTGTCAAAATAATCTTTTTAAACAAAGATAACTGAATTAAAGAGACAACAGAAAAATAGTGGAACTGCTTTGGAAAACAGTTTGGCAGTTCCTTAAAATGTTAAACATAAAGTTACTATATTATCCTGTAATTCCAAAACTAGGTATATACCTATGAGAAAAGGAAAACATGTCTACACAAAACCTTTTATACGAATGTTTACAGCAACATTTTTCATAACAGCTAAAAAGTGGAAACAATCCAAATGTCCATTAACTGTGAATGGATAAACAAAATGTGGTATATCCATACAATGGAATGTAATACAGCTATAAAAAGAAACAAAGTACGGATACTTGCTACAACATAGAAGAACCTTGAAAACATTATGCTAAGTGAAAGAAGCCAGACATAAAATGCAACATGCTGTATGTGATACAATAATAAATATATTTGGTCTTTGTCCCCAGTTCCTGACACAGAGCTTCAAAAATCTTTGGAATTTCTTGAGCGATAAGGGTGTTAGGAGCAGCTTTTGTTATTCATAAGCCCCTTTTGTCCATACCAAGGCTTATGCTAATTAAATATCTCTTGGTGAGCCCCTAGATAGCTTCAGGATGGGGGGTGGTTTCCGAAAGGAACCAACCATGTGAATCAGAGGGTTGGAACTTTCAGCCCATCTCTGGATCTCTGGGGAAAGGAGAGGGGCTGAACATTGAGTTCAATCACCAACGGCCAATGATTTAATCAATCATGCTTATGTAGTGGAACCACCATAAAAAACCCTAAATAATGGGGTTTGGAGAGCTTTCACATCGAAGTGCAAGGAAGGTGGTGTGCCCAGAGAGGGAATGGAAGCCCTGTACCCATAGCCCCATACCTTCTCCTATGCATCTGTCCCATTTAGCTGTTACTGACTTGTATCCTCTTATAATAAACTGGTAATAGTAAGTAATATGTTTTCCTGAGTCCTGTGAGCTGTTCTAGAAAATAATTGAAACTGAGGAGCAGATCACAGGAACTCCTGATTTATAGTGGGTTGGTCAGAAGTAAGGTGGCTACCTGGGGCTTGCAACTGGTATCTAAAGGGGCAGTCTTATGGGACTAAGTCCTTAAAATGTGTACTAACTCCAGTTGGTGTCAGAAATGTATTGGGGAATTCCCTGGCGGTCCAGTGGTTAGGACTCCACGCTTTCACTGCCAAGAGCCTGGGTTTGATCCCTGGTTGGGGAACTAAGATCCTGCAAGCGGCACAGTGCAGCTAAAAGAAAAAGAAAAAGAAAAAAAGGAATGTATTGAATTGTAGGACAACCAGTTAGTGTCTAGGGAGGTGGAGAATTGGTTAATATTGGGAAAAAACACCACATACTTGGTGTAGTGTTGGAAAACACTACAGGCTATATGATAGGATTCCATTTACAGAAAATCATCAGAAAAGGTAAATTAATAGAGACTAAAAGTAGATTAGTGATTGCCTTTATTAGTCTATTTAGTAATCCTCAAGAAGAGTGCTGAAGTGCTGTCTGGTGTTACTAAGCACAAGAAGTCTGTGATTATCTTACGGAGAAAATATGATAAGCTTATTAGATAAGTTTTGTTCTGGCATGAGTTACAGTGCCATTGGCTATTAGATTATAGCCAACAATATATAGTAAATAAGGTGTCTTTAAATGGAAACAAGCATAAAAATAGGTTATTAATCAGTTGACAGAAACGTTGAGACCTAAATGTAAGACTGGATTCTATAAAACTCTTGGAGGAAAACACAGGAAAAACACACTTTGACATAAATCACAGCAAGATCTTTTATGACCCACCTTCTAGAGTAATGAAAATAAAAACAAAAATAAGCAAATGGGACCTAATTAAACTGAAAAGCTTTTGCACAGCAAAGGAAACCATAAACAAGACAAAAAGACAACCCTCAGAATGGGAGAAAATATCTACAAACGAAGCAACAGACAAAGGATTAATCTCCAAAATAGGACTTCCCTGGTGGCGCAATGGTTAAGAATCCACATACTAATGCACGGGACATGGGTTCGAGCCCTGGTCCGGGAAGATCCCATATGCCATGGAGCAGCTAAGCCCATGTGCCACAACTACTGAACCTGCACTCTAGAGCCTACAAGCCACAACTACTGAGCCTGCGTGCCACAACTACTGAAGCCTGTACACCCTGGAGCATGGGCTCCACCACAGGAGAGGCCATCGTGGTGAGAGGCCTGCGCACTGCAGCAAAGAGTGGCCCCATGCTCGCAGCAGCTAGAGAGGACCCACAAGCAGCATCAAAGACCCAACGCCGCCAAAAATAAATAAATTAAATAAATTAATTTTAAAAAAAGATTAGGGCTGCTAAAAAAAAAGAGAAAATGATGACTATAGCTAACAATACTGTTTTGTATTTTTGCAAGTTGCTAAGAGAGTAGATTTTGAGAGTCCTCATCATAAGGAAAAAAAACTTTTGTAATTATGTGAGGTGATGGATGTTTTAACTTATTGTAGTCATAACTTCACAATAAATATATATATCAAATCATTACATTGTACAATTTAAACTTATACAGTGTTAAATGTCATTTATATCTCAATAAAACTGGAAAAAAAGAACTCGTCAAATTCAAAAGTAAGAACATGAACAACTCAATTAAAAAATGGGCAAAAGGCCTGAAAAAACACCTTGCCAAAGAAGATATACAGATGTCAAATAAGCATAAGGAAAAATGTTCTACATCATATGTCATTAGGGAAATACAAACTGAAATAATGAAATGCCACCATATACCTATTGGAATAGCCAAAATCCAGAACAACAAATGCTGGTGAAGTTGTGCAGCAACAGGAACTCTTATTCATTGCTGATGGGAATGCAAAATGCTACAGCCACTTTGGAAGACAGCTGGACAGTTTCTTACAAAATTAAACATATTCTTGCTGTATTGTGCCCCTTGGTATTTGTCAAAATAACTTGAAACCTTATCTTCACACAAATACATGCACACAATGTTTATAGAAGCTTAATTCACAATTGCCTAAATTTGGAAGCAACCAAGACGTCCTTCAACGGGTGAAATGGATAAATAAACTGTGGTACATCCAGACTATAGAATATCATTTAGCGCTAAAATGAAATGAGCTATCAAGCCCTAAAAAGATCTGGAGGAAAGTAAAATGCATATTACTGAGTGAAAGAAGCCAATCTGAAAAGGCTACATGCGGTATGATTCCAATTATACAAAATTCTGGAAAAGGCAAAACAATGGAGACAGTGGTTGTCAGAGGTTAAGGGGGAGGGAGGGATGAACAGGTGGAACAGAGGATACTTAGGGCAGTGAAACTATTTTGAACAATACTATAATGGTAGATACATATCATTACACATTTGTAAAAACCCATATAATGTACACCAAGAATGAACCCTGATGTAAACTATGGGTTTTGGGTGATAATGATGTGTTGATGTAGGTTCCTTGATTATGACAAATAAACTATTCTGCTGCCATCTTTTGATAGTTTGTGGAGACAGGGTATATATGAGAAATCTGTGTACCTTCTGTTTAATTTTTTGTGAACCTGAAACTGCTCTAAAATTAAACTACTAAAAAAATTGTATTCTATATATGCCATAAATGAAAAGTCAGTGTTAGCCATGAACAGAAAGTAACACTTCCTCCCTCCCTCCCTCCCTCCTTTCCTCCCTTCGTTTCTGCAAAATTCATTCCAAAAGCCATCAGGTGGTTCCAAGCAAGGTAAGTCTCTGTGGGTGTGAAGCAGCTCAACGTGTGGTTTCACAAGTTACGGGAGGAGGATATCCCTGCAGTATGGTGTGGGATGTTGGAGTCTGTGCATGGGGGAGGGGGACAGTGGTGGTAATGGCCCAAAGCAAGGTGTTGAAGCCTGGCAAGAATGAAGAATATATCCACATATTGGGGAGGGGGCAATAAAAGGAGGGACCATGGGGTGTTGGACTCAAGTGGGATGAAGAAGGCAAATGTGGAGAATTGGAATTCCAGCTGGGTAAAGAGGGCATCCATAGGGAGAGGTGACAGCAACCAGCCCAAGGTGTTAGGTCCAAGAATGGTGAGAAGGGCAACTGTTGGGGGGCGACGTCAGTGGCAGCTGGTGTGAAACGGTGGAGCCATTGCACAAATGCAATGGGGATGGAGGAGTATGCCCAGTGTAAGAGGTCAAAGACCAAGTAGAGTGAGAAGGGCATCTGGACAAAGAAAGACAAATACTGTTTGATATCACTTATACGTGGAATCTAAAAAAAAAAATGAAGTCATAGAAACTGAGAACAGATTGGTGGTTACCAGTGGTGGGGGTGAGGGATGAGGGAAATGGGTGAAGGAGGTCAAAAGGTAAAACTTCTAGTTATAAGATAAATAAGTTCAGGGGATGTAATTACATCATGGTGACTATAGTTAACATTACTGTATTGTATATTTGATAGGTGCTAAAAGATCTTAAAATTTCTCATTGCAAGAAAAAACTGTAGGGACTTCCCTGGCAGTCCAGTGGTTAAGACTTCATGCTCCCTATGCAGGGCGCACAGGTTTGATCCCTGGTTGGGGAACTAAGATCCCGCATGCTGCACAGTGTGGCCAAAAAAAAAAAAAAAGAAAAAGAAAAAAAAATTGTAAATATGCAGGGTGATGGAGACTAACTAAACCTGTAATCATTTTGCGTATTTATACAATGTTATATGTCGATTACATTTCTATAACACTTGAAAAAAGTAAATCTATTTAAAAAAATTCTCCCTCTTCCCTCCGCCAAGTCCCTAGTAACCACTGCTCTGCTTTTTGTGTCTATGAATTTGACTACATTAGGTACCTCATACAAGTGGTACTACACAATATTTTCCTTTTGGTGTCTGGCTTTTTTTTTTTTTACTTTAGCTTTGGCTGCTTTGGGTCTTCGTTGCTGTGCATGGGCTTCTCTAGTTGCAGCGAGCAGGGGCTACTCTTCCTTGTGGTGTGTGGGCTTCTCATTGCAGTAGCGTCTTGTTGCGGAGCGCAGGCTCTAGGCACGCGGGCTTCAGTAGTTGCAGCATATGGGCTCGGTAGCTGCGGCATGTGGACCCTAGAGCTCACAGGCTTCAGTAGTTGTGGCACACAGGCTCAGTAGTTGTGGCTTGTGGGCTCTAGAGTGCAGGTTCAGTAGTTGTGGCACATGGGCTTAGCTGCTCTGTGGCATGTGGGATCTTCCCGGACCAGGGATTGAACCTGTGTCCTCTGCATTGGCAGGTGGATTCTTAACCACTGCACTACCAGGGAAGTCCTGTCTGGCTTATTTCATTAAGCATAATGTTTTCAAGTTCAATCCATGACGTAGCATATATTAAAGGTACATTCCTTTTTATGTGTGAATAATATTCCATTGTATGTATATACCATATTTTGTTTATCCATCCATCCATGGATGGGCATTTGGGTTGTTTCCACCTTTCAGCTGTTTGTGATGAATGGTGCTATGAAAATTGGTATGCAAATATCTGTTTGAGGCCCTTCTTCAAATTATTTTATGTATATACCCAGATGTGGAATTGCTGGATCAAATGGTAATCCCATGTTGAATTTTTTAGGAACTTCAAAACTGCTTTCCACAGCAGCTGTCCCATTTTACATTCCCATCACATTTCTACAAGGGTTCCAATTTCTCCATGTCCGTAACACACCAACACTTGCTGTTTTCTGTTATTGTTTTTATCATGAAAGGGTTTTGACCATACACAAAAATAAACTCAGAATGGCTTAAAGACTTAAATATAAGACATGACACCATAAAACTCCTAGAAGAGAACATAGGCAAAACATTCTCTGACATAAATCATAGCAATGTTTTCTTAGGTCAGTCTCCCAAGGCAATAGAAATAAAAGCAAAAATAGACAAATGGGACCTAATTAAAGTTATAAGTTTTGGGGCCCCAAAGGAAATCATAAACAAAACGAAAAGACAACATATGGACTGGGAAAAAACATTTGCAAACAATGAGACTGACAAGGGCTTAATTTCCAAAATATAGAAATAGCTCATACAACTCAATAACAAAAAAACCCCAAACAGCCCAATCAAAAAGTGGACAGAAGACCTAAATAGACATTCCTCCAAAAAAGACATACAGATGGCTGATAAGCAAATGAAAAGATGCTCAACCTTGCTAATTATTAGAGAAACGCAAATTAAAACTACAATGAGGTATCACCTCACACTGGTCAGAATGGCTATCATTACAAAGTCTGCAAATAATAAATGCTAGAGAGGGTGTGGACAACAGGGAACCCTCCTACACTATTGGTGGGAATGTAAATTGGTGCATTCACTATGGAGAGCAGTATGGAGGTTTCTTAAAAAACTAAAAATAGAGTTACCATATCTGGAGAAAACTCTAATTCAAAAAGATACATGCACCCTAATGTTCATAGCAGTGCTATTTACAACAGTGAAGACATGGAAGCAACCTAAATGTCCATCGACGGATGGCTAGTAAAGAAGATGTAGTATATATGGACAATGGAATATTATTCAGGATAAAAAAGAATGAAATAATGCCATTTGCAGCAACATGGATAGACCTAGAGATTACCATACTAAATGATGTAAGTCAGACATAGAAAGACAAATATCATATGATATCACTTATATGTGGCATCTAAAATGTGATACAAATGAGCTTATTTACAAAACAAAAATAGACTCACAGACAGAAAACAAACTTATGGTTACCAAAGGGGAAAGTGTATGTGTTGGGGGGAAGAATAAATTAGGATTTGGGATTGGCAGATGCAAGCTACTATGTATAAAATAGATAAATAACAAAGTCCTACTGTATAGCACAAGGAACTATAGTCAATATCTTGTAATAAACTATAATGGAAAAGAATTTAAAAAATAAAGTGTTGAATTTTGTTAAATGCCTTTTCTTCCTCAATCAACATGGTCATGTGATTTTCCGCCCTTCATTCTATTAATCTGGTACATTACTTTTTTTTAAGATGTCTTTAAAAATATTTATTTATTTATTTATTTAGGCTGCGCCAGGTCTTAGTTGCAGCATGCAGGATCTTCACTGTGGCATGTGGGATCTTTAGTTGAGTCATGTAGGATCTTTTAGTTATGGCATACAGTCTCATACTTGTGGCATGCAGACTTCTTGGTTGCAGCATGCGGACTTCTTAGTTGCAGCCTGTGAACTCTTAGTTGCTGCATGCATGAGGGATCTAGTTCCCTGACCAGGGATCGAACCTGGGCCCCCTGAATTGGGAGTGTGGAGTCTTATCCACTGGACCACCAGGGAAGTCCTGGTACATTACTTTTTTTCTACAGCTTTATTGAGATATAATTGACAAATAAAACTGTATATATTTAAAGTGTACATGATGATTTCCTATATGTATACTTTGTGAAATGATTACCACAATCAGGTTAATTAACATATCCATCATGTTACATAGTTGCCTTTTTTGTGGCAAGAATGCTTAGGATTTACTCTCTTAGCAAATTTCAAGAAAACAATGTGGTATTATTTATAACTGAAGGCTTATACACTTTGACCAGCATTTCTACGTTTCCCCCATTTCCAGACACTGGTAACCACCATTCTACTCTCTGTTTGTATGAATCGCACCTTTCTGAGGGGTTTTGTTTTGTTTTTTAGATCCCACATATAAGTGAGATCATAAATACTTATCTTTCTCTATCTGGCTTATTTTACTTAGCAATATGTGTTTTAGGTTCATTCATGTTTTCACAGATGTCCAGATTTCCTTCTTTCTCATGGCTGAATAATATTCTAGTGTGTGTGTATGTGTGTGTGTGTATACATATGTATATATACATATATACATATATATGTATATGTACATCTTCTTTATCCATTCATCCATTGGCAGACCCTTTGGTTGCGTCCATATCTTAGCTACTGTGAATAATGCTGCAACAAACTTGGGAATAGATAAGCTCTTTGAGATACTGAGTTTATTTCCTTCATATATACACTGTGAAGTGGGATTCCTGGATGATATGGTAGTTATAATAATTTTCATGATCTCAGGAACCTCCATACTATTTCCATAATGGTTGTACATTATGCATATTATTACATTCACACGAAGAATGACAAGGGTTCCCTTTTCTCCACATCCTCATCAACACTTCTTTTTTTTTTTTTTTGATTTATTTATTTATTTATTTTTGGCTGCGTTGGGTCTTCGTTGCTGCACGTGGGCATTCTCTAGTTGTGGCGAGCGGGGGCTACTCTTTGTAGCAGTGTGTGGGCTTCTCATTGCAGTGGCTTCTCTTTGTTGCAGAGCACGGGCCCTAGAGCATGTGGGCTTCAGTGGTTGTAGCACGTGGGCTCAGTAGTTGTGGCTCATGTGCTCTAGAGCACAGGCTCAGTAGTTGTGGCGCATGGGCTTAGTTGCTCCACGGCATGTGGGATCTTCCCAGACCAGGACTTGGACCCGTGTCCCCTGCATTGGCAGGTGGATTCTTAATCACTGCACCACCAGGGAAGTCCCCTCATCAACACTTCTTATTGCTTATCTTTTTGATAAAATCCATCCTAACAGGTGTGAGGTTATGGTTCATTGTGGTTTTGAATTGCATTTCCCTGATGATTAGTGATGTTGAGCACCTTTTCTTGTACCTGTTGGACATCTGTATGTCTTCTTTGGAAAAATGTCTATTTGGGTCATTTGTTCATTTTATTTTATTTTTTTCAAAAGGAAAGGTTTAAAAAATTGTCATTATTTTCAGAACATAATTGTCTACACAGAAAGCCTAGGAGTATGTATATCTTCTTTCTTTTTCTGCTGTACAGCAAAGTGAATCAGTTATACATATATGTATATCCACTCTTTTTTAGATTCTTTTCCCATATAGCTCATTACAGAGTATTGAGAAGATTTCCCTGTGCTATACAGTAGGTCCTTATTAGTTATCTATTTTACATATAGTAGTGTGTATATGTCAGTTCCAATCTCCTAATTTATCCCTCCCCCGCTTCCCCTCTGGTAACTATAAGTTTATTTTCCACACCTGTTCCTTTGCTCATTTTAAAACTGGATTATCATTTTTTCTAAGTATTTCTTTTTTAAAAATTTTTTTATAAATTTATTTTATTTATTTATTTTTGGCTGTGTTGGGTGTTCATTGCAGCGTGTGGGCTTTCTCTAGTTGCGGATAGTGGGGGCTACTCTTTGTTGCAGTGTGTGGGCTTCTCATTGCAGTGGCTTCTCTCGTTGTGGAGCATGGGCTGTAGGCGCGTGGGCTTCCGTAGTTGCAGCACATGGGCTCAGTAGTTGTGACTCACGGGCTCTAGAGCACAGGCTCAGTAGTTGTGGCGCACGGGCCTAACTGCTCCATGGCATGTGGGATCCTCCCAGACCAGGGCTCGAACCCGTGTCCCCTGCATTGGCAGGCAGACTCTCAACCACTGCGCCACCAGGGAAGCCTCTGGATTATCATTTTTTTGTTGCTCTTGAGTTGTATAAGTTCCTTTTATATTTTGGATATTTAACCCTTATCAGACATATGGTTTGCAAATATTTTTTTCCCATTTTGTAGGTTGCCTTTTCATTTTGCTGATTTGTTCCTTTGTTGTGCAGAAGCTTTTTAATTTGATGTGGTTTTACTCATTTTTTATTTTGTTGCTGTGCTTTTGGTGTGATACTCCCAAAAATCATTGCCAACACCAATGTCAAGGAGTTTTCCTTCTATGTTTTCCTCTAGGAGTTTTACAGTTTCAGGTCTTAAATTTAAGTGTTTAATCCATCTCAAGTTAAATTTTGTAGTATAGTTTAAAATCAAGATGTTTGGTGTAGTTTAGGGGTCTAGCTTTGTTCTTTTGCATGTGGATAACCAGTTTCCCAACACCATTTACTGAAGAGATAATCCTTTCCCAATCCTTTCCCAATTGTATGTTCTTGGTGCCTTTGTCAAATATTAGATGACTGTATATGTGTTGCTTTATTTCTGGGCATTCTATTTTGTTCCATTGAGTGCCTACTTTTTTTTTTTTTTTTTTTTTTTTTGCAGTACGCGGGTCTCTCACTGTTGTGGTCTCTCCCATTGTGGAGCACAGGCTCCGGACGCACAGGCTCAGCTGCCATGGCTCACAGGCCTAGCTGCTCCGCAGCATGTGGGATCTTCCTGGACCAGGGCACAAACCCATGTCCCCTGAATCGGCAGGCAGACTCCCAACCACCGCGCCACCAGAGAAGCCCTATTGAGTGCCTACTTTTACGCCTATACCATACTGTTTTTTTTTGTTTGTTTGTTTTGTTTTGTTTTTGGCTGCACTGTGTAGCTTGTGGGATCTCAGTTCCCTGATCAGGGATTGAACCCGGGCTATGGCAGTGAAAGCCTGGAATCCTAACCCCTAGGCCACCAGGGAAACCCCCTGTACCATACTGTTCTGATTACTATATCTTTGTAATATAGTTTATTTAAAAATTGTTTTTTCATGGAAAGGCACTTTTATTTATTTATTTATTTATGGCTGGGTCAAGTCTTAGTTGCGGTACACAGGATTTTTCGTTGTGGTGCATGGGCTCTTCACTGCGGCATGTGGGCTTCTTTCTATTTTGGGGTGTGGGCTTCTCTCGAGTTGTGGCACATGGGCTCCAGAGCATGTGGGTCCTGTAATTGCGGCACATGGGCTCTCTAGTTGTGGCGTGCGGGCTCAGTAGTTGTGGCACACGGGCTTAGTAGTTGCAGCACATGGGCTTAGTTTCCCCACAGCATGTGGGATCTTAGTTCCCTGACCAGGGATCGAACCCATGTCCCCTGCATTGGAAGGTGGATTCTTAACCACTGGACCACCAGGGAAGTCCTGGCATTTTATATTAAATATAGCAGTGTGTACATGTCAATCCCAAATGCCCAGCTTATCCCTACCCCCAACCCTTCCCTCCTGGTAACCATACGTTTGTTCTCTAAGTCTGTGTGTCTGTTCTGTAAATAAGTTCATTTGTATCTTATTTTTTTTAGATTCAACATATAAGTGATATTATATGATACATGTCTTTCTCTGTCTGACTTATTTAACGTAGTATGATAATCTCCAGGTCTATCCATAATGCTGCAAATGGCATTATTTCATTCTTTTTAATGGCCGAGTAATATTGCATCATATATATGTACCACATCACCTTTATCAATTCACCTGTTGATGGAAATTTTTTAGGTTGCTTCCAAGTCTTGGCTATTGTAAACAATGCTGTGATGAACATTGGGGTGCCTGTATACTTTTGAACCATGTTTTTCTCTGGATATATGCCCAAGAGTGGGATTGTAGTGTCATATGGTAGCTTTATTTTTAGTTTCTTTTTTAAAAAATAAAATGTTATTTTTAGTTTCTTAAGAAACCTCCATACTGTTCTCCATAGTGGCTGTACCAATTTACATTCCCACTAACAGTGTAGGAGGGTTCCCTATATCCACACCCTCTCCAGCATTTATTGTTTGCAGATATTTTGATGATGGCCATTCTGACTGGTGTGAGGTGATATCTCATTGTAGCTTTGATTTGCATTTCTCTAATAATTAGCGACGTTGAGCATATTTTCATGTGCCTCTTGGCCATCTGTATGTCTTCTTTGGAGAAATGTTTCTTAGGGTCTTCTACCCATTTTTTGATTGGGTTGTTTGTTGTTTTTTGATATTAAGCTGCATAAGCTGTTTGTAAATTTTGGAGACTAATCCCTTGTTGGTCGCATTGTTTGCAAATATTTTCTCCCATTCTGTGGGTTGTCTTTTCACTTTTTTAATGGTTTCCTTTGCTGTGCAAAAGCTTTTGAGTTTAATTAAGTCTCATTTGTTAATCTTTGTTTTTATTTCCGTTACTCTGGGAGACAAATCGAAAAACATATTGCTGCAATTTATGTCAAAGAGTGGTCTATGTTTCCTCTTATAGTTTTATAGTATCCAGTCTTACATTTAGGTCTTTAATCCATTTTGAGTTTATTTTTGTGTATGGGGTCAAAGAATGTTCTAATTTCATTTTTTTTAAGATACTTTATTTTATTTATTTATTTTTATTTTTGTCTGCATTGGGTCTTTGTTGCTATGTGTGGGCTTTCTCTAGTTGGGGCAAGCGGGGGTTACTCTTTGTTGCAGTGCACAGGCTTCTCATTGCAGTGGCTTCTCTTGTTGTGGAGCATGGGCTCTAGGTGCACAGGCTTCAGTAGTTGTAGCACGTGGGCTCAGTAGTTGTGGTGCATGGGCTTAGTTGCTCTGCGGCATGTGGGATTCTTCCTGGGCCAGGGCTTGAACCTATGTCCCCTGCATTGGCAGGTGGGTTATTAACCACTGCAGCACCAGGGAAGTCTCTAATTTCAGTTTTTTTACATGTAGTTTTCCCGTTTCCTCAGCTCCATTTATTGAAGGGACTGTCTTTCCTCCATTTTATAGTCTTGCCACCTTTGTCATAGATTAATTGGCCATAAGTGTGTGGGTTTATTTCTGGGTTTTCTATCCTGTTCTCCTGATCTATATTTCTGTTTTTGTGCCAGTACCATACTGTTTTGATGATTGTAGCTTTGTAGTACATTCTAAAGTCAGGGAGCCTGATTCCTCCAGCTCCATTTTTCTTTCTCAAGATTGCTTTGGCTATTCGGGGTCTTTTGTGTCTCCATACAAATTAAATTTTTTTTGTCCTATTTCTGTGAAAAATGTCACTGGTAATTTGATAGGAATTGCACTGAATCTGTAGATTGCTTTGGGTAGTATAGTCATTTTCACAATATTGATTCTTCCAACCCAAGAACATGGTATATCTCTCCATCTGTTTGTGTTATATTTGATTTCTTTAATCAGTATCTTATAGTTTTCTGGGTACAGGTCTTTTGCCTCCTTAGGTAGGTTTTTCTTTTTTTTAAATTAATTAATTAATTTATTTATTTATTTATTATTTTTATTATTTTGGGGGGCTGCATTGGGTCTTCATTGCTGCGCGTGAACTTTCTCTAGTTGTGGCGAGTGGGGGCTACTCTTCATTGTGGTGCACGGGCTTCTCATTGCCGTGGCTTCTCTTGTTGTGGAGCATGGACTCTAGGCATGCGGGCTTCAGTAGTTGTGGCACTCAAGCTCAGTAGTTGTGGTGCACGGGCTTAGTTGCTCTGTGGAATGTGGGATCCTCCCGGACCAGGGCTCAAACCCGTGTCCCCTGCATTGGCAGGCAGATTCTTAACCACTGCACCACCAGGAAGGTCTCCTTAGGTAGGTTTATTCCTAGGTATTTTATTCTTTTTGATGCAGTGGTAAATGGGATTGTTTCTTTCATTTCTCTTTCTGATCTTTCATTGTTAGTGTATAGAAATGCAACAGATTTCTGTGTATTACATTTTTTTGTATTAATTTTGTATCCTGCAACTTTACCAAATTCATTGATGAACTCTAGTAGTTTTCTGTTAGCATCTTTAGGATTATCCATGTATAGTTACCATGTCATCTGCAAATAGTGACAGTTTTATTTCTTCTTTATTTCTTCTTTTCCAATTGGATTCCTTTTATTTCTTTTTCTTCTCTGATTGCCTTGGCTAGGACTTCCAAAACTATGTTGAATAACAGTGGTGAGAGTGGACATTCTTGTCTTGTTACTGATCTTAGAGGAAATGCTTTCAGTTTTTCAAAATTGAGAATCAGGTTTGCTGTGGGTTTGTCTTATATGGTCTTTATTATGTTGAGGTAGGTTCCCTCTATGCCCACTTTCTGGAGAGTTTTTATCATAAATGGTGTTGAATTTTGTCAAAAGCCTTTTCTGTATTTATTGAGATGATCATAATTGTTTTTATTCTTCAATTTGTTGGTGTGGTGTATCACACTGATTGATTTGCAGATATTGAAAAATCCTTGCATCCCTGGGATATATCCCACTTGATCATGGTTTATGATCCTTTTAATGTATTGTTGGATTCAGATTGCTAGTATTTTGTTGAGGATTTTTTGCATCTATGTTCACCAGTGATATTGGCCTGTAATTTTCTTTTTTGTGGTATCTTTGTCTGGTTTTGGTATCAGGGTGATGCTAGACTCAGAGAATGAGTTTGGGGGTGTTCTTTCCTCTGCAGTATTTTGGAATAGTTTCAGAAGGACAGAATTCATCTGTAAAGCCATCAGGTCCTGGACTTTTGTTTGCTGGGAGTTTTAAAATCACAGTTTAAATTTCAGTACTTATGATTGGTCTCTTCATATTTTCTATTTCTTCCTGGTTCAGTCTTGGGAGATTGTACCTTTCTAAGAATTTGTCCATTTCTTCCAGGTCGTCCATTTTATTGGCATGTAGTTGTTTGTGGTAGTCTCTTATGATCCTTTGTATTTCCTTAGTGTCTGTTGAAACTTTTTCATTTCTAATTTTATTGATTTGAGCCCTCTCCCCTTTCTTCTTGATGAGTCTGGCTAAAGTTTTGTCAATTTTGTTTATTTTTTCAAAGAACCAGCCTTTAGTTTCATTGATATTTTCTATTGTTTTCTTCAGTTCTGTTTTATTTCTGCTTTCATCTTTATGATTTATTTCCTTCTGCTAACTTTGGTTTTTGCTTGTTCTTTCTCTAGTTGCTTTAGGTGTAAGGTTAGGTTGTTTATTTGGGATTTTTCTTATTTCCTGAGTTAAGACTGTATTGCTATAAACTTCCCTCATAGAACTGCTCTTGCTGCATCCCATAGATTTTGGATCACTGTGTTTCATTTTCATTTGTCTCTAGGTATTTTTTGATTTCCTCTTTGATTTCTTCAGTGATCTCGGTTATTTAGCAGCATATTGTTTAGCATCCATGTGTTTGTGTTTGGTTTTTTTTTTCTTATAGTTGACTTATAATCTCATAGCACTGTGGTTGGAAAAGATACTTGATTTGATTTCAATTTTCTTAGATTATACTAAGGCTTGCTTTGTGACCTAGCATGTGATCAATCCTGGAGAATGTTCTATGTGCTCTTGAGAAGAATGTGAATTCTGCTGCTTTGGGATGGAATGCTCTATAAATATCAAGTAAGTTCATCTGGTCTAATGTGTCATTTAAGGCCTTTGTTTCCTTGTTGATTTTCTATCTGGATGATCTGTTCATTGATGTAAGTGGGGTGTTAAAGTCCTCTACAATTATTGTGTTACTGTTGATTTCTCCCTTTATGGCTCTTAGTATTTGCCTTATATATTGAGGTGCTCCTAAGTTGGGTATATATATACTTACAATTGTTATATCTTCTTCTTGGATTAATTCCTTGATCATTGTGTATTGTCCTTCTTTGTCTCTTGTAACAGTCTTTATTTTAAAGTCTATCTTGTCTGATATGAGTATTGCTTCTTTAGCTTTCTTTTGATTTCCATTTGCATGGGATACCTTTTTCCATCCCCCTCACTTTCAGTCTGTATGTGTCGCTAGACCTGAAGCAGGTATCTTGTAGACCGCATATATACATGTCTTGATTTTGTACCCATTCAGCCAGTCTATGGAGCCCAAGCCCACTGGGACTGTTGGTCAACCTGCACTGCAGAGAGGAAGAACACAAGGTCAGCGACAATCCAGGTCCCCCAGCCCAGCCCCTGCACCAGGGGTGGTGGAGGACCTGGGTGCAGATGAGTACAGTGGCATGCGCGTGCCACCCCCACCCTCTCGTTCCACATTCTCCCCTGGGAAACAGGTCCATGGAGCTGCCCTCCAACATCCTCCACCTTTCATCTCCACCTGCCTCTCCCCTTTCCCCAATGTTACCAGCTTTGGTCTTCTTTCTCAGGGTTGATTTGGCCATTTAACATCTTTTGTGATTCCATGTGAATTTTAGGACTGTGTTTTCTATTTTTGTAAAGAATGCCATTAGAATTTTTATAGGGATTGCATTGAATTTTTACAGGGATTTGCTTTGAATGGTATGGCATTTTAACAATATTAATTCTCTGAATCCCTGAACACAAAATTTCTTTCCATTTGTTTGTGTCTTCTTCAATTGCTTTTTATACCTTGTAATAATTTTTAATGTAGAGATGTTTCACCTCCTTGGTTAAATTTATTCTTAAATATTTTATTATTTTTGATGCTATTGTTAATGGGATTGCATTCTTAACTTCTCTTTCTTGTAGTTCATTATTTGTGTATAGAAATGCAACTGATTTTTGCAGATTGAATTTTTTTCCTGCAATTCTATAGAATTCATTTATTAGTTCTAATAGTTTTTGTTGTTACTGTTCTAGTTGTATAAGATTATGTCACCTGCAAACAGAGACAATTTTCTTCTTCCTTTACTGTTTAGATAGGCTACATTTCTTTTTTGTATTAATCACTCTGGTTAGGATTTCCAGTACCATGTTGAATAGAAGTTGTGAGAGTAGGCACCCTTGTCTTGTCCTGATCTTAGAGGAAAAGCTTTCAGCTTTTCACTGTTGAGTATGATATTAGCTATCATACTCATACTTGTCATATATGTCCTTTATTAAGTGATTTATATTCCTTCTATACCTAATTTGTTGAGAGTTTATCATGAAAGGATGTTGAATTTTGACGAATGCTGCTTCTGCATCTATTGAGAGGATCATATGATTTTTATCCTTCAATCTGTTAATGTGGTGTATCACAATTATTGATTTGTATATGTTGAATACCAGGGTTAAATTCCACTTGATCATGGTGTATAATCCTTTTAATATGCTGTTGTATTCAGCCTGCTAATACTTGGCTGAGGATTTTTGCATCTATGTTCATCAGGGATAGTGTACTGTTCTTTTCTTGTTGTTTTCTTTTCTGGTTTTGATATCAGGGTAATGTTGGCCTTCTAAAATAAATTTAGAAGTATTCCTCCCTCTTCAATTGTTTTGGAAGAATTTGAGAAGGAATGGCATTAATTCTTTAAATGTTTGGTAGAATTCTCTGTTGAAACCTGCGCTTTTCTATTTGGGGAGATTTAAAAATTACTAATTAAATCTTCTTGCTTGTTACTGGTTTGTTCAGATTTTTAATTTGTTCATGATTCAGTCTTGGTTGACTGTATGTTCCTAGGAATTTATTCATTCCCTTTAGGTTATCCAATTTGCTGGATTATAATTGTTCACAGTAGTCTTCTATGATCCTTTGTAGTTCTGTGCTATCAGTTGTAATGTCTCCTCTTTCATTCTAATTCTGTCTTAGTCTACCTAAAGGTTTGTCAGTTTTGTTTATCTTTTCAAAATGCCAGCTTTTATTGTTGTTGGCCTTTTCTATTTTTCTTCTTTCCTCTACTTCATTTACTTCTGCTCTGATCTTTGTTATTTCCTTCCTTCTGCTAACTTTGTGCTTAGTTTGTTCTTTTTCTAGTTCTTTGAGATGTAGACTTAGGTTGTATATTTGACATATTTTTTCTTCATGTAGTCATTCATCACTCTAAACTTACTTCCTAGAACTGCTTTTGTAGCATCCTGTAAGTCTTGGTATGTTGTGTTTCTATTTTCATTTGTCTGAAGTTACTCCAAATTTTTCTTTTGATTTCTTCTTTGACCCATTGGTTGTTCAGGAGGGTGTTATTTAATTTCTATATATTTTTTAGTTTTCCAGTTTTCCTACTTTTATTTATTTTTCATTTTATATTATTGTGATTAGAAAAGATATTTGGTATGATTTTAATTTTCTTCCATTTGCTAAGACTGCTATGACCTAACATATGATCTATCCTGGAGAATGTTCTGTGTGCACTTGAGAAGAATGTGTATTCTGCTGCTGTTGGAAGGAATGCTTTATATATGTGTTAGCTCAATTTGGTCTAAACTAGAGTTCAAGTCCAATGTTTTCTTATTGATTTTCTGGCTGGATGATCTACCGATTGTTGAAAGTGGGCTGTTAAAATGCCAGCTATTGTAGTGCTGTTTATTTTCCCGTTTAGATCTGTTAGCATTTGTTTAATATATTTAGGAGGTCTGATGTTGGGTACATATATATTTATAATTGTTATATCCTTTTGATGAACTGACCCCTTTATTATTATATAATGACTCTCTTTGTCTTTTGCTGCAGTTTTTTTTTTTTTTTTTTTTTTTTTTTTTCGGTATGCGGGCCTCTCACTGTTGTGGCCTCTCCCGTTGCGGAGCACAGGCTCCGGACACGCAGGCTCCGGACGCGCAGGCTCAGCGGCCATGGCTCACGGGCCCAGCCGCTCCGCGGCATATGGGATCCTCCCAGACCGGGGCACGAACCCGTATCCCCTGCATCGGCAGGCGGACTCTCAACCACTGCGCCACCAGGGAGGCCCTTGCTGCAGTTTTTGACTTGAAATCTATTTTGTCTGATATAAGTATAGCTACCCATGATTTCTTGGTTATCATTTGCATGGGATATCTTTTTCCTCCCTTAAAACTTAAAGGCTATTTGTGTTCTTAAAGCTGAAGTATGTATCTGGTAGGCAGCATAATTGGGTCTTTTTTTTGTTTGTCTGTTTTGGTTTTTTACCCATTCAGTCACTCTATGTCTTTGGATTGGATAATTTAATCCATTTACATTTAAAGTAATCATTGATAGGTAAGGACTTACTAATGTCATCTTGTTAATTTTTTTTCTGGCTGTTTTGCAGTTTCTTGTCCCTTTCTTCTCTTGCTGTCTTACTTTGTGATTTCTTTCCATAGTGGTATGCTTTGATACCCTTCTCTATATCTTTTGGTATCTACTACAGATTTTTGCTTGCTCTTACCATGAAGCTTATATAAAACATCATACAGTTACAACAGTGTATTTTAAGTTGATAACAACTTAACTTCAACTGCATACAAAAACTACCCTTTATTCCCCCCATTTTATGTTCTCCTCCAAATAGATAATTTCAAGTGACCTGTCTTCAAGTCGAGATACATTCTTTTGTTTTCTCAAGTCAGCTGTTAATATTCTCTAATACAATTTTCATTCCATTCATTGTTTTCTTCAGTTCCAGAATTTTAGTTCTTTTTTTTTTTTTTTAATAATTTCTGTCTCTCTGTTAAACTTCTCATTTTGTTTGTGTGTTGTTTTTCTGATTTCATTGAATTATCTTTCTTTGTTTTCATGGAGCTCACTGAGTTTCCTTAAAGCATCTGTTTTGAATTCTTTATCATTCAATCCATAGATCTATATTTGTGAGGTAGGTTATTGGGAAATTATTATGTTCCTTTGGTGGTTTCATATTTCTTTGATTTTTCATATGTTCCTTGAAGAGTTGCACTGCTATCTTTGCATTTGAAGAAGCAGTAACCTCTGGTCTTTACTGTCTGGCTTTGGGAGACAATTTCTGTCATCCTGGCTAGGGATTCTGAGAATTTCTCAGACCTTTTCTATGGATATACCCACTCCACACTTCTTGTTCCCTTTTTTTTTGTGGGGGGCGGGGTGATTCTTAAGATTTGTATGCCTTCTTTTAATCCAACAAACTAGACCTCGTGCTGACAGCATTAGCTTTACTTTTTCCTAAGGTGGTGATGAATGTTCAAGTTTGTTTGCTTTCTCACAGTCTTGCAGAGTTGGGCCAGCTTTCTGCGTGTGCTCACCAGCTCTCTGCCAATGCTTGTACTTGCCACCTGAGGGGCACACACAGGGAGCTGGTTATAAGGCAGAAGGTTATGTGGGTGAGGTGTGGGGAGTGTTGGGAATGTCTGTGGGCCAGCTGGGGGGATCTGCTGGCAAAGACCCTCCAGAAGTTTGTGGGTGGTCCCTCTAATGGAGTCTGCAAAGCAGTTAGGAGGATTTGTATCTCTTTGATGCATTCCAAGCCCTGCCTCCTGTGCTCCCAGTCTCTCCCCACTCTCAGCTGTGCAACCTACCTCGGTATTCTGGAAGGGGTGAGAAAGAAGTGGGCCTCTTTGGCAGTGACCTGCACAGCTGGGGAAACTGGGCACTCACTCAGACACTCACTTGCTGCTGTGGAAGAAATTCCAGGCCTAGGGGGTCTCTTTTGCCACTGAGCTGTGTGTCTTGTGGGAGGGAAGACACAAATGAAGTAAAACTGCTTTTTTTGCCCTCTGTAATGTGTCCAATCTTGGATTTACTTTTTGCTCCAAGTATGTGCTAGAACTTCTCCACTGGACTCCTGGAATTCCACAAAGGTACTCTCATTTGTGGGTGTTGTCAAAACCAGTGTTCTTTGAAGGAAAGATGGTAGAAAACTCCTATTTCACCATTTTGTTGCTGTCACTCCTGTGGTTTATTCCACTGAATGGTTTTGTATGTTGAACATCCCAGAATTCTGAGAATAAATCTCACTTCGTTGTGATGTATAAACCTTTCAATATTGAAAGGTTTGCTAGTATTTTGTGAAGGATATTTGGATCTTAATATATCAATGGAAGGAAGGAATGCAACGTATGGCAGTTAAGATGGAAGAACAAAAATTTAAGTTAGAAAGTTGAAAGAACAGTTTTACATATTGTTATTTCATATTTTGACAATTATCAATGAAAGAGACAATGAACTTGACATTGCACACCTGTGAAAATTATAATTAAATATTTTACAAATGTGATAGGACAGTTTGAATTGCACTTTCCCTCAAAAGAAGATCCTCGTATAGGAAAATCATGGATCTGGAATCTATTTCTTTCATTGAAAGACATTTTAGGGGACTTCCCTGGTGGTCCAGTGGTTAAGAATCTGCCTTCCAATGCAGGGAACGCAGGTTCCATCCTGATGGGGGAACTAGGATCCCACACGCTGCGGGGCAACTAAGCCTGCATGCCATAACTAGAGAGTCTGCGTGCTGCAACTACAGAGCCCACACGCTCCGGAGCCTCTGTGCCACAACTACAGAGCCTGCACGCCGCAACTACCGAGCCTGCGCACTGTGGAGCCTGCATGTCACAACTAGAGAGAAGCCTTGGTGCCGCAGCTAAGACCTGATGCAGGCAAATAAATAAATAAATAAATAAATAATTTAAAAAGAAAAAGAAAGACATTTTAAATTCTAACCATTACTATATGGGATAAACTGTCAGACCTACCTACTTATGAGGATTGAATATGAATTTTGAAAATACATCATCAGTTCATTTTGGATAAAGCTTAAGAATGAACCACGAATTTACTGAAATTGCTTTATAATCTATTCTTCCATCACCATTAACATACCTCCGTAAGATAGTTTTCCTGCCTTGAGAACTTAGAGATGGTTTAGACATAAATTTTTCCCTGCAAGTGGTGCTTTTATCAATCCAACCTGATTTAGATAAATGACTAAACAAGAAATAATCTTATTTGTCACACTGAAAGCTTTAAATATTTATATACATTGTTTTCATTCAAAGTGTGCTTACAGGCTTTAATATGTAGAATAGAAATTTCACTAATACCTTTGCTTTCCTTAAAACTGTAGAACAGGTACCAGTGCAGCAGCCATTGTCTGTAATAAATGCTATATATATTGGCAAATTTTGTCAGAATAAAGTGTAATTTCTTAAATTATTTTCTTTGTTATCTTTGTTCCAATTTTTTTTAAATATATAAATTTATTTATCTTTGGCTGCGTTGGGTCTTTGTTGCTGTGCGCGGGCTCTCTCTAGTTGTAGCGAGCAGGGGCTACCCTTCGCTGTGGTGCGTGGGCTTCTCATTGCGGTGGCTTCTCTTGTTGCCGAGCACGGACGCTAGGTGCACGGGCTTCAGTAGTCGTGGCTCGCGGGCTTCAGTAGCTGTGGTTCACGGGCTCTAGAGCGCAGGCTCAGTAGTTGTGGCGCAGGGGCTTAGTTGCTCTGTGGCATGTGGGATCTTCCCGGACCAGGGATCGCACCCGTGTCCCCTGCATTGGCAGGCGGATTCTTAACCACTGCGCCCAGGGAAGTCCCGGAGTAATATATTTTATCTTAAAAGTAAATGATGAATTTAAAAAAAAACTGGTCTTTCATCATGGACAGTAAGTAGCACTGGTCTAAACAGCTAGTCTTGTGTTCCTTGAGGGCAGACATTGCATTCTATTCTAGTTTGCCTGAGAGTGGGCCTTAGGCAACTATTTATTAAATAAATGAATTTTCAATCTCCAACGTTGGGTCCAGGGCGTTAATATATAAAATCCCTACTACAATTCCTCAATGATTAGACTCGCTAACATTTACTGAAGTTTATCAAACGGCAGGGTCTGTGCCAAGCGCTTTACCTCCCACCGCCTTTTTCACTCACGTTCTCCTTCCTCCGGGGAAGGGGGCGGGCTCAGCACCACGACCCGCCCTGTCTGTGCATTCGTTGGTCGAGCCTGACGCCCGTTACTGCCGAGTCCCGGCCAAACCACGCCTCCACGCCGTTCGTCTGGCCCAGAGAGGGCGTGTCTATCGTCCCGCCGGACTATCCAGTCGGTCTCCTCTCGTGAGAATCGGTACGCCCTAGAGGACCGGAGCGGTGTGGGTGGGGCCGTGTTCCGCGGTCCCTCGGAGCCCGCGCACGCCGCGCCCTGCCCCCTCGGCACGCAGGCTCCGCGCGAGCTCGCGCTCTTCAGAGTCTCAGTGTGGCCAGCGGGGACCGACGGGCGGAGGCTGGGCTGCTGAAGTACGAGGGGCGGAGCCCGGGCCGCCGCCGCCGCCGCTGCCGCCAGAGAGGAGCATGTCTGCAACTCGAGCCAAGAAAGTGAAGATGGCCACCAAATCATGCTCTGAGTGCGACCAACAGGTGGGCGCCGGGGACCGGGCACCGGGCACACGGCCCGGTGGGGCGGGTGCGCGCGGGTGGGCGTCCGTTGCCGGCGGCCGCTGGCTGTGGAGAGGCCGCCTCGCGGGGGTCCCAGCGGCTGAGCGTGTGGGCCGGCCCTCGAGCTCTGGCCACGATGGGAGCCCGCAACCGGCCGGGTAGAGCCGAGAAGCGCCCGGGGCCGCGGCCCGGCCGGTGCCCACCTGGCGGCGGTCAGACGGGCGAGTATCTTGCCCTGTGGCCAGCCGCGTGAGAGGGGGCGTGGATTTATCGTGAGCTGACGGGGCGCCCTGTCCGGACCCTCCCCGAATCGCCTGTCCGGCTCCGGTGACAGCGGCAGGAGTGTGGGGCAGCAGCCCAAGTGGACGAGTTCGGTCCCTCAGCCCCCTCCTGCCCCGAAGAGAATGCCCGATGTGCCGACTCCGAGTCCGGGCTCCTGGCTCCGAAATCCGCCTTCTGCCAGGCAGGGTTGCTTTGTTCCCGTTTCAGATGTGTACGGTGGACCCCCAAAACTGTTCCCCCGCGACCTGGGCGGATGCTTAAATGTGACAGAAAGGCCCGCAGTGTAATGATGTTTTCCTCTTAGACTTAAGTAAATTGGTGGTGATCTTTATGCTTTTTAACAACTTTCATAACCCCAATAGTCATTAATTTGGTCTAATTTTTAGTAGAACACTTTTAAATACTGTCTCCGTTAAAGTCCTGTTTTTCTAGGTGCTCCCCTCTTAATATGCTGTATATTCTTGTTAACTTTTTAAAAGATGAATTTACCTTTCTTGAACTTTTTTTTTTTTTTTTTTTTTTTTCTTTTTGCAGTATGTGGGCCTCTCACTGTTGTGGCCTCTCCCGTTGCGAAGCACAGGCTCCGGATGCGCAGGCCCAGCGGCCATGGCTCACGGGCCCAGCCGCTCCGCGGCATATGGGATCCTCCCAGACCGGGGCACGAACCCGTATCCCCTGCATCGGCAGGCGGACTCTTAACCACTGCGCCACCAGGGAGGCCCCCTTTCTTGAACTTTTAATATCTGCTTTCTAAACTAAATTCACTAGGTCAGTCAATGGCTTTATGACCACTAGTGGCCTGGGGTTCAGATAGACATTCAAACTTAAAAGGGTTCAGCTATGGGGACTTCCCTGGTGGTCCAGTGGTAAAGAATCCGCCTTCCCATGCAGGGGACGAGGGTTCGATCCCTGGTCGGGGAACTAAGATCCCTCATGCCGCGGGGCAACTAAGCCCGCGTGCCACAACTGTTGAGCTCTGGTGCCTCAACGAGAGAGCCCGCATGTCACAATTAGAGAGAAGCCCGCGTGCCGCAACTAGAGAGAAACACGAGGAGACTGCGCGCCATAATGGAAAGATCCTGCATGCCTCAACAAAGATCCCATGTGCTGCAACTAAGACCCGACGCAGCCAAAAAAAAAAAAAGGAAAATAAATAAATAAAATATTTTTTTTTAAAAAGGGGAGCTCAGCTATGACAGTAAACAATGCATGTGATCAGCACAGCATCAGAACAGCATCAAATGACAGCTCAGGTTTAAAGGAAAAAAAACCATGCAGGTGGTGCAAGAGCGACCATGGCTTAGAAATTTCATGTTTCTTAGCCCATGAGCAAGGCCTTAGCTTCCAAGGTTTTGCAGAGAATGGCATGATTATACTGTACTTAGGGAGCCCAAAGCTGTGGCTTCTCACCAGGTGCCTTCCAGTCCAGATGCCAGCAAGGGGTCATTTTTACCCTAGGCAATATTGCTTAGTAATGTAATAGAGCCGGCAGTGCAGAGCTCTTAGAACTCCGCCCTTGCTGCCCGCTGTTACTCCCCCCACCCCGTTACCTGGCAACGTTACTGGGAGACCATTAATGCTGTTTGGTTAGAGCAGCGTTAGAGGTCCTGCTCAGCCATTGGTCGGTGCTACAGTGGGCCCCATTCAGCCGTTGGTCTGCATCGCAGTGGGTCCCTCCCCCAAACGATCAACTGTCAATGAGCTCCTTGTTGGCCCATTCAGCCAACAGTCAGCAGTGCCATGGTCATCAGGCGGAGAGTGAGGTAAGAGGCGGATCCCAGCATTCTCACCGGGCCCTCCAGCTCACCCCGCCTCGAGCCAGTGACTGAGTTGGGGGGCCCAGGGAACAGGTTGGGGGCTGTGTCCTGCAGGGCTCCAGAGCCCTTGCCAAGACCGCCCACTGGCCGGGCGCAGGCCTTGAGGTGGTGGTGAACCTCTCACCCATACCTGCCTCTGCGACCTAATGGCAGCAGCAGTCTGCATGGGACGCAGTTTTCGGGACTTGGCCCCCACTGTTTGGGTGGCCTTGAGGAGCCTGAGGGCCAGTTGGGTCCTGGTCGCCTGGCTCCTTAAGCGATGACAGCTGGGCAGGGTCTGGGGACCAGGTCCTGAGGGAGCCATCAAGTGAGATCTGCCTCTTCAGCCAGGCCTGGGCACTGGTGGGATGACCCACACTGGGTGCTGGACGAATGCTCTGGGGCAGGGTAACCGGTGCCCCTGGAGCCACCCCCTTCTCTTAGCTAGGCCTGGACCTCAGAGGGTGAGAGTCGTGCCTTGGGACCTTCCCTTTTCTTGTCAGGATAGAGAGTAACATTTGTTTGGTAGAGATTTATAGGAACATCGTTTCCTGACCACGACCTGACCTCAGACAAAGGGTCTGACACCAAGAAGTTTGCAACAACTAACAGTACCCCTCCCTCACCTTTCCTGTAAGAGGGCTTTGCTGAAAGCTTTCAGGGAGTTTGGGGGTTTTAAGGCATGAGCCACCCATCTCTTTGCATGGCCCTGCAATAAACCTTTCTCTGTTCCAAACTCCAGTGTTTTGGTACTGTTTGGCCTCTGTGCGTCAGGCACATGGGCTTGCATTTTGGTAACAGTAACACTGCTGCCGTTCCATCTTTATCAAGTTGACAGGGTCAGAGTGATAGAAGATTGACCAAAGGTGTTTTTTCTCATGATGGAGTTTTGTTAACCCTTTATTAGTGTGTCATACATAACCCAATGAAAAAAATTTTTTTACTGACTTCTATATGTATAATATTTGATTATTCTTAACCAGAAAAAGGAGTTCATTTAAAGCTCCCTCAATTAAAACCATTTGTAAGACATCTTTTATGCCAAAATGCAGACCTTAATGTGTATTTCTTTTCAAAATAATTACCTTTCCTTTTACTTTCCCTCTCTCAGCAAGAGAAACTTACTGCCTCTACTTTCAGCATTGTTTTCAGTGTACAGGTTTTGTACATATTTTGTTAAATTTATCTCTATGAATTTAATTTTTTGGATGCTACTGTAATTGGAATTGTTTTAAAATTTTCATTTTATCAGTGTTCATTAATTATATATAGGAATACAATTGTTTTTTTACTGTGGTAAAAACATAAAATTCACCATGTAAACCATTTTAAAGTATATACTTATATATACTTCAGTGGGATTAATACATTCACAATGTGGTACAACCATCACCACTATCTAGTTCCAGAACATTTTCATCATTCCAAGAAGAGAACCTGTTTTCATTAAGCAGTCACTCCCTGATTCACCCTCTCTCTAGCCCCTAGTAACTACTAATTTGCTTTCTGTTTCAATGGACTAGTCATGCAATATGTGTCCTTTGATATCTGACTTCTTTTGTTTAGATTATCCATGTTGTATCATATATCAGTACTTCGTTCCTTTTTATGCCCAAATGACATTCCATTGTGTGAATGTATCACATTTTGTTAGTCCATTCATTAGTTGATGGACATTTTGGTGGTTTCCACCTTTTGGTTATCGTGAATAGTACTGCTATGAATATTCATGTACAAGTTTTTCTTTTGTGTGTGTTTGTTTAATATGTTCTATTTACTACTCAATTTTTGTTTATTGGCCATACCACGTGGCTCGCGGGATCTCAGTTCCCCAACCAGGGATTGAACCCAGGCCATGGCAGTGAAAGTGCTGACTCCTAACCAGTAGGCCACCAGGGAACTCCCACAACTCCCATGAGTGGAACTGCATGGTCATATTGTAATTCTGTGTTTAACTTATTGAGGGATTGTCAAACTGTTGTCCACAGGAGTTGTTGCATTTTACATTCCCACCAACATTGTATGAAGGTTCTAATTTTCCCATATCCTCACCCACACTTGTTATTTTTTGTTTTTAGAAGAATTAGTATAGTTTGACACCAAAAAAAAAAAAAAAAAAGAAAAGAAAGAAAAGAAAATTCTCATGTTTGAAAAGCTTTAAGCTGCATTGTTGGCTCTTTATAACCATGACCAAACCTGTCAATTTCTCAGCGGAGAGCATGCTGGGAGGATGGAGGAGAAAAATGGATACGATGATATCTTCCTAGTTCTGGAGGGTCCTCTGGAATGTAATTTCCTAGAGCTTGTTATTAATTCAACAAATATTTATTAAGCACATGCTGTGTCAGAGACTGTTCTAGTTCAGGAAGTAAAACAGTGAATAAAGGAGACAAATAGCCCTTCTGCCTGTTGGGGGGTGGGGATTAGAATAGTCATCCTAGGGCTTCCCTGGTGGCGCAGTGGTTGAGTGTCTGCCTGCCGATGCAGGGGACACAGGTTCGTGCCCCAGTCCGGGAAGATCCCACATGCCACGGAGCGGCTGGGCCCGTGAGCCATGGCCGCTGAGCCTGCGCGTCCGGAGCCTGTGCTCCGCAACGGGAGAGGCCACAACGGTGAGAGGCCGGCGTACCGCAAAAAAAAAAAAAAAAATAGTCATCCTAGAGCATGTGAAGTGGGATATCATTGTGGTTTTGATTTGCATTTCCCTAATAATTAAAGGCTTTAAACATCTTTTCATATGCTTCTTGGTCATTAATATATATTCCTTGGAGAAATATCTATTCAGGTTCGTTGCCCATTTTTTTTTGTGGTACGTGGGCCTCTCACTGTTGTGTCCTCTCCCGTTGCGGAGCACAGGCTCCGGACGTGTAGGCCCATTGGCCATGGCTCACGGGACCAGCCGCTCTGCAGCATGTGGGATCTTCCCGGACCGGGGCACGAACCCGTGTCCCCTGCATCAGCAGGCGGACTCTCAACCACTGTGCCACCAGAGAAGCCCCGTTGCCCATTTTTTAAAAAATATATTTTTTAATTTATTGGCTGCATCGGGTCTTAGTTGCTGCACGTGGGCTCTTCGTTATGGTACAGTCTTCTCTCTAATTGTGGCCCGCGGGCTCCAGAGCACGTGGGCTCTGTAGTTGTGCTGCATGGGCTTAGTTGCCCCAAAGCATGTGGGATCTTAATTCCTCAAACCTGCGTCCCCTGCATTGGAAGGCGGATTCTTAACCACTGGACCACCAGGGAAGTCCCTCGCTGCCTATTTTTGAGTTGTTAATTGCGTTGTTTTTACTGTTTGAGTTCTAAGAGGTTTTGTATATCCTGGGTACTAAACCCTTATCAGATATATGATTTGCAAATATTCGCAAAAACCCATTGATAGTGCCCTTTGATGCACAAAAGTTTTTCATTTTGATGTAGTCCAATATGTCTTTTTTTCTTTTGTTGCTTGTGCTTTTGGTGTCACAACTAAGAAACTATTGCCAGACCCAAGGTTATAATGATTTACCCATTTTCTCATGTAAGAGTTGTATACTTTTAGTTGTTATATATATTCCTTGATTCATTTTGAGTTAATTTTTGTATATGGTTTGAGGTAAGGGTTCAGCTTCATTCTTTTGTATGTGGATATCCCACTGTTCCAGCTCCTTTAGTTGAAGAGACTGTTTTTTCCTCATTGAGTGGTCTTGGCACCATTGTTGAAAGTCAGTTGACAATAGATTGATGGGTGTATTTCTGGACCCTCAGTTCTGCTCCATTGATCTATATGTCTGTTATGCCAGCACTACACTGTTTTGTTTAGTTTTTCTTTTCTCACGGATACACAGGCTTCTTTTAAAGACTTAAAAAATAAACTGAAGTATAGCTGATTTACAATGTTGTGTTAGTTTCAGGGGTACAGCAACGTGATTCATATACATATATATATATCCTTTTTCAGATTTTTTTCCATTATATGTTATTAAAAGATATTGAATATAGTTCCTTGTCTTATACGGTAGGTCCTTGTTGTTTATCTGTTTTATATATAGTAATGTGTATCTGTTAATTCCAAACTCCTAATTTATCCCCCCCTTCCCCTTTTGGCAACCATAAGTTTGTTTTCTATGTCTGTGAGTTTGTTTCTGTTTTGTAAATAAGTTCATGTTGTATCATTTTTTAAGATTCCGATATAAGTGATATCATATAGTATTTGTCTTTCTCTGTCTGACTTACTTCACTTAGTATGATAATCTCTAGGTCCATCCATGTTGCTGCAAATGGCATTATTTCATTCCTTTTTAGAATGAGTAATATTCCAGGGTGTGTGTGTATGTATATGTGTGTGTGTATATATATCACATCCTTTTTATCCATTCATCTGTTGATGGATACTTAGGTTGCTTCCATGTCTTGGCTATTGTAAATAGTGCTGCTATAAACATAGGAGTGCATGTATCTTTTCAAATAATAGTTTTGTCTAGGTATATGCCCGTAAGTGGGATTGCTGGATCATATGGTAACTCTACTTTAGTTTTTGAGGAACCTCCACACTATTTTCCATAGTGGCTGCACCAATTTACATTCCCATCAACAGTGTAAGAGGGGTCTCTTTTCTCCACACCCTCTCCAGCATTTATTTTTATTTATTTTTCAATAAATTTATTTTTATATATTTATTTATTTTTGGCTGTGTTGGGTCTTCATTGCTACGCGCAGCCTTTCTCTAGTTGTGGCGAGCGGGGGCTACTCCTTGTTGCAGTGCGCGGGCTTCTCATTGCAGTGGCTTCTCTTGTTGTGGAGCATGGGCTCTAGGTGTATGGGCTTCAGTAGTTGTGGCTTGCGGGCTCTAGAGCACAGGCTCAGTAGCTGTGGTGCATGGGCTTAGTCGCTCTGTGGTATGTGGGATTTTCCTGGACCAGGGCCCGAACCCGCATCCCCTGTATTGGCAGGCAGATTCTTAATCTCTGCACCACCAGGGAAGCCCTCCAGCATTTATTATTTGTAGACTTTTTAATGATGGCTATACTGACCTGTGTGAGGTGATATCTCGTACTTTTGATTTGCATTTCTCTAATAATTAGCGATGCTGAGCATCTTCAGGTACCTATTGGACATCTGTTTATCTTCTTTGGAGAAGTGTCTAGTTAGCTCTTCTGCCCACTTATTGATTGGGTTGTTTGTTTTTTTTTTGATATTGAGCTGTAGGAGCTGTTTATATATTTTGGAAATTAAGCCCTTATCAGTCACATCATTTGCAAATATTTTCTCCCATTCTATAGGTCGTCTTTTCATTTTGTTTACGGTTTTCTGTGCAAAAGCTTATAAGTTTGATTAGGTCCCATTTGTTTATTTTGCTTTTATTTCTATTGCCTTGGGAGACTGATCTAAGAAAGTGTTGCTATGATTTATGTCAGAGAATGTTTTGCCTATGTTCTCTTCTAGGAGTTTTATGGTGTCATGTCTTATACGTAAGTCTTTAAGCCATGTTGAGTTTATTTTTGTGTTTGGTGTGAGGGAATGTTCTAACTTCATTGATTTACATGCAGCTGTCCAGCTTTCCCAACACTACTTGCAGAAGAGACTGTCTTTTCTACATTGTATATTCTTGTCTTCTTTGTCCAAGATTAATTTTAAAGGCTTTAAAAAAATTGAGGTGTAATTAAATGAGTGGTTACCAGTGGGGAGAAAGAAGGGGGGATGGGTGATATAGGGGTAGGGGATTAAGAAGTACAAACTATCATGTATAAATAAGCTACAAGGATATATTGTACAACACAGGGAATATAGCCAATATTTTATAATAACTATAAATGGAGTATAACCTTTAAAAATTTTGTATCACTGTATTATACACCTGTAGCATATAATATTGCACATCGACTATACATCAATTTTTTAAATTAAGGTATAATTATATATTATATGCATAATTATATATTACATACATTATTATAAATATATGACTAAGGAGAAAATATTTGCAAATGATGCGACCGACAAGGGCTCAATTTCCAAAATACACAAACAGCTCATATAACTCAATAACAACAACAAAAAAACGCAGTTGAAAAATGGGCAGAAGACCTAAATAGACATTTCTCCAAAGAAGACATACAGATGGCCAATAGGCACATGAAAAGGTGCTCATCATTGCTAATTATTAGAGAAATGCAAATCAAAACTATAATGAAGTGTACCACCTCACACTGGTCCGAATGGCCATCATTAAAAAGTCTACCTGGGGTGTGCTGAGAGCACAGGGCCTGAAGAAATGGCTTCTCTGTTTACAACAAACCCAAGAGGAATCTGGGTTCATTGTGAGAAGAGGCACAAAACTTGTGGCCTTCCTGTGAACAAATACCCAACACGTGTCCCCCTGCACCTCCATGTGGCTGCTGGGCAGGGCTCGATACTGGAAGGAAAGCTACAGTATTTACTGGGGGAGTTTTCCACCTAGAGCCTATCTGGTCCACACATGGGCGGGCCATGAGTGTTCTTATAGACATAAAGGCTTTGAACCTCTCTTTTCAAGGAAAGAAAAGAAAAAGAAAAGTAGATTCTATATGCCATTCTGGAAAAGGCAAAACTATGGAAACAATAAAAAGATCAGTGGTTGCCTGGAGTTTGCGGGGAGAGGGAGATGAATACACAGAGTACAGAAGTTTTTACGATCAGTGAAAATGCTTTGAATGACATAATAATGCTGGCCATATGTCATCATACTTTTGTCCAAACCCATAGAATGTGCAACACCATTCACTTCATTAAAGTGAACCCTAAGGTGAACTGTGGACTTTGGTGATTATCTGTCAATGCAGTTCATCCTTGGTGTTAAAAAAAAAAAAGGGTGCCACTCTGTTGATAATGGCTATGCGTGTGAGGGGAGGGGGAATTTGGGGGAATTTCTGTACCTTCCTGTCAATTTTGTTGTAAACCTAAAACTGCTTTAAAAAAAAGTCTCAAAAGAATTAACACTCGGGGTAGAAGTTTTTGGCAAAACTTTTGTTTCACTTTTATATATGTATACATATTATATGGTGTGTGTTTGTTGGATTGTGATGTAAACATTTTTTTTAGATCAAAAAAGTTTGCAGGCCACCATATTTAAGTTATACTGGCAAATAAAAGCACAAATTAACCTCAAAAAATAATACAAATAATAAATGCTGGAGAGGGTGTGAAGAAAAGGAAACCCTCTTAACTATTGCTGGGAATGTAAATTGGTGCAGCCACTATGGAAAACAGTGTGGAGGTTCCTCAAAAACTAAAAATAGAGTTACCATATGATCCAGCAATCCCATTTCTGGGCATATACCTAGACAAAACTATAAGTTGAAAAGATACATGCACCCCTACGTTTATAGCAGCACTATTTACAATAGCCAAAATATAGAAGCAACCTAAGTATCCATCGACAGCTGAATGGGTAAAGAAGATGTGGTATATATATATACCATGGAATATTACTCGTTCTAAAAAAGAATAAAATAATGCCATCTGCAGCAACATGGATGGACCTAGAGATTATCATACTAAGTGAAGTAAGTCAGAAGAGAAATACAAGTACCATATGATATCACTTATATGTGGAATCTAAAATACAACACAAATATACATATCTACGAAAGAAAAACAGACTTACAGACATAGAGAACAAACTTTTAGTTGCCAAGGGGTAGGGGGCCTGGGGGAGGGAAGGATTGGGAGTTTGGGATTAGCAGATGCAAACTGGTATATATAGAATGGATAAACAACAAGGTCCTCCTGTAGCACAGGGAACTATATTCAATATCCTGTGATAAACCGTAATGGAAGAGAATATGAGAAAGAATATATATATATATATATAACTGAATCACTTTTCTGTACTGCACAGATTAACATAACATTATAAATCAACTATACTTAAATAAAATATTTTAAAAGTTAAGGTATAATTGATATAATGTTATATTACATGTATTAGTTATAGCATTATATTAGTTTCAGGTGTACAATATAATGAATTGATGTTTGTATATATTGTGAAACGATCACACAATAAATCTTTGTTTATTTGTTTATTTATTTACAGCAGTTTTAGGTTCACAACAAAATTGAGAAGAGGGTACAGAGATTTCCCATATACCCTCTGCCCCCACACATGCATAGCCTCCCCCATATCAACATCCTCCACCAGACTGGTAAATTTGTTAAAATTGATAACCCTACATTGACACATCATTGTCATCTGAAGTCTATAGTTTACATTATGGTTCACTCTTGGTGTTGTACATTACATGTGTGGACAAAACATGTATCCACAATTACAGTATCACTGAGTATTTTCACTGCCCTAAAAATCCTCTGTGCTTTGCCTGTTCATCCCTCCCTCCCCCTCACCCCTGGGAACCACTGATCTTTTTACCATTTCCATAGTTTTGCCTTTTCCAGAATGTCGTATAGTTGGAATCATGCAGTGTGTGACCTTTTCAGATTGGCTTCTTTCACTTAGTAATACACATTTAAGCTTCCTCCATGTCTTTTCAGGGCTGGATAGCCTTTTTTTTTTTTTTTTTTTAAACACTGAATAATATTGCATTTTCTGGAAGTTCCACAGTTTATTTATCCATTTACCTACAGAGGGACATCTTGGTTTCTTCCAAGTTTTGGCAGTTGTGAATTAAGCTGTTGTAAAAATTGTGTGCAGGTTTTTGTGTGGATATAAGTTTTCACCTCTTTCAGGTAAGTATCAAGGAGCAAGATTGCTGGATTGTAAGATAACAGTATGTTTAGTTATGTAAGAAACTGCCAAACTGTCTTCCAAAGTGGCTGTGGCATTTTGCATTCCCACCAGCAATGAGAGTTCCTGTTGCTTCACATCCTTGTCAGACTTTGGTGTTGTCAGTGTTCTAGATTTTGGCCATTCTAATAAGTGTGTACTGGAATCTCATTGTTTTAGTTAGCATTTCCCTGATGACATATGATGTGGAGCATCTTTTCATATGCTTAAATTCTCTTGGTGACTGTCTTTTAAGGTCTTTGGCCCTTTAAAAAAAAATTGGGTTATTTTTCTTATTGTTGAGTTTTAAGAGTTTTTTGTATATTTTGGATAGCAGTCCTTTGTCAGATATGTCTCTTGCAAATCTTTTCTCCCAGTCTGTGGCTTGGTCTTTTCATTTTCTTGAAAGTATATTTTGCAGAGCAGAAAAAATTAATTTTAATGAAACCCAGCTTATCAGTTCTTTCTCTCATGATTGTGCCTTTGGTGTCATATGTAAAAAGTAATCACCAAACCCAAAGTCATCTAGATTTTCTCTTATGTTATCTTTTAGGAGTTTATAGTTTTGTGTTTTACATTTAGGTCTGTGATCCATTTTGAGTTAATTTTTGTGAAGGATGTAAGATCTGTGTCTAGATTCCATTTGTTGTTGTTGTTTTCATGTGGGTGTCTAGTTGTTCTAACACCATTTGTTGAAAAGACCATCTTTGCTCCATTGTATTGCCTTTGCTCCTTTGTCAAAGTTCAGTTGACTGATTTATGTGTGTCTATTTCTAGGCCCTTTATTTCTGTTCCATTGATTTATTTGTTCTTTCACCAGTATCACACTATCTTAGTTACTGTAGCTTTATAGTAAGACTCCAACTTTGTTCTTCTCCTTACATGTTGGGTTGGCTATTCTGGGTCTTTTGTCTCTACATGTAAAGTTTAGAATCTGCTTGTCGATATCCACAAAGTAACGTGACGGGCTTTTGATTGGGATTTCATTGATTCTTTAGATCAACTGGGAAGAACTGACATCTTGACAATATTGAGTCTCTTTATCCATGAACATGGAATACCCATATATTTTAGTTCTTTGATTTTGTTCATTATAGTTGTGTAGTTTTCCTAATATGGATCTTGTACAGTAAGTCCCCTACCTATGAACGAGTTCCATTCCGAGAGTGCGTTCTGTTCTGAGAGTGCGTTCGAAAGTCTCATTTGTTCATTAAGTCCAACAGAGTTAGCCTAGGTACCCAACTAACACAGTCAGCTATATAGTATTGTACTGTAATAGGTTGATAATACTTTTCACACAATAATACATAAAAAACAAACACAAAAAATAAAGAAAACATTTTAAAATCTTACAGTACAGTACCTTGAAAAGTACAGTAGTGCAGTACAACAGCTGGCATACAGGGGCTTGTATTGAGTGAACAGGCGAGAAGAGTTACTGGCTGGAGGAGGGAGAGGAGGGAGGAGATGGTAGAGCTGAAGGATCATAAGCAATAGGAGCCGGAGGGCAAGCTGCAATTTCACTCATGCCTGACGGTGATGGCACAGGTTCTGGTTCTTTGCTGGATTCAATTCTATGTACCTTCTTGAAGAAATGATCCGGTGATGTCTGGGTAGTAGCTCTTTTTTCCTCGTCATAGATGACATGGTAGCACTGGATTGCATTCTGAATGGCTGCTGCAACCTTCGTGTACCATTCTACATTCGGGTCCTGTGCCTCAAAAACTAACAGTGCCTCCTCAAATAAAATCCCCTTGCCGTTTCCTGCATTGTGAATCTCTTTGGTTCTTTAGTTACTTCTTCTTCCTCTTGTCTCTCTTCATCCTTTCTCTCGGCCTCCAATTCCATCAGGTCTTCATTAGGGAGCTCCTTGTGTTGCTCAGCAAGGAGTTCAATGAAGTCATCATCTTGCAGATCTCGCTCCAGCTTCGACCTCTTTGGACTCTCATCCACCTTTTCAAACCCACGAAAATCGTGAACAAACTGTGGGCAAAGATTCTTCCAAACCCCATTCATGATGACAACCGTAACCTCATGCCAAGCAAAGTAAATGTTTTTTATGGCCTTGTAGATGTTATAGTCCTTCCAAAGTTGTTGCAAGGTTGTTCCTGATTTGTGTCACTCGCCTTTACCGCCTGACTAAAAGTGTGACCTAAATAATATTTCTTGAAAGTTGCTATAACTCCCTGGTCCATAGGTTGGGTGAGCGACACAGTATTTGGTGGCAGATGCATTACTTCGACGTTAGGATAAAAGTTGTCCACGAATGGGGGTTGGCCAGGAGCATTGTCAAGCAGCAAAATAATGTTGAATGGGATGTCCTTCTCCAAGCAACATTTCATTACCTCCTGGATAAAGTGGTGGAAAAACCAGTCCTGGAAAATGGCCTGTGTAACCCAGGCTTTGGGGATACTCTATCACACAACAGGAAGAGAGCCCTTGGCTATGTTTTTAAGGGCTCTTGGGTTCTCTGAATGATAAACTAAGAGAGGCTTCAGCTTCATATCGCTGGAAGCATTGCCACCAAACAGAATTAGTGTATCCTTTGCTGCTTTATAGCCTGGCATCAACTGTTCCTTCTTACTGATGTAACTTTGGTCTGGCATCCTCTTCCAGTACAGTCCTGTCTCATCCACGTTAAAAAGCTGCTCGGGTAACTATGCGCCTTCATCCATAATTTCTCAAAGCATTTCAGGAAGTTCCTGGGCAGCTACTGTATCTGCACTCGCTGCCTCACCACTTACTTTTATGTTGTGAAGGTTGGTTCTAGCCTTGAACTGATGAAACCAGTCATGGCTGACATTAAAAGATGTGCCCTTTGATTCTTCACCATGTTTCTTCTTCAAGTCTTCATAAAGCCTTTTAGCTTTCTCTTGAATCAACATTAAGCTGAGTGGGACTTGACACTGATGCAGATCCTGCATCCACACACTGAGAAATTTCTCCATCTCCTCTATCACTTTTCCATGCTTCTTCAATATTACTGTTGACATCATTGGCACAGCAGACTTCACATGTTCCATGATCTTGTCCTTGTTCTTTAGAATCGTTGATGGTTGAACAATTCATGTTATAAGAATGAGCAATGTCTACCATCTTACTGCCTCGCTCCACTCTCTCAATTATTTTCACTTTTGTTTCCATCATTATTGCTTGGCGCTTCTTAGCAGTACCAGCTACATCACTGCTGCTTTTACACTTGCTTCTGGACATCCTGGGCTTGAAATAAAGATCCTGTACTCCTGTACTCTATACAGGACTGTAAAGTACACAGAAGCACAACCACTTGTAGAGGATGCATGCACGTGACAATGTACGCCAGACACTTGAACTAACTTATATGATTGGACATGTGAATGCACGTTCGCATCTTTGAGAGTTCGCAACTTGAAGGTTCGTACGTAGGGGACTTACTGTACATATTTTATTAGGTTTATACTTATGAATTGCATTTTTTTGCCATGCTAATTATAAATGGTATTGTGCTTTTAATTTCAAATTTCATTTGTTTATTCCTGGGATATAGGAAGGCAGTTGGCTTTTTTGCATTAACCTTGTTTCCTGTAATCTTGTTACAGTAGTTTATTTCAAGAGATTTTTGGTTATTTCATTTGGATTTCTACACAGACAATCGTGTCATCTGCAAAAAAGACAATTTTATTTATTCCTTTGTTATCAGTATGCCCTTTATTTCCTTTTCTTGTCTTATTGCATTAGCTGGGACTTCCAGTATGATGTTGAAAAGGAGTGGTGAGAGGGGACATCCTTTTCTTGTTCCTGATCTTAGTGAGAATGCTTCTTGGTTCCCACCATTAAGTATTATGTTACCTGTAGTTTTTTTGGTAGATATCTACTATAAAGTTGAGGAAGTTCCCCTCTATTCCTTGTTTACAGAAAGCATTTATCATGAATGGGTGTTGGATTTTTGTTAAATGTTTTTTCTGCATCTACAGACATACCTTGTTTTATTGCACTTTATTGTACAATACTTTGCAGATACTGCATTTTTTACACAGTGAAGGTTTGTAGCAGCCCTGCGTTGAGCAAGTCTATCAGTGCCATTTTTCCAACAGCATTATTTTTTAATTAAAGTATATACATTGTTTTTGTAGACATAATGGTATTACACACTTACTAAACTACAGTATAGTGTAAGCAATACTTTTATATGCACTGGGAAACCAAAAAATTCGTTTAACTCACTTTATTGTAGTAATCTAGAACTAAATCTGCACTATCTCAGAGGTGTGCCTATATTGATATGATTGTGTGATTTTTCTATACTCTGTTGATGTGATAGATTACATTATTTGATTTTTGAGTGTTGAACCAGCCTTCATACCTGAGATAAATCCCTCTTGGTTGTGGTATATGATTCGTTTTTTATATATTGTTGGATTCCATTTGCTAATATTTTGATTTTTCTCTATGGCTTGTTTTCTTTTTCATTGATTTCCTCTTTTATTATTTCCTTCCTTCTACTTGATTTTAATTTACTCTTACTTTTCCAGCTTCATGAAGAAAATTAATTTTAGACCTTTCTTTTCTAATATAATCTTTTAAAGTTACAAATTTCTCTCTGGACACTGGCTAACTGCATCCCACAAGTTTCGATATGTTGGGTTTTCATTATCATTTAGCTTATAATATTTTCTTTTTTTTTTTTTTTTTTTGCGGTATGCGGGCCTCTCACTGTTGTGGCCTCCCCCGTTGCGGAGCACAGGCTCCGGACGCGCAGGCTCCGGACGCGCAGGCTCAGCGGTCATGGCTCACGGGCCCAGCCGCTCCGCGGCATATGGGATCCTCCCAGACCGGGGCACGAACCCGTATCCCCTGCATCGGCAGGCGGACTCTCAACCACTTGCGCCACCAGGGAGGCCCTATAATATTTTCTAATATCCCTTTTGATTTCTTCTTTGACCTGTGGGGGGTTTTGTTGTTGTTGTTGTTGTTTTTAAAGAGTAAATTCCAGTTATTTTGGGTTTTCTAGATATCTTATTTTTATCGATTTTCAGTTTAATTCTTTTGTGGTCATATGACATCTCTTGAAGATTTCAGTCTTTTAAAATCTGTAAGAATTGTTTTATGGCCCATTATATAGTCCACTTTTTTGAGTGTTCCTTGTGTACTTAAAAGGAGTATACATTCTTTCTGCTGTTGGGTGTAATATTCTATAAATTTCTATTTTGTTAAGGTGGTTGATATTGTTATGCAGATATCTTTGCTAAATTTTTTTTCGTCTAGTTCTATAAATTACTGAGAGAAGTGTGCTAGAAATATCCAGTTATGATTGTGGATTTGACTGCTTCTCTTTTTAGTTCTCCCAATGTTTGTTTCATATATTTTGAAGCTCTCCCATTAAGCACTTATACATTTATAATTTTGTATCTTCCTAATGTTTTGACCTTTCTGTTATTAAATGTCTCTCTTTGTCTCCAGTAAATGCTGCTTACCTTGAAATTTGCTTTGTCTGATTTTATTGCAGCCGGTTTAACCTTCTTATACTTGTTGTTTGCATGGTTGAGTAGGAAAAACTCACTTCTTCCTCTCCTTTACTCTCCCATTACTACCACACTCACAACACTTCTGACATCAGATGTGTAGGGGGTTTTCCTATACTAAGCAATTCTCTGTGACACCAGCTGGATGTCCTACAGTTTAACTCAGTTCTGACACTATCTACCTGGAGTTGCAAGTATTAAGTCCCCAGGTTATCCACAACTTCTGTCCGACTTGGCTACAAATCAGAGGTTCCTATGACCTCCACCCCGTTGGATTATTATTTCCTAGACCAGATCACAAAACTCAGGGAAACACTGTGTAATAAAGGATATGATAAAGGATACAGAAGAACAGCCAGATGAAGAGATACATAGGGCAAGGTCTGGGAGAGGCGTGAGCACGGGAACTTTTATCCCCATAGGGTTAGGATGTATCACTCTCCCACTACTTAGATATGTTGACCAAACTGGAAGATCTCTGAACCCCATACTTTTGGGATTTTTATGGAGGCTTCATCACATAGACATGATGGATCATTGACTCCATCTGGAGAATTGGGGGTTGGGCTGAAAATTCCGAATTTCTAATTCCAAATTTCTAATCATGGCTTGGTCTTTCACCTCATTAGAACAAAAGACACTGCTATCACCCAGGAAATTCCAAGGGATTTAGGAACTCTGTATTAGGAACTGGGATCAATGACCAAATATTAGAACAAAACATGTTCCTAATGTTCTTATCACTTAGGAAATTACAAAGGTTTTAGAAGCTCCCTGCCAGGAACTGGTAAGGCAGGGTGAGGTGGACCAATATATTTTTCCTATTATCTTACAGTGGTGTATCTTTTTTCTTACTTTTTCCCTTTAACCTGTTAATGTCTTTGTATTTAAAGTGTGTTTCTTTGTATTTAAAGTAAACAGCTTAGTGTTGGTTTTGCTTTGTTATCCATCTGACGATGTCTGCCCTTTGATTGGAGAATTAATCCATTCACATATGATGTAACTTATATGTTTGGATTTAATTTTTTTTTTTGGCTGTTTATTTTCTGTCTCATCAGCTTTTTATTCTTCTGTTTCTCTTTTTCTCCCTCTTTTGTCTTAATTACATGTTATTGGTACTATGTTTTAATTTCTCTATTGGCCTTTTACCTTTATGTTTGCTTTTGTGTGTGTGTGTGTGTGTGTGTGTGTGTGTGTGTGTGTGTGTGATTGCTCTAGGAATTATGTTATGCAGCTCTAACTTATCACAGTCTAGAGGCAATATTGGATTAGTTCAGGAAAAATATAGGAATTTTGCAACCATCTAGTTCCCTTTACTTCTCCTAGCCTTTGTGCTATAATTAGAGTGATCAGCTTATCTCCTGATAAGTTTTATTTCCTAGTTTTAGCACTGAAAGTTCTGTGTCTGGGCAGCTCCCTCAGTCCTGGGCAAATTAGAAAGGTTGGTCATTTTTGCTATTGTTATCATCTTTGTTACATCTATAAATGTTATAAACTCAACAATGCGATGTACTTTTTGCTTTAAGTCAGAGGTGGGCAAAATATGGCTCTCAGGCAAAGTATGGCTCCCATACCAAATCTGGCTCCTGGCCTGTTTTTGTAGGACCCACAAGCTAAGAATGTTTTTTGCATTTTTTTTAAAGATCAAATATTTTGCATTTTTAAAGAGTTACTAAGAAAAAGGAAAAAGAAAAATATGAGACACGAACAGTTATATGACCCATAAGCCAAAAATATTTACTAATCTGTGCAAAAAAAGTCTGCTGATGCCTTCCTTAACCAACCATATATGTCTTTAAAAGAAAATAGTAGAAAAAAATATATACACATATACTTATTTTAAATATGAGTAATTTGTAAAAACTGGAGAGCCCCCCCACCCTTTTTTTTTTTTTTTTTTTTTTTTTGCGGTACGCGGGCCTCTCACTGTTGTGGCCTCTTCCGTTGTGGAGCACAGGCTCCGGACGCGCAGGCTCAGCGGCCATGGTTCACAGGCCCAGCCGCTCCGCGGCATGTGAGATCTTCCCGGACTGGGGCACGAACCCGTGTCCCCTGCATCGGCAGGCAGACTCTCAACCACTGTGCCACCAGGGAAGCCCAGCACCCCCCTTTTTTTTTAAAGAAGATTTTAGTACCTTGTTTGGGGAGCAATCTTGTGGACCAACCAAATCTGTATTGTGTTTTATACAAATATGGTTTATGGACAGTGGTGGAAATGTGATCAGAGAAAGATTAAACAAGAGAAATATAGTTGATGTTGTTCCAGTGCCAATAAGCACTGCCAGTATATAGTATAAAAAGGATTTGGTGAGGTTTTCCAAAGTAAGGAAAACCTATTTAAACTCTAATTCTTAGCTTAAAATTAAATTTATTATGTTCTGACATAACTGACTTGAGTAATTTTACTTTGGAAGAAAATATTTCAATATTTAAAACATTTTCATTTGTTCTGATTAATTGAGTAAAAGCTTAGGTTTACATTGTATGCATAATATCTTCCAGTTTCTTCAGGTCAGAAACGGTTGTAAATCCTGATCTGTTTCACCTGGCAGGAAATAATCTTTCAGGACAAAAAAAAGCTTATTTTTTAATATGCTGGCTTAAAGGTGAAAAGAAAACCTAAGGACAACTAGAAGTTTTTGTCATTATAAGAGCTCAGTTTCATTTGGAGAGAGCTAATTATGCTACATACATTCTTTTGAATATAACAAATATTACGTACATTGAAGTACATTGTTTCAATTTTTAATGTAAATTCTTAAGGGAATATTCATGAGGATTTAATCAAACTTGTTGATTTTTTTTAAAAAAATTTATTTATTTATTTGGCTGCGCCGGGTCTTAGTTGCCACGTGCGGGATCTTCGTTGTGCCGTGCGGGATCTAGTTCCCTGACCGGGGATCAAACCCGGGCCCCCTGCATTGGGAGCACAGAGTCTTAACCACTGGACCACCAGGGAAGTCCCTCAAACTTGTTGATTCTTAAATGTGCTATTTTCTCTTAGTAAGAAACTAAAGAAAGTAGTATTATGTTATAGTTGAGGTTTTCTAATTTTGTAACGGTGAAGTTTTTTTTTTCTAAACTTGATTAAGAAACAATTCTTTATGATATAAGCTAAAAAAAATCGGAAACCAGAAAGCCATGTGTTGTTTCTTACTTTTTTTTTGACTACACAACAAATAAGAATATTAGAATATTGCATATGAGTACTATGATGATTCCACAATACCTGAAGTATATCATATTAAGTTTTTATATGTATTTTATACATAATATATAAAATCTTTAAAGTTTGAAGGAATTTTTCCATTTTAATATATTATCCTTTAAAAAAATTTAGAAACATAGTTATAGAAATACTATAAACAGGAAAGAGGTAGAATATTTCAGTTTCTTTGTAAAATTCTCTGCAGATCTGTATTAAAAATGTAGTTCAGAATAATCTAAACCAGTAGTCCTGAACCAGGAGTGATTGTGTTCCCCTGGGGACATTCAGCAAAATCTGGAGACATTTTTGGTTGTCACAATTGGATGGGAAGTGCTACTGACATCTACTGGGAAGAGGCCAGGGATGCTGATAAACATCCTACTATGCAGAGGACAGCTCATCACAGCAAGTTATTGGTCACAAACAAAATAGTGCCAAAGTTGAGAAATATCCATCAACATCATTTATGCTTTTCATTTCCAAGGTGTGTCACATCTATTATTCATATAACTCAGAGTTGACCAAGTCCTTATGAGTGTATAGTATTCAAAATTATTGTTAGCCTTCTAGCATTTAAAAAATTTTTAATAAAATCTACATAATATAAAATTTACCATTTTAACCATTTTTAAGTGTACAGGTCAGTGGCAGTAAGTACATTCACAGTGTTGTATAAGTATCACCACCATCCGTCTCCAGAACTTTTCTTTTCTTTTTTTAACATCTTTGTTGGAGTATAATTGCTTTACAATGGTGTGTTAGTTTCTGCTTTATAACAAAGTGAATCGGTTATACATATGTTCCCATATCTCTTCCCTCTTGCGTCTCTCTCCTTCCCACCCTCCCTATCCCACCCCTCTAGGTGGTCACAAACCACCTAGCTGATCTCCCTGTGCTATGCAGCTGCTTCCCACTAGCTATCTATTTTACATTTGGTAGTGTATATATGTCCACGCCACTCTCTCACTTTGTCACAGCTTACCCTTCCCCCTCCCCATATCCTCAAGTCCATTTTCTAGTAGGTCTGTGTCTTTATTCCCATCTTACCCCTAGGTTCTTCATGACCCTTTTTTTTTTTTTTTCTTAGAACTTTTCTTATTATTCCAACCTGAAACTCTGTACCCTTAAACAATAACTCACCATTCCCCACTCCCCCCAGCTCCTGGTAACCTCTGTTCTACTTTCTGTCTATGAATTTGTCTGTTCTAGTTACCTCATATAAGGGAAATCATAAAATATTTGTTCTTTTTAGTATTTTTTGTGTATTTGTTGTTTTAATTATTACCTTAGGGTCTTTTGGTGTGTGTTTGTATGTTTTTTGTTTTCTTATAAAGCAGATTTTTTAATTTTAATTTGGAGAATGTTTTATTTGACACAGAGCAATCCCATTATGAATTATATGTCTGCTGACAGTGATTTTCAGTTCTCTTTGTAATAAAGGATTGGAATGAGTTATTTATAATGGGGTTATTTTATAGCTCCTTTGAATCTAGGAAACAAAATAAAACAAGGACTTTTTCCTTATAGTTTGTTTCCAGTTTTACTTGGAAAAATGTGAAAACCATCTACAGTCAAGGAATCAATTGATGTAGTGTTCCCACAAATGATATTATTAGCAAGTGATACTTTGAATTAAAAAAAGATCCTGGAAATGCAGTGTTACAGCAAGTCATTAGTATTTTCAATACAGAGTACAAATTGTATTGTAATTAACTCGTGGATTAATAGTATCCAACTTGTCCCACCCATTTTACAGTTGTTTCTAGAGGAAGCTCTTTTTATAAATGAATTTGGTGGAGGTAGTAGTTGCTTGTTGTTGTTGTCTTGGAAGATGATAATTAGCTCAGTTGCAGGAATGTTACATTAAACATTTTCATTAAGTAATGGAAATCAACCTATTAATTGAATGTGAGTGTTTGTGTATCACTTCTCATTTAACCAATACAGTCTTTGTTAGTTCTGAGTGAAGGCATATATGACTTTCTTGGTGATATGTTTAATTTTGAATAAATGAATTGATACCTTTGAATTTGATTTGAACAAAGATGTAAACTGAAAAAATGACAAACATACCTATCTCTAGTATATTTTCCTCTTTTCAAAAATTAACATTTTTATTTGTGGTTAGAAAGAACCACATGATATACTTAATAAAGTATGGACTTGGATGTATCTGGAGTAACAGTTGTGATTTAGAAGTCAGTTATCAAAATTTTTTTCCTCTTAAATACAAGCTAGAGATCTGCTTTTTCAGTATTTTTACTGAAGAAAAAGAATTCTACCAGAATTTTAGTTAGCTTAGTGTTAATTAGTTTAGACAAAATGTTTATATTCTAGAGTATGAGGCATCTTAAAAATACATGAATGTAAAGCACTACAGCTAAGCTTTATGCAAGAAAAACGGTAGGAGAATAGACTTCTTTACATATGGAATTACAATTTTCTGTCTGAACTTATTCTTGCTGGTATTTGAAAATCATTTCTGGTTTTTGGTGAATAATTCTTAATTCAAGGATAATCATTAGTGAAATCTTGGGGGCAGTGTCTCTTCAAAAGCTTTTTTTTTTTTTTTTTTTGTGGGGGATTGATGTGCTAAAATACGATGAAATGCCTGAATAAGATCATGGTGGATTGTATCATATCAATATCCTGGTATTATACTCTAGTTTTACAGAATCTAACTGTTGGGGGAAACTAGACAAAGTATATAAGGGCTCTCTCTGTAGTATTTCCTATAACTTCATGTGAATCTATAATTTCCTTTAAACAAGAAGCAATATGATGAAAGACCAGATTTATTTTCCCACCTGAAGCAACCATAAAAAGCAGATGAAACATTTAAGACAATGGTTTTCAAGACACTGGACATTAGGCAATGTAGGGTAGTGACCCTGAGAACTGAGAAACAAATTAGGTAAGCCCTATGGTTGCCCTAGCTAACCACCTTAAGAGAATTCCTGGCTGTGGCACAGGGAAAGAAATCTCAGTAGTATGGCAGACGGAGTTAAGAGCTGAGGAGACGGAGCTGAGGAGACAGAGCTAAGAGCCCAGAGAGATCAAGGAAACAAAAAGCTGAAACAGGTCCACAATTTAACTCTATCAGAAATCCAAAATTTCCTAATAGGTTTTGTGCAATGAAAAGATACAAGGTCTCTGATTGCCCTTTGTGCCTCTACGACATAGGTTCTGAGTTGACTTTAATATATACTGAAGTATACCAGTTGGCAAACCTTCATGGCCTTAACTAATACTGGGGCTCCAATTATAGTTCTACCTTGGATCCCACTAAATTTAAACAAGATACCCCTATACTTTTAGTAGAGTTACCACACAGAGAGAACTATCAGAGCTATTGCTTTGCCTAAATTCCCTATAGTCATAGTGGCTACTGCCATAAAATATCCCATAGTGGGCATGGATGATCTGACCTATCAAGTAATCCATTAAAAGTAAGTCTATGGCACGCACAATCGGCTTGACCAAATGGGACCCCACGGACTTCCCCATCTCCCCCAGTTAAAATAGTTAATATGGCTCAATAAAAATTAAAACAGGGCCTTGACGAATTGAAACCTGTTATACAAGACTTATTTAGAGAAATGGGGGTTATCTTCACTGCTTCTCCATTTAATAGCCCAATTTTACCTGATTTTTAAACTTAGAAAGAATGAATGGCGCCTCACAGTGAATTACTACAACCTTAATGCCGTGGTCCTACTTGTTAAGGCCTCTATACACACTATTATTGAAATTACTTACTCTTTCCAATCAATATCTCATAAATACTTTGCATAGATTTGACTAATATGTTCTGGCTAGTGCCTATTTCAAGAATCTCTCATTCATAGTTTGCCTTCATCTTCAAAGGAATATAATACACCTTTACCTATCTACCTCAACAGCCCTACCATCGCACACAGTCTTTATATGCAAGATCTTAAAAGTATCCAGCTTCTTCCAGAGACATAGGTGTGACATCACAGTGATGGCAACCTCCTCCAAGGGGACTGATTTGACACACTCAATTCAGGATATACAAATAACAAAGGATTTCACAAAAAGGGCATGGGCCATTGCCCCACACATAATGCCATAGTACAAGGCCCTGCCATCTTGGTTAAAGTCTTGAAAAATTATTTGGTAGGCTGGGACAGCTCTGTCCCTGATACTATCAAGAAATAGCTGTTGGGCTTCCCTGGTGGCACAGTGGTTGAGAGTCCGCCTGACGATGCAGGGGACACGGGTTCGTGCCCCGGTCCGGGAAGATCCCATATGCCGTGGAGCGGCTAGGCCTGTAAGCCATGGCCGCTGAGCCTGTGCATCCGGAGCCTGTGCTCCGCAATGGGAGAGGCCACAACAGTGAGAGGCCCGCGTACCACAAAAAAAAAAAAAAAAAGACAAGAAAAGAAATAGCTGTTGACTCTCTCACCAGTGTTCAAATAAGCCTAACATCTTTTGGGCTCTTGAAGACAACATATTCCTCATTTACAAATTTTACTTAAGCCCATTTGTGCTATTACTTACAGATACCTTGAATGGAGACCCTATAACAAAATGCTCTACAATTTGCCCAATTTGCAAAAAACAGGCAGTCACATTAGTGCCCCAAAGACCTTCACTGTAGAGGCTTTAGCAACCTCTTTCTATACCTCCTGAAGTCTCTAGGCTACCCATTATGGCCATAAATTGTCTGTAAGCTTTTGATGCAAGAAACTGCTCTCCTTGATCCCATGCTATACACCGTTAGCAGTAATTGCTGGTTACATACTGATTTTCCTGGAAATTAGAGGCTTTTATAGGCCCTGAGCCCATGACACTCCCTTCTTAGCTGCCTATTATGCCTTGGGTCATGGAAGCGGTACCCTGTAAACTCAGTACCTCATCAAGACCTCCTTGCCAAAACAAAAGTAATGCCTATAGTATAGCCAAACCTGAGCTCTCTGGCATATCCCACCTATAGGAGGGGTTGGTCTCCCTTGTCCTCAGTCCTTTGCCAGATGCCATAATGCTGGAGGATGTCACCCCTCTACTGGACCCTTTAGGTACTTGGGGAGCGCCTTGGGATCAACTGAGTGAATACTAAAGGGAATTTGTACAGTTTTGGATGGCATCACAGTTGACGAAGCGCATGGGAAAGCTGTTGCTGTTAATTCCTTAAGCAGGATGTTCCTGATCAAGGACAGGATCCAGGGGTCAGCACTACTGGCCAAACTTCACGCAATTATCTTAGCACTAGATGCTCTGGCCAACAGTTAGTTCTCTCCACATTTTTACTGACTCTTGGGCCATGGCCAATAGTTTGGCTGTCTGGTCCTGCCAGTGGCAGCAACAACTCCTTACCCCAGGTTGCCCCTTGGGGTAGAAAGACTTCTGGGAATCTCCTGCCTCACAAGACACCCAATATTAACCAAACATTTCTCTGCACATGCTAAAGCCACAATACAAGGCCTCACTAAGACATTCCTTATTCCTTCTGGAGTTCCATACATTATCCATAGTGACCAAGACACTCATTTCACTTCTCAAAATACACAATGCTGAGCTGCTGAACGAGGCATTCAGTGGAACTCTCCCCTTCTTTACTAGTCTCAAGCTACCAACCTCATATAGTGCCAAAATGGCTTAATTAAACAAATTCACATTCAATTAAGTAAAATGTCATCAGTTAAACATCAGTAGTGAATTGTAATAAAATGCGCAACTCCGTTTTTGATATTTGATTGTTAACAGCTTTGAAGCCCCAGCACTTCTTTCCCCTTTTGTCCCACATCTGGGGAAATTGATAAGAAAGCTCAGGTACTCTCTTCTTTAATGCCAGCAGAAAGTTCAAACCGTGTAAGCCACAGCTTCTCACATACAGGAACCCTCACCCCAGTCCTTTTCCCTAACTACAATAAAAACAGAGCTGGGCTTCCCTGGTGGCGCAGTGGTTGAAAGTCCGCCTGCCGATGCAGGGGACACAGGTTTGTGCCCCGGTCCGGGAAGATCCCACATGCCACGGAGAGGCTAGGCCCGTGAGCCATGGACGCTGAGCCTGCGCGTTCGGAGCCTGTGCTCCGCAATGGGAGAGGCCACAACAGTGAGAGGCCCGCGTACGCAAAAAAAAACAAAAAACAAAAAAAAACCCAGAGCCAATCTCCTTTCTCTGCTCTCAAGCCATTTTGGACCTCCTTGGGAGCCTTCCCTGTACTCCCCAAAAAGCCTCATTATGAAAGCCTTTACATACCCTCCAGGTGCATGGGTGGTATCATCAGAGTCAACATCTGAACCAAATTTTGGATAGGAGGTCCATTCGTCTCTGTAGGGTGAGAACAGTGGTAGAGAAAGGATATTTTTTTCCAACAAATGGTGCTGCGACAATTGGATATGCATATGCAAAAACCCAAAAAACAAAACTTTTTTCCCACTTGTTTTTATTGTGGTAAGATACACGACATAAAATTTATCTTAACCATTTTTAAGTATACATTTTAATTTAATTAAATTTTAAACTATGAATCTTCTAGAAAATAGTAAAAAATCTTTGTGAATATAAGTTAGGCAAGTGTTTGTTAATTACACACCAAAAGCATGATCCATAAAAGAAAAAAATGATAAATCTGACTTCTTCAAAATTAAAAGTTCTGCTCTTTGAAAGCCACTGATAAGAGGACTCGTATCCAGAATAGGTAAAGGACTCTCAATGCTCAATAATAAGAAAACAATCTAATTAAAACATGGGCAAAAATTTGAATAGACACTTCACCAAAGTAGACATATAGATGACAATAAGCATATGAAAAAATGTTCAACATCATTAGTCATGAGGGATATTACCACAATGAGATCCCACTACCCTGCTAGAATGGCTAAAATTAAAAACTGAACCTACCAAGTGTTGCTGAGGATGTGGAGGAACTAGAACTCTCATATACACTGCTGGTGAGGATGTAAAATGGTACAGCCACCTTGGAAAATAGTTTGGCAGTTTTCTTAGAAAGTTAAACACTTACCTACTATATAATCCAGCCAGTAGCTATTTATCCAAGAGGAAAGAAAGTGTATGTCTATACAAAGACTTGTATTTGCTACATACTTAGCAGCTTTGTTTGTAATAGCTAAAAACTGGAAATACTCCATATGTACATCAACAAGTTGATGGATAAACAAACTGTGGTATATCCTTACATGGAATAGTATTTAGCAATGAACTTATTACATGCAACAAATCTCAAAACATGGACAAATCTGAAAATAATTATGCTGAATGAAAGAGGCTAAACAAAAAACAGAGTATGTACTTATGATTCCACTTACATATAACTAGAAAATTCAAACTAATCTATAGCAACAGAAAGCTGATCAGTAGTTGCCTGGGGATTTTGAAGGGGGGATGTTAAGAGGGAAGGGTAGGAGGGGGGATTACAAAGGGGCATGAGGAAACTTTTGGGTCTTATGGATATATTCACTATCCTGATTGTGGTGATAGTTTCATGGGCATGTACACATATCAAAACATATCAAATCGTACATTTTAAATATATATAGTTTATTGTATATTATACCTTAGTGAAGTTGTTAAATGATATAATAGTTTTTTCACTTAAAAACTATGTAAAAATCATGGACTCCTTCAGGTAGTAAAGAAATTTAGAAAAGAAACAGAAACCTGCAGGGCTTATGGGATTTGTTCAAGGTCTTTCCTCAAGCAGAGAATAGGAGAACCTATGTCTCAACACCTTTTCTGTAGTCTTCCATGTTCCTTTCCCTCAAACTGGCTATTGTGAATGGTCCTTTTGCTGTAATTGGCACTGACCCTCTTCCTCTCTCATGTTTGAATTCTTAGACTTATTTTCAGTTCCGTTTTTTTTTTTTTTTTTTTTTTTTTTGCTGTACGCGGGCCTCTCACTGCTGTGGCCTCTCCCGTTGCGGAGCACAGGCTCCGGACACACAGGCTCCGCGGCCATGGCTCGCGGGCCCAGCTGCTCCACGGCACGTGGGATCCTCCGGGATAGGGGCACGAACCCGTGTCCCCTGCATCGGCAGGCGGACTCTCAACCACTGCGCCACCAGGGAAGCCCTTCAGTTCCGTTTTATTATCAGTAATCTATTCGTGTCTAAGTCTTGTTCCTTCCTCCCTTTGAAATCTCTGTCAAATGTGTTTTTTTCAATACATTCTCTCTGCCAGCACTGCAGAACGGGCCATTGTAGAACGGGCCAAGAGCCTCTCATTCTGGGATAAATGTAATATTTTTCTAACGAATCCCTTTCTTCTCATCTAATCCATGTTGTAACTATTCTGAGATTGACATTTTAGGAAATGAATTTTATACTTCACATTCTTCCCCTGGCCATTCACATATTGAACATTTACTATATGCGTGGAACTGTAAAGGAGAATGGGAAGGAAGTGATTCTTATCTCAAATAATTTTTGAGGAGGTGGAGTTTAAATATAAATGTGATTTCTACCTTCAAGTTACTATTGTTTAGTTGAAGAGACCACATAAACACTTGAGAAGTTTAATAAATAGTAAAATAGTAATATTTTTTTCCTTTTTTTTTCCCCTCCAGGTACCTGTTGCATGTAAATCTTGTTCCTGTGGTTATGTATTTATTAATAGGAAACTTGTAAAAATAAAACACTCAGAGAAATCGTCACCTTTTACAGGTAACCGTGAGAGTTTACCACCTTTTCATCTTTTATGTATCTATTATATAAATTTAAAATTAATTTTTGTGAGTTAAAATTTTTTTTGCTGGTTAAATTATAATATTAAAGTCTGTTGAAGTATGTCTTTGGCTTTTATTGATACAGTATATCAATTTATGATGATTTGTTCTTTATCCAATTTAACTGTTAACTACTTCACAATACTGATAAACTTTGTAACAAATTTTAGTGAGAATTTTAAATTGAAAATGTTAACTGGAAGAAAGAGAACTTTGGTTTTATTATTAATATAATTTTTTAAAGTACCAGTTATTTTGTTCCGTTTACTGATTTAGACTATCTAAAAAAATTGCTGATTTTAATTTTGAGTTTATAGCTTTCTCTTTAAAGTTGACAAATCTAGATTTATTCAATAAATGTATTCAGAGAAGGTGGGTTTTCGTTACTCTTTTCTTTTTCTGTGATAAGATCAGATTTCTAACAGTGAACCGCAAATGGGAGTAGATTTATCACAAAATTTATTGTGGCTAACATGTGCCAGGTACTGTGTATCTTGGGCATACAGCAATAAATCTACTCCCAAAACAGGTTTAGTGCTATCACAGTAGAGGAAAATATATATAGGAATATACATATGGAATATATAGGAAAAATAGCAGCTAGTAATAAGTGCTAGGTAGGAAATTAAAATAGGGAACTGTTTTGGAGGATGACTGGAAGGTGACTTTTGCTTGAGTAATCAGGGGATGCATCTCTGAGGAAGTAATATTTTAGCTAAGATCCAAATAGATGAAGGGGCTAAACATGAAAACCAGGGAAAAACAGAGGGAAAAAGCAAAGGTAAAAGTTCTAAGGCTAGATTTATTCCAGGAGTGCAAAGTTGGTACTATGGGGGAGGAGAAATTTCCCCTCCTTCCCCTCTTCGTTCTTTTGTCTGGCAATTAAAATGATATAAGGCAGATTAACGGGAGAAAATCAAGTTTATTACATGTGCATGGGAATCTACATAAGTATAAGGAATTTCACAGAAGGCAAGGTGAGGTATGTATATATTTTGGACTAAGGAGAAGGCGGTAGGGGTCTGAAGCTTCTAGGGGAAGTAAGGTAATTCACAGGAAGATAAAAAGAGTTAATTTTTGGTTAACAAATGTTTGCCCAAAGCTAGTGGGACACAGAGAGGACTTTGATCAAATGCGCTTTGCTAGGTTCCTCCCTCTACCACACCTAATACTTAACTATAGTTATCTATGGTGATAGCTTCTTCCTGGGACAGATTTCATATCTTAAATTCTTTTAGGCAGCTAAGAGGGAAGTTCAAAGGTTCTTCCTGAGTCTTTTGTGCTTTGGTTGTTTTTAGCTCAAAATAATCCACATGTCAGAGTGGCACACTTGGCCCCATCAGTATAATACAAGGAAATCTATTAATATCATATGTCATATTAATAAGTATAAGGAAAAAATCTCATCAGGTTATCTCTATAGTTGCTGAGAAAGTCTTTGGCACGATTCAGTACCCATTCATCTTAGAGACACTCAAGAAAGTAGGAATTGAAGAATACTTTAACTTGATAAAGTATATATCTTAGTGTTAAAGTCAGTGTTTTACTTAAATGGGAAAACACTACAGACATATCCATTAAGATCAGGAACAAGGCAAGCATCCCCACTGTCTCCACTACTGTTCAGTATTATATTAGAAGTAAATTCGCCAAGGCAGTTAAATAAGAGAAATCAGTAAGAGGCATAAAAGAAGTAAAACAGGGCTTACCTGGTGGCGCAGTGGTTGGGGGCCCGCCTGCCGATGCAGGGGACGTGGGTTCGTGGCCCGGTCCGGGAAGATCCCACGTGCCGCAAAGCAGCTGGGCCCGTGAGCCATGGCCGCTGAGCCTGCGCGTCTGGAGCCTGTGCTCCACAACGGGAGAGGCCACAGCAGTGAGAGGCCCGCATACCACACACACACACACAAAAAGTAAAACAGTAACTATTTGTAGGTCATAGTGTACATGGACCCCAGAGAATCAGTAATGAAACTAACTCAAACAGTGAAAGAATTCACTGAAGGAGCAGGATTTAAAATTAACAAACAAAAATCAGCTTTCATAATGCAGGCATACCTCATTTTATTTTGCTTCGCTTTATAGAGTCTTACAGATAACTGCATTTTTGTAAATTGAAGGTTTGTGGCAACACTGCATCAAACATGTCTTTAGGTGCCATTTTCCCAATAGCATTTGCTTACTTTGTGTCTCTGTGTCACATTTTGGTAATTTTTGCAAAATTAGAAGTTGTGCTTGAAGATGTGACTGAATTGCTGCAATCTCACGATAAAACTTTTTAACAGATGAGGAGTTTCTTTTATGGGTGAGCAGAGAAAGTGGTTTCTTGAGATGGAATCTATTCCTGGTAAAAATGCTGTGAAGATTGTTGAAATGACAACAAATAATTTAGAATATTATATAAACTTAGCTGATAAAGCAGAGGCAGGGTTTGAAAGGATTGAATCCAATTTTGAAAGAAGTTCTACTATGAGTAAAATGCTATCAAACAGCATTGCATGCTACAGAGAAATCGTTCATGAAAGTGCTAGGGGAACCACTGACCGAAATGGCCGGCCCTGGCCAGGCAAGATAGTAGACATTTGTGTGAATTATCTTACAACAGGAGGTCCTGGTAAGGAATGTGGAACTAACAAGCTACTACCAACTGGAAGAATTCGGGAAAGGTCAAAAGGAGAGAGGAGACTCAAGTCCATATGTCCTGCCAACCTCCCAGAATCCTTCTCACTGGAATCCATCTTGGCTGAACAATGCACATGCCACCAGGAAGGACCCTGAGTCACAGTGATTGGCCAGAGACAACTGGGAAACTAACCCCATACCATAAAACCCGAGACTGCAAGCCATGTGGCAGAGCAGTTCTCCTGGGTTCCCTTACCCTGCTGCTCTCCACCCGGGCGCCTCTTCCCAATAAAGTCTCTTGCTTTGTCAGCACGTGTGTCTCCTCGGACAATTCATTTCCAAGTGTTAGACAAGAGCCCACTCTCGGGCCCTGGAAGGAGTCCCCCTTCCTGCAACAAAAGGAAGAGTCAGTTGATGTGGCAAATTTCTTTCCTTTTTGTCTTATTTTAAGAAATTGCCACAGCCCCCCAGGCCCCCCCAGCCTTCAGCAACCACCACCCTGATCAGTCAGCAGCTGTCAACATCAAGGCAAGAGCCTCCACCAGCAAAAAGAGAATGACTAGGGCCTCCCTGGTGGCGCAAGTGGTTAAGAGTCCGCCTGCCGATGCAGGGGATATGGGTTCGTGCCCCGGTCTGGGAGGATCCCATATGCCGCGGAGCGGCTGGGCCCGTGAGCCATGGCCGCTGGGCCTGCGCGTCCGGAGCCTGTGCTCCGCAACGGGAGAGGCCACAACAGTGAGAGGCCCACATACCGCAAAAAGAAAAAAAAAAAAAAAAAAGAGAATGACTGAAGGCTCAGATGATGGGTAGCATTTTCTAGCAATAACGTATTTTTAAATTAAGGTATGTACATTTTTTATACATAAGGCTATTGCACACTTAATAAGCTACAATATAATATAAACATAATTTTATAAACATGCACTGGGCAGCCAGAATATCTGTGTGACTTGCTTTATTGCAATATTCATTATTGCCACGGTCTGGAACCAAACCTGCAATATTTCCGAGGTATGCCTGTATACTTACAGTAAACAGAACATAATGTCAGAGAAAAGCCCATTTACAACAGCAAAATAGAAGATTTAATACTTAGGAATAAATTTAATAAGGTGCAAAACCTATAAAACGAAACTTTCAAACACCCCTAAAAGATACTAAAGCAGATTTAAACAAATGGCAAAACATGAAGATGTCAATCCTCCCTAAGTTAATTTATAAAATCAATGCAACCTTAATAAAAAATCTAAGTTATTTTATTGAGTTAGACAGACTGATTTTAAAGTCCATACGGAAAAACAAACATGCAAAAAATAACCAGGAAAATTGTCAACTGACTTTCAGTAAGGGTCCCAAGGAAATTAAATGGGAAAGAAAATCTTTTCAACAAATAGTGTTAGTAGACCCTGCTGGATATCTACATGTGAAAGAATGAAGTTGGGCCTCTATCTCACAGCATACACAAAAATTAATTCAAATTAGATCATAAGCCTAAATGTAAGAGCTAATCAAACTATAAAACTCTTCAAGGAAAACAGCAGTAAGTCCTTGTGACCTTAGGTTAGGCCGTGGTTTCTTAAATATGACACCAAAGCACAAGTGACAAAACAAAAAATAAATTGGACTATATAAAAATTTAAAACTTTTTTTTGCTGCAAATGATATCATCAAGAAAGTGAAAAGACAATGCACAGAATGGGAAAAACTATTTGTAGATCACATATCTGAGAAGGACTTGTGTCCAGAATATATAAAGACCTCTTACACCTCAATAGTGAAAAGAGACAGCCAGGACATGGAAGCAACCAAAATGTCCATCGACAGATGAATGGATAAAGAAGATGTGGCACATATACACAATGGAATATTACTCAGCCATAAAAAGGAACAAAATTGGGTCATTTGAGAGACGTGGATGGATCTAGAGACTGTCATACAGAGTGAAGTAAGTCAGAAAGAGAAAAACAAATACCGTATGCTAACACATATATATGGAATCTAAAAAAAAAAAAAATGGTCATGAAGAACCTAGGGGCAAGATGGGAATAAAGACGCAGACCTACTAGAGAATGGACTTGAGGACACGGGGAGAGGGAAGGGTAAGCTGGGACAAAGTGAGAGAGTGGCATGGACATATATACACTACCAAATGTAAAATAGATAGCTAGTGGGAAGCAACTGCATGGCACAGGGAGATCAGCTCCGTGCTTTGTGACCACCTAGAGGGGTGGGATAGGGAGGGCGGGAGGGAGGGAGATGCAAGACGGAAGAGATATGGAGACATATGTATATGTATAACTGATTCACTTTGTTATAAAGCAGAAACTAACACACCATTGTAAAGCAATTATATTCCAATAAAGATGTTAAAAAAATAGTGAAAAGAGAAATAACCCAATTTTTAAAATGGGCATAGGATTTGAATAGAATTTGTCTAGAGAAGATATACAAATGGCCAATAAGTTCATGAAAAGATATTCAGCATTGGAGAAATGCAAATCAAAATCATGAGATACTATTTCACACACTGATGGCAATAACAAAAAAAGATAGCAATAATAAAAAAGACAGGAAATAACAACTATTGGTAAAGAAAGTAGAAAATTGAAATGCTCATACACTGCTGATAGGAATGTAAAATGGTGCAGCCACTTTGAAAACAGTCTGCCAGTTTCTCAAATGGTTAAACAGAGTGATCCAATGTGATCCAGAATTCCACTCTTAGGTATATATTTAAGAGAATTGAAAACCTATGCCTACACAAAAACTTATACATGAATCATGCTTGTACATGCTGTTATTAGCAGCATTATTCATAATAGCTAAAAAATGGAAAGAGTCCTGATGTCTATTTGATGATAAACAAATGTGGTATATCCATATAATGAGATATTATTTGACAATGAAAAGAAAGGAAGTAATGATATATGCTACAACGTGAATGACTTTAAAATCTATTACGTGAAAGAAGCTAGTCACAAAAGATCACATACTGTACGATTCCAACTATAGGAAACATCCACATAGGCAAATTTATAGACAGAAAATAGATTAATATTTTAGGGCTGGGAAAGGGATAGAGAGAGAATGGGGAATAACTTAATGGGTACAGAGTTTCTCTTGTGGGAGGTGGAGCAAGAAATGTTCTAAAATTAGATTCACAGCCCTGGGAATATACAAAAAACCATTGAATTACACTTTATTATTTTTTGTTCCATTTGTTTTTTTCTCAGGCCTTCCCAATAATTCCATGTGATCTGGCCAGTCGTCTTCAGGATTAAATAGTCTTCTTTAAGGTAATTCTTAAATCTTGCCCTAAGTAAACAGCCTCTGAGGTTAGTGCAAAGTCTACTAGGGTTTTTTTTTTTCTTCCAGTTTTATTGAGATATAATTTACATACAGCACTGTAGAAGTTTAAGGTGTACAGCAAAATGATTTGACTTTCATACATCATGATATGATTACCACATTAAGTTTGGTGAACATCCATCATCTCATATAGATACAAAATAAAAGAAAAAGAAAATTCCTTCTGATGAGAATTCTTAAGATTTACTCTCAACAACTTTTATATATAACATACAGTAGAGTTAATTATATTTACCATGTTGTACATCACGTCCCTAGTACTTATTTACCTTATAATTGGATATGTGTACTTTTTGTGTACTTCATCCAATTCCCCTTCCCCCTGCCTCTGGTAACCATAAATCTGATCTCTCTCTCTTTTTTTTTAATTTACCCCTCAAAGTCTACAATTCTTTTTTTTTTTTTTAAATTTTTGTCTGCGTCGGGTCTTAGTTGCAGCACGTAGGGTCTTTGTTGAGGCGTGTGGGATCTTTTTCGTTGTGGCGGGCTCTTCGTTGTGACGCGTGGACTTCTCTCTAGTGTGGCGTGCATGTTTTCTCTCTTTAGTTGTGGTGTGTGGGCTCCAGAGTGCGTGGGCTCTGTAGTTTGCAGCATGTGGGCTCTCTCATTGAGGCATGCGAGCTCAGTAGTTGTGGCCCGTGGGCTTAGTTGCCCCGCAGCATGTGGGATCTTAGTTCCCCAACCAGGGATGGAACATGTGCCCCCTGTAGTGGAAGCGTGGAGTCGTAACCACTGGACCACGAGGGAATTCCCTGTAGTCTCAGTATTAATCTCCTGTCAGATATATGATCTGCAAATATTTTATCCCATTCTGTAGGTTGTTTTTTCACTTTCTTGATAGTGTCCTTTGATGCACAAAGTTCTTAATTTTGATGAAGTCCAATTTATCTAATTTTCATTAATTTTTATTGTTAATTGTGGTAGAATATACAACATATAAAATTTACACAAAATATAAAATTTACCACATTAACCATTTAAAAAATTTTTTTATTTATTTATTTTTATTTCGGCTGTGCCGGGTCTTAGTTGCAGCATGCTTGCAGGATCTAGTTCCCCGACCAAGGGTTGAACCCCCGTCCCCCACCTTGGGAGTGCGGAGTCTTACCCACTGGACCACCAGGGAAGTCCCTATCTTAACCATTTTTAAGTGTATAGTTTAGTAGTAGTAAGTATATACACATCTTTGTGCAACTGATCTCTAGAACTATTTTATCTCCCAAATCTAAAACTCTATACCCATTAAAAAACGTGCCATTTTCCCCTCCCCCACAGCCTCTGGTAACCTCTATTTTACTTTGTATCTCTATGAATATGATTACTTTAGGTACCTCATATAAGTGGAATCATACAGTATTTGTCTTTTTGTGATTGGTTTATTTCACTTAGCATAATATCTTCAGGGTTCATTCATTTTGCAGCATGTGTCAGAATTTACTTCCATTTTTAGGCTGAATAATATTCAACTGTGTATTTACCATATTTTGTTTATCCAGTCATCATTGTTTGATGGACATTTGGGTTGCTTCTACCTTTTGGCTATTGTGAATAATCCTGCTATGTATTTGGGTTTACAGATAGCTCTCTGAGACTCTGCTTTCAGTTCTTTTGGATATATTCCCAGAAGTGGAATTACTAGATCATATGGCAATTCTAGTTTTACTTATTTATTAAAAAAAATATTTTTTAATAAATTTATTTATTTTTTGCTGTGTTGGGTCTTTGTTGCCATGTGCTGGCTTTCTCTAGTTGCAGTGAGTGGGGGCTACTCTTCATGGCGGTGCACAGGCTTCTCATTGCAGTGGCTTCACTTGTTGCAGAGCACAGGCTCTAGGCACACAGGCTTCAGTAATTGTGGCATGTGGGCTCAGTAGTTGTGGCTCGCGGGCTCTAGAGCACAGGCTCAGTAGTTGTGCTCACGGGCTCTAGAGCACAGGCTCAGTAGTTGTGGCGCACGGGCTTAGTTGCTCCACGGCATGTGGGATCTTCCCTGTCTAGGGCTCAAACCTGTGTCCCCTGCATTGGCAGGCATATTCTTAACCACTGCGCCACCAGGGAAGTCCCGGTAATTCTATTTTTAATTTTTTAAGGAACCAACTTACTGTTTTCCATAGCAGCTGCACCATTTTACATTCCCACCAACAGTACCCAAGGGTTCCAATTTCTCTGCATCTTTGTCAACTCTTGTTATTTTCTGTTGTTTTGTTATTGTTAACAGCCATCCTGATGGGTGTGAGGTGATATTTCATTGTGGTTTTGATTTGCATTTCCCTAATGATTAGTTATGTTGAGCATTTTTTCATATGCTTGTTGGCCATGTGTGTATGTTCGTTGGAGAAATATTTATTCAAGTCCTTTGCCCATTTTTTAATCAGGTTATTTGTTTTTTGTTGTTGTTATTGAGTTGTAAGAGTTCTTTATATATTCTGGATATTTAACCATTTATTAGATATATGATTTTCTTCCATTCTGTAGGTTGCCTTTCACTCTGTTGATTGTGTCCTTAGCATGGAAGTTTTAAATTTTAATGTAATTCAGTTTACCTATTTTTATTTTAATTGTTGCCAAATTCAATGTCATGAAAATTTTCCCTAAGGTTTTCTTCTAAGACTGGTTTAGTTTTAGTTTTTACACTTAGGTCTCTGATCCATTTTGAGTTAATTTTTGTATATAGTGTGGGTTAGGGTCCAGCTCCATTCTTTTGCATGTGGATATACAGTTTTCCCAGTACCATTTGTTGAAAAACTGTCCTTTCCCACTGAAAGGTCTTGACATGACCTTGTCAAATATATATATATATTTTGGCTGCACCACGCAGCATGCAGGATCTTAGTTCCCCACGATGGATTGAACCTGTGCCCCCTGAAGTGGAAGCATGGAGTCTTAACCACTGGACTGCCTTGTCAAAAAATCAATTGACCATATGTGTGAGGGTTTGTTTCTAGACTTCCTTTTCCACTGGTCTTTATGTTTGTCCTTATGCCTATACCATAGTTTTAATTACTGTAGCTTTGTATTAAGTTTCAAAGTTCGGAAATGTGAGTCCTCCAGCTTTCTTCTTCTTTTTCAAGATTATTTTGATTATTCAGGGTCCCTTGCAATTCCATATGAAAATGAGTATCTGCTTTTCCATTTCTGTGAAAAAGGCTATTGGAATTTTGATAGGGATTGTGTTGAATGTGTAGATGGTTTTGGGTAATACTGACATGTTAACAATGTTAAATCTTCCTATCCATGAACACAGTTGTCTTTTCATTCTTTAATTTCTTTCAGCAATGTTTTCAGCATATAAGTCTTTTACCTTCTTCGTTAGATTTATCCCTAAGTGTTTTATTATTTTTGATGCTATTATAAATGGAATTGCTTTCTTAATTTTCTCTTCAGATTATTCATTGCTGGTGTATAAAACAAAACTGATTTTTGTTCTTGGACCCTACAACTTTGCTAAACTTGTTTATTAGCTCTAGTGGCTTTCTTATGGATTCTTTGGAATTATCTATGTATAGGATCATGTCATTTATGAATAGAGATAGTTTTACCTCTTCCTTTCCAATTTGGATGCCTTTTATTTCTTTTGCTTGTCTAATAGCTCTGGCTAAAACTTCTAAGTACAACATTGAATAGCAGCAGTGAAAGTGAGCATCCTTATCTTGTTCCTGCTCTTAGGGGGAAAGTTTTCAGTTGTTCATCTGTGAGTATGACGTTAGCTATGGGTAAAATAGACCTTTTAATACTAGTTCAGGGACAAATGGGTAGCCATTTGGAAAATGATCTACTTTTATCATGGAATAATGAATGATCTACTTTTAGCATTTTCCAAATGGCTACCCATTTGTCCCTGTAACATTATTTAAAAGTTCACCTTAATCCACTGCTAACATGAACTAATTCCTCTATAATCTTGGTGTAGAAAATAAGGGTATTTAACTCTGACTTAAAATCCAGAAGCATTAAAAGAAAAGTGATAAATTTCACTAAATTAAATTCTTGCATGAAAAAAATCCCATAAAAGAAGTTTGTGGGAAAATATTCACAATCTAGGCCACAAAAAAGGATAATTTTTTATATGAGAATACTTCTATAATTCTTTTTTTAAAATTAATTTTTAATGGAGTACAGTTGATTTACAATTGTTAGTTTCTGCTGTACAGCAAAGTGAATCAGTTATACATATACATATATCCACTCTTTTTTAGATTCTTTTCCCATATAGGTCATTATAGAGTACTGAGTAGAGTTCCCTGTGCTATACAGTAGGTCCTTATTAACAATGTTTTTTATGTACAAAGAGGTCTTAAAAATTGAGAGAAAAATTTATAACAACCAAGTTATAACAACCAGATACAAAAGTGAGAATTAGCCATGAACAGACAACTCACAAAAAATAAGCCATAAACATGACTCTCAAATATATGAAAAAAAGTTCACATTCACTCATAATTAGAGAAATGCAAATTAAAACAATACCTATCAATGGCAAAAATTTAAAAATATGACAGTATTCTTTGTTGCTGAAGCTGTGGGGAAACAGGTGCTCTCATACATTGCTGGTGAGAATAAAATTGTTATAATTGTTGTAAATTTTATAATTCTCCTTCTGAAGGGAGATTTGGCAATACCTAAAAATACTACATAGGTATTTATTTACCCAGCAACACCATTTCTGGGAATCTACCATGAAGATATACCTCCAACAATATGAAAATATGCAGATATTCATTACAGCATTGTATGTAACTACAAAATACTGGACACAATCTAAATGCCTATACATAGGAAAGTAATTAAACTGTTGTGTATCCATACAGTGGAATAATGGAGCTATAAAAAAAGAATGAGGATGATCTCTATCAATGGAGATGTGGATATGGAGTGTTTTCGAGAATATACAGTTAAGCGAAAAAAGTAAAGCACAATAGTACTTATAGCATACTGCCTTTTATGTAAGAAAGAAGGAGATATAAGACAATACACATATATATGTTCATCTGTGCAAAATCAGTACCGGCGGGTTAAACCAGAAAATGAAGTGACTGGTAACCTATAGGGGGCAGGTGGGAAAGGGGTGCAAGGAAATGGAGAGGCGGGAATTTGGTAGTAGGAATGAGGAAGGAGTGACATTGAATAGAATGGGGAAGAAAAGAACTAACCCAAATAATTTTGAAAAATATCATCTTGACTGGATACTGTAATGTTAAAGACATAAAAGAACTGTGCATTAATGCTGTAATCTAGTCAGTAAATGTATTTCTAACAGGGGTATAGATTAGCAATTCTATCTGTGCTTTATGTGTGTACTAACTGAACAAATAGGTAAATACGTTTTTATTTTTTTAATTTTATTTTATTATTTTATTTTATTTTTAAATGATGCCCTTCTTTCTTTTTTTTTAAAATTCTGTACGGCTTTTCTTTTTTTAAAAATTTTTTTTTTTAACCCCACATTTGTTTATTTATTTATTTTTGGCTGTGTTGGGTCTTTGTTTCTGTGCGAGGGCTTTCTCTACTTGTGGCAAGCGGGGGCCACTCTTCATCGCGGTGCGCGGGCCTCTCACTGTCGCGGCCTCTCTTGTTGCGGAGCACAGGCTCCAGACGCGCAGGCTCAGTAGTTGTGGCTCACGGGCCTAGTTGCTCCGTGGCGTGTGGGATCTTCCCAGACCAGGGCTCGAACACTTGTCCCCTGCATTAGCAGGCAGATTCTCAACCACTGCGCCACCAGGGAAGCCCGTAAATACGTTTTTAGATAATAAGAACTGGGTTTCTCATAAGGAGAGGAGGAGGCTAAAATGAACTCTGTTGGGTTGGATTGGAATCTGCGATATCACTATATGTGTGGGTTAGTATGCATACATTTATTTCCTAACTCTGTCCACTGTGAGGAACTAGAAGTGATGACACCTCAGCAGTAATGAACAAACTTAGCATCCAATTTTTTATTTCTAAGTATGATTCTCCAATAAAAGGAACCAGGGCTCTTTAGAGAAGTGGTCGACTGCAGGACTTAGATGGGGTAAAGGTGCCTGGAAAATCTTTAGGTGTGCCAGATAATAACAAAATGCTTTGAAAAAAAAAAAAAAAAGAAAAGGGGGAATATTGTTGAAGGAACATGGGAGCCAACCTGAAGGAGTTCCTAATGGCCAAAGCTGGAACAATTTGAGCAAAAGAAATAATGATATCATTGAATTAATAAAGGAAGTATCCATGAGTCCATACTGATATAAATTTAAAAATGGTGGGGGGAAAGGGACAGTTCTTCCTTTATATTAGAAATTTCAATTAATAACTGTGGAAGAATTGCAGGAAGTAGAAAGCTAGCATTAGCTAAACAGTAATTACTGTTGCAGACAAGATGCACTGATGGACAGTAAAATTAGTGAGTGAAAATTTGAGGAGAAATAAAAGTTTTGTATAGAATCTAAGTATAGTATTTTATATAGATTCAGTTTTCTTTGATGATTGAGTTTTTATTGTTTATTTTCTCTACAGAAGTGAACAATACCATGTCTTTGAAAGATTTACGAATACTTTTTTAATATGAATTTAAACTAGGACGTAGTGCAGCCACGGCAAGTAGAAACATCAATTCTGTCTTTGGAGAAGGCTCTGTTAGTGAAAGGACTCTCCGATGGTGGCTTGAAAAATTTCGTTCTGGGGATCTGAGTCTGAAAAATGAGCCTCGAGGGAGACCCAAATCTGTTTTAAATGAAGATCAGTTGAGAGCCATGGTGGAAGCTAACCCCAAAACAGCAATTCGAGGTCTTGCAGCAGACTTAGGAGTTTCTGCTACAACAATTTCTCGACACCTGGCTGCAATAGGAAAGGTGAAAAAATTGGACAAGTGGGTAGGTACCACACCAGTTAATGGACGATCATAAACTCAGATGGTTAGAGGTATGCTCATCTCTTTACATTTGAAAGAACAGGGACATATTTTGGAGAGGATCATAAGCTCTGATAAAAAATGAAATTGAAAGTGGTTGGGACAATGGTTGGATTTTGATGAAGTTCCCGAACATGTGTTCAAACAATCACTGCAACCAAAAAAGGTTCTGGTAATGGTATGGTGGTCTACAAAGAGTGTTTCATTACTGCTTTTTAACCCAGGTATAACTAACAGTAGCATCTTAACTGTCAAAAAGTTGAAATTATATATCAAAACAGGTGATCTAAAAGCACTCTGTATTGGTTAGCAGACATGGACCTATACTGTTGCATGACAACATTTGACTACAGAAATCACAAACCATCATAGAGAAGTTAATCGAATTGAACTAAGAAATTTTCCCACATTCATCATATTCACCTGACTTTTTTTCAACCAATTACCACCTTTTCTGTCATTTGGAACTCATTTCTGAGAAACAAAACTTTCTGCAATTGAGAAGCAGTAATTGGAGGATTTGAATAAACATTAACAATGCTAAACTTTATAAATATGGTATATACCATTTAATATTTGGGGAAAGCAGTTAATGCTAACAGTGCATACTTTGGTTGAATAAAGCTTTTCTTTTCCTCCAAAATATTTAACATTTTCATTTGACCCATAAAAAGGCAATTTCATGTGGTTCAACTTGATACCTTCCCAGACCCTGGCAGAATGTGAAGACTGAAAGGTACCTAAGGTATGGAAAACTACAAGCTGCCCATGAGTTTTGGGCTTCTTCACTGGACGAATTTGGAGCAACCCAGTGTTTCTGTGTGTGAAAGATGCTTAGGAGTCAGCCATGCAAAGGTCTGGGTAAAGTGGGTTCCAGGGAGATGAGCTGCCTCATCAGAGGCTCTGAGGCTCTCAGAGAAAAAAAATTTTTTTAAATTAATTAATTTATTTTTGGCTGCTCTGGGTCTTCATTGCTGCACGTGGGCTTTCTCTAGTTGCAGCGAGTGGAGGCTACTCTTCGTTGCAGAGGACAGGCTTCTCATTGTGGTGGCTTCTCTTGTTGCGGAGCATGGGCTCTAGGCGCGCAGGCTTCAGTAGTTGTGGCTCGCGGGCTCTAGAGCGCAGGCTCAGTAGTTGTGGCGCACGGGCTTAGTTGCTCTGCGGCATGTGGGATCTTCCTGGACCAGGGCTTGAACCCGTGTCCCCTGAATTGGCAAGCAGATTCTTAACCACTGTGCCACCAGGTAAGTCCTCTCAGAAAATATTTTTTGACTAAAGAAATGAAAGTATGTTTCTAACACTGAGCACACATGGCTCAGTGATGCTTTTGGGTGTTAATACTTACTTTGTCACACAGAGCCAGTCCTTTCTTTCATATGTTTTCCATTCTGTTTTTATATTTTTTAAAAATGTAGGTGGCCTGTCAGAGACCATAATTAATGGCCTCTTTATGATTTTTAAAATAGATTGCAGTCACTCTTTGTGGCATTTAGGGATTAAGTTGGGATAAAGATACCAGGATGGTACTCTTCCTGCCTCTTGCGCTCATGACAACCTGCTATGTCTAATCCATGAAGGAGAGGAGAATTAAGGAATCTTGAAAGGTTAAGAGGTGAGAGGACATCCTGGAATGGATCTTACCTGGAGGGAGAGAGAAACACAGAAAGGGAGGGAAGAAGGGAAATGGAGGGAGAGATGGAATGGAAATTCCCTAAAGTAGAGAATTGACTATGAGCCCAAGGATTAAGGACCATGGGATGGTTTACTGCAAAAAAGAAAAAAAAAATTGTCCTTTCCTTTGGGTAGATGCAACCCTGCACTATGACACATGGCTTGTGAGCAGAGCATAGGGTGCTTTCAGTCCTAATTTATTCCCTTGGCTGGATGCCCTGGTTGGGAGTCACGTGTTCATTTACTACTCCTTGGGTTTATCAAGGAATCTACAGAGTTTCTGTGGACTCTTGCTTACTCCCAGGATACTGAAGCTTCTGATTAGTTCAGACTGATAGGGTAAGAGGACTAAGACCGGAAGTGTGGGAAGGACTTTATTTCAAAGGCAGCACAAGGCTGAGGCTAAATAGTAAGTAACAGGGTGAGAGGCAGTGGCTTGGCCAATGGGAAAGAAAGTGGTGTTTCTGGATGGTAGTTGTTCTATGACCCATCTATCCTTCCCTCAATTCTCAGACCCCTTGTCAGACTTCCAGAGCTGGATGCTGAATTTTGGTCTAAAACAATCAGTGGATCCTTGTCCAGCCCAAATCAGTGGTTCCGGGATAGGTAGGAAACCCAAATAGGAGCAGTGAAACATGATGAGACAGGAAAAGGAGCAAATATAGGATGGTGAGCTATCTTAGCCATCTTCTCTACCATCTCCAACAAGGGGTGTAGGCCCAAGAGACAGAAACGGGCCCTGTGGTTCTTGTGAGGACATGGATCCAGTTGTGCCTGAAACTGGTACTACTTATTAGTGTTTTTTGGTTATGTGAGCCAGTAACCCTTTTTGCTTAAGCCATTTTGAGTTGGATTTTCTATTTGGAAAAAAAAAATTCCTGACTGATAATGCTCTCTGAGCCTTACTTTATTTAACTGTAACCTTTGCAGGGCTTGGGGAGGAAGAGGGACAATTAATGTAAAGGACAGGCACAGAGTAGATGCCCAATAAGTAGTATTTAATACTATGAGAGAAAAAGCAAAAGGAGGCAAAGCGAGGCATAGGACACCTCTGGAGGCCCCTCTGTGTTCAGGGCAGGCCAGTGGGCTGAGTTCAGTGCTCAGAGAAGGCTGGTACCTGTCTCGTAGGCTGGTACCCAGCTGTAAAGGAGGGCTGGCTTCTTGAGTTGAGCCTGTGGCTTTCCTGCAATGAGTGTTCCCTGACCCAGTGTGTTACTGGCCTCGCAGGAAGGAAAGAAAAGCTCTCTTTCAGGACAAAGATGGCATCTTCTTTGTCTGTTATTTGTATTTTTTTAAAAAAAAAACATAGACCATTCCTTTTTGGAAATATGGAGTATAATGTTAACAGAATCAACACAAAATGACTACATTTTCCTCATTGTGATGATCATCTCTCCATTGCTTTGGAAAAATAGAAACTACAGCTTTAAACTTCTAACTCTTTAATTTAGGAGCTATATTGGGTTTTCAAGAAAAATGAGAAATTTTATACACACCAAGACCTCCCAAGCAGCCCACTGCTCTTGTTATCCTTTCCCAGAAAAGAAAGAAAAGCTTTAAAATGTTCCTTGGTAGTAACTTTGGTTTGTTTTAGTGTCAGAATAAAGGAGTTGCGATGGAGGCTGTTACATCTCACCTCCCCTTATCCCCCAGGAACTTGGGTTGTAATTACAAAAGGGGATAAAAAATGGCTTTGAGGGAATTCCCCGGTGGTCCAGTGGTTAAGACTCTGCACTTTCACTGACAAGGGTTTTGGTTCGATCCCTCGTTGGGGAACTAAGATCCCACAAGGTGAGCGGCACAGCCACAAAAAAAAAAAAAGAAAAGAAAAGACAAGAAAAAGGCTTTGAATGGCCATTTTGGTTTCTCAAGTACATAATACCTGTATTAAAATAGTTCCTGGGGACTTCCCCAGTGGCACAGCGGTTAAGAATCTGCCTGCCAATGCAGGGGACACAGGTTTGAGCCCTGGTCCAGGAAGATCCCACATGCCAAGGAGCAACTAAGCCCCTGCGTCACAACAATTGAGCCTGTGCTCTAGAGCCCGGGAGCCACAGCTAGTGAAGCCCGTGCTCCGCAACGAGAAGCCACTGCAATGAGAAGCCAGTGCACTGCAACGGAAGAGTAGCTTCCACTTGCCGCAACTAGAGAAAGCCCACGCACAGCAACGAAGACCCAATGCAGCCCAAAATAAATAAATCAAAGGAAATTAAAAAAAAAAAGTTCCTGCCTGGTCTAATTGCTTACTATGAGACTAGAGCACCTACAGCCACTTCAACAGCACACATGAAGGATCTTGAGCAAAGTTAGAAGTAGCATCAAAAGCCAGTGGAAAGTGGGCTCTTCCAGCACCCATCCTCAGTATGTCAGATTCTCTCTTCCTCTTTCTTTTGGTGCTTCAGCCATAATAGCTTCCGTTCATTTCCTTCTACCTCAGTTAATTTGCCCATGCTGTTCCTTCTGGCTGAATATTTGCTACTCCTCTTTACCTCATTAACTCTACCCATCATGCATATTTCCTCCAGGAAGTCTCCACTTCCACAGGGAAGCCCCACCCTACCACAGGTCAGATCTCCTTGTCAGTGGCCTTAGAGCCCCAGAATAGTACCTTCATAATTGTGATCACTGTAGTTATATATTTATTTGTATAATAGTATGTGTTTGTATGAGATTCACAACAGCAGGAACTTTATTTTACTCACAAGATTGTATCCCCATCAAGAGCACAAGGTCCAGCACATAGTAGGTACCTAGTAAGTATTAAATGAATGAATAAGTGTCAGGGCCAGTATCATCCATTTTGTAGAAAACCCTTGTTTTGGTAATGGTGTAAGTAAGGAATATGTTTGACAGCAGATAATTGAAAACCTAATGAAAAGTGGTTTAAAAAGTAGGTCTTGTTTCCTATAATTTATGAAAATTTTCAGACATACAAAATACTTAAATTTTACAGTGGACACCTGCATGCCAACAGCCTAGATTGTACCACTGACATTTTACTATACTGTATTTGCTTTATCACTTATCTACCCATGTAGCCATCTTTTTTTTATGCATTTCAATGTAAGTTGCAGGCATTAGCACATTTCCCCCTAAATACTTCAGCATACATATCATTACTTAGAGTTCAATATTTGCTTAAGGTTTTTATTGAGATAAAATTTAAATTCAATAAAACGCCTAAATCTTTTTTTTTTTTTTTTTGCTGTACGCGGGCCTCTCACTGCTGTGGCCTCTCCCGTTGCGGAGCACAGGCTCCGGACGCACAGGCTCCGCGGCCATGGCTCGCGGGCCCAGCCGCTCCGCGGCATGTGGGATCCTCCGGGATCGGGGCACGAACCCGTGTCCCCTGCATCGGCAGGCGGACTCTCAACCACTGCGCCACCAGGGAAGCCCAAAACGCCTAAATCTTAAGGGTACTTTTCAATACATTTTGACAAATGCCAATACTTGTGTAACACAAACCCCTATTAAGATACAGACTATTACTATCAGCCCAGGAAGTTCCCTCATACCCCTTTTCATTTTATCCCCACCCTTATCCTCCAAGAGGCAAACACTGCTCTGATTTTTTTCTACCATGGAATAGTTTTGCTTGTTCTAGAACTGCATATAAATGGAACTACAGTATGTGCTCTTTTGTGTAAGGCTTCTTTTACTGAGCATAATGTTTTTGAGATTCATCCATTTTGTTGTATGTATCAGTAATTTGTTCCTTTTAAAAGCTGATTCATATTCCATTAAATGAATATACTACAATTTGTTTATGTTTACCTATTGATAGACATTTGTGTGTTTTTTTTCCCCATTTTGGGTCCATTATGAATAAAGCTGTTATGAATATTCTTGCACAAGTCTTTTTGTGGACATATATTTTCATTTCTCCCGAATAAATACTTAAGATGGGAAATACGGGTCATAGGCTATGTGTATATTTAGTTTTCCTAGACCTTTTTCGAAAGTAATTACAGTATTTTATACCCCCTTCCACTAACATTTGATGTTATTAGTCTTTAATTTTATCTGTTCTAGTGGGTGTGGAGCTGAATCTTATTTTGAGCTATTTTCTGCCTTTCACATTATAGGGCATCTAGGGAGGCAGGTCACAACTGGGGTGCTACTCAACAATGAGCAACCCAGGCACTTTCTAGTTTTCTATTCATCCTTCTTAGTGGATTGATGATAATTCCATGCATGGCACCTAGGGTAGCCAGCCTCTAAGATGGCTCCCAGTGATCTCTGCCTTTTGGTGTTCTTGCCCTTGTGTAATTTCGTCTCATTGAGTGTGGGCTGGACTTAGTGACTTGCTTCTAATAGAATACAGCAGAAGTGATGTGATGCCACTTCTGAGATTAAGTTATAAAAAGAATGTGGCTTCTGTCATTCTTTCTTGGATTACTCATTCTAGGGGAAGCCAGTTGCCATGTTTCGAGGCACATCTGTGAAGAGCCCATGTGATGAGGGACTGGCCGCCAACAATCAAATGAATGAACTTAGAAGTGGATCTCCCCCTAGTTGAGCATTCAGATGAAACTGCAGAACCACATCTGTTTTAAGCCGCTAATTTTGGGGGTAATTTGTTATGAAATGATAGATAACTAATACAACACCTCATTGTCTCACTGTCATAAGATGGCTGCTTTACCTCTAGGGCCTCATATTCATGCTCCAGACAGTAAGAAAAGTGTGAAAGGCAAAGGACAAAGAGGTTTTTTTGGTCATGAATCACTTCATTTTTATCAGGAACTCAGAGCCTTTCCAAAAATCTCACTCAGCAGACTTTGGTTTACATCTTATTGGCCAGAGATAACACCACACGACCCACTCCTACTTAGAAGATGGCTAGAGAGAAGGGGGGACCTGGATGGAGTTTGCATCAGACAGCTTGTCAGTGCCTGCCAGGTAAAGCACTTCAAAAGCCCCACAGAGATGAAGACCTCTTCCTTAACACCCACACCAGCCAAGTGCCCTTTTGGGGAGATTTCCATAAAAAGGACGCAGTCAAATGAAATTTTCAGAAAACTCCTCAGGGCCAGGATTGCAGGGCCTGGGTTCCCGATTCATGCCCTACACCATTCTCCAGGGAAAACTGAGGTACTATCTTCCTCTGCTACTTCTATTCCTCCATTTCTTTGCATTAGAAACTTCAGAGTCATCCTGAAAATGTCCCTGACCACCACTCTCCCCCAGCAAAATAGCTCCTTAAGTTTTGCTAATATTATGGCCTTCATATTTTAAAAATTCCGCCCCTCTCTTTATTGTCCATCCTCTCCCCATGCCTCAGGTCTAAAACCTGAGGTATTTTTCTGGCCCAGTCATTATCAACTTCAAATATAATCCTGTTACTCCCCAACTTAAAACCCTTACTGCCCCATTGAACTCAGTATGAAGTCCAATGTTCCCATGGTAGCAAAGACCCTGCCTGCATAGCTGGATATGACCCACATCTCCAGCTTTAACTGTTTGCCTTGCACTTGGTGTGCTCACAACGCTAAACTGCTGACCTCTCTGCCTTTGCTTACACTGTCTCATCTGCCTGGTGAGTTCTCACTTTTGATTGGGCAACTCCACCTGACTTAAGGATTCAGTTTTGGAGATAACTCTTCTAGAAAGCCTTCTAGGACCACCAACACCCTCAACAGTGGGTCAGGTGACCTCATTAGCTGTGTACAAATCCCTTTCCCTTTTGCGGGGGTGGGGGGCTCATATTAGGTTAACCTAGTAGAAAATTCAAATAGTACAATAGGATATGGAATATGTCTCCCTCCTCTTCCTGCCCTCCAGTTCCTATTGCCAGTTTCTTAATGTATATGCAAGCATAAATAAATATATTTTCATATTATTTTTGCACAGTCTTAAACAGGGTGTACTATACTTTGTTTTTCCAGTTAATACCATTTTGGAGATCATTATATCACTTTACATACATAACTATCATTCTGTTGAAGAACTGCAATGACATTTCGTTGTATGCATAACTTAATTTGCTCAAGCAATTTGTTGATGGACACATGGGCTGTTTCTGATTTTGCTTTCACAAGCAGTGCTGCGAAGTGCAACATTTTTGCACAAATCCATTTGAGCACATGGAGAGTATCTTTCCAAATTCTTAGGTATGGGATTGCAAGATCAAAGGCGAGGTGAACTTTAAATTTTGATATAACACTCTAGTCAACCGACTTATTCTTTCCAATAACAACCCAAATCCCCTGTATTCGAATGTTGGGCCGTCTACACTTCTAGACTACGTGTTTGAGGGCTGGCACCTCCTAGTATTCACATTTGTCTGGCAGAATTGGCCCTCAATACATATTTGACTTAACGAATTTTATACCTCGCAGAACCGAGTCCAGGGCTGGCATATAGCAGATTCATCACATGTCTATTACAATTCCTCAATGATTAGACTTGCTAACATTTACTGAAGTTTATCAAACGGCAGGATCTGTGCCAAGCGCTTTACCTCCCACCGCCTTTTTCACTCACGTTCTCCTTCCTCCTGGGGAGGGGGCGGGCTCAGCACCACGACCCGCCCTGTCTGTGCATTCGTTGGTCGAGCCTGACGCCCGTTACTGCCGAGTCCCGGCCAAACCACGCCTCCACGCCGTTCGTCTGGCCCAGAGAGGGCGTGTCTATCGTCCCGCCGGACTATCCAGTCGGTCTCCTCTCGTGAGAATCGGTACGCCCTAGAGGACCGGAGCGGTGTGGGTGGGGCCGTGTTCCGCGGTCCCTCGGAGCCCGCGCACGCCGCGCCCCGCCCCCTCGGCACGCAGGCTCCGCGCGAGCTCGCGCACGCGCGCGCGCGCGCCCTTCAGAGCCTCAGTGTGGCCAGCGGGGACCGACGGGCGGAGGCTGGGCTGCTGAAGTACGAGGGGCGGAGCCCGGGCTGCCGCCGCCGCCGCCGCCGCCGTTGCCGCCGCCACTGCCTCCGCCGCCGCTGCCGCCAGAGAGGAGCATGTCTGCAACTCGAGCCAAGAAAGTGAAGATGGCCACCAAATCATGCCCCGAGTGCGACCAACAGGTGGGCGCCGGGGGCCGGGCACCGGGCACACGGGCCGGTGGGGCGGGTGCGCGCGGGCGGGCGTCCGTTGCCGGCGGCCGCTGGCTGTGGAGAGGCCGCCTCGCCGGGGTCCCAGCGGCTGAGCGTGTGGGCCGGCCCTCGAGCTCTGCCCACGATGGGAGCCCGCAACCGGCCGGGTAGAGCCGAGGGCTTGCCGGGGAAGCGCCCGTGGCCGCGCCCCGGCCGGTGCCCACCTGGCGGCGGTCAGACGGGCGAGTATCTTGCCCTGTGGCCAGCCGCGTGAGAGGGGGCGTGGATTTATCGTGAGCTGACGGGGCGCCCTGTCCGGACCCTCCCCGAATCGCCTGTCCGGCTCCGGTGACAGCGGCAGGAGTGTGGGGCAGCAGCCTAAGTGGACGAGTTCGGTCCCTCAGCCCCCTCCTGCCCCGAAGAGAATGCCCGATGTGCCGACTCCGAGTCCGGGCTCCTGGCTCCGAAATCCGCCTTCTGCCAGGCAGGGTTGCTTTGTTCCCGTTTCAGATGTGTACGGTGGACCCCCAAAACTGTTCCCCCGCGACCTGGGCGGATGCTTAAATGTGACAGAAAGGCCCGCAGTGTAATAGTTTTAAGTTTCGGCGAAATATGGAGATTTTTTCTCTTAAATATATTTATTATATTTTTGACGTAAATAATCGTGAATCCTTTCTGTACATTGTTTTAAATGGAACGTTATTGAATAACGCCCCCATTGAAGCCCTTCCTTTCTGAGCGCTCCTCACTTCCCCCTACCCGCCGCGGTATCCACTGCTAAAAATTTGGCATTTTCTGCTTCCAGATCTTCTAAAAAATATGTATGTGTTTTTATGAATTTTAAATGACTGCTTTCTACACAGAATTAATGGTGTCATAGCTGTAATTTTTAAAAATCTCATCTTAACCGTTTTAGTTTAAGGATGCCTCATTTTTTACTAGAATAATACAAGTTCCTCTAAACCTTATAATCTAATGAGTTAAGACTCTCTCAGTTAGAAACATTAGTAAGGGCCCTATTTCACGCCAACATGCGGATCTGGGTGTGTTTTTTTCTTTTCCACTGAGAGAATTTTTTCAAAATGATTACCTCTTCTCCCTTTTTCTTTCTTTCATTTTTTTTTAAAAATCAGGAGTAATTTGAAATGGCTGAAGACTTTTTTAATAAGCTGATTTTAGTGCATACTTTAAGGAGCAAGCTTAAAGGTTGATCAAATCTTTTAACAGAAAATGTTACATGTTTTATTCAGTATCTTTTATGGGCAATGATAGATATGCTGATCAGAGGAAGACTGTGCAAGGAGAATTACGGTTTTTTGATTGTATGAGTTTATTGAGTATGCATTTTAAAAACAATTTAGCCATGTTTTCCAAAACAGAGTTAAATTTCCTTTCTTTTTAATTTATTTTTTTATTTTTATTTATTTACTTCTTTTTTTTTTTTTTTTTTTTTTTTTTTTGCGGTATGCGGGCCTCTCACTGTTGTTGTCTCTCCCGTTGCGGAGCACAGGCTCTGGACGCGCGGGCTCAGCGGCCATGGCTCACGGGCCCAGCCGCTCCACGGCATGTGGGATCTTCCCGGACCGGGGCACGAACCTGTGTGCCCTGCAGCGGCAGGCAGACTTTCTACCACTGCGCCACCAGGGAAGCCCTCTTTTTTTTTTAAAGATTTGTGTTGGGTCTTTGTTGCTGCGCATGGGGCTTTCCCTAGTTGCGGCCAGCGGGGGGCTACTCTTCATTGCGGTGCACGGGCTTCTTATTGCGGTGGCTTCTCTTGTTGTGGAGCACAGGCTCTAGACGCGAGGGCTTCAGTAGTTGTGGCTCGCGAGCTCTAGAGCGCACGCTCAGTAGTTGTGGTGCGCGGGCTTAGTTGCTCCGCGGCATGTGGGATCTTCCCGGACCAGGGCTCGAACCTGTGTCCCCTGAATTGGCAGGCGGATTCTTAACCACTGAGCCACCCAAGAAGTCCTAAATTTCCATTCTTACTATTAAACTAAATTTGTTAAATTCTGAAAAAGTTGGACTTTTCTATTTAAGTCTCCTTGTCGAAGATTATTTCAATATTTAAATCATTTCCATTTGTTCCGTTTAATTGTGCAGAAGTATAAGGTTTACATGGTATGCATTATGCATTCCAGTTTCTGTAGGGCGTCAGTTATTGCAAATCCTGACCTTGTTGTATTTGGCATACAGTAACCTTTTGGGGAAAATAACCTGTTTTTAATATACTCGTTAAAAAAAGAGGAAAGGATAGTAAACTTGTAGGAGTCCCTGTAACTATTCAACAAAACGTGATCAGCATTTTATTTGGAAATGTCACATTCTGTTTTGTTGTTACACACACAACCTCCACTCCAGCTGCCATAACAAAATACCATAGATTGGGTGGCTCAAACAACAGTAATTTATTTTGTCACAGTTCTGGAGGCTGGAAGTCCCAAGATCCTGGCAGAAAAGAGAGCTTTCTGGTGTCTCTTCCAAGGACACTAATGCATTCGTGAGGGCTCCACCCTCATGACCTCATCTAAATCTAATTATCTCATCTCCAGATAATACTATCATGTTGGGGGGTTGGGGCTTCAACATACGAATTTGTTGCTGGGGTGTTTTTGGGGGGTGGGGACACAATTCATTCCATAACAGGCTACAACAACATAATTTAAAATGTTGATTTGTAGTGTTCTTTATTCTAAATACTTAAGAGAAGATAACATACATGGTGACTAATTCAAACTTTTGGTGATTCTTAAAAGCGATTTATCTTTTACTAAAAGTAACTCACTTGAAGAAAATAATAGATTAATTTTAGTTTTCTAGTTATTTGAAAGTACAGGTTTCTTATAAATGAGAAAAAAATTATAATCCAGAAAGCCATTTTTAAAAAAAGCTTTAGAATACTGCTGTTATTCTAAGTTGCCTGATGAATATTAAATTAGAATTTAGATATAGTTTATAAACATAAATATAAACTCTTTAAAGTTTGAGGAGATTGCCTCAGTTGAGTATATTTACATAAGTTCTATATATGTGTGTGTAAGTTTAAAAACAGGTACAGAGATCAGCAAACAAGAAAGACCTAGATTTTCAGTTGCTTTATTACATCCCCTTTTACATTCCCCCATTTGAAAATATAGTTCTGAAATATCTAAACCACAATACTTTTCATTTTCAACGGGTTTCACATCCACTAACTCAAGTTACTGAGCCATTTTGAGTGTAGTAGTAGTCAGGATTCTTATTATTTTTCTGGGATCTCTGGTGTATGTTTCTGTTTTTGCTTTTTTTTTTTTTTTCTTTATTACATCAGCTTTTTCCCCCTTTTAGGAAAAAATGTTAGGAAATTTTATGTGACATTTAGCAAATATGTCTGCTGTACATAACTTTGATGCTCTTAGCAACAAAGAGTATAGATGGATTCTCTGTATTGTGGTTATTTTTGAGCTTTTTAAAGTCAGTGAAACAATATAGGGTCAGGATTTTGTTTTTTGCAGTTGTTTTTTAAGCCTCTTACTTGTAAAACATGCCTACAACCTAAATATCTATTCTTCAAGGAATAAATTGATTCACAAGCCATCAGTAAACAACACTTCAAATTTTTTTTCTTGCATTTTAAAATCCTGAAAGTATAGCATTAGAACTTTCATTACTGTTGTCTTTGGCATTACAACTGAAATTTCATGGAAGTTTAGGTGTTTGTTTAAAATCCAAATTATACAATAATTTAAAGAGATTAATATAACTGAAGTTGTCTACCTCATTTAATAATTCTTTTTACAGGATCTGTATTGTGGTGGTGGTTAGTTGGGTTTTCTTCAGGGTTGGTGTGAGGGGAAGGAACTTTACATTTTCAAAAGGACCTTAGGGTGACTTAGCTCAGGTCCATGAATGTTCCTTGAGCATAAGACACTTTCATTAAGGGATGTAAATCAGCTTGTCAATTGAATTAGTCATCCCAAAGCCGAATGTACATTTCTCATCTAACTGTAGTACTCTGTTAATTATGGACATGGGTTGATATAATTTTTTTGTGTATAAGACAATTAAATTTCAATTTGTTGAGTTTCAATAGCTGAAAGAAAATGGTTGTTGAGTAGCAAAGGGTATGTTGAATAAGAACATCACGTTCTGTGTTTTTTTGGGTAGCATTAACTTAAAACAATTTATATTGCCGTGGATGCCGTTAATGATGTGTTTAAGTATAAAGGAAATGAGTCAGTACCTTTCAGCTTGGTTTCTGTGAAGATGTGAAATTTTTAAAATGACAAAACATACCTATTTTAGGCAGATTTTACAGTATTAAGAAATGTAACTACATTTTCTGTCATGGTTTGGAAGAATCTTTTTGCATTCTTTTTTTTTTTTTTTTTTTTTTTTTTTTTTTTTTTTGCGGTACGCGGGCCTCTCACTGTTGTGGCCTCTCCCGTTGCGGAGCACAGGCTCCGGACGCGCAGGCTCAACGGCCATGGCTCACGGGCCTAGCCGCTTCACCGCATGTGGGATCTTCCCGGACCGGGGCACGAACCCGTGTTCCCTGCAGCGGCAGGCAGACTCTCAACCACTGTGCCACCAGGGAAGCCCTCGTTACATTCTTGATAAAGCAAGCTGTTAGACATACCTGGAGTTTGATTATTTTTATAGATTCATTGTTATTTTTCATAAATACAAACTAGAATTCTTTGTTCAGTATTTTTATGCAAAGAAAAGGAATTCTGCCAAAATTCTGATTTAGCTTATTTAGATCACATATTTATATTCTAGAACATGAGGCATTCTCTACATAAATTGATGAAAGCTTTATAGTAGTGATTAAACTTTTACATAAGTAGAACAGTGGGCAAATGGAACTTATCTTACAAAGGGAATTGTAATTACTATTCTGTGAGTACTTTTTGTTGAGATTAATTTCTGGTTTTCAGTGAATGTGCCCTGAGTCCAGGGATCATTAAGGTTAATATTAGTGAAACAATTGTGGAGGGAAAGCTAAAGCTTTTTTTTTTTTTTTTTTTTTTGCGGTATGCGGGCCTCTCACTGTTGTGGCCTCCCCCGTTGCGGAGCACAGGCTCCGGACGTGCAGGCTCCGGACGCGCAGGCTCAGCGGCCATGGCTCACGGGCCCAGCCGCTCCGCGGCATATGGGATCCTCCCAGACCGGGGCACGAACCCGTATCCCCTGCATCGGCAGGCGGACTCTCAACCACTTGCGCCACCAGGGAGGCCCAGCTAAAGCTTTTTTCAATGATTTTCAATAACATTTGGCTTTATAAATTTATTTATTTATTTATTTATTATTTTTGGCTGTGTTGGGTCTTTGTTGCTGCATGCGGGCTTTCTCTAGTTGCGGTGAGCAGGGGCTACTTTTCATTGCAGTGTGCGAGCTTCTCATTGCGGTGGCTTTTCTTGTTGCAGAGCATGGGCTTTAGGTGCTCAGGCTTCAGTAGTTGTGGCACACGGGTTCAGTAGTTGTGGCTTGTGGGCTCTAGAGCACAAGCTCAGTAGTTGTGGCTCATGGGCTTAGTTGCTCCACGGCATGTGGGATCTTCCCAGACCAGGGCTCAAACCCATGTCCCCTGCATTGGCAGGTGGGTTCTTAACCACTGCACCACCAGGGAAGTCCCTAACATTTGGCTTTAGAAAAATATTGACAGACTTGAAATGGAGAAAGGGGACACTTGTAAAAATAATTTACAGATTTAGAAACAGAAGCCTGAAGAGCTTGTGTTTTATCCAACGTCCTTCCTGGAGCTGAGACTGTAAGATACTAGATCTCAGCTCCTGCTTTGTCCCACACTCTCTTTTGTTTGTACAACACCTTTGCTCCTCAAACTGGTTGTTGTAAACTTTTTTTTTTTTTTTTTGGTAGTAATCGGCATCTTACCCGCTCATGTTGGAACCTGGGTTGTTTTCAGTTCTTTACTCTTTTGAAATGTCTTGTAGATCTACCTTCTCTCCATTTCCATTCTCACTATTCCAGTGGGGCCCTCATAATGTTATGCTGGGATTACTTTAATGATTTCCCAATCATGCCCCCTTTTCCAATTTATTCTATATAAACTGCTTTCAAACTAATATTTTAGGAAATGCTACCTTTTTTCCCATATATTTTCCTTGGCTCTGACCCTATTGTGGCTTTCTGTTGCTCACTCACATCAGCACATGTTTACCATGCATTTGCTGCATTCATAGTTATTGTAGTGTGTTAGTAGAATGTGAAGATTTAGAGGACACAATACCCATCTCATAATTTGTTGTCAGGAGGTGGGGTTTAAATAAATCCATGATTCCTACTTCAAGTAATTTATCATTCAGTTTAGGAGAGTACATAAACACTGAGAAGTTTAAGAACAGAAAAATAGTAATAATAAATTGTTTCTTTTTTTTGTCTACAGGTTCCTGTTGCATGTAAATCATGTCCCTGTGGTTACATATTTATTAGCAGAAAACTTTTAAATGCAAAACACCCAGAAAAATCATCTTCTACAGGTAATTGTGAGAGTTTACCACATTTTTAGCTTTTTGATGTAGAAATTTAAATTTAATTTTTGTGAATTTACTATTCAATTTTTGTTGAAGTTAAAAATTAAAGTCTATTGAAGTATGTGTTTGGTTTTTATTAGCTATTGGAAATCACCTTATGACATGAGTATGCTGTTCATTCTATTTAAATGTTAACTCCCTTGTAATGCTGATAAAGCTTGTAACAAATTTTCTATTTTTTATTTTTGGAGGATGGAGAGCCATTGAAGGGTTTTAAGCAAGGGAGTGACCTAATCTGATTTTTTAAAAAAAATTTTAAATGTTTACTAAAGGTATAATTGACTTCCAATAAATTATACATATTTAAAGTGTATGTTTGATAAGTTTTGTCATGTGTTTACACCAGTCACCACAGTCAAGATAATGAACATGTCCATCATTCCCATAAGCTTTCTAGTTCCCCTTTGTAACTATTTTAGAACTTTACATTATATAAATGGAATCATACAGTATGTAATCTTTATTGCTATTTTAGAACTTTACATTATATAAATGGAATTTTAGAACTTTACATTATATAAATGGAATCATACAGTATGTAATCTTTATTGCCTGACTTCTTTCACTGAGCATAATTTAAGATTCGGCCATATTGTTGTGTATATCAATAAGTATTCATTCCTTTTTATTGCTTAATAGTATTCTTTGTGTGGATATGCCACAATTTGTTTATCTGTTTACTGCTTGATGGACATTTGGTTTTTCCTCTCATAGTGCTGGTACATGTGTAACAACTTTAAAGTAGGTTTGTTTTTTTTTTAAACTGGTGACTGAAAAAATATAACCTGATTTTGGTGTGAATATAATTTTTAGATACATTGGTTATTTTTTGTAATTCCCTGATATAGAATATCTAAAAATTTTTTTGTTTGAATTTTACCTTCCCATTAATATAGACAAATTGGATTTGTTCAACAGATATATTTATTAAAAAATGAAATTTTGTTATTTGTTCTTTGATAAAGTCAGAACTTTGTATGTTCATGATCCCCAAATAAGAGTAGATTGATTGCAAGTGTATATATGAGCACCTGCTGCTGTATGCTAGGCACTGTTCTAAGCCTTGGGCCTAAAGTAATGAATGAATTTACTATCAAGGCGGGTTCACTGCTGTCATGGAGCTTAATGCATTCTTGTGGGCAGGAAATAGAGAACAGATGAACAGGGAGAATATCAACTTGTGATATTGTAAGAAATTAAAATAGAGTGCTGAGGTGTGTGACTGGAAGGCTACTTTTGATTGAGTGGTTTGGAAGCTTCTCTGAGAGGTGACATTTTAGGCTGAAGCTGAATAGGAACAGGGAGGTAGTAGCCATAATAAGATCAGGAAGAAAACCATTCTTGACAGATGAAATAGCAAATGCAAAAATTTTAAGGTTGTTAAAAGTTTGGTATATTTTAGGAACAAAAAGGCCAGCATGGTTGCAGTGTAGACAGTAAAACCAGGAGAGTGTTCGATATGAGGCCAGAGGGATAAGCAGGGGCCAGATTATTTATATAAGGCTTTGTAAACGAGAGTAAGATTTTGGTTTTTGTTCTTACAGTGTGAGGAGAAACTATCCCTGGGATGTGCGATGAGGTGAGGGGAGGGTGGCATGCTCTGATTTGCCTTTTAGAAAGATCATTCTGACTTCTGTCTACAGAATAGTTTGTGGGGTTACAAGGTGGAAGTGAGCTTTTGCTGTATGTTAACTGAGTGAGGATGCCGAGTTAGGCAAAGAATGGTTATAGTAGGAGATGATTTAAGAATTACTTATATTTATGTCTGTGAGAGGTCTGTTTATCCTAGGTCTGTGGAGAGATGGGAGGAAAGCAGTTTTAATTCCATTTCTACCTCTGAGTTTGCTCCCTTTCAACATGGTAATGGACTTACTATTAATTCATTAGTTCTTAAAGGCTGTTGCTGGATTGGTTATATAAGAGTCATCCAGAGAACTGTTAAAAATCAATTCCTGGTTCTTGTTTCCTAAGAGTGTGATTTGGGTATGGGAACCTTGGAATGATTCATTCAGTAGATTTGCTGGGGTGGCATGTCAACTCAGTTCCGAGGCTCCAAAATGAATAAGACATGGTCCATGCTATTAGTGGGACAATTGTGTTTATTAGTTTTTCACTCAACAAATATTTTTGAGACCCTTCTATATACCAACAATTCAGGTGAGAAATGAGGTAAGGAAGAAATGTAAATGAGGACAGAGAAAAGGGACAGATGCTACAAGTGTTAAGAATTTAGAATCATTTGAAGGAGAGGGAAGACTTTAGAATGACTCCAAGATTTCTGACTGGGATTACTGGTTAGAAAGGGAAGCTAAAAGGGAAGACAAGTTTTGAGGGAAAGATGAAGAAACTATGTTTGGATATAGTTGTGAAATATCATCCGTGTGGATTTTTTTTTTTTTCCCAGTTGGACATACAGTCTGAAGCTCAGGGAATAGCCTCAGCTAGAGAGAAAGGTTTTGAATCATCATGGTTGTTGATATCATGGAAATGGATGAGCTAGTTCTATAGAGTCTATAGAGTAGGAAGAGGAAGCAGGTTCAGGGACTGAACTCTGGCAGACTCCAATCTTAAAGGGTAGAAGTGGGTAGGGAGGTCATTTCAGCTGAGAAGAAATGTCAGCCGCAGGAGAACAGCCAACAGAGAGTGGTGTTACATAAGTCAGTGTGATGAGTGAGAAGCAGTTCATTATTATTTTACGTTTGGAGTTTCCTAAGGTTCTGTTGTTTAATAAGAGTAGACTTGCGACCTTGAAGTGAAGATGGAACATTGAAGCCTAGAAATCCTAGGGAGGAGGAAGAAGAACCATCAAAAGAAACAAAGAGTAGAAAGGACAGAGAAATATCAGGGATAGACTGTGCTGTAGAACCAAAGGAGGAAAGAGTTTTAAGAAGGATTAAGAGTACTGAAAGCCTGGAAATCAGTTTGGTATAGTACAGACATGTACTATATGTTGTTATATATTATATGGAAGATCTGGCTTCAGATTCAGATTCCAGTTTGGACACTCTCTAACAGGTTAATTAACCTCCAGGGGCAGCTGCTGTTTACTTGTGTTTATGTAGATTTGTAGTACCAACCTTAGAGGATTGAAGTGTAGATGAAGTGCATATGAAAATGTCTAATATAAAGAAAGCTTGGTATGTTATAGGTACTCAATAAATACTAATTTTTACAATTAAGTTTCTTTTTTAAAATTTTTTCTGGCTGCATTGGGTCTTCGTTGCTGCACACGGCCTTTGTCTAGTTACAGCGAGCGGGAGCTACTCTTCGTTGCTGTGCGCGGACTTCTCATTGCGGTGGCTTCTTGTTGCGGAACGTGGTCTCTAGGCGCGTGGGCTTCAGTAGTTGTGACATGTAGCCTCAGTAGTTGCGGCATGCAGGCTCAGTAGTTGCAGCATGCACAGGCCCTAGAGTGCAGGCTCAGTAGTTGTGGCACATGGGCTTAGTTGCTCCACAGCATGTGGGATCTTCCCAGACCAGGGCTCAAACCCATGTCCCCTGCATTGGCAGGTGGATTCTTAACCACTGTACCACCAGGGAAGTCCCCAAGGAAGACTTTTATTTGCATAATTAAACATTTAAAACAAAAAAGAAATGTCTTTAAAGCTCAGATTGCACTTATCTTAAAATCATAGCTATAAAAGATTATTTGAAATTTCAGTGGGTTGAAACCTCTTATTTAATTATTGTAACTTTGTGGGACATGCAGGAGGAAAATAATCTGTTAAGTCATAGATTTATCTAGATTTGAAATGTTGAAAACTCACATTTTGCAAATACACTAATCATCTTTATATCTTCATAACATACATGAAAATAGGGAGGTGGGACGCTAGAACAATCTAGAACTTTGCTAGCTGAAAATATAGATAAATAAAATCTATTATGGAAATTAATTTTAAATTGTAAAAATATATTAATTTCGGTGAGAGGAAAAGATGAGTGTTACAAATAAAGCTGTATTAATACTCAGTGTTTTGTAGAAGTGCATAGAACCTCAAGGCAATTAATTAATTATTCTTTGATACCTTTCTAAATGCGTTAGGAATGTAATATTGTTTCTTTTATCTTTTTCAGGGGGTCAATATTAAATGGAGATAAATTTTTTAAAATTGACTATGTTATTCATGGAGGATTTCATTTCTAAATTGAATGGTTGACTGAGAGTTTAAAAAGTAGCCTTGAGGTTGAGTCTTCATCTGTCAATCTGAAGAAATTTAAAAAAAAAGAAATTAAAGGAAATACTGTATTTCCTAAGATTGAAAGTACCTGTACTGTGGCCTAAACCTTCACTGCTGTAGTAGTAATCTATTCAGGTATTTGGTCAGTCACCAAATACTGACAGAAGCAGTTTTTAGTGAGAACAAACTTAGTTTGTTCCAAATCTTTAAATTTAGTTTTCCAAATGGGTGTTCTGGGTGGTTTAGTGACATCAAGGGTGCTATTTTGCATTTAATAACAATGGATATACCTTTAAATTTTTTTCATTATAAAAACTGTAAAGAAAAAGTAAACTGAAAATCTAACTGAGATACTAGTTTATAAAAGACTTCCTCTAAAGGTAAGAAAAAGATTTAAAACGGTAAGAATTTTGAATAGCTTATTAGTATTTAACTGTTAATTTCTCAGTGAGTATAAGCTTTGGGTTAAGCTTAGTCAAATAAATAACAAAATTAAATAAATTCTATTTTTTATTGGAGGAAGGAAAAAGGGATAAAAATATTAAACCTAATTTTTAAATTATTCTCTAACAGGGAAAGGCTGATAAATAAGTAAAGTCTATAAATGACATACTCACTTTTGTAGTTAAGGAAGAAAAATGGAGAAATGATTATCACCAGTACCTTTTAGGAACCCAAAATGATTGAACATTAATCAGTAGTAAGTGATCCTCAACTCTGGATTACTTGACAGTGAAGATTTGGTTTTGTTATTTCAGAAAACATTGTTCCTTACATGCTAATCACTTAAAATTGCTGTACATTCATATATGGAACATAGTTTTTATTTTGCCTTTTGATGAAAAAATACATACCTTCATCTCTGTGCCTTTTTTTAAAGTTCTTAATCATATAGTTTATATAATGATATCTATATTCATCTTTAAAAGACATTTCTCATAGAATCCTCTGATTTCTTCTAATCAAGACTGATTTTAGGTCTGTTGCACAGCTGTCATGCTAAAATTTCTTTCCATTGTACTATAAGGATAATCCTACTTTTTCTTTTAAAGATATTTTAATGTGGACCATTTTTAAAGTCTTTTATTATTGAATAAAATAAAATTGAATTTGTTACAATATTGCTTCTGTTTTATATTTTGGTTTTTTGGCCACGAGGCATGTGGGTCTTAGCTCCTTGACCAGGGATCGAACCTGCACCCCCTGCTTTGGAAGGTGAAGTCTTAACCACTGGGCTGCTAGGGAAGTCCCCTACTTTTTCTTTTTAATTTTATTTATTTATTTATTTATTTATTTGGCTGTGTTGGGTCCTCGTAGCTGTGCATGGGCTTTCTCTAGTTGCAGTGAGCGGGGGCTACTCTTCATTGCGGTGCGTGGGCTTCTCATTGCAGTGGCTTCTCTTGTTGCAGAGCACAGGCCCTAGGCATGTCTCAGAGCACAGACCAGGGCTCAAACCCACGTCGCCTGCATTGGCAGGCAGATTCTTAACCACTGCGCCACCAGGGAAATCCCCAAATTTAGTATTTTAATCGTTTTAAGTTGTACGGTTTAGTGGCATTAAGTACATTCATATCATGTGCTTAATCATCACCACTGTCCATTTCCAGAACACTTTTCCTCTTCCAAAACTGAAACTCCATACACATAAAACAGTAACTCCCCATTTTCCTCCCACTCCCCGCCTGCATCACGCCCCAGGCCACTACTATTCTTTCTGGGCCTGTGAACTTGAATTTCGCTACTGTAGTTACCTTCTATAAGTGTAGTCATGCAATATTTGTCCTTTTATGTCTGGTTTCACTTAGTATAATGTCTTCATCCACGCTGTGACGTGTCAGAATTTCCTTCCTGAATAATATTCGATTGTATGTACTTACTACATTTTGTTCATGCATTGAACAGAAGTTTTTAATTTTGATGAAATCCAAGTTGTCTATTTTTTCTTTTGTTGCCGGTACTTTTGGTGTCATATCCAAGAAATCATTGACAAATCCACTGTCTTGAAGTTTTCCCCCTGTTTTTTTCCTAAGCATTTTATAGTTTTAGTTGTTATATTTAGATCTTTAATCAATTTTGAGTTAATTCTTGTATATTGGGGTCCCCAATCCCCGGGCCACGCACTGCTACCAGTCCGCAGCCTGTTAGGAACCGGACCGTAAAGTAGGAAGTGAGTGGTGGGTGAGCAAGCGAAGCTTCTTCTGCTGCTCTCCATCGCTCGCATTACCTCCTGAACCGTCCCCCCTGCCCCGCCCCTCCCGCGGGGCGGGGGAAATATTGGCTTCCAGGAAACCAGTCCCTGGTACCAAAAAGGTTGGGGGCCGCTGTTGTATATGGTATAAGATAAGGGTCCAGTTTCATTTTTTTGCCTGTGGATATCCAGTTTTCCCAATTACCACTTGTTGAAAGTACTGTTTTTTCATGGCTACTGTTATTGAAAATAATTTGACCATATATTCGAGGAATTATTTCTGGGCTATTTTATTCTATTGGTCTGTATGTCTCTGGTAAGGCAGTTCTACACTTTTTTTTTTTTTTGCGGTACGTGGGCCTCTCACTGTTGTGGCCTCTCCCGTTGCGGAGCACAGGCTCCCGACGCGCAGGCTCAGCGGCCATGGCTCACGGGCCCAGCCGCTCTGCGGCATGTGGGATCTTCCCGGACTGGGGCATGAACCCGTGTCCCCTGCATCGGCAGGCGGACTCTCAACCACTGCGCCACCAGGGAAGCTCAGTACTACATTTTTTTGATTTCTGTAGTTTTGTTAGAAAAGTTTTGAAATCAAGAAGTGTGATTCTCTGTTCTTTTCCAAGATTGTTTTAGCTATTTGGGGTCCATTGAGATTCCATATGATTTTAGGATGGAGTTTTCTATTTCTGCAAAAAACTCTTAATGATATAATACTTTCTGAAGGTATGCTTTGAAATGTTTTAAGATGTTTTTGTTTCCTGAACTACCTTTGTTCCTCATGTTTTTGTTTTTGTTTTGTTTTTGGCCTTGACCAGCGATTTAACCCGGGCCACAGCAGTGAAAGCCCAGAATCCTAACCACTAGACCACTAGGAAACTCCCTGTTCCGCATGTTTTATCTTGCTCCTTCTCTCTCTCACACTTTTAATTTTCTTCAAATAGCTGGTAATCCTTAACTGCCTGTTGATATTTATAAATGAAGGCCTTGGTTTATCAGTGTAGATAACTTGCATGAATATCCTACACTGTTTTGAAAGTCTATTTCGACATCTTTTTAGTGTACAATTGGAAGAAGCTTATTGGCAGGCTTTTAGATGTAAATTAGGTGAGCTGGGGAATGCTGTTGAAATCCATGATTGCCAAAATAAGGAAGGTTTCATTCTGGGACAGAATGTGAAATCCTTTATAGTATTTCATTTTTATGAGGAACTGCCTTTTTTGTTTGTTTGTTTCTTCTTTCTGTGTTGTGGAGATTCAAAGTCCCCTGGAACATCGCTTGGTTCCCAAGAGCTTTACATCCTTGTGTTGCTTTGTATACATAGGCCCAACTGTTCTGCAGTAGTTCTAGTTATTCTGATGATCACCCTGTGGCCTGCTGTTCCTTACTGTACTTTTTGTCCTGTCCTGGGAGTATCTTTGGGAAGAACAGCGATCCCTTCTATAGGAGGTATCTCTTATTCTTATTTTGAATTTTAGTTTCTTCTATTCTGGTTACTTAGAATCTGTCAGCTTGCCAGTTTGCTGAAATTCTGTAATTTCAGATCGTTAATAGCACCCTTTCCTGTTTCAAGCACTGCGGATTTATTTTCCTTTTTCCCTTTACCTTTTTACCCATGTTCTCATTTCAGTAGGATTTTTGAGAAGACAGTGAAATAAATCATGTGTTCAGTCTGGTTTTATTTATTCAGCACCACTTAAAGTGTGTAGGTAACGTTCTAGGTTCTGTGAATGAGACAGACAAAAGCATCCCAACTTTCATAGAGCTTATATTTTGATGGGGGAGACATATTGAGCATATAAATAAATGTAGTAGTAGTAGTAGTATTAGCAGTAGTAGTAGTAGAAGTAGAAGTAGTAGTAGAAGAAAATTATAGAAAGGCTATATTAGTAGTAGTAGTAGTAGATTATAGAAAGTAACTTGGGCTGGGAGACTCAGAGGGGTGACCTATAAATTGACATCTGAAGGAAATAAAGCCTGTCTCATGAAGAGCCTTGGGAAGAAAGCTCTAGGCAGAAGGATTAACAAATGCAGAGACTCAAGGGGAGGAAGGAACTTGTTTTATTAAAAGGAAGGCATGTCTGGAGAGTACTGAACAACGTGGTATGAGATTAGATGGGTGAGAGGCAAATGTCAGGTTTATAAGGGGACTTATAGTCTTTGGTCAGGAAATTTGACTTTCTTTTTTTTTTTTTCTTGCGGTACTGCCGTGGCCTCTCCCATTGCGGAGCACAGGCTCCGGACGCACAGGTTCAGCGGCCAGGGCTCACGGGCCCAGCCGCTCGTGGCATGTGGGATCCTCCCGGACCGGGGCACGAACCCGTGTCCCCTGCATTGGCAGGCGGACTGCCAACCACTGTGCCACCAGGGAAGCCCCTTCATTTTATTTTTAATTTATTTACTTCATTTATTTATTTTTGGCTGCATTGGATCTTTGCTGCTGCGCGCTGTCTTTCTCTAGTTGCGGCCGGTGGGGGCTACTCTTAGTTGCAGTGTGCAGGCTTCTCATTGCGGTGGCATATCTTGTGGAGGAGGGGCTCTAGGCGCGTGGGCTTCAACAGTTGTGGTAGGTGGGCTCAGTAGTTGTGGCTTGTGGGCTCTAGAGCGCAGGCTCAGTAGTTGTGGTGCACGGGCTGAGTTGCTCCACGGCATGTGGGATCTTCCCAGACCAGGGCTCAAACCTATGTCCCCTGCATTGGCAGGTGGCTTCTTAACCACTGTGCCACCAGGGAAGCCCTATATAGCCTTTTAAATTGTTCTCTTTAGTTCTTGGGATATGAATTTTTTAATATGTTTTGCCCCTTTACCACCATGGTTTTAGGCATTTGGTGAATTTTCTTTCTTTCTTTTGAATTCAGGTACGTATTAAAGCAATTTTAAAAAATTGTTGTTTGTCTTATCCAAACTTTTGATCTGTTTGGAGTGAGAGGGGCGGCTCCTTGCATTAATTAAATCACCATGTTGAGTAAAGTTCCCCTATTGCCATTTATTTGGGATACACATGCTCTTAGAATGTCAGAAATGACCTAATCTGTGGATAAAGTGAAAACTGCTTACTTCCCTAGTGTTTTTATGTTTTCCCTAGATACTTTCTGTTTGGTTTTTATTGGGAACTTTAATATAAATATTATGGCTAAGGTCAGTTTTGCTTCTGTGTATTTGACATATTTCAATCTGTAATTTGGGTAGGGGGAAAAAAGGAATGGAATATTTATTTTCCTTTTGTAGTACTTCACCATTTTTAACTTGGATACAGAGAGAAGGAAAAAGGTTGCTGTGGAATTGTGTGAACTTGTAGGGGCTGAAATTAAAAGTATCAAATAAAGAAACTTGTCTTTTGTTATAAGATTCCTACTACCTCATGTGTTAATGTGGATCTGAATTCTTTTGAATTTCTTTTTTTCCTGCATGGGTGTGAGGGACATATGGATGTTATGGTTGTAGTTTTATAAAATATGCCAGGCAGCAAACTCTAGTGCTATTTAGAAAAAAAAAAAGAAGAAAGCAATGAGAACATGGGCAAACAGTTCTTGCTAAGCCCTAAAATATATCACTTTTATTCATCCACACAGAAAACAAGCATGAGGCCAAGAGGAGGCGAACAGAGAGAGTTAGGCGAGAGAAGATAAATTCTACAGTAAATAAGGATTTAGAAAACAGAAAGAGGTCTCGAAGTAACAGCCATTCAGATCATATCAGACGAGGAAGAGGAAGACCTAAAAGTGCATCTGCCAAAAAACATGAGGAAGAAAGAGGTATGAGTAAATCCAAGCAGTTGTGTGTTTTTTTTTCAGGTATTAAAGTTTTCTAACATCTAAATTAGATAGTAGTGAAGTGTTTGGTAGGCATTGAACTCCTGGACTTAAAATTCCAACTCATATTTTAGTTTGTAAAAGCATTTCCTCTCAGGTAGATGCTTGTTTTAAAAAAGTCACATAAATTTAATTCCTATTGGAAAATTAAAGGCTTAAATTAGGTAAAATTCACCTTGCTATAAACTGATGATAGTAAAGTTCAGAGATAATTTGTGTATGACATCCTGGATAAGTCTGTTAAAATAGTTATACTTTTTAAAAGATAAATCTGAATTCTGTTAAGACTTATTTGAAACTATTATACTGTGAGTTTTAAAAATTTACTCTCAAGTGTTCTTCAGTATGAATTTTTAAATTACTCCTATTCTGTTCCCTATTTTGAGGCAGCTTTTGGATAGTAAGGTGAATTCTTCTTGGTCTAAAACATATTCATATTCTCCTTATAGATTTTCTCTTTTCTTCTGATAAGTAGTGTGTCTACCAATAACTTGTTTGTAACCATCAACTAAAACTTCTCATTTTCTTTGATTTGTACATCTTTTAAAAAACATTTTATTGTGGAAAATTTAAAAGATTACACAAAAGTAAAAAGAATAGTATAATGCACCCCGTATGCCCATGAATATCTTTTTAAAAGTGGGACTTTCAAGCCAGTAATTAAATGAAAAAACGAGATAGTTGCTTTTTATAATTCTTTAAAAATCTCTCTCAAGTAAATCAACTATACTTCAATTAAAAATAAATAACAATGTTGTTAGACACCACAAAAACCTCTATTAAAATAATTTCTTCAGTGAAATGTGTTTATAACTTCTTATGTTATTTGTGAGTTATGCTTTGCTTTTTCAGGTATTCAGTCTTAGATATTCAAATATAAATGTATTTTAGACATTGAGAATTTTTACCTGTTCACCGTTTCTCTCTGCTTTGTGTGTTTCTGTTTGAATAAAAGTATTACTGTTAGGGAAAATAACTTCACTGGTATAGCTTTTATCAAAGTTAAAGATTTTTTAAATATTGTATGGCTAAAGGACTAAGGTTTATAATGTCTTTGACTGTATTCTGTGAAGACTGTGCTTCTATACTCCTTAATTTCTTTGGTAATTTTACTGCTTTTTCTCTTTCCTTCTATTATGCTGATCTTCCAGAGAGTTTGAGTTGTTTTCTCAACTTGAGGGTGCTTCTTTAACATTGGGATGATCAGAAAATATATGCTAAAGACTGTTTCAGAATGAAAACTAGGTAAAGAAAAGTCAACAGAGGGGCTTCCCTGGTGTCACAGTGGTTAAGAATCTGCCTGCCGGTGCAGGGGACACGGGTTCAAGCCCTGGTCCGGGAAGATCCCACATGCCACAGAACAACAAAGCCCGTGCGCCACAACTACTGAGCCTATGCTCTAGAGCCCGCGAGCCACATCTACTGAGCCCCACGTGCCACAACTACTGAAGCCTGTGCACCTAGAGCCCGTGCTCTACAACAAGAGAAGCCACCGCAATGAGAAGCCCACGCACCGCAACGAAGAGCAGCACCCACTCGCCACAATTAGAGAAAGCGCGAGCACAGCAACGAAGACCCAATGCAGCCAAAAAATAAAATTAATAAATTAAAAAAAAAAGTCAACAGAGAAAAAAGAAAAGAGGGAAATACTGCTTGGCCCAGAAAACAACTTTTTTTTTTTTTTTTCGGTACGCAGGCCTCTCACTGTTGTGGCCTCTCCCATTGCGGAGCACAGGCTCCAGATGCGCAGGCTCAGCGGCCATGGCTCACGGGCCTAGCCGCTCCGCATCGTGTGGGATCTTCCTGGACCGGGGCACGAACCCATATCCCCTGCATCGGCAGGCGGACTCTCAACCACTGCGCCACCAGGGAAGCCCCAGAACATTCTTTACAGTTGAAGTAAAGGGAATATAACCCAAAGAATGGAAAAGGAATGCTTCTGGTCAGAGGAGATGAGAGAATAGATAATGACAGTTTTTTATTTGGGGAAACGAAGGCTCTGTAGTTGTGGTAGGACTTTATATATGCAGGTTTGGATCTTTTATTTCATGTTAACTTGAAAAAAGCATTTATTTGGCTATAAATTGGTTTCAGGTATTTTTAGTTTATTATAGAAAAGTTTTAAGAAAGCTATTTCTAGAGTAAGATATGCTTTTCATACAAACAGGGAGGACCTCAAGGAATTTTTGTATAATAAAATAGAATCTTTTAACGTAGGCCAGGGGTGAGGGCAGTCAGCAAACTTTTCCTGTAAAGAGCTAGATAATAAATATTTTAGGCTTCGGGGGCTATAGGGTCTCTGTCATAGCTAGTCTGCTCTGTCATTGTGTCTGGAAAACAGCCATAGAGAATACGTAAATGAATGCGCATGTCTGTGTTCCAGTAAGACTTTGTAAAAACAGGTGGGAGGCCAGATTTTGCCAATTGTATTTTACCAATTTTGCAGGCTGTATTTTACAAACCCTTAAAGCAGACCATGTTTTCTAAATATAATACTGATAGAAAATATGAGCTTTTGAAATGTCTGTATATTTTAGAATAGACTTCTTTGATATGCTTCTTAGTGTTAAGTAGCTACTTAAATTCAGTATTTATTGATTCCCAGCTCATAGGGCACTTGAAGAATTTAAAGCCAGCTTTACCTTTATTCTAATAAGGAAAACCTGACAGTGTGTCTAAAAGCACATTTTTAATTGGCTTTACTGTTTTCTGTTTTTAAAAAAATAGGAAGAAGAAGGAATGAAAAGGAAATCTTTTTAGACATCTAGATAACAACATTATCATAAAAGCCAACCATTAAACTTAATGGTTTTGGATGGTTTAAAATAAGTCTTCATTTTATATGTGGGGGGTATGATTATTCTGGATATTAGTAAAGTAGGAGTGACTTTTTTTTTTTTTTTTGCGGTACGCGGGCCTCTCACTGTTGTGGCCTCTCCCGTTGCAGAGCACAGGCTCTGGACATGCAGGCTCAGCGGCCATGGCTCACGGGCCCAGCCGCTCCGCGGCATGTGGGATCTTCCCGGACCAGGGCATGAACCCGTGTCCCCTGCAGCAGCAGGCGGACTCTCAACCACTGCGCCACCAGGGAAGCCCCAGGAGTGACATTTTGACTGATTGAAATATATTGGGCAATTCTTAATACCTTATTAATGAACATAGAGAGTTAATGTAGACTTCACGTTAAAGATGGTGGATTGAATAAACACATCTAGCTCTGCACCCTCCCCAAATCCTAGTAAAATGACAGGGATGAAAGGGATTTTTTTTTTAAAGGGCCAAGTCCCACAAGGACAAGGAGTGGGAGAAGCAGCAAAATTCTGGAAAGTGGTAACTTCTTTAGCAGACCCAAGAAACCCAAATTGTAAACTCCTTTGAGGAAAGCTGAGAAAGAAACTGATTTTTGTTTCACATCTGCCTAAGGTCAGGAATTTTTACCTCAGTTATGTCTGGAAGTGTAGAGGTGAAGGTGAGGCTAAAAACAAGACTATTTGAAGTCTGTGTTTTAATAGCCTCCTAGGGCTCTTTACCCTGACCTCCCCTCCCTGCAAGTTTATCCTTTGAAAGGGAAAACACAGTCTCTGGTCTAGGAAACACCAGGCATCACTGAGGGCAGGAGTACCAAATTAATATGAGGAAGATTAGGTGAAAATTGGAGATGGTAAATACTGAGTTCTCCAGTTAGGCTTTCACAAAGGAATAAAAATATAACTTGGATATGATAAGTTTTTGCAGGGAGAAGAAAAAAATTAAAACTACCATTAATATTCTTTGTAAGAGAAGATATGGTAGTCATGAAAGAAAAACAAGATGATGTTTAAAAGGAATTGCAGATGTCAAAAAAGTACCTGGAAAATGAACTTTAAAATGAGAATCTCAAAGTATATATATATGTATGTATATATCTATATGATTTGCAGAAATGTAAAACTTTAACAGAAGGCTTATAGACAAAATTGAAGAAATGTACCAGAATGTATAGCAATAGGAAAAGAGATAAAAAAAATGAATAAGAAACATAAGAAATTTAAAGGACTAGTTCGAGGTCCACATCTGTAAATAATTGATGTTGCAGAAGAAGAACATAGAAGATGAAGTAGATGGGAAGTCATCAGTGAAATAATTCAAGTAGTTTTCCCAAACGGGAAGGACATTGAGTTTCCATATTGAAATGCCTCACCAAATTCCCAGACCAATGGATGGTTAAAACTAGATATTATGCCAAAGCATATCATCATAAATCATATCTCTCTGGTTAAAGGGAAGGTCCTTCAAGTGTTCAGAGAAAATAATCAAAGTGGTACAGTGGAATACTACCCAGCAAGGAACAAACTACTCATGTATGAACAACATCAGTGAATTTCAAAAACATGTTGAATGAAAGAAGCTAGACACACAACAGTACGTACTATACCATGCCACTTATATGAAGTTCAAGAACATGCAAAATAAATCTATGGTGGTAGAACAATCGTTGCTGGTGGGGTCGGGAGGGATTGACTGGAGAGGAGCATGAGGGATTTTCTGTATCTTGATTGTGGTATGGGTCATCCAGTTGTACACTTATGATCTGTATATATATATTTTTCTTTTGCAGTATGCGGGCCTCTCACTGTTGTGGCCTCTCCTGTTGCGGAGCACAGGCTCCAGACACGCAGGCTCAGCAGCCATGGCTCACGGGCCCAGCCACTCCGTGGCATGTGGGATCTTCCCGGACCGGGGCACGAACCCGTGTTCCCTGCATCGGCAGGCAGACTCTCAATCACTGCACCACCAGGGAAGCCCATGATCTGTATATTTAACTGTAATAAATTTAGCAATAACTTAAAAAATAACTGTAAAAAGTGGTATAGGGTTTTCTTAACAGTGACACCAGTAGTTGGAAGACAGTATTTTGCCTTTAAAATACTAAGAGGAGGGCTTCCCTGGTGGCGCAGTTGTTGAGAATCTGCCTGCTAATGCAGGGGACACGGGTTCGAGCCCTGGTCTGGGAGGATCCCACATGCCGCGGAGCAACTAGGCCCGTGAGCCACAACTACTGAGCCTGCGTGTCTGGAGCCTGTGCTCCGCAACAAGAGAGGCCGCGATAGTGAGAGGCCTGCGCACCGCGATGAAGAGTGGCCCCCACTTGCCACAACTAGAGAAAGCCCTCGCACAGAAACGAAGACCCAACACAGCAAAAATAAATAAATTAATTAATAAACTCCTACCCCCAACATCTTCTTAAAAAAACAAACAAACAAACAAAATGACTAAGAGGAAATATTCAAGTCTTTACTCAATCACACTATTAACTAGTGTGAAGAAAGACTAAAGACACTTTCTGATATTCAGGGTCTCAAAAAATTTGCTACCCATACTCCCTTTCTCAGGAGGCTACTGCAAGATGTATGGCATCAATGAATAAGTAAACCAAGAAAGTATCCTGGACCTACGACACGGGGTCCAACTCAAGAGAGGGATGAGGAGAATCTCCAGCATGATGTCGACGAGAGATCTCCGGATGATAATTGTGCAATAGGCCTAGAAAGCAACCATTTCACATTGGAGCATAGAATTTCTTCAAGAAGATAAGATTGATATGTGTAAACATTCTGAAAGATTTATCCAACTAGGAGAGAGTTTGGGTTCAATTAGTAATGAAAACTAAGCAAGTGAAAAAAGAGAATCTCTTCAGTGAAAACAGTGTACAGGAAAAGTGAAATCATTTACACAGTGAATAATGTAAACACAATATTGATCTCATCAAAATGGTAATATAACTATAATAGGAAGATGTGATAAGAAGAGTACGGTGGGGGCAAGAGACAGAAAACAATAAATCCTAACATTTCATGGTGGAAAGTCAATTAATAATGCTTAAAACCAAAAATCCAAGATGTTGCATCAGATAAATATGTTACTTAGGTAAAAACCAAAAGGAATACCTGGAAAAGTAGTTTTATTTGAAGAGTAGGAAATGTGCGTGAGGGGAGGAGGACTTCTGTTTTTTTGTAACATGTTTTGTAAAAATAATTTGACTCTAAACTATATTCGTGTTTAACTTTGATTAAAAAGTCAGTACAAAACAAAAAATGATACAAATGTGGAATCATAGTAGAGCCTGAAAAAATCATTTGGGAGAATATACACAAAAGATGTTAATGGAATTTAACTGGCTCATAAGATAATAAGTGATTTTTCTTTTTTCTTTTTCTGTATTTTTCAAAGTTTCTACCATAGACTTGGATTACATTTGTAATCAGGTGGGGAAAAGTAGAAATAAATGTTGGTTATTCATATTTTCCATAGCAGGGCTAAGGTGAAGAACTTAATATATTCATAAAGGCACCATTGATGTTCAGAAGGGACCATATTTAGGGTGAGGAAATTCATTTTTATTGAAACAGCTCATGCTAGTGAGGAGAAAGAAATATTTGAGATTCTTACAGAAATGATATTGATATTAGATTGTGTGTATAGAAATATATACAGTCTCCATTTAGTCTTAGAATTGAGTTCATGGCATTTTAGTAACTCCTTTGTGTAATTTTAAAATTTCAGTTCAGTAGCATAATACTTAATAACATTTAGTGTATGTTGTAGTATTATGTATTATATTTATTGTCATTTAAAGGAATACTTGAAAACTTTAAATTAAAAAAAAACTGCATCTACTGCCTTTATATTAAAAGCTTTCCCTTTTTCTTTTAACAGAGAAACAGGAAAAGGAAATTGACATCTATGCTAACCTCTCTGATGAAAAGGCTTTCGTGTTTTCAGTCGCCTTGGCAGAAATAAATAGAAAAATTATTAATCAAAGACTTATTCTCTGATATTTGTCTGCAAAATGTGTTGAAACTTTCTTCAGGATTACATCAGCAAATTCTCAAACAGTTATGAACTCCCAGGAGCATTCTGACTGCATCAATAAGGGCCATTGATTGTTTTTTTTTTCTTTATCATTTAGCCTGTGGCACACTTTGGGAGCAAAGCTGCAGGCTTGGACTGTTCTGGGATTTCCTTGTTTACCAAGGAGTATTGTCAGTGTTTTGTGTTTGGGATATAATGTATTAACCCCCCCACCCCCCCACCCCCCCACCCCCGCTGAAAAGAAGAAAAAAAGCTGGATGGCTTTTACAAGATTAAGGGGTAGGGTTGGGAGTGGAAGTAAGAAAACAAGAGAAATAAAATGATAGTTTGCAGGTTTGCCACCAGAGATGCAATATTTTAAATACTTTGAGAAAGAGTGACTTTTAAAAATATATATTTCAGATTTTCAACACTGACATTGCATATTTGCAGTTCATTTAGTAAATTGGCAATTGATATTTTATTGAATGGGGAATTAATAATATAAACTGTAAATTTTGTCTTAAATTGATTTTTTTCTTGGCCTTTATTTTTATAACTTAAGGTATGAGTTATATTTTAGAAGCTACTTTCTAGTTTGGAAGTTTGGGTGCTATATGAAGAAAAACATTTAAGGATATATCATACTTCAGATATAAACACCTTGTTTTCTTGAATGTAATTTATTTATTAATTAAAAAAATACTTTTTTGCTCTCAAGATGGTGCCTGTTAACCTAAACATAAAATATATTTATTACATGCAAAATATTTCTTAGATAGCCACTTTGAAGCAGTAATGTTCTTTCTGAATGGATGTTCATTTATACATCCTGAAAATTATTTAAATTGTTACTTAACCTCACTCTGGAGGAAAAAATAAACCTTAATATTGAAACTAATAGATTCAATAGTTTGGTATAAGCTTTTTGTTCTAGTGAAGTTTTGTGAACTGTATTTAAATTATTAATTTTCTAGTGTTAAATGATAATTGTTTATAGTTGATTTGTTTTATACTAAATGCTTTTACATTTTTGTATATCGATTTAATGCTTAATGTATTCAACTTGATAATGACTTCCCTTATTTTAAGTCGACTGTGGCCTCCCCGCACCGCCCCCCCCCATCTGTTTGGAAGTCCTAAAGCCCTATTAGCGAATGTAGGCAGCAGTTAGACTTAGCCCTTACTTAAGAGAACTTTCCTTTCAATTTCAACAACAGTATTGTCAGCTTCAGAGTGCATCTCCCATTACCTCCCAGAAGAAAAGAGGTTTACCTTTTTTTCTACTTTATTTAAATGGTAGCCAGCAGAGGGAGCTTAAGAGGTTCTCTAGGTAGGATGTAGGATTTTCCTAAGAATTCCTTTTCCCTCAATCCCCATATTTACCTGCAAGTACTACTACAATTATCTTGTATGCATTTTAAAGCCCTAGTAATAAAGTTTATTCCCAGAAATGTTAATGTGATTTTATCTATGAAATATAAGAAAACTTTAAATTTTGAGAAAAAAACTTAAGATTAATATCTAAAAATGTTTATGAACTTAATACAGGCATAAGTCCAAGATATTGTGGGTTCAGATCCAGATCCCTGCAATAAAGCAAATATTACAATAAAGCAAGTCACATGAATTTTTTGGTTTCCCAGTGCATATAAATGTTATACTGTACTGTAGTTTTTTCAGTGTACAATAGCAGTATGTCTTTTAAAAAATGTATATACCTTAATTTAAAAAATACTTAATTGCTAAAAACTGCTACCCATCATCTGAGCCTTCAGCGAGTCATAATCTTTGCTGGTGGAGGGTCTTACATTGATGTTGCTGCTGCTGACTGATCAGAGTGAAGGCTGGGGTGGCTGTGGCAATTTCTAAAAATAAGACAACAATGAAGTCTGCCTCAGCGACTGGCTCTTGCTTTCATAAATGATTTCTCGGTAGCATGTGCTGCTGTTTGATACCATTTTACCCATAGTAGGACTTCTTTCAAAATTGGAGTCAGTCCTCTCAAACCCTGCCCTGCTTTATCAACTAACTTTATGTAATATTCTGAATCCTGTTGTGATTTCAACAGTCTTCACAGCATCTTCACTAGGGGTAGAGTCCATCTCAAGAAACCACTTTCTTTACTCATTCATACAAAGCATCTGTTAAAGTTAGATCATGAGATTGCAGCAATTTAGTCAGATCTTTAGCCTCCATTTCTGATTCCAGTTCTCTTGCTAGTTCCACCACATCTTCAGTTACTTCCTCCACTGAAGTCTTGAACCCCTCAGGGTCATCCATGAGGGTTGGAATCAACTTCTTCCAAACTCCTGTGTATGTTGATATTTTGGCCTCTTTCCATGAATCACAGATGTTCTTCTAGAATGGTGAATCCTTTCTAGAAGGTTTTCAATTTACCCAGATCTATCAGAGGAATCAACTGTCTATGGCAGCTATAACCTTATGAAATGTATTTCTTAAATAATAAGGCTTGAAAGTTGAAATTACTCCTTTATCCATGGCCTGCAGAATGGATGTTATGTTAGCAGGCACAAAAACAGTATTAATCTTGCTTGTACATCGCCAGAGCTCTTGGGTGACCAAGGTACATTGTCAATGAACATTAATATTTTGAAAGGAATCTTATTCTGAGTAGTAGTTCTCAAAAGTGGGCTCTAAATAGTAAACCATGTTGTAAACAGATGTGCTGTCATCCAGGCTTTGTTTTTCCATTTATAGAGCACAGGCAGAGTAAATTTAGCATAATTTTAAAGGGTCCTAAGGTTTTCAGAATGGTAAATGAGCATTGGCTTCAACTTAAAGTCACCTACTACATTAACTCCTAACAAGAGAGACTGTCCTTTGAACCTTTGATGGCAGGCATTGACTTCTCTCTAGCATGGAAGTCCTAGATGGCATCTTCCAATATAAGGCTGTTTTGTCTACATTGAAAATCTGTTGTTTACTGTAGCCATCTTCATTAATTAACTTAGACCTTCTGGATAACCTGTTACAGCTTCTGCATCAGCACATGCTGCTTCACCTTGCATTTTTATTTTATGGAGACAGCTTTCCATAAACCTCATGAAACAACTTCAACCTTAAAACTTTCTTCTGGAGCTCCCTCACCTCTCGGCCTTCATAGAATTGAAGAGAGTTAGAGCCTTGCTATGGACTATATTTTGGCTAAATGTTGTGGCTGGTTTGATCTTCTGTCCATATGGAAGATCTTCATATCAGCCTCCATAAAGCTGTTTCTCTTATCATTTATGTGTTCACTGTAGTAGCACTTTAATTTCCTTCAAGAAGTTTTCCTTTGCATTCACAACTTGGCTAACTGGTGCAAAGAGGCTTAGCTTTCAGCCTATCTTGATTTTCGACATGCTTTCCTCACCGAGCTTAATCATTTCTAGCTTTTGATATAAAGTGAGAGACGTGACTTCCTTTCACTTGAACACTTAAGAGTCCATTTAGAGGTATTAATTGACCTAATTTCAATATTGTTGTGTCTCAGTATAGGGAGGCCAGGGGAGAGTGAGGAAGACACGGAATGTCTGGTGCTGGAGCGGTCAGAATACACATATTTATTAACATTGTTATGTTGGCACAGTTCATGGCACCCCAAAATAATGATAATAGTAACAGCAAAGTTCACTGATTGCAGTTCACCATAACAAATATAAAAATAATGGGAAAGTTCAAAATATTGTGAGAATTACCAGAATTGACACAGAGACACAAAGTGAGCAAATGATGTTGTAAAAATTGCGCCTGTAGACTTGCCTGATGTAGGGTTGCCACAAGCCTTCAATTTGTAAAAAAAAAAAAAAAAAAAAAAAAAGGCAGTATCTGCGAAGCTCAATAAAATGAAGTATGCCTATGCCTATGGAGGTCCCCAGGAAAGGCAAGAACAGCTTATGGAGTAGGCATCTCTTTAAGAATTATTGATGTCAGAGTCATTCCATTTAAAGCTGAAGACACCCTTAGAGGAAAGTCACGTTAAAATAGTCATGGGATACAATAAGGGAGGAGACTGGTGACCAGGCTGGAGTTTGCCACTTAGAAATGTAATTGTTTCAGATGTTCAAATCATTGGCTTATTTTAAAAGTTCTTTGACGGAGGGTCAAACTAGGCTTCCCCTGTATGTGATGTAACCTATTTAACCAATTTCTCTAAAAATATTTGCTGATAAATATGTATATAAGCTAACTCGTTGTAAAGCTGAATTTGTCTATGTATGTTGTAGTGGTCTCAGGAAATAGTACTTTGTCACTGGTGTTGAAGAAACCTTTCTTGTCAGCAGATGTCCTAAAAGCATAATTATAGTAATTTAATTATAATCCAAAGTTTGTTCTGCTCTAATATTTATAAGTGATACAGTTATTCAAAATGTTCTAAAATGATTCCATAATTAGATTAGGTCTGTTGAAGGTATGTTCATTCTTAAATGTGAGCAAAATTAAATAAAAGTTATTTGGGGGTTGTTAGGCTAACCTATACAAATTTGTATGTTTACTTACCCAATCCCATACTATTCCAAAATGTTTTGGGGGACACTTAAATGCTTGAGATTTGATTTGGCGTGCTTTTTTTTTTTAAAGTATGAACAGTTCTTATATTTTTATGGGCAGGTGAAAATTATCTAAAAGTAAGGGAAATACTGCAGATTACTTCTGTGGCAATCAGTGGAAATGATCACACAGCTTGAGGCAGTTTATATCATGATGAAATAAAAATTTTAAATACATATGACTTAGAAACTTAGCCAAAGTAAATTCACGTCTTTAAATTTCAGAAATACTTTAAAAAATAATGGTCGGTATGGCATGACATCTGTGTTTCTTCCTAAAAGTACTATTAGACATGTTTTTCCTGAGATAAGAATTCCAATGGAAAAGTACTTGACTTTCTAAACTGTGGTAATTGCACTTAATTCTCCAATCCTTACTGTAGAAATGTCTCAGCAATATATTTAATTTTTACTTTCCTCCCAACCTGCATGTTTATCCTTTAAATTTGGAGAAATTAAGCTCTTTACATAACTTCATACAAAAGTATTAATCAAATTTGTTGGATTCTGCATCCAAAATATGCTCAAGATACAGGTAGTCGCTCACACTGCCGAATTTAATGTGTTCTTCCCTAAAACATGTGTCTATTATTCTTTGAAATTCCTTTACAGTTATTATTTTGGGAATTCCCTAGCGGTACAGTGGTTAAGACTCTGTGCTTCCACTGCAGGGGGCATGGGTTCGATCCCTGGTCAGGGAACTAAGATCCCACATGCCGCCCAGCATGGCCAAGAAAGAAAAAGAAGAAAAGAAAAAAATGTAAAAAAAAGAAGTTATTTCCATTCTGCCTTCTGGTTTTGGTTTTATGCCTTATTTTCTTGAAGTTTCACTAGCATTTTCTATCTTTTTAGTCTTTAAAACATTTTTTATAAACTAATCTCATTTTAATTAATCTTTTTTTGTGTGTAGCTGGTATTTTTTTGTTTTGTTTCTCTCTTACTACTGTTATATGCCTTATTTTTACATTTGGAGTTATATTTATAGTATCTATATGCATATACTTTTTTTTGGAATGTATTCACAGTATATTTTATTTATTTATTTTAATATCTTTATTGGAGTATAATTGCTCTACAATGGTGTGTTAGTTTCTGCTTTATAACAAAGTGAATCAGCTGTACATATACATATATCCCCATATCTCTTCCCTCTTGCATCTCCATCCCACCCTCCCTATGCATACACTTTTTTAAAGTTATTCTTTTATGCTGTTTAACCCACTTAGTTATTAGTAGTATTTATTGCTCAAAGATTACAATTATAATAATGAGTATTCTAACATACAAAACAAACTCTCTGGAATGAAAAGTATGAGAAACATAATGAAGCTCTAGGCTGAACTGGAACAATTATTCTTCTTTTTTTTTCAGTACACGGGCCTCTCACTGTCGTGGCCTCTCCCGTTGTGGAGCACAGGCTCCGGACGCGCAGGCTCAGTGGCCATGGCTCACGGGCCTAGCCGCTCCACGGCATGTGGGATCTTCCCGGACCGGGGCATGAACCCGTGTCCCCTGCATCGGCAGGCGGACTCTCAACCACTGCACCACCAGGGAAGCCCGGAACAATTATTCTTTTTACCACAGTCAAATATTTTCCTTTTGTATTATTAAGGAATCTATTTTATCCTCTTATTGTTGAGGGGTCCTCCCCCACCCCACCACCACCTCCTTAATGTTTTATTAGTTTACAATCTGTATGACTTTTATTTCTTATCCTTGCCTTATTGTACTAGCAAGGACTTCACTCAGTACAGTGTTGAAAAAGAACGGTGAGAGAAGAAATCCTTGCCTTGATTCCAATATTGAGGGTGGGGCATGAAATTCAGTCTTACAGCATTAAGTATGATGTTAACTGTAGATTTTTGTTGCAGAATACTTATCAAATTGAGGAAATTCCATCTATCACTGTGTGCTGAGGTTTGTTTGTTTGTTTTTAATCTTTTTTTTTTTTTTTTTTTTTGCACTGTACGCGGGCCTCTCACTGTTGTGGCCTCTCCCATTGCGAAGCACAGGCTCCGGACGCGCAGGCTCAGCAGCCATGGCTCACGGGCCCAGCCGCTCCACGGCATATGGGATCTTCCCAGACCGGTGCACGAACCCGCGTCCCCTGCATCGGCAGGCGGACTCTCAACCACTGCGCCACCAGGGAAGCCCTTTAATCTGTTTTATTTGAGTCCCAATCTTATTACATGTAAAATAAGGGGAAGGACATGTTTCCTCCTCCCATCATTTTGCAGTTACATTGAACTTTACTATGAAATGAGCCTAGTTTATTTTTTAATTTTAATTTTATTGAAGTATAATTGATTTACAATGTTGTATTAGTTTCCATTATACAGCAGAGTGATTCAGTTATATATATTATATATATATATATATCCTTTGTCAGATTCTTTTCCCTTATAGGTTTTTTTTTAATTTTTAATTTTTATTGGAGTTTAGTTGATTTACAATGTTGTGTTAGTTTCAGGTGTACAGCAAAGTGAATCAGATATACATATATCCACTACTTTTTAAAGATTCTTTTCCCATATAGGCCACTACAGAGTAGAGTTCCCTGTGTTATACAGTAGGTCCTTATTAGTTATCTGTTTTATATATACTAGTGTGTATATGTCAGTCCGAATCTCCCAATTTACCCCTCTTCCTCCTTACCCCCGGCAACCATAAGTTTTCTACATCTGTGACTCTGTTCCTGTTTTGTAAATAAGTTCATTTGTACCCTTTTTTAGATTTCACATGTAAGCAATATCATATGATATTTGTCATTGTCTGACTTACTTCACTCATTATGACAATCTTTAGGTCCATCTATGTTGCTGAAAATGGCACTGTTTTGTTCTTTTTTATGGTGGAGTAGTATTCCACTGTATATATGTACCACATTTTCTTTATCCATTCATCTGTCAATGGACATTTAAGTTGCTTCCCTGTCTTGGCTATTGTAAATAGTGCTGCAATGAACATTGGGGTACATGCATCTTTTCAAATTATAGTTTTCTCCAGGTATATGCCCAGGAGTGGGATTGCTGGGTCATATGGTAATCCTATTTTTAGTTTTTTAAGGAACCTCCATACTGTTCTCCATAGTGGCTGTATCAATTTATATTCCCACCAACAATACAAGAGGGTTCCCTTTTCTCCATACCCTCCAGCATTTGTTGTTTGTAGATTTTTTGATGATGGCCATTCTGACTGGCGTGAGACGATACCTTATTGTAGTTTTGATTTGCATTTCTCTAATAATTAGTGATGTTTAGCATCTTTTTAAGGCTGGATACTATAAAACTCTTAGAGGAAAACAGGCAGAACACTCTGACATAAATCACAGTAAGATCTTTTTTTTTTTTTTTTTTTTTTTTTTGCGGTATGTGGGCTGCCCACTGCTGCGGCCTCTCCCGTTGCAGAGCACAGGCTCTGGACGTGCAGGCCCAGCGGCCATGGCTCACAGGCCCAGCCACTCCGTGGCATGTGGGATCTTCCCGGACCAGGGCATGAACCCGTGTCCCCTGCATTGGCAGGCGGATTCTCAACCACTGCGCCACCAGGGAAGCTCCCAGTAAGATCTTTTTTGATCCACCTCCTAGAGTAATGAAAATAAAAATATATAAATGGGACATAATTAAACTTAAAAGCCTTTGCACAGCAAAGGAGACCATAAACAATGTGAAAAGACAACCCTCAGAATGGGAGAAGATATTTGCAAATGAAGCAACCAACAAGGGATTAATCTCTAAGATATACAAACAACTCATGCAGCTCAATATCAAAAAAGCAACCCAATCAAGAAATGGGTGGAAGATCTAAGTAGACATTTCTCCAAAGAAGACATACAATTGGTTAAAAAGCACATGAAAAGATTTCCCACTTTTACTGCTGCTAATCAACATTGTACTGGAGGTTTCAGCCAGAGCAACGAGACAGGAAAGAGAAACATGAAAATTGGAAAGAAGCAAAACTGTATCTATGTGCATAAAGCATGATCCTATTCATAGGAAATCCAAAAGAATCCACAAGTAAGCCACTATAGCTAATAGACAAACTCAGCAAATATGATCATATGACTTTTATCTTTCATTTTGTTAATGTGGTGTATCACACTGATTGAATTATAGATGTTGAATCATCCCTGCATCCCTGGAGTAAATCTCACTTGATCATGGTGTCTGTTCCTTTTAATGTACAGTTGAATTTGGTTTGCTAATATTTTGTTGAGAATTTTTGCATCTATGTTCATCAGGGATATTGGCCTTCGATTTTCTTGCAGCGTCCTCAACTTGTTTTAGTATCAGGATAATGCTGGCCTCGTAAAAATGTGTTTGGAAGTGTTCCATCCTCTTCAATTTCTTGGAAGAGTTTGAGAAGGATTGGTATTAATTCTTTCTTAAATGTTTGGTAGAATTCACCAGTGAAGCCATCTGGTCCTAGACTTTACTGAGAGGTTTTTAATGACTCAATTTCCTACTAGTAACTTGTTTGTGCAGATTTTCTGTTTCTTCATATTCAGTCATCTAGGTTGTATGTTTCTAGGAATTTATATATTTCTTCTATATTGTCCAATTTGTTGATTGTATAAGTATTCATAGTAGTCTCTTATGATCTTCTGTAGCTCTGTGGTATCAGCTGTAATGTCTCCTCTATCATTTCTTTTTCTTTTTAAAATTTGAGTCCTTTCTCTTATTTCTGGGTAAGTCCAGCTAAAGGTTTGTCTATTTTGTTTATGTTTTCAAAAAACCAGCTTAGTTCATTTATCTTTTCTATTGTTTTTTCTTCTCTTTCATTTATTTGCACTTCAATCTTTGTTGTTTCTTTCCTTCTTCTAACTTTGGGTTTAGTTCTTTTTCTAGTTACTTGAGGTGTAAAGTGAGGCTGTTTATTTGAGATCTTCCTTGTGTCTTTTTTTTTTTTTTTTCTGTGGTATGCAGGCCTCTCACTGTTGTGGTCTCTCCCATTGCGGAGCACAGGCTCTGGACGCGCAGGCTCAGCGGCCATGGCTGACGGGCCCAGCCGCTCCGCGGCACATGGGATCTTCCTGGATCGGGGCACGAACCCACGTCCCCTGCATTGGCAGGTGGACTCTCAACCACTGCGCCACCAGGGAAGCCCTTCCTTGTGTCTTAATACAGGCTTTTATTGCTATAAACTGCCCCCTTAGAACTGCTTCTGCAACATTTCATGGGTTTGATACGTTGTGCTTCAGTTTTCACTTTTTTTCATGATATTACTTGATTTCCCTTTTTATTTCTTCTTTGATCCATTGGTTGTTCAGGAGCATGTTGTTTAATCTCCACATATTTGTGAATTTTCAGCTTTTCTCTGTTAATGATTTCCACTTTTACACCATTGTGGTCAAAAAAAGATACTTTGTATGATTTTAATCTTCTGAAATTTGTTAAATGTTGTTTTGTGACCTATCATGTGATCTACTCTGTAGAATGTTCAATTTCTGCTTGAGAATTATGTGTATTCTGCTGCTGTTCAATGGAATGTTTTATGTTTGTTAGGTCCAGTTGGTTTAAAGTATGATCAAGTCCAACATTTACTTGTTGATTTTTCTGTCTAGATGATCTAACCACTGTTGAAAGTGGGGTATCGAAGTCCCTCTATTAAACTGTATTGTTGTCTGTTTCTCCCTTCAGATCTGATAGTATTTGCTTAATATATATTTAGGTACTCTGATTTTGGGTGCATATATATTTATAATTGTTATATCCTCTTGATGAATTGACCCTCTTAGCATCATATAATGACCCTCTTTGTCTCTTGTTACTATTTTTGGCCTAAAACTTATTTTTTTCTGATGTTACTATAGCTACCCCTTTTCTCTTTTGGTTTCCACTTGCATGGAATGCCTTTTGCCGTCTCTTTACTTTGAATCTGTGTGTGTTCTTGGAGCTGAGTCTTTTGTAAGCAGCATATTGTTGGCTCTTGTTTCTTAATCTATCCAGCTGCTCTATGCCTTTCAATTGGAGAATGCAATCCATTGACATTTAGAGTAGTTGATAGGTGAGAACTTGCTTAATACCATCTTATTGTTTTCTGGGTCTTTTATAGTTTCATATATTTTCTTCCTCTCTTGCTGTCTTCTTTTGTAAGTTGATGTTTTTCTGTAGTGGTAGTATGGTTTCCTTTTCTTTATCTTTTGTGTATGTATTGTAGACTTTTGCTTTGTGGCTACCATGAGGTTTACATAAAACATCTAATAGATTTAATAGTCTATTTTATGGTGAAAACAGTTAAACTCATATCACATATAACATATCATATATAAAATATTCTTTTACTCCCCCCTTTTATGTTTTTGATGTCACCATTTACATTTTTTAATTGTATATCCATTAACAAATTGTTGAACTTATAGTTATTTTTAATGCTTTTGTCCTTTAACATTTATTCTACAGTTAAGTAGTTAGCACATCACCATTTTACAGTATTAGGGTATTCTGAATCTGAGTATTTGTTTACCTTTACCAGTGTGTTGTATGTTTTCATGTTACTAATAAGCATCCTTTTCTTTCAGCTTGAAGAACTCCTTTTAGCATTTCTTGTAAGGCAGATTTAGTGGTGATGAATTCCCTCTACCTCTGATTATTAGGGAAAGTTTTAATTTTGCCTTCAGTTCTGAAGGACAGTTTTGCTGGGTTAAGTATTCTTGGTTGGCATTTTCTTTTTTTTTTTTATTGGAGTATAATTGCTTTACAATTTTGTGTTAGTTTCTGCTGCACAGAAGAGTGAATCAGCCATACACATACACACATCCCCTCCCTGTTGGACCTTCACCATCCCACCCAACTAGGCCATCATATACCACAGAGCTGAGCCCCCTGTGCTATACAGCAGGTTCTCACTAGCTATCTATTTTACACATGGTAGTGTATTTATGTCAAACTTAATCTCCCATTTCGTCCCACCCTCCCCTTCCCACCCCGTGTCCACATGTCAGTTCTCTATGTCTGCCTTTCTATTCCTGCCCTGCAAATAGGTTCATCTGTACCATTTTTCTAGATTCCACATATATGCATTAATATACGATATTTGTTTTTCTCTTTCTGACTTACTTCACTGTATGACACACCCTAGGTCCATTCACATCTCTACAAATGACCCAGTTTCATTTATTTTCATGGCTGAGTAATATTCCACTGTATATATGTAACACATCTTCTTTATCCTTTCATCTCTTGATGGACATTTAGGTTGTTTCCATGTCCTGGCTGTTGTAAATAGTGCTGCAATGAACATTGGGGTACTTGTGTCTTTTTGAATTATGGTTTTCTCAGGGTGTATGCCCAGTAGTAGGATTGCTGGATCATATGGTAGTTCTATTTTTAGGTTCTTAAGGAACGTCCATACTGTTCTCCACAGTGGCTGTATCAATTTACATTCCCACCAACAGTGCAAGAGGGTTCCCTTTTCTCTGCACCCTCTCCAGCATTTATTGTTTGTAGATTTTCTGATGATGGCAATTCTGATTGTGAGGTGATAACCTCATTTTAGTTTTGATCTGCATTTCTCTGAAAATTAGTGATGTTGAGCATCTTTTCATGTGCCTCTTAGTGATCTGTATGTCTTCTTTGGAGAAATATCTATTTAGATCTTCTGCTCATCTTTTGATTGGGTTGTTTGTTCTTTTGATATTGAGCTGCATGAGCTGTTTGTATATTTTGGGAATCAATCCTTTGTTGTTTCATTTGCAAATACTTTCTCCCATTCTGTGAATTGTCTTTTCGTCTTGTTTATGGTTTCCTTTGCTGTGCAAAAGCTTTTAAGTTTAATTAGGTCCCATTCACTTATTTTTGTGTTTATTTTCATTATTCTAAGAGGTGGTCATAAAAGATCTTTCTGTGATTTTTATCAAAGAGTGTTTTTCCTATGTTTTCCTCTAAGAGTTTTATAGTGTCTGGACTTACATTTAGGTCTCTAATCCATTTTGAGATTATTTTTGTGTATGGTGTTAGTGTGCTAATTTCATTCTTTTACATGTAGCGGTCCAGTTTTCCCAGCACCACTTATTGAAGAGACTGTCTTTTCTCCATTGTATATTCTTGCCTCCTTTGTCATAGTTTAGGTGACCACAGGTGCATAGGTTTATCTCTGGACTATCTATCCTGTACCATTGGTCTGTATTTCTGTTTTTGTGCCAGTACCATACTGTCTTGATTACCGTAGCTTTGTAGTATAGTTTGAAGTTGGGGAGCCTGATTCCGCCAGCTCTGTTTTTTTTTCTCAAGATTGCTTTGGCTGTTTGGGGTCTTTTGTGTCTCCATACAAATCGTATAATTTTTTGTTCTAATTCTCTGAAAAATCCCATTGGTAATTTGATAAGGATTGCATTGAACCTGTAGATTGCTTTGGGTAGTATACTCATTTTCACAATATTGATTCTTCCAATCCAGGAGCATCTGTTTATGTCATCTTTGATTTCTTTCATCAGTGTTTTATAGTTTTCTGAGTACAGGTTTTTTGCCTCCTTAGGTAGGTTTATTTCTAGGTATTTTATTCTTTTTGTTGCAATGGGAAATAGGTTTGGTTGTTTCTTAATTTCCCTTTCTGATCTTTTGTTTTTAGTGTATAGGAATGCAAGAGATTTCTGTGCATTAATTTTGTATCCTGAAACCTTACCAAATTCATTAATTAGTTCTAGTAGATTTCTGGTGGCATCTTTAGGATTTTCTATGTATAGTATTATGTCATCTGCAAACAATGACACTTTTACTACTTCTTTTCCAATTTGTATTCCTTTATTGCTTTTTCTTCTCTGATTTCCATGGCTAGGACTTCCAAAACTATGTTGAATAAGAGTGGCGAGTGTGGACATCCGTTTTTTACCATTGAGAATGATGTTTGCTGTGGATTTGTCATATATGGCCTTTATTACTGAGGTAGTTTCCCTCTGTGCCCACTTTCTGGAGAGTTTTTATCATAAATGTGTGTTGAATTTTGTCAAAAGCTTTTCCTGCATCTATTGAGATGACCGTATGATTTTTATTCTTTAATTTGTTAATATGTGTATCACATTGATTGTTTTGCGTATACTGAAGAATTTTTGCATCCCTGGGATAAATCCCACTTGATCATAGTGTATGATCCTCTTAATGTGTTGTTGGAGTCTGTTTGCTAGTATTTTGTTGAGGATTTTTGCATCTATATTCATCAGTAATATTGGTCTGTAATTTTCTTTTTTTGTAGTATCTTTGTCAGGTTTTGTATCAGGGTGATTGTGGCCTCATAGAACAAATTTGGGAGTGTTCCTCCCTCTGCAGTTTTTTGGAAGAGTTTGAAAAGGATAAGTGTTAACTCTTCTCTAAACGTTTGATAGTATTTGCCTATGAAGCCATCTGGTCCTGGACTTTTGTTTGTTGGAAGATTTTTAATTACAGTTTCAATTTTATTACCTGTGATTGGTCTGTTTATATTTTCTAATTCTTCCTGGTTCAGTCTTGGAAGGTTATACCTTTCTAAGAGTTCATCCATTTCTTCCAGGTTGTCCATTTTATTGGCATAGAGTTGCTTGTAGTAGTCTCTTATGATCCTTTGCATTTCTGTGGTGTCAGTTGTAATCTCTCCTTTTTCATTTCTAATTTTATTGATTTGAGTCCTCTCCCTTTTTTTCTTGATGAGCTTGGCTAATGGTTTATCAATTTTGTTTATCTTCTCAAAGAACCAAGTTTTAGTTGTATTGATCTTGGCTATTGTTTTCTTTGTTTCTATTTCATTTATTTCTGTTCTGATCTTTATGGTTTCTTTCCTTCTACTAACTTTAGGTTTTGTTTGTTCTTCTTTTTCTAGTTGCTTTAGGTATAAAGTTAGATTGTTTATTTGAGAATTTTCTTGTTTCTTGAGGTGGGCTTGAATTGCTATAAACTTCTCTCTTACAACTGCTTTTGCAGTGTCTGATAGGTTTTGGATGGTTGCATTTTCATTGTCACTTGTTTCTAGGGTTTTTTTGTTTTGTTTTGTTTTTTTGGTGGTACATGGGCCTCTCACTGTTGTGGCTTCTCCCATTGTGGAGCACAGGCTCTGGACTCACAGGCTCAGCAGCCATGGCTCATGAGCCCAGCCGCTCAGCGGCATGTGGGATCTTCCTGGACCAGGGCACTAACCCGTGTCCCCTGCATCGGCAGGCGGACTCTCAACCACTGCGCCACCAGGGAAGCCCTGTTTCTAGGTATTTTTAAATTTCTTCTTTGACTTCTTCAGTGACCTCTTGGTTATTTAGCAATGCACTGTTTAGCCTCCATATGTTTCTGTGTTTTATAGTTTTTTTTCCCTGTAATTGATTTCTAATCTCATAGCATTCTGGTCAGTAAAGATGCTTGATACAATTTCAGTTTTCTTAAATTTTCCAAGGCTTGATTTTTGACCCAAGATGTGATCTGTTCTGGAGAACGTTCCGTGTGTACTTGAGACAAAAGTGTATCTTTCCACTTTTGGGTAGAATGTCCTATATAAATGAATTAAACCTATCTGGTCTACTGTGTCATTTAAAGCTTCTGTTTATTATTAATTTTCTGTCTGGATGATCTCTCTATTGGTGTAAGAGGAGGTTAGAGTCCCCCAGTATTATTGTGCTACTGTCGATTTCCCCTTTTATCCCTGTTAGCATTTGTCTTATGTATTGAGGTGCTTCTATGTTGGGTGCATAAATATTTATAATAGTTATGTTTTCTTCTAGGATTGATACTTTGATAATTATGTAGTGTCCTTCCTTATCTCTTGTAACAGTCTTTATTTTAAAGTCTATTTTATCTGATATGAGTATTGCTACTCCAGCTTTCTTTTGATTTCCATTTGCATGGAATATCTCTTCCATCCCCTCACTTTCAGTCTGTATGTGTCCTTAGGTCTGAAGTGGGTATCTTGTAGACAGCATATATAAGGGTCTTGTTTTTCTATCCATTCAGCCAGTCTGTGTCTTTTGGTTGGAGCATTTAATCCACTTACATTCAAGGTGATTATTGATATATATGTTCCTATTACCATTTTCTTAATTGATTTGGGTTTATTTTTGTGGGTCTTTTCCTTCTGTTGTGTTTCCTGCTTAGAAAAATTCCTTTAGCATTTGTTGTAAAGCTCGTTTGGTGGTGCTGAATTTGCATAGCTTTTGCTTGTCTGTAAAGCTTTTTATTTCTCCATTGAATCTGAATGAGATCCTTGCTGGGTAGAGTAATATTGGTTGTAGGTTTTTCCCTTTCATCACTTTAAACATGTCCTGCTACTCCCTTCTGGCCTGTAGAGTTTCTGCTGAGAAATCATCTGATAACCTTATGGGGATTCCCTTGTATGTTATTTGTTGATTTTCTCTTGCTGCTTTTAATATTTTTTCTTTGAATTTAATTTTTGTTAGTTTGATTAATATGTGTCTTGGTGTGTTTCTACCAGGGTTTATCCTGTATGAGACTCTCTGCGCTTCCTGCAATTGGATGGCTGTTTCCTTTCCCATGTTAGGTAAGTTTTCAAGTATAATTTCTTCAAATATTTTCTCAGACCCTTTCTTTTTCTCTTCTTATTCTGGGACCCCTGTAATTCGAATGTTGATGCATTTAATGTTGTCCCAGAGGTCTGAGACTGTCCTCAATTGTTTTCATTCTTTTTCCTATATTGTGCTCTGTGGCAGTTATTTCCACCATTTTATCTTCCAGCTCACTTATCTGTTCTTCTGCCTCAGTTATTCTGCTATTGATTCCTTCTAGAGTGTTTTGGATCATCCATACTATCATTACTCTGAATTCTTTTTCAGGTAGGTTGCCTATTTCCTCTTCATTTATTTGGTCCAGTAGGTTTTTACCTTACTCCTTTGTCTGTAACATATTTTTTGTCCTTTTTTTTTTTTTTTTTTTTTTGATGGGCGAGGCTTTATTCCTGTCTTACTGGTTGCTTGAGCTGAGGCGTCCAGCACTGGAATTTGCAGGCAGTTGGGTAGAGCTGGGTCTTGCTGCTGCTATGAGGAGCTCCAGGAGGCCTCACTCCGATTAATATTACCTGGAGTCTGAGATTCTCTGTTAGACAAGTGGTTTGGACTCAGCGCTCCCACCACAGGAGTTCAGGCCTGACTCTGGCCTGGGAACAGGGATCCTGCAAGCCATGCAGCACAGCAATAGAAAACAAAAGGGAAAAAAGGAGTGTACAATAACAAAGAGTAAAAAATTAAAAAATTAGAGGAGAAGCAAGAAGAACTACAATCCTGCAGCCTGTGAAACAAAAACCACATTCACAGAAAGATAGACAAGATGAAAAGGCAGAGGGCTATGTACCAGATGAAGGAACAAGATAAAACCCCAGAAAAATAGCTAAATGAAATGTAGATAGGCAATCTTCCAGAAAAAGGATTCAGAATAATGATAGTGAAGATGATCCAGGACCTCGGAAAAAGAATGGAGGCAAAGATCGAGAAGATGCAAGAAATGATTAAAAAAGATCTAGAAGAATTAAATAACAAATAAACAGAGATGAACAATACAATAACTGAAAGGAAAAATACACTAGAAGGAATCAATAGCAGAATAACTGAGGCAGAAGAATGGATAAGTGACCTGGAAGACAGAAAGGTGGAATTCACTGCTGCAGAACAGAATAAAGAAAAAAGAATGAAAAGAAATGAAGACAGCCTAAGAGACCTCTGGGACAACATTAAACACAACAGCATTTGCATTATAGGGGTCCCAGAATGAGAAGAGAGAGAGAAAGGACCCGAGAAAATATTTGAAGAGATTATAGTTGAAAACTTCCCTAACATGGGAAAGGAAATAGCCATCCAAGTCCAGGAGGTGCAGAGAGTCCCATACAGGATAAACCCAAGGAGAAACACACCGAGACACATAGTAATCAAAATGGAAAAAATTAAAGACAAAGAAAAATTATTAAAAGCAGCAAGGGGGGCCTCCCTGGTGGCGCAAGTGGTTGAGAGTCCGCCTGCCGATGCAGGGGATACGGGTTCGTGCCCCGGTCTGGGAGGATCCCATATGCCGCGGAGCGGCTGGGCCCGTGAGCCATGGCCGCTGAGCCTGCGCGTCCGGAGCCTGCGCGTCCGGAGCCTGTGCTCCGCAACGGGGGAGGCCACAACAGTGAGAGGCCCGCATACCGCAAAAAAAAAAAAAAAGCAGCAAGGGAAAAACAACAAATAACATACAAGGGAACTGCCATAAGGTTAACAGGTGATTTCTCAGCAGAATCTCTACAAGCCAGAAGGGAGTGGCATGATATACTTAAAGTGATGAAAGGGAAGAACCTACAACCAAGATTACTCTACCCAGCAAGGATCTCATTCAGATTCGATGGAGAAATCAAAAGCTTTACAGACAAGCAAAAGCTAAGGGAACTCAGCACCACCAAACCAGCTCTACAACAAATGCTAAAGGAACTTCTCTAAGTGGGAAACACAAGAGAAGAAAAGAACCTACAAAAGCTAACCGCCCCAAATTAAGAAAATGGGAATAGGAACATACATATCAATAATTACCTTAAATGTGAATGAATTAAATGCTCCAACCAAAAGACACAGACTTGCTGAATGGATGCAAAAACAAGACCCATATATGTGCTGTCTACAAGAGACCCACTTCAGACCTAGGGACACATACAGGCTGAAAGTGAGGGAATGGAAAAAGATATTCCATGCAAATGGAAATCAAAAGAAAGCCGGAGTAGCAATACTCATATCAGATAAAATAGACTTTAAAATAAAATATGTTACAAGACCAAGGAAGGACACTACATAATGATCAAGGGATTAATCCAAGAAGAAGATATAACAATTATAGGTATATATGCACCCAACATAGGAGCACCACAATACATAAGGCAACTGCTAACAGCTATAAAAGAGGAAATCAACAATAACATAATAATAGTGGGGGACTTTAACTCCTCACTTACACCAATGGACAGATCATCCAAACAGAAAATAATAAGGAACCACAAGCTTTAAATGACACAATAGACCAGATAGATTTAAGTGATATTTATAGTACATTCCATCCAAAAACAGCAGATTACACTTTCTTCTCAAGTGTGCATGGAACATTCTCCATGATAGATCACACCTTGGGTCACAAATCAAGGCTCAGTAAATTTAAGAAAACTGAAAACATATCAAGCATCTTTTCTGACCACAGTACTATGAGATTAGAAATCAATTACAGGGGAAAAAACGTAAAAAACACAAACACATGGAGGCTAAACAATACGTTACTAAATAACCAAGAGATCACTAAAGAGATCAAAGAGGAAATCAAAAAACACCTAGAGACAAATGACAATTAAAACACGATCCAAAAACAATGGGATGCAGAAAAAGCAGGGCTAAGAGGGAAGTTTATAGCTATACAAGCCTACCTCAAGAAACAAGAAAAGTCTCAAATAAACAATCTAACCTTACACCTAAAGGAACTAGAGAAAGAAGAACAAACAAAACCCAAAGTTAGCAGATGGAAAGAAATCATAAATGTCAGGGCAGAAATAAATGAAATAGAAACAAAGAAAACCATAGCAAAGATCAATAAAACTAAAAGTTGGTTCTTTGAGAAGATAAACAAAGTTGATAAACCATTAGCCAGACTCATCAAGAAAGAGAGGGGACTCAAATCAATAAAATTAGAAATGAAAAATGAGAAGTTACAAGAGACACAACAGAAATACAAAGCATCCTAAGAGATTACTACAAGCAACTCTATGCCAGTAAAATGGACAACCTGGAAGAAATGGACGAACTCTTAGAAAGGTATAACCTTCCAAGACTGAACCAGGAAGAAATACAAAATATGATAAAACAGTCCAATCACAAGTAATGAAATTGAAACTGTGATTAAAAATCTTCCAACAAAAAAAAGTCCAGGACCAGATGGCTTCACAGGTGAATTCTATGAAATATTTACAGAAGAGCTAACACCCATCCTTCTCAAACTCTTCCAAAAAATTGCAGTGGAAGGAACACTCCCAAACCCATTCTGTGAGGCCACCATCACCCTGATACCAAAACCAGACAAAGATACTGCAAAAAAAGAAAATTACAGACTAATATCACTGATGAATATAGATGCAAAAATCCTCAACAAAATACTAGCAAACAAAATCCAAAAACACATTAAAAGGATCATACACCATGATCAAGTGGTATTTATCCCAGAGATGCAAGGATTCTTCAATATACACAAATCAATCAATGTGATACACCATATTAACAGATTGAAGAATAAAAACCATATGATCATCTCAATAGATAAAGAAATAGCTTTTGACAATATTCAACACCGATTTATGATAAAAACTCTCCAGAAAGTGGGGATAGAGGGAACCTACCTCAGTAATAAAGGCCATATATGACAAACCCACAGCAAACATCATTCTCAATAGTGAAAAACAAAGCATTTCCTCTAAGATCAGGAAGAAGACAAGGATATCCACTCTCATCACTGTTATTCCACATAGTTTTGGAAGTCCTGGGCAGAGCAATCTGAAAAGAAAAAGAAACAAAAGGACTACAGATTGGAAAAAAATAAGTAAAACTGTCACTGTTTGCAGATGACATGATACTATACATAGAGAATCATAAAGATGCCACTAGAAAACTACAAGAGCTAATCAATGAATTTGGTAAAATTGCAGGATACAAAATTAATGCACAGAGATCTCTTGTATTCCTATACACTAATGATGAAAAATCTGAAAGAGAAATTAGGGAAACACTCCCATTTACCATTACAACAAAAAGAATAAAATACCTAGGAATAAACCTACCTAGGGAGACAAAAGACCTGTATGCAGAAAACTAGAAGACACTGATGAAAGAAATTGAAGATGGTACCAACAGATGGAGACATATACCAAGTTCTTTGATTGGAAGAATCAATATTGTGAAAATGACTATACTACCCAAAGCAATCTACAGATTCAATGCAATCCCTATCAAATTACCAATGGCATTTTTACAGAACCAAAGCAAAAAATCTTTAAATTTATATGGAGACACAAAAGACCCTGAATAGCCAAAGCAGACTTGAGGGAAAAAAACGTAGTTGGAGGAATCAGACTCCCTGACTTCAGACTATACTACAAAGCTACAGTAATCAAGACAATATGGTACTGACAGAAAAACAGAAATATAGATCAATGGAACAGGATAGAAAGCCCAGAGATAAACCCACTCACCTATGGTCAACAATCTATGACAAAGGAGGCAAGGATATACAATGGAGAAAAGACAGTCTCTTCAATAAGTAGTGCTGGGAAAACTGGACAGCTACATGTAGAAGAATGAAATTAGAACACTCCCTAACACCATACACAAAAATAAACTCAAAATGGATTAGAAACCTAAATGTAAGACAGGACAGTATAAAACTCTTAGAGGAAAACTTAGGAAGAACACTCTTTGACATAAATCTCAGCAAGATCTTTTTTGATCCACCTCCTAGAGTAATGGAAATAAAAACAAAAATAAACAAATGGGACCTAATGAAAGTTAAAAGCTTTTGCACAGCAAAGGAAACCATAAACAAGATGAAAAGACAACCCTCAGAATGGGAGAAAATATTTGCAAATGAATCATTGGACAAAGGATTTATCTCTAAAATATATAAGCAGCTCATGCAGCTCAATATTAAAAAAAAACAACACAATCCAAAAATGGACAGAAGACCTAAATAGACATTTCTCCAGAGAAGACATACAGATGGCGAAGAAGCACATGAAAAGCTGCTCAACATCAGTAATTACTAGAGAAATGCAAATCAAAACTACAATGAGGTATCACCTCACACCAGGTAGAATGAGCATCATCAGAAAATCTGCAAACAACAAATGCTGGAGAGGGTGTGGAGAAAAGGGAACCCTCTTGCACTGTTGGTGGGAATGTAAATTGATACAGCCACTGTGGAGAACAGTATGGACGTTCCTTAAAGAACTAAAAATAGAATTACCATATGACCCAGCAATCCCACTACTGGGCCTATACCCAGAGAAAACCATAATTCAAAGAGACATATGCACCCCAATGTTCATTGCAGCACTATTTACAATAGCCAGGTCATGGAGGCAACCTAAGTGCCCACTGACAGATGAATGGTGAAGAAGTTGTGGTACATATATACAATGGAATATTACTCAGCCATAGAAAGGAACGAAATTGGGTCATTTGTAGAGACGTGGATGCATCTAGAGACTGTCGTACAGAGTGAAGTAAGTCAAAGAGAAAAACAAATATCATATATTAATGCATATATGTGGAACATAGAAAATGGTACAGATGAACCAGTTGGCAGAGCAGAAATTGAGACACAGAGGTAGAGAACAAACGTATGGACACCAAGGTGGAAAAGCGGCAGGGGGTTGGGGTTGTGGTGTGATGAATTGGCAGGTTGGGATTGACATGTATACACAGATGTGTATAAAATGGATGATCAATAAGAAAATAAATAAACATTTAAAAAATTTTAAGAATTAAAAAGATAAAAAATATATTAGGAAAAATAAAAATATAATTGAAAGAACTACAACAAGGTATAACAGAACCACAACAGAAAAGGGAAAGAAAAAAAAAGAAAAAAAAAAGGCGGGGGAACATGCCAAAAGGAGCAGAACAGTAACAAATTATAAATAATAAAATAAAATAAGAAAAATAAAAGATTTATTAGAAAAATTATAATACAGATGAATCAGCAACAATGGGTTAAAACAGAACCACAACCTAAAAGAAGAAGAAAGAAAAAAAAATGCCAGAAAAGGCCTTGGCTGTGGGTGGCGGAGCTTAGGTGAGGGCGGTGTTTAGGGTGGGCGTGGGGACTAGGCTCATGACCCATGCAGCTGGAAAAGGCCTTTGGGATGGGGCCTAGGTGGGGCGACATTCAAGAGTGGCGTGAGACCTAGGCTTAGGACCTGGTGGCAGGGGAAAGACAGTTCTGAGGGGGGCCTTGGAGAGTGGAGCTCCAGAGTTTGGAGGTAAGCTGTGAGTGAGCGTTTGTGGGCAAGGTTTAGGCCCAGTGTGTTGGAGCGGGTCTCAGAGGTGGTCTCTGAGTGTCGCCTATAGAATTAGGGCTCTGAGTGGGGGTGTAGGGGCAGGGCTTAGGGTCTGCAATGCTGGAGGGAGCCTCTGAGGGCACAGTATTAGGCCCAGGAGCCCAAGAGGCTCCCTGGTGCCCAAGTCAGCAGGGAAAGTGTTGGCCATGCTCCCTTCCATTCCTCCACTCTCCCAAGCATCTCCCCCTTCGCTGCTGAAGCATGGGTGGGATCCCACCATGTGTGGGAACTTCTACTCTCCACCCACTGCCCCCCAGGGGTGCCAGTCCTGTCGGTCTGGCCTTTACTTTTGCTCCCTCTTCCCTCCCTCCCACTTTCTCAGGACCCATGCGGTTGGAGGGGACCTTGGTTGGCAGAGAATCAGGCCCGGGATCTCAGCAGGCTCCCCAGAGCCCAAGTGCACAGGGGAAACGTTGGCTACACTCCCTTCTAATCCTCTGACCTTCCAATGGTCCCCCCCTTTCCCCCTCTGGGCGTGTGATCCCTTCCTCTCCCCAAGCCGCCCCTCAGGGGCACTGGTCCTGTCCCGCCTCCACTTCTCCTCCCCCCTCACTCCCCACCCCACATCCTACCTAGTCACTGGGGATTCCTCCCATCCCCTTAGGTGTCTGTGGTCCCCCACCTGTGCCTGGTAGGTGCCCTAGTTGTGTGGAGACGCGAATTCCACGTCCTCCTAGTCCACTATCTTCGGTAGTTTATTTCTTTTAGCACTTTGAATGTATTATCTCATCCTCTCCTGGGCTGTAAGGTCTCTGCTGAGACATCCACTGATAGCCTTATGAGGGTTCCTTTGTATGAGAGATATTTTTTTCTCTTGCTTTTTTTTGGCCATGATATGCAACATGTGAGATCTTAGTTCCCTGACCAAGGATCAAATCTGTGCCCCCTGGAGTGGAAGTCTTAAATGCTGGACTGCCAGGGAAGTCCTCTCTTGCTTCTTTTAAAATTCTCTCTTTGCCTTTCTTTTTAGACACTTTAAAAAAGCCTAATAAATAAATTAATTAATTTTTGGCTGTGTTGGGTCTTCATTGCTGTGCACAGGCTTTCTCTAGTTGTGGCGAGTGGGGGCTACTCTTCATTGCAGTGTATGGGCTTCTCATTGCAGTGGCTTCTCATTGCAGAGCAGGGCTCTAGGAATGTGGGCTTCGTTAGTTGTGGCATATGGGCTCAGTAGTTGTGGCTCACAGGCTTTAGAGATCAGGCTCAGTAGCTGTGGCACATGGGCTTAGTTGCTCTGTAGCATGTGAGATCTTCCCGGACCAGGGCTCACACCCATGTCCCCTGTGTTGGCAGGTGGATTCTTAACCACTGCACCATCAGGGAAGTCCTAGACACTTTTATTACTATGTGTCTTAGAGAAAAACGTTTTGGATTGAGAGTTTGAGGTGACATATTTGCTTCATGAACTTTGATGGCCTAATCTCTCCCCATATTTCAGAATTTCTCAGCCATTATTTATTGAAATAAGCTGTCTATTCCTTTCTCCCCTAGTACACATTATTTCTTTTGATGGTGTCCCATAACTTCTGTAGGCTTTCTACACTCCTTTTCATTCTTTTTTCTTTTTGCTCTTCTGTTTGTAAAATTTCAATCAATCTGTCCTATGGATCACCAATTCGCTCTTCTGCTTGTTCAAGTCTGCTCTTGAAGGTTTCTATTCAATTCTTTATTTCAGTCATTGTATTCTACAGCTCCAGATTTTCTGTTTGGTTCTTTTTTTATGTTTTCTATCTCTTTTTTGAGGTTCTCATTTTGTTCTTGTATTGTTTTCCTGATAGCATTAAATTTTTCATCTGTGTTCTCTTGTAGCTCTCTGAGTATTCATAGAAGAATTATTTTCAATTCTTTGTCAGGCAATTCCTGGATTTCCATTTATTTGCAGTCAGATACTGGAATTTTACTGTATTCCTCTGGTGGAGACATGTTTCCCCTGATTCTCCATGATCCCTGTAGTGTTGTATAGGTATCTGCACATTTGAAGAAGCAGTCACATCCTCCAGACTTTACTGACTGATTTTGTTAAGGGAAGCCTCTACCTGCTGATAGGGACCCATAGTGGTTATTCTGTGACCCTGGTCTAGTAATGCAGAGTGCCACGTGGAAAGGTGCATGGTGGCACTGGGTCCAATGGTATATGATGTCTCTTTGGCCCCAGGACATTGGGGTCCACAGTATTGACAACTGTGTTGTCCTTGGCAAGCACTGCAGGAATTCTGTGGCTTCAAGATCTTTTGGGCTCCTAAGTGGCACCTCCAAGACTGGTAGCAGGGCAGGCAGTGGTGGTGGTTGGAGCCAGTGGTGTGCACATACTCGGCTGCAGGGGCCAGCTTCAGGTGCCTATGTAGTGGCAGAGGGGGCCAGAGCAGGTAGCAAGGGCTGGGGCCAATTATAGGCTCACTGGCATTTGCCAGTACCATACTGTTTTGATTACTATAGCTTTATAGTATAGTTTAAAATCAGGAAATGTGATGCCCCTTGCTTTGTTCTTCTTCCTCAGCACTTATTTGGACATTCAGGGACTTTTTTATTTCCACATAAGTTTTATCCTCCTTTCTCATCTCCCTAAGACAACAGTTTGATGATTGGGACAGGCTTGAGTCCCAATGAGAAAAGTCTATCAGATCCTTAGAGGGATGGTAAGGTCCTTGCTTGAATATCTTCACTTCCATTCAGCCTTCCACCCTAGTGATAATCCCATTTGTTTGGGCATTATCTCTATCAATTGACTGTACTCCTTATGTAATCCACAATTTTCTAAGTCTTCTCTAAATCTTCTGCTAGGGACATAAGCTCCTGGATTATCCCTAACTCAACTCTCCACATTTTTTGCAGTTGACAGTGAGTGTTCACCTGATAGACCCTTCACTTGGCTGTAATATGCCCTCCACATATATCTTGGTCTGTAAAGCTTTCTAGACATCACTACTGCATGGAACTGACTAGGGAATTAACCAAGGTCATTCTTATTGGCCATGTGACCTTGAACAAGTTACTTAGCCTTTCTGAACTTCTGAGGTGGACATAAAAATTGTACGTAATTCATATAGTTGTTACAGGATTAAATGAGTTAATGTAAAGCACTTGGTGCTGGACTTGTTTTAGGTGCTTAGAGATAGTGTGATTATGCTGTTGCTACTACTGCTGACTACTTCAGCTTTAAAACTTGCACTTGCTTGTTTCTTCATTGACATCAAGCCTTTGCCTACAGAGCCCTTTCTCTTTGTCCCATCACCTTTCTTTCTCAGGAGCCCCAATCCTTTGGCTGCCTGAATGTATGTTGAAGAATGGGAAATTCCTGTGGTCTTATTGTGCTGTGCCTCCCATATTGGGGGTGGGACCCTGAAAGGATAGGGGTGCCAACCTGTTCATAACCAAAAGACCAATAAAAGTATCTTCCCAAATGAAATATTGAACGTCATTAAATCTAAGACATCATCAACTGTGAGTCACACCCTTATTTTATGTAATACTAAGAAAGAAATAAGCAACCTTTAGAGTTTTAATTTTATACTTATTTAAAAGTTATTTTGATGCAGGTCTGTGAAGGGGCATAAGAGGCTTCCTGGTCCCTAGAGAGACCCCTCCACCAGGAGGATGTACACAGCTCATGGACCTTTCCAGACATAGATGCAGCCTCTGGGGGGAGCTGGTCCTTGTGGCATGGGCCCATGTTCAGCAGCCGGGAAAGCATGTCCATGACAAGTGACTGCTGATCAGGGGGTCTCAATTAAGTGACACAGGGAGCTACACTGTGTGGGTAGAAGCCAGCAACGGGACCCAGAGAGCAACTGGCTGGCCTGAGATTCGAGAGTTGGAAATCCCAGTCATCTCAGTCAACATCAGCTCCGTGGGCAGAGAACATGGATTCCGTGGCTGCTGTCTGCCACACCAGTGCCACCAACGTCAAGTAGTATGTGAGTTACACACAGGTGTCCAGCTATGACCACATGACAGTCTTCCCAGACAGCAAGACACTCATCATCCAAAGGGTCAGCAGCTACAACTCACCACTTCAGTGTGGGATAGAAATCCTCCCACAGATTATTGAGAGAAGTGAAGTAATCTTTCCGACATTGACCTATGGTCCCTCCAGTGTGCTGATCAGGAGTAAGCCCTGTAACTTCAATGGCATCCTGCCTGCTGAGATGGGTTCCCAGGTGGAGATGGAGTGTATCTCCTATTCCAGACCAGAATTCAAGTACCAGTGGATCCACAATGGCTTCCTCCTGAACTTCTCAGAGAAAAAATTACCCTCCTGAATCTGATCTGGGACCAGATGGGCAGATACAGATATCAAGAAGTCCAGCTCCAGGTGCCCTGGCACAGGACTGCTTTTAGCAAAGGTTTCACCATCTCAGGATCCTTGCTGGTATTTCTCATCATGGTGACAGCAGTGGGCAGTGTCCTCTTCTGTGCATTCCTCATTCATACCCTGATCAGACATTACTCTACCAGGGCAAATTGGGCTACATGACCATCCACCTCAGACATAGAAGACAAGACCAGATGGGCAAGGAGGGTTCCAACTACCCTACTTCCTTATCCGACACCATGGGACCATCAGATATGCCCCATCTCAACATTGCCAGGGACAGAGAAATGGAACAACCTATACATGCCCAATAACCGGGAATTGCTTAAATGGGATGCAGCACATGTTGAGTGAATCTGCCATTGTTAGAAACCACGCTGGGGAAAGCCACTTACTGATGCAGAGAATGTTCACAACTTGTTGCCAGGTTAGAAATGCATAATGCAAACCTGCATCTGATAGGATCATATTGTGAAAAGTATAGATTAGCTAATTGATATAGATGTAATATTACAGTGTGTATGTATGTATGTGTTTTCCAGTTTTATGTGTACACACACACACACACACACATATATATACATATATATATATATATACACACATATATATGCACCTGTGCAAAAATTGTGGAAAATGTTACCTATCAGCAGTGCTATCTCAATTTCCTTCTTTGCACTTTACTGTATATTCTGAAGTGGTTTTTGTTTTTCTTCCCAAAGTATATAAATTGTTCTTATTATTAGAAAAAAAAAACCCAATAAAGGTAAAACAGCATGAAGTTAAAAAAAAGTTATTTTGACAGAGATTAGGATGGTGGTCACCAGGGGCTGGGGTGGGGGCACTGAGAAGATTCTGTTTAAGGGTACCAACTTACAACTAGTGGATAAATAAGTTCTGGAAATCTGACTCACAACATAGGGATTATAGTCAACAATACTGTATTACAAACTTCAAAATTGCTAAGAGACTAAATCTTAACTATTCTCACTACAAAAAAAGAAATTATAAATATGTGCCATGATAAAGGTGTTAGCTAGCACTACTGTAGTAACCCTATGGCAATATATAAATGAATCAAACCAACACATTGTACAACTTAAACTGTACAATGTTGTATGTCAATTATATCTCCATAAAAAAGGAAAAGTATATCTTGAACAACTTTTTTAAAAAGTTATTTTGGACTTATTTAGACATAGAAGCAATGATAATATGAATGGCTATGGCTGAATTCACTCATGTAAGTTGATAGCCACATCATAAACTGCTGCCTGGGTGATGGTCAGACACTATTGATTGTAAGATGCACATGAATTTCAGAGATGCTGAAATGTGAAAAATGAAAAAGTACATCTTAAAGTTAATGAAAGGTATTCTGTTTCCCTTCAACCAATCCTCTAGAATGTAGAAATTTCATTTTCTTCATATGGTCACATATCTTTGATACATGAATGTTTGTAAAATAATTTCCTTCTATTCAAGACTTCAGGTCTTCCTAGCTTTAAATCTTCCTAGCTTTAAATCTTCCTAGCTTTAAGAGAAAATACCTTGGCTGAGGCAAGTGTTTGTTGTTGATTATCATCTCTGAAGCAAGTGTTTGTTGTTGATTATCATCTCAGACAATAGTACAGGCTCTGTGATTGAGCTACTAATTTGGTCTTTTTCATTTTATTAGATGGGAAGCAGACTGAAAATTATATCCCTCCCACAGAGATGTATGCTGTTTGATACTTAGCCACAATTTCATAACACTTTAAATTTCATCTCAGTGTTGTATAAAGAACAACATTTTGGAGTCAAACAGACTTAGGTTTATATTCTGCTACTTACTAGTCATGTGACTAGTTACATTACTTCACCTTCCTAGGCCTCAGTTGCCTTATCTGTAATCTCATCATAGATTAAATAAATAATGTATATAAAGTGTAAAATGTTTGCCTATAATAGCTGTCCAGTAAACCACTGTTTTGATGGAAATGATGTTCTACTGGAGAGCTGAGAATATGTTCTCTGGAAAGCTGGATGTCAAGCTTGGCATCAGTGTTGCCAGAGCCTTGCCTGGAGTCAATCTGGCCTGGAAGCACTGTTTTCTTATAGGTCATTCCTCAAGAAATGGTGAGGTGACTTTACTTTTAGGCAAAGACAGTTAGTACTAATAAATGCCTTATTGTTCAACGGCAACATTATATTAATCTGGGAGCAAAAGGAAATGTTGGGAATGCAAAAAGAATGGTTTTGATCATTTAAGAAGGATTTTGAAACAGGAATTCTTTACTAAAGGTTAGGAATGGATAAAATTATTCATTCACTCATAAAATATGTATTGAGTACCTTCTCAATGCTAGGTGCTCTGCTAGGTCCTGGGAACACCGTGTCTATGTGTTCTAGTAAAGAATGCAGAAAAGGGCCTGTCCTTGTGGAGCTTACACTGAGGGGAGGAGTTAGCGATATGCAATAAAAAGTAAACAATTTTTAAGACAAGATAATTCCATAATGCTACTTAAGATTTGGTGGTAAGGGAAGGCTTCTCTGAGATGGTGTCATTTTAGCTGAAACCTGAATGACAAGGAGTGATTTTTCTTATCCTTTGTGTTCGTTGAGCTTCTTATATATGTGGATTTACAGTTTTCATCAAATTTGGAAACTTTTTGGCCATTATTTCTTTCCCTCTCCTTTGGAGACTGATTATACACATATTAGGCCTCCTGAAGTCCCATATCTCACTATTGCTCCCATCTTTTCTTTCTTTCTTTGCTTTTTTTAGTCTCTCTCTCTCTCTTTTTTTTTTTTTTTTTTTTTTTGGTATTTCTTTTTGGATAGTTTCCATTGCTTTGTCTTCAAGTTCACTAATCTTTTCTTCTGCAACATTTAACCTGCCTTTAATTCCATCCAGGGTATCTACCATCTCAGATGTTGTAGTTTTTATTTCTAGAATTTCATTTTAAGACTTTTTAATATCTTCCGTGTCTCTACTCAATACATTCTACTTTTTCTCTAGATTTCTGGAAACTGAAGCAACCATGGGGTTCACCTTGTTTGTTCCCCATCTCTCATGCATCCCTGTCCTTTATTGCCTGATGGCTAATGTCTTGAGAACTGTTCTTTCATATGCTTTGTCCAGATTTTTAGTTGTTTCAGATAGTAGGGTAGGGACTTCCCTGGTGGTCCAGTGGGTGGGACTTCGTACTCCCATTGCAGGCGGCCCAGTTTCAATCCCTGGTTGGGGAACTAGATTCTGCATGCATGCCACAACTAAGAAGTCCACATGCCACAACTAAAAGTCTGCATGCCACAACTAAGAAGTCTGCATGCCTCAACTAAAGGATACCGTGTGCCGCAACTAAAAAAAAAAAAAAAAAAAAAACTGATAGTAGGGTAATCCAGTCCTTACTCCATCTTGGCTGAAAGTAGAAGTGTTCTGCCTCTATTATTTACCTCATAATTATTCTCAGGTTTTAAAATGTACAAAAAGGCTACATATTGGTTTTAACCAGTTGCTATCAATAGAAAACACTTTAGAGTCTGATTATACATGTTTTCCTGATGTGTGATAAAGCACATGCCATCTCTTTGGTCTCTGAACTAATCTTTTTTCAGAATCTATTAACAACATAGCCATCAAAAAGCTCTAATATTTTTCTTCTTTTTTTTTAATGAATAAATTCCATCTGTTTTAACCAGTAAGAGAAATCTGCTTCAGAGCTTTTTGGTATTTATTATGCTATTATGGTATCACATTCCTGGGCTGAGCTGCTTGCCAGATGTAGTTATCAAACATTTTTGTGGCATTATACATGGCCCAAGGACTTTAGATGTCTTATTTTAGTTTTATGTGGGTTGAGGTGGATTTATGTTTTTTTAAAATTGTGGTTAAAGTCTACATAACAAAATTTACCATTTTAACCATTTTTAAGTGTATAATTCAGTATCATAAAGTACATTCACAATGATGTATAACAATCACCACTATCTATTTCTGAAACTCTTTCATCATCCCAAAGAGACTCTGTACGCATCAAACAATAACTCCCCATTCTCTCCTCCCCCCACCTCCTGGTGATCTTTATTCTACTTTCTGTCTTTATGAATTTGCCTAGTATAAGTACCTCATATAAGTGGAATCATACATTTGTCCTTTAGTATCTGGCTTATTTCACTTAGAATAATACTTAAGGTTCATATTGTAGCATAAATGAGAATTTTATTTCTTCTTAAGGCTGAATAATATTCCCTTGTATGTATATAAGACATTTTGTTTATTCATCTGTTGATGGACACTTGGGTTGTTTCTACCTTTTGGCTATTGTGAATAATGCTGCTGGGAACATTAGTATACAAGTATCTACTTTCAGTTCTTTTGGGTATGTGCCTAGGAGTGGAATTGCTGGATCATATGGTAACTTTATGTTTAATTTTTGAGAAATCACCAAACTGTTTTACATAATGGCTGCACCATTTTACATTCCCACCAGCAATGCACAAAGGTGCCAATTTCTCCACACACTTACCAACACTTGTTTTTCTTCTTTTCTTTCTCTCTTCCTTCCTCCTTCATTTTTAAAAAAATAGTACCCATTCTAATGGGTGTGAAGTGATATCTCATTGTGGTTTTGATTTTAGTGATATTGAACACTTTTTCATGTGTTTACTGGCTATTGTATATTTATTCACATCCTTTGCCCATTTTTGAATTGGGTTGTTTGGTTTTTGCAGGAGAGCTGTAAGCCCAAATCTATCTGTTCTTCAAAGATCTTCTAGGAGTTTAGATATTCATTTGATATTTTATATCTAACATATCTAGAAAATGCTCCACAGAAAATTTTTCCATGTTTCTATCACAGTGGTGTGACATATGTCCAGATCTTTCTTTGTAATAGATGAAGCAAGTTGCTTCCCACATATCTGGGCTGTTTTCAGTGTTCTCCTTTTGTTTCTATATGGCAAACTTCCAGAAAAGGATGGTTGACTAGACTAATGGAAGTGATTTGTGTGTGAGACTCCCAAGGCTCCAGTTATAGACCTGTCAAACTTTACTTTTCTTTGGGTTGGAAAATTTTATCTCAGTGAAATACAAAACATAAACAAAACAAACAAAAACACCATCACTCTTTGGTTGCTAATTAGACTTGCAGTTGAGAAATTCACTTTCTAAATTTCACACGTCATTATTGAGAGAATCTGCTTCTGCTCCAGCAAAGGCAGCTCTGACACAAGTTTGCTAGGCACCTCTTTTAACTCAAAAGCTACAACCTGAGAGCTATATAAATTTGGTGCTAAATATATTGATATATGTAACTAACTTCTGACCTTCATTAGGGAGCTCAGGGTTAAAAGTTTTAAGTGTGATTTTGAGGCTGTAGAAATATAAAGCACACTTAAAAATGTCAAACATGTTTGTAACAAAAGAATCAGTTGAACACATCTGAGTACATTTGTTTTAGTCTTTTATGGTAGTGCCAGCGTTTGAGTGCAAATAAAAGGAACAATAGCAGAAACAATAGAAAAGAACTACCATTTATGGAGTACTCACTATGTCCCAGGCACCATGCCAAATGCTTTCCATGTATGATTGTGTTTAATAATTACAAATCAGGAAAATGAAGCTCAAAGATTCAAGAAAGTCGCTCAGGTCACATACTTGGGAAGTGACAGAGACTGGATAAAAAGCCAGGTCAGTGTGACTCCAACTTCATAACAGAAATACAACATCTTTTTGGATGGAGGAGAAACAGGGAAATACATTTCAAATAGCTTAATATTATTGCGACTGGCTGAAGGCAGCATAGACATCATCTAGAAAATAGTAGGAGATTTAAGTAGACAGAACTTTTTTTTTTTTTAACTGTGTTGGGAATGTTACATAGAAGTACAGAAAGCCAGGCTTCCCTGGTGGCGCAGTGGTTAAGAATCCGCCTGCCAATGCAGGGGACACGGGTCCAAGCCCTGATCCAGGAAGATCCCACATGGCGCGAAGCAACTAAGCCCATGCACCACAACTACTGAGCCTGTGCTCCAGAGTCTGTGAGCCACAAATACTGAGCCCGCATGCCTAGAGCCTGTGCTCCACAACAAGAGAAGCCACCACAATGAGAAGGTCGCGCACCGCAACGAAGAGTAGCCCCTGCTCACCGCAACTAGAGAGAGCCTGCATGCAGCAATGAAGACCCAACACAGCCAAAAAAAAAAATTAAAAATAAAAAATGCAGAAAGCCAAGTGCTCATCTTAACCTTCTTGATTGATGCTGCTATCTTCTTTGTGTTTCAGTTTTTCTTTTCGTATTCAAATTTTGGATTAAAATATTTTGTTTACGTTTTGATTGGCTTTAATATTGACTGTTATGCTCTCCTCATTGGCCTTACCACCTCTTTCTGAACAAAATGCTAATTCAAAAGTTTCCTTTCCTAAGAGTTCTTACCATGCCCCCATCTTTCAACTCTAAGCCTCGACTGCTTCCCTAACCCTGTCTAATGGATTCCATTTCTTCATCTGAGGTTTGGAAGTCTCCAGTTAATCTACCTTTGCCTATATTATAGTTCTTGGTTCTTGACAACCATACTTTTGAGGCTTTTGTCTTATACTTTCTCACCTGTGGCCTTTTTTGGGGTTTTTTTGGCTTTTTTCTACCCTGTCTTTTTGAATTTATGGGAATTCATGGCCCTTCTCTGTAGGTTGAAACCTAAAGACTGTCTCCAGAATCTCTCTTACTAGACCAATTTTCAACTTTCTAGAATGGAAAAACCAGTTGTTTCTAATTGATCAAAAATCTACTCTTGGATCAGTCAGTCATGACCAGTTGAGTAGGGACCAGAATCCCGTAGTACAAACATGGCTGCTGGGAGTCTACTGACTTCGTTAGGAGCTTTCCTGGAAAAGGCAGAATGTTTACTAGCCAGGTACTTATCCAAGAGGTGCCTCCTTCACTCTGTAGACCAGGACACTGGAAAAAGTTATGATATCCTTGTAAACAAGATGGAGAAACATGAGCTGAATCCTGGGGACTTGGGTGCAATTGTAAGTAACTGAACAATCAAATCCAAAGAAGGTGTACTGATGTTAGCCTGAAAGCAGGTCATTAGTGATGAGCTGAAAGGCTCTGCTCACCCTGCCCGGATTTTAACGTTTCTTTCAGTGATTCAGATGAGCTATCCCTAGAATGCAAGTGCCCACAAGAACAGAGGCTATATGGCCCTGGCTTCCTTGGTGATATCAGGGCACATTAAGAAAGTGATAGCCATTTGCCATTTTCTGGCCACCCTCAACTCCCCTTCCTGAGCATACTACCCCGCAGTCGTGATGGGAATCCCATTAGAGCTCCCCAGGAAATGAGTGATGCAAAGATGGGAAAATGGCTCGAGTTCACTCATCCCTCCCCTCCCACTCCCAGCCTTTCCTCTATACTTTTTTCCTGGGACTCCATTTACTGAAGCTTGGACTTTCAGATTTTATCTGTTCTTTCACATTTTCTCTCTTTTTATCCTATGCTCTAGGAGATGTTATGATTTGTGAACATTTTATTTCTGCTATCATATTTTAAATCTCTAATCACTTCTCTGATTATTCTTTTTTCAAATCAACATCTTCTTCATAAAAATCTTTCTTAAATCTCTTTGAGTCAAGTTTTCTTCTATTCCCTGATTATTTTTGTTTTCACCAGAATTTGTTTTTCATGTTTATATATCTTGGTCTTTCCCTTTCAAGCTGCTGGATCTGCTAATATCTTGGTGATCTTTGCTTGTCTGGTCATATTTAAGAAAGAAGGTCCATGTAATTGGAGTGACATCTCTCCAGTGATAATTCTGACTGGGTGCTCTGGACATGAGGTGGGGGAGGTGAGTGGGAACTCATTTTTAGGCTGAGCCCACCTGATGGCTAGAATGAGAACTTTACTGTGAGACATGAAGTTGATGACTAAAAACCTTAGATTCTCCAATATGGAGAATTGCTTAATTTCTTTAAAGAAGAGCTATCAGGGACTTGTTTGTTTACTTTTGCCTGAGGATAAATGCCAGCTGCCTGTACTTACTGGGTATGAGGGAGGGACTGGAGGGTGGAAGCCCGTGGTGGAGAAAAGCCGTGGTGGTACCGTTGATCCACCTTCAGAGCTTGCCCGGTTTTCCAGGCTAGCTGGCAGCCCTCCTCTGCAGCCCTCATAGATTGTCCTGGGCTGGCTGTCTAAGGCATCCTTTACCTGTTAACTCTCTTCCATCAACTTTCTGGCTTCCAGAAAGTTGCTAACTTGCTGGCTTCCAGATATATGCTAACTATCTCATCCCCAAGTAATACCTCCTTACTCTGTTCTCCTTCAGGTATGGGTTTATTCCTTTGTGTACTTCTGTTCCTTTAGTACAAAGAGTCAAGGTAGAGAGAGCATGTCTGGTTCATTAATAAATAGCAACAATACACATTTACTGTTTATTATCCCACAAATAATATTTCTAGCAAAAGAACTATAAATTAATGTAATGGTTACATTAAAATAAATAAATTATTTTTTATTGCTTAAAAAGTGTACAAGTAATATATAAAAACATGCTCCTTATAAAAATGTAAATACAAAATCATGTAGACTATAAAGGGAAATTGGCTGTTCCCTTCTTTTTTTCCCCAACGCAATTCTGCTCTTTTCCCAGGAAGTAACTGATGTTAATAACTAGGTATATATCCTTGACTATTGCTAATGTATTTATATATCTGTATCTGTTTGGCTATCAGGCTGTTTGTCTTTTTTATTTAGATAGATCAAGTTTTATATGTGGTTTTGTGAATTTTAACTCGACCATATATCTTGGATAGCTTTTCATGGCAGTAGATGTAGAGCTATCATTCCTCCCCTACCAGTTGACATCTAAGTAGTTTGTAGTTTTTCTTTTTCAGAAAGACAAAATCTATTACTTTCCTGTTTCATTGTCCCTTAGCATGCTTTCCACTCAAATTGAGAAATCCTTGTCATATCTGTAAAGAATCCCAGTGGATTAAACTGAAAAAACCTGACTGAATGAAATATAGCAAGTTGAACAGATCATAATATATGATAATATTTAGAGGTACAGTACTAAAACTTCTTTATTAAAATTCATATTATCCTACCCCAGTTAATGAATGGAATAGAATCAGATCACATTTATTTTGATCAGAGTTAAGGAGGCAAACCAGCTTGCGTGTCATCTCTCAAACATACTAATAACAAATGCCCAGGTTTAAAACGTTCTTGTTTTTTTCCTACTGTTCTTTTCCTACTATTTCCTGCCTTTTTTCTTAGTTTATTCACCATGCTCTAAGCTCTTGATTTACTGCTCATTCTTTTTGTTACAGGTCTTGAAACTGGAATCAGTTTAACCTCAAGAGAATCATCAGAGTGTTAATTTCCAAATGAATCCTCTTTCTAACGATGATAAGAATATCTATGATGAAAATACACATTTTGGGGACCCAGATCCACACCTGCCCTAGAGAAAGGTCACATTCTCCATTTTTGAAGAGCAGAAATCCTTCTGCATGGCCAGTTCTGGCAGGTCCTTATGTTGTTCCACACCAAAAGGTTTTGAGAGCTCTATGCTTGGTTAGCACTGACTTTCTTGGCTCTGTGGCAGAATGACACCCCCGCTCCCACCCTCACCCAGGTTTTCACATTTCTTCATCTATAGAAATCTGGTGCTCTTTGGCCTCCCCTCTGTAAGGTTGGATCAGAACTCCAGCTTACACTCTGCTTTTAACAAATTCACCAAGCACTAAACTATGTTTAGGCACTGTTGTATTAGGCATTTCACATTCATTATCTCATTTAATCCTCAAAACAATCCCACATATTAGCTTTAGAGAGGTTAAGGTACTTGCTTAAAGTCACACAGTTAAGTGGTAGAGCTGGGCTTCAAACCTGGGCTTGCCTAGCACCAAAGCTTGAGCTCTGACCTCTGTGCTGCACATTCACCACTCAGCCAATGAACCCTCATGAGCGCGTGAGAAGAGAAACTTGAAGGCCCTTGAGTGACTGGGAGGCTAGATGATGGCCCCCAAAAGGTATTCACCTCCTCATCCCTGGAACCTGTGAATGTTACTTTATATGGTGAAAAAGGACTTTGCAAATGTGATTAAGTTAAGAACCTTGAGATGGGAAGATTATCCTGTACTATCCAGGTGGGATCTAAATACAGTCACATATATCATCATAAAAGGGAGGCAGGGGATCTGGCACACACACAGAAGAGTTGGTAAGGCAGTGTGATCGTGGAGGAGGAGACTGCAGTGATTGGCCGCAAACCAAGAAATGCCAGCTGCTACCAGAAGCTGGAAAAGGCAAGGAATGATTTTCCCCTGGAGCCTCCGGAGAAAGCACAGCCCTGCTGACACCTGGTTTGGCCCAGTGATACTGGTTTCAGACTTCTGGCCGTCAGAACTGTGAGAGAATGTGTTTCTGTTGTTTTAAGCCACTAAGTTTGTGGTAATTTGTTATGGCAGTCACAGGTGACTTTGTGACCTCTCTAGGCCAGTTTCCTTATCTGTAAAATGAGGATATTAGTGGTAATACCTAGAATTAAAAAAAAAAAAGGGCTAGCATTTACCTAGCACAAGGTAGATGCTCCACAGGGCTATTATCCCTCGCAGGGTCCGAGAGGAATATGTATGGGGTGCTTTGGGAGCACATGGGAAGGAAGGACAATTAACCCAGCCTCTAGTTCATAAATGCACGTGACCATCCAGTAAGGTTAACAAAGAAGTTGAAATTAATTAAAAATGACAGTATATGGCATTTATTGACCAAATGACAGAGAGTTCACAAAACAATCTCCATCCTTAATTTCTAAGAGTGACTGCAACCACCAGAGAAACTTTTCAGGTGGTAACTCATTACCTCGTGGATGCCCCAGCGACTTTATTTTTCTGGAGGTGATTCTGAATGGTCATTCCAGGACACATTAATTAATGAACCATAAAAATAAACACTGCAACTGGAAACTGGAAGTGTAAATTCAGTTGCCTATCAGGAATGTCATCTGTGACCATCACACTTTGTCCTTAGAAATGAGAAGAGGGAAGGCTGGACTTATCTAGGGGCCTGGTTCCCAGGCATGTAAGGATTATTTCTCCCTGAGGGCTGCACTGAAGCTAGGCCAGAGAGTTTGCTTTTGAGCAGTTCCCATTTGTTCATCCAGCTCCTGGAGAGTCGTCATTGCCTTCATTATGGATTGCTCTGGGCTAGTGATGGAAGAGTTAGCAGGGTGGCCTGGAGTGGCTCTTAGCAGGCTGGTGCCAGCTGACACATGCCACTTAGGTTTCCAAGGAGCCAAGCTGTCCCCACTCACGCATGGCTGATGCACTTGTGGCTAAATGCGGTGCCACCAGGGCCCCGGGCCAGATTCAGGGCAGGAAATAGAATGCCATCTCCATCACCAGGGAAACAATGGCCTGCGTGCATGATTTAAACCAGGGCCAACAAGAAAGCTCAAAGGCAGGGTCAGAAGAGGAAGGGAGACCAGAGAGTGGCTTGTATGGATTTTGTCTTGGGTTATAACTGTTGACAAGCCACTTAGCTGCCCCCATGTTTAAGTTTATCTGCATATAAGATGGGGGTAACAATATTTACGCATCTCACTGGGGACTTATGAAAACAACATTTCTGACAGACCACTCAGGATCCATGGATGGAAGATGGTATGTAAGTGCAGATGGTAAACTTACTGTGTGTGTGTGTTTTCAGCAGGTGCATTAGGGGCATGTAGACCCTCCGGAAAACACATTTAGAGTCTGACCAAAAGCAAACAATAATAAAAACTAACAATTTTAAGTGCATGGATTTGTCTTTGGTTTTGTGCAGGTTTGGGGGAATTGCATGTGTAATTCAGACTTCAAGACTGTTTTCAAACATTGCTGTGATTAGTAATACTTATGGCTCAAATCATTTGAGAATGCTGTGGTTGTTGGTTGTTTCCAAATGTTTGCCAACTTTGCTCTAAAAAATTCCCAAGTTAATTCTCCTGTATAGTTTATGAGTTGCATGTGGAGTCTGGAACTTTTGTTCCCAAGTTGGAAGGAGGCAAAAATCTATTTAAAAAACAAAGTGCAAAGAGGAATCTTTTGCTCTATCCCCTGGAGGTCTGCTATTTCTGAGGAGTCCTGAGTCTGTTACATATACATTTGTTCTGTTCATTTAAGGTTAAGCAATTGACCTCTGACCTCCCTATAAGGTTATTAAATGCTGCTTTCTGTCAACTGGGTTCCCGAGGGAGTCTGTCACTCTGTTCTTGGTTAATTAACCCTTTCTCTGGTGCATATTGTCTGTCTAGAATAATTCCTGTGGGTCCAGGTGAATGGTGACTATTATAGAAAAACAAACTTGTTTAATAACACAAATAATACACTTAACAATTAGAATAATTATATAAATGCAATATAGAAAAGAAAGATCATCTGCAATTCTCTCATGCAGAATTAACCATACTAGCATATATATATATATATTAAACAAATATGGGATTCTAATGTATGTACTTGCTGTTTTGCGACCTGCTGTTGGGCTGAAGCCTTCACCTATTGGATCTGGGTGGAACACCACAGATCCTTAGAGTGTCTGGCCTACAGTGGGGAGGGGTCCTGCTTCGGTTGCGGGCATGGGGGTGGTGGAAGGAGGGCCTCAGAGCTTCAGTCAGCACTTGTGAAAGGAGTTTCAAAGACTTGTTCTCTTGGGCTTCCCTGGTGGCACAGTGGTTGAGAGTCCGCCTGCCGATGCAGGGGACACAGGTTCGTGCCCCGGTCAGGGAAGATCCCACATGCCGCGGAGCGGCTGGGCCCGTGAGCCATGGCCGCTGAGCCTGAGCGTCTGGAGCCTGTGCTCCGCAACGGGAGAGGCCACAACAGTGAGGAAAAAAAAAAAAAAAAGACTTGTTCTCTCAGATGTCACTCCACTTCCTTAGCGCTCCCGTGTTTTGGCCACAGCATACATCCCAGAGCTGGTAAACACTTGCTGATTTTAGCGTCTGTGCAGATGATGATCCTGTGCCCTCCTGATCCATTTGCATTCTGCTGTCAGATCCATCGGTTCCCCCTTCCTCCCTTTTCTTCATACTAACAGAACTTGATTAAGGCATGGTTTATATGCAGCACAATGCACAAATCTTACAGCCTTTTGAATTGAATACTGCACACCTGTATGCACATAGGCATGACCCAATGTAACCACCACCCGGGATATAAAACATCTCCAACATCCCAGAAGTGGCTTTGTGTCCCCTCTGAGTCAATCCCTCCTACCCCTAGGTAATCATTCCATCCATTCTTAGACACTAATTTTATCATGTTATTTCCCACCTAAAAACATTCCACAGGATTGTTGCCCCTTTACCTTGCTCCATTGGGTCTAAATGTCTCTGCTTGACTTTCCAGGTCCACTTTCTTAAGGGTCCTGCCTGCTGAATCCATTGACACCTCCTGGCCTGAGGCTAGTCTCTGCACTGTCACTTCCATCTGCCAGGCTCCACCTGGAGCTTTGTTCACTCTGTGCCCTCACCTTTCCCTGGCCTCCCTGAACCTCACCCATCCTTCAAGGCTCAGCCCAAGTCCTGTTTCTGGCAAGAAGTCCTTCCACTTTGCCAAAATTTTTTCCTATTTCTTTACCTTCCTCTTACACCCTGTACTGGTTGACATCAAGTGACTGAGTTTCTGCAAAGACTTGGGGCCATGGAAGGTAGGCCACTCTGCCATTCCTACTTATGATTCCCCATGACCATCCACATGTGGCAACACACAGTTTTCCAAACGCTCCGTTCTTTTCTCACCCATTCTCTCGCATCATGGGGCTGCCCCAGGTCTGCAGCTCCCCAACCCCAGGTCCTGCTCCCTGTCTATCTCTCCCCGTCTTTTCTTCCCCTTCTGGTACTTTGCTACCCAGCTCACTAAATTGTCTCCTCCAGACCTCAGATTCCACCCCTTCTTCAGATCTGACACCAAAAATCCTGAGACCAGGCTCTCCTCAGAGGGTAGGGATAAAATGCAGGGAGAGAATTTGAGCAGATGATGATGGAATTCTTTTTCTCAGATACAAGAGGGCTGGAAACACTGGTGCATCATATAATTTTGCCCCATCCCACCCACATCCTTTGCACCCAGCAGTTAGTGGCTGTCCCACCTTCTCTGTTGTTCCAGTGTGTTAACTTTGCTCCCACCCAGACTTCCTGAGTTTGTCATGGCACAAGCAGAGTTCTGAGCTCACAGGAGTCAGCACAATCAAGGGGTTTAAGTAAGATATTGCAGCTAAAGGGCTTAGCACAGGTCTGCCGTGGTCAGGCTCAGAGCTAGTAGCAAAAGCCTGATTCCTATCAAGTCAGATGTGTTGGGGATCCCAAAGTGATTGTGATTGTGTGTGAGTGTGTGTGTGGTCAGAAACCTTACCTACTTCAGTGAACACAGGCCCTGGGGCCAAGACCAGCTCTGCACTGCCTCTCCCTGGGACCCTCAGTCTCTTCATGAGTAAAATAGGATTCATAATCCATGCACCTCTGATGAGTGTGCGTGGAGCACACATCAAAGCACTTTGCAGGTGTGTCCACCCTGCCAGTGTGAGACGGTAGAAGGACAGGCAATAATACAATGTGTTGGCAAGAAACTGGTTGGCCTAGTTCCAACTTGCAAATATAATTGTGTTTCTGAATTGGCAGCTGGCAAATGCAGCACCCCAGAGACAAAGTCGGGTTCTAGACAAAATGTTTCAGTTAGACTCCTTCAGTGGTAAGCAGACTCAGGAGTCTGGCTGCCTGCATTGATATACAGGTTCTTACACTGACTTTGGAAAATGGCTTCGTCATTCCAAGCCTCAGTTGACTTGTCTGTGAAATGGGGATAATAGTCTCTTCCTCTTAGAATTGTTGTGAGGGGCAAAAGTAATTTATGTGAAGATATAGCACAGTGCCTGACACATAGAAACACTCGATGAATATTAGTGCTTTTATTACTTCCTAATAAGGGTTGCTCTGTACATGTTTAATGAATGAATAGCTGCTGGTGTGGATTTGGCTTATGAGGGTGCTTTTTGTTCTTCTCTGGTGTTTTCAGCCTGATTCCAACTGACCGTGCTTGGCTGGGAACAATTTTGACTAGGTATGTGGGAAAGGAAATGACGAAATAAAAAGGCTTCAACCAGGGGTAGGAATGCTGACTACAGAAGACCGTGAGATCCTGGGAGCAAACCCACTAGCCACCTGAGATCTAACAGGGGACTTCCCTGAGGCCCAGGTCAGTCATGCAGCTGTCATTTCCCTCTCTGTTTCTTCAGAGAGGCCAACTTGACTTTGGTTTTATTCCCAAGCACATTTCCTGGATTCATCCTGGCAGGACTGTGGCTATCTTTCTGGATAGTCAGATGAGATAAGCTGTAGATGCTTTTCTACGAAAGAATAAGCAACCAATATAGTATCTGGGGGTCCCTGCCCTGTGGCCCCCTCCTCATCTCCTCAGACAACTGTCAGAGCTGAGCCTGTGGGCAGAGGCCTATTTCATGACACACACACGCTTCTGAAACCCAGAGAGCAAGGTGGAGAGTTCCATGGCCACTCTGAGGGCAACAGTTTTGTTATTTGGTCCCTCCTTTGCCTTTGACTTACTATGTGACCTTCAGAAAGTCCCTTCCCCTCTCCAGGTCTCAGACTCTCCATCTACAAAATGAGGGAGTTGACCCTTACTGTCTCTGAAGTCCTCACTCTCTCTGAAAGTGGCAGAGTGCTATGAGTTATCAACCTGGGTTGGAATTCTGGCTCCACTGTTTTCTGACTTCGTGGCCTTGGGTAGGCCACTTAAGTTCTTTAGATTGATCCCCCTCTGTAAAATGGGGATGATAAATAGTAATCTACACTATAGGGTTGTAGTAAGGTTTAAATAAGACATGTGCAGCTAAAGTGCTTAGCGCAGGATCTGCCCATGGTCAGGTTCAGCCAAGCAAGCCAGTATCAAAAGGCTGCAGCCCCTTCTCTGATTCCTGTCAGCCAGGCCAGGTGAGTTGGGGCCCTGGAGTGATAGGTGCGTGTTTCCGTCTGTCTGTCTGTGGAAATGTGCCAGTGTGTGTGGAAGGCTTGGCCTCCTCCAGGGCACTCTGGGAAGATCTGTCCAGGGAGCCTCCCTGAGGGCACCAGCTGAGTTGGAGCAGGTGTCTCATTCAGCAGAAGAGGCAGGTCCAGCCTTCCCCTCACTGCAGCATGCCTCAGTCTTTGGGGCTCTAGATATCTTCATTGTTTCCTGAGCAGTTTTCCTTGAAGAGGCAATAGCTGGCCCCTTCCAGCCTGGAGATAACTAACCAGGTTCCCAGCCAGGGTGCAAGCATCCCCTGAAGCAACCTGTTCTATTGCTGCTCAGGACTTTGCTCTGTCTTGGAGGGCTGCCTGAAGGCAAGGAGCCCCAGCTCTTCTCCTGGGCCCCTGGGTTTTGAACTCAGGTCAGCTCTGTCCTAGGACTCCCTCCCTTCTTTCTTCTCTCCTTGGACCACGTGGTGTTTGTTTCACACTGGACACTCCGCTAAGTGATGCAGGAAGTAGGCCCCCAGGGAGGCAGATACCGCCCAGCAAAGCAGATAACAAAGTGAAACCTCTGGATGCCTCTGGGGCCTGGGGCAGGCTCAGTGATAAGTGGAAATGCCAGGCTTATCGCTGTGGGCTGAGTTCTAGAGAAGCTATCCTGGGAGAAGCTATCCTGGCCGGCCCACCTCCTTCCCAGGCCTCTGGGCAGTCGGGCATCTCCAGGCAGAGTAAACACTGGGTTGGCACAGCCGCAGCACCAGGACGGGGATACTGTGCCCCACTCTGGCACTTCACAGTCCCAGCACCAGAGGCCAGTAGCGGGCGTCGGATTACACCCAGATATTTGCGGTAAGCAGGCTGGTCTGCTTTGAAGTGGGAGCCCGAGGAAGCATTGTTAGGTTCATGGGACTAAGGGAGTCTCGGTGACAATTGTCCCCCCAGTCTGGGTCCTCTTGGACCAAGAAGCTCCATCAGCAGGAAGCTTTGGCTGATGGGTGCAGCCCGGGGACGGTCAGCGCAGGCCTTTCCCGACTAACATGCCGTATAGCGGGCAGAGGAGGCTGAGGGGCAGCTAACCCCGAAGTTGTCCACGTTGAAGCCTGCGAGACTTTCTGAGGTTCTGTTTCAGCTCTGGTTCCCTTCCAGGAGTAAGCGCAGCTTCGTGGAGGACGCGTTTGCCCTTTCTGAGCGCACATCAGCTAATGGTGCATGCGGGGAGGTGGCTTGGGCCAGGCCAGGTGGCTGGGGGAGCTGACTTAGGACTAGGAAGACACCCACTCGTCCTCCTGCGTGCCCCCCCGCACAATGAGGGGACTGAGTACACTGCCATCCTTGTTGGCTGAACTTCTGGGGTGGGATGGGTGTGGTGAGGGGTGGTGAGTTCCAATCTCTACGTTTTCATGTACTTTACCATGTGCCAGGTGCTGTGCTAAGTGTTTTACTTATCAGAAAACTCAAATAGCCCTGAGGTTATTGCACTGTTATGAGCCCCTTTTACAAATGAGGAAAGCTGTGTTTGGGGAGATTAAGTTCCAGGTATGCAGCTGGCCCCTACGGGCACTTAGGTATGAAAGTAGGTAAGCACCCCTTTCCTCAAGATACGTGGCCTCTGTCTCTCAGAAAATTGTCATGATGTTTGATTTTCTTCGAACAAGACCTTTCACTGCCTTGTGCTGCCACACTTGTTATAAATCCACAAACCTACACAGTCTACCGCATGTCAGTCTCCCCCTCAGATATCATGCCCTTGAGCTTTGCAAAACCTGCTTCCCATCCTCTCCTCCCCAGCCACAAACACACTGTAGTCTTTGAGCTGTTTCTCCTGGTGTTCGCCTCCAAGTCTCTCCTCATCAATTTTGTTCATTATCTATGGACGTCCTCTTAAGAGAAACGAAGATTTAGCTCTCCCCATTTTCCCTTCACAACTATTGTAATACATATATCACTGTTTTAACTTAGTAAAGTATTTACTTTATTATGGCATAAGGGTATATAATATATATAATGTGATATTATATTATATAAATATTATTCACTGAAAACTCAATCATGTACTTTAATTTCATTCCTTCCTGAACTCTGATTTTCTCGGAGTCTCTGATTCCTTTTGTTCCCCTTTTGTCCTGTTGCCAGCATCATACTGATGGCTAACATTTGAGCACTCACTGTGTGCCAAGCTCTGTTCCAGGTGCCTTGCATGCATTCTCTAGTGACCCTCCTGAAAACTCCATGAAGTATGTGCATTGTTATTATGTTACAGCCCAGGAAGTACAGACTCAGAGAGGTTAAATAAACTGGCTCATGATTCTGCCTGAAAACTGGCAGAGGCAGGAGTTAAATCCAGATGGTCTGACCCTAGGCCCCATGCTCTTAATATTTTACTACATGTCTTTAATTATATTATATTGTATACTGTTTTTTTCCCCCTGAAGTCCTCCCTTTTGGGGACCCTCCATCTTCCTGCTTCAACTTTGGGCCTAGGTTGAAGCTGTTGTTTCCTGGAGCTCTGTTTTTTCTTGTTTGTTTGCATAGTCCCTGGTTTTGCTGGTGTTTATCCTCCAAGCAGCTTCCTTAGAAAGGGGGCATACATTTTTTTACATCTTGGAAAGTCTTAAAACTCTTTATTCTGTCTTCTGACAATGGTGCAATGTCTTCAAAATTCTAATTCTCTCTCATCTAGAATTTTACATACAACCTAACTGTCTTGCTGCATCCGGTTGTTTTTAGGATGAGAAGTCTGATGTCATTCTGATTCCAGTTCTCTGATATGTGATTTTTTTTCTTTTAAATTTCAGGGAGCTTTTATAATCTTCTCTTTATTCCTCTGTTCTAAAATTGCATAATGTCTGCAGTGTTTCTTTGATAAATTCCTTCCCTCTTTCTTTCATTTCTCCTCCTGAACTCCAGTTAATTAGATGTAGGACCAGCTGGATCCACTGTCTCTCTTTCTTATCTTTTCTCTCCAAATGTATACATCTTCATCTTTCAGTTCTGTTTTCTGGAATATTATCTTAACCTTGTTTTCTAATCCCTGTATTGGATTTTTAAATGTAAACATTTGTATTTGTAAAAGACCTCTCTTTTATTCTATGTTTGTTCTTTTTCCATAACACCCTCTTCTTTTTTAATGGATGGAACAGTCTTTCACACTTTTCTGTGGTTACTAATGAGAACCTTTATTTAAAACTTTCCTCTGTTTCTTGTTTTCTCTGTTTCTGCCACAATTATATTTCTGTTCATTTGTTCTGAGCTCCCCTTTTCATCTTGGGGGCTTTCTTTGAATACCTGGTAATCCTTTTTTTCTGTGCATATTTCAGAATAAGTCACAAAAACCTGGGTGGGTGGTTGAGGCTTGTTGACTGCTTGGCTTTGTTGAGGATCAGATGGGGAGCTCCCAAGGGACCCCAAAGCCGGTGCATAGAACTGTTGTATTGTGGACTGCTCCATCTCTCCAGAAACAGATCTCTGATCTGCAGGGAGGGTGGGGAAAGAGGAGAGCCACAGCTTTGGATGGACTCCTCAGCCTTGCATTTCTTCTCCCCTCTTCCTCCACCTAGGGTCTCAGGGTCCATAGGCCTCTCTGGGGTTTTTCAGGGAAAGCTGGCTCTCACCAGAAAGACAAGGGAAGAGTCTTGGGATTCAGCACACACTGACCGCAGCCTACGGCAAACAGAGGTCAGCCTGTGTTTTTCCGGGAGTGGATTAGCTACCAATCCTCAGCCAGGAAGGATGAGGTGTCATTGCACTTGCTACTCTGTGTCCATCCAGCTTGGCTGCCTTTTCTCTGGTCTGCATTCTCTTGACTTGCTGGGTGGAATGCCTCCCCCATCCTCTGGGCAGGCGGCATTGCCCCAAAGGAACTTCCCGTGGCTCTTGCTGTGCCCTCTAAATCAGGGAGTTGGAGAGAAGCCACGCACCAGCCCTCAGAGAACCCATGTGCTCATAAACTCATGTCTTCTGGAGTCTGAGAAATGAAAGGGGTTCAAAGCTAGTTTTCCTGGCTGCTCCTTTTCATCAAAGAGGCCTAAGGACTTGTCCTGTCGGCATATTCTGAGCTTTCTCCCAGAGGGTCCCAGAGCTTCCTTCTGGGAATTGTCAGGGCTTCCTGCCCTCTGCTCATTTGATTGTTCTGGGAAATCTGGGCTGCAGCCTCCTCCTTCCACAATTCTCCCAGTGGTCAGCCCAGCCTCCGGCTCCTGCTGGAGCCTCCTTTATTCATTCCTTCCATATAGTTGCTTTGAATACCTATGTGCCAGGCACGTTGGTGTGCTGGGGATCAAGGCAAGCCAAAGAGGCATTGTTCTGGCCTCAGGGGCCTTCAAGGTGGTTCTGTAACAGTGTATGACGCAGCAGACATGTTTGCAGTAAACCAGCTGCCTTGCAATTACTTGTCGCTTAAGGAAGACTTGGGGCAAATACTTTTGTAATTTAAATAATTAGCTTTTGATATAAATAGGTGTCTGGGACATTTTTTTGTGTCCTTTGTGTTCATCTAGACTTTCAGGATATCTTTCCAGGCTTTATTAACCCAGGACCTGCCTGGATGCAGGCTGCTCTGAAACTCTCTAGAGCCGCGGTCATAGTGAAGCCAAGGATTGGTGGGAACTGTCTCCCAGAGACAGCATCTGTCTCTTTAGACTGTGGGGACTTCCTTTCACAAAGATTATCGGCACCTATTGTAGGACAGACGTTGTGCTGGGTGTTAGACTTCCAGAGATTTCTCTAGGCGGACACTTCCCAAAGTTTGATCCAGGGAACAGTAGTTCCACAGGGAAGTATTAAGCAGGAATTATGGAGGAAGAAGTAAGTCCCTACCCAGGTGCTGGTTTCTTTCTGTAGCAGATGAGGTCCTGCTGAGGGTGAATCCCCAGGAGGGACTGGAGCCTGGTGTGTCCCAAATTTCTTTTTCCAAGGAGAGTTTATCTGTGTGTTTTAAATCACAGTAAATGTAACAGACCAGTGCCCTTTTGAGCATGCTCTGGGCCATTCCACCAATGACACCCAGTCCGTGCTCCCAGAAATGGGTCTGGATTTCTACATGGGCTGCTAAGGGCAGCTGTCCTGACAGAGGGTGAGTGGCAAGGGGTTTGTGGTCAAGCTGCACACTGTGTTTACCACTCACCTACAGCTTAAAACAGCAAAACAATCCCAAGGTGTTTTTAGATGTCAGAGTTCCAGGTCAAATTTATTCTCATAATTGCTTTTATTCAGAAGGAGGGAGTTTAGGGGGATGCTAGCACTCACCTCCCTGGTGCCAGCCTTCACCAGAGCTGCGCTATCCTCAGGAGGTCATGTGCCAGGGCCACCTTGGATAGAGTCCCTCTCTGGCCTTGGTTTCTCTCTCTGAGGGCCTGGATGCAAGTGGTGTCAGTGGACTGTTCCGTGGCAGCCTTGGGCTCTGTGGTGCCCCCTCACACCCCACCTTAGTGTCAGCCTGAGCGTGTCCTTTTGTCTGGTATATTTATTGTGGCTTCTGTAAAAGTTTCATTTGAACCAAGTGTTTCTGAGGCTAAAATATTTGGAAATCACAGGAAACGCAGGCCCCCTTGCTCTCTAGGGCCTTACTGTGCCTGTTTCAGTTTAGAGACTGGGTGCCTGATGACTGTGTAGTCATCCTTGGGGGAGAAGGGGGTCACTGGCAAGTGGTCCCCAGAGGGCTCTTCAAGGAACATGACCTGCGGGATGATACTTGGTGAGTAACCTAGGCCACTGTTCCTCACTTCTATTTTTAGGTACAAGTGACTAGTGACTGGGGGCCCCATGTGGAGAGGGACCTGCTGATTCACCCCAGAGCAGACTAAACACCTTTGGGGCATCAGCTAAGTAGGGGCACCAAAATTTTGTTTTTAATTTGCAGAAGTATCACATTTTTTCATCATGGCAAAATCAGAACTTTGTTGAATGGCCTCACATTTCCTTCTGTTTTGGTCTAGCTTCTTATTGTGAATTGGATGTGTATGTGATGGGTGGGACCCATCTGCTTCTCAGTGCTTTGGACCTGAAGCCCTTACTCTGCCCTGGTATCCCTGAGGCCCCCTCATAGAGTCCAGCTATCAGGACGTTACCTAAAGGATCCCTTTTCTTCTAACCTTTAGTTTCAGCTACACGAACTCGGCCTGCCCTGGGCAGATTCTTAACATATTTGCCCATCAACAGCCTCTCAGAGAGGAATGTTAAATGCTGCCGTGATGTCAAAGGGGCCCCCAAGGGGAAGGGCCTGGGCCAAGCCCAGCCTGTCACTCATGGCCACGGCAGAGTGGGAGATAAGCAAAGGCAACGGCTTGGAGAGAGTCTGGTCCTCTGGGCACCCTGAACAACCCAGGTGAGCCTTAGCTAAAGAACAATGAACTTCCAGACACCGCTGCCCAAGTGAAAGCCAGAGGTCTGCGGCTCTTCCGATTCCTCACCCTTGGCAATCTTCATCAGGATGTCAGGAGCCCCCAAGGAGAGTTTGCCGGGGCTGCCGGGGCTGGGCAAGGCCTGCTTAACCACCATGGACCAAAAGCTTAACGTGCTGGATGAGAAGGTTGACAAACTCTTAAATTTCCAAGAAGACGTCATGGAGAAACTGCAATGCGTGTACCGAGGCATGGGCCACCTGGAGCAAGGCCTGCACCGGCTGGAGACCTCCCATATTCTGGGCCCAGCTGGGGCCGACCGCACTCCCCCCACTGACATGCAGGCTGGGTGGCCGGAGGTCCTGGAGCTGGTGAGGGCCGGGCGGCAGGATGTCGCCCAGCAGGGCGCCAGGCTAGAAGCCCTCTTCCGGATGGTGGTGGCTGTGGACAAGGCCATAGCTTTGTTGGGGGCCGTGCTCCAGAACTCGAAGGTGGTGGATTTTATCATGCAAGGGAGTGTCCCCTGGCGGAAGGGAAGTCTGGCCGACAGCCCTGCGGAGGTTGGTTCCTGCTGCCCTGCCCCGGTGCCCTTCTGGCTGGAAGGGAGGCTCAGGTCCCTGGTGGGGAGACCAGACAGGAAGCTAGTCTTAGGAGAGCTGGAGGGCTGTTGTCCCCTCTTGTGCCTCCTGCGTGACCTGTTGATGGGAACAAGGACAGATGGATTTCTCCCAGGGAAAGGGAGAGGCAGTGCCTCTGTGGGGCCCTGGGCTGTGCAGGGAGCCTAGAAGTGGGGGACAAATGAGCCATTAGGGAGAGGAGGGCAGTTACACTCCTTTGACATCCCAGGAACTTCTTTTCTCCTTACACCTGGGGTGGGAGAGAGGTGGGGAGCGCTCAGTTTACCCTGACAGAGCCCCCTTCAGAAACCCAGACCTCCCTCCCTTCCTGTCCCCAGCCCTGTGCTCTGTCCCCAAGTGGGCGGAGTGTGCAGCTGCCAGTGGGGAGATGAGTGTTGACAGTGACCCAGTGGGGGACACAGGCGGGAGCCGGAGCCTGGGGGTGGAGTGTGGCATTTCTGGGAGCGGCTGTTCCCAAGGGTTGCATAATCAGACCCACTGGCTAATAGAAGCTTGGCTGGGGTGTGTGTGAGTGTGTGTGTGTGTGTGTGGTGTGTGTGTGGTGTGTGTAGAGGCAACACTGGGAACAGGGAGGGTAAGCCACCTAGCAACACTCAGATGGCCTGGAGCCACCCTTTCAGATCTCTGCAGCTTCCCCCCAGCATGGAGTCCGTGCTTAAACTCTGTCAGAGACTGAGGCTTTCAGAGGCAAGGCTGCAGGAGTTTGCCTTCCCTCCTCCTCCCCAGCCAGGCCAGAACTCGCTCTGCAGATCCCTTCCCTCCCCGCTCGGCTGCTTCTCCAGAGCTGGCCCCTCCCACCCCAGCTCCCTGCTTTCTGCACCACCCCTGAGAGTCAGGCCTGCAGGGGAGATGTGACCTTCTGCTCTTGACAATGATAACCAACCTCAGCTTTAAAACAGAAAATAAATCTAATTTATGCTCATGGTAAGAAAACATTCTCCCTCCTACTGCATCCCCCCAGGCCCCGGGACAACCCTCCTCCCCAGACAATCATAGGAACCAGTCTCCTGTGAAACCTTCCAGATAGGGTCTGTTTATCTACAAGCACATTGGTATACACACCACCCTCTTTGTTTTGTTTTGTTTTAACTCAAATATTACTCACATTGTACTGGCCTGGATTTTTTTTTAACTTAATATATTTAGGGCATTGTTTCATATTTATAGCTAGAAAGCTTCCTCGTTCTTGTTCTTTAAATTGCAGAGAGCTCTATTTTTGAGGATGTCTAATTTGTTAATCAGTCCCATATCACTGTTTGTTTATATTGTTTCTCATTTTTAGCTATTATAAATAATGATGCAGTGACTAACCATGGAAGTGTGAGTTTATCTATATGACACACTCCTAGAAGTGGCAATGCTAAACCAAAGGGTAAATTTATACAATAAATGAAGCCAAACCAACCTTCAAAGAAGTTATTCTAATTCAATAACGTATGGGAATGCTTGTTGCCCCATTTTTGCTAACAAAGCATATTATCCAGTTTTTGACTCTTTGCCTGTCTGCTGGATGAAAACATCTTATTAAGCATGTGTTTTTAAAAAAATATTTTAGTATAAAAAATGTCAAACATTTATAAAAATAGAGATTAGAACAATGAACCCTGTGAGCCCATAACTGGAGGCTGATGTTTCCCACCCACTTCCCCCTTTCCAGATTATTTTGAGGAAAATCTGAGATAATGGATTATTTCTTCCATAAGCATTTCAGCACATATATCTAAAACATAAGGACTCTTTTAAAAAAGATTATCATGATATAAGATGTGAATGGTAACTTGATATTACAAGTCAGCGTTCAAATGTCCCTGATCGGCTTATACCTTATTTATTTATTTTTATAATTTGTTTATTTGAGTTAAAATCCAAATAAGGCAATTGGTTATATGTCTCTTAAAGCTAACTTTTTAAAAAAAAATCTTAAAATTAAAAAGAACCTTTTTATTATGAAAAATTTCAAACATAAACAAAAGTAGACAGAATGATATATCTCATTGTAGTTTTAATTTGCTCTTGCCCTTTTCCCTCTATTTCTTTCTTTTTTTTTTTTTTTTGCCTTTTTCTTGATTTGTAAGAATTCTTCATATATTAGTGAAATCAGCTGTCATAAGTGTTGCAGATATTTAGGCATTTCTGGATAGGGTGAAGTCATGGAATTTTCTGTTTTCTGAGTTCTTGCCATAGTTCTTGCCTGTGATTGATCTGGCACGTGATTGATCTCTCTTCCGGTCTTTGTGTTTAATACACATCCCAGTAACTATGTAAAGGGCTAGATCTAGTCTCCCAGTCAGGCTGTCAGCTCCTTGCTGACTGTGAGGCCTCTGCTTCCCTCTGTGTGCTGGCAGGGCTGGCCATTAGACAGCTGTGACCAAGCCCCAGCTATTTAACACACAGTAATGCTGAAAGCAGTGCATTGTGGAGACTTTCTGGAGATCCTCTTTGTATTTCCTAGGAGAGTAGGGGCATAGCAATTTGTGGAATTGAATTCAGCCTTAGCACTGGCTGCCAGGACTTCGGGAAGCTCCTCCTCAGGTCTGGAGTGCCCAGTGGCACTTCGTTTGGTTGTAACGATGAATCAGATTGTTACTGAAAGCCACGTGCTCTCTCACGGACAGGGTCAGGCTCAGCCAGAATGCGCAGAATCACAGTCAAGCTGCTCAGAAGGCATCAGTCCTCCAGGTGCCTAGGCGTTTGGGATCTATCTTTTTTCTTCTGGATGCATCGGACAAGGCAGGAACCAAAAGTTTGAGCCTTGAAGTCGAAACCCAGCTCTGCATGTGTGTGTGTGTGTGTGTGTGTGCGCGCGCGCGCGCGCGCACGCGCATGCCTCTCTCCACCAAAGACAAAGGGAGGGAGAGGACAGTCTGAGCCCCACAAGGTCTACCAAAGGACAGTCTGTTCAAGTCTTTCTCTACTGGTGGGTGAAACAGGAGGCAGCCGTGATAATGCTTTCAGTTCCCCCAACTATGGGGGTGGCAGGACAGAGTCTGTAGAAAGAGACAAAAGGAGAGGTCTCTGCAGAGCAGGGCATCCGCGTCACATTGATGCTGGTGATAATCATGATGACAGCAGCTAGCATTTATTTATTAAGTGTTTCCATGTGTTATGTTGTTACCATTAAGAGGGCAAATCTTACTGTCCTGGAATCCCAAGGACATGAGCAGGAAACAGGACTGAGAGAAGTGGGCACAGCATAGGAAAAACAGTGGAAACAACCTGGAACCAAGCAGAACTCTATGTGCCACCCCCCACCCCCACTCCAGTACAAAGGTCCCTCCACGTCCCCTGCCTCTTGTTTGGAGAAAAGCTGAAGTCTCCCAGGCCTCCCTGAGTCACAAAAGAGCAGGCCCATGCAGCTAATGATTAGGACAACAGAGTCAAAGACTCAGTGTCTGATGCACATTCCTGAGTTGTTTTACAGATACTGTAACTGCCACCAGAGGGAAAATGCTAACTACATGATGACCAGACTGCAGCCATGACCTAAGCTCCATCTTGAGCAGCAAGATGAATCTATGGCTAGCAAAATTTCAAGAACTGGCCTCAAGAGAATGGGATACTATTGCTCATAATAATCTATATCTTTGTGGGCATCAACATAATTATAGCTTCTTCTGCCCGTATATGTAAATGGGCAACTACACTTGACAGCAAAGAGATGCTGCAGACCCATGCCGACATCTTCCACTCTAAGAATACGGCGCCCTTGTCAGCACGAAGTAGTTACAGAAGATGGACCTTTGCCCATAATCCCATAGAAATGGAATGATGTTCTGACAAGTGGGGATTTGTAAGCAGCTTTTGGCAGGAAAGAGCTCTTTACAGGAGGCCCCTTTTGTCTTGTCACTAACCTTAAACCAGGCACCCCCATGCTCTACTCACCTCTGGCCCAAGCACAACTTTCAAATCTTTTGACCACACAATACCTTGCCTAACATGTCAGTTCTTTCTGTAGATCAAAGAAGTAGAAATGAATAATAAGTAACTAACAAAAGACCAGATCTCTTCCCTAGCTTCCCCTTCAGTAATCTCACAAACTGTGTGAACAAACTGTGAACAAGATAGCATCAACAAGCCTGCATGACAAGCCTTCATACACTGGGGGATGGCGACAACTCTGATTAACTGAGATTACTTCCCTCTTTCCCTTTAAAAAATGTCATGGCTGAGCAGATTCTTTGGAGGCGGTTTTTGGGGAACGCTGAGTCCACCATCCCCCCAGATTGCCAGCATTCTGATTAAAAGTAACTTTCCTTTCTACCAACATTTTCCTCTCTCAAGTATTGCATTTTGAGGAAAAAGCAGCTGGACCTGATTTGGTAGCAAATGTAACCTCCATCCTTAGTGTCAGGCAGACACGCAAGAGAGGTGAGCACTATGGTGGGAATTGCTCCAGCTGATTTTTGCCATATGGGCCTGGAATTCCCAGATCTTCTGATTTTCTTTTTCAAGAGAAGCTGGGAACCTAGAATTTTTCTAATCAGTTTTATTAAGGTATAATTTACATACAATAAACTGTACATACACACACTAAGTACGCAAAATTTAAGTATATAGTTCAACAAATGTATACACCCTAATAACTACCACCACAATCAAAATGTAGAACAATTCTATAACCCCCAAATGGAACTTAGAATTTTGATGTAAAAATCTCCTAGATTTAAAATGGTGGTAACAAATTTAAAAATTTTAGATTCTATGCAAGCCAAAAAAAAATGCGAGCTCTTTTTGGACTCTGGCCTCCCAGTTGGGGCCTCTGTGGCCAAGGCAGGAGAAGGGCCTTCAGTCTCTGGCCTGAGACCAGACCCACTTCTGTGACAAGTGCCAGGAGGAATCTTAGGGGCCATATCAGTCAAAGGCTCAGAAATACCAGGGGGGCCCAGCAAGGGTCAGGCCACCTAGAAATATTTGCATTTGGAAATACCGAGTGCTCTGGTCGATTTCAGGGGCATGAGCATATGCACTGGACTGGTGTGGACCATTCAGTTCAGGAAGACCTGCTGAGAGCCTCACTGGGTGGGCTCCGAGTGGCCTTACATGATCTGCTCTGTCTCAGACAACACAAAATCATCTGAGCTATTTAGAGCACTTACCACGTGCTGGGAGCACTTCTCAGGAAATTCCACCAATTAACTCCCTCAATCCTCCCGCTAGCTCTACGAGTAGATAATATTATTCTCCCCATTTTACAGATGAGGAAAGTGAGATGCAGAGAAGTTAAGGATCTTGGCCAAGTGGTGAAGGTGGGGTTTAAACCCAGCAAGTCTGGTTCAAGGGTCCTGTACTGCAAAGAGGCAACCTTGGGATCCCAAGCAGACATTATTAATTGATAGTGGCACTCTCCCCCTGCAAGCATAGATTTATCTGACCTCAGTATCCCACTCAAGCCAACACTGTAATAGCCATGACTGATTGATCTAAATTGACACCTTAAATTTATTTTCCATGCCTTGTCTAGTATTTTCAGGTCTGGTCTGTTTAGATCACCCTGTCAGGGGCTAGGTCTGCCCCTTACCTGCACTACGGTGACCCATTAGAAAGGACTTGGTGACCTTGGGAAAGCCTCAGGATTCTTATGTCTAAAATGACAATAGTAATATGTATCCTCTAGTATTACTCTGAGACTAAGAAATAACCTAAATTCTTCTATTTCAAGCACAAGGTAGGTGCTCAACAAATGTTTGTGGCCTGAACGATGATGTTGATGATGACGCTAGTTTTTATGGTTATTCTTTTAGAACAAAGAGCGAGTAGAAGAGAAAGGAGCAAAACCAAAGCACACGCTGAGCACCAGAGGCGTGCAAGCCGAGCTCAAGGGGCCTTGGGAAGGTGAGTGGGGCCCCGTTGGCTTTATCCCTCCTGCAAACCTAATTTCAGAATAAAACTACCACCACCACCCTAATATGATTACTGAAAAACTGCTGAAACTTATTCTTCTTCCTCTTTTTTTTTTTGCAGTTCTTTTTGTCCTTTATGCTTATTCCATTCTGTATTGCTGTTTATTTCACTTTGCTTTAAATTTTTATGGATCAGTTTTTTTAAGCACTTGGCCAACTTTAAAGTTTTTAAAGTTAATTTTCTTTTATAATCTTGCATAATATTTACATGGTTCCAAAGTCAAATTGACAAAACAAGGTATATTAAGAGAAGTCTAGCTTCTATGCATGTTCCCTGCATCCTATTTTCTCCCCTGCATATGTAACTATGTAAAAAAGTTTTTGTCTTATCTTTCCTTTGAGGTCCAGTCTCTTTAGACCACATTATAAGTGGTTATACACACACATATGCGTGCTCACATACACACACATGTGCATGCTCACATACACACAGCCTTCCTTCTTAGACAAACAGAAGCATACCACACACTTCTCCTCCTTGCTTTTCTCCACTGTATATCCTGAGATCACTCCATAGCCGCATATGGAGATATCCGTTTCTCCTTGTTTATGCCTGGGCGGCCCTGGTTTAGTCAACCAACCCTCTCCTGATGGTCACTTGTGTTATTTCCAGTCTGCCTATTATAAACATGGTGCACTGAATGGTCTTCTACATATTTTTCAGGATACCTTTGGGATAGGTTCTTCTACATAGGAGAGCATTTTTATCCTGCTTATTTTCCTATAGAGAGCCAGAAGGTGGACCTGCCAGAGGGGACAGTGGAGAGGTTGCCCCCCATCAGTGCTTCGGGGATAGGAGCTGACCTCCTTACGCAGGCAGAGGCCTCACCAGGGCAGGGAGACGGAGTTCCTGGCCCAGCCCAGGTACGCTCAGAGGTGGAAGCCAAAGCTCCTGTAGCATCCAGCGAGAACCCCAGAACGGGCCTGGAATTGTCTGTGGTGTCTGAAAGGGTCAGTGAGGCTCCCACCGGCCAGGAGGCTGCATCGGGTGCAGGACGAGGAACATCATCCAGTAGGCCTGACCCTCGGCCCTCGGAGGAGGGCATGAGGCTGACTCCAGCGCTGCCAGCCCAGGCCAAGTCAGCTCACGGTGGTGGAGAAACACCTCCAAGGTAAGGGATGTGCCTCCAAGCTGGGCAAGGGAAGGAATTAACTGCAGCTCCTGGGCTGGGGCCTGCTAAGGGGCCAGCTGCTCCTGTTTGAGTGTCCACTGTGTGTGCAGCTCTGGCTAGCCTCAAGACGAGAAGACAGGAGAAGGCCGAGGCCCTGCTTTCGGGAGCTTAGAGCACTGGTTCTTACCTGGCACCCATTAGAATTACTGGAAGGAATTTTTTAGATACGAATGCCCAGAGGTTCTGATTTATTCAGTCTGGAGTGAGGCTCAAGCATTGTTTTTTTGTTTATTTGTTTGTTTTTAAAGCTCCCCAGGTGAGTCCCATGTGGAACAAGACTGAGAGCAATAGTAGTAGCTATAATAATACTTAAAAGTGTTCACTGAACACATCCCAGGTGCCAGTCATTGGCTGAGCATTTCACAGACATCATGTCGTTTTACTCTCACAACCTCCCCAGGAGGCAAGTGTGGTTGGTGTCCCTGGTTTACTCATGATGGCACAGGGTCAGGTTGCCCAGGGCCACACAGCTAGGGATTCATAGAGCTGGAATCTGAATCCAGGTGTTTGTTCGTTTATTACAGAAGTATAGTTGATCTACAATATTTTATTAGTTTCAGGTATACAGCATAGGGATCAGAAGTTTTATAGTTTATACTCCATTAAAAGTTATTATAAGATAATGACTATAATTCCCTGGGTTATACAATATATCCTTGTTGTTGATCTAGTTTATACATGGTAGGTGTACCCTAATGAGCAACTCCCCACTTCACTCTCCCCACTGGTAACCAGTAGTTTGTTCTCTGTATCTATGAGTCTGTTTCTGTTTTGCTATATACCTTCATTTGTATTATTTTTTAGATTTCACATATAAGTGATATCATACAGTAATTCTTTCTCTGTCTGACTTATTTCACTAAGCATAATATTCTCTAGTTGTATCCATGTTGCTGCAAATGGCAGAATTTCATTCTTTTTTATGGCTGAGTAATATTCCATTATCTGTATATACCATGTCTACTTTATCCATTCATCTGTTGATGGACACTTGGTTTGCTTCCATATCTTGGCTATTGTAAATAGTGCTGCCATGAACATTGGGGCACATATATCTTTTTAAATAAATGATTTTGTTTTTTTCTGGATATATACCCAAGATTAGAATTGCTGAGTCATATGGTAGTTCTGTTTTTAGCTTTTTGAGGCACCTCAATACTGTTTTTCATAGACACTGCACCAATTTACATTCCCACCAACAGTGTACAAAGGTTCCTTTTTCTCCACATCCTTGCCAACATTTGTTATTTGTAGTCTTTTTTTTTTTGGCTGTGTTGGGTCTTCGTTGCTGCATGCAGGCTTTCTCTAGTTGTGGCAAGCAAGGGCTACTCTTTGTTGCAGTGTGCAGGCTTCTCATTGTGGTGGCTTCTCTTGTTGTGGAGCACGGGCGCTAGGCTTGCGGGCTTCAGTAGTTGCAGCATGGGGACTCAATAGTTGCGGCATGCGGGCCCTAGAGTGTGTGGGCTTCGGTAGTTGCGGCTCATGGGCTCAGTAGTTGTGGCTCGCGGGCTCTAGAGTGCAGGCTCAGTAGTTGTGGTGCACAGGCTTAGTTGCTCCACAGCATGTGGGATCTTCCCGGACCAGGGATCGAACCCGTGTCCCTGGCACTGGCAGGTGGATTCTTAACCACTGTGCCACGGGGGAAGTCCCTATTTGTAGTCTTTTTGATGATAGCTGTTCTGACAGGTGTGAGGTGATATCTCATTGCTGTTTTGATTTGCATTTCTCTAATAATTAGCAATGTTGAGCATCTTTTCATGTGCTTTTTGGCCATCTGTATGTCTTCTTTGGAGAAATGTCTATTCAGGTTTTCTGCCCATTTTTTCATTGGCTTGTTAGTTTTTTTCATATTGAACTATATGGGCTGTTTATATATTTTGGATATTAACCCCTTGTTGGTCATGTCATCTGCAAATATTTTCTCCCATTCAGTAGGTTGTCTTTTTATTTTTTCAATGTCTTTTCATTTTTCTTTTGCTGTGAAAAAGCTTTTAAGTTTAATTAGGCCCTGTTTCTTTGCTTTTATTTCTTTTGACTTAGAAGACAGATACAAAAAAAACAGTTACTATGATTTACATCATGGGCTGTTCTGACTGAACATTCTTTTCCAGGAGTTTTATGGTTTGGGGTCTTATATTTAGGTCTTTAATCCATTTTGGGTTTTTTTTAATTATATGGTGTGAGAAAATAGTCTAGTTTGATTCTTTGCATGTAGCTGTTCAGTTTTCCCAACAGTGTTTATCAAAGAGGCTGTCTTTTCCCAGTTGTATATTCTTGCCTCTTTTGTCATAGATTAATTGACCATAGGTGCATGAGTTTATTTCTGGACTCTCTGTTCTGTTCCATTGATCTATGTGTCTGTTTTTTGTGCCAGTACCATGATGTTTTGATTACTGTAGCTTTGTAATATAGCCTGAAGTCTGGGAGGGTGATACCTCCAGCTTTGTTCTTTTTTATCAAGATTGCTTTGGCACTTTAGGTCTTTTGTGTTTCCATATGAACTTTAGGATTATTTGTTCTCATTCTGTAAAAAATGTCATGGGTATTTTTATAAAGATTGCATTAAATCTGTAGATTGCTTTGAGTAGTATGGCCATTTTAACAATATTAATTCTTCCAATCCAAGAGCACGGGATATCTTTCCATTTCTTTGTATCATCTTCAATTTCCTTCATCAATGTTCTATAGTTTTCAGTATATAGGTCTTTCACCTTCTTTGTTAAGTTCCTTCCTAGGCATTTTAAAAATGTGATTTTAAAAGGGATTGTTTTTTACTTTCTCTTTCTGATAGTTCAACATTAGTGTATAGAAAAGCAACAGATTTCTGTATACTAATCTAGTGTCTGGCAATTTCATTTAATTTGTTTATTAGTTTTTATAGTTTATTTGCTTTATAGTTTTATATGTTTTATTGTTTGTTTATTTGTTTTATAGTTTTCAGATGGAGACTTTAGGGTTTTCTATTTAAAGTATCATGTCATCTGCAAATAGCGACAGTTTCACATCTTTCCTTCCAATCTGGGAAGGATTTCCTTCCAATCTGGGCCTTTTATTTCTTTTTCTTGTCTGATTGCTGTGGCTAGGTCTTCCAATATTATGTTAAATACAAGTGGAAAGAGTGGGATCCTTGTCTTGTTCCTGAATTCAGAGGAAAGACTTTTAGCTATTCACCACTGAGTGTGATGTTAGCTCTGAGTTTGTCATAAATGGCCTTTATTATGTTGAGATGTGTTCTCTCTATACCCACTTTGATGATAGTTTTTTATAATGAGTGGGTGTTGAAGTTTGTCAAATGTTTTTAGGCATCTATTGAGATGATCATGTGATTTTTATCCTTCCCTTTGTTAGTATGATGTATCACATTGATTGATTTGTGAATATTGAACCATCCTTGGGTCCCTGGAATAAATCCCACTTGATCATTGTTTACGATCCTTTTTATATATTGTTGGATTTAGTTTGCTAATATTTTGTTGAGGATTTTTGCATCTATTTTCATCAAAGATACTGGCCTATAATTTGCTTTTGTTGTAGTGTCTTTTTCTGATTTTGGTATCAGGGTAATGGTGGCCTCATAGAATTCATTTGAGAGTGTTCCATCCTCTTCAAGTTTTTGGACTAGTTTGAAAAGAATAAGCACTAGTTCTTTTTTATAGAACACAAAAGAGAATTACCCTGTGAAGCTGTCCAACCCTGGACTTTTGTTTGCTGGGAGTTTTTTTTTTTTAATTACAAATTCAGTTTCACTACTAGTGATCAGTCTGTTCAAATTGTCTGTTTGTTCTTGATTCAGTCTTGGCAGGTTGTATGTTTCTAGAAATTTGTTCTAGGTTGTCCAATTTGTTCACATATAACTGTTCATAGTATTCTTTTATGATTTTTTGTAGTTCTGTGGTATTGGTTGTTATTTACCCTCTTTCATTTCTTTTCTTGTTTGTTTTTTAATTGAAATATAGTTGATTTACAATGTTGTGTTACTTTCTGCTGTACAGCAAAGTGATTCCGTTATGCATATATATACAGCAAAGTGATTCAGTTATACATATATATACATTCTTTTAAAAAATATTCTTTTCCACTATGGTTTATCATAGGATAGTGAATATAGTTCTCTGTGCTCTACAGTAGGACCTTGTCCTCTTTCATTTCTTATTTTGTTTATTTGGGTCCTCTCTTCTTTCTTCTTGATTAGTGTGATTAAAAGTTTATCAATTTTGTTTGTCTTTACAAAAAACCAGTTCTTGGTTTCATTGATCTTTTCTATTGTGTTTTGATCTCTATTTTATTTATTTTCTCTTTAATGTTTATTTTTTCTTTCCTTCTGCTGACTTTGGGACTTCTTTGTTCTTCTTTTTCTAATTCCTTTAGGTGGTAGTTTAGGTTGCTTGATGTTTTTCTTGTTTCTTGAGGAAAGCCTGTATTGCTATCAGCTTCCCTCTTAGAACTGCTTTTACTGCATCCCACAGGTTTTGGAGTGTTGTGTTTCCATTTTCATTTGTCTCAAGGTATTTTCTGATTTCCTCTTTGATTTCATCATTGACCCATTGGGTTTTTTTTTTTTTTTTTTTTTTTTTGCGGTACGAGGGCCTCTCACTGTTGTGGCCTCTCCTGTTGTGGAGCACAGGCTCTGGACACGCAGGCTCAGCGGCCATGGCTCACGGGCCCAGCTGCTCCGCAGCATGTGGGATCTTCCCGGACTGGGGCACGAACCCTTGTCCCCTGCATCGGCAGGTGGACTCTCAACCACTGCGCCACCAGGGAAGCCCAGACCCATTGGTTTTTTAGTAGCATGTCGTTTAGTCTCCACATATCTGTTCTTGTTCCATTTTTCTTTCTGTAATTGATTTCTGATTTCATACCACTGTAGCTGGAAAAAATGCTTGATATAAGAATACACATTCAGGACTTCTCTGGTGGTGCAATGTTTAAGAATCTGCCTGCCTATGCAGGGGACATGGGTTTGAGCCCTGGTCTGGGAAGATCCCACGTGCCACTAAGCCCGTGTGCCACAACTACTGAGCTTGTGCTCTAGAGCCCATGAGCCACAACTATTGAAACCCGTGTGCCTAGAGCCTGTGCTCCACAACAAGTGAAGCCACCGCAATAAGAGAAGCCACCGCAATGAGAAGCTTGCATGCTGCAATGAAGAGTAGTCCCCACTCCCTGCAACTAGAGAAAGCCTGCACACAGCAACAAAGACCCAACACAGCCATAAATAAATAGATAAATTAATAAATACACATTCTTTTCAAGTACACATGGAATGTTCTTCAGGATAGATCACATGCTAGGCCACAGAGCAATTCTCAAAAAATTTAAGAGGATGGATCTAGGTTTTTGGACTCCAGAATCTGTGCCCCTAACCACTGTGCCATCCTGTTTTTTCAGGTCAGCATTTAGTTAAGTCCTACATACTATAATGGGGAGAGAATGATGGGTGTTCAGAGGTGGGAGGTCGGTATGGGCTGAATCAATCCAGGGGCTTTCAGAAAGATTATGCTTGGAGCTCTGGAGGTGGGGCTGTGTCCTAACTCTCAGGACTCAGTCTCATGAGCTGCCCTCAGCAGACATGGTGCAGGAAAATGAACAGCCAGAACTGCTGACTGTTAGGTCCTACCTAGCCCTGTGTTTTCCAGCAGTGTTCTCCAGGGGCAGGGCATCCTGGCCCCAGGCAGCCCACTGAAGGGCACTCTGATTCCTGGGCCTTTCTCTAAGGGGACCGGTGCCCTTCTGCACCTGCCCTTGACTGTCCTGATCTATAACTGAGTCCCCCAAGGCCTGGCTCAGGGAGAGGAGCTGGTGTCTGTGTATGCTGTGGTGGCTGGCAGGGAAGCCCAGTCCTTTTTCTGCCTTTGTTTTGGAAGGAAATATGAGTCCCCAGGAGACCTAAACAGCTGGAGGGAGGGATTCCTGGCAGGCATCCTTGGATCCTGGCCAAGGCTCTAAATGTGGAACCTAGGGTGGGGATGAACTTTCCATGAACTTGTTAGGGGCCCTAAAAGTATTCTGGGTGAGGGGGAAAGGTCTGTGTGTCAGTTTCAACCCTGAGTTGAATTTCAGACACCAGACTGGGCTCAGGAAGTGGGGCGATCACTGCCTACCCTCCCTCACCTAGCACATGGGTATATCTTGAGGAAAATGGATTGGCTGTGATTGGCAGTGGCTGCCTGTGTAGAGGATCCTTGGGCCCTTGCTGGACTTGGTGGAACAGAGTGCTGCAATCAATTAGCAATGCCTGCCCTGGGTGTGCTGTGCAGGAAGTGGGGAAGCCTTAGACACTCAGAGTGGCATGGGAATGCATGGCAGTACCTTGGGGTCATCCCATGCCCCCAGGTATGAAGACCAAGAGGAACTCAATGACTGTTGGCCTTCTTAGCTGGCTACCTGGTTACCTGGATATTCTTCCAGAAACTGGCTTCCTGCAGTTTCCCATGTCCCTTGGTTAAGACAAGGGCTGAGCTGGGCTTGGATGCCACCCTTCCCGTCCTACCCTGTCATCACCAACCCGTACTCACTCCTGAGGGAGTGTTGGGGGACTTTTGCTGCCTCCCACCCAAGGCTTAGCTGTGAACAGGCTGCCGAACCTGGTGCATTCAGAAGTAGGTACTGCTCTCAGAGGACCTGAGGCAGCTCAGAGAAGGGGCCTGGGCCTCCAGCTGCTAGGGAAAGCCTTAATTTTTTTAAAAAAAAAACATGGTTAAAAACTCATAACATAAAATTTACCATCTTAACCATTTTCAAGTGTACTAGTGTTAAGTATATTCATATTGCTGTGACACAGATCTCCAGAACTTTTTTGTCTTGTAAATCTGAAACTCTGTTACGATCAAACACCTCCACCCCAGATCATGATAACCACCTTTCTACTTTCTGTTGCTATGAATTTGACTATTGTAGGTCCTTCATGTAATTCACTCATTCATATATGTGGAATCAGTCTTTCTGTCACTGGCTTATTTCACTTAGCATAAAGTCCTCAAGGTTCATCCAGGTCAGAACTTCCTTCCTTTTTAAGGATGAATAATATTCCATTGTATGTATATGCTACATTTTTTAATCCATTCATCCATCACTGGACTATTGGGTTGCTTCCACATTTGGCTGTTGTGAATAATGCTGCTGTGAACATGGCTGTGCAAATCTCTTTGAGATTCTGCTTTCAGTTCTTTTGGATATATTTCCAGAAGTGGGATTGCTGGATCATATGGTAGTTCTATTTTTACATTTTTTAGGAACCGCCATACTGATTTCCACAGTGGTTGCACCATTTTAGGCTTCACTGTTAGAACCTCCTGCATTTGTACTTTCATTTCTTAGTCAACTCTCAGTACATCTCTGAGGTGTTACTGTCCCCGTTTGACAGAAGAGGTTGCTGAGGCTAGACTTGCCCAAACCCAGCCCTGTCCAGCAACCTGTGGCAGAACTATGGCCAGGATGGAGGCTGCCTGGCTCCCTCCTGAGACTCAGTCCATCCCAGACACTCACCCTCTCACCCCTGGCCCAACACTCATAGACCTCGGCAGTGGGGTTGTGAAGGGCAATCAGGGGGCAACTCTGAGAGGGAGGGTATGAAGCTCCCAGGATCAGGGTCTTCCCTCTGAATGTCAGGGCTTAGAAGGCCTTTCTGACCTCCAGCTGTCTTCCCAAACCACAATGCTGCTTGGTCTGGGTAGCACACATAGATGCAGTGGGCTCAGTGGCATGGCCCAGTGGTGCAGGGGGGCCTGTAGGGAGGCAGAGAGTTTCCTCAGCTGTGTAAGTGTGCAGGCCCAGCACAGCCAGGACTGTTTTATTCAGGAGAAACAGAAAGTCCAGACTCTTATGAGCAATTCCCTGATTTTACTAAAATGTGTCTGACCTGAAGCTTCAGTGTGATGTTTGACTTGGTTCACCCTTCTCTTCATTTAATGGAAGGGAAACTGAGGCCCAAAGAAGGGAGGGAAGAGCCCAGGTCTCCTGCCTCCTGGCCACGTTCCTCCTGGGGCAGAAGCACATTTCCAAGGGGCCACAGAGAGAGCTGGTGCCCACCTCCCCACTCCTCCCAATCCCCATCCAACACAGGTTGCTTCAAGTCTTTCCTGGATGCTGATCCAGTAGAATCCTGAGAGCTGGTGGCACCGTATGTCACTGAAGCCAGCCTCTCCCCTGGTGTCCTGTCTGGGCAGAGAAGGATAGGGAGTGGAATCTGCTGGTTTCAACTGCAAGCTAACTCTTACTATTATAACAACCCAAAGGACCCTTTTTTTTTTTTCTTCGGTACGCGGGCCTCTCACTGTTGTGGCCTCTCCCGCTGCGGAGCACAGGCTCCAGACGCGCAGGCTCAGCGGCCGTGGCTCATGGGCCCAGCATGTGGGATCTTCCCGGACCGGGTCACGAACCCGTGTCCCCTGCATCGGCAGGCGGACTCTCAACCACTGCGCCACCAGGGAAGCCCACCAAAGGGCCCTTTTTAACAGATGAGAAAACTGAGGCTAAGAGGCCATGGTCAGTGAATGGCAGCAGCAGGCATTTGAACCCAGGTCTGTTGTGACTCAAGTTCTTGCTTTTAACCTCAGGGCCACATTTCTCTCTGCCCCAGGATCTCCATCCATGTGCAGGAGACAGACACCCCTGGGGAGCTACTTGTGACACGAGGCGGCAGCCTCAGAACCACGCCCCCTGCAGAGGCTTCAGCAGCTGCCCATCCAGGTGAGCAGGACTCATCTGGGCCCAGGTGCTGCCCCCAGGCCCCTGGGACTGAGTCAGGAAAACATATCCCAAAAGGAGCCGGGGTGTTTTCCCCACTGTGGAAGCGGAGCAGCGACTGTGGAGCAAAGGACAAAGAGAAGCAGGGATCTGGGCCCGAGCCCGCCATGGCACCAAGCAGGGCCTGGAGGGACAAGGGAGCTGATGCCAGGACCCCAGGCCCGCAGCAGGACACAGGCCCAGGAGCAGGGAACCCCGAGCCTGGAAAAGACTGCACAGCCAGGGGCACGAGCGGAGCCGAAGCAGGAAGGAGGACACCCCCGGGAGCTGAGGCGAGCAGCCTGTTTCTGGGTAAGTGAGGGCATTGCTGTGTGCCCCGAGGTGAGTGAGTTTGAAAGGCCTACTCTGGGGGGCCTCCCTGAAGCTCCCAGGGAGAGTGAATGTGGGTGTTGGGGAGTCCAAGACTGGGAACAGCCTGCCAGCACATCCCAGGGCTGGAGACTAAGGCACGGAGATGCAGCAGGCTGAGCTCTTGTTGGCTCTAGCCATTGGAGAGGAGGGAACCCATGGGGCTCAACTCGGATTTCTCAAAGCCACCTGCCTGCCCGATACTATTGGTATCATTCTGGATTGAGACAGGGAAGGCTCCTGCTAAAAAGCAAATCCATTAACTGGTATATATAACCCACTATCAGCCATTTGCACCCAGTGGGCTGACTCTCATCCAGGATCGGGAAGGAACTGCTGACCTGCTTTCTGTCCCAGTGGTGGTGGGAGGCATCCTTGTGTTCCTGTGACCCAAAGGGCCTCAACTCCTCCAGCCCTTAGGGCCACACCCTTGTTGGTCTGAGCCCTCATCCCATATGGCTGCTGGAAGGCCACCATTTGCTGACTCCCTGTTCCAGAATTTCTGGAGGTCCCTGAGGAAGGGCTGAGCCTTCTGCAGGTCATCCTGGTGCCCCTTGCCAGTTCCGGGCTCCACAGTTGTTCAGTGCTGTGCTCTGACTTCTCTGGCTGCTTCTTCTCCCCTTGTATGACCCGGTCCAGATGTGAATATAGGCCTCCCTTAATCCCTGAAACACAGCTGAGAGCAGGCTGTGACTTTAGAGTCTTTTCTGAGACTTGAGATGGTGATAAAGCCAATGTTAGCTGAGGACTCCCTGTGAGCCTAGCCTCGGGCATTTGTGGTGGCATTTACCCTCACAGGCCTGTGGAGTGGAGACACGTGAAACACAGGAGGGGCTGAGAAGCACATTTAAGGTCACAAGGTCAGTGCTGACAGAGCCAGGATCCGACGGTTGGGCTCCGGAACAGAAGGCAGTTACTTTGTAGTGAAGGAGGCTTCAGACTGGAATTCTGGATGTGGATTCTCTGCGACACACCCAGAATCCAGGCTTTCCAGGGGCCCAGGAAACAACACAACCATGCAAATGTTACCCCCTTGTAGTCTAGGGCTTGGGCTCACCTTTGCAGACACAAAAAAGATACACAATATGCTCTCAAAGCAAATTCAGTCTTCTACTTTGGGGAGCAGAAAGTTGCTTGTGAGACAAACTAAGAGAAAATAGAAGTATTTCCCCTGCTCTGGGTCCAGGGTTGCGGAGGTCATGGAGTTGTCCCTGGAACAGTCTGAGTGTTCCTTCGATAAGCCCCCAACAAACTGGCAGAAGCCGTTGTTGAACCAAGTGGGTCTGGGACTGGGGGTGGGGGGAGCTGAGAGGTGGGGACGGCACGAAGGAGGCTCACAGGCTGCTGTCTCCCAAACAGACGACAGTCCAGCCCCGCCAGCCCCCTTCGAGCATCGGGTGGTGAGTGTCAGGGAGACCTCGACCTCAGCGGGCTACACAGTGTGCCAGCACGAAGTCCTGGGAGGGTAAGCTGGCTTTCTGCCTCAATGAGGGGAGGGGTGGGGCAACTGGACAGCTGGGTGCTGCTGACGGTTCTCGGGAACTGATTGATGGAGCCACCGCCAGGAGTGGGATGTCCCACACAGCATGAGAGTGAACGGAGAGCTCACAAAGAGTGGGTGAGGAGATATCTGCGGAGTGCAGGAGGGACCGCATGGTGTGAGTGAGATGAAGTGTAGGGTGCAGGAGGGCCTACAGTGCGGGCCTGGGACCCGTGTACTGGAGGTAGCACGGGAGCCGACATGGGGTGGGGTAAGAGGGATGTCCTCTAGGGTGCAGGACGGCCTGGGTGGTGTGGGTGGAGAGAACACCCCCTGGGGTGCAGGGTGGCCTAGGTGGTGTGGGTGATGGGGACACCACCTGGGGTGCAGGATGACCTGGGTTCTGTGGGCTGGGGGGACACCCTCTGGGGTGCAGAATGGCCCACACATATGGGTGAAGAAGCTCTTTTCCAGGTTCAGAGCCCGTGTAGTGTGGGGGTGGTGACTGATAACTCTGGGGTGCAGGGTAATCCCTGTGGTGTGTGCGGAGAAGAGGTAGGACCAGAAAGCCCAGGGTCCAGGATGGGGCTGGCCCACCACGTGCGGGTTGTGCTTCTGGGGCTCTGAGACTGCTCTGTCATCATATCTCTGCAGGGGCCGGTTTGGCCAGGTCCACAGATGCACGGAGAAGGCCACGGGCCTCTCGCTGGCGGCCAAGATCATCAAAGTGAAGAGTGCCAAGGACCGGGTGAGGTTTTTGCCCCAGGCCAGTGGGTGTCCTAGGCCCCTGGATTCCTTCACATCCCCCTGGGCCACCCTGGGCCCCACACTGCCCCAGGCCCCTCCACTCTGAGCAGGAAACCTAGCCACCTTTCCTGCCTCTTTTCCATGACTCCCACACTCCAGTCAGCAGGTCACCTTGAACCCTGGGCAACAGGTCCTCCTGGACCTCCAGGGTTCCTTTTTGGGCCTCAGGTTTCCTATCTGTGAAATGGGTGGGCCCTTGCTGCTGTAAGAAGCTGGTGTGGGTGGTGAGTTGAGGAAAGCTGGTGTGAGAACAGGAAATGGGGTGCAGGGTGGGGGGTGTGTGTCTTGGGAGGGGCAGCTGACTTCTCTTCCTGACCCATTTCTTGGAAACTCCTGTCCCCTCCGGCTCCACAAGGAGGATGTGAAGAACGAGATCAACATCATGAACCAGCTCAGCCATGTGAACCTGATCCAGCTCTACGATGCCTTTGAGAGCAAGAACAGCTTTACCCTTGTCATGGAGTAGTGAGCATGGGAGGCGGGGCCAGGGCTCGGGTTGGGGCTGGGAGCTGAGATTCCAGCAAAACTCTCCCTTTCCTTCCCCTCTCAGTGACACCCAGGGAAAGGCATCACCTCCTCTGCCTGACCTCCAACATAGAGCACAGAGGACAAAGCCATTTGTCACAAACCAGCAGCCAGTGAACCTGATTTGACCTACAGATATTGTTTGGCCTACACAATTTTTAGTAATTTTGATTTAGTTGTTAACAAAATTTAGTTGTTAGTTGGAAATTGGGAAATTTCACATTAAAACCTAGATGTCTAGCTTTTCTTGCAAATATAAAAGATCTAGTAATGCTGGATCTACATTTCCAGTTGGAAATGGTGTGATGGAGCTCATAGTAACTGACCTTTGTAGACGGGGCAATCAAACTCCCATTTGCTACAGTCCCTATCACTTCCAGCTACCCATGACGTTGAGGCCAGGGGCTCAGGGGACATTTATTATTGTGCTTGTGTTGCTATTTTCCTTCTGGTAGGACTGAGGATAGTGAAATATTTGTCTTGTCAGTTCTCTATAAAAAGTGGAAAAAGAAGTTAGACTAAGGGCTATGTGTTCTAAGAAAAGTTTTGTCTTACAATCTGGTCTGATTTAGGCTTCTTGCCATGTAGGTACTAATTGGCCGCTGTAGGCCAATGAGTTTACAACCTTGGCCTAGAGTATCAAGAGTGAGTATCCAGAGTGAGCCTGGATGACCAACACTGCAGATAAGCCCCAGTCTCCCATTTGGCCCATCACTTCCTTTTTACCACCCATACTCTGAGCTGGGAATGGACAAGAGCAAAGGTCCCCGTAAAACCCCAGATGGCCGTGGCACCCTTGGGCTCACCTGGTGACGAGTAGACCAGTCTTCTGAGAGCCTTGCTCAGTCAGTGCCTGCCTCTTCCTTTGCCCTGGCAGTGTGGATGGGGGTGAGCTCTTTGACCGGATCACAGAAGAGAAGTACCACCTGACCGAACTGGATGTGGTGTTGTTCACCAAGCAGATCTGCGAGGGTGTGCAATACTTCCATCAGCAGTACGTCCTGCACTTGGACCTCAAGGTCAGGCTCCGCCCTGGGCATGTGGCGGTTGGGTGCCCCGGTTCCTGAGCCTCTGCTGCTCTCTCATCTCTGAGAGCTCTGTCAGCACCCAATCCTGGCTTCCATTCCTTGCTCTGCCATTGCCTACTTCTGGAGTCTAGGGCAGGCCAAGTCTCTGAGCCTCAGTTCCTCCATCTATGACATGTGGAAAATAGGTACCTCATTAAGTGTTCTTTGAAGATCAAATGATACAGTGAGTTTTTTCTATAAAAAAATATCTAAGATTAGTTTTTAAAAACTAAAATAGAAACATATGCATGTGGTAACAAATATAGACAATATAGAAATGTATGAAATGCACAGTGAAAGCTCTTCCCACTCAGTCTCTGTGCTGAGAGGTCTTCTGTATTAGCAATTTGGTATGACAAACACACACACACAAAAGGGATCATACTATACATCTTGTTTTTAAACTTGCCTTTTTAAGTTAACAGTACACTGTAGATTCTCTTTAAAGGCCATGGTATAGTCCATTGAATGAATGCATTACAGCTTCTTTTGTCTACTTGACAAAAAGTAAGCACGTGGTAGCCATTCTTTTCTTTCTTTTTTGTACATGGGTTTATTTCTGGGTTGTCTATTCTGCTCCATTGATCTACATGTCTGCCATTTTATGCTGATATTATACTATTTTGATTGGTGTAGCTTAGTTATAGTTTGAGATCAGGAAGTGTGATGCCTCCAATTTTTTAGATTCTACTTATAACTGAGATCATACAGTAAGTGTCTTTCTCTGTCTGACTTACTTCACTTTGCATAATGCCGTCAAGTTCCATCTTGTCACAAATGGCAGAATTTCCTTCTTTTTTATGGCTGAATAATATTCCACTGTGTGTGTGTGTATGTATATATATATGTGTATATATGTGTGTGTGTGTGTGTATATATATATATATATTATATATATATATATATATATATATATATATAATTCCTTAATTTTTTGAGGATCATCCACACTGTTTCCATAATGGCTACACCAATTTATTAATACATTCCCACCAACAGTGCACAATGTTTCCCTTTTCTCTACATCCTCACCAACACTTGTTATCTCTTGTTTTTTTGATGACATATATTCTAACAGGTTTAAAGTGATATCTCATGGTGGTTTTGATTTGCATGGTGGCCATTGCTGTGGTTTTTCTACTCCACTGGCAGAACAGGAAGATATTTCTCTACTACCCCTGTCAGGAATTTCTGTGGCTCTCCACAGAAGATGGGAAGTGTGTTGTCTGGACCTACATGTGTACACGTTGCTCCTTCTGACCATCTTTCCTGATAAGGTTGTGGTACTATGAAAAATGGTGGAGATGGTGGGGAATTGGCCTCAAGCTTCCCTGCTTACTAGAGCTAATTCCAGAGCCTCTGGACCAGCTGCTTGTGGGATGAGCAGTTAGGAGAAGCTAGGATTCTGCTCTGTGATTCAGGGTCAATGAACAGACTTTGGGGCAACGCCTGTGACACTACAGCAGGAGACAATTATTGCCAAGGTCTGTTTCCCATCTAGAAGCAGGGCTTGTGTTACTTCAGCCTCTTCCTGGCCATGAAATCTTGCATAAGTTTCTTGATCTTAGTGATTGATTTTGCATAAGCTCATCAGTTGAAAAGTGGGGAATGATAATACCTACCTCCTAGGAATATTGGTTGATTTAAAATATGGAGAAAGAGCTCAGAGCTGCTCTGTCCAATATAATAGACACTAGCCACATTTGCCTTTTTTTCTTCTTTTTCCTTTTCTTTTCTTTCTTTCTTTCTTTCTTTTTTTTTTTTTCACTGTGCCGTGTGGCATCTTTGTTCCCCAACCAGGAATCAAACCCGTGCCCCCTGAAGTGGAAGTGTGGAGTCTTGATCCCTGGACTGCCAGGGAAGCCCCACATTTCACTATTAAGCACTTGAAATATAACTAGTGTGAGCAAGGAACTGAATTTTAAAGTTTATTAATTTAAATCTAAAGACTGACACAATTAAATTATTGAAAAACATTAAGTATATTTGGAACAATTTCAATATGTTAATTTGCTTTTCAAAAGCTATAAATTTCATCAAATCTAAATACAAATAATTCATGAGATCTAAATACATCTAAAGTATTTCTGATGAAAATTTAGTGTCTGATTTGAGATGTGCTATAAATGTAAAATGCACACTGGACTTCAAAGGCAATATGATAAAAATAATGGAAAATGTTTCATCGATATTTTTTATTTTGGTAACCTATTGAAATGGTAGTGTTTTTGATATATCAGGCCAGATAAAATTATTATTAAAATTAAGTTTTAGAAAATACTTTGAGATGAATGAAAATGAGAACACAACATGCCAAGACTTATGGGGGTGCATCTAAACTAGGAATGAAATTTGTAGCTGCAAACACTTATATATTAAAAAGAAGATCTCAAACCAATAATCTAACATTCCATCTTAAGAAACTAGAAAAAGAAGAGCAAGCTAAACTCAAAGCAAGCAGAGGATACAAATAAGAAAGGTTAGAGCAGAAATAATTGAAACAGAGAACAGAGAAACAGTAGAGAAAATCAATGAAACCAAAAGTTGGTTCTTTGAAAAGATCAATAAATTGACAAATCTTTAGCTATATTGAACTAGAGAGAAGACTCAAATTACTAAAATGAATGGAATGAAAGAGGGGACATCACTACTAGCCTTACAGAAATAAAAAAAGATTATAAGGGAATGTTATGAAAAACTGTATGCCAGTAAATTAGATAATGTAGATAAAATGGATGAATTCCCCAAAAAGACACAAACTTCTGAAAACTCACTCAAAAGGAATAGAAAATCTGAATATACTTATAACAAGTAAAACAATCAAATTGGTGTAAAAGACTACCCACAAAGAAAAACCTAGGCCCATATGGCTTCACTGGTGAATTCTACCAAATGTTTAAAGAATTAATACCAATCCTTCACAAACTGTTCCAAAAATTAGAAGAGAATAAAGCACTTCCTCACTCATTTTATGAGACCAGACTTATCCTGATTCCAAAACCAGGCAGACATCACTTCTTGTGATGAAACTACAGACAAATATCCCTTGTGAATATAGATGTAAAAATTCTCAATAAAAAATTAGTAAACTGAATACAGCAACATTTAAAAAGGATTATACAGGGCTTCCCTGGTGGCGCAGTGGTTGAGAGTCCTCCTGCCGATGCAGGGGACACGGGTTTGTGCCCTGGTCTGGGAAGATCCCACATGCCGCAGAGCGGCTGGGCCCGTGAGCCATGGCTGCTGAGCCTGCGCATCCGGAGCCTGTGCTCCGCAGCGGGAGAGGGCAGAGCAGTGATAGGCCTGCATACCGCAAAAAAAAAAAAGGATTATACACATCACAAAGTGGGATTTGTCCCAAGAGTGCAAGGTTGGTTTAACATATGAAAAAATCAATCAATGTAATATGCCATATTAAAAGAATAAAGGGCAACATCACATGATCATTTTAGTAGCTGCAGAAAAATCACTTGACAAAATCAAACAACTTTTCATGATGAAAACACTAAACAAATTAAGTATAGAAGAGAACTCCTTAACCTGATAAAGGCCATCTATGAAAAACACACAGCTAATATTAAACTTAATGGTAAAATGTTGAATGTTTTCCTTTTAACATCAGGAACAAGACACGGGTGTATATTCTTGCCGTTTCTATTAAACATTGTACTTGTGGTTCTAACCAGGGCAATTAGGCAAGAGAATAAATAAAAGACATCCAGACTGGAGAGGAAAATGTAAAATTCTATTCACAGATGACATGATTTTGTATATAGAAAATCCTAAGGAGGGTGGAGGGAAACTATTAGAACTAATAAATGAGTTCAACAATGTTGCAGGATGTAAGATGTAAAAATCAATTGTATTTCCATACATTAGCAGTTGGCATTCTGTAAATAAAATTAAGAAAACTATTTCATTTACAGTAGCATCAGAAAGAATAAAATACTTAGAAATGAATTTGACCAAAGATGTATAAGCCTTATATTCTGAAAACTATGAAACATTGTTGAAAGAAATTAAGGATGGCATAAGTAAATGGAAAGACATCCCATATTCATAGATCAGAAAACTTAATATTGTTAAGATGGCAATACTCTCCAAAATGATCTGTATGTTCAGTGCAATTCTATCAAAATCACAGCTGGCTTGTTTGCAGAAATTAATGATCTAATCCTAAAATTCAGATGGAAATTTATGGGACCCAGAATAGCAAAAACAATCTTGAAAAAGAAGGACAAATTTGGAGGACTCACATTTCCCGACTTCAAAACTTACTACTAAGCTACAGAAATCAAAACTGTATTATGATGTAAGGACAGACAGACAGATCAATGGAATACAATTGAGAGTCCAGAATTAAACCCTTATATTTGTGATCAATAGATTTTTGAAAAAAGTGCCATGACAATTCAATAGGCAAAGAATAGTCTTTTCAACAAATGGTGCTAGGACACCATGCTTGACAGCCACATGAAAGTTGAACCCCTACCTCGTAATATATACAAAAATTAACTCAAAATGGATATAGACCTAAATGTAAGAGCTAAAACTATAAAGTTCTTAGAAGAAAGCATAGGAGTATATTATATATGAATCAAAAGCTCAAGCTAGAAGAGCAAAGTTGATAAATTAGACTTCATTAAAATTAGAAACCATTACGTTTCGAAGGACACCATAATGAAAATGAAATAACAGCCCACAGAATGGGAGAAAATATTTTCAAATCATATATCTGATAAAGGACTTGTATCTAGGGTATATAAAGAACTCTTACAACTCATTGAGAAAGACAAATTTGAAAATGGGCAAAGGATTTGAATAGACATTTATCCAATGAGGATATAAAAATGGCCAATAAGCACATGAAAAGATTTTTAACACCATTAGTCAAAAGAGAAATGTAAATCAAAACTACAATGAGATACTATTTCACACCCATTGGATTAGCTAAAATAAAAAATAAAAATGGCAGACAAGAAGTGTTACTAGGATTTGGAGAAATTGGAACTCTCGTACATTGCTGGTGGGATTGTAAAGTTGTGCATCCACTTTAGAAAACAATTTGGCAGTTCCTATAATGTTAAACAAAGAGTTATCATATGACCCAGCAATTTCACTTCTAGGCATATACTCAAGAATTGAAAACACAAGTCAACACAAAAACTTGTACACAAATGTCCTTAGCAGCATTATGCATAATAGCCAAAAAGTAGAAACAACCCCAATGTTTACTAACTGATGAATAGATAAATAAAATGTGGTAGGTACTGTCCTTACAATGAATATTATTCAGCCATGAAAAGGAATCAAGTACGGGTACATGGATTAACCTTGAAAATATTATGCTGACTGAAAGAAATCAGATGCCAAAGGTCACATATTTATGATTCATATGATTCCATTTATATGAAATGACCAGAACAGGCAAATCTACAGAGACAGAAAGTACATTAGTGATTGCCAGGAGTTGTGGGTGAGGAGGATGGAGAGTGACTGCTGATGAATATGGGTTTTTTTTTTTTGAAATGATGAAAATGTTCTAAAATTAGATAGTGGTGAACTACCTACTGAAAACCATTGAATTGTACACTTTAAAATGGTAATTTTTTAATGATCTCATGTTTTATTATTTATTTATTATTTATGTTTATATTTCAATAATGCTTTTAGGAAAATTAAGTTCACCTATTTCTTTTTACTTATTTAATGTGGCTATTAGAAAATTTTGAATTATATATGTAGCTCATGTTATATTCCTATTGGACAGTGTTGTTCTAGACCTTACAAAGAAGACATGAAGATTTTTTTTTTAGTTTTATTTATTTATTAGGATTTTTAAATTAATTAATTTATTTTTGGCTGCATTGGGTCTTCATTGCTGCATGCGGGCTTTCTCTGATTGTGGCGAGTGGGGGCTACTCTTCCTTGTGGTGCGCAAGCTTCTCATTGCAGTGGCTTCTCTTGCTGCGGAGCATGGGCTCTAGGTGCATGGGCTTCAGTAGTTGTGGCAGGTGGTCTCAGTAGTTGTGGCTCACAGGCTCTAGAGCACAGGCTCAGTAGTTGTGGCGCACAGGCCCAGCTGTTCTGCGGCATGTGGGATCTTCCCTGACCAGGGCTCGAGCCCGTGTCCCCTGCATTGGCAGGTGGATTCTTTTTTTTTTTTTTTTTTCTTTTTGCGGTATGTGGGCCTCTCACTGTTGTGGCCTCTCCCGTTGCGGAGCACAGGCTCCGGATGCGCAGGCCCAGCGGCCATGGCTCACGGGCCCAGCCGCTCCGCGGCATATGGGATCCTCCCAGACCGGGGCACGAACCCGTATCCCCTGCATCGGCAGGCGGACTCTTAACCACTGCGCCACCAGGGAGGCCCGGCAGGTGGATTCTTAACCACTGCACCACCAGGGAAGTCCCAAGACATGAAGATTCTTAATCATCAATTTCCTGAACCTATCTGAGGAATGTCACAACTGCTTTGTAACATAAATAACAATAAAAACTTCTGTTAGGAGAAATAGTACCTGACATTTGCTTCATAAGCTGGAAAGTTTTTAATGGATACTATGTCATTTGATCTTCACACCCTCCCAGGAGGAAGGCAGGAAGAGGTTATTATTCCCATTTTACAGATGGAGACACTGAGTTTCCGGAATGGGAAAGTACTCACCTAGGGCTAGGGACCCTGGTAACGGACTCCTGGACCTCAGGCACTGGCCTTAGGTCTCTAGATCCTTTATACCATAAGCCCTCCATCTGCCCTCCACCCCTACCCTTATCCAAATTTGTCTGGCACAAGCAACGAGAATCGTTCCAGTCTCCCTCAGGGCCTCCAAGCTGATCTGAAACACTTAAGAGAAGTAAATCAAGTCCAGCACCTCCATCCCGTGGGTCACAGCTGTCACCACAAAATGGCAGGTTGACATTTTGCAGCTCTGATCTCCTTGACCAAACTACTGCAGATTTGGTCCCACCCCTGAGATTCTGATGTAATCAGGTCAGGGTTGGGGCCTGGGTGTTGGGACTTTTGAGGACTTCCCTGATGATTCTAGCGTGCAGCCAGGGTTTGGAGCTGCCACCCCAAGCCAATGGTCACAAACAATCAGCTTGTGGGCCAAATCCGCATCCCAGACATGTCGTGTTTGATTCCTATTCATGATGAATGCATGTTTAAATTGGATTAAGTTGTCAATTTAAAAGCACGGAATTTTCACTTAAACCTGGATTTCTGGTTTCCCTTGAGGACTGAGGAACTCTGGCGACTGGGCCCTGCATTCCTGTGTGGTGGCCAGTGCCTGGAGCTGACCAGTGGCTGCCCCTTTACACAGGGCAGGAGTTCTCCAGTTCCCCACTGTCCATACCACTGCTTATTGTCTCACACTAGCCCACATCATTTATTTTCAATATCTATCCATCCCTATAGGGCTGCCCTGTAGGGCTTTCCCTTGCAGGCTGGGAAACTGAGGCCTATTGACAAATAAGTGTGGGAACTCAGACCTTCTTAGCTGTTGATTAAGCTATGCTAACTTCTCTTTCTTTCCCAGCCTGAGAACGTACTGTGTGTCAATCAGACGGGACACCAAATTAAGATCATTGACTTTGGGCTGGCCAGAAGGTAAGGGAGTTTTATTTCGGTGCTTTGACAGAACTCCTTGGAAACTCTTGGTGGCTCTCTTTGGACATGGTTACCCACAACTCAGCCAATTTTTGAGTTTTGGGACTGATATGAGAAAGCTCTCTCACTGAGGCTGGTGGCCTTCACAAAGACTGCGTAGAGAGGCCTTGTAACTACTGCAGGGGGCGGCTTTGTGCTGCGGGCTCTGCTTCTCCTTAAAAGGCTGTGGGATTAACAGTATTTCAAACCACCTGTGTGAACAGAGAGGGGAGTGATAAAGGGGGTCACTGAATGGGGGTGCTGGGCAGCTCCTTCTATTCATTCCCCAGGCCTCCTGGGGCCAAGATGTACTGGGCTGTGTGATGCATTCGTCACCAACCCTGCCCTCCAGAAAATGAGTAGGTTAAATAGGATGGTGCCATGGGTAAGTGGTTCTGGGCACTCAAGACTGGGTTAGATCTTGGTAAAATGGTGATACAATGCAGTGCCCGCTGATATGGGCAATTATGAAGTCTAAATGAGATAATACATCAGCAGTGGAGACCCATCCTATGAGGGTGATTAGGTTCTCAAGTTTCAGTGCATAAAGTTAACATCATATATAATTTAAAAAACATCTTAAAGTCCCTTAAAATGCCTAAAGCCTAGTGACGTATAGTTTTACTGTTGGATCCTGTCCAGTCTCATGCTTGATGAACACCATGTCTCTGCAGGGCTCTTGCCCATGGCGTGCACACCCAGTGGCGTGGTTGTAGCAGACCCTTGGCATTGGGGAGGGCATCCACAGTCTGTGAAGATGGCAATAAATGTATGTTCATCCTCCAGGCTTCCTCCAGAATTCTATTTACACCAAGAATGACATTTCTCTGAGAATCACATACTTTCTAGATACGTCTTCACACCACGGCTTCAAATCTTGAAATTTTCTCTTACTCTAATGGTCATTTTCCACACAGAAGTTGTTTTTGTCACTTTCTGAGCCTTGCAGCATCTACCACTCCATCCACAAGGGGAGAAAGGAGCACTTCATCTCCATGGTGGTAGAACCGTGCCTGAGCTCAGCCTCGGTGTCCAGCACTGGCCTCCCAGAGGGGGCATTCAAACCCACAATGGTGGTCTTCTTAGGTCACTTCCCCAGTGGTTGGAGAGGTAATGTCACCTTTTTGCAGGTGTGAAAGGTGCATTTTCAGGGCCCCACATGATGGATGGGAGACTAAGTGTGGTATTGGAGCAACAGCAGAGGGAAGTTCTTATCACAGCGCTGTACCTTCAGGGTCTGCACTACACAGCGTACTGCATTTCATGAACAGTCCCAAATCCCCCAACCCAGATGCCTGAAAATCACACTCAATCCATAATGTAAAAAAATTGCTTAATATTTTCCCAAATAATGTTATATAAAATTGGGATGCATCCTATACACTTGCACACCTTATGCACCAGGGCGTGTTTCTCAACCTATTTTTCATGTCTCCACCTGCCCCACAAAGAGCGTTTTTAACCATTTCTTTCCTAATCCCTCGGTCTCTTCCTTATGAAATGTAATGCCACAGGTGTATTGTGTATCTGCTGTGTACTGTGGCCCTTTGGAGAGCTGCAGGACGTTGTAATAGCTAAGATTTTTTTGCCCTCCCCCCAAGAACCACTGTTCCCTCACTGTGGGGCAATATATTCTTCATCCAGACCTCACACACTAGTGTATGCAGGACCCTACCAAATGCCAGGTGACCAATTGCCAAATGAGGATTTACAGTGACACACTGTGAATTCAGAGCAAGAAGTAACCACCTGAGGTTCCTGGAGTCTGGGACGTCTCTGAGCAGCCAGAAGAGACGAATGGACAGGGTTTTGTTACCTGTAGGCAGTAGTGTGCTGGTAAATGTTTAACAACCCGCTACGGCTGGGGCGTGAGAGGAGGTGGGGTTGATTTGTAACCTTTGCTAACTTTGGCTTTCAAGCTACCAACATGACGTCACTGAGTGCAGAGTTGGGAGGAGACGTGCACCATTGGTTCTCGTGCACCCGCGAGAACCGGCTCCAGCACGACTCTGCGTGGAGTGGGGCGGGAGGGATAGTGTCAGTTAAGGACCAAGAATAGGGTGCGCACTGCGCATGAGCAGGCTGGCCTGGGGGAAGGCAGGAGCTGTGGGTGGGACTGGGGAAGGAAGACACAGTAGAAGGTGAGGGCACTAATGAGGCATCCTGAGTAGGGAGGCTCAGAGGTTGGAATGGTATCCAATAGGCTACTGAGTCTCAGATGGTGGGGGGTGAAAAGGGTTGTAGGCCAATTTACCGAAAATCGATTAGTCAAAATCTATCCCCAATACACACTACTATATATAAAATAGGTAACCAACAAGGGCCAACTGTATAGCACAGGGAACTATAGTCAATATTTTGTAATAGCCTATAATGGAAAAGAATCTAAAAAGGAATATATATATATATATATATATATATATATATATATATATATATATAACTGAATCACTTTGCTTTACACCTGAAACAAACACAACATCGTAAATCTATATTTCAATAAAAATTTTAAAAAATGTATTCCAAACTGTCAGTCAAATTTGTTAATCTGGTTAAGGGCATTAATGGCAATAATTTTGCCAGTGGGACCAGAGGTAGAGGGCAAGTTCAAGAAAATAAACACAGGGAGCCATATTTTTAATTTTAATTTTAATTTTTTGGCTGCACGGCATGTGGGATCTTAGTTCCCTGACCAGGGATCGAACCTGCACCCCCTGCATTGGGAGCATGGAGTCTTACCTACTGGACCACCAGGGAACTCCCAGGGAGCCATATTTAAGAGAAAGCCACCCACGAAAAACTGCCGGGCACTGGAGAAGTGCAGGTGTCAGAAAACGTGGTACTCAGGAAATTGCACTTAGTGGAACTGGGCTGACAGGTTCACAGGTTCTGGCTGTGAGATGAAAGGAAAACATCAAAAACATCCTCAATAGTCTGGCAAACTGGTCATTCAGCAAAAAGATTCTATGGCAGATTGGTTTTTGACAAATTGGCCTGCTTCCTGGGAAGTGTGTCCTTCTAAAAGGAGGGATCTGTGGGGGGAATGTGCAGTTTGAGAGAGCATGCTTTATGCTCCAGAATAGTTAAATGTTTGTAAAGAGGGAGGAAATGACAAATTTTCCCCATAACACGAACTATAGAAAGTACAGTTGTATTTCTGGGTGGGGCTGTGAGAAGGCGCTGAGATTGTGAGTGCAGGTATGACCTCCAGTAGAGTGGGGCCATACAAATCTTCAGAGACTCTGACATCTAGCAAAAGGGACCAGGTTTTTTTTTTTTTTTTTTCTTTTGTGGTACGCGGGCCTCTCACTGTTGTGGCCTCTCCCGTTGCGGAGCACAGGCTTCGGACGCTCAGGCTCAGCAGCCATGGCTCATGGGCCCAGACGCTCCGTGGCATGTGGGATCTTCCCGGACCGGGGCACGAACCCGTGTCCCCTGCATCGGCAGGTGGACTCTCAACCACTGTGCCACCAGGGAAGCCCAAGAGGGACCAGTTTTACACCAGGCTGGGTGGTGAGAGTCATCAGTGGGTCTAAGTAGGGACATGTCAAGGGGTCGAGAACGGAGACAGAATGGGAAGTACCTTGTTTAATTATCTTGGTCTCCAGAATGTTGGGTGCAGGGATGAGCCTCCTGACTCCCAGTCCAGTGCTCAGATTGGAATCTAAGCCCATTTCATCAGATCCTTTGGCAGGGCGAGGAGGTGCCTATCTCAAACATTATGAGGCTGCAACCTTATATGTGACCTTATGATCACAGAGGGCCTCGCGCTGGGAATCTGGAGAGGGGGGTCTTAGTGGATATTTTGACACAGCTTTGGGGTGGTTGGATCAGTTAACTATTGCTACAGTACTGATGTATAACAAATCACCCCCAAATGCAGTGACTTAAGACACCAATTGTTTATTTTCCTCCACATATTTTCGAGTCAGCTGGGGAATTAGTATGCTGGACCCAACTTATACTAGCTCCTGATAAGGAACCTTGTAAGTCAGTTGATAAACATAGCCATTTTTAAAAATTAAATTGTATAAGCTTACAATTAAATAAATTATTTAAAAACAAAGATATTACATTTTAAAAAGTTAACACTTCCTAATTATTTCACTACATTTCACAATTATTTATGCTCATGAGTTTATTTACGCAGATTGTTATCTATATGGTGGAAAGACTATAGAATAGTGTGCTATTGCCGATCTCTTCCCACCTCTTCATTCAGTGACATGGTGATGGTACTTTTAAATCAGACACAGTGAAATCAGTATTTACATGATTGACAAATGCTACAAATCAAAACTTAAAAGAAAATCAGATAGCTGGTTGTTAAACTTTTACCCACACACCACTGGTTGGGAGTCACTGATCTAGGCTGAGTTGAACTGGGCTTGGATGCAGGTCAGTGAGGACAGGCCTGTTCCAGGTGTGTCTCATTCTCTTCTCATGGTGATGGCCGAGGAGCAAGAGGGTACGCTCCTACAGCCTAGCTTGGAATTGGCCCACCGTCATGTCCACCCACATTCCACTGGCCAAAGCAGCTCATGTGGCCAAGCTCACCATCAATGGGATGGGGCAATATATGCCATCTCTAGTGGAAGGAACTACAAAGTCACGTGATACAGGATGTGGCTGTGGGGCAGATGAAGCAGTGGAAACAAGGATGCATCCTGGGAAAGGGACGTCCAGGGGCTGAGAGCCTGGACCTTCTCTCCTCAAGGGGAAGCCTGTTCCTCTCAGTTTGGCTCCTTGGCCCCGAGGCTCCAGTCAGGTGCCAGTGCAGGGGAGGAACAGGCTGCCAGAGGAAGGCTCTAGCTCTCCTCCCCTCCCTGGCTTTCCGCCACAACTCAGCCACCAAGGTGATCTTTGTTGCTCTTTCACTGGATGAGTATGGTCTGTGTTGGCTCAGGGTCTGCATTTGCCTGACTCTCAGAAAATTTGGAAAAGAAGAGACTGTATTTTGAAAACTCACATCCCTGATTTAAAGGAATCAGGCCACATTGGCAGGATATTTATTTTATTCTTCCCTGTTTCTCAATTGCCTCATCTGTAAAATGGGGACAATAAACTTACCTACTTCATAGGGTGGTTGTGAGGATGAAAAGTTTATATAAGTAAAACTTTTAGCATTGTATCTGGCAAATAGGAAGTGCCCATTAATTTTTTTAAATTAACACTTCATTTTTTAGAGGAGTTTTAGGTACACATCAAAATTGGGGGGAAGGAACAGGGATTTCCCATTTATCCCCTGTCCCCACACATGCAAGTCCTCCCCTCATCACCATTGATAAGCCTACACTGACACATCATAATCACCCAAAGTCCACAGTTTAAATTTAGGTTCACTCTTGGTGTTGTACATTCTATGGGTTTGGGCAAATGTATGATGACATGTATTCATCATTATAGTATCATACAAAGTATTTTCACTGCTCTAAAAATCCTCTGTGCTTCACCTGTTTATCTCTCCCTCCTCCCTAATCCCTGGTAACCACGGATTTTTTACTGTCTCCACAGTTTTGCCTTCTCCAGAATGTCATATATTTGGAATCATACAGTATGTAGCCTTTTCAGACTGGCTTCTTTCACTTAGCAATATGCTTTTCTTTTAAACTTTTTATTTTATATTGGAGTATAGTTGATTAACAATGTTGTGTTAGTTTTAGGTGTACAGCAAACTGATTCAGTTATACATATACATGTATCTATTCTTTTTCAAATTCTTTTCCCATTTAGGTTGTTACATAATATTGGGCAGAGTTTCCTGTGCTATACAGCAGGTCCTTGTTGGTTATCCATTTTATTTATTTATTTTTATTGGAGTATAATTGCTTTACAATGTTGTGTTAGTTTCTGCTGTACAGTGCAGTGAATCAGTTATATGTATACATATATCCCTTCCCTCTTGGACCTCCCTTCCCCCACCCCATCCCGCCCATCTAGAACATCACAGAGTACCAAGCTGAGCTGCCTATGCTATACAGCAGGTTCCCACTAGCTATCTATTTTACACGTGGTAGTGTATTTATGTCAAACCTAATCTCCCAATTCATTCCACCCTCCCCTTCCCCACCGTGTCCACACATCCGTTCTCTACGTCTGCCTTTCTATTCCTGCCCTGCAAATAGGCTCCTCTGTACCATTTTTCTACATTCCACATATATGCATTAATATACGATACTTGTTTTCCTCCTTCTGACTTACTTCACTCTGTATGACAGTCTCTAGGTCCATCCACATCTCTACAAATGACCCAATTTCATTTCTTTTTGTGGCTGAGTAATATTCCATTGTATATATGTTCCACATCTTCTTTATCCACTCCTCTGTGGATGGACATTTAGGTTGTTTCCATGTCCTGGCTATTGTAAATAGTGCTGCAATGAACTTTGGGATACATGTGTCTTTTTGAATTATGGTTTTCTCAGGGTATATGCCCAGTAGTGATATTGCTGCATCGAATGGTAGTTCTAGTTTTAGTTTTTTAAGGAACCTCCATACAGTTCTCCACAGTGGCTGTATCAATTTACATTCTCACCAACAGTGCAAGAGGGTTCCCTTTTCTCTGCACCCTCTCCAGCATTTACTCTTTGTAGATTGTAAAAGTTCTTCCATGTCTTTTCATGGATTGATGATTCTTTTTTTATCACTAAATTTATTTATTTATTTAAAAAATTATTTTATTTATTTTTTTGTACAACAGGTTCTTATTAGTCATCCATTTTATACACGTCAGTGTATACATGACAATCTCAATCTCCCAATTCATCACACCACAACCCACACACCCCGCCGCTTTCCCCCCTTGGTGTCCATATGTTTGTTCTCTACTTCTGTGTCTCAATTTCTGCCCTGCAAACCGGTATATCTGTACCATTTTCTAGGTTCCACATATATGTGTTAATATACGGTATTTGTTTTTCTCTTTCTGACTTAACTTCACTCCGTGTGACAGTCTCTAGATGCATCCACGTCTCTATAAGTGACCCACTTTCGTTACTTTTTATGGCTGAGTAATATTCCATTGTATATATGTACCACATCTTCTTTATCCTTTGGTCTGTCAATGGGCATTTAGATTGTTTCCATGACCTGGCTATTGTAAATAGCGCTTCAATGAACATTGGGGTGCATGTGTCTTTTTTTTTTTTTTTTCTGCTGTACGCGGGCCTCTCACTGTTGTGGCCTCCCCCATTGCGGAGCACAGGCTCCGGACGCACAGGCCCAGCGGCCATGGCTCACGGGCTCAGCCTCTCCGTGGCATGTGGGATCTTCCCAGACCGGGGCACGAACCCGTATCCCCTGCATCGGCAGGCGGACTCTCAACCACTGCGCCACCAGGGAAGCCCGCATGTGTCTTTTTGAATTATGGTTTTCTCTGGGTATATGCCTAGCAGTGGGATTGCTGGGTCATATGGTAACTCTATTTTTAGTTTTTTAAGGAACCTCCACATTGTTCTCCATAGTGGCTGTATCAATTTACATTCCCACCAACAGTGCAAGAGGATTCCCTTTTCTCCATACCCTCTCCAGCATTTGTTGTTTGTAGATTTTCTGATGATGTCCATGCTAACTGGTGTGAGGTGATACCTCATTGTAGTTTTGATTTGCATTTCTCTAATGATTAGTGATGTTGAGCAGCTTTTCATTTGCTTCTTGGCCATCTGTATGTCTTCTTTGGAGAAATGTCTATTTCGGTCTTCTCATTTTTGGATTGGGTTGTTTGTTTTTTTAATATTGAGCTGCATGAGCTGTTTAAATATTTTGGAGATTAATCCTTTGTCCGATGATTCATTTGCAAATATTTTCTCCCATTCTGAGGGTTGTCTTTTTGTCTTGTTTATGGTTTCCTTTGCTGTGCAAATCCTTTTAAGTTTCATTAGGTCCCATTTGTTTATTTTTGTTTTTATTTCCATTAATCTAGAAGGTGGATCAAAAAAGATCTTGCTGTGATTTATGTCAGAGTGTTCTTCTTATGTTTTCCTCTAAGAGTTTTATAGTGTCCGGTCTTACATTTAGGTCTCTAATCCATTTTGAGTTTATTTTTGTGTATGGTGTTAGGGAGTGTTCTAATTTCATTCTTCTACATGTAGCTGTCCAGTTTTCCCAGCACCAGTTATTGAAGAGACTCTCTTTTCTCCATCATATATCCTTGCCTCCTTTGTCATAGATTAGTTGACCATAGGTGCATGGATTTATCTCTGGGCTTTCTATCTTGTTCCATTGATCTATATTTCTGTTTTTGTGGCAGTAGCATATTGTCTTGACTACTGTAGCTTTGTAGTATAGTCTGAAGGCAGGGAGCCTGATTCCTCCAGCTCCAGTTTTTTTCCCTCAAGACTGCTTTGGCTATTTGGGGTCTTTTGTGTCTCCATACAAATTTTAAGATTTTTTTGCTCTAGTTCTGTATTAAAATGCCATTGGTAAGTTGATAGGGATTGCATTGAATCTGTAGATTGCTTTGGGTAGTATAGTCATTTTCATAATATTGATTCTTCTAATCCAAGAACATCTCTCCATCTGTCAGTATTATCTTTAATTTCTTTCATCAGTGTCTTATAGTTTTCTGCATACAGGTCTTTTGTCTCCCTCGGTAGGTTTATTCCTAGGTATTCTATTCTTTTTGTTGCAATGGTAAATGGAAGTGTTTCCTTAATTTCTCTTTCAGATTTTTCATCATTAGTGTATAAGAATGCAAGAGATTTCTGTGCATTAATTTTCTATCTGGCAACTTTACAAAATTTACTGATTACCTCTAGTAGTTTCCTGGTAGTATCTTTAGGATTCTCTATGTAGAGTATCATGTCATCTGCAAACAGTGACAGTTTTACTTCTTTTTTTCCAATCTGTAGTCCTTTTTTTGTGCGTGTGTGGTATGCGGGCCTCTCACTGTTGTGGCCTCTCCCATTGCAGAGCACAGGCTCCGGACTCACAGCTCAGCAGCCATGGCTCATGGGCCCAGCCGCTCCACAGCATGTGGGATCTTCCCAGACCAGGGCACGAACCCATGTCCCCTGCATCAGCAGGCGGACTCTCAACCACTGCGCCACCAGGGAAGCCCTGTAGTCATTTTATTTCTTTTTCTTCTCTGATTGCTGTGCCCAGGACTTCCAAAACTATGTAGAATAATAGTGGTGAGAGTGGACATCCTTGTCTTGTTCCTGATCTTAGAGGAAATGCTTTCAGTTTTTCACTATTGAGAATGATGTTTGCTGTGGGTTTGTCTCATATGGCCTTTATTATGTTGAAGTAGGTTCCCTCTATGCCCACTTTCTGGAGAGTTTTTATCATAAATCGGTGTTGAATATTGTCAAAAGCTATTTCTGCATCTATTGAGATGATCATATGGTTTTTATTCTTCAATTTGTTAATATGGTGTATCACACTGATTGATTTGCATATATTGAAGAATCCTTGCATCCCTGGGATAAATCCCACCTGATCATGGTATATGATCCTTTTAATGTGTTGTTGGATTCTGTTTGCTAGTATTTTGATGAGGATTTTTGCATCTATATTCATCACTGATATTGGTCTGTAATTTTCTATTTTTGCAGTATCTTTGTCTGGTTTTGGTATCAGGGTGATTGTGGCCTCATAGAATAAGTTTGGGAGTGTTCCTTCCACTGTAATTTTTTGGAAGAGTTTGAGAAGGATGGGTGTTAGCTCTTCTCTAAATGTTTGATAGAATTCACCTGTGAAGCCATCTGGTCCTGGACTTTTGTTTGTTGGAAGATTTTTAATCACAGTTTCAATTTCATTACTTGTGATTGGTCTGTTCATATTTTCTATTGCTTCCTGGTTCAGTCTTGGAAGGTTATACCTTTCTAAGAATTTTTCCATTTCTTCCAGGTTATCCATTTTATTGGCATAGAGTTGCTTGTAGTAGTCTCTTAAGATGCTTTGTATTTTGGCGGTGTCTGTTGTAACTTCTCCTTTTTCATTTCTAATTTTATTGATTTGAGTCCCCTCCCTCTTTTTCTTGATGAGTCTGGCTAATGGTTTATCAATTTTGTTTATCTTCTCAAAGAACCAGCTTTTAGCTTTATTGATCTTTGCTATTGTTTTCTTTGTTTGTATTTCATTTATTTCTGCTCTGATCTTTATGATTTCTTTCCTTCTGCTAACTTTGGGTTTTGTTTGTTCTTTCTCTAGTTTAGGTGTAACATTTAGGTGTAACATTAGATTGTTTATTTGAGATATTTCTTGTTTCTTGAGGTAGGCTTGTATAGCTACAAACTTCCCTCTTAGAACTGCTTTTGCTGCATCCCATAGGTTTGGATCATCGTGTTTTCACTGTCATTTTTCTCTAGGTATTTTTTATTTCCTCTTTGATTTCTTCAGTGATCTCTTCGTTATTTAGTAACGTATTGTTTAGCCTCCATGTGTTTGTGTTTTTCACATTCTTTTCCCCTTTAATTCATTTCTTATCTCATAGCGTTGTGGTCAGAAAAGATGCTTGATATGATTTCAATTTTCCTAAATTTACTGAGGCTTGATTTGTGACCCAAGATGTGATCTATCCTGGTTAATGTTCTGTGTACACTTGAGAAGAAAGTGTAATCTGCTGTTTTTGGATGGAATGTCCTATAACTATCAAATAAATCTATGACATTTAAAGCTTGTGTTTCCTATTAATTTTCTGTTTGGATGATCTGTCCATTGGTGTAAATGAGGTGTTAAAGTCTCCCACTATTATTGTGTTACTGTCGATTTCCTCTTTTAGAGCTCTTAGCAGTTGCCTTATATATTGAGGTGCTCCTGTGTTGAGTGCATATATATTTATAATTGTTATATCTTCTTCTTGGATTGATCCCTTGATCATTATGTAGTGTCCTTCCTTGTGTCTTGTAACATTCTTTATTTTAAAGTCTATTTTATCTGATATGAGTATTGCTACTGCAGCTTTCTTTTGATTTCCATTTGCATGGAATATCTTTTTCCATTCCCTTACTTTCAGTCTGTATGTGTCCCTAGGTCTGAAGTGGGTCTCTTGTAGACAGCATATATATGGGTGTTGTTTTTGTATCCATTCAGAGAGCCTGTGTCTTTTGGTTGGAACATTTAATCCATTCACGTTTAAGGTAATTATTGATATGTATGTTCCTATTACCATTTTCCTGATTGTTTTGGGTTTGGTTTTGTAGGTCCTTTTCTTCTCTTGTGTTTCCCACTTAGACAAGCTCCTTTAGCATTTGTTGTTGAGCTGGTTTGGTGGTGCTGAATTCTCTTAACTTTTGCTTGTCTGTAAATCTTTTGATTTCTCCATCAAATCTGAATGCGGTCCTTGCTGGGTAGAGTAATCTTGGTTGTAGGTTCTTCCCTTTCATCACTTTAAGTATATCACGTCACTCCCTTCTGGCTTGTAGAGTTTCTGCTGAGAAATCACCTGTTAACCTTATGGCAGTTCCCTTGTATGTTATTTATTGTTTTTCCCTTGCTGCTTTCAATAATTTTTCTTTGTCTTTAATTTTTGCCAATTTGATTACTATGTGTCTTGGTGTGTTTCTCCTTGGGTTTATCCTGTATGGGACTCTCTGAGCTTCCTGGTCTTGGGTGGCTATTTCCTTTCCCATGTTAGGGAAGTTTTTGAGTATAATCTCTTCAAATGTTTTCTAGGGTCCTTTCTCTCTCTCTTCTCATTCTGGGACCCCTATAATGTGATTTTTGTTGCATTTAATGTTGTTCCAGATGTCTCAGGCTATCTTCATTTCTTTTCATTCTTTTTCCTTTATTCTCTTCTGCAGCAGTGAATTCCACCATTCTGTCTTCCAGGTCCCTTATCCGTTCTTCTGCCTCAGTTATTCTGCTATTGATTCCTTCTAGTGTAGTTTTCATTTCAGTCATTGTATGGTTCATCTCTGTTTGTTTGTTCTTTAATTCTTCTAGATCTTTATTAAACATTTCTTGCATCTTCTCAATCTCTGCCTCCATTGTTTTTCCGAGGTCCTGCATCGTCTTCACTATCATTATTCTGAATTCTTTTTCTGGAAGATTGCCTATCTCCAATTCATTTAGTTGTTTTTCTGGGGTTTTATCTTGTTCCTTCATCTGGTACATAGCCCTCTGCCTCTTCATCTTGTCTATCTTTCTGTGAATCTCTTTTTTATTTTTTTTAAGTGTTGAATACTATTCCATTGTCTAGATGTACCATACTTTATATTATCCATTCTCCAACTGAAGGACATCTTTTTTGCTGCCCATTAAATTTCAGATAGAGGTTTTCTTCTTTTTCAAGACTGATTCTAAAAACCAACTTTCTCCAACACCTTCCCCATACAGCCATCAATTCTCTTCCTAGCCTTCCTTAAACTTCATGTCCAGAATACTTTTTCTAGTTCTTTTTCTTTTTGTAATTGTATAAAATACACATAACATAAAATTTACCATGTTAGCAATTTTCAAGATTACAGTAGTCTTTAAATATGTTCATATTGTTGTGCAACCAATCTCCAGAGCTTTTTTTACCTTGCAATACTGAAACTCTGTACCCAGTAAACAACTACCCCTCATTTTCCTCCTGCCTTCAGCCCCTGGAAACCAGCAGCCTACCTTCTGTCTCTGAAATGACTACACTGGGAACCTCATATAAGTGGAATCATACAGTATTTGCCTTTTTGTGACTGGCTTATTTCACTTATTGTAATGTCTTCAAAGTTCATCCATATTACAACATATGTCAGAATTTCCTTTCTTTTTAAGGCTGAATAATATCCTATTGTATGTATATACCACATTTTTTTATCCATTCATCTGCTGATGGACAGTTGGGTTGCTTCTACCTTTTGGCTATTCTGAATAATGCTGCTATGAACATGGGTGTATAAATATCTCTTCAAGACTCTGCTTTTAATTCTTTTGGATATATACCCAGAAGTAAGATTCCTACATCATATGGTAGTTCTTTAAAAATTTTTTTGAAGAACTGCCATACTGTTTTCCATAGCAGCTGTTCCCTTTTACATTCCTACTGACAAGGTTCTAATTTCTTCACATCCTAGCCAACATTTGCAATTTTCTATTTTTTTCTGATGGTGTGAGGTAATATCTCATTGTGGTTTTGATTTGCATTTCCCTGATGATCAGTGATGTTGAGCATTTTGCCTCTTTCTATAACTCCTATCGTCTTCCCTTTAACCATGATGCACAATAGAGCAGTCCTCCCCACACAGCTTCTACACAGGTTGTTTGTGCTCATCCATGTGACTGCAGGCCAGTCACATAAGATATATTGATCTTCCCTTTTTTGATTAAGATATATTGATCTTCCCTCTTTTCAGATTGTAAATACCTGGAGGAGGAGGAGGACTGTGGTTTTCTTATTCTCCACAGTGACTTAGGAAAGTCTGCATTTAGGGCCTGGGTGTGTGATGATTTCCCAGTAAACCACGCGTGGTGGGATATGATGTCCAGAAAACATGGCTGACAGCAAGGTTTGGGGAGTGTTTAGCGCCCCCCCCCAGGAATTAGCCGGGCACCCACATCTCTCAGGGCTCACTCCCATTGTCCTCTGCACCCCTCCTCCCCAGGTACAAGCCTCGGGAGAAGCTGAAGGTGAACTTTGGCACTCCAGAGTTCCTGGCCCCGGAAGTTGTCAATTACGAGTTTGTCTCGTTCCCAACGGACATGTGGAGTGTGGGAGTCATCACCTACATGCTGTGAGTACCCAGGGGCCTGACGCCCCACTGGGAATGGGGGCCAGTTGTCTTAGTTTGGGTATCCTTAGAAGCAGCAAAAATTTGAGGGCAAGGAGTTTATTGGGGAGGCATCCCTAAGAAAAGCCAACAGAGAAGTGGGGAAGTGAAATGGGGAAGGAAGGCAGCCAGTAAAGTGTGTGTTGTGGAGTCAGTAACCACTGCGGGCACCTGGAGTTTAATCCTGCAGGGAACTGGGGCCCACTGTGGGACACCCACTCAGAGCTAGGCCAGCTAGTGGGGTAGTGAGTTGCGGTATTAATACACCGACTCTAATCAGTTGTTGCTAGTGGGATGGTCCCAGAGTTATTAATTCCCCGAAACTTCTGGGTGGATAAATCAGCTTCCACTGGAGAGAAAGCCCTCTGGCAAAGAAATGCAGGAGCTGTGGTGCAAGTGGGGCTGGAGTGCACTGAAGCGGTAAGGAGAGGGGAGGGCAGGGCAGGGCACAGCTCCTGCATCTTCTAACTTTGTCCCTCTGCTCTGCACTCCCTGTTTTCTGTGGGCTGAAGAAGAAGAGTTAGGATGGGCTGAGAGGAGATCTGTGCACAGACTAAATGTCCTCCTCTCTCTCCAACTGTGGACATTCCTCAGCTATTTCCTCAGAGGCTCAACAAAATCAAGCTTTGCTCCCAGTCTTATTATTACAGTTTAACTGTTTCCCCACACTTTGTGTGTGTGCTACACCAGGTTGGGGAATATTGTGGCCCAAGGCCAGCCAGTGAAGTTGTCTCATCTCTCTGCCCTCCTCTAGAGGAGCCTAATAAAGCCAGTTCTCCTTTGGCCCTGAGGCCTGGGTAGTCTCAGAGACATGCCAAGCTATCTTAATGTTCAGTCAAATGTACCTGATAAATGGGCATATTGGGTTGGACCCCAATTTACTCTTTACTTCAGGGTAAGGGGGAATGTGGTGAGCATGATAGGGGACTTATTCCACCACTCTCCCTGCTGTCAATTTTTCAGTGCTTCCACTTCCTTTATTGAGCGCACTGGACTTCTCCTGTGGAGAGGCAATGGGGGTGCTTTTCTTTTGAACCCTCTTGGTTCTGGTTAGTTCTGCTTGACCTTGTAAGAGGCTTCTCTATCTTGTCGGTGTGTGTTGGTATAGCTTCCACATACTGACAGTCCTTTCTCTCCTCTGTAGGCTCAGTGGTTTGTCCCCATTTCTAGGGGAAACAGATGCAGAGACCATGAATTTCATTGTGAACTGTAGCTGGAATTTTGATGCTGACACCTTTGAAGGGCTGTCAGAGGAGGCCAAGGACTTTGTCTCCCGGTTGCTGATCAAAGAGAAGAGGTACCCTTTATTGCTTGTCACCCATGATCCATCCTGATGGTGACCATCCATTTGAGTGCTGTGGAAATCAGGCTGGTGCTGGGCAGGGCTGCTGAAGCGAATGGTCCTTTCTCCCTGTAGACCGATTCTGTCCAGGATTTCTTAGTCTGCTACTTCTTTGGGGGAAAAAAAGAAAAGGTAGCAGGGAAAGGGACAAAGGAAGTCAGTTAAGAAACAAGCAACTAGGAGCATAAAATCGAGACAAGAGTTTTAGAAAGGACCATATTTACAAATTAGGCCTATTTCCAAGTTATTGCTTTTCATAGGCTAATGTTGAAAAAAAGTTGAGATATGCAGTTGTTATTCCCCAGAATAAAAGACAGAAAACCTTATTTCTTGGTGATGAAGACCTACTTCGTTTTCAGTAGCTATATCAAGGTTATGGGTTGGGACACTGAGTTTTCCGATACTCAGACATATGGAAATAACTACAAGTGATGGGGCCCAAGATCTGGGCTCTGAGACAGCTCTCGTTCCCTGGCCTTGACTGTTTTGTTTCTTCCTTATTGTGAAAAGTTATGTGAGAAGAAATATATTTCTAATTCAGATGAACAAGTTGACATTATTCTCTGTGAAGAAAGATGAGCTTCTTTCGAGGCTCATGCTCTTTACTTCTTAAGAGCAATTCCAGGCACAGCTGGCCCTCCTACTGTCCTGCCTTGATTCCCCAGCTCTCTCTGGGAGGTGGTGATTAATCACTAGGACACATCTCCTCAATAGAGGGCAGGGAACATTTTGCTAACGACAGTCTTGCACTTTTAAGGATGGGAATTTTAGGTAGTAGGAGGTCTTTTTTTAGTACGTGGCATGAATCTGCTTATATGATTAATCTGTTCCACTGACTCAGCTTCCTACCAATTAAACAGATTTTGGATAGCCAGAAAAATGGAACCCCAACTAAAAATCTCACCTGCTGTTTGATTTCACAGCTGCAGAATGAGTGCCACACAGTGCCTGAAACATGAGTGGTTGAATAACTTGCCTGCCAAAGCTTCTAAATCAAAAGTTCGTCTCAAATCCCAACTATTGCTGCAGAAATACATGGCTCAGAGGAAATGGAAGGTATCTGTTTTTCATTTAGTAAAAGCAGCATTTGTTTTCTTAAAATGTCCTTTGAAAGAAGTGTACTAAGTTTTTACTTACGTTTTGCTTCTAAATAAATTATTTAGGGGGAAAAAAGTTTCATGTCAAAAACCTGTTACCTTGATTAAAAAATGCCACAGACTAAAAGTGACTGGCATAAAAATAGCATTTAATTCATACTATGTGAACACCTGAAGTGACAGAATGAAGTTTGAGCATGTGTTCTCAATGAACATCGCAGTGCAGTGCTCAGAACTAACTGCCTGTACCTTGAGGATGATTCCTCCACATTTTAGAAAAAGGGCCTAAGAAAGCCCTATTAGGCTTTAAAAGCTTTATAATTTTGTTTACAACAGAACTCTTTGGAACCATGGACATAGAATGTATCTTAAAAACAATTGTCCTCCAGGGAAGTGACTTTCCAACATTTTGATATTGGCTTAGATCTTCAATAAAAAACAAACCAAAATGCTTTACCCAGAGAGCCAGTATACAAGTACACGTATACTCGCACACATGTGAAACAAAAATACTGTGACATTTGCTCCACAGAGTGTGATGCACTCTGATATTTTCTATTCTATGATATTTAGTTTCATTTAAAAAAAGTTGTTAGTCATGCCCCACCAATTTGATTTCATGACCCACTGGTGGGTTGTGAGTTACAATTTGAAAAATACCATTCTAGGGTGCTCCATTTTTCACATGAAAAGGGTAGGATAACATATTTTCTCACTTCAAACTTGCTCTAAACATGCCCCTGAAAGTCATGTGACTGTTTTTCTATAATTTTGCTAGAATCTTCTTTTCCCCTTTAGTTATCAATTTTAAACAAACCCAAGTGGCTAAACTTAAGCAAGTCCTTTTATTGTTTCTTCTTAAAGTAATTGATCTAAAAATATGCCATTTTCCCTCCCTTTTTTCTCTCCTTACCTTAAGAAACACTTCTACGTGGTGACTGCTGCCAACAGGTTAAGGAAATTTCCACCTTGTCCCTAATCCTCAACTCTGCTGCTCCCATGGGCCCAGAAATTACTGAGACTGGTGGTGAAGTCATGACTGAAGATTTTTAATAATCTGGCCTTCTACTTATTTTGTAAAAAAAGGTTATGGCTGTTGCCTTCCTTGTGGATGAAAAGTGGCTGTAGAGAGACTGACCTAAGAACTTTTTTCTGCCTTATAAGATCAGTTGAAATGCTGTGATTACTTTTCAAGTGTACCTACTTTTGGTGATAAGTGTAGGCATGCTTTAGGTAGGTAGGAAAGCTTCTACTTTGCATATGTCAAATTTAAAGTCTAAGCTTACTCTGATTAAAGAACCCAGTAGACTATCACGCAGGGCATGTTAGTCAGTGTTACCTCCTCCAGTGCAAAGAATTCCTAGCTTTTTGACTTGCTCAAGTGTGAGCTAACATTTTGTACTACATTTGTTGCTCTAGTGTGAAGCAATGTGGATTTAGGGCAGAGATCCTCAAACTTGTTTTAGCTTGTGCTCCCTTTGGAGAAACAAAACATGCATCCTTTAATATTCTTTGAAATTTCAAAATGTACTGACTGTCATGGTTATATCAGAGCAATGATAGTTCTGAATATGCTTTTAAAATCTGTACATACCTCTACCCTCTCCTAATTCTGCCCTGTCCTGACATTGGCAGTCTCCCTCCTGATCTCTCTTCCACAGTTATGAATCTATGGTCTAGTAAGTCTGGGAACTGGTATGTAATATGTGAAAGAGAGATAAGAATGTAATGATGTTCAGCTTTTCTGAGAGAAACACAGAAATGATGCATCAAGAGAAAACAAATGAAAACTGCTCTCCTACTGTTTTATCAGGTATATACCCATCACTTAACTAACTTCAAGAAATGATTAACAAGGAGTACTTTATTATTCAAAAGGAAACAATCCTTTAAATTTCCTTAGTTGTAAGGAAGTTTTTGTGCTATTCTCATGACCTTCTTGGGTCAGAAGTTTTTAGTTACTTTTAATTTTTAATTAGCCATGCAACAGTTTCACTGCCTTTCAGGACTTTTGTCCCATAATAAAGACTTTTTTTATTGTGGGGAGAGAGGCAGAAGATGGAGATATTAATCCTCCTGCTGCATTTCTTCGGTTATAACTTTCCCCTGGAACACTAACCCCTGTTGGGAAGCTAAGATTTTCAGTATCAGCACATCTAGGCCTGCTCCAAGCTTGTCGGCTTGTGGATGAATATCAGAAGAGATGGCTGCTGGAAACCTCCCTTTCATGGGCCAGTAACAGTGATTTGGTAAAATGCTTTATTTTTAAGGGTTCTGAAGGCAGCCTCCAGAAGGAGCTATAGAGGATATCTATAGTTCTATCTATAGTATGGTGATTCTTCCCTTCCTTGGGACTTCACATTCTTGGGGGAATGCTATGAATTTTCTCCCCAGAAAAATGTACAGTTAGTTATCCTGATCTAGAGTACCACTCCCTCATAGAAATATAATATGAGCCATATACATAATTTAAAATTTTCTGATAGCTTCTCTACAAAGACCCCGGTAAAATTAGTTTTAATAATTTATTTAACATATCAAAACCTATTGCAATATGTAATCAATATAAAAATTATTGATTCTTTTTCATACTAAGTCTCCAAAATCTGGTGTGTATTTTACACTTAAAATACATGCCAGTTCAGATTCTAGATTTTTATCAGACATACACTTTGTATTTAGATTTCATAAAATTTACTGTGGAAAAATATAGTCACATATTCAAGTTGTTCAAGCATCTTAAATATTTTCTAGTATTTTTACGTTTAATTAAAATGAAATAAAATTAGAAATACAGTTGTATTAGCCACATTTTAAGTGCTTAATAGCCACATATGGTTAGTGGCTTCTATATAAGACAGGGCAGATCCAGAGAAAATCCGATAGCTATCAAATTTTAATTTTTCCCCCTATATGCTGTTATTCTCTACCTAGAGAAACTTTTCAACAAAGTTCCTTTGAGGGATTTGTTTAGGCCAGGCCCACACAAGTGAGAGGTACTGCAGAAGTTAGCCTCCCTTATTTGAAAGGTGAGGGAGCTTTTATGAAACTTTAATTTTCTGGATATTTGTAGTTCTCTGCTGGTGTGTACTTGAAAATTTTTTAGATTGTAACTTTGCTAGTATTAACTATTTCAAACGGGACTTTTTAATTTGAATGAACAGTCATTGAAAACTTCTGGGAAATCAGTGATACTCCAATATAAAATAAAAATTAAATTTAAAAAAATGAAAGAAAACTGCTGGGCAGAGGAACTCTGAAAGGTAGTCAGGACCCACTTTTTTCACCTATCAGATTTGGTGAGGGTGTGGGGAAAATGGAATTTTTCACTTTTGATGAATATGTATCCAAATAAAAGTCATGCCCATACTTTCACCCGGCAATTCCATTTCTAGAAATTTATCCCTCAGCAATACTTGAACAAGTGGGCAGAGATGTATGCAAAGTGACCTTTACTATAGCAAAATGGCCCATATAGGTTGAAAACAACCTATATGTGCCTATCAGCAAGGGTTTCAATTTTGCCACATACATATGGGAGGTCACCTTGTAGCCAGTAAAGATAGATCTTGATGTACTGATTTTTATTATGAAAAAAATTATAGAACATATATATGGTATTATCCCATTTATGGAAAGACATGCTTATATGTGCATTAAAATTTTCTAGGTTATGCAAGAAAGTTAACAGTGTGGTGTAGAAAGTGGGTGATGGGGAGAGAGGGAATTCTACTTTTCACTTTATTACTTTCTAAACCATTTGAATTTTTTTAACAATGAGCATGTATTGCTTTTAAAATTAAAAATTAGCAACCCACTGTCAAGTGTGGACCTTGTCTTGACCCTGATTTGAGCAAATAAACGATAAAAATATATTTCAGAGACATCCAGGGAAATTTAATTCTAAATTGCATATTTGGGCTTCCTTGGTGGTGCAGTGGTTAAGAATCTGCCTGCCAATGCAGGGGACATGGGTTTGAGCCCTGGTCTGGGAAGATCCCACATGCCACGGAGCAGCTAAGCCCGTGCGCCACAACTACTAAAGTCCATATGCCTAGAGCCTGTGCTCCGCAACGAGAAGCCACCGCAATGAGAAGCCCACGCACTGCAATGACGAGTAGCCCCGGCTCGCCTCAACTAGAGAAAGACCGCACGCAGCAATGAAGACCCGATGCAGCCAAAAATTAAAAAAAAAATTTTTTTTTTAATTGCATATTTGATGATAGAATTTCTATTAATATTGTGACTGTGATAATGGTAATGTGGCTATAATGTGGGTTAAATGACTTCAGGAAAAAGGGAGATACAGTTAAGCAAGTGTGGCAAAATCTTAACTGTTGGGTTTGGGTAGTCAGTATGGGGTAGCATAATATTGTCCTCTAGTAAAGAGGTATATATTTGTTGTATACATTTGAAAACTTTCATTGTAAAACATTTTTTAATCAGTTAAATAAGCCAAGAGGAGCTGTTAAAGAAATGAACTTCCAAAAAGTCCTTACAACAGTACTGAAATATATGGACCCACTAAGTAGTAAGCTTCCATTGCTGGGGTATGAATGTGTTGGAAAATTGTGAAGGATTCCTGCCCTAGGAGGGCATTTGGACAAGATTGCTTTAAGGCAATTCCCCTACCCCACAACTAGTTTAAAAAATAACGAAGTACCTACTACATTCCAGATAATCAAAATATATTACCATCACCTGCTTTCAGGGCATAGAAGAAAAAGCCACAAACAGTACTTATATTTATTATCACGAAATCAACAGTGAAAAGGCAACCTTAAGAATGGGAGAAAATATTTGCAATAATTTTTTAATAGGTGGTTAATATTTACACTATATAAAGAACAACTCAACAACAGAAAACCTATTTTAAAAATGGGTGAAGGACTTGAACAGACATTTTCCCAAATAGCCAACAAGCACATGAAAAAGTGCTCACTAATCATTAGAGGAATGCAAATCAAAACCACAATGAGATACCACCTCACACCCATTTAGGATGGCTACTAACAAAAAAACCAGAAAATAAGTGTTGGCCAGGATGTGGAGAGATTGGAACCCTTGTGCACTGTTGGTGGGAATGTAATATGATGCAGTTATTATGGAAAACAGTATGGTGGTTCCTCAAAATTTAAAAACAGAATTATCAAATGTCACTTCCAGGTAAATGCCCAAAAGAATAGAAAGCAGGATCTCCAAGACACACGTAACTATACACATCTATAGCAGCACTATTTACAACAGCCAAGAGGTAAAAGCAACCTAAGTGTTCATTGACAGATGAATGGATAAAGTGTAGTATATCCACACAATGGAAAATTATTCAGACTTAAAAAGGAAAGAAATTCCGACACATGCCACAATATAGATGAACCTCAAGGACATTATGCTAAGTGAAAAAAAGTCAAAAAAAATACCATATGATTCCACTTAGATGAAGTATCTAGCTAGAATAGTTAAAATTCAGACAGAGGTAGAATGGTGGTTGCCAGAGGCTGGGGGAGGGAGGAATGGGAGTTGTTTAATGGGTTTCATGGGTAGAGTCAGCTTTGCGAGATGAAGAGTTCTGGAGATCACATAACAATGTGAATGTACTTAACACTAGTGAACTGTATTCTTTTTTTTTTTTTTTTTTTCTTTTTTGCGGTACGCGGGCCTCTCACTGTTGTGGCCTCTCCCGTTGCGGAGCACAGGCTCTGGACAGGCAGGCTCAGTGGCCATGGCTCACGGGCCCAGCTGCTCCACGGCATGTGGGATCTTCCCGGACCGGGGCACGAACCCGCGTCCCCTGCATCGGCAGGTGGACTCTCAACCACTGCGCCACCAGGGAAGCCCGAACTGTATTCTTAAAAATTGTTAAGATAGTAAATTTTATATTTACCACAATTTTTTTAAAAAAGTGAATGTGCTTTAATTTTACCTGGTGATGAATAGATTGCTTTTTTTTTTTTTTTTTTTTTGCTGTACGCGGGCCTCTCACTGCTGTGGCCTCTCCCGTTGCGGAGCACAGGCTCCGGACACACAGGCTCCGCGGCCATGGCTCGCGGGCCCAGCTGCTCCGCGGCATGTGGGATCTTCCGGGATCGGGGCACGAACCCGTGTCCCCTGCATCGGCAGGCAGACTCTCAACCACTGCGCCACCAGGGAAGCCCCGAATAGATTGCTTTTGACCCAAAGCTAGAATCTAAATCTTGGTACCAAAATCAAATTATATACCTTCTTAAAATAAATGAGGAAAAGACTCACATCCATTTTAGATCAAAGTAATAATAGAAGCACTATTTACTGAATGCCTTCTAAGTGTCACACATTTTACAAATATTATCTTTAATTCTCACAAAGTAGATAATATTTCCATTTTATAAACAAGGAAACTGAAGCTCATTAAGGTCGTAATATTTTCTCAGGGTATAAGTGGCAGAGTCAGAATTTAAATGCAAGTGCATGTGGTTCTAAAGCTCACGTTCATTCCCCTCTCCCACATGGCTGTGGGACATTATGCCTGTGGGATCATTTGATTACAGCATTTCTCTAACCTTAGCTTGCTAAGTGTCTAGAATTAAAAGGGGCAGGGAAAGAAAATCACTCCCTTAGTTACTCCTGTTCTATGCAGCAGGTATTATACCTTATTTACAGCAGATAGAAGGCAACCACTATTATTGATACCATTCTGATTAGGCTTAAAAAATTTGGATGCAATCAATCACTTTATTGCATTCTTCATGGATATATTTAATTAGATCATGTATTCTTTTTTTTTGAAAGTTAATAAACTTTATTTTTTAGAGCAGTTTTTAGGTTCATAGCAAAATTGAGCAGGAAGGACAGAGATTTCCGCTATGCCCTCTGTACCTGCCCGTACCGCCCCATCCACAACCTCCTCCACTACTGACATCACCTGCTACAGTGGGTGTATTTACTACAGTTGATGAACCTGCAATGACTCATTGTTATCACCCAAAGTCCATTGCTAACATTAGGGGTCACTCTTGGTATTGCACATTCTGTGGGTTTTGATGAATGTATAATGATATATATCCACCATTGTAATATCAGACAGAACAGTTTCACTGCCCTAAAAATCCTTTATGCTCTGCCTATTCATCTTTGCCCCCACCCCAACCCCTGGAGACCACTGATCTTTTTACTGTCTCCATAGGTTTTTCCTTTTTCATAGTGTCATATACTTGGAGCCATAAGGCCTTTTCGTATTGGCTTCTTTCACTCAGAAGTAAGCATTTAAATGTCCTCCATGTCTTTTCATGATGTGATAGCTCATTTCCTTTTGGTGCTGAATAATATTCCATGGTCTGGATGTACTACAGTTTATCCATTGACCTACCGAAAGACATCTTGGTTGCTTCTAAATTTTGGCAATTATGAATAAAGGTGCAATAAATACCAATGTGTAGGCTTTTGCAGACATAAGTTTTCAACTCATTTAAGCAAGTACCAAGGAGCATGATTACTGGATTACATGGTAAGAGTATGTTTAGGGGCTTCCCTGGTGGCGCAGTGGTTGAGAGTCCGCCTGCCGATGCAGGGGACACGGGTTCGTGCCCCGGTCTGGGAAGATCCCACATGCCGCGGAGCAGCTGGGCCCGTGGGCCATGGCCGCTGAGCCTGCGCGTCCGGAGCCTGTGCTCCGCAAGGGGAGAGGCCACAACAGTGAGAGGCCCACCTACCAAAAAAAAAAAAAAAAAGAGTATGTTTAGTTTCGTAAGAAGCTCCCAAACTGTCTTCCAAGTAGCTGTAACATTACGCCTTCCCACGAGCAATGAGAGTTCCTGTTGTTCCACATCCTCGCCAGCATTGTTCTTCTCCTTCAATATTGAATTGTTGTTCTGGGTCTTTTAATTTTCATATAAACTTTAGTCTGTTGATGTCCACAAAATGCTGGGAGTTTGATTGGAATTGTGTTGAATCTATTGATCAAGTTGGGAAGAACTAACATCTTGACAATATTGAGCCTTTCTGTTCATGAACGTGCAATCTCTCCATGCATTTTATTCTCCTTAGATATGTTGATATTTTATTGGAGTTTTGAAGTTTGCTTCGTTGTAGATCATATATTCTTAATTTCGGTTAAAATCATGTCTGGCATGATGCCTCAGAGCCCCTAGCAACTTATCTTTCCAGGCCCTTTTCCATAGTTTTAAAGTAAGTATTTAGTAAGGTTACCTTTTTCAGTATGTGGATATCAAAGAAAATAAACCTTGGTCTCTTTTTTAAAGTATAATTGACTTACAATATTATATGTTTCAGGTGTACAATATAGTGATTTGATATTTCTACACATTATGATCACCAGTCTAGTTATCCTGTCATCATACAGTGATTACATATTATTGATATTCCCTATGCTGTACATTACATCCCCATGACATTTATTTTATAACTGGTAGTTTGTACTCCTTAATCTCCCTCACCTATTTCACTCATCCCCTCTACCCACCTCCCCTCTGGCAACCACCAATTTGTTGTTTTGTCTATTCATGTTTTGTTTTTAGACTCCACATGTAAGTGAGATCATACAGTATTTGTATTTCTGACTTATTTCACTTAGCATAATACCCTCTAGGTCTACCATGTTGTTGCACTTTAGTCTGTTTCTTAATTTTTTAATATGATGCTAATATATGATTATGTGAGACCTCTACATGTTTCTTTCTGTATTTTATTTTATTTTATTTTATTTTTTTATTTTTATTTATTATTTTTTTTTGCAGTACGCGGGCCTCACTGTTGTGGCCTCTCCCGTTGCGGAGCACAGGCTCCAGACGCGCAGGCTCAGCGGCCATGGCTCACGGGCCCAGCCGCTCCGCAGCATGTGGGATCTTCCCAGACCGGGGCACGAACCCGTGTCCCCTGCATCGGCAGGCAGACTCTCAACCACTGCGCCACCAGGGAAGCCCCTCTGTATTTTAATACTTACTAAATACTTATACCAGGAGCTGTACTAAATGCTTTACATGTATTAGCTCAGATACTCCTCCAAATTATTCTAGGAGGTAGACATTATTTTTATTCCTACTTAATGATTTGGCATAAAGAAGCTAATTAATTTGCTCAAGGTTTCACAGGTGGTAAATGGCTGAGCAGTGTTTTAAACCCAGAAAGTCTGATTCAAGAGTTTGTGCTCTGGGGAGCAGTATGGTTCAGTGTTCAGCAACCTGGGCTTCTTTCCTGCTAGAGTAGACGGCTTTTTGCATACCACCGATTCTCCCAAACTGATAACAACTGCACCTTGGATGCATATAAAAATAGTATTTATTAACGTAGGTTGTACTATATATTTAGTCAAACGAAGAGATTAACACAAAAACTTAAGTACAATCTTTAGACTCCATTCAGCTTGCATTTCATATTCTGGATAGGACAGGAGACTGTCTTTTGCTTAAAACAAAACAGCTTCAATGACATTTTGTAGGAGAGAGCAGAACTGTGGGGAGCCAAGGCTGAGCCAACCAGGCACTGGAGCTAATCTAACGAATTTGCTGCCCATGTGAGAGCCACCCTGCTCAGCCGCAATGCTGGTTTCTTTGCTATTAAGGATAGGATCCTTGTTATAAAAGTTCAAACAAATTTCCAAAGCCCTCACATCTTCCTTGAGGTGGCAGATGCACTGCTGGTTTGCAGTACAGGTGGTCTGGAAGCTGAAATCACTCTGTTGTAGCCTTTTGTGCTTTGGCAGCATTTTCCAAAATTTTCCTTTTCCACTGTTCATAATCCTGTGTCAGATCTTCATCTTTTTGCAGTTTATGTGGGATCTCTACTACATTCTCTGTTTCTATGAGAGAAAAAATTTTTTTAATGTTTCAAAATCCTTATGTTTACAAATGAGTAAGAAAGAAGTAAGCTTGTTTACTTTAAAATGTCTATCTTAATTAAGGTAATAGGGAATAAGATACCAAAATGTGAAGTGGAAACAAGTTAACACATCAGTTTTTCACTCTCCCTTATACTCCAAGCATTCCAAGACATCTTGATGATAGCTAACATTTATGAAGCCCTGAATCCAGCACTTTTTAATCGTATTATCTCATTCAACCCTCACCACAATTATGTGAAATGGGTGCTAATATTAATCACATTTTATAGATTAGGAAATTGAGGCTCACAGAAATTGTCACTTTCCTAAAATCACATAGCCACCCGGTGGTAAAGCAGGATATGAACCTAAGCAGTTTGCCTTCAGATGTATTCTTAATTACATGATACTTCTGTAAACTACTGCTTGGAAAACTGGTCTTATCAAATGATTAACTTCCAGGATTTAGTTAAAATCTGACTTTTTTTTAAAATTGAAGTATAGTTGATTTACAATGTTGTGTTAGTTTCTGGTGTACAGCAAAGTGATTCAGTTATACATATATATATATATTCTTTTTCATATTCTTTTCCATTATGGTTTATCACAGGATACTGAATATATTCCCTGTGCTACACAGTAGGACCTTGTCGTTTATCCTTCGTATATATAATAGTTTGTATCTGATAGTCCCAAACTCCCAATTGAACCCTCCTCCTTGGCAACAAGTCTGTTCTCTATGTCTGTGAGTCTGTTTCTGTTTCGTACATAAGTTCATTTGTGTCATATTTTAGATTCCACATACAAGTGATATCATATGGTATTTGTCTTTCTCTTTCCGATTTATTTCACTTAGTATGATAATCTCTAGATCCATCCATGTTGCTGCAAATATAAAATCTGACTCTTGTCAAGGCAAGCTGCTAAAGCAGCAAAGGGCTGTTCACTGCATTAAACCCACTGTACACTAATCCTATTGTACTAATTTTACAATGTTCATCCGGTGTTAATAATGGTTCACCTGTTGCTGAAGGTTCAACCACTGTCTTCTTTTTCTTCAATGGTGGAGTAGCTGAATCTCCAGGCTCTCCTTTAGGGGAAAAAAAAGTATTATCAGAGTTAATTTTTCTCCCATTTTCAATTTTAGTTTTGGGGCTTATTTTGGATCACAAATAAAAACCAGATACCTTGATTGACCAAATACTAGGATAAGGAGAAGGCAAATGATCTTGCCCTTCTCTTTTCTTTGGCTTTTCCTGTCAGACTTCAGAACAGAGAATCTATTTTCTAGGCATGAATTTACGGAATCACAGGGTTGGATTTTTTTGTTTTTTAGTTATTAAGCTATTTTATTTGAAAAATAGAAAAGAACAGTAATTTTCTCAGTAAAAGCCGATCTTGTCTGCAGATAGACAAGAATATATAATTCAGAGAGCAGCTAGTTTGCAAGTTTGAAAATACTTAACTTTTACCAGCAGGTTTACATTTTCAAATGACACATTCTTGCAACATGGAATGAATACTCACTGTCGATCTGCTGCCCAATCTTCTCTAACTGTTTACAGAGTCGATCAAACATGGCTTTTTTTACACCGGATGTGGCTGCCATTTTATTTTTGTCCACCTGTAGCTTTAGAATCCTACAAAAGAATTTGATAACTTACTGTTCTTAAGATCAGTATTGTTATCTTCTTTGGGCAACCAGTTATCAACTTATTTCCTTTCCACTCAGGCTTTACGAAGAGCCTCCAACTGTTTAATTTCCCCTTTATTTCAAACATATATCATTAGCTAAAACCATGCAAACTTACCTTTTAAAGCTATTTATTTAGTTATTTATTGTACTGCGAGAGTTAAAATGCACACGGGGTCTGTTACATAACAAATGGGGCACATAAAAGACATTTGCTATAGTACTTCATGCTTTATAGAACTCTTTCTTATACATCCCAGATGTTAACTAACTTGCTAAATGACAATTACAGCATTTTAAAGTGTTTAACTCACCTTAAACGCTTATGATGCTTGTATTTATATGACTACAAGAATATACACCACCCTCTCCTTCAAAAACCCCCTCCCTAATAACACTTCACAACAACCACTAATGAAAAATACAAAACAAACTTCTTATTTAAAATAACAGACCCATTCAAACCTTTCTTTGTTCAGTGAAATGTGCTTTCAAAAGTGAGGTTGTCGGGCCTCCCTGGTGGCGCAGTGGTTAAGAGTCCGCCTGCCGATGCAGGGGATACGGGTTCGTGCCCCGGTCTGGGAGGATCCCATATGCCGCGGAGCGGCTGGGCCCGTGAGCCATGGCCGCTGGGCCTGCGCGTCCGGAGCCTGTGCTCCGCAACGGGAGAGGCCACAACAGTGAGAGGCCCGCGTACCGCAAAAAGAAAAAAAAAAAAAAAAAAAGTGAGGTTGTCAATACTGCTTTCTACCATAACAGCCATACTCCCCCCCCACACATATATCTTTGTTGAGATAAAGGGACTATTTCTATTCACTAATAGTAGCTAATGGAGCCAAACACACCAAAGTTAGTGGTTAAATAGTAAGAAACCTATTCTTTAAGCACCAGCTACAATTTGTTTTCTAAGGAGTTTTCCAGCAAGATAAAACAAGACAACTTTAGACAAAGATAACAATTACTAATATTTCCAGGGTAAAATTTCAGTATACACACAGATAACCCCAAAGATTCAAATTAAGAATTTATCATTGAAAAGTTTTATAAATTACTTGAAAAAGAGTTGCAATCAGTTCTTTAAAAAAATGTGACTGGAAAATCACAACTAAGCACTGTTTTAATGCTAGGTTTCATGACTTAGCATACATATACATATATGTGGCTGTCACTTGGCAAGTGGACTTTGGGCAACACTAGTTCCTCGTTGTCAGGTCCATCATGGGATAAACTGAGAATCGGGTCACTTGGCCACTATTAAGGTTATTTAGGAAAATATGCTGAGTTGAAATCAACTAAATTAGAAGTATTCTTTGGCAACGAGCAATTTATTTATAAATTAGAGACTTTGCTGAATGTTAAAAGGAACACTTACTTGCATGCTGAAAGTAGTGCAGCAGTGGTGAAAAGCGGCCTGGATAAGTCAAGATCCACTTGCTGTGTTTGTGGAAGACTGGACTCATAGCTAAGTGAAAGCAGTGTTTGCAGAGTTATGTTAGAAAATATTATTTCAAAGAAACTGAAAATGCAAATCAGAACTTACAAACTATTTAAATGTATAAGATATGCATTCTGTCACTTCAGCATATTAGTTATTTTTTAAGACAGAAAATTACCAGGACATTGGATACTTCTGCTTTATGTATCAGTATCGATTTTCAATTATATGCCTCATACCTTTGCAGTATCTTTGAAGCCATGTTCACTGCTTCTGTACAGCTAAACTGTACAGCTAGGTCTCTTATTCCAATATTCGAGTTCAGGCCCAGTAAACACTCAAAAGATTTAAGACAACTCTGATACATCTTCTTGTTCAAACCAGAAAGTTTAATTAAATAAGCCTTTGAAAGGAAAAACAGATGAATCATAAAAATCATAAGTACTGTGTATTAGTGCCTTTAACACTTGTTTAATAAGTCAACTTTTCAAGATTAATTAATTCTGTGGCAAGTCACTCTACCTAAAGGTTTAGCTTCATTTAGTCAAAAATCAGTAATCATGTCAGGCAAGTTAAGTACCGCTGGCAAGAAGCTCATACTATAGAAAGGCAGTCATGCATGTGTGCAGATAATTTAAAATACAACAAAGTGTTACCACAGCCAAGCTGTGAATGAAAAAACATAGGAGATGCATATATGGTTATTTGTTTTAACAAAGGTGCCAATGTGCAATTCACTGGAAAAACAAAGGAGGGAAGTAGTGGGAGTGAGGTGGGGAGGGTGAGTGTGTGTGAAAGGGAGATAAGAGGGAAACTGGGAGAGAAACAGGAGGATCAACAACTGAGGGACACCAACTCTGCTTGGGAAAGGAAAGCTTAATAAAGGATGTAACAGCAAGGCAGGGTCATTTCAAGACAAACAGGAGCTTGCTAGAAAAGCATTCCAGGTTAAAAAAAAAAGACTTTGCATTTACAAAGTCAGTCATTAAGGTGCATGGTCTGTTAAGTGAATAGTGTAGCTTGAGGTTAGTAGGGTTCAAGAAGGGCTGGAGAGTTTGATGGTAATGGGGGGGCGAACCCATGGGGAGCCAATGGGGTTTTTAATGCCACCATTTTTATCAGTGTACCATTATGTGACAGGCACTGTGTTAAGAGTGTTACATATAGTACATTGTTTCCTCCTTACAATTATCCAGTGAAATGGATACCTTTATCCCCATTTAATGGATGAGGAAACTAGAGACTCAGAGTTAGTAACCGGTGGTGTTGAGATGTGGTCTCAACATGTGAGTCTTGCCATAGCTTGGCTCTCAACCACTGTGACACTGGAAGAAAAATGATACATGGGTTTTAAAGTATGTGATTTAAGAGAATGATGCTAGTGGCAGTGTGGAAGACAGCCTTGTGTAAAGAAAGAGGTGCTCAAGAAAACTAGGTAGTAAAGAATAAAGAGAATGTTGCAAAAAATATTTTTTCTCAAACTCTACAAAATGTTTCTAAAGTTCATCTAGAATAACGTAGGAGAATAGCCAGGAAAATTCTAAAACACGGAGTTTTGATGGGGGCTAGTCCAACCAGAGATGAAAACATGATTAAACTTCAGTGTTGCACCAGATTATTCAGACATCCAGTGGGACCTACTTACCCTGTCCAAGGGGCACTTCATGCAGGAAGCTGCAAGGTCCAGGCACATGACTGCATTGCTGGTTTCTGTGGTTCGTGCAGCCAGGCCAACACACTTCACGTGGGACAGTCGCAAGTACTCCTCTGCTTTCCTGAGCAACACATTCACTAAAACTCTTTCCCAGAAGTTTGCCCAATACTTTGGTAAACAATGAATTCAGCCTGGCGGACTTCACTTCGACCCTAATTCCTATGCAAGTTTATTTGGGGCTGGGAATGAAACTCACAACTTTTGGGGGAGGACAGGTTCTACAAAACAGAACAAACCCTCTGACTCCAGACATCACTGTGCTCAAGTACTTTCAAGCAAACGTAAGTTCCTGAAATCCTCCCAAAAAGTCCAACCCTTCTTTCAGCCTTCCATTACTGGAACAAGCATGAACTGTGACAGAGGCAGGCAAGTGAGACCAGGGTTCCTCCTTCCTCTAAATCTGTGGTTCTCGGGACTTCCCTGGTGGAGCAGTGATTAAGAATCCGCCTGCCAATGCAGGGTACACGGGTCCGATATCTGGTCCAGGAATATCCCACATGCCGCGGAGCAACTAAGCCCCTGCGTCACAGCTACTGAGCCTGCGCTCCAGAGCCTACGCGCCGAGAGGCCATGCTCTGCAACAAGAGAAGCCACTGCAATGAGAAGCCTGCGCACCACAACTAAGAGTAGCCCCCGCTCGCCGAAACTAGAGAAAGTCGGCGCACAGCAACGAAGACCCAACGCAGCCATACGTACATACATACATACGTACATATATAAATAAATAAAAATAAATCTGTAGTTCTCAAACTTTAGTGTACATGACAGTAACCTTGGGGCTTGTGAAAAGATTGCTGGTTCCAGCCCGAGTTTCTGATCAGTACGCCTATAGTGGGGCCTAAAAATGTGCATTTCTACCAAGTTCCAAGAAGATACTGATACTGCTGGTCCAGGCACCACACTTTGAGAAGCACTGTTCTAAATGATTACGAGTCCAGGAGGTGTTCCTTTCCTTCCCTTCACTCACCTAATTGACAGTCCAGGCACCCAGGCTAGCCCTGCCCTCCCAGTTTAACTACAATACTTTCTTTCTTTCTTTCTTTTTTCATTTATTTACTTATCGGCTGTGTTGGGTCTTCGTTGCTGCACGCGGGCTTTCTCTACTTGCGGCGAGCGGGGGCTACTCTTCGTTGCAGTGCGCAGGCTTCTCATTGCGGTGGCTTCTCTTGTTGCGGAGCACAGGCTCCAGGCACACGGGCTTCAGTAGTTGTGGCACGCGGGCTCTGTAGTTGTGGCTCACGGGCTCTAGAGTGCAGGCTCAGTAATTGCGGTGTACAGGCTTAGCTGCTCCGCGGCATGTGGGATCTTCCAGGACCAGGGCTCGACCTGTGTCCCCTGCATTGGCAGGCGGATTCTTCACCACTGCACCACCAAGGAAGCCCCAATACTTTATTTCTAACCCTGGATCATGCAAAAGTCCTTCCCATCTCCGGGCTTTTGCACAGGCTGCTGTCCCTGCTTGGGCCCTCTTCGCACATCTTCCCGTGGCTGGCACCTTCTATAAATCGGGTCTCAGCGCCAATGGCACCCCGCCTCCGAGGCTTTCTCGCAAGTTTTTTTTAAATTAAAGGTTGCAGAGAGGCTGCGCTCCGCTCCATCCCCAGCGGCTCCGCACACCACCCCATTCCGCTTCCTGCGTAGTCGTTGCCACCACAGACACTGCCCTCCATGAGGTCTCTACCCCGTCTGTCTGCCTCCGCCGTAAACGAACTCTCAACAAGTTTCAGGAAAACGACCCAAGCTCTCCGCCTCTCTCCCTTTCCCACCACCGTGCATCCCACAGTGTTCCCAGGGGCGTCTACACTCGCCCCTCCGGCCTGCTCACGAAGCCCACTGTCGGGAAGTTTTTCTTAAGGTAGGGCCTAAATCCCTTCTGTGGGGGCAGGGCCGCTGGGGTGCGCCCGACCGGACTCACCTCAGCACCTCCGGCTCGGCGATGCCCAAGCGCGGGGCTAAACGCCGGATCAGACCAGGATCCATGGCGCGGACAAAGACTACACCCGCAAACAGCTGCAACGCGACGAAACCCGCGCGCGGACGTCGCGCCCGCCAGTGAGGGCCGGGACCCACCCCCTCGCTGCATCTGGATTGGTTGGGACAAGAAGTTGCGACTGCCCCGTAAACCAATCCTGGTGTTCCTCTTGAGCGTGCGCGCTGCGAGTACACGCGCCAAGGCAGTAAGTGTATGTGCTCCGGCAGCTCCCATCCCTTTTATTCCTCCCTTTTAGGCAGACTCAAATGCTGCCTTAGGTTCCTGCTGTCTCCTTCCTGCCGCCGAGAGATTTCCCCCTACTCCGCACTGTCCCGCCACGCACTGTGGAGAGATTGGCTGGCGCCTAGGTTCCTCAGTCCAGCGTGAAGTGACAAGGACCAATGAATACGCGAGACTTGGGGGGCCAATCTATGAGCTGCCTGCAGGGTCCGAAGGCGGAGCTAGAGGGGGCGGGGCTTGGAGGGGCCGCAGAGTCACCTGACCGCGGGAGGCTCCGCGCGGGGTGGGTGCTGCTTGCTGCAGGCTTAGGGGAGTCGCAATGGTGAGTGCTGAGGGGCCGCGGGCTCCGGGCCGACCCTTCTCCCAGCACCTGCTCACTCCCACCGCCTTGGAGCCTTGCAGGAGGAGTCGGGGCCCCGCAGCCGGGTTGGGGCTAATACCAGCCCGGCTTGGCCTGCGGGGTGGGCGACAGGCTGGGGAAGGCCGCAGGCGGGGCGATCCGGGCTCGGGTGGGCGGGGGTGCTTGGCCGTGGCTGTTACTCTTTGAGGAGGTGTCTCCGCTCATTAGCTCTGGGGGTCCGTGAGGGCCTGCGGCCCCTCTGAGTGGAGTCGGCCACCGCCCGCCTTGATGGGATCCCGAGTGCCAGGTCTTCTGGGCGTCTGGCTGGAACGGGAGCGTGCGGAGGGCCTGAGGCTCAGAGGTGGCGTTGGGATCCGCCCAGAGGCTGCTCCCTTGCTGGCGGTTCCACCTTTGTGCCTGGTAGTGCTTTCTTATCCCTTCCTTGTGCAAGAAATACCTTCCGGAGGGGCCTTAATGGTGTCCGGGCCTTCTTCGGCCTCATAGCCCCCTTCGATTGCAGTGTGTGTCAGAATTCTAGGGACTCGCTTACGTGAATTTCCTGGAAGGACTCATGCTCTCTGATATCTACTAATTCTGAGAGACGGAAAGGAGACTGCTTGTTTCCCTTAACACTTGTTCGTTGGGCGTCCTGGCTCTCTTACTGACCTCCCCATTGATGAAATCCAAGTGTTTTACTTCCTGGAAGTAGGCATACTCCTTAGCGCCTCTCCGTGCTGGCAGCAAATCGTGGTGTGGCTGTTGGCTGGTGAGCTTGAACTTCCTCAAAATGTGAATCCTTGTGTCTAGTTTCTACAAAGGCAAGTTGTCACTTGCATTTTATTAGCGTTTGACATAGTCTGCACTGTATGAATAATGTTTTTGGTTGTTGGTGTACAGTATGTCAGTTTTATCTCACTATTCACTTTACGTAGACAAGCTTCTGAAAACCTGTAAGCCTGGAAACAGGGGTCGCTTTAAATGTGTTAATGCCAGAAAGAAGAATGTTTGACATATATTACTTTCATATAATATGATGCCATACAAGGTGATTTTGCTTATTTCTCAGAATTTTTAGTTGGGAATTGATATAAGAACGGTGCAAAAAGTAAACTAGGATTTCTCTGTTTCTCAACATTTATGGATTGACATTTATAGTGTTTTGTAATCAAAGCAGTTACTTGAGGATCTACTATACATCCAGATTCTGTGCTTGATGAACCAGTTTGGAGCAGTGAGCCAGACACACAGTCCTGTTCTCATGAATTTTATTGGGAAAGAAAACTTGAGTAGCAGTCTTGTCACAGCCACTGTCTGTGTGACTTGGGCAAGTCACTCAATCTTCTTTGAGTCTCCTTTTTGCATCTGAAAGCAAATGTTGCCTCTTTGGCCCTTCCCAGACCTAAAATTCTAGGATCCAGTTCAATTCATCATGCATCTGTGTGCCTGCTATGTCATGGACTGTGCTGGGCACTGGAAACATAGTCCTTGCTTTCAAAGAACTTAAGGGTCTAGCAGGGAAGACGTGCTTGTGGCACTTAATGGAATACAGTCTGAGGATCGCTTTGCTAGCGCGGTCAACTCAGTGTTGTGGGGCCCTGGAGGGAGAGACAGTTCTGCCTGAGGAGCTTGGGAAAGACTACAGGAAGTAACATGTTAAGTTTGATTCTGAGGAAGGTGAACAGAAATTCCCCAGGTGGAGAAGAAAGCGTATTGCTAGTAGATAAAGCTGGGAGAAGTGAATGCTCATGGTGTGTGCCATCATAGGATTCCTGGGGAAATTTATTGGTAAATTAAGGTGGAGACACTTTGGTATTAAAATACATGTTTGGACGTTCTCATCCCTTCATCATCCTTAGTTCTCCCTACTTCAATGGCTTATTTTGTGCCTTATCATCATTTTTAAAATAGTACTTTCATTAACATAACGAGATTCTGTATCTTTGTGAGACTGGTTTTCATTTTACGGTTGCTTTGCATCGCGTTCTTAGATTACATCTGTAGCATGAGTGGAGAGATTGACAAATAAGTTTCTAGGATCGTTGGAGATAATTGCTGATATCTGAGGGGGATATAATAATAATGGTAACACTTATGTGAAGTGCTTATTACTAAGTGCTAAGCACTTTTCAAGCTTTATCTGTGTCACTTCACTTATTACTCATAACGGTGATGTAAGTACTCTTATTAACCTTGTTTGCTACAAGAGGAAGTGAAAGCACATTGTTTGAATGGAGAATAGTTTTATAAGTGATATGTTCGTAGTGACCTTTGTTTTCTCTGCACCTTTAAAAAAAAATAAATATATTTATTTATTTTTGGCTGCATTGGGTCTTCATTGCTGCACGCGGGCTTTTTCTAGTTGCGGCGAGCGGGGTCTACTCTTTGTTGTGGTGCACGGGCTTCTCATTACGTGGCTTCTCTTGTTGCAGAGCATGGGCTCTAGGCGCGCGGGCTTCAGTAGTTGTGGCGCATGGGCTTAGTTGCTCCGCGGCACGTGGGATCTTCCCGGACCAGGGTTCGAACCGTCCCCTGCATTGGCAGGCAGCTTCTTAACCACTGCGCCACCTCTCTGCACCTTTTAACTGTGTAGACTTGGGAGGGCTGTTCGGCTTGAGTCTCAAGCTCAAATGGGCCTGATCACAAATGTTAATTTGATCTTGACTCTGTAGTGTTTCCATTTTTCTCTGATGCATGTAGCTGCTATGTACAGAGTCATTTGTAAACGGAGAACCACTTTCATGAGTGAGGAATCATTGGTTACCTGGCTTGTGTTTAATGAGAGCATGTTCACGTTATACCTGACACTACTCTCAGTGTGACACTTCCCAGGAAGGGCATCTAGATGCTCCTTTAGAATAGCCATTTGGGGACTTCCCTGGTGGTGCAGTGGTGAAGAATCCGCCTGCCAGTGCAGGGGACACGGGTTCAAGCCCTGGTCCGGGAAGATCCCACATGCCGCAGAGCAACTAAGCCCGTGTGGCACAACTACTGAGCCCACGTGCCACAACTACTGAAACCCGCGCACGTAGAGCCCGTGCTCCGCAACAAGAGAAACCACCGCAATGAGAAGCCCGCGCACTGCAACGAAGAGTAGCCCCTGCTCGTCACAACTAGAGAAAGCCCGTGCACAGCAATGAAGACCCAGTGCAGCCAAATAAATAAGTAGAATAGAATAGCCATTTGTATAATAACTACATTGTCTTACAAGTAATATGTAAAAATATATTAATATAGCTTTATCTCTTCATTTGTAGCCTATAATAAGTCTGTAATTTTCTACATTGTGTATATATATATGTTTCTATTAATTTTAAACCCCATTGATACAAAATAGAAAGATTTTGCCAATTTGTTTACAGATTACTGAATCTGGTCATTTCTATACAAGTATTTTTGAATTGCTTGTAATCTCTTTATAACCACAGTTTTATTTGCTATATAATTATACACAATAGCCAAAAGGTAGAAGCAACCCAAATATCTATCAACAGACGAACGGATAAACAGAATGGTATATACACATGATGAAGTATTATTTAGCCTTAAAAAGAAGGAAATTTTGACATATGCTACAGCATGGATGAGCCTTGAAGATATTATGCCAAGTGAAATAAGCTGGACACAAAAGGGCAATATGGTATGATTCCACTTATATGAGGTCAAACTCCTAGAGAGAGGTCAGACTCCTAGAGAAAAAAAGTAAAGTGGTGGTTGCCTGGAGTGCAAGTCGGGGGATGGGGAGTTACTGCTTAATGGGCACAGAATTTCCTTTTGGAAAGGTGAAAAAGTTCTGGAGATAGATGGTGGCAATGGCTGTAAAACGACGTAAATGTGCTTAATGCTACCGAACCGCACACTTAAAAATGGTTAAAATGGCAAATTTTATGTTATATATGTTTTACCACACTAAAAATTATAAAAATTTCCTGATGTATCACTACTTATCTCTAAGTTGGCCATCTGAACCTAGTGAAATCCATTGATTCTAATAATTGTTAAATCTATTGCATCCAGAGTTTAGAGCCAGAAAACCCAAACCATAGCTTGTTCTCCCTGAAGTTTTCAGATGGCTAGACCGTGATGAACAGTGGATTTCATGAAGTCAGAATTCTTAAATGCTCATGTTCTCCTTGCCAACATTTTACACTAATAGTTCTGTTGCATAAATTAATGTTCAGTTTAAAAGATACACAACTTTTTCTCTGAAATTTATTTATGCTTATGAAGAAGTATGGTCATAGGGAAACTCAGTTTACTAGAGTTTGCCACAGGAAAAGATAGAGAGATGCTTGGCATTGCTTATTGTTCAATTAATTTTTTCCTTTTTCCAAAATTAGACCAAGAAAATATTCTGTTTTTATAAATGATTCTAGTTCAGAAGTGGGTTTTATGTGCTTTTTGTTAATCTCGAAATTAAGTGTTGTTTTGATTGTCTCTGATAATGGAGCAGACCAGATTTAACTTTCATGTTTATAAGTAGGTGCTTGCCTTCTTCCATCTTCCTAGTTCATTGTGTAAGAGGCATTCTCTCTCTAGTCATTTTTCTTTTTTATTAAGGTAGAATTCACATAAAATTGACCATTTTAAAGCGAACAATTCAGTGACATTTCGTACATTAACAATGTTGTATGACTAGCATCTCTGTCTAGTTTCAAAACATTCTTATCACCCGAAAAGGAAACCCTGTACTCATTAAGCAGTTACTCATCCAGTCTCCCTCCTGGTAACCACCAGTCTGCTTTTTGTTTCTATGGATGATTTACCTGTTCTGGATGCAAGCTTACTTCGTTTTATTGTGCTTTTGCTTTACTGCATTTTAAATTTTTTTTTTTTTTTTTTAACAAATTGAAGGTTTGTGGGAACCCTGCAGCTAGAAAGTCTTTTGGTGCCATTTTTCCAACAGCATTTGCTTACTTCGTGTCTTTGTGTCACATTTTAGTAATTCTTGCAATATTTCAAACTTTTTCATTATTATATTTGTTCTGGTGATTAGTGATCTTTGATATTACAATTGTAATTGTTGTGGGGTGACACGAACTGTGCCTATATGAGTTGGCAAACTTAATTGATAAATGTGTGTGTTCTGACTGCCCCCCGAATGGCTGTTCCCCGTTACTCTCCCTCTCCTTGAGCCTCCCTATTCCCTGAGATACAACAATATTGAAATTAGGCCAATTAATAGCCCTACAATGGCCTCTAAGTGTTCAAGTGAAAGGAAGGGTTGCACGTTCTCACTGTAAATCAAAAGCTAGAAATGATTAAGCTCGGTGAGGAAGGCATGTCAAAAGCTCAGCCTCTTGCACCAGTTAGCCAAGCTGGGAATGGAAAGGAAAAGTTCTTGAAGGAAATTAAAAGTCCTACTCCAGTGAACACATGAATGATAAGAAGGCACAACAGCCTTATGGTTGATAGGCAGAAAGTTTTAGTGGTCTGGATAGATGATCAGACCAGCCACCACATTTCCTTAAGCCAAAGCCTAATCCATAGCAAGCTCTCTCTTCAGTTCTTTGAAGGCTGAGAGAGGTTAAGGAAGCTGCAGAAGAAAAGTTTGAAGCTAGCAGAGGTTGGTTCATGAGGTTTATGGAAAGAAGCCATTTCTATACCATAAAAATGCAAGGTGAAGCTGCAAATGGTGATGTAGAAGCTGTAATAAGTTATCCAGAAAGTCTAGATAAGACAATTAATGATGGTGGCTACACTAAACAACAGATTTTCAATGTAGACAAAACTCTCACAGCTAGAGAGGAGAAGTCAATGTCTGGCTTCAGGAACAGGCTGACCCTCTTGTTAGGGGCTAATGCAGCTGATGGATTTAAGTTGAAGCTGATACTCATTTACCATTCCTAAAATCCTAGGGTCCTTGTGAATTATGGGCCTGTGCCCATAAATGGAAAAACAAAGCTTGGATGACAGCACATCAGTTTACAACATAATTTACTTAATGTTTTAAGCTCACTGTTGAGACCTAGTGCTCAGGAAAAAAGGATTCCTTCCAAAATATTAATGCTCATTGACAATGCACCTGGTCACCCAAGAGCTCTGATGAAGATGTACAGTGAGATTAATACTGTTTTCACGCCAGCTAACACAACATCCATTCTGTAGCCGACAGATCAAGGAGTTATTTTGAATTTCAAGTCTTGTTAATTTAAGAAATATATTTCATAAGGCTATAGCTGCCATAGTTAGTGATTCCTTTGGTGGGTCTGGATAAAGTAAAGCCATTAAGAATATTTGTGATTCATGGGAAGAGGTCAAAATATCAACATACACAGGAGTTTGGAGGAAGTTGATTCTAATCCTCATGGATGACCTTGATTGGTTTAAGACTTCAGTGGAGGAAGTAACTGAAGATGTGGAAATAGCAAGAGAACTAGAATTAGAAGTAGAGCCTGAAGATGTGACTGAATTGCTGTAATCTCATGATCAAACTAACAGATGAGGAGTTGCTTCTTATGGATGAATAAAGAAAGTGGTTTCTGGAGATGGAATCTACTCCTGGTGAAGATACTGTGAAGATTGTTGAAATGACAATAAAGGATTTAGAATATTACATAAACTTAGTTGATAAAGCAGGGCAGGGTTTGAGAGAACTAACTCCAATTTTGAAAGAAGTTCTACTATGGGTAAAATAGTATCAAACAGCATTACATGCTACCGAGAAATCGTTCATGAAAGGAAGAGCCAGTCGCTGAGGCAGACTTCATTGTTGTCTTATTTTAAGAAGTCGCCACGACCACCCCAGCCTTCACCCTAATCAGCAGCATCAACATCAATGTAAGACCCTACACCAGCATAAGGAGAATGACTGAAGGCTCAGATAATGGGTAGCAGTTTTTAGCAGTAAGTTATTTTTAAATTAAGGTATATACATTGTTTACTTAGACATAATGCTATCGCACACTTAATAGACTACAGTACAGTGTAAACATAACTTGTACACACTGTGAAACCAAAAAGTTTGTGTGACTCACTTTATTGCAATATTTGCTTTATTGCTGTGGTCTGGAACTGAATGTGCAATATCTCTGAGGTATGCCTGTATTTCATATCAGTGGAGTCTTAAAATATGTGTTCTTCCGTGTCTGGTTTCTTTCACTTAGCATAATGTTTTCTAGGTTAGTTCACGTAGCATGTATCAATACTTCACTCCTTATGATTGAGTAATATTCCTTATATGTATATAACACAATTTGTTTATCCACTCATCTGTTGATCCTTTAGTCATTTTTTATTAAAAACATAATCTAAAACCAGCTTATTCATTCGTACGGTGAACATTTATGAAGCATCCATTATGTGTCAGGCAATGTGTTGGGTCCCAAGGATATAAAAATGGCCATCATTTATAATTATAATGTGATACCTGCTGTAGTAGAGGTGTAACACAGTGTTTATACAACATACGGGGTGGAGTGGTTAACACTGCTTGACAGGTGGATCTAATTCATCTTGCAAGCAGATTTTTCTGATGGCAAAGAGAAGACTATATAGATGTATTTCGTTCATTATAACTGTAGATCTCTATATTTGAAATGATAAGGTAGGTTCTTGAGGAGAGTACTCTTTATGGTGTTCTACTACAGGTCACTGACAATAATTTTAGCTATTTTATTTCTAAGCTGTTTAGTCCCTCGTTGTATATTACCTAAGGGGATAAGTGTTCTCATAAACTAGTTCCTTGGTCTGCCTAAGAATAGACCAAGATGCAGATGAGAGGCTTTTAGAGATTTGGGTTAGACTGTACTTACCACCACAGATTGATTGATTATGTTCCAGTTGAATTCAGAGTGTATTAGCAGAACATAGGCAGCCATAAACTACCACCTTATATTTCTTTGAAGCCAACCTGCTACAGGAAGGTCGAGTCAGTTTCTGAGAAGAAGTTCTCTGTACATACTACTTTTCTCCTTCAGCAATCTTATGCTCTTAACTTCAGTGATGGCACAGCTCTCTGTTCAGTTGTCAAAAGTTGATAAATTAGTTTGAGATGTAGAACTGGAATGAGTCTTATATGAAAGCCTTGGAAATATAAAGTATGGTGGGAAATATAGAAAGAACAGATTTAAGATTTACTAGGAGAGAGTGCTAATGAGACATTAATGGGAGGTTTTTAAAAAAATTTTTCAGCCTACAACACAGCAGTCACCTCAGGATGAGCAGGAAAAGCTCTTGGATGAAGCCATACAGGCTGTGAAGGTCCAGTCATTCCAGATGAAGAGATGCCTGGTAAGAAGGACAGTTGCAGTCTGTGTATTCCTAAGAACGCATATGCAGTGTTCTCTAAAGTTGTATACTCTAAAGTGTATACTGCACTACTGCTTCTGGTAAATCTAATCTTCAGTCCCACTTCCCTCAAGCACTGCTTGGAGCAGTTTCAACAGATAGCCCTGTTGAAATATTGACTTACCATTATATTTATGTTTTGAGATTGTCTGTCTTCCCTACTAGAATGTAAGCTCCATGAGGACGAGAGACCCTGACTCCTATTTACACGTCACTATATTATCACCATACCCTATCTCACCTGAATTACTAGGCTTATTAGTTCTGTACCTCAGAACTGAGGAGTATTTGACATATAATCATTGCTTAATAAATATTGGTTGAACAAATGGATTTAAATGCTTTCCATTTGAATTATTCAGCTTTTCCCCCTTATCTTGAAGGCTTTTATTTTTGTCCTGAATAGATACATTTTTTGCAGGAACTACCTTAAAAATTAGACCTATTTATATATTTTCATACTCTGAAAGGGTAGGAGATTATCTGTGTAGAAACTATAAATTCTCTGGATTAAAATTTAAGAAATGGAACCAAATAGGCTGGTACTTCAAGTTGTAAATTGCTGTGTTGATGATGATAATAATATCTTGCCTTTGTAAAGTGTCTTAGAGTTTCTAAAGCTTAGTAATATGCTCTTTTAACCAGTTGTATCATTGTATTGCTTTTCTCACAAACCAATTTGTAAAAACAAAACTCTTGGAATGGAGAAAATTGGTGAGCGTGGAGCTTGCTATTGCTTGCTTCTGTCTTTTTCTGTGTATGAATAGTGTTTCCTGTATCTAAAGGAATTGTCTGCATTTATGTGTTAAGTGGGACACATGGACATTTGTAAGGAGGAAAGCATACTTAAAGGAGTAGTCATTCCAGACATCTCTGAAGAGTATTTAACCTATGACCAAACCATTGTCAGAATAGTATCTTGCTTCAAAAGAATCAGTATGCCAGTTTTCTTGATTGCAGGTAAAATATGAATTGGTGGAGTTATAGTTTCAGAGTTGCTAGGGGTTGTAAAGACAAGTTATTGCCAGGAAGCTTGCAGCCCTAGATAAATTAGATTTGCTAAGCTTTGCAGCCCTGGTGAGGAATTATGTATCTTATTCTTTACAATAAAGAGAAGGCAGGGTGAAACTAAGCTTGATTTTTATGTGATTAAAATAATTTAGGTGCTGTATACTTATAAAACTGTGTAACAGATCCTTGGTGAAAGAGTTTATATAACCAAGTTAAATGTTTATTTAAATTAAGCATTCTCACCAATTCTCTTGGTATTTCTGTAGGACAAAAACAAGCTTATGGATGCTCTGAAACATGCTTCTAATATGCTTGGTGAACTCCGGACTTCTATGTTATCACCAAAGAGCTACTATGAACTTTGTATCTTTTGAATGTTGAAGAATGAACATTTTGATCCTACTTTTTTCTCGATAAGGCCATATTTTGTTTGTTCCTTAAGTTTTTCTGAAGTTGTGTTATTTTCTTAACCAAATAGTACTCCTTCTCCATGCAGATGTGCTCAGTGAGAAAAAGAAAAACTTAGTATCGGAAATCCTTTTTCTATGCTTAATTTCAAGTGGATTGTTGTTACATCTCAATTTTCAGACTCTCATGAAGGTTATTGAAAGTATTAGACAACTGGTTCTTTTTTTTTTTTTTTAATTTGTTTTGGGCTGTGCTGGGTCTTTGTTGCTGTGCGCGGACTTTCTCTATTTTCGGCGAGCAGGGGCTACTCTTCGTTGCGGTGCGCAGGCTTCTCATTGCAGTGGCTTCTCTTGTTGTGGAGCACAGGCTCTAGGCTTGCAGGCTTCAGTAGTTGTAGCACGCTGGCTCAGTAGTTATAGCACGCTGGCTCAGTAGTTGTGGCTCACAGGCTCCAGAGCACAGGCTCAGTAGTTGTGGCGCACGGGCTTAGTTCCTCCGTGGCATGTGGGATCTTCCTGGACCAGGGCTCGAACCCGTGTCCCCTGCATTGGCAGGTGGATTCTTAACTACTGCGCCACCAGAGAAGTCCCTAGGCAGTTGGTTCTTTAATGCTAAAATTTTGTCATGCAGGACTCCGAAATGGAAAGGAAATCAATGCTTTGCCATTTCAAAACCCTTTAGTAGTCTGACAGGCAATCTTATTTTTGTTGCCTTGGTTTACCAGACATCTTTTAAAACCCTCATTTTAAAGTAGGGAAGGCCCAGAAGAAATTCTGTCTTTACTTAATTTAAAAATGCTCTCATACATGACTAACATTTAAGAAATTTGCCCAATATGGTAGTTCCCTGGTGGCTTAGTGATTACGATTCTAGGTTTTCACTGCCATGGCCCAGGTTCAGTCCCTCATTGGGGAACTAAGATCCCACAAGCTGCGTGGTGTGGCCAAAAAATAAAAAATAAATAAAAAAAGAAATGGCAATATGAAAAAAAAGAAAAAAAAAGAAATTTGCCCAATAATTTAATGACTCCAACAAGTTGCAGAGTATTGCTTAGGTTGACTTAGCTTTGAATCCTTAATGATAATTAAAAGATATGGCTATTTCTGATGAACTACACTACTTGGAAGTTTACCTGACAGATGAGTTTGCTAAAGGAAGAAAAGTGGCAGATCTCTATGAACTTGTACAGTATGCTGGAAACATTATCCCAAGGCTGTAAGTTATTAAGACTCTGAGGGCTTTTATATCTGCATTTCCTACTCTATGCTATATCCTTTAAAATCAGCAGCTTTTTTAAACCAAGTTTAAGGTTATTTAATTTCTTAACAAATAGAGGTTAACATTTTGATAGTGATTAAGGTTTTAGAGTATAATTAGTTTTACTTTTTATAGATTATTGAGGAACTTTGGAAATAGAAAAAATGGACATATTTTGTTTAATTTCTTGACTACTAGAAAAATTAATATAATGACAATTATAAGAGACCTAATGTGTTTAAAGGTGATGATATTTATATATAAAAATGGAGGGGTGTCAGTAAACAGTTATATTTTAAATCAAATGATATTTTCTTCATTGTGCAGGAGAAAACCTGCTCCCTGTCTTGTTTTTTTTTTAATGTTTGTATATGCTATGTTTGAATATAATCAAATTCTTGACTTGAGTATTTTATATTTCTAATCTAATGTTGCCTCATAATTCTTCTAGTTATCTGTTGATCACAGTTGGAGTTGTATATGTCAAGTCATTTCCTCAGTCCAGGAAAGATATTTTGAAAGATTTGGTAGAAATGTGCCGAGGTGTGCAGCACCCCTTGAGAGGTCTATTTCTTCGAAATTATCTACTTCAGTGTACCAGAAACATCTTACCTGATGAAGGAGAGCCAACAGAGTAAGTGCTTTTCTTTCTTGATTTAATTGTAGTATTTTTTTGTTGTAAAACATACAAAAAGTATAGAAAAGTATATAGAATAAAATAAATATCAATAATTCTCCTGCCCAGAGTCAGCCACTGGTAGCATTTTTTTTTTTTTTTTTTTTTTTTTGCGGTACGCGGGCCTCTCACTGTTGTGGCCTCTCCTGTTGTGTAGCACAAGCTCCAGATGTGCAGGCTCAGCGGCCATGGCTCACGGGCCCAGCTGCTCCGCGGCATGTGGGATCTTCCCGGACCAGGGCACGAACCCGTGTCCCCTGCATCGGCAGGCAGACTCTCAACCACTGTGCCACCAGGGAAGCCCCACTGGTAGCATTTTGTGTATAGATTTCCTTTGAGACACAGAACTCCTCAATATATGTGGTGTGATACAAAATGTACTGTTACGAAAATTATGTGTGGATTATTAATACCTGCTTTTTTCATGCAACATAATTGAGAGCATTTTTTCATTCCATCAGATATTCTTTGAAAATGTGACTTTTTAAATGAGTTACATTTTGAAAATGGTATTTGTGATAAAATAATGAAATATGCTTAACTTTTTCTATGCGCTAGCCAGTTTTCATATTGTCTCTTGAATGTCTTGTCAGTTTTTATAATTTGTCAACTTCTAGTTACCCCAGAGCATTAGTGATTTTAATTATCTGTGCACACAAATTAGATATTAACTCCAAAACAGAAAACAAAAAGCCATTCAGAGAGAGCCCTATCTCTTATGTGAGCAGTATTCCAGCATCCGAGTCCATTGTGCTTTTATCCCACAAAAAGGGTAGATGGTCAGCCTGCTGTGGTCTCATCCAACTGGGTGTATTATTCATGAGACACATTCCCTTGATTGAGGAACTTAATTCCCTTTTTCTAAAGTTTATTCATTTAATTCTAATGTGTATATTTTAGTGGTTCTTAGTATATCTGCATCATTTCCTTTTCAAAAGAAAAACTTTAATAAAAATTTAACTAATGCACAAGACAAAAAGTTTAAATGGTATAGAAAAGATAAAAATTTAACAGTGTAGAGAAGATGGTGAGGTTATTTGCTTTATTAAGATTTGACTCAGTTTTGAGCATTTAATTAGGCAATCAGCAAAAAATTTTGAAAACTACTAAGTTCCCCATCTTAGGAGATGTAAAAATAAGGAGGAAATACTTGGTATCTTCCCTTGCAGAGCTTACAAAGCTTATACTCCAATTGAAAACATAAAATATTCAACAATAAAATGATGAGATAACAGTGACACTTGTAAGTGTCAATGTTTTTAGGCCTTTTGAATTAATGGAATACAATTCCAAGAACAAGTTTAGTTGGCCCAGGAAAGGGAGTGGCGGGGGGAAGCGTTTTGTCCCTTTACACTTGAACTGTGTCCTCTCCCTAATATTTTTTTCTCTTGAGTCTGTTCCCTTTGAAATTGAGCACTAAGCCAGTGAGCTTGAAAGTGTCTTTCATAAAGCATTTGGTATATTAAAGAGGTAAGAAGGAAATGCACAAAGAAGAGGAATAGTAGTAATTTTTCCTATAATTTAAATTTAATTTCCTATAATTTAAATAGTAATTTTTCCTATAATTTAAATTCCTATAATTTTTTCCATTTCTTTGCAGTGAAGAAACAACTGGTGATATCAGTGATTCCATGGATTTTGTACTACTCAACTTTGCAGAAATGAACAAGCTCTGGGTTCGAATGCAACATCAGGGACATAGCCGAGATAGAGAAAAAAGAGAACGAGAAAGACAAGAACTAAGAATTTTAGTGGGAACAAATTTGGTGCGCCTCAGTCAGTTGGAAGGTGTAAATGTGGAACGTTACAAACAGGTTTATATCTTTTTACTTCTCATCTTTTCTTATGTTGTGAGATGTAAATTGAAGTCTGATTTTTAAAAATTTTTTTTTTTTTTTTTTTTTTGCGGTACACGGGCCTCTCACTGCTGTGGCCTCTCCTGCTGCGGAGCACAAGCTCCGGATGCGCAGGCTCAGCGGCCATGGCTCATGGGCCTAGCCTCTCCGTGGTATGTGGGATCTTCCCAGACCAGGGCACGAACCTGCATCCCCTGCATCGGCAGGCGGACTCTCAACCACTGCGCCACCAGGGAAGCCCTAAAATTGAAATTTTTTAAAAATAATATTACACTGAAAACCATTGACAATCAAAGAAGACTTAAATAAACTAAAAGATATATATTTTGAGTCTGTGCTTGTGGTTTGGAAGACTCAATGATAACAAGATACCAATTTTCTTTAAATTGAGATTTAGTTTATTTTAACTATAGATTTACTCTAAAGCTACAATAAGATAATGTGGTATTGGTGAAAGGGATAAACACATACATCAGTGGAGAATAAATCAGGAATTAGCAAACCTTTTCTATAAAGGACCAGATAGTACATATTTTTGGTTTTGCAAGCCATATAGTTTGCAGCTACTAAATTCTGCCAATGTAGTGCAAAAGCAGGGAAATACAATGTGGAAACAATGTACAAAAATGGGCATTAAACTAGATTTGCTGACCCCTAGAAGGGATGATCCAGAATAGATCCACATGTATATATAATCAACTATTGTTGATAAGGGTGCAAAGGCAACCTTTTCAACAAGTGATTCTGCAACAATTGGGCATCTGTATGCAAACAAAGCCTCTGAACTGCAACCCATTCTCATGTAGAGAAGCTAAAAATAATTGATCAAAGTCATAAGTGTGAAATATGCAACTATGAAACTTTTAGAAGAAAACACGAAATATTTGTAATTACATAAAGCTTGAATTACATAAAGCTTTCCTAGGACACAAAAAGGACAAACCATAAAAGAAAAAAAACTGATGACATGGACTTTTGGCTTTTATAAAATAGAAACCCAGAATTTTTTATTTAAAAATTCTGTAAAATTTCAAAGTTTAGTCTAGAGATGAAGTATAGGTCAGAAAAATCTAAAATATGATTTTTAAACTACTAGCTCAAATGTGTTATTAGAGGAGTGACTTAGGATTTTGAAAATAATTTTTTAACTCCTAAAATTTTTTTTTTCTCTTTTCAGATTGTTTTGACTGGCATATTGGAGCAAGTTGTGAATTGCAGAGATGCTTTGGCTCAAGAATATCTCATGGAGTGTATTATTCAGGTAGGTGAGAACATTTCAGGGTATTAAAGAACTCATTATATATTTCATTAATTTTCATTGTTTTGGAAAAAAATCTTGATTGAAGAGAAATTAAACTTTCCTGAATAAATCCCTTTCTCCTATTAATGTAACAACTTGGTCTTTGTATTGATGTCTTTTTCTCCCCAAAATGTAGGAAAGATTAATCTCCAAGTTTTCTAGGTATCGTTAGTTTTAGTTTAATTGTAGGTGTACTTTGGAATTGGTTCAAGATGGCGGAGTAGAAGTACTTGCACTCACCCCCTTTTGCGAGAGCACCAGAATCACAACTCACTGCTGAACGATCATTGACAGGAAGCCACCGGAACTCACCAAAAAGCATACCCCACATTCCAAAGACTCCTGCCGCAATGAGACAGTAGGAGGGGCACAATCATGATAAAATCAATCCTGTAACCAGTGGGTGGGTGACTCACAAACTGGAGAACAATTATACCTCAAAAGTCCACCCACTGGAGTGAAGGTTTTGAGCCCCACCTCAGGCTTCCCAACCTGGGGGTCTGGCAAAGTGAGGAGAAATCCCCAGAGAATCAGACTTTGAAGGCCAGTGGGGTTTGACTGCAGGACTTTGACAGGAATGGGGGGAACAGAGACTGTACTCTTGGAGGGCACACACAAAGTACTGTGTGCACCAGGACCAAGGGGGAAGGAGCAGTGACACCACAGGAGACTGAGCCAGACCTACCTGATAGTGTTGGAGGGTCTCCTACAGAGGCAGTGGGTGGCTGTGGCTCACTGCAGGGACAAGGACACTGGCAGCAGAAGTTCTGGGAAGTACTTCTTGGCATGAGTCCTCCCAGATTCCGTCATTAGCCCCACCAAAGAGCCTTGTAGGCTCCAGTGTTGGATTGCCTCAGGCAAAACAACCAACAGGGAGGGAACTCAGCCTCACCCATCAGCAGACAAGCAGATTAAACTTTTCCTGAGCTCTGCCTACCAGAGCAACACCCAGCTCTACCCACCACCAGTCCCTCCTAACAGGAAGCTTGCACAAGCCTCTTAGAGAGCCTCATACACCAGAGGGCAGATAGCAGAAGAAAGAAGAACTACAGGCTTGCAGCTTGCCGAATGAAAACTACAATCACAGAGAGATAGACAAAATGAAAAGGCAGAGGACTATGTCCCAGATGAAGGAACAAGATAAAACCCTGGAAAAACAACTAAATGAAGTGGAGATAGGCAACCTTCCAGAAGAAGAATTCCGAATAATGATACTGAAGATGATCCAAGACCTCGGAAAAGGGGTGGAGGCAAAGATTGAGAAGATGCAAGAAATGTTTAACAAAGACCTAGAAGAATTAACGAACTAACAAACAGATGAACAATACAATAACTGAAATGAAAAATACACTAGAAGAAATCAATAGCAGAATAACTGAGGCAGAGAAGAATGGGTAAGTGACCTGAAGACAATGGTAGAAATCATTGCGGCGAAAGAGAATAAAGAAAAAAGAATGAAAAGAAATGAAGACAGCCTAAGAGACCTCTGGGACAACATTAAACGCACCAACGTTGGCATTATAGGGGTCCCAGAAGGAGAAGAGAGAAAGAAAGGACCCGAGAAAATATTTGAAGAGATTATAGTCGAAAACTTCCCTAACGTGGGAAAGGAAATAGCCATCCAAGTCCAGGAAGTGCAGAGAGTCCCATACAGGATAAACCCAAGGAGAAACTCTGAGACGCATAGTAATCAAATTGACAAAGATAAGGACAAAGAAAAATTATTAAAAGGAACAAGGGAAAAATGACAACATACAAGGGAACTCCCATAAAGTTAACAGCTGATTTCTCAGCAGAAACTCTGCAAGCCAGAAGGGAGTGGCATGATATATTTAAAGTGATGAAAGGGAAGAACCTACAATACAGAATACTCTACCCAGCAAGGATCTTATTCAGATTTGATGGAGAAATCAAAAGCTTTACAGACAAGCAAAAGCTAAGAGAACTCAGCACCACCAAACCAGCTCTACAACAAATGCTAAAGAAACTTCTCTAAGTGGGAAACACAAGAGTAGAAAAGGACCTACAAAAACAAATCCAAAACAATTAAGAAAATGGTAATAGCAACATATATATCGATAATTACCTTAAATGTGAATGGGTTAAATGCTCCAACCAAAAGATACAGACTGGCTGAATGGGTACATAAACAAGACCATATATATGCTGTCTACAAGAGACCCACTTCAGACCTAGGGACACGTACAGACTGAAAGGAGGGGATGGAAAAAGATACTCCATGCAAATGGAAATCAAAAGAAGCTGGAGTAGCAATACTCATATCAGATAAGATAGATTTTAAAATAAAGACTGTTACAAGAGATAAGGAAGGACCCTACATTAATGATCAAAGGATCAATCCAAGAAGAAAACATAACAATTATAAATATTTATGCACCCAACATAGGAGCACCTCAATACATAAGGCAAATGCTAACAGTGATAAAAGGGGAAATCAACAGTAACACAGTAATACTGGCAGACTGTAACAGCCCACTTACACCAATAGAGAGATCATCCAGACAGAAAATAAATAATAAACACAAGCTTTAAATGACAAAATAGACCAGATAGACTTAATTGATTTTTATAGGACATTCTACCCAAAAGTAGAAGAACACACTTTTTTCTCAAGTGCACACGGAACATTCTCCAGAATAGATCGCATCTTGGGTCAAAAATCAAGCCTTGGAAAATTTAAGAAAACTGAAATTGTATCAAGCATCTTTACTGACCACAACACTATGAGATTAAAAATCAATTACAGGAAAAAAAAACTATAAAGCACACAAACACATGGAGGCTAAATAGTGCACTGCTAAATAACCAAGAGATCACTGAAGAAATCAAAGAAGAAATTTAAAAATGCCTAGAAACAACTGACAATGAAAACACAATGATCCAAAACCTATGGGACACAGCAAAAGGAGTTCTAAGAGGGAAGTTTACAGCAATTCAAGCCCACCTCAAGAAACAAGAAAATTCTCAAATAAACAATCTAATTTTACACCTAAAGCAACTAGAAAAAGAAGAACAAACAAAACCCAAAGTTGCTAGAAGGAAAGAAATCATAAAGATCAGAGCAGAAATAAATGAAATAGAAACAAAGAAAACAATAGCAAAGATCTATAAAACTAAAAGCTGGTTCTTTGAGAAGATAAACAAAATTGATAAACCTTTAGCCAGGCTCATCAAGAAAAAGAGGGAGAGGACTCAAATCAATAGAATTAGAAGTGAAAAGGAGAAGTTAACAATGGACACCACAGAAATACAAAGCATCGTAAGAGACTACTACAAGCAATTCTATGCCAATAAAATAGACATCCTGGAAGAAATGGACAAATTCTTAGAAAGATATAACCTTCCAAGACTGAACCAGGAAGGAATAGAAATTATGAACAGACCAATCACAAGTAATGAAATTGAAACTGTGATTAAAATCTTCCAACAAACAGAAGTCCAGGACCATATGGCTTCACAGGTGAATTTTGTCATACATTAAGAGAAGAGCTAACACCCAGTCTTCTCAAACTCTTAATATTGCAGAGGAGGGGACACTTCCAAACTCATTCTATGAGGCCATCCTCACCCTGATACCAAAACCAGACAAAGATACTACAAAAAAAGAAAATTACAGACCAATATCACTGATGAATATAGATGCAAAAATCCACAACAAAATACTAGCAAACAGAATCCAGTAACACATTAAAAGGCTCATACACCATGATAACTGGGATGCAAGGATTCTACAATATATGCAAATCAGTGTGACACACCATATTAACAAATTGAAGGATAAAAACAATACGATTATCCCAATAGATGCCGCAAAAGCTTTTGACACTAGTCAACACCCATTTATGATAAAAACTCTCCAGAAAGTGGGCATAGAGGGAACCTATCTCAACATAATAAAGGCCATATATGACAAACCCACAGCAAACATCATTCTCAATGGTGAAAAACTGAAAGCATTTCCTCTAAGATCAGGAACAAGATAAGGATGTCCACTCTCGCCACTGTTATTCAACATAGTTTTGGAAGTCCTAGCCATGGCAATCCAAGAAGAAAAATAAATAAAAGGAATACAAATTGGAAAGGAAAAAGTTACACCATCTCTGCAGGTGACATACTGTATGTAGAAAATCCTAAAGATGCCACCAGGAAACTACTAGAAGTAATCAATGAATCTGGTAAAGTTGCCGGATACAAAATTAATACACAGAAATCTCTTGCATTCCTATAAACTAACAACAAAAGATCAGAAAAAGAAATTAAGGAAACAATCCCATTCACCATTGCAACGAAAAGAATAAAATACCTAGGAAAAACTTACCTAAGGAGGTAAAAGACTATAAGACACTGATGAAAGAAATCAGAGGTGACACAAACAGATGGAGAGAGATACCATGTTCTTGAATTGGAAGAATCAATATTGTGAAAATGACTGTACTATGTAAAGCAATCTACAGATTCAATGCAATCCCGATCAAATTACCAATGGCATTTTTTATAGAACTAGAACAAAAGTCTTAAAATTTGTATGGATATACAAAAGACCCCAAATAGCCAAAACAATTTTGAGGAAAAAAAAATGGAGCTGAAGGAATCAGACTCCCTGACTTCAGACTATACTACAAAGCTACAGTAGTCAAGACAGTTTGGTACCGGCACAAAAACAAAAATATCAATGGAACAGGATAGAAAGCCCAGAGATAAACCCATGCACATATGGTCACGTTATCTTTGATAAAGGAGGCAAAAATACACAATGGAGAAAAGACAGTCTCTTCAATAAGTGGTGCTGGGAAAACTGGACAGCTACATGGAAAAGAATAAAATTAGAGCACTTCCTAACACCATACACAAAAATAAACTCAAAATGGATTAAAGACCTAAATGTAAGACTGGACACTATAAAACTCTTAGAGGAAAACACAAGAAGAACACTCTTTGACATAAATCACAGCCAAGATCCTTTTTGACCCACCTCCTAGAGTAATGGAAATAAAAACAAACAAATGGGACCTAATGAAACTTAGCAGCTTTTGCACAGCAAAGGAAACTATAAACAAGACAAAAAGACAGCCTTTGGAATGGGAGAAAATATTTGCAAAGAAATCAGCAAACAAGGATTAATCTCCCAAATACATAAACAGCTCATGCAGCTCAATATCGAAAACACAACCCAATCAAAAAATGGATGGAAGACCTAAATAGACATTTCTCCAAAGAAGACATACAGATGGCCAAGAGGCACATGAAAAGCTGCTCAACATTACTAATTATTAGAGAAATGCAAATCTAAACCACAATGAGGTATCACCTCACACTGGTTAGAACGACCATCATCAGAAAATCTACAAACAGTAAATGCTGGAGAGGGTGTGGAGAAAAGGGAACCCTCTTGCACTGTTGGTGGGAATGTAAATTGATAACAGCCACTATGGAGAACAGTATGGAGGTTCCTTAAAAAGCTAAAAATAGAATTACCATGTGACCCAGCAATTCCACTACTGGGCACATACCCAGAGAAAACCATAATTCAAAAAGACACATGCACCGAAATGTTCATTGCACACTATTTACAATAGCCAGGTCATGGAAGCAACCTAAATGCCCATCGACAGACGAATGGATAAAGAAGATGTGGTACATATATACAATGGAATATTACTCAGCTGTAAAAAAGAATGAAATTGGGTCATTTGTAGAGACGTGGGTGGACCTAGAGAGTGTCATACAGAATGAAGTAAGTCAGAGAAAAACAAATATCGTATATTAATGCATATATGTGTAATCTAGAAAAACGGTACAGATGAACTGGTTTGCAAGGCAGAAACAGAGACACAGATGTAGAGAACAAACATATGGACACTAAGTGGGGGAAGCGGGGGTGTGGGGTTGTGGTGGTGGGATGAATTGGGAGATTGGGATTGATATACGTACAGCAATGTGTATAAAATAGATAACTAATAGAACCTGCTGTATAGCACAGGGAGCTCTAGTTCGCTGTACAGTAGAAACTTAACACAACATTGTAAAACAACTATACCCCAATTAAAAAAAGAAAAAAGGAAAATAAAATAAAGACAGATTTGTTAACACTGCCAGATGGGCCATATTGGAAGCTGGTGCAAAGGAAAAATACTGATCTTCCTTAACTTAAAATTTTGATATTTTGGTTTTTCATTTTTTGGCACTACTGAGTCTCATTTTTCTTACCTGTGAAATGGGACTAACAGAGATCCTTGTAAAATTGTCAGGAGCATTAAATAGATAAATAAATATAAACCTGGAAAAAAAATTGTAGATGTACTTTGGTTAATAGAATATTTCTTTCTGGGGTTATGTTTAGAGAGGCTTAAAAGTGATGTATTTGAATTTGGTTTTATAAGACTAAAATGATTTTTTTCCCACAAATATGAACTTTAAATACTAAGTCCAGAATATTGTGTGAAATGCTTTTTCTAATTGATTTTTACTATTTGGTTTTAATAATAATTGAGTATTATTTGATTTTCAGGTTTTCCCTGATGAATTCCACCTTCAAACTCTGAATCCTTTTCTTCGGGCCTGTGCTGAGTTACACCAAAATGTAAATGTGAAAAACATAATCATTGCTTTAATTGATAGGTAAGAATTTCCGACACTGGAGGGCAAATGTTCTGACTTGGGAATAATGAATTTAAAACATTTTTGTGAATTCTTTTTTTCTCTTCCATCTTTATTAATATTTTTGATGTAGTTAACACTAGTTCTGTAAGTCTGAGTACTTACTAAGTCCTTGTCTAGCTTACACATGAAATAAGTTTAGCTCTTAATTGTACGGGGGTCATGGAGGTAATGTATTTTAATCTATGCATTTAATTGACATTTAAAGACATTATACAGACCTAAGATGTTATAAATGCAAATTTTATAAATCCAAAGATCACTGAAGAGCAAAACTTGTTTTTTACCATGATGAAAGTATCTTGGGCTTCCCTGGTGGCACAATGGTTAAGAATCTGCCTGCCAATGCAGGGGACACAGGTCTGATCACTAGTTCAGGAAGATCCCACATGCCATGGAGCAACTAAGCCTGTGCGCCACAACTACTGAGCCTGTGCTCTAGAGCCTGTGAGACACAACTACTGGGCCCACGTGCCACAACTACTGAATCCTGCGTGCCTAGAGCCCGTGCTCCGCAATGAGAAGCCACCACAGTGAGAAGCCCGCTCACCACAACGAAGAATAGCCCCCGCTCGCCGCAACTAAAGAAAGCCCACGCACAGCTATGAAGACCCAACACAGCCAAAAATAAATGAATTAATTAAAAAAAAAAAGAAAGTTATCTTTCAGTGGGAACCAGTTTGATCTGGAGTCTTCTTTATCAAGTAGCCATAAATATAGATGATTAAGAATGTTCAGGTAATCACTGCATCATCACATGTTTTTAAGGAATAATTTTCAAGTATTAAAAACGTTAGTAAATCCTCTTTAAGTTTGACTTCTTTAGCCCTTGGTCTTTGTTAAAAGTATAAAACTCGGCCTTCAATGATAGCTTTAATGAGTGCCTGCTGGGTGCTAGTACATAGTATGTGTCCTGCTTGTGAGCATACACTCATTGACATTATGAAACCAGAAACCCAAGGGAAGATTTATTTCTTCAAATACCTTTTATTATATTTTAAATATCTAAATTATTAGTTTTAAAGTCTGAGAATTTATATAGCAGAATTCTCCCAATTGTCAGTCCTGGACATTAAGAATTATAAATTACTTGGGCATGCTCTTTTTTTTTTTTTTTCCTTTTTTAAAGCATTTCTCTTTTTTAATTAATTTATTTTATTTTTTGACTGCACTATGTGTTAGTTGTGGCATGTGGGATTTTCGTTGAGGCGTGCGGGATCTTTTGTTGTGGCACGCGGGCTTTCTAGTTGTGGTATGCGGATTTTCTCTCTGTAGTTGTGGCGCGCGGGCTTCTTTCTAGTTGTGGTACACGGGTTTTCTCTCTCTTGTTGTGGCATGTGGGCTCCAAGGCTCATGGGCTCTGTAGTTTGCGGCACACAGACTCTCTAGTTGAGGTGTGCGAGTTCAGTAGTTGTGGCCTGGAGGCTTAATTCCCCCGCGGCATTTGGGATCTTAGTTCCCCAACCAGGGATCCCACCCGTGTCCCCTGCACTGGTAGGTGGATTCTTTACCACTGGACCACCAGTAAAGTCCTCTATTTGGGCATACTCTTAATGGAAGCTAATAACTGGATTTTCCTATGTTGGGTGTAATGTCACTTAACCGTTTCTGTCAGTAGTGGTTCCTCTGTGCATAACAAAATGTGCGTCTAGTTGTAACCATGATAAACACTTAGTGATAATGGAACAGATGTTATTTTGTATAGTTTAAGATGTGGTAAATAGAAGTTAACTTTACTACTTTTAGAATTAGTTGTGTTTTAAACTTTTCAGTAGTAAAAATGCAGTGTCTTAAAAGAGTCTAGGTACTTTTTATATTTTAAAGATTATTTTTTATAATCATGGCTGTTGAATACGTTTGTCACATTTAATACATTTCTATCCATATCTACTTAATAATTTGGCAGAATTGGCCTGTTGAAAATTTGTTGTGTATGGTATAAAGTAAGAATGCAGTGAAATAAGGCATCATTGGTAAAACTGTTCCATTAAAAATGAATTGAGGGAATGGTCAGCTACGTTCCATGTCCTTTTTAAAAATCTTTTTAGGAGAAAGGTTCTAGGGGAAATACACTTGGAGAAAATACAGAAAAGCATAAACAATAAAATGTCATCTATGATCCCACTACCCAGATCCCTATATCCTTTTAAATAAAGATTATTTTCTCTTTTAGATTAGCTTTATTTGCTCACCGTGAAGATGGACCTGGAATTCCAACAGATATTAAACTTTTTGACATATTTTCACAGCAGGTGGCTACAGTAATACAGGTTTGTATGGCTTTGTTCCTAAGTTCTCAAAACTTTCAAACTTCTCAGGTGGTAGTTCCTTTTCTAATTGTTTAAAATAAATTCCATGGTTTTCTGCACATTCCAGTCTAGACAAGACATGCCTTCGGAGGACGTTGTATCTTTACAAGTCTCTCTCATTAATCTCGCTATGAAGTGTTATCCTGATCGTGTGGACTATGTTGATAAAGTTCTAGAAACAACAGTGGAGATATTTAATAAGCTCAACCTCGAACAGTAAGTCAAAGTTAAACATTTTTGTAAAAACCTTTGTAAAGGACTTTTTTGTCCCAGATTTATTTTTCTTTCGCAATTCCTTTTTGAAATGTTAGCGTTCATCTTGTTTTAAGTATTTGTTAGATCGCCATGCTTGGTACTAATCAGGGCAGAAAGTGGCAACCAACTGCTTGGCTGTGTACATTGATCAAGTAGTGGCACTCATAGACCATAGCAGTCTTCAGGAACCAGTGTCTCCAATTCAGACCGCTTTGTATATATGGGTGAGTTAGTTTTTAAACTGGTAAGGAAGCTATTTATATCAAGCAGTATTTCCATGAGAAGTGGTTTCCTACAGATGAGTAAGTAGTGAAAAACTTAGGGAGGCATGTATGTATTTAAGGTGTGGAAATTAATTGGTTTAAATTTTTCTCTATTTTGAGCTTTGACTTTGATACCATCAAGGATAGTATAATCTGTTGTCTACTTGCATCTTCTTCAACTATGCTGTCCTGAACCTGTTGCATCCTCTAGTGGCCACTGTGGGCAGTTCTGATCCTGTTATGTTTTCCCAGCAGTCCTCTTACTGTCCCATCCTTCACTGCTTCTGAACATGCAGTCAATTTAGGCCCCTCCTTGCCCTATACCCCTCCTTGCCCAATCTAGGCCCCTCCTTGCCCCTCCTTGCCCTGTATATATAGACCCCTAGATATACTCACGTAATCTTTCCGCTTTCCATCTCTCCTCCAGTGGTTTAGTTAACATCTGGAAGATTTCTTCTTTTTCTTTTACCTCTTTTTATTCCCCCTTTTTCTTTTTATCACTCCCATTTTTTGTGAACTGAAAAACATTCCAGATCTTGAATAAGTGATGTATCTATATCTTCCCCCACTAAGTGAGTTTTAAAGTAAAATTAGACAAAATAAAAAATTAGAAATCCCAACCTCTAAAGGTCTTATAAATGCCTGGATATTCCTCAGCCCCCACGGAAAGTTCCTAATTTCATCCTGCTTTTCCTTAATCATCAACATCTGATGCAGAAGAAATAATTTATGTATTTTTCTATTTTGTTGAATTGCTATATTTGCATGGCTTTGTCACCCTGAATATACGGTGCTTATTGGCTGCCCTAGAAACCTAACTACCACTTAAAATACTTCCCTTAGAAATACCACATTCTAGACAGGCATTTTAACTCCAGGTATACAACCTGTTTATGAATTGGAGACTAGCATAACTTATTGTATCAATAGGACATTAATAGATGAATAAATGTGTTTAGACAGACATCTGATAGACCTCTCTTGGAAGTCATTGGGGTGTTTTGGGGTGGTGTGATTCGCTTGACCCATTTCCTTTAATATTATAAATGAAAAGTTTCAAATTTTTGTGAATCAAGTGATGTTTGTGTGTATAAGAAGTTAATTTCATTCACTAAAGAGCTGCTGTTTTTCTTTTTGCAGTATTGCTACCAGTAGTGCAGTTTCAAAGGAGCTCACCAGACTTTTGAAGATACCTGTTGACACTTACAACAATATTTTAACAGTCTTGAAATTAAAACATTTTCACCCACTCTTTGAGTACTTTGACTATGAGTCCAGGAAAAGCATGAGTTGTTATGTGCTTAGTAATGTTCTGGATTATAACACAGAAATTGTCTCTCAAGACCAGGTAAGAGAATACCCACATGCTTTATTAGAAAAACAGAGACAATGTAGTTATGGTTTTAGACCTTGAGACAAACACATGAGATGGACGGGGAGGGTAATTCACTACTAAAAAAAGTTACTAGTAGCTTATTCATTATATAAATGAGAAAATTGGGGATGTATAAAGAAGAAATTATAAAATAACTATAATCCCACCAGGAAGAGAGGTCCATTGATTAACTATTGATTAACATTTGGTGTGTCTCTTTCTAGATGTTTATATGTGTACCAACATGCATATACTTTCATACAGAAGAAGGAATTATGTTGTTGATACTATTTTGTAACTACTTTACACAACTAGAAACGCTTTTGTCAGTGGCATTATATGCTGATTGTTTCACCCCAGTGGGTTTCTGTCTCCCATGATACAGGTGGATTCCATAATGAATTTGGTATCCACGTTGATTCAGGATCAGCCAGATCAACCTGTAGAAGACCCTGACCCAGAGGACTTTGCTGATGAGCAGAGCCTTGTGGGCAGATTCATTCATCTTCTACGGTCTGAGGACCCTGATCAGCAGTACTTGGTATGAGTTAACTCTTACTATACCCCTTCAACAACTTCTAGTGAAGTCATGTGTAGATGTGTCTCAAATGGTCTAATCCAGCTTGTGGTATTAAAAGGTTTTGAAAGAATTGAAACTGAATAAGAGATTAACTGAACTTTATGATTAAATGCATAATTGTTTGTAAACTTCTGGAGCTTATGAAGAACAAGTTTGTTGCTGTCATTTCTTTTGAAGACTTCTTAAGAATTGTAGAAAAACCTGTCTTCCTTTAGTTGGGTGTCCTATAATCAGTCCATGTTTATTTTCTTTTTGAACTGTGTGTTGCTTTTAGAATTGTTCATTTGTTTTTCATGATAAACTTTTAAAGTATGAGTAAAATGCTTATATTCAACTGTGTATATGTTTCCAAGGTTTGCAAATAGAAGTTGTTTGTGTTTGCCACATGGAAAATGTGTGAAGACTTTAAAATTAAAATTGCCTTTTTCTTAACCCCCTTTTCCTGGCAAAAAACAATCAGATGAGATTCTCCCTTTCTTTATCCTTAGTCCTCAATAAACCTTTGTGAAATGAATAAAACATGTTGCCTGAGTAGGAGTATTGGTGACTGATACTGGATAATTTATGTTTATGAAAGGTAGCACATATGGCTGCCTAATTATCATTTGGGCAAAGTAGTTTAACCACTGTTGGATGCATGAGGCTAAGTGTTAGTAACGAAGAACACCTTTATTTGAGGATGAGTCCTGACTGTCTTCCTGTGTTGACTTTGTCATAGTTGACACTCTCGTATTTCTTCATAGCCATTGTGAAAAAGAAGCTGATTTCTGTTGGTAGTGCGATAGTCTTCGACTTGGCTTAGTGTCAGATAATCTGTGCACTGTGTGTGATCTATACCTAGTGGCTGGCTCCATTGTTCAGATGTTTTAACTGATTCCCTTATGTTTCTGTGTCACATGGCCTATGTGTGTTTTCATTTTTTGTTGTATACCAAAGGTAGTAGTTAGGAAGTATGCTTTCCACCTGTGGCCAGTTGGTTATGCCATGTACAGAAACACCTTTAGGGTGAGGATCATTAACTGTGACTTCCCCAAGGGGGAATGCATTCTCTTCCTATCCATCTATGACTGTCAGAGAAATTTACAAAACCTGAATATGTCACACACTGTGACACACATATTAAGTTATTTCATGAATTCTTGTGGTTTTTTTCTGAAACAACCAGACATTTGTTTACTAATGGCTCTTTTTAAAAGTGTATTACCATTTCCCTTGACTTAGATGGTCTTAATATTTTTCTGAAGTAGGAGGTGTGATATACCAGCAATATGCATATTTTTTGGTATCATAATAATAGCCAATATTTTGAGTACCTGCCGTGTGTTAGTACTGGTAACACTTTACATCTGTTACTTGATCTTCCCAGCAACCCTAAGAGAAATATACTACCCCATTTTTCAAATGAAACTTACAGCTAAGAGGAGGTAAATATTAATGTGCCCAGGGTCACATAGATAGTAAGTGTTAGAATCTACTTTTAAATGTATCTGTCTTCAGAGCCTGTGCTCTTTATCAACGCAGTATACTTCTTACATGTGTATATGAACATGTGTTTATATCTGCCCCTGACTAGCTATGTAACTTTGGGCAAGTTATATAACCTCTCTGAACCTCAGTCTTCCCCATTTGTGAAATGGGGTTAGTATTTGTCTCTAAGGTGATTGTGATGACTCGGCAAGATAAGAAACGTAAAAGTATACCGTGAAGTCTGGTATATCATATATATTAAAAAAATGGTAGCAATCATGATGATAAGGGCTCCCATTTAATTTTATAAATGATTAATAATAGTTTCTATAATTACAGAAAAGATTAATGGCTTTTGTTTGTTTTGGGCAGATTTTAAACACAGCACGAAAACATTTTGGAGCTGGTGGAAATCAACGGATTCGCTTCACACTGCCACCTTTGGTATTTGCAGCTTACCAGCTGGCTTTTCGCTACAAAGAGAATTCTAAAGTGGTGGGTTTACTTTTAAGTATGTCACTAATTTTTTCCCTTTTTCCTCTGTGTATGTGTTTTAGTTTATCATTATAGAAAATTTCAAACATATACAAATAGATAATGGTGTAATAAAATCCCAGTTTCAATAACTCTCAATTCATTACTCATCCTGTGTTACACTTAAGTATCACTATTGACAGTAGTGATGTTGGTAGATTACATACTAGTTGAGGAATCACATAAAAAACACTTAGAATGAAAGATTAAAACAGTTTAAATTTATGTTAGAAGTTTTTCCTGTGTCTAAAGATCACTTGTGAGACATCTATAAGTTTATTACAAAATGGCTCAGAATGCTTTAGTTTCTCAAGAACGATTTTATTTTCTTGGGAGTCTTTATGAAGTACTAATTCTGAAGTGATACAATAATCTTATTCAGAGGTTGCAGTACATAACAAATCAGATCTAATTCACGTTAGCTTTGCCTAATGAAAGGGCCCAGCATTGCATAATTGCTGCTCTCTAAAAGCCTGTAATTGAATAACTTTATGAGTTGTGTACATTTTTTAATGAGCTTAGTCCTTTTACAAACAGGATTATGGCTAAGTCTTCAGTGGTGTACTTTTGTAGCAAATATCCTGATCTGGGAGTTCCCTGGCTGTCCAGTGGTTAGGACTCTGTGCTTTCACTGCCAAGGGCCCAGGTTGCATCCCTGATTGGGGAACTAAAATCCCACAAGCCTCACAGCCCAGCCAAAAAAAAAAACCCCTAACCTAATGTACCTGAAAGTTGGATAGTCAGGTTTATATTAAGGAACAAACACCATAAACTTAATTTTCTAATAATGGAGAAACAAGGTATATTCATTAGACTTACCAGTATGACATAGCATGCCTTTGGCCAGTTTTTATGAGGCCAGCCTCTCATGTAGTTCCTTTTTCCCAGTATTTTATGGATAGATGTTTGTGAATGTAACAATAAAAAAAGCAATGAGCATTTACTTACTATGTGCCGTACATTGTGCCAAGGAGTATAAACTTGGATTATTGCATTTAGTCCTTGTAAAAGTCTGTGACTATTATCCTCTCTTAAAAGTGAAAAGAATCAATTGCATTAATAAGAAATTTGGATGGTCAAACATGGATTAAATATTTAACTTCACTACTAATTATAACAGTGAACCTTTTTAGAAATCAAACTGGTAAAGAAAAAAGAAAAATAAGGTTCAGCAATGGCCGTGGTGTGATGAGAATTCATTCTCATCTAGTAATGGTGGGAATGTGAATTACTACAGTCTTTCTAGAAAACTCTGGCAGTATGTAACTAGAGCCTTAAAAAATCCAGTATTTCCACTTCTAAGAATTTATACTAAAGAAAAAATTAGGGATTCAATAAAGCTTTGTGTTTACAGACCATTTGTTATATTACATTTATTTCCAAAAGGAAGTAGTTAAGTAAATTATGCTATATCCAGTTTGTGGAACATCTTCTAGTGATTAAAATGATTTTAAATAACTTTAGTATCATGAGGAAAATTATGACAAAATAAGTGAAAGAAAAGAAGTTGAATACAAATTACATGCAGCATGAGCCCAATTTAACTCTTCAGTAAGTAAAGTAGAAAACCATACACAAAGGATCCCAGTTACATTATATTTGCATAGAAAAAAGAAAGGAAGACATTAACATTAGAATGTTATCAGTGATTATTGCTGGGTGGTAGGTTTAGGGATGGTTTTAAGTTTTTAAAAATTCTTTTGTGTATTTTCCTAATTTTGTCCAATTTGGGAATATGTTGCTTTTTCTGATGCAAAAAAACAGATACCAAGTATATAAAAATTGCAAAGCCAGGACCTCAAGTGGATGTTTTGAGAAGACGTCCTGCTTGATTTCCTTGTGTACTCCACAGATGAGATAGAAGATAGCGGGAAAACTGTGAACTCAATTTTAACACTTTTCCTGTTTGTTCTATAGACATTTTATATAAAATGAATATTCTGAAGCAAGTTAATCTTGAACTTAAGGTAATTTAAACTATTTTTTCTTGTTTTAGGATGACAAATGGGAAAAGAAATGCCAGAAGATTTTTTCATTTGCTCACCAGACTATCAGTGCTTTGATCAAAGCAGAGCTGGCAGAATTACCCTTAAGACTTTTTCTTCAGGGCGCTCTAGCTGCTGGAGAAATTGGTTTTGAAAATCATGAAACAGTAGCATATGAATTTATGTCCCAGGTGTGATCTGCTCTCTTTCTGGGATGTTTAATCCGTTTGCTCTGTTCAGTCACCTGTCTGTAGTTAATGGTGGTGGTGCACATGGATTTACTCTTCACTGAATTTATAACTACCCCTTTCTCACCATCTTGATGGGAAATACTATGCTTTTTAACACTATAGTTTTATTGACTGGTTTGGAGCAGGAAAATTGATCAGTTACTGGGTGCTAATGAGATTGAAGATTTTCCAGTGGGTCATGGTAAAAACTGTTTCATGGGGGAAAAAAATTCCTTTGTTAATTCATTTTGGGAACCCTGGATTAAACAAAAGTTAAAACAAGTTTCTTGTTGCAACTTGTCAGCATCTTTGTCTTGTGCCTCTCCAAGCGAGGGCACTGCATATTCTGATCTGAACCATATTCTGATCTGAATGACTCACAGGATGGGGCTTTGATGGGCAATACTTTGGAAAGTGCTCTAGTAGATGGTTGGTCCCTAAAGGTCACTTCTGCTTTGTGTGTACCAGGCATTTTCTCTGTATGAAGATGAAATCAGCGATTCCAAAGCACAGCTGGCGGCCATCACCTTGATCATTGGTACTTTTGAGAGGATGAAGTGCTTCAGTGAAGAAAATCATGAACCCTTGAGGACTCAGTGTGCTCTTGCTGCATCCAAACTTCTGAAGAAACCTGATCAGGGCCGAGCTGTGAGCACCTGTGCACATCTCTTCTGGTCTGGCAGAAACACAGACAAAAATGGGGAGGAGGTAAGGTGGGAGGTTATGCCTAACCAACAGTGTTAGAGGAGAGAGGATCATTGATAGGGCACAGCTGCTGGGGCCTTTTGCCTTGGAGGTGAAACATGTGCAGTGCTTGGAAACCTGACAAAGAATATTGCTTTGTTTTGTTAAACGAAATGGACAGTAACATATAGAGTTACATCCTGTGGTGAAGCCTCCACTTTGAGGATTTTGTAACATAGCAAGTTTGTACCACTATCTTTAAAAAATATACAAAATACATAAATATAAATATATATATTTATATATAAATATATAAAACAAATAATATATTTGTTTTAAAATATAGCTGTGTGGGCTTCTGTGGTGGCGCAGTGGTTGAGAGTCTGCCTGCTGATGCAGGGGACGCGGGTTCGTTCCCCGGTCCGGGAAGATCCCACATGCCGCGGAGCGGCTGGGCCCGTGAGCTGTGGCCGCTGAGCCTGTGCGTCCAGAGCCTGTGCTGCGCAACGGGAGAGGCCACAACAGTGAGAGGCCTGCATACTCCAAAATAAATAAATAAATAACATAAAATAAAATATAGCTGTGTACTTTAAAAAATGAAGAGGATTTAAATTGGTTTTGTCCTTTTAAAATATGAAAGAGCCACTGTAGTGTGTGTATTTCTTTGTGTGAAATGGGACATTTGTGATTCATTAATCTCTTTAATACTCCTCTCACTCCCTTTATTCTAGCTTCACGGAGGCAAGAGGGTAATGGAATGCCTAAAGAAAGCTCTAAAAATAGCAAATCAGTGCATGGACCCCTCTTTACAAGTGCAACTTTTTATAGAAATTCTGAACAGATATATCTATTTTTATGAAAAGGAAAATGATGCGGTAAGTGAATAATAAATTGTTAGTGAACTAATTATTTTCCTGCCCTACTCTTAGATTTGATACATACAAAAGTTTATCATCCTGATACTTTTCTTTTTTGTTTACAAGGGTCAGAGTTTGGAGAATCGACCTAGTGGTCTCTTTCATTCTCCAAAATTCTTCTCTGTCTATATAGATGCATCTTACAGAAGAGCTCATTATGTGCAAGAAAATTCTTATCTCTTTTGTTTATGAATATTTTATAAAACAGTCACTCTGTTTAAAAAATAAAAAATAATTTACAAATGCTGAATAGTAGGCTGATTGTCATCCCATACAAGTGTAGAATAATTCCCAAATAAAGGATGGATCAATGTTTGTAGGTTAAATAAAATTTTGCTTTTGTTCTTTTACTGGTTTATGATTTTCTGTATTTTCATTAAGCTTTTTTTTTTTCGGTTGTCGTTTTGGATGAATGGCCAGTAGTTGTTGCTCAAACCAGGAATCATGTTCTCATCTCTCTTTTTTTTTTTTTTTTCTTGTTTTTCAAAATCTGGTAACTGCTGAGAGTAACACAAGCTCCTCAAAACATTTTTATTAAATTACTTTGTGTGTGTGTGTGTGTGGTACATGCTTGATGGTAAAATTGTTCTTTTGTAGGTCACGATTCAGGTTTTGAATCAGCTTATCCAAAAGATTCGAGAAGACCTCCCAAATCTTGAGTCCAGTGAAGAAACAGAGCAGATTAACAAACATTTTCATAACACACTGGAGCATTTGCGCTTGAGGCGGGAATCACCGGAATCTGAGGGGCCAATTTATGAGGGTCTCATCCTTTAGAAAGGAGCCAGGCTCACCATCCTCCTTTCCATGTACATCCAGTAAGGGTTTTATTATACTAGGCTTCCCTTCCATAGATTGTGCCTTTCAGAAATGCTGAGGTAGGTTTCCCATTTCTTACCTGTGGTGTGTTTTACCCAGTACCTCCAGACACTCACCTTCAAGACCTTAATAAAATTATTCACTTCATAAGTGTTCAGGTCTGTCTGATCACCCTAAGTAGCATGATTGATCTGCTATTTTAAATTCCTGCGATCTGTTTAAAAAAGCAAACAAAAAAAGCCAAAAAAACCCCACTTATCTCTGTAACTAATGAAGCTCTCCTTCCTTTTTTTCTGTTTTGTTTCATTGTTGAGTGTGTAATTTCCTTCATTACTTGGGAGTACTAACCAGAAAGTGTCTGTCTCTCTGTTCTGAGATTAATTTAGAGGAAAGGAATACTGTTTGTGAAATGCAGCTTGGGCTTCTTCTGAAATGCAAGATAAGGCCATGTGTAATATTTTCCCTAAAATTAGAGTATATTAATGCATGTTTGAGAATTTTAAAGCACCATGGTCCAAACCAGAAGCTATATTTTGCATATTTGGACTCAGCCATCCATTAAGAACTTAGGTTGTCCTCTGGACATATTTATCAAAATAATTTTGTTCTAAATAGTATAAAATAGAAAATTTGTGATCTATATAATTTATGTATAACCTTCATTGTTGTAAATTTAGGGGGAAATGCATCATACAATTATGATTTTTTTTTCACCAGTGAAACAATAAAAGTTGCTATTAACAATTTTGGTCCTTCTTCCTTTCATACTCCCTTGATTCATAAAAGGAACTAGTAGAATGTGTATGGAGTTTATTGTATATTCTCACGTTCACGACACTCACATGTTCAACTGTTCACTTGTTTTAAACACTTATTGAGCAGGACACCATCTACTCTTTTAGTCATGTTTACTCATTTGCTTTCTTCAGCCTTACTCTGCTTTCCTAGTAATGATACCTCCACATAAACTCCCAAAAGGCTTCCACCCATATTAGTTATCTATTGTGTGACAAATTATCCCAAAACTTAGTGTCTTAAAACAGTCATTTATCTCACAGTTTTCTGGATCAGCAATTTGGGAGTTTAGCTGGGAATAAAATGGATTGATAGGATAGTGTGTGCAAATTTGGTAAAATTATATAAGCTTGAGCCGCAATGATTTTAAGCCTTAAATAGGATACATCCACAGGAGATGGGTGTCACAAAACCCTTTTTGTCAACTATTTTTACCTTCCTACACATCCCCTGGACCAATGATTTTCAAGCTTTATCAAACATACAAATCACATGGGGATCTTGGTAAGATGCAGATTCTGGAATTCACCAGGTCCGGGGTGGGGCCCAAGAGTGTATATTTCAAATAAACCCCCAGGTACCCCCCCCCACACACACACACCATATTGCCAGTCCAGGGACCACAGTTTGAATAACAACGCCCTAGATGGAAATTCCATAGACATTTTTTTCTTAAATAAAATGTATATGTTTGTTTATTTATTTATTTATGGCTGTGTTGGGTCTTCGCTGCTTCGCATGGGCCCTCCCTAGTTGCTGCGAGCGGGGCCGTTCCTCGCTGCGGTGCGCAGGCTTCTCATTGCGGTGGCCTCCCTTTGTTGCGGAGCACGGGCTCCAGGCGCACAGGCCTCAGTATTTGCGGCACTTGGGCTCAGTTGTGGCACACGGGCTTAGTTGTTCCGCAGCATGTGGGAATCTTCCCGGACCAGGGATTGAACCTATGTCCCCTTCATTGGCAGGCGGATTCCCAACCACTATGCTACCAGGGAAGTCCCCATAGACAACATTATAACAGTACTTGGAATAACTTATTTCACTTGTTTCTTAGATGGTTCTCAGGTTTGCTTGTGGCAAACACTAAGAAGGGGGTGACAGTGGCCTAGAGAAGTGTTTGTGACTGTCTATCCTTTGTGGAGTATAGGGGCTTAGGCAATCCAGTACAGGAGGCATTTCTGTTATGTGTACTATATGACAGTGGATCTAGGCTTTCCCAAGGCACAGCAATTTGATGAACGCTTTTCAGAAACTCAAGTGTTAGAGCGAGTCGGTACAGAATAGAGTTAGCTGAAATCAGCTAGAGGAGCCAGAAGGATATCTCATAGAGTAGTGGACATCAATCCCATGACAGGCAGCTCAGAGGATCATGAGCAAAATGTAGGGGACCCATGTGGGATTTTCCCAGACCAGGGATCAAACCCGTGTCCCCTGCATTGGCAGGCAGATTCTTAACCACTGTGTCACCAGGCAAGTCCTGGAATGTTATCTTTTAAGGAGTTGTTGATTCTAGGAGAATGTTGCTCTTTATGGTTGAGCAGGTATTTCTGCCAAGGGGGGAGGTTTGGTCAATGCATAATGCAGATACACAATGCGCAGTAGGAGGGAGTGAGGAGGCCAAAGGGCAGGGAAAAATTATGTGTAAATTTTTTCTTGTCTCGCTATAAGATGAATTTTATTTCACAATACTCATGTCCTGATTTGCTTATTGATGAATGCTACAAACATTTATTGTGCACTGATTATGTGCCAGATACTGAGCAAGGCACTAGGGGTTAGTGATAAGAAAGCAAACATGTTTCTCGCCCTCATGGAACTACTGTTTAAAAGGGAGAAAGGAATAACAGAGAAGTGTAAATTGTGATAAATCTTATATAGGAAAAATGCAGGAGACTATAAAGTCAGTATTACTTTGATATCAAAACCAGACAAAGGCATCACAAGAAAAGAAACCTACAGAAAATGTCTTATAAATATGGATGCAAAGATCCTCAACAAAATACTAGCAAATTGAATCCAGCAATACATAACACGCATAACACCATGGCCGAGTGAGATTTATCCCAGGGATGCAAGATTGGTTTAATATTTAAAAATCATTAATGTAATACACCACTTCAATAGAATAAAGGGCAAAAGCCACATGATCATCTCAAGAGACATAGGCAAAGCATTTGATAAAGTTCAACACCCCTTCATGATAAGCACTCAGTAAAATAGGAATAGAAGGCAACTTCCTCAGGCTGATAAAGTCAGGAAAAATCCACAGGTGAGATTATACTTAATGGTAGAAGAATGGATGCTTTCTTCCTAAGATCAGGAACGAGACCTAGATGTTAGCTCTTGCCATTTCTATTCAACATTGTACTGGAGGTTCTTCTAGCCGGGGCAGTTAGGCAAGAAAAAGAAATGAAAGACATTCAGAATGAAAAAGAAGAAGTAAAACAATTTCTATTTGCAGATGACATGATCTTATCAAGGAAATGCAAATTTAAGGCATAACGAGATAGCACTATATACCTACTAAAGTGGCCAAATTAAAAAGCAAAAAACAAAAAACACATGTTGGTGAGGTTGTGGAACAACTGGAACCCTCATTTATTGCTGGTAGTAATGGAAAATGGTATAGCCACTTGTAATAGAGTTCTCTATTAACTGAAATATATATACATATATACACATACATATGTATGTCTGTATATACATACATATGTCTATATATACATATATATGTATGTACGTATATGTGTGTGTGTGTGTGTGTGTGTGTGTGTGTATACACACACACACACACACACACACACACAGGTCCTAAGATCTGCAGGGTGAGTCAGCAAGCTGGAGATCTAGGAGAGCTCATGGTAGTTCCACAGTCCAATTCCAGAGGCCTGAGAACCAGGAGAGCTGATGGTATAGTTTCAGCCCAAAGGCCAGCAGGCTTGAGATCAAGGAAGAGCCCATGTTTCAGTTCTGCCTTATCCTGAAGGTTTTAGCCCAATACCCCTGCAAAGAGGGCCCTGCCTAGGATTCCCTCTAATTGGTGGCATTTATCCCAAGTCTGTCTACACTCACTAGGTATTCTCTTGTTTAATATGCCTCTCCCCTGCTGGACCATGAGCTCCGTGAGGTAAGAGTTAGGTTTATTTGTTCCCTCCTAATCCCTGGAGCCTCGCACAAGGCCCAGAGGCTCTAGAGGAAACTGGCTGAAAGGACTTCTCAATGCTTTACCAAGTGCTAAAGATTTATTTTGAAAGTTTAAGCTTCCCTCTAGTGGAAAATACAAGCCAAAATTCGAGCCTAGCTTTTATTCTTTGTTTTTGTCAATGAGAGACCCAGACTCGCAGACCAGAGAAGCAGAGACCTAGCATCTCTTCTCTCCCTGCAGTGGAGTAGACATCGTGGGCTACCTGCCCACCCTGGGCCCACGTGGGGCTCCCCACAACTGCGGATGGAGGGACAGGCCTCCCCCAGTGGGACCCCTCCCAGGATCTGGGGGCTCTCCCCACCCTTCTCTGAAGTTCAGAATTTGCACTGTCTGTCTTTGTCCTTGTCTGTGCTCAGAAACCCATTCATATGGATGTGGGAACACATTCTAAAGCAGAGCAGTGGGGGCCATGCTGGGCTTCTGTCCCCCACGGGTCAAAGTCCTGAGCTGCACACTTTAGAGAGTGCTTCTGTCCTTGGGGAGCTGGTGGGCTGGTTTGGGGGCAGAGGGCCCCCAATACAGGCCGCGTTCCCTGACCCTGACTTAGGTAATGGTAGTAATGCTGAATCTGTGGTTCTGGGTAGGGGGTCTCTGGGCAGCAGCAGCAGAAATTGCCCAGATCTGGCCATTTGACTCTAAACCTGAGCCTTTGGCTAATGGCATCATAATATTACACTATATATAAAAGGAGCAGTGTTAATTTAGTTTGTCCCTTTACTAAGTGAAGTTTAGTAGTAGTTACCAGCAGTACAAAGATCAATATGACATGGTACTTGTCTTCAAAGAACCACAGCCTCTGACGCAATGTCACAAGTAGACTAGGCCTCAGAAGTTGCAAACTGGTGGTCTACAGGTATGTTTTATTTGGCTGGCACAGTGTTTAAGTTGTTAAAAATTGGTTGCCAATCTTTTTTTTTCTTAATTAACTTTTTTAAAAAATAATTTATTTTTGGCTGCACTAGGTTTTCGTTGCTGCACGTGGGCTTCTCACTGCCGTGGCTTCTCTTGTTACGGGGCACGAGCTCTAAGCATGTGGGCTTCAGTAGTTGTGGCACGTGGGCTCAGTAGTTGTGGCTCAGACTTTAGAGCACAGGCTCACTAGTTGTGGTGCACAGGCTTAGTTGCTCCGCAGTATGTGGGATCCCCTGGACCAGGGCTCGAACCTGTGTGCCTACATTGGCAGGCGGATTCTTAAACACTGCACCACCAGAGAAGACCTGGTTGCCAATCTTTTAATATGGGAAATTTCTTATAAAAATCTAGACTCCTGGCTTCCATTGGAAAACCAACATGGCAACATGGGGTCCATACCCATCACTTCTCACGGGACTGGCACCAGTGCTCACTTCTCTCCTTCTGTCACCTACCTGGCCATTCCGGGCACTGATTGAGACCCCTGTGCTAGGAATAGCAAGAGGGGAGCAATTAATTCTGGAAGCAGGTGAGAGAGTGGGTGAGTCCTCTCAGGTGCGGTGACTTCCCAGGTGCCATCTCAACAGCCTGCATGGGAGATGGTGGTGGCCACAGGGGCTGTGGCAGGGAGGGTGGGATGAAATGAGAGCCTTATGAGCTGGAGGATGGGCTGCACTTGGCTTTGCAGCATTCATGAACGTGAATCATGAATGAGAGCTCCAGGTCAAGTTTTCCAGCAGGAGATGAAACTGAAATAGCTGCAGGAGAGAACTCAGGTCTGAAGACCTTTGTATCAAACATGAATTATGTTACTTGAGGACTGGGGATCTTGTTGAAATGCAGATTCCAGTCCAGCAGATCTGGGGGTAGGGGAGGGACTCTGCATTTCTAACAAGCTCCTGGCCCCTGGACTGTACTTTTAGCGGCTGGGGCTTAGAACAGAGGTTGCGATCCTAGTGGGCTGTGGGCCAAATTTGGCCTGGGAAATAAGGTTTTTCTGGGTTGCATAGTATTTACATTAAAAAAAAAAAGTTGCTAACAGCTTAAAATCAGGCATTTTCACATAAAAGTCTGAATCTGTCTTCACCACTCATCATTCTCTATCACATCACTGAATTTTATTTTATCTTATTATTTTTCATAATTGAATCTTGCTTGTTAATTGATTTTTTACTTGTTCATTGTGCATCTCCACGAGGCTGTGAATTCCATGTGGGCAGGACCTTGTCTGCTTGTTTGCCCCTGCTTCCTTTGAGCCTAGAACAATGTCTGGCACACAGTCTATACTCTCTATGTTTATTATTTTTCAAGTGAATTAGCACATCTGCTTTCTTGTGTGCTCACAGTGAGTGCCACTGTCCACACTTGGCCTTCTTCACTCACTTCTGTTACCTACTGAGGAAGGTGGACTCAGGATAATGCCCTTGGGAGTCCCCTAGGTTTAGGGGATCTGAGAAGGAGGAAGAGGAATGAAGGCAGGAAGGAGAACCAGAAGAGTGAAGGACCAGAAGAGAGAAGTCCCGGAGGCCAGGGGAGGAAGGACTACGGAAGGGGATGCTGGGCTGTCACTGCTGCAGCGGGCGGAGGGTGATGGGAGTGAGGGAGGGCAGGCCTCTGGAGGAAGCTACTGGCCGTTGAGAAAGCAGGAGAGGAAAGGCACTACCCCAGAGCAATTTGGTGCTATCCAGAAAGTGCGGAGGCAGTATCTCAAGATTGCAGTTGGGCTCTGGGAAGTTTTTAGGGGAGGGCAGTAAGTTTTGAGCCCCTGTGTAGACAGAGTATAAGGACCTAGTGGTGAGAAAGAGAGTGAAGATAGAAAAAAGACTGGGAATAGTGGGTGCCACCCCACCTAAGGCAGGTGGAAGGCTGCAGTGGGCTGCAGATGGAGGGATTGGAAAGGAAGAATTAAAAAACCCTTTCCTTAGGATAAGGGGGAGGGGCAGGAAAAGCAAACTCCCAAGAAATGTGTGCTCCTAAAAGGTCTCCACTTAGGGGAAAACTCTAAAAACTTTCCATATAATCCATGCAAGCATAGGTTTGGAAATGTATCCAGTTTAATAAGTGATTTGTCCTTAATATCATTTCAGCTGTGAGGGATCTGAGAGACTTTAGCCCAAGGTTTTCCTTTAAGGCAGTAAGTGGAAATGTCTTCCCTGTGATAACACTGTCATGACCAGGCTCTTGTCTTTCTGTGGGACTCATCTTCCTGGTATTCTGGTAACCTCTGCTGTTGCCGGCCATCTCAGGTCTGACTAGTCATGGCCTGGCAGAGCCATTAAAGCGTGGATTCAGAAATTTGGCTGGTTTTTAATACTGGCACTGCTGGGTTAAATTGGGCATTTCTTAATTTCTTGGTGACTCCATGTCATCATCTGTAAAATGGGAATAACAATAATATTTCCTGTCTCATAGGATGGTTTTTGAAGATTGAATAAGATACTGCAGATAAAATATGCAGGGGTGTCTTGCACACAGTACTCAACAAATGTTAGCTATTATCGTTGGAGGTTATAGTTGTTGATTAGTAAATGTAGGTAAAACATACTTTTACATTCTTTGAAAATATCCTCTGTGTGTAGGTAGTGAATGAAAGAGGGGGAGAGAAAGAAAAAGCGAGAGAGTAACTGATTTTTAGTGATGAAAAGTTTGGAGCCATCTAAGCCAATATACTATTAGAACTGAAGATGCTCTTCTAAGAGGTGAAGTGACTTGCCCAAGGTAATACCAGCGGTAATGGAAGAAACAAGTCTAAATACTATGTTTTTTGACTCTCAAGCCAGTGTCTTTTCCGCTCTACCTCATTTCCAGGTATGGCTTGTTAGTTTTTCGGAACTCATCCCAAATTATGTCCTAATTCAACTTTGTCTAAGTTCGTCCCAGTAAACAAAAAGAGCAAGAGCTGGGACGAGAAGATCAGTCCTTCCGGCCAGTAGATGGCGCCCAGGCACTGCCACCGGGGTGGGTGGAGGCTGAAGGGGCGGGGCTCGTGTGGAAACGGCTGCCACGCAAACTTTCCTTTAATTGGTCGAAGAGCCTCGGCCCACTATCCAATCAGAAGCGGCTGCTTCATCGCGTTACTGGGCCGGGCGGCCGCCCGCGGAAATTTGAAATGGCTGACGGGTTGCTGGCTGGTGGTGGGTTGGGGTCGGAGGCAATGGCGCGGGACCACGAGCGCACCGGCTGGGCTGCGGAAGAGGAGCCGGCGCCCCTCGGGAAAGGTGAGCACCCGTCGTGACGGGCCGGAGGAACCGCCGCCTGCGACAGACCGTGTCGGCAGCGCGGGGGGCGTCGGGACTCTCCGAGGGCGCCTGGGGCGCAGGCCTTCCGGACCTTGCTGGCCTGGGTGGCGGCAGTGGCTGGGCGATGCCCCGACGTCGAAGTCAGGAGGTACCCAGGACAACTCCCCCCGCCCAGTCTGGCCTCAGCTTCCTCGAGACTGGAGGGAACTGGGCCGGGCCGGGAATTCCTACTTTTGCTGTCTGGGTGGGCCCCCCGGGCTTTGTGCACGCGTTTGTGAGTCCAGAGTGGGCGCATTTTAAAAATGTGCATCTCAAAGGAGATCTCGTACCACACTTCCCTTTCCTGAAAGAGAAGAAACTTGAACGCTTGGCCTAGTTGGCTGCATCTAGGCCTGCACTGAGCATTGAGGGCAGGTGACATGCCCAAAGGTAGGGGAGCCAATTTGGGACGGAGTCTAAAAGTAGACCCCAGGTCTAATTCTCAGTCCTTTCTACCTCTTCATGGAGACTCCGTTTTTTCCCCCTGATATTTTAAGGTGGTTTTACTTTAACATTTTCAGTTGTATTGTGTAGTGGAAAGAGTCCTGGAGAAGTGAGAGAACATAGGTGTGACTTAACTCCTCTACCAGCCACTCTTGTGAACTGGCAACAGTCACTTGGCTTCAGTTTGCCCATCTGGAAAACAGGTAGTGGTGCTACGGAGTGGTGAAGATGAAGTGAAATAATGTGTGAAAAGAAATACTTTCAAATTGGATCTAAAGAATTGTGCTGAAGTAAGGTATATTCTTTTTCATTGTAAGACACACATAACAAAATTTACCATCTTAACCATTTTTAAGTGTACAGTTCAGTGGTATTAAACACATTCACATTGTTGTGTAGCCATCACCACCCTCTGTTACCATGGTTCTTTTCATCTTGTAAACTGAAACTCTATATCTATTGAATAATAAACCCCCAATCACCCCTCCCCCCAGCTCCTGGCAACCACCATTATACTTTGCCTTTATGATATGATTTTGACTACTCTTAAGTACCTCATATCAGTGGAATTGCACAGTATTTGTCTTTCTGTGACTGGCTTATTTCACGCAGCATAATGTTCATCCAACACTTGTCGTAATCTCCTTCCTTTTTTTTTTTGTTTTTGTTTTTGTTTTTGTTTTTTTGCGGTACGTGGGCCTCTCACTATTGTGGCCTCATCCGTTGCGGAGCACAGGCTCTGGACGCGCAGACTCAGCGACCATGGCTCACGGCCCCAGCCGCTCCGCGGCATGTGGGATCTTCCCGGACCGGGGCACGAACCCACGTCTCCTGCATCGGCAGGCGGACCCTCAACCACTGCGCTACCAGGGAAGCCCAACACTTGTTTTCTTGATAGTTTTTCTTGTTGTTTTTTGGATAATAGTCACCTAATGTGTGTGAGATGACGGTATTATTTCTTTAACAAACATTTATATCTATGTTATGTGGTGGGTACTGTTGTAAGTGATTAACATATAGTTTATTCTCTTAATTTAATTGAAGTTGGCATACTGTTTTCATCTTCCTTTAGGTACAGAGAGATTGTTACACAGCAGGTGAGGTATTGATGTCCTCTGAGGCTCAGGTGCATTGATAATCTGTAAGCAGGAAGCCCTTCAGTACACCTTGGTCATCTTGTTGCCATGTCCAAACTTGTACTGCTTGCTGCACGACAGGACAATAAATTGAGAGACGAGTTGTTGGGGCAAGGAATAGAGACTCTATTTGGAAAGCCAGCTGACTGAGAAGTTGGTGGAATAGAGTCCCAAAGAACCATCTTGCCAAAGTTAGAATTCAGGCTTCCTTTATACTAAAAGGGGAGAGGTTGTGGCTGGTTGTTGCAAACTTCTTGGTGTCAGAATCCTTTGTTCTTGCATCTGTCCAGGTAGGTCAGGTCAGGATATTCCTGTAAACCTACAAGACAAATGTTATTCTCTGTTTAGCAACTTTTTATCTCTATATGAGTGGAAAAGTGTTATACCTTTAAAGGTCAGAGCTTTGAGAAGGGGCTATCCTGTGTATTTCAGGCTATAGGCAACATTCTTGTATCAAAAGCAATAGGATACAAAGGGTAAAGTACAAGAAACAGATCCAATATGGAGTCAGATTTGTTCTTCCCTATTACAGTCTGTGGGGTCACATAATTCTGGTGGCCTGAACAGGGGCAGAGAAGTGGAAGGAGGGAGAAAAGGAAGGAGGAATATAAGAGGTAAGGGAAGAGAAAGACTGCTGCTAGTAGTTGTCTCAGATACCCTTCCTGAAACCACAGGAAAGAACTTTGCCAGTCTAAATGCTACCCTCAGCATTTATTTAGTAGTCGTTTTGTCTATTAAAAACATCGTATTGCACAGAATTAGATATGTCACTGGCCCAATCACGCCTTGTGAAACATGATTACATACAGCCCAAACCTAATGCGATTAGCATTTTCTAATCCTTTCCTTAGACACAGGCATTGAAATTAGTCAGGAGGAACCTAGAAACTTTGGTGAAGTAAACCTTATGCATTATTAAGAATCTCTCATCCCTGTTTATTGAGGGGGCATTGACAAGCTGATATTGTAGAAATTAGAGGGAGGTTTCAATTTGTTTGAGATGGAGTATAGAAATCAGCTCCCTATTTAATGCAGCTTTATGGAATTGTTTTGGAAAAAAATGACTGTAAGCTATGTGACCATTATAACTTGCTAGCTCTAGTAATAATCATAGCCGTGTTCTCTGAAGGAGAACTTGGGTGATTCCCACTTAATTAAAAACAACCCTCTTCTTCACAGAAGAGCAACAAAAACCTAACCCATGAAGTATTTTAAGTCCTTATTGTTTTGAAGTAGAACTTGGATTTTGAGATTTTTTAAATTTAGAAAACTGTTTTTTTCTGACAATGATAGAGGTAAGTAAAGCATTATACCCAAATACTTGTTTTTATTTGTTTGGAATTTCTAAGCAAGTATATGAAAATAGAAGCAGTTTATAAGCACTGGAAGTGTCTGGGATAGTTGAGCCTACCTATTTTTGTTCTCTTAGTTTTGTTTGAAGATGAAGATTCATGCAGTGATTGTAGCAATCAGGATAAACCAGGTACTAGTTTACAAAGTTTTGTGCCAGAAGGAAAAACTCATTTCCCAGAAATGTTCCAGACAAGTCACCTTTTGTTCTATGAACGATTCAGAGCTTATCAAGATTACATTTTAGGTGAGTAGGTCCTCTTTTTTGCTTCTTTTGTCTTTTAATTTATATGTATTCAGTAGATGGTCTCAGTTCCTCAGACTGCTGTTTGTTGGTTCTGAGAAAGTAGATTTGAGTAGATTTATTAACTTCTCTCCCCTTTATGCAGCCCCAATTCTTATTGCGTTTAATTTGTTTGTAGCTGACTGTAAGGCCTCTGAGGTAAAAGAATTCACAGCTGAGTTCTTAGAGAAGGTCCTTGAACCATCTGGATGGCGGGCAGTCTGGCACACTAATGTGTTCAAGGTGCTGGTTGAGGTAAATTTAATTCTGTTGTTAAGACATTTATCTCTAGCTAAAAACACTTTCCCTCAGACTGTTGTAGCACAGTGCTTATTTTTTATTAAGGTTTATGAGCTGATTGAAAATAGCATGTTTTTCACAACTAACTGTCATGGTGTATGAAGTGTCCCACAAATTTTAAAGGCAACTGAGGAGGAGCTACCAGGAAATAGAGGTGGTTTAAGCTTCAGTGTCCTTTAAAAAGGGGAAATAGATTAGAAACCTATGAAGTGAGGGTGGTATTTGAGACCGTTTAAAAAACAAAGAGGCCTAATTATAAAGTCAGTGGGGTTCGAATTGATTTTTTACCTTCTTAGTTGTAGCCCATTAAAGTAGCTCAAACCAAGCGGGCATTTTAAAACTAGCCTATTTTTTGCCTGACAAGTTTGTAGGTATGTGGTTAACCTCTTGATGTTCCATTGCAGAAAGTAAAAACAATCTTATTTTTCAACTGACTGGGCCTTTTACATTAAATTTGCACTCTAATTACAGCTGTGAATTTTTCTTAGTGTGTGTTAACCGGACCACAAACCTCCACCCCAGTTAAACTAAAATAGTAAACCAGGGAGTGTGAATGAGTACAAGTTGTGGCTGCAGCCCCTTTAAAAAATGACATCACATGCTGCAGTGACTATATATGAGGCAATGGTTTGCAAGCAGCTGTTCCTCGTGGATTTTTAAATTTTGGGTTATGCTAATGTCTTTGGTTGCAGTTCAGGCCTATTAATTTGATTATGATAGTAGCTCCCTTCCCCCAAAACACCTCAATTCTCTAAAAGCAGTCAAAGTCATTGTTTTTTTTTTTCATCTTTATTGGAGTATAATTGCTTTACAATGGTGTGCTAGTTTCTGCTTTATAACAAAGTGAATCAGTTATACATATACGTATGTTCCCATGTCTCTTCCCTCTTGCGTCTCCCTCCCTCCCACCCTCCCTATCCCACCCCTCTAGGTGGTCACAAAACACTGAGCTGATCTCCCCGTGCTATGTGGCTGCTTCCCACTAGCTATCTATTTTACGTTTGGTAGTGTATATATGTCCATGCCACTCTCTCACTTTGTCCCAGCTTACCCTTCCCCCTCCCCATGTCCTCAAGTCCATTCTCTAAGTAGGTCTGTGTCTTGTTTTAAAAGAGAAATGCGCCATTCCTCTGCTTACAAACCTCTAATGCATTGCATTCACCAAAGGCCTGTGTTGGCTTTATGGCTTCTCATTGTGCTAGATAACATGTAAAAGCCAAGCTCCTTCCAATGCCCTTTCTGTCCTGATCTTCTTGCCTCTCTCTCACCTCCTGCTGCCCGTACCTCATTTCCTTCCTGCGGTTCCAGCAAGAAACACTGCTTCTCTGCCAGCTGCCAAGCTTGTCTCTGCCCCAGGGCCTTTTGCATCTTTCCTACTCTTCACACAGCTGCTTCCTTTTCATCCTTTTTATCGCAGTTCAGAAGTGACTTCCCCTACCCTCCCAGTAAAACCAGACCACCACCCCTGCTACTTATTCTCTGTCACTTACTTGTTGCCATCTTGTTTGTTTATTTGTCCTCTCAATTACGATGTCAGCTCCATGTGGGTACAAGCCAGGCCTGTCTTGTTTATCCTTTATGTTATGGAAGAAGGCTCCCCACTCCCATTTCATGGTTTAAAAAAATCAGGCTGTAAGTAGTGTTTTAGATGTATCTTAATTTTGATTTGCTTATGTTAAGTCACATTATTTTAAATTTCAGGTCACAGATGTGGACTTTGTAGCCTTGAAGGCAGTGGTGAGGCTTGCTGACCCGTACCTCTGTGAATCTCAAGTCAGCACTTTTACTTTGGAGTGTATGAAAGAGCTCCTTGATTTGAAGGAACACCAGTTGCCCCTGCAGGAGTTGTGGGTGGTATTTGATGATTCTGGAGTGTTTGACCAGACAGCACTTGCAATTGAGCATATCAGGTAGGAAAAGAGGTTGATAAAAGTAACCTTGTGGCCAAAAACTTTGGATGAAATGCAGTAATTCTGGTCTGTAGATTTAAAACTCAAACTGTAAACTTGGTCACTGCAATATTTTAAAATATTCAAAGACAGTGGAAACTTTTTAAAGTTAAAAAAAATGTTTTCAATGTTTAAAATTTTCATTTTGAGGTAATTTCAGACTTACAGAAAAGTTGAGAAAAGTAGTACTAGGGATTCCTGTATAGCCTTCTCTCAGTGTCCCCAAATGTTAACAAAAGATATGGAATTTTTAAATTTGGTTTGTATATTTTTTTTTTTTTTTTTTTTTACAAATTTAATCAGTTATACATATACATATGTTCCCATATCCCCTCCCTTTTGCGTCTCCCTCCCACCCTCCCTATCCCACCCCTCCAGGCGGTCACAAAGAACCGAGCTGATCTCCCTGTGCTATGCGGCTGCTTCCCACTAGCTATCTACCTTACGTTTGGTAGTGTATATATGTCCATGCCGCTCTTTCACTTTGTCACAGCTTACCCTTCCCCCTCCCCATATCCTCAAGTCCATGCTCTAGTAGGTCTGTGTCTTTATTCCTGTCTTACCCCTATGTTCTTGATGACATTTTTTTCTTAAATTCCATATATATGTGTCAGCATACAGTATTTGTCTTTCTCTTTCTGACTTACTTCACTCTGTATGACAGACTCTAGGTCCATCCACCTCATTACAAATAGCTCAATTTCATTTCTTTTTATGGCTGAGTAATATTCCATTGTATATATGTGCCACATCTTCTTTATCCATTCATCCGACGATGGACACTTAGGTTGTTTCCATCTCCGGGCTATTGTAAATAGGGCTGCTATGAACATTTTGGTACATGTCTCTTTTTGAATTATGGTTTTCTCAGGGTATATGCCCAGTAGTGGGATTGCTGGGTCATATGGTAGTTCTATTTGTAGTTTTTTAAGGAACCTCCATACCGTTCTCCATAGTGGCTGTACCAATTCACATTCCCACCAGCAGTGCAAGAGTGTTCCCTTTTTTCCACACCCTCTCCAGCATTTATTGTTTCTAGATTTTTTGATGATGGCCATTCTGACTGGTGTGAGATGATATCTCATTGTAGTTTTGATTTGCATTTCTCTAATGAGTAAAGATGTTGAGCATCCTTTCATGTGTTTGTTGGCTGTCTGTATATCTTCTGTGGAGAAATGTCTATTTAGGTCTTCTGCCCATTTTTGGATTGGGTTGTTTGTTTTTTTGCTATTGAGCTGCATGAGCTGCTTATAAATTTTGGAGATTAATCCTTTGTCAGTTGCTTCATTTGCAAATATTTTCTCCCATTCTGAGGGTTGTCTTTTGGTCTTGTTTATGGTTTCCTTTGCTGTGCAAAAGCTTTGAAGTTTCATTAGGTCCCATGTGTTTATTTTTGTCTTTATTTCCATTTCTCTAGGAGGTGGGTCAAAAAGGATCTTGCTCTGATTTATGTCATAGAGTGTTCTGCCTATGTTTTCCTCTAGGAGTTTGATAGTGTCTGGCCTTACATTTAGGTCTTTAATCCATTTTGAGCTAATTTTTGTGTATGGTGTTAGGGAGTGATCTAATCTCATACTTTTACATGTCCCTGTCCAGTTTTCCCAGCACCACTTATTGAAGAGACTGTCCTTTCTCCACTGTACATTCCTGCCTCCTTTATCAAAGATAAGGTGACCATATGTCCGTGGGTTTATCTCTGGGTTTTCTATCCTGTTCCATTGATCTATCTTTCTGTTTTTGTGCCAGTACCATACTGTCTTGATTACTGTAGCTTTGTAGTATAGTCTGAAGTCAGGGAGCCTGATTCCTCCAGCTCCGTTTTTCGTTCTCAAGATTGCTTTGGCTATTCGGGGTCTTTTGTGTTTCCATACAAATTGTGAAATTTTTTGTTCTAGTTCTGTGAAAAATGCCATTGGTAGTCTGATAGGTATTGCATTGAATCTGTAGATTGCTTTGGGTAGTAGAGTCATTTTCACAATGTTGATTCTTCCAATCCAAGAACATGGTACATCTCTCCATCTATTTGTATCATCTTTAATTTCTTTCATCAGTGTCTTATAATTTTCTGCATACAGGTCTTTTGTCTCCTTAGGTAGGTTTATTCCTAGATATTTTATTCTTTTTGTTGCAATGGTAAATGGGAGTGTTTCCTTGATTTCACTTTCAGATTTTTCATCATTAGTATATAGGAATGCCAGAGATTTCTGTGCATTAATTTTGTATCCTGCAACTTTACCAAATTCATTGATTAGCTCTAGTAGTTTTCTGGTAGCATCTTTAGGATTCTCTATGTATAGTATCATGTCATCTGCAAACAGTGACAGCTTTACTTCTTCTTTTCCCATTTGGATTCCTTTTATTTCCTTTTCTTCTCTGATTGCTGTGGCTAAAACTTCCAAAACTATGTTGAATAAGAGTGGTGAGAGTGGGCAACCTTGTCTTGTTCCTGATCTTAGTGGAAATGGTTTCAATTTTTCACCATTGAGGACGATGCTGGCTGTGGGTTTGTCATATATGGCCTTTATTATGTTGAGGAAAGTTCCCTCTATGCCTACTTTCTGCAGGGTTTTTATCATAAATGGCTGTTGAATTTTGTCAAAAGCTTTCTCTGCATCTATTGAGATGATCATATGGTTTTTCTCCTTCAGTTTGTTAATATGGTGTATCACGTTGATTGATTTGCGTATATTGAAGAATCCTTGCATTCCTGGAATAAACCCCACTTGATCATGGTGTATGATCCTTTTAATGTGCTGTTGGATTCTGTTTGCTAGTATTTTGTTGAGGATTTTTGCATCTATGTTCATCAGTGATATTGGCCTGTAGTTTTCTTTCTTTGTGACATCCTTGTCTGGTTTTGGTATCAAGGTGATGGTGGCCTCGTAGAATGAGTTTGGGAGTGTTCCTCCCTCTGCTATATTTTGGAAGAGTTTGAGAAGGATAGGTGTTAGCTCTTCTCTAAATGCTTGATAGAATTCGCCTGTGAAGCCATCTGGTCCTGGGCTTTTGTTTGTTGGAAGATTTTTAATCACAGTTTCAATTTCAGTGCTTGTGATTGGTCTGTTCATATTTTCTATTTCTTCCTGATTCAGTCTTGGCAGGTTGTGCATTTCTAAGAATTTGTCCATTTCTAAATTTGGTTTGTATATATTTAGAAACTGTCTTAAAAGTTCTGGATGCTAAGGCTATAGTTGATGTACTTGAACATAAGAGGAAAGGAAAGAAGGTAAAGAAGGTGGTATACCATCACTTGTGCACTGATAAGACTGACATACAGTGTTTTCAAGGATATGTCTGGCCAAAGAAGGTGTTTTGTCAGGCCACTTCCAGGATCCTTAGGGGGTATGTGCATGGCTTTCAACCTTTTTTGGCTTAGTCGGTTTCCACTTGCACAGGTGCATGCCTTGTCCCTTAAGTGAGAAGGAAAGCCCATACCTGCATTAATAGGTATGCTTTTTTTTGTTTTTCAGATAACTTTTTTGTCGGATAGTTCCTAATACAGATAGTTCTTTTGAATCTTCTTTTTATAAGTATATTTACTAAGGAAGGCTTATATTTGGCTATTTAAAAATGGACTTAGGGGCTTCCCTGGTGGCACAGTGGTTGAGAGTCCGCCTGCTGATGCAGGGGACACGGGTTTGTGCCCCGGTCCGGGAGGATCCCACATGCCGCGGAGCGGCTAGGCCCGTGAGCCATGGCCGCTGAGCCTGCGCATCCGGAGCCTGTGCTCCGCAACGGGAGAGGCCACAACAGTGAGAGGCCCGTGTACCGCAAAAAAAAAAAAAAAAATGGACTTATATTCCTCCATGAACTGGAAGACTGGATAATATAAAGGTCATGTTAATAATGTTGCTTGGTGTTCTGTAGTTCAAAAAGTATTTTCCAGTTTCTATACCGTTAGTGAGTTAACCTGGTTTTGCTGAGCTTAATTTGATACTTTACAAAGAAGCAGGGTGTCTTGGGCCCTGCTTCTGACATTTCATAGAAAATTTCTAATTGTATGCAAGGACATTGGACTTGCATATGATGCGAGGACTGTAGGTATTCAATATTAGGCCAAACAATATAAATCTAAAGAACTGGCTTATGTCTAGAACCAAAATAACTCTCTTATGTTTCTCTCACTTAAAAAATCTGTCAGTTGAGGCATATGAAGGTAAAGGGATAATTGATGAGTTTAGGAAATTAGGAATCAGGGAGCTAATCTCTTATGGGTATAGAAGTTGATAGAAAGACAAGTATCTGGAATTAGTAATAGTATTATTTGAAGGCGAGCCTGGCTAAATTATTCTTTATTTTGAGGTGAGGGCTCAGATTCTGGTCAGTGTTCAGAAAAGGTCAAATTATGAGGGTTTTCATTTGTTCATTTTATTCAGTAAGTATTTCAGTGCCAGGTCCTGAGTTGAGGGTGAGATTTGACTGGTGCACAAAACAGAAACAATCACCATCACCAGGGAGATGTCAGTCTAAAGGTGGGAGATGAACCTTGATGAAATAATCACATAAAGTTATGTGTACAATTGGAAACTGCAGTGAGTGCTGTGAGGGATTACGGAGTGTTCTAAGACTAGGTCAGGTTGCTGTAATATGGTTATTTCCTGAGGAAATGATATTTGAACTTGGGTCTAAAGGGTTGGCTAGGTGAAAGTGGTTGTGGCAGTTTAGGGAGGGAACAGGTTCAGGAACTCAGTGAGTTTAAGAAGCCAGAGGGCCAATGTGGTTAGAACATAGACAGTAATGGAAGAGACTTAGGAAACTAGCTTAGAGGTTGTCAAGGGTCAGAAGATGCAGGGATTTGTCAGCCAATGAACGATTTTTGTCTTTAAGAGCAGTGGGAAACCGCTGAAGGGTTTTCAATCAAGGATGAATATGATCAGCTTTGTGTTTTAAAAGGTTTGTTCTGGCTGCTGTGTAGAAAGTAAATGGAGGGGGAACGGGTAGAGAGATCAGTTAAGAGATAGAGTGGACTAGGGTGCAGATATGGAGAGTACAGATTAGGCTTATAGAGAAAGTAGGATGGCTAAGACTTGGTGGTAGAGCGGATATGGGAGAAGTCAAGGCTGACTCCCAATTTTCTGTCTTGAGAGAATAAACACTGGAGGAGGTGCAGATGTGAATGAAATGTGAATGCCCCTTACTGAACTGGTGAGGATATTTGAGCTGGGTCATGAAGTGTAAATATAAGCTTACCAGGTGGAAAAGGTGGAAGGCAGCCTGACCAGCATGTCACAGCAGTTTTGAAAGAGCTTGTGAAATTGGTAGTTTGCACATAGGGTCTCTGAGGCAAAAGAGGTGCTCTAGAGGGGGACTGTGAGTCCATGTAATATCACCAAGCTCAGGAATTTGGGCTTTGTTCTGAGGACAGCAAGGAGCCAGCAGGGTTTTTTTGTTGAGTAGAGGCATGCTCAGGTTTGTTTTATTATTATTTTTTGTTTGTTTGTTTTTAAGAGATGGACTCTAGAGGGTGAAGAGAATGACAGTCTAATCTATAAGAATTAAGAGATGGCTTCATTTTCACTGCTCCTTCCTTTTCAACTTTTTGAGTTATATCGTCTGTACTTCCTGGCATTCCACTAATGCTTCTACTCCTACAGTACCATTGAAATTGTGCTTAAGGTCACTCATATTCTCGTATCCACTCGTCACTCCTCTGATCTCATCTTACCTTGACCTCTTGGTCACATTCTAATTATTTGATCATCCCCATCTTCTTAACATACTCTACTCTCTTCCCAGTTTCTGGGACACCACTTTATGATAGTGTGTCACGGGCTTGCTTTCTTAGTAATCTTGGCCAGCTCTTTCCTCTCATGCTCAAACTTTAGGATGTTGAAGTTACCCAGGGCTCAGGCCTAGGCTATCTACACTTCTCTCTCTCTAATCAGCTTTGAAAGCACATTAGAATCTCCTGGAAATTTTCTTTATAGGAGTATTCCAACTACTACATGAAGAAGGAATGATAAGATGAGAATATCAGTATTTTGCAACCCATAATAAAATAGAGGTTTCAGGCAATGATCACCAATGGCTGCTACAGCCATTGGTGAAAACCTGATGGGGAACTTTGTGGCAGATAAATCAGGCTGACAATATCTGAATCCATTGATCATTCTTAAGCTCATCATCAAAAGAGATGACCAGGTATCATGTGCTTCGTGATGAAGCTACATTATACCACCCTTGAAGTATTCTTGCCAAAAAGTCTTTCCTAAAGACGATCAAGTCTCTAGTCCTTACTATCAGTTTACTAGAAATAAAGGAAACAGAAGGACATCTTAAATGACCCCATGGGGATGCAATCAGTAAAATTCAGGGTGTGGGAAACTATTAAATAAATTGCAAGGTGAAAAAGAGGGATGGATAATCTATAGAGTAAAAGTGATTTAATTGAAGTCAATGACTGACCCTTGTTTGGACCCTGATGAGCAAGCCAACTGTAAAACAACAACAGCAACAACAAAAGAGATAATTAGGGAGAACTGAACACTGACTGGATACTTGGTTATTAAGGAATTAAAACTTTTTTTGTATAAAGATTTATTTTAGAGGCACATACTAAAAATTTATGAGTGATATGATATGTCAGAAATTTGCTTTAAAATGATCCAGTGTCAGGATGGTGGGGGTAGGAGAGCAGAGAAGTAAGTGGGTGGATTAGAGGTGAAATAAGATTGCCTGTGAGTTGATAATTGTTGAAGCTGGTGATGGATACATGGTATTCATGTTTTCATGTTTGCTCTTGTATATGTTTGAAATTTTCCATGATGAAAAATTTGTTAAATCACTTTGGGGAGCTTTAAAAAAATATGGATCCTGCACCCTCCCTCCCCCATCCCCCACCCAAGAGATTCTGGTTTATTGGTCTGGAATAGGGTTGAAAATCAATTTTTAAAAGCTTCCCAGGGGACTCTAATGGGCAGCCAGGATTGAAAACTACTGCTTTATTTTATGTCCCCGGATGATCTCATCTATTGCTCTAATGCCATCAATATGCTGAAACTTCCAGATTTATGTTTCTAGCCCTGACCTTTTCCTTGAGCTCTGGTCTGGTATATTTATCTGCACTCTTGACATCATCCATTTGGAGTTCAAATAGGCATCTCAACTTGAACATGGTGAAAACAGAACTCTTTATTTTCAACCCTAAACTTGTTTCTCTCCCAGCCTTTTCTATCTTAACAAATAGCACTACTTTCCACCAAGTTACAGATGGTCAATAAATAGTTCTTCTGATAAAAAGAAGGTCCTAATAGAATCAATTTTGTAGAAAACTTCTTTAGCCAATCCAAAGAAGTTCATGTGTGACTCATGACTATCAAATCTAGAAAATATTCAATCTTCTCTACCATACTTGATAGACTTGTTTTGATTTACTCTTATTCCTCCAAAACCCTAAGATTTTAAGCCAGTGATTGAATTTGAGTGATACTAATTTCCTTTTCAGGTTTTTCTATCAGAACATTTGGAGGAGTTGGGATGAAGAAGAAGAGGATGAGTATGATTATTTTGTTAGATGTGTTGAACCTCGATTGAGATTGTAAGTATTTATCAGTGGCCTTGTACATGTTGGAAAAAATAGCTATTTGTGATTTAATTTCACCTGTGTTTTGTATATACTGTATATATACTCCAGGGGCCTACAGATAGAAACAGACTCATATACAAATAGTATAACCCACTGACAAGTTATTAAATAAAAATTGTACAGGTGCAGAGAAACCTACTTTTAGTGTTTATAAACCTACTTGTAGTGTTTTTAGAATCTAAAAGCAGAGAATTCAAGAACATGTTAATTAACAGCTCACTCTTGTAAATTTAAATAAAACTTAATTGAGCTAATATGTTAAAAAGAAACAACCCGTTACTAAACTCAATAAAAACAATTGAAGAACAGTGAAAGTAATTGAATTATAGAAGACTTTTTTTTTTTTGGAGTACTTTTAAATACATGGCTTTACTCTTAAGTTCTTACAGTAAAACATAGTAGGCTAAACAGACTTACCTCAGGATGTTTTGTCAAGTTCTTTTCCTTAAATCTTATTTGATAAATAGATGAAAATACTAAATATTTAATATTGATGGTGAATAAAAATTTCCAAAATACCTAAATACATTCTACTGACTTATCATATTTTGGTAGGGAAAAACCCTTCCATTATAAAAATACCCCAAATTAACCATGCAACCCAATTTGTTGTCCTGCACTAACTTTGTTAACTGTGGCTTCCACTAGATGGTGCTATAAGACCAGGTAACTTTTTGGTACTTGTGCATGGTAATTTAATACGCAGTGCTGCAATAAGAATAAAATTAGACCTTGCAGGCCAAAAAAAAAAAGAAAAAAAAATTGTAGAAGGTAATTTTTTTCCCTGTGTGAAAGATGATTTGGTTACATAAGATAAGGCAGTAACCCTTTACATTTCTGTATAACCAATTTGATTTAGTAAGTTTCTCTTCATTTAAACAGTAAATCATAAGTAAAAAATACGTGAGAAGTCTGGTTAAGGTTGGTTCTACCTGGTTTAGAATTATGTATGTCTGATTTCAGCTTTTCATAAATTGGCTGTGATTTCTATTTAGCCTTTCCAATTTTTCCATTATGCATTTCTTGTTTTCTCATAATGTATTCAGTAAAATGCCAGAATTTCAATAAGCTTGCATATTTTCTAGTTTTGATATACTTGCTTTTAAAGAGCAATGATTGGTTTTGATTGAAGGGAAATGTAATGGTGGATGAATATCATGTATCTGGCAAATTTGATCTTTACTTGGAAAATAACTGTATTCCGATTTGACAGTCTTACATGTTGGAACAACAAGACAGGATTTACATACATATCTTATACATCACTGGCAGATGGGAAAGCATAAGCGAGGAATTGTTTTCCGTTATGGAGAAGAAACTATGGTACTTGATGGGGAAACTGGAATGTTATCAAATATAGGCAGACTCTTTAAAAGGTCCCTAGGCTAAGACAGGTGTAGAGCTATTCACAGGCAAGAGTTAAAGGGAATCAAACCATATTGTCTTGAGTTTGCACTGTGAAGTAAATATTTTTCCTTTCTAATTCAAAACACTCTGCTTCAGAGCTTTTGGGCCTGAGACACAGATGTTGGTTCATTACTTTCAGACTGTGAAGTATCACTATAATGAGAAGAAATAAGCTGATTGGCATGGATATTGGAAATGCTAAGAAACTAATTTTAAAATTTGAGTCTTAATCTTTGTAACTTAGTAGATCTGATCAAGCAGTCAGTGGTTGGGTCCCCAATTTCTTGTTTGCAAAGTGGATTTCTAGAATACCTTTAAATGAGTATGGATTAACCAAAGCAGACAAAATCCTTGCTTTTCAAGCTTCACCTAATTCATTTACTTGAAAAGTGGAAAAAATATTTTCTATTCATCTTAAATACTATTTAAATGTTCACTGTAACTTGATGTAAATTTGTTTAGGATATGGTTCTGTTTTTTTGTACCTGTATCTTATTTAGAGCGTGACGAAGTTAAGAAGACATTATCTAAGGCAATCGTACTCAACATTGGCTGCACGTTAGAATCCCCAGGGAACTTTAAAAAAATACCCCTCTACTTTCAGAGACTAATTTAATTGGTCTGGATGGGGACCTGATCATCTGTATTTTTTAAAGTTCCCCAGTGATTCTAACAAGCAGCCAAGGTTAAGAAGCTCTGGCCTAAGTCAGTATGCTTTTAACTGAGAAATAAAGCAATTATTTTAAAACGACAGGTAATGACAATAATATTGCAGTTTACTTTCAAATCCATTAATTTCATATCCATTAACTTGATTGTACATTCATAAATTATTATATCTAGAAGTACTTTTTGTTCTGTCTATATATTTGAGAAGGTTTATAAATTAATAATAAACTTTAAGTGCCAACACAGTTGTCCAATACAAGGTTATTTTGTTTTAATCACTCTCTAGTTTAGTAATAACAGCTTTATTTTTTTCTCAGAATCTCAAAGGCTTATGTTTTTGAAAGACTCTACTAATCTTCCTGAGGGAATATTCAGCAAATTCTGCTCCGTAGTGCTTTATTTATTTATTTAATATTTTATTTATTTATTTGGCTGCACTGGGTCTTAGTTGCAGCACGTGGGATCTTTAGTTGCAGCATGCGAACTCTTAGTTGTGGCATGTGGGGTCTAGTTCCCTGACCAGGGATCAAACCTGGGCCCCCTGCGTTGGGAGTGTGGAGTCTTAACCACTGGACCACCAGGGAAGTCCCCTCCATAGTGCTTTAAATACAGGAAAGGGGGACTTCCCTGGTAGTCCAGTGGTTAAGAATGCCTTTCAATGCAGGGGACGTGGGTTCAATCCCTGGTCGGGGAACTAAGATCCCACATGCCGTGGGACAACGAAGCCAGTGCGCCACAACTACCACGCCCATGCGCCACAGCTGGAGAGCCTGTGTGCCACAACTACTGAGCCCGCGCGCTCTGGAGCCCGTGCGCCACAACTAGAGAGCCCATGTGCTGCAACTACTGAGCCCGTGCACTCTAGAGCCCCTGCGCCACAACTAGAGAGAAGCCTGCGCACCGCAACGAAAGGCCCATGCACTGCAACGAAAGATCCCACATACTGCAATGAAGATCCCGTGTGCCTCAACTAAGACCTGATGCAGCCAAATAAATTTTGAAAAAAAACTAAACTAAATTAAAAATAAATAAATAAATATAGGGAAGGACTAGATGATTTGAATCATTTAAAATTTTTGATCCTATAAATGTGGTAATCTTAAACATTGTTATGAAACTACTTGAGATACTATCGTCACCACCCCTACCTCCAGGTTGCCCTCTGCCATCCACTTATTAAGATTTTGAATCTAATATATGAGAAAATAATTTCTTGTTAAGTAATGATTACAAATTGTGCAGCATGGACTCTCAGTGTTTCAAAAACACAAATGCTTGGATCTAAGGGGAAAAAAAATAGCAACTCCTCAAAAGAGAAAAGTTAGTGACCTTAATGAAGTGGTCCTTAAAGCTTTCAATAGCTTTCACCTACTCAGTAAGACTTAACATGTTCCTGAGTTACATACTATGAAACACTTTTCTTATGGGGTCTTTGAGGACTAAATCGGTGTCTTAATGATGGGAAAATGTGTCTGAAAGGCAGTGGGTTTCAATTTGCTTTTAAACTTCCAGGCATTATGACATTCTTGAAGACCGAGTTCCTTCAGGACTTATTGCTGACTATCAAAATCTGTTGACTCAGTGTGAGGAGAGTTACAGGAAATTTTTAAATCTGAGAAGCAGTTTGTCAAATTGTAACTCTGATTCTGAGCAGGAAAACATCTCCATGGTGGAAGGATTAAAATTGTATTCAGAGATTGAACAGTTGAAACAAAAGCTAAAACTCATTGAGAATCCTTTGTTGAGGTATGTGTATCTTTGTTCTTCCCAACTAGTTGGCATCTTTTCTAACCAGCTGTCTTATTGAGAACTGACAGGTCTGTTTGGTTTCTTTAAGATATGTGTTTGGTTATCAGAAGAATTCTAATATACAAGCAAAAGGCATCCGTCTAAATGGCCAGAAGGTCACCCATGTGGTCTCCTCCACCATAATGACTGGTCTGCTGCAGTCCCTGCTCAGGGATAAGCTTTGTCCAGATCCTTGTAAGGAAGAAATAGAAATTCAGGTAAAAGGAGAGTTTCTTGCTCCAGGTGGCTTTTTTTCCTTCAGATTCACCCCAGCCTTTCCTGAATTCTACAAAAAGTTTTTAGGAGTTTCCCAGAGCTGGTTTTCTGTGAAATGGAAAGCAGTGAGAGCACTGCCTTTCTGCAGTATTAGTCACTTATCAACCATGCACTGAGCTCAGTGCAGTAGCAAAGGAGATACCTACATATGCAGTTTTGGCTCCCTTTTCAAAATGAAACATGAAGGCGCCTGGAGTAATACTCAGGTTGCATTTGAGGGGTATATATTTTCAATATGTTGTTGTTTTCTAGTTCCACAGTGATCCGTTGTCTGCTATAAATGCCTGCTATGAGGGCGACACTGTTATTGTTTGTCCTGGCCATTACGTGGTACATGGTACATTCTCCATTGCTGACTCCATTGAATTAGAAGGTGAGTATGGAAGATCATACAACCAAACTCTCGTGCATGATACGCTTAAGATAACACTAAATCACTGATCTTGTTGAAGCTCCGAGAATTTGATTTCAACCCATTTGATTTCAAATGAGTTGCCTTGAAACATTAAGGGTTTTTGGAGTGTACAGGTTATTGACTCAGTGTTTGAGCCACATGAAGTGTGATTCTTTGTGGCATTATAAATGTTGGGAAGACAAAAACATAGAGAAAAAAAGACCATTAGGAAGAAGTATAATTCCAGATTATAGGTGGTTGGTGAAAAGGAAATTCATTATTAGAATTAAAAAAACATTCCAAGCAATATTTTTTAATTTGTTGCTTCCTCTTATTTCATATATGTTGTGGACATATTGGTGCTTTTTTTTTTTTTAATTTAGCTTACTTTTTGAAAGGTATAGGTCCAACTTGAAATTAGATACAAAATCTTTATCTTAATTCTTTAAAAGCTTGTTGAATGTCGCAAATTCTAAAGTGTACTTTTGAGAACATTAATGTTGAAAGAGTCTTTTTAAAATAACTTTATTTATTTATTTAATTTTTGGCTGTGTTGGGTCTTCGTTGTTGTGCGCGGGCTTTCTCTAGTTGCAGTGAGCGGGGGCTACTCTTCGTTGCCGTGCGAGGGCTTCTCATTGCAGTGGCTTCTCTTGTGCAGCACGGACTCTAGGCGTATGGGCTTCAACAGTTGTGGTAGGTGGGCTCAGTAGTTGTGGCTCGCGAACTCCAGAGCGCAGCCTCAGTAGTTGTGGCGCCCGGGCTTAATTGCTCCGTGGCATGTGGGATCTTCCCGGACCAGGGATCAAACCCATGTCCCCTGCGTTGGCAGGCGGATTCTTAACCACTGCACCACCAGGGAAGTCCTAAAAATAACTTTTTAGAAGTTGAAATCTTATTGTACATTTAGAGTGATTCCTAAATTTAGGTTACTTTACAGTAGTTCACCTTGGTCCTTTGTATTTGCATAGCGTGTCAAATTTAGATGCACCTGTTCAACTATTTACCAGAAGAGCTTCAAGTTAGCAATAAAGCTTGTCATGCAAAAAATCATATATCATTTTGGGACTGGTGCAGCTGTTCACAAACTGCTTAAGCTATGTTCTTTAATTTTATCTTGTCTAGAGTTCTTAATGGAAGCAAGGCTGGGAATTTAATTTCCTGCTGTTCACTAGTACACCACCTCATCCCCTTTTCTGTTTTACGTGTGTAATTTTTGTTCCTTTTCCTCTCCAATATTTGATATATAATAGATGTGTGTTTATAAATAACACATCTGCAGGATAAAGCACTGCAATAAAAACACTTTATTTTTTTGGCATAGTGCAAACAGCATTGCTATTACACATTGTATGGTGGATAAGCATTCTTCCTAGATTGTTGAGGAAATTATAATGTAATTGCCAACATGTCATAAATAATCATATAGAATTCTGATAGTTAAGTGTAAGAATGACTGTAAATTTATGAACGGAGGGCATTTCTGAGAATTTGGGGAGTCAGGTGATATCTCTAGTGTGAATATATAGAGTACTTGTTCACGAGTAAGATTAAAGCTTATCTGATAGCTTTTCTGATCTATAGCTGACACTTACAACAAAAGATATACACTGAGTACCTGCTATTTGCAGGGTATTAACAGTACTTATAATAGGATTTTTCTTTCTTGTTTAGAAAATCCATTCAGTTAGGCGAGGGCTTTGTGTTTTAAACTGCTAAGATTATGTAACTTGTTTATGTAATAACTTGTTTATATAATGTAATATGGCCATCCTTTTTATATTTTTAATTTTTCACATGATAGAAAGCCATAGCTATTATAAAAATGTGCAAAGTACAGGTAGACACATAAAAAGAATCAGGGAAGGACTTTCCTGGTGGTGCAGTGGTTAAGAATCTGCCTGCCAATGCAGGGGACATGGGTTCGATCCCTGGTCCGGGAAGATCCCACATGCCATGGAGCAACTAAGACCACGTGCCACAACTACTGAGCCTGAGCTCAAGGGCCTGTGAGCCACAGCTACTGAGCCCATGTGCTGCAACTACTGAAGCCCACGCACCTAGAGCCCATGCTCTGCAACAAGAGAGGCCACCGCAGTGAGAAGCCTGTGCACCATGACGAAGAGTAGACCCCACTCGCCGCAACTAGAGAAGGCCCATGCGCAGCAACAAAGACCCAATGCAGCCAAAAAAAAAAAAAAAAAAAAGAATCGGGAGAGAAATTTACTTACAATCTAATCATCCATAATCCACCACTGGTAGCATTCCTGTGTGTGGAGTCCTCTTGCATTCTCTAGTGTCCCCAGAGGCTTGTCTGTACTCTTCAAGTGTAGAAAACTTTAGTGACTTTGCCTGTTTAATGTTGTCACTGCTGTTATTTACTCAAGCAAAGACTCAACTTTAGACAGTGAGAGTTATTTCTTAAAGCTTTGTCTATGTGATTGTGTTTTATGATAAAACTCAGGCAAAGTTTTCTAGTTTTCTGATACTCCAGTTTTTCATAAGCCCATTCAGAGGTCTGACCTGTATTATTAGTTTGATTAAGATTTGTATAGAACAATGTTTTTTATTGGTTAACAAGATAGACCTATTTTTCCAATAGCTAAAACTGTTCTAAGTCAGTTTGTCAGATTTTAAGTCAATCTATTTAAGAGAATATAAAATTTAGAAAATCTTGAGAAATGCCTAGGCTTTTTCAAACCTAATTACGATAGAATAATAGAATCTTAGAGTTGGGAAATAAAAAACTTATAGGGCTAAATGCTTCAAAGCCCTCTACCCAGCTATGAGTACTTAGATTATTACTATTTTTTTAACTTATTTATTATATTTTTTTAACATCTTTATTGGAGTATAATTGCTCTACAATGGTGTGTTAGTTTCTGCTTTATAACAAAGTGAATCGGTTATACATATACATATGTTCCCATATCTCTTCCCTCTTGCGTCTCCCTCCTTCCCACCCTCCCTATCCCACCCCTCTAGGTGGTCACAAAGCACCAAGCTGATCTCCCTGTGCTATGCGGCTGCTTCCCACTAGCTATCGATTTTACATTTGATAGTGTATATATGTCCATGCCACTCTCTCACTTGGTCCCAGCTTACCCTTCCCCCTCCCCATGTCCTCAAGTCCATCCTCTATGTCTGCATCTTTATTCCTGTCCTGCCCCTGGCTTCTTCAGAAGCTTTTTTTTTTTTTTTTTAGATTCCATATATATGTGTTAGCATCCGTAATTGTTTTTCTCTTTCTGACTTATTTCACTCTGTATGACAGACTCTAGGTTCATACACCTCACTACAAATAACTCAATTTCGTTTCTTTTTATGGCTGAGTAATAGTCCATTATATATATATGTGCCACATCTTCTATATCCATTCATCTGTCGGTGGACACTTAGGTTGCTTCCATGTCCTGGCTATTGTAAATAGTGCTGCAGTGAACATGGTGGTACATGACTCTTTTTGAGTTATGGTTTTCTCAGGGTATATGCCCATTAGTGGGATTGCTGGGTCATATGGTAGTTCTATTTGTAGTTTTTTAAGGAACTTCCATACTGTTCTCCATAGTGGCTGTGTCAACTTACATTCCCACCAGCAGTGCAAGAGGGTTCCCTTTTCTCCACACCCTCTCCAGCATTTATTGTTTGTAGATTTTTTGATGATGGCCATTCTGTTACTATTTTTTTTAATAGCAGTTTTGTAAGTGACTTTAGTGCTGAAACTGGTATGAGATGGTTGATAGGGGGTAGTCTTCCTGATATGCAGGCAAATTGAGGAGTTGTTATTATTAAAAATTGTATACCTTGGTAAAAATTAAGCAAGATATGTGGAGAGATAATTAGATTTTATTTAGATATAACTGGGTTAACTGGTCTCAGATATCATTTGGAGTCATTTGATATAGAGGAATCTATCATAGAAATTTTGTGTTTAGACATTTCCCCTCACCTATCTTAAATGTTCTTGCTCTCTTCCTTAGGATATGGCCTACCAGATGATATTGTGATAGAAAAGAGAGGCAAAGGAGACACTTTTGTGGATTGTACGGGTGCAGATATTAAAATCTCAAGCATAAAATTTGTTCAGCATGATGCTGTGGAAGGAATCTTAAGTAAATATCTGAATATTTCATTTATTATTTGTTCCAGACTTTGAAGGAAAACTGTACTTTCCCTGGAAGATAGAATTTAATAAAATACCACTCTTGAGTAGTACGCAAGGCTGAGTATTTATGTACATAGCTTGACAACTGAGGAAGCTTACTCTAAAGTGAAAAATAGTTCAATGTATTCTTGAAAAGTTGTTAGTTTAATATTTGTTTCTGTGTGATCATTTTTTTCTTTTAAAACATTCCAGTATTGTGGTCTGTGTTCTTTGTATTTGATTTAGCCCTGGACTCAAACCAGCTATCTTCACATTGTGATAGTATTTATTTCCTGGTATTTGTATCCCTTATTTTGAATTGGGCCTCCTTTTCTTCTCTCTTCTAAGATAGTCATGAAAGTTACTTTCTGATATTTTTTTTGTAATGAGAAGTGCTTTTTAACTTGATTTTGCCTTTCTGAGGGCAAGTCATTTTTTTTTTAAGAATGCTGCTTTTAGATTTTATCAATAGAAAATAACTCAAAATAGTCATTGTTTTATAAATTATGAATTCATAATTCCAGTAACAGAGTTTAAATGAGAAATATTTAGATTGTATCTAATATCAGCTCTAGGCCATTTCTAATATTGGAAAAGACACATACTTCTTAAAGTATTTGATTGCATGTTTTCATCATAGTTATTCACCATGGCAAGACTACATTGGAAAACTGCGTATTGCAGTGTGAAACTACAGGAGTCACAGTACGAACATCAGCAGAATTTTTAATGAAGAACTCAGATTTATATGGTGCCAAGGTATGATAATCTCTTATGGGAAGTGGTTTAAGTTCTAAATAAGTACCTAAAATGTCCTGGGACAAGATGTAAATGCATACTCCTGTTCTCTTTCTTCAAAGAAGTTCAGATACTTCCATGTACTAAGTCAGCCAGACTCAACTGTATAAGGTTCTTCTTATTAAGCATTTTCAAAACAGAGATTAGGAAGAAAATAATAAATCTCACAGTTTCTCTGTCATAGCTTTAAAAGATGTTAGACCCACGGCTTCCCTGGTGGCTCAGTGGTTGAGAGTCCGCCTGCCGATGCAGGGGATGTGGGTTCGTGCCCCGGTCTGGGAAGATCCCACATGCCGCAGAGCGTTTGGGCCCGTGAGCCATGGCCGCTGGGCCTGCGCGTCCGGAGCCTGTGCTCCGCGGCGGGAGGGGCCACAGCGGTGAGAGGCCCATGTACCGCAAAAAAAAAAAAAAAGAGGTTAGACCCTTTAAGTATGTAAATTATGTTGTAGCAACTGAGGCTGGGTTGATTTTTTTTAATTAAATTTTTATTTTGAGATTGTAGATTCACATTCTGTTGTAAGAAGTAATACAGAGGTAGTCTGTATGTGTATCCTTTACCAGTTTCCTCTAATTGTAACATCTTCCAAAACTATAGTACAGTATCACAACCAGGATAAGATTGATTCAGTCAAGTTGAATATTTCCATCACTACAAGGATCCTCCATGTTGCCCTTTAAAGCCATATCTAGGTGCCTCTCCTTCTGACGTTCTCATTAATCACAGGCAAACGCTAATCTGTTCTCCATTTCTGTTATTTCATCATTTCAAGAATGTTATATAAATAGAATCATACAATATACAACCTTTTGGAATTGGCTTTTTTCACTCAGCACAGTTCTCTGGAGCTTCACCCAGGTTGTTGCACGTACCAATAGGTTGTTCTTTTTTATTGCTAAGTAGTATTCCATATATGGTTGTTCCACAGTTTAACTGTTCACTTGTTGAAGGACATCTGAGTTGTTTCCAGTTTTTGGCTTTTGTAAATAAAGCTGCTATAAACATTGGTGTACAGGTTTTTGTGCAAACATTGTTTTCATTTCTCTGGGATAAATGCCTAGGAGTGCAGTTGCAGGGCATGTGGTTAGTTGTGTGCTTACTTTCTTTAAGAAACTGCCAAACTTTTCCAGAGTAGTTGCACCAGTTTACATTCCCACTAGCAATGTTTGAGTGATCCAGTTTCTCCATATCCTAAGCAGCACTTGGTATTTTCACTACTTTTTAATTTTAGCCATTCTGATAGGTGTGTGGTTTTAATTTGCATTTCCCTTGTGGTTAATGATGTTGAACATTTTTCATATGCTTATTTGCCATCCTTCAGTGAAATATATATTCATAACTTTTGTCCATTTTCTAATTGGATTGTTTGTTCTTTTTTACTATAGAGTTTTAAGAGTTCTTTATAAATTCTAGATATGAATCCCCAATTGGGTATGTCATTTACAGATATCTTATGCTAGTTTGTAGCTTGTTTTTTCATCATTTTCACATGGGCTTTTACAGAGCAAAATTTTAAAATTTGATGAAGCCCAATTTATCAATTTTTCCTTTCATGTGTAAGAATTCTTTGTCTAGCCCTAGGGTGCAAAGATTTTCTCCTTTTTTTTTTTCAATTTTATAGTTTACATTTTACATTTAAGGTCATGAACCATTTCTGAGTTAATTTTGGTATAAGGTGAGTTTTAGGTCAAAGTTCATTTATTTGCTTATGGATGTCTAGTGGTAACTGCACCATTTCTTGAAAAGTCTATCCTTAAATAAATTGGTTTTGTATTTTTATCAAAAATAATTTGGGTATGTTTTTGTGGGCCAATTTCTGGGTTCTCTGGTAGAATAATTCCTCCCACTCTCACTTGTCTTTTTTTTTTAATTGTTTCAGCTATTCTAGTTCCTTTGCCTTTCAGTATAAATTCTAGAAAAATCTTGTTCGTATCAACAAAACGTCTTGCTAAGATTTTAATAGGACTTTCAATAAACCTATATATCAATTTGGGGAGAATGGACATCTTTTTTTGCGTTGAGTCTTCCAATCTGTGAACATGGTATGTCTCTCCATTTAGATCTTTGATTTCTTTCATCAGCATTGTGTAGTTTCAACATATAAGTCTTGTATGTTTTTATAGATTTGTACCTAAAAATTTCATTGTAAGTGATATTATATTTTTAATTTATTGTGCTTATTGCTAGTATATTGAGATACAATTGATTCTCATATGTTTGTTTATATCCTGTGACCTTGCTGAATCTTCTTATTAGTTCTAGGAGTGCTTTTATAGATTTCATGGGATTTTTCTATGTAGACAGTCATATCATCTACAAATAGAGACAGTTTATTTCTTCCTTTCCAGTCTGTTTGCCTTTGGTTTCCTTTTCTTGCCTTATGGCACTGACTAGAACTTCCAGCGTTATGTTGAATAAGAGTGGTGAGAGTAGATATCCTTACCTTGGTCTTGAAATTGGGGGACTGTATTCAGTACTGTACTGTTAAGTATAAGGTGTTTTTTGCTTTTTTAAGAATTAAAAGGTCTTCCCTGGTGGCGCAGTGGTTGAGAGTCCGCCTGCTGATGCAGGGGACGCAGGTTCGTGCCCCAGTCCAGGAAGATCCCACATGCCGCGGAGTGGCTGGGCCCGTGAGCCATGGCCGCTGAGCCTGCGCGTCTGGAGCCTGTGCTCCACAACGGGAGAGGCCACAACAGTGAGAGGCCGGTGTACCGCAAAAAAAAAAAAAAAAAAAAAAAAAAAAAGAATTAAAAAAAATCCTTTTTCAGCTTTACTGAGGTATAAGTGACAGAAATTTTATATATTTAAGGTGTCCAGTGTGATGCTTTCATATAAATATACATTATGAAATGATCATCACAGTCAGGCATTCATTACCTCACATCATTACGTTTTTTTAAATTCCGCATCCACTCTTCCCTCTGGCAACCACCTGTTCTCTGCATACATGACTTTGTTTCTGTTTTGTTTGTTCATTTGTTTTGTTTTTTAGATTCCACATATAAGTGAAATCATACACTATTTGTCTTTCTCTGTCCAGCTTATTTCACTTCGCATAATACTGTCTAGGTCCATCTTAATTGTTGCAAATGGCAAGATTTCATTCTTTTTTATGGCCGAGTAATATTCCATTTGTGTGTGTGTGTGCGTGTGTGTGTGTGTGACACTACATCTTCTTTATCCATTCATCTGTTGTTAAGGACTTAGGTTGCTTCCATATCTTGGCTATTGTAAATAATGCTGCAACGAACATACATCTTTTTGAGGTACATATATTTTTTTGAATTAGTGTTTTTGTATTCTTATATAAATACCCAGGTGTGGAATTGCTGGATTGTATGGTAGTTCTGTTTTTAATTTATAGAGGACTCTCCTTACTGTTTTCCATAGTGGCTGCACCAATTTACATTCCTATCAACAGTGTACTACGATTTCCTTTTCTCCACATCCGTGCAACACTTACTGCTTATTGTCTTTTTGATAATAGCCATTCTAACAGGTGTGAGGTGATATCTCATTGTGATTTTGATTTGCATTTCCCTGATGATTAGTTATGCTGAGCACCTTTTCATGTGCATGTTGACCACCTCTATGTCTTCTTTAGTAAAATGTCTATTAGGATCCATATTTTAATCCGGTTGTTTTGTTTTGTTTTTATGTTGAGCTGTATGAGTTCTTTGTATATTTTGGATATTAACCCCTTATCTGATATATTGTTACCAAATATCTTCTCCCATTCAGTAGGCAGCCTTTTTGTTTTCTTGATAATTTCCTTTGCTATGCAAAAGCTTTTTAGTTTGATGTAGTCCCATTTCTTTATTTTTGCTTTTGTTTCCCTTGCCTTAGGAGACATATCTAAAAAATATTTCTCAGACCAATGTAAAAGAGGGCACTGGCATTGTTTTCTTCCAGAAGTAGTGTAGTTTGATTCTTTTGTGTGTAGCTGTCCAGTTTTCCCAACACCATGTGTTAAAGAGGCTGTCTTTTCTCCATTGTATATTCTTGCCTCTTTTTATTGTAGATTAATTATCCAGATGGTGGGGTTCATTTATGGTCTCTCTATTTGTACCATTGATCTATGTGTCTGTTGTGCCAGTACCATACTGTTTTGATTACTGTAGCTTTGTAGTATAGTTTGAGATCAGGGAGCATGATACCTCTTGTTTTGTTGTTCTTTCTCAAGATTGTTTTGGCTATTTGGGGTCCTTTGTTTTTCCATACAAATTTTAGAATTATTCTAGTTCTGTGGAAAACGCCATTGGTATTTTGATAGGAATTGCTTTGAATCTGTAGAGTGCCTTGAGTAGTATGATCATTTTAACAGTATTCTTCCAATCCATGAGCACAGTATATCTTTCCATCTATTTGTGTCATCTTCAATTTCTTTTATCAGTTTTTTAAGTTTTCTAAGTATAGGTCTTTTTTTTTTTTTTTTTTTGGCTGCACCATGCATCATGCAGGATCTTAGTTCCCTGACCAGGGATTGAATCCATGCCCCCTGCAGTGGAAGTGTGGAGTCTTGACCACTGGACCGCCAGGGAAGTCCCATAAATATAGGTCTTTTACCTCCTTAGTTAGATTTATTCCTAGGTATTCTTTTTGATGTGATTGTAAATGGGATAGTTTTCTTAATTTCTCTTTCTGATAGTTGTTAATGTATGGAAATGTGACAGATATCTGTATGTTAATTTTGTATCCTGCAATTTTACCAAATTCATTGATGAGTTCTAGTAGTTTTTCGGTGGCATCTTTAGGATTTTCTATGGATAGTATCATGTCATCTGAAAACAGTGATGGTTTTACTTCTTCTTTTCCAATTTGGATTTCTTTTATTTCTTGTCTGATTGCTGGGGCTAAGACTTTCAATACTACGAAGAATAAAAATGACAAGAGTGGGCATCCTTGTCATGTTTTCCTGATCTTAGAGAAAACGCCTTCAGCTTTTCACCACTGAGTATGGTGTTAGCTGTGGGCTTGCCATATATGTCATTCATTATATTAAGGTATATTCCACCAATGGACACTTTGTTGAGAGTTTTTATCATAAATGGATACTGAATTTTGTCCAAAGTTTTCTCTGCATCAACTGAGATGATCAAATGATTTTTTATTCTTTCATTTGTTAATGTGTTGTATCACATTGATTAATTTGTGGATATTGAACCATCCTTGTATCCCTGAGATTAATCCCACTTAATCATGGTGTATGATCCTTTTAATGTATCATTGGATTCTGTTTGCTAATATTTTGTTGAGGATTTTTGCCTCTATGACTGTCAAGAATATTGGCCTGTAATTTTTTTTTTTGTTTTTTTGTGGTGTCTTTTTCTGATTCTCATATCAAGGTGATGCTGGCCTCATAGAATGAGTTTCTGAGTGTGCCTCTTCAATTTTTGGGGATAGTTTAGGAAGGATAGGTGTTAACTCTTCTTTAAATGTTTGGCAGAATTCACCTGTGAAGCTGTCTGGTCCTGGACTTTCGTTTGTTGGGAGCTCTTTTATGACTGATTTAATTTCATTACTGGTAATTGATCTATTCATATTTTCTATTTATTCCTGTTTTGGTCTTGGGAGATTGTACATTTCTAGGGATTTGTCCATTTCTTCTAGGTTGTCTATCTTATTGCCATATAATTGTTCCTTGTAGTCTTATGTGGTCCTTTGTATTTCTGTGGTGTCAGTTGTAACTTGTCCTCTTTCATTTCTGATTTTATTTGGGCTTTCTTCTTTCTTTGTGAGTCTGGCTAAAGGTTCATCAATTTTGTTTATCTTTTCAACGAACTAGCTCTTAATTTCTATTTCTATTGCTTTTTAGTCTCTATTTCATTTATTTGTGCTCTGATCTTTATTATTTATTTCCTTGTCCTAACTTTGAATTTTGTTTGTTCTTTTTCTAGTTCCTTTAGGTTTAAGGTTATTGTTTATTTGAGATTTTTTTCTTGTTTTCTGAGGTAGGTTTGTATCACTATAAACTTCCCTCTTGGAATTGTTTTTGCTGCATCCCATAGACTTTGGATCATTGTGTTTCTATTTTCATCTGTCTCCAGGTATTTTTTTATTTCTTTGATATCTTCAGTGACTCATTGTTTGTTTAGTAGCATATCGTTTAGCCTCTACATGTTTGTGTTTTTTGCATTTTTTTTTTCTTTTTTTTTTTCTTTTTGCGGTATGCGGGCCTCTCACTGTTGTGGCCTCTCCCGTCGCGGAGCACAGGCTCCGGACGCGCAGGCTCAGCGGCCATGGCTCACGGGCCCAGCCGCTCCGCGGCATATAGGATCCTCCCAGACCGGGGCACGAACCCGTATCCCCTGCATCGGCAGGCGGACTCTCAACCACTGCGCCACCAGGGAGGCCCATGCATTTTTTTTTCTTGTAGTTGATTTCTAGTCTCATACCATTGTGATCAGAGAAGACGCTTGATAGGATTTCAGTCTTCTAAATTTTTGAGATTTGTTTTGTGGCCTGTAGAATTATCCATGTGCAGTTGAAAAGAATGTGTTTTCTGCTGCTTTTGGATGGAATGTTCTCTATGTATCTACTAAGTCCATCTGACCAGTGTTTCCTTATTGATTTTCTGTCTGGATGATGTATCCATTGATGGGGTGTTAAGTACCCTACTATTATTGTGTTACTGTCATTTTCTTACTTTAAATTCTCCAAATGTGTCAGTGCATACATATTTACAATTGAAATATCTCCTTGTTGGATCTATCCCTTTATCTTTATATAATGTCCTTTGTTGTCTCTTGTTACAGTTTTTGTTTTAAAGCCTATTTTGTCTGATATAAGTATTGCTATCCCAGCTTTCTTTTCATTTACATTTGCATGGAGTACCTTTTTTCATTCCCTCACTTTCAGTCTGTGTGTCTTTAGATCTGAAGTGAGTTTCTTATAGGCAGTATATATACGGGTCTTGTTTTTGTATCCATTCAACCACTCTATGTCTTTTAATTGGAATGTTTAGTCCATTTACATTTAAAGTAGTTATTGATAGATATGTACTTATTGTCATTTTGTTAGTTGTTTGGGGGTTGTTTTTGCAGTTCTTTATTGTTCCTTTCTTTTCTTTTGTTCTCTTCCCTTGTGATTTGATGACTATCTTTAGTGTTATGTTTGGATTCCTTTCTCTTTTTTGTGTGTGTATCTATTATAGATTTTTGATTTGTGGTTATCATGAGATTTATATATAGCAATCTTTATGCTATGTGATTATTTTAAGTTGCTGGTCTCCGAATTTCAAGCACATTTTAACAACCCTGCAGTTTTACTCCCCTCCTCCTACAGTTACTGTTTTTTTGACATCATATTTTACATCTTTTTGTTTTGTATACCCCTTAACTACTTATTGCAGATATAGATGATTTTACTACTTTTTTCTTTTAATCTTCCTACTAGCTTTGTACATGGTTGATTTACTACCTTTACTGTATAATTGCCTTTATCAATGAGTTTTTTCCTTTCATAATTTTCATGTTTCTAGTTGTGGCCTTTTCTTTTTTGCTTAGAGAATTCCCTTTGACATTTCTTGCAAAGCTGGCTTGGTGGTGCTGAATGCTTTTAGCTTTTGCTGTCTATAAAACTTTTGATCTCTCCATCAAATCTGAATGAAAGCCTTGCCGGATAAAGTATTCTTTTTTTTTCCAACATATTGTATAATTCATTTTATGTGAAATGCCCAGGACAGCCACATCTATATGGATAGAAAGTAGAGTAGTGATTGCCTAGGGCTGGGAGTAAGGTGGGGAAGACGGGATTGGGGTAATAACTGAAGGATACAGGGTCTCTTTCTAAGGTGATGAAAATGTCTTAACATTGACTGTGGTAATGTTTACACAACTCTGTGAATATACTAAAAACCATTGAATGGTACATTAAACTTAAGTGGGTGAATTGCATGGTATGTGAGTTGTATCTCAGTAAGAAGGGAATGATGTAGCCAGGATGGTGGGAAGCATCCTTTGGGCTCCAGCTTTCTCCTTGACCCTCTCTATCCTCACTGTCCCTACAGGGTGTCTTCCTTCCCACCAGGTTCCAGTCCAGGAGTGTCTTAATCTGTCCCTGGCCATCCCTGTTGCCTTTCTCTTCTTTTGGGTGGACCATGAAGTATGCTGGCCTTTCATTAGCTGGTGTCTGATATCAGGATTTCTTATTTTTTGATTATTGAAGTATAGTTGATATATGATATCTTGCTAGTTTCAGCTATACAGCAAAATGATTCAGTTTTATATCTGTATATTTTTTCAGATTATTTTGCACAGGTGGCATATTCTTGATTTTAGGTTTTTCCCTTTTATCACTTTAAATATATTGTACCCTTTGGCTTTCAGAGTTTCTGCTGAAAAGTCAGCTGATAGCCTTATGGGAGTTCCCTTGTACATAACTTGATGCTTTTCCCTTGCTGTTTTTAATATTCTCTTTATCTTTAATTTTTGCTATTTTAATTATAATGTGTCTTGATATGGTCCCTCTTTGGTTTGATCCTATTTGGGACTCTCTGCTTCCTGGACCTGGATTTCTGTTTCCCAGATTAGGGAAGTTTTCAGCTTTTATGTCTTCAAGTATGTTCTCTATGCCTTTCTCTCTGTGTTCTCCTTCTGGGATTCTTATAATGTGAATGTTTTCCCACAGGCCACTTAAACTGTCCTCATTTCTTTTTATTCTTTTTCTATGTTCAGCTTCAGTGATTTCTACCTCTCTGTCTTCCAGCTAGCTGATTTGTTCCTCTGTATCATTTAATCTACTATTGATTTCTTCTAGTGTATTTTTCATTTCAGTTATTGTATTTCATCTCTGTTTGGTTCTTCTTTATATTTTCTAAGTCTTCGTTAAACTTCTCTTTATGTTCATCCAGGTTTCTCCAGAGTTCTTTGATCATCTTTTGAGCATTACCTTGAACTCTTTATCAGGTGGCTTGTCTATCTCCACTTCACTTAGTTCTTGTGGGGTTTTTATCTTGTTCCTTCTATTGGAACATGATCCTCTGTCACCTCATTTTGTCTAATTCCTGTTTGTGGGTTGCCTACCCTGGGGGTGTAGGTCTTGACTGTACTGGGTCTCTGCCCCTCCTATCTGTCTCATTGCAGTTCCTTATTTATAACTCTAATTGTGGGAAATATTTTCTGCTAGTCATCAGGTTGTTCTCATTGATAGTCACTCTGGTAAATAGTTTAATTTTGGGGTGCCTGTTGGGGGAGGTTCTCAGGGTCTTCCTACTTTGCCATATTTGCCACCGGTATAAGGTTAACTGTAGGTTTTTTGTAAATATTCTTTATCAAATTAAGGAAGTTCTCCTTTATTTCTGTTTTCTGAGATTTTTTATAATAAACTTGTGTTGGCTTTTGTCAGATGCTTTTTTCCTGCATCAATTTTTGGTGGCTTACAAGTGATTGATTTTCAAATTTTGAACCATCCTTGCATCCCTGGAATAAACCACACTTGGTCATAGTATACAATTCTTTATATATTGCTGAATTGTATTTGCTAATATTTTCTTAGGAATTTATGTCTATATTCATGAGAGATATTGGTCTGAAGTTTTCCTTATTTGTACTGTTTTTGTCTGGTTTTGTTATCAGAGTAATGCTAGCTTCATGAAATGAATTTGGAAGTATTCCCTCTTCTGTTTTCTGGAAGTGATTGTATAGAATTGGTGTTAATTCTTCTTTAAGCGTTTGGTAGATTTCTCCAGTGGAATCATCTGGGCCTGGAGATTTCTTTTTTGGGAGTTTAAAAATTATGGATTAAATTTCCTTAATAATTATAGGGCTATTCAATGACTTATTTCATGTTGGGTGAATTATTGGATGCACTCATAGGGTACAGAGCCCCTGTGACCAGGACCCAGTTGGTGGTGAAGGGCTTTCCTATTTGACAGTGATGGCAGCAGGCTCCTGGCACACCTGCTACATGCACCATGTTGCATGCAGGGGTGTTGCTTGCACACCCCGCCCCCCATCCTGTTAGACCTCACACCAGCCTGGGGATTCAGGTGGACCATTTCTTCTTCTAAGTTGTCAAATGTATAGAGTTGTTTGTGGTGTTCCCTGATTCTTTAGATGTTTGCAGGGCCTGTGGTGATATCCCCTGTTTCATTCTTGATATTAGTAGTTTGTGTAGTCTCTCGCTCTCTTTTTTTCCTTTTTTCTTTGTGAATCTTGCTGGAGGTTTGTCAATTTCATTGAAGTTTTTTCAAAGTGCCAACTCTGTTTCGTTGATTTTCACTATTCTGTTTTCAATTTTATTTATTTTTGTTCTTGTCTTTATTATTTCCTTCCTTCTGTTTACACTAGGTTTATTTTGCTCTTTCTCTAGGTTCTTTGGGTGAGAGCTTAGATTGTTGATTTGAGACTTTTCTCTTTTTGGATGTATGCTTTTAATGCTATAAATTTCCCTCTTGGTGATTTAGCAAATTTTGATGGGTTCTATTTTCATTTTTGACCCATGCAGTATTTAGAAGTGTGCTATTTTGTTTCCAAGTATTTGGAGTTTTACTATTATCTTTTGTTGTTGATTTCTAGTTTGATTCCATTGTGGTCAAAAAACACTGTATGACTTCAATTTTTAAAATTTTTTTGAGGTTTGTTTTGATGGCACAGGATATGGTCTGTCTTGGTATATGTTCCATAGGCCCTCGAAAGGAAATGTGTATTTTGCTGTTATTGAGTATAAATGTCAACTAGATCGGGTTGGTTGATAATATTTTTGAATTCTTCTATATTCTTTCTGATTTTCTGTCTAGTTGTTTCAACTTTTGAGAGATGGATTATTAAAGTCTCTTACTATAATTGAGGATTCGTCTTTCTCCTTTCAGTCCTATTAGTTTTTGCTACACATATTTTGTAGTTCTGTTATTTGGTGCATACCCATTTGGGATTGCTTTTTTTTTTTTTTTTTTTGGTGAACCAACCTATTTATCATTATATAATGTTACTGTCTATCTTTGGTAATTTTTTATGCTTTGAATTCTACTTTATCTAATATTAACAGAGCCACACCTGCTTTCCTTTGATTAAAGTTTGCATGGTATATCTTTCTTTTTTTTCAAGATTTTTTTGACGTGGATCATTTTTTAAGTCTTTATTGAATTTGTTACAATATTGCTTCTATTTTATGTTTTGGTTTTTTGGCCACGAGGCATGTGGGATCTTAGCTCCCTGACCAGGGATTGAACCCGCACCCCCTGCACTGGAAGGTGACGTCTTACCCACTGGACCAGCAGGAAAGTCCCTGCATGGTATATCTTTTTCCATACTTTTATTTTCATCCTGTCTTTATTGTTCTGTTTGAAGTGAATTGTAGATAGCATATAGTTGGATCTTGTTTTTTAATCCACTTTGCCAGTCTTTGTCATTTAATTGGTGTATTTAGACCACTTACATTTAGTGTAATTATTGATGTTAAGTCTTTATTCTGCCATTTTATTTTTTGTTTTCTATTCTGTTTTTCATTTTAATTTTTTTGCCATCCTGTGGGTTACCTGAACATTTTTTAGAATTCCATTTGTTTTTGAGTATATCTCTTTGTATAGTTTTTTAAGTGATTGCTCTAAGTATTGCATTATATGTACATAACATACCACAGTTTACTGAAGTTATCTCACCAGTTTGAGTGAAGTTTAGAAACTTTACCTCCCTTAACATCTCTTTACCATACCCTGTCTGTAATATAATTATCTTCAATATTTCCTTTTCAAACTTCTAGACACATTAGACCACATTAGACAGTGTTATGTTTAATTATGATGTATCTTGAAATGGATTTCTTTGAGCTTATCCCATTTGGGTTTTTCTCAGCTTCTTGAGTCTGTAGGCTTAATGTCTCTTGCCAAATTTGGGAATTTTTAGCTATTTCTTCTTTGAATTTTTTTTAGCTTCACACATCCTCTCTTCTTCTAGGACTCTGATGACACAAATTTTGGATCTTTTGTTATTGTCTCATAGGTCCCTGAGGTTCTGTTCACTTTTCTTTTTCAGACTGTTTTCTCTCTGTTGTTCAGACTGGATAATTTCTATTGTTCTGTCTTCTGTTTCACTGATTCTTTCCTCTGTTCTTACCTTTCTGCTGTTGTGCCCACTACTGAGCTTTTTATTTCAGTTATGGTATTTCTCAGTTCTGAAATTTCCATTTGGTTCTTTTATCTTCTACTTCTTTGATGAGACTTTCTATTTTCTTGTTCAGCCTGCTATTGATATTTTTCATTTAAGTATATTCATAATTGCTCATTAAAGCAATTGGCTGCTTTAAAATCCTTGTTAGCTAATTCCATCATCTCTGACATCTTGGTTTTGGTTTTTACTGATTATCTTATTAAGTTTGACATCTTCTTGGCACTTGGTATGAGAAGTGATTTTCCACTGAAACCTGGATGTTTTATATTATACTATGAGAATCTGCATCTTCTGTTTTAGCTGGGTTTCTCTTACCCTTGTTACTGCCAGGTGGAGGTAGAAGTCCAAGTTCCCCATTTGGCCTCCATTGACATCCAAGTTGAGTGGGGAAGCTCCTTCTTACTTCTGGGTGGGGGTGAGAATTCCAGCTTCTTACATGTCTCCACTGATGCTCTGGCACATGGCAGTGGTCTTGTTACTACTGGCAATGGTGAAAGTCTTACACGCCCCACTGGGCCTGCTCTGACACCACTCCAGTAGGGAAGGTGTGTGGCACCTTGTTATTATCAGTTGGGGATACAAGTGCAGGTCCCCTATGTAGTCTCCACAAGTGAGAGGGCCTTGTTACTAGCTGGTGGGGATGAAAATCCTTGGCCTTAACTGAAAATCCCAGTGTGGGTGTGGGGGTGCCTAGTCATAGCCTCAAGAGTGTGGAAGTCTAGGCTCCCCTGGGCACTTGCCAGCATTGGTGGGGGTTGGCCAGTTTTTTTCCTATGGTATTTGGATAGAATAGAGCTGTTACTGTTTCAAAGTTTTGTAGGCTTGCCTGGTCCTTTGGCTAAAGAGAGCAGGCTTTTAGGGAGGCATTTCTGGTCTGTTTGGCACTTATGGATTGCCAGCTTCTTTAGCTTCATGTCTGGGAATATAAGGCAAAAAGAATACCCAGGAAATGCACCAATGTGTTGGTGTCATTCCTCAGGTGTTGAGGTGTCTAGCTGGTCTGCCTTTTCAATCATCTTATGTTTGTTTTATATATGATGTCCATGGCTTTTTACTTGTACCATTATCTTAGAAGTGGCAGCCTCTTCAGTTTCTTTTTAGTTACTGAATATCTGTTCAGCTTCCTAGCATATTTTGAACATGATTGTCCCATTTACTAAGTGACTGTGGCTTAAGTTATTCTTCTCTTTAAGTTTTACATGATTCCTGATAATTTGATATTTAATTTTAACTATATCGTTGTGTATGTATTTTTAATGTTATTGCCCCTAAATCTTTTTTTGTATATAGCTATAAACTGAAAATCTTAGCTGAAGGCCCATTTCCCAGATCTTTTGACCGCTCTACAGAGAGTTAGGTTTGTGTGTAGTGACCATCCCACTACATATATGTTTTAGTAATCCCTAAAGGGGAAAATAATAATAAATGTTTTCTCATGGCACACTCCTATTCCTAGGAAAACAACTCAACATACATGCAATAGATGTGTCATAAATGGTTAATAGCAACTCTTCTTCATCTAGGATATTGTGTATAAAATTATTCCAAAAATGAATTTTTAAATAATCATAGAGGTTTGAGCTGAACCATTTTTACTTACTAAAGTGCCTAGCATAGCATCAGGAAATCATTCCTATTATTGTTACTTTTTTTGTTGGTACCATGTGGTACCAAGGGACAATGTGAGAGCATTGGGCAATGCATGGATTGTTCTGGTTACTCTGTAGGTATAAACAGGACACTTGATTTGGTTACTAATTTAATATGTGTGTAGTAGTGGGGACCATTAATTATTTTAATTCATGGAAGTGATTTTCAAGTTAGGTTGGGATATTTTTAAACTGGTGTGCTTTTAAAAATATAGGGCCTTATTTCTATGTACAGCTTAACAATATTTTACTAGATTTGAACACTGTTCTCCAACTAACTGAGTATTTCTGAGAGAATGGTCATTTTTAATAAGTGTATCTTTCAACATAATTGTTAACTGACTTTTTTTTGGCAGAATCAGAAAACTGATTTGTCCCAGATGAAAGAGAGTGAAATAGTAATCAAGTGTTGAAACTCTTAGCAATTGTTTTGTGTGTGTGTGTGTGTGTGTGTGTGTGTGTGTGTGTGGTATTTGAAAGTAATAAATGATAGACATCTTGCTGGAAATGAAGCAAATGGAAATGTTGATTAGAAATACCTAATAAAACTTTCTATAAAATACTTTGTATTTGCACTGCATTAAAGTCTAAGAAGTGACAAACCTTCTTTTATAGTCTTGCCTATTTTAAACTGATTGTCATTACCTTAAAATGTAACTTGTAGGGTGCAGGTATAGAAATATATCCCGGGAGTACATGCACCCTGAGTGACAATGGGATCCATCACTGCAAGGAAGGGATCCTCATTAAGGTGAGCACCTGCTGAGACACCCTCTTTCAAAGGTTAGAATGGTTTTACCTAAGAAATAATTATGTTTTATTAAATTCCCATGTTGTTCCTGTTGTTTTCTGGTTTTGAAAAACATAAACAGTATGTAAATTTTAATAATGTCAATAGTTGGTGGTTGAAAGTCTCTTGTGAGAATATTTTGTTATCTATAGATCTGCAGAAATGACAAAGGAATGCTGTGTCACTCAGAGCTCAGATTGTGCTACCACGTATTAATAAGCATAGCTTTCTATTTTATTTTTAGAATAGCCTGAAAAAAGTGAGATTTTTAAAGCAGGCAGTGTTGAATGTGACAGTTCCTTAAAATATTTGTTTTCAATGTCGCAGGACTTCTTAGATGAACATTATGACATTCCCAAAATAACCATGGTGAATAATGTCATACATAATAATGAAGGTTATGGTGTTGTCTTGGTGAAACCTACAATTTTCTCTGACCTGCAAGAAAATGCCCAAGATGAAACTGAAGGTATGGTGTATTTAGTAATTTTCAAAATAAAAACCAGACCTAATTTATTGTATTTCAACATTAAACTCCGATTAAAGATCTTAATCTTCTTCTCCCCTTTAAAAAAATAACTAGCATATGCTTAGGCATGGAGATAGAGAAGCTTGATAAAACTATAACATTATGGAATCTTGGAGTGAAAGAAACTTTCAAGGTCAACTAGTCAGCTAGTCAAAGACTTTGATGTGTGGTTTCTGTGGTCCTGCATTTCCCTTCTTACCATGCTTGGCTTTCGATAAATTTATAGAATAAGGTTGGGCATATGATAGCAATGGTGGCTCCTGCTGGCATTTGTTAAGGATGGAAGCAGAAAAATGAATGTGCCAGGTTGAAGGCTGCATTTGACTAGAGGGGATCATGGAGTTTACCTCTAGTTTTTATTTGTAAAAGTAAATACCTCCCTGTCAGCTGTCTTTCTTGGCAGCAAAGCTGATCTAACACAGTGGGAAGTTCATGAATTTCAAGCCATGACCCAGATTACTATGAAATCTCAGTCATGGAGAAGGATTGTGCATTGGCATAGGTGAGGAAAGTTTAAAGGATGATGAGTAGTCCTTGTCATCCTTCAGGATCCACTCCAGCTATCTGGTAGTTCTTTTTCTCCTCACAGTTCTGTAGGTCAGAAGTTATGGTGAGCTTGGCTGGGTTATCTGCTTAGGGGCTCACAGGGTGAAAGAGGTATCAGCTGGGTGGGGCCCTTATCTGCAAGCTCTGGGGCGAGAATCTGCTTCCAAGTTCCTTTATGTTGTTGGCAGAATCAGTTTCCCTGAGGTCATAAGACAGAGGTCTCTACTTTTTTTTGCTGGCTGTTGGCTGAGGATTGCTCTCAGCTCGTAGGGACCACTCTTGGGTCCTTGCCCCATAACCCCCTCCATTTCAGTAACAGAAGACCTCCCTCAAAGCAAATCTCTCATGCTTCAAATCTTTTTCATTCTCTGAATCTCTTTATGCTTTTCTCTTCTTCATCCAGCCAGGGAAAACATTGCTGTTAAAGGGTTCATATGATTAGGTTACATATACCTGAGTTATCGACTGATTAGTAACCTTAATTACATCTTTCATCTTATGAAAGTAACACCAAGTGGCAGATGACCCTGCATCACGGGGCCATCTAGAATTCTGCCATCACAGGCAGTCACTTATAAAGCTGCTAGATTGGGAGTTCCTTTAGGGAAAATAGCAGTTTTATTTATCTTTGCATCTAGCTTCTAATACATGGCTTAGTAAATATCTAAGAGGGGTCTGTTGAGTAAATGAGATCTAGGATAAGAAAAGAAAATTCAAAATTGGTAATCTTGTATTAGAGTCAGGAGACCTTGAAGACTAAGACACCTGCTTGTTGAGATACTTATGGCAGAGAGTTTGTGAAGTCCAGTCAGATGACAGCTGGAATCCTCAACAGGAAAAACTTGAAAGCTCTGATAGACTGTAGAAATACATGTTTTAGTTGGGTTAGTTTGTATATTTAACTCTATTTGTTGTAATTTGTTTTTTTCTTCAGAAAATAAAGCATTTAAAGTTCAGACAAGTGGAGAGGCAGATGTAGCTGAAAGAGTGGATCTAGAAGAGCTGATTGAATGTGCAACTGGTAAAATGGAGCTTTATGCGAGAGCTGACCTTTCTGAGCAAGTCGAAGGCAATTGTGAAATTGTAAATGAACTAGTTGCTGCCTCCACACAAAAAGGCCAGTTGAAGAAGAAAAGGTTGAGTGAACTGGGGATCACACAAGCTGATGACAACTTAATGTCACAGGAGATGTTTGTTTCAATTGTGGGGAACCAGTTCAAATGGAATGGGAAAGGGAGTTTTGGCACATTTCTCTTCTGACCACTGTGATGTAAATAGATAGCAAAATATTGGATTTTGCACATGCTGCACCCAAGAATCACTGCTGCTATCATACTTTGCTTCATGTCTATATTTTGTATCTGATATATTCGATTGGGTTTGAGTGAAACATAGATTTATTTCTGTCTGCAGGTGTTGCACATAAAACACTCTCTTTATAAAGAAGGTCATAAAAACAGAAAATATTTGGAGATTTCTTATCTAGAAAGTCTTGCTTTTTCAAACACATAGTTCTCATATTAAGTCTATTATTAACTTTCTAGTATAAATACACTTTAGCACTTCAAAGAGGAGGAACAAAAGCAGGGAATGCAAGATGGGCACACAAAAACACAATAGGCATCAATGTGCAGTATTCTTATAGTTGTCTTTTTAATCCCAATTATAGTGAGTCTGATATCCATGCTTTATTTGCATAATACTTGTCTTAAAAGCTTTTATGATTGGGTGGTTATCTCCCTTATCAGGCTTATTATTGAGAATCTGAGTGGGAATGCCTTTTTATGTTGAACTATGTAATCATCAAAACAGTAATAGCATAGCAGGTTTGAAACAGAAATGAAACGTGTTATTCAGAGCCAATGCATACATAGAGCATTTTCACTACTGCTGAATATGAATGATTAAAAAGAAGGTGCTTTTCTTTCACCAACAGTATTCTGATCAAATTTCTTACATAGTCAAAATGATTACCTATACAACCTGTATCAGCTCTGTGTTCTTGATATCATATTGTAAAATACAGCTTTTAAAAGTATTTATATTTTTAAAAAGTATATGTGACATTGAAATTCCTACTGATTAAAATTATAATGATGAAATAATAAGTTGAATCTTGGTATATTTTTCCAATGGCATTATGGACCATAGTGCCTGTGTAGCATGTGTGATCCTTTGAAATACATACAATATTTTGATATCTTTTTAGTGTTTCAGAGAGTATTAAAATTTTTCCTCAGTCAAATCGTTTCTTAAATTTGAATAAATTATAATTTTATTTTTCAGATGCTACTAAATGTGGAAGGATTTATGTTAGATTTTTTTGTTTGACCATTGAAAGGCATTTTTCTTTTACTCTTGAAATCCTGTTGCAAAAGTAATGCTAATTAATTCTGCATCAACTTGAGCCAAATACTTATTTAAAAACCATTTATTCAACTTTAAAAAATCAAATTGGTTTTTCAATTAAATTTCCTTTTTATCTTAGGGTTTAGACTTTGTATATTCTCTTATACCTTGCTAGAGTATCAAGAGAATGACAAGTAACTAGGTAAGTTACTTATTGTTCCTTATTATAGGATGATGGTTTTTCAGATTTCATTTCTATCTTAGTTTAAATCTAATCTTACATTAATTTTTATTCAAATTGTAAACTATTAGTGAATAGGCCTAGTGTATTCTTATTTAAGTCACGTAGAGTACTTTTGCTTATTGGGGAGAGTTGAGCATCTCAGATGACTTAGTCCATGGAGTATAGAGAGAGCCCTGGAGGGATGTGGATTTGACAGTTGAGGTGAAAACACTGACATGGAAAAAATATTTACTTGAGTTTTAAGTATTAACGTATAGTCAAATCTGCTCTTTGGGGTCTGTGACTTGTTTACATAGGGCTTGTCTATTACAAGATTATAAAAATATTTTATATTATCTTCTAGTACAAGTAGGCTTGTTTAAATTCACATTTCTAATCCATCTGTAATTTGGTTTTATGTGTGATATGGTGTAGAACTCTTTTTGTCTAAATGGTTAGCAAGTTCTCTTGATATTGTCTATTGAATAGTTCATTTTTTCCCCACTTACTTGGAATCATGCTGAATTCCCATGTTTGCCTACAGTTGACCCTCTGGCTTAAACACTTCTGTCTGATAATCTCCAGCTAAATGTATATTCTGTTACTAGGATCCAGCTCACTAGCACTCAATCACATTTGACTAGAAAAAATGTTTTCTAGCCATCCTGCATTGTAGCAAGTTGTTTTTCCTCCTAGTGACTTGGGGAAAATGTAGCCTCACTTCCATTCCATTCTTATTTTTCAAAACCTTCTTGGCTATTGAGCTGCTTTTTTTTTTTATTAGCATTTATCAGCTTTTTTGATATAATAAAAAATCATCAATTTTAAGTCTACAATTCTAAGTCTTGACAAATATATATAGTTGTGTAACTACTACCACAACACAATATTGAAAATATCTGTCATCTTTAAAAGTTCTCATTTTCTTTGCAGTCAATCTCCCCCTCCCCAACCTTGGACCCTGGCAACCTCTGATCTGCTTTCAGTCACCATAGTTTTGCCTTTTCTAGAATTACATATAAAAAGAATGACTCTGTATATAGTCTTTTGTGTCCATCTTCTTAAGCTTAGTATAATGCTCTTAAAATACATCTATGTTGTTTCCTGTGTCAGTAGTTTGTTTGTTTTTATTGCTGAGTAGTTTTCCATTGTGTGGATATTGAATATTGTGTATTCATTCACCCATTGATGGGCCACATGGGTTGTTTGTAGTATTTGATTATTATGAATAAAGTTGCTAAGAATATTTGGGTAAAGGTTTTTGTCTGAACATACTGTTTTTATTTCTCTGGTGGTAAATACCTGTGAGTGGGATTGCTGAGCTGTATAGTAAGTGCACATTTTACTTTATTAGAAAGTTCCAAATTGTTTTCCAAAGTGGCTATCCCATTTTGTTTTCCTACCAGCAGTGTATGAGAATTCTAGTTGCTCTACACCCTTGGTAACACTTGATATTGTCATTCTTTTAAAATTTAAGTATTCTAATGGATGTGCAGTGATAGCTCACTGTGTTTTTAATTTGCATTTCCCGTATGATTAATGATGTTTAGCATCTTTTCATGTGCTTATTTGCCATTCCTATATCTTTGGTGAAGTGTCTGTTCAAATCTTTAGCCTATTTTAGTCCCCCCAAATCAGGTTGTTGTATTGAGTTGTAAGGTTTGTGTGTTATTTTTTTTTAAATTCTGGGTGCGAGTTTTTAATCAAACATATGTTTTGCAAATATTTCCTTTCTGCCTGTGGCTTGGGTTTTAATTTCTTAACAGTACCATTTAAGCAGCAGAAGTTTAAATTTTGATCAAGTTCAGTTTATCAATTTTTTTTATGGTTTGTGCTTTTTATGTCTTATCTGAAAATCTTGTTTTCTCTTTTCCTACCTTCTTTTGGATTGAGGGTTTTAAATTTTTTTTTTAATGGATCCATTTTACCTCTACACTTGGCTTATTATATATACATATATATAGAGAATATATATTATATATATTATATATTTTATAGTTTTGCTTCAGGGCAGTAGTTCTCAACCAGAAGCAAGTTTGGTCCCCTACCCCCATCCCAAAAGGACATTTGCCAAAGTCGAGAGACATTTTTGGTTGTCACAACTGGGAGTGAGGTGCTAATGGTATTAGGTAGAGGCCAGGGATGCCACTAAACATCTTACAATGCACAGGACTACCCTCACATCTGGAATGACATTTTGGCCAAAAATGTCAATTGTGCCAAGATTGGCTCCTGCTGCAGGCCAGGGCTTGGCAACTTTTTCTGTAAAGAATCAGAGAGTAGGGCTTCCCTGGTGGCGCAGTGGTTGAGAGTCCGCCTGCCGATGCAGGGGACACGGGTTCGTGCCCCGGTCTGGGAGGATCCCACATGCCGCAGAGCGGCTAGGCCCATGAGCCATGGCTGCTGAGCCTGTGCGTCCGGGGCCTGTGCTCCGCAACGGGAGAGGCCACAACAGTGAGAGGCCTGCGTACCGCAAAAAAAAAAAAAAAAAAAAAAAAAAAAAAAGAATCAGAGAGTAAATATTTTATGTTTTCTATGACGTACGTACATGGTCTCATATTTCCTTCTACCCACCCCATTCCAAAATGTAAAAAAATTCTTAGCTTCTGAACTGTACAAAAATAAGTAGCAAGATGGATTTGGCCTATGGCCTGAATTTGCTGACCCCTGCTCTAGAGTTTACAATAGACATAAACTACCTTCAAATATTTTATCACCTTATATATAAGGTCCATTTTCCCTTCTATCCTTTGTGTTATTGTTGTCAAACATGTTACTCTTACATATGTTATAAGCCCCTCAATATTTTGCATCATTTTTGCCTTAAACTATTAGCCTTCAGAAAGATTTTAAAATGTATCTTTTAATTTATTAACGTTTGGACCATTTCTGGTACTCTTCATTCTTCATTGTATAGATCTAAATTTCTATTTGGTATCATATTCCACCTGAATAACTTTCTTTATCATTTCTTTTGGTATAGGTCTGCTGACAATGAATTCTTCTAGATTTCGTTAGTCTGAAAATGCCTTTATTTTGTCTTCAATTTTGAAAGATGACTTTTTGCTGCTTAGAGAATTCTAAATTGACGGTGTATCTCAGTATTTAAAGATGTTGTTCCACTGTCATTTTGCTTACATGGTTTCTGGCAAGCAGACTGTTTTTAAGATTTTATCTCTGGTTATCAGCAATTTCATTATCCTGTATATTTGTGTGGATTTCTTTGTTTATTCTGCATGGAGTTCATTGTACTTCTTCATTGTGTGAGTTTATTTTTTCAGATGATTTTTCTGTTCTACTCTCTCTCATCTCTCTTTCCTTGGCTCTAATTACATGCATGTTACTCTGGGTTTTTTTGTCCCTAAGGTCACTGATGCATTATTCATTTTTCAGGTTTTTTTTTTTTATGTGTTTCACTTTGGATAGTTTCTATTGCTATGTCTTCAAGTTTACAAAAATTTTCTTCCACACAGTTTAAACTGCTGTTAATCTCACCCAATGAATTGTTCATTTCAGATATTATATTTTTTAAATTCCAAGATGGTTTTTTGGGGGGACTCTATCACTCTTTATAACATCTTTCCTTTCTCTCTTCAACATGATTGTATTTACTTCTACTTCCTTGATCATATAGGACATATTTATAATACCTATTATAGTATCCTTATTTGATAGCTTTATCATCTCTGTTGCTTCTGTGTCTGTTTCTATTGATTGATTTTTCTCTTGGTTATGCATCATATTTTCCTGTTTCTTTGCTGACTGCTTATTTCTGATTGGATGCTAGTCATCATGAGTTTTATGTTATTGCTGTAATTTGTTTTAGTCCTTTAAAGTGTTGGCTTTTTTTTTTTTTTCCTCGAATGCAGTTACTTGGAATCAGTTGAATCCTTTCAACGTTTGCTCTTAAGCTCTGTTTGAGCAGCCTATAGTCTGGGGCTAATTTACACCTCCCTTCCCCTTTCTAGAAATCTATCTGGTGCCCCATGTATTATGAGGTCTTTTCACTCTGGCTGGTAGGAGTGAAGTTTTTCCTGCTCATTCTTTTCTGGTGACCCTTTCCACAGCCTTGCATAGTTTCTTCTCACACATATGCAGGTTGGTACTCAACCAGTACTCAAGGAGACCCACTGCAGGTTTCTGAAGCTCTCTTTCTGTGCATCTCCCTTCTCTAGTACTCTGCATTACAAATTCTGGGTGCCTTGGCCTCTAAACTCTAATTTCTGTTTCCTTACCTTAGTGAATCAACTATGCTCTGTTCCCCCTCCCTGTACTGAGGCCTGGAAACTGCCTCCAGGCAGTAAGCTGCTATAATTTTGTTTCCCTTCTCAGGTATCACAGTCCTGTGTTACCTGTTGTCTGATGTCAGGAAAACCATTGTCTCATATGTTTTGTCCAGTTTTCTAGTTATTTAAGGCAGGAGGGTAAATCTGAAACTTGTTACTCAGTCTTGACTAGAAGTGAAATTCTTCTTGAATCCTCCAGGTTGGAACCATTTCCAAAGGAAATGGGGGACTATGTTAGAACCAGTTGGTAACCAGGTCAAATTTCTGAGTTTCTCTAGCTTATTTCTGTTGAAATCTTTACTAGACTGGTTGGTATTTGACCATAAAAACATTTTTGGCTCATTTAAATAAAGGGGAGTATGGGTGGGGTGGTGTCACAGGCCATTAACTTTTTCGGTTGAACACATTCACATTCTAGAATCTTAGCCAACCCTAATTTGGTTTGCTCACATCCAAAATTAGGAGTTTTCTGCATTCAGACTTATTTGTGTGGGTGAGGTCAAGGCTGGTTGGTAAATAAAATCCTGTCTTATTAAGAAGCATGTGTGAGCTTACCATGCATGCATGCTTTTGGAGTTCAGCTTTTACTGTCTTCAGGCCAGGTGGGCTGACAACTTTCTCACTGAAATAATCTTGGTGTATAGCTCTTTAAAGGCCATTTTGAATAAAATTGGACCAATTTAGCAAGCAATTAAAAACTAATTAGAATCTTTGCATTATTTTCATGTGAAGCATAATGCATTGCAGTTACTTGTGAATGTTCTTGCAAAATCAAGTATCCCTAATTTATAGTTGGTCCTTGAGCTAGAGGCAGCTCTCCTAGGTGATAGCTGGTGATATTTTCCATCAAGACTTTTAGGAGTTCACATACTGTTTTATTTTAGATTGCTCAAAAACTTTCTGAAGATGTTAGTCATATTAACATTAATGTGGCTTTTGGTACATTAATAAAATGCTCCTGCACTTAGCTTTTCTTCAGTGCTTACAAGGTACCAAATGAGCCATAAGGAAGATGAGCAGACAGTTTAACACTTTCTAAAGTAATATTAAGCTTTATAGCACTAGAAATCTATCTAATTCCCTTTCATTGCTTCTAAAATGCATTTCAAATCTGTTGTCATTGGTAAAATGCTCAGAGACATTGGAGAATTATTTTTGACTTGGTGTTTATATCTAAAATTTGCTAGTGAGACAAATCCTCTCCAGTGCTAGAGGAAATTAACATTTTGGCTTTTCAACATAGTTATCGATTAGGTTAGAGTTTACAGTTCCCTGGAGGCTTTCAATTTTATGGGTTTAGAAAGGCTAACAGATTTCATACTCCTTGGTTTTGGAAAGTCACATTGTCTTGGTCACAGAGTTTTCCTCTAAACCCAATTTTCTGTTCTTTTAAATAACCATTTTGTTAAGCCAAGTCTCTGTAATTCCGTATTACGTAGATGTTGTCCCTTAATTTGAAAAGCAGAATCAATGGCTGTAATTCTCTTTTTAATCAGTGAAAAACGCATTTGTCTAGGCTGTAATTGACTATTCAGCAATTGATAAGGGAGGGTTCTGGCTCTGTGGAATGTAATACCTAATTTGCTGATGGCATTATGCTGGGATGAGGGGAGAGAGCAAATGTGCTCTGCAGAACACTACCACCTAAAAGCTTTTCTGGAGGGGAGGCTGATATGCACTAGTAATGTTAGATAAGTGCTTACACTATGAAATCAACTGCATAATGTCACATGGAAAGATCTGAGAATATTAAAGCAAATATTGACAATAGTAAAGCCAAGTCATTTTTCCCAAGACAGAAATGTTGGTCTACAGGTATTTTTCTGTAACATGTGTTAGGGCATCTAGGTGCTTGAGGAAAGAGATTGGGTCTTTTCCGCATCCAATTTTTGAAGATGTTAAGGATGTAGGAAATGGCAGGAGTATAGGAGGCTCTCAGAAGATACTATTTTAGAGATCATGGAAATGTATGAATATCTCATATTTATCCAGCACTTTTGCTTCTAGAGAGTCTAAGGGTAATTTCCACAGGACATGGAGGTGAGATTATTTCAAGTTCAGCACTCATGGTGTTGGTTGTGAATGCATGTGAGTCTGAGTCTTCCGGTATTGCCCAGCCATTTCTAGAGACCAAGCATGTAGAGTCATTATTTCAGCCCCTTTATGTCTTTTTTTCCATGCCAGCTTTGTAAGATAACAAGGCTAGAGTACTAGAGGATGATTCTCAGCACTTAGCTGCACATTAGAGTCACTTAGTGCACTTAAAAAAAAAACCTTATGGGGGACTTCCCTGGTGGCACAGTGGTTAAGAATCTGCCTGCCAATGCAGGGGACACGGGTTCGATCCCTGGTCCAGGAAGATCCCACATGCCACGGTGCATCTAAGCCCGTGAGCCACAACTACTGAGACTGCGTGCCACAACCACTGAAGCCCACGTGCCTAGAGCCGGTGCTCCACAGTAAGAGAAGCCACCGCAATGAGAAGACCTCTCACTGCATCGGAGAGTAGACCCTGCTCGCCGCAACGAGAGAAAGCCCATGTTCAGCAATGGAGACCCAACACAGCCAAAAAAAACCAACCAAACAAACAATATGCATAGGCACACCCACCCTCTCAAGATTCTGAAATAACTGGTCTAAATCAGTTCCGGCATAGATAATTTAAAAGAAAACATCTGTTACATTACTGCCTGGTGGTCATATATGCAAGAAAGCCCAGAACTCTAAATGTCTAGAGTCGTGTGAAAATTCCTTTTTCTTGACTTCTGCCACCAACTACCCATGTGACCTTGAACATGTGAATAACCCACCTGAACGTTTTCTGACTTGAGAAATGGGAATAATACAGCTTTGCTGACGTGTTTAAGTTAATTTCAGAAACGTTCCTTAACGTCCAAGTCTCTTAGCTAAGTATTAATATGATAATGTCTTGAGTATTCATCCATTAACTTATCTGGAGAGTGCTCTATGTAAGGCATCCTGCTGGGCATTGTGGGAGAGTGAAGGATGTGTAAGATCCAGCTCCTGCACTCAAGGAACTTGGGTAGGTGGGGAAACACCTAGAAAGAAGTCCCATAGAATCTCACACTGTGCCAAATGATCAATCAAGGTATATACAGGAGAGAGCGCTGTAGACTGGATGGTAGGGTGACCAACTCATCCGGTTTAACAGTGACTTTCCTGGTTCTAGAACTGTAAGTTCCATGCCTTGGGAAAGCCTGCTGTCATCCTACAGTGTTTAAGGCTTAGCAGTGATTGGAGTGTGTCTTGGAGGGGCATTTTAGGTGGTGGTAAAAGTAATAATTGCCTCTCTACTAATTCTCAACATACACCCCTGTTACAATCCAGCAATTTTTTCCCAACTATATAGAACCACAAGAAATGGGTTCATAGCAGTGTTACCAACCAGGGTTCTTGAGCTTCCTTAATCAATAGAAATTGATAAGGGACCAGACAAGGGTTTACTGGGGTCCCTGCTGCAGCAGGGGGTAGTGAAAACAAGTAACATGTTTCCTTGCTCACTCCTGAGGTGGGGCAAGCTCATTTCTTACATGGGGTCGAGGGTAGGGGCAGGTCCAGGGGCGGGCCAGAGGGATGGCCTAGGTGGTTTGCCCACCCCTTTGGCGGTGTTGTGTGCAGGGGCATGCTAAAACCTGCTTTTGCTCCCAGCACCCTGCTTTTGCTCCTGGCTCTTCAGAAGTGGTGGTTGGGGTTTTTGGTCTTTTTATATCTTATTGTCCATAATTTGCCCCTACTGGGCATGCAGGCTGTTACTTTTAGTCCCTTATAATTTCTTTGTATTCTGTTGCTCAAGGAGATGTTTGTCCATGTGCAAGCACTGCAGCAAAGGGTCCCAGGTCCCAGCCTGTTTCAGCAGCATGGCTCATGCTAAGCCCCAAATTGCAGACAACCCAAATGTCTACCAACAGGAGAATGGATATGTAATTGTGGTATTTTCACAACCCAGACTAGTACATACAACATGGGTGAATTTCTCAGATATAATGTTGGGTGAAAGAAGCCAGACATACAAAATAACAGAATCTATATGATTCTATTTATAGGAAGCTTAAAAAAAGGCAAATCTATTTTATATGATAGAAGAAAGAGCAACTGATTACCTTTGGTAGGGGGCTATTTAGAAGGGAATTTGAGGGAGAACTGGTATGCTGGAGAGATTGCTTCTCTTGATCTGGTTAGTGGTTACATTGGATATATGTATGTATGTGTGTGTGTGTGTGTGTGTGTGTGTGTGTGTGTGTGTTCATTCAAACTGTCCATCTAGGATTTGTGCACTTTACTGAACGTATGGTTTCTCGAAAAAATTTTTTCTTTTTTTTAAAATTTATTCAACATACACCACTGTTACAATCCAGCAATTTTCCCCCAGATATATAGAACCACAAGAAATGAGTTCATAGCAGCGTTACCAACCAGGGTTCTTGGGCTTCCTTAATCAATAGAAATTGATAAGGGACCAGACAAGGGTTTACTGGGGTCCCTGCTGCAGCAGGGGGTAGTGAAAACAAGTAACATGTTTCCTTGCTCACTCCTGAGGGGGGACAAGCTCATTTCTTTTTTTTTAAATTATCTTTTTTTTTTTAATTTTCTGGTGGCATCTTTAGGATTATCTGTGTATAGTATCATGTTGTCTGCAAACAGTGACAGTTTTACTTTTTCCTTTCCAATTTGTATTCCTTTTATTTATTTTTCTTCTTGGATTGCCATGGCTAGGACTTCCAAAACTATGTTGTATAATAGTGGTGAGAGTGGACATCCTTGATTTTAGAGGAAATGCTTTCAGTTTTTCACCCTTGAGAATGATGTTTGCTGTGGGTTTGTCATATATGGCCTTTATTATGTTGAGGTAGGTTCCCTCTATGCCCACTTTCTGAGGGTTTTTATCATAAATGGGTGTTGAATTTTGTTGAAAGCTTTTTCTGTATCTATTGAGATGATCGTATGATTTTTATTCTTCAATTTGTTAATATGGTGTTTCACATTGATTGATTTATGTATATTGAAGAATCCTTGCATCCCTGGGATAAATCCCACTTGATTGTGGTGTATGATCCTTTTAATGTGTTACTGGATTCTATTTGCTAGCATTTTGTTGAGTATTTTTGCATCTATATTCATCAGTGATATTGGTCTGTAATTTTCTATTTTTGTAGTATCTTTGTCTGGTTTTGGTATCAGGGTGATGGTGGCCTCATAGAATGAGTTTGGGAGTGTTCCTTCCTCTGCAATTTTTTGCATGAGTTTGAGAAGGATGGGTGTTAATTCTTCTCTAAATATTTGATAGAATTCACCTGTGAAGCCCTCTGGTCCTGGACTTTTGTTTGTTGGGAGTTTTTTAACCACAGTTTCAATTTCATTACTTGTGATTGGTCTGTTCATATTTTCTATTTCTTCCTGGTTCAGTCTTAGAAGTTTCTAAGAATTTGTCCATTTCTTCCAGGTAGTCCATTTTATTGGCATAGAGTTGCTTGTAGTAGTCTCTTATGATGCTTTGTATTTCTGTGGTGTCCGTTGTAACTTCTTTTTCATTTCTAATTTTATTGATTTGAGTCCTCTCCCTCTTTTTCTTGATGAGTCTGGCTAAGATGAGAAGACTCATCTTCTCAAAAGAACCAACTTTTAGTTTTATTGATCTTTGCTATTGTTTTCTTTGTTTCTATTTCATTTATTTCTGCTCTGATCTTTATGATTTCTTTCCTTCTACTAACTTTGGGTTTTGTTTGTTCTTCTTTCTCTAGCTCCTTTAGGTGTAAGTTTAAATTGTTTATTTGAGATTTTTCTTGTTTCTTGAGGTAGGATTGTATTGCTATAACCTTCCCTCTTAGAACTGCTTTTGCCATGTCCCATAGGTTTTGGGTAGTCATATTTTCATTGTCATTTGTCTCTAGGTATTTTTTGATTTCCTCTTTGATTTCTCCCGTGCTTTCTAGGTTATTTAGTAATGTATTGTTTAGCCTCCATGTGTTTTTTTTTTTTTTTACATTTTTTTCCCCTGTAATTGATTTCTAATCTCATAGTGTTGTGGTTGGAAAAGATGCTTGATATGATTTCAATTTTCTTAAATTTACTGAGGCTTGACTAATGACCCAAGATGTGATCTTTCCTGGAGAATGTTCCATGTGCACTTGAGAAGAAAGTGTAATCTGCTGTTTTTGGATGGAATGTCCTATAAATAGCAATTAAATCTATCTGGTCTATTGTGTCATTTAAAGCTTGTGTTTCCTTATTAATTTTCTGCCTGGTTGATCTGTCCATTGGTGTAAGTCAGGTGTGAATTTCCCCCACTATTATTGTGCTACTGTCGATTTCCTCTTTTTTTTTTTTTTTTTTTGTGTGTGGTACGCGGGCCTCTCACTGTTGTGGCCTCTCCCGTTGTGGAGCACAGGCTCCAGAGGCACAGGCTCAGCGGCCATGGCTCACGGGCCCAGCCGCTCCGCGGCATGTGGGATCTTCCCAGACCGCAGCACGAACCTGCGTCCCCTGCATCAGCAGGCGGACTCTGAACCACTGCGCCATCAGGGAAGCCCCAGAGTTCCTCTTTTATAGGTGTTAGCATTTGCTTTATGTATTGTGGTGCTCCTATGTTGGGTACATGTATATTTATAATTGTTATATCTTCTTCTTGGATTGGTCCCTTGATCGTTATGTAGTGTCCTTCTTTGTCTCTTGTAATAGTCTTTATTTTAATGTCTATTTTATCTGATATGAGTATTGCTTCTCCAGTTTTCTTTTGATTTCCATTTGCATGGAATATCTTTTTCGATCCCCTCACTTTCAGTCTGTACGTGTCCCTAGGTCTGAAGTGGATCTCTTTTAGACAGCATATATATGGGTCTTGTTTTTGTATCCATTCAGCGAGCCTGTGTCTTTTTGGTTGCAGCATTTAATCCATTCACATTTAAGGTAATTATTGATATGTATGTTCCTATTACCATTTTCTAAATTGTTTCGGGTTTGTTTTTGTAGGTCTTTTTCTTCTCTTGTGTTTCCCACTTAGAGAAGTTCCTTTAGCATTTGTTGTAGAGCTGGTTCGGTGGTGCTGAATTCTGTTAGCTTTTGTTTGTCTTTAAAGCTTTTGATTTCTCCATCCAATCTGAATGAGATCCTTGCTGGGTAGAGTATTCTGTATTGTAGGTTCTTCCCTTTCATCACTTTAAATATATCATCCCACTCCCTTCTGGCTTGTAGAGTTTCTGCTGAGAAATTAGCTCTTAACCTTATGGGAGTTCCCTTGTATGTTATTTGTCATTTTTCCCTTGTTGCTTTTAATAATTTTTCTTTGTCTTCACTTTTTGTCAATTTGATTACTATGTGTCTTGGCGTGTTTCTCCTTGGGTTTATCCTGCCTGGGACTCTCTGCACTTCCTGGACTTGGGTGGCTATTTCCTTTCCCATGTTAAGGAAGTTTTCAACTATAATATCTTCAAATATTTTCTCAGGTCCTTTCTCTCTCTCTTCTCCTTCTACGACCCCTATAATGTGAATGTTGGTGTGTTTAATGTTGTCCCAGAGGTCTCTTAGGGTGTCATTTCTTTTCATTCTTTTTCCTTTATTCTCTTTTGCAGCATGAATTCCACCATTCTGTGTTCCAGGTTACTTATCTGTTGTTCTGCCTCAGTTATTCTGCTATTGATTCCTTCTAGTGTATTTTTCATTTGCATTATTGTATTGTTCATCTCTGTTTGTTTGTTCTTTAATTTTTCTGGGTGTTTTTTCTTTAATTCTTCTAGGTCTTTGTTAAACATTTCTTGCATCTTCTCGATCTTTGTCTGCATTCTTTTTCCGAGGTCCTGGGTCATCTTTACTCTCATTATTCTGAATTCTTTCTCTGTAAGGTTGCCTATGTCCACTTCATTTATTTGTTTTTCTGGGGTTTTATCTTGTTCCTTCTTCTGGTACATAGGCCTCTGCCTTTTGATTTTGTCTGTCTGTGAATGTTGTTTTTGCTCCCCAGGCTGCAGGACTGTAGTTCTTGCTTCTGCTGTCTGCCCTCTGGTGGATGAGGCTATCGAAGAGGCTTGTGCAAGTTCCCTGATGGGAGGGACTGGTGGTGGGCAGAGCTTTGTAAAACTTTAATCTGCTTGCCTGCTGATGGGTGGGGCTGAGTTCCCTCCCTGTTGGTTGTTTGTCCTGCGGTGACCCAGCACAGAGCCCACAGTCTCCTTGCTGGGGCTAATGGCAGACTCCGGGAGGGCTCACGCCAAGGAGTACTTCCTAGAATTTCTGCTGCCAGTGTCCTTGTCCCTGCAGTGAACCACAGCTGCCCCCTGCCTCTGCAGGAGACCCTCCAACACTAGCAGGTAGGTCTGGTTCAATCCCCTCTGGGATCACTGCTCCTTCGCCCTGAGTTCTGATGTGCATACGACTTTGTGTGTGCCCTCCAAGAGTGGAGTCTCTGTTTCTCCCAGTCCTGTTGAAGTCCTGCAATCAAATCCCTTGAGCCTTCAAAGTCTGATTCTCTTGGGATTCCTCCTCCTGTTGCTGGACCCCCAGGTTGGGAAGCCTGACGTGGGGCTCAGAACCTTCACTCCAGTAGGTGGACTTCTGTGGTATAATTGTTCTCCAGTTTGTGTGTCACCCACCCAGCAGTTATGGGATTTGATTTTATTGTGATTGTGCCCCTCCTACTGTCTCATTGAGGCTTCTCCTTTGTCTCTGGATGTGGGGTATCTTTTTTGGTGAGTTCCAGTGCCTTCCTGTCGATGATTGTTCAGCTGTTAGTTGTGATTCCGGTGCTCTCACAAGAGGGAGTGAGTGAATGTCCTTCTACTACGCCTTCTTGAACCAACTCCGAAAAATATTTTTTTAATAGTACAATTTATTGAGCACTGCCTATGTGCCCTGCAGTGTGTTAAGCATTATAATCCTCACAGGAATCCTGCCTGGTGTGACTACTGGCCACTTTAAGCATTCGGCCCAGAAATTGTAAGGGGATTTCTCTTAACCACTAAGAAAATATTTCTCAAAGGGTGTTTCAAGAAATAGCAGTTCTGCAGTTGTTGTCTGCAAAAAGAGCTTGTGGTGAAGTAAGTTTGGAGGGTGTTTAAAGGGGTTCCGTGTATCCCTTTACTGCAGGATTAGTATGCCAGTGTGCACTGTGAATTCCCAAACGGTGGAAGTAAGGGAAGGGGATAGAGTAGGCAAAATTTCCCAGACTTACTTGATCACAGATATTTTGGGGGCGAGGAGAAGAATGTTACAGGAGCTTTGGAAACCTTTCCTTCTGCCATTTAAGCAAGGGCTCTTCCTGGGACAGTTTTCTGGCTGCAGTGCTAGGCTGTGCAGGGAAGCAGTAAGACAGAAAGCCAACAGTTAATTTGGGGTTGGGCTATTGAGGGATTTGAACACAAGGCAAAAGATGATGAACATAGGACACTGACGTTGAAAGTACTCTGAGACTTATCATGGACACAATGACTTGGAGGGGAGAGGTAGGGCTTTAATTAGGAAGCTTCACTGTGGTCTTGGGGTGAGTCAAAAAGGCCCCAAGCTGGAGACTATATCGTAGTGAGGGCATAATCTATAGCATTTGAGCTGGAGAGTCTAAGATATCAAGTCAATAATCACTTTCTAAGAAATGTTTCACTTTTAATTTCAAAAGTCACACAGGCCCTGTTATATCTTAAGTTACTACGTTGGTGATTTTTTATTTTGATGCTTGACTGTTTTCATTACCATTTAACCTATTCTCAAAGTCACCAGTTTTCTTACGAAATGGGCCCATGAGCTTGCTGCAGAGCTCCCATCCCCTGGGCAGGGACGGTGGTTTTAAATGTAGTAGGGCAGATAGAAAAGGTGTCAGGAGGATTTGCGGCAAATCTTGCCTTATTGCCCACACTGAAGAGCAAGGGCGTTTGGGGGCCAGGATGAAGGGCACCTGTGCAGGCTTCCTTTGGCTTTTCCCAAGGTGACTCTTAATTAGCAAACTCACCTTCGGAACTGCTGGGTTACAAAGTTGGCCCTCTGGGAAGGTTATGAAGAATAGAACTCATGGTTTGTAGCAGGAAACAATTTAGCCTGGTGGGAGGAATGGAAGATTTGGGGGCAGAAGATCTGGACCTCAGACCTGGATTTTCTGCTTCCTGGCCATGTGGCCTGGGGCAAATCTTTTCACATTTCCCAGTTTCTCCTACCTGTGAAATGGGAATAATGGTTCCTGTCCTGCCTCTTTTACACATTCACTAGAATAAGACGAGGCAACATCTGTGCCAGGGCTCTCTCCTTTTCCATGTTACAGTTAACCTCTTGATTGATTCTAAACCTTTTCTTTCTCCCTCTTTTCCTTTGGGTAGTTAAGTGCCCGTAAGTTAGTTACTAATGATGATGGTATCCAGTCCTCAATAAATGTTGGCTGGCATTAATTACGTTCTAGGAGCTGAGGGAAGAACTACCATGTTGGCTTGTGGGACAATTGTTAGTTTCTTCATCTGTGAGTCTGGGCCAGTGAATCTCGGGGATGTTAGGCTGCCTGCCATGGGTCACACAAGTGAAAGTCAAGCCCAGAGCAGGCTGACTCCAGAGACTGAACATATAACCCTTTTACTGTCTTTATTGTGCCAGACCTGACTGTATGAAGGCAACTTGGGGTATGAGAAGGAGCTAAAGCAATGACCCCATACCCCACCTAGGGGCCAAGTGGACAAGCCAATTGGGACTCCTCGTTTTTTTTTTTTTTTTTTTCTATTTTTTTCCTTTTTAAAAAAATTATGGTATAGTTGATTTACAACATTATATAAGTTTCAGGTGTACAACATAGTGATTCACAATTTTTAAAGGTTATGCTCCATTTATAATTATTATAAAGTATTGGCTATATTCTCTGTGTTGTACAATATATTCTTATAACTTTATTTAAACATAATAGTTTGAACCTCCTAATTACTTACCCCTAAATTGCCCCTCCCCCTTCCCTCTCCCCAGTGGTAACCACTAATTTGTTCTCCATATCTGTGAGCCTGTTTCTTTTTGTTATATTCACTAATTTGTTTTCTTTTTTAGATTCCACATATAAGTGATATCATACAGTATTTGTCTTTCTCTGTCTGACTTATTTCACTTAGCATAATATCCTCCAAGTCCATCCATGTTTTTACAAATGGCAAGGTTTCATTCTTTTTTATGGCTAAGTAGTTTCCATTGCATATATATATACCACATCTTCTTTATCCATTCATTTGTTGATGGACACTTACATTGTCCCAATACCTTGGGTATTATAAATAGTACTGCTATGGACATTGGGGTACATATATCTTTTTGAATTAATGTTTTCGTTTTCCTCAGATATATACCCTGGCATGAGATTGCTGGATCATATGGTAGTTCTATTTTTAGTTTTTTGAGGAAGCTCCATACTATTTTCCACAGTGGCTGCACCAACTTACATTCCCACCAACAGTGTAAGAGTGTTCCCTTTTCTCCACATCCTCGCCAACATTTGTTATTTGTGATCTTTTTGATGATGGCCAGTCTGATAGGTGTGAGGTGACATCTCATTGTGATTTTGATTTGCATTTCTCAGATGATTAGTGATGTTGAGCATCTTTTCATGTGCCCGTTGGCCATCTGTATGTCTTCTTTGGTAAAATGTCTATTCAGGTCTTCTGCCTATTGTTTAATCGAGTTGTTTGTTTTTGAGCTGTTTATGTATTTTAGATATTAATCCCTTATCAGTCACATCATTTGCAAATATTTTCTACCACTCAGGAGGATGTCTTTTTGTCTTGTTAATGGTTTCCTTTGCTGTGCAAAAGCTTTTAAGTTTAATTAGGTCCCATTTGTTCATTTTTGCTTTTGTTTCCTTTGCCTTAGGAGACAGATCCCCCCAAAATATTGCTACGATTTATGCAATTGGGACTCCTGTTTATCACACCATTCTCTGTTCCAAGTCATGTCACCAGCTTTTTCTTAGGAGAGTCACATGGGGCAGGCCTAAGTCTGAGTTTTCTGCTAAGGGTGAAAGCTCAGAAGACCAAGGCATAGTGGGCTGAAAATGATGCTTTGCTGCTTTTCACCTTTAGGAAAAGTTTCTAGGGGTCTGTTTTTGAAACCATTGGAAAACCCTGCAATCCCTGGTGAGGTGGAGCAGGACTCTGCACCTGGCAAGGAGGTTTAGAAGGACAGAAATGGAACAATGAATTAGAAGTTGCTGAGTCCAGCTGGCAGCTCTAAGGCTTCTTTTTGCCCAAGAAACAGTAAAAGAGATAGTCCAGAGGGGGCCTGGAGCTTACCTCTGCCAGTTAGGGCCTTGTATTGGGGTGACTCTGTCTTGCTCCCATATATTAAAAAATTCCTTCTTGGGGAGAAGCATTTTCCTAATTTTTTTTAACATCTTTATTGGAGTATAATTGCTTTACATTGTTTTGTTAGTTTCTGCTGTAAACAAAGTGAATCATCTATATGTATATATATATATATATATCCCCATATCCCCTCCCTCTTGCGTCCTAATTTAGATTTTGTAATAATAAGGAAAGCTCTCAGTTGAGGCTGCAGATATTAGGAGAGTGAACAGACTGACCCAATTTATTTCTTAAAAAAGTTGCAAAGATGAAATTGATGGAATGAACAGCCCAATTGTCTCAGTCCGATTTCCAAGTTTTTGTTTTTTATTAAAAAACGAGAGAGGAGAAATGTGGTTAGATATTAAAACACAAAAACAAAAACAAAACTGAAGTCCTAAATTTACTAAGTCTAAAATCAAAATAGAAGATAAATGAACAATGACCTCCAGCCTGGAATGATCCCACCTAGATGGAGGGAGAAGTGAACCACAGAGGTCAGTGTCCAAATTGTGAGCTGGGCTCACCCCTCCTGCCACCTGCTGTGTGAGGTCTCTTGTGCCTGAGGGAATGTGTGAGGTAGTATTTTATATGGGGGGAGAGGAGGAGGAGCTGAGAATGTGCTAGTTCAGCATTTCTCAGTTTGATCTTCATAATATTCCACTATCTTGCTGTTTACAGGTATTCTTTGTAGCAAAAAATAGGTAAGTAAATTTAAACGTGCCTTTCAGATGTTAATGACTCTGAGAGGTCCCACAGAAAAGTGCTTGTAAAACTCCCAGAGAAGGATGTATGCAGCGTTTCCACTAGCTCTTTTTCAGAATTCCTGTCAACACGTTCCAGGACTTCAGTGTCACTAACAGCAGCAGAAAGCATGAAATCACTGGCCAGCATTTACTGAACACTTACTATGTGCCTGGTACTGTGCTAAGCATTTTCCTCTCTTTTCTCACTAAGCCTTTGAGATAATGTGAGGATTGTTTCCTTACAAACCAGAGGTAACAATGGTACCTACCTGCAGGGTTGTTAAGAAATTTCCCCAAAATTACACAGCTGATGATGTCCCAAGATCTGAACTCAGAAAATAGTGCCTGGCATTTGGCCGTACCTCACGTCCCCAGCTATCAGACTCTAAACCCTCATTTCCTGAGGTCACTTGGGCAAGAGTCCCTTCCTTACAACCTGACAGAGCAACTAACTTTCTGCATGTGGTCATTATTCCCTGGGGGGATGTTATAGCCGAGGGCCCTTGGGACCAGTAGCCACAAACAAGTCTTCACTGAGCCCGAGCCCTGTTCTACTCTAGCCCTGGTGGTGTTGCTGTGGGTTGGCAAGAGGGAAAATGTTGAGACAGGCTGGGATCTGGGACCCTTTGCTGCAGCTGCAGTGCTTGCAACTGGACAAATGTCTCCTTGAGCAAAAAAATACAAAGAAAGTATAAAGGACTAAAAATAACTGCATGCGTGCACAGTTGGGGCAAATTTTGGCCAAGATACAAAAATACCAAAAAAAAAAAAACACCCCAAAACAAAAAAGTCCAATCCAACTGCCACTTCTGAAGAGCCGGGAGCAAAAACTGGGTCAGGAGAAAAAGCAGGGTACTGCGCATGCACCCTGCACACAGCACCAGCAAAGGGGTGGGCAAAACACCTAAGCCACCCCTTGGGCCTGACCCCTGGACATGCTCCTACCCTCACCCCATATAAGGAACCAGCTCGCATCCTGTCGAGGAGCAAGCAAAGAAACCTGTTATTTGTTTTGGCTCCCCGCTGCTGCAGCAGGGGCCTCAATAAAGCCTTGCCTGAATTTCTTATCTGGCCTCTAATCAATTTCTATTGATTGGGAAGGCCAAGAACCCTGGTCGGTATCAATATGGCTCTCAATTCAACCATCTTTAGTAACAAGGAGCCCTTTCCTGGCTTGCAGAAGATGTCCAAGATGGGTGGGAAGTTTGCTGGTCTAGCTACGGAGTTCCCTAGAAGAGTTCTTGTTGCCAAGCCCCTCCCAAGGTCAGAGACCCATTTCACAAGGGCTGTTTGGGGTAAGCCAGGGGGAAAATAACACCTTTGAAGAGTGCTGAACTTGGCTCTAATTGAGCACTTCCTGTTGATTAGAATCTATTTGCATTCGTTTTCCAGCAGAAGGAAAATGCTTCTCTGCTTCCTCAGATGGCACAGAGCATGAGAGGAGGGCTGCATGTGCTGCTGAGGATGCTGTTTGGGCAAAATTAGCCAAGGTACATTAGGCAAAGGAAGAAAGGACCTGAGACCTTGGGAGGCTCATAGATCCTCTCCTCTTGGAGGCAGTGGTCTTGGTGGGGTTGGTTAGCACTAGCAGGGTGGAGTGGTTAGAGAGAGACTATTTGGGAAGATGAAAGGCTGCTTTATAGTGGTACATCTGCTCCCATCAAAGTGCTCAGAAAGCTTTTGAAAACATTAACTCACTAAGTCTCCCTGTCTTGGTCTCCTTGACTGGGAAGCCACTCTCCCAGGGCCCATTAGGCAGCCCATCTCGAGGTGGTGGTCATTCTTTATTACCGTGGGCCGTGGCTATGGTGCCACGGGTCTGGCGGGGTTCTGACTCCAGAGAGTTTTTGAAATCCCTCATTCCCAAGGGATGTTTTTTAAAATTCTCCAAGAGTGTTTTTGAGTTCAAGGTTGGTTGTTTGCTTGTTTACTTGGCCATCACTAATGAGTTGCTTGAACACTGCACTGAACCTTGAGCATGGCTCCAAACCCATCTTCTAAGTGTTTTCTCTACATTTGATCTCCCCATCGTCTCTGCGTGGATTTGAGAAGAAGATGGGAAGGAGAAGACAGTCTGTGCTCTGTGTCATCACCTGCTGAGACTGCTTTCTTGAATGAGTGGTCACGCGTGAGCTCCTGGTCAGTACCCTCCCCCAGAATCAGCATGGTTGTCTCCACATGGGTGTTAAGATCACATGGTAAAATGCCCTGATTTTGCTAAGGGGAAATATCCCTCCCTCTCACATTGGATGCAGCCTTGGATGGTCATTGTTGGTTTCCTGTTCTTTTCTGGCCAAGAGGTAGACTGGTGACGCAAGCTCAGGTTATAAAACACAACCTGGACTTTTTTTCTGACAGTTTTTCCAAACATTGTTATTATCATGTTAAAGATAAGCTATATTCCAAAATGTGTAGCTACATTCCAAATCATGTCAAGGATTTTACTTTGTTAATTTGGATGAGATCATGGGTTGTGGCCATAATTCAAAGTGTCTGGACTTCTAGGACCAAATGTGGTCTGAGATTGACGTATACAAGGACATCGGAAACAAAAAATTAAATTGCAACAAAAGAAATGAAGATGCAAAGTAATGAGTGTTTTACTGTGTGAAAAGGCACATAGGCAGAAAAAAGTCATAGTGCTTCCTCTGTGGAGGGCTCAGCCCTATAAAACAGAGTCCATTGTTGGCCTCTGGAAATGTCCCCAGTGTCAGGCCAGGAAGGCGGCATTACTTCTCAACCTACTTCTGAGGTAGGGGACCTTGAGTTATTCCTGGTCCTGCCAAGTTGTCTGGGCCCAACCACTTAACTTTTTTCTATAAAATGGGAATATCATTGGCCTATTTCCTGTGAGTTCGGGAAGCCCTTCCTAGAGATTGCTACACACACCCAGCCAAACTCCCAAGATCTTGGTTCCTGAGCAGAGTGGCTGAAGAATGAAAATGGTGGGAATCTGCTCATTCCAAGGGTGGTGCTTAATCCAGGTCCGTGCTCCTGGATCTCTGGGGCTGCTCTGGTTCTCTCCCTCAGACAGCTCTGTCTTAGCCAGCAAACAGAAAGGAGTTTCCTGGAAGGATATGTGGTAGGAGGTCCAAAGACTCAGAACCTGTTTCTGCTGCATGTAGTCACTGGCGCACTTTCGATACCCTCTTTCTTGCTGGTTACATCTATGCACACAACTTCAAATATAAGCTTTATTCAGAAAGCTTGGAGCCGTGTCTCCAGCTCTGACCTTTCTCCTAGCACAGCAGGAAGAATAGCTCTGCAGGGATGTGACGTTATTAGCAAAAGAACCAAATTCCCACTGCCCTGAGAGCCTATCTTCCTGTCCTAGCCTCCCACCTCCTGGCTCCCTCTGTCCTAATCCCATCCATTCTGTCCTGAACTGCCTCGTGCAGGCCTCCCATCCAGGCCCACTGCTGTTGCCTTGGTTCAGGCTTCCTTTAGCTCTTGCCTGTTGCACCCTTCCGTTAACTGGTCCCTGCACTGCTAGGCAAAGTCATACAAGCTCAAAAGCCTTCAGGGGCCAGGCAGGTCATGCATGTGTGTGAAGTAAAAGGGCTTGGTGGGAACGGGGGTGCTGACTGGCTATCCTTAGACAGAGTTTTGTGGGCTGTTTCCAGTTTTCAGGCTGCTGTCTCCAGTCTTTAGCCATAGGGCTGTCCAGGTCCGCTCATCATGCCTTGTGTCCTGCTCTAGTCTTGAGGTGCCATATAAGGAATGTATTCTCTGGGATGAAGGTTCCCAAAGCCTCTTACAGTACACCCATGCAGCTGGAGTGTGGGGGACTTGCAGGGATCAAATAATGGGAGTGCTTTGGAAAATGTAGGTTTGGGTCAGTTTACTGTTCTCCCAAAGTGCCCCTCACATTCCTGCCCTGAGGCTGGACTTTGGATTCGGCTGGAACTTGACCTTCTCTAAGAAGGCTTCTCTCTTTCCTATTAAATTAACCTCTCTAAGCCTCCATCTCCTCCTCTGTAAAAAGGGCATAAAGCTTCTCTCTCAGAGTTTTTGTGAGCATTACAAGAAGGGTGGCATGTGCACAGGGACTTTATTCCCATCAAACACGGTACAGGTGTAAGGCTCTGTTGTTGAAAGTAATGGTTGGGTGGCCCTGAGGTCCAACCTCTCACCCAGGCATTCAGTCAGGACTTCTGACAGTTAATGCTTGAATACTTTATATGGTGGGGAGCTCACCATCTCACAAAGCATTCAGCTTCATCGTTGGATGTCTCAAGTTAGAAAGTAGAAACAGTCTCTTTGTGACAGATGTTGAGGGTCTTTTTTTCACCTTGCTCCACTGTCTTCTGTGCTTTGTGTATCCATCATATCAGATCCATTCTGCTTAAAGGGAGGTTTGTGCTTGCTCCTTAGTGCCCTGGAAGCCTCTCCTGGATGGAGAAGGAGTCTGGAAATGTTCTCTATGTGTTTTTCACAGGAAGCTTGTGGGTAGAGAGGAATGCAGGGAAAGGAAGGGGCCACAGGCTGAGGGGTGGGTGGGCGTTTAGGGTAGGGATGCTAGAGTTTCTGTGGGGCAACAGCCAGCATCTACCAGCTGGCTGGTAGATGTTAGACCAGCACACCCTTCCTCTTTGCTAGGCTCTTGGGCTGCTGAGGGGAAGCCATTCATTTCCCGATCCGGCCAGCCTAGTTTCAAATCTGCCCTGGCTGCCCTCCTCTGTTGGAATCTAGGGTAACGTGGGGCAAGGGAATCCAGATCATAATAATCTAGTAATATTTTTCTTAGCGCCCTTTCTAGGAATAGGGCCTGTAATTCTATTATCCAGTTGACTAGAGGGGAAAATTGATTTCAGGGATTTAATTAATGTGACTTCCAAAAACAAGTGGTCTGGAGAGAAGACAACTATTTAGTCTTAAGAAGGGTCTCTTCCCCAGAATTGTATTAAGAAACTCATGAGATAAAGATAAAAACAAATTCTAGCCCAGAGGGTCCTAGGAGAGCAATTTGTTCTTCTGTTCAGGTGACTTCCCAGGAGTGGAAAGAATTGAAGTCAGCATCAAACTCAAGGTAAGACACTCAGAGACTGCAAACTGGTAGCCCACAGATGTGCTTCGTTTGATCTGCAGTGTTTAAAAAAAAAATCTAATTGAGGACCAAGAGAAAAAAGGTCATAGGAGTTTACATAAAAATCAGAACTTCCATTTTCTTCTAAAAACCTGGAGGACATGGCATCTGGGCTCCAGTCTGGCACGTTGGGAGCTGAGAGGCAGGGGTCCCTCGGTCTGGTGCGGGTTCCTCTCACCCCGCCATCTCCAGGTTGAGGAGGTGGTCAGGTGTGAGATGTGCTACCTGTAGGAACTGGAGCTGAGACTGCACTTCACAGCCTCCCTGCTCATCTGAGTCCTGATGGGTAGATTTTAAGTGTGGCCCATCAGGACTAAACTCTGGTGGAAATCCCTCGTTTAATTATTCCCAAGGCAGGAGACATGGAGAACAGAAGTGCCACAGAGAAACTAAAACAACATACAAGATGTTCTTTTCGTGTCAAATGGAAAATTGTTTTGGGGTTTACTCTTTTGTTCCCAAGGCGAGACTCAAAGAAAATGATTTTTGTTGTTACTATTGTCTTTAAGAGCCCTTTAAGAGAATAGTGCCTTAGCAGCAGTTTGGGAATAGCAAGCTAGCGGATTGTTCTTCCATTAACCGTGTTGTCAGTGACAGATTGGGTTGTTTCTTCCCCTAATGACACACACTCGGGGCCTTTAGCCAGTTAATGTCAGTAGCAGGAGAATTACTGGTTAGATACTGGAAAGCCTTGTTTATTGTGCCCAGATGCAGACAGACCCTCAATCACTGGGTCAGTGGTGGCTCACCGATACTGCAGTTGTGGTTGAACATCTCTAATGTTTGAGTTTCCTAACTAGGTTTGGATATCTTTGATTAAGTCCTTTATGTCAAAGAGCTAAGTGAATTTAGACCTTTAGAACAACTAAAGTGGTTCAGTGAAAGCATCTAACATGTCCACTTAGCCTTCTTCAGAATTGAATTATAAGGAACATAATGAAAAAAGTTTCAAAATGGAAGTAGTCTCATTGTACAGAACTTTCCTAAAAAACTTGAAATTTGGGACCTCCCTGGTGGTCCAGTGGGTAAGACTCCACGCTCCCAATGCAGCGGGCCCAGGTTTGATCCCTGGTCAGGGAACTAGATCCCACATGTCTCAACTAAGAGTTTACATGCTGCAACAAAAAGTCCGCATGCCACAACTAAGAGGTCTGCATGCCACAACTAAGAAGTCCACATGCTGCAACTAAGAAGTCTGCATGCTGCAACTATGAGCCTGCATGCTGCAACTAAAAAAAAAAGATCCTACTTGCCACAGCGAAGATCCCGTGTGCCACAACGAAGACCTAGTGCAGCCAAAATAAATAAATTTTAAAAATTTTGGAATTTAATGGATGTTCATAGATATTCACCCATCCAAGACTTATTGAGCACCTACTGTGTGCCGAGCATGACTCTGGGAGCTCAGATGTGTGGACAAAGCTGGGACAGAATGCAGGTCGACTTTGCCCCTACTGACAGGTGAGTACTGTCATTTTGACTGGTCACCAATTATATTTATTAACAACAGGTAGGAGTCTAATGTGTTAAAGGACTTACTGCATGGATCTACATCATTGTTTTTATGGTTGCTTAGTATTCCAATAGATGGATGAATCCTAGTTTATTTAGCTACTTTTTGATGGACATTTTGGGCTGTTTACAAATTTTCACTATCACAGTGTACTTGCCTGATTATTTCCTTAAGACAGGGTTTCTCAACATTGGTACTACTGACACTCTGGCCTGGACAATTCCGTCTTGTGGGGGCTGTCCTGTGCATGGTAGAATGCTTAGCAGCATCCCTGGCCTCTTCCCACTAAATGCCGGTAGCATCTCCCCAGTGTGACAGCCCAAAATATCCCCAGACATTGCCAAATGTTCCTGGGGAAAACTGCCTTTGGTTGAGAACCAACCACTGCCTTAGAATAAATTCCAATAACTAGAATTCTGGATCAAAGGGGATGAACAGCTCTAAGGTTTTGCTTATGCGTCCCAAATTAAGGGCTGTGGGAAATTATACCTCTTGGTGTAGGTATCCTCCTACACTGGTTGAAGTATAATTATTTTTAAGTTGAGGTGAAATCCTCACAACATACAATTATCATTTTAAATTCAGTGACATTTAGTGTATTCACAACAGTGTGCAAACCCCAGTTTTCTCTAGTTTCAAATTTTTTCATTAGCCCCAGAAAAACACTCTATACCCATTAAGTAATCACTCCTATTCCCCGCCCCCCCCCCCATCCCCATCTGCTTTCTGTCTCTGGACTTGCCTATTCTGGATAAAGCATATCAATGAAATCATGTAATATGTGACCTTTTGTGTCCAAGTTTTTTCATTTAGAATAATGTTTTTGAGGTTCTTCCAAGTTGTAGTGTGTTTCAGTACTTTATTTCTTTTTATGGCTGAATAGTATTACATTGTGTTTATATATCACAATTTGTTTATCCATTTATCTGTTGATGAACATTTGGTTTGCTTTCATCTTTTGTCTATTATGAATCATGCTCCTATAAGGAGTATAAGTTTTTAAAATTTCCACCTATCAGATTGACAAAGATTAAAAACAACATTGTGACATTTTAAATTTCTTTGATGTTATAATGTTATTTGTACCAGTGGCCAACAAATATGTTCAAGGAGAATCAGATTCCTTGATGTGGACAGCAGCAGCCATCTTGATGTTTGTCATCAATCAGTGAACCTGGAAATATGTGCTGGCTACTTTCTGTTTGGTCCTGTGCTAAGTGTGGTGGCTGGTGGGATTTTCAAAAGAAGCATAGAATTGTTTACTAATTTACAACCCCCCTGCCCCCCGCGGCCCCTGCCCCCAAGGGGTTTATTCTCCAGGATTGCATGGGGGCAAGTATTCTGAGTTTGATTTGTTATTAGCTATTGAGTATGTACCTCTTGACTTTTAAACATCTCTCATGAAGCAGATGATCCTCCCATGAATTATCACCGTGTTTGAAGTTACACAAAGTTCATTTCCTCAAAGTCTCCACACAGAATAGCCTGTGGCCATCATATTTGCAGAATTCTGGGCAGCCATCTTTCCAATATTTACCTTTTATGCATCCGTGAAATTTGCAAGATGCTTTTTAAAAAATATTTTATTTTTTAAAAAAAGAACTTCAGTTTTACCGCTGCAGAGGAAAAATCCCTATTAGAGTTAAATGCTGTGTTAAGGATTTAGGAAAATAGGATAAAGACCTTGTAGTGGTGAGTTCACTCTTTCTTTGCTAGTTCACTGTCATATGCTTCAGCATGTGATAATTATAATTTTTTAAATTGAAATATAGTTGATGTACAGTATTATGTTAGTTTCAGGTATACTATATAGTGATTTGACATTTATACACATTATGAAATGATTAGCATGATAAATCTAGTAACCATATGTCCCCATCCAAAGTTATTAAAATATTATTGACCATATGCCATATGCTGTATATTATATTCCCATGGCTTATTTATTTTATAACTGGAAGTTTGTTCCTCTTAATCCCCTTCATTTTGCCCAAACCCCAACACTCCTCTCCTCTGGCAACCACCAGTTTGTTCTCTGTAACTATGAGCCTGTTTTTGTTTTGTTTTTTTTGTTTGTTTTGTTTTTTAGATCCCACATATGAGTGAGATCATACAGATTTTTCTTTCTCTGTTTGACTTATTTCACTTAGCATAATACCCTCTAGATCCATCCATGTTGTTGCAGATGGAAAGGCTTGATTTTATTTTTTATGGCTGAGTAATATTCCATTGTATGTGTGTGTGTGAGTGTGTGTGTGTATATATGTATGTATATGTATATATATCTCACATCTTCTCTATCCATTCATCTATTGATGGACATTTAGGTAGAGTCCATATCTTGGTTATTGTCAATAATGCTGCAATAAGTATAGGGGTGCATACATCTTTTCTTTTTTTTTTTTTTTTTTTTTTTTTGCGGTATGCGGGCCTCTCACTGTTGTGGCCTCCCCCGTTGCGGAGCACAGGCTCCGGACGCGCAGGCTCCGGACGCGCAGGCTCAGCGGCCATGGCTCACGGGCCCAGCCGCTCCGCGGCATATGGGATTCTCCCAGACCGGGGCACGAACCCGTATCCCCTGCATCGGCAGGCGGACTCTCAACCACTTGCGCCACCAGGGAGGCCCCCATACATCTTTTCTGATTAGTGTTTTTGTTTTCTTCAGAAAACATCCAGAAGTGAAATTGCTGGTTCTATTTTTAATTTTTTGAGGAATTGCCATACTGTTCTCCATAGTGGCTGTACCAATTTACATTCCCACTAACAGTACACAAGGGCTCCCTTTTCTCTGCATCCTCACCAACACTTGGTATTTGTTGTCTTTATGATGATAGCCATTCTGACAGGTGTGAGGTGATATGTCATTGTGGGTTCCATTTGCATTTCCCTGATGATTAGTGATGTTGAACATATTTTCATGTGTCTTTTGGCCATCTGTATGTCTTCTTTGGGGAAATGTCTATTCAGATTTTCTGCTAACTTTTTAACCAGGTTGTTGATAATTATAATTTAGAGAGAGTCAGATACTGAATTTAATACATTAACAACTTCTGTATTAGTTTGCTAGGGCTGCCATAGTAAAGTACCACAGAATGGGTGGCTTAGACAATTTAGCTTCTCACATTTCTGCAGGCTAGAAGTCCAAGATCAAAGTGTTGGCAGGCTTAATTTCTTCTGAGGCCTCTCTCTTTGGCTTGCAGATGGCTGTCTTCTCTCTGTGTTTTCACATGATCTTTCCTCTCTGCCTATCTGTGTCCTAATCTCCTCTTCTTGCAAGGATGCCAGTTGCATTGGATTAGGGCCCACACATATGACCTCATTGTATCTTAATTACCTCTTTATTAAAGACCCTATCTCCCAATACAGTCACATTCCGAGGTACTGGGGGTTAAGACTTCAATATAAGAAATTCGGGGGAAGACAATTCATCCCATAACCTTCCTAATGTGGACAGTTATTGGAAGCCAGATAGAATTTATAAAAGTTTGGTACTACAAAATGTTCCAAAAGTAATACATCTTTATCACTTTCAAGTCCATTTTGTTAACTTTAACCTATCTACTTCAAAGTGTTGCTAAATTGAGCTTGCTTTATTAAATAGATATCTTATTTGCAATTAGTGCATTGTTTATATTTGAGATGATGAGAAAATAAATCCAAGGGGTAGGTTAACCCCCCCTACCATATATATTCTGCCTTTTTTTCTCTTCATTGAGATACAATTCACATATTATAAAATTCATTCGTTTAAAGTGTATAGTTCAGTGATCTTTATTATTCTCAGAGTTGTGCAATCATCAGCACTATTTAATTGCAGACCATGTTCATCATCCCCAAAAGAAACCTGTACCCCTTAGCAGTCACTCTCCATAACCCCTCCCCAAGCCCTGGCAATGACTAATCTTTCTGTGTCTATGGATTTGCCTGTTCTGGACTTTTCATATAAATGGAATCATACAATATGTGGTCTTTTGCATCTGCTTTCTTTCACTTATGTTTTCAAGGGTCATCCATGTTGTAGCATGTGTCAGTACTTCAGTGATTTTTATGGCTGAATAGTATTTCATTATATGGATATACTACATTTTATTTATTCATCAGTTGATGGATATTTAAGTTGTTTTCACTTTAAGGCTTTTATGAATAATGTTCCTGTGAACATTCATGTACAAGTTTTTAAATAAACATTTATTTTCAATCCCTTGGATATATACCTAGGAGTGGATATACTGGGTTATAACCCTTCTTTAGCTTTTTGAGGAAATGTCAAACTGTTTTCCAAAGCGGTTGCAGCATTTTACATTCCTGCCAGTAATGTGTGAGGGTTCCAATTTCTCCACATCTTTGCCAACACCTGTTATTGTCTGTCTTTATTATTATATCAATCTAAGAAGCCCACTTTTACTTTTAATTTGCTCTTAATAGTAAAACTTATTCACATTATTCACAGATAATGTGAAGGCAAGCACTTGACTCCGAATTTGGAAAGTTCTGGCTGCTTTGCCTTATTTGTTTCCCTGAGAACCTTCACTTGCTATTGTCTATTTCCTCCATTTCCCACTTTCTCTTTGTGAGTTTTGGGTTTGCAGCAAACAATTCAGCTCCTGCCTTAGAGGCTGGTGAGAAGTCACTTGCAGGCCCCTGCCCACACTTACCCAGGATCTGATGAATTAATACTCCTACCATGTACACCTTTCCTGTGTCGTCACCCTGCCCTACTGCATTAAGTGAGGCATGAAATAAAGGTTTGACTCTTTTTTACTACATTTTTTTCCCCTGAATCAGTAAGGAATTTATCCCCTTCGACTGTCTCACCTCTCTCCCAATTATGTAGTTTAACACTGATCCTTTTTCCCTCCTTCTAGGCATATAAAGTACTTGTAACTCCCTTTTTAATGACAAATCAATTCCAACACCTTAATGTTACAGACTTGGGAGAGCAGTTAAGTTTAAAGCTTTTTGCTCTGTTCCCGAACTTTCTGTTTAAAAGCTCGAGTCATCCGTGATTGATGGAGGACATTAGTGAGAGAAGTTAGGCCCATTTTGATTGATTTTGTTTACTTTGAAAATGGTTTTCTCACTTGATAAATGGATTAATGATGAGAAACGAATTGTGGGACCAGGTTGGGGGAAGGGAAGAGAAAAGCAGTGTTCAGAGTCTCCTTCTCGGTTAAGGATGGTGGGCAGCTGCAGAGCCCCCTCCACTTGCTGGTCCACCGCCATGGCCTTGTGTCCCGCACTGTGGGGTGTGTGCGGGGTCCCTGACTCATGAATGTGTCTGCTGTCAGGAGGAGGTGGGGCTGGGGAAAGAAGCATTTGTGTCATTATTTGTAGTGCTGTAATTCCAGCCGCTTCACCTCAGGTTCTTTGCATATTGTTTCTTCATGCCTATTCTTGTCCTTCATAGCATTTAAATATCAAATACTGTAAGAAAATATTTGTTATATAAAATTAATGCTATCTCCCCCTCTAGATGACAAACTCCAGGAAGGCATGGGCTATTTTTTTCTTGATCCTGGCTGAAGCCTCAGTGCCTAGCTTTGTGCCTGTTCCTAGTAGATGCTCAATAAATATTTGTTGAAAGAAGGAATAAATGTCATGTAGGTAAAATAGAGTGCACAATGGGGCATCGGCTGTATTGGGGGAGGAGGGCGGTGTGCAGGGTGGTCTCTGAAGAAATGGAGGATGAGCAGGAGTTACGTGGGTGAAGAGTTGTAAGGAGGGGAATTCTAGTAACACTGGAATTAGTAACACTGCAAACTCAGAGAATAATGAATAAAATCACAAAAACATGTATGAAGTATTCAGGACCTGCGCAGCTGGAGCTTCAGGGAGTTCCAGGTGCTTGGTGTGCCTGTCTTCTTTACTTTGGGGGATAATTTCATGCAGGATTATAAACCAGACTCTGCCTTAACCTATGAACTCATTAGATGAAAGAGGATTCTGGAATTTGGGTGCCAGAAAGAATCTGCAGCCCAATGTCAGGGGGCTGGTGGCCAGCTTTGGAAGGCTGGGCTGTGGGTGCTTATGCTAGAGGCACCTCCACCAGTGAGCATGCTGTGCCGGCCGTGGAGGGCGCCTCTCCTTGACTGTCCCTGTGAAGCCCCTGCCACAGTCTAACCCGAAATCCTTTCACTGTGATTCCAGGCTTTTGCCTTTGTTCTTCCTCAAGCAGAAATGAGGCGAGGCTGATCTGTCCAACTGATTCAGCTTGGGTTGGCTCCTGCAGCCCTCCGTGGCTCACCCACTTCCTGGTAGGGATGAATGCAGGTGGCTGGCTTCGCCTCCTGGGGGAGGAGACCCCCAAGGACACCCCGGCCCCTCTTGGTGCTGCGGGCTGTTGGCTGCCACCTCCTGTTGCCATCTTCAACACTTGACTTCACATTTGCTGTCCTCTGTGCCTTTCCCAATTTGTCACGATTATTTTAGGGATAATAGGGAGACCACCGGGAGTGGAGGCAGCCAGCAGCAGCTTTTGCAGGTGATAAACACCTAAAGAACTAAAAGAGATGGGATTGGCTTGGCCTCTGCTCACCTGTAACCTGTCACACGTCACCTGGCCTTTGGTTTCCTCTCTGCTCTGTGGCTCTTGGTAGCCACAATCCATCCTACTTGCACCACAGAGACACTTATTCTAATTAGAGGACCTGGCTTGTAAACATGCTGAAAACAGACGTTGGAAAGGATATAATTTCTTGGGCTTCTGTTGGCTCGTGGTGCATGCTAACACTTCTTGTCTCTAGCCGAGCTTTTAAAATCACCCTTGACTAGAATGTAGGTGAGATTTGAGCAAGAAAGAGGGTGGATTCTCTGGTCAAGATATGGCAAGTTTTTGGTAAGTGAAAGTTAACTTTTAGTTTGTTTTTTTCACATGAGAGATGATAACATGAATTTAAATTTGCTTACTGGACAATCATTGCTCTGACAGGTGGCATTTCCACTCAGTAGATCACATGGGCAATAACCGTGAGAGACAGAGACAGAGAGGCCATCACCCTGCAGAGTGTTGCCACCTTGCTCCATAAACGTGCTTCTGATTTTCTACAAGGTGGGCTACTTGTTGTCTGCTGCAGTGTAAGGTTGATTGTCCTGTGACAGAAATGGGATGCTCTGAAATTTAGCCACTTTCCTTGGACACAGGCTGCCTTTTTGTAAAGTCTTTTCACTCATTCAAAGTTGTCATGTTCCCCTAGTGCATCAGAATAATTGAAGTTTGACTGTAATTGCCATAATTCACAACTTTACAGCAATTTAGAAGGAAAACAATTCCGAGTTGTGTGCTCCTTATCGTATGGAATGGTCCAGATGACAAAGCTAAGAACGCAGTACATTTTTTGTGTGTGTGTGTGGTACGCGGGCCTCTCACTGTTGTGGCCTCTCCCGTTGTGGAGCACAAGCTCCGGACGCACAGGCTCAGCGGCCATGGCTCACGGGCCTAGCCACTCTGTAGCATGTGGGATCTTCCCGGACCGGAGCACGAACCCGTGTCCCCTGCATCGGCAGGCAGACTCTCAACCACTGCACCACCAGGGAAGCCCAATGCAGTACATTTTAATTATTGTGTAGGACAGGCACTTGGCATCGGGGGAGGTTGAGGCACGGCCAGGCAGATTACAGCAGTTAATGTGGGCAGGGGACAGCCGGCATTTGTCTCACAGCCACAGGAATGAAGATGAGACTGTTTAGAAACATGAACATGCAGGCAGCACCGAGTGGAACTTTCTAACCAGCTTTTGATAAGTCCATGGATGAGAAGAAAGTTCCCATGGGCAAGAATGAAACTTCTGAAAGAATTAGAGATGAAAGAGAATTACAGAAAGGGGCCCTCCCACATACTTCCGGCAGGGTATGTGGCTGTGTACAGCAGCACCATTTGTGGATGGAATGCTGAAAGCCACGGACCTCTGTGGTTCTGATGCCCACATTGGCATAGTGAGAAGATTACGGCCTGAGTCACAGGGCTGGCCTGTGAGGTGCAAAGGCAGCAGGAAAAATGATCAAATGGCTACAGGGAAGGATGGAGGGCATCTGGATACCAGGAAAGATATGGCAACCTGGATCCCCAAAATCTGCACTGGGAAGAAGGGCTGGGGTGGCTTCAGAGCCATATCATGGCGGGAGATGGGTGGGGATGGGGCCACACAAGCTGGCTTGCTAGGTGCAGGGCCCCAGGGCCACAGGATGCCATGGCAGATGCAAGTGTTGAGGGGGGAGCTGGGCTGCTGATGCTGGTGCGAGGTGGCGTGCCAGGGATGCTGAGGGCCAAGACACCCAGTACAGACAGTGGAGTGTCCACCTTTTGGAAGCAGGCCCTGGGGATAGAGATGAAGAAACATAGGCCTTGCTCTCAAGGAATCCAGAGCCAGGGTAAGGGAAACACACAATATAAGATCAGAGCTTAAATACAGATAATGTTTGCCAATGATGAAAGGCTTCATAGAGATTTGATTAAGCCCCTGGGACAGAGCCCAGCCCCTGTCGTTGTGTTCAGGGACAGTATGGTGTCTGTCCTGACGCCAAGCTCACAAAACTCAGGAACACCCTTCCTGGACCCCACAACACGTCCATTTGGGCGACCCCATCATTGGGAACTGAATTATGGTTGCACTTGATTCCAAAAATGGGGACAAAAGTTGAACTTAGTGAAAGTTTTATTTCTTTCAGTTTTTTTTTTTTCTCTAAGTCAGAAGAGTTCAGGTCCTTTGTCCATTCTTACAGGCATGCCTTAAGCCAGTGATTCCAAACCTTTATGTGTTATGGACCCCTTTAAGATATCACCTGACCCATAAAATTGTGTGCATTTGTGCATTTTTGAGGGAGAAATAGGGATTCTGATAAAAGCCTATGGGGTGAATGTGGTTGACTCAAGGGGCCACTGACATGAGGCAGGGGGAGAGGGAAGCACACAGGAAATATGTAGGTAAATACTGAATTTTGTAAAGCTTGTTTTTCTGTTCAGAAGTACACTATTGGCAGAAGTGCGAAAGACTAGTCCTTTTTTTTTTGAGACTAAATTCTTTTTGTTTTATTTTATTTTATGTTTTTTTACTACAGCAGGTTCTTATTAGTTATCTATTTTATACATATTAGTGTATATATGTCAATCCCAATCTCCCAATTCATCCCACCACCACCCCTGACCCCACTTTACCCCCTTGGTGTCCATACATTGTTCTCTACATCTGTGTCTCTATTTCTGCGTGGTAGAACAGAACGGTTCATCTGTACCATTTTTCTAGATTCCACATATATGTGTTAATATACGATATTTGTTTTTCTCTTTCTGACTTACTTCACTCTGTATGACAGACTCTAGGTCCATCCACATCTCTACAAATGACCCAATTTCATTCCTTTTTATGGCTGAGTAATATTCCATTGTATATATGTACCACATCTTTTTTATCCATTTGTCTGTTGATGGGCATTTAGGTTGCTTTCATGATCTGGTTATTGTAAGTAGTGCTGCAATAAACATTGGGGTGCATATGTCTTTTTGAATTATGGTTTTCTCTGGGTATATGCCCAATAGTGGGATTGCTGGGTCATATGGTAATTCTATTTTTAGTTTTTTAAGGAACCTCCATACTGGTCTCCATAGTGGCTGTATCAATTGACATTCCCACCCACAGTGCAAGAGGGTTCCCTTTTCTCCATACCCTCCAGCATTTGTTGTTTGTAGATGTTTTGATGATGCCCATTCTGATGGGTGTGAGGTGATACCTCATTGTAGTTTTGACTTGCACTTCTCTAATAATTAGTGATGTTGAGCAGCTTTTCATGTGCCTATTGGCCATCTAGGCTAGTCTTGAACAAAAACAATTTTCCTTCCCCTTCCCTAGGCCAAGTCTTAGGAAGACGTGAAGGGGTGATTCACCGACAGAGGAAGGATGGAGGGACCAGTATCCTTCCTATGGGGAGCGGAGGATGGTGGAGTGGGATGGCGGGGAGGAGCCCCCACACCAAGGATGGGGTGTGGATGGGAGTAGGCCCACCAGACCTCGAGAGCACCCCTTCCCCACTCGTAGGCTATGGACAGTCTGCTGTTTGGATGGTTAGGGTGCTCCTGATGAATGGATGGAGGGTGAGGTCTCAAACACTTTGGGTGTGGATGGACCCTAACTAAGGGGGAGCAGAATGGAACGACCCGTTTCCTGAGTCCAGCAATGGTGACCATATGGTCATGCGTGTCTGCACCCAGAAATGGCTCCTCCTCCTTCCAAGGACCTTAGTGCGATATGAGGACTCAAGTTAACCCACAGGTGACCTCTGACCCTTGAATAAAGGACAACAAGCAGGACAAGACATGGTGTGGATAACCTACTGACTGCCAGGCAAGCCAGTTACCATCCACCCACCTACCACTTTGGAGTGGGAGGTGCTTGTAAAAGAGGTTATTTTGGGCAACTATTTTGTCTTGTTTCTAAAAATATGTGTTGTTTAAAAAATAACAATACACTACTGAGAAAATAAAACTTACCCACACTCTCACTCCTCCAAAGATAATCACCCTGAACATTTTTGGGTCTATTTATCTGGACTTCTTTGTGCTTATAGGAACAGTTAGAAATCAGTAACAGTGGTGCAGACTGGTCCATGTTGTTCTGCTTGGATTTCTTTTTTTTTTTTTTTTTTTAGTTAATTTATTTAATTAATTTATTTATTTTTGGCTGTGTCGGGTCTTCGTTGCTGTGTGTGGGCTTTCTCTGGTTGCTGTGAGCAGGGGCCACTCTTCGTTGCAGTGCAAGGGCTTCTTGTTGCGGTGGCTTCTCTTGTTGCAGAGCATGGGCTCTAGGCATGCGAACTTCAGTAGTTGTGGCATGCGGGCTCAGTGGTTGTGGCTCACGGGCTCTAGAGCACAGGCTCAGCAGTTGTGGCATGGCATGTGGGATCTTCCTGGACCAGCGCTCGAACTCGTGTCTCCTGCATTGGCAGGTGGATTCTTAACCACAGTGCCACCACGGAAGCCCCTGCCTGGACTTCTTGTAAGTCATGCCGCCCCTCGTGGGACGGTGCTCAGCCCCTAGTGTGGGTGTGTCCTGGCTCCCATCACTGGGCAGTTGGGTTGTTGCCAGCCTCTCACTTTTGCAAACCGGGCCATGATGAACCTCACTGAGGTTAAATTCCATTTTTAGGAATTTATTTTAAGGAAACAATTAAGGACATACGCAAAGTAAAGGTATGTTTTGAAGCCTTTGGATACATATCACATTACCTGGACAACTATTTGACAACCTCCCACCCCACCCCCCAGAATATGTATGTGAGTCAGTGTGGCTGATGACCTCAGAGGAAGATGCCAGGAGCTTGTCATCCAGGAAACTCCTTCTCATATGTCCTTCAAGAGACTGCAGCCTTCCTCTCCTTTATCTGGCACAACAGAAACCAACAAAACACAACCACAGCAATAAAAACAACTTAAAGTTGGATATTTAACCAAAACAAGTTTTCCTTTTGCTTGCTAGCAATGAGGATCTGCTTTATTGGGTGTTAAACTCTTTACTAGAGGTTTTACTTAGATTTTGGCAGTGGTGTCAAGGTTCACAACCAGCCTTTCTGACCTTGGAAGTGTTATTCAAGGGGAGATGGGGTGGAGGCAGCTAGACCCGGCAGGTGAGAGGAGCCTCCTGGAGAGCCTCGCCTGTACCCAAACTGGACGAGCCTCCATCACCTCTTCTGCCCAGTCATTCTGGGCCACACTTCTCCTGACTTGTCTTCTCAGAGCTTCCCGGTCAGCAGAAGTTCTGCTCTTTTCCATTGAAAACATAAATTCAGGTTAGTTAGAGGTTGTAGTCCCAGCACCTAGAACCTTGCCTGATACAGAGTAATCAACCAATAAATTGTTGAAAGAGTGAATAAAACCCCAACCCTTCAAATGGATCGTTGGCCTTTGTTGACTTTCTTTCTATGTATGTCCTAGGCTGAAGCAGGGCAGAGTATATATTGGGGAAAGCCAACATGGATGAGTGGACTTGTCCTTTTCCAAAACAGGAGTGGGAAGGAATGTCCAAGATCATGGATATTTTCCTCTCCTTTTAAATATTTTATGTCTGGGCTCTGCCCTCTGGGTGTGACTTTCTGAGGCCTTCTTGCTCCATCTTCCCTCAAGCCCAGCATCTCAGAAAACCTGTGTAGGCCAGGCAGAGGGTGGGGAGGGGAGGTCAGGGAAGCAGCAAGCGGGGCTTTGGATGGACCTGGGCAGCAGCGCCCGGGAGACACCTGAGGGCACAGCAGTGGAGGGGAGCGTGGCGTTGTCATGGCAAGATCTTCATCTCTGAAGAGGAGACTCTCCAAGGGCGGACTGTGGGCTGCGAGGATGCCCTTCAAGCGTCGAGACCTCGGGTTTTGTGCTGTGAGTGCTGTCACAGCCCGCCGTCATGGACAGGGACCTTCACAAGGGGTGAGGGAGAGCCCTGAGACAGGCCCGCCTTGCCTTCCCCAGAGCTCGCAGCCACTGGGGGAACCCTGCAGGGCAGGCCTGTTGGGGTCAAGCTCCAAAGGCTGAGGGCTAGTTGCTCCATCTCAGCTTGGGGGATCAGATCCTAAAACCAAAATGGAAGTGGAGATGGACGGAAGAGGTGGGATTGGCTCCACACCGCGATGGAGAACTGCATATTGATCACATGGGAAAAAAAGATTTTTAATAAGGAGAAATAATTACCCAGTGAGACAAGTGTCTGACTTTGCTGAAGATTCAAGCCAGCTTGAGACCAGAATGGGAAACAGCTGGCAAACATTTTAATCAAGGGAAGGCAGCAGCTCTTCCCCCTTTTAAAGCAAGCCCTGTGGCCTTGCTTATCAGCGGAAGTAAGAAATGATTTAGTCACCCTGATGGAGAGCAGCTTCAGAGAAACCCAGCCGAGCGTGAAGACACTGGTGCGCGGGAGAAGGGAGTCGGCCTGGGAGCGTTTGAGGACCAGATGCCACGCAAACCACAGGATGCGGTTACAGCAAGGACGGCTGGGGTCGGGGCTGGAAGGGGTGGGGTCTGAGCCGGGAGAGGCAGGGGGGGCTCCGCGTGGAGGCCACGCCCCATAGTGGGCGCGGCCTGGCTGGTGGGCCCCACAGGTGCACAGGGAAGGGCCTTGTCACCGAGCTGCGACTGTAACTTCCTTGCTCAGGCTCACAGACTGAAAGGCAGCGGAAGTGATGTTATTTCCCATTTGTCTTTGTCCTTTCTGGCATTCTAAGAGGGGACACGGCTGAATCAAGGCCCCTCAGCGGAGGGAGGAAGAGACGGTGCGGTACGGGGTGGCCCAGGAGGAATTTCCCGCAAGGCGTGCTGAGGCGGAGCGGGGGCGCAGATGGCAGGCTGGCTCCATCTGGGTTTTTCCCTGCACCCTGAGACCTCTCTACCAAAGCCTGCCTGTTTCCTTCAGGATCTTTCCAGCTCTGATTATCCCTCAGTCCTTTCCTTTCTAAAACCATTATTTCGTTCATTCATTCATTCACTGTAGTTTTTACTGGTGGAAGATTTCATCCATCCACTGCCAATTTTCCCCACATCCCACTAGCACTGGAGGAGGGCTGTTTTCAAGGCGGCTCTGTGCCCAGCATGGGGACCACCTCTTAAATAAAACATTACCCCACACTCTGAATTCATTTCTTCCCTCAAGGAGCTCAGAATTATTTACGTGAGTACACTCTCATTTAAAACCTTTACCTTCCTCAGAACGCTTGTTAAAGATGTGATTAAAGAAATAATCATGAAACTTTTCTTATTTGTGGAATAAGGTTCTTTCTCCTGGTCCTGAATGTGAGATTTGAATGCCAAATAACTGAAGGTTTTTTTTTTTTTAAGAGTTCACTAAGCTCTTTGAAGACTCTTGGTGCCCTGTGCTATAGTGGTTAGAAGCAATTGGTGTTTGAAGGCTGGGGTCACTGTCAGGTATGGAACTGCACATCCTTGGCTCTGGAAGGATGATGGTCTGTGAAAATGACGTTAGACTCTCTGCAGAAAGCCCCCCCGCCCCCCCGGGGAAGGAAAAATCAGTGTGGCCCAATCCTGACCTAGCTCAGGATTTCGAGGCAAAAGAAGGGTGGCTTAGCCTCCACTGACCACACCCCTTCTCCTCCTGAAACATCCAATTATGACCCTTCTCAGTCTCTACCTGTGAAGTGAAGATTTCTGACCCCATCTGTGGTCCCCTCCATGCTGACACACTATGATAACTAATGTGCATGAGCTTGAAAGAGTAGAAATAAAAAGTAACGCCCCCCGCTGCTCAAGTTGGGAAATAAAGAGAGTTGAGCCCCGAAGGTCTTTGGAATGACCCCAGCCCCCGTTTGCCACCTTGCTTTCCAGTTTCTTCTGGAAGTAACATGCACTGGTCTGGAGAGTGAGCGGGACAGAGAGACTTGCTACATTCACCTGATATAAACACCCATCTCATCCAAGACACACTTACGTTTTGTATGAAAGAAAAGCTCTTTCTCCTTATATAATGCAATTACACATAAATACTTCATGTCATCTGCTCTTGAAATTTTAGCAGCAGGACTTAATGCTGCTGGTTACCATGGCAACAGGCAAAGCTGGCAATTTTGAATATTAGTGTATTATTCCATGGTAAAGTTCATTTCTGTGTATGTGTGTGTGTGCACATGTATGCGTGTGTGTGTGAAGGGTGGTGCTGCATGGAGGGGATAGTTTATAGACAACACAATGTCAGAAAAGTCAAGAGGTGAGACTGTCACCATTATTCAGGGGATCACATGAGAAAAGTCGAGCCCAGTACAGGTATTTGCCATTCCTTGATCATATCTTTTTTTGAGAAAGATTGAATTAGTCTCAAAATGGACACATGACAGTTTTGTTGTTGTTGTTGTTTGGTAATGGAGACAAAGATGCTGGGATAAAACACACCTACTGTGGGGCTCAGAGTTTTCTTTTCATTTTTCTTCTTTGGTTCTGTGGCTCCTCTGAAAACTCCACCCCTTCTTGGGCCTCCTGTTTCTCCTTCCCTTGTGGCAGCTGGCACCCTGGTGAGCCAAGTATTTGGGGCTCTGGGGCTCTACTGTCTTCAGCTCACTTGGCATGTCTCTGCTTCCCACCTATGAACAATGGTTACTAGTCTGCAGGTCTATGTTACACAATTCTTTCCATCTTATTTCAGAAATTCCCTTCTCTTTCTGCTCTCTTTGCATGCTATCAGCATTTTCAGTACCTCTCTTGTGTTCATTCTTCCTCTCTCCCAAACATCTCTGCTTGGCTTTATTTTATTATTATTATTATTACAGACTGGTGTTTTCTATGTGGTAGAAAAGATAGCTCCTGGCAGCTCCAAGTCAACATCCTTCCATCTTAGAAGTTCTCTTTCTACTGCAGTTTCTCTTCTCAGCACTTTGTATTAACCCCAGGGAAGGACTCTGATTGGTCCTGGTTGAATTACATGTGCACTCCTGGGCCAATCACTGCCCTGGGTGATACTGTGACAGGTTAGGCCTGGGTGGTATGTCCACCCACAAAAGAGGATGGGGCTGTGCAGCCCCAAACAATGGCTAACATGACTCACTGCAGCAGGGATTGGGAGGCTGGGAACTTTCCTCTCTTTCATACTTCCACAGGGAGGATATTAAGTCAGTGTCAGGAGACTAAAAGGGGAGTAGGGTATTCTGTGCTTCTTGTTAACTTAGGGCTGAGATTTCTTCAGTGGTTGAAAGTCAGCTGAAGTTCTCAATAGAGATGGCTGAACATGTACACTAACTGGCATGTTAGTGGAATTTTGAGAGTAAACAAAAAGTAACAAGATTTTTTTGAACCATTCTTTTAAGTGAATTATAGTTAATTAATTAATTTATTTATTTATTTATTTTTGGCTGCGTCGGGTCTTCGTTGCTGCACACAGGCTTTCTCTAGTTGCGGTGAGCAGGGGCTACTCTTCGTTGCGGTGCTCGGGCTTCTCATTGCGGTGGCTTTTCTTGTTGCAGAGCATGGGCTCTAGGCACGCAGGCTTCAGTAGTTGTGGCACACAGGCTCAGTAGTTGTGGCTCGCAGGCTCTAGAGCTCAGGCTCAGTAGTTGTGGTGCACGGACTTAGTTGCTCTGAGGCATGTGGAATCTTCCCGGACCAGGGCTCGAACTCATGTCCCCTGCATTGGCAGGCGGATTCTTAACTACTGAGCCACCAGGGAAGTCCCTATAGTTAATTTACAACATTGTGTTAGTTTCAGGTGTCCAGCAAAGTAATTCAGTTATTATAGGTTATTACAACATATTGAATATAGTTCCCTGTGGTATATAGTAGGTCTTTGTTGTTTATCTGCTTTATATACAGTAGTGTGTATAAGTTAATCCCAAACTCTTAGTTTATCTCCCCCCCTCCCAAAGAAAAGTAACAAGATTTTAAAAAGATATAAATTCAGGAAAACAAAGAGAAAGGGAAATAAAACAAAAACACACAAAATTTGGAAGTTGAAAAGCTCATGGACAAGTGATAAATGATTTGGTTTTCCTCACTACTGGCTTAGGAGTCCCCTCTCTCTGCTCTGCTGAGAAGCAGATTGATTTACACTGAAGAGCCACTAAAAGGCTCAGGAATTGCCACTTTCAGGTACCTCTGGAGGTAGAGGTAAAGGCAAGGCTTGAGAAAGCAGAAAATCTTTTTTAGAAGCAGTTAGAACCCCCAATTCTCTTCTACTCCATGCTGGTGGTCATTGGCTTTCCCACCCAGGGCAGGAGGGAGAAAGTTTCTTCTCAGAGAACATATAACAGGATCTCTGACCTGGGGGTTAATAGGCACAGCAGCCAGCAGGGGTGATGCACTGAAAATGTGTTGTTTTGACTATTTCTATACTAGCTTTCTTCTGCAGTCAGCCTGTCCAGTTTTCCAGAGATAGTAACATTGGCGATTCTTTAATGGAATGGCTCCATGAGTGTCTTCCAGTAAAGCCCACGGTTAAGTCCCTCCATGTGATTAAGCTGCCAATCAGCGTGTGAGTGTCCTGAACTTTCTTAAGTAGAGGTGAGAGCTTGGGGACCAACAGACATATGAGGAGTGCCTCTAGTATAAAAGAGGTAAATAAAACCAGAAACATCCTCTCATTGTTCTATTTTATAGCAGATTTCTTTCATGTTTGTCTTCTAACATTTCTATAGGAATGTTTGTTCATGTTCTCCAACTTTTAATTTTCAAGAACATTTCTTGTTCTCTGAATATTCTTTTTTGCAGCTTTCTTTTTTAAAAAACAAAATTTTATTACACTGGGGACAAAAAGAAGATCCCAGAAGCTTCCAGAAAGGAAAAAAAAAGTACCATATCAGGAAGCATAGTGGCTTTGAAATTTTCAATAGCAATACTGGAAGATAGAAGCCAATGATGGATCAGTGTCTATCAAGATTAGGAGGAACGTGATTCCCAGTTTAGAATTCTATATCCAGCCAAACTGTCAGGTAAGTGTAAGGGCTGAATAATAACATTCGGAGACATTTAAGTCCCATGAGCTCCTTGTCACAAATTGGAAGATGTGCTCCACCAAAGCTAGGTTTTAAATAGAGAGAGAGAGAGAGAGAGGAAATAGTAGGATATAAAAAACAAGGGTTCTGACTCAAGAGAGCTATGAAGGGAGATCTAAGGTTGAGGGTGAAAGGAAATCTTGGTGGTGACAACTGTGTACTGGATATGAGGGCTCCAGCCTGGAGTAAGTCAAAAGGCCGTGGGAGAGATTTCTTCAAGAAGAGCTACTTGGAAAATGGCAGGCAGGGAAGTGTGGTAGGGTGGTTGTGGGGATGCTCTGAAAGAGGATTGTTCTGACTATGGAAGAAAATAGATAATGCCTAACGGTACACTTATAACTCCCCTTTCTTGATATTTCAGAGATATCAAAGTATGAACAAACAAATCATCAAAATGAGTTGAAAGTGGTTGCCTCCAGGATTTGGGGGTGGGTGGGGCAGAGGGCTGCTGTTTTTGCAGCAAGTCTTGTAAAATCACTTGATTCCTGAACTATGAGCATGTGTACTTTTTTGACCCAAACCAGCTTGGAGATCATGCCTGGCCCCTCTGCAGTTGCCTGTCTGATATTGGGTTGTTGCCTTCTCCCCCCACCCTAAGTGGGCAGCCCCTGTGCTCAGAGCTGCTCATCGCAGTCACTGCTGTGGACAGGCAGCCCTGTCTTCTTGCCTACTGCACCTCATCTCCAAAGCCAGTTGCTTCCTTGTTGAATTAAACATGGTTTCTCGGGCTTCCCTGCTGGTGCAGTGGTTGAGAGTCCACCTGCCGATGCAGGGGACACGGGTTTGTGCCCCGGTCGGGGAAGATCTCACGTGCTGCGGAGCGGCTGGGCCCATGAGCCATGGCCGCTGAGCCTGTGCCTCTGGAGCCTGTGCTCCACAACGGGAGAGGCCACAACAGTGAGAGGCCTGCGTACCGCAAAAAAAAAAAAGAAAAAAAAACCCCCAAAAACCCCATGGTTTCTCCTGTCTCATTTTGATGTTGAACATGGCTTTGAACATTTCTCCAAGTTTGGAGCTGAATGGCTCTAGACAGGAGCTGTAAGGAATGCTGATGGAGTATAGGGGGAGGAGGGGCATGTAGGACGTGCAGGGGGGCAGTGGGGTGGAGGGAGCTGGCCCCTGGCTGGGCATTTTGGTATGTGGCTTGGTATCCAGCAATCTGTCCCCAACGCCACACATGTGGAGGTGTGGTGCTGCTTGTCTTGACCAGCTTGATGCCTTCCTGAGTCTTCTTGGTACAGGTGGCTGGGAGGCAGCCTGACTCGTCCCTGTGTCTGAGGCTCTTGGGTGACTTTTTTTTGGGGGGGACTTTTTTTTGGGGGGGGCTTAGCCTTCAGCTACTGTGCCCCTGGGGGTCGGATGCCCTTTAGACACCACCCTGCCTGGCAGGAACTTGACTCTGCTATTCTCAACACCTGACCCCAATACCACCCATTCCAGGGATCCTGCTGGTCCCCCTTTTGAGGAGAAATCCTTTCTTCTTTGTACTGCCTTATCTTCACATTTTGGCCTCTTTGAGTATGTGTCTCTTTCAAACGTCTATGGCCTTTATGAGTCCCTTCTATACCCCCAAACCACCCCAAACTCAGTGGCTTAAAACAGAACCACAAGCCTTGCTTATGAGTCTAGGGGTCAACTGGGCAGCTCTGATGTTCAGGGCTGAGCATAACTGATCTCTACTGGGCTCGCTCAAGTGTCTGTGGTTAATTGGGGTTCATTCAGGGACTGAGTGGTCTAGAATGGCTTCACTCCCATGTCTGGAAGTTGGCTGTGCCCCCCTCATTCTCTAGCAGGTTAGCTCAGGTTTGTTGACATGGGAGCCAAGACAGGAAACCAGCAATGTCCTCTGAGGCCTAGGGTCGAAACTGGCACAGCATCATGTCTGCTCCATTCTGCTGGCTGAAGCCAATCACAAGCCAGCGCAGCTTCAAGAAGTGAGGAATAGACTCCAACTTTTGATGGGTATTGCTGCAAAGGGACGTTGCAAAGGCATGGGGGCAGGGAGGGGTAAAGGACCATGGCCATTTTTGCAATTTACCGCAGCAGGGTAATTGTAAACGGATGATGTTATTGAACAGCTAACACAGTGCCTGACATATATATTAACTTCATCATGCCTCAGTTTCCTCATCTTTATTTATTTATTTTTAAATAAATAAATAAATAAATTTATTTATTTAATTTTGGCTGTGTTGGGTTTTTGTTGCTGCGCATGGGCTTTCTCCAGTTGTGGCGAGTGGGGACTACTCTTCATTGCGGTGTGCAGGCTTCTCATTGCTTGTCTTTGTTGCGGAGCATGGGCTCTAGGTGTTTGGGCTTCAGTAGTTGTGGTGCACGGACTTAGTTGCTCCACAGCATGTGGGATCTTCCTGAACCAGGTATTGAACCTATGTCCCCTGCATTGGCAGGCGGATTCTTAACCACTGTGCCACCAGGGAAATCCCTTCCTCATCTTTAAAATGGGGATAGTAATAGTACTTCATTGTATTGCTGTGGGGATTAAAGGAGCTAAGGAACATGCCCAGGCTCATGCAGCTGGTGAATGGCAGAGTCTCTGAGACTCAATACAGCACAATGACTGTCTAATTCTTTTCTGTCTTCCATATGGAGCTTGCCCAGGGCCTGGCACAAAGCAGGCCCTTTTAAGCACATATCTAATTGAATGAATATTTTCAAATGTTGCCAGAGCTGAAAAGAGTATCTGAGAACTTGCAGAATGCCTTCCCACCCCACATTTTGTTATTTAATTAACAACAGCAATGAACAATTTATCATGGATAGTTTCTGACAGAGACAAGTTGTCTCAGAGAAGCAGAGGGGAAGGGGGACTTCCTTACACTGAGGAGGAAGAGAGGGGACACCCACCTTAGTACAATGTTTCGTTCACTCCAGTTAATGTGCCAACCTCCCCATAAAGACTTCGTGTGTGACTGCAGTCCAAACTGGTATCTCCTTTCAAGGTTTCGCACAGCATTACCTCAGATGCCTTCTGAGACTAACATCCCAAAACAGTAGGAGGCAGTATCAGGCCAGGCTGTAACATGACACTTTGTGTGCCACACTTGAGCATATTAAGTTACATGCAGTGTCTTCTCATATAGGCTTGCACTCACCCATATATTAGTTGAATTTTAATTCATCAATTCATTACCCATTGATCTATCCATCCATCCAGATATTCATGCAATTCACTCATAAGTTCATGTGCTCACAAATCTAACATTCCCTCTCACCAAGTGAACCTTCATCCATCCCTACCTCCATTACTTTAGCCATGACTTGATTTGGCTGCTCACCTACCCTCCAAATCATCAATTTATCCATCTTTCATTCCCCCATCTATTCATTTATCTATCTTCCCTTACAAATGTCTATCAACCTTCCCTACCTCCATCTTTTTCTCAATTATTCTATTCCTCCATCCAACTATCCATTTATTTATTAGCATGTCACTAATCACAATATCCATCCATCCATCCATCTATCCTTACACCATCCACCTAGTCAACCCTCTGAATCCATTCTTTCCTACATTTCTGTATAATTCTTTAGTAACATATCTGTCCACACATCCTCTTTCCTTTGGTCCAATCTTTCCTCCCTCTCTCCACCCATTTATTCATCCCTGCAGTCAAACTTCCATACATTTATCTATTCATCTATCTATCCATTATTTTCCCCTTTCATTTTCTAGCCTTCCTTCTTTCTTTCACCCATTTATTTATCCAGACATTCTTCCATCCATCCATCTCTCTATCCATATCTCCTCTCATCCCTATGTTATCCCTTCTCTCTATTCATCTATCCATTATTCATACATTTGACCATCCATCCATCCACCCATCCGTCCATCTTTTCCTGTATACTTATGGAGTCCCATTGAGAAAGGCTGTATTCTAGGGATACAGAGATAATGTGTTTCTCTGTTTGAATGAGGATTCTTATAAAAGGGCTTAATGGGGCATTAGGATGGCATTTGGGAAAAGATACAGAAGAGAAGACAACATATTTGGCTGAATTCTGTGTGTGTGTGTGTGTGTGTGTGTGCATGAAGTTCGGGGGATGGGTTACATGTGCCATCACCAACATCACAGAAAAATCTTAGGTATGGAAATATGTTCCCCTATTAACTAGGTAATTATAGCCTCCTAAGAGAAGCACATTGACTACAAGTTTCTCCAATTAGACCTTAATCCCCATAAGCACAGAGACTGTCTTGCCACGGCTGTGTCCCAAGCAGTTTGCAGAGTGTCTGGCATGCTTGAAGTACTTAGTGAATGCTTTTTTAAGTAAACATTTCATGTTCGGATGTGGGATTTGTGAATATTTTCAGCCCCCATCCTGGTTGAAGTATTAGGAATGATTTAGCAAGGTCTAGTGTGGGATGGAGGAAGATCCTTGGTCAGGAATGGAAAGGAAGTGGTTCCTGCTCTCCTCCACAGAGCGTATACAAATTTCCTTGGTTGTGGGGAGTCCCTCAGGGCTGCACTATGACTTTCATGGTTTTATTGAACAACTGTGTTGATATGAAGACAAATACTTAATACTATACATTTTCTTAAACTTAAAAGTTTATTTTTTTCTTCTGATTTTAAAACCATTGTTGTGTGCCTCAAACAGTATCACGGGCCCTGTGCACTGTGCTTGCTGTGCCCAATGGCTACATGGTCTCTGGTGTGGCCGAGATAATGGCAGTTGGGGCTGTAGCAGGAGGCCAGGGCTCTTCAGAAGCAGGTGCCAATAATAACCCAATTAACCCACCTCTTTATTTCTTCTACTGAAAAAAAACCAAGTCATTTCAAGGTGCCCTCTGTGTTCCACAGTAAACATCCCACTTTTACGAAGGTTAAGCCAGTTATTCCAAATAGTCAACATTAGTTGATGATAACGATGATGATGTAGGCAATGATAATGATTTGCCTATTATATATCAGGCACTGTGTGAAGTACATTTTCCAAACCTTTCATATTTGTTGGAATGTGTTAGGGAAAACGGAACTTCAGTGTGATTACAAGTGTGGCCTTGGCTTCTGAGAAGTCTCTGATTGCCCACTCCGCGCCCACTCCCCCTTCTCTTGGTCACAGCACCTTCTTATCTCTGTGGGGAGCCTTTCCTGGCTCATTGAAGCCATTCTTGGGATTGTGAAACTAGTGTGAGCACATGACCCAAACACGGGCAATTGGACTTGTTTTCTTGGGACTGTGAATCTTCAGGAAAATACTGCTAGAGTGCAAAACATCAGTTAAGGGCCTGTTGTTGGAATGAATGAGTTCCGACAAAGTTGTCAGCTATTGCCTGCCACCTATACCAGCCCTTCCCTGTCCATCCAATGCACTGCGTGCTCCCCATTCTAATTAAACCTTGTTCTCCTGCTCAGTTGATTCTTCTGTTAATTTAAATAGAAAAAGAACATATTGGAAGGATATTGAGTTGCTCAGAGTCAGTTTTCTTTGTTTGCCATCAAAGAACCTTAATGGATGCAGCCCCTAAAAAGCAACCACGTTGTGGTGGTTGGAATAATAGTGTGTTTTATTCTTTAACAACGAAAGCTGCAACTCTGCAGGGCCTGAGCCTAAGATTCCATTTAGCTGGAGAAGAGTTTGCTGCAGACCTCCTGAGGTAACGCCCCAGAACAGAAGATAACTTTGGAGCTTGGTTTATTTCCATACAAATGGGATTTTAAGTCCTTATCAGGGCAAAAGAAACAAAAAAGAATGTCATACAGGCACATTTACTGTAGCCCGGTTAATTCCTTCTTCTATCGGAACAACTACATTATCAAGATTATGCTTCACTGCCTGTTAGACTCACTTCTGCTGGGAAACAGATGAATTGATTTTGAACTTCTGTGATACGCTTAGTGCTTTGTCAGTAAAATTACTGTAATATCTTATGCCATCTGTCATATTCCCTTCTCGCAGCAGGAGCCATTTCCAACCACAAAGTTTTCAAGTTGAATTTCAATCTTCAGGGTGGTTAGTACGTGAGCCCACATTCTGGTGTTCTGCTGGCCGGCTGGGGATGGGCTGCAGAGTGGTTGGAGGCCTGGTTTTTTATTTTCACACAGAGAAGCACCACGACCCTGGATCGCCTCTGGGCTGGAAGCATGGATGAGCAGTTTTGCAAATACCCCATCTCTAGAGGCCTGGAGTTTGGGGCAGCTGGGCTGGCAGTAAGTAGGGTGGGGCGGGTGAGGTGAGGTGAGTGAGGCATCTGCCTGGGGTGAAATTTAGAGAGGTGTCAAAAAACTCAGCAATGACAAATAATATTTTAATGTGCTATTAAAAACATCAAAATTGGGGGCTTCCCTGGTGGCGCAGTGGTTGAGAGTCCGCCTGCCGATGCAGGGGACACGGGTTCGTGCCCCGGTCCGGGAGGATCCCACGTGCCGTGGAGCGGCTGGGCCCGTGAGCCATGGCTGCTGAGCCTGCGCGTCCAGAGCCTGTGCTCCGCAACGGGAGAGGCTACAGCAGTGAGAGGCCCGCGTACCGCCAAAAAAAAAAAAAAAAAAAGAAAACCATCAAAATTAATGGAAAAAAATCCACGATGAACAAAATATGAAACATTCCCATAAAGTCAGTAACAGCAGCAGCACTGGGCTGCTCCTCCAGCCCCTCCCGCCTCTCCCAGGCATTCCCTGCAGGCGGTGCTTCCAACCACCAGGGACTGACACAGAGTGCTTCAAAAATGGTTTTTGTGTGGTAAACCCTCTTGAGGCCTGAGGTCAAAATGTTGTCCTTCACTACTTGGGATGCATGAAAACACTGGAATTGCATTTGCGTGTTGCTGTTGAGACATCTGTCCTCTAGTTCTTGTTTCCATTATTATAATTTTCACTCTCAGTATTTTTAATTATGTTGCAGGAGAAGGGGGAAGTGAGAGAATGGTCACAGCCCAGGTCTCAGGCGAGTCCCTGGGACGGGCTGCCAAGGGAGAATCCTTGGCTTCTCACAAGAAAGAATTCAAGAGGAAGCCATAGTAACAGGAAAGTGAGTTTATTTATACACATTCCCTAGGCAGAATGCGGTCCATCTCAGAAAGTGAGAGTGGCCCTGGCTGTGGGGGTGGTTAGTTGTTATGGTCTGGATAATATCATATGCTAATTAGTGGGAGGAATGTTCTAATTATTTTGTGGATGGGGTGGGGATTTCCAGAAATTGGGCCATCACCCACTTTTGGCTTTTTATGGTCTGCCTTGGAACTGTCGTGGCGCCTGTGGGTGTTTAGCATGTGATGACGTGTTACAGTGAGCATATAATGAGGCTCAAGGTCCACTGGAAGTCGAATCTCCCACAGTCTTGGGCCTAGTTGGTTCTAACCAGTTTTTGTCAATTCTTGTTTTTCTCAACAACTGTGTCATTCTTTTAACAGTTGTGCCCTGCCCGCTTCCTTCCTGTCTCAATTAGATTTTATAATTGCCTAGTCAATACCCTTTCATATATCTTTTTTTTTTTTTTTTTTTTGCGGTACGCGGGCCTCTCACTGTTGTGGCCTCTCCCGTTGCACAGGCTCTGGATGCACAGGCTCAGCGGCCACGGTTCATGGGTCCAGCCTCTCCGCGGCATGTCGGATCTTCCCAGACCGGGGCATGAACCTGCGTCCCCTGCATCGGCAGGCAGACTCTCAACCACTGCACCACCAGGGAAGCCCTCATGTATCTTTGAGTTTAGTTATTATGCTTGTTATAAATTCTCCTTCTGTAGAGTATAGGTTGTTGGGTGTGACGTTCTTTTACAGTGTGGCACCTCCTCAAATGTCTCATCACTTTTCCACTCAGAGCTCATCTTCTCTTGGGGTGAGCAGCTACTTTGGCTGCTAAATATATACCATGGAGTATACACTGGGCTAAAGCCCAAGCCCTAGTTCATGTCCCTTCTGGTATATTTAGGAAAGGGGGTGGTGATGGAAGGAAGGGACCAGGAGAAGGGGATTTGTGGGGGGAAGGGGCAGTGCTGTGGGATGAGGTTCTGGTGTAACAGACCAAGCTCATCAGCCCCTTTCCCTCTCTGACCCCAACCTCACCCCATTTCCCAGAGAAAAGTCCCTGTACTTTTCCCCTGAGCCCTGCTCTGTTCCTAGAAGTGTCTTCCTTGGTTGTAATCACTGAAACCTGAGGAGTGGGAGGGGGTTGGGAAAGTGGGGAATGCACAGGCCTGCGGGTCTACCTGCATCTTGTTTTATCTCCAGCTACCCAGCCAGGATCCAGTGATGTCACTGCCTTGTCACTACTACTGCAAGACAAACATCCCAGCAAGATCAAAGGGGCAGTCATTGACTGTCCAGGGAACTTCTGGGGTGGAAATAGAAGTTTCTTCAAACTGTCCCCTGAAGATAATGCTTGCCCCTTTGGGCTGCTGTTTCCTCTCAAATCGGGACCCAAATTCCTCCTGCTTTTCCTGGGTGTTTCTCACAATGTCTCCTTCAGTGTTTCTGATCACTGACCTCCACCTCACAGCATCTGCAGATGGGGTTTCAAGGGAGGGAACAAGCAGCCTGGGTTAGTTCCTGCTTCATCAGGATTTCCTAGCAAGTGTCTTCACATGGACTCAGCTTGATGTGGTACACAGCTCCAGGCAGCCTAAACGGGAGCAATAACCACAGCCACAGTCCCAACCACAGCCACCAGCCAAGGGGACAGTGGTGAGCCTGCCTCTACCTTCATGGAGCTTATGAACTTCTCAGGGGACAGATGGGCAATTATGGTAGAGTATGCTAAATACCACAGGAGGTATGCCTGGGGCACGGAGCAAGGGCATCAGTCCCAGGCTTGTGTGCGTGAGTGGGTAGTGCAGTCATTGCAAAGGTCACAGAAGACTTGCCTGGAAAAGGTGACATCAGAGCTGATACCTGAAGGATGATTTACAGGGAAGAGTCTCCTGGGTAGAGAAAATAACACAGGCAAAGGCCGGGAAGCCAGAAAGAGCACAATGTGTTTGGAAAACTAGAAGAAGAAGGTGAGTCTGGGATTAGGGGGAGGTGAGTAAGGCAGGGTAATGCAAGTATAGGGAAGATCCTATGTTTATTTAAACTTTTGATACTTTGTTTATCATGGATTTTTTTGCATTAATTTTTATTTTTAAATATACTACATTAGAATATTATTTATATTATTTACTGAGATTTTTGCTGCCCCTTTCAATTTTTCCCCTGAGGCGAGTGCCTCACTTGACTTACCCTAGTCCTGGTAGTTGGGCAAGGCTAGAGCACTGACTTTTGAGAAGAGCAGGTGGTGAGGGATAAGCCTGGCATGCAGAAAAGAGGCCAGACCAGGAAGGCCCCCATGCCTTACTCAAGAATTGGACTGTCTGTCTCAATTCCGCTTGAAGCTGTCCATTGGTGCACCGTTGCCCTTAAGAGTCCAATTTGGCTTGACAAGGATCCTGCTGGCCTCAAGGGGTTGGAGGAAGCAGCCTGGAGCAAAATCTTTCCTTCTTCTACTGACATTCTCCTTGCTCCACACCCTGCAGCCCAGCTGTCTGGGCTTGGATGTCCCTGCCCCCAATGGGTCCTGCCTGTGGACCTTGTTTCTCATTACCCATCTTCCTGCAACGTGCATAAGGTGGACGAAAGATTAGCTCATTGATTAATGGATCGTTGGGAGCCCCATCTCTCCCACACTGCACTTCACATTGCAGAGGGTCTGTTAAAAGAATACTAGTGAGGTTGTTAATGTAGCAATCAAGATCTTCTGGTGGAACCAAAGCTTTGAGAATCAATAAAACATTAAAAAGGTTAAACACTTTATTGGATAAGTCAGAACATATTCTTTAGTTAATGATGCAGCTTTGGGGGAAAATGGAATATGAAAAGGCAAGGTAATATCACTCCATAATGGGAAATCACTACATAAGAGGATTATTTTATCAGTCTGATACTTGAATTCAGTGTGTACACTCATTATAACTAAAGTCGGAATGATGGATGAGGCCTCCACAGGGAAAGCAGCAAGATGGGTGGGAGATAAGAATGCCAGTGGAGTCTGCTTCTTTCACTGGCTGTGTGATCTCAGGCAAACCATTTGATTTAATTTCTCTAAGCCTCAGTTTCTTCAGCTTAGAGTGGGGCTGTTATGAAGATCTGGTGAAATATAGGGTATCAAGTATCATATGCATATTAGAGTTTTTGTCTATAATCACACTAGCTGAGTAATAGTCTTAGGGAGGAATTTCTGAGCGTGCAGAAGGAGCAGGAAAGAAGCTGTACAATGATACCGCTGTACTGGTGGGGGTCCATTGTCTGACACCTCTAACCTGTTTCTTAATGTATATGAATTGCTGCTTCCATGCATTTTCTCTAGGATTCTTGTAAATTCCTAATGCATTTCCATCTATGGAACCTTACTTCCTTCTCCTGGAAAGGACTGCTTTCTCCTCCTTACTCTGGAGTGTTGGTTTACAAACCCTTCCATCTTTAGGGGCCGGTGAGGCATGGAAGTGGGGTATGTTCCTGCCAATCTCTCCCAACCCTCTAAAGCTGGGACGTGTTTATAGAAGCATGATAGCCCTGTCAAAGGTACATGTTTTTAGCGGCATTATTTGGGAAATGTAAGTTCTTATCGTTATACTGTCCATGTGTAAAAGTTGCAAAAAAAAAAATCCTTGGGCAAGCTGGAAAAACTCAACATCAGTAAGATTGCAGCTATGCTCTGTGAAGAGCCTGCCCTCCTACATTTTCATCCCACTGTGCCTGTGAGGGCTGAGGCTCAGTGCTCTCCTAGGAAGCCCTCCTTGACATTCCAGTCCACAGTGACCTCTGCACTCTTTAGTAACTTGCTGTTTAAATTTCACAATTTAGCCCTGAAGGTGACATGATCCTGAATGAATCCCTGGTGGTTCCACAAGCATGAGTCTCGGTTATTTATTTTTTTTTTTTTTTGCGGTACACGGGCCTCTCACTGTTGTGGCCTCTCCCGTTGTGGAACACAGGCTCCGGACACGCAGGCTCAGCGGCCATGGCTCACGGGCCCAGCTGCTCCGCGGCATGTGGGATCTTCCCGGACTGGGGCACGAACCCGTGTCCCCTGCATCGACTGGACTCTCAACCACTGCACCACCAGGGAAGCCCGAGTCTTGGTTTTCTTAAGGAGACTGTGTGTTCTCTGAGGGCAGGACCACGTCTTCTCTTGTATCCTCTACCGTGAGCCAGGGCCAGGCCTCTCCAAGTGCATGTTAATTGATGACTTGAAAGGCGTCTAGTCCTTCCGATGAATTTCCACTGAAAAATAACTTCTGGAAGTATTGCTGTTAGAAATAGTGCCTGGAAGGCTGAGCATGTTCAGAAGCTGCCTTCAGAGGTGAGACAAACAGGGACATGGAGACACACCTGAACTTCACCCTTAACAAGACAAGAATGAGAAAAGCATTAGCTATGACAAGGTCTGAAGTTGACGAACAGAGAGGACCAGAGCAGAGAAGCCCAGGATCACAGGAGAAAGCCCAGGATAGCGCAGCTAAGGATGGGAGGAGAACTTAGAAGCAGTGTCTCACTTCTGGATGGAAGAGGGGCTTAGAGGTGGGCAACACGCCCAGGCTGGGAAGAGCCCCGAGACACTACTCAGCCCTCTGTTTGCTTCCCATTTAGGTCCCCCTGGGACCCCTGCTTTGGTCAACTTTCTCAGGGGCAGGGCATGCCTCTGAATTCATTCATTTGCCCCAAAAAACACAAGTGATGCAACAACAAGCAAAACAGACTAATGTCCTGCTATCGAGGAGCTCACTTTCTAATAGGGAGACGACAGGCAGACAAAAATGAAATGAGACAATCTCAGAGTCCATGAAGGAAATAAACCAGATTGGTGTTACCATGACTGGAAGGTGAGAGGCCTTCCGGAGGGGCTGAGTCATGTGGCTACCTGGGAAGGAAGAGCCTTTTCAAGTAGAAAGAGCAGGGGATGATGCCCCAGGCAAGGATGAGCTAGATGTTTCAGTGTTCCAAGGAACAAGGAGTGTTCCAAGGCTAGTGTGGCTGGGGGAGAGGGAGGGGGGAGGGGGGAGCAGAGGCCGGAGGGGTGGCCTAGATCACATGGGGTAAGGCCTTGTTGGTCATGCAAGGAGTTTAGATTTCATTCCAGGGCAAAGGGAAGGCAGACTACTCTGGTTGCTGAGCAGAGGATGGAGAGACAGGTGGGCGATGATGGGAGCCTGGGCCAGGTGACTCCCCTCCTTCTCTACCCACCTGGACCCCCCAGGAACCCCAGCCAGCCTCTGATCTCCAGCCTCCTCATCTGTAAAACAGAACTGGCAATGGTGTCCTCTTCATAGAGTGGCTGTGAAAACAGAATAAGGGCACATCCACACGTTGATGGGGACAAGAGGTACCTGAAGCAAGGTGGCAGCTCATGATTCTATGCCCCACATTCCCCCACATCCTGGCATTTCTGAGATTAGGAGGTGCTTTACAGCTGTGTACACTTAATGTACATATGGATGAGTTTAGAAAGCTCATCCAAAAATGAATGTTGTCTTAGAATTGAGGAATTAGAGTGTGATGAACCCTCCCCTTTGCCTTTTGGAATATTGCTGTCCCTTCAAGGCCCTCCTGTTCCCAACAGCCCTCCCTAGCTTCCCCAGCCCTCAGAGCTCTTCTTTGTCCTTTACCACCCCTGAGCACCTAGTAGGTGACCAAGAAGCCCTTGACCAAGAATCCTTACCTCGATATGTATCCTGGGAGCTGCTCCCGTCAGAAGCTGTGCTCTCGTCTAGAGCCTTCCTGATGGTTGGCCAAGCTCTTCAGCACCCCAGTTTCCAGCCCCACATGCAGAGGAGCAGTCTGGCTGCACCCCCAGGGGAGGAATAGGGCCTCCTCCTTCCCTGATGGAGAGCAGCCTCCTTGATGACCTTCTCCACCTGATTCACATGCTTGCTTTCACACTGTTCCTCTAACGTCTTTTCAAGTCTAAAAGGCATCATCTCAACAAGTTTCCTTTTAAAAATGTAAGGAAGAGGCCACATGGGGATAACGTGCTGCTCACCCTTTCTAGCTACTCTCTGTCCACAGAGATGGCAACGTGAAGAGGCCCTCTACTGGCTCCCATTGAAGTTGATGGGGTGCTGAGTTCTCATTGGTCAGGAAAGGTTTCCTGCAAAAGCGGCAGGCTGAGGAACAGAATCCTCAAAGTGGTGGATACAGAAGAAACTATGCAGAAGAAACCACCTGCGTGTCAGGGCATATAGAAAAGCTAATCATAGTTTCCATTGCTGTTGGGGAAAGGTTTCAATAGGACAGACGTGGCTGGCATCACCTCTTCCTGCCCTTTCTGCCATGAATGTGGATGTGATGTTTGAGTTGTGGCAGCTATCCTGTGACCATGAGCAATTACTGTGTGCTGGAAACTGTGCCCAGGGTTCTACCTAATCCTCACTGAAACCACCATTTTATAGGTGAGGAAACTGAGGCTCAGATAGTAGAAGAGCACACAGCTACTAGACACGAGAAATGGCATTTGAATCCAGGTCTGGCCAACCACAGGGCAGAGCTATTAACCATGAGCTTTTCACTCATAAAAGCAGGCACAGTGGAAGGCTGAAAGGGCTCCCAGCCTCAGGGCATCCGCTCCCTGTCTGGACTGCTGTGCTACTCAATTTCTTCTTTTTTTCTCTGAGAACAGGTGGGCTGAATGTGGAAAGCTGGGGAGAGCGTGTTGGGAAACTCCCTGCAAAGCTGGTATTAAATCACTTGTCTGTTTCACTCTAGTGAGTGAGGGTGCAAATGCAGCCCAAGGTGTGTTGTTTTAATAATAAATCAGAGGTGAGTGCTCACAATGCCTTAATTATGTATATTTTTATCAGGAAAAGTTTAAGGACCCCAACAGGTGCCTGCTCTCTGGGTCTCATTACTGCTGACAAAGCGGGGATTTATGCATTTAGCGCAGCATGTGGCAAAACACATGCGAGGGCTGGGAGGCTGTTCACGTTTCCCCTGCTATTAAAATGTCACCTTGGGGTAAATAATACATGTTAACACACCAGACGAATCTCCCAGGCTTGTTTCCTTTACCAAGTCTGAAAATAATTTAACAGCTTGTAACAACCTCATGACTAAATGTACTGAGTTAACCTTCTTTTTTAAAGTGACATTTTCACACCATTCTCATTCCATCTCATTTAATTCAAGTGTAAAGCCCACAAATTATTAAAATAAGAATAGCTTGCTTTCAGTACTCCTGGGATGTGTTTTCCCAAATTACTGTTATTAAGCAAACTCTCATTGCATTGGGAATTGTTGATTTGGCTGGAACAGGTGAAGGAAACTTTTCTCTCTGGCGGCCTTGTTAACATCTCTTGGTCTACTGGATGCATACTGCCCCCCTCCTTTGGTTGTTATGGCTACTAGGGATGTGCTCAGTGACCAAACTAGAAATTGTTCCCATCTCTTCTCGTCTGCTTCTCTGCTACAGAGGCTGGAGGGATATATAGTCATTTCCCCAGACTCCCTAGCAGCTAGGTCATGTGATCTGGTTCTGTCTAATAAGATATAATTGAAAATCCTGGGGGTGGCTGGGGGAGGTTTCACAAAAGATTTAGCTTTACCTGAAAGGAATAAGACAGTAAGGTGGCATCACTCCTTCTCTCCCTTCCTACCTTGATGTGAATGTGATGTTTGTGCTACAGCAGCCATCCTGTGACCATGAGGCAAGACACACATAAGAAAGAGCCACCATGCTAAAAATGATGAAGTGGAAAGGAGCTGGGGTCTCTGATGCCGTCACTAGTGCTAGCAACTGCTTATTTTTCTGTTTCTCATTATTAAGAAAAATAATCTCCTATCTTTTAGCTATTATAGTGGACTTTGTAGCCTAACATGTTTCTAACAGATACCTATTCTATGGGAAAACATATCTGGCTCAAGTGGTGACCCAGCCTCAAGCTGCAAGAGCTTGGCAATTCTAGAGAGGAATTAAACCCCCCATTTCCTTCCTCCTTCCTTCCCTTTCTTCCTTCCATCCTTGTATCCATTTATCCATTCATTCATCTATCCAACAAATATTTATTTAGCAACTACAGTGTGCTTTCTTGATGTTGGGGAAACAATAGTAAATAACAGATAAGTTCCTTCTCTTCTGGAGCATAAGCTCTGTTAGAGAGAGAGAGTGAAAATATAAATAAACATACAAGCAGATAATTGTATAGTAGCAAGTAAAGTGAGAAATAAAACAGGATGATGTGATCAAATGTGAAGGGATGGCAGTGAGAGACCCATTTTAGATGGAGTAGTCAGAGAAGAACTTCCTGGGGAAGGAACATTTTTGCTAAGTGATGAAAAGCCAGAAGCTGCCACTCATGCAAAACTCTCAGGGAAACATTGCAGGAGGAGGGAAGAGCAACTGCAGAGGTCCCTAGGTGAGAAAGCTTGGCTGGTCAAGGAGATGAACAAAGGAGAGTGTGGCCGGACAGTTATAAGGTGGGAGGATGGGGAAGAGATGAGCTTGAAGAGAGGCTGAGGCCTCGTGTGGGGCCCTGGGGGACATGAGAAGTCATTTATGAGGTGGCTCCCAGAGGGCATGGAGACATGTGGTCAGGTGTGAGTCTTCTGATTGAGTGGTGGAAGCGGGGAAGTCAGTGTTGCTTACTCTTGAGCCATGGCATATTGACTGCCGAGTGCTCAAAGGGCCTTCCAGGGGTCTCTGTCCCAGCAGAGCCCTTGAGCCCCCCATGAGTGTCTGTTGGGCACCTGCCCATTGTGGTCCCCATGTCCCTACCTGGAGAAGATGCCTTGGAGCAGCTGACTGGGATTAGTTGAGATACTTTTTTTTTTAAGATACTTTTTTAAAATTTATTTTTTATTTTATTTTATTTTTAATTAATTAATTAAATTTTGGCTGTGTTGGGTCTTTGTTGCTGCGCATGGGCTTTCTCTGGTTGCAGCGAGTGGGTGCTGCTCTTCATTGACGTGCGCGGGCTTCTCATTGTGGTGGCTTCTCTTGTTGCGGAGCACGGGCTCTAAGAGAGTGGACTTCAGTAGTTGTGGCCTCTGGGCTCCAGAGTGAAGGCTCAGTAGTTGTGGAGCATGGGTTTAGTTGCTCCGCAGCATGTGGGATCTTCCCAGACCAGGGCTCGAACCCGTGTCCCTTGCATTGTCAGGCGGATTCTTAACCACTGCACCACCAGGGAAGTCCCAGCTGGGATTCTTAATTGCAAGAAATAGAACCCAACTTGAGTTAGTTTAAACAAAAAGGGAGGATTTGGGGGGAAGTACCTACAAGTTAGCCCAACTGAGACTTCAAGGAACTGGGGTGCTTATCCATTAACTCCCCATCTATCTAAGATTGAGATCTGTCTTGGAATGCAGTGCTCAGCTTGCCTTATTTGGCATAAAAATCCCTCAGGTAGAGAGTTCATGGTATTTGCAAGATGCAGCTCTAGAATCTAGAGGTGGTGCCCAGGGGATGCCTTAAGGTGTCATCAACATCCGTGACAACACCCACGGGGGACTCCTTTGTTCTCCCTCTTCTCAATATGCCAACTATGGAGGCCCTGACAGGATGAGAACCCTGCTTGGCCCTGTGTGTTTTTACAGTGGTATTCTGAATCCCTCTGCGGACTCAGCTAATTGCTTTAGAATAGGAGTTGGCACATTTTTTCTATAAAGGGCCATATAGTAAATATTTTAGGCTTTGTGGAGCATATGGTCTCTGTTGCAGCTACTCAACTCTGCTGTTGTAGTGTGAAAGCAGCCATGGACGGTACATAAATGAGTGTGTATGGCTGTGTCCAGTACAACTGTATTTATGAAACTGATAGAGGGTTGGATTTGGTGGATCTGCAAGTTGGGATGTGAGGGGAGCCCCTGTTAGTGGTGGTGATGGTGATAGAGATGGTGAGGGATTCCCTGAAAGGTGAACTCTAAAGAATCAACCACTACAAGGGTCATTGTAGTTCAGTTCCTCAAGAGATGAGCTTGGCTCAGGCCCTGTTCCCTTTTTAAATTCCTTTCCAAATTCCCTGAAGGGTAGACATGATCTGGCCATAGTCTCTGCCCCGACCTTCCTATCATGCTGTGCAGTGTCATTTTGAGACCTTCCATGAAATGAAAGGACTGGCAGGTCCCTAGTCCTTGCTGATTGTTATCCTGTTAAACTGGTCATTTCCTGAAAGCCCCCAAAGGCCTATAAGACTTGTATTTGACAACTTTTGCAACCATGAGCTGCTTGCCTTTTGAAAACCCTTATGGGTCAAATCTGTTCATCAGATCATGAAATAATGGCAGAACAAGAGACCGAGGCCTAATAGGAGGGCACGTTAACACCATTCCCACCGCGCTGCCACCTGCCCATGAGAGACACTGATGTGAGATGAACACATGTTGGGTGGGTTTCTGGCATGCATGTCCTGTACCAGAGCACCCCTGCGTTAGGGACGTCTGCCTGTTGTATCAGTCCTTCCCAGTCTTGCCTGACCATGGAACTCTATCACAGAGCAGAGCACAGCTTGAAAATCCTTGCTCTACTCATCTTGCATTTTCTTACTGATAACAGCTTATGGCCGGTTTATGTCTCTGCCTCAAAGCTCTGTCTTGGGCTTCCCTGGTGGCGCAGTGGTTGAGAGTCCGCCTGCCGATGCAGGGGACATGGGTTCGTGCCCCGGTCTGGGAAGATCCCACATGCCATGGAGCGGCTGGGCCCGTGAGCCATGGCCGCTGAGCCTGTGCATCTGGAGCCTGTGCTCCACAATGGGAGAGGCCACAGCAGTGAGAGGCCCGCGTACCGCAAAAAAAAAAAAAAAAAAAAAAAAGCTCTGTCTCTCCTACCTGATATGTAAAATTGGGGAACTTTGAGATCTTTAAGGCACAGTGTTGGGCATAAATTACGGTGAGTGCTGGGAAACCTGGAGTAATTGATCATGTCCAGAATTAATGACAGTATTATAAATTGGGGGTGGGGGGATCAGAAAGATAGATCAGACTCCAGAAAGACTACCCCAGAAGTCTTCCCTCCTGCTGACCCCTATGGGGATAGGTGGGGACAGAATTGCTATGGTACTGGAGAGGATGGTGCACCTCTGGGTGGGGTCTTCCCTTAGGCAGCCTGGAGGTGTGCTGTGATGGTGTCAGCTGATGGCCTTGTGGAGGTTGTAGTCGATCAAGGTATACAAAGCAAATAGGCCTTGCCATCAACACGTTTAATGAGTGCCTACTGTATACTGGTCTAGGCACTGGGGATTCAGCGGTGACCAAGACAGAGTCTCTGCTCTCACAGAGCTCACATTCTATTGGGGGTGGTGCTACAAATAAATAGGTAAGTGTAGAATATGTCAGATGGTGTAAGATGAGGCAGAATGAGTTGACTGAGGATGGGTGCTTGGGAGGTTGCTTTTTACGTAAGGCAGCAGACGCTGGAAGGAAGGGATCGAGGTGTGTGGCTATCTTGGAAAAGGCTGTGAGGGGCAGAAGGAATGGCAGGTGCTGCACACGAGGGAGCAGGGGGCCCCTAGCGTGGCTAGAGCAGAGCCAGGGAGCCAAGGAGGACGTGAGTCCAAGCAGCAGGCAGGGGACAGCTCACAAAGCGCCTTTGGGCCTTGCTAAGTAGTTTGGATTTCCTTGTAAGTGAGAAAGGAAGCCTGTGGTTGAGAGCAGGGAGTGACCTGACCTCCTCTGTGTGCCAGAAGCTGCCCTGTAATTGCTGCACGGAGACAAGTTGGACGCTGTTGAAATTACGTCGATGAGAGACGGAATTTCATCCAGGGGCCTGGCCCAGGGTGGCAGCTCTGGAGGGACAAATGGAGTCACACCGCATGACTTTTAAAGCTAGAGCTGGAGGGGTTGCTGATACAACGAAAGGGACAGTGTATTGAGAGAAACACGAGGAATCGGGGCGCCTGGGAGGTGCTGGCCACAGCAGCGGGCAGGACGTGGGTGCCTGTTAGTTCTTCTCGTTCACTCAGTCACTCAACACACATTCATCGAGTGCCTTCTCTGGACAGGCACTCGGTTAGGTGCTGGGGCTCAGACCATGAGATTGGCAGGATCCCTTCTCTCACGGAGCTTCCATTTCTAGCAGGGGAGACACACAGAACAGGTGTGAACAGACAGGTGAAACAGAGATGGGGGTGAGTGCTGTGAAGAAAACATGGAGACAGGACGGAAGAGGGAGGTGATCTGGGTTATGTGGCAGGAGGCCTACTCGAGGGGCTGTGTGCTCTGGACTCAATTCTGACGTGTGTGTGCGTGTGTGTTGGGAGGGTCCTCACATCCAAGCAGTTCTCTGATACCAGCTGGATGTCCTTCAGTCTAACTCAGTTCTGACACTACCTGCCTGGGGACAGCATCAGATCCCACATGTTAAGGGCTCAGTCCCACAAGACTGGCCCCTCCCCTCATTTCAGATGCCAGTCACAAGTCCAGGATGTCACTGTGCTTCTGACTGACTGGCTACAGTTCGGAGGTGCCCAGGATCCCTCTTTGGATTTGATTAATTTGCTAGAATGGCTCACAGAACTCAGAGAAACATTTTACTTATTAGATTACCAGTTTATTATAGGACGATGTAACCCAGGAACAGCCAGATAGAAGAGATGCACAGGACAAGGTGTGGGAAAAGAGTGTGGGGCTTCCAGGCTCTCTCTGAGTATGTCACTCTCCCCAAGTCTCTATGTGTTCACCAGCCCAGAAGCTCTCTGAACCCATCCTTTTCGGCTTTTATGGAGGCTCGTCACGTAGGCGCAAGTGATTACATCATTGGCCATTGACAATGATTCAACCTCCAGCCCCTCTCCCCTCCCCAGAGGTCAGGGGGTGGGACTGAAAGTTCCAATCCTCTAATCTCATCTTGGGTCCCCTGGCAAACTGCCCCCATCCTTAGGCACTTTCCAAAAGTCACCTCATACAAAAAGTAACATACAGAAGATCTTTGTGGCTTTCATCACTTAGGAAATTCCAAAGGTTTTAGGAACTCTGTGTCAGAAACAGGGGCAAAGACCAGATATATATTTCTCATTATAAATCACAGTATCACAGGGTGACAGCCAAGACTTAAGAGGTAAGAAACCAGCCAGCCAAAGACAGAGAATGTTGAAAATACTCACCTGCAGGAGCTTTTCAGATCTTACGATTAAAGAAGCTATTTCACTAAGGTGGTAATAAGGAAGGAAGACAAATCTACTGAGGTTGTTACAGTCCTTCCTTTTGTTGCCACACCAGTGTCCGCAGGCCTGGGATGAAAGGGCTCCGCTGATATATTGCAAAAGTCATTCTCATAGCCAAGCTGTACCTTCTAAGGGACGCGGTGCAGCTGGGGAGGGTGGGCACCGGGGAGAGGCTCTGCAGTGCCAGTGCAGGAGGCGCCACCCTGTTGTGACAAGTGCTGCTCCTCCTCCAGCCCCTGCTGCTGCCATGGCCATCGGGGCACATTACTGTCCTTCCTGCCCCACGTTGTCCTGGCTGTGCTTGGGGCCCTGGCCCTGCGCTGGCTGCCCTTTCCCAGGCCTGTGGGGCTCCCCTGGCTGCCGTCCCGAGCCCCAGGAGGGCCACATCCCTGAGGCGCTTCCCGTGCAGGCTGTGAACATCCCTCCAGCTGTGGCTCCACACACTCTGGTGTGTGTGTGATGTTTATCCAGCAATTCAAATTTGTGTCCCATTCTCAGGTTGTACTGCCTCTGGCGGACCATGAATTAGTACACATTTTAACACATTTTGTAAGTAGCTTGTGAGCACCAGCCATATTACCTCTTTTGGTCTTAAAAAATCTTTGTTGGCTGTAAGTATTTTAAATATACCTCAAGGTGGTGCAGTGGGAAGACTGAGTGAAATAAGGTTGGCAGAACGTTGATAATTCTCGAAGCCAAGTCACAGGTACACAGGGGTTCATTTTACCATTTGATATTTACGTGTCTTTGAAAACACTTCATATAAAGGATTAAAATAAAATAAATATACCACTATGTTTTGTATCTATTCAATTTTTATTACAGGATGTTGGCTGCACGTCCCTGACAAGCTCTGAGGGCAAAGCTTAATACTTTTGCTGATGGACATGAGGGAGAACTTCCTGGCAGGCTGATGAGTGTCATGGGCAGTGTCCCAGCAGAGGCTTTGGGATGGGCTTTAACTGCCCAACAAGTGGTCTCCATTTGGTCACCCATCTTGCCATTTCCCCAAAGACCTAGTTCACCTGTAGACATCCCCCAGATGGCACAGGGGTGGTGGGAACAGCTGGGAACAAGTCTACTGGGGGGCTTTGGCTGTGCCCAGTGCTCCACGGGGAAGACCCTCTCTCTTCATCCTGTGCTCTGCATGTTGAAATTCCTCCTTGAAGCCTTCCCTGACCACCCCAAGTGAAAGTGGGTGTTTCTTCCCCCTTGTACCTCCCTAATGACACTGGTTTCTGTTTATCTGGCAATGGAGTTAACTGTGTTCCCTGGCGGGGGGGTGGGGGCGTGGTACAGTTACCTGAGATGCGCCCGTGGCCTCCCATGAATGTGGGGCTCCAGCTCCAGGATGCTGTCTCCCCTGGGCCCCCTTTCCCAACACTGGGCTTTTCTAACACTGTGGGGTGAAGGCTTGGGGTGAAGTGCTATTTAAAGGGCAGGGGAGACTTGAGACTTGAGTACTAATCTTGGCCCCGCCCCTGCAGGGCCCTCAGCAAGCCTCCCCCTGAACCTTACTTGTCTGAAGTTAGGGTACAGAATCGGTGACATTCTCCAGCTGGAAGAGTCCCGAGTCTAATTGGCCTGTGGTGCTTCCCACACGCGAGCACTGGGTTCATTTCGCTGGAGCTGGAGTCCAGCTGCTCCTCCATGTGGCACAAAAGTGTGATCACGCCAGAGTCTCCCCTCCTCAGGGGTGCTCACATCCCTGCCTCCTTGTGACACTAATTACCAGAGACACATCTGAACACGTCTGTGGCGCGGGGCTCCATGGCAGGCCGAGTCCAGCTCATCCCCAGCAATGGGCTGTCAGAATCGGGGCAGACGGGTCCTCCTCCACCAGCGATCTCTCTGTAGCAGAGGGTCAGGTGCATTTTCTACTTTTTTCTTCTCTGAGACGGTCTCAGTCTGTCCCTGGAGGAAGGCCCAAGGAAAAACTCTGGCAAAGGTATCACTCCCAAACTCCCCTCTTTCTCTCCCCGGAGGAATTAAATGTCATTGCTTTATTCCAGGAAATACTTCAGGGGCTTCCTTTGTCTCCAGAAGCAGTGGGGGATGGGAAGAAGAGCCAGTGCTCACTGCGGTTCCCCTCATAGCAGCTTAGGAGTGTGGGAACCTAAAGCTCTCCTCAAATGGCCCCAGAGGTTGTAGGACACCAATATTTTGTGTAAGAAAGGAGACATTTAAGCTGTGACACCTGCTTTGCTATCACTTGGAAGTTTTCTTGTGCACGTATTTGGAAGAGTTCTTACATTATTGAAAAGTGACTTATTTAGACACAGTTATTTTTCATCCTGTATTCTTTTTCACACACATAAATAGAAAAATACAAGCAAAATAAGTTGATTAAAATATTTCTCAAAATTCTTCACATTCAGAATCTGAAACTTTTGAGTTTCATTTTGACTGAGTCTTTGATTTCTGTGCTTTTCTGCACATTCTCGTCCTGGGTGCCGGGAAGAGTGGCTGTCCCGTCCAGATCAAGGCCACCTGAGGGCTCGGGGCCAGCCCCAGAGATCCCTCCCTGCAACGACTAGATCGAAGCCATTAAGCTTAGGTTTGTTATGACTGATGACAGATTTAATTCACCCCAGAGGTGAGAGCTAAGTGCACTGATTAGCTGTTCCATCCAGCCCACGAAGAAGGGTGGTTGACGGGTGTGTTACCTACTTGATTTTTAGATGGGGTTTAAAATAAACATCTCTTTAAGTTTTGAAGGCTTAATGAGTCATAAGATCATTCTAAATTACATGCCACAATAATATTAAATTCCTACACTTTCCCGCCACCCGCCCCACATTGTGCTGGGATTCCTTAACTCTTCGTTGTGAGGGCCGGAGGTGGTAGGGATCTGCTGAGAATGGTTTCTCTTGAGGAAGGTGTGTGCATGCACGTGTGCCTACGTGCACGTGAGGGTGCGGCCTGGGGAGAGGTGTCCTGCTGCACAACATGTTGGCCTGTCTGGTCAGAGCTGTGCTCTCCAGATCGATCACTGGGCCATGCCCTGGGTGCACAGGAGGGTGTTTGCGGACCCTGATCCAGTGTGAAGTGCAAACAATGGCATGATGCCTGTTGTTAAAGCTGGCCTTGAAAAACCCCTTAAAACCCCACCCAGTAGAGCAGGCGGCGCTTGGTGAGCGCAGCACTGTGGGGTGCTTCCTGTGCTGGCTGTGCTGAAGGAACTCAGGAAAGCCAAGATGTGGCCACTCCCCTTTGTGAGGCGTCAGGTGTCTCGAAGGGGGCCAGGAGATGGCTGTTTACCCTTGCGGGGTTTATTTACCCCATTCAGTTTAAATAATAAGGCCCTGAATGTTAATTTCTGAAGATAGACTTGTTGCTTGGTGTCAAGATCAAACAAGACAGTGGGACTGCATCTTCTACACTGGGTTAGGGTCTAAGGTGAGAGCGGTGTGCACCACCACACAGCATTCAGCTCGGCATCTGCGCGCAGAACGCACTTAGATAGAAGCCGCTATTCTTCTGGAAGAGTAATGTGTACTTCCCCGATGAATGCCTCATGGAGCGTCAGAATGGCATTGATTTAGAAACGAGGGCAGGGAGGGAATGGGAAGGAGGATTTTCTGCCACACCACCAAGCTGCCTCCCCATACACCATCTGCTGTCACCCTCGGCCGGCTCAGTTGACATTCCCCACCCTGTCATGGACAGACTTAAAACAACTCCCCAGGTCCAGCACACACTGTTGGGGGTCACTTTGATCTTGACAGGTGGCAACTTGTGAAGGGGAACCTCACTGCCAATTCCCCGACACTATTCTTATCTAACTTACTAATTTATTATACTTATTGATGTTTCCCCTGCTATAGTGTAAACACCACGAAGACAGGATTCTTTGTTTAGTTTGTTCACTGGTATAACCCAAGCACCTAGAACAGTGTTGGCAAATAGTAGGTGTTCAGCCAATGTTTGTTGAAGGAAGTGAAGTGAATAGCGTGGGCGCGCGCACGCACACACACACACACACACACACACACTGTGAATGGTGAAGGGTCAACTTTAGGAAAGCAAGCCAAAAATCTATCAATTCAATAAGGCCCAGCAAACATTGGCTCTAGGGACAGGTGTGATGTGACCTAGGTTCAAATCCCAGCTCTACCGCTTGTAAAGTCCTTCTTATTCCTATTCTGGAGATGAGGCAACTGAGAGACTAATAATAAGAATATCAACCTCATAGGTTGTTGTAAGAATGAAATGAAATGCATTGGCACATGAAGCATGTACAGAACGTTTTCTATGTTCATGACTATTTAAGTACTTTATATATTAACTTATTTAATCCTCATAAAGACCATGAGGCAGACACAATTATTATTCTCATTTTAAGAGATGAGGAAACTGAGGCACAGAGAGGTTGAGTGATTCCTGAAGGTCATACAGCTCATCTGTGGTGGAGCAGGGTTCAAACCCAGGCAGTCTAGCTCCAGCGTCTTTACTCTTGTTAACCTGGGAAATCTCGGGACTTCCCTGGTGGTCTAGTGGTAAAGATTTTGCCTTCCAATGCAGGGGATGCGGGTTTGATCCCTGGTCAGGGAACTAAGATCCCACATGGCCGCAGGCAACTAAGCCCGTGCGCCACAACTACTGAGCTCGCGTGCCTCAACGAGAGAACCCGCGTGCCACAAACTACAGAGCCCATGCACTCTTGACCCCGCGCACCACAACTACAGAGCCTACATGCCCTGGAGCCTGTGTGCCACAACTAGAGAGAAGCCCGCATGCCACAATGAAGAGCCCGCGTGCTGCAACTAAGACCTGACACAGCCCAAAAAAAAAAAAAAATTGAGGGGCTTCCCTGGTGGCGCAGTGGTTGAGAGTCCCCCTGCCGATGCAGGGGACACTGGTTCGTGCCCCGGTCCGGGAAGATCCCACATGCCGTGGAGCGGCTGGACCCGTGAGCCATGGCCGCTGAGCCTGCGCGTCCAGAGCCTGTGCTCCGCAATGGGAGAGGCCACAACAGTGAGAGGCCTGCGTACCGCAAAAAAAAAAAAACAAAAAACCACAAAACAAACAAACAAACAAAAAAACAAATTGCACGAGAAGAGGGGGAGGCTATTTTTATGTGCATGTGATGAGATGAAAAAGCCATCATAGGTGACACTAGAAAGGACTTAGGCTACAACAGAGAGAACACAGAGATGGGAGCCTGGGGTACGATGGTTCCTGAACTTGGGGGGAGGCAGGAGGCAATTCAGAGCTTACCTGAGAGTTTACCTGCGTGACCGAGCCTACGAGGTGCACAGAAACTACCCAACCTCCCAAAGCCTCTGTTCTCTCCTCTGTTCTGAACTTGTATGGGGTGAGGTGCCGAGGCATTGGCCATAATGATTGAGCAAGGTTGAGTGGCTGCTATTATGAGGTAGGTGTGCAGCGCATCTCAGCATTGCAAGGTGAGCTTTCCAGACTCAGCTCTGAATACGGAGGTTCTCAAAACCTAAAAAATCCAGGGCTGGAAGTAGATTTAGTACCTGAGGGTGTGAGCTCTGCCCTGGGGTCCCCTTCGTTGAGTGGTCATAATTCAGGGACTTTGCAGCCTTCAGGGTGCTCTGGAATTGCTGAAATTGCAGTTGGCAAGTTCTCCCACCACCTAGTTAGCTTCCTCTGTCTCTTCTCCCCTACAGGCTAGCCAAGCCCATCCACGCCTTCATTCCAAACTTCTCCCAGACTGCTTATCTGTGGCCCCTGCCGCTTTGTCCAGCACTGCTAACTCCGTCTGCAGAGCTGGTGGAAGGCATGGAACTCGGAGGCAGGACCTTATCTCACCCAAGGGAAGGCGGGGGCCTCTTGCTATTCATTAATTTGCCTTTTCCAGCCTCCCCCAGTTCTGCAAATTAGCAAATCAAGCTGCTTAAAATAAGCAAGCACTGATGCCAGTGCCACGTGCCTGCCTGTAATCCTCCAGCAGCTTTCCAGGCCCTTAGAATAAAACCCAATTCACTTCCCTTGGTCCACCAGCCTTGGTGATCCGCTCCTGGTGGCCGCTCCTGTCGGTTTCTCCTCCACCCCTCTTGTCAACCCCCTTCACACTTGCTACCCTCTTGGCTGCTTCCCAAACTCCTTAGACCTGCTGAGTTCCGTCCTGCCTGAGCCCTTGCTGTTCCCTCTGCCAGGAACACTCTTCCCTCACTTTGTGCCCCGGTAGTTCCTTCTCATTCTCCTTCTATCCAGAGACGGACTTCTGGGAAAGCCTTTCTGAGCAAGGCCAGCCAGTATGCTCTTTTCATTCACAGCTTTTACAAATATACGCATAAATATTGATACAAATTGTAGTGTCTTTATTTGTTTAACACCAACCTCTCTGGTTATCTGTAAGTTCCAGGAAAGCAGAGACCATGTCTGTTTTGCTCCTCACTGTACTCCCCCGAGCCCAGGGCTGCCAGGAGCCCAGATGGTGCGAAGTGGACCCTTTATTCTGGATGCTTGATGTATCTACTGGAAAATTGTTTTAGTGCACTGATTTTGTTAGGACAAGGCACACTGTTACCATCTGCTGGAAAACTATCACAGTAAATATACTAGTCTATGCTACTTATGATGTGACTGGCGTCCCCTTAGATATGGTGTTCTCGCACAGTGCACAAACTGTGCAACTATACTTGACAGTGCTTTCCATCCCTACCGCTGTGCCTGGAACATAATAAATACTTGTTGAATGAATTAACTACTTAATGGGAAAGTTGCTCTGGAACCAGAGCAAGATCAACGGATTCAGAATATGGCCAACTGGAGTCTGAATCCTGAAGTTGCCACTTGCTTCCTGGCTTGGCTGTAAGCCAGGGTTCATGACCACTGCCCCCTCTCAGGTTTGCTGTGAGGATCCACCTGGTTCGTAGGGCCTTGGCATAGCAGATGCAGTTGGTGCCCAGGCTGTGTGTCCTTCCCTGCCTCTGCCTTCTGCTGCAGGTTGCAAGTTTCTTACCTCATCTCATGTCTCAGCTGTTCTGCCTCAGGGCTTTCTCTGAACTGTGGCTCACTCAACCCTTGAGGGCCCTGCAGGGTGGAAATGGGTGGGGGGAGGGAGTTAATGCACCAGGGACACCTGCCCTCTGTGGAGATGGGGTGTGTGGATAAATCCCAGCCCCCAACCTTTGGAGGGCGACTCTGAGGTGCATGCTCTACAGCTCCCCAGAAAGTCCCCAGCAGGATCCAGCCCCAGCTGCCCAACGTGGTAACCACCCTGACACCCCTACAAGTGGCTATTCTCCCTGCCTCACTCTCTGCTCCCTCACTCCAGCTTCCTGAGATCGAATCCTAGAGAAACCCACCATACCCAGTCCTTGCCTCAGCTCTGCCTTCAGGAAAACTACTAACACACCCACAATCAAGGGAATCACACTCTTGAGCAGGACCTTTTGCATTTTTCCCCCGCTCTGATGTCCCTGAGGAAGCGGTTGCACCTTCAACCTAGTCCCTGTGTTGTCAGCTGCTGGAAAGATGGTCCATTATTTCAGCCTGAGAGAGGTGGCAGGTTCTCTGTGGAGCGCTGACTGATCCTTTCTTGAATTTTTGTATCAGCTATTGTTAGGAAAATACTACATAATGAAACACCCCAAAAGTCAGTGGCTTAAACCAACAGCCATTTGTTACTGTAGCTCTAGCTGCCGGTCTGTGCTCAGGCTGGACAGTTTCCTCCTCGTGTCTCTCGTTCCTCCCTGGCTGGCCCAGTGGGTGGTAAAAGCCCAGGACTGAGAAGCCCTGTCTGGCAAGTGCTTTTCCTGTGGGTCATGTTTGCCAACATCTCATTGGCTAAAACAAGTCACAGGGCCGAGAGTCCGGGTGGGGAATTACCTTCCGCCCAAGTGCAGAGATAGACACGGCAAGGGAGAAAAGTATGAGCCATTGAATGGTCCCCACGGGCGTAGGGGAGGGCATCCAGAGGGAGAGCCTTTTCCTACAAACTGTCTGTACTTTTGGGGGATCTAACAGTGCCAGTGAGCGGCCACTGACTGAGCTTTAGACCCAAGGAGTCCACCATTAACTCCAACCTGGGCAAGTCTGCTGCTTCTGGACCCCCTGGCCTTGTACCAGTTTCATCAGCTCACCCACCAGCCCGAGGTACAGGTGCAGCCCTTTCGCCCCTCTTCTGCTTGATTACATTCTAACTCAGGTAGAGCCCAGGGCTCAGGAGTCCAAGGGCTGGGGAGACAGGGGTCACTGCCTCCTGCCCCAAGAGCAGACCTGAGCTGGGTGACCCTTCACTACCCGCTGCCTCAGAGCTGACCCTGGCCTCTTTCTCCTCTTTCCCCAGCCACCAATCTGGACTCAGCTGACCTCGTGGGACATTCCTGTATGGGGTCCTAAGGGCCTTTTCTCACCCACAGGCTCAGTTAGGGCAATCTTAACCACCACGCCCCCCATCCCGGGTGTCCTCAGCATGTCCCAGCTCTGTATGGAAGGTCAGTCTTCCTGCTTTTCCTCTCTGTGGCCCCTTTTCAGATTTACCCTCCCCCTCCCCAGCCCCCTTCACCCGAAGGTGATGTGTCACCAAACGTCCTGTCACCCCTCTCCTCAGGGGCCTCATCTTCCCGCAAATGCAGCAGAAGAGGCACCCAAGTGACTCTTCTCAGAAACAGAAAGATGGTTCTCTCATCCTAGCCTGAGAAGAGCTGGCTGGCAGCTACTTTTGAGAACAAACACAACCTTTTTCATTTCATCATGGTGGTGCATTTGTTTCTGTTCTGCCTAAGTTGTGTTTGAACTCAGGGCCCTGAGGTGAGAAGAAACTGGAAAACTGCAGGTCTGGATGGTCCCCCGGGGCCCGTGCTGCTGTGACCCTCCATGAGGCTACTCCGTGAGAAGAACCCTTTCGCTCATTTTCCTGTCACCTTCTCAGGCCGGGGCCTGACTCATTGTGGACATGCGGCCACCCTATATGCACACCCTTGCCCTCTGTCTCTGTGCTCTGAATTCCAAAAAGTCCCTATGCCCCAAAGCTGGTTTGAAAAGCAGGATAAAGATCAGGCCGGTGGAGGAGGAAGGGAAGGTATGGCTGGAGGATTGCAGGGCTGTAAACCTGTAGGCATCTGAGGCTGATTTAAGACCATTCTAATTTAGCAGTTGTCTTGGCACAGCTGGCCGCCCTGGCGTACACCTGCCATTGAGCAAAGAATATATTTAATACAATTTATTCAAGCAATTCCACAAAATGTTCTGACCAAAATATGGCCTTGGGAGTTGGCAATGGGGCTTTTGGCATCCGTTTGAGGCTTAGTTTTCCCTTCACCTTTGGAGGTATTTATACGTGTGTGTGTGTGTGTGTGTGTGTGTGTGTGTGTGTGTAGCAAAATTGTCTCAGAATTATAAAGAAAGTGAAATTCGTCTGTTTGGGGCTGAGTCTCCATTTTAAACTTCCTCCACTCCAGACTCCTGCTGCTCATCCAGTTTTCTACTACACTCCTTCTATCCATCCATCCAAACATCCACACAGTACTTGGTGATACATCTGTGCTGATGCTGGAGTGGATATAGGACCTGCCCTCCGGAGCTCACATTTTACCAAATGCTGCCAGTGACCCACCCATATCCCCTTGGCCCACGAAAGAGACATCTTCAAGGTTGGTGGGCAATTTCCATACATACAGAGAGCTTCCTTTTGGGAACACTTAACTCTCTCTGTCTGCGCACTTTCTCAGGCCATGGGACTCAGCCCATGGATAGGGAAGCCAAGAGGGCTGAGATGTTAACAGAGCAATTTTCAGTCATCCAGGGATAGGAAAGGGGAGGATGAATTCCCCAGATTCCTCGACCCTTAGTAGGATAATTCTGAGGTTTGTTCTTTGGAGCCCTTCAGAGGGTCCTTGGGCAGGACTGAGTCCCTTTCACCACAGTGGTAACCACTCACTGTCACACACTCAGTAGTTTTCCCCCTTCCCCGTCTCACTTCCCCATTCCTCCACTGTGATTCTTGGGATCACCTCTAAAATTAACTGGAGCCTGGAGATGTATGTTTGAATCCTGGATTAGCCCCTAATAGATGTGCAATCATGGGCAAGCCACTTTGCTCTCTGAACTTCGGTTTTCTTATTTATTAAACCTGTTTATATTATTAATTTTTGGAGGGAGACTCAATGAGGTAATGTATGTGAAATGCATAAAAGAGTACTTTCGGGCTTCCCTGGTGGCGCAGTGGTTGAGAGTCCGCCTGCTGATACATTGGATGCAGGTTCGTGCCCCGGTCCGGGAAGATCCCACATGCTGCGGAGCGGCTGGGCCCGTGAGCCACGGCCGCTGAGCCTGCGCATCCGGAGCCTGTGCTCCGCAACGGGAGAGGCCACAACAGTGAGAGGTCTGCGTACCGCAAAAAAAAAAAAAGGGTACTTTCAATTATTCAATAAATATTTTTTGAGATCCTACTCTGTGCCAGGCTCATTGCTAACATTTATGAAGACGTACCTTGTTTGAGGCACTGTGCTAAGAGCTTCATACATATTATTTTATTTAATCCTTTCAGCACTCTGTGCAAAAATACTGCTACTTAATGTCAAAGATGAAAACAAAAAACCATCAGAAATTTAAAAATAAAGCTGATTTATGAACTCTGGGGGTTAGGAAGGGAATGTACACCAACGAAAAAATTCACCAAAGCCAGGGGTTTTGAAATGCCTGGAGAAGAGGGCACATGGTTTGTACAGGTTATGTTGATTAAGGACTGAAAACCAGTGCTCTGGATAGGATGGAACAAGTCCATATGTCTGAGCATGATTGGTTTAAACAAAACCCATGTTTATTATGCAGGAAGGAAACTTCAGATAGGTCCAGTACAAGGTCTGGCACTATTGAACCCTCAAAGTTCATGGTCTTTGTAGGGGAGGAAAGATTTTCCCTCTACCTTCCAAAGTTTGATAACTGGGTCTATGAAATAAATTGATAATAAGCAGATTAACAGGAGAAAATTATTTTTTAGTATTATGTGCAGTGCAGCATCACAGGGAAAAAAAGAGTACCTAAAAAACTCAGCGAGATTAGAGAGCTTACATACCATCTTAATAGGAGAAGTGGCAGGGGGAAATAAAGGCTATTTAGAGGAGAGGAAATGATTTTTAGGAAAGATGAATGGGCCCTTAGAAGAATGGGTGGGAGAAATGACAGTTTGTGACAAAGTTTGTTTGGGCGTGGTGTCAACTTCTAGTCTCTGCAGAGATGAGTCAACCTCCCTGGTTGATGAAACTTGGGGAAAGGAGATTGAAGACCATTGAGTTCTTTTCAGAGGGTCTGTCTTTAGGCAGATAAGGGGAGTTCAGAAAAACTCCTTCCTGCAAATGCTGTTTGTCATGTGCCTTCAGCTCAAAATAATCAGTATACCAACGTGGCATAGCTTGGGGTGATGCGTCCTCAGCTGCTTCATTCTTAAACAACTGAAGTGGCAGGAAAAGAGTTCAGGTTGGCCGTCTCCTAGGCAAGCTGTGCTCAGCAGGACATTTTCTGCATGTATATCATCCCTGATTGGTAGTTGGGGGCACTGAGCCAGAAAGATCAAGTAACTTGTCACGTAGGAGCCAGGATTTGAACCCAGGCTGACATTTTTTTAGGGCTTTAAAAAAAATTATTTAAAAAAACTTTTTAAAATAAATTTATTTAATTTTATTTTTAGCTGCATTGGGTCTTCGTTGCTGCACACAGGCTTTCTCTAGTAGCGGTGAGCGGGGGCCACTCTTCATTGCGGTGCATGGGCTTCTCATTGCGGTGGCTTCTCTTGTTGAGGAGCACAGGCTCTAAGCGCACGGGCTTCAGTAGTTGTGGCATGCAGGCTTGGTAGTTGTGGAACATGGGCTTAGTTGCTCTGTGGCATGTGGGATCCTCCCAGAGCAGGGCCCGAACCTGAGTCCCCTGCATTGTCAGGCAGATTCCCAACCACTGCACCACCAGGGAAGCCCTAGGCCTTTTTTAAGAGTCTGCACTCTAACCTCAATTCTGTATTTAAAAAGATATATGTTCTTGACGATTGGTCAATGGAATGGGATTCCAAGCAGGAGGGCACAGGCAGGGAGATCTTTTCTTAGGGCAGAGGAACCTTCTCTGGATTCACTCCTCTTTTCATTTCTGGCAGAGAGAAAACTGGGCTGGCGGGGCTAGAATGCAAGACTGCCTAGAGGGCTGGGGTCTCTGTGGGAGACTCAGGCCAGACCTTGAGGAGCTGTGGAGGGCTATCTAAAACCTGCCTGACACCCCTCTACCCAGGGCAGCACCCCCATGTCTTGGCTCACCTCCCTAAGGCCCCATTTCCCCTCCATAGTTACCATCTGAAAGCAGCCTCAATGAGGGGAGGCAAGGCCGCGCTGTAAGCCTGGCTGCAAATTAAAATAATTTGACACATTCATTTTCGGGATTTCATGTGGATCATGATGTTCCCCAAAAGGAAATGAACAAAATCTATAAAAGGGAGAAAGAGCTTTTTTTTTTGCCTTGGCTGATCCACATATGGTATAAATTACTGAGGAATTAGCATTTCTATATAATACCAGCAGTACGAGCAGTCAATAGAAAGTAATGAATCTTATGCAATCAATAGACAGTAAAATTGGGGGTCAGGAAGGTACACGAATTTGAAAAGTTCCACAAGAGAGCCATTGGTGTGGAGGAAGATGCCTGCTGGAAGGGCCCTGCTGTAATTATCAGCACACCTGGGAAGCGAGCTGAGAAATGATGGAAATAAAGTGGAAAAGCGGCAACTCCAGAGCCACCTTATGCCCCAAAGGTTTCTTGAGGATGGAGCCATAAATCTCACAAGTGGAGGGCGCCAGGCCATGGGCCTCCAGAGTGACCTGCTTGGTTTATGGATTTCGCTGAGTGTTGGTTTTGGATTTGGGTGGGAGACTGGTTCTCAATTTTGGTTGTGCGTTATAATCAACTTGGGGGCTTTAAGAAAAAAGTACAGATTCCCTGAGCCATGTTCCCAGAAATTCTGACATAATTGGTCTGGAGTCGCCCTAGCATCGGTCCATCTTTTTTTTTTTTTTTTTTTTTTTTGCTGTACGCGGGCCTCTCACTGCTGTGGCCTCTCCCGTTGCGGAGCACAGGCTCCGGACACACAGGCCCCGCGGCCATGGCTCGCGGGCCCAGCCGCTCCGCGGCATGTGGGATCCTCCGGGATCGGGGCACGAACCCGTGTCCCCTGCATCGGCAGGCGGACTCTCAACCACTGCGCCACCAGGGAGGCCCCGGTCCATCTTTTAAAAGCACCCAGGAGATCAGAATGTGCAGCTGATTGCTGCCCCTGGGCTCAAGGCTGAGCTGTGAAGGCACAATTTAAGATGTCTTCTTGCCTAACTGGTGAGGATTCTATGTGCTTAGAACTTGGGTGTGCAAAAAATGTAACTTTTTCTCTATAACTAAAATTAGCTTTCCCTCCTCGCATTTCCACTTAAGATTTAATTGTACGCATTCAAGGTGAACTCAGGGAATCTTGAAGTTTAAACTTTCCTCCTTTTGGAACTCTTTGCCTCCCTTCAGGGAATCGCCATGGCACAGGTTGGGGATGTAGAGGGGGTGAGGTGGGGAGGGACTGTGTGGCACTCTGCACCTCTGAGGGGTGACTGGCTTCTGGTACTCATGGGCGACATCTCTGGCGATGACCTCGGTTTGCTGGGTCCACCGGCCCTGTGCCCTCTTTCTGGGTCCCCTGCCATGCTTGCCACTCTTCTGCGTCCCTCCTGGGGCCTGCTGGAGGGAGCAAGCTTCAGCTGGGAGGCCGTCAGGTACACCTGCCTAGACATCCCCCCACCCCTGCCCAGCCAACTTCACAGAGCAGCCTCTACAAGGGTGGGGGGGCCTTGCTCCCACTGACACCTGTTACCCTAGAAGTGGCTCAGGTCTGTTATGCTCTCAGGTCCCCTAAACTTCTCTGAGGTCTCCATGCTTGCTCCTTTTCAAGATCAAATCTACGCAGAGTTTTGAACTCAACAAGGAGAAGAGAGCTGGCTCATTCTCAGGGACCCACGCTGACAACTCATCCTAAAGCTCTTCTATTTTAACTCTGGGTAAAATATCTACCCTTCTTCAGCCTTCAGGAAGGTATGTATGTATGTATGTATGTACATATGTATGTATGTATTTTTAATCTCCTCTCTCTGTGGCAGGAGAATTTGGCAAGGCATACATTCTTCCAAATCCATTGTTGTTCTGATACCTTACTTCTTTTTTTTGGTCACGCCGTGCAGCTCGCGGGATCTTAGTTCCCTGACCAGGGATCAAAACCGTGCCCTCGGCAGTGAAAGCACAGGGTCCTAACTACTGGACTGCCAGGGAACTCCCTAATATCTTACTTCTGGAGTCTCAAGAAACCCTTTCTCTCAAAGATTTTCCCTATGTCATTGAGACACAAAAGGTGTTCTAGAAGCTCAGAAACTAGGAACAGATTCTTTGTACAGTCCTCAGGGTAGAAATGATTCAGAGAGAATGTTCAAGGAAGCTGGGGGCCGGGGAGGAAGAAGCCTTGGTTAAATCTCAGCACTTGGCCCCATTGTGCCTGTTTATAAAAGCCACATCCAGAAGGTGGAAGGAGAAGTGGGGAGGGAGGACAGAATCCTTGTCCTGTGCACCTGTGCCTCGCTCCTGCCATGGCTTTTGCCAGGAAGACCGGTGCTGTCTGAACTCAGCCATGTTTGACCATCTTGTAAGGCTTCCTTCTTCCAGGAAGCCCTCCCTGCATCCAGGCACCCTGTGTCACTCCTACCCTGAGTCTCAGGTCCAATGGCTCGGGCACCTGCCATGTGTCTCTGCTGCTCATTGTGAGTTGCCTTGTGGAGGTTTTTATATCATTGTCCAGAACTGCTATTAAATCTATCATTAAAAATTATTTTTTTACTAGAATGTGAGTCTCTGAAAAGCAAGGACTATATTTTATTCAGCTTTTGATCCCAGTCTAGCATAGGGTGTGATCAGTACCGAGGAAAAGGAGTGCATTCATAAGATGTTTACGTTCTGTCTCCTCCATGACACTGCGTCTTGTAGTTCTGACGTCAGGTCCATTCCTGCAGATTGAGACAAACGACAGCAATAACTGTTTTGTATTGGGTCCTCAGTGTCTACACGTTAAATTTAAACGTTGTTGTCTGTCTCACAGGGCTGTCTGGGCAGCCCATGCCTGCCTGGCCTTGTATCCCAGCCTTGAACATCCTGCTCCAATAAATGCACCCTGCTCTTTCTTACTTCTGAGAAGCTGCCATGCTGTTCCTTCTATCTGGAATGCTTTTCCCCAACTGTCCAGTTGACAAATTAGCAATCCCCCACTTGTCACTGAGCCTTATCTCCAATGCAGCTTGCTCCCTGGAGCCTTCCCAGACTCGTGCAGGCAGCTGTGAGTGCTTTTCTTGTGCTCCCTACTGTCACGGTGTCACAGGTCACCTTCCCCTTTTCCTAAAGGTCACCCTGGAAACAGCCTTGTTTAGCTATTTCTATTTTGATTACTGATGGTCTTCGCCAAAATATAAGATAGTATACTCGATTTCATGATCATTATTTCATTTTAGACAACGATCGCTACCCCAATGTGAAAAAATGACATTTTAACTACTTTTCTTCTCCTTTCAATGTTTGATATTTATATTATTATGTTTAACTCTTATATTTGATTACCTTTATATAAGTAAATCTCTATATTTCTTGATGCATCAAGTTTGACAGACTTGGGTTTGACTCCACACTATAAGATGAGGGTCAGGGCCCTACTCTCTATTAAGTGTCACACCTTGTTCTCTAAAAGAGTTGTGCCAGTGTAGACTCCCACCACCAATGTGTAAAAATTCCAGATGGGATAGTTTACATTTATTTCTCCTGTAACCTGATTGTGATTAACTTTTGTGTGTCTGCTGCCTTCTTAGACGTTAATCCTTGAAGGCAGTGGCAGAGGTGGTTCATTGCTGCAGCCCAGGGCCTAGGAGGGCAGCATTCATTCATTCATTCAGCTCTTAGAAAAATAAGCCTTAGAAATAGGTCCAAAACATTTTTGAGTGCTCTTTCAGTGCAGTGCTGGGCTGGCACCTTTGACTATCTCCTGAAGGGGCTATTTTACAGTTCCCATTGGTCAGAGGTGAGCTTGTAGATTTTGGTCTGGCTGAGGTGCAAATAATTTCTAATCAGTGGAAAGGATAACTCCAAAGGTTATGGTTTTTGCTCCTGAGGGCAGCAACTTGTTTTGTATCTAACTTAGTAATCATATCTATGACACTGTGATTTATAATAAATGTATCTTTGGTCTTAGTCCCCATCTCTGGCACAGAGCTCCTCAAACCCTTGGAAGTTCCTAAGCAATCAGAGTAATAAAGGTCTCTTTTGTTATGTTAATGGAGTGAGTTGGAAAGCTCCTAAAGATGGAGGCTGGTTGCCAGTGGAGCCAATCTTGTGATGAGAGGGCTGGAACTTTAAACCACTCCCCCACCACGCCCCAGAGAGGGGAGAGGGCCTGGCAGGTGAGTTCAATCACCAATGGCCATACTACCCAAAGCAATCTACAGATTTAATGCGATCCCTATCAAATTACCCATGACCTTTTTCAGAGAACTATAACAAAGTATCCTAAAATTCATATGGAACCATAAAAGACCCAGAATTGCCAAAGCAATCCTAAAGAAAAAGAACAAAGCAGGAGGCATAACCATCCCAGACTTCAGACAATACTGCAAAGCTACAGTAATCAAAACTGCACGGTAGGGACTTCCCTGGTGGCACAGTGGTTAAGAATCCACCTGCCAATGCAGGGGCCACAGGTTAGAGCCCTGGTCTTGGAAGATCCCACATGCCATGGAGCAACTAAGCCCGTGCGCCACAACTACTGAGCCTGCACTCTAGAGCCCACAAGCCACAACTACTGAAGCCCATGTGCCTAGAGGTCATGCTCCACAACAAAGAGAAGCAATCAAAATGAGAAGCCTGCACACTGCAAAGAAGAGTAACCCTCACTCACCGCAACTAGAGAAAGCCTGCACACAGAAACGAAGATCCAATGCACCCATAAGTAAACAAACAAACAAATTTATTTATTTATTTATTTAAAAAAACAAACAAACTGCATGATATTAGCACAAAAACAGACACATGAATCAATGGAACAGAATAGAGAGCCCAGAAATAAACACACACTCCTATGGTCAATTCATCTTTGACAAAGGAGGCAAGAATACAAAATGGGAAAAAGTCTCTTCAGCAAGTGGTTCTGGGAAAGTTGGACAGCTGCATGTAAATCAATGAATTTAGAACATGCCCTCTCACCATACACAAAAAAAAACTCAAAATGGCTTAAAGGCTTACTTAAACAAAAAACATGACACCATAAAACTTCTAGAAGAGAACATAGGCAAAACATTCTCTGACATAAATCATACCAATATTTTCTTGGGTCAGTCTCCCAAGGCAATAGAAATAAAAATGAAAATAAACAAATGGGACCTAATCAAACTTACAAGCTTCTGCACAGCAAAGGAAACCATAAACAAAATGAAAAGGCAACCTACAGAATGGGAGAAAATATTTGCAAATGAGACTGACAAGGGCTCAATTTCCAAAATATACAAACAGCTCATACAACTTGGCAGCAAAAAACCAAACAACCCAACCAAAAAATGGGCAGAAGACCTAAAGAGACATTTCTCCAAAGAAGAAATATAGATGGCCAAAAAGCACATGAAGAGATGCTCAACATCACTTATTATTAGAGAAATGCAAATCAAAATTACAATGAGGTACTACCTCATGCCAGTCAGAATGGCCATCATTAAAAAGTCTACAGATAACAAATGCTGGAGAGGGTGTGGAGAAAAGGGAACCCTCCTATACTGTTGGTGGGAATGTAAGTTGGTGCAGCCACTCTGGAAAACAATATGGAGGTTCTTCAGAAAACTAAAAATAGAATTACCATATGATCTAGTAATCCCACTCCAGGGCATATATCCAGACAAAACTATAATTCAAAAAGATACATGTACCCCTCACTGGGAAAACTGGATAGGTACATGTAAAAGAATGAAATTAAAACATTCCCTAACCCCATACACAAAAATAAACTCAAAATGGATTAAAGACCTAAATGTAGGATTGGACACTATAAAACTCTTAGAGGAAAACATAGGAAGAACACTCTTTGACATAAATCACAGCAAGGTCTTTTTTGATCCACCTCCTAGAGTAATGGAAATAAAAACAAAAATAAACAAATGGGACCTAATGAAACTTAAAAGCTTTTGCACAGCAAAGGAAACTACAAACAAGATGAAAAGACAACCCTTAGAATGGGAGAGAATATTTTCAAATGAATCAACGGACAAAGGATTAATCTCCAAAATATATAAACAGCTCATGCAGCTCAATATTAAAAAAACAAACAACCCAATTAAAAAATGGGCAGAAGACCTAAATAGACATTTCTCCAAAGAAGACATATAGATGGCCAAGAGGCACATGAAAAGCTGCTCAACATCACTAATTATTAGAGAAATGGAAATCAAAACTACAATGAGGTATCACCTCACACCGGTTAGAATGGGCATCGTCAGAAAATCTACAAATAACAAATGCTGGAGAGGGTGTGGAGAAAAGGGAACACTCTTGCACTGTTGGTAGGAATGTAAATTGATACAGCCACTATGGAGAACAGTATGGAGATTCCTTAAAAAACTAAAAATAGAATTACCATATGACCCAGCAATCCCACTACTGGGCATATACCCAGAGAAACCCATAATTCAAAAAGACACATGCATTCCCATGTCCATTGCAGCACTATTTACAATAACCAGGTTATGGAAACAGATGACCCATTGACAGATACCCATTGACAGATGAATGGATAAAGAAGATGTGGTACATATATACAATGGAATATTACTCAGCCATGAAAAGGAACGAAACTGGGTCATTTGTAGAGACCTGGATGAACCTAGAGACTGTCATACAGAGTGAAGTAAGTCAGAAAGAGAAAAACAAATATCGTATATTAACATACATATGTGGAATCTAGGAAAATGGTACAGATGAACTGGTTTGCAAGGCAGAAATAGAGACACAGAAGTAGAGAACAAATGTATGGACACCAAGGGGGGAAAGCGGGGGTGGAGGGGTGGCAGTGGGATGAACTGGGAGATTGGAATTGACATATATACACTAATATGTATAAAACAGATAAGTAAAAAGAACTTGCTGTATATATAAAAAAAAGATACATGCACTCCTATGTTCATAGCAGGACTATTCACAATAGCCAAGACATGGAAACAACCTAAATGTCCATTGACAGATGAGTGGATAAAGAAGATGTGGTAATATATACAATGGAATACTACTCAGCCATAAAAAAGAACAAAATAATGCCATTTGCAGCAACATGGATGCAACTAGAGATTACCATACTAAGTGAAGTAAGTCAGAAAGAAAAAGACAAATACCATATGATATCACTTATATGTGGAATCTAAAATATGACACAAGAACCTACCTGTGAAACAGAAACAAAATCAGGGACATAGAGAACAAACTGGTGGTTGCCAAGGAGAGGGTAGGAGTGGGAGTTTGGGATTAGCAGATGCAAACTGGTGTATGTAGAATGGATAAACAAGAAGGTCCTACTATATAGCATAATGAAAAAGAATATGAAAAAGAATATATATGTATGTATAACTGAGTCACTTTGCTGTACAGCAGTAATTAACACAACATTGTAATTCAAATATACTTAAATAAAAAAAAATTTTTAAATCACCAATGGCCAATGATTTAATCAAACATGCCTGTGTGATGAAGCCTCCATAAAAACATAAATGATGGGGTACTGAGAGCTTCTGGGTTGGTGAACACGTGCAGATTTGGTGAGATTGGCGTGCTCAGAGAGTGTGGAAGCTTCTTGTCCTTCCCCATACCTCGCGCTACATGCCTCTTTCATCTGGCTGTTCCTGAGTTATATCCTTTTATAATAAACCAGTGATCTAGTAAGTCAAATGTTTCTCTGAGTTCTGTGAGCAGCTCTAGCAAAATAATTGAACCCAAGGAGTGGTTGTTGGAACCTCCAATCTATAGCCTGTCAGAAGCAGAGGTCTTGTCTGAACCTGGACTTGTGATTGGCATCTTAAGTGTGGGGATGGGGGATAGTCTTGTGAGACTGAGCCTGTCTGGGAGGGGAAAATCTCCCCCTACCCTTCTGGGTTCTTTTGGCTGCTCTAATTAAATTGGCACAAGACACATTAACAGGAGAAAATCAAACTGAATTGTATGTATGGAGATCTCAAAGATATGGGACCTAAAGAAATGATCAAAGCAGGCAGTTTTTATACTTTGTAGACAAAGAAGCAATAAATTTATGAAGAACTGACCAAGACAAAGAAGTTTAGGCTAAGGGTAGTAAATTAGTAAAGAAGTAACAAGATTTGTTTGCACAGCCTTCTCAGCCCTGAATCCCCTCTCTGGTGACAAGGATGTTGCCTCTACCTCCTGGTACAGGGAGGGCACCTTTCACATGGGAGATTTATTTCCTGCTTTTAGGAGGACAGAGAAGTGTCACAGTGTCCTTCTTGCACCTGCTATGTCTTATGTAACTTTAATTTAAGCTAACGAATGTGCCATTTGGGCATATTTTGGGGGCAGTCCACCCTGAGCCCCAGCAAGCTCTTAACCTGTGGGCTCTAACGCTGCCTCCAGGTGGGTGGTGTCAGGATTGAGTTGAATTATAGGACACCCAGCTGGTGTTGGAGGATTGCTTGGATGTGGGTGAAAAGCCCCACACATTGTAATTGGGTGCAGAACCCTTAATATCCTAGTGCACTTTTATTAAGTTGTCTAAAATACCCTTGTCATCAAATACTCATTTGATATGGTTTTAAGATCTTACTGGCTTTCTCTTTTTTTAAAATTAATTAATTATTTTTGGGGGGCTGCATTGGGTCTTTGTTGCTGTGTGGCTTTCTCTAGTTGCGGCAAGCAAGGGCTACTCTCCGTTGTTGTGTGCAGGCTTCTCATTGTAGTGGCTTCTCTTGTTGCGGAGCACAGGCTCTAGGCGTGTGGGCTTCAGTAGTTGTGGCACACGGGCTCAGTAGTTGTGGCTCACGGGCTCTAGAGCACAGGCTCGGTAGTTGTGGCACAAGGGCTTTGTTGCTCTGCGGCATGTGGGATCTTCCTGGACCAGGGCTCGAACCTGTGTCCCCTGCATTGGCAGGCAGATTCTTAACCACTGTGCCACCAGGGAAGCCTTTACTGGCTTTCTCTTGTTAACGAGTTGAATAAAATCTTTGACACATGTTTATTTTATGTTTGTATGAGAGTCAAGATTTTATCTTTTTAAAAATTATATTTTAACACAACAATATGGTATTACATAGAAACACTGATTCCTCAATAGTTTATACCTAACAGGCAGATGATCTGAGGCAAGACTCTCTTTTTCTTTTTTGTGCTACAGTTGTTGTTTTGCAATAAGCAGGGCCAAAGTCTGGTTAACAGAAGGAATTTCTGTTTCTCTGGTGAGACTCGACTACAGTGTTTGGAAGAAGGTTAATATTCATGATAGCGAAGGATTTCCCTGAGGTATTTCAGAAATTAACTTTTGTCTTCTCTGCTAAGAAGAATCTTAACACTTGTCAAAGCACTTATCTCCCACATTCTCTTTTTCCTGGGCCTGCTTTTATTAGAAGGGGACCCTCTGCCTTGCCCTCTGGAGCAGGATGTCACCACTTCCAGATCATTCCTCCCTGATCCCCAAATGTCTATCCTACCAGACCTAGACATTGTTTCCCCCTCTATGCCACCCAGCCCACAAGGTGTCTCTAAGATAGTTGTTCTCAGTTACGGGTGATTTTTTCCCAGGGGACATTTAGCAGTGCCTGGCAGCATTTTGAGTTGTTACAACTTGGGGGATGCTCTTGGCATCCAGAGGGTAGATGCTGACAATGCTGCTAAACAAACAGTGCACAAGGCAGCCCCACAAAGAGAAGAATTACCTGGCCCCAAATAGCAATAGTGTCATGGTTGGGAAATCCTGTTGTAAGGCAAGTTTGAGGAGATAACTTCACACTCTCTTTGCACTTCATAGATGAACAAATGGAGGCTCAGAGAGGTTGGCTGCTCTGCCCAAGGTCACACAGGAAGAGACAAAGTAGGGACCCCATCACAGTTCTTTAGGTCTGTTCCTTATTCTCAAGTATGTTGCTTCTCCGGGCTACTGATGAAGAGCAATAACTTTGGAGTAGGTAAGGGCCATTTCATGGAATAGATGTTAACCTGAGATGAAACAAAATGAAAGTGTCTATTGCCTGGGTAGGCAGAGCACAAAATAATAAAGAGCTTAGATGCAGAGATGAACTTCATATTTGATAGGCATTAAAGACAAGGTGAAAATTTGAGGAAAGCATGAATTAAGGAAACTGCACAGATACAATTTTAACTGGAAATAAATGGCCATGTTGTAGGTGGCACTGAGAGAAGAGCTACTGATCATATATTATATAATATGGAGTAACTGACACTGGGAACTATGTTCAATATCTTGTGATAAACTATAATGGAAAAGAATATGAAAAAGAATGTATATATATGTATAACTGAATCACTGTGCTGTACACCATAAATTAACACAACATTGTAAATCAACTATGCATCAATAAAATAAATATAAAAAAAATCTGAACTGCAAAAAAAATAAAAAAAAGAAGAAGAAATAAAATAGAATGGGTGCCAGTACAGAGGGAGACATATCACATGTGATAGGAAAGGGGAAAGTGGGCTTCAAGAAGTGAGAGAAGTGTAAGGTCAAAGGTCAGGGAGTCTGCATCTCGTCTCATTTGATAAAGAGCTAACACCACGCCCAGTGTCTATAAACACTGAGCATTCGTTGCTGGTGCTCCGTCAGCGAAGCCCTCACGTCCTCTCTCCAACAATTTCTGCAGATGATCACAGTGTGGAGGTTTAGAGAGAAACCTCTTTTATTCATCTCAAGATGGAGCCCTGAAAGCAGTGGTGTGCATGGCAGAGACTGAAGAAAACTTCTCGGTGAAGTGCGAGAAGAGGTAAACAGGGGTGAGTTCAGTCTTCATAAGCAGGTGCAAGCTGGCCAGCGCTGGGCGGGCATGCACGACTGCCTTCTGCCTAACAGCCAGCACTCACAGCGCTGGGAGCTGAGCAGACAAGGAATACAAATGAGTCCTTGGCTCTGCGGAAGATGGGCGGCTCTTCAGAAAGGCACAGAGTTACCCTGTGCCTTTCTGTCTTCTAATTACATCCCTTCCAGTTGCTATCTCTGAATACACCAGAATTTGTGGAGCTGTGTGAAGCAAACAGATCATCTTTTCATGGGAAGGGCATGAGTGAGCTGGAGCAGGACTGCCTGAGCCCACAGCTGGTCCTCTCACCGGCGCTGTGCCCCCACCTCTGTCCCTCACTGTCCTTGTCCTCGCCCTCTCCTTGCCAGTATACAGCTCATTGCAGGCTTGCACGCCCCTTCCCCCCACCCTTGAAGTCCTGTTCTTCAACACCACCTTCCCCATAAATTCTGCCCTTAACTTCCATTTGGAAGTGACCACTGTGCTCCCTAAGTTCTCACAGCCTGTCTCTTTATCTGCCTGTTGCTTGTGAATCTTACAATTTTCTCTGTATTCTGGTTATTTGGGTCCATGTCTGATTCTCCCTACTTCATGGTTCCTTTAAAGAAAACACTTATACAAAGACACTTTTGTAGGGAAGAAAAAGGAGGGTCGCACACTCCAGAGCCTTCAACTGTAACCATGACCTGGGGGAGTCTGTGCTCTGAATTCCTGCTTGGCCATGTTCCCTGGGGTTAGTCGGTTTGGTTTTCCCACTTCCCTTTCCCAGTAGGTACCAACTTTGTTGGCTCCTCTCTCTTCTATAGTGGAGATCAATTCCCTTGGCCTGATCTTTCGCCCCCATCCTGTTCTCCCTGATCCCTTTGGAAGTCTGTTTTGAGATGATCCTCAGAGGCCACCCTCACTCCTACCTTCATCCCAAGCAGCTCATCAGAGCATTCCCTCAAACAAAAACAGGGCTCGGCTGCACAAAAAGGAATCCTGGCAATAAGAGTTCTCCTTAGGTCCTTGCTTTTCCTCCCCCTCCTAATCTGGAAGGAGAGAGGGGCTTTATCTACCTTTGCACTTCCACTTCTAATCCTGTGCTGGCTCTTGACTTATACCGAGTAGGTGCTCAAAATCCACTTGATTGGATGAACGGATGAGATATTTTTCTTGTTGGAGTCTCTGCCAAGATAGTCTGAGGATTCCATTCCTAATTGAAAGGAACAGACCTCGGCCACTCCTCCTGTGGCTTCTCTCGTGTCTTTGCCATGGTTCTCCAAGGGGGTTTGTCTTTTGTTGACAAGAAGGACTGAAGGAGAGAGATTGGAAGTCTTCTTTCCTGAAGAATTTCTCTGCCTAGAAGCCAAAGGATGCATGGTGGCTGGACGGATTCTGTGATCAGTAGAGTAGAGAAACAGAAAAGCAAGAAAGTTCCTCTATACAAAACTTACAAACTTTAAGAGAAGAGAAACTTTTACTTTCTTTTAGTGTGAAACCTTAGGTAGTGGAAGCTTTGAAAATAAATTCTTCCTCCAGCTGCGTTTCAGCAAAATCTAAAAACTGTTGAAACTTTAGGGAAAAAATAGGTTCAGTTCCAGCAGTGGAACTTAAGAATATAGGTTGCTTATTAAATACACTGCCTGACTATTTCCAAAATGGAAGAGTGTCTTTCCAAATTTACACCATGCTTGGGTGTCATTCCAATGTATTTTCTTAGTCCTTGACATTTAATCAGCTGCTTTTTACTACCTCATTTATATTACCATCATGAATATAATATTATCATGCAATTAATGACATAATATCTTGCAAAACTTGCTATCTGCCAAGTAGAACCCAGGTACTGGTTAAAACAGTTGAGTTGGCAATCAATGGAACATTAAAGTATTTTATGAGAATTAAGAAAAGCAAGATTATTGGATTTCCACGGCTGCTAGTTAAATCTTCTAACTCCTTGGTGAAACCTATTTGCCCAGTATCCAAATCGAGTCTCCAGTTCTAAAGTCAGTCTTCAGAGTCAAAATTAAATAGATTGTACTTGAGGAAACAAGAAGGGGAAATAAGAAGTAAGTGAGGCAAATTCACCTAAGTCAGCTTGGAATCTTTAGATGGTCTTTGAATTTGTTGAAATGAAAAGAGAATTCCATTTGGTACAAGAGAATTAGATAAAATATAATATATAAATTTAAAATGATGCTTTTCAGACTTCTGGTTTCCATGTAGGTGTTTACAACAAGTAAAAAGCTGAGCAAACTGAAAAATCAACAGCTCTTCTTAGATCCATCAGAGAAGTGAGGTCACAGTGCAAACTGCTGCCCCCAAAATTGGGGAGATGGACAGGCAGATACAGAGAATCACAACATATTGGAGCAGAAACCCATGACAGAAGCTTCTATGGGATATAGGGCCAGGTTAGGAAATCCTAAACTGTAATTTGATAAATTGCTGGAGACTCATTATGGACAGTTCTGAGAGTTAAAAACTCCAGGGAGACTCAGTCATGGGGGGACCTCACTCACCCTTTTGTGAATTTTAGCTGCAAGGAGCTCCACCAGGTCCTTACAGTGAATATCAGAGAAAAATCCCCTCACTCTTTTGGCAGGAGGAGGGGAAAAGGAAACATTAAAAAAATATACCAGAGCATTCTTTCCTTTTTAATAAGGCTTACCCTCAGGGAAAACTATTTTATCAGAGCCTAACCTACTTGGGGGAAGGGAAATACCCAACTCTGCCCCTTGAACCATCCTGTCCCACCTAAGGCAGAAGAAAACACTGAGAAGCACTGATGAAGTTTGCAGTTAAGGGGCGCAGTCTCACTGAAAGACTGAGACCTAATCACAGGACTATAGAATGCTTCCCCTCCGCCCAAACCCCATCACTGCATTACTAAAGGCCTATTTACCGCTCCTTTTATTCAGTACACTGTGTCCACCCTTCAACAAAAAATTACAAAGGCAAAAAAAAAAAAAAACAAAACAAAGTTTGAAGAGACTAAACAAGCATCAGAACCAGAGTTGGATATGGTAGGAATGTTAGAATTATCTGACCAGGAATTTTAAAAAATGCCCACAACTGTGATTAATATGCTAAAGGCTTTACTTGGAAAAGCAGACAACATGGAAGAACGGATGGATAATGTAAGCAGAGAGAAGGAAATTCTAAGAATTAAAAAGAAATACTAGAGATAAAAAAATACCATAATAGAAATGAATAATGCCTCTGATGGGCTCATTAGTAGACTGGACATGGCTGGGGAAAGCATATTTGATCTTTAGGGTATGACACTAGAAACTTCTAAAACTGAAAGGCAAAGAGAAAAAAGACTGCAGAATAAAACACAAACCAACCAGAATAGACTATCCAAGAATTGTGGGACAACAACAAAAACTACATGTAATGGGAATAACAGAAAGAGAAGAAAGACAGAAAGAAACAGAAGCAAATTTGAAGCAGTAATGCCTGAGAATTTCCGAAATTTAATGTCAGACCCCAAGCCACAGATCCAGGGAACTCGGAGATCACCAAGCAGGATAAATGCCAACCTCTCCCTTCCCCCCAAAAAACAAAAACAAGAACCAACTACACCTGTGCTTATCACATCCAAACTTGAGCAAATCAAAGATAAAGAAAAAATATAGAAAGAAGTCAGAGGAAAAAACACTCCTATAGAGGAGCAAAGATAAGAGTTATATGTGACTTCTACTCAGAAACCATGCAAACAAGAAGAGAGTGGAGGAACTTCCCTGGTGGTCCAGCAGTTAAGACTCCATGTTCCTACTGCAGGGAGTCCGGGTTCGATCCCTGGTGAGGGAACTAGATCCCGCATGCCACAACTAAAGATCCTGCATGCCTCAACTAAGATCCAGTGCAGACAAATAAATATATATATATATATATATATATATATATATATATATATTTTTTTTTTAAAGAGTGGAGTATAATAAAGTACTAAGAGAAAAAAAAATCTCACCAACCTAGAATTCTGTACCCTGCAAAATTATTCTTCAAAAGTGAAAAAGAAATAAAGGCTTTCTTGGACAAAAAAAAAAAAAAAATTGAGGGAATTTGTTGCCAGTAATCTGCCTTTCAAAAAATGTTAAATGACGTTGCTCAGAGAGAAGGAAAATGATATAGGTCAGAAACTTAGATCTGCATAAACAAGGAAAAGAATCAGAGAATGAATAAGTAAAGATAAAATTAAAACCTTTATTTTATTCTATTTTCCCCCTTACATTGTCTATGTATTTATTTATTTATTAAAAACCGAAATATATTTGACATATATTGTGCAAATTTAAGGTGTACAACATGGTAATTAGAAATATTTATATATTGTAATATGATTGTCAGTGTAGTGATAATTAATACTTTTATCACATTACATAATTATCCTGTCTTTTTAGTGTTTGGAAGAATTAAGTTCTAGTCTTTTAGCAAATTTGATGATTATATTCATCATATTCACTATACATTGCATTATGTATAGTGAATCAGTCAAAGACCAGTAAAATATACTCTATGGTTTGTTTACTACTTGCAAGTTTGTACCCTTAAACAACATCTGTCCCCTCTCCTCAACCTCCATTCCTTGGTAACAATGATTTTACTATTTTTATGAATTAGGCTTTTTAGATTCCACATGTAAATGATATCATACAGTACTTGTCTTTCTCTGTCTGACTTATCTCACTTAGCATAATGTGGTCTTTGACAAAGGAGCAAAGGCAATACAATGGAGTAAAGATAGTATTTTTAGCAAATGATGCTGGAACAACTGGACAGTCACACATACACAAAATGAACCTAGACACAGACCTTACACCCTTTATAAAAATTAACTCAAAATGAATCTAAAGGTAAAATGCAAAACTGTAAAACTCCTAGAAGATAACATAGGAGAAAATCTAGATGACTGGGTATGGCAATGATTTTTATTTATTTTATTTTGTTTTTTATGGCAATAATTTTCTAGATACAACACCAAAGTAATGATTCATGAAAGAAATAATTGATAGCCTGGATGACATTAAAATTAAAAATTCTGTGAAAGACAATGTCAAGGGAATGAGAAGGCAAGCCACAGACCAGGAGAAAATATTTGCAAAAGGCACATCTAATAAAGGTCTGTTACCCAAAATATGCAAAGGACTTTTACTTAAAATCAGAAAATGAACAGCCTGATTAAAAAATGGGCCAAAGATCTGAATAGGTTTCTCACTGAGAAGATATTCAGATGGTAAGCAATCATATGAAAAGAACAACACCATATATTATTAAGGAATTACAAATTAAAACAACAATGAAATACCACAACCGACATATTAGAATGGCCAAAATCCAAAACACTGACAACACAACACCAGTTGCTGGCAAGGATGTGAAATAACAGTAAATTTCATTCACTGCTGGTGGGAATGCAATAGTTGCAGTCACTTTGGAAGACAGTTTGGCAGTTTCTTACAAAACTAAGCCTACTCTTGCCATGTGATCCAATGATTGCACTCTAAAGGAACTGAAAACTTATGTCCACACAAAAACTTGCATGTGGATGTTTGTAGCAGCTTTATTTATAATTGCCAAAACTTGGAAGCAATCAATATGTCCTTCAGTTGGTGAATGGATAAATAAACTCCAGTACATCCAGACAAGAGAATATTATTCAGTCCTAAAAAGAAATGAGCTATCAAGCCATGACAAGACATGGAGGAAACTCACATGCATATGACTAAGTAAAAGAAGCCAGTCTGAAAAGGCTACAGACTCTATGGTTCCAAGTATATGACTTTCAGGAAAAGGCAAAACTATAGAGTCAGTAAAAAAATTAGTGGTTGCCTGGGGTTAGTGGGGAAAGAGAGATGAATAGGCAGGACACACAGGATCTTAGGGCAGTGAAACTATTCTGTATAGTACTATAATAGTGGATACATGTCACTATATGTTTGTCCAAACCCATAGAATGCACAACATCAAGAGTGAACACTGAGGTACACTATGGTCTTTGACTGATAATGATGTGTCATTTCAGGTTCAGCAATTGGGACACATATTCCACTCTGGTGCAGCTGTCAATAGTTGGGGAGATCGTGTATGTGTGAGGACAGGGGATATATGGGAATTCTTTGTACTTCCCTCACAATTTTGCTGTGAACCTAAACCTCTCTAAAAAGTAAAGTTTATTAGTTTAAAAATGATGCTATAGATGAATATTTATTAATATTTAAAGTTGTTTGATATATGTTATTACTAACACAATCCACTTTTTATTAAAATATGTATAGAAATAGGTCTGGAAGATTATGAAACAATTGCTGGAATTGTTGAAATAATTCCTGGAAGGATATGAAAGGATTACCTTTGACCAAGTTTTTCTTTTCTTTTGTTTATCTGTATTTTATTAATTCTCTGTAGAGAACCTGTATTGGTATTTTGTCAATACCAATAGATAGTAATTCTTCTGTTTATTTTACCTGTTTGATTAGAGTATATAGTGAAAAGCAAGTCTTCCTCCATGAAGTCCCCAGTCTCTCTAGTGTCTCCAAAGGGAGCCAGTGGGAGTGTTTCGTTGTGAATCTTTCCAGCGGTTGTCTCATCTGTTTACAAACAGATGAGTCCCTCCTCCTTTCCTTCCCTTCCCTGACAAATGAGAGCATCCTACATACAGTTCTTTACTTTGCCTTTTTATTTAATTGCACATCTTGCAGTTTGCTCTAAATCCATGCATGTAAAGCAGGCTCACTGTTTTTAAGGACTGCAAAATATGTTATTGTTTGGATGCACCATGATTTATTTAACACCTCCCCTAATAATAGGTATTTAGGATGCTTCCAGTCCTTTGCTACTGTAGGCATTGATGTTACAATAAATGTCCTTGTACAGGATTTTTTTGGAATATGTACAAGAATATTTGGGATATAATTTTATTGAAATGTAACTACCAGATCAAAGGAGAAATACATTAAAATTTTTGGTATTTGCCAAATAGCCTGCAAAAGAGGTTGTTCCAGATGGTACTCCCAGCAAAGTGGTTGAACATCTATGTACCTAACGTGTGCCTGTGAGGGGTAGCCTAGTACCTATTACGTCTCCTTTTCCTCACTCATCAAGGTGGTTCCAAATATTATTTTAAATAGTGATAAAAAGAAATAGATCAAGGAACCATTCATTTTAGAATAAATTGACTTGGCATTCGATCTGGCATTTGTGTTATAAGGCACTGAGTCTGGATAAAATATTGTTTTATCTTGCCTGGACCCAGTTTTCAAAACAAATGGAGAAATCACTTTATATATTGCTGAAGGGCTTTGCAGAGATGTAACTTAAGGGATTATTGAGAGAGATTGCTTATTCTGAGTTTCAAAGAAACTTGCATACTAAGGTTTGTCAGTCGGGGGTCTCCTGGGTGGGGCTCATCTCATCTATTTTAACAGCTGTCCCCAGAATCTTCCCCCAATGAAAAGGAAGTTAGTGAGATCCACCCTTTTGCTGCTTTCTTAACAATTTATTTGGATCCTTGCAGTGGGTTTGAGGTCCTTGCAAGGAGCTGCCTTTCTTGATAGGAGGAAATTCCCCAACTCCACCAAGCCTGGAAGTCAGGCTTCCAACTATCACCAGCATTAATAATTATTTCATAACATAATTACAGCCAGTGCATTGATTTACCAAAAAAACAAGTCAATGTAATCTGTTTTTGCACAGAAGAAGAGGGAATTCTGAGAGCAGGTGCGATTTGAATTAAATTATTTCATTACTTGCTCATCATGTTGCTGCTGCCAGAAGAACAAAGATGCCTCAGACCATTTCTTCCTTTTCTTTTTTTTTCTTTGAGACAGTTAACTTCGTTTTGTGAGATGCGAATGAGACCCACATAAGTCATTTAGACTCAGCCCAGTGCTCGGATATCTAATTATTATTTTCTTGGATGTTTATTGGGTTTTTTGTGACCTTTTTAGAGATGGCTCTATTATGTGTTTGATAAACAAAGTTGTAGGAAGGGAGGTGGTGGCCTGCAGCCCTTCAATTCCGATGGAAGATGAAATGAGGTTCTTGCTCTGGAAATGAATAGAAGGAGATGCTGCCAACCTCCCGTGGATGCCTTTTTGGAAATTTGTGCTCTGCAAGTGTAATTTATTCCTTACAACAATCCCTGGAAAGTTTTGGGTACATGTCAAGGCTTTTAGAGAGTGTCTGGATTCAGAGGATGACAGATCAGAATGGTCCAGATCCTGCCCCTTGTGTGTAACACTGCAAATCTGACATGTGGCCTCTGCTCACACACCTCCAGGGGGCTTTGGGGGACCAGCATTTCCCCACATTTGGAACATGTGCCCTCACCTCATGTTCCGGCAGGCTGGTGATTGGGATGTAGGCCTGAGTCAATGTCAACACTGTTCCTCTGGCCGCTGTGATTGGTTCACGAATGGGAACATGACAGTCACAACCATGAGATGCTGAGAGGCTTTTGCCTGGAATTCTGGGAAAAAGACTCTTTTTCCTTTTTCTTCAATGACTAATAGTTTTGTCCATAAAATTTGCTGTTTTTCCTAATACCTTGCCTCTTATTCCTGTTACAGCGTGATGAAATTAGGTGATATTGGCATTCTGATTTAAATAAATATTGTGCCTTAGGAGACTGGAAAATTTTAAATGTACTAGTCCTTTCAATGATGAGGGAATTGATTTTAAAGCAGGAATCTTTTCCCTATAAAGGGAAAATGTTTTTTTTTTTCATTTCTGAAACGTGTGTGACAATGACCTATTTGTGATCTTACATCTTTTTTTAAAAATGAAAAACAAAACAAAACAACAAAACTAACTTTCCTTGAACAGTAACTGTTGGGTGCTCTGGGGTTGCTGCTGGCACAGAGGAGAGCCAGCCTGAGAGCAGAACAAACATGGAGGAAAGTGGGTGTGTGGGGCAGGGGCCCATGTCCTGAAATGTAGTCAGGACCCTATTAGGCCAATTTCTCAGTTATGTAAAGCAACAATGTCCATCTTCGGTTAGATTTTTCTCTCTTTTGTATCTAAAAGTGTCCTGGTACCTGACTTTTTTTTTTCCTAGAGAAGTGTCAAGTCCTCTCTTTGCTTACCTCTCACAAGCCTTACCTTTATCTGTTCATAGCCTCCTTGCTCCTGCCTGATTGGATGATAATATTAGAATTTCCAGGCTCTGTTAGGAATAAATTTCCACTTAAGACCTTGTAGCTTATGATACTTTGATTTTGTGGGAAATTTGATGATAGAGGTTTAAAGGGAACACAAAATAATTGTTAGACTGCAAGTCCCATGAGGTCAGGGATGGGGCCTGCCCCGTTCCTCTGTGTCCTGTGTCCCTGGCACCAAGTGCAGTTAAAGGATCAAAGTGTGGCTGGAGTTGGGACCTCAGGGACTTCTTAATTCAATTTTCTCATTGTCCAGTTGGGGTAGGGTGGAGGGTAGGATGGTAGGTTCAATGTCTACCCCCCCTTGGCCCGATTTTCTTTGAGTCCAGTGCCTCATCCTTTGCTTTCTGGCACTGACCTCTCTGCATGTATCTAATGGCACATTGGTAACCCCTTGCATCACTCATCCTTCAAAAAGTACATGATCCCAGAGGACAGATATGTTGACAGTGGAATGGTTATAAGGGCTAGAAGGAGTTTGGTCAGTGAAGTAGCCCATGTTGAGTCCAAATGTCCTTTCTTCTTTTTTTGGAATCATCACTAATTACTAGAGAAATGCAAATCAAAACCACAATGAGGTATCACCTCCCACTGGTCAGAATGGCCATCAACAAAAAATCTACAAACAAGAGCAATCATACTCCAATAAAAAAAATAAATCCACAAACAATAAATGCTAGAGAGGGTGTGGAGAAAAGAGAACCCTCCTTCACTGTTGGTGGGAATGTAAATTTGTACAGCCACTATAGAGAACAGTATAGAGTTTCCTTTAAAAACTAAATATAGAACTACCATACGATCCAACAATCCCACTCCTGGGCATATATCCAGAGAAAACCATAATTCAAAATGGTACATGCACCCCAGTGTTCATTGTAGCACTATTTACAATAGACAAGACATGGAAGCAACCTAAATGTCCATCAACAGAGGAGTGAGAGGAGTGGATAAAGAAGATGTAGTACATATAATACAAATGTCCTTTCTGACCCTAATTCTGGCCTTGGTTGGAAGAGTCAGCAGGCCTGATGTGCAGTTCTGCTCAGGGCCCTTGGGCAGGTCACTGCCCCCTGTTGAGGAAACTGAAATGTGGTCACATGGTGAATAAACTCCCTGCCTTGTGCACCTCGCTGCAAGGAATGAAGACACCAGACAGGTGTGCATGTTTTGAAAAATATAAAGCACTCTACAGCCATGTGGTTGTGACTTTGGGCAATAGTATCCTTTTCTTACGTTAATAGCATGGATCCTTGATGAGCAGAGGAAGGACACGGGAGAGCTGTGTCTGCTAAAAAGATTCCTGCCATAGGGTTTCCTGTGCCTGACAGCCTAGAGAGTGTTCTAACCCCTTCTTCCCAGTCTGGCTCAGTCCTCGAGGAGAAAGCCTGCCCTGTGGCTGCACCATCTGAGCAGAAATGGCCTAAGGTGAGTCTGAACACTCTTGGGCTGCTTACTCCAGCCTTGTGGAGAGAAGCTGTAGAAAAGGCAGGGGCAGGGCAGCTTGGATGGCACCCAGGTGACAAGGAAGAGGGTAGGGTCTGGCTTTTGAGGTAACAGTGATAAGACTCCTGATGGGTCAGCCTCTTACACCTGTGAATTTGGGATTTGGTCTCAGGTAAGTGGTTGGATTTGTGGTCCAGGCAAGATCCCCCACTGTGGCCTTTGCATACTGGCCTTAGGATGACCTGGCCTGGCTTCCTCTAGGCATGGATCTTGGAGGAAGCATCCCTTCCTCCTCTTTAAAGGTGAAATAAACATGCAAAGACCTCAGTGACCTGTGGAGGTCTGTTAGCCCTGGAGGAGAAGGAGGAGGAACAGTGGAGCTCTGGGTGGGGCTACATTCTATTTGTATTCTCTTGTTTGAATCTTACCACAGAAGCACAGAGAGATTAAACTGATCACCCAAGGTGCTACTCAGCTAAAAAGGGATGGAGCAGAAGTTGAACCTGTGGATTCCAACTCCAGAGCCTAGGCCCCCAACCACTGTGCCATCTTTCCTTCTCACCTGCTTCTCTGGATACCCTGGCCTAATGCACCTGGCCCAGAGCAGATGTGCAACATGTTTGTGAAGATGATAGTGAAAGTCAGATATAAGATGAAAAAGGAAATATTGTTGGTACCACAGATGGCTCTAGTAGCAGGGACTGATATGGTCACAAGTCCAGGTGCACAGGCTCGTTGCCCAGCCTCCTGCACGTACATGGTGTCAATAGCCTGTGGGCCTCTTCAGACCCTGAATGTGGAACCTCCCACCATCCTGCACGCTTTCTCTCTTTCTTCTTCCACTGGTTCTTGGTTTAGGCTTGGATGGTGTAGAGCAGGGCGGAACCTCAAGATGGAAGGAGCTTGGGTGCTTGTTACCATGTGGAAGAAGCCGGCCAGGAGAGGGGCCTGACCAGGAGCACGTTCAACTTTTATCTGAGCACAAATACTCACTTTTATTTTGTTAAATTATTGAAGTCTTGAGATTCATTGCAGCACTTACATACAACTAATACACTTCTTTAGAAAAGGCTTGTTTTAGGCCTTCATCTATGATCTTCAGTATAACTTGGATAAGTGTGTGTGTGTATGTGTGTTGAGTGTGTCAACTTCGGGTCTATCCAAAGCAAAGTTGCTCATTTATCTCTACTCTGTTCCCAAGTTCGAAATCCTTGAGTACCTACCTCTTTTTTTTCCCATAACTACCAAGACAGATCTCTCTACCAGACCACCAGAACTAAACATTATATCAGCTTATATAATCTCCTTTAGAACAAACTATTTTCAACCAACTCTGAAACTGTCTCCTTCACTTACGTTCGAGGAAGCTTTTAGCACGAAGCTGCATAAAGCTGAAATCTCTAGGCATCGCAGAAGAGAAGTGCATGGGTATTTAAAGGGAAAGCTCCCAGGTAATGCCTGTAAATGAACCTCTGAACTGCAAAGGGTGCGGCTGCAAACAACGGGCCTGTGTCTGGCTAGGGTGGGCTGTGCAGGGCGATCTTCAGAGCCTCAGAAAAGATGGGAGGATGGAGGGACTGACAGCAGATAGAGGCAGGGCTTTTCTGATGCCTGGAGACAACCTGTAATGGAGGAGATGAAGGAAATCATGACCGTTCTGGAATCATTACAATTGATGTGAGAAATGGGGCAAACCATTATAATGTTTGAAGTGGTGGATTCCTCATCAGCTTGCTCAGTTAGAGTTCGGACTCCCATCACCAGCCCCAAACCACGGGAGTGGTTCTAGTCTGATGTTGGTATATGAGAGGTTGACTTTGTTACCCCCAGATGATAGATAGGGAAATGGAGGGAACTGAAGTGACTTGCTCAAGGCCATTTCTCTATTAAGTGCAGAGCTTCAACTTGGACCTATGTCTGTCTGCTGCCAAAGCCAGGGTTTGGAGCTATGCTGCATTGCCTTGCCATGTTAGTGCATGCTTGTCTGCTGCAACTATTCTAAGAAATCCCCTTACAGACAATGTTGCCTGGAGTTTCCCCACCAGTCTTCCTTTATTTTCTCTTTATGGTGACTTCACATTCTTTTCATCCATCACTGGAGACCAAGGGATGAGGCTGTCCTTCTGTCTGGTGTCTGCTCCTCAGGCTGTGCAGCTCTCAACTTGGCTGCCCATTAAAATCTCCTAGGGGACTTAAAAAATACTGATGTCTGTGTCCCACCCCCAGCAATTATGACTTAATTGGTCTGGGAAGAGGGTTGGGCATTGGTAGTTTTTAGAAGGTCTTTTTAGAAGATGATTTTAATGTGTGGCCGGGATTGAGACCCACCATCTTAGGGCAGCTCTGGACAGAGAGGGGGGTAAGGAAGAGAAAGTGCTTCATATATTTAAGTCCAGTGAAGTAAGTTTCCTCCCAGGGGAAGGGACTAGGGAGGGTGATATACTGTGGTCAGCCAGCCAGAACCCCAATTCAATCTGGTTTAAGCAAAAGAAGGGGATTAGCAGCCTCACAGAACTGGGCAACCTCCTGGGGGCTGGAGCCAAGCTCTCTTCCGGGGCCCTCTGGCTCACTCTGCCTCCCTGTCTGACTCTTGCCTCCACTCTCCCCTGTGCTGGCTTCATATATAGACTGGCTTCCCTGTGTGTCATCAAAGACAGCTGCTCTTAGCACTCAGCTCACACCCTCCCAGTTTGGCAACCCTGCAGGGAAAGGGACTGCTCTTTCCAGATGTTTTTGTATGAATCCAGGGCAGTACTTGTGTCTCAAGTCCACTCTGGGACCAGTCACTCTATCCTCATGGTGAGAAGATGGGACTGGGACTGCAGCTCCCAGGACCCCATGGGAGGCAGGAGGAGGCAGGGAGCCAGCAGGTGGAGCCCTGCAGTGTTAGACTGAATGTAGGAGCTCGCTAGGGCAGCAAGGGAAGGGAGGACATTCTGAGCAGAGCAAAGAGCAGGTGAAGGCCTGGGGATGTTAGGGCTATGGCGTGCTGAGGGCACCACAAGCTCTCTGGTGGCTGGAACTCAGCTTTGATGGGGCCGTGGTGAGAATGATGGTGGAGAGATGGCAGCAGGGCCTGGTGGTGAAGGACCTTGAAGGACACGCTAAGGACCTGGATGGCATCTCATAGGTTCAGGGCTTTAGGCAGGAGGGCGACATGATTGGATTTGATGTGATAAAGATTATCCCTGGTTGTGAGGGGTGTAGGGGAGAGACCCGGCTTAGTTCAGGCAGCCTCAGCTCTATCTGGTGCTGTTGAAATAACCCACCAGTAAGACCCACGTATGCCATTCTTTGTATTGATGAAGGCTTTGTAGTTTCCAAACACATCCATATTCATTGCGGAATTTGAGGTGAGTGGGGAGGATCTTGCCATTTGCAGTTTATAATTTAGGCCATGGGGCCTCTGTTGCTGTATGTATTGTGAACACATGACTCCGCTCTGAGGCCTGCCTTTTTGCTCTCCTAATGGTCTCCTTTGATGAACAGAAGTTCATATTTTTAATTCAGACCAATTTATCAAATTTGTCTTTACGGTTAGAGTTTTTTACACCCCAGTTGTTTAAATGTTTTTGCCTACTCCAAGGTCACAGAGAGGTGACTTTTTTTTGAGTAGCAAGTCTAGGAAAGACCTTCTGGAGCTGAGCCCTCACGATGCTGTGGAGCAGGCCGGGCGCTCAGGTCCTCACTCCAGGCAATGCTGACCCTCGGTTTGCCCTGCCTTCTCCTCCATTTGGATCCCGGTCTTTGGAACCACAAATTCCTTTGTCCCTCAGGTTGGCCTGGAGTAGAGAGAGATAAGAGCCAAGGAAAGGAGTGCAGCAGCCGTGGCATTTGCTCCTTGCATCAACAGATCCTGCATCTGGTAGGAAACAACGGTATCAAAGGCAGGTGAAGAATTGCCTTAAGGTTGACAGAGGCAAAGGCAGCGAGCTGAGGTAATGCTTTCAGGACAACTTTTGGCCTCCTGGGCCATTGGAAGGAAGAATACCTTCGAAGTGCTGGAGACAAACAAAGGACAGTCCCCCTGCCCTCCGCCCGATTTCCTAGCAAGTCTGATTTGATTTAAGAGGCTTCTGCGTGAAGCGGAAATCAATTAAGAAGAGACCTGGCAACGTCTCAGCAGCAGAGAGGCTGTGAGTGCATTTCACCAGGAACCCACTTCTGGAGCATTTGGCTCCAGGTCCTCAATTAGGAGAAAGGGTCTCGGGCCATGTCCTCAAAGATGCACTTGTGATTTTTCTGACACGACTTATTTGGGTTTGCTCGCAGTGGTGCACAAGCAAGCGAGTGTGAAGTGACTGCCATCTCCAGGAGCAGCAGGCGTCCTCAGGGCTGCTGATGTGTTAGGGTCAGTTCCAGGTCAAGGGGCAGCCAAGTCGTGGCTCGAGGCTTGTCAAACTCTGATCACTGTCTACCGTGGTTTGCAGGATATGTGGTGAGGGGGGCGGTTAGTGGGTGACAAAGCTAGCAGGCTCTAGAGCCCAGACTGGTGAGTTTGCATTCTGGCTCTGTCACTTACATGCTCTGGGACCTTGGGCAAGTGACTACGCTCTGTGCCTTAGTTTCCTCACCTGCCAAATGAGGATAGGAAACTGCTGTACCGAGTGGATCAACTGAGTTAATACAGGAGAAGCACCTGGAAAGGCATTGGCAAGGGGTCAGCAAATGTTATTCACTGTTACTCTTTGTGTAGTCATAGGACCTAATGGAGAAATAATGAATTCCTAGATTCCCAAAGCTTCCTCAAACTGGTTACGTCGTAACTACCAGGGGAAAGTCATCAGAATATTTCAGGTACCCAAAAGCATGTTTGCCTGAAACATTGAGATAAAGGAAGCAGAAGTATGAGGCTGTAAATTGCCTCTTTTTTTTTTTTTTTTGCGTTACGCAGGCCTCTCACTTTTGTGGCCTCTCCCATTGCGGAGCACAGGCTCCGGACGCGCAGGCTCAGAGGCCATGGCTCTCGGGCCTAGCTGCTCCGCGGCATGTGGATCTTCCCGGACCGGGGCACGAACCCACGTGCCCTGCATCGGCAGGCAGACTCTTAACCACTGCGCCACCAGGGAAGCCCAATTTTAATTTTTTAAAACACCTTTATTGGAGTATAATTGCTTTACAATGGTGTGTTAGTTTCTGTTTTGTAACAAAGTGAATCAGCTATACATACACATATATCCCCATATCTCCTCCCTCTTGTGTCTCCCTCTCACCTTCTCAAACCCACTCCTCTAGGTGGTCACAAAGCACCAAGCTGATATCTCTGTGCTATGTGGCTGCTTCCCACTAGCTTTCTATTTTACATTTGGTAGTATATATAAGTCCATGCCACTCTCTCACTTCGTCCCAGCTTACCCTTCCCCCTCCCTGTGTCCTCAGGTCCATTCTCTATGTCTGCGACTTTATTCCTGTCCTGCCCCTAGTTTCTTCAGAACCTTTTTTTTTTCCTTTAAGATTCCATATATATGTGTTAGCATACGGTATTTGTTTTTCTCTTTCTGACTTACTTCACCCGGTATGACAGACTCTAAGTCCATCCACCTCACTACAAATAACTTAATTTCGTTTCTTTTTATGGCTGAATAATATTCCATTGTATATATATGCCACATCTTCTTTATCTATTCATTTGTTGCTGGACACTTAGGTTACTTCCATGTCCTGGCTGTTGTAAATAGAGCTGCAATGAACATTATGGTACGTGACTCTTTTTGAATTATGGTTTTCTCAGGGTATATGCCCAGTAGTGGGATTGCTGAGTCAGATGGTAGTTCTATTTTTAGTTTTTTAAAGAACTTCCATGCTGCTCGCCATAGTGGCTCTATCAATTTACATTCCCACCAGCAGTGCAAGAGGGTTCCCTTTTCTCCACACCTTCTCCAGCATTTATTGTTTGTAGATTTTTTTTGATGATGGCCACTCTGACTGGCGTGAGGTGATACCTCATTGTAGCTTTGATTTGCATTTCTCTAATGATTAGTGATGTTAAGCATCCTTTCATATGTTTGTTGGCAATCTGTATATCTTCTTTGGAGAAATATCTATTTAGATCTTCTGCCCATTTTTGGATTGGGTTGTTTGTTTTTTTGATATTGAGCTGCATGAGCTGCTTGTATATTTTAGAGATTAATCCTTTGTCAGTTGCTTCATTTGCAAATATTTTCTCCCATTCTGAGGGTTGTCTTTTCGTCTTGTTTATGGTTTCCTTTGCTGATTCAATGAAATCCCTGTCAAACTACCAATGACATTTTTCACAGAACTAGAACAAAAAATTTCACAATTTGTATGGAAACACAAACGACCCTGAATAGCCAAAGCAATCTTGAGAAAGAAAAATGGAGCTGGAGGAATCAGGCTCCTGGATTTCAGACTATACTACAAAGCTACAGTAATCAAGACAGTATGGTACTGGCACAAAAACAGAAATATAGATCAATGGAACAGGATAGAAAGCCCAGAGATAAACCCATGCATATACGGTCACCTTATTTTTGATAAAGGAGGCAAGAATATACAATGGAGAAAAGACAGCCTCTTCAAGAAGTGGTGCTGGGAAAAGTGGACAGCTATATTTAAAAGAATGAAATTAGAACACTCCCTAACACCATACACAAAAATAAACTCAAAATGAGTTAAAGACCTAAATGTAAGGCCAGACACTATCAAACTCTTAGAGGAAAACACAGGCAGAACACTCTATGACATAAATCACAGCAAGATCCTTTTTGACCCACCTCCTAGAGAAATGGAAATAAAAACAAAAATAAACAAATGGGACCTAATGAAACTTTAAAGATTTTGCACAGCAAGGGAAACCATAAATTGCCTCTTAAATGGTCTGGGTAGTTGCTTCAGTTCCCCCCTCTTTGCTGACTGAGGCACCGCCTGAGAACTGGAGACTAATGGCTCCCTGCTAGGCGGTGAACAGTCAGCTTCAGAAATATCCAACTTGGTGCTTAGGAAACCATATTCCTGGGAAGAATCCCCATTCAGTTTAAATTGTAAAGCGGAAATTCATTCTTTTATAGAAAATCTGCCTTTGGTGGTCTGAATTCCACTGACCCCTTTGTCTTTTTAATATAAGTGTGGAAAATATATCAACTCTATAATAAAGTTAAGGGTGATATAATTAAATTAATCTGCATTACATTTAGTATATAATTTATTTATAAGTGCATTTACATTTGTTTCTTTGGTATCACATCCTGGGTCTAGAAGAATCCTATATTTACTCAATGACATAAATAACAAAGAATGAAAAAATAAAGTTTTCTCTAGGAACGTGGCTGATTAACAACAACATAGAAGGTTACAGGATGCAAAGACTGAGAACTTATTACTGGCATGCTTATACACTGACATTTATTCCTTCATGTCTTCAAAGTTTCACAGTTTATTAGAGTCCTTTGGAATTAGTCATAGCCAACTGCTTACATGGGAGGAGCAAAGCAGAGGGCATCAACTTCAGTCTTAGATATGAGTTCAGATCTGTCACTTATTAGTGGTCTGACTTTGTCATATAAACCACACAGGTCTCAGATTTCTCATTTTCTAAAATGAGAATAATAGTGGCTCATCTGGTGGGGTCTGTGGCTATCTGTGTAAAGCATCTGGCCCAGTGCCTTGCATGTAGTATCTACTTAATAAATATTAGTTTTTTCTCTCTGTGGTTAGCAGAATAAGAGCCTCCCAAAGATGGCCACAGCCTAATTCCCATGAACCTGTGAATATATTACAGTACATGGCAAAAAGGATTTTGTAAATGTGATTAAGTTAAGGATCTTGAGATGGGGAGATTGTCCTGGATTATCCAGGTGGGCATGATATAATCACAAGTCTGTAAGAAGAGACAAGAGGGTCAAAGTCAGAGGGAAGGTGGTGTGACATGGAGGCAGAGTGAGATTTGAAGACACTTTCCCTCTGCCTTTGATGATGCAAGGAGGGGCCATGAGCTGAGGAGTGCAGGTGGCCTCTAGAGGGTGGTAAAGGCAGAAAGTGGATTTTTCCCTAGAGCCTCCAGAAAGAACCGTCCCTGACAACACCTTGATTTTAGCCCATTAAGACCCAATTACAGATTTCTGACCTCTAGAATTGTAAGATAATAAATTTGTGTTGTTTTAAACCATTATATCTGTGGCAATTTGTTACAGCAGCAAAAGGAAACTAACACACCCTGTTTCTTCCTCTGTAACAGGAGGAGTATTTCCCCTGCCCTGCCTGCATCACACCAGAGACACATATGTGGAAGTGCTCAGTGCCTTGCACTTGATGTTGTTAATGGAGGAATGGTTTATCGAGGGCTCTTAGCCACCGGGAAGAGAAGAGGCTGCAGGACTAGCCCTGGAGAGGAGCGGGAAGCTTCAGTGAGCTTAGACGGCTGGTGCCGAGCACAGACTTGATTGATAAAGCAGTCCTGCAGTGCGATCTAAGTGATGCAGGTGCAGGGGTCCTTAGACCCAGGCTGTTATGTCAGCCCTTCCTGTCATTGGGCAAGTCACTTCCCCCTAGACTTGGGTTTCAACTTACCGGATCTGTGCTTCTACCACACACAATCTGCTGTGAGGGGCGTGAAAAAGAAGAAGATACGCGTAGTGGATAGTTGCAAGATTTTTCATCCATCCAGTTTCAGTTCCCCTGGCTTTTGGTACCAGCATCTGGTTTTCTCTTTGGTTTTCTGTTAGTCAAGGTTTCCTGGCCACATAGTGACGAACTCATGACCTGAGAACTTTGGATTTGAGTAGAATGATTGAAGGAGAGAAGAAGCAGTTGGAGGTCATTCATTACAGCTCTGGTATCCTGACCAGGCTGTGGGCCCTGTTTTTTGAACTAGCCCATATCCTTCAAGTAAATCTCTAGGGTCTCTTTCTGTTGCTTGTGATAAAAAACCTGGGCTTCTACCCTCCTTATCAGGGGCCTCCTGAGTGTTCTTGACCATTGAAACAAACACTGTCACAGGAAGACTGACCAACTTTTGGGGTCACAGATGGGCATCATTGCTGCCCGAAGTCAACAGGTGGCTGACATGCTAGAGGTCCTATAGTCATCCCCAGCCAGGGTGACTGTGTGGCTCGTCAGCCCCAGGATGCAGGCTGTTCTATCATGAGCCCACTCTTTGATTTTGTTCTAGACACTGTTTTTTTTCTTTTGTCTCGGTTTCCTTATCCAACAAAGGGGAAGATAGAGTAGAGTAATGGTTTGTAAGCCATGTTTGCCTAAGCAACGAATTCCCCAGAAACCCCCGGGGACTGAAAGGAAATGGCAAGCAGGAGGGGATGAGGGACCTGGTATCCTTCTAATTCCCATACTTATCCATTTTATATCATGGGGTTTTTTGTAAGATTCTTTTTCACATCAGAGTTCTGCAGCTCACAAGGTTCCTTGAAGTACCTTCCAGCACAGACATTCTAAGTCCAAGTTCCAACTCACCTGCAATGCTCCCAGAAGGCATTTTTTTTCACCAGAAATATTTTTGGAACATTGGCTTCAGTAGGGCTTTAAAAGATATTTTCTCTGCATAAATATTTTCTCTCCCAAAATTATTTGTTTCAAAATATTTTTGGAATCATTTTGAGGAGGGGGATGGATAGCCCATCAGTGGTGACTGACATTTTAACATTTGGTTCACAGACTGCACACTGGCCAGGAGAGGTTCTTTACTGACCTCCCTCATCAAGGGGCCCCTGGCCCACCACCTGGCACCAGACATAATCAGCCCTCACAGGTCCCAACCCTTTTGATTTACAAATAATCCACCCATATATTGTCACTGTAGTCCTCAGTCAGACCTGTGAAGTAGTGTGATCTTACAGGTGATGACTTGGATACTCAGAGAGGGGAGTGGGCTGTTCCCAGCGTCACATAGCCGGATATCAGGGGAAATGGGCTCTCTTCTAGGTCTCCTGGGTGCCAGCCCAGTGCTCTCCCCACCACACCAAGCTTTTTAGGGGCATCACTTATTGGATACAATAAGTCACGTACAGAAGAGCCGTCTTGGAAGAACATGACTGGAAGCCATTGGAGGAGGGGGTGTGCAATTAGAGAGGAGGGCTTGACGAGTCTCTGACCAGACCAGGGTTTAAGGGTGGGCTGGGGGAAGAGGCACCAAGAAGAAGACTAGGAAAGAGTGGCTGGAGAGGTGGAAGGGAGATCCCGGGGCACCCTGGAAGCTGAGAGAAGAACACACATTGAAGAGGAGGCTGTGGCCACTGATGCAAATGCTGCTGGAACAGAAAATGCTTACTGAATGCAGGGGAAAAGATGATTTCCAGGAAAACCAATAGTTGTCTCTCTCATTTTTTTTTTTTCTTTCTTGGATGACCAATGTCTATACCTGTCCTGGGAAGGATGCAGTTTTGTGGTTCATAGCAAGGCACTGGGAGTGGGAGGGGAAGGATGTGGTTCTGCTGGCTCCTGCCTTGAGCAGTAAAGGTCAGACTTACATGGGCAGTCACCTCGCATTTATTATATAGACGTGGTCTAAGACTTGTTCAAGGTCTTGTGGCTAAAACCTGATGGGGCACAGACTGCAGTCCATGCCGGAGCTCTCTACATCAGAGTAAAAGCCAGCTTCCTAATTGACTCTTCCGGGTAGGATGACAACTGATCCCTTTCTACGTTAGACTGATGACTGCCCGATTTGCCACTTTACTCTGTGCCATCAGAACCACATGAAGGAAAATATTTCATTGAAGGCTGTGCCATCTTCCATACCAGGGGGTTGTGCTAGAATCAAGGTCCCTTCCAGCTCAGCTATTCTATCGTTTTCACCTTGTTTCTGTTTTCACAAGTATTCATCATTTGTATTTTTGTTGTATGCTACATAGCAACAACTTTTAGATTATAATACCATTTGTGTGTGAAACTAATGAAATTATTAGAAGGCTTTTTGGTACTTTCAAATGAGAAGACAGAAAGAGGGTGAGGAGGATAAGGGCAGTGGGGGAGAGGGTAGAGGCGGGGAGAGGGAATAGGAGAGGGGAGATCTGGAGGTGCTTACCAGAAGGTGGGCTGGATGCTGGACGGGCCGTTGACACACGTCCACTACAGACATAGAAAGGGACACTTCCCTACCACTTCCCCCACCTCCTTTCCGGTCCTAGGATCATCACTATCAACAGTTTTTATGATATTCCTCCAGATGTTCTATATGCCTACATTAATATATTAATGATAGGGGATGTTTATAAGCAAGATCATTTGTGCAGGTTGTTATGAAATCTTTTGTGGAACTTCATATATCTTGGTTATTTTACTACCTTACTAGTAAAGATACATTTTATCTTATTTCATGTCTGTGTAATACTCTGAAAAATGAATGTAGCCTAATTTATTTCACTAGGGCTGGGCATGATTTGGAATAATTCGCACGAGTGATGAAAATTCAGTGCAGGCTTGGGGAGAGAGCAATATGCCCCTCAGCCAGGAAAATGCCAGTATTGTCACATAGGGAAAGGACAGGTCTCGGCTCATGTCCTCCAGGCCGCGGTTTGCTGCCCTCTGACAAATCAAGCTCCCAGAAGTGTCAGTGAAACCTCATTACCAGAGGCTTGTTAATGAGCAGCGGGGCTGCTGCTGTCCCGGAGCTCAACAAAATGACAAAGACGTCATGGGCAGAAGTTCAAGTCCCTTTCACGGATGTCATCTGCTGTAAGAGTTCTGAAAGGATGGAAATGTTATGATCGTTATTACTGTGCTAATAGCGGAACAATAGAAGAAAAAAGAAATCGCCCACCAAAGATCCTTGCTGCCCAAAATGGTGCTGGAAGGACACTGCAGCCTATTCGTCTGAAAATCCCCCACTCAAAGTCAAAGAGCACAGCTTGCTGGGAGGGGTGAAAATCAATCACTAATGCAGCCCTGGCCTCACTTGCGTTTTTCACAGGGAACCAGATCTTTTAACGGGGGAGGAAAAACGGTGCGGGTGGCGGGGGAGGGGCGTAGGGGAAATGTAGGTAAATAAGGATCAAGCGCTGTTACAATCATTTGCTGCTTGTCAGAGCATAGGAGAAACAATGTTCCCAGATGGAAGGGATGGTAAAATGGAAACAGAAGAGAGGGGATGAAGCAGAAGCCCAGCTGTCTTTATGGGTCTTTCTGTTTATTTGACTAACCGCATAAATGTGCTTTTAATTTGCGGTACTTTCCCACTTTTCTAAGTAGCCCGCTCACAGCTATGTCAGGGCAAAAGGGGAAGGTGAAGGTCACGTAGAGCTTCTCAACCTCAACACTGCTGGCTGTTTGGACCAGATAATTTTTTTGTTGTGGAGCTGTCTTGTGCACTATGGGATATTTAGCACTGTCCCTGGCCTATACTCACTAGATGCAGCGGCATCCTCCCAACTGTGACTGTAGACATTGGCAAAGGTCCCCTGGGGGGGTGGTCAACATCACCCCAGTTAAGAGCTAGGGACACTGCCCTGAACATAGTGTTAGAGGTGGTCCATCACTCAGCTTCTGCTCTGGGTCAGAAAGAGGAATGCTCCCCATGGCCCTCTGCTGCACCTGGTGTTGCCATGTTCCATCTCACCCCATCCAACCCACCTCGAAAAACAGAGGCTGATCCACAGAAACATTCATTCACAGAAGTCCAGTCATGGGGAGGTCTTAGGGGCATAAGGCTGAGACTCAGGATCTCTAAACACCAGAATTCTCTTCTGGCACAGTCCCCATTCCTTGGGTCCCTGAGACGTCAGAGGACATGCCAAATGTAAGTTTTTAGGAGGAGTTTTGGCCCAAATCCCAAAGTGGTCCCAATCCCCTGTGGCTTCTTTTACCATGTGTAGCCCTATGTGTCTTTTTCCCACTTTCTGGGCCCAGGTCCATTAACCACTCAATATAGAGACATATGGTTCCAGGGAAAAGCAAGGTAAGAAAGGCAGGCAAGGCAGGGAGAGCTTTTCTCCCTAAGGTTTAGAACTGGTCTAGTCCTCCCATTTTGTCCAAGTGGAAGCAGCTCTAGAGATCTTGTGCATCAGCCTCAGAGAGTGCCCTTTCCACTCCCCTACAGCACGTGCTGGGACAGATCATCTCCAAGGATGACTGCCATCAACTCCTTCCCTCCCTGGACAAACACGGCACTCCTCACATCAAGTAGAGCCTGGTTCCCCTCCTTGAATCTGAGCTGGCCTTGTGACTTGCTTTGCCCAATAGAATGTGGCAGAAGTGATGTTGTACTAGTTCTGGGCCTAGACTTTCAAAGGACTGGTAGCTTTTGCTTCTTCTTTCTTGGAAGCTAGCTCTGGTGTAAGAAGCCCTGAGACTGTCATGCTAGGAGGAAGGCAGACTAATTATATTGAGTGACCACATGGAAAGCAAGAGACAACAGGCCAGTCTCCACTTCTAGCCCTCCCAGCTTAGGTGCTAGACCTGTGAGTGAGTGAAGAATTCATGTTGGACATTCCAGCCCCAGCATCACCTCATGGAACAGAAAACCACCCAGCTAAGCTCTCCTTAGATTGCAGAATCATGAGAAATAATAAATTGTTGCTGTTTTAAGCCATGAAGTTTTGGAGGGCTTTGTTACACAGTCATAGATAACTAAAACAAGGACTTAGAACTTTAATCCCTTCCATCATCATGTGGAAAACTTCATTTCTTCATACTATGGTCCAGTGAATTTTCTTGGACTTGACTTTCTTAAAGTCCACTCCTTCTCACTGGGGGCAGAGTGAAGATATATTTATAGGGCCTATGTAGAGAGCTTTAAATAAAATAGTACTTACTAAGACACAAACGATGTATAATAGTCTCTTTCAAGAGACTTTGCATTTTGTGCCCTGGAAAGAGGGTACTGAAAGAAAATCTTTTATGTTGGTTTTTAGGTGACAATAGTAAGATTGGCAGGTTAGGTTGTAAGACTTGGATGTCCTTTTCTCATTTCTTTAGTTTATTTACTTTATTTCTAAAATTGAAGTGAATTTTCACTATAATGAAATAGATAAATCTTAGGTATATAATCTGCTGAGTTTTGACAAATGTATAGAGCCGTGGAACTAACGCTCACTCAACAATAGAACATTTACATCATTCCCCAAAGGTCCTCAGGTCCTCTTCTATCAATTTGCTCCCTTATTGGAAGCCATTGTCCTGCTTTCTATTACCATAGGTTCTTTGTGTCTGCTCTTGACTTTCATATTCTGGAATCATATGGTATATATTCTTCTGTGTCAGGCTTCTTTCACTCAGCATATTGTTTTGGAGATTCACCCAGATTATTGCATGTGTCAATCGTTGATATTTAATTTACTGAAGTATACTGAAGTAAAATAACGAAGTAGTATTCCATAGTAGGAGTACCCCACAGTTTGTTAATCGATCCTCCTAAGGATGAATATTTAGGATGTTTCCAGTTTTTATTATAAATAAAGTTCTTGTACGAGTCTTTTTATGAACGTAAGTTTTCATTTCCCATTGGCAATGTGGGAGTGTAAAATGTTTCAGTTTCTCTACATTCTAGCCAACTACTTAATTTTAGTCATTCTTGTGCTATGTTGTGGCATCTCATTGTTTTGATTTGAATGTCCCTGTTGATTAAGGATGTTAGACACCTTTTCAAGCAACTATTTGCCATTCACATATCTTCTTTTGTGAAGCGTCTGTTCAGGTCTTTGCTCATGTTAAAATTGGATTGTTTTTCTTGTTGTTATTGATTATTGGGAGTTCTTCAACCTGGATATAAGTCATTTAATATATGTATTGTAAATATTTTCTCTTAGTCTATGACTTGTTTTTTCATTTTCTTAGTGGTGTTTTTTTTTTCTTTTGTATATTTTTTTATTTTATTTATTTTATTTTTTTAACATCTTTATTGGAGTATAATTGTTTTACAGTGGTGTCTTTTTAAGAACAGAAGTTGTAAATTTTAATGAAGTCCAATTAATCAGTATTTTTTATTAAGGCACACACTTCTTGGGTTCTCCCTAGTAAATCTTTGTCTTGAGGATATTATCCTATGTTTCTTCTAAAAGGTTTATAGTTTTAATTTTTATGCTTAGGCTATGATAAAACATGAATTAATTTTTGTGTAGAAAAACTTTTGTCTTGAGGTAGAGACCAAAATTCTGTTTTTTTCTGTCTATATGTTTATCCAGTGTTCCAGCATTCTTTATGGAAGGATTTCATTTCCCTATTGAATTGCCTTGGTACTTTATTGAAAACTAAACAAATCGAATATATTTAGATCACCTTCTGGATTTTCTATTCTTTTCTGTAGATCTATTTGTTTATCCTTATGCAAGTATCACTTGATTTTTTTTGCTGTATGTTTTATGATAAGTCTTGAAATCAGTTATTGAGAGTCCTCCAAATTTGTTCTCATTCAAGATTGTTTTGGTTATTCTAGGTCCTTTATATACGTTTTAGGATCAACCTGTTAATTTCTATAAAAGTTCCTGTTGAGATTCTGATTTGTATTGCATCAACTCTGTAGGGCAATTTATAGAGAATTGACATATTAACAATATGAATCTTCCAATCAATGGCTGTTTCATATCTCTCCATTTATTTAAAATTTCATTAACTTCTCTCAGCAATGTTCTTAGTTTTCAGTGCTTTTGCATGTCTTTTGTTAAATTTACTCCTATATTTTTTTGACATTATTACAAATGGATTTTTTAGAAAATTATTTTTCAGTTGAGAAATACTATTTATTTTTGTATAATAAGGATACCTTGTATCCTGTGATCTTACTAATTTTTTTGCAGATTACCTAGATTTCTCTAAGGAAACAATCATATTGTTTATGAATAAAGACAATTTTACGTATTACTTTTCAATTTTTATGATTTTACTTCTTTTCTTTGCCTTATTGAACTGGATAGAACTCTCAGGACAATGTTAAATAAGAGTGGAGAATAGATATCCTTGACTTGTCTCCATTCTTAAAGGAGCAGCATTTAATATTTCACTGTAAAAAATGACTTCAATGTAGGTTTTTCATAGATATGCTTTATCAGATTGAGGAATTTATGTTTTATTCCCAGTTTTCTGAGCTTTCTTCACAAGAGGTCTTTTCTCTTGATAATGTATTCAACTTCTAATAAATATAGGAATATTTAGATTTCTATTGCTTCCCTTTTTCATTTTGAAAAGTTGTGTTTTTCAAGAAACTTTTGTATTTCATTTAAGTTGTCAAATTTATTAACCTAAAGTCGCTTGTGACATTACCATATGCTTTTAGTATTTGAGGAATCAGCAATGATATCCCTTCTTTCATTTACAATATTGGTAAATTTTTTCTCTATTTTTTTCTTGCTTGGGGTTTATTAATTTTATTTTTTAATATATTCTTGTAGCTAATTTTTTAAAATTAATTAATTTATTTATTTTGGCTGTGCCAGGTCTTAGTTGTGGCATATGGGATCTTTAGTTGTGGCATGCGGAATCTTTTTAGTTGCAGCATGTGAACTCTTAGTTGTGGCATATGAACTCTTAGTTTTGGTATGCAAGCTCTTAGTTGCGGCATGCATGTGGGATCTAGTTCCCTGACCAGGGATCGAACCCAGGCCCCTTGCATTGGGAGTGCAGAGTCTTATGCACTGGAGCAACAGGGAAGTCCCTTATTAATATTATTAATCTTTAAAAAGATTAAATTTTGACTGTATTAATTTTCTTTATTGTGTTTCTATTATATTGATTTTTGCTCTATTTTCATTATTTCCTTCCTTTTATTCACCACTTCTTATAAATATATCACTACATGTAAAATATAAGAATTTCTACTTACTTTGGATTTAGTTTGCTTTTCTTTTTCTAGCTTTTTAAAGTGGAAGCTTAGATAACTGTTTCAAAGCCCATCTTCTTTGCTAATATAAGCATTGAAACCTATACATTCCCCTCAAAGAACTGCTTTAGCTGCATCTCACAAAATTTCATATGCCTTATTTTCATAAGTATTCAGTTTTAAATATTTTAGAATTTCTATTTCTCATACACTTCTGTATGGTTGTCTTGCATATCTGTACATCTTGCATATAGAAGCATTGGCAGGATGTCTGAACAGCAATTAGCCTTAGAAAATAGAGATAGCATCTCTCTGGAGCAGAGGAAATGTTTGTTGTCTAATATAGTAAAAATAACTCCCTCTGAGGAAAAGTTGGACAGCTTTGCTTGCAGAGTTTTCTAAGCTCAGGGTTCCTCAAGTATCACACAAAATCACTGTGTGTATAGCATGCATTTGGGCTGTTCCATATTTCACCCATGGGAATGGAGGGACAAGGGGAACATAGGTGAATGGGAAGTTCATGCTGCTTGTTACTCCTTTGTCTCTAACTGAGGAGTATTGTGTCTTCTGCCAGCATGCATGAAACAGTGGCAGGCTAACTTCTTAGCTTGCAAGTAAGATAAAAGCTCAGACCCTTCACAGGTTTTGACAAGTTCCCTTGGGATTCTTTCTTTGACTCATGCATTAGTTAGAAGTATTTGTTTAATTTCCAAATATTTGGTACATTTTTTGGATCTCTTAATCCTATTGATTTCTAATTTAATTCTGTTGTGGTTAGAGAACATACTGATACGATTTCAACCCTTTTAACCCATTGAGACATTTTATGTCCCAGCATAAATTTAATTTATGTTTAATTTAATTTCCAAATATTTGGTACATTTTTTAATTTAATTTCCAAATATTTCCAAATATTTGGTACATTTTTTGGATCTCTTAATCCTATTGATTTCTAATTTAATTCTGTTGTGGTTAGAGAACATACTGATACGATTTCAACCCTTTTAACCCATTGAGACATTTTATGTCCCAGCACATTGTATCCAAGTGAATGTTTCATATGCACATAAACAAGGTATATATTTGCAGTTTATGGTTGTCATATTTATTGTTAATCAGTCAATTGTTAATTTGTTTAAATCTTCTGGTGTTTTATCAAGTTATATAATTGTCATATCAATTATTGAAAAAGTGTTAAATTCTCCAACCACGATAATGGATTTGTTTATTTCTCCCTTTAGCTCTGTCAGTATTTTTTTCATATACTTTGAAGTTCTATTAAGTGCATATATATTTAGGATATGATGTCTTCCTTTTAGTCATTGAGAAATGTCCTTCATTTTCTTTGGTAATTTTCTTTGTTTTGAGGTTTACTTTGATAGGAATATAGGCACAACAATTTTCTCAGGTTTATTATTTGCATTGAACATCTGTTTACATATTACCACTTACAAATAATCTGTGGTTTTGTGTATAAAGTATGTCACTTCTAGATAGAATAGGGTTGGGCATTGCATTTTATATCTTGTCTGACTATTACTGCATTTTACTTGGAAGGTTCAGTACATTTACGTTAAATGTAATTACTGATATGGTTGGGTTTAGATGTATCAGCTTGCTGTTTGCTTTTTTAGTTATTGCAACTGGTTTTGTATATTTGTTGTTCTTCCTTCTTCCCTTCAAATGGATTAATCAGATATTTTCTAGTGTTTCATTTTATCTGTTGATGTTTTAGCTAAACCTCATTGTATGTTCTGAGTGTTAGTATATACATACTTATTACAGTCTACTTAGAGTAAATATTGTACCACTACCTATAAAATACAAGAACTTTCCAACAGTAAAAACTCTATTCCTTTTTTATGGTTCTTTATGCTATTGTGGCATATATTATGCATCTGTGCACATAATAAATGATATAATACAATGTTATTCTTTTTGGTTTAAACAGTCAATTATTTTTTATTTTATTTTATTTTATTTTTTTGCGGTACGCTGTCCTCTCACTGTTGTGGCCTCTCCCATTGCGGAGCACAGGCTCCGGACGCGCAGGCTCAGCGGCCATGGCTCATGGGCCCAGCTGCTCCTCGGCATGTGGGATCTTCCCAGACCGGAGCACGAACCCGTGTCCCCTGCATCGGCAGGCGGACTCTCAACCACTGCATCAGCAGGGAAGCCCAACAGTCAATTATTTAAAAAATTATTTTTAAAACTAACACACAGTAGAATGGATACTTTTTCATACATTTTATTATGTTTTTAATTTAAAATTTTTGTACTGAGGATATTAGTTACAGGTGTACAATATGGTGATTCACAATTTTTAAAGGTTATGCTCCATTTATAGTTATTATAAAATATTGGCTATATTCCCTGTGTTGTACAATATATTCTTGTAGCTTATTTTATACACAATAGTTTGTACCTTTTAATCCCCTACACCTATATTGCTCCTCTCCCCTTCCCTCCCCCAACTGGTAACCACTGATTTGTTTTCTATATCTGTGAGTCTGTTTCTTTTTTGTTATGTTCACTATTTTGTCTTCTTTTTTAGCTTCCACATATAAGTGATATCATATAGTATTTGTCTTTCTCTGTCTGACATTTCAATTAGCATAATATCCTCCAAGTCCATCCATGTTGTTGCAAATGGTAAAATTTCATTCTTTTTTTATGGCTGAGTAGTATTCCATTGCATATGTATACCACATTTTCTTTATCCATTCATCTGTTGATGGACACTTAAGTTGCTTCCATATTTTGGCAACTGTAAATAATTCTGCTATGAAAATTGGGGTGCATGTATCTTTTCGAATGAGTGGTTTAGTTTTTTTCAAATATATATCCAGGAGTGGAATTGCTATGTCATATGGTAGCTCTATTTTTGTTTTTTTGACAAACCGCCATCATGTTTTCCACAGTGCTGCACCAATTTACTTTCCCACCAACAGTGTAGGAGGGTTTCCCTTTACTAACATTTGATCTGTGTTCTTTTTGATGATAGCCATTCTGATAGGTGTGAGGTGATATGTCATTATGGTTTTAATTTGCATTTATCTGATGATTAAAGATGTTGAGCATCTTTTCATATGCCTGTTGGCTACCTGTATGTCTTTGGAAAAATGTCTTCTCCCCATTTTTTTAACCAGGTTGTTTATTTTTTTGATGTTGAGTTGTGTGAGTTGTTAAAGTATTTTGGATTATTAACCCCTTATCTGTCATACCATTTGCAAATATGTTCTCCCATTCAGTAGGTTGTCTTTTTGTTTTGTTGATGGTTTCCTTTGCTGTGCAAAAGATTTTAAGTTTAGTTTTAGGTCCTATTTTCTTTCTTTTTGCTTTTATTTCCTTGCTTTAGGAGGCAAAGTCAAAAAAATATTTCTATGATTTATGTCAAAGAGTGTTTTGTCTATGTTTTCTTCTCGGATTTTTATGGCTTCCAGTCTTATGTTTAGGTCTTCAATTTATTCTGCATTTATTTTTGTGTATGGTGTTAGAGAATGTTGTAATTTCATTCTCTTACATGTAACTGTCCAGTTTTCCCAGCACCACTTATTGAAGAGACTGTATTTTCTCCATTGTGTATTCTTGCCTCCTTTGGAATTGACACATTCTTTTGGTGTACAGATCTACCAGTGTTAACACCGCTGCAGATTTGTGTATCCATCACCATGGTCAAGATTCAAAATAGTTCCAAAAACTTTCCTTGTGTTGTTCCTTTGCAGTCATACCCTCCCCATCCCTAACCCTTGGCAACTACTGATTTGTTTCCATCACTATAGTTTTGCCTTTTGGTGGCTATCCTATACATGAACTCTGTAGTATGTGACCTTTTGATACTGGCTTCTTTCACTCAGCATGCAAATTGTTGCATGCATCAATAGTTTGTTACTTTTATTGCTAAGTAGTATTCCATTATATGAATATGCCACAGTTTTCATATCCATTCATATTCACATAGAGGGTTCTTGGTATATGGGGGCCAAGCTAGGAGAAAGGTCTGAGCATGAGGGGCAGTAATACACAACAAGTTTCATTAGGTGGTGCTTTAACAAGGTTGCATGAGATAGTCTCACAACATGAGACTGTCCAGAGGCTTACGGTGAGGGGCCACCATCTAGAAAGTGAAGAGGGCACGAGAACTCCCAGGGGAGAAGGGGCCAGAGAGAGGACTTAACGTGTCTAGATAAAGTTGCTCAGCAACATGGCAGGGAGTCTCTGCATCAGAGAACCCAGAAGGGCAGGAGCAGCCTGGGCCTCATGAAGGGCACTGTCATATTAATAGTTAACATCTGTTGGGTGAGGTTTTGTAGGGTATTCAAAGCAGACTCTAAGTGGCTAAGGATTTGCTTGTTTGAGGTATTTTTATTTTATATTTTTGTGGTACGCGGGCCTCTCACTGTTGTGGCCTCTCCCGTTGCGGAGCACAGGCTCCGGATGCGCAGGTTCAGCAACCATGGCTCATGGGCCTAGCCGCTCCGTGGCATGTGGGATCTTCCCGGACCGGGGCATGAACCCGTGTCTCCTGCATCGGCAGGCGGACTCTCAACCACTGCACCACTAGGGAAGCCTGCTTTCTTTTGATTAGTGTTTGCTCTGTATATATTTTTCCATTATTTAAATTTTAAAATTTATTTATTTTTGGCTGTGTTGGGTCTTCATTGCTGCATGTGGGCTTTCTCTAGTTGTGGTGAGTGGGGGCTTCTCTTTGTTGTGGAACGTGGGCTCTAGGTGCATGGGCTTCAGTAGTTGTGGCACGCAGGCTCAGTAGTTGTGGCGCATGGGATTAGTTGCTCCATGGCATGTGGGATCTTCCCAGACCAGGGCTCACACCTGTGTCCCCTGCATTGGTGGGCGGATTCTTAACCACTGCGCCACCAGGGAATTCCCCCATTATTTAACTTTTAACTTACTGATGATATCATTATGTTTGAAGGAAGATCCTTATAGATAACATATAATTGGATTATATATTTTAAAAAATGCATTCTGACAATCTCTGTCTTTTATTTTGTATGCTTAGATCATTTACCTTTAATGTAACTATTGATATGTTTGAATTTAGGTCTATCGTTTTATTCTTTGTTTTTTGTTTGTTTGCTCTGTTTATCGTCCGTGAGTTTCCCCTTTCCTGTCTTCTTTTTGGTTATTTAAACAATTTTTATTCTATTTTTTGTATTGTGTTTTTGACTATATCTTGTATGTTTTTTTGTTTTTAATGTGGTAGCTCTAGGGATTACAATATACGTTTAATTTTTCGCAATCTATGTAGACTCAATATTTTAGCACTTCATTTGGAATGTATAAGTCTTACTACTATATAGGTCTCTTCATTTCCTTTATGTTGTAGTTTTCTTATGTTTCTTGTGTTTCTACACTCTTTGAAAACTCCATTATAAAATGTTGTTTTATCTTCAACCATAAAACTTATTTTAGAGAACTTAAGAGGAGAATATGTTACCCTACTTCTTCAGATATTTTCAATTTCTGTTGCTCTTCTTTATGCTCTTTGAAATTTCTTTCTGGTAACATTTTCTTTATGTCTGATTAACTTACTTTAGCAATTCTCTTAGAGTAGATCTGCTGGCAATGAATTCTCTTAGTTTTCCTTCAACTGAGAATGTCTTTATTTCATGCTTTTTTGAAATATAATTCACATATCACAAAATTCACCTTTTAAAACCTTAAAAAAATTTGGTGGTTTTTAGTGTGCTTACAAAGTTGTGCAACCACCACCACTATCTGATTCTAGAACAGTTTTATTGCCCAAAATAAGCCCTGTACACATTAGCACTCACTCCCCACCCCGCTCTACACCCAACCCTTGGCAACTAGTAATCTACTTTCTGTCTCTATCAACTTGCCTATTCTGAATAGCTCATAAAAATGAAAACATAGACCATGTAGCCTTTTCTATCTGGCTTCTTTCACTTCACAAAATGTCTTTTACGTTCATGTATATTGTAGCATGTTTCAGTATTTAATTCCTTTTTATGGCTGAATAATATTTTATTGTACAGATGTAACACATTTTGTTTTGATCCGTTTATCAACTGATGGACATTTGGGTTGTTTCTACTTTTTGGATATTATGAATAATGCTGCTGTGAATATTCATGTACAGGTTTTTATGTGGACATATGTGTTCAGTTCTCTTGGGTATATATGTAGGAGTGGAATTATTGGGTCATATGGCAACTCTATGTTTAACGTTTTGAGGAACTGACAAACTGTTTTCCAAAGTGGCTGCAAAATTTTACATTCCTTCAAGCAATGTATGAGTGATCAAATTCTCCACGTTCACCAACATTTGTTATTGTCTGTCTTTTTTATTATAGCCAGCCTAGTGGGTGTGAGTTGGTATCTCACTGTGGTTTTCATTTGCATTTCCTTAATGACTAACACTGCTGAGCATCTTTTCACATTCATCTTCATTTCTGAAGGATATTTTTCCTGGATATAGAATTGATGGTTAACAGTTCTCTTATTTGAGCCTTCATGAGATGAGATGGGGAATTCACTGTTGTTTGTATTGTTTTCCCTTTTTAAGTGATGCATCATTTTTCTCTGACTGCTTTAAATATTTTTTCTTTGTCTCTAGTTTTCAAAGTTTAATTGTGACGTGTGTGTGTGTGTGTGTGTGTGCATCAGTTTGAGTTTTCACCGTTTGGGGTTCTCTTAGCTTCCTGAATCTGCAGGTTTATGGGTTTTGGTTTTTGCCAATTGGGGGAGTTTCTATGCATTATTTCTTTAAATATTTTTTTCTGCACTGAATGCTATATCCTCTTCTTCTAAGACTTAGATAACAAATCCTAGACCTTTTATTTTTATCCCTCCTGTTCCTTAGACTCTGTGAGTTTTTAAAATCAATATTTTTTTTCTCTGTTGTTCAAACTAGATTCTATTGATCTAGCTTCATATTCACAGATTCTTTTCTCTATCATCTCCATTATGCTTTTGAACATATCCAATGAGATTTAAAATTTCATATATATATTAGTTCTAAAATTTCTATTTGGTTCTTTTGTGTTTCTTATATATTACTATATATGTTTTCTTTTATTTTTGGTTGAGACTTTTGTATCTTTTTAAGATTATTTGCCCTTACTAGTGTGATCATTATCAAAGTCTTTGTCAGATAAATTTAACTTCTGTGTTGGAACATTTCATGGTTGAGTGAGTTCCAACATCTCACTGTTGGCATCTGTTTATTGCCTTTTCCTATGTGATTTGAGATTTCCCTGGTTCTTCATATGTCATATAATTTTATATTGTATCCTGGACATTTTGAATACTGTGTTATACAACAATGACCTTGTTTATACGTTATGAAGGACATTGCTCTCTTTGTTTTAGCAGGCAGTCAACCTGATTAGGTTTTGGCTATAAATTCTGAGTAGCCTTCTATGGGATGTGGTTTCAGTATTAGTTCCAAAGCTTTTGTAGTCTTATTAGGATCTGTCCCATATGTGTGCCACCCAGTGGCAGTCTGGGATATGGGGAGTGTTCTCTGTTAGTCTTGGTGGGCTGTTTAGAATCAGAATCATGCATGCATAGCTTATGATCTCAGGAGTTCATAAACAACTTAATGACATTTTCCTAAGCTCCTCCCACTCCACAATCTCTCTGGTACCTTTTAGTTCTCTGGGACACTCCTGTTTACTCCTCCAGCCAGAAATCTAGATTTTTATTTACCTTGCTTTCACATTCACTTTCTGAAACTATGTCCATGACTAAGGTCAACCAGTTGGGGAGAGAGAGGGCAAAAAATTAAGAGGAATATGCACCAACTTCTTGGGAATACACCTCTTCTTCTTGTATAGGAAGACTCTTCTCTCTCAGAGTTTCAAGTTCCTGAGAGTCCTGGCTGCAACTGCCTTCATACTAGGAGACACCTTTCCTTCCTTTGAGCCTGAACCAGGGGCTTTTCTTGGTGCTTTTTCTGTCTATCCTACTTCTACTTCTAGATTTCAGGTTGCCTTGAGATTAGGCCAGGAGATACCAGAGAGAAAAATATTTATGAATGAAATATTGAATAAAAACGGAGACACTTGACACCTTATGTTAAACATGACTTTAGTAAAAATGCTTTAAAACTTTCATCATTAAGTATGATGGTACCATAGCTTTTAAAGTAAATACTTTAATCAAGGCATTATTCCTAGTTTGCTCATTGTTAAGAGATGTTTTATCATGTGTATAGGCTGAATTCTACTGAATGCTTTTCTTTTAACCTATTGAGATAATGATATAATTTTCTCATTTGTTAATGTGGTGAGATATTTTAATAGATTTTCTGAGTTGAGCCCTTTTGTATTCCTGGGATAAAGATACTCTTAAATTAGACATAGATGAGATGATAAAATTTATTCCAAATTTTACATAAAAATGAATTAACTAAACATGATGGTTAATTTTAAGTGTCAACTTGACTGGATCACGGAGTGCCCAGATATTTAGCTAAACATTATATATTCTGAGTGTGTCTGTGAGAGTGTTTCCAAATGAAATTATCATTTGAATTGGCAGACTTGGTGAAGTAGTCTGTCCTTCCCACTGTGGGTGGGCATCACCCAACCACTGAAAGCCTAAACAGAACAAAATGGCAGAGGAAGGAAGAATTCAGTTCTTCCTGCCTGAGTGCTGAGCTGGGACATTGATCTCTTCCTGCCTTCAGCACTCTTAGTTCTCGGGCCTTCAGACCTGAACTGGAATCTACATCATTGGCTCCCCTGGTTCTTATGTCTTTGTACTCGGACTGAATTACACTGCTAGCTTTCCTGAGTTTGGGTCTCCTTCTTGCAGATTGCAAATCGTGGGACTTCTCAGTCTCCATAATTGTGTAAACCAATTCCTTATGCCTCTCTCTTTCTCTTTCTATATATGTAACAAAGAAGAACAAACCTGAAATACACATGGCAGCTTATTCTCAAGGCTCTGCCTCCCAGGCTTGACCTTAAAGTTATAACACTCTTCATTCATATACAGACTAAAAAGTTGTGGAACAGAGAATATCATTTGTCATGTTGGAGGTTTACAGGAACATTGTGACCTGACCTATGTGGACAGGTGCAAGAACAAAGGAGTGAACAAATCAAGAAGTTTGCAACAACCAGCCACGCTTCCTCCCCTCTTAGTACAAAAGAAGCCTGGATTCTAACTGTAAGATGGTTCTTTGGGACACTAGTCCACCATCTTCTTGGTTTGCTGGCTTTCTGAATAAAGTCACTATTCCTTGCCCTAGCACCTTGTCTCTTGATTTATTGGCTTGTCATGTGGTGAGCAGTATGAGCTTTGACTAGGTGACACACACACACACACACACACACACACACAATTTGTTCTGTTTCTCTAGAGGATATTGACTAATACAGCCAGTATCACATTGGTGGTCTTGGTGTATTAAATGTTTTAGTTCAGAGGGTTTTACAATTATATTTTTCACAGGTTTCATTAGTTGTGTTTTTCCTGGAGCTTTAAATACAAAATGTTGCTTTTAATATGAAACTCAAATCAAACCTTATCTTTTCCCTAAGCTTAGTTATAAGACATGAAACTGGGCTGCTTTTCATGTTGCTGGACATCTAACCAGGATAGGCAGCTGCCAATAAGGGACAAGGTCTTAAAAAAGCATGCAAGAAACCTCTGTTTTTGGCTATGACAGAATAACTAGTACTAAAGTTGCCTTCCCACCAAACACTACTATAAAATTGGACAAAACATATGGAGCAACTGCTTTCAGGCACTGAACAACACAGAGTACAGATGTAACCAAGCAGGACCCTATGGGGCGTTCCTGGGACACACCCCTCCCTCATATCCTCTGCTTTATCTCCTCTCTGAAGTACCCAGATAATAGTATCTGATGCATATTTCTTGAGTTTTTCAGATGCTAAAACCAGCACCAAATGGAAGAAATTAACTACTTGATAATCATGAGCACATAGACCCCAGACCTTCTGATGCCTAAGGATTGATCACCTTCAACAAATCAGAGAATTGTGCACGAGCTGATCACTTACCCTGGGTTGCCCCTCCCTGATCTTGCCTTTAAAAATGCTTTGCCAAAACCCTTCATGATGGTCGGGGCCTTTTTGAGCACGAGTCACCTGTGCTCCTTTCTCGGCCCAGCAAAACACCTTTCTCTGCTCCAAACTCAGACGTTTCAGTTTGTTTGGTCTCTTTGTGCATTGAGCACACAAACTTGCATTTGGTAACACAGAACTGTGATCCTTGAGAGAAGGGAAACACACAAGTTGTGCACAAAGAGTGCCCTAGCTTTCTTCCTCAGCACCGTTCTTGCTGCAATACAGCAAGGTGGAGCCAAAGGAAAAGCAGTGATCTTAGCTGAGGATACAGAGATCAGAGTTCTGGACTACTGAAGTGCCTGAAATTTATAAGGGAGGGTACAAGAGAAGAGGGAGCTGAGCAGATGGGGGCCATGGAAGTTTAGGAATTTGTGACTCCTTGGCAGATGCTGGGCTCTTGACAACAGGGACATTTAACCCTATCTTTGCTGTCCTCTGAAGTTTCCTAACCAACTATCAGCTAACTTTTTTGGTCCTCCATGGTGCAGACCATGCTGGGACCTTCCTTCTACCCTTCACAGAAGCCTTATTCAAGTTCTCCCCAGTCTGCTTAACCACTCTGCCATCCAGTTCGTAGTGATGCTTCCTGAGAGGTGATCTTCTTTGATGCTCTCATAGTCTTCCTGTTACGCTTCTTTTTACCAAAATTATCTGAGCTATTAGTTTCCTTAATGAGGCTTTGTCACCATCTTGCCTGAAAGAGCATCTCTCTGTCCACTTACCCTGTTTTGTTTGTCTTCATGGCACTTATCAATATCCGACATTGTATTATATGTTTACATAATTTTTTGTTTATTATTTATTTCCCTAAATAGAATTAAGTTCCACAAGTGTAGAGTTTTCGTTCTAGTACCTGGTGTTACAATAGAGCCAAAACAGACATCCAGAACAAATAAATGTCCTTGTTGCTTAAGCCAGTTTTATTTGGATTTTTGGTTTCTTTCCACGAAAAGAGTCATCACTGATGCAATCAGCAAAAACTAGGCAGAGGAGACCCCGGCCTTCGTGCAAAATGGTGGATGTAGATTTTGTGGGGAGGGGTCTCTTGTCTAATTCTACACACCAGATGTATTTAAACCTTAACTCTAACCAGCTCTGAATTCTTCCTTCCTCTCTTCTCCCCCAACATACTAGGATCATAGAATTTTAGAACTAGAAAGACGTTGGAATGTATGGAGAATCACTTGCTTGTATGACAAATGATGAAACCAAAGTGTGATTTCAGGTGGTATACCCAGAGTTTCATACCCAATGGCAAAACTGGGACTGCCCCTTCTTCTATAGCACCTGGACTTGATACTCTTTCTACAGAATTGATCTAGCTGAGTGTGTTTTGCTGCTAATTCTATACCAGACTCCTGCTATCAGCCTGTTTGCTTTCTGAGCATATGAGAGAGAAAAGTATGTGAGACACGGAGCCTGCCTAGTAAGAATCTGACTTACATTTTCCAACAGAAGGTCAAGGACTGCTGGAGGGAAGGCCACCATCTGGTGAGCCTTCTCTTTGACCTCTGTGTCCAACTGGTCTCTCTCATCCAGTTAATCTGTTATGTGGATGGGCACTCATGTCTTCAAATGGGATATTTCGAAGTTTCTTGACATCTCTTGAATTTCTTGGCACAAAGAACGAATCATATTACTGGGATAATGAACCATTTAATGACTTGAGTGTTGATTTATCAGACAGTGCTGGAGAGGCCAATTTAAAAATATAAAGTCTTAAGTCACCCAGTCAGGGTGTGTGGTAGGCTAGAGGCTTGGCTCCCGGCTGGGTATTGCTGTGTTAATCATGATGACGCCAGGCCTGGCAGGAAGTGCAAGGAGGAAGGGCCCTCTTCCTCTGGTGAGGTCATTCATTTAAGCAGCAATCATGGTTTTTTACCATGTGCTGGGTGCTGGGGAGAGAAAATAACCTAAAAAGTCAGAATGTCTCCTTCTCATTAGGCTAAGGGAGCCTAAGGTTCGATCTCCTGGGATTCTTGGGGAAGAGTAAAAACCAGGGAAGGGGGAACTACTTGTGCTACAGGCAGCTGGGAGCTGCCAATGGAAGTGTCTCTGTACTTTGCAGGCAAAGCAGTCCTGGCATCATCAAGCCCCATGACTGACCTGGCTATGTCAGCCCCTTCCTCCACACTGAGAGATCCACATTCCACCAAGCGGTGTGAGCTCTTATTTTATAGTTGAAGGAACCACCTCTGAAATGAAAAGACAGGAAAATTCTTGAACTTAAGTAGTGTTAATATAGGTTCCATGCTCTTATTACGTGCATTGATGAGGCAGGTACTAGTCTAATTAATGATTAATGATAAAGAAACTGAGGCTCGAGAATTTATGAAAATCCCTTTTGGCCACACAGCTCAGAGTGGGTGGAACTAGATTTAACTATGACCACCTGACATGGGAAACTGGGACTTAACCACAATGTTGGCTGCCTCCCTTTCTAGAAAAGGACTTTCATTCAAAGAGAATAAGTCATGTCTGCTTTTTTAACAGAAATAATGTTAAAGAAGCTGTGCTGGTAGCCCAGACCCACTTTAAAAAAGAGAAACAGGGCTTCCCTGGTGGCGCAGTGGTTGAGAGTCCGCCTGCTGATGCAGGGGACACGGGTTCGTGCCCCGGTCCGGGAGGATCCCACATGCCGCGGAGTGGCTGGGCCCTTGAGCCGTGGCTGCTCGGCCTGCACGTCTGGAGCCTGTGCTCCGCAACGGGAGAGGCCATGGCAGTGAGAGGCCTGCATACCGCAAAAAATAAAAAATTAAAAAAAATAAAAAAATAAAAAAAATAAAAAAGAGAAACAGCCACAGCATTTCTAGTCAATGAATGAAAGGTGAGGAGTGAGCAACAAGAAAACGTCAGCAAGGCCTGTGAGGAGTCAGCCACTGTTAGACACTCCAAATGCATCATCTTCTTCTATGGGAGAGATTTTCCTTCTTTAAAAATGTGATACCCCTCCTTGATGAGCACACTCTCCCATCCCCACCCCTACTCTTCAATCTGGCTTCTCTCTGCAACATTGTGCATGTTGAGGGCCCCGATTACTTCCATGCTGCTGCTGGCAACGCACACAGTTCAGAAATAGTCTTACTTGATCTCTCAGCAGCTGTCAACAATAGGCCACTCATTTATTCGTGAAAAGTGATGTTCCCTTGACACCATTCTCATCTGATTCTCCTCATACCCCTTGGCCGTCTCTGTCAGTCTCTTTCACTGGATCTTCTACTTTTTCCAGAACTCAAACTATTGCAGCTTTGTCCTGGGCTCTGTCTACACAATTGCTTTATGTCATTCCATGTAATTGTACAGCTTTCAATATCGTACATGCTGATACTTTGTTTTTCTTTAGCTTTTTTTTTGCTTGTTCCATCTTGAGTTGAATCCGTACTCTATTTTTGGTCTTTCTTGTACGCTAATAAATACAATTATAACCAATACTGTCATTGAATATGCCTTTGGCCGTATACTACAGACTTTTATCTTTAGTACTCTCACTGTCATTTATTTCTAATTATCTGTAATGTCAGTTTTCATACTCACTTTAAACCAAGATTTATTTCCAAATGAAGTGTTTATGATATCTAGTTTTATTGAATCCTTTCAGTGAATGTGGCTTGTATCATTTTTGCCTTTTGGAAACTGGTGGTTTATTTCTTTGGTCTAATAAAAGGCCAGTTGAAAAAAATGTTCCACAAGTATGTGAAAAAAATATACAGTCTGTTTACTGGGTGCAATTCATGTTAGCAATACAACGATACAGTTAATTGAATTAGACACAGGTAGTTCATATGAAAAGCATAAGAGAGATATTTAAGTAATTGTCTTATTTAAATCCTCCATGACCTAATCTTTTTTTTGGGGGGGTCTACTTGGTATCCTAATCTCTTAGAGAAGTTTTTAAATCTCTCACCAAGACAGTGGCTTGTCAATTTATCTCATATTTCCAAGAGTTTTAGCTTTATAAATATCAAAGTTTATGCTTCTCTGGTCATAAGGTTTATGACTATTATATTTTCTGTGGGGATTGTAATTTTTTAAATATAAAATATCTCCTTCCCATTTGACACTTTTCACCTTGAATTCTATTTTGACTGCTTTTAGTATTGTCATTCCTGTTTTCTTTTTATTAGAGTTTTCCAGGTATATCTCTATATATTCTTTAATTTTCAACTTTTTTCTCTCTTTTTAAAATTTAGGCTTTTTTTTTTTTGGTAAGTAACATAGAAATGGATTTAAAATATTCCAATTCAGAAATCTCTCCTTAAAATGGAAATTAGGGCTTCCCTGGTGGCGCAGTGGTTGGGAGTCTGCCTGCCGGTGCAGGGGACATGGGTTCGAGCCCTGGTCTGGGAGGATCCCACATGCCGCGGAACGGCTGGCCCCGTGAGCCACAATTGCTGAGCCTGTGCGTCTGGAGCCTGTGCTCTGCAACGAGAGGACTCGATAGTGAGAGGCCCGCGCACCGCGATGAGGAGTGGCCCCCACTTGCCGCAACTAGAGAAAGCCCTCGCGCAGAAATGAAGACCCAACACAGCCATAAATAAATAAATAAATAAATAAATAATTTTTTAAAAAAGGAAATTAAACTCACACTTATTATGATTAATGATTACTATCTTATTTTACTTAAAATACCTTCCTGTTATTTGTTTTATTGTTTTTTGTTACTTTAATTATTTTAGTAGTTGGAAATTACATCTTATTTCTAATCTTTTAATGGTTGGTATTAAAGTTATTTTTTTAATGACATAGTATTATACAAGAGTTTTATACATTTAACTAATACATGTGAACATAGTTTTATTTTTTTATTTTTTTATTTTTTTATTTTATTTTTTTTGCTGTACGCGGGCCTCTCACTGCTGTGGCCTCTCCCGTTGCGGAGCACAGGCTCCGGACACACAGGCTCCGCGGCCATGGCTCGCGGGCCCAGCCGCTCCGCGGCATGTGGGATCTTCCGGGATCGGGGCACGAACCCGTGTCCCCTGCATCGGCAGGTGGACTCTCAACCACTGCGCCACCAGGGAAGCCCCATAGTTTTATTTTAATGTCCAGAATTAATCTCTACCTTTAGCCACCTTGAATGAACAAGACCTTTAGCACACTGTATACTCCCCCTTCCTCCTTCAACCCTAATACCCACAGCATTTTGAAATCATCTGGAATTTTAGTCTGTATTTTATTCATTTTTTCTACATTATGCCCATGCTTTAAAATTTTCCATTCTTCTTAATTGCATTATGCCTCACAGTTTCATCATGGACAGCTACTTAGACTTAACAAGGAATGCTACTAATTTCCTTGCTCACTGCTGTGGCAGATTGTATTTTAAAGATGCCACCACAGAGTCTCCCATCCACAATACTCTTCTTACAGTTAGACCCACATCCTCTCCTTGAACCTGGGTGTCCCTTTGTGAATACCTTGATCAATAGAGCACAGTGGAAGTGATACGATGTGACTTCTCAGCTCAGAGCATAAAAAGGCATTGCCCTTCTGCCATGTTGTCTGGAGAGGTTCACTCTTGGAACCAAACTAGCCCATGTGGAGAGATCACATGGAGAGTCCATAAGTTTTGGCTGATGGCCCTACTGAGGTCCCAGCCCATAGTTAGTATCAACCTCCAGACATCTGAGGGAAGATGGCTCCAGATGCTTCCAGCCCTTACCCACTGAATCACCTTCAGCCTTTGAGTCTTCACCTGAGGCCCCAGACATTGAGGAACAGAGGTTAGCAATGTTTACTGTGCCCTATCCAAATTCCTGACCCACAGAATCTTTGAGCATAGGAAAATGGTTGCTTTCCACCTCTAAATTTGCGTCCCTTGTCGTGAAGCAATAGTAACTTGATGGAGTAATCCTGTTTCTTGTATCCCCAGTGTCCATATTTCTTGATTAACTTTATCATAGCACACTCTCAAGTAAAGTTTTTTCAGAGATGATACATTGGTGATGAATTATATGAATTTTAATATGTATAATTTTTAACCTTACACTTGAAATTAGATATAGAATTCTAGGCTTAAAAAATTTCTGCTAAAAATGTTAAGGGAGTCGTGTCAAGATTTCCAGCATCCCATATTGCTAATGAGCAGTTTGATGGTAGTCAGATATTTATTCCTTTTAAGGTAAACTGTATTTTTATTTTTATAAAAGTTTTTGAGATTTTGGTCTCAGTCCTTGGATACTGGAATCACCAGAATATGTATCTTTTAAAGTTTTCTTCCTTTGGGGCATAACTTCTCCAGGATTCTGGTTGGTCATCATTTCTGGGGAGATTCACAAGAGGGGATGAGTGAGACAAACTATAGTGTCCCCTGTTGGATTGCTGAGACCATGAGTAACACTCATCATCTACCTCTTCCACCACACTTTCGGAATACCCCTATCTCTTGGTGACACTAGCATTTCTACTGGTTGAAATGGCTTGCCTGATGAGGACTGGGAGGGAAGTAACCAAGAACCTCATCCCTTCGAAGCCTGAGACGTGGTTTCCGTGTCTTTAACAGACCGTGATTGCTGTCCTTGCACATTTACTGTTAAAACTGGATACGAGAATAACAAGAGATAGTCAAGTCTATCATCTGGATGCCAAAGATATTCCTCCCTGCTAGGGTTATGTAGCAGGAGTCCTGCCTCATGGTGGGCAGGGCCATCACCCTTACCATCATAGTAACTGCTTCTGTGGTGGATGGTTTCTGGCAAGAGGAGCCCAAAGTAACCAGGTGGTAGCAGTAGCTTTAAGTTTAGTGGGACTCCGACTGTGTCTCCTTGGTGGAAGAATTTCCCCTATAGGAAACAGTACTTCTACACCCATGAGCCTAAAGCTGCATAGAAGGAAGCACAAACACCCAAGTGATGTTGAACAGGGCCACTCTTACTTCCATTTTCCTGACCCATGTATCCTACATCTGGGAACGTAGCATCATAGAATGGCCATGGGTTTAAAGTGTACACCACACTTTAAAGGATGACATTCTCTTTGCAGAGTGTCATCACTAAGCTGATTCCTCAGCTGTACCTTTAAGAAGCCATTCCATTGCTCTATCACCCAGCAGCTCCTGATGGTGTGGCAAGTGATAGGACACTTGGATGCCATAGTCATGTGCTATACAGTGGATCCTTTGGGGTGAGGTGACATTATATGGAATCCCATGTCAGAAGATCAGATGCTCTAGAAACACTTAGATTGCAGTACTGGCTAAGGCCCTGTGGACAGGAAAGGCAAACCAATATCCATAATATATGTTATTTCTAGTCAAGATGAATGTTGCCCCTTCTCAGGTAGAAGAGGTTCAATGTAATCAGCTTACCTCCAAGTGACTGGTTAGTGTTAGTTTCTATAGCTGCCAGTTAGATATCCACCAGTGGTTGCAGTTATACCAACCTTTGGGAGAAGGAGCCCATGTTGTTGGGTCAAGTGTAGCCTCTACTTCTGCCACCACAGCTCTTCCACTGCTATTCCAATCATGAGTCCATTGCACAAGAACCAGGGTGGGTAAGGCCAGAGCCTGGCTGACATCTACTGGCTCAGTTATCCTGTCCACTTGGTTCTTTTTTGTCTCTTCTGCAGTGAATGCTTTCTGGGTGTTAGCTTACTAAGATCCTCATAATCTATGGTCACTCTCATATGTCTATATATATATCTCTTCCCCTGCTCTTCCAATCTTTCTCCTTCCAAGTTCTTAATCAACCAGGATCTTATGATGAATTGATGCTGGGTCCACCATTGCCTTGTGACTGGGTGAGCCTGACAGTCTAGCAGATGATGGGAAGCTTTGGTTGTAAGGTCACTTAATGTCCCATGGTCAGATACTCTACCAGGAATCAGTAGCAGGCCAGGAGGTCTTTTTAAGTGCTCTATGGTTCTCTTCTGTGGATGGCATTTCTTTGCTCTGGAACTACAAGTGTCTGCACTGAAGCTCTTCTACTGCACACAACATCTTTTCCTACCACAGATACATTTAGTACCCTGGATTCTGCCAGGTGATGTGGCCCAAGCAGGGCTGCTTATAGCACAGTCTAAAACTTCTGCAGATCTTTCTTGCTCTGCATCACTCAAAACTAGTAGATTTCCATGTTATCCAATAAATGGGTCAAAGTAGTATTCCCAAGTATGGTTTATGTCATTCTAAAACCTTATTCTCTAGTTATTGTGCTTTGTTCCTAGTGGTTGAAGGTTCAAGTTTCAATAGCTTGTCCTTTGCTTTTGAGGTGATATTCCAGAATGTCCCAGACCAGTGGACCACAGACAACCTTACCAACAGGCCCTTGGATTTTCCTGGATTTTATCTCCTACCTTCTAGATCATGTATTTTAATGAAGTATCTAGAATATTTGCCCTCATTGCTCCAATAAGCAAGGTCCAATTAATATTATGTCATAGTTAGGGCCCAGGGCAGGCAACCTCAAAATATGCCTCAATGGCATATTGATTGTTTTGAATTAAATTTACTTAAGAAATGACCAATACAAGAGGAACATTTTGACCTTCCTTTCTGTCTCCCTGGAAGCAGGAAATAAATCTCGTATGTGAAGGATGGCTTCCCTGTACTGGGAGCTGGAAAGACATCCTTATCACTAGAGTCAGGGAATTCAGGGCTGAGAAGACTATATAAATAAGCTTTGTTACTTCTTTACTAATTTACTACCCAAGCCCAAATTTTGCTAAATTCTTTACTAATTAAGCACCAAACCTAAGTTTCTTTGTCCTGTCATTTCCTCTCTAATATATTGTTTCTTTGTCTAAAAACTATAAAAGCTGCTTACTTTGGCCACTTATTAGGTCTCATTTCTAGAGACTTCCATGTGCATGAATTAAAATGTGTTTCTTTTTCTCCTGTTAATCTGTCGGCATCAATTTATTATTATTCCAGCCACAAGAACTCAAGAGAAGTAGAGGGGGAAATTCCCCTCTCCTCCATCAGTATAGTGGGTCAATGTGATAATTTGTGGAATGTTCCTTCAGACTACATTGCAACAGAAAGCAGGATTAGCATAGTCCTGTCTGGGGTAAGACTGTGAGTGTACTGGTGTCCATCCATAAGAATGCTAACTGCTTCTAAGCCTCCTTCATGATGGGTTTTGAAATAGTGCATTTGCCAAATCAATAGCTATGTTCTACGTATGTTATGTGTTAACATGTTCTAGTAAAGATACCATATCCAGCATAGTTATAACTAGGGCTGCTACTTGGTTAAATTTGTAGTTGTTTACCATCATCTGCTGTGACCCATTTTGTTTTTGTACGAGCCAGACTTGTGAGTTAAATGGAGACCATGACTTCCGTGTCCTTTAAATCTTTGAGAGTGACACTACTTTCCACCCTACTCTTCAGGATGTGATATGTTGTTTTTTATTTATTCTTCAGTCAAGAGTTGGGGGATGGGGCCTCCCTCGTGGCACAGTGGTTGAGAGTCCGCCTGCCGATGCAGGGGATACGGGTTCGTGCCCCGGTCTGGGAGGATCCCATATGCCGCGGAGCAGCTGGGCCCGTGAGCCATGGCCGCTGAGCCTGTGCGTCCGGAGCCTGTGCTCCACAGCGGGAGAGGCCACAGCAGTGAGAGGCCCGCGTACCACAAAAAAAAAAAAAAAAAAAAAAAAGAGTTGGGGGATGAGGGGCAATTTCAGGATCTTTTTCTTGGTCTTTCCTACTAGAATAGCTTTTATTCCATAAGTCAAGAGCCAATGCATGGTCTAAGCTACTGTTTGTGCTGTGTGCAGCCAGTGGTTCCCTAGTCAGGCTAATGATAAATTCAATAATGAGGGCAATGACCATCATGTGGACCCACTGTGAGATAGAGTTGGACCAGGACTCCATTTAATGCCTCATCCCATATACCGCTACTCTGTATCACATGGAGCATGATGGCATTTGAGGTTTTCAGATTCAGTACAGGTTGATGGCCACTCTGATGCTGCCCAAGCTGTGCAAGCAAGGCCAAGAAGCTCACCAGAAAGTCATTCTGGGATTGTTCCTATCCACGATTTAGGCTGTTGAGTTTCTACACCATTAAGCACAGCTAAGATGATGTTATCCTGGAAAAATTTCAGAACAGCCATTATATTCCTTTACCATGTCCATAACCTTTTAATTAACTCATATTTTAGTATTTTCTCTTTCTATATATCTATCTTCGGCTCCCTTTTTCTGTTTTTCTTTTTGTGAAACTGCTAATCATGTCAGTCTTTTGGAGAACTTACAGAGTATAACTCTTCCCTTTATCTCCCTCTCTCTGTTTCTTTTGCTCTGTTTCTGTTCATTTGATAATGGTGAGGTATCTTGTTTCTCTCTGAGTCCTTGAAAATTAATCTAGTACTGGCCATATAGGGACTATCTAGTGAAATTTGCTTGCTAGTGAATGGGTGTTTAATGAACACCTATTATTTACCATATACCCAGTGGTCACTGTGAAAGATACAGAAATGAATAATACATGAGGAGCTCATAGTCCAGGGAAGGAAGCACAGGGCAGCCCGGAAAAGGGAATTTTCTATGGCTGCAGCTGTAGGTCCCAGTTTAGAGTAAAACTCAATAGAGAAGACATGACTGCTCCTGAGCCTCAGTCTCTGAGCCAATATCCACCAGATCAAATATGATGAACCACTGGGGCAAAAGGGGTCCCCAATAGCTTTTGCAACAGGTCCCACTTTCCCAACATGTGTCCCCAGCTCTGGGACTGGGATCCCCTGGACACCTCTCTGGGCAGCAGGTCAGTTAGTGTACGAGGGTAGCTGTCCTTCTCGTCTAGCAGCTCCAATAGCTGGGCAGTCAACCAGCTGTTGCAGATAGCAATTGCTGTTTAAAAGGCCTTAAGCTACCTTTGTGACCATTTTAAACACAATTCAAAACAGTACCACACATTTTTAAACAATTTTACTTAACAGTTCCTTTTCTGTATAGTCTTAAAAGAATGAACACTTTCTTTTTTTTAAAAAAAAATTGAGGCTTGCTACTGAGAGAAAATGGAGAAAATGATGCAGCTTGACATTTGTTGCTAAGCCTAGGAGGTAGGAAGTGAGACACTCGGGCAAGTTCACTGCTAGTGCATAAAGCTAGGAGAGGAATTTATGTTTTTCCTTATTTCCCTCTCCCTCCTCTCAAGAAAAACATCAAAAAGGAAGAGGCAGTGTCACTCCTGTATTTAAAAATCCCCCAAGTGGCTTTCCATCATAATTGCAATACAATCTAAACTCCTTCCAAGATCTCCTTCCTAGATCTACCCCTGCCTGTCTCTTTGACCTTATCTCCTAAACCTCCTTTGTCTCCCCTGCTCTTCTGGTCTTATTCCTTTTTCTGGAACAGCTGAGGGGTATGCTGGAACTGGCTCATGTGTGTTGTTTCCCAACTATGTCTTCTCGTGTACTCCTGCTGCTCAAAGAGGTAGGAGTATTTACACCAGGGAAATTGGCAAACGCTAGAAATCAGGAGCCCACAGCTCCACCCCTGCACAATGAGCCAACTCCTTTTCCTCCTTTGGTTTTTTCTCAGATGTTTCCTCCACCTGGAATGACCTCCCCTCATTATTGTGTCCAACTCCTTTTAGTCCTTCAGTTCATGTACATACCTCCTCTGAGAGGCCTTCCTTGATTACCCAGTTCTAGAGGAGCCACTCATTCACTCATGATCATATATACTGTTTCAATCCTCTGAATATAATTATCAAAGTAACTCTAAAAATGCTAAAAGACATAATTCTCATATAAATATTACACATGTGCCATCATTATATTTAACTCATTCATGACTAGGCTAGTTCAAAAGAGGAATATGAGAAAGTGGGATTTTACAGTCAGTTCATCAGGGGAAAAAATTGCTAAGATAAAATTGCAAAATTAGATAAAAATTGGTTTTGTACTACAGGGGAGTAAAATATGAAACTTTGGGGTTACTGTCTCTACTGGACGGAAAATGATTTATTGTACCTTAACAGTTTTATGAAATTGTAAAATGCCGGGTCCTAATCAGTTGTTGAAATAGATGTCCCGTATTAAGTTCTGAATAATTTTTCTTATGTAAAAAGAACACATCAGCTAGTAATATGTCTTGTTTCTCTCGACGCACCTATCTACCACGTCTGCCTCCCAATAGGAGGCAGAAAAAGAAATAAGCTTCTGGGCATCTGAAACAGTGCCTGGAATAGAGCAGCACTGAATATACATCTGTTGGGTGACGACTGAGGCTTGGTGCCATGGGAGGAAGACCCAGGGGGGAAAGGCTGCAGTGCCAAGTGTCCAGGGAGGAGCTTTGTATAACAGGCCTGATCTGAAAGCTAACTGGGCTCCAGCACCCCTGGCCAGCCACATAGGCTTCCTCAGTCATTTTGGAAACTCCTTTCTCTAGCCTGGAATCAGGAGGGAGAGAGAGAGTGACCCCAACGTACTTAACTTCACTGTACCTTGTTTTCCTCTGCTATGAAATAGGGGAAATGATAGTAACTTGAGATAAGATTTGGTGTAGAGATAATGATGTAAAATGCTTAGTGCAGGGCCTGGTACATAGTAAGTGTTCATTACATGTTTGATATACATGTTTGATTTACATGGTATATATAGGAAGTAACAGTGGAAATTCAGTGGAGGGAGCAGTGCAATCCAGAGTGTGGCTTGGGAAGGCTCTAGGGGGTGAGGTAGGATCTAGGTCTGGAAGAATGGGAAGAATGTCCAAAGGTGGAGGTGAAGGTGGTGGTGAGTAAGGGAATTCCTGGTAGTGGGGGAGCCGGAGTAATGAAACAGAGGTTGAAAGTGGACACCATAAAGGGGGGTTGTGAACCTGTCTGAACCTCAGCTCTGCAAATTGCTAGTTGTGTGACCTTGGCCGAGTGACTTAATCTTTCTAAACCTCAGTTTCTCCAACCATAAAATGGGGGTGACAAGGGTAAAGGTAACTCCCTGGGGATGTTCTAAGGAATTAAGATGATACATGCAAAGTGCTGCAGAAGTGATAGTGATTGATCATTGAGAAATACTCATTTACCTTGTTTTATCCTGCCAGTAAAAAAGCTTGATTTGACTCAGAGTATGTGTTAGAGTTTAATGGGTTTCTTCTCACTTTTCTATTGATAATATGTTTTTTCTTAGTTTTTAAAAATTAATTAATTAATTAATTAATTAATTTTTGGCTGCGTTGGGTCTCGTTGCTGTGCACGGACATTCTCTAGTTGTGGTGAGTGGGGGCTACTCTTCGTTGCGGTGCGTGGACTTCTCATTGCGGTGGCTCCTCTTGTTGCCGAGCATGGGCCCTAGGCCTGCGGGCTTCAGTAGTTGTGGCACACGGGCTCAGTAGTTGTAGCTCGTGGGCTCTAGAGCGCAGGCTCAGTAGTTGTGGCGCATTGGCTTAGTTGCTCCACGGCATGTGGGATCTTCCTGGACCAGGGCTCGAACCCATGTCCCTTGCATTGGCAGGCGAATTCTTAACCACTTGTGCCACCAGAGAAGTCCCTTAATTTTTTTTTTATTGAGGAACCACGAATCAGGTTATTCTTAGTTCTGCATTCTTGCACCTATATCTACTTGAATTTCATTTACTGAAATTGAATTCAGATGGGAGAAATATTGTCAGGAAATAAAATGCTTGCTATGCCTCCACAGGAGGTGTTTTGATTTGATTTTGATCAGAGACAAGATACCTTGTGTGCTTCTCAGGTGTAACCCCCAAATCCCATATTTTGAGGAAATGAACCAACAACTACAGAAGTGATTTGCTTCAGTCACCTGGCTGGGTTTGGGTGCAAACAAAAATACTAAGAAGTTGTAGAGAAATTGAGAACTTTTTGGTGGTGTTTATCCTCACAGAGTGCTATTTGGGCAGTAGAACCAAAAGTCCAGTATCTAAAGAGGGCAACCCTGTAACATTTTCATTAACCAAAATTCCCAGGTACTGCCTGAGCCTGGAATTTTCTCCCAAAGCAGAGCCTGAGATGAGGGAGGGCTTTTGTGTGTTAGTTGTTTTCTGCGGGAAGTTATCCCAGGAATATGAGTGTGGGGACTAAGGAGAGCAAGACAGGGAAGAGAGAAATCTTTCTCAAATAGAGGGATTCTCAAATTGATTACTACTGTGGGCAACTGGGGCTTAACCATTCCAGGACCTTCTGAGGAACCATGCACGTAAAATGTGCTTCAAAAGATCTATCCAGGGCCATAGAAGGGGAGTGTCAACCACCAGCAACTTGAGTCCCCTATTGTTTATGGTTGCCCTTGGGTGCTAAGACCTTCCTAACTTCAGGCTAAGGTGACCAACTTGTCCCAATTTGCCTGGGGCTGTCCCAATTTCCAAACTGAAAATCCTGCATCCTGGGAACACCCTCAATCCTAGAAAAAGCTCGATGGTTGGTCACCCTGGTCCAAAATGGCCTGTGTGGGTTCCTGCAGAACTCAGTGGGTGTCACACAGTGAACTGCTTCCAGGGCAGAAAGCAGGAGGAACACAGTGCAGTGGAGATAAGAAGTCATCAGGCTACACCTTCCCAAAGTTGGTTGCAGCATCAGTAGCTGGAGTAAAAAGTGGGCCATGTGGATGTGAGGTGGGCACAAGGAGTACCCGGGACAGAGTCCACAGAGAGAGGAAGAGAGTCCTACCTGGAGGAGAAGGTGAAGCTACCCACCCACTCTCTGGCATGAGGTTGAAGGTGTAACCCCACAGGGCAGACCGTGGACCAGGGGTAGGTACTCTAGGGGAGGGGATTTTTGACTCAAAATAAGGAAGAATATTGTAACAGTTTCCAAGTTATCAAAATGTCTTGATTGAAAAGATCATTTGCTCCAATTCTCTCATGAGAAACATGAAGCCTAGGACAGGAACTGATGTGTCCCATGTCACCCAGGGGGTTGGAGCAGGGCCAGGATTAGAACTTTAGCTACCTGACTAGCCTGAAGTCAGGAGATGTGAGAAAAAGAATCAGACTACTTCAGGAGGGAGAAAGTTCCCTGTTATTGGAGTCCTTCGAGAGAGTCTAAACTTTTTGGCCTGGCTACTGTGGGAGAGGTTTCATGCTCTGGGTGACCTTAAGCTGCCCCCATCCCAGAATTTTGTGGTACAATGACACATCAGAGTGGAGTCTCCAAAAGTAAAATGTCATAAGAATAGTAAGGGGGAGGTAGAAGAAGAGTTAGAATTAAATAGTGAAGATTCAAACACAGCAGGTGGCACAACCCAATGCTTATTCCTTCCATTCTCTCTGCATTGACTGGATCAGTCTGTGCATGAAAAGTCTGAAGTGTGAGTGCATGTGTTTGTGTACATGTGTGTGTATGTGTGCATGTTTGTATGTGTGACTGCATATGAATGACTGTGTATGTCTGTGTGCATGAAGGTGCACGAGCAAGCACGCGTATGTCTATGCACGTTTGCACGTGCATTCATGTGTATGCAAGTGTAAGTTTGTGTGTAGACAAAGGGAACAAAACGGAAGGGTTGAATTGAGCTCAGATAGCTGAAATGATTCAAGCTCCATCAAAGAAAAACTGAATCGTTTAATGTTGTAAATATTCAAGTCTAAAGGCATTTTCAAGATAAACCTAGGCCAAATGCCTGTTCACAGATCTTTTCAAAAGATGCAAATGAAACAAGCATTTCAATTCTGAATTTTCACAAAGTGTATTTCAGACTCAAGCCCTGAAAGCCCTTTTTCCTGCTGGGAAAGAAAGATTTTCTCTGCAGTGCTCAGCAGTTCTAACTGAAGCTGTCGTCTGGGCCATTGGATAGTGAGAAACTAGAGTTTGAAGGGATGAGGGAATGGGCCAGGGGTAGAGACACAGAGCAACCAGGTGTACAGGCTGGGGTAGGATTCACCCGTTCATTTTCTTTTTTTTTTTTTGCGGTACGCGGGCCTCTCACTGCTGTGGCCTCTCCCGTTGTGGAGCACAGGCTCCGGACGCTCAGGCTCAGTGGCCATGGCTCATGGGCCCAGCCACTCTGCGGCACGTGGGATCCTGCTGGACCGGGGCATGAACCCGCGTCCCCTGCATCGTTAGGCGGACTCTCAACCACTGCGCCACCTGGGAAGACCCTCACCCGTTCATTTTTCTTGTGCGTTTCTCTACTCCTTAAGAAGTAGCAGGCAAGTACCACACATGGGCGGCTCACTGTGTTACTCTTGAGGCATCAGTTCAGTTTCTGGGGAAAGAGCTCAGTTGCTGGACTGACTACACTGCAGTCTCAAGTTCCAGAATTGTTACTTATGCTGTCCAGCCCTGGGCCTGTCTCAGCTTCTTGTTCTATCTGTAAAGTACGGATAAGAGCAGAATGCTCCTTGCTTGCTCCCCACGGGAGGTTAAGTGTGATCATGGAATATAGAAGCTGTTTGTAATCTGTAAAGTGCTCTGTTCAGAAATGCTTAGCTCATCCTGGTGGACACAGCACCCCTCATTATTATTCTCCCCACCCCCCACCCCCATTGGACCTTCAGTCCACACTATACACAATACAGTGTGGGATTTTGTGCTGTTTCCTGTGATAGTCTGTCTTCACAAATATTGGAAGAATCTTGAGGCTAGGGACAATCTCTTTTACTTAAAAAGACAAAAACAAAACCCCTTCCTGTTCACTACATAACTTGTTGATTAGCTCTCCTTATTTATTTATTTTCGATTTATTATATTATTTATTTATTTTTGTCTGCATCAGGTCTTTAGTTGTAGCATGTGGTATCTTTGTTGAGGCACGTGGGATCTTTTGCTGCGGCACGTGGGCTCCTTGTTGCCGCGCACAGGCTTCTCTCTAGTTGTGGTGTGTGGGTTTTTCTCTTCTCTAGTTGTGGTGTGCGGGGTCCAGAGTTCGTGGGCTCTGTAGTTTGCAGCACGCAGGCTCTCTAGTTGAGGCGAGGGAGCTCGGTAGTTGTGGCACGTGGGCTTAGTTGCCCCGCGGCATGTGGGACCTTAGTTCCCTGACCAGGGATCGAACCCATGTCCCCTGCAAAGTGGATTCTTTCTTTACCACTGGACCACCAGGGAAGTCCCAACTCTCCTTATTTAACTATCAACATTTATGTTTTCAACATTTATATTATCCATTTATTTTCACGTGTTGCTAAGGGACACCAAAATTTTTTAAAAATGGGATATTTACTGGCTTCTCTATCTTCTGTAAAAGCATCCATTAGAAGCAAACAGATGTTTTTCATAGGCTTCTGAATGCTTCGGACCTTCGGGGCAGTCACCCTCACCTTGCAGTGATTCCAGAGGCTGAGTCTCTCCAAAATGGGAATAAGGTTACCTTCTTGGGAGAGGCCTTCCTGGATGATCTGAAGCTTTTGGTGAGAAGGAGAGTGGCAAGCAGTTCCTGGAGAAGAACTGAGAACTGTTTGGTGCAAGGAGAAGACTTAGTGATTGTTTTCTTTAGCAAGCCTCCTTAGCACTTTTGGTAGGAGATTATACTGATTTGGAGCTAATTAATTTTATTCAGTTTTCATTTTCTTACTGCTTTCTTCAGAAATATCTCAAAGCTCTCTTTTACTTCATTTTACTTCAACACTAAATCATCATCCCCATGACAAAATCCAAGATAAGCAGATCATGGAGGTTACCTCATTAGTTTAGAATCCTGTGGTAATTGGGAATATAATGACGAGCCCTAGAGAGTCCAATCTGTTGCTAATCCAGGGACACAACCCGATACACACACACACACACACACACACACACATATAGAGAGAGAGAGAGAGAGAGCGAGAGAGAGAGAGAGAGAGAGAAATAGGGAGAGAGACCTTTTACAGCCCTCACAGCACAGATCACTGGGGCACTGGACAGTTTAACAATTCTTTTCAGTAGGGTTCTTATCACTCAGGGTTGTATTGTGAAGGTCCTGAAACTAAAGCACTGCACTAAGAAAAAGGGAGTAGTGTGTTCTGTGGCCGTCCTCCCCCCTCCTCAAATCCCTCACCCTCTTGCCTTTCTCCATCCTTCACTTTATCCCAGCTCTCACTTCTCCCACACTGCATTTTGCATCTCTCAGCCTTGGGGAGGCTCACCTGAAGCTCAAGATAGTGTCAAGGTTGTCTATTGAGTACTGTACTCCACTTGTTAATTTTAAAAAGCATTGTAGTTAAATTCTAATGTACTTATATTAAAACAGATCATTTATACTTGTATTAAAACAGCAGTATTCCTTCTATACTATTTGGTATAAGACGTTGTTTTTTAACCCTACACGTTTTCTTGATTCTGTGCCTTTTTCTTCTTATCGTGCCCCTTTACCCGCTAAACTCTGTCTACGATCCAAGACTCAGTTTTGTTGTCACTTACTTCTGGAATCCCCCTGCTGATCTCTCTGGCAGAATCAGTCCTCCCATACTTCCTGGATGCATTGTTTTTATCACTCTAATGCATGTCACTTCATGCCATATTATCTCTTTATGGCCTGTCTCCTGCACGCTACTGCAAGGTCAGGGACTATGTCATATTTATCCCAGTGTCTCCAATCTTGCACAGGGCTGGCCATATAATGGAGAGTCAGTGAATGTTCATTAGATTGATACTGATGTAGCATTCTCAAATACAAAATGATGATTCAAATCCACAAAGTAAGAATGCCATTTATCTTCTCACAATAAGAGAATTATGGAATTGAATTTACTTTAGCAGAGCCTCTGCTAAAGGCGCTGGTGTTCCTGTCACCATCAAAGATTCAACTTTCCTTTATTCTCACACATGGGCTCATGGGGGCATTACGATTCCATCACGGCTCACAGCTCTGTGATTGCAAGATCCTCTCTTGCCTCCTGATTTCCCTCTAAGCCTACAGAGGATGACAGGAGGGGAGCTGCTTGTAGAGAGAGACAGACGGCTGGAAAACACACTACCCTTCCCCCTCATACTGCTCCACCTGGAAGCTAGATGGGGTGACTACTGCTATGTGGTGTGAAGGCATCATCCAACCTTTGATTTCACATCTAAGATCAGATTACACAGATTCATAACGACCGCAGCTGGCTCAGAGCCTCTGGGAAGCAGATGGCATTGGGGTGTTCCCTCTCCAGCCTGGGAGATGCGCACTGCATCCAAAGCCTCGGTAAGGATGGGGAAGTCTTAGTCTGAGTTTCCCCAGAAGTAGACCCCAAGGCAAGGATTTGAGTGCAAGCAGTTTATTTGGGAAGTGAACCCAGGAAGCACTGATAAGGGAGGTGGCAGTGAGTCAGGGAAGGGAAGACAGCCAACAAGGGAGAGTAACTGAGTCTCCACGGTGGGCAGCAGGAGTTTAATCTTGTTGGGGACTCTGGGAGACAGGGTGGAACTTGCACCTCAGAGTGACCCTGTCAGATGGATGAGGGAGCTGGGGTCTGGTCATTGGCTGGGGATTGCTCCTGGGGAGCTTAATTCCCCGGCATTTCTGGTCTGCCACATATGTGGGCAGAACGGGCTCCAGTGGCAAGAGGAAACTCTCGGGCAAAGGAATTCAGTCTGGCCAGTGGAGGTTGGGCTGGTGGGCATGGAAGTGCTCTGTGCCATGGGGCCTGCAGATGCTTGCTGCAGGCAGGGTGCAACAGCTCCTGGAGCCTAGCTGGCCTAATGTCCTGTGCCAACCCTGACTCCCAGTTGGAGGGTTGACAAGTTTGCTTGCTGGCAAGGTCACTTCCAGGCCCTTATGCAATTATTACAAACAAACAGCTCCTTTTACTCTTAAATGGCAGGCTGTCAGAGTTTACGAGAGCAAGGCATGAAAATGTTCTTGAAAAGTATTTGATAATCTAGCTTGTATTTGGGCAGTGTTGACATTAGGGCTTAAAAATGTCTCAGAGCTCCTCAGTTGGTTTGATCTCTACCACTCCGATCTTCTAAAGAATAATTTAGTAAATTGGTTATTATGAAAGCTCCACAATGAAATGCAACTGGATTGTGCAGTGCAGTGACGCAACTTCAAAGCAAAGGTGTTGCAGGAACCAGACGTGTCAGAAGGCTGACCAGTCTGCTCTCAGTTTAAAGCATTTGTCCCAAACATGGACTTTATTAGAATAGCAATGAGGGTTTATCAGGAATACTAACAAAAGAGTTTTTGTGCTTTCCTTGCATATTATCCCTTCTTAATGATGAGTTTTGGGGGAATATTATACAAATGTTCAGTTGTAAAAGCTACTCCAGGAGAATGTTATACTTTTGCTTAATATTTAAGCATTTGCTAATCTTTGGGGACCAGAATTAACACTCAACACTAATTTTTTTAAGAAAAAACTTCACAATTGCATTGCCCTTTATTAATCAAGTGAGACAATATCAGTCAAAAACACTTTGTGAACTGTGAAGTGCTCACTCTCATTCCTCAGGCTTTAAATCTTACCTGACAGTTCAGCCTAAGATACGAGTCAGGTTGAAGATCTGTCTGTGAAGGTTCTGGGTGAAGAAATACCAGCTTGGAGAGAGGACAGCAGCCAGGTGTGGGGAGTAACCTCCATCCTGGTAGGGATGCTGAGGAGAAATGGTCCATACTATGGTTTCATTGATCCTGGGGGAGCTCGCTAAGTACAGGGCCAAGGAAGCAGCTATATTTCAGAGGAAGTCATGTGTAATTACACCATTGCTCTTATGCTGTTTTATGGTAGCTAAGAATACTGTAATGTATTTTTAATCATGAGCACATGCCCACAGGACCTAGAGAGAGTGACTGAATTTGAAATTAAAAACAAAAATCCAATAAATAAATCCAACCAGATTTTTTTCAAACACGTTATGCTGTGGTGGAGTGCTGGACAAATTGTTTTATTTCCCCTATTTGCAAACTTGCTCATCAAATTCTCTTCACTCTCATTATCTTCCACTTTGTCAATAATCATTTTCTTACAGCTCTTTCTGACAACCTCTCCAAATCTCACCACACAATTACCTTTTGTCCTTTGCATTTAAAGGTGACAGAAACAAATACACAGCTCAGTGCAGCTCAGACCATGCTTGATTTCAAGATGAATCTTCCAAACTTCCTTCTTTCCTCCCTCCCTCCCTCCCTCCCTTCCTTCCTCCCTCCCTCCCTTCCTTCCTCCCTCCCTCCCTTCCTTCTTTCCTCCCTCCCTCCTTCCCTCCCTCCCTTCCTCCCTCCCTCCCTCCCTCCCCTCCCTCCCTTCCTTCCTTCCTTCCTTCCTCCCTCCCTTCATTCCTTCTTTCACGTACTTATTAAACACCCTCTATGACCTAGGCATTTAGGTCTGTCACTCTGCCAAAACACTCAAGAGCATGCTGAATAAATAAAGATTTGTTGTCTGGCATAATTCTTCTGCCCCTTTGTAGAGAACATGGATTTGTTTGTCTGAAGTACAGGCCATTATTTCTAATTATTTCTCATTTCTAAGTCTTTGTTCTGAGAGCATCAATATGGCAGTTTTCAGAACGAAAAGAAGAAGAAGAAGAAGAAGCAGCGGGCCCTTTCAGTGATATTATACCTCTTAAATGACAAACCTGTAATTTGCAGAGGGAAAATGATTCCCTGAATGTATCTTATATCCTTGAGTTCCAAATTACAAAGTTCTCGCTGAAATTGGTTTCTGCCCAGGAGGAGATAAAGTCAGTCAAGAAGCTGGCTTTCTGATCAACACCTTGCTTCCACCACAGAGCACGTGGCCCCAGCCCTGCCAGACCAAACAAGGAACATTAGAGGCAATTTCCAGTTCTTGCTGGGACCTTCAGTGAACATTCCAAAGACAGGAGACAACAGCGGGCTGGAGAGGTTATTAATATCTTATTTTGTTTTCAGCAGGGCTTACAAGGAAGCATTCGAGGGAACTTGCAGATGCTGGTGGTGGTAATGACAGGGGGCCCAGCTTGCTTTGCTATGGCATTTAGTGAGACCCAGACACACCAGTCACCAGGACAAAGGCATTATCTTATAAAATGAGAAGATGGCTATTGACTTGGATTAAAACTATTGAAACTGCTGATAAGCTTTGACTAATACGGAGTATCTCAGTAACCTTCCTAAACATCACTCGTCCCTGTTGGAGGTTTTCTGTAAAGGAGATGGATGGACTGAGGCTTGCTGAGTCTCTTATTAACATTTGGAAGGAATCAGTCCCTCCAGGCACAGGTTCCTCTTCTTTCCAGTCTCCCTGCACTGTCCCTCAGTGCAGTGCCAAGAAGTCCTGAGGGCCCCCTGGGAGGAGAGGGAGACAGCTTCACCCCAACTCTACTGACAAGGAAAGTGATCTCAGAGAGATTCAGTGGCTCACTTCAGATCCCATCTGGTCTCTTGGGGCCATAATGGGCCCAGGAGTCCTGACGTGCTGTGCAGTTACTGCACTTCTTGCCCCAGCACTCCGGGGACTGTCTAGGAAGCTCCTTTACAACTTTTCTTTGGGAGTGGCGTGAGCACAAGCAACCTCCTCAAAGATTAAGATTCTCTAAACTGCTCAATAACCTGGCCTCTTTGCTGTTTATTTAGTAAAGTCTGCCTTCTGAGAAGGTGAAGCTGAGAGCTAAGACGAGAGCAGGTGGTGCTAAGCTTTCCTCTGAGGCTGTTCCCTAACTTTAAAGCTATGAAATATGCAACGCTATTTTGAGAAATGACCTTTTTAAAATTAAAAAAAATTTTTTTAAGACCAGAGTCTCTCTTCTTGTTGCTTTTTTAAAAATTAATTAATTTACTATTTATTTTTGGCTGCATTGGGTCGTTGTTGCGGTGCACAGGCTTCTCATTGCGGTGGCCTCTCCTGTTGTGGAGCACGGGCTTTAGGCACGCAGGCCTCAGTAGTTGTGGCTTGCAGGCTTAATTGCTCCGCAGCATGTGGGATCCTCCCAGACCAGGGTTCGAACCTGTGTCCCCTGCATTGGCAGGCGAGTTCCTAACCACTGTGTCACCAGGGAAGCCTCTTCTTGGTGCTTTTTAGATGAAGGAAAAACACTTAGGAATGCAGGCATGAGCTTGAATTTTGCAGTTTAGAAATGCTCTCAGAGAATAAAGACTTCCAATTTTAATGTTCCTTATGGCCTAGGAGAATTCTGAATTCTTCCTTGCCATCTTTGGTTTAGCAAAGTCACCAACTATTTCTACACACACACACATACACACACACAACCTTCTACCTACCTATTCTTTTTGGGGGGACAGGGCATATCAGGTGGGATCTTATTTCCCCAATCAGGGATTGAACCTGTGCCCCCTGCAGTGGAAGTGTAGACTCTTAACCACTGGATCACCAGGGAAGTCCCTACCTGCCTGTTCTTGATTTTAAAATCAGATCCTTAGAGTATATTGATGGTCACATTGGCATCCTGGCTGAGATGCTGCCTTGTGATGTGTGAGACATTGTTCTTCCTTCCAACGGGATCACTTGCATCCCAAGGAAAGGACAACTCTCGGGACTTTTCTTTCTTTCTTTTCTGCCGAGTAGAATGTTCTACATTAAAGTTGGTTGAGCCACTTTTACCCTTCAATGTATCAAATATTTCCCTCCTCAGAATTATCTTCTATTACTTGACAGACCATCTCTTGGTGGAAATGCTCCCTCTGGCCTTTTTAACCTGTTCTTTGAATGCACCAAGCCTATTCTTGTTTCAGGGCATCGGTACATGCTGTTCCCTGGGCTCAGATCCCTTCTATCAGATTCTCAAAAGCTGAATCCTTTGCGTCCTTTGATCTCAGTTGGCTCTAATACTCACTGTCTGAGAGATACTGTCTATGACTGCCTGTGTCAGTTCAGGGCAGTAATAGAAAACTTAACTCAAACTGGATTAAATAAGAAGGGAAATCTATTGGCTCACATACCAGGCAGCCCAGAGGCAGTGAGGGTTTCAGAGCTGGTTGACCCAGCAGTTTGATCATGGCATCAAGGCCCCAGATTTTCTCTAGCTTCTCTGCATCCACAGTGTCAGCTTCATCTCACTGCCCACCAGAATCACCTGGGAGCCTTAAATGATCACCCCCAGCTTCTCTCTAACCAGTTAAGTCAGAGTCTCTGTGAGTGAGGGCCTGGGCCAGTGGTTCCCAAACTTGGCTGCACATAGAAGTACCTGGGGACTCCTACTCCCAACAAACATTGTGATTTAATCTGCATGGGATGTGATGTGGGCATTCCCAGGTGATTCAGCCATGTTTGGGAACCATTAGCCTAGGCACTGATACACACATACATGCATACATATATTTCTTAACGTCTTTATTGGAGTATAATTGCTTTACAGTGGTGTGTTAGTTTCTGCTTTATAACAAAGTGAATCAGCTACACATATACATATATCCCCATATTTCTTCCCTCTTGCGTCTCCCTCCATCCCACCCTCCCTATCCCACCCCTCTAGGTGGTCACAAAGCACCGAGTTGATCTCCCTGGGCTATGCGGTTGCTTCCCACTAGCTATCGGTTTTACATTTGGTACATTTTATTTTTCAATTCTTTAACAGCTTCACTGAGATATAATTTACATGCCAGAAAATTCACTGATTTAAAGTGTTCAATTCCAAGATTTTTAGTAATGTTGGCAGAGTTGTATAAGCATCACCATATCTAATATTAGAACATTTTTATCGTCTAAATAATAAATCTCTTAACTATTACTCCCCATACTCCTCTGCCCCTACTCTAGCCCTAGACAAACATTGATCCTCTTTCTGTCTTTGTAGATTTGCCTATTCTTGACATTTCATATAAATGGAATTATACAATACAAAGTCTTATGTGACTGACTTTTTTCACTTTGCATGTTTTTTAGGTTCATCCATGTTGTAGCATGTTATCAGTACTTTATTCCTTTATATTGCTGAATAATATGCAGCATATAGATATACCACATTTTATTTTACTGTTCATCAATTGATGGGTATTTGAGTTTTTTTCACTTTGTGGCTATGAACAATGATGCTATGAACATTCATGTACAAGTCTTTGTGTGGATATATGATTTCATTTCTCTTGGGAAGATACCCAGGAATGAAATTTCTGGATCATCTGGTTACTCTATGTTTAACATTTTGAGGAATTGCCAAATTGTTTTCCAAAGCATCTGCACCATTTTACATTCTTACCAGTAATGTATGAGGATTCCATTTTCTGCACATCCTTTCCAACACTTGTTTTTGTCTGCCTTTTTCATTATAGCCTTTCTAGTGGATGTGAAGTAGTATCTCATTGTGGTATGCGTTTCTTTAATGACTAGTAATGTTGAGCATCTCTTCATGTGCTTATTGGCCACTTGTATATCTTCTTTGGAGAAATGCCTTTTCAGATATTTTCCTTTTTTAAAATGTGTCTTCTTATTATTGAGTTGTAAGAGTTCTTTATACATTCTGGATACAAAGTCCCTTATCAGATTTATGACTTGCAAATATTTTCTTCCATTCTGAGAGTTGTCTTTTCGCTTTCTTGATGGAATCTTCTGTAGACAAAATTTTCATTTTGGAGAAGTACAATTTATCAAGTTTTTCTTTTATTGCCTTTGTTTTTGGTCTTGTTTCTACTAAATCATTAAACATTGGCATATTTTACAAAACTTTCCCCTGTGATTCTAATACAAAGCCAGGGTTAAGAAGTCTTGCCATAGACTGTTTATAGCTCCCAACTCTCATTACTCTCTCTCACATTGCCATAAAAACAATCAAACCCTGATACTGAATATTGTCTGTGAAAACATCTTGTTGGTTTAGTAGTATCCTTGTTTATTTTCTGTCTTCTTCCATTCGAATGTCAGCTCCATAAAAACAAATACTTTGTGTGGTTTCCTGTTGTATTCCCAGCACAGGATCTAGCATATGGAGGCCATCAGTAGAAAGAAAAAAAATGAACGTGCCTAAGAGCTGATCTTCTCCTAGCCATCCTCCAGTACCATCCCACCCCAACGGGCTCCTTGTCTTTTATTCCCAATTTCTGTTGTTGCTCTACCACGCTCTTCTTCACCCAAGCCAGTGTCTGGGAGTTTTCCTCACCCTCCACCAAATCCTCCTGCTTCCTTACAGAGAGAGTTGTAATTCTCCACACATTGCACTGCAGTGCAATCACTCCTTTACTTTTCCATCTTCTCATCTTGCTGTGAGTTTCTTGCGGGCTGAGAGAGATGGAGTCCTCCTGGCTTTCTATCCTGAGCATTTCACCCAGCACTGAGCATAAGCAGGAAGTTAACATGGCTGCTGAATTGAATCAGATGCTAGGGATGTGGAATCTGGATCTGTGAATTAGACCCCGTAATCACGAGCCCTTGTAACGGCAGCCCCAGGACTGTTCTTTTCTCTGATGAGAGTTGAGTGACTGATTCTCTGATGAGACGTCAGTGACTGTGAAGAGGTGGAGAACTGTATTAGGGCTGGAATTTTGATGTGGAGAGAAACCCTCCAGTGACTGAGAGAACTGTGCATCTCTGTAAAGAAAATATCAAATACTCTTTCAGAACATCTGGTGAACTTCTTTGAAGTGACAGCAAGATGTAGAAATTAGCACATGAATGAAGAATGTTCCAGTGACAAATGATCAAGATTAACCTCACCATAAGGCTCAGCCTTCCTGCGACAATGGAAGAACAGGGTGGACGGGTAAACTGGAAAGGCCGAGGAGGGCGGGAGTAGGGGGAGGGGAGTGACGTGCCTTGGACACTGCAGTATTTCAGCATGTCAGGTTCCAAGTGGACCCTGGCAAAGATGAAAACACCTGGCTCAGAATCGGAGGTCTGCTGCTCCCATTTTTTTTTTTTTTTTTTTTTTTTTGTGGTACGTGGGCCTCTAACTGTTGTGGCCTCTCCCGTTGCGGAGCACAGGCTCCGGACGCGCAGGCTCAGCGGCCGTGGCTCATGGGCCCAGCCGCTCTGCGGCATATGGGATCTTCCCGGACCAGGGCACGAACCCGTGTCCCCTGCATCGGCAGGCGGACTCTCAACCACTGCGCCACCAGGGAAGCCCCTGCTGCTCCCATTTTTAATGCGTTGCCTTAAGGAGACTCAATCCAGCCTGAACCTCTTTTAGGCCTGAGAAGGCAGCAAGAGGGAAACTCACTGAGTCAGGTTTTTCTCTGGTGGTTTTTAAAACACAGAGAAGGGGTTTATTTTGATCAGAATAAAGAAAATGATTGAACCAGGTAAACTATTCTGCATATGCGTAATTTCCACAATGTGATATTTAATTGTCACATTTTTCTCTCCACAACCACGTCTGTGATTGTAGGAGTGACTGGATGGCTCTGTGAAGCTGAGGTAGGAGCATGGGATGGAGCAGCTGTGGTAATAAGCGTGTGTTTCTGCAGGCACCCAGGGCTCTGTGCCCCATGGCTTCCATCCTTGGGACAGGCCAGAGGTGCTGGGAGTGAATGCAGCCCTCAGTCCATGATGGATGGGGTTTGGAGAATAAATACCCCGGCTCCCTCTGGGGACTGGAAGAGATGACGCTGAGGCACGTTCGACATGGTCTCTCAGCATTTTCCAGTGACAGTGAACTCCAGTGGCCCACAGTTTGATGATATGCTCTTTATTGGCTGCCTTCTCTTCCCTGTCTCACTTCCATACTCCTGGGACTACTTCCCAGGCAATCCTTGCCCTCAGTTGCCTGTGTCAGGATTTGCTTCCCGCCTAAGACAACAGTATAGTGGAAAATGCACTTTGGCCCTTTTCCCTTGTGCCTGATGGGTTTGTTCGCCATCTCCTGGGGCATGAGGACTGAGCTTCCCAGGCAGAAACCCAAAGTCTCTGAGCTGTGTGAGTGCCCAAGGAGACAAGGGCTGTGCAGTCGAGCCACGTAAAAATTTAATGAGCTTGCTTTCGACACCATCATTTTTCTCAGCAGGTTTCTTGAGTGAACAGGGCCAAATGCTGTATGCAGCTTAGCTTCAAGGGTGACACCAGCCAACAGACACTGCGGCTGTGCCTGTCTATGCAGATGCTGCCAGTGTCCATAGCTGAGCCTCTGCTTTATAATCCTTGCTGGCTCTTTCTGGGAGCAAGCAGATTTTTCTAATTGAGACAAATAATGAGAAAGAAAAAAAGCTTTTTGATCTTATTCATTTCCCTTTGGGATTGTTGGGTCTTGGATTATTTTGCTTCTCCCTGGACAACCAGAAAGAAGATGTAGTAGAAAGGGCTTTTACAGTTTAGTGCAGTCAGATAGTCTGGGTTTTAAAGAGAAGCTGGAAAGTTGGACTTTTATGTGAAATCCCTTCATTTTAAAATGTTAGCTCCTTTCTCCTCCCTCCCTCCCTCTGTTCTTCCTAAACTGTACAGGCCAAGACAGAATTACAACAAAACAAAACCAGTCTGTTGGTAGACTCAACACTTGAGTAACCAGTTTGTGACCTCTGACCTATCCAGATACGTGGGAACATTGTGGAACAGTGTAAGTGGAAAGTGAAAAATTGACCTCTGTGCAGTGAAGAGATGTTTGCTGAGCAGTTTACTCCACGGCCATCACTGTGCCAAGCCTTGGGATTCAGGAACGAATGAGAAACAGTCCTGGTGTGCTGAGGTCTCTCATCTAGTGGAAGAGATTTTTAATTTGGCTTAAGCAAAAAAGGGAAGTTACTGGAAGGAACCTGTGAACCTGTGGCTCTCATGGAGCCCATGGGCAGCCAGGCCTCATGAGAACCTGGAGTCAGGGTCTGGAATATCAGGGCACTCTCTCTTGAACCCTCATAGTCTCCTAGTTCCTCTCTCTCTCTCTCTCTCTCTCTCTCTCGCCCCGACAGGCCAGCTTTCTCTGTCAGGCAGGCACATGGACAGACATGGACTCTCCATAACTCTTTACATACCTCTTTTCTGATCAAGCCACAGACCAGGTTGTCTCCTGATCCAAATGCCCAGGAGACAGCATTGGGTGGTGCCGCTTCCTGGTCCAGTCACATTCAAACATGGCTTCTAGGGATATATCCCTGTGGGTTGATGGGGGCAAATTTTCATAGAAAGGGGGCACAGTGATCTAAAGGGGCCTCCTACAGGAGAACAAACACTTCATTCATTCAAACAAAGCATTTTGAGGGCCAACCAGTTACCTGGTGTTAATCTAGCCTTTGCTGGAGAGATAGTCATATAAACACATCCTTCCCTTCCTTCAGGGAGCTTACATTCTCTTGAGAGTAGAGAGACAAGAAAAGAAAGAATAAAGCAGCTTGACACACTGGCAAGTATCATGAGGGACGTGCAGAGGCTGTGGTGTAGAGAGTGATTGGGGAGGGGCTGTGGAGGGGGAGACCCGCAGCTGTGGAGGGAGGCCGGTCAGGACTGGCTCTCCGAGGAGCTGACATTTAATCTGAGATCTGACAGGTGAGAAGGAGCTGGAGTAATGTGGTCAGATTTACGCTTTGGACAGATGACCTTGGCAGGAGGAAGAAAAGGATTTTTCTCTCTACAACCTCAGGAAACAAAGCTCACTAATTCAACCTGCCAACAGGACAGGATTTTAACAGGGTTGTTTACCAAGGTGACCTTGTCATCTTCAATCAGCCGTGACTTATTTGCATCTTTGAGCAATAAAAATCCACTCTTACCTACGCAGTATTTTAGTTCATAACATGTTTATTCTCCAAGCACTTCTTTGAGGTGCTCAGGGCAGAAATCTGCCTCCGTTTCACAGGAGAGGCGATGGGGACTAAAAGAGACTGTGCCATTTACCTCAACCAGTAGGCGAGGAACCAAGACCTTCTCCCCCCCAGACCACTCTATCAAGTGCCTTGGGTCACATTACTCAGTAGGAAAGTGCCACTTCAGTCCAGAATCACGGTTTTCTCCTGTGATTCCTTGTTCAGTGGAATCAGTAAGAATGTGAGTCTGACTACTTTTCTTTTAATGTATCTCAGAGCTTAGCAATAAGACCCCAAAACCCTAACACTCTTCCCCCGAAAAACCCTGTATGTCCAAACGTTGAAAAAAACTAGTTTTTAAAAATACTTTTTTTCTCTCCAAGGCAACAGATTCTGATTCTATTGCTGCCATGTGTTATGAGCCTGCAAGCATAAGAATGGCCTACATATCATCTTGTTTCCTGCACATCCTGGTTTGTGTGCAAAATGTCACTGAGCTATACCTCAGAATCAGTCAGAGAGCTTCTTGAAAATTCAGACCCCTGGGCCTCTCCCAAGACCTGGCAGGTTGGGGTCCTTGCGGGGAAAGGGAGGCTGCCATGTGTAGGGTTTCCATGCAGAGCTAGGCGGGGCATCCAAAGGGCTCCATCCACAAAGGCTGCAGAGTGGTATATCTGTTTGAGCGATTTTCCACTAGATGGCAGTAAAGTTCCATCTAACTTCTGAAAGGATCTCTTTTTTTTTTTGAAAGGCATTCTAACAAAATCTGCATTATCACCACAATTTTCCAACCGACAGAGGCAAAATGTGCCTTGAGGAAGGGCGGGGGGATGTTTTCTGATTTGCACAAGGGTACCTTATGGGCTAGTGGTTACTGCAGGCCTGAGTCTTAGGACAAAGTGCTGGTGAAAAGCCCCAAACCTACATTTCCAAGAGTGTGTCTTGAAGAACACAAGTTCCACAGGATTTTAATAGGTGTGTAAACAAAGGCTGTGTGGGTCACATATGCTTATCTCTGAGGAGTCTTACAGCAGAGACACAGACCCAATTTGTTAAACCCAGGTGGGCCAGTGTGAAGCCATCAGAAAGGTAGCATTTCCAAAGTTACCCGACCATAACCAGTTCCTCAGGGGCCCTGGCACTGCCCAGAAATCTCTCTGGGAAACATTCTGTGAGGATTTGACCCTAGTGAACTGCTGTGAGGGAGTCACTGGGAAACTGTGTCTACAGACATTTTGCCCCCAGGAGGATGAGTTTGAGACAGTGTCTCTTGCGATCCAACTCTCTTTAGTTCCCAAGTTCAGATAGAATTTGGATAGGGCATTCAGATAGGAAAAGCTAGCACCTTATCTGAGGCTGTTGATTCCTAAGTTCTTTAGAGAGTGAGAAGTGGGAGTTCACACAGGGAAGGATCTACCTGGTACTCTTGGCTCCTAAGTTCTGATTGTCAGAGTTTGCAGACTGAGGGATACAGATATTCGGAAAGGAAAGGGGGCCACGCTCCTCTAAAGGCCTAGTTTTTTGGATGCTTAAAATAGAAGTCTGGACAGATAGAAAAAACTGCTAATAGGATAGCTTCCAACCTTTCCACAGTCAGCAGGCTTCGTTATAAACAGAAGGCAGGGGTGAGTGGAATAACGAATCATGTAGAAAGTCCTGAGAGGAGCCATCTCTCAGGTGCCTCCATCTGAGAAGGAGTCTGAGACACAGTGGGGGAGGGGGGAGGAGGGAGGAGGGTGGGGAGAGGGAGAGGGATGGGGAGAGAGACACTTTTCCTGGAGCTTTTTATTTTCCAACTTGGAAGAGAAAGATCACAACTTCCTGTTCCAAGGGTATCTGGGAGCCCGTCAGGGATGAAAGAAGCCACCTCAGGATAGGTACTCAGACTTCACAGCCAGAGGCAGAACAGTTCTTACTCTGAAAAGCAGAAAAGAGAGAAGTGGGGGTCGGGGTCCTTGGGCCAGTCTTGGAAGTCAAGGGGCTGGAAGATAGCTTTGAGAACCCAGCACACCCCAGGGAGGGAAATTAGAGACCCTGGTCCAAACAGAGCACTCTTTACTAGGAGGGCCTGTGAGTGCCTGTGAGCTGCAGGTGTGTCAGGCTGGCCCTGCTGCCTGCCCGCCCCTCTGTCTGGTCAGAGGGGTTTCCGCACAAAGAGTATCCATTGGTAAACCCTCTTCCTTTTGAAGCTGACTGCGAGTTAATCATCTGGCCCTCACGCCGGTTTCTTATGAACAACAAGCACAAACCATATGTCACACATTTGAACAAATAAAGAGTGAAATTTTATCCATAGGACTGTTTGGACATAGAGGGGGCCCGAGCCTACCAAGTGTGTTGCAAATGACTGCTGGTCATTTTTGAGGTGATTTTTAAGACAGGTAGACAATTGTACAAATTTTAATAGCTGTGATTTATTTTAATGTGAATTAAAAATATATGAAACCTATGACTTTTTTTTGTTTTGTTTTGCAGTACGCGGGCCTCTCACTGCTGTGGCCTCTCCCGTTGCGGAGCACAGGCTCTGGATGCGCAGGCTCAGCGGCCATGGCTCACGGGCCTAGCCACTCCGCGGCATGTGGGATCCTCCCGGACCGGGGCACGAACCCGTCTCCTCTGCATCGGCAGGGGGACTCTCAACCACTGCGCCACCAGGGAAACTCCCTATGACTTTTTAATAAAGTCATGAAACCTATGACTTTTTTCTCTTTCTTTCATAAAACTTATCACTTTTGAATTTAGCCAAATCTTAAAAAGTGGTCTGATTTAAAATCAGTTAAAAATTTTTTTAGGTAAATAATAATAGAGGAGATAGAAAGATCTGGACAAAATTGGGAAGGCGATTTGCAAGTGGCTGAAGTTTGGGAAACACTAGAGTGGTGGAAAAGCCTGAGAGTCCTGACGTGTGTTTCTCGTTAGCTGTGTGACCTTGGGCAAATGATTTAGCTCCTCTGTCTGCTGCCACGTTGGGAAACAGTAGAGAATATCAGATATTGATTTCCTGCCAAGCGGCAAGCCCTGTTCTGTTTGGGGTCCCCAGGGAGTGTCTCAGAGACACGTGCCATGCGGTTGCCCTTTCAGGGTTGATGGGGGGCAGGAACAGGAGGCCCTGATATAGCCGTGCCACTGGTCTTCCCCAGCCATACAAACCCCAGCCCCTTCAGACACGGCTTCTGAACACATCTAGGAGTTAGCGCTTCAGTGCCGCACATCCATTTAGAGGCCGTTATTCTGGGGATGTGGCTCCCCTTCTTGGAGCTCCACGCTGGTGTGTGACCGTGCCTCCTACTCTTGTCTTGTCTTGTCTGTAAGATGACCCGTGATACCTCCATGAATAACAAGGTAAGAGTGTCCTTAGGAGGCTGTGGTTGTGTCCTGTCTCAACTGCCGTGACTCTGGGCCACGGAGTCAACAGCACTGACCGGCAGTGTCACCTGCGTGAGTGACCTACCCCTCTAAGGTTCACTTTCCAGAAGATAAAAACCCAAATTTTACCTTCCCACTCGCAGTGGATGACTGTGCTTGTATTCCTGTGTGATCTTCAACACTGAATGTAGAATTTTAAAAATTTGCCAATTTGATATTATTTTACTTTTTGTTTATTTATACTAGAACAGTTGTTTCTTTTCCCCACATGTGTTTGTCACTTTCATTTTCTTCTCTTCTGTAAATTATTTTTGTCCTTTGGCCCTTCACCCCATCCCCCACCCCCAATTAGGATTACTAGTGTATACTTTTTGTTTTGTAGCAACTCTTTAAAAAGTAATTTTTACTTAAAAATGTTCTGCTTAACATTGCTTACAAACATTTACAGAGAGAGAGAGAGAGAGAGAGAGAGAGCCAGAGAAGCTGTTTTAAAGTCCTTGTCTTCACTGGCTCTGTCATTTCTGAATCTGTTTGGTTTTTTTAAGAGATCTTTTTAAAATTTATTTATTTATTTTTGGCTGCACTGGGTCTCTGTTGCTGTGTACAGGCTTTCTCTAGTTGTGGCGAGCGGGGGCTACTCTTTGTTGCAGTGCATGGGCTTCTCATTGCAGTGGCTTGTCTTTGTTGGGAGCATGGGCTTTAGGTGCACGGGCTTCAGTAGTCATGGTACACGGGTTCAGTAGTTGTGGCTCACGGGCTTAGTTGCTCTGCGGCATGTGGGATCTTTCCGGAGCAGGAATTGAACTGGTGTCCCCTGCATTGGCACGCAGATTCTTAACCACTGCATCACCAAGGAAGTCCCTCTGAATCTGTTTTTATTAAATGATTTTTATTCTAATTATTCTAGTCATATTTTCTTTTTTCTTTGCCTGTCTAGTAGTTTTTCCTCCAACTTTTTATTATGAAAAAGTTTAACATATACTCACCACCTGGATTCTACAGTTCACATTATATTATATTTGCTTTATCACATATCTATGTGTAATAATTTTTAAAATAATGCTGGACATTGTGAATTTTATGTTCCTGATTGCTGGATTTTTTTGTCTTTCTTCAGAGGATGTTTGATGTAGTCTTGGCAGTTAAGTTACTTAAGGACTACCTTGACCCTTTAGAGACTGGTGAAGCTTTGTTAGGTTGGGCTTAGAGTAGCCTTTCCCTGGACTAGTTTATCTCTAGTACTAGTGCATGCCCCTCTTGGCTCCTAACTGAACACCCTGCATGTTCAGCAAAACTCTCCCCTCTTCCTGGTGGAGCCCGAACATCCCCCAGCCCAGGCTGAGCTCCCTTGACACTCTATGCCCAGCCTTGTGAGGTTTCTTCCTACACAAGTGAAATGTAGTGTTTGGCAACAGACTAGAGGGCACCCCTATGCAGAGTTTTGGAATTCTTTGTGTAGCTTTGTCTTTCTAGTTCTCTGCCCTGCAAATTCCAGAAGGCTCAGCCTTCTCAAATTTAATCTCTGAAGAAAGCAGAAGGAATTAACTGAGAATTATTATATCCTATTTCAAAACTGTTGTATGTAATTATGTACAGTAAATTACAGTAATTATTCAGTGGAGTTCTGCTATCAGCATAAAGTTCCTCTTTACTAAGAGAATAGTGAAGACACTTGGCCTGGTATGGTTCATGTTTGTCTTAGTATGCTGTTTTGTTCAAGTTCTGCAGCTCTTCCTCTGTGTCTCTCATTCTTCTTATCTCTTATGCTCTTAATTCTGAATGTCTCCTTATGTTAGGGCTTCTCTTTCTTTCTTTCTTTAAAATTTTTTATAATAAAAAGCTGAAAGAAAACATATATATATATATATAATGTATATATATGTTTTATATATAAAAGTAGAGAGCATAGCATAACTACTCCCACAATTTCATCACCCATCTTCAACATTTATCAACAGTTGAAGGCTCTTACTCCTAATTACAGAGTACTGTCAGATTTTACATCTACAATTCCTCTAAGGCAGTAGTTGTTAACCTTGGCTGCATATTAGAATCACTGGGGAAGCTTTAAAAAACCCTCTATTCTTAGGCCACATTCAAGAGCAGCTAAATCTGGACCTCTGGTGGTGGGACCCTGGAATTCTTAGTTTATAAATCTCCCCAGGGGATTCCAGTGTGCAGCCAGTGTGGAGAGCCGCTACTCTATCATCTTATGATGGGTCTCCATCAGCTGCACCCCCAGGGAGGTCTTGCTGTCTTCCATTAGGGAATGGTGAGAGCTGTCAGCTGGCCCTTATCATGAGGGGTGGCAGAGTCTGGCTGTGCTTGTGGAAGGCTGTAACTCAGCTCTGCTCTGTGACTGAGTACCTTCTGCTTAGGTGTCACTGGGTGCTATCCTCTATTGATGTGATGGAAGGGAGAAGGTGTTGTTCAGCCCTTTGTGGTGGGAACTGTTACTGCCAAATTAGATTTGGATTATGTTAGGGAGAAATCTAGAGCATTTTTGATTAATGCAGTCAACAGCCTCTCCAGCAGCTTGGTGCTACTGACTTTTGGTCATTCCTTCATTTTACTTTGAGCCTTACAGTAACTGCATGAGATACGTATCATTTCATAGATGGGAAACAAGGATGCATGGCATTAGAGAGATGTGCTCAAGGTCATGTGCCTTGTTAGTAGGTTTCAATCCAATGCTAGTTCCCAGGTTTTTTCCCTCTTACCCCAGTGCTCCCCTCCTCATGTGGAGTATCTCTTCTGGACAGGCTATGAGCATGCTGTGGATTCTGGGAGGGAACATGGAATATTACAAGGTAATCGTAGTACTCGGTGCAGGAATTTCATTCATGTGGCCATGAGTTCTCCTAACTCAAGGCTATCTCAGTGAAATACCTGTACTGATAGTCATACCAGGCCTGGTGGGATTTAGGGAAAAATGTCAAATAAATTTAGAGAAAGAAGATGGCCATATCGACGTTGACAGGAGGGAGAAGCATGCTCACGCACTGCTGTGGGAGAGTAAATTCAGCCACTTTGGAAGGGAATTCGATGGCATCTGTTAAAATAAATGTGTAAGCTCCATGACGCAGCAATTTCATTTGTGGATATCCACTCTAGAAAAACACTCACCGGTGCCTGGGGTAGGAAATATAAGCAAGGTTGTTCATCACAGCATTGTTTGTAATAAAAAATTTGAAACAAGTTAAATGTTTATTATTGTAGAATTACTAAGAACTTAATGTTAAATAAATAATGACATAAAATTACTGTGAAATACTATGCACAAGTTAACAATAATAAGTAGATTTATGTGCCCTCATATAGAAAGACGTCTAAGATCACAGTGTAGAGAAAAAAAAAGAAAGTTGTAGAAATGAAAGTACAACATAAAATCATTTACGTAAAACAAAACAAAGGTGAAATAAAATAACATATATATATGTAAATGCATTAGAGAACTTCTGGAAGGGAGATATATGTTAAATAGGTAACAGTAGCTGTTTCTGAAATAAAGAAAGGGGACTCGTCTTGGGGGTGGGTGGTGAAAGGGTACTTAACTCAATGTTTACTATGACCTTAAAAATGAATGTTTTACATATCTAAATGACCATGAGTTACAGCTTCTTTGAAAAACAAGTGTACACCCATTAAGCCAGCCTGGTCTTTTATTCAGTGCAGCCTGTAAGGGCTATGATATTGCCTTTTGAGAAGTGAAATCCTTCGGTGAACTTGGTGGAGCCTGTCTCATCTTTCCCCTTCCCAGACCCATTCTGTGTTTAATTTGGTCCAAGGGCTATCAAGTGATACTTAAGGGGATCAGGAACAATCTTGTGATTGTCTTGATTTTACCAAAAAGTCAAGTGATTCAGGAGGCAGATGACACTTGACTTTTCCAGAGTGCTATTCACAGGGGCTGTTGGTTTGCTCCCCGTGCTCTCAGAAGGATGGGTGGGGAGCCACAACACGTTACGTACCTGTAGGCCAAGTTGTGCAATGAAGGAGTTGAGATGCTCTTTGCAGTCTTGTGAAAACCAAGGTTGGGCTTATGACAGGGCCACCAGGAGAGCATCTTGCTAATTCTCATCATGCCATCCAGGCTACCACCCCTGTTCTCCCCTCCACCTAAAACACTCTCCCAGCTTCTTTCTGCTTAGCTACACAACTTCCAAGTCTCTGCTTAATGTACTTACTCATTGATTTGAAAAGTATTTAAGCTTCTTGAGAACAGAGAATCTTGTCGGTTTGGGTAACTGAAGTGTTTTAAACAGTTGTCATAGTACCTATCACACTGAATAGTAAATGTCAGCAAACATTTACTTCATGAATGAATGAAATATTTATCAGATTCCCACTGTGCATTTGGGCTGTGTGATGGGGACACAGTGGCAATCACTCCCTGCCCTGGGGGCTCAGTATTATGTAAGAGCAATGCTGGTGCACAACCTGCTTCTTCAAAGAGAGGAAAGGAATCATAGTGCAAACTGAAAGATGAGTAGAGTTTGCCATAAGACATGCTGGGAAGGGAATGCCAGCAGGAGGAAAAGCAAGAGTAAGGGCCTTCAGGAAAGTAGAAGAAATCATAGAAATATAAGTACCCAGGGATGGGAGGAGGGTGACAGGTAGCAAGAGATGAAGGTGGAGACATGGGCAGGGATGGATCATGTAGCCTTTGGAAGTCTTGAATTTTGAGTTTCCATAATGTATAATAAAAGGCCTAGTACAGTTCTGCCATATAGTAGGCCCAAAATGAGATTTATTGTTGCATATAATTTTACTACTTTTAGAAAGATTCCACTCTCACCTAATTTATTTCCACCCACAGTGACATCTCCAGTTTTCAGCATCATCGTAGTCTCAATCATATCATGTTATTTTTTTTGTCTGCCCAGCAGATTTTTCTTTGGAAATCCTCACACCTTGCCACTCCATGTGATTTTGGTGGGCCTGTCAATCAGATAGCTTGCTTTGCTCTTTTGGGGGTGGTTACAGCATTCAAGACTGACCAATAGTAAGTTCAGTGTTCGTATTTGGGAGAAAGTGCAGGTGGCCCAGAGAGAGCAGTTCAGAACTTGTTTGGGGAATTGACATAGCTGTGAGGGAGGAAAGGGTCTTTCTCTTCTCTATCATTACAATATCACAGAAGAGCAGATCCCAGCCAGGATCTGCCAGTTTTTCTCTTTGCTTCTCCTTCTCTTTCTTCTCTGCTTCCTTCTGTGAGAGCTTCATGTTTGGAAAGGTTCTGTCTGTGGGGCAGCGGTGTCTTGGTGACATTGTTTGCATCTCTGGATCCAGCCATGCCTGAAGCATGAAGTGGAACCACTGTATGTGTAGGAATACAATTCATTGCTCTAAGTTATTTTGTGTATGTTGGTTCTTTCTCTCTAGATAGATGATACCTACTAGACAAATTCCAAGCCCAACACTTCTTTTTTGTCAATCACAGTGCCCAGGACACTGCTAAGTATACAGCAGGTGCTCAGTAAGTGCTGATTAACACAGAGCCTAGGTCACTGAGTTTGGTAACAATATGATGGATTATTTCACTCCTGAATTAATCAGTGGGTCTGAGCAATTTAAAATGCAGGCCCATGTTCTAACTTCAGAGAAACTCCATGAACTGAAAAACTGCTCCTTGGATTGAATAATTTGTTTGAAATACCATTTTTCCTACTTGCCAGGTAATAAGGTGAAAGTGAAGAAAACACAGGTTGTAATGAAGTTTTTGAGGAGAGCAGAGTGTGGGACCCCCATTTGGCATTGTGCTATGTGTAGAGTATTTCATATTTTCAGTTCTTCCTGTCCTGGGGACACATTTGTGTTTCAGTCTCTCTAATATATTGGAGAGAATGAGACTTGGGGGCAGGAGGACTTGACCACAGTGTTATGGTTCAGGAACATGCTAGTGGCCTCCTGAGCTGTGCTGAGGGATTCACTCCCCTTGCTCTGGCCTGGTTGTAGTTCTGTCAAGGTCACTGGATTTTGGCCCTCAGCCTTTTCTTTATTAGAAACTCCTGGGGAAGAGGGTCCTCCTTGCTACTGATGTTGATGATTTTTGTTTGTTTTTTGCATTGTATACATGAATCAAATTATTGGAATAAATCTAAGCAGATGGTTTTCATATATGCTGGAAAGACATTGAATGTCATCATGTAGGAAGTGAAAGGGCCATGGATTTTAAATCTCACCACCCTCACCAAGCTATCTTCTTATAGGTGAAAACTAGGCCATCATTTCAAGTTGCCCTGAAGGGGTATAGAGCAGAAAGGCTGCACAGGCTGCCCAGGCAAACCTGCCAAACTACACAGTGAATGGTGGGGCAGACGGAGTGGTGGGAAATCCTATTTGCGGGGTCTGTTCAGCCCTTGGCAGCTCCCTTCACGGAGACGCCACCACAGGGGAGGGGCTCAATGGTCTTGTTGCTGCTGTTGCCACTTCACAACTTCTCCTCCTCTTCCTCCCCCTCTTCTTCGCCGTCCCCTCCTGCACCTTCTTTAGACAGGTACAGAGTTGAGTTAATCATACTCCTCAGTCCTTAGCACACTCTCACGGTTGGTTTGAGCAAGGCCCCTCTCTCGTCTTGTACATTTGTTTTCCCTGATTCTCATCCCACTTCTACACCCTTGTCTCTCCCACTGCCCTAGATACTCATCTTGTGCTTGGTATATATTCTGGAGAATGTATATTTCCTTGTGAAATAAGTAGAGTTCTGGGGTGTGTTTTAATTTCATGATTGAGCTTGCGTTCTAGAGCCTCTCTACTCAAAGTGTGGTCCTCGGCCCAATAGTATCACCTGGAGATTATTAGGAACACAGAATCTCAGGCCCTGCCCCACACTTGCTGAATCAGACCCTGTGTTTTAACGAGATACTAGTGATTTGCCTGTACATTCAAGTTGGAGAAGATCTGATCTAGCTCTGATTCTGTTGTTTCCTTTTTCTACTCAATAATATAAACTCTATCTGTGTTGCTCTATGTCCATCCAGTTTGTTGCTTCTAATCGCTTCATTTTTGTGATATTCATTCACATTGTTTTCTTCTCCATTCCCCCAGTGATGGACATCTTCTTTTGTTGCCATGGTTATATTAAGTGACCCTAGAGATAGGGCCTTGAAGGCTGGAATTGTCTCTCACCAGAGGAAATAGAAAGTTGGGAGCTCTGGAAGGGGCATAAACTGGAAGGACAGAGCAAGGGAGGAGTGAAAGGAGAGGCGCAGAGGTGAGAGAAAGAAGTTTCTGGTTCCTTCCTGAGCCCTGGCTGCCAGGGGGTTCCTTGATGTACTTTCATTCCCTTAAAATGCACTCTTCCTTTTTGTTTATTTGAAAATGTTGCCTTTTTAAATTGTGATAAATATACATAGCATAAAACTTATGACTTTAACCATTTTAAGTGTATAATGCAGATTTCCCTGGTGGGGCAGTGGTTGAGAATATGCCTGCCAATGCAGGGGACACGGGTTCGAGCCCTGCTCCGGGAAGATCCCACATGCCGCGGAGCAACTGAGCCCATGCACCACAACTACTGAGCCTGCGCTCTAGAGCCCATGAGCCACAACTACTGAGCCCACACACGGCAACTACTGAAGCCCATGCTCCTAGAGCCCGTGCTCTGCAATAAGAGAAGCCACTGCAGGGCTTCCCTGGTGGTGCAGTGCTTGAGAGTCCGCCTGCCGATGCAGGCGACATGGGTTTGTGCCCCGGTCCGGGAAGATCCCACATGCCATGGAGTGGCTGGGCCCGTGAGCCATGGCCGCTGGGCCTGCGCGTCCGGAGCCTGTGCTCCGCAATGAGAGAGGCCACAACAGTGAGAGGCCCGCGTACTGCAAAAAATAAATAAATAAATAAATAAATAAAGAGAAGCCACTGAAATGAGAAGCCCGTGCACCGCAACGAAGAGTAGCCCCCACTCACCACAACTAGGGAAAGCCCGCACGCAGCAACGAAGAACCAACACAGCCAAAAAAAAAAAGAAAAGAAAAGAAATTTAAGTGTATGATTACATTCACGCTGCTGGATAACCATCACCACCACCATCTCCAGAACTTTTGCATCATCCCAAAGTGAAATTTTGCACCTCTTCCCCTTTTCTGAGGTTAGCTTGAGTTGGTTTTTATTCCATGTAAACCACAGACCATAAATAAAACACTAGTTATAGTCCTTGGTCTGTCACCAACTCATAATGTGCTCCGAGACAATTCTGTGGGATAGAAATTACTAATCTGTGGAACTAAGAAACGTATGATTGGATCAGGAATTTTAGGGCTCATGGACTTCAGGTGGCACAGGAAGTTTTTGAAATCAGATGGAGCATTTGGTTTATTAGGACATATATTGTGGGAGGGGACCAGTAGCTTTCATCAGCCTTTCAAAGGGTTTCAAGAGCAAAGAACAGTCACTAATTGGTGGGTTCGATGATCTCTTCCTTTTCGTGAAATTAGCCCTGGGGATACACTGCTACTTAAAACACAGTCCCTCCTTCAGTGAGTGCAGTTTTCAGAGGAGAAGACTGTGGGTGGTGGGCTGGGAACAGGGAAGTGAAGGCCGCTGGGGAAGTCAGTCTGGCCAGAGGGGGCCACCTTTGCACTTTGTCAGAAGACCAGTCCTGTTTCCAGCAAAGGCCCTGAGAAATTGAAACAGAGGGCTGAGTCGTGTTCAGGGGACTTTCTCCGAGGTGAGCAGTGGGGTTCATCTCCAGCTGGTCCTTTTGCATCTGGGATCTCTCTGAAGCTCTGGAAATTAAATGAGGAAACCCATGTACAACACTTAACAGCATCTTGTGCATGGAATGTACTTAATAAACGTGAGCTATCATCTTCAGGAGGCAGTGTCAAGGTCGGGCACTGCCCGACTGCTGTTTTTTTTTTTTTTTACTTACAAGTATTTTATTTGAGTAAAACCATTATAGTGGCCATTAAAATGATGTGAAATACGATGATCACTCTGAAAGGAAGTTACAGCATCACTGGATTTACAAAGGGGAGGCAGCAAAGCTGCACATTTGGAGGTGAACATAACATTGTAAAATAAGCCCATATTAAGTACCATAAAAGTAAATACAAAATGCAGCATTATTTACATATGATTGAAAAGGAAGGGAACATTGCAGAGTTAAACTTTTGTATAATACGTGAATTCTGACCTGGTGTGTTTAAGTTAGCAAAAAACCTGAGAGTTTGTATAAAATTACTGTGTGCCTTAATCCTACCTCCCACTAGATCAAGACATTGAAACTGAGAATGATTCCTTCCTGATTTTACAGGTTTATTCTTGATATCCCTCTAAAAAGAGACCAAAATGATTGTGAAGATGATTCATACCTATAGAGTAATTACAAAGTACCACAGTCACATAATAACAAAAGCCAAACAAAATATACTATAGCTGTTTTCCTTTCAACTACTACTATGTACAATATGTTTCCATGTTTGGCATACTCGTGAAGATCAGATGTCATGAGTTGGTGGATGACTAGATGAACGTCCGTGGCCAGCTGATGCATTTTGTTTGGCTCAAAAGGTTAAACAAAAAGTACATTTGTTGTCAACAATGAAAAATGAGGAGATTTTGCAGATAAGTCCTGACTTTCAAAAAACTTTTAAAGCTTTTCAAAAAACATCAGCAGATACGACAACACTTGGCTGGAGCTGAGCACTAGTGACCTCCGGGTGTGTCCTCTCCTCTTGCCAAGGCCTGAGCACTTTTCACGGCCTCTGCTGGGCTTGTTCTACCATTAATGTCACTTGACTGGCTCTGTGGGCTTTGTGGTTTAGGACTTCTGTTTTAAAGTGCTGTCTCCAGTTTGGGTCTAGGATAGGAAGGCATTGGAAGGAGCCTTGAGCAAGCAAAGGCTGGAAGGATAGAGACTTTTAAATTTAATTGAATATTTTGAAAGAGACTTTGTTGTTTTCTTAGATATAAGAAAATTCAGTAACCAGGCCTTGGCCACTTGTCTTTCTTCCTGGGCAGAGCAGCCCCAGCCATAGCTCAGCTGCCACGTGTCACGAAGCCCTGGCTGCTGCCTCTGCTGCCACCACCAGCTCTGCGGGCCAAGGGCCTCCGTGCGTGGTGCCGTGTGGTAGGAGAAGTGGCTGCATCTGCGCACCAGCTGTGCCAGGCCCATGGAGGCCCACCTTTCCAGTGGCTGCAGGAGGAGCTGGGTAATGAGACCTGCCACTGTGGGGAGTCGGAGCTGACTGACCAGTAGAGGCAGAGAGAATCAGCAGACAGCGAGGAGCTGTGCTGAGATGCAGCTTCACGTGGCCTCTGGAGGAGGCCCTGAGTGACTGAGCAATCAGCGGCATTTTGCTGTGGGCTTGTGACAGCTTGGAATCACACCACCTAGTGTTTGTTTTCCCTTTTTCCCTGCCTCGCCCTGACTTCCTCATTCTTGCTTTTTGGGACTCCACCTCCAGTAAAGCTTTAGGATGTAAGCTTTTCTGCTTTCTAGGGAAACTGGAATAGTGTATGCTCATCTTAGGCAACATGTAAAATTCTGAAAAACATAAATACTAAAATAACCCACCCCGAATTCTTCTGCCCAATGATAACCATGGTGAATAGGTTTTTGAGGCAGCTTCTTTTCCTCCTCCCTGCTCCTTTCCTCCCCTCTCTTCTCTCACTGTCTCTGTCATTTAAGCAGGTGAGAGAAGAGAACTGAGGCAGGAAGAAATGACTTGAAAAGGTGTGGCTGAGAGAGGATTAAGATATTAAGGTACTTGTAAGGAAGGAGCTTTTATAATGAAGATGCTGAATAAAAGGACAATAAGTTAAATAGCAAAATCAGAGAGATTAGAGGCATAAAACAACTCCAAGATTGCCAGAAGAGTTCTGCACTGGAGCGAACTCCCAGGAAGGAAGCCTGTGCAATCTCCACTGACGGAAGAAAGCGTGGGCTTCAGGGACAGAAGACAAGGACGCTGGCATGAAGTTGCTCAAGGCAGCACTTTTCTGGCAGAAGAGAAACTAGCCAGAGAAAAACTGGCTAAGAAGACAAGCACTTGATGGAAAAATAGAAAGAGAAATTAGAGAAGGGGAAATAATGTAAATTGAGTTTATTGTGTTTACCAAAAAACTCATATATGACTAATTGTACTTTGAATTTTCATAAGAGGTTGTTTGGCAGCGGGGAAAAGGAATTGAAAATAAATATGTATAATATGTAAATACAGTTATAATAAGACACCTGTGAGTGTCAATTGATGCCATAGGTCTGAGAGCGTAAAGCGCTCTATAAGGTTTAAGTAATAGTAGTTACACAATCCAACTAGGCTAATAGTTCCTCATTGGTATTGCTTGCTAGTTATCTCTGGAAGGGACTCAGGATGAATGGCAATAAAAGTTTGGGGGAAGGTATTTTTGATTGACCCCAAAATGATTTCACTGCAAAATTCAAGTGTGGTGAGCATAATGTAGAATTTATACTCCTCAGGAGAACTCTATAGATTTTCATATCCCATTTACATCAATAGCAAGATAATTTGTCTTGATTACAGAGTGTACTGAAGGAAGTAATTGTCATGTGCTGCTTATTATAGTGCCTCCAAATAAATTAAAAACTCCAAAGATATAGAGGCATGCTTAATAAACCAGCCATAGGGCTTAAAAACCAGCCATAGGGCATGCTTAATAGTATCTGTTTCAATAATCAATAGTAAATGATCCATGAGTTAGAAATGCTCTCTTAGAGTGATCATGGTGGTTTTTATTCCTTTCCTTTCCAGCTCATTAACAATCAGCTTTTAAAAACACGTCTGAACCTGGGCAGCACTTTGCCTAGAATGGGCTGCATCTGTGAGTCTGAGCCCTGGGTGCTGACCGCTGGGCCTGGGGTGGGGCCCTCTTGCTGTCTCAGAGGCTCACAGTGGTGGCCCCTGAACCAGATCCAGTCCTCAAGTGCAAATACACATGTTGCACACCGCTTTTTAAAAAATCTGAATTCATTGCCAGTATTTAAAACTCAGGAGATTGCACATGAGAAAACAGACTTCTGGTTTCTCTTTAAAAATCAGAAAAACTGGACATACTAGGTCTGATTCTTCTACGACAGAGCCTGCTGAGGCTGCGGGTGACTGTCTCTCTTCTAGATGGTGATGAATTCTGCAGTGAACCTGCTCCCTGTCCCACCTGCTACTCATTTTTTTCCATTTTCCTGGCCTCTGTAGGCATTTGAACTTGGGACTACTACTCCATCTCCCATCAACTTTTACCCTTTACATCCCCACTGTTATGGGATGCATTGTATCACCTCCAAAATTCACAGGTTGAAGTTCTAATGTCTAGTACCTGAGAATGTGACTGTATTGGGAGACAAAGCCTTTAAAGAGATAATTAAGGTAAAATGATGGACCCTAATCCAATATGACTGGTGTCCTTATAAGAAGAGACCAGGACACAGAGGGAAGACCATGTGAAGACAGAGGGAGAATACAGCCACTGCAAGCTCAGGAGAGAGGCCTTGGAAGAAACTAACACTGCTGACTCCATGATCTCACACTTCTAGTCTCCAGAACTTGGAGAGAATAAATTTCTGGTTTTTAAGCCACCCAGTCTGTGGTTCTATGTTACGGCAGCTCTAGCAAACCATTACACCCTCTCATCACTGCGCTCAGCAAAATGAAGGCTCCTCCTCGTGGCTTGTTCTGCTAAGAAGCAGGGAGTTGTGAGTAACAAGCCATCATCATTGTTGTCCTCGTTATCCTCATACTACTGTCACTTCCTAACCTGTGTTTAGCCTTTTGGTCTTTCCCAAGCTCTTTGACACACATTTTCTCAGAATACCCACTAAACAGGCCTTTGAGACTATTGGTATATTCATGCCCATTTCTTCAGCTGGGAAAACTGAGACCCAGGGAATTTGCAGGACCCAAGCCAGAATACCTGCCTCTCACAGAACAGCAGCTTCATGAAACACTGCCTTCTCCCTGGTTCTCTCATGGTTGAGAGGAAAGGCAGTTTCAGACAGCCTTAAAGGACTGCCCTGTGGGGTGGGGCCCAAAGAACTGGGGACATGGTCAGGAAATCTTGCCCTCTGACACTGACACCTCTAAGAGACTGTGAGTAATGGCCGAGTGCAGCCCTCTGAGGGGTAGTGAGACTCAAGTCTGCAGCTAGAGGACCATACTTGGGACTCTTTTTCTGGAATGTGCCTGGGGGAGGAGGCTCTGAGTGTTGTTTGTATATGTCAGACAGTGCCCCTGGTGGAAAGAAGTGACTGTAGTCCTGATCCTCAAATCCTCACCCAGGCTTGACCAAGGCAGAAGGCACCCCTGCCAGCAGGTCCCCATGCCAGGTGGACAGCTGGTCAGAGCAGCCCGCTGTATGCCCTTCCCTTCAGCCTTCCTGGGTCCTGCAGGCTCTGGCCTCTCTTGGGGGACTCTGTGTCATTAGTTCGTGGGCAGTGGAAGGAGGTGGTGCAGAGAGTAGGGGAATGTTCCAGTCATTTGACATCATTTACATGTTCTATGGTTCTTGGTCGCCTCTTGTGCCTGCCTCACCTCCTCTCAGCCTCACCTTGCTCCAGCCACGGCTCAGGCAGACATTCTACGGGCGTCCACCTACTTCACATGGGCAGTACCTCACTTCAAACGTGTGCTCTTCTTCAAGGCTTTGACAGATGAGGGTTCTATTGTAAGGGGTGCCGGGAGAGTTTTGCAGCTGCCCGGTGGTCCCCCTCAGCACCCCTCACCCCCCGCTACTCCTCAGTTCCTGTTTCCAGGACACTTCTTTTTGGCTCCCTTCCAAATCTCTACCTCATTTTATTTAGCAGAGATCTTTGCCCTCCATTCCTCTTTCTCGCCAAAGACTCATTTATATGATCATTTCATTATAAATCATTGTACTATTTATATCACACCTAAGATCTCCTGAAGATGGGTCTTTCCTTCTCAGCCCACATTTTTGTAGCCAAGAACGAGGAGATAATTTGATATTTCAAATTCTTCATTTTGTTCCTCCTCTCCTGACTTGGGGAGAGGAAGAAAGCTGTTAGAGATTTGCTCTTATATGTGATATGAATTATGCCACTTTCCCCTTCACTCTCAAACCTTAGATGTTTTTAAACAACAAGTTGTATTTGTGTTAAAAGTCACTCAATTTCACTTAAGTTCAACTAAAGTTCACCAAGTGCCTACTCCTTACCAGGTTTTATGCTCAAGCAAGTCGCAGTGAAGTAAACTGGAAACTACCAAGGAGTGCTGTATCACTAACAACACGGGTGTGTGACACGTGCTTAGGAAGCTCAGAGGAGGGAGGAGGGGTGGGGCTGGGGAGGTAACAACTTCATCCTGGGAAGTTGCTTCCCTGCCTTGGCTCTCCCCATCCCCAGCAGAATCAATAGGAATTAATATCTCTTCACCTCTGCACCCCCCACCCCCCATCACTGTCTTTTCTGGAAGAAGAGAGGCTGTGAGGTCTTTGCCATGCTCAGCAGGCTGGTGTTGGGCTCCATTATTCCTGCTCCCTCTTTCCCCTAATGTTGGGGTTCCATTCCCCAGGGCTGGTGGTGAAGGTGAGTGGAGCAGAGAAATGCTCATTTTCATTGTTTGGAGAGAGATGTGTCCCATCCTTGGGAGGTCAACTGTTTTTGGATCCATTTGGCTGTTCTGCTGCTTGGGAAACAGCTCCACTGTGGACGAGGAAGGGGGTCTGAATGAGGAAGGCTGCTGGTGGGAGGCACAGGGAAGGCACTTTGAGCTCTGCCTCTGAGGCCTTGGCCATGCTGTGGGACCCTCTCTTTGGCTTCTGGCTTCAGCCCCTCGTGGGCATTGGAGTAAAAGCATAAGGCTGGGGATAGAGGTGTGCTAGTGCATCTTGAGACTCTGGGTGTGACTTCTCCACTCCCTGAGCCTCCTTAAGACAGGGCAGAGAGAAGCCTTAACTAGCAAGTTTGTGTGCTCCCATCTAGTTCCTAACATTTTGGGCTCTGGGACAGGGTTGAAGTAAAAGGTGATGGAATAAATGCAGAGGCATAATGCAGAAGTGAACTGAGGTGGGAGGCAGATGGAGCGGGGAAGAAGAGAGGGACAAAAGTGAAGGTAGAGAAGAAAAATGAAAGGGGAGAGACAGTGGGAATCAGAGAGACACAGAGAGGGAGAGAGAGAGAAGAAATGAACAATAGAGAGAAGGAGAATATTAATGAATGACAGGGAGACAGAACTGTCTTCCATTTGTTTGGATCCTGTGCTGAATGCTGGTCTCCATGGTGATGGGATGTAGTGAGAGGAGGGAGGGGGATGGCTGCCCTTGTTCTTTTTGGAGAGAAGCAGCTCAGGCTGCAGCAGTTGGGACAGGGCCTGGCTTGGTGACCTTCTCTACACTGGACCCCCCTTTGGTTGGTTGCACGAGTGGGACCAGCTTTGAGGAGACTGCCTCTGGCCACGCTGGGACACATAACTGATGACTCTCCTAGGTTGGTCAAGGGTTACCTCTTCTGTCTTCCCAGAGCTCCTGAGGCTGTGTCTCTCATTCTGACCCCAAACTGTCTTCCCCTCTGGATTGCAAAATTCTTGAGGTATCCCTAACTTTGTTGTGCCATGGACCCCTTTGAGTGAAGCCAATGGACCCATTTTCTGAATGATGTTTTTAAATTCATGAGGTAATATACACAGTGTTTACAAAGGAAATCAATTATTTAAAAATACTATTATCCATATATTAAAATATAATAGCAGATATGCTTCTCTATTAATATGTTACAGAATATGATATATCAGACCCTAGTAGTAGGTGTGATAGGTATTGTAATTTTGAAATAATGATGAGTGTAAATGATACAGTTTGATATCTACAACAACTGGGATGTGATATGGAAACCATTGTGGTGCATATTGATGACAAAGTCACAGGTACTACTATTATAGAAATGCTAAATTTTAGTTAGAGGTTAGTGAACACAAAAGAGTAAGTTTTCCATCTATGTTCACAAACTTACTGAATTCTATCCATGGAACCCTTGGTGGGGGTCTTTGGTCCACAAATTAAGCTCCCCTGTTGGACCTTCCTGCTTTCCCACCTGATCTCTTGCCACTCTCCCCTTGCTTACTCTACCCCTGCCCTCTGGCCTTCTGGAAGTTCCTCTTTGAATGTGTTAAATTATTCCCAAGTCAGGGACTTCACACCTGTTGTTTCTGCTGCCTAGAATGTCCTTTTGGCCTTCACCTGGTCCCTCACTCCTCACATCTCTCAGTTCCTCAGAGCAGCCATCCCTAATGGCCTAGATTTGATCTTTCCTGTTTTTCTTGATGTAGAATTTAGTGCCTTGTTTTTATATTATTTATCACAATTTGCCATTGATCATCCAAAAAGTAAACATTCAAGGGACTTCCCTGGCCGTCCAGTGGTTGATTGGGAGATTGGGAGTATCACTACTGATACTATGTATAAAATTTATAGCTAATGAGAACCTTCTGTATAGCACAGGGAACTCTACTCAGTGCTCTGTGGTGACCTAAATGGGAAGGAAATACAAAAAAGAGGGGATATTATGCGTATGTGTAGCTGATTCACTTTGCTGTACAGTAGAAACTAACACAACATTGTAAAGCAACTATACTCTAATAAAAATTAAAAGAAAATAAATTTAAAAAAAAAAGACTTGGGGCTTCCCTGGTGGTGCAATGGTTGAGAATCTGCCTGCTAATGCAGGGGACACGGGTTCGAGCCCTGGGCTGGGAGGATCCCACATGCCACGGAGCAACTAGGCCCATGAGCCACAACTACCGAGCCTGCGCGTCTGGAGCCTGTGCTCTGCAACAAGAGAGGCCACGATAGTGAGAGGCCCGCGCACTGCGATGAAGAGTGGCCCCTGCTTGCCACAACTAGAGAAGGCCCTCGCACAGAAACGAAGACCCAACACAGCAAAATTAAAATAAATAAATTAATAAACTCCTACCCCCAACATCTTAAAAAAAAAGACTTGGCCCTCCCCATGCAGGGGGCACGACTTCGATCCCTGGATGGGGAACTAAGATCTCGCGTGCTGTGGCCAAAAAAAAAAAAAAAAAAAGGAAACATTCTAATAAATATATTTGTATGGAGCAGACTCTAAGTTCCATGGGAACAGTGACTACGTCTAATTTTGCTCTTTGCTATAAACCCAGAGCTGGCAGTATCTGGTACGTAGTAAGAGACCAGTACATGATTGTAGAACGGTTGAATGACTAAGTGAGTGAATGAAGAGTTGGGATGCTGTCTAATTTGTCTTTGTACCTTCAGGGTTTAGCCCCATGCCTAGCACATGGTAGGTGCTCATTTAATGAAAACTGAATGGATTAGAGGCTGGCCGGCTGAATAGAAGTTAGGCGGTTTGGGGGTGAGGCCTCACAGATGCGTCAGGGCCCAGCCTGGCCCCCAAACATGAAGACACTGCCTCTCAGGCTCCAGCTGTTTAATTCACTTGACATTCCTTTATTTTTGATTTCGTCTCCCTCTTTCTGGTTTGAAAGTGGCTGATTTGGGGGAAGAGTTTTGAGCGTTATGCTCCTCACTGTAGAAACCATCTTCTGGGCTCTCTCACCATCAGAGCCACTTTTCCGTGGGTTTGGTGTCTTGAGGAACTAGGGCTAGACCGTGATGTGAGTCTGGGTCTGCTGGAGAAGCAAGATCTGTCTCCACTCTGGGGATCTCAGGGCAAGACTCAGCCTCCTCTTGGCAACTTGCTCATAGTTTATTTCTGAGTTCTGTTGACTTATAAGTAATTGCACCTTCGACACTTCTTTGCTGCTGTTCAGTGAGTGAGCCATATAGCTGTCTCTGGATAATGAGACAGGGAGGCTGGGTGGAGCTGGTGCCAGGGGGGCAGAGAGAACCCAGAAGAGAGCCAAAGGAGAGAAGTTGGTATGGGGGCCCAGTCTTCTACCTCCATCATTTTGTCTTCCTGACCAGGGTGGGAGTTTGTCCTTCTTTTAAGTAGCATTCACATGATTGAGTCCTGACCTTTCCCTGCAATGAAAAAAAACATGCCAGTGAAATTAAGGCAGAAATCTAATATTCATGAAGTACTGATTACCCAGAAATAGGATAGTGTCTTAAAGTATACTGGTGTCAGAACTGTAAAGGGTTTTGATAAATATGTATGTTTATGGGCCCAAACAGAACTGAAATAAAGTCTAGTTGCTGAATAACTCCACATGAAGATGTGAAATAGAGCCTGCGACAGCCCATTCATCATCAGGCATGGGGTTTGGGTGAGTGGTGATTATCTAACATAATTACACGTGGGTATGCAACATTCATGAAACCTAGCAGCCATCCTGCCAACTGGGGACAGGGAAGGGCTTTACTTTGAAGCATAGCAAATTCCCATATTATTACTTAGCTTTTTGTAGTTCAAGTTTGAGCCACCTTTCATAGGTACTAATTAGGGTATGCTGGGTTCCTGCTGAGGGCTGATTAGATACCTACTGGAATTAAAAGTTTTTCTCCCAAACAACAAATGAATTAGATATTGTTAAATAAAACATTATGAGCCAGAAATCTGTTATCACTCATACTTAGCTTGCACTTAGTTTTTCTGTCATATTCAAGGTCCTTTGGAGGAAGCACCAAGAAAATATATTTGAGCAAACCCCCTGCTCCAAATATTTTCCCCTTGTGAAACCAAGTGCATTCTACCAATGTTTCTTCCATTAATTAAACATACATCTTATATGACTGAAAGAGAATTTAATCCACAAACTCTGGATTAATTTCCTCTTCAGACGTCTGTGTGTAATATTTCTTAAAGTAGCAATCTCATCTGCTCTCAAGTGCTCTCCTGGTGGAGGGCAAAGAGATTCGCAGCTCTCATTCTGAGACCAGCTAACAAATCTGAGAGGTGGAGCTGCTGAGATTCTCTGCAAAGGAACGTGCTGAGTCTGCAGAGAATGGGGGAGAGGAGGACTCCAAGCACTAAACAGACACTCCAGCCTTCAACCTGCGCATAGCCTCCTTATTGGTCTTTCTCTCTCCAGTATTCTTCTCCTCTCAGTTCATCCAACACAGACTTACTAGATGGATATATATATATATATATATATATATATATATATATATATATATATATATATATATATTTTTTAAGTGCAGCTTTTGTCATGTCCCATCCAGGAGTAAAGTCCTACTCTCCAAGATCCTCATCCTCTTTTTTATGGTGCTCTGACCAAGCTTCTGCTTCCTGTGTAGAAACAGGCATGGAAACTTCACCCTCCAGAAGTGGAGGACCATCACCTCTGCCTAGTCCCAGACCCCCACCTGCCCTGGATCCTTGCTATGGAACTCATTTCTTCTCCTTAGTGGCAGTGTCCTTCAGTCAGAGGCTACCAGGAACATACCTGTAATTGAAAAGTTGGGTTTCTTACTTGATTCAGTGAGGGAGAATGCCCACCATGGAGGATGGCAGGTTGGGTCACAGAAAGAGCACATTAGGAAAAACTATATTAGGGTTTGGCAATTTGGGGGAGGATATAGGAAGTGGGTGTTCTGGATTGGGTGCTGTCAGAAAGCAGGAGCGATGTTAGGACTGGGTATCTTCATGACTCCTATTGATGGAGAGGGCAGACTAGAGCTTGAACAAAGCTGTGATTGGGAAAGAAGTAGCAGTCACTCATCTTAGCCAAGAGAGGGGACGTCAGGTGTCATGTGTATTGCACGGTGACCTTGTTTTTGTCTAGTCTGATCATCTCAGAGTGACCTTGTCTGATGCTGGTGTTCTGAGAGACTGTTTACATCCAGCAGGAGATGGATGTAAACATGGTCTAGCTGTGAATGTCAGACCAGCCCCCAGATGCCAGGATCTGTTTTGTTTTCTTCTCATTTCCCCCAGAATACCTGGTCGACACTTTCTTCTGGCACCCTCCACCTCATGTTTTATGCGACAGTCTTTTATGCCATGGCTTTTTTCTTTACCTGATTCTGTGAGCTCCCCAAGGCCGGGGGTCAGCCTGATCCATGTCTGTCCCTCCCAGCCAAGTCTGAAGCCCTTTTCCCGAAAAAGCAGACACAATTGCTCATCATGTCAGAACATGGGTGGGAAACCTTAAGGGCTGCTGGAGTGGCACAGTCAACCAGGATTGCTCCCCTCCATCTTGACATGAATGGGGTGGATGGATATTCTCTGTTTATCCCACCCGATCCCCTTTCTGCCCTTCAATCTGCTGGGGTCCCAGGAAGCTGGCCTGTAAGCATTTCATCAAAGGGCTCTCCCACCCTCTGGCTTTTGGTGGTTTTGGCCAATGGGAAGCAGCAGTAGGAGATTGGAGGGAGGACGAAGGGGTTGGGGAATTGACTGCTGAGGTTTCCGCCCAGCCTGGCCACAGCTGGCAGTGTTGTGTCCGTGGGGCCGCTCCCACCCTCTCTCTAGGTTCCAGGGAACAGCCCTCTCCTCGCCCTTGCCTTAACCCCGCACACAGCCTGCAAATAACCGCTTTGTTAAATTCTCCTCCGGAACTCCATTTGAGTGCTGTTTCTGGCAGTATCAGTATACATGGATACAATTAGGTCTCCGTATTAGCTCCGGCGAGGTGGGGGTGGGGGTGGGGGTGAGGAGAAGCCGCAGGCCCAGGTCACACAGCCAGGAAGCTGTGAAGCTGGGACTAGAGCCTCAGCCTCCTGATTCCTAGTTTCATAAACCTTTCCTTGACCCTCTGATTCAGAGTGGGGTTAATTTACCTAGCAATCAGCTCTAGTGGCTTCTTGTAGTCTAGATTGGTGTTTTTCAGACTGTGGAGTCGTGAAATCGATTTAGAGGGTCATGACCCAGCATTAAAAGAAAACAGGATAGAAACTATTAGAGTGCATCCCATATAGTAAAGGTAAGTATTGTTTTATTAAACTTTGGCTCCAGCTGTGTGTGAGTGAGTGAGTAAATGTGTGAGTGTGTGTGGCATTTGTACAGAGTTGTAATGTAAAAGGTATTTCTTACTGTGGGCCACAGCCCAAGAGTTAGAAAACCCTTGTCCTAAACAGAGCAGCAAAGCCCTCTCAAGACCTAAATTGGTGATGCAGCTCCAGCCTCAGCAGGCACAGACCCCCTCTTGTAACTCTACATTCACTGTGACCCTCTGATGGTACGTGCATCCTGCAGGTCCCTGGAATGTCTGGGACAGAGAACCCTCAGCGCAAAATGCATACCACGGGCCTGCTGTTCTGAGGGCTGCACTTTGGGAAGTATTGCTTCTGGTGGATTGGAGGGGAAAGCCAGGGCTTGCCCTTCAGGTGACCCTGTGCTGATGGAGGCAAACCAGGGAGGCTGGGGAAGAGGGTGGGAGCAGGAGGCGGAGTGTTGGCCCGTGGACCCCTATTTATGCAGTTACTTTAGGAGGCACTGGGGCTGCCTTACAGAATCTTGGAATCCCACACACTGATCTAAACTTTTCTTTATCCTGTGTCCCCAGGACCAGCACAGTGGTTTGACACTCAATAAATAAATATCTGTTGAGTGAACAAATGAATCTAGAGCATTGTTGTGACCCTCTACGGAGGTGGTTTGTTGTGATGGAAAGAGTGTGGGCTGTAGAGTCATATCCACTTAGCAGTTTGCTGCTTTGGAATATTTATTTAACCTCTATGAGCTATAGTTGCTTCATAGTCAAAATGCAGGCAATAATATTTTTCTTAGCACTGTTGTGGAACTTTGTATAAAGGCCAAGCAGAGTGCCTGACTTATAATTGATGCCTTGGTAATATTATTTCTTTCTCTCCCTTAAAGTGTTTCTCTTGCTTCAATCTTTTCTATAGTTTTACGACCTTTTTATTGTCTATTATCTGCTTGCATGCTTCCGTGGACAAGAAGATCACTACTTTATGTTATCAATTCTTTCTAGTTTGGGGGATAAAACTCTCTCCTTGTGGTCCACGTTCATTGTTCCTGGTTTTATTTATCCAAGTCTCTTACTGCTCGTTAGGGAGACTAACTATTAGGAAAGGGAGTTCTCCTGGGGAGCAGAGAGAGGTTTTTTTCCTACCCTGCCTCCCCCTCCGATACCAGCCTGGGCTGTTGGTATTTGCTGGGTCTTTTCCCGCATGTTTTCCAGCTTCATCTCCATTACTTAGTGGTAACGGGCAGCAGAGAGCTGGCACCATTTTAGAACAGACTTCTCATCAGAACTTTGCAAGCTTGCATGTTCTGTTTATGGTAGTCCTGAGAAATTTATCTTTCTGAGAATGTGGGATTTACTTGAGGACAACGTTAAGCGTGACAATCTTTATGCCCACGTTTTTTCCTGAGAGAGTGGGAAAAAATCATTATGTGTTCAGTGAGTATTAAAGGGGCTTCAGGCCTGTAGGGGAATTTGAGGCACTGTAGTGAATAGTGTTCATGGGAATGAATGAATGGACACAGAGTAGGGAAGAGTCATTAGGCAGGACAAGCAGGCAGCGTGCCCTAGTGATTCTGGGCTCTCCCCCAGTGATTCTCAGGACTCGGGGTCAAGACTGAGCTTGGACCCTCCCACAATGGGGCCAGAGTCAGGCACGGAGCCCAGGGTAGGACAGCTTTACCTGCTTACTCCAGGGAAGGTCTGCAGATGTGACCCTGGCTCAGGGGCCAGGGGGCCTCAGGGTCTCTCTAGAAAAGACAAAGGTGTGTCCAGCTTCAAAGTTCCAGCTCCTTTTGGCACCTCCATTCTCCTGTATCCCTCATGCAAACCTCTGCTGTTGGATTGACTGTTCTTAAGGCCCAAAATCTGGTTCTATGCATTGATCTTTTCTGTTTCCCAGTGAGCAGCGATGGCTGAGTAAATCTTTTCTGAAGGACTGACTCTGAACAAATGAGTGAGTGGAAGGAAACAGGTCTGTGAGCTCCAGGTGGTGCTGGGAGTCTTGAGTCTTTCTGGATTCTGTGGTCCATGAAGCAGCCATGCTGTATCGTGTTGTTCCCTGAAAGGCTGGGTCACCAGCTTTAGCTCAGCCCCTCTCAGAAAAAGTGGTTGAAGTTCCTGGGTGGCAGGTTGTACAGAAGGCCGCGGGAGCTCCCTTTATGTCTCCCTTTCAACCAAAGAGATTGTCACCCCTGTCATGAAATGGCCCAAGGACTTGGAAAGCTCCCTATGAAAATCCTTGGCGTGTGTGGGATGAAACAAGAATTGAGGACTTTATGGAGGGCAGTGGTAACTGCTTCCAGTCAACCCTGGTGAAACTCCTCCTTTGTGTGTGGGTGGGGGAGGTGAAGTGGTGGTCAGCCACACCTTATCTTGTGAGTTTTCTTCTTGCTCCTCTGTGAGCTGCTTTCTAACTGTGCTTTGTAATCTGGTCTCTCCCATGGGCTGTCAGCCCCTTGCTGGCAGGGGCCGTTTCTACATCCCCTGCCAGAGCCAATGTGCTCCTCACAAGGGTGGTGGCATCTTCTTAGTGTTTGCCAGATGAATAGCGCATTTAAAGGTGAGCAGTTGCGATCGTTTTAACTTTTTAGAAGGGCTAGAGCTGTAATTCTTGAAGTCTTTTTCTGTGTTTATTTTCCAGGAACAAGAAGAGAAAGAACACACAGTGGTATCTACTGACAGCAAACCAAATGTCATTATGGCTGTGCTGATGGCAGGCTGTTTCTCATTTGTCAAAATTACCAATCCCACTGTGCCTATGCCCATGTTAGATTGTTTAAGGAAACAGATGACATAGGTTATAATGCTAAATAAACTGAAACTGTGCCAGGATGGAGACAGAAGGTGTTTGTTTATTTTTAAGTGAAGCATGGCATTCTGGAATGCCTCACTCTAGTGGGGAAGGCAGACACGGAGTGGAATGCAGCATGGTTGTAGCAGTAGCTCTGAATGAAAGTGAATGACTATTTCCCAAACAGACACGAGTGGCATCTGACGCCTTGGTTATCTGAAGGGAGACTCAGTGAGTTTGGTCACAGAAGTTCTTGGTTTCTAGGTGACATTAGCTTCTCTCCTGAGCCTCTGATGTTCTCACCTAAATGCAGGTGTTCAGTAAACTTCTGTTTTAGCAAGACAAAATGGCAACAAGGAGCTGGCCACATTGCTCAGCCTTTGGTTTCCCAAGGCTCGCAAGGATTTGGTGTTTGTGATAATCCAGTTGACAAGCCCCGTGTACCTCCCTCTGCCCATCCTCCAGGCTTAGATCAGGCTAGTGCACCCTCTTACCGAGCTTCTGCTGAGGGCCTTTCTTGTGGCTCTGCAGATATTCCTGTTCAGAAAGTAACACTGTGGTTCTTAGCCCTACCCGAGCATTAGAATCACTGGGGGAGCTTAAAAAATTCCAAACGGGGACTTCCCTAGTGGCATAGTGGTTAAGAATCCACCTGCCAATGCAGGGGAGATGGGTTTGATCCCTGCTCCGGGAAGATCCCACATGCCGTGGAGCAACTAAGCCAGTGCACCACAACTACTGAGCCTGCGCTCTAGAGCCCGCGTGCCACAACTACTGAAGCCCACATGCCTAGAGTCCATGCTCTGCAACAAGAGAAGCCACCGCAATGAGAAGCCTGAGCACCGCAATGAAGAGTAGCCCCCACTCGCCACAACTAGAGAAAGCCCGCACGTAGCAACAAAGACCCAAAGCAGCAAAAAAAAAACAAAAAACAAACAAACAAAAAAAACCCAAAAAACTCCAAACACCTAAGTTATATCCCAGGCCAATGAAATCAGACTCTGAGGGGATGGGACGGACCCAGACACCTTTTTAAAAGCTCTCTGGTGATTCCAATATTCAGATAAGGCTGAGAACAACTCTCTGGACATCATGGTATAGATGGTCCAAAACTCCTCAAGTGACATATTGGATCCATCCACGTGGAATGCAGAGGGGGCAAAGTTCATCAGAAGTCACTGTGACTCCACCCTGTGGGACTGCTGCATGAAGACCCCTTCCTCAGCTTGCCGCCGTCTCTGCCCTGATTCTGGGAAGGTCCCTATGTGATGGCCTCTCTGTTTATCAGTCAGAGAAGAGAAACAGCCCACGGATCAGACATCTCAGGCAGCTGAGGCCTCCCATATAGGAACGAGGTAAAGTGTCTTGTTTAATGTCATCGAGAAAGCAGGAGAAGCAGAGACAGGCACTAAGGCTTTGGAATTTTCTGGTGGGAGTGTGGCAGAGCAGGAAGCAGTATTGGGAAGAGGGATTCATGTGGAAATGCCATCATGGGCAGAACATGCACCTCTAATTTCATTTCAAACTCACTCAAGCGTTTACTCCCTCTTTATGAAAACCCCACTTCCCATTAAAATTGCCAGTTTAAAATTACAATCTTCTGTTGAGCACATCTAAGAAATGACCTTTCTTCATTCTAAATGCTATAAAAATTAAGTTTTCCTAGGCTGTGGGCTGCACTCTTGGGACAGTTTTTTTCTTTTTTTTTAAACATACTGGATATTGCTTTCAAAGTTCTCTAATTGCCTAAGTTAATCATGGCTTTTTTTCTTTGGCTCCTGTAATGGACAAATGAATTTGAATCTCTCTAAAGAACTGAGTCTCCAGCTATTTCATTCTGATTACTTCTTACAGGAAGTAAGTTCATTACAGGATTTGAAATGATCTGCAAGGTCACCTCTTTCTTCCCGCTCCCCACCCCCTCAATTCTACTCCTTCCTTCGGCCTCCAGCTCAAAGAGTTTGGTTGGAAAAAGGAAATAAGAGGAAAGTCCTTGGGCTTTTCTATTCCCAGATTGGCCACAAACCCCGAAGACCAGATATTGTTCATTACATTTTTTTTTGTGGTTTTATTACAGAAAGAAACAATTCTCCTTAGGGATATTACAAACAGACAAACAGAAATATGAGCACTCTATATTTTAGTGTTAAATGAACGAAATTGCACCATACTTTTTTTTTTTTTTTTTTTGCGGTACTTGGGCCTCCCACTGTTGTGGCCTCTCCCGTCGCGGAGCACAGGCTCCGGACGCGCAGGCTCAGCAGCCATGGCTCACGGGCCCAGCCGCTCCGCGGTATGTGGGATCTTCCTGGACCGGGGCACGAACCCGTTGTCCCCTGCATCGGCAGGCGGACTCTCAACCACTGCGCCACCATGGAAGCCCGCACCATACTTTTAAAGATACACTTTTCAAAACTATCTAGTTCTTTTTTATTTATTTATCTACCTATCTATTTATTTTTTTATTTAATATCTTTATTGGAGTATAATTGCTTCACAATGGTGTGTTAGTTTCTGCTTTATAACGAAGTGAATCAGTTATACATACACATATGTGCCCATATCTCTTACCTCTTGCGTCTCCCTCCCTCCCACCCTCCCTATCCCACCCCTCTAGGTGGTCACAAAACACTGAGCTGATCTCCCTGTGCTATGCGGCTGCTTCCCAATAGCTATCTATTTTACGTTTGGTAGTGTATATATGTCCATGCCTCTCTCTCGCTTTGTCACAGCTTACCCTTCCCCCTCCCCATATCATCAAGTCCATTCTCTAGTAGGTCTGTGTCTTTATTCCTGTCTTACCCCTAGGTTCTTCTTCATGACATTTTTTTTCTTAAATTCCATATATATGTGTTAGCATACGGTATTTGTCTTTCGCTTTCTGACTTACTTCACTCTGTATGACAGACTCTATGTCCATCCACCTCACTACAAATAGCTCAATTTCGTTTCTTTTTATGGCTGAGTAATATTCCATTGTATATACGTGCCACATCTTCTTTATCCATTCATCTGATGATGGGCACTTAGGTTGTTTCCATCTCTGGGCTTTTGTAAATAGAGCTGCAATGAACATTTTGGTAATTGACTCTTTGAATTATGGCTTTCTCAGGGTATATGCCCAGTAGTGGGATTGCTGGGTCATATGGTAGTTCTATTTGCAGTTTTTAAGGAACCTCCATACTGTTCTCCATAGTGGCCTTCAATTTGTTAATATGGTGTATTACATTGATTGATTTGCATATATTGAAGAGTCCTTGCATTCCTGGAATAATCCCCACTTGATCATGGTGTATGATCCTTTTAATGTGCTGTTGGATTCTGTTTGCTAGTATTTTGTTGAGGATTTTTGCATCTATGTTCATCAGTGATATTGGCCTGTAGTTTCTTTCTTTGTGACATCCTTGCCTGGTTTTGGTATCAGGGTGATGGTGGCCTCGTAGAATGAGTTTGGGAGTGTTCCTCCCTCTGCTATATTTTGGAAGAGTTTGAGAAGGATGGGTGTTAGCTCTTCTCTAAATGTTTGACAGAATTCGCCTGTGAAGCTATCTGGTCCTGGGCTTTTGTTTGTTGGAAGATTTTTAATCACAGTTTCAATTTCAGTGCTTGTGATTGGTCTGTTCATATTTTCTATTTGATTGGTCTGTTCATATTTTCTATTTCTTCCTGATTAAGTCTTGGTAGGTTGTGCATTTCTAAGAAGTTGTCCATTTCTTCCAGCTTGTCCATTTTATTGGCATAGAGTTGCTTGTAGTAATCTCTCATGATCTTTTGTATTTCTGCAGTGTCAGTTGTTACTTCTCCTTTTTCATTTCTAATTCTATTGATTTGAGTCTTCTCCCTGTTTTGCTTGATAAGTTTGGCTAATGGTTTATCAATTTTGTTTATCTTCTCAAAGAACCAGCTTTTAGCTTTTTTGATCTTTGCTATTGTTTCCTTCATTTATTTTTCATTTATTTCTGATCTGATCCTTATGATTTCTTTCCTTCTGCTAACTTGGGGGGGGTTGTTCTTTCTCTAATTGCTTTAGGTGCAAGGTTAGGTTGTTTATTCGAGATGTTTCCTGTTTCTTAAGGTAGGATTGTATTGCTATAAAGTTCCCTCTTAGAACTGCTTTTGTTGCATCCCATAGGTTTGTCTTGTCGTGTCTCCACTGTCATTTGTTTCTAGGTATTTTTTGATTTCCCCTTTGATTTCTTCAGTGATCACTTCGTTATTAAGTAGTGTATTGTTTAGCCTCCATGTGTTTGTATTTTTACAGATCTCTTCCTGTGATTGATATCTAGTCTAATAGCATTGTGGTCGGAAAAGATACTTGATACAATTTCAATTTTCTTAAATTTACCAAGGTTTGATTTGTGACCCAAGATATGATCTATCCTGGAGAATGTTCCATGAGCACTTGAGAAAAATGTGTATTCTGTTGTTTTTGGATGGAATGTCCTATAAATATCAATTAAGTCCATCTTGTTTAATGTATCATTTAAAGCTTGTGTTTCCTTATTTATTTTCATTTTGGATAATCTGTCCATTGGTGAAAGTGGGGTGTTAAAGTCCCCTATGTATTGAGGTGCTCCTATGTTAGGTGCATAAATATTTGCAATTGTTATATCTTCTTCTTGGATGGATCCCTTGATCATTATGTAGTGTCCTTTTTTGTCTCTTCTAATAGTCTTTATTTTAAAGTCTATTTTGTGTGATATGAGAATTGCTATTCCAGCTTTCTTTTGTTTTCCATTTGCATGGAATATCTTTTTCCATCCCCTCACTTTCAGTCTGTATATGTCTCTAGGTCTGAAGTGGGTCTCTTGTAGACAGCATATATACGGATCTTGTTTTTGTATCCATTCAGCCAGTCTGTGTCTTTTGTTGGGAGCATTTAATCCAATTACATTTAAGGTAATTATCGATATGTATGTTCCTACTCCCATTTTCTTAATTGTTTTGGGTTTGTTATTGTAGGTCTTTTCCTTCTCTTGTGTTTCTTGCCTAGAGAAGATCCTTTAGCATTTGTTGTAAAGCTGGTTTGGTGGTGCTGAACTCTCTCAGCTTTTGCTTGTCTGTAAAGGTTTTAATTTCTCCAGAAAATCTGAATGAGATCCTTGCTGGGTAGAGTAATCTTGGTTGTAGGTTTTTTTCCTTCATCACTTTAAATATGTACTGCCAGTCCCTTCTGGCTTGCAGAGTTTCTGCTGAAAGATCAGCTGTTAACCTTATGGCAATTCCCTCTTGTGTTGTTTTTCCCTTGCTGCTTTTAATATGTTTTCTTTGTATTTAATTTTTGACAGTTTGATTAATATGTGTCTTGGCATGTTTCTCCTTGGATTTATCCTGTATGGGGCTCTCTGTGCTTCCTGGACTTGATTAACTATTTCCTTTCCCATATTAGGGAAGTTTTCAACTATAATCTCTTCAAATATTTTCTCAGTCCCTTTCTTTTTCTCTTCTTCTTCTGGAACCCCTATAATTTGAATGTTGGTGCGTTTAAAGTTGTCCCAGAGGTCTCTGAGACTGTCCTCAGTTCTTATAATTCTTTTTTCTTTATTCTGCTCTGCAGTAGTTATTTCCACTATTTTATCTTCCAGGTCACTTATCCTTTCTTCTGCCTCAGTTATTCCGCTATTGATCCCTTCTAGAGTATTTTTAATTTCATTTATTGTGTTGTTCATCATTGCTTGTTTCATCTTCAGTTCTTCTAGGTCCTTGTTAAATGTTTCTTGCATTTTCTCTATTCTATTTCCAAGATTTTGGATCAACTTTACTATCATTATTCTGAATTCTTTTTCAGGTAGACTGCCTATTTCCTCTTCATTTGTTAGGTCTGGTGGGTTTTTATCTTGCTCCTTCATCTGCTGTGTGTTTTTCTGTCTTCTCATTTTGCTTATCTTACTGTGTTTGGGGTCTCCTTTTTGCAAGCTGCAGGTTCGTAGTTCCCGTTGTTTTTGGTGTCTGTCCCCAGTGGCTAAAGTTGGTTCAGTGGGTTGTGTAGGCTTACTGGTGGAGGGGACTAGTGCCTGTGTTTTGGTGGATGAGGCTGGATCTTTTCTTTCTGGTGGGCAGGTCTACGTCTGGTGGTGTGTTTTGGGGTGTCTGTGACCTTATTATGATTTTAGGCAGCCTCTCTGCTAATGGCTGGGGTTGTGTTCCTGTCTTGCTAGTTGTTTGGCATAGCGTTTCCAGCTGTGTAGCTTGCTGGTCGTTGAGTGAAGCTGGGTGTTGGTGTTGAGATGGAGATCTCTGGGAGATTTTCGCCATTTGTTATTATGTGGAGCTGGGAGGTCTCTTGTGGACCAGTGTCCTGAAGTTGGCTCTCCCACCTCAGAGGCACAGCACTGACTCCTGGCTGCAGCACCAAGAGCCTTTCATCCACATGACTCAGAATAAAAGGGAGAAAAAGTAGAAAGAAAGAAAGAAACAGGATAAAAGAAAATAAAATAAAGTAAGGTAAAATAAAATAAAGTTATTAAAATAAAAAATAATTATTAAGAAAAAAAATTTTTTAAGTAAAAAAAAAAACACAAATGGACAGATAGAACCCAAGTACAAATGGTGAAAGCAAAGCTATACAGACAAAATCTCACACAGAAGCATACACATATACACTCACATAAAGAGGAAAAGGGGAAAAAATAAATCTTGCTCTCAAAGTCCACCTCCTCAATTTGGGATGATTCGTTGTCTCTTCAGGTATTCCACAGATGCAGGTACATCAAGTTGATTGTGGAGATTTAATCCGCTGCTTCTGAGGCTGCTAGGAGAGGTTTCCCTTTCTCTTCTTTTTTAGCACAGCTCCCGGGGTTCAGCTTTGGATTTGGCCCCGCCTCTGTGTGTAGGTCGCCGGAGGGCGTCTGTTCTTCACTCAGACAGGACGGGGTTAAAGTAGCCACTGATTCGGGGGCTCTGGGTCACTCAGGCAGGTGAGAGGGAGGGGTACAGATGCGGGGCGAGTCTGCGGCGGCAGAGGCCGGCGTGACGTTGCACCAACCTGAGGTGCACTGTGCGTTCTCCCAGGGAAGCCGTCCCTGGATCCCGGGACCCTGGCAGTGGTGGGCTGCACAGGCTCCCCAGAAGGGAGGTGTGGAGAGTGACCTGTGCTCGCACACAGGCTTCTTGGTGGCGGCAGCAGCAGCCTTAGCGTCTCATGCCCATGTCTGGGGTCCGCACTTTTAGCTGCGGCTCGCGCCCGTCTCTGGAGCTCCTTTAAGCAGCGCTCTTAATTCCCTCTCCTTGCGCACCAGGAGACAGAAGGAAAAAAAAGTCTCTTGCCTCTTTGGCAGGTCCAGACTTTTTTGTGGACTCCCTCCCGGCCAGCCGTGGTGCACTAACCCCTTCAGGCTGTTTTCATGCTGCCAATCCTCTCCCTGCGCTCCAACCAAAGCCCGAGCCTCAGCTCCCAGCCCCACCCACCCCGGCGGGTGAGCAGACAAGCCTCTCGGGCTGGTTAGTGATGGTCGGCACCGATTCTCTGTGCGGGAATCTTTCTGCGCCCCTGTGGCTGCGCTCTCCTCCACGGCTGCGAAGCTCCTCCCTCCGCCACCCGCCATCTCCACCCTAAAAGGGGCTTCTAGCGTGTGGAAACCTTTCCTCCTTCACGGTTCCCTCCCACTGGTGCAGGTCCTGTCCCTATTCTTTTGTCTCTGTTTATTCTTTTTTCTTTTGCCCTACCTAGGTACGTGGGGGAGTTTCTTGCCTTTTGGGAGGTCTGAGGTCTTCTGCCAGCGTTCAGTAGGTGTTCTGTAGGAGTTGTTCCATGTGTAGATGTATTTCTGATGTATCTGTGGGGAGAAAGGTGATCTCCGCGTCTTACTCTTCTGCCATCTTCCCCCTCTCTCCTCTGCTTCTTTTTAAAGTGTGCATGTCATGACTAGCAGGACCTTAGCTAAAAAACACAAATATTGCTTTAAATAACCAAAAGTGCAAAATATACAACAGCAGGGCTTCCCTGGTGGCGCAGTGGTTGAGAGTCCGCCTGCCAATTCAGGGGACACGGGTTCGTGCCCCGGTCTGGGAAGATCCCACATGCCACGGAGCGGCTAGGCCCGTGAGCCATGGCTGCTGGGCCTGCATGTCCGGAGCCTGTGCTCCGCAACGGGAGAGGCCACAGCAGTGAGAAGCCCACGTAATGCAAAAAAAAAAAAAAAAAAAAAATACAACAGCAACAAAACTCTATCTTCAGTCTCCTCTGGAAAAACCCTAGTAGTAAGGCTGACAACTTTTTTAGATGTGTGAGATGTTCGTGTTAAAGGAAATAGGGTCTAGTTATTGACTTTGAAATGTATAGCCATTTGCTTAATTCAGAGACTGAATCTTTGCTAAAATGGGCAGTAAGGCTGATGAAAGAAATGGAGTGGTACCACTTAATGAGCAATTTCATCTTTTTAATATAGAAATAACTGGTGCTGCAGAGAGCATTTTTGTTCTTTTAAGAACCTCATAACCAAGAAATCTTTCAAATGATCATTATACAATGAATGCCCTGAGGCTTTGAAAAATATTTATTTTTAAATTATCATAAGCTCAAAATGATTAACCAATGCAAAAAAGAAAAAAAAAGAGGAATTAAATGTGAGGCTGTACACTCTGGCAAATTTTCCCTGCTGAAAATAATTGGACAGATATTTTTTCCTTTTTTTAATTAATAGTGGCCAAAGGGATTTAATGATCTTATTGTTTATGGATATGGGGTTTAAATATATTTCTTATCTTAAATTTGATGTTAGAGTAACAAGATTATAGAAAATGATATAATGTGATTGGGAGAAACATAGTTTCATTGACATATAACGTACCAAATGAAGTATCATCTAAAATTCTCTAAAAACCCGTGCTAGTTTCTGAATTTAAGTGTTGGACTGTGGGAAGGGATATTTGGAGTAGGCCACACAAGGTGGAGGTATTTCCTATGTCCTCTGTATATTTCCCAGATTCCTTGCGTTTGGGGGTCCCACTGTATGATTAGTTCTGACCAATGGCCTATAAGCAGAAATACCAAAGTATTTAAGAACTGATCCACAGCCCCCAGTTCTCTACTTCCCTGAGAGATGACCTGGAAGCCAACTTTTGAAGTGGTGGTGTCACAGGTGTGAAGGTGCTGGCTTGCTGAGTCACTGCACATGAAACCTTATTCAGACCCCTGTGTTCCTGTCCTTTGAAATAAAAGGCTTTTGCTTTAGTCTCCCAGGCTTCCCTTGAATCTCAAAAGGCTGACCCAAGACTTAACAATTAGGAATGTAAAGATGTAGAAACAAAGAATAGCTGTTGAGCCGGGAAACCGGTAACAGTTTAGACTGTAAATCCACCACATACTCCCAACTCTCTGAAAGATACAGATAAAGGCCTGACATACATTCCTAAGTTGTTTTTATGGGAAGCAAACCTCCACCAGATGAAAACTGCTGATGGCAAGTACACAGACCCTAGACTGGTTGAAACCAGAAGCCTGATGATGCTTGAAATGTCACCTTGATGTCAACCAATCCAAGAATTTTTCACAAGCTGACCATGCACCCTGCAGCCCCCTCCCTCACACTGCCTTTAAAACCCCTTCCCTGAAAGTCATCAGGGAGTTCTTGTCTTTTGAGCATGAGATGCCCATTCTCCATGCTTGGTGCCCCGCAATAAAGGCTGTACTTTCCTTCACCACAACCCAGTGTCAATAGATTGGCTTTATTGCATGTGGGCAAACGGACCCAAGTTTGGTTCTGTAATGCATGTAGGACAGCTATGCTGCAGATCTGATCAGTATCATCATTAGCATTAGTCAGAAATCAACTTTTGGATTTTTAGGCCACTGAAATTTCAGGGTTAATTTGTTACTGTGGAATTCTCTGACTGATAATGTCATCACATCACAGGGTTGTTGAGAGGAGCTAATGGAGCCCAAAGTACTCTTTGCACAGTGCTTTGTAGTTTTCTACCATAAAGAAAGAATTGCTCTCACTGAAGGATTGCCAAACCTGCACTGTCAGGCAAAATATCCACTAAGTGATCCCTGTGGAGAGTCCAGATGGCTAATTCAAGGAGAAGAAGCCCATCCTGTGTTTCTTTTAGTGTCAGAGTTTCATGCTGCCACCTGCCTCAAGTAGGTAGCCTATTCTTTTTGCTGAGGGTTCCTCTGCAGCCCTGTGGTGAGGATCACTTTTGGCCCTGGAGACCACCTTTTAGGATTTGAAGCAAGAGGCCCTGGTCTCTTGGTCACTGCTCTCCTGCCCCCCCCCCCACACCGCCGCCAACTGCCTGCAAGACTATCACAGTTTCAGAGGCTAGAGAACCATGATGAGACTCCAGGGCACTGGGATGACTGCCCACTTTGGAGAGGCCACATGTTCTTACCAAAGGCCTTTTCTACCACATTCATCCCCAGAATCAACCTTTTTTTTCATGTCTAAACAATTTTGTTTAATACCCTCATCAGTGAGGAACAGAGAAGCTGGTTGATTTCACTCCCAGGGAGCAGAAGATAATATATCTGCCTTGTCTTTGAACTTAAATAGATTTGACCCAAGTCCTTTGTGAATATATGTCCTTGTCAGCCTTCTTTGTAAGTGAGAGGCTTCTAAGGGAGTCTGACTTCAGCCATTAGTAACTATGAGAAAAATTAAAGTTTAGATTTCATAAGTTATTTAAAAATTTTATACCAGACTTAGCTCATAATTTCATATACTGCTATCATTAATACAGATATAGAGCTTTCTAGAACCCAATGATTCCCTTTGGAAGTAAACTGGAGCTAAAACTGCAAGTTACATTTGTTTACATTTTTTCTGCCTTGTTATTAATAACCAAAGTTATAGCCATTCAGTAAACAAAGTATGATGGTGAAGCATATGAACCCTGAGTCTGAATGACCTGGGTTCAAATCTAGTCTCCTCCGTTTACTGTGTGATCTTGGCCACATTACTTAACCTCTCTGCCTCTCCACTCTCAAACTGTAAAAGGGAACTAATAAGATAGTCTTCCTCAGAGAGATGTCATGTAGACATCATCTTTATTAATGTTCTCAGAACTGTGCCTTGAACATGGAAGCATCGGCAGCTGCTTTTATCGTTATTATTATGTTGGACAGATAGAAAAAAAAAGTATAGAATGGTTTATGGTTGGTTGTTATGGGAGAAATAAGGAAGTAGAATGTCCCCACCCCCATTCAACTTTCATTACTACTTCACACTCTAATTGCAATATTAAAGGCAAAAACATGCAGAAGTTCCCCTGCTCTGTGGGCGTCTGTGTTGTGTATGTGTGTGCCCATGTGTGAATGCACACACACACAAAAGGGTGCTCTGCAGAGCCTGGCAGCGGCAGGGGAGGTGCGCGTATTTTCAGTAGGTCTGAAGGCTGCTGCGGGTGTAAAGAGCAGTGATCGACTGTCTGCTCAGTAGCCCCTGGGCTGAAACGGGGATGGCAAATAAGATATGGTTATCTCCCCCGTATTTAGACAAGGTGGTTGGGGTAGATGGTGGAACATTAGGCACATCAGTAATTGTAACAGGGGGAAAGGCCTCCTGCTAGTGCCAGACAGTGTGGGGATCAGGGAACAAGAATGGGGATCCTTCTTTGTCAGCTGTGTGAGCCTTGTCACTCTGGGGAGGCAGGTAAGCTGAGATCTACACTTGTAAAGAAGCTTCTCAAATCTTACTTCTAGTCCTCTTGGGCTGTAAGGATCATGTGTTGATTGTCAGGGTTGGGGAGCTCTGCCTGGACCTGCGCTGGGAGCATGGCAAGGCAGGGGTGTTTCTCCAGAGCCGGCAACCTCACCCTGTATTGCAGCGTTGGAATGCAATTTGCAGAGCTTTGAGGCAAAGTCCAGTGTAACCTCGGGTACCCTTGGAGCGGCAGGAAGTGGTGAAAATCAGATTGGAGAGTCTTGCTTGCTGTATTATGGCAGGAGCAGGACAGGCATGCCTTTTCTTGTGTGCTAAACTTTGTTACTCCACAGGCATAAATGGTGTGGTGTGGACGGATCTTCAGCCTAGCATCTGTCATCTGGGAGGGAAACACTGTCAGGCACGTTATTAATCACATGGGGATTAGCTGAGTGGAGGGATAAACTAGGCATGGCATTTTCCAGTGCTGCTCGGACAGTGGGGGAGAACTTCTTCAGTTGTGCAGAGGTGCTGCTGCCAGAAGCTTCAGACGTAGCTGTTAGAAAACTACTGACCCAATACAAGATCTATTTATCTATTTTAAAAGAGCCTAGATAATAAACTCTAACATTTGTGAAGGGTGCTACATTTTTGAAAGGACTTTTAGTGTCTTACATGATTCTCACACAAACTTATGAGGCCTCCAAGCAGGTATTACTGCCCAATTCTGTGGATGTAAAGAGTTTTGTGTGGAGTACTTGATTGAACTGTGCAACCACTGTGAGTCACTTATTGCTATGTGCCTCTGTTTCCATGTCTGTAATGGGCAGGATAATTCTTTGTTGAGGTACCGTCCTGTGCACTGTAGGATGTTTAGCAGCATCTCTGGCCTCTACCCACTAGATGCTTAGTAGCAACCCCTTCCCCAGTAGTGACAACCAAAAATGTCTCAAGGCCTTGCCAGGCTGCCCCCTGGGGATTGACCTCTGGTCTAGATAATACCATATTAATTCACTAGCTGATCTGGATTTTAATTTTTCTACAAATCTGCCACTGGGAATTACAGGGGACAGACAATTTGCTGTGTCAAAGATTACCAAGCAGTCAATTTTACTGAGCATTTTTATAATGATAGCTGACATTTATTGAGTACCTATCATGTCCTTGGCACCTGCTGGGCATGTCTTATACAGATGTGGGTATTAGGTCTTTTTTTTCTTTCTTAATCTTCATTTTAAAGACAGGGAAACAGAGGCTCAGAGATGATATGCAGTTTTATTGATGTAAACTGGGGTTTGAATATGGATTTCTGATTCTATAAACCCTCACTCTTTAATTTTGACATGGTTAAGGGTGTGGTGGGAGCCAAACTGCCTGGGTTCAAATCCTGGCAGATGAGCTCTGTAACCTTAGGTGGGCTATTTAGTTTCCGGCCAAGCCTGTGAAGTCACTATTACTATCAGCTTGATTTTACTTATGAGGAAATTGAGACATCAAGAGATTAAGTGACTTAATGTTTGTGAAATGTTTACAGTGAGTGCTATAGTGACTGAGTGCTATATAAGTGTCTATTAAAAAATAAATCAAACCACTGAGCTGATCTCCCTGTGCTATGCAGCTGCTTCCACCTAGAGGGGTGGGATAGGAAGGGTGGGAGGGAGGGAGACGCAAGAGGGAAGAGATATGGGAACATATGTATATGTATAACTGATTCACTTTGTTATAAAGCAGAAACTAACACACCATTGTAAAGCAATTATACTCCAATAAAGATGTATAAAAAAATAAAATAAAACAGAGAGGTGGATGAACTTAGAGTCTGTCATACAGAGTGAAGTAAGTCAGAAAGAGAAAAGCAAACACAGTGTGCTAACACATGTACATGGAATCTAAAAAAAAAAAAAAATGATTCTGAAGAACCTAGGGCCAGGACAGGAGTAAAGACGCAGACGTAGAGAATGGACTTGAGGACATGGGAAGGGGGAAGCCTAGGCTGGGATGAAGTCAGAGAGTGGCACTGACATATATACACTACCAAATGTAAAATAGATAGTTAGTGGGAAGCAGCCGCATCGCACAGGGAGATCAGCTCGGTGCTTTGTAACCACCTAGAGGGGTGGGATAGGGAGGGTGGGAGGGATATGCAAGAGGGAGGGCTTATGGGGATATATGTATACCTATAGCTGATTCACTTTGTTGTACAGCAGACACTAACACAACATTGTAAAGCATTTATATTCCAATAAAGATGTAAAACAAAAACAAAGACACAATATTGGTTGAAAAAAATAAACTGCACACATTAAAAAAAAATACAACGAAGAATTTCTCTCTGCCTGGTTCTGTTAGTAGAACCCTGGTAGAGTCACAGAGAAAATAAAAGACCTGGTTTCTGGGTACTTGGAGCATGTAGAGTGGCTGGCAGGAGGCGGGCCCTGTGAACATGGTCCTGCAGAAGATGGGTTCTCCTGCCAGATCCCACCTTGGGCCTTTGACCACTCTTTAGCATCTGATTTCTTCTACTTCTTATGGCCACACCCATGTCTTTCTGCAGTGACCCACTTTTGGGCTTTGCTCACAGGTACAGAGTGCTGGGAGTGACATTCCTGGGAGTTCACACCCCCCACCCCCAGGCCTAGAGCAATGCCACTTATCTTGGGACATGAAAGTTCAGATGCTTTCATGAAAGTCAGGATAAACGCTAAGATGTAAGTCATACTCCAGAGTCAGGCCGCAGGATCAGGCTGAGTGGGTCTTGTCCTGAAATCATGCTCTTTCTTGGTTTCTCCCTGCTCTCTGTCCTTCCCCCACTCCCATCCTGGTTCTCCTGGGAGCACTTCCCACAAATTCATGGCACAGATGTCTTGCTTTAGGGGAGTCCACCCTCAGACAGGCCCCAGAGTCAGAGGGGGCCATGAGCCGAGGGGCTACTTCTCAACTCTCTTTGGTTCACACACATCATTTATTTGTTATGGCTGTTCTCTAGGCAAATGTTTGATAAACAGGTTCCAACCTGAAGACAAGAGAGTTTGAACTGTGAAGTGTGGATCCTGAGTGCATGGACGTGTAGAGGGAGACCATTCTGGACCAGGTTGGTCAGGGAAGAAGAACAGGAAATCAGAGGGGCTGGGTCTGGTGGGGAGGGTGGCACCAGGTGGAAGCCACTGAAATGACCTCCTTCTTGTTGAGCTAAGGAGCCTCTGGGGATGTGTGATCTGGTGATGTAGAAATCCAAAATGTGTGCACCTGATTTTAGTCCTCTCTTGGCATTTGCTTAAAACAAGTTGAGCCTGAAGTAACACCTCACAGTGCTCTCTCAGAAAGGAGTGTCCATGGGGGCTGGGCCCTGGGGTTCCACTCAGGCCCTTGGTACCATCCTCTGCCCTCAGCACGGCCCTTTCTGCCATGGTGCCTCCTGAGGAGTGGGAGTGAGTAATGTGGGGAGGCTGTGGAGATTTGTGGCTTCAGTTCCGTGCAAGCTTGCTATTTGCTGTGGTGAGTCCTTTGGAAACATAAAGATCCTTTCCTCACGTTGACAGTTACCCCCAGTGCATCTGCTCTGTGTCAGACTCAAACCCACAGCTGGGCTGGGGGAGCATCTTGAGGGTGTGTGGAGGCTGCCCCAGAGTTCATGCTGGGACTGAGAGACAAGGTCTCCTGACTCTCAAACCACGGCTGTTATCGTCGCAGTTCTATTTATTTATTTGCCTAAATTCCTAACATTAGGCTTCCTTAAACTATGGCACCAAGGGCGCTAAGCTCATTTTTCTCTTTTCTTTCCCTCTTCAAACATCTACTGTGTTCCAGGTCCTGGGTTACATGGATGTGTAAGCGTATAAGAGCTGTGTAAGGGCAACACCCCTAGGGGCTGCGTAAGTGCTCAGGACTTCCCTGTGAATGTGGTCTTGGATACACAGGGAGGTGGGAGTCATAGGAGGCCTTCTGGAGAATGCTGTGGAGCCAGGCTTTCAACCAGTGATGATGGTGATACAATAGTGGCTTATGGAGCAACGCCACTTGAGCTTGGCTTGGTTTGGGTCACACATTGTTTGAAACATTTTGAATTAGCTGTCAACTTTTATAATTTGGGGGTTTCACATTGCATCCAGATTCCCAGTGTGTCTTGGAAAAAAAGTTGGTAATACTAGGCCTGTATTCCACTCTGGGTCTGGAAGTTGCTTCCTCTAAGTTAGAGCACACCCATGCCAGTTTGCTCCAGTCCCCACCACTCCCTGTGACCTTACACCTGACTTTTGTCACCCTTTCTGTCCTGCCTGGAGATTGTGGGCAGTACAGCATCAGGACCAAGAGCATGGGCTTGGTAACCAGGTTGCCTATTCAAGTCCCTGCCTTTCCACATCCCTGCCATGTGACCTTGGGCTAGTTACTTTATCTTTCTGTGCTAAAGGCTTCTTATGTGAAAAATGAGGCTAAGAGTAGAGCCCACCATAGGTTGTTGAGGGAATACATGAGTTATTATTTACAAACAGCTTAGAACTGAGCCTGGCACACGGTCCATACTCAGTAATACTACCTCTCCCCCTTATCAGTCCTCCACCCATCTGAAGACTGTGGCTGCTACAGGAAACCACTCTGTATCATGGTCTCCTTGGGACTTTTGTAGGATCTGGAAGTAATGACTGAGCTTGTTTGAGCTACATCCTGGGCCCCTGGGGAAAAAAGAGAACCTCTCTGAGTTTAAATCCCTTTTGGGGAACTGAGGGGTAATGGTATAGTATGGATTTGTGTCTGGATGCCAAAGGGGACTTGAAAGCATGGGATTGACATGTAGAAGCTCAGGAAATAACCATAGTGAAGAATCAGGTTAAAAAGAAAGTTTCTACTGTCTTGCTCTCAGAAGGATCAAATGAAATGCTGCTTCTGGAAATGAACAAATCCATTTCCTTAATAAGCTATCATCTCTTCTGGTCCTGGAAGGAAAAAGGAAGATAAGAAACAGCAGTGAAGACTGACAGTTTGTTCGTTGCTATTCTGGCGGCATCCCCTCCTTATACATTCCCATCCATCTCATCCCGCCCTAGTCAGTATATTTTCACCAGGCAGTGATGGAAAAATGTCTGTGTACTCCAGTTTTATTGTAGTCAGGCAGCATTTACGGGTTTGACATTCAACTGACCATGGCAGGAAGTCTAGAAGCAATTATAACCGACACCTGCTCTATCTGTGCTCTGGGCAGCCAGTGACTGATGCCAGGCCTCCTGGACTCGAGTGTGTTTCCTATCAGCTCAGAATAATAGCAGTGATACCTTGCTTCCTCGCTATCTGAAAGAACTCATGGCACTTTCCTCTGAAAACCTTCAAATTATTGGCATTTCTTTTAGTGAAGATATGAAATTAGTGACTGGAATGAAAAATGTAGAAGATGGTTATTGTTGACATTAAAGGAAAAGTTTAAACCACTTCCACCGACCATGGCTCATAACTGGAAAGTATTTGAGTAGAGAAAACTATCTATCTAAAAGTGAACAGAATGTGAACTTAGACAGACAATATTTGGCCACGAATGTGCCAAGACTGAGGCTGGAGAAAGGACACAGTTTCTGTAGCAGTGATTTCCACCCATGATGGTTCTGCTATTGTGCAAAATGATTTTTGATTCTGGGCAAATCTCTCCTTCCACTTGCTTTAACGCTTTGCCAGAGAGCTGAGCGATTCTGGGAGGGTGGGGATACCTGGGGGCTGGGCTGACCTCAGGAAATCATGTGTAAAGGGCTTTTTCTCACCTGGGGGCAGGCCAGGTTCACAGCTGTTCTGTGTAATAACGACTGGGCTTTTGCTTCTGAGCCTTGGCAATCCTGAGTCCTGAAAGCAAATGAAGGTAAGAAACATGTCAAGGAGCTCAGGGCACTTGGCTGCCACCCTGCATAGCTTCGTGTTATTTGGGCCCCAATTTTATGCTCCTTCTGTTTTACGTGGAGCCAAAAAGAGCTATACAGAGGGCCAGATGGGCCACGGTCACCTACGTGGACAGCTCGGGGCTAGACAAGGCAGAGGAGAGAGGAGGGGAGGGGACGGTACCAGTACAGAGGCTCCTGGCTGGGAGATTAAATACGTGTGTTTTGGAAGCAGCTCTGCTGAGTGGTGGGGTAGTTAGGGTCAGAACTGGGGGCCACCACCGTGGTTTCCCTTTGGCCAGGGAATAAATGGCCTCTGGGCCCAGAATTTAAGTTACACGTGTCCCTGAATCTCAAAATAAGAGTTGGACTGAAAGTATTTAAGAACAAGGAAGAAACTTGGTTTGTGAATTCACTCTCTGCTTCAGACATTTCAAAGGGCTTCATGCTTGGACATTTCAAAACTCAAAGCACAGCAGGGAAAGCTAAAGATGCTGTCTTCCTCCTTGTCCCTCTTATCTGGCTTTCATGGATTTCCAAGGGGCCCCCCTGAGCTGATGCCATTTAAGTCAAGTCCCTAGTTCTGAGGTGCTGTGCTTTCTTTTGTAGGAAGGCTGGATTTCTTATCTGGTGACAAAGTGCAAAATGCTGAGGTCCATGAACCTGCATCCTTCTCCCATGACCTTTTTTTCCCTTCCTTCTGGATTCACCACTCACCTGTAAGTGCTGAACTACTTCTGTCTTGAGATTATTTTTCTCCCTAGCAAGAAACATATGAACATTTTTTTAGAACCTTTCTGTGTTCTGGGTTCCTATTTGCTTTTTTTCCCAACCTCAGCCCTCCTACTTGCCATAGTTTGCAAACTCCAATGCCAATAGGCCCAGGCAGGTAACATCAATGAGTACGGTAGCTGTAAGTGGTAATAGGGAGTGGTGGGGACTGTGGCCATCACATGCTGCCCAAATGGGATAACTCCATCTCATTGTTGCCACCTGAGAATAATGGGCCTGGTCTTGCAAGAAGTCCATATTTTTATGCAAAACCTCCTAATTACACATAAAATGAATTCAACATCGTGATAAACACTCAATGAGCCAAAGTAAGCATGTTTGTCAGATGGTCAGTTTTTAATTTCTACTCTGGAAATTGGAGCAATTGGAGGGTGTTTGAGGGAGGAGGGACATAATCCAAATGGCCATGGATGAGATGAAGAGGGGGCGACTGGTTATGAAATGGTCTCTAACCATTCTAGAAAATAATGACAAAGAGGATCTGGATTTGAGAAATAGTTCTGAAATGGAATCCACACTGCTCAGAAAATTATTGGGTTAGGGGAAGGGCAAAGAAGGATAGGTTGAGATTGGCCCTGATGTACAGTTCTGTCTTGACTTTTGGCTTATGAATGTTTTCAGTGCCTTGACCTTTGGTCCACAATCAGTCCTGCTAACACCCTTTTATGCTGCCTAGTTCTCATACCCTGGCCTAGTTCCCTTAATTCATTGTTGCTGCCATTCTGGGAGCAGCCACCAAACCCAAGCCCTTTTTGCAAAGACAATAACATATCCCTCTACCACAAAGAGCAGGTAGTTTTAGGATGTTGGATCTGAGATACCATGGAAGGCAAATTTGTTGTCTTCCGTGGTGCACAAAACATGCTGTCACAGCTAGGACTCATAATAGTCCCTCAGTTTCCTAAGTTGCTTTACTGCTGCTTTTTAAATTAAGACCCGTTAACTTGTCATATATTGATAACAAGGATGACCCTGAAATAGATGGATAAATTAAAGCTGTCTTTCGTTCCATGCTTTTATATAAATGTTTTAATTACTTTTGTCATTAGGGAGACTGATGGAGGGATGGAGAAATATCAAACGGATTTTTGACAAAGTGTTGGTGTTTGCAACTGGTAATGCAGTGTGTGTTGGATATAATCCTTCACCCTTTAATTTCACAGCTGGCACTAAGGGGCCAAGCTAGGATTTCTTGTACTAATAGTCCACATCACAGAGGCTAATGGAAGGCATGGTGGACCTACTATTCTGTTGAAGCAGCTGCACACTGGCATGTATAGGAGACAAGATGTGGTGTTCAGATGGGATTTTGTTTGAATGCACACAGTTCCCACACTAGTTTTTTAAATAAAATAATTATGGGCTAACATTTAAAGATAGAGAAATATAACATGAAAATCTGGATTTCTAGTTTTTAAAAGAAGTCTGAAGGTCTGACATCCTTGGGCCTGTATTCCTGGGTGGAAGTGGGAGCCATGGAGGGGCTGCCCCTTTAAAGGGCCATGTGCTCAGTGGTTTACCACACTCCTCACCACTCCCTTTTGCCCCTTGCTCACAGAAACTGAGTGTCAAGTGCCATTTGTCATTATACTTGTGTGTTTTTATGGTTGTATTAGGGAACAAATGAAAAGCTTTCTGGTGTCTATCTCTATACAAAGCAGAAGAACGAAATGTAGGCCATGCTGCGTCAGGTTTTTTCAAGAGAACTGAGAGAGAGCATGTATCTGTAAAGAAGTGAAGGATGCAGCTGGTCTGCTGTTTGTACATAGCTAAGAGCAGTCACTGATGACCCCTGTTAGAGGGAATCTTTGCTTTCTAGTCACATGTGGCTGTGCCTAAAGGAGTCTGGAAATGTAGGAAGAGAATTCCAGAAAACAGGTTGGAACAGTACATAATACACTGGGTCAATTTATCAAAGGCTGTTTATTTGTTTTGTTTTGTTTCTGAATTTTATTTTCTTAAACAGCAGGTTCTTATTAGTTATCCATTTTATACGTATTATTGTATACATGTCAAACCCAATCACCCAATTCATCACACCACCACCACCCCTGCCGTTTTCCCACCTTGGTGTCCATACGTCGGTTCTGTACATCTGTGTCTCAATTTCTGCCTTGCAAACTGGTTCATCTGTACCATTTTTCTAGGTTCCACATATATGCATTAATATACGATATTTGTTTTTCTCTTTCTGACTTACTTCACTCTGTATGACAGTCTCTAGATCCATCCACGTCTCTACATATGACTCAATTTTGTTCCTTTTTATGGCTGAGTAATATTCCATTGTATATATGTACCACATCTTCTTTATCCACTCATCTGTTGATAGGCATTTAGGTTGCTTCCATGTCCTGACTATTGTAAATAGAGCTGCAATGAACATTGGGGTACATGTGTCTTTTTGAATTATGGTTTTCTCTGGGTTTATGCCCAGTAGTGGGATTGCTGGGTCATATGGTAGTTCTATTTTTATTTTTTAAGGAACCTCCATACTGTTCTCCATAGTGGCTGTATCAATTTACATTCCTACCAACAGTGCAAGAGGGTTCCCTTTTCTCCACACCCTCTCCAGCATTTGCTCTTTGTAGATTTTCTGATGATGCCCATTCTAACTGGTGTGAGGTGATACCTCATTGAAGTTTTGATTTGCATTTCTCTAATAATTAGTGATGTTGAGCAGCTTTTCATGTGCTTCTTGGCCATCTGTGTGTCTTCTTTCGAGAAATATCTATTTAGATCTTCTGCCCATTTTTGGATTGCATTGTTTGTTTTTTTAATATTGAGCTGCATGAGCTGTTTATATATTTTGGAGATTAATCCTTTGTTCGTTGATTTGTTTGCAAATATTTTCTCCCATTCTGAGGGTTGTCTTTTTGTCCTGTTTATGGTTTCCTTTGCTGTGCAAAATATTTTAAGCTTCATTAGGTCCCATTTGTTTATTTTTGTTTTTATTTCCATTACTCTAGGAGGTGGATCAAAAAAGATCTTGCTGTGATTTATGTCAAAGAGTGTTCTTCCTATGTTTTCCTCTAAGAGTTTTATAGTGTCCAGAATTACATTTAGGTCCATTTTGAGTTTATTTTTGTGTATAGTATTAGGGAGTTTTCTAATTTCATTCTTTTTAATGTAGCTGTCCAGTTTTCCCAACATCACTTATTGAAGAGACTGTCTTTTCTGCATTGTATATCCTTGCCTCCTTTGTCATAGATTAGTTGACCATAGGTTCATGGGTTTATCTCTGGGCTTTCTATCCTGTTCCATTGATCTATATTTCTGTTTTTGTGCCAGTACCATATTGTCTTGATTACTGTAGCTTTGTAGTATAGTCTGAAGTCAGGGAATCTGATTCCTCCAGCTCTGTTTTTTTCCCTCGAGACTGCTTTGGCTATTTGGGGTCTTTTTTTGTCTCCATACAAATTTTAATATTTTTTTGTTCTAGTTCTGCAAAAAATGTCATCGGTAATTTGATAGGGATTGCACTGAATCTGTAGATTGCTTTTGGTAGTATAGTCATTTTCACAATATTGATTCTTCCAATCCAAGAACATGGTATATCTCTCCATCTGTTGGTATCATCTTTAATTTCTTTCATCAGTGTCATAGTTTTCTGCATGCAGGTCTTTTGTTTCCCTAGGTAGGTTTATTCCTAGGTATTTTATTCTTTATGTTGCAGTGGTAAATGGGAGTGTTTCCTTAATTGCTCTTTCAGATTTTTCATCATTAGTGTATAGGAATGCAAGAGATTTCTGTGCATTAATTTTGTATCCTGCAACTTTACCAAATTCATTGATTAGCTCTAGTAGTTTTCTGGTAGCATCTTTAGGATTCTCTATGTATAGTATCATGTCATCTGCAAACAGTTACACCTTTACTTCTTGTTTTCCAATTTGTATTCCTTTTATTTCCTTTTCTTCTCTGATTGCCATGGCTAGGACTTCCAAAACTATGTTGAATAATAGTGGTGAGAGAGGACATCCTTATCTTGTTCCTGATTTTAGAGGAAATACTTTCAGTTTTTCACCCTTGAGAATGATGTTTGCTGTGGGTTTGTCATATATGGCCTTTATTATGTTGAGGTAGGTTCCCTCTATGCCCACTTTCTGGAGAGTTTTTATCATAAATGAGTGTGGAATTTTGTAGAAAGCCTTTTCTGTGTCTACTGAGGTGATCATAGGGTTTTTCTCCTTCAATTTGTTAATATGGTGTATCACGTTGATTGATTTTCGTGTATTGAAGAATCCTTGCATCCCTGGGAAAAATCCCACTTGATCATGTTATATGATCCTTTTAATGTGTTGTTGGATTCTGTTTGCTAGTATTTTGTTGAGGATTTTTGCATCTATATTCATTAGTGATACTGGTCTGTAATTCTTTTTTTTGTAGTATCTTTGTCTGGTTTTGGTATCAGGGTGATGGTGGCCTCATAGAATGAGTTTGGGAGTGTTCCTTCCTCTGCAAATTTTTGGAAGAGTTTGAGAAGGATGGGTGTTAGCTCTTCTCTAAATGTTTGATAGAATTCACCTGTGAAGCCATCTGGTCCTGGAGTTTTGTTTGTTGGAAGATTTTTTTTTAACATCTTTATTGGAGTAAAATTGCTTTACAATGGTGTGTATCTGCTTTATAACAAAGTGAATCAGTTATACATATACATATGTTCCCATATCTCTTCCCTCTTGCGTCTCCCTCCCTCCCACCCTCCCTATCCCACCCCTCTAGGTGGTCACAAACCACCTAGCTGATCTGTTGGAAGATTTTTAATCACAGTTTCAATTTCATTTACTTGTGATTGGTCTTTTCATATTTTCTGTTTCTTCCTGATTCAGTCTTGGAAGCTTATACCTTTCTAAGAATTTGTCCATTTCTTCCAGGTTGTCCATTTTATTGGCATAGAGTTACTTGTAGTAGTCTCTTAGGATGCTCTGTATTTCTGCAGTGTCTGTTGTAACTTCTCCTTTTTCATTTCTAATTTTATTGATTTGAGTCCTCTCCCTCTTTTTCTTGATGAGTCTGGCTAATGGTTTATCAATTTTGTTTATCTTCTCAAAGAACCAGCTTTTAGTTTTATTGATTTTTGCTATTGTCTTCTTTTGTTTCTATTTCATTTATTTCTGCTCTGATCTTTAGGATTTCCTTTATTCTACTAACTTTGGGTTTTGTTTGTTCTTCATTCTCTAGGTCCTTTAAGTGTAAGGTTAGGTTGTTTATTTGAGATGTTTGTTGCTTCTTGAGGTAGGATTGTATTGCTATATACTTCCCTCTGAGAACTGCTTTTGCTGCATCCCATAGGTTTTGGATCGTCGTGTTTTCATTGTCATTTGTCTCTAGGTATTTTTTGATTTCCTGTTTGGTTTCTTCAGTGATCTCTTGGTTATTTAGTAATGTATTGTTTAGCATGCATGTGTTTGTGTTTTTGTCCTTTTTTTCCCCCTGTAATTGATTTCTAATCTCATAGAGTTGTGGTCAGAAGAGATGTTTGATATGATTTCAATTTTCTTAAATTTACTGAGGCTTGATTTGTGACCCAAGGTGTGATCTATCCTGGAGAATATTCCATGCGCACTTGAGAAGAAAGTGTAATCTGCTGGTTTTGGATGGAACGTCCTATAAATATCAATTAAATCTATCTGTTCTATTGTGTCTTTTAAAGCTTGTGTTTCCTTATTAATTTTCTGTTTGGATGATCTGTCCATTGGTGCAAGTGAGGAGTTAAAGTCCCCCACTATTATTGTGTTACAGTTGATTTCCTCTTTCTTAGCTGTTAGCAGTTGCCTTATGTATTGAGGTGCTCCTATGTTGGTTGCATATATATTTATAATTGTTATATCTTCTTCTTGGATTGGTCCCTTGATCATTACATAGTATCATTCCTTGTGTCTTGTAACATTCTTTATTTTAAAGTCTATTTTATCTGATATGAGTATTGCTACTCCAGCTTTCTTTTGATTTCCATTTGCATGGAATATCTTATTCCATCCCCTCACTTTCAGTCTGTATGTGTCCCTAGGTCTGAAATGGGTCTCTTGCAGACAGCATATATATGGGTCTTGTTTTTGTATCCATTCAGCGAACTCGGTCTTTTAGCTGGAGCATTTAATCCATTCACGTTTAAGGTAATTATGGATATGTATGTTCCTATTACTATTTTCTGAATTGTTTCGGGTTTGTTTTTGCAGGTCCTTTTCTTCTCTTATGTTTCCCACTTAGAGAAATTCCTTCAGCATTTGTTATAGAGCTGGTTCGATGGTGCTGAATTCTCTTAGCTTTTGCTTGTCTGTAAAGCTTTTGATTTCTCCATCGAACCTGAATGAGTTCTTTGCCGGGTAGAGTAATCTTGGTTGCAGGTTCTTCCCTTTCATCACTTTAAGTATATCATGCCACTCCCTTCTGGCATGTAGAGTTTCTGCTGAGAAATCAGCTGTTAACCTTATGGGAGTTCCCTTCTATGTTATTTGTCCTTTTTCCCTTGCTGCTTTCAATAATTTTTCTTTGTCTTTAATTTTTGCCAATTTGATTAGTATGTGTCTCAGCATGTTTCTCCTTGGGTTTACCTTGTATGGGACTCGCTGAGCTTCCTGGACTTGGGTGGTTATTTCCTTTCCCATGTTAGGGAAGTTTTCAACTATAATCCCTTCAAATATTTTCTTGGGTCCTGTCTCTTCTCCTTCTGGGACCCCTATAATGCAAATGTTGGTGCATTTAGTGTTGTCCCAGAGGTCTCTTATGCTGTCTTCATTTCTTTTCATTCTTTTTTCTTTATTCTGTTCTGCAGCAGTGAATTCCACCATTGAGTCTTCCAGGTCACTTACCCATTCTTCTGCCTCGGTTATTCTGCTATTGATTCCTTCTAGTGTATTTTTCATTTCAGTTATTGTATTGTTCATCTCTGTTTGTTTGTTCTTTAATTCTTCTAGGTCTTTGTCAAACATTTCTTGCATCTTCTTGATCTTTGCCTCCATTCTGTTTGTGAGGTCCTCGATCATCTTCACTATCATTATTCTGAATTCTTTTTCTGGAAGATTGCCTATCTCCACTTCATTTGGTTGTTTTTCTGGGGTTTTATCTTGTTCCTTCACCTGGTACATATCTCTCTGCCTTTTCATCTTGTCTATCTTTCTGGGAATGTGGTTTTTTACCACAGGCTGCAGGATTGTAGTTCTTCTTGCTTCTGCTGTCTGCCCTCTGGTGGATGAGGCTATGTAAGAGGCTTGTGCAAGTTTCCTGATGGGAGGGACTGGGGGGTAGAAGTGTCTGTTGCTCTGGTGGGCAGAGCTCAGTAAAACTTTAATCTGCTTGTCTGCTGATGGGTGGGGCTGGGTTCCCTTCCTTTTGGTTGTTTGGCCTGAGGCAACCCAACACTGGAGCCTACAAGGCTGTTTGGTGGGGCTAATGGCGGACTCTGGGAGGGTGCACACAAGGAGTACTTCCCAGAACTTCCACTGCCACTCTCCTCGTCCTCATGGTGAGAAGACACAGTCACTCCCCACCTCTACAGGAGATCCTCCAACACTAGCAAGTAGGTCTGATTCAGTCTCCTACGGGGTCACTGCTCCTTCCCCTAGGTCCTGATGTGCACACTGCTTTGTGTGTGCCCTCCAAGAGTGGTCCTGCTAGCCTTCAAAGTCTGATTCTCTAGGAATTCCTCCTCCCGTTGCTGGATCCCCAGGTTGGGAAGCCTGACGTGGGGCTCAGAACCTTCACTCCAGTGGGTGGACTTCTGTGGTATAAGTGTTCTCCAGTTTGTGAGTCACCCAGCCAGCAGTGATGGGATTTGGTTTTATTGTGATTGCACACCTCCTACTGTCTCATTGTGGCTTCTCCTTTGTCTTTGGATGTGGGGTAACTTTTTTGGCAAGTTCCAGTGTCTTCCTTTCAATGGTTGTCTGTTTATTTGTTTATTGGGTAGTTATTTTGTGCCTGTAGGTGAGCAGGCCATAGTTCCTGGCCCCACCCACTATATAAAACTGGAAACAGCCATTACTTTATAAAGCCAAGCAGGGAGGTAAGGGGCATCCAGCATGACAAGTGTCTAGGCCAGAAAATAAGTGTTTCTGGGGAAAAGCTCAAGAGGGTCTCCCTTTGCCTGGAAAATCCAAGAAGACTATTTGGAGGTGACAGGATGAGAAGCTCTCTTTTCTGCTCTGAAGGGCCCTTTGCCTCAGTTTGTGTATCTGGATGGTGGGTGTTACCTCTGGGCCAACTGCTCCCATGTTTACAAATGAGCTGCTCATTCCAGTGTACCAGAGGTCCCTTTTAAAAGCCCAGGGCATTGGGGTCTTGCTGACTGTGGAGAGTATGACAGGAAACTCACAAGGTGCTGTGATGGGCAGTAGGTGGGTGTGAAGAGCTAAGGCACTGCCACCTTCGTGCTTACACAGGGTGCTCTGCAGACTTTGACCGTGCCTCATAAAGGATCATAGGACGGGATTGTTTCCTGTCTCAGGCTTTGTTTACAGAGACCCCCGGCCTAGCCAGTTGTGTGCTTGCAGAAGTTTCCTGCCAATTCTCCATTGTATTTCTGAACCCCCCCATCATGTGGACTTATGACCACTGAGGCTCGCGGGGACGGCACTGTGGGGCTGCCTTCCCTGTCTGTGCTGAGTGACTGGGTGGCCTCCTCCATGGAGTGACCTAGAAGTGCTTCTGCCCCCTTACACTCTAAGCCTCACGTCTGACTCAGGAAAGAAAGGGTCAGCTGACAGGAGCCAGCAACAGTTGTTACAGGCCTAGGCCCAGCCTGAAAGTTTCCTTGCATGTCCCCCCTGCCCAGCAGCTCTGAGGATCAAGAAAATAGTGACTGCTGGGCTGAAGGGCAGGGACAGGACCCAAACACAGAGTGCGGATGTGACTGTTATTAACCAGCTGTGGACCAGTCCTGCATCTGAATTTGTTTCCTCATCTATAAAGTGGCGTCATGCCATTGTCCAGCTGGCTGATATCACTGAGTTATTGGGAGATGTCAATAAGAGAATCTTCAGACAGCTTCGTAAATGGCAAAGGCCTTATAGACATGAGATGGTTATGATGAGCACAGGGACAGTGATGTCAGGATTTATGTTCTCCCACTAGAAGGGCGCATCAGAAATGGCTTCCTATGAAAATGAGGAACCCAGTGTGGGGCTCTTCTCCTTCCAGTGTCTGCCTGGCCATTCCCCCTCATGTTCTCCCAAAGCCTCCCTCTGCCCAGAAGCCTGGCTCTAGCCCACAGTGTGGCCCGAGAGCAAGGACCTTTAGAAAACACGTGGCTAATAGGACAAGGGGCAACAGGAAGCAAGGCATGTGCCATCCAATCTCCTGGAAAAAGCTGCTTTTCCTTTGTCTCCAGTCTCTGCCCCACCCTCCAAGCAAACCATGTGATGTGTTATCTTTAGAAGCAGCCCTGTGTGCCCTGTCTTGGGAGGACACTGTGTCCCAGGCTCATTGTTGGGCCATGCTGCCACAAAGATGTCTGGGAGTCAGTGCTCCAGCTTTGGCAAGTGGTTCCCACTGCATTGCTAAAGGTCACCTCCCTACTTCTGATTACCTAACTCATGGTCTAGGCAAGCCTGGGTTTGCGTCACTCTCCCACTGAACTAGCCTGGGTAGGGACATTGCCACTGCATCAACCCTTTCTCCTGGTGCACAGCCCACACTGCTTCATTTCTCACTGTCACTCTTTGTCCCCAGCTGGTCTGGAGCTGGTGTACTCACCTGATCCTCTCCCTTGGGAAGTCTTTCCCTTTACTTCCACATCTGCTGCCCCTATCAAACTCATACTGCTGGGTCAGGAGGCAAGACCTGATGAGACTGTTTATTCTGAGAGTTCCAATGCCAGCTTCATCTCTTAATAGGTGGGTGGGTTTCAGCAAGTTACATAACCTTCTGGGTCTCAGTGTATCAGTTGGGGATAGACTAGATAATAAATAATGCCCCAATCTCCATTTAAAACAACATAGGTTTATTTTTCAAGTGTGGGTAAGTCCAGTGTAGGTCTGGGGTGGGGATGTGGTAATATTCCATAAAGCTGTCAATCAGGGACCCAGGGACCAAAACTACTACCATCTCAACACAAAGCTCCAGGATTTGCCACAGTGTAGTAGGGGAAGAGGGGGGTTGGGAAGCCAAGCACGTGTAGTTAAATGCTTTGATCTGGATGTGACATAAATCACTTCTGCTCTTCTTTCACTCATCACAACCAGCCATGTGGCAGTGCCTAAATTCAAGGAGTTGGGGATTGTAATTCTTCAGGGACTAGGAAGTAGAGGAGAATCAGATATTAGCGAATATTAATAATGTTTACTGTACTCATTTTCATCTGTATAACAGGAACATATGTATATACTTCATGTACTTGTGAAACATATGTATTTTCTATTATTGTTATTGTTATCATTATACTATGGTCTTAATGACTTTCTAGGATGTATACACTCCAGGCAGTAGTTCCCTAAGTGGTCATCTAGCTCAACTCGTCAGGAAGAACATGGTGTTTAGAGTGAAACCAGCCCGTGTTTGATTTCTGGTCTTGCCATTTAGTGGCTGTGTGATCTTGAGACATAACCTACAATTTTGTGCCTCAGTTTCCTCATTTATAACTTGAGACTATAAATTCTACCTGCTCATAGAGTTTGGGAAGATTAAAGTAGACCAGGAGAGTGGAACTGGTGGTCTCAGGCTTCACTGATGATGAATGCAAATGTAAACAATTTACTACAAGAGCCTGACTCTCTCCACCACCCATTTCTTCACCAGCTGGCAGCCCAACAAGGTACCCAACAGGAATCCTGGGAGGGGCCAGTGTCCACACATCTAATCATGGCTGTCGTGAAATCCCCCTCTCACAGCCTCACCCTTGTCCTCATGACTCTGCTGCCCAGGGTGAGTGGCTGTCTGCAACTGCCAACCTGCTCCCAAAGCACTCTGACCCATGCCTATGGGCTACTGCCTGCTCCTCTGATGGTCTCCTCCAGCCATCTTGATTCTCATGTCTGCCTTTTGGAGAGATGGTCCCCTTAACTCTGCAGTGGACTGTGATTGACAGATCTTTGTATGACAGCCCTCTTTATCCCAAAGTATCTGAGTTAGGTGATGAGGATGGAGTTAGAGAGTGGCCGGGCATAGCCTTTACCATTACCAACCCCACTGCTCTGTCAAGCCTTGGGAATAGCTGCCTTCTTCCCTGAGGGGCTCCACTGTTTACTCTTGAGCCGACCTATTTAGGGAGCCCTGGTCTCTCTGTTATGTCTACATGTTTATGAACTCCAGTGATGACTTGGTTCAGGTCACTCCCACAGGCCTCCTGGGTCCTAGTGTATCAGAAAACATGCCTGGGAGCATCCTGGGAGGGTGGCCAGTTGTTTAGCCCAGAGTTCATAGCAGGCCTTCACAGGGCCTGTCTATTCTTCCTGGCCTGTCAGAATCTCAACTCTGGCTCAGACAAACACTGTCAAAATGCTTAGCCTTGGGACTTCCCTGGTGGCGCAGTGGTTAAGAATCCACCTGCCAATGCAGGGAGCACGGGTTCGATCTCTGGTCTGGGAAGATCCCACATGCCGCAGAGCAACTAAGCCCGTGCGCCACAACTACTGAGCTGTGCTCTAGAGCCCGCAAGCCACAACTACTGAAACCCATGCGCCTAGAGCCCGTGTTCCACAACAAGAGAAGCCTGCGCACTGCAACAAAAAGTAGCGCCGACGAAGAGTAGCCCCCCGCGCGCTGCAACTACAGAAAGCCCGCACGTAGCAACAAAGACCCAACACAGCCAAAAAAAAAAAATGTTTAGCCTTGTGAAATGTTGAGCACCATGCAGGCCCCACAGATGCTCAGGTAAGTGGTAGACCTCTCTGGTCTGGGCTCTGGATCAGACACTCTGGGTTTGCATCCTGACTCCACACTTACTAACTGGGAGCCCTAGGACAACCTCACATCTAGGATGGAGATCATGAAAGTTTCAACCTTATAGGGTTGATGAAAAGTCTTTAGAATAATGCTTGCCACAAAATAAGTGCTCAGTAATTGTTAGTTATGATGGTTGTATTCTCTGGTCAGTATGCTCATCAAATGATGATCTGGCTTAACTTTCTATGAAAATCTACTCTGCACAGAACTTGATGTTGTCAATTCCCCTATCCTGATTCCAGGTTTCATTGACAGATAAGGGAATGTGGATTCACGAACACTTGCACTTGACAAAGGGACTCCTGTATCCCTCTCACTCACTCCCAAACCCTTCCCAGGTGATCTTTGTTCTTTCTGATCTCCCAGACCCCACCCTAAACCCTGATAACAGATGGGGTTCTCAGGACTGTATTACCCTAATTACTGCTGACTTCATCTGTGTCTGGCGTTCTTCACTACCATATCATTAGCTTACAACGGGGCTGCCATGGGAGAGGCCAGTTATACTTGATTATTGATCCTTTGCTCCCCTGGGTTGAACTTCAGCTGTGTTCTTGAGGTGGAAAGAATGTAGACTTCCTGCCTCCACCTCTCCCACACCTCACCTTAATCGAGTACATTCACCTTGAATGGACTCTCAAACATTCTTGGAAACTTGGAAGACTCCATTTCTAGTATCTACATAGGGACCATTCCCAAGCCCATATCACCACCTTATGAAACCTTGACCAATCCTGTAATGAATATTTTTTATTCTAATTCCAGCATGTAGGCAAATTCCTTTGGCCTTCTCCAATACAGTGCTTCTTTTCTGGCCAGTTCTACCCATCAGCTGTTAAGTTCTTACTCTGAACTGAAATCTGCCTCTTGTAACAGTCAGAAATCTGATCCATTTATCACAGGCTGTTCTTCTAGACCTGGAGCTCTTCTCTGGGTACGTGACCCCTCCTTGCCTGGGTGGTGGTGGTGGCGCATATTTTTGTTTAAGAAATGCTGCTTTAGATTCTCTTCTACTCTGAGGCTTGTCTTCTACAGGGTAAACCTGCTGAACTTCTTCAGTCATTCCTAGGATGCAGGGTTAGGAGTTTGGCCCTTTCCCCACCCTGGTCCCCAGTATGTATTTGTACTCCCTCGGGAAGGGGTTGCCCAGCACTGCAGGGGGTTCTCCTCAGAAATTTTTACATTTTAAAGGAAGATCTCTGCAAAGGGTAGTTGCCAGGAAGGAAAAGTAATCCAAATTCAAAAACTCTGATGGTGGGAGCTCAGGCACCCTTGGGGAACATGGGGATACTCTTGGTGTCCCTCAAATTATATCAGGAAGGGGACATCCTGTCCACCCACACGTAAGCAGGTTGAGAGATCACAGACATGTTGTATGTCTTTTCTGAATGCTGCAGTTGCCTCCCCTCTAGGAGTCTATGAATTTGAAATAGAATTGTTATCTTTTATTCAGAGCCTTGGGTGAAAGGTACTTACCTCCTTTTTGATGTTCCCTTGCATTCTTGGGAAGATTCCGTCCTTGTAGTTTGGGTATATACTTTGTAAGTAACAGTGAACTGGGGTCTGTGAGGGGCAGGGAAGGGACCCTCACATGCTTTGAGTGAGGTATATATATATATATATATATATATATATATATATATATATATATATATATACTGTGTTCATTGTCTTTGAAAAAACTTCTCTTACCTGATTATCAGTGCCAGCAGTTTCACCACTAAAAATTGTACCTTCAGCTGACAGTGGGAGACCTTGGACTAACGCCTTCTCATTTCCCAGTCTCATTTACTTGTCTGTAAAATGATGAAGTCAGACCAGATGAACTCTGTGATGCTTTTGTACTCTGATATTTCAGTATTAATTTCTTTGACTTTTAGTCTAAAGAATCCTATAAAAATTGCCACTTCTCAAGGAGGACAGTTCAAGTTTTCACCTATTTCTATGTATAATTGTTTTCAATCCTTTCCCCTGCGTGTATTTATATGTGTGCGTGTGAGTATATGTCAGTCTGTGTGTATGTGTAGTATATGTAAATGTGTGTCTGTGTGCACATGTGTCTATGCATGCGTGTGTATGTTGTGTGTGTGAGTCCATATGTATGCGTGGTGTGTGTGTGTACATGTGAGTGTGTGTTTATTCTTCCTGAGCTGACTTTCCTTTCATTCCAGCCCATCAGTCACCCCAGGCAGCTGGGGAAGGGGTGGGGGCCATGGTAGGGGGTAGGTTGCTCCCCTCAGCTGGTCCCTGTCAACTGGGATGACACATCCAACCTGCGGCATTCCTGCACCCCAGCATGAACTGCGCCCCTCTGACAGCCTATGCATTGTCTTCCCTCCTCCTTCTGCTCCTCTTTCTCCCCCTACCCCTGACCCTCTGGCTACTTCCCAAGGCAGCACCACACCAAAGAGGTTGAGCAAACTGCTTCCTGCTTGGAGGGGAACTGGAGGCCGAACTGGGGAGCCCTGGGGAAGCACAAATGAGCACACAGTGCTCCTTACTACATGCAGAAAAACAGTGATTACCCCACCCTCCAGATGCCAGGTGAGGAGGTCTCGCCCAGGCACCAGCTGTGTGTGAGAGAGTGTACATGCTCCCCACTCTGGGGCAGAGCCACATAATGATTTTTGTGGGTCTGAGACACTTGACCTTCATGGGCCCCTTTCTCCATAAAAAATATTCCAAATTATAGTTTATGACTGAATTCAGATAAAGATAAATATAATCTAGGCTGGATCATTATTATATATTTATTATTATTGCATTCACTTTTTCCCTCTGATTTTAAAAGAAAATTAAAATATTCTTATAAGCGCAAAAAAGTCCACTGGCCTTAGGCCCTGTGCGTGCTGTGCCTTGTGGAAAGGTAGGCCCTGCCCGGGAGGGCTTCTACCACCAGCGTCCCTTCCAGCCCTGCAGTCTAAGGTTTCTCTTTTCCTCCCGCCCCCAGTGCCCACCTATGGCTCAGAGACTTGTGGGTTTACTTCTTCTTACCTGTTTTCCTGCATCTGCCCCTATCTCCAGTGGGCTTCACACCTGGTTCCATTCCCATCACTTCCCTCAGCCAGCTCAGCTCTTCCAGCACTAGGAACTGCTCTGCATGCTCCAGGGCCTGCAGAGGCACTAAGTCAATGCTAAGAGAATTGGTTCCTGCTTTTTCTCCAGTTTCAAAATTTCCACTCATTTATTCATTGCCCCTGGATTAAGTACCACCATGTAGGAGTCAGTGTGGCCTCCTGGTTAGGGCTCTGCCCCTCGGCTGTATGGCTCTGAAGCTGACCTCAGGACTCTCTGTTGCACAGTCTTGGGCAAGTTCTTCATTCTATCTATCCCCAGGTTTCTCACTGGTAAATGAGAATAGTTGCAAGTCTCTTGCAGTCCTGTTGTGAAGATGAACAGAGTGCTTAGAATGCAATAACTGCCAGATGTAGCAAACAAAAATATAGGATGCCCAGTTAAATTTGAAAAATTGCTCTCTCTCTGATGAATTTTTGTAATTTGTTGAAATAATAAAGCTGAATGCAGACATTCAGGGCATCTTGACAAAGTCAATACAGTATGCAGGACGAAAATCATTAGATATGGAACATGTCCTGTATAGACAGGATGCCTGGAAACCTTATGGGTTCTATAATGATGTCCAAAGGGCAGGTGGAAGGGACCCAACTGTAGGAGACTGTGATACCAAGGACATCTGCCCACATCAGCCAGTGACCTACAGTTTCTGTTAAGGCAAAAATCCACGTAGAACACTGGACGAGGAGTCAGGAACATTGGATTTTATTTTTATCACAGCATAATTTCATCACATCTTTTCTGTTCTTTTTTTTTAATTGAGATATAGTTGATGCACAGTATTATATGTTTCAGGTGTACAACATAGTGATTCACAATTTTTAAAGGTTATAATCCATTTATGTTTATTATAAAATATTGCTATGTTCTCTGTGTTGTACAATATACCCTTGTAGCTTATTTTATACATGGTAGTTTGTAGCTCTTAATCCCCTACCCTAGTCATTCCCCTCTCCCCTTTCCTCTCCCCACTGGTAACCACTAGTTTGTTCTCTATATCTGTGAGTCTGCTTCTTTGTTGTTATATTCATTCGTTTTATTTTTTAGACTCCACATATAAGTGATATCATATGGTATTTGTCTATCTCTGTCTGACTTATTTCACTAAGCATAATACCCTCCAAATCCATCCATGTTGTTGCAAATGGCAAAACTTCATTCTTTTATATGGCTCAGTACTATTCCATTGTGTATATATACCACATCTTCTTTATCCATTCATCTGTTGATAGACCCTTAGGTTGCTTCCATATCATGTAAATAGAGCTGCTACGAACATTGGGGTGTATGTATCTTTTTGAATTAATGTTTTCATTTTCTTCAGATAAATACCCAGGAGTGGAATTGCTGGGCCGTATGGTTTTGTTTTTAGTTTTTGAGAAGCCTCCATACTGTTTTCCACAGTGGCTGCACTTAAGTTGCTATTCACTATACCTTTGAGTCTAAGCGTCTGTGTTTAGTTAACCATTTTTCTGTCATTGGCTATGTAGGTTGTTTCCCTTACAAATTATGCAGTTTTAAATGATAGTGGTCCTTGGCAATACAGCCCATTTCCCTCATTTTGTGTGGAAGCTGAGGCTCTGAGGGATCATGTAGCCAGGCAATCCCGATGGCCAAGCCCTTGTCCCCAGCACATCTTACCCAAACCACTTCCTCCTCCACTGATACTCCCATGGGTGTGTTGTTTATTTCCATTCAGAATTCTGTGGGTTTTTGTTCTCTGTCAAGTGACTCACTTGCCCTCATCCTCAGTCCTGTAAATATTTCATGCTTGAGTTTAGTAGAGACCTTGGGAGCAGGAAACTCTGGGGCTCAAACTTCTCATCAGGGAGGCCCACAGGATTTGGGCAGGACAAGTCTCCTCTTTGCTTAAAGATAGTTAAATGATTTGTAAAATAAATTGTTTTTTGTTTCTTTGGGTTGAATACATGGGTGGTAAATAAGGAGAAGCTAGATAGATGACTTCCGATTCCATTCATCATTCCTGTTGCAAAATTGATAGCACTCAAATTCTCCCTGTGGCTGCCTATCTCTTAAATAGATCTTGCACTGTGGCTGAAACCTATGGTAGAAATACGTGCTCAAGTGCCCTTTTCTTTTTATGTAAAAAGTGTTTTTCAGACACCGTGTCAAGAATATATGACTTGTTTGGAAACTTGAATTATTCAAGGACTATTTACTGGCATTTCAAGTGAAAGTTCTGAGCCCCACGTCAGGCTTCCCAACCTGGTGGTCCAACAATGGGAGGAGGAGTCCCCAGAGAATGTAGCTTTGAATGTTATTGGAGCTTGATTGCAGGAATTCCACAGGCCTGGGGGAAACAGAGACTCTACTCTTGGAGGCCACACACAAAGTCTTGTGTGCACCAGGACCCACAGGAATAAAGAAGTGACCCCATAAGAGACTGGGCCAGACCTACCTGCTAGTATTGAAGGGTCTCTGTGGAGGTGGGGGGCAGCTGGGGCTCACTGCAGGGACAAAGACACAGCAGCAGTTCTGGGAAGTACCCATTGGAGTGAGCCCTCCTGGAGGCCACCATTAGCCCCCCCAAACCTGTAGGCTCCAGTGCTGGGTCACTTCAGGTCAAAAAACCAACCATCAACGGACAAATGGATTAAAGTTTTACTAAGTGTGGCCCTGCCCACCAGAGGGACAAGACCCACCTCCACCTACCACAAGTCCCTCCCATTAGGAAGCTTGCACAAGCCTCTTAGATAGCCTCATCCACCAGATGGCAGATAGCAGAAGCAGGAACTACAGTCCTGCAGCCTGTGGAATAGAATACACAATCACAGAAAATTAGACAAGATGAAATAACAAAGATACATGTCCCAGAAGAAGGAACAAGTTAAAACCCCAGAAAAACAACTTAGTGAGGTGGAGATAGGCAACCTTCTGCAAAAAGAATTCAGAATAATGGTAGCAAAGATGATCCAAGATCTTGTAAAATGAATAGAGACAAGGATTAAGAAGATACAAGAAATGTTTAACAAAGACCTAGAAGAACTAAAGAACAAACAAACAGAGATGAACAATACAATAACTGAAATAAAAAATACACTAGAAGGAATCAGTAGCAGAGTAACTGAGGCAGAAGAATGGATACGTGACCTGGAAGACAGAATGGTGGAAATCACTCCCACGGAACATAATACAGAAAAAAGAATGAAAAGAAATGAAGACAGTCTAAGAGACCTCTGGTACAACACTAAAACACCAACATTTGCATTATAGGGGTCCCAGAAGGAGAAGAGAGAGAGAAAGAACCTGAGAAAATATTTGAAGGGATAATTTCTGAAAACTTTGCTAGCATGGGAAAAGAAACAGTCATCCAATTCCAGGAAGCACAGAGAGCCCCAGGCAGGATAAACTCAAGGAGGAACATGCTGAGACACATAGTAATCAAACTGACAAAAATTAAAGACAAAGAATATTAAAAGCAGCAAGGGAAAAATGACAAATAACATACAAGGGAACTCCCATAAGGTTATCAGCTGATTTTTCAGCAGAAACTCTGCAGGCCAGAAGAGAGTGACATGCTATATTTCCAGTGATGAAAGGGAAGAACCTACCACCAAGAATAATCTACCAGGAAGGCTCTCATTCAGATTTTAGATTTTTTTTTTGGTGAGGACCATTTTTAAAGTCTTTATTGAATTTATCACAATATTGCTTCTGTTTTTATGTTTTGGTTTTTTGGCTGCAAGGCACATGGGATCTTAGCTCCATGACCAGGGATCACACCCACACCTCCTGCACTGGAAGGCAAAGTCTTAACCACTGGACCACCAGAGAAGTCCCTCTCATTCACATTTGATGGAGAAATCAAAAGCTTCACAGACAAGCAAAAGCTAAGAGAGTTCAGCACCACCAGACCAGCTTTGCAACAAATGCTAAAGGAACTTCTCTAGGTAGGAAAGAGACCAGCAACTTAAAACAGCCTTGTACATATATAGACTGTTCTATCAAAACCTCATAGGAACAGCAAACCCCAAAACTACAATAGATACACACACACACACACACACACACACACACACAGAAGAAGAAGAAGAAGAAGGAGAAGGGAGAAGGAGAAGGAGAAGGAGAAGGAGAAGGAGAAGAAAAAAAATAAACCAAACACAAAACTAAAGATGGTCATCAAACCACAGGAGAAGAGAACAAGAGAGGAAGGGAAGAAAAAAGACCTACAGAAACAAACCCAAAACAATTAAGAAAATGGCAATAAGGACTTACATGTTGATAATTACCTTAAATGTAAATGGATTAAATGCTCCAACCAAAAAACATAGACTGGCTGAATGGATACAAAAACAAGACCAATATATATGTTACAAGAGAACAGATTCAGACCTAGGGACACATACAGACTGAAAGTGAGGGGATGGAAGAAGGTATTCTATGCAAATAGAGATCAGTAGAAACCTGGAGTAGCAATACTCACATCAGATAAAATAGACTTTAAAATAAAGACTGTGATGAGAGACAAAGAAGGACACTACATAATGATCAAGTGATCAATCCAAGAAGATATAAAAATTATAAATATATATGTACCCAACATAGGAGCACCTCAATATATAAGGCAAATACTAGCAGCCATAAAGGGAGAAACTGACAGTAACACACTAATAGTAGGGGACTTTAACACCCAGTTTCATCAAGGAACAGATCACCCAGACAGAAAATCAATAAGGAAACACAGGCCATAAATGACACGTTAGACCAGATGGACTTAATTCATATTTATAGAGCATTTCCATCCAAAAGCAGCAGAATACACATTCTTCTTATGTGCACATAGGACATTCTCAAAGACTGACCACATGCTCGATATAATTTCAATTTTTAATTAAACTATATCAAGCATATCAAGCATTTTTTCCAACCACAACACCATGAGATTAGAAATCAACTACAAGAAAAAAAACTGTAAAAAACACAAACACGTGGAGCCTAAACAATATGCTACTAAGTAACCAATGGATCATTGAAGAAATCAAAGAGGAAATAAAAAAATACCTAGAGAAAAATGACAACAGAAACATGACAACTCAAAACCTATGAGACACAGCAAAAGCAGTTCTAAGTGGGAAGTTTATAGCAATACAAGCTTACCTCAGGAAACAAGAAAAGTCTCAAATAAAAAACCTAACCTTACACCTAAAGTAGCTAGAGAAAGAAGAACAAACAAAACCTAAAGTTAGTAGAAGGAAAGAGATGATGAAGATCAGGGAAGAAATAAATGAAACAGAGACAAAGAAAACAATAACAAAGATCAATGAAACTAAAAGTTGGTTCTTTGAGAAGATAAACAAAATTGATAAACCTTTAGCCAGACTCATCAGAAAAAAAGGGAGAGAACTTAAATCAATAAAATTAGAAATGAAAAAGGAGAAGTTACAATGGACACCACAGAAATACAAAGGAACATAAGAGATTACTACAAGCAACTGTATGCCAATAAAACGGACTACCTGGAAGAAATGGACAAATTCTTAGAAAGGTACGATCTCCGAAGACTGAACCAAGGAGAAATAGAAAATATGAACAGACCAATCACAAGTACTGAAATTGAAAGTGTAATTTAAAAACTCCCAACAAACAAAAGTCCAGGACCAGATGGCTTCACAGGTGAATGCTATCAAATATTTAGAGAAGAGCTAACACTTATTCTTCTGAAACTGTTCCAAAAAATTGCAGAGGAAGGAACACTCCCAAACTCATTCTATGAGGCCACCATCACCCTGATACCAAAACCAAAGACACCATCACAAAAAAAGAAAATTACAGGCCAGTATCACTGTTGAACACAGATGCAAAAATCTTCAACAAAATACTAGCAATCTGAATCCAACAATATATTAAAAGGATCATACACCATGAGCAAGTGAGATTTATCCCAGGGATACAAGGATTTTTCAATATCTGCAAATCAATCAGTGTGATACACCACATTAACAAACTGAAGAATAAAAATTACCTGATCATCTCAATACATGCAGAAAAAGCTTCTCACAAAATTCAATACCCATTTATGATAAAAACTCTCCAGAAAGTGGCCATAGAGGGAACACACCTCAACATAATAAAGGTCATATACAACAAACCTACAGCTAACATTATACTCAATGGTGAGAAGCTAAAAGCATTTCCTCTAAGATCAGGGACAAGACAAGGATGTCCACTCTTGCCACTTTTATTCAACATAGTTTTGGAAGTCCTAGTTACAGCAATCAGAGAAGAAAAATAAATAAAAGGAATCCAAATGGGAAGAGAAGTTAAACTGTCACTTCCTGCAGATGACATGATACTATGCAAAGAAAATCCTAAAGACGCTACCAGAAAACTACTAGAGCTCACCAATGAATTTGATAAAGTTGCAGTTTACACAATTAAGGCACAGAAATCTGTTGCATTTCTGTACACTAAAAATGAAAGGTCAGAAAGAGAAATGAAGGAAACAATACCATTTACCACTGCATCAAAAAGAATACAATACCTGGGAATAAACCTACCTAAGGAGACAAAAGACCTGTACTCTGAAAACTCTAAGATGCTGATGAAAGAAATCAAAGATGACACAAACAGGTAGAAAGATACACCATGTTCTTGGATTGGAAGAATCAATATTGTCAAAATGACTATACTACTCAAGGCAATCTTGAGTCAGTGAAATCCCTATCAAATTACCAATGGCATTTTTCACAGAACTAGAACAAAAAATCTTAAAATTTGTATGGAGACACAAAAGACCCCCAATTAGCCAAAGTAATCTTGAGAAAGAAGAATGGAGCTGGAAGAATCAGGCTCCTTGACTTCAGACTATAATACAAAGCTATAGGCATCAAAAGAGTATGGTATTGGCACAAAAATAGAAATATAGATCAATGGGCAGGACAGAAAGCCCAGAAATAAACCCACACACCTATGGTCAATTAATCGACAACAAAGGAGGCAAAACTATACATTGGTGAAAAGACAGTTTCTTAAATAAGTGGTGCTGAGAAAACTGGACAGCTATATATAAAAAATGAAATTGGGGGCTTCCCTGGTGGCACAGTGATTGAGAGTCCGCCTGCTGATGTGGGGGACACGGGTTCATGCCCTGGTCCAGGAGGATCCCACATGCCACGGAGCGGCTGGGCCCATGAGCCATGGCCACTGAGCCTGCGCATCCGGAGCCTGTGCTACGCAACGGGAGAGGCCACAGCAGTGAGAGGCCCGCGTACTGCAAAAAAAAAAAAAAAAAAAAATGAAATTGGAACATTCTTGAACACCATACACAAAAATAAACTCAAAATGGATTAAAGACCTAAATGTGAGAAGTGACATTATATAAACATCTTAGAGGAAAGCATAGGCAGAAACCTCTCTGACATAAATCGCAGTAATATCTTTTTTGATCCATCTCCTAGAGTAATGGAAATAAAAACAAAAATAAACAAATGGGACCTAATTAAACTCAAAAGCTTTTGCACAGCAAAGGAATGCATAAAGAAAATGGAAAGACAACCCTCAGAATGGGAGAAAATATTTGCAAATGATGTGACCAACAAGGGATTAGTGTCCAAACAGCTCATGCGACTTCATATCATCAAAACAGAGTCCAATCAAAAATTTAGCAGAAGACCTAAATAGACATTTCTCCGAAGAAGACATACAGATGGCCAAGAGGCACCTGAAAAGATACTCAACATCACTAATTATTAGAGAAATGCAAATCAAAACTACAATGAGATATCACCTCACACAGTCAGAATGGCTATCATCAAAAAATCCACAAACAATAAATTCGGGAGAGGGTATAGAGAAGGGAACCCTCCTAAACTGTTGGTGGGAATGTAAATTGGTGCAGCCACTACGGAGAACAATATGGAGGTTCCTTATGAAACTGAAAAATAGAGCTACCATATGATCCTGCAATCTCACTCCTGGGCATATACCTGGAGAAAAACATGGTTCCAAAGGATACATGCACCCCAGTGTTCATTGCAGCACTGTTTACAGTAGTCAGTACATGGAATCAACCTAAATGTCCATCAACAGAAGAATGGGTAAAGAAGATATGGTACATATATACAATGGGATATTACTCAGCCAATAAAGAGAATGAAATAATGCCATTTTCAGCAACAAGGATGGACCTAGAGATTGCTACTGGGTGAAGTAAATCAGACAGAGAAAGACAAATATCATATGCTATCGCTTATATGTGGAATCTAAAAAAATGATACAAATGAGCTTATTTATAAAACAGAATCAGGGCCTCCCTGGTGGCGCAGTGGTTGAGAGTCCGCCTGCCGATGCAGGGGATACGGGTTCGTGCCCCGGTCTGGGAGGATCCCATATGCCGCGGAGCGGCTGGGCCCGTGAGCCATGGCCGCTGGGCCTGCGCGTCCGGAGCCTGTGCTCCGCAACGGGAGAGGCCACAACAGTGAGAGGCCCACATACCGCAAAAAGAAAAAAAAAAAAAAAAACAGAATCAAACTCACAGACTTAGAGAATGAACTTATGGTTACCAGGGGGAAGGGTGGGAGGGAGGTATAGTTAGGGAGTTTGGGATTGGCATGTACACACTGCTATATTTAAAATGGATAACCAACAAGGACCTACTGTATAGCACAGGGAACTCTGCTCAATATTCTGTAATAACCTAATTGGGAAACGAATTTGAAAAAGAATTGATACATGTAAATGTATAACTGAATCACTTTGTTGTACACCTGAAACTAACACAACATCGTTAATCAACTCTACTTCAATATAAAATAAAAAGTTAAAAAAAAAGCATGAGGGCTTCCCTGGTGGCGCAGTGGTTAAGAGTCCGCCTGCCGATGCAGGGGACATGGGTTCGTGCCCTGGTCTGGGAAGATCCCACATGCCACGGAGTGGCTGGGCCCGTGAGCCATGGCCACTGAGCCTGAGCATCCGGAGCCTGTGCTCCACAACGGGAGAGGCCACAACAGTGAGAGGCCAACGTACACCCCCGACCAAAAAAAAAAAAAAAAAAAAAGCATGAAAAAAGAAAAAAAAGTGCTGCTATGAACATTGGGATTTGTGTATTGGTTTGATCAAAATTTATTTGAGTTGTTCCATAACATCTTAAGGAACATATTTTAGAATTAGAGCTTTTATTTTTTCTGTATATATCCCCAGGAGTGGGATTGCTGGATCATATGGTAACTCTATCTTTAGTTTTCTAAGGAACCTCCATACTGTTCTCCATAGTGGCTGCAGCAATTTACATTACCACCAGCAGTGTAGGAGGGTTCCCTTTTCTCCACACTCTCCAGCACTTACTACTTTTTAATGATGGCCATTTTGACCAGTGTGAGGTGATACCTCATTGTAGTTTTGATTTGGATACTTATTAAAGTAGTGATGTTGAGCATCCTTTCATGTGCCTCTTGGCCAGCTGTATGTCTTCTTTGGAGAAATGTCTGTTTAGGTCTTCTGCCCATTTTTTGATTGAGTTGTTTGTTTTTTTGATATTGAGTTATATGAGCTGTTTGTGTATTTTAGAAATTAAGCCCTTGTCAGTCTCATCATTTGTAAATTATTTCTCCCATTCTGTAGGTTGTCTTTTTATTTTGTTTATGAGTTCCCTTGATGTGCAAAAGCTTGTAAGTTTTGTTAGGTCTCATTTGTTTATTTTTGCTTTTATATCTTTTGCCTTGGGAGACTGATATGAGAAAATATTGCTACAATTTATGTTAAAGAATCTTTTACCTATGTTCTCTCCTAGGAGTTTTATGGTGTCTTGTCTTATATTTAAGTCTTTAAGACATTTTGAATTTATTTTTGTGCATGGGGTGAGGGAGTGTTCTAACTTCATTGATTTACATATGGCTGCCCAGCTTTCCCAACACAACTTGCTAAAGAGACTGTCTGTTCTCCACTGTATTCTTGCCCCCTTGGTTGAAGATTAATTGACCTGGGTGGGTGGGTTTATTTCTGGGCTCTCTACTCTGTTCCTTGATCTGTATGTCTGCTTTTGTGCCAGGACCACACTGTTTTGATTACTGTAGCTTTGCTGTATACTCTGAAGTCTGGGAGGGTTGTGCCTCCAGCTTTATTCTTCTTCCTCAGGATTGCTTTGGCAATTCTGGGTCTTTTGTGGAGTATTTGCTTTATGTTCTCTTTCCTCTTCTCCCCCCCAAAATAAGATATTGATTCTACCAGTGGTCCATCCCAATATTCCTCACCTCATTATACCATCCATGTTTTGAAACTTTAACCTGTTTTAATTCCTTTAAACATGCTTTTACTAAAGAAAAGAGTTATTGGTGATTTTCATGTGTATCATAGGGTAAAGTTTTGCACTAATGCCTCTGGCAGTGAAAAGGCAACTGGCTTTATGACTTTATCAGAAAAGTCCACAAGGGAGCAATATGACCACAGGAAAACAATCTGGGGTCTGGGAGGGAAGTTATTTGTCTTTTCCTTTCTCTCCACCTGCTGTTGTGGCAGCCTCTTTAGGTCTCTCTTTCTCTGCATTTTGGACTTGATGTGTGGCCTGTGAGTGAGTACACGTGGGCCAGTTTCCCCCTGTGGGTGACAGTGTGTTGGGACTCTCCCAGGCTTCCTGTCCCTGCCTCACAGTCTTTCTGCCATTTCCTGGGTGCCTTGACCTACCCTCTTCCACCCTTCCTCTGCTTTCTTATCCCCATTTATTCCCTGTCTTGGTCTCACTCCCCTCTCCTCTTTACCTTTCAGCTTCCCTCTCCATCTCTGTCTTTGGTATTTGTTGTGATCAGGCCTGGATTTCTGCTTCCAGTTTGTAAGTTCCGCATTAAGTGCCACAGGATTCAGAGGACAGGAAGGCTCCTGCCTGGCCCTGGGGAGGACGGCGTGGCAGAGGAGAATGAATTCTATTTTTCCTTCTCTCAAAAAATCAACACCAAGTAAAAGTCTACATTAAGATTTATTTGTAACTATTTATTAAGTAGTATTAATTGGTTTTGTTTGGAGGCCGAGAATCTTGAATAAGAAAAGGTCCCAGCTCTGTTGTAAAGATTTACTGAGTAAGTGTGTGTGTGTGTGTGTGTGTGTGTGTGTGTGTGTGTGTGTGTGTGTGTGTTTGAGAGAGAGGCAGAGTGTCTATCTCTGTGTCTTGGAGAGAAGAGCCATAGATGTGCATGTGTTCATGTCTCTGGGTGAGTGTGCGTTCCTCTGTGAATTTGTGCCAGGCGTGTGTGGTTGTGCCTGTGTGTGTGTCTATGTGAAGGTATGTGGCTCTGCATGTTGAAGAGTGTGAGTGTCAGCCTGTGTATGACTGTTTGTGGTGTTGTGTGTGTCTAGGTGTGAGTATGTGGACAAGGGTCCACATATGGTGGAAAGCATGAGTATTGGGATTTGTGTTTGTTCTTGAGTGTGAGTGTATAAACCAGTGCTGGAATCAAGGCTCCTACTGCCAGTTTACCTCTTGGAGCAGCCCAGACTGTGGGACAGACAGTGATAACAGGTGATAGATTGATAAACCACATGGAATTGAATTCTGACCTCCCAGGGGTTTGGGGATGTGACTTAAAATTGCCTTCACCTCAGAAGATACCAGTATTTCTGTGCTTTTGTAGGAACTCTAAGGCACAGAATGCTGTCACTTGGCAGGAGAACTGGGGAGTCTTAGAGAAGGATGAGCCCCTAGAGCCTCTGGTCCAGTCTTCCCCTCACATCCATTTCAGGAATCTCCTTCTGGGGCTTTGCTGCCCCAGGACCCCCAATCCTTCTGGTGATTAAGTGGTATCCTTGATCTCTTCATTTGCAAGTTGGGCACATGGTGAAGCACTGGGGTGTCCAATTCTGGCTCAAAGCCATATGCAGCCCTCCAGTTTCTGTTCCCTGCAGGCTCTGCCAGCCTTACAGAGCTCACTGGCTATAGCAGCTTTGAGTGATTTAGAGCCTGCCCTCCCGCCCCCCCGCCCACCGCTGTGGAGACCACCCAGCTGGACTAGAGGTGGGGCCCTTGTCAGGCTCACCACAGTGTCTTCCTGGGAGACCACCTCCGGGAGGCAGGAGGGTCAGCTTGAGCTTATCTCACTCACTTGCACCATTACTCATGTCCCTGTGGCCAGTCATTCTGTGCTGTCATGGGCAGGGTGTGAGTATGTAGGTAGAGCCTGGGTGGTGTATTGAGGAGTTTGTCAGAGGTGAAAAGATAGCCTTTTTTACAAAGGGCTTCATAACAATGTACCACAGACTGAATGGCTTCAAACTTCAGAAATTTATTGTCTCACTATCTGGAGGCTATTAGTACAAAATCGAGGTGTTAGCAGGGCCATTCTCCCTTTGAGATCTGTAGGAGAATCTTTCATGGCCTCTTCCTAGATTCTGGAGGTTTACTGGCATCATTGGTGTTCCTTGGCTCACAGCTGCATAACTCTGATCTCTGCCTTCATCCTCACCTGGCGTTCTCCCTGTGTCTGTGCTTTCACATGGCCATCTTCTTGTAAGGACATGAATCATATTGGACTAGGGGTCCACCCTATTCCAGTATGACCTCACCTTCACTAATTGTATCTGCAATGACCTTATTTCCACATGAGATCATGTTCTGAGGTATTGAGAGTTGAGATTTCAACATACCTTTTTGAGGGGACACAATTCAAGCCATGACACTAATCATCTCATGATTCTTCCAGAACCCAGGCTTTCAGATAAATCTACAAACACATTTCAGAGCAGTGGAGCCCTCATTGGCCCCTCCCCCAGTTCTTCTCTCTCTCTTTATTTTATAAATAAAATATATTTATTATCACAGGCACCAGCAAAACAACCTCAGCTTCGCTAGTCTCTCCACGTGAAAGAAAATGAGGTGTCATGGAACAGCAGAGGACTGAGATTGTGTATACTAATGGCAGCACTCCACACCTACCCTGGTGATCTGTGTCACCAAGAAGCACCATGAGAGCCGATCGTAATGGTGGTGAGGGGGACAACAACCACCACAAGCAACTAAGGTCACTTGAGACAAAAATGCTTTCCTGCCCCTTTACACCAGGATGAGGTCAGATTTCAAATGTCCTTTTTCCTTCCAGGAAGTGAAGTGTCTAATTTTTAAAGGTGCTATTAATCTGTTCTTTTACATTGCATTTCCTGTCTCTCCCCACCAGATTAATTGTTCCTGCTTCTGATGCTAGAAGCTGCAATGTGCTACTTCAAATTCTTACTGTTAAAGTATCTGTGTTTCTTTCTTTTTCTTTTTCTTTTTCTTTTTTTTTTTGAGGAAGCTTATATTTGTAAATAAAATACGAAATTTCAGTTTCCCAGTATTGGAGCCATGGTAGGGGTGTTTGTATGTGTGTGTACGTGTATATATATATGTGTGTGTGTATGTGTTTTTGTACCTGTGTGTATGTATATACGTGTGATGTATGTGTGTGTACATGTGTGTGTATATGTGTGTGGTGTGTGTGTGTGTGGTGTGAATGAGTATTGCTCTCAGCATTCTCAGTCTCCTCTCGGATCTGAAAGCTGAGAGATAAGTTACCAAAGTCACTCTAGAACCTGGGTTTCCCAAGGCTTGGTCTTTGTCTCCTGTATGTCCAGTTCTGGGATTCCAGGCATACTCCTGGTTTCCAGGATGAGGTGGACAGATTCCTGGTGGCCAGAAGCTGTAGGTTCTAGTCTCAGTACTGCCATTTGGCTCTGAGCCCCAGAAGAGAAAAGGAAGCACATCTCTCGCCCCGATTGCTACCGCACCATTCCCTAGATCCCTGATGGTGTCCACTGACACTCCTCTCCCTGAGCCAGGCCCTCGAGCTGTGCGGGATGCAACATGCAGATGGCCAGGTGCCTCCTTAGAGCTTGGGGTGGAGCCCTTCTGGATTGCATGAGTGGAGTGTGATGGAGAGACAGCCAGTCCTAGGAAATTTATTCCTCCAGGAAGAAAGCCAAATACATGCTGGGTGGTGAAAAATCATCAAATGTGCCCCGGGGAAATGGTTGAGTTCCTCTATACCCTGATGCAGTTGCTGAGAGACTGAGCCCACATGGACCAAACATGTGCGCTCCCCACCCTGCACCTCCAGCTTAGCAGCCTGTTGCCCTGTGTTTGAGTGGAGAGGAGGTGACATTTTCTACATGGAAAGCTGCAGACCTGCCTGGGGGTTAAGTCACAGGTTGGATGTACCTGTGGGGCTGGCCCCAGAGGTGCTGATCACCCCTGGCCTGAGAGCACAAGAACAAGGGAAATAGGTGAAGGGATCCTATTAGCAGACTTCCATTCCTCGCTCAGTGAGACTTAAGAAGGGAGAGGTTGGAGAGGCTGGAGACCGGACCAGCATGTTCAGCAAACTCAGGCCAAAGCCCTGAAAATTTCTCAGGTCTTTTGTGATACACTTGTGAGATCTCAGTCTCCTACACTCCTAGAAGGACACTTTAATTCCCCCTCTGCAGCTCTCGCAACATGTTGTCTTTCTTTTAGGAGACCCAGCACCTTTCTCCTTTCTTACTGTATTACAGGACACAGCTCCTCCTTTCCTGTTTCAGAGTGTCTCCTGCTAACCCATGGGGTGACCAGAAAATTCCCTGCCTCTTATCTTTCTCCTTGGTTGTGCCTGTGTCCGTGTGTTTGTGGGTGTGCATGTGTGTGTGTGTGAGTGCACACCTGTGTTTCACCAGGCCTTCCTGATAACCAGGGGTGATTCCACTTAGTAATCCATAGTGGGAGGTTGGGAGGAGAGAGTTGCCCACAATTCCTGTCTCTGCAGGAGCCCCCACAAGGTGAGTGGAGAGCTCGTAAGCCTTTCTCAGTCCTTCTGCCTATGTAGTCTGCCCCAGACCAAACACAGAATCTTTTATTCTGGTGACAGAAGAACTTATGAAAAGGGTCAGGCTGGGGCTTCCCTGGTGGCACAGTGGTTGAGAGTCCGCCTGCCAATGCAGGGGACACGGGTTCGTGCCCCGGTCCGGGAAGATCCCACATGCCGCAGAGCGGCTGGGCCCGTGAGCCATGGCCGACGAGCCTGCGCGTCCGGGGCCTGTGCTCCACAACGGGAGAGGCCACAACAGTGAGAGGCCCGTGTACCGCAAAAAAAAAAAAAAAAAAAAAAAAAAAAAAAAAAAAAGGGTCAGGCTGATCTTAGAATAAACCCATGGCTGGAGGAACTAGAGTCATAATTCGACCGAAGACATTTTCTAATATTACTGAGGGGAGAGGCCTTTCAGAATAAGGGCTTGGAGAGGAGGGGATGCATCCCAATTGTGTTCATTCTTACTCTTTGCCCCAAGCTTCTTCTTTGAGTTCCCTGATTGGGTCCCCAGCTTCTCTTTGAGTGATATAAGATGGGAACATTGCTTTGGCAATCTTGGGACTTGTTTACAGTTTAGTTGCCTAAAAGCCAGGTTTCATAAACTCTAGGATACTTAGCTGGCCATGTAAATGCCCCCTCCTCCCATGTGGGGCTCTCTGTAATGTGGTGGGAGACCCCTGTCTATGGCAGCCAAGATCAAATCAGTGTAGAAAGTACTGGGTTTTTGAGGAAGGTTCCCATCAAAAGCATTGTTACAAGTGGAAAATTTCTAGTCCAGGCGTTATGAACTGGTGGCTGCCAGCTGAATGTCAGCCATGGAAGCATTTTGTTTGCCTGTACAAACTGAAAGCAGAGTTCAGGTGCCCTTAGGTGGGGTCACACTCTCTATTTAGCCAGCTTCAAAGGTCAGCTTTGCCATTTACATCACTTGCCTGGCCCTGAAGTTATTTAACTTTTCAGCCCATTACAGTGACTCCTTCCTTCACTTATAGACGAGGAAATGAAGGTCCAAAGAGGGCCAGGCCACACAGTTAGCTGGTGAGAGCATCAGGAATAGAACCCCGATCTCAGGCTTCCAAGCCCATCCTCTTCCCTTATCTCCAGGCTGTAAGGTTATACTCACAATGTTTCTATGTTGCAGCCCCTCCAGTGATACTGTAGCTCAGTAGGGAAGGCTTAGGACATCAGACACAAAGGAAATGCAGCAGCAGAATTTCAGTAGTCCTGGTTAAGAGTGGTGAAACCCTTGGCTGGCACCAGGAACCTTCAATCCCTCCCCACATGGGCTGCTTACTCAAGACTGGCCAGCTGAGCTGTAGGCTCTGTCCTCACGTTTTCCGTGCTTTAGTCTGAGTCTCTCCTGGCTTATAGAATGCATTAGGGAGCTATGAATAATCTTTATGTTAATGAAACATGGGTTTTATTCAGCCCTGGAGGTCCCTGGAGGTGGTAGGGAGATGGATGACTGGCCTGGAAGCCCGCAAGGCCCTGTGGAGTATCACCTGTGCTCTTCTGAACTGTTCTCCAAAACTGAGTGGGGGACTTTTGGCAGCTGTTTCTCTGGAATCCATGTGCTGCCCTAGTCTGAGCTGATACCGGTTGCAGTAGAACAGGGATAAGAGGATATAGTGGCCTCGAATACAGAAAGAGGCCTCAGTTTCTTTAGAAAAACAGCTCAGGTGGTCAGGGGACCTGAGGCAAATTCATCCTGTCCTCACAATTCTACCCAGCCTCTCCTTTCTATGCTGCTGGCAAGGGAAAGGGTGGGTAAAAGTGCCCACCTCCACTTACTTCTTCAGCTCTGCCTGTTGGCATCCTCTCTGCATTGATCTCAGAGTCAGTTAGACAAAGCCACCGCCTCCTGGAGTTTCTTGTGTGTCTTGGTCACAGCTGACTCTTACGTGTCTATAAAAGTGCCTGACACAGGTAGATGCTCACATTAATCCTATGTTTCAAAGAATAAACATTTCCTCAAATATATATTCTAGCTGAGTTTAGGGGTAAGTCTCAGGTTTTCCCACCATGTGCATGCTTAACAAAGCACTTTTTCAAATGATTTTAACGACCAGTTCTAAATGGGGAGAAGCAGCAATGCTGTCTTTGGAGGCCACTGAGGTAAAATCATCATTAGCTTGCTGGGACTCAAGCGAGGTTAACCAGAAACTCTGTTTGGCAATGCGAAGCCGGGTGAGAGAGTTAATGGAGTTTATGCCCTGAGTCCCAAGAATGCTGGCCCAGCGCAATGGAGCTGGTGTCTGTGTTCCAGGAGAGGCCACTCAGAACATGCAGAGCGAGCTGCCACATACCTCTCAGGCTAGTTTGCTACTGCTTTCATTTTGAAATAGAGAAAGTAACACATTTCAGTGAGCTTTCTGGTATTTGAGAGCATGGGAACAAGTATTTGCCATGTTTTCCCACTTCCCTGTCCTTTCTGACTCTCTGTTGCAGTCTCTACAACTCTGTTACCAGGCTCTAATAAGATTTTGAACAGACGAAGTTTCTGAGCTTCTCTGGCCCTCTGAGTATGATGCCTGCGCTAGGCAATCAGCCTGCATTTCTGAGGGCACCCTCCATGGGCCAGGCACTGAGCTTCAGGGGCATAGTTCATTTTTTTAGTTATTTTCTTCTGATTTTTTCTCTAATTCAAAGCCATTTTTTAAAGTGGTTTTGCAAAAACAATATTAAAATGACAACAGGAATATAAAACAAAATTTTCCCCTACTTCCATCAACTAATCAAGGAAAGCAGCTATTTGAGCCTGTGCCCACTAGTCCTTCTCCATATGTCCGTGCAGTTCATACTGGTTATTCTCATCTGCCATCGGAGCTCCCTCCTACTGTCTGGGCTCCCCCCACCTTATGAAACAGGGCCTGCATGCCACTGTGGAAACTGAACACACCAGCTTCTGCCTTGCAGAAGGGGCACAGCCGGGGGTCTTGGGCTCTGTTGGTCAGATGCTCCCACCCACACACCAGGTGGATCTGGGGACAGCCTCTCTGTGGAAGCTTTGGCAGTTTTAGCAAGATGGGTTCCCAGGGGCAGTGATAGCAGCAGTGATGGTGACGATGTCCAGTGTCTGGAGTCTGAGTCAGTGGGCAGGGAGAGCCATGCTGTGGTGTGATTTGGGCAGCATTTAGGCTGCCTCCAGTTTTAGTTCTCCAAACCCCCGAACATTTCTGTCAATTTCCCAATATTCTTATTAAATTTTTTTTCTGTTTATATCAGCCTGACTGCTTTTAACTATGGCACACCTTGCTGATACACCTATTCATAATTTTTACTGTTTTGTAGTAATGGAATTGATATAATTTTATATTCTGTATTCTTATTTAACATTATACCATGTGAATTTTTCAGCTTGGCAAAATCTTTTATCTTTCTATTATAATAATAATTATTATGCTAATCACTCTTCTCCCCTTGGGTAACCAGTTGTTAACAGCCCGGTGGGGGGTGCTGATGCTGTACCTCATCTTGACTGTTTGTGGGAAATCAGGCTTTCCTGTATGGCAGGTGCCTTGAAGAAAACTGGCAACGCTGAGTGTAGGGGACAGAAAGAGGGCTATAGATGCTAAAGCTGGAAGAGCCTTAGAAGAATCTAGTCCCAGTTCTACATTGTTGGCTGAGGCATTTGAGGCCAGGAGAGGAGAACTGACTTGAGCAGGTAACTCACTCAGAGAGACGGTGTTGGGGGCAGGATCAAACCCAAGCCCGCTAGCTCCTGTGCCAGAGCAGACTTTCCTTCATCTTGGCTGTAAGCCTGCTGCAGAATGATGTTAAACTTATTACATCTCATCTCAGGTACCTGAGAGTGAGAATGGGGTGGGGAGTGAATTGTATGAGATATGTAATGTTGGTGCTCTGATTATTGTCCAAAACTCTAAGAATAAGTTTTAGTCATTCTTCCTATAAATATTATTCAAGGACCAACACAGTGCCTGCCACATACTAGGAACCTGATTAATCTATGTGGAGTGAATGAAGAAAGGACAATCCTAGGCTGTCCATACCTCATGTTAATTCTAGGGTGACTGATGTTATATATTGTGATATATAATAATGGGATGTGTTAGTAGTAATTAACATAATCCAAAAGCAAGAATTTTATTCTCCCACTAGTGTAGTCTTCAGTTAATCGAGTGAATTCTCTTCATGGCTCTGTCATCTGGAATGAAAGTAGTTCATTATGCAGTAGTTTAGGCATTCTCCAGCTTCGCAATTCTCTTCTGAAACATAGATGTTCCATCTGCTGTGGGACTGGCCCCCTGAAAGTAGTCTCACCCGAAAGACAGGCAGTCGGCATTCCAGTATTTATTGAGTACTATTTATGTGGCAGGCTTTATGTTAAGGACTTGGGTAAGTAAAACAGGCATGGTGTCTGCCTTCAAGGAATTTATAGTCTTATGGGGGAGACAGGAATTAAACAAGTCAAAAATTTTTAAAAAGTTATGACTTTTTGTGTTTCAAGGGCTTGGAAGAGAAAGAACAGATGTTATGAGAAAGTAGCAGATGTCCATTTTGGGGGAATCAGGGAAGACCTCTCTGAAGATTAGGAAGTTGTCTCTAAAATTTGAAACAGAATGAATGAAAGTTTTTGATCATTTTAATTATGCAACTGAGAAATCATCCCCAGCATGTCTTGCATGTAGTAAACACTCAATACATATTAGTGATGCCTATAATAAACACTTTAACATCCATTATCTCATAGACTTGTCAGATGCTGTAGGCCCATGAGTAGACTTGATGAGTGTTGTTATTCCCATTGTACAACTGAAGCTTCATCTGAAGCTCAAGTGGTTATGTGGTTAAGTGAAGTGGGTCATTGTGCTATTCAAACACACACCTGAGATTGAAACCTAATTTTCCCTACTGTTACATCAGTGTTTATTTCTCCAAAGCTATTTTGGAAGGGAATATGCAGTGATTAGAGTTTATACATCATCTTTGTGAGCATGTAAATTGCTTGGGGAGCCTCTCCCCACAGTTCTGTTAAAGCAGCCAAGCCCTTGTGCTGAGCTCTGGGACACCTCTCGTGCACCTTGTGAAATTCAAGGACGCTGTGGGCTATTTGGGAAGCATATGGAGTTGGGCGCCATATGCCTCTTCCTTTTCCCTTCTGACTCTGTCATTTCTTAAAGATTCTCATAAAACTAATGACAGGATAAGGCAAGAAGTTACATTACACTTTATAATGGGCTAATTAGGTAAATATGTTAAAAAGTGTTCCCCATAGTGCTGTTTCATGGCTGCACTGTTGGTAATCAGCACTTGTTTTCAAAGTGTCAGAATATCAAAAGCAAAGCTGCTCTCATTGCTGCGTATGTCACACAAGTGAAATGAATTAAGTGGAGCAGTGGGAATGCTCTGCCTCTATTATCACTCAAGTCTTTGAAGGGATGCTCTGAGGCTAGAAGTTTGGTCCTGGCTGATTCTTTCAGCGTTTGAGTGGATATAAAAACACCCTCAGCCCCCAGTAGAGAGTTTCTTTACTTAGATAAGAGGTTTATGGGCCAGTTCTGGGGGTGGGGTCCAGATGAGAAGCTTTTGGAGGTCAAGGTGGGTTTCTTTGTGGTTCTGTATCAACACATTCATCCATGAACAACAGGCCCCTAGACAGACATTAGGCATGCTAAGTTTAGAAGTTGACAGCCCTGCTTCACAGAAATGGAGCAAATTCTGTGGCACTGTTTGCCTTTGATATACTTCAGGCTGCAAAGATAAGTAACCGTGATATTATTTTCTGGGTGACTGGGCAATACCAAGGGAAGAATGGAAATGAGGGAGAAGTTGGAACACATCCTGGGTTCAGGATACACAGACCCACTGCTAGGTCATCTATATGACCTGGTAGGACTCCTGCTTTGCAAACAGCAGTGTCTGACTAACTTATGCAAAAAGGAATTTATGGGAAGTATGATGGGGATTGAAGAACCAGGTTTGGTAATGAGTAAGACTGGGGGTGTTTGAGCTGTCCAAGAGGTGGAAATCATAGTCCTTGCCATGTGGCCAGCAACATCTGATGAGCTGCTGCCACTGTAATGGACAACCTACATTATTCTGGATTCTAAATATTCCAAGTCCTGGGAGGAACCATCTGATTAGGTGGGATTGGACCACATGCCATTCCCTAGGTGTGCCCTTTTACTCTCTCTAGTGGGAGACAAGATCCTGGGTTTACTGCCTCATAGAGACTGTGTGAAGGAGTAGTTCACCAAAGGAAATTGGGATGCTTTGGGGAAGGAGAATAAACTCTAGGCAGCCAAAAAATTGACAAAGGACCAGTATGTTTGGTTAGGAATGAATCCTGGGCCTCAAGGGCCTTGGCTGAATGGGAACCTGTCCATGTTAGGATTTATTAGTGAAATCCAGCCAGCTCTCTGCTCAGCCTAAGGATTTCTGTGCTGTACAATACAGTAGCCACTTAGCCACATGTGGTTATTTAAATTTAAATTAATTAAAAGTAAATAAAATTAAAAGTTCAGTTCCCCATTGAATTAACCACATTTCAAGTGTTAGAGCCAACATGGCTAATGGCTACCACATTGATCATTACAGACATAGAACATTTCTGTAATTTCAGAATGTTTTATTAGATAGCATTTGATGTTTGTTGGGTCACCCAGGTCTTTCTTCATATCTTCATCTTATATGACATCAACTCCAAGGCCATTTTACTCTCTGTTTGCCTATGGAGAAAAGTTGGGCATAGGATGTTAAAGAGGAGAAATGACGAGTTACATATTTTGCCTTTTCTTAGTTTTTGGTGGTGGATGATATAACAACATGGCTAAATGAGGAAATCACAATGTCATATGTATTGTGATTACAGTTATATCAAGACAGACTAGTGTATAGAAATGCAACATATTTCTGGGAATTAATTTTGTATCCTGCAACTTTACCGAATTCATTTTTGAGCTCTAGCAGTTTTCTGTCAGCATCTTTAGGATTTTCTATATATAGTATCATGTCATCTGAAAAGAGTAACTGTTTTATTTCTTCTTTTCCAATTTGGATTCCTTTTATTTCTTTTTCTTCTCCGATTGCCATAGCTAGTAATTCCAAAACTATGTTGAATAAAAGTGGTGGGAGTGGACATCCTTGTCTTGTTCCTGATCTTAGAGAAAATGCTTTCAGCTTTTCACCATTGAGAATGATGTTAGCTGTGGGTTTTTCATATATGGCCTTTATTATGTTGAGGTATATTCCCTCTATGCCTGCCTTCTGGAGAGTTTTTATCATAACTGGGTGTTGAATTTTGTCAAAAGCTTTTTCTGCTAGGTGATCACATGGTTTTTATTCTTCAGTTTTTAATATGATATATCACACTGATTGATTTGTGGGTATTGAAAAATCCTTGCATAGGTGTTAACTCTTCTCTAAATGTTTGATAGAATTCACCTGTGACACCATCTTGTCCTGGACTTTTGTTTGTTGGAAGTTTTAAAATCACAGTTTCAATTTCAGTACTTGTGTACTGTTCATATTTTTGGATCTGTTGCATTTCTATATGCAAACAATGAAAGATCAGACAGAGAAATTAAGGAAACAATCCATTTTACCATAACATCAAAAAGAATAAAGTACCTGGGTATAAACCTACCTAAGGAGGCAAAAGATCTGTACTCCAGAAACTATAAGATGCTGATGAAAGAAATCAAAGATGACACAAACAATCTCTAGGTCCATCCACCTCATTATAAATAACTCAATTTCATTTCTTTTTATGGCTGAGTAATATTACATTGTGTGTGTGTCTGTGTGTGTGTGTGTGTGTGTGTGTGTGTCACATTTTCTTTATTCATTCATCCATCAGTGGACACTTAGGTTTCTTCCAAATCTTGGCTATTGTAAATAATACTGCAGCGAAAATGGGAGTGCATATATCTTTTTGAGTTAATGTTGTCATTTTCTTCAGATAAATACTGTACCCAGAAATGGAATTTCTGAATCATATGGTAGTTCTATTTTATATTTTTGAGGAAACTTCATACATCTTTCCATACTGACTGCATCAATTCACATTCCCACCAACAGTGCACAAAGTTTCCCATTTCTCTACATCCTCACCAACACTTGTTATTTCTTGTCTGTATGATAATAGTCATTCTAAAGTGTGAGGTTTTGATTTGCATTTCCATGATGATTAGTGATGCTGAGTATTTTTTCATGCACCTTTTGGTCTTCTGTATGTATTCTTGGAAAAATGTCTATTCTATGCCCATGCTTTAATCATATTTTTTTGTTTGCTTTTGAGTTGTGTGAGTTCTTTATATATTTTGTATAATAACTTACCAGATATATGATTTGTATATATTTTCTTCCATTCATTTGGTTGTCTTTGTTGTTTTATTAATGGTTTCCTTTGCTGTGTAGAAGCATTTTAGTGTAATATAGTCCCACTTGAATTTTTGCTTTTGTTGTTTTTGCTTTTGGTATGAAATTAAAAAAAATCATCACTAAAGCTGATGCCAATATCATATTCTTTTGATTTCTATAGTTTTGTAATATAGTTTGAAATCAGGGAGGTGATGTCTTCAGCTTTGTCCTTCTTTCTCAAGATTGCTTTGACTATTTGAGATCTTTTATGGTTTCATACACATTTGAGACTGTTTGTTATATTTCTGTGAAAAATGTCTTTAGAGTTTTGACAGGGATTGCACTGAATCTGTAGATTGCTTTGGGTAGTATAGAAATATTTTTAAAATAAATTTATTTATTTATTATTTTTGGCTGCGTTGGGGCTTCGTTGCTGTGTGCGGGCTTTCTCTAGTTGTGGCAAGTGGGGGTAACTCTTTTGTTGCAGTGCACAGGCTTCTCATTGCAGTGGCTTCTCTTTGTTGCGGAACACAGGCTCTAGGTGCGTGAGCTTCAGTAGTTGTGTCACGGACTCAGTAGTTGTGGCTTATGGGCTCTAGAGTGCAGGCTCAGTAGTTGTGGCACATGGGCTTAGTTGCTCTGCAGCATGTGGGAACTTCCTGGAGCAGGGCTCGAACCCGTGTCCCCTGCATTGGCAAGTGGATTCTTAACCACTGCTCCACCAGGGAAGTCCCTAGAAATTTTAACAATATTAATTTTTCCAATCCATGTGCATGGAATATCCTTCAGTTTATTTGTGACTTCTTTTCTTTCATCAGCGTTTTACCATTTTCAGAGTATAGGTCTTTCACCTCCTTGGTTACATTTATTCCTAGGTATTTTATTCTTTTTGATGCAATTATAAATGGATTATATAAAAAATTCCTCTCTCTGATAGCTTGTTAGTAATGCATAGAAACACAGCAGGTTTTTGTATATTGATTTTGTATCTTGCAACTTTAATGAATTCATGTGTTAGTTCTAACAGTTTTTTGGGGGAAAGTCTTTAGGATTTTGTATATATAAAATACCATGTCACCTGAAAATAGTGACCCTTTTACTTCTTCCTTTCCAATTTGGGTGACTTTTATTTCTTTTCTTGCCTAAATGTTCTGGTTAGGACTTACAATACTATATTGAATAAAATTGGTGAGAGAGGGCATCCTCATCTTGTTCAGCTTTCAGCTTTTCACCATCAAGTGTGATGCTGGCTGTGGATTTGTCATATATGGCCTTTGTTATGTTGAGGTATGTTCCCTCTATACCTAGTTTGTTGAGAGTTTTTATCATAAATTGTTGTTGAATTTTGTCAAATGCTTTTTCTGAATCAATTGAGATGATAATATTATTTTTATCCTTCATTTTGTTAATGTGGTGTATCACACTGATTGATTTGTGGATGTTGAATCATTCTTGCATCCTGGAATAAATCCCACTTGATCATGGTGTATGATCCTTTTAATGTATTCCTGAATTTGGTTTGCTAATATTTTGTTTGAGGATTTTTGTGTCTATGTTTCTGAGTTATATTGGCCTGTAATTTTTTTACCTTGTGGTGTCCTTGTCTGCTTTTGGTATCAGGGTAATGTTGTCCTCATGAAATGAGTTAGGAAGTGTTCTATTCTCTTTTACTTTTTTGGAAGAGTTTGAGAAGGATTGGTGTTAAATCTTTTTTGAATGTTTGTTAGAATTCACCAGTGAAGCTGTCTGGTCCTGGACTGTGGAGGTTTAATTACAGTTTCAATCTCCTTACTAGTAATCAGTCTGTTCAGATTTTCCATTTCTTCATGATTCAGTCTTGGAAGGTTGTATGTTTCTAGGAATTTATTAATTTCTTCTAGGTTGCTCAATTTGTTGTTGTCTGTATATAGTAGTCTCTTATGATCCTTCGTATTTCTGTGGTGTCAGTTGTAATGTCTCCTCTTTCATTTCTGATTTCATTTATTTGAGTCCTCTCTTTTTTGTGTGTGAATCTAGCCATTAAAAAATCTTTGCAAAGGTCTAGCCCTTGGTTTCATTGATCTTTTCTATTGTCTTTTAAATCTCTGTTTCATTTATTAATTTTTCTTCTACTAACTTTGAGCTTCATTTCTTTCTTCTTTTATGGTTCCTTGACATGTAAAATTAGATTGTTTATTTGAGACTTTTCTTGTTTCTCGAGGTGGGCATTTGTCACTATGAACTTCCCTCTTAGAACTGCTTTAGCTGCCTCCCACAAGTTTTGGTATGTTGTATTTCTATCTTCATTTGTCTAAAGGTAGGTTTTTTTGGTTTTTTTTTGTGTGTGTGTGGTACACAGGCCTCTCACTGCTGTGGCCCCTCCCGTTGTGGAGCACAGGCTCCGGACACGCAGGCCCAGTGGCCACGGCCCACGGGCCCAGCCGCTCGGCGGCATGCGGGACCCTCCCAGACCGGGGCACGAACCCGCGTCCCCTGCACCAGCAGGCGGACTCTCAACCACTGCGCCACCAGGGAAGCCCTAAAGGTAGTTTTGATTTCACTTTTGACCCATTGATTGTTCATTAGCTTGTTGTTTAATCTCCACATATTTCTGAATTTTCCAGTTTTCTTTTTTTTTTCTTTTGCGGTATGCTGGCCTCTCACTGTTGTGGCTTCTCCTGTTGTGGAGCACAGGCTCTGAATGCACAGGCTCAGTGGCCATAGCTCATGGGCCTAGCTGCTCCGTGGCATGTGGGATCTTCCTGGACCAGGGCACGAACCCGTGTCCCCTGCATCGGCAGGTGGACTCTCAACCACTGTGCCACCAGGGAAGCCCTCCAGTTTTCTTTTTGCAATTGATGTCTAGTTTCATACTATAATTGTTAGAAAAGATGCTTGATATGATTTCAGTCTTCTTAAATTTGATGAGACTTAATATTTTGTGACCTAACATATGATCCATCCTGGAGAATGTTCCATGTGTACTTGAGAAGAATGTGTATTGTTACTTTTGGATGGAATGTTATGTATATATCAGTTAAGCCCATCTCTTCTAACGTGGCATTTGAGGCTGGAGTTTTCTTATTGATTTTCTGTCTGGATTATCTATCTATTGAGGTAACTGGGGTACTAAAGTCCCCTACTATTGTTGTATTGCTGTCTGTTTCTCCTTTTGGTTCTGTTAATATTTTCTTTATATATTTTGGTGTTCCTATATTGAGTGCATAAGTATTTAAAAATGTTATATCCTCTTTTTGTATCAATCCCTTTATCATTATGTAATAACCTTCTTTGTCTCTGATTACAGTCTTTGTTTTAAAGTGTATTTTGTCTGATATAAGTGTAGCTACCTCAGTAGATACCATGTAGTATCTTTTTCCATCCCCTCCCTTATAGTCTATGTGTGTCCTTATGTCTGAAGTGAGTCTCTTCGAGGCAGCATATAGTTGGGTCTTGTTTTTCATCCACTCAGTTACTCTATGTCTTTTGACTGGAGAATTTAGTCCATTTTCATTTAAAGTAATTATTGATAGGTATATACTTATTGCCATTTTATTCATTGTTTTCTGGCTATTTTGTAGTTCTTCTCTGTTCCTTTCTTCTTTTCTTGCTCTCTTCCTTTGTGTTTTAATGACTTTCTTTATTGGTATGCATAGATTCCTTTCTTATTGTCTTTTGAGTATCTACTATAGGTTTTTGCTTTGTGGTTACTATAAGGATTACATATAACAACTTACTTATAGTCATAATAGTCTATTTTATGTTGATAATAACAAGTCTGAATTCATTCTAGTACTGTACATTTAATTCCTCCCACCACACTTTATGTGTTCGATGTCACATTTTACATCTTTTATCTTTTTATCTCATGTATCTCTTAACTAACTAGTTACAGTTATTTTTACTATTTTTGTCTTTTAACTATCATACTAGCTTTATGAGTGATTAATCCATTACCTTTACTATATGTTTACATTTACTAGTGAGATTTATGTTTTTATATATTTTTTGCTCTTTCTTTTCAGTTTAAACAAGTCCCTTTAACCTTTCTTGTGAGGCCAGTTAGTGGTGATGAACTCCTTTAGCTTTTGCTTGTCTGGAAAACTCTTTATCTCTCCTTCAATTCTGAATGATAATTTTGCTGAATAAAATACTCTTGTTGGTAATTTTTTCTTTCAACACTTTGAATATATTGTCCCACTCTCTTCTGGCCTTCAAAGTGTCTGCTGAAAAATCTGCTGATAGTCTTATGGGGGTTCACTTGCACATAACAAGTTGTTTTTCTCTTGCTGTCTTTAAGATTTTCTCCTTGTCTTTAACTTTTGACATTTTAATTATAATGTGTGTTGGTGTGAATATCTTTGGGTTCATCTTTTTTTTGGAACTCTCTGTGCTTCCTAGATCTGAATGTCTGTTTCTTTTACTAGATTAGGAAAGTTTTCAGCTATTGTCTCTTCAAATAAGTTTTCTGCCCCTTCCTTTCTCTCTTCTATTATGCAAATGTTAGTCTACTGGTTGTGTTCTCTTAGTCCCTTAAGCTGTTTCATTTTTTTTTTCTGCTCTGATTGAGTGAATTCCTCTACTCTGTCTTTGAGTTCACTGATCCTTTTTCTTCTGTTTTATCTAGTCTGCTCTTGAACCCCTCTAGTGTATTTTTCAGTTCAGTTATTGTATTCTTCAGCTCTGTAACTTCTGTTTGGAACTTTCTTATATCTTCTATCTCTATGCTGAAGTTCTCACTATGTTCATCCATTCTTCCCCTGAGTTCAGTTAGCATCTTTATGACAGTTACTTTAAACTCTAATAAAGAGTAAATTACTTACTACATTTCATGAAATTTTTTTTCCTGAGGTTTTATCTTATTCTTTCATTTGGAATATATTCCTTTGTTTTTTCATTTTCTTTACTCTGTGTGTTGGTTTTATGCATTAGATGAAACAGCCACCTCTCCCAGTCTTGAAGGGTTGGCCTGTGTAGGAGATTAAGCTTATCATTCAACCCTGCCCTAGTTCTTGGTTGTCTCTCAAGCCTTTGTGGCTATCCAAGGAGACTATTTTATTTTTAATAGCTCCCAGCAGTTGAGTGTGTGCCAGTGCCAGTCAGTATTCCAAAGGGAGGATCCCAGTTAGCACCTAGATTCAGCCTTATTGGAAGCCAAACCCTCAGGCAGCAGTGCTTAAAGAATACAAATATATACAGTCTTGTGGGATCACAACCATAAGCCCTGATGGCCACCAGAGCCAGGCAATCCTGAGATGTACCCTGGACAGCAGTCACAAAAATTGGGCTCAAGACAAGTGTATAAGCTCCCTTCTGGGAGATACTAGTGAGCTGTAGCAAGGCAGAGGAAAAGTGCAAAGATGGCATCCCTGGACTATCTTCCCTGATGGCACCTCTGTAACCTCCAGATGTGTGCAAACCTGAAGCCTGCCCCTAGGGCCAGAGCTCCAGGATCAGCAAGTAGGCCTCTTTCAGAGAAAGGTTGGTGGTGTGTTCCAATCTGCTGTCTGCACAGTGCCCTGGAGGTGATAGCCTGACAAGAATTGTCTCTCTGATTGTTACAGTGCTGTGGGATTCAGGAATGCAAGTTCCCCTGTCCACCAGAGATGGGCACCCAAGGGGTATCCCCTGGATGGCAGCCATAAAATCCAGGGCACAAGACATGTATAAGAGCTCCCCTGCAAGAGATGTTAGTGCTCTGGAGTGCAGCAGAGGGAGAGCAGGAAGGTCATGCCCACCCTCTGAGGTCTCAGGAAAGGGAGAGCCCTTAAATGTGTGTTTAGTTTGAAGTCTACCCCTCAGGCTGCAGCTGTGACATAAACTATATGCCTCTTTCACAGAAAGACTGAGCTCCTGGGTCTGTTGTTTCTTGCTATGGCTTGGGGGTGGTAGCTGTTTAAGAACATTTTCTCCATATGTTCCAGACCTATGGGACCTGTGAGTGTAAGCCCCACTGGCCACCAGAACCAGGTGATATAGAGGTGTCCTCTGGCAGCAGCTGCCAAGATTAGGGCACCAGAGAAGGATATAAGCTCCTTTTTGGAAAATAGTGGTGAGCTGGAATGAGGCAGAGGGAGAGTGCAAAGATTATATCCACCAACCCCTGTTCCCTGAAAGCAGCTTTGTAGGCCCATATGTATATGCTAAACCAGGAGTCTGCCTCTTAGGCCAAAGCTCCTAGACAAGAAAATAGGCCTCTTTCTCAGAAAAAAGGGGGTATGTTTCAGTCTCTGTCTGTGCAGCGTCCTGGGTGGCAGTCTGCCAAGAACTGAATCTCTGATTATTACAGCCCCATGGGAACTGGGAATACAAGGGCCCCAGCCTCCAGAGCCAGGTGATCTAGGTCATCCTCTGGGTGGCAGCCACAAAAACCAGATCATCAGACATAAAATCCGAGGCTCCAGATGTGTGTAGAAGCTCCCCTCTTGGAGATACTGGAGCTCTGGAGCATGACAGAGGGGGGTGGGAAGATAGAGACCACTCGCTCGAGGGAGGCAGAGGAAGAGAGCAAAGATGGCACCTGCTGAAGAAAGAGGAAAAAAAGAAGAAAAAGGAATGAAAAAAGAAAGGCAAAAGGGAAATATAAAACAAACAAGAATAAGAAGGAAAAGGAAGGAAAAATAATATGGGGCTCTCAGCTTTGGCAAGGCTTAGGAAGAGCAGGGAAGTGGCACCTACTAGCCTCTACCCCCAAGAGCATCCCAGTCCCTCAGACCAATGCTTTAAAATTAGGAAATGAGTTTATTTCACATAAAGTCTGGGAGCTTTTAAAAGGTCTGCTTCTGTCCTGTTCCCTGGGTGTATGCAGGGGCCTTTTAAGAGTTGTTCATGAAGCACCATGACCCCGTGGTCCTGTGGGCATGAGCTGTGTTTGTCTTCAAAGCCAGGTATTGTGGGGGGCTTGTCTCTCAGGTGCCAGTCTTAAAAGTTGGGGTACCCAATGTGGGGTAGGAGCCCTTCATTAATCCAGGAGAAGCTCCAAGTTGTTAGTTTCTTGCTGATTGTTAGTCACTGCACTGGGGTTGGGGTTTATGGTGAGATTGTGTCTCAGCCTCTCCTACCTGGCTTAGATGTCATTTCCCTCTTGCTTGCCTGATGTGAAGGGGTCGTTCTGCCAGTTTTAGTTTTTTTCCAGAGGAAATTACTCCATATATAGCTGTAGATTCCTTTGTGTCTGTGGGAGAAGGTGAACTCAAGATCTTCTTACATCACCATCTTGAACTGGAACCCTTTATTATTACTCTTAAAGTGATGGAGTCTTAAATATACTTTTACTTAAAGAAGAATTGGTTATGTTGGCATAAATGTGGTATTGAGGGTCACCAATGATGCCATTTTTTGGTAGGGTCACAGTTTAAAATGTTTCCATATTCAATATCTTCTAATAACCTATGATAGAAAAGAATACAAAAAAGAGTGGATATATGTATATATATATAACTGAATCACTTTGCTGTACAACTGAAACTAACACAATATTATAAATCAACTATACATCAAAAAAAAAGACATAGAAAAAGTTTCCATAACCCACCCTCTAAAGTCACACAGCTATTGTGGAGTAAGCCTGGAATTTGAATCCCAGAATTCTGACTTCTAGGTAAGTGCTGAATTCCAATATCCTCTTGATCACTCTAAGCAGAATTCTCATGCGTTTGGGTTCTCTATGCCCCCATTTCAGGGGTGTTGGGGTGCTGAATATTACACTTTGGGACTGGGCTATAGAGGTGAGAAGACAGAGAACACAAGCTGATCTCAGAGAGAATCATAGCAGGTTCAAGTGCGGGATCAGCAGGTCAGGGACTAAGTGCTTGTTCTAAGAAGCAGGAGCCTCCACGGTGGAAGAGAGGGCCTGCTGGGCAGAGACTTTCTTTCTTTTTTTTAAACATCTTCATTAGAGTATAATTGCTTTACAAAGTTCTGTTAGTTTCTGCTGTATAACAAAGTGAATAAGCTATATGTGTACATATATCCCCATATCCCTTCCCTCTTGCATCTCCCTCCCACATGCCCTATCCCACCCCTCTAGGTGGTCACACAGCACCGAGTTGATCTCCCTGTACTATGTGGCTGCTTCCCACTAGCTATCTATTTTACATTTGGTAGTGTATATATGTCCATGCCACTCTCTCACCTCGTCCCAGCTTACCCTTCCCTCTCCCCTTGTCCTCAAGTCTATTCTCTACGTCTGCATCTTTATTCCTCTCCTGCCCCTATGTTCCTCAGAACCATTGTTTTGTGTTGTTTTTTTTTGGTTTTGGTTTGTTTTTTTGATTCCATATATTTGTTTTAGCATATGGTATTTTTTTTCTCTTTCTAACTTACTTCACTCTGTATGACAGACTCTAAGTCCATCCACCTCACTACAAATAACTCAATTTTGTTTATTTTTATGGCTGAGTAATATTCCATTGTATATATGTGTCACATCTTCTTTATCCATTCATCTGTCGATGGACACCTAGGTTGATTCCTTGTCCTAGCAACTGTACATAGTGCTGCAATGAACATTGTGATACATGCATCTTTTTGAATTATGGTTTCTCAGAGTATATGCTCAGTAGTGGGATTGCTGGGTCATCTGGTGGTTCAATTTTTAGTTATTTAAGGAAACTCCATAGTGGCTGTATCAATTGACATTTCCACCAACAGTGCAAGAGGGTTACCTCTTCTCCACACCTTTTCAAGCATTTATTGTTTGTAGATTTTTTGATGATGGCCATTCTGACTGGTGTGAGGTGACACCTCATTGTAGTTTTGATTTGTATTTCTCTAATGATTAGTGACATTGAGCATCCTTTCATGTGTTTGTTGGCAATCTGAATATCTTCTTTGGAGAAATGTCTATTTAGGTCTTCTGCCCATTTTTGGATTGGGTTATTTGTTTTTTTGATATTGAGCTGCATGAGTTGCTTGTAAATTTTGGAGATTGATACATTGTCAGTGGCTTTGTTGGCAAATATTTTCTCCTATTCTGAGTGTTGTCTTTTCGACTTGTTTATGTTCTCCTTTGCTGTGCAAAGCTTTTAAGTTTCATTAGGTCCCATTTGTTTATTTTTGTTTTTATTTCCATTTCTCTAGGAGGTGGGTCCAAATAGATATTGCTGTGATTTATGTCATAGAGCATTCTGCCTATGTTTTGCTCTTAGACTTTTGTAGTGTCTGGCCTTAAATTTAGGTCTTTAATCCATTTTTAGTTTATTTTTGTTTATCGTTTAGGGAGTGTTCTAATTTCATTCTTTTACATGTAGCTGTCCAGTTTTCCCAGCACCACTTATTAAAGAGGCTGTCTTTTCTCCATTGTATATTCTTGCCTCCTTTATCAAAGATAAGGTGACCATATGTGCGTGGGTTTATCTATGGGCTTTCTATCCTGTTCCATTGATCTCTATTTCTGTTTTTGTGCCAGTACCGTATTGTCTTGATTACTGTAGCTTTGTAGTATAGTCTGAAGTCAGGGAGCCTGATTCCTCCAGCTCCATTTTTCTCTCTCAAGATTGCTTTGGCTATTCGGGGTCTTTTGTGCTTCCATAAAAATTGTAAAATTTTTTGTTCTAGTTCTGTGGAAAATGCCATTGGTAATTTGATAAGTATTGCATTGAGCCTGTAGATTGCTTTGGGTAATATAGTCATTTTCACAGTGTTGATTCTTCCAATCCAAGAACATGGTATATGTCTACATCTATTTGTATCATCTCTAATTTCTTTCATCAGTGTCTTATAGTTTTCTACATACAAGTCTTTTGTCTCCTTAGCTAGGTTTATTCCTAGGCATTTTATTCATTTTGTTGCAGTGGTAAATGGGAGTGTTTCATTGATTTCTCCTTCAGATTTTTTGTCATTAGTATATAAGAATGCAAGAGATTTCTGTACATTAATTTTGTATCCTGATACTTTACCAAATTCATTGACTAGCTCTAGTAGTTTTTTGGTAGCATCTTTAGGATTCTCTATGTATAGTATCATGTCATCTGCAAACAGTGACAGCTTTACTTCTTCTCTTCCAATTTGCATTCCTTTTATTTCTTTCTGTTTCTTCTCTGAGTGCTGTGACTAGAACTTCCAAATCTATGTTGAATAATAGTGGTGAGAGTGGGCAACCATGTCTTTTTCCTGATCTTAGTGAAAATGGTTTCAGTTTTTCCCCATGGAGAACGATGTTGGCTGTGGGTTTGTCATGCATGGCCTTTATTATGTTGAGGTAAGTTCCCTGTATGCCTACATTCTGGAGAGTTGTTATGATAAATTGGTGTTGAATTTTGTTGAAAGCTTTTCCTGAATCTATTGAGATAATCGTATGGTTTATATCCTTCAGTTTGTTAATATGGTGTGTAACATTGATTGATTTTCATATACTGAAGAATCCTTGCATTTCTGGGAGAAACCCCATTGATCATGGTGTATGATCCTTTTAATGTGCTGTTGGATTCTGTTTGCTAGTATTTTGTAGAGGATTTTTGCGTCTATGTTCATCAGTGATATTGGCCTGTAGTTTTCTTTCTTAGTGACAGCTTTGTCTGGTTTTGGTGTCAGGGTGATGGTGGCCTCATTAATGAGTTTGGGAGTGCTTCTCCCTTTGCTATATTTTGGAAGAGTTTAGGAAGGATAAGTGTTATCTCTTCTCTAAATGTTTGATAGTATTTGCCTGTGAAGCCATCTGGTCCTGGGCTTTTGTTTGTTGGAAGATTTTTAATCACAGTTTCAATGTCAATCCTTGTTGTATAGTTGCTTGTGGTAATCTCTCATGATCCTTTGTATTTCTGCAGTGTCAGTTATTACTTCTCCTTTTTCATTTGTAATTCTGTTGATTTGAGTCTTCTTTTTTTTTCTTGATGAGCCTAGCTAATGGTTTATCAATGTTTTTATCTTCTCAAAGAACCAGCTTTTAGTTTTATTAGCTATTGTTTCCTTCATTTCTTTTTCATTTATTTCTGATCTGATCTTCATTATTTCTTTCTTTCTGCTAACTTTGGGGTTTTTTTGTTCTTCTTTCCCTAGTTGCTTTAGGTGTAAGGTTAGGTTGTTTATTTGAGATGTCTTTTGTTTCTTGAGGTAGGATCGTATTGCTATAAATTTCCCTTTTAAAACTGCTTTTGCCCCGGAGGGAGTCCAGGGAAAAAGTCTGGAGCTGCCAAAGAAGCAAGAGACTTTTTCTTCCCTCTTTGTTTCCTGGTGCAAGAGGAGAGGGCATTAGGAGCGTTGCTTAAAGAAGCTCCAGAGACGGGCGTGAACCGCGGCTAAAGGAGCAGACCCGGGAGACGGGCGTGGGACGCTGGGGCTGCTGCTGCTGCCACAAGGCCTGTGTGCGAGCGCAGGTCACTGTCCACCCCCACTTCCGGGGAGGCTGTGCAGCCCGCCACTGCCGGGGTCCCGGGACCCGGGGATGGCTTCCCTGGGAGGGCGCACGGAGCGCCTCGGGCTGGTGCAACGTCACGCTGGCCTCTGCCGCCGCAGGCTCACCCGGCACTGCGTGCCCCTCCCTCCCCTCGGCCTGAGTGAGCCAGAGCCCCCTAATGAGCGGCTCCTTTAAACCCGTCCTGTCTGAGCGAAGAACAGACGCCCTCCGGCGACCTATGCGCAGAGGCGGGGCCAGGTCCAAGGCTGAGACATGGGAGCTGTGAGAGCAGAGAAGAGACAGGGAAATCTCTCTGCGCAGCCTCGGAGGCAGCGGGTTAAAGCTCCACGGTCCGCTTGATGTGCCCTGCATCTGTGGAGTGCATGAATGGACAGCAAATCATCCCAAATTGAGGAGGTGGACTTTGAGGACAAGATTTAAGATTTTTCCCCCTTTTCCTCTTTTTACAACGAATTATCCCAAATTAAGGAGGTGGACTTTGAGAGCAAGATTTCAGACTTTTTCCCCTTTTCCTCTTTTTACAATGAATTATCCCAAATTGAGGAGGTGGACTTTGAGAGAAAGATTTTCAATTTTTCCCCCCGTTCTCTTTTTGTGAATGTGTATGTGTATGCTACTGTGTGAGGTATTCTCTGTATAGCTTTGCTTCCACCATATGTCCCAGGGTTCTATCCGTCCGTTTTTTTTTTCAATAATTACTTTTTTATTTTAATAATGCTACTATATTTTATACTTTATTCTATTTTACTTTATCTTCTCTCTTTCTTTTTTTCCTACCTTCCCTTCCTCCCTCCCTCCCTCCACCCCTCCTTTCTTTCTTTCTCTCTTTCTTTCCTTCCTCCCTCCCTCCTGTCTTTCTTTCTTTCCTTCCTCCCTCCCTCCCTTCTTTCTTCCTTTCACTCTTTCTTTTTCTTTCCTTCCTCCCTCCCTCCCTCCTTTCTTTCTTTCTTTCTTTCTTTCCTTCCTCCCTCCCTCCCTCCTTTATTTGTTTCTTCCTTCCTTCCTTCCTTTCTTTCCTCCTTCCTTTCTTTCTTTCTCCCTTTCTTTCTTCTACTAATTTCTCCCTTTTATTCTGAGCCGGGTAGATGAAAGGCTCTTGGTGCTGCAGCCAGGAGTCAGTGCTGTGCCTCTGAAGTGGGAGAACCAACTTCAGGACACGGGTCCACAAGAGACCTCCCAGCTCCACATAATATCAAGCGATGAAAATCTCCCAGAGATCTCCATCTCAACACCAGCACCCAGCTTCAGTCAACGACCAGCAAGCTACAGTGCTAGTCACCCTATGCCAAGCAACTAGCAAGACAGGAACACAACCCCACCCATTAGCAGAGAGGCTGCCTAAAAACATAATAAGGCCATAGGCACCCCAAAACACACCACCAAACGTGGACCTGTCCACCAGAAAGACAAGATCGAGCCTCAACCACCAGAACACAGGCACTAGTCCCCCCCACCAGGAAGCCTACACAACCTACTGAAACAACCTTAGCCACTGGGGACAGACACCAAAAACAACGGGAACTACGAATCTGCAGCCTGAAAAAAGGAGACCCCAAACACAGTAAGATAAGCAAAATGAGTAGACAGAAAAACACACAGCAGGTGAAGGAGCAAGATAAAAATCCACCAGACCTAACAAATGAAGAGGTAATAGGCAGTCTACCTGAAAAAGAATTCAGAATAATGATAGTAAAGATGATCCAAGACTCTATTTCCAAGATCCAAAATCTTGGAAATAGAATAGACAAAATGCAAGACACAGTTAACAAGGACCTACAAGAACTAAAGATGAATCAAGCATTGATTAAAAACACAATACATGAAATAAAAAATACTCTAGATGGGATCAATAGCAGAATAACTGAGGCAGAAGAACAGATAAGTGAGGTGGAAGATAAAATAGTGGAAATAACTGCTGCAGAGCCAAATAAAGAAAAAAGAATGAAAAGAACAGAGGACAGTCTCAGAGACCTCTGGGACAACATTAAACGCACCAACATTGGAATTATAGGGCTTCCAGAAGAAGAAGAGAAAAAGAAAGGGACTGAGAAAATATTTGAAGAGATTATAGTTGAAAACTTCCCTAATATGGGAAAGGAAATAGTTAATCAAGTCCAGGAGGCACAGAGAGTCCCATACAGAATAAATCCAAGGAAAAATATGCCAAGACACATATTAATCAAACTGTCAAAAATTAAACACAAAGAAATCATATGAAAAGCAGCAAGGCAAAAACAACAAATAACACACAAGGGAATCCCCATCAGGATAACAGCTGATCTCTCAGCAGAAACTCTACAAGCCAGAAGGGAGTGGCAGGACATAATTAAAGTGATGAAGGAGAAAAACCTGCAACCAAGATTACTCTACCCAGCAAGGATCTCATTCCGATTTGATGGAGAAATTAAAACGTTTACAGACAAGCAAAAGCTGAGAGAGTTCAGCACCACCAAACCAGCTTTACAACAAATGCTAAAGGAACTTCTCTAGGCAAGAAACACAACAGAAGGAAAAGAACTACAATAACGAACCCAAAACAATTAAGAAAATGGGAATAGGAACATACATAGCAATAATTACCTTAAATGTAAATGGACTAAATGCTCCCAACAAAAGACACAGACTGGCTGAATGGATACAAAAACAAGACCCATATATATGCTGTCTACAAGAGACCCACTTCAGACCTAGAGACATATACAGACTGAAAGTGAGGGGATGGAAAAAGATATTACATGCAAATGGAAAACAAAAGAAAGCTGGAATAGCAATTCTCACATCAGACAAAATAGACTTTAAAATAAAGACTATTAGAAGAGACAAAGAAGGACACTACAAAATGATCAAGGGATCGATCAAAGAAGAAGATATAACAATTTTAAATATTTATGCACACAACATAGGAGCACCTCATTACATAAGGAAAATACTAACAGCCATAAAAGGGGAAATCGAGCGTAACACACTCATAGTAGGGAACTTCAACACCCCACTTTCATCAATGGACAGATCATCCAAAATGAAAATAAATAAGGAAACACAAGCTTTAAATGATACATTAAACAAGATGGACTTAATTGATATTTATAGGACATTCCATCCAAAAACAACAGAATACACATTTTTCTCAAGTGCTCATGGAACATTCTCCAGGATAGATCATATCTTGGGTCACAAATCAAGCCTTGGTAAATTTAAGAAAATTGAAATTGTATCAAGTATCTTTTCCGACCACAATGCTATGAGACTAGATGTCAATCACAGGAAAAGAGCTGTAAAAAATACAAACACACGGAGGCTAAACAATACACTACTTAATAACGAAGTGATCACTGAAGAAATCAAAGAGGAAATTAAAAAATACCTAGAAACAAATGACAATGGAAACACGACGACCAAAAACCTATGGGATGCAGCAAAACCAGTTCTAACAGGGAAGTTTATAGCAATAAAAACCCACCTTAAGAAACAGGAGACATCTCGAATAAACAATCTGACCTGCACATAAAGCAATTAGAGAAAGAAGAACAAACACATCCCAAAGTTAGCAGAAGGAAAGAAATCATAAAGATCAGATCAGAAATAAATGAAAATGGAATGAAGGAAATGATAGCAAATATCAATAAAACTAAAAGCTGGTTCTTTGAGAAGATAAACAAAATTGATAAACCATTAGCCAGACTCATCAAGAAAAAAAGGGAAAAGACTCAAATCAATAGAATTAGAAATGAAAAAGGAGAAGTAACAACTGACACTGCAGAAATACAAAAGATCATGAGAGATTACTACAAGCAACTCTATGCCAATAAAATGGACAACCTGGAAGAAATGGACAAATTCTTAGAAATGCACAATGTGCCAAGACTGAATCAGGAAGAAATAGAAAATATGAACAGACCAATCACAAGCACTGAAATTGAAACTGTGATTAAAAATCTTCCAGCAAACAAAAACCCAGGACCAGACGGCTTCACAGGCGAATTCTATCAAACATTTAGACAAGAGCTAACACCTATCCTTCTCAAACTCTTCCAAAATAGAGCAGAGGGAGGAACACTCCCAAACTCATTCTACGAGGCCACCATCACCCTGATACCAAAACCAGACAAGGATGTCACAAAGAAAACTACAGGCCATTTTCACTGATGAACATAGATGCAAAAATCCTCAACAAAATACTAGCAAACAGAATCCAACAGCACATTAAAAGGATCATACACCATGATCAAGTGGTTTTTATTCCAGAAATTCAAGGATTCTTCAATATACACAAATTAAAAAACGTGATACACCATATTAACAAATTGAGGGAGAAAAACCATATGATCATCTCAATAGATGCAGAGAAATCTTTTGATAAAATTCAACACCTATTTATTATAAAAACCCTGCAGAAAGTAGGCATAAAGGGAAATTTCCTCAACATAATAAAGGCCATATATGACAAACCCACAGCCAACATCATCGTCAATGGTGAAAAACTGAAACAATTTCCACTAAGATCAGGAACAAGGCAAGGTTGCCCACTCTCACCAATCTTATTCAACATAGTTTTGGAAGTTTTAGCCACAGCAATCAGAGAAGAAAAGGAAATAAAAGGACTCCAAATCGGAAAAGAAGAAATAAAGCTGTCACTGCTTGCAGATGACATGATACTATACATAGAGAATCCTAAAGATGCTACCAGAAAACTACTAGAGCTAACCAATGAATTCGGTAAAGTAGCAGGATACAAAATTAATGCACAGAAATCTCTGGCATTCCTGTACACTAATGATGAAAAATCTGAAAGTGAAATCAAGAAAACACTCCCATTTACCATTGCAACAAAAAGAATAAAATATCTAGGAATTAACCTACCTAAGGAGACAAAAGACTTGTATGCAGAAAATTATAAGACACTGATGAAAGAAATTAAAGATGATACAAAGAGATGGAGAGATATACCATGTTCCTCGATTGGAAGAATCAATATTTTGAAAATGACTCTACTACCCAAAGCAATCTACAGATTCAATGCAATCCCTATCAAACTACCACTGGCAGTTTTCACAGAACTAGAATAAAAAATTTCAAAATTTGTTTGGAAAAAAAAAGACCCCGAATAGCCAAAGCAATACTGAGAACAAAAAACGAAGCTGGAGGAATCAGGCTCCCTGACTTCAGACTATACTACAAAGCTACAGTAATGAAGACAGTAAGGTACTGGCACAAAAACAGAAATATAGATCAATGGAACAGTATAGAAAGCCCAGAGATAAACCCACACACATATGATCACCTTATCTTTGATAAAGGAGGCAGGAATGTACAGTGGAGAAAGGACAGCCTCTTCAATAAATGGGACTGGGAAAATTGGATAGGTACATGTAAAAGTATGAGATTAGACCACTCCCTAACGCCATGCACAAAAATAAGCTCAAAATGGATTAAAGACCTAAATGTAAGGCCAGAAACTATCAAACTCTTAGAGGAAAACATAGGCAGAACACTCTATGACATAAATCACTGCAAGATCCTTTTTGAACAACGTCCTAGAGAAATGGAAATAAAAACAAAAATAAACAAATGGGACCTAATGAAACTTCAAAGCTTTTGCACAGCAAAGGAAACCATAAATAAGACCAAAAGACAACCCTCAGAATGGGAGAAAATATTTGCAAATGAAGCAACTGACAAAGGATTAATCTACAAAATTTATAAGCAGCTCATGCAGCTCAATAACAAACAACCCAATCCAAAAATGGGCAGAAGACCTAAATAGACATTTCTCCGAAGAAGATATACAGACTGCCAACAAACACATGAAAGACTGCTCAACATCATTAATCATTAGAGAAATGCAAATCAAAACTACAATGAGATATCTTCTCACAGCAGTCAGAATGGCCATCATCAAAGAATCTAGAAACAATAAATGCTGGAGAGGGTGTGGAGAAAAGGGAACACTCTTGCACTGCTGGTGGGAATGTGAATTGGTACAGCTACTATGGAGAACAGTATGGAGGTTCCTTAAAAGACTACAGATAGAACTACCATATGACCCAGCAATCCCACTACTGGGCATATACCCTGAGAAAACCATAATTCAAAAAGAGACATGTACCAAAATGTTCATTGCAGCTCTATTTACAATAGCCTGGAGATGGAAACAACATAAGTGTCCATCATCAGATGAATGGATAAAGAAGATGTGGCACATATATACAATGGAATATTGCTCAGCCATAAAAATAAACGAAATTGAGCTATTTGTAATGAGGTGGATAGACCTAGAGTCTGTCATACAGAGTGAAGTAAGTCAGAAAGAGAAAGCCATATACCATATGCTAACACATATATATGGAATTTAAGAAAAAAAATGTCATGAAGAACCTATGTGTAAAACAGGAATAAAGACACAGACCTACTTGAGAATGAACTTGAGGATACGGGGAGGGGGAAGGGTAAGGTGTGACAAAGCAAGAGAGAGTCATGGACATATATACAGTACCAAACGTAAGGTAGATAACTAGTGGGAAGCAGTCGAATAGCACAGGGAGATCAGCTCGGTGCTTTGTGACCGTCTGGATGGGTGGGATAGGGAGGGTGGGAAGGAGGAGACGCAGGAGGGAAGGGATATGGGAACAGATGTATACGTGTAGCTGATTCACTTTGTTATAAAGCAGAAACTAATTAAAAAAAAGAAAATTATAACTATGAAATTAAGAAGTCTTGGAGAATCTGTACAGTAACTTCCACTGGCCTGGAAAATCCAGCAATCCAGTACAATCCCAGGCTAATCATGCAAGATTACTGGATTTTTATGATACATTCCCTTCTTGAAAACTTATGGTACACATTTATGTTTAATACTTAGGTTCTGAAACACCAGTAGTCATAACTTATTCCATTTTACTTAAACCACATTTTCCAAATTTATTTGATCACAGGTGAAAATGAAATGCCAATTAAAAATACTCTAAACAATACAGGACTTTTTATCTTAAGTGAGTAAAAAAATAGGGCACTTACAGAGTTAATTCAGTGACTCAACAATGACTTCAAGGATACAGACTTTTTTCATCTTTTTGTTATGCCATCCAGAGTACATTAGCTTATTCCATAGGTTTCCCCCATCATGGACACTAGGCAAAATAATTTTCAGCTACAAAAGAGGGATATTAAAACATAGTTCTTTGTATCAGAAAAGAAAATTATCCTTAGAAGCAACATAGCCCTCTCACATCTTATTGAAAAGAGCTGGGTCTCATGCTTCTCCATCATTTATTTGTTTAGGGGTACACATGTGACCTAGTTCATCTTCCAGGTCAATCCCTGGAAAGGTGAATGAAATAGTTATGACTGGCTGGTACTAATCAAAGTTCACCCTCTGGAGCTATAAAGTTGCTTTACTCCTTTCTTAAACTGAGTTGTTGCTCAACACCTAAACAAGTTTAGGATTCTATGAAAAAGAAATAAATGAAATGACAGTTGTAAGGCAGCCCTCAGCATCTGCCACAACCTGTCCCTTGTCTCCAAGATTAAGGACGAATGCAACACAAGTTAGGAAACACAAAATGTCCTCTCTGTTAATAGAGAACACCCCCCCCCCCCATGTTTGGCTTAATTACCTAGAGATTTGGCTGTGAATACTAGAAGCCATTTGTCAGTCATCATTTCCTCCTGTATCTCTACAGCATTTTTCAAATGGAAATGCAGGAAAGTCATGCCACTCCAGTACTGACAGAGCCCCTTGGGCTACCAGAACCCCCAGTCTTTTACAGATCTTGTTTCACTTAGTGATAGAGCCAGGTGGAAACCCCAGGCACCAGAAGCCCTACATATGGAAATTCTGGAGTCTAGTTCATGTGGGCTCTGGACATGAGAAGGTAAAGAGAAATGGAAAACCTGGTCAACTTTTCACATTGTGAAAGCAGCAGTGTCCTTTGACTTGCCAGCTTCACCAAAGTCTCTTCCATCCTTTTCTCTTGTTTCATCTTTGGGTTGATAGTCATTTTTCTCATGCGTGCAATAAATGCAACTTTGTCTATTTTTTTTTTACAACTAAACTTAATTTCGTTTATGAGTCCCCATTCTTGCGGGTGATGGAAATTCCAGTCAATCGGGGCTTTTGCACTTTCAAGGGGTTGAGTCTAGTTCTGAGGGGGCTTCTATAGTGTTGAGGGATCAGGTCCTTGCTGTGTTCATTGTCCACTTGGCCTGTGAGGCGCTTGTCCTCTTGGCCTCTTCTGAGCATATGTCTTCACCTGGGTTCCCAGGAAGCAGACCTGAGATAAGGACTTGTGTGCAGGTGGTTTATTTGGGAGCTGACCCCAGGGAATGAGCAAGACGGGGGAGGATCATAACATGTTGTGTTACTGAGTTGGTCACACTGTGAACAATGGAGCTCAGTCACACCAGAACTCTTTGAGGCCAGAACTCTTTGAGGAATATGAGGAAGGCCTCTCAGAGATTTGCATCTGAGGCCTGACCATTTTTCTATTGTTCTCTACATTGATTGAGGCTGTCTTGAGGGTAGGGGTAACATTCTTGCACTTCTAGGATGCTTCATGTTCACGTAGCTGGGCTGGCCCTCACCTGCCCGCTCCCCCACCTGCTGACAGTGTTGGAGAAACCCTAACACAGAAAATTAAAGAAATACAGTGTGCAATTGGGCCAAGATGCTATCAGCCTGAAGTTAGTCAAAGCCACATTTGCAGCCACAGTGAAACCTGGAGTGCGGCCAAGAGGGTGTGAGACAGGCACCCTCCTTCCTTCAATTCTTCAGTGGAGAGTAAGAAGGAAAGAGGGAGAAGAGTAACTTTCTCACCAGTTCCCAAGTGACAGCCACTAGTACTGACCTGTCTTGAGGGACCTCCACTCCACAAATTCAAAGTGCTTCTTACCCTCCACCCCATAGTGATAGATGCTGAACATCACTTTCTCAGCTATACAAAGGTCCAGGTGCTCCTGGCATTTTCTTTCTTCAAAATCAACAGATATTTGAAGACACAGAGTTTGCATCTCCTCACAACTAGGGTGCCTTCTGGATGCTGGTGGGGGCTCTTGATGCCCAAGGAGATGGGAGGAACCCCCAAATGACCAGGTAGGATGTGGAGGGAAAGTGAGGGTGGAGGAGAAGTGGAGGCCAGACAGGACTGGCACCCGTGAGGGGTGGCTGGGAGTGGGGAGGGGTTCCCATGCCTGGAGGGACCCTTGGGGGCTCGGAGGATCAGGAGTTTCCCCTGCCCAACCAGGCCCCAGGAAGCTTGCAGTGCTCCCGGGCCTGGTCCTCTGGCCTCTGAGGCCCCCTCTGGGCCATGATGGTCCTAGGAGCATAGGAGGGAGGCAGGAGGAGAAGAGGAGATGTGGGCAGGATGGGCCTTCTAGGACTGGAGGTTAAGAGGAGGTGCAGAAGGTGTTTTCCCCACCCACTCGGCCCTGGGAAGCCTGCTGAGCTCCCAAGCTGTATCCCCTGCCCTCTGAGGTCCCCTCCAGGCCACGTTGGTCCTGGCAGTGTAGGAGGGAGGTGGAGGAAAGAGGAGAGGCAGACGAGGAGGGGCCCTCCAGGATTGGAGGGACAGGGGAAGTGCCATGGACATTTCCCCCACCCACTTGGCTCTGTGAAACCTGTTGGGCTTCTGGTTCCGGCCCCCTTCAGGGGCTCCCTCTGGCTGCATGGGTCCTAGAGACATAGGAGGGGGAAAGAAGAAAGGCCAATGGGGAGAGCCCTTCTGGGATTGGAGGATCAGGGGAATGTGCCTAGCATTTCCACTGCTCACTCAGGCCAGTGAGCCTGCTGGGGTCCTGGACCTGGTCCTCTGCCCTCCAGGCCAGAGACACTCTGGGGTCCCTCCTGCTGTGTTGAACCTAAGCCCCACCCACAACCACCCCTGGGCCTTTTCTGTCCCTGTGGGTCCTAAGCATAGGCCCTGCCCGCCATCTAAACTCCACATCTGCCTAAGCCCCACCCACCACAGCCAAGGCATTTTCTGGCTTTTTTGTTTTTTTTTTTACTCCTTTTTTTTTTTTTTACTATTGTGGTTCTGTTTACCTTCTGCTTGTTGTTCCATCTATATTTTTATTTTTCTATTCTTTCTAACATATCTGTTAGTTTTCTAATCTTATTTTATTTTTTTACTGTTTGTTATTGTTCTGCTCCTTTTTTCTTTCTTCTTCTTCTTCTTTATTTTTTTTTTCCTATCCTACACGGCTTGTGGGATCGTTTTTCATGAGCTCGGGGTCAGACCCGAGCTCCTGCAGTGGGAGCTCTGAGGCCAAGCTATTGGACTAACAGAGAACCTCAGACCCCAAGGAATATTCATTGGAGTGAGGTCTCCCAGAGGTCCTCATCTCTGCATAAAGACCCAGCTCTACCCAACAGCCTACAAACTCCAGTGTTGAAAGCCTCAGGTCAGTCAACCAGTAAGACAGGAATGCAATCCCACCCATCAAAAAAAAAAAACAAAATGAGGGAAAAATATGTCACAGATGAAGTAGCAAGGTGAAAACTACAAGACCAAATAAATGAAGAGAAAATAGGCAACCTACCTGAAAAAGAATTTACAGTAATGATAGTAAAGATGATCCAGAAGCTCAGAAATAGAAGAGAGCACGGATTGAGAAAATACAAGAAATGTTTAAAAAGATCTAGAAGAACTAAAGAACAAACAAACAGAGATGAATAACACAGTAAGTGAAATGAAAAATACACTAGAAGGAAGCAATAACAGAATAACTGAGGCAGAAGAACTAATAAGTGAGCTGGAAGACAGAATGGTGGAAATAACTGCTGAGGAGCAGAATAAAGAAAAAAAGAGTGAAAAGAATGGAAGACAATCTCAGAGACCTCTGGGACAACAATAAACACACCAATATTTGAATTATAGGGGTCCCAGAAGAAGAGAAAAAGAAAGGGTCTGAGAAAATATTTGAAGAGATTATAGTGGCAAACTTGCCTAACATGGGAAAGGAAATAGCCACCCAAGACCAGGAAGTACAGACAGCCCCATACAGGATAAACCATAGGAGAAACACAGCAAGACACATATTAATCAAACTAACAAAAATTAAATTCAAAGATAAAATATTAAAAGCAGCAAGGGAAAAGCAAAAAATAACATACAAAGGAATCCCCATAATGTTAAGAGATGATTTTTCAGCAGAAACTCTGCAGACCAGAAGGGAGGGGCAGGATATACTTAACATGATGAAAGAGAAAAACCTACAACCAAAATTACCCTACACAGCAAGGACCTCATTCAGATTCAATGGAGAAATCAAAAGCTTTACAGACAAACAAAAACTAAGAGAATTCAGCACCACCAAACCAGCTTTGCAACAAATGCTCTAGGCGGGAAACACAAGAGAAGAAATACAAACCCAAAACAATTAAGAAAGTGGTAATAGGAACATACATATCGATAATAACCTTGAATGTAAATGGATTAAATACTCCAACCAAAAGACACAGACTGCTGATACAAAAATGAGACCCACTTCAGACCTAGGGACACATACAGACTAAAAGTGAAGGGATGGAAAAAGATATTCCATAGAAATGGAAATCAAAAGAAAGCTGGAGTAGCAATACTTGTATCAGATAAAATAGACTTTAAAATAAAGACTGTTACAAGAGATAAGGAAGGACACTACATAATGATCAAGGGATCAATCCAGAAAGAAGATATAACAATTATAAATATTTATGCATCCAACATAGGAGCACCTCAATACTTAAGGCAAATGCTATCAACCATAAAAGGGGAAATCAACAGTAACACAATAATAGTAGGGGACTTTAACACCACACTTACACTAATGGACAGATCATCCAAACAGAAAATAAATAAGGAAACACAAACCTTAAATGACAAAATAAACCAGATAGATTTCATTGATATCTATAGGACATTCCTCCTGAAAGTGGCAGAATACAATTTCTTCTCAAGTGTACACAGAACATTCTCCAGGATAGATCACATCTTGGGTCACAAATCAAGTCTCTTAAAATTTAAGAAAATTGAAATTGTATCAAGCATCTTTTCTGACCACAAGGCTATGAGATTGGAAATCAATTCAGGAAAAAAAACAAAAAACAAAACAAAACAAAAAAACCTGTAAAAACCACAAATACAAGGAGGCTAAACAGTTATCTATTAAATAACCAAGAGATCACTGAAGAAGTTAAAGAAGAAATTTTTTAAAAGCATAGAAGTAAATGACAACAAAACCTCGATGACTCAAAACCTATGGGATGCAGCAAAAGCAGTTCTAAGTGTGAAGTTTATAGCAATTCAATCTCACCTCAAGAAACAAGAAAAATCTCAAATAATCTAAGCTACACCTAAAGGAACTAGAGAAAGAAGAACTAAGAAAACCCAAAGTCAGTAGAAAGAAAGAAATCATAAAGATCAGAGCAGAAATGAATGAAATAGAAATGAAGAAAACAATAGCAAAGATCAATAAAAGTAAAAGTTGGTTCTTTGAGAAGATAAACAAAATTCATAAACCTCTAGCCAGACTCACTGAGAAAAAAAGGGAGAGGACACAGATCAGTAAAATTAGAAATGAAAAAGCAGAAATCACAAATGACACTGCAGAAATACAAAGGATTATAAGAGACTACTACAAACAACTAAATGCCAGTAAAATGGACAACCACGAAGAAATGGACAAATTCTTGGAAAGGTACAATTTTCCAAGACTGAACCAGGAAGAAATAGAAAATGTAAGCACACCTATCACAAGCAATGAAACTGAAACTCTAATTAAAAATCTTCCAACAGGGCTTCCCTGGTGGCGTAGTGGTTGAGAGTCTGCCTGACGATGCAGGGGACACAGGTTCGTGCCCCAGTCCGGGAAGATCCCACATGCCACGGAGCGGCTGGGCCCGTGAGCCATGGCTGCTGAGCCTGCACGTCCGGAGCCTGTGCTCTGCAATGGGAGAGGCCACAACAGTGAGAGGCCCGCGTACTGAAAAAAAAAAAAATCTTCCAACAAACAAAAGCACAGGAACAGATGATTTCACAGGTGAATTCTATCAAACATTTAGAAAAGAGCTAACAGCTATCCTTCTCAAACTCTTCCAAAAAATTTCAGAGGGCGGAACACTCCCAAATTCATTCTCCGAGGCCACGATAACCCTGATACTAAAACCAGACAAAGATATCACGAGAAAAGAAAATTACAGACCAGTATCACTGATGAATATAGATGTAAAAATCTTCAACAAAATACTAGCAAACAAAATCCAACAACACATTAAAGGATCATACACCATGATCAAGTGAGATTTATCCCAGGAATGCAAGGATTCTTCAATATATGCAAATCAATCAATGTGATATATTATATTAACAAATTAAGGAATAAAAACCATATAATCATCTCAATAAATGCAGAAAAAGCTTTTGACAACAGCGATTTATCAACACCAATTTGTGATTAAAACTCTCCAGAAAATGGGCATAGAGGGAACTTACCTCAACATAATAAAGGCCATATATGACAAACCCACAGCAAACATCATTCTCAATGGTAAAAAACTGAAAGCATTTCCAGTAAGATCAGGAACAAGACAAGGATACACTCTCACCACTCTTATTCAACACACTTTTGGAAGTTCTAGCCACAGCAATCAGAGAAGAAAAAGAAACAAAAGGAATACAAATTGGAAAAGAAGAAGTAAAACTGTCACTGTTTGCAGATGACATACTATATATAGAAAATCCTAAAGATGCCACCAGAAAACTGCTAGAACTAATCAATGAATTTGGTAAGGTTGCAAGACACAAAATTAATGCACAGAAATCTCTGGCATTCCTATACACTAACAATGAAAATCAGAAAGAGAAATTAAGGAAACAATCCCATTTACTATTGCAATAAAAAGCATAAAATACCTAGGAATAAACCTACCTAAAGAGGCAAAAGTCTTGTACTCAGAAAACTATAAAACACCAATGAAAGAAATCAAAGATGACATAAACAGATGGAGAAATATACTATGTTCTTGGATTGGAGGAATCAATATTGTGAAAATGAATATACTTCCCAAAGCAATCTACAGATTCAATGCAATCCCTATCAAACTACCAATGGCATTCTTCAGAGAATTAGAACAAAAAATTTTACAATTTGTATGGAAACACAAAAGACCCCGAATAGCAAAAGCAATCTTGAGAGAGAAAAACGGAGCTGGAGGAATCAGGCTCCCTGACTTCAGACTATACTACAAAGCTATAGTAATCAAGACAGTATGGTATAGGCACAAAAACAGAAATATAGATTAATTCAAAAAAACAAAGAACCCAATTTAACAATGGGAGGAAGACCTAAATAGACATTTCACCAAAGAAGACATTCAGATGGCCAAGAGGCACATGAAAACATGCTCAGCATCTCTAATTATTAGACAAATGCAAATCAAAACTCCAATGAGGTGTCACCTCACACAAGTTAGAATGGCCATCAAAAAATCTACAAACAATAAATGCTGGAGAGGGTGTGGAGAAAAGGGAATCCTCTTACACTGTTGTTGGGAATGTTAATTGATACAGCCACTACGGAGAACAGTATGGAGGTTCCTTAAAAAACTAAAAATAGAACTACCATACGACCCAGCAATCCCACTACTGGGCATATACCCTGAGAAAACCATAATTCAAAGGACACACGTTCACTGCAGCACTATTTACAATAGCCAGGATATGGAAACAACCCAAATGTCCAATGATAGATGAATGGATAAAGAAGATTTGGTACATAAGTACAGTGGAATATTACTCAGCCATAATAAGGAACGAAATTGGGTAATTTGTAGAGATGTGGATGGAACTACAGTCTGTCATACATACTGAAGGAAGCCAGAATTAGAAAAACAAATATTGTATATTAACGCATATCTGTGGAATCTAGAAAAATGGTACAGATGAACCTATCTGTAGGGCAGATATAGAGACGAAGACATAGAGAACGGACATATGGGCATGGGGATGGAAGGGGAGGGTGGGACGAACTGTGAGATTAAGTTTGACATAAATAAATTACCATGTGTAAAATAGATAGTGGGAAATTGCTGTATAACACAGGGAGCTCATCTTGGTTCTCTGTGACGATCTAGATGAGTGGGATGGGGGTTGGGAGGGAGTTCCAAGAGGGAGGCAATATAGGCATACATATAGCTGATTCACTTCATTGTACAGCAGAAACTAACACAGTATCATAAAGCAATTCTACTCCAATTAAAAACAAACAAACAAACAAACAAAATCAAGGGATCCTTTCTAAGTTCTTGGGGTAAAACATTGCCTTTTTCTGATTGCTATTATTCTATGCTGTGACTTCCTTGGGACCTAAACTTTAACATTCATAAAAGAAGAATTGACTCTTGCCTTGGGCTGGCTTGCTCCTAGAGCAGACTCTGAGACAAGGATTTAAGTGCAAGTAATTTATTTGAGAGGTCTTTTGAGGAAGCACCACAGAGAAGTGTGGAAGTGTGATGGGGAAGCCAACAAAATGTGTTATCAAACAGGAACCACTGTGGTCAACTGGACTTTACTCCTGCTAGGGAATGCTAGAGCCAGTAGAACACCAGTCTCAGAGTTATCCCACTTGAGGGGGAGGCAGCTGGGGTATTTATCTACCAGCTCTGTTAGTTACTGGATGAGAAGCTATTTCCCCAGCCCTTTGGAGCTTCTCCGGTGGAAAGCTCTCAGGTAACAAAATGCATATATGGCAGGTGGACATGGGGTGGGGAACAGGGGAATGATAAGGCCCTGAAGGGACATGGATGCAACACCAACAGCACCTGCTTCAACAGCCTTGCTCTTCCTCATTCATCTGTCCATCCTTCCCTCAGGAAGATAACAGGAAATGACCTGCTGGTTGGAAATGGGGAAAGGAAACAGACATAATGAAGTTCTGTGGGGAAACCCTTACTTAATACATCAAAACATTATCCTAGTAATATTACTTATTGGGAAGACTAATGGCTTCTTACATGGGCAGAAGCAGTGTTTTCATTTGCCTGACTTTAAGGTCTAGAAAAATTTCAAAGTGATCAAGTGATCATGGTGCCTGAAGGACGAAAGATTTGTCAACCAGCATATGGGTAGGCGTGTTTTCAGTTAATGGCAGTGTTACTTGTTTACTTTTTGAGTTTATGAAGGCTGTTCAGCATTGTGGTTCAGAACTAGGCTCAATTCAGCAGGGCCTTATTTCAAACCCTGGCTCAACTACTCACTTGCTTTTTGAACCTGGGCAAGATACATAATACCCCAGAGACTCGTTTTTTCTTCTTTAACATGAGAATAATAAAGTACCGTCCTCATAGAGTTGTTCTGAAATCAGATGAGATTTGATTTGGATAATGCATTGACACAGCATCAAGCCCATAGTAGATATTTCATCAATGTTAGATATGAGGGCCCATTTTCAGCTGGTATGTATTGGTTGTTTATGGTTAGTGTCTCTTCTGATTATTGTTATTAGGGAGGGTAAGGATATGTTATTGAAAAATTTCCTATGTTGAAATCCTAACCCCAATATGATGGTATTAGAAGTGAGGGTGGAGCCCTCATGAATGGGATTAGTGTCCTCATAAGAAGAGACAAGAGTTCTCTGCATCTATGTGAGGATGTGATGAGATGTCTGCAGTCTGGTCTGCAGTCTGCAGCCAGGAAGCAGTACCTCGTCAGAAGCTGAATGTGCTAGTACCCTCTTCTTGGACTTCCAGCTTCCATAACTGTGAAAAATAAATTTCTGTTGTTTATCAGTCACCCAGTTTATGATATTTTGTAGTAACAGCCTGAAAAGACTAAGACAGGGTAGTCCTGACATGGGAGGACCTCCCATGTCCTAGACCTCCCGACACATTCTCAGCCTTCCTTCTATTTGTCATCCTGCACTTGTGTTTGTGATAGCTAGGCCTCTGACCCTCAGTCTGCCACTTGGTGTCACACAGAGGAAAATTTTCATCCCTTTTCCTCAGACCATAGCTGGTGGGCCTGGAGAGGAACCACTGTACCTCAGCTGGTGTGCCTGATCCCACTTCCTTGACATCTTGGAGAGAGATGATCCCTGCCTCTTGTGGGATGGCTGGCTCCACTGGACCTTGTCATAATTTGCACTGCTGAACTTACCAGTCATGGGAGCATTAGTTGCTTGAGAAACCCTTGAGGACAGAGGATGTGTCTTATTCAACTCTGACACATAGGAGGGTGGGTATTGAAATTTCTCCATACTGATTCATAATAGGCTGTTTCCTTGAGCTACCAAAGTGCCTCCTCCCCTTCTTGTCTAGGCTACACCTGCTCCTCCCCAAGAACCTCTCCCAAATCCACTATTAGCTAATGCTTCAGCCCATGACCAGAATCCATTCCTGTAGATGGTGGCAGCTCATACTGAAACCAGACTTTGTACCCCAACACTGAATTTAATCTCGGAGACGGAGTTTTGGATGAAGTAGAAAAGAACAGCTTTATTGCTTTGCCAGGCAAAGGGAGCCACAGTGGACTAATGCTCTCAAAACTGTGTGTCTCACCTTGGAGGGAGTAGTGAGGAGTTTTATAGTAACAGTTCAAAGAGGGTGTGATCAGCTCGTTCAATCATTCTTCTGATGGATTCGTGGTGAGGTAAGTGGGAGTCAGCAATATCAGCCTTCTGGTTCCAACTGGTCTGGGGTCTTCATGCTTGTGGGCAGCACACCATTAACTTCTCCCACCTGGTGGGTGTTTCAGTATCTGCAAAACAACTCAAAGATATTGTTATGTGTATCCCTTGAGGAGGAAGCAGGACCCTGCCTCAAGGCTGCATTATTGTTTCTTGACTGTTTCTCCCTTGTCTCTGCATCCCCTCCCTTCCCTGATTAGCAACTATTTGAACCTGCCCCTTGGAGCCCAGGGAAGATCATGGGGGCTGAATGAAGCCTATTTCCTGTAATTAAGAAATGGGGGACACAGAAAGACTTTTGTGCCCAGGAGCCCCACATGGTCCTTCTCAGTTTCAATACCTGATTGTTAAGTGTTTTGAACATCCCTCCTAGACACACCATGGGCACACAGGAAGCTATTGCTGAACTAAATGTTCTATGGATAGTGGTCAACAAGGGTGATTTTTCTAATTAAAGAATACGCTCTTCTAGTCTTCCCTGGGAATATTCCTTCCCTCTATGCTTGCAAGTCCAAATCTCACTCATGTCTTCATGAGTCTGATCAAACAACAGAAAGTAAGAGCTGGATGGGATCAACTCTAACCTACCTTCCTCATCTAAAAATTGAGGAAACATTTCTGGAGCCAGGAAATGTCTCACTCAAAATGCCAGGCATCCACGTAGCATTTCTGACCTTACTCATCAGCCGTGTGACCATGGGTGCCTGGAAACACTCCTCTCCACACTGAACCTTGAAGCTCCCAGTTTATCAGGTGCTTGCTCTAGTGGGGAGATGTCCTTAAGCATTTATGTGGATTATAGCATCCCTAAGTGGTAGGTTCTGCTATCACCCTCATTTTATAGATGAGGAAACTGAGGCTTAGAGAAGTTAAGTAACTTGCCAAACACATGTAGTAATTAATTGCTAGAGCTCTTAATTGCTATGCTTTAAGTTTTCTTTTTCAGTCATGCTCCTCCTTGTGCTGTAACTTCTCCAGACCCTGAGGGCAGGGTATCATTTCAGTTTTGCCTCCCTCCACTGGCACAGTGATATGTGGGCACTTAGCAAATATTTGTTGAATGAAAGAATGAACACATGAATACTAAGAGAAGCTGAACTATGACATGAAGGGAAAGTGTATTCAGAGTTCATATTTACATGGAGGGAAGGGGAGAATAGGCAGATGCTATGGTTTTGGATGTAAGCTAAAGAGAAATTTATGAGTGTGCGCAGTGAAGCCAGATTGGCTGTAGTTGGGTAAGAGGGCATACTTCTCCAACCCTAGGGCTATAAATACCATCTTTGCAAGTTTGCATCAATTTTCCCAAACCTTTCCTGAAAACGCTGCATGGTACCAAGTCTAAATGAGTTTCCTCTTAGTTACTAGCCACTTTGGGAGGGAGCTTTCACCCAAATTTGCCACACAATTCACTGCCAAAAAATTCCATCATCTTTATCTGCATCAGAGGGCAAATTTTCCCATTTAATTATCTGAATCAGCTGAAGATCTAAGTAGACTCTTGAGTGTTTCCACACAGTTGCTGTAGACTACCTGCCTGCATTTTAAGATAGTGGTGTGACAATTTGAGGAGTCACTGCAGATTTCCTTAGCAATGTCACCTCCACCATGACCTACCAAAACTATTTATATGTGAATGAGGAGATAATTTCACATCAACAGTAGCTTAATTTTACTTCTCCTGGAGAGAAAACGTCCCCACAAAACACTAGCTTTGCCTGTAGTTTTTGATTTTATTTAAATGGATGCCCATTGTTGACAGGGTACTTTGATGAGCCCACATCTGCGAGTTCAACCCACAGACATAAAACATCAGCAAAAGATTGTGAGGGAGGCCTTCTATTCTACAAAATTGCCATATTCAGAAGACAAATGTACATTTTTTTTCTGTTGCCAGAGATCCTCTATATTTTAGCACAGGTGCTCTAAATTTACACAGGAAAGAATCATTTAAAGACTTCTTGTGTCAATAGCAGCTTTATGAGCATAGAAGGAGTTTAAAGGAAAGCACAGCCTGTGTACAATACCTGGGGTAACTCTGCATCTTGGTAGAAGAAGTGAGTGTTTTTTAAAGCCAAATTAACTGATTGCAGGTGTTCTCTAAATAAGAATGGAAAATACAAACTCTCTTTTCATTCAAAGTCACTGAATCTTGAAAAACAGAATCATGGAATTGCTAATGGAGACAGTACTACTTGGTCTTTCAGTGTAAAACACTGGCCTTTTTCTTCCCTTGTCTGTATTTCCTTTCATCCTCCCATCCATTCATCCACCCATCCATTCAGTCATCTGTCCATCTGTCCATCCTTCCATCCATCCATCCACCCATCCATCCATCTGTCCTTCCAAGCAGCATGTGTTGCACTGGCGGCCCCTCTGGTCCAGGCACTGTTCTGGATGGGGGGATGGTGTAGAAGATAGACAAGACCCTGCTTTCATGCAATTTCATTCTGGGGTGTGTGTGTGAAGAAGGCAAATAAGCAACCAGTAAATAAGTGAATAAGTAAAGCAATTTCAGAGCATGAGAAGGGCTATGAATAAAAATTAAATTTGTATCTTATAAGAGAGAGCCTTGTGGGGTGGGATGGCTACTTTAGATGGAGTGAATGGAGAAAAGGTTGCAGAGGAGGTGGATTTTCAGCCAGTATCTGAATGACAAAAATGATTCGTTATTAAAAGATCTGAGGAAAGAGCATTCCAAGTAAAGGATAAGCAAGTGGAAAGACCCTGAAGTGATATTGCACATAGCTTCTTGAGGAAAACTTACAGAAAGAGTGATCTGAGAAAGGAAGAGTTAAAAAATGTGGAATTTAGATATGTCTACTTGGACAGAAGACAATTGGAGTGGTATGAATGATTCTCATCTAAACTCTTTCACCCCAAGTTCACTCTTAGAAGTGATTTCTTCAAGCTTTGGCTATTTTAATCCCTTGGCCACTTGGTGGCACTGTTGCACCATGTAATTTTGCCAGGCCCCTGTTTAGATTTGTGTTGGAGAGAGCAGGAATGAAATTGTGCCTTTCTAAGACTGAGAGGATACCATTTCTTGCTATGTTAAGCAGCGCTTTGCTACTGTGAAAATTCTTTTCCAATGGGAAGTATTACTTTCACTCCAAACCTAGAAGATAGTTGCCATTTCTGTAGGGGACCCCAGATGCTTTGTGATTCTGGAACCCCAGGAACTCTCAAACTTTCTGTCTAAATGAAGTTGCCAAGTGACACACCTCAACCCTAAGGCACTGTCCGGTGCTCACATTGGTTTTGAGGAGTAGGAGGAGGAGGAAATCTCTCTTTTGGAAATGCAAGCATGATAGCCACATAATTAATGAGACACCCACCTTTCTCTCAATAAACCTTGGGAGCTGGCTGTTATGAGACACGGGGGATTCCTTCTACTTCCTGGGTTAGATAATTATCAAGTCATTTTAATATCCTGTTTAACATGATGCCCCTGTTGTCATGGAAAGACTTGGATTCTGCAGAGAGCACTGGTGATTGAAGGAGATGCACATGGCTGCTAGTGCAAACCTGTAGGCCAAGGTGAGTCCCACTTTCAAGTTTGACTCTGCTTTTTCTGGAGCCCAGTCTGTCTTTTGTGGTACAGACTGCATCCCACAGGTACCAGCAATCTTTCCTCCAGTTTGGGCATGTCTCTTGTGTCCATACAGGCCTAGAACCAGCGTTCCTGGCACAATCTGCTGTGCTTTGAAAAGTAACTTAATCTCCTTACTCTGTCTTATCAAAATGGGATGTGACAAGACCCCATTAACCTGTGAAGTCAGTGGGCCTGGAGAGGTCCATGCTAAACAATTTGCCAGCTGTGTGATCCTGGGCCAGTCAAGCCACCTCTCTGAGCTTCTGCTCCTTGCCTTGAACAAAGGACAATGCATCTTTCTCACAAGGAGAATTAAGCTAATCAATAAAGGTGAAGGAACCATGTAACTGCAAAGTGCTAAGTTAATACAGAGTATAATTGTCATTATTCCTGATATATTTCCTTTTGTATTTTCCCACATATTTCTCAAGAAGGCAGAAAAGAAAGAAAAAACACCAAAAAACATAAGGAGCTAGGAATCACTTGTACAAGTTTACAAACCAGAAACCCTCTGGTTAGAGGAGGAAAGGACACATCTGCCATGATGTTTCAGCATTTGCAGGTGTTGTAAAGTCAAACTATTTGCTCCTTTCTTCCTAAAAATTAATTTAATTTTTATTGAGATATAATTTAGATACCATAAAATTCATCATTTTGAAGTGTACAATTAAGCATTTTCACACAGGTGTGCAACCATCACTATTGTCTAAATGCAGAACATTTGCATCACTCCAAAACAAACCTATACCCAATAGTGTCCCACAGATCTCTGAGGTTCTGTTCCTTTTTCTTCATTTTTCTTTTCTGTTTCTCAGACTGGGTTATCTCAGTTGATTTATGTTCAAGTGTGCTGATTCTTTCTCTGCCTGTCCGAATTTGCTGTTGAGTCCCTCTAGTGAATTTTCCCTTTCAGTTATCTTACTTTTCAACTCCATAATTTCTACTTGTTCCTTTTCATTATTTGTCTTTATTGATATTCTCTATTTGATGAGATATCATTCTTATACTTTACTTTAATTCTTTGACATGATTTCCTTTAGGTTTTTAAATTATATTTAAAATTGCTGATGGAAATGACCGGGATCCTGCAGCATCCCCACCAAATACCCCCCAAATACAAAGTCCCCTCCACATCCCCTGCCTCTTGTTTGTAGAAAAGATGAAGTCTCCCAGGCCTCCCTGAGTCACAAAAGAGCAGGCCCAAGCAGCTAATGATTAGGACAATAGAGTCACAGACTCAGTGTCTGATGAAAGAATGGGATTACACTATAGCTCATAATAATCTATATCTTTGTGGACATTAGAATAATTGTAGCTTGGTCTGCCTGTATATGTAAGCAGGCAACTAAAATTGTCAGCAAAGAGATGCTATAGGCCAATGTCGACATCTTCCACTCTGAAAATATAGCATCTTAGGTCAGCATGAAGAATTTACAGAAGACAGACCTTCACCCCTAATCCCATAGGAATGGGATGATGTCTGACAAGTGGAGATTTGTAAGCAGCTCATTTGCCCCTTTCCTGTTTGTCTATTTCTGCTCCCCTTAAACCTTAGTTATAAAAATGAGATCAGTAGGTAACATTTGACCTAACTCCTGACTTCTACTCTTCTGAATGTACACAATGCCTTGCCTAACCAGTTGATTCCTTTCCTGAATTAAAAGGAGTAAGAATGAAGAATTAAGTAGTTAAAGAATGACTGACTCTCTACTCCCATCTTCCCCCCTCAGCAAATTTGCAGGTGGACCATGTGGGCAAGATAGCCTCCAAAGGAAGATCAGGAGAATTCAGCAGGTCTGCACACAATAGAAAAATGATGAAGAATATGACCTCCTACCTTAATGATTAACTGAGATTGTTTCCCCTTTTTCCCTTTAAAAATTGTCATGGCTGAGCAGAATCTTTGGAATTGGTCTCTGGATGTGAATCCTCCTCCCCAGATTGCTGGCTTTTCTGAATAAAACATCTTTCCTTTTTGCTGACACTCACCCCTCGATTATTGGCTTTTGAGTGGCGAGCAGCTGAACCTGAGTTCACACTGATTTAAAGTCTTTGTCTAATAAGTCCAATGTTGAGTTTCTGAGGAACAGTCTCTATTGATTGATTTTTTTTCTTGTTCATGGGCCATACTTCCTTGTCTCTTTGCATATCTAACAATTTTTTTGTTAACTAATAGAATGTAATGTGGCAACACTAGAAATCAGATTCTCCCCTCACTTTAGGATTTATTATTGCCTTGGCTTGCTGTAGCTGTTGTTTGTTTAGTGTTTTTTCCTGAACTAATTCTATACAGTGTGTATTTTCTGTTGTGTGTGGCCACTTAAGTCTCTACTCAGTTTAGTGGTCAGCTAATTATAGACAGAGATTTCTTTAAATGCCTGGAACCAAAAAGTCTCCTAGTCTTTTGCAGGTGCTGTGTTTTGGGCACACCTTCAGTGCTCATCCAGACAGGTCACAAGTCTGCCTTGACCTTTTCTTCCCACTTGTGCAGAGTGTCAAGCTCAGCCAGAGAAGAGGGCATGGGCCTTCTTGGGTCTCCTGGGCCTGAGCACAGCCTTCTGAGGCAGATTCGCAGGGTCTTCTAGATTCCCAAGAGTATGGTTGAGCTTTTCAAAGCCCTCAACTTTTCCTTTTAAGATTTTTGGTTAGCCTATTGTTTGCCTCAACTGTTTTCCATAACCACAGGCAGTGGAACTCTTAAAACAGTTGCCCGTAAATGTTTTAGCGAAATGCTTTCCCTCTCACAAGGCTTTCACACTGGGCCACTGATAAAGACAGGCCTTTCCAATTGGATCTTCCAGGGAACCAGCAGACAGGTCAAAGAATGGCAATTCTTTGGGTATGAGGTCTGTTCTGCTCCCTTCAGTATCAGGAATGCAGACTGCTATTTCAAGGCTACCACTGAGCTGGAGAGGAGGATGGGACTAAGGTAAATTAAAATGCTACCCTGGGCTTCCCTGGTGGCGCAGTGGTTGGGAGTCCGCCTGCTGATGCAGGGGACACGGGTTCGTGCCCTGGTCCGGGAAGGTCCCACATGCCACGGAGCGGCTGGGCCCGTGAGCCATAGCCGCTGAGCCTGCGCGTCCGGAGCCTGTGCTCCGCAAGGGGAGAGGCCACAGCAGTGAGAGGCCCGCGTACTGCAAAAATAAAAAAATAAAAAAAAATAAAAAAATGCTACCCTGCTCCGTGTTCTTACTGAGATTCAGCTGTTTCTATTGCATAAACACTCCCTGGGGTGCTCTAAGCCTTTGGCTAATTTTCCAAGTTCTGAAAAAGTTAATTCTGACATTTTTTGTTAGTTTTTTAATTGCTTTTATGGAGGAATGAATTTTCAGAGATCTATACTGTGCCATTTCCACTGGTGATCACCTACTCTTTTCTTTTTGAAGTTGCTGTGAAACCTATTCAGCAGTGTTGGAGTCATGCCTACACATACCAGACATCCTGTCAGTTTAGGTCAGTGAAACTAATGTAACACTGACTTTGGTTACAAGACACAACCACCAGTATCTCATTATCCCCTAAAGGTGCAGAGGAATTTCCAAAACAAAATTGATTTTTACCTCACAATCTATTAATAAGGGTGAAATATAACCTTAAATTAAACTGTAAGTGGGAGGGTGCTCCATATTTAAAATTATCATAATCCCCAATTAAGTATCAAACATGTCACTCCAGGCCAATGCTGTCATTGATCCATTCATTCGCTCAGTAAATCTCTATTGAATAGCTGGTGTCAATTATAGTGGCTGCCATCAAGAAGAGGTGAGGGAGGCGACAGGGAGGCCCAGTGCCTCACAGACCTCAAAGGAAGGAGCCTGCCATATCTCTCACAGACCCCCTGAATGAGGTGGCATTTGGGCTGAACGGGTTTGGGCAAAACCATTTGGCATATATTCCTGACTCAGGGTTTTTATCCTTGCTCTTCTTTCCTCCTCGAACTTTCTTGCTTCACATACCTGGATCCCTTCTCTTCACTCAGATCTCAATACAGAGAGGCCCTCCTTGAGTATCCAATAAAAGAAGTCTCTTTCCCCATGACTACCCCCACTGCCTTCTAATTATCTTTCTAGACTTTGTGGTCATCGGAAAATGACTTATTTACTTGCTTATTTATTGTCTGCTCCTTGCTCTCTGTCCCCACCTCCACTTGAATACCTAGGACAAGGCACCTCACTGTCTTATTCTTTTGTTCCCAGGGCTCAGACCAGTCCTGCACATGGTCAGTACTCAATCAGTATTTGTTGAGTGAATGAATAAACTTGTAGAAGGCACATGTTAGGAAGTGCTTCCTCATTGCCCAGCTTTCTTTGCCTCATTTGTACACCTGCCCCATTCCCCGCATACACCCACCCTGACACTGGGCAGGCTTGGTTGACTGAGGGAACAGGGCAATTTGTCAGTCTCATGAGCTGCGTTACAGAGCAAGGCCCTGCATATGTATAGAGGGATTGAGAGGACTCTGGGCCTGTTATCTCTGTGGTTGGAGCTGTCTGTTGTCATGAGGGAGGACAGGGTCCAGAGAACTTTGAACCAAAAGGTTCTCAGCTCTTCTTTCCTGGATGATGTGGGCTAGCACTTTAAAGCATACAGCCCAGGGCTTCCCTGGTGGCGCAGTGGTTGAGAGTCCGCCTGCCAATGCAGGGGACACGGGTTCGTGCCCCAGTCGGGGAAGATCCCACATGCTGTGGAGCAGCTGGGCCTGTGAGCCATGGCCGTTGAGCCTGTGCATCCGGAGCCTGTGCTCCGCAATGGGAGAGGCCACAACAGTGAGAGGCCCACATACCGCAAAAAAAATAAAAAATAAAAAAATAAACAAAGCATACAGCCCAGAGAGAAAAGTCACCTACTCATTTTTCTATTTTCAAGTATTAAACATTGTCTTAGGGACTTCCCTGGTGACACAGTGGTTAAGAATCCGCCTGCCAATGCAGGGGACACAGGTTCAAGCCCTGGTCTGGGAAGATCCCACATGCCGCGGAGCAACTAAGCCCGTGTGCCACAACTACTGAGCCTGTGCTCTAGAGTCCATGAGCCACAACTACTGAAGCCCGCACACCTAGAGCCCATGCTCTGCAACAAGAGAAGCCACTGCAATAAGAAACCTGTGCACTGCAACGGAGAGTAACTCCCTGCTCGCCACAACTAGAGAAAGCCCATGCTCAGCAACGAAAACCAACGCAGCCAAAAATAAATAATAAATGTATTTTTAAAAAGGATAAAAAACCATTGTCTTATTATTTTTTAATGTAAATTAATGAAATAATAGAAGAGCTGCCAAATTAGCAATGACTGGAAAAGAGGTGGCTGAGAAGACCTATGAGTAAAACAATATAAACATGCATGGGGAGGAATTATATTTTCTTACCAACTTGGCAGAAAAACAGTACCAGATCGATTCCTGAGAGTAGACAAATATATCTTATAGAGAGACCCAGAAGAAGAATGTCATCCTATCACAAAAGCAAAATTTCTCAAAGAGTCAGTAGAGGTTGTGTGTGTTGTTCCTCTGTATGTGTGTGTGTGTGTGTGTGTGTGTGACTTTATGTGGTTGCTTGTGTGTGTGCTTGTGTATGTTTGTGTGTATGTAATTGTCTGCAGTACTTCCCAGACCTCATAAGTATGCTTCCACCTCTCCAATGTCATTACTTGATACTTCTCTACACGTTCTGGAATAGGGCCCAAACCCATAGAGGTGAATGTGCTGAGTTGACAGAGGCACCAAAGAGCTTTCTAGATGGGGTTCAGAGGTACCCTGGAAAGGGACTTCATGTCATGAACACCTCTCATGTCTGAGAGATGAAACATGCTTTGAGGAAGAGGGAAATGGCAAAGCAGGAAGGATGGGTGTCACCTGGGAAAAGCCAGTCTTTGGGAGGAGGCTTTTCTAAGGTCCAGCACATGGAGCAGTACACAGGCCACTTTGCAAAGTCAAGATGTGGAATTTGTTTGTAAATCGAATGGGCAATGGCAGAGTTATAGGTGATGGAAGCTGCAGTGTGACCTGTGCAATCAGGTATAGGGAGTGCATTATTAAATGTGTAAACAAAGGTGAAACCATAGATGAAATTTATCTTGATTTCAGGAAAGCTGTCTCTCCTCTCCTCACTGCATTCTGATTTACAGGCAGTCTGCAGAGCCTAGGAAGTACAACCTATTAAAATTAATTCAAATTGTTTTATCCACAGAGTGTGAAGAAAGAAATGGTTTTGGTATAAAGCTCAATACCAGAGGACCAGTCTGCCACCTCCACTTGACAGGGATGCTTGCTGAGCAAGACATTCCCAGGCTAGGGAGAGACTGCAGCTGAGCTGCACAGCAGGGGCAGGGCAGAAAAGGACTGAGATCTATGAAAACACAGACAGAGACTAGGACTGAGATCTACGAAAACACAGACAGAGACAAGGACTGAGATCTTTGGCCGCCGCAACAAACACCACCTCGTTAGTTTGACCACAGCACTCTGAAATCCCTGAGGAGAACTGGGTCCAGACACTGAAAGGTTAAGAGGATAAAATTGGCTGCTCCAGGGTAACGATTGTAGTCACACTCAGCGTTATGAGGAAACAGAGATCATGAGCTTTCCCAACATTCTTCAACATAGTCAAATTTTAAACTTGAATCTCCAAGTCTAGGCTTTTCCGTTTTCCCCTCGAAGACATATTCTCTAAAGCGAAGTCTCTGAGACACTTGTCAAGAGTAAATCTCATCTGTCCTGTCTCTCTATTGCTCCTTGGTGCAGGCAGGATTTGAGGTGCTATGATTCCCAGAGCTCAACCCCAAAGGCTGTGTACCATGAAGGCACATCCTGAGAAGGTCACAACCCCTTGCCCCCGGCCTTGGTTGCTGTCTATTTGGATGGAGCAGACAGGCCAAGGAGACAATGGTTTCTACAATGCTACAAAATAGCAGCCACTGGGGACATGGTGCTAGGAGACCAGTGGGTTTGGGGCACAGGGAAGGTTCATGAATCTTTGCTTTGGGAGAAAGTCAGATCTAAGGCCTTAGGTAATGGGCTCAGGCAGCCTAAGCAACCTTGTGCTGGGAGAGGCACTTCTAATTACAAAAGTGGGGGCAGCAAGGGAGTTGCTCCCTGTCTGGGGAAGACAGAGGTCAAAGTCAAGGGCCTTTTCCCATATGTGGGGATACTGAATGTCAGTGTCCCTATTTCCTCCTTTTGTACATTCAAATGAATGATACGGGTTTTTCTCTAACCAAGGGCTGTGGTCAATACAGTTTTTCTCCCTGACTGACTTTCTCTACCAAACCAGTTCTGCTCTGATCTGGTCAAGATGGGTTAACATGTTTGCTGGGCTGTTAAAACTACATACAGTCTACAACTTGTGGGTCTTTGTGACAGCAAAGGAATTGTCCAAGGGTTTGATGTTACTGTTTAAAACAAGAAGTGAAACTAGGTTGGGGCTGCATCAGAATACAGAGCAAAGGAGCTACTCTTAAGACTCAGAGAAACAGATGACAAAGGCACATTTTAAATGATAACCCAGCGTGGGGATGTGCTCCCTACAGAGCACATGACCATGCCTGTATATTCTCAAACACAGGCATTGTTAAAGGAGATGTGCCTGGTGGCAGTAATAGTAATTTTAATTGAGAAGAGGGTTCACACAGATATATAGAGATGGAAATGGGTATATATCCATCTATAGTCATATAGATATAGTTACACATGGAGATATAGACATAAATAGATGTCCATAGCTGTTGCTTTCTTTGTACGCATGGTTAGTCTAAAAGATCACACCGGTCAGAATGGCCATCATCAAAAAATCTAGAAACAGTAAATGCTGGAGAGGGTGTGGAGAAAAGGGAACATTCTTGCACTGTTGGTGGGAATGTAAATTGATATAGTCACTATGGAGAACAGTATGGAGGTTTCTTAAAAAACTACAAATAAAACTACCATACGACCCAGCAATCCCACTACTGGGCATATACCCTGAGAAAACCATAATTCAAAAAGGGTCATGTACCAAAATGTTCATTGCAGCTCTATTTACAATAGCCAGGACATGGAAGCAACCTGAGTGTCCATCAACAGATGAATGGATAAAGAAGATGTGGCACATATATACAATGGAATATTACTCAGCCATATAAAGAAACAAAACTGAGTTATTTGTGGTGAGGTGGATGGACCTAGAGTCTGTCATACAGAGCAAAGTAAGTCAGAAAGAGAAAATCAGATACCGTATGCTAACACATATATATGGAATCTAAGAAAAAAAAAAAAAGGTCATGAAGAACCTAGGGGTAAAATGGGAATAAAGACACAGACCTACTAGAGCATGGACTTGAGGATATGGGGAGGGGGTGGGGTAGGCTGTGACAAGGTGAGAGAGTGGCATGGACATATATACACTACCAAGCATAAAGTGGATAGCTAGTGGGAGACAGCCGTGTAGCACAGGGAGATCAGCTAGGTGGTTTGTGACCGACTAGAGGGGTGGGAGGGAGGGAGATGCAGGAGGGAAGAGATATGGGAACATGTGTATATGTATAACTGTTTCACTTTGTTATAAAGCAGAAACTAACACACCATTGTAAAGCAATTATACTCCAATAAAGATGTTAAAAAAAGCATCATTTGAAAAATAAAAACTCATCTTAAGTTAGTTATTTAACTTCATTCACTCCAAGTATTTATAGTTAGAGTTTTTTTTTCTTTCTTTTTTTTCATTTTTTGCAGTACGCGGGCCTCTCACTGTTGTGGCCTCTCCCCTTGCGGAGCACAGGCTCCGGACGCACAGGCTCAGCGGCCATGGCTCACGGGCCCAGCCGCTCAGCGGCACGTGGGATCTTCCCAGACCGGGGCACAAACCCGTGTCCCCTGCATCGGCAGGCGGACTCTCAACCACTGCGCCACCAGGGAAGCCCCAGTTAGAGTATTTTTTAAATGTCTAATTTACTCAGCAACAAAAGGGGAGCTTATTCTTTCCTTCTTGTCTGTCTTCTTTTACCTGTTACCATCCTTAAAGTTCAGGAACATTCAGTAGGTCACAGCGGAAATGACCCTGCCTGTAGCCTTGTCTATATGTGACTGAAATTTCTATACCTTCCCAAGGCTCCCATCTGCACACATTTATGGATGCTTGTTGTGTTTTGAGGCCTGATGGGTCAACCAGGATATACCAGGTTATCCGGTCCGGGGCCATATAAAAGATTTGACCTTCTGAGACATCTTTTGTGAACTCACAGAGGGACAAAGGCTTGTGGATGTGTGTAATGTGTCATCCACCATGTGTGTTTGGCATCCTGGGGAGATAACAGGGCTTCCAAGTGCCAAGAGCTGGGCCCGGGCAGGGCTCGAACTACAGTGGTGATGCTGTGGGATCTGTAGTTACTTTTGCATTGAAGACCTTCTCTTTCAGTGATGTCACTTCATTTGCAATTATAATTATTTCCCTGAAAACCAGGGGCCTAGGATTTTATTTTATGAAGTACTAAAACTAATTAGCCACAACAAATCCTGCCTATGCTTAGTTTGCTCAGGACTACATCCTGTGTATTAGTTTGCCTCTCAGTTGGATCCTCTTGGCTGCAATCCCGAGGGTCCAAGCTGGGCTGCTCCAGCCCTGACCAGAACGAAGGTGAGACAAATACTGCATTCAAGGTAAAAGTCTGCTTCAATCCACTGACTATTCACAGAGCTGTGCCCTGGCTGAAGCTATCAGGTTTGCATCTTGAAGCCAATAACAGAGTTCTAGGTGCTACATTTGGGAATAAAGAACAGTGCTTGACACATAGGACACCAGGGTGTAATCTAGGGCATGGATAAAGAATTCAAGGCCATGCTTAAACCCAAGAAGAAAGAGAACATGGCCACCAGCCAGGCAGACTCACCACAGATTCTCATTGTTTTTGACCAGTCTTGCCTTCAGGCTTCACATGAGGGCATTGGGAAGAAATCACCTAGTGCAAGTATAAACTCCTGGGCACTTTTGCCTAGGGTAGTTCCTGGGAGCAAAAGAAATGCAGTAAGAATTAAGGTGACTGATAAAATGGAGCCTGCTATGTAAATTAAAAGCCGAAAGTGTATTTTAATTAGACTTGGCTACTGCTTTTACTTGATTTCCAAATATTAAAATTTCCCTTTCATTTCTTGTGTGAGTAATCCTGGCCCTGATTAATTGGAAACAATAGGTCCTTGCTACCACCACATATTATCCCTGGAGGGGCCTGTGCTTCAGTGACAAATGTTAAAAGAATGTGCTGCATTCTCTCTCCTTGGCATAGCAAATAAAGAGGGGAAATCATTTATTCCGGGCCTCGACAAGCAGCCTTAGGGGATCTCCAAGGCCCGGCTCTGATTCAAAGTAAGTGATGGTAGCAGTGGTGCCTTACTTAACTGGCAGACAGAACCACTGCCCTCTCATTCCATTAGCCAAGGCAGAAACATCAAACTTTTACGGAATCCATTCCAGCTGAAACAACAGACTTCTTTATCATTGTAGCAAGAGCACTGGGAATTATTTTTCCCCTGGAAAATTAATAACTTGAATGCTCCAGGTGGATAAATCAGGATGTTCTTTTTAGATGCCAAAATAGTTGAATTTTTACCGTGAGGAGAGGGAAAGTGGAGTTACAGGACTCTATTGGTTTCCTGGGGTGCTTAACAAGCGAGGCTCTCTCAGCATGTGTTAAAATGCTTTGTACTTTTGAGATGTTATGGGTCAAGTAACAGGTAAATCCATTGTCCTACTTTTACTTCCAAAAAATGTCTGTTCTTGGAGGTCCAGTTCATAAAAACCAACTTCTTGTGGTTGTTGTTGTTTTTTTTTTTTTGCAGTACGCAGACCTCTCACTGTTGTGGCCTCTCCTGTTGAGGAGCACAGGCTCCAGACGTGCAGGCTCAGCGACCATGGCTCACGGGCCCAGCCGCTCTGCGGCATGTGGGATCTTCTCGGACCGGGGCACGAACCCGTGTCCCCTGCATCGGCAGGCGGACTCTCAACCACTGAGCCACCAGGGAAGCCCTTGAAGGCCTATTTTCTAAGTTAAGATATCTTGTTTGCTTCTTAAAGTTAAGGTGAATCTCATAATTTTAAAAAATCTTATTCAAATAACCATTTAGTCAAAGATGTGGTGAAATGTATACAGGTTGCTATGGTTACCAGATTAGTTTTGTGTGACAGCTTTCTGGGTTGCCTCCCGAAGTGATGGTTACTTGATTACTCCATTCAGTGCTGGGCAAATGGGCCAAAATGTTAGCTTTTAGCCTCTTTCATGTTATTTGGAATGTGGAAACATCTCTACAGGATTGTAAATATTTTATTTACCTCATTGATTCTTAGAGAAAACGATAGACTCTATTTTCCTCTTCTTTGGGAGCAAATGTTTAAAAGAGATCTTTCACTTCTGGCTTTTCAGAGAATGCAGAATAATGCACCCAGGGACAGGGTGTGACTGCTCCAGCATTTTCAAATGAGGTGAATCCTGTTGGATAAGATAGTTCTCCAAAGGAGAGCTCACGGGCCTGATAAAGGGGTACCCTGGGGGGCCAACAGCATCTACTAAGCAGGATTTCCAGAGGACTGATGGTGAGTCTCTGGGGCTAAAAAGAGGTCTGGTCAGTCTTAACATCTCTAGCTCCAAGGATAGATCTGCTGTCAGCATCTGCAGGATCTGCCCTCTCAGACAAGGATCCTTGGTGTTTGTACTATCCATATTTGTTATATGGGGCCTCCTGGCCTCTAAATTCCCTTCTTCTGCAACAATATCATGCTTTCATTTTGAGGAATCACATCTCAGTCCATAAGGGCAGTTTTTTTTTTTTTCCTTAAGTCTTGGTGGGGCTCTTGGTCAAGAAGCACTGACCTTCCCTGGTCAGTGAGTGGGCTCTGCGTACAAGCTCAGCCAATTGGATTCTCCCTGCAGAGCCTGCACATTGCCATGGTGTTTGTCCTTTTCTCATCATGGATTTTCAGCCTCAGTTTTGTGAGCTTCATCATGTTGTCTCAATAGATCTTTTCTTGTTTCTGTTTAAATTGGCCACAGTTTCTATTTTTACAACCTTATAATCCTTACTGAATTATGGTCTTTCATTTTGATGACTACTGGAACTTTTCTGTGTGTAACCATAAAGTAATTTTGATTTCAAAAGAAACTTCCCAGAACTTAAATACCCAAGGATGTCTTCTTTAAAGGTTTATAAGTTCTGAAGTATTGCATAATCTATCATTGGCTCTTATAGCAGACACTACAGGTGGTCTATCAATACCCTTATAACTTCCGCATCTTCATTTTCAGGTTTGTTTAGGAGCTTATTTTTCTCCATAACGTCATTTACTTGGGGAAGGAACCCTTTTGCTCTTTCCACTGGATGAACTTCACTAGTCTAGGGCAATCGTGCTAATTCCATTCCCTTTGCTAGTGTCAGGCTTAAGAAGGACAGGGACTATACATATGGACAGTGGGACGTGAAAGAATGATGGTGGCTGGCAGGCATCTAGAAAAGGCTTCTTGGCTCTTAAGAACAGACATATGAAAGAAATAGGTCCTTGAGCATTGGAGTGTGACATCCTTGAGCATTGGAGTGTGAGTATTGTGATGCCTGAAGCAGATACAGCCATCTTGGCATGATGAAGGGAGCCAGCTGAAGTCAACCCCAATGAAATGAGAATGGCAGAATATTAAGGTGGAGAGAACACGGATCCTTGATAATACTATTATTCATTTGAATTATGCAACTTAGAAAGTGCCCTGCCCCATTCTGCTCGTGGCATAAGACAGCTGTTCCCTTATTGTTTAAGCTACATGATTTGGGTTCTCTCTTATTTGTAGCCCAAAACATTCTAACAGATTTAGCATCAAACTTGTGAAGTACATCACTGCCTATTGGTCATTTTGGGGCCTTTGATCCTTGAAGATAAATGTGCACCTTTTGAGAGAGGATTTAATATTGAGAAACAATTAAAAATGAGGTTATCTAAACTGAATAATATTGTGTTTGATTTAACAGAAGAATTAACTATGGAATAATATATTGGTTTCTTTATGAGGCTAAAAGGTGGCCTGGAATCTGTCAAGAGAAGAGGTCCTAAAATGTCACGTACAAAGCCCACACCTTTGGAACAAGTTCTCAAGGTGACATTTCTGAAGGACAGCACTCATTGACTATCTACTTTTTTATATTTGTTAAGAACTAAACACATTAATAGACTATGTATACACACCTTCTATTATATGTCATCTTCCTTCAATTCTTTAAACACTGAGTTATACTGTGGTTTGTCTTTGGGAAAATAACTGAGTCAAGAGCCCATATTCAAGTTATTTCTAGGAGGATCATATGGTGCAGATATATGGCATGGCTGGAAATGTTGGGTCCCTCCTCATGCACCAATTTTAACACCTGGTGGCATACTAATTGAGAGCATTAGTCTTCGGAATTGAACAGTAGGTGATGGAGCAAGAATTAAAACTTAATCTGATTGGATGACCTTGGAGAACCCCTAAAGCCTCATTTCTCTCATCTATAAAATGAGATAATAATAGACAGTAGGGCCTCCCTGGTGGCGCAAGTGGTTGAGAGTCCGCCTGCCGATGCAGGGGATGCGGGTTCGTGCCCCGGTCTGGGAGGATCCCATATGCCGCGGAGCGGCTGGGCCCGTGAGCCATGGCCGCTGAGCCTGCGCGTCCGGAGCCTGTGCTCCGCAGCGGGGGAGGCCACAGCGGTGAGAGGCCCGCATACCGCAAAAAAAAAAAAAAAAAAAAAAAAATAATAGACAGTAGTTGGGAGAACTCAATGGGAAATGCATAAAAAGCATTTAGGAACATGGCTTTCTCCTAGGAGGCATTCAGCGTTAATCACTATTGCAGTCAACCCAGGGACTGCCTGGGAAGTGTCTGTGCTTATAGAAAGAGCAAAGTGAACAGCTGTTAGAGACCATTCCACTAACTCCCACTGCCACTGATTTCCATTACCATTTGTACTTCTTTTAAAGAGGCCAAAGCCCATTGACTACTTCAGCAAGGGGTACTTCTGATAGTGTCAGAGAACTTAAATGCAAATTGTTATAACATTCTTTGAGGTCATGGATGCCTCAGAATCTGAGAACTACTGTATCAGGATCCTGTTTGGATTCCTGGGCCCCTCTGAAACCTACCAAATAACTATTTCAGGAGTGGGACTCAGGAATGTGCATTTACCAAACTCTCCTGGTTATTTTTATGCATGGTAAATTACAAAGACTACCAGATTAAGAACCCTTGTTTAGAAGGATACAGACAAACAGCAACAGCAGCTAATGGAGCACTTAACTAGATCCCAGGCCTTGCCTTAAGCACTTTACACAGTGTTCTCTTGGTGAAATCCCATTAACATCTCTGTGGAATATATCCTAGTTATCCCACACAGGATTTGTAAGTTACCTGTACAAACAAGGAGACAGATTCAGAGAGGCCCAAGGGAAAGCAACCTGCCTCCAAAGCCAGACAGTGCTACAGTGACCTCTGGACTAATTAGTGTCATAGAGCTCTTTATTGTTCTCATGAGCATCAAAATGTCCTAGACTAACAGGGCTTTTGGAGGGGAATGGAGAGTAGGAGGGACAGTCAACTTCTGGGTCTTAGGTCCTACACCCAGGAGTTTTGCCCTTTATTTATATAGTCAGAATCATATGGAGTTAAGAACACAGACAGACTGGGTTCAAATCCAGGGTCTTCCACTTACTAGCTGAATGACCATGGTGGGGGGTGACTTAACCTAGCTGGGCCTCAGTTCCCCATTTGTAAAATGAAGATAACAGTAGTACCTACCTTGTAGGATTGTTATGAGAATTAAATTAGTTAATATTTATAAATTGCTAAGAGCTGTATTTGCCACAGTATGAGAGTGTGTCAAATAAAGAAAACAAATTCTGCAAACTCACCAAGCCTCAATAATTCCAGCTATGGATGGAGAGTGTGATTTGGGAAAATGACTGACTTTTTCCCAAGAAAAAGTCAAAAGCCTTGACCCTGGTTGGCACTGTGCTAGTTGGACATCCATGGCCTCTCTCTACCACCAGGGCCTGGAGCACATACCTTCTTCCATGTCCTGAGTAGACAGCACACAGAGGTCAGGTCGGGAGTGAAGATGCCCTTTCTCGGTGGAGTTGGCTGCAAGCCATGTCGTTATAAGACATATAAGAAGAGGGACAGTGACATCAGAAGCAGAGCCTCACAACTGGGGGCGGGGGAAGGATTGGAAAGTCTCAGAAAGGTGGTGAATATCAGAAAATGGTTTTTTTAAGTTCTCTGCACACCTGACTCCATGTAGCATTTAACAAACTCCAGATGCCGTATGGAGGGCAGGCATCATCGACTGCCCACAGAGGGTGTGCTGGGCCTCCCTGGGGGAGGGAGCTTTGTTCTTGTGTTTAAAAATCACTGCAGTCTTCGATAGGGTGATGAGATACAGATGTATGTGCTCAAATATGTACCTTTTGTGTTCAGTGAGTGCTGAGGGTGGCGGGGCTCAGGATGAGGGCTCCTATCAGGTTTCCTGTAGGAGGCACATTGCAGTTTCTGTGTGCATTCTATAAGCCCGTCTGACTGAGTTGAAAGGGAGAGCCTGGCCTCTGTTGGATTTTGTCTTGGGATTGCTCTGTTAATTGTTTTAACGTGACTGGGTCTTCACTTTTTTCTTACATCCGTTTTCTGATTACTTAAAGTACAAATATCCATAGGGACTTAAAGCTTATTTATAGCTATAGAAAAGGTTTTGAATTATTCTGTTTCCTATCTGTAGAGCTGCATTATTTGTTCTTTCAGTGCAAAACATCACCCAACCCTCTGCTCTGTCTTATTTGGGTTGTGATAGAGAGACAGTCTGGAACAATCTTTGCCCTCAAGGAGATGTGCTCGTGTGAGGGGAATCAGCGTGCGTGACTAATGAACATATAGAGTTGAACGTGATGTTGGAGGGCAGACAATGGTCTTCATAGCTAGCTCCAATCATTTTGGTCTCACCTCCAGAGTTGCCTCTTCAGAGAGAACCTTCCTGGCCAGTTCATATTTCACACCCCTCCCCCCATCCCATTGCACCCTGTTTTTCATTATCCTGTTAATTTTCTTTAGAGCACTTATGGCAATGTGAAATAATCTTTTTATTTGCTTATTGTCCATCTTCCCCAGTTAGCATTCAAACTGCATGAGAGCAGGATCATCATCCATGAATCCATGACTTCATAGCACATATAACTGTGCTTCACAGAGTTCAATAAATATTAGCTGAATGACTGAAGACAGGTTTATGTTTCCTTTATGAGATTTCCAAAAGCAAAAGTAAAACTCCCAGCCACTGTCCAGGAGGAGAAACATTATTTCTCAGCAAAAATCCCTTTTAACCACTGGTCTATTATTCACATCAGCAAAAAGGGGCCCACATTGTGGTGGCTGCAGCAGATGACCAACATCTTATGTCAAGCTGCATTTTCTCACAATTGCTGCACAGTCCTCATTGGTTCTGTATGCAGATCCCAAGTGCAGCTGGGGGTGTTGATGGCAACACACCACACTGATGTCTAGTCCCTGACCTGAAGACTCTCTCAATTTACTTAGGCACAATTTATAATCTCTGCAGAACTGGAGATCTGTCATTTAAAATAGCTTCTTGTCACATATTGATCAGTATAAGCACTGGACAATGACCATGCCTATAAGTGACAACGGGCAGTGAAAGTCAGCTATTGGGTGGAATTTAAGCAACAGGGAGACCTGAGATTGGCTGTATCCATTACCGCACTGTTGGTAGGAGCAGGCATGGGAGGCAGGATTTAAGATTACTGAGAAATCGAGGGATATTAGGGCAAAAGACATTCCTCTAACTGTTAGCAAAATATTGCTTGTATCCTTTTTCCTTGGGAGCCAAGGATATGCCCCTAATTACACATGCAGAGTAAGTATGACATCCTGGGCCTGTTGAATGGCACAGCCGAGACTTTGGATGTGGGTCTAATGTGTACACATGTGCTGAGCTTTGGAAATGGGCTTTGGGGAATGTTGGTGAGAGAGTGAGGCTGAAGGAAGGAGAGGGAGGACTGGCAGATGACCCATGAAGGGGTATTTTCTAAAGTTTCAAAGAAAGGTTCTGTCCTGCTGTGTCTACATTCCTGGGGGAGGTGGGTTCCATATTCTTACAGTCTTCCAGTAGCATGTTCCTGTCCACAAAAGTCACCCATCATGTGGATTCTGTCTTTGGTCACAAACTCTATCCACTTCATATGGTGGTAGTGGGGGCTGCCTATGTAGGGTTTCAACTCCTTTTGGTGTAAAATAATGGGAACAACATCATCATATTATTGAGAAAGCGGACAAAGTATGTGGAAAGTTCTCTGCACAAAGATAGTGAAGAGAAAAGAGCTCAATAAACATTTCCTCCTGTTAATAATGTTTCATTTGAAAAAAAATCACTGCAAGAGAAAAAGAGTTTCAATGGGTTAGATAAGTTTCCAGCTGTAAGATTCTATGACTTTAAAGTACAAGACATGTTGGTAAAAGAGCTTGACAGAATTTCATGTTTGGGTCCTGGAGTCAGTTTGTGAAACAAGAAGTTTACCAAGATGACATATCAGAAGGATTACTCCCTTATACTCTGCCAACCTAGTATTCTACTGTGTGTTTCAATGCAGGATGAATCTGAAGGCACTTATTTTAGACTGGGTTCTCCCAGTCATATACCCTGAAACAAGGATTTTAGTGCAAGTAGCTTATATGGGAGGTGATTCCAGAAAGCACAGTTGAGAAGGGAGAAAAGAGATAGAGGAGGGAAGAAACAATACAGCGTGTGCTAAATAGCAGGGGACTGCTGCGGATAGCTGGGGCTCAAGGCTGTTGAGGGCTTTGGAAAAAGTGTAGAACACATACCTCAGAGTGATGCCTCCTGAGGGATACGCAGCTCTTTATTCCATTCCTCTCTGAGAAATCGGGGGTATTTATCCTTCAGTCTTGTCTGTCCTTGGCTGATGGTTGTGCTGGGGGCAGCAGCTCCTCAACACTTCTTGTCTGCCTTGCGTAGGGCCCAGAGATGACTTAGTCAGCTCTTGGGTGAACATTCTCAAGTGCTCACAGTAGGAAGCTGTCAGCACAGTAGGAAGCCCGGTTACTGTGGGGAACTGGACGGGGCACCAACAAAGTCTCTAGAGGGCTCAACATCTTCTGTGGTCTAGGTTGCTCCCCATGACCCGGGGCTGTATTTGCATGCCCATTTTAATAGTATCAGGATGAAGTAGAAACATTCAAAGTCCATTTCAGAATGGTGAGCTCAGCAGAAGGAATGTCCTGGACTACATCTCATTGAAAGAGCACCTACTGTGACCGAGCCTCATGTCAGGACACAATGGAGAACAAAAATCTTGGGGCCGATTCTCTTTAGACCCATTTGGGTTATGCTTCCACATCTGCACCAACCACGTGACCAGATGGGTGGAAAACCTGATTGGCTAGGCCTAGGTCTTATGCCTAAATCAGAAATTAGTGGTGGGGTCACACCCTGTCCTCACCATTTCCCAATAACTGAGAGTAGGGAGGCATGGTTTTTCTAAAAGAAAACTGAGGTACTGCTACCAGGAGAAGGAAAACTGAGACTGGGTAGGCAAAAGCTATGGATATCCACTCATCTGTTAGATGGACATATGCCATCACTTTGAGGAGAGAGAGTTTTTACAGATGCAGATACCACAGCTCAGGCAAGTTCAGAGATGTGCCTAAGGTCTCACAGGTAGTAAGAAGTGGAGCTGAGGCTGGAACTCAGGACTAAAGTTGGAGCAAAGCCTCAGCTGCAACCGTGAAACATACAGTCTCCAAAATGTAGCCAGGATTTGAGGTGGAAAACAATAGAGTCATTCAAAGGAAGCATTATCATTTCCACGGAGACTAAGCAGTGAGGTCCAGGCAGGCATAAGTTGGTTGATCCTCTACTAATGTGAAATAAGAAGAAGAATGGAGGGCTTGCATTCCCCCGAGTCTGGCTTCTTTAGAGGTTGACTTAAGCTCTTGAGTTGATAGCAACTCGAACAGGCTCACTTCTGTGCTTCCTTCTCTGGCGACCTTTTATTTATTTTATTTTATTTTTAAAATTTTATTTATTTTTAACATCTCTATTGGAGTATAATTGCTTTACAATGGTGTGTTGTTTTCTGCTGTATAACAAAGTGAATCAGCTATGTATATACATATATCCCCATATCTCTTCCCTCTTGAACCTCGCTCCCACCCTCCCTATCCCACCCCTCTAGGTGGTCACAAAGCACTGAGCTGATCTCCCTGTGCTATGTGGCTGCTTCCCACTAGCTATCTAGTTTACATTTGGTAGTGTATATATGTCCATGCCACTCTCTCACTTTGTCCCAGCTTACCCTTTCCCCTCCCCATGTCCTCAAGTTTATTCTCTATGTCTGTGGCTTTATTCCTGTCCTGCCCCTAGGTTTTTCAGAACTATATATATATTTTTTAGTTTCCATATGTATGCGTTACCATACGGTATTTGTTTTTCTCTTTCTGACTTACTTCACTCTGTATGACAGACTCTAGGTCCATCCACCTCACTACAAATGACTCAATTTCATCTCTTTTTATGGCTGAGAAATATTCTATTGTATATATGTGCCACATCTTCTTTATCCATTCATCTGTCGATGGTCACTTAGGTTGCTTCCATGTGCTGGCTATTGTAAATAGAGCTGCAGTGAACACTGTGGTACATGACTCTTCTTGAATTATGGTTTTCTCAGGATATATGCCCAGTAGTGGGATTGCTGCGTTGTATGGTAGTTCTATTTTTAGTTTTTTAAGGAACCTCCATACTGTTCTCCATAGTGGCTGTATCAATTTACGTTCCCACCAACAGTGAAAGAGAGTTCCCTTTTCTCCACACCCTCTCCAGCATGTACTGTTTGTAGATTTTTTGATGATGGCCATTCTGACTGGTGTGAGGTGATACCTCACTGGAGTTTTGATTTGCCTTTCTCTAATGATTAGTGATGTTGAGCATCCTTTCATGTGTTTGTTATCAATCTGTGTATCTTCTTTGGAGAAATGTCTGTTTAGGTCTTCTGCCCATTTTTGGATTGGGTTGTTTGTTCTTTTGATATTGAGCTGCATGAGCTGCTTGTAAATTTTGGAGATTAATCCTTTGTCAGTCGATTCATTTACAAATATTTTCTCCCATTCTGAGCGTTGTCTTTTCCTCTTGTTTATGTTTTCCTTTGCTGTGCAAAATATTTTAAGTTTCATTAGGCCTCATTTGTTTATTTTTGTTTTTATTTCCATTCCTCTAGGAGGTGGGTCAGAAAGGATCTTGCTGTGATTTATGTCATAGAGTGTTCTGCCTATGTTTTGAGTGTGTTATTTTGTGGGCTGGGTAGAGGAAGCGCCTGGGAGAGTAGATGTTCTTCTCTGCTGGTCAGGGGTCTGTGTGAGAAAGGAGGAGTTGGAGTAGGATCTCACCACTTGTGATTGTGCTGACAGAATGGAGAGAAGATTCTAGTCTGCTAGGACGGAAAGGGATCCTACAGATCTAGGAAAGGGTCACAGAAAGAGGGTGCACTCAAGACACTCTAGTTGATGTCAGTTTTGGCGAAGTCTGTATTCCTTGGCACTGTGGGTCCTCTTTCCCTGGCATGGAACGAAATCTTTGAGTGTCGGTTTTGGTGACTGAGCCATCAAGCAAGCCTGGAGTGAGCCTCTGTTGTTTTGTGTGGGATTCTGGATTATCTGCAGCTCTCAAACCTGCCTCCCTGACAAGAGGAGTAATGCATGAGAAATATGTTTGGGAAGAAAACTTCAGAGTCTGAACAGTTTGGTGCAAATGCTCAGGTTCTCTCCCTGCCATACATTTAGACTGGACTGACGGGGAGTGATTTTGGCAAATACATAAATCACTGAAACGTGATTATGTGGCCTTTAAGACTCCTCAGCTTGAAGGATTCAGCTTTTCTGGGTAGAAAGAAATGGCAGCAGTTTATGAAGACACAGTGAGATGGCAACGCTGATTTTTCCCCTCCAATCACCCGAATGGTTATAAAACATAACTTAATAAAGGTCCCTCTTTTGTTTGTAGCAGGCTGGAAATGAAATGTAGCAGAGGTAAGGGAGAAAAATCCAAGGGTGGTGCCTGTTATATTAAAACCCAGAACTACTGTGATTGGCACCAATGGCCCAGGAGATCTGACTGCCAGAGTTGAAATGGAATAGGTTTCTACCTGGAAAGGACCAGGTTCCCAGGAGGTAATGAGACAATCTGTTATGGGTCATTCTAGGCTCTGAAACTATCTCTCCAACTTGCAGCAATGGCAGAACATTTCACAATCAGAAATGCTTACGGTTCTCAAATTTTTCATATGCGACTCTTTGGCATGTTAGTGGAATATTTGCAGCTGCTGAAATTGCTACCTTTCTTCTCATGAGACAAGAGCCTCAGAACATTGGTTTCCTTGGTCAGAGACATCTCAACTCTGGAGACCCAGTGTGAATCACCTAAGAACATGCTGTGTTCACATTTTCCTTGGACTTTTACTGCTTCCCTTGGGCTGTCTGAGAGCAAGACAGAAGCAAGGGGAGGTGAGTGCTTATGTCAGCATGGGTGGCCCTGTGTCTGAGCCCACCAGTCAGCCTGAGAAGGATTCAAAAACATCTGGTGGGACAAGTTCATGGAGCTCTCTATGCTTAGCACAGCACAGCTAATTAGTCCTCGACGCCCAAGGCCTTGGCTGATTTGGCACCACCCTGCGTGCCATGACATTTGAAAATGTGCTGTGTTAGAGAGGACTCCTGATTACCAGTAACTTGAACCCATCTCCAACTGGCCTAACCAGAAAAGCCATTTGTTGGCTTACATAACTGAAAAATCCTAAAACTAGGTTGCAGGGCATCGTATAACACCCTGCCACCCCCCAGTACATGGACTGAGAACAGAAGAGGGGGTGTCTCTAAGGAAAGTTACCAGGAGCGGGGGGTGGGTGCTGCACAAGCAGGGGCAGATGTTCCAGGCTCCTCCTGGGCAGGTGGAGTCGGCTCTATCTGATGCCCAGGTCTGTTTTCTTAGGATCTGCACCAACAGCCTTCTGAGGCATGGCTCCTGCCAGCTCTTTTGTGTCTCTCCTGGAGGGTAAGATTTTGCCCACCAGCATTTGTGAACTTTACAGCTTGCCACACATTTAACTTAGTTTTTTCATTCTCAGAAACATACTATGAGATATTGTTATTGTTCCCAGTTTACAGAAGAGAAAACCTGAGGCCCTGACCAGTTCAATGATTTTGCTCTTTTCATTTTAGTTCAGCTCTAATGTGAGGGATGAAGGAAGCTGAACTGCGACTAAAAGTGAGCTATTCCAACCTGTTTAAAAACAAGTTAGGAGGGCTTCCCTGGTGGCGCAGTAGTTGGGAGTCCGCCTGCCGATGCAGGGGACACGGGTTCATGCCCCGGTCCGGGAAGATCCCACATGCCGCGGAGCGGCTGGGCCCGTGAGCCATGGCCGCTGAGGCTGTGCGTCCGGAGCCTGTGCTCCGCAAGGGGAGAGGCCACAACAGTGAGAGGCCCGCGTACCGCAAAAAAAGAAAAAAAAAAACCCAACAAGTTAGGAAATCTGTTCAGAGAATGTGCCCTTAAATCCTCGCAGCTTCTTCATCCCACCTTCCCCTGGAAATCCCCTGACAGCGGAGCCTGGCGGCATGATGATGATCCAAGCCCTGCCTCATTCCTTAGACCCTTTCTTTGGGAAATCTGACTGAGCCAGGGAGCGGCCTGGCCAGATGAGTCTTGAGTGTGTGTAGTCACTTCACCAGCTGTAGCTCACGTTGCAGGAAGCAGCGTCCAGCAGTCAGCCTCCCACACATGTGCCTACCTTCTGGGCAGGGTTCCTGGGAGGCAGCTGCAGAGCTGGGCTGTGAGGGAAGCACAGACCTCCAGAGCGGGCTGCAGAAGGACCTCAGAGAGCTCCTGGGCCGGGAGCTGGGCTCCTGCTCTGTGTCTTGACCTGTGTGTCCACTGTTTGGGACATGGGATGGGAGAAGACTCTGTCCCCTCGATCCCAAAAGTTTTTCAGTCAACAAACATTCCAGAGACAAAGGAGGTTTCCCATAAATATGACCAGAGGACCATGTATGGGGCTAAGCAGAGAAGTCCAACCCCAAACGTTTAGGTTTTTAAAGTTTAAAAGTTTAATTGAGAGAGAGCAAAAGCCACAGTGAGAGTGAGAGAGAGCATTTCAAATAATATTGACACTTGTGCCAGTGACTCCCAGGGAGTATTTGTCCAGATGAAGCGAGGGAAAGAGCTATGGACCTACTAACTGTTTCCCAGCTCAGGTTGGTCTCAGGTGCCCGTAGATATGAGCATCTCACATCACTGATTGTGACTCTGGTAACTAATGACAATTTTCCATGAGACGTGGTTAATAGAACACAAGCCAACTGAGGAAGCAGATCTTTCCTGGTGCTGGAGGGAAGCCTGACTGGGAGTGTGTGGTGATCTCCTGCACAACATCTTTCTAAGAGAGTTTCAAGATTAATTTTGACCATCCATCATTTTTCTTTTTGCATCAACTTTAAAGCCCAACAATATGGAGAAGCCAAAGAGGCATCTCCATTCAGTGTCATGGCATCTGGAAGCCATCCTTTGTGAAGCCTTCCCAGCCCACCTCTCCTCCGTGGACATCAGCAACACTCATAGCTGTTTGATGCACTTTGCAGCCTTTGTCTCCAACAGTCCCCACGACCAGGCTGGAATGAACTACCCTGAAGATAAACACCACAACATGAGTGTTCATAAAATGATAAATATTATCATCTTCAAGGCATGAGCTGAGCCTTGAAGAGTGGATAGGGCTGAGGTTGATGGGGAAGATCAGGGAGAATGTTGGGCTCCTGTCCTTCCCTATGTTCTCTGCTCTGTGCCTGGAGACTCAACAAGTTTAAGATTGTTGCCCACTGGGTCCCTCAACATGGGTGCCAGGACATCCCTAAACTCTCTCCTGACACTCAAGTCAAATCTTCTAGCAGCCCTTACCTCAATGCTGGCACTAAGCAGCTTCGTTTTGTGGATGAATGAGAAATTCTCACTGTGGGTGATAAAGAAATATGCAGGCTTCTCTCACACCCACCTATCGGCCAGAGTGGATGGAGGGTGAGATGGTGGGAGGTGAGCCTTGTGGTGTATGTACATGCAACAGTTTCATAATGAAGGAGGTGCCAGGATTGGATGGGCTTTTAAATGACTGACATGAAAAGCCTACTTGGAGAAGTTGGACATTTGTATATTGTCAGCTTTCTGCATGGAGTTGTTCAGCTGGTATTTGTTCATGGACATATTTAAGTGCAGCTCTGTGGAGATGATTAATAGTCCTGAGGTGTAGCTGGGGTGGAAGCAGCTCATGGACCACAGACTCAGGCCGTCTTCCTACCCACATTTCCCAGCCAGTTTCTCCTTTACTATTCTTGGCTTCCCATCCTGATCAGACTTCCTCCCTTTACTCCTTGCTGTGTGTTTCCTTCTCATCTGCCCTTCTGGATCAGGGATACACGAAGACATGCAGGGTCAAAATGTACACCCCCACACATCCTACACATGTGGGCTTAGCAAGCAGAGTAGCAGAGTGAGACAATACACATCTGGCACAGAGTACCTACTCCATACACGTGGGCCATTATTTCTGGTTGTCACATTTTACTCATCCTGCCAAAGTTTGTTATGATTTTATAACCCTAGGCTTAACTGGTAAATCTTTGTTGGCAGTGAAAAGCAGTGTGATGCAAAGGAAAGGACAGTGGATGGAGAATCAGGAGACCTGGAGTCTCGCCTAATCACACCTACTGGCTGTGTGACCTTGAGCAAGACACCAAGTCTCTCTAGGTTGAAAATTCCACATAAGAGAAATGCTCCATTAGAGAAATGAACTAAATGTTTTCAAGGTCTTCTTCAGGGGTGACACTTAATGGCTCTATAAGAGTGACTATAAACATCGGACTGTCTCTGTACGTGAAGAGGTGTGATGCCCTGTGGGATTTCTGCACGCATACTAAGGGCCAGTTAACCATCTGGCCCATTACACAGTTTCACCATTTGTCACTTTGTCATATTGCCATGGCCTCAACCTATGATTGAATCAAGGCATCATTCTTTAAAACAGATTAGAAATCTTTGCCTGGGAATTAAGTCAACGGAGAAAATTTTATTGGTTCAATGAGATGTGATTCAAGAACATGCAAATGGTGACATTTTTAGCTTGGCTCACATACAGCTTTACAAGCTCAGCTGGTTAAAAGAAGATCATATAAAATGTAGGCTTATTGATTTAACCAACTACAATAAGCTAAAGCAGACTTTCTGAAAGTCAGTTAAGAATGAAACCCTGGCCTGTCCCCCAATCCACAGACGTGGAAGGGAAATGGTGACATGTGTGTTGTTCAGCAGACTGTCTGTATCCTCCTCACTAGCTTCCAGCGGCAGCACCTGATTGTTTATGAACACCAGTCCCTTGTGAACTGGTGAAAAGTTGATTGAGAAGGAAAGGCTGAGACCTGAGGGTACCCAGTTCCCTGGAATGTAGCACATCACAGTTGACCTAAGAACTACTATTAAACTTTGCATTAAGGGTGTACCTGAGGAAGAGAAACCGAAGACATTAAATTTTAGAGCTGGCTATGCATGCAACTGCCAAACTCTCCAGCCCTTCCCGTGGTGCATTTCCTGTGATCCTCCAAGCCTGAAGAAGCCATTCAACCACTGTTACTGGGCAGCTTCCAATCAGTTTGGTTTAAGCAATTTGTTACACCCCAGCAGCTAATAAAGCATTTTTTCAGTGCCCAGCAGTCATCCTTGATATCTCTCCCTCACCCACAACATCCCCACCATCAGCCAGGACCACAGGCTTAACTCATATTCAGATTTTCTTCACTTTTCTCTCCTTTATAAAAAGCTTTGCTGATATATAATTTATATACTACACAATTCACTCAGAGTATACAATTAAATTATTTTTGCTATTATTAATTTTTTTAAATTGTGGTAAAATATATACCATAAAATTTGCCATTTTAACCATTTTAAGTGTACAATTCAGTGGTATTAATTACATTCACAACGTTGTGCCACTATGTATTTTTTTTCCCAAACTTTTTCATCACCCCAAACAGAAGCTCTGTAATCAGTAACTCCCCATTCTCCCTGGTAATCTCTAATCTACTTTCTGTCTCTACTAACTTGCCTGTTCTAAGTATTTACTTCATATAAGTGGAATTATACAATATTTCTTCTTTTGTGTCTAGCTCATTTCACTTAGCGGAATGTTTTCAAGGCTCATCCATGCTGTAGTCTGTGTCAGAACTTCATGCCTCACTTCTCTATTAGTCAGTACTTCTACTGCTCGCTGCCCAGCCAGCGTGCCTGCTCCTCTGCATGACAGAAAGCCTTTGTGGTAGATGTGCTCAGTGTCCCACCCACATGCCCTGGCATCTCTTTGCAGAGCCCACTCTGCTCACAGACACATCAGGCCAGAAGTGCTGGGAATTAACCACTGTTATCACAATACTCTAGCTCTCTCAAACCTTGGTGGGATAATCTGAGATGCATGTCTACACTGCCTTCCAAAGTTCCCAGTGGCATCAGGATCCAGTTGTCCACAGTGATGACCTGCTTGAGAACATACCCTGGATTGGCTGCCTCTCCTTCCCTATCTCACTTCTCCCCTTTCCTACCAGTTTTCTGATATCACCTCCCAAATAATCTACTTTCACTTCATCAAAGTCTACTACTAGGAAATGAAAATGAAGACAGCCTCCTAACCCAGCTCTCTGATTTCACTCTCATCTAAAATCCATGCTTCGTGAAGCAGCTGGAGTACTCTTCTAAAGTACAAATTAGAGCATGTCACCGTTCTGCTTAAAACTGCCCCACACGCTGAGAATAAAATCCAGATACCTTACTGAGGTGGACTAGACATACAGAGTGATGCCCTGACCACGTCCTGGGCCTCCATGCTCCCCATGCTTCCATGATGCCAGTTCTCTCTCTGTTCCCTCTCCTCTCAGGGTCTTTATAACTCATGCTCTGACCTTTTGTCTTATTTGCCTGAGCCAGAAAAGAGAGATACATACTAAAAATACTTAACAACCAGTACAGCTGGGCTGACCAGTCAGGAAGGACAGTGGTGTGGATAACACTGATGTCTATGCCCCCAGCTGCAGCCTTATTTCATTCAGGCCTCAGATTAAATGTCCCCCCCCCACAGAGAGCATTCCCTGACCAACCACTCTAAAGTGCCTTCCCCCCATAAACCTCTCTCTTTCATTATATCACCCCATTTTAATCTCCATAATGCTTGCCACTATCTACAACTATTTTTATTTTTAAAATTTAATTTTTGCCTATTTAACATAACCTCACTAGAATGTAAGCTCCAGGAGGGCAGAGACCTTGCTGTTTTGTTCACTGCTGTGTTTCTGGAGCCTGACCCAAGCTTGTCACATGGTGGGTGTTCAAAACATATATGCTGGATGAGTAACTGAACGGATGAGTGTCAGGTTCCCTGAAATAAAGGAGCCCACAACCTCAGCAAGTGGTAAGCTTACCAGGACAGAGTCTAGATCCCATTACAGAGGCCACCTGGAGAAGACCTAGGGGCCTGCAAGCTGTCCAAAGATGGAGGTGAGGGGAGGAGCGTGGACCCACGTGCAGATGGTTCTGAGAGGTGGGTGAGCATTAGAAATGGTGTGCTCAGGGCCCTGGTGACCTCAGAGAGTGGTGCCAGGAGAAATGGCGGGGAAGTCAGGTTGCAAAGGAACAGGGAGGAAGGAGAGTGGAGGAAACAGGTGTGACCAGGGGAGGAATATGCAATGTAGGAGGAGTTGCTGGAGGTGCCTGAGGGAGGAGGCTTCTTTGTGGGCTGCAGACATGGTAAGATGGGGAGAAGCAGAGACTGAAGGTGCAAGAAAGTGGAGACTGAGGTGAGGGAGGCCTGGTGAAGTGAGAGGGTGGGACCAGGGCCTCAAAGGGTAGGGTTTACTCTGGACCAGAAAAGGGACATTTTTCCCTAGGAGATGGGAAGAAAGGAGGAAAAGTTGGGTAGAGAAACAGGACGTTTGTGTGGTAGGGAGAGGAGGGAAGGTGATCTCAGGGTCCTTAGAGTTAAAGGGGGCAGAGTTGGTGGGGGTTCCTGAGGGCAGGAGGGGACTCTTCTTTAAGCTGATCCACCAGGGAAAGACAAGAATGTGTGGCGTTTTCAGCTCTTCCCTGAGAGTGGAGAGGCTGGGCCCCTCTCTCCTCTCACCTGGAACACCAACCACAGTGACTTACACCACTGGAAATGAAACGGCCCAGTGGGGCCTCTTTGTTGGGTGGGGGTCTGCAGGGGAGCAGAGGGCAGGCTGAATAGCATTTCAAGAAAAGCTCCTCTGATGCCTGGCAGGAGGGGTGGGGGCAGAGAGCAGCTCTATCTCATCCTGTGCCTTGTGGGAGGGGCTATCAAGGCTCCACTTCTAATGTGAATAACATGCCAGGCCCCGAGGTGTTTTGGGCAGACCTCCTGTGGACAGCTGGACACACAAGCTATCTGAGAGTCCCATGCCTCCCTGCCTCTATCTCCAGAGGCCCTGGAAGAAAAGTCCCTGACATTCCTTTCTCCCAGCCTCCAGAATCCCACATCTTTGTTGAACCCCTGGTCTCCTGTGGGTTCTTAGTTGCTGCCATTGTACACAGAGAAGTCTTTTCTCCAACCTCAGCAAGTTGCAAGAGCCGGCTTGGGCCCTCTGGGCCATTTTCTCCAGCTTGGAGAGGTTTCAGTACTGCTGGGCAGATGGGGGAGGCCAAGGGGTTATGCCAGGCACACAGATGATTCGGACCACCCGATCCAGGATGGGTTCTCCTCTACGTTGGGGTGGATGCGGGTTCCAGGCTCACAGGGCCCATGGGGCCTGGGGTGCAAGGTGACTCAGGGAAGCAGTGGTCTATTTTGTTCCCTGAGCTGGGCTGTGCCATTAGCTACATGTGGTTATTGAGCACTAGAAATGTGGCTAGTCTGATCGAGATGTACTCAAGTACATATGCCTGATTTCAAATACTTAGTACAAAAATGTCAAATGTTTCATTACTACTTTTTTTATATTAATTACATGTTGAAATTATAATATTTTGGATATATTAGGTCAAATAAAATATACCATTACAATTAATTTCACCTGTTTCTTTTTACTGTTTTTTTTAACGTGGTTACTGGTTACTAGAACATTTAAAATGGCACACGTGGTACTCATTTTATTTTTATTCAGTCCTGCTCTAGGGAGGATGATGTCCATGAAGCCATTGGTTAGAGGCCCCTAGGTGCAGCTGAGAAAGCAAGGTGCAACCTAAGCCCCATCTCTGCCAGCTCTGTGAGTTGTGAGAAATGGGGTAGGTGGGTTGTGATTGCCAGCATGTCTGGGGGGTAATGGAGGCCAGGGACTGTGCAGGTGTCCTGCGGGTGCTGGGGACAAACAGCCATCCAGTCCCTGGGGTCCTTCCAGCAGAGCACAGTGTAGCTGTGTGCCCCCTTCCAATGCCAGGAAGCCGGCAGCTCGGTACTTGGTATTCTGCATGGATTTCGTGACTGACACAGCAATTATAGGTTTTTGCATTGTTTATGCCTCTCCAAAAGCATAGCTGAGTGCTTTGAACCAGCGGCTAGAAGACGCTCCACTAGGTTTCATTACAATGTGTAGTTGTATTCACCCTTTCAGGCCTCGGGAACCATTGGTACCTCACACAGCTTTGATACTATTCACTTTTCTCATAATTAAATCACTGATTGAATAAAAAAGAAAAAGAAAGAAAACCCAAATTATTTTTCTAAACAGTGATCCATCATGGCTTAGGTTCATTAACATAAAAGCCCCCAAGTCTGTTGCTGTACATTTTCCTGCTCTGATCTAGGGCTTTGTAGCTGCCTTGGTGCCTTGCTGGCCTGGCCTCGAGCTGAGAGATGGAGCCTCCTGCCCTGCCCCTGCTCAAGGCTCTGCAGACTCCAGAAGGGCCAGGAATCTCTGCTGGTGTTCTGGCTGGTGACATTCCTGCTTCACTCTGGGTGTCTGGATTAATAAGAGGTTTCTCCTGCCTGTTCACATGTTCATAGCCCATGAATATTCCTCCTGCTCTGGGTACCTTTGCTCAGAGTTGAGCCGAATGTTTGTGTGTGTGTGTGTGTGTGTGTAGTTATTTTCCCTTCCAAATGACACAAAATTCACAAAATGCTGAAATTAAGCAGCTCCTCTCTGGATCTTCTGATTGAAAAATCAATGGGAATGGAGCATTTCTCACACTCATTCCTCCGCTGAGAGCCTCAGCTCCAGTGCAGTAGTCTCCTCAGGTGCCTCATCAGGGGCTGGCTCCTCTGACTGGAGATGGGCAAGCGAATGCAGGCCAGGCTCCCTCTGTGTGGGGGCCAGGCACACAGAGCTCACCCAGGAAGCTTCCCTCAGGCAGAAAAACTCACTCCTGTGGGACCTTCTCTCCACCTCCCTTCAGCCTGAGATGTCTTTTTGTTTCACCGTTAAGACTAGGGCTTTATTGCAGATTCCCATGAGAGAGCAAACTGGTGTCTTAAATTCACATCATGGAGCAAGTGACCAATCATACCTCCCGTGAGGAAGCCTTAGCAGAGTTGTAAAAATAGGACTAATAATAATAATGATAATAGCAAACACTTCTATAGCTCTTACCAATTTCTAAGACTGTTCTAAATGTGTAAATAGGTTAACTCGCATAATATATCAACTCTGTTTATTTATTTAATTGAAGTATAGTTGATTTACAAGAGTGTGTTAGTTTTAGGTGTACAGCAAAGTGATTCAGTTATACATATATATATATATACACACACATATATATATTCAGATTCTTTTCCATTACAGACTTTTATAAGACACTGAGTATAGTTCCCTGTGCTGTAAAGTAAATTCTTGTTGTTTATCTATTTTATATATAGTGGTGTGTATCTGTTAATCCCATACTCCTAATTTGTCCCCACCTGTCTTTCTTTCCCTTTGGTAACTGTTAGTTTGTTTTCTATGTCTGTGAGTCTGTTTCTGTTTGTTTGTTTGTTTTAAATTTTATTTATTTTTAAAAATATTTATTTATTTGTTTTTGGCTGTGTTGGGTTTTTGTTGCTGCGCACACGCTTTTCTCTAGTTGTGGTGAGTGGGGGCTACTCTTTGTTGCAGTGTGCAGGCTTCTCACTGCAGTGGCTTCTCTTGTTGCAGAGCACAGGCTCTAGGCATGTGGGCTTCAGTAATTGCAGCACGCAGGTTCAGTAGTTGTGGCTCCTGGGCTCTAGAGCAAAGGCTCAGTAGTTGTGGCACACAGGCTCAGTTGCTCCACAGCCTGTGGGATCCTCCCGGACCAGGGCTAGCTAGAACCTGTGTCCCTGCATTGGCAGGCGGATTCTTAACCACTGCACCACCAGGGAAGTCCCTCTGTTTCTGTTTTGTATATAGATTCATTTGTATTAGTTTTTAGATTTCACATGTGATATCGTATCTGTCTGTCTGTCTTTGTCCGACTTATTCTGTCTGTCTGACTTATATCTGTCTGTCTTTGTCTGACTTATTTCACTTAGTATGATATTCTCTTGGTCCATTCATGCTGTTACAAATGGCAATATTTCATTCTTTTTTATGGTTTAGTAACATTCTCTCTCTCTCTCTCTCTCTCTCTCTCTCTATATATATATATATATATATATATAATAAATATATATATGTATGTATGTATATATATATATATATATATATATATATATATATATATACACACACACATACACACGCACACACACCACGTCTTCTTAAACCAATCGTCTGTTTTTGAGCACTTGGATTGTTTCTATGTCTTGGCTGCTGTAAATAGTGCTGCCATGAACATTGGGATGCATGTATCTTTTTGCATTTTGTCTTTTCTGAATATATGCCCAGGATTTGGATTGCTGGATCATATGGTGGCTCTATTTTTAGTTTGAGGAACCTCCATACTGTTTTCCATAGTGCTGTACCAATTTACATTCCACCAACAGTGTAGGAGGAATATACAAACTCTTTGAGGTAATTAAATCCCAGTGAGATAAGTAGCAAGGCCAAGACTCAAATTTGCAAGTGCCCTTAACTCATACATTAGGCAGGACATAAAAGCACATGGTAGCTGAAACTGGGATTTTGTGGTGTTGTCAGGACTGTGGAGCTTCAGAATAAACTCTGTAAACCCCTCAAAGTGGATGGAGGTTGGATTCTGTGGGAATGTTAGAGGGGTGTGGTGAGAGGGGTGGACCTGGCTGATTATTTTCTAGCAATATTTAAGCCAGAAAATGGTCATTTCCCCCCTTCAGTTAGCAAATGTAGGGAACTTAGAAAACTGTGTCCTAGAAAGCCAGGTGTTAAAATCAAACATTTGAATCCAACACTTTTAGTAGATTGCATGGTTGTGATAATTAGACTGCTGGGAGTAGGAGTACAGTGCTTAATTAATGTTGATTTTTTTAAAAGAAAAATTCAATTGTTAAAGAAAATACAAAAGAAATTGAAACTTGAAATTACCATAAATTAATAGTACCCCCTTTCTGGAGTAGCTTGCCTTGCAAGATCTTTTTCTTGGTATTTCCTGGGAGAGTTTCCTACAGTCAGACTAGGTAGGAAAGTGGAGTCCTGTGTGGCTTGCTAGGAGGATGGAATTCTGCAGTCCACAGATTGTGGGGATGGGAGTGGAGACTTTGCAAGGATCTATCTCTATCCTTAGTCCCCAAATGGGGACCCGCATGAACCACCAGGCAGGTTCCCAGGTGCTAAGTGCACTTCATACTCTCTATATCACTAAAAGAAGCAACAACAACACACCCACTTAAATTTCAAAGGGCATCACTACCCCTGCCTGCATTAGCCCATCAGCACCCCCTCATCCCAATTTTCCCCTCATCATCTTCCTTCCCCTTTCTAATAGAATCTCCAGAGTGATGTGTCTAAAACAACAAAATAATCTCTCCAAACTTTTCAGGGAGCTCCCCACCACTCTCATGATAAAGTGTACTCCTTAATAGGATGTCTAAGGAGCTTTCTGATCTGACTCTGTACATCTGCCTGCCTCATCCCTCAACACTTGTCACATATGCTGGACTCCAGCTCAATCTACTTGTGCTCCACCTACAAGTTATTTTTTACTTTTACTTTTCCCTCACCCAGTACTGCTGGTATTGCTGGTTCTACCTATGGATATATTTGCAATCACACCACTTCTCTTTTTCTCTACAACCACCAACTGTGTTCATGCCACTGTCATTTCTCTCCTGGACCACTAAGGTAACATCCTAATGGATCTTCCTACAATCCTTTCTCCACCAAGCAGCTAGAGCAATCTGTCTAGCATAGAACGCCCCATTTAAAGCTTCCCAAAGGCTCCCCATGCACGTGGGATGAAACCTCGGCCTCCTGGCCCCTCATGAGATTAGCCTACCCACCTCACCTCCAACCACTCTCTCCTTTGATCTCTACACTCCACACATGTTGGCTTCCTTTCTCTTCTTCAAATTGGTCTATTCTCTCTTCTTCAAATGGACCAAGTCCTCTCTGCACTTATACCATTTCCTCTTTTTGATGTGCTCTTCCCCAGCTCTGAGAGGACTGCTGACCTTTATCCTCTAGGCTTTGCCAAAAATGTTTCCTGACCACTGTCTTACTATGCAATCCTTTCAGCCCTCATCTCCATACTCTCTCTCTCATCACGGGATTCACCACAGTCTGTACTTAACTGCTCTGTTTTTGGATTCCTCATTATTTTCCATGAACTCTCTGAAGGCATCTGGCTTTTTCACTACTGTACTCTTGATGCTTAGCTCAGAGTGGCCCTTGATAAACATTTATTGAAGAATGAAGGAATGCTGGACTCCTAATTTTCCCTTTGCTCCCTGCTCTTTCTTCTTCCAGGCCCCTGGGCCTGCTGCTGTACTCTTGCTCCCCCTTTAGGCCTTGACATCATTCCCTTGAGAAGTCTTCACTGATGCCTTCAGCTTAAGTTAGATGTACTTGTGTGTGTTCCCACCCCAGCTGTATGCCCTCTATCAAGGTGCTTATCACAATTCATTGTCCTGGCCTGTTTGATTCTCTGCCCATGAGCTCAGTGAGTGCAGGGATGCTAGCTGCCTTCCTCTTTGTTGTACCTCAGAACCTGCACAATGGCTGGCACACAGTATGATCTCATGAATCTAGACCATTGTGCACAAGGTCCCTGGTAAGTAATATTGTCTTTTGGTGCTCATTAAATTTTATGCCCTACATCCTTTGACTTTCATACTTGAGCCACTGAACTCAACTCTTGTCTCCTAAAGTGCTCCTTTTCCTCAGAAGGCCTACTGTAGCAATTGTTTCTCCTTCCTTCATACTTTATTCCTGAGCATTGGCCCCAGGAAATCTCCTGGGTACAGTATGAGCCATAGGAATTAGCTTTGGTCCTGAAAGAGTACCATCCCGGAGCAGGTAGGCTGAATCCATCTGTGTATCTAAATTCACCAGGTGTCTTGCTGTGTGATATGAAGAATGTAAATCCCTTAGTCTCTCTGTGCCTGCCTGAAGTATAGTTCTTTTGTGGTGCTCTTTTCTGTACAAGAGAAAAAGGTAGCTCTTGCCTAAGAGAAGAGTATGAAAAGGAGACTAGCTCCATGTGGGGTTTGTATGTAACATTCTTTTTTTTTTTTACATTTTTTAACATCTTTTTGGAGTGTAATTGCTTTACACTGTTGTGTTAGTTTCTGCTGTATAACAAAGTCAATCAGCTATATGTATACAAATATCCCCATATCCCCTCCCTCTTGTGTCTCCCTCCCTCCCACCCTCCCTATCCCACCCCTCTAGGTGGTCACAAAGCACTGAGCTGATCTCCCTGTGCTATGCAGCTGCTTCCCACTAGCTATCTATTTTACATTTGGTAGTGTATATATGTCAATGCTACTCTGACACAGGGAGGTGGAAGGGTAAGCTGGGATGAAGTGAGAGTGTATGCAACATTTCTGAGGACTTTTGGGGTCACTTTGTAAAGTCAGAGTTATCAAAAAAGAGTTTATAACTTTATGGTTATACGTATATTTTCTCAGACTAGCATCTCTTTAGAGAACTACCTCTTTCCCCATTATTCTCAGTCCTTGTGGTCCAGGTGGGGCTCACTCCATCTCCTGGTTACAAGGCATTTGACTCACACCTGGACAATCAGGGTACCATCCCTTGTCAAGTGACCCAAGACAAACCAATTAGAGTCCTCCCAGGACTTCTGCTGGAACTTCTGGTAAAGAAGAACTATCTTTTTTACTAAAATTAGTTCTGTGAGGATGGTGTAAGTCCACAATTATTGGTAGTTGTCTTTGCTACCATGTGGATGAAACTGCTTAGGGAGAATCCATTACTGAGGAGAGTAGAAATAAGAAATGGAGAAACAGAGTCCCTATGACTTTGTCTGAGCCCCTGGATTCATACCCAAAGATTGCATTGCTTTTTGTTATTATATTTTTACTTAGACTAGTTTGAATTGGATTTTTATCATTTTCAACCGCAAGAATGCTGACTAATGTAATGGAAGTCTTATATAAAAAGACACATGACACATGACAAAGCAAAATATATCAGTTAGTAAACAGATAATTAAGCTAATTCAAGAAGAGACTATTTACAAAAGTGTGGATGAGGTGTAGGAAAATCTGATACCAGCTTCATAGGGAGCTCTTATCACCCCCAGATCCTAAGGGAGAAAGGGAGGGAGCAATTGACAGGACCCTGGAAGGAGAGGGCCTGTAGGGAAGCTCTCCTTGAGATGAGTGGTACCTCTATGGAGCCTGAGTGAGGGGACCACAAGATGCATAACTTGACCTTGCTCTCCTCTTTTGCTGTGCTTCTTGGCTGGGAAGCAGAGGGTATGGGAACCTGCAGTCTTTCACCAGAGAGCTGGGCAGAAAGGACGGTGGGCAGATCTGGAGGAGCCAATGGAAGATATCCAGCCCACATGTAAACCTGCAGAAGAGCCAGGGGAACAACTGGCCCTGAGTGTGGTGCTTTTACACAAAGAGAAGGTGGAGACAGTGAAGCAAAACCATGAAAAATTGTGTGGAGCTAGTTGATGAGCAATTAGCATGCAACATTTGTGGATATTTTGTTGATTCCTCTGATTGTGTAAAAAAAAATCTATTGTACATATGTTTAGAAGTATATACCCTTTTTGTAAAATCTTACAAGGTGAAGCAGGTTAGGTTTTTTTTTTTTTTTACCATTGATGAAAAATAAAGCACATATGTGAATTTACTGCTTTTTTCTTAACCAGGCAAGTATGCTGAGATTTGTGGTCTAATATATGGAGAACAAATAATGATAATGGTAATGCTTAACATTAGCTGAAGGCTTCTTACGCACCTACTTCCTTATACAATGGTCACAAAACATCAAAGCGTAGGTGCTTTTATTTTTCTCTATTTTGCAAGTTGAATAATCTCAGTGGAGTGATAAAACTTGACAGACATTAGTGGTGGAGGTGTATGACATGGAGCCTGAGGTTGTGGCCTCTCTGTCATTCCTTCTAGCTCTCTGGCCAGAGAGCTTTGTCTGGCTCATCCTCTGTGTTTTACCAATCTTGTTGTGAACCATTCTGCTCAGACACAGCCAAGCACCTTGAGAAAGCTGATAATGGTGGGCTCCAGGAGAGGAGATCACTTTAAAATCCATAAAGCATAATTATGTCAAGATCATGGCCCATTATATATATGATGCCATCTCATGACACCCTGCCTGACTGTCACTCCAGTGGAAAGGGCCCTCTGTAGTGTCTCTCCATTATCTCCAATAAAGTGAATCTATACCATAGAACACTTACATTATTAGTACCTGGTGATACTGTCTGAATCTTTCAATGAAATAAAAATGATTATAAATTAAGTGGAACTTCTTGTACCCTTACAGGGAATATATACACACTTAACCCACTTGTTATATCAGTTTTTAGAATCTATTCAAGCATCACAGGAAAGGGTGAATACAGAGGAATTAAATGTGCTTAGACAGGGGTGAATAGTGAGCAGAGTGCAGCTTCTTCCTGCTCCCACGCACAGCCCACGGCCCCTCTCCATTCCCACTGCTCCCAGAAATGCTGCCGAAATATGTTACTTTTGACAGTTAATTGAAGTTTCGCTCATCAGCAACATTACCCATGGAACTCAAGTGTGAAGCTAGAAGGTGGTAGGAAGAAGCCTGCTATTTGGATCTTTGAGGGAGGGTTTGATTCTTATTCTCTTGTCAGATGTGTGCATTTACATTTAAATGTCTGGGAATAGTAGGTGTTTTGCTATTCACTACTGAAGACACTAAAAGATTGGTAAGCGTTCCAGAGAGACCACAGGATGGAATGAAGAAAGCTTTCTACCAGGAACAAAGGGCTTTGGAGTCCAGCCACATCGCTGCTCCACAAACTCCTGACCCGGGCAGGCCACTGACTGTCAGACCTCAATTTCCTTGTCTGTGAAATAGAGATGATTGTAGCTGCCCTGTATTCCCACTGCAACAGGCTATACTGGGAATAGAGTGAGATAATAACAGAGAAAACACTTTGAAAAGACAGAGTGAAACACAAGGTATTATTCCTGCTACTCAACCCTGATTTCAGAAAGTTATTTTGAGAAAAATGTTACCAGTCACTAAGGAGCGAGGTGGGGGTGATGGTTGGTGAATGATCAGGGCCTGGGCCCTTAGCTGCCTGTGGAATTGTCCTGGCTGAGTTAAATCTCTCTAAACCTCAATCTCTTTATCAGTAAGAACAGGGTTATCCTACCTAATAGGCTTGTTTTAAGAATTTAATAACAAAAATAAAGGCTGACTTTTATTAGTATATTTGCTATATACAAACTTAAAAATGTAAATGGTCACCAAGTCACTCAGTCTTATTCCATTGTACTTTCTGAGTTTCATGTCATGCCTTTCCTCATTCCAAGATTATAAAACATTTAAAAAAATGGTTTCTTTCATTACTTATATGATTTTGTTCATTTAGCTCATTAAACCATCTAGGATTCAGTTTTGTTTATGGTGCTAGGCATATGATCTAAACTTAACTTTTCCTGAGTGGATGGGAAGTTGTTGCATGTATTTCTTTACACTACCAGTTGGGAAGGTCATCTTTATTACAAGCTAAATGTCCACATGGATCTGTTTTTGGGCTGCTAACGCTATTCCATTGATCCCTTTTGTTGCTTTTGGCGCCAATACCACTCTGTAGAAATTATCATAACTGTAATACTTTGGACAGGTTTTGTGTCATTATTCCTTATTTTCCCTCTGGAATGCTGCCATATTTTCCTGTCCAGAGGAATCATAGCATTTTGTCTTTTACCTGGAGCATACATCTCAGCATGCTGTGAACTGTCATTGTCCATAAAGTTGGCTTGAGTCCTGCTGTCTGTAAGCTCATCATAGGCTGTACCTCACTCACATATCTCCACAAATGAATAAATGCAGTTCAGTAACTGTTTGTTGAAAGGAAAATGCTCTTTGTAACAGCAGGCAGCTCCTGCCCCTTCTAAAGAGGAGATTGTGTTTCTGGTCAAGTTTGCTGCCATGTGCTAGATTTTTACCAGCCCTCCTGTTTGGAATCTGGCACTTTTCATGGTGCCACAGTGCCTGCTTACCATTTTCTCTCAGGCTAGGTGTTGGAGACCTACACTGAGGTCCTATCAATGCTATTCACAATTCTGGGGGCCTGAGCAAATCCCTACAACTTGCTACAAGTGCTGATTTTTGCAGCTACCTCCTGTCTCTGGCTCTGTGTTATACAAAATAGCCAGTGTTTGACTAGTCACAGGTGTGTGCAATTTCCATTTAGTGACTTGCTTAGTTAAGAGCTGAAAACTGAGTCTGAAATTTCTCATTCTGAGTTGCTTAAAACAACAACCACCAAAACTCTTTCATAAGAAACAAACATGAAAAAACTAATTATATGGCTTCCACCGACCTGTCCTAACACAAATATTTTTTTTTACATCTTTATTGGAGTATAATTGCTTTAAAATGGTGTGTTAGTTTCCGCTTTATAACAAAGTGAATCAGTTATACATAAACACATGTTCCCATATCTCTTCCCTCTTCGTCTCCCTCCCTCCAACCCTCCCTATCCCACCCCTCGAGGTGGTCACAAACCACCGAGTTGATCTGCCTGTGCTATGCGGCTGTTTCCCACTACCTATCTGTTTTACATTTGGTAGTGTACATATGTCCATGCCACTCTCTCACTTTGTCACAGCTTGCCCTTCCACCTCCCCATATCCTCAAGTCCATTCTCTAGTAGGTCTGTGTCTTTATTCCTGTCTTACCCCTAGGTTCTTCATGACAATTTTTTTTCTTAGATTCCATATATATGAGTAGCATAAGGTATTTGTTTTTCTCGTTCTGACTTACTTCACTCTGTATGACAGACTCTAGGTCCATCCACCTTACTACAAATAACTCAATTTCATTTCTTTTTATGGCTGAGCAATATTCCATTGTATATATGTGCCACATCTTCTTTATCCATTCATCAGATGATGGAAACTTAGGTTGTTTCCATCCCCGGGCTATTGTGAATAGAGCTGCAATGAACATTTTGGTACATGTCTCTTTTGGAATTATGGTTTTCTCAGGGATATGCCTGGTAGTGGGATTACTGGGTCATATGGTAGTTCTATTTGTAGTTTTTTAAGGAACCTCCATACTGTTCTCCATAGTGGCTGAACCAATTCACATTCCCACCAGCAGTGCAAGAGTGTTCCCTTTTCTCCACACCCTCTCCAACATTTATTGTTTCTAGATGTTTTGATGATGGCCATTCTGACTGGTGTGAGATGATATCTCATTGTAGTTTTGATTTGCATTTCTCTAATGATTAATGATGTTGAGCATTCTTTCATCTGTTTGCTGGCAGTCTGTATATCTTCTGTGGAGAAATGTCTATTGAGGTCTTCTGTCCATTTTTGGATTGGCTTGTTTGTTTTTTTTGCTATTGAGCTGCATGAGCTGCTTAAAAATTTTGGAGATTAATCCTCTGTCAGTTGCTTCATTTGCAAATATTCTCTCCCATTCTGAGGGTTGTCTTTTGGTCTTGTTTATGGTTTCCTTTGCTGTGCAAAAGCTTTTAAGTTTCATTAGGTCCCATTTGTTTATTATTGTTTCTATTTCCATTTCTCTAGGAGGTGGGTCCAAAAGGATCTTGCTGTGATTTATGTCATGGAGTGTTCTGCCTCTGTTTTCCTCTAAGAGTTTGATAGTTTCTGGCCTTACATTTAAGTCTTTAATCCATTTTGAGCTTATTTTTGTGTATGGTGTTAGGAAGTGATCTAATCTCATACTTTTACATGTCCCTGTCCAGTTTTCCCAGCACCACTTATTGAAGAGGCTGTCCTTTCTCCACTGTACATTCCTGCCTCCTTTATCAAAGATAAGGTGACCATATGTGTGTGGGTTTATCTTGGGCTTTCTATCCTGTTCCATTGATCTATCTTTCTGTTTTTGTGCCAGTACCATACTGTCTTGATTACTGTAGCTTTGTAGTATAGTCTGAAGTCAGGGATCCTGATTCCTCCAGCTCCATTTTTCGTTCTGATTGCTTTGGCTATTCGGGGTCTTTTGTTTTTCCAAACAAATTGTGAAATTTTTTGTTCTAGTTCTGTGAAAAATGCCAGTGGTAGTTTGATAGGGATTGCATTGAATCTGTAGATTGCTTTGGGTAGTAGAGTCATTTTCTCAATATTGATTCTTCCAATCCAGGAACATGGAATATCTCTCCATCTATTTGTATCATCTTTAATTTCTTTCATCAGCATCTTATACTTTTCTGCATAGAGGTCTTTTGTTTCCTTAGGTAGGTTTATTCCTAGATATTTTATTCTTTTTGTGGCAATGGTAAATGGGAGTGTTTTCTTGATTTCACTTTCAGATTTTTCATCATTAGTGTACAGGAATGCCAGAGATTTCTGTGCATTAATTTTATATCATGCTACTTAACAAAATTCATTGATGAGCTCTAGTAGTTTTCTGGTAGCATCTTTAGGATTCTCTATGTGTAGTATCATGTCATCTGCAAACAGTGACAGCTTTACTTCTTCTTTTCCAATTTGGATTCCTTTTATTTCCTTTTCTTCTCTGATTGCTGTGGCTGAAACTTCCAAAACTTTCTTGAATAAGAGTGGTGAGAGTGGGCAGCCTTGTCTTGTTCCTGACCTTAGTGGAAATGGTTCAATTTTTCACCATTGAGGACGATGTTGGCCGTGTGTTTGTCATATATGGCCTTTATTATGTTGAGGAAAGTTCCCTCTATGCCTACTTTCTGCAGGGTTTTTATCATAAATGGGTGTTGAATTTTGTTGAAAACTCTCTCTGTATCTATTGAGATGATCATATGGTTTTTCTCCTTCAATTTGTTAATATGGTGTATCACATTGATTGATTTGCGTATATTGAAGAATCCTTGCATTCCTGAAATAAACCCCACTTAATCATGGTGTATGATCCTTTTAATGTGCTGTTGGATTCTGTTTGCTAGTATTTTGTTGAGAATTTTTGCATCTATGTTCACCAGTGATATAGGCCTGTAGTTTTCTTTCTTTGTGACATCCTTGTCTGGTTTTGGTATCAAGGTGATGGTGGCCTCGTAGAATGAGTTTGGGAGTGTTCCTCCCTCTGCTATATTTTGGAAGAGTTTGAGAAGGATAGGTGTTATCTCTTCTCTAAATGCTTGATAGAATTTGCCTGTGAAGCCATCTGGTCCTAGGCTTTTGTTTGTTGGAAGATTTTTAATCACAGTTTCAATTTCAGTGCTTATGATTGGTTTGTTCATATTTTCTATTTCTTCCTGATTCAGTCTTGGCAGGTTGTGCATTTCTAAGAAGTTGTCCATTTTTTCCAGGTTGTCCATTTTATTGGCAGAGAGTTGCTTGTAGTAATCTCTCATGATCTTTTGTATTTCTGCAGTGTCAGTTGTTACTTCTCCTTTTTCATTTCTAATTCTATTGATGTGAGTCTTCTCCCTTTTTTTTCTTGATGAGTCTGGCTAATGGTTTACCAATTTTGTTTATCTTCTCAAAGAACCAGCTTTTAGTTTTATTGATCTTTACTATCGTTTTCTTCATTTCTTTTTCATTTATTTCTGATCTGATTTTTATGATTTCTTTCCTTCTGCTAACATTGGCTTTTTATTTTTTTGCTGTTGTTGTTCTTTCTCTAATTGCTTTAGGTGCCTGGTTAGGTTGTTTATTCGAGATGTTTCCTATTTCTTAAGGTAGGATTTTATTGCCATAAACTTCCCTCTTAAAACTGCTTTTGCTGCATCCCATAGGTTTTCATTCATCGTATCTCCATTTTCATTTGTTTCTAGGTATTTTTTATTCCCTATTTGATTTCTTCATTGATCACTTCGTTATTAAGTAGTGCGTTGTTTATCCTCCATGCGTTTGTACTTTTTACAGATCTTTTCCTGTAATTGATATCTATTCTCATAGCGTTGTGGTCGGAAAAGATACTTGATACAATTTCAGTTTTCTTAAATTTACCAAGGCTTGATTTGTGACCCAAGATATGATCTATCCTGGAGAATGTTCCATGAGCACTTGAGAAAAATGTGTATTCTGTCGTTTTTGCATGGAATGTCCTATAACCATCAATTACGTCCATCTTCTTTAATGTATCGTTTACAGCTTGTGTTTCCTTATTTATTTTCATTTTGGATGATCTGTCCATTGGTGAAAGTGGGGTGTTAAAGTCCCCTACTATGAACGTGTTACTGTCGATTTTCCCTTTTATGGCTGTTAGTATTTGCCTTATGTATTGAGGTGCTCCTATGTTGGGTGCATAAATATTTACAATTGTTATATCTTCTTCTTGGATCAATCCCTTGATCATTATGTAGTGTCCTTCTTCATCTCGTCTAATAGTCTTTATTTTAAAGTCTATTTTGTCTGATATGAGAATTGTGACTCCATCTTTCTTTTGGTTTCCATTTGCATGTAATATCTTTTTCCATCCCCTCACTTTCAGTCTGTATGTGTCTCTAGGTCTGAAATGGGTCTCTTGTAGACAGCATATATATGGGTCTTGTTTTTGTATCCATTCAGCCAATCTGTGTCTTTTGGTGGGAGCATTTAATTCATTTACATTTATGGTAATTATCGATATGTATGTCCCTATTCCCATTTTCTTAATTATTTTGGGTTTGTTATTATAGGTCTTTTCTTTCTCTTGTGTTTCTTGCCTAGAGAAGATCCTTTAGCATTTGTTGTAAAGCTGGTTTGGTGGTCCTGAACTCTCTCAGCTTTTGCTTGTCTGTAAAGGTTTTAATTTCTCCATCCAATCTGAATGAGATCCTTGCTGGGTAGAGTGATCTTGGTTGTAGGTTTTTTTCCTTCATCACTTCAAATATGTCTGGCCAGTCACTTCTGGCTTGCAGAGTTTCTGCTGAAAGATCAGTTGTTAATCTAATGGGCATTCTCTTGTGGGTTATTTGTTGTTTTTCCCTTTCTGCTTTTAATATGTTTTTTTTGTATTTAATTTTTGACAGTTTGATTAATATGTGTCTTGACATGTTTCTCCTTGGATTTATCCTGTATGGGACTCTCTGTGCTTCCTGGACTTGATTAACTATTTCCTTTCCCATATTAGGGAAGTTTTCAACTATAATCTCTTCAAATATTTTCTCAGTCCCTTTCTTTTTCTCTTTTTCTTCTGGAACTTCTATAATTCGAATGTTGGTGCATTTAATGTTGTCCCAGAGGTCTCTGAGACTGTCCTCAGTTCTTTTCATTCTTTTTTCTTTATTCTGCTCTGCAGTATTTATTTCCACTATTTTATCTTCCTGGTCACTTATCCGTTCTTCTGCCTCAGTTATTCTATTATGGATCCCTTCTAGAGTGTTTTTAATTTCATTTATTTTGTTGTTCATTGTTGCTTGTTTCATCTTTACTTCTTCTAAGCCCTTGTTAAATGTTTCTTGCATTTTCTCTATTCTATTTCCAAGATTTTGAATCATCTTTATTATCATTATTCTGAATTCTTTTTCAGGTTGACCGCCTATTTCCTTTTCATTTGTTAGGTCTGGTGGGTTTTTGTCTTGCTCCTTCATCTCCTGTGTGTTTTTCTGTCTTCTCATTTCACTTATCTTACTGTGTTTGGGGTCTCCTTTTTGCAGGCTTCACGTTTGTAGTTCCTGTTGTTTTTGGTGTCTGTCCCCAGTGGCTAAAGTTGGTTCAGTGGGTTGTGTAGGTTTCCTGGTGGAGGGGACCAGTGCTTGTGTTCTGGTGGATGAGGCTGAATCTTGTCTTTCTGGTGGGCAGATGCACATCTTGTGGTGTGTTTTGGGGTGTCTGTGGACTTGTTATTATTTTAGGAAGCCTCTCTGCTAATGGGTAGGTTTGCATTCCTGTCTTGCTAGTTGTTTGGCATAGGGTGTCCAGCACTGTAGCTTGCTGGTCATTTAGTAAAGCTGGGTGTTGGTGTTGAGATGGAAATCTCTGGGAAATTTTTGCCGTTTGATATTATGTGGAGCTGGGAGGTGTCTTGTGGACCCGTGTCCTGAAGTTGGGTCTCCCACCTCAGAAGCACAGCACTGACTCCTGCCTGCAGCACCTAGAGCCTTTCATCCACACGGCTCAGAATAAAGGGAGAAAAAGTTGAAAGAAAGAAAGAAAGAATGAAAGAAAGAAAGAAAGAAAGAAGATAAAAGAAAAGAAAATAAAGATAAAGTTATTAAAATACAAAATTATTATTAAGAAAAAAATTTTTTAAGAAAAAAAAAACAGATGGATAGAACCGTAGGACAAATGGTGAAAGCAAAGCTATACAGACAAAATCTCTCACAGAAGCATACACATACACACTCATAAAAAGAGGAAAAGGGGAAAAATAATAAATCTTCCTCTCAAAGTCCACCTCCTCAATTTGGGATGATTCATTGTCTATTCAGGTATTCCACAGATGCAGGGTACATCAAGTTGATTGTAGAGATTTAATCCACTGCTCCCGAGGCTTCTGGAAGATATTTCCCTTTCTCTTCTTTGTTCACACAGCTCCCGTGGCTCAGCTTTGGATTTGGCCCGCCTGTGCATGTAGGTCACTGGAGACCGTCTATTCTTCGCTCAGACAGGATGGGGTTTATAGAGTCACTGATTCGTGGGCTCTGGCTTACTCAGGCCAGGGGGAGGGAGGGGCACTATGCGGGGCGAGCCTGTGGCAGCAGAGGCCGGCATAACGTTGCACCAGCCTGAGGCGTGCCGTGTGTTCTCCCGGGGATGTTGTCCCTGGATCCGGGGACCCTGGCAGTGGCGGGCTGCACAGGCTCCCTGGAAGGTAGGTGTGTATAGTGACCTGTGCTCACACACAGGCTTCTTGGTGGTGGCAGCAACAACCTTAGCATCTCATGCCCATCTCTGGGGTCTGCGCTGTTAGCCACGGCTCGCCCCCATCTCTGGAGCTCCTAGAAGCAGCACTCTTAATCCCCTCTCCTCGTGCACCAGCCACAAATAGTTTTGACAGTCGATCTTTTGTGGTAAACTACCAGGCTTGTGAGATGGAACAGGGTTTACAAGGGTCTTGGATTGTCTCTACCAATCCCAGCTTATAAATTGGGATTCCCTTGGCCATTTGATTTCAAGGATTGGTGAGCCTGTCCCTGAAAATAGTATGGCCTCTTCACGTAAATTAGATATTTCTCTGAGTTGTTTCTTTTGTCCGGAAGACCCTAAGATCAAGATTAGTGTAGTCCATTGGGTTGGCCTTGTGGGTCTAAGTTCTAGTTCTTGGACTATATCTTATGGAAGGTACCCTCATAACCTCCGAAAGGTGGCATTTTGCTCTCTTTGTCATTTCCACTAAGTTCAGATCTTTAAAAAAAAATCTGTCCTGTCCCCAGAGAGGTTGAATCAGCAATTTGGCAGAGTAAGAGATACCAGCCTTTGTCTCCTAACAACAACAACAACAAAAATTAGACAGATATCCATAAATGAAAATATCCCTGGGAAGGCACAAGAGTCCAAATGAGAGCCTACATTGAAAAATATATAATAATAATAATAAATAAACATTTTTAAGATAATAAAAGAATCTACAGCAACACAGTGGAGCAGAAAATGGAGAATAACCACGCAGAAAAAAATGCTAGGGACATCATCTTAGAAGAGATATCTAAAGACAGCTAGGGACAAAGATGAAGGGTTGGGACCTTTCATCATTAACCACATGGCAGGTGCCAGTGGCTTACTCTGCAGAGGACCCCTGTCAGTCTTTTCTGCTGAGGACCGCAACAGGCCTTATGACAGCCTTGGACACATGCAGTTTTCACAGCAGAGGAGCCTGTAGTGTTCATTGGTGTGGACCTTAATGGCTGTTCCTTGTGCACCCTCACTTAAGATCCCAGCTCCAAGATGGCTTGATGTGCACCTGAGCTCCAGGCCCTGGCTCTGTGACTCTTCTGCATGCATCCAGACTGCATGCACTCCAGACTCTGGCCCCACAGTTGCTCCATGTGCATCTGCATCTCAGGCACCAGAGCCAATACTGCTGCAGGCTAACTGGCACCACAGACCTTAGAATCACTATTGCTCTGCATATTCCTGTGCTCCAGATACTAGCTTCATAGCTTTTTGGAACACCATTGTATGCCTCACACATAATTGACTCTGTGGGCTAGCTGGTGACCTGGACTTTGGAGCCACAATTTCTCCATGAGTGCTTGTGCTACAGTTCCCAGCTCCACGGCCACTTCATATGTACCTATGCATCAGACACAAGTACTATCAACACTTCAGGTGTGTCCACAATCTGGACCTGGTGCCAAGAGTTATACCCTCAGCTACAGCATCCCCCATGGTAGAAAAAGAGATCAAGTGGTCCCTAGCAGCTTTTTTTTTTTTTTTTTTTTTTTTTTTTGTGGTATGCGGGCCTCTCACTGTTGTGGCCTCCCCCGTTGCGGAGCACAGGCTCCGGACGCGCAGGCTCCGGACGCGCAGGCTCAGCGGCCATGGCTCACGGGCCCAGCCGCTCCGCGGCATATGGGATCCTCCCAGACCGGGGCACGAACCCGTATCCCCTGCATCGGCAGGCGGACTCTCAACCACTTGCGCCACCAGGGAGGCCCCCTAGCAGCTTTTGACTCTGAAGACCCCAAGCCTTTGCTGCTACTGCAGACATCTATAGCTTTGGTCATTGAGGATGCCTGCAAATTTTTCCAATGCTAACCTCAGCTGACAGAGTTGTATGGATACTATACCACTAGGCCTTCCCTGGAGTTGCCATACTCTACTCAACTGGCACTTTCACACCCACTCCCAGGCTTCCCCACCAAAACCAGTCCATAAAGTGTGGAAGAGGTGACTGCTCCATCAAATGTGCAGACATCACACACAAGACAAGAAACACAAAAGATCAAGGAAAAATGACACTACCAAAGGAACACGATAATCTTCCAATGACTGATTGCAAAGAATTGGATATCTATGCATTGCCAGACAAAAAAAAAATTCTAAATAACTATTTTAAGGAAGCTCAGTGAGCTACAAGAGAACACAGAATGACAACAAAATCAGGAAATCAATACATGAACAAAATGAAAATTTCAACAGAGAGATGGAAATTATAGAAGAACCGAAAAGAAATTCTGGAGATGAAAAATACAACAGATGAAATGAAAAATGCAATAGAGAGCATCAATAGCAGACTTGATTGAGTAGAAAAAAGAATCTGTGAACTCAAAGAAGGAGGAAAAAGAAAAAAGAATGAAAATAGTGAAGAAAGCTTACGTGAATTATGGGACACCACTAAGCAAAACAATACTTACACTTTGTTTGAAGGAGAAGAACTAGAGAAAGGGGATGAAAGTTTATTAAAGAACTGGTGACTGAAAACTTTCCAAGTCTGAGGAGAGATGTGGATATACAAGTACATAAAGCTCATAGGTCCCCATACAGATTCAACAAAAAAGAAGACTTCCTGAGACACATTGTAATAAACATGTCAAAATTTTTAAAAGAGTGATTTTGAAAGCAGCAAGAAAAAACTCTAATATTATTATAAGAGAACCCCCATAAGGCAATAGCAGATTTTAGAACAGAAATTTTGCAGGCCAGGAGAGTGGGATGACATATTCAAAGTTCTGAAAGAAAGAAAAAACTGCCAACCAAAAGTACTTTACCCAGCAACGCTGTCCTTCAGAAATGAAGGAGAAATAAAGACTTTCAGACAAACAAAAGCTGAGGGTGTTTATCACAATGGGACCTGCTTAGTAAGAAATACTAAAGGGAGTTATTTAAGCCAAAGTAAAAGGACACTACTTAGTAACATGAAAACATATGAAAATATAAAACTCACTGGTAAAAGTAAGTATATAAATTCATAATATTGTAATGGTAGTATATAAATCACTTAACTTTAGTGTAAATGTTAGAAGACTAAAGTATTTTAAAAATACTATGGCTACAATAATATGTTATGGCTAAAATAATATACTATACAATATAAAAAGGTGTAAATTGTGACATCAAGAACATGAAATGAGGGTTGATGAAAAATAAAAGGGTAGAGATTTTGTATGCATTAAGTTCTTAATAGCCTTAAGACTATAGCTTATACACTATTATAACTATAAGATGTTTTATTTAAGCTTCATGGTAGCCACAAAGCAAAAACCTATAGTAGACACACAAAAGATAAAGGAATCAAAGCATACCACTATGGAAGATCATTAAATCACAAAAGGAAGACAGCAAGAGAGGAAGAAACGAACAAAGAAACTACAAAACAGCCAGAAAACAATTAACAAGGTGGCAAAAATAAGTTCTTACCTATCAATAATTAATTTAAATATAAATGGACTAAATTAACCAATTAAAAGGTATATAGTGGCTGAATGGATAAAAACAAGACCCACCTACATAATGCCTAAGAAAGTCTCACTTTAGCTTTAATAACACACATAACCTGAAAGGGAAAAAATGGATAAGCTATCCCATGTAAATGGAAACCAAAGGAGAACAGGTGTATTTATATTTGTATCAGCTAAAATAGACGTTAAGTCAAAAACTGTAATAAGAAACATAGTCATTATATATGATAAAGGAATCAAGTAATCAAGAAGATGTAATTGTAATACATCTATGCACGTTTTGCCATGCTTGGCCCCAAATTTCACAGTGACAGAAGCTCCTTTTTTCAGAATCCTGCCCTTTGTATCTCTATCATCTGGCTGTGGATTAATATCCTTTAATATCCTTTGTAATAGACCAGTAACCTAGTAAGTAAAGCGTTCTGTGATCTGCTCTAGCAAATTAATTGAACACAAGGAGGGGGTCGTTGGAACTTCCAATCTATAGCCAGTGAGTCAGAAGCACAGATAAAAACCTGAATTTGTAATTGGAATCTGAAGTGGGAAGGGGGCAGTCCTGTAGGACTGAGCCCTTATCCTGTGGAATCTAACATTATCTCTCGGTAGAAGGTGTCAGAATTGAGTTAAATTGTAGGACACACAGCTGATGTTGGAGAGTTTCTTGGTGGTGTGAGGATAAAACCCACATGTTGGTATTGTATGCAGAATTGTATTAACTATGAAAGAAAGAGAGAATACTTAAAATCAGAAATGAAAGAGGAGGCATTACAACTAATATAGCAGAAATACAAGGATCATAAGAGACTAACAAACTGGATAACCTAGAAGAAATGCATAAATTCCTAGAAAAATAAAACCTGCTTAGACTGAATCATGAAGTTATAGAAAGCAGATTGAATCAGTAATCAAAACTCTCCCAACAAAGAAAAGTCCAGGACCACATGGCTTCACGGGTGAATTCTACCAAACATTTGGAGAAGAATTAATGACAAACTTTTTCAAACTCTTCCAAAAAATTGAAAGGAGGGTATACTTCCAAACTAATTTTGCAAGGCCAACATTACCCTGCTACCAAAGCCAGACAAGGACATTACAAACAAAGAAAGTTACAGGTCAATATCCTTGATGAATATAGGCAAAAATCCTCAATTAAATATTATCCAGCTGAATTCAGTAGCATATTAAAATGGTCATAGACCTCCATCAAATGGGAAGGTACCTCAACATACTAAAGACCATATATGAAAAGTCCACAGCTAGTATCATTCTCAGTGGTTAAAAGCTGAAACTTTTCTTCTAAGATTAGGAACAAAGATGTCCACTTGCACCACTTCTATTCAACACAGCAGTGAAAGTTTTAGCCAGAGCAGTTAGGCAAGTAAAAGAAATAAAACTCATCCAAATTAGGAAGGAAAAAGTAAAATCATATCTGTTAGCATATAACATGATCTTACATATAGAAACTTTAAAGACTGCACCCAAAAAAACCAATAAAACAAAAAACCGTGTTAGAACTAGTAAATGAATTCAGTAAAATTGCAGGACCAAATCAACACACAAGTCAGTGACATGTCTATAACTAAAAATGAACTATCAGAAAGAGAAATTAAGAAAACATTCCTATTTACAACAGCATCAAGAACAACATAATACTTAGGAATACTTACTGAACCAAGAAGGTGAAAGACCTGTACAACTGAAAATTAAAGGCATTGGTGAAAGAAATTGGCGAAGTCACAAATAAGTGGAAATATCTCCTGTGTTCATTGATTGGAAGAATTAACATTGTTAAAATGTCCATACTACCCAAAAGTGTCTATAGATTCAGTATAATTCCTATCAAAATTCCAATGGCATTTTTCATATAAATAGAAAAATAAATCCTAAAATTGTGTGTATGAAACCACAACAGACCCTGAATAGCCAAAGGAACCATGAGAAAAAAGAACAAAGCTAGAGGTATTACATGTCCTGATTTTTTTCTTTCTTTTTTTTTTTTTAGATTTCACATGTAAGTGAGATCATACAGTATTTGGCTTTCTCTGACATATTTCACTTAGCATAATGCCTTCAAGATCTAGCAACGTTGTCATAATTGGCAGGATTTCTTCTTTTTTATGACTGAAAGTATTCCACTGTGTATCTCTGTCTCTCTCTGTCTCTCTCTGTCTCTGTCTCTCTCTTTCTGTGTCAATATATCATTAAAAAATTTTTAAATTTAATTAATTTTTTTAGACAGCAGGTTCTTTTTAGTCATCAATTTTATACACATCAGTGTATACATGTCAATCCCAATTGCCCAATTCATCACACCACCACCACCACCACCCCTGCCTTTCCCCTCTTGGTGTCCATATGTATGTTCTCTACATCTGTGTCTCAATTTCTGCCCTGCAAACCGAATCATCTGTACCATTTTTCTAGGTTCCACATATATGTGTTAATATACAATATTTGTTTTTCTCTTTCTGACTTACTTCACTCTGTATGACAGTCTCTACATCCATCAATGTCTCAACAACTGACTCAATTTCGTTCCTTTATATGGCTGAGTAATATTCCATTGTATACAAGTACCACATCTTCTTTATCCATTCATCTGTCGATGGGCATTTGGGTTGCTTCGATGACCTGGCTATTGTAAATAGTGCTGCAATGAACATTGGGGTGCGTGTGTCTTTTTGAATTATGGTTTTCTCTGGGTATATGCCCAGTAGTAGGATTGCTGCATCATATGATATTTCTATTTTTAGTTTTTTAAGGAATCTCCATACTGTTCTCCATAGTGGCTGTATCAATTTACATTCTCATCAACAGTGCAAGAGGGTTCCCTTTTCTCCACACCCTCTCCAGCATTTGTTGTTTATAGATTTTCTGATGATGCTTATTCTACCTGGTGTGAGGTGATACCTCATTGTAGTTTTGATTTGCATTTCTATAATAATTAGTGATGTTGAGCAGCTTTTCATGTGCTTCTTGGATATCTGTATGTCTTCTTTGGAGAAATGTCAATTTAGGTCTTCTGCCCATTTTTGGATTGGGTTGTTTGTTTTTTTAATACTGAGCTGAATGAGCTCTTTATATATTTTGGAGATTAATCCATTGTCCATTGATTCATTTGCAAATATTTTCTCCCATCCTTAGGGTTGTCATTTTGTCTTGTTTATGGTCTCCTTTGCTGTGCAAAAGCTTTTAAGTTTCATTAGGTCTCATTTGTTTATTTTTGGTTTTATTTCCATTACTCTAGGAGGTGGATCAGAAAAGATCTTGCTGTGGTTTATGTCAAAGAGTGTTCTTCTTATGTTTTCCTCTAAGAGTTTTATAGTGTCCGGTCTTACATTTAGGTCTCTAATCCATTTTGAGTTTATTTTTGTGTATGATGTTAGGGAGTGTTCTAATTTCATTCTTTTACATGTAGCTGTCCAGTTTTCCCAACACCACTTATTGAAGAGACTGTCTTCTCTCCATTGTATATCCTTGCCTCCTCTGTCATAGATTAGTTGACCATAGGTGCATATGTTTATCTCTGGGCTTTCTATCTTTTTCCATTCATCTATGTTTCTGTTTTTGTGCCAGTACCATATTGTCTTGATTACTGTAGCTTTGTATTATAGTCTGAAGTCAAGGAGTCTGATTCCTCCAGCTCCGTTTTTTTCCCTCAAGACTGCTGTGGCTATTCGGGGTCTTTTGGTGTCTCCATTCAAATTTTAAGATTTTTTCTTCTAGCTCTGTAAAAAAGGCCATTGGTAATCTGATAGGGATTGCATTGAATCTGTAGATTGCTTTGGAGAGTATAGTCATTTTCACAATAGTAATTATTCCAATCCAATAACATGGTATATCTTTCCATCTGTTGGTATCATCTTTAATTTCTTTCATCAGTGTCTTGTAGTTTTCTGTATACAGGTCTTTTGTCTCCCTAGGTGGATTTATTCCTAGGTATTCTATTCTTTTTGTTACAATGGTAAACAGGAGTGTTTCCTTAATTTCTCTTTCAGATTTTTCATCATTAGTGTATAGGAATGCAAGAGATTTCTGGCCATGAATTTTGTGCCCTGCTGCGTTACCAAATTCATTGATTAGGTCTAGTAGTTTTCTGGTAGAATCTTTAGGATTCTCTATGTATAGTATCATGTCATCTGCAAACACTGACAGTTTTACTTCTTTTCCAATTTGTATTCATTTTTTTCCTTTTTCTTCTCTGATTGCTGTGGCTAGGACTTCCAAAACTATGTTGAATAATAGAAGTGACAGTGGATAGCCTTGTGCTGTTCCTGATCTTAGAGGAAAGGCTTTCAGTTTTTCACCCTTGAGAATGATGTTTGCTGTGGGTTTGTCATATATGGCCTTTATTATGTTGAGGTTGGTTCCCTCTATGCCCACTTTCTGGAGAGATTTGATCATAACTGGGTGTTGAATTTTGTCAAAAGCTTTTTCTGCATCTATTGAGATGCTCATATGGTTTTTATTCTTCATTTTTTTAAATATGGTGTATCACATTGATTGGTTTTCGTATATTGAAGAATCCTTGCATCCCTGGTAAAAATCCCACTTGATCATGGTGTATGATCCTTTTAATGTGCTGTTGGATTCTGTTTGCTATATTTTGTTGAGGATTTTTGCATCTATGTTCTTCAGTGATATTGGTCTAAATTTTCTTTTTTTGTAGCATCTTTTTCTGGTTTTGGTATCAGGGTGATGGTGGCCAGATAGAATGAGTTTGGGAGTGTTCCTCCCTCCACAATTTTTTGAAAGAGTTTGAGAAGGATAGGTGTTAGCTCTTCTCTAAATGTTTGATAGAACTCACTTGTGAAGCCATCGGGTCCTGGAGTTTTGTTTGTTAGAAGATTTTAGATCACAGTTTCGATTTCATTAATCGTGATTGGTCTGTTCATATTTTCTATTTCTTCCTGGTTCAGTCTTGGAAGGTTACACCTTTCTAAAAATTTGTCCATTTCTTCCAGGTTGTCCATTTTATTGGCATAGAGTTGCTTGTAGTAGTCTCTTAGGATGTTTTGTATTTCTGTGGTGTCTGTTGTAACTGTTCCTTTTTCATTTCTAATTTTATTGAGTTGAGTCCTCTCCCTCTTTTTCTTGATGAGTCTGGCTAATGGTTTATCAATTTTGTTTATCTTCTCAAAGAACCAGCTTTTAGTTTTATTGATCTTTGCTATTGTTTTCTTTGTTTCTATTTCATTTATTTCTGCTCTGATCTTTATGATTTCTTTCCGTCTGCTAACCTTGGGTTTTGTTTGTTCTTCTTTCTCTAGTTCCTTTAGGTGTAACTTTACATTGTTTATTTGAGATTTTTACTTGTTGCTTGAGGTAGGCTTGTATAGCTATAAACTTCCCTCTTGGAACTGATTTTGCTGCATCCCATAGGTTTTGAATCATCGTGTTTTCATTGTCATTTGTCTCTAGGTATTTTTCAATTTCCTGTTTGGTTTTTTCAGTGATCTCTTGGTTATTTAGTAACATATTGTTTAGCCTCTATATGTTTTTGTTTTTTACGTTTTTTCGCTGTAATTGATTTCTAATCTCAGCTGCTAACCTTATGTGAGTTCCCTTGTGTGTTATTTGTCCTTTTCCCCTTGCTGCTTTCAATAATTTTTTTTCTTTAATTCTTGCCAATTTGATTACTATGTGTCTTGGCGTGTTTGTCCTTGGGTTTATCCTGTATGGGACTCACTGCACATCCTGGACTTGGGTGGCTATTTCCTTACCTTTGTTATGGAAGTTTTCGTCTATAATCTCTTCAAATATTTTCTCAGGTCCTTTCTCTCTCTCTTCTCCTTCTGGGACACCTATAGTGTGAATATTGTTGCATTTAATGTTGTCCCAGAGGTCTCTTAGGCTGTCTTCATTTCTTTTCATTCTTTTTTCTTTATTCTGTTCTGCAGCAGTGAATTCCACCATTCTAGTTTCCAGGTCACTTATCCATTCTTCTACCTCAGTTATTCTGCTATATTCCTTCTAGTGTAGTTTTCATTTCAGTTATTGTATTGTTCATCTCTGTTTGTTTGTTCTTTTTTTTTTTTTTTTTTTTTTTTGCAGTACGCGGGCCTCTCACTCTTGTGGCCTCTCCCATTGCAGAGCACAGGCTCCGGACACACAGGCTCAGTGGCCATGGCTCACAGGCCTAGCCACTCTGTGGCATGTGGTATCTTCCCAGACCAGGACACGAACCCATGTCCCCTGCATTGGCAGGTGGACTCTCAACCACTGCACCACCAGGGAAGCCCTGTTTGTTTGTTCTTTAATTCTTCTAGGTCTTTGTTAAACATTTCTGGCATCTTCTTGATCTTTGTCTCCATTCTGTTTCTGAGGTCCTGGATCATCTTCACTTTCATTATTCTGAATTCTTTTTCTGGAAGGTTGCCTATCTCCACTTCATTTAATTGTTTTTCTAGGGTTTTATCTTGTTCTTTCATCTGGTACATACCTCTCTGCCTTTTCATCTTGTTTATCTTTCTGTGAATGTGTTTTTTTTCCACAGGCTTCAGGATTGTAGTTCTTCTTGCTTCTGGTGTCTGCCCTCTGGTAGATGAGGCTATCTAAGAGGCTTGTGTAAGTTTCCTGATGGGAGGGACTGGTGGTGGGTAGCTATATATCATATTTTAAAAATTAATTTGTCTTTTGATGAACACTTAGGTACTTTGGTTGTTTCTATGTCTTGGCTATTTTAAATAATGCTGCATAGACATCCTAAATTCAAATTACATTATAAAGCTATAGTAATCATAACACTCTGTATTGGCAAAAATCAAAAACAAAAACAAACAGACACATAGACCAGTGAAACAGACTAGACATCCCAGAAATAAATGCACATCTACATAGTTAACTAATATTTTACAACGATGCCAAGAACATATGATGGTGAAAGATAATCTCTTCAATAAAAGGTATTTTAAGAATGGATATCCACATGCAAAAAATGAAACTGGACCCCATCTTACACTACTCACAAAAATTAACTCAAAATAGAATTATTTTAAGACCTGAAATCATAAAACTCCTGAGTAAATTAGGCAAAAAGCTATTTGATATTGGTCTTGGCAATGATTTTTTGTATATGACACCAAAAGCAAAAGTAAATAAGTGGAATTACATCAAACTAAAATACCTCTGTACAGTAAAGGAAATAATAAATGAAAAGGCAGCCTACAGAATGGGATAATATATGTACAAATCATATGTCAAAGAAAGGGTAATATCCAATATATATAAGGAACTCATACAATTCAGGAGCCAAAAATAAATAATCCAATTTAAAAATAGTCAAAGGAACTGAATAGACATTTTTCCAAAGAAGATATACAAATGTTCAACAGCTACATGAAAAGGTGCTCAGCATCACTAATCATCATAGAAATGTAAATCAAAACCACAAACGTGTTTTGATCATTATTATCAGAAAGACAAGAGACAACAAGTGTAGGTGAGGATGTATAGAAAAACGAACCCTGTGCACTCTCAGTGGAAATGTGAATTGTTATAGCCATCATGGAAAATGATATTGAAGTTCCTCAAAAGTTTAAAAATAAAACTATCATATGATCCAGCAATCCCACTTCTGCCAATATATCTGAAGGATGTGAAATCAATGTCTTGAAGAGCTATCTGCACTCTCATGTTCATTGCAGCATTATTCACAATAGCCAAGATATGGAAACAATCCTGATGTCCATTGATGGATGAATGGATAAAGAGGAGTGGATATATATATATTATTAATGCATAAGAAGAAGGCAATCCTGCCATTTACAACAACATGGTTAAACCTGGGAGGCATTATGCTAAGCAAAATAAGCTAGAAAGAGAAAGACAAGTATTATATCTGTTCTATGTGGAATGAAAAAAAACAACTGAGCTCATGGAAACAGATTAGAATGGTGGTTGCCAGGGACTAGGGGGTGGGGAAAATGGGGAGATGTTTGTCAAAGGATACAAAGTTTTAGTTACAAGATGAATAAATGTTGATGATCTAATGTACAGCATGGTGACTATAGTTAATAATACTGTACTGTATATTGAAATTGCTAAGAGAGTAGATCTTAAGTTTTTTTTCACCAAAAAATGATAATTATTTGTGGTGATAGATGTGTTTGTTGATTAACTTGATTTTGGTACTCATTTCACAATATATATCAAATCATCACATTGTACATTTTAAACATATACAATTTTATGTATAACTGATTAAATTTGTAAAAGAGAAAAAAAAACATATACAATTTTATTTGTCAGTTATACCTCAATAAAAAATATGCCCCCAAATGCTTATGGTCCTACAATTTCTAAGATTGGAGTCATTGGATTATGACATCCCAGAATATTATCTTTTATCTGCATTACTGCCCTTTTGCTTGACAATTTTTTAATACGGAATAAAATGTTTTTATTTATATTATTTTTAGAGATAGACAATGTATGTGCATTATTTTTTTTCAAGTTGAGACAAACCGAGATGAAGTTTAAAAATTTATTTTTTTTGGCTTTTCATTTGAAATAAGTCAGATGGAGAAAGACAATTTCTTTAAAAAAATTAAATCGAGTATTTTCCTCTATGACATCAAGCACCATTTTATCATTATAATTGGCTATTTGAAAGTGTGTTTGATGAAATATACAGTCTCAAAAATGATGCACTTTCATTAACTTTCCATTAAATAGTAGTGTTCAAGAATAAAATTCCTTCATATCTTTCTCCTTTTCCTCTTCCTCTCCCTCCTCCATTTCTTCCCTGACTTTATGTCTCCTACTCCTTTCTCTTCATACTTCGGGAGCACATGCCCACAGTTAGTACAAAACAGATCTTCTTACTGAAAGCAATTCTATTTTCTAAGGGCTCAGATTAGGTTTAAATGAATGGATACAACTGAACATCCCTTGTGAAAGTGTAAAAGTTTTATTTGGTCAAGTAGTTAAGTAAAGTAGTTAGGTTAATCTATGATATTTGCATAGCGGGTCAAAGCAAATGGAATTTGAAAGAGATGTTCGCACTTAGAGCTGGTCGGAAAGCAGTTTTTCTGGGAAACCCAAGTGGATGTGGTTTTGATGATGGTAAATTACCGTGATGATGATGATAGAGGATTTGCTGAGACTCAGAAAATGGTGACTTTATGATGTTAAGACACATGTAAATTTTACTCTTTAAGCTCCTAAAATACAAACGCATAGAGCACATGGTCTCTTTCCCCAGGAGGTAAGTTAGACACTACTATAAACTCACCGTGTTGAGTGGTATATAGTGAAGTGTTTAGTGATCAATGCAGGGGCAGTTATTGTATGTCCTGGGGCCAGAAGAGGACTCTGGAGGAAAGAAGAACATTGGGATGGGCAGAAGGTGTGAGGCAACCTCTGTGGACTCTGGTATCTCCTGAAGAGAAGGGGGAGTAACTTGAAAAGGACAGGCAGAGAGAGGTTAGCGTCACGACCCTGGAGTGCACAAACTCCTTTAGCTCCTGGCACTCAAGAAAGGCATCACTCTTTCTGTCTGGCTAAGGCCATCTGAATGGTGGCGATAACTGCCTAGGTACTTCTGCAACAAGGGAAGTGTAGGAGAAGGCATTTTCAGGGACATTGGGAGAGAGGAATAGAAGTCAGTAAAACCAAAGTTCTGGAAATTTGCCAAGTCTTTCAAAGTCCTCTTTCCCCACCCCGCAAAAAAAAACCCCAAAAACAAAAAAAACCCAGCTGTTCGATGGTAATGCCAGCCTTTAACTTCTTAGCTTCAAGGAGCCAGGATTGACACTCACAGAAAAGGTAATCTTGTGCTCAAGGACCTTTCCTCATTTGTCCGTCCCTGTAGATTGCTTATTTGTGGCTCAATCTTAATTCTCATTTTTCACTTGTAACGTACTGTGATTGAAGTCAGAGCCTTTGTCGCATGATGGGGATGCAGTAGAACAGTGCCTTTGGATAATGAAATAAAAAAGTGCTGCATACATAATATGTGTTATGCAATGTGCAGAGCAATTTATGCACAATATCTTCTTTAATCTTCCAAACAACTCAGTAAGGTAGATTCTACTCTCTCCATTTTATAAGGAAGGGGACTTTACGGTTAGCACCATGCTCATGGAATCTTACACACTGTTTGGGGATGGCTGAACTGTTGTTCCCTGCAGTTCTATCTCAGCAGTTATACAAGGAGAGGGAGAAAAGATGGGCAGTGACATAGAGGACTTAATCCAGAAGGAGTCTTCTATTTCAGGTATATATTTTGGTACCTATTAAAAACCAGGCTGGTTTAAGCAATACTGAGAATTCATTGGCTTGTGTAATTGAAAAATACAGAGTTAGTCTCACTTCAGGGATAGTTTGATCCAGCCTCAGACAGTATGCCCAGGATTTACTTTCTTTGCTTATTTCTTGGCTCAACTTCATTGATGTTGGCTCCATTCTCTTGATGGTTCTTTCCTCATGGCTTCAAGATGACTGTCACTAATTCAAGAGCTACAGCTTTCTTTGTATTTACAGCAGAAAAGAGGTAGCTGAAGAGAAATTTTAGGCTTGACCTTCACTGACCTGATTTAGGTCTAATGCCCATCCAAGAATCAATCACTGAGGCAAGGAGAAGGGATATGCTGTATGGTTAAAGCCCATTATTGTCATCCTCTGGGGCTGGGGGGTTGGGTAAATATTTCCCAACTGACATGGAGTGAGAATGAGGGAGGTATGATTACTCAGAGGTTCACTTCATCAAAAGAAGGGTGAAAGAATGATGGGCAGCCAGAACAACTGGTGTCAACTACAGGTATGAAAAGATGAGCTTACTGCTGGTCCCACCAAGCTGCTGATAAGGTTTTTGGGGCTTGCTTGAAACATAGAATTTATTATTAGGGGATGGGCCTACATTTTCCCCTTCAAATTGTTGGACAAGTTCGGTCCTTCTAGCTCTAACAGTGAACACATTGAATTAATATATTACGTGAGTTTTAATTATGTTTTGCAATTTTCATATGTGTTGTCCTATTTGCTCAGGGATTCTGACTGCATGGAGTATGGCTGGGTGAAGAGAAAGTGGGATGAAAGCAGGAAAGGCTTCAGGCAGCAGACCTCTGGAACTGTGCTGTGAAGGAAGGGCTCCTCTCATAGTCTATTTAGTGTTTTCAGTTCTGAGGCTGGCTTAGGCTTCTTTGCAGACTTCTCACCCCAAACAAATTCTCATAAACCCAAGTTAATGCAAACAGTGTTAGGAGGGCCTCTGAGTCTTTGGCTGTTCAATGGGGGCAAACACTGAATTGTGTGGAGGATAATGTATCCAGCTCTCAGTGGATACGTTCCTGTGGGGATCAAGGAAAGGAGGGAAAAGCTAGGCTAACTACCCTGGGATGGAGATGGGGCACAGGTGGCTGCCCTGCCCTGGCAGCCCTCTCCCCTGTACTACATCTGGTGAGCTTGCCTGGCTCCAGGATATAAGTTCTGAGATGATGATTCCTAATGAAATTTAATTTAAGTTTCTCCCCTGGCATCAGGCTTTCTCTCCTACTTATTTACGTATGCTCTGCAACTTGTTTCTTATTACTGCTAAAAACTTATTAATAAAAATGGTCTTAGTTTCTGTATTTAAGAGTTTAATTATTTCAGCTCAGAGAGCAAGAGTGTTTTTGGATTTCTTTCCCTCTGTGTTACTGAAATCCTTTCTTGGAACCACAGTCTGTTCTAGGCAGGAAAGCTCTGCTGGATCTGACACACACACACACACACACACACACACACACACACACAAATTTATGTGACAACAGCATTAACACTTAACATGGCCAAGAATTGTTCTAAACACTTTATATAGAAGAATCTCTTTAACTCTCTTAACAAGTCTAGGTACTACCTAAGTCTAGGTAGGTACTATTATGAGGAAACTGAGGCATGGAGAGATGAAGTAACTTATCCAAGGCACACCGTAAGTACTGAAGCTGGGATGTGAACCCACCTGCCTCATCCAGGTCATTTCACCATAGCAGAGGCTGTCGATGTCTTACATGTATCCTTGCGTGCTGACTCTACCCAGGACTTCCTACTCTTTGCCTGAGGGCTTTCTTGGCCACTAACCTGCTTGGGTCACATGCAGACTGGCCAGAAGCTCTAGGAATTTTTGCCCCCTGGAGCATCCCTTAATTAACAATGGGTAGGAAGGAGTATCAATATTCCAGCACTCTTGCCCATTGGGCTGGAGAATTTTAAGTCATGCTGTCTACATCATCTCCCACAGGTACCCAATGGGATGGGACACCCAGTTGCTCACAGTGACAACCTGCTCACTAACACACTTTCTCCCTTTACCTTCTTCATTTCCCTGCTTCCCTGTTATCTGAGATTTCCTCCTAAATATACTTCTGGCACCCAAATCTTTGTCTCAGTCCGTTTTGGGGGAAACCTAGCCTTAGACTCTGACAATTCTTTCTACTTCTGCTTTGAATATATATATATATATATATATTTTTTTTTTTTTTTTTTTTTTTTCCCTGCAGTAAGCAGGCCTCTCACTGCTGTGGCCTCTCCCGTTGCTGAGCACGAGGCTCTGGATGCGCAGGCTCAGCGGCCATGGCTCACGGGCCTAGCCGCTCCGCGGCATGTGGGATCTTCCTGGACTGGGGCACGAACCCGTGTCCCCTGCATTGGCAGGCGGACTCTCAACCACTGCGCCACTAGGGAAGCCCTGAATATTTTTTAATATTTCATGTTTCAATTGTCTGACTCCCTTCAAGTCCTAAGCAGGTAATCTAATAATTCCATATGGTAAATTGCAAAACTGGCCACGCATTATGCACATTATTCACCATGTAACTTGCTTTGGCCAATGGCACATTAGCAAAAAGTGACACAAGCAGAGATTTGAGAAACAGTTGTGCATTGCAGCTCCATCTCTTGCTGTTGTTAGACCCCTGAGGCCACCATGTGAATGAACCTGAGCTTGCTTGCTGGAGGATGAGAGGCCACATGGGGTGGAACTGGTCTCCATCCTGAGTGAAGCCATCCTAGACCATCCACAGATGATAGAGTCCAGCAGAGGTCAGCGAACCTAATCTGGACCAGAAGAACAGCCCAGCCAGCCACAGAATCATGAGAAATGATAAATATTTGTTAATCTAAGCCAGTAAGGTTTGGGCTAATTTACTATATAACAAAAGCTAGTCGATACATTTCCTTGATGCTATTAGTAAATGTTGAGCCAGATGGTCCTGTCTGTTGTCCTAGTGTTATGATCTGTCAAGCTCCATGATCTGTCTGGGAAGCCTTGGAGGAAAGGCAAATGTCCTTTAGGCATATTTCTTTGAGAGATAACACACCAGCATGGGTGTATGTTATACCTTATTAATTACTTCTAATACATTTTTTTAACTTTGATTTTCAGGGTGGGCTTGTTGATTTTCATGCCTGGCCAATCATCTCTAGATAATGGTTTTGTGGTCCTGAAATTGCTATGAGAAGTGGAAAGTTGGGTAACTTATAACAATTAGTTACAAGTCTCATCCCCTTGGAGTATTCATGGGTCACCAGTCTCTCCAATCTCCATTTCCACATCATCTGGAAAAATTCAATGAATCTTACATACATAAGTTCCAATAAAGCTTAGAACACATGCTTTGAGAGGAAGGCTTTGTTTCTGACAGGGCCAGAAATGTGGCACTGTCACATTTTTACCAGCAGCAAAAGTAATTTAAATTACTCTGAGATTCATGATCTAAGTTCCTCTGGCAACATGTCAGCCTTCTAGCTTTTGACAAAATGTTTACAAAAGGTGTAAGCAATCAGTTGGATTTGTGTGCCCCATGGTAGAGGGAGGAAGAGAAGAAGCAATGAAAAGTGACTAGGAGACAAAGAGCAAGGAGCAGTATCAAGAGGCCTTTTCATTTGGAAGGCTTTATCCAATTAGGAAAACAAGTCCAGGAATTCTCCCTCTGGAGTCACACTTGTATTTGTTTTGTTTTAGATCCCCTGAGACCATAGTGTACAGAAGAGAAGGATTTTTGGTATCTCCATTTTCCAGTGCATTTCTCTGTCCCTCTACTGCATTCTCTTCACCTCACACCTGGAACAACCCATTCAAACTTTGGAAGATTGGTTGAAGCTAACAACTAACCAGTGTAATTGTAGTAGTGATGAACCACATAGTGTACTTGTATATAAACTATAAGACATGTAAGCTGAGTGAAAGATGAAGCTTGGCTTAGGGTAAGGGTATTAAATTTGGTGAAAGACTGAACTAGAAATCATTTCTTTCTCTCCCAACCTTGCCTGGTACTTTCTTTCTGCCTCTGACAATGCACAAGAGGTTGTGTGTTGGTGACTGTGCCTTCTGTTCTGAGTCAGAGCACACTTTGTGAGGTCTCCTCCAATAGAAATGTGCACTTCCCCAAAAAGGTGACATAAGTGATGAAGCAGGATACTAGTAGGTGAATTCCACATTTTAGGAATAAACTCTTTTCCAATCTTATTGACTCAGGCAACTTCCTCAGACTACCTTCCTATTCACCAGTTTTAACAGAGAGGTGGGGACCAAAAAACATGTCATTTTTCCTTTTATCCTCACAATAGCATAAGTGTAATGAAAAATGGCAATTGGGGCCTCCCTGGTGGCGCAGTGGTTGAGAGTCCACCTGCCGATGCAGGGGATACGGGTTCGTGCCCCGGTCTGGGAGGATCCCATATGCCGCGGAGCGGCTGGGCCCGTGAGCCATGGCCGCTGGGCCTGCGCATCCGGAGCCTGTGCTCCGCAGCGGGAGAGGCCACAGCAGTGAGAGGCCCGCATACCGCAAAAAGAAAGAAAAAAAAAAAAAGAAAAATGGCAATTGGCATTGGACAACTGACACTGGAAGACAGTTGGGAATGCCCAGGACTCTTCATCTGGAGGGCTCAAGGTCAGCTTGAGCCAGCATTTTTTGTAGTCGAGAAGGAATGTGGGCCCAGTGTTGACAAATGCTTTTTTTAAAAGAAGATAGAAATCTGGATTTTTGATATGAAAAATGTCTTTAATTTTTAAAAATTAATTAATTAATTTTATTTTTGGTGGCGTTAGGTCTTCGTTGCTGCATGCTGGTTTTCTCTAGTTGTGGAGAGCAGGGGTTTCTCTTCTTTGTGGAACACAGGCTCTAGGTGCGTGGGCTTCAGCAGTTGTGGCACAGAGGTTCAGTAGTTGTGACACACAGGCTCTGGAGTTCAGGCTTATTAGTTGTGGTGCACGGGCTTAGTTGCTCCACGGCATGCAGGACCTTCCAGGGCCAGGGCTCAAACCCATGTCCCCTGCAATGGCAGGTGGACTCCCAACCACTGTGCTACCAGGGAAGTCCCTATCTTTAATATTTTTTACAAGATAGATCTTGGGCTTGAGAGCCCACATGTTCCAGACCAAGGCATCTAAAACGATTCAGGAGGCACATTATGCCCACAGAGCAGGTGTGCCATCCATACCATCCTCAGAGCCAGATGTTTTTAGTTCAGCCAGGAATTTTCCTAGGCTCCTGGGAGGCACACAGGCTACCAAAAATAGGGAGATAAGCACAGTCAGATTTTATTTATAGCATGCATTAGCTTCATTTCAGAACATAAAATATTCCTTCCAATTATGAGGTGGAAAATACATTTCCGTTTATTCACTGAAATCGAGGAGGAGAGTGTGACCTGTGAAGGGAAGACTTGTTTATAAGGTCTTACTTTCCCCTGAAGCATTTCATATATTCAGACAGTTAATTGTTCCACTGAGGTTTCCTTTATTTTATTTTATATGATGGCAACCAGGGAGAGCAAAGGAATCGGCTGGGTCTCAAATGAAATGATGTGTGGGTCTGTCAGAGTGACAATGGCTCTATATTCAGAGGGAAAAATGGCTTTCCTTTGTCCTTTCTCTTGCAGTGATTTGATGCTGGGAGGACTTGCTCCCGGAGAGGATAAGTGCTCCATAAACATGCCTGTGTGGTTAACACAGTCATGAAGGGGATGGATTGGGTTGACTAGGTAGAGGCTTTTCCACTCCTAGCTAAGCCCTTCTGGAAATAGAGTAAAAGCCCACATACCAGGCACTGATGCAGAAGCATTTCCAGGAATTCTGGGTTCCATTCTGAGCACAGCTGGGAAGAGCGGAACACGGTGGCCAAGTGCTGGTGGGAAATGGGGTCATGCCACACCCACTGTGCTTGCTTCTACCATGTCAGAGCTCGAGATCTACTCACCACTTCCATTTGCAAATTATGGCCAACAATAAAGCTATCATTGAAAGCTTGTCACTAACCGTGGGGGTTCACACATAGCCCTTCTCCTGATATGAAGGGAACTAATATTTTCTTTCTCTATAATCAGTTATCAATTAATACCACCAACAACCAGTTTGATATCTCATTTCTCATTGCCATTTCTCGTCACTAATTTCCTTCATAGATTTAGCCTGGTTCTGACATGCTGCTGGGTTCATTCAGGCACAGCAGTGACCACAAAAGTGACCAATTTATGTTGGGCAATGAGAGATTTGATTCATTCTTCCAGCGCTTTGAATCCTCTTCATATTTGGGCTATTTGCAAAGAGTAATTCAATTTATACACAAACACCTATGTTGCTAATGTTGCATTATAAGTGAGACAGGTCCAAGCTTACAGTCTATCCATCATTACTGCAAACACACTACAGCATCAACTGCATTAAAGTCAGATCCTCTTTGGCAGGTATTGTCTACTTCAATAATTACTGTGGATTTGTTTTAACATATATTCTAGAGGAGCCACACATTTTTATTCTGTGCAGCCATTCTATATATGTCTTGGTTGATTGGTTTTAGATTAGCTTTTTAATGAAAATAAAATGTGTTTGGAGAGCTTCGATGCCTCTGTCAGTTTATCAGGAGCTCTGCAGACATAAAAATGAAATCATTTGGTAGGTTCCTCTCCATTAATGGGAAAGTCATGCTACAGGCAACTCCTTGAGATAATGAAAGGAGCAGGGTGTAAAATGTAAACATGCAACTGGGGAGGCATAGCTGTTTGGTGTGTTTATCTACTGTGTAATTCTTCAAACATTAATTTTATGCTAAAATGTGTGAAATCTGGATAATTCAGGCCTGATTTGATTACCCATCTCTTAAAAAAGAAAACACTTGTATGAAATATTCATCCATTGGCAAGCAGGTTGCTCTTAGGTCCTGGGATATTTTAGTGTTTGGTCTCAGCCTAGATTGAGGTGGGAGGGAGGGCTGTCGCACTAGTGAAATGGTTGTGGAAAGCTCTGCATATCATTCCACTCCAATCTAGAATTAATACACTGAGGCCTCCTGGGTGATCAGAAAAGTCTTGTAAATCTCAAGTATGTAATAAAGAAAGACAAGCTATTTTTCCTACCTTTTCCGCTTCTGTATTCTGAAAAGCTGATTTCTTTAAGATGGACGGGGATGTTGCTTGTCTGTATGTCTCAGACCCAGCTCTTGGAGAGGAGTTTTTTGCATGTGAGGCTATCTTTATTTGAAAGTCATTGGCCCCTGAATGTTGTGATTAATTGGCATTAGATGGTGTTCTAGACCTCAAATTTCTTACACGTTGATGGTTGAAAGTCTTCCATCTGCAATTAATGTCTTCGCATTTATTGCCTCCTAGCAAGATCTCTTATAGGCTGCAAATGCTCCTGGGAGGGGTAATGCATAAACCTTTTACACCCCAAGTATTTTTCCCTTACTTTTAGGACCTGCTTTTACATTGTCTTTGATTGAATTTTGGGAGTTGCTTGGTTGATTTCCAGACTGGCCTGGAGTTAGGAGCTTGGAGATAGAGGGTGTCAGTGAAAAATTATCAAGAAGACAGTACATACCCTCCGTGGGAAAGCCATGCGAAAGAGACTTGATTTATGCATGTTCATGTTTACCTTTGCCATAATTGTTCTAATGACACTGTAACAAGAAACAGATGGCTCTCCTTACAGGATCTCTCCGGAAACCAGATGGTGTGAACATCTGAGACAAGCTGGGATCTGTTGGCAAGGGGAACACTAATGGAGGAAAGGGCCACAGGCTCTGACTTGCACAGAACTCCAAAGCTTATCAAGCTGAGCCATACACCCATATGGGGCTGGAGGGTGGGATTTAGCCAGAGATGACCACTGAGGCTTCTTGCCAGTGGGGTATCTCTAGAAACAGTGTCTCTTGGTCTGGAAATCCCCTTGGTCTTGTTCCTTATGGCATTCAACATCACACTGAAGATGGTTGTTTGCTACTTCCTGCAAGGGCATAGAACAACTCATAGTCACCTATGAAAGGTATGGATATGGCATGCATGCCAGAAGTGGTCCAGACATTTCAGATATAGAAGCAAACAGGTATAATTGTAGCCAGGAAAAATGTTAAACAATTTAAGTAGAAATATTCATGAAATAGGCATGATATAATAATTCATGCAACAACATTTAAGATTTGCACACAAACAATATTCAATAAATATTGAATTAAACCTCTAAATGTCGAATTTCCCTGGGTTAGGGGAATTGCTATCTTCTTTTCCACTATTTTACCAGTTTATCTAATTCATTCCTGTTTTCAATACCTTCTGGTCACCACTGATGCCCACGTTCCCAGGCTGGATGCCTCTTCTGATCCACCTGCTTGCCATCTCTGCCTGGAGACATCTGAGACTCATGTGCAAAGTGAAGCCTTTGACTTCTCTCCCAGACCCATTTCCTCCATGTTTCCCAACCAGTACATGTCACTACCAGCCACTTCATTGTTTAAGTCGGGGAATGGTCCTTGTTTTCTCCCTCTCTATCTCCCTGTGTTCCCCGATAATTATCAAGTCCAAATATAACTTGAATGTGTCCTCTTCCCTCCAAATCCAATGCCACTGATCTTTTGATACAAAATCATCTGCTCTGCCCATTCCCAGTCCCTTTTCCACATAATAGTCCCCACAATTTCTTATAAACATAAATTAGGTGATATCTCTTCCCTGCTTAAAACCTTCCAGTGACTTCCCATTGTACTTGGAGGAAAAACTCACTTCTCTATCATGGCTTACAAGGCCCTTCAACCTGGTCCCTTCCTCCTTCTGTGATCTTACCTCATGTCACATGCCCTCCATGACCATTCCCTCCCCCATGTCCTCTCTGCCCCTCTGTCACCTCAGGTTCTCTGCACCTCCTGAGCACTATGAGTAGATTGCCCCAACTAACATGCCCCTGAGACTAACATATTAATTTAGTTATCTCAGCTTAAATGTTGATTCCTTACAGACTGCCCTGTCCACCTGTCTATTTAGTTCCCTTGTCCCTATTATTCTCTCTCTCTGTAAACAGTACATTTCCTTCATTGCCTGTACCACAATTACACTTTTGCTTGATTCCTTATATATTTTGTCTCTGCCCCTGGATTTTAAACTCTGTGAGAGCAGGGGCCATGTCTTTCAAATTTCATCTTTGAATGAATGAAGTGCATCCATTGTTTTGGTAGCATAAGCTTAAGCTAACACTTCGTTTTGGACACTTAAAAGCCTGCTCAAAATCAGCTCCTTTAGGGAAACATCATCAACTTCAAGTTACCCCACCACTGGGATCCCTTGAGGGGCTTCTTGTCTACCTGGCCACTAACTCATGGAAGTCCTGGGGTAGAGAAATGCTCACTGCCAGAAAATGTTTAGGACTCATTTCTGGATAATAATTAGTGCTTATGGAATCCTGACTGTGCACTAGGCACCGCGTGTAACTCTCACAACGAACTGATGAGGGGTTGTATCCATCAGAGTTCCAACAAAACCAATAGCAGTTCAAAGGGAATTTCAGTAAGTGGCTATGTACAGAGATGTGAGTGGGAATAAGAAGTTAGGTGGGGATGTCCAAGGCATTGCCAGTGGAGGAAAGCTGTCATCATTCTGTAGTGGATGCAGAACACTCTGCCCAGGTCCCTCATCAGGCCAGGAGACCTCATTCCAGGCAGCTGGTGGTAGTGCTGCCAGCTGCCAGCCATTAGCAGCCACCGCTCTGGGAACTGCCTTGGCTGAAGAAAACCACCTGCATCCAATGTCTGATCTACATGAGAGGGACAGGAGCCTGGTCCCCTTGGGACAACTCTGAAGGTCTGTCCCAGCTTCAGAGGTGTCTATAGAGTCAGCAGAAATCTTTAAGACTGCAAACTCTCTCTGCCCAATCCTGATTCCTTCCCTTCCCCACAGGGGTTGACCCTGAGTCTTACTAATAAGCTACTTGCACATGAATCTCCATTTCAGAGTCTGCTTCCTGGAGAACCTAACTTAAAGCCTACTCTTGGCCTGAAGATGCAAGGAGAAGGAGGGATGATACCAGAGTTCAGTGAATCTGTACCTACCGGAGGGGAGAGGCATAACAGAAGTTATCATCAGAGATGAAGAAACTCGCCCACATTACTCCTTCAGGGGATGGGGAGAGGCACAAATACACTGACCTCTCTTTTCTCTCACTCTCCATCCTCCTGCAGCTGCCTTGCATCAGCCAAACACAAGTAGAAACTTCAGCATGAGTGGAAGATCACCTTTCTGGGCCAGAGAGCTGGGCAGAGAAGGGTGAAGAATCAATCTGGAGGGGAAATGCAAAAGAACCATCATGGATAGGTACTGAAATTGCTCTTTGTTTACAGATGAGGAAACAGATTTAGAGATGTGATATCACCTGAATAAGGTCATACAGCTTTTCAGGGACAGACTAGGATTTGGACCTCAAGATCTGTGCTCTTAACCACTGCTCTATACTGCCTCTCTTGATTTCCAGAGCTTCTTTCCCTTATGGGCCTTAATGCTTCTTTAAGCACTAGGACTGGCCTTTCTACTTCTTTTGTGATCCTATTATTGCATCATTCATAGCTCAAGAAACATAAGATGCTTGTTGAGCATCTGTGAAGCTTTGGTATTTTCTGGTATGCTTAGGGAATCTAATGGCTGTGAACACTCAAAATGGATTTAGCCAGTTAGTATGAGACATGGAAACTGGGGAGAAACATTAGAAACTGAATGTGTGATGTCACCAAGTCCCTGCTGAGTATCTATTCATGTCCACAGCTCTGGGTGAGTCCTGCTTAAGTTAACCAACAGCTTCAGTTTAAGGAATAAAATATAAAACAGTTATTTGAACTGTGAAATCTTAATCATGTGGAATGCCAGATGTGAAACCCCAGCATGTTATCATCTTCTGGGCAGTGATGCTTCTCATTAGAAAGGGCATGTTACTTAAAAGCGAGCCTACAATTAATCTTGAAACAAGAATTGTAAATGGTATCCTAACTCATGGCTTAGGATACCAGTGATCTTGGCTTATTGATTTTTCCCTGCTGTGTTGACTCAGCCTTAGAGATTTTTTCAGCACTTCCTTCCAGAGGACAGCTCTCTTTGTGGGGTATCTGCAGAAACAATCCAGCCTAACTGAAGCCTTGCTGTTGGTCTTCAGAGGGTAGAAGTCTCAGATGAGCCTGAATTGGGACAGGGAGGGCAGGAGTTTCACCAACAGGACTTTGGAAAAGGAATCATAAGTGGATGCTGATATTTTAGTTGTCATTTTTTCTGGAGGAGATGATGCCATGGTCTTGTCCAGGGCCACTGCTGAATACCAAGAAAGAAGGTCCTGTCAGGTAGTCCCGGCAGTGGGATAAGATCAGGGATTGCTTTTTGGGTTCCCTTTCTCTCTGTTCTTGGAACTCACAATAAAGTGTTTTTACCTTCGGGTCCTTGAAACTGATTTTTTCTTTGCTGGCGATGATTTCCTCAGCACATGAGTAGATGACTGCTTCTCCTCGTTCAAGTCTCTGCTCAAACGTTGTTTTCTCAAAGAGGCCTTCCCTGACCATTCTGTAGAAAGTGGTTCTATTCCCCTGGGCATTCTTAATTCTACTTCCCAATTTTATTTATTCACATAATTTATCAGTTTATGAAATTATGTCATTTATTTTATATCTCTCCAGTTAAAATATATGCTCTGCAAGGCCAGAGACTCTGTTTTGTTTGCTGTTTACACAGAGTGTAATAGGTTCTCAATAAATGTTTCTTAAGTGAATGAATGAGTGAGTAAATGAATGAACTGCAGGGGCCATACCTGCCATGATAGAGGCAGCTGGTCAGGTGGGTCTACTTTCCCCAGGAAGCAGACAGATTTTGAGACTCCAGCTCAGACTACTTCTTCCGGAAAGCCTCTGAGATGAGTCAAGGTTTGAATGAAGTCAACAGGGATACAACTCTGTGGTAGATAAAAGGAGACTTTTACTACTTTCCTTAACTTCAGCTGGAAATTTTTCCTGAGGCAAAATTTTCAAGCCCAACCCTTCAGCTATTTAATAAGTCATCAGAGGGTCTACGGTCTATTTTGGTTGTCAGAAGACTAAACAAATGCAATTCCCTAATTAGCTTCTGGAAGGAAACTGCATCCAACTTTGAGCCAAGTACGATTCATTGTGTTTGCTGGACAGGGTGCTAGGAGAAGGAGTAATTGGCCAACATCAAAAAGGAATAAATTCGATTTAGGTATTCAGGAAAAAGACTGCTTTGTCAGATAAATCAGGCAGTGGAATGATCCAATTAATGAACATGAAATAATTGTTTGCTGCTTTGAAAACAAGGCTAGAAACACTGAGGGGAGAGTGAATGAGAAATTGAGGGAGAAGATGAGACAAGAAAATCTTCTCATTTTGCTTGTTCTTATCATCAACTTTGGACCACTTCTGCTTCAAAGGGAAGCTGAGGCTCACACACAGATAAGTTTAAAAGGGTGTAAAATCTCACTTAAAACCAGCACTAAAATGCATCTTATGCTTTAAAATTTTTTAATTAAAGTATAATACATGTGGTAAAGTTTACAAACTGCACTGATCTTAAATATACAGCTGAATTAATTTTTATCTTTGTAGGCATCACCAGAAAAAGACATAAAACCTTTCTAGCACCACAGAGGCTTCCCTTTTTGTCTCTTCCCAGCTAATAAGCCATAGAGATAATCATGTCCTGAACTGTATCTCCATGGATTAGTTTTGCCAGTTTTTGAAATTTACATAAAAGGAATCATACAGTACATACTCTTTTGTGTCTGACTTATTGTGTTTAACTTAAAGTCCATGAGAATTATCCATGTTACTATATGTCAGTAGTTTATCCTTTCTTATTTTCTATGTCATATGCCATTAGATGAATATACTAAATTTATCCATTCCCCTGCTGATAGGCATTTTTTTCCAATTTTTGGCTATTATGAATAAAGTGGATATTGGAAATATGCTTGAATATTTGGTGGGCCCTTTGTGAGTGACCAGGAAGTTAGGGATTTGGAATTTGTGGACTAAAGTCGCATGTCAAGTCTGAAAGATAAGCAAAGGTGCACTCTGGTTTTCAGCAGAACTCCATATGGCAGAAATTACGAAAATTCCTGAGTCTTACACAAAGTTAAGCAATTTATCTCTCCTGGATGAATGCTCCTTTGCAGTGGATACAGTGAATGCCTCCTCTTATATGATGGCTCAGAAACAAGAACAATATAATAGGCAACATTTAATAAACATACATTGTGTCCCAAGTCCTGTGCAAGCTCTTTATTGCATTATCTTATTAATTCTTATTAACATCTTATAAGATAGGCACTATTTGTATCTTTTTGTTTTAAAGATGAGAAGACATAGGAAAGATATTTTAAATACTAAGCACAAAAATAATATTCTTCAATATTCTTCAATGATCATAGACTCAAGTGTAGAAATTCAAAATGAGTGGAAATTGTCAGGTTGGGTTAGGACAGAGACAGGGCATCTGTGGTCTTGTGTCCCCAAATAAGTTAAGTATTTGAGCAAAAAGCAGTGTATAGATCAGTGGTACACCATCAGGGCCATCTGCATGTGAATGGATTAAGTGCTTCATAAAAATGCAGATTCCTCGATCCTACACTAAGGTTACTAAACCAGAATTTTGGGGGATGGTGCCAAGGCATTTTGTTTTTAACATACACTTCCGATGATGCTGATGAGTAACCAGGGTTGATGTCTCTAAACCTCCTGGCAGCAGTGATTTGTAGAAAACTTTCACCTTCATTGTCTTATCTGTCCAATGTGTGAGTGATGAACTAGACCTCTGAATGCATTGACCAGATGGTTTGGTGTCATGAAGACCTAGTCACTACTTATACAAAACTATTTTCACATATAACTGTGCAATTCTTTCTATGATGACTGCTTTTATTTCCATGAAAATCAAGACTGCAATACATCTAATTAGACTCACAGAATGCCTCTTTTTTTTTTTTTTTTTTTTTTTTTGCGGTAGGCGGGCCTCTCACTGTTGTGGCCTCTCCCCTTGCGGAGCACAGGCTCCGGACGCGCAGGCTCAGCGGCCATGGCTCACGGGCCTAGCCGCTCCGCGGCATGTGGGATCCTCCCAGACCGGGGCACGAACCCGTGTCCCCTGCATCGGCAGGCGGACTCTCAACCACTGCGCCACCAGGGAAGCCCCACAGAATGCCTCTTGTTCATGAGTTTGGATTTTGGAATTTCTCATTTAATTTTTCAATGATGGAGATGGGACAGAGGGAGCATAGTTTCCTCTAAAACCTAATTTTCAACTTTATAAATTCTTCAAGACTCATTATGACCTATTTTTCCGGGGATCAGTAATAATGTGGTGTTTACATTTCATAAAAAACCCACACTGTAGATGAAAATATATGCTGCTCTGCTTGCTGGCATTCCATTTGGAGAGTATGTTAGGAAAGTGTCAGGCAGATGAGTAAAATGTCCTTATCCATATTCAAATTTGCCAGAAAACCCATTGGCAAAATGGCTTCTAGTAATTTGAAGTAACTTAATATACTGTAAGCAAAAGCCCTTTTCCCCATTTGTTTTCTTAAGTGAGAGAAATATCACCCAAGATTGCATTAATGTGACTGTTGAAAAGCTTCCATATGTCTCCAGAAAGACCTAGGGGGTACTGAGGGATTTTGCCCTTGGTACAAGGGATTTCCTTGACCAAGTGAGTGCATTTGCCTTCCAGGTGTATCATAAAGGTCAGGAAGATGTGTCTGGATGAATTGCAGGGACCTAAACTCTGTCTACTTCAGGCTCCCTTAGTTCCGGGATGGAGAGTGGGGAAATGGCCAATATTTGTTCCTGAATGACAACCGAGGAGCTGATTCTTTGGTGGAATGGAATCAAACAGATCCTTGTTTGGATCCTGGGTATGTGCCCTTGGGCAAGCTATCTAGCCTGCTGTGCATTCACTTCCTCATCTGTAAAATGAGCATGAGTATAGTATCAGCCTCCATGGGGCTGCTGTATGTGTTCCATGCCAAGGTACATCAAGCTGCACACCCAGTACAATCAACTGTCAATTTTAAAATTATCTGGTGCTGTAGACCCCCCAGACCTTTCCCAGTGGACCCTATGAGCATTCGACTATGATACTTTTACAATGTATAAATGAGTTGCTGTCTTATTCAGTTCTTGTCTACACATGGATGGTTTTTATAATAAGGCAGAAAAGCTAGATTACTCTGTGAGAAAAAGAAAGAAAGAAAGAAAGAAAGAAAGAAAGAAAGAAAGAAAGAAAGAAAGAAAGAAAGAGAGAAAAGAAAGAAAAGCTCCTGGCATGGTGAGGTTGGGTAGGCATTTCATGGAGTGTCAATTGTCTGAGAAGATATATGTGATTTGGATAGATTGATTAGAGTGGGGAGCTGATGGACAAAAGCCTCTCAACTACACATCCTGCCAGCTTGCTGAGGGGTCCAGTATTCCACCCTTAAGACATACAGGTTAGGTGAGGGCATGGGGGCTGTTCTCCTGAATGAAAACTGGCAACACCAGGCAGAGTCCTGGGAGAATAAGATGTATGTGTTTTGTGGGGGAGAAGCATGGAGACATGAGTGCTGGGAGTCCAGTGGAGGCAGTGAACCAAGAAAGGCAACAAAGACCCTGCTGTGATGCCATCACCACTGTAGCCCAGCTCCCCCTACACTCTGTTCACAGAAGGTGCCCTGTGGTCATATGACTGCAATGTAGGTACTTCCCCTTGTCCTTCCAGAATTCCTCAGGCCTTAAGGACTCTTTTTACTATCTCCTGACACCCCTTTGTCCTAAGTGTCCTTTAAGTCTCAGCTTATCCAGAGCTTTGCCAGCCTTTTAAAATAATTTCATTCTGAATGCCTCGAGACTGGGTATATATTCAGTTGTTTCCATTCCTAGCTCTGGCAACCCAGGCTTCACTATTTTCAACTCCCGCCTGACCCTCTTGGCACTTAAATCTATTGCCTTTGGGAAGGTATGATTTCCTTCAGGGAGTCTTCACTGTAGCCCCCAAGAATCAAGCATTTCTCTGTACTTCTACGGCACTCTCTATTTCTTCATCACAGTGCTTCTGACACAATATTTTTTCTGTGGTTTTATCTGGAAATAGTTATAGATTCATAAAAGTTGCAAAAATGGTATAGAGAGACATATCTATCATCCAGCTTCCCCCAGTGGTAATATTTTATATAACTATAGTACATTCTCAAAACCAGGACATTGACATTAGCATGATGTAGTTAACTACTGGACTACAGATCTTACTTGGCTTCACCAGTTCTTACATGCACTCATTTGTGTGTATGTTTCTGTGTATAGTTATATGACATTTTATCACATGTATAGTGATAAAGACTCTCTCCTTGACCAAATTCTAGTCATGCTCCTCTGAGGTCTTTTCAACTAGGCCCTATCCTTGGACATGTTCTCAAGAGCCCAATGTTAGCAAGAATCCTGCTAAGTCAGTTTAACCAGAATCACCCACTCTCCCTACCTGATAACCCTTGACATCTGAGCAAATTCCTCACCTCTCAACACCCACTGGGGGATGTCTGATCACACTGAGCAGCCTTCAGCAAGAATCTCCCTCCCTCTATACTTGACGTGTCCTTTTAGTAATTTTCCATCCATCAATGCTCTGCCTCTCCCCAACCCTGCTCCTTGGCTATAAACTCCTACTTTTCCTTGTTATATTCAGAGTTGAGCTCAATCTCTTTTCCCTACAGCAAAAAGTCATTTTAGTAGTCCCAATTTCTATCATGATAGTCTCCCTGAATAAAGTCTGTCTTATCATTTAAACAAGTGTAAAGAATAAATGTTTTTTCTTTAACAATAAAGATTACTATAAGCATCACCACAATCAGATATAGAACTTCCCCTCACTTCCAGGGATTCTCTCCCCACACCGTGTCTTCTCCTCACATTTGTCTGACGCCTCCAGCAGATGGCCAGACCCCTCAGGATAGAGTTTTGTGCACGCCTGAATCTCATATGAAACAGAGTAAGGTGCTCAGAAAATATAAGTTGAATAATGGGTGAATGAATCCAGAGTCATTCTGGAATGACTGCATGCTCAGCACTGTGCTGCGGGAGTGTCAGAGGCAACAGAACGTGATTTCTTGCCCCCTGGTGGTTGCTGAGGTCCTGGACAAAGAGGCTGGCCTTGGGTAGGAAAGATTCTGCACTTCAAAGCTTAGAACTTCCAGGGGCAAACAGGTGGGCTTGAAGCCCCAGATGCCCACAGGTCATTTTCTGGTCTTCATGTTGGTTTTAGGAAACCCATTTGGTCACCTCTTATGGCAGAGTGCTTTGGCACTGAAGGAACTCAGTGATGTAAAGACACTAGCTGACAAGCTGCTCGAGCAGCTGGTGTGGATCTTTTTAAGAACTCTCTGTGCTCACCCTTTTCCCAGAACAATTATTCAGAGTGGAAGAGCCCATCTTCTTCCACCATCATTTCCACCCTCATATTTTCAAGATATGTTTGGATTTTATCCTCCCTCTACCACCCGGATACATAGAAGAGTTAAGAAACTGACTCAATAGGAACATTTTTTAAGGCTTTTGTTTTGATCTTGTCCATTATTTTCTCCCTGTTTTTGTTTACTTACTATTTACTTACTTTGTTTGCATACTTGTGTAGGTTGTTTGGAGAAATTTTATGAATACAGATCATGTAGCCAAGATTAATTTTGTCCCATAATCACATCTATTCCTGTGACAAAAAAAAATTTAGCTTAAGTTTAAAAGCATTTGGTGAATAAAATTAATCTCATCAACTAAATAAAATGCATTCTGTCCAATACATATAGATGTTCTGTCAACAAGACAAATGGACTCAGTAGTATAAGTATCTGTGTGGATGAAATGCATAGTAATGGAATTACTTTGCCAACAAAATGCTAACTTGCTTTAATCATTCTCTTCATAACATAACGTAAAGTGATTTAGTGGGTAAAATGAATCTACTTACAAATTGTTTTATGGTCATAAATGGCCTTTGGTGGAATGTGTATTGATGATAATAATTTTATGGGTAAATGATTTTTCAATTAAAATGACTTTTCACAGACAAAATGGGAGTGTTACAAATGGCTCCCAATAACTGCATGCCAAGTAGCAGGCAGAAAGCGCTGTCACCCACACTAACCAAAGTCTCAACTGAAAAGGCTTGAAAGCTCAAAGGTGATTTATTTTTATCAAATTTGTAATTTCTTTCCCTCCCATTTGAGGAGGCTTTTCTTCCTGCTTTTACTGACCAGTAACAAAAATGAGATCCCGTGACCAGCCCACCAATCACTGGTTGCCATGGTTCTTTCCTGGGCCTTAATGGACTATGCAGTACTGTTCATTAATAAACACTTAGAACCAGGACAGTTCTTCCTGCTATCTTACATGGACCCCATTATCTTTGGTGCAATTATTACTGTACCTGTGAAAATGGAATAAATCATTACAGTAGAGTGTTGTATTTTTAACATCTTTATTGGAGTATAATTGCTTTACATTGTTGTGTTTGTTGCTGCTGTATAACAAAGTGAATCAGCTATATGTATACATATATACCCATACCCCCACCCTCTTGTGTCTCCCTCCCACCCTCCCTATTCCACCCCTCTAAGTGGTCAAAAAGCGCCAAGCTGATCCCCCTTATTTTTGTGTATGGTGTTAGAGAGTGTTCTAATTTCATTCTTTTACATGTAGGTGTCCAGTTTTCCCAGCACCACTAATTGAAGAGGCTGTCTTTTCCCCACTGTATATTCTTGCCTCCTTTATCAAAGATGAGGTGACCATATGCACGTGGGTTTATCTCTGGGCTTTTTATCCTGTTCCATTTATCTATATTTCTGTTTTTGTGCCAGTACCATATTGTCTTGATTACTGTAGCTTTGTAGTATAGTCTGAAGTCAGGGAGCCTGATTCCTCCAGCTCCGTTTTTGTTCTCAAGATTGCTTTGGCTATTTGTGTTCTTTTGTGTTTCCATACAAATTGTGATTTTTTTTTGTTCTAGTTCAGTGAAAAATGCCAGTGGTAGTTTGATAGGGATTGCATTGAATCTGTAGATTGCTTTGGGTAGTAGAGTCATTTTCACAATGTTGATTCTTCCAGTCCAAGAACACGGTATATCTCTCCATCTATTTGTATCATCTTTAATTTCTTTCATCAGTGTCTTATAATTTTCTGCATACAGTTCTTTTGTCTCCTTAGGTAGGTTTATTCCTAGATATTTTATTCTTTTTCTTGCAGTGGTAAATGGGAGTGTTTTCTTAATTTCAGTTTCAGATATTTCATCATTAGTGTATAGGAATGCAAGAGATTTCTGTGCATTAATTTTGTATCCTGCTAAGGCAACCATAAACAAGATGAAGAGACAACCCTCAGAATGGGAGAAAATATTTGCAAATGATGCAACTGACAAAGGATTAATCTCCAAAAATACAAGCAACTCATGCAGTTCAATATCAAAAAAAAAAAACCCAATCCAAAAATGGGTAGAAGACCTAAATAGACATTCCTCCAAAGAAGATATACAGATTTCCAACAAACATATGAAAGAATGCTCAACATCATTAATCATTAGAGAAATGCAAATCAAAAGTACAATGAGATACCATCTCATACCGGTCAGAATGGCCATCATCAAAAAATCTACAAACAATAAATGCTGGAGAAGGTGTGGAGAAAAGGGAACCATCTTGCACTGTTGGTGAGAGTGTAAATTAATACAGCCACTATGGAGAACAGTATGGAGGTTCCTTAAAAAACTACAAATAGAACTACCATATGACCCAGCAATCCCAGTACTGGGCACATACCCTGAGAAAACCATAATTCAAAAAGAGTCATGTACCAAAATGTTCATTGAAGCTCTATTTACAATAGCCAGGACATGGATACAACCTAAGTGTCCATCAACAGATGAATGGATAAAGAAGATGTGGCACATATATACAATGAATATTACTCAGCCATAAAAAGGAACGAAAGTGAGTTATTTGTAGTGAGGTGGATGGACCTAGAGACTGTCATACAGAGTGAAGTAAGTCAGAAAGAGAAAAACAAATACCATATGCTAACACATATATATGGAATCAAAAAAAATAAATAAAAAGAAGAAGAAAGAGAAAAAGAAAAAAAATGGTCAGAAGAAGCTAGGGCCAAGACGGGAATAAAGATGCAGACCTACTAGAGAATGGACTTGAAGATACAGGGAGGGGGAAGGGTAAGCTGGGACAAAGTGAGAGAGTGGCATGGACATATATACACTACCAAACGTAAAATAGGTAGTCGGAAGCAGCCACATAGCACAGGGAGATCAGCTCTCTGCTTTGTGACCACTTAGAGGGGTGGGATAGGGAGTGTGGGAGGGAGGGAGATGCAAGAGGGAAGAGATATGAGCACATATGTGTATGTATAACTGATTCACTTTGTTATAAAGCAGAAACTAACACACCATTGTAAAGCAATTATACTCCAATAAAGATGTTAAAAAAATAAAATAAAAAATACAAAAAAATAAGGTAAGCTTCACCTGCATCATAATTTTAATGTGAGCTAAACATTTTTTCTTCTGCCTAATGTTCTGACCTTTAACATGGTTTTTGAATTAAATGGTACTATGTACTACACATAGTAAGCACCCATATTTGTTGAACAGTAGCATTTAATGTCAATTTATATTGTTTGGCTGTCTTTAAATTTAGTAACGAAGAGCTTAGTGGTGTTTCTCTCTCTTTAAATCTTATGCATTTTCAAGCTCAACAGCTTTTGGTTTATATCTGTTGCATGAATGTATTTGCTAAATTCCAGATCATTCTGCAATTGTCTTCATCACCCCCTAGTCCATCCATAAGCTCCCTGAAAGCAGGGCTGGATCTAGGGCACCTCTTCACTCCCTATATCATCACCCAGAAAAATTCTGAGCACAGAATGAGTACTAAAACAAAACTGTAAATTGGAGGGTGAAAACTGGCCATGTATGGGAAAATTCAGCCCTGAGATGTATAAGCTTGTAGTGTTGTACATCTGTATAACATCTCTATAAGCCCGAAGTCTACTTTTTCTTCATCAGTTTCCAACATTTAAAAATCAGGAGATGCTGCATCAGGAGCCAGATTCCCAACGTTCTTAAAAAAGAGAAGATCTGGAAAACCTAGACCTAGCCTGCATAGCAACTATCAGCTGGAGATGACCCCTGGCTGCCATTCTTGACTGGGCACTCTGTTCCAGTCCTCACCACTTCCTTTGGGATCCCTGATATAAGACTGAGTATCAGGTGGTCATTTATCATCATACATATCCTTTTGGTTTTATTTATTGAACCTATAGCCGTTGCTTTTTGTGCCTTAAATATTTCCCCTCTTTATTCACCTCCTGTGCCCAAGGCTGCTTAGTAACAGTCATGGCTGCAGCAGGGCAGGCCAGAGTGCTAGAAAGTTAACACTCCTAGAAGTGGCCCACAACCAATAACAAGAAGCTGGGGGGTAAGAAGCCCAGCCTCCTTGGCTCTCAGGTGGAAATCTCTGAGGCATGTTCCATTTCATCTCCCAGAGTCCGCAGCAGGTTGAGCCCACAGTTGCCCACAGTTCTTAATAGCACACCCTTTATTGGCTTCCTTCCCTTCTTGTCCTACATGTTCACCCCCTGACCAGAGAGTCCTAGGATCACCTCCCAAAGAAACCACTTGTTCTCAAACATTTGTCTCAGGTTTTGCCTTTCAGGAAACTCAAACTGAGAACCCTTGTTTCTATCAGAAGTAAAGGAAAGAATTTGAGAATCATATGTTTCAAGAAAATGGGAGTGAGACCATTTCTTTATTAGCATATTAAACATATAGGAATAGTCTTTACTTGAACAAACTGTGTCACTGTTGAAAGAATAACTCAGCACATTTTGCGCGTTTACATTACATTTCTGTAGGCATGAGTTTTCAAGCTCTGCTTTAATAGAATAATAAATGAATGAATAAAAAGTAAAAATATCTAAATTAAGTGTTACTGTTCTTAAGCTTTCTTGAAGGTTTCTGAGCCTTAAGAAAGCTGCTGGGATTGAAATAAGGCTATAATTTGGAATTCATTGGAACCTCCTCTTTTGTAAAACTCACACCAAGGCCAGTTTTCTATAGCCTCTAAACAAATGCTTAATGAGAGTGTGACCTAAGCGGTCACTAGAGTTCCAAGGTATGTCTGCTGTGTCTAATTATGTCACGGTAGGTGTGTGAGCCTTTAGAATCACAACATTACCTTATTTTCTGAAGCACCGATTTGGCTGCTGGATCTGGGAGAGATCATTTCATAGGTTCTGGGACTCTAGGTTTTGTAGAGAGAAAACAAATAATAAAAAGAAAATGTAGCTGTAATTCCGAACTGAAACATGTCCCACTTTTCACTATGTTTTCCTAAAGGCAATTAACTGAGTTGCAACTAGTTAAAATAAGTATCTGTGATTTAAAGGTGCATTCTGAAAGTGGAGAGCCTGGCCTCAGATGTATATTAATGATCAAAAGGATTAAATCAGAACTGCAGCCATGGGCTTCTCTGGTGGTGCAGTGGTTAAGAATTCACCTGCCAATGCAGGGGACATGGGTTCTAGCCCTGGTCTGGGAGGATCCCACATATTGCGGAGAGACTAAGCCCGTGCACCACGACTACGGAGTCTGTGCTCTATAGCCCGCGTGCCACAACTACTAAACCCATGTGCCACAACTACTGAAGCCTGTGCACCTAGAGCCCGTGCTTGGCAACAAGAGAAGCCACCACAATGAGAAACCCGCACACTGCAACAAAGAGTAGACCCCGTGCAGACCCAACACAACCAAACTTAAATGTAAATAAAATAAATAAATTTAGAAAAATTTAGAAAAAAACCCTGAAGCTGCTCTGTTTTCACTCAGAGATTTCCCCTTTTTTCTTTTTCTACTGCTACCTGCCTTGCTTTTTTCTTTTTCTTTATTCTAAAGTTAATTTTTATTAGAATATAGTTGATTTACAATGTTGCATTAGTTTCTGCTGTAGAGCAAAGTGAATCAGTTATACCGACACATATATCCACTCTTTTTTAGATTCTTTCCCCATATAGCTCATTACAGACTATTGACTAGAGTTCCCTATGCTATACAGTAGGTTCTTATTAGGTATCTATTTTATATATAGTAGTGTATATATGTTAATCCCAATCTCCCAGTTTATCCCTCCCCCCCCACCCACTTTGGTAATCATAGTTTGTTTTCTACATCTGTGACTCTATTTTTGTTTTGTAAATAAGTTCATTTTTACCATTTATTTAGATTCCACATATAAACGATATCATATGATATTTGTCATCCTCCGTCTGACTTACTTCACTCAGTATGACAATCTATAGTTCCAACCATGTTGCTGCAAATGGCATTATTTTGTTCTTTTTTATGGCTGAGTAATATTCCATTGTATATATGTACCACATTATCCGTTCTGCTGTTGTTGGACATTTAGGTTGCTTCCATGTCCTGGCTATAATAGTGCTGCGGTGAACATTGGGATCCATGTAACTTTTCGAATTATGGTTTTATCCAGATATATGCCCAGGAGTGGGATTGCTGAGCCATATGGCAGTTCTATTTTCAGTTTTTTAAGAAATCTCCATACTGTTTCCTCTAGTGGCTGTACCAATTTACATTGCCACCAACAGTGTAGGAGGGTTCCCTTTTCTCCACACCCTCTCCAGCATTTACTGCTGTAGATTTTTTGATGATGGCCATTCTGACCAATGTGAGGTGATACCTCATTGTATTTTTGATTTGTATTTTTCTAATAATTAGTGATGTTGAGCAGCTTTTCATGTGCCTCTTGGTCATCTGTATGTCTTCTTTGGAATAATGTCTATTTAGATCTTCTGCCTATTTTTTGATTGGGTTGTTTTTTTTTTATATTGAGCTACATGAGCTCTTTGTATATTTTGGAGATTAATCCATTGTTGGTTGCTTCATCTGCAAATATTTTCTTCCTTTCTGAGGGTTGTCTTTTCATTTTCATTATGGTTTCCTTTGCTGTGCAAAATCTTTTATGTTTAATTAGGTCCCATTTGTTTATTTTTGTTTTTATTTCCATTACTCTAGGTGGAGGATCAAAAAAGATCTTGCTGTGATTTATGTCAGAGAGTGTTCTGCCTATGTTTTCCTCTAAGAGTTTTATAGTATCCAGTCTTACATTTAGGTCTTTAATCCATTTTGAGTTTACTTTTGTGTATGGTATTAGAGTAGTTGTCCCCAACAATTTTGGCACCAGGGACAGGTTTCTTGGAAGACAATTCTTCCATGGACCAGGGTCGGAGGATGGTTTTGGGAAGAACAAGTGCATTACATTTATTGTGCACTTTATTTCTATTACTATTACATTGTAATATATAATGAAATAATTATGCAGAATCAGTGCAAGCCCTGAGCTTTTTTTCACTTGCCACTCACTGATAGGGTTTTGATGAGTCTGCAAGCAATTGATTTATTATTATCTCTGTGCAGTCAAACCTCTTTGCTAATGATAATCTGTATTTGCAGCTGCTCCCCAGTGATAGCATCACTGCCTCAGCTCCACCTCAGATCATCAGGCATTAGATTCTCATAAGGAATGTGCAACCTAGATCCCTCCCATGTGGAGTTCACAGTAGGGTTCGTGATCCTATGAGAATCTAATGCCGCTGTTAATCTGACAGGAGGTGGAGCTCAGACAGTAATGCGAGTGATAGGGTGTGGATGTAAATTCAGATGAAGCTTTGCTTGCTCGCCCACCACTCACCTCCTGCTCTGTGGCCTAGTTTCTAACAGGCCACAGACTGGTACTGTTCCGTGGCCCACTGGGTGGGGACCCCTGTGTTAGAGAATGTTCTAGTTTTATTCTTTTACATGTACCTGTCCCGTTTTTCTCAGCACCACTTATTGAAGAGACTGTCTTTTCTCCAATGTATATTCTTGCCTCCATTTTCATAGATTAGGTGACCATAGGTGCATGAGTTATCTCTGGTACTTCTATCCTGTTCCATTGATGTATATTTCTGTTTCTGTGTCAGTACAATACTGTGTTGATTACTTCAGTTTTGCAATATAGTCTGAAGTCACGTAGCCTGTCTCCTCCAGCACCGTTTTTCTTTCTCAAGATTGCTTTGGCTATTTGGAGTCTTTTGTGTATCCATACAAGTTGTAAAATTTTTCGTTCTAGCTCTGTGAAAAAGTCTGTTGGTAATTTGATAGGGATTGTACTGAATCTGTAGATTACTTTGGGTAGTATAGTCATTCTGACAATATTGATTCTTCCAATCCAGGAACATAGTATATCTCTCCATCCATTTGTGTCATCTTTGATTTCTTCAATCAGTATCTAATAGATTTCTGAGTACAGGTCTTTTGCCTTCTTAGGTAGGTTTATTCCTAGGTATTTTATTCTTTTTGATGTGACAGTAAATGGGATTGTTTCCTTAATTTCTCTTTCTGACTTTTTGTTGTTAGTGTATAGGAATGCAGGAGATTTCTGTGCATTAATTGTGCATTGTGCCACTTTACCAAATTCATTGACGAGCTCTAGTAGTTTTCTGGTGGCATCTTTAGGATTTTCTATATATAGTATCGTGTCATCTGCAAACAGTGACAATTTTACTTCTGTTTTTTCCAATTTGGATTCTTTTATTTCTTTATCTTTGATAGCCATGTTTAGGACTCCCAAAACTATGTTGAATAAAAGTGGGGAGATTGGAATCCTTATCTTGTTCCTGATCTTAGAGGAAATGCTTTCAGCTTTTCACCATTGAGAATGATGTTTGCTGTGGGATTTGTTGTATATAACCTTTATTATGTTGAGGTAGGTTCCCTCCAAGCCCATTTTCTGGAGGGTTTTTATCATAAATGGATGTGAATATTGTCAGATTTTTATGCATTTATTGAGATGATCGTATAGTTTTTATTCTTCAATTTGTTAATGTGGTGTATCACCATGATTGATTGGCAGGTACTGAAAAATCCTTGCATCCCTAGGATAAATCCCACTTGGTAATGGTGTATGATCCTTTTAAGGTATTGTTGGATTCGGATTGCTAGTATTTTGTTGAGAATTTTTGCGTCTATGTTCATCAGTGATATTGGCCTCTAATTTCCTTTTTTCGTGGTGTCTTTTTCCGGTTTTGGTATCAGGGTGATGGTGACCTCATACAATGTGTTTGGGAGTTTTCCTTCCTCTGCAATTTTTTGGGAAGAGTTTGAGAAGTATAGGTGTTAGCTCTTCTCTAAATATTTGATAGAGTTCACTTGTGAAGCCATTTGTTCCTGGACTTTTGTTTGTTGGGAGTTTTTTTTTAACACAGTTTCAATTTCAGTATTTGTGATTGGTCTGTTTATATTTTCTATTTCTTCCTCATTGAGTCTTGGAAGGCTTTAGCTTTCTAGGAATTTGTCCATTTCTTCTAGATTGTCCATTTTATTGGCATATAGTTGCTTGTAGTAGTCTCTTATGATCCTTTGTATTTCTGTGATGTCCATTGTAATTTCTTCTTTTTCATTTCAAATTTTATTGATTTGAGTCTTCTCACTTTTTTTCTTGATGAGTCTGGCTATAGGATGATCAACTTTGCTTATCTTCTCAAAGAACCAGCTTTTAGTTTCATTGATCTTTCCTATTGTTTTCTTCATCTCTATTTCATTTATTTCTGCTCTGATATTTATAATTTCTTTCCTTCTACTAATTTTAATTTTTATTTCTTCTTCTTTCTCTAGTTGCTTTAGGTGTACAGTTAGCTTGTTTATTTGAGATTTTTCTTGTTTCCTGAGGTAAGATTGTATTGCTATAAACTTCCCTCTTAGAACTGCTTTTGTTGCATCGCATAGATTTTGGATCATCGTGGTTTCATTGTCATTTGTCTCAAGTATTTTTTGATTTCCACTCTGATTTCTTCAGTGATCTATTGGTTGTTTAGTAACACACTGCTTAGCCTCCATGTGTTTGTGTATTATACGTTTTTTTCCCTGTAATTGATTTCAAATCTCATAGCATTGTTGTTGGAAAAGATGCTTGATAAGTTTTCAATTTTCTTAAATTTACTGAGGCTTGAATTTTTGTCCCAACATGTGGTCTATCCTGGAGGATGTTCCATGTGTACTTGAGAAGAATGTGTATTCTGCTGCTTTCAGATGGAATGCCCTATAAGTATCAATTTAGTCTATTTGGTCTAATGTGTCATTTAAAGCTTGTGTTTCCTTATTAATTTTCTGTCTGGATGATCTGTCCACTGGTGTAACTGGGGTGTTAAAGTCCCCCACTATTATTGTGTTACTGTTGATTTCCCCTTTTATAATTGTTAGCATTTGCCTTATATATTGAGGTGCTCCTATATTGGGTGTGTATATATTTACAATTGTTGTATCTTCTTCTTGGGTTGATCCCTTGATCACTATTTAGTGTCCTTCTTTGCCTTTTTTTAAAGTTTATTTTGTCTGATGTGAGTATTGCTACTCCAGCTTTCTTCTGATTTTCATTTGCATGGAATATTTTTCTCCATCCCCTCACTTTTAGTCTGTATGTGTCCCTAGGTCTGAAGTTGGTCTCTTGTAGACAGCTTATCCAGAGGCCTTGTTTTTGTGTCCACTCAGCCAGTTTATGTCCTTGGTTGGAGCATTTAATCCATTCACATTTAAGGTAATTATCAATATGTATGTCCCTATTACCATTTTCTTAATTGTTTTAAGTTTGTTTTTTAAGATTTTTTTTTCTTCCTTGCCTCTTTTGTTCTCTTCTCTTGTGGTTTGATAACAATCTTTGGTGTTGTGTTTGGGTTGCTTTTTCTTTTTTGTGTGTGTACCTACTGCAGTTTTGGGGTTTGCTCTTCCCATGAGGTTTTGATATAGCAGTCTATATATGTACAAGGTTGTTTTAAGTTGCTGGTCCCTTTTCCACCTAGAGAAGTTCCTTTAGCATTTGTTGTAAAGCTGATTTGGCGGTGTTGAATTCTCTTAGCTTTTGCTTGTCTGTAAAGCTTTTGATTTCTCTGTCAAATCTGAGTGAGAGCCTTACTGGATAGAATATTTTTGGTTATAGGTTTTTCCCTTTTATTACTTGAAATATGTTGTGCCATTCCCTTCTGGCCTGCAGAGTTTCTGCTGAAAAATCAGCTGATAACCTTATGGGGATTCCCTTGTATGTTATTTGTTGCTTTTCCCTTGTTGCTTTTAATGTTTTTTCTTTGTCTTTAATTTTTGTCAGTTTGATTAATATTTGTCTCAGAGTGTTCCTCCTTGGGTTTAATCTTGCATGGGAACTTCTGCACTTTTTGGACCTGGGAGACTATTTTCTCTCCCATGTTAGGGAAGTTTTTGACTATAAGCTCTTCAAATATTTTCTCAGACCGTTTCTCTTTCTCTTCTTCTGGGACCCTTATAAGTCAAATGTTACTGCTTTTAGCATTGCCCCAGAAGTCTCTGAGGCTGTCCTCATTTGTTTTCATTATTTTTTCTTTATTCTATTCTGTGGCAGTGATTTCCATCATTCTGATTTCCCACTCACTTACTCGTTCTTCTGCCTCAGTTATTCTGCTATTGATTCCTTCTAGTGTATTTTTCCTTCCAGTTATTGTACTGTTCATCTCTGTTTGTTCTTTCAATCTTCTAGCTCCTTGTTAAACATTTCTTGTATCTTCTCGAGCTATGCCTCCAATCTTTTGCAAGATTTTGGATAATCTTTACTATGATTACTATGAATTCTTTTTCAGATAGTTTGTCTATCTCCTCTTCATTTAGTTGTTCTTGTGGGTTTTTATCTTGGTTCTTCATTTGCAACGTATTTCTCTGTCATCTCATTTTGTCTAACTTTCTGTGTTTGTGGTCTCCTTTCCTCAGGCTGTAGGATCATAGGTCTTTTTGTTTCTGGTGTCTGTCCCTGGTTAGTGAGGTTGGTCCAGGGGCTTGTACAGGCTTCCTGATGGGAGGGGCTTGTTCCTGTCCTCTGGTGGGTGGAGCTGGGTCTTGTCCCTCTAGTGGACAAGGCCTTGTCAAGAGGTTTGTTTTGAGGTGGGTGTGAGCTCATTATGACTTTAGGCAGCCTGTCTGTTGATTGGTGGAGCTGTGTTCCTATCTTGTTGGTTGTGTGGCCTGAGGCTTTCCAACACTGGAGCCTGCAGGTTGTTGTGTGGGACTGGGTCTTGGTGATGAAATGTGAACCTCTAGGAGAGCTCACACAGATCAATATTCCCTGGGGCTTCTGCTGTCAGTGTTTTTGTCCCCACAGTGAGCTATAGTCGACTTTTGCCTCCCTAGGAGATCCTCCATGACCCCTAGGTATGTGTAGCCCAGGTTCCTATGGAGATACTGCTTTGTACTGGGTCCCAGTTCATGTGAGAACTTGTGTGTGCCCTGCAAGAATGGAGTCCCTGTTTCCCCCACCCCTGTGGAGCTCCTGCACTCAAGCCCTGCTGGTCTTCAAGGCTAAATGTTCTTGGGGTTCTTCCTCCTGATGCCAGACCCTCAGACTGTCTTGGAGTGCTATTTTTATGTGGGAAAGTCCCTGTGTAGCCTGAGTAGTTTAATATTTTTTGGTACAAGGCCTGTTTTTAGTATAAATGTCACCACCTCTTTCCTCAGTGTATGCTGGTCATTATCCCCATGATAGCAGGTGTGACTGATGGTGCAGTGATCAGAGCCTGCACTGGATATTGAGCAGGGCCTCCCCTTTACTCTTTGGTTGTCACTGCCCTGTCAGATTTGGGGTCTGCTCCTTAGTTGTTGGAGTAGAGGGCCCCAGATCTGTTTCTTAGCTGTGTGTCTGATCTGCAGTGCAAGGTAGATGGGATTGAAGCACTCCCACTTGGAGGGAAGCCACTGACTATTCCTCGTCTGGAGCTGTTCACCTGTGGGTGTGTCCTGTTGTGTCACCTTTCACCCATTGTGTGAGCTCTCAGGTTACACTGTTGTTGGCACTGTTCTAAGTCCCACCTTAACTGTGGGTATGCTGGCAATTGGCCCTGGTGTGTCTCAGACATTGTTTTCACCAGGCCATCAGCATACATGCACTGAAGTCAGGTCCTAGCATTGCAGTAATCATGGATCTGGACCTGCTGTGGTCACTACTGGGGCAGCTGGGACTCTGGCTTGGCTCAACCCCCACATGTATGTGCCCACACAGTCTACAACTGCTAAAACTAGACCTGTCTTGACTGCTGGAGCACTCGTTGCCTGTTCAGATGTTCTGTAGGCACTGAGTTAACGAAGCTGGTCACAGGAATGTGAATTCTCAGTTTGCACAGCAATGAGGAAAGATTTTAGCTTTTCTTCCTTAGTTGCAAGGCCCCTGGGTCTCAACTGTGGTTTCAGCCCCACCTCTACATGTGCACCATCCACAGAAGTATGATCCTGAGGTTGCCAGGAGCACACGAGTCCACCCCAGTGTGGAAGCAGCATCAGCTGGGATCGTGTGAGCCCCAGCGGGGATGTGTCATGCAGGGAAGCTGGCAGCCATGGGTGTGAGAGAGCCAGTCCCAGTGAGAGCCCTTCCTAGTGCCCAGGGAGGCAGGGGTCATAATGTGGGGAGAGAGGCTGCCATAGTGGCTCCACCCATTCTGCATGATTCAACAGTTGTGCTTTACTTCTATGGCAGTCTGGGCTTCCTCTAGGAGCATTACTGCTTGCAAATTTTCTCACTCCCATCCCCTCAGGCTTTCTCCTCACAGCCAACAGCAGTCCTCTCCACTCGTTTGCTCTCCAAACACCATGTTCAAGCACCCAGCTCTTGTTCACACTGGCAGACACATGTCTCAGTCTGGGGCCTGCAGGGCTGTAGCACAGACCATCTTTGTGGTCTCACTCCACCCTGCCTGCCACAGATCAGTTGCTGTGTTCTCCTCTGATAGCCCCCAAAGGTCCCCTTCTGTCCTGACTGATCTATCTGCTGGTGAGGGGGCTTCCCAGATGTAGGAACTTCTCTTCTCCTTCAGCTCCCCACCAGGGGCACAGGTTCCATCCCGTTTCTTCTCTTCTTCCTTTTCCCTTCTTTCTTTCATCCTACCTGGTTACACAGGGACCTTCCTTGTCCTTTTAGGTGTCCAAGGTCCTCTGTTAGTGTTCAGCTGGTGCTCTGTGAGAATTGTTCCATTTGTGGATGTATTCTTGATGCATTTGTGGGGAGAGACGAACTCCACGTCCTCCTACTCCTCTGCCATCTTGACTCCTTTTTCTTTTTCATCATACTTGTCAAGTGTCTTCTTTGTGCTTAGGCATGTAAGTGATCAGGTGTATATCTCGTGACCCTCAAGAATGGCCAATATTTTTTCTTTGGTTCTTCACATATCATTTGTTTCACAGGCCAGGTAGGCCACCTCCAATAGGTCAGAAGTGTGAAACATATTAAGTTGCATCTGAGCTCAGTAAGCAAATGAAGAGATTGATTGCTCATGTCTTCTATGGTTGGAGGTGTGGTTACTCACTGCACACTTGTCATTTGTGCTACAGACAGAGGTGGCACACTGTGGGCAGCATCTGATACACAATAGTGCTATATTTAGCTAGGACACTACTAGCCCACAATGTGCATGTGTTTAAAAAAGGTATTGTCGGGCTTCCCTGGTGGCACAGTGGTTGGGAGTCCGCCTGCTGATGCAGGGGACATGGGTTCATGCCCCAGTCCGGGAAGATCCCACATGCTGTGAAGTGGCTAAGCCCGTGAGCCATGGCCACTGGGCCTGTGCATCCAGAGCCTGTGCTCCGCAACGAGGGAGGCCACAACAGTGAGAGGCCCGCATACTGCATAAATAAATAAATAAATAAATAACAAAAAAGGTATTGCCAGCACTTAAACCTCATAGGTTTACATTTAAAAAACCTAGATTCCTGGCTTCTTTCTAAATTTCTATTGAAATTTAGAAGACCTGGTGTGATTGATCCTATATGGCCTCGTGAGAGAAGTTGTAGAAGTTAAGGAGCACCTGTGCTCATGTGCTTCCCAATTCACCTCAGTGCTCTCTGCTCCATATCACTTTCTCAAATCTGTACCTGCTGATCCCCTGTGAGCATTTGAGTTTGTGAATATAGGTCCATGCTCACGAAAAGCCTATTTCTAGTGTGTTCTCTCTTCTCCCCAAAACAGCAATGCAACCCAGCTAAGATGGCACTGACCTTGGAAACAGAAGGTTTGTTTTCACATTTAAGGGCTGGTGTGGCTTTCAGAAAGTCACTTAAACTCTCAATTCCTCAGTTGCCTTAATTATAAAATGAAGAGAGTCAACTCTTAGTTATTTGGCAATCAAATGAGATGCTGTATTTGAAAGTGTTGTAAGTGTTATGTTTAAGGTCACAGATTAGCAATGGTAACATTAAAAGCCACAACAACCTATTATTTTTACATAATAAAAATATTGAAGAAAATTTAAATTGTTTTCATAATGAAGAAAATTGCCTTCAATCAGAAGGGCTTTTTTAAAAAAAATTCATTTTGGCCCCAAGAATGAAAGGAAGATAGGAAGTGAGAAGAAAGTAAAAAAGTTTATAAAGGAAATTGTGTTTTTTGTTTTTGTTTTTTGCAACAGCAACAGAGTGGGGGGTTTGACCCTTTGCTATTAACAAGCAAAATAATTTATTGAGCAGATACAACTGACATGGGAGCCTGATATAGACTTTTGCCACTGCAGTGTGTTTACAGCATTCTGGTTGGCAACCTGACAATCTTTGGTTACTGGCAACTTATTATTCAAGCAAATAAATAAGAGTGTGTGTAATCTCAGAATATGTATAAAATTCCATGGATCCTAAAAGAAATTCGACTCTGGGTGAGGGAGAATGTCAGCATTCAAAGAAATGGATGACAGTGTTGCCGGGTTTGTTTCATCTATTAGAACAAATGATATAAAATTGTCATTTCTGTAAGTAAAAGGTGACAGAATATTGGCAGTAGCATATGATTCCAACTTGTTTTAGTCTGTTTAGGTTGCTATAACAGAATATGACAAACTGTGTGTCTTTTAAATAATATATATTTATCTTTTACAGTTCTAGAGCCTGGCCAATTTATTGACTAGTGAGAACTCAATTCCTGTTTCATAGTGGTCATCTTCTTGCTATACCCTCACATGGTGGAAGGGGTAAGTGACCCCTCTGGGGCCTCTTTCACAAGGGCACTAATCCCATTTATGAGGAGTCCACCTTCATGGCCTAATCATTTCCCAAAGATCACCACTTCCTAATACCATCACACTGGGAGTTAGGATTCCAACTTATGAATTTGGGGGAACACAAACCTTTAGTCTATAGCACAATGAATATTAAAACAAAAACTATTAATTTTGTATCCTGCAACTTTACTGAATCCATTGATGAACTCTGGTAGTTTTCTGGTGGCATCTTTAAGATTTTCTTTGTATAGTGTCATGCCACTTACAAACAGTGACAGTTTTACTTCTTCCTTTCCAACTTGGATTCCTGTTATTTCTTTTCCTTGTCTGATGCTGTGGCTAGTACTTCCAATACTATGTTGAGTAAAAGTGATGAGAGTGGGCATTCTTGTCTTGTTCTTGATCTTAGAGGAAATGTTTTCAGCTTTTCACCATTGAGTATTATGTGGGTTTTTCATATATGGCCTTTATTATGTTGAGGTATGTTACCAATATGTTCATTTTCTGGAGAGTTTTTTTTATCATAAATGGATATTGAATTTTGTCAAAAGCTTTTTCTGCATCTATTGAGATGGTCCTATCTTTTTTATTCTTCAATTTGTTAATGTGGTGTATCACACTGATTGATTTGCAGATATTGAAAAATCTTTGCATCCCTGGGATAAATCTCACTTGATCATGGTGTATGATTCTTTTAATGTATTTTTGGAGTCAGTTTTCTAGTACTTTGTTGAGAATTTTTGTATCTATGTTCATCAGTGATATTGGCCTGTAATTTTCTCTCTTTCTTTCTTTTTGCTTTTTGTTTTTTGTTATCTTTGTCTAGTTTTGGTATCAGGGTGGTGGTGTCTTCATAGAATGGGTTTGTGAATGTTCCTTCCTCTGCAATTTTTTGGAATAGTTTGAGAAGGGTAGGTGTTAACTCTTCTCTAAATGTTTGGTAGAATTTGTGAAACTATCTGGTCCTGGACATTTGTTTGTTACTTTTTAAATTACTGATTCAATTTCATTATGGTAATTGGTCTGTTAATTTCTATTTTTCCTGGTTCAGACTTGGGAGATTGTACATTTCTAAGAATTTGTCCATTTCTTCTAGTTTGTCCATTTTATTGACATATAGTTGTGCAATTCCACTCCTGGGTGGGTATATGTTCAAAAAAACCAAAAACAATAATTTGAAAAGATACATGTACCTCAGTGTACATAGCAGCATTATTTACAGTTGCCAAGATATGGAAGCAACCTAAGTGTCCATCAACGGATGCATGGATGAAGAAGATGTGAGATGCACAATGGAATACTACTCAGCTATAAACAATGGAATTTTGCCATTTGTAACAACATGGATGGATTTGGAGAGTATTATGTCAAGTGAAATAAGTCAGACAGAGGAAGACAAATACTGTATGACATCACTTATATGTGGAATCTAAAAAAAATAAAACAAACTAGTGAATATATAAAAAAGAAGCCAACTCACAGATATAGAGCACAAACTAGTGGTTAGCAGTGGGGAGAGAGAAGGGGGGAGGGAAAATATAAGGGTAGGAGATTAGGAGGTACAAAGTATTATATATAAAATAAAGTACAAAGACATATTGTACCACACAGGGAATATAGAAAATATTTTATAATAATTATAAATGGAGTATAAACTTAAAAATTGTGAATCACTATATTGTGCACCTGCAACTTATATAATATTGTACATCAACTATACTTCAATAAAGATTTAATTAATTAATTTACTATTAAAAAAAAAGACCAAAATAAAACAACTAAGAGCTGACTTTGTCCTATTGGACTAGGGTGACATGGGAAGAAACAAGGCTGAGTCAGACCTGGACTCTTCCCTCCAGAAACAGCCCTGTTTACGGCCAACCAGGAGAAGGCCCATGGCCAAGCTCAGCAATAATAGTGGCAGAGAAGCTAACCTTGTCTGGGGCAATCTGGGAGAGCCTGCTGGAGAGAGTGAACTGTGGACTGGTTCTTGAAAGAAGAGCAAGAGTGCGAGTAGGGCTGGGTGATGGTGATGATGGAAAACATGTGTTTCTCCTTTAAATCCTGTTATTAACTCCTGAAAACATTTATTTCTTGCATCTGGCACGGCAATACCTAAGTCCAAAGGGTCTGGGAACATCTGGAAGAAAAGAAAGATGGTTTCAGCCAACTCTCCCAGATCCTAAGTCTGTAGAAGAGCATCTGTATGTTTGTCAACATATGAATATTAATATTAAAGTAAAAATTGAGGTCCAATATAGTGACCAGGAAAGGGGTGCAGACTTATTGAGAAATAACTCAGTCCATGCATTGATCACAGAAATGTGTACAGAGCACATAGTACAAACACATTCACATTTCTATTTGCTCCCCTTTCCCCCCCAAGATTTAATCTTTCAGCGCTGACAGCATAGAAGGGAACTTAGATTTGTTTTTATCTTATAGTCTGAGATGTGGGTGCAACTTAACTTTTTCATTCTGACTTAAATAAAAATAACTTCTGTGGGACTTCCCCGGTGGTGCAGTGGTTGATAGTCCACCTGCCAATGCAGGGGACACGGGTTCGTGCCCTGGTCTGGGAAGATCCCACATGCCACGGAGCGGCTGGGCCCGTGAGCCATGGCCGCTGAGCCTGTGCCTCCGGAGACTGTGCTCCGCAGTGGGAGAGGCCACAACAGTGAGAGGCCCGCATAGCGCAAAAAAAAAAAAAAAAAAAAAAAAAAAAAACTCATGTACATTTCCATCTCAGCAGCCAGGGATCACTCTGATAGTATCTTCATTTTTTTTTTTGTACCACTTTCCACTGGGGGTTGTTTCCAGAACTCTAGCAAGAATAGTAATTTGTTATATCATGAAAAACTGTATGTAAATCCTTAGGGACTTGTCATATTAGAAAGAATTTAACTTCATGGTATGAGCAAAACTTTGTGGAATCAATGATAATAGTAAATAAGAAATAACAGGTGGTTTAAATTGATATTGACATTGTACAATGCCAGCTATCTCTACCCCATTACACCTGCCCTAACACTGGAGGGATGCCTAGGATCACTTATACTGTTTCAAGAGAAGAGAGTTTGAAGAGCATCAGTTTTGAATATGTTATATATTAGTTCTTTTGTGCACCTAAGCGGGAAGCTATAATTCATATTTTAACTTCAAGTCTCTTAAAGATGTAGAGATTGTCACTGCTTGAAAACAGATGGGGATTTCAGACAAAGCTAGGTATCCTTGATAATGTGCTTAGTGTCAGTCAGAATAAATCTGTGGTGGGAATTCTAGGCAGATTGACTTTTTCTATAAAAGATTAAAATTTCCAGGTGGAAAGAAAGAATGATGGTGTAAAGGACCAGATGAAGGATTCCCTTGCTATTTCTAGAATTGAAAGTATATTTCTAGTAATTTATTAAGAATTTCTGAAATGAAATCCCTGCCCAGACCTGCATGGGAGGATGTTGAATAGGGATTTCTGGAACCTCTAGGGCTGGCTATGAAACTGGTGTGAAATGCACAAATCCAGCATGGTTAGGTGTGGCTGTGAGCTAGCGTTTCTGCTTTCACAGGTTTAATTGAGGAGTAAATTGACAGAGGGGCAAAAGTTTAGCTTGGTCATTTGGAAGTTAGAAAGCATGTTCTTTATTATTTTTTCTTAGAGTATAATTGCCTTACAATGTTGTGTTAGATTCTGCTGTACAACGAAGTGAATGCACTATATGTATACATATATACCTTCCCTCTTGAACCTCCCTCCTACCCCACCCTTCCCACCCATCTAGGTCATCAGAGAGCACCGTGCTGAGCTCCTTGTGCTATACCGCAGGTTCCCACTAGCTATTTATTTTACATATGGTAGTGTATATATGTCGATCCTAATTTCCCAATTGATCCCACGCTCTCCTTCCCCCCATGTGTCCACACATCCATTATCTACATCTATGTCTCTATTCCTGCCCTGGAACTAAGTTCATCTGTAACATTTTTCTATATTCCACATACATGTGTTAATATTTGAATTTTTTTCTATTTCTGACTTACTTCCCTTGGTTTATTTTTCTTATGTCGATGTTACTCTCTCACTTCGTCCCAGCTTACGCTTCCCCTTCCCTGTGTCCTCAAGTCCATTTTCTACGTCTGCATCTTTATTCCTGTCCTCCCCTAGGTTCATCAGATCCATTTTTTAGATTTCATATATATGTGTTAGCATACAGTATTTGTTTTTCTCTTTCTGATTTACTTCACTCTGTATGACAGACTGTAGGTCCATCCACCTCACTACAAATAACTCATTTTTGTTTCCTTTTATGGCTGAATAATATTCCATTGTACATATGTACCAAATCTTCTTTATCCATTCATTTGTCAATGGACACTTAGGTTGCTTGCATGTCCTGGCTATTGTAAATAATGCTGCAATGAACAATTTGGTACATGAGTCTTTTTGAATTATGGTTTTCTCAGGGTATATGCCTAGTAGTGGGATTGCTGGGTCATATGGTAGTTCTATTTTTTGTTCTTTAAGGAACGTCCATACTGTTCTTCATAGTGGCTGTATCAATTTACAATCCCACCAACAGTGCAAGAGTGTTCCCTTTTCACCACACCCTCTCCAGCATTTATTGTTTGTAGATTTTTTGATGATGGCCATTCTGACTGGTGTGAGGTGATACCTCACTGGAGTTTTGATTTGTGTTTCTCTAATAATTAGTGACGTTGAGCACATTTTCATGTGCCTTTTGGCCATCTGTATGTCCTCTTTGGGGAAATGTCTATTTACGTCTTCTGCCCATTTTTTGATTGGGTTTTTTCCTTTTTTTTATTATTGAGCTGCATGAGCTGTTTATATATTTTGGAGATTAATCCTCTGTCCATTGCTTCATTTGCAAATACTTCCTCCCATTCTGAAGGTTGTCTTTTCATGTTGTTTATGGTTTCCTTTGTTGTGCAAAATCTTTTAAGCTTAATTAGGTCCCATTTGTTTATTTTTGTTTTTATTTTCATTATTCTAGGAGGTGGGTCAAAAAAGAACTTGCTGTGATTTATGTCAAAGAGTGTTTTTCCTATGTTTTCCTCTAACAGTTTTATAGTGTCCAGTCTTACATTTAGGTCTTTAATCCAATTTGTGTTTATTTTTCTTAATGGTGTTAAGTAGTGTTCTAATTTCATTCTTTTACATGTACCTGTCCAGTTTTCTCAGCACCAGTTATTAAAGAGACTGTCTTTTCTACATTGTATTTTCTTGCCTCCTTTGTCATAGATTAGGTGACTATAGGTGTGTGGGTTTATCTCTGTGCTTTCTATCCTGTATCATTGATCTATATTTTTGTTTTTGTGCAAATGCCATACTGTCTTGATTACTGTAGCTTTGTAGTATAGTATGAAGTCAGGAAGACTGACTCCAGATCAGTTTTTCTTTCTCAAGAATGCTTTAGTTTTTCAGGTATTTTGTGCTTCCATACAAATTGTAAAATCTTTTGTTCAAATTCTGTGAAAAAATATCATTGGTAATTTGATAGGGATTGCATTGAATCTATAGATTGCTTTCAGTAATATAGTCCTTTTGACAAAATTGATTCTTTCAATCCAAGAACATGGTATATCTCTCCATGGTATATCTCTGTTTGTGTCACCTTTGATGTCCTTCATCAGTGTTTTACAGTTTTCTGAGAACAGGTATTTCGTCTTCTTAGGTATTTTATTCTTTTTGTTGTGATGGTAAAGGGGATTGTTTCCTGAAGTTCTCTTTCTGATCTTTCATTGTTAGTGTATAGGAATGCAAGAGATTTCTGTGCATTAACTGTGTATTGTGCCACTTTACCAAATTCACTGATGAGATCTAGTATTTATCTGGTGACATCTTTAAGATTTTCTATGTATAGTATCATGTCATCTGCAAACCATGACAGTTTTACTTCTTCTTTTCCAATTTGGATTTTTTATTTCTTTTTCTTCTCTGATTGCCATGCCTAGGAATTCTAAAACTATGCTGAATAACAGTGGTGAGACTGGACATCCTTGTCTTGTTCCTGATCCTAGAGGATACGCTTTTAGGTTTTCACCATTGAGAATGAGTTTGCTGTGGGTTAATCTTATATGACCTTTATTATGCTGAGCTAGGTTCCCTCTGAGCCCAATCTGGAGAGTTTTTATCATAAATGTGTGTTGAATTTTGTCAAAAACTTTTTCTACATCTACTGAGGTGATCATATGTTTTTTATTCTTTAATTTGTTAATTTAGTGTATCACATTGATTTATTTGCATACATTGAAGAATCCTTGCTTCCCTGGGATAAATCCTACTTTATCATGATGTATGATCCTTTTAATGTGTTGTTGGATTCTGTTTGCTAGTATTTTGTTGAGGATTTTTGCATCTATCTTCCTCAGTGATATTGGTCTGTAACTTCCTTTTTTTGTGATCTCTTTGTCTGGTTGGGTATAAGGGTGATGGTGGCTTTGTAGAATGAGTATGGGAGTTTTCCTCCTTCTGCAATTTTTTGGAAGAATTTGAGAAGGATGGGTGTTAGTTCTCCTGTAGATGTTTGATAGAATTCACTTGTGAAGGTATCTGGTCCTAGACTTTTTTGTTGGAAGATTTTAAATTACAGTTTCAATTTCATTACTTGTTATTTGTCTGTTTCTATTTTCTAATTCTTCCTAGTTCAGTCTTGGAAAGTTTTATCTTTCCAAGAGTTTGTCCATTTCTTCCAGGTTGTCCATTTTATTGTCATATAGTTGCTTGTAGTAGTCTCTTATGATCCTTTATATTTCTGTGGTGTCAGTTGTAATTTGTCCTTTTTCATTTCTAATTTTATTGATTTGAGTCTTCACCTTTTTCCTTGATGATTCTGGCTAAAGGGTTTTCAATTTTGTTTATGTTCTCAAAGAATCAACTTTTACTTTTTTGATTTTTGCTATTGTTTTCTTCATTTCTATTTCATTTATTTCAGTTCTAATCTTTATGATTTCTTTCCTTCTACCAACTTTGGGTTTTGTTTGTTCTTCTTTCTGTAGTTCCTTCAGGTATAATGTTAGATAGTTTATTTTAGATTTTTCTTGTTTCTTGAGGCAGGCTTGTATTGCTATCAACTTCCCTCTTAGAACTGCTTTTGCTGCATCCCATAGGTTTTGTATCATCGTGTTTGCATTGTAAGTTGTCTCTAGGTATTTTTTTATTTCATCTTTGGTTTCTTCAGTGATCTTTTGGTTATTTAATAACGTACTGTTTCGCCTGTGTTTGTGTTTTATACGTTTTTTCCCTGTAATTGATTTCTAATCTCATAACACTGTCATTGGAAAAGATGCTTGATATGATTTCAATTTTCTTAAATTTGCCAAGACTTGATTTGTGACCCAAGTTGTGATCTATCCTGGAGAATGTTCCATGCACACTTCAGAAGAAAGTGTAATCTGCTGGTTTTGGATGGAACGTCCTATAAATATCAATTAAATCTATCTGGTCTATTATGTCATTTAAAGCTTGTGTTTCCTTATTAATTTTCTGTTTGGATGATCTGTCCATTGGTATAAGTGAGGAGTTAAAGTCCCCCACTATTATTGTTTTACTGTCGATTGCCCCTTTTATAGCTGTTAGCAGTTGTCTTTCTTTTTTTTTTTTTTTTTGCGGTATGCGGGCCTCTCACTGCTGTGGCCTCCCCCGTCGCGGAGCACAGGCTCCGGACGCGCAGGCTCCGGATGCGCAGGCTCAGCGGCCATGGCTCACGGGCCCAGCCGCTCCGCGGCATATGGGATCCTCCCAGACCGGGGCACGAACCCGTATCCCCTGCATCGGCAGGCGGACTCTCAACCACTTGCGCCACCAGGGAGGCCCAGCAGTTGTCTTATGTATTGAGGTGCTCCTATGTTGGGTGCATAAATATTTATAATTGTTATATCTTCTTTCTGGATTGATCCCTTGATCATTACGTAGTGTCCTTCCTTGTCTCTTGTAACATTCTTCATTTTAAAGTCTATTTTATCTGATATTAGTATTGCTACTCTAGCTTTCATTTGATTTCCATTTGCATGGAATATCTTTTTCCGTCCCCCAACTTTCAGTCCGTATGTGTCCCTAGGTCTGAAGTGGGTCCCTTGTAGACAGCATATATGGGTCTTGTTTTTGTATCCATTAAGCAAGCCTGTGTATTTTGGTTGGAGCATTTAATCCATTCACGTTTAAGGTAATTATCGATATGTATGTTCCTATGACCATTTTCTTAATTGTTTTGGGTTTAGTTTTGTAGGTTCTTTTCTTCTCTTGTGTTTCCCACTTAGAGAAGTTCCTTTAGCATTTGTTGTAGATCTGGTTTGATGGTGCTGAATTCTCTTAGCTTTTGCTTGTCTGTAAAGCTTTTGTTTCTCCATCGAATCTGAATGAGATTCTTGTTGGGTAGAGTAATCTTAGCTGTAGATTTTTCCCTTTCATCACTTTAAATATGTCCTGTATTCCCTTCTGGCCTGCAAATTTTCTGCTGAAAAATCAGCTAATAATGTTATGGGGATTCCCTTGTATGTTATTTGTTTCCTTGTTTCTTTTAATATTTTTTCTTTGTATTTAATTTTTGTTAGTTTGATTAATACGTGTCTTACTGTGTTTCTCCTTGAGTTTATCCTCTATGTGACTCTCTTCACTTTCTGTATTTCAGTGGCTATTTCCTTTCCCATGTTAGGGAACTTTCCTAATATAATCTTTTCTCAAGGCCCTTCTCTTTCTCTTCTTCTTCTGGGACCCCTCCAATTCGAATGTTGGTGTGTTTAATATTGTTCCACAGTTCTCTGAGGCTGTCTTCAATACTTTTTATTCTTTTTTCTTTATTCTGCTTCTCGGCAGTTATTTTCACCATTCTATCTTCCAGTTCACTTATTCATTCTTCTGCTTCAGTTATTCTGCTATTGATTCCTTCTTGTGTATTTTTTCATTTCACTTATGTTTTTGTTCATCACTCTTTGTTCTGTAGTTCTTTTAGGTTCTTGTTAAACATTTCTTGTATTTTCTCGATCCATGCCTACATTCCATTTCTGAGATTCTGGATCATCTTTACTATAATTACTCTGAATTCTTTTTCAGGTAGGTTGCCTATTTCCTCTTGATTTATTTGGTCTTGTAGGTTTTTATCTTATTCCTTCATCTGTAATATTTTTTTGTCATCTCATTTTTTTTTATTGTGTGCAGCTGTGTTCCCGTCTTACTGGTTATTTGACCTGAGGTGTCCAGCAGTGGAGTTTGCAGGCAGGTATGTAGAACCAGGTCTTGGTGCTGAGATGAGAACCTCTGTGAGACCTCACTCTGATTAATATTCCCTGGGGTCTGAGATTCTCTGTTAGTCCAGTAGTTTGGACTCAGCACTCTCACTATAGGAGCTCAGACCTGACTCCCAACTTGGGAACCAAGATTCTGCAAACCAAGTGGCACTGAAAAAAAAAAAGCCAAACAGTAACAAATAATAAAAAATAAAATAAAATTAGAAAAATAAAAAAATATTATATATTAAAAAAAACAAAACTATTAATGAAAAACAACAGAAGGCAAAACAGAACCACAACAACAAAAAAACCACAAGGGGCCAGAAAAGGTCTGGATGTGGAGGGTGGGGCCTAGTTCAGGACCAGCTCGTCAGGTAAAGGTCCTGGGTGTGTGGTGGGCATGGGGCTTAGGCTCAGTGTGACCATAGGGGCCCTCGGAGTGTGAAGGTTTAGGCCCAGGACCCCAGAAGGCTTGCTGGTGCCCGTGTGGGCAGGAGAAATGCTGGCTGCATTCCCCTCTGATCCCCCAATTGCACAAAGGTCTCTCACCTTCTATGCTGATCCCCTCACCATAAGTGGGCCCCTCCAGAGCGTGGGAGCCCCTCACCTTCCCCTGCCACCCCTTAGGGGCACTGGTCCATCTTACCCCTTCTTTCCCTCCCCTCTTCCGTCCCTCCCATGCCCTTAGGACTGCAAAGACAGATGGGGCCTCGGAAGATAGAGGTTCAGTTCCAGGACCCCAACACACTCCCCAGGGCCCGAGTAGGTGGGGAAACACTGTCCACATTCTCTTCCAATCCTCTGATTCCCCTGAAGCTATCTCTCTGTCCCTGCTGATCCCCTTGCCGTGAGTGGGCCTCTCCAAGCATGGGAACCCCTCTCCTCCCCCAGCTGCCCCTCAGGGGTGCTGGTTCCATCCTGCCTCCACTTATCCTTCCTCTCTCACCCCCCTTCTACCCAGTCACACGGGGGTTCCTCCCATACCCTTAGGTGTCTGAGGTCCCCCAGCAGTTCCTGGTATGTGCCCTAGTTGTGAGGAGATGCAAACTCTGTGTCCACCTTCTCTGCCATCTTGTAGAAAGTATTTTCATTTCTCTGATGTCCCTCAATCCTGATCTCCTTTGTTGTCTGTTCAGTTGTAAAGCAGACCATTCCATATAGCAGGAGCTGGAAACAAACCTGTCTGTCACATTTAATAGCAGTTTGAAACTAGTGGTGAATTGGAATTGGACTTAAGTAGTCATGTGAATGATCAACCTGTACAAACAGATCTTTCATGCAAAGTAATGAACTTTCTGTTGGATTCACGAGATGGGATGAGGCCATTCATCCCCAGACCATGGTATTGCTGCTTGATGGAATACTCATTTCCTATTTGTGTTTCATGTTTTTCTGTAGCCACTTGTCAGTGTCTATTTTACAGGCTCAGGCTCCTTGAGGCATTTAACAGAGGGTTGTGTTCTCTGTGGAAGCTTTTCCTAAAGGCACTGTAATTCAGAAATCATAGACTATATTCCACCTTTGGATGGGGGGAAATGGACTCCAAGCATCCTGCTACAATGAAATCTTATGAGAGAAGCAAACAGTAATATGGACAATTATTTTAAAAATTCTAGATGCACAGATCATCTAGATTCCTCTTCTTATGAGGAGTTTTTGAAACAAATGTGATGTTTGGTAAATTAACCTTTCTACTGCATTTTGCTAGAAAATCTGGGGATTACTGCTTGATGCTGACATTCATTAAAATGTCATTGCTGGGGCTTCCCTGATGGTGCAGTTGTTGGGAGTCCACCTGCCAATGCAGGGGACGCGGGTTCGTGCCCCGGTCTGGGAGGATCCCACGTGACATGGAGCAGCTGGGCCCGTGAGCCATGGCCACTGGGCCTGTGCATCCGGAACCTGTGCTCTGCAGCAGGAGAGGCCACAACAGTGAGAAGCCCATGTACCGCAAAAAAAAAAAAAAAAAAAAAGTCATTGCTGTTAATGGATGCAAATAGTACACTTAATGTTATCCCAGAGGTCTCTTAAACGTTCCTCATTAGGAAAAAAATCTTTCTTCTTTTTGCAGTTCTGATGGAACGATTTCCACTGTTCTTATTCCAGGTTGGTTTTCTCTTCTGTATTATGTAATCTGCTGTTGAATTCCTCTAGAATAATTTTTACTTAAGATATTTTATTCTTTGGTTCTGACTGATTTTTTATTATATTTTAAAGTCTGTTGAAATTCTCACCAAGTTCCTCCATTCTCTTCGTGAGTTTGGTGAGCAACCTTATGACCACTTCTTTGAACTCTTTATCAAGTAAATTACTGATCTCTGTTTTATTAGGGTTTTTTTCCCCTGGATTTTGTCTTTCATTTGGAATATATTCCTCTGTCTCCTTATTTTGTTTGACTTTTGGCTTATGTCCCCTACTTGGAAACACACAGTGCTACACCCAAGGACAACTTAGTGGAGTGACTGGTTCTGGAGTGGTCTTAGCCTGGGGGCAGTGCCTTGGGAACACTGTGCTTGAGACTTCCTTGGTGGGGTGAGGAGCCACATTACTTTTTGAAGATGTGAAGGGAACTGCCTACTCCAGTCTGTGAGCAGTTTCAGACCTACTTGGGAGCACCTAGCACCCCTCTCTGGCTCCACATATATACCAGAAGTGCCGGATCAGAGTTGTTATTCCAGCTTCATTTCCTAGAAACTGAAATTAATGTTTAAGGAAAACTGCTAGAGAGTCTCAGAGTTGCTGGTGGCCAAATCAGGGAAAGGAGAGCTAGATGGTGGCATACTCAAAGAGGATTTTAGAGTAAGGAGAGGAGTCAGATACTTTGGTCCTGATTCAAAGCATCACTGCTGTCTACCCCCACTCCACCTTAACCTAGGCCCACACAATGCCAGCCACAAGGTATGATTTAATGTATATACAATAAAATATGAATAAGAAAGTCATTGATTAGCTATTTTCTTGTAAATCTTAACCAGTGTTGTGACAATAATGATAACATTATTATTATTATTTGACATTATTGAGAAACTACTCTGGGCCAGGTCCTAGGCTAAGTACTTTACATGCATTATCAGGCTTAATCCTTATATACACAATCTATGAAGTCCATGAAGCCACTTTCCCCCTCTACGATGAAACAGACATTAAAAAATTTGAGTCACCACCTGAGGTCATATACATAAGAAACCAGAAGGAACCAGGATTCCAGGGACCATGCATGTTCATAACCATGATGCTCTACTGCAATGTCTTGAAGTTCCTGTGGTTGCCTCTGTACAATAATTTCTACTTCTCTGCAATGCAAGCTGCATGAGGGCATGTTACTGCTGTGTCCCCAGAATTTGGTGCAGTGCCTGGGACATAGTACACATTCATTAATGCCTTTGACTGGATGTTGGAGGAATGCAGACTCCCTGTTGCACAATGGAAGGCTCCCAGGGGCCATGGCTATGCTGGAAGATCCTGCCCTTTTGCCTTAACTCAGGGACAGATCTCTTCCTGCAACCCACACTGTTGGTGTCCTTCTCAGAACCTTTTTATCTGGCCATCATTTTCCCATCTGCTGTGGGTGTTGGATGGAAATGGCTCACACCTGCACCTTTTTCAGGAGGATTATTCTCAGCTGACAAGCGCTGTCTTGCCTGGTGATGTCTAGCGGGGGTTAGGTGCTGCCCTCCTAACACGCCTCACAGGAATGGATCTAGCAAACATCTCTAGTGCATTCACACTCTAGAGCACCCCATAGAACCAGGTTAAAGATAGACTTCTCCTAAAAACACATCATTGCTATGCTTCTTCTCCTTCTTTCATTTCCTAACAATCTTTCTTGAGAATATTCCTCAGTAAGTCACTTATACAAGAATTATCATCTTAGTCTTTGCTTTTAGGAAACATGAACTAGGATACCCTAGAATTTAAAATGTGAAAGGAAGATATCTGTGTATCCCTTACTACCTTTCTCTCATATTCATGAAATACTCTAACATATTTCTAGACATTTTGCTGAGGCCAACTGGGGTGGGTTTTGTTGCCAGTAAGCAAAATAAACTTGAAATATGCAAACCAATCTCTCTGTTTTTAATCAGTCAGTAAAGAGATTTAAAATTCAGAGACTGAACAGAGTTCCTTAGTACCACCATACATTGAGGTTGTGGGTATCTTTTTTTTTTTATTAGTTTCTGCTTTATAACAAAGTGAATCAGTCATACATATACATCTGTTCCCACATCCCTTCCCTCATGCATCTCCCTCCCTCCCAACCTCCCCATCCCACCCCTCCAGGCGGTCACAAAGCACCGAGCTGATCTCCCTGTGCTCTGCAGCTGCTTCCCACTATCTATCTACCTTATGTTTGGTAGTGTATATATGTCCATGCCTCTCTTTCGTTTTGTCACAGCTTACCCTTCCCCCTCCCCATATCCTCAAGTCCATTCTCAAGTAGGTCTGTGTCTTTGTTCCCGTTTTACCCCTAGGTTCTTCATGACATTTTTTAAAAATTCCATATATATGTGTTAGCATATGGTATTTGTCTTTCTCTTTGATCTAGGATGGTGAGTTAGATCTGATGATAGTCCTGATAATCTCAAAATATGTCCTTGCTACAGGCTAGGACTTGTGTCTGTCACATCAGAGAAGCTTAATTATCTGAAAGCACCACTCAAAAGAGCCTTTATAAACTTCCTGTGGAAGAAAGAATGCTGCTGCCACCAGCTTTTGTCCTTGCTGACAAGGTTGCATTAGCAGCCTTGGATTCTGTCCAAATTCATGAAGATCTTAAGGATTTTAAAGTAGTTAATGGGACCTTTGTACCAATAAATACGGAGAGTCCAGAATAAGGAAGGAGTAACCCCACTTTTCCTGTTGCTATTCAGGTACCAGATGAAGTGTTATAGTCAGTTAGGAAAGCATCAATTAAGTTGGTAGTTGACAATCTGGATGGAGAAGGACCAGGAGGAAAAGGGCCTGAAAATCATGCCACTTGAAGAACTAAGGATGCTGTGCCTCTTTTTAAAAAAGAGACATCACTGGGACATACCTAGGGCAGTCTTCATGTTTTGGAAAGGCTGCCATGTAGCTGCAGAGGAATAATTAAGAGTAGGTGGAAGCTCTGCAGAAATCATGCTGTCCTAACATAAGAAAGTGTTTCTAACAAACAAAATCATTCAAGTACTTGAATTCCCATCACTGAGCCATTGGAGCTGATGTCTGAGGGCCATTTACCCTACTGTATAACAAGACATTGTGTGTTGTGCAGAGGTCTATATTAGGCGGCCTCTGGGTTCCCTTCAAACATGAAAGCCTCAAATTCTATGAATTAGGTTTAAACAGAGAAACATACCTGTTTGATATGATCTGGCAATTTACACAACTTTTGTTGGGGTACTCTTGGGAATAACAGTTGAGATAAACCCAAGAAAAGAAAATACATTGCATTTGTAAGATTTTTAGGCTCTAGTCCTCTAGCTTGGGAAGTGAGGTTGTCACTGCTGGGGCAGTTGGACATGTATCCTAACCCTATCAGGCAGCCGTTCTATTTTAGGGATGATTCACTGTGGTTAAATAAGGCTTCCTCAGCACAGGTTGGGAAACACCATCAGTGCCAAACCTGGGGGTGCTGGCTCTTCTGCTCATTATCTTTCTGACCTTGAGAAAGTTCTCTAAGCTCTCTGTTTCCTGTGACAATGACAATTTCTGCCATGTCTACTGATGAGATAAAAGAGGATATGGGAAGATACCCAGAGATGACTTCAAATTTCCAAGCTTGGCAGTAGCAGTACTGCAGCCCAGTAACTGATAGAAATGCCACATTTTCTGTGTAAGTTGCTGAGTTCTTTTTGAGATGTGCTGAGACTGCTGGAGAGATGGAGAGTTGGGTTAGTAACCCCGAAGCACAATTAAGAGGAAAATCAGGGCTGGGGCTACGAATGTGAGAGCCACTAAGTATTTACTGAGGCCATAGGAATGGATGATACCTGAGAAAAAAAGTATGCAGAGAAAGAGCAGATGCTTGAGACAGAACTTGGATAAGGAGGGGAAGCCAGGTAATGGAAGGATCTATAGGGTTATCAAAGAAATTCAAGAGAGTGATTTAGAGCCAGAGGGGCTAAAGAGGGGAAGAAGGAAAGCCACCAAGGTGTAGATTCATGGAAAGAGTGTATGATTTTTTAAAAAGTTTTATTGGAGTATAATTGCTTTACAATGTTGTGGTAGTTTCTGCTCTAAAGCAAAGTGAATCAGTCATGCATATGCATATATCCACTCTTTTTAAGATTTCCTTCCCATTTAGGACACCACAGACCATTGAGTAGTGTTCCCTGTCCTATACAGTAGGTTCTCATTAGTTATCCATTTTATATAAGGTAGTGCATATATGTCAACCCAGTCTTCCAATTCATTCCACCACCACTCCCTTCCCTCCTTGGTAACCATAAGTTTGTTTTCTACATCTGTGACTCTATTTCTGCTTTGCAAATAAGTTCATCTGTACCATTTTTCTAGATTCCATATATAAGCAATATTATACAATAATTGTCTTTTGCTTTCTGACTTACTTCACTCTGCACAACAATGTCTAGGTCCATCCATGTCACTGCAAATGGCATTATTTCATTCCTTTTTATGGCTGAGTAATAGTCCATTGTATATATGTACCACTTCTTTACCCATTCCTCTGTTGATGGACATTTAGGTTGCTTCCATGTGCTGGTTATTGTAAATAGTGCTGTAATGAACACTGGGGTGCATGCGTCCTTTCAAATTATGGTTTTCTCTGGACATATGCCCAGGAGTGGGATTGCTGTATCATATGGTAGCTCTATCTTGAGTTTTTAAAGGAACCTCCATACTGTTCTCCATAGTGACTGTACCAATTTACATTCCCACTAACAGTGTAGGAGTTCTCTTTTCTCCACACTCTCTCCAGCATTTATTGTTTGAAGATTTTTTTAATATAAATTTATTTATTTATTTAGCACTACGTTGGGTCTTCATTGCTGTGTGCAGGCTTTCTCTAGCTACTCTTTTGGGGCTACTCTTTGTTTTGGAGTGCAGGCTTCTCATTGTGGTGGCTTCTCTTGTTGCTGAGCATGGGCTCTAGGTGCATGGGCTTCAGTGGTTGTGGCATGTGGGCTTCAGTAGATATGGCATGCAGGCTCATTCGTTGTGGCACACAAGCTTAGTTACTCCATAGCATGTGGGACCTTCCTGGACCACGGCCTCAACTCATGTCCCTTGCATTGGCAGGTGGATTCTTAAGCACTGTGCCACCAGGGAGGTCCTATCGTTTGTAGATTTTTTGATGATGGCCATTTTAACCAGTGTAAGGTGATACCTCCTTGTAGTTTTGATTTGCATTTCTCTAGTATATAGTGGTGATGAGCATCTTTTCATGTGCTTTTTGCCCATCTCTATGTCTTCTTTGGAGAAATGTCTATTTAGATCTTCTGTCTATATGTCGATTGGGTTATTTGTTTTTTTTCATATTAAACTGCATGAGCTGTTTGTATATATCGAAGATTAAAGCCTTGTCAGTTTCTTCATTTGAAAATATTTTCTCCCATTCTGTGGATTGGCTTTTCATTTTGTTTATCGTTTCCTTTGCTGTGCAAAAAGCTTTTAAGTTTAATTAGGCCCATTTTTAAATTTTTGTTTTTATTTTCATTACTCTAGGAGGTGGATCAGAAAAAGATCTTGCTGCAATTTATTTCAAAGAGTGTTCTGCCTATGTTTTCCTGTAAGAGTTTTATAGTATCCAGCCTTACATTTAGGTCTTTAGTCCATTTTGAGTTTATTGTTGTGTATGGTGTTAGGGAGTGTTCTAATTTCATTCTTTAACATGTAGCTGTCCAATTTTCCAAGCAACACTTATTGAAGAGACTGTCTTTTTTCCATTGTATATTCTTGCCTACTTTGTCATAGATTAGGTGGCCATAGGTGTGTGGTTTTATCTCTGGACTTTCTATCTTGTTCCACTGATCTATGTTTCTTTCTTTCTTTTTTTTTTTGTGCCAATACCATACTGTCTCGATTACTGTAACTTCTGGTAGAGTCTGAAGTCAGGGAGAATGACCCTTCCAGCTCTGTTCCTCTTTCTAAAGATTGCTTTTGCTATTCAGGGTCTTTTGTGTTTCCACGCAAATTGTAATTTTTTTTTTCTAATTCTGTGAAAACCACCATTGGTAATTTGATAGAGATTGCATTGCATCTGTAGATTGTTTTGGGTAGTATAGTCATTTTCACAATGTTGATTTTTCCCATCCAAGAACATGGTATATCTCTCTACCTGTTTGTGTCATCTTTGATTTCTTTCATCAGTTTCTTACAGTTTTCTGAGTACAGGTCTTTTGCTTCCTTAGGTAGGTTTATTCTTAGGCATTTTATTCTTTTTTGTTACAATGGTAAATGGGATTATTTCCCTAATTTCTCTTTCTGATCTTTTATTATTAGTGTATAGGAATGCAAGAGATTACTGTGTATTAATTTTGTATCCTGCAACTTTACCAAATGCATTGATTAGCTCTAGTAATTTTCTGGTGGCATCTTTAGGATTTTCTAAGTACAGTATCATATCATCTGCAAGCAGTGACAGTTTTACTTCTTTTCCAATTTGGATTCCTTTTGTTTCTTTTTCTTTTCTGATTGCCATGGCTAGGACTTCCAAAACTATCTTGAATAAAAGTGGTGAGAGTAGACATCCTTATTTTGATCCTGACCCTAGAGGAATTGCTTTCAACATTTCACCATTCAGTATGATGTGAGCTGTAGGTTTGTCATATATGGCCTTTATTATATTGAGGTAGGTTCCCTCTAAACCCACTTTCCAGAGAGTTATTATCAAAAATCGGTGTTAAAATATTTTTTACATCTTTATTGGAGTATAATTGTTTTACAATGGTGTGTTAGTTTCTGCTTTATAACAAAGTGAATCATTTATACATATACATATGTTCCCAAATCTCTTCCCTCTTGCATCTCCATCCCTCCCACCCTCTCTATCCCACACCACCAGGTGGTCACAAAGAACTGAGCTGATCTCCCTGTGCTATGCGGCTGCTTCCCACTAGCTATCTACCTTAAGGTTGGTACTGTATATATTTCCATGCCTCTCTCTTACTTTGTAACAGCTTACCCTTCCCCCTCCCCATATCATCAAGTCCATTCTCTAGTAGGTCTGTGTCTTTATTCCTGTCTTACCCCTACGTTCTTCATGAAATATTTTTTTCCTTAAATTCCATATATATGTGTTACCATACGGTATTTCTCTTTCTCTTTCTGACTTACTTCACTCTGTATGACAGACTCTAGGTCTATCCACCTCATTACAAATAGCTCAATTTCGTTTCTTTTTATGGCTGAGTAATATTCCATTGTATATATGTGCCACATCTTCTTTATCCATTCATCCGATGATGGACACTTAGGTTGTTTCCATCTCTGGGTTATTGTAAATAGAGCTGCAATGGACATTTTGGTGCATGACTCTTTTTGAATTATGGTTTTCTCAGGGTATATGTCCAGTAGTGGGATTGCTGGGTCATATGATAGTTCTATTTGAAGATTTTTAAGGAACCTCCATACTTTCCTCCATAGTGGCTGTACCAATTCACATTCCCAAAAGCAGTGAAGAGTGTTCCCTTTTCTCCACACCCACTCCAGCATTTATTGTTTCTAGATTTTTTGATGATGGCCATTCTGACTGGTGTGAGATGATATCTCATTGTAGTTTTGATTTGCATTTCTCTAATGATTAATGATATTGAGCATTCTTTCATGTGTATGTTGGCAGTCTGTATATCTTCTTTGGAGAAATGTCTATTTAGGTCTTCTGCCCATTTTTGGATTGGGTTGTTTGTTTTTCTGCTATTGAGCTGCATGAGCTGCTTATAAATTTTGTAGATTAATCCTTTGTCAGTTGCTTCATTTGCAAATATTTTCTCCCATTCTGAGGGTTGTCTTTTCGTCTTGTTTATGGTATCTTTTGCTGTGCAAAAGCTTTGAAGTTTCATTAGGTCCCATTTGTTTATTTGTTTTTATTTCCATTTCTCTAGAAGATGGGTCAAAAAGGATCTTGTTGCAATTTCTGTCATAGAGTGTTCTGCTTATGTTTTCCTCTAAGTGTTTGATAGTGTCTGGCCTTACATTTAGGTCTTTAATCCATTTTGTGCTTATTTTTGTGGATGGTGTTAGGGAGTGACCTAATCTAATACTTTTATATGTCCCTGTGCATTTTTCCCAGCACCACTTATTGAAGAAGCTGTCCTTTCTCCACTGTACATTCCTGCCTCTTTTATCAAAGAAAAGGTGACCATATGTGTGGGGGTTTATCTCTGGGCTCTCTATCCTGTTCTGTTGATCTATATTTCTGTTTTTGAGCCAGTACCATACCGTCTTGATTACTGTAGCTTTGTAGTATACTCTGAAGTCAGGGAGCCTGATTCCTGCAGCTCCGTTTTTTGTTCTGAAGATTGCTTTGGCTATTCGGGGTATTTTGTATTTTCATACAAATTGTGAATTTTTTTGTTCTAGTTCTGTGAAAAATGCCAGTGGTAGTTTGATAGGGATTGCATTGAATCTGTAGATTGCTTTGGGTAGTAGAGTCATTTTCACAATGTTGATTCTTCCAATTCAAGAACATGGCATGTCTCTCCATCTATTTGTATCATCTTTAATTTCTTTCATCAGTGTCTTATAATTTTCTGCATACAGGTCTTTTGTCTCCTTAGGTAGGTTTATTCCTAGATATTTTATTCTTTTTGTTGCAATGGTAAATGGGAGTGTTTCCTTGATTTCACTTTCAGATTTTTCATCATTAGTATATAGGAATGCCAGAGATTTCTGTGCATTAATTTTGTATCCTGCAACTTTACCAAATTCATTGATTAGCTCTAGTAGTTTTCTGGTAGCATCTTCAGGATTCTCTATGTATAGTATCATGTCATCTGCAAACAGTTACAGCTTTACTTCTTCTTTTCTGATTTGGATTCCTTTTATTTCCTTTTCTTCTCTGATTGCTGTGGCTAAAACTTCCAAAACTAGGTTGAATAAGAGTGGTGAGAGTGGGCAACCTTGTCTTGTTCCTGATCTTAGTGGAAATGCTTTCAGTTTTTCACCATTGAGAATGATGTTGGCTGTGGGTTTGTCATACACGGCCTTTATTATGTTGAGGAAAATTCCCTCTATGCCTACTTTCTGCACAGTTTTTGTCATAAATGGGTGTTGAATTTTGTTGAAAGATTTCTCTGCATCTATTGACATGACATATGGTTTTTCTCCTTCAGTTTGTTAATACGGTGTATCACATTGATTGATTTGCATATATTGAAGAATCCTTGCATTCCTGGAATAAACCCCATTGATCATGGTGTATGATCCTTTTAATGTGCTGTTGGATTGTTTGCTAGTATTTTGTTGAGGATTTTTGCATCTATGTTCATCAGTGATATTGGCCTGTAGCTTTCTTTCTTTGTGACATCCTTGTCTGGTTTTGGTATCAAGGTGATGGTGGCCTCGTAGAATGAGTTTGGGAGAGTACGAATCTCTGCTATATTCTGGAAGAGTTTGAGAAGGGTAGGTGTTAGGTCTTCTCTAAATGTTTGATAGAATTCGCCTGTGAAGCCATCTGGTCCTGGGCATTTGTTTGTTGGAAGATTTTTAATCACAGTTTCAATTTCAGTGCTTGTGATTGGCCTGTTTGTATTTTCTATTTCTTCCTGATTCAGTCTTGGCATGTTGTGCATTTCTAAGGATTTGTCCATTTTTTCCAGGTTGTCCATTTTATTGGCATAGAGTTGCTTGTAGTAATCTCTCATGATCTTTTGTATTTCTGCAGTGTCATTTGTTACTTCTCTTTTTTCATTTCAAATTCTGTTGATTTGAGTCTTGTCCCTTTTTTTCTTGATGAGTCTGGCTAATGGTCTATCAATTTTGTTTACCTTCTCAAAGAACCAGATTTTAGTTTTATTGATCTTTGCTATCATTTCTTTCATTTCTTTTTCATTTTTTTCTGATCTGATCTTTATGATTTCTTTCCTTCTGCTAACTTTGGGGTTTTTTGGTTCTTGTTTCTCTAATTGCTTTAGGTGCAAGGTTAGGTTGTTTATTCGAGATGTTTCCTGTTTCTTAGAGTAGGATTGTATTGCTATAAACTTTCCTCTTAGAACTGCTTTTGCTCCATCCCATAGGTTTTGGGTCGTCGTGTCTCCATTGTCATTTGTTTCTAGGTATTTTTTTTATTTCCTCTTTGATTTCTTCAGTGATCACTTTGTTATTAAGTATTGTTTAACCTCCATGTGTTGGTTTTTTTTACAGATCTTTTCCTGTAATTGATATCTAGTCTCATGGCATTGTGGTTGGAAAAGAAACTTGATACAATTTCAAATTTCTTAAATTTACCAAGGCTTGATTTGTGACCCAAGATATGATTTATTCTAGAAAATGTTCCATGAGCACTTGAGAAAAATGTGTATTCTGTTGTTTTTGGATGGAATGTCCTATAAATATCAATTAAGTCCATCTTGTTTAATGTATCATTTAAAGCTTGTGTTTCCTTATTTATTTTCATTTTGGATGATCTGTCCATTGGTGAAAGTGGGGTGTTAAAATCCCCTACTATGAATGTATTAGTGTTGATTTCCCCTTTTATGGCTCTTACTATTTGCCTTATGTATTGAGGTGCTCCTATGTTAGGTGCATAAATATTTACAATTGTTATATCTTCTTCTTGGATTGATCCCTTGATCATTATGTAGTGCCCTTCTTTGTCTCTTCTAATAGTCTTTATTTTATTTATTTATTTATTTATTTTAATTTTTTTTTTTTTTTGCTGTATGCGGGCCTCTCACTGTTGTGGCCTCCCCCGTTGCGGAGCACAGGCTCCGGACGCGCAGGCTCCGGACGTGCAGGCTCAGCGGCCATGGCTCACGGGCCCAGCCGCTCCGCGGCATATGGGATCCTCCCAGACCGGGGCACGAACCCGTATCCCCTGCATCGGCAGGCGGACTCTCAACCACTTGCGCCACCAGGGAGGCCCTAATAGTCTTTATTTTAAAGTCTATTCTGTCTGATATGAGAATTGCTACTCCAGCTTTTTTTCATTTACATTTGCATGGAATAACTTTTTCCATCCCCTTACTTTCAATCTGTATGTGTCTCTAGGTCTGAAGTGGGTCTCTTGTAGACAGCATATATATAGGTCTTGTTTTTGTATCCATTCAGCCAATCTGTGTCTTTTGGTGGGAGCATTTAGTCCATTCACATTTAAGGTAATTATCGATATGTATGTTCCTATTCCCATTTTCTTAATTGTTTTGGGTTCGTTATTGTAGGTCTTTTCCTTCTCTTGTGTTTCTTGCCTAGAGAAGTTCCTTTAGCATTTGTTGTAAAGTTGGTTTGGTGATGCTGAACTCTCTCAGCTTTTGCTTGTCTGTAAAGGTTTTAATTTCTCCATCCAATCTGAATGAGATCCTTGCTGGGTAGAGTAGTCTTGGTTGCAGGTTTTTCTCCTTCATCACTTTAATTATGTCCTGCCACTCCCTTCTGGCTTGTAGAGTTTCTGCTGAGAGATAAGCTGTTATCCTGATGGGGATTCCCTTGTGTGTTATTTGTTGTTTTTCACTTGCTGCTTTTAATATGTTTTCTTTGTATTTAATTTTTGACAGTTTGGTTAATATGTGTCTTGGTGTATTTATCCTTGGATTTATCATGCATGGAACTCTCTGTGTTTCCTGGACTTGATTAACTACTTCCTTTCCCATATTAGGGAAGTTTTCAACTATAATCTCTTCAAATATTTTCTCAGTCCCTTTCTTTTTCTCTTCTTCTTCTGGAACACCTATAATTCGAATGTTGGCACGTTTAATGTTGTCCCAGAGGTCTCTGAGACTGTCCTCAGTTCTTTTCATTCTTTTTTCTTTATTCTGCTCTGCAGTAGTTATTTCCACTGTTTTATCTTCCAGGTCCCTTGTCCGTTTTTCTGCCTCAGTCATTCTGCTATTGATCCCATCTAGACTGGTTTTTTTTTTTTTTTTTTTTTTTTTTTTTTTTTGCGGTATGCGGGCCTCTCACTGTTGTGGCCTCCCCCGTTGCGGAGCACAGGCTCCGGACGCGCAGGCTCCGGACGCGCAGGCTCAGCGGCCATGGCTCACGGGCCCAGCCGCTCCGCGGCATATGGGATCCTCCCAGACCGGGGCACGAACCCGTATCCCCTGCATCGGCAGGCGGACTCTCAACCACTTGCGCCACCAGGGAGGCCCTAGACTGTTTTTAATTTCATTTATTGTGTTGTTCATTATTGCTTGTTTCTTCTTTACTTCTTCTATGTCCTTTTTAAATGTTTCTTGCAATTTGTCTATTCTATTTCCAAAACTTTTGATCATCTTTACTATCATTATTCTGAATTCTTTGTCAGGTAGACTGCCTATTTCCTCTTCATTTTTTAGGTCTGGTGGGTTTTTGTCTTGCTCCTTCATCTGCTCTGTGTTTTTCTGTCTTCTCATTTTGCTTATCTTACTGTTTGGGGTTTCCTTTTTGCAGGCTGCAGATTCGTAGTTCCCATTGTTTTTGGTGTCTGTCCCCAGTGGCTAAATTTATTTCAGTGGGTTGTGTAAGCTTCCTGGTGGAGGGAACTAGTGCCTGTGTTCTGGTGGATGAGGCTGGATCTTGTCTTTCTGGTGGGCAGGTCCACGTCTGGTGGTGTGTTTGGGGGTGCCTGTGGACTTATTATGATTTTAGGCAGTCTCTCTGCTAATGGGTGGGGTTATGTTCCTGTCTTGCTAGTTGTTTGGCATAGGGTGACCAGCACTGTAGCTTGCTGGCTGTTGAGTGAAGCTGGGTGTTGGTGTTGAGATGGAGATCTCTGGGAGATTTTCCCCATTTGTTATTATGTGGAGCTGGGAGGTCTCTTGTGGGTCAGTGTCATGAAGTTGGCTCTCCCACCTCAGAGGCACAGCACTGGCTCCTGGCTGCAGCACCAAAACCTTTCCTCCACACAGCTCAGAATAAAAGGGAGAAAAAGTGGAAAGACAGAATTAATAGAAGTGGAAAGAAAGAAAGAAAGGAGGGAGGGAAAGAAAGAAAGAAGATAAAATAAAATAAAGATAAAATAAAATAAAGTTATTAAAATAAAAAATAATTTTTAAGAAAAAAAAATTAAAAACAAAAAAAAAACAAAATAAACAATGGATGGATAGGACTCTAGGACAAATGGTGGAAGCAAAGCTATACAGACAAAATCTCACACAGAAGCATACACATACACACTCGGAAATAGAGGAAAAGGGGAAAAATCATAAATCTTGCTCTCAAAGTCCACCTCCTCAATTTGGGATGATTTGTTGTCTATTCATGTATTCCACAGATGCAGGGTACATCAAGTTGATTGTGGAGCTTTCATCCGCTGCTTCTGAGGTGCTGGGAGAGATTTCCCTTTCTCTTCTTTGTTCTCACAGCTCCCGGAGCTCAGCTTTGGATTTGACCCCGCCTCTGTGTGTAGGTCTCAGGAGGGTGTCTGTTCTTCACTCAGACAGGACGGGGTTAAAGGAGCTGCTGATTCAGGGGCTCTGGCTCAATCAGGCCGGGGGCAGGGAGGGATACAGAGTGTGGGGCGAGCCTGCAGCTGCAGAGGCCAACGTGACGTTGCACCAGCCTGAGGCATGCCGTGCGTTCTCCTGGGGAAGTTGTCCCTGGATCCCGGGACCCTGGCAGTGGCGAGCTGCACAGGCTCCCCGGAAGGGAGGTGTGGAGAGTGACCTGTGCTCGCACACAGGATTCTTGGTGGTGGCAGCAGCAGCCTTAGCGTCTTATGCCTGTCTCTGTTGTCCGCCCTTTTAGCCACAGCTCGCGCCTGTCTCTGGAGCTCCTTTAAGCAGCATTCTTAATCCCCTCTCCTCGCGCACCAGGAAACAAAGAGGGAAGAAAAAGTCTCTTGCCTCTTCGGCAGGTCCAGACTTTTCCCTGGACTCCCTCCCGGGTAGCTGTGGTACAGTAACCCCCTGCATGCTGTGTTCACGCTGCCAAACCCAGTCCTCTCCCTGTGCTCTGACCGAAGCTTGGGCCTCAGCTCCCAGCCCCGCCCACCCCAGCAGGTGAGCAGACAAGCCTCTCGGGCTGGCACCGATCCTCTGTGCGGGAATCTTTCTGCTTTGCCCTCTGCACCCCTGTTGCTGTGCTCTCCTCCACGGCTCCAAAGCTTTCCCCCTCTGCCACCCACAGTCTCCACCCACGAAGGGACTTCCTAGTGTGTGGAAACCTTTCCTCCTTCACAGCTCCCTCTCACTAATGCAGGTCCTGTCCCTATTCTTTTGTCTCTGCTTATTCTTTTTTCTTGTGCCCTACACAGGTACGTGGGGAGTTTCTTGCCTTTTGGGAGGTCTGAGGTCTTCTGCCAGCGTTCATTAGGTGTTCTGTAGGAGTTGTTACACATATAGATGTATTTCTGATGTATCTGTGGGGAAGAAGGTGATCTCCGCGTCTTACTCTTCCACCATCTTCCCCTCCTCTCTCAGTGTTGAATTTTGTCAAAAGCTTTTTCTGCATCTATTCAGATGATTGTATTTTTTTACAATAATATATATGTATATTTATTGGAGTATAGTTGCTTTACACTTTTGTGTTAGTTTCTGTAGTACAGCGAAGTGAAATAGCTATATGTATGCATATATATCCTCCCTCTTGGACCTCCCTCCCACTCCCCACCCATCTAGGTCATCACAGAGCACTAAGCTGAGCTCCCTGTACTATACTGCATGTTCCCACTAGCTATCAATTTTACACATGGTAGTGTATATATGTCAATCCTAATTTCCCAATTCATCCCACACTTCCCTTCCCCAAAACCCCCATGTCCACATGTCCATCCTCTACAACTGACCTCTGTTCCTTCCCTGCAAATAAGCTCATCTGTACCATTTTTCTAGATTCTACATATATACCTTAATATATATTTGTTTTTCTCTTTCTGACTTACTTCACCCTGTATGACAGACTGTAGGTCCATTCACATCTCTACAAATGACCCCGTTTCATTCCTTTTTATGGCTGAGTAATATTCCATTGTATATATGTACCACATCTTTATCCATTTATCTGTCAATGGACATATAGGTTGCTTCCATGTCCTGGCTATTGTAAATAGTGCTGCAGTGAACACTGGGGCACATGTGTCTTTTTGAATTATGGTTTTCTTATGGTATATGCCCAGTAGAGGGTTTGCTGGGTCATATGTTAGTTCTATTTTTATTTTTTAAAGGAACCTCCATACTCTTCTCCATAGTGGCTGTATCAATTTACATTCCCACCAACAGTGTTGGAGGGTTCCCTTTTCTCCACACCCTCTCCAGTATTTATTGTTTGTAAATTTTTTGTTGATGGCCATTTTGACCAGTGTGAGATGATACATCATTGTAATTTTGATTTGCATTTCTCTAACAATTAGTGACCTTGCACATCTTTTCATGTGCCTCTTGGCCATCTGTATGTCTTCTTTGGAGAAATGTCTATTTAGGTCTTCCACCCATTTTTTGACTGGATTGTTTTGTTGTGTGGGGTTTTTTTTTTTAATTGAGCTGCATGAGCTGTTTGTATATTTTAGAGATTAATCCTTTGTCCATTGCTTCGTTTGCAAATATTTTCTTCCAACTGAGGGTTGTCTTTTCGTCTTGTTTATCATTTCCTTTGCTGTGCAAAACCTTTTAATTATAGATCAATGGTACAGGATAGAAAGCCCAGAGATAAACCCACACAACTATGGTCACCTAAAACAGGAAAACGGAGGCAAGAATATACAATGGAAAAAAAGACAGTCTCCTCAATAATTGGTGCTGGGAAAACTAGACAGCTCTTGTAAAAGAATGAAATTGGAACACTACCTAACACCATACAAAATAATAAACTCAAAACGGATTAAAGACCTAAATATAAGGCCAGACACTATAAAACTCTAATAGGAAAACATAGGAAAAACACTCTTTCACATAAATCACAGCAAGACCTTTTTTGACCCACTCCTAGAGTAATGATAATAAAAACAAACAGATGGGACCAGATTATATGTTTTTTATTCTCCAATTTGTTAATGATGTGTGTCACATTGATTGATTTGTATATATTGAAGAATCCTTGCTTCCCTGGGATAAATACTGCTTGATCACAGTGTATGAACATTTTAATATGTTATTGGATTCCGTTTGTTAGTATTTTGTTGAGGATATTTGCGTCTATGTTCATCAGTGATATTGGCCTGTAAATTCCTTTTTTTGTGATATCTTAGTCTGGTTTGCTATCAGGGTGATGGTTTCCTCATAGAATGAGCATGGGGGTACTCCTTCCAATGCAATTTTTTGGAAGAGTTTCTGAAAGGTAGGTGTTACATTTTCTCAAAATGTTTGATAGAATTCACCTGTGAAGCACCTGGTCCTGGACATTTATTTTTTGGAAGTTTTTAAACCACAGTTTCAATTTCATTCCTTGTGGTTGGTCTGTTTATATTTTCTATTTCTTTCGCGTTCAGTCTTGGAAGGTTTTACCTTTCTAGGAATTTTCCCATTTCTTCTAGGTTGTCCATTTTATTGGTGTATAGTTGCTTGTAGTAGTCTCTTATCCTTTCTATTTCTGTGGTGTCTGTTACAACTTCTCCTTTTCCATTTCAAATTTTATTGATTTCAGTCCTCTCCCATTTTTTCTTGATGAGTCTTGTTAAAGGTTTATCAATTTTGTTTTTCTTCTCAAAGAACCATCAGTTAGTTTCATTGATCTTTTCTGTTGTTTTCTTCATCTCTATTTCATTTATTTCTGCTCTGATCTTTATGATTTCTTTCCTTCTATTTTAATAAGTTTGGGTCTTGCTTGTTCTTTCTCTAGTTACATTAGGTGTAAAGTTTGATTGTTTCGGTTTTTTGAGATTTTTCTTGTTTCTTCAAGTAAGCTGGTATTGCTATGAACTTCCCTCTTAGAACTGCTTTTGCTGAGTCACATAGGTTTTAGATTGACGTGCTTTCACTGTCATTTGTCCCAAAGCATTTTTTGATTTCCCCTTCTGAGATTAAAAAAATCAGTCAGAGCTAAGTCAGAGTTCCCCAAAGTGGGTTCCTAAGGAACACCAATCTCCAGAGTTGCTCCCTGAGGACTTGGGCTTAGCTGGCAAATAAGTTTTGAAAAAAAACGGTTTACTTCTTGGAGGTTCCTAGTAGCAAACTGAAAAGCCATAGAGCAGATAAAGAGAGATCTGTTGAACTTTCCATGTCTCTCAAACTTATTTGCCCACAAAACCATTTTTTTAAATAGACCCTTTTAGAATCCCCGAGACCCAGGGGACCAGAGTTCTGAGAACGCACTTGAGGAAGTGCTATCTTGGGGATGATCCTTCCTTGAACAAAGGAGTCTTTGCCTTCCAACAGGAGTACTCTAGACAGCTACCTCAGAGCCCCACAGCAAAAAAAAAAAAAAAAAAAAAAAGCAAATTTTCCTACAATTTCTGCAAATATAAAAGAATACAAGTATGTATTATATTTACATCATACTTATACCTGCATTAATATATTATAAATATAAACAAATGGGTAAATCACCCTCAGGTTCCCAACAATCCTACTCCGGATGGTTCTAATCAATGGGACCCAGTAAATAATGAAACCCTTTCCCAAACATGGACCCTTGGCCTCCATCTGAGGGAAGCAGCAGAGAGGGCATCTGGAGACCCACTTTCTAGCCCTGTTACCAGCTTGTGACAGGAGTAAATCATTTACCATCCTTAATGGTGAGAGGGGAGAGGATACAATGAAAGCGGGATTCATCGAAGCCTCAGTAAAGGCTGGGCGAGCTGTAAACATGCAAGGGATCGTCCTCTCCCACTTACAAGTCTCTCAGTTTGAAAGTCTGTCTCTCCTCCCTTGGCAGCAAGAAAAACTTATCATTTCTAAGACACGAAGAACAAATGGAATTCTGCTCCTCTTACACTGAGCTTGATTTTTAAAGTCAAGTTTAAAAAAATCGAGTTAATAAAAGGAAGAATTAAAAAAGGAAAAAAAAAGAGTGAACACTCCATTGCCATGTTTTAGAAACAGGCATTTCAGAACCCCTTACGCCCTGGTGTTATCCCAACATATATTCCTCATGGAGTGCATATCTGTTCTGCTCTGACACCTGCCAGGGACTCTGAAAATTTCTCTACAGAGTTAGCCCAACTCCCTCCATGACAAAATTGCCTCAGCAGTGTGTTTTTAAAGCACATGGGTCCTGTCTGCAAATCGCAGCGGCACTCTCCTCACTGCAGTGAATCTGGAGGCTGGGGAGGGCGGGCTGTCCGGGGCAGTGTAGGCCCTGCCCCCGCCAAACACTGGCCGTGGGAGGAGCACAGGTCGCACACATCTGGGACACCCGACGGTGGGGGGCGGTGCAGGTGGATGGGATGGGATGCAAAAGAACCGGGAACATGCCCAGCCCCCAGCAGCCCCCTGAACAGACATCCCGACCAGACTCCTACACACAGGTGGTCCTGACGCTTAAAGGCCTTGCTAAAGATTTTGCACACGTGTCTCCTCTCCTGGCTGTGGGTCAGGTACTGCTTGCTGAGAGAACTGGCACTGCTGAACACCTTCCCGCAGAGGCTGCAGTCCAGGAGTGGGTTCTGAGGGGACCTGTGCTGCCGCTTTCCTTTCTTTGTGCTCCCAGATGTGGCCCTGCCTCCTTCGTTAGCCTCTTTGGGCACTTTGACCACGCCTAGCCCCAGGTCTAGACAGAGGGAGAAAGCACAGGTTATGACATCCGGGGACATCGGAGCCCGGGCCGAAGCACTCTACCACCCTCGGACCAACTTCAGCCGCTGAGTCCAACTCAGGGAGTTGGCCGAGAACCCCAACTTCAGCAGCTTCACTTGCAGAGAAGACCAGGCTTAGCACCAGGTGAGGGGGAGAAGGGACCCTGGTCAGGCCACCCCTCCAGGGCGGCACCCAATCTTGAAGCCACACTTGGGGGGTAAGGGAGGGGACAGCAACAGTCTGAGAGCTTCCAGGACAGAGTGACTGGACAGGTAGGACTTCATGACGGTAACATCAACAGCACACTTGCAAGTGCAATCCAGAAATGCACAATGCAAAATCTTAGAAAAGTTTAAGTCCTTTCTCCCAGCCAATTCCACTCTGGTTTTTTAATTAAGGAAATTAAGGCCGATCTGTACAAATTAACGGAGATCTTGCAGTTAACTGCAAGTTAACTGCAGCATTGTTTTTCCTGGTGAAATGTGAGAAACCACCTAATAACTGACATGAGGGCAGGTGGGTGACTGCATTCTGGTCTCAATGGTCTATGGCACAGGCATTTAAGATACAACTGTAGGAAAATATCCATTGATGTGAAAGGATGTTCATGCTGTACCACTAACTGCTGTGCCACTAACAAGAGGATTGTTGAAAAATGGAATGATCTAGTCTTTAAAAGGGAAAAATAAATTTGAATAGAAACAAACAGAATGGGATTGATTGCTAGGATCATGGATAAACTTAATTTTCCTTTTCCTGTATATCTGAATTTTCCACGTTTCTGTACTCCTTGGGTAAATGAGTAGCAGTTTTGTTTTTATAATTTCATTTTTGGTTTTATTCTTTGACCCATGAGTTATTTTAGAAGAGTGTTATTTAGTTTCCAAATACTTGAAGATTTTTTCTCTTATTTCTTTTATTTCTTTATTTATTTTTGGCTGCATTGGGTCTTCATTGTCATGCTAGCTTTCTCTAGTTGTGGCGAGTGGGGGCTACTCTTTGTTGCGGTGCATGGGCTTCTCATTGCAGTGGCTTCTCTTATTGCGGAGCATGGGCTGTAGGCTCGTGGGCTTCAGTAGTTGTGGCACGCGGGCTCAGTAATTGTGGCTTGCAGGCTCTAGAGCGCAGGCTCAATACTTAGGGCGCATGAACTTAGTTGCTCGGCGGCATGTGGGAGCTTCCTGGACCAGGGCTTGAACCAGTGTCCCCTGCATTGCAGGGGGATTCTTAATCGCTGCGCCACCAGGGAAGTCTGCAATGAAGTATTCTTAAATTAAGATATGTACTTTTGTGTGTGTGTGTGTGTGTGTGGTACACGTGCCTCTCGCTGTTGTGGCCTCTCCTGCCGAGGAGCACAAGCTCCGGACGTGCAGGTCCAGCTGCCATGGCTCACGGTCCCAGCTGCTCCGTGGCATGTGGGATCCTCCCTGACTGGGGCATGGACCAATGGCACCTGCATTGGCAGGCGTTCTCTCAACCAGCTCGCCACCAGGGAAGCCCCACTATTTTCTTTTAAACACATAATACTACTCCACACTGAATAGACTATAGTATAGTGTAAACATAACTTATGGGCACTGGGAAAGAAACAAACAAAGCTCCTATGATTGGCCTTATTGTGGTGGCCTGGAACCGGACCTGCAGTACCTCTGAGGTATGCTGATACTTGAGCGACGGGAGTCAAAACTGAGAGCAGAGGTTCTCTAACTCTGGTTTCATTAAGAAATAGCTGGTGAGACTGTGTTGAGAATTCAGGTTCAAACACACCTAGTGCCCATATCTTAGTTTTTAACACTGTTCTCCAGTAAAAGTAACCAGGGCTCCTTGGATAAACGGCTGGTTCTAGGACTGGGCAGGAAATTATACAGGATGTGCTTAGAGTATCTTGTAGTTCCAGAACAGAAGTCTTTCAGCCTCCATCTCGTTGTCTCTCTCCTTCATAGACACACACACACACATGGGGTATATCAAAGAGACAGAGGAGCCAACTGAAAGAGCTCCCAATAGTCAAAGCTGGAACAATCTGAGCAACAAAGTAGCACTGGATAATATCCCAGTTATAAAATCTCCGTGAGCCCATGCGGATATAAATGAATGACTGAACAAAGAAATAAATGGCCGTGCATGATCCCAAATAATTTGTGTGGTTATTCTGCCCTCAAGAAGTTGAAGCATGACTCTTCACACCTTACGCATGAACTGTGCACAGTGACTTCCTTCCACAGATGACAGTATTGGGGGCGGGGACTAAGTTTACAGCGTAGAAACATGACAAACATTGTCAGCCAGGTGGTGGAGGTTAACGTCAACAGTGACAAGTCACACTGATACTGTTCACCCTGAATACCATGTGAGGACAGTGGCACTTCACTCCTGTGGTCTTCCTCCCCCTCGGATCATAAGAAACATAAGACAAACCCCAGCTGAGGCACATTCTCCAAAATACCTGACCACGACTTCTCATAACTGTCATCAAAAACAAGGAAAGTCTGGGAAACTGTCACAGCCATGAAGAGCCTAAGGAGATGTGACAACTAAATGTAATGTGGTGTCCTGGGAGGATCCTGGCACAGAAGAGGGATATGAGGTAAAAACAAATGAAATCTGAATGAAGGATGGACTTTAGTTAATAATAATATAGCAATATTGGTTCATTAATGGTAACAAATGTACCATACTCATGTAAGATAAGAATGGGGAAACTGAGTGTGGGGTATATGGAAATTCTCTATACCATCTTCCCAACTTTTATGCATATCTAAAAACTAGTCTTCTAAGAAAGTTTCTTTAAAAATACTTAAGTTCCAGGGCCCTACCTCCAATGATTCAGATTAGGAAAGTCTGTGGTGGGGTACAGGAATTGCATTTTTTACAGGACCCCTAGATGATTACGATGCAGATAATTTGGGGTTGAGAAAACACTGTTTTCTGGGGGTGGAGTTTGGCTGGGGGGAGGTAATTCACAAGAAACCTTTGCCCAACTCTCTTCTTACATTCAGAAATTCTTCTGGACCACCCACTTGTGGTTGCCACTGTAGTCTGACCGCAGATAAGATGGGGGTGAGTTTGGATAACCACAAACACTTTGGGTTCCCTGCCCCTCTAAGCAGCACTATTGTAAAAGTTTCCATTTGTTTAAAGCTGTTAAGTTTCAGCTTAATTTCTTATGCAGCAATAGATAACTAACATACCACCCGACCATGAAGCCAGAGACTTTCATTTCCACTGTCATCGGGCTTCACTTGTTATGGAGGGTGGGACACACACGGTGACAGCAACAGCATGAGTGCTCAGGTCATACGGGGCACCTGCCAATATCCGATTTACATTTTTCTCATCAAGGCTTCCCTGGTGGCGCAGTGGTTGAGAATCTGCCTGCCAATGCAGGGGACACAGGTTCGAGCCCTGGTCTGGGAAGATCCCACATGCCGCAGAGCAACTAGGGCCGTGAGCCACAACTACTGAGCCTGCGCGTCTGGAGCTTGTGCTCCGAAAACAGAGGCTGTGACGGTGAGAGGCCCACACACTGCGATGAAGAGTGGCCCCCACTCGCCACAACTAAAGAAAGCAATCGCACAGAAACGAAGACCCAACACAGCAAAAAAAAAAAAAAAAAAGTTAAAGGGCATTAAAAACAAACCAACCAAAAAGATATATGGGGGTAGGCGTTTTCTATCCCTGTTACAGAATGAGAAAACTGAGACTCAAACAGGGAAAATGACTTGCCCAAGGTGGCAAAGAAGGAAGAAGAGCCAGGCTGTAGATTCTGGTTCATCTGATGCCAGAGTCCTTTCCCCAACCACAGTGCCCACACCGCTACCAACTCAACTTCCTCCTCTGCTCCTCCCCCGTCCCCGTCTTTTCAGATGGACTGAGCTGAAACCTAGCCCTTCTGTGAAGCCTCCTGACACCACCGTTTGCCCTGCTCCCCTAGCCAGTCCCTCCGAAGGCAGCACACAGTTACAGACACAATCACGCCTTTAAGCCATCAATCCTCTGATGTGTCCCTCTTCCTCATCTCAGTTAATAGCATCTACTCAGTTGCTCAAACCCCAGCCTGCCCTGCCAACCTCCATCTGTCCTTTTCCTTACCAGCTCTCCCTGTGACGTGTGACCCATCAGCAAGTCTGAATCTACTTCTAACATGATCCCTAATCCTTGCGATCCTGGCCTCTTCACTGCTACTCCAGCCCAGGCCACCATCTCCGCTGAGAGCCTTCCAGCTACTCTCCAGGATTCCCGTCTTGCCGCCCACGGCACCCACACAGCAGCTAGAGCTTTTCACAGCCTCCCCTGGTTCCCCTGGGAGAGTCTGTGCTTTGCCACACTGTGGCCTGGAAGTGGGTCTCGGCCTCAGCAGGCTCCTCAGTGTGGCTTCTCCCCGCACCGCGCCATCCAGCTGCCACCGTCTGCCACTCCCTGTCACTCCCTCGGACTTGGCCACCTGCTGTACTTTCCTCATGTCACTTTGTGGTGGACACAAGGTCTGACTACTCAGTGGCCATTTCTGCTTCCTCTTCTTTTCCTGGCAAATGGGATTCCAGTTTGGATCGGGTGACAACAAATTTGAGGGAGCACACTGGTTCTCCCCACTCCTGGAACTGGGGGAAACACAACTTATGCTTTTGTCCTGGAGACAAATCTTGAGGGTCCGGGATAACGGTGGCCACTTCCCTTTCCACTGCCACGGATCAGTTTAGAAAGAGCACGGGCTACAGTTCTGGCCGAGGAGACGTGAGGGGCGTTCTGTTGGGCGCTGCTACAAGCTTTCCTCACTTTTAAAAAGGGGAACAAGGAAGGGAGGGAGCTGCTCTCTGCCCTGCACCCTCCGAAGGTTTGGGTGCTCCGCGTACAAGAGGGGATTCTTGATGCTGCTGCTGCAGCCGACTTGCAGACGCTGGCCACTGCTGGCAGGCCTTGACTTCACCGTGGAGCCACTGGCACCACCATGTGTCCTGAGAGCTTAAACCTACGCCAGCTCCTCTGTTATTACGGCCCAAAGCATACGCACTATAGATATCTAAACTCACCTTTTCGCTGCTTTATCACTCCTACCTTCCCGCTCCTAAAATGTAAGCTCTGTGAGGGGAGGGGCCTGTCCCTCCATCACTATGTCCCCATCACATGGACTGGGCATTGTCTGGCACAGCTACAGCAGGTGCTTGATGAATGCTGGCTGCATTAATGAATGAGGCTCTTCCAGGGCAGGGACTCAGTCACTGTGGCTTCTGGGAGCAGCAGGGGCTCAAAAGCCTTCGCTGGATTAACAGGCAGGGAAGGCAGAAAACAGCTGCTTAACAACCCAATTTAATAAGACATACAACTCAAAACGAACAAAAACAACCTAACAAAGGAGACGCAACAGGGCTGGAGGTGCCCGTCCCAAATTGCTGCCCACGCAGAGGGCCGATGCCAGCCCCTAGCTCGCCCTCCTCCTCCTACAGTTGGAAGGGCTCCACGGGACCCCTTGCCGTGACGGTGAGATCCACGTGGTCCTGAAGCCGGTGCCACTTCATGTGGGCATTCTAACCCTTGATCTTGCCAAACACCCTGAGGAGGCACCAGAGGACACAGGGGTCAGAGAAGGGGGAGGCGGGTAGCCCTGAGGGGGGCACCCCAGAGGGCTAAGGGCAGGCGATGTGGGAGCATCCAGGGAAAGGGCGGTACCTCTCACACTTCTGGCAGGGAAAGAAGCCCTGGCCCTTGCTGCTCCCCGGCAGCTCAGGGGTTCGCTTTGAGCTGGTGTTTGGGCTGGCGTTGGGAATGGACTCCCTCCTGTAACTTTCAGTAGTCCTCTGTAATTCGAGGGTTGGACGGTGGCTGGGTTTCCTCCGAGGGCTACGAGTGACCTGCACAGGGGGCAGAGGTGATGAAAGGGTGCTGACCGCCCCGCCGCCCTTCTAAGGGAGAAGCAGGTGTCCAGAGCGTCCAGACGTCGCAGGGTGCACGCCTCCACCGCCACCCAGCTTGGATGGACACCGGGCATCCATATCCGTGCTGAACTCCTGAAGCCCTACCCCGACACACTTTACCTTCGCTTCGATCCTGTCTGCTTCATCCAGCTCTCTCTTGACCCTCTTTTCCGGCACTGGGGCTCGGCCGCAGTCAAAATCGATCATTATTTTCTGCGTGTAGTAGTACTCGACACACTGGGCTACTGTTTTTGTCTGGACCTAGTGGAGGAAGACAGAAACCGGCTAAGGATAGTGCCTCAGGAGCAGGAGTGAGGATGGCCTTGATGCCCTAAATCCCCTCCCCATGGGGCCAGCGGCCACTTTTTGAAAGCCCTCCTGAAACGTCTCTCCCCTACGGCTTGGTATGCTCCTCTGCTATGGGGGACAGAGAATCACAAAGTCCTCCTGGGGATGAAGGAGTTCAGAGAGAAGCCACCAGAGTCAACACCATCTAAGCTCTGCACGCTCTGAGCAACAAGGCTGGCCCAGGAAGGCTTCTCTCCAGGACAACGCACACAAAGGTACACACGAGGACGCTCACTGTGATATCATGTGGAGCCACATGTCTACCGACTGGTACTAATTAAAGCAGAGAGTCCTTACATGGTGGATACCTCATAGCCTTATGTGACAGCTAGGCAGAGCCCTCCAAAAAACTGAAGAGGAAGGAATACTTACCAACTCAGTCCGTAAATTCAACATTTCTCTGATACCAAAGCCAGACAAAGATATTACAAGGAAAGAAGGCTACAGACCAATGTCCCTCATGAACATAGATGAAAAATTTTAAACAAAACTTTAATGAACAGAATTCAACAATATATATATATATATATATGGGTATATATATATATATATATATACACACACATATATATATATATATATGTATATATATATATATATATAAAGGACAACATACCATGACTAAGTGGAGCTCATCCCAGAAACGTGAGGTTGGTTTAACAATCGAAAATCAATGTAATTCATCATATTAAACTTAAAAAAGAGAAATCATATGAGCATCTTGATAGGTGCAGAAAAAGCATTTGATACAATCCAATGTCCATTCCTGATGGAAACTCTCAGCACAATAGGAATAGAAGGAACTTCTCTTCAACCTGATAAATGAGACCTACAAAATCCCTACAGCTAACGGTGGAGTGGTTTCCCCTCAAATATCATGAACAACACAAGGATTTACACTCTCACCACTTCTATTCAATACTGTACTGGTGGTTCTAGAGTGCAAAAAGGCAAGAAAAAAAGTAAAGGCATCCAGGTTGGAAAGGAAGAAAGAAAAGTGTCTTTATTTGCAGATGATATAACTGTCTATGTAGAAAATTCAGTGGAATCCACAAAAAAGTTACCAAAACTAGTAAGTTAGTTTGGCAACATTTCAGAACACAAGATCCATATAAAAATCAATTTTATTTCTATACATACTAGCAACAAACCATTGGAAACTGAAATAAAAAAGAACTCTATAACATCATAAAAAACACAAGTACTGGGCTTCCCTGGTGGCGCAGTGGTTGAGAGTCCGCCTGCCGATGCAAGGGACACGAGTTCGTGCAATGGTCCTGGAGGGATACCACGTGCCATGGAGCGGCGGGGCCCGTGAGCCATGGCCGCTGGGCCTGCGCGTCCGGAGCCTGTGCTCCGCGGCGGGAGAGGCCACAATGGTGAGAGGCCCGCATACCGCAAAAAAAAAAAAAAGAAAAACAAAACAGAAAAAAACCAAGCGCTTAGGAATAAATCTGACAAAAAGTATGCAACAACTGTACACTAAAAACTTCAAAACATTGCTGAAAAATTAAAGATTGAAATAGAGAGATATACCCTGTTCACGAGTCAGAAGACTCAATATTGTTAAGGTAACAACTCTCCCCAGTTGACGTAACGAGTCAAAAACAGTACCAATCAAGTTCCTAGCAGAAATTTTTATTTTGAAATTGTCAAGTTATTTCTAAAATTCATAGGGAATTAAAAAGGATGTAGAATACAAAAAATAACTTTGAAAAAGAATAACAAAGTTGAAGGACTAACATTTTCTAATTTCAAGACTTAGAATAAAGCTACAGTAATAAAGACAGTATGGGAATAGCTTAATAAAAGACAAACAGATCAATGGAACAGAATACAGGGTCCAGAAGTAGATGCATATATATACGGCCAACTGATATTTAACAAAGGTACAAAAGCAACTGAGTGGAGAAAGTATGGTCTTTCCAACAAAAGGTATTGGAATAAATATCCATATGCAAAAATGAACTCACCTCGCACCCCATACAAAAATAAACTTAAAATGGATCATAAATCTAGAAATAAAACCTAAAACTATAAAACCTCCAGAAGAAAACATAGGGGAAAATCTTTGTGACTTTGGGTTAGGCAAAGATTTCTTAGATACAACACGAAAAGCACAGTCTATAAAAGAGAAACTAGTAAGTTAGGCTTAAGCAAAATTTACAACTTTTCTTCAAAAGACACTGTTAGAAGACTGACAAATGGCATATGGGGAGAAAATATTTCCAAAGCATATATCTGGATAAAGGACTGGTGTTCAGAACAAAATAAGAACTCCTACAGCTCAATAAAAACACAGACACTCCAATAAAAACAGAGGCAAAAGATATGAACAGACAGCTCACCAGAGAAGGTGCACAGAGAGCAAAAAAACACAAAGATGCTCAGCATCATTAGTCATTAGGAAAATGGAGTCAGATGCTACTGTACACTCACTAGAATGGCTAAAATTAAAGAGACTTAGCATACCAAGTGTCGACGAGGGTGTGGAGCAACTGGACCTTTCATAACCTGCTGGTGGGAATGGGAAGTGGTAGAGCCACTTTGGAAAACAGTTTGGCAGTTTCTTAAAAAGTTAAACATACATCTAGTATAAGTTACCCTCATTCCCCTCCTAGGTATTTATAATCCCAACCACGTGGCCGCAAAAAAAAAGAAAATCCCCAGTACATGTGCGTACAAAGACTTGTATGTAAATGTGCAGAACAGCTTTATCTGTAGTCATCAGTAACTGGAAACCACCAACAGGTGGATGATTAAATGAACGGTGGTCCGTCCACACAGTGGTATACTCCTCAACAGTAAAGGGATGAACTATGGGTACACACGACAACATGGATGAATCTCAAAATCATTAGGTTGAGTGTAAGAAGCCAGACAAATCAGATCACATGCTGTATGATTATTCCATTTATATAAACCTCTAGAAAATGCAAACTAATTTAGAGAGACAGAAAGTAGACAAGAGTTGACTAGGAACCCGGGTGACAGGAAGGAAGGGTTGCAAAGGGGCAGGAGGGAACTTTTGGGGGTGACAGATATTCTCATTATCTTGATCATGGTGGTGGACTTACAAGTGTATAAATATGTCAAAAACATTAAATCTTACACTTTGATTATGTGCAATTTTGCGTACATCAAGTTAAAAAAAGAGCAAACTAATCAGCAGGATATTAAGTATATGATGTCATCCTTTTTTGAGAAAGTGCATATAGGTGTGTAAAATCCGTATGGGCAGTAAATACCTGTCAGGTTATCAATCACAAGTAGGATTGTGGGGAGGGGCCTGGAGGGCTTTATTTTGAACATGGGATTCATTTCTGTACCGTTTCAGGTTGTTCCAAGCAATGGCATTGTAGTTGTCAACTGTTCACAGCATGAGCAGAGTATCGCCCCTGACAGGCCCTGCAGTTCTAGCGCCTCGGCCGTGTGAAGGAGCCTTGTCTACACCAGCCTGCCATGTTCGCCTTACCATCTTGTGTATCAAGTAGAAGTCCTTCTTGTAGGCACAGAACGCCTTCTTAAAGAGCCTCTTCTCCATGGAGGTCCAGATGTCTGAACCTATGGGAGAAACAGCCAAGAGGAGGAAGGATGTTTCTCCTTCTGGGACCACAGCCACGGCCGAAGTGCAGACTCCCCTCCTTCTTCAGGCCACCGAGCGCCACTTATATGCCAAGATTTCTGCTAAGCCCCTTACTTGCTTTACCTCACACAATCCTCACAAAAACCTTAGCAGGTAGGGGCGATTACCATCCCCACTTGACAGGTGCAGCAACTTGAGGCTTCCTCTGGTTAAGAGACTTGCCAAGGGCAGGCGTGGGCCCCTGGTTGCCTGACTCCAAGGCTGGAGTGCTCAACTGGGAAACCTGAGCCCACCCCAACCTGGCACCCCCCTTCTGGCCAGGAAGAGCCCACGAGGGAACCAGTGGAAAGGGGAAGGTTGGATCCAACTAGAGAACAGCACCCACTGAGTCCCCCAGAGAGGACGGGCCCTTCTGGGAGGGCAGGTGCAGGCCCCAAGAGAACTCCGGGAGGCACGTGCAGAGCTTGCCATGGAAAGTGACTGGCTCGCAGGGGCCTCAGCCAGGCCAAAACCACGCGGGCAGCCACGCTCGTTACCTGTGTAGTGATAGTTGGCGAGAGGGTGAGTCCGTGGCTTCCGGGGTCCTCTCAGTAACAGGGTCTCCAGGGCAACCTGGAACGACAGGAGTGGTGGGCAACTCTCTGAGGGAGGGAAGGTGAGGTAGAGGCCCGCCTTCATTCTTTCATTCATTCAGAAAATATGTGCAGCCCTCCCTAAAGCCACCCCTACCCCAGGGCGACTCAAAGTGTGGTCGGTCTGTGGACTGGCCACTAGCTGTGAACCACTTGGGACACATTGCCTACAGCACTAAGCGGACTGTTGAGTGCAGCTGACGTTACCTTTTTCATAGCAAGATTTACTTGATGACGAAACAGTGTGTGGACTTATTCTGGCACAAGCTCCTTATTTCTTCAGGGAGCAGCATTTGGAGTGGCACTGCCCCCGCCCTACCCCATGTTATGGTCCTCATAGCACTAATCATTATCTATCACTTTTAAAAAATGTATTTCATGTGCTCACTCTCCTAAAATGTAAGCCCTGCAAAGAGAGGGCATTTGTCTTGCTCAACAGCGTAACCCCGGTCAGGACTCGCTATGCAGTTTGCAGGACCCAGCCGCAAAATGGAAACATGGGGCCCTGTGCTCAGAAACTATTAAGAATTTCAAGATGGTGGCAGCAGAGCATTAAACCAAGAATGGGCCCCTGAGCTGGCCCCAGCCTGATACCGTGACATCACCAGGTATCAGGAGGACCCAGTAAATGTGTGCTGATTACTCTGCTGAGCACCCACCACGTGCCAGCCACTGCCTCTCAGCTTGAGAAAAAGCACCATGTAGCCCTGACTCTTGGGTCTCCAACTCGGGTGCCGTGACTTCCTCTCCCACTACACACAGTTGGACTTCTTCATTTTCTAAACTTCAGGATTGTGAGGAGGGTCCTTGGAGGAGGCAGAGGCATTTCTGTTGCATCTGAGGTTTGCATACACCATTTTTAATCCAAAAGTTAATGTTCAGTAAATAAACCAGATGAATGCAGGCCCTGAGTTGGTTCTGCTAGGCACCGCCTCCCCAGTGCCGCGCTGAGATGAGGTAACGCTGGAGGAACCCTGGTGCTCTGCTGTCACCCCAGAGCAATAACTGATTGAGCCCGTATGTGTGCATTTCCCCTACGTTCAAAAGGACACCACCAGTCCCAAAGCGACCAGGGAGAAGGGTGGGTGGCCAGCCTTTGGTTCTCGTGAGCTGCAAAGCCCCAAGTAGAAGGCACGTGTCTTGCGCCTAGAGCCCCTGGCCCTAAGAGACCAGGGAGCTTCCCACAGCTCCTCTGAGCCCCCGCCTCGCCTGCACCGCACCTGGATGTTGCCCTGGGCTTCATGCAGGCAGTGCAGAGCGAGCTCCAGGTTGGTGCCCCCGCCCGGCATCACGCTGGAGCAGGCCACGTTGCAGAGCTCGGTCACTGTTTCCAGCAGGCAGCCCGGCAGCGAGAAGGAGAGGAGACACAGAGGGTCAGCAAGTGCCAGAGAGGAAACCTCCCCAACAGCACAGATGGGGTGGGGGGCTCCTGTCACCATCTCCCTCACCTCTCTGTTACAAGCAGGCTGAGGGAAGGGAGCGACAAGGAGGATGGGCAGAAACCCTGCTCCTGGCACCTGCTCTGGATGGCCTGGCCAGCTACTGGGTGAGAGGAGAGGTGGGGCAAGGGACTGCAGCACAGCAAAGCAGTCCTGCGCTGAAGGCCAGCTCTGCCCACCCCACCCCCGCCTGGGGATCACTGCTTCTTGGTCAAGGTGAGAACTGGGAGGAGAAACCCCTTGGACATGGAGGAGGGCTCTCGGGAACCTGGCCCCAAAGTCTCAGTCACCCCTATCCTGCGTCTTCGGGTTGGTCATCACATCTCCCCATGGCTTCCAGACCAGAGTAGCTACATGCTCGTCACTTCCAGCCAGTGATCTGTCCTGGAGCTCTGGGATCTCAGCCTGAAACTGGCTCCCTATGTTGATGTGTCTGAAATGAGGCCACACACACGGACATAAAAGGCATAGGTGTGTGACCAAGATGGGAAATACGAGAGAGATGTGCGGTGAGCCCTGCTCAGCAGGGCTGTGGAACCCACCTTTTGGCCATCTCTCAGACACAGGGAGTGCTCATCAGACCAATAGACACGCGCAGGTATTCCAGAGACCTCTTGAGGGATACTTCCTTCCTTCCTCCAATTTGCTTTATAGCCAGATTTCTGGCTTCAGGCGTTTGGGGTCTAGGGCACGGGAGGTATGTGCTGACACCTGGCATTCTTCTGTATCCACGGTAACATCCAAGCTACAAAAGAGTATCTCACTGTGCCATCATCAATTCTATCTAGAACCCCAGGGTGCTGGGCATTCTGTCCCCAGAGATCCAACTATGGTATGTCTGGACAGAAGGAATATTGGGGAAACACCTGGAAAAATCCACCACTTCTCTCCTAGGGAGGCTCTGGATCTAGACCTGACTTTCCCATGATGAAGGCTCCCTTGGGAAAAACTGACACTGGAATGCAAGGAGGGTAAAAGCATCCCCACATTGCAAGGACCCTCAGGTCCTAAGTCTGTTCCAACTCACGGTTCAGTGCTGATCTTGCTGTTGTCCTTCACCACATAGATGCCAAAAGAGCCATCCATGTGATCTGGAAAACACCCAAAGAAGAGCCTCAAGAAGACTGGCTACAACTGACCCATGAGGCCCTTTCTGCCTGCCTTTCTAGAGCAGCTAAAAGCAGGCTCTTCAAGATTGCATGGTATACACACACTACTGTATATAAAATAGATAATCAACAAGGACCTACTGTATAGCACAGGGAACTATACTCAATACTCTGTAATAACCTCTATGGGAAAAGAATCTAAAAAACAATAGATATGTGATTATGTATAACAAAATCACTTTGCTGTATACCTGAAACTAACACATTGTAAATCAACTCTAATCCAATATAAAATTGAAAATGGGAAAAAAAAGATTGCATGGTATGGAGTTTCCTCAAAAATTAAAAGTAGGACTACCATATCATGCAGCAAACCCACTTCTGGGTATTCATCCAAAAGAACTGCAGTCAAGACCTCAAAAAGATATCTGAACTCCCATGTTCACTCCAGCACCATTCATAATAGCCAAGATGTGGAAACAACCTAAATGTCCACTGACAGATGAGCACATAAAGGAAATGTGACATAAACATACAATGAAATACCATTTAGCCTTAAAAGGAAATTCTGCAATATGCAACAACATGGATGACCATTGAGGACATTATACTAAGTGACATAAGCCAGTGACAGAAAGAGAAATACTGCATGACTCCACTAATATAACGTACCTAAAGTAGTTGAATTCATATTGATAGAATCAAACAGTGGAATAGGGGTTACCAGGGGTTGGGGGAGTGGGAAATGGGAGGTTACTAATCAATGGGCATAAAGTTTCAATTAATCAAGCTCTAGAAATCTGCTGTATAACATTGTACCTATAGTCAACAATACTGTATTGCACACTTAAAACTTTGTTAAAAGAACAGATCACAGATTAACTGTTCACATCACAATAAAATAAAATAAAAAGATTGCATGGAATAGAAAAGGAATCTATGAACTTCTGGGTAAGATGGCGGAAGAGTAAGACGCGGACATCACCTACCTCCCCACACATACACCAGAAATACAGTTACATGTCGAACAACTACAGAACACCTACTGAACGCTGGCAGAAGACCCCAAACCTCCCAAAAGGCTCGCCCCGCACTCCGTGCCCCTCCCTCCCGCCCGGCCTGAGTGAGCCAGAGTCCCCGAAGAGGCTGCTCCTTTAACCGTGTCCTGTCTGAGCGAAGAGCAGACGCCCTCCGGCGACCCACACGCACAGGCGGGGCCAAATCCAAAGCTGAGACCCAGGAGCTGTGAGAACAAAGAAGAGAAAGGGAAACCTCTCCCAGCAGCCTCAGAAGCAGCGGATTAAAGCTCCACAATCAACTTGATGTACCCTGCATCTGTGGAATACATGAATAGACAACAAATCATCCCAAATTGAGGAGCCAGGAGTCAGTGCTGTGCCTCTGAGGTGGGAGAGCCAACTTCAGGACACTGGGCCACAAGAGACCTCCCAGCTCCACATAATATCAAACGGCGAAAATCTTCCAGAGATCTCCATCTCAACACCAGCACCCAGCTTCACTCAACGACCAGCAAGCTACAGTGCTGGACACCCTATGCCAAACAACTAGCAAGACAGGAACACAACGCCACCCATTAGCAGAGAGGTGGCCTAAAATCATAAAAAGTCCGCAGACACCCCAAAACACACCACCAGACCTGGACCTGCCCACCAGAAAGACAAGATCCAGCCTCATCCACCAGAACACAGGCACTAGTCCCCTCCACCAGGAAGCCTACACAACCCACTAAACCAACCTTAGCCACTGGGGACAGACACCAAAAACAACGGGAACTACGAACCTGCAGCCTGCAAAAAGGAGACCCCAAACACAGTAACATAAGCAAAATGAGAAGACAGAAAAACACACAGCAGGAGAAGGAGCAACATAAAAACCCACCAGACCTAACAAATGAAGAGGTAATAGGCAGTCTACCTGAAAAAGAATTCAGAATAATGATGGTAAAGATGATCCAAGATTCTATTTCCAAGATCCAAAATCTTGGAAATAGAATAGACAAAATGCAAGAAACAGTTAACAAGGACCTAGAAGAACTAAAGATGAATCAAGCATCGATTAAAAACACAATAAGTGAAATGAAAAATACTCTAGATGGGATCAATAGCAGAATAACTGAGGCAGAAGAACAGATAAGTGAGGTGGAAGATAAAATAGTGGAAATAACTGCTGCAGAGCAAAATAAAGAAAAAAGAATGAAAAGAACAGAGGACAGTCTCAGAGGTCTCTGGGACAACATTAAACGCACCAACATTCGAATTATAGGGGTTCCAGAAGAAGAAGAGAAAAAGAAAGGGACTGAGAAAATATTTGAAGAGATTCTAGTTGAAAACTTCCCTAATATGGGAGAGGAAATAGTTAATCAAGTCCAGGAGGCACAGAGAGTCCCATACAGAATAAATCCAAGGAGAAATACGCCAAGACACATATTAATCAAACTGTCAAAAATTAAACACAAAGAAATCATATGAAAAGCAGCAAGGCAAAAACAACAAATAACACACAAGGGAATCCCCATCAGGATAACAGCTCATCTCTCAGCAGAAACTCTACAAGCCAGAAGGGAGTGGCAGGACATAATTAAAGTGATGAAGGAGAAAAACCTGCAACCAAGATTACCCTACCCAGCAAGGATCTCATTCCGATTTGATGGAGAAATTAAAACGTTTACAGACAAGCAAAAGCTGAGAGAGTTCAGCACCACCAAACCAGCTTTACAACAAATGCTAAAGGAACTTCTCTAGGCAAGAAACACAACAGAAGGGAAAGACCTACAATAACGAACCCAAAACAATTAAGAAAATGGGAATAGGAACATACATATCGATAATTACCTTAAATGTAAATGGACTAAATGCTCCCACCAAAAGACACAGATTGGCTGAATGGATACAAAAACAAGACCCATATATATGCTGCCTACAAGAGACCCACTTCAGACCTAGAGACACATACAGACTGAAAGTAAGGGGATGGAAAAAGATATTCCATGCAAATGGAAACCAAAAGAAAGCTGGAGTAGCAATTCTCATATCAGACAAAATAGACTTTAAAATAAAGACTACTAGAAGAGACAAAGAAGGACACTACATAATGATCAAGGGATCGATTCAAGAAGAAGATATAACAATTGTAAATATTTATGCACCCAACATAGGAGCACCTCAATACATAAGGCAAATACTAACAGCCATAAAAGGAGAAATCGACAGTAACACACTCATAGTAGGGGACTTTAACACCCCACTTTCACCAATGGACAGATCATCCAAAATGAAAATAAATAAGGAAACACAAGCTTTAAATGATACATTAAACAAGATGGACTTAATTGATATTTATAGGACATTCCATCCAAAAACAACAGAATACACATTTTCCTCAAGTGCTCATGGAACATTCTCCAGGATAGATCATATCTTGGGTCACAAATCAAGCCTTGGTAAATTTAAGAAAATTGAAATTGTATCAAGTATCTTTTCCAACCACAATGCTATGAGACTAGATGTCAATCACAGGAAAAGAGCTGTAAAAAATACAAACACATGGAGGCTAAACAATACACTACTTAATAACGAAGTGATCACTGAAGAAATCAAAGAGGAAATTAAAAAATACCTAGAAACAAATGACAATGGAGACACGACGACCCAAAACCTATGGGATGCAGCAAAAGCAGTTCTAAGAGGGAAGTTTATAGCAATACAACCCCACCTTAAGAAACAGGAAACATCTCGAATAAACAACCTAACCTTGCAGCTAAAGCAATTAGAGAAAGAAGAACAAAAGCATCCCAAAGTTAGCAGAAGGAAAGAAATCATAAAAATCAGATCAGAAATAAATGAAAAAGAAATGAAGGAAACGATAGCAAAGATCAATAAAACTAAAAGCTGGTTCTTTGAGAAGGTAAACAAAATTGATAAACCATTAGCCAGACTCATCAAGAAAAAAAGGGAGAAGACTCAAATCAATAGAATTAGAAATGAAAAAGGAGAAGTAACAACTGACACTGCAGAAATACAAAAGATCATGAGAGATGACTATAAGCAACTCTATGCCAATAAAATGGACAACCTGGAAGAAATGGACAAATTCTTAGAAATGCACAACCTGCCAAGACTGAATCAGGAAGAAATAGAAAATATGAACAGACCAATCACAAGCACTGAAATTGAAACTGTGATAAAAAATCTTCCAACAAACAAAAGCCCAGGACCAGATGGCTTCACAGGCGAATTCTATCAAGCATTTAGAGAAGAGCTAACACCTATCCTTCTCAAACTCTTCCAAAATAGAGCAGAGGGAGGAACACTCCCAAACTCATTCTACGAGGCCACCATCACCTTGATACCAAAACCAGACAAGGATGTCACAAAGAAAGAAAACTACAGGCCAATATCACTGATGAACATAGATGCAAAAATCCTCAACAAAATACTAACAAACAGAATCCAACAGCACATTAAAAGGATCATACACCATGAACAAGTGGGGTTTATTCCAGGACTGCAAGGATTCTTCAATATATGCAAATCAATCAATGTGATACACCATATTAACAAATTGAAGGAGAAAAACCATACGATCATCTCAATAGATGCAGAGAAAGCTTTCGACAAAATTCAACACCCATTTATGATAAAAACCCTGCAGAAAGTAGGCATAGAGGGAACTTTCCTCAACATAATAAAGGCCATATATGACAAACCCACAGCCAGCATCGTCCTCAATGGTGAAAAACTGAAAGCATTTCCACTAAGATCAGGAACAAGACAAGGTTGCCCACTCTCACCACTCTTATTCAACCTAGTTTTGGAAGTTTTAGCCACAGCAATCAGAGAAGAAAAGGAAATAAAAGGAATCCAAATCAGAAAAGAAGAAGTAAAGCTGTAACTGTTTGCAGATGACATGATACTATACATAGAGAATCCTGAAGATGCTACCAGAAAACTACTAGAGCTAATCAATGAATTTGGTAAAGTTGCAGGATACAAAATTAATGCACAGAAATCTCTGGCATTCCTATATACTAATGATGAAAAATCTGAAAGTGAAATCAAGGAAACACTCCCATTTACCATTGCAACAAAAAGAATAAAATATCTAGGAATAAACCTACCTAAGGAGACAAAAGACCTGTATGCAGAAAATTATAAGACACTGATGAAAGAAATTAAAGATGATACAAATAGATGGAGAGATGTACCATGTTCTTGGATTGGAAGAATCAACATTGTGAAAATGACTCTACTACCCAAAGCAATCTACAGATTCAATGCAATCCCTATCAAACTACCACTGGCATTTTTCACTGAACTAGAACAAAAAATTTCACAATTTGTATGGAAACACAAAAGACCCCGAATAGCCAAAGCAATCTTGAGAACGAAAAATGGAGCTGGAGGAATCAGGCTCCCTGACTTCAGACTATACTACAAAGCTACAGTAATCAAGACAGTATGGTACTGGCACAAAAACAGAAAGATAGATCAATGGAACAGGATAGAAAGCCCAGAGATAAACCCACGGACATATGGTCACCTTATCTTTGATAAAGGAGGCAGGAATGTACAGTGGAGAAAGGACAGTCTCTTCAATAAGTGGTGCTGGGAAAACTGGACAGGGACATGTAAAAGTATGAGATTAGATCACTCCCTAACACCATACACAAAAATAAGCTCAAAATGGATTAAAGACCTAAATGTAAGGCCAGACACTATCAAACTCTTAGAGGAAAACATAGGCAGAACACTCTATGACATAAATCACAGCAAGATCCTTTTTGACCCACCTCCTAGAGAAATGGAAATAAAGACAAAAATAAACACATGGGACCTAATGAAACTTCAAAGCTTTGGCACAGCAAAGGAAACCATAAACAAGACGAAAAGACAACCCTCAGAATGGGAGAAAATATTTGCAAATGAAGCAACTGACAAAGGATTAATCTCCAAAATTTATAAGCAGCTCATGCAGCTCAATAACAAAAAAACAAACAACCCAATCCAAAAATGGGCAGAAGACCTAAATAGACATTTCTCCACAGAAGATATACAGACTGCCAACAAACACATGAAAGGATGCTCAACATCTTTACTCATTAGAGAAATGCAAATCAAAACTACAATGAGATATCATCTCACACCAGTCAGAATGGCCATCATCAAAACATCTAGAAACAATAAATGCTGGAGAGGGTGTGGAAAAAAGGGAACACTCTTGCACTACTGGTGGGAATGTGAATTGGTACAGCCACTATGGAGAACGGTATGGAGGTTCCTTAAAAAACTACAAATAGAACTACCATATGACCCAGCAATCCCACTACTGGGCATATACCCTGAGAAAACCATAATTCAAAAAGAGACATGTACCAAAATGTTGATAGCAGCCCTATTTACAATAGCCCGGAGATGGAAACAACCTAAGTGTCCATCATCGGATGAATGGGTAAAGAAGATGTGGCACATATATACAATGGAATATTACTCAGCCATAAAAAGAAATGAAATTGAGCTATTTGTAATGAGGTGGATGGACCTAGAGTCTGTCATACAGAGTGAAGTAAGTCAGAAAGAGAAAGACAAATACTGTATGCTGACACATATATATGGAATTTAAGAAAAAAAATGTCATGAAGAACATAGGGGTAAGACAGGAATAAAGACACAGACCTACTAGAGAATGGACTTGAGGATATGGGGAGGGGGAAGGGTAAGCTGTGACAAAGTGAAAGAGCGGCATGGACATATATACACTATCAAACGTAAGGTAGATAGCTAGTGGGAAGCAGCCGCATAGCACAGGGAGATCAGCTCGGTGCTTTGTGACCGCCTGGAGGGGTGGGATAGGGAGGGTGGGAGGGAGACGCAAAAGGGAGGGGATATGGGAACATATGTATATGTATAACTGATTAAATTTGTTATAAAGCAAAAAAAAAAATAAATAAATAAAAAATATTATTTTTGAAAAAAAAAACAAAAACAAAAAACTTACAACTTCTGTGCTTCAAAGGACATCATCAAGAAGTGAAAAGACAGAAGAAGAGAAAGAAGTGCAAATCATGTATCTGATAAGGTACTATGTATATTTCTGTATCTGTGATACATAATGAACTCTCACAGCTCAAAAATAAAATCACAACCCAATTTAAAAATGGGCAAAGACTCTGAAGGGACACTTATCCAAAGAGGATATACAAATGGCCAATAAACACATTAAAAGATGCTCAGGATTATTAGCCATCGGGGAAATGCAAATTAAACCATAATAAAATTATCATTTCCCACCCACTAAGGTGGCTGTAATCAAAAGAACCAACTGGACAATAACAAGTGTTGGTGAGGATGCAGAGAAACTGCAGGCCTCATACACTCTGGGTAGGGATATAAAACAGCACAGCTTTTTGGAAAAGTCTGGCACTTCCTCCAATAGAATTACCCTAGAGCCCAGCAATTCCCCTCCTAGGTATTTTACAAGAGAAATGAAAACATATGTCTAAACAATAATCTGTACACAAATGTTCATAGCAACGTTATCACAATGGCCAAGAAGTGAAAACAACCCACATATCTATCAGCTGATGAATGGATAAATAAAATATGGTGCATCCATACAATGGACAAGTTACCAGCGATAAAAAGGACTGAAGTTCTGACCTGTGCTACAGCACAGAGGAGCTCTGAGAACATCATGTGAAGTGAAAGAAGCAAAAGACAAAAAAGGCCACGCAGCATTATGATTCCAATCACATGAAGTGTCCAGAATAGGCAAATCCATGGAGACAGAAAGTAGATGCATGGTTGCCAGGGGCTGGGAGGGATGGAGAGATTGTGCGTGATAACCAAGGGTGTGGGGTTTCTTTCTGCGGTGATAAAAGTGTTTTGGCAAAGAGTGTCGATGGGTGCATGACCTTATAAACAGATAGAAAACCACTGGACGGTGCACTTCAAGATGGCGAATTAGATGGCACGTGAATATTAAAGCTATTAAAAAAAATAAGAGGTGGAGGTAGCTGTGGTGTGACAGGAAGGATGCTGGACCTCGGAACATCACGAAGAGACGTGGCCAAGCTCTCTGCGCCCAGGACCTCGTGGGCACGATGTGGGAGGACCCAAGCTGCTCCACAAGGGCGGACCGGCGCCATGCCTGCAGCAGGGGCCAAGTCAGACTTGTGGACCTGTGATTCACAACCAGAATAGACACAGCATTTCACGTACAAATATCAAGGGCAAAGGAGCTCTGCCTTTACATTCTCTGAAGAAGAGAAGGAGGCAAATCCAAAAGGAAGCGAAAGGCAGAAAGAAAGCAAATAGAAAAAGTTTAGTGAAGAAACATGACGCAAAGTGTCTCTGACAACTCTAAAGCCCTGCTCTGTTTTGTGTGTGTGTGTTGCAGGGCGGAGCGTGATGGGAGGAACCATCACTTCTCTGGAACTTCATTCCCCCCTCTGTAAACAAACTGCATCTGAGGATTTGCTGAGGTTAAATACAGTGCCTGGACAAGTCAGAAACACGGACACAGGTAAGGACGAGACTCTGCCCCCCGCATGGTCAGGTCCCGTGAGAGGGCCCTGGTACCTGGATCCTGTTGAATATCGTCAGCTTGGACTTGGAGTCCCAGGGGGGATCCGCTGGAGGCCTGGCTGACGACGAGAACGAGGCCATGGCTACCTGGCTTGGAGAAGCCCCACAGCACATATCCATTTTTACCTTCTCCTTCTCAAAGTCTGAAAAGGGCTGGGCCCTGGAGTTGCCAGAGAAGAGCCTGTAGCCTCCGCCCCAGGAGCAGGCCGGGCCCTCTCCACCTTTTGTGGCCCCGGAAGCCGTGCCATTCTCAGCCTGGGCCTGCTTCCCTGGGAGGTGGGCTCTGGATGGCTCCTCCCCTCCTAACTGGATCTGACGCAGGCTCCCGGGGGAGATGTCCCCCAGGTCCAAGGTCCCTTTCGAAGATCTCAACTGCTTAGCCAGAGAGGAGATGTCTGGCTTCCCAGGGGGGTCCAGGGACGACGCTGTGAGGGCAGGTGGAGCAGCAGCCACTTTTGGTCTTCCCTTTGTGTCCTGCCTCACGCTGCTGGGGGAGGCCTCTGTGGGGAAAGAGGGTGTGGATTTTCTCCTGTGGGCTAGGGATCCATCTGGCTCAGGGTTCACGGGGCCAGCATGGAGAGAGTCAACAGTGGGCGCCATAGGTGGGGGCTGCTGTGGCCACGGCACCTGCAGTGACTTCAGGGCAACTTGCTTGCCGTCGGGTGTGGGAAGCTGGGAGGAGGCGGCAGCCACCTGGGTGTGGGAGAAGATCCGCTGGGACTTGGTGATCATCTGGAACACCTGCATCTGCTCGTGGCTCACCAGAGACTCCTGAGACCTCAGGAACAGCTGCCGGAAGAGCGGCATGGCATCCGACGGGAGGCCGCTGTACATTGGGCCGTTCTGGGGTCCAGGCTCACCAGGGTTCTGCCACGAGAAGGAGTCGCAGTCGAACTTGCTCTTCTTGGAAGCCCAGGAGTCGTCTTCCCGGCTGGTGCTGGCATATCTGGGGTCACCCGAGGCTTACCCCGGTGCCTTCAGGAGCGTGGGAAGGAAAGGCAGCGTGTCCTCCACACCGGTGCCCCGGCTGTGTGAGGGCTCCCCCGCAGGGGAGTCACTGCTGAGCCCGGGGAAGGCCCGGAGCCCTCCTGGGACGGCACTGCAGAGGGCTTGTGGACGACAAACATACTGTTTCCTTTGCTCTTAGGGCAGCCCGACAGGTTTCAGAGCCACTGGAAACTGTGGCTTGATGGCTGGGAACTGGCGGGGACAGTCTGGCCATGGAACAGAGGCAGGCAGGCGGGCAGGGAGCGCCCTCGGGCCAGCCCTCCAGGGATGATGGGGGCTGGAGCAGCGGCAGCTCCGGCTCGGCTGGGTCGGGGCCGCTGTTCTCCGCTGCCCGTGAGTGGACGGCTGTGAACACGTCCGTGCCCGGCTCCTTCCGTGGGGGCCGGGGATCCTCGGGAACACCTCAGTGCCCAGGGCTCCTGTGGCCGCCGGGGTGCTGGCTGGGCCGCAGGAGGAGGACCCTGACGAGGGCAGGGAGGAACAGGCCGTGATCCTCCCTTCGCCGCTGTCTGAAGGCCCTCCCAGGGCTGGCCCGGGAGAAGGGATCTTCTGGCAGATGATGCTGCTCACGATACAGCGCAGGAGGTCTCGGTTGGACAAGAGGGAGATGGGGGATGGGGCTTCCGGGGGCACCAGGGACCACAGGCTCGCGGGTGCGGGCTGGCAGGCCACCTCGTGCACATGGGGTGAGTTCCCGCAGGGCTCCTCCTCCGGAGGGGCCTCCTTGAGGATGCACAGGCCGTGCTGGACCTCGTAGTGCTGGCGCACGGAGCGGTAGTCGCTGTAGCTCTTGCTGCAGCCCTGCTCAATGCACACAAAGGGCTTGGACTTCTGGTGGGTGAGCGTGTGCCCAGTCCTGGAATCACATGAGGAGAAAGTTAGTGGGTGTCTCGGCGTGGGTCACTAACTGCAGGAACCCAGGCGTGTCCCCAGGGGGCAGCAGCATCGCAACTCAGAAACTGTGCTCAGACCCTAGGAGGAAAGACCCCTGCTACGGCCAAAGCCCTCTGGAAGGGGGAGCTCTTGCCCTCACCCCTAAGCAAACCCCTAATCTGAGATTAAAAACATCAGTGGGAGTCAAGTCAGAGTTCCCCAAAGTGGGTTCCTAAGGAACACCAGGCTCCAGAGTTGCTCCCTGAGGACTTGGGCTCAGCTGGCAAGTAAGTTTGGGAAAAACACTCTTTACTTCTTGGAGGTTCCTAGGAGCAAACTGAAAAGCCACAGAGCAGATAAAGAGAGATCTGTTGAACTTTCCATGTCTCTCAAACTTATTTGCCCACAAAACCATGTTTTTAAAATAGACCCTTTTAGCATCCCCGAGAAGCAGAGAACCAGAGTTCTGAGAACAAACTTAAGGAAACGCTAACTTGGGGATGATCCTTCCTTGAACAAAGGAGTCTTTGCCTTCCCACAGGAGTCCTCTAGACAGCGACCTGGGAGCCCCACAGCAACAACAACAAAAAGCCAAATGCGCCTATAATGTCTGCAAATATAAAAGAATGCAAGTATGTAGTATATTTACATCATACGTATACCTGCATTAATATATTATAAATATAAACAAATGGGTAAATCACCCTCTGGGTTCCCAACAATCCTACTCCGGATGGTTCTAATCAATTGGACCCAGTAAATAATGAAACCCTTTCCCAAACGTGGACCCTTGGCCTCCATCTGAGGGAAGCAGCAGAGAGGGCATCCGGAGACCCACTTTCTAGCCCTAACTGTTACCAGCTTGTGACAGGAGTAAATCATTTCCCATCCTTAATGGCGAGAGGGGAGAGGATACAATGAAAGCGGGATTCATCGAAGCCTCAGTAAAGGCTGGGCGAGCTGTAAACATGCAAGGGATCGTCCTCTCCCACTTACGAGTCTCTCAGTTTGAAAGTCTGTCTCTTCTCCCTCGGCAGCAAGAAAAGCTTATCATTTCTAAGACATGAAGAACAAACGGAATTCTGCTCCTCTTACACTGAGCTTGCTTTTTAAAGTCAAATTTTGAAAAAAAATCGAGTTAATAAAAGGGGGAATTGAAACAGGAAAAAGGAGAGTGAACACTGCATTGCCATGTTCTAGAAACAGGCATTTCAGAACCCCTCACGCACTGGTGTTATCCCAAAATATATTCCTCATGGAGTGCATATCTGTTCTGCTCAGACACCTACCAGGGACTCTGAAACTTTCTCTACGCAGTTAGCCCAACTCCCTCCATGACAAAATTGCCTCTGGAGTGTGTTTTTAAAGCACATGGGTCCTGTCTGCAAATCGCAGCGGCGCTCTCCTCACTGGAGTGAATCTGGAGGCTGGAGAGGGCGGGCTGTCCGGGGCAGTGTAGGCCCTGCCCCCCGCCCCCAACAAACACTGGCCGTGGGAGGAGCACAGGTCGCACACACCTGGGACACCCGACGGTGCGGGGCGGTGCAGGTGGATGGGAGGGGATGCAAAAGAACCGGGAACACGCCCAGCCCCCAGCAGCCCCCTGAACAGACATCCCGACCAGACTCCTACATACAGGTGGTCCTGACGCTTAAAGGCCTTGCTGCAGATTTTGCACACGTGTCTCCTCTCCTGGCTGTGCGTCAGGTAGTGCTTGCTGAGAGGACTGGCGCTGCTGAACACCTTCCCGCAGAGGCTGCGGTCCAGGAGTGGGTTCTGAGGGGACCTGTGCTGCCGCTTTCCTCTCCTTGTGCTCCCAGACGTGGCCCTGCCTCCTTCGTTAGCCTCTTTGGGCACCTTGAGCACGCCTAGCCCCAGGTCTAGACAGAGGGAGAAAGCACAGGTTATGACATCCGGGGACATCGGAGCCCGGGCCGAAGCACTCTACCACCCTCAGACCAACTTCAGCAGCTGAGTCCAACTCAGGGAGTTGGCCGAGAACCCCAACTTCAGCAGCTTCACTCGCAGAGAAGACCAGGCTTAGCATCAGGTGAGGGGGAGAAGGGACCCTGGTCAAGCCACACCTCCAGGGCGGCACCCAATCTTGAAGCCACACTTGGGGGGTAAGGGAGGGGACAGCAACAGTCTGAGAGCTTCCAGGACAGAGTGACTCGACAGGCAGGACTTCATGACGGTAACATCAACAGCACACTTGCAAGTGCAATCCAGAAATGCACAATGCAAAATCTTAGAAAAGTTTAAGTCCTTTCTCCCAGCCAATTCCACTCTGGTTTTTTAATTAAGGAAATTAAGGCCGATCTGTACAAATTAACGGAGATCTTGCAGTGAACTGCAAGCGAGTTAACTGCAGCATTGTTTTTCCTGGTGAAATGTGAGAAACCACCTAATAACTGACACGAGGGCAGGTGGGTGACTGCATTCTGGTCTCAATGGTCTATGGCACAGGCATTTCAGATACAACTGTAGGAGAATATCCATTGACGTGAAAGGATGTTCATGCTGTACCACTAAGTGCTGTGCCACTAACAAGAGGATTGTTGAAAAACGGAATGACCTAGTCTTTAAAAGGGAAAAATAAATTTGAATAGAAACAAACAGAATGGGATTGATTGGTAGCATCATGGATCAACTTAATTTTCCTTTCCCTATATATCTGAATTTTCCATGTTTCTCTACTCCTTGGGTAAATGAGTAGTTTTTTTTTATAATTTCATTTTTGATTTTTTTCTTTGACCCATGAGTTATTTTAGAAGAGTGTTCTTTAGTTTCCAAATACTTGAAGACTTTTTTCTCTTATTTCTTTTACTTATTTATTTATTTTTGGCTGCATTGGGTCTTCATTGCTGTGCGTGGGCTTTCTCTAGTTGCGGCGAGTGGGGGCTACTCTTCGTTGCAGTGCGCGGGCTTCTCGTTGCAGTGGCTTCTCTTGTTGCAGAGCATGGGCTCTAGGCGTGCGGGCTTCAGTAGTTGTGGCTTGCGGGCGCTAGAGCGCAGGCTCACTAGTGGCGCATGGGCTTAGTTGCTCCGCGGCATGTGGGATCTTCCCGGACCAGGGCTCGAACCCGTGTCCCCTGCATTGGCAGGCAATTCTTAACCACTGTGCCACCAGGTTTTGATCCATCGCCTGGTCAAGTATCAGTGGGTTTTCCATGCCCTTGGCATAATTATTACTCGTGGAATATTTGCTCTCAAATGCATGTATAGATTACACACTCGTGTCCTGGATTGCCATCCCGGAAAGCATTTAAGAAACATCAGGTTCGGGACTTCCTTGGTGGTGCAGTGGTTGGGAGTCTGCCTGCCGATGCAGGGCCCTGGTCTGGGAAGATCCCACATGTCGCAGAGCAACTAGGCCCGTGAGCCACAACTACTGAGCCTGGGCGTCTGGAGCTTGTGCTCCGCAACGAGAGGCCGTGACGGTGAGAGGTCCGCGCACCGCGATGAAGAGTGGCCCCCGCTCGCCGCAACTAAAGAAAGCAATCGCACAGAAACGAAGGCCCAACACAGCAAAACAACAACAACAAGAAAAAGTTAAAGGGCATTAAAAACAAACCAACCAGATATATGTGGGTAGGCATTTTCCATCCCAGTTACAGAATGAGAAAACTGAGACTCAAACAGGGAAAATGACTTGCCCAAGGTGGCAAAGAAGGAAGAAGAGCCAGGCTGTAGATTCTGGTTCATCTGATGCCAGAGTCCTTTCCCCAACCACAGTGCCCGCACCGCTTCCAACTCAACTTCCTCCTCTGCTCCTCCTCCCTCCCCGTCTTTTCAGATGGACTGAACTGAAACCCGGCCCTTCTGTGAAGCCTCCTGACACCAGCGTTTGCCCTGCTCCCCTAGCCAGTCCCTCCGAAGGCAGCACACAGTTACAGACACAATCACGCCTTTAAGCCATCAATCCTCTGAGGTGTCCCTCTTCCTCATCTCAGTTATTAATAGCATCTACTCAGTTGCTCAAACCCCAGCCTGCCCTGCCAACCTCCATCTGTCCTTTTCCTTACCAGCTCTCCCTGTGATGTGTGACCCGTCAGCATGTCTGAATCTACTTCTAACATGATCCCTAATCCTTGCACTTCTGGCCTCTTCACTGCTACTCCAGCCCAGGCCACCATCTCCGCTGAGAGCCTTCCAGCTACTCTCCAGGATTCCCGTCTTGCCGCCCACGGCACCCTCACAGCAGCTAGAGCTTTGCACAGCCTCCCCTGGTTCCCGTGGCAGAGTCTGTGCTTTGCCGCACCGTGGCCTGGAAGTGGGTCTCAGCCTCAGCAGCCTCCTCAGTGTGGCTTCCCACCCCCGCGCCATCCACCTGCCAGCGTCTGCCACTCCCTGTCACTCCCTCGGACTTGGCCCCCTGCTGTACTTTCCTCATGTCGCTTTGTGGTGGACACAAGGTCTGACTCCCCAGTGGCTGTTTCTGCTTCCTCTTCTTTTCCTGGCAAATGGGATTCCAGTTTGGATCGGGTGACAAGAAATTTGAGGGAACACACTGGTTCTCCCCAGTCCTGGAACTGGGGAGAACCAGGGGGGAACACAACTTACGCTTCTGCCCTGGAGACAAATCTTGAGGGTCCGGGATAACGGTGGCCACTTCCCTTTCCACTGCCACGGATCAGTTTAGAAAGAGCACGGGCTACAGTTCTGGCCGAGGAGACGTGAGGGGCGTTCTGTTGGGCGCTGCTACAAGCTTTCCTCACTTTTAAAAAGGGGAACAAGGAAGGGAGGGAGCTGCTCTCTGCCCTGCACCCTCCGAAGGTTTGGGTGCTCCGCGTACAAGAGGGGATTCTTGATGCTGCTGCTGCAGCCGACTTGCAGACGCTGGCCACTGCTGGCAGGCCTTGACTTCACCGTGGAGCCACTGGCACCACCATGTGTCCTGAGAGCTTAAACCTACGCCAGCTCCTCTGTTATTACGGCCCAAAGCATACGCACTATAGATATCTAAACTCACCTTTTCGCTGCTTTATCACTCCTACCTTCCCGCTCCTAAAATGTAAGCTCTGTGAGGGGAGGGGCCTGTCCCTCCATCACTATGTCCCCATCACATGGACTGGGCATTGTCTGGCACAGCTACAGCAGGTGCTTGATGAATGCTGGCTGCATTCATGCATGAGGGTCCTCCAGGGCAGGGACTCAGTCACTGTGGCTTCTGGGAGCGGCAGGGGCTCAAAAGCCTTCGCTGGATCAACAGGCAGGGAAGCCAGAAGACAGCTTCTTAAGAAACAAATTTAATACTATATACAAGGGAAAACGTACAGAAACAACAAAGGAGACGCAACAGGGCTGGAGGTGCCCATCCCAACTAGCTGCCCACGCAGAGGGCCGATGCCAGCCCCTAGCTCGCCCTCCTCCTCCTACAGTTGGAAGGGCTCCACGGGCCACCTTGCCCTGGCGGTGGGATCCACGTGGTCCTGAAGCCGGTGCCACTTCATGTGGGCATTCCGACCCTTGATCTTGCCAAACACCCTGAGGAGGCACCAGAGGACACAGGGGTCAGAGCAGGGGGAGGCGGGTAGCCCTGAGGGGGGCACCCCAGAGGGCTGAGGGCAGGCAGTGTGGGAGCATCCAGGGAAAGGGCGGTACCTCTCACACTCCCGGCAGGGAAAGAAGCCCTGGCCCTTGCTGCTCCCCGGCAGCTCAGGGGTCCGCTTCGAGCCGGTGTTTGGGCTGGAGTTGGGGATGGACTCCCTCCTGTAACTCTCAGTAGTCCTCGGTAATTCGGGGGTGGGACGGTGGCTGGGTTTCCTCCGAGGGCTACGAGTGACCTGCACAGGGGGCAGAGGTGATGAAAGGGTGCTGACCGCCCCGCCGCCCTTCTAAGGGAGAAGCAGGTGTCCAGAGCGTCCAGACGTCGCGGGGTGCACCCCCCCACCGCCAGCCAGCTTGGATGGGCACCGGGGATCCAGATCCGTGCTGAACTCCTGAAGCCCTATCCCGAGACCCTCTACCTTCGCTTCTGTCCTGTCTGCTTCACCCAGCTCTCTCTTGACCCTCTTTTCCGGCACTGGGGCTCGGCCGCAGTCAAACTTGTTCATTTTCTTCTGCATGTAGTAGAACTCGACACACTGGGCTACTGTTTTTGTCTGGACCTAGTGGAGGAAGACAGAAACCGGCTAAGGACAGTGCCTCAGGAGTAGCAGTGAGTATGGCCTTGACGCCCTAAATTCCCTCCCCATGGGGCCAGCCGCCACTTTTTGAAAGCCCTCCTGAAACGTTTCTCCCCTACGGCTTGGTATGCTCCACTGCTATGGGGGACAGAGAATCACAAAGTCCTCCTGGGGATGAAGGAGTTCAGAGAGAAGCCACCAGAGTCAACACCATCTAAGCTCTGCACACTCTGAGCAACAAGGCTGGCCCAAGAAGGCTTGTCTCCAGGAAAACGCACACACGGTACACACGAGGACGCTCACTGTGACATCATGTGGAGCCACATGTCTACCGACTGGGACTAATTAAACCAGAGTGTCCTTACGTGTTGGATACCTCATAGCCTTATGTGACAGCTAGGCAGAGCCCTCCAAAAAACTGAAGAGGAAGGAATACTTCCCAACTCAGTCCGTAAGTTCAACATTTCTCTGATACCAAAGCCAGACAAAGATATTACAAGGAAAGAAGCCTACAGACCAATGTCCCTCATGAACATAGATGAAAATTTTTAAACAAAACTTTAACGAACAGAATCCAACAATATATATATGTGTATATATATATACGTGTATATATGTGTGTATATATATATATACAAATATATATATATATATATGTATGTATATATGTATACATATATATAAAGGACAATATACCATGACTAAGTGGAGCTCATCCCAGAAACATGAGGTTGGTTTAACAATCTTAAATCAATGTAATTCATCATATTAAACTTAAAAAAGAGAAATCATATGAGCATCTTGATAGGTGCAGAAAAAGCATTTGATACAATCCAATGTCCATTCCTGATGGAAACTCTCAGCACAATAGGAATAGAAGGAACTTCTCTTCAACCTGATAAATGAGACCTACAAAATCCCTACAGCTAACGGTGGAGTGGTTTCCCCTCAAATATCATGAACAACACAAGGATTTCCACTCTCATCACTTCTACTCAATACTGTACTGGTGGTTCTAGAGTGCAAAAAGGCAAGAAAAAAAGTAAAGGCATCCAGGTTGGAAAGGAAGAAAGAAAAGTGTCTTTATTTGCAGATGATGTGACTGTCTATGTAGAAAATTCAGTGGAATCCACAAAAAAGTTACCAAAACTAGTAAGTTAGTTTGGCAACATTTCAGAACACAAGATCCATATAAAAATCAATTTTATTTCTATACATACTAGCAACAAACCATTGGAAACTGAAATAAAAAAGAACTCTATAACATCATAAAAAACACAAGTACTGGGCTTCCCTGGTGGCGCAGTGGTTGAGAGTCCGCCTGCCGATGCAAGGGACACGAGTTCGTGCAATGGTCCTGGAGGGATCCCACGTGCCATGGAGCGGTGGGGCCCGTGAGCCATGGCCGCTGGGCCTGCGCGTCCGGAGCCTGTGCTCCGCGGCGGGAGAGGCCACAATGGTGAGAGGCCCGCATACCACAAAAAAAAAAAAAAAAGAAAAAAAAAACAGAAAAAAACAAGCGCTTAGGAATAAATCTGACAAAAAGTATGCAACAACTGTACACTAAAAACTTCAAAACATTGCTGAAAAATTAAAGATTGAAATAGAGAGATATACCCTGTTCACGAGTCAGAAGACTCAATATTGTTAAGGTAACAACTCTCCCCAGTTGACGTAACGAGTCAAAAACAGTACCAATCAAGTTCCTAGCAGAAATTTTTATTTTGAAATTGTCAAGTTATTTCTAAAATTCATAGGGAATTAAAAAGGATGTAGAATACAAAAAATAACTTTGAAAAAGAATAACAAAGTTGAAGGACTAACATTTTCTAATTTCAAGACTTAGAATAAAGCTACAGTAATAAAGACAGTATGGGAATAGCTTAATAAAAGACAAACAGATCAATGGAACAGAATACAGGGTCCAGAAGTAGATGCATATATATATGGCCAACTGATATTTAACAAAGGTACAAAAGCAACTGAGTGGAGAAAGTATGGTCTTTCCAACAAAAGGTATTGGAATAAATATCCATATGCAAAAATGAACTCACCTCGCACCCCATACAAAAATAAACTTAAAATGGATCATAAATCTAGAAATAAAACCTAAAACTATAAAACCTCCAGAAGAAAACATAGGGGAAAATCTTTGTGACTTTGGGTTAGGCAAAGATTTCTTAGATACAACACGAAAAGCACAGTCTATAAAAGAGAAACTAGTAAGTTAGGCTTAAGCAAAATTTACAACTTTTCTTCAAAAGACACTGTTAGAAGACTGACAAATGGCATATTGGGAGAAAATATTTCCAAAGCATATATCTGGATAAAGGACTGGTGTTCAGAACAAAATAAGAACTCCTACAGCTCAATAAAAACACAGACACTCCAATAAAAACAGAGGCAAAAGATATGAACAGACAGCTCACCAGAGAAGGTGCACAGAGAGCAAAAAAACACAAAGATGCTCAGCATCATTAGTCATTAGGAAAATGGAGTCAGATGCGACTGTACACTCATTAGAATGGCTAAAATTAAAGAGACTTAGCATACCAAGTGTCGACGAGGGTGTGGAGCAACTGGACCTTTCATAACCTGCTGGTGGGAATGGGAAGTGGTAGAGCCACTTTGGAAAACAGTTTGGCAGTTTCTTAAAAAGTTAAACATACATCTACTATAAGTTACCCTCATTCCCCTCCTAGGTATTTATAATCCCAACCCCGTGTCCGCAAAAAAAAAAAAAAAAAAAAAAAAAAAAAAAAAAAAACAGTACATGTCCGTACAAAGACTTGTATGTAAATCTGCAGAGCAGCTTTATCTGTAGTCATCAGTAACTGGAAACCACCAACAGGTGGATGATTAAATGAACGGTGGTCCGTCCACACAGTGGTATACTCCTCAACAGTAAAGGGATGAACTATGGGTACACACGACAACATGGATGAATCTCAAAATCATTAGGTTGAGTGTAAGAAGCCAGACAAAGCAGATCACGTGCTGTATGATTATTCCATTTATATAAACCTCTAGAAAATGCAAACTAATTTAGAGTGACAGAAAGTAGACAAGAGTTGACTAGGGACCCGGGTGGCAGGAAGGAAGGGTTGCAAAGGGGCAAGAGGGAACTTTTGGGGGTGAAGAATACTCTCATTATCTCGATCATCGTGTTGGTCTTACAAGTGTATAACTATGTCAAAAACATTAAATCTCACACTTCGATTATGTGCAATTTTGCGTACATCAAGTTAAAAAAAAGAGCAAACTAATCAGCAGGATATTAAGTATATGATGTCATCCTTTTTTGAGAAAGTGCATATAGGTGTGTAAAATCCGTATGGGCAATAAATACCTGTCAGGTTATCAAATCAGAAGTAGGATTGTGGGGAGGGGTCTGGAGGGCTTTATTTTGAACATGGGATTCATTTCTCTACCGTTTCAGGTTGTTCCAAGCAATGGCATTGTAGTTGTCAACTGTTCACAGCATGAGCAGAGTATCGCCCCTGAAAGGCCCTGCAGTTCTAGCGCCTCGGCCGTGTGAAGGAGCCTTGTCTACACCAGCCTGCCATGTTCGCCTTACCATCTTGTGTATCAAGTAGAAGTCCTTCTTGTAGGCACGGAACGCCTTCTTAAAGAGCCTCTTCTCCATGGAGGTCCAGATGTCCGAACCTATTGGAGAAACAGCCAAGAGGAGGAAGGATGTTTCTCCTTCTGGGACCACAGCCACGGCTGAAGTGCAGACTCCCCTCCTTTTTCAGGCCACCGAGCGCCACTTATATGCCAAGATTTCTGCTAAGCCCCTTACTTGCTTTATCTCACACAATCCTCACAAAAACCTTAGCAGGTAGGGGCGATTACCATCCCCACTTGACAGGTGCAGCAACTTGAGGCTTCCTCTGCTTAAGAGACTTGCCAAGGGCAGGCGTGGGCCCCTGGTTGCCTGACTCCAAGGCTGGAGTGCTCAACTGGGAAACCTGAGCCCACCCCAACCTGGCACCCCCCTTCTGGCCAGGAAGAGCCCACGAGGGAACCAGTGGAAAGGGGAAGGTTGGATCCAACTAGAGAACAGCACCCACTGAGTCCCCCAGAGAGGACGGGCCCTTCTGGGAGGGCAGGTGCAGGCCCCAAGAGAACTCCGGGAGGCACGTGCAGAGCTTGCCATGGAAAGTGACTGGCTCGCAGGGGCCTCAGCCAGGCCAAAACCACGCGGGCAGCCACGCTCGTTACCTGTGTAGTGATAGTCGGCGAGAGGGTGAGTCCGTGGCTTCTGGGGTCCTCTCAGTAACAGGGTCTCCAGGGCAACCTGGAACGACAGGAGTGGTGGGCAACTCTCTGAGGGAGGGAAGGTGAGGTAGAGGCCCACCTTCATTCTTTCATCCAATCAGAAAATATGTGCAGCCCTCCCTAAAGCCACCCCTACCCCAGGGCGACTCAAAGTGTGGTCGGTCTGTGGACTGGCCACCAGCTGTGAACCACTTGGGACACATTGCCTACAGCACTAAGCGGACTGTTGAGTGCAGCTGACGTTACCTTTTTCATAGCAAGATTTACTTGATGACGAAACAGTGTGTGGACTTATTCTGGCACAAGCTCCTTATTTCTTCAGGGAGCAGCATTTGGAGTGGCACTGCCCCTGCCCTACCCCATGTTATGGTCCTCATAGCACTAATCATTATCTATCACTTTTAAAAAATGTATTTCATGTGTTCACTCTCCTAAAATGTAAGCCCTGCAAAGAGAGGGCATTTGTCTTGCTCAACAGCGTAACCCCGGTCAGGACTCGCTATGCAGTTTGCAGGACCCAGCGCAAAATGGAAACACGGGGCCCTGTGCTCAGAAACTATTAAGAATTTCAAGATGGTGGCAGCAGAGCATTAAACCAAGAATGGGCCCCTGAGCTGGCCCCAGCCTGATACCGTGACATCACCAGGTATCAGGAGGACCCAGTAAATGTGTGCTGATTACTCTGCTGAGCACCCACCACGTGCCAGCCACTGCCTCTCAGCTTGAGAAAAAGCACCATGTAGCCCTGACTCTTGGGTCTCCAACTCGGGTGACGTGACTTCCTCTCCCACTACACACAGTTGGACTTCTTCATTTTCTAAACTTCAGGATTGTGAGGAGGGTCCTTGGAGGAGGCAGAGGCATTTCTGTTGCATCAGAGGTTTGCATACACCATTTTTAATCCAAAAGTTAATGTTCAGTAAATAAACCAGATGAATGCAGGCCCTGAGTTGGTTCTGCTAGGCACCGCCTCCCCAGTGCCGCGCTGAGATGAGGTAACGCTGGAGGAACCCTGGTGCTCTGCTGTCACCCCAGAGCAATAACTGATTGAGCCCGTATGTGTGCATTTCCCCTACGTTCAAAAGGACACCACCAGTCCCAAAGCGACCAGGGAGAAGGGTGGGTGGCCAGCCTTTGGTTCTCGTGAGCTGCAAAGCCCCAAGTAGAAGGCACGTGTCTTGCGCCTAGAGCCCCTGGCCCTAAGAGACCAGGGAGCTTCCCACAGCTCCTCTGAGCCCCCGCCTCGCCTGCACCGCACCTGGATGTTGCCCTGGGCTTCATGCAGGCAGTGCAGAGCGAGCTCCAGGTTGGTGCCCCCGCCCGGCATCACGCTGGAGCAGGCCACGTTGCAGAGCTCGGTCACTGTTTCCAGCAGGCAGCCCGGCAGCGAGAAGGAGAGGAGACACAGAGGGTCAGCAAGTGCCAGAGAGGAAACCTCCCCAACAGCACAGATGGGGTGGGGGGCTCCTGTCACCATCTCCCTCACCTCTCTGTTACAAGCAGGCTGAGGGAAGGGAGCGACAAGGAGGATGGGCAGAAACCCTGCTCCTGGCACCTGCTCTGGATGGCCTGGCCAGCTACTGGGTGAGAGGAGAGGTGGGGCAAGGGACTGCAGCACAGCAAAGCAGTCCTGCGCTGAAGGCCAGCTCTGCCCACCCCACCCCCGCCTGGGGATCACTGCTTCTTGGTCAAGGTGAGAACTGGGAGGAGAAACCCCTTGGACATGGAGGAGGGCTCTCGGGAACCTGGCCCCAAAGTCTCAGTCACCCCTATCCTGCGTCTTCGGGTTGGTCATCACATCTCCCCATGGCTTCCAGACCAGAGTAGCTACATGCTCGTCACTTCCAGCCAGTGATCTGTCCTGGAGCTCTGGGATCTCAGCCTGAAACTGGCTCCCTATGTTGATGTGTCTGAAATGAGGCCACACACACGGACATAAAAGGCATAGGTGTGTGACCAAGATGGGAAATACAAGAGAGATGTGTGGTGAGCCCTGCTCAGCAGGGCTGTGGAACCCACCTCTTGGCCATCTCTCAGACACAGGGAGTGCTCATCAGCCCAGTAGACACGCACTGGTATTCCAGAGACCTCTTGAGGGATACACTTCCTTCCTTCCTCCAATTTGCTTTTTCGCCAGATTTCTGGCTTCAGGCGTTTGGGGTCTAGGACAGGGGAGGTATGTGCTGATACCTGGCATTCTTCTGTATCCAAGGGAACATCCAAGCTACAAAACAGTATCTCACTGCGCCATCACCAATTCTATCTAGAACCCCAGGGTGCTGGGCATTCTGTCTGCAGACATCCAACTATGGTATGTCTGGACAGAAGGAATATTGGGGAAACACTTGAAAAAATCCACCACTTCTCTCCTAGAGAGGTTCTGGGTCTAGACCTGACTTTCCCGTGATGAAGGCTCCCTTGGGAAAAACCTCGACACTGGAATGCAAGGAGGGTAAAAGCATCCCCACATTGCAAGGACCCTCAGGTTCTAAGTCTGTTCCAATTCACGGTTCAGTGCTGATCTTGCTGTTGTCCTTCACCACATTGATGCCAAAAGAGCCGTCCATGTGATCTGGAAAACACCCAAAGAAGAGCCTCAAGGAGACTGGCTACAACTGACCCATGAGGCCCTTTTTGCCTGCCTTTCCAGAGCAGCTAAAAGCAGGCTCTTCAAGATTGCATGGTATACACACACTACTGTATATAAAATAGATCATCAAAAAGGACCTACTGTATAGCACAGGGAACTATACTCAATACTCTGTAATAACCTATATGGGAAAAGAATCTAAAAAACAATAGATATGTGATTATGTATAACAAAATCACTTTGCTGTATACCTGAAACTAACACATTGTAAATCAACTCTAATCCAATATAAAATTGAAAATTGGAAAAAAAATATTGCATGGTATGGAGTTTCCTCAAAAATTAAAAGTAGGACTACCATATCATGCAGCAAACCCACTTCTGGGTATTCATCCAAAAGAACTGCAGTCAGGACCTCAAAAAGATATCTGAACTCCCATGTTCACTCCAGCACCATTCATAATAGCCAAGATGTGGAAACAACCTAAATGTCCACTGACAGATGAGCACATAAAGGTAATGTGACATCAACATACAATGAAATACCATTTAGCCTTAAAAAGAAATTCTGCAATATGCAACAACATGGATGACCATTGAGGACATTATACTAAGTGACATAAGCCAGTCACAGAAAGAGAAATACTGCATGACTCCACTTATATAACGTATCTAAAGTAGTTGAATTCATATTGATAGAATCAAAGAGTGGAATAGGGGTTACCAGGGGTTGGGGCAGTGGGAAATGGGAGGTTACTAATCAATGGGCATAAAGTTTCAATTAATCAAGCTCTAGAAATCTGCTGTATAACATTGTACCTATAGTCAACAATACTGTATTGCACACTTAAATCTTTGTTAAAAGGGCAGATCACAGATTAACTGTTCACATCACAATAAAATAAAATAAAAAGATTGCATGGAAGTGGGATAAGACTTCTGAAAATGTAGAGTAAGGAACTCGGCAAAACAACAGATTTACTGACAAAAATCATTGAAAAAGAAAAAAAAAGAACAGTAAGCCAAAGTCTCTGCACGTTGTCCTAAAGGCATACAGCATTTTAAGAAATACTCATTCAAGAAAACCTACTAAATCTCGGGAAGAACAGTGAGAGTCTGTGGCACTGGAGCCATGGCCCACCCCCTTACCCACCTAGCCCCCAGCTCTTTGTAACGGAAGCTCTACCCAGGTAGGTGCAGCCAAGGAGATGGGGGCTGCTTCTTCCCCTGGCTCCCATGCTTAAAGAATTAAAGCAAGATAAAATAAAAATTTGTCATCAAAGAGAAAATGCCATCAAGAGATGGAAATTAGTTTTTAAAAAGATACAAATGTGGACTTCCCTGGCGGTCCAGTGGTTAAGACTCCATGCTTCCACTGCAGGGGGCATGGGTGTGATCCCTAGTAGAGGAAGTAAGATCCTGCATGCTGTGCGATGCAGCCAAAAAAAAGAAGAACCAAATGGAAATAGTTCAGGGGTTAAAAAAGTACAATAACCAAAATAAGGCTCAACAGTAGATCTGAGCTGGCAGAAGAAACGATCAGCAAACCTGAAGATAGAACAATGGAGACTATGAAATCTGAAGAACAGAGAGAAAAAGATATAGGAAAGTGAAGAGAGCCTCAGAGAAATGTGAGATGTCATTACATGCAACAATATATATGTATTGGGAGTACCAGAAAGAGGGGAGAAAGGGACAGAATATTTAAAGTATTAATGGCTGAAAATTTCCCAACGTTGATGAAAAACAATGTGTATATCCAGCAAACTCTACAAACTCCAAGAAAGATTAAACACAAAGAGCTCTACATCCAGACATAACACAGGCAAAATGTGGAAAGCAAAAATAAAGATAAGATCTTGAAAGCAAAAAGGGAAAAACAATTTGTTACATACAAGGGCACTACAGTAAAATTAACAGCTAACTTTTTAAGAGAAACGATGTAGGTTACAAGGCAATGGGATAATATATTCAAATTACTGAAAGTAAAAAAGTGTTAACCAAGTATCTTATATTCAGCAAATTATCTTGCAAAAATGAAGGGAAAATAAAGACACTCCCAGATAAATAAAAACTGAGGATACCTGTTGCTGGCAGACCTGCCTTACAAGAAATATTAAAGGTGAAATATTATTCAGCCCGCAAAAAGGAACAAAGTACTGATACATACTGCAACTTGGATGAAACCTAAAAACATCATGCTAACTAAAAGAAGGCATTCATAAAGGACCACATACTGTATGATTCCACTCACATGAAATATGCAGAATAGCCACATCGATAGAGACAAAGTAGATTAGTCGTTACCCACGGCTGGGGATGGGGAGGATGGAAAGGAGGGACTGCTAATAAGTACAGGGCTTCTTTTGGGGATGATGAAAATTTCTGAAAACTGATGGTAGTGATGGTTGCACAGCTCTGTGAATATACTAAAAACCATTGAATTCTATACTTTAAAGGGATGAATTGTATGGTATGTGAATTATATATCCCTAATAAAAATAAATAGTAAAGAAAGTCCTTCAGATTGAAAGCAAATGACATCAGATGGTAACTTGAATCCAAACCAAAAAAAAAAAAAAGCGAAGCGCTAGTAAATATGGGTAACTATAAAAATCACTATGATTACATATTTCTTTTCTTTTTTTAATGGCCTTAAAAATAACTGCATAAAACAATATGTATTGTGGTCCTGTAACATATAGAAATATAATATATGTGACAGTAACTGCACAAGGAGCACAGCTGCATTGGAGTAAAGGAATATCACCTCAGACAGTAACTCAAATCCACAAGAATAAATGAAGAGATCAGAAATGGTAAATAAGAAGGTTAATATAACAACCTCTATAAATCATGCTTGCTTTCCTTTATCCGCTCAGTGTTTTTACACAAAATAAAATTATATAAAGCAATAAACATGACCAGTACGGTATTACTGGGTCTCTCACATATAATAGCAAAAGAGTTAGAAGGAATAGAGCTAGATAGGAGCAGTGTTTCTATATTTCACTGTTAATGAGTTATTACACATCCTAACAGATTCTGATAAGACATATATTTTAAGTCCTAGAGCAACCACTAAGAAATGACTAAGAAACAGTGAAAAATTAACGGAATTAAAATGTCACACTAGAAAATACTCACTTAATACAAAAGAAAGCAGGAAAGGAGGAACAGAGGGAGAAAAAGACATGTAACGTATAGAAAATAGAAAGCAAAATGGCAGATGTAAATCCAACCATATCAATATAACATTAAACAAGAATGGATTAAACAAACCAATCAAAAGGCAGAGTTTGTAAGACTGGATAAAAAACACATGATCCACCTAATGGTGTCTAGAGGTAACATGCTTTATTTTCAAAGACACAAATAGGCTGAAAGTAAAAGAAGAGAAAAATATATACCAAGCAAACAACAACCAAAAAAGAGAATGGAATGGCTATACTAATGTCAGGCACATTAGACTTTAAAACCAAAAATATTACTAGAGATAATGATAAAATTATTGTAATAATGACAAATGATGTCACAATCACATCCTAATGATAAAAGGTCAAGCCGTGAGGAAGATGTGACAATTACAAACATATACACACCTACAAACAGACCCCCAAAATACACCAAGCAACAAACGACAGAACTGAAGGATGAAATAAACCATTAAAAAATAATAGTTGGAGATTTCAATACTTTCAACAGTGGATAGGGCAACTAGGCAGAAGATCAACAAGGAAATTGAAACTAACTAGACAAAACAGACAAAATACAGCATTCCACCAAACATCAGTAGAATACATTCTTCTCAAATTCACATGGAACATTCTTCAAGACAGACCGGATTCTAGCCCATATAACATGCCTCAATAAATTTTAAATTTTAAAATAAATTTAAGGGAATTCCCTGGCGGTCCAGTCATTAGGACTCCACGCTTCCGCTGCAGGGGGCATGGGTTCGACCCCTGGTGGGGGAACTAAGATCCTGCAAACCGCACAGCACAGCCAAAATAAATAAATAAATAAATAAAATAAATTAAATTGAAAAAGAAACAACGTATGTACTCTGACCAAAAGAGAATTAGATTACAAATCAATAAAAGGCAGCAATTTGGAAAATTCACAAATATGTGAAAATTAAGCAACACACTCTTTAACAGTCAGTGTATTAAACAGGAAGTGGAATGATAAATTAGAAAATACTTTAGCTGAATGAATATAAAAACACAACATACTAAAACTTACAAAATGTAGCTAAAGCAATGTTCAGAAGGAAATCTATAGCTGTAAAATATCTGTATTAAAAAAGAAGAAACATCTCAAATCATTTATGGTCAACTGACTTTCCACAAAGGTAGCAAGACAGGGCTTCCCTGGTGGCGCAGTGGTTGAGAGTCTGCCTGCCGATGCAGGGGACATGGGTTCGTGCCCTGGTCTGGGAAGATCTCACATGCCGCGGAGCGGCTGGGCCCGTGAGCCATGGCTGCTGAGCCTGAGTATCCGGAGCCTGTGCTCCACAACGGGTGAGGACACAAACAGTGAGAGGCCCACGTACCACAAAACAAACAAACAAACAAACACCTCACAATGAGCTACCACTTCACACCCACTAGGATGGGTGTAATAAAAAAGACAGCTAAGAAGTGTGAGCAAGGATGTGGAGAAACTGCAACTTTCATACAATGCTGGTGGAAATTTAATATGACCCGGCCATTTTGCAAAGCAGTCTGGCAGTTCCTTAAATGGTTAGACATAGTTACCCTTTGACCCAGCAATTCCACTCTGAGTTATATACCCAAGAGAAATGAGGACTTATGTCCAACAAAAACGTACACATAAATGTTCTTAACAGCACTGTTTGCAAGAGCCAAAGGACACAAACAACCCAAATGCTCGTCAACTGATGAATGGATAAATAAAATGTTGTCTATCCAGAGAATTCAATATCATTCATCCATAAAAAGAAATGAAGCACTGATGCATACTACAACATGAACCTTGACAACATTATTCTAAGTGAACAAACTAGACACAGAATGTCACGTATTTGATGATTCCAATTACATGAAATGTCCAGAATAGGGAGACCCGTAGAAAAAGTAGGTTGGTAGACTGGTGGTTGCCCAGGGCTGAGGAGTTGGGGGCTACAGGGCCTGTGTGTCACCGCTCGTGGATATAATCTTCTGGGGTGATGAAAATGCTCTAGAATTAGATTGTGGGATGGGTGTACAATCCTACGAATACACTAAAAAATCACTGGACACTTTAAATGGGTGATTCATATGGCATGTGAATTATACCTCAATAAAGCTGTTTAAACAATTACTCGAAAGGGCAGGCAGAAGGGTGCTCAGGCTAAATGGCGTCTATTTTCTTTCTGGCTACAAAGTCATAAGCACCTAGAAGGCTGCTGGTCCCAGATGGTCCTGGGATAGTTCTGAACAGCAACGGGACCCCCAGAGCAGACCCAGGCGTAGGCCAGAGAGAATGGCTGGACCAAATTCTACAGGGGGCGGGGGTCTGGCCCCCCGCAGGCCCATCATGGGGCGATCAAGCTCACTCACCAAGCATGGCGCTGATGAGCCTGTCGGGACGGGCCCGGGCAGATGTGGAACAGAGAGTGTTGAAATACAGCCCAGAGCCCTCCCGGATGGGGCTGAGCATCGGGGGCAGTGTGTAGGGAGGTCACTGGGACAGTCCCTTCAGGAGGTGGTCCATCAGGAACACGGGCGAGCGCAGGCAGCTCTGGCGGCATCCTCCCGGGCCCGGCTCCCCAGACATGGAGGGCGGAGGAGGGATGAGCAGTGCCTTGGGCCGTGGGAGCTTCTTCCGCTTCCTGTGTTGGCTGCTCTCCTTGCTGTCTCTCTCTTCCCCGTCCTTCTCCTGTCCCTGGAGAAGAAGAGACTTCAGAACCACGGGGGTCACCTGAGGCCACCGGCCCCAAAGCTCAGACATCAAGATGGCCTGAGAGTGGGAAAGGGTACTGACCAGCCAAATGCACACCCAGCATGGCCATGCCCAGAGTCCTCAGCGCAGGAAGCCGGGCAGGGCCACCACGCCTGAGCCAGACTCCAGACCCTAAGCCGGGCGACATTTGACGCTGGGGCCTTCTCAGGCACCCACCCCCACCCCAAGGAGAGGCCCTCACTCAGACCATTTTGGAAACTCATATCCGTTGTTAAAGTGACTGGCACTTAAAGTGTGGGGGCCAGACGGATGCAACAGCATGACAAAAGGAAAACCTGTTGCCCTCAAAATGACAGCAGCTCCTGGGAGACAAACAGTGGGCTCCATGCACCCCGTACCCGAGTCCAGCATGGACTTCTCCAGGTGGGGTCTTCCAGCACAGGCTGAAGAGACGACGGCTTGAGCTTGCTACACTCTCTCTTACCTCCACGCAATCTCCCCTCCTCTCTGCCCATCTTACCCCTCCTCATCCTCCAGCTCTCAGCTGCAACGCCCCCTTCCTCGGGCAGGGTCTCTGGTGCCCTTGGGGCTCCCACAGCTCCCTCTCCCAGCCCGGCCCGTTCTGGGTCGTCAGTGTCCGGGGATGGGTCTATCTACTCCGCTGGGCTGGGAGCCCCAAGAGACGGGGGCAGGCCTGTTGTGGTCGCTGCAGTGTCCCCAGCCCTGCCCAGCACAGGGCCAGACACAAAGGAAGTTCACTGGAGGTTGAATGGATGAATGAACACGCAAATCAAGCTCTTCTGGAGTCAGGATTTGGGGGCTTTTCTCACAGCTCCCACTGGCAGCTGGAAAGCAGCTGGAAGGAAGTGCACCCACCTTGCTCCCCAGGGGATGGTTCGCTGGAGCCACTGGCACCGAAACAGGGACCACCAAAGGGGCGGCGGTCATGTTGTCCAAGGACTTCCTGCCTCCCGGGGAACTCTGCCTGTGCCCTTCTGGCCTCAGCACCTGTCTTTGTGGCTTGCAAAACTCCATGCCACACACCTACACACAGAGAAGAGCCAGCCCTTTAAGAGACACAGTACGTAGGGAGCAAGGGGCCCCTCCAGAGCAGCACAGCCCAGACTCCCGGCCCCCAGCCAGGCTCCCTGCAGGAGGACGGCTCCATCCTGAGATGAATGGCAGCTTCGCGCCCCTTCACCTGCGGCTCCTGCTTCCCTCGAGGTGACGGCCACTGGTCGCTGTGAAAACACATGTGGCTGCTCAGCCCTCTCTCTGTATAAAACTTCTGGCTGCAATTCTTGCAGACGTAAGTGCTCCTTGGCTCTGCCCAGTCTGTGGGACCACCACTGTGCTGGTTCCTGTGGGGAAGAAAGGGAGAATGGGACTCCGTCCCCAAACACTGATCCTCTGACAGACAGCTTTGGACGAACCCTAAAGAAATGGACATGATGCCCCCGATTCTCCGTGGCCTGGTGCTCACCCCTTCAGGAGTGAAGCATCCAGAGCTCGCTCACCCAGGGCCAGCACATCAAAGCCACCAGAGTTCTCCCGAGGGCCTTCTGAACTTACCAGCCACCCGCCATGTTCTCCTCCTTCATCGGGTGGGGGAGCCGGTAGATATTTCCACCCTGAAGACGAAAATACATCTGAGCCAACATATCAGAAATGAGATGCAAGAGTGAAAACTATAAGACTTGGAAGAAAACACAGGTATAATTCTTGGTGACCCTGGAGTAAGCAGTGGTTTCTTGGATGACTCCAAAACCAAACAAAAGACAGACGTATTGGACTTCATCAAAACTTACAACTTCTGTGCTTCAGAGGACATCATCAAGAAGTGAAAAGACAGAATAAGAGAAAAAAGTTGCAAATCATGTATCTGATAAGGGACTATGTATATTTCTGTATCAGTGATACATAATGAACTCTCACAGCTCAAAACTAAAATCACAACCCAATTTAAAAATGGGCAAAGGGTCTGAATAGACACTTACCCAAAGAGGATATACAAATGGCCATTAAAAGATGCTCAGGATTATTAGCCATCGGGGAAATGCAAATTAAACTATAATGAGATTATCATTTCCCACCCACTAAGGTGAACCAACTGGACAAGAACAAGTGTTGGTGAGGATGCAGAGAAACTGCAGGCCTCATACACTCTGGGTAGGGATATAAAACAGCACAGCTTTTTGGGAAACTCTGGCACTTCCTCCAATAGAATTACCCTAGAGCCCAGCAATTCCCCTCCAAGGTATTTCCCAAGAGAAATGAAAACATATGTCTAAACAATAATCTGTACACAAATGTTCATAGCACCGTTATCACAATGGCCAAGAAGGGAAAACAACCCAAATATCTATCATCTGATGAATGGATAAATAAAATGTGGTGTTTCCATACAATGCACAAGTTACCAGCGATAAAAAGGAGTGAAGTTCTGACCCGTGCTACAGCACAGAGGAACTCTGAGAACATCAGGTTAAGTGAAAGAAGCAAAAGACACAAAAGGCCACGCACCGTTAGGATTCCAGTCACATGAAGTGTCCAGAATAGGCAAATCCATGGAGACAGAAAGTAGATGCATGGTTGCCAGGGGCTGGGAGGGATGGAGAGATTGCGGGTGACAACCAACGGTGTGGGGTTTCTTTTTGCGGTGATGAAAGTGTATTGGCAAAGAGTGGCGATGCGAGCACGACCTCGTAAACAAACTAAAAACTACTGGATGGTGCACTTCAAGATGGCGAATTAGATGGCACGTGAATATTAAAGCTGTGGGAAAAAAAAAAGAGGAGGAGGTAGCTGTGGTGCGACAGGAAGGATGCTGGACCTCGGAACATCACGAAGAGACGTGGCCAAGCTCTCTGCGCCCAGGACCTCGTGGGCACGATGTGGGAGGACCCAAGCTGCTCCAAAAGGGCGGACCAGTGCCAGGCCTGCAGTAGGGGCCAAGTCGGACTTGTGGACCTGTGATTCACAACCAGAATAGACACAGCATTTCACGTACAAATATCAAGGGTAAAGGAGCTCTGCCTTTACATTCTCTGAAGAAGTGAAGGAGGCAAATCCAAAAGGAAGTGAAAGGCAGAAAGAAAGCAAATAGAAAAAGCTTAGTGAAGAAACATGATGCAAAGTGTCTCTGACAACTCTAAAGCCCTGTTCTGTTGTGTGTGTGTTGCAGGGCGGAGGGTGATGGGAGGAACCATCCCTTCTCTGGAACTTCATTCGCCCCTCTGTAAATAAACTGCATCTGAGGATTTGCTGAGGTTAAATACAGTGCCTGGACAAGTCAGAAACACGGACACAGGTAAGGACGAGACTCTGCCCCCCGCATGGTCAGGTCCCGTGAGAGGGCCCTGGTACCTGGATCCTGTTGAGTATCATCAGCTTGGACTTGTGGAGTCCCAGGGGGGATCCACTGGAGGCCCGGCCAACGACGAGAAGGAGGCCATGGCTACCTGGCTTGGAGAAGCTGCACAGCAAATATCCACTTTCACTTTCTCCTTCCGGAAGTGCTGGACCCCGGAGTTGCCAGAGAAGAGCCTGTAGCCTCCGCCCCAGGAGCAGGCCGGGCCCTCTCCACCTTTTGTGGCCCCGGAAGCCGTGCCATTCTCAGCCTGGGCCTGCTTCCCTGGGAGGTGGGCTCTGGATGGCTCCTCCCCTCCTAACTGGGTCTGATGCAGGCCCCGAGGGAGAAGATGTCCCTAGGTCCAAGGTCCCTTTCGAGGATCGCAACTGCTTGGCCAGAGAGGAGATGTCTGGGTTTCCAGGAGGATCCAGGGACGCCGCCGTGGGGGCAGGTGGAGCAGCAGCCACTTTTGGTCTTCCCTTTGGGTCCTGGCTCACGCTGCTGGGGGAGGGCTCTGTGGGTAAAGCGGGTGTGGATTTTCTCCTGCGGGCTAGGGACCCCTCTGGATCAGGGTTCATGGGGCCAGCATGGAGAGAGGCAACAGTGGGTGCCACAGGTGGGGGTTGCTGTGGCCACGGCCCCTGCAGTGACTTCAGGGCAACTTGCTTGCCGTCGGGTGTGGGAAGCTGGGAGGAGGCGGCGGCCACCTGGGTGTGGGAGAAGATCCGCTGGGACTTGGTGATCATCTGGAACACCTGCATCTGCTCGTGGCTCACCAGAGACTCCTGAGCCTTCAGGACCAGCTGCTGGAAGAGCGGTGTGGCATCCGACGGGAGGCCGCTGGACTTCTGGCCGTCCTGGGGGCCAGGCTCACCAGGGTTCTGCCACGAGAAGGAGTCGCAGTCGAACTTGCTCTTCTTGGAAGCCCAGGAGTCGTCTTCCCCGCTGGTGCTGACATATCTGGGGTCGCCCGAGGCCTCCCCCTGGGCCTTCAGGAGCGTGGGAGGGAAAGACGGCGTGTCCTCCAGACTGGTGCACTGGCTGGGTGAGGGCTCCCCAGCAGGGGAGTCGCTGCTGAGCCCGGGGCCCGGCTCGGAGCCCTCCCGGGACGGCACTGCAGAGGGCTTGTGGACGACAAACATACTGTTTCCTTTGCTCTTAGGGCAGCCCAACGGGTTTCAGAGCCACTGGAAACTGTGGCTTGATGGCTGGGAACTGGCGGGGACAGTCTGGTCATGGAACAGAGGCAGGCAGGCGGGCAGGGAGCGCCCTCGGGCCAGCCCTCCAGAGATGATGCGGGCTGGAGCAGCGGCAGCTCCGGCTCGGCTGGGTCGGGGCCGCTGTTCTCCGCTGCCCGTGAGTGGACGGCTGTGAACACGTCCGTGCCCGGCTCCTTCCGTGGGGGCCGGGGATCCTCGGGAACACCTCAGTGCCCAGGGCTCCTGGGGCCGCCGGGGTGCTGGCTGGGCCGCAGGAGGAGGACCCTGACGAGGGCAGGGAGGAACAGGCCGTGATCCTCCCTTCGCCGCTGTCTGAAGGCCCTCCCAGGGCTGGCCCGGGAGAAGGGATCTTCTGGCAGATGATGCTGCTCACGATACAGCGCATGAGGTCTCGGTTGGACAAGAGGGAGATGGGGGATGGGGCTTCCGGGGGCACCAGGGACCACAGGCTCGCGGGTGCGGGCTGGCAGGCCACCTCGTGCACACGGGGTGAGTTCCCGCAGGGCTCCTCCTCCGGAGGGGCCTCCTTGAGGATGCACAGGCCGTGCTGGACCTCGTAGTGCTGGCGCACGGAGCGGTAGTCGCTGTAGCTCTTGCTGCAGCCCTGCTCAATGCACACAAAGGGCTTGGACTTCTGGTGGGTGAGCGTGTGCCCAGTCCTGGAATCACATGAGGAGAAAGTTAGTGGGTGTCTCGGCGTGGGTCACTAACTGCAGGAACCCAGGCGTGTCCCCAGGGGGCAGCAGCATCGCAACTCAGAAACTGTGCTCAGACCCTAGGAGGAAAGACCCCTGCTACGGCCAAAGCCCTCTGGAAGGGGGAGCTCTTGCCCTCACCCCTAAGCAAACCCCTAATATGAGATTAAAAACATCAGTGGGAGTCAAGTCAGAGTTCCCCAAAGTGGGTTCCTAAGGAACACCAGGCTCCAGAGTTGCTCCCTGAGGACTTGGGCTCAGCTGGCAAATAAGTCTGGGAAAAACACTCTTTACTTCTTGGAGGTTCCTAGGAGCAAACTGAAAAGCCACAGAGCAGATAAAGAGAGATCTGTTGAACTTTCCATGTCTCTCAAACTTATTTGCCCACAAAACCATGCTTTTAAAATAGACCCTTTTAGCATCCCCGAGAAGCAGAGAACCAGAGTTCTGAGAACAAACTTAAGGAAACGCTAACTTGGGGATGATCCTTCCTTGAACAAAGGAGTCTTTGCCTTCCCACAGGAGTCCTCTAGACAGCGACCTGGGAGCCCCACAGCAACAACAACAAAAAGCCAAATGCGCCTATAATGTCTGCAAATATAAAAGAATGCAAGTATGTAGTATATTTACATCATACGTATACCTGCATTAATATATTATAAATATAAACAAATGGGTAAATCACCCTCTGGGTTCCCAACAATCCTACTCCGGATGGTTCTAATCAATTGGACCCAGTAAATAATGAAACCCTTTCCCAAACGTGGACCCTTGGCCTCCATCTGAGGGAAGCAGCAGAGAGGGCATCCGGAGACCCACTTTCTAGCCCTAACTGTTACCAGCTTGTGACAGGAGTAAATCATTTCCCATCCTTAATGGCGAGAGGGGAGAGGATACAATGAAAGCGGGATTCATCGAAGCCTCAGTAAAGGCTGGGCGAGCTGTAAACATGCAAGGGATCGTCCTCTCCCACTTACGAGTCTCTCAGTTTGAAAGTCTGTCTCTTCTCCCTCGGCAGCAAGAAAAGCTTATCATTTCTAAGACATGAAGAACAAACGGAATTCTGCTCCTCTTACACTGAGCTTGCTTTTTAAAGTCAAATTTTGAAAAAAAATCGAGTTAATAAAAGGGGGAATTGAAACAGGAAAAAAGAGAGTGAACACTGCATTGCCATGTTCTAGAAACAGGCATTTCAGAACCCCTCACGCCCTGGTGTTATCCCAACATATATTCCTCATGGAGTGCATATCTGTTCTGCTCAGACACCTACCAGGGACTCTGAAACTTTCTCTACGCAGTTAGCCCAACTCCCTCCATGACAAAATTGCCTCTGGAGTGTGTTTTTAAAGCACATGGGTCCTGTCTGCAAATCGCAGCGGCGCTCTCCTCACTGGAGTGAATCTGGAGGCTGGGGAGGGCGGGCTGTCCGGGGCAGTGTAGGCCCTGCCCCCCGCCCCCAACAAACACTGGCCGTGGGAGGAGCACAGGTCGCACACACCTGGGACACCCGACGGTGCGGGGCGGTGCAGGTGGATGGGAGGGGATGCAAAAGAACCGGGAACACGCCCAGCCCCCAGCAGCCCCCTGAACAGACATCCCGACCAGACTCCTACATACAGGTGGTCCTGACGCTTAAAGGCCTTGCTGCAGATTTTGCACACGTGTCTCCTCTCCTGGCTGTGCGTCAGGTAGTGCTTGCTGAGAGGACTGGCGCTGCTGAACACCTTCCCGCAGAGGCTGCGGTCCAGGAGTGGGTTCTGAGGGGACCTGTGCTGCCGCTTTCCTCTCCTTGTGCTCCCAGACGTGGCCCTGCCTCCTTCGTTAGCCTCTTTGGGCACCTTGAGCACGCCTAGCCCCAGGTCTAGACAGAGGGAGAAAGCACAGGTTATGACATCCGGGGACATCGGAGCCCGGGCCGAAGCACTCTACCACCCTCAGACCAACTTCAGCAGCTGAGTCCAACTCAGGGAGTTGGCCGAGAACCCCAACTTCAGCAGCTTCACTCGCAGAGAAGACCAGGCTTAGCACCAGGTGAGGGGGAGAAGGGACCCTGGTCAAGCCACACCTCCAGGGCGGCACCCAATCTTGAAGCCACACTTGGGGGTAAGGGAGGGGACAGCAACAGTCTGAGAGCTTCCAGGACAGAGTGACTCGACAGGCAGGACTTCATGACGGTAACATCAACAGCACGCTTGCAAGTGCAATCCAGAAATGCACAATGCAAAATCTTAGAAAAGTTTAAGTCCTTTCTCCCAGCCAATTCCACTCTGGTTTTTTAATTAAGGAAATTAAGACCGATCTGTACAAATTAACGGAGATCTTGCAGTGAACTGCAAGCGAGTTAACTGCAGCATTGTTTTTCCTGGTGAAATGTGAGAAACCACCTAATAACTGACACGAGGGCAGGTGGGTGACTGCATTCTGGTCTCAATGGTCTATGGCGCAGGCATTTCAGATACAACTGTAGGAGAATATCCATTGACGTGAAAGGATGTTCATGCTGTACCACTAAGTGCTGTGCCACTAACAAGAGGATTGTTGAAAAACGGAATGACCTAGTCTTTAAAAGGGAAAAATAAATTTGAATAGAAACAAACAGAATGGGATTGATTGGTAGCATCATGGATCAACTTAATTTTCCTTTCCCTATATATCTGAATTTTCCATGTTTCTCTACTCCTTGGGTAAATGAGTAGTTTTTTTTTATAATTTCATTTTTGATTTTTTTCTTTGACCCATGAGTTATTTTAGAAGAGTGTTCTTTAGTTTCCAAATACTTGAAGACTTTTTTCTCTTATTTCTTTTACTTATTTATTTATTTTTGGCTGCATTGGGTCTTCATTGCTGTGCGTGGGCTTTCTCTAGTTGCGGCGAGTGGGGGCTACTCTTCGTTGCAGTGCGCGGGCTTCTCGTTGCAGTGGCTTCTCTTGTTGCAGAGCATGGGCTCTAGGCATGCGGGCTTCAGTAGTTGTGGCTTGCGGGCGCTAGAGCGCAGGCTCACTAGTGGCGCATGGGCTTAGTTGCTCCGCGGCATGTGGGATCTTCCCGGACCAGGGCTCGAACCCGTGTCCCCTGCATTGGCAGGCAATTCTTAACCACTGTGCCACCAGGTTTTGATCCATCGCCTGGTCAAGTATCAGTGGGTTTTCCATGCCCTTGGCATAATTATTACTCGTGGAATATTTGCTCTCAAATGCATGTATAGATTACACACTCGTGTCCTGGATTGCCATCCCGGAAAGCATTTAAGAAACATCAGGTTCGGGACTTCCTTGGTGGTGCAGTGGTTGGGAGTCTGCCTGCCGATGCAGGGCCCTGGTCTGGGAAGATCCCACATGTCGCAGAGCAACTAGGCCCGTGAGCCACAACTACTGAGCCTGGGCGTCTGGAGCTTGTGCTCCGCAACGAGAGGCCGTGACGGTGAGAGGTCCGCGCACCGCGATGAAGAGTGGCCCCCGCTCGCCGCAACTAAAGAAAGCAATCGCACAGAAACGAAGGCCCAACACAGCAAAACAACAACAACAAGAAAAAGTTAAAGGGCATTAAAAACAAACCAACCAGATATATGTGGGTAGGCATTTTCCATCCCAGTTACAGAATGAGAAAACTGAGACTCAAACAGGGAAAATGACTTGCCCAAGGTGGCAAAGGAAGGAAGAAGAGCCAGGCTGTAGATTCTGGTTCATCTGATGCCAGAGTCCTTTCCCCAACCACAGTGCCCGCACCGCTTCCAACTCAACTTCCTCCTCTGCTCCTCCTCCCTCCCCGTCTTTTCAGATGGACTGAACTGAAACCTGGCCCTTCTGTGAAGCCTCCTGACACCAGCGTTTGCCCTGCTCCCCTAGCCAGTCCCTCCGAAGGCAGCACACAGTTACAGACACAATCACGCCTTTAAGCCATCAATCCTCTGAGGTGTCCCTCTTCCTCCTCTCAGTTATTAATAGCATCTACTCAGTTGCTCAAACCCCAGCCTGCCCTGCCAACCTCCATCTGTCCTTTTCCTTACCAGCTCTCCCTGTGATGTGTGACCCGTCAGCATGTCTGAATCTACTTCTAATATGATCCCTAATCCTTGCGCTTCTGGCCTCTTCACTGCTACTCCAGCCCAGGCCACCATCTCCGCTGAGAGCCTTCCAGCTACTCTCCAGGATTCCCGTCTTGCTGCCCACGGCACCCTCACAGCAGCTAGAGCTTTGCACAGCCTCCCCTGGTTCCCGTGGCAGAGTCTGTGCTTTGCCGCACCGTGGCCTGGAAGTGGGTCTCAGCCTCAGCAGCCTCCTCAGTGTGGCTTCCCACCCCCGCGCCATCCACCTGCCAGCGTCTGCCACTCCCTGTCACTCCCTCGGACTTGGCCCCCTGCTGTACTTTCCTCGTGTCGCTTTGTGGTGGACACAAGGTCTGACTCCCCAGTGGCTGTTTCTGCTTCCTCTTCTTTTCCTGGCAAATGGGATTCCAGTTTGGATCGGGTGACAAGAAATTTGAGGGAACACACTGGTTCTCCCCAGTCCTGGAACTGGGGAGAACCAGGGGGGAACACAACTTACGCTTCTGCCCTGGAGACAAATCTTGAGGGTCCGGGATAACGGTGGCCACTTCCCTTTCCACTGCCACGGATCAGTTTAGAAAGAGCACGGGCTACAGTTCTGGCCGAGGAGACGTGAGGGGCGTTCTGTTGGGCGCTGCTACAAGCTTTCCTCACTTTTAAAAAGGGGAACAAGGAAGGGAGGGAGCTGCTCTCTGCCCTGCACCCTCCGAAGGTTTGGGTGCTCCGCGTACAAGAGGGGATTCTTGCTGCTGCTGCTGCAGCCGACTTGCAGACGCTGGCCACTGCTGGCAGGCCTTGACTTCACCGTGGAGCCACTGGCACCACCACGTGTCCTGAGAGCTTAAACCTACGCCGACTCCTCTGTTATTACGGCCCAAAGCATATGCACTATAGATATCTAAACTCACCTTTTTGCTGCTTTATCACTCCTACCTTCCCGCTCCTAAAATGTAAGCTCTGTGAGGGGAGGGGCCTGTCCCTCCATCACTATGTCCCCATCACGTGGACTGGGCATTGTCTGGCACAGCTACAGCAGGTGCTTGATGAATGCTGGCTGCATTCATGCATGAGGGTCCTCCAGGGCAGGGACTCAGTCACTGTGGCTTCTGGGAGCGGCAGGGGCTCAAAAGCCTTCGCTGGATCAACAGGCAGGGAAGCCAGAAGACAGCTTCTTAAGAAACAAATTTAATACTATATACAAGGGAAAACGTACAGAAACAACAAAGGAGACGCAACAGGGCTGGAGGAGCCCATCCCAACTAGCTGCCCACGCAGAGGGCCGATGCCAGCCCCTAGCTCGCCCTCCTCCTCCTACAGTTGGAAGGGCTCCACGGGCCACCTTGCCCTGGCGGTGGGATCCACGTGGTCCTGAAGCCGGTGCCACTTCATGTGGGCATTCCGACCCTTGATCTTGCCAAACACCCTGAGGAGGCACCAGAGGACACAGGGGTCAGAGCAGGGGGAGGCGGGTAGCCCTGAGGGGGGCACCCCAGAGGGCTGAGGGCAGGCGGTGTGGGAGCATCCAGGGAAAGGGCGGTACCTCTCACACTCCCGGCAGGGAAAGAAGCCCTGGCCCTTGCTGCTCCCCGGCAGCTCAGGGGTCCGCTTCGAGCCGGTGTTTGGGCTGGAGTTGGGGATGGACTCCCTCCTGTAACTCTCAGTAGTCCTCGGTAATTCGGGGGTGGGACGGTGGCTGGGTTTCCTCCGAGGGCTACGAGTGACCTGCACAGGGGGCAGAGGTGATGAAAGGGTGCTGACCGCCCCGCCGCCCTTCTAAGGGAGAAGCAGGTGTCCAGAGCGTCCAGACGTCGCGGGGTGCACCCCCCCACCGCCAGCCAGCTTGGATGGGCACCGGGCATCCAGATCCGTGCTGAACTCCTGAAGCCCTATCCCGAGACCCTCTACCTTCGCTTCTGTCCTGTCTGCTTCACCCAGCTCTCTCTTGACCCTCTTTTCCGGCACTGGGGCTCGGCCGCAGTCAAACTTGTTCATTTTCTTCTGCATGTAGTAGAACTCGACACACTGGGCTACTGTTTTTGTCTGGACCTAGTGGAGGAAGACAGAAACCGGCTAAGGACAGTGCCTCAGGAGTAGCAGTGAGTATGGCCTTGACGCCCTAAATCCCCTCCCCATGGGGCCAGCCGCCACTTTTTGAAAGCCCTCCTGAAACGTTTCTCCCCTACGGCTTGGTATGCTCCACTGCTACGGGGGACAGAGAATCACAAAGTCCTCCTGGGGATGAAGGAGTTCAGAGAGAAGCCACCAGAGTCAACACCATCTAAGCTCTGCACGCTCTGAGCAACAAGGCTGGCCCAAGAAGGCTTCTCTCCAGGAAAACGCACACACGGTACACACGAGGACGCTCACTGTGACATCATGTGGAGCCACATGTCTACCGACTGGGACTAATTAAACCAGAGTGTCCTTACGTGGTGGATACCTCATAGCCTTATGTGACAGCTAGGCAGAGCCCTCCAAAAAACTGAAGAGGAAGGAATACTTCCCAACTCAGTCCGTAAGTTCAACATTTCTCTGATACCAAAGCCAGACAAAGATATTACAAGGAAAGAAGCCTACAGACCCAATGTCCCTCATGAACATAGATGAAAATTTTTAAACAAAACTTTAACGAACAGAATCCAACAATATATATATGTGTATATATATATACGTGTATATATGTGTATATATATATATATACAAATATATATATATATATATATGTATATATGTATATATATATAAAGGACAATATACCATGACTAAGTGGAGCTCATCCCAGAAACGTGAGGTTGGTTTAACAATCGAAAATCAATGTAATTCATCATATTAAACTTAAAAAAGAGAAATCATATGAGCATCTTGATAGGTGCAGAAAAAGCATTTGATACAATCCAATGTCCATTCCTGATGGAAACTCTCAGCACAATAGGAATAGAAGGAACTTCTCTTCAACCTGATAAATGAGACCTACAAAATCCCTACAGCTAACGGTGGAGTGGTTTCCCCTCAAATATCATGAACAACACAAGGATTTCCACTCTCACCACTTCTACTCAATACTGTACTGGTGGTTCTAGAGTGCAAAAAGGCAAGAAAAAAAGTAAAGGCATCCAGGTTGGAAAGGAAGAAAGAAAAGTGTCTTTATTTGCAGATGATGTGACTGTCTATGTAGAAAATTCAGTGGAATCCACAAAAAAGTTACCAAAACTAGTAAGTTAGTTTGGCAACATTTCAGAACACAAGATCCATATAAAAATCAATTTTATTTCTATACATACTAGCAACAAACCATTGGAAACTGAAATAAAAAAGAACTCTATAACATCATAAAAAACACAAGTACTGGGCTTCCCTGGTGGCGCAGTGGTTGAGAGTCCGCCTGCCGATGCAAGGGACACGAGTTCGTGCAATGGTCCTGGAGGGATCCCACGTGCCATGGAGCGTTGGGGCCCGTGAGCCATGGCCGCTGGGACTGCGCGTCCGGAGCCTGTGCTCCGCGGCGGGAGAGGCCACAATGGTGAGAGGCCCGCATACCGCAAAAAAAAAAAAAAAAAAAAAAAAAAAAACAGAAAAAAACCAAGCGCTTAGGAATAAATCTGACAAAAAGTATGCAACAACTGTACACTAAAAACTTCAAAACATTGCTGAAAAATTAAAGATTGAAATAGAGAGATACACCCTGTTCACGAGTCAGAAGACTCAATATTGTTAAGGTAACAACTCTCCCCAGTTGACGTAACGAGTCAAAAACAGTACCAATCAAGTTCCTAGCAGAAATTTTTATTTTGAAATTGTCAAGTTATTTCTAAAATTCATAGGGAATTAAAAAGGATGTAGAATACAAAAAATAACTTTGAAAAAGAATAACAAAGTTGAAGGACTAACATTTTCTAATTTCAAGACTTAGAATAAAGCTACAGTAATAAAGACAGTATGGGAATAGCTTAATAAAAGACAAACAGATCAGTGGAACAGAATACAGGGTCCAGAAGTAGATGCATATATATATGGCCAACTGATATTTAACAAAGGTACAAAAGCAACTGAGTGGAGAAAGTATGGTCTTTCCAACAAAAGGTATTGGAATAAATATCCATATGCAAAAATGAACTCACCTCGCACCCCCTACAAAAATAAACTTAAAATGGATCATAAATCTAGAAATAAAACCTAAAACTATAAAACCTCCAGAAGAAAACATAGGGGAAAATCTTTGTGACTTTGGGTTAGGCAAAGATTTCTTAGATACAACACGAAAAGCACAGTCTATAAAAGAGAAACTAGTAAGTTAGGCTTAAGCAAAATTTAAAACTTTTCTTCAAAAGACACTGTTAGAAGACTGACAAATGGCATATTGGGAGAAAATATTTCCAAAGCATATATCTGGATAAAGGACTGGTGTTCAGAACAAAATAAGAACTCCTACAGCTCAATAAAAACACAGACACTCCAATAAAAACAGAGGCAAAAGATATGAACAGACAGCTCACCAGAGAAGGTGCACAGAGAGCAAAAAAACACAAAGATGCTCAGCATCATTAGTCATTAGGAAAATGGAGTCAGATGCGACTGTACACTCATTAGAATGGCTAAAATTAAAGAGACTTAGCATACCAAGTGTCGACGAGGGTGTGGAGCAACTGGACCTTTCATAACCTGCTGGTGGGAATGGGAAGTGGTAGAGCCACTTTGGAAAACAGTTTGGCAGTTTCTTAAAAAGTTAAACATACATCTACTATAAGTTACCCTCATTCCCCTCCTAGGTATTTATAATCCCAACCCCGTGTCCGCAAAAAAAAAAAAAAAAACAAAACAAAAACAAAAACCCAGTACATGTCCGTACAAAGACTTGTATGTAAATGTGCAGAGCAGCTTTATCTGTAGTCATCAGTAACTGGAAACCACCAACAGGTGGATGATTAAATGAACGGTGGTCCGTCCACACAGTGGTATACTCCTCAACAGTAAAGGGATGAACTATGGGTACACACGACAACATGGATGAATCTCAAAATCATTAGGTTGAGTGTAAGAAGCCAGACAAAGCAGATCACGTGCTGTATGATTATTCCATTTATATAAACCTCTAGAAAATGCAAACTCATTTAGAGTGACAGAAAGTAGACAAGAGTTGACTAGGGACCCGGGTGGCAGGAAGGAAGGGTTGCAAAGGGGCAGGAGGGAACTTTTGGGGGTGAAGGATACTCTCATTACCTTGATCATCGTGGTGGTCTTACAAGTGTATAACTATGTCAAAAACATTAAATCTCACACTTCGATTATGTGCAATTTTGCGTACATCAAGTTAAAAAAAAGAGCAAAATAATCAGCAGGATATTAAGTATATGATGTCATCCTTTTTTGAGAAAGTGCATATAGGTGTGTAAAATCCGTATGGGCAATAAATACCTGTCAGGTTATCAAATCAGAAGTAGGATTGTGGGGAGGGGTCTGGAGGGCTTTATTTTGAACATGGGACTCATTTCTGTACCGTTTCAGGTTGTTCCAAGCAATGGCATTGTAGTTGTCAACTGTTCACAGCATGAGCAGAGTATCGCCCCTGAAAGGCCCTGCAGTTCTAGCGCCTCGGCCGTGTGAAGGAGCTTTGTCTACACCAGCCTGCCATGTTCGCCTTACCATCTTGTGTATCAAGTAGAAGTCCTTCTTGTAGGCACGGAACGCCTTCTTAAAGAGCCTCTTCTCCATGGAGGTCCAGATGTCCGAACCTATTGGAGAAACAGCCAAGAGGAGGAAGGATGTTTCTCCTTCTGGGACCACAGCCACGGCTGAAGTGCAGACTCCCCTCCTTTTTCAGGCCACCGAGCGCCACTTATATGCCAAGATTTCTGCTAAGCCCCTTACTTGCTTTATCTCACACAATCCTCACAAAAACCTTAGCAGGTAGGGGCAATTACCATCCCCACTTGACAGGTGCAGCAACTTGAGGCTTCCTCTGCTTAAGAGACTTGCCAAGGGCAGGCGTGGGCCCCTGGTTGCCTGACTCCAAGGCTGGAGTGCTCAACTGGGAAACCTGAGCCCACCCCAACCTGGCACCCCCCTTCTGGCCAGGAAGAGCCCACGAGGGAACCAGTGGAAAGGGGAAGGTTGGATCCAACTAGAGAACAGCACCCACTGAGTCCCCCAGAGAGGACGGGCCCTTCTGGGAGGGCAGGTGCAGGCCCCAAGAGAACTCCAGGAGGCACGTGCAGAGATTGCCATGGAAAGTGACTGGCTCGCAGGGGCCTCAGCCAGGCCAAAACCACGCGGGCAGCCACGCTCGTTACCTGTGTAGTGATAGTTGGCGAGAGGGTGAGTCCGTGGCTTCTGGGGTCCTCTCAGTAACAGGGTCTCCAGGGCAACCTGGAACGACAGGAGTGGTGGGCAACTCTCTGAGGGAGGGAAGGTGAGGTAGAGGCCCACCTTCATTCTTTCATCCAATCAGAAAATATGTGCAGCCCTCCCTAAAGCCACCCCTACCCCAGGGCGACTCAAAGTGTGGTCGGTCTGTGGACTGGCCACCAGCTGTGAACCACTTGGGACACACTGCCTACAGCACTAAGCGGACTGTTGAGTGCAGCTGACGTTACCTTTTTCATAGCAAGATTTACTTGATGACGAAACAGTGTGTGGACTTATTCTGGCACAAGCTCCTTATTTCTTCAGGGAGCAGCATTTGGAGTGGCACTGCCCCCGCCCTACCCCATGTTATGGTCCTCATAGCACTAATCATTATCTATCACTTGTAAAAAATGTATTTCATGTGTTCACTCTCCTAAAATGTAAGCCCTGCAAAGAGAGGGCATTTGTCTTGCTCAACAGCGTAACCCCGGTCAGGACTCGCTATGCAGTTTGCAGGACCCAGCGCAAAATGGAAACACGGGGCCCTGTGCTCAGAAACTATTAAGAATTTCAAGATGGTGGCAGCAGAGCATTAAACCAAGAATGGGCCCCTGAGCTGGCCCCAGCCTGATACCGTGACATCACCAGGTATCAGGAGGACCCAGTAAATGTGTGCTGATTACTCTGCTGAGCACCCACCACGTGCCAGCCACTGCCTCTCAGCTTGAGAAAAAGCACCATGTAGCCCTGACTCTTGGGTCTCCAACTCGGGTGACGTGACTTCCTCTCCCACTACACACAGTTGGACTTCTTCATTTTCTAAACTTCAGGATTGTGAGGAGGGTCCTTGGAGGAGGCAGAGGCATTTCTGTTGCATCAGAGGTTTGCATACACCATTTTTAATCCAAAAGTTAATGTTCAGTAAATAAACCAGATGAATGCAGGCCCTGAGTTGGTTCTGCTAGGCACCGCCTCCCCAGTGCCGCGCTGAGATGAGGTAACGCTGGAGGAACCCTGGTGCTCTGCTGTCACCCCAGAGCAATAACTGATTGAGCCCGTATGTGTGCATTTCCCCTACGTTCAAAAGGACACCACCAGTCCCAAAGCGACCAGGGAGAAGGGTGGGTGGCCAGCCTTTGGTTCTCGTGAGCTGCAAAGCCCCAAGTAGAAGGCACGTGTCTTGCGCCTAGAGCCCCTGGCCCTAAGAGACCAGGGAGCTTCCCACAGCTCCTCTGAGCCCCCGCCTCGCCTGCACCGCACCTGGATGTTGCCCTGGGCTTCATGCAGGCAGTGCAGAGCGAGCTCCAGGTTGGTGCCCCCGCCCGGCATCACGCTGGAGCAGGCCACGTTGCAGAGCTCGGTCACTGTTTCCAGCAGGCAGCCCGGCAGCGAGAAGGAGAGGAGACACAGAGGGTCAGCAAGTGCCAGAGAGGAAACCTCCCCAACAGCACAGATGGGGTGGGGGGCTCCTGTCACCATCTCCCTCACCTCTCTGTTACAAGCAGGCTGAGGGAAGGGAGCGACAAGGAGGATGGGCAGAAACCCTGCTCCTGGCACCTGCTCTGGATGGCCTGGCCAGCTACTGGGTGAGAGGAGAGGTGGGGCAAGGGACTGCAGCACAGCAAAGCAGTCCTGCGCTGAAGGCCAGCTCTGCCCACCCCACCCCCGCCTGGGGATCACTGCTTCTTGGTCAAGGTGAGAACTGGGAGGAGAAACCCCTTGGACATGGAGGAGGGCTCTCGGGAACCTGGCCCCAAAGTCTCAGTCACCCCTATCCTGCGTCTTCGGGTTGGTCATCACATCTCCCCATGGCTTCCAGACCAGAGTAGCTACATGCTCGTCACTTCCAGCCAGTGATCTGTCCTGGAGCTCTGGGATCTCAGCCTGAAACTGGCTCCCTATGTTGATGTGTCTGAAATGAGGCCACACACACGGACATAAAAGGCATAGGTGTGTGACCAAGATGGGAAATACAAGAGAGATGTGTGGTGAGCCCTGCTCAGCAGGGCTGTGGAACCCACCTTTTGGCCATCTCTCAGACACAGGGAGTGCTCATCAGCCCAGCAGACACGCCACTGGTATTCCAGAGACCTCTTGAGGGATACTTCCTTCCTTCCTCCAATTTGCTTTTTCGCCAGATTTCTGGCTTCAGGCGTTTGGGGTCTAGGACAGGGGAGGTATGTGCTGATACCTGGCATTCTTCTGTATCCAAGGGAACATCCAAGCTACAAAACAGTATCTCACTGCGCCATCACCAATTCTATCTAGAACCCCAGGGTGCTGGGCATTCTGTCTGCAGACATCCAACTATGGTATGTCTGGACAGAAGGAATATTGGGGAAACACCTGGAAAAATCCACCACTTCTCTCCTAGAGAGGTTCTGGGTCTAGACCTGACTGTCCCGTGATGAAGGCTCCCTTGGGAAAAACTGACACTGGAATGCAAGGAGGGTAAAAGCATCCCCACGTTGCAAGGACCCTCAGGTTCTAAGTCTGTTCCAACTCACGGTTCAGTGCTGATCTTGCTGTTGTCCTTCACCACACTGATGCCAAAAGAGCCGTCCATGTGATCTGGAAAACACCCAAAGAAGAGCCTCAAGGGGACTGGCTACAACTGACCCATGAGGCCCTTTTTGCCTGCCTTTCCAGAGCAGCTAAAAGCAGGCTCTTCAAGATTGCATGGTATACACACACTACTGTATATAAAATAGATCATCAAAAAGGACCTACTGTATAGCACAGGGAACTATACTCAATACTCTGTAATAACCTATATGGGAAAAGAATCTAAAAAACAATAGATATGTGATTATGTATAACAAAATCACTTTGCTGTATACCTGAAACTAACACATTGTAAATCAACTCTAATCCAATATAAAATTGAAAATTGGAAAAAAAAGATTGCATGGTATGGAGTTTCCTCAAAAATTAAAAGTAGGACTACCATATCATGCAGCAAACCCACTTCTGGGTATTCATCCAAAAGAACTGCAGTCAAGACCTCAAAAAGATATCTGAACTCCCATGTTCACTCCAGCACCATTCATAATAGCCAAGATGTGGAAACAACCTAAATGTCCACTGACAGATGAGCACATAAAGGTAATGTGACATCAACATACAATGAAATACCATTTAGCCTTAAAAAGAAATTCTGCAATATGCAACAACATGGATGACCATTGAGGACATTATACTAAGTGACATAAGCCAGTCACAGAAAGAGAAATACTGCATGACTCCACTTATATAACGTATCTAAAGTAGTTGAATTCATATTGATAGAATCAAAGAGTGGAATAGGGGTTACCAGGGGTTGGGGCAGTGGGAAATGGGAGGTTACTAATCAATGGGCATAAATTTTCAATTAATCAAGCTCTAGAAATCTGCTGTATAACATTGTACAGTTCAATAATAGTCAACAATACTGTACTGCACACTTAAATCTTTGTTAAAAGGGCAGATCACAGATTAACTGTTCACATCACAATAAAATAAAATAAAAAGATTGCATGGAAGTGGGATAAGACTTCTGAAAATGTAGAGTAAGGAACTCGGCAAAACAACAGATTTACTGACAAAAATCATTGAAAAAGAAAAAAAAAGAACAGTAAGCCAAAGTCTCTGCACGTTGTCCTAAAGGCATACAGCATTTTAAGAAATACTCATTCAAGAAAATCCACTAAATCTCGGGAAGAACAGTGAGAGTCTGTGGCACTTGGAGCCATGGCCCACCCCCTTACCCACCTAGCCCCCAGCTCTTTGTAACGGAAGCTCTACCCAGGTAGGTGCAGCCAAGGAGATGGGGGCTGCTTCTTCCCCTGGCTCCCATGCTTAAAGAATTAAAGCAAGATAAAATAAAAATTTGTCATCAAAGAGAAAATGCCATCAAGAGATGGAAATTAGTTTTTAAAAAGATACAAATGTGGACTTCCCTGGCGGTCCAGTGGTTAAGACTCCACGCTTCCACTGCAGGGGGCATGGGTGTGATCCCTAGTAGAGGAAGTAAGATCCTGCAGGCTGTGCGATGCAGCCAAAAAAAAGAAGAACCAAATGGAAATAGTTCAGGGGTTAAAAAAGTACAATAACCAAAATAAGGCTCAACAGTAGATCTGAGCTGGCAGAAGAAACGATCAGCAAACCTGAAGATAGAACAATGGAGACCATGAAATCTGAAGAACAGAGAGAAAAAAATATAGGAAAGTGAAGAGAGCCTCAGAGAAATGTGAGATGTCATTACATGCAACAATATATATGTATTGGGAGTACCAGAAAGAGGGGAGAAAGGGACAGAATATTTAAAGTATTAATGGCTGAAAATTTCCCAACGTTGATGAAAAACAATATGTATATCCAGCAAACTCTACAAACTCCAAGAAAGATTAAACACAAAGAGCTCTACATCCAGACATAACATAGGCAAAATGTGGAAAGCAAAAATAAAGATAAGATCTTGAAAGCAAAAAGGGAAAAACAATTTGTTACATACAAGGGCACTACAGTAAAATTAACAGCTAACTTTTTAAGAGAAACGATGTAGGTTACAAGGCAATGGGATAATATATTCAAATTACTGAAAGTAAAAAAGTGTTAACCAAGTATCTTATATTCAGCAAATTATCTTGCAAAAATGAAGGTAAAATAAAGACACTCCCAGATAAATAAAAACTGAGGATACCTGTTGCTGGCAGACCTGCCTTACAAGAAATATTAAAGGTGAAATATTATTCAGCCCGCAAAAAGGAACAAAGTACTGATACATACTGCAACTTGGATGAAACCTAAAAACATCATGCTAACTAAAAGAAGGCATTCATAAAGGACCACATACTGTATGATTCCACTCACATGAAATATGCAGAATAGCCACATCGATAGAGACAAAGTAGATTAGTCGTTACCCACGGCTGGGGATGGGGAGGATGGAAAGGAGGGACTGCTAATAAGTACAGGGCTTCTTTTGGGGATGATGAAAATTTCTGAAAACTGATGGTAGTGATGGTTGCACAGCTCTGTGAATATACTAAAAACCATTGAATTCTATACTTTAAAGGGATGAATTGTATGGTATGTGAATTATATATCCCTAATAAAAATAAATAGTAAAGAAAGTCCTTCAGATTGAAAGCAAAGCACATCAGATGGTAACTTGAATCCAAACCAAAAAAAAAAAAAAGGCGAAGCGCTAGTAAATATGGGTAACTATAAAAATCACTAGGATTACATATTTCTTTTCTTTTTTAATGGCCTTAAAAATAACTGCATAAAACAATATGTATTGTGGTCCTGTAACATATAGAAATATAATATATGTGACAGTAACTGCACAAGGAGCACAGCTGCATTGGAGTAAAGGAATATCACCTCAGACAGTAACTCAAATCCACAAGAATAAATGAAGAGATCAGAAATGGTAAATAAGAAGGTTAATATAACAACCTCTATAAATCATGCTTGCTTTCCTTTATCCGCTCAGTGTTTTTACACAAAATAAAATTATATAAAGCAATAAACATGACCAGTACGGTATTACTGGGTCTCTCACATATAATAGCAAAAGAGTTAGAAGGAATAGAGCTAGATAGGAGCAGTGTTTCTATATTTCACTGTTAATGAGTTATTACACATCCTAACAGATTCTGATAAGACATATATTTTAAGTCCTAGAGCAACCACTAAGAAATGACTAAGAAACAGTGAAAAATTAATGGAATTAAAATGTCACACTAGAAAATACTCAATACAAAAGAAAGCAGGAAAGGAGGAACAGAGGGAGAAAAAGACATGTAACGTATAGAAAATAGAAAGCAAAATGGCAGATGTAAATCCAACCATATCAATATAACATTAAACAAGAATGGATTAAACAAACCAATCAAAAGGCAGAGTTTGTAAGACTGGATAAAAAACACATGATCCACCTAATGGTGTCTAGAGGTAACATGCTTTATTTTCAAAGACACAAATAGGCTGAAAGTAAAAGAAGAGAAAAATATATACCAAGCAAACAACAACCAAAAAAGAGAATGGAATGGCTATACTAATGTCAGGCACATTAGACTTTAAAACCAAAAATATTACTAGAGATAATGATAAAATTATTGTAACAATGACAAATGATGTCACAATCACATCCTAATGATAAAAGGTCAAGCCGTGAGGAAGATGTGACAATTACAAACATATACACACCTACAAACAGACCCCCAAAATACACCAAGCAACAAACGACAGAACTGAAGGATGAAATAAACCATTAAAAAATAATAGTTGGAGATTTCAATACTTTCAACAGTGGATAGGGCAACTAGGCAGAAGATCAACAAGGAAATTGAAACTAACTAGACAAAACAGACAAAATACAGCATTCCACCAAACATCAGTAGAATACATTCTTCTCAAATTCACATGGAACATTCTTCAAGACAGACCGGATTCTAGCCCATATAACATGCCTCAATAAATTTTAAATTTTAAAATAAATTTAAGGGAATTCCCTGGCGGTCCAGTCATTAGGACTCCACGCTTCCGCTGCAGGGGGCATGGGTTCGACCCCTGGTGGGGGAACTAAGATCCTGCAAACCGCACAGCACAGCCAAAATAAATACATAAATAAATTGAATAAATTAAATTGAAAAAGAAACAAAGTATGTACTCTGACCAAAAGAGAATTAGATTACAAATCAATAAAAGGCAGCAATTTGGAAAATTCACAAATATGTGAAAATTAAGCAACACACTCTTTAACACTCAGTGTATTAAACAGGAAGTGGAATGATAAATTAGAAAATACTTTAGCTGAATGAATATAAAAACACAACATACTAAAACTTACAAAATGTAGCTAAAGCAATGTTCAGAAGGAAATCTATAGCTGTAAAATATCTGTATTAAAAAAGAAGAAACATCTCAAATCATTTATGGTCAACTGACTTTCCACAAAGGTAGCAAGACAGGGCTTCCCTGGTGGCGCAGTGGTTGAGAGTCTGCCTGCCGATGCAGGGGACATGGGTTCGTGCCCCGGTCTGGGAAGATCTCACATGCCGCGGAGCGGCTGGGCCCGTGAGCCATGGCTGCTGAGCCTGAGTATCCGGAGCCTGTGCTCCACAACGGGTGAGGACACAAACAGTGAGAGGCCCACGTACCACAAAACAAACAAACAAACAAACACCTCACAATGAGCTACCACTTCACACCCACTAGGATGGGTGTAATAAAAAAGACAGCTAAGAAGTGTGAGCAAGGATGTGGAGAAACTGCAACTTTCATACAATGCTGGTGGAAATTTAATATGACCCGGCCATTTTGCAAAGCAGTCTGGCAGTTCCTTAAATGGTTAGACATAGTTACCCTTTGACCCAGCAATTCCACTCTGAGTTATATACCCAAGAGAAATGAGGACTTATGTCCAACAAAAACTTACACATAAATGTTCTTAACAGCACTGTTTGCAAGAACCAAAGGACACAAACAACCCAAATGCTCGTCAACTGATGAATGGATAAATAAAATGTTGTCTATCCAGAGAATTCAATATCATTCATCCATAAAAAGAAATGAAGCACTGATGCATACTACAACATGAACCTTGACAACATTATTCTAAGTGAACAAACTAGACACAGAATGTCACGTATTTTATGATTCCAATTACATGAAATGTCCAGAATAGGGAGACCCATAGAAAAAGTAGGTTGGTAGACTGGTGGTTGCCCAGGGCTGAGGAGTTGGGGGCTACAGGGCCTGTGTGTCACCGCTCGTGGATATAATCTTCTGGGGTGATGAAAATGCTCTAGAATTAGACTGTGGGATGGGTGTACAATCCTAAGAATACACTAAAAAATCACTGGACACTTTAAATGGGTGATTCATATGGCATGTGAATTATACCTCAATAAAGCTGTTTAAACAATTACTCGAAAGGGCAGGCAGAAGGGTGCTCAGGCTAAATGGCGTCTATTTTCTTTCTGGCTACAAAGTCATAAGCACCTAGAAGGCTGCTGGTCCCAGATGGTCCTGGGATAGTTCTGAACAGCAACGGGACCCCCAGAGCAGACCCAGGCGTAGGCCAGAGAGAATGGCTGGACCAAATTCTACAGGGGGCGGGGGTCTGGCCCCCCGCAGGCCCATCATGGGGCGATCAAGCTCACTCACCAAGCATGGCGCTGATGAGCCTGTCGGGACGGGCCCGGGCAGATGTGGAACAGAGAGTGTTGAAATACAGCCCAGAGCCCTCCCGGATGGGGCTGAGCATCGGGGGCGGTGTGTAGGGAGGTCACTGGGACAGTCCCTTCAAGAGGTGGTCCATCAGGAACACGGGCGAGCGCAGGCAGCTCTGGCGGCATCCTCCCGGGCCCGGCTCCCCAGACATGGAGGGCGGAGGAGGGATGAGCAGTGCCTTGGGCCGTGGGAGCTTCTTCCGCTTCCTGTGTTGGCTGCTCTCCTTGCTGCCTCTCTCTTCCCCGTCCTTCTCCTGTCCCTGGAGAAGAAGAGACTTCAGAACCACGGGGGTCACCTGAGGCCACCGGCCCCAAAGCTCAGACCTCAAAATGGCCTGAGAGTGGGAAAGGGTACTGACCAGCCAAATGCACACCCAGCATGGCCATGCCCAGAGTCCTCAGCGCAGGAAGCCGGGCAGGGCCACCACGCCTGAGCCAGACTCCAGACCCTAAGCCGGGCGACATTTGACGCTGGGGCCTTCTCAGGCACCCACCCCCACCCCAAGGAGAGGCCCTCACTCAGACCATTTTGGAAACTCATATCCGTTGTTAAAGTGACTGGCACTTAAAGTGTGGGGGCCAGACGGATGCAACAGCATGACAAAAGGAAAACCTGTTGCCCTCAAAATGACAGCAGCTCCTGGGAGACAAACAGTGGGCTCCATGCACCCCGTACCCGAGTCCAGCATGGACTTCTCCAGGTGGGGTCTTCCAGCACAGGCTGAAGAGACGACGGCTTGAGCTTGCTACACTCTCTCTTACCTCCACGCAATCTCCCCTCCTCTCTGCCCATCTTACCCCTCCTCATCCTCCAGCTCTCAGCTGCAACGCCCCCTTCCTCGGGCAGGGTCTCTGGTGCCCTTGGGGCTCCCACAGCTCCCTCTCCCAGCCCGGCCCGTTCTGGGTCGTCAGTGTCCGGGGATGGGTCTATCTACTCCGCTGGGCTGGGAGCCCCAAGAGACGGGGGCAGGCCTGTTGTGGTCGCTGCAGTGTCCCCAGCCCTGCCCAGCACAGGGCCAGACACAAAGGAAGTTCACTGGAGGTTGAATGGATGAATGAACACGCAAATCAAGCTCTTCTGGAGTCAGGATTTGGGGGCTTTTCTCACAGCTCCCACTGGCAGCTGGAAAGCAGCTGGAAGGAAGTGCACCCACCTTGCTCCCCAGGGGATGGTTCGCTGGAGCCACTGGCACCGAAACAGGGACCACCAAAGGGGCGGCGGTCATGTTGTCCAAGGACTTCCTGCCTCCCGGGGAACTCTGCCTGTGCCCTTCTGGCCTCAGCACCTGTCTTTGTGGCTTGCAAAACTCCATGCCACACACCTACACACAGAGAAGAGCCAGCCCTTTAAGAGACACAGTACGTAGGGAGCAAGGGGCCCCTCCAGAGCAGCACAGCCCTGACTCCCGACCCCCAGCCAGGCTCCCCGCAGGAGGACGGCTCCATCCTGAGATGAATGGCAGCTTCGCGCCCCTTCACCTGCGGCTCCTGCTTCCCTCGAGGTGACGGCCACTGGTCGCTGTGAAAACACATGTGGCTGCTCAGCCCTCTCTCTGTATAAAACATCTGGCTGCAATTCTTGCAGACGTAAGTGCTCCTTGGCTCTGCCCAGTCTGTGGGACCACCACTGTGCTGGTTCCTGTGGGGAAGAAAGGGAGAATGGGACTCCGTCCCCAAACACTGATCCTCTGACAGACAGCTTTGGACGAACCCTAAAGAAATGGACATGATGCCCCCGATTCTCCGTGGCCTGGTGCTCACCCCTTCAGGAGTGAAGCATCCAGAGCTCGCTCACCCAGGGCCAGCACATCAAAGCCACCAGAGTTCTCCCGAGGGCCTTCTGAACTTACCAGCCACCCGCCATGTTCTCCTCCTTCATCGGGTGGGGGAGCCGGTAGATATTTCCACCCTGAAGACGAAAATACATCTGAGCCAACATATCAGAAATGAGATGCAAGAGTGAAAACTATAAGACTTGGAAGAAAACACAGGTATAATTCTTGGTGACCCTGGAGTAAGCAGTGGTTTCTTGGATGACTCCAAAACCAAACAAAAGACAGACGTATTGGACTTCATCAAAACTTACAACTTCTGTGCTTCAAAGGACATCATCAAGAAGTGAAAAGACAGAATAAGAGAAAAAAGTTGCAAATCATGTATCTGATAAGGGACTATGTATATTTCTGTATCAGTGATACATAATGAACTCTCACAGCTCAAAAATAAAATCACAACCCAATTTAAAAATGGGCAAAGGGTCTGAATAGACACTTACCCAAAGAGGATATACAAATGGCCATTAAAAGATGCTCAGGATTATTAGCTATCGGGGAAATGCAAATTAAACTATAATGAGATTATCATTTCCCACCCACTAAGGTGAACCAACTGGACAAGAACAAGTGTTGGTGAGGATGCAGAGAAACTGCAGGCCTCATACACTCTGGGTAGGGATATAAAACAGCACAGCTTTTTGGGAAAGTCTGGCACTTCCTCCAATAGAATTACCCTAGAGCCCAGCAATTCCCCTCCAAGGTATTTCCCAAGAGAAATGAAAACATATGTCTAAACAATAATCTGTACACAAATGTTCATAGCACCGTTATCACAATGGCCAAGAAGGGAAAACAACCCAAATATCTATCATCTGATGAATGGATAAATAAAATATGGTGTTTCCATACAATGCACAAGTTACCAGCAATAAAAAGGAGTGAAGTTCTGACCCGTGCTACAGCACAGAGGAACTCTGAGAACATCAGGTTAAGTGAAAGAAGCAAAAGACACAAAAGGCCACGCAGCGTTAGGATTCCAGGCACATGAAGTGTCCAGAATAGGCAAATCCATGCAGACAGAAAGTAGATGCATGGTTGCCAGGGGCTGTGAGGGATGGAGAGGTTGCGGGTGACAACCAACGGTGTGGGGTTTCTTTTTGCGGTGATGAAAGTGTATTGGCAAAGAGTGGCGATGCGAGCACGACCTCGTAAACAAACTAAAAACTACTGGATGGTGCAGTTCAAGATGGCGAATTAGATGGCACGTGAATATTAAAGCTGTGGGAAAAAAAAAGAGGAGGAGGTAGCTGTGGTGCGACAGGAAGGATGCTGGACCTCGGAACATCACGAAGAGACGTGGCCAAGCTCTCTGCGCCCAGGACCTCGTGGGCACGATGTGGGAGGACCCAAGCTGCTCCAAAAGGGCGGACCAGTGCCAGGCCTGCAGTAGGGGCCAAGTCGGACTTGTGGACCTGTGATTCACAACCAGAATAGACACAGCATTTCACGTACAAATATCAAGGGTAAAGGAGCTCTGCCTTTACATTCTCTGAAGAAGTGAAGGAGGCAAATCCAAAAGGAAGCGAAAGGCAGAAAGAAAGCAAATAGAAAAAGCTTAGTGAAGAAACATGATGCAAAGTGTCTCTGACAACTCTAAAGCCCTGTTCTGTTGTGTGTGTGTGTGTTGCAGGGTGGAGGGTGATGGGAGGAACCATCACTTCTCTGGAACTTCATTCGCCCCTCTGTAAACAAACTGCATCTGAGGATTTGCTGAGGTTAAATACAGTGCCTGGACAAGTCAGAAACACGGACACAGGTAAGGACGAGACTCTGCCCCCCGCATGGTCAGGTCCCGTGAGAGGGCCCTGGTACCTGGATCCTGTTGAGTATCATCAGCTTGGACTTGGAGTCCCAGGGGGGATCCGCTGGAGGCCCGGCCAACGACGAGAAGGAGGCCATGGCTACCTGGCTTGGAGAAGCTGCACAGCAAATATCCACTTTCACTTTCTCCTTCCGGAAGTGCTGGACCCCGGAGTTGCCAGAGAAGAGCCTGTAGCCTCCGCCCCAGGAGCAGGCCGGGCCCTCTCCACCTTTTGTGGCCCCGGAAGCCGTGCCATTCTCAGCCTGGGCCTGCTTCCCTGGGAGGTGGGCTCTGGATGGCTCCTCCCCTCCTAACTGGGTCTGATGCAGGCCCCGAGGGAGAAGATGTCCCTAGGTCCAAGGTCCCTTTCGAGGATCGCAACTGCTTGGCCAGAGAGGAGATGTCTGGGTTTCCAGGAGGGTCCAGGGACGCCGCCGTGGGGGCAGGTGGAGCAGCAGCCACTTTTGGTCTTCCCTTTGGGTCCTGGCTCACGCTGCTGGGGGAGGGCTCTGTGGGTAAAGCGGGTGTGGATTTTCTCCTGCGGGCTAGGGACCCCTCTGGATCAGGGTTCACGGGGCCAGCATGGAGAGAGGCAACAGTGGGTGCCACAGGTGGGGGTTGCTGTGGCCACGGCCCCTGCAGTGACTTCAGGGCAACTTGCTTGCCGTCGGCTGTGGGAAGCTGGGAGGAGGCGGCGGCCACCTGGGTGTGGGAGAAGATCCGCTGGGACTTGGTGATCATCTGGAACACCTGCATCTGCTCGTGGCTCACCAGAGACTCCTGAGCCTTCAGGACCAGCTGCTGGAAGAGCGGTGTGGCATCCGACGGGAGGCCGCTGGACTTCTGGCCGTCCTGGGGGCCAGGCTCACCAGGGTTCTGCCACGAGAAGGAGTCGCAGTCGCACTTGCTCTTCTTGGAAGCCCAGGAGTCGTCTTCCCCGCTGGTGCTGACATATCTGGGGTCGCCCGAGGCCTCCCCCTGGGCCTTCAGGAGCGTGGGAGGGAAAGACGGCGTGTCCTCCAGACCGGTGCACTGGCTGGGTGAGGGCTCCCCAGCAGGGGAGTCGCTGCTGAGCCCGGGGCCCGGCTCGGAGCCCTCCCGGGACGGCACTGCAGAGGGCTTGTGGACGACAAACATACTGTTTCCTTTGCTCTTAGGGCAGCCCGACAGGTTTCAGAGCCACTGGAAACTGTGGCTTGATGGCTGGGAACTGGCGGGGACAGTCTGGCCATGGAACAGAGGCAGGCAGGCGGGCAGGGAGCGCCCTCGGGCCAGCCCTCCAGGGATGATGGGGGCTGGAGCAGCGGCAGCTCCGGCTCGGCTGGGTCGGGGCCGCTGTTCTCCGCTGCCCGTGAGTGGACGGCTGTGAACACGTCCGTGCCCGGCTCCTTCCGTGGGGGCCGGGGATCCTCGGGAACACCTCAGTGCCCAGGGCTCCTGTGGCCGCCGGGGTGCTGGCTGGGCCGCAGGAGGAGGACCCTGACGAGGGCAGGGAGGAACAGGCCGTGATCCTCCCTTCGCCGCTGTCTGAAGGCCCTCCCAGGGCTGGCCCGGGAGAAGGGATCTTCTGGCAGATGATGCTGCTCACGATACAGCGCAGGAGGTCTCGGTTGGACAAGAGGGAGATGGGGGATGGGGCTTCCGGGGGCACCAGGGACCACAGGCTCGCGGGTGCGGGCTGGCAGGCCACCTCGTGCACACGGGGTGAGTTCCCGCAGGGCTCCTCCTCCGGAGGGGCCTCCTTGAGGATGCACAGGCCGTGCTGGACCTCGTAGTGCTGGCGCACGGAGCAGTAGTCGCTGTAGCTCTTGCTGCAGCCCTGCTCAATGCACACAAAGGGCTTGGACTTCTGGTGGGTGAGCGTGTGCCCAGTCCTGGAATCACATGAGGAGAAAGTTAGTGGGTGTCTCGGCGTGGGTCACTAACTGCAGGAACCCAGGCGTGTCCCCAGGGGGCAGCAGCATCGCAACTCAGAAACTGTGCTCAGACCCTAGGAGGAAAGACCCCTGCTACGGCCAAAGCCCTCTGGAAGGGGGAGCTCTTGCCCTCACCCCTAAGCAAACCCCTAATATGAGATTAAAAACATCAGTGGGAGTCAAGTCAGAGTTCCCCAAAGTGGGTTCCTAAGGAACACCAGGCTCCAGAGTTGCTCCCTGAGGACTTGGGCTCAGCTGGCAAATAAGTCTGGGAAAAACACTCTTTACTTCTTGGAGGTTCCTAGGAGCAAACTGAAAAGCCACAGAGCAGATAACGAGAGATCTGTTGAACTTTCCATGTCTCTCAAACTTATTTGCCCACAAAACCATGTTTTTAAAATAGACCCTTTTAGCATCCCCGAGAAGCAGAGAACCAGAGTTCTGAGAACAAACTTAAGGAAACGCTAACTTGGGGATGATCCTTCCTTGAACAAAGGAGTCTTTGCCTTCCCACAGGAGTCCTCTAGACAGCGACCTGGGAGCCCCACAGCAACAACAACAAAAAGCCAAATGCGCCTATAATGTCTGCAAATATAAAAGAATGCAAGTATGTAGTATATTTACATCATACGTATACCTGCATTAATATATTATAAATATAAACAAATGGGTAAATCACCCTCTGGGTTCCCAACAATCCTACTCCGGATGGTTCTAATCAATTGGACCCAGTAAATAATGAAACCCTTTCCCAAACGTGGACCCTTGGCCTCCATCTGAGGGAAGCAGCAGAGAGGGCATCCGGAGACCCACTTTCTAGCCCTAACTGTTACCAGCTTGTGACAGGAGTAAATCATTTCCCATCCTTAATGGCGAGAGGGGAGAGGATACAATGAAAGCGGGATTCATCGAAGCCTCAGTAAAGGCTGGGCGAGCTGTAAACATGCAAGGGATCGTCCTCTCCCACTTACGAGTCTCTCAGTTTGAAAGTCTGTCTCTTCTCCCTCGGCAGCAAGAAAAGCTTATCATTTCTAAGACATGAAGAACAAACGGAATTCTGCTCCTCTTACACTGAGCTTGCTTTTTAAAGTCAAATTTTGAAAAAAAATCGAGTTAATAAAAGGGGGAATTGAAACAGGAAAAAAGAGAGTGAACACTGCATTGCCATGTTCTAGAAACAGGCATTTCAGAACCCCTCACGCCCTGGTGTTATCCCAACATATATTCCTCATGGAGTGCATATCTGTTCTGCTCAGACACCTACCAGGGACTCTGAAACTTTCTCTACGCAGTTAGCCCAACTCCCTCCATGACAAAATTGCCTCTGGAGTGTGTTTTTAAAGCACATGGGTCCTGTCTGCAAATCGCAGCGGCGCTCTCCTCACTGGAGTGAATCTGGAGGCTGGGGAGGGCGGGCTGTCCGGGGCAGTGTAGGCCCTGCCCCCCGCCCCCAACAAACACTGGCCGTGGGAGGAGCACAGGTCGCACACACCTGGGACACCCGACGGTGCGGGGCGGTGCAGGTGGATGGGAGGGGATGCAAAAGAACCGGGAACACGCCCAGCCCCCAGCAGCCCCCTGAACAGACATCCCGACCAGACTCCTACATACAGGTGGTCCTGACGCTTAAAGGCCTTGCTGCAGATTTTGCACACGTGTCTCCTCTCCTGGCTGTGCGTCAGGTAGTGCTTGCTGAGAGGACTGGCGCTGCTGAACACCTTCCCGCAGAGGCTGCGGTCCAGGAGTGGGTTCTGAGGGGACCTGTGCTGCCGCTTTCCTCTCCTTGTGCTCCCAGACGTGGCCCTGCCTCCTTCGTTAGCCTCTTTGGGCACCTTGAGCACGCCTAGCCCCAGGTCTAGACAGAGGGAGAAAGCACAGGTTATGACATCCGGGGACATCGGAGCCCGGGCCGAAGCACTCTACCACCCTCAGACCAACTTCAGCAGCTGAGTCCAACTCAGGGAGTTGGCCGAGAACCCCAACTTCAGCAGCTTCACTCGCAGAGAAGACCAGGCTTAGCACCAGGTGAGGGGGAGAAGGGACCCTGGTCAAGCCACACCTCCAGGGCGGCACCCAATCTTGAAGCCACACTTGGGGGTAAGGGAGGGGACAGCAACAGTCTGAGAGCTTCCAGGACAGAGTGACTCGACAGGCAGGACTTCATGACGGTAACATCAACAGCACGCTTGCAAGTGCAATCCAGAAATGCACAATGCAAAATCTTAGAAAAGTTTAAGTCCTTTCTCCCAGCCAATTCCACTCTGGTTTTTTAATTAAGGAAATTAAGGCCGATCTGTACAAATTAACGGAGATCTTGCAGTGAACTGCAAGCGAGTTAACTGCAGCATTGTTTTTCCTGGTGAAATGTGAGAAACCACCTAATAACTGACACGAGGGCAGGTGGGTGACTGCATTCTGGTCTCAATGGTCTATGGCGCAGGCATTTCAGATACAACTGTAGGAGAATATCCATTGACGTGAAAGGATGTTCATGCTGTACCACTAAGTGCTGTGCCACTAACAAGAGGATTGTTGAAAAACGGAATGACCTAGTCTTTAAAAGGGAAAAATAAATTTGAATAGAAACAAACAGAATGGGATTGATTGGTAGCATCATGGATCAACTTAATTTTCCTTTCCCTATATATCTGAATTTTCCATGTTTCTCTACTCCTTGGGTAAATGAGTAGTTTTTTTTTATAATTTCATTTTTGATTTTTTTTCTTTGACCCATGAGTTATTTTAGAAGAGTGTTCTTTAGTTTCCAAATACTTGAAGACTTTTTTCTCTTATTTCTTTTACTTATTTCTTTATTTTTGGCTGCATTGGGTATTCATCGCTGTGCGTGGGCTTTCTCTAGTTGCGGCGAGTGGGGGCTACTCTTCGTTGCAGTGCGCGGGCTTCTCGTTGCAGTGGCTTCTCTTGTTGCAGAGCACGGGCTCTAGGCGTGCGGGCTTCAGTAGTTGTGGCTTGCGGGCGCTAGAGCGCAGGCTCACTAGTGGCGCATGGGCTTAGTTGCTCCGCGGCATGTGGGATCTTCCCGGACCAGGGCTCGAACCCGTGTCCCCTGCATTGGCAGGCAATTCTTAACCACTGTGCCACCAGGTTTTGATCCATCGCCTGGTCAAGTATCAGTGGGTTTTCCATGCCCTTGGCATAATTATTACTCGTGGAATATTTGCTCTCAAATGCATGTATAGATTACACACTCGTGTCCTGGATTGCCATCCCGGAAAGCATTTAAGAAACATCAGGTTCGGGACTTCCTTGGTGGTGCAGTGGTTGGGAGTCTGCCTGCCGATGCAGGGCCCTGGTCTGGGAAGATCCCACATGTCGCAGAGCAACTAGGCCCGTGAGCCACAACTACTGAGCCTGGGCGTCTGGAGCTTGTGCTCCGCAACGAGAGGCCGTGACGGTGAGAGGTCCGCGCACCGCGATGAAGAGTGGCCCCCGCTCGCCGCAACTAAAGAAAGCAATCGCACAGAAACGAAGGCCCAACACAGCAAAACAACAACAACAAGAAAAAGTTAAAGGGCATTAAAAACAAACCAACCAGATATATGTGGGTAGGCATTTTCCATCCCAGTTACAGAATGAGAAAACTGAGACTCAAACAGGGAAAATGACTTGCCCAAGGTGGCAAAGGAAGGAAGAAGAGCCAGGCTGTAGATTCTGGTTCATCTGATGCCAGAGTCCTTTCCCCAACCCCAGTGCCCGCACCGCTTCCAACTCAACTTCCTCCTCTGCTCCTCCTCCCTCCCCGTCTTTTCAGATGGACTGAACTGAAACCTGGCCCTTCTGTGAAGCCTCCTGACACCAGCGTTTGCCCTGCTCCCCTAGCCAGTCCCTCCGAAGGCAGCACACAGTTACAGACACAATCACGCCTTTAAGCCATCAATCCTCTGAGGTGTCCCTCTTCCTCATCTCAGTTATTAATAGCATCTACTCAGTTGCTCAAACCCCAGCCTGCCCTGCCAACCTCCATCTGTCCTTTTCCTTACCAGCTCTCCCTGTGATGTGTGACCCGTCAGCATGTCTGAATCTACTTCTAACATGATCCCTAATCCTTGCGCTTCTGGCCTCTTCACTGCTACTCCAGCCCAGGCCACCATCTCCGCTGAGAGCCTTCCAGCTACTCTCCAGGATTCCCGTCTTGCCGCCCACGGCACCCTCACAGCAGCTAGAGCTTTGCACAGCCTCCCCTGGTTCCCGTGGCAGAGTCTGTGCTTTGCCGCACCGTGGCCTGGAAGTGGGTCTCAGCCTCAGCAGCCTCCTCAGTGTGGCTTCCCACCCCCGCGCCATCCACCTGCCAGCGTCTGCCACTCCCTGTCACTCCCTCGGACTTGGCCCCCTGCTGTACTTTCCTCATGTCGCTTTGTGGTGGACACAAGGTCTGACTCCCCAGTGGCTGTTTCTGCTTCCTCTTCTTTTCCTGGCAAATGGGATTCCAGTTTGGATCGGGTGACAAGAAATTTGAGGGAACACACTGGTTCTCCCCAGTCCTGGAACTGGGGAGAACCAGGGGGGAACACAACTTACGCTTCTGCCCTGGAGACAAATCTTGAGGGTCCGGGATAACGGTGGCCACTTCCCTTTCCACTGCCACGGATCAGTTTAGAAAGAGCACGGGCTACAGTTCTGGCCGAGGAGACGTGAGGGGCGTTCTGTTGGGCGCTGCTACAAGCTTTCCTCACTTTTAAAAAGGGGAACAAGGAAGGGAGGGAGCTGCTCTCTGCCCTGCACCCTCCGAAGGTTTGGGTGCTCCGCGTACAAGAGGGGATTCTTGCTGCTGCTGCTGCAGCCGACTTGCAGACGCTGGCCACTGCTGGCAGGCCTTGACTTCACCGTGGAGCCACTGGCACCACCACGTGTCCTGAGAGCTTAAACCTACGCCGACTCCTCTGTTATTACGGCCCGAAGCATACGCACTATAGATATCTAAACTCACCTTTTTGCTGCTTTATCACTCCTACCTTCCCGCTCCTAAAATGTAAGCTCTGTGAGGGGAGGGGCCTGTCCCTCCATCACTATGTCCCCATCACGTGGACTGGGCATTGTCTGGCACAGCTACAGCAGGTGCTTGATGAATGCTGGCTGCATTCATGCATGAGGGTCCTCCAGGGCAGGGACTCAGTCACTGTGGCTTCTGGGAGCGGCAGGGGCTCAAAAGCCTTCGCTGGATCAACAGGCAGGGAAGCCAGAAGACAGCTTCTTAAGAAACAAATTTAATACTATATACAAGGGAAAACGTACAGAAACAACAAAGGAGACGCAACAGGGCTGGAGGTGCCCATCCCAACTAGCTGCCCACGCAGAGGGCCGATGCCAGCCCCTAGCTCGCCCTCCTCCTCCTACAGTTGGAAGGGCTCCACGGGCCACCTTGCCCTGGCGGTGGGATCCACGTGGTCCTGAAGCCGGTGCCACTTCATGTGGGCATTCCGACCCTTGATCTTGCCAAACACCCTGAGGAGGCACCAGAGGACACAGGGGTCAGAGCAGGGGGAGGCGGGTAGCCCTGAGGGGGTCACCCCAGAGGGCTGAGGGCAGGCGGTGTGGGAGCATCCAGGGAAAGGGCAGTACCTCTCACACTCCCGGCAGGGAAAGAAGCCCTGGCCCTTGCTGCTCCCCGGCAGCTCAGGGGTCCGCTTCGAGCCGGTGTTTGGGCTGGAGTTGGGGATGGACTCCCTCCTGTAACTCTCAGTAGTCCTCGGTAATTCGGGGGTGGGACGGTGGCTGGGTTTCCTCCGAGGGCTACGAGTGACCTGCACAGGGGGCAGAGGTGATGAAAGGGTGCTGACCGCCCCGCCGCCCTTCTAAGGGAGAAGCAGGTGTCCAGAGCGTCCAGACGTCGCGGGGTGCACCCCCCCCACCGCCAGCCAGCTTGGATGGGCACCGGGCATCCAGATCCGTGCTGAACTCCTGAAGCCCTATCCCGAGACCCTCTACCTTCGCTTCTGTCCTGTCTGCTTCACCCAGCTCTCTCTTGACCCTCTTTTCCGGCACTGGGGCTCGGCCGCAGTCAAACTTGTTCATTTTCTTCTGCATGTAGTAGAACTCGACACACTGGGCTACTGTTTTTGTCTGGACCTAGTGGAGGAAGACAGAAACCGGCTAAGGACAGTGCCTCAGGAGTAGCAGTGAGTATGGCCTTGACGCCCTAAATCCCCTCCCCATGGGGCCAGCCGCCACTTTTTGAAAGCCCTCCTGAAACGTTTCTCCCCTACGGCTTGGTATGCTCCACTGCTACGGGGGACAGAGAATCACAAAGTCCTCCTGGGGATGAAGGAGTTCAGAGAGAAGCCACCAGAGTCAACACCATCTAAGCTCTGCACGCTCTGAGCAACAAGGCTGGCCCAGGAAGGCTTCTCTCCAGGAAAACGCACACACGGTACACACGAGGACGCTCACTGTGACATCATGTGGAGCCACATGTCTACCGACTGGGACTAATTAAACCAGAGTGTCCTTACGTGGTGGATACCTCATAGCCTTATGTGACAGCTAGGCAGAGCCCTCCAAAAAACTGAAGAGGAAGGAATACTTCCCAACTCAGTCCGTAAGTTCAACATTTCTCTGATACCAAAGCCAGACAAAGATATTACAAGGAAAGAAGCCTACAGACCCAATGTCCCTCATGAACATAGATGAAAATTTTTTAACAAAACTTTAACGAACAGAATCCAACAATATATATATGTGTATATATATATACGTGTATATATGTGTGTATATATATATATATATATATATATGTATATATGTATATATATATATAAAGGACAATATACCATGACTAAGTGGAGCTCATCCCAGAAACGTGAGGTTGGTTTAACAATCGAAAATCAATGTAATTCATCATATTAAACTTAAAAAAGAGAAATCACATGAGCATCTTGATAGGTGCAGAAAAAGCATTTGATACAATCCAATGTCCATTCCTGATGGAAACTCTCAGCACAATAGGAATAGAAGGAACTTCTCTTCAACCTGATAAATGATACCTACAAAATTCCTACAGCTAACGGTGGAGTGGTTTCCCCTCAAATATCATGAACAACACAAGGATTTCCACTCTCACCACTTCTACTCAATACTGTACTGGTGGTTCTAGAGTGCAAAAAGGCAAGAAAAAAAGTAAAGGCAACCAGGTTGGAAAGGAAGAAAGAAAAGTGTCTTTACTTGCAGATGATGTGACTGTCTATGTAGAAAATTCAGTGGAATCCACAAAAAAGTTACCAAAACTAGTAAGTTAGTTTGGCAACATTTCAGAACACAAGATCCATATAAAAATCAATTTTATTTCTATACATACTAGCAACAAACCATTGGAAACTGAAATAAAAAAGAACTCTATAACATCATAAAAAACACAAGTACTGGGCTTCCCTGGTGGCGCAGTGGTTGAGAGTCCGCCTGCCGATGCAAGGGACACGAGTTCGTGCAATGGTCCTGGAGGGATCCCACGTGCCATGGAGCGTTGGGGCCCGTGAGCCATGGCCGCTGGGACTGCGCGTCCGGAGCCTGTGCTCCGCGGCGGGAGAGGCCACAATGGTGAGAGGCCCGCATACCGCAAAAAAAAAAAAACAGAAAAAAAACAAGCGCTTAGGAATAAATCTGCCAAAAAGTATGCAACAACTGTACACTAAAAACTTCAAAACATTGCTGAAAAATTAAAGATTGAAATAGAGAGATACACCCTGTTCACGAGTCAGAAGACTCAATATTGTTAAGGTAACAACTCTCCCCAGTTGACGTAACGAGTCAAAAACAGTACCAATCAAGTTCCTAGCAGAAATTTTTATTTTGAAATTGTCAAGTTATTTCTAAAATTCATAGGGAATTAAAAAGGATGTAGAATACAAAAAATAACTTTGAAAAAGAATAACAAAGTTGAAGGACTAACATTTTCTAATTTCAAGACTTAGAATAAAGCTACAGTAATAAAGACAGTATGGGAATAGCTTAATAAAAGACAAACAGATCAGTGGAACAGAATACAGGGTCCAGAAGTAGATGCATATATATATGGCCAACTGATATTTAACAAAGGTACAAAAGCAACTGAGTGGAGAAAGTATGGTCTTTCCAACAAAAGGTATTGGAATAAATATCCATATGCAAAAATGAACTCACCTCGCACCCCCTACAAAAATAAACTTAAAATGGATCATAAATCTAGAAATAAAACCTAAAACTATAAAACCTCCAGAAGAAAACATAGGGGAAAATCTTTGTGACTTTGGGTTAGGCAAAGATTTCTTAGATACAACACGAAAAGCACAGTCTATAAAAGAGAAACTAGTAAGTTAGGCTTAAGCAAAATTTAAAACTTTTCTTCAAAAGACACTGTTAGAAGACTGACAAATGGCATATTGGGAGAAAATATTTCCAAAGCATATATCTGGATAAAGGACTGGTGTTCAGAACAAAATAAGAACTCCTACAGCTCAATAAAAACACAGACACTCCAATAAAAACAGAGGCAAAAGATATGAACAGACAGCTCACCAGAGAAGGTGCACAGAGAGCAAAAAAACACAAAGATGCTCAGCATCATTAGTCATTAGGAAAATGGAGTCAGATGCGACTGTACACTCATTAGAATGGCTAAAATTAAAGAGACTTAGCATACCAAGTGTCGACGAGGGTGTGGAGCAACTGGACCTTTCATAACCTGCTGGTGGGAATGGGAAGTGGTAGAGCCACTTTGGAAAACAGTTTGGCAGTTTCTTAAAAAGTTAAACATACATCTACTATAAGTTACCCTCATTCCCCTCCTAGGTATTTATAATCCCAACCCCGTGTCCGCAAAAAAAAAAACAAAACAAAACAAAAACAAAAACCCAGTACATGTCCGTACAAAGACTTGTATGTAAATGTGCAGAGCAGCTTTATCTGTAGTCATCAGTAACTGGAAACCACCAACAGGTGGATGATTAAATGAACGGTGGTCCGTCCACACAGTGGTATACTCCTCAACAGTAAAGGGATGAACTATGGGTACACACGACAACATGGATGAATCTCAAAATCATTAGGTTGAGTGTAAGAAGCCAGACAAAGCAGATCACGTGCTGTATGATTATTCCATTTATATAAACCTCTAGAAAATGCAAACTCATTTAGAGTGACAGAAAGTAGACAAGAGTTGACTAGGGACCCGGGTGGCAGGAAGGAAGGGTTGCAAAGGGGCAGGAGGGAACTTTTGGGGGTGAAGGATACTCTCATTACCTTGATCATCGTGGTGGTCTTACAAGTGTATAACTATGTCAAAAACATTAAATCTCACACTTCGATTATGTGCAATTTTGCGTACATCAAGTTAAAAAAAAGAGCAAAATAATCAGCAGGATATTAAGTATATGATGTCATCCTTTTTTGAGAAAGTGCATATAGGTGTGTAAAATCCGTATGGGCAATAAATACCTGTCAGGTTATCAAATCAGAAGTAGGATTGTGGGGAGGGGTCTGGAGGGCTTTATTTTGAACATGGGACTCATTTCTGTACCGTTTCAGGTTGTTCCAAGCAATGGCATTGTAGTTGTCAACTGTTCACAGCATGAGCAGAGTATCGCCCCTGAAAGGCCCTGCAGTTCTAGCGCCTCGGCCGTGTGAAGGAGCTTTGTCTACACCAGCCTGCCATGTTCGCCTTACCATCTTGTGTATCAAGTAGAAGTCCTTCTTGTAGGCACGGAACGCCTTCTTAAAGAGCCTCTTCTCCATGGAGGTCCAGATGTCCGAACCTATTGGAGAAACAGCCAAGAGGAGGAAGGATGTTTCTCCTTCTGGGACCACAGCCACGGCTGAAGTGCAGACTCCCCTCCTTTTTCAGGCCACCGAGCGCCACTTATATGCCAAGATTTCTGCTAAGCCCCTTACTTGCTTTATCTCACACAATCCTCACAAAAACCTTAGCAGGTAGGGGCAATTACCATCCCCACTTGACAGGTGCAGCAACTTGAGGCTTCCTCTGCTTAAGAGACTTGCCAAGGGCAGGCGTGGGCCCCTGGTTGCCTGACTCCAAGGCTGGAGTGCTCAACTGGGAAACCTGAGCCCACCCCAACCTGGCACCCCCCTTCTGGCCAGGAAGAGCCCACGAGGGAACCAGTGGAAAGGGGAAGGTTGGATCCAACTAGAGAACAGCACCCACTGAGTCCCCCAGAGAGGACGGGCCCTTCTGGGAGGGCAGGTGCAGGCCCCAAGAGAACTCCAGGAGGCACGTGCAGAGATTGCCATGGAAAGTGACTGGCTCGCAGGGGCCTCAGCCAGGCCAAAACCACGCGGGCAGCCACGCTCGTTACCTGTGTAGTGATAGTTGGCGAGAGGGTGAGTCCGTGGCTTCTGGGGTCCTCTCAGTAACAGGGTCTCCAGGGCAACCTGGAACGACAGGAGTGGTGGGCAACTCTCTGAGGGAGGGAAGGTGAGGTAGAGGCCCACCTTCATTCTTTCATCCAATCAGAAAATATGTGCAGCCCTCCCTAAAGCCACCCCTACCCCAGGGCGACTCAAAGTGTGGTCGGTCTGTGGACTGGCCACCAGCTGTGAACCACTTGGGACACACTGCCTACAGCACTAAGCGGACTGTTGAGTGCAGCTGACGTTACCTTTTTCATAGCAAGATTTACTTGATGACGAAACAGTGTGTGGACTTATTCTGGCACAAGCTCCTTATTTCTTCAGGGAGCAGCATTTGGAGTGGCACTGCCCCCGCCCTACCCCATGTTATGGTCCTCATAGCACTAATCATTATCTATCACTTGTAAAAAATGTATTTCATGTGTTCACTCTCCTAAAATGTAAGCCCTGCAAAGAGAGGGCATTTGTCTTGCTCAACAGCGTAACCCCGGTCAGGACTCGCTATGCAGTTTGCAGGACCCAGCGCAAAATGGAAACACGGGGCCCTGTGCTCAGAAACTATTAAGAATTTCAAGATGGTGGCAGCAGAGCATTAAACCAAGAATGGGCCCCTGAGCTGGCCCCAGCCTGATACCGTGACATCACCAGGTATCAGGAGGACCCAGTAAATGTGTGCTGATTACTCTGCTGAGCACCCACCACGTGCCAGCCACTGCCTCTCAGCTTGAGAAAAAGCACCATGTAGCCCTGACTCTTGGGTCTCCAACTCGGGTGACGTGACTTCCTCTCCCACTACACACAGTTGGACTTCTTCATTTTCTAAACTTCAGGATTGTGAGGAGGGTCCTTGGAGGAGGCAGAGGCATTTCTGTTGCATCAGAGGTTTGCATACACCATTTTTAATCCAAAAGTTAATGTTCAGTAAATAAACCAGATGAATGCAGGCCCTGAGTTGGTTCTGCTAGGCACCGCCTCCCCAGTGCCGCGCTGAGATGAGGTAACGCTGGAGGAACCCTGGTGCTCTGCTGTCACCCCAGAGCAATAACTGATTGAGCCCGTATGTGTGCATTTCCCCTACGTTCAAAAGGACACCACCAGTCCCAAAGCGACCAGGGAGAAGGGTGGGTGGCCAGCCTTTGGTTCTCGTGAGCTGCAAAGCCCCAAGTAGAAGGCACGTGTCTTGCGCCTAGAGCCCCTGGCCCTAAGAGACCAGGGAGCTTCCCACAGCTCCTCTGAGCCCCCGCCTCGCCTGCACCGCACCTGGATGTTGCCCTGGGCTTCATGCAGGCAGTGCAGAGCGAGCTCCAGGTTGGTGCCCCCGCCCGGCATCACGCTGGAGCAGGCCACGTTGCAGAGCTCGGTCACTGTTTCCAGCAGGCAGCCCGGCAGCGAGAAGGAGAGGAGACACAGAGGGTCAGCAAGTGCCAGAGAGGAAACCTCCCCAACAGCACAGATGGGGTGGGGGGCTCCTGTCACCATCTCCCTCACCTCTCTGTTACAAGCAGGCTGAGGGAAGGGAGCGACAAGGAGGATGGGCAGAAACCCTGCTCCTGGCACCTGCTCTGGATGGCCTGGCCAGCTACTGGGTGAGAGGAGAGGTGGGGCAAGGGACTGCAGCACAGCAAAGCAGTCCTGCGCTGAAGGCCAGCTCTGCCCACCCCACCCCCGCCTGGGGATCACTGCTTCTTGGTCAAGGTGAGAACTGGGAGGAGAAACCCCTTGGACATGGAGGAGGGCTCTCGGGAACCTGGCCCCAAAGTCTCAGTCACCCCTATCCTGCGTCTTCGGGTTGGTCATCACATCTCCCCATGGCTTCCAGACCAGAGTAGCTACATGCTCGTCACTTCCAGCCAGTGATCTGTCCTGGAGCTCTGGGATCTCAGCCTGAAACTGGCTCCCTATGTTGATGTGTCTGAAATGAGGCCACACACACGGACATAAAAGGCATAGGTGTGTGACCAAGATGGGAAATACAAGAGAGATGTGTGGTGAGCCCTGCTCAGCAGGGCTGTGGAACCCACCTTTTGGCCATCTCTCAGACACAGGGAGTGCTCATCAGCCCAGCAGACACGCCACTGGTATTCCAGAGACCTCTTGAGGGATACTTCCTTCCTTCCTCCAATTTGCTTTTTCGCCAGATTTCTGGCTTCAGGCGTTTGGGGTCTAGGACAGGGGAGGTATGTGCTGATACCTGGCATTCTTCTGTATCCAAGGGAACATCCAAGCTACAAAACAGTATCTCACTGCGCCATCACCAATTCTATCTAGAACCCCAGGGTGCTGGGCATTCTGTCTGCAGACATCCAACTATGGTATGTCTGGACAGAAGGAATATTGGGGAAACACCTGGAAAAATCCACCACTTCTCTCCTAGAGAGGTTCTGGGTCTAGACCTGACTGTCCCGTGATGAAGGCTCCCTTGGGAAAAACTGACACTGGAATGCAAGGAGGGTAAAAGCATCCCCACGTTGCAAGGACCCTCAGGTTCTAAGTCTGTTCCAACTCACGGTTCAGTGCTGATCTTGCTGTTGTCCTTCACCACACTGATGCCAAAAGAGCCGTCCATGTGATCTGGAAAACACCCAAAGAAGAGCCTCAAGGGGACTGGCTACAACTGACCCATGAGGCCCTTTTTGCCTGCCTTTCCAGAGCAGCTAAAAGCAGGCTCTTCAAGATTGCATGGTATACACACACTACTGTATATAAAATAGATCATCAAAAAGGACCTACTGTATAGCACAGGGAACTATACTCAATACTCTGTAATAACCTATATGGGAAAAGAATCTAAAAAACAATAGATATGTGATTATGTATAACAAAATCACTTTGCTGTATACCTGAAACTAACACATTGTAAATCAACTCTAATCCAATATAAAATTGAAAATTGGAAAAAAAAGATTGCATGGTATGGAGTTTCCTCAAAAATTAAAAGTAGGACTACCATATCATGCAGCAAACCCACTTCTGGGTATTCATCCAAAAGAACTGCAGTCAAGACCTCAAAAAGATATCTGAACTCCCATGTTCACTCCAGCACCATTCATAATAGCCAAGATGTGGAAACAACCTAAATGTCCACTGACAGATGAGCACATAAAGGTAATGTGACATCAACATACAATGAAATACCATTTAGCCTTAAAAAGAAATTCTGCAATATGCAACAACATGGATGACCATTGAGGACATTATACTAAGTGACATAAGCCAGTCACAGAAAGAGAAATACTGCATGACTCCACTTATATAACGTATCTAAAGTAGTTGAATTCATATTGATAGAATCAAAGAGTGGAATAGGGGTTACCAGGGGTTGGGGCAGTGGGAAATGGGAGGTTACTAATCAATGGGCATAAATTTTCAATTAATCAAGCTCTAGAAATCTGCTGTATAACATTGTACAGTTCAATAATAGTCAACAATACTGTACTGCACACTTAAATCTTTGTTAAAAGGGCAGATCACAGATTAACTGTTCACATCACAATAAAATAAAATAAAAAGATTGCATGGAAGTGGGATAAGACTTCTGAAAATGTAGAGTAAGGAACTCGGCAAAACAACAGATTTACTGACAAAAATCATTGAAAAAGAAAAAAAAAGAACAGTAAGCCAAAGTCTCTGCACGTTGTCCTAAAGGCATACAGCATTTTAAGAAATACTCATTCAAGAAAATCCACTAAATCTCGGGAAGAACAGTGAGAGTCTGTGGCACTTGGAGCCATGGCCCACCCCCTTACCCACCTAGCCCCCAGCTCTTTGTAACGGAAGCTCTACCCAGGTAGGTGCAGCCAAGGAGATGGGGGCTGCTTCTTCCCCTGGCTCCCATGCTTAAAGAATTAAAGCAAGATAAAATAAAAATTTGTCATCAAAGAGAAAATGCCATCAAGAGATGGAAATTAGTTTTTAAAAAGATACAAATGTGGACTTCCCTGGCGGTCCAGTGGTTAAGACTCCACGCTTCCACTGCAGGGGGCATGGGTGTGATCCCTAGTAGAGGAAGTAAGATCCTGCAGGCTGTGCGATGCAGCCAAAAAAAAGAAGAACCAAATGGAAATAGTTCAGGGGTTAAAAAAGTACAATAACCAAAATAAGGCTCAACAGTAGATCTGAGCTGGCAGAAGAAACGATCAGCAAACCTGAAGATAGAACAATGGAGACCATGAAATCTGAAGAACAGAGAGAAAAAAATATAGGAAAGTGAAGAGAGCCTCAGAGAAATGTGAGATGTCATTACATGCAACAATATATATGTATTGGGAGTACCAGAAAGAGGGGAGAAAGGGACAGAATATTTAAAGTATTAATGGCTGAAAATTTCCCAACGTTGATGAAAAACAATATGTATATCCAGCAAACTCTACAAACTCCAAGAAAGATTAAACACAAAGAGCTCTACATCCAGACATAACATAGGCAAAATGTGGAAAGCAAAAATAAAGATAAGATCTTGAAAGCAAAAAGGGAAAAACAATTTGTTACATACAAGGGCACTACAGTAAAATTAACAGCTAACTTTTTAAGAGAAACGATGTAGGTTACAAGGCAATGGGATAATATATTCAAATTACTGAAAGTAAAAAAGTGTTAACCAAGTATCTTATATTCAGCAAATTATCTTGCAAAAATGAAGGTAAAATAAAGACACTCCCAGATAAATAAAAACTGAGGATACCTGTTGCTGGCAGACCTGCCTTACAAGAAATATTAAAGGTGAAATATTATTCAGCCCGCAAAAAGGAACAAAGTACTGATACATACTGCAACTTGGATGAAACCTAAAAACATCATGCTAACTAAAAGAAGGCATTCATAAAGGACCACATACTGTATGATTCCACTCACATGAAATATGCAGAATAGCCACATCGATAGAGACAAAGTAGATTAGTCGTTACCCACGGCTGGGGATGGGGAGGATGGAAAGGAGGGACTGCTAATAAGTACAGGGCTTCTTTTGGGGATGATGAAAATTTCTGAAAACTGATGGTAGTGATGGTTGCACAGCTCTGTGAATATACTAAAAACCATTGAATTCTATACTTTAAAGGGATGAATTGTATGGTATGTGAATTATATATCCCTAATAAAAATAAATAGTAAAGAAAGTCCTTCAGATTGAAAGCAAAGCACATCAGATGGTAACTTGAATCCAAACCAAAAAAAAAAAAAAGGCGAAGCGCTAGTAAATATGGGTAACTATAAAAATCACTAGGATTACATATTTCTTTTCTTTTTTAATGGCCTTAAAAATAACTGCATAAAACAATATGTATTGTGGTCCTGTAACATATAGAAATATAATATATGTGACAGTAACTGCACAAGGAGCACAGCTGCATTGGAGTAAAGGAATATCACCTCAGACAGTAACTCAAATCCACAAGAATAAATGAAGAGATCAGAAATGGTAAATAAGAAGGTTAATATAACAACCTCTATAAATCATGCTTGCTTTCCTTTATCCGCTCAGTGTTTTTACACAAAATAAAATTATATAAAGCAATAAACATGACCAGTACGGTATTACTGGGTCTCTCACATATAATAGCAAAAGAGTTAGAAGGAATAGAGCTAGATAGGAGCAGTGTTTCTATATTTCACTGTTAATGAGTTATTACACATCCTAACAGATTCTGATAAGACATATATTTTAAGTCCTAGAGCAACCACTAAGAAATGACTAAGAAACAGTGAAAAATTAATGGAATTAAAATGTCACACTAGAAAATACTCAATACAAAAGAAAGCAGGAAAGGAGGAACAGAGGGAGAAAAAGACATGTAACGTATAGAAAATAGAAAGCAAAATGGCAGATGTAAATCCAACCATATCAATATAACATTAAACAAGAATGGATTAAACAAACCAATCAAAAGGCAGAGTTTGTAAGACTGGATAAAAAACACATGATCCACCTAATGGTGTCTAGAGGTAACATGCTTTATTTTCAAAGACACAAATAGGCTGAAAGTAAAAGAAGAGAAAAATATATACCAAGCAAACAACAACCAAAAAAGAGAATGGAATGGCTATACTAATGTCAGGCACATTAGACTTTAAAACCAAAAATATTACTAGAGATAATGATAAAATTATTGTAACAATGACAAATGATGTCACAATCACATCCTAATGATAAAAGGTCAAGCCGTGAGGAAGATGTGACAATTACAAACATATACACACCTACAAACAGACCCCCAAAATACACCAAGCAACAAACGACAGAACTGAAGGATGAAATAAACCATTAAAAAATAATAGTTGGAGATTTCAATACTTTCAACAGTGGATAGGGCAACTAGGCAGAAGATCAACAAGGAAATTGAAACTAACTAGACAAAACAGACAAAATACAGCATTCCACCAAACATCAGTAGAATACATTCTTCTCAAATTCACATGGAACATTCTTCAAGACAGACCGGATTCTAGCCCATATAACATGCCTCAATAAATTTTAAATTTTAAAATAAATTTAAGGGAATTCCCTGGCGGTCCAGTCATTAGGACTCCACGCTTCCGCTGCAGGGGGCATGGGTTCGACCCCTGGTGGGGGAACTAAGATCCTGCAAACCGCACAGCACAGCCAAAATAAATACATAAATAAATTGAATAAATTAAATTGAAAAAGAAACAAAGTATGTACTCTGACCAAAAGAGAATTAGATTACAAATCAATAAAAGGCAGCAATTTGGAAAATTCACAAATATGTGAAAATTAAGCAACACACTCTTTAACACTCAGTGTATTAAACAGGAAGTGGAATGATAAATTAGAAAATACTTTAGCTGAATGAATATAAAAACACAACATACTAAAACTTACAAAATGTAGCTAAAGCAATGTTCAGAAGGAAATCTATAGCTGTAAAATATCTGTATTAAAAAAGAAGAAACATCTCAAATCATTTATGGTCAACTGACTTTCCACAAAGGTAGCAAGACAGGGCTTCCCTGGTGGCGCAGTGGTTGAGAGTCTGCCTGCCGATGCAGGGGACATGGGTTCGTGCCCCGGTCTGGGAAGATCTCACATGCCGCGGAGCGGCTGGGCCCGTGAGCCATGGCTGCTGAGCCTGAGTATCCGGAGCCTGTGCTCCACAACGGGTGAGGACACAAACAGTGAGAGGCCCACGTACCACAAAACAAACAAACAAACAAACACCTCACAATGAGCTACCACTTCACACCCACTAGGATGGGTGTAATAAAAAAGACAGCTAAGAAGTGTGAGCAAGGATGTGGAGAAACTGCAACTTTCATACAATGCTGGTGGAAATTTAATATGACCCGGCCATTTTGCAAAGCAGTCTGGCAGTTCCTTAAATGGTTAGACATAGTTACCCTTTGACCCAGCAATTCCACTCTGAGTTATATACCCAAGAGAAATGAGGACTTATGTCCAACAAAAACTTACACATAAATGTTCTTAACAGCACTGTTTGCAAGAGCCAAAGGACACAAACAACCCAAATGCTCGTCAACTGATGAATGGATAAATAAAATGTTGTCTATCCAGAGAATTCAATATCATTCATCCATAAAAAGAAATGAAGCACTGATGCATACTACAACATGAACCTTGACAACATTATTCTAAGTGAACAAACTAGACACAGAATGTCACGTATTTTATGATTCCAATTACATGAAATGTCCAGAATAGGGAGACCCATAGAAAAAGTAGGTTGGTAGACTGGTGGTTGCCCAGGGCTGAGGAGTTGGGGGCTACAGGGCCTGTGTGTCACCGCTCGTGGATATAATCTTCTGGGGTGATGAAAATGCTCTAGAATTAGACTGTGGGATGGGTGTACAATCCTAAGAATACACTAAAAAATCACTGGACACTTTAAATGGGTGATTCATATGGCATGTGAATTATACCTCAATAAAGCTGTTTAAACAATTACTCGAAAGGGCAGGCAGAAGGGTGCTCAGGCTAAATGGCGTCTATTTTCTTTCTGGCTACAAAGTCATAAGCACCTAGAAGGCTGCTGGTCCCAGATGGTCCTGGGATAGTTCTGAACAGCAACGGGACCCCCAGAGCAGACCCAGGCGTAGGCCAGAGAGAATGGCTGGACCAAATTCTACAGGGGGCGGGGGTCTGGCCCCCCGCAGGCCCATCATGGGGCGATCAAGCTCACTCACCAAGCATGGCGCTGATGAGCCTGTCGGGACGGGCCCGGGCAGATGTGGAACAGAGAGTGTTGAAATACAGCCCAGAGCCCTCCCGGATGGGGCTGAGCATCGGGGGCGGTGTGTAGGGAGGTCACTGGGACAGTCCCTTCAAGAGGTGGTCCATCAGGAACACGGGCGAGCGCAGGCAGCTCTGGCGGCATCCTCCCGGGCCCGGCTCCCCAGACATGGAGGGCGGAGGAGGGATGAGCAGTGCCTTGGGCCGTGGGAGCTTCTTCCGCTTCCTGTGTTGGCTGCTCTCCTTGCTGCCTCTCTCTTCCCCGTCCTTCTCCTGTCCCTGGAGAAGAAGAGACTTCAGAACCACGGGGGTCACCTGAGGCCACCGGCCCCAAAGCTCAGACCTCAAAATGGCCTGAGAGTGGGAAAGGGTACTGACCAGCCAAATGCACACCCAGCATGGCCATGCCCAGAGTCCTCAGCGCAGGAAGCCGGGCAGGGCCACCACGCCTGAGCCAGACTCCAGACCCTAAGCCGGGCGACATTTGACGCTGGGGCCTTCTCAGGCACCCACCCCCACCCCAAGGAGAGGCCCTCACTCAGACCATTTTGGAAACTCATATCCGTTGTTAAAGTGACTGGCACTTAAAGTGTGGGGGCCAGACGGATGCAACAGCATGACAAAAGGAAAACCTGTTGCCCTCAAAATGACAGCAGCTCCTGGGAGACAAACAGTGGGCTCCATGCACCCCGTACCCGAGTCCAGCATGGACTTCTCCAGGTGGGGTCTTCCAGCACAGGCTGAAGAGACGACGGCTTGAGCTTGCTACACTCTCTCTTACCTCCACGCAATCTCCCCTCCTCTCTGCCCATCTTACCCCTCCTCATCCTCCAGCTCTCAGCTGCAACGCCCCCTTCCTCGGGCAGGGTCTCTGGTGCCCTTGGGGCTCCCACAGCTCCCTCTCCCAGCCCGGCCCGTTCTGGGTCGTCAGTGTCCGGGGATGGGTCTATCTACTCCGCTGGGCTGGGAGCCCCAAGAGACGGGGGCAGGCCTGTTGTGGTCGCTGCAGTGTCCCCAGCCCTGCCCAGCACAGGGCCAGACACAAAGGAAGTTCACTGGAGGTTGAATGGATGAATGAACACGCAAATCAAGCTCTTCTGGAGTCAGGATTTGGGGGCTTTTCTCACAGCTCCCACTGGCAGCTGGAAAGCAGCTGGAAGGAAGTGCACCCACCTTGCTCCCCAGGGGATGGTTCGCTGGAGCCACTGGCACCGAAACAGGGACCACCAAAGGGGCGGCGGTCATGTTGTCCAAGGACTTCCTGCCTCCCGGGGAACTCTGCCTGTGCCCTTCTGGCCTCAGCACCTGTCTTTGTGGCTTGCAAAACTCCATGCCACACACCTACACACAGAGAAGAGCCAGCCCTTTAAGAGACACAGTACGTAGGGAGCAAGGGGCCCCTCCAGAGCAGCACAGCCCTGACTCCCGACCCCCAGCCAGGCTCCCCGCAGGAGGACGGCTCCATCCTGAGATGAATGGCAGCTTCGCGCCCCTTCACCTGCGGCTCCTGCTTCCCTCGAGGTGACGGCCACTGGTCGCTGTGAAAACACATGTGGCTGCTCAGCCCTCTCTCTGTATAAAACATCTGGCTGCAATTCTTGCAGACGTAAGTGCTCCTTGGCTCTGCCCAGTCTGTGGGACCACCACTGTGCTGGTTCCTGTGGGGAAGAAAGGGAGAATGGGACTCCGTCCCCAAACACTGATCCTCTGACAGACAGCTTTGGACGAACCCTAAAGAAATGGACATGATGCCCCCGATTCTCCGTGGCCTGGTGCTCACCCCTTCAGGAGTGAAGCATCCAGAGCTCGCTCACCCAGGGCCAGCACATCAAAGCCACCAGAGTTCTCCCGAGGGCCTTCTGAACTTACCAGCCACCCGCCATGTTCTCCTCCTTCATCGGGTGGGGGAGCCGGTAGATATTTCCACCCTGAAGACGAAAATACATCTGAGCCAACATATCAGAAATGAGATGCAAGAGTGAAAACTATAAGACTTGGAAGAAAACACAGGTATAATTCTTGGTGACCCTGGAGTAAGCAGTGGTTTCTTGGATGACTCCAAAACCAAACAAAAGACAGACGTATTGGACTTCATCAAAACTTACAACTTCTGTGCTTCAAAGGACATCATCAAGAAGTGAAAAGACAGAATAAGAGAAAAAAGTTGCAAATCATGTATCTGATAAGGGACTATGTATATTTCTGTATCAGTGATACATAATGAACTCTCACAGCTCAAAAATAAAATCACAACCCAATTTAAAAATGGGCAAAGGGTCTGAATAGACACTTACCCAAAGAGGATATACAAATGGCCATTAAAAGATGCTCAGGATTATTAGCTATCGGGGAAATGCAAATTAAACTATAATGAGATTATCATTTCCCACCCACTAAGGTGAACCAACTGGACAAGAACAAGTGTTGGTGAGGATGCAGAGAAACTGCAGGCCTCATACACTCTGGGTAGGGATATAAAACAGCACAGCTTTTTGGGAAAGTCTGGCACTTCCTCCAATAGAATTACCCTAGAGCCCAGCAATTCCCCTCCAAGGTATTTCCCAAGAGAAATGAAAACATATGTCTAAACAATAATCTGTACACAAATGTTCAGAGCACCGTTATCACAATGGCCAAGAAGGGAAAACAACCCAAATATCTATCATCTGATGAATGGATAAATAAAATATGGTGTTTCCATACAATGCACAAGTTACCAGCAATAAAAAGGAGTGAAGTTCTGACCCGTGCTACAGCACAGAGGAACTCTGAGAACATCAGGTTAAGTGAAAGAAGCAAAAGACACAAAAGGCCACGCAGCGTTAGGATTCCAGGCACATGAAGTGTCCAGAATAGGCAAATCCATGCAGACAGAAAGTAGATGCATGGTTGCCAGGGGCTGTGAGGGATGGAGAGGTTGCGGGTGACAACCAACGGTGTGGGGTTTCTTTTTGCGGTGATGAAAGTGTATTGGCAAAGAGTGGCGATGCGAGCACGACCTCGTAAACAAACTAAAAACTACTGGATGGTGCAGTTCAAGATGGCGAATTAGATGGCACGTGAATATTAAAGCTGTGGGAAAAAAAAAGAGGAGGAGGTAGCTGTGGTGCGACAGGAAGGATGCTGGACCTCGGAACATCACGAAGAGACGTGGCCAAGCTCTCTGCGCCCAGGACCTCGTGGGCACGATGTGGGAGGACCCAAGCTGCTCCAAAAGGGCGGACCAGTGCCAGGCCTGCAGTAGGGGCCAAGTCGGACTTGTGGACCTGTGATTCACAACCAGAATAGACACAGCATTTCACGTACAAATATCAAGGGTAAAGGAGCTCTGCCTTTACATTCTCTGAAGAAGTGAAGGAGGCAAATCCAAAAGGAAGCGAAAGGCAGAAAGAAAGCAAATAGAAAAAGCTTAGTGAAGAAACATGATGCAAAGTGTCTCTGACAACTCTAAAGCCCTGTTCTGTTGTGTGTGTGTGTGTTGCAGGGTGGAGGGTGATGGGAGGAACCATCACTTCTCTGGAACTTCATTCGCCCCTCTGTAAACAAACTGCATCTGAGGATTTGCTGAGGTTAAATACAGTGCCTGGACAAGTCAGAAACACGGACACAGGTAAGGACGAGACTCTGCCCCCCGCATGGTCAGGTCCCGTGAGAGGGCCCTGGTACCTGGATCCTGTTGAGTATCATCAGCTTGGACTTGGAGTCCCAGGGGGGATCCGCTGGAGGCCCGGCCAACGACGAGAAGGAGGCCATGGCTACCTGGCTTGGAGAAGCTGCACAGCAAATATCCACTTTCACTTTCTCCTTCCGGAAGTGCTGGACCCCGGAGTTGCCAGAGAAGAGCCTGTAGCCTCCGCCCCAGGAGCAGGCCGGGCCCTCTCCACCTTTTGTGGCCCCGGAAGCCGTGCCATTCTCAGCCTGGGCCTGCTTCCCTGGGAGGTGGGCTCTGGATGGCTCCTCCCCTCCTAACTGGGTCTGATGCAGGCCCCGAGGGAGAAGATGTCCCTAGGTCCAAGGTCCCTTTCGAGGATCGCAACTGCTTGGCCAGAGAGGAGATGTCTGGGTTTCCAGGAGGGTCCAGGGACGCCGCCGTGGGGGCAGGTGGAGCAGCAGCCACTTTTGGTCTTCCCTTTGGGTCCTGGCTCACGCTGCTGGGGGAGGGCTCTGTGGGTAAAGCGGGTGTGGATTTTCTCCTGCGGGCTAGGGACCCCTCTGGATCAGGGTTCACGGGGCCAGCATGGAGAGAGGCAACAGTGGGTGCCACAGGTGGGGGTTGCTGTGGCCACGGCCCCTGCAGTGACTTCAGGGCAACTTGCTTGCCGTCGGCTGTGGGAAGCTGGGAGGAGGCGGCGGCCACCTGGGTGTGGGAGAAGATCCGCTGGGACTTGGTGATCATCTGGAACACCTGCATCTGCTCGTGGCTCACCAGAGACTCCTGAGCCTTCAGGACCAGCTGCTGGAAGAGCGGTGTGGCATCCGACGGGAGGCCGCTGGACTTCTGGCCGTCCTGGGGGCCAGGCTCACCAGGGTTCTGCCACGAGAAGGAGTCGCAGTCGCACTTGCTCTTCTTGGAAGCCCAGGAGTCGTCTTCCCCGCTGGTGCTGACATATCTGGGGTCGCCCGAGGCCTCCCCCTGGGCCTTCAGGAGCGTGGGAGGGAAAGACGGCGTGTCCTCCAGACCGGTGCACTGGCTGGGTGAGGGCTCCCCAGCAGGGGAGTCGCTGCTGAGCCCGGGGCCCGGCTCGGAGCCCTCCCGGGACGGCACTGCAGAGGGCTTGTGGACGACAAACATACTGTTTCCTTTGCTCTTAGGGCAGCCCGACAGGTTTCAGAGCCACTGGAAACTGTGGCTTGATGGCTGGGAACTGGCGGGGACAGTCTGGCCATGGAACAGAGGCAGGCAGGCGGGCAGGGAGCGCCCTCGGGCCAGCCCTCCAGGGATGATGGGGGCTGGAGCAGCGGCAGCTCCGGCTCGGCTGGGTCGGGGCCGCTGTTCTCCGCTGCCCGTGAGTGGACGGCTGTGAACACGTCCGTGCCCGGCTCCTTCCGTGGGGGCCGGGGATCCTCGGGAACACCTCAGTGCCCAGGGCTCCTGTGGCCGCCGGGGTGCTGGCTGGGCCGCAGGAGGAGGACCCTGACGAGGGCAGGGAGGAACAGGCCGTGATCCTCCCTTCGCCGCTGTCTGAAGGCCCTCCCAGGGCTGGCCCGGGAGAAGGGATCTTCTGGCAGATGATGCTGCTCACGATACAGCGCAGGAGGTCTCGGTTGGACAAGAGGGAGATGGGGGATGGGGCTTCCGGGGGCACCAGGGACCACAGGCTCGCGGGTGCGGGCTGGCAGGCCACCTCGTGCACACGGGGTGAGTTCCCGCAGGGCTCCTCCTCCGGAGGGGCCTCCTTGAGGATGCACAGGCCGTGCTGGACCTCGTAGTGCTGGCGCACGGAGCAGTAGTCGCTGTAGCTCTTGCTGCAGCCCTGCTCAATGCACACAAAGGGCTTGGACTTCTGGTGGGTGAGCGTGTGCCCAGTCCTGGAATCACATGAGGAGAAAGTTAGTGGGTGTCTCGGCGTGGGTCACTAACTGCAGGAACCCAGGCGTGTCCCCAGGGGGCAGCAGCATCGCAACTCAGAAACTGTGCTCAGACCCTAGGAGGAAAGACCCCTGCTACGGCCAAAGCCCTCTGGAAGGGGGAGCTCTTGCCCTCACCCCTAAGCAAACCCCTAATATGAGATTAAAAACATCAGTGGGAGTCAAGTCAGAGTTCCCCAAAGTGGGTTCCTAAGGAACACCAGGCTCCAGAGTTGCTCCCTGAGGACTTGGGCTCAGCTGGCAAATAAGTCTGGGAAAAACACTCTTTACTTCTTGGAGGTTCCTAGGAGCAAACTGAAAAGCCACAGAGCAGATAACGAGAGATCTGTTGAACTTTCCATGTCTCTCAAACTTATTTGCCCACAAAACCATGTTTTTAAAATAGACCCTTTTAGCATCCCCGAGAAGCAGAGAACCAGAGTTCTGAGAACAAACTTAAGGAAACGCTAACTTGGGGATGATCCTTCCTTGAACAAAGGAGTCTTTGCCTTCCCACAGGAGTCCTCTAGACAGCGACCTGGGAGCCCCACAGCAACAACAACAAAAAGCCAAATGCGCCTATAATGTCTGCAAATATAAAAGAATGCAAGTATGTAGTATATTTACATCATACGTATACCTGCATTAATATATTATAAATATAAACAAATGGGTAAATCACCCTCTGGGTTCCCAACAATCCTACTCCGGATGGTTCTAATCAATTGGACCCAGTAAATAATGAAACCCTTTCCCAAACGTGGACCCTTGGCCTCCATCTGAGGGAAGCAGCAGAGAGGGCATCCGGAGACCCACTTTCTAGCCCTAACTGTTACCAGCTTGTGACAGGAGTAAATCATTTCCCATCCTTAATGGCGAGAGGGGAGAGGATACAATGAAAGCGGGATTCATCGAAGCCTCAGTAAAGGCTGGGCGAGCTGTAAACATGCAAGGGATCGTCCTCTCCCACTTACGAGTCTCTCAGTTTGAAAGTCTGTCTCTTCTCCCTCGGCAGCAAGAAAAGCTTATCATTTCTAAGACATGAAGAACAAACGGAATTCTGCTCCTCTTACACTGAGCTTGCTTTTTAAAGTCAAATTTTGAAAAAAAATCGAGTTAATAAAAGGGGGAATTGAAACAGGAAAAAAGAGAGTGAACACTGCATTGCCATGTTCTAGAAACAGGCATTTCAGAACCCCTCACGCCCTGGTGTTATCCCAACATATATTCCTCATGGAGTGCATATCTGTTCTGCTCAGACACCTACCAGGGACTCTGAAACTTTCTCTACGCAGTTAGCCCAACTCCCTCCATGACAAAATTGCCTCTGGAGTGTGTTTTTAAAGCACATGGGTCCTGTCTGCAAATCGCAGCGGCGCTCTCCTCACTGGAGTGAATCTGGAGGCTGGGGAGGGCGGGCTGTCCGGGGCAGTGTAGGCCCTGCCCCCCGCCCCCAACAAACACTGGCCGTGGGAGGAGCACAGGTCGCACACACCTGGGACACCCGACGGTGCGGGGCGGTGCAGGTGGATGGGAGGGGATGCAAAAGAACCGGGAACACGCCCAGCCCCCAGCAGCCCCCTGAACAGACATCCCGACCAGACTCCTACATACAGGTGGTCCTGACGCTTAAAGGCCTTGCTGCAGATTTTGCACACGTGTCTCCTCTCCTGGCTGTGCGTCAGGTAGTGCTTGCTGAGAGGACTGGCGCTGCTGAACACCTTCCCGCAGAGGCTGCGGTCCAGGAGTGGGTTCTGAGGGGACCTGTGCTGCCGCTTTCCTCTCCTTGTGCTCCCAGACGTGGCCCTGCCTCCTTCGTTAGCCTCTTTGGGCACCTTGAGCACGCCTAGCCCCAGGTCTAGACAGAGGGAGAAAGCACAGGTTATGACATCCGGGGACATCGGAGCCCGGGCCGAAGCACTCTACCACCCTCAGACCAACTTCAGCAGCTGAGTCCAACTCAGGGAGTTGGCCGAGAACCCCAACTTCAGCAGCTTCACTCGCAGAGAAGACCAGGCTTAGCACCAGGTGAGGGGGAGAAGGGACCCTGGTCAAGCCACACCTCCAGGGCGGCACCCAATCTTGAAGCCACACTTGGGGGTAAGGGAGGGGACAGCAACAGTCTGAGAGCTTCCAGGACAGAGTGACTCGACAGGCAGGACTTCATGACGGTAACATCAACAGCACGCTTGCAAGTGCAATCCAGAAATGCACAATGCAAAATCTTAGAAAAGTTTAAGTCCTTTCTCCCAGCCAATTCCACTCTGGTTTTTTAATTAAGGAAATTAAGGCCGATCTGTACAAATTAACGGAGATCTTGCAGTGAACTGCAAGCGAGTTAACTGCAGCATTGTTTTTCCTGGTGAAATGTGAGAAACCACCTAATAACTGACACGAGGGCAGGTGGGTGACTGCATTCTGGTCTCAATGGTCTATGGCGCAGGCATTTCAGATACAACTGTAGGAGAATATCCATTGACGTGAAAGGATGTTCATGCTGTACCACTAAGTGCTGTGCCACTAACAAGAGGATTGTTGAAAAACGGAATGACCTAGTCTTTAAAAGGGAAAAATAAATTTGAATAGAAACAAACAGAATGGGATTGATTGGTAGCATCATGGATCAACTTAATTTTCCTTTCCCTATATATCTGAATTTTCCATGTTTCTCTACTCCTTGGGTAAATGAGTAGTTTTTTTTTATAATTTCATTTTTGATTTTTTTTCTTTGACCCATGAGTTATTTTAGAAGAGTGTTCTTTAGTTTCCAAATACTTGAAGACTTTTTTCTCTTATTTCTTTTACTTATTTCTTTATTTTTGGCTGCATTGGGTATTCATCGCTGTGCGTGGGCTTTCTCTAGTTGCGGCGAGTGGGGGCTACTCTTCGTTGCAGTGCGCGGGCTTCTCGTTGCAGTGGCTTCTCTTGTTGCAGAGCACGGGCTCTAGGCGTGCGGGCTTCAGTAGTTGTGGCTTGCGGGCGCTAGAGCGCAGGCTCACTAGTGGCGCATGGGCTTAGTTGCTCCGCGGCATGTGGGATCTTCCCGGACCAGGGCTCGAACCCGTGTCCCCTGCATTGGCAGGCAATTCTTAACCACTGTGCCACCAGGTTTTGATCCATCGCCTGGTCAAGTATCAGTGGGTTTTCCATGCCCTTGGCATAATTATTACTCGTGGAATATTTGCTCTCAAATGCATGTATAGATTACACACTCGTGTCCTGGATTGCCATCCCGGAAAGCATTTAAGAAACATCAGGTTCGGGACTTCCTTGGTGGTGCAGTGGTTGGGAGTCTGCCTGCCGATGCAGGGCCCTGGTCTGGGAAGATCCCACATGTCGCAGAGCAACTAGGCCCGTGAGCCACAACTACTGAGCCTGGGCGTCTGGAGCTTGTGCTCCGCAACGAGAGGCCGTGACGGTGAGAGGTCCGCGCACCGCGATGAAGAGTGGCCCCCGCTCGCCGCAACTAAAGAAAGCAATCGCACAGAAACGAAGGCCCAACACAGCAAAACAACAACAACAAGAAAAAGTTAAAGGGCATTAAAAACAAACCAACCAGATATATGTGGGTAGGCATTTTCCATCCCAGTTACAGAATGAGAAAACTGAGACTCAAACAGGGAAAATGACTTGCCCAAGGTGGCAAAGGAAGGAAGAAGAGCCAGGCTGTAGATTCTGGTTCATCTGATGCCAGAGTCCTTTCCCCAACCCCAGTGCCCGCACCGCTTCCAACTCAACTTCCTCCTCTGCTCCTCCTCCCTCCCCGTCTTTTCAGATGGACTGAACTGAAACCTGGCCCTTCTGTGAAGCCTCCTGACACCAGCGTTTGCCCTGCTCCCCTAGCCAGTCCCTCCGAAGGCAGCACACAGTTACAGACACAATCACGCCTTTAAGCCATCAATCCTCTGAGGTGTCCCTCTTCCTCATCTCAGTTATTAATAGCATCTACTCAGTTGCTCAAACCCCAGCCTGCCCTGCCAACCTCCATCTGTCCTTTTCCTTACCAGCTCTCCCTGTGATGTGTGACCCGTCAGCATGTCTGAATCTACTTCTAACATGATCCCTAATCCTTGCGCTTCTGGCCTCTTCACTGCTACTCCAGCCCAGGCCACCATCTCCGCTGAGAGCCTTCCAGCTACTCTCCAGGATTCCCGTCTTGCCGCCCACGGCACCCTCACAGCAGCTAGAGCTTTGCACAGCCTCCCCTGGTTCCCGTGGCAGAGTCTGTGCTTTGCCGCACCGTGGCCTGGAAGTGGGTCTCAGCCTCAGCAGCCTCCTCAGTGTGGCTTCCCACCCCCGCGCCATCCACCTGCCAGCGTCTGCCACTCCCTGTCACTCCCTCGGACTTGGCCCCCTGCTGTACTTTCCTCATGTCGCTTTGTGGTGGACACAAGGTCTGACTCCCCAGTGGCTGTTTCTGCTTCCTCTTCTTTTCCTGGCAAATGGGATTCCAGTTTGGATCGGGTGACAAGAAATTTGAGGGAACACACTGGTTCTCCCCAGTCCTGGAACTGGGGAGAACCAGGGGGGAACACAACTTACGCTTCTGCCCTGGAGACAAATCTTGAGGGTCCGGGATAACGGTGGCCACTTCCCTTTCCACTGCCACGGATCAGTTTAGAAAGAGCACGGGCTACAGTTCTGGCCGAGGAGACGTGAGGGGCGTTCTGTTGGGCGCTGCTACAAGCTTTCCTCACTTTTAAAAAGGGGAACAAGGAAGGGAGGGAGCTGCTCTCTGCCCTGCACCCTCCGAAGGTTTGGGTGCTCCGCGTACAAGAGGGGATTCTTGCTGCTGCTGCTGCAGCCGACTTGCAGACGCTGGCCACTGCTGGCAGGCCTTGACTTCACCGTGGAGCCACTGGCACCACCACGTGTCCTGAGAGCTTAAACCTACGCCGACTCCTCTGTTATTACGGCCCGAAGCATACGCACTATAGATATCTAAACTCACCTTTTTGCTGCTTTATCACTCCTACCTTCCCGCTCCTAAAATGTAAGCTCTGTGAGGGGAGGGGCCTGTCCCTCCATCACTATGTCCCCATCACGTGGACTGGGCATTGTCTGGCACAGCTACAGCAGGTGCTTGATGAATGCTGGCTGCATTCATGCATGAGGGTCCTCCAGGGCAGGGACTCAGTCACTGTGGCTTCTGGGAGCGGCAGGGGCTCAAAAGCCTTCGCTGGATCAACAGGCAGGGAAGCCAGAAGACAGCTTCTTAAGAAACAAATTTAATACTATATACAAGGGAAAACGTACAGAAACAACAAAGGAGACGCAACAGGGCTGGAGGTGCCCATCCCAACTAGCTGCCCACGCAGAGGGCCGATGCCAGCCCCTAGCTCGCCCTCCTCCTCCTACAGTTGGAAGGGCTCCACGGGCCACCTTGCCCTGGCGGTGGGATCCACGTGGTCCTGAAGCCGGTGCCACTTCATGTGGGCATTCCGACCCTTGATCTTGCCAAACACCCTGAGGAGGCACCAGAGGACACAGGGGTCAGAGCAGGGGGAGGCGGGTAGCCCTGAGGGGGTCACCCCAGAGGGCTGAGGGCAGGCGGTGTGGGAGCATCCAGGGAAAGGGCAGTACCTCTCACACTCCCGGCAGGGAAAGAAGCCCTGGCCCTTGCTGCTCCCCGGCAGCTCAGGGGTCCGCTTCGAGCCGGTGTTTGGGCTGGAGTTGGGGATGGACTCCCTCCTGTAACTCTCAGTAGTCCTCGGTAATTCGGGGGTGGGACGGTGGCTGGGTTTCCTCCGAGGGCTACGAGTGACCTGCACAGGGGGCAGAGGTGATGAAAGGGTGCTGACCGCCCCGCCGCCCTTCTAAGGGAGAAGCAGGTGTCCAGAGCGTCCAGACGTCGCGGGGTGCACCCCCCCCACCGCCAGCCAGCTTGGATGGGCACCGGGCATCCAGATCCGTGCTGAACTCCTGAAGCCCTATCCCGAGACCCTCTACCTTCGCTTCTGTCCTGTCTGCTTCACCCAGCTCTCTCTTGACCCTCTTTTCCGGCACTGGGGCTCGGCCGCAGTCAAACTTGTTCATTTTCTTCTGCATGTAGTAGAACTCGACACACTGGGCTACTGTTTTTGTCTGGACCTAGTGGAGGAAGACAGAAACCGGCTAAGGACAGTGCCTCAGGAGTAGCAGTGAGTATGGCCTTGACGCCCTAAATCCCCTCCCCATGGGGCCAGCCGCCACTTTTTGAAAGCCCTCCTGAAACGTTTCTCCCCTACGGCTTGGTATGCTCCACTGCTACGGGGGACAGAGAATCACAAAGTCCTCCTGGGGATGAAGGAGTTCAGAGAGAAGCCACCAGAGTCAACACCATCTAAGCTCTGCACGCTCTGAGCAACAAGGCTGGCCCAGGAAGGCTTCTCTCCAGGAAAACGCACACACGGTACACACGAGGACGCTCACTGTGACATCATGTGGAGCCACATGTCTACCGACTGGGACTAATTAAACCAGAGTGTCCTTACGTGGTGGATACCTCATAGCCTTATGTGACAGCTAGGCAGAGCCCTCCAAAAAACTGAAGAGGAAGGAATACTTCCCAACTCAGTCCGTAAGTTCAACATTTCTCTGATACCAAAGCCAGACAAAGATATTACAAGGAAAGAAGCCTACAGACCCAATGTCCCTCATGAACATAGATGAAAATTTTTTAACAAAACTTTAACGAACAGAATCCAACAATATATATATGTGTATATATATATACGTGTATATATGTGTGTATATATATATATATATATATATATGTATATATGTATATATATATATAAAGGACAATATACCATGACTAAGTGGAGCTCATCCCAGAAACGTGAGGTTGGTTTAACAATCGAAAATCAATGTAATTCATCATATTAAACTTAAAAAAGAGAAATCACATGAGCATCTTGATAGGTGCAGAAAAAGCATTTGATACAATCCAATGTCCATTCCTGATGGAAACTCTCAGCACAATAGGAATAGAAGGAACTTCTCTTCAACCTGATAAATGATACCTACAAAATTCCTACAGCTAACGGTGGAGTGGTTTCCCCTCAAATATCATGAACAACACAAGGATTTCCACTCTCACCACTTCTACTCAATACTGTACTGGTGGTTCTAGAGTGCAAAAAGGCAAGAAAAAAAGTAAAGGCAACCAGGTTGGAAAGGAAGAAAGAAAAGTGTCTTTACTTGCAGATGATGTGACTGTCTATGTAGAAAATTCAGTGGAATCCACAAAAAAGTTACCAAAACTAGTAAGTTAGTTTGGCAACATTTCAGAACACAAGATCCATATAAAAATCAATTTTATTTCTATACATACTAGCAACAAACCATTGGAAACTGAAATAAAAAAGAACTCTATAACATCATAAAAAACACAAGTACTGGGCTTCCCTGGTGGCGCAGTGGTTGAGAGTCCGCCTGCCGATGCAAGGGACACGAGTTCGTGCAATGGTCCTGGAGGGATCCCACGTGCCATGGAGCGTTGGGGCCCGTGAGCCATGGCCGCTGGGACTGCGCGTCCGGAGCCTGTGCTCCGCGGCGGGAGAGGCCACAATGGTGAGAGGCCCGCATACCGCAAAAAAAAAAAAACAGAAAAAAAACAAGCGCTTAGGAATAAATCTGCCAAAAAGTATGCAACAACTGTACACTAAAAACTTCAAAACATTGCTGAAAAATTAAAGATTGAAATAGAGAGATACACCCTGTTCACGAGTCAGAAGACTCAATATTGTTAAGGTAACAACTCTCCCCAGTTGACGTAACGAGTCAAAAACAGTACCAATCAAGTTCCTAGCAGAAATTTTTATTTTGAAATTGTCAAGTTATTTCTAAAATTCATAGGGAATTAAAAAGGATGTAGAATACAAAAAATAACTTTGAAAAAGAATAACAAAGTTGAAGGACTAACATTTTCTAATTTCAAGACTTAGAATAAAGCTACAGTAATAAAGACAGTATGGGAATAGCTTAATAAAAGACAAACAGATCAGTGGAACAGAATACAGGGTCCAGAAGTAGATGCATATATATATGGCCAACTGATATTTAACAAAGGTACAAAAGCAACTGAGTGGAGAAAGTATGGTCTTTCCAACAAAAGGTATTGGAATAAATATCCATATGCAAAAATGAACTCACCTCGCACCCCCTACAAAAATAAACTTAAAATGGATCATAAATCTAGAAATAAAACCTAAAACTATAAAACCTCCAGAAGAAAACATAGGGGAAAATCTTTGTGACTTTGGGTTAGGCAAAGATTTCTTAGATACAACACGAAAAGCACAGTCTATAAAAGAGAAACTAGTAAGTTAGGCTTAAGCAAAATTTAAAACTTTTCTTCAAAAGACACTGTTAGAAGACTGACAAATGGCATATTGGGAGAAAATATTTCCAAAGCATATATCTGGATAAAGGACTGGTGTTCAGAACAAAATAAGAACTCCTACAGCTCAATAAAAACACAGACACTCCAATAAAAACAGAGGCAAAAGATATGAACAGACAGCTCACCAGAGAAGGTGCACAGAGAGCAAAAAAACACAAAGATGCTCAGCATCATTAGTCATTAGGAAAATGGAGTCAGATGCGACTGTACACTCATTAGAATGGCTAAAATTAAAGAGACTTAGCATACCAAGTGTCGACGAGGGTGTGGAGCAACTGGACCTTTCATAACCTGCTGGTGGGAATGGGAAGTGGTAGAGCCACTTTGGAAAACAGTTTGGCAGTTTCTTAAAAAGTTAAACATACATCTACTATAAGTTACCCTCATTCCCCTCCTAGGTATTTATAATCCCAACCCCGTGTCCGCAAAAAAAAAAACAAAACAAAACAAAAACAAAAACCCAGTACATGTCCGTACAAAGACTTGTATGTAAATGTGCAGAGCAGCTTTATCTGTAGTCATCAGTAACTGGAAACCACCAACAGGTGGATGATTAAATGAACGGTGGTCCGTCCACACAGTGGTATACTCCTCAACAGTAAAGGGATGAACTATGGGTACACACGACAACATGGATGAATCTCAAAATCATTAGGTTGAGTGTAAGAAGCCAGACAAAGCAGATCACGTGCTGTATGATTATTCCATTTATATAAACCTCTAGAAAATGCAAACTCATTTAGAGTGACAGAAAGTAGACAAGAGTTGACTAGGGACCCGGGTGGCAGGAAGGAAGGGTTGCAAAGGGGCAGGAGGGAACTTTTGGGGGTGAAGGATACTCTCATTACCTTGATCATCGTGGTGGTCTTACAAGTGTATAACTATGTCAAAAACATTAAATCTCACACTTCGATTATGTGCAATTTTGCGTACATCAAGTTAAAAAAAAGAGCAAAATAATCAGCAGGATATTAAGTATATGATGTCATCCTTTTTTGAGAAAGTGCATATAGGTGTGTAAAATCCGTATGGGCAATAAATACCTGTCAGGTTATCAAATCAGAAGTAGGATTGTGGGGAGGGGTCTGGAGGGCTTTATTTTGAACATGGGACTCATTTCTGTACCGTTTCAGGTTGTTCCAAGCAATGGCATTGTAGTTGTCAACTGTTCACAGCATGAGCAGAGTATCGCCCCTGAAAGGCCCTGCAGTTCTAGCGCCTCGGCCGTGTGAAGGAGCTTTGTCTACACCAGCCTGCCATGTTCGCCTTACCATCTTGTGTATCAAGTAGAAGTCCTTCTTGTAGGCACGGAACGCCTTCTTAAAGAGCCTCTTCTCCATGGAGGTCCAGATGTCCGAACCTATTGGAGAAACAGCCAAGAGGAGGAAGGATGTTTCTCCTTCTGGGACCACAGCCACGGCTGAAGTGCAGACTCCCCTCCTTTTTCAGGCCACCGAGCGCCACTTATATGCCAAGATTTCTGCTAAGCCCCTTACTTGCTTTATCTCACACAATCCTCACAAAAACCTTAGCAGGTAGGGGCAATTACCATCCCCACTTGACAGGTGCAGCAACTTGAGGCTTCCTCTGCTTAAGAGACTTGCCAAGGGCAGGCGTGGGCCCCTGGTTGCCTGACTCCAAGGCTGGAGTGCTCAACTGGGAAACCTGAGCCCACCCCAACCTGGCACCCCCCTTCTGGCCAGGAAGAGCCCACGAGGGAACCAGTGGAAAGGGGAAGGTTGGATCCAACTAGAGAACAGCACCCACTGAGTCCCCCAGAGAGGACGGGCCCTTCTGGGAGGGCAGGTGCAGGCCCCAAGAGAACTCCAGGAGGCACGTGCAGAGATTGCCATGGAAAGTGACTGGCTCGCAGGGGCCTCAGCCAGGCCAAAACCACGCGGGCAGCCACGCTCGTTACCTGTGTAGTGATAGTTGGCGAGAGGGTGAGTCCGTGGCTTCTGGGGTCCTCTCAGTAACAGGGTCTCCAGGGCAACCTGGAACGACAGGAGTGGTGGGCAACTCTCTGAGGGAGGGAAGGTGAGGTAGAGGCCCACCTTCATTCTTTCATCCAATCAGAAAATATGTGCAGCCCTCCCTAAAGCCACCCCTACCCCAGGGCGACTCAAAGTGTGGTCGGTCTGTGGACTGGCCACCAGCTGTGAACCACTTGGGACACACTGCCTACAGCACTAAGCGGACTGTTGAGTGCAGCTGACGTTACCTTTTTCATAGCAAGATTTACTTGATGACGAAACAGTGTGTGGACTTATTCTGGCACAAGCTCCTTATTTCTTCAGGGAGCAGCATTTGGAGTGGCACTGCCCCCGCCCTACCCCATGTTATGGTCCTCATAGCACTAATCATTATCTATCACTTGTAAAAAATGTATTTCATGTGTTCACTCTCCTAAAATGTAAGCCCTGCAAAGAGAGGGCATTTGTCTTGCTCAACAGCGTAACCCCGGTCAGGACTCGCTATGCAGTTTGCAGGACCCAGCGCAAAATGGAAACACGGGGCCCTGTGCTCAGAAACTATTAAGAATTTCAAGATGGTGGCAGCAGAGCATTAAACCAAGAATGGGCCCCTGAGCTGGCCCCAGCCTGATACCGTGACATCACCAGGTATCAGGAGGACCCAGTAAATGTGTGCTGATTACTCTGCTGAGCACCCACCACGTGCCAGCCACTGCCTCTCAGCTTGAGAAAAAGCACCATGTAGCCCTGACTCTTGGGTCTCCAACTCGGGTGACGTGACTTCCTCTCCCACTACACACAGTTGGACTTCTTCATTTTCTAAACTTCAGGATTGTGAGGAGGGTCCTTGGAGGAGGCAGAGGCATTTCTGTTGCATCAGAGGTTTGCATACACCATTTTTAATCCAAAAGTTAATGTTCAGTAAATAAACCAGATGAATGCAGGCCCTGAGTTGGTTCTGCTAGGCACCGCCTCCCCAGTGCCGCGCTGAGATGAGGTAACGCTGGAGGAACCCTGGTGCTCTGCTGTCACCCCAGAGCAATAACTGATTGAGCCCGTATGTGTGCATTTCCCCTACGTTCAAAAGGACACCACCAGTCCCAAAGCGACCAGGGAGAAGGGTGGGTGGCCAGCCTTTGGTTCTCGTGAGCTGCAAAGCCCCAAGTAGAAGGCACGTGTCTTGCGCCTAGAGCCCCTGGCCCTAAGAGACCAGGGAGCTTCCCACAGCTCCTCTGAGCCCCCGCCTCGCCTGCACCGCACCTGGATGTTGCCCTGGGCTTCATGCAGGCAGTGCAGAGCGAGCTCCAGGTTGGTGCCCCCGCCCGGCATCACGCTGGAGCAGGCCACGTTGCAGAGCTCGGTCACTGTTTCCAGCAGGCAGCCCGGCAGCGAGAAGGAGAGGAGACACAGAGGGTCAGCAAGTGCCAGAGAGGAAACCTCCCCAACAGCACAGATGGGGTGGGGGGCTCCTGTCACCATCTCCCTCACCTCTCTGTTACAAGCAGGCTGAGGGAAGGGAGCGACAAGGAGGATGGGCAGAAACCCTGCTCCTGGCACCTGCTCTGGATGGCCTGGCCAGCTACTGGGTGAGAGGAGAGGTGGGGCAAGGGACTGCAGCACAGCAAAGCAGTCCTGCGCTGAAGGCCAGCTCTGCCCACCCCACCCCCGCCTGGGGATCACTGCTTCTTGGTCAAGGTGAGAACTGGGAGGAGAAACCCCTTGGACATGGAGGAGGGCTCTCGGGAACCTGGCCCCAAAGTCTCAGTCACCCCTATCCTGCGTCTTCGGGTTGGTCATCACATCTCCCCATGGCTTCCAGACCAGAGTAGCTACATGCTCGTCACTTCCAGCCAGTGATCTGTCCTGGAGCTCTGGGATCTCAGCCTGAAACTGGCTCCCTATGTTGATGTGTCTGAAATGAGGCCACACACACGGACATAAAAGGCATAGGTGTGTGACCAAGATGGGAAATACAAGAGAGATGTGTGGTGAGCCCTGCTCAGCAGGGCTGTGGAACCCACCTTTTGGCCATCTCTCAGACACAGGGAGTGCTCATCAGCCCAGCAGACACGCCACTGGTATTCCAGAGACCTCTTGAGGGATACTTCCTTCCTTCCTCCAATTTGCTTTTTCGCCAGATTTCTGGCTTCAGGCGTTTGGGGTCTAGGACAGGGGAGGTATGTGCTGATACCTGGCATTCTTCTGTATCCAAGGGAACATCCAAGCTACAAAACAGTATCTCACTGCGCCATCACCAATTCTATCTAGAACCCCAGGGTGCTGGGCATTCTGTCTGCAGACATCCAACTATGGTATGTCTGGACAGAAGGAATATTGGGGAAACACCTGGAAAAATCCACCACTTCTCTCCTAGAGAGGTTCTGGGTCTAGACCTGACTGTCCCGTGATGAAGGCTCCCTTGGGAAAAACTGACACTGGAATGCAAGGAGGGTAAAAGCATCCCCACGTTGCAAGGACCCTCAGGTTCTAAGTCTGTTCCAACTCACGGTTCAGTGCTGATCTTGCTGTTGTCCTTCACCACACTGATGCCAAAAGAGCCGTCCATGTGATCTGGAAAACACCCAAAGAAGAGCCTCAAGGGGACTGGCTACAACTGACCCATGAGGCCCTTTTTGCCTGCCTTTCCAGAGCAGCTAAAAGCAGGCTCTTCAAGATTGCATGGTATACACACACTACTGTATATAAAATAGATCATCAAAAAGGACCTACTGTATAGCACAGGGAACTATACTCAATACTCTGTAATAACCTATATGGGAAAAGAATCTAAAAAACAATAGATATGTGATTATGTATAACAAAATCACTTTGCTGTATACCTGAAACTAACACATTGTAAATCAACTCTAATCCAATATAAAATTGAAAATTGGAAAAAAAAGATTGCATGGTATGGAGTTTCCTCAAAAATTAAAAGTAGGACTACCATATCATGCAGCAAACCCACTTCTGGGTATTCATCCAAAAGAACTGCAGTCAAGACCTCAAAAAGATATCTGAACTCCCATGTTCACTCCAGCACCATTCATAATAGCCAAGATGTGGAAACAACCTAAATGTCCACTGACAGATGAGCACATAAAGGTAATGTGACATCAACATACAATGAAATACCATTTAGCCTTAAAAAGAAATTCTGCAATATGCAACAACATGGATGACCATTGAGGACATTATACTAAGTGACATAAGCCAGTCACAGAAAGAGAAATACTGCATGACTCCACTTATATAACGTATCTAAAGTAGTTGAATTCATATTGATAGAATCAAAGAGTGGAATAGGGGTTACCAGGGGTTGGGGCAGTGGGAAATGGGAGGTTACTAATCAATGGGCATAAATTTTCAATTAATCAAGCTCTAGAAATCTGCTGTATAACATTGTACAGTTCAATAATAGTCAACAATACTGTACTGCACACTTAAATCTTTGTTAAAAGGGCAGATCACAGATTAACTGTTCACATCACAATAAAATAAAATAAAAAGATTGCATGGAAGTGGGATAAGACTTCTGAAAATGTAGAGTAAGGAACTCGGCAAAACAACAGATTTACTGACAAAAATCATTGAAAAAGAAAAAAAAAGAACAGTAAGCCAAAGTCTCTGCACGTTGTCCTAAAGGCATACAGCATTTTAAGAAATACTCATTCAAGAAAATCCACTAAATCTCGGGAAGAACAGTGAGAGTCTGTGGCACTTGGAGCCATGGCCCACCCCCTTACCCACCTAGCCCCCAGCTCTTTGTAACGGAAGCTCTACCCAGGTAGGTGCAGCCAAGGAGATGGGGGCTGCTTCTTCCCCTGGCTCCCATGCTTAAAGAATTAAAGCAAGATAAAATAAAAATTTGTCATCAAAGAGAAAATGCCATCAAGAGATGGAAATTAGTTTTTAAAAAGATACAAATGTGGACTTCCCTGGCGGTCCAGTGGTTAAGACTCCACGCTTCCACTGCAGGGGGCATGGGTGTGATCCCTAGTAGAGGAAGTAAGATCCTGCAGGCTGTGCGATGCAGCCAAAAAAAAGAAGAACCAAATGGAAATAGTTCAGGGGTTAAAAAAGTACAATAACCAAAATAAGGCTCAACAGTAGATCTGAGCTGGCAGAAGAAACGATCAGCAAACCTGAAGATAGAACAATGGAGACCATGAAATCTGAAGAACAGAGAGAAAAAAATATAGGAAAGTGAAGAGAGCCTCAGAGAAATGTGAGATGTCATTACATGCAACAATATATATGTATTGGGAGTACCAGAAAGAGGGGAGAAAGGGACAGAATATTTAAAGTATTAATGGCTGAAAATTTCCCAACGTTGATGAAAAACAATATGTATATCCAGCAAACTCTACAAACTCCAAGAAAGATTAAACACAAAGAGCTCTACATCCAGACATAACATAGGCAAAATGTGGAAAGCAAAAATAAAGATAAGATCTTGAAAGCAAAAAGGGAAAAACAATTTGTTACATACAAGGGCACTACAGTAAAATTAACAGCTAACTTTTTAAGAGAAACGATGTAGGTTACAAGGCAATGGGATAATATATTCAAATTACTGAAAGTAAAAAAGTGTTAACCAAGTATCTTATATTCAGCAAATTATCTTGCAAAAATGAAGGTAAAATAAAGACACTCCCAGATAAATAAAAACTGAGGATACCTGTTGCTGGCAGACCTGCCTTACAAGAAATATTAAAGGTGAAATATTATTCAGCCCGCAAAAAGGAACAAAGTACTGATACATACTGCAACTTGGATGAAACCTAAAAACATCATGCTAACTAAAAGAAGGCATTCATAAAGGACCACATACTGTATGATTCCACTCACATGAAATATGCAGAATAGCCACATCGATAGAGACAAAGTAGATTAGTCGTTACCCACGGCTGGGGATGGGGAGGATGGAAAGGAGGGACTGCTAATAAGTACAGGGCTTCTTTTGGGGATGATGAAAATTTCTGAAAACTGATGGTAGTGATGGTTGCACAGCTCTGTGAATATACTAAAAACCATTGAATTCTATACTTTAAAGGGATGAATTGTATGGTATGTGAATTATATATCCCTAATAAAAATAAATAGTAAAGAAAGTCCTTCAGATTGAAAGCAAAGCACATCAGATGGTAACTTGAATCCAAACCAAAAAAAAAAAAAAGGCGAAGCGCTAGTAAATATGGGTAACTATAAAAATCACTAGGATTACATATTTCTTTTCTTTTTTAATGGCCTTAAAAATAACTGCATAAAACAATATGTATTGTGGTCCTGTAACATATAGAAATATAATATATGTGACAGTAACTGCACAAGGAGCACAGCTGCATTGGAGTAAAGGAATATCACCTCAGACAGTAACTCAAATCCACAAGAATAAATGAAGAGATCAGAAATGGTAAATAAGAAGGTTAATATAACAACCTCTATAAATCATGCTTGCTTTCCTTTATCCGCTCAGTGTTTTTACACAAAATAAAATTATATAAAGCAATAAACATGACCAGTACGGTATTACTGGGTCTCTCACATATAATAGCAAAAGAGTTAGAAGGAATAGAGCTAGATAGGAGCAGTGTTTCTATATTTCACTGTTAATGAGTTATTACACATCCTAACAGATTCTGATAAGACATATATTTTAAGTCCTAGAGCAACCACTAAGAAATGACTAAGAAACAGTGAAAAATTAATGGAATTAAAATGTCACACTAGAAAATACTCAATACAAAAGAAAGCAGGAAAGGAGGAACAGAGGGAGAAAAAGACATGTAACGTATAGAAAATAGAAAGCAAAATGGCAGATGTAAATCCAACCATATCAATATAACATTAAACAAGAATGGATTAAACAAACCAATCAAAAGGCAGAGTTTGTAAGACTGGATAAAAAACACATGATCCACCTAATGGTGTCTAGAGGTAACATGCTTTATTTTCAAAGACACAAATAGGCTGAAAGTAAAAGAAGAGAAAAATATATACCAAGCAAACAACAACCAAAAAAGAGAATGGAATGGCTATACTAATGTCAGGCACATTAGACTTTAAAACCAAAAATATTACTAGAGATAATGATAAAATTATTGTAACAATGACAAATGATGTCACAATCACATCCTAATGATAAAAGGTCAAGCCGTGAGGAAGATGTGACAATTACAAACATATACACACCTACAAACAGACCCCCAAAATACACCAAGCAACAAACGACAGAACTGAAGGATGAAATAAACCATTAAAAAATAATAGTTGGAGATTTCAATACTTTCAACAGTGGATAGGGCAACTAGGCAGAAGATCAACAAGGAAATTGAAACTAACTAGACAAAACAGACAAAATACAGCATTCCACCAAACATCAGTAGAATACATTCTTCTCAAATTCACATGGAACATTCTTCAAGACAGACCGGATTCTAGCCCATATAACATGCCTCAATAAATTTTAAATTTTAAAATAAATTTAAGGGAATTCCCTGGCGGTCCAGTCATTAGGACTCCACGCTTCCGCTGCAGGGGGCATGGGTTCGACCCCTGGTGGGGGAACTAAGATCCTGCAAACCGCACAGCACAGCCAAAATAAATACATAAATAAATTGAATAAATTAAATTGAAAAAGAAACAAAGTATGTACTCTGACCAAAAGAGAATTAGATTACAAATCAATAAAAGGCAGCAATTTGGAAAATTCACAAATATGTGAAAATTAAGCAACACACTCTTTAACACTCAGTGTATTAAACAGGAAGTGGAATGATAAATTAGAAAATACTTTAGCTGAATGAATATAAAAACACAACATACTAAAACTTACAAAATGTAGCTAAAGCAATGTTCAGAAGGAAATCTATAGCTGTAAAATATCTGTATTAAAAAAGAAGAAACATCTCAAATCATTTATGGTCAACTGACTTTCCACAAAGGTAGCAAGACAGGGCTTCCCTGGTGGCGCAGTGGTTGAGAGTCTGCCTGCCGATGCAGGGGACATGGGTTCGTGCCCCGGTCTGGGAAGATCTCACATGCCGCGGAGCGGCTGGGCCCGTGAGCCATGGCTGCTGAGCCTGAGTATCCGGAGCCTGTGCTCCACAACGGGTGAGGACACAAACAGTGAGAGGCCCACGTACCACAAAACAAACAAACAAACAAACACCTCACAATGAGCTACCACTTCACACCCACTAGGATGGGTGTAATAAAAAAGACAGCTAAGAAGTGTGAGCAAGGATGTGGAGAAACTGCAACTTTCATACAATGCTGGTGGAAATTTAATATGACCCGGCCATTTTGCAAAGCAGTCTGGCAGTTCCTTAAATGGTTAGACATAGTTACCCTTTGACCCAGCAATTCCACTCTGAGTTATATACCCAAGAGAAATGAGGACTTATGTCCAACAAAAACTTACACATAAATGTTCTTAACAGCACTGTTTGCAAGAGCCAAAGGACACAAACAACCCAAATGCTCGTCAACTGATGAATGGATAAATAAAATGTTGTCTATCCAGAGAATTCAATATCATTCATCCATAAAAAGAAATGAAGCACTGATGCATACTACAACATGAACCTTGACAACATTATTCTAAGTGAACAAACTAGACACAGAATGTCACGTATTTTATGATTCCAATTACATGAAATGTCCAGAATAGGGAGACCCATAGAAAAAGTAGGTTGGTAGACTGGTGGTTGCCCAGGGCTGAGGAGTTGGGGGCTACAGGGCCTGTGTGTCACCGCTCGTGGATATAATCTTCTGGGGTGATGAAAATGCTCTAGAATTAGACTGTGGGATGGGTGTACAATCCTAAGAATACACTAAAAAATCACTGGACACTTTAAATGGGTGATTCATATGGCATGTGAATTATACCTCAATAAAGCTGTTTAAACAATTACTCGAAAGGGCAGGCAGAAGGGTGCTTAGGCTAAATGGTGTCTATTTTCTTTCTGGCTACAAAGTCATAAGCACCTAGAAGGCTGCTGGTCCCAGATGGTCCTGGGATAGTTCTGAACAGCAACGGGACCCCCAGAGCAGACCCAGGCGTAGGCCAGAGAGAATGGCTGGACCAAATTCTACAGGGGGCGGGGGTCTGGCCCCCCGCAGGCCCATCATGGGGCGATCAAGCTCACTCACCAAGCATGGCGCTGATGAGCCTGTCGGGACGGGCCCGGGCAGATGTGGAACAGAGAGTGTTGAAATACAGCCCAGAGCCCTCCCGGATGGGGCTGAGTATCGGGGGCGGTGTGTAGGGAGGTCACTGGGACAGTCCCTTCAGGAGGTGGTCCATCAGGAACACGGGCGAGCGCAGGCAGCTCTGGCGGGATCCTCCCGGGCCCGGCTCCCCAGACATGGAGGGCGGAGGAGGGATGAGCAGTGCCTTGGGCCGTGGGAGCTTCTTCCGCTTCCTGTGTTGGCTGCTCTCCTTGCTGTCTCTCTCTTCCCTGTCCTTCTCCTGTCCCTGGAGAAGAAGAGACTTCAGAACCACGGGGGTCACCTGAGGCCACCGGCCCCAAAGCTCAGACCTCAAGATGGCCTGAGAGTGGGAAAGGGTACTGACCAGCCAGATGCACACCCAGCATGGCCATGCCCAGAGTCCTCAGCGCAGGAAGCCGGGCAGGGCCACCACGCCTGAGCCAGACTCCAGACCCTAAGCCGGGCGACATTTGACGCTGGGGCCTTCTCAGGCACCCACCCCCACCCCAAGGAGAGGCCCTCACTCAGACCATTTTGGAAACTCATATCCGTTGTTAAAGTGACTGGCACTTAAAGTGTGGGGGCCAGACGGATGCAACAGCATGACAAAAGGAAAACCTGTTGCCCTCAAAATGACAGCAGCTCCTGGGAGACAAACAGTGGGCTCCATGCACCCCGTACCCGAGTCCAGCATGGACTTCTCCAGGTGGGGTCTTCCAGCACAGGCTGAAGAGACGACGGCTTGAGCTTGCTACACTCTCTCTTACCTCCACGCAATCTCCCCTCCTCTCTGCCCATCTTACCCCTCCTCATCCTCCAGCTCTCAGCTGCAACGCCCCCTTCCTCGGGCAGGGTCTCTGGTGCCCTTGGGGCTCCCACAGCTCCCTCTCCCAGCCCGGCCCGTTCTGGGTCGTCAGTGTCCGGGGATGGGTCTATCTACTCCGCTGGGCTGGGAGCCCCAAGAGACGGGGGCAGGCCTGTTGTGGTCGCTGCAGTGTCCCCAGCCCTGCCCAGCACAGGGCCAGACACAAAGGAAGTTCACTGGAGGTTGAATGGATGAATGAACACGCAAATCAAGCTCTTCTGGAGTCAGGATTTGGGGGCTTTTCTCACAGCTCCCACTGGCAGCTGGAAAGCAGCTGGAAGGAAGTGCACCCACCTTGCTCCCCAGGGGATGGTTCGCTGGAGCCACTGGCACCGAAACAGGGACCACCAAAGGGGCGGCGGTCATGTTGTCCAAGGACTTCCTGCCTCCCGGGGAACTCTGCCTGTGCCCTTCTGGCCTCAGCACCTGTCTTTGTGGCTTGCAAAACTCCATGCCACACACCTACACACAGAGAAGAGCCAGCCCTTTAAGAGACACAGTACGTAGGGAGCAAGGGGCCCCTCCAGAGCAGCACAGCCCTGACTCCCGACCCCCAGCCAGGCTCCCCGCAGGAGGACGGCTCCATCCTGAGATGAATGGCAGCTTCGCGCCCCTTCACCTGCGGCTCCTGCTTCCCTCGAGGTGACGGCCACTGGTCGCTGTGAAAACACATGTGGCTGCTCAGCCCTCTCTCTGTATAAAACATCCGGCTGCAATTCTTGCAGACGTAAGTGCTCCTTGGCTCTGCCCAGTCTGTGGGACCACCACTGTGCTGGTTCCTGTGGGGAAGAAAGGGAGAATGGGACTCCGTCCCCAAACACTGATCCTCTGACAGACAGCTTTGGACGAACCCTAAAGAAATGGACATGATGCCCCCGATTCTCCGTGGCCTGGTGCTCACCCCTTCAGGAGTGAAGCATCCAGAGCTCGCTCACCCAGGGCCAGCACATCAAAGCCACCAGAGTTCTCCCGAGGGCCTTCTGAACTTACCAGCCACCCGCCATGTTCTCCTCCTTCATCGGGTGGGGGAGCCGGTAGATATTTCCACCCTGAAGACGAAAATACATCTGAGCCAACATATCAGAAATGAGATGCAAGAGTGAAAACTATAAGACTTGGAAGAAAACACAGGTATAATTCTTGGTGACCCTGGAGTAAGCAGTGGTTTCTTGGATGACTCCAAAACCAAACAAAAGACAGACGTATTGGACTTCATCAAAACTTACAACTTCTGTGCTTCAAAGGACATCATCAAGAAGTGAAAAGACAGAATAAGAGAAAAAAGTTGCAAATCATGTATCTGATAAGGGACTATGTATATTTCTGTATCAGTGATACATAATGAACTCTCACAGCTCAAAAATAAAATCACAACCCAATTTAAAAATGGGCAAAGGGTCTGAATAGACACTTACCCAAAGAGGATATACAAATGGCCATTAAAAGATGCTCAGGATTATTAGCTATCGGGGAAATGCAAATTAAACTATAATGAGATTATCATTTCCCACCCACTAAGGTGAACCAACTGGACAAGAACAAGTGTTGGTGAGGATGCAGAGAAACTGCAGGCCTCATACACTCTGGGTAGGGATATAAAACAGCACAGCTTTTTGGGAAAGTCTGGCACTTCCTCCAATAGAATTACCCTAGAGCCCAGCAATTCCCCTCCAAGGTATTTCCCAAGAGAAATGAAAACATATGTCTAAACAATAATCTGTACACAAATGTTCAGAGCACCGTTATCACAATGGCCAAGAAGGGAAAACAACCCAAATATCTATCATCTGATGAATGGATAAATAAAATATGGTGTTTCCATACAATGCACAAGTTACCAGCGATAAAAAGGAGTGAAGTTCTGACCCGTGCTACAGCACAGAGGAACTCTGAGAACATCAGGTTAAGTGAAAGAAGCAAAAGACACAAAAGGCCACGCAGCGTTAGGATTCCAGGCACATGAAGTGTCCAGAATAGGCAAATCCATGCAGACAGAAAGTAGATGCATGGTTGCCAGGGGCTGTGAGGGATGGAGAGGTTGCGGGTGACAACCAACGGTGTGGGGTTTCTTTTTGCGGTGATGAAAGTGTATTGGCAAAGAGTGGCGATGCGAGCACGACCTCGTAAACAAACTAAAAACTACTGGATGGTGCAGTTCAAGATGGCGAATTAGATGGCACGTGAATATTAAAGCTGTGGGAAAAAAAAAGAGGAGGAGGTAGCTGTGGTGCGACAGGAAGGATGCTGGACCTCGGAACATCACGAAGAGACGTGGCCAAGCTCTCTGCGCCCAGGACCTCGTGGGCACGATGTGGGAGGACCCAAGCTGCTCCAAAAGGGCGGACCAGTGCCAGGCCTGCAGTAGGGGCCAAGTCGGACTTGTGGACCTGTGATTCACAACCAGAATAGACACAGCATTTCACGTACAAATATCAAGGGTAAAGGAGCTCTGCCTTTACATTCTCTGAAGAAGTGAAGGAGGCAAATCCAAAAGGAAGCGAAAGGCAGAAAGAAAGCAAATAGAAAAAGCTTAGTGAAGAAACATGATGCAAAGTGTCTCTGACAACTCTAAAGCCCTGTTCTGTTGTGTGTGTGTGTGTTGCAGGGTGGAGGGTGATGGGAGGAACCATCACTTCTCTGGAACTTCATTCGCCCCTCTGTAAACAAACTGCATCTGAGGATTTGCTGAGGTTAAATACAGTGCCTGGACAAGTCAGAAACACGGACACAGGTAAGGACGAGACTCTGCCCCCCGCATGGTCAGGTCCCGTGAGAGGGCCCTGGTACCTGGATCCTGTTGAGTATCATCAGCTTGGACTTGGAGTCCCAGGGGGGATCCGCTGGAGGCCCGGCCAACGACGAGAAGGAGGCCATGGCTACCTGGCTTGGAGAAGCTGCACAGCAAATATCCACTTTCACTTTCTCCTTCCGGAAGTGCTGGACCCCGGAGTTGCCAGAGAAGAGCCTGTAGCCTCCGCCCCAGGAGCAGGCCGGGCCCTCTCCACCTTTTGTGGCCCCGGAAGCCGTGCCATTCTCAGCCTGGGCCTGCTTCCCTGGGAGGTGGGCTCTGGATGGCTCCTCCCCTCCTAACTGGGTCTGATGCAGGCCCCGAGGGAGAAGATGTCCCTAGGTCCAAGGTCCCTTTCGAGGATCGCAACTGCTTGGCCAGAGAGGAGATGTCTGGGTTTCCAGGAGGGTCCAGGGACGCCGCCGTGGGGGCAGGTGGAGCAGCAGCCACTTTTGGTCTTCCCTTTGGGTCCTGGCTCACGCTGCTGGGGGAGGGCTCTGTGGGTAAAGCGGGTGTGGATTTTCTCCTGCGGGCTAGGGACCCCTCTGGATCAGGGTTCACGGGGCCAGCATGGAGAGAGGCAACAGTGGGTGCCACAGGTGGGGGTTGCTGTGGCCACGGCCCCTGCAGTGACTTCAGGGCAACTTGCTTGCCGTCGGCTGTGGGAAGCTGGGAGGAGGCGGCGGCCACCTGGGTGTGGGAGAAGATCCGCTGGGACTTGGTGATCATCTGGAACACCTGCATCTGCTCGTGGCTCACCAGAGACTCCTGAGCCTTCAGGACCAGCTGCTGGAAGAGCGGTGTGGCATCCGACGGGAGGCCGCTGGACTTCTGGCCGTCCTGGGGGCCAGGCTCACCAGGGTTCTGCCACGAGAAGGAGTCGCAGTCGCACTTGCTCTTCTTGGAAGCCCAGGAGTCGTCTTCCCCGCTGGTGCTGACATATCTGGGGTCGCCCGAGGCCTCCCCCTGGGCCTTCAGGAGCGTGGGAGGGAAAGACGGCGTGTCCTCCAGACCGGTGCACTGGCTGGGTGAGGGCTCCCCAGCAGGGGAGTCGCTGCTGAGCCCGGGGCCCGGCTCGGAGCCCTCCCGGGACGGCACTGCAGAGGGCTTGTGGACGACAAACATACTGTTTCCTTTGCTCTTAGGGCAGCCCGACAGGTTTCAGAGCCACTGGAAACTGTGGCTTGATGGCTGGGAACTGGCGGGGACAGTCTGGCCATGGAACAGAGGCAGGCAGGCGGGCAGGGAGCGCCCTCGGGCCAGCCCTCCAGGGATGATGGGGGCTGGAGCAGCGGCAGCTCCGGCTCGGCTGGGTCGGGGCCGCTGTTCTCCGCTGCCCGTGAGTGGACGGCTGTGAACACGTCCGTGCCCGGCTCCTTCCGTGGGGGCCGGGGATCCTCGGGAACACCTCAGTGCCCAGGGCTCCTGGGGCCGCCGGGGTGCTGGCTGGGCCGCAGGAGGAGGACCCTGACGAGGGCAGGGAGGAACAGGCCGTGATCCTCCCTTCGCCGCTGTCTGAAGGCCCTCCCAGGGCTGGCCCGGGAGAAGGGATCTTCTGGCAGATGATGCTGCTCACGATACAGCGCAGGAGGTCTCGGTTGGACAAGAGGGAGATGGGGGATGGGGCTTCCGGGGGCACCAGGGACCACAGGCTCGCGGGTGCGGGCTGGCAGGCCACCTCGTGCACACGGGGTGAGTTCCCGCAGGGCTCCTCCTCCGGAGGGGCCTCCTTGAGGATGCACAGGCCGTGCTGGACCTCGTAGTGCTGGCGCACGGAGCGGTAGTCGCTGTAGCTCTTGCTGCAGCCCTGCTCAATGCACACAAAGGGCTTGGACTTCTGGTGGGTGAGCGTGTGCCCAGTCCTGGAATCACATGAGGAGAAAGTTAGTGGGTGTCTCGGCGTGGGTCACTAACTGCAGGAACCCAGGTGTGTCCCCAGGGGGCAGCAGCATCGCAACTCAGAAACTGTGCTCAGACCCTAGGAGGAAAGACCCCTGCTACGGCCAAAGCCCTCTGGAAGGGGGAGCTCTTGCCCTCACCCCTAAGCAAACCCCTAATATGAGATTAAAAACATCAGTGGGAGTCAAGTCAGAGTTCCCCAAAGTGGGTTCCTAAGGAACACCAGGCTCCAGAGTTGCTCCCTGAGGACTTGGGCTCAGCTGGCAAATAAGTCTGGGAAAAACACTCTTTACTTCTTGGAGGTTCCTAGGAGCAAACTGAAAAGCCACAGAGCAGATAACGAGAGATCTGTTGAACTTTCCATGTCTCTCAAACTTATTTGCCCACAAAACCATGTTTTTAAAATAGACCCTTTTAGCATCCCCGAGAAGCAGAGAACCAGAGTTCTGAGAACAAACTTAAGGAAACGCTAACTTGGGGATGATCCTTCCTTGAACAAAGGAGTCTTTGCCTTCCCACAGGAGTCCTCTAGACAGCGACCTGGGAGCCCCACAGCAACAACAACAAAAAGCCAAATGCGCCTATAATGTCTGCAAATATAAAAGAATGCAAGTATGTAGTATATTTACATCATACGTATACCTGCATTAATATATTATAAATATAAACAAATGGGTAAATCACCCTCTGGGTTCCCAACAATCCTACTCCGGATGGTTCTAATCAATTGGACCCAGTAAATAATGAAACCCTTTCCCAAACGTGGACCCTTGGCCTCCATCTGAGGGAAGCAGCAGAGAGGGCATCCGGAGACCCACTTTCTAGCCCTAACTGTTACCAGCTTGTGACAGGAGTAAATCATTTCCCATCCTTAATGGCGAGAGGGGAGAGGATACAATGAAAGCGGGATTCATCGAAGCCTCAGTAAAGGCTGGGCGAGCTGTAAACATGCAAGGGATCGTCCTCTCCCACTTACGAGTCTCTCAGTTTGAAAGTCTGTCTCTTCTCCCTCGGCAGCAAGAAAAGCTTATCATTTCTAAGACATGAAGAACAAACGGAATTCTGCTCCTCTTACACTGAGCTTGCTTTTTAAAGTCAAATTTTGAAAAAAAATCGAGTTAATAAAAGGGGGAATTGAAACAGGAAAAAAGAGAGTGAACACTGCATTGCCATGTTCTAGAAACAGGCATTTCAGAACCCCTCACGCCCTGGTGTTATCCCAACATATATTCCTCATGGAGTGCATATCTGTTCTGCTCAGACACCTACCAGGGACTCTGAAACTTTCTCTACGCAGTTAGCCCAACTCCCTCCATGACAAAATTGCCTCTGGAGTGTGTTTTTAAAGCACATGGGTCCTGTCTGCAAATCGCAGCGGCGCTCTCCTCACTGGAGTGAATCTGGAGGCTGGGGAGGGCGGGCTGTCCGGGGCAGTGTAGGCCCTGCCCCCCGCCCCCACCAAACACTGGCCGTGGGAGGAGCACAGGTCGCACACACCTGGGACACCCGACGGTGCGGGGCGGTGCAGGTGGATGGGAGGGGATGCAAAAGAACCGGGAACACGCCCAGCCCCCAGCAGCCCCCTGAACAGACATCCCGACCAGACTCCTACATACAGGTGGTCCTGACGCTTAAAGGCCTTGCTGCAGATTTTGCACACGTGTCTCCTCTCCTGGCTGTGCGTCAGGTAGTGCTTGCTGAGAGGACTGGCGCTGCTGAACACCTTCCCGCAGAGGCTGCGGTCCAGGAGTGGGTTCTGAGGGGACCTGTGCTGCCGCTTTCCTCTCCTTGTGCTCCCAGACGTGGCCCTGCCTCCTTCGTTAGCCTCTTTGGGCACCTTGAGCACGCCTAGCCCCAGGTCTAGACAGAGGGAGAAAGCACAGGTTATGACATCCGGGGACATCGGAGCCCGGGCCGAAGCACTCTACCACCCTCAGACCAACTTCAGCAGCTGAGTCCAACTCAGGGAGTTGGCCGAGAACCCCAACTTCAGCAGCTTCACTCGCAGAGAAGACCAGGCTTAGCACCAGGTGAGGGGGAGAAGGGACCCTGGTCAAGCCACACCTCCAGGGCGGCACCCAATCTTGAAGCCACACTTGGGGGTAAGGGAGGGGACAGCAACAGTCTGAGAGCTTCCAGGACAGAGTGACTCGACAGGCAGGACTTCATGACGGTAACATCAACAGCACGCTTGCAAGTGCAATCCAGAAATGCACAATGCAAAATCTTAGAAAAGTTTAAGTCCTTTCTCCCAGCCAATTCCACTCTGGTTTTTTAATTAAGGAAATTAAGGCCGATCTGTACAAATTAACGGAGATCTTGCAGTGAACTGCAAGCGAGTTAACTGCAGCATTGTTTTTCCTGGTGAAATGTGAGAAACCACCTAATAACTGACACGAGGGCAGGTGGGTGACTGCATTCTGGTCTCAATGGTCTATGGCGCAGGCATTTCAGATACAACTGTAGGAGAATATCCATTGACGTGAAAGGATGTTCATGCTGTACCACTAAGTGCTGTGCCACTAACAAGAGGATTGTTGAAAAACGGAATGACCTAGTCTTTAAAAGGGAAAAATAAATTTGAATAGAAACAAACAGAATGGGATTGATTGGTAGCATCATGGATCAACTTAATTTTCCTTTCCCTATATATCTGAATTTTCCATGTTTCTCTACTCCTTGGGTAAATGAGTAGTTTTTTTTTATAATTTCATTTTTGATTTTTTTTCTTTGACCCATGAGTTATTTTAGAAGAGTGTTCTTTAGTTTCCAAATACTTGAAGACTTTTTTCTCTTATTTCTTTTACTTATTTCTTTATTTTTGGCTGCATTGGGTATTCATCGCTGTGCGTGGGCTTTCTCTAGTTGCGGCGAGTGGGGGCTACTCTTCGTTGCAGTGCGCGGGCTTCTCGTTGCAGTGGCTTCTCTTGTTGCAGAGCACGGGCTCTAGGCGTGCGGGCTTCAGTAGTTGTGGCTTGCGGGCGCTAGAGCGCAGGCTCACTAGTGGCGCATGGGCTTAGTTGCTCCGCGGCATGTGGGATCTTCCCGGACCAGGGCTCGAACCCGTGTCCCCTGCATTGGCAGGCAATTCTTAACCACTGTGCCACCAGGTTTTGATCCATCGCCTGGTCAAGTATCAGTGGGTTTTCCATGCCCTTGGCATAATTATTACTCGTGGAATATTTGCTCTCAAATGCATGTATAGATTACACACTCGTGTCCTGGATTGCCATCCCGGAAAGCATTTAAGAAACATCAGGTTCGGGACTTCCTTGGTGGTGCAGTGGTTGGGAGTCTGCCTGCCGATGCAGGGCCCTGGTCTGGGAAGATCCCACATGTCGCAGAGCAACTAGGCCCGTGAGCCACAACTACTGAGCCTGGGCGTCTGGAGCTTGTGCTCCGCAACGAGAGGCCGTGACGGTGAGAGGTCCGCGCACCGCGATGAAGAGTGGCCCCCGCTCGCCGCAACTAAAGAAAGCAATCGCACAGAAACGAAGGCCCAACACAGCAAAACAACAACAACAAGAAAAAGTTAAAGGGCATTAAAAACAAACCAACCAGATATATGTGGGTAGGCATTTTCCATCCCAGTTACAGAATGAGAAAACTGAGACTCAAACAGGGAAAATGACTTGCCCAAGGTGGCAAAGGAAGGAAGAAGAGCCAGGCTGTAGATTCTGGTTCATCTGATGCCAGAGTCCTTTCCCCAACCCCAGTGCCCGCACCGCTTCCAACTCAACTTCCTCCTCTGCTCCTCCTCCCTCCCCGTCTTTTCAGATGGACTGAACTGAAACCTGGCCCTTCTGTGAAGCCTCCTGACACCAGCGTTTGCCCTGCTCCCCTAGCCAGTCCCTCCGAAGGCAGCACACAGTTACAGACACAATCACGCCTTTAAGCCATCAATCCTCTGAGGTGTCCCTCTTCCTCATCTCAGTTATTAATAGCATCTACTCAGTTGCTCAAACCCCAGCCTGCCCTGCCAACCTCCATCTGTCCTTTTCCTTACCAGCTCTCCCTGTGATGTGTGACCCGTCAGCATGTCTGAATCTACTTCTAACATGATCCCTAATCCTTGCGCTTCTGGCCTCTTCACTGCTACTCCAGCCCAGGCCACCATCTCCGCTGAGAGCCTTCCAGCTACTCTCCAGGATTCCCGTCTTGCCGCCCACGGCACCCTCACAGCAGCTAGAGCTTTGCACAGCCTCCCCTGGTTCCCGTGGCAGAGTCTGTGCTTTGCCGCACCGTGGCCTGGAAGTGGGTCTCAGCCTCAGCAGCCTCCTCAGTGTGGCTTCCCACCCCCGCGCCATCCACCTGCCAGCGTCTGCCACTCCCTGTCACTCCCTCGGACTTGGCCCCCTGCTGTACTTTCCTCATGTCGCTTTGTGGTGGACACAAGGTCTGACTCCCCAGTGGCTGTTTCTGCTTCCTCTTCTTTTCCTGGCAAATGGGATTCCAGTTTGGATCGGGTGACAAGAAATTTGAGGGAACACACTGGTTCTCCCCAGTCCTGGAACTGGGGAGAACCAGGGGGGAACACAACTTACGCTTCTGCCCTGGAGACAAATCTTGAGGGTCCGGGATAACGGTGGCCACTTCCCTTTCCACTGCCACGGATCAGTTTAGAAAGAGCACGGGCTACAGTTCTGGCCGAGGAGACGTGAGGGGCGTTCTGTTGGGCGCTGCTACAAGCTTTCCTCACTTTTAAAAAGGGGAACAAGGAAGGGAGGGAGCTGCTCTCTGCCCTGCACCCTCCGAAGGTTTGGGTGCTCCGCGTACAAGAGGGGATTCTTGCTGCTGCTGCTGCAGCCGACTTGCAGACGCTGGCCACTGCTGGCAGGCCTTGACTTCACCGTGGAGCCACTGGCACCACCACGTGTCCTGAGAGCTTAAACCTACGCCGACTCCTCTGTTATTACGGCCCGAAGCATACGCACTATAGATATCTAAACTCACCTTTTTGCTGCTTTATCACTCCTACCTTCCCGCTCCTAAAATGTAAGCTCTGTGAGGGGAGGGGCCTGTCCCTCCATCACTATGTCCCCATCACGTGGACTGGGCATTGTCTGGCACAGCTACAGCAGGTGCTTGATGAATGCTGGCTGCATTCATGCATGAGGGTCCTCCAGGGCAGGGACTCAGTCACTGTGGCTTCTGGGAGCGGCAGGGGCTCAAAAGCCTTCGCTGGATCAACAGGCAGGGAAGCCAGAAGACAGCTTCTTAAGAAACAAATTTAATACTATATACAAGGGAAAACGTACAGAAACAACAAAGGAGACGCAACAGGGCTGGAGGTGCCCATCCCAACTAGCTGCCCACGCAGAGGGCCGATGCCAGCCCCTAGCTCGCCCTCCTCCTCCTACAGTTGGAAGGGCTCCACGGGCCACCTTGCCCTGGCGGTGGGATCCACGTGGTCCTGAAGCCGGTGCCACTTCATGTGGGCATTCCGACCCTTGATCTTGCCAAACACCCTGAGGAGGCACCAGAGGACACAGGGGTCAGAGCAGGGGGAGGCGGGTAGCCCTGAGGGGGTCACCCCAGAGGGCTGAGGGCAGGCGGTGTGGGAGCATCCAGGGAAAGGGCAGTACCTCTCACACTCCCGGCAGGGAAAGAAGCCCTGGCCCTTGCTGCTCCCCGGCAGCTCAGGGGTCCGCTTCGAGCCGGTGTTTGGGCTGGAGTTGGGGATGGACTCCCTCCTGTAACTCTCAGTAGTCCTCGGTAATTCGGGGGTGGGACGGTGGCTGGGTTTCCTCCGAGGGCTACGAGTGACCTGCACAGGGGGCAGAGGTGATGAAAGGGTGCTGACCGCCCCGCCGCCCTTCTAAGGGAGAAGCAGGTGTCCAGAGCGTCCAGACGTCGCGGGGTGCACCCCCCCCACCGCCAGCCAGCTTGGATGGGCACCGGGCATCCAGATCCGTGCTGAACTCCTGAAGCCCTATCCCGAGACCCTCTACCTTCGCTTCTGTCCTGTCTGCTTCACCCAGCTCTCTCTTGACCCTCTTTTCCGGCACTGGGGCTCGGCCGCAGTCAAACTTGTTCATTTTCTTCTGCATGTAGTAGAACTCGACACACTGGGCTACTGTTTTTGTCTGGACCTAGTGGAGGAAGACAGAAACCGGCTAAGGACAGTGCCTCAGGAGTAGCAGTGAGTATGGCCTTGACGCCCTAAATCCCCTCCCCATGGGGCCAGCCGCCACTTTTTGAAAGCCCTCCTGAAACGTTTCTCCCCTACGGCTTGGTATGCTCCACTGCTACGGGGGACAGAGAATCACAAAGTCCTCCTGGGGATGAAGGAGTTCAGAGAGAAGCCACCAGAGTCAACACCATCTAAGCTCTGCACGCTCTGAGCAACAAGGCTGGCCCAGGAAGGCTTCTCTCCAGGAAAACGCACACACGGTACACACGAGGACGCTCACTGTGACATCATGTGGAGCCACATGTCTACCGACTGGGACTAATTAAACCAGAGTGTCCTTACGTGGTGGATACCTCATAGCCTTATGTGACAGCTAGGCAGAGCCCTCCAAAAAACTGAAGAGGAAGGAATACTTCCCAACTCAGTCCGTAAGTTCAACATTTCTCTGATACCAAAGCCAGACAAAGATATTACAAGGAAAGAAGCCTACAGACCCAATGTCCCTCATGAACATAGATGAAAATTTTTTAACAAAACTTTAACGAACAGAATCCAACAATATATATATGTGTATATATATATACGTGTATATATGTGTGTATATATATATATATATATATATATATGTATATATGTATATATATATATAAAGGACAATATACCATGACTAAGTGGAGCTCATCCCAGAAACGTGAGGTTGGTTTAACAATCGAAAATCAATGTAATTCATCATATTAAACTTAAAAAAGAGAAATCACATGAGCATCTTGATAGGTGCAGAAAAAGCATTTGATACAATCCAATGTCCATTCCTGATGGAAACTCTCAGCACAATAGGAATAGAAGGAACTTCTCTTCAACCTGATAAATGATACCTACAAAATTCCTACAGCTAACGGTGGAGTGGTTTCCCCTCAAATATCATGAACAACACAAGGATTTCCACTCTCACCACTTCTACTCAATACTGTACTGGTGGTTCTAGAGTGCAAAAAGGCAAGAAAAAAAGTAAAGGCAACCAGGTTGGAAAGGAAGAAAGAAAAGTGTCTTTACTTGCAGATGATGTGACTGTCTATGTAGAAAATTCAGTGGAATCCACAAAAAAGTTACCAAAACTAGTAAGTTAGTTTGGCAACATTTCAGAACACAAGATCCATATAAAAATCAATTTTATTTCTATACATACTAGCAACAAACCATTGGAAACTGAAATAAAAAAGAACTCTATAACATCATAAAAAACACAAGTACTGGGCTTCCCTGGTGGCGCAGTGGTTGAGAGTCCGCCTGCCGATGCAAGGGACACGAGTTCGTGCAATGGTCCTGGAGGGATCCCACGTGCCATGGAGCGTTGGGGCCCGTGAGCCATGGCCGCTGGGACTGCGCGTCCGGAGCCTGTGCTCCGCGGCGGGAGAGGCCACAATGGTGAGAGGCCCGCATACCGCAAAAAAAAAAAAAACAGAAAAAAAACAAGCGCTTAGGAATAAATCTGCCAAAAAGTATGCAACAACTGTACACTAAAAACTTCAAAACATTGCTGAAAAATTAAAGATTGAAATAGAGAGATACACCCTGTTCACGAGTCAGAAGACTCAATATTGTTAAGGTAACAACTCTCCCCAGTTGACGTAACGAGTCAAAAACAGTACCAATCAAGTTCCTAGCAGAAATTTTTATTTTGAAATTGTCAAGTTATTTCTAAAATTCATAGGGAATTAAAAAGGATGTAGAATACAAAAAATAACTTTGAAAAAGAATAACAAAGTTGAAGGACTAACATTTTCTAATTTCAAGACTTAGAATAAAGCTACAGTAATAAAGACAGTATGGGAATAGCTTAATAAAAGACAAACAGATCAGTGGAACAGAATACAGGGTCCAGAAGTAGATGCATATATATATGGCCAACTGATATTTAACAAAGGTACAAAAGCAACTGAGTGGAGAAAGTATGGTCTTTCCAACAAAAGGTATTGGAATAAATATCCATATGCAAAAATGAACTCACCTCGCACCCCCTACAAAAATAAACTTAAAATGGATCATAAATCTAGAAATAAAACCTAAAACTATAAAACCTCCAGAAGAAAACATAGGGGAAAATCTTTGTGACTTTGGGTTAGGCAAAGATTTCTTAGATACAACACGAAAAGCACAGTCTATAAAAGAGAAACTAGTAAGTTAGGCTTAAGCAAAATTTAAAACTTTTCTTCAAAAGACACTGTTAGAAGACTGACAAATGGCATATTGGGAGAAAATATTTCCAAAGCATATATCTGGATAAAGGACTGGTGTTCAGAACAAAATAAGAACTCCTACAGCTCAATAAAAACACAGACACTCCAATAAAAACAGAGGCAAAAGATATGAACAGACAGCTCACCAGAGAAGGTGCACAGAGAGCAAAAAAACACAAAGATGCTCAGCATCATTAGTCATTAGGAAAATGGAGTCAGATGCGACTGTACACTCATTAGAATGGCTAAAATTAAAGAGACTTAGCATACCAAGTGTCGACGAGGGTGTGGAGCAACTGGACCTTTCATAACCTGCTGGTGGGAATGGGAAGTGGTAGAGCCACTTTGGAAAACAGTTTGGCAGTTTCTTAAAAAGTTAAACATACATCTACTATAAGTTACCCTCATTCCCCTCCTAGGTATTTATAATCCCAACCCCGTGTCCGCAAAAAAAAAAAACAAAACAAAACAAAAACAAAAACCCAGTACATGTCCGTACAAAGACTTGTATGTAAATGTGCAGAGCAGCTTTATCTGTAGTCATCAGTAACTGGAAACCACCAACAGGTGGATGATTAAATGAACGGTGGTCCGTCCACACAGTGGTATACTCCTCAACAGTAAAGGGATGAACTATGGGTACACACGACAACATGGATGAATCTCAAAATCATTAGGTTGAGTGTAAGAAGCCAGACAAAGCAGATCACGTGCTGTATGATTATTCCATTTATATAAACCTCTAGAAAATGCAAACTCATTTAGAGTGACAGAAAGTAGACAAGAGTTGACTAGGGACCCGGGTGGCAGGAAGGAAGGGTTGCAAAGGGGCAGGAGGGAACTTTTGGGGGTGAAGGATACTCTCATTACCTTGATCATCGTGGTGGTCTCACAAGTGTATAACTATGTCAAAAACATTAAATCTCACACTTCGATTATGTGCAATTTTGCGTACATCAAGTTAAAAAAAAGAGCAAAATAATCAGCAGGATATTAAGTATATGATGTCATCCTTTTTTGAGAAAGTGCATATAGGTGTGTAAAATCCGTATGGGCAATAAATACCTGTCAGGTTATCAAATCAGAAGTAGGATTGTGGGGAGGGGTCTGGAGGGCTTTATTTTGAACATGGGACTCATTTCTGTACCGTTTCAGGTTGTTCCAAGCAATGGCATTGTAGTTGTCAACTGTTCACAGCATGAGCAGAGTATCGCCCCTGAAAGGCCCTGCAGTTCTAGCGCCTCGGCCGTGTGAAGGAGCTTTGTCTACACCAGCCTGCCATGTTCGCCTTACCATCTTGTGTATCAAGTAGAAGTCCTTCTTGTAGGCACGGAACGCCTTCTTAAAGAGCCTCTTCTCCATGGAGGTCCAGATGTCCGAACCTATTGGAGAAACAGCCAAGAGGAGGAAGGATGTTTCTCCTTCTGGGACCACAGCCACGGCTGAAGTGCAGACTCCCCTCCTTTTTCAGGCCACCGAGCGCCACTTATATGCCAAGATTTCTGCTAAGCCCCTTACTTGCTTTATCTCACACAATCCTCACAAAAACCTTAGCAGGTAGGGGCAATTACCATCCCCACTTGACAGGTGCAGCAACTTGAGGCTTCCTCTGCTTAAGAGACTTGCCAAGGGCAGGCGTGGGCCCCTGGTTGCCTGACTCCAAGGCTGGAGTGCTCAACTGGGAAACCTGAGCCCACCCCAACCTGGCACCCCCCTTCTGGCCAGGAAGAGCCCACGAGGGAACCAGTGGAAAGGGGAAGGTTGGATCCAACTAGAGAACAGCACCCACTGAGTCCCCCAGAGAGGACGGGCCCTTCTGGGAGGGCAGGTGCAGGCCCCAAGAGAACTCCAGGAGGCACGTGCAGAGATTGCCATGGAAAGTGACTGGCTCGCAGGGGCCTCAGCCAGGCCAAAACCACGCGGGCAGCCACGCTCGTTACCTGTGTAGTGATAGTTGGCGAGAGGGTGAGTCCGTGGCTTCTGGGGTCCTCTCAGTAACAGGGTCTCCAGGGCAACCTGGAACGACAGGAGTGGTGGGCAACTCTCTGAGGGAGGGAAGGTGAGGTAGAGGCCCACCTTCATTCTTTCATCCAATCAGAAAATATGTGCAGCCCTCCCTAAAGCCACCCCTACCCCAGGGCGACTCAAAGTGTGGTCGGTCTGTGGACTGGCCACCAGCTGTGAACCACTTGGGACACACTGCCTACAGCACTAAGCGGACTGTTGAGTGCAGCTGACGTTACCTTTTTCATAGCAAGATTTACTTGATGACGAAACAGTGTGTGGACTTATTCTGGCACAAGCTCCTTATTTCTTCAGGGAGCAGCATTTGGAGTGGCACTGCCCCCGCCCTACCCCATGTTATGGTCCTCATAGCACTAATCATTATCTATCACTTGTAAAAAATGTATTTCATGTGTTCACTCTCCTAAAATGTAAGCCCTGCAAAGAGAGGGCATTTGTCTTGCTCAACAGCGTAACCCCGGTCAGGACTCGCTATGCAGTTTGCAGGACCCAGCGCAAAATGGAAACACGGGGCCCTGTGCTCAGAAACTATTAAGAATTTCAAGATGGTGGCAGCAGAGCATTAAACCAAGAATGGGCCCCTGAGCTGGCCCCAGCCTGATACCGTGACATCACCAGGTATCAGGAGGACCCAGTAAATGTGTGCTGATTACTCTGCTGAGCACCCACCACGTGCCAGCCACTGCCTCTCAGCTTGAGAAAAAGCACCATGTAGCCCTGACTCTTGGGTCTCCAACTCGGGTGACGTGACTTCCTCTCCCACTACACACAGTTGGACTTCTTCATTTTCTAAACTTCAGGATTGTGAGGAGGGTCCTTGGAGGAGGCAGAGGCATTTCTGTTGCATCAGAGGTTTGCATACACCATTTTTAATCCAAAAGTTAATGTTCAGTAAATAAACCAGATGAATGCAGGCCCTGAGTTGGTTCTGCTAGGCACCGCCTCCCCAGTGCCGCGCTGAGATGAGGTAACGCTGGAGGAACCCTGGTGCTCTGCTGTCACCCCAGAGCAATAACTGATTGAGCCCGTATGTGTGCATTTCCCCTACGTTCCAAAGGACACCACCAGTCCCAAAGCGACCAGGGAGAAGGGTGGGTGGCCAGCCTTTGGTTCTCGTGAGCTGCAAAGCCCCAAGTAGAAGGCACGTGTCTTGCGCCTAGAGCCCCTGGCCCTAAGAGACCAGGGAGCTTCCCACAGCTCCTCTGAGCCCCCGCCTCGCCTGCACCGCACCTGGATGTTGCCCTGGGCTTCATGCAGGCAGTGCAGAGCGAGCTCCAGGTTGGTGCCCCCGCCCGGCATCACGCTGGAGCAGGCCACGTTGCAGAGCTCGGTCACTGTTTCCAGCAGGCAGCCCGGCAGCGAGAAGGAGAGGAGACACAGAGGGTCAGCAAGTGCCAGAGAGGAAACCTCCCCAACAGCACAGATGGGGTGGGGGGCTCCTGTCACCATCTCCCTCACCTCTCTGTTACAAGCAGGCTGAGGGAAGGGAGCGACAAGGAGGATGGGCAGAAACCCTGCTCCTGGCACCTGCTCTGGATGGCCTGGCCAGCTACTGGGTGAGAGGAGAGGTGGGGCAAGGGACTGCAGCACAGCAAAGCAGTCCTGCGCTGAAGGCCAGCTCTGCCCACCCCACCCCCGCCTGGGGATCACTGCTTCTTGGTCAAGGTGAGAACTGGGAGGAGAAACCCCTTGGACATGGAGGAGGGCTCTCGGGAACCTGGCCCCAAAGTCTCAGTCACCCCTATCCTGCGTCTTCGGGTTGGTCATCACATCTCCCCATGGCTTCCAGACCAGAGTAGCTACATGCTCGTCACTTCCAGCCAGTGATCTGTCCTGGAGCTCTGGGATCTCAGCCTGAAACTGGCTCCCTATGTTGATGTGTCTGAAATGAGGCCACACACACGGACATAAAAGGCATAGGTGTGTGACCAAGATGGGAAATACAAGAGAGATGTGTGGTGAGCCCTGCTCAGCAGGGCTGTGGAACCCACCTTTTGGCCATCTCTCAGACACAGGGAGTGCTCATCAGCCCAGCAGACACGCCACTGGTATTCCAGAGACCTCTTGAGGGATACTTCCTTCCTTCCTCCAATTTGCTTTTTCGCCAGATTTCTGGCTTCAGGCGTTTGGGGTCTAGGACAGGGGAGGTATGTGCTGATACCTGGCATTCTTCTGTATCCAAGGGAACATCCAAGCTACAAAACAGTATCTCACTGCGCCATCACCAATTCTATCTAGAACCCCAGGGTGCTGGGCATTCTGTCTGCAGACATCCAACTATGGTATGTCTGGACAGAAGGAATATTGGGGAAACACCTGGAAAAATCCACCACTTCTCTCCTAGAGAGGTTCTGGGTCTAGACCTGACTGTCCCGTGATGAAGGCTCCCTTGGGAAAAACTGACACTGGAATGCAAGGAGGGTAAAAGCATCCCCACGTTGCAAGGACCCTCAGGTTCTAAGTCTGTTCCAACTCACGGTTCAGTGCTGATCTTGCTGTTGTCCTTCACCACACTGATGCCAAAAGAGCCGTCCATGTGATCTGGAAAACACCCAAAGAAGAGCCTCAAGGGGACTGGCTACAACTGACCCATGAGGCCCTTTTTGCCTGCCTTTCCAGAGCAGCTAAAAGCAGGCTCTTCAAGATTGCATGGTATACACACACTACTGTATATAAAATAGATCATCAAAAAGGACCTACTGTATAGCACAGGGAACTATACTCAATACTCTGTAATAACCTATATGGGAAAAGAATCTAAAAAACAATAGATATGTGATTATGTATAACAAAATCACTTTGCTGTATACCTGAAACTAACACATTGTAAATCAACTCTAATCCAATATAAAATTGAAAATTGGAAAAAAAAGATTGCATGGTATGGAGTTTCCTCAAAAATTAAAAGTAGGACTACCATATCATGCAGCAAACCCACTTCTGGGTATTCATCCAAAAGAACTGCAGTCAAGACCTCAAAAAGATATCTGAACTCCCATGTTCACTCCAGCACCATTCATAATAGCCAAGATGTGGAAACAACCTAAATGTCCACTGACAGATGAGCACATAAAGGTAATGTGACATCAACATACAATGAAATACCATTTAGCCTTAAAAAGAAATTCTGCAATATGCAACAACATGGATGACCATTGAGGACATTATACTAAGTGACATAAGCCAGTCACAGAAAGAGAAATACTGCATGACTCCACTTATATAACGTATCTAAAGTAGTTGAATTCATATTGATAGAATCAAAGAGTGGAATAGGGGTTACCAGGGGTTGGGGCAGTGGGAAATGGGAGGTTACTAATCAATGGGCATAAATTTTCAATTAATCAAGCTCTAGAAATCTGCTGTATAACATTGTACAGTTCAATAATAGTCAACAATACTGTACTGCACACTTAAATCTTTGTTAAAAGGGCAGATCACAGATTAACTGTTCACATCACAATAAAATAAAATAAAAAGATTGCATGGAAGTGGGATAAGACTTCTGAAAATGTAGAGTAAGGAACTCGGCAAAACAACAGATTTACTGACAAAAATCATTGAAAAAGAAAAAAAAAGAACAGTAAGCCAAAGTCTCTGCACGTTGTCCTAAAGGCATACAGCATTTTAAGAAATACTCATTCAAGAAAATCCACTAAATCTCGGGAAGAACAGTGAGAGTCTGTGGCACTTGGAGCCATGGCCCACCCCCTTACCCACCTAGCCCCCAGCTCTTTGTAACGGAAGCTCTACCCAGGTAGGTGCAGCCAAGGAGATGGGGGCTGCTTCTTCCCCTGGCTCCCATGCTTAAAGAATTAAAGCAAGATAAAATAAAAATTTGTCATCAAAGAGAAAATGCCATCAAGAGATGGAAATTAGTTTTTAAAAAGATACAAATGTGGACTTCCCTGGCGGTCCAGTGGTTAAGACTCCACGCTTCCACTGCAGGGGGCATGGGTGTGATCCCTAGTAGAGGAAGTAAGATCCTGCAGGCTGTGCGATGCAGCCAAAAAAAAGAAGAACCAAATGGAAATAGTTCAGGGGTTAAAAAAGTACAATAACCAAAATAAGGCTCAACAGTAGATCTGAGCTGGCAGAAGAAACGATCAGCAAACCTGAAGATAGAACAATGGAGACCATGAAATCTGAAGAACAGAGAGAAAAAAATATAGGAAAGTGAAGAGAGCCTCAGAGAAATGTGAGATGTCATTACATGCAACAATATATATGTATTGGGAGTACCAGAAAGAGGGGAGAAAGGGACAGAATATTTAAAGTATTAATGGCTGAAAATTTCCCAACGTTGATGAAAAACAATATGTATATCCAGCAAACTCTACAAACTCCAAGAAAGATTAAACACAAAGAGCTCTACATCCAGACATAACATAGGCAAAATGTGGAAAGCAAAAATAAAGATAAGATCTTGAAAGCAAAAAGGGAAAAACAATTTGTTACATACAAGGGCACTACAGTAAAATTAACAGCTAACTTTTTAAGAGAAACGATGTAGGTTACAAGGCAATGGGATAATATATTCAAATTACTGAAAGTAAAAAAGTGTTAACCAAGTATCTTATATTCAGCAAATTATCTTGCAAAAATGAAGGTAAAATAAAGACACTCCCAGATAAATAAAAACTGAGGATACCTGTTGCTGGCAGACCTGCCTTACAAGAAATATTAAAGGTGAAATATTATTCAGCCCGCAAAAAGGAACAAAGTACTGATACATACTGCAACTTGGATGAAACCTAAAAACATCATGCTAACTAAAAGAAGGCATTCATAAAGGACCACATACTGTATGATTCCACTCACATGAAATATGCAGAATAGCCACATCGATAGAGACAAAGTAGATTAGTCGTTACCCACGGCTGGGGATGGGGAGGATGGAAAGGAGGGACTGCTAATAAGTACAGGGCTTCTTTTGGGGATGATGAAAATTTCTGAAAACTGATGGTAGTGATGGTTGCACAGCTCTGTGAATATACTAAAAACCATTGAATTCTATACTTTAAAGGGATGAATTGTATGGTATGTGAATTATATATCCCTAATAAAAATAAATAGTAAAGAAAGTCCTTCAGATTGAAAGCAAAGCACATCAGATGGTAACTTGAATCCAAACCAAAAAAAAAAAAAAGGCGAAGCGCTAGTAAATATGGGTAACTATAAAAATCACTAGGATTACATATTTCTTTTCTTTTTTAATGGCCTTAAAAATAACTGCATAAAACAATATGTATTGTGGTCCTGTAACATATAGAAATATAATATATGTGACAGTAACTGCACAAGGAGCACAGCTGCATTGGAGTAAAGGAATATCACCTCAGACAGTAACTCAAATCCACAAGAATAAATGAAGAGATCAGAAATGGTAAATAAGAAGGTTAATATAACAACCTCTATAAATCATGCTTGCTTTCCTTTATCCGCTCAGTGTTTTTACACAAAATAAAATTATATAAAGCAATAAACATGACCAGTACGGTATTACTGGGTCTCTCACATATAATAGCAAAAGAGTTAGAAGGAATAGAGCTAGATAGGAGCAGTGTTTCTATATTTCACTGTTAATGAGTTATTACACATCCTAACAGATTCTGATAAGACATATATTTTAAGTCCTAGAGCAACCACTAAGAAATGACTAAGAAACAGTGAAAAATTAATGGAATTAAAATGTCACACTAGAAAATACTCAATACAAAAGAAAGCAGGAAAGGAGGAACAGAGGGAGAAAAAGACATGTAACGTATAGAAAATAGAAAGCAAAATGGCAGATGTAAATCCAACCATATCAATATAACATTAAACAAGAATGGATTAAACAAACCAATCAAAAGGCAGAGTTTGTAAGACTGGATAAAAAACACATGATCCACCTAATGGTGTCTAGAGGTAACATGCTTTATTTTCAAAGACACAAATAGGCTGAAAGTAAAAGAAGAGAAAAATATATACCAAGCAAACAACAACCAAAAAAGAGAATGGAATGGCTATACTAATGTCAGGCACATTAGACTTTAAAACCAAAAATATTACTAGAGATAATGATAAAATTATTGTAATAATGACAAATGATGTCACAATCACATCCTAATGATAAAAGGTCAAGCCGTGAGGAAGATGTGACAATTACAAACATATACACACCTACAAACAGACCCCCAAAATACACCAAGCAACAAACGACAGAACTGAAGGATGAAATAAACCATTAAAAAATAATAGTTGGAGATTTCAATACTTTCAACAGTGGATAGGGCAACTAGGCAGAAGATCAACAAGGAAATTGAAACTAACTAGACAAAACAGACAAAATACAGCATTCCACCAAACATCAGTAGAATACATTCTTCTCAAATTCACATGGAACATTCTTCAAGACAGACCGGATTCTAGCCCATATAACATGCCTCAATAAATTTTAAATTTTAAAATAAATTTAAGGGAATTCCCTGGCGGTCCAGTCATTAGGACTCCACGCTTCCGCTGCAGGGGGCATGGGTTCGACCCCTGGTGGGGGAACTAAGATCCTGCAAACCGCACAGCACAGCCAAAATAAATACATAAATAAATTGAATAAATTAAATTGAAAAAGAAACAAAGTATGTACTCTGACCAAAAGAGAATTAGATTACAAATCAATAAAAGGCAGCAATTTGGAAAATTCACAAATATGTGAAAATTAAGCAACACACTCTTTAACACTCAGTGTATTAAACAGGAAGTGGAATGATAAATTAGAAAATACTTTAGCTGAATGAATATAAAAACACAACATACTAAAACTTACAAAATGTAGCTAAAGCAATGTTCAGAAGGAAATCTATAGCTGTAAAATATCTGTATTAAAAAAGAAGAAACATCTCAAATCATTTATGGTCAACTGACTTTCCACAAAGGTAGCAAGACAGGGCTTCCCTGGTGGCGCAGTGGTTGAGAGTCTGCCTGCCGATGCAGGGGACATGGGTTCGTGCCCCGGTCTGGGAAGATCTCACATGCCGCGGAGCGGCTGGGCCCGTGAGCCATGGCTGCTGAGCCTGAGTATCCGGAGCCTGTGCTCCACAACGGGTGAGGACACAAACAGTGAGAGGCCCACGTACCACAAAACAAACAAACAAACAAACACCTCACAATGAGCTACCACTTCACACCCACTAGGATGGGTGTAATAAAAAAGACAGCTAAGAAGTGTGAGCAAGGATGTGGAGAAACTGCAACTTTCATACAATGCTGGTGGAAATTTAATATGACCCGGCCATTTTGCAAAGCAGTCTGGCAGTTCCTTAAATGGTTAGACATAGTTACCCTTTGACCCAGCAATTCCACTCTGAGTTATATACCCAAGAGAAATGAGGACTTATGTCCAACAAAAACTTACACATAAATGTTCTTAACAGCACTGTTTGCAAGAGCCAAAGGACACAAACAACCCAAATGCTCGTCAACTGATGAATGGATAAATAAAATGTTGTCTATCCAGAGAATTCAATATCATTCATCCATAAAAAGAAATGAAGCACTGATGCATACTACAACATGAACCTTGACAACATTATTCTAAGTGAACAAACTAGACACAGAATGTCACGTATTTTATGATTCCAATTACATGAAATGTCCAGAATAGGGAGACCCATAGAAAAAGTAGGTTGGTAGACTGGTGGTTGCCCAGGGCTGAGGAGTTGGGGGCTACAGGGCCTGTGTGTCACCGCTCGTGGATATAATCTTCTGGGGTGATGAAAATGCTCTAGAATTAGACTGTGGGATGGGTGTACAATCCTAAGAATACACTAAAAAATCACTGGACACTTTAAATGGGTGATTCATATGGCATGTGAATTATACCTCAATAAAGCTGTTTAAACAATTACTCGAAAGGGCAGGCAGAAGGGTGCTCAGGCTAAATGGCGTCTATTTTCTTTCTGGCTACAAAGTCATAAGCACCTAGAAGGCTGCTGGTCCCAGATGGTCCTGGGATAGTTCTGAACAGCAACGGGACCCCCAGAGCAGACCCAGGCGTAGGCCAGAGAGAATGGCTGGACCAAATTCTACAGGGGGCGGGGGTCTGGCCCCCCGCAGGCCCATCATGGGGCGATCAAGCTCACTCACCAAGCATGGCGCTGATGAGCCTGTCGGGACGGGCCCGGGCAGATGTGGAACAGAGAGTGTTGAAATACAGCCCAGAGCCCTCCCGGATGGGGCTGAGCATCGGGGGCGGTGTGTAGGGAGGTCACTGGGACAGTCCCTTCAAGAGGTGGTCCATCAGGAACACGGGCGAGCGCAGGCAGCTCTGGCGGCATCCTCCCGGGCCCGGCTCCCCAGACATGGAGGGCGGAGGAGGGATGAGCAGTGCCTTGGGCCGTGGGAGCTTCTTCCGCTTCCTGTGTTGGCTGCTCTCCTTGCTGCCTCTCTCTTCCCCGTCCTTCTCCTGTCCCTGGAGAAGAAGAGACTTCAGAACCACGGGGGTCACCTGAGGCCACCGGCCCCAAAGCTCAGACCTCAAAATGGCCTGAGAGTGGGAAAGGGTACTGACCAGCCAAATGCACACCCAGCATGGCCATGCCCAGAGTCCTCAGCGCAGGAAGCCGGGCAGGGCCACCACGCCTGAGCCAGACTCCAGACCCTAAGCCGGGCGACATTTGACGCTGGGGCCTTCTCAGGCACCCACCCCCACCCCAAGGAGAGGCCCTCACTCAGACCATTTTGGAAACTCATATCCGTTGTTAAAGTGACTGGCACTTAAAGTGTGGGGGCCAGACGGATGCAACAGCATGACAAAAGGAAAACCTGTTGCCCTCAAAATGACAGCAGCTCCTGGGAGACAAACAGTGGGCTCCATGCACCCCGTACCCGAGTCCAGCATGGACTTCTCCAGGTGGGGTCTTCCAGCACAGGCTGAAGAGACGACGGCTTGAGCTTGCTACACTCTCTCTTACCTCCACGCAATCTCCCCTCCTCTCTGCCCATCTTACCCCTCCTCATCCTCCAGCTCTCAGCTGCAACGCCCCCTTCCTCGGGCAGGGTCTCTGGTGCCCTTGGGGCTCCCACAGCTCCCTCTCCCAGCCCGGCCCGTTCTGGGTCGTCAGTGTCCGGGGATGGGTCTATCTACTCCGCTGGGCTGGGAGCCCCAAGAGACGGGGGCAGGCCTGTTGTGGTCGCTGCAGTGTCCCCAGCCCTGCCCAGCACAGGGCCAGACACAAAGGAAGTTCACTGGAGGTTGAATGGATGAATGAACACGCAAATCAAGCTCTTCTGGAGTCAGGATTTGGGGGCTTTTCTCACAGCTCCCACTGGCAGCTGGAAAGCAGCTGGAAGGAAGTGCACCCACCTTGCTCCCCAGGGGATGGTTCGCTGGAGCCACTGGCACCGAAACAGGGACCACCAAAGGGGCGGCGGTCATGTTGTCCAAGGACTTCCTGCCTCCCGGGGAACTCTGCCTGTGCCCTTCTGGCCTCAGCACCTGTCTTTGTGGCTTGCAAAACTCCATGCCACACACCTACACACAGAGAAGAGCCAGCCCTTTAAGAGACACAGTACGTAGGGAGCAAGGGGCCCCTCCAGAGCAGCACAGCCCTGACTCCCGACCCCCAGCCAGGCTCCCCGCAGGAGGACGGCTCCATCCTGAGATGAATGGCAGCTTCGCGCCCCTTCACCTGCGGCTCCTGCTTCCCTCGAGGTGACGGCCACTGGTCGCTGTGAAAACACATGTGGCTGCTCAGCCCTCTCTCTGTATAAAACATCTGGCTGCAATTCTTGCAGACGTAAGTGCTCCTTGGCTCTGCCCAGTCTGTGGGACCACCACTGTGCTGGTTCCTGTGGGGAAGAAAGGGAGAATGGGACTCCGTCCCCAAACACTGATCCTCTGACAGACAGCTTTGGACGAACCCTAAAGAAATGGACATGATGCCCCCGATTCTCCGTGGCCTGGTGCTCACCCCTTCAGGAGTGAAGCATCCAGAGCTCGCTCACCCAGGGCCAGCACATCAAAGCCACCAGAGTTCTCCCGAGGGCCTTCTGAACTTACCAGCCACCCGCCATGTTCTCCTCCTTCATCGGGTGGGGGAGCCGGTAGATATTTCCACCCTGAAGACGAAAATACATCTGAGCCAACATATCAGAAATGAGATGCAAGAGTGAAAACTATAAGACTTGGAAGAAAACACAGGTATAATTCTTGGTGACCCTGGAGTAAGCAGTGGTTTCTTGGATGACTCCAAAACCAAACAAAAGACAGACGTATTGGACTTCATCAAAACTTACAACTTCTGTGCTTCAAAGGACATCATCAAGAAGTGAAAAGACAGAATAAGAGAAAAAAGTTGCAAATCATGTATCTGATAAGGGACTATGTATATTTCTGTATCAGTGATACATAATGAACTCTCACAGCTCAAAAATAAAATCACAACCCAATTTAAAAATGGGCAAAGGGTCTGAATAGACACTTACCCAAAGAGGATATACAAATGGCCATTAAAAGATGCTCAGGATTATTAGCTATCGGGGAAATGCAAATTAAACTATAATGAGATTATCATTTCCCACCCACTAAGGTGAACCAACTGGACAAGAACAAGTGTTGGTGAGGATGCAGAGAAACTGCAGGCCTCATACACTCTGGGTAGGGATATAAAACAGCACAGCTTTTTGGGAAAGTCTGGCACTTCCTCCAATAGAATTACCCTAGAGCCCAGCAATTCCCCTCCAAGGTATTTCCCAAGAGAAATGAAAACATATGTCTAAACAATAATCTGTACACAAATGTTCAGAGCACCGTTATCACAATGGCCAAGAAGGGAAAACAACCCAAATATCTATCATCTGATGAATGGATAAATAAAATATGGTGTTTCCATACAATGCACAAGTTACCAGCAATAAAAAGGAGTGAAGTTCTGACCCGTGCTACAGCACAGAGGAACTCTGAGAACATCAGGTTAAGTGAAAGAAGCAAAAGACACAAAAGGCCACGCAGCGTTAGGATTCCAGGCACATGAAGTGTCCAGAATAGGCAAATCCATGCAGACAGAAAGTAGATGCATGGTTGCCAGGGGCTGTGAGGGATGGAGAGGTTGCGGGTGACAACCAACGGTGTGGGGTTTCTTTTTGCGGTGATGAAAGTGTATTGGCAAAGAGTGGCGATGCGAGCACGACCTCGTAAACAAACTAAAAACTACTGGATGGTGCAGTTCAAGATGGCGAATTAGATGGCACGTGAATATTAAAGCTGTGGGAAAAAAAAAGAGGAGGAGGTAGCTGTGGTGCGACAGGAAGGATGCTGGACCTCGGAACATCACGAAGAGACGTGGCCAAGCTCTCTGCGCCCAGGACCTCGTGGGCACGATGTGGGAGGACCCAAGCTGCTCCAAAAGGGCGGACCAGTGCCAGGCCTGCAGTAGGGGCCAAGTCGGACTTGTGGACCTGTGATTCACAACCAGAATAGACACAGCATTTCACGTACAAATATCAAGGGTAAAGGAGCTCTGCCTTTACATTCTCTGAAGAAGTGAAGGAGGCAAATCCAAAAGGAAGCGAAAGGCAGAAAGAAAGCAAATAGAAAAAGCTTAGTGAAGAAACATGATGCAAAGTGTCTCTGACAACTCTAAAGCCCTGTTCTGTTGTGTGTGTGTGTGTTGCAGGGTGGAGGGTGATGGGAGGAACCATCACTTCTCTGGAACTTCATTCGCCCCTCTGTAAACAAACTGCATCTGAGGATTTGCTGAGGTTAAATACAGTGCCTGGACAAGTCAGAAACACGGACACAGGTAAGGACGAGACTCTGCCCCCCGCATGGTCAGGTCCCGTGAGAGGGCCCTGGTACCTGGATCCTGTTGAGTATCATCAGCTTGGACTTGGAGTCCCAGGGGGGATCCGCTGGAGGCCCGGCCAACGACGAGAAGGAGGCCATGGCTACCTGGCTTGGAGAAGCTGCACAGCAAATATCCACTTTCACTTTCTCCTTCCGGAAGTGCTGGACCCCGGAGTTGCCAGAGAAGAGCCTGTAGCCTCCGCCCCAGGAGCAGGCCGGGCCCTCTCCACCTTTTGTGGCCCCGGAAGCCGTGCCATTCTCAGCCTGGGCCTGCTTCCCTGGGAGGTGGGCTCTGGATGGCTCCTCCCCTCCTAACTGGGTCTGATGCAGGCCCCGAGGGAGAAGATGTCCCTAGGTCCAAGGTCCCTTTCGAGGATCGCAACTGCTTGGCCAGAGAGGAGATGTCTGGGTTTCCAGGAGGGTCCAGGGACGCCGCCGTGGGGGCAGGTGGAGCAGCAGCCACTTTTGGTCTTCCCTTTGGGTCCTGGCTCACGCTGCTGGGGGAGGGCTCTGTGGGTAAAGCGGGTGTGGATTTTCTCCTGCGGGCTAGGGACCCCTCTGGATCAGGGTTCACGGGGCCAGCATGGAGAGAGGCAACAGTGGGTGCCACAGGTGGGGGTTGCTGTGGCCACGGCCCCTGCAGTGACTTCAGGGCAACTTGCTTGCCGTCGGCTGTGGGAAGCTGGGAGGAGGCGGCGGCCACCTGGGTGTGGGAGAAGATCCGCTGGGACTTGGTGATCATCTGGAACACCTGCATCTGCTCGTGGCTCACCAGAGACTCCTGAGCCTTCAGGACCAGCTGCTGGAAGAGCGGTGTGGCATCCGACGGGAGGCCGCTGGACTTCTGGCCGTCCTGGGGGCCAGGCTCACCAGGGTTCTGCCACGAGAAGGAGTCGCAGTCGCACTTGCTCTTCTTGGAAGCCCAGGAGTCGTCTTCCCCGCTGGTGCTGACATATCTGGGGTCGCCCGAGGCCTCCCCCTGGGCCTTCAGGAGCGTGGGAGGGAAAGACGGCGTGTCCTCCAGACCGGTGCACTGGCTGGGTGAGGGCTCCCCAGCAGGGGAGTCGCTGCTGAGCCCGGGGCCCGGCTCGGAGCCCTCCCGGGACGGCACTGCAGAGGGCTTGTGGACGACAAACATACTGTTTCCTTTGCTCTTAGGGCAGCCCGACAGGTTTCAGAGCCACTGGAAACTGTGGCTTGATGGCTGGGAACTGGCGGGGACAGTCTGGCCATGGAACAGAGGCAGGCAGGCGGGCAGGGAGCGCCCTCGGGCCAGCCCTCCAGGGATGATGGGGGCTGGAGCAGCGGCAGCTCCGGCTCGGCTGGGTCGGGGCCGCTGTTCTCCGCTGCCCGTGAGTGGACGGCTGTGAACACGTCCGTGCCCGGCTCCTTCCGTGGGGGCCGGGGATCCTCGGGAACACCTCAGTGCCCAGGGCTCCTGGGGCCGCCGGGGTGCTGGCTGGGCCGCAGGAGGAGGACCCTGACGAGGGCAGGGAGGAACAGGCCGTGATCCTCCCTTCGCCGCTGTCTGAAGGCCCTCCCAGGGCTGGCCCGGGAGAAGGGATCTTCTGGCAGATGATGCTGCTCACGATACAGCGCAGGAGGTCTCGGTTGGACAAGAGGGAGATGGGGGATGGGGCTTCCGGGGGCACCAGGGACCACAGGCTCGCGGGTGCGGGCTGGCAGGCCACCTCGTGCACACGGGGTGAGTTCCCGCAGGGCTCCTCCTCCGGAGGGGCCTCCTTGAGGATGCACAGGCCGTGCTGGACCTCGTAGTGCTGGCGCACGGAGCGGTAGTCGCTGTAGCTCTTGCTGCAGCCCTGCTCAATGCACACAAAGGGCTTGGACTTCTGGTGGGTGAGCGTGTGCCCAGTCCTGGAATCACATGAGGAGAAAGTTAGTGGGTGTCTCGGCGTGGGTCACTAACTGCAGGAACCCAGGCGTGTCCCCAGGGGGCAGCAGCATCGCAACTCAGAAACTGTGCTCAGACCCTAGGAGGAAAGACCCCTGCTACGGCCAAAGCCCTCTGGAAGGGGGAGCTCTTGCCCTCACCCCTAAGCAAACCCCTAATCTGAGATTAAAAACATCAGTGGGAGTCAAGTCAGAGTTCCCCAAAGTGGGTTCCTAAGGAACACCAGGCTCCAGAGTTGCTCCCTGAGGACTTGGGCTCAGCTGGCAAATAAGTCTGGGAAAAACACTCTTTACTTCTTGGAGGTTCCTAGGAGCAAACTGAAAAGCCACAGAGCAGATAACGAGAGATCTGTTGAACTTTCCATGTCTCTCAAACTTATTTGCCCACAAAACCATGTTTTTAAAATAGACCCTTTTAGCATCCCCGAGAAGCAGAGAACCAGAGTTCTGAGAACAAACTTAAGGAAACGCTAACTTGGGGATGATCCTTCCTTGAACAAAGGAGTCTTTGCCTTCCCACAGGAGTCCTCTAGACAGCGACCTGGGAGCCCCACAGCAACAACAACAAAAAGCCAAATGCGCCTATAATGTCTGCAAATATAAAAGAATGCAAGTATGTAGTATATTTACATCATACGTATACCTGCATTAATATATTATAAATATAAACAAATGGGTAAATCACCCTCTGGGTTCCCAACAATCCTACTCCGGATGGTTCTAATCAATTGGACCCAGTAAATAATGAAACCCTTTCCCAAACGTGGACCCTTGGCCTCCATCTGAGGGAAGCAGCAGAGAGGGCATCCGGAGACCCACTTTCTAGCCCTAACTGTTACCAGCTTGTGACAGGAGTAAATCATTTCCCATCCTTAATGGCGAGAGGGGAGAGGATACAATGAAAGCGGGATTCATCGAAGCCTCAGTAAAGGCTGGGCGAGCTGTAAACATGCAAGGGATCGTCCTCTCCCACTTACGAGTCTCTCAGTTTGAAAGTCTGTCTCTTCTCCCTCGGCAGCAAGAAAAGCTTATCATTTCTAAGACATGAAGAACAAACGGAATTCTGCTCCTCTTACACTGAGCTTGCTTTTTAAAGTCAAATTTTGAAAAAAAATCGAGTTAATAAAAGGGGGAATTGAAACAGGAAAAAAGAGAGTGAACACTGCATTGCCATGTTCTAGAAACAGGCATTTCAGAACCCCTCACGCCCTGGTGTTATCCCAACATATATTCCTCATGGAGTGCATATCTGTTCTGCTCAGACACCTACCAGGGACTCTGAAACTTTCTCTACGCAGTTAGCCCAACTCCCTCCATGACAAAATTGCCTCTGGAGTGTGTTTTTAAAGCACATGGGTCCTGTCTGCAAATCACAGCGGCGCTCTCCTCACTGGAGTGAATCTGGAGGCTGGGGAGGGCGGGCTGTCCGGGGCAGTGTAGGCCCTGCCCCCCGCCCCCACCAAACACTGGCCGTGGGAGGAGCACAGGTCGCACACACCTGGGACACCCGACGGTGCGGGGCGGTGCAGGTGGATGGGAGGGGATGCAAAAGAACCGGGAACACGCCCAGCCCCCAGCAGCCCCCTGAACAGACATCCCGACCAGACTCCTACATACAGGTGGTCCTGACGCTTAAAGGCCTTGCTGCAGATTTTGCACACGTGTCTCCTCTCCTGGCTGTGCGTCAGGTAGTGCTTGCTGAGAGGACTGGCGCTGCTGAACACCTTCCCGCAGAGGCTGCGGTCCAGGAGTGGGTTCTGAGGGGACCTGTGCTGCCGCTTTCCTCTCCTTGTGCTCCCAGACGTGGCCCTGCCTCCTTCGTTAGCCTCTTTGGGCACCTTGAGCACGCCTAGCCCCAGGTCTAGACAGAGGGAGAAAGCACAGGTTATGACATCCGGGGACATCGGAGCCCGGGCCGAAGCACTCTACCACCCTCAGACCAACTTCAGCAGCTGAGTCCAACTCAGGGAGTTGGCCGAGAACCCCAACTTCAGCAGCTTCACTCGCAGAGAAGACCAGGCTTAGCACCAGGTGAGGGGGAGAAGGGACCCTGGTCAAGCCACACCTCCAGGGCGGCACCCAATCTTGAAGCCACACTTGGGGGTAAGGGAGGGGACAGCAACAGTCTGAGAGCTTCCAGGACAGAGTGACTCGACAGGCAGGACTTCATGACGGTAACATCAACAGCACGCTTGCAAGTGCAATCCAGAAATGCACAATGCAAAATCTTAGAAAAGTTTAAGTCCTTTCTCCCAGCCAATTCCACTCTGGTTTTTTAATTAAGGAAATTAAGGCCGATCTGTACAAATTAACGGAGATCTTGCAGTGAACTGCAAGCGAGTTAACTGCAGCATTGTTTTTCCTGGTGAAATGTGAGAAACCACCTAATAACTGACACGAGGGCAGGTGGGTGACTGCATTCTGGTCTCAATGGTCTATGGCGCAGGCATTTCAGATACAACTGTAGGAGAATATCCATTGACGTGAAAGGATGTTCATGCTGTACCACTAAGTGCTGTGCCACTAACAAGAGGATTGTTGAAAAACGGAATGACCTAGTCTTTAAAAGGGAAAAATAAATTTGAATAGAAACAAACAGAATGGGATTGATTGGTAGCATCATGGATCAACTTAATTTTCCTTTCCCTATATATCTGAATTTTCCATGTTTCTCTACTCCTTGGGTAAATGAGTAGTTTTTTTTTATAATTTCATTTTTGATTTTTTTTCTTTGACCCATGAGTTATTTTAGAAGAGTGTTCTTTAGTTTCCAAATACTTGAAGACTTTTTTCTCTTATTTCTTTTACTTATTTCTTTATTTTTGGCTGCATTGGGTATTCATCGCTGTGCGTGGGCTTTCTCTAGTTGCGGCGAGTGGGGGCTACTCTTCGTTGCAGTGCGCGGGCTTCTCGTTGCAGTGGCTTCTCTTGTTGCAGAGCACGGGCTCTAGGCGTGCGGGCTTCAGTAGTTGTGGCTTGCGGGCGCTAGAGCGCAGGCTCACTAGTGGCGCATGGGCTTAGTTGCTCCGCGGCATGTGGGATCTTCCCGGACCAGGGCTCGAACCCGTGTCCCCTGCATTGGCAGGCAATTCTTAACCACTGTGCCACCAGGTTTTGATCCATCGCCTGGTCAAGTATCAGTGGGTTTTCCATGCCCTTGGCATAATTATTACTCGTGGAATATTTGCTCTCAAATGCATGTATAGATTACACACTCGTGTCCTGGATTGCCATCCCGGAAAGCATTTAAGAAACATCAGGTTCGGGACTTCCTTGGTGGTGCAGTGGTTGGGAGTCTGCCTGCCGATGCAGGGCCCTGGTCTGGGAAGATCCCACATGTCGCAGAGCAACTAGGCCCGTGAGCCACAACTACTGAGCCTGGGCGTCTGGAGCTTGTGCTCCGCAACGAGAGGCCGTGACGGTGAGAGGTCCGCGCACCGCGATGAAGAGTGGCCCCCGCTCGCCGCAACTAAAGAAAGCAATCGCACAGAAACGAAGGCCCAACACAGCAAAACAACAACAACAAGAAAAAGTTAAAGGGCATTAAAAACAAACCAACCAGATATATGTGGGTAGGCATTTTCCATCCCAGTTACAGAATGAGAAAACTGAGACTCAAACAGGGAAAATGACTTGCCCAAGGTGGCAAAGGAAGGAAGAAGAGCCAGGCTGTAGATTCTGGTTCATCTGATGCCAGAGTCCTTTCCCCAACCCCAGTGCCCGCACCGCTTCCAACTCAACTTCCTCCTCTGCTCCTCCTCCCTCCCCGTCTTTTCAGATGGACTGAACTGAAACCTGGCCCTTCTGTGAAGCCTCCTGACACCAGCGTTTGCCCTGCTCCCCTAGCCAGTCCCTCCGAAGGCAGCACACAGTTACAGACACAATCACGCCTTTAAGCCATCAATCCTCTGAGGTGTCCCTCTTCCTCATCTCAGTTATTAATAGCATCTACTCAGTTGCTCAAACCCCAGCCTGCCCTGCCAACCTCCATCTGTCCTTTTCCTTACCAGCTCTCCCTGTGATGTGTGACCCGTCAGCATGTCTGAATCTACTTCTAACATGATCCCTAATCCTTGCGCTTCTGGCCTCTTCACTGCTACTCCAGCCCAGGCCACCATCTCCGCTGAGAGCCTTCCAGCTACTCTCCAGGATTCCCGTCTTGCCGCCCACGGCACCCTCACAGCAGCTAGAGCTTTGCACAGCCTCCCCTGGTTCCCGTGGCAGAGTCTGTGCTTTGCCGCACCGTGGCCTGGAAGTGGGTCTCAGCCTCAGCAGCCTCCTCAGTGTGGCTTCCCACCCCCGCGCCATCCACCTGCCAGCGTCTGCCACTCCCTGTCACTCCCTCGGACTTGGCCCCCTGCTGTACTTTCCTCATGTCGCTTTGTGGTGGACACAAGGTCTGACTCCCCAGTGGCTGTTTCTGCTTCCTCTTCTTTTCCTGGCAAATGGGATTCCAGTTTGGATCGGGTGACAAGAAATTTGAGGGAACACACTGGTTCTCCCCAGTCCTGGAACTGGGGAGAACCAGGGGGGAACACAACTTACGCTTCTGCCCTGGAGACAAATCTTGAGGGTCCGGGATAACGGTGGCCACTTCCCTTTCCACTGCCACGGATCAGTTTAGAAAGAGCACGGGCTACAGTTCTGGCCGAGGAGACGTGAGGGGCGTTCTGTTGGGCGCTGCTACAAGCTTTCCTCACTTTTAAAAAGGGGAACAAGGAAGGGAGGGAGCTGCTCTCTGCCCTGCACCCTCCGAAGGTTTGGGTGCTCCGCGTACAAGAGGGGATTCTTGCTGCTGCTGCTGCAGCCGACTTGCAGACGCTGGCCACTGCTGGCAGGCCTTGACTTCACCGTGGAGCCACTGGCACCACCACGTGTCCTGAGAGCTTAAACCTACGCCGACTCCTCTGTTATTACGGCCCGAAGCATACGCACTATAGATATCTAAACTCACCTTTTTGCTGCTTTATCACTCCTACCTTCCCGCTCCTAAAATGTAAGCTCTGTGAGGGGAGGGGCCTGTCCCTCCATCACTATGTCCCCATCACGTGGACTGGGCATTGTCTGGCACAGCTACAGCAGGTGCTTGATGAATGCTGGCTGCATTCATGCATGAGGGTCCTCCAGGGCAGGGACTCAGTCACTGTGGCTTCTGGGAGCGGCAGGGGCTCAAAAGCCTTCGCTGGATCAACAGGCAGGGAAGCCAGAAGACAGCTTCTTAAGAAACAAATTTAATACTATATACAAGGGAAAACGTACAGAAACAACAAAGGAGACGCAACAGGGCTGGAGGTGCCCATCCCAACTAGCTGCCCACGCAGAGGGCCGATGCCAGCCCCTAGCTCGCCCTCCTCCTCCTACAGTTGGAAGGGCTCCACGGGCCACCTTGCCCTGGCGGTGGGATCCACGTGGTCCTGAAGCCGGTGCCACTTCATGTGGGCATTCCGACCCTTGATCTTGCCAAACACCCTGAGGAGGCACCAGAGGACACAGGGGTCAGAGCAGGGGGAGGCGGGTAGCCCTGAGGGGGGCACCCCAGAGGGCTGAGGGCAGGCGGTGTGGGAGCATCCAGGGAAAGGGCAGTACCTCTCACACTCCCGGCAGGGAAAGAAGCCCTGGCCCTTGCTGCTCCCCGGCAGCTCAGGGGTCCGCTTCGAGCCGGTGTTTGGGCTGGAGTTGGGGATGGACTCCCTCCTGTAACTCTCAGTAGTCCTCGGTAATTCGGGGGTGGGACGGTGGCTGGGTTTCCTCCGAGGGCTACGAGTGACCTGCACAGGGGGCAGAGGTGATGAAAGGGTGCTGACCGCCCCGCCGCCCTTCTAAGGGAGAAGCAGGTGTCCAGAGCGTCCAGACGTCGCGGGGTGCACCCCCCCCACCGCCAGCCAGCTTGGATGGGCACCGGGCATCCAGATCCGTGCTGAACTCCTGAAGCCCTATCCCGAGACCCTCTACCTTCGCTTCTGTCCTGTCTGCTTCACCCAGCTCTCTCTTGACCCTCTTTTCCGGCACTGGGGCTCGGCCGCAGTCAAACTTGTTCATTTTCTTCTGCATGTAGTAGAACTCGACACACTGGGCTACTGTTTTTGTCTGGACCTAGTGGAGGAAGACAGAAACCGGCTAAGGACAGTGCCTCAGGAGTAGCAGTGAGTATGGCCTTGACGCCCTAAATCCCCTCCCCATGGGGCCAGCCGCCACTTTTTGAAAGCCCTCCTGAAACGTTTCTCCCCTACGGCTTGGTATGCTCCACTGCTACGGGGGACAGAGAATCACAAAGTCCTCCTGGGGATGAAGGAGTTCAGAGAGAAGCCACCAGAGTCAACACCATCTAAGCTCTGCACGCTCTGAGCAACAAGGCTGGCCCAGGAAGGCTTCTCTCCAGGAAAACGCACACACGGTACACACGAGGACGCTCACTGTGACATCATGTGGAGCCACATGTCTACCGACTGGGACTAATTAAACCAGAGTGTCCTTACGTGGTGGATACCTCATAGCCTTATGTGACAGCTAGGCAGAGCCCTCCAAAAAACTGAAGAGGAAGGAATACTTCCCAACTCAGTCCGTAAGTTCAACATTTCTCTGATACCAAAGCCAGACAAAGATATTACAAGGAAAGAAGCCTACAGACCCAATGTCCCTCATGAACATAGATGAAAATTTTTTAACAAAACTTTAACGAACAGAATCCAACAATATATATATGTGTATATATATATACGTGTATATATGTGTGTATATATATATATATATATATATATGTATATATGTATATATATATATATAAAGGACAATATACCATGACTAAGTGGAGCTCATCCCAGAAACGTGAGGTTGGTTTAACAATCGAAAATCAATGTAATTCATCATATTAAACTTAAAAAAGAGAAATCATATGAGCATCTTGATAGGTGCAGAAAAAGCATTTGATACAATCCAATGTCCATTCCTGATGGAAACTCTCAGCACAATAGGAATAGAAGGAACTTCTCTTCAACCTGATAAATGATACCTACAAAATTCCTACAGCTAACGGTGGAGTGGTTTCCCCTCAAATATCATGAACAACACAAGGATTTCCACTCTCACCACTTCTACTCAATACTGTACTGGTGGTTCTAGAGTGCAAAAAGGCAAGAAAAAAAGTAAAGGCAACCAGGTTGGAAAGGAAGAAAGAAAAGTGTCTTTACTTGCAGATGATGTGACTGTCTATGTAGAAAATTCAGTGGAATCCACAAAAAAGTTACCAAAACTAGTAAGTTAGTTTGGCAACATTTCAGAACACAAGATCCATATAAAAATCAATTTTATTTCTATACATACTAGCAACAAACCATTGGAAACTGAAATAAAAAAGAACTCTATAACATCATAAAAAACACAAGTACTGGGCTTCCCTGGTGGCGCAGTGGTTGAGAGTCCGCCTGCCGATGCAAGGGACACGAGTTCGTGCAATGGTCCTGGAGGGATCCCACGTGCCATGGAGCGTTGGGGCCCGTGAGCCATGGCCGCTGGGACTGCGCGTCCGGAGCCTGTGCTCCGCGGCGGGAGAGGCCACAATGGTGAGAGGCCCGCATACCGCAAAAAAAAAAAAACAGAAAAAAAACAAGCGCTTAGGAATAAATCTGCCAAAAAGTATGCAACAACTGTACACTAAAAACTTCAAAACATTGCTGAAAAATTAAAGATTGAAATAGAGAGATACACCCTGTTCACGAGTCAGAAGACTCAATATTGTTAAGGTAACAACTCTCCCCAGTTGACGTAACGAGTCAAAAACAGTACCAATCAAGTTCCTAGCAGAAATTTTTATTTTGAAATTGTCAAGTTATTTCTAAAATTCATAGGGAATTAAAAAGGATGTAGAATACAAAAAATAACTTTGAAAAAGAATAACAAAGTTGAAGGACTAACATTTTCTAATTTCAAGACTTAGAATAAAGCTACAGTAATAAAGACAGTATGGGAATAGCTTAATAAAAGACAAACAGATCAGTGGAACAGAATACAGGGTCCAGAAGTAGATGCATATATATATGGCCAACTGATATTTAACAAAGGTACAAAAGCAACTGAGTGGAGAAAGTATGGTCTTTCCAACAAAAGGTATTGGAATAAATATCCATATGCAAAAATGAACTCACCTCGCACCCCCTACAAAAATAAACTTAAAATGGATCATAAATCTAGAAATAAAACCTAAAACTATAAAACCTCCAGAAGAAAACATAGGGGAAAATCTTTGTGACTTTGGGTTAGGCAAAGATTTCTTAGATACAACACGAAAAGCACAGTCTATAAAAGAGAAACTAGTAAGTTAGGCTTAAGCAAAATTTAAAACTTTTCTTCAAAAGACACTGTTAGAAGACTGACAAATGGCATATTGGGAGAAAATATTTCCAAAGCATATATCTGGATAAAGGACTGGTGTTCAGAACAAAATAAGAACTCCTACAGCTCAATAAAAACACAGACACTCCAATAAAAACAGAGGCAAAAGATATGAACAGACAGCTCACCAGAGAAGGTGCACAGAGAGCAAAAAAACACAAAGATGCTCAGCATCATTAGTCATTAGGAAAATGGAGTCAGATGCGACTGTACACTCATTAGAATGGCTAAAATTAAAGAGACTTAGCATACCAAGTGTCGACGAGGGTGTGGAGCAACTGGACCTTTCATAACCTGCTGGTGGGAATGGGAAGTGGTAGAGCCACTTTGGAAAACAGTTTGGCAGTTTCTTAAAAAGTTAAACATACATCTACTATAAGTTACCCTCATTCCCCTCCTAGGTATTTATAATCCCAACCCCGTGTCCGCAAAAAAAAAAAACAAAACAAAACAAAAACAAAAACCCAGTACATGTCCGTACAAAGACTTGTATGTAAATGTGCAGAGCAGCTTTATCTGTAGTCATCAGTAACTGGAAACCACCAACAGGTGGATGATTAAATGAACGGTGGTCCGTCCACACAGTGGTATACTCCTCAACAGTAAAGGGATGAACTATGGGTACACACGACAACATGGATGAATCTCAAAATCATTAGGTTGAGTGTAAGAAGCCAGACAAAGCAGATCACGTGCTGTATGATTATTCCATTTATATAAACCTCTAGAAAATGCAAACTCATTTAGAGTGACAGAAAGTAGACAAGAGTTGACTAGGGACCCGGGTGGCAGGAAGGAAGGGTTGCAAAGGGGCAGGAGGGAACTTTTGGGGGTGAAGGATACTCTCATTATCTCGATCATCGTGGTGGTCTTACAAGTGTATAACTATGTCAAAAACATTAAATCTCACACTTCGATTATGTGCAATTTTGCGTACATCAAGTTAAAAAAAAGAGCAAACTAATCAGCAGGATATTAAGTATATGATGTCATCCTTTTTTGAGAAAGTGCATATAGGTGTGTAAAATCCGTATGGGCAATAAATACCTGTCAGGTTATCAAATCAGAAGTAGGATTGTGGGGAGGGGTCTGGAGGGCTTTATTTTGAACATGGGATTCATTTCTCTACCGTTTCAGGTTGTTCCAAGCAATGGCATTGTAGTTGTCAACTGTTCACAGCATGAGCAGAGTATCGCCCCTGAAAGGCCCTGCAGTTCTAGCGCCTCGGCCGTGTGAAGGAGCCTTGTCTACACCAGCCTGCCATGTTCGCCTTACCATCTTGTGTATCAAGTAGAAGTCCTTCTTGTAGGCACGGAACGCCTTCTTAAAGAGCCTCTTCTCCATGGAGGTCCAGATGTCTGAACCTATTGGAGAAACAGCCAAGAGGAGGAAGGATGTTTCTCCTTCTGGGACCACAGCCACGGCTGAAGTGCAGACTCCCCTCCTTTTTCAGGCCACCGAGCGCCACTTATATGCCAAGATTTCTGCTAAGCCCCTTACTTGCTTTATCTCACACAATCCTCACAAAAACCTTAGCAGGTAGGGGCGATTACCATCCCCACTTGACAGGTGCAGCAACTTGAGGCTTCCTCTGCTTAAGAGACTTGCCAAGGGCAGGCGTGGGCCCCTGGTTGCCTGACTCCAAGGCTGGAGTGCTCAACTGGGAAACCTGAGCCCACCCCAACCTGGCACCCCCCTTCTGGCCAGGAAGAGCCCACGAGGGAACCAGTGGAAAGGGGAAGGTTGGATCCAACTAGAGAACAGCACCCACTGAGTCCCCCAGAGAGGACGGGCCCTTCTGGGAGGGCAGGTGCAGGCCCCAAGAGAACTCCGGGAGGCACGTGCAGAGCTTGCCATGGAAAGTGACTGGCTCGCAGGGGCCTCAGCCAGGCCAAAACCACGCGGGCAGCCACGCTCGTTACCTGTGTAGTGATAGTCGGCGAGAGGGTGAGTCCGTGGCTTCTGGGGTCCTCTCAGTAACAGGGTCTCCAGGGCAACCTGGAACGACAGGAGTGGTGGGCAACTCTCTGAGGGAGGGAAGGTGAGGTAGAGGCCCACCTTCATTCTTTCATCCAATCAGAAAATATGTGCAGCCCTCCCTAAAGCCACCCCTACCCCAGGGCGACTCAAAGTGTGGTCGGTCTGTGGACTGGCCACCAGCTGTGAACCACTTGGGACACACTGCCTACAGCACTAAGCGGACTGTTGAGTGCAGCTGACGTTACCTTTTTCATAGCAAGATTTACTTGATGACGAAACAGTGTGTGGACTTATTCTGGCACAAGCTCCTTATTTCTTCAGGGAGCAGCATTTGGAGTGGCACTGCCCCCGCCCTACCCCATGTTATGGTCCTCATAGCACTAATCATTATCTATCACTTGTAAAAAATGTATTTCATGTGTTCACTCTCCTAAAATGTAAGCCCTGCAAAGAGAGGGCATCTGTCTTGCTCAACAGCGTAACCCCGGTCAGGACTCGCTATGCAGTTTGCAGGACCCAGCGCAAAATGGAAACACGGGGCCCTGTGCTCAGAAACTATTAAGAATTTCAAGATGGTGGCAGCAGAGCATTAAACCAAGAATGGGCCCCTGAGCTGGCCCCAGCCTGATACCGTGACATCACCAGGTATCAGGAGGACCCAGTAAATGTGTGCTGATTACTCTGCTGAGCACCCACCACGTGCCAGCCACTGCCTCTCAGCTTGAGAAAAAGCACCATGTAGCCCTGACTCTTGGGTCTCCAACTCGGGTGACGTGACTTCCTCTCCCACTACACACAGTTGGACTTCTTCATTTTCTAAACTTCAGGATTGTGAGGAGGGTCCTTGGAGGAGGCAGAGGCATTTCTGTTGCATCAGAGGTTTGCATACACCATTTTTAATCCAAAAGTTAATGTTCAGTAAATAAACCAGATGAATGCAGGCCCTGAGTTGGTTCTGCTAGGCACCGCCTCCCCAGTGCCGCGCTGAGATGAGGTAACGCTGGAGGAACCCTGGTGCTCTGCTGTCACCCCAGAGAAATAACTGATTGAGCCCGTATGTGTGCATTTCCCCTACGTTCAAAAGGACACCACCAGTCCCAAAGCGACCAGGGAGAAGGGTGGGTGGCCAGCCTTTGGTTCTCGTGAGCTGCAAAGCCCCAAGTAGAAGGCACGTGTCTTGCGCCTAGAGCCCCTGGCCCTAAGAGACCAGGGAGCTTCCCACAGCTCCTCTGAGCCCCCGCCTCGCCTGCACCGCACCTGGATGTTGCCCTGGGCTTCATGCAGGCAGTGCAGAGCGAGCTCCAGGTTGGTGCCCCCGCCCGGCATCACGCTGGAGCAGGCCACGTTGCAGAGCTCGGTCACTGTTTCCAGCAGGCAGCCCGGCAGCGAGAAGGAGAGGAGACACAGAGGGTCAGCAAGTGCCAGAGAGGAAACCTCCCCAACAGCACAGATGGGGTGGGGGGCTCCTGTCACCATCTCCCTCACCTCTCTGTTACAAGCAGGCTGAGGGAAGGGAGCGACAAGGAGGATGGGCAGAAACCCTGCTCCTGGCACCTGCTCTGGATGGCCTGGCCAGCCACTGGGTGAGAGGAGAGGTGGGGCAAGGGACTGCAGCACAGCAAAGCAGTCCTGCGCTGAAGGCCAGCTCTGCCCACCCCACCCCCGCCTGGGGATCACTGCTTCTTGGTCAAGGTGAGAACTGGGAGGAGAAACCCCTTGGACATGGAGGAGGGCTCTCGGGAACCTGGCCCCAAAGTCTCAGTCACCCCTATCCTGCGTCTTCGGGTTGGTCATCACATCTCCCCATGGCTTCCAGACCAGAGTAGCTACATGCTCGTCACTTCCAGCCAGTGATCTGTCCTGGAGCTCTGGGATCTCAGCCTGAAACTGGCTCCCTATGTTGATGTGTCTGAAATGAGGCCACACACACGGACATAAAAGGCATAGGTGTGTGACCAAGATGGGAAATACAAGAGAGATGTGTGGTGAGCCCTGCTCACCAGGGCCGTGGAACCCACCTTTTGGCCATCTCTCAGACACAGGGAGTGCTCATCAGCCCAGCAGACACGCCACTGGTATTCCAGAGACCTCTTGAGGGATACTTCCTTCCTTCCTCCAATTTGCTTTTTCGCCAGATTTCTGGCTTCAGGCGTTTGGGGTCTAGGACAGGGGAGGTATGTGCTGATACCTGGCATTCTTCTGTATCCAAGGGAACATCCAAGCTACAAAACAGTATCTCACTGCGCCATCACCAATTCTATCTAGAACCCCAGGGTGCTGGGCATTCTGTCTGCAGACATCCAACTATGGTATGTCTGGACAGAAGGAATATTGGGGAAACACCTGGAAAAATCCACCACTTCTCTCCTAGAGAGGTTCTGGGTCTAGACCTGACTTTCCCGTGATGAAGGCTCCCTTGGGAAAAACCGACACTGGAATGCAAGGAGGGTAAAAGCATCCCCACGTTGCAAGGACCCTCAGGTTCTAAGTCTGTTCCAACTCACGGTTCAGTGCTGATCTTGCTGTTGTCCTTCACCACACTGATGCCAAAAGAGCCGTCCATGTGATCTGGAAAACACCCAAAGAAGAGCCTCAAGGAGACTGGCTACAACTGACCCATGAGGTCCTTTTTGCCTGCCTTTCCAGAGCAGCTAAAAGCAGGCTCTTCAAGATTGCATGGTATACACACACTACTGTATATAAAATAGATAATCAACAAGGACCTACTGTATAGCACAGGGAACTATACTCAATGCTCTGTAATAACCTATATGGGAAAAGAATCTAAAAAACAATAGATATGTGATTATGTATAACAAAATCACTTTGCTGTATACCTGAAACTAACACATTGTAAATCAACTCTAATCCAATATAAAATTGAAAATTGGAAAAAAAAGATTGCATGGTATGGAGTTTCCTCAAAAATTAAAAGTAGGACTACCATATCATGCAGCAAACCCACTTCTGGGTATTCATCCAAAAGAACTGCAGTCAAGACCTCAAAAAGATATCTCAACTCCCATGTTCACTCCAGCACCATTCATAATAGCCAAGATGTGGAAACAACCTAAATGTCCACTGACAGATGAGCACATAAAGGTAATGTGACATCAACATACAATGAAATACCATTTAGCCTTAAAAAGAAATTCTGCAATATGCAACAACATGGATGACCATTGAGGACATTATACTAAGTGACATAAGCCAGTCACAGAAAGAGAAATACTGCATGACTCCACTTATATAACGTATCTAAAGTAGTTGAATTCATATTGATAGAATCAAAGAGTGGAATAGGGGTTACCAGGGGTTGGGGCAGTGGGAAATGGGAGGTTACTAATCAATGGGCATAAAGTTTCAATTAATCAAGCTCTAGAAATCTGCTGTATAACATTGTACCTATAGTCAACAATACTGTATTGCACACTTAAATCTTTGTTAAAAGGGCAGATCACAGATTAACTGTTCACATCACAATAAAATAAAATAAAAAGATTGCATGGAAGTGGGATAAGACTTCTGAAAATGTAGAGTAAGGAACTCGGCAAAACAACAGATTTACTGACAAAAATCATTGAAAAAGAAAAAAAAAAAGAACAGTAAGCTAAAGTCTCTGCACGTTGTCCCAAAGGCATACAGCATTTTAAGAAATACTCATTCAAGGGCTTCCATGGTGGCGCAGTGGTTGAGAGTCCGCCTGCCGATGCAGGGGACACGGGTTCGTGCCCCGATCCCGGAAGATCCCACATGCCGCGGAGCGGATGGGCCCGCGAGCCATGGCCGCGGAGCCTGTGTGTCCGGAGCCTGTGCTCCGCAACGGGAGAGGCCACAGCAGTGAGAGGCCCGCGTACAGCAAAAAAAAAAAAAAAAAAAAAAAAAAAAAAAAGAAATACTCATTCAAGAAAACCTACTAAATCTCGGGAAGAACAGTGAGAGTCTGTGGCACTGGAGCCATGACCCACCCCCTTACCCACCTAGCCCCCAGCTCTTTGTAAAGGAAGCTCTACCCAGGTAGGTGCAGCCAAGGAGATGGGGGCTGCTTCTTCCCCTGGCTCCCATGCTTAAAGAATTAAAGCAAGATAAAATAAAAATTTGTCATCAAAGAGAAAATGCCATCAAGAGATGGAAATTATTTTTAAAAAAGATACAAATGTGGACTTCCCTGGCGGTCCAGTGGTTAAGACTCCACGCTTCCACTGCAGGGGGCATGGGTGTGATCCCTAGTAGAGGAAGTAAGATCCTGCATGCTGTGCGATGCAGCCAAAAAAAAGAAGAACCAAATGGAAATAGTTCAGGGGTTAAAAAAGTACAATAACCAAAATACGGCTCAACAGTAGATCTGAGCTGGCAGAAGAAACGATCAGCAAACCTGAAGATACAACAATGGAGACTATGAAATCTGAAGAACAGAGAGAAAAAAATATAGGAAAGTGAAGAGAGCCTCAGAGAAATGTGAGATGTCATTACATGCAACAATATATATGTATTGGGAGTACCAGAAAGAGGGGAGAAAGGGACAGAATATTTAAAGTATTAATGGCTGAAAATTTCCCAACGTTGATGAAAAACAATATGTATATCCAGCAAACTCTACAAACTCCAACAAAGATTAAACACAAAGAGCTCTACATCCAGACATAACATAGGCAAAATGTGGAAAGCAAAAATAAAGATAAGATCTTGAAAGCAAAAAGGGAAAAACAATTTGTTACATACAAGGGCACTACAGTAAAATTAACAGCTAACTTTTTAAGAGAAACGATGTAGGTTACAAGGCAATGGGATAATATATTCAAATTACTGAAAGTAAAAAAGTGTTAACCAAGTATCTTATATTCAGCAAATTATCTTGCAAAAATGAAGGTAAAATAAAGACACTCCCAGATAAATAAAAACTGAGGATACCTGTTGCTGGCAGACCTGCCTTACAAGAAATATTAAAGGTGAAATATTATTCAGCCCGCAAAAAGGAACAAAGTACTGATACATACTGCAACTTGGATGAAACCTAAAAACATCATGCTAACTAAAAGAAGGCATTCATAAAGGACCACATACTGTATGATTCCACTCATATGAAATATGCAGAATAGCCACATCGATAGAGACAAAGTAGATTAGTCGTTACCCACGGCTGGGGATGGGGAGGATGGAAAGGAGGGACTGCTAATAAGTACAGGGCTTCTTTTGGGGATGATGAAAATTTCTGAAAACTGATGGTAGTGATGGTTGCACAGCTCTGTGAATATACTAAAAACCAGTGAATTCTATACTTTAAAGGGATGAATTGTATGGTATGTGAATTATATATCCCTAATAAAAATAAATAGTAAAGAAAGTCCTTCAGATTGAAAGCAAATGACATCAGATGGTAACTTGAATCCAAACCAAAAAAAAAAAAAAAAAAAAGCGAAGCGCTAGTAAATATGGGTAACTATAAAAATCACTAGGATTACATATTTCTTTTCTTTTTTTAATGGCCTTAAAAATAACTGCATAAAACAATATGTATTGTGGGCCTGTAACATATAGAAATATAATATATGTGACAGTAACTGCACAAGGAGCACAGCTGCATTGGAGTAAAGGAATATCACCTCAGACAGTAACTCAAATCCACAAGAATAAATGAAGAGATCAGAAATGGTAAATAAGAAGGTTAATATAACAACCTCTATAAATCATGCTTGCTTTCCTTTATCCGCTCAGTGTTTTTACACAAAATAAAATTATATAAAGCAATAAACATGACCAGTACGGTATTACTGGGTCTCTCACATATAATAGCAAAAGAGTTAGAAGGAATAGAGCTAGATAGGAGCAGTGTTTCTATATTTCACTGTTAATGAGTTATTACACATCCTAACAGATTCTGATAAGACATATATTTTAAGTCCTAGAGCAACCACTAAGAAATGACTAAGAAACATTGAAAAATTAATGGAATTAAAATGTCACACTAGAAAATACTCACTTAATACAAAAGAAAGCAGGAAAGGAGGAACAGAGGGAGAAAAAGACATGTAACGTATAGAAAATAAAAAGCAAAATGGCAGATGTAAATCCAACCATATCAATATAACATTAAACAAGAATGGATTAAACAAACCAATCAAAAGGCAGACTTTGTAAGACTGGATAAAAAACACATGATCCACCTAATGGTGTCTAGAGGTAACATGCTTTATTTTCAAAGACACAAATAGGCTGAAAGTAAAAGAAGAGAAAAATATATACCAAGCAAACAACAACCAAAAAAGAGAATGGAATGGCTATACTAATGTCAGGCACATTAGACTTTAAAACCAAAAATATGAGATAATGAGATAATGATAAAATTAGAGATAATGATAAAATTATTGTAATAATGACAAATGATGTCACAATCACATCCTAATGATAAAAGGTCAAGCCGTGAGGAAGATGTGACAATTACAAACATATACACACCTACAAACAGACCCCCAAAATACACCAAGCAACAAACGACAGAACTGAAGGATGAAATAAACCATTAAAAAATAATAGTTGGAGATTTCAATACTTTCAACAGTGGATAGGGCAACTAGGCAGAAGATCAACAAGGAAATCGAAACTAACTAGACAAAACAGACAAAATACAGCATTCCACCAAACATCAGTAGAATACATTCTTCTCAAATTCACATGGAACATTCTTCAAGACAGACCGGATTCTAGCCCATATAACATGCCTCAATAAATTTTAAATTTTAAAATAAATTTAAGGGAATTCCCTGGCGGTCCAGTCATTAGGACTCCACGCTTCCGCTGCAGGGGGCATGGGTTCGACCCCTGGTGGGGGAACTAAGATCCTGCAAACCGCACAGCACAGCCAAAATAAATAAATAAATAAATTAAATAAATTAAATTGAAAAAGAAACAACGTATGTACTCTGACCAAAAGAGAATTAGATTACAAATCAATAAAAGGCAGCAATTTGGAAAATTCACAAATATGTGAAAATTAAGCAACACACTCTTTAACAGTCAGTGTATTAAACAGGAAGTGGAATGATAAATTAGAAAATACTTTAGCTGAATGAATATAAAAACACAACATAGGGCCTCCCTGGTGGCGCAGTGGTTGAGAGTCCGCCTGCCAATGCAGGGGATACGGGTTCGTGCCCCGGTCTGGGAGGATCCCATATGCCGCGGAGCGGCTGGGCCCGTGAGCCGTGGCCGCTGGGCCTGCGCATACAGAGCCTGCGCATCCGGGGCCTGTGCTCCACAACGGGGGAGGCCGCAACAGTGAGAGGCCCGCATACCACAAAAAGAAAAAAAAAAAAAAGACATACTAAAACTTACAAAATGTAGCTAAAGCAATGTTCAGAAGGAAATCTATAGCTGTAAAATATCTGTATTAAAAAAGAAGAAACATCTCAAATCATTTATGGTCAACTGACTTTCCACAAAGGTAGCAAGACAGGACTTCCCTGGTGGCGCAGTGGTTGAGAGTCTGCCTGCCGATGCAGGGGACATGGGTTCGTGCCCCGGTCTGGGAAGATCTCACATGCCGCGGAGCGGCTGGGCCCGTGAGCCATGGCTGCTGAGCCTGAGTATCCGGAGCCTGTGCTCCACAACGGGTGAGGCCACAAACAGTGAGAGGCCCACGTACCACAAAACAAACAAACAAACAAACACCTCACAATGAGCTACCGCTTCACACCCACTAGGATGGGTGTAATAAAAAAGACAGCTAAGAAGTGTGAGCAAGGATGTGGAGAAACTGCAACTTTCATACAATGCTGGTGGAAATTTAATATGACCCGGCCATTTTGCAAAGCAGTCTGGCAGTTCCTTAAATGGTTAGACATAGTTACCCTTTGACCCAGCAATTCCACTCTGAGTTATATACCCAAGAGAAATGAGGACTTATGTCCAACAAAAACGTACACATAAATGTTCTTAACAGCACTGTTTGCAACAGCCAAAGGACACAAACAACCCAAATGCTCGTCAACTGATGAATGGATAAATAAAATGTTGTCTATCCAGAGAATTCAATATCATTCATCCATAAAAAGAAATGAAGCACTGATGCATACTACAACATGAACCTTGACAACATTATTCTAAGTGAACAACTAGACACAGAATGTCACGTATTTGATGATTCCAATTACATGAAATGTCCAGAATAGGGAGACCCGTAGAAAAAGTAGGTTGGTAGACTGGTGGTTGCCCAGGGCTGAGGAGTTGGGGGCTACAGGGCCTGTGTGTCACCGCTCGTGGATATAATCTTCTGGGGTGATGAAAATGCTCTAGAATTAGATTGTGGGATGGGTGTACAATCCTAAGAATACACTAAAAAATCACTGGACACTTTAAATGGGTGATTCATATGGCATGTGAATTATACCTCAATAAAGCTGTTTAAACAATTACTCGAAAGGGCAGGCAGAAGGGTGCTTAGGCTAAATGGTGTCTATTTTCTTTCTGGCTACAAAGTCATAAGCACCTAGAAGGCTGCTGGTCCCAGATGGTCCTGGGATAGTTCTGAACAGCAACGGGACCCCCAGAGCAGACCCAGGCGTAGGCCAGAGAGAATGGCTGGACCAAATTCTACAGGGGGCGGGGGTCTGGCCCCCCGCAGGCCCATCATGGGGCGATCAAGCTCACTCACCAAGCATGGCGCTGATGAGCCTGTCGGGACGGGCCCGGGCAGATGTGGAACAGAGAGTGTTGAAATACAGCCCAGAGCCCTCCCGGATGGGGCTGAGCATCGGGGGCGGTGTGTAGGGAGGTCACTGGGACAGTCCCTTCAGGAGGTGGTCCATCAGGAACACGGGCGAGCGCAGGCAACTCTGGCGGCATCCTCCCGGGCCCGGCTCCCCAGACATGGAGGGCGGAGGAGGGATGAGCAGTGCCTTGGGCCGTGGGAGCTTCTTCCGCTTCCTGTGTTGGCTGCTCTCCTTGCTGTCTCTCTCTTCCCCGTCCTTCTCCTGTCCCTGGAGAAGAAGAGACTTCAGAACCACGGGGGTCACCTGAGGCCACCGGCCCCAAAGCTCAGACCTCAAGATGGCCTGAGAGTGGGAAAGGGTACTGACCAGCCAGATGCACACCCAGCATGGCCATGCCCAGAGTCCTCAGCGCAGGAAGCCGGGCAGGGCCACCACGCCTGAGCCAGACTCCAGACCCTAAGCCGGGCGACATTTGACGCTGGGGCCTTCTCAGGCACCCACCCCCACCCCAAGGAGAGGCCCTCACTCAGACCATTTTGGAAACTCATATCCGTTGTTAAAGTGACTGGCACTTAAAGTGTGGGGGCCAGACGGATGCAACAGCATGACAAAAGGAAAACCTGTTGCCCTCAAAATGACAGCAGCTCCTGGGAGACAAACAGTGGGCTCCATGCACCCCGTACCCGAGTCCAGCATGGACTTCTCCAGGTGGGGTCTTCCAGCACAGGCTGAAGAGACGACGGCTTGAGCTTGCTACACTCTCTCTTACCTCCACGCAATCTCCCCTCCTCTCTGCCCATCTTACCCCTCCTCATCCTCCGGCTCTCAGCTGCAACGCCCCCTTCCTCAGGCAGGGTCTCTGGTGCCCTTGGGGCTCCCACAGCTCCCTCTCCCAGCCCGGCCCGTTCTGGGTCGTCAGTGTCCGGGGATGGGTCTATCTACTCCGCTGGGCTGGGAGCCCCAGGAGACGGGGGCAGGCCTGTTGTGGTCGCTGCAGTGTCCCCAGCCCTGCCCAGCACAGGGCCAGACACAAAGGAAGTTCACTGGAGGTTGAATGGATGAATGAACACGCAAATCAAGCTCTTCTGGAGTCAGGATTTGGGGGCTTTTCTCCCAGCTCCCACTGGCAGCTGGAAAGCAGCTGGAAGGAAGTGCACCCACCTTGCTCCCCAGGGGATGGTTCGCTGGAGCCACTGGCACCGAAACAGGGACCACCAAAGGGGCGGCGGTCATGTTGTCCAAGGACTTCCTGCCTCCCGGGGAACTCTGCCTGTGCCCTTCTGGCCTCAGCACCTGTCTTTGTGGCTTGCAAAACTCCATGCCACACACCTACACACAGAGAAGAGCCAGCCCTTTAAGAGACACAGTACGTAGGGAGCAAGGGGCCCCTCCAGAGCAGCACAGCCCTGACTCCCGGCCCCCAGCCAGGCTCCCTGCAGGAGGACGGCTCCATCCTGAGATGAATGGCAGCTTCGCGCCCCTTCACCTGCGGCTCCTGCTTCCCTCGAGGTGACGGCCACTGGTCGCTGTGAAAACACATGTGGCTGCTCAGCCCTCTCTCTGTATAAAACATCTGGCTGCAATTCTTGCAGACGTAAGTGCTCCTTGGCTCTGCCCAGTCTGTGGGACCACCACTGTGCTGGTTCCTGTGGGGAAGAAAGGGAGAATGGGACTCCGTCCCCAAACACTGATCCTCTGACAGACAGCTTTGGACGAACCCTAAAGAAATGGACATGATGCCCCCGATTCTCCGTGGCCTGGTGCTCACCCCTTCAGGAGTGAAGCATCCAGAGCTCGCTCACCCAGGGCCAGCACATCAAAGCCACCAGAGTTCTCCCGAGGGGCTTCTGAACTTACCAGCCACCCGCCATGTTCTCCTCCTTCATCGGGTGGGGGAGCCGGTAGATATTTCCACCCTGAAGACGAAAATACATCTGAGCCAACATATCAGAAATGAGATGCAAGAGTGAAAACTATAAGACTTGGAAGAAAACACAGGTATAATTCTTGGTGACCCTGGAGTAAGCAGTGGTTTCTTGGATGACTCCAAAACCAAACAAAAGACAGACGTATTGGACTTCATCAAAACTTACAACTTCTGTGCTTCAAAGGACATCATCAAGAAGTGAAAAGACAGAATAAGAGAAAAAAGTTGCAAATCATGTATCTGATAAGGGACTATGTATATTTCTGTATCAGTGATACATAATGAACTCTCACAGCTCAAAAATAAAATCACAACCCAATTTAAAAATGGGCAAAGGGTCTGAATAGACACTTACCCAAAGAGGATATACAAATGGCCATTAAAAGATGCTCAGGATTATTAGCCATCGGGGAAATGCAAATTAAACTATAATGAGATTATCATTTCCCACCCACTAAGGTGAACCAACTGGACAAGAACAAGTGTTGGTGAGGATGCAGAGAAACTGCAGGCCTCATACACTCTGGGTAGGGATATAAAACAGCACAGCTTTTTGGGAAAGTCTGGCACTTCCTCCAATAGAATTACCCTAGAGCCCAGCAATTCCCCTCCAAGGTATTTCCCAAGAGAAATGAAAACATATGTCTAAACAATAATCTGTACACAAATGTTCATAGCACCGTTATCACAATGGCCAAGAAGGGAAAACAACCCAAATATCTATCATCTGATGAATGGATAAATAAAATGTGGTGTTTCCATACAATGCACAAGTTACCAGCGATAAAAAGGAGTGAAGTTCTGACCCGTGCTACAGCACAGAGGAACTCTGAGAACATCAGGTTAAGTGAAAGAAGCAAAAGACACAAAAGGCCACGCAGCGTTAGGATTCCCGTCACATGAAGTGTCCAGAATAGGCAAATCCATGGAGACAGAAAGTAGATGCATGGTTGCCAGGGGCTGGGAGGGATGGAGAGATTGCGGGTGACAACCAACGGTGTGGGGTTTCTTTTTGCGGTGATGAAAGTGTATTGGCAAAGAGTGGCGATGCGAGCACGACCTCGTAAACAAACTAAAAACTACTGGATGGTGCACTTCAAGATGGCGAATTAGATGGCACGTGAATATTAAAGCTGTGGAAAAAAAAAAAAGAGGAGGAGGTAGCTGTGGTGCGACAGGAAGGATGCTGGACCTCGGAACATCACGAAGAGACGTGGCCAAGCTCTCTGCGCCCAGGACCTCGTGGGCACGATGTGGGAGGACCCAAGCTGCTCCAAAAGGGCGGACCAGTGCCAGGCCTGCAGTAGGGGCCAAGTCGGACTTGTGGACCTGTGATTCACAACCAGAATAGACACAGCATTTCACGTACAAATATCAAGGGTAAAGGAGCTCTGCCTTTACATTCTCTGAAGAAGTGAAGGAGGCAAATCCAAAAGGAAGCGAAAGGCAGAAAGAAAGCAAATAGAAAAAGCTTAGTGAAGAAACATGATGCAAAGTGTCTCTGACAACTCTAAAGCCCTGTTCTGTTGTGTGTGTGTGTGTTGCAGGGTGGAGGGTGATGGGAGGAACCATCCCTTCTCTGGAACTTCATTCGCCCCTCTGTAAACAAACTGCATCTGAGGATTTGCTGAGGTTAAATACAGTGCCTGGACAAGTCAGAAACACGGACACAGGTAAGGACGAGACTCTGCCCCCCGCATGGTCAGGTCCCGTGAGAGGGCCCTGGTACCTGGATCCTGTTGAGTATCATCAGCTTGGACTTGGAGTCCCAGGGGGGATCCGCTGGAGGCCCGGCCAACGACGAGAAGGAGGCCATGGCTACCTGGCTTGGAGAAGCTGCACAGCAAATATCCACTTTCACTTTCTCCTTCCGGAAGTGCTGGGCCCCGGAGTTGCCAGAGAAGAGCCTGTAGCCTCCGCCCCAGGAGCAGGCCGGGCCCTCTCCACCTTTTGTGGCCCCGGAAGCCGTGCCATTCTCAGCCTGGGCCTGCTTCCCTGGGAGGTGGGCTCTGGATGGCTCCTCCCCTCCTAACTGGGTCTGATGCAGGCCCCGAGGGAGAAGATGTCCCTAGGTCCAAGGTCCCTTTCGAGGATCGCAACTGCTTGGCCAGAGAGGAGATGTCTGGGTTTCCAGGAGGGTCCAGGGACGCCGCCGTGGGGGCAGGTGGAGCAGCAGCCACTTTTGGTCTTCCCTTTGGGTCCTGGCTCACGCTGCTGGGGGAGGGCTCTGTGGGTAAAGCGGGTGTGGATTTTCTCCTGCGGTCTAGGGACCCCTCTGGATCAGGGTTCACGGGGCCAGCATGGAGAGAGTCAACAGTGGGTGCCACAGGTGGGGGTTGCTGTGGCCACGGCCCCTGCAGTGACTTCAGGGCAACTTGCTTGCCGTCGGGTGTGGGAAGCTGGGAGGAGGCGGCGGCCACCTGCGTGTGGGAGAAGATCCGCTGGGACTTGGTGATCATCTGGAACACCTGCATCTGCTCGTGGCTCACCAGAGACTCCTGAGCCTTCAGGACCAGCTGCTGGAAGAGCGGTGTGGCATCCGACGGGAGGCCGCTGGACTTCTGGCCGTCCTGGGGGCCAGGCTCACCAGGGTTCTGCCGCGAGAAGGAGTCGCAGTCGAACTTGCTCTTCTTGGAAGCCCAGGAGTCGTCTTCCCCGCTGGTGCTGACGTATCTGGGGTCGCCCGAGGCCTTCCCCTGGGCCTTCAGGAGCGTGGGAGGGAAAGACGGCGTGTCCTCCAGACCGGTGCACTGGCTGGGTGAGGGCTCCCCAGCAGGGGAGTCGCTGCTGAGCCCGGGGCCCGGCTCGGAGCCCTCCCGGGACGGCACTGCAGAGGGCTTGTGGACGACAAACATACTGTTTCCTTTGCTCTTAGGGCAGCCCGACAGGTTTCAGAGCCACTGGAAACTGTGGCTTGATGGCTGGGAACTGGCGGGGACAGTCTGGCCATGGAACAGAGGCAGGCAGGCGGGCAGGGAGCGCCCTCGGGCCAGCCCTCCAGGGATGACGGGGGCTGGAGCAGCGGCAGCTCCGGCTCGGCTGGGTCGGGGCCGCTGTTCTCCGCTGCCCGTGAGTGGACGGCTGTGAACACGTCCGTGCCCGGCTCCTTCCGTGGGGGCCGGGGATCCTCGGGAACACCTCAGTGCCCAGGGCTCCTGGGGCCGCCGGGGTGCTGGCTGGGCCGCAGGAGGAGGACCCTGACGAGGGCAGGGAGGAACAGGCCGTGATCCTCCCTTCGCCGCTGTCTGAAGGCCCTCCCAGGGCTGGCCCGGGAGAAGGGATCGTCTGGCAGATGCTGCTGCTCACGATACAGCGCAGGAGGTCTCGGTTGGACAAGAGGGAGATGGGGGATGGGGCCTCCGGGGGCACCAGGGACCACAGGCTCGCGGGTGCGGGCTGGCAGGCCACCTCGTGCACACGGGGTGAGTTCCCGCAGGGCTCCTCCTCCGGAGGGACCTCCTTGAGGATGCACAGGCCGTGCTGGACCTCGTAGTGCTGGCGCACGGAGCGGTAGTTGCTGTAGCTCTTGCTGCAGCCCTGCTCAATGCACACAAAGGGCTTGGACTTCTGGTGGGTGAGCGTGTGCCCAGTCCTGGAATCACATGAGGAGAAAGTTAGTGGGTGTCTCGGCGTGGGTCACTAACTGCAGGAACCCAGGCGTGTCCCCAGGGGGCAGCAGCATCGCAACTCAGAAACTGTGCTCAGACCCTAGGAGGAAAGACCCCTGCTATGGCCAAAGCCTTCTGGAAGGGGGAGCTCTTGCCCTCACCCCTAAGCAAACCCCTAATCTGAGATTAAAAACATCAGTGGGAGTCAAGTCAGAGTTCCCCAAAGTGGGTTCCTAAGGAACACCAGGCTCCAGAGTTGCTCCCTGAGGACTTGGGCTCAGCTGGCAAATAAGTCTGGGAAAAACACTCTTTACTTCTTGGAGGTTCCTAGGAGCAAACTGAAAAGCCACAGAGCAGATAAAGAGAGATCTGTTGAACTTTCCATGTCTCTCAAACTTATTTGCCCACAAAACCATGCTTTTAAAATAGACCCTTTTAGCATCCCCGAGAAGCAGAGAACCAGAGTTCTGAGAACAAACTTAAGGAAACGCTAACTTGGGGATGATCCTTCCTTGAACAAAGGAGTCTTTGCCTTCCCACAGGAGTCCTCTAGACAGCGACCTGGGAGCCCCACAGCAACAACAACAAAAAGCCAAATGCGCCTATAATGTCTGCAAATATAAAAGAATGCAAGTATGTAGTATATTTACATCATACGTATACCTGCATTAATATATTATAAATATAAACAAATGGGTAAATCACCCTCTGGGTTCCCAACAATCCTACCCCGGATGGTTCTAATCAATTGGACCCAGTAAATAATGAAACCCTTTCCCAAACGTGGACCCTTGGCCTCCATCTGAGGGAAGCAGCAGAGAGGGCATCCGGAGACCCACTTTCTAGCCCTAACTGTTACCAGCTTGTGACAGGAGTAAATCATTTCCCATCCTTAATGGCGAGAGGGGAGAGGATACAATGAAAGCGGGATTCATCGAAGCCTCAGTAAAGGCTGGGCGAGCTGTAAACATGCAAGGGATCGTCCTCTCCCACTTACGAGTCTCTCAGTTTGAAAGTCTGTCTCTTCTCCCTCGGCAGCAAGAAAAGCTTATCATTTCTAAGACATGAAGAACAAACGGAATTCTGCTCCTCTTACACTGAGCTTGCTTTTTAAAGTCAAATTTTGAAAAAAAATCGAGTTAATAAAAGGGGGAATTGAAACAGGAAAAAAGAGAGTGAACACTGCATTGCCATGTTCTAGAAACAGGCATTTCAGAACCCCTCACGCCCTGGTGTTATCCCAACATATATTCCTCATGGAGTGCATATCTGTTCTGCTCAGACACCTACCAGGGACTCTGAAACTTTCTCTACGCAGTTAGCCCAACTCCCTCCATGACAAAATTGCCTCTGGAGTGTGTTTTTAAAGCACATGGGTCCTGTCTGCAAATCGCAGCGGCGCTCTCCTCACTGGAGTGAATCTGGAGGCTGGGGAGGGCGGGCTGTCCGGGGCAGTGTAGGCCCTGCCCCCCGCCCCCACCAAACACTGGCCGTGGGAGGAGCACAGGTCGCACACACCTGGGACACCCGACGGTGCGGGGCGGTGCAGGTGGATGGGAGGGGATGCAAAAGAACCGGGAACACGCCCAGCCCCCAGCAGCCCCCTGAACAGACATCCCGACCAGACTCCTACATACAGGTGGTCCTGACGCTTAAAGGCCTTGCTGCAGATTTTGCACACGTGTCTCCTCTCCTGGCTGTGCGTCAGGTAGTGCTTGCTGAGAGGACTGGCGCTGCTGAACACCTTCCCGCAGAGGCTGCGGTCCAGGAGTGGGTTCTGAGGGGACCTGTGCTGCCGCTTTCCTCTCCTTGTGCTCCCAGACGTGGCCCTGCCTCCTTCGTTAGCCTCTTTGGGCACCTTGAGCACGCCTAGCCCCAGGTCTAGACAGAGGGAGAAAGCACAGGTTATGACATCCGGGGACATCGGAGCCCGGGCCGAAGCACTCTACCACCCTCAGACCAACTTCAGCAGCTGAGTCCAACTCAGGGAGTTGGCCGAGAACCCCAACTTCAGCAGCTTCACTCGCAGAGAAGACCAGGCTTAGCACCAGGTGAGGGGGAGAAGGGACCCTGGTCAAGCCACACCTCCAGGGCGGCACCCAATCTTGAAGCCACACTTGGGGGGTAAGGGAGGGGACAGCAACAGTCTGAGAGCTTCCAGGACAGAGTGACTCGACAGGCAGGACTTCATGACGGTAACATCAACAGCACGCTTGCCAGTGCAATCCAGAAATGCACAATGCAAAATCTTAGAAAAGTTTAAGTCCTTGCTCCCAGCCAATTCCACTCTGGTTTTTTAATTAAGGAAATTAAGGCCGATCTGTACAAATTAACGGAGATCTTGCAGTGAACTGCAAGCGAGTTAACTGCAGCATTGTTTTTCCTGGTGAAATGTGAGAAACCACCTAATAACTGACACGAGGGCAGGTGGGTGACTGCATTCTGGTCTCAATGGTCTATGGCGCAGGCATTTCAGATACAACTGTAGGAGAATATCCATTGACGTGAAAGGATGTTCATGCTGTACCACTAAGTGCTGTGCCACTAACAAGAGGATTGTTGAAAAACGGAATGACCTAGTCTTTAAAAGGGAAAAATAAATTTGAATAGAAACAAACAGAATGGGATTGATTGGTAGCATCATGGATCAACTTAATTTTCCTTTCCCTATATATCTGAATTTTCCATGTTTCTCTACTCCTTGGGTAAATGAGTAGTTTTTTTTATAATTTCATTTTTGATTTTTTTTCTTTGACCCATGAGTTAGTTTAGAAGAGTGTTCTTTAGTTTCCAAATACTTGAAGACTTTTTTCTCTTATTTCTTTTACTTATTTATTTATTTTTGGCTGCATTGGGTCTTCATTGCTGTGCGTGGGCTTTCTCTAGTTGCGGCGAGTGGGGGCTACTCTTCGTTGCAGTGCGTGCGCGGGCTTCTCGTTGCAGTGGCTTCTCTTGTTGCAGAGCATGGGCTCTAGGCGTGCGGGCTTCAGTAGTTGTGGCTTGCGGGCGCTAGAGCGCAGGCTCACTAGTGGCGCATGGGCTTAGTTGCTCCGCGGCATGTGGGATCTTCCCGGACCAGGGCTCGAACCCGTGTCCCCTGCATTGGCAGGCAATTCTTAACCACTGTGCCACCAGGTTTTGATCCATCGCCTGGTCAAGTATCAGTGGGTTTTCCATGCCCTTGGCATAATTATTACTTGTGGAATATTTGCTCTCAAATGCATGTATAGATTACACACTCGTGTCCTGGATTGCCATCCCGGAAAGCATTTAAGAAACATCAGGTTCGGGACTTCCTTGGTGGTGCAGTGGTTGGGAGTCTGCCTGCCGATGCAGGGCCCTGGTCTGGGAAGATCCCACATGTCGCAGAGCAACTAGGCCCGTGAGCCACAACTACTGAGCCTGGGCGTCTGGAGCTTGTGCTCCGCAACGAGAGGCCGTGACGGTGAGAGGTCCGCGCACCGCGATGAAGAGTGGCCCCCGCTCGCCGCAACTAAAGAAAGCAATCGCACAGAAACGAAGGCCCAACACAGCAAAACGACAACAACAAGAAAAAGTTAAAGGGCATTAAAAACAAACCAACCAGATATATGTGGGTAGGCATTTTCCATCCCAGTTACAGAATGAGAAAACTGAGACTCAAACAGGGAAAATGACTTGCCCAAGGTGGCAAAGGAAGGAAGAAGAGCCAGGCTGTAGATTCTGGTTCATCTGATGCCAGAGTCCTTTCCCCAACCACAGTGCCCGCACCGCTTCCAACTCAACTTCCTCCTCTGCTCCTCCTCCCTCCCCGTCTTTTCAGATGGACTGAACTGAAACCTGGCCCTTCTGTGAAGCCTCCTGACACCAGCGTTTGCCCTGCTCCCCTAGCCAGTCCCTCCGAAGGCAGCACACAGTTACAGACACAATCACGCCTTTAAGCCATCAATCCTCTGAGGTGTCCCTCTTCCTCATCTCAGTTATTAATAGCATCTACTCAGTTGCTCAAACCCCAGCCTGCCCTGCCAACCTCCATCTGTCCGTTTCCTTACCAGCTCTCCCTGTGATGTGTGACCCGTCAGCATGTCTGAATCTACTTCTAACATGATCCCTAATCCTTGCGCTTCTGGCCTCTTCACTGCTACTCCAGCCCAGGCCACCATCTCCGCTGAGAGCCTTCCAGCTACTCTCCAGGATTCCCGTCTTGCCGCCCATGGCACCCTCACAGCAGCTAGAGCTTTGCACAGCCTCCCCTGGTTCCCGTGGCAGAGTCTGTGCTTTGCCGCACCGTGGCCTGGAAGTGGGTCTCAGCCTCAGCAGCCTCCTCAGTGTGGCTTCCCACCCCCGCGCCATCCACCTGCCAGCGTCTGCCACTCCCTGTCACTCCCTCGGACTTGGCCCCCTGCTGTACTTTCCTCATGTCGCTTTGTGGTGGACACAAGGTCTGACTCCCCAGTGGCTGTTTCTGCTTCCTCTTCTTTTCCTGGCAAATGGGATTCCAGTTTGGATCGGGTGACAAGAAATTTGAGGGAACACACTGGTTCTCCCCAGTCCTGGAACTGGGGAGAACCAGGGGGGAACACAACTTACGCTTTTGCCCTGGAGACAAATCTTGAGGGTCCGGGATAACGGTGGCCACTTCCCTTTCCACTGCCACGGATCAGTTTAGAAAGAGCACGGGCTACAGTTCTGGCCGAGGAGACGTGAGGGGCGTTCTGTTGGGCGCTGCTACAAGCTTTCCTCACTTTTAAAAAGGGGAACAAGGAAGGGAGGGAGCTGCTCTCTGCCCTGCACCCTCCGAAGGTTTGGGTGCTCCGCGTACAAGAGGGGATTCTTGCTGCTGCTGCTGCAGCCGACTTGCAGACGCTGGCCACTGCTGGCAGGCCTTGACTTCACCGTGGAGCCACTGGCACCACCACGTGTCCTGAGAGCTTAAACCTACGCCGACTCCTCTGTTATTACGGCCCGAAGCATACGCACTATAGATATCTAAACTCACCTTTTTGCTGCTTTATCACTCCTACCTTCCCGCTCCTAAAATGTAAGCTCTGTGAGGGGAGGGGCCTGTCCCTCCATCACTATGTCCCCATCACGTGGACTGGGCATTGTCTGGCACAGCTACAGCAGGTGCTTGATGAATGCTGGCTGCATTCATGCATGAGGGTCCTCCAGGGCAGGGACTCAGTCACTGTGGCTTCTGGGAGCGGCAGGGGCTCAAAAGCCTTCGCTGGATCAACAGGCAGGGAAGCCAGAAGACAGCTTCTTAAGAAACAAATTTAATACTATATACAAGGGAAAACGTACAGAAACAACAAAGGAGACGCAACAGGGCTGGAGGTGCCCATCCCAACTAGCTGCCCACGCAGAGGGCCGATGCCAGCCCCTAGCTCGCCCTCCTCCTCCTACAGTTGGAAGGGCTCCACGGGCCACCTTGCCCTGGCGGTGGGATCCACGTGGTCCTGAAGCCGGTGCCACTTCATGTGGGCATTCCGACCCTTGATCTTGCCAAACACCCTGAGGAGGCACCAGAGGACACAGGGGTCAGAGCAGGGGGAGGCGGGTAGCCCTGAGGGGGGCACCCCAGAGGGCTGAGGGCACGCGGTGTGGGAGCATCCAGGGAAAGGGCGGTACCTCTCACACTCCCGGCAGGGAAAGAAGCCCTGGCCCTTGCTGCTCCCCGGCAGCTCAGGGGTCCGCTTCGAGCCGGTGTTTGGGCTGGAGTTGGGGATGGACTCCCTCCTGTAACTCTCAGTAGTCCTCGGTAATTCGGGGGTTGGACGGTGGCTGGGTTTCCTCCGAGGGCTACGAGTGACCTGCACAGGGGGCAGGGGTGATGAAAGGGTGCTGACCGCCCCGCCGCCCTTCTAAGGGAGAAGCAGGTGTCCAGAGCGTCCAGACGTCGCGGGGTGCACCCCCCCACCGCCAGCCAGCTTGGATGGGCACCGGGCATCCAGATCCGTGCTGAACTCCTGAAGCCCTATCCCGAGACCCTCTACCTTCGCTTCTGTCCTGTCTGCTTCACCCAGCTCTCTCTTGACCCTCTTTTCCGGCACTGGGGCTCGGCCGCAGTCAAACTTGTTCATTTTCTTCTGCATGTAGTAGAACTCGACACACTGGGCTACTGTTTTTGTCTGGACCTAGTGGAGGAAGACAGAAACCGGCTAAGGACAGTGCCTCAGGAGTAGCAGTGAGTATGGCCTTGACGCCCTAAATCCCCTCCCCATGGGGCCAGCCGCCACTTTTTGAAAGCCCTCCTGAAACGTTTCTCCCCTACGGCTTGGTATGCTCCACTGCTACGGGGGACAGAGAATCACAAAGTCCTCCTGGGGATGAAGGAGTTCAGAGAGAAGCCACCAGAGTCAACACCATCTAAGCTCTGCACGCTCTGAGCAACAAGGCTGGCCCAGGAAGGCTTCTCTCCAGGAAAACGCACACACGGTACACACGAGGACGCTCACTGTGACGTCATGTGGAGCCACATGTCTACCGACTGGGACTAATTAAACCAGAGTGTCCTTACGTGGTGGATACCTCATAGCCTTATGTGACAGCTAGGCAGAGCCCTCCAAAAAACTGAAGAGGAAGGAATACTTCCCAACTCAGTCCGTAAGTTCAACATTTCTCTGATACCAAAGCCAGACAAAGATATTACAAGGAAAGAAGCCTACAGACCAATGTCCCTCATGAACATAGATGAAAATTTTTAAACAAAACTTTAACGAACAGAATCCAACAATATATATATGTGTATATATATATATACGTGTATATATGTGTGTGTATATATATATATATATATATATATATATATATGTATGTATATATGTATGTATATATGTATATATATATATAAAGGACAATATACCATGACTAAGTGGAGCTCATCCCAGAAACGTGAGGTTGGTTTAACAATCGAAAATCAATGTAATTCATCATATTAAACTTAAAAAAGAGAAATCATATGAGCATCTTGATAGGTGCAGAAAAAGCATTTGATACAATCCAATGTCCATTCCTGATGGAAACTCTCAGCACAATAGGAATAGAAGGAACTTCTCTTCAACCTGATAAATGAGACCTACAAAATCCCTACAGCTAACGGTGGAGTGGTTTCCCCTCAAATATCATGAACAACACAAGGATTTCCACTCTCACCACTTCTACTCAATACTGTACTGGTGGTTCTAGAGTGCAAAAAGGCAAGAAAAAAAGTAAAGGCATCCAGGTTGGAAAGGAAGAAAGAAAAGTGTCTTTACTTGCAGATGATGTGACTGTCTATGTAGAAAATTCAGTGGAATCCACAAAAAAGTTACCAAAACTAGTAAGTTAGTTTGGCAACATTTCAGAACACAAGATCCATATAAAAATCAATTTTATTTCTATACATACTAGCAACAAACCATTGGAAACTGAAATAAAAAAGAACTCTATAACATCATAAAAAACACAAGTACTGGGCTTCCCTGGTGGCGCAGTGGTTGAGAGTCCGCCTGCCGATGCAAGGGACACGAGTTCGTGCAATGGTCCTGGAGGGATCCCACGTGCCATGGAGCGGTGGGGCCCGTGAGCCATGGCCGCTGGGACTGCGCGTCCGGAGCCTGTGCTCCGCGGCGGGAGAGGCCACAATGGTGAGAGGCCCGCATACCGCAAAAAAAAAAAAAAAAAAAAAAAAAAAACAGAAAAAAACCAAGCGCTTAGGAATAAATCTGACAGAAAGTATGCAACAACTGTACACTAAAAACTTCAAAACATTGCTGAAAAATTAAAGATTGAAATAGAGAGATACACCCTGTTCACGAGTCAGAAGACTCGATATTGTTAAGGTAACAACTCTCCCCAGTTGACGTAACGAGTCAAAAACAGTACCAATCAAGTTCCTAGCAGAAATTTTTATTTTGAAATTGTCAAGTTATTTCTAAAATTCATAGGGAATTAAAAAGGATGTAGAATACAAAAAATAACTTTGAAAAAGAATAACAAAGTTGAAGGACTAATATTTTCTAATTTCAAGACTTAGAATAAAGCTACAGTAATAAAGACAGTATGGGAATAGCTTAATAAAAGACAAACAGATCAATGGAACAGAATACAGGGTCCAGAAGTAGATGCATATATATACGGCCAACTGATATTTAACAAAGGTACAAAAGCAACTGAGTGGAGAAAGTATGGTCTTTCCAACAAAAGGTATTGGAATAAATATCCATATGCAAAAATGAACTCACCTCGCACCCCATACAAAAATAAACTTAAAATGGATCATAAATCTAGAAATAAAACCTGAAACTATAAAACCTCCAGAAGAAAACATAGGGGAAAATCTTTGTGACTTTGGGTTAGGCAAAGATTTCTTAGATACAACACGAAAAGCACAGTCTATAAAAGAGAAACTAGTAAGTTAGGCTTAAGCAAAATTTAAAACTTTTCTTCAAAAGACACTGTTAGAAGACTGACAAATGGCATATTGGGAGAAAATATTTCCAAAGCATATATCTGGATAAAGGACTGGTGTTCAGAACAAAATAAGAACTCCTACAGCTCAATAAAAACACAGACACTCCAATAAAAACAGAGGCAAAAGATATGAACAGACAGCTCACCAGAGAAGGTGCACAGAGAGCAAAAAAACACAAAGATGCTCAGCATCATTAGTCATTAGGAAAATGGAGTCAGATGCTACTGTACACTCATTAGAATGGCTAAAATTAAAGAGACTTAGCATACCAAGTGTCGACGAGGGTGTGGAGCAACTGGACCTTTCATAACCTGCTGGTGGGAATGGGAAGTGGTAGAGCCACTTTGGAAAACAGTTTGGCAGTTTCTTAAAAAGTTAAACATACATCTACTATAAGTTACCCTCATTCCCCTCCTAGGTATTTATAATCCCAACCCCATGTCCGTAAAAAAAAAAAAAAAAAAAAAAAAAACCCAGTACATGTCCGTACAAAGACTTGTATGTAAATGTGCAGAGCAGCTTTATCTGTAGTCATCAGTAACTGGAAACCACCAACAGGTGGATGATTAAATGAACGGTGGTCCGTCCACACAGTGGTATACTCCTCAACAGTAAAGGGATGAACTATGGGTACACACGACAACATGGATGAATCTCAAAATCATTAGGTTGAGTGTAAGAAGCCAGACAAAGCAGATCACGTGCTGTATGATTATTCCATTTATATAAACCTCTAGAAAATGCAAACTAATTTAGAGTGACAGAAAGTAGACAAGAGTTGACTAGGGACCCGGGTGGCAGGAAGGAAGGGTTGCAAAGGGGCAGGAGGGAACTTTTGGGGGTGAAGGATACTCTCATTATCTTGATCATCGTGGTGGTCTTACAAGTGTATAACTATGTCAAAAACATTAAATCTCACACTTCGATTATGTGCAATTTTGCGTACATCAAGTTAAAAAAAGAGCAAAATAATCAGCAGGATATTAAGTATATGATGTCATCCTTTTTTGAGAAAGTGCATATAGGTGTGTAAAATCCGTATGGGCAATAAATACCTGTCAGGTTATCAAATGAGAAGTAGGATTGTGGGGAGGGGTCTGGAGGGCTTTATTTTGAACATGGGATTCATTTCTGTACCGTTTCAGGTTGTTCCAAGCAATGGCATTGTAGTTGTCAACTGTTCACAGCATGAGCAGAGTATCGCCCCTGAAAGGCCCTGCAGTTCTAGCGCCTCGGCCGTGTGAAGGAGCCTTGTCTACACCAGCCTGCCATGTTCGCCTTACCATCTTGTGTATCAAGTAGAAGTCCTTCTTGTAGGCACGGAATGCCTTCTTAAAGAGCCTCTTCTCCATGGAGGTCCAGATGTCCGAACCTATTGGAGAAACAGCCAAGAGGAGGAAGGATGTTTCTCCTTCTGGGACCACAGCCACGGCTGAAGTGCAGACTCCCCTCCTTTTTCAGGCCACCGAGCGCCACTTATATGCCAAGATTTCTGCTAAGCCCCTTACTTGCTTTATCTCACACAATCCTCACAAAAACCTTAGCAGGTAGGGGCGATTACCATCCCCACTTGACAGGTGCAGCAACTTGAGGCTTCCTCTGCTTAAGAGACTTGCCAAGGGCAGGCGTGGGCCCCTGGTTGCCTGACTCCAAGGCTGGAGTGCTCAACTGGGAAACCTGAGCCCACCCCAACCTGGCACTCCCCTTCTGGCCAGGAAGAGCCCACGAGGGAACCAGTGGAAAGGGGAAGGTTGGATCCAACTAGAGAACAGCACCCACTGAGTCCCCCAGAGAGGACGGGCCCTTCTGGGAGGGCAGGTGCAGGCCCCAAGAGAACTCCGGGAGGCACGTGCAGAGCTTGCCATGGAAAGTGACTGGCTCGCAGGGGCCTCAGCCAGGCCAAAACCACGCGGGCAGCCACGCTCGTTACCTGTGTAGTGATAGTTGGCGAGAGGGTGAGTCTGTGGCTTCTGGGGTCCTCTCAGTAACAGGGTCTCCAGGGCAACCTGGAACGACAGGAGTGGTGGGCAACTCTCTGAGGGAGGGAAGGTGAGGTAGAGGCCCACCTTCATTCTTTCATCCAATCAGAAAATATGTGCAGCCCTCCCTAAAGCCACCCCTACCCCAGGGCGACTCAAAGTGTGGTCGGTCTGTGGACTGGCCACCAGCTGTGAACCACTTGGGACACATTGCCTACAGCACTAAGCGGACTGTTGAGTGCAGCTGACGTTACCTTTTTCATAGCAAGATTTACTTGATGACGAAACAGTGTGTGGACTTATTCTGGCACAAGCTCCTTATTTCTTCAGGGAGCAGCATTTGGAGTGGCACTGCCCCTGCCCTACCCCATGTTACGGTCCTCATAGCACTAATCATTATCTATCACTTTTAAAAAATGTATTTCATGTGTTCACTCTCCTAAAATGTAAGCCCTGCAAAGAGAGGGCATTTGTCTTGCTCAACAGCGTAACCCCGGTCAGGACTCGCTATGCAGTTTGCAGGACCCAGCGCAAAATGGAAACACGGGGCCCTGTGCTCAGAAACTATTAAGAATTTCAAGATGGTGGCAGCAGAGCATTAAACCAAGAATGGGCCCCTGAGCTGGCCCCAGCCTGATACCGTGACATCACCAGGTATCAGGAGGACCCAGTAAATGTGTGCTGATTACTCTGCTCAGCACCCACCACGTGCCAGCCACTGCCTCTCAGCTTGAGAAAAAGCACCATGTAGCCCTGACTCTTGGGTCTCCAACTCGGGTGACGTGACTTCCTCTCCCACTACACACAGTTGGACTTCTTCATTTTCTAAACTTCAGGATTGTGAGGAGGGTCCTTGGAGGAGGCAGAGGCATTTCTGTTGCATCAGAGGTTTGCATACACCATTTTTAATCCAAAAGTTAATGTTCAGTAAATAAACCAGATGAATGCAGGCCCTGAGTTGGTTCTGCTAGGCACCGCCTCCCCAGTGCCGCGCTGAGATGAGGTAACGCTGGAGGAACCCTGGTGCTCTGCTGTCACCCCAGAGAAATAACTGATTGAGCCCGTATGTGTGCATTTCCCCTACGTTCCAAAGGACACCACCAGTCCCAAAGCGACCAGGGAGAAGGGTGGGTGGCCAGCCTTTGGTTCTCGTGAGCTGCAAAGCCCCAAGTAGAAGGCACGTGTCTTGCGCCTAGAGCCCCTGGCCCTAAGAGACCAGGGAGCTTCCCACAGCTCCTCTGAGCCCCCGCCCCGCCTGCACCGCACCTGGATGTTGCCCTGGGCTTCATGCAGGCAGTGCAGAGCGAGCTCCAGGTTGGTGCCCCCGCCCGGCATCACGCTGGAGCAGGCCACGTTGCAGAGCTCGGTCACTGTTTCCAGCAGGCAGCCCGGCAGCGAGAAGGAGAGGAGACACAGAGGGTCAGCAAGTGCCAGAGAGGAAACCTCCCCAACAGCACAGATGGGGTGGGGGGCTCCTGTCACCATCTCCCTCACCTCTCTGTTACAAGCAGGCTGAGGGAAGGGAGCGACAAGGAGGATGGGCAGAAACCCTGCTCCTGGCACCTGCTCTGGATGGCCTGGCCAGCTACTGGGTGAGAGGAGAGGTGGGGCAAGGGACTGCAGCACAGCAAAGCAGTCCTGCGCTGAAGGCCAGCTCTGCCCACCCCACCCCCGCCTGGGGATCACTGCTTCTTGGTCAAGGTGAGAACTGGGAGGAGAAACCCCTTGGACATGGAGGAGGGCTCTCGGGAACCTGGCCCCAAAGTCTCAGTCACCCCTATCCTGCGTCTTCGGGTTGGTCATCACATCTCCCCATGGCTTCCAGACCAGAGTAGCTACATGCTCGTCACTTCCAGCCAGTGATCTGTCCTGGAGCTCTGGGATCTCAGCCTGAAACTGGCTCCCTATGTTGATGTGTCTGAAATGAGGCCACACACACGGACATAAAAGGTATATGTGTGTGACCAAGATGGGAAATACAAGAGAGATGTGTGGTGAGCCCTGCTCAGCAGGGCTGTGGAACCCACCTTTTGGCCATCTCTCAGACACAGGGAGTGCTCATCAGCCCAGCAGACACGCCACTGGTATTCCAGAGACCTCTTGAGGGATACTTCCTTCCTTCCTCCAATTTGCTTTTTCGCCAGATTTCTGGCTTCAGGCGTTTGGGGTCTAGGACAGGGGAGGTATGTGCTGATACCTGGCATTCTTCTGTATCCAAGGGAACATCCAAGCTACAAAACAGTATCTCACTGCGCCATCACCAATTCTATCTAGAACCCCAGGGTGCTGGGCATTCTGTCTGCAGACATCCAACTATGGTATGTCTGGACAGAAGGAATATTGGGGAAACACCTGGAAAAATCCACCACTTCTCTCCTAGAGAGGTTCTGGGTCTAGACCTGACTTTCCCGTGATGAAGGCTCCCTTGGGAAAAACCGACACTGGAATGCAAGGAGGGTAAAAGCATCCCCACGTTGCAAGGACCCTCAGGTTCTAAGTCTGTTCCAACTCACGGTTCAGTGCTGATCTTGCTGTTGTCCTTCACCACACTGATGCCAAAAGAGCCGTCCATGTGATCTGGAAAACACCCAAAGAAGAGCCTCAAGGAGACTGGCTACAACTGACCCATGAGGCCCTTTTTGCCTGCCTTTCCAGAGCAGCTAAAAGCAGGCTCTTCAAGATTGCATGGTATACACACACTACTGTATATAAAATAGATAATCAACAAGGACCTACTGTATAGCACAGGGAACTATACTCAATGCTCTGTAATAACCTCTATGGGAAAAGAATCTAAAAAACAATAGATATGTGATTATGTATAACAAAATCACTTTGCTGTATACCTGAAACTAACACATTGTAAATCAACTCTAATCCAATATAAAATTGAAAATTGGAAAAAAAAGATTGCATGGTATGGAGTTTCCTCAAAAATTAAAAGTAGGACTACCATATCATGCAGCAAACCCACTTCTGGGTATTCATCCAAAAGAACTGCAGTCAAGACCTCAAAAAGATATCTCAACTCCCATGTTCACTCCAGCACCATTCATAATAGCCAAGATGTGGAAACAACCTAAATGTCCACTGACAGATGAGCACATAAAGGTAATGTGACATCAACATACAATGAAATACCATTTAGCCTTAAAAAGAAATTCTGCAATATGCAACAACATGGATGACCATTGAGGACATTATACTAAGTGACATAAGCCAGTCACAGAAAGAGAAATACTGCATGACTCCACTTATATAACGTATCTAAAGTAGTTGAATTCATATTGATAGAATCAAAGAGTGGAATAGGGGTTACCAGGGGTTGGGGCAGTGGGAAATGGGAGGTTACTAATCAATGGGCATAAAGTTTCAATTAATCAAGCTCTAGAAATCTGCTGTATAACATTGTACCTATAGTCAACAATACTGTATTGCACACTTAAATCTTTGTTAAAAGGGCAGATCACAGATTAACTGTTCACATCACAATAAAATAAAATAAAAAGATTGCATGGAAGTGGGATAAGACTTCTGAAAATGTAGAGTAAGGAACTCGGCAAAACAACAGATTTACTGACAAAAATCATTGAAAAAGAAAAAAAAAAGAACAGTAAGCTAAAGTCTCTGCACGTTGTCCCAAAGGCATACAGCATTTTAAGAAATACTCATTCAAGAAAACCTACTAAATCTCGGGAAGAACAGTGAGAGTCTGTGGCACTGGAGCCATGGCCCACCCCCTTACCCACCTAGCCCCCAGCTCTTTGTAAAGGAAGCTCTACCCAGGTAGGTGCAGCCAAGGAGATGGGGGCTGCTTCTTCCCCTGGCTCCCATGCTTAAAGAATTAAAGCAAGATAAAATAAAAATTTGTCATCAAAGAGAAAATGCCATCAAGAGATGGAAATTATTTTTTAAAAAGATACAAATGTGGACTTCCCTGGCGGTCCAGTGGTTAAGACTCCACGCTTCCACTGCAGGGGGCATGGGTGTGATCCCTAGTAGAGGAAGTAAGATCCTGCATGCTGTGCGATGCAGCCAAAAAAAAGAAGAACCAAATGGAAATAGTTCAGGGGTTAAAAAAGTACAATAACCAAAATACGGCTCAACAGTAGATCTGAGCTGGCAGAAGAAACGATCAGCAAACCTGAAGATAGAACAATGGAGACTATGAAATCTGAAGAACAGAGAGAAAAAAATATAGGAAAGTGAAGAGAGCCTCAGAGAAATGTGAGATGTCATTACATGCAACAATATATATGTATTGGGAGTACCAGAAAGAGGGGAGAAAGGGACAGAATATTTAAAGTATTAATGGCTGAAAATTTCCCAACGTTGATGAAAAACAATATGTATATCCAGCAAACTCTACAAACTCCAACAAAGATTAAACACAAAGAGCTCTACATCCAGACATAACATAGGCAAAATGTGGAAAGCAAAAATAAAGATAAGATCTTGAAAGCAAAAAGGGAAAAACAATTTGTTACATACAAGGGCACTACAGTAAAATTAACAGCTAACTTTTTAAGAGAAACGATGTAGGTTACAAGGCAATGGGATAATATATTCAAATTACTGAAAGTAAAAAAGTGTTAACCAAGTATCTTATATTCAGCAAATTATCTTGCAAAAATGAAGGTAAAATAAAGACACTCCCAGATAAATAAAAACTGAGGATACCTGTTGCTGGCAGACCTGCCTTACAAGAAATATTAAAGGTGAAATATTATTCAGCCCGCAAAAAGGAACAAAGTACTGATACATACTGCAACTTGGATGAAACCTAAAAACATCATGCTAACTAAAAGAAGGCATTCATAAAGGACCACATACTGTATGATTCCACTCATATGAAATATGCAGAATAGCCACATCGATAGAGACAAAGTAGATTAGTCGTTACCCACGGCTGGGGATGGGGAGGATGGAAAGGAGGGACTGCTAATAAGTACAGGGCTTCTTTTGGGGATGATGAAAATTTCTGAAAACTGATGGTAGTGATGGTTGCACAGCTCTGTGAATATACTAAAAACCAGTGAATTCTATACTTTAAAGGGATGAATTGTATGGTATGTGAATTATATATCCCTAATAAAAATAAATAGTAAAGAAAGTCCTTCAGATTGAAAGCAAATGACATCAGATGGTAACTTGAATCCAAACCAAAAAAAAAAAAAAAAAGCGAAGCGCTAGTAAATATGGGTAACTATAAAAATCACTAGGATTACATATTTCTTTTCTTTTTTTAATGGCCTTAAAAATAACTGCATAAAACAATATGTATTGTGGGCCTGTAACATATAGAAATATAATATATGTGACAGTAACTGCACAAGGAGCACAGCTGCATTGGAGTAAAAGAATATCACCTCAGACAGTAACTCAAATCCACAAGAATAAATGAAGAGATCAGAAATGCTAAATAAGAAGGTTAATATAACAACCTCTATAAATCATGCTTGCTTTCCTTTATCCGCTCAGTGTTTTTACACAAAATAAAATTATATAAAGCAATAAACATGACCAGTACGGTATTACTGGGTCTCTCACATATAATAGCAAAAGAGTTAGAAGGAATAGAGCTAGATAGGAGCAGTGTTTCTATATTTCACTGTTAATGAGTTATTACACATCCTAACAGATTCTGATAAGACATATATTTTAAGTCCTAGAGCAACCACTAAGAAATGACTAAGAAACATTGAAAAATTAATGGAATTAAAATGTCACACTAGAAAATACTCACTTAATACAAAAGAAAGCAGGAAAGGAGGAACAGAGGGAGAAAAAGACATGTAACGTATAGAAAATAAAAAGCAAAATGGCAGATGTAAATCCAACCATATCAATATAACATTAAACAAGAATGGATTAAACAAACCAATCAAAAGGCAGAGTTTGTAAGACTGGATAAAAAACACATGATCCACCTAATGGTGTCTAGAGGTAACATGCTTTATTTTCAAAGACACAAATAGGCTGAAAGTAAAAGAAGAGAAAAATATATACCAAGCAAACAACAACCAAAAAAGAGAATGGAATGGCTATACTAATGTCAGGCACATTAGACTTTAAAACCAAAAATATTACTAGAGATAATGATAAAATTATTGTAATAATGACAAATGATGTCACAATCACATCCTAATGATAAAAGGTCAAGCCGTGAGGAAGATGTGACAATTACAAACATATACACACCTACAAACAGACCCCCAAAATACACCAAGCAACAAACGACAGAACTGAAGGATGAAATAAACCATTAAAAAATAATAGTTGGAGATTTCAATACTTTCAACAGTGGATAGGGCAACTAGGCAGAAGATCAACAAGGAAATTGAAACTAACTAGACAAAACAGACAAAATACAGCATTCCACCAAACATCAGTAGAATACATTCTTCTCAAATTCACATGGAACATTCTTCAAGACAGACCGGATTCTAGCCCATATAACATGCCTCAATAAATTTTAAATTTTAAAATAAATTTAAGGGAATTCCCTGGCGGTCCAGTCATTAGGACTCCACGCTTCCGCTGCAGGGGGCATGGGTTCGACCCCTGGTGGGGGAACTAAGATCCTGCAAACCGCACAGCACAGCCAAAATAAATAAATAAATAAATAAAATAAATTAAATTGAAAAAGAAACAACGTATGTACTCTGACCAAAAGAGAATTAGATTACAAATCAATAAAAGGCAGCAATTTGGAAAATTCACAAATATGTGAAAATTAAGCAACACACTCTTTAACAGTCAGTGTATTAAACAGGAAGTGGAATGATAAATTAGAAAATACTTTAGCTGAATGAATATAAAAACACAACATAGGGCCTCCCTGGTGGCGCAGTGGTTGAGAGTCCGCCTGCCGATGCAGGGGATACGGGTTCGTGCCCCGGTCTGGGAGGATCCCATATGCCGCGGAGCGGCTGGGCCCGTGAGCCGTGGCCGCTGGGCCTGCGCATACGGAGCCTGCGCATCCGGGGCCTGTGCTCCGCAACGGGGGAGGCCGCAACAGTGAGAGGCCCGCATACCACAAAAAGAAAAAAAAAAAAAAAAAGACATACTAAAACTTACAAAATGTAGCTAAAGCAATGTTCAGAAGGAAATCTATAGCTGTAAAATATCTGTATTAAAAAAGAAGAAACATCTCAAATCATTTATGGTCAACTGACTTTCCACAAAGGTAGCAAGACAGGGCTTCCCTGGTGGCGCAGTGGTTGAGAGTCTGCCTGCCGATGCAGGGGACATGGTTTCGTGCCCCGGTCTGGGAAGATCTCACATGCCGCGGAGTGGCTGGGCCCGTGAGCCATGGCTGCTGAGCCTGAGTATCCGGAGCCTGTGCTCCAAAACGGGTGAGGCCACAAACAGTGAGAGGCCCACGTACCACAAAACAAACAAACAAACAAACACCTCACAATGAGCTACCACTTCACACCCACTAGGATGGGTGTAATAAAAAAGACAGCTAAGAAGTGTGAGCAAGGATGTGGAGAAACTGCAACTTTCATACAATGCTGGTGGAAATTTAATATGACCCGGCCATTTTGCAAAGCAGTCTGGCAGTTCCTTAAATGGTTAGACATAGTTACCCTTTGACCCAGCAATTCCACTCTGAGTTATATACCCAAGAGAAATGAGGACTTATGTCCAACAAAAACGTACACATAAATGTTCTTAACAGCACTGTTTGCAACAGCCAAAGGACACAAACAACCCAAATGCTCGTCAACTGATGAATGGATAAATAAAATGTTGTCTATCCAGAGAATTCAATATCATTCATCCATAAAAAGAAATGAAGCACTGATGCATACTACAACATGAACCTTGACAACATTATTCTAAGTGAACAACTAGACACAGAATGTCACGTATTTGATGATTCCAATTACATGAAATGTCCAGAATAGGGAGACCCGTAGAAAAAGTAGGTTGGTAGACTGGTGGTTGCCCAGGGCTGAGGAGTTGGGGGCTACAGGGCCTGTGTGTCACCGCTCGTGGATATAATCTTCTGGGGTGATGAAAATGCTCTAGAATTAGATTGTGGGATGGGTGTACAATCCTAAGAATACACTAAAAAATCACTGTACACTTTAAATGGGTGATTCATATGGCATGTGAATTATACCTCAATAAAGCTGTTTAAACAATTACTCGAAAGGGCAGGCAGAAGGGTGCTTAGGCTAAATGGCGTCTATTTTCTTTCTGGCTACAAAGTCATAAGCACCTAGAAGGCTGCTGGTCCCAGATGGTCCTGGGATAGTTCTGAACAGCAACGGGACCCCCAGAGCAGACCCAGGCGTAGGCCAGAGAGAATGGCTGGACCAAATTCTACAGGGGGCGGGGGTCTGGCCCCCCGCAGGCCCATCATGGGGCGATCAAGCTCACTCACCAAGCATGGCGCTGATGAGCCTGTCGGGACGGGCCCGGGCAGATGTGGAACAGAGAGTGTTGAAATACAGCCCAGAGCCCTCCCGGATGGGGCTGAGCATCGGGGGCGGTGTGTAGGGAGGTCACTGGGACAGTCCCTTCAGGAGGTGGTCCATCAGGAACACGGGCGAGCGCAGGCAGCTCTGGCGGCATCCTCCCGGGCCCGGCTCCCCAGACATGGAGGGCGGAGGAGGGATGAGCAGTGCCTCGGGCCGTGGGAGCTTCTTCCGCTTCCTGTGTTGGCTGCTCTCCTTGCTGTCTCTCTCTTCCCCGTCCTTCTCCTGTCCCTGGAGAAGAAGAGACTTCAGAACCACGGGGGTCACCTGAGGCCACCGGCCCCAAAGCTCAGACCTCAAGATGGCCTGAGAGTGGGAAAGGGTACTGACCAGCCAAATGCACACCCAGCATGGCCATGCCCAGAGTCCTCAGCGCAGGAAGCCGGGCAGGGCCACCACGCCTGAGCCAGACTCCAGACCCTAAGCCGGGCGACATTTGACGCTGGGGCCTTCTCAGGCACCCACCCCCACCCCAAGGAGAGGCCCTCACTCAGACCATTTTGGAAACTCATATCCGTTGTTAAAGTGACTGGCACTTAAAGTGTGGGGGCCAGACGGATGCAACAGCATGACAAAAGGAAAACCTGTTGCCCTCAAAATGACAGCAGCTCCTGGGAGACAAACAGTGGGCTCCATGCACCCTGTACCCGAGTCCAGCATGGACTTCTCCAGGTGGGGTCTTCCAGCACAGGCTGAAAAGACGACGGCTTGAGCTTGCTACACTCTCTCTTACCTCCACGCAATCTCCCCTCCTCTCTGCCCATCTTACCCCTCCTCATCCTCCGGCTCTCAGCTGCAACGCCCCCTTCCTCAGGCAGGGTCTCTGGTGCCCTTGGGGCTCCCACAGCTCCCTCTCCCAGCCCGGCCCGTTCTGGGTCGTCAGTGTCCGGGGATGGGTCTATCTACTCCGCTGGGCTGGGAGCCCCAGGAGACGGGGGCAGGCCTGTTGTGGTCGCTGCAGTGTCCCCAGCCCTGCCCAGCACAGGGCCAGACACAAAGGAAGTTCACTGGAGGTTGAATGGATGAATGAACACGCAAATCAAGCTCTTCTGGAGTCAGGATTTGGGGGCTTTTCTCCCAGCTCCCACTGGCAGCTGGAAAGCAGCTGGAAGGAAGTGCACCCACCTTGCTCCCCAGGGGATGGTTCGCTGGAGCCACTGGCACCGAAACAGGGACCACCAAAGGGGCGGCGGTCATGTTGTCCAAGGACTTCCTGCCTCCCGGGGAACTCTGCCTGTGCCCTTCTGGCCTCAGCACCTGTCTTTGTGGCTTGCAAAACTCCATGCCACACACCTACACACAGAGAAGAGCCAGCCCTTTAAGAGACACAGTACGTAGGGAGCAAGGGGCCCCTCCAGAGCAGCACAGCCCTGACTCCCGGCCCCCAGCCAGGCTCCCTGCAGGAGGACGGCTCCATCCTGAGATGAATGGCAGCTTCGCGCCCCTTCACCTGCGGCTCCTGCTTCCCTCGAGGTGACGGCCACTGGTCGCTGTGAAAACACATGTGGCTGCTCAGCCCTCTCTCTGTATAAAACATCTGGCTGCAATTCTTGCAGACGTAAGTGCTCCTTGGCTCTGCCCAGTCTGTGGGACCACCACTGTGCTGGTTCCTGTGGGGAAGAAAGGGAGAATGGGACTCCGTCCCCAAACACTGATCCTCTGACAGACAGCTTTGGACGAACCCTAAAGAAATGGACATGATGCCCCCGATTCTCCGTGGCCTGGTGCTCACCCCTTCAGGAGTGAAGCATCCAGAGCTCGCTCACCCAGGGCCAGCACATCAAAGCCACCAGAGTTCTCCCGAGGGGCTTCTGAACTTACCAGCCACCCGCCATGTTCTCCTCCTTCATCGGGTGGGGGAGCCGGTAGATATTTCCACCCTGAAGACGAAAATACATCTGAGCCAACATATCAGAAATGAGATGCAAGAGTGAAAACTATAAGACTTGGAAGAAAACACAGGTATAATTCTTGGTGACCCTGGAGTAAGCAGTGGTTTCTTGGATGACTCCAAAACCAAACAAAAGACAGACGTATTGGACTTCATCAAAACTTACAACTTCTGTGCTTCAAAGGACATCATCAAGAAGTGAAAAGACAGAATAAGAGAAAAAAGTTGCAAATCATGTATCTGATAAGGGACTATGTATATTTCTGTATCAGTGATACATAATGAACTCTCACAGCTCAAAAATAAAATCACAACCCAATTTAAAAATGGGCAAAGGGTCTGAATAGACACTTACCCAAAGAGGATATACAAATGGCCATTAAAAGATGCTCAGGATTATTAGCCATCGGGGAAATGCAAATTAAACTATAATGAGATTATCATTTCCCACCCACTAAGGTGAACCAACTGGACAAGAACAAGTGTTGGTGAGGATGCAGAGAAACTGCAGGCCTCATACACTCTGGGTAGGGATATAAAACAGCACAGCTTTTTGGGAAAGTCTGGCACTTCCTCCAATAGAATTACCCTAGAGCCCAGCAATTCCCCTCCAAGGTATTTCCCAAGAGAAATGAAAACATATGTCTAAACAATAATCTGTACACAAATGTTCATAGCACCGTTATCACAATGGCCAAGAAGGGAAAACAACCCAAATATCTATCATCTGATGAATGGATAAATAAAATGTGGTGTTTCCATACAATGCACAAGTTACCAGCGATAAAAAGGAGTGAAGTTCTGACCCGTGCTACAGCACAGAGGAACTCTGAGAACATCAGGTTAAGTGAAAGAAGCAAAAGACACAAAAGGCCACGCAGCGTTAGGATTCCCGTCACATGAAGTGTCCAGAATAGGCAAATCCATGGAGACAGAAAGTAGATGCATGGTTGCCAGGGGCTGGGAGGGATGGAGAGATTGCGGGTGACAACCAACGGTGTGGGGTTTCTTTTTGCGGTGATGAAAGTGTATTGGCAAAGAGTGGCGATGCGAGCACGACCTCGTAAACAAACTAAAAACTACTGGATGGTGCACTTCAAGATGGCCAATTAGATGGCACGTGAATATTAAAGCTGTGGAAAAAAAAAAAAGAGGAGGAGGTAGCTGTGGTGCGACAGGAAGGATGCTGGACCTCGGAACATCACGAAGAGACGTGGCCAAGCTCTCTGCGCCCAGGACCTCGTGGGCACGATGTGGGAGGACCCAAGCTGCTCCAAAAGGGCGGACCAGTGCCAGGCCTGCAGTAGGGGCCAAGTCGGACTTGTGGACCTGTGATTCACAACCAGAATAGACACAGCATTTCACGTACAAATATCAAGGGTAAAGGAGCTCTGCCTTTACATTCTCTGAAGAAGTGAAGGAGGCAAATCCAAAAGGAAGCGAAAGGCAGAAAGAAAGCAAATAGAAAAAGCTTAGTGAAGAAACATGATGCAAAGTGTCTCTGACAACTCTAAAGCCCTGTTCTGTTGTGTGTGTGTGTGTTGCAGGGTGGAGGGTGATGGGAGGAACCATCCCTTCTCTGGAACTTCATTCGCCCCTCTGTAAACAAACTGCATCTGAGGATTTGCTGAGGTTAAATACAGTGCCTGGACAAGTCAGAAACACGGACACAGGTAAGGACGAGACTCTGCCCCCCGCATGGTCAGGTCCCGTGAGAGGGCCCTGGTACCTGGATCCTGTTGAGTATCATCAGCTTGGACTTGGAGTCCCAGGGGGGATCCGCTGGAGGCCCGGCCAACGACGAGAAGGAGGCCATGGCTACCTGGCTTGGAGAAGCTGCACAGCAAATATCCACTTTCACTTTCTCCTTCCGGAAGTGCTGGACCCCGGAGTTGCCAGAGAAGAGCCTGTAGCCTCCGCCCCAGGAGCAGGCCGGGCCCTCTCCACCTTTTGTGGCCCCGGAAGCCGTGCCATTCTCAGCCTGGGCCTGCTTCCCTGGGAGGTGGGCTCTGGATGGCTCCTCCCCTCCTAACTGGGTCTGATGCAGGCCCCGAGGGAGAAGATGTCCCTAGGTCCAAGGTCCCTTTCGAGGATCGCAACTGCTTGGCCAGAGAGGAGATGTCTGGGTTTCCAGGAGGGTCCAGGGACGCCGCCGTGGGGGCAGGTGGAGCAGCAGCCACTTTTGGTCTTCCCTTTGGGTCCTGGCTCACGCTGCTGGGGGAGGGCTCTGTGGGTAAAGCGGGTGTGGATTTTCTCCTGCGGTCTAGGGACCCCTCTGGATCAGGGTTCACGGGGCCAGCATGGAGAGAGTCAACAGTGGGTGCCACAGGTGGGGGTTGCTGTGGCCACGGCCCCTGCAGTGACTTCAGGGCAACTTGCTTGCCGTCGGGTGTGGGAAGCTGGGAGGAGGCGGCGGCCACCTGCGTGTGGGAGAAGATCCGCTGGGACTTGGTGATCATCTGGAACACCTGCATCTGCTCGTGGCTCACCAGAGACTCCTGAGCCTTCAGGACCAGCTGCTGGAAGAGCGGTGTGGCATCCGACGGGAGGCCGCTGGACTTCTGGCCATCCTGGGGGCCAGGCTCACCAGGGTTCTGCCGCGAGAAGGAGTCGCAGTCGAACTTGCTCTTCTTGGAAGCCCAGGAGTCGTCTTCCCCGCTGGTGCTGACGTATCTGGGGTCGCCCGAGGCCTCCCCCTGGGCCTTCAGGAGCGTGGGAGGGAAAGACGGCGTGTCCTCCAGACCGGTGCACTGGCTGGGTGAGGGCTCCCCAGCAGGGGAGTCGCTGCTGAGCCCGGGGCCCGGCTCGGAGCCCTCCCGGGACGGCACTGCAGAGGGCTTGTGGACGACAAACATACTGTTTCCTTTGCTCTTAGGGCAGCCCGACAGGTTTCAGAGCCACTGGAAACTGTGGCTTGATGGCTGGGAACTGGCGGGGACAGTCTGGCCATGGAACAGAGGCAGGCAGGCGGGCAGGGAGCGCCCTCGGGCCAGCCCTCCAGGGATGACGGGGGCTGGAGCAGCGGCAGCTCCGGCTCGGCTGGGTCGGGGCCGCTGTTCTCCGCTGCCCGTGAGTGGACGGCTGTGAACACGTCCGTGCCCGGCTCCTTCCGTGGGGGCCGGGGATCCTCGGGAACACCTCAGTGCCCAGGGCTCCTGGGGCCGCCGGGGTGCTGGCTGGGCCGCAGGAGGAGGACCCTGACGAGGGCAGGGAGGAACAGGCCGTGATCCTCCCTTCGCCGCTGTCTGAAGGCCCTCCCAGGGCTGGCCCGGGAGAAGGGATCGTCTGGCAGATGCTGCTGCTCACGATACAGCGCAGGAGGTCTCGGTTGGACAAGAGGGAGATGGGGGATGGGGCTTCCGGGGGCACCAGGGACCACAGGCTCGCGGGTGCGGGCTGGCAGGCCACCTCGTGCACACGGGGTGAGTTCCCGCAGGGCTCCTCCTCCGGAGGGACCTCCTTGAGGATGCACAGGCCGTGCTGGACCTCGTAGTGCTGGCGCACGGAGCGGTAGTCGCTGTAGCTCTTGCTGCAGCCCTGCTCAATGCACACAAAGGGCTTGGACTTCTGGTGGGTGAGCGTGTGCCCAGTCCTGGAATCACATGAGGAGAAAGTTAGTGGGTGTCTCGGCGTGGGTCACTAACTGCAGGAACCCAGGCGTGTCCCCAGGGGGCAGCAGCATCGCAACTCAGAAACTGTGCTCAGACCCTATGAGGAAAGACCCCTGCTATGGCCAAAGCCTTCTGGAAGGGGGAGCTCTTGCCCTCACCCCTAAGCAAACCCCTAATCTGAGATTAAAAACATCAGTGGGAGTCAAGTCAGAGTTCCCCAAAGTGGGTTCCTAAGGAACACCAGGCTCCAGAGTTGCTCCCTGAGGACTTGGGCTCAGCTGGCAAATAAGTCTGGGAAAAACACTCTTTACTTCTTGGAGGTTCCTAGGAGCAAACTGAAAAGCCACAGAGCAGATAACGAGAGATCTGTTGAACTTTCCATGTCTCTCAAACTTATTTGCCCACAAAACCATGTTTTTAAAATAGACCCTTTTAGCATCCCCGAGAAGCAGAGAACCAGAGTTCTGAGAACAAACTTAAGGAAACGCTAACTTGGGGATGATCCTTCCTTGAACAAAGGAGTCTTTGCCTTCCCACAGGAGTCCTCTAGACAGCGACCTGGGAGCCCCACAGCAACAACAACAAAAAGCCAAATGCGCCTATAATGTCTGCAAATATAAAAGAATGCAAGTATGTAGTATATTTACATCATACGTATACCTGCATTAATATATTATAAATATAAACAAATGGGTAAATCACCCTCTGGGTTCCCAACAATCCTACTCCGGATGGTTCTAATCAATTGGACCCAGTAAATAATGAAACCCTTTCCCAAGCGTGGACCCTTGGCCTCCATCTGAGGGAAGCAGCAGAGAGGGCATCCGGAGACCCACTTTCTAGCCCTAACTGTTACCAGCTTGTGACAGGAGTAAATCATTTCCCATCCTTAATGGCGAGAGGGGAGAGGATACAATGAAAGCGGGATTCATCGAAGCCTCAGTAAAGGCTGGGCGAGCTGTAAACATGCAAGGGATCGTCCTCTCCCACTTACGAGTCTCTCAGTTTGAAAGTCTGTCTCTTCTCCCTCGGCAGCAAGAAAAGCTTATCATTTCTAAGACATGAAGAACAAACGGAATTCTGCTCCTCTTACACTGAGCTTGCTTTTTAAAGTCAAATTTTGAAAAAAAATCGAGTTAATAAAAGGGGGAATTGAAACAGGAAAAAAGAGAGTGAACACTGCATTGCCATGTTCTAGAAACAGGCATTTCAGAACCCCTCACGCCCTGGTGTTATCCCAACATATATTCCTCATGGAGTGCATATCTGTTCTGCTCAGACACCTACCAGGGACTCTGAAACTTTCTCTACGCAGTTAGCCCAACTCCCTCCATGACAAAATTGCCTCTGGAGTGTGTTTTTAAAGCACATGGGTCCTGTCTGCAAATCGCAGCGGCGCTCTCCTCACTGGAGTGAATCTGGAGGCTGGGGAGGGCGGGCTGTCCGGGGCAGTGTAGGCCCTGCCCCCCGCCCCCACCAAACACTGGCCGTGGGAGGAGCACAGGTCGCACACACCTGGGACACCCGACGGTGCGGGGCGGTGCAGGTGGATGGGAGGGGATGCAAAAGAACCGGGAACACGCCCAGCCCCCAGCAGCCCCCTGAACAGACATCCCGACCAGACTCCTACATACAGGTGGTCCTGACGCTTAAAGGCCTTGCTGCAGATTTTGCACACGTGTCTCCTCTCCTGGCTGTGCGTCAGGTAGTGCTTGCTGAGAGGACTGGCGCTGCTGAACACCTTCCCGCAGAGGCTGCGGTCCAGGAGTGGGTTCTGAGGGGACCTGTGCTGCCGCTTTCCTCTCCTTGTGCTCCCAGACGTGGCCCTGCCTCCTTCGTTAGCCTCTTTGGGCACCTTGAGCACGCCTAGCCCCAGGTCTAGACAGAGGGAGAAAGCACAGGTTATGACATCCGGGGACATCGGAGCCCGGGCCGAAGCACTCTACCACCCTCAGACCAACTTCAGCAGCTGAGTCCAACTCAGGGAGTTGGCCGAGAACCCCAACTTCAGCAGCTTCACTCGCAGAGAAGACCAGGCTTAGCACCAGGTGAGGGGGAGAAGGGACCCTGGTCAAGCCACACCTCCAGGGCGGCACCCAATCTTGAAGCCACACTTGGGGGGTAAGGGAGGGGACAGCAACAGTCTGAGAGCTTCCAGGACAGAGTGACTCGACAGGCAGGACTTCATGACGGTAACATCAACAGCACACTTGCAAGTGCAATCCAGAAATGCACAATGCAAAATCTTAGAAAAGTTTAAGTCCTTTCTCCCAGCCAATTCCACTCTGGTTTTTTAATTAAGGAAATTAAGGCCGATCTGTACAAATTAACGGAGATCTTGCAGTGAACTGCAAGCGAGTTAACTGCAGCATTGTTTTTCCTGGTGAAATGTGAGAAACCACCTAATAACTGACACGAGGGCAGGTGGGTGACTGCATTCTGGTCTCAATGGCGCAGGCATTTCAGATACAACTGTAGGAGAATATCCATTGACGTGAAAGGATGTTCATGCTGTACCACTAAGTGCCGTGCCACTAACAAGAGGATTGTTGAAAAACGGAATGACCTAGTCTTTAAAAGGGAAAAATAAATTTGAATAGAAACAAACAGAATGGGATTGATTGGTAGCATCATGGATCAACTTAATTTTCCTTTCCCTATATATCTGAATTTTCCATGTTTCTCTACTCCTTGGGTAAATGAGTAGTTTTTTTTTATAATTTCATTTTTGATTTTTTTTCTTTGACCCATGAGTTAGTTTAGAAGAGTGTTCTTTAGTTTCCAAATACTTGAAGACTTTTTTCTCTTATTTCTTTTACTTATTTATTTATTTTTGGCTGCATTGGGTCTTCATTGCTGTGCGTGGGCTTTCTCTAGTTGCGGCGAGTGGGGGCTACTCTTCGTTGCAGTGCGCGGGCTTCTCGTTGCAGTGGCTTCTCTTGTTGCAGAGCATGGGCTCTAGGCGTGCGGGCTTCAGTAGTTGTGGCTTGCGGGCCCTAGAGCGCAGGCTCACTAGTGGCGCATGGGCTTAGTTGCTCCGTGGCATGTGGGATCTTCCCGGACCAGGGCTCGAACCCGTGTCCCCTGCATTGGCAGGCAATTCTTAACCACTGTGCCACCAGGTTTTGATCCATCGCCTGGTCAAGTATCAGTGGGTTTTCCATGCCCTTGGCATAATTATTACTCATGGAATATTTGCTCTCAAATGCATGTATAGATTACACACTCGTGTCCTGGATTGCCATCCCGGAAAGCATTTAAGAAACATCAGGTTCGGGACTTCCTTGGTGGTGCAGTGGTTGGGAGTCTGCCTGCCGATGCAGGGCCCTGGTCTGGGAAGATCCCACATGTCGCAGAGCAACTAGGCCCGTGAGCCACAACTACTGAGCCTGGGCGTCTGGAGCTTGTGCTCCGCAACGAGAGGCCGTGACGGTGAGAGGTCCGCGCACCGCGATGAAGAGTGGCCCCCGCTTGCCGCAACTAAAGAAAGCAATCGCACAGAAACGAAGGCCCAACACAGCAAAACAACAACAACAAGAAAAAGTTAAAGGGCATTAAAAACAAACCAACCAGATATATGTGGGTAGGCATTTTCCATCCCAGTTACAGAATGAGAAAACTGAGACTCAAACAGGGAAAATGACTTGCCCAAGGTGGCAAAGGAAGGAAGAAGAGCCAGGCTGTAGATTCTGGTTCATCTGATGCCAGAGTCCTTTCCCCAACCACAGTGCCCGCACCGCTTCCAACTCAACTTCCTCCTCTGCTCCTCCTCCCTCCCCGTCTTTTCAGATGGACTGAACTGAAACCTGGCCCTTCTGTGAAGCCTCCTGACACCAGCGTTTGCCCTGCTCCCCTAGCCAGTCCCTCCGAAGGCAGCACACAGTTACAGACACAATCACGCCTTTAAGCCATCAATCCTCTGAGGTGTCCCTCTTCCTCATCTCAGTTATTAATAGCATCTACTCAGTTGCTCAAACCCCAGCCTGCCCTGCCAACCTCCATCTGTCCTTTTCCTTACCAGCTCTCCCTGTGATGTGTGACCTGTCAGCATGTCTGAATCTACTTCTAACATGATCCCTAATCCTTGCGCTTCTGGCCTCTTCACTGCTACTCCAGCCCAGGCCACCATCTCCGCTGAGAGCCTTCCAGCTACTCTCCAGGATTCCCGCCTTGCCGCCCACGGCACCCTCACAGCAGCTAGAGCTTTGCACAGCCTCCCCTGGTTCCCGTGGCAGAGTCTGTGCTTTGCCGCACCGTGGCCTGGAAGTGGGTCTCAGCCTCAGCAGCCTCCTCAGTGTGGCTTCCCACCCCCGCGCCATCCACCTGCCAGCGTCTGCCACTCCCTGTCACTCCCTCGGACTTGGCCCCCTGCTGTACTTTCCTCATGTCGCTTTGTGGTGGACACAAGGTGTGACTCCCCAGTGGCTGTTTCTGCTTCCTCTTCTTTTCCTGGCAAATGGGATTCCAGTTTGGATCGGGTGACAAGAAATTTGAGGGAACACACTGGTTCTCCCCAGTCCTGGAACTGGGGAGAACCAGGGGGGAACACAACTTACGCTTTTGCCCTGGAGACAAATCTTGAGGGTCCGGGATAACGGTGGCCACTTCCCTTTCCACTGCCACGGATCAGTTTAGAAAGAGCACGGGCTACAGTTCTGGCCGAGGAGACGTGAGGGGCGTTCTGTTGGGCGCTGCTACAAGCTTTCCTCACTTTTAAAAAGGGCAACAAGGAAGGGAGGGAGCTGCTCTCTGCCCTGCACCCTCCGAAGGTTTGGGTGCTCCGCGTACAAGAGGGGATTCTTGCTGCTGCTGCTGCAGCCGACTTGCAGACGCTGGCCACTGCTGGCAGGCCTTGACTTCACCGTGGAGCCACTGGCACCACCACGTGTCCTGAGAGCTTAAACCTACGCCGACTCCTCTGTTATTACGGCCCGAAGCATACGCACTATAGATATCTAAACTCACCTTTTTGCTGCTTTATCACTCCTACCTTCCCGCTCCTAAAATGTAAGCTCTGTGAGGGGAGGGGCCTGTCCCTCCATCACTATGTCCCCATCACGTGGACTGGGCATTGTCTGGCACAGCTACAGCAGGTGCTTGATGAATGCTGGCTGCATTCATGCATGAGGGTCCTCCAGGGCAGGGACTCAGTCACTGTGGCTTCTGGGAGCGGCAGGGGCTCAAAAGCCTTCGCTGGATCAACAGGCAGGGAAGCCAGAAGACAGCTTCTTAAGAAACAAATTTAATACTATATACAAGGGAAAACGTACAGAAACAACAAAGGAGACGCAACAGGGCTGGAGGTGCCCATCCCAACTAGCTGCCCACGCAGAGGGCCGATGCCAGCCCCTAGCTCGCCCTCCTCCTCCTACAGTTGGAAGGGCTCCACGGGCCACCTTGCCCTGGCGGTGGGATCCACGTGGTCCTGAAGCCGGTGCCACTTCATGTGGGCATTCCGACCCTTGATCTTGCCAAACACCCTGAGGAGGCACCAGAGGACACAGGGGTCAGAGCAGGGGGAGGCGGGTAGCCCTGAGGGGGGCACCCCAGAGGGCTGAGGGCAGGCGGTGTGGGAGCATCCAGGGAAAGGGCGGTACCTCTCACACTCCCGGCAGGGAAAGAAGCCCTGGCCCTTGCTGCTCCCCGGCAGCTCAGGGGTCCGCTTCGAGCCGGTGTTTGGGCTGGAGTTGGGGATGGACTCCCTCCTGTAACTCTCAGTAGTCCTCTGTAATTCGGGGGTGGGACGGTGGCTGGGTTTCCTCCGAGGGCTACGAGTGACCTGCACAGGGGGCAGAGGTGATGAAAGGGTGCTGACCGCCCCGCCGCCCTTCTAAGGGAGAAGCAGGTGTCCAGAGCGTCCAGACGTCGTGGGGTGCACCCCCCCACCGCCAGCCAGCTTGGATGGGCACCGGGCATCCAGATCCGTGCTGAACTCCTGAAGCCCTATCCCGAGACCCTCTACCTTCGCTTCTGTCCTGTCTGCTTCACCCAGCTCTCTCTTGACCCTCTTTTCCGGCACTGGGGCTCGGCCGCAGTCAAACTTGTTCATTTTCTTCTGCATGTAGTAGAACTCGACACACTGGGCTACTGTTTTTGTCTGGACCTAGTGGAGGAAGACAGAAACCGGCTAAGGACAGTGCCTCAGGAGTAGCAGTGAGTATGGCCTTGACGCCCTAAATCCCCTCCCCATGGGGCCAGCCGCCACTTTTTGAAAGCCCTCCTGAAACGTTTCTCCCCTACGGCTTGGTATGCTCCACTGCTACGGGGGACAGAGAATCACAAAGTCCTCCTGGGGATGAATGAGTTCAGAGAGAAGCCACCAGAGTCAACACCATCTAAGCTCTGCACGCTCTGAGCCACAAGGCTGGCCCGGGAAGGCTTCTCTCCAGGAAAACGCACACACGGTACACACGAGGACGCTCACTGTGACATCATGTGGAGCCACATGTCTACCGACTGGGACTAATTAAACCAGAGTGTCCTTACGGGGTGGATACCTCATAGCCTTATGTGACAGCTAGGCAGAGCCCTCCAAAAAACTGAAGAGGAAGGAATACTTCCCAACTCAGTCCGTAAGTTCAACATTTCTCTGATACCAAAGCCAGACAAAGATATTACAAGGAAAGAAGCCTACAGACCAATGTCCCTCATGAACATAGATGAAAATTTTTAAACAAAACTTTAACGAACAGAATCCAACAATATATATATGTGTATATATATATATACGTGTATATATGTGTGTGTATATATATATATATATATATATATATATATATATATATATATATGTATGTATATATGTATATATATATATAAAGGACAATATACCATGACTAAGTGGAGCTCATCCCAGAAACGTGAGGTTGGTTTAACAATCGAAAATCAATGTAATTCATCATATTAAACTTAAAAAAGAGAAATCATATGAGCATCTTGATAGGTGCAGAAAAAGCATTTGATACAATCCAATGTCCATTCCTGATGGAAACTCTCAGCACAATAGGAATAGAAGGAACTTCTCTTCAACCTGATAAATGAGACCTACAAAATCCCTACAGCTAACGGTGGAGTGGTTTCCCCTCAAATATCATGAACAACACAAGGATTTCCACTCTCACCACTTCTACTCAATACTGTACTGGTGGTTCTAGAGTGCAAAAAAGGCAAAAAAAAAAAAAAGTAAAGGCATCCAGGTTGGAAAGGAAGAAAGAAAAGTGTCTTTATTTGCAGATGATGTGACTGTCTATGTAGAAAATTCAGTGGAATCCACAAAAAAGTTACCAAAACTAGTAAGTTAGTTTGGCAACATTTCAGAACACAAGATCCATATAAAAATCAATTTTATTTCTATACATACTAGCAACAAACCATTGGAAACTGAAATAAAAAAGAACTCTAGGGCCTCCCTGGTGGCGCAGTGGTTGAGAGTCCGCCTGCCGATGCAGGGGATACGGGTTCGTGCCCCGGTCTGGGAGGATCCCATATGCCGCGGAGCGGCTGGGCCCGTGAGCCATGGCCGCTGGGCCTGCGCATCCGGAGCCTGTGCTCCGCAACGGGAGAGGCCACAACAGTGAGAGGCCCGCATACCGCAAAAAGGAAAAAAAATAAAAATAAAAAATAAAAAGAACTCTATAACATCATAAAAAACACAAGTACTGGGCTTCCCTGGTGGCGCAGTGGTTGAGAGTCCGCCTGCCGATGCAAGGGACACGAGTTCGTGCAATGGTCCTGGAGGGATCCCACGTGCCATGGAGCGGTGGGGCCCGTGAGCCATGGCCGCTGGGACTGCGTGTCCGGAGCCTGTGCTCCGCGGCGGGAGAGGCCACAATGGTGAGAGGCCCGCATACCGCAAAAAAAAAAAAAAAAAAAAAAAAAACTGAAAAAAACCAAGCGCTTAGGAATAAATCTGACAAAAAGTATGCAACAACTGTACACTAAAAACTTCAAAACATTGCTGAAAAATTAAAGATTGAAATAGAGAGATATACCCTGTTCACGAGTCAGAAGACTCAATATTGTTAAGGTAACAACTCTCCCCAGTTGACGTAACGAGTCAAAAACAGTACCAATCAAGTTCCTAGCAGAAATTTTTATTTTGAAATTGTCAAGTTATTTCTAAAATTCATAGGGAATTAAAAAGGATGTAGAATACAAAAAATAACTTTGAAAAAGAATAACAAAGTTGAAGGACTAACATTTTCTAATTTCAAGACTTAGAATAAAGCTACAGTAATAAAGACAGTATGGGAATAGCTTAATAAAAGACAAACAGATCAATGGAACAGAATACAGTGTCCAGAAGTAGATGCATATATATATGGCCAACTGATATTTAACAAAGGTACAAAAGCAGCTGAGTGGAGAAAGTATGGTCTTTCCAACAAAAGGTACTGGAATAAATATCCATATGCAAAAATGAACTCACCTCGCACCCCATACAAAAATAAACTTAAAATGGATCATAAATCTAGAAATAAAACCTAAAACTATAAAACCTCCAGAAGAAAACATAGGGGAAAATCTTTGTGACTTTGGGTTAGGCAAAGATTTCTTAGATACAACACGAAAAGCACAGTCTATAAAAGAGAAACTAGTAAGTTAGGCTTAAGCAAAATTTAAAACTTTTCTTCAAAAGACACTGTTAGAAGACTGACAAATGGCATATGGGGAGAAAATATTTCCAAAGCATATATCTGGATAAAGGACTGGTGTTCAGAACAAAATAAGAACTCCTACAGCTCAATAAAAACACAGACACTCCAATAAAAACAGAGGCAAAAGATATGAACAGACAGCTCACCAGAGAAGGTGCACAGAGAGCAAAAAAACACAAAGATGCTCAGCATCATTAGTCATTAGGAAAATGGAGTCAGATGCGACTGTACACTCATTAGAATGGCTAAAATTAAAGAGACTTAGCATACCAAGTGTCGACGAGGGTGTGGAGCAACTGGACCTTTCATAACCTGCTGGTGGGAATGGGAAGTGGTAGAGCCACTTTGGAAAACAGTTTGGCAGTTTCTTAAAAAGTTAAACATACATCTACTATAAGTTACCCTCATTCCCCTCCTAGGTATTTATAATCCCAACCCCGTGTCCGCAAAAAAACAAACAAACAAAAAAAAAAACCCAGTACATGTCCGTACAAAGAGTTGTATGTAAATGTGCAGAGCAGCTTTATCTGTAGTCATCAGTAACTGGAAACCACCAACAGGTGGATGATTAAATGAACGGTGGTCCGTCCACACAGTGGTATACTCCTCAACAGTAAAGGGATGAACTATGGGTACACACGACAACATGGATGAATCTCAAAATCATTAGGTTGAGTGTAAGAAGCCAGACAAAGCAGATCACGTGCTGTATGATTATTCCATTTATATAAACCTCTAGAAAATGCAAACTAATTTAGAGTGACAGAAAGTAGACAAGAGTTGACTAGGGACCCGGGTGGCAGGAAGGAAGGGTTGCAAAGGGGCAGGAGGGAACTTTTGGGGGTGAAGGATACTCTCATTATCTTGATCATCGTGGTGGTCTTACAAGTGTATAACTATGTCAAAAACATTAAATCTCACACTTCGATTATGTGCAATTTTGCGTACATCAAGTTAAAAAAAGAGCAAAATAATCAGCAGGATATTAAGTATATGATGTCATCCTTTTTTGAGAAAGTGCATATAGGTGTGTAAAATCCGTATGGGCAATAAATACCTGTCAGGTTATCAAATGAGAAGTAGGATTGTGGGGAGGGGTCTGGAGGGCTTTATTTTGAACATGGGATTCATTTCTGTACCGTTTCAGGTTGTTCCAAGCAATGGCATTGTAGTTGTCAACTGTTCACAGCATGAGCAGAGTATCGCCCCTGAAAGGCCCTGCAGTTCTAGCGCCTCGGCCGTGTGAAGGAGCCTTGTCTACACCAGCCTGCCATGTTCGCCTTACCATCTTGTGTATCAAGTAGAAGTCCTTCTTGTAGGCACGGAATGCCTTCTTAAAGAGCCTCTTCTCCATGGAGGTCCAGATGTCCGAACCTATTGGAGAAACAGCCAAGAGGAGGAAGGATGTTTCTCCTTCTGGGACCACAGCCACGGCTGAAGTGCAGACTCCCCTCCTTTTTCAGGCCACCGAGCGCCACTTATATGCCAAGATTTCTGCTAAGCCCCTTACTTGCTTTATCTCACACAATCCTCACAAAAACCTTAGCAGGTAGGGGCGATTACCATCCCCACTTGACAGGTGCAGCAACTTGAGGCTTCCTCTGGTTAAGAGACTTGCCAAGGGCAGGCGTGGGCCCCTGGTTGCCTGACTCCAAGGCTGGAGTGCTCAACTGGGAAACCTGAGCCCACCCCAACCTGGCACTCCCCTTCTGGCCAGGAAGAGCCCACGAGGGAACCAGTGGAAAGGGGAAGGTTGGATCCAACTAGAGAACAGCACCCACTGAGTCCCCCAGAGAGGACGGGCCCTTCTGGGAGGGCAGGTGCAGGCCCCAAGAGAACTCCGGGAGGCACGTGCAGAGCTTGCCATGGAAAGTGACTGGCTCGCAGGGGCCTCAGCCAGGCCAAAACCACGCGGGCAGCCACGCTCGTTACCTGTGTAGTGATAGTTGGCGAGAGGGTGAGTCCGTGGCTTCTGGGGTCCTCTCAGTAACAGGGTCTCCAGGGCAACCTGGAACGACAGGAGTGGTGGGCAACTCTCTGAGGGAGGGAAGGTGAGGTAGAGGCCCACCTTCATTCTTTCATCCAATCAGAAAATATGTGCAGCCCTCCCTAAAGCCACCCCTACCCCAGGGCGACTCAAAGTGTGGTCGGTCTGTGGACTGGCCACCAGCTGTGAACCACTTGGGACACATTGCCTACAGCACTAAGCGGACTGTTGAGTGCAGCTGACGTTACCTTTTTCATAGCAAGATTTACTTGATGACGAAACAGTGTGTGGACTTATTCTGGCACAAGCTCCTTATTTCTTCAGGGAGCAGCATTTGGAGTGGCACTGCCCCTGCCCTACCCCATGTTACGGTCCTCATAGCACTAATCATTATCTATCACTTTTAAAAAATGTATTTCATGTGTTCACTCTCCTAAAATGTAAGCCCTGCAAAGAGAGGGCATTTGTCTTGCTCAACAGCGTAACCCCGGTCAGGACTCGCTATGCAGTTTGCAGGACCCAGCGCAAAATGGAAACACGGGGCCCTGTGCTCAGAAACTATTAAGAATTTCAAGATGGTGGCAGCAGAGCATTAAACCAAGAATGGGCCCCTGAGCTGGCCCCAGCCTGATACCGTGACATCACCAGGTATCAGGAGGACCCAGTAAATGTGTGCTGATTACTCTGCTCAGCACCCACCACGTGCCAGCCACTGCCTCTCAGCTTGAGAAAAAGCACCATGTAGCCCTGACTCTTGGGTCTCCAACTCGGGTGACGTGACTTCCTCTCCCACTACACACAGTTGGACTTCTTCATTTTCTAAACTTCAGGATTGTGAGGAGGGTCCTTGGAGGAGGCAGAGGCATTTCTGTTGCATCAGAGGTTTGCATACACCATTTTTAATCCAAAAGTTAATGTTCAGTAAATAAACCAGATGAATGCAGGCCCTGAGTTGGTTCTGCTAGGCACCGCCTCCCCAGTGCCGCGCTGAGATGAGGTAACGCTGGAGGAACCCTGGTGCTCTGCTGTCACCCCAGAGAAATAACTGATTGAGCCCGTATGTGTGCATTTCCCCTACGTTCCAAAGGACACCACCAGTCCCAAAGCGACCAGGGAGAAGGGTGGGTGGCCAGCCTTTGGTTCTCGTGAGCTGCAAAGCCCCAAGTAGAAGGCACGTGTCTTGCGCCTAGAGCCCCTGGCCCTAAGAGACCAGGGAGCTTCCCACAGCTCCTCTGAGCCCCCGCCCCGCCTGCACCGCACCTGGATGTTGCCCTGGGCTTCATGCAGGCAGTGCAGAGCGAGCTCCAGGTTGGTGCCCCCGCCCGGCATCACGCTGGAGCAGGCCACGTTGCAGAGCTCGGTCACTGTTTCCAGCAGGCAGCCCGGCAGCGAGAAGGAGAGGAGACACAGAGGGTCAGCAAGTGCCAGAGAGGAAACCTCCCCAACAGCACAGATGGGGTGGGGGGCTCCTGTCACCATCTCCCTCACCTCTCTGTTACAAGCAGGCTGAGGGAAGGGAGCGACAAGGAGGATGGGCAGAAACCCTGCTCCTGGCACCTGCTCTGGATGGCCTGGCCAGCTACTGGGTGAGAGGAGAGGTGGGGCAAGGGACTGCAGCACAGCAAAGCAGTCCTGCGCTGAAGGCCAGCTCTGCCCACCCCACCCCCGCCTGGGGATCACTGCTTCTTGGTCAAGGTGAGAACTGGGAGGAGAAACCCCTTGGACATGGAGGAGGGCTCTCGGGAACCTGGCCCCAAAGTCTCAGTCACCCCTATCCTGCGTCTTCGGGTTGGTCATCACATCTCCCCATGGCTTCCAGACCAGAGTAGCTACATGCTCGTCACTTCCAGCCAGTGATCTGTCCTGGAGCTCTGGGATCTCAGCCTGAAACTGGCTCCCTATGTTGATGTGTCTGAAATGAGGCCACACACACGGACATAAAAGGTATATGTGTGTGACCAAGATGGGAAATACAAGAGAGATGTGTGGTGAGCCCTGCTCAGCAGGGCTGTGGAACCCACCTTTTGGCCATCTCTCAGACACAGGGAGTGCTCATCAGCCCAGCAGACACGCCACTGGTATTCCAGAGACCTCTTGAGGGATACTTCCTTCCTTCCTCCAATTTGCTTTTTCGCCAGATTTCTGGCTTCAGGCGTTTGGGGTCTAGGACAGGGGAGGTATGTGCTGATACCTGGCATTCTTCTGTATCCAAGGGAACATCCAAGCTACAAAACAGTATCTCACTGCGCCATCACCAATTCTATCTAGAACCCCAGGGTGCTGGGCATTCTGTCTGCAGACATCCAACTATGGTATGTCTGGACAGAAGGAATATTGGGGAAACACCTGGAAAAATCCACCACTTCTCTCCTAGAGAGGTTCTGGGTCTAGACCTGACTTTCCCGTGATGAAGGCTCCCTTGGGAAAAACCGACACTGGAATGCAAGGAGGGTAAAAGCATCCCCACGTTGCAAGGACCCTCAGGTTCTAAGTCTGTTCCAACTCACGGTTCAGTGCTGATCTTGCTGTTGTCCTTCACCACACTGATGCCAAAAGAGCCGTCCATGTGATCTGGAAAACACCCAAAGAAGAGCCTCAAGGAGACTGGCTACAACTGACCCATGAGGCCCTTTTTGCCTGCCTTTCCAGAGCAGCTAAAAGCAGGCTCTTCAAGATTGCATGGTATACACACACTACTGTATATAAAATAGATAATCAACAAGGACCTACTGTATAGCACAGGGAACTATACTCAATGCTCTGTAATAACCTCTATGGGAAAAGAATCTAAAAAACAATAGATATGTGATTATGTATAACAAAATCACTTTGCTGTATACCTGAAACTAACACATTGTAAATCAACTCTAATCCAATATAAAATTGAAAATTGGAAAAAAAAGATTGCATGGTATGGAGTTTCCTCAAAAATTAAAAGTAGGACTACCATATCATGCAGCAAACCCACTTCTGGGTATTCATCCAAAAGAACTGCAGTCAAGACCTCAAAAAGATATCTCAACTCCCATGTTCACTCCAGCACCATTCATAATAGCCAAGATGTGGAAACAACCTAAATGTCCACTGACAGATGAGCACATAAAGGTAATGTGACATCAACATACAATGAAATACCATTTAGCCTTAAAAAGAAATTCTGCAATATGCAACAACATGGATGACCATTGAGGACATTATACTAAGTGACATAAGCCAGTCACAGAAAGAGAAATACTGCATGACTCCACTTATATAACGTATCTAAAGTAGTTGAATTCATATTGATAGAATCAAAGAGTGGAATAGGGGTTACCAGGGGTTGGGGCAGTGGGAAATGGGAGGTTACTAATCAATGGGCATAAAGTTTCAATTAATCAAGCTCTAGAAATCTGCTGTATAACATTGTACCTATAGTCAACAATACTGTATTGCACACTTAAATCTTTGTTAAAAGGGCAGATCACAGATTAACTGTTCACATCACAATAAAATAAAATAAAAAGATTGCATGGAAGTGGGATAAGACTTCTGAAAATGTAGAGTAAGGAACTCGGCAAAACAACAGATTTACTGACAAAAATCATTGAAAAAGAAAAAAAAAAGAACAGTAAGCTAAAGTCTCTGCACGTTGTCCCAAAGGCATACAGCATTTTAAGAAATACTCATTCAAGAAAACCTACTAAATCTCGGGAAGAACAGTGAGAGTCTGTGGCACTGGAGCCATGGCCCACCCCCTTACCCACCTAGCCCCCAGCTCTTTGTAAAGGAAGCTCTACCCAGGTAGGTGCAGCCAAGGAGATGGGGGCTGCTTCTTCCCCTGGCTCCCATGCTTAAAGAATTAAAGCAAGATAAAATAAAAATTTGTCATCAAAGAGAAAATGCCATCAAGAGATGGAAATTATTTTTTAAAAAGATACAAATGTGGACTTCCCTGGCGGTCCAGTGGTTAAGACTCCACGCTTCCACTGCAGGGGGCATGGGTGTGATCCCTAGTAGAGGAAGTAAGATCCTGCATGCTGTGCGATGCAGCCAAAAAAAAGAAGAACCAAATGGAAATAGTTCAGGGGTTAAAAAAGTACAATAACCAAAATACGGCTCAACAGTAGATCTGAGCTGGCAGAAGAAACGATCAGCAAACCTGAAGATAGAACAATGGAGACTATGAAATCTGAAGAACAGAGAGAAAAAAATATAGGAAAGTGAAGAGAGCCTCAGAGAAATGTGAGATGTCATTACATGCAACAATATATATGTATTGGGAGTACCAGAAAGAGGGGAGAAAGGGACAGAATATTTAAAGTATTAATGGCTGAAAATTTCCCAACGTTGATGAAAAACAATATGTATATCCAGCAAACTCTACAAACTCCAACAAAGATTAAACACAAAGAGCTCTACATCCAGACATAACATAGGCAAAATGTGGAAAGCAAAAATAAAGATAAGATCTTGAAAGCAAAAAGGGAAAAACAATTTGTTACATACAAGGGCACTACAGTAAAATTAACAGCTAACTTTTTAAGAGAAACGATGTAGGTTACAAGGCAATGGGATAATATATTCAAATTACTGAAAGTAAAAAAGTGTTAACCAAGTATCTTATATTCAGCAAATTATCTTGCAAAAATGAAGGTAAAATAAAGACACTCCCAGATAAATAAAAACTGAGGATACCTGTTGCTGGCAGACCTGCCTTACAAGAAATATTAAAGGTGAAATATTATTCAGCCCGCAAAAAGGAACAAAGTACTGATACATACTGCAACTTGGATGAAACCTAAAAACATCATGCTAACTAAAAGAAGGCATTCATAAAGGACCACATACTGTATGATTCCACTCATATGAAATATGCAGAATAGCCACATCGATAGAGACAAAGTAGATTAGTCGTTACCCACGGCTGGGGATGGGGAGGATGGAAAGGAGGGACTGCTAATAAGTACAGGGCTTCTTTTGGGGATGATGAAAATTTCTGAAAACTGATGGTAGTGATGGTTGCACAGCTCTGTGAATATACTAAAAACCAGTGAATTCTATACTTTAAAGGGATGAATTGTATGGTATGTGAATTATATATCCCTAATAAAAATAAATAGTAAAGAAAGTCCTTCAGATTGAAAGCAAATGACATCAGATGGTAACTTGAATCCAAACCAAAAAAAAAAAAAAAAAGCGAAGCGCTAGTAAATATGGGTAACTATAAAAATCACTAGGATTACATATTTCTTTTCTTTTTTTAATGGCCTTAAAAATAACTGCATAAAACAATATGTATTGTGGGCCTGTAACATATAGAAATATAATATATGTGACAGTAACTGCACAAGGAGCACAGCTGCATTGGAGTAAAAGAATATCACCTCAGACAGTAACTCAAATCCACAAGAATAAATGAAGAGATCAGAAATGCTAAATAAGAAGGTTAATATAACAACCTCTATAAATCATGCTTGCTTTCCTTTATCCGCTCAGTGTTTTTACACAAAATAAAATTATATAAAGCAATAAACATGACCAGTACGGTATTACTGGGTCTCTCACATATAATAGCAAAAGAGTTAGAAGGAATAGAGCTAGATAGGAGCAGTGTTTCTATATTTCACTGTTAATGAGTTATTACACATCCTAACAGATTCTGATAAGACATATATTTTAAGTCCTAGAGCAACCACTAAGAAATGACTAAGAAACATTGAAAAATTAATGGAATTAAAATGTCACACTAGAAAATACTCACTTAATACAAAAGAAAGCAGGAAAGGAGGAACAGAGGGAGAAAAAGACATGTAACGTATAGAAAATAAAAAGCAAAATGGCAGATGTAAATCCAACCATATCAATATAACATTAAACAAGAATGGATTAAACAAACCAATCAAAAGGCAGAGTTTGTAAGACTGGATAAAAAACACATGATCCACCTAATGGTGTCTAGAGGTAACATGCTTTATTTTCAAAGACACAAATAGGCTGAAAGTAAAAGAAGAGAAAAATATATACCAAGCAAACAACAACCAAAAAAGAGAATGGAATGGCTATACTAATGTCAGGCACATTAGACTTTAAAACCAAAAATATTACTAGAGATAATGATAAAATTATTGTAATAATGACAAATGATGTCACAATCACATCCTAATGATAAAAGGTCAAGCCGTGAGGAAGATGTGACAATTACAAACATATACACACCTACAAACAGACCCCCAAAATACACCAAGCAACAAACGACAGAACTGAAGGATGAAATCAACCATTAAAAAATAATAGTTGGAGATTTCAATACTTTCAACAGTGGATAGGGCAACTAGGCAGAAGATCAACAAGGAAATTGAAACTAACTAGACAAAACAGACAAAATACAGCATTCCACCAAACATCAGTAGAATACATTCTTCTCAAATTCACATGGAACATTCTTCAAGACAGACCGGATTCTAGCCCATATAACATGCCTCAATAAATTTTAAATTTTAAAATAAATTTAAGGGAATTCCCTGGCGGTCCAGTCATTAGGACTCCACGCTTCCGCTGCAGGGGGCATGGGTTCGACCCCTGGTGGGGGAACTAAGATCCTGCAAACCGCACAGCACAGCCAAAATAAATAAATAAATAAATAAAATAAATTAAATTGAAAAAGAAACAACGTATGTACTCTGACCAAAAGAGAATTAGATTACAAATCAATAAAAGGCAGCAATTTGGAAAATTCACAAATATGTGAAAATTAAGCAACACACTCTTTAACAGTCAGTGTATTAAACAGGAAGTGGAATGATAAATTAGAAAATACTTTAGCTGAATGAATATAAAAACACAACATAGGGCCTCCCTGGTGGCGCAGTGGTTGAGAGTCCGCCTGCCGATGCAGGGGATACGGGTTCGTGCCCCGGTCTGGGAGGATCCCATATGCCGCGGAGCGGCTGGGCCCGTGAGCCGTGGCCGCTGGGCCTGCGCATACGGAGCCTGCGCATCCGGGGCCTGTGCTCCGCAACGGGGGAGGCCGCAACAGTGAGAGGCCCGCATACCACAAAAAGAAAAAAAAAAAAAAAAAGACATACTAAAACTTACAAAATGTAGCTAAAGCAATGTTCAGAAGGAAATCTATAGCTGTAAAATATCTGTATTAAAAAAGAAGAAACATCTCAAATCATTTATGGTCAACTGACTTTCCACAAAGGTAGCAAGACAGGGCTTCCCTGGTGGCGCAGTGGTTGAGAGTCTGCCTGCCGATGCAGGGGACATGGTTTCGTGCCCCGGTCTGGGAAGATCTCACATGCCGCGGAGTGGCTGGGCCCGTGAGCCATGGCTGCTGAGCCTGAGTATCCGGAGCCTGTGCTCCAAAACGGGTGAGGCCACAAACAGTGAGAGGCCCACGTACCACAAAACAAACAAACAAACAAACACCTCACAATGAGCTACCACTTCACACCCACTAGGATGGGTGTAATAAAAAAGACAGCTAAGAAGTGTGAGCAAGGATGTGGAGAAACTGCAACTTTCATACAATGCTGGTGGAAATTTAATATGACCCGGCCATTTTGCAAAGCAGTCTGGCAGTTCCTTAAATGGTTAGACATAGTTACCCTTTGACCCAGCAATTCCACTCTGAGTTATATACCCAAGAGAAATGAGGACTTATGTCCAACAAAAACGTACACATAAATGTTCTTAACAGCACTGTTTGCAACAGCCAAAGGACACAAACAACCCAAATGCTCGTCAACTGATGAATGGATAAATAAAATGTTGTCTATCCAGAGAATTCAATATCATTCATCCATAAAAAGAAATGAAGCACTGATGCATACTACAACATGAACCTTGACAACATTATTCTAAGTGAACAACTAGACACAGAATGTCACGTATTTGATGATTCCAATTACATGAAATGTCCAGAATAGGGAGACCCGTAGAAAAAGTAGGTTGGTAGACTGGTGGTTGCCCAGGGCTGAGGAGTTGGGGGCTACAGGGCCTGTGTGTCACCGCTCGTGGATATAATCTTCTGGGGTGATGAAAATGCTCTAGAATTAGATTGTGGGATGGGTGTACAATCCTAAGAATACACTAAAAAATCACTGTACACTTTAAATGGGTGATTCATATGGCATGTGAATTATACCTCAATAAAGCTGTTTAAACAATTACTCGAAAGGGCAGGCAGAAGGGTGCTTAGGCTAAATGGCGTCTATTTTCTTTCTGGCTACAAAGTCATAAGCACCTAGAAGGCTGCTGGTCCCAGATGGTCCTGGGATAGTTCTGAACAGCAACGGGACCCCCAGAGCAGACCCAGGCGTAGGCCAGAGAGAATGGCTGGACCAAATTCTACAGGGGGCGGGGGTCTGGCCCCCCGCAGGCCCATCATGGGGCGATCAAGCTCACTCACCAAGCATGGCGCTGATGAGCCTGTCGGGACGGGCCCGGGCAGATGTGGAACAGAGAGTGTTGAAATACAGCCCAGAGCCCTCCCGGATGGGGCTGAGCATCGGGGGCGGTGTGTAGGGAGGTCACTGGGACAGTCCCTTCAGGAGGTGGTCCATCAGGAACACGGGCGAGCGCAGGCAGCTCTGGCGGCATCCTCCCGGGCCCGGCTCCCCAGACATGGAGGGCGGAGGAGGGATGAGCAGTGCCTCGGGCCGTGGGAGCTTCTTCCGCTTCCTGTGTTGGCTGCTCTCCTTGCTGTCTCTCTCTTCCCCGTCCTTCTCCTGTCCCTGGAGAAGAAGAGACTTCAGAACCACGGGGGTCACCTGAGGCCACCGGCCCCAAAGCTCAGACCTCAAGATGGCCTGAGAGTGGGAAAGGGTACTGACCAGCCAAATGCACACCCAGCATGGCCATGCCCAGAGTCCTCAGCGCAGGAAGCCGGGCAGGGCCACCACGCCTGAGCCAGACTCCAGACCCTAAGCCGGGCGACATTTGACGCTGGGGCCTTCTCAGGCACCCACCCCCACCCCAAGGAGAGGCCCTCACTCAGACCATTTTGGAAACTCATATCCGTTGTTAAAGTGACTGGCACTTAAAGTGTGGGGGCCAGACGGATGCAACAGCATGACAAAAGGAAAACCTGTTGCCCTCAAAATGACAGCAGCTCCTGGGAGACAAACAGTGGGCTCCATGCACCCTGTACCCGAGTCCAGCATGGACTTCTCCAGGTGGGGTCTTCCAGCACAGGCTGAAAAGACGACGGCTTGAGCTTGCTACACTCTCTCTTACCTCCACGCAATCTCCCCTCCTCTCTGCCCATCTTACCCCTCCTCATCCTCCGGCTCTCAGCTGCAACGCCCCCTTCCTCAGGCAGGGTCTCTGGTGCCCTTGGGGCTCCCACAGCTCCCTCTCCCAGCCCGGCCCGTTCTGGGTCGTCAGTGTCCGGGGATGGGTCTATCTACTCCGCTGGGCTGGGAGCCCCAGGAGACGGGGGCAGGCCTGTTGTGGTCGCTGCAGTGTCCCCAGCCCTGCCCAGCACAGGGCCAGACACAAAGGAAGTTCACTGGAGGTTGAATGGATGAATGAACACGCAAATCAAGCTCTTCTGGAGTCAGGATTTGGGGGCTTTTCTCACAGCTCCCACTGGCAGCTGGAAAGCAGCTGGAAGGAAGTGCACCCACCTTGCTCCCCAGGGGATGGTTCGCTGGAGCCACTGGCACCAAAACAGGGACCACCAAAGGGGCGGCGGTCATGTTGTCCAAGGACTTCCTGCCTCCCGGGGAACTCTGCCTGTGCCCTTCTGGCCTCAGCACCTGTCTTTGTGGCTTGCAAAACTCCATGCCACACACCTACACACAGAGAAGAGCCAGCCCTTTAAGAGACACAGTACGTAGGGAGCAAGGGGCCCCTCCAGAGCAGCACAGCCCCGACTCCCGGCCCCCAGCCAGGCTCCCCGCAGGAGGACGGCTCCATCCTGAGATGAATGGCAGCTTCGCGCCCCTTCACCTGCGGCTCCTGCTTCCCTCGAGGTGACGGCCACTGGTCGCTGTGAAAACACATGTGGCTGCTCAGCCCTCTCTCTGTATAAAACATCCGGCTGCAATTCTTGCAGACGTAAGTGCTCCTTGGCTCTTCCCAGTCTGTGGGACCACCACTGTGCTGGTTCCTGTGGGGAAGAAAGGGAGAATGGGACTCCGTCCCCAAACACTGATCCTCTGACAGACAGCTTTGGACGAACCCTAAAGAAATGGACATGATGCCCCCGATTCTCCGTGGCCTGGTGCTCACCCCTTCAGGAGTGAAGCATCCAGAGCTCGCTCACCCAGGGCCAGCACATCAAAGCCACCAGAGTTCTCCCGAGGGGCTTCTGAACTTACCAGCCACCCGCCATGTTCTCCTCCTTCATCGGGTGGGGGAGCCGGTAGATATTTCCACCCTGAAGACGAAAATACATCTGAGCCAACATATCAGAAATGAGATGCAAGAGTGAAAACTATAAGACTTGGAAGAAAACACAGGTATAATTCTTGGTGACCCTGGAGTAAGCAGTGGTTTCTTGGATGACTCCAAAACCAAACAAAAGACAGACGTATTGGACTTCATCAAAACTTACAACTTCTGTGCTTCAAAGGACATCATCAAGAAGTGAAAAGACAGAATAAGAGAAAAAAGTTGCAAATCATGTATCTGATAAGGGACTATGTATATTTCTGTATCAGTGATACATAATGAACTCTCACAGCTCAAAAATAAAATCACAACCCAATTTAAAAATGGGCAAAGGGTCTGAATAGACACTTACCCAAAGAGGATATACAAATGGCCATTAAAAGATGCTCAGGATTATTAGCCATCGGGGAAATGCAAATTAAACTATAATGAGATTATCATTTCCCACCCACTAAGGTGAACCAACTGGACAAGAACAAGTGTTGGTGAGGATGCAGAGAAACTGCAGGCCTCATACACTCTGGGTAGGGATATAAAACAGCACAGCTTTTTGGGAAAGTCTGGCACTTCCTCCAATAGAATTACCCTAGAGCCCAGCAATTCCCCTCCAAGGTATTTCCCAAGAGAAATGAAAACATATGTCTAAACAATAATCTGTACACAAATGTTCATAGCACCGTTATCACAATGGCCAAGAAGGGAAAACAACCCAAATATCTATCATCTGATGAATGGATAAATAAAATGTGGTGTTTCCATACAATGCACAAGTTACCAGCGATAAAAAGGAGTGAAGTTCTGACCCGTGCTACAGCACAGAGGAACTCTGAGAACATCAGGTTAAGTGAAAGAAGCAAAAGACACAAAAGGCCACGCAGCGTTAGGATTCCCGTCACATGAAGTGTCCAGAATAGGCAAATCCATGGAGACAGAAAGTAGATGCATGGTTGCCAGGGGCTGGGAGGGATGGAGAGATTGCGGGTGACAACCAACGGTGTGGGGTTTCTTTTTGCGGTGATGAAAGTGTATTGGCAAAGAGTGGCGATGCGAGCACGACCTCGTAAACAAACTAAAAACTACTGGATGGTGCACTTCAAGATGGCGAATTAGATGGCACGTGAATATTAAAGCTGTGGAAAAAAAAAAAAGAGGAGGAGGTAGCTGTGGTGCGACAGGAAGGATGCTGGACCTCGGAACATCACGAAGAGACGTGGCCAAGCTCTCTGCGCCCAGGACCTCGTGGGCACGATGTGGGAGGACCCAAGCTGCTCCAAAAGGGCGGACCAGTGCCAGGCCTGCAGTAGGGGCCAAGTCGGACTTGTGGACCTGTGATTCACAACCAGAATAGACACAGCATTTCACGTACAAATATCAAGGGTAAAGGAGCTCTGCCTTTACATTCTCTGAAGAAGTGAAGGAGGCAAATCCAAAAGGAAGCGAAAGGCAGAAAGAAAGCAAATAGAAAAAGCTTAGTGAAGAAACATGATGCAAAGTGTCTCTGACAACTCTAAAGCCCTGTTCTGTTGTGTGTGTGTGTGTGTTGCAGGGTGGAGGGTGATGGGAGGAACCATCCCTTCTCTGGAACTTCATTCGCCCCTCTGTAAACAAACTGCATCTGAGGATTTGCTGAGGTTAAATACAGTGCCTGGACAAGTCAGAAACACGGACACAGGTAAGGACGAGACTCTGCCCCCCGCATGGTCAGGTCCCGTGAGAGGGCCCTGGTACCTGGATCCTGTTGAGTATCATCAGCTTGGACTTGGAGTCCCAGGGGGGATCCGCTGGAGGCCCGGCCAACGACGAGAAGGAGGCCATGGCTACCTGGCTTGGAGAAGCTGCACAGCAAATATCCACTTTCACTTTCTCCTTCCGGAAGTGCTGGACCCCGGAGTTGCCAGAGAAGAGCCTGTAGCCTCCGCCCCAGGAGCAGGCCGGGCCCTCTCCACCTTTTGTGGCCCCGGAAGCCGTGCCATTCTCAGCCTGGGCCTGCTTCCCTGGGAGGTGGGCTCTGGATGGCTCCTCCCCTCCTAACTGGGTCTGATGCAGGCCCCGAGGGAGAAGATGTCCCTAGGTCCAAGGTCCCTTTCGAGGATCGCAACTGCTTGGCCAGAGAGGAGATGTCTGGGTTTCCAGGAGGGTCCAGGGACGCCGCCGTGGGGGCAGGTGGAGCAGCAGCCACTTTTGGTCTTCCCTTTGGGTCCTGGCTCACGCTGCTGGGGGAGGGCTCTGTGGGTAAAGCGGGTGTGGATTTTCTCCTGCGGTCTAGGGACCCCTCTGGATCAGGGTTCACGGGGCCAGCATGGAGAGAGTCAACAGTGGGTGCCACAGGTGGGGGTTGCTGTGGCCACGGCCCCTGCAGTGACTTCAGGGCAACTTGCTTGCCGTCGGGTGTGGGAAGCTGGGAGGAGGCGGCGGCCACCTGCGTGTGGGAGAAGATCCGCTGGGACTTGGTGATCATCTGGAACACCTGCATCTGCTCGTGGCTCACCAGAGACTCCTGAGCCTTCAGGACCAGCTGCTGGAAGAGCGGTGTGGCATCCGACGGGAGGCCGCTGGACTTCTGGCCATCCTGGGGGCCAGGCTCACCAGGGTTCTGCCGCGAGAAGGAGTCGCAGTCGAACTTGCTCTTCTTGGAAGCCCAGGAGTCGTCTTCCCCGCTGGTGCTGACGTATCTGGGGTCGCCCGAGGCCTCCCCCTGGGCCTTCAGGAGCGTGGGAGGGAAAGACGGCGTGTCCTCCAGACCGGTGCACTGGCTGGGTGAGGGCTCCCCAGCAGGGGAGTCGCTGCTGAGCCCGGGGCCCGGCTCGGAGCCCTCCCGGGACGGCACTGCAGAGGGCTTGTGGACGACAAACATACTGTTTCCTTTGCTCTTAGGGCAGCCCGACAGGTTTCAGAGCCACTGGAAACTGTGGCTTGATGGCTGGGAACTGGCGGGGACAGTCTGGCCATGGAACAGAGGCAGGCAGGCGGGCAGGGAGCGCCCTCGGGCCAGCCCTCCAGGGATGACGGGGGCTGGAGCAGCGGCAGCTCCGGCTCGGCTGGGTCGGGGCCGCTGTTCTCCGCTGCCCGTGAGTGGACGGCTGTGAACACGTCCGTGCCCGGCTCCTTCCGTGGGGGCCGGGGATCCTCGGGAACACCTCAGTGCCCAGGGCTCCTGGGGCCGCCGGGGTGCTGGCTGGGCCGCAGGAGGAGGACCCTGACGAGGGCAGGGAGGAACAGGCCGTGATCCTCCCTTCGCCGCTGTCTGAAGGCCCTCCCAGGGCTGGCCCGGGAGAAGGGATCGTCTGGCAGATGCTGCTGCTCACGATACAGCGCAGGAGGTCTCGGTTGGACAAGAGGGAGATGGGGGATGGGGCTTCCGGGGGCACCAGGGACCACAGGCTCGCGGGTGCGGGCTGGCAGGCCACCTCGTGCACACGGGGTGAGTTCCCGCAGGGCTCCTCCTCCGGAGGGACCTCCTTGAGGATGCACAGGCCGTGCTGGACCTCGTAGTGCTGGCGCACGGAGCGGTAGTCGCTGTAGCTCTTGCTGCAGCCCTGCTCAATGCACACAAAGGGCTTGGACTTCTGGTGGGTGAGCGTGTGCCCAGTCCTGGAATCACATGAGGAGAAAGTTAGTGGGTGTCTCGGCGTGGGTCACTAACTGCAGGAACCCAGGCGTGTCCCCAGGGGGCAGCAGCATCGCAACTCAGAAACTGTGCTCAGACCCTATGAGGAAAGACCCCTGCTATGGCCAAAGCCTTCTGGAAGGGGGAGCTCTTGCCCTCACCCCTAAGCAAACCCCTAATCTGAGATTAAAAACATCAGTGGGAGTCAAGTCAGAGTTCCCCAAAGTGGGTTCCTAAGGAACACCAGGCTCCAGAGTTGCTCCCTGAGGACTTGGGCTCAGCTGGCAAATAAGTTTGGGAAAAACACTCTTTACTTCTTGGAGGTTCCTAGGAGCAAACTGAAAAGCCACAGAGCAGATAACGAGAGATCTGTTGAACTTTCCATGTCTCTCAAACTTATTTGCCCACAAAACCATGTTTTTAAAATAGACCCTTTTAGCATCCCCGAGAAGCAGAGAACCAGAGTTCTGAGAACAAACTTAAGGAAACGCTAACTTGGGGATGATCCTTCCTTGAACAAAGGAGTCTTTACCTTCCCACAGGAGTCCTCTAGACAGCGACCTGGGAGCCCCACAGCAACAACAACAAAAAGCCAAATGCGCCTATAATGTCTGCAAATATAAAAGAATGCAAGTATGTAGTATATTTACATCATACGTATACCTGCATTAATATATTATAAATATAAACAAATGGGTAAATCACCCTCTGGGTTCCCAACAATCCTACTCCGGATGGTTCTAATCAATTGGACCCAGTAAATAATGAAACCCTTTCCCAAGCGTGGACCCTTGGCCTCCATCTGAGGGAAGCAGCAGAGAGGGCATCTGGAGACCCACTTTCTAGCCCTAACTGTTACCAGCTTGTGACAGGAGTAAATCATTTCCCATCCTTAATGGCGAGAGGGGAGAGGATACAATGAAAGCGGGATTCATCGAAGCCTCAGTAAAGGCTGGGCGAGCTGTAAACATGCAAGGGATCGTCCTCTCCCACTTACGAGTCTCTCAGTTTGAAAGTCTGTCTCTTCTCCCTCGGCAGCAAGAAAAGCTTATCATTTCTAAGACATGAAGAACAAACGGAATTCTGCTCCTCTTACACTGAGCTTGCTTTTTAAAGTCAAATTTTGAAAAAAAATCGAGTTAATAAAAGGGGGAATTGAAACAGGAAAAAAGAGAGTGAACACTGCATTGCCATGTTCTAGAAACAGGCATTTCAGAACCCCTCACGCCCTGGTGTTATCCCAACATATATTCCTCATGGAGTGCATATCTGTTCTGCTCAGACACCTACCAGGGACTCTGAAACTTTCTCTACGCAGTTAGCCCAACTCCCTCCATGACAAAATTGCCTCTGGAGTGTGTTTTTAAAGCACATGGGTCCTGTCTGCAAATCGCAGCGGCGCTCTCCTCACTGGAGTGAATCTGGAGGCTGGGGAGGGCGGGCTGTCCGGGGCAGTGTAGGCCCTGCCCCCCGCCCCCACCAAACACTGGCCGTGGGAGGAGCACAGGTCGCACACACCTGGGACACCCGACGGTGCGGGGCGGTGCAGGTGGATGGGAGGGGATGCAAAAGAACCGGGAACACGCCCAGCCCCCAGCAGCCCCCTGAACAGACATCCCGACCAGACTCCTACATACAGGTGGTCCTGACGCTTAAAGGCCTTGCTGCAGATTTTGCACACGTGTCTCCTCTCCTGGCTGTGCGTCAGGTAGTGCTTGCTGAGAGGACTGGCGCTGCTGAACACCTTCCCGCAGAGGCTGCGGTCCAGGAGTGGGTTCTGAGGGGACCTGTGCTGCCGCTTTCCTCTCCTTGTGCTCCCAGACGTGGCCCTGCCTCCTTCGTTAGCCTCTTTGGGCACCTTGAGCACGCCTAGCCCCAGGTCTAGACAGAGGGAGAAAGCACAGGTTATGACATCTGGGGACATCGGAGCCCGGGCCGAAGCACTCTACCACCCTCAGACCAACTTCAGCAGCTGAGTCCAACTCAGGGAGTTGGCCGAGAACCCCAACTTCAGCAGCTTCACTCGCAGAGAAGACCAGGCTTAGCACCAGGTGAGGGGGAGAAGGGACCCTGGTCAAGCCACACCTCCAGGGCGGCACCCAATCTTGAAGCCACACTTGGGGGGTAAGGGAGGGGACAGCAACAGTCTGAGAGCTTCCAGGACAGAGTGACTCGACAGGCAGGACTTCATGACGGTAACATCAACAGCACACTTGCAAGTGCAATCCAGAAATGCACAATGCAAAATCTTAGAAAAGTTTAAGTCCTTTCTCCCAGCCAATTCCACTCTGGTTTTTTAATTAAGGAAATTAAGGCCGATCTGTACAAATTAACGGAGATCTTGCAGTGAACTGCAAGCGAGTTAACTGCAGCATTGTTTTTCCTGGTGAAATGTGAGAAACCACCTAATAACTGACACGAGGGCAGGTGGGTGACTGCATTCTGGTCTCAATGGCGCAGGCATTTCAGATACAACTGTAGGAGAATATCCATTGACGTGAAAGGATGTTCATGCTGTACCACTAAGTGCCGTGCCACTAACAAGAGGATTGTTGAAAAACGGAATGACCTAGTCTTTAAAAGGGAAAAATAAATTTGAATAGAAACAAACAGAATGGGATTGATTGGTAGCATCATGGATCAACTTAATTTTCCTTTCCCTATATATCTGAATTTTCCATGTTTCTCTACTCCTTGGGTAAATGAGTAGTTTTTTTTTATAATTTCATTTTTGATTTTTTTTCTTTGACCCATGAGTTAGTTTAGAAGAGTGTTCTTTAGTTTCCAAATACTTGAAGACTTTTTTCTCTTATTTCTTTTACTTATTTATTTATTTTTGGCTGCATTGGGTCTTCATTGCTGTGCGTGGGCTTTCTCTAGTTGCGGCGAGTGGGGGCTACTCTTCGTTGCAGTGCGCGGGCTTCTCGTTGCAGTGGCTTCTCTTGTTGCAGAGCATGGGCTCTAGGCGTGCGGGCTTCAGTAGTTGTGGCTTGCGGGCCCTAGAGCGCAGGCTCACTAGTGGCGCATGGGCTTAGTTGCTCCGTGGCATGTGGGATCTTCCCGGACCAGGGCTCGAACCCGTGTCCCCTGCATTGGCAGGCAATTCTTAACCACTGTGCCACCAGGTTTTGATCCATCGCCTGGTCAAGTATCAGTGGGTTTTCCATGCCCTTGGCATAATTATTACTCATGGAATATTTGCTCTCAAATGCATGTATAGATTACACACTCGTGTCCTGGATTGCCATCCCGGAAAGCATTTAAGAAACATCAGGTTCGGGACTTCCTTGGTGGTGCAGTGGTTGGGAGTCTGCCTGCCGATGCAGGGCCCTGGTCTGGGAAGATCCCACATGTCGCAGAGCAACTAGGCCCGTGAGCCACAACTACTGAGCCTGGGCGTCTGGAGCTTGTGCTCCGCAACGAGAGGCCGTGACGGTGAGAGGTCCGCGCACCGCGATGAAGAGTGGCCCCCGCTTGCCGCAACTAAAGAAAGCAATCGCACAGAAACGAAGGCCCAACACAGCAAAACAACAACAACAAGAAAAAGTTAAAGGGCATTAAAAACAAACCAACCAGATATATGTGGGTAGGCATTTTCCATCCCAGTTACAGAATGAGAAAACTGAGACTCAAACAGGGAAAATGACTTGCCCAAGGTGGCAAAGGAAGGAAGAAGAGCCAGGCTGTAGATTCTGGTTCATCTGATGCCAGAGTCCTTTCCCCAACCACAGTGCCCGCACCGCTTCCAACTCAACTTCCTCCTCTGCTCCTCCTCCCTCCCCGTCTTTTCAGATGGACTGAACTGAAACCTGGCCCTTCTGTGAAGCCTCCTGACACCAGCGTTTGCCCTGCTCCCCTAGCCAGTCCCTCCGAAGGCAGCACACAGTTACAGACACAATCACGCCTTTAAGCCATCAATCCTCTGAGGTGTCCCTCTTCCTCATCTCAGTTATTAATAGCATCTACTCAGTTGCTCAAACCCCAGCCTGCCCTGCCAACCTCCATCTGTCCTTTTCCTTACCAGCTCTCCCTGTGATGTGTGACCCGTCAGCATGTCTGAATCTACTTCTAACATGATCCCTAATCCTTGCGCTTCTGGCCTCTTCACTGCTACTCCAGCCCAGGCCACCATCTCCGCTGAGAGCCTTCCAGCTACTCTCCAGGATTCCCGCCTTGCCGCCCACGGCACCCTCACAGCAGCTAGAGCTTTGCACAGCCTCCCCTGGTTCCCGTGGCAGAGTCTGTGCTTTGCCGCACCGTGGCCTGGAAGTGGGTCTCAGCCTCAGCAGCCTCCTCAGTGTGGCTTCCCACCCCCGCGCCATCCACCTGCCAGCGTCTGCCACTCCCTGTCACTCCCTCGGACTTGGCCCCCTGCTGTACTTTCCTCATGTCGCTTTGTGGTGGACACAAGGTGTGACTCCCCAGTGGCTGTTTCTGCTTCCTCTTCTTTTCCTGGCAAATGGGATTCCAGTTTGGATCGGGTGACAAGAAATTTGAGGGAACACACTGGTTCTCCCCAGTCCTGGAACTGGGGAGAACCAGGGGGGAACACAACTTACGCTTTTGCCCTGGAGACAAATCTTGAGGGTCCGGGATAACGGTGGCCACTTCCCTTTCCACTGCCACGGATCAGTTTAGAAAGAGCACGGGCTACAGTTCTGGCCGAGGAGACGTGAGGGGCGTTCTGTTGGGCGCTGCTACAAGCTTTCCTCACTTTTAAAAAGGGCAACAAGGAAGGGAGGGAGCTGCTCTCTGCCCTGCACCCTCCGAAGGTTTGGGTGCTCCGCGTACAAGAGGGGATTCTTGCTGCTGCTGCTGCAGCCGACTTGCAGACGCTGGCCACTGCTGGCAGGCCTTGACTTCACCGTGGAGCCACTGGCACCACCACGTGTCCTGAGAGCTTAAACCTACGCCGACTCCTCTGTTATTACGGCCCGAAGCATACGCACTATAGATATCTAAACTCACCTTTTTGCTGCTTTATCACTCCTACCTTCCCGCTCCTAAAATGTAAGCTCTGTGAGGGGAGGGGCCTGTCCCTCCATCACTATGTCCCCATCACGTGGACTGGGCATTGTCTGGCACAGCTACAGCAGGTGCTTGATGAATGCTGGCTGCATTCATGCATGAGGGTCCTCCAGGGCAGGGACTCAGTCACTGTGGCTTCTGGGAGCGGCAGGGGCTCAAAAGCCTTCGCTGGATCAACAGGCAGGGAAGCCAGAAGACAGCTTCTTAAGAAACAAATTTAATACTATATACAAGGGAAAACGTACAGAAACAACAAAGGAGACGCAACAGGGCTGGAGGTGCCCATCCCAACTAGCTGCCCACGCAGAGGGCCGATGCCAGCCCCTAGCTCGCCCTCCTCCTCCTACAGTTGGAAGGGCTCCACGGGCCACCTTGCCCTGGCGGTGGGATCCACGTGGTCCTGAAGCCGGTGCCACTTCATGTGGGCATTCCGACCCTTGATCTTGCCAAACACCCTGAGGAGGCACCAGAGGACACAGGGGTCAGAGCAGGGGGAGGCGGGTAGCCCTGAGGGGGGCACCCCAGAGGGCTGAGGGCAGGCGGTGTGGGAGCATCCAGGGAAAGGGCGGTACCTCTCACACTCCCGGCAGGGAAAGAAGCCCTGGCCCTTGCTGCTCCCCGGCAGCTCAGGGGTCCGCTTCGAGCCGGTGTTTGGGCTGGAGTTGGGGATGGACTCCCTCCTGTAACTCTCAGTAGTCCTCTGTAATTCGGGGGTGGGACGGTGGCTGGGTTTCCTCCGAGGGCTACGAGTGACCTGCACAGGGGGCAGAGGTGATGAAAGGGTGCTGACCGCCCCGCCGCCCTTCTAAGGGAGAAGCAGGTGTCCAGAGCGTCCAGACGTCGTGGGGTGCACCCCCCCACCGCCAGCCAGCTTGGATGGGCACCGGGCATCCAGATCCGTGCTGAACTCCTGAAGCCCTATCCCGAGACCCTCTACCTTCGCTTCTGTCCTGTCTGCTTCACCCAGCTCTCTCTTGACCCTCTTTTCCGGCACTGGGGCTCGGCCGCAGTCAAACTTGTTCATTTTCTTCTGCATGTAGTAGAACTCGACACACTGGGCTACTGTTTTTGTCTGGACCTAGTGGAGGAAGACAGAAACCGGCTAAGGACAGTGCCTCAGGAGTAGCAGTGAGTATGGCCTTGACGCCCTAAATCCCCTCCCCATGGGGCCAGCCGCCACTTTTTGAAAGCCCTCCTGAAACGTTTCTCCCCTACGGCTTGGTATGCTCCACTGCTACGGGGGACAGAGAATCACAAAGTCCTCCTGGGGATGAATGAGTTCAGAGAGAAGCCACCAGAGTCAACACCATCTAAGCTCTGCACGCTCTGAGCCACAAGGCTGGCCCGGGAAGGCTTCTCTCCAGGAAAACGCACACACGGTACACACGAGGACGCTCACTGTGACATCATGTGGAGCCACATGTCTACCGACTGGGACTAATTAAACCAGAGTGTCCTTACGGGGTGGATACCTCATAGCCTTATGTGACAGCTAGGCAGAGCCCTCCAAAAAACTGAAGAGGAAGGAATACTTCCCAACTCAGTCCGTAAGTTCAACATTTCTCTGATACCAAAGCCAGACAAAGATATTACAAGGAAAGAAGCCTACAGACCAATGTCCCTCATGAACATAGATGAAAATTTTTAAACAAAACTTTAACGAACAGAATCCAACAATATATATATGTGTATATATATATATACGTGTATATATGTGTGTGTATATATATATATATATATATATATATATATATATATATATATGTATGTATATATGTATATATATATATAAAGGACAATATACCATGACTAAGTGGAGCTCATCCCAGAAACGTGAGGTTGGTTTAACAATCGAAAATCAATGTAATTCATCATATTAAACTTAAAAAAGAGAAATCATATGAGCATCTTGATAGGTGCAGAAAAAGCATTTGATACAATCCAATGTCCATTCCTGATGGAAACTCTCAGCACAATAGGAATAGAAGGAACTTCTCTTCAACCTGATAAATGAGACCTACAAAATCCCTACAGCTAACGGTGGAGTGGTTTCCCCTCAAATATCATGAACAACACAAGGATTTCCACTCTCACCACTTCTACTCAATACTGTACTGGTGGTTCTAGAGTGCAAAAAAGGCAAAAAAAAAAAAAAGTAAAGGCATCCAGGTTGGAAAGGAAGAAAGAAAAGTGTCTTTATTTGCAGATGATGTGACTGTCTATGTAGAAAATTCAGTGGAATCCACAAAAAAGTTACCAAAACTAGTAAGTTAGTTTGGCAACATTTCAGAACACAAGATCCATATAAAAATCAATTTTATTTCTATACATACTAGCAACAAACCATTGGAAACTGAAATAAAAAAGAACTCTAGGGCCTCCCTGGTGGCGCAGTGGTTGAGAGTCCGCCTGCCGATGCAGGGGATACGGGTTCGTGCCCCGGTCTGGGAGGATCCCATATGCCGCGGAGCGGCTGGGCCCGTGAGCCATGGCCGCTGGGCCTGCGCATCCGGAGCCTGTGCTCCGCAACGGGAGAGGCCACAACAGTGAGAGGCCCGCATACCGCAAAAAGGAAAAAAAATAAAAATAAAAAATAAAAAGAACTCTATAACATCATAAAAAACACAAGTACTGGGCTTCCCTGGTGGCGCAGTGGTTGAGAGTCCGCCTGCCGATGCAAGGGACACGAGTTCGTGCAATGGTCCTGGAGGGATCCCACGTGCCATGGAGCGGTGGGGCCCGTGAGCCATGGCCGCTGGGACTGCGTGTCCGGAGCCTGTGCTCCGCGGCGGGAGAGGCCACAATGGTGAGAGGCCCGCATACCGCAAAAAAAAAAAAAAAAAAAAAAAAAACTGAAAAAAACCAAGCGCTTAGGAATAAATCTGACAAAAAGTATGCAACAACTGTACACTAAAAACTTCAAAACATTGCTGAAAAATTAAAGATTGAAATAGAGAGATATACCCTGTTCACGAGTCAGAAGACTCAATATTGTTAAGGTAACAACTCTCCCCAGTTGACGTAACGAGTCAAAAACAGTACCAATCAAGTTCCTAGCAGAAATTTTTATTTTGAAATTGTCAAGTTATTTCTAAAATTCATAGGGAATTAAAAAGGATGTAGAATACAAAAAATAACTTTGAAAAAGAATAACAAAGTTGAAGGACTAACATTTTCTAATTTCAAGACTTAGAATAAAGCTACAGTAATAAAGACAGTATGGGAATAGCTTAATAAAAGACAAACAGATCAATGGAACAGAATACAGTGTCCAGAAGTAGATGCATATATATATGGCCAACTGATATTTAACAAAGGTACAAAAGCAGCTGAGTGGAGAAAGTATGGTCTTTCCAACAAAAGGTACTGGAATAAATATCCATATGCAAAAATGAACTCACCTCGCACCCCATACAAAAATAAACTTAAAATGGATCATAAATCTAGAAATAAAACCTAAAACTATAAAACCTCCAGAAGAAAACATAGGGGAAAATCTTTGTGACTTTGGGTTAGGCAAAGATTTCTTAGATACAACACGAAAAGCACAGTCTATAAAAGAGAAACTAGTAAGTTAGGCTTAAGCAAAATTTAAAACTTTTCTTCAAAAGACACTGTTAGAAGACTGACAAATGGCATATGGGGAGAAAATATTTCCAAAGCATATATCTGGATAAAGGACTGGTGTTCAGAACAAAATAAGAACTCCTACAGCTCAATAAAAACACAGACACTCCAATAAAAACAGAGGCAAAAGATATGAACAGACAGCTCACCAGAGAAGGTGCACAGAGAGCAAAAAAACACAAAGATGCTCAGCATCATTAGTCATTAGGAAAATGGAGTCAGATGCGACTGTACACTCATTAGAATGGCTAAAATTAAAGAGACTTAGCATACCAAGTGTCGACGAGGGTGTGGAGCAACTGGACCTTTCATAACCTGCTGGTGGGAATGGGAAGTGGTAGAGCCACTTTGGAAAACAGTTTGGCAGTTTCTTAAAAAGTTAAACATACATCTACTATAAGTTACCCTCATTCCCCTCCTAGGTATTTATAATCCCAACCCCGTGTCCGCAAAAAAACAAACAAACAAAAAAAAAAACCCAGTACATGTCCGTACAAAGAGTTGTATGTAAATGTGCAGAGCAGCTTTATCTGTAGTCATCAGTAACTGGAAACCACCAACAGGTGGATGATTAAATGAACGGTGGTCCGTCCACACAGTGGTATACTCCTCAACAGTAAAGGGATGAACTATGGGTACACACGACAACATGGATGAATCTCAAAATCATTAGGTTGAGTGTAAGAAGCCAGACAAAGCAGATCACGTGCTGTATGATTATTCCATTTATATAAACCTCTAGAAAATGCAAACTAATTTAGAGTGACAGAAAGTAGACAAGAGTTGACTAGGGACCCGGGTGGCAGGAAGGAAGGGTTGCAAAGGGGCAGGAGGGAACTTTTGGGGGTGAAGGATACTCTCATTATCTTGATCATCGTGGTGGTCTTACAAGTGTATAACTATGTCAAAAACATTAAATCTCACACTTCGATTATGTGCAATTTTGCGTACATCAAGTTAAAAAAAGAGCAAAATAATCAGCAGGATATTAAGTATATGATGTCATCCTTTTTTGAGAAAGTGCATATAGGTGTGTAAAATCCGTATGGGCAATAAATACCTGTCAGGTTATCAAATGAGAAGTAGGATTGTGGGGAGGGGTCTGGAGGGCTTTATTTTGAACATGGGATTCATTTCTGTACCGTTTCAGGTTGTTCCAAGCAATGGCATTGTAGTTGTCAACTGTTCACAGCATGAGCAGAGTATCGCCCCTGAAAGGCCCTGCAGTTCTAGCGCCTCGGCCGTGTGAAGGAGCCTTGTCTACACCAGCCTGCCATGTTCGCCTTACCATCTTGTGTATCAAGTAGAAGTCCTTCTTGTAGGCACGGAATGCCTTCTTAAAGAGCCTCTTCTCCATGGAGGTCCAGATGTCCGAACCTATTGGAGAAACAGCCAAGAGGAGGAAGGATGTTTCTCCTTCTGGGACCACAGCCACGGCTGAAGTGCAGACTCCCCTCCTTTTTCAGGCCACCGAGCGCCACTTATATGCCAAGATTTCTGCTAAGCCCCTTACTTGCTTTATCTCACACAATCCTCACAAAAACCTTAGCAGGTAGGGGCGATTACCATCCCCACTTGACAGGTGCAGCAACTTGAGGCTTCCTCTGGTTAAGAGACTTGCCAAGGGCAGGCGTGGGCCCCTGGTTGCCTGACTCCAAGGCTGGAGTGCTCAACTGGGAAACCTGAGCCCACCCCAACCTGGCACTCCCCTTCTGGCCAGGAAGAGCCCACGAGGGAACCAGTGGAAAGGGGAAGGTTGGATCCAACTAGAGAACAGCACCCACTGAGTCCCCCAGAGAGGACGGGCCCTTCTGGGAGGGCAGGTGCAGGCCCCAAGAGAACTCCGGGAGGCACGTGCAGAGCTTGCCATGGAAAGTGACTGGCTCGCAGGGGCCTCAGCCAGGCCAAAACCACGCGGGCAGCCACGCTCGTTACCTGTGTAGTGATAGTTGGCGAGAGGGTGAGTCCGTGGCTTCTGGGGTCCTCTCAGTAACAGGGTCTCCAGGGCAACCTGGAACGACAGGAGTGGTGGGCAACTCTCTGAGGGAGGGAAGGTGAGGTAGAGGCCCACCTTCATTCTTTCATCCAATCAGAAAATATGTGCAGCCCTCCCTAAAGCCACCCCTACCCCAGGGCGACTCAAAGTGTGGTCGGTCTGTGGACTGGCCACCAGCTGTGAACCACTTGGGACACATTGCCTACAGCACTAAGCGGACTGTTGAGTGCAGCTGACGTTACCTTTTTCATAGCAAGATTTACTTGATGACGAAACAGTGTGTGGACTTATTCTGGCACAAGCTCCTTATTTCTTCAGGGAGCAGCATTTGGAGTGGCACTGCCCCTGCCCTACCCCATGTTACGGTCCTCATAGCACTAATCATTATCTATCACTTTTAAAAAATGTATTTCATGTGTTCACTCTCCTAAAATGTAAGCCCTGCAAAGAGAGGGCATTTGTCTTGCTCAACAGCGTAACCCCGGTCAGGACTCGCTATGCAGTTTGCAGGACCCAGCGCAAAATGGAAACACGGGGCCCTGTGCTCAGAAACTATTAAGAATTTCAAGATGGTGGCAGCAGAGCATTAAACCAAGAATGGGCCCCTGAGCTGGCCCCAGCCTGATACCGTGACATCACCAGGTATCAGGAGGACCCAGTAAATGTGTGCTGATTACTCTGCTCAGCACCCACCACGTGCCAGCCACTGCCTCTCAGCTTGAGAAAAAGCACCATGTAGCCCTGACTCTTGGGTCTCCAACTCGGGTGACGTGACTTCCTCTCCCACTACACACAGTTGGACTTCTTCATTTTCTAAACTTCAGGATTGTGAGGAGGGTCCTTGGAGGAGGCAGAGGCATTTCTGTTGCATCAGAGGTTTGCATACACCATTTTTAATCCAAAAGTTAATGTTCAGTAAATAAACCAGATGAATGCAGGCCCTGAGTTGGTTCTGCTAGGCACCGCCTCCCCAGTGCCGCGCTGAGATGAGGTAACGCTGGAGGAACCCTGGTGCTCTGCTGTCACCCCAGAGAAATAACTGATTGAGCCCGTATGTGTGCATTTCCCCTACGTTCCAAAGGACACCACCAGTCCCAAAGCGACCAGGGAGAAGGGTGGGTGGCCAGCCTTTGGTTCTCGTGAGCTGCAAAGCCCCAAGTAGAAGGCACGTGTCTTGCGCCTAGAGCCCCTGGCCCTAAGAGACCAGGGAGCTTCCCACAGCTCCTCTGAGCCCCCGCCCCGCCTGCACCGCACCTGGATGTTGCCCTGGGCTTCATGCAGGCAGTGCAGAGCGAGCTCCAGGTTGGTGCCCCCGCCCGGCATCACGCTGGAGCAGGCCACGTTGCAGAGCTCGGTCACTGTTTCCAGCAGGCAGCCCGGCAGCGAGAAGGAGAGGAGACACAGAGGGTCAGCAAGTGCCAGAGAGGAAACCTCCCCAACAGCACAGATGGGGTGGGGGGCTCCTGTCACCATCTCCCTCACCTCTCTGTTACAAGCAGGCTGAGGGAAGGGAGCGACAAGGAGGATGGGCAGAAACCCTGCTCCTGGCACCTGCTCTGGATGGCCTGGCCAGCTACTGGGTGAGAGGAGAGGTGGGGCAAGGGACTGCAGCACAGCAAAGCAGTCCTGCGCTGAAGGCCAGCTCTGCCCACCCCACCCCCGCCTGGGGATCACTGCTTCTTGGTCAAGGTGAGAACTGGGAGGAGAAACCCCTTGGACATGGAGGAGGGCTCTCGGGAACCTGGCCCCAAAGTCTCAGTCACCCCTATCCTGCGTCTTCGGGTTGGTCATCACATCTCCCCATGGCTTCCAGACCAGAGTAGCTACATGCTCGTCACTTCCAGCCAGTGATCTGTCCTGGAGCTCTGGGATCTCAGCCTGAAACTGGCTCCCTATGTTGATGTGTCTGAAATGAGGCCACACACACGGACATAAAAGGTATATGTGTGTGACCAAGATGGGAAATACAAGAGAGATGTGTGGTGAGCCCTGCTCAGCAGGGCTGTGGAACCCACCTTTTGGCCATCTCTCAGACACAGGGAGTGCTCATCAGCCCAGCAGACACGCCACTGGTATTCCAGAGACCTCTTGAGGGATACTTCCTTCCTTCCTCCAATTTGCTTTTTCGCCAGATTTCTGGCTTCAGGCGTTTGGGGTCTAGGACAGGGGAGGTATGTGCTGATACCTGGCATTCTTCTGTATCCAAGGGAACATCCAAGCTACAAAACAGTATCTCACTGCGCCATCACCAATTCTATCTAGAACCCCAGGGTGCTGGGCATTCTGTCTGCAGACATCCAACTATGGTATGTCTGGACAGAAGGAATATTGGGGAAACACCTGGAAAAATCCACCACTTCTCTCCTAGAGAGGTTCTGGGTCTAGACCTGACTTTCCCGTGATGAAGGCTCCCTTGGGAAAAACCGACACTGGAATGCAAGGAGGGTAAAAGCATCCCCACGTTGCAAGGACCCTCAGGTTCTAAGTCTGTTCCAACTCACGGTTCAGTGCTGATCTTGCTGTTGTCCTTCACCACACTGATGCCAAAAGAGCCGTCCATGTGATCTGGAAAACACCCAAAGAAGAGCCTCAAGGAGACTGGCTACAACTGACCCATGAGGCCCTTTTTGCCTGCCTTTCCAGAGCAGCTAAAAGCAGGCTCTTCAAGATTGCATGGTATACACACACTACTGTATATAAAATAGATAATCAACAAGGACCTACTGTATAGCACAGGGAACTATACTCAATGCTCTGTAATAACCTCTATGGGAAAAGAATCTAAAAAACAATAGATATGTGATTATGTATAACAAAATCACTTTGCTGTATACCTGAAACTAACACATTGTAAATCAACTCTAATCCAATATAAAATTGAAAATTGGAAAAAAAAGATTGCATGGTATGGAGTTTCCTCAAAAATTAAAAGTAGGACTACCATATCATGCAGCAAACCCACTTCTGGGTATTCATCCAAAAGAACTGCAGTCAAGACCTCAAAAAGATATCTCAACTCCCATGTTCACTCCAGCACCATTCATAATAGCCAAGATGTGGAAACAACCTAAATGTCCACTGACAGATGAGCACATAAAGGTAATGTGACATCAACATACAATGAAATACCATTTAGCCTTAAAAAGAAATTCTGCAATATGCAACAACATGGATGACCATTGAGGACATTATACTAAGTGACATAAGCCAGTCACAGAAAGAGAAATACTGCATGACTCCACTTATATAACGTATCTAAAGTAGTTGAATTCATATTGATAGAATCAAAGAGTGGAATAGGGGTTACCAGGGGTTGGGGCAGTGGGAAATGGGAGGTTACTAATCAATGGGCATAAAGTTTCAATTAATCAAGCTCTAGAAATCTGCTGTATAACATTGTACCTATAGTCAACAATACTGTATTGCACACTTAAATCTTTGTTAAAAGGGCAGATCACAGATTAACTGTTCACATCACAATAAAATAAAATAAAAAGATTGCATGGAAGTGGGATAAGACTTCTGAAAATGTAGAGTAAGGAACTCGGCAAAACAACAGATTTACTGACAAAAATCATTGAAAAAGAAAAAAAAAAGAACAGTAAGCTAAAGTCTCTGCACGTTGTCCCAAAGGCATACAGCATTTTAAGAAATACTCATTCAAGAAAACCTACTAAATCTCGGGAAGAACAGTGAGAGTCTGTGGCACTGGAGCCATGGCCCACCCCCTTACCCACCTAGCCCCCAGCTCTTTGTAAAGGAAGCTCTACCCAGGTAGGTGCAGCCAAGGAGATGGGGGCTGCTTCTTCCCCTGGCTCCCATGCTTAAAGAATTAAAGCAAGATAAAATAAAAATTTGTCATCAAAGAGAAAATGCCATCAAGAGATGGAAATTATTTTTTAAAAAGATACAAATGTGGACTTCCCTGGCGGTCCAGTGGTTAAGACTCCACGCTTCCACTGCAGGGGGCATGGGTGTGATCCCTAGTAGAGGAAGTAAGATCCTGCATGCTGTGCGATGCAGCCAAAAAAAAGAAGAACCAAATGGAAATAGTTCAGGGGTTAAAAAAGTACAATAACCAAAATACGGCTCAACAGTAGATCTGAGCTGGCAGAAGAAACGATCAGCAAACCTGAAGATAGAACAATGGAGACTATGAAATCTGAAGAACAGAGAGAAAAAAATATAGGAAAGTGAAGAGAGCCTCAGAGAAATGTGAGATGTCATTACATGCAACAATATATATGTATTGGGAGTACCAGAAAGAGGGGAGAAAGGGACAGAATATTTAAAGTATTAATGGCTGAAAATTTCCCAACGTTGATGAAAAACAATATGTATATCCAGCAAACTCTACAAACTCCAACAAAGATTAAACACAAAGAGCTCTACATCCAGACATAACATAGGCAAAATGTGGAAAGCAAAAATAAAGATAAGATCTTGAAAGCAAAAAGGGAAAAACAATTTGTTACATACAAGGGCACTACAGTAAAATTAACAGCTAACTTTTTAAGAGAAACGATGTAGGTTACAAGGCAATGGGATAATATATTCAAATTACTGAAAGTAAAAAAGTGTTAACCAAGTATCTTATATTCAGCAAATTATCTTGCAAAAATGAAGGTAAAATAAAGACACTCCCAGATAAATAAAAACTGAGGATACCTGTTGCTGGCAGACCTGCCTTACAAGAAATATTAAAGGTGAAATATTATTCAGCCCGCAAAAAGGAACAAAGTACTGATACATACTGCAACTTGGATGAAACCTAAAAACATCATGCTAACTAAAAGAAGGCATTCATAAAGGACCACATACTGTATGATTCCACTCATATGAAATATGCAGAATAGCCACATCGATAGAGACAAAGTAGATTAGTCGTTACCCACGGCTGGGGATGGGGAGGATGGAAAGGAGGGACTGCTAATAAGTACAGGGCTTCTTTTGGGGATGATGAAAATTTCTGAAAACTGATGGTAGTGATGGTTGCACAGCTCTGTGAATATACTAAAAACCAGTGAATTCTATACTTTAAAGGGATGAATTGTATGGTATGTGAATTATATATCCCTAATAAAAATAAATAGTAAAGAAAGTCCTTCAGATTGAAAGCAAATGACATCAGATGGTAACTTGAATCCAAACCAAAAAAAAAAAAAAAAAGCGAAGCGCTAGTAAATATGGGTAACTATAAAAATCACTAGGATTACATATTTCTTTTCTTTTTTTAATGGCCTTAAAAATAACTGCATAAAACAATATGTATTGTGGGCCTGTAACATATAGAAATATAATATATGTGACAGTAACTGCACAAGGAGCACAGCTGCATTGGAGTAAAAGAATATCACCTCAGACAGTAACTCAAATCCACAAGAATAAATGAAGAGATCAGAAATGCTAAATAAGAAGGTTAATATAACAACCTCTATAAATCATGCTTGCTTTCCTTTATCCGCTCAGTGTTTTTACACAAAATAAAATTATATAAAGCAATAAACATGACCAGTACGGTATTACTGGGTCTCTCACATATAATAGCAAAAGAGTTAGAAGGAATAGAGCTAGATAGGAGCAGTGTTTCTATATTTCACTGTTAATGAGTTATTACACATCCTAACAGATTCTGATAAGACATATATTTTAAGTCCTAGAGCAACCACTAAGAAATGACTAAGAAACATTGAAAAATTAATGGAATTAAAATGTCACACTAGAAAATACTCACTTAATACAAAAGAAAGCAGGAAAGGAGGAACAGAGGGAGAAAAAGACATGTAACGTATAGAAAATAAAAAGCAAAATGGCAGATGTAAATCCAACCATATCAATATAACATTAAACAAGAATGGATTAAACAAACCAATCAAAAGGCAGAGTTTGTAAGACTGGATAAAAAACACATGATCCACCTAATGGTGTCTAGAGGTAACATGCTTTATTTTCAAAGACACAAATAGGCTGAAAGTAAAAGAAGAGAAAAATATATACCAAGCAAACAACAACCAAAAAAGAGAATGGAATGGCTATACTAATGTCAGGCACATTAGACTTTAAAACCAAAAATATTACTAGAGATAATGATAAAATTATTGTAATAATGACAAATGATGTCACAATCACATCCTAATGATAAAAGGTCAAGCCGTGAGGAAGATGTGACAATTACAAACATATACACACCTACAAACAGACCCCCAAAATACACCAAGCAACAAACGACAGAACTGAAGGATGAAATCAACCATTAAAAAATAATAGTTGGAGATTTCAATACTTTCAACAGTGGATAGGGCAACTAGGCAGAAGATCAACAAGGAAATTGAAACTAACTAGACAAAACAGACAAAATACAGCATTCCACCAAACATCAGTAGAATACATTCTTCTCAAATTCACATGGAACATTCTTCAAGACAGACCGGATTCTAGCCCATATAACATGCCTCAATAAATTTTAAATTTTAAAATAAATTTAAGGGAATTCCCTGGCGGTCCAGTCATTAGGACTCCACGCTTCCGCTGCAGGGGGCATGGGTTCGACCCCTGGTGGGGGAACTAAGATCCTGCAAACCGCACAGCACAGCCAAAATAAATAAATAAATAAATAAAATAAATTAAATTGAAAAAGAAACAACGTATGTACTCTGACCAAAAGAGAATTAGATTACAAATCAATAAAAGGCAGCAATTTGGAAAATTCACAAATATGTGAAAATTAAGCAACACACTCTTTAACAGTCAGTGTATTAAACAGGAAGTGGAATGATAAATTAGAAAATACTTTAGCTGAATGAATATAAAAACACAACATAGGGCCTCCCTGGTGGCGCAGTGGTTGAGAGTCCGCCTGCCGATGCAGGGGATACGGGTTCGTGCCCCGGTCTGGGAGGATCCCATATGCCGCGGAGCGGCTGGGCCCGTGAGCCGTGGCCGCTGGGCCTGCGCATACGGAGCCTGCGCATCCGGGGCCTGTGCTCCGCAACGGGGGAGGCCGCAACAGTGAGAGGCCCGCATACCACAAAAAGAAAAAAAAAAAAAAAAAGACATACTAAAACTTACAAAATGTAGCTAAAGCAATGTTCAGAAGGAAATCTATAGCTGTAAAATATCTGTATTAAAAAAGAAGAAACATCTCAAATCATTTATGGTCAACTGACTTTCCACAAAGGTAGCAAGACAGGGCTTCCCTGGTGGCGCAGTGGTTGAGAGTCTGCCTGCCGATGCAGGGGACATGGTTTCGTGCCCCGGTCTGGGAAGATCTCACATGCCGCGGAGTGGCTGGGCCCGTGAGCCATGGCTGCTGAGCCTGAGTATCCGGAGCCTGTGCTCCAAAACGGGTGAGGCCACAAACAGTGAGAGGCCCACGTACCACAAAACAAACAAACAAACAAACACCTCACAATGAGCTACCACTTCACACCCACTAGGATGGGTGTAATAAAAAAGACAGCTAAGAAGTGTGAGCAAGGATGTGGAGAAACTGCAACTTTCATACAATGCTGGTGGAAATTTAATATGACCCGGCCATTTTGCAAAGCAGTCTGGCAGTTCCTTAAATGGTTAGACATAGTTACCCTTTGACCCAGCAATTCCACTCTGAGTTATATACCCAAGAGAAATGAGGACTTATGTCCAACAAAAACGTACACATAAATGTTCTTAACAGCACTGTTTGCAACAGCCAAAGGACACAAACAACCCAAATGCTCGTCAACTGATGAATGGATAAATAAAATGTTGTCTATCCAGAGAATTCAATATCATTCATCCATAAAAAGAAATGAAGCACTGATGCATACTACAACATGAACCTTGACAACATTATTCTAAGTGAACAACTAGACACAGAATGTCACGTATTTGATGATTCCAATTACATGAAATGTCCAGAATAGGGAGACCCGTAGAAAAAGTAGGTTGGTAGACTGGTGGTTGCCCAGGGCTGAGGAGTTGGGGGCTACAGGGCCTGTGTGTCACCGCTCGTGGATATAATCTTCTGGGGTGATGAAAATGCTCTAGAATTAGATTGTGGGATGGGTGTACAATCCTAAGAATACACTAAAAAATCACTGTACACTTTAAATGGGTGATTCATATGGCATGTGAATTATACCTCAATAAAGCTGTTTAAACAATTACTCGAAAGGGCAGGCAGAAGGGTGCTTAGGCTAAATGGCGTCTATTTTCTTTCTGGCTACAAAGTCATAAGCACCTAGAAGGCTGCTGGTCCCAGATGGTCCTGGGATAGTTCTGAACAGCAACGGGACCCCCAGAGCAGACCCAGGCGTAGGCCAGAGAGAATGGCTGGACCAAATTCTACAGGGGGCGGGGGTCTGGCCCCCCGCAGGCCCATCATGGGGCGATCAAGCTCACTCACCAAGCATGGCGCTGATGAGCCTGTCGGGACGGGCCCGGGCAGATGTGGAACAGAGAGTGTTGAAATACAGCCCAGAGCCCTCCCGGATGGGGCTGAGCATCGGGGGCGGTGTGTAGGGAGGTCACTGGGACAGTCCCTTCAGGAGGTGGTCCATCAGGAACACGGGCGAGCGCAGGCAGCTCTGGCGGCATCCTCCCGGGCCCGGCTCCCCAGACATGGAGGGCGGAGGAGGGATGAGCAGTGCCTCGGGCCGTGGGAGCTTCTTCCGCTTCCTGTGTTGGCTGCTCTCCTTGCTGTCTCTCTCTTCCCCGTCCTTCTCCTGTCCCTGGAGAAGAAGAGACTTCAGAACCACGGGGGTCACCTGAGGCCACCGGCCCCAAAGCTCAGACCTCAAGATGGCCTGAGAGTGGGAAAGGGTACTGACCAGCCAAATGCACACCCAGCATGGCCATGCCCAGAGTCCTCAGCGCAGGAAGCCGGGCAGGGCCACCACGCCTGAGCCAGACTCCAGACCCTAAGCCGGGCGACATTTGACGCTGGGGCCTTCTCAGGCACCCACCCCCACCCCAAGGAGAGGCCCTCACTCAGACCATTTTGGAAACTCATATCCGTTGTTAAAGTGACTGGCACTTAAAGTGTGGGGGCCAGACGGATGCAACAGCATGACAAAAGGAAAACCTGTTGCCCTCAAAATGACAGCAGCTCCTGGGAGACAAACAGTGGGCTCCATGCACCCTGTACCCGAGTCCAGCATGGACTTCTCCAGGTGGGGTCTTCCAGCACAGGCTGAAAAGACGACGGCTTGAGCTTGCTACACTCTCTCTTACCTCCACGCAATCTCCCCTCCTCTCTGCCCATCTTACCCCTCCTCATCCTCCGGCTCTCAGCTGCAACGCCCCCTTCCTCAGGCAGGGTCTCTGGTGCCCTTGGGGCTCCCACAGCTCCCTCTCCCAGCCCGGCCCGTTCTGGGTCGTCAGTGTCCGGGGATGGGTCTATCTACTCCGCTGGGCTGGGAGCCCCAGGAGACGGGGGCAGGCCTGTTGTGGTCGCTGCAGTGTCCCCAGCCCTGCCCAGCACAGGGCCAGACACAAAGGAAGTTCACTGGAGGTTGAATGGATGAATGAACACGCAAATCAAGCTCTTCTGGAGTCAGGATTTGGGGGCTTTTCTCCCAGCTCCCACTGGTAGCTGGAAAGCAGCTGGAAGGAAGTGCACCCACCTTGCTCCCCAGGGGATGGTTCGCTGGAGCCACTGGCACCGAAACAGGGACCACCAAAGGGGCGGCGGTCATGTTGTCCAAGGACTTCCTGCCTCCCGGGGAACTCTGCCTGTGCCCTTCTGGCCTCAGCACCTGTCTTTGTGGCTTGCAAAACTCCATGCCACACACCTACACACAGAGAAGAGCCAGCCCTTTAAGAGACACAGTACATAGGGAGCAAGGGGCCCCTCCAGAGCAGCACAGCCCTGACTCCCGGCCCCCAGCCAGGCTCCCTGCAGGAGGACGGCTCCATCCTGAGATGAATGGCAGCTTCGCGCCCCTTCACCTGCGGCTCCTGCTTCCCTCGAGGTGACGGCCACTGGTCGCTGTGAAAACACATGTGGCTGCTCAGCCCTCTCTCTGTATAAAACATCTGGCTGCAATTCTTGCAGACGTAAGTGCTCCTTGGCTCTGCCCAGTCTGTGGGACCACCACTGTGCTGGTTCCTGTGGGGAAGAAAGGGAGAATGGGACTCCGTCCCCAAACACTGATCCTCTGACAGACAGCTTTGGACGAACCCTAAAGAAATGGACATGATGCCCCCGATTCTCCGTGGCCTGGTGCTCACCCCTTCAGGAGTGAAGCATCCAGAGCTCGCTCACCCAGGGCCAGCACATCAAAGCCACCAGAGTTCTCCCGAGGGGCTTCTGAACTTACCAGCCACCCGCCATGTTCTCCTCCTTCATCGGGTGGGGGAGCCGGTAGATATTTCCACCCTGAAGACGAAAATACATCTGAGCCAACATATCAGAAATGAGATGCAAGAGTGAAAACTATAAGACTTGGAAGAAAACACAGGTATAATTCTTGGTGACCCTGGAGTAAGCAGTGGTTTCTTGGATGACTCCAAAACCAAACAAAAGACAGACGTATTGGACTTCATCAAAACTTACAACTTCTGTGCTTCAAAGGACATCATCAAGAAGTGAAAAGACAGAATAAGAGAAAAAAGTTGCAAATCATGTATCTGATAAGGGACTATGTATATTTCTGTATCAGTGATACATAATGAACTCTCACAGCTCAAAAATAAAATCACAACCCAATTTAAAAATGGGCAAAGGGTCTGAATAGACACTTACCCAAAGAGGATATACAAATGGCCATTAAAAGATGCTCAGGATTATTAGCCATCGGGGAAATGCAAATTAAACTATAATGAGATTATCATTTCCCACCCACTAAGGTGAACCAACTGGACAAGAACAAGTGTTGGTGAGGATGCAGAGAAACTGCAGGCCTCATACACTCTGGGTAGGGATATAAAACAGCACAGCTTTTTGGGAAAGTCTGGCACTTCCTCCAATAGAATTACCCTAGAGCCCAGCAATTCCCCTCCAAGGTATTTCCCAAGAGAAATGAAAACATATGTCTAAACAATAATCTGTACACAAATGTTCATAGCACCGTTATCACAATGGCCAAGAAGGGAAAACAACCCAAATATCTATCATCTGATGAATGGATAAATAAAATGTGGTGTTTCCATACAATGCACAAGTTACCAGCGATAAAAAGGAGTGAAGTTCTGACCCGTGCTACAGCACAGAGGAACTCTGAGAACATCAGGTTAAGTGAAAGAAGCAAAAGACACAAAAGGCCACGCAGCGTTAGGATTCCCGTCACATGAAGTGTCCAGAATAGGCAAATCCATGGAGACAGAAAGTAGATGCATGGTTGCCAGGGGCTGGGAGGGATGGAGAGATTGCGGGTGACAACCAACGGTGTGGGGTTTCTTTTTGCGGTGATGAAAGTGTATTGGCAAAGAGTGGCGATGCGAGCACGACCTCGTAAACAAACTAAAAACTACTGGATGGTGCACTTCAAGATGGCGAATTAGATGGCACGTGAATATTAAAGCTGTGGAAAAAAAAAAAAGAGGAGGAGGTAGCTGTGGTGCGACAGGAAGGATGCTGGACCTCGGAACATCACGAAGAGACGTGGCCAAGCTCTCTGCGCCCAGGACCTCGTGGGCACGATGTGGGAGGACCCAAGCTGCTCCAAAAGGGCGGACCAGTGCCAGGCCTGCAGTAGGGGCCAAGTCGGACTTGTGGACCTGTGATTCACAACCAGAATAGACACAGCATTTCACGTACAAATATCAAGGGTAAAGGAGCTCTGCCTTTACATTCTCTGAAGAAGTGAAGGAGGCAAATCCAAAAGGAAGCGAAAGGCAGAAAGAAAGCAAATAGAAAAAGCTTAGTGAAGAAACATGATGCAAAGTGTCTCTGACAACTCTAAAGCCCTGTTCTGTTGTGTGTGTGTGTGTTGCAGGGTGGAGGGTGATGGGAGGAACCATCCCTTCTCTGGAACTTCATTCGCCCCTCTGTAAACAAACTGCATCTGAGGATTTGCTGAGGTTAAATACAGTGCCTGGACAAGTCAGAAACACGGACACAGGTAAGGACGAGACTCTGCCCCCCGCATGGTCAGGTCCCGTGAGAGGGCCCTGGTACCTGGATCCTGTTGAGTATCATCAGCTTGGACTTGGAGTCCCAGGGGGGATCCGCTGGAGGCCCGGCCAACGACGAGAAGGAGGCCATGGCTACCTGGCTTGGAGAAGCTGCACAGCAAATATCCACTTTCACTTTCTCCTTCCGGAAGTGCTGGACCCCGGAGTTGCCAGAGAAGAGCCTGTAGCCTCCGCCCCAGGAGCAGGCCGGGCCCTCTCCACCTTTTGTGGCCCCGGAAGCCGTGCCATTCTCAGCCTGGGCCTGCTTCCCTGGGAGGTGGGCTCTGGATGGCTCCTCCCCTCCTAACTGGGTCTGATGCAGGCCCCGAGGGAGAAGATGTCCCTAGGTCCAAGGTCCCTTTCGAGGATCGCAACTGCTTGGCCAGAGAGGAGATGTCTGGGTTTCCAGGAGGGTCCAGGGACGCCGCCGTGGGGGCAGGTGGAGCAGCAGCCACTTTTGGTCTTCCCTTTGGGTCCTGGCTCACGCTGCTGGGGGAGGGCTCTGTGGGTAAAGCGGGTGTGGATTTTCTCCTGCGGTCTAGGGACCCCTCTGGATCAGGGTTCACGGGGCCAGCATGGAGAGAGTCAACAGTGGGTGCCACAGGTGGGGGTTGCTGTGGCCACGGCCCCTGCAGTGACTTCAGGGCAACTTGCTTGCCGTCGGGTGTGGGAAGCTGGGAGGAGGCGGCGGCCACCTGCGTGTGGGAGAAGATCCGCTGGGACTTGGTGATCATCTGGAACACCTGCATCTGCTCGTGGCTCACCAGAGACTCCTGAGCCTTCAGGACCAGCTGCTGGAAGAGCGGTGTGGCATCCGACGGGAGGCCGCTGGACTTCTGGCCATCCTGGGGGCCAGGCTCACCAGGGTTCTGCCGCGAGAAGGAGTCGCAGTCGAACTTGCTCTTCTTGGAAGCCCAGGAGTCGTCTTCCCCGCTGGTGCTGACGTATCTGGGGTCGCCCGAGGCCTCCCCCTGGGCCTTCAGGAGCGTGGGAGGGAAAGACGGCGTGTCCTCCAGACCGGTGCACTGGCTGGGTGAGGGCTCCCCAGCAGGGGAGTCGCTGCTGAGCCCGGGGCCCGGCTCGGAGCCCTCCCGGGACGGCACTGCAGAGGGCTTGTGGACGACAAACATACTGTTTCCTTTGCTCTTAGGGCAGCCCGACAGGTTTCAGAGCCACTGGAAACTGTGGCTTGATGGCTGGGAACTGGCGGGGACAGTCTGGCCATGGAACAGAGGCAGGCAGGCGGGCAGGGAGCGCCCTCGGGCCAGCCCTCCAGGGATGACGGGGGCTGGAGCAGCGGCAGCTCCGGCTCGGCTGGGTCGGGGCCGCTGTTCTCCGCTGCCCGTGAGTGGACGGCTGTGAACACGTCCGTGCCCGGCTCCTTCCGTGGGGGCCGGGGATCCTCGGGAACACCTCAGTGCCCAGGGCTCCTGGGGCCGCCGGGGTGCTGGCTGGGCCGCAGGAGGAGGACCCTGACGAGGGCAGGGAGGAACAGGCCGTGATCCTCCCTTCGCCGCTGTCTGAAGGCCCTCCCAGGGCTGGCCCGGGAGAAGGGATCGTCTGGCAGATGCTGCTGCTCACGATACAGCGCAGGAGGTCTCGGTTGGACAAGAGGGAGATGGGGGATGGGGCTTCCGGGGGCACCAGGGACCACAGGCTCGCGGGTGCGGGCTGGCAGGCCACCTCGTGCACACGGGGTGAGTTCCCGCAGGGCTCCTCCTCCGGAGGGACCTCCTTGAGGATGCACAGGCCGTGCTGGACCTCGTAGTGCTGGCGCACGGAGCGGTAGTCGCTGTAGCTCTTGCTGCAGCCCTGCTCAATGCACACAAAGGGCTTGGACTTCTGGTGGGTGAGCGTGTGCCCAGTCCTGGAATCACATGAGGAGAAAGTTAGTGGGTGTCTCGGCGTGGGTCACTAACTGCAGGAACCCAGGCGTGTCCCCAGGGGGCAGCAGCATCGCAACTCAGAAACTGTGCTCAGACCCTATGAGGAAAGACCCCTGCTATGGCCAAAGCCTTCTGGAAGGGGGAGCTCTTGCCCTCACCCCTAAGCAAACCCCTAATCTGAGATTAAAAACATCAGTGGGAGTCAAGTCAGAGTTCCCCAAAGTGGGTTCCTAAGGAACACCAGGCTCCAGAGTTGCTCCCTGAGGACTTGGGCTCAGCTGGCAAATAAGTTTGGGAAAAACACTCTTTACTTCTTGGAGGTTCCTAGGAGCAAACTGAAAAGCCACAGAGCAGATAACGAGAGATCTGTTGAACTTTCCATGTCTCTCAAACTTATTTGCCCACAAAACCATGTTTTTAAAATAGACCCTTTTAGCATCCCCGAGAAGCAGAGAACCAGAGTTCTGAGAACAAACTTAAGGAAACGCTAACTTGGGGATGATCCTTCCTTGAACAAAGGAGTCTTTACCTTCCCACAGGAGTCCTCTAGACAGCGACCTGGGAGCCCCACAGCAACAACAACAAAAAGCCAAATGCGCCTATAATGTCTGCAAATATAAAAGAATGCAAGTATGTAGTATATTTACATCATACGTATACCTGCATTAATATATTATAAATATAAACAAATGGGTAAATCACCCTCTGGGTTCCCAACAATCCTACTCCGGATGGTTCTAATCAATTGGACCCAGTAAATAATGAAACCCTTTCCCAAGCGTGGACCCTTGGCCTCCATCTGAGGGAAGCAGCAGAGAGGGCATCCGGAGACCCACTTTCTAGCCCTAACTGTTACCAGCTTGTGACAGGAGTAAATCATTTCCCATCCTTAATGGCGAGAGGGGAGAGGATACAATGAAAGCGGGATTCATCGAAGCCTCAGTAAAGGCTGGGCGAGCTGTAAACATGCAAGGGATCGTCCTCTCCCACTTACGAGTCTCTCAGTTTGAAAGTCTGTCTCTTCTCCCTCGGCAGCAAGAAAAGCTTATCATTTCTAAGACATGAAGAACAAACGGAATTCTGCTCCTCTTACACTGAGCTTGCTTTTTAAAGTCAAATTTTGAAAAAAAATCGAGTTAATAAAAGGGGGAATTGAAACAGGAAAAAAGAGAGTGAACACTGCATTGCCATGTTCTAGAAACAGGCATTTCAGAACCCCTCACGCCCTGGTGTTATCCCAACATATATTCCTCATGGAGTGCATATCTGTTCTGCTCAGACACCTACCAGGGACTCTGAAACTTTCTCTACGCAGTTAGCCCAACTCCCTCCATGACAAAATTGCCTCTGGAGTGTGTTTTTAAAGCACATGGGTCCTGTCTGCAAATCGCAGCGGCGCTCTCCTCACTGGAGTGAATCTGGAGGCTGGGGAGGGCGGGCTGTCCGGGGCAGTGTAGGCCCTGCCCCCCGCCCCCACCAAACACTGGCCGTGGGAGGAGCACAGGTCGCACACACCTGGGACACCCGACGGTGCGGGGCGGTGCAGGTGGATGGGAGGGGATGCAAAAGAACCGGGAACACGCCCAGCCCCCAGCAGCCCCCTGAACAGACATCCCGACCAGACTCCTACATACAGGTGGTCCTGACGCTTAAAGGCCTTGCTGCAGATTTTGCACACGTGTCTCCTCTCCTGGCTGTGCGTCAGGTAGTGCTTGCTGAGAGGACTGGCGCTGCTGAACACCTTCCCGCAGAGGCTGCGGTCCAGGAGTGGGTTCTGAGGGGACCTGTGCTGCCGCTTTCCTCTCCTTGTGCTCCCAGACGTGGCCCTGCCTCCTTCGTTAGCCTCTTTGGGCACCTTGAGCACGCCTAGCCCCAGGTCTAGACAGAGGGAGAAAGCACAGGTTATGACATCCGGGGACATCGGAGCCCGGGCCGAAGCACTCTACCACCCTCAGACCAACTTCAGCAGCTGAGTCCAACTCAGGGAGTTGGCCGAGAACCCCAACTTCAGCAGCTTCACTCGCAGAGAAGACCAGGCTTAGCACCAGGTGAGGGGGAGAAGGGACCCTGGTCAAGCCACACCTCCAGGGCGGCACCCAATCTTGAAGCCACACTTGGGGGGTAAGGGAGGGGACAGCAACAGTCTGAGAGCTTCCAGGACAGAGTGACTCGACAGGCAGGACTTCATGACGGTAACATCAACAGCACACTTGCAAGTGCAATCCAGAAATGCACAATGCAAAATCTTAGAAAAGTTTAAGTCCTTTCTCCCAGCCAATTCCACTCTGGTTTTTTAATTAAGGAAATTAAGGCCGATCTGTACAAATTAACGGAGATCTTGCAGTGAACTGCAAGCGAGTTAACTGCAGCATTGTTTTTCCTGGTGAAATGTGAGAAACCACCTAATAACTGACACGAGGGCAGGTGGGTGACTGCATTCTGGTCTCAATGGCGCAGGCATTTCAGATACAACTGTAGGAGAATATCCATTGACGTGAAAGGATGTTCATGCTGTACCACTAAGTGCCGTGCCACTAACAAGAGGATTGTTGAAAAACGGAATGACCTAGTCTTTAAAAGGGAAAAATAAATTTGAATAGAAACAAACAGAATGGGATTGATTGGTAGCATCATGGATCAACTTAATTTTCCTTTCCCTATATATCTGAATTTTCCATGTTTCTCTACTCCTTGGGTAAATGAGTAGTTTTTTTTTATAATTTCATTTTTGATTTTTTTTCTTTGACCCATGAGTTAGTTTAGAAGAGTGTTCTTTAGTTTCCAAATACTTGAAGACTTTTTTCTCTTATTTCTTTTACTTATTTATTTATTTTTGGCTGCATTGGGTCTTCATTGCTGTGCGTGGGCTTTCTCTAGTTGCGGCGAGTGGGGGCTACTCTTCGTTGCAGTGCGCGGGCTTCTCGTTGCAGTGGCTTCTCTTGTTGCAGAGCATGGGCTCTAGGCGTGCGGGCTTCAGTAGTTGTGGCTTGCGGGCCCTAGAGCGCAGGCTCACTAGTGGCGCATGGGCTTAGTTGCTCCGTGGCATGTGGGATCTTCCCGGACCAGGGCTCGAACCCGTGTCCCCTGCATTGGCAGGCAATTCTTAACCACTGTGCCACCAGGTTTTGATCCATCGCCTGGTCAAGTATCAGTGGGTTTTCCATGCCCTTGGCATAATTATTACTCATGGAATATTTGCTCTCAAATGCATGTATAGATTACACACTCGTGTCCTGGATTGCCATCCCGGAAAGCATTTAAGAAACATCAGGTTCGGGACTTCCTTGGTGGTGCAGTGGTTGGGAGTCTGCCTGCCGATGCAGGGCCCTGGTCTGGGAAGATCCCACATGTCGCAGAGCAACTAGGCCCGTGAGCCACAACTACTGAGCCTGGGCGTCTGGAGCTTGTGCTCCGCAACGAGAGGCCGTGACGGTGAGAGGTCCGCGCACCGCGATGAAGAGTGGCCCCCGCTTGCCGCAACTAAAGAAAGCAATCGCACAGAAACGAAGGCCCAACACAGCAAAACAACAACAACAAGAAAAAGTTAAAGGGCATTAAAAACAAACCAACCAGATATATGTGGGTAGGCATTTTCCATCCCAGTTACAGAATGAGAAAACTGAGACTCAAACAGGGAAAATGACTTGCCCAAGGTGGCAAAGGAAGGAAGAAGAGCCAGGCTGTAGATTCTGGTTCATCTGATGCCAGAGTCCTTTCCCCAACCACAGTGCCCGCACCGCTTCCAACTCAACTTCCTCCTCTGCTCCTCCTCCCTCCCCGTCTTTTCAGATGGACTGAACTGAAACCTGGCCCTTCTGTGAAGCCTCCTGACACCAGCGTTTGCCCTGCTCCCCTAGCCAGTCCCTCCGAAGGCAGCACACAGTTACAGACACAATCACGCCTTTAAGCCATCAATCCTCTGAGGTGTCCCTCTTCCTCATCTCAGTTATTAATAGCATCTACTCAGTTGCTCAAACCCCAGCCTGCCCTGCCAACCTCCATCTGTCCTTTTCCTTACCAGCTCTCCCTGTGATGTGTGACCTGTCAGCATGTCTGAATCTACTTCTAACATGATCCCTAATCCTTGCGCTTCTGGCCTCTTCACTGCTACTCCAGCCCAGGCCACCATCTCCGCTGAGAGCCTTCCAGCTACTCTCCAGGATTCCCGCCTTGCCGCCCACGGCACCCTCACAGCAGCTAGAGCTTTGCACAGCCTCCCCTGGTTCCCGTGGCAGAGTCTGTGCTTTGCCGCACCGTGGCCTGGAAGTGGGTCTCAGCCTCAGCAGCCTCCTCAGTGTGGCTTCCCACCCCCGCGCCATCCACCTGCCAGCGTCTGCCACTCCCTGTCACTCCCTCGGACTTGGCCCCCTGCTGTACTTTCCTCATGTCGCTTTGTGGTGGACACAAGGTGTGACTCCCCAGTGGCTGTTTCTGCTTCCTCTTCTTTTCCTGGCAAATGGGATTCCAGTTTGGATCGGGTGACAAGAAATTTGAGGGAACACACTGGTTCTCCCCAGTCCTGGAACTGGGGAGAACCAGGGGGGAACACAACTTACGCTTTTGCCCTGGAGACAAATCTTGAGGGTCCGGGATAACGGTGGCCACTTCCCTTTCCACTGCCACGGATCAGTTTAGAAAGAGCACGGGCTACAGTTCTGGCCGAGGAGACGTGAGGGGCGTTCTGTTGGGCGCTGCTACAAGCTTTCCTCACTTTTAAAAAGGGCAACAAGGAAGGGAGGGAGCTGCTCTCTGCCCTGCACCCTCCGAAGGTTTGGGTGCTCCGCGTACAAGAGGGGATTCTTGCTGCTGCTGCTGCAGCCGACTTGCAGACGCTGGCCACTGCTGGCAGGCCTTGACTTCACCGTGGAGCCACTGGCACCACCACGTGTCCTGAGAGCTTAAACCTACGCCGACTCCTCTGTTATTACGGCCCGAAGCATACGCACTATAGATATCTAAACTCACCTTTTTGCTGCTTTATCACTCCTACCTTCCCGCTCCTAAAATGTAAGCTCTGTGAGGGGAGGGGCCTGTCCCTCCATCACTATGTCCCCATCACGTGGACTGGGCATTGTCTGGCACAGCTACAGCAGGTGCTTGATGAATGCTGGCTGCATTCATGCATGAGGGTCCTCCAGGGCAGGGACTCAGTCACTGTGGCTTCTGGGAGCGGCAGGGGCTCAAAAGCCTTCGCTGGATCAACAGGCAGGGAAGCCAGAAGACAGCTTCTTAAGAAACAAATTTAATACTATATACAAGGGAAAACGTACAGAAACAACAAAGGAGACGCAACAGGGCTGGAGGTGCCCATCCCAACTAGCTGCCCACGCAGAGGGCCGATGCCAGCCCCTAGCTCGCCCTCCTCCTCCTACAGTTGGAAGGGCTCCACGGGCCACCTTGCCCTGGCGGTGGGATCCACGTGGTCCTGAAGCCGGTGCCACTTCATGTGGGCATTCCGACCCTTGATCTTGCCAAACACCCTGAGGAGGCACCAGAGGACACAGGGGTCAGAGCAGGGGGAGGCGGGTAGCCCTGAGGGGGGCACCCCAGAGGGCTGAGGGCAGGCGGTGTGGGAGCATCCAGGGAAAGGGCGGTACCTCTCACACTCCCGGCAGGGAAAGAAGCCCTGGCCCTTGCTGCTCCCCGGCAGCTCAGGGGTCCGCTTCGAGCCGGTGTTTGGGCTGGAGTTGGGGATGGACTCCCTCCTGTAACTCTCAGTAGTCCTCTGTAATTCGGGGGTGGGACGGTGGCTGGGTTTCCTCCGAGGGCTACGAGTGACCTGCACAGGGGGCAGAGGTGATGAAAGGGTGCTGACCGCCCCGCCGCCCTTCTAAGGGAGAAGCAGGTGTCCAGAGCGTCCAGACGTCGTGGGGTGCACCCCCCCACCGCCAGCCAGCTTGGATGGGCACCGGGCATCCAGATCCGTGCTGAACTCCTGAAGCCCTATCCCGAGACCCTCTACCTTCGCTTCTGTCCTGTCTGCTTCACCCAGCTCTCTCTTGACCCTCTTTTCCGGCACTGGGGCTCGGCCGCAGTCAAACTTGTTCATTTTCTTCTGCATGTAGTAGAACTCGACACACTGGGCTACTGTTTTTGTCTGGACCTAGTGGAGGAAGACAGAAACCGGCTAAGGACAGTGCCTCAGGAGTAGCAGTGAGTATGGCCTTGACGCCCTAAATCCCCTCCCCATGGGGCCAGCCGCCACTTTTTGAAAGCCCTCCTGAAACGTTTCTCCCCTACGGCTTGGTATGCTCCACTGCTACGGGGGACAGAGAATCACAAAGTCCTCCTGGGGATGAATGAGTTCAGAGAGAAGCCACCAGAGTCAACACCATCTAAGCTCTGCACGCTCTGAGCCACAAGGCTGGCCCGGGAAGGCTTCTCTCCAGGAAAACGCACACACGGTACACACGAGGACGCTCACTGTGACATCATGTGGAGCCACATGTCTACCGACTGGGACTAATTAAACCAGAGTGTCCTTACGGGGTGGATACCTCATAGCCTTATGTGACAGCTAGGCAGAGCCCTCCAAAAAACTGAAGAGGAAGGAATACTTCCCAACTCAGTCCGTAAGTTCAACATTTCTCTGATACCAAAGCCAGACAAAGATATTACAAGGAAAGAAGCCTACAGACCAATGTCCCTCATGAACATAGATGAAAATTTTTAAACAAAACTTTAACGAACAGAATCCAACAATATATATATGTGTATATATATATATACGTGTATATATGTGTGTGTATATATATATATATATATATATATATATATATATATATATATATGTATGTATATATGTATATATATATATAAAGGACAATATACCATGACTAAGTGGAGCTCATCCCAGAAACGTGAGGTTGGTTTAACAATCGAAAATCAATGTAATTCATCATATTAAACTTAAAAAAGAGAAATCATATGAGCATCTTGATAGGTGCAGAAAAAGCATTTGATACAATCCAATGTCCATTCCTGATGGAAACTCTCAGCACAATAGGAATAGAAGGAACTTCTCTTCAACCTGATAAATGAGACCTACAAAATCCCTACAGCTAACGGTGGAGTGGTTTCCCCTCAAATATCATGAACAACACAAGGATTTCCACTCTCACCACTTCTACTCAATACTGTACTGGTGGTTCTAGAGTGCAAAAAAGGCAAAAAAAAAAAAAAGTAAAGGCATCCAGGTTGGAAAGGAAGAAAGAAAAGTGTCTTTATTTGCAGATGATGTGACTGTCTATGTAGAAAATTCAGTGGAATCCACAAAAAAGTTACCAAAACTAGTAAGTTAGTTTGGCAACATTTCAGAACACAAGATCCATATAAAAATCAATTTTATTTCTATACATACTAGCAACAAACCATTGGAAACTGAAATAAAAAAGAACTCTAGGGCCTCCCTGGTGGCGCAGTGGTTGAGAGTCCGCCTGCCGATGCAGGGGATACGGGTTCGTGCCCCGGTCTGGGAGGATCCCATATGCCGCGGAGCGGCTGGGCCCGTGAGCCATGGCCGCTGGGCCTGCGCATCCGGAGCCTGTGCTCCGCAACGGGAGAGGCCACAACAGTGAGAGGCCCGCATACCGCAAAAAGGAAAAAAAATAAAAATAAAAAATAAAAAGAACTCTATAACATCATAAAAAACACAAGTACTGGGCTTCCCTGGTGGCGCAGTGGTTGAGAGTCCGCCTGCCGATGCAAGGGACACGAGTTCGTGCAATGGTCCTGGAGGGATCCCACGTGCCATGGAGCGGTGGGGCCCGTGAGCCATGGCCGCTGGGACTGCGTGTCCGGAGCCTGTGCTCCGCGGCGGGAGAGGCCACAATGGTGAGAGGCCCGCATACCGCAAAAAAAAAAAAAAAAAAAAAAAAAACTGAAAAAAACCAAGCGCTTAGGAATAAATCTGACAAAAAGTATGCAACAACTGTACACTAAAAACTTCAAAACATTGCTGAAAAATTAAAGATTGAAATAGAGAGATATACCCTGTTCACGAGTCAGAAGACTCAATATTGTTAAGGTAACAACTCTCCCCAGTTGACGTAACGAGTCAAAAACAGTACCAATCAAGTTCCTAGCAGAAATTTTTATTTTGAAATTGTCAAGTTATTTCTAAAATTCATAGGGAATTAAAAAGGATGTAGAATACAAAAAATAACTTTGAAAAAGAATAACAAAGTTGAAGGACTAACATTTTCTAATTTCAAGACTTAGAATAAAGCTACAGTAATAAAGACAGTATGGGAATAGCTTAATAAAAGACAAACAGATCAATGGAACAGAATACAGTGTCCAGAAGTAGATGCATATATATATGGCCAACTGATATTTAACAAAGGTACAAAAGCAGCTGAGTGGAGAAAGTATGGTCTTTCCAACAAAAGGTACTGGAATAAATATCCATATGCAAAAATGAACTCACCTCGCACCCCATACAAAAATAAACTTAAAATGGATCATAAATCTAGAAATAAAACCTAAAACTATAAAACCTCCAGAAGAAAACATAGGGGAAAATCTTTGTGACTTTGGGTTAGGCAAAGATTTCTTAGATACAACACGAAAAGCACAGTCTATAAAAGAGAAACTAGTAAGTTAGGCTTAAGCAAAATTTAAAACTTTTCTTCAAAAGACACTGTTAGAAGACTGACAAATGGCATATGGGGAGAAAATATTTCCAAAGCATATATCTGGATAAAGGACTGGTGTTCAGAACAAAATAAGAACTCCTACAGCTCAATAAAAACACAGACACTCCAATAAAAACAGAGGCAAAAGATATGAACAGACAGCTCACCAGAGAAGGTGCACAGAGAGCAAAAAAACACAAAGATGCTCAGCATCATTAGTCATTAGGAAAATGGAGTCAGATGCGACTGTACACTCATTAGAATGGCTAAAATTAAAGAGACTTAGCATACCAAGTGTCGACGAGGGTGTGGAGCAACTGGACCTTTCATAACCTGCTGGTGGGAATGGGAAGTGGTAGAGCCACTTTGGAAAACAGTTTGGCAGTTTCTTAAAAAGTTAAACATACATCTACTATAAGTTACCCTCATTCCCCTCCTAGGTATTTATAATCCCAACCCCGTGTCCGCAAAAAAACAAACAAACAAAAAAAAAAACCCAGTACATGTCCGTACAAAGAGTTGTATGTAAATGTGCAGAGCAGCTTTATCTGTAGTCATCAGTAACTGGAAACCACCAACAGGTGGATGATTAAATGAACGGTGGTCCGTCCACACAGTGGTATACTCCTCAACAGTAAAGGGATGAACTATGGGTACACACGACAACATGGATGAATCTCAAAATCATTAGGTTGAGTGTAAGAAGCCAGACAAAGCAGATCACGTGCTGTATGATTATTCCATTTATATAAACCTCTAGAAAATGCAAACTAATTTAGAGTGACAGAAAGTAGACAAGAGTTGACTAGGGACCCGGGTGGCAGGAAGGAAGGGTTGCAAAGGGGCAGGAGGGAACTTTTGGGGGTGAAGGATACTCTCATTATCTTGATCATCGTGGTGGTCTTACAAGTGTATAACTATGTCAAAAACATTAAATCTCACACTTCGATTATGTGCAATTTTGCGTACATCAAGTTAAAAAAAGAGCAAAATAATCAGCAGGATATTAAGTATATGATGTCATCCTTTTTTGAGAAAGTGCATATAGGTGTGTAAAATCCGTATGGGCAATAAATACCTGTCAGGTTATCAAATGAGAAGTAGGATTGTGGGGAGGGGTCTGGAGGGCTTTATTTTGAACATGGGATTCATTTCTGTACCGTTTCAGGTTGTTCCAAGCAATGGCATTGTAGTTGTCAACTGTTCACAGCATGAGCAGAGTATCGCCCCTGAAAGGCCCTGCAGTTCTAGCGCCTCGGCCGTGTGAAGGAGCCTTGTCTACACCAGCCTGCCATGTTCGCCTTACCATCTTGTGTATCAAGTAGAAGTCCTTCTTGTAGGCACGGAATGCCTTCTTAAAGAGCCTCTTCTCCATGGAGGTCCAGATGTCCGAACCTATTGGAGAAACAGCCAAGAGGAGGAAGGATGTTTCTCCTTCTGGGACCACAGCCACGGCTGAAGTGCAGACTCCCCTCCTTTTTCAGGCCACCGAGCGCCACTTATATGCCAAGATTTCTGCTAAGCCCCTTACTTGCTTTATCTCACACAATCCTCACAAAAACCTTAGCAGGTAGGGGCGATTACCATCCCCACTTGACAGGTGCAGCAACTTGAGGCTTCCTCTGGTTAAGAGACTTGCCAAGGGCAGGCGTGGGCCCCTGGTTGCCTGACTCCAAGGCTGGAGTGCTCAACTGGGAAACCTGAGCCCACCCCAACCTGGCACTCCCCTTCTGGCCAGGAAGAGCCCACGAGGGAACCAGTGGAAAGGGGAAGGTTGGATCCAACTAGAGAACAGCACCCACTGAGTCCCCCAGAGAGGACGGGCCCTTCTGGGAGGGCAGGTGCAGGCCCCAAGAGAACTCCGGGAGGCACGTGCAGAGCTTGCCATGGAAAGTGACTGGCTCGCAGGGGCCTCAGCCAGGCCAAAACCACGCGGGCAGCCACGCTCGTTACCTGTGTAGTGATAGTTGGCGAGAGGGTGAGTCCGTGGCTTCTGGGGTCCTCTCAGTAACAGGGTCTCCAGGGCAACCTGGAACGACAGGAGTGGTGGGCAACTCTCTGAGGGAGGGAAGGTGAGGTAGAGGCCCACCTTCATTCTTTCATCCAATCAGAAAATATGTGCAGCCCTCCCTAAAGCCACCCCTACCCCAGGGCGACTCAAAGTGTGGTCGGTCTGTGGACTGGCCACCAGCTGTGAACCACTTGGGACACATTGCCTACAGCACTAAGCGGACTGTTGAGTGCAGCTGACGTTACCTTTTTCATAGCAAGATTTACTTGATGACGAAACAGTGTGTGGACTTATTCTGGCACAAGCTCCTTATTTCTTCAGGGAGCAGCATTTGGAGTGGCACTGCCCCTGCCCTACCCCATGTTACGGTCCTCATAGCACTAATCATTATCTATCACTTTTAAAAAATGTATTTCATGTGTTCACTCTCCTAAAATGTAAGCCCTGCAAAGAGAGGGCATTTGTCTTGCTCAACAGCGTAACCCCGGTCAGGACTCGCTATGCAGTTTGCAGGACCCAGCGCAAAATGGAAACACGGGGCCCTGTGCTCAGAAACTATTAAGAATTTCAAGATGGTGGCAGCAGAGCATTAAACCAAGAATGGGCCCCTGAGCTGGCCCCAGCCTGATACCGTGACATCACCAGGTATCAGGAGGACCCAGTAAATGTGTGCTGATTACTCTGCTCAGCACCCACCACGTGCCAGCCACTGCCTCTCAGCTTGAGAAAAAGCACCATGTAGCCCTGACTCTTGGGTCTCCAACTCGGGTGACGTGACTTCCTCTCCCACTACACACAGTTGGACTTCTTCATTTTCTAAACTTCAGGATTGTGAGGAGGGTCCTTGGAGGAGGCAGAGGCATTTCTGTTGCATCAGAGGTTTGCATACACCATTTTTAATCCAAAAGTTAATGTTCAGTAAATAAACCAGATGAATGCAGGCCCTGAGTTGGTTCTGCTAGGCACCGCCTCCCCAGTGCCGCGCTGAGATGAGGTAACGCTGGAGGAACCCTGGTGCTCTGCTGTCACCCCAGAGAAATAACTGATTGAGCCCGTATGTGTGCATTTCCCCTACGTTCCAAAGGACACCACCAGTCCCAAAGCGACCAGGGAGAAGGGTGGGTGGCCAGCCTTTGGTTCTCGTGAGCTGCAAAGCCCCAAGTAGAAGGCACGTGTCTTGCGCCTAGAGCCCCTGGCCCTAAGAGACCAGGGAGCTTCCCACAGCTCCTCTGAGCCCCCGCCCCGCCTGCACCGCACCTGGATGTTGCCCTGGGCTTCATGCAGGCAGTGCAGAGCGAGCTCCAGGTTGGTGCCCCCGCCCGGCATCACGCTGGAGCAGGCCACGTTGCAGAGCTCGGTCACTGTTTCCAGCAGGCAGCCCGGCAGCGAGAAGGAGAGGAGACACAGAGGGTCAGCAAGTGCCAGAGAGGAAACCTCCCCAACAGCACAGATGGGGTGGGGGGCTCCTGTCACCATCTCCCTCACCTCTCTGTTACAAGCAGGCTGAGGGAAGGGAGCGACAAGGAGGATGGGCAGAAACCCTGCTCCTGGCACCTGCTCTGGATGGCCTGGCCAGCTACTGGGTGAGAGGAGAGGTGGGGCAAGGGACTGCAGCACAGCAAAGCAGTCCTGCGCTGAAGGCCAGCTCTGCCCACCCCACCCCCGCCTGGGGATCACTGCTTCTTGGTCAAGGTGAGAACTGGGAGGAGAAACCCCTTGGACATGGAGGAGGGCTCTCGGGAACCTGGCCCCAAAGTCTCAGTCACCCCTATCCTGCGTCTTCGGGTTGGTCATCACATCTCCCCATGGCTTCCAGACCAGAGTAGCTACATGCTCGTCACTTCCAGCCAGTGATCTGTCCTGGAGCTCTGGGATCTCAGCCTGAAACTGGCTCCCTATGTTGATGTGTCTGAAATGAGGCCACACACACGGACATAAAAGGTATATGTGTGTGACCAAGATGGGAAATACAAGAGAGATGTGTGGTGAGCCCTGCTCAGCAGGGCTGTGGAACCCACCTTTTGGCCATCTCTCAGACACAGGGAGTGCTCATCAGCCCAGCAGACACGCCACTGGTATTCCAGAGACCTCTTGAGGGATACTTCCTTCCTTCCTCCAATTTGCTTTTTCGCCAGATTTCTGGCTTCAGGCGTTTGGGGTCTAGGACAGGGGAGGTATGTGCTGATACCTGGCATTCTTCTGTATCCAAGGGAACATCCAAGCTACAAAACAGTATCTCACTGCGCCATCACCAATTCTATCTAGAACCCCAGGGTGCTGGGCATTCTGTCTGCAGACATCCAACTATGGTATGTCTGGACAGAAGGAATATTGGGGAAACACCTGGAAAAATCCACCACTTCTCTCCTAGAGAGGTTCTGGGTCTAGACCTGACTTTCCCGTGATGAAGGCTCCCTTGGGAAAAACCGACACTGGAATGCAAGGAGGGTAAAAGCATCCCCACGTTGCAAGGACCCTCAGGTTCTAAGTCTGTTCCAACTCACGGTTCAGTGCTGATCTTGCTGTTGTCCTTCACCACACTGATGCCAAAAGAGCCGTCCATGTGATCTGGAAAACACCCAAAGAAGAGCCTCAAGGAGACTGGCTACAACTGACCCATGAGGCCCTTTTTGCCTGCCTTTCCAGAGCAGCTAAAAGCAGGCTCTTCAAGATTGCATGGTATACACACACTACTGTATATAAAATAGATAATCAACAAGGACCTACTGTATAGCACAGGGAACTATACTCAATGCTCTGTAATAACCTCTATGGGAAAAGAATCTAAAAAACAATAGATATGTGATTATGTATAACAAAATCACTTTGCTGTATACCTGAAACTAACACATTGTAAATCAACTCTAATCCAATATAAAATTGAAAATTGGAAAAAAAAGATTGCATGGTATGGAGTTTCCTCAAAAATTAAAAGTAGGACTACCATATCATGCAGCAAACCCACTTCTGGGTATTCATCCAAAAGAACTGCAGTCAAGACCTCAAAAAGATATCTCAACTCCCATGTTCACTCCAGCACCATTCATAATAGCCAAGATGTGGAAACAACCTAAATGTCCACTGACAGATGAGCACATAAAGGTAATGTGACATCAACATACAATGAAATACCATTTAGCCTTAAAAAGAAATTCTGCAATATGCAACAACATGGATGACCATTGAGGACATTATACTAAGTGACATAAGCCAGTCACAGAAAGAGAAATACTGCATGACTCCACTTATATAACGTATCTAAAGTAGTTGAATTCATATTGATAGAATCAAAGAGTGGAATAGGGGTTACCAGGGGTTGGGGCAGTGGGAAATGGGAGGTTACTAATCAATGGGCATAAAGTTTCAATTAATCAAGCTCTAGAAATCTGCTGTATAACATTGTACCTATAGTCAACAATACTGTATTGCACACTTAAATCTTTGTTAAAAGGGCAGATCACAGATTAACTGTTCACATCACAATAAAATAAAATAAAAAGATTGCATGGAAGTGGGATAAGACTTCTGAAAATGTAGAGTAAGGAACTCGGCAAAACAACAGATTTACTGACAAAAATCATTGAAAAAGAAAAAAAAAAGAACAGTAAGCTAAAGTCTCTGCACGTTGTCCCAAAGGCATACAGCATTTTAAGAAATACTCATTCAAGAAAACCTACTAAATCTCGGGAAGAACAGTGAGAGTCTGTGGCACTGGAGCCATGGCCCACCCCCTTACCCACCTAGCCCCCAGCTCTTTGTAAAGGAAGCTCTACCCAGGTAGGTGCAGCCAAGGAGATGGGGGCTGCTTCTTCCCCTGGCTCCCATGCTTAAAGAATTAAAGCAAGATAAAATAAAAATTTGTCATCAAAGAGAAAATGCCATCAAGAGATGGAAATTATTTTTTAAAAAGATACAAATGTGGACTTCCCTGGCGGTCCAGTGGTTAAGACTCCACGCTTCCACTGCAGGGGGCATGGGTGTGATCCCTAGTAGAGGAAGTAAGATCCTGCATGCTGTGCGATGCAGCCAAAAAAAAGAAGAACCAAATGGAAATAGTTCAGGGGTTAAAAAAGTACAATAACCAAAATACGGCTCAACAGTAGATCTGAGCTGGCAGAAGAAACGATCAGCAAACCTGAAGATAGAACAATGGAGACTATGAAATCTGAAGAACAGAGAGAAAAAAATATAGGAAAGTGAAGAGAGCCTCAGAGAAATGTGAGATGTCATTACATGCAACAATATATATGTATTGGGAGTACCAGAAAGAGGGGAGAAAGGGACAGAATATTTAAAGTATTAATGGCTGAAAATTTCCCAACGTTGATGAAAAACAATATGTATATCCAGCAAACTCTACAAACTCCAACAAAGATTAAACACAAAGAGCTCTACATCCAGACATAACATAGGCAAAATGTGGAAAGCAAAAATAAAGATAAGATCTTGAAAGCAAAAAGGGAAAAACAATTTGTTACATACAAGGGCACTACAGTAAAATTAACAGCTAACTTTTTAAGAGAAACGATGTAGGTTACAAGGCAATGGGATAATATATTCAAATTACTGAAAGTAAAAAAGTGTTAACCAAGTATCTTATATTCAGCAAATTATCTTGCAAAAATGAAGGTAAAATAAAGACACTCCCAGATAAATAAAAACTGAGGATACCTGTTGCTGGCAGACCTGCCTTACAAGAAATATTAAAGGTGAAATATTATTCAGCCCGCAAAAAGGAACAAAGTACTGATACATACTGCAACTTGGATGAAACCTAAAAACATCATGCTAACTAAAAGAAGGCATTCATAAAGGACCACATACTGTATGATTCCACTCATATGAAATATGCAGAATAGCCACATCGATAGAGACAAAGTAGATTAGTCGTTACCCACGGCTGGGGATGGGGAGGATGGAAAGGAGGGACTGCTAATAAGTACAGGGCTTCTTTTGGGGATGATGAAAATTTCTGAAAACTGATGGTAGTGATGGTTGCACAGCTCTGTGAATATACTAAAAACCAGTGAATTCTATACTTTAAAGGGATGAATTGTATGGTATGTGAATTATATATCCCTAATAAAAATAAATAGTAAAGAAAGTCCTTCAGATTGAAAGCAAATGACATCAGATGGTAACTTGAATCCAAACCAAAAAAAAAAAAAAAAAGCGAAGCGCTAGTAAATATGGGTAACTATAAAAATCACTAGGATTACATATTTCTTTTCTTTTTTTAATGGCCTTAAAAATAACTGCATAAAACAATATGTATTGTGGGCCTGTAACATATAGAAATATAATATATGTGACAGTAACTGCACAAGGAGCACAGCTGCATTGGAGTAAAAGAATATCACCTCAGACAGTAACTCAAATCCACAAGAATAAATGAAGAGATCAGAAATGCTAAATAAGAAGGTTAATATAACAACCTCTATAAATCATGCTTGCTTTCCTTTATCCGCTCAGTGTTTTTACACAAAATAAAATTATATAAAGCAATAAACATGACCAGTACGGTATTACTGGGTCTCTCACATATAATAGCAAAAGAGTTAGAAGGAATAGAGCTAGATAGGAGCAGTGTTTCTATATTTCACTGTTAATGAGTTATTACACATCCTAACAGATTCTGATAAGACATATATTTTAAGTCCTAGAGCAACCACTAAGAAATGACTAAGAAACATTGAAAAATTAATGGAATTAAAATGTCACACTAGAAAATACTCACTTAATACAAAAGAAAGCAGGAAAGGAGGAACAGAGGGAGAAAAAGACATGTAACGTATAGAAAATAAAAAGCAAAATGGCAGATGTAAATCCAACCATATCAATATAACATTAAACAAGAATGGATTAAACAAACCAATCAAAAGGCAGAGTTTGTAAGACTGGATAAAAAACACATGATCCACCTAATGGTGTCTAGAGGTAACATGCTTTATTTTCAAAGACACAAATAGGCTGAAAGTAAAAGAAGAGAAAAATATATACCAAGCAAACAACAACCAAAAAAGAGAATGGAATGGCTATACTAATGTCAGGCACATTAGACTTTAAAACCAAAAATATTACTAGAGATAATGATAAAATTATTGTAATAATGACAAATGATGTCACAATCACATCCTAATGATAAAAGGTCAAGCCGTGAGGAAGATGTGACAATTACAAACATATACACACCTACAAACAGACCCCCAAAATACACCAAGCAACAAACGACAGAACTGAAGGATGAAATCAACCATTAAAAAATAATAGTTGGAGATTTCAATACTTTCAACAGTGGATAGGGCAACTAGGCAGAAGATCAACAAGGAAATTGAAACTAACTAGACAAAACAGACAAAATACAGCATTCCACCAAACATCAGTAGAATACATTCTTCTCAAATTCACATGGAACATTCTTCAAGACAGACCGGATTCTAGCCCATATAACATGCCTCAATAAATTTTAAATTTTAAAATAAATTTAAGGGAATTCCCTGGCGGTCCAGTCATTAGGACTCCACGCTTCCGCTGCAGGGGGCATGGGTTCGACCCCTGGTGGGGGAACTAAGATCCTGCAAACCGCACAGCACAGCCAAAATAAATAAATAAATAAATAAAATAAATTAAATTGAAAAAGAAACAACGTATGTACTCTGACCAAAAGAGAATTAGATTACAAATCAATAAAAGGCAGCAATTTGGAAAATTCACAAATATGTGAAAATTAAGCAACACACTCTTTAACAGTCAGTGTATTAAACAGGAAGTGGAATGATAAATTAGAAAATACTTTAGCTGAATGAATATAAAAACACAACATAGGGCCTCCCTGGTGGCGCAGTGGTTGAGAGTCCGCCTGCCGATGCAGGGGATACGGGTTCGTGCCCCGGTCTGGGAGGATCCCATATGCCGCGGAGCGGCTGGGCCCGTGAGCCGTGGCCGCTGGGCCTGCGCATACGGAGCCTGCGCATCCGGGGCCTGTGCTCCGCAACGGGGGAGGCCGCAACAGTGAGAGGCCCGCATACCACAAAAAGAAAAAAAAAAAAAAAAAGACATACTAAAACTTACAAAATGTAGCTAAAGCAATGTTCAGAAGGAAATCTATAGCTGTAAAATATCTGTATTAAAAAAGAAGAAACATCTCAAATCATTTATGGTCAACTGACTTTCCACAAAGGTAGCAAGACAGGGCTTCCCTGGTGGCGCAGTGGTTGAGAGTCTGCCTGCCGATGCAGGGGACATGGTTTCGTGCCCCGGTCTGGGAAGATCTCACATGCCGCGGAGTGGCTGGGCCCGTGAGCCATGGCTGCTGAGCCTGAGTATCCGGAGCCTGTGCTCCAAAACGGGTGAGGCCACAAACAGTGAGAGGCCCACGTACCACAAAACAAACAAACAAACAAACACCTCACAATGAGCTACCACTTCACACCCACTAGGATGGGTGTAATAAAAAAGACAGCTAAGAAGTGTGAGCAAGGATGTGGAGAAACTGCAACTTTCATACAATGCTGGTGGAAATTTAATATGACCCGGCCATTTTGCAAAGCAGTCTGGCAGTTCCTTAAATGGTTAGACATAGTTACCCTTTGACCCAGCAATTCCACTCTGAGTTATATACCCAAGAGAAATGAGGACTTATGTCCAACAAAAACGTACACATAAATGTTCTTAACAGCACTGTTTGCAACAGCCAAAGGACACAAACAACCCAAATGCTCGTCAACTGATGAATGGATAAATAAAATGTTGTCTATCCAGAGAATTCAATATCATTCATCCATAAAAAGAAATGAAGCACTGATGCATACTACAACATGAACCTTGACAACATTATTCTAAGTGAACAACTAGACACAGAATGTCACGTATTTGATGATTCCAATTACATGAAATGTCCAGAATAGGGAGACCCGTAGAAAAAGTAGGTTGGTAGACTGGTGGTTGCCCAGGGCTGAGGAGTTGGGGGCTACAGGGCCTGTGTGTCACCGCTCGTGGATATAATCTTCTGGGGTGATGAAAATGCTCTAGAATTAGATTGTGGGATGGGTGTACAATCCTAAGAATACACTAAAAAATCACTGTACACTTTAAATGGGTGATTCATATGGCATGTGAATTATACCTCAATAAAGCTGTTTAAACAATTACTCGAAAGGGCAGGCAGAAGGGTGCTTAGGCTAAATGGCGTCTATTTTCTTTCTGGCTACAAAGTCATAAGCACCTAGAAGGCTGCTGGTCCCAGATGGTCCTGGGATAGTTCTGAACAGCAACGGGACCCCCAGAGCAGACCCAGGCGTAGGCCAGAGAGAATGGCTGGACCAAATTCTACAGGGGGCGGGGGTCTGGCCCCCCGCAGGCCCATCATGGGGCGATCAAGCTCACTCACCAAGCATGGCGCTGATGAGCCTGTCGGGACGGGCCCGGGCAGATGTGGAACAGAGAGTGTTGAAATACAGCCCAGAGCCCTCCCGGATGGGGCTGAGCATCGGGGGCGGTGTGTAGGGAGGTCACTGGGACAGTCCCTTCAGGAGGTGGTCCATCAGGAACACGGGCGAGCGCAGGCAGCTCTGGCGGCATCCTCCCGGGCCCGGCTCCCCAGACATGGAGGGCGGAGGAGGGATGAGCAGTGCCTCGGGCCGTGGGAGCTTCTTCCGCTTCCTGTGTTGGCTGCTCTCCTTGCTGTCTCTCTCTTCCCCGTCCTTCTCCTGTCCCTGGAGAAGAAGAGACTTCAGAACCACGGGGGTCACCTGAGGCCACCGGCCCCAAAGCTCAGACCTCAAGATGGCCTGAGAGTGGGAAAGGGTACTGACCAGCCAAATGCACACCCAGCATGGCCATGCCCAGAGTCCTCAGCGCAGGAAGCCGGGCAGGGCCACCACGCCTGAGCCAGACTCCAGACCCTAAGCCGGGCGACATTTGACGCTGGGGCCTTCTCAGGCACCCACCCCCACCCCAAGGAGAGGCCCTCACTCAGACCATTTTGGAAACTCATATCCGTTGTTAAAGTGACTGGCACTTAAAGTGTGGGGGCCAGACGGATGCAACAGCATGACAAAAGGAAAACCTGTTGCCCTCAAAATGACAGCAGCTCCTGGGAGACAAACAGTGGGCTCCATGCACCCTGTACCCGAGTCCAGCATGGACTTCTCCAGGTGGGGTCTTCCAGCACAGGCTGAAAAGACGACGGCTTGAGCTTGCTACACTCTCTCTTACCTCCACGCAATCTCCCCTCCTCTCTGCCCATCTTACCCCTCCTCATCCTCCGGCTCTCAGCTGCAACGCCCCCTTCCTCAGGCAGGGTCTCTGGTGCCCTTGGGGCTCCCACAGCTCCCTCTCCCAGCCCGGCCCGTTCTGGGTCGTCAGTGTCCGGGGATGGGTCTATCTACTCCGCTGGGCTGGGAGCCCCAGGAGACGGGGGCAGGCCTGTTGTGGTCGCTGCAGTGTCCCCAGCCCTGCCCAGCACAGGGCCAGACACAAAGGAAGTTCACTGGAGGTTGAATGGATGAATGAACACGCAAATCAAGCTCTTCTGGAGTCAGGATTTGGGGGCTTTTCTCACAGCTCCCACTGGCAGCTGGAAAGCAGCTGGAAGGAAGTGCACCCACCTTGCTCCCCAGGGGATGGTTCGCTGGAGCCACTGGCACCAAAACAGGGACCACCAAAGGGGCGGCGGTCATGTTGTCCAAGGACTTCCTGCCTCCCGGGGAACTCTGCCTGTGCCCTTCTGGCCTCAGCACCTGTCTTTGTGGCTTGCAAAACTCCATGCCACACACCTACACACAGAGAAGAGCCAGCCCTTTAAGAGACACAGTACGTAGGGAGCAAGGGGCCCCTCCAGAGCAGCACAGCCCCGACTCCCGGCCCCCAGCCAGGCTCCCCGCAGGAGGACGGCTCCATCCTGAGATGAATGGCAGCTTCGCGCCCCTTCACCTGCGGCTCCTGCTTCCCTCGAGGTGACGGCCACTGGTCGCTGTGAAAACACATGTGGCTGCTCAGCCCTCTCTCTGTATAAAACATCCGGCTGCAATTCTTGCAGACGTAAGTGCTCCTTGGCTCTTCCCAGTCTGTGGGACCACCACTGTGCTGGTTCCTGTGGGGAAGAAAGGGAGAATGGGACTCCGTCCCCAAACACTGATCCTCTGACAGACAGCTTTGGACGAACCCTAAAGAAATGGACATGATGCCCCCGATTCTCCGTGGCCTGGTGCTCACCCCTTCAGGAGTGAAGCATCCAGAGCTCGCTCACCCAGGGCCAGCACATCAAAGCCACCAGAGTTCTCCCGAGGGGCTTCTGAACTTACCAGCCACCCGCCATGTTCTCCTCCTTCATCGGGTGGGGGAGCCGGTAGATATTTCCACCCTGAAGACGAAAATACATCTGAGCCAACATATCAGAAATGAGATGCAAGAGTGAAAACTATAAGACTTGGAAGAAAACACAGGTATAATTCTTGGTGACCCTGGAGTAAGCAGTGGTTTCTTGGATGACTCCAAAACCAAACAAAAGACAGACGTATTGGACTTCATCAAAACTTACAACTTCTGTGCTTCAAAGGACATCATCAAGAAGTGAAAAGACAGAATAAGAGAAAAAAGTTGCAAATCATGTATCTGATAAGGGACTATGTATATTTCTGTATCAGTGATACATAATGAACTCTCACAGCTCAAAAATAAAATCACAACCCAATTTAAAAATGGGCAAAGGGTCTGAATAGACACTTACCCAAAGAGGATATACAAATGGCCATTAAAAGATGCTCAGGATTATTAGCCATCGGGGAAATGCAAATTAAACTATAATGAGATTATCATTTCCCACCCACTAAGGTGAACCAACTGGACAAGAACAAGTGTTGGTGAGGATGCAGAGAAACTGCAGGCCTCATACACTCTGGGTAGGGATATAAAACAGCACAGCTTTTTGGGAAAGTCTGGCACTTCCTCCAATAGAATTACCCTAGAGCCCAGCAATTCCCCTCCAAGGTATTTCCCAAGAGAAATGAAAACATATGTCTAAACAATAATCTGTACACAAATGTTCATAGCACCGTTATCACAATGGCCAAGAAGGGAAAACAACCCAAATATCTATCATCTGATGAATGGATAAATAAAATGTGGTGTTTCCATACAATGCACAAGTTACCAGCGATAAAAAGGAGTGAAGTTCTGACCCGTGCTACAGCACAGAGGAACTCTGAGAACATCAGGTTAAGTGAAAGAAGCAAAAGACACAAAAGGCCACGCAGCGTTAGGATTCCCGTCACATGAAGTGTCCAGAATAGGCAAATCCATGGAGACAGAAAGTAGATGCATGGTTGCCAGGGGCTGGGAGGGATGGAGAGATTGCGGGTGACAACCAACGGTGTGGGGTTTCTTTTTGCGGTGATGAAAGTGTATTGGCAAAGAGTGGCGATGCGAGCACGACCTCGTAAACAAACTAAAAACTACTGGATGGTGCACTTCAAGATGGCGAATTAGATGGCACGTGAATATTAAAGCTGTGGAAAAAAAAAAAAGAGGAGGAGGTAGCTGTGGTGCGACAGGAAGGATGCTGGACCTCGGAACATCACGAAGAGACGTGGCCAAGCTCTCTGCGCCCAGGACCTCGTGGGCACGATGTGGGAGGACCCAAGCTGCTCCAAAAGGGCGGACCAGTGCCAGGCCTGCAGTAGGGGCCAAGTCGGACTTGTGGACCTGTGATTCACAACCAGAATAGACACAGCATTTCACGTACAAATATCAAGGGTAAAGGAGCTCTGCCTTTACATTCTCTGAAGAAGTGAAGGAGGCAAATCCAAAAGGAAGCGAAAGGCAGAAAGAAAGCAAATAGAAAAAGCTTAGTGAAGAAACATGATGCAAAGTGTCTCTGACAACTCTAAAGCCCTGTTCTGTTGTGTGTGTGTGTGTGTTGCAGGGTGGAGGGTGATGGGAGGAACCATCCCTTCTCTGGAACTTCATTCGCCCCTCTGTAAACAAACTGCATCTGAGGATTTGCTGAGGTTAAATACAGTGCCTGGACAAGTCAGAAACACGGACACAGGTAAGGACGAGACTCTGCCCCCCGCATGGTCAGGTCCCGTGAGAGGGCCCTGGTACCTGGATCCTGTTGAGTATCATCAGCTTGGACTTGGAGTCCCAGGGGGGATCCGCTGGAGGCCCGGCCAACGACGAGAAGGAGGCCATGGCTACCTGGCTTGGAGAAGCTGCACAGCAAATATCCACTTTCACTTTCTCCTTCCGGAAGTGCTGGACCCCGGAGTTGCCAGAGAAGAGCCTGTAGCCTCCGCCCCAGGAGCAGGCCGGGCCCTCTCCACCTTTTGTGGCCCCGGAAGCCGTGCCATTCTCAGCCTGGGCCTGCTTCCCTGGGAGGTGGGCTCTGGATGGCTCCTCCCCTCCTAACTGGGTCTGATGCAGGCCCCGAGGGAGAAGATGTCCCTAGGTCCAAGGTCCCTTTCGAGGATCGCAACTGCTTGGCCAGAGAGGAGATGTCTGGGTTTCCAGGAGGGTCCAGGGACGCCGCCGTGGGGGCAGGTGGAGCAGCAGCCACTTTTGGTCTTCCCTTTGGGTCCTGGCTCACGCTGCTGGGGGAGGGCTCTGTGGGTAAAGCGGGTGTGGATTTTCTCCTGCGGTCTAGGGACCCCTCTGGATCAGGGTTCACGGGGCCAGCATGGAGAGAGTCAACAGTGGGTGCCACAGGTGGGGGTTGCTGTGGCCACGGCCCCTGCAGTGACTTCAGGGCAACTTGCTTGCCGTCGGGTGTGGGAAGCTGGGAGGAGGCGGCGGCCACCTGCGTGTGGGAGAAGATCCGCTGGGACTTGGTGATCATCTGGAACACCTGCATCTGCTCGTGGCTCACCAGAGACTCCTGAGCCTTCAGGACCAGCTGCTGGAAGAGCGGTGTGGCATCCGACGGGAGGCCGCTGGACTTCTGGCCATCCTGGGGGCCAGGCTCACCAGGGTTCTGCCGCGAGAAGGAGTCGCAGTCGAACTTGCTCTTCTTGGAAGCCCAGGAGTCGTCTTCCCCGCTGGTGCTGACGTATCTGGGGTCGCCCGAGGCCTCCCCCTGGGCCTTCAGGAGCGTGGGAGGGAAAGACGGCGTGTCCTCCAGACCGGTGCACTGGCTGGGTGAGGGCTCCCCAGCAGGGGAGTCGCTGCTGAGCCCGGGGCCCGGCTCGGAGCCCTCCCGGGACGGCACTGCAGAGGGCTTGTGGACGACAAACATACTGTTTCCTTTGCTCTTAGGGCAGCCCGACAGGTTTCAGAGCCACTGGAAACTGTGGCTTGATGGCTGGGAACTGGCGGGGACAGTCTGGCCATGGAACAGAGGCAGGCAGGCGGGCAGGGAGCGCCCTCGGGCCAGCCCTCCAGGGATGACGGGGGCTGGAGCAGCGGCAGCTCCGGCTCGGCTGGGTCGGGGCCGCTGTTCTCCGCTGCCCGTGAGTGGACGGCTGTGAACACGTCCGTGCCCGGCTCCTTCCGTGGGGGCCGGGGATCCTCGGGAACACCTCAGTGCCCAGGGCTCCTGGGGCCGCCGGGGTGCTGGCTGGGCCGCAGGAGGAGGACCCTGACGAGGGCAGGGAGGAACAGGCCGTGATCCTCCCTTCGCCGCTGTCTGAAGGCCCTCCCAGGGCTGGCCCGGGAGAAGGGATCGTCTGGCAGATGCTGCTGCTCACGATACAGCGCAGGAGGTCTCGGTTGGACAAGAGGGAGATGGGGGATGGGGCTTCCGGGGGCACCAGGGACCACAGGCTCGCGGGTGCGGGCTGGCAGGCCACCTCGTGCACACGGGGTGAGTTCCCGCAGGGCTCCTCCTCCGGAGGGACCTCCTTGAGGATGCACAGGCCGTGCTGGACCTCGTAGTGCTGGCGCACGGAGCGGTAGTCGCTGTAGCTCTTGCTGCAGCCCTGCTCAATGCACACAAAGGGCTTGGACTTCTGGTGGGTGAGCGTGTGCCCAGTCCTGGAATCACATGAGGAGAAAGTTAGTGGGTGTCTCGGCGTGGGTCACTAACTGCAGGAACCCAGGCGTGTCCCCAGGGGGCAGCAGCATCGCAACTCAGAAACTGTGCTCAGACCCTATGAGGAAAGACCCCTGCTATGGCCAAAGCCTTCTGGAAGGGGGAGCTCTTGCCCTCACCCCTAAGCAAACCCCTAATCTGAGATTAAAAACATCAGTGGGAGTCAAGTCAGAGTTCCCCAAAGTGGGTTCCTAAGGAACACCAGGCTCCAGAGTTGCTCCCTGAGGACTTGGGCTCAGCTGGCAAATAAGTTTGGGAAAAACACTCTTTACTTCTTGGAGGTTCCTAGGAGCAAACTGAAAAGCCACAGAGCAGATAACGAGAGATCTGTTGAACTTTCCATGTCTCTCAAACTTATTTGCCCACAAAACCATGTTTTTAAAATAGACCCTTTTAGCATCCCCGAGAAGCAGAGAACCAGAGTTCTGAGAACAAACTTAAGGAAACGCTAACTTGGGGATGATCCTTCCTTGAACAAAGGAGTCTTTACCTTCCCACAGGAGTCCTCTAGACAGCGACCTGGGAGCCCCACAGCAACAACAACAAAAAGCCAAATGCGCCTATAATGTCTGCAAATATAAAAGAATGCAAGTATGTAGTATATTTACATCATACGTATACCTGCATTAATATATTATAAATATAAACAAATGGGTAAATCACCCTCTGGGTTCCCAACAATCCTACTCCGGATGGTTCTAATCAATTGGACCCAGTAAATAATGAAACCCTTTCCCAAGCGTGGACCCTTGGCCTCCATCTGAGGGAAGCAGCAGAGAGGGCATCTGGAGACCCACTTTCTAGCCCTAACTGTTACCAGCTTGTGACAGGAGTAAATCATTTCCCATCCTTAATGGCGAGAGGGGAGAGGATACAATGAAAGCGGGATTCATCGAAGCCTCAGTAAAGGCTGGGCGAGCTGTAAACATGCAAGGGATCGTCCTCTCCCACTTACGAGTCTCTCAGTTTGAAAGTCTGTCTCTTCTCCCTCGGCAGCAAGAAAAGCTTATCATTTCTAAGACATGAAGAACAAACGGAATTCTGCTCCTCTTACACTGAGCTTGCTTTTTAAAGTCAAATTTTGAAAAAAAATCGAGTTAATAAAAGGGGGAATTGAAACAGGAAAAAAGAGAGTGAACACTGCATTGCCATGTTCTAGAAACAGGCATTTCAGAACCCCTCACGCCCTGGTGTTATCCCAACATATATTCCTCATGGAGTGCATATCTGTTCTGCTCAGACACCTACCAGGGACTCTGAAACTTTCTCTACGCAGTTAGCCCAACTCCCTCCATGACAAAATTGCCTCTGGAGTGTGTTTTTAAAGCACATGGGTCCTGTCTGCAAATCGCAGCGGCGCTCTCCTCACTGGAGTGAATCTGGAGGCTGGGGAGGGCGGGCTGTCCGGGGCAGTGTAGGCCCTGCCCCCCGCCCCCACCAAACACTGGCCGTGGGAGGAGCACAGGTCGCACACACCTGGGACACCCGACGGTGCGGGGCGGTGCAGGTGGATGGGAGGGGATGCAAAAGAACCGGGAACACGCCCAGCCCCCAGCAGCCCCCTGAACAGACATCCCGACCAGACTCCTACATACAGGTGGTCCTGACGCTTAAAGGCCTTGCTGCAGATTTTGCACACGTGTCTCCTCTCCTGGCTGTGCGTCAGGTAGTGCTTGCTGAGAGGACTGGCGCTGCTGAACACCTTCCCGCAGAGGCTGCGGTCCAGGAGTGGGTTCTGAGGGGACCTGTGCTGCCGCTTTCCTCTCCTTGTGCTCCCAGACGTGGCCCTGCCTCCTTCGTTAGCCTCTTTGGGCACCTTGAGCACGCCTAGCCCCAGGTCTAGACAGAGGGAGAAAGCACAGGTTATGACATCTGGGGACATCGGAGCCCGGGCCGAAGCACTCTACCACCCTCAGACCAACTTCAGCAGCTGAGTCCAACTCAGGGAGTTGGCCGAGAACCCCAACTTCAGCAGCTTCACTCGCAGAGAAGACCAGGCTTAGCACCAGGTGAGGGGGAGAAGGGACCCTGGTCAAGCCACACCTCCAGGGCGGCACCCAATCTTGAAGCCACACTTGGGGGGTAAGGGAGGGGACAGCAACAGTCTGAGAGCTTCCAGGACAGAGTGACTCGACAGGCAGGACTTCATGACGGTAACATCAACAGCACACTTGCAAGTGCAATCCAGAAATGCACAATGCAAAATCTTAGAAAAGTTTAAGTCCTTTCTCCCAGCCAATTCCACTCTGGTTTTTTAATTAAGGAAATTAAGGCCGATCTGTACAAATTAACGGAGATCTTGCAGTGAACTGCAAGCGAGTTAACTGCAGCATTGTTTTTCCTGGTGAAATGTGAGAAACCACCTAATAACTGACACGAGGGCAGGTGGGTGACTGCATTCTGGTCTCAATGGCGCAGGCATTTCAGATACAACTGTAGGAGAATATCCATTGACGTGAAAGGATGTTCATGCTGTACCACTAAGTGCCGTGCCACTAACAAGAGGATTGTTGAAAAACGGAATGACCTAGTCTTTAAAAGGGAAAAATAAATTTGAATAGAAACAAACAGAATGGGATTGATTGGTAGCATCATGGATCAACTTAATTTTCCTTTCCCTATATATCTGAATTTTCCATGTTTCTCTACTCCTTGGGTAAATGAGTAGTTTTTTTTTATAATTTCATTTTTGATTTTTTTTCTTTGACCCATGAGTTAGTTTAGAAGAGTGTTCTTTAGTTTCCAAATACTTGAAGACTTTTTTCTCTTATTTCTTTTACTTATTTATTTATTTTTGGCTGCATTGGGTCTTCATTGCTGTGCGTGGGCTTTCTCTAGTTGCGGCGAGTGGGGGCTACTCTTCGTTGCAGTGCGCGGGCTTCTCGTTGCAGTGGCTTCTCTTGTTGCAGAGCATGGGCTCTAGGCGTGCGGGCTTCAGTAGTTGTGGCTTGCGGGCCCTAGAGCGCAGGCTCACTAGTGGCGCATGGGCTTAGTTGCTCCGTGGCATGTGGGATCTTCCCGGACCAGGGCTCGAACCCGTGTCCCCTGCATTGGCAGGCAATTCTTAACCACTGTGCCACCAGGTTTTGATCCATCGCCTGGTCAAGTATCAGTGGGTTTTCCATGCCCTTGGCATAATTATTACTCATGGAATATTTGCTCTCAAATGCATGTATAGATTACACACTCGTGTCCTGGATTGCCATCCCGGAAAGCATTTAAGAAACATCAGGTTCGGGACTTCCTTGGTGGTGCAGTGGTTGGGAGTCTGCCTGCCGATGCAGGGCCCTGGTCTGGGAAGATCCCACATGTCGCAGAGCAACTAGGCCCGTGAGCCACAACTACTGAGCCTGGGCGTCTGGAGCTTGTGCTCCGCAACGAGAGGCCGTGACGGTGAGAGGTCCGCGCACCGCGATGAAGAGTGGCCCCCGCTTGCCGCAACTAAAGAAAGCAATCGCACAGAAACGAAGGCCCAACACAGCAAAACAACAACAACAAGAAAAAGTTAAAGGGCATTAAAAACAAACCAACCAGATATATGTGGGTAGGCATTTTCCATCCCAGTTACAGAATGAGAAAACTGAGACTCAAACAGGGAAAATGACTTGCCCAAGGTGGCAAAGGAAGGAAGAAGAGCCAGGCTGTAGATTCTGGTTCATCTGATGCCAGAGTCCTTTCCCCAACCACAGTGCCCGCACCGCTTCCAACTCAACTTCCTCCTCTGCTCCTCCTCCCTCCCCGTCTTTTCAGATGGACTGAACTGAAACCTGGCCCTTCTGTGAAGCCTCCTGACACCAGCGTTTGCCCTGCTCCCCTAGCCAGTCCCTCCGAAGGCAGCACACAGTTACAGACACAATCACGCCTTTAAGCCATCAATCCTCTGAGGTGTCCCTCTTCCTCATCTCAGTTATTAATAGCATCTACTCAGTTGCTCAAACCCCAGCCTGCCCTGCCAACCTCCATCTGTCCTTTTCCTTACCAGCTCTCCCTGTGATGTGTGACCCGTCAGCATGTCTGAATCTACTTCTAACATGATCCCTAATCCTTGCGCTTCTGGCCTCTTCACTGCTACTCCAGCCCAGGCCACCATCTCCGCTGAGAGCCTTCCAGCTACTCTCCAGGATTCCCGCCTTGCCGCCCACGGCACCCTCACAGCAGCTAGAGCTTTGCACAGCCTCCCCTGGTTCCCGTGGCAGAGTCTGTGCTTTGCCGCACCGTGGCCTGGAAGTGGGTCTCAGCCTCAGCAGCCTCCTCAGTGTGGCTTCCCACCCCCGCGCCATCCACCTGCCAGCGTCTGCCACTCCCTGTCACTCCCTCGGACTTGGCCCCCTGCTGTACTTTCCTCATGTCGCTTTGTGGTGGACACAAGGTGTGACTCCCCAGTGGCTGTTTCTGCTTCCTCTTCTTTTCCTGGCAAATGGGATTCCAGTTTGGATCGGGTGACAAGAAATTTGAGGGAACACACTGGTTCTCCCCAGTCCTGGAACTGGGGAGAACCAGGGGGGAACACAACTTACGCTTTTGCCCTGGAGACAAATCTTGAGGGTCCGGGATAACGGTGGCCACTTCCCTTTCCACTGCCACGGATCAGTTTAGAAAGAGCACGGGCTACAGTTCTGGCCGAGGAGACGTGAGGGGCGTTCTGTTGGGCGCTGCTACAAGCTTTCCTCACTTTTAAAAAGGGCAACAAGGAAGGGAGGGAGCTGCTCTCTGCCCTGCACCCTCCGAAGGTTTGGGTGCTCCGCGTACAAGAGGGGATTCTTGCTGCTGCTGCTGCAGCCGACTTGCAGACGCTGGCCACTGCTGGCAGGCCTTGACTTCACCGTGGAGCCACTGGCACCACCACGTGTCCTGAGAGCTTAAACCTACGCCGACTCCTCTGTTATTACGGCCCGAAGCATACGCACTATAGATATCTAAACTCACCTTTTTGCTGCTTTATCACTCCTACCTTCCCGCTCCTAAAATGTAAGCTCTGTGAGGGGAGGGGCCTGTCCCTCCATCACTATGTCCCCATCACGTGGACTGGGCATTGTCTGGCACAGCTACAGCAGGTGCTTGATGAATGCTGGCTGCATTCATGCATGAGGGTCCTCCAGGGCAGGGACTCAGTCACTGTGGCTTCTGGGAGCGGCAGGGGCTCAAAAGCCTTCGCTGGATCAACAGGCAGGGAAGCCAGAAGACAGCTTCTTAAGAAACAAATTTAATACTATATACAAGGGAAAACGTACAGAAACAACAAAGGAGACGCAACAGGGCTGGAGGTGCCCATCCCAACTAGCTGCCCACGCAGAGGGCCGATGCCAGCCCCTAGCTCGCCCTCCTCCTCCTACAGTTGGAAGGGCTCCACGGGCCACCTTGCCCTGGCGGTGGGATCCACGTGGTCCTGAAGCCGGTGCCACTTCATGTGGGCATTCCGACCCTTGATCTTGCCAAACACCCTGAGGAGGCACCAGAGGACACAGGGGTCAGAGCAGGGGGAGGCGGGTAGCCCTGAGGGGGGCACCCCAGAGGGCTGAGGGCAGGCGGTGTGGGAGCATCCAGGGAAAGGGCGGTACCTCTCACACTCCCGGCAGGGAAAGAAGCCCTGGCCCTTGCTGCTCCCCGGCAGCTCAGGGGTCCGCTTCGAGCCGGTGTTTGGGCTGGAGTTGGGGATGGACTCCCTCCTGTAACTCTCAGTAGTCCTCTGTAATTCGGGGGTGGGACGGTGGCTGGGTTTCCTCCGAGGGCTACGAGTGACCTGCACAGGGGGCAGAGGTGATGAAAGGGTGCTGACCGCCCCGCCGCCCTTCTAAGGGAGAAGCAGGTGTCCAGAGCGTCCAGACGTCGTGGGGTGCACCCCCCCACCGCCAGCCAGCTTGGATGGGCACCGGGCATCCAGATCCGTGCTGAACTCCTGAAGCCCTATCCCGAGACCCTCTACCTTCGCTTCTGTCCTGTCTGCTTCACCCAGCTCTCTCTTGACCCTCTTTTCCGGCACTGGGGCTCGGCCGCAGTCAAACTTGTTCATTTTCTTCTGCATGTAGTAGAACTCGACACACTGGGCTACTGTTTTTGTCTGGACCTAGTGGAGGAAGACAGAAACCGGCTAAGGACAGTGCCTCAGGAGTAGCAGTGAGTATGGCCTTGACGCCCTAAATCCCCTCCCCATGGGGCCAGCCGCCACTTTTTGAAAGCCCTCCTGAAACGTTTCTCCCCTACGGCTTGGTATGCTCCACTGCTACGGGGGACAGAGAATCACAAAGTCCTCCTGGGGATGAATGAGTTCAGAGAGAAGCCACCAGAGTCAACACCATCTAAGCTCTGCACGCTCTGAGCCACAAGGCTGGCCCGGGAAGGCTTCTCTCCAGGAAAACGCACACACGGTACACACGAGGACGCTCACTGTGACATCATGTGGAGCCACATGTCTACCGACTGGGACTAATTAAACCAGAGTGTCCTTACGGGGTGGATACCTCATAGCCTTATGTGACAGCTAGGCAGAGCCCTCCAAAAAACTGAAGAGGAAGGAATACTTCCCAACTCAGTCCGTAAGTTCAACATTTCTCTGATACCAAAGCCAGACAAAGATATTACAAGGAAAGAAGCCTACAGACCAATGTCCCTCATGAACATAGATGAAAATTTTTAAACAAAACTTTAACGAACAGAATCCAACAATATATATATGTGTATATATATATATACGTGTATATATGTGTGTGTATATATATATATATATATATATATATATATATATATATATATGTATGTATATATGTATATATATATATAAAGGACAATATACCATGACTAAGTGGAGCTCATCCCAGAAACGTGAGGTTGGTTTAACAATCGAAAATCAATGTAATTCATCATATTAAACTTAAAAAAGAGAAATCATATGAGCATCTTGATAGGTGCAGAAAAAGCATTTGATACAATCCAATGTCCATTCCTGATGGAAACTCTCAGCACAATAGGAATAGAAGGAACTTCTCTTCAACCTGATAAATGAGACCTACAAAATCCCTACAGCTAACGGTGGAGTGGTTTCCCCTCAAATATCATGAACAACACAAGGATTTCCACTCTCACCACTTCTACTCAATACTGTACTGGTGGTTCTAGAGTGCAAAAAAGGCAAAAAAAAAAAAAAGTAAAGGCATCCAGGTTGGAAAGGAAGAAAGAAAAGTGTCTTTATTTGCAGATGATGTGACTGTCTATGTAGAAAATTCAGTGGAATCCACAAAAAAGTTACCAAAACTAGTAAGTTAGTTTGGCAACATTTCAGAACACAAGATCCATATAAAAATCAATTTTATTTCTATACATACTAGCAACAAACCATTGGAAACTGAAATAAAAAAGAACTCTAGGGCCTCCCTGGTGGCGCAGTGGTTGAGAGTCCGCCTGCCGATGCAGGGGATACGGGTTCGTGCCCCGGTCTGGGAGGATCCCATATGCCGCGGAGCGGCTGGGCCCGTGAGCCATGGCCGCTGGGCCTGCGCATCCGGAGCCTGTGCTCCGCAACGGGAGAGGCCACAACAGTGAGAGGCCCGCATACCGCAAAAAGGAAAAAAAATAAAAATAAAAAATAAAAAGAACTCTATAACATCATAAAAAACACAAGTACTGGGCTTCCCTGGTGGCGCAGTGGTTGAGAGTCCGCCTGCCGATGCAAGGGACACGAGTTCGTGCAATGGTCCTGGAGGGATCCCACGTGCCATGGAGCGGTGGGGCCCGTGAGCCATGGCCGCTGGGACTGCGTGTCCGGAGCCTGTGCTCCGCGGCGGGAGAGGCCACAATGGTGAGAGGCCCGCATACCGCAAAAAAAAAAAAAAAAAAAAAAAAAACTGAAAAAAACCAAGCGCTTAGGAATAAATCTGACAAAAAGTATGCAACAACTGTACACTAAAAACTTCAAAACATTGCTGAAAAATTAAAGATTGAAATAGAGAGATATACCCTGTTCACGAGTCAGAAGACTCAATATTGTTAAGGTAACAACTCTCCCCAGTTGACGTAACGAGTCAAAAACAGTACCAATCAAGTTCCTAGCAGAAATTTTTATTTTGAAATTGTCAAGTTATTTCTAAAATTCATAGGGAATTAAAAAGGATGTAGAATACAAAAAATAACTTTGAAAAAGAATAACAAAGTTGAAGGACTAACATTTTCTAATTTCAAGACTTAGAATAAAGCTACAGTAATAAAGACAGTATGGGAATAGCTTAATAAAAGACAAACAGATCAATGGAACAGAATACAGTGTCCAGAAGTAGATGCATATATATATGGCCAACTGATATTTAACAAAGGTACAAAAGCAGCTGAGTGGAGAAAGTATGGTCTTTCCAACAAAAGGTACTGGAATAAATATCCATATGCAAAAATGAACTCACCTCGCACCCCATACAAAAATAAACTTAAAATGGATCATAAATCTAGAAATAAAACCTAAAACTATAAAACCTCCAGAAGAAAACATAGGGGAAAATCTTTGTGACTTTGGGTTAGGCAAAGATTTCTTAGATACAACACGAAAAGCACAGTCTATAAAAGAGAAACTAGTAAGTTAGGCTTAAGCAAAATTTAAAACTTTTCTTCAAAAGACACTGTTAGAAGACTGACAAATGGCATATGGGGAGAAAATATTTCCAAAGCATATATCTGGATAAAGGACTGGTGTTCAGAACAAAATAAGAACTCCTACAGCTCAATAAAAACACAGACACTCCAATAAAAACAGAGGCAAAAGATATGAACAGACAGCTCACCAGAGAAGGTGCACAGAGAGCAAAAAAACACAAAGATGCTCAGCATCATTAGTCATTAGGAAAATGGAGTCAGATGCGACTGTACACTCATTAGAATGGCTAAAATTAAAGAGACTTAGCATACCAAGTGTCGACGAGGGTGTGGAGCAACTGGACCTTTCATAACCTGCTGGTGGGAATGGGAAGTGGTAGAGCCACTTTGGAAAACAGTTTGGCAGTTTCTTAAAAAGTTAAACATACATCTACTATAAGTTACCCTCATTCCCCTCCTAGGTATTTATAATCCCAACCCCGTGTCCGCAAAAAAACAAACAAACAAAAAAAAAAACCCAGTACATGTCCGTACAAAGAGTTGTATGTAAATGTGCAGAGCAGCTTTATCTGTAGTCATCAGTAACTGGAAACCACCAACAGGTGGATGATTAAATGAACGGTGGTCCGTCCACACAGTGGTATACTCCTCAACAGTAAAGGGATGAACTATGGGTACACACGACAACATGGATGAATCTCAAAATCATTAGGTTGAGTGTAAGAAGCCAGACAAAGCAGATCACGTGCTGTATGATTATTCCATTTATATAAACCTCTAGAAAATGCAAACTAATTTAGAGTGACAGAAAGTAGACAAGAGTTGACTAGGGACCCGGGTGGCAGGAAGGAAGGGTTGCAAAGGGGCAGGAGGGAACTTTTGGGGGTGAAGGATACTCTCATTATCTTGATCATCGTGGTGGTCTTACAAGTGTATAACTATGTCAAAAACATTAAATCTCACACTTCGATTATGTGCAATTTTGCGTACATCAAGTTAAAAAAAGAGCAAAATAATCAGCAGGATATTAAGTATATGATGTCATCCTTTTTTGAGAAAGTGCATATAGGTGTGTAAAATCCGTATGGGCAATAAATACCTGTCAGGTTATCAAATGAGAAGTAGGATTGTGGGGAGGGGTCTGGAGGGCTTTATTTTGAACATGGGATTCATTTCTGTACCGTTTCAGGTTGTTCCAAGCAATGGCATTGTAGTTGTCAACTGTTCACAGCATGAGCAGAGTATCGCCCCTGAAAGGCCCTGCAGTTCTAGCGCCTCGGCCGTGTGAAGGAGCCTTGTCTACACCAGCCTGCCATGTTCGCCTTACCATCTTGTGTATCAAGTAGAAGTCCTTCTTGTAGGCACGGAATGCCTTCTTAAAGAGCCTCTTCTCCATGGAGGTCCAGATGTCCGAACCTATTGGAGAAACAGCCAAGAGGAGGAAGGATGTTTCTCCTTCTGGGACCACAGCCACGGCTGAAGTGCAGACTCCCCTCCTTTTTCAGGCCACCGAGCGCCACTTATATGCCAAGATTTCTGCTAAGCCCCTTACTTGCTTTATCTCACACAATCCTCACAAAAACCTTAGCAGGTAGGGGCGATTACCATCCCCACTTGACAGGTGCAGCAACTTGAGGCTTCCTCTGGTTAAGAGACTTGCCAAGGGCAGGCGTGGGCCCCTGGTTGCCTGACTCCAAGGCTGGAGTGCTCAACTGGGAAACCTGAGCCCACCCCAACCTGGCACTCCCCTTCTGGCCAGGAAGAGCCCACGAGGGAACCAGTGGAAAGGGGAAGGTTGGATCCAACTAGAGAACAGCACCCACTGAGTCCCCCAGAGAGGACGGGCCCTTCTGGGAGGGCAGGTGCAGGCCCCAAGAGAACTCCGGGAGGCACGTGCAGAGCTTGCCATGGAAAGTGACTGGCTCGCAGGGGCCTCAGCCAGGCCAAAACCACGCGGGCAGCCACGCTCGTTACCTGTGTAGTGATAGTTGGCGAGAGGGTGAGTCCGTGGCTTCTGGGGTCCTCTCAGTAACAGGGTCTCCAGGGCAACCTGGAACGACAGGAGTGGTGGGCAACTCTCTGAGGGAGGGAAGGTGAGGTAGAGGCCCACCTTCATTCTTTCATCCAATCAGAAAATATGTGCAGCCCTCCCTAAAGCCACCCCTACCCCAGGGCGACTCAAAGTGTGGTCGGTCTGTGGACTGGCCACCAGCTGTGAACCACTTGGGACACATTGCCTACAGCACTAAGCGGACTGTTGAGTGCAGCTGACGTTACCTTTTTCATAGCAAGATTTACTTGATGACGAAACAGTGTGTGGACTTATTCTGGCACAAGCTCCTTATTTCTTCAGGGAGCAGCATTTGGAGTGGCACTGCCCCTGCCCTACCCCATGTTACGGTCCTCATAGCACTAATCATTATCTATCACTTTTAAAAAATGTATTTCATGTGTTCACTCTCCTAAAATGTAAGCCCTGCAAAGAGAGGGCATTTGTCTTGCTCAACAGCGTAACCCCGGTCAGGACTCGCTATGCAGTTTGCAGGACCCAGCGCAAAATGGAAACACGGGGCCCTGTGCTCAGAAACTATTAAGAATTTCAAGATGGTGGCAGCAGAGCATTAAACCAAGAATGGGCCCCTGAGCTGGCCCCAGCCTGATACCGTGACATCACCAGGTATCAGGAGGACCCAGTAAATGTGTGCTGATTACTCTGCTCAGCACCCACCACGTGCCAGCCACTGCCTCTCAGCTTGAGAAAAAGCACCATGTAGCCCTGACTCTTGGGTCTCCAACTCGGGTGACGTGACTTCCTCTCCCACTACACACAGTTGGACTTCTTCATTTTCTAAACTTCAGGATTGTGAGGAGGGTCCTTGGAGGAGGCAGAGGCATTTCTGTTGCATCAGAGGTTTGCATACACCATTTTTAATCCAAAAGTTAATGTTCAGTAAATAAACCAGATGAATGCAGGCCCTGAGTTGGTTCTGCTAGGCACCGCCTCCCCAGTGCCGCGCTGAGATGAGGTAACGCTGGAGGAACCCTGGTGCTCTGCTGTCACCCCAGAGAAATAACTGATTGAGCCCGTATGTGTGCATTTCCCCTACGTTCCAAAGGACACCACCAGTCCCAAAGCGACCAGGGAGAAGGGTGGGTGGCCAGCCTTTGGTTCTCGTGAGCTGCAAAGCCCCAAGTAGAAGGCACGTGTCTTGCGCCTAGAGCCCCTGGCCCTAAGAGACCAGGGAGCTTCCCACAGCTCCTCTGAGCCCCCGCCCCGCCTGCACCGCACCTGGATGTTGCCCTGGGCTTCATGCAGGCAGTGCAGAGCGAGCTCCAGGTTGGTGCCCCCGCCCGGCATCACGCTGGAGCAGGCCACGTTGCAGAGCTCGGTCACTGTTTCCAGCAGGCAGCCCGGCAGCGAGAAGGAGAGGAGACACAGAGGGTCAGCAAGTGCCAGAGAGGAAACCTCCCCAACAGCACAGATGGGGTGGGGGGCTCCTGTCACCATCTCCCTCACCTCTCTGTTACAAGCAGGCTGAGGGAAGGGAGCGACAAGGAGGATGGGCAGAAACCCTGCTCCTGGCACCTGCTCTGGATGGCCTGGCCAGCTACTGGGTGAGAGGAGAGGTGGGGCAAGGGACTGCAGCACAGCAAAGCAGTCCTGCGCTGAAGGCCAGCTCTGCCCACCCCACCCCCGCCTGGGGATCACTGCTTCTTGGTCAAGGTGAGAACTGGGAGGAGAAACCCCTTGGACATGGAGGAGGGCTCTCGGGAACCTGGCCCCAAAGTCTCAGTCACCCCTATCCTGCGTCTTCGGGTTGGTCATCACATCTCCCCATGGCTTCCAGACCAGAGTAGCTACATGCTCGTCACTTCCAGCCAGTGATCTGTCCTGGAGCTCTGGGATCTCAGCCTGAAACTGGCTCCCTATGTTGATGTGTCTGAAATGAGGCCACACACACGGACATAAAAGGTATATGTGTGTGACCAAGATGGGAAATACAAGAGAGATGTGTGGTGAGCCCTGCTCAGCAGGGCTGTGGAACCCACCTTTTGGCCATCTCTCAGACACAGGGAGTGCTCATCAGCCCAGCAGACACGCCACTGGTATTCCAGAGACCTCTTGAGGGATACTTCCTTCCTTCCTCCAATTTGCTTTTTCGCCAGATTTCTGGCTTCAGGCGTTTGGGGTCTAGGACAGGGGAGGTATGTGCTGATACCTGGCATTCTTCTGTATCCAAGGGAACATCCAAGCTACAAAACAGTATCTCACTGCGCCATCACCAATTCTATCTAGAACCCCAGGGTGCTGGGCATTCTGTCTGCAGACATCCAACTATGGTATGTCTGGACAGAAGGAATATTGGGGAAACACCTGGAAAAATCCACCACTTCTCTCCTAGAGAGGTTCTGGGTCTAGACCTGACTTTCCCGTGATGAAGGCTCCCTTGGGAAAAACCGACACTGGAATGCAAGGAGGGTAAAAGCATCCCCACGTTGCAAGGACCCTCAGGTTCTAAGTCTGTTCCAACTCACGGTTCAGTGCTGATCTTGCTGTTGTCCTTCACCACACTGATGCCAAAAGAGCCGTCCATGTGATCTGGAAAACACCCAAAGAAGAGCCTCAAGGAGACTGGCTACAACTGACCCATGAGGCCCTTTTTGCCTGCCTTTCCAGAGCAGCTAAAAGCAGGCTCTTCAAGATTGCATGGTATACACACACTACTGTATATAAAATAGATAATCAACAAGGACCTACTGTATAGCACAGGGAACTATACTCAATGCTCTGTAATAACCTCTATGGGAAAAGAATCTAAAAAACAATAGATATGTGATTATGTATAACAAAATCACTTTGCTGTATACCTGAAACTAACACATTGTAAATCAACTCTAATCCAATATAAAATTGAAAATTGGAAAAAAAAGATTGCATGGTATGGAGTTTCCTCAAAAATTAAAAGTAGGACTACCATATCATGCAGCAAACCCACTTCTGGGTATTCATCCAAAAGAACTGCAGTCAAGACCTCAAAAAGATATCTCAACTCCCATGTTCACTCCAGCACCATTCATAATAGCCAAGATGTGGAAACAACCTAAATGTCCACTGACAGATGAGCACATAAAGGTAATGTGACATCAACATACAATGAAATACCATTTAGCCTTAAAAAGAAATTCTGCAATATGCAACAACATGGATGACCATTGAGGACATTATACTAAGTGACATAAGCCAGTCACAGAAAGAGAAATACTGCATGACTCCACTTATATAACGTATCTAAAGTAGTTGAATTCATATTGATAGAATCAAAGAGTGGAATAGGGGTTACCAGGGGTTGGGGCAGTGGGAAATGGGAGGTTACTAATCAATGGGCATAAAGTTTCAATTAATCAAGCTCTAGAAATCTGCTGTATAACATTGTACCTATAGTCAACAATACTGTATTGCACACTTAAATCTTTGTTAAAAGGGCAGATCACAGATTAACTGTTCACATCACAATAAAATAAAATAAAAAGATTGCATGGAAGTGGGATAAGACTTCTGAAAATGTAGAGTAAGGAACTCGGCAAAACAACAGATTTACTGACAAAAATCATTGAAAAAGAAAAAAAAAAGAACAGTAAGCTAAAGTCTCTGCACGTTGTCCCAAAGGCATACAGCATTTTAAGAAATACTCATTCAAGAAAACCTACTAAATCTCGGGAAGAACAGTGAGAGTCTGTGGCACTGGAGCCATGGCCCACCCCCTTACCCACCTAGCCCCCAGCTCTTTGTAAAGGAAGCTCTACCCAGGTAGGTGCAGCCAAGGAGATGGGGGCTGCTTCTTCCCCTGGCTCCCATGCTTAAAGAATTAAAGCAAGATAAAATAAAAATTTGTCATCAAAGAGAAAATGCCATCAAGAGATGGAAATTATTTTTTAAAAAGATACAAATGTGGACTTCCCTGGCGGTCCAGTGGTTAAGACTCCACGCTTCCACTGCAGGGGGCATGGGTGTGATCCCTAGTAGAGGAAGTAAGATCCTGCATGCTGTGCGATGCAGCCAAAAAAAAGAAGAACCAAATGGAAATAGTTCAGGGGTTAAAAAAGTACAATAACCAAAATACGGCTCAACAGTAGATCTGAGCTGGCAGAAGAAACGATCAGCAAACCTGAAGATAGAACAATGGAGACTATGAAATCTGAAGAACAGAGAGAAAAAAATATAGGAAAGTGAAGAGAGCCTCAGAGAAATGTGAGATGTCATTACATGCAACAATATATATGTATTGGGAGTACCAGAAAGAGGGGAGAAAGGGACAGAATATTTAAAGTATTAATGGCTGAAAATTTCCCAACGTTGATGAAAAACAATATGTATATCCAGCAAACTCTACAAACTCCAACAAAGATTAAACACAAAGAGCTCTACATCCAGACATAACATAGGCAAAATGTGGAAAGCAAAAATAAAGATAAGATCTTGAAAGCAAAAAGGGAAAAACAATTTGTTACATACAAGGGCACTACAGTAAAATTAACAGCTAACTTTTTAAGAGAAACGATGTAGGTTACAAGGCAATGGGATAATATATTCAAATTACTGAAAGTAAAAAAGTGTTAACCAAGTATCTTATATTCAGCAAATTATCTTGCAAAAATGAAGGTAAAATAAAGACACTCCCAGATAAATAAAAACTGAGGATACCTGTTGCTGGCAGACCTGCCTTACAAGAAATATTAAAGGTGAAATATTATTCAGCCCGCAAAAAGGAACAAAGTACTGATACATACTGCAACTTGGATGAAACCTAAAAACATCATGCTAACTAAAAGAAGGCATTCATAAAGGACCACATACTGTATGATTCCACTCATATGAAATATGCAGAATAGCCACATCGATAGAGACAAAGTAGATTAGTCGTTACCCACGGCTGGGGATGGGGAGGATGGAAAGGAGGGACTGCTAATAAGTACAGGGCTTCTTTTGGGGATGATGAAAATTTCTGAAAACTGATGGTAGTGATGGTTGCACAGCTCTGTGAATATACTAAAAACCAGTGAATTCTATACTTTAAAGGGATGAATTGTATGGTATGTGAATTATATATCCCTAATAAAAATAAATAGTAAAGAAAGTCCTTCAGATTGAAAGCAAATGACATCAGATGGTAACTTGAATCCAAACCAAAAAAAAAAAAAAAAAGCGAAGCGCTAGTAAATATGGGTAACTATAAAAATCACTAGGATTACATATTTCTTTTCTTTTTTTAATGGCCTTAAAAATAACTGCATAAAACAATATGTATTGTGGGCCTGTAACATATAGAAATATAATATATGTGACAGTAACTGCACAAGGAGCACAGCTGCATTGGAGTAAAAGAATATCACCTCAGACAGTAACTCAAATCCACAAGAATAAATGAAGAGATCAGAAATGCTAAATAAGAAGGTTAATATAACAACCTCTATAAATCATGCTTGCTTTCCTTTATCCGCTCAGTGTTTTTACACAAAATAAAATTATATAAAGCAATAAACATGACCAGTACGGTATTACTGGGTCTCTCACATATAATAGCAAAAGAGTTAGAAGGAATAGAGCTAGATAGGAGCAGTGTTTCTATATTTCACTGTTAATGAGTTATTACACATCCTAACAGATTCTGATAAGACATATATTTTAAGTCCTAGAGCAACCACTAAGAAATGACTAAGAAACATTGAAAAATTAATGGAATTAAAATGTCACACTAGAAAATACTCACTTAATACAAAAGAAAGCAGGAAAGGAGGAACAGAGGGAGAAAAAGACATGTAACGTATAGAAAATAAAAAGCAAAATGGCAGATGTAAATCCAACCATATCAATATAACATTAAACAAGAATGGATTAAACAAACCAATCAAAAGGCAGAGTTTGTAAGACTGGATAAAAAACACATGATCCACCTAATGGTGTCTAGAGGTAACATGCTTTATTTTCAAAGACACAAATAGGCTGAAAGTAAAAGAAGAGAAAAATATATACCAAGCAAACAACAACCAAAAAAGAGAATGGAATGGCTATACTAATGTCAGGCACATTAGACTTTAAAACCAAAAATATTACTAGAGATAATGATAAAATTATTGTAATAATGACAAATGATGTCACAATCACATCCTAATGATAAAAGGTCAAGCCGTGAGGAAGATGTGACAATTACAAACATATACACACCTACAAACAGACCCCCAAAATACACCAAGCAACAAACGACAGAACTGAAGGATGAAATCAACCATTAAAAAATAATAGTTGGAGATTTCAATACTTTCAACAGTGGATAGGGCAACTAGGCAGAAGATCAACAAGGAAATTGAAACTAACTAGACAAAACAGACAAAATACAGCATTCCACCAAACATCAGTAGAATACATTCTTCTCAAATTCACATGGAACATTCTTCAAGACAGACCGGATTCTAGCCCATATAACATGCCTCAATAAATTTTAAATTTTAAAATAAATTTAAGGGAATTCCCTGGCGGTCCAGTCATTAGGACTCCACGCTTCCGCTGCAGGGGGCATGGGTTCGACCCCTGGTGGGGGAACTAAGATCCTGCAAACCGCACAGCACAGCCAAAATAAATAAATAAATAAATAAAATAAATTAAATTGAAAAAGAAACAACGTATGTACTCTGACCAAAAGAGAATTAGATTACAAATCAATAAAAGGCAGCAATTTGGAAAATTCACAAATATGTGAAAATTAAGCAACACACTCTTTAACAGTCAGTGTATTAAACAGGAAGTGGAATGATAAATTAGAAAATACTTTAGCTGAATGAATATAAAAACACAACATAGGGCCTCCCTGGTGGCGCAGTGGTTGAGAGTCCGCCTGCCGATGCAGGGGATACGGGTTCGTGCCCCGGTCTGGGAGGATCCCATATGCCGCGGAGCGGCTGGGCCCGTGAGCCGTGGCCGCTGGGCCTGCGCATACGGAGCCTGCGCATCCGGGGCCTGTGCTCCGCAACGGGGGAGGCCGCAACAGTGAGAGGCCCGCATACCACAAAAAGAAAAAAAAAAAAAAAAAGACATACTAAAACTTACAAAATGTAGCTAAAGCAATGTTCAGAAGGAAATCTATAGCTGTAAAATATCTGTATTAAAAAAGAAGAAACATCTCAAATCATTTATGGTCAACTGACTTTCCACAAAGGTAGCAAGACAGGGCTTCCCTGGTGGCGCAGTGGTTGAGAGTCTGCCTGCCGATGCAGGGGACATGGTTTCGTGCCCCGGTCTGGGAAGATCTCACATGCCGCGGAGTGGCTGGGCCCGTGAGCCATGGCTGCTGAGCCTGAGTATCCGGAGCCTGTGCTCCAAAACGGGTGAGGCCACAAACAGTGAGAGGCCCACGTACCACAAAACAAACAAACAAACAAACACCTCACAATGAGCTACCACTTCACACCCACTAGGATGGGTGTAATAAAAAAGACAGCTAAGAAGTGTGAGCAAGGATGTGGAGAAACTGCAACTTTCATACAATGCTGGTGGAAATTTAATATGACCCGGCCATTTTGCAAAGCAGTCTGGCAGTTCCTTAAATGGTTAGACATAGTTACCCTTTGACCCAGCAATTCCACTCTGAGTTATATACCCAAGAGAAATGAGGACTTATGTCCAACAAAAACGTACACATAAATGTTCTTAACAGCACTGTTTGCAACAGCCAAAGGACACAAACAACCCAAATGCTCGTCAACTGATGAATGGATAAATAAAATGTTGTCTATCCAGAGAATTCAATATCATTCATCCATAAAAAGAAATGAAGCACTGATGCATACTACAACATGAACCTTGACAACATTATTCTAAGTGAACAACTAGACACAGAATGTCACGTATTTGATGATTCCAATTACATGAAATGTCCAGAATAGGGAGACCCGTAGAAAAAGTAGGTTGGTAGACTGGTGGTTGCCCAGGGCTGAGGAGTTGGGGGCTACAGGGCCTGTGTGTCACCGCTCGTGGATATAATCTTCTGGGGTGATGAAAATGCTCTAGAATTAGATTGTGGGATGGGTGTACAATCCTAAGAATACACTAAAAAATCACTGTACACTTTAAATGGGTGATTCATATGGCATGTGAATTATACCTCAATAAAGCTGTTTAAACAATTACTCGAAAGGGCAGGCAGAAGGGTGCTTAGGCTAAATGGCGTCTATTTTCTTTCTGGCTACAAAGTCATAAGCACCTAGAAGGCTGCTGGTCCCAGATGGTCCTGGGATAGTTCTGAACAGCAACGGGACCCCCAGAGCAGACCCAGGCGTAGGCCAGAGAGAATGGCTGGACCAAATTCTACAGGGGGCGGGGGTCTGGCCCCCCGCAGGCCCATCATGGGGCGATCAAGCTCACTCACCAAGCATGGCGCTGATGAGCCTGTCGGGACGGGCCCGGGCAGATGTGGAACAGAGAGTGTTGAAATACAGCCCAGAGCCCTCCCGGATGGGGCTGAGCATCGGGGGCGGTGTGTAGGGAGGTCACTGGGACAGTCCCTTCAGGAGGTGGTCCATCAGGAACACGGGCGAGCGCAGGCAGCTCTGGCGGCATCCTCCCGGGCCCGGCTCCCCAGACATGGAGGGCGGAGGAGGGATGAGCAGTGCCTCGGGCCGTGGGAGCTTCTTCCGCTTCCTGTGTTGGCTGCTCTCCTTGCTGTCTCTCTCTTCCCCGTCCTTCTCCTGTCCCTGGAGAAGAAGAGACTTCAGAACCACGGGGGTCACCTGAGGCCACCGGCCCCAAAGCTCAGACCTCAAGATGGCCTGAGAGTGGGAAAGGGTACTGACCAGCCAAATGCACACCCAGCATGGCCATGCCCAGAGTCCTCAGCGCAGGAAGCCGGGCAGGGCCACCACGCCTGAGCCAGACTCCAGACCCTAAGCCGGGCGACATTTGACGCTGGGGCCTTCTCAGGCACCCACCCCCACCCCAAGGAGAGGCCCTCACTCAGACCATTTTGGAAACTCATATCCGTTGTTAAAGTGACTGGCACTTAAAGTGTGGGGGCCAGACGGATGCAACAGCATGACAAAAGGAAAACCTGTTGCCCTCAAAATGACAGCAGCTCCTGGGAGACAAACAGTGGGCTCCATGCACCCTGTACCCGAGTCCAGCATGGACTTCTCCAGGTGGGGTCTTCCAGCACAGGCTGAAAAGACGACGGCTTGAGCTTGCTACACTCTCTCTTACCTCCACGCAATCTCCCCTCCTCTCTGCCCATCTTACCCCTCCTCATCCTCCGGCTCTCAGCTGCAACGCCCCCTTCCTCAGGCAGGGTCTCTGGTGCCCTTGGGGCTCCCACAGCTCCCTCTCCCAGCCCGGCCCGTTCTGGGTCGTCAGTGTCCGGGGATGGGTCTATCTACTCCGCTGGGCTGGGAGCCCCAGGAGACGGGGGCAGGCCTGTTGTGGTCGCTGCAGTGTCCCCAGCCCTGCCCAGCACAGGGCCAGACACAAAGGAAGTTCACTGGAGGTTGAATGGATGAATGAACACGCAAATCAAGCTCTTCTGGAGTCAGGATTTGGGGGCTTTTCTCCCAGCTCCCACTGGTAGCTGGAAAGCAGCTGGAAGGAAGTGCACCCACCTTGCTCCCCAGGGGATGGTTCGCTGGAGCCACTGGCACCGAAACAGGGACCACCAAAGGGGCGGCGGTCATGTTGTCCAAGGACTTCCTGCCTCCCGGGGAACTCTGCCTGTGCCCTTCTGGCCTCAGCACCTGTCTTTGTGGCTTGCAAAACTCCATGCCACACACCTACACACAGAGAAGAGCCAGCCCTTTAAGAGACACAGTACATAGGGAGCAAGGGGCCCCTCCAGAGCAGCACAGCCCTGACTCCCGGCCCCCAGCCAGGCTCCCTGCAGGAGGACGGCTCCATCCTGAGATGAATGGCAGCTTCGCGCCCCTTCACCTGCGGCTCCTGCTTCCCTCGAGGTGACGGCCACTGGTCGCTGTGAAAACACATGTGGCTGCTCAGCCCTCTCTCTGTATAAAACATCTGGCTGCAATTCTTGCAGACGTAAGTGCTCCTTGGCTCTGCCCAGTCTGTGGGACCACCACTGTGCTGGTTCCTGTGGGGAAGAAAGGGAGAATGGGACTCCGTCCCCAAACACTGATCCTCTGACAGACAGCTTTGGACGAACCCTAAAGAAATGGACATGATGCCCCCGATTCTCCGTGGCCTGGTGCTCACCCCTTCAGGAGTGAAGCATCCAGAGCTCGCTCACCCAGGGCCAGCACATCAAAGCCACCAGAGTTCTCCCGAGGGGCTTCTGAACTTACCAGCCACCCGCCATGTTCTCCTCCTTCATCGGGTGGGGGAGCCGGTAGATATTTCCACCCTGAAGACGAAAATACATCTGAGCCAACATATCAGAAATGAGATGCAAGAGTGAAAACTATAAGACTTGGAAGAAAACACAGGTATAATTCTTGGTGACCCTGGAGTAAGCAGTGGTTTCTTGGATGACTCCAAAACCAAACAAAAGACAGACGTATTGGACTTCATCAAAACTTACAACTTCTGTGCTTCAAAGGACATCATCAAGAAGTGAAAAGACAGAATAAGAGAAAAAAGTTGCAAATCATGTATCTGATAAGGGACTATGTATATTTCTGTATCAGTGATACATAATGAACTCTCACAGCTCAAAAATAAAATCACAACCCAATTTAAAAATGGGCAAAGGGTCTGAATAGACACTTACCCAAAGAGGATATACAAATGGCCATTAAAAGATGCTCAGGATTATTAGCCATCGGGGAAATGCAAATTAAACTATAATGAGATTATCATTTCCCACCCACTAAGGTGAACCAACTGGACAAGAACAAGTGTTGGTGAGGATGCAGAGAAACTGCAGGCCTCATACACTCTGGGTAGGGATATAAAACAGCACAGCTTTTTGGGAAAGTCTGGCACTTCCTCCAATAGAATTACCCTAGAGCCCAGCAATTCCCCTCCAAGGTATTTCCCAAGAGAAATGAAAACATATGTCTAAACAATAATCTGTACACAAATGTTCATAGCACCGTTATCACAATGGCCAAGAAGGGAAAACAACCCAAATATCTATCATCTGATGAATGGATAAATAAAATGTGGTGTTTCCATACAATGCACAAGTTACCAGCGATAAAAAGGAGTGAAGTTCTGACCCGTGCTACAGCACAGAGGAACTCTGAGAACATCAGGTTAAGTGAAAGAAGCAAAAGACACAAAAGGCCACGCAGCGTTAGGATTCCCGTCACATGAAGTGTCCAGAATAGGCAAATCCATGGAGACAGAAAGTAGATGCATGGTTGCCAGGGGCTGGGAGGGATGGAGAGATTGCGGGTGACAACCAACGGTGTGGGGTTTCTTTTTGCGGTGATGAAAGTGTATTGGCAAAGAGTGGCGATGCGAGCACGACCTCGTAAACAAACTAAAAACTACTGGATGGTGCACTTCAAGATGGCGAATTAGATGGCACGTGAATATTAAAGCTGTGGAAAAAAAAAAAAGAGGAGGAGGTAGCTGTGGTGCGACAGGAAGGATGCTGGACCTCGGAACATCACGAAGAGACGTGGCCAAGCTCTCTGCGCCCAGGACCTCGTGGGCACGATGTGGGAGGACCCAAGCTGCTCCAAAAGGGCGGACCAGTGCCAGGCCTGCAGTAGGGGCCAAGTCGGACTTGTGGACCTGTGATTCACAACCAGAATAGACACAGCATTTCACGTACAAATATCAAGGGTAAAGGAGCTCTGCCTTTACATTCTCTGAAGAAGTGAAGGAGGCAAATCCAAAAGGAAGCGAAAGGCAGAAAGAAAGCAAATAGAAAAAGCTTAGTGAAGAAACATGATGCAAAGTGTCTCTGACAACTCTAAAGCCCTGTTCTGTTGTGTGTGTGTGTGTTGCAGGGTGGAGGGTGATGGGAGGAACCATCCCTTCTCTGGAACTTCATTCGCCCCTCTGTAAACAAACTGCATCTGAGGATTTGCTGAGGTTAAATACAGTGCCTGGACAAGTCAGAAACACGGACACAGGTAAGGACGAGACTCTGCCCCCCGCATGGTCAGGTCCCGTGAGAGGGCCCTGGTACCTGGATCCTGTTGAGTATCATCAGCTTGGACTTGGAGTCCCAGGGGGGATCCGCTGGAGGCCCGGCCAACGACGAGAAGGAGGCCATGGCTACCTGGCTTGGAGAAGCTGCACAGCAAATATCCACTTTCACTTTCTCCTTCCGGAAGTGCTGGACCCCGGAGTTGCCAGAGAAGAGCCTGTAGCCTCCGCCCCAGGAGCAGGCCGGGCCCTCTCCACCTTTTGTGGCCCCGGAAGCCGTGCCATTCTCAGCCTGGGCCTGCTTCCCTGGGAGGTGGGCTCTGGATGGCTCCTCCCCTCCTAACTGGGTCTGATGCAGGCCCCGAGGGAGAAGATGTCCCTAGGTCCAAGGTCCCTTTCGAGGATCGCAACTGCTTGGCCAGAGAGGAGATGTCTGGGTTTCCAGGAGGGTCCAGGGACGCCGCCGTGGGGGCAGGTGGAGCAGCAGCCACTTTTGGTCTTCCCTTTGGGTCCTGGCTCACGCTGCTGGGGGAGGGCTCTGTGGGTAAAGCGGGTGTGGATTTTCTCCTGCGGTCTAGGGACCCCTCTGGATCAGGGTTCACGGGGCCAGCATGGAGAGAGTCAACAGTGGGTGCCACAGGTGGGGGTTGCTGTGGCCACGGCCCCTGCAGTGACTTCAGGGCAACTTGCTTGCCGTCGGGTGTGGGAAGCTGGGAGGAGGCGGCGGCCACCTGCGTGTGGGAGAAGATCCGCTGGGACTTGGTGATCATCTGGAACACCTGCATCTGCTCGTGGCTCACCAGAGACTCCTGAGCCTTCAGGACCAGCTGCTGGAAGAGCGGTGTGGCATCCGACGGGAGGCCGCTGGACTTCTGGCCATCCTGGGGGCCAGGCTCACCAGGGTTCTGCCGCGAGAAGGAGTCGCAGTCGAACTTGCTCTTCTTGGAAGCCCAGGAGTCGTCTTCCCCGCTGGTGCTGACGTATCTGGGGTCGCCCGAGGCCTCCCCCTGGGCCTTCAGGAGCGTGGGAGGGAAAGACGGCGTGTCCTCCAGACCGGTGCACTGGCTGGGTGAGGGCTCCCCAGCAGGGGAGTCGCTGCTGAGCCCGGGGCCCGGCTCGGAGCCCTCCCGGGACGGCACTGCAGAGGGCTTGTGGACGACAAACATACTGTTTCCTTTGCTCTTAGGGCAGCCCGACAGGTTTCAGAGCCACTGGAAACTGTGGCTTGATGGCTGGGAACTGGCGGGGACAGTCTGGCCATGGAACAGAGGCAGGCAGGCGGGCAGGGAGCGCCCTCGGGCCAGCCCTCCAGGGATGACGGGGGCTGGAGCAGCGGCAGCTCCGGCTCGGCTGGGTCGGGGCCGCTGTTCTCCGCTGCCCGTGAGTGGACGGCTGTGAACACGTCCGTGCCCGGCTCCTTCCGTGGGGGCCGGGGATCCTCGGGAACACCTCAGTGCCCAGGGCTCCTGGGGCCGCCGGGGTGCTGGCTGGGCCGCAGGAGGAGGACCCTGACGAGGGCAGGGAGGAACAGGCCGTGATCCTCCCTTCGCCGCTGTCTGAAGGCCCTCCCAGGGCTGGCCCGGGAGAAGGGATCGTCTGGCAGATGCTGCTGCTCACGATACAGCGCAGGAGGTCTCGGTTGGACAAGAGGGAGATGGGGGATGGGGCTTCCGGGGGCACCAGGGACCACAGGCTCGCGGGTGCGGGCTGGCAGGCCACCTCGTGCACACGGGGTGAGTTCCCGCAGGGCTCCTCCTCCGGAGGGACCTCCTTGAGGATGCACAGGCCGTGCTGGACCTCGTAGTGCTGGCGCACGGAGCGGTAGTCGCTGTAGCTCTTGCTGCAGCCCTGCTCAATGCACACAAAGGGCTTGGACTTCTGGTGGGTGAGCGTGTGCCCAGTCCTGGAATCACATGAGGAGAAAGTTAGTGGGTGTCTCGGCGTGGGTCACTAACTGCAGGAACCCAGGCGTGTCCCCAGGGGGCAGCAGCATCGCAACTCAGAAACTGTGCTCAGACCCTATGAGGAAAGACCCCTGCTATGGCCAAAGCCTTCTGGAAGGGGGAGCTCTTGCCCTCACCCCTAAGCAAACCCCTAATCTGAGATTAAAAACATCAGTGGGAGTCAAGTCAGAGTTCCCCAAAGTGGGTTCCTAAGGAACACCAGGCTCCAGAGTTGCTCCCTGAGGACTTGGGCTCAGCTGGCAAATAAGTTTGGGAAAAACACTCTTTACTTCTTGGAGGTTCCTAGGAGCAAACTGAAAAGCCACAGAGCAGATAACGAGAGATCTGTTGAACTTTCCATGTCTCTCAAACTTATTTGCCCACAAAACCATGTTTTTAAAATAGACCCTTTTAGCATCCCCGAGAAGCAGAGAACCAGAGTTCTGAGAACAAACTTAAGGAAACGCTAACTTGGGGATGATCCTTCCTTGAACAAAGGAGTCTTTACCTTCCCACAGGAGTCCTCTAGACAGCGACCTGGGAGCCCCACAGCAACAACAACAAAAAGCCAAATGCGCCTATAATGTCTGCAAATATAAAAGAATGCAAGTATGTAGTATATTTACATCATACGTATACCTGCATTAATATATTATAAATATAAACAAATGGGTAAATCACCCTCTGGGTTCCCAACAATCCTACTCCGGATGGTTCTAATCAATTGGACCCAGTAAATAATGAAACCCTTTCCCAAGCGTGGACCCTTGGCCTCCATCTGAGGGAAGCAGCAGAGAGGGCATCTGGAGACCCACTTTCTAGCCCTAACTGTTACCAGCTTGTGACAGGAGTAAATCATTTCCCATCCTTAATGGCGAGAGGGGAGAGGATACAATGAAAGCGGGATTCATCGAAGCCTCAGTAAAGGCTGGGCGAGCTGTAAACATGCAAGGGATCGTCCTCTCCCACTTACGAGTCTCTCAGTTTGAAAGTCTGTCTCTTCTCCCTCGGCAGCAAGAAAAGCTTATCATTTCTAAGACATGAAGAACAAACGGAATTCTGCTCCTCTTACACTGAGCTTGCTTTTTAAAGTCAAATTTTGAAAAAAAATCGAGTTAATAAAAGGGGGAATTGAAACAGGAAAAAAGAGAGTGAACACTGCATTGCCATGTTCTAGAAACAGGCATTTCAGAACCCCTCACGCCCTGGTGTTATCCCAACATATATTCCTCATGGAGTGCATATCTGTTCTGCTCAGACACCTACCAGGGACTCTGAAACTTTCTCTACGCAGTTAGCCCAACTCCCTCCATGACAAAATTGCCTCTGGAGTGTGTTTTTAAAGCACATGGGTCCTGTCTGCAAATCGCAGCGGCGCTCTCCTCACTGGAGTGAATCTGGAGGCTGGGGAGGGCGGGCTGTCCGGGGCAGTGTAGGCCCTGCCCCCCGCCCCCACCAAACACTGGCCGTGGGAGGAGCACAGGTCGCACACACCTGGGACACCCGACGGTGCGGGGCGGTGCAGGTGGATGGGAGGGGATGCAAAAGAACCGGGAACACGCCCAGCCCCCAGCAGCCCCCTGAACAGACATCCCGACCAGACTCCTACATACAGGTGGTCCTGACGCTTAAAGGCCTTGCTGCAGATTTTGCACACGTGTCTCCTCTCCTGGCTGTGCGTCAGGTAGTGCTTGCTGAGAGGACTGGCGCTGCTGAACACCTTCCCGCAGAGGCTGCGGTCCAGGAGTGGGTTCTGAGGGGACCTGTGCTGCCGCTTTCCTCTCCTTGTGCTCCCAGACGTGGCCCTGCCTCCTTCGTTAGCCTCTTTGGGCACCTTGAGCACGCCTAGCCCCAGGTCTAGACAGAGGGAGAAAGCACAGGTTATGACATCTGGGGACATCGGAGCCCGGGCCGAAGCACTCTACCACCCTCAGACCAACTTCAGCAGCTGAGTCCAACTCAGGGAGTTGGCCGAGAACCCCAACTTCAGCAGCTTCACTCGCAGAGAAGACCAGGCTTAGCACCAGGTGAGGGGGAGAAGGGACCCTGGTCAAGCCACACCTCCAGGGCGGCACCCAATCTTGAAGCCACACTTGGGGGGTAAGGGAGGGGACAGCAACAGTCTGAGAGCTTCCAGGACAGAGTGACTCGACAGGCAGGACTTCATGACGGTAACATCAACAGCACACTTGCAAGTGCAATCCAGAAATGCACAATGCAAAATCTTAGAAAAGTTTAAGTCCTTTCTCCCAGCCAATTCCACTCTGGTTTTTTAATTAAGGAAATTAAGGCCGATCTGTACAAATTAACGGAGATCTTGCAGTGAACTGCAAGCGAGTTAACTGCAGCATTGTTTTTCCTGGTGAAATGTGAGAAACCACCTAATAACTGACACGAGGGCAGGTGGGTGACTGCATTCTGGTCTCAATGGCGCAGGCATTTCAGATACAACTGTAGGAGAATATCCATTGACGTGAAAGGATGTTCATGCTGTACCACTAAGTGCCGTGCCACTAACAAGAGGATTGTTGAAAAACGGAATGACCTAGTCTTTAAAAGGGAAAAATAAATTTGAATAGAAACAAACAGAATGGGATTGATTGGTAGCATCATGGATCAACTTAATTTTCCTTTCCCTATATATCTGAATTTTCCATGTTTCTCTACTCCTTGGGTAAATGAGTAGTTTTTTTTTATAATTTCATTTTTGATTTTTTTTCTTTGACCCATGAGTTAGTTTAGAAGAGTGTTCTTTAGTTTCCAAATACTTGAAGACTTTTTTCTCTTATTTCTTTTACTTATTTATTTATTTTTGGCTGCATTGGGTCTTCATTGCTGTGCGTGGGCTTTCTCTAGTTGCGGCGAGTGGGGGCTACTCTTCGTTGCAGTGCGCGGGCTTCTCGTTGCAGTGGCTTCTCTTGTTGCAGAGCATGGGCTCTAGGCGTGCGGGCTTCAGTAGTTGTGGCTTGCGGGCCCTAGAGCGCAGGCTCACTAGTGGCGCATGGGCTTAGTTGCTCCGTGGCATGTGGGATCTTCCCGGACCAGGGCTCGAACCCGTGTCCCCTGCATTGGCAGGCAATTCTTAACCACTGTGCCACCAGGTTTTGATCCATCGCCTGGTCAAGTATCAGTGGGTTTTCCATGCCCTTGGCATAATTATTACTCATGGAATATTTGCTCTCAAATGCATGTATAGATTACACACTCGTGTCCTGGATTGCCATCCCGGAAAGCATTTAAGAAACATCAGGTTCGGGACTTCCTTGGTGGTGCAGTGGTTGGGAGTCTGCCTGCCGATGCAGGGCCCTGGTCTGGGAAGATCCCACATGTCGCAGAGCAACTAGGCCCGTGAGCCACAACTACTGAGCCTGGGCGTCTGGAGCTTGTGCTCCGCAACGAGAGGCCGTGACGGTGAGAGGTCCGCGCACCGCGATGAAGAGTGGCCCCCGCTTGCCGCAACTAAAGAAAGCAATCGCACAGAAACGAAGGCCCAACACAGCAAAACAACAACAACAAGAAAAAGTTAAAGGGCATTAAAAACAAACCAACCAGATATATGTGGGTAGGCATTTTCCATCCCAGTTACAGAATGAGAAAACTGAGACTCAAACAGGGAAAATGACTTGCCCAAGGTGGCAAAGGAAGGAAGAAGAGCCAGGCTGTAGATTCTGGTTCATCTGATGCCAGAGTCCTTTCCCCAACCACAGTGCCCGCACCGCTTCCAACTCAACTTCCTCCTCTGCTCCTCCTCCCTCCCCGTCTTTTCAGATGGACTGAACTGAAACCTGGCCCTTCTGTGAAGCCTCCTGACACCAGCGTTTGCCCTGCTCCCCTAGCCAGTCCCTCCGAAGGCAGCACACAGTTACAGACACAATCACGCCTTTAAGCCATCAATCCTCTGAGGTGTCCCTCTTCCTCATCTCAGTTATTAATAGCATCTACTCAGTTGCTCAAACCCCAGCCTGCCCTGCCAACCTCCATCTGTCCTTTTCCTTACCAGCTCTCCCTGTGATGTGTGACCCGTCAGCATGTCTGAATCTACTTCTAACATGATCCCTAATCCTTGCGCTTCTGGCCTCTTCACTGCTACTCCAGCCCAGGCCACCATCTCCGCTGAGAGCCTTCCAGCTACTCTCCAGGATTCCCGTCTTGCCGCCCACGGCACCCTCACAGCAGCTAGAGCTTTGCACAGCCTCCCCTGGTTCCCGTGGCAGAGTCTGTGCTTTGCCGCACCGTGGCCTGGAAGTGGGTCTCAGCCTCAGCAGCCTCCTCAGTGTGGCTTCCCACCCCCGCGCCATCCACCTGCCAGCGTCTGCCACTCCCTGTCACTCCCTCGGACTTGGCCCCCTGCTGTACTTTCCTCATGTCGCTTTGTGGTGGACACAAGGTCTGACTCCCCAGTGGCTGTTTCTGCTTCCTCTTCTTTTCCTGGCAAATGGGATTCCAGTTTGGATCGGGTGACAAGAAATTTGAGGGAACACACTGGTTCTCCCCAGTCCTGGAACTGGGGAGAACCAGGGGGGAACACAACTTACGCTTTTGCCCTGGAGACAAATCTTGAGGGTCCGGGATAACGGTGGCCACTTCCCTTTCCACTGCCACGGATCAGTTTAGAAAGAGCACGGGCTACAGTTCTGGCCGAGGAGACGTGAGGGGCGTTCTGTTGGGCGCTGCTACAAGCTTTCCTCACTTTTAAAAAGGGCAACAAGGAAGGGAGGGAGCTGCTCTCTGCCCTGCACCCTCCGAAGGTTTGGGTGCTCCGCGTACAAGAGGGGATTCTTGCTGCTGCTGCTGCAGCCGACTTGCAGACGCTGGCCACTGCTGGCAGGCCTTGACTTCACCGTGGAGCCACTGGCACCACCACGTGTCCTGAGAGCTTAAACCTACGCCGACTCCTCTGTTATTACGGCCCGAAGCATACGCACTATAGATATCTAAACTCACCTTTTTGCTGCTTTATCACTCCTACCTTCCCGCTCCTAAAATGTAAGCTCTGTGAGGGGAGGGGCCTGTCCCTCCATCACTATGTCCCCATCACGTGGACTGGGCATTGTCTGGCACAGCTACAGCAGGTGCTTGATGAATGCTGGCTGCATTCATGCATGAGGGTCCTCCAGGGCAGGGACTCAGTCACTGTGGCTTCTGGGAGCGGCAGGGGCTCAAAAGCCTTCGCTGGATCAACAGGCAGGGAAGCCAGAAGACAGCTTCTTAAGAAACAAATTTAATACTATATACAAGGGAAAACGTACAGAAACAACAAAGGAGACGCAACAGGGCTGGAGGTGCCCATCCCAACTAGCTGCCCACGCAGAGGGCCGATGCCAGCCCCTAGCTCGCCCTCCTCCTCCTACAGTTGGAAGGGCTCCACGGGCCACCTTGCCCTGGCGGTGGGATCCACGTGGTCCTGAAGCCGGTGCCACTTCATGTGGGCATTCCGACCCTTGATCTTGCCAAACACCCTGAGGAGGCACCAGAGGACACAGGGGTCAGAGCAGGGGGAGGCGGGTAGCCCTGAGGGGGGCACCCCAGAGGGCTGAGGGCAGGCGGTGTGGGAGCATCCAGGGAAAGGGCGGTACCTCTCACACTCCCGGCAGGGAAAGAAGCCCTGGCCCTTGCTGCTCCCCGGCAGCTCAGGGGTCCGCTTCGAGCCGGTGTTTGGGCTGGAGTTGGGGATGGACTCCCTCCTGTAACTCTCAGTAGTCCTCTGTAATTCGGGGGTGGGACGGTGGCTGGGTTTCCTCCGAGGGCTACGAGTGACCTGCACAGGGGGCAGAGGTGATGAAAGGGTGCTGACCGCCCCGCCGCCCTTCTAAGGGAGAAGCAGGTGTCCAGAGCGTCCAGACGTCGTGGGGTGCACCCCCCCACCGCCAGCCAGCTTGGATGGGCACCGGGCATCCAGATCCGTGCTGAACTCCTGAAGCCCTATCCCGAGACCCTCTACCTTCGCTTCTGTCCTGTCTGCTTCACCCAGCTCTCTCTTGACCCTCTTTTCCGGCACTGGGGCTCGGCCGCAGTCAAACTTGTTCATTTTCTTCTGCATGTAGTAGAACTCGACACACTGGGCTACTGTTTTTGTCTGGACCTAGTGGAGGAAGACAGAAACCGGCTAAGGACAGTGCCTCAGGAGTAGCAGTGAGTATGGCCTTGACGCCCTAAATCCCCTCCCCATGGGGCCAGCCGCCACTTTTTGAAAGCCCTCCTGAAACGTTTCTCCCCTACGGCTTGGTATGCTCCACTGCTACGGGGGACAGAGAATCACAAAGTCCTCCTGGGGATGAATGAGTTCAGAGAGAAGCCACCAGAGTCAACACCATCTAAGCTCTGCACGCTCTGAGCCACAAGGCTGGCCCGGGAAGGCTTCTCTCCAGGAAAACGCACACACGGTACACACGAGGACGCTCACTGTGACATCATGTGGAGCCACATGTCTACCGACTGGGACTAATTAAACCAGAGTGTCCTTACGGGGTGGATACCTCATAGCCTTATGTGACAGCTAGGCAGAGCCCTCCAAAAAACTGAAGAGGAAGGAATACTTCCCAACTCAGTCCGTAAGTTCAACATTTCTCTGATACCAAAGCCAGACAAAGATATTACAAGGAAAGAAGCCTACAGACCAATGTCCCTCATGAACATAGATGAAAATTTTTAAACAAAACTTTAACGAACAGAATCCAACAATATATATATGTGTATATATATATATACGTGTATATATGTGTGTGTATATATATATATATATATATATATATATATATATATATGTATGTATATATGTATATATATATATAAAGGACAATATACCATGACTAAGTGGAGCTCATCCCAGAAACGTGAGGTTGGTTTAACAATCGAAAATCAATGTAATTCATCATATTAAACTTAAAAAAGAGAAATCATATGAGCATCTTGATAGGTGCAGAAAAAGCATTTGATACAATCCAATGTCCATTCCTGATGGAAACTCTCAGCACAATAGGAATAGAAGGAACTTCTCTTCAACCTGATAAATGAGACCTACAAAATCCCTACAGCTAACGGTGGAGTGGTTTCCCCTCAAATATCATGAACAACACAAGGATTTCCACTCTCACCACTTCTACTCAATACTGTACTGGTGGTTCTAGAGTGCAAAAAAGGCAAAAAAAAAAAAAAGTAAAGGCATCCAGGTTGGAAAGGAAGAAAGAAAAGTGTCTTTATTTGCAGATGATGTGACTGTCTATGTAGAAAATTCAGTGGAATCCACAAAAAAGTTACCAAAACTAGTAAGTTAGTTTGGCAACATTTCAGAACACAAGATCCATATAAAAATCAATTTTATTTCTATACATACTAGCAACAAACCATTGGAAACTGAAATAAAAAAGAACTCTAGGGCCTCCCTGGTGGCGCAGTGGTTGAGAGTCCGCCTGCCGATGCAGGGGATACGGGTTCGTGCCCCGGTCTGGGAGGATCCCATATGCCGCGGAGCGGCTGGGCCCGTGAGCCATGGCCGCTGGGCCTGCGCATCCGGAGCCTGTGCTCCGCAACGGGAGAGGCCACAACAGTGAGAGGCCCGCATACCGCAAAAAGGAAAAAAAATAAAAATAAAAAATAAAAAGAACTCTATAACATCATAAAAAACACAAGTACTGGGCTTCCCTGGTGGCGCAGTGGTTGAGAGTCCGCCTGCCGATGCAAGGGACACGAGTTCGTGCAATGGTCCTGGAGGGATCCCACGTGCCATGGAGCGGTGGGGCCCGTGAGCCATGGCCGCTGGGACTGCGTGTCCGGAGCCTGTGCTCCGCGGCGGGAGAGGCCACAATGGTGAGAGGCCCGCATACCGCAAAAAAAAAAAAAAAAAAAAAAAAAACTGAAAAAAACCAAGCGCTTAGGAATAAATCTGACAAAAAGTATGCAACAACTGTACACTAAAAACTTCAAAACATTGCTGAAAAATTAAAGATTGAAATAGAGAGATATACCCTGTTCACGAGTCAGAAGACTCAATATTGTTAAGGTAACAACTCTCCCCAGTTGACGTAACGAGTCAAAAACAGTACCAATCAAGTTCCTAGCAGAAATTTTTATTTTGAAATTGTCAAGTTATTTCTAAAATTCATAGGGAATTAAAAAGGATGTAGAATACAAAAAATAACTTTGAAAAAGAATAACAAAGTTGAAGGACTAACATTTTCTAATTTCAAGACTTAGAATAAAGCTACAGTAATAAAGACAGTATGGGAATAGCTTAATAAAAGACAAACAGATCAATGGAACAGAATACAGTGTCCAGAAGTAGATGCATATATATATGGCCAACTGATATTTAACAAAGGTACAAAAGCAGCTGAGTGGAGAAAGTATGGTCTTTCCAACAAAAGGTACTGGAATAAATATCCATATGCAAAAATGAACTCACCTCGCACCCCATACAAAAATAAACTTAAAATGGATCATAAATCTAGAAATAAAACCTAAAACTATAAAACCTCCAGAAGAAAACATAGGGGAAAATCTTTGTGACTTTGGGTTAGGCAAAGATTTCTTAGATACAACACGAAAAGCACAGTCTATAAAAGAGAAACTAGTAAGTTAGGCTTAAGCAAAATTTAAAACTTTTCTTCAAAAGACACTGTTAGAAGACTGACAAATGGCATATGGGGAGAAAATATTTCCAAAGCATATATCTGGATAAAGGACTGGTGTTCAGAACAAAATAAGAACTCCTACAGCTCAATAAAAACACAGACACTCCAATAAAAACAGAGGCAAAAGATATGAACAGACAGCTCACCAGAGAAGGTGCACAGAGAGCAAAAAAACACAAAGATGCTCAGCATCATTAGTCATTAGGAAAATGGAGTCAGATGCGACTGTACACTCATTAGAATGGCTAAAATTAAAGAGACTTAGCATACCAAGTGTCGACGAGGGTGTGGAGCAACTGGACCTTTCATAACCTGCTGGTGGGAATGGGAAGTGGTAGAGCCACTTTGGAAAACAGTTTGGCAGTTTCTTAAAAAGTTAAACATACATCTACTATAAGTTACCCTCATTCCCCTCCTAGGTATTTATAATCCCAACCCCGTGTCCGCAAAAAAACAAACAAACAAAAAAAAAAACCCAGTACATGTCCGTACAAAGAGTTGTATGTAAATGTGCAGAGCAGCTTTATCTGTAGTCATCAGTAACTGGAAACCACCAACAGGTGGATGATTAAATGAACGGTGGTCCGTCCACACAGTGGTATACTCCTCAACAGTAAAGGGATGAACTATGGGTACACACGACAACATGGATGAATCTCAAAATCATTAGGTTGAGTGTAAGAAGCCAGACAAAGCAGATCACGTGCTGTATGATTATTCCATTTATATAAACCTCTAGAAAATGCAAACTAATTTAGAGTGACAGAAAGTAGACAAGAGTTGACTAGGGACCCGGGTGGCAGGAAGGAAGGGTTGCAAAGGGGCAGGAGGGAACTTTTGGGGGTGAAGGATACTCTCATTATCTTGATCATCGTGGTGGTCTTACAAGTGTATAACTATGTCAAAAACATTAAATCTCACACTTCGATTATGTGCAATTTTGCGTACATCAAGTTAAAAAAAGAGCAAAATAATCAGCAGGATATTAAGTATATGATGTCATCCTTTTTTGAGAAAGTGCATATAGGTGTGTAAAATCCGTATGGGCAATAAATACCTGTCAGGTTATCAAATGAGAAGTAGGATTGTGGGGAGGGGTCTGGAGGGCTTTATTTTGAACATGGGATTCATTTCTGTACCGTTTCAGGTTGTTCCAAGCAATGGCATTGTAGTTGTCAACTGTTCACAGCATGAGCAGAGTATCGCCCCTGAAAGGCCCTGCAGTTCTAGCGCCTCGGCCGTGTGAAGGAGCCTTGTCTACACCAGCCTGCCATGTTCGCCTTACCATCTTGTGTATCAAGTAGAAGTCCTTCTTGTAGGCACGGAATGCCTTCTTAAAGAGCCTCTTCTCCATGGAGGTCCAGATGTCCGAACCTATTGGAGAAACAGCCAAGAGGAGGAAGGATGTTTCTCCTTCTGGGACCACAGCCACGGCTGAAGTGCAGACTCCCCTCCTTTTTCAGGCCACCGAGCGCCACTTATATGCCAAGATTTCTGCTAAGCCCCTTACTTGCTTTATCTCACACAATCCTCACAAAAACCTTAGCAGGTAGGGGCGATTACCATCCCCACTTGACAGGTGCAGCAACTTGAGGCTTCCTCTGGTTAAGAGACTTGCCAAGGGCAGGCGTGGGCCCCTGGTTGCCTGACTCCAAGGCTGGAGTGCTCAACTGGGAAACCTGAGCCCACCCCAACCTGGCACTCCCCTTCTGGCCAGGAAGAGCCCACGAGGGAACCAGTGGAAAGGGGAAGGTTGGATCCAACTAGAGAACAGCACCCACTGAGTCCCCCAGAGAGGACGGGCCCTTCTGGGAGGGCAGGTGCAGGCCCCAAGAGAACTCCGGGAGGCACGTGCAGAGCTTGCCATGGAAAGTGACTGGCTCGCAGGGGCCTCAGCCAGGCCAAAACCACGCGGGCAGCCACGCTCGTTACCTGTGTAGTGATAGTTGGCGAGAGGGTGAGTCCGTGGCTTCTGGGGTCCTCTCAGTAACAGGGTCTCCAGGGCAACCTGGAACGACAGGAGTGGTGGGCAACTCTCTGAGGGAGGGAAGGTGAGGTAGAGGCCCACCTTCATTCTTTCATCCAATCAGAAAATATGTGCAGCCCTCCCTAAAGCCACCCCTACCCCAGGGCGACTCAAAGTGTGGTCGGTCTGTGGACTGGCCACCAGCTGTGAACCACTTGGGACACATTGCCTACAGCACTAAGCGGACTGTTGAGTGCAGCTGACGTTACCTTTTTCATAGCAAGATTTACTTGATGACGAAACAGTGTGTGGACTTATTCTGGCACAAGCTCCTTATTTCTTCAGGGAGCAGCATTTGGAGTGGCACTGCCCCTGCCCTACCCCATGTTACGGTCCTCATAGCACTAATCATTATCTATCACTTTTAAAAAATGTATTTCATGTGTTCACTCTCCTAAAATGTAAGCCCTGCAAAGAGAGGGCATTTGTCTTGCTCAACAGCGTAACCCCGGTCAGGACTCGCTATGCAGTTTGCAGGACCCAGCGCAAAATGGAAACACGGGGCCCTGTGCTCAGAAACTATTAAGAATTTCAAGATGGTGGCAGCAGAGCATTAAACCAAGAATGGGCCCCTGAGCTGGCCCCAGCCTGATACCGTGACATCACCAGGTATCAGGAGGACCCAGTAAATGTGTGCTGATTACTCTGCTCAGCACCCACCACGTGCCAGCCACTGCCTCTCAGCTTGAGAAAAAGCACCATGTAGCCCTGACTCTTGGGTCTCCAACTCGGGTGACGTGACTTCCTCTCCCACTACACACAGTTGGACTTCTTCATTTTCTAAACTTCAGGATTGTGAGGAGGGTCCTTGGAGGAGGCAGAGGCATTTCTGTTGCATCAGAGGTTTGCATACACCATTTTTAATCCAAAAGTTAATGTTCAGTAAATAAACCAGATGAATGCAGGCCCTGAGTTGGTTCTGCTAGGCACCGCCTCCCCAGTGCCGCGCTGAGATGAGGTAACGCTGGAGGAACCCTGGTGCTCTGCTGTCACCCCAGAGAAATAACTGATTGAGCCCGTATGTGTGCATTTCCCCTACGTTCCAAAGGACACCACCAGTCCCAAAGCGACCAGGGAGAAGGGTGGGTGGCCAGCCTTTGGTTCTCGTGAGCTGCAAAGCCCCAAGTAGAAGGCACGTGTCTTGCGCCTAGAGCCCCTGGCCCTAAGAGACCAGGGAGCTTCCCACAGCTCCTCTGAGCCCCCGCCCCGCCTGCACCGCACCTGGATGTTGCCCTGGGCTTCATGCAGGCAGTGCAGAGCGAGCTCCAGGTTGGTGCCCCCGCCCGGCATCACGCTGGAGCAGGCCACGTTGCAGAGCTCGGTCACTGTTTCCAGCAGGCAGCCCGGCAGCGAGAAGGAGAGGAGACACAGAGGGTCAGCAAGTGCCAGAGAGGAAACCTCCCCAACAGCACAGATGGGGTGGGGGGCTCCTGTCACCATCTCCCTCACCTCTCTGTTACAAGCAGGCTGAGGGAAGGGAGCGACAAGGAGGATGGGCAGAAACCCTGCTCCTGGCACCTGCTCTGGATGGCCTGGCCAGCTACTGGGTGAGAGGAGAGGTGGGGCAAGGGACTGCAGCACAGCAAAGCAGTCCTGCGCTGAAGGCCAGCTCTGCCCACCCCACCCCCGCCTGGGGATCACTGCTTCTTGGTCAAGGTGAGAACTGGGAGGAGAAACCCCTTGGACATGGAGGAGGGCTCTCGGGAACCTGGCCCCAAAGTCTCAGTCACCCCTATCCTGCGTCTTCGGGTTGGTCATCACATCTCCCCATGGCTTCCAGACCAGAGTAGCTACATGCTCGTCACTTCCAGCCAGTGATCTGTCCTGGAGCTCTGGGATCTCAGCCTGAAACTGGCTCCCTATGTTGATGTGTCTGAAATGAGGCCACACACACGGACATAAAAGGTATATGTGTGTGACCAAGATGGGAAATACAAGAGAGATGTGTGGTGAGCCCTGCTCAGCAGGGCTGTGGAACCCACCTTTTGGCCATCTCTCAGACACAGGGAGTGCTCATCAGCCCAGCAGACACGCCACTGGTATTCCAGAGACCTCTTGAGGGATACTTCCTTCCTTCCTCCAATTTGCTTTTTCGCCAGATTTCTGGCTTCAGGCGTTTGGGGTCTAGGACAGGGGAGGTATGTGCTGATACCTGGCATTCTTCTGTATCCAAGGGAACATCCAAGCTACAAAACAGTATCTCACTGCGCCATCACCAATTCTATCTAGAACCCCAGGGTGCTGGGCATTCTGTCTGCAGACATCCAACTATGGTATGTCTGGACAGAAGGAATATTGGGGAAACACCTGGAAAAATCCACCACTTCTCTCCTAGAGAGGTTCTGGGTCTAGACCTGACTTTCCCGTGATGAAGGCTCCCTTGGGAAAAACCGACACTGGAATGCAAGGAGGGTAAAAGCATCCCCACGTTGCAAGGACCCTCAGGTTCTAAGTCTGTTCCAACTCACGGTTCAGTGCTGATCTTGCTGTTGTCCTTCACCACACTGATGCCAAAAGAGCCGTCCATGTGATCTGGAAAACACCCAAAGAAGAGCCTCAAGGAGACTGGCTACAACTGACCCATGAGGCCCTTTTTGCCTGCCTTTCCAGAGCAGCTAAAAGCAGGCTCTTCAAGATTGCATGGTATACACACACTACTGTATATAAAATAGATAATCAACAAGGACCTACTGTATAGCACAGGGAACTATACTCAATGCTCTGTAATAACCTCTATGGGAAAAGAATCTAAAAAACAATAGATATGTGATTATGTATAACAAAATCACTTTGCTGTATACCTGAAACTAACACATTGTAAATCAACTCTAATCCAATATAAAATTGAAAATTGGAAAAAAAAGATTGCATGGTATGGAGTTTCCTCAAAAATTAAAAGTAGGACTACCATATCATGCAGCAAACCCACTTCTGGGTATTCATCCAAAAGAACTGCAGTCAAGACCTCAAAAAGATATCTCAACTCCCATGTTCACTCCAGCACCATTCATAATAGCCAAGATGTGGAAACAACCTAAATGTCCACTGACAGATGAGCACATAAAGGTAATGTGACATCAACATACAATGAAATACCATTTAGCCTTAAAAAGAAATTCTGCAATATGCAACAACATGGATGACCATTGAGGACATTATACTAAGTGACATAAGCCAGTCACAGAAAGAGAAATACTGCATGACTCCACTTATATAACGTATCTAAAGTAGTTGAATTCATATTGATAGAATCAAAGAGTGGAATAGGGGTTACCAGGGGTTGGGGCAGTGGGAAATGGGAGGTTACTAATCAATGGGCATAAAGTTTCAATTAATCAAGCTCTAGAAATCTGCTGTATAACATTGTACCTATAGTCAACAATACTGTATTGCACACTTAAATCTTTGTTAAAAGGGCAGATCACAGATTAACTGTTCACATCACAATAAAATAAAATAAAAAGATTGCATGGAAGTGGGATAAGACTTCTGAAAATGTAGAGTAAGGAACTCGGCAAAACAACAGATTTACTGACAAAAATCATTGAAAAAGAAAAAAAAAAGAACAGTAAGCTAAAGTCTCTGCACGTTGTCCCAAAGGCATACAGCATTTTAAGAAATACTCATTCAAGAAAACCTACTAAATCTCGGGAAGAACAGTGAGAGTCTGTGGCACTGGAGCCATGGCCCACCCCCTTACCCACCTAGCCCCCAGCTCTTTGTAAAGGAAGCTCTACCCAGGTAGGTGCAGCCAAGGAGATGGGGGCTGCTTCTTCCCCTGGCTCCCATGCTTAAAGAATTAAAGCAAGATAAAATAAAAATTTGTCATCAAAGAGAAAATGCCATCAAGAGATGGAAATTATTTTTTAAAAAGATACAAATGTGGACTTCCCTGGCGGTCCAGTGGTTAAGACTCCACGCTTCCACTGCAGGGGGCATGGGTGTGATCCCTAGTAGAGGAAGTAAGATCCTGCATGCTGTGCGATGCAGCCAAAAAAAAGAAGAACCAAATGGAAATAGTTCAGGGGTTAAAAAAGTACAATAACCAAAATACGGCTCAACAGTAGATCTGAGCTGGCAGAAGAAACGATCAGCAAACCTGAAGATACAACAATGGAGACTATGAAATCTGAAGAACAGAGAGAAAAAAATATAGGAAAGTGAAGAGAGCCTCAGAGAAATGTGAGATGTCATTACATGCAACAATATATATGTATTGGGAGTACCAGAAAGAGGGGAGAAAGGGACAGAATATTTAAAGTATTAATGGCTGAAAATTTCCCAACGTTGATGAAAAACAATATGTATATCCAGCAAACTCTACAAACTCCAACAAAGATTAAACACAAAGAGCTCTACATCCAGACATAACATAGGCAAAATGTGGAAAGCAAAAATAAAGATAAGATCTTGAAAGCAAAAAGGGAAAAACAATTTGTTACATACAAGGGCACTACAGTAAAATTAACAGCTAACTTTTTAAGAGAAACGATGTAGGTTACAAGGCAATGGGATAATATATTCAAATTACTGAAAGTAAAAAAGTGTTAACCAAGTATCTTATATTCAGCAAATTATCTTGCAAAAATGAAGGTAAAATAAAGACACTCCCAGATAAATAAAAACTGAGGATACCTGTTGCTGGCAGACCTGCCTTACAAGAAATATTAAAGGTGAAATATTATTCAGCCCGCAAAAAGGAACAAAGTACTGATACATACTGCAACTTGGATGAAACCTAAAAACATCATGCTAACTAAAAGAAGGCATTCATAAAGGACCACATACTGTATGATTCCACTCATATGAAATATGCAGAATAGCCACATCGATAGAGACAAAGTAGATTAGTCGTTACCCACGGCTGGGGATGGGGAGGATGGAAAGGAGGGACTGCTAATAAGTACAGGGCTTCTTTTGGGGATGATGAAAATTTCTGAAAACTGATGGTAGTGATGGTTGCACAGCTCTGTGAATATACTAAAAACCAGTGAATTCTATACTTTAAAGGGATGAATTGTATGGTATGTGAATTATATATCCCTAATAAAAATAAATAGTAAAGAAAGTCCTTCAGATTGAAAGCAAATGACATCAGATGGTAACTTGAATCCAAACCAAAAAAAAAAAAAAAAGCGAAGCGCTAGTAAATATGGGTAACTATAAAAATCACTAGGATTACATATTTCTTTTCTTTTTTTAATGGCCTTAAAAATAACTGCATAAAACAATATGTATTGTGGGCCTGTAACATATAGAAATATAATATATGTGACAGTAACTGCACAAGGAGCACAGCTGCATTGGAGTAAAAGAATATCACCTCAGACAGTAACTCAAATCCACAAGAATAAATGAAGAGATCAGAAATGCTAAATAAGAAGGTTAATATAACAACCTCTATAAATCATGCTTGCTTTCCTTTATCCGCTCAGTGTTTTTACACAAAATAAAATTATATAAAGCAATAAACATGACCAGTACGGTATTACTGGGTCTCTCACATATAATAGCAAAAGAGTTAGAAGGAATAGAGCTAGATAGGAGCAGTGTTTCTATATTTCACTGTTAATGAGTTATTACACATCCTAACAGATTCTGATAAGACATATATTTTAAGTCCTAGAGCAACCACTAAGAAATGACTAAGAAACATTGAAAAATTAATGGAATTAAAATGTCACACTAGAAAATACTCACTTAATACAAAAGAAAGCAGGAAAGGAGGAACAGAGGGAGAAAAAGACATGTAACGTATAGAAAATAAAAAGCAAAATGGCAGATGTAAATCCAACCATATCAATATAACATTAAACAAGAATGGATTAAACAAACCAATCAAAAGGCAGAGTTTGTAAGACTGGATAAAAAACACATGATCCACCTAATGGTGTCTAGAGGTAACATGCTTTATTTTCAAAGACACAAATAGGCTGAAAGTAAAAGAAGAGAAAAATATATACCAAGCAAACAACAACCAAAAAAGAGAATGGAATGGCTATACTAATGTCAGGCACATTAGACTTTAAAACCAAAAATATTACTAGAGATAATGATAAAATTATTGTAATAATGACAAATGATGTCACAATCACATCCTAATGATAAAAGGTCAAGCCGTGAGGAAGATGTGACAATTACAAACATATACACACCTACAAACAGACCCCCAAAATACACCAAGCAACAAACGACAGAACTGAAGGATGAAATAAACCATTAAAAAATAATAGTTGGAGATTTCAATACTTTCAACAGTGGATAGGGCAACTAGGCAGAAGATCAACAAGGAAATTGAAACTAACTAGACAAAACAGACAAAATACAGCATTCCACCAAACATCAGTAGAATACATTCTTCTCAAATTCACATGGAACATTCTTCAAGACAGACCGGATTCTAGCCCATATAACATGCCTCAATAAATTTTAAATTTTAAAATAAATTTAAGGGAATTCCCTGGCGGTCCAGTCATTAGGACTCCACGCTTCCGCTGCAGGGGGCATGGGTTCGACCCCTGGTGGGGGAACTAAGATCCTGCAAACCGCACAGCACAGCCAAAATAAATAAATAAATAAATTAAATAAATTAAATTGAAAAAGAAACAACGTATGTACTCTGACCAAAAGAGAATTAGATTACAAATCAATAAAAGGCAGCAATTTGGAAAATTCACAAATATGTGAAAATTAAGCAACACACTCTTTAACAGTCAGTGTATTAAACAGGAAGTGGAATGATAAATTAGAAAATACTTTAGCTGAATGAATATAAAAACACAACATAGGGCCTCCCTGGTGGCGCAGTGGTTGAGAGTCCGCCTGCCGATGCAGGGGATACGGGTTCGTGCCCCGGTCTGGGAGGATCCCATATGCCGCGGAGCGGCTGGGCCCGTGAGCCGTGGCCGCTGGGCCTGCGCATACGGAGCCTGCGCATCCGGGGCCTGTGCTCCGCAACGGGGGAGGCCGCAACAGTGAGAGGCCCGCATACCACAAAAAGAAAAAAAAAAAAAAAAGACATACTAAAACTTACAAAATGTAGCTAAAGCAATGTTCAGAAGGAAATCTATAGCTGTAAAATATCTGTATTAAAAAAGAAGAAACATCTCAAATCATTTATGGTCAACTGACTTTCCACAAAGGTAGCAAGACAGGGCTTCCCTGGTGGCGCAGTGGTTGAGAGTCTGCCTGCCGATGCAGGGGACATGGTTTCGTGCCCCGGTCTGGGAAGATCTCACATGCCGCGGAGTGGCTGGGCCCGTGAGCCATGGCTGCTGAGCCTGAGTATCCGGAGCCTGTGCTCCAAAACGGGTGAGGCCACAAACAGTGAGAGGCCCACGTACCACAAAACAAACAAACAAACAAACACCTCACAATGAGCTACCACTTCACACCCACTAGGATGGGTGTAATAAAAAAGACAGCTAAGAAGTGTGAGCAAGGATGTGGAGAAACTGCAACTTTCATACAATGCTGGTGGAAATTTAATATGACCCGGCCATTTTGCAAAGCAGTCTGGCAGTTCCTTAAATGGTTAGACATAGTTACCCTTTGACCCAGCAATTCCACTCTGAGTTATATACCCAAGAGAAATGAGGACTTATGTCCAACAAAAACGTACACATAAATGTTCTTAACAGCACTGTTTGCAACAGCCAAAGGACACAAACAACCCAAATGCTCGTCAACTGATGAATGGATAAATAAAATGTTGTCTATCCAGAGAATTCAATATCATTCATCCATAAAAAGAAATGAAGCACTGATGCATACTACAACATGAACCTTGACAACATTATTCTAAGTGAACAACTAGACACACAATGTCACGTATTTGATGATTCCAATTACACGAAATGTCCAGAATAGGGAGACCCGTAGAAAAAGTAGGTTGGTAGACTGGTGGTTGCCCAGGGCTGAGGAGTTGGGGGCTACAGGGCCTGTGTGTCACCGCTCGTGGATATAATCTTCTGGGGTGATGAAAATGCTCTAGAATTAGATTGTGGGATGGGTGTACAATCCTAAGAATACACTAAAAAATCACTGTACACTTTAAATGGGTGATTCATATGGCATGTGAATTATACCTCAATAAAGCTGTTTAAACAATTACTCGAAAGGGCAGGCAGAAGGGTGCTTAGGCTAAATGGCGTCTATTTTCTTTCTGGCTACAAAGTCATAAGCACCTAGAAGGCTGCTGGTCCCAGATGGTCCTGGGATAGTTCTGAACAGCAACGGGACCCCCAGAGCAGACCCAGGCGTAGGCCAGAGAGAATGGCTGGACCAAATTCTACAGGGGGCGGGGGTCTGGCCCCCCGCAGGCCCATCATGGGGCGATCAAGCTCACTCACCAAGCATGGCGCTGATGAGCCTGTCGGGACGGGCCCGGGCAGATGTGGAACAGAGAGTGTTGAAATACAGCCCAGAGCCCTCCCGGATGGGGCTGAGCATCGGGGGCGGTGTGTAGGGAGGTCACTGGGACAGTCCCTTCAGGAGGTGGTCCATCAGGAACACGGGCGAGCGCAGGCAGCTCTGGCGGCATCCTCCCGGGCCCGGCTCCCCAGACATGGAGGGCGGAGGAGGGATGAGCAGTGCCTCGGGCCGTGGGAGCTTCTTCCGCTTCCTGTGTTGGCTGCTCTCCTTGCTGTCTCTCTCTTCCCCGTCCTTCTCCTGTCCCTGGAGAAGAAGAGACTTCAGAACCACGGGGGTCACCTGAGGCCACCGGCCCCAAAGCTCAGACCTCAAGATGGCCTGAGAGTGGGAAAGGGTACTGACCAGCCAAATGCACACCCAGCATGGCCATGCCCAGAGTCCTCAGCGCAGGAAGCCGGGCAGGGCCACCACGCCTGAGCCAGACTCCAGACCCTAAGCCGGGCGACATTTGACGCTGGGGCCTTCTCAGGCACCCACCCCCACCCCAAGGAGAGGCCCTCACTCAGACCATTTTGGAAACTCATATCCGTTGTTAAAGTGACTGGCACTTAAAGTGTGGGGGCCAGACGGATGCAACAGCATGACAAAAGGAAAACCTGTTGCCCTCAAAATGACAGCAGCTCCTGGGAGACAAACAGTGGGCTCCATGCACCCTGTACCCGAGTCCAGCATGGACTTCTCCAGGTGGGGTCTTCCAGCACAGGCTGAAAAGACGACGGCTTGAGCTTGCTACACTCTCTCTTACCTCCACGCAATCTCCCCTCCTCTCTGCCCATCTTACCCCTCCTCATCCTCCGGCTCTCAGCTGCAACGCCCCCTTCCTCAGGCAGGGTCTCTGGTGCCCTTGGGGCTCCCACAGCTCCCTCTCCCAGCCCGGCCCGTTCTGGGTCGTCAGTGTCCGGGGATGGGTCTATCTACTCCGCTGGGCTGGGAGCCCCAGGAGACGGGGGCAGGCCTGTTGTGGTCGCTGCAGTGTCCCCAGCCCTGCCCAGCACAGGGCCAGACACAAAGGAAGTTCACTGGAGGTTGAATGGATGAATGAACACGCAAATCAAGCTCTTCTGGAGTCAGGATTTGGGGGCTTTTCTCCCAGCTCCCACTGGCAGCTGGAAAGCAGCTGGAAGGAAGTGCACCCACCTTGCTCCCCAGGGGATGGTTCGCTGGAGCCACTGGCACCGAAACAGGGACCACCAAAGGGGCGGCGGTCATGTTGTCCAAGGACTTCCTGCCTCCCGGGGAACTCTGCCTGTGCCCTTCTGGCCTCAGCACCTGTCTTTGTGGCTTGCAAAACTCCATGCCACACACCTACACACAGAGAAGAGCCAGCCCTTTAAGAGACACAGTACGTAGGGAGCAAGGGGCCCCTCCAGAGCAGCACAGCCCTGACTCCCGGCCCCCAGCCAGGCTCCCTGCAGGAGGACGGCTCCATCCTGAGATGAATGGCAGCTTCGCGCCCCTTCACCTGCAGCTCCTGCTTCCCTCGAGGTGACGGCCACTGGTCGCTGTGAAAACACATGTGGCTGCTCAGCCCTCTCTCTGTATAAAACATCTGGCTGCAATTCTTGCAGACGTAAGTGCTCCTTGGCTCTGCCCAGTCTGTGGGACCACCACTGTGCTGGTTCCTGTGGGGAAGAAAGGGAGAATGGGACTCCGTCCCCAAACACTGATCCTCTGACAGACAGCTTTGGACGAACCCTAAAGAAATGGACATGATGCCCCCGATTCTCCGTGGCCTGGTGCTCACCCCTTCAGGAGTGAAGCATCCAGAGCTCGCTCACCCAGGGCCAGCACATCAAAGCCACCAGAGTTCTCCCGAGGGGCTTCTGAACTTACCAGCCACCCGCCATGTTCTCCTCCTTCATCGGGTGGGGGAGCCGGTAGATATTTCCACCCTGAAGACGAAAATACATCTGAGCCAACATATCAGAAATGAGATGCAAGAGTGAAAACTATAAGACTTGGAAGAAAACACAGGTATAATTCTTGGTGACCCTGGAGTAAGCAGTGGTTTCTTGGATGACTCCAAAACCAAACAAAAGACAGACGTATTGGACTTCATCAAAACTTACAACTTCTGTGCTTCAAAGGACATCATCAAGAAGTGAAAAGACAGAATAAGAGAAAAAAGTTGCAAATCATGTATCTGATAAGGGACTATGTATATTTCTGTATCAGTGATACATAATGAACTCTCACAGCTCAAAAATAAAATCACAACCCAATTTAAAAATGGGCAAAGGGTCTGAATAGACACTTACCCAAAGAGGATATACAAATGGCCATTAAAAGATGCTCAGGATTATTAGCCATCGGGGAAATGCAAATTAAACTATAATGAGATTATCATTTCCCACCCACTAAGGTGAACCAACTGGACAAGAACAAGTGTTGGTGAGGATGCAGAGAAACTGCAGGCCTCATACACTCTGGGTAGGGATATAAAACAGCACAGCTTTTTGGGAAAGTCTGGCACTTCCTCCAATAGAATTACCCTAGAGCCCAGCAATTCCCCTCCAAGGTATTTCCCAAGAGAAATGAAAACATATGTCTAAACAATAATCTGTACACAAATGTTCATAGCACCGTTATCACAATGGCCAAGAAGGGAAAACAACCCAAATATCTATCATCTGATGAATGGATAAATAAAATGTGGTGTTTCCATACAATGCACAAGTTACCAGCGATAAAAAGGAGTGAAGTTCTGACCCGTGCTACAGCACAGAGGAACTCTGAGAACATCAGGTTAAGTGAAAGAAGCAAAAGACACAAAAGGCCACGCAGCGTTAGGATTCCCGTCACATGAAGTGTCCAGAATAGGCAAATCCATGGAGACAGAAAGTAGATGCATGGTTGCCAGGGGCTGGGAGGGATGGAGAGATTGCGGGTGACAACCAACGGTGTGGGGTTTCTTTTTGCGGTGATGAAAGTGTATTGGCAAAGAGTGGCGATGCGAGCACGACCTCGTAAACAAACTAAAAACTACTGGATGGTGCACTTCAAGATGGCGAATTAGATGGCACGTGAATATTAAAGCTGTGGAAAAAAAAAAAAGAGGAGGAGGTAGCTGTGGTGCGACAGGAAGGATGCTGGACCTCGGAACATCACGAAGAGACGTGGCCAAGCTCTCTGCGCCCAGGACCTCGTGGGCACGATGTGGGAGGACCCAAGCTGCTCCAAAAGGGCGGACCAGTGCCAGGCCTGCAGTAGGGGCCAAGTCGGACTTGTGGACCTGTGATTCACAACCAGAATAGACACAGCATTTCACGTACAAATATCAAGGGTAAAGGAGCTCTGCCTTTACATTCTCTGAAGAAGTGAAGGAGGCAAATCCAAAAGGAAGCGAAAGGCAGAAAGAAAGCAAATAGAAAAAGCTTAGTGAAGAAACATGATGCAAAGTGTCTCTGACAACTCTAAAGCCCTGTTCTGTTGTGTGTGTGTGTGTTGCAGGGTGGAGGGTGATGGGAGGAACCATCCCTTCTCTGGAACTTCATTCGCCCCTCTGTAAACAAACTGCATCTGAGGATTTGCTGAGGTTAAATACAGTGCCTGGACAAGTCAGAAACACGGACACAGGTAAGGACGAGACTCTGCCCCCCGCATGGTCAGGTCCCGTGAGAGGGCCCTGGTACCTGGATCCTGTTGAGTATCATCAGCTTGGACTTGGAGTCCCAGGGGGGATCCGCTGGAGGCCCGGCCAACGACGAGAAGGAGGCCATGGCTACCTGGCTTGGAGAAGCTGCACAGCAAATATCCACTTTCACTTTCTCCTTCCGGAAGTGCTGGACCCCGGAGTTGCCAGAGAAGAGCCTGTAGCCTCCGCCCCAGGAGCAGGCCGGGCCCTCTCCACCTTTTGTGGCCCCGGAAGCCGTGCCATTCTCAGCCTGGGCCTGCTTCCCTGGGAGGTGGGCTCTGGATGGCTCCTCCCCTCCTAACTGGGTCTGATGCAGGCCCCGAGGGAGAAGATGTCCCTAGGTCCAAGGTCCCTTTCGAGGATCGCAACTGCTTGGCCAGAGAGGAGATGTCTGGGTTTCCAGGAGGGTCCAGGGACGCCGCCGTGGGGGCAGGTGGAGCAGCAGCCACTTTTGGTCTTCCCTTTGGGTCCTGGCTCACGCTGCTGGGGGAGGGCTCTGTGGGTAAAGCGGGTGTGGATTTTCTCCTGCGGTCTAGGGACCCCTCTGGATCAGGGTTCACGGGGCCAGCATGGAGAGAGTCAACAGTGGGTGCCACAGGTGGGGGTTGCTGTGGCCACGGCCCCTGCAGTGACTTCAGGGCAACTTGCTTGCCGTCGGGTGTGGGAAGCTGGGAGGAGGCGGCGGCCACCTGCGTGTGGGAGAAGATCCGCTGGGACTTGGTGATCATCTGGAACACCTGCATCTGCTCGTGGCTCACCAGAGACTCCTGAGCCTTCAGGACCAGCTGCTGGAAGAGCGGTGTGGCATCCGACGGGAGGCCGCTGGACTTCTGGCCATCCTGGGGGCCAGGCTCACCAGGGTTCTGCCGCGAGAAGGAGTCGCAGTCGAACTTGCTCTTCTTGGAAGCCCAGGAGTCGTCTTCCCCGCTGGTGCTGACGTATCTGGGGTCGCCCGAGGCCTCCCCCTGGGCCTTCAGGAGCGTGGGAGGGAAAGACGGCGTGTCCTCCAGACCGGTGCACTGGCTGGGTGAGGGCTCCCCAGCAGGGGAGTCGCTGCTGAGCCCGGGGCCCGGCTCGGAGCCCTCCCGGGACGGCACTGCAGAGGGCTTGTGGACGACAAACATACTGTTTCCTTTGCTCTTAGGGCAGCCCGACAGGTTTCAGAGCCACTGGAAACTGTGGCTTGATGGCTGGGAACTGGCGGGGACAGTCTGGCCATGGAACAGAGGCAGGCAGGCGGGCAGGGAGCGCCCTCGGGCCAGCCCTCCAGGGATGACGGGGGCTGGAGCAGCGGCAGCTCCGGCTCGGCTGGGTCGGGGCCGCTGTTCTCCGCTGCCCGTGAGTGGACGGCTGTGAACACGTCCGTGCCCGGCTCCTTCCGTGGGGGCCGGGGATCCTCCGGAACACCTCAGTGCCCAGGGCTCCTGGGGCCGCCGGGGTGCTGGCTGGGCCGCAGGAGGAGGACCCTGACGAGGGCAGGGAGGAACAGGCCGTGATCCTCCCTTCGCCGCTGTCTGAAGGCCCTCCCAGGGCTGGCCCGGGAGAAGGGATCGTCTGGCAGATGCTGCTGCTCACGATACAGCGCAGGAGGTCTCGGTTGGACAAGAGGGAGATGGGGGATGGGGCTTCCGGGGGCACCAGGGACCACAGGCTCGCGGGTGCGGGCTGGCAGGCCACCTCGTGCACACGGGGTGAGTTCCCGCAGGGCTCCTCCTCCGGAGGGACCTCCTTGAGGATGCACAGGCCGTGCTGGACCTCGTAGTGCTGGCGCACGGAGCGGTAGTCGCTGTAGCTCTTGCTGCAGCCCTGCTCAATGCACACAAAGGGCTTGGACTTCTGGTGGGTGAGCGTGTGCCCAGTCCTGGAATCACATGAGGAGAAAGTTAGTGGGTGTCTCGGCGTGGGTCACTAACTGCAGGAACCCAGGCGTGTCCCCAGGGGGCAGCAGCATCGCAACTCAGAAACTGTGCTCAGACCCTAGGAGGAAAGACCCCTGCTATGGCCAAAGCCTTCTGGAAGGGGGAGCTCTTGCCCTCACCCCTAAGCAAACCCCTAATCTGAGATTAAAAACATCAGTGGGAGTCAAGTCAGAGTTCCCCAAAGTGGGTTCCTAAGGAACACCAGGCTCCAGAGTTGCTCCCTGAGGACTTGGGCTCAGCTGGCAAATAAGTTTGGGAAAAACACTCTTTACTTCTTGGAGGTTCCTAGGAGCAAACTGAAAAGCCACAGAGCAGATAACGAGAGATCTGTTGAACTTTCCATGTCTCTCAAACTTATTTGCCCACAAAACCATGTTTTTAAAATAGACCCTTTTAGCATCCCCGAGAAGCAGAGAACCAGAGTTCTGAGAACAAACTTAAGGAAACGCTAACTTGGGGATGATCCTTCCTTGAACAAAGGAGTCTTTGCCTTCCCACAGGAGTCCTCTAGACAGCGACCTGGGAGCCCCACAGCAACAACAACAAAAAGCCAAATGCGCCTATAATGTCTGCAAATATAAAAGAATGCAAGTATGTAGTATATTTACATCATACGTATACCTGCATTAATATATTATAAATATAAACAAATGGGTAAATCACCCTCTGGGTTCCCAACAATCCTACTCCGGATGGTTCTAATCAATTGGACCCAGTAAATAATGAAACCCTTTCCCAAGCGTGGACCCTTGGCCTCCATCTGAGGGAAGCAGCAGAGAGGGCATCCGGAGACCCACTTTCTAGCCCTAACTGTTACCAGCTTGTGACAGGAGTAAATCATTTCCCATCCTTAATGGCGAGAGGGGAGAGGATACAATGAAAGCGGGATTCATCGAAGCCTCAGTAAAGGCTGGGCGAGCTGTAAACATGCAAGGGATCGTCCTCTCCCACTTACGAGTCTCTCAGTTTGAAAGTCTGTCTCTTCTCCCTCGGCAGCAAGAAAAGCTTATCATTTCTAAGACATGAAGAACAAACGTAATTCTGCTCCTCTTACACTGAGCTTGCTTTTTAAAGTCAAATTTTGAAAAAAAATCGAGTTAATAAAAGGGGGAATTGAAACAGGAAAAAAGAGAGTGAACACTGCATTGCCATGTTCTAGAAACAGGCATTTCAGAACCCCTCACGCCCTGGTGTTATCCCAACATATATTCCTCATGGAGTGCATATCTGTTCTGCTCAGACACCTACCAGGGACTCTGAAACTTTCTCTACGCAGTTAGCCCAACTCCCTCCATGACAAAATTGCCTCTGGAGTGTGTTTTTAAAGCACATGGGTCCTGTCTGCAAATCGCAGCGGCGCTCTCCTCACTGGAGTGAATCTGGAGGCTGGGGAGGGCGGGCTGTCCGGGGCAGTGTAGGCCCTGCCCCCCGCCCCCACCAAACACTGGCCGTGGGAGGAGCACAGGTCGCACACACCTGGGACACCCGACGGTGCGGGGCGGTGCAGGTGGATGGGAGGGGATGCAAAAGAACCGGGAACACGCCCAGCCCCCAGCAGCCCCCTGAACAGACATCCCGACCAGACTCCTACATACAGGTGGTCCTGACGCTTAAAGGCCTTGCTGCAGATTTTGCACACGTGTCTCCTCTCCTGGCTGTGCGTCAGGTAGTGCTTGCTGAGAGGACTGGCGCTGCTGAACACCTTCCCGCAGAGGCTGCGGTCCAGGAGTGGGTTCTGAGGGGACCTGTGCTGCCGCTTTCCTCTCCTTGTGCTCCCAGACGTGGCCCTGCCTCCTTCGTTAGCCTCTTTGGGCACCTTGAGCACGCCTAGCCCCAGGTCTAGACAGAGGGAGAAAGCACAGGTTATGACATCCGGGGACATCGGAGCCCGGGCCGAAGCACTCTACCACCCTCAGACCAACTTCAGCAGCTGAGTCCAACTCAGGGAGTTGGCCGAGAACCCCAACTTCAGCAGCTTCACTCGCAGAGAAGACCAGGCTTAGCACCAGGTGAGGGGGAGAAGGGACCCTGGTCAAGCCACACCTCCAGGGCGGCACCCAATCTTGAAGCCACACTTGGGGGGTAAGGGAGGGGACAGCAACAGTCTGAGAGCTTCCAGGACAGAGTGACTCGACAGGCAGGACTTCATGACGGTAACATCAACAGCACGCTTGCCAGTGCAATCCAGAAATGCACAATGCAAAATCTTAGAAAAGTTTAAGTCCTTGCTCCCAGCCAATTCCACTCTGGTTTTTTAATTAAGGAAATTAAGGCCGATCTGTACAAATTAACGGAGATCTTGCAGTGAACTGCAAGCGAGTTAACTGCAGCATTGTTTTTCCTGGTGAAATGTGAGAAACCACCTAATAACTGACACGAGGGCAGGTGGGTGACTGCATTCTGGTCTCAATGGTCTATGGCGCAGGCATTTCAGATACAACTGTAGGAGAATATCCATTGACGTGAAAGGATGTTCATGCTGTACCACTAAGTGCTGTGCCACTAACAAGAGGATTGTTGAAAAACGGAATGACCTAGTCTTTAAAAGGGAAAAATAAATTTGAATAGAAACAAACAGAATGGGATTGATTGGTAGCATCATGGATCAACTTAATTTTCCTTTCCCTATATATCTGAATTTTCCATGTTTCTCTACTCCTTGGGTAAATGAGTAGTTTTTTTTATAATTTCATTTTTGATTTTTTTTCTTTGACCCATGAGTTAGTTTAGAAGAGTGTTCTTTAGTTTCCAAATACTTGAAGACTTTTTTCTCTTATTTCTTTTACTTATTTATTTATTTTTGGCTGCATTGGGTCTTCATTGCTGTGCGTGGGCTTTCTCTAGTTGCGGCGAGTGGGGGCTACTCTTCGTTGCAGTGCGTGCGCGGGCTTCTCGTTGCAGTGGCTTCTCTTGTTGCAGAGCATGGGCTCTAGGCGTGCGGGCTTCAGTAGTTGTGGCTTGCGGGCGCTAGAGCGCAGGCTCACTAGTGGCGCATGGGCTTAGTTGCTCCGCGGCATGTGGGATCTTCCCGGACCAGGGCTCGAACCCGTGTCCCCTGCATTGGCAGGCAATTCTTAACCACTGTGCCACCAGGTTTTGATCCATCGCCTGGTCAAGTATCAGTGGGTTTTCCATGCCCTTGGCATAATTATTACTTGTGGAATATTTGCTCTCAAATGCATGTATAGATTACACACTCGTGTCCTGGATTGCCATCCCGGAAAGCATTTAAGAAACATCAGGTTCGGGACTTCCTTGGTGGTGCAGTGGTTGGGAGTCTGCCTGCCGATGCAGGGCCCTGGTCTGGGAAGATCCCACATGTCGCAGAGCAACTAGGCCCGTGAGCCACAACTACTGAGCCTGGGCGTCTGGAGCTTGTGCTCCGCAACGAGAGGCCGTGACGGTGAGAGGTCCGCGCACCGCGATGAAGAGTGGCCCCCGCTCGCCGCAACTAAAGAAAGCAATCGCACAGAAACGAAGGCCCAACACAGCAAAACAACAACAACAAGAAAAAGTTAAAGGGCATTAAAAACAAACCAACCAGATATATGTGGGTAGGCATTTTCCATCCCAGTTACAGAATGAGAAAACTGAGACTCAAACAGGGAAAATGACTTGCCCAAGGTGGCAAAGGAAGGAAGAAGAGCCAGGCTGTAGATTCTGGTTCATCTGATGCCAGAGTCCTTTCCCCAACCACAGTGCCCGCACCGCTTCCAACTCAACTTCCTCCTCTGCTCCTCCTCCCTCCCCGTCTTTTCAGATGGACTGAACTGAAACCTGGCCCTTCTGTGAAGCCTCCTGACACCAGCGTTTGCCCTGCTCCCCTAGCCAGTCCCTCCGAAGGCAGCACACAGTTACAGACACAATCACGCCTTTAAGCCATCAATCCTCTGAGGTGTCCCTCTTCCTCATCTCAGTTATTAATAGCATCTACTCAGTTGCTCAAACCCCAGCCTGCCCTGCCAACCTCCATCTGTCCTTTTCCTTACCAGCTCTCCCTGTGATGTGTGACCTGTCAGCATGTCTGAATCTACTTCTAACATGATCCCTAATCCTTGCGCTTCTGGCCTCTTCACTGCTACTCCAGCCCAGGCCACCATCTCCGCTGAGAGCCTTCCAGCTACTCTCCAGGATTCCCGCCTTGCCGCCCACGGCACCCTCACAGCAGCTAGAGCTTTGCACAGCCTCCCCTGGTTCCCGTGGCAGAGTCTGTGCTTTGCCGCACCGTGGCCTGGAAGTGGGTCTCAGCCTCAGCAGCCTCCTCAGTGTGGCTTCCCACCCCCGCGCCATCCACCTGCCAGCGTCTGCCACTCCCTGTCACTCCCTCGGACTTGGCCCCCTGCTGTACTTTCCTCATGTCGCTTTGTGGTGGACACAAGGTCTGACTCCCCAGTGGCTGTTTCTGCTTCCTCTTCTTTTCCTGGCAAATGGGATTCCAGTTTGGATCGGGTGACAAGAAATTTGAGGGAACACACTGGTTCTCCCCAGTCCTGGAACTGGGGAGAACCAGGGGGGAACACAACTTACGCTTTTGCCCTGGAGACAAATCTTGAGGGTCCGGGATAACGGTGGCCACTTCCCTTTCCACTGCCACGGATCAGTTTAGAAAGAGCACGGGCTACAGTTCTGGCCGAGGAGACGTGAGGGGCGTTCTGTTGGGCGCTGCTACAAGCTTTCCTCACTTTTAAAAAGGGCAACAAGGAAGGGAGGGAGCTGCTCTCTGCCCTGCACCCTCCGAAGGTTTGGGTGCTCCGCGTACAAGAGGGGATTCTTGCTGCTGCTGCTGCAGCCGACTTGCAGACGCTGGCCACTGCTGGCAGGCCTTGACTTCACCGTGGAGCCACTGGCACCACCACGTGTCCTGAGAGCTTAAACCTACGCCGACTCCTCTGTTATTACGGCCCGAAGCATACGCACTATAGATATCTAAACTCACCTTTTTGCTGCTTTATCACTCCTACCTTCCCGCTCCTAAAATGTAAGCTCTGTGAGGGGAGGGGCCTGTCCCTCCATCACTATGTCCCCATCACGTGGACTGGGCATTGTCTGGCACAGCTACAGCAGGTGCTTGATGAATGCTGGCTGCATTCATGCATGAGGGTCCTCCAGGGCAGGGACTCAGTCACTGTGGCTTCTGGGAGCGGCAGGGGCTCAAAAGCCTTCGCTGGATCAACAGGCAGGGAAGCCAGAAGACAGCTTCTTAAGAAACAAATTTAATACTATATACAAGGGAAAACGTACAGAAACAACAAAGGAGACGCAACAGGGCTGGAGGTGCCCATCCCAACTAGCTGCCCACGCAGAGGGCCGATGCCAGCCCCTAGCTCGCCCTCCTCCTCCTACAGTTGGAAGGGCTCCACGGGCCACCTTGCCCTGGCGGTGGGATCCACGTGGTCCTGAAGCCGGTGCCACTTCATGTGGGCATTCCGACCCTTGATCTTGCCAAACACCCTGAGGAGGCACCAGAGGACACAGGGGTCAGAGCAGGGGGAGGCGGGTAGCCCTGAGGGGGGCACCCCAGAGGGCTGAGGGCAGGCGGTGTGGGAGCATCCAGGGAAAGGGCGGTACCTCTCACACTCCCGGCAGGGAAAGAAGCCCTGGCCCTTGCTGCTCCCCGGCAGCTCAGGGGTCCGCTTCGAGCCGGTGTTTGGGCTGGAGTTGGGGATGGACTCCCTCCTGTAACTCTCAGTAGTCCTCTGTAATTCGGGGGTGGGACGGTGGCTGGGTTTCCTCCGAGGGCTACGAGTGACCTGCACAGGGGGCAGAGGTGATGAAAGGGTGCTGACCGCCCCGCCGCCCTTCTAAGGGAGAAGCAGGTGTCCAGAGCGTCCAGACGTCGTGGGGTGCACCCCCCCACCGCCAGCCAGCTTGGATGGGCACCGGGCATCCAGATCCGTGCTGAACTCCTGAAGCCCTATCCCGAGACCCTCTACCTTCGCTTCTGTCCTGTCTGCTTCACCCAGCTCTCTCTTGACCCTCTTTTCCGGCACTGGGGCTCGGCCGCAGTCAAACTTGTTCATTTTCTTCTGCATGTAGTAGAACTCGACACACTGGGCTACTGTTTTTGTCTGGACCTAGTGGAGGAAGACAGAAACCGGCTAAGGACAGTGCCTCAGGAGTAGCAGTGAGTATGGCCTTGACGCCCTAAATCCCCTCCCCATGGGGCCAGCCGCCACTTTTTGAAAGCCCTCCTGAAACGTTTCTCCCCTACGGCTTGGTATGCTCCACTGCTACGGGGGACAGAGAATCACAAAGTCCTCCTGGGGATGAATGAGTTCAGAGAGAAGCCACCAGAGTCAACACCATCTAAGCTCTGCACGCTCTGAGCCACAAGGCTGGCCCGGGAAGGCTTCTCTCCAGGAAAACGCACACACGGTACACACGAGGACGCTCACTGTGACATCATGTGGAGCCACATGTCTACCGACTGGGACTAATTAAACCAGAGTGTCCTTACGGGGTGGATACCTCATAGCCTTATGTGACAGCTAGGCAGAGCCCTCCAAAAAACTGAAGAGGAAGGAATACTTCCCAACTCAGTCCGTAAGTTCAACATTTCTCTGATACCAAAGCCAGACAAAGATATTACAAGGAAAGAAGCCTACAGACCAATGTCCCTCATGAACATAGATGAAAATTTTTAAACAAAACTTTAACGAACAGAATCCAACAATATATATATGTGTATATATATATATACGTGTATATATGTGTGTGTATATATATATATATATATATATATATATATATATATATATATGTATGTATATATGTATATATATATATAAAGGACAATATACCATGACTAAGTGGAGCTCATCCCAGAAACGTGAGGTTGGTTTAACAATCGAAAATCAATGTAATTCATCATATTAAACTTAAAAAAGAGAAATCATATGAGCATCTTGATAGGTGCAGAAAAAGCATTTGATACAATCCAATGTCCATTCCTGATGGAAACTCTCAGCACAATAGGAATAGAAGGAACTTCTCTTCAACCTGATAAATGAGACCTACAAAATCCCTACAGCTAACGGTGGAGTGGTTTCCCCTCAAATATCATGAACAACACAAGGATTTCCACTCTCACCACTTCTACTCAATACTGTACTGGTGGTTCTAGAGTGCAAAAAAGGCAAAAAAAAAAAAAAGTAAAGGCATCCAGGTTGGAAAGGAAGAAAGAAAAGTGTCTTTATTTGCAGATGATGTGACTGTCTATGTAGAAAATTCAGTGGAATCCACAAAAAAGTTACCAAAACTAGTAAGTTAGTTTGGCAACATTTCAGAACACAAGATCCATATAAAAATCAATTTTATTTCTATACATACTAGCAACAAACCATTGGAAACTGAAATAAAAAAGAACTCTAGGGCCTCCCTGGTGGCGCAGTGGTTGAGAGTCCGCCTGCCGATGCAGGGGATACGGGTTCGTGCCCCGGTCTGGGAGGATCCCATATGCCGCGGAGCGGCTGGGCCCGTGAGCCATGGCCGCTGGGCCTGCGCATCCGGAGCCTGTGCTCCGCAACGGGAGAGGCCACAACAGTGAGAGGCCCGCATACCGCAAAAAGGAAAAAAAATAAAAATAAAAAATAAAAAGAACTCTATAACATCATAAAAAACACAAGTACTGGGCTTCCCTGGTGGCGCAGTGGTTGAGAGTCCGCCTGCCGATGCAAGGGACACGAGTTCGTGCAATGGTCCTGGAGGGATCCCACGTGCCATGGAGCGGTGGGGCCCGTGAGCCATGGCCGCTGGGACTGCGTGTCCGGAGCCTGTGCTCCGCGGCGGGAGAGGCCACAATGGTGAGAGGCCCGCATACCGCAAAAAAAAAAAAAAAAAAAAAAAAAACTGAAAAAAACCAAGCGCTTAGGAATAAATCTGACAAAAAGTATGCAACAACTGTACACTAAAAACTTCAAAACATTGCTGAAAAATTAAAGATTGAAATAGAGAGATATACCCTGTTCACGAGTCAGAAGACTCAATATTGTTAAGGTAACAACTCTCCCCAGTTGACGTAACGAGTCAAAAACAGTACCAATCAAGTTCCTAGCAGAAATTTTTATTTTGAAATTGTCAAGTTATTTCTAAAATTCATAGGGAATTAAAAAGGATGTAGAATACAAAAAATAACTTTGAAAAAGAATAACAAAGTTGAAGGACTAACATTTTCTAATTTCAAGACTTAGAATAAAGCTACAGTAATAAAGACAGTATGGGAATAGCTTAATAAAAGACAAACAGATCAATGGAACAGAATACAGTGTCCAGAAGTAGATGCATATATATATGGCCAACTGATATTTAACAAAGGTACAAAAGCAGCTGAGTGGAGAAAGTATGGTCTTTCCAACAAAAGGTACTGGAATAAATATCCATATGCAAAAATGAACTCACCTCGCACCCCATACAAAAATAAACTTAAAATGGATCATAAATCTAGAAATAAAACCTAAAACTATAAAACCTCCAGAAGAAAACATAGGGGAAAATCTTTGTGACTTTGGGTTAGGCAAAGATTTCTTAGATACAACATGAAAAGCACAGTCTATAAAAGAGAAACTAGTAAGTTAGGCTTAAGCAAAATTTAAAACTTTTCTTCAAAAGACACTGTTAGAAGACTGACAAATGGCATATGGGGAGAAAATATTTCCAAAGCATATATCTGGATAAAGGACTGGTGTTCAGAACAAAATAAGAACTCCTACAGCTCAATAAAAACACAGACACTCCAATAAAAACAGAGGCAAAAGATATGAACAGACAGCTCACCAGAGAAGGTGCACAGAGAGCAAAAAAACACAAAGATGCTCAGCATCATTAGTCATTAGGAAAATGGAGTCAGATGCGACTGTACACTCATTAGAATGGCTAAAATTAAAGAGACTTAGCATACCAAGTGTCGACGAGGGTGTGGAGCAACTGGACCTTTCATAACCTGCTGGTGGGAATGGGAAGTGGTAGAGCCACTTTGGAAAACAGTTTGGCAGTTTCTTAAAAAGTTAAACATACATCTACTATAAGTTACCCTCATTCCCCTCCTAGGTATTTATAATCCCAACCCCGTGTCCGCAAAAAAACAAACAAACAAAAAAAAAACCCAGTACATGTCCGTACAAAGAGTTGTATGTAAATGTGCAGAGCAGCTTTATCTGTAGTCATCAGTAACTGGAAACCACCAACAGGTGGATGATTAAATGAACGGTGATCCGTCCACACAGTGGTATACTCCTCAACAGTAAAGGGATGAACTATGGGTACACACGACAACATGGATGAATCTCAAAATCATTAGGTTGAGTGTAAGAAGCCAGACAAAGCAGATCACGTGCTGTATGATTATTCCATTTATATAAACCTCTAGAAAATGCAAACTAATTTAGAGTGACAGAAAGTAGACAAGAGTTGACTAGGGACCCGGGTGGCAGGAAGGAAGGGTTGCAAAGGGGCAGGAGGGAACTTTTGGGGGTGAAGGATACTCTCATTATCTTGATCATCGTGGTGGTCTTACAAGTGTATAACTATGTCAAAAACATTAAATCTCACACTTCGATTATGTGCAATTTTGCGTACATCAAGTTAAAAAAAAGAGCAAACTAATCAGCAGGATATTAAGTATATGATGTCATCCTTTTTTGAGAAAGTGCATATAGGTGTGTAAAATCCGTATGGGCAATAAATACCTGTCAGGTTATCAAATGAGAAGTAGGATTGTGGGGAGGGGTCTGGAGGGCTTTATTTTGAACATGGGATTCATTTCTCTACCGTTTCAGGTTGTTCCAAGCAATGGCATTGTAGTTGTCAACTGTTCACAGCATGAGCAGAGTATCGCCCCTGAAAGGCCCTGCAGTTCTAGCGCCTCGGCCGTGTGAAGGAGCCTTGTCTACACCAGCCTGCCATGTTCGCCTTACCATCTTGTGTATCAAGTAGAAGTCCTTCTTGTAGGCACGGAATGCCTTCTTAAAGAGCCTCTTCTCCATGGAGGTCCAGATGTCCGAACCTATTGGAGAAACAGCCAAGAGGAGGAAGGATGTTTCTCCTTCTGGGACCACAGCCACGGCTGAAGTGCAGACTCCCCTCCTTTTTCAGGCCACCGAGCGCCACTTATATGCCAAGATTTCTGCTAAGCCCCTTACTTGCTTTATCTCACACAATCCTCACAAAAACCTTAGCAGGTAGGGGCGATTACCATCCCCACTTGACAGGTGCAGCAACTTGAGGCTTCCTCTGCTTAAGAGACTTGCCAAGGGCAGGCGTGGGCCCCTGGTTGCCTGACTCCAAGGCTGGAGTGCTCAACTGGGAAACCTGAGCCCACCCCAACCTGGCACTCCCCTTCTGGCCAGGAAGAGCCCACGAGGGAACCAGTGGAAAGGGGAAGGTTGGATCCAACTAGAGAACAGCACCCACTGAGTCCCCCAGAGAGGACGGGCCCTTCTGGGAGGGCAGGTGCAGGCCCCAAGAGAACTCCGGGAGGCACGTGCAGAGCTTGCCATGGAAAGTGACTGGCTCGCAGGGGCCTCAGCCAGGCCAAAACCACGCGGGCAGCCACGCTCGTTACCTGTGTAGTGATAGTTGGCGAGAGGGTGAGTCCGTGGCTTCTGGGGTCCTCTCAGTAACAGGGTCTCCAGGGCAACCTGGAACGACAGGAGTGGTGGGCAACTCTCTGAGGGAGGGAAGGTGAGGTAGAGGCCCACCTTCATTCTTTCATCCAATCAGAAAATATGTGCAGCCCTCCCTAAAGCCACCCTTACCCCAGGGCGACTCAAAGTGTGGTCGGTCTGTGGACTGGCCACCAGCTGTGAACCACTTGGGACACATTGCCTACAGCACTAAGCGGACTGTTGAGTGCAGCTGACGTTACCTTTTTCATAGCAAGATTTACTTGATGACGAAACAGTGTGTGGACTTATTCTGGCACAAGCTCCTTATTTCTTCAGGGAGCAGCATTTGGAGTGGCACTGCCCCTGCCCTACCCCATGTTACGGTCCTCATAGCACTAATCATTATCTATCACTTTTAAAAAATGTATTTCATGTGTTCACTCTCCTAAAATGTAAGCCCTGCAAAGAGAGGGCATTTGTCTTGCTCAACAGCGTAACCCCGGTCAGGACTCGCTATGCAGTTTGCAGGACCCAGCGCAAAATGGAAACACGGGGCCCTGTGCTCAGAAACTATTAAGAATTTCAAGATGGTGGCAGCAGAGCATTAAACCAAGAATGGGCCCCTGAGCTGGCCCCAGCCTGATACCGTGACATCACCAGGTATCAGGAGGACCCAGTAAATGTGTGCTGATTACTCTGCTCAGCACCCACCACGTGCCAGCCACTGCCTCTCAGCTTGAGAAAAAGCACCATGTAGCCCTGACTCTTGGGTCTCCAACTCGGGTGACGTGACTTCCTCTCCCACTACACACAGTTGGACTTCTTCATTTTCTAAACTTCAGGATTGTGAGGAGGGTCCTTGGAGGAGGCAGAGGCATTTCTGTTGCATCAGAGGTTTGCATACACCATTTTTAATCCAAAAGTTAATGTTCAGTAAATAAACCAGATGAATGCAGGCCCTGAGTTGGTTCTGCTAGGCACCGCCTCCCCAGTGCCGCGCTGAGATGAGGTAACGCTGGAGGAACCCTGGTGCTCTGCTGTCACCCCAGAGAAATAACTGATTGAGCCCGTATGTGTGCATTTCCCCTACGTTCCAAAGGACACCACCAGTCCCAAAGCGACCAGGGAGAAGGGTGGGTGGCCAGCCTTTGGTTCTCGTGAGCTGCAAAGCCCCAAGTAGAAGGCACGTGTCTTGCGCCTAGAGCCCCTGGCCCTAAGAGACCAGGGAGCTTCCCACAGCTCCTCTGAGCCCCCGCCCCGCCTGCACCGCACCTGGATGTTGCCCTGGGCTTCATGCAGGCAGTGCAGAGCGAGCTCCAGGTTGGTGCCCCCGCCCGGCATCACGCTGGAGCAGGCCACGTTGCAGAGCTCGGTCACTGTTTCCAGCAGGCAGCCCGGCAGCGAGAAGGAGAGGAGACACAGAGGGTCAGCAAGTGCCAGAGAGGAAACCTCCCCAACAGCACAGATGGGGTGGGGGGCTCCTGTCACCATCTCCCTCACCTCTCTGTTACAAGCAGGCTGAGGGAAGGGAGCGACAAGGATGGGCAGAAACCCTGCTCCTGGCACCTGCTCTGGATGGCCTGGCCAGCTACTGGGTGAGAGGAGAGGTGGGGCAAGGGACTGCAGCACAGCAAAGCAGTCCTGCGCTGAAGGCCAGCTCTGCCCACCCCACCCCCGCCTGGGGATCACTGCTTCTTGGTCAAGGTGAGAACTGGGAGGAGAAACCCCTTGGACATGGAGGAGGGCTCTCGGGAACCTGGCCCCAAAGTCTCAGTCACCCCTATCCTGCGTCTTCGGGTTGGTCATCACATCTCCCCATGGCTTCCAGACCAGAGTAGCTACATGCTCGTCACTTCCAGCCAGTGATCTGTCCTGGAGCTCTGGGATCTCAGCCTGAAACTGGCTCCCTATGTTGATGTGTCTGAAATGAGGCCACACACACGGACATAAAAGGTATATGTGTGTGACCAAGATGGGAAATACAAGAGAGATGTGTGGTGAGCCCTGCTCAGCAGGGCTGTGGAACCCACCTTTTGGCCATCTCTCAGACACAGAGAGTGCTCATCAGCCCAGCAGACACGCCACTGGTATTCCAGAGACCTCTTGAGGGATACTTTCTTCCTTCCTCCAATTTGCTTTTTCGCCAGATTTCTGGCTTCAGGCGTTTGGGGTCTAGGACAGGGGAGGTATGTGCTGATACCTGGCATTCTTCTGTATCCAAGGGAACATCCAAGCTACAAAACAGTATCTCACTGCGCCATCACCAATTCTATCTAGAACCCCAGGGTGCTGGGCATTCTGTCTGCAGACATCCAACTATGGTATGTCTGGACAGAAGGAATATTGGGGAAACACCTGGAAAAATCCACCACTTCTCTCCTAGAGAGGTTCTGGGTCTAGACCTGACTTTCCCGTGATGAAGGCTCCCTTGGGAAAAACCGACACTGGAATGCAAGGAGGGTAAAAGCATCCCCACGTTGCAAGGACCCTCAGGTTCTAAGTCTGTTCCAACTCACGGTTCAGTGCTGATCTTGCTGTTGTCCTTCACCACACTGATGCCAAAAGAGCCGTCCATGTGATCTGGAAAACACCCAAAGAAGAGCCTCAAGGAGACTGGCTACAACTGACCCATGAGGCCCTTTTTGCCTGCCTTTCCAGAGCAGCTAAAAGCAGGCTCTTCAAGATTGCATGGTATACACACACTACTGTATATAAAATAGATAATCAACAAGGACCTACTGTATAGCACAGGGAACTATACTCAATGCTCTGTAATAACCTCTATGGGAAAAGAATCTAAAAAACAATAGATATGTGATTATGTATAACAAAATCACTTTGCTGTATACCTGAAACTAACACATTGTAAATCAACTCTAATCCAATATAAAATTGAAAATTGGAAAAAAAAGATTGCATGGTATGGAGTTTCCTCAAAAATTAAAAGTAGGACTACCATATCATGCAGCAAACCCACTTCTGGGTATTCATCCAAAAGAACTGCAGTCAAGACCTCAAAAAGATATCTCAACTCCCATGTTCACTCCAGCACCATTCATAATAGCCAAGATGTGGAAACAACCTAAATGTCCACTGACAGATGAGCACATAAAGGTAATGTGACATCAACATACAATGAAATACCATTTAGCCTTAAAAAGAAATTCTGCAATATGCAACAACATGGATGACCATTGAGGACATTATACTAAGTGACATAAGCCAGTCACAGAAAGAGAAATACTGCATGACTCCACTTATATAACGTATCTAAAGTAGTTGAATTCATATTGATAGAATCAAAGAGTGGAATAGGGGTTACCAGGGGTTGGGGCAGTGGGAAATGGGAGGTTACTAATCAATGGGCATAAAGTTTCAATTAATCAAGCTCTAGAAATCTGCTGTATAACATTGTACCTATAGTCAACAATACTGTATTGCACACTTAAATCTTTGTTAAAAGGGCAGATCACAGATTAACTGTTCACATCACAATAAAATAAAATAAAAAGATTGCATGGAAGTGGGATAAGACTTCTGAAAATGTAGAGTAAGGAACTCGGCAAAACAACAGATTTACTGACAAAAATCATTGAAAAAGAAAAAAAAAAAAGAACAGTAAGCTAAAGTCTCTGCACGTTGTCCCAAAGGCATACAGCATTTTAAGAAATACTCATTCAAGGGCTTCCATGGTGGCGCAGTGGTTGAGAGTCCGCCTGCCGATGCAGGGGACACGGGTTCGTGCCCCGATCCCGGAAGATCCCACATGCCGCAGAGCGGCTGGGCCCGCGAGCCATGGCCGCGGAGCCTGTGTGTCCGGAGCCTGTGCTCCGCAACGGGAGAGGCCACAGCAGTGAGAGGCCCGCGTACAGCAAAAAAAAAAAAAAAGAAATACTCATTCAAGAAAACCTACTAAATCTCGGGAAGAACAGTGAGAGTCTGTGGCACTGGAGCCATGGCCCACCCCCTTACCCACCTAGCCCCCAGCTCTTTGTAAAGGAAGCTCTACCCAGGTAGGTGCAGCCAAGGAGATGGGGGCTGCTTCTTCCCCTGGCTCCCATGCTTAAAGAATTAAAGCAAGATAAAATAAAAATTTGTCATCAAAGAGAAAATGCCATCAAGAGATGGAAATTAGTTTTTAAAAAGATACAAATGTGGACTTCCCTGGCGGTCCAGTGGTTAAGACTCCACGCTTCCACTGCAGGGGGCATGGGTGTGATCCCTAGTAGAGGAAGTAAGATCCTGCATGCTGTGCGATGCAGCCAAAAAAAAGAAGAACCAAATGGAAATAGTTCAGGGGTTAAAAAAGTACAATAACCAAAATACGGCTCAACAGTAGATCTGAGCTGGCAGAAGAAACGATCAGCAAACCTGAAGATAGAACAATGGAGACTATGAAATCTGAAGAACAGAGAGAAAAAAATATAGGAAAGTGAAGAGAGCCTCAGAGAAATGTGAGATGTCATTACATGCAACAATATATATGTATTGGGAGTACCAGAAAGAGGGGAGAAAGGGACAGAATATTTAAAGTATTAATGGCTGAAAATTTCCCAACGTTGATGAAAAACAATATGTATATCCAGCAAACTCTACAAACTCCAACAAAGATTAAACACAAAGAGCTCTACATCCAGACATAACATAGGCAAAATGTGGAAAGCAAAAATAAAGATAAGATCTTGAAAGCAAAAAGGGAAAAACAATTTGTTACATACAAGGGCACTACAGTAAAATTAACAGCTAACTTTTTAAGAGAAACGATGTAGGTTACAAGGCAATGGGATAATATATTCAAATTACTGAAAGTAAAAAAGTGTTAACCAAGTATCTTATATTCAGCAAATTATCTTGCAAAAATGAAGGTAAAATAAAGACACTCCCAGATAAATAAAAACTGAGGATACCTGTTGCTGGCAGACCTGCCTTACAAGAAATATTAAAGGTGAAATATTATTCAGCCCGCAAAAAGGAACAAAGTACTGATACATACTGCAACTTGGATGAAACCTAAAAACATCATGCTAACTAAAAGAAGGCATTCATAAAGGACCACATACTGTATGATTCCACTCATATGAAATATGCAGAATAGCCACATCGATAGAGACAAAGTAGATTAGTCGTTACCCACGGCTGGGGATGGGGAGGATGGAAAGGAGGGACTGCTAATAAGTACAGGGCTTCTTTTGGGGATGATGAAAATTTCTGAAAACTGATGGTAGTGATGGTTGCACAGCTCTGTGAATATACTAAAAACCAGTGAATTCTATACTTTAAAGGGATGAATTGTATGGTATGTGAATTATATATCCCTAATAAAAATAAATAGTAAAGAAAGTCCTTCAGATTGAAAGCAAATGACATCAGATGGTAACTTGAATCCAAACCAAAAAAAAAAAAAAAGCGAAGCGCTAGTAAATATGGGTAACTATAAAAATCACTAGGATTACATATTTCTTTTCTTTTTTTAATGGCCTTAAAAATAACTGCATAAAACAATATGTATTGTGGGCCTGTAACATATAGAAATATAATATATGTGACAGTAACTGCACAAGGAGCACAGCTGCATTGGAGTAAAAGAATATCACCTCAGACAGTAACTCAAATCCACAAGAATAAATGAAGAGATCAGAAATGCTAAATAAGAAGGTTAATATAACAACCTCTATAAATCATGCTTGCTTTCCTTTATCCGCTCAGTGTTTTTACACAAAATAAAATTATATAAAGCAATAAACATGACCAGTACGGTATTACTGGGTCTCTCACATATAATAGCAAAAGAGTTAGAAGGAATAGAGCTAGATAGGAGCAGTGTTTCTATATTTCACTGTTAATGAGTTATTACACATCCTAACAGATTCTGATAAGACATATATTTTAAGTCCTAGAGCAACCACTAAGAAATGACTAAGAAACATTGAAAAATTAATGGAATTAAAATGTCACACTAGAAAATACTCACTTAATACAAAAGAAAGCAGGAAAGGAGGAACAGAGGGAGAAAAAGACATGTAACGTATAGAAAATAAAAAGCAAAATGGCAGATGTAAATCCAACCATATCAATATAACATTAAACAAGAATGGATTAAACAAACCAATCAAAAGGCAGAGTTTGTAAGACTGGATAAAAAACACATGATCCACCTAATGGTGTCTAGAGGTAACATGCTTTATTTTCAAAGACACAAATAGGCTGAAAGTAAAAGAAGAGAAAAATATATACCAAGCAAACAACAACCAAAAAAGAGAATGGAATGGCTATACTAATGTCAGGCACATTAGACTTTAAAACCAAAAATATTACTAGAGATAATGATAAAATTATTGTAATAATGACAAATGATGTCACAATCACATCCTAATGATAAAAGGTCAAGCCGTGAGGAAGATGTGACAATTACAAACATATACACACCTACAAACAGACCCCCAAAATACACCAAGCAACAAACGACAGAACTGAAGGATGAAATAAACCATTAAAAAATAATAGTTGGAGATTTCAATACTTTCAACAGTGGATAGGGCAACTAGGCAGAAGATCAACAAGGAAATTGAAACTAACTAGACAAAACAGACAAAATACAGCATTCCACCAAACATCAGTAGAATACATTCTTCTCAAATTCACATGGAACATTCTTCAAGACAGACCGGATTCTAGCCCATATAACATGCCTCAATAAATTTTAAATTTTAAAATAAATTTAAGGGAATTCCCTGGCGGTCCAGTCATTAGGACTCCACGCTTCCGCTGCAGGGGGCATGGGTTCGACCCCTGGTGGGGGAACTAAGATCCTGCAAACCGCACAGCACAGCCAAAATAAATAAATAAATAAATTAAATAAATTAAATTGAAAAAGAAACAACGTATGTACTCTGACCAAAAGAGAATTAGATTACAAATCAATAAAAGGCAGCAATTTGGAAAATTCACAAATATGTGAAAATTAAGCAACACACTCTTTAACAGTCAGTGTATTAAACAGGAAGTGGAATGATAAATTAGAAAATACTTTAGCTGAATGAATATAAAAACACAACATAGGGCCTCCCTGGTGGCGCAGTGGTTGAGAGTCCGCCTGCCGATGCAGGGGATACGGGTTCGTGCCCCGGTCTGGGAGGATCCCATATGCCGCGGAGCGGCTGGGCCCGTGAGCCGTGGCCGCTGGGCCTGCGCATACGGAGCCTGCGCATCCGGGGCCTGTGCTCCGCAACGGGGGAGGCCGCAACAGTGAGAGGCCCGCATACCACAAAAAGAAAAAAAAAAAAAAAAAACATACTAAAACTTACAAAATGTAGCTAAAGCAATGTTCAGAAGGAAATCTATAGCTGTAAAATATCTGTATTAAAAAAGAAGAAACATCTCAAATCATTTATGGTCAACTGACTTTCCACAAAGGTAGCAAGACAGGGCTTCCCTGGTGGCGCAGTGGTTGAGAGTCTGCCTGCCGATGCAGGGGACATGGTTTCGTGCCCCGGTCTGGGAAGATCTCACATGCCGCGGAGTGGCTGGGCCCGTGAGCCATGGCTGCTGAGCCTGAGTATCCGGAGCCTGTGCTCCAAAACGGGTGAGGCCACAAACAGTGAGAGGCCCACGTACCACAAAACAAACAAACAAACAAACACCTCACAATGAGCTACCGCTTCACACCCACTAGGATGGGTGTAATAAAAAAGACAGCTAAGAAGTGTGAGCAAGGATGTGGAGAAACTGCAACTTTCATACAATGCTGGTGGAAATTTAATATGACCCGGCCATTTTGCAAAGCAGTCTGGCAGTTCCTTAAATGGTTAGACATAGTTACCCTTTGACCCAGCAATTCCACTCTGAGTTATATACCCAAGAGAAATGAGGACTTATGTCCAACAAAAACGTACACATAAATGTTCTTAACAGCACTGTTTGCAACAGCCAAAGGACACAAACAACCCAAATGCTCGTCAACTGATGAATGGATAAATAAAATGTTGTCTATCCAGAGAATTCAATATCATTCATCCATAAAAAGAAATGAAGCACTGATGCATACTACAACATGAACCTTGACAACATTATTCTAAGTGAACAACTAGACACAGAATGTCACGTATTTGATGATTCCAATTACATGAAATGTCCAGAATAGGGAGACCCGTAGAAAAAGTAGGTTGGTAGACTGGTGGTTGCCCAGGGCTGAGGAGTTGGGGGCTACAGGGCCTGTGTGTCACCGCTCGTGGATATAATCTTCTGGGGTGATGAAAATGCTCTAGAATTAGATTGTGGGATGGGTGTACAATCCTAAGAATACACTAAAAAATCACTGTACACTTTAAATGGGTGATTCATATGGCATGTGAATTATACCTCAATAAAGCTGTTTAAACAATTACTCGAAAGGGCAGGCAGAAGGGTGCTTAGGCTAAATGGCGTCTATTTTCTTTCTGGCTACAAAGTCATAAGCACCTAGAAGGCTGCTGGTCCCAGATGGTCCTGGGATAGTTCTGAACAGCAACGGGACCCCCAGAGCAGACCCAGGCGTAGGCCAGAGAGAATGGCTGGACCAAATTCTACAGGGGGCGGGGGTCTGGCCCCCCGCAGGCCCATCATGGGGCGATCAAGCTCACTCACCAAGCATGGCGCTGATGAGCCTGTCGGGACGGGCCCGGGCAGATGTGGAACAGAGAGTGTTGAAATACAGCCCAGAGCCCTCCCGGATGGGGCTGAGCATCGGGGGCGGTGTGTAGGGAGGTCACTGGGACAGTCCCTTCAGGAGGTGGTCCATCAGGAACACGGGCGAGCGCAGGCAGCTCTGGCGGCATCCTCCCGGGCCCGGCTCCCCAGACATGGAGGGCGGAGGAGGGATGAGCAGTGCCTCGGGCCGTGGGAGCTTCTTCCGCTTCCTGTGTTGGCTGCTCTCCTTGCTGTCTCTCTCTTCCCCGTCCTTCTCCTGTCCCTGGAGAAGAAGAGACTTCAGAACCACGGGGGTCACCTGAGGCCACCGGCCCCAAAGCTCAGACCTCAAGATGGCCTGAGAGTGGGAAAGGGTACTGACCAGCCAAATGCACACCCAGCATGGCCATGCCCAGAGTCCTCAGCGCAGGAAGCCGGGCAGGGCCACCACGCCTGAGCCAGACTCCAGACCCTAAGCCGGGCGACATTTGACGCTGGGGCCTTCTCAGGCACCCACCCCCACCCCAAGGAGAGGCCCTCACTCAGACCATTTTGGAAACTCATATCCGTTGTTAAAGTGACTGGCACTTAAAGTGTGGGGGCCAGACGGATGCAACAGCATGACAAAAGGAAAACCTGTTGCCCTCAAAATGACAGCAGCTCCTGGGAGACAAACAGTGGGCTCCATGCACCCTGTACCCGAGTCCAGCATGGACTTCTCCAGGTGGGGTCTTCCAGCACAGGCTGAAAAGACGACGGCTTGAGCTTGCTACACTCTCTCTTACCTCCACGCAATCTCCCCTCCTCTCTGCCCATCTTACCCCTCCTCATCCTCCGGCTCTCAGCTGCAACGCCCCCTTCCTCAGGCAGGGTCTCTGGTGCCCTTGGGGCTCCCACAGCTCCCTCTCCCAGCCCGGCCCGTTCTGGGTCGTCAGTGTCCGGGGATGGGTCTATCTACTCCGCTGGGCTGGGAGCCCCAGGAGACGGGGGCAGGCCTGTTGTGGTCGCTGCAGTGTCCCCAGCCCTGCCCAGCACAGGGCCAGACACAAAGGAAGTTCACTGGAGGTTGAATGGATGAATGAACACGCAAATCAAGCTCTTCTGGAGTCAGGATTTGGGGGCTTTTCTCACAGCTCCCACTGGCAGCTGGAAAGCAGCTGGAAGGAAGTGCACCCACCTTGCTCCCCAGGGGATGGTTCGCTGGAGCCACTGGCACCGAAACAGGGACCACCAAAGGGGCGGCGGTCATGTTGTCCAAGGACTTCCTGCCTCCCGGGGAACTCTGCCTGTGCCCTTCTGGCCTCAGCACCTGTCTTTGTGGCTTGCAAAACTCCATGCCACACACCTACACACAGAGAAGAGCCAGCCCTTTAAGAGACACAGTACGTAGGGAGCAAGGGGCCCCTCCAGAGCAGCACAGCCCTGACTCCCGGCCCCCAGCCAGGCTCCCTGCAGGAGGACGGCTCCATCCTGAGATGAATGGCAGCTTCGCGCCCCTTCACCTGCGGCTCCTGCTTCCCTCGAGGTGACGGCCACTGGTCGCTGTGAAAACACATGTGGCTGCTCAGCCCTCTCTCTGTATAAAACATCTGGCTGCAATTCTTGCAGACGTAAGTGCTCCTTGGCTCTGCCCAGTCTGTGGGACCACCACTGTGCTGGTTCCTGTGGGGAAGAAAGGGAGAATGGGACTCCGTCCCCAAACACTGATCCTCTGACAGACAGCTTTGGACGAACCCTAAAGAAATGGACATGATGCCCCCGATTCTCCGTGGCCTGGTGCTCACCCCTTCAGGAGTGAAGCATCCAGAGCTCGCTCACCCAGGGCCAGCACATCAAAGCCACCAGAGTTCTCCCGAGGGGCTTCTGAACTTACCAGCCACCCGCCATGTTCTCCTCCTTCATCGGGTGGGGAAGCCGGTAGATATTTCCACCCTGAAGACGAAAATACATCTGAGCCAACATATCAGAAATGAGATGCAAGAGTGAAAACTATAAGACTTGGAAGAAAACACAGGTATAATTCTTGGTGACCCTGGAGTAAGCAGTGGTTTCTTGGATGACTCCAAAACCAAACAAAAGACAGACGTATTGGACTTCATCAAAACTTACAACTTCTGTGCTTCAAAGGACATCATCAAGAAGTGAAAAGACAGAATAAGAGAAAAAAGTTGCAAATCATGTATCTGATAAGGGACTATGTATATTTCTGTATCAGTGATACATAATGAACTCTCACAGCTCAAAAATAAAATCACAACCCAATTTAAAAATGGGCAAAGGGTCTGAATAGACACTTACCCAAAGAGGATATACAAATGGCCATTAAAAGATGCTCAGGATTATTAGCCATCGGGGAAATGCAAATTAAACTATAATGAGATTATCATTTCCCACCCACTAAGGTGAACCAACTGGACAAGAACAAGTGTTGGTGAGGATGCAGAGAAACTGCAGGCCTCATACACTCTGGGTAGGGATATAAAACAGCACAGCTTTTTGGGAAAGTCTGGCACTTCCTCCAATAGAATTACCCTAGAGCCCAGCAATTCCCCTCCAAGGTATTTCCCAAGAGAAATGAAAACATATGTCTAAACAATAATCTGTACACAAATGTTCATAGCACCGTTATCACAATGGCCAAGAAGGGAAAACAACCCAAATATCTATCATCTGATGAATGGATAAATAAAATGTGGTGTTTCCATACAATGCACAAGTTACCAGCGATAAAAAGGAGTGAAGTTCTGACCCGTGCTACAGCACAGAGGAACTCTGAGAACATCAGGTTAAGTGAAAGAAGCAAAAGACACAAAAGGCCACGCAGCGTTAGGATTCCCGTCACATGAAGTGTCCAGAATAGGCAAATCCATGGAGACAGAAAGTAGATGCATGGTTGCCAGGGGCTGGGAGGGATGGAGAGATTGCGGGTGACAACCAACGGTGTGGGGTTTCTTTTTGCGGTGATGAAAGTGTATTGGCAAAGAGTGGCGATGCGAGCACGACCTCGTAAACAAACTAAAAACTACTGGATGGTGCACTTCAAGATGGCGAATTAGATGGCACGTGAATATTAAAGCTGTGGAAAAAAAAAAGAGGAGGAGGTAGCTGTGGTGCGACAGGAAAGATGCTGGACCTCGGAACATCACGAAGAGACGTGGCCAAGCTCTCTGCGCCCAGGACCTCGTGGGCACGATGTGGGAGGACCCAAGCTGCTCCAAAAGGGCGGACCAGTGCCAGGCCTGCAGTAGGGGCCAAGTCGGACTTGTGGACCTGTGATTCACAACCAGAATAGACACAGCATTTCACGTACAAATATCAAGGGTAAAGGAGCTCTGCCTTTACATTCTCTGAAGAAGTGAAGGAGGCAAATCCAAAAGGAAGCGAAAGGCAGAAAGAAAGCAAATAGAAAAAGCTTAGTGAAGAAACATGATGCAAAGTGTCTCTGACAACTCTAAAGCCCTGTTCTGTTGTGTGTGTGTGTGTTGCAGGGTGGAGGGTGATGGGAGGAACCATCCCTTCTCTGGAACTTCATTCGCCCCTCTGTAAACAAACTGCATCTGAGGATTTGCTGAGGTTAAATACAGTGCCTGGACAAGTCAGAAACACGGACACAGGTAAGGACGAGACTCTGCCCCCCGCATGGTCAGGTCCCGTGAGAGGGCCCTGGTACCTGGATCCTGTTGAGTATCATCAGCTTGGACTTGGAGTCCCAGGGGGGATCCGCTGGAGGCCCGGCCAACGACGAGAAGGAGGCCATGGCTACCTGGCTTGGAGAAGCTGCACAGCAAATATCCACTTTCACTTTCTCCTTCCGGAAGTGCTGGGCCCCGGAGTTGCCAGAGAAGAGCCTGTAGCCTCCGCCCCAGGAGCAGGCCGGGCCCTCTCCACCTTTTGTGGCCCCGGAAGCCGTGCCATTCTCAGCCTGGGCCTGCTTCCCTGGGAGGTGGGCTCTGGATGGCTCCTCCCCTCCTAACTGGGTCTGATGCAGGCCCCGAGGGAGAAGATGTCCCTAGGTCCAAGGTCCCTTTCGAGGATCGCAACTGCTTGGCCAGAGAGGAGATGTCTGGGTTTCCAGGAGGGTCCAGGGACGCCGCCGTGGGGGCAGGTGGAGCAGCAGCCACTTTTGGTCTTCCCTTTGGGTCCTGGCTCACGCTGCTGGGGGAGGGCTCTGTGGGTAAAGCGGGTGTGGATTTTCTCCTGCGGGCTAGGGACCCCTCTGGATCAGGGTTCACGGGGCCAGCATGGAGAGAGTCAACAGTGGGTGCCACAGGTGGGGGTTGCTGTGGCCACGGCCCCTGCAGTGACTTCAGGGCAACTTGCTTGCCGTCGGGTGTGGGAAGCTGGGAGGAGGCGGCGGCCACCTGCGTGTGGGAGAAGATCCGCTGGGACTTGGTGATCATCTGGAACACCTGCATCTGCTCGTGGCTCACCAGAGACTCCTGAGCCTTCAGGACCAGCTGCTGGAAGAGCGGTGTGGCATCCGACGGGAGGCCGCTGGACTTCTGGCCGTCCTGGGGGCCAGGCTCACCAGGGTTCTGCCGCGAGAAGGAGTCGCAGTCGAACTTGCTCTTCTTGGAAGCCCAGGAGTCGTCTTCCCCGCTGGTGCTGACATATCTGGGGTCGCCCGAGGCCTCCCCCTGGGCCTTCAGGAGCGTGGGAGGGAAAGACGGCGTGTCCTCCAGACCGGTGCACTGGCTGGGTGAGGGCTCCCCAGCAGGGGAGTCGCTGCTGAGCCCGGGGCCCGGCTCGGAGCCGTCCCGGGACGGCACTGCAGAGGGCTTGTGGACGACAAACATACTGTTTCCTTTGCTCTTAGGGCAGCCCGACAGGTTTCAGAGCCACTGGAAACTGTGGCTTGATGGCTGGGAACTGGCGGGGACAGTCTGGCCATGGAACAGAGGCAGGCAGGCGGGCAGGGAGCGCCCTCGGGCCAGCCCTCCAGGGATGACGAGGGCTGGAGCAGCGGCAGCTCCGGCTCGGCTGGGTCGGGGCCGCTGTTCTCCGCTGCCCGTGAGTGGACGGCTGTGAACACGTCCGTGCCCGGCTCCTTCCGTGGGGGCCGGGGATCCTCGGGAACACCTCAGTGCCCAGGGCTCCTGGGGCCGCCGGGGTGCTGGCTGGGCCGCAGGAGGAGGACCCTGACGAGGGCAGGGAGGAACAGGCCGCGATCCTCCCTTCGCCGCTGTCTGAAGGCCCTCCCAGGGCTGGCCCGGGAGAAGGGATCTTCTGGCAGATGCTGCTGCTCACGATACAGCGCAGGAGGTCTCGGTTGGACAAGAGGGAGATGGGGGATGGGGCTTCCGGGGGCACCAGGGACCACAGGCTCGCGGGTGCGGGCTGGCAGGCCACCTCGTGCACACGGGGTGAGTTCCCGCAGGGCTCCTCCTCCGGAGGGACCTCCTTGAGGATGCACAGGCCGTGCTGGACCTCGTAGTGCTGGCGCACGGAGCGGTAGTCGCTGTAGCTCTTGCTGCAGCCCTGCTCAATGCACACAAAGGGCTTGGACTTCTGGTGGGTGAGCGTGTGCCCAGTCCTGGAATCACATGAGGAGAAAGTTAGTGGGTGTCTCGGCGTGGGTCACCCACTGCAGGAACCCAGGCGTGTCCCCAGGGGGCAGCAGCATCGCAACTCAGAAACTGTGCTCAGACCCTATGAGGAAAGACCCCTGCTATGGCCAAAGCCTTCTGGAAGGGGGAGCTCTTGCCCTCACCCCTAAGCAAACCCCTAATCTGAGATTAAAAACATCAGTGGGAGTCAAGTCAGAGTTCCCCAAAGTGGGTTCCTAAGGAACACCAGGCTCCAGAGTTGCTCCCTGAGGACTTGGGCTCAGCTGGCAAATAAGTTTGGGAAAAACACTCTTTACTTCTTGGAGGTTCCTAGGAGCAAACTGAAAAGCCACAGAGCAGATAACGAGAGATCTGTTGAACTTTCCATGTCTCTCAAACTTATTTGCCCACAAAACCATGTTTTTAAAATAGACCCTTTTAGCATCCCCGAGAAGCAGAGAACCAGAGTTCTGAGAACAAACTTAAGGAAACGCTAACTTGGGGATGATCCTTCCTTGAACAAAGGAGTCTTTGCCTTCCCACAGGAGTCCTCTAGACAGCGACCTGGGAGCCCCACAGCAACAACAACAAAAAGCCAAATGCGCCTATAATGTCTGCAAATATAAAAGAATGCAAGTATGTAGTATATTTACATCATACGTATACCTGCATTAATATATTATAAATATAAACAAATGGGTAAATCACCCTCTGGGTTCCCAACAATCCTACCCCGGATGGTTCTAATCAATTGGACCCAGTAAATAATGAAACCCTTTCCCAAACGTGGACCCTTGGCCTCCATCTGAGGGAAGCAGCAGAGAGGGCATCCGGAGACCCACTTTCTAGCCCTAACTGTTACCAGCTTGTGACAGGAGTAAATCATTTCCCATCCTTAATGGCGAGAGGGGAGAGGATACAATGAAAGCGGGATTCATCGAAGCCTCAGTAAAGGCTGGGCGAGCTGTAAACATGCAAGGGATCGTCCTCTCCCACTTACGAGTCTCTCAGTTTGAAAGTCTGTCTCTTCTCCCTCGGCAGCAAGAAAAGCTTATCATTTCTAAGACATGAAGAACAAACGGAATTCTGCTCCTCTTACACTGAGCTTGCTTTTTAAAGTCAAATTTTGAAAAAAAATCGAGTTAATAAAAGGGGGAATTGAAACAGGAAAAAAGAGAGTGAACACTGCATTGCCATGTTCTAGAAACAGGCATTTCAGAACCCCTCACGCCCTGGTGTTATCCCAACATATATTCCTCATGGAGTGCATATCTGTTCTGCTCAGACACCTACCAGGGACTCTGAAACTTTCTCTACGCAGTTAGCCCAACTCCCTCCATGACAAAATTGCCTCTGGAGTGTGTTTTTAAAGCACATGGGTCCTGTCTGCAAATCGCAGCGGCGCTCTCCTCACTGGAGTGAATCTGGAGGCTGGGGAGGGCGGGCTGTCCGGGGCAGTGTAGGCCCTGCCCCCCGCCCCCACCAAACACTGGCCGTGGGAGGAGCACAGGTCGCACACACCTGGGACACCCGACGGTGCGGGGCGGTGCAGGTGGATGGGAGGGGATGCAAAAGAACCGGGAACACGCCCAGCCCCCAGCAGCCCCCTGAACAGACATCCCGACCAGACTCCTACATACAGGTGGTCCTGACGCTTAAAGGCCTTGCTGCAGATTTTGCACACGTGTCTCCTCTCCTGGCTGTGCGTCAGGTAGTGCTTGCTGAGAGGACTGGCGCTGCTGAACACCTTCCCGCAGAGGCTGCGGTCCAGGAGTGGGTTCTGAGGGGACCTGTGCTGCCGCTTTCCTCTCCTTGTGCTCCCAGACGTGGCCCTGCCTCCTTCGTTAGCCTCTTTGGGCACCTTGAGCACGCCTAGCCCCAGGTCTAGACAGAGGGAGAAAGCACAGGTTATGACATCCGGGGACATCGGAGCCCGGGCCGAAGCACTCTACCACCCTCAGACCAACTTCAGCAGCTGAGTCCAACTCAGGGAGTTGGCCGAGAACCCCAACTTCAGCAGCTTCACTCGCAGAGAAGACCAGGCTTAGCACCAGGTGAGGGGGAGAAGGGACCCTGGTCAAGCCACACCTCCAGGGCGGCACCCAATCTTGAAGCCACACTTGGGGGGTAAGGGAGGGGACAGCAACAGTCTGAGAGCTTCCAGGACAGAGTGACTCGACAGGCAGGACTTCATGACGGTAACATCAACAGCACGCTTGCCAGTGCAATCCAGAAATGCACAATGCAAAATCTTAGAAAAGTTTAAGTCCTTGCTCCCAGCCAATTCCACTCTGGTTTTTTAATTAAGGAAATTAAGGCCGATCTGTACAAATTAACGGAGATCTTGCAGTGAACTGCAAGCGAGTTAACTGCAGCATTGTTTTTCCTGGTGAAATGTGAGAAACCACCTAATAACTGACACGAGGGCAGGTGGGTGACTGCATTCTGGTCTCAATGGTCTATGGCGCAGGCATTTCAGATACAACTGTAGGAGAATATCCATTGACGTGAAAGGATGTTCATGCTGTACCACTAAGTGCTGTGCCACTAACAAGAGGATTGTTGAAAAACGGAATGACCTAGTCTTTAAAAGGGAAAAATAAATTTGAATAGAAACAAACAGAATGGGATTGATTGGTAGCATCATGGATCAACTTAATTTTCCTTTCCCTATATATCTGAATTTTCCATGTTTCTCTACTCCTTGGGTAAATGAGTAGTTTTTTTTATAATTTCATTTTTGATTTTTTTTCTTTGACCCATGAGTTAGTTTAGAAGAGTGTTCTTTAGTTTCCAAATACTTGAAGACTTTTTTCTCTTATTTCTTTTACTTATTTATTTATTTTTGGCTGCATTGGGTCTTCATTGCTGTGCGTGGGCTTTCTCTAGTTGCGGCGAGTGGGGGCTACTCTTCGTTGCAGTGCGTGCGCGGGCTTCTCGTTGCAGTGGCTTCTCTTGTTGCAGAGCATGGGCTCTAGGCGTGCGGGCTTCAGTAGTTGTGGCTTGCGGGCGCTAGAGCGCAGGCTCACTAGTGGCGCATGGGCTTAGTTGCTCCGCGGCATGTGGGATCTTCCCGGACCAGGGCTCGAACCCGTGTCCCCTGCATTGGCAGGCAATTCTTAACCACTGTGCCACCAGGTTTTGATCCATCGCCTGGTCAAGTATCAGTGGGTTTTCCATGCCCTTGGCATAATTATTACTTGTGGAATATTTGCTCTCAAATGCATGTATAGATTACACACTCGTGTCCTGGATTGCCATCCCGGAAAGCATTTAAGAAACATCAGGTTCGGGACTTCCTTGGTGGTGCAGTGGTTGGGAGTCTGCCTGCCGATGCAGGGCCCTGGTCTGGGAAGATCCCACATGTCGCAGAGCAACTAGGCCCGTGAGCCACAACTACTGAGCCTGGGCGTCTGGAGCTTGTGCTCCGCAACGAGAGGCCGTGACGGTGAGAGGTCCGCGCACCGCGATGAAGAGTGGCCCCCGCTCGCCGCAACTAAAGAAAGCAATCGCACAGAAACGAAGGCCCAACACAGCAAAACAACAACAACAAGAAAAAGTTAAAGGGCATTAAAAACAAACCAACCAGATATATGTGGGTAGGCATTTTCCATCCCAGTTACAGAATGAGAAAACTGAGACTCAAACAGGGAAAATGACTTGCCCAAGGTGGCAAAGGAAGGAAGAAGAGCCAGGCTGTAGATTCTGGTTCATCTGATGCCAGAGTCCTTTCCCCAACCACAGTGCCCGCACCGCTTCCAACTCAACTTCCTCCTCTGCTCCTCCTCCCTCCCCGTCTTTTCAGATGGACTGAACTGAAACCTGGCCCTTCTGTGAAGCCTCCTGACACCAGCGTTTGCCCTGCTCCCCTAGCCAGTCCCTCCGAAGGCAGCACACAGTTACAGACACAATCACGCCTTTAAGCCATCAATCCTCTGAGGTGTCCCTCTTCCTCATCTCAGTTATTAATAGCATCTACTCAGTTGCTCAAACCCCAGCCTGCCCTGCCAACCTCCATCTGTCCTTTTCCTTACCAGCTCTCCCTGTGATGTGTGACCCGTCAGCATGTCTGAATCTACTTCTAACATGATCCCTAATCCTTGCGCTTCTGGCCTCTTCACTGCTACTCCAGCCCAGGCCACCATCTCCGCTGAGAGCCTTCCAGCTACTCTCCAGGATACCCATCTTGCCGCCCACGGCACCCTCACAGCAGCTAGAGCTTTGCACAGCCTCCCCTGGTTCCCGTGGCAGAGTCTGTGCTTTGCCGCACCGTGGCCTGGAAGTGGGTCTCAGCCTCAGCAGCCTCCTCAGTGTGGCTTCCCACCCCCGCGCCATCCACCTGCCAGCGTCTGCCACTCCCTGTCACTCCCTCGGACTTGGCCCCCTGCTGTACTTTCCTCATGTCGCTTTGTGGTGGACACAAGGTCTGACTCCCCAGTGGCTGTTTCTGCTTCCTCTTCTTTTCCTGGCAAATGGGATTCCAGTTTGGATCGGGTGACAAGAAATTTGAGGGAACACACTGGTTCTCCCCAGTCCTGGAACTGGGGAGAACCAGGGGGGAACACAACTTACGCTTTTGCCCTGGAGACAAATCTTGAGGGTCCGGGATAACGGTGGCCACTTCCCTTTCCACTGCCACGGATCAGTTTAGAAAGAGCGCGGGCTACAGTTCTGGCCGAGGAGACGTGAGGGGCATTCTGTTGGGCGCTGCTACAAGCTTTCCTCACTTTTAAAAAGGGGAACAAGGAAGGGAGGGAGCTGCTCTCTGCCCTGCACCCTCCGAAGGTTTGGGTGCTCCGCGTACAAGAGGGGATTCTTGCTGCTGCTGCTGCAGCCGACTTGCAGACGCTGGCCACTGCTGGCAGGCCTTGACTTCACCGTGGAGCCACTGGCACCACCACGTGTCCTGAGAGCTTAAACCTACGCCGACTCCTCTGTTATTACGGCCCGAAGCATACGCACTATAGGTATCTAAACTCACCTTTTTGCTGCTTTATCACTCCTACCTTCCCGCTCCTAAAATGTAAGCTCTGTGAGGGGAGGGGCCTGTCCCTCCATCACTATGTCCCCATCACGTGGACTGGGCATTGTCTGGCACAGCTACAGCAGGTGCTTGATGAATGCTGGCTGCATTCATGCATGAGGGTCCTCCAGGGCAGGGACTCAGTCACTGTGGCTTCTGGGAGCGGCAGGGGCTCAAAAGCCTTCGCTGGATCAACAGGCAGGGAAGCCAGAAGACAGCTTCTTAAGAAACAAATTTAATACTATATACAAGGGAAAACGTACAGAAACAACAAAGGAGACGCAACAGGGCTGGAGGTGCCCATCCCAACTAGCTGCCCACGCAGAGGGCCGATGCCAGCCCCTAGCTCGCCCTCCTCCTCCTACAGTTGGAAGGGCTCCACGGGCCACCTTGCCCTGGCGGTGGGATCCACGTGGTCCTGAAGCCGGTGCCACTTCATGTGGGCATTCCGACCCTTGATCTTGCCAAACACCCTGAGGAGGCACCAGAGGACACAGGGGTCAGAGCAGGGGGAGGCGGGTAGCCCTGATGGGGGCACCCCAGAGGGCTGAGGGCAGGCGGTGTGGGAGCATCCAGGGAAAGGGCGGTACCTCTCACACTCCCGGCAGGGAAAGAAGCCCTGGCCCTTGCTGCTCCCCGGCAGCTCAGGGGTCCGCTTCGAGCCGGTGTTTGGGCTGGAGTTGGGGATGGACTCCCTCCTGTAACTCTCAGTAGTCCTCGGTAATTCGGGGGTTGGACGGTGGCTGGGTTTCCTCCGAGGGCTACGAGTGACCTGCACAGGGGGCAGAGGTGATGAAAGGGTGCTGACCGCCCCGCCGCCCTTCTAAGGGAGAAGCAGGTGTCCAGAGCGTCCAGACGTCGCGGGGTGCACCCCCCCACCGCCAGCCAGCTTGGATGGGCACCGGGCATCCAGATCCGTGCTGAACTCCTGAAGCCCTATCCCGAGACCCTCTACCTTCGCTTCTGTCCTGTCTGCTTCACCCAGCTCTCTCTTGACCCTCTTTTCCGGCACTGGGGCTCGGCCGCAGTCAAACTTGTTCATTTTCTTCTGCATGTAGTAGAACTCGACACACTGGGCTACTGTTTTTGTCTGGACCTAGTGGAGGAAGACAGAAACCGGCTAAGGACAGTGCCTCAGGAGTAGCAGTGAGTATGGCCTTGACGCCCTAAATCCCCTCCCCATGGGGCCAGCCGCCACTTTTTGAAAGCCCTCCTGAAACGTTTCTCCCCTACGGCTTGGTATGCTCCACTGCTACGGGGGACAGAGAATCACAAAGTCCTCCTGGGGATGAATGAGTTCAGAGAGAAGCCACCAGAGTCAACACCATCTAAGCTCTGCACGCTCTGAGCCACAAGGCTGGCCCGGGAAGGCTTCTCTCCAGGAAAACGCACACACGGTACACACGAGGACGCTCACTGTGACATCATGTGGAGCCACATGTCTACCGACTGGGACTAATTAAACCAGAGTGTCCTTACGGGGTGGATACCTCATAGCCTTATGTGACAGCTAGGCAGAGCCCTCCAAAAAACTGAAGAGGAAGGAATACTTCCCAACTCAGTCCGTAAGTTCAACATTTCTCTGATACCAAAGCCAGACAAAGATATTACAAGGAAAGAAGCCTACAGACCAATGTCCCTCATGAACATAGATGAAAATTTTTAAACAAAACTTTAACGAACAGAATCCAACAATATATATATGTGTATATATATATACGTGTATATATGTGTATATATATATATATATATATATATGTATGTATGTATATATGTATATATATATATAAAGGACAATATACCATGACTAAGTGGAGCTCATCCCAGAAACGTGAGGTTGGTTTAACAATCGAAAATCAATGTAATTCATCATATTAAACTTAAAAAAGAGAAATCATATGAGCATCTTGATAGGTGCAGAAAAAGCATTTGATACAATCCAATGTCCATTCCTGATGGAAACTCTCAGCACAATAGGAATAGAAGGAACTTCTCTTCAACCTGATAAATGAGACCTACAAAATCCCTACAGCTAACGGTGGAGTGGTTTCCCCTCAAATATCATGAACAACACAAGGATTTCCACTCTCACCACTTCTACTCAATACTGTACTGGTGGTTCTAGAGTGCAAAAAAGGCAAAAAAAAAAAAGTAAAGGCATCCAGGTTGGAAAGGAAGAAAGAAAAGTGTCTTTATTTGCAGATGATGTGACTGTCTATGTAGAAAATTCAGTGGAATCCACAAAAAAGTTACCAAAACTAGTAAGTTAGTTTGGCAACATTTCAGAACACTAGATCCATATAAAAATCAATTTTATTTCTATACATACTAGCAACAAACCATTGGAAACTGAAATAAAAAAGAACTCTAGGGCCTCCCTGGTGGCGCAGTGGTTGAGAGTCCGCCTGCCGATGCAGGGGATACGGGTTCGTGCCCCGGTCTGGGAGGATCCCATATGCCGCGGAGCGGCTGGGGCCGTGAGCCATGGCCGCTGGGCCTGCGCATCCGGAGCCTGTGCTCCGCAACGGGAGAGGCCACAACAGTGAGAGGCCCGCATACCGCAAAAAGGAAAAAAAATAAAAATAAAAAATAAAAAGAACTCTATAACATCATAAAAAACACAAGTACTGGGCTTCCCTGGTGGCGCAGTGGTTGAGAGTCCGCCTGCCGATGCAAGGGACACGAGTTCGTGCAATGGTCCTGGAGGGATCCCACGTGCCATGGAGCGGTGGGGCCCGTGAGCCATGGCCGCTGGGACTGCGTGTCCGGAGCCTGTGCTCCGCGGCGGGAGAGGCCACAATGGTGAGAGGCCCGCATACCGCAAAAAAAAAAAAAAAAAAAAAAAAAACTGAAAAAAACCAAGCGCTTAGGAATAAATCTGACAAAAAGTATGCAACAACTGTACACTAAAAACTTCAAAACATTGCTGAAAAATTAAAGATTGAAATAGAGAGATATACCCTGTTCACGAGTCAGAAGACTCAATATTGTTAAGGTAACAACTCTCCCCAGTTGACGTAACGAGTCAAAAACAGTACCAATCAAGTTCCTAGCAGAAATTTTTATTTTGAAATTGTCAAGTTATTTCTAAAATTCATAGGGAATTAAAAAGGATGTAGAATACAAAAAATAACTTTGAAAAAGAATAACAAAGTTGAAGGACTAACATTTTCTAATTTCAAGACTTAGAATAAAGCTACAGTAATAAAGACAGTATGGGAATAGCTTAATAAAAGACAAACAGATCAATGGAACAGAATACAGGGTCCAGAAGTAGATGCATATATATATGGCCAACTGATATTTAACAAAGGTACAAAAGCAGCTGAGTGGAGAAAGTATGGTCTTTCCAACAAAAGGTACTGGAATAAATATCCATATGCAAAAATGAACTCACCTCGTACCCCATACAAAAATAAACTTAAAATGGATCATAAATCTAGAAATAAAACCTGAAACTATAAAACCTCCAGAAGAAAACATAGGGGAAAATCTTTGTGACTTTGGGTTAGGCAAAGATTTCTTAGATACAACACGAAAAGCACAGTCTATAAAAGAGAAACTAGTAAGTTAGGCTTAAGCAAAATTTACAACTTTTCTTCAAAAGACACTGTTAGAAGACTGACAAATGGCATATTGGGAGAAAATATTTCCAAAGCATATATCTGGATAAAGGACTGGTGTTCAGAACAAAATAAGAACTCCTACAGCTCAATAAAAACACAGACACTCCAATAAAAACAGAGGCAAAAGATATGAACAGACAGCTCACCAGAGAAGGTGCACAGAGAGCAAAAAAACACAAAGATGCTCAGCATCATTAGTCATTAGGAAAATGGAGTCAGATGCGACTGTACACTCATTAGAATGGCTAAAATTAAAGAGACTTAGCATACCAAGTGTCGACGAGGGTGTGGAGCAACTGGACCTTTCATAACCTGCTGGTGGGAATGGGAAGTGGTAGAGCCACTTTGGAAAACAGTTTGGCAGTTTCTTAAAAAGTTAAACATACATCTACTATAAGTTACCCTCATTCCCCTCCTAGGTATTTATAATCCCAACCCCGTGTCCGCAAAAAAACAAACAAACAAAAAAAAAACCCAGTACATGTCCGTACAAAGAGTTGTATGTAAATGTGCAGAGCAGCTTTATCTGTAGTCATCAGTAACTGGAAACCACCAACAGGTGGATGATTAAATGAACGGTGGTCCGTCCACACAGTGGTATACTCCTCAACAGTAAAGGGATGAACTATGGGTACACACGACAACATGGATGAATCTCAAAATCATTAGGTTGAGTGTAAGAAGCCAGACAAAGCAGATCACGTGCTGTATGATTATTCCATTTATATAAACCTCTAGAAAATGCAAACTAATTTAGAGTGACAGAAAGTAGACAAGAGTTGACTAGGGACCCGGGTGGCAGGAAGGAAGGGTTGCAAAGGGGCAGGAGGGAACTTTTGGGGGTGAAGGATACTCTCATTATCTTGATCATCGTGGTGGTCTTACAAGTGTATAACTATGTCAAAAACATTAAATCTCACACTTCGATTATGTGCAATTTTGCGTACATCAAGTTAAAAAAAAGAGCAAAATAATCAGCAGGATATTAAGTATATGATGTCATCCTTTTTTGAGAAAGTGCATATAGGTGTGTAAAATCCGTATGGGCAATAAATACCTGTCAGGTTATCAAATGAGAAGTAGGATTGTGGGGAGGGGTCTGGAGGGCTTTATTTTGAACATGGGATTCATTTCTCTACCGTTTCAGGTTGTTCCAAGCAATGGCATTGTAGTTGTCAACTGTTCACAGCATGAGCAGAGTATCGCCCCTGAAAGGCCCTGCAGTTCTAGCGCCTCGGCCGTGTGAAGGAGCCTTGTCTACACCAGCCTGCCATGTTCGCCTTACCATCTTGTGTATCAAGTAGAAGTCCTTCTTGTAGGCACGGAATGCCTTCTTAAAGAGCCTCTTCTCCATGGAGGTCCAGATGTCCGAACCTATTGGAGAAACAGCCAAGAGGAGGAAGGATGTTTCTCCTTCTGGGACCACAGCCACGGCTGAAGTGCAGACTCCCCTCCTTTTTCAGGCCACCGAGCGCCACTTATATGCCAAGATTTCTGCTAAGCCCCTTACTTGCTTTATCTCACACAATCCTCACAAAAACCTTAGCAGGTAGGGGCGATTACCATCCCCACTTGACAGGTGCAGCAACTTGAGGCTTCCTCTGGTTAAGAGACTTGCCAAGGGCAGGCGTGGGCCCCTGGTTGCCTGACTCCAAGGCTGGAGTGCTCAACTGGGAAACCTGAGCCCACCCCAACCTGGCACTCCCCTTCTGGCCAGGAAGAGCCCACGAGGGAACCAGTGGAAAGGGGAAGGTTGGATCCAACTAGAGAACAGCACCCACTGAGTCCCCCAGAGAGGACGGGCCCTTCTGGGAGGGCAGGTGCAGGCCCCAAGAGAACTCCGGGAGGCACGTGCAGAGCTTGCCATGGAAAGTGACTGGCTCGCAGGGGCCTCAGCCAGGCCAAAACCACGCGGGCAGCCACGCTCGTTACCTGTGTAGTGATAGTTGGCGAGAGGGTGAGTCCGTGGCTTCTGGGGTCCTCTCAGTAACAGGGTCTCCAGGGCAACCTGGAACGACAGGAGTGGTGGGCAACTCTCTGAGGGAGGGAAGGTGAGGTAGAGGCCCACCTTCATTCTTTCATCCAATCAGAAAATATGTGCAGCCCTCCCTAAAGCCACCCTTACCCCAGGGCGACTCAAAGTGTGGTCGGTCTGTGGACTGGCCACCAGCTGTGAACCACTTGGGACACATTGCCTACAGCACTAAGCGGACTGTTGAGTGCAGCTGACGTTACCTTTTTCATAGCAAGATTTACTTGATGACGAAACAGTGTGTGGACTTATTCTGGCACAAGCTCCTTATTTCTTCAGGGAGCAGCATTTGGAGTGGCACTGCCCCTGCCCTACCCCATGTTACGGTCCTCATAGCACTAATCATTATCTATCACTTTTAAAAAATGTATTTCATGTGTTCACTCTCCTAAAATGTAAGCCCTGCAAAGAGAGGGCATTTGTCTTGCTCAACAGCGTAACCCCGGTCAGGACTCGCTATGCAGTTTGCAGGACCCAGCGCAAAATGGAAACACGGGGCCCTGTGCTCAGAAACTATTAAGAATTTCAAGATGGTGGCAGCAGAGCATTAAACCAAGAATGGGCCCCTGAGCTGGCCCCAGCCTGATACCGTGACATCACCAGGTATCAGGAGGACCCAGTAAATGTGTGCTGATTACTCTGCTCAGCACCCACCACGTGCCAGCCACTGCCTCTCAGCTTGAGAAAAAGCACCATGTAGCCCTGACTCTTGGGTCTCCAACTCGGGTGACGTGACTTCCTCTCCCACTACACACAGTTGGACTTCTTCATTTTCTAAACTTCAGGATTGTGAGGAGGGTCCTTGGAGGAGGCAGAGGCATTTCTGTTGCATCTGAGGTTTGCATACACCATTTTTAATCCAAAAGTTAATGTTCAGTAAATAAACCAGATGAATGCAGGCCCTGAGTTGGTTCTGCTAGGCACCGCCTCCCCAGTGCCGCGCTGAGATGAGGTAACGCTGGAGGAACCCTGGTGCTCTGCTGTCACCCCAGAGAAATAACTGATTGAGCCCGTATGTGTGCATTTCCCCTACGTTCCAAAGGACACCACCAGTCCCAAAGCGACCAGGGAGAAGGGTGGGTGGCCAGCCTTTGGTTCTCGTGAGCTGCAAAGCCCCAAGTAGAAGGCACGTGTCTTGCGCCTAGAGCCCCTGGCCCTAAGAGACCAGGGAGCTTCCCACAGCTCCTCTGAGCCCCCGCCCCGCCTGCACCGCACCTGGATGTTGCCCTGGGCTTCATGCAGGCAGTGCAGAGCGAGCTCCAGGTTGGTGCCCCCGCCCGGCATCACGCTGGAGCAGGCCACGTTGCAGAGCTCGGTCACTGTTTCCAGCAGGCAGCCCGGCAGCGAGAAGGAGAGGAGACACAGAGGGTCAGCAAGTGCCAGAGAGGAAACCTCCCCAACAGCACAGATGGGGTGGGGGGCTCCTGTCACCATCTCCCTCACCTCTCTGTTACAAGCAGGCTGAGGGAAGGGAGCGACAAGGAGGATGGGCAGAAACCCTGCTCCTGGCACCTGCTCTGGATGGCCTGGCCAGCTACTGGGTGAGAGGAGAGGTGGGGCAAGGGACTGCAGCACAGCAAAGCAGTCCTGCGCTGAAGGCCAGCTCTGCCCACCCCACCCCCGCCTGGGGATCACTGCTTCTTGGTCAAGGTGAGAACTGGGAGGAGAAACCCCTTGGACATGGAGGAGGGCTCTCGGGAACCTGGCCCCAAAGTCTCAGTCACCCCTATCCTGCGTCTTCGGGTTGGTCATCACATCTCCCCATGGCTTCCAGACCAGAGTAGCTACATGCTCGTCACTTCCAGCCAGTGATCTGTCCTGGAGCTCTGGGATCTCAGCCTGAAACTGGCTCCCTATGTTGATGTGTCTGAAATGAGGCCACACACACGGACATAAAAGGTATATGTGTGTGACCAAGATGGGAAATACAAGAGAGATGTGTGGTGAGCCCTGCTCAGCAGGGCTGTGGAACCCACCTTTTGGCCATCTCTCAGACACAGGGAGTGCTCATCAGCCCAGCAGACACGCCACTGGTATTCCAGAGACCTCTTGAGGGATACTTCCTTCCTTCCTCCAATTTGCTTTTTCGCCAGATTTCTGGCTTCAGGCGTTTGGGGTCTAGGACAGGGGAGGTATGTGCTGATACCTGGCATTCTTCTGTATCCAAGGGAACATCCAAGCTACAAAACAGTATCTCACTGCGCCATCACCAATTCTATCTAGAACCCCAGGGTGCTGGGCATTCTGTCTGCAGACATCCAACTATGGTATGTCTGGACAGAAGGAATATTGGGGAAACACCTGGAAAAATCCACCACTTCTCTCCTAGAGAGGTTCTGGGTCTAGACCTGACTTTCCCGTGATGAAGGCTCCCTTGGGAAAAACCGACACTGGAATGCAAGGAGGGTAAAAGCATCCCCACGTTGCAAGGACCCTCAGGTTCTAAGTCTGTTCCAACTCACGGTTCAGTGCTGATCTTGCTGTTGTCCTTCACCACACTGATGCCAAAAGAGCCGTCCATGTGATCTGGAAAACACCCAAAGAAGAGCCTCAAGGAGACTGGCTACAACTGACCCATGAGGTCCTTTTTGCCTGCCTTTCCAGAGCAGCTAAAAGCAGGCTCTTCAAGATTGCATGGTATACACACACTACTGTATATAAAATAGATAATCAACAAGGACCTACTGTATAGCACAGGGAACTATACTCAATGCTCTGTAATAACCTCTATGGGAAAAGAATCTAAAAAACAATAGATATGTGATTATGTATAACAAAATCACTTTGCTGTATACCTGAAACTAACACATTGTAAATCAACTCTAATCCAATATAAAATTGAAAATTGGAAAAAAAAGATTGCATGGTATGGAGTTTCCTCAAAAATTAAAAGTAGGACTACCATATCATGCAGCAAACCCACTTCTGGGTATTCATCCAAAAGAACTGCAGTCAAGACCTCAAAAAGATATCTCAACTCCCATGTTCACTCCAGCACCATTCATAATAGCCAAGATGTGGAAACAACCTAAATGTCCACTGACAGATGAGCACATAAAGGTAATGTGACATCAACATACAATGAAATACCATTTAGCCTTAAAAAGAAATTCTGCAATATGCAACAACATGGATGACCATTGAGGACATTATACTAAGTGACATAAGCCAGTCACAGAAAGAGAAATACTGCATGACTCCACTTATATAACGTATCTAAAGTAGTTGAATTCATATTGATAGAATCAAAGAGTGGAATAGGGGTTACCAGGGGTTGGGGCAGTGGGAAATGGGAGGTTACTAATCAATGGGCATAAAGTTTCAATTAATCAAGCTCTAGAAATCTGCTGTATAACATTGTACCTATAGTCAACAATACTGTATTGCACACTTAAATCTTTGTTAAAAGGGCAGATCACAGATTAACTGTTCACATCACAATAAAATAAAATAAAAAGATTGCATGGAAGTGGGATAAGACTTCTGAAAATGTAGAGTAAGGAACTCGGCAAAACAACAGATTTACTGACAAAAATCATTGAAAAAGAAAAAAAAAAAAAGAACAGTAAGCTAAAGTCTCTGCACGTTGTCCCAAAGGCATACAGCATTTTAAGAAATACTCATTCAAGGGCTTCCATGGTGGCGCAGTGGTTGAGAGTCCGCCTGCCGATGCAGGGGACACGGGTTCGTGCCCCGATCCCGGAAGATCCCACATGCCGCGGAGCGGCTGGGCCCGCGAGCCATGGCCGCGGAGCCTGTGTGTCCGGAGCCTGTGCTCCGCAACGGGAGAGGCCACAGCAGTGAGAGGCCCGCGTACAGCAAAAAAAAAAAAAGAAATACTCATTCAAGAAAACCTACTAAATCTCGGGAAGAACAGTGAGAGTCTGTGGCACTGGAGCCATGGCCCACCCCCTTACCCACCTAGCCCCCAGCTCTTTGTAAAGGAAGCTCTACCCAGGTAGGTGCAGCCAAGGAGATGGGGGCTGCTTCTTCCCCTGGCTCCCATGCTTAAAGAATTAAAGCAAGATAAAATAAAAATTTGTCATCAAAGAGAAAATGCCATCAAGAGATGGAAATTATTTTTTAAAAAGATACAAATGTGGACTTCCCTGGCGGTCCAGTGGTTAAGACTCCACGCTTCCACTGCAGGGGGCATGGGTGTGATCCCTAGTAGAGGAAGTAAGATCCTGCATGCTGTGCGATGCAGCCAAAAAAAAGAAGAACCAAATGGAAATAGTTCAGGGGTTAAAAAAGTACAATAACCAAAATACGGCTCAACAGTAGATCTGAGCTGGCAGAAGAAACGATCAGCAAACCTGAAGATACAACAATGGAGACTATGAAATCTGAAGAACAGAGAGAAAAAAATATAGGAAAGTGAAGAGAGCCTCAGAGAAATGTGAGATGTCATTACATGCAACAATATATATGTATTGGGAGTACCAGAAAGAGGGGAGAAAGGGACAGAATATTTAAAGTATTAATGGCTGAAAATTTCCCAACGTTGATGAAAAACAATATGTATATCCAGCAAACTCTACAAACTCCAACAAAGATTAAACACAAAGAGCTCTACATCCAGACATAACATAGGCAAAATGTGGAAAGCAAAAATAAAGATAAGATCTTGAAAGCAAAAAGGGAAAAACAATTTGTTACATACAAGGGCACTACAGTAAAATTAACAGCTAACTTTTTAAGAGAAACGATGTAGGTTACAAGGCAATGGGATAATATATTCAAATTACTGAAAGTAAAAAAGTGTTAACCAAGTATCTTATATTCAGCAAATTATCTTGCAAAAATGAAGGTAAAATAAAGACACTCCCAGATAAATAAAAACTGAGGATACCTGTTGCTGGCAGACCTGCCTTACAAGAAATATTAAAGGTGAAATATTATTCAGCCCGCAAAAAGGAACAAAGTACTGATACATACTGCAACTTGGATGAAACCTAAAAACATCATGCTAACTAAAAGAAGGCATTCATAAAGGACCACATACTGTATGATTCCACTCATATGAAATATGCAGAATAGCCACATCGATAGAGACAAAGTAGATTAGTCGTTACCCACGGCTGGGGATGGGGAGGATGGAAAGGAGGGACTGCTAATAAGTACAGGGCTTCTTTTGGGGATGATGAAAATTTCTGAAAACTGATGGTAGTGATGGTTGCACAGCTCTGTGAATATACTAAAAACCAGTGAATTCTATACTTTAAAGGGATGAATTGTATGGTATGTGAATTATATATCCCTAATAAAAATAAATAGTAAAGAAAGTCCTTCAGATTGAAAGCAAATGACATCAGATGGTAACTTGAATCCAAACCAAAAAAAAAAAAAAAAGCGAAGCGCTAGTAAATATGGGTAACTATAAAAATCACTAGGATTACATATTTCTTTTCTTTTTTTAATGGCCTTAAAAATAACTGCATAAAACAATATGTATTGTGGGCCTGTAACATATAGAAATATAATATATGTGACAGTAACTGCACAAGGAGCACAGCTGCATTGGAGTAAAAGAATATCACCTCAGACAGTAACTCAAATCCACAAGAATAAATGAAGAGATCAGAAATGCTAAATAAGAAGGTTAATATAACAACCTCTATAAATCATGCTTGCTTTCCTTTATCCGCTCAGTGTTTTTACACAAAATAAAATTATATAAAGCAATAAACATGACCAGTACGGTATTACTGGGTCTCTCACATATAATAGCAAAAGAGTTAGAAGGAATAGAGCTAGATAGGAGCAGTGTTTCTATATTTCACTGTTAATGAGTTATTACACATCCTAACAGATTCTGATAAGACATATATTTTAAGTCCTAGAGCAACCACTAAGAAATGACTAAGAAACATTGAAAAATTAATGGAATTAAAATGTCACACTAGAAAATACTCACTTAATACAAAAGAAAGCAGGAAAGGAGGAACAGAGGGAGAAAAAGACATGTAACGTATAGAAAATAAAAAGCAAAATGGCAGATGTAAATCCAACCATATCAATATAACATTAAACAAGAATGGATTAAACAAACCAATCAAAAGGCAGAGTTTGTAAGACTGGATAAAAAACACATGATCCACCTAATGGTGTCTAGAGGTAACATGCTTTATTTTCAAAGACACAAATAGGCTGAAAGTAAAAGAAGAGAAAAATATATACCAAGCAAACAACAACCAAAAAAGAGAATGGAATGGCTATACTAATGTCAGGCACATTAGACTTTAAAACCAAAAATATTACTAGAGATAATGATAAAATTATTGTAATAATGACAAATGATGTCACAATCACATCCTAATGATAAAAGGTCAAGCCGTGAGGAAGATGTGACAATTACAAACATATACACACCTACAAACAGACCCCCAAAATACACCAAGCAACAAACGACAGAACTGAAGGATGAAATAAACCATTAAAAAATAATAGTTGGAGATTTCAATACTTTCAACAGTGGATAGGGCAACTAGGCAGAAGATCAACAAGGAAATTGAAACTAACTAGACAAAACAGACAAAATACAGCATTTCACCAAACATCAGTAGAATACATTCTTCTCAAATTCACATGGAACATTCTTCAAGACAGACCGGATTCTAGCCCATATAACATGCCTCAATAAATTTTAAATTTTAAAATAAATTTAAGGGAATTCCCTGGCGGTCCAGTCATTAGGACTCCACGCTTCCGCTGCAGGGGGCATGGGTTCGACCCCTGGTGGGGGAACTAAGATCCTGCAAACCGCACAGCACAGCCAAAATAAATAAATAAATAAATTAAATAAATTAAATTGAAAAAGAAACAACGTATGTACTCTGACCAAAAGAGAATTAGATTACAAATCAATAAAAGGCAGCAATTTGGAAAATTCACAAATATGTGAAAATTAAGCAACACACTCTTTAACAGTCAGTGTATTAAACAGGAAGTGGAATGATAAATTAGAAAATACTTTAGCTGAATGAATATAAAAACACAACATAGGGCCTCCCTGGTGGCGCAGTGGTTGAGAGTCCGCCTGCCGATGCAGGGGATACGGGTTCGTGCCCCGGTCTGGGAGGATCCCATATGCCGCGGAGCGGCTGGGCCCGTGAGCCGTGGCCGCTGGGCCTGCGCATACGGAGCCTGCGCATCCGGGGCCTGTGCTCCGCAACGGGGGAGGCCGCAACAGTGAGAGGCCCGCATACCACAAAAAGAAAAAAAAAAAAAAAGACATACTAAAACTTACAAAATGTAGCTAAAGCAATGTTCAGAAGGAAATCTATAGCTGTAAAATATCTGTATTAAAAAAGAAGAAACATCTCAAATCATTTATGGTCAACTGACTTTCCACAAAGGTAGCAAGACAGGGCTTCCCTGGTGGCGCAGTGGTTGAGAGTCTGCCTGCCGATGCAGGGGACATGGTTTCGTGCCCCGGTCTGGGAAGATCTCACATGCCGCGGAGTGGCTGGGCCCGTGAGCCATGGCTGCTGAGCCTGAGTATCCGGAGCCTGTGCTCCAAAACGGGTGAGGCCACAAACAGTGAGAGGCCCACGTACCACAAAACAAACAAACAAACAAACACCTCACAATGAGCTACCACTTCACACCCACTAGGATGGGTGTAATAAAAAAGACAGCTAAGAAGTGTGAGCAAGGATGTGGAGAAACTGCAACTTTCATACAATGCTGGTGGAAATTTAATATGACCCGGCCATTTTGCAAAGCAGTCTGGCAGTTCCTTAAATGGTTAGACATAGTTACCCTTTGACCCAGCAATTCCACTCTGAGTTATATACCCAAGAGAAATGAGGACTTATGTCCAACAAAAACGTACACATAAATGTTCTTAACAGCACTGTTTGCAACAGCCAAAGGACACAAACAACCCAAATGCTCGTCAACTGATGAATGGATAAATAAAATGTTGTCTATCCAGAGAATTCAATATCATTCATCCATAAAAAGAAATGAAGCACTGATGCATACTACAACATGAACCTTGACAACATTATTCTAAGTGAACAACTAGACACAGAATGTCACGTATTTGATGATTCCAATTACATGAAATGTCCAGAATAGGGAGACCCGTAGAAAAAGTAGGTTGGTAGACTGGTGGTTGCCCAGGGCTGAGGAGTTGGGGGCTACAGGGCCTGTGTGTCACCGCTCGTGGATATAATCTTCTGGGGTGATGAAAATGCTCTAGAATTAGATTGTGGGATGGGTGTACAATCCTAAGAATACACTAAAAAATCACTGTACACTTTAAATGGGTGATTCATATGGCATGTGAATTATACCTCAATAAAGCTGTTTAAACAATTACTCGAAAGGGCAGGCAGAAGGGTGCTTAGGCTAAATGGCGTCTATTTTCTTTCTGGCTACAAAGTCATAAGCACCTAGAAGGCTGCTGGTCCCAGATGGTCCTGGGATAGTTCTGAACAGCAACGGGACCCCCAGAGCAGACCCAGGCGTAGGCCAGAGAGAATGGCTGGACCAAATTCTACAGGGGGCGGGGGTCTGGCCCCCCGCAGGCCCATCATGGGGCGATCAAGCTCACTCACCAAGCATGGCGCTGATGAGCCTGTCGGGACGGGCCCGGGCAGATGTGGAACAGAGAGTGTTGAAATACAGCCCAGAGCCCTCCCGGATGGGGCTGAGCATCGGGGGCGGTGTGTAGGGAGGTCACTGGGACAGTCCCTTCAGGAGGTGGTCCATCAGGAACACGGGCGAGCGCAGGCAACTCTGGCGGCATCCTCCCGGGCCCGGCTCCCCAGACATGGAGGGCGGAGGAGGGATGAGCAGTGCCTCGGGCCGTGGGAGCTTCTTCCGCTTCCTGTGTTGGCTGCTCTCCTTGCTGTCTCTCTCTTCCCCGTCCTTCTCCTGTCCCTGGAGAAGAAGAGACTTCAGAACCACGGGGGTCACCTGAGGCCACCGGCCCCAAAGCTCAGACCTCAAGATGGCCTGAGAGTGGGAAAGGGTACTGACCAGCCAAATGCACACCCAGCATGGCCATGCCCAGAGTCCTCAGCGCAGGAAGCCGGGCAGGGCCACCACGCCTGAGCCAGACTCCAGACCCTAAGCCGGGCGACATTTGACGCTGGGGCCTTCTCAGGCACCCACCCCCACCCCAAGGAGAGGCCCTCACTCAGACCATTTTGGAAACTCATATCCGTTGTTAAAGTGACTGGCACTTAAAGTGTGGGGGCCAGACGGATGCAACAGCATGACAAAAGGAAAACCTGTTGCCCTCAAAATGACAGCAGCTCCTGGGAGACAAACAGTGGGCTCCATGCACCCTGTACCCGAGTCCAGCATGGACTTCTCCAGGTGGGGTCTTCCAGCACAGGCTGAAAAGACGACGGCTTGAGCTTGCTACACTCTCTCTTACCTCCACGCAATCTCCCCTCCTCTCTGCCCATCTTACCCCTCCTCATCCTCCGGCTCTCAGCTGCAACGCCCCCTTCCTCAGGCAGGGTCTCTGGTGCCCTTGGGGCTCCCACAGCTCCCTCTCCCAGCCCGGCCCGTTCTGGGTCGTCAGTGTCCGGGGATGGGTCTATCTACTCCGCTGGGCTGGGAGCCCCAGGAGACGGGGGCAGGCCTGTTGTGGTCGCTGCAGTGTCCCCAGCCCTGCCCAGCACAGGGCCAGACACAAAGGAAGTTCACTGGAGGTTGAATGGATGAATGAACACGCAAATCAAGCTCTTCTGGAGTCAGGATTTGGGGGCTTTTCTCACAGCTCCCACTGGCAGCTGGAAAGCAGCTGGAAGGAAGTGCACCCACCTTGCTCCCCAGGGGATGGTTCGCTGGAGCCACTGGCACCGAAACAGGGACCACCAAAGGGGCGGCGGTCATGTTGTCCAAGGACTTCCTGCCTCCCGGGGAACTCTGCCTGTGCCCTTCTGGCCTCAGCACCTGTCTTTGTGGCTTGCAAAACTCCATGCCACACACCTACACACAGAGAAGAGCCAGCCCTTTAAGAGACACAGTACGTAGGGAGCAAGGGGCCCCTCCAGAGCAGCACAGCCCTGACTCCCGGCCCCCAGCCAGGCTCCCTGCAGGAGGACGGCTCCATCCTGAGATGAATGGCAGCTTCGCGCCCCTTCACCTGCGGCTCCTGCTTCCCTCGAGGTGACGGCCACTGGTCGCTGTGAAAACACATGTGGCTGCTCAGCCCTCTCTCTGTATAAAACATCTGGCTGCAATTCTTGCAGACGTAAGTGCTCCTTGGCTCTGCCCAGTCTGTGGGACCACCACTGTGCTGGTTCCTGTGGGGAAGAAAGGGAGAATGGGACGGAGTCCCCAAACACTGATCCTCTGACAGACAGCTTTGGACGAACCCTAAAGAAATGGACATGATGCCCCCGATTCTCCGTGGCCTGGTGCTCACCCCTTCAGGAGTGAAGCATCCAGAGCTCGCTCACCCAGGGCCAGCACATCAAAGCCACCAGAGTTCTCCCGAGGGGCTTCGGAACTTACCAGCCACCCGCCATGTTCTCCTCCTTCATCGGGTGGGGGAGCCGGTAGATATTTCCACCCTGAAGACGAAAATACATCTGAGCCAACATATCAGAAATGAGATGCAAGAGTGAAAACTATAAGACTTGGAAGAAAACACAGGTATAATTCTTGGTGACCCTGGAGTAAGCAGTGGTTTCTTGGATGACTCCAAAACCAAACAAAAGACAGACGTATTGGACTTCATCAAAACTTACAACTTCTGTGCTTCAAAGGACATCATCAAGAAGTGAAAAGACAGAATAAGAGAAAAAAGTTGCAAATCATGTATCTGATAAGGGACTATGTATATTTCTGTATCAGTGATACATAATGAACTCTCACAGCTCAAAAATAAAATCACAACCCAATTTAAAAATGGGCAAAGGGTCTGAATAGACACTTACCCAAAGAGGATATACAAATGGCCATTAAAAGATGCTCAGGATTATTAGCCATCGGGGAAATGCAAATTAAACTATAATGAGATTATCATTTCCCACCCACTAAGGTGAACCAACTGGACAAGAACAAGTGTTGGTGAGGATGCAGAGAAACTGCAGGCCTCATACACTCTGGGTAGGGATATAAAACAGCACAGCTTTTTGGGAAAGTCTGGCACTTCCTCCAATAGAATTACCCTAGAGCCCAGCAATTCCCCTCCAAGGTATTTCCCAAGAGAAATGAAAACATATGTCTAAACAATAATCTGTACACAAATGTTCAGAGCACCGTTATCACAATGGCCAAGAAGGGAAAACAACCCAAATATCTATCATCTGATGAATGGATAAATAAAATGTGGTGTTTCCATACAATGCACAAGTTACCAGCGATAAAAAGGAGTGAAGTTCTGACCCGTGCTACAGCACAGAGGAACTCTGAGAACATCAGGTTAAGTGAAAGAAGCAAAAGACACAAAAGGCCACGCAGCGTTAGGATTCCCGTCACATGAAGTGTCCAGAATAGGCAAATCCATGGAGACAGAAAGTAGATGCATGGTTGCCAGGGGCTGGGAGGGATGGAGAGATTGCGGGTGACAACCAACGGTGTGGGGTTTCTTTTTGCGGTGATGAAAGTGTATTGGCAAAGAGTGGCGATGCGAGCACGACCTCGTAAACAAACTAAAAACTACTGGATGGTGCACTTCAAGATGGCGAATTAGATGGCACGTGAATATTAAAGCTGTGGAAAAAAAAAAGAGGAGGAGGTAGCTGTGGTGCGACAGGAAAGATGCTGGACCTCGGAACATCACGAAGAGACGTGGCCAAGCTCTCTGCGCCCAGGACCTCGTGGGCACGATGTGGGAGGACCCAAGCTGCTCCAAAAGGGCGGACCAGTGCCAGGCCTGCAGTAGGGGCCAAGTCGGACTTGTGGACCTGTGATTCACAACCAGAATAGACACAGCATTTCACGTACAAATATCAAGGGTAAAGGAGCTCTGCCTTTACATTCTCTGAAGAAGTGAAGGAGGCAAATCCAAAAGGAAGCGAAAGGCAGAAAGAAAGCAAATAGAAAAAGCTTAGTGAAGAAACATGATGCAAAGTGTCTCTGACAACTCTAAAGCCCTGTTCTGTTGTGTGTGTGTGTGTTGCAGGGTGGAGGGTGATGGGAGGAACCATCCCTTCTCTGGAACTTCATTCGCCCCTCTGTAAACAAACTGCATCTGAGGATTTGCTGAGGTTAAATACAGTGCCTGGACAAGTCAGAAACACGGACACAGGTAAGGACGAGACTCTGCCCCCCGCATGGTCAGGTCCCGTGAGAGGGCCCTGGTACCTGGATCCTGTTGAGTATCATCAGCTTGGACTTGGAGTCCCAGGGGGGATCCGCTGGAGGCCCGGCCAACGACGAGAAGGAGGCCATGGCTACCTGGCTTGGAGAAGCTGCACAGCAAATATCCACTTTCACTTTCTCCTTCCGGAAGTGCTGGGCCCCGGAGTTGCCAGAGAAGAGCCTGTAGCCTCCGCCCCAGGAGCAGGCCGGGCCCTCTCCACCTTTTGTGGCCCCGGAAGCCGTGCCATTCTCAGCCTGGGCCTGCTTCCCTGGGAGGTGGGCTCTGGATGGCTCCTCCCCTCCTAACTGGGTCTGATGCAGGCCCCGAGGGAGAAGATGTCCCTAGGTCCAAGGTCCCTTTCGAGGATCGCAACTGCTTGGCCAGAGAGGAGATGTCTGGGTTTCCAGGAGGGTCCAGGGACGCCGCCGTGGGGGCAGGTGGAGCAGCAGCCACTTTTGGTCTTCCCTTTGGGTCCTGGCTCACGCTGCTGGGGGAGGGCTCTGTGGGTAAAGCGGGTGTGGATTTTCTCCTGCGGGCTAGGGATCCCTCTGGATCAGGGTTCACGGGGCCAGCATGGAGAGAGTCAACAGTGGGTGCCACAGGTGGGGGTTGCTGTGGCCACGGCCCCTGCAGTGACTTCAGGGCAACTTGCTTGCCGTCGGGTGTGGGAAGCTGGGAGGAGGCGGCGGCCACCTGGGTGTGGGAGAAGATCCGCTGGGACTTGGTGATCATCTGGAACACCTGCATCTGCTCGTGGCTCACCAGAGACTCCTGAGCCTTCAGGACCAGCTGCTGGAAGAGCGGTGTGGCATCCGACGGGAGGCCGCTGGACTTCTGGCCGTCCTGGGGGCCAGGCTCACCAGGGTTCTGCCACGAGGAGGAGTCGCAGTCGCACTTGCTCTTCTTGGAAGCCCAGGAGTCGTCTTCCCCGCTGGTGCTGACATATCTGGGGTCGCCCGAGGCCTCCCCCTGGGCCTTCAGGAGCGTGGGAGGGAAAGACGGCGTGTCCTCCAGACCGGTGCACTGGCTGGGTGAGGGCTCCCCAGCAGGGGAGTCGCTGCTGAGCCCGGGGCCCGGCTCGGAGCCCTCCCGGGACGGCACTGCAGAGGGCTTGTGGACGACAAACATACTGTTTCCTTTGCTCTTAGGGCAGCCCGACAGGTTTCAGAGCCACTGGAAACTGTGGCTTGATGGCTGGGAACTGGCGGGGACAGTCTGGCCATGGAACAGAGGCAGGCAGGCGGGCAGGGAGCGCCCTCGGGCCAGCCCTCCAGGGATGATGGGGGCTGGAGCAGCGGCAGCTCCGGCTCGGCTGGGTCGGGGCCGCTGTTCTCCGCTGCCCGTGAGTGGACGGCTGTGAACACGTCCGTGCCCGGCTCCTTCCGTGGGGGCCGGGGATCCTCGGGAACACCTCAGTGCCCAGGGCTCCTGGGGCCGCCGGGGTGCTGGCTGGGCCGCAGGAGGAGGACCCTGACGAGGGCAGGGAGGAGGAACAGGCCGTGATCCTCCCTTCGCCGCTGTCTGAAGGCCCTCCCAGGGCTGGCCCGGGAGAAGGGATCTTCTGGCAGATGATGCTGCTCACGATACAGCGCAGGAGGTCTCGGTTGGACAAGAGGGAGATGGGGGATGGGGCTTCCGGGGGCACCAGGGACCACAGGCTCGCGGGTGCGGGCTGGCAGGCCACCTCGTGCACACGGGGTGAGTTCCCGCAGGGCTCCTCCTCCGGAGGGGCCTCCTTGAGGATGCACAGGCCGTGCTGGACCTCGTAGTGCTGGCGCACGGAGCGGTAGTCGCTGTAGCTCTTGCTGCAGCCCTGCTCAATGCACACAAAGGGCTTGGACTTCTGGTGGGTGAGCGTGTGCCCAGTCCTGGAATCACATGAGGAGAAAGTTAGTGGGTGTCTCGGCGTGGGTCACCCACTGCAGGAACCCAGGCGTGTCCCCAGGGGGCAGCAGCATCGCAACTCGGAAACTGTGCTCAGACCCTATGAGGAAAGACCCCTGCTACGGCCAAAGCCCTCTGGAAGGGGGAGCTCTTGCCCTCACCCCTAAGCAAACCCCTAATCTGAGATTAAAAACATCAGTGGGAGTCAAGTCAGAGTTCCCCAAAGTGGGTTCCTAAGGAACACCAGGCTCCAGAGTTGCTCCCTGAGGACTTGGGCTCAGCTGGCAAATAAGTTTGGGAAAAACACTCTTTACTTCTTGGAGGTTCCTAGGAGCAAACTGAAAAGCCACAGAGCAGATAAAGAGAGATCTGTTGAACTTTCCATGTCTCTCAAACTTATTTGCCCACAAAACCATGTTTTTAAAATAGACCCTTTTAGCATCCCCGAGAAGCAGAGAACCAGAGTTCTGAGAACAAACTTAAGGAAACGCTAACTTGGGGATGATCCTTCCTTGAACAAAGGAGTCTTTGCCTTCCCACAGGAGTCCTCTAGACAGCTACCTGGGAGCCCCACAGCAACAACAACAAAAAGCCAAATGTGCCTATAATTTCTGCAAATATAAAAGAATGCAAGTATGTATTATATTTACATCATACTTATACCTGCATTAATATATTATAAATATAAACAAATGGGTAAATCACCCTCTGGGTTCCCAACAATCCTACCCCGGATGGTTCTAATCAATTGGACCCAGTAAATAATGAAACCCTTTCCCAAACGTGGACCCTTGGCCTCCATCTGAGGGAAGCAGCAGAGAGGGCATCCGGAGACCCACTTTCTAGCCCTAACTGTTACCAGCTTGTGACAGGAGTAAATCATTTCCCATCCTTAATGGCGAGAGGGGAGAGGATACAATGAAAGCGGGATTCATCGAAGCCTCAGTAAAGGCTGGGCGAGCTGTAAACATGCAAGGGATCGTCCTCTCCCACTTACGAGTCTCTCAGTTTGAAAGTCTGTCTCTTCTCCCTCGGCAGCAAGAAAAGCTTATCATTTCTAAGACATGAAGAACAAACGGAATTCTGCTCCTCTTACACTGAGCTTGCTTTTTAAAGTCAAATTTTGAAAAAAAATCGAGTTAATAAAAGGGGGAATTGAAACAGGAAAAAAGAGAGTGAACACTGCATTGCCATGTTCTAGAAACAGGCATTTCAGAACCCCTCACGCCCTGGTGTTATCCCAACATATATTCCTCATGGAGTGCATATCTGTTCTGCTCAGACACCTACCAGGGACTCTGAAACTTTCTCTACGCAGTTAGCCCAACTCCCTCCATGACAAAATTGCCTCTGGAGTGTGTTTTTAAAGCACATGGGTCCTGTCTGCAAATCGCAGCGGCGCTCTCCTCACTGGAGTGAATCTGGAGGCTGGGGAGGGCGGGCTGTCCGGGGCAGTGTAGGCCCTGCCCCCCGCCCCCACCAAACACTGGCCGTGGGAGGAGCACAGGTCGCACACACCTGGGACACCCGACGGTGCGGGGCGGTGCAGGTGGATGGGAGGGGATGCAAAAGAACCGGGAACACGCCCAGCCCCCAGCAGCCCCCTGAACAGACATCCCGACCAGACTCCTACATACAGGTGGTCCTGACGCTTAAAGGCCTTGCTGCAGATTTTGCACACGTGTCTCCTCTCCTGGCTGTGCGTCAGGTAGTGCTTGCTGAGAGGACTGGCGCTGCTGAACACCTTCCCGCAGAGGCTGCGGTCCAGGAGTGGGTTCTGAGGGGACCTGTGCTGCCGCTTTCCTCTCCTTGTGCTCCCAGACGTGGCCCTGCCTCCTTCGTTAGCCTCTTTGGGCACCTTGAGCACGCCTAGCCCCAGGTCTAGACAGAGGGAGAAAGCACAGGTTATGACATCCGGGGACATCGGAGCCCGGGCCGAAGCACTCTACCACCCTCAGACCAACTTCAGCAGCTGAGTCCAACTCAGGGAGTTGGCCGAGAACCCCAACTTCAGCAGCTTCACTCGCAGAGAAGACCAGGCTTAGCACCAGGTGAGGGGGAGAAGGGACCCTGGTCAAGCCACACCTCCAGGGCGGCACCCAATCTTGAAGCCACACTTGGGGGGTAAGGGAGGGGACAGCAACAGTCTGAGAGCTTCCAGGACAGAGTGACTCGACAGGCAGGACTTCATGACGGTAACATCAACAGCACACTTGCAAGTGCAATCCAGAAATGCACAATGCAAAATCTTAGAAAAGTTTAAGTCCTTTCTCCCAGCCAATTCCACTCTGGTTTTTTAATTAAGGAAATTAAGGCCGATCTGTACAAATTAACGGAGATCTTGCAGTGAACTGCAAGCGAGTTAACTGCAGCATTGTTTTTCCTGGTGAAATGTGAGAAACCACCTAATAACTGACACGAGGGCAGGTGGGTGACTGCATTCTGGTCTCAATGGCGCAGGCATTTCAGATACAACTGTAGGAGAATATCCATTGACGTGAAAGGATGTTCATGCTGTACCACTAAGTGCCGTGCCACTAACAAGAGGATTGTTGAAAAACGGAATGACCTAGTCTTTAAAAGGGAAAAATAAATTTGAATAGAAACAAACAGAATGGGATTGATTGGTAGCATCATGGATCAACTTAATTTTCCTTTCCCTATATATCTGAATTTTCCATGTTTCTCTACTCCTTGGGTAAATGAGTAGTTTTTTTTTATAATTTCATTTTTGATTTTTTTTCTTTGACCCATGAGTTAGTTTAGAAGAGTGTTCTTTAGTTTCCAAATACTTGAAGACTTTTTTCTCTTATTTCTTTTACTTATTTATTTATTTTTGGCTGCATTGGGTCTTCATTGCTGTGCGTGGGCTTTCTCTAGTTGCGGCGAGTGGGGGCTACTCTTCGTTGCAGTGCGCGGGCTTCTCGTTGCAGTGGCTTCTCTTGTTGCAGAGCATGGGCTCTAGGCGTGCGGGCTTCAGTAGTTGTGGCTTGCGGGCGCTAGAGCGCAGGCTCACTAGTGGCGCATGGGCTTAGTTGCTCCGTGGCATGTGGGATCTTCCCGGACCAGGGCTCGAACCCGTGTCCCCTGCATTGGCAGGCAATTCTTAACCACTGTGCCACCAAGTTTTGATCCATCGCCTGGTCAAGTATCAGTGGGTTTTCCATGCCCTTGGCATAATTATTACTCGTGGAATATTTGCTCTCAAATGCATGTATAGATTACACACTCGTGTCCTGGATTGCCATCCCGGAAAGCATTTAAGAAACATCAGGTTCGGGACTTCCTTGGTGGTGCAGTGGTTGGGAGTCTGCCTGCCGATGCAGGGCCCTGGTCTGGGAAGATCCCACATGTCGCAGAGCAACTAGGCCCGTGAGCCACAACTACTGAGCCTGGGCGTCTGGAGCTTGTGCTCCGCAACGAGAGGCCGTGACGGTGAGAGGTCCGCGCACCGCGATGAAGAGTGGCCCCCGCTCGCCGCAACTAAAGAAAGCAATCGCACAGAAACGAAGGCCCAACACAGCAAAACGACAACAACAAGAAAAAGTTAAAGGGCATTAAAAACAAACCAACCAGATATATGTGGGTAGGCATTTTCCATCCCAGTTACAGAATGAGAAAACTGAGACTCAAACAGGGAAAATGACTTGCCCAAGGTGGCAAAGGAAGGAAGAAGAGCCAGGCTGTAGATTCTGGTTCATCTGATGCCAGAGTCCTTTCCCCAACCACAGTGCCCGCACCGCTTCCAACTCAACTTCCTCCTCTGCTCCTCCTCCCTCCCCGTCTTTTCAGATGGACTGAACTGAAACCTGGCCCTTCTGTGAAGCCTCCTGACACCAGCGTTTGCCCTGCTCCCCTAGCCAGTCCCTCCGAAGGCAGCACACAGTTACAGACACAATCACGCCTTTAAGCCATCAATCCTCTGAGGTGTCCCTCTTCCTCATCTCAGTTATTAATAGCATCTACTCAGTTGCTCAAACCCCAGCCTGCCCTGCCAACCTCCATCTGTCCTTTTCCTTACCAGCTCTCCCTGTGATGTGTGACCCGTCAGCATGTCTGAATCTACTTCTAACATGATCCCTAATCCTTGCGCTTCTGGCCTCTTCACTGCTACTCCAGCCCAGGCCACCATCTCCGCTGAGAGCCTTCCAGCTACTCTCCAGGATTCCCGTCTTGCCGCCCACGGCACCCTCACAGCAGCTAGAGCTTTGCACAGCCTCCCCTGGTTCCCGTGGCAGAGTCTGTGCTTTGCCGCACCGTGGCCTGGAAGTGGGTCTCAGCCTCAGCAGCCTCCTCAGTGTGGCTTCCCACCCCCGCGCCATCCACCTGCCAGCGTCTGCCACTCCCTGTCACTCCCTCGGACTTGGCCCCCTGCTGTACTTTCCTCATGTCGCTTTGTGGTGGACACAAGGTCTGACTCCCCAGTGGCTGTTTCTGCTTCCTCTTCTTTTCCTGGCAAATGGGATTCCAGTTTGGATCGGGTGACAAGAAATTTGAGGGAACACACTGGTTCTCCCCAGTCCTGGAACTGGGGAGAACCAGGGGGGAACACAACTTACGCTTTTGCCCTGGAGACAAATCTTGAGGGTCCGGGATAACGGTGGCCACTTCCCTTTCCACTGCCACGGATCAGTTTAGAAAGAGCACGGGCTACAGTTCTGGCCGAGGAGACGTGAGGGGCATTCTGTTGGGCGCTGCTACAAGCTTTCCTCACTTTTAAAAAGGGGAACAAGGAAGGGAGGGAGCTGCTCTCTGCCCTGCACCCTCCGAAGGTTTGGGTGCTCCGCGTACAAGAGGGGATTCTTGCTGCTGCTGCTGCAGCCGACTTGCAGACGCTGGCCACTGCTGGCAGGCCTTGACTTCACCGTGGAGCCACTGGCACCACCACGTGTCCTGAGAGCTTAAACCTACGCCGACTCCTCTGTTATTACGGCCCGAAGCATACGCACTATAGGTATCTAAACTCACCTTTTTGCTGCTTTATCACTCCTACCTTCCCGCTCCTAAAATGTAAGCTCTGTGAGGGGAGGGGCCTGTCCCTCCATCACTATGTCCCCATCACGTGGACTGGGCATTGTCTGGCACAGCTACAGCAGGTGCTTGATGAATGCTGGCTGCATTCATGCATGAGGGTCCTCCAGGGCAGGGACTCAGTCACTGTGGCTTCTGGGAGCGGCAGGGGCTCAAAAGCCTTCGCTGGATCAACAGGCAGGGAAGCCAGAAGACAGCTTCTTAAGAAACAAATTTAATACTATATACAAGGGAAAACGTACAGAAACAACAAAGGAGACGCAACAGGGCTGGAGGTGCCCATCCCAACTAGCTGCCCACGCAGAGGGCCGATGCCAGCCCCTAGCTCGCCCTCCTCCTCCTACAGTTGGAAGGGCTCCACGGGCCACCTTGCCCTGGCGGTGGGATCCACGTGGTCCTGAAGCCGGTGCCACTTCATGTGGGCATTCCGACCCTTGATCTTGCCAAACACCCTGAGGAGGCACCAGAGGACACAGGGGTCAGAGCAGGGGGAGGCGGGTAGCCCTGATGGGGGCACCCCAGAGGGCTGAGGGCAGGCGGTGTGGGAGCATCCAGGGAAAGGGCGGTACCTCTCACACTCCCGGCAGGGAAAGAAGCCCTGGCCCTTGCTGCTCCCCGGCAGCTCAGGGGTCCGCTTCGAGCCGGTGTTTGGGCTGGAGTTGGGGATGGACTCCCTCCTGTAACTCTCAGTAGTCCTCGGTAATTCGGGGGTTGGACGGTGGCTGGGTTTCCTCCGAGGGCTACGAGTGACCTGCACAGGGGGCAGAGGTGATGAAAGGGTGCTGACCGCCCCGCCGCCCTTCTAAGGGAGAAGCAGGTGTCCAGAGCGTCCAGACGTCGCGGGGTGCACCCCCCCACCGCCAGCCAGCTTGGATGGGCACCGGGCATCCAGATCCGTGCTGAACTCCTGAAGCCCTATCCCGAGACCCTCTACCTTCGCTTCTGTCCTGTCTGCTTCACCCAGCTCTCTCTTGACCCTCTTTTCCGGCACTGGGGCTCGGCCGCAGTCAAACTTGTTCATTTTCTTCTGCATGTAGTAGAACTCGACACACTGGGCTACTGTTTTTGTCTGGACCTAGTGGAGGAAGACAGAAACCGGCTAAGGACAGTGCCTCAGGAGTAGCAGTGAGTATGGCCTTGACGCCCTAAATCCCCTCCCCATGGGGCCAGCCGCCACTTTTTGAAAGCCCTCCTGAAACGTTTCTCCCCTACGGCTTGGTATGCTCCACTGCTACGGGGGACAGAGAATCACAAAGTCCTCCTGGGGATGAATGAGTTCAGAGAGAAGCCACCAGAGTCAACACCATCTAAGCTCTGCACGCTCTGAGCCACAAGGCTGGCCCGGGAAGGCTTCTCTCCAGGAAAACGCACACACGGTACACACGAGGACGCTCACTGTGACATCATGTGGAGCCACATGTCTACCGACTGGGACTAATTAAACCAGAGTGTCCTTACGGGGTGGATACCTCATAGCCTTATGTGACAGCTAGGCAGAGCCCTCCAAAAAACTGAAGAGGAAGGAATACTTCCCAACTCAGTCCGTAAGTTCAACATTTCTCTGATACCAAAGCCAGACAAAGATATTACAAGGAAAGAAGCCTACAGACCAATGTCCCTCATGAACATAGATGAAAATTTTTAAACAAAACTTTAACGAACAGAATCCAACAATATATATATGTGTATATATATATACGTGTATATATGTGTATATATATATATATATATATATATGTATGTATGTATATATGTATATATATATATAAAGGACAATATACCATGACTAAGTGGAGCTCATCCCAGAAACGTGAGGTTGGTTTAACAATCGAAAATCAATGTAATTCATCATATTAAACTTAAAAAAGAGAAATCATATGAGCATCTTGATAGGTGCAGAAAAAGCATTTGATACAATCCAATGTCCATTCCTGATGGAAACTCTCAGCACAATAGGAATAGAAGGAACTTCTCTTCAACCTGATAAATGAGACCTACAAAATCCCTACAGCTAACGGTGGAGTGGTTTCCCCTCAAATATCATGAACAACACAAGGATTTCCACTCTCACCACTTCTACTCAATACTGTACTGGTGGTTCTAGAGTGCAAAAAAGGCAAAAAAAAAAAAGTAAAGGCATCCAGGTTGGAAAGGAAGAAAGAAAAGTGTCTTTATTTGCAGATGATGTGACTGTCTATGTAGAAAATTCAGTGGAATCCACAAAAAAGTTACCAAAACTAGTAAGTTAGTTTGGCAACATTTCAGAACACTAGATCCATATAAAAATCAATTTTATTTCTATACATACTAGCAACAAACCATTGGAAACTGAAATAAAAAAGAACTCTAGGGCCTCCCTGGTGGCGCAGTGGTTGAGAGTCCGCCTGCCGATGCAGGGGATACGGGTTCGTGCCCCGGTCTGGGAGGATCCCATATGCCGCGGAGCGGCTGGGGCCGTGAGCCATGGCCGCTGGGCCTGCGCATCCGGAGCCTGTGCTCCACAACGGGAGAGGCCACAACAGTGAGAGGCCCGCATACCGCAAAAAGGAAAAAAAATAAAAATAAAAAATAAAAAGAACTCTATAACATCATAAAAAACACAAGTACTGGGCTTCCCTGGTGGCGCAGTGGTTGAGAGTCCGCCTGCCGATGCAAGGGACACGAGTTCGTGCAATGGTCCTGGAGGGATCCCACGTGCCATGGAGCGGTGGGGCCCGTGAGCCATGGCCGCTGGGACTGCGTGTCCGGAGCCTGTGCTCCGCGGCGGGAGAGGCCACAATGGTGAGAGGCCCGCATACCGCAAAAAAAAAAAAAAAAAAAAAAAACTGAAAAAAACCAAGCGCTTAGGAATAAATCTGACAAAAAGTATGCAACAACTGTACACTAAAAACTTCAAAACATTGCTGAAAAATTAAAGATTGAAATAGAGAGATATACCCTGTTCACGAGTCAGAAGACTCAATATTGTTAAGGTAACAACTCTCCCCAGTTGACGTAACGAGTCAAAAACAGTACCAATCAAGTTCCTAGCAGAAATTTTTATTTTGAAATTGTCAAGTTATTTCTAAAATTCATAGGGAATTAAAAAGGATGTAGAATACAAAAAATAACTTTGAAAAAGAATAACAAAGTTGAAGGACTAACATTTTCTAATTTCAAGACTTAGAATAAAGCTACAGTAATAAAGACAGTATGGGAATAGCTTAATAAAAGACAAACAGATCAATGGAACAGAATACAGTGTCCAGAAGTAGATGCATATATATATGGCCAACTGATATTTAACAAAGGTACAAAAGCAGCTGAGTGGAGAAAGTATGGTCTTTCCAACAAAAGGTACTGGAATAAATATCCATATGCAAAAATGAACTCACCTCGTACCCCATACAAAAATAAACTTAAAATGGATCATAAATCTAGAAATAAAACCTGAAACTATAAAACCTCCAGAAGAAAACATAGGGGAAAATCTTTGTGACTTTGGGTTAGGCAAAGATTTCTTAGATACAACACGAAAAGCACAGTCTATAAAAGAGAAACTAGTAAGTTAGGCTTAAGCAAAATTTACAACTTTTCTTCAAAAGACACTGTTAGAAGACTGACAAATGGCATATTGGGAGAAAATATTTCCAAAGCATATATCTGGATAAAGGACTGGTGTTCAGAACAAAATAAGAACTCCTACAGCTCAATAAAAACACAGACACTCCAATAAAAACAGAGGCAAAAGATATGAACAGACAGCTCACCAGAGAAGGTGCACAGAGAGCAAAAAAACACAAAGATGCTCAGCATCATTAGTCATTAGGAAAATGGAGTCAGATGCGACTGTACACTCATTAGAATGGCTAAAATTAAAGAGACTTAGCATACCAAGTGTCGACGAGGGTGTGGAGCAACTGGACCTTTCATAACCTGCTGGTGGGAATGGGAAGTGGTAGAGCCACTTTGGAAAACAGTTTGGCAGTTTCTTAAAAAGTTAAACATACATCTACTATAAGTGACCCTCATTCCCCTCCTAGGTATTTATAATCCCAACCCCGTGTCCGCAAAAAAACAAACAAACAAAAAAAAAACCCAGTACATGTCCGTACAAAGAGTTGTATGTAAATGTGCAGAGCAGCTTTATCTGTAGTCATCAGTAACTGGAAACCACCAACAGGTGGATGATTAAATGAACGGTGGTCCGTCCACACAGTGGTATACTCCTCAACAGTAAAGGGATGAACTATGGGTACACACGACAACATGGATGAATCTCAAAATCATTAGGTTGAGTGTAAGAAGCCAGACAAAGCAGATCACGTGCTGTATGATTATTCCATTTATATAAACCTCTAGAAAATGCAAACTAATTTAGAGTGACAGAAAGTAGACAAGAGTTGACTAGGGACCCGGGTGGCAGGAAGGAAGGGTTGCAAAGGGGCAGGAGGGAACTTTTGGGGGTGAAGGATACTCTCATTATCTTGATCATCGTGGTGGTCTTACAAGTGTATAACTATGTCAAAAACATTAAATCTCACACTTCGATTATGTGCAATTTTGCGTACATCAAGTTAAAAAAAAGAGCAAACTAATCAGCAGGATATTAAGTATATGATGTCATCCTTTTTTGAGAAAGTGCATATAGGTGTGTAAAATCCGTATGGGCAATAAATACCTGTCAGGTTATCAAATGAGAAGTAGGATTGTGGGGAGGGGTCTGGAGGGCTTTATTTTGAACATGGGATTCATTTCTCTACCGTTTCAGGTTGTTCCAAGCAATGGCATTGTAGTTGTCAACTGTTCACAGCATGAGCAGAGTATCGCCCCTGAAAGGCCCTGCAGTTCTAGCGCCTCGGCCGTGTGAAGGAGCCTTGTCTACACCAGCCTGCCATGTTCGCCTTACCATCTTGTGTATCAAGTAGAAGTCCTTCTTGTAGGCACGGAATGCCTTCTTAAAGAGCCTCTTCTCCATGGAGGTCCAGATGTCCGAACCTATTGGAGAAACAGCCAAGAGGAGGAAGGATGTTTCTCCTTCTGGGACCACAACCACGGCTGAAGTGCAGACTCCCCTCCTTTTTCAGGCCACCGAGCGCCACTTATATGCCAAGATTTCTGCTAAGCCCCTTACTTGCTTTATCTCACACAATCCTCACAAAAACCTTAGCAGGTAGGGGCGATTACCATCCCCACTTGACAGGTGCAGCAACTTGAGGCTTCCTCTGCTTAAGAGACTTGCCAAGGGCAGGCGTGGGCCCCTGGTTGCCTGACTCCAAGGCTGGAGTGCTCAACTGGGAAACCTGAGCCCACCCCAACCTGGCACTCCCCTTCTGGCCAGGAAGAGCCCACGAGGGAACCAGTGGAAAGGGGAAGGTTGGATCCAACTAGAGAACAGCACCCACTGAGTCCCCCAGAGAGGACGGGCCCTTCTGGGAGGGCAGGTGCAGGCCCCAAGAGAACTCCGGGAGGCACGTGCAGAGCTTGCCATGGAAAGTGACTGGCTCGCAGGGGCCTCAGCCAGGCCAAAACCACGCGGGCAGCCACGCTCGTTACCTGTGTAGTGATAGTTGGCGAGAGGGTGAGTCCGTGGCTTCTGGGGTCCTCTCAGTAACAGGGTCTCCAGGGCAACCTGGAACGACAGGAGTGGTGGGCAACTCTCTGAGGGAGGGAAGGTGAGGTAGAGGCCCACCTTCATTCTTTCATCCAATCAGAAAATATGTGCAGCCCTCCCTAAAGCCACCCTTACCCCAGGGCGACTCAAAGTGTGGTCGGTCTGTGGACTGGCCACCAGCTGTGAACCACTTGGGACACATTGCCTACAGCACTAAGCGGACTGTTGAGTGCAGCTGACGTTACCTTTTTCATAGCAAGATTTACTTGATGACGAAACAGTGTGTGGACTTATTCTGGCACAAGCTCCTTATTTCTTCAGGGAGCAGCATTTGGAGTGGCACTGCCCCTGCCCTACCCCATGTTACGGTCCTCATAGCACTAATCATTATCTATCACTTTTAAAAAATGTATTTCATGTGTTCACTCTCCTAAAATGTAAGCCCTGCAAAGAGAGGGCATTTGTCTTGCTCAACAGCGTAACCCCGGTCAGGACTCGCTATGCAGTTTGCAGGACCCAGCGCAAAATGGAAACACGGGGCCCTGTGCTCAGAAACTATTAAGAATTTCAAGATGGTGGCAGCAGAGCATTAAACCAAGAATGGGCCCCTGAGCTGGCCCCAGCCTGATACCGTGACATCACCAGGTATCAGGAGGACCCAGTAAATGTGTGCTGATTACTCTGCTCAGCACCCACCACGTGCCAGCCACTGCCTCTCAGCTTGAGAAAAAGCACCATGTAGCCCTGACTCTTGGGTCTCCAACTCGGGTGACGTGACTTCCTCTCCCACTACACACAGTTGGACTTCTTCATTTTCTAAACTTCAGGATTGTGAGGAGGGTCCTTGGAGGAGGCAGAGGCATTTCTGTTGCATCAGAGGTTTGCATACACCATTTTTAATCCAAAAGTTAATGTTCAGTAAATAAACCAGATGAATGCAGGCCCTGAGTTGGTTCTGCTAGGCACCGCCTCCCCAGTGCCGCGCTGAGATGAGGTAACGCTGGAGGAACCCTGGTGCTCTGCTGTCACCCCAGAGAAATAACTGATTGAGCCCGTATGTGTGCATTTCCCCTACGTTCCAAAGGACACCACCAGTCCCAAAGCGACCAGGGAGAAGGGTGGGTGGCCAGCCTTTGGTTCTCGTGAGCTGCAAAGCCCCAAGTAGAAGGCACGTGTCTTGCGCCTAGAGCCCCTGGCCCTAAGAGACCAGGGAGCTTCCCACAGCTCCTCTGAGCCCCCGCCCCGCCTGCACCGCACCTGGATGTTGCCCTGGGCTTCATGCAGGCAGTGCAGAGCGAGCTCCAGGTTGGTGCCCCCGCCCGGCATCACGCTGGAGCAGGCCACGTTGCAGAGCTCGGTCACTGTTTCCAGCAGGCAGCCCGGCAGCGAGAAGGAGAGGAGACACAGAGGGTCAGCAAGTGCCAGAGAGGAAACCTCCCCAACAGCACAGATGGGGTGGGGGGCTCCTGTCACCATCTCCCTCACCTCTCTGTTACAAGCAGGCTGAGGGAAGGGAGCGACAAGGAGGATGGGCAGAAACCCTGCTCCTGGCACCTGCTCTGGATGGCCTGGCCAGCTACTGGGTGAGAGGAGAGGTGGGGCAAGGGACTGCAGCACAGCAAAGCAGTCCTGCGCTGAAGGCCAGCTCTGCCCACCCCACCCCCGCCTGGGGATCACTGCTTCTTGGTCAAGGTGAGAACTGGGAGGAGAAACCCCTTGGACATGGAGGAGGGCTCTCGGGAACCTGGCCCCAAAGTCTCAGTCACCCCTATCCTGCGTCTTCGGGTTGGTCATCACATCTCCCCATGGCTTCCAGACCAGAGTAGCTACATGCTCGTCACTTCCAGCCAGTGATCTGTCCTGGAGCTCTGGGATCTCAGCCTGAAACTGGCTCCCTATGTTGATGTGTCTGAAATGAGGCCACACACACGGACATAAAAGGCATAGGTGTGTGACCAAGATGGGAAATACAAGAGAGATGTGTGGTGAGCCCTGCTCAGCAGGGCTGTGGAACCCACCTTTTGGCCATCTCTCAGACACAGGGAGTGCTCATCAGCCCAGCAGACACGCCACTGGTATTCCAGAGACCTCTTGAGGGATACTTCCTTCCTTCCTCCAATTTGCTTTTTCGCCAGATTTCTGGCTTCAGGCGTTTGGGGTCTAGGACAGGGGAGGTATGTGCTGATACCTGGCATTCTTCTGTATCCAAGGGAACATCCAAGCTACAAAACAGTATCTCACTGCGCCATCACCAATTCTATCTAGAACCCCAGGGTGCTGGGCATTCTGTCTGCAGACATCCAACTATGGTATGTCTGGACAGAAGGAATATTGGGGAAACACCTGGAAAAATCCACCACTTCTCTCCTAGAGAGGTTCTGGGTCTAGACCTGACTTTCCCGTGATGAAGGCTCCCTTGGGAAAAACCGACACTGGAATGCAAGGAGGGTAAAAGCATCCCCACGTTGCAAGGACCCTCAGGTTCTAAGTCTGTTCCAACTCACGGTTCAGTGCTGATCTTGCTGTTGTCCTTCACCACACTGATGCCAAAAGAGCCGTCCATGTGATCTGGAAAACACCCAAAGAAGAGCCTCAAGGAGACTGGCTACAACTGACCCATGAGGCCCTTTTTGCCTGCCTTTCCAGAGCAGCTAAAAGCAGGCTCTTCAAGATTGCATGGTATACACACACTACTGTATATAAAATAGATAATCAACAAGGACCTACTGTATAGCACAGGGAACTATACTCAATGCTCTGTAATAACCTCTATGGGAAAAGAATCTAAAAAACAATAGATATGTGATTATGTATAACAAAATCACTTTGCTGTATACCTGAAACTAACACATTGTAAATCAACTCTAATCCAATATAAAATTGAAAATTGGAAAAAAAAGATTGCATGGTATGGAGTTTCCTCAAAAATTAAAAGTAGGACTACCATATCATGCAGCAAACCCACTTCTGGGTATTCATCCAAAAGAACTGCAGTCAAGACCTCAAAAAGATATCTCAACTCCCATGTTCACTCCAGCACCATTCATAATAGCCAAGATGTGGAAACAACCTAAATGTCCACTGACAGATGAGCACATAAAGGTAATGTGACATCAACATACAATGAAATACCATTTAGCCTTAAAAAGAAATTCTGCAATATGCAACAACATGGATGACCATTGAGGACATTATACTAAGTGACATAAGCCAGTCACAGAAAGAGAAATACTGCATGACTCCACTTATATAACGTATCTAAAGTAGTTGAATTCATATTGATAGAATCAAAGAGTGGAATAGGGGTTACCAGGGGTTGGGGCAGTGGGAAATGGGAGGTTACTAATCAATGGGCATAAAGTTTCAATTAATCAAGCTCTAGAAATCTGCTGTATAACATTGTACCTATAGTCAACAATACTGTATTGCACACTTAAATCTTTGTTAAAAGGGCAGATCACAGATTAACTGTTCACATCACAATAAAATAAAATAAAAAGATTGCATGGAAGTGGGATAAGACTTCTGAAAATGTAGAGTAAGGAACTCGGCAAAACAACAGATTTACTGACAAAAATCATTGAAAAAGAAAAAAAAAAAAAGAACAGTAAGCTAAAGTCTCTGCACGTTGTCCCAAAGGCATACAGCATTTTAAGAAATACTCATTCAAGGGCTTCCATGGTGGCGCAGTGGTTGAGAGTCCGCCTGCCGATGCAGGGGACACGGGTTCGTGCCCCGATCCCGGAAGATCCCACATGCCGCGGAGCGGCTGGGCCCGCGAGCCATGGCCGCGGAGCCTGTGTGTCCGGAGCCTGTGCTCCGCAACGGGAGAGGCCACAGCAGTGAGAGGCCCGCGTACAGCAAAAAAAAAAAAAGAAATACTCATTCAAGAAAACCTACTAAATCTCGGGAAGAACAGTGAGAGTCTGTGGCACTGGAGCCATGGCCCACCCCCTTACCCACCTAGCCCCCAGCTCTTTGTAAAGGAAGCTCTACCCAGGTAGGTGCAGCCAAGGAGATGGGGGCTGCTTCTTCCCCTGGCTCCCATGCTTAAAGAATTAAAGCAAGATAAAATAAAAATTTGTCATCAAAGAGAAAATGCCATCAAGAGATGGAAATTAGTTTTTAAAAAGATACAAATGTGGACTTCCCTGGCGGTCCAGTGGTTAAGACTCCACGCTTCCACTGCAGGGGGCATGGGTGTGATCCCTAGTAGAGGAAGTAAGATCCTGCATGCTGTGCGATGCAGCCAAAAAAAAGAAGAACCAAATGGAAATAGTTCAGGGGTTAAAAAAGTACAATAACCAAAATACGGCTCAACAGTAGATCTGAGCTGGCAGAAGAAACGATCAGCAAACCTGAAGATACAACAATGGAGACTATGAAATCTGAAGAACAGAGAGAAAAAAATATAGGAAAGTGAAGAGAGCCTCAGAGAAATGTGAGATGTCATTACATGCAACAATATATATGTATTGGGAGTACCAGAAAGAGGGGAGAAAGGGACAGAATATTTAAAGTATTAATGGCTGAAAATTTCCCAACGTTGATGAAAAACAATATGTATATCCAGCAAACTCTACAAACTCCAACAAAGATTAAACACAAAGAGCTCTACATCCAGACATAACATAGGCAAAATGTGGAAAGCAAAAATAAAGATAAGATCTTGAAAGCAAAAAGGGAAAAACAATTTGTTACATACAAGGGCACTACAGTAAAATTAACAGCTAACTTTTTAAGAGAAACGATGTAGGTTACAAGGCAATGGGATAATATATTCAAATTACTGAAAGTAAAAAAGTGTTAACCAAGTATCTTATATTCAGCAAATTATCTTGCAAAAATGAAGGTAAAATAAAGACACTCCCAGATAAATAAAAACTGAGGATACCTGTTGCTGGCAGACCTGCCTTACAAGAAATATTAAAGGTGAAATATTATTCAGCCCGCAAAAAGGAACAAAGTACTGATACATACTGCAACTTGGATGAAACCTAAAAACATCATGCTAACTAAAAGAAGGCATTCATAAAGGACCACATACTGTATGATTCCACTCATATGAAATATGCAGAATAGCCACATCGATAGAGACAAAGTAGATTAGTCGTTACCCACGGCTGGGGATGGGGAGGATGGAAAGGAGGGACTGCTAATAAGTACAGGGCTTCTTTTGGGGATGATGAAAATTTCTGAAAACTGATGGTAGTGATGGTTGCACAGCTCTGTGAATATACTAAAAACCAGTGAATTCTATACTTTAAAGGGATGAATTGTATGGTATGTGAATTATATATCCCTAATAAAAATAAATAGTAAAGAAAGTCCTTCAGATTGAAAGCAAATGACATCAGATGGTAACTTGAATCCAAACCAAAAAAAAAAAAAAAAGCGAAGCGCTAGTAAATATGGGTAACTATAAAAATCACTAGGATTACATATTTCTTTTCTTTTTTTAATGGCCTTAAAAATAACTGCATAAAACAATATGTATTGTGGGCCTGTAACATATAGAAATATAATATATGTGACAGTAACTGCACAAGGAGCACAGCTGCATTGGAGTAAAAGAATATCACCTCAGACAGTAACTCAAATCCACAAGAATAAATGAAGAGATCAGAAATGCTAAATAAGAAGGTTAATATAACAACCTCTATAAATCATGCTTGCTTTCCTTTATCCGCTCAGTGTTTTTACACAAAATAAAATTATATAAAGCAATAAACATGACCAGTACGGTATTACTGGGTCTCTCACATATAATAGCAAAAGAGTTAGAAGGAATAGAGCTAGATAGGAGCAGTGTTTCTATATTTCACTGTTAATGAGTTATTACACATCCTAACAGATTCTGATAAGACATATATTTTAAGTCCTAGAGCAACCACTAAGAAATGACTAAGAAACATTGAAAAATTAATGGAATTAAAATGTCACACTAGAAAATACTCACTTAATACAAAAGAAAGCAGGAAAGGAGGAACAGAGGGAGAAAAAGACATGTAACGTATAGAAAATAAAAAGCAAAATGGCAGATGTAAATCCAACCATATCAATATAACATTAAACAAGAATGGATTAAACAAACCAATCAAAAGGCAGAGTTTGTAAGACTGGATAAAAAACACATGATCCACCTAATGGTGTCTAGAGGTAACATGCTTTATTTTCAAAGACACAAATAGGCTGAAAGTAAAAGAAGAGAAAAATATATACCAAGCAAACAACAACCAAAAAAGAGAATGGAATGGCTATACTAATGTCAGGCACATTAGACTTTAAAACCAAAAATATTACTAGAGATAATGATAAAATTATTGTAATAATGACAAATGATGTCACAATCACATCCTAATGATAAAAGGTCAAGCCGTGAGGAAGATGTGACAATTACAAACATATACACACCTACAAACAGACCCCCAAAATACACCAAGCAACAAACGACAGAACTGAAGGATGAAATAAACCATTAAAAAATAATAGTTGGAGATTTCAATACTTTCAACAGTGGATAGGGCAACTAGGCAGAAGATCAACAAGGAAATTGAAACTAACTAGACAAAACAGACAAAATACAGCATTCCACCAAACATCAGTAGAATACATTCTTCTCAAATTCACATGGAACATTCTTCAAGACAGACCGGATTCTAGCCCATATAACATGCCTCAATAAATTTTAAATTTTAAAATAAATTTAAGGGAATTCCCTGGCGGTCCAGTCATTAGGACTCCACGCTTCCGCTGCAGGGGGCATGGGTTCGACCCCTGGTGGGGGAACTAAGATCCTGCAAACCGCACAGCACAGCCAAAATAAATAAATAAATAAATAAAATAAATTAAATTGAAAAAGAAACAACGTATGTACTCTGACCAAAAGAGAATTAGATTACAAATCAATAAAAGGCAGCAATTTGGAAAATTCACAAATATGTGAAAATTAAGCAACACACTCTTTAACAGTCAGTGTATTAAACAGGAAGTGGAATGATAAATTAGAAAATACTTTAGCTGAATGAATATAAAAACACAACATAGGGCCTCCCTGGTGGCGCAGTGGTTGAGAGTCCGCCTGCCGATGCAGGGGATACGGGTTCGTGCCCCGGTCTGGGAGGATCCCATATGCCGCGGAGCGGCTGGGCCCGTGAGCCGTGGCCGCTGGGCCTGCGCATACGGAGCCTGCGCATCCGGGGCCTGTGCTCCGCAACGGGGGAGGCCGCAACAGTGAGAGGCCCGCATACCACAAAAAGAAAAAAAAAAAAAAAAAAGACATACTAAAACTTACAAAATGTAGCTAAAGCAATGTTCAGAAGGAAATCTATAGCTGTAAAATATCTGTATTAAAAAAGAAGAAACATCTCAAATCATTTATGGTCAACTGACTTTCCACAAAGGTAGCAAGACAGGGCTTCCCTGGTGGCGCAGTGGTTGAGAGTCTGCCTGCCGATGCAGGGGACATGGTTTCGTGCCCCGGTCTGGGAAGATCTCACATGCCGCGGAGTGGCTGGGCCCGTGAGCCATGGCTGCTGAGCCTGAGTATCCGGAGCCTGTGCTCCAAAACGGGTGAGGCCACAAACAGTGAGAGGCCCACGTACCACAAAACAAACAAACAAACAAACACCTCACAATGAGCTACCACTTCACACCCACTAGGATGGGTGTAATAAAAAAGACAGCTAAGAAGTGTGAGCAAGGATGTGGAGAAACTGCAACTTTCATACAATGCTGGTGGAAATTTAATATGACCCGGCCATTTTGCAAAGCAGTCTGGCAGTTCCTTAAATGGTTAGACATAGTTACCCTTTGACCCAGCAATTCCACTCTGAGTTATATACCCAAGAGAAATGAGGACTTATGTCCAACAAAAACGTACACATAAATGTTCTTAACAGCACTGTTTGCAACAGCCAAAGGACACAAACAACCCAAATGCTCGTCAACTGATGAATGGATAAATAAAATGTTGTCTATCCAGAGAATTCAATATCATTCATCCATAAAAAGAAATGAAGCACTGATGCATACTACAACATGAACCTTGACAACATTATTCTAAGTGAACAACTAGACACAGAATGTCACGTATTTGATGATTCCAATTACATGAAATGTCCAGAATAGGGAGACCCGTAGAAAAAGTAGGTTGGTAGACTGGTGGTTGCCCAGGGCTGAGGAGTTGGGGGCTACAGGGCCTGTGTGTCACCGCTCGTGGATATAATCTTCTGGGGTGATGAAAATGCTCTAGAATTAGATTGTGGGATGGGTGTACAATCCTAAGAATACACTAAAAAATCACTGTACACTTTAAATGGGTGATTCATATGGCATGTGAATTATACCTCAATAAAGCTGTTTAAACAATTACTCGAAAGGGCAGGCAGAAGGGTGCTTAGGCTAAATGGCGTCTATTTTCTTTCTGGCTACAAAGTCATAAGCACCTAGAAGGCTGCTGGTCCCAGATGGTCCTGGGATAGTTCTGAACAGCAACGGGACCCCCAGAGCAGACCCAGGCGTAGGCCAGAGAGAATGGCTGGACCAAATTCTACAGGGGGCGGGGGTCTGGCCCCCCGCAGGCCCATCATGGGGCGATCAAGCTCACTCACCAAGCATGGCGCTGATGAGCCTGTCGGGACGGGCCCGGGCAGATGTGGAACAGAGAGTGTTGAAATACAGCCCAGAGCCCTCCCGGATGGGGCTGAGCATCGGGGGCGGTGTGTAGGGAGGTCACTGGGACAGTCCCTTCAGGAGGTGGTCCATCAGGAACACGGGCGAGCGCAGGCAGCTCTGGCGGCATCCTCCCGGGCCCGGCTCCCCAGACATGGAGGGCGGAGGAGGGATGAGCAGTGCCTCGGGCCGTGGGAGCTTCTTCCGCTTCCTGTGTTGGCTGCTCTCCTTGCTGTCTCTCTCTTCCCCGTCCTTCTCCTGTCCCTGGAGAAGAAGAGACTTCAGAACCACGGGGGTCACCTGAGGCCACCGGCCCCAAAGCTCAGACCTCAAGATGGCCTGAGAGTGGGAAAGGGTACTGACCAGCCAAATGCACACCCAGCATGGCCATGCCCAGAGTCCTCAGCGCAGGAAGCCGGGCAGGGCCACCACGCCTGAGCCAGACTCCAGACCCTAAGCCGGGCGACATTTGACGCTGGGGCCTTCTCAGGCACCCACCCCCACCCCAAGGAGAGGCCCTCACTCAGACCATTTTGGAAACTCATATCCGTTGTTAAAGTGACTGGCACTTAAAGTGTGGGGGCCAGACGGATGCAACAGCATGACAAAAGGAAAACCTGTTGCCCTCAAAATGACAGCAGCTCCTGGGAGACAAACAGTGGGCTCCATGCACCCCGTACCCGAGTCCAGCATGGACTTCTCCAGGTGGGGTCTTCCAGCACAGGCTGAAGAGACGACGGCTTGAGCTTGCTACACTCTCTCTTACCTCCACGCAATCTCCCCTCCTCTCTGCCCATCTTACCCCTCCTCATCCTCCGGCTCTCAGCTGCAACGCCCCCTTCCTCAGGCAGGGTCTCTGGTGCCCTTGGGGCTCCCACAGCTCCCTCTCCCAGCCCGGCCCGTTCTGGGTCGTCAGTGTCCGGGGATGGGTCTATCTACTCCGCTGGGCTGGGAGCCCCAGGAGACGGGGGCAGGCCTGTTGTGGTCGCTGCAGTGTCCCCAGCCCTGCCCAGCACAGGGCCAGACACAAAGGAAGTTCACTGGAGGTTGAATGGATGAATGAACACGCAAATCAAGCTCTTCTGGAGTCAGGATTTGGGGGCTTTTCTCACAGCTCCCACTGGCAGCTGGAAAGCAGCTGGAAGGAAGTGCACCCACCTTGCTCCCCAGGGGATGGTTCGCTGGAGCCACTGGCACCGAAACAGGGACCACCAAAGGGGCGGCGGTCATGTTGTCCAAGGACTTCCTGCCTCCCGGGGAACTCTGCCTGTGCCCTTCTGGCCTCAGCACCTGTCTTTGTGGCTTGCAAAACTCCATGCCACACACCTACACACAGAGAAGAGCCAGCCCTTTAAGAGACACAGTACGTAGGGAGCAAGGGGCCCCTCCAGAGCAGCACAGCCCTGACTCCCGGCCCCCAGCCAGGCTCCCTGCAGGAGGACGGCTCCATCCTGAGATGAATGGCAGCTTCGCGCCCCTTCACCTGCGGCTCCTGCTTCCCTCGAGGTGACGGCCACTGGTCGCTGTGAAAACACATGTGGCTGCTCAGCCCTCTCTCTGTATAAAACATCTGGCTGCAATTCTTGCAGACGTAAGTGCTCCTTGGCTCTGCCCCGTCTGTGGGACCACCACTGTGCTGGTTCCTGTGGGGAAGAAAGGGAGAATGGGACGGAGTCCCCAAACACTGATCCTCTGACAGACAGCTTTGGACGAACCCTAAAGAAATGGACATGATGCCCCCGATTCTCCGTGGCCTGGTGCTCACCCCTTCAGGAGTGAAGCATCCAGAGCTCGCTCACCCAGGGCCAGCACATCAAAGCCACCAGAGTTCTCCCGAGGGGCTTCTGAACTTACCAGCCACCCGCCATGTTCTCCTCCTTCATCGGGTGGGGGAGCCGGTAGATATTTCCACCCTGAAGACGAAAATACATCTGAGCCAACATATCAGAAATGAGATGCAAGAGTGAAAACTATAAGACTTGGAAGAAAACACAGGTATAATTCTTGGTGACCCTGGAGTAAGCAGTGGTTTCTTGGATGACTCCAAAACCAAACAAAAGACAGACGTATTGGACTTCATCAAAACTTACAACTTCTGTGCTTCAAAGGACATCATCAAGAAGTGAAAAGACAGAATAAGAGAAAAAAGTTGCAAATCATGTATCTGATAAGGGACTATGTATATTTCTGTATCAGTGATACATAATGAACTCTCACAGCTCAAAAATAAAATCACAACCCAATTTAAAAATGGGCAAAGGGTCTGAATAGACACTTACCCAAAGAGGATATACAAATGGCCATTAAAAGATGCTCAGGATTATTAGCCATCGGGGAAATGCAAATTAAACTATAATGAGATTATCATTTCCCACCCACTAAGGTGAACCAACTGGACAAGAACAAGTGTTGGTGAGGATGCAGAGAAACTGCAGGCCTCATACACTCTGGGTAGGGATATAAAACAGCACAGCTTTTTGGGAAAGTCTGGCACTTCCTCCAATAGAATTACCCTAGAGCCCAGCAATTCCCCTCCAAGGTATTTCCCAAGAGAAATGAAAACATATGTCTAAACAATAATCTGTACACAAATGTTCAGAGCACCGTTATCACAATGGCCAAGAAGGGAAAACAACCCAAATATCTATCATCTGATGAATGGATAAATAAAATGTGGTGTTTCCATACAATGCACAAGTTACCAGCGATAAAAAGGAGTGAAGTTCTGACCCGTGCTACAGCACAGAGGAACTCTGAGAACATCAGGTTAAGTGAAAGAAGCAAAAGACACAAAAGGCCACGCAGCGTTAGGATTCCCGTCACATGAAGTGTCCAGAATAGGCAAATCCATGGAGACAGAAAGTAGATGCATGGTTGCCAGGGGCTGGGAGGGATGGAGAGATTGCGGGTGACAACCAACGGTGTGGGGTTTCTTTTTGCGGTGATGAAAGTGTATTGGCAAAGAGTGGCGATGCGAGCACGACCTCGTAAACAAACTAAAAACTACTGGATGGTGCACTTCAAGATGGCGAATTAGATGGCACGTGAATATTAAAGCTGTGGAAAAAAAAAAGAGGAGGAGGTAGCTGTGGTGCGACAGGAAGGATGCTGGACCTCGGAACATCACGAAGAGACGTGGCCAAGCTCTCTGCGCCCAGGACCTCGTGGGCACGATGTGGGAGGACCCAAGCTGCTCCAAAAGGGCGGACCAGTGCCAGGCCTGCAGTAGGGGCCAAGTCGGACTTGTGGACCTGTGATTCACAACCAGAATAGACACAGCATTTCACGTACAAATATCAAGGGTAAAGGAGCTCTGCCTTTACATTCTCTGAAGAAGTGAAGGAGGCAAATCCAAAAGGAAGCGAAAGGCAGAAAGAAAGCAAATAGAAAAAGCTTAGTGAAGAAACATGATGCAAAGTGTCTCTGACAACTCTAAAGCCCTGTTCTGTTGTGTGTGTGTGTGTTGCAGGGTGGAGGGTGATGGGAGGAACCATCCCTTCTCTGGAACTTCATTCGCCCCTCTGTAAACAAACTGCATCTGAGGATTTGCTGAGGTTAAATACAGTGCCTGGACAAGTCAGAAACACGGACACAGGTAAGGACGAGACTCTGCCCCCCGCATGGTCAGGTCCCGTGAGAGGGCCCTGGTACCTGGATCCTGTTGAGTATCATCAGCTTGGACTTGGAGTCCCAGGGGGGATCCGCTGGAGGCCCGGCCAACGACGAGAAGGAGGCCATGGCTACCTGGCTTGGAGAAGCTGCACAGCAAATATCCACTTTCACTTTCTCCTTCCGGAAGTGCTGGGCCCCGGAGTTGCCAGAGAAGAGCCTGTAGCCTCCGCCCCAGGAGCAGGCCGGGCCCTCTCCACCTTTTGTGGCCCCGGAAGCCGTGCCATTCTCAGCCTGGGCCTGCTTCCCTGGGAGGTGGGCTCTGGATGGCTCCTCCCCTCCTAACTGGGTCTGATGCAGGCCCCGAGGGAGAAGATGTCCCTAGGTCCAAGGTCCCTTTCGAGGATCGCAACTGCTTGGCCAGAGAGGAGATGTCTGGGTTTCCAGGAGGGTCCAGGGACGCCGCCGTGGGGGCAGGTGGAGCAGCAGCCACTTTTGGTCTTCCCTTTGGGTCCTGGCTCACGCTGCTGGGGGAGGGCTCTGTGGGTAAAGCGGGTGTGGATTTTCTCCTGCGGGCTAGGGATCCCTCTGGATCAGGGTTCACGGGGCCAGCATGGAGAGAGTCAACAGTGGGTGCCACAGGTGGGGGTTGCTGTGGCCACGGCCCCTGCAGTGACTTCAGGGCAACTTGCTTGCCGTCGGGTGTGGGAAGCTGGGAGGAGGCGGCGGCCACCTGGGTGTGGGAGAAGATCCGCTGGGACTTGGTGATCATCTGGAACACCTGCATCTGCTCGTGGCTCACCAGAGACTCCTGAGCCTTCAGGACCAGCTGCTGGAAGAGCGGTGTGGCATCCGACGGGAGGCCGCTGGACTTCTGGCCGTCCTGGGGGCCAGGCTCACCAGGGTTCTGCCACGAGGAGGAGTCGCAGTCGCACTTGCTCTTCTTGGAAGCCCAGGAGTCGTCTTCCCCGCTGGTGCTGACATATCTGGGGTCGCCCGAGGCCTCCCCCTGGGCCTTCAGGAGCGTGGGAGGGAAAGACGGCGTGTCCTCCAGACCGGTGCACTGGCTGGGTGAGGGCTCCCCAGCAGGGGAGTCGCTGCTGAGCCCGGGGCCCGGCTCGGAGCCCTCCCGGGACGGCACTGCAGAGGGCTTGTGGACGACAAACATACTGTTTCCTTTGCTCTTAGGGCAGCCCGACAGGTTTCAGAGCCACTGGAAACTGTGGCTTGATGGCTGGGAACTGGCGGGGACAGTCTGGCCATGGAACAGAGGCAGGCAGGCGGGCAGGGAGCGCCCTCGGGCCAGCCCTCCAGGGATGATGGGGGCTGGAGCAGCGGCAGCTCCGGCTCGGCTGGGTCGGGGCCGCTGTTCTCCGCTGCCCGTGAGTGGACGGCTGTGAACACGTCCGTGCCCGGCTCCTTCCGTGGGGGCCGGGGATCCTCGGGAACACCTCAGTGCCCAGGGCTCCTGGGGCCGCCGGGGTGCTGGCTGGGCCGCAGGAGGAGGACCCTGACGAGGGCAGGGAGGAGGAACAGGCCGTGATCCTCCCTTCGCCGCTGTCTGAAGGCCCTCCCAGGGCTGGCCCGGGAGAAGGGATCTTCTGGCAGATGATGCTGCTCACGATACAGCGCAGGAGGTCTCGGTTGGACAAGAGGGAGATGGGGGATGGGGCTTCCGGGGGCACCAGGGACCACAGGCTCGCGGGTGCGGGCTGGCAGGCCACCTCGTGCACACGGGGTGAGTTCCCGCAGGGCTCCTCCTCCGGAGGGGCCTCCTTGAGGATGCACAGGCCGTGCTGGACCTCGTAGTGCTGGCGCACGGAGCGGTAGTCGCTGTAGCTCTTGCTGCAGCCCTGCTCAATGCACACAAAGGGCTTGGACTTCTGGTGGGTGAGCGTGTGCCCAGTCCTGGAATCACATGAGGAGAAAGTTAGTGGGTGTCTCGGCGTGGGTCACCCACTGCAGGAACCCAGGCGTGTCCCCAGGGGGCAGCAGCATCGCAACTCGGAAACTGTGCTCAGACCCTATGAGGAAAGACCCCTGCTACGGCCAAAGCCCTCTGGAAGGGGGAGCTCTTGCCCTCACCCCTAAGCAAACCCCTAATCTGAGATTAAAAACATCAGTGGGAGTCAAGTCAGAGTTCCCCAAAGTGGGTTCCTAAGGAACACCAGGCTCCAGAGTTGCTCCCTGAGGACTTGGGCTCAGCTGGCAAATAAGTTTGGGAAAAACACTCTTTACTTCTTGGAGGTTCCTAGGAGCAAACTGAAAAGCCACAGAGCAGATAAAGAGAGATCTGTTGAACTTTCCATGTCTCTCAAACTTATTTGCCCACAAAACCATGTTTTTAAAATAGACCCTTTTAGCATCCCCGAGAAGCAGAGAACCAGAGTTCTGAGAACAAACTTAAGGAAACGCTAACTTGGGGATGATCCTTCCTTGAACAAAGGAGTCTTTGCCTTCCCACAGGAGTCCTCTAGACAGCTACCTGGGAGCCCCACAGCAACAACAACAAAAAGCCAAATGTGCCTATAATTTCTGCAAATATAAAAGAATGCAAGTATGTATTATATTTACATCATACTTATACCTGCATTAATATATTATAAATATAAACAAATGGGTAAATCACCCTCTGGGTTCCCAACAATCCTACCCCGGATGGTTCTAATCAATTGGACCCAGTAAATAATGAAACCCTTTCCCAAACGTGGACCCTTGGCCTCCATCTGAGGGAAGCAGCAGAGAGGGCATCCGGAGACCCACTTTCTAGCCCTAACTGTTACCAGCTTGTGACAGGAGTAAATCATTTCCCATCCTTAATGGCGAGAGGGGAGAGGATACAATGAAAGCGGGATTCATCGAAGCCTCAGTAAAGGCTGGGCGAGCTGTAAACATGCAAGGGATCGTCCTCTCCCACTTACGAGTCTCTCAGTTTGAAAGTCTGTCTCTTCTCCCTCGGCAGCAAGAAAAGCTTATCATTTCTAAGACATGAAGAACAAACGGAATTCTGCTCCTCTTACACTGAGCTTGCTTTTTAAAGTCAAATTTTGAAAAAAAATCGAGTTAATAAAAGGGGGAATTGAAACAGGAAAAAAGAGAGTGAACACTGCATTGCCATGTTCTAGAAACAGGCATTTCAGAACCCCTCACGCCCTGGTGTTATCCCAACATATATTCCTCATGGAGTGCATATCTGTTCTGCTCAGACACCTACCAGGGACTCTGAAACTTTCTCTACACAGTTAGCCCAACTCCCTCCATGACAAAATTGCCTCTGGAGTGTGTTTTTAAAGCACATGGGTCCTGTCTGCAAATCGTAGCGGCGCTCTCCTCACTGGAGTGAATCTGGAGGCTGGGGAGGGCGGGCTGTCCGGGGCAGTGTAGGCCCTGCCCCCCCCCCAAACACTGGCTGTGGGAGGAGCACAGGTCGCACACACCTGGGACACCCGACGGTGCGGGGCGGTGCAGGTGGATGGGAGGGGATGCAAAAGAACCGGGAACACGCCCAGCCCCCAGCAGCCCCCTGAACAGACATCCCGACCAGACTCCTACATACAGGTGGTCCTGACGCTTAAAGGCCTTGCTGAAGGTTTTGCACACGTGTCTCCTCTCCTGGCTGTGCGTCAGGTAGTGCTTGCTGAGAGGACTGGCGCTGCTGAACACCTTCCCGCAGAGGCTGCGGTCCAGGAGTGGGTTCTGAGGGGACCTGTGCTGCCGCTTTCCTCTCCTTGTGCTCCCAGACGTGGCCCTGCCTCCTTCGTTAGCCTCTTTGGGCACCTTGAGCACGCCTAGCCCCAGGTCTAGACAGAGGGAGAAAGCACAGGTTATGACATCCGGGGACATCGGAGCCCGGGCCGAAGCACTCTACCACCCTCAGACCAACTTCAGCAGCTGAGTCCAACTCAGGGAGTTGGCCGAGAACCCCAACTTCAGCAGCTTCACTCGCAGAGAAGACCAGGCTTAGCACCAGGTGAGGGGGAGAAGGGACCCTGGTCAAGCCACACCTCCAGGGCGGCACCCAATCTTGAAGCCACACTTGGGGGGTAAGGGAGGGGACAGCAACAGTCTGAGAGCTTCCAGGACAGAGTGACTCGACAGGCAGGACTTCATGACGGTAACATCAACAGCACGCTTGCAAGTGCAATCCAGAAATGCACAATGCAAAATCTTAGAAAAGTTTAAGTCCTTTCTCCCAGCCAATTCCACTCTGGTTTTTTAATTAAGGAAATTAAGGCCGATCTGTACAAATTAACGGAGATCTTGCAGTGAACTGCAAGCGAGTTAACTGCAGCATTGTTTTTCCTGGTGAAATGTGAGAAACCACCTAATAACTGACACGAGGGCAGGTGGGTGACTGCATTCTGGTCTCAATGGTCTATGGCGCAGGCATTTCAGATACAACTGTAGGAGAATATCCATTGACGTGAAAGGATGTTCATGCTGTACCACTAAGTGCCGTGCCACTAACAAGAGGATTGTTGAAAAACGGAATGACCTAGTCTTTAAAAGGGAAAAATAAATTTGAATAGAAACAAACAGAATGGGATTGATTGGTAGCATCATGGATCAACTTAATTTTCCTTTCCCTATATATCTGAATTTTCCATGTTTCTCTACTCCTTGGGTAAATGAGTAGTTTTTTTTTATAATTTCATTTTTGATTTTTTTTCTTTGACCCATGAGTTATTTTAGAAGAGTGTTCTTTAGTTTCCAAATACTTGAAGACTTTTTTCTCTTATTTCTTTTACTTATTTATTTATTTTTGGCTGCATTGGGTCTTCATTGCTGTGCATGGGCTTTCTCTAGTTGCGGCGAGTGGGGGCTACTCTTCGTTGCAGTGCGCGGGCTTCTCGTTGCAGTGGCTTCTCTTGTTGCAGAGCATGGGCTCTAGGCGTGCGGGCTTCAGTAGTTGTGGCTTGCGGGCGCTAGAGCGCAGGCTCACTAGTGGCGCATGGGCTTAGTTGCTCCGCGGCATGTGGGATCTTCCCGGACCAGGGCTCGAACCCGTGTCCCCTGCATTGGCAGGCAATTCTTAACCACTGTGCCACCAGGTTTTGATCCATCGCCTGGTCAAGTATCAGTGGGTTTTCCATGCCCTTGGCATAATTATTACTTGTGGAATATTTGCTCTCAAATGCATGTATAGATTACACACTCGTGTCCTGGATTGCCATCCCGGAAAGCATTTAAGAAACATCAGGTTTGGGACTTCCTTGGTGGTGCAGTGGTTGGGAGTCTGCCTGCCGATGCAGGGCCCTGGTCTGGGAAGATCCCACATGTCGCAGAGCAACTAGGCCCGTGAGCCACAACTACGGAGCCTGGGCGTCTGGAGCTTGTGCTCCGCAACGAGAGGCCGTGACGGTGAGAGGTCCGCGCACCGCGATGAAGAGTGGCCCCCGCTCGGCGCAACTAGAGAAAGGCCTCGCACAGAAACGAAGACCCAACACAGCAAAAAAAAAAAAAAAGTTAAAGGGCATTAACAACAAACCAACCAACCAGATATATGGGGGTAGGCGTTTTCCATCCCAGTTACAGAATGAGAAAACTGAGACTCAAACAGGGAAAATGACTTGCCCAAGGTGGCAAAGAAGGAAGAAGAGCTAGGCTGTAAATTCTGGTTCATCTGATGCCACAGTCCTTTCCCCAACCACAGTGCCCGCACCGCTTCCAACTCAACTTCCTCCTCTGCTCCTCCTCCCTCCCCGTTTTGCCAGATGTACTGAGCTGCAACCTGGCCCTTCTGTGAAGCCTCCTGACACCACCGTTTGCCCTGCTCCCCTAGCCAGTCCCTCCGAAGGCAGCACACAGTTACAGACACAATCACGCCTTTAAGCCATCAATCCTCTGAGGTGTCCCTCTTCCTCATCTCAGTTAACAGCATCTACTCAGTTGCTCAAACCCCAACCTGCCCTGCCAACCTCCAACTGTCCTTTTCTTACCAGCTCTCCCTGTGACGTGAGACCCATCAGCAAGTCTGAATCTACTTCGAACATGATCTCTAATCCTTGCGCTTCTGGCCTCTTCACTGCTACTCCAGCCCAGGCCACCATCTCCGCTGAGAGCCTTCCAGCTACTCTCCAGGATTCCCGTCTTGCCGCCCACGGCACCCTCACAGCAGCTAGAGCTTTGCACAGCCTCCCCTGGTTCCCGTGGCAGAGTCTGTGCTTTGCCGCACCGTGGCCTGGAAGTGGGTCTCAGCCTCAGCAGCCTCCTCAGTGTGGCTTCCCACCCCCGCGCCATCCACCTGCCAGCGTCTGCCACTCCCTGTCACTCCCTCGGACTTGGCCCCCTGCTGTACTTTCCTCATGTCGCTTTGTGGTGGACACAAGGTCTGACTCCCCAGTGGCTGTTTCTGCTTCCTCTTCTTTTCCTGGCAAATGGGATTCCAGTTTGGATCGGGTGACAAGAAATTTGAGGGAACACACTGGTTCTCCCCAGTCCTGGAACTGGGGAGAACCAGGGGGGAACACAACTTACGCTTTTGCCCTGGAGACAAATCTTGAGGGTCCGGGATAACGGTGGCCACTTCCCTTTCCACTGCCACGGATCAGTTTAGAAAGAGCACGGGCTACAGTTCTGGCCGAGGAGACGTGAGGGGCGTTCTGTTGGGCGCTGCTACAAGCTTTCCTCACTTTTAAAAAGGGCAACAAGGAAGGGAGGGAGCTGCTCTCTGCCCTGCACCCTCCGAAGGTTTGGGTGCTCCGCGTACAAGAGGGGATTCTTGCTGCTGCTGCGGCAGCCGACTTGCAGACGCTGGCCACTGCTGGCAGGCCTTGACTTCACCGTGGAGCCACTGGCACCACCACGTGTCCTGAGAGCTTAAACCTACGCCGACTCCTCTGTTATTACGGCCCAAAGCATACGCACTATAGATATCTAAACTCACCTTTTTGCTGCTTTATCACTCCTACCTTCCCGCTCCTAAAATGTAAGCTCTGTGAGGGGAGGGGCCTGTCCCTCCATCACTATGTCCCCATCACGTGGACTGGGCATTGTCTGGCACAGCTACAGCAGGTGCTTGATGAATGCTGGCTGCATTCATGCATGAGGGTCCTCCAGGGCAGGGACTCAGTCACTGTGGCTTCTGGGAGTGGCAGGGGCTCAAAAGCCTTCGCTGGATCAACAGGCAGGGAAGCCAGAAGACAGCTTCTTAAGAAACAAATTTAATACTATATACAAGGGAAAACGTACAGAAACAACAAAGGAGACGCAACGGGGCTGGAGGTGCCCATCCCAACTAGCTGCCCACGCAGAGGGCCGATGCCAGCCCCTAGCTCGCCCTCCTCCTCCTACAGTTGGAAGGGCTCCATGGGCCACCTTGCCCTGGCGGTGGGATCCACGTGGTCCTGAAGCCGGTGCCACTTCATGTGGGCATTCCGACCCTTGATCTTGCCAAACACCCTGAGGAGGCACCAGAGGACACAGGGGTCAGAGCAGGGGGAGGCGGGTAGCCCTGAGGGGGGCACCCCAGAGGGCTGAGGGCAGGCAGTGTGGGAGCATCCAGGGAAAGGGCGGTACCTCTCACACTCCCGGCAGGGAAAGAAGCCCTGGCCCTTGCTGCTCCCCGGCAGCTCAGGGGTCCGCTTCGAGCCGGTGTTTGGGCTGGAGTTGGGGATGGACTCCCTCCTGTAACTCTCAGTAGTCCTCGGTAATTCGGGGGTTGGACGGTGGCTGGGTTTCCTCCGAGGGCTACGAGTGACCTGCACAGGGGGCAGAGGTGATGAAAGGGTGCTGACCGCCCCGCCGCCCTTCTAAGGGAGAAGCAGGTGTCCAGAGCATCCAGACGTCGCGGGGTGCACCCCCCCACCGCCAGCCAGCTTGGATGGGCACCGGGCATCCAGATCCGTGCTGAACTCCTGAAGCCCTATCCCGAGACCCTCTACCTTCGCTTCTGTCCTGTCTGCTTCACCCAGCTCTCTCTTGACCCTCTTTTCCGGCACTGGGGCTCGGCCGCAGTCAAACTTGTTCATTTTCTTCTGCATGTAGTAGAACTCGACACACTGGGCTACTGTTTTTGTCTGGACCTAGTGGAGGAAGACAGAAACCGGCTAAGGACAGTGCCTCAGGAGTAGCAGTGAGTATGGCCTTGACGCCCTAAATCCCCTCCCCATGGGGCCAGCCGCCACTTTTTGAAAGCCCTCCTGAAACGTTTCTCCCCTACGGCTTGGTATGCTCCACTGCTACGGGGGACAGAGAATCACAAAGTCCTCCTGGGGATGAAGGAGTTCAGAGAGAAGCCACCAGAGTCAACACCATCTAAGCTCTGCACACTCTGAGCAACAAGGCTGGCCCAAGAAGGCTTCTCTCCAGGAAAACGCACACACGGTACACACGAGGACGCTCACTGTGACATCATGTGGAGCCACATGTCTACCGACTGGGACTAATTAAACCAGAGTGTCCTTACGTGGTGGATACCTCATAGCCTTATGTGACAGCTAGGCAGAGCCCTCCAAAAAACTGAAGAGGAAGGAATACTTCCCAACTCAGTCCGTAAGTTCAACATTTCTCTGATACCAAAGCCAGACAAAGATATTACAAGGAAAGAAGCCTACAGACCAATGTCCCTCATGAACATAGATGAAAATTTTTAAACAAAACTTTAACGAACAGAATCGAACAATATATATATGTGTATATATATATACGTGTATATATGTGTGTATATATATACATATATATGTGTATATATATATATATATATATATATATGTATGTATATATGTATATATATATATAAAGGACAATATACCATGACTACGTGGAGCTCATCCCAGAAACGTGAGGTTGGTTTTAACAATCGAAAATCAATGTAATTCATCATATTAAACTTAAAAAAGAGAAATCATATGAGCATCTTGATAGGTGCAGAAAAAGCATTTGATACAATCCAATGTCCATTCCTGATGGAAACTCTCAGCACAATAGGAATAGAAGGAACTTCTCTTCAACCTGATAAATGAGACCTACAAAATCCCTACAGCTAACGGTGGAGTGGTTTCCCCTCAAATATCATGAACAACACAAGGATTTCCACTCTCACCACTTCTACTCAATACTGTACTGGTGGTTCTAGAGTGCAAAAAGGCAAGAAAAAAAGTAAAGGCATCCAGGTTGGAAAGGAAGAAAGAAAAGTGTCTTTATTTGCAGATGATGTGACTGTCTATGTAGAAAATTCAGTGGAATCCACAAAAAAGTTACCAAAACTAGTAAGTTAGTTTGGCAACATTTCAGAACACAAGATCCATATAAAAATCAATTTTATTTCTATACATACTAGCAACAAACCATTGGAAACTGAAATAAAAAAGAACTCTATAACATCATAAAAAACACAAGTACTGGGCTTCCCTGGTGGCGCAGTGGTTGAGAGTCCGCCTGCCGATGCAAGGGACACGAGTTCGTGCAATGGTCCTGGAGGGATCCCACGTGCCATGGAGCGGTGGGGCCCGTGAGCCATGGCAGCTGGGCCTGCGCGTCCGGAGCCTGTGCTCCACGGCGGGAGAGGCCACAATGGTGAGAGGCCCGCATACCGCAAAAAAAAAAAAAAAAACAGAAAAAAACCAAGCGCTTAGGAATAAATCTGACAAAAAGTATGCAACAACTGTACACTAAAAACTTCAAAACATTGCTGAAAAATTAAAGATTGAAATACAGAGATATACCCTGTTCACGAGTCAGAAGACTCAATATTGTTAAGGTAACAACTCTCCCCAGTTGACGTAACGAGTCAAAAACAGTACCAATCAAGTTCCTAGCAGAAATTTTTATTTTGAAATTGTCAAGTTATTTCTAAAATTCATAGGGAATTAAAAAGGATGTAGAATACAAAAAATAACTTTGAAAAAGAATAACAAAGTTGAAGGACTAACATTTTCTAATTTCAAGACTTAGAATAAAGCTACAGTAATAAAGACAGTATGGGAATAGCTTAATAAAAGACAAACAGATCAATGGAACAGAATACAGGGTCCAGAAGTAGATGCATATATATATGGCCAACTGATATTTAACAAAGGTACAAAAGCAGCTGAGTGGAGAAAGTATGGTCTTTCCAACAAAAGGTACTGGAATAAATATCCATATGCAAAAATGAACTCACCTCGTACCCCATACAAAAATAAACTTAAAATGGATCATAAATCTAGAAATAAAACCTGAAACTATAAAACCTCCAGAAGAAAACATAGGGGAAAATCTTTGTGACTTTGGGTTAGGCAAAGATTTCTTAGATACAACACGAAAAGCACAGTCTATAAAAGAGAAACTAGTAAGTTAGGCTTAAGCAAAATTTACAACTTTTCTTCAAAAGACACTGTTAGAAGACTGACAAATGGCATATTGGGAGAAAATATTTCCAAAGCATATATCTGGATAAAGGACTGGTGTTCAGAACAAAATAAGAACTCCTACAGCTCAATAAAAACACAGACACTCCAATAAAAACAGAGGCAAAAGATATGAACAGACAGCTCACCAGAGAAGGTGCACAGAGAGCAAAAAAACACAAAGATGCTCAGCATCATTAGTCATTAGGAAAATGGAGTCAGATGCGACTGTACACTCATTAGAATGGCTAAAATTAAAGAGACTTAGCATACCAAGTGTCGACGAGGGTGTGGAGCAACTGGACCTTTCATAACCTGCTGGTGGGAATGGGAAGTGGTAGAGCCACTTTGGAAAACAGTTTGGCAGTTTCTTAAAAAGTTAAACATACATCTACTATAAGTTACCCTCATTCCCCTCCTAGGTATTTATAATCCCAACTCCGTGTCCGCAAAAAAAAAAAAAAAAAAAAAAAAAAACCCAGTACATGTCCGTACAAAGACTTGTATGTAAGTGTGCAGAGCAGCTTTATCTGTAGTCATCAGTAACTGGAAACCACCAACAGGTGGATGATTAAATGAACGGTGGTCCGTCCACACAGTGGTATACTCCTCAACAGTAAAGGGATGAACTATGGGTACACACGACAACATGGATGAATCTCAAAATCATTAGGTTGAGTGTAAGAAGCCAGACAAAGCAGATCACGTGCTGTATGATTATTCCATTTATATAAACCTCTAGAAAATGCAAACTAATTTAGAGTGACAGAAAGTAGACAAGAGTTGACTAGGGACCCGGGTGGCAGGAAGGAAGGGTTGCAAAGGGGCAGGAGGGAACTTTTGGGGGTGAAGGATACTCTCATTATCTCGATCATCGTGGTGGTCTTACAAGTGTATAACTATGTCAAAAACATTAAATCTCACACTTCGATTATGTGCAATTTTGCGTACATCAAGTTAAAAAAAAGAGCAAACTAATCAGCAGGATATTAAGTATATGATGTCATCCTTTTTTGAGAAAGTGCATATAGGTGTGTAAAATCCGTATGGGCAATAAATACCTGTCAGGTTATCAAATCAGAAGTAGGATTGTGGGGAGGGGTCTGGAGGGCTTTATTTTGAACATGGGATTCATTTCTCTACCGTTTCAGGTTGTTCCAAGCAATGGCATTGTAGTTGTCAACTGTTCACAGCATGAGCAGAGTATCGCCCCTGAAAGGCCCTGCAGTTCTAGCGCCTCGGCCGTGTGAAGGAGCCTTGTCTACACCAGCCTGCCATGTTCGCCTTACCATCTTGTGTATCAAGTAGAAGTCCTTCTTGTAGGCACGGAACGCCTTCTTAAAGAGCCTCTTCTCCATGGAGGTCCAGATGTCCGAACCTATTGGAGAAACAGCCAAGAGGAGGAAGGATGTTTCTCCTTCTGGGACCACAGCCACGGCTGAAGTGCAGACTCCCCTCCTTTTTCAGGCCACCGAGCGCCACTTATATGCCAAGATTTCTGCTAAGCCCCTTACTTGCTTTATCTCACACAATCCTCACAAAAACCTTAGCAGGTAGGGGCGATTACCATCCCCACTTGACAGGTGCAGCAACTTGAGGCTTCCTCTGCTTAAGAGACTTGCCAAGGGCAGGCGTGGGCCCCTGGTTGCCTGACTCCAAGGCTGGAGTGCTCAACTGGGAAACCTGAGCCCACCCCAACCTGGCACCCCCCTTCTGGCCAGGAAGAGCCCACGAGGGAACCAGTGGAAAGGGGAAGGTTGGATCCAACTAGAGAACAGCACCCACTGAGTCCCCCAGAGAGGACGGGCCCTTCTGGGAGGGCAGGTGCAGGCCCCAAGAGAACTCCGGGAGGCACGTGCAGAGCTTGCCATGGAAAGTGACTGGCTCGCAGGGGCCTCAGCCAGGCCAAAACCACGCGGGCAGCCACGCTCGTTACCTGTGTAGTGATAGTTGGCGAGAGGGTGAGTCCGTGGCTTCTGGGGTCCTCTCAGTAACAGGGTCTCCAGGGCAACCTGGAACGAGAGGAGTGGTGGGCAACTCTCTGAGGGAGGGAAGGTGAGGTAGAGGCCCACCTTCATTCTTTCATCCAATCAGAAAATATGTGCAGCCCTCCCTAAAGCCACCCCTACCCCAGGGCGACTCAAAGTGTGGTCGGTCTGTGGACTGGCCACCAGCTGTGAACCACTTGGGACACATTGCCTACAGCACTAAGCGGACTGTTGAGTGCAGCTGACGTTACCTTTTTCATAGCAAGATTTACTTGATGACGAAACAGTGTGTGGACTTATTCTGGCACAAGCTCCTTATTTCTTCAGGGAGCAGCATTTGGAGTGGCACTGCCCCCGCCCTACCCCATGTTATGGTCCTCATAGCACTAATCATTATCTATCACTTGTAAAAAATGTATTTCATGTGTTCACTCTCCTAAAATGTAAGCCCTGCAAAGAGAGGGCATTTGTCTTGCTCAACAGCGTAACCCCGGTCAGGACTCGCTATGCAGTTTGCAGGACCCAGCGCAAAATGGAAACACGGGGCCCTGTGCTCAGAAACTATTAAGAATTTCAAGATGGTGGCAGCAGAGCATTAAACCAAGAATGGGCCCCTGAGCTGGCCCCAGCCTGATACCGTGACATCACCAGGTATCAGGAGGACCCAGTAAATGTGTGCTGATTACTCTGCTGAGCACCCACCACGTGCCAGCCACTGCCTCTCAGCTTGAGAAAAAGCACCATGTAGCCCTGACTCTTGGGTCTCCAACTCGGGTGACGTGACTTCCTCTCCCACTACACACAGTTGGACTTCTTCATTTTCTAAACTTCAGGATTGTGAGGAGGGTCCTTGGAGGAGGCAGAGGCATTTCTGTTGCATCTGAGGTTTGCATACACCATTTTTAATCCAAAAGTTAATGTTCAGTAAATAAACCAGATGAATGCAGGCCCTGAGTTGGTTCTGCTAGGCACCGCCTCCCCAGTGCCGCGCTGAGATGAGGTAACGCTGGAGGAACCCTGGTGCTCTGCTGTCACCCCAGAGCAATAACTGATTGAGCCCGTATGTGTGCATTTCCCCTACGTTCCAAAGGACACCACCAGTCCCAAAGCGACCAGGGAGAAGGGTGGGTGGCCAGCCTTTGGTTCTCGTGAGCTGCAAAGCCCCAAGTAGAAGGCACGTGTCTTGCGCCTAGAGCCCCTGGCCCTAAGAGACCAGGGAGCTTCCCACAGCTCCTCTGAGCCCCCGCCTCGCCTGCACCGCACCTGGATGTTGCCCTGGGCTTCATGCAGGCAGTGCAGAGCGAGCTCCAGGTTGGTGCCCCCGCCCGGCATCACGCTGGAGCAGGCCACGTTGCAGAGCTCGGTCACTGTTTCCAGCAGGCAGCCCGGCAGCGAGAAGGAGAGGAGACACAGAGGGTCAGCAAGTGCCAGAGAGGAAACCTCCCCAACAGCACAGATGGGGTGGGGGGCTCCTGTCACCATCTCCCTCACCTCTCTGTTACAAGCAGGCTGAGGGAAGGGAGCGACAAGGAGGATGGGCAGAAACCCTGCTCCTGGCACCTGCTCTGGATGGCCTGGCCAGCTACTGGGTGAGAGGAGAGGTGGGGCAAGGGACTGCAGCACAGCAAAGCAGTCCTGCGCTGAAGGCCAGCTCTGCCCACCCCACCCCCGCCTGGGGATCACTGCTTCTTGGTCAAGGTGAGAACTGGGAGGAGAAACCCCTTGGACATGGAGGAGGGCTCTCGGGAACCTGGCCCCAAAGTCTCAGTCACCCCTATCCTGCGTCTTCGGGTTGGTCATCACATCTCCCCATGGCTTCCAGACCAGAGTAGCTACATGCTCGTCACTTCCAGCCAGTGATCTGTCCTGGAGCTCTGGGATCTCAGCCTGAAACTGGCTCCCTATGTTGATGTGTCTGAAATGAGGCCACACACACGGACATAAAAGGCATAGGTGTGTGACCAAGATGGGAAATACAAGAGAGATGTGTGGTGAGCCCTGCTCAGCAGGGCTGTGGAACCCACCTTTTGGCCATCTCTCAGACACAGGGAGTGCTCATCAGCCCAGCAGACACGCCACTGGTATTCCAGAGACCTCTTGAGGGATACTTCCTTCCTTCCTCCAATTTGCTTTTTCGCCAGATTTCTGGCTTCAGGCGTTTGGGGTCTAGGACAGGGGAGGTATGTGCTGATACCTGGCATTCTTCTGTATCCAAGGGAACATCCAAGCTACAAAACAGTATCTCACTGCGCCATCACCAATTCTATCTAGAACCCCAGGGTGCTGGGCATTCTGTCTGCAGACATCCAACTATGGTATGTCTGGACAGAAGGAATATTGGGGAAACACCTGGAAAAATCCACCACTTCTCTCCTAGAGAGGTTCTGGGTCTAGACCTGACTTTCCCGTGATGAAGGCTCCCTTGGGAAAAACCGACACTGGAATGCAAGGAGGGTAAAAGCATCCCCACGTTGCAAGGACCCTCAGGTTCTAAGTCTGTTCCAACTCACGGTTCAGTGCTGATCTTGCTGTTGTCCTTCACCACACTGATGCCAAAAGAGCCGTCCATGTGATCTGGAAAACACCCAAAGAAGAGCCTCAAGGAGACTGGCTACAACTGACCCATGAGGCCCTTTTTGCCTGCCTTTCCAGAGCAGCTAAAAGCAGGCTCTTCAAGATTGCATGGTATACACACACTACTGTATATAAAATAGATCATCAACAAGGACCTACTGTATAGCACAGGGAACTATACTCAATGCTCTGTAATAACCTCTATGGGAAAAGAATCTAAAAAACAATAGATATGTGATTATGTATAACAAAATCACTTTGCTGTATACCTGAAACTAACACATTGTAAATCAACTCTAATCCAATATAAAATTGAAAATTGGAAAAAAAAGATTGCATGGTATGGAGTTTCCTCAAAAATTAAAAGTAGGACTACCATATCATGCAGCAAACCCACTTCTGGGTATTCATCCAAAAGAACTGCAGTCAAGACCTCAAAAAGATATCTGAACTCCCATGTTCACTCCAGCACCATTCATAATAGCCAAGATGTGGAAACAACCTAAATGTCCACTGACAGATGAGCACATAAAGGTAATGTGACATCAACATACAATGAAATACCATTTAGCCTTAAAAAGAAATTCTGCAATATGCAACAACATGGATGACCATTGAGGACATTATACTAAGTGACATAAGCCAGTCACAGAAAGAGAAATACTGCATGACTCCACTTATATAACGTATCTAAAGTAGTTGAATTCATATTGATAGAATCAAAGAATGGAATAGGGGTTACCAGGGGTTGGGGCAGTGGGAAATGGGAGGTTACTAATCAATGGGCATAAAGTTTCAATTAATCAAGCTCTAGAAATCTGCTGTATAACATTGTACCTATAGTCAACAATACTGTATTGCACACTTAAATCTTTGTTAAAAGGGCAGATCACAGATTAACTGTTCACATCACAATAAAATAAAATAAAAAGATTGCATGGAAGTGGGATAAGACTTCTGAAAATGTAGAGTAAGGAACTCGGCAAAACAACAGATTTACTGACAAAAATCATTGAAAAAGAAAAAAAAAGAACAGTAAGCCAAAGTCTCTGCACGTTGTCCTAAAGGCATACAGCATTTTAAGAAATACTCATTCAAGAAAACCTACTAAATCTCGGGAAGAACAGTGAGAGTCTGTGGCACTGGAGCCATGGCCCACCCCCTTACCCACCTAGCCCCCAGCTCTTTGTAACGGAAGCTCTACCCAGGTAGGTGCAGCCAAGGAGATGGGGGCTGCTTCTTCCCCTGGCTCCCATGCTTAAAGAATTAAAGCAAGATAAAATAAAAATTTGTCATCAAAGAGAAAATGCCATCAAGAGATGGAAATTAGTTTTTAAAAAGATACAAATGTGGACTTCCCTGGCGGTCCAGTGGTTAAGACTCCACGCTTCCACTGCAGGGGGCATGGGTGTGATCCCTAGTAGAGGAAGTAAGATCCTGCATGCTGTGCGATGCAGCCAAAAAAAAGAAGAACCAAATGGAAATAGTTCAGGGGTTAAAAAAGTACAATAACCAAAATACGGCTCAACAGTAGATCTGAGCTGGCAGAAGAAACGATCAGCAAACCTGAAGATACAACAATGGAGACTATGAAATCTGAAGAACAGAGAGAAAAAAATATAGGAAAGTGAAGAGAGCCTCAGAGAAATGTGAGATGTCATTACATGCAACAATATATATGTATTGGGAGTACCAGAAAGAGGGGAGAAAGGGACAGAATATTTAAAGTATTAATGGCTGAAAATTTCCCAACGTTGATGAAAAACAATATGTATATCCAGCAAACTCTACAAACTCCAAGAAAGATTAAACACAAAGAGCTCTACATCCAGACATAACATAGGCAAAATGTGGAAAGCAAAAATAAAGATAAGATCTTGAAAGCAAAAAGGGAAAAACAATTTGTTACATACAAGGGCACTACAGTAAAATTAACAGCTAACTTTTTAAGAGAAACGATGTAGGTTACAAGGCAATGGGATAATATATTCAAATTACTGAAAGTAAAAAAGTGTTAACCAAGTATCTTGTATTCAGCAAATTATCTTGCAAAAATGAAGGTAAAATAAAGACACTCCCAGATAAATAAAAACTGAGGATACCTGTTGCTGGCAGACCTGCCTTACAAGAAATATTAAAGGTGAAATATTATTCAGCCCGCAAAAAGGAACAAAGTACTGATACATACTGCAACTTGGATGAAACCTAAAAACATCATGCTAACTAAAAGAAGGCATTCATAAAGGACCACATACTGTATGATTCCACTCACATGAAATATGCAGAATAGCCACATCGATAGAGACAAAGTAGATTAGTCGTTACCCATGGCTGGGGATGGGGAGGATGGAAAGGAGGGACTGCTAATAAGTACAGGGCTTCTTTTGGGGATGATGAAAATTTCTGAAAACTGATGGTAGTGATGGTTGCACAGCTCTGTGAATATACTAAAAACCATTGAATTCTATACTTTAAAGGGATGAATTGTATGGTATGTGAATTATATATCCCTAATAAAAATAAATAGTAAAGAAAGTCCTTCAGATTGAAACCAAATGACATCAGATGGTAACTTGAATCCAAACCAAAAAAAAAAAAAAAAAAAGCGAAGCGCTAGTAAATATGGGTAACTATAAAAATCACTATGATTACATATTTCTTTTCTTTTTTTAATGGCCTTAAAAATAACTGCATAAAACAATATGTATTGTGGGCCTGTAACATATAGAAATATAATATATGTGACAGTAACTGCACAAGGAGCACAGCTGCATTGGAGTAAAGGAATATCACCTCAGACAGTAACTCAAATCCACAAGAATAAATGAAGAGATCAGAAATGGTAAATAAGAAGGTTAATATAACAACCTCTATAAATCATGCTTGCTTTCCTTTATCCTCTCAGTGTTTTTACACAAAATAAAATTATATAAAGCAATAAACATGACCAGTACGGTATTACTGGGTCTCTCACATATAACAGCAAAAGAGTTAGAAGGAATAGAGCTAGATAGGAGCAGTGTTTCTATATTTCACTGTTAATGAGTTATTACACATCCTAACAGATTCTGATAAGACATATATTTTAAGTCCTAGAGCATCCACTAAGAAATGACTAAGAAACATTGAAAAATTAATGGAATTAAAATGTCACACTAGAAAATACTCACTTAATACAAAAGAAAGCAGGAAAGGAGGAACAGAGGGAGAAAAAGACATGTAACGTATAGAAAATAAAAAGCAAAATGGCAGATGTAAATCCAACCATATCAATATAACATTAAACAAGAATGGATTAAACAAACCAATCAAAAGGCAGACTTTGTAAGACTGGATAAAAAACACATGATCCACCTAATGGTGTCTAGAGGTAACATGCTTTATTTTCAAAGACACAAATAGGCTGAAAGTAAAAGAAGAGAAAAATATATACCAAGCAAACAACAACCAAAAAAGAGAATGGAGTGGCTATACTAATGTCAGGCACATTAGACTTTAAAACCAAAAATATGAGATAATGAGATAATGATAAAATTAGAGATAATGATAAAATTATTGTAATAATGACAAATGATGTCACAATCACATCCTAATGATAAAAGGTCAAGCCATGAGGAAGATGTGACAATTACAAACATATACACACCTACAAACAGACCCCCAAAATACACCAAGCAACAAACGACAGAACTGAAGGATGAAATAAACCATTAAAAAATAATAGTTGGAGATTTCAATACTTTCAACAGTGGATAGGGCAACTAGGCAGAAGATCAACAAGGAAATCGAAACTAACTAGACAAAACAGACAAAATACAGCATTCCACCAAACATCAGTAGAATACATTCTTCTCAAATTCACATGGAACATTCTTCAAGACAGACCGGATTCTAGCCCATATAACATGCCTCAATAAATTTTAAATTTTAAAATAAATTTAAGGGAATTCCCTGGCGGTCCAGTCATTAGGACTCCACGCTTCCGCTGCAGGGGGCATGGGTTCGACCCCTGGTGGGGGAACTAAGATCCTGCAAACCGCACAGCACAGCCAAAATAAATAAATAAATTAATTAAATTAATTAAATTGAAAAAGAAACAACGTATGTACTCTGACCAAAAGAGAATTAGATTACAAATCAATAAAAGGCAGCAATTTGGAAAATTCACAAATATGTGAAAATTAAGCAACACACTCTTTAACAGTCAGTGTATTAAACAGGAAGTGGAATGATAAATTAGAAAATACTTTAGCTGAATGAATATAAAAACACAACATAGGGCCTCCCTGGTGGCGCAGTGGTTGAGCGTCCGCCTGCCGATGCAGGGGATACGGGTTCGTGCCCCGGTCTGGAAGGATCCCATATGCCGCGGAGCGGCTGGGCCCGTGAGCCGTGGCCGCTGGGCCTGAGCATACGGAGCCTGCGCATCCGGGGCCTGTGCTCCGCAACGGGGGAGGCCGCAACAGTGAGAGGCCCGCATACCACAAAAAGAAAAAAAAAAAAAAAAACAACATACTAAAACTTACAAAATGTAGCTAAAGCAATGTTCAGAAGGAAATCTATAGCTGTAAAATATCTGTATTAAAAAAGAAGAAACATCTCAAATCATTTATGGTCAACTGACTTTCCACAAAGGTAGCAAGACAGGGCTTCCCTGGTGGCGCAGTGGTTGAGAGTCTGCCTGCCGATGCAGGGGACATGGGTTCGTGCCCCGGTCTGGGAAGATCTCACATGCCGCGGAGCGGCTGGGCCCGTGAGCCCTGGCTGCTGAGCCTGAGTATCCGGAGCCTGTGCTCCACAACGGGTGAGGCCACAAACAGTGAGAGGCCCACGTACCACAAAACAAACAAACAAACAAACACCTCACAATGAGCTACCGCTTCACACCCACTAGGATGGGTGTAATAAAAAAGACAGCTAAGAAGTGTGAGCAAGGATGTGGAGAAACTGCAACTTTCATACAATGCTGGTGGAAATTTAATATGACCCGGCCATTTTGCAAAGCAGTCTGGCAGTTCCTTAAATGGTTAGACATAGTTACCCTTTGACCCAGCAATTCCACTCTGAGTTATATACCCAAGAGAAATGAGGACTTATGTCCAACAAAAACTTACACATAAATGTTCTTAACAGCACTGTTTGCAACAGCCAAAGGACACAAACAACCCAAATGCTCGTCAACTGATGAATGGATAAATAAAATGTTGTCTATCCAGAGAATTCAATATCATTCATCCATAAAAAGAAATGAAGCACTGATGCATACTACAACATGAACCTTGACAACATTATTCTAAGTGAACAAACTAGACACAGAATGTCACGTATTTGATGATTCCAATTACATGAAATGTCCAGAATAGGGAGACCCGTAGAAAAAGTAGGTTGGTAGACTGGTGGTTGCCCAGGGCTGAGGAGTTGGGGGCTACAGGGCCTGTGTGTCACCGCTCGTGGATATAATCTTCTGGGGTGATGAAAATGCTCTAGAATTAGATTGTGGGATGGGTGTACAATCCTAAGAATACACTAAAAAATCACTGTACGCTTTAAATGGGTGATTCATATGGCATGTGAATTATACCTCAATAAAGCTGTTTAAACAATTACTCGAAAGGGCAGGCAGAAGGGTGCTTAGGCTAAATGGCGTCTATTTTCTTTCTGGCTACAAAGTCATAAGCACCTAGAAGGCTGCTGGTCCCAGATGGTCCTGGGATAGTTCTGAACAGCAACGGGACCCCCAGAGCAGACCCAGGCATAGGCCAGAGAGAATGGCTGGACCAAATTCTACAGGGGGCGGGGGTCTGGCCCCCCGCAGGCCCATCATGGGGCGATCAAGCTCACTCACCAAGCATGGCGCTGATGAGCCTGTCGGGACGGGCCCGGGCAGATGTGGAACAGAGAGTGTTGAAATACAGCCCAGAGCCCTCCCGGATGGGGCTGAGCATCGGGGGCGGTGTGTAGGGAGGTCACTGGGACAGTCCCTTCAGGAGGTGGTCCATCAGGAACACGGGCGAGCGCAGGCAGCTCTGGCGGCATCCTCCCAGGCCCGGCTCCCCAGACATGGAGGGCGGAGGAGGGATGAGCAGTGCCTTGGGCCGTGGGAGCTTCTTCCGCTTCCTGTGTTGGCTGCTCTCCTTGCTGTCTCTCTCTTCCCCGTCCTTCTCCTGTCCCTGGAGAAGAAGAGACTTCAGAACCACGGGGGTCACCTGAGGCCACCGGCCCCAAAGCTCAGACCTCAAGATGGCCTGAGAGTGGGAAAGGGTACTGACCAGCCAAATGCACACCCAGCATGGCCATGCCCAGAGTCCTCAGCGCAGGAAGCCGGGCAGGGCCACCACGCCTGAGCCAGACTCCAGACCCTAAGCCGGGCGACATTTGACGCTGGGGCCTTCTCAGGCACCCACCCCCACCCCAAGGAGAGGCCCTCACTCAGACCATTTTGGAAACTCATATCCGTTGTTAAAGTGACTGGCACTTAAAGTGTGGGGGCCAGACGGATGCAACAGCATGACAAAAGGAAAACCTGTTGCCCTCAAAATGACAGCAGCTCCTGGGAGACAAACAGTGGGCTCCATGCACCCCGTACCCGAGTCCAGCATGGACTTCTCCAGGTGGGGTCTTCCAGCACAGGCTGAAGAGACGACGGCTTGAGCTTGCTACACTCTCTCTTACCTCCACGCCATCTCCCCTCCTCTCTGCCCATCTTACCCCTCCTCATCCTCCGGCTCTCAGCTGCAACGCCCCCTTCCTCAGGCAGGGTCTCTGGTGCCCTCGGGGCTCCCACAGCTCCCTCTCCCAGCCCGGCCCGTTCTGGGTCGTCAGTGTCCGGGGATGGGTCTATCTACTCCGCTGGGCTGGGAGCCCCAGGAGACGGGGGCAGGCCTGTTGTGGTCGCTGCAGTGTCCCCAGCCCTGCCCAGCACAGGGCCAGACACAAAGGAAGTTCACTGGAGGTTGAATGGATGAATGAACACGCAAATCAAGCTCTTCTGGAGTCAGGATTTGGGGGCTTTTCTCACAGCTCCCACTGGCAGCTGGAAAGCAGCTGGAAGGAAGTGCACCCACCTTGCTCCCCAGGGGATGGTTCGCTGGAGCCACTGGCACCGAAACAGGGACCACCAAAGGGGCGGCAGTCATGTTGTCCAAGGACTTCCTGCCTCCCGGGGAACTCTGCCTGTGCCCTTCTGGCCTCAGCACCTGTCTTTGTGGCTTGCAAAACTCCATGCCACACACCTACACACAGAGAAGAGCCAGCCCTTTAAGAGACACAGTACGTAGGGAGCAAGGGGCCCCTCCAGAGCAGCACAGCCCTGACTCCCGGCCCCCAGCCAGGCTCCCTGCAGGAGGACGGCTCCATCCTGAGATGAATGGCAGCTTCGCGCCCCTTCACCTGCGGCTCCTGCTTCCCTCGAGGTGACGGCCACTGGTCGCTGTGAAAACACATGTGGCTGCTCAGCCCTCTCTCTGTATAAAACATCTGGCTGCAATTCTTGCAGACGTAAGTGCTCCTTGGCTCTGCCCAGTCTGTGGGACCACCACTGTGCTGGTTCCTGTGGGGAAGAAAGGGAGAATGGGACTCCGTCCCCAAACACTGATCCTCTGACAGACAGCTTTGGACGAACCCTAAAGAAATGGACATGATGCCCCCGATTCTCCGTGGCCTGGTGCTCACCCCTTCAGGAGTGAAGCATCCAGAGCTCGCTCACCCAGGGCCAGCACATCAAAGCCACCAGAGTTCTCCCGAGGGGCTTCGGAACTTACCAGCCACCCGCCATGTTCTCCTCCTTCATCGGGTGGGGGAGCCGGTAGATATTTCCACCCTGAAGACGAAAATACATCTGAGCCAACATATCAGAAATGAGATGCAAGAGTGAAAACTATAAGACTTGGAAGAAAACACAGGTATAATTCTTGGTGACCCTGGAGTAAGCAGTGGTTTCTTGGATGACTCCAAAACCAAACAAAAGACAGACGTATTGGACTTCATCAAAACTTACAACTTCTGTGCTTCAAAGGACATCATCAAGAAGTGAAAAGACAGAATAAGAGAAAAAAGTTGCAAATCATGTATCTCATAAGGGACTATGTATATTTCTGTATCAGTGATACATAATGAACTCTCACAGCTCAAAAATAAAATCACAACCCAATTTAAAAATGGGCAAAGGGTCTGAATAGACACTTACCCAAAGAGGATATACAAATGGCCATTAAAAGATGCTCAGGGGCCTCCCTGGTGGCGCAAGTGGTTGAGAGTCCGCCTGCCGATGCAGGGGATACGGGTTCGTGCCCCGGTCTGGGAGGATCCCATATGCCGCGGAGCGGCTGGGCCCGTGAGCCATGGCCGCTGAGCCTGCGCGTCCGGAGCCTGCGCGTCCGGAGCCTGTGCTCCGCAGCGGGGGAGGCCACAACAGTGAGAGGCCCGCATACCGAAAAAAAAAGAAAAAAAAAAAAAGATGCTCAGGATTATTAGCCATCGGGGAAATGCAAATTAAACTATAATGAGATTATCATTTCCCACCCACTAAGGTGAACCAACTGGACAAGAACAAGTGTTGGTGAGGATGCAGAGAAACTGCAGGCCTCATACACTCTGGGTAGGGATATAAAACAGCACAGCTTTTTGGGAAAGTCTGGCACTTCCTCCAATAGAATTACCCTAGAGCCCAGCAATTCCCCTCCAAGGTATTTCCCAAGAGAAATGAAAACATATGTCTAAACAATAATCTGTACACAAATGTTCAGAGCACCGTTATCACAATGGCCAAGAAGGGAAAACAACCCAAATATCTATCATCTGATGAATGGATAAATAAAATATGGTGTTTCCATACAATGCACAAGTTACCAGCGATAAAAAGGAGTGAAGTTCTGACCCGTGCTACAGCACAGAGGAACTCTGAGAACATCAGGTTAAGTGAAAGAAGCAAAAGACACAAAAGGCCACGCAGCGTTAGGATTCCCGTCACATGAAGTGTCCAGAATAGGCAAATCCATGGAGACAGAAAGTAGATGCATGGTTGCCAGGGGCTGGGAGGGATGGAGAGATTGCGGGTGACAACCAACGGTGTGGGGTTTCTTTTTGCGGTGATGAAAGTGTATTGGCAAAGAGTGGCGATGCGAGCACGACCTCGTAAACAAACTAAAAACTACTGGATGGTGCACTTCAAGATGGCCAATTAGATGGCACGTGAATATTAAAGCTGTGGGGAAAAAAAAAGAGGAGGAGGTAGCTGTGGTGCGACAGGAAGGATGCTGGACCTCGGAACATCACGAAGAGACGTGGCCAAGCTCTCTGCGCCCAGGACCTCGTGGGCACGATGTGGGAGGACCCAAGCTGCTCCAAAAGGGCGGGCCAGTGCCAGGCCTGCAGTAGGGGCCAAGTCGGACTTGTGGACCTGTGATTCACAACCAGAATAGACACAGCATTTCACGTACAAATATCAAGGGTAAAGGAGCTCTGCCTTTACATTCTCTGAAGAAGTGAAGGAGGCAAATCCAAAAGGAAGTGAGAGGCAGAAAGAAAGCAAATAGAAAAAGCTTAGTGAAGAAACATGATGCAAAGTGTCTCTGACAACTCTAAAGCCCTGTTCTGTTGTGTGTGTGTGTGTTGCAGGGTGGAGGGTGATGGGAGGAACCATCCCTTCTCTGGAACTTCATTCGCCCCTCTGTAAACAAACTGCATCTGAGGATTTGCTGAGGTTAAATACAGTGCCTGGACAAGTCAGAAACACGGACACAGGTAAGGACGAGACTCTGCCCCCCGCATGGTCAGGTCCCGTGAGAGGGCCCTGGTACCTGGATCCTGTTGAGTATCATCAGCTTGGACTTGGAGTCCCAGTGGGGATCCGCTGGAGGCCCGGCCAACGACGAGAAGGAGGCCATGGCTACCTGGCTTGGAGAAGCTGCACAGCAAATATCCATTTTCACTTTCTCCTTCCGGAAGTGCTGGACCCCGGAGTTGCCAGAGAAGAGCCTGTAGCCTCCGCCCCAGGAGCAGGCCGGGCCCTCTCCACCTTTTGTGGCCCCGGAAGCCGTGCCATTCTCAGCCTGGGCCTGCTTCCCTGGGAGGTGGGCTCTGGATGGCTCCTCCCCTCCTAACTGGGTCTGATGCAGGCCCCGAGGGAGAAGATGTCCCTAGGTCCAAGGTCCCTTTCGAGGATCGCAACTGCTTGGCCAGAGAGGAGATGTCTGGGTTTCCAGGAGGGTCCAGGGACGCCGCCGTGGGGGCAGGTGGAGCAGCAGCCACTTTTGGTCTTCCCTTTGGGTCCTGGCTCACGCTGCTGGGGGAGGGCTCTGTGGGTAAAGCGGGTGTGGATTTTCTCCTGCGGGCTAGGGATCCCTCTGGATCAGGGTTCACGGGGCCAGCATGGAGAGAGTCAACAGTGGGTGCCACAGGTGGGGGTTGCTGTGGCCACGGCCCCTGCAGTGACTTCAGGGCAACTTGCTTGCCGTCGGGTGTGGGAAGCTGGGAGGAGGCGGCGGCCACCTGGGTGTGGGAGAAGATCCGCTGGGACTTGGTGATCATCTGGAACACCTGCATCTGCTCGTGGCTCACCAGAGACTCCTGAGCCTTCAGGACCAGCTGCTGGAAGAGCGGTGTGGCATCCGACGGGAGGCCGCTGGACTTCTGGCCGTCCTGGGGGCCAGGCTCACCAGGGTTCTGCCACGAGGAGGAGTCGCAGTCGCACTTGCTCTTCTTGGAAGCCCAGGAGTCGTCTTCCCCGCTGGTGCTGACATATCTGGGGTCGCCCGAGGCCTCCCCCTGGGCCTTCAGGAGCGTGGGAGGGAAAGACGGCGTGTCCTCCAGACCGGTGCACTGGCTGGGTGAGGGCTCCCCAGCAGGGGAGTCGCTGCTGAGCCCGGGGCCCGGCTCGGAGCCCTCCCGGGACGGCACTGCAGAGGGCTTGTGGACGACAAACATACTGTTTCCTTTGCTCTTAGGGCAGCCCGACAGGTTTCAGAGCCACTGGAAACTGTGGCTTGATGGCTGGGAACTGGCGGGGACAGTCTGGCCATGGAACAGAGGCAGGCAGGCGGGCAGGGAGCGCCCTCGGGCCAGCCCTCCAGGGATGATGGGGGCTGGAGCAGCGGCAGCTCCGGCTCGGCTGGGTCGGGGCCGCTGTTCTCCGCTGCCCGTGAGTGGACGGCTGTGAACACGTCCGTGCCCGGCTCCTTCCGTGGGGGCCGGGGATCCTCGGGAACACCTCAGTGCCCAGGGCTCCTGGGGCCGCCGGGGTGCTGGCTGGGCCGCAGGAGGAGGACCCTGACGAGGGCAGGGAGGAGGAACAGGCCGTGATCCTCCCTTCGCCGCTGTCTGAAGGCCCTCCCAGGGCTGGCCCGGGAGAAGGGATCTTCTGGCAGATGATGCTGCTCACGATACAGCGCAGGAGGTCTCGGTTGGACAAGAGGGAGATGGGGGATGGGGCTTCCGGGGGCACCAGGGACCAAAGGCTCGCGGGTGCGGGCTGGCAGGCCACCTCGTGCACACGGGGTGAGTTCCCGCAGGGCTCCTCCTCCGGAGGGGCCTCCTTGAGGATGCACAGGCCGTGCTGGACCTCGTAGTGCTGGCGCACGGAGCGGTAGTCGCTGTAGCTCTTGCTGCAGCCCTGCTCAATGCACACAAAGGGCTTGGACTTCTGGTGGGTGAGCGTGTGCCCAGTCCTGGAATCACATGAGGAGAAAGTTAGTGGGTGTCTCGGCGTGGGTCACCCACTGCAGGAACCCAGGCGTGTCCCCAGGGGGCAGCAGCATCGCAACTCGGAAACTGTGCTCAGACCCTATGAGGAAAGACCCCTGCTACGGCCAAAGCCCTCTGGAAGGGGGAGCTCTTGCCCTCACCCCTAAGCAAACCCCTAATCTGAGATTAAAAACATCAGTGAGAGTCAAGTCAGAGTTCCCCAAAGTGGGTTCCTAAGGAACACCAGGCTCCAGAGTTGCTCCCTGAGGACTTGGGCTCAGCTGGCAAATAAGTTTGGGAAAAACACTCTTTACTTCTTGGAGGTTCCTAGGAGCAAACTGAAAAGCCACAGAGCAGATAAAGAGAGATCTGTTGAACTTTCCATGTCTCTCAAACTTATTTGCCCACAAAACCATGTTTTTAAAATAGACCCTTTTAGCATCCCCGAGAAGCAGAGAACCAGAGTTCTGAGAACAAACTTAAGGAAACGCTAACTTGGGGATGATCCTTCCTTGAACAAAGGAGTCTTTGCCTTCCCACAGGAGTCCTCTAGACAGCTACCTGGGAGCCCCACAGCAACAACAACAAAAAGCCAAATGTGCCTATAATTTCTGCAAATATAAAAGAATGCAAGTATGTATTATATTTACATCATACTTACACCTGCATTAATATATTATAAATATAAACAAATGGGTAAATCACCCTCTGGGTTCCCAACAATCCTACCCCGGATGGTTCTAATCAATTGGACCCAGTAAATAATGAAACCCTTTCCCAAACGTGGACCCTTGGCCTCCATCTGAGGGAAGCAGCAGAGAGGGCATCCGGAGACCCACTTTCTAGCCCTAACTGTTACCAGCTTGTGACAGGAGTAAATCATTTCCCATCCTTAATGGCGAGAGGGGAGAGGATACAATGAAAGCGGGATTCATCGAAGCCTCAGTAAAGGCTGGGCGAGCTGTAAACATGCAAGGGATCGTCCTCTCCCACTTACGAGTCTCTCAGTTTGAAAGTCTGTCTCTTCTCCCTCGGCAGCAAGAAAAGCTTATCATTTCTAAGACATGAAGAACAAACGGAATTCTGCTCCTCTTACACTGAGCTTGCTTTTTAAAGTCAAATTTTGAAAAAAAATCGAGTTAATAAAAGGGGGAATTGAAACAGGAAAAAAGAGAGTGAACACTGCATTGCCATGTTCTAGAAACAGGCATTTCAGAACCCCTCACGCCCTGGTGTTATCCCAACATATATTCCTCATGGAGTGCATATCTGTTCTGCTCAGACACCTACCAGGGACTCTGAAACTTTCTCTACACAGTTAGCCCAACTCCCTCCATGACAAAATTGCCTCTGGAGTGTGTTTTTAAAGCACATGGGTCCTGTCTGCAAATCGTAGCGGCGCTCTCCTCACTGGAGTGAATCTGGAGGCTGGGGAGGGCGGGCTGTCCGGGGCAGTGTAGGCCCTGCCCCCCCCCCAAACACTGGCTGTGGGAGGAGCACAGGTCGCACACACCTGGGACACCCGACGGTGCGGGGCGGTGCAGGTGGATGGGAGGGGATGCAAAAGAACCGGGAACACGCCCAGCCCCCAGCAGCCCCCTGAACAGACATCCCGACCAGACTCCTACATACAGGTGGTCCTGACGCTTAAAGGCCTTGCTGAAGGTTTTGCACACGTGTCTCCTCTCCTGGCTGTGCGTCAGGTAGTGCTTGCTGAGAGGACTGGCGCTGCTGAACACCTTCCCGCAGAGGCTGCGGTCCAGGAGTGGGTTCTGAGGGGACCTGTGCTGCCGCTTTCCTCTCCTTGTGCTCCCAGACGTGGCCCTGCCTCCTTCGTTAGCCTCTTTGGGCACCTTGAGCACGCCTAGCCCCAGGTCTAGACAGAGGGAGAAAGCACAGGTTATGACATCCGGGGACATCGGAGCCCGGGCCGAAGCACTCTACCACCCTCAGACCAACTTCAGCAGCTGAGTCCAACTCAGGGAGTTGGCCGAGAACCCCAACTTCAGCAGCTTCACTCGCAGAGAAGACCAGGCTTAGCACCAGGTGAGGGGGAGAAGGGACCCTGGTCAAGCCACACCTCCAGGGCGGCACCCAATCTTGAAGCCACACTTGGGGGGTAAGGGAGGGGACAGCAACAGTCTGAGAGCTTCCAGGACAGAGTGACTCGACAGGCAGGACTTCATGACGGTAACATCAACAGCACGCTTGCAAGTGCAATCCAGAAATGCACAATGCAAAATCTTAGAAAAGTTTAAGTCCTTTCTCCCAGCCAATTCCACTCTGGTTTTTTAATTAAGGAAATTAAGGCCGATCTGTACAAATTAACGGAGATCTTGCAGTGAACTGCAAGCGAGTTAACTGCAGCATTGTTTTTCCTGGTGAAATGTGAGAAACCACCTAATAACTGACACGAGGGCAGGTGGGTGACTGCATTCTGGTCTCAATGGTCTATGGCGCAGGCATTTCAGATACAACTGTAGGAGAATATCCATTGACGTGAAAGGATGTTCATGCTGTACCACTAAGTGCCGTGCCACTAACAAGAGGATTGTTGAAAAACGGAATGACCTAGTCTTTAAAAGGGAAAAATAAATTTGAATAGAAACAAACAGAATGGGATTGATTGGTAGCATCATGGATCAACTTAATTTTCCTTTCCCTATATATCTGAATTTTCCATGTTTCTCTACTCCTTGGGTAAATGAGTAGTTTTTTTTTATAATTTCATTTTTGATTTTTTTTCTTTGACCCATGAGTTATTTTAGAAGAGTGTTCTTTAGTTTCCAAATACTTGAAGACTTTTTTCTCTTATTTCTTTTACTTATTTCTTTATTTTTGGCTGCATTGGGTCTTCATTGCTGTGCATGGGCTTTCTCTAGTTGCGGCGAGTGGGGGCTACTCTTCGTTGCAGTGCGCGGGCTTCTCGTTGCAGTGGCTTCTCTTGTTGCAGAGCATGGGCTCTAGGCGTGCGGGCTTCAGTAGTTGTGGCTTGCGGGCGCTAGAGCGCAGGCTCACTAGTGGCGCATGGGCTTAGTTGCTCCGCGGCATGTGGGATCTTCCCGGACCAGGGCTCGAACCCGTGTCCCCTGCATTGGCAGGCAATTCTTAACCACTGTGCCACCAGGTTTTGATCCATCGCCTGGTCAAGTATCAGTGGGTTTTCCATGCCCTTGGCATAATTATTACTTGTGGAATATTTGCTCTCAAATGCATGTATAGATTACACACTCGTGTCCTGGATTGCCATCCCGGAAAGCATTTAAGAAACATCAGGTTCGGGACTTCCTTGGTGGTGCAGTGGTTGGGAGTCTGCCTGCCGATGCAGGGCCCTGGTCTGGGAAGATCCCACATGTCGCAGAGCAACTAGGCCCGTGAGCCACAACTACGGAGCCTGGGCGTCTGGAGCTTGTGCTCCGCAACGAGAGGCCGTGACGGTGAGAGGTCCGCGCACCGCGATGAAGAGTGGCCCCCGCTCGGCGCAACTAGAGAAAGGCCTCGCAGAGAAACGAAGACCCAACACAGCAAAAAAAAAAAAAAGTTAAAGGGCATTAACAACAAACCAACCAACCAGATATATGGGGGTAGGCGTTTTCCATCCCAGTTACAGAATGAGAAAACTGAGACTCAAACAGGGAAAATGACTTGCCCAAGGTGGCAAAGAAGGAAGAAGAGCTAGGCTGTAAATTCTGGTTCATCTGATGCCACAGTCCTTTCCCCAACCACAGTGCCCGCACCGCTTCCAACTCAACTTCCTCCTCTGCTCCTCCTCCCTCCCCGTTTTGCCAGATGTACTGAGCTGCAACCTGGCCCTTCTGTGAAGCCTCCTGACACCACCGTTTGCCCTGCTCCCCTAGCCAGTCCCTCCGAAGGCAGCACACAGTTACAGACACAATCACGCCTTTAAGCCATCAATCCTCTGAGGTGTCCCTCTTCCTCATCTCAGTTAACAGCATCTACTCAGTTGCTCAAACCCCAACCTGCCCTGCCAACCTCCAACTGTCCTTTTCTTACCAGCTCTCCCTGTGACGTGAGACCCATTAGCAAGTCTGAATCTACTTCGAACATGATCTCTAATCCTTGCGCTTCTGGCCTCTTCACTGCTACTCCAGCCCAGGCCACCATCTCCGCTGAGAGCCTTCCAGCTACTCTCCAGGATTCCCGTCTTGCCGCCCACGGCACCCTCACAGCAGCTAGAGCTTTGCACAGCCTCCCCTGGTTCCCGTGGCAGAGTCTGTGCTTTGCCGCACCGTGGCCTGGAAGTGGGTCTCAGCCTCAGCAGCCTCCTCAGTGTGGCTTCCCACCCCCGCGCCATCCACCTGCCAGCGTCTGCCACTCCCTGTCACTCCCTCGGACTTGGCCCCCTGCTGTACTTTCCTCATGTCGCTTTGTGGTGGACACAAGGTCTGACTCCCCAGTGGCTGTTTCTGCTTCCTCTTCTTTTCCTGGCAAATGGGATTCCAGTTTGGATCGGGTGACAAGAAATTTGAGGGAACACACTGGTTCTCCCCAGTCCTGGAACTGGGGAGAACCAGGGGGGAACACAACTTACGCTTTTGCCCTGGAGACAAATCTTGAGGGTCCGGGATAACGGTGGCCACTTCCCTTTCCACTGCCACGGATCAGTTTAGAAAGAGCACGGGCTACAGTTCTGGCCGAGGAGACGTAAGGGGCGTTCTGTTGGGCGCTGCTACAAGCTTTCTTCACTTTTAAAAAGGGCAACAAGGAAGGGAGGGAGCTGCTCTCTGCCCTGCACCCTCCGAAGGTTTGGGTGCTCCGCGTACAAGAGGGGATTCTTGCTGCTGCTGCGGCAGCCGACTTGCAGACGCTGGCCACTGCTGGCAGGCCTTGACTTCACCGTGGAGCCACTGGCACCACCACGTGTCCTGAGAGCTTAAACCTACGCCGACTCCTCTGTTATTACGGCCCAAAGCATACGCACTATAGATATCTAAACTCACCTTTTTGCTGCTTTATCACTCCTACCTTCCCGCTCCTAAAATGTAAGCTCTGTGAGGGGAGGGGCCTGTCCCTCCATCACTATGTCCCCATCACGTGGACTGGGCATTGTCTGGCACAGCTACAGCAGGTGCTTGATGAATGCTGGCTGCATTCATGCATGAGGGTCCTCCAGGGCAGGGACTCAGTCACTGTGGCTTCTGGGAGCGGCAGGGGCTCAAAAGCCTTCGCTGGATCAACAGGCAGGGAAGCCAGAAGACAGCTTCTTAAGAAACAAATTTAATACTATATACAAGGGAAAACGTACAGAAACAACAAAGGAGACGCAACGGGGCTGGAGGTGCCCATCCCAACTAGCTGCCCACGCAGAGGGCCGATGCCAGCCCCTAGCTCGCCCTCCTCCTCCTACAGTTGGAAGGGCTCCACGGGCCACCTTGCCCTGGCGGTGGGATCCACGTGGTCCTGAAGCCGGTGCCACTTCATGTGGGCATTCCGACCCTTGATCTTGCCAAACACCCTGAGGAGGCACCAGAGGACACAGGGGTCAGAGCAGGGGGAGGCGGGTAGCCCTGAGGGGGGCACCCCAGAGGGCTGAGGGCAGGCAGTGTGGGAGCATCCAGGGAAAGGGCGGTACCTCTCACACTCCCGGCAGGGAAAGAAGCCCTGGCCCTTGCTGCTCCCCGGCAGCTCAGGGGTCCGCTTCGAGCCGGTGTTTGGGCTGGAGTTGGGGATGGACTCCCTCCTGTAACTCTCAGTAGTCCTCGGTAATTCGGGGGTTGGACGGTGGCTGGGTTTCCTCCGAGGGCTACGAGTGACCTGCACAGGGGGCAGAGGTGATGAAAGGGTGCTGACCGCCCCGCCGCCCTTCTAAGGGAGAAGCAGGTGTCCAGAGCATCCAGACGTCGCGGGGTGCACCCCCCCACCGCCAGCCAGCTTGGATGGGCACCGGGCATCCAGATCCGTGCTGAACTCCTGAAGCCCTATCCCGAGACCCTCTACCTTCGCTTCTGTCCTGTCTGCTTCACCCAGCTCTCTCTTGACCCTCTTTTCCGGCACTGGGGCTCGGCCGCAGTCAAACTTGTTCATTTTCTTCTGCATGTAGTAGAACTCGACACACTGGGCTACTGTTTTTGTCTGGACCTAGTGGAGGAAGACAGAAACCAGCTAAGGACAGTGCCTCAGGAGTAGCAGTGAGTATGGCCTTGACGCCCTAAATCCCCTCCCCATGGGGCCAGCCGCCACTTTTTGAAAGCCCTCCTGAAACGTTTCTCCCCTACGGCTTGGTATGCTCCACTGCTACGGGGGACAGAGAATCACAAAGTCCTCCTGGGGATGAAGGAGTTCAGAGAGAAGCCACCAGAGTCAACACCATCTAAGCTCTGCACACTCTGAGCAACAAGGCTGGCCCAAGAAGGCTTCTCTCCAGGAAAACGCACACACGGTACACACGAGGACGCTCACTGTGACATCATGTGGAGCCACATGTCTACCGACTGGGACTAATTAAACCAGAGTGTCCTTACGTGGTGGATACCTCATAGCCTTATGTGACAGCTAGGCAGAGCCCTCCAAAAAACTGAAGAGGAAGGAATACTTCCCAACTCAGTCCGTAAGTTCAACATTTCTCTGATACCAAAGCCAGACAAAGATATTACAAGGAAAGAAGCCTACAGACCAATGTCCCTCATGAACATAGATGAAAATTTTTAAACAAAACTTTAACGAACAGAATCGAACAATATATATATGTGTATATATATATACGTGTATATATGTGTGTATATATATACATATATATGTGTGTATATATATATATATATATATATGTATGTATATATGTATATATATATATAAAGGACAATATACCATGACTACGTGGAGCTCATCCCAGAAACGTGAGGTTGGTTTAACAATCGAAAATCAATGTAATTCATCATATTAAACTTAAAAAAGAGAAATCATATGAGCATCTTGATAGGTGCAGAAAAAGCATTTGATACAATCCAATGTCCATTCCTGATGGAAACTCTCAGCACAATAGGAATAGAAGGAACTTCTCTTCAACCTGATAAATGAGACCTACAAAATCCCTACAGCTAACGGTGGAGTGGTTTCCCCTCAAATATCATGAACAACACAAGGATTTCCACTCTCACCACTTCTACTCAATACTGTACTGGTGGTTCTAGAGTGCAAAAAGGCAAGAAAAAAAGTAAAGGCATCCAGGTTGGAAAGGAAGAAAGAAAAGTGTCTTTATTTGCAGATGATGTGACTGTCTATGTAGAAAATTCAGTGGAATCCACAAAAAAGTTACCAAAACTAGTAAGTTAGTTTGGCAACATTTCAGAACACAAGATCCATATAAAAATCAATTTTATTTCTATACATACTAGCAACAAACCATTGGAAACTGAAATAAAAAAGAACTCTATAACATCATAAAAAACACAAGTACTGGGCTTCCCTGGTGGCGCAGTGGTTGAGAGTCCACCTGCCGATGCAAGGGACACGAGTTCGTGCAATGGTCCTGGAGGGATCCCACGTGCCATGGAGCGGTGGGGCCCGTGAGCCATGGCAGCTGGGCCTGCGCGTCCGGAGCCTGTGCTCCACGGCGGGAGAGGCCACAATGGTGAGAGGCCCGCATACCGCAAAAAAAAAAAAAAAAAAAACAGAAAAAAACCAAGCGCTTAGGAATAAATCTGACAAAAAGTATGCAACAACTGTACACTAAAAACTTCAAAACATTGCTGAAAAATTAAAGATTGAAATAGAGAGATATACCCTGTTCACGAGTCAGAAGACTCAATATTGTTAAGGTAACAACTCTCCCCAGTTGACGTAACGAGTCAAAAACAGTACCAATCAAGTTCCTAGCAGAAATTTTTATTTTGAAATTGTCAAGTTATTTCTAAAATTCATAGGGAATTAAAAAGGATGTAGAAGGGCCTCCCTGGTGGCGCAAGTGGTTGAGAGTCCGCCTGCCGATGCAGGGGATGCGGGTTCGTGCCCCGGTCTGGGAGGATCCCATATGCCGCGGAGCGGCTGGGCCCGTGAGCCATGGCCGCTGAGCCTGCGCGTCCGGAGCCTGCGCGTCCGGAGCCTGTGCTCCGCAACGGGGGAGGCCACAACAGTGAGAGGCCCGCATACCGCAAAAAAAAAAAAAAAAAAAAGGATGTAGAATACAAAAAATAACTTTGAAAAAGAATAACAAAGTTGAAGGACTAACATTTTCTAATTTCAAGACTTAGAATAAAGCTACAGTAATAAAGACAGTATGGGAATAGCTTAATAAAAGACAAACAGATCAATGGAACAGAATACAGGGTCCAGAAGTAGATGCATATATATATGGCCAACTGATATTTAACAAAGGTACAAAAGCAACTGAGTGGAGAAAGTATGGTCTTTCCAACAAAAGGTATTGGAATAAATATCCATATGCAAAAATGAACTCACCTCGCACCCCATACAAAAATAAACTTAAAATGGATCATAAATCTAGAAATAAAACCTAAAACTATAAAACCTCCAGAAGAAAACATAGGGGAAAATCTTTGTGACTTTGGGTTAGGCAAAGATTTCTTAGATACAACACGAAAAGCACAGTCTATAAAAGAGAAACTAGTAAGTTAGGCTTAAGCAAAATTTACAACTTTTCTTCAAAAGACACTGTTAGAAGACTGACAAATGGCATATTGGGAGAAAATATTTCCAAAGCATATATCTGGATAAAGGACTGGTGTTCAGAACAAAATAAGAACTCCTACAGCTCAATAAAAACACAGACACTCCAATAAAAACAGAGGCAAAAGATATGAACAGACAGCTCACCAGAGAAGGTGCACAGAGAGCAAAAAAACACAAAGATGCTCAGCATCATTAGTCATTAGGAAAATGGAGTCAGATGCGACTGTACACTCATTAGAATGGCTAAAATTAAAGAGACTTAGCATACCAAGTGTCGACGAGGGTGTGGAGCAACTGGACCTTTCATAACCTGCTGGTGGGAATGGGAAGTGGTAGAGCCACTTTGGAAAACAGTTTGGCAGTTTCTTAAAAAGTTAAACATACATCTACTATAAGTTACCCTCATTCCCCTCCTAGGTATTTATAATCCCAACTCCGTGTCCGCAAAAAAAAAAAAAAAAAAAAAAACCCAGTACATGTCCATACAAAGACTTGTATGTAAGTGTGCAGAGCAGCTTTATCTGTAGTCATCAGTAACTGGAAACCACCAACAGGTGGATGATTAAATGAACGGTGGTCCGTCCACACAGTGGTATACTCCTCAACAGTAAAGGGATGAACTATGGGTACACACGACAACATGGATGAATCTCAAAATCATTAGGTTGAGTGTAAGAAGCCAGACAAAGCAGATCACGTGCTGTATGATTATTCCATTTATATAAACCTCTAGAAAATGCAAACTAATTTAGAGTGACAGAAAGTAGACAAGAGTTGACTAGGGACCCGGGTGGCACGAAGGAAGGGTTGCAAAGGGGCAGGAGGGAACTTTTGGGGGTGAAGGATACTCTCATTATCTCGATCATCGTGGTGGTCTTACAAGTGTATAACTATGTCAAAAACATTAAATCTCACACTTCGATTATGTGCAATTTTGCGTACATCAAGTTAAAAAAAAGAGCAAACTAATCAGCAGGATATTAAGTATATGATGTCATCCTTTTTTGAGAAAGTGCATATAGGTGTGTAAAATCCGTATGGGCAATAAATACCTGTCAGGTTATCAAATCAGAAGTAGGATTGTGGGGAGGGGTCTGGAGGGCTTTATTTTGAACATGGGATTCATTTCTGTACCGTTTCAGGTTGTTCCAAGCAATGGCATTGTAGTTGTCAACTGTTCACAGCATGAGCAGAGTATCGCCCCTGAAAGGCCCTGCAGTTCTAGCGCCTCGGCCGTGTGAAGGAGCCTTGTCTACACCAGCCTGCCATGTTCGCCTTACCATCTTGTGTATCAAGTAGAAGTCCTTCTTGTAGGCACGGAACGCCTTCTTAAAGAGCCTCTTCTCCATGGAGGTCCAGATGTCCGAACCTATTGGAGAAACAGCCAAGAGGAGGAAGGATGTTTCTCCTTCTGGGACCACAGCCACGGCTGAAGTGCAGACTCCCCTCCTTTTTCAGGCCACCGAGCGCCACTTATATGCCAAGATTTCTGCTAAGCCCCTTACTTGCTTTATCTCACACAATCCTCACAAAAACCTTAGCAGGTAGGGGCGATTACCATCCCCACTTGACAGGTGCAGCAACTTGAGGCTTCCTCTGGTTAAGAGACTTGCCAAGGGCAGGCGTGGGCCCCTGGTTGCCTGACTCCAAGGCTGGAGTGCTCAACTGGGAAACCTGAGCCCACCCCAACCTGGCACCCCCCTTCTGGCCAGGAAGAGCCCACGAGGGAACCAGTGGAAAGGGGAAGGTTGGATCCAACTAGAGAACAGCACCCACTGAGTCCCCCAGAGAGGACGGGCCCTTCTGGGAGGGCAGGTGCAGGCCCCAAGAGAACTCCGGGAGGCACGTGCAGAGCTTGCCATGGAAAGTGACTGGCTCGCAGGGGCCTCAGCCAGGCCAAAACCACGCGGGCAGCCACGCTCGTTACCTGTGTAGTGATAGTTGGCGAGAGGGTGAGTCCGTGGCTTCTGGGGTCCTCTCAGTAACAGGGTCTCCAGGGCAACCTGGAACGAGAGGAGTGGTGGGCAACTCTCTGAGGGAGGGAAGGTGAGGTAGAGGCCCACCTTCATTCTTTCATCCAATCAGAAAATATGTGCAGCCCTCCCTAAAGCCACCCCTACCCCAGGGCGACTCAAAGTGTGGTCGGTCTGTGGACTGGCCACCAGCTGTGAACCACTTGGGACACATTGCCTACAGCACTAAGCGGACTGTTGAGTGCAGCTGACGTTACCTTTTTCATAGCAAGATTTACTTGATGACGAAACAGTGTGTGGACTTATTCTGGCACAAGCTCCTTATTTCTTCAGGGAGCAGCATTTGGAGTGGCACTGCCCCCGCCCTACCCCATGTTATGGTCCTCATAGCACTAATCATTATCTATCACTTGTAAAAAATGTATTTCATGTGTTCACTCTCCTAAAATGTAAGCCCTGCAAAGAGAGGGCATTTGTCTTGCTCAACAGCGTAACCCCGGTCAGGACTCGCTATGCAGTTTGCAGGACCCAGCGCAAAATGGAAACACGGGGCCCTGTGCTCAGAAACTATTAAGAATTTCAAGATGGTGGCAGCAGAGCATTAAACCAAGAATGGGCCCCTGAGCTGGCCCCAGCCTGATACCGTGACATCACCAGGTATCAGGAGGACCCAGTAAATGTGTGCTGATTACTCTGCTGAGCACCCACCACGTGCCAGCCACTGCCTCTCAGCTTGAGAAAAAGCACCATGTAGCCCTGACTCTTGGGTCTCCAACTCGGGTGACGTGACTTCCTCTCCCACTACACACAGTTGGACTTCTTCATTTTCTAAACTTCAGGATTGTGAGGAGGGTCCTTGGAGGAGGCAGAGGCATTTCTGTTGCATCTGAGGTTTGCATACACCATTTTTAATCCAAAAGTTAATGTTCAGTAAATAAACCAGATGAATGCAGGCCCTGAGTTGGTTCTGCTAGGCACCGCCTCCCCAGTGCCGCGCTGAGATGAGGTAACGCTGGAGGAACCCTGGTGCTCTGCTGTCACCCCAGAGCAATAACTGATTGAGCCCGTATGTGTGCATTTCCCCTACGTTCAAAAGGACACCACCAGTCCCAAAGCGACCAGGGAGAAGGGTGGGTGGCCAGCCTTTGGTTCTCGTGAGCTGCAAAGCCCCAAGTAGAAGGCACGTGTCTTGCGCCTAGAGCCCCTGGCCCTAAGAGACCAGGGAGCTTCCCACAGCTCCTCTGAGCCCCCGCCTCGCCTGCACCGCACCTGGATGTTGCCCTGGGCTTCATGCAGGCAGTGCAGAGCGAGCTCCAGGTTGGTGCCCCCGCCCGGCATCACGCTGGAGCAGGCCACGTTGCAGAGCTCGGTCACTGTTTCCAGCAGGCAGCCCGGCAGCGAGAAGGAGAGGAGACACAGAGGGTCAGCAAGTGCCAGAGAGGAAACCTCCCCAACAGCACAGATGGGGTGGGGGGCTCCTGTCACCATCTCCCTCACCTCTCTGTTACAAGCAGGCTGAGGGAAGGGAGTGACAAGGAGGATGGGCAGAAACCCTGCTCCTGGCACCTGCTCTGGATGGCCTGGCCAGCTACTGGGTGAGAGGAGAGGTGGGGCAAGGGACTGCAGCACAGCAAAGCAGTCCTGCGCTGAAGGCCAGCTCTGCCCACCCCACCCCCGCCTGGGGATCACTGCTTCTTGGTCAAGGTGAGAACTGGGAGGAGAAACCCCTTGGACATGGAGGAGGGCTCTCGGGAACCTGGCCCCAAAGTCTCAGTCACCCCTATCCTGCGTCTTCGGGTTGGTCATCACATCTCCCCATGGCTTCCAGACCAGAGTAGCTACATGCTCGTCACTTCCAGCCAGTGATCTGTCCTGGAGCTCTGGGATCTCAGCCTGAAACTGGCTCCCTATGTTGATGTGTCTGAAATGAGGCCACACACACGGACATAAAAGGCATAGGTGTGTGACCAAGATGGGAAATACAAGAGAGATGTGTGGTGAGCCCTGCTCAGCAGGGCTGTGGAACCCACCTTTTGGCCATCTCTCAGACACAGGGAGTGCTCATCAGCCCAGCAGACACGCCACTGGTATTCCAGAGACCTCTTGAGGGATACTTCCTTCCTTCCTCCAATTTGCTTTTTCGCCAGATTTCTGGCTTCAGGCGTTTGGGGTCTAGGACAGGGGAGGTATGTGCTGATACCTGGCATTCTTCTGTATCCAAGGGAACATCCAAGCTACAAAACAGTATCTCACTGCGCCATCACCAATTCTATCTAGAACCCCAGGGTGCTGGGCATTCTGTCTGCAGACATCCAACTATGGTATGTCTGGACAGAAGGAATATTGGGGAAACACCTGGAAAAATCCACCACTTCTCTCCTAGAGAGGTTCTGGGTCTAGACCTGACTTTCCCGCGATGAAGGCTCCCTTGGGAAAAACCGACACTGGAATGCAAGGAGGGTAAAAGCATCCCCACGTTGCAAGGACCCTCAGGTTCTAAGTCTGTTCCAACTCACGGTTCAGTGCTGATCTTGCTGTTGTCCTTCACCACACTGATGCCAAAAGAGCCGTCCATGTGATCTGGAAAACACCCAAAGAAGAGCCTCAAGGAGACTGGCTACAACTGACCCATGAGGCCCTTTTTGCCTGCCTTTCCAGAGCAGCTAAAAGCAGGCTCTTCAAGATTGCATGGTATACACACACTACTGTATATAAAATAGATCATCAACAAGGACCTACTGTATAGCACAGGGAACTATACTCAATGCTCTGTAATAACCTCTATGGGAAAAGAATCTAAAAAACAATAGATATGTGATTATGTATAACAAAATCACTTTGCTGTATACCTGAAACTAACACATTGTAAATCAACTCTAATCCAATATAAAATTGAAAATTGGAAAAAAAAGATTGCATGGTATGGAGTTTCCTCAAAAATTAAAAGTAGGACTACCATATCATGCAGCAAACCCACTTCTGGGTATTCATCCAAAAGAACTGCAGTCAAGACCTCAAAAAGATATCTGAACTCCCATGTTCACTCCAGCACCATTCATAATAGCCAAGATGTGGAAACAACCTAAATGTCCACTGACAGATGAGCACATAAAGGTAATGTGACATCAACATACAATGAAATACCATTTAGCCTTAAAAAGAAATTCTGCAATACGCAACAACATGGATGACCATTGAGGACATTATACTAAGTGACATAAGCCAGTCACAGAAAGAGAAATACTGCATGACTCCACTTATATAACGTATCTAAAGTAGTTGAATTCATATTGATAGAATCAAAGAGTGGAATAGGGGTTACCAGGGGTTGGGGCAGTGGGAAATGGGAGGTTACTAATCAATGGGCATAAAGTTTCAATTAATCAAGCTCTAGAAATCTGCTGTATAACATTGTACAGTTCAATAATAGTCAACAATACTGTATTGCACACTTAAATCTTTGTTAAAAGGGCAGATCACAGATTAACTGTTCACATCACAATAAAATAAAATAAAAAGATTGCATGGAAGTGGGATAAGACTTCTCAAAATGTAGAGTAAGGAACTCGGCAAAACAACAAATTTACTGACAAAAATCATTAAAAAAAAAAAAGAACAGTAAGCTAAAGTCTCTGCACGTTGTCCTAAAGGCATACAGCATTTTAAGAAATACTCATTCAAGAAAATCCACTAAATCTCGGGAAGAACAGTGAGAGTCTGTGGCACTGGAGCCATGGCCCACCCCCTTACCCACCTAGCCCCCAGCTCTTTGTAAAGGAAGCTCTACCCAGGTAGGTGCAGCCAAGGAGATGGGGGCTGCTTCTTCCCCTGGCTCCCATGCTTAAAGAATTAAAGCAAGATAAAATAAAAATTTGTCATCAAAGAGAAAATGCCATCAAGAGATGGAAATTAGTTTTTAAAAAGATACAAATGTGGACTTCCCTGGCGGTCCAGTGGTTAAGACTCCACGCTTCCACTGCAGGGGGCATGGGTGTGATCCCTAGTAGAGGAAGTAAGATCCTGCATGCTGTGCGATGCAGCCAAAAAAAAGAAGAACCAAATGGAAATAGTTCAGGGGTTAAAAAAGTACAATAACCAAAATAAGGCTCAACAGTAGATCTGAGCTGGCAGAAGAAACGATCAGCAAACCTGAAGACAGAACAATGGAGACTATGAAATCTGAAGAACAGAGAGAAAAAAATATAGGAAAGTGAAGAGAGCCTCAGAGAAATGTGAGATGTCATTACATGCAACAATATATATGTATTGGGAGTACCAGAAACAGGGGAGAAAGGGACAGAATATTTAAAGTATTAATGGCTGAAAATTTCCCAACGTTGATGAAAAACAATATGTATATCCAGCAAACTCTACAAACTCCAACAAAGATTAAACACAAAGAGCTCTACATCCAGACATAACATAGGCAAAATGTGGAAAGCAAAAATAAAGATAAGATCTTGAAAGCAAAAAGGGAAAAACAATTTGTTACATACAAGGGCACTACAGTAAAATTAACAGCTAACTTTTTAAGAGAAACGATGTAGGTTACAAGGCAATGGGATAATATATTCAAATTACTGAAAGTAAAAAAGTGTCAACCAAGTATCTTATATTCAGCAAATTATCTTGCAAAAATGAAGGTAAAATAAAGACACTCCCAGATAAATAAAAACTGAGGATACCTGTTGCTGGCAGACCTGCCTTACAAGAAATATTAAAGGTGAAATATTATTCAGCCCGCAAAAAGGAACAAAGTACTGATACATACTGCAACTTGGATGAAACCTAAAAACATCATGCTAACTAAAAGAAGGCATTCATAAAGGACCACATACTGTATGATTCCACTCATATGAAATATGCAGAATAGCCACATCGATAGAGACAAAGTAGATTAGTCGTTACCCACGGCTGGGGATGGGGAGGATGGAAAGGAGGGACTGCTAATAAGTACAGGGCTTCTTTTGGGGATGATGAAAATTTCTGAAAACTGATGGTAGTGATGGTTGCACAGCTCTGTGAATATACTAAAAACCAGTGAATTCTATACTTTAAAGGGATGAATTGTATGGTATGTGAATTATATATCCCTAATAAAAATAAATAGTAAAGAAAGTCCTTCAGATTGAAAGCAAATGACATCAGATGGTAACTTGAATCCAAACCAAAAAAAGAAAAAAAAAAGCGAAGCGCTAGTAAATATGGGTAACTATAAAAATCACTATGATTACATATTTCTTTTCTTTTTTTAATGGCCTTAAAAATAACTGCATAAAACAATATGTATTGTGGGCCTGTAACATATAGAAATATAATATATGTGACAGTAACTGCACAAGGAGCACAGCTGCATTGGAGTAAAGGAATATCACCTCAGACAGTAACTCAAATCCACAAGAATAAATGAAGAGATCAGAAATGGTAAATAAGAAGGTTAATATAACAACCTCTATAAATCATGCTTGCTTTCCTTTATCCTCTCAGTGTTTTTACACAAAATAAAATTATATAAAGCAATAAACATGACCAGTACGGTATTACTGGGTCTCTCACATATAATAGCAAAAGAGTTAGAAGGAATAGAGCTAGATAGGAGCAGTGTTTCTATATTTCACTGTTAATGAGTTATTACACATCCTAACAGATTCTGATAAGACATATATTTTAAGTCCTAGAGCATCCACTAAGAAATGACTAAGAAACATTGAAAAATTAATGGAATTAAAATGTCACACTAGAAAATACTCACTTAATACAAAAGAAAGCAGGAAAGGAGGAACAGAGGGAGAAAAAGACATGTAACGTATAGAAAATAAAAAGCAAAATGGCAGATGTAAATCCAACCATATCAATATAACATTAAACAAGAATGGATTAAACAAACCAATCAAAAGGCAGAGTTTGTAAGACTGGATAAAAAACACATGATCCACCTAATGGTGTCTAGAGGTAACATGCTTTATTTTCAAAGACACAAATAGGCTGAAAGTAAAAGAAGAGAAAAATATATACCAAGCAAACAACAACCAAAAAAGAGAATGGAGTGGCTATACTAATGTCAGGCACATTAGACTTTAAAACCAAAAATATGAGATAATGAGATAATGATAAAATTAGAGATAATGATAAAATTATTGTAATAATGACAAATGATGTCACAATCACATCCTAATGATAAAAGGTCAAGCCATGAGGAAGATGTGACAATTACAAACATATACACACCTACAAACAGACCCCCAAAATACACCAAGCAACAAACGACAGAACTGAAGGATGAAATAAACCATTAAAAAATAATAGTTGGAGATTTCAATACTTTCAACAGTGGATAGGGCAACTAGGCAGAAGATCAACAAGGAAATCGAAACTAACTAGACAAAACAGACAAAATACAGCATTCCACCAAACATCAGTAGAATACATTCTTCTCAAATTCACATGGAACATTCTTCAAGACAGACCGGATTCTAGCCCATATAACATGCCTCAATAAATTTTAAATTTTAAAATAAATTTAAGGGAATTCCCTGGCGGTCCAGTCATTAGGACTCCACGCTTCCGCTGCAGGGGGCATGGGTTCGACCCCTGGTGGGGGAACTAAGATCCTGCAAACCGCACAGCACAGCCAAAATAAATAAATAAATTAATTAAATTAATTAAATTGAAAAAGAAACAACGTATGTACTCTGACCAAAAGAGAATTAGATTACAAATCAATAAAAGGCAGCAATTTGGAAAATTCACAAATATGTGAAAATTAAGCAACACACTCTTTAACAGTCAGTGTATTAAACAGGAAGTGGAATGATAAATTAGAAAATACTTTAGCTGAATGAATATAAAAACACAACATAGGGCCTCCCTGGTGGCGCAGTGGTTGAGCGTCCGCCTGCCGATGCAGGGGATACGGGTTCGTGCCCCGGTCTGGAAGGATCCCATATGCCGCGGAGCGGCTGGGCCCGTGAGCCGTGGCCGCTGGGCCTGAGCATACGGAGCCTGCGCATCCGGGGCCTGTGCTCCGCAACGGGGCAGGCCGCAACAGTGAGAGGCCCGCATACCACAAAAAGAAAAAAAAAAAAAAAAAACAACACAACATACTAAAACTTACAAAATGTAGCTAAAGCAATGTTCAGAAGGAAATCTATAGCTGTAAAATATCTGTATTAAAAAAGAAGAAACATCTCAAATCATTTATGGTCAACTGACTTTCCACAAAGGTAGCAAGACAGGGCTTCCCTGGTGGCGCAGTGGTTGAGAGTCTGCCTGCCGATGCAGGGGACATGGGTTCGTGCCCCGGTCTGGGAAGATTTCACATGCCGCGGAGCGGCTGGGCCCGTGAGCCATGGCTGCTGAGCCTGAGTATCCGGAGCCTGTGCTCCACAACGGGTGAGGCCACAAACAGTGAGAGGCCCACGTACCACAAAACAAACAAACAAACAAACACCTCACAATGAGCTACCGCTTCACACCCACTAGGATGGGTGTAATAAAAAAGACAGCTAAGAAGTGTGAGCAAGGATGTGGAGAAACTGCAACTTTCATACAATGCTGGTGGAAATTTAATATGACCCGGCCATTTTGCAAAGCAGTCTGGCAGTTCCTTAAATGGTTAGACATAGTTACCCTTTGACCCAGCAATTCCACTCTGAGTTATATACCCAAGAGAAATGAGGACTTATGTCCAACAAAAACTTACACATAAATGTTCTTAACAGCACTGTTTGCAACAGCCAAAGGACACAAACAACCCAAATGCTCGTCAACTGATGAATGGATAAATAAAATGTTGTCTATCCAGAGAATTCAATATCATTCATCCATAAAAAGAAATGAAGCACTGATGCATACTACAACATGAACCTTGACAACATTATTCTAAGTGAACAAACTAGACACAGAATGTCACGTATTTGATGATTCCAATTACATGAAATGTCCAGAATAGGGAGACCCGTAGAAAAAGTAGGTTGGTAGACTGGTGGTTGCCCAGGGCTGAGGAGTTGGGGGCTACAGGGCCTGTGTGTCACCGCTCGTGGATATAATCTTCTGGGGTGATGAAAATGCTCTAGAATTAGATTGTGGGATGGGTGTACAATCCTAAGAATACACTAAAAAATCACTGTACGCTTTAAATGGGTGATTCATATGGCATGTGAATTATACCTCAATAAAGCTGTTTAAACAATTACTCGAAAGGGCAGGCAGAAGGGTGCTTAGGCTAAATGGCGTCTATTTTCTTTCTGGCTACAAAGTCATAAGCACCTAGAAGGCTGCTGGTCCCAGATGGTCCTGGGATAGTTCTGAACAGCAACGGGACCCCCAGAGCAGACCCAGGCGTAGGCCAGAGAGAATGGCTGGACCAAATTCTACAGGGGGCGGGGGTCTGGCCCCCCGCAGGCCCATCATGGGGCGATCAAGCTCACTCACCAAGCATGGCGCTGATGAGCCTGTCGGGACGGGCCCGGGCAGATGTGGAACAGAGAGTGTTGAAATACAGCCCAGAGCCCTCCCGGATGGGGCTGAGCATCGGGGGCGGTGTGTAGGGAGGTCACTGGGACAGTCCCTTCAGGAGGTGGTCCATCAGGAACACGGGCGAGCGCAGGCAGCTCTGGCGGCATCCTCCCGGGCCCGGCTCCCCAGACATGGAGGGCGGAGGAGGGATGAGCAGTGCCTTGGGCCGTGGGAGCTTCTTCCGCTTCCTGTGTTGGCTGCTCTCCTTGCTGTCTCTCTCTTCCCCGTCCTTCTCCTGTCCCTGGAGAAGAAGAGACTTCAGAACCACGGGGGTCACCTGAGGCCACCGGCCCCAAAGCTCAGACCTCAAGATGGCCTGAGAGTGGGAAAGGGTACTGACCAGCCAAATGCACACCCAGCATGGCCATGCCCAGAGTCCTCAGCGCAGGAAGCCGGGCAGGGCCACCACGCCTGAGCCAGACTCCAGACCCTAAGCCGGGCGACATTTGACGCTGGGGCCTTCTCAGGCACCCACCCCCACCCCAAGGAGAGGCCCTCACTCAGACCATTTTGGAAACTCATATCCGTTGTTAAAGTGACTGGCACTTAAAGTGTGGGGGCCAGACGGATGCAACAGCATGACAAAAGGAAAACCTGTTGCCCTCAAAATGACAGCAGCTCCTGGGAGACAAACAGTGGGCTCCATGCACCCCGTACCCGAGTCCAGCATGGACTTCTCCAGGTGGGGTCTTCCAGCACAGGCTGAAGAGACGACGGCTTGAGCTTGCTACACTCTCTCTTACCTCCACGCAATCTCCCCTCCTCTCTGCCCATCTTACCCCTCCTCATCCTCCGGCTCTCAGCTGCAACGCCCCCTTCCTCAGGCAGGGTCTCTGGTGCCCTCGGGGCTCCCACAGCTCCCTCTCCCAGCCCGGCCCGTTCTGGGTCGTCAGTGTCCGGGGATGGGTCTATCTACTCCGCTGGGCTGGGAGCCCCAGGAGACGGGGGCAGGCCTGTTGTGGTCGCTGCAGTGTCCCCAGCCCTGCCCAGCACAGGGCCAGACACAAAGGAAGTTCACTGGAGGTTGAATGGATGAATGAACACGCAAATCAAGCTCTTCTGGAGTCAGGATTTGGGGGCTTTTCTCACAGCTCCCACTGGCAGCTGGAAAGCAGCTGGAAGGAAGTGCACCCACCTTGCTCCCCAGGGGATGGTTCGCTGGAGCCACTGGCACCGAAACAGGGACCACCAAAGGGGCGGCAGTCATGTTGTCCAAGGACTTCCTGCCTCCCGGGGAACTCTGCCTGTGCCCTTCTGGCCTCAGCACCTGTCTTTGTGGCTTGCAAAACTCCATGCCACACACCTACACACAGAGAAGAGCCAGCCCTTTAAGAGACACAGTACGTAGGGAGCAAGGGGCCCCTCCAGAGCAGCACAGCCCTGACTCCCGGCCCCCAGCCAGGCTCCCTGCAGGAGGACGGCTCCATCCTGAGATGAATGGCAGCTTCGCGCCCCTTCACCTGCGGCTCCTGCTTCCCTCGAGGTGACGGCCACTGGTCGCTGTGAAAACACATGTGGCTGCTCAGCCCTCTCTCTGTATAAAACATCTGGCTGCAATTCTTGCAGACGTAAGTGCTCCTTGGCTCTGCCCAGTCTGTGGGACCACCACTGTGCTGGTTCCTGTGGGGAAGAAAGGGAGAATGGGACTCTGTCCCCAAACACTAATCCTCTGACAGACAGCTTTGGACGAACCCTAAAGAAATGGACATGATGCCCCCGATTCTCCGTGGCCTGGTGCTCACCCCTTCAGGAGTGAAGCATCCAGAGCTCGCTCACCCAGGGCCAGCACATCAAAGCCACCAGAGTTCTCCCGAGGGGCTTCGGAACTTACCAGCCACCCGCCATGTTCTCCTCCTTCATCGGGTGGGGGAGCCGGTAGATATTTCCACCCTGAAGACGAAAATACATCTGAGCCAACATATCAGAAATGAGATGCAAGAGTGAAAACTATAAGACTTGGAAGAAAACACAGGTATAATTCTTGGTGACCCTGGAGTAAGCAGTGGTTTCTTGGATGACTCCAAAACCAAACAAAAGACAGACGTATTGGACTTCATCAAAACTTACAACTTCTGTGCTTCAAAGGACATCATCAAGAAGTGAAAAGACAGACTAAGAGAAAAAAGTTGAAAATCATGTATCTCATAAGGGACTATGTATATTTCTGTATCAGTGATACATAATGAACTCTCACAGCTCAAAAATAAAATCACAACCCAATTTAAAAATGGGCAAAGGGTCTGAATAGACACTTACCCAAAGAGGATATACAAATGGCCATTAAAAGATGCTCAGGGGCCTCCCTGGTGGCGCAAGTGGTTGAGAGTCCGCCTGCCGATGCAGGGGATACGGGTTCGTGCCCCGGTCTGGGAGGATCCCATATGCCGCGGAGCGGCTGGGCCCGTGAGCCATGGCCGCTGAGCCTGCGCGTCCGGAGCCTGTGCTCCGCAGCGGGGGAGGCCACAACAGTGAGAGGCCCGCATACCGAAAAAAAAAGAAAAAAAAAAAAAGATGCTCAGGATTATTAGCCATCAGGGAAATGCAAATTAAACTATAATGAGATTATCATTTCCCACCCACTAAGGTGAACCAACTGGACAAGAACAAGTGTTGGTGAGGATGCAGAGAAACTGCAGGCCTCATACACTCTGGGTAGGGATATAAAACAGCACAGCTTTTTGGGAAAGTCTGGCACTTCCTCCAATAGAATTACCCTAGAGCCCAGCAATTCCCCTCCAAGGTATTTCCCAAGAGAAATGAAAACATATGTCTAAACAATAATCTGTACACAAATGTTCAGAGCACCGTTATCACAATGGCCAAGAAGGGAAAACAACCCAAATATCTATCATCTGATGAATGGATAAATAAAATATGGTGTTTCCATACAATGCACAAGTTACCAGCGATAAAAAGGAGTGAAGTTCTGACCCGTGCTACAGCACAGAGGAACTCTGAGAACATCAGGTTAAGTGAAAGAAGCAAAAGACACAAAAGGCCACGCAGCGTTAGGATTCCCGTCACATGAAGTGTCCAGAATAGGCAAATCCATGGAGACAGAAAGTAGATGCATGGTTGCCAGGGGCTGGGAGGGATGGAGAGATTGCGGGTGACAACCAACGGTGTGGGGTTTCTTTTTGCGGTGATGAAAGTGTATTGGCAAAGAGTGGCGATGCGAGCACGACCTCGTAAACAAACTAAAAACTACTGGATGGTGCACTTCAAGATGGCCAATTAGATGGCACGTGAATATTAAAGCTGTGGAAAAAAAAAAAAGAGGAGGAGGTAGCTGTGGTGCGACAGGAAGGATGCTGGACCTCGGAACATCACGAAGAGACGTGGCCAAGCTCTCTGCGCCCAGGACCTCGTGGGCACGATGTGGGAGGACCCAAGCTGCTCCAAAAGGGCGGACCAGTGCCAGGCCTGCAGTAGGGGCCAAGTCGGACTTGTGGACCTGTGATTCACAACCAGAATAGACACAGCATTTCACGTACAAATATCAAGGGTAAAGGAGCTCTGCCTTTACATTCTCTGAAGAAGTGAAGGAGGCAAATCCAAAAGGAAGTGAGAGGCAGAAAGAAAGCAAATAGAAAAAGCTTAGTGAAGAAACATGATGCAAAGTGTCTCTGACAACTCTAAAGCCCTGTTCTGTTGTGTGTGTGTGTGTTGCAGGGTGGAGGGTGATGGGAGGAACCATCCCTTCTCTGGAACTTCATTCGCCCCTCTGTAAACAAACTGCATCTGAGGATTTGCTGAGGTTAAATACAGTGCCTGGACAAGTCAGAAACACGGACACAGGTAAGGACGAGACTCTGCCCCCCGCATGGTCAGGTCCCGTGAGAGGGCCCTGGTACCTGGATCCTGTTGAGTATCATCAGCTTGGACTTGGAGTCCCAGTGGGGATCCGCTGGAGGCCCGGCCAACGACGAGAAGGAGGCCGTGGCTACCTGGCTTGGAGAAGCTGCACAGCAAATATCCATTTTCACTTTCTCCTTCCGGAAGTGCTGGACCCCGGAGTTGCCAGAGAAGAGCCTGTAGCCTCCGCCCCAGGAGCAGGCCGGGCCCTCTCCACCTTTTGTGGCCCCGGAAGCCGTGCCATTCTCAGCCTGGGCCTGCTTCCCTGGGAGGTGGGCTCTGGATGGCTCCTCCCCTCCTAACTGGGTCTGATGCAGGCCCCGAGGGAGAAGATGTCCCTAGGTCCAAGGTCCCTTTCGAGGATCGCAACTGCTTGGCCAGAGAGGAGATGTCTGGGTTTCCAGGAGGGTCCAGGGACGCCGCCGTGGGGGCAGGTGGAGCAGCAGCCACTTTTGGTCTTCCCTTTGGGTCCTGGCTCACGCTGCTGGGGGAGGGCTCTGTGGGTAAAGCGGGTGTGGATTTTCTCCTGCGGGCTAGGGATCCCTCTGGATCAGGGTTCACGGGGCCAGCATGGAGAGAGTCAACAGTGGGTGCCACAGGTGGGGGTTGCTGTGGCCACGGCCCCTGCAGTGACTTCAGGGCAACTTGCTTGCCGTCGGGTGTGGGAAGCTGGGAGGAGGCGGCGGCCACCTGGGTGTGGGAGAAGATCCGCTGGGACTTGGTGATCATCTGGAACACCTGCATCTGCTCGTGGCTCACCAGAGACTCCTGAGCCTTCAGGACCAGCTGCTGGAAGAGCGGTGTGGCATCCGACGGGAGGCCGCTGGACTTCTGGCCGTCCTGGGGGCCAGGCTCACCAGGGTTCTGCCACGAGGAGGAGTCGCAGTCGCACTTGCTCTTCTTGGAAGCCCAGGAGTCGTCTTCCCCGCTGGTGCTGACATATCTGGGGTCGCCCGAGGCCTCCCCCTGGGCCTTCAGGAGCGTGGGAGGGAAAGACGGCGTGTCCTCCAGACCGGTGCACTGGCTGGGTGAGGGCTCCCCAGCAGGGGAGTCGCTGCTGAGCCCGGGGCCCGGCTCGGAGCCCTCCCGGGACGGCACTGCAGAGGGCTTGTGGACGACAAACATACTGTTTCCTTTGCTCTTAGGGCAGCCCGACAGGTTTCAGAGCCACTGGAAACTGTGGCTTGATGGCTGGGAACTGGCGGGGACAGTCTGGCCATGGAACAGAGGCAGGCAGGCGGGCAGGGAGCGCCCTCGGGCCAGCCCTCCAGGGATGATGGGGGCTGGAGCAGCGGCAGCTCCGGCTCGGCTGGGTCGGGGCCGCTGTTCTCCGCTGCCCGTGAGTGGACGGCTGTGAACACGTCCGTGCCCGGCTCCTTCCGTGGGGGCCGGGGATCCTCGGGAACACCTCAGTGCCCAGGGCTCCTGGGGCCGCCGGGGTGCTGGCTGGGCCGCAGGAGGAGGACCCTGATGAGGGCAGGGAGGAGGAACAGGCCGTGATCCTCCCTTCGCCGCTGTCTGAAGGCCCTCCCAGGGCTGGCCCGGGAGAAGGGATCTTCTGGCAGATGATGCTGCTCACGATACAGCGCAGGAGGTCTCGGTTGGACAAGAGGGAGATGGGGGATGGGGCTTCCGGGGGCACCAGGGACCACAGGCTCGCGGGTGCGGGCTGGCAGGCCACCTCGTGCACACGGGGTGAGTTCCCGCAGGGCTCCTCCTCCGGAGGGGCCTCCTTGAGGATGCACAGGCCGTGCTGGACCTCGTAGTGCTGGCGCACGGAGCGGTAGTCGCTGTAGCTCTTGCTGCAGCCCTGCTCAATGCACACAAAGGGCTTGGACTTCTGGTGGGTGAGCGTGTGCCCAGTCCTGGAATAACATGAGGAGAAAGTTAGTGGGTGTCTCGGCGTGGGTCACCCACTGCAGGAACCCAGGCGTGTCCCCAGGGGGCAGCAGCATCGCAACTCAGAAACTGTGCTCAGACCCTATGAGGAAAGACCCCTGCTACGGCCAAAGCCCTCTGGAAGGGGGAGCTCTTGCCCTCACCCCTAAGCAAACCCCTAATCTGAGATTAAAAACATCAGTGGGAGTCAAGTCAGAGTTCCCCAAAGTGGGTTCCTAAGGAACACCAGGCTCCAGAGTTGCTCCCTGAGGACTTGGGCTCAGCTGGCAAATAAGTTTGGGAAAAACACTCTTTACTTCTTGGAGGTTCCTAGGAGCAAACTGAAAAGCCACAGAGCAGATAAAGAGAGATCTGTTGAACTTTCCATGTCTCTCAAACTTATTTGCCCACAAAACCATGTTTTTAAAATAGACCCTTTTAGCATCCCCGAGAAGCAGAGAACCAGAGTTCTGAGAACAAACTTAAGGAAACGCTAACTTGGGGATGATCCTTCCTTGAACAAAGGAGTCTTTGCCTTCCCACAGGAGTCCTCTAGACAGCGACCTGGGAGCCCCACAGCAACAACAACAAAAAGCCAAATGCGCCTATAATGTCTGCAAATATAAAAGAATGCAAGTATGTAGTATATTTACATCATACGTATACCTGCATTAATATATTATAAATATAAACAAATGGGTAAATCACCCTCTGGGTTCCCAACAATCCTACCCCGGATGGTTCTAATCAATTGGACCCAGTAAATAATGAAACCCTTTCCCAAACGTGGACCCTTGGCCTCCATCTGAGGGAAGCAGCAGAGAGGGCATCCGGAGACCCACTTTCTAGCCCTAACTGTTACCAGCTTGTGACAGGAGTAAATCATTTCCCATCCTTAATGGCGAGAGGGGAGAGGATACAATGAAAGCGGGATTCATCGAAGCCTCAGTAAAGGCTGGGCGAGCTGTAAACATGCAAGGGATCGTCCTCTCCCACTTACGAGTCTCTCAGTTTGAAAGTCTGTCTCTTCTCCCTCGGCAGCAAGAAAAGCTTATCATTTCTAAGACATGAAGAACAAACGGAATTCTGCTCCTCTTACACTGAGCTTGCTTTTTGTTTTTGTTTTTGTTTTTGCGGTATGTGGGCCTCTCACTGTTGTGGCCTCTCCCGTTGCGGAGCACAGGCTCCGGACGCGCAGGCCCAGCGGCCATGGCCCACGGGCCCAGCCGCTCCGCGGCATATGGGATCCTCCCAGACCGGGGCACGAACCCGTATCCCCTGCATCGGCAGGCGGACTCTCAACCACTTGCGCCACCAGGGAGGCCCTGAGCTTGCTTTTTAAAGTCAAATTTTGAAAAAAAAATCGAGTTAATAAAAGGGGGAATTGAAACAGGAAAAAAGAGAGTGAACACTGCATTGCCATGTTCTAGAAACAGGCATTTCAGAACCCCTCACGCCCTGGTGTTATCCCAACATATATTCCTCATGGAGTGCATATCTGTTCTGCTCAGACACCTACCAGGGACTCTGAAACTTTCTCTACACAGTTAGCCCAACTCCCTCCATGACAAAATTGCCTCTGGAGTGTGTTTTTAAAGCACATGGGTCCTGTCTGCAAATCGCAGCGGCGCTCTCCTCACTGGAGTGAATCTGGAGGCTGGGGAGGGCGGGCTGTCCGGGGCAGTGTAGGCCCTGCCCCCCCCCCCAAACACTGGCTGTGGGAGGAGCACAGGTCGCACACACCTGGGACACCCGACGGTGCGGGGCGGTGCAGGTGGATGGGAGGGGATGCAAACGAACCGGGAACACGCCCAGCCCCCAGCAGCCCCCTGAACAGACATCCCGACCAGACTCCTACATACAGGTGGTCCTGACGCTTAAAGGCCTTGCTGAAGGTTTTGCACACGTGTCTCCTCTCCTGGCTGTGCGTCAGGTAGTGCTTGCTGAGAGGACTGGCGCTGCTGAACACCTTCCCGCAGAGGCTGCGGTCCAGGAGTGGGTTCTGAGGGGACCTGTGCTGCCGCTTTCCTCTCCTTGTGCTCCCAGACGTGGCCCTGCCTCCTTCGTTAGCCTCTTTGGGCACCTTGAGCACGCCTAGCCCCAGGTCTAGACAGAGGGAGAAAGCACAGGTTATGACATCCGGGGACATCGGAGCCCGGGCCGAAGCACTCTACCACCCTCAGACCAACTTCAGCAGCTGAGTCCAACTCAGGGAGTTGGCCGAGAACCCCAACTTCAGCAGCTTCACTCGCAGAGAAGACCAGGCTTAGCACCAGGTGAGGGGGAGAAGGGACCCTGGTCAAGCCACACCTCCAGGGCGGCACCCAATCTTGAAGCCACACTTGGGGGGTAAGGGAGGGGACAGCAACAGTCTGAGAGCTTCCAGGACAGAGTGACTCGACAGGCAGGACTTCATGACGGTAACATCAACAGCACGCTTGCAAGTGCAATCCAGAAATGCACAATGCAAAATCTTAGAAAAGTTTAAGTCCTTTCTCCCAGCCAATTCCACTCTGGTTTTTTAATTAAGGAAATTAAGGCCGATCTGTACAAATTAACGGAGATCTTGCAGTGAACTGCAAGCGAGTTAACTGCAGCATTGTTTTTCCTGGTGAAATGTGAGAAACCACCTAATAACTGACACGAGGGCAGGTGGGTGACTGCATTCTGGTCTCAATGGTCTATGGCGCAGGCATTTCAGATACAACTGTAGGAGAATATCCATTGACGTGAAAGGATGTTCATGCTGTACCACTAAGTGCCGTGCCACTAACAAGAGGATTGATGAAAAACGGAATGACCTAGTCTTTAAAAGGGAAAAATAAATTTGAATAGAAACAAACAGAATGGGATTGATTGGTAGCATCATGGATCAACTTAATTTTCCTTTCCCTATATATCTGAATTTTCCATGTTTCTCTACTCCTTGGGTAAATGAGTAGTTTTTTTTTATAATTTCATTTTTGATTTTTTTTCTTTGACCCATGAGTTATTTTAGAAGAGTGTTCTTTAGTTTCCAAATACTTGAAGACTTTTTTCTCTTATTTCTTTTACTTATTTATTTATTTTTGGCTGCATTGGGTCTTCATTGCTGTGCATGGGCTTTCTCTAGTTGCGGCGAGTGGGGGCTACTCTTCGTTGCAGTGCGCGGGCTTCTCGTTGCAGTGGCTTCTCTTGTTGCAGAGCATGGGCTCTAGGCGTGCGGGCTTCAGTAGTTGTGGCTTGCGGGCGCTAGAGCGCAGGCTCACTAGTGGCGCATGGGCTTAGTTGCTCCGCGGCATGTGGGATCTTCCCGGACCAGGGCTCGAACCCGTGTCCCCTGCATTGGCAGGCAATTCTTAACCACTGTGCCACCAGGTTTTGATCCATCGCCTGGTCAAGTATCAGTGGGTTTTCCATGCCCTTGGCATAATTATTACTTGTGGAATATTTGCTCTCAAATGCATGTATAGATTACACACTCGTGTCCTGGATTGCCATCCCGGAAAGCATTTAAGAAACATCAGGTTCGGGACTTCCTTGGTGGTGCAGTGGTTGGGAGTCTGCCTGCCGATGCAGGGCCCTGGTCTGGGAAGATCCCACATGTCGCAGAGCAACTAGGCCCGTGAGCCACAACTACGGAGCCTGGGCGTCTGGAGCTTGTGCTCCGCAACGAGAGGCCGTGACGGTGAGAGGTCCGCGCACCGCGATGAAGAGTGGCCCCCGCTCGGCGCAACTAGAGAAAGGCCTCGCAGAGAAACGAAGACCCAACACAGCAAAAAAAAAAAAAAGTTAAAGGGCATTAACAACAAACCAACCAACCAGATATATGGGGGTAGGCGTTTTCCATCCCAGTTACAGAATGAGAAAACTGAGACTCAAACAGGGAAAATGACTTGCCCAAGGTGGCAAAGAAGGAAGAAGAGCTAGGCTGTAAATTCTGGTTCATCTGATGCCACAGTCCTTTCCCCAACCACAGTGCCCGCACCGCTTCCAACTCAACTTCCTCCTCTGCTCCTCCTCCCTCCCCGTTTTGCCAGATGTACTGAGCTGCAACCTGGCCCTTCTGTGAAGCCTCCTGACACCACCGTTTGCCCTGCTCCCCTAGCCAGTCCCTCCGAAGGCAGCACACAGTTACAGACACAATCACGCCTTTAAGCCATCAATCCTCTGAGGTGTCCCTCTTCCTCATCTCAGTTAACAGCATCTACTCAGTTGCTCAAACCCCAACCTGCCCTGCCAACCTCCAACTGTCCTTTTCTTACCAGCTCTCCCTGTGACGTGAGACCCATCAGCAAGTCTGAATCTACTTCGAACATGATCTCTAATCCTTGCGCTTCTGGCCTCTTCACTGCTACTCCAGCCCAGGCCACCATCTCCGCTGAGAGCCTTCCAGCTACTCTCCAGGATTCCCGTCTTGCCGCCCACGGCACCCTCACAGCAGCTAGAGCTTTGCACAGCCTCCCCTGGTTCCCGTGGCAGAGTCTGTGCTTTGCCGCACCGTGGCCTGGAAGTGGGTCTCAGCCTCAGCAGCCTCCTCAGTGTGGCTTCCCACCCCCGCGCCATCCACCTGCCAGCGTCTGCCACTCCCTGTCACTCCCTCGGACTTGGCCCCCTGCTGTACTTTCCTCATGTCGCTTTGTGGTGGACACAAGGTCTGACTCCCCAGTGGCTGTTTCTGCTTCCTCTTCTTTTCCTGGCAAATGGGATTCCAGTTTGGATCGGGTGACAAGAAATTTGAGGGAACACACTGGTTCTCCCCAGTCCTGGAACTGGGGAGAACCAGGGGGGAACACAACTTACGCTTTTGCCCTGGAGACAAATCTTGAGGGTCCGGGATAACGGTGGCCACTTCCCTTTCCACTGCCACGGATCAGTTTAGAAAGAGCACGGGCTACAGTTCTGGCCGAGGAGACGTGAGGGGCGTTCTGTTGGGCGCTGCTACAAGCTTTCCTCACTTTTAAAAAGGGCAACAAGGAAGGGAGGGAGCTGCTCTCTGCCCTGCACCCTCCGAAGGTTTGGGTGCTCCGCGTACAAGAGGGGATTCTTGCTGCTGCTGCGGCAGCCGACTTGCAGACGCTGGCCACTGCTGGCAGGCCTTGACTTCACCGTGGAGCCACTGGCACCACCACGTGTCCTGAGAGCTTAAACCTACGCCGACTCCTCTGTTATTACGGCCCAAAGCATACGCACTATAGATATCTAAACTCACCTTTTTGCTGCTTTATCACTCCTACCTTCCCGCTCCTAAAATGTAAGCTCTGTGAGGGGAGGGGCCTGTCCCTCCATCACTATGTCCCCATCACGTGGACTGGGCATTGTCTGGCACAGCTACAGCAGGTGCTTGATGAATGCTGGCTGCATTCATGCATGAGGGTCCTCCAGGGCAGGGACTCAGTCACTGTGGCTTCTGGGAGCGGCAGGGGCTCAAAAGCCTTCGCTGGATCAACAGGCAGGGAAGCCAGAAGACAGCTTCTTAAGAAACAAATTTAATACTATATACAAGGGAAAACGTACAGAAACAACAAAGGAGACGCAACGGGGCTGGAGGTGCCCATCCCAACTAGCTGCCCACGCAGAGGGCCGATGCCAGCCCCTAGCTCGCCCTCCTCCTCCTACAGTTGGAAGGGCTCCACGGGCCACCTTGCCCTGGCGGTGGGATCCACGTGGTCCTGAAGCCGGTGCCACTTCATGTGGGCATTCCGACCCTTGATCTTGCCAAACACCCTGAGGAGGCACCAGAGGACACAGGGGTCAGAGCAGGGGGAGGCGGGTAGCCCTGAGGGGGGCACCCCAGAGGGCTGAGGGCAGGCAGTGTGGGAGCATCCAGGGAAAGGGCGGTACCTCTCACACTCCCGGCAGGGAAAGAAGCCCTGGCCCTTGCTGCTCCCCGGCAGCTCAGGGGTCCGCTTCGAGCCGGTGTTTGGGCTGGAGTTGGGGATGGACTCCCTCCTGTAACTCTCAGTAGTCCTCGGTAATTCGGGGGTTGGACGGTGGCTGGGTTTCCTCCGAGGGCTACGAGTGACCTGCACAGGGGGCAGAGGTGATGAAAGGGTGCTGACCGCCCCGCCGCCCTTCTAAGGGAGAAGCAGGTGTCCAGAGCGTCCAGACGTCGCGGGGTGCACCCCCCCACCGCCAGCCAGCTTGGATGGGCACCGGGCATCCAGATCCGTGCTGAACTCCTGAAGCCCTATCCCGAGACCCTCTACCTTCGCTTCTGTCCTGTCTGCTTCACCCAGCTCTCTCTTGACCCTCTTTTCCGGCACTGGGGCTCGGCCGCAGTCAAACTTGTTCATTTTCTTCTGCATGTAGTAGAACTCGACACACTGGGCTACTGTTTTTGTCTGGACCTAGTGGAGGAAGACAGAAACCGGCTAAGGACAGTGCCTCAGGAGTAGCAGTGAGTATGGCCTTGACGCCCTAAATCCCCTCCCCATGGGGCCAGCCGCCACTTTTTGAAAGCCCTCCTGAAACGTTTCTCCCCTACGGCTTGGTATGCTCCACTGCTACGGGGGACAGAGAATCACAAAGTCCTCCTGGGGATGAAGGAGTTCAGAGAGAAGCCACCAGAGTCAACACCATCTAAGCTCTGCACGCTCTGAGCAACAAGGCTGGCCCAAGAAGGCTTCTCTCCAGGAAAACGCACACACGGTACACACGAGGACGCTCACTGTGACATCATGTGGAGCCACATGTCTACCGACTGGGACTAATTAAACCAGAGTGTCCTTACGTGGTGGATACCTCATAGCCTTATGTGACAGCTAGGCAGAGCCCTCCAAAAAACTGAAGAGGAAGGAATACTTCCCAACTCAGTCCGTAAGTTCAACATTTCTCTGATACCAAAGCCAGACAAAGATATTACAAGGAAAGAAGCCTACAGACCAATGTCCCTCATGAACATAGATGAAAATTTTTAAACAAAACTTTAACGAACAGAATCCAACAATATATATATGTGTATATATATATACGTGTATATATGTGTGTATATATATATATATATATGTATATATGTATATATATATATAAAGGACAATATACCATGACTACGTGGAGCTCATCCCAGAAACGTGAGGTTGGTTTAACAATCGAAAATCAATGTAATTCATCATATTAAACTTAAAAAAGAGAAATCATATGAGCATCTTGATAGGTGCAGAAAAAGCATTTGATACAATCCAATGTCCATTCCTGATGGAAACTCTCAGCACAATAGGAATAGAAGGAACTTCTCTTCAACCTGATAAATGAGACCTACAAAATCCCTACAGCTAACGGTGGAGTGGTTTCCCCTCAAATATCATGAACAACACAAGGATTTCCACTCTCACCACTTCTACTCAATACTGTACTGGTGGTTCTAGAGTGCAAAAAGGCAAGAAAAAAAGTAAAGGCATCCAGGTTGGAAAGGAAGAAAGAAAAGTGTCTTTATTTGCAGATGATGTGACTGTCTATGTAGAAAATTCAGTGGAATCCACAAAAAAGTTACCAAAACTAGTAAGTTAGTTTGGCAACATTTCAGAACACAAGATCCATATAAAAAGCAATTTTATTTCTATACATACTAGCAACAAACCATTGGAAACCGAAATAAAAAAGAACTATATAACATCATAAAAAACACAAGTACTGGGCTTCCCTGGTGGCGCAGTGGTTGAGAGTCCGCCTGCCGATGCAAGGGACACGAGTTCGTGCAATGGTCCTGGAGGGATCCCACGTGCCATGGAGCGGTGGGGCCCGTGAGCCATGGCCGCTGGGACTGCGCGTCCGGAGCCTGTGCTCCGCGGCGGGAGAGGCCACAATGGTGAGAGGCCCGCATACCGCAAAAAAAAAAAAAAAAAAAAAAAAAAAACAGAAAAAAACCAAGCGCTTAGGAATAAATCTGACAAAAAGTATGCAACAACTGTACACTAAAAACTTCAAAACATTGCTGAAAAATTAAAGATTGAAATAGAGAGATACACCCTGTTCACGAGTCAGAAGACTCAATATTGTTAAGGTAACAACTCTCCCCAGTTGACGTAACGAGTCAAAAACAGTACCAATCAAGTTCCTAGCAGAAATTTTTATTTTGAAATTGTCAAGTTATTTCTAAAATTCATAGGGAATTAAAAAGGATGTAGAATACAAAAAATAACTTTGAAAAAGAATAACAAAGTTGAAGGACTAACATTTTCTAATTTCAAGACTTAGAATAAAGCTACAGTAATAAAGACAGTATGGGAATAGCTTAATAAAAGACAAACAGATCAATGGAACAGAATACAGGGTCCAGAAGTAGATGCATATATATATGGCCAACTGATATTTAACAAAGGTACAAAAGCAACTGAGTGGAGAAAGTATGGTCTTTCCAACAAAAGGTATTGGAATAAATATCCATATGCAAAAATGAACTCACCTCGCACCCCATACAAAAATAAACTTAAAATGGATCATAAATCTAGAAATAAAACCTAAAACTATAAAACCTCCAGAAGAAAACATAGGGGAAAATCTTTGTGACTTTGGGTTAGGCAAAGATTTCTTAGATACAACACGAAAAGCAGTCTATAAAAGAGAAACTAGTAAGTTAGGCTTAAGCAAAATTTACAACTTTTCTTCAAAAGACACTGTTAGAAGACTGACAAATGGCATATTGGGAGAAAATATTTCCAAAGCATATATCTGGATAAAGGACTGGTGTTCAGAACAAAATAAGAACTCCTACAGCTCAATAAAAACACAGACACTCCAATAAAAACAGAGGCAAAAGATATGAACAGACAGCTCACCAGAGAAGGTGCACAGAGAGCAAAAAAACACAAAGATGCTCAGCATCATTAGTCATTAGGAAAATGGAGTCAGATGCGACTGTACACTCATTACAATGGCTAAAATTAAAGAGACTTAGCATACCAAGTGTCGACGAGGGTGTGGAGCAACTGGACCTTTCATAACCTGCTGGTGGGAATGGGAAGTGGTAGAGCCACTTTGGAAAACAGTTTGGCAGTTTCTTAAAAAGTTAAACATACATCTACTATAAGTTACCCTCATTCCCCTCCTAGGTATTTATAATCCCAACTCCGTGTCCGCAAAAAAAAAAAAAAAAAAAAAAAAAACCCAGTACATGTCCGTACAAAGACTTGTATGTAAGTGTGCAGAGCAGCTTTATCTGTAGTCATCAGTAACTGGAAACCACCAACAGGTGGATGATTAAATGAACGGTGGTCCGTCCACACAGTGGTATACTCCTCAACAGTAAAGGGATGAACTATGGGTACACACGACAACATGGATGAATCTCAAAATCATTAGGTTGAGTGTAAGAAGCCAGACAAAGCAGATCACGTGCTGTATGATTATTCCATTTATATAAACCTCTAGAAAATGCAAACTAATTTAGAGTGACAGAAAGTAGACAAGAGTTGACTAGGGACCCGGGTGGCAGGAAGGAAGGGTTGCAAAGGGGCAGGAGGGAACTTTTGGGGGTGAAGGATACTCTCATTATCTCGATCATCGTGGTGGTCTTACAAGTGTATAACTATGTCAAAAACATTAAATCTCACACTTCGATTATGTGCAATTTTGTGTACATCAAGTTAAAAAAAAGAGCAAAATAATCAGCAGGATATTAAGTATATGATGTCATCCTTTTTTTTTTTTTTTTTTTTTTTCTTTTTGCGGTATGTGGGCCTCTCACTGTTGTGGCCTCTCCCGTTGCGGAGCACAGGCTCCGGATGCGCAGGCCCAGCGGCCATGGCTCACGGGCCCAGCCGCTCCGCGGCATATGGGATCCTCCCAGACCGGGGCACGAACCCGTATCCCCTGCATCGGCAGGCGGACTCTTAACCACTGCGCCACCAGGGAGGCCCGATGTCATCCTTTTTTGAGAAAGTGCATATAGGTGTGTAAAATCCGTATGGGCAATAAATACCTGTCAGGTTATCAAATCAGAAGTAGGATTGTGGGGAGGGGTCTGGAGGGCTTTATTTTGAACATGGGATTCATTTCTGTACCGTTTCAGGTTGTTCCAAGCAATGGCATTGTAGTTGTCAACTGTTCACAGCATGAGCAGAGTATCGCCCCTGAAAGGCCCTGCAGTTCTAGCGCCTCGGCCGTGTGAAGGAGCCTTGTCTACACCAGCCTGCCATGTTCGCCTTACCATCTTGTGTATCAAGTAGAAGTCCTTCTTGTAGGCACGGAACGCCTTCTTAAAGAGCCTCTTCTCCATGGAGGTCCAGATGTCCGAACCTATTGGAGAAACAGCCAAGAGGAGGAAGGATGTTTCTCCTTCTGGGACCACAGCCACGGCTGAAGTGCAGACTCCCCTCCTTTTTCAGGCCACCGAGCGCCACTTATATGCCAAGATTTCTGCTAAGCCCCTTACTTGCTTTATCTCACACAATCCTCACAAAAACCTTAGCAGGTAGGGGCGATTACCATCCCCACTTGACAGGTGCAGCAACTTGAGGCTTCCTCTGGTTAAGAGACTTGCCAAGGGCAGGCGTGGGCCCCTGGTTGCCTGACTCCAAGGCTGGAGTGCTCAACTGGGAAACCTGAGCCCACCCCAACCTGGCACCCCCCTTCTGGCCAGGAAGAGCCCACGAGGGAACCAGTGGAAAGGGGAAGGTTGGATCCAACTAGAGAACAGCACCCACTGAGTCCCCCAGAGAGGACGGGCCCTTCTGGGAGGGCAGGTGCAGGCCCCAAGAGAACTCCGGGAGGCACGTGCAGAGCTTGCCATGGAAAGTGACTGGCTCGCAGGGGCCTCAGCCAGGCCAAAACCACGCGGGCAGCCACGCTCGTTACCTGTGTAGTGATAGTTGGCGAGAGGGTGAGTCCGTGGCTTCTGGGGTCCTCTCAGTAACAGGGTCTCCAGGGCAACCTGGAACGAGAGGAGTGGTGGGCAACTCTCTGAGGGAGGGAAGGTGAGGTAGAGGCCCACCTTCATTCTTTCATCCAATCAGAAAATATGTGCAGCCCTCCCTAAAGCCACCCCTACCCCAGGGCGACTCAAAGTGTGGTCGGTCTGTGGACTGGCCACCAGCTGTGAACCACTTGGGACACATTGCCTACAGCACTAAGCGGACTGTTGAGTGCAGCTGACGTTACCTTTTTCATAGCAAGATTTACTTGATGACGAAACAGTGTGTGGACTTATTCTGGCACAAGCTCCTTATTTCTTCAGGGAGCAGCATTTGGAGTGGCACTGCCCCCGCCCTACCCCATGTTATGGTCCTCATAGCACTAATCATTATCTATCACTTGTAAAAAATGTATTTCATGTGTTCACTCTCCTAAAATGTAAGCCCTGCAAAGAGAGGGCATTTGTCTTGCTCAACAGCGTAACCCCGGTCAGGACTCGCTATGCAGTTTGCAGGACCCAGCGCAAAATGGAAACACGGGGCCCTGTGCTCAGAAACTATTAAGAATTTCAAGATGGTGGCAGCAGAGCATTAAACCAAGAATGGGCCCCTGAGCTGGCCCCAGCCTGATACCGTGACATCACCAGGTATCAGGAGGACCCAGTAAATGTGTGCTGATTACTCTGCTGAGCACCCACCACGTGCCAGCCACTGCCTCTCAGCTTGAGAAAAAGCACCATGTAGCCCTGACTCTTGGGTCTCCAACTCGGGTGACGTGACTTCCTCTCCCACTACACACAGTTGGACTTCTTCATTTTCTAAACTTCAGGATTGTGAGGAGGGTCCTTGGAGGAGGCAGAGGCATTTCTGTTGCATCTGAGGTTTGCATACACCATTTTTAATCCAAAAGTTAATGTTCAGTAAATAAACCAGATGAATGCAGGCCCTGAGTTGGTTCTGCTAGGCACCGCCTCCCCAGTGCCGCGCTGAGATGAGGTAACGCTGGAGGAACCCTGGTGCTCTGCTGTCACCCCAGAGCAATAACTGATTGAGCCCGTATGTGTGCATTTCCCCTACGTTCAAAAGGACACCACCAGTCCCAAAGCGACCAGGGAGAAGGGTGGGTGGCCAGCCTTTGGTTCTCGTGAGCTGCAAAGCCCCAAGTAGAAGGCACGTGTCTTGCGCCTAGAGCCCCTGGCCCTAAGAGACCAGGGAGCTTCCCACAGCTCCTCTGAGCCCCCGCCTCGCCTGCACCGCACCTGGATGTTGCCCTGGGCTTCATGCAGGCAGTGCAGAGCGAGCTCCAGGTTGGTGCCCCCGCCCGGCATCACGCTGGAGCAGGCCACGTTGCAGAGCTCGGTCACTGTTTCCAGCAGGCAGCCCGGCAGCGAGAAGGAGAGGAGACACAGAGGGTCAGCAAGTGCCAGAGAGGAAACCTCCCCAACAGCACAGATGGGGTGGGGGGCTCCTGTCACCATCTCCCTCACCTCTCTGTTACAAGCAGGCTGAGGGAAGGGAGCGACAAGGAGGATGGGCAGAAACCCTGCTCCTGGCACCTGCTCTGGATGGCCTGGCCAGCTACTGGGTGAGAGGAGAGGTGGGGCAAGGGACTGCAGCACAGCAAAGCAGTCCTGCGCTGAAGGCCAGCTCTGCCCACCCCACCCCCGCCTGGGGATCACTGCTTCTTGGTCAAGGTGAGAACTGGGAGGAGAAACCCCTTGGACATGGAGGAGGGCTCTCGGGAACCTGGCCCCAAAGTCTCAGTCACCCCTATCCTGCGTCTTCGGGTTGGTCATCACATCTCCCCATGGCTTCCAGACCAGAGTAGCTACATGCTCGTCACTTCCAGCCAGTGATCTGTCCTGGAGCTCTGGGATCTCAGCCTGAAACTGGCTCCCTATGTTGATGTGTCTGAAATGAGGCCACACACACGGACATAAAAGGCATAGGTGTGTGACCAAGATGGGAAATACAAGAGAGATGTGTGGTGAGCCCTGCTCAGCAGGGCTGTGGAACCCACCTTTTGGCCATCTCTCAGACACAGGGAGTGCTCATCAGCCCAGCAGACACGCCACTGGTATTCCAGAGACCTCTTGAGGGATACTTCCTTCCTTCCTCCAATTTGCTTTTTCGCCAGATTTCTGGCTTCAGGCGTTTGGGGTCTAGGACAGGGGAGGTATGTGCTGATACCTGGCATTCTTCTGTATCCAAGGGAACATCCAAGCTACAAAACAGTATCTCACTGCGCCATCACCAATTCTATCTAGAACCCCAGGGTGCTGGGCATTCTGTCTGCAGACATCCAACTATGGTATGTCTGGACAGAAGGAATATTGGGGAAACACCTGGAAAAATCCACCACTTCTCTCCTAGAGAGGTTCTGGGTCTAGACCTGACTTTCCCGTGATGAAGGCTCCCTTGGGAAAAACCGACACTGGAATGCAAGGAGGGTAAAAGCATCCCCACGTTGCAAGGACCCTCAGGTTCTAAGTCTGTTCCAACTCACGGTTCAGTGCTGATCTTGCTGTTGTCCTTCACCACACTGATGCCAAAAGAGCCGTCCATGTGATCTGGAAAACACCCAAAGAAGAGCCTCAAGGAGACTGGCTACAACTGACCCATGAGGCCCTTTTTGCCTGCCTTTCCAGAGCAGCTAAAAGCAGGCTCTTCAAGATTGCATGGTATACACACACTACTGTATATAAAATAGATCATCAACAAGGACCTACTGTATAGCACAGGGAACTATACTCAATGCTCTGTAATAACCTCTATGGGAAAAGAATCTAAAAAACAATAGATATGTGATTATGTATAACAAAATCACTTTGCTGTATACCTGAAACTAACACATTGTAAATCAACTCTAATCCAATATAAAATTGAAAATTGGAAAAAAAAGATTGCATGGTATGGAGTTTCCTCAAAAATTAAAAGTAGGACTACCATATCATGCAGCAAACCCACTTCTGGGTATTCATCCAAAAGAACTGCAGTCAAGACCTCAAAAAGATATCTCAACTCCCATGTTCACTCCAGCACCATTCATAATAGCCAAGATGTGGAAACAACCTAAATGTCCACTGACAGATGAGCACATAAAGGTAATGTGACATCAACATACAATGAAATACCATTTAGCCTTAAAAAGAAATTCTGCAATATGCAACAACATGGATGACCATTGAGGACATTATACTAAGTGACATAAGCCAGTCACAGAAAGAGAAATACTGCATGACTCCACTTATATAACGTATCTAAAGTAGTTGAATTCATATTGATAGAATCAAAGAGTGGAATAGGGGTTACCAGGGGTTGGGGCAGTGGGAAATGGGAGGTTACTAATCAATGGGCATAAAGTTTCAATTAATCAAGCTCTAGAAATCTGCTGTATAACATTGTACCTATAGTCAACAATACTGTATTGCACACTTAAATCTTTGTTAAAAGGGCAGATCACAGATTAACTGTTCACATCACAATAAAATAAAATAAAAAGATTGCATGGAAGTGGGATAAGACTTCTGAAAATGTAGAGTAAGGAACTCGGCAAAACAACAGATTTACTGACAAAAATCATTGAAAAAGGAAAAAAAAGAACAGTAAGCCAAAGTCTCTGCACGTTGTCCTAAAGGCATACAGCATTTTAAGAAATACTCATTCAAGAAAACCTACTAAATCTCGGGAAGAACAGTGAGAGTCTGTGGCACTGGAGCCATGGCCCACCCCCTTACCCACCTAGCCCCCAGCTCTTTGTAACGGAAGCTCTACCCAGGTAGGTGCAGCCAAGGAGATGGGGGCTGCTTCTTCCCCTGGCTCCCATGCTTAAAGAATTAAAGCAAGATAAAATAAAAATTTGTCATCAAAGAGAAAATGCCATCAAGAGATGGAAATTAGTTTTTAAAAAGATACAAATGTGGACTTCCCTGGCGGTCCAGTGGTTAAGACTCCACGCTTCCACTGCAGGGGGCATGGGTGTGATCCCTAGTAGAGGAAGTAAGATCCTGCATGCTGTGCGATGCAGCCAAAAAAAAGAAGAACCAAATGGAAATAGTTCAGGGGTTAAAAAAGTACAATAACCAAAATACGGCTCAACAGTAGATCTGAGCTGGCAGAAGAAACGATCAGCAAACCTGAAGATAGAACAATGGAGACTATGAAATCTGAAGAACAGAGAGAAAAAAATATAGGAAAGTGAAGAGAGCCTCAGAGAAATGTGAGATGTCATTACATGCAACAATATATATGTATTGGGAGTACCAGAAAGAAGGGAGAAAGGGACAGAATATTTAAAGTATTAATGGCTGAAAATTTCCCAACGTTGATGAAAAACAATATGTATATCCAGCAAACTCTACATACTCCAACAAAGATTAAACACAAAGAGCTCTACATCCAGACATAACATAGGCAAAATGTGGAAAGCAAAAATAAAGATAAGATCTTGAAAGCAAAAAGGGAAAAACAATTTGTTACATACAAGGGCACTACAGTAAAATTAACAGCTAACTTTTTAAGAGAAACGATGTAGGTTACAAGGCAGTGGGATAATATATTCAAATTACTGAAAGTAAAAGAGTGTCAACCAAGTATCTTATATTCAGCAAATTATCTTGCAAAAATGAAGGTAAAATAAAGACACTCCCAGATAAATAAAAACTGAGGATACCTGTTGCTGGCAGACCTGCCTTACAAGAAATATTAAAGGTGAAATATTATTCAGCCCGCAAAAAGGAACAAAGTACTGATACATACTGCAACTTGGATGAAACCTAAAAACATCATGCTAACTAAAAGAAGGCATTCATAAAGGACCACATACTGTATGATTCCACTCATATGAAATACGCAGAATAGCCACATCGATAGAGACAAAGTAGATTAGTCGTTACCCACGGCTGGGGATGGGGAGGATGGAAAGGAGGGACTGCTAATAAGTACAGGGCTTCTTTTGGGGATGATGAAAATTTCTGAAAACTGATGGTAGTGATGGTTGCACAGCTCTGTGAATATACTAAAAACCATTGAATTCTATACTTTAAAGGGATGAATTGTATGGTATGTGAATTATATATCCCTAATAAAAATAAATAGTAAAGAAAGTCCTTCAGATTGAAAGCAAATGACATCAGATGGTAACTTGAATCCAAACCAAAAAAAAAAAAAAAAAAAGCGAAGCGCTAGTAAATATGGGTAACTATAAAAATCACTAGGATTACATATTTCTTTTCTTTTTTTAATGGCCTTAAAAATAACTGCATAAAACAATATGTATTGTGGGCCTGTAACATATAGAAATATAATATATGTGACAGTAACTGCACAAGGAGCACAGCTGCATTGGAGTAAAGGAATATCACCTCAGACAGTAACTCAAATCCACAAGAATAAATGAAGAGATCAGAAATGGTAAATAAGAAGGTTAATATAACAACCTCTATAAATCATGCTTGCTTTCCTTTATCCTCTCAGTGTTTTTACACAAAATAAAATTATATAAAGCAATAAACATGACCAGTACGGTATTACTGGGTCTCTCACATATAACAGCAAAAGAGTTAGAAGGAATAGAGCTAGATAGGAGCAGTGTTTCTATATTTCACTGTTAATGAGTTATTACACATCCTAACAGATTCTGATAAGACATATATTTTAAGTCCTAGAGCATCCACTAAGAAATGAATAAGAAACATTGAAAAATTAATGGAATTAAAATGTCACACTAGAAAATACTCACTTAATACAAAAGAAAGCAGGAAAGGAGGAACAGAGGGAGAAAAAGACATGTAACGTATAGAAAATAAAAAGCAAAATGGCAGATGTAAATCCAACCATATCAATATAACATTAAACAAGAATGGATTAAACAAACCAATCAAAAGGCAGAGTTTGTAAGACTGGATAAAAAACACATGATCCACCTAATGGTGTCTAGAGGTAACATGCTTTATTTTCAAAGACACAAATAGGCTGAAAGTAAAAGAAGAGAAAAATATATACCAGGCAAACAACAACCAAAAAAGAGAATGGAGTGGCTATACTAATGTCAGGCACATTAGACTTTAAAACCAAAAATATGAGATAATGAGATAATGATAAAATTAGAGATAATGATAAAATTATTGTAATAATGACAAATGATGTCACAATCACATCCTAATGATAAAAGGTCAAGCCATGAGGAAGATGTGACAATTACAAACATATACACACCTACAAACAGACCCCCAAAATACACCAAGCAACAAACGACAGAACTGAAGGATGAAATAAACCATTAAAAAATAATAGTTGGAGATTTCAATACTTTCAACAGTGGATAGGGCAACTAGGCAGAAGATCAACAAGGAAATCGAAACTAACTAGACAAAACAGACAAAATACAGCATTCCACCAAACATCAGTAGAATACATTCTTCTCAAATTCACATGGAACATTCTTCAAGACAGACCGGATTCTAGCCCATATAACATGCCTCAATAAATTTTAAATTTTAAAATAAATTTAAGGGAATTCCCTGGCGGTCCAGTCATTAGGACTCCACGCTTCCGCTGCAGGGGGCATGGGTTCGACCCCTGGTGGGGGAACTAAGATCCTGCAAACCGCACAGCACAGCCAAAATAAATAAATTAATTAATTAAATTAATTAAATTGAAAAAGAAACAACGTATGTACTCTGACCAAAAGAGAATTAGATTACAAATCAATAAAAGGCAGCAATTTGGAAAATTCACAAATATGTGAAAATTAAGCAACACACTCTTTAACAGTCAGTGTATTAAACAGGAAGTGGAATGATAAATTAGAAAATACTTTAGCTGAATGAATATAAAAACACAACATAGGGCCTCCCTGGTGGCGCAGTGGTTGAGCGTCCGCCTGCCGATGCAGGGGATACGGGTTCGTGCCCCGGTCTGGAAGGATCCCATATGCCGCGGAGCGCTGGGCCCGTGAGCCGTGGCCGCTGGGCCTGAGCATACGGAGCCTGCGCATCCGGGGCCTGTGCTCCGCAACGGGGGAGGCCGCAACAGTGAGAGGCCCGCATACCACAAAAAGAAAAAAAAAAAAAAAAAAAAAAACATACTAAAACTTACAAAATGTAGCTAAAGCAATGTTCAGAAGGAAATCTATAGCTGTAAAATATCTGTATTAAAAAAGAAGAAACATCTCAAATCATTTATGGTCAACTGACTTTCCACAAAGGTAGCAAGACAGGGCTTCCCTGGTGGCGCAGTGGTTGAGAGTCTGCCTGCCGATGCAGGGGACATGGGTTCGTGCCCCGGTCTGGGAAGATCTCACATGCCGCGGAGCGGCTGGGCCCGTGAGCCATGGCTGCTGAGCCTGAGTATCCGGAGCCTGTGCTCCACAACGGGTGAGGCCACAAACAGTGAGAGGCCCACGTACCACAAAACAAACAAACAAACAAACACCTCACAATGAGCTACCGCTTCACACCCACTAGGATGGGTGTAATAAAAAAGACAGCTAAGAAGTGTGAGCAAGGATGTGGAGAAACTGCAACTTTCATACAATGCTGGTGGAAATTTAATATGACCCGGCCATTTTGCAAAGCAGTCTGGCAGTTCCTTAAATGGTTAGACATAGTTACCCTTTGACCCAGCAATTCCACTCTGAGTTATATACCCAAGAGAAATGAGGACTTATGTCCAACAAAAACTTACACATAAATGTTCTTAACAGCACTGTTTGCAACAGCCAAAGGACACAAACAACCCAAATGCTCGTCAACTGATGAATGGATAAATAAAATGTTGTCTATCCAGAGAATTCAATATCATTCATCCATAAAAAGAAATGAAGCACTGATGCATACTACAACATGAAACTTGACAACATTATTCTAAGTGAACAAACTAGACACAGAATGTCACGTATTTGATGATTCCAATTACATGAAATGTCCAGAATAGGGAGACCCGTAGAAAAAGTAGGTTGGTAGACTGGTGGTTGCCCAGGGCTGAGGAGTTGGGGGCTACAGGGCCTGTGTGTCACCGCTCGTGGATATAATCTTCTGGGGTGATGAAAATGCTCTAGAATTAGATTGTGGGATGGGTGTACAATCCTAAGAATACACTAAAAAATCACTGTACGCTTTAAATGGGTGATTCATATGGCATGTGAATTATACCTCAATAAAGCTGTTTAAACAATTACTCGAAAGGGCAGGCAGAAGGGTGCTTAGGCTAAATGGCGTCTATTTTCTTTCTGGCTACAAAGTCATAAGCACCTAGAAGGCTGCTGGTCCCAGATGGTCCTGGGATAGTTCTGAACAGCAACGGGACCCCCAGAGCAGACCCAGGCGTAGGCCAGAGAGAATGGCTGGACCAAATTCTACAGGGGGCGGGGGTCTGGCCCCCCGCAGGCCCATCATGGGGCGATCAAGCTCACTCACCAAGCATGGCGCTGATGAGCCTGTCGGGACGGGCCCGGGCAGATGTGGAACAGAGAGTGTTGAAATACAGCCCAGAGCCCTCCCGGATGGGGCTGAGCATCGGGGGCGGTGTGTAGGGAGGTCACTGGGACAGTCCCTTCAGGAGGTGGTCCATCAGGAACACGGGCGAGCGCAGGCAGCTCTGGCGGCATCCTCCCGGGCCCGGCTCCCCAGACATGGAGGGCGGAGGAGGGATGAGCAGTGCCTTGGGCCGTGGGAGCTTCTTCCGCTTCCTGTGTTGGCTGCTCTCCTTGCTGTCTCTCTCTTCCCCGTCCTTCTCCTGTCCCTGGAGAAGAAGAGACTTCAGAACCACGGGGGTCACCTGAGGCCACCGGCCCCAAAGCTCAGACCTCAAGATGGCCTGAGAGTGGGAAAGGGTACTGACCAGCCAAATGCACACCCAGCATGGCCATGCCCAGAGTCCTCAGCGCAGGAAGCCGGGCAGGGCCACCACGCCTGAGCCAGACTCCAGACCCTAAGCCGGGCGACATTTGACGCTGGGGCCTTCTCAGGCACCCACCCCCACCCCAAGGAGAGGCCCTCACTCAGACCATTTTGGAAACTCATATCCGTTGTTAAAGTGACTGGCACTTAAAGTGTGGGGGCCAGACGGATGCAACAGCATGACAAAAGGAAAACCTGTTGCCCTCAAAATGACAGCAGCTCCTGGGAGACAAACAGTGGGCTCCATGCACCCTGTACCCGAGTCCAGCATGGACTTCTCCAGGTGGGGTCTTCCAGCACAGGCTGAAGAGACGACGGCTTGAGCTTGCTACACTCTCTCTTACCTCCACGCAATCTCCCCTCCTCTCTGCCCATCTTACCCCTCCTCATCCTCCGGCTCTCAGCTGCAACGCCCCCTTCCTCAGGCAGGGTCTCTGGTGCCCTCGGGGCTCCCACAGCTCCCTCTCCCAGCCCGGCCCGTTCTGGGTCGTCAGTGTCCGGGGATGGGTCTATCTACTCCGCTGGGCTGGGAGCCCCAGGAGACGGGGGCAGGCCTGTTGTGGTCGCTGCAGTGTCCCCAGCCCTGCCCAGCACAGGGCCAGACACAAAGGAAGTTCACTGGAGGTTGAATGGATGAATGAACACGCAAATCAAGCTCTTCTGGAGTCAGGATTTGGGGGCTTTTCTCACAGCTCCCACTGGCAGCTGGAAAGCAGCTGGAAGGAAGTGCACCCACCTTGCTCCCCAGGGGATGGTTCGCTGGAGCCACTGGCACCGAAACAGGGACCACCAAAGGGGCGGCGGTCATGTTGTCCAAGGACTTCCTGCCTCCCGGGGAACTCTGCCTGTGCCCTTCTGGCCTCAGCACCTGTCTTTGTGGCTTGCAAAACTCCATGCCACACACCTACACACAGAGAAGAGCCAGCCCTTTAAGAGACACAGTACATAGGGAGCAAGGGGCCCCTCCAGAGCAGCACAGCCCTGACTCCCGGCCCCCAGCCAGGCTCCCTGCAGGAGGACGGCTCCATCCTGAGATGAATGGCAGCTTCGCGCCCCTTCACCTGCGGCTCCTGCTTCCCTCGAGGTGACGGCCACTGGTCGCTGTGAAAACACATGTGGCTGCTCAGCCCTCTCTCTGTATAAAACATCTGGCTGCAATTCTTGCAGACGTAAGTGCTCCTTGGCTCTGCCCAGTCTGTGGGACCACCACTGTGCTGGTTCCTGTGGGGAAGAAAGGGAGAATGGGACTCCGTCCCCAAACACTGATCCTCTGACAGACAGCTTTGTACGAACCCTAAAGAAATGGACATGATGCCCCCGATTCTCCGTGGCCTGGTGCTCACCCCTTCAGGAGTGAAGCATCCAGAGCTCGCTCACCCAGGGCCAGCACATCAAAGCCACCAGAGTTCTCCCGAGGGGCTTCGGAACTTACCAGCCACCCGCCATGTTCTCCTCCTTCATCGGGTGGGGGAGCTGGTAGATATTTCCACCCTGAAGACGAAAATACATCTGAGCCAACATATCAGAAATGAGATGCAAGAGTGAAAACTATAAGACTTGGAAGAAAACACAGGTATAATTCTTGGTGACCCTGGAGTAAGCAGTGGTTTCTTGGATGACTCCAAAACCAAACAAAAGACAGACGTATTGGACTTCATCAAAACTTACAACTTCTGTGCTTCAAAGGACATCATCAAGAAGTGAAAAGACAGAATAAGAGAAAAAAGTTGCAAATCATGTATCTCATAAGGGACTATGTATATTTCTGTATCAGTGATACATAATGAACTCTCACAGCTCAAAAATAAAATCACAACCCAACTTAAAAATGGGCAAAGGGTCTGAATAGACACTTACCCAAAGAGGATATACAAATGGCCATTAAAAGATGCTCAGGGGCCTCCCTGGTGGCGCAAGTGGTTGAGAGTCCGCCTGCCGATGCAGGGGATACGGATTCGTGCCCCGGTCTGGGAGGATCCCATATGCCGCGGAGCGGCTGGGCCCGTGAGCCATGGCCGCTGAGCCTGCGCGTCCGGAGCCTGTGCTCCGCAGCGGGGGAGGCCACAACAGTGAGAGGCCCGCATACCGAAAAAAAAAGAAAAAAAAAAAAAAGATGCTCAGGATTATTAGCCATCGGGGAAATGCAAATTAAACTATAATGAGATTATCATTTCCCACCCACTAAGGTGAACCAACTGGACAAGAACAAGTGTTGGTGAGGATGCAGAGAAACTGCAGGCCTCATACACTCTGGGTAGGGATATAAAACAGCACAGCTTTTTGGGAAAGTCTGGCACTTCCTCCAATAGAATTACCCTAGAGCCCAGCAATTCCCCTCCAAGGTATTTCCCAAGAGAAATGAAAACATATGTCTAAACAATAATCTGTACACAAATGTTCAGAGCACCGTTATCACAATGGCCAAGAAGGGAAAACAACCCAAATATCTATCATCTGATGAATGGATAAATAAAATATGGTGTTTCCATACAATGCACAAGTTACCAGCGATAAAAAGGAGTGAAGTTCTGACCCGTGCTACAGCACAGAGGAACTCTGAGAACATCAGGTTAAGTGAAAGAAGCAAAAGACACAAAAGGCCACGCAGCGTTAGGATTCCCGTCACATGAAGTGTCCAGAATAGGCAAATCCATGGAGACAGAAAGTAGATGCATGGTTGCCAGGGGCTGGGAGGGATGGAGAGATTGCGGGTGACAACCAACGGTGTGGGGTTTCTTTTTGCGGTGATGAAAGTGTATTGGCAAAGAGTGGCGATGCGAGCACGACCTCGTAAACAAACTAAAAACTACTGGATGGTGCACTTCAAGATGGCCAATTAGATGGCACGTGAATATTAAAGCTGTGGAAAAAAAAAAAAGAGGAGGAGGTAGCTGTGGTGCGACAGGAAGGATGCTGGACCTCGGAACATCACGAAGAGACGTGGCCAAGCTCTCTGCGCCCAGGACCTCGTGGGCACGATGTGGGAGGACCCAAGCTGCTCCAAAAGGGCGGACCAGTGCCAGGCCTGCAGTAGGGGCCAAGTCGGACTTGTGGACCTGTGATTCACAACCAGAATAGACACAGCATTTCACGTACAAATATCAAGGGTAAAGGAGCTCTGCCTTTACATTCTCTGAAGAAGTGAAGGAGGCAAATCCAAAAGGAAGTGAGAGGCAGAAAGAAAGCAAATAGAAAAAGCTTAGTGAAGAAACATGATGCAAAGTGTCTCTGACAACTCTAAAGCCCTGTTCTGTTGTGTGTGTGTGTGTTGCAGGGTGGAGGGTGATGGGAGGAACCATCCCTTCTCTGGAACTTCATTCGCCCCTCTGTAAACAAACTGCATCTGAGGATTTGCTGAGGTTAAATACAGTGCCTGGACAAGTCAGAAACACGGACACAGGTAAGGACGAGACTCTGCCCCCCGCATGGTCAGGTCCCGTGAGAGGGCCCTGGTACATGGATCCTGTTGAGTATCATCAGCTTGGACTTGGAGTCCCAGTGGGGATCCGCTGGAGGCCCGGCCAATGACGAGAAGGAGGCCATGGCTACCTGGCTTGGAGAAGCTGCACAGCAAATATCCATTTTCACTTTCTCCTTCCGGAAGTGCTGGACCCCGGAGTTGCCAGAGAAGAGCCTGTAGCCTCCGCCCCAGGAGCAGGCCGGGCCCTCTCCACCTTTTGTGGCCCCGGAAGCCGTGCCATTCTCAGCCTGGGCCTGCTTCCCTGGGAGGTGGGCTCTGGATGGCTCCTCCCCTCCTAACTGGGTCTGATGCAGGCCCCGAGGGAGAAGATGTCCCTAGGTCCAAGGTCCCTTTCGAGGATCGCAACTGCTTGGCCAGAGAGGAGATGTCTGGGTTTCCAGGAGGGTCCAGGGACGCCGCCGTGGGGGCAGGTGGAGCAGCAGCCACTTTTGGTCTTCCCTTTGGGTCCTGGCTCACGCTGCTGGGGGAGGGCTCTGTGGGTAAAGCGGGTGTGGATTTTCTCCTGCGGGCTAGGGATCCCTCTGGATCAGGGTTCACGGGGCCAGCATGGAGAGAGTCAACAGTGGGTGCCACAGGTGGGGGTTGCTGTGGCCACGGCCCCTGCAGTGACTTCAGGGCAACTTGCTTGCCGTCGGGTGTGGGAAGCTGGGAGGAGGCGGCGGCCACCTGGGTGTGGGAGAAGATCCGCTGGGACTTGGTGATCATCTGGAACACCTGCATCTGCTCGTGGCTCACCAGAGACTCCTGAGCCTTCAGGACCAGCTGCTGGAAGAGCGGTGTGGCATCCGACGGGAGGCCGCTGGACTTCTGGCCGTCCTGGGGGCCAGGCTCACCAGGGTTCTGCCACGAGGAGGAGTCGCAGTCGCACTTGCTCTTCTTGGAAGCCCAGGAGTCGTCTTCCCCGCTGGTGCTGACATATCTGGGGTCGCCCGAGGCCTCCCCCTGGGCCTTCAGGAGCGTGGGAGGGAAAGACGGCGTGTCCTCCAGACCGGTGCACTGGCTGGGTGAGGGCTCCCCAGCAGGGGAGTCGCTGCTGAGCCCGGGGCCCGGCTCGGAGCCCTCCCGGGACGGCACTGCAGAGGGCTTGTGGACGACAAACATACTGTTTCCTTTGCTCTTAGGGCAGCCCGACAGGTTTCAGAGCCACTGGAAACTGTGGCTTGATGGCTGGGAACTGGCGGGGACAGTCTGGCCATGGAACAGAGGCAGGCAGGCGGACAGGGAGCGCCCTCGGGCCAGCCCTCCAGGGATGATGGGGGCTGGAGCAGCGGCAGCTCCGGCTCGGCTGGGTCGGGGCCGCTGTTCTCCGCTGCCCGTGAGTGGACGGCTGTGAACACGTCCGTGCCTGGCTCCTTCCGTGGGGGCCGGGGATCCTCGGGAACACCTCAGTGCCCAGGGCTCCTGGGGCCGCCGGGGTGCTGGCTGGGCCGCAGGAGGAGGACCCTGATGAGGGCAGGGAGGAGGAACAGGCCGTGATCCTCCCTTCGCCGCTGTCTGAAGGCCCTCCCAGGGCTGGCCCGGGAGAAGGGATCTTCTGGCAGATGATGCTGCTCACGATACAGCGCAGGAGGTCTCGGTTGGACAAGAGGGAGATGGGGGATGGGGCTTCCGGGGGCACCAGGGACCACAGGCTCGCGGGTGCGGGCTGGCAGGTCACCTCGTGCACACGGGGTGAGTTCCCGCAGGGCTCCTCCTCCGGAGGGGCCTCCTTGAGGATGCACAGGCCGTGCTGGACCTCGTAGTGCTGGCGCACGGAGCGGTAGTCGCTGCAGCTCTTGCTGCAGCCCTGCTCAATGCACACAAAGGGCTTGGACTTCTGGTGGGTGAGCGTGTGCCCAGTCCTGGAATCACATGAGGAGAAAGTTAGTGGGTGTCTCGGCGTGGGTCACCCACTGCAGGAACCCAGGCGTGTCCCCAGGGGGCAGCAGCATCGCAACTCGGAAACTGTGCTCAGACCCTATGAGGAAAGACCCCTGCTACGGCCAAAGCCCTCTGGAAGGGGGAGCTCTTGCCCTCACCCCTAAGCAAACCCCTAATCTGAGATTAAAAACATCAGTGGGAGTCAAGTCAGAGTTCCCCAAAGTGGGTTCCTAAGGAACACCAGGCTCCAGAGTTGCTCCCTGAGGACTTGGGCTCAGCTGGCAAATAAGTTTGGGAAAAACACTCTTTACTTCTTGGAGGTTCCTAGGAGCAAACTGAAAAGCCACAGAGCAGATAAAGAGAGATCTGTTGAACTTTCCATGTCTCTCAAACTTATTTGCCCACAAAACCATGTTTTTAAAATAGACCCTTTTAGCATCCCCGAGAAGCAGAGAACCAGAGTTCTGAGAACAAACTTAAGGAAACGCTAACTTGGGGATGATCCTTCCTTGAACAAAGGAGTCTTTGCCTTCCCACAGGAGTCCTCTAGACAGCGACCTGGGAGCCCCACAGCAACAACAACAAAAAGCCAAATGCACCTATAATTTCTGCAAATATAAAAGAATGCAAGTATGTATTATATTTACATCATACTTATACCTGCATTAATATATTATAAATATAAACAAATGGGTAAATCACCCTCTGGGTTCCCAACAATCCTACTCCGGATGGTTCTAATCAATTGGACCCAGTAAATAACGAAACCCTTTCCCAAACGTGGACCCTTGGCCTCCATCTGAGGGAAGCAGCAGAGAGGGCATCCGGAGACCCACTTTCTAGCCCTAACTGTTACCAGCTTGTGACAGGAGTAAATCATTTCCCATCCTTAATGGCGAGAGGGGAGAGGATACAATGAAAGCGGGATTCATCGAAGCCTCAGTAAAGGCTGGGCGAGCTGTAAACATGCAAGGGATCGTCCTCTCCCACTTACGAGTCTCTCAGTTTGAAAGTCTGTCTCTTCTCCCTCGGCAGCAAGAAAAGCTTATCATTTCTAAGACATGAAGAACAAACGGAATTCTGCTCCTCTTACACTGAGCTTGCTTTTTAAAGTCAAATTTTGAAAAAAAAATCGAGTTAATAAAAGGGGGAATTGAAACAGGAAAAAAGAGAGTGAACACTGCATTGCCATGTTCTAGAAACAGGCATTTCAGAACCCCTCACGCCCTGGTGTTATCCCAACATATATTCCTCATGGAGTGCATATCTGTTCTGCTCAGACACCTACCAGGGACTCTGAAACTTTCTCTACGCAGTTAGCCCAACTCCCTCCATGACAAAATTGCCTCTGGAGTGTGTTTTTAAAGCACATGGGTCCTGTCTGCAAATCGCAGCGGCGCTCTCCTCACTGGAGTGAATCTGGAGGCTGGGGAGGGCGGGCTGTCCGGGGCAGTGTAGGCCCTGCCCCCCGCCCCCACCAAACACTGGCCGTGGGAGGAGCACAGGTCGCACACACCTGGGACACCCGACGGTGCGGGGCGGTGCAGGTGGATGGGAGGGGATGCAAAAGAACCGGGAACACGCCCAGCCCCCAGCAGCCCCCTGAACAGACATCCCGACCAGACTCCTACATACAGGTGGTCCTGACGCTTAAAGGCCTTGCTGCAGATTTTGCACACGTGTCTCCTCTCCTGGCTGTGCGTCAGGTAGTGCTTGCTGAGAGGACTGGCACTGCTGAACACCTTCCCGCAGAGGCTGCGGTCCAGGAGTGGGTTCTGAGGGGACCTGTGCTGCCGCTTTCCTCTCCTTGTGCTCCCAGACGTGGCCCTGCCTCCTTCGTTAGCCTCTTTGGGCACCTTGAGCACGCCTAGCCCCAGGTCTAGACAGAGGGAGAAAGCACAGGTTATGACATCCGGGGACATCGGAGCCCGGGCCGAAGCACTCTACCACCCTCAGACCAACTTCAGCAGCTGAGTCCAACTCAGGGAGTTGGCCGAGAACCCCAACTTCAGCAGCTTCACTCGCAGAGAAGACCAGGCTTAGCACCAGGTGAGGGGGAGAAGGGACCCTGGTCAAGCCACACCTCCAGGGCGGCACCCAATCTTGAAGCCACACTTGGGGGGTAAGGGAGGGGACAGCAACAGTCTGAGAGCTTCCAGGACAGAGTGACTCGACAGGCAGGACTTCATGACGGTAACATCAACAGCACACTTGCAAGTGCAATCCAGAAATGCACAATGCAAAATCTTAGAAAAGTTTAAGTCCTTTCTCCCAGCCAATTCCACTCTGGTTTTTTAATTAAGGAAATTAAGGCCGATCTGTACAAATTAACGGAGATCTTGCAGTGAACTGCAAGCGAGTTAACTGCAGCATTGTTTTTCCTGGTGAAATGTGAGAAACCACCTAATAACTGACACGAGGGCAGGTGGGTGACTGCATTCTGGTCTCAATGGTCTATGGCGCAGGCATTTCAGATACAACTGTAGGAAAACATCCGATGACGTGAAAGGATGTTCATGCCATACCACTAAGTGCTGTGCCACTAACAAGAGGATTGCTGAAAAACGGAATGATCTAGTCTTTAGAAGGGACAAATAAATTTGAATAGAAACAAACAGAATGGGATTGATTGGTAGGATCATGGATCAACTTAATTTTCCTTTTCCTGTCTATCTGAATTTTCCATGTTTATGTACTTCTTGGGTAAATGATAAAAGGTATTTCCACGAATCACCTCATCAGAGGAACAGGTGAAGAGGCTGGGAATGTCCATGTGGGAGAGGGAGATGTCTTCAAGTAGCTGAAGGGCCAGGATGTGGAGGAGGGAGCACACTGCTTCTGTCTTGCTACAAGGGGCAGAGCTAGATTTGATGAATAAAAGGTAAAGAGAGGGACTTCCCTGGTGGCGCAGTGATTAAGAATCCGCCTGCCAATGCAAGGGACATGGGGTCCGGCCCTGGTCCAGGAAGATCCCACATGCTGCGGAGCAGCAAAGCCCATGCGCCACAACTACTGAGCCTGCGCTCTAGAGCCCACGAGCCACAACTACTGAAGCCCACGCACCCAGAGCCCGTGCTCCGCAACAAGAGAAGCCACCTCAATGACAAGCCCGTGAACCGCAACGAAAAGTAGCCCCCGCTTGCTGCAACTAGGGAAAGCCCACATGCAGCAACGAAGACCCAATGCAGCCAAAAATAAATAAATAAATTTATATAAAAAAGATGTGTAAAAAAAAAGTATAGGGAAGCTGATTTGAAATCACTAGAGACGTAAGGACAGTGGATACAAGACCTAAGAACTCTGCAGGCTTGCTGCTGTGTTCCTAGCTCCCGGGATTCCCATTCCTATACTCATAGGCACACAGTAACTGTTGGATGAATGAATCATGGAAGATTTTTCTACCCCTTAAGATGGATTAGACTGCCTCACATGATAGCAAGTTTAAAAACTGCCCTTCATCTAGGATGCAGCAGAGGCTGGACCCAAGAATCCAACAGGTCAGGGCGTGCATACTGCACTAAAGGACCCCAAATGCTAATTCTCTGTGGCTGAGATGTAGCTTGAGAGACACAGCAGAAAGAACCTCGACTCTCATCCCAACTCTGTCTCTGGCCATTTGTCACTTAACCTGTCTGGTCTACACCTTCTTCATATGAAAAGCTGCTGTGTTGAGTGGTCGAATGATTCTAACAGTTTAAATGAGGGAAAACAGGACTCCCATGTGGGAAAGTCCTTGCCTTGATAACTTACTTTTTTTTTTTTTTTTTTGTGGTACGCGGGCCTCTCACTGTTGTGGCCTCTCCCGCCGCGGAGCACAGGCTCCGGACGTGCAGGCCCAGCGGCCATGGCCCACAGGCCCAGCCGCTCCGCGGCATATGGGACCTTCCCGGCCCGGGGCACGAACCCGTATCCTGCTGGAAGATCCTAAAAGGAAACAAATCTGGGTCCCCTAAAGGGAGGGGGTCTCTTCAGAAGGAAAGGAGATTTTAGCACCAGGGGCCTAGAAAGCAGAGGGCGAATGCAAGGCCGACATGCAGAAAGTGCGGAGGTCGCGTAGGGCCCGCGGCATGAGCTGGGGAGCTGTGAGGGGGCAGTTGGGACCTCGGGGGCGGGGCGGGATAGGAAAGAAAAGTCGGCCCGGGCCTCTAAGGAGAGTCTTCTCCAAGGGGCAAGGGGCTGCGGGGATGCAGAAGGTGCGTGACGCGGTGCGAGGGGCACCCGCCGCGCCTGCTGCGCCCCTCGAAAGGGAGATTGGGCCCCCCTGAAGAAGAAATATAAACGAATTCGATTTTAAAAGGGGAGAGGGGTTGAAGAATGAGGAAGGGGCGGGAAAGGACGGGGTAGGGAGGAAGGGGAGGGGGGCAGGGGCAGGGGCAGCAGCAACCGGGTTTTACCTGACCCTGGGGTCTCGCGGGCCGGGCCTCGTGCCTTGCGGGCCTGCCGGCAGCCGCCGCCTCCCCTGCGCCGCCCGCCGGCCGGCCAGCCTGCCGGCCGGGCGCGCACGCGCAGCCGGGCCCGCTCCTGCGGCTGTCCGCTCACCCACAGCGCAGGCGCGCGTGCGTGGCCGCTGGCCGCCTCGCAGCGCCCGAGCTTCCGGCGCGTGTCGCCCGGCCGCGCATGCTCTGAGGCTATTAGGCCGCCGCCGAGGGGCGGGGCCACGCGGGGGGCGGGTCTTGGCGTGGTCAGGTGACCAGTGGCGGGCGGGAAAGGAGGCGGTTGGTCGCCATTTTGGAAGGAGGGCGGTTGAAGGCGGGAGAGTGTGAAGGGGCAGCGGGAAAGGAGCTGCGGGGGGAGGGGCCGGCACCCCACGACCCACACACCGAGGCCGAGAGTCGGGCAGCTCCGGCCATTGTTCCTTGAGAGCGTCGTTCGGACGCAGCATGGGGAGCTGCGGCTCCCCGCGGGCCGCTCTGAGCTGCAGCCTCCCGCGATGCAGGGGAGGGGGTTGAGAGTAGGGGCCGCCCTCGCATTGTCGTGGGGCCTAGCGAGGCAGTCCCCCGTGCTCCCGAGGGGCCACCGAGGCCTTCCTGGCCGTGGGTTGGGAAGATGTGGGGCTGCAGAAGCACAAAGCGGGACGCGATCTGCTCCGCCTTTCTTTAAGCAAACCCTGAACCACCTGTGGGTCCGGCTATGTCCTGAGCTGTGCCGCCGGACAGAAGGAAACCGGGAAGAGCAATGGCCCGGGGTGGAAGGTGGGGGCGTGCTGATCGGCCAAGAAGTCTGAACCGTGGAACGACTTAGAAGGGGAGTTCATTCCTTAGAAATTGCGCCCTGAAAACCTATGGAGACAGCAGATTTGTGGTTGCCTGGGGGCGGGAATGGGTATCGACTAGTAAACAAACTCGAGGGGATCTGATTGGGGTGATGGACATATTCTGAAAGTGGGTTGTAGCAATGGCCGCACAACGTGGTGACTTTACTAAAAATCCTTGTATTTTACACTTCAAATGGGTGACTTTCATGTAACTTCTATCCCAATAAAGTTTTGATGTTTTAAAAAATTGATCCCTGGGGTAGGTAGAGCAGAGAGGAGAGGAAAAGGACTGGCATTCCACTTTTGGATTCCTTCATTCAACAAATATTGTTTATGGAGTTTCCGTTTTGTTCTGAAATACCGCAGTATACGAGTCAAACATCCCTGCTCTGGTTTATGTTCTAGAGCAACGCTGTCTGGTAGAAATAGAATACAAGCCCCAAGTGCCAGTCACAAAGTTTTACATTTCCTGGTAGGCATATTTTTTAAAGGTTAAAAAAAAGTGAAATTAACTTTAATAATACAATTTAACCCTAAATGTTATTTCAACAGGTAATCAATACAAAAATTTTTAATGAGATAATTTACTTTGGGGGCGACTTTACAATCTGGTGCATATTTTACATTTACAGGACATCTCAGTTCAGACCAGCCACATTTCAAAGGCTCCATAGCCCAATGCAGCTAACGGCTTTGGTACTGAAGAGCAAGCATACCTTTAGTGGGGGACAGGCAAATACATTTAGAATGCAATGTGCTTATCCTTTTTGAAAAATGTAAGGAAAGAAGGTAGAGACTGTCCGAGGATTCTATTTTATATAGGTCAATAAACGCCTCTCTGACAAAGTTACACTGAGCAGAGACTGGAAAGCCATGAGGAAGGGAGCTATAAAAATATCTGGGGGAGGAGCAAGTGCAAAGGCCCTGAGGCAGGAAGAGGTGGGATCCATTTGAACAGCAGTGACCAGCGTGGTTAGAACGATGTGAGTAAAGGAAAGCGTAAACTAGGGGCATATTATGTAGGGCCTTGCAGGTTATGCAAAGACAGGGATTAAAAACCTGCCTTCGTTTTAGGAGGGATTCTTCATTTATATAGCAAACACTAAAAAATACTGAGTTTCAGCAGTGTGATCTCTTGGTGGAAGAAATGAGGACCCTGGCCAATGGGTAGATGCGAGTTTAAAGAACAGGACTTAAGCTCCTGAAGGAAACTGACATTTTCCTGTCCTTTGACAAACATTGATCACTTTAGGGACAGAGACAAGATCCTTGCAACACATAACACAAAGAAGTAGCATTCAGAAATTGTTTTAGAAGACTACAAGTTAATGCGACAGCCCAATGAACAAATAAAAGATATGAAGAGGCACTTCCTACAAGAGGAAACATAGGAAAAGGGGCCTAATTGTAGCAAGATTTTAATGCAAATTAAAACCACAGATATTAGGTCACACCCACCAGTTTGGCACATTTTTACATTTTTTCTATCACGCAGAGCAAGGGGAACTCACAGTACTGGTCATGGGTAAACTTGGTACAATCACAGTGGAGTACAAATTGAAGATATTGAATAAAATGAAAGATGTGATGTGTCCCATGCCCCAGCAATCCAGGGATTGACGGTAGAGAAACTTGCTCATGTGCACTAGGAGATGTGCACAAGAATATTAGTCATAAGCAGCAAGGTTTGTAATAAAAACAAACAAAAAAACCAACTTGGATTGGACGATTCTGGAACAGAAAAAGGACATTAGTGGAAAAACTAGTGAAATCTTAAAGACTGAAATTCAATGCAGGGGACACGGGTTTGAGCCCTGGTCTGGGAGGATCCCACATGCCGCGGAGCAACTAAGCCCGTGTGCCACAACTACTGAGCCTGCGCTCTAGAGCCCGCGAGCCACAACTACTGAGCCCACGTGCCACAACTACTGAGCCCACGTGCCACAACTACTGAAGCCCACGCACCTAGAGACTGGGCTCTGCAACAAGAGAAGCCACTGAAATGAGAAGCCTGCGCGCCGCAACCAAGAGTAGCCCCCGCTCGCTACAGCTAGAGAAAAGTCCGCGTGCAGCGACGAAGACTCAACGCAGGCAAACAAGAAAAAAAAAATTAAATTATTGATGAAAGTTAAACTAAAATTCGGTAGTCACATTAAACTTAAATGTTAGTGATTAGATTATATACTTTTTTACTAAATTTTGATTAAAATGTAGTAAATAAAAGTAAACAGTGAATTAAAATTAAATTTTAAATTATAAAATTACACTTTCCGTAGATGATGTTTTACAATTTTAATTCTACAATGAAAGGAATTCATGCAACATGTGTGTGGAGGTACCAAACGCAGGGCCTGGTGCATGGGAGATGCTCTGATGGGCGAGTTTCGAGGTAGGACGTGAGCTCAGGCTTAGAAGCTGGGGATGCTAACCTCTTGCCAGAGACCACACGCCATGGTGGAAGGAGCATGAGCTCTGAATCAAATATTTATCAGAAGCAGCAGCATCCCTGCCATGTGCCAGGCACTGTTTGAAGCCCTTTACATATATTAACTCACTTGAATCCTTATAAGCACCCTATGAGGCAGATAGTATTCTTATCCCCGTTTTCCAGATGAGTAAACTGAGGCACAGAGACACTCATCGAATCAATGGAGGAGTCAGGATCCAAAGACCTGGATTTGAACCCAGCCTAACCCACAAGCTATATGGCCTCAGTCGAACCTCAGTTTCTGCCCCACAGATTGAGGACAGCGACCCACTGTGTTGGAGGTCACAAAGAGAAAATGGGAGTACTTGGAAGAAAGCCCTCACTGAATCCTAACATATGCTGAACATATGTGAATGATTAAAGAGCCAGGAGGGAGGCTGGCAGTCCTGGCAGGGAAGAAGGCAGGAGCAAAGGTACTGAGGCCTCACCTTGAAGGCCGGGCCAGTATGGCTGTGTGGAAGTTGCTACAGGAGATGGGGAGTGAGGTGTGTTTGTGCCTGAATCCTGGATGCCTCCTGGAGCAGCCTTTTTCCTTCTGGTGCTTAGTGAGTGTGCCACTTGGTGGCCACAGGGCAGGGCACTCTTCTGGTAATGCTGGTTCCCATGGGTGGGGGCAGTGTGACTCTGAGGGGGGTCAGCTCCTTGGGTCAGGGCCTCCCACCCTGAAGACATGTCCCATTATCTCCGGTGGAGTCTCAGAATTCCCCCGAAACCCCCAGAGAAAACTCACCTCAATTTAGGAAAGCGAAATAGGTTGTAGAACTGGAAAGGACCAGAGATGTCATCTGGTCCAACCCTTTCAATATACGCAGATCAGGAGACTGAGGCCCAGAGAGGGCAAGGGACTTGCCTAAAGTTACACAGCGAGTCAGTGGCAGAAACAGGGCCAGATGCAGCTATCTTGACTCCTGGACCTGTGCTTTTTCCTCTCCCCCAGGTTTGTCACATGAATTGAACAGATGGGAGCAGGGGAGGGGAGCTGCCAGCCATATTGCACTAAAGGAGAATTGGGTGGTGCTTGCCTTGACAGTAAACAACAACCGCCATGCTATTAAATTATTTTTAAGTTTGACATTCAGCCATTTTACTGAATAAATGATTCAACCAAGTATTTCCTAAGTCTCTACTATATCTCCAGTAAGCTAAGCACCAAAGGAGATTATAGGCAAAGACCCAAGAAATTGTCCCACCTTGTTAGGTCTTAATGTTTTTGTCCCCCCCTAAATTCATATGCTGAAACCTAACTCCCAATGTGATGGTATTAGGAGGTGGGCCTTTGAGATATGAATAGATCATGGGGGTAGAGCCCTCATGAATGGGATTAGTGCCCTTTTAATTTATTTTTTATTAAAATTTTTTTATTGAAGTATAGTTGATTTACAATGTTGTGTTAGTTTCAGGTGTACTACAAAATGATTCAGATATATATATATATATATATATATATATATATATATATATATATATATATATATAAAATGTTCTTCTTCAGATTCTTTTCCCTTGTAGGTTATTACAAAATATTGAGTATAGCTCCCTGTGCTATACAGTAGGTCCTTGTTCATTATCTATTTTATATATAGTAGTGTGTACGTGTTAATCCCAAACTCCTGATTTATCCCTCTCCTTTCCCCTTTGGTAACCATAAGTTTGTTTTCTATGTCTGTGGGTCTCTTTCTGTTTTGTATGTAAGTTCATTTGTATCTTTTTATTGACTCCACATATAAGCAATATCGTATATTTGTCTTTCTCTGTCTGGCTTACTTCACTTAGTATGATAATCTCTAGGCTCATCCATGTTTGGACGCGATTAGATCATGGGGGTGGAGCCCTCATGAATGGGATTAGTACCGTTTTAAAAGAGACCCTAGAGAGCTCCCTCACCCCTTCTGCCATGCGATGTTATAGCAAAAAAAAAAAAAAAAAAAACCCAGCTGTCCATGAGGAAGCAATATCACCAGACATTGAATCTGCCGGCACCATGATCTTGGACTTTCCAGCCTCTAGAACTATGAGAAATACATGTTTATTGTTTATAAGCCACCAGTTTGTAGTATATTTGCTAAAGCAGCCTGAATGGACTAAGACACACCCTTTCCAGCTTCACAATTGTTGTCAGATAAGGTTGGAGAAGTAAAAAGAGCCACATAAAATAATAAAGAACAATGATCAAGGTTAGGATTGGCCATGATTAAAAATAACACTAGGCAAGTCTTTGCTGTACTCTGCCACACCTCCATCATCTTATAAGTGCATTTGCCCTTCAGTATCTTCTAGATGGACACCATCTCTTTTTATCTTTGAGTCTCCTGCAGTCAAACATTTACCAAATATTGAACACCTGCTCTGTGCCAGAATACTGCAGTAAACAATCAGAAAATCTCCCTGGTCTCATGGAATTTATGTTCTTGTGCAGAAGACAAGCAATAAACAAGGAAAGAGATAACAAGTTAACTCCAAAATGAGGTGAGAGCTATGAAAGAAATGAACACGACAGTGTGATAGAGAGGGTCTGGGTGCTTTAGAACCTGGCTGTTCAAAGCACGGTACCCAGACCAGCAGCATCAACAGCTTGTTAGAAATGCAGAAGCTCAGGCCCTATCCCAGACCTCCTAAGGCAGGAATTGTTGCATTTTAGCAACATTCCCATGGGATTCATGTGTACCTTGAATTTTGAAAAGAACTGCCTTAGACGCATGATCCACGAAGACTTTTCAGAGGAGGTGGCATTTGAATGGAGACCTGAAGGTTAAGAATCAGGCTGTCAAGCAGAGGTCTGGAGCAAGAATTCCAGGCAAAGGGAACTTCAAGTACAAAGGTCATTATGCCAAGTAGAGGTCTGAGGAGCTCAAAGAGGACCCGTGTGGCTATGGCAAGCAAGTTGAGGATACTGATGTGGTTAAAGAAGTGGCTGAGGGCCAACCAGAGCCTGGTGGGCCCTGGGAAGGAGTTTGGATAGCATGTGAAATCAACAGAATCCACTGAAGAGCTATATGCGAAGAGAGACACAATCTGATGGGCATTTACAAAAATGTCCCTCTGGGCCTAAGGGACTTCATACTGTGGCAACTTAGCTAAGCTGGAACCACATTTCTCAGAATTCCCTTCCATATATGGTCTGGGTTAGGCTTGGCCAGAGGAGAAATCCACACAACATTAAGATTCATTCAGTGATTTTTTATTTTTATTTTTTTTCGGTACGCGGGCCTCTCACTGTTGTGGCCTCTCCCGTTGCGGAGCACAGGCTCTGGATGCGCAGGCTCAACGGCCATGGCTCACGGGCCCAGCTGCTCCGCGGCATGTGGGATCTTCCCGGACCGGGGCACGAACCCGTGTCCCCTGCATCGGCAGGCGGACGCTCAACCACTGCGCCACCAGGGAAGCCCAAACCCAGATATCTTGACTTTAGAGCTTGTGTTCTTACCCGCTGCACAATACTGATTCCCTATAAATTAATCTGTAGACTGCACTGCACCAGTTATACTAGAAAACACAAAAGGTGCCAATGGGGGCGCGGTGGAAGACAGGATTATGTCTCGGGATTTCCCCAATGCCGAAATCGCCTTCCTTCCAACATACTCCTACAGTCCATAGAACAAACTGGTCCGGTTACAACCTCAGGCAGGCACGCCAGAAGTCCAAAGGCTGGGCTTTGACATTTACATCCTTTTCCAGATAGTAAAGCAACCCCCGCCCCCCGCTCAACCAGTACCGAACTTGCTCTTGTTCTCTCAACAGATAAATTCAATTCAACAAGTTTTAGCACCTTCTATGCACAGAGCTCCCCGCTAGTCCCTGTAGGGCAGGGTTTCTGGTCCCCTGGAGACATTCCCAAGCGTCCAACTACTCTTTACAAGAATTTTGTAATTTTGTGCTTTCGTTTTGAGAACAATCTAAACAAGAAAATCTGTATATCTGCATTATTGGATTACCACTTTATAACCCAGTAATACTACCATTTGGTTTCAATGCCCGGGCTTTGTTTATGATTGCACTAATGCCACTAACGCTGACTAGGACTACTTTAATTGCTGCAGGCTAATGAGAAGAGGATAGAGGTGGATTGAGCTCATGATAATGCTTTTGGGCTCAACTAAAGCCAGTGGACATCATGGTACAAGTGGAGGTTTTGCTGCAGTTCAAACTGAAAAAGGGATGGGAGATCTGAGATACCACAGGGCCTGTTAAACCCAAAAGGGCCCGGTGTGGCAGTCTGCAAAGTATTTGTTTCAAGGAAGCCGTTAAATTCCAGCAAAATAGCAGCCCTCTCATTAAATTAATGTTTGTAATTTGAGTTACATTAGTTTGGTTGCTTTGTTTCTATTTGATTGGCAAATTGACTTTGGCTTTATGGTGGCACGAGAGCTGTAAGCTTTAGGAACTTGTGCCTCATTTTAGCATCATTTAGGCCTTGTTTAATAGTTTAAAAAACAGTTTAAGTCAACACTGGGGATCCAAAGCAATTTTATTTTTTTTTTCTTTTGAAAAAGGCCTATCGGGGCTTCCCTGGTGGCACAGTGGTTGACAGTCCACCTGCCGAGGCAGGGGACACGGGTTCGTGCCCCAGTCCGGGAGGATCCCACATGCCACGGAGCGGCTGGGCACATGAGCCATGGCCGCTGAGCCTGTGCGTCCCGAGCCTGTGCTCCGCAACGGAAGAGGCCACAGCGGTGAGAGGCCTGCGTACTGCAAAAAAATAAAATAAAATAAATAAAAATAAAAAGGCCTATCATTCCACGACTTGTGGGGTAGGAGGAGAAAGACATTCTCCTGTGAAATGTACAACCTCGTGGGAAAGTAACCCACCATAGATTCTAGACCGCAGCCATAAATCCACAATTAGGTAAATAATATTTACTGAGGCCTTGTTTGGAGGGAAGGGAGAGAACAATTTCAATATCTACCTGTTCTATAAAAATGTTTTACTCAGCCTGCAGTAAATTTCAATATTTTTCAATTAGTTACCAAGTTGAAAAATCTGTCAGAGTTTCTTTGGACAGAGTATCACTGTCCAAAAGAACTTTCTGAGCTGCTGGAAATGTTCTAAATCTGCATTGTCCAATGACAGCCACTCAGCACATGCAGTTAATGAGCAGCTAGAAATGCAGCTAGTGCAACTGACAAACTAAGTTCTTTAGTTTATTTAATTTTAATTAAGTTAGCTACAAATGGCTTGTGGCTACCACCTGGGACAGTGCATTGAAAATAAGGTTATCCAAATTCTATTTAAAAACCTGGGGAAAAATATCTGATGCTCTGTCAACACTGAGTCCACAAAGCAACAACTGGCTGGAGCTGAGAAGCCACAGCTGCCTTTAGACACAGCATGCACTCTCCAGTTTGCCACAGTCCTCACCACTCCCTAACCTCTCACACCTGGCCATACCGCTCATCTATATGCCCTGCCCAGCCCCTCGAGACATCTGAATTTATGACACTCATTTGTGCCGTTGCCCTTGACCACCTTCTCTTCACTCGGCTTTACCAAATGAAACGCTTCCAAAGAAGACCGAAACGCCCCCTCTACTGCAGAGAATACTCCCAACATAACGAAGTCTGAGATTATTTCCCCCTCCTCTGAACTCTGATAAGCACTTGTCTGAAAATCCATGTAACACTCATCCTGAATGGCTTCAAATTTTAATTATCTTTCAGGTTCTTCTATTTTCCCCCGGACTATAAGCTCTAGGATGACTCTGACTCTACCTTATGTGTCTATACTTCTTATAGCATCTTGCTGGCCACAGAACTCTGATCAAAGAAGGCTCTCAGCCTCCCTTTCCTTATGAGTGACAGGATTCCACTGGGCCACCTCTCTTCCTCTTGGAGCAGCCCTAACCTGTTGGTGTGTCAGCTTCGCCCCCTCCCCCTCCCCACCAAGAGCCACCTTCTCTTCCTCTCTGTGCACCAGTGTTACCAGGGAGACAGTGATCGTGTCTCAGTAACATCAGGTTGTTGGGAGCTGGGAGGTCGGAGAGACTTGCAGCTTTTACCCCGCCGATGCCAATTCTTTCCTTATTTTCCCACTCCAAACCTTGTTGTAAACTACAGGCTTCTTTTGTTTAACCTACACAGTGTTTTTAAAAATTGGATCAAAAAAAAAAGAAAAGAAAAAAAATTGGATCAGATTGCCTGAATACCCCCAAAATAAAAAATAAATAAAAATTGGATCAGCCACCAACATTTTTTTTAATGGGGAGATTACACCTAGAGATATGACTTTCTGGCTTCTCTTGAAAATGATTAGATTTGATATTCCCGGATAGGTAATAATAGGATAGAGTGAGGGACAACGGCCATCTCTGGATGGGGCAATGGCCTCCAGGTCCCACAGTCCCCACTTACTTTCCGGCCTGGCCCCCATAATAACCACCATCATAAGACTAAGAATAGCAGCAAACATTTACCAAAGCGTTATCATGTTTCAAGCATCACTGCAATCACTTATATATCACTTCATTTAATTCCCACAACATCCCTTTGAGGCATAAACTGTATTATTGACCCTATTTTATGGATGAGGTGAATAAAGTCCACACAAGTTAAGTAACTTGTCCCAAGTCAAGCTTAGCACTCAACCCTGGGAAGTCTGACTTCAAAGCCCTCACCCTTAACCACTCACTGTGCTGTGATTCCACGCTTGACGCTGGGATTCCTGCCCTATACTCTGCACTTACACTCTTCAGTTGAACAACCAAAGAAAACTCCTCCTCTAGCCATGGAACCAATATATAATTTTAACCGTAAGTTTCACTCATTTCCTCTGATCGCTCATTTAAAAAGCAGATATAAAGCTTATGCTGGAAAACAGAACGACATAGAGGAATCAGAAGGCTATGACTGCACTTGCCAGAGAGACTTCTTACATAGAATTAACTAAACGAGGAAAAGAGACATCAAAGTTTCTCACTCCACAAGCTCTTCCTACCAGAAAATGCAGACAATCGTTAAAATCTAGAATAGACATTTTCGTAGTGAGGACAATGAGAGGACCCCCGGGGTCCTCGAGAGTCTTTCACGGAGTCTCTGAGGTCAAAATTATTTTCATAACAATATTTAGATGTTATCTGCCCTTCCCATTCAGTGAAACTTTCCAGGGGCTACAGGACTTATCTCAAAAGGCTGAATGCAGAAGCAGATGTAAGACTCCAGATGACTCTCAAAATGTAAAACGGGACTTCCCTGGTGGCACAGTGGTTAAGAATCCGCCTAACAATGCAGGGGACACAGGTTCGAGCCCTGGTACGGGAAGATCTCACATGCCGCAGAGCAACTAAACCCGTGAACCACAACTACTGAAGCCCATGTGCCTAGAGCCCGTGCTCTGCAACAAGAGAAGCCACTGCAATGAGAAGCCCGTTCACTGCAATGAAGAGCAGCCCCCGCTCACCATAACTAGAGAAAAGCCTGCGCACAGCAACAAAGACCGAATGCAGCATCCCCCAAAACGATGCCACTATTCTTGCTAAATTTTTTATCTTCTGAAATATAGTTTTTTAATTAAAATGTCAATTATGTTAATATATAACGGGTTTACTATTGCTATTTTTAAATGAATTAATTTTTAAAAATTTATGTTTAAACTTTTAATACAGCAAATATCAGCAGATACAGTTCACATGCACAAAAATACCCTGAGGTCTTCAATAATTTTTAAGTGTAAAGGGGTCCTAAGATAAAAAAGTCTGAGAACTGCTGCTCTGAAGAGAAAAAGTCCAGCATGGACGCATGGGCCCAAATAGGTGTGTATATGTGTCTAACCTAAACCCAAAATTCCAAACTGGTGGCCAGTAACGTGTTTTGCAAGCTGCCACACCTTGGTGTGGTCTTTAATAAGGTCTTTAAATACTTATATTTAAATACTTTAATAATTTAAAATTTAATAATTTTAATAAATATATTAAATATTTAAATAAAGGTCTTTAAATACTTATTAAATTGGTTGTCAACATTTAAAGATCAAAAAGCTTCACATAAAGACAGTGTTCTGGTTTCTTCTGGAAAAAAAAAAAAGAAAGTAAAACTTCTGGCAACACTGCCCCGACATTTCCACTTGGCCATTTCCACTGGCTGGCATCGCTTAGATGGGGAACACAATCTTAGGTTTGCCAGTCTGGGCCTTTACCTGCCCATCCCCTGCAGCTATCTAAGTTGCTGAGCTAGAGGGAAAAAAAGGGTTTCTTTGCAATACATGATAAAACATACACCAATCTAATAAATGTCTGCATTCCTACAGAGCAGTCAACATGTACGATAAATAGCCCTTTCCCTCATCTGACCTCCCAAAGCAGCAACTTCTAATGGTTTCACCATTGGTACAGAGACCCTTGCATTGATGAGAAACCCTTCTGCGAAAGAAAGGAATCCATCTGACAAAGTGGATGTCCTCAGACAAATGCAAAGGGAGGAAACTCACCAGGAGAAGTGCGAGTGAATGAAAGAACCTCGAGGGAACAGGAGGGCCCAGTTTAGGTCGCGCAGTGAAGGGGGTTCAGGTGACAGACCATTAGATATTTCCTCCTGGAATGCTGGATAATCAATTCGGGACACTCATCCAACTTCTTTTGCCCTGAAAGCAGGTGGTGGAAAGGCAGGGGCAATCAGAACTTGGGTCGCCAAAGCAAGGGCACAGGTGTAAAACTGGGGGAGATTGGCAATTTGGGGAAGAAAGAAGAAAGCAATACTGAACTGGGGGATCTATGTAGGAAAAGGGATTTTGTTGTTAGAGGAGTTATCTTCTTTCTTTCCGTATTTTTCCTCCCTTGGGAAGGAACCTGGAGAGCTTTGCTGGGAGAAGCCTAATAGGGGTGGAACTGGTGAGGAAAAGGGGTTTTCGATGGAGAGTTGGGGAAGGCGGTTGGAAAAATAAATATTAGACGAGAGAGAAAATGGAAGGACTGAGCTGGTTGGTTATCAGTGGAAAGATCTTCCAAACAGGGGCACTCTTGGTGGGAAGAAAGAATTTTTGCTGGAAAGTGATCCTCAATGCAGGAGAAATCTGGGAAAGAAAAAATAATTTCTTTGCTAGAGGAAGCTCCTAAAAGGAGCGGGAGGGGCGTAATCAAGGAGTCTGGGAGGGCTTTTTGGTTTTGCTGGAAGATCCTAAAAGGAAACAAATCTGGGTCCCCTAAAGGGAGGGGGTCTCTTCAGAAGGAAAGGAGATTTTAGCACCAGGGGCCTAGAAAGCAGAGGGCGAATGCAAGGCCGACATGCAGAAAGTGCGGAGGTCGGGTAGGGCCCGCGGCGCGAGCTGGGGAGCTGTGAGGGGGCAGTTGGGGCCTCGGGGGCGGGGCGGGATAGGAAAGAAAAGTCGGCCCGGGCCTCTAAGGAGAGTCTTCTCCAAGGGGCAAGGGGCTGCGGGGATGCAGAAGGTGCGTGACGCGGTGCGAGGGGCACCCGCCGCGCCTGCTGCGCCCCTCGAAAGGGAGACTGGGCCCCCCTGAAGAAGAAATATAAACGAATTCGATTTTAAAAGGGGAGAGGGGTTGAAGAATGAGGAAGGGGCGGGAAAGGACGGGGTAGGGAGGAAGGAGAGGGGGGCAGGGGCAGCAGCAACCGGGTTTTACCTGACCCTGGGGTCTCGCGGGCCGGGCCTCGTGCCTTGCGGGCCTGCCGGCAGCCGCCGCCTCCCCTGCGCCGCCCGCCGGCCGGCCGGCCGGGCGCGCACGCGCAGCCGGGCCCGCTCCTGGGGCTGTCCGCTCACCCGCAGCGCAGGCGCGCGTGCGTGGCCGCTGGCCGCCTCGCAGCGCCCGAGCTTCCGGCGCGTGTCGCCCGGCCGCGCATGCTCTGAGGCTATTAGGCCGCCGCCGAGGGGCGGGGCCACGCGGGGGGCGGGTCTTGGCGTGTTCAGGTGACCAGTGGCGGGCGGGAAAGGAGGCGGTTGGTCGCCATTTTGGAAGGAGGGCGGTTGAAGGCGGGAGAGTGTGAAGGGGCAGCGGGAAAGGAGCTGCGGGGGGAGGGGCCGGCACCCCACGACCCACACACCGAGGCCGAGAGTCGGGCAGCTCCGGCCATTGTTCCTTGAGAGCGTCGTTCGGACGCAGCATGGGGAGCTGCGGCTCCCCGCGGGCCGCTCTGAGCTGCAGCCTCCCGCGATGCAGGGGAGGGGGTTGAGAGTAGGGGCCGCCCTCGCATTGTCGTGGGGCCTAGCGAGGCAGTCCCCCGTGCTCCCGAGGGGCCACCGAGGCCTTCCTGGCCGTGGGTTGGGAAGATGTGGGGCTGCAGAAGCACAAAGCGGGACGCAATCTGCTCCGCCTTTCTTTAAGCAAACCCTGAACCACCTGTGGGTCCGGCTATGTCCTGAGCTGTGCCGCCGGACAGAAGGAAACCGGGAAGAGCAATGGCCCGGGGTGGAAGGTGGGGGCGTGCTGATCGGCCAAGAAGTCTGAACCGTGGAACGACTTAGAAGGGGAGTTCATTCCTTAGAAATTGCGCCCTGAAAACCTATGGAGACAGCAGATTTGTGGTTGCCTGGGGGCGGGAATGGGTATCGACTAGTAAACAAACTCGAGGGGATCTGATTGGGGTGATGGACATATTCTGAAAGTGGGTTGTAGCAATGGCCGCACAACGTGGTGACTTTACTAAAAATCCTTGTATTTTACACTTCAAATGGGTGACTTTCATGTAACTTCTATCCCAATAAAGTTTTGATGTTTTAAAAAATTGATCCCTGGGGTAGGTAGAGCAGAGAGGAGAGGAAAAGGACTGGCATTCCACTTTTGGATTCCTTCATTCAACAAATATTGTTTATGGAGTTTCCGTTTTGTTCTGAAATACCGCAGTATACGAGTCAAACATCCCTGCTCTGGTTTATGTTCTAGAGCAACGCTGTCTGGTAGAAATAGAATACAAGCCCCAAGTGCCAGTCACAAAGTTTTACATTTCCTGGTAGGCATATTTTTTAAAGGTTAAAAAAAAGTGAAATTAACTTTAATAATACAATTTAACCCTAAATGTTATTTCAACAGGTAATCAATACAAAAATTTTTAATGAGATAATTTACTTTGGGGGAGACTTTACAATCTGGTGTATATTTTTACATTTACAGGACATCTCTGTTCAGACCAGCCACATTTCAAAGGCTCCATAGCCCAATGCGGCTAACGGCTTTGGTACTGAAGAGCAAGCATACCTTTAGTGGGGGACAGGCAAATACATTTAGAATGTAATGTGCTTATCCTTTTTGAAAAATGTAAGGAAAGAAGGTAGAGACTGTCCGAGGATTCTATTTTATATAGGTCAATAAAAGTCTCTCTGGCAAAGTTACACTGAGCAGAGACTGGAAAGCCATGAGGAAGGGAGCTATAAAAATATCTGGGGGAGGAGCAAGTGCAAAGGCCCTGAGGCAGGAAGAGGTGGGATCCATTTGAACAGCAGTGACCAGTGTGGTTAGAACGATGTGAGTAAAGGAAAGCGTAAACTAGGGGCATATTATGTAGGGCCTTGTAGGTTATGCAAAGACAGGGATTAAAAACCTGCCTTCGTTTTAGGAGGGATTCTTCATTTATATAGCAAACACTAAAAAATACTGAGTTTCAGCAGTGTGATCTCTTGGTGGAAGAAATGAGGACCCTGGCCAATGGGTAGATGCGAGTTTAAAGAACAGGACTTAAGCTCCTGAAGGAAACTGACATTTTCCTGTCCTTTGACAAACATTGATCACTTTAGGGACAGAGACAAGATCCTTGCAACACATAACACAAAGAAGTAGCATTCAGAAATTATTTTAGAAGACTACAAGTTAATGCGACAGCCCAATGAACAAATAAAAGATATGAAGAGGCACTTCCTACAAGAGGAAACATAGGAAAAGGGGCCTAATTGTAGCAAGATTTTAATGCAAATTAAAACCACAGATATTAGGTCACACCCACCAGTTTGGCACATTTTTACATTTTTTCTATCACGCAGAGCAAGGGGAACTCACAGTACTGGTCATGGGTAAACTTGGTACAATCACAGTGGAGTACAAATTGAAGATACTGAATAAAATAAAAGATGTGATGTGTCCCATGCCCCAGCAATCCAGGGATTGACGGTAGAGAAACTTGCTCATATGCACTAGGAGATGTGCACAAGAATAGTCATAAGCAGCAAGGTTTGTAATAAAAACAAACAAAAAAACCAACTTGGATTGGACGATTCTGGAATAGAAAAAGGACATTAGTGGAAAAACTAGTGAAATCTTTTTTTTTTTTTTTTTTCAAAGAGGAAAAAAAGCAAATTTGTTGTTGTTGGTAGAAGGGCATGAAGGGAAGGGCTCTTCACCCTTCCCAACATCTTGCATGGGTGGGAGGTTGGGGGCAATAGAAAAGGCAGTAGATGGGGGCACAGGCCCCACTCTGTACAATATAGAAGAATCTGATATAGATACTTTGTATAAAAGCCACTTGTCCTCATTTGTGTCCTCTTGCTGGCTGGCCGGGCTGGGGGGCTCTGGGAGACAAAGAAGCTGGGTGGGTGGGCCAGGACTCAGGAACACCCCATGGTCCCCATCCCCTGGCTGTCCCCTTGAGGGGTCACTTTGGATCCTTGGTGGGGGCATAGCAGAGCTCCAGTGGTCGGGACACTTTCCAGAACTTCTCATTCACCAGCTCCAGGGTTAGCGAGCCATTCAGTGTCGTGAAAGCTCCGCCCCCGGGGGCGATGTAGATGGTATACTGCTTTTCGCTGACACCTTCCAGACTGGGCAAGGCAGGCTCCTCAGGGCCGTCACCTCCTCCGGCACCCCCACCCTCCCCGCCTCCCCCATCAGGTCCTCCGGCGTCAGAGGCGCCCCCTCCAGGCCCTCCTGGCTCCCCGGCCTCTTGCTGCTGCCGCCGTTCGAGGGCAATGCGCAGGGCCAAGTACTTGGAGAGATGGTCCACTGTGGCATTCCCAGTTGTCTTCACATACCTAGTCTGGCAGTATTCTCCCTTCTCCACGAGCAGGGGGTGGGGCCGGAACACGTGCTCAATTTCTCCACCTGGCTCTGGGGGACTGGGAGCCCCGGGAGGGCTTGGGGGGCCCAGGGTTCCCCCTCCCAGGGTCCCTCCCCGGTCACCAGAGTCTTCAGAACCGGCACCCCCACCCACCCCACCAGTGCCACCTCCCCCTGTCCCTACACTGTTCCCCCCTGCGCCCCCTCCACGGGGTCGCTTGGGAGCAGGGCCTGGAGCAGAGTCAGGGGCGGAGTCTGAGCTCACATCCTCTCCATCCCCCTCTCCCTCCCCAGGCTCTCCTTCCCCCCCACTCATCGTTGTGGTCTGATCTGACCCAGGCATCGGCCGCCTCACACGCTGGGCCCTGTGCATGGCCTGCATGCGCAGCCCCTCCTCAATGCTGGAGCTCAGTGCCTGCTGGTTGTGCAGACGGCTGAGGCGGATGAGCACCCTGTCTTGGTGGGCCTCATATTCCTCCCGGCTGGGGTAGATCTTAGAGATCAGAGCATCGAAGTTGGGGTCTGGCCGCAGAGACCGCTTGGATACCAGCTTCTTTCGGCAGGTAGGGCACTCCTTGTTCCCGCTGCGCAGGGCCGTGACAATGCAATCAGAGCAGAATCGGTGGAGGCACTCCTTGGTTGTCATCGTATTCTTCAGCATGTCCAGGCAGATGGGGCACATGAGCTCTGAATGCAGTGACCGAGGGGAAACCGCAATCTCTGTGCCATCCATGATGGCTTCCTATGATGCGGAACTGAGAAACGGGGAAGGTAATTTCAGCCTGTTTACTATCTTTCAAATGAAGATAGTAATACTTGCTCTACCTCTCTGGCACGTCTGAGGGGTCCGGTGGAGCTCATAGAGACTCAGTTCCCACGTTTTGCTGGCATTCTGGGCATTCGCCGGCGTCGTCATGGTGATCGGGCACAGACCCCCACGAAGGCTCCACCGCCGGGGAGAAGGAGAGGTAGGCAGCTTCCAGCTGTCCGCGCTCCCGCCACTGCAGCGCCTCTCCCGGGGCCCGGGCTCCCCGGCCGAGTTCGCTCGGTCCGCAGCCGCTGCTCAGACAGCAGCTCCCGTTACCGACGCCACCGACGCCATGGCCCGGGCCTAGTGAAATCTTAAAGACTGAAATTCAATGCAGGGGACACGGGTTTGAGCCCTGGTCTGGGAGGATCCCACATGCCGCGGAGCAACTAAGCCCGTGTGCCACAACTACTGAGCCTGCGCTCTAGAGCCCGCGAGCCACAACTACTGAGCCCACGTGCCACAACTACTGAGCCCACGTGCCACAACTACTGAAGCCCACGCACCTAGAGACTGTGCTCTGCAACAAGAGAAGCCACCGCAATGAGAAGCCTGCGCGCCGCAACCAAGAGTAGCCCCCGCTCGCTACAGCTAGAGAAAAGTCCGCGTGCAGCGACGAAGACTCAACGCAGGCAAACAAGAAAAAAAAAATTAAATTATTGATGAAAGTTAAACTAAAATTCGGTAGTCACATTAAACTTAAATGTTAGTGATTAGATTATACTTTTTTACTAAATTTTGATTAAAATGTAGTAAATAAAAGTAAACAGTGAATTAAAATTAAATTTTAAATTATAAAATTACACTTTCCGTAGATGATGTTTTACAATTTTAATTCTACACTGAAAGGAATTCATGCAACATGTGTGTGGAGGTACCAAACGCAGGGCCTGGTGCATGGGAGATGCTCTGATGGGTGAGTTTCGAGGTAGGACGTGAGCTCAGGCTTAGAAGCTGGGGATGCTAACCTCTTGCCAGAGACCACACGCCATGGTGGAAGGAGCATGAGCTCTGAATCAAATATTTATCAGAAGCAGCAGCATCCCTGCCATGTGCCAGGCACTGTTTGAAGCCCTTTACATATATTAACTCACTTGAATCCTTATAAGCACCCTATGAGGCAGATAGTATTCTTATCCCCGTTTTCCAGATGAGTAAACTGAGGCACAGAGACACTCATCGAATCAATGGAGGAGTCAGGATCCAAAGACCTGGATTTGAACCCAGCCTAACCCACAAGCTATATGGCCTCAGTCGAACCTCAGTTTCTGCCCCACAGATTGAGGACAGCGACCCACTGTGTTGGAGGTCACAAAGAGAAAATGGGAGTACTTGGAAGAAAGCCCTCACTGAATCCTAACATATGCTGAACATATGTGAATGATTAAAGAGCCAGGAGGGAGGCTGGCAGTCCTGGCAGGGAAGAAGGCAGGAGCAAAGGTACTGAGGCCTCACCTTGAAGGCCAGGCCAGTATGGCTGTGTGGAAGTTGCTACAGGAGATGGGGAGTGAGGTGTGTTTGTGCCTGAATCCTGGATGCCTCCTGGAGCAGCCTTTTTCCTTCTGGTGCTTAGTGAGTGTGCCACTTGGTGGCCACAGGGCAGGGCACTCTTCTGGTAATGCTGGTTCCCATGGGTGGGGGCAGTGTGACTCTGAGGGGGGTCAGCTCCTTGGGTCAGGGCCTCCCACCCTGAAGACATGTCCCATTATCTCCAGTGGAGTCTCAGAATTCCCCCGAAACCCCCAGAGAAAACTCACCTCAATTTAGGAAAGCGAAATAGGTTGTAGAACTGGAAAGGACCAGAGATGTCATCTGGTCCAACCCTTTCAATATACGCAGATCAGGAGACTGAGGCCCAGAGAGGGCAAGGGACTTGCCTAAAGTTACACAGCGAGTCAGTGGCAGAAACAGGGCCAGATGCAGCTATCTTGACTCCTGGACCTGTGCTTTTTCCTCTCCCCCAGGTTTGTGTATGGGAGTATCTGGGTATTCACATGAATTGAACAGATGGGAGCAGGGGAGGGGAGCTGCCAGCCATATTGCACTAAAGGAGAATTGGGTGGTGCTTGCCTTGACAGTAAACAACAACCGCCATGCTATTAAATTATTTTTAGGTTTGACATTCAGCCATTTTACTGAATAAATGATTCAACCAAGTATTTCCTAAGTCTCTACTATATCTCCAGTAAGCTAAGCACCAAAGGAGATTATAGACAAAGACCCAAGAAATTGTCCCACCTTGTTAGGTCTTAATGTTTTTGTCCCCCCCTAAATTCATATGCTGAAACCTAACTCCCAATGTGATGGTATTAGGAGGTGGGCCTTTGAGATATGATTAGATCATGGGGGTAGAGCCCTCATGAATGGGATTAGTGCCCTTTTAATTTATTTATTTATTTACTTTTTTTTTTTTTTTTTTTTTTTGCGGTATGCGGGCCTCTCACTGTTGTGGACTCTCCCGTTGCGGAGCACAGGCTCCGGATGCGCAGGCTCAGCGGCCATGCCTCACGGGCCCAGCCGCTCCGCGGCACATGGGATCCTCCCGGACCGAGGCACGAACCCGTATCCCCTGCATCGGCAGGTGGACTCTCAACCACTGCGCCACCAGGGAGGCCCTTAATTTATTTTTTATTAAAATTTTTTTATTGAAGTATAGTTGATTTACAATGTTGTGTTAGTTTCAGGTGTACAACAAAATGATTCAGATATCTATCTATCTATCTATCTATCTATCTATCTATATATATATATATAATGTTCTTCTTCAGATTCTTTTCCCTTGTAGGTTATTACAAAATATTGAGTATAGCTCCCTGTGCTATACAGTAGGTCCTTGTTCATTATCTATTTTATATATAGTAGTGTGTACATGTTAATCCCAAACTCCTGATTTATCCCTCTCCTTTCCCCTTTGGTAACCATAAGTTTGTTTTCTACGTCTGTGGGTCTCTTTCTGTTTTGTATGTAAGTTCATTTGTATCTTTTTATTGACTCCACATATAAGCAATATCGTATATTTGTCTTTCTCTGTCTGGCTTACTTCACTTAGTATGATAATCTCTAGGCTCATCCATGTTTGGACGCGATTAGATCATGGGGGTGGAGCCCTCATGAATGGGATTAGTACTGTTTTAAAAGAGACCCTAGACAGCTCCCTCACCCCTTCCACCATGCGATGTTATAGCAAAAAAAAAAAAAAAACCAGCTGTCCATGAGGAAGCAATATCACCAGACATTGAATCTGCCAGCACCATGATCTTGGACTTTCCAGCCTCTAGAACTATGAGAAATACATGTTTATTGTTTATAAGCCACCAGTTTGTAGTATATTTGCTAAAGCAGCCTGAATGGACTAAGACACACCCTTTCCAGCTTCACAATTGTTGTCAGATAAGGTTGGAGAAGTAAAAAGAGCCACATAAAATAATAAAGAACAATGATCAAGGTTAGGATTGGCCATGATTAAAAATAACACTAGGCAAGTCTTTGCTGTACTCTGCCACACCTCCATCATCTTATAAGTGCATTTGCCCTTCAGTATCTTCTAGATGGACACCATCTCTTTTTATCTTTGAGTCTCCTGCAGTCAAACATTTACCAAATATTGAACACCTGCTCTGTGCCAGAATACTGCAGTAAACAATCAGAAAATCTCCCTGGTCTCATGGAATTTATGTTCTTGTGCAGAAGACAAGCAATAAACAAGGAAAGAGATAACAAGTTAACTCCAAAATGAGGTGAGAGCTATGAAAGAAATGAACACGACAGTGTGATAGAGAGGGTCTGGGTGCTTTAGAACCTGGCTGTTCAAAGCACGGTACCCAGACCAGCAGCATCAACAGCTTGTTAGAAATGCAGAAGCTCAGGCCCTATCCCAGACCTCCTAAGGCAGGAATTGTTGCATTTTAGCAACATTCCCATGGGATTCATGTGTACCTTGAATTTTGAAAAGAACTGCCTTAGACGCATGATCCACGAAGACTTTTCAGAGGAGGTGGCATTTGAATGGAGACCTGAAGGTTAAGAATCAGGCTGTCAAGCAGAGGTCTGGAGCAAGAATTCCAGGCAAAGGGAACTTCAAGTACAAAGGTCATTATGCCAAGTAGAGGTCTGAGGAGCTCAAAGAGGACCCGTGTGGCTATGGCAAGCAAGTTGAGGATACTGATGTGGTTAAAGAAGTGGCTGAGGGCCAACCAGAGCCTGGTGGGCCCTGGGAAGGAGTTTGGATAGCATGTGAAATCAACAGAATCCACTGAAGAGCTATATGCGAAGAGAGACACAATCTGATGGGCATTTACAAAAATGTCCCTCTGGGCCTAAGGGACTTCATACTGTGGCAACTTAGCTAAGCTGGAACCACATTTCTCAGAATTCCCTTCCATATATGGTCTGGGTTAGGCTTGGCCAGAGGAGAAATCCACACAACATTAAGATTCATTCAGTGATTTTTTATTTTTATTTTTTTTCGGTACGCGGGCCTCTCACTGTTGTGGCCTCTCCCGTTGCGGAGCACAGGCTCCGGATGCGCAGGCTCAACAGCCATGGCTCACGGGCCCAGCTGCTCCGCGGCATGTGTGATCTTCCCAGACCGGAGCACGAACCCGTGTCCCCTGCATCGGCTCGCAACCACTGCGCCACCAGGGAAGCCCGGTGTCTGGGTTTTAATCCTGGTTCTGCTGTTGATCTGCTGGGTGACCTCAGGGACCTGACTTTGCCTCTCTGTGCTTCAGTTTCCTCCTGCTGGAGACTGAATGTTTATTTCCCCCCCAGCCCTCAAACTCTATATGTTGAAACCTAATCCCCAATGTGATGGTATTTGTAGATGGGGCCTTTAGGAGGTGATTAGGTCATGAGGGTGGCATTCTCATGTATGAGATTAGTTCCCTTAGAAAAGAGACCCCAGAGAGCTCCCTCACCCTTTCTGCCATGCGAGGACGTGCAAGAAGATGGCTGTCTGTGAACCAGGAAGCACCTTGATCTTGGACTTCCCAGCCTCTAGGACAGTAAGAAATAAATTTCTGTTGTTTACAAGCCACCCAGTCTATGGTATTGTGTTCCAGCAGCCTGAACAGACTAAAATACCTCTTCTATAAGACACCTCACTTCTACAGATTAGTGATGATAATAGTATCTGCTTATAAGGTTGTTTGCTGTAAGGATCCGAAAAGCAACCTCATCTGAAGACCTGAAGCACTTGGGACTCTTCTGGTCCTGGAAATTGACAGGGATAAATGGCGATGATAGGATGGGGGTGGGGGATTAATTCCATCCGATGTACTAGGTCTGTGCTCAGTATGTCACTGGTCCTCCCAGTGAGCCTAGGGGTCAGTTCCATTTTCCCGATGAGACAACTGAGGCGCAGAGAGCCTCAAGGTCACGGTTGCCCAAGGTCACAGTTACTGAATAACTGGGCCACGATTTGAACTGAGATCCATCTGATTCCTAAGGTTCTCTTTCTGACTGTGAGCACCGGCTTCTCCCTTGTCTCCCCGCTTCCCCTCTGACCCCCCAGTCTCTGCTCCCCAGTCCGCCAAAGGGAGGCAAAGAAGGGGTCAAGCTAATCAAGTCTGCCCCTTCCTAAGATTTTTCAGCAACATGACTCAGTCCAATGCATGATCCAAGATTGGATCCTATACTGGTGAAAACATGGCTATAAAGGACATTACTGAAGGGAAGCGAGAGATTTGAATTTGTGGATTAAACAACAGTATTACTGTATCAGTGTTACAGTTCCTGATTTTGATAACTGTCCTGGGGTTTTTGAAAAGAATGTCTTTGTTCTGTAGCTCCATGCTGAAGTATTTATAGGGATCAAGGGACAGGATGTCTGCCACTGCCTCTCAAATGTTCCGAAAAGAGTGAGATAAAACACATATGGTTAAGTATTATTGACTGATGAACCTAGGAGGATGGGGTTCTTTTTACTCTTCTTGTTTGAGAAGAGTAAACTGTCAAAGAGTTCTGTAGTTTGATCTTATTTCAGGTGAAAAACAAATCAGCAAAAACACACTCTTCATTCTGCTCCTCAGTAGGTACCCATGAGAAAGGAAAATCTATGTCCGCACAGACACTTGTACCCGAAGGTTCAAAGCAGCATTATTCACAGCAACCAAAAAGCAGAAACAACCCAAATGTCTATCAACTGATGACTGGATAAACCAAATGTGGTGTATCCCAACAGTAGAAATATTGTTTTATTGAAGTATAGTTGATTTACAATGTTGTGTCAGTTCCAGGTGCACAGCAAAGTGATTCAGTTATATATATATATATATATATATATATATATATATATATATATATATATATCCTTTTCCATCATAGGTTATTACAAGATATTGAATATAGTTCCCTGTGCTATACAGTAGGACCTTGTTGTTTATCTATTTTATGTTTAAAATTTTTTTATTGCCGTATAGTTGATTTACAATGTTACGTTACTTTCTGCTGTACATCAAAGTGAACCAGTTATACATATACATATGCCACTCTTTTTAAGATTCTTTTCCCATATAGGTCATTACAGAGTATTGAGTAGAGTTCCCTGTGCTATACAGTAGGCCTTTATTAGTTATCTATTTTATATATAGTAGTGTGTATATATCAATCCCAATCTCCCGTTTTATACTTCCCCCCTTGTAACCATAAGATTGTTTTCTACATCTGCGACCCTATTTGTGTTTTGTGAATATGCTCATTTGTACCATTTTTTAAGATTCCACGTATAAGCAATATCATACGATATTTGTCCTTCTCTGTCTGACTTACTTCACTCAGTATGACAATCTCTAGGTCCATCCACGTTGCTGCAAATGGCATTATTTCATTCTTTTTTATGGCTGAGTAATATTCCATTGTATATATGTACCACATCTTCTTTATTCATTCCTCTGTCAATGGACATTTAGGTTGCTTCCATGTCCTGGCTATTGTAAACAGCACTGCAATGAACATTGGGGTGTATGTATCTCTTCGAATTACAGTTTTCTCTGGATATATGCCCAGGAGTGGGATTGCTGGATCATATGGTAGCTCTATTTTTAGTTTTTTATGGAACTGCCATACTGTTCTCCATAGTGCTTGTACCAATTTACATTTCCACCAAGAGTGTAGAAGGATTCCCTTTTCTCCACACCCTCTCCAGCACTTATTATTTGTGGACTTTTTAATGTCAGCCATTCTGACCTGTGTGAAGTGGTACCTCATCGTAGTTGTTGTTGTTGTTTTTTTTTTTTTTTGGCTGCACCATGTGGCATGTGGGATCTTAGTTCCCCAACCAGGGGTCAAACCTACGCCCCCTGCATTGGAAGTGTGGAGTCTTAACCACTGGACTGCCAGGAAAGTCCCCTACCTCACTGTAGTTTTGATTTTTATTTCACTAATAATGAGCAATGTTGAGCATCATTTCATGTGCCTATTGGCCATATGTATGTCTTCTTTGGAGAAATGTCTATTTAGGCCTTCTGTCCATTTTTTGATTGGGTTGTTTGTTTTTTTGTTATCAAGTTGTATGAGCTATTTGTATATTTTGGAAATTAAGCCCTTGTCAATTGCATCATTTACAAATATTTTCTCCCAATCCATAGGTTGTCTTTTTGTTTTGCTTATGGTTTCCTTTGCTGTGCAAAAGCTCATAAGTTTGATTAGGTTCCATTTGTTTATTTTTACTTTTATCTCTATTGCCTTGGGAGACCCAACAGGGGAATATTATTCAGCCATAAAAAGGAATGAAGTTCTGATTCATGCTACAGCATGGGTGAACTTTGAAAACATTGTGCTGGGAATTCCCTGGCAGTCCAATAGTTAGGACTCTGCGCTTTCACTGCCAAGGGCCTGGGATCAATCCCTGGTTGGGGAACTAAGATCCCACAAGCCACGAGGGGTGGCCAAAAAGAAAACATCATGCTAAGTGAAAGAAGCCAGACACAGAGGCCATATATTGTAGGATTCCATTTATATGAAACGTCTGGAATAGACAAATCCATAGAGATAGAAAGCAGATTCGTGGTTGCCTAGGGTTGGTGGGGAGGGGGACATAGGAAGGACTGCTAATGGTACAGGATTTCTTCTTGGGGCGATGAAGATGTTCTGGAACTAGATAGTGGTGATGGTTGCACAGCCTTGTGAATATACAATAAACCATGGAATGGTCCACTTTACATGAATAAGTTTTATGGTATGTGAATTGCATAGCAGTTAAAAGTAATATCGACAGTGACAACAAACCCTTCAATGACTGTGTATGGCTTTTGGGATCAAACCCCAAATCCCCGGTGTAAGGTCACCCAGTCCCTAAGCCTCTCTCAGCCAAGCTCTCAAGACTCCAGCAGCCCAACCTGCCTTCTTTCCCTGCCACTGCCACCTCTGGGGCTTTGCACCTGCCCTTCCCCTCCAACCTTGTCTGACTAACTCTATTTATCTTGCAAGTCTTAGCTTCACGATGACTTCCTTCACGATGTTGTCCCTTAATCCCCAGAGTCTAAGTCACCGGGTTCCCAAAGTAGCATTTGGGATGATTTCCAAGTGACTTTTTTTTTTTTTTTTTTTTTTTGCTGTACACGGGCCTCTCACTGTTGTGGCCTCTCCCGTTGTGGAGCACAGGCTCCGGACGTGCAGGCTCAGCGGCCATGGCTCATGGGCCCAGCCGCTCCGTGGCATGTGGGATCTTCCCAGAACGGGGCACGAACCCATGTCCCCTGCATCGGCAGGCAGACTCTCAACCACTGCGCCACCAGGGAAGCCCTCCAGGTGACATTTTAATTGTTATGCATTTATTTTAAAGCACGTTGGGGAAAAAAGGAACTGGCCCTTCACACCTGTGACTTCATGACTATTGTTCCCTGGGATCAGCCTAAGGTAGCCCCAGGGGAACCCATCAAAGGAAGAAAAAAAGTTGGTTGTAGGAACAAGTTTTATTTTATTTTATTGAAGTATAGTTGATTTACAATGTTGTGTTGATTTCTACTGTACAGCAAAGTGATTTGGTGATACATATATATTTTTTCATATTCTTTTCCATTATGGTTTATCACAGGATACTGAATATAGTTCTCTGTGCTATACAGGAGGACCTTGTTGTTTATGAGAGAACACATTTTCAAGGTACAGACAATAGAGGCAGTACTCGGCAAAAGTTGTGAAATAGACCTTTAGGAATAATAGAAGTGGGGAAACCCCGGGGGGCTGAGTTAACTCCACCTGACCTCCCATAGCAGCCGTCAGGCTAATATCTGTCACACCGCGAAATGATTTGTTTTATGTCTGTCTCCCGCACTGGGGTGTGAGTCCCATGAAGGCAGGGCTGGGCCTGGCTCTTCCCCGCTGTTTCCCCAGCACTGCCCGCGCAGGGCGGGGCATGGAGCAGGTGCTCAGACAGGGTGTGCTGAATAAACTGAGGCCAAGCTGTTCCGGACTGTGGACTACCCCCAAGGGCACTAGGGAGCCTTAGGAGGGTTTCAATCAGGGGAGTGTCAAGGTTGATCTGTGCTTTACAAATTCCAGGCCCCCTTTCTACTTTGCACCCGGAAAATCCACATTCCTCCCCGTCTGACCTTTCCTATCAGACTCCTCTTTACCCTTCTCCTCCTCCAGGAAGCCTTCCTGAACTGCAGGCTGGGTCAGGTGCCTGCTCTGGGCTTCCACAATCCCCCACCTTCCCCCATCACAGCCCTGTCTACCCTGGGGGTGGGTCTGTATCCTCCAGAGACTTGTGAGATCTCCACAAGTTCTGCCCTAGGCTCTCAGGAACCACTCCAGAGCAGGTGCATTGACTGGACCCCTCTCCACTGCCATGTCCCCAGATCTCCCTCCATTATTTTCCTCCACCAGTCCCTCCCTAGCTGTATTTGGATCCTCTCCTCGTATACACTGCCCTGTGTATTATTTTTAAAATCGTGTGCTTAACACCACTGCTTTCTCACCATTTAAAATTTAAAAACAATTTTTGTGTCCTGAAATTGACTGTTGTCACCATTTAAAATGTACAATTCAGTGGCATTAAGCACATTCACAGTGTTGTACCACCATCACCACTATCTAATTCTCGAAATTTCCCATCACCCCCAAAGGAAACCCTATGCCCATGTAGCAGTTACTAGCCACTCCCCCTCCCCCCAGGCCCTGGCCACCTCTGCTTTCTGTCCCTATGGATTTGCCTCTTCTGGACAGTTCATATAATGGACTTACCCAATACGTGGCCTTTTGGATCTAGTTTCTTACACTTAGCATCATGTTTTCGAGGTTCCATGTCATAGCATGGATCCGTTCCTTTTTGTGGCTGAATAATATTCCATCGTGTGGATAGACCACATTTTGTTGATTCATTCATCTGCTGGTGGACATCTGGGTTGTTTCCACCTTCTGGCTATTGTGAATAATGCTGCTGGGAACATTCATGTACAAGTTATTGTTTGAACACCTGTTTTCAACTATTTTGGGTATACACATAGGTGTGGCCATGTAGTAATTTCAGGTGCAACTTATGGAGGAAACAGCAAACTGTTGTCCATATTGGTGGCCCCTTTACCCACCAGCAGTGTGTGAGGATTCTGATTTCCCCACATCCTTCCTAACACTTGGTATTGTCCCTTTTTTGGATTATGGCCATTCTAGCAAGGGCGAAGTGGCCTCTCACGGTTTTGACTTGCATTTCCCGAATAACTAATAACCTTGAACATCTTTTTATGTGCTTCTTGGTCATTTTCTCACTACCTTTTGCAAACTGACCTCAGCTCCTACCACCTTGCTAAAGCCATTTTCCCCATATTCACCAGTCCACTGGCTTCCCTTTTTAAAAATTTTTTTTAAAATTTATTTTATTGAAGAATAGTTGATTTACAATGTTGTATTAATTTCTGCTGTACAGCAAAGTGATAAAGTGATTCATATATATATATATATATATATATATATATATATACTCTTTTTCATACTTGTTGCCGTTATGGCTTATTACACAATATTGAATATAGTTCCTTCGGCTATACAGTAGGACCTTGTTGTTTATCCACTGGCTTATCTTAATTCCCATTTTTTCCTGTCTCTCAGCAACTCTGGAGGCCTTTCTCTCTCTCCCACCATGACCTACCCATTCTTGGTCTTCCTCTTCTTTTTCTGGAGAGAGATGTGGGACCTTGGGCCAGTTATTTAACTTCTCTGGGCCTCGGTTTTTTCATCTGTGAAATGAGACCGCTAACTATTTCGACTTCTTGGTTGTTGTAACAATTCAATGAGCTTAGAAGTGTGCCTGATGATTACATAGTAACAATCAGGGAATTATTTAATGGTGAGAGGAGTAGGAGGGCTGAGGGCAGAACATTTCCTCGTGAAAGGTACTTAAAAAAATTAAAAAGCTGGAGGGTGAAAAAATAAAATAAAATTTAAAAGCTTGCCCTGATACAGAATTTTAGGAAACACCATCAGAAATTCTTTTATTAAAAAAAACCCCACAAGAATATTACTCAGCCAAAGAAAAGAATGAAATAATGCCATTTGCAGCAACATGGATGGACCAGGAGATTATCATACTAAGTGAAGTAAGTCAGACAAAGACAAATATCATATGATATCGCTTATATGTGGAATCTAAAAAGAAAAAAAGAAATACAAATGAACTTATTTACAAAACAGAAAGAGATTCACGGACATAGAAAACAAACTGATGGTTACCAAAGGAGAAAGGGGAGGGGGGTAGGGATAAATTAGTAGTCTGGGATTAACATATACACACTACTATATATAAAATAGATAACTAATAAGAACCTGCTGTATAAAAAAATAAATAAAATTCAAAGATTCAAAAAAAATCTGCATTAAGCTTCTTATAGCTTTTAAAACAATGCATCAAAAGACAAAAAAGTTTTTAGGGGCAAGTGTCATATGGTGGTTAAAAGTATGAACTTTGGGGCTTCCCTGGTGGCGCAGTGGTTGAGAGTCTGCCTGCCCGATGCAGGGGACACGGGTTCGTGCCCCGGTCTCGGAAGATCCCACATGCCTCGGAGTGGTTAGGCCCGTGAGCCATGGCAGCTGAGCCTGTGCGTCCAGAGCCTGTGCTCCGCGGCGGGAGAGGCCACAACAGTGAGAGGCCCGCGTACCGCAAAAAAAAAAAAAAGTATGCACTTTGGAGAAGGGCTGCCTGGGTCCGAATCCCTGTGACGCCTGATGTGGGCAATTCTATAACTCTCTGTGCCTCAGTTTCCACAGGCGTAAAAGGGGAGGCTGGTAGAAGCTGCTAGGATCTTTCTGGGCATTCACCGAGTTTATCTATGTACCTGGGTCGGCAGCTCCAGCTCTGGTAGGCGTTAACTTAGAACATCTCGTAGCCGGTCAAGTTTTCACTCCAGGCCTCGGTGACTTTCCCAGCCATCTAAAATCAATGTTTCACAAACCCTGTAGCGAACTTATACACAGGAAGTCTTAACAAGTAAGATCCATAACAGGTCAAATCTCAGCTGCAGGAATTCGTTCTCATTCTCTGCTCCAGATCTCCCAGAACAGAGAGGAATAATAAAAGTCAAAACCCGGACAACTCTCCCTTCTGCAGGTCAATTCCGCCAGCGTCGTTGTCCGGAGGAAGAAGGCTTCCCTTCTTAAAGGGGCCTCTCCTAGTTTTGACTTTCTCTTCTCTCTCCTAAGAGGGCCTGGCTGGTTTCTCCTCCTCATCCCCCACTTAGCATCTCTCAGGAAGCGGCCCCTCCCTCTCCGTTGGGATGTTAAATCCTGCAGTGATTACTAATAAATAAAGCCACTCTTCATTGAATCTGGATTTCTGTTGGTCCTGAGTACGTGAAGCAGCTCAATTCCCCAAATACCATTGTGGGTTGTAGGGGGCGCAGGTCGGGGGTCCATGGCCTCTATAGCCAAGTCAAGAATTTTCCTAGGGGCCGTTGCTTCGAGGTACGTGGATGAAAAGGGAGAGTTCTCAGAACTTATTGTTTACAAGTTTCTAACTTTACAAAGGTCCAAATAGATCTACCCTCCACGCACCCCGGTCTCCCTCCCCACAGACGCTGCAGTTACCAGTTTGTTTCTGCTTTCGAAGATATTCTGTGCATTTAGCAAGCAGCAGCTTAGATTTTCTCACCTGCCCCTTAAATTATTATACACTCTTCTTCCTTCATTGCCTTTCCCCCTTAACTGAATTCATAGCTTATTCCGCGTCGGTTCATGTATTACTTCCTCATTTTACGGTTAGTTCATGTCCCCCTGTGGGCCAGACCACAGCTTATTTGAGTCCCCTATCCATGGACAACTAGGTTGTTTTCGGGTTTGTTTATCCTTACCACTTTTTTATGAAAACAGAAACAATGTTCCCTACCCCCTTGGTTAGCATTTATCAAGAAACCTGCGGAAGCCTCAACCTGCCCGCCCCCACTGCCAGCCTCCACTTAAGAGTATCCCCATCTCCAGGGTTCCAGTGCTTTGGCGGCGTCTTATGTGCGTTGCCTAGCTGAAGCTGTCAGGCGCAGGCCGAGGCCCTCTGGCGCCCCGCCCCGCGGCCGGCCCGCAGTCGGGCCGATTCAAATCCAGCCAATGGCAGCGTGTAAACAAGCCCAGGTCCGCCCCCCGATGAATAATTCCGCGGGCCGACGCGAAGCCTATTTAACTAGGCGGGGGATGGGGGCGGGACGGAGATGTGGCCCCGCCCCCCGGCCTGGGCCAACGGGCGACCAGGCCCCGCCCCCCGCACTTGCCGCTCTGAGGACCCAAGGTCGGGTTGGGCTTGTAGCTGCCTGATTTGCCGCCGCGCGCGGTCTTGGCGCTCCACGCGAGCCAGCGTAGCTGCGTGCTGGAGTAGCACTGTCCCGCTGTACGAGCCATATTTAAAGTGCGCGGTCAGAGGGCGCAGGTCGCTCCGGAGGCAGTGCTCTCCTAGTCCTCCTATTTTTCCCCTCCTGGCGGCTAGAATTCGGATCCTGGAGAGGTCTTTGATGAAAACTTTCCCCTGAAGTCGGATTGAACGAGAAGTGGAGGGACCAGCAGGGGTGTTTTGGGCAAGGCTTTTGCTTGCTTTGTTCCTTCTTGTTATTGAAGTGTTACATTCCTCCAGAAAAGTGCACGGATCCTAAGCGTGCTGCTCAACTGTAAACGAAAAACACCCGTGGAAACATCTTGCCAGATCAAGAAACAGAACTTGGGTTGGCCAAGTTTTAGACTTTGCAGTTGCGGGTGCGAGGGAGAAGCCGCGAAGGCCGTTCTTTTGACTTTCAGAGGCACAAACGACTTGTTAAGAAAGAAAGGGAGGGAGGGAGGGAGGGAGCAAAAGGAAAACCACGCCTCTGTAGAGAACCGGGAATCAGGCCAGGCTCTGGTCAGGCTCCCTCAGGGTAGGAACTGGGCTGTTGGACGGGTAGGAGGTGTAGGAGTCAGAGATAAAGGGTATTAGGATCTGGTTGGGAGAGCTGAGGGTGGGGTGGGGAAGGACTAGAAATTGGAGGGGACTAGAAATTTGAGGGGTTAGAAAATGCGCTGGTACTGGGGGTGGGAGAGGGGAGGTTTCTGGGCTGGAGGGTTGGGAGGACCAGGGGGACTTGGAGCCGGTGGGCTAAAAGTGGAACAAGGCATCACAGCCCCTGGGAGAGGGCAGGTTAATTCTCCAGTGTCCTGGACTTTCCACAGCAAATGGGTTTCCTGCTGTTCCTTTTCAGCTGCACGGTTATAATTAAAACAGTCCATTAAACGTTGAGATGAGGGGTCCAGAAATCCAAGCTCATTCAGCAAATATTTGTGAGGTGTCTGTCTCCTGCCCAGACCTATGTTAGGAGAGAGAAAATATCATGACCTATATGGGATGAAGTTCCATATTGGCAGGCAAGGACCCTGTGTCCAGAGCCCAGCTGAGCACAGAGGTGTAGCGTATTTGGTAGATGAGAAAAGGTGGCTGCATCTTCTCCCGTCCTAATTTCTCACATCTGGATGCTGCTCTGTCCCTGTCCCGTAAGAGCTTCTATGTGCCTCGTCCCATTTCATCCTTTCCATAGCCTTCATAACGTCTGGACTCGGGACAAACAGAGCTGGGTTTGACTCCCCGGCTGTGTGACATTGATCCGGTTTCTTACCCTCCCCGTACTGGTTTCTCCACACAAAGAAGTTAGAATTGAGGTTTAAATGAGAGTCAGCGGCTGGCCCAGGGGTTGGTATTAACAGTTGTCAGAGTGTTTATCAAAGCGAAGAGTTAGTTAGGATTACCAGCTTAATGATGTGTTCGGGGGAGATAAACAGATGGCTGCAATGCATCAAAAACTGAGATGGATTTGATGGATGGATAGATGCACAGATGTGTGATTAAGCTAGTAGAGTAGGATGCTGATGGTTGAATCTAGGTGGTGGGTATTTATCCTATTTCTTCCTCTTTTCCGTATTTGAAAATGTTCAGAATGAAATGTTGGGGGGCGATGGATTTTGGTGTCTGACTATACGGTCCCATTTTACAGATGAGAAAATGGAGGAGCTGGAGAAGTGACTTGCCCCAGGTTCATGTGGTGACTCGTAACAGAACATCTGGGATTAGTCCCTCCCCTGGCTGGGTATCCCTGGGGCAAGTTGCTGAACCTATCTGGGTCTCACTGCCAACCCGATTCTGAACCTGGAACTTACAACTTACATCTGATTTTCAAAGGGCAGGGGTGTGTCACCCCCTAAAGAATAGCAGGTCTCTTCCCATTTGGGCCCATATAGACCCCTCCTCTGGCCTTGGACATTTGACCTCCCAGGCCTTTGCCAGCCATGGCTAGATTGGGGGCTTCTTTCACACCCATGCCCATTCCAGGCCGCCTGGCCTCAAGACCATCTCCTAAGAGGTCAGGTATGCCTGTGGAAAGGTGGGTGTTATCTCATTGCTCAGCAGATCTTTCTTGAGCCCTTATTAAGTGCCAAGCACTGTTCTGGGGTGTGTGTTGTGGGGGTTGGGGGGGGTAGATACCATAATGCACCTAAGAAGCCTGGAACCTGCTACAGAGGGCAGGGGAAACTGATTTGCTTACTTGCTCATTGTCTGTGTCCCCTAATCGACTGTGAGCTGCAGAATGGGGGTGGGGGGTAGCGATGGGGCAGGAAACAGGGTGTTCTTGGTCACTGCTATATTCCTGGCACACACTAGATACCCATAAACAATACTTCCTGTATGAATGAATAAACTTGGACAGTCACCCCCCAGCAATGCCTCAGGTCTGCTACCTTTGAACCCCAGTCAGTTCCCTAGTTCCGAGTCCCCCAGGGTTGGCAGCTATAACAAAGAGACATCAGTGCCACCCAGCTCAGATCAGGTCCCACTTCCCAGTTGTGTGACCTTGGGCAAAACGCTCCCCCTCTCTGAGCCAATTTAGTTTTCTACACTGCAAGGTGGGAATAGCTAAAGGTCTCTAGATGGGAGTTCCTGGAGGTCTCTTCTTGGTGAAGACTGGAAAAATGGCATCCAGGTAAATGAATACCCAAGGTGTAGCCCAGTGGCTCAATCTTAGCAAATGGAAGGGCAAGCTGCACAAAAATAATGTCCTTGTATGTTGCTGTTCCTGGAAGGGTCACATACCTCAGTGGGCCATGGATGACTACTATAACTATATAAGTTATAGACTGACCACTGTCTTATGTTTGGGGCACCACGTGCTCACTTCTGGAATTGATCAAGTTTCCTTTTTCTATAATAGTCAATAATAACAGCACTTATCTGGCACTTCCTGTCAGATGCTGCTCTCCATGAGAACATTTTCTCCTAATGACCTTATGAAATGAGGCCTATTAATTATTTCCTCTTGGAAATGGAGGCACGGAGAGGTGAAGTAATTTGTCCAAGGTCACACAGCAAAGAAAGTGGCAGGATGTGAAGCACAGGCTCACTGGTTTGAGTCAGCACGCTTAACCTCCGTGGTCTCTTAAAGAACATGCGTAGTGCCACCAAGATGCCAGGATCAATTCTAAAGCTTAAAACACATAGATCTCAATCACTCATTTATTCAACACACATTTATTGAGCTGCTTCGGTATACACATGGCTTTTCCAGGGCACCGGGGAAACAGAAGGTAAGAAGAGACCAGAATATAAGTCCCCTTGGCCTGTGCGCCCCGGCAGGGTAGCTCCGAGCTGTCTGGGTGCTCGATGGGCCCCGAGCAAGGCGCAGGGCACACAGCAGGCGCTCAGCAAGCGTTCCCTGAACGAACGCGCTAATCGAAGTGTCACGCCCGCAAGGCGTACACGGCCCCGCGGGGCGGAAACAGACCCAACACCACCGAGGCGTCCCGGGGCTTCTGGGAGTCCCATCTGCGCGGCCCGAGAGGCCTCGAGGAGGCTCTAAGACAGGTCGGACCCACGTCCCCGGCGCCCTCCCCGGGGCGTAGCAGCTCAAAAGACCGATTGAGGTGAGTGAGCGAGCCGCGTTCGGAGTCCCGGCCAGTAGCCCCAAAGCACCCCCCGCCCCCGCGCCTTCCACCCTTTTGGCTCCGACTCCCGGCTCCTTCGCGATTCCACCTGCGGGGCCTCCCCTCTCCTCCAGCCGCGACTCTCGCTACCTTTTCGAACCTTCGGCGCTCCCCCTGGTCGCGTCCTCCCGCCCGGCGACCATCCCCCGCGTCGGGGCGCGCCCAGCGCGCACCGCGCCCGCTCCCCAGACGGGCTGGGCGCCCGGGATACGGGAGGGCGAATCCCTTTAGCCTTTCCGCCTAATCCAGAGCATCGTTCGATGCAGTCGGCAGACTCCACAGTAGCCTGGGAAGGCACGCCCCTGAACCCCCGGGACTAGGGCTGGGGAGGGGGCGGTGCCGGTGCGGAGGTCACCCTCCCGGGGCGTTCGTAGCCTCCCATTCGTTCGCGGGCCCGCAGCTCGAAGCCCAGAGCCGAAGCTGGTTCGCTGAGTCGCGGGGCGGGGCCTCCCCCAAGCCCGTCCCTCGGCGAGGGCGGAGGGAGGAGGAGGAGGAGGAAAGGGGGGAGGAACACAAAACCTGCAAGGTTTTTTCTTTTTTCTTTTGCACGTAATTAAATTTTTTTTTTTTTTTTTTTGCAAACCCGAGGGGTCCCGCCCGGAGTGGGCGCCTGTCCGGGGCGCCCGGTCCTCGGCGCGGGGCGGCGGCAGGGGCTTGGCGGAGGCTGCCGGGCGGCCGCCATGCGATCAGGCAGTGCGCTGACCGGCCCGGCCGTTCGGCCCCTTCTGGGTCCTCCCTTTGCAGCGCGTGCGGGGCCGTCTCGGAGATCCCGCGTCGACGGCTGCTCAAACATCAGGGTGAGTTTCTCACAATGTAGCAATTTCTCTTTAAATCTCTTAACTCTCTCTATCTGCGAGTCGGGGCTGTGACAGGGCGCAAAAGCGAGGGGGGAGTGGGGGTTGGCGGCGAGGAGCCGGAGCCGGGGCCGAACCCACTCCCCGGACACTCACACACTTAGCCCCCCATCCGGGGCGCATCGCCCGCTGCCTCTTTTTCTGTTCGGCGCCCACCACCCCCGGCAGCCCCCCCTCACCCCCCGCGTCTCTCCATCACCGCCGCCCCGATTCTGCGGGGACCCCCACCCCCACCCCGGGCTCCCCTGCCCAAACCCGGCGCCCGGTGCCTCCCCGGCCCTCCCGCCGGCTGCCGGGGATACAATGGAGCGGCGGAAAAACGAGACCTAACGTCCCACGGGGGGAGGGGTGGGGAGACCCCCTCCCCCGGGCGGGGGCTCCCCCTCCCCTCCTCTCCCCTCCCCTCCCCTCCCCTCGCCCTGCTCCCTGCCTTTTGGGGAAGAAGAGGGCAATGGGGCAGCGGATGGTGGTTTCCCGGCCGGAGCTGGCGAGCCTTCCTCTCCCCCTCTCGCCCGTCCCCTGCGCTCCCTTCTCAGATCCCTCCGGGGGTGCCGGAGAGAAACGGGGCCTCCGGCCTGCTGGCGAGGGATGGATGCGGAAGGAAGCCACTGGGTCTCCTCCTCCCCACCGCCCCGAAACAATGAAAGGAGTTGACTTGGTCCCCCACCCCCCAGCAATGAAAGGAGTTGACCCCCGCCCCCGCTAGCTGGTTGTTCCCGGAGGGGGCCGCTACGGGGGGTGGGGGGAGGAGGGAGGTGAGCCTTACCCCTGTCACCTGCGAGACTTGGGGCGGCCCCCCATCTCGACCCCCTCGGCCTAGCAATGGGAGGCAGCAGGCCCAGCCCGGGCACCGCGCTCGGGTGGTGAGCTTTAGCCAAAGGCAGCCGTTTCCCTGTGGTGAGCCCGGACGAGCCGGGCCTGAGGCCTCCCCGGGCCCCTGCGGAGGGCGGCCGGGCCGCGGGCCCCCGGAGGGAGGGATGGAGCAGGAGGGCGGAGGGATGGAGCCATCTGGTTTTCCCATCCCTCGCTGCCCCTCGGCTGCTTCTCCGGCTCTGTCACGGGCGGCCGCGGGGAGACCAGGGACCGCGGTCTGCCCAGGCCTTGGTCCGAGGCCAGCGGCGAGCGGGGCGAGCAGCCGCGGGCGGGCTCGGGAGGCAGCGGTGATTGGAAGGCACGGCGGCTCCTTCCTCTCCGCACGCCTTTGTTTTGCTTTGTGGTTCTGAGCAGCTGAACTTCCCGGGAGGTGGGGTCAGAGGCCGCTGTGTCAGCTCTCCCCGGAGGCCGGGGTGACAGGTCCCAGCCCTCTGGTGTACCCGGACCGGGGCTCCTGCCCGTGCTCGGCCTTCTGCCCGGACAGGCAGCCCCTTTTGTCACACAGCCGTCCGATAGTCTAGATCTGGGGATGTATTGAGGGTTTGCTTTTCCCTCACACCTCCTTTCCCAGGGCGCTTGTCAGGGAAACAGTTTTTAGAAACACCCCCAGACTTCACGGCCTGAGATTTCTGAGAAGTGCTCTGTGCTTTCACACCTCTCCCCTCGCCTGGGGTGGGGATGGGGGCCTCAGTCAACGCCGACCTGCTAGGGTGGTGGGAGAACAGGGGAGGAGGACAGCTGAGGAGTCACCCCCTTCCCATGTGCCAGCGTCCAGTGAGACTTAAGGGGTGTGCTTAGCTACAGCCCCCCTCCCCCAGAGCTCCCCCACTCCTGGAAGGTGGAAATAACATCTCCTACCCAGAGAGCATTAGGGATTGGCTACTGTTAGGTGCGCTACCCACTGGCCACCACCCGAGGAGGAAGTTGGGTCAGTTATGTGATTCCCATTTTGCAGACAAGCTAATGGAGGCTCAGAGAAGCTAAGTGACTTGCCCGGGGTCACACAGCCCCAATCTGTAACCGTCTCAAGTTTTTCCAACTCAGCTCAAAACTCTTAGGTTCTCCTGTACCCCTCTTTGGCAATTTGTCCCTTTGACTTCAGTTGAGTCTCAAATGTAGATAATACCAGGAAGGAGCCGCCGAATCCCCCCCACCCCCCAGCCCCCCGAGTGATCGTTTGGGGAAGGAGTAAGGAGCATCTGGAAGCTGGGCTGAGGGCAGGATGCTTTCACCTGTGGCTGGAGCAGAGCGTTTGCCTGCAGGAGCTGAGGACTGGAGGTGTGGAGTCAGGAGAAGGGGGGCCCCAGGCCTCGCTGGCTGGGGTTTGGGGGGCACTTGGTCGGTGGCCCCTCTGTCATCCTCTTCCTCTTCCATCTGAGCTGGGACTCAGCCCCGCTGGGAGTGAATCTGAGCTGCCAGGGACCTTCGTCGTCGCTCTGCCCTGTGACCCTCCGTGGCGCCGTGATGTAGCTGGCAGAGAACTCCCCTGTCCGTTCTCCCCTCGGCCTGGGTGGCAGACTCCCTGTCCCACTCTGTAACCTCAGGCACTAGATTCAACTCACTAGTCCTCAGTTTCCTCATCTGCAGGTGGGGATCAGTAGAGCTTCCTTAACTGACCTTGCGGTGACTGAAAGTTTTATCCAAGCGTGTTATTTTTATTTCTCCTTCAGCATACGGGGATATGGCAGGCCTGTAGGGTGGGGAGGAAAGTTGGGTGCTGGGTATTTTAGGGTGAATGGCAAAAGGCATCTACCTTGGAGGAATTCCCTGTGGTGGTGGGTGAGGGCAGGCAGTAAGTAAGGAGTTCCGCTTTGGTGACCCTCCATCTCCAGCTCTCTGGGACCCCACCCCTTCAGCAGCCTCCAGCTCTCTGGGACCCCGCCCCTTCAGCACTTACTGGTGCCAAATACACATTTGGTGGCGGGGGGGGTGGGGGCTGGGGGGGAGGAGGAGGAAGGGCTGGGGAGGGCCCAGCTTACCCAGTGAGGGGGGCAATACGGGCGATCTTGTCATTTTACAGATGAGGAAACTGAGTCCAGCGGAAACCTGTTCCATGGCTGAGAGGGGACTCCAGCCCAGACTTCAGGGACGGGGGTGTGATTGGAGAGAAGCTAACACTTTGAGGGACACCCTGCAAATACCTTCCTGAGGTGACAGGCATCATAAGTAATCATAATTCCTGTGGGGTGGGGGCAGGAGGGGAGGGGCTGTAGGTCTCTCTAGGGTGAGTGCTTCCTGAAAGTTGGAACTGATTTTGGGGGGGCAGGGTGGCAGTGGAAAAGGGGGGAAATGTGAGGCCCAAGAGTGACAGGCCTATGCCCCGCCCCCCTTTTTTGCCCGCTTCCTTCCCAGAGGCCTCAGGGGCCTTCCCCAACCTTCCCTGGGGATGTGGGGTCTTCCCCCTCTCCCCTCTGAGAGGCTGTGAAAGGGTCCAGGGGTCAGCACCAAGCCCAGGGGGCCTGGCAGGAGGGTCCTGGGGTGTGGTGTGGGTACCCCGGGGTCCTGGGGTGGTCACCTTTGAGCCCCAGGCCCAGCCACCATCAGAGTTCCTGCCCGCTCTCCCAGCTCTCCCCCGTGGCTGTCTTGATTCCTGGTCTCAAGAATGCGGAGGGCTGCTGGTGGGGGGAAGTTAATTGGAAACAGGAAAACATGGCATTCCTTTCTAGCTGACCTGGGCCTGGAAAGCAGTGAGGGGCTGCCTTTCTCCCTCTCCCGCCCTGCTGGGGAGAGGTGGGTGGGGGAGCATGGTTCTCTCACCTCTGTCTCTTCGGGGTCTTTCCCCCACCAGGCTCCCTGACTCTTAGTGGAAACAGCAAGTTGCCTGTTTTACGTCCATGATGTAAAATACTCTCCCACCAATCAGAATGACTTGCCCCCGTTTTTCACCAGGTCATATCCAAGTTTGTCCCCGCTCTCTGAGGGCGGAGGGCCTGTCTCAGTTGGCTCCCCAGCGTAGGCTGTGTCACACTAGAGACACATGGGAAATGTTTGGTTGACTGGTCCCCAAGGATTCCCTCCTCCTTCCTTCCCTAGACTTCTCGCCTGCCTGGGGTACCACCAATAGAGTTTTATCCCCATTGACTGAAGCCTTTGTGTCTCAGTGGCATGCAAGATCCCCCAACGGGAAAAGAGAAGGTTTTCTAAGACATTTCTCGTTTGGCGACAGTTTTGTGTCCTGAGTTTGCAGGTATTCATGGTGGCGGGGGATCTGTTGGCAGGAGAAGCTGGAGAGAGGGCCTGTCTGTCTGTAATTGTTCCCGATTAAACTTCCTGAGGGCCTACTGTGTGCCACGGACCTGGGGCCCAGTTATGATACTGGGACCCGATCCGGGAGAAGGCTCGAGAGAAGTGTTGTCTTCAAGGCTGCTGGGGGACTTTGATGCCTTCTGTCTGGGTGGTTTGCAAAGGCTCCAAGGGGGAAGCAGCTTCTTTCTCTCTTTCTCTTTTTTTCTAAGTGATACATCCACGTGGGACAAATTCAAAACCGCAAACATAGTAAGTCTCCCCCTTTACCCTCCGGGGCATCCCTGGTCCCCCAACTCGCCTCCCCAGAGCACCGCCTCAATCCCGATGTTCTGTGCGCACACATTTATATACCTGTGTATGTCTTAAAAAATATTTATTTTGCACAGATGGTAGCCCCCTCTTCCCGTCGTTGTGCACGTTGCTTTTTTCGCTTCATCTCCCTGGGAGCTGTGCACAATACATGGAGGCGTTTCTTTGGCTTTTTCTCAGCTGCATTGTATTCCTCAGTGTGGGCAAATCCTCCTTGACTCAACACGGATATGGAGGTGTTTCCTAAAGTTTCAGCGTGCAGAGCCAGAGGGCATGCATCCATTTGTCTTACTGGGAAGTGGGTATGCCAGCGGGGTAAACTCCTGGAGGCGGGATTGCTGGGTCAAGAGCCTGCGGTTTGTCATTCGGTCACTCTTGGGAGGCACCTGTGGAGCTGTATCTTGAAGGAAATCGTTTCCCCTCCTGTTCAAGTCATCCCACCCATCCATCCATTGTCTTTGCCTCTTGTGACCTCCTTGCCCCTTCCTTCCTGCCTGTGGCCTGCACCCTGTGCTTGCCACTTGGTGTAGAGGTCAAGGGTGGGGGCGCTGTTGATTCGAATCCCGGCTCTGCCGCTTGCTGGCTGAATGGATGCAGGCAGGGGGCTTGCTGGCTCTGGGCCTGAGTTGTCCCCTCTGTTAAATGGGTTCACCTCAGTACCTACTTTTGGAAGGGTTGTCGTGAGGATTAAATAATACCCATCAAGGTGCATGGGTAGCCTAGCTGAGTCATTCGGTGGAGGTGTCATCTGTCATTCTATGGCAGTTCTGTCTCCTGGGGTGAGGAGCCCCTTAATTCTGGGCTGTGAGCCCCCTTACTGGCAGGAAGGGGAGGGAATGCTGGCTTTTGCACTTACCTGCAGCGTGACCTTGGGCAAGCGATCCTTTTCTGGGTCTCGATTTCCTTGTCTGTAAAATGGGCCCATGATGGCTCCCTGGCAGGTGGGCTGTGAGGGCCGAAGGAGGCACTGCCCTCCCCAGCCGGGCGTGCAGTAGCTGTTCAGGAAGGAGCATCTGATGTTGCTGTTATTTTCACTATGGTTACTGTTCTCCTGTGGGCCCCACGCTGACTTGGCCACTCTGAAAGCTCTCCATTGTCTTCCTGAAAGGCACATAGGGAACATTGTTGGCATTCTAAACCGCACAGCAGCGGAGGGCACAGGGCAGGCTGCTGCGGCGGCATGGCCCTGGGGACAGACAGGGCTGTCCTGCTCTGGGTCTCGCTTTCCTCATCTGGAAGAACGGCTGTGATGGGAAACCTACCTGTGTGCTCACGGACGTTCAGTGCTTAACACAGTGCCTGACATATCACAGGTGCTCAGAAAATGTCAGTGGCTGTGATGGTGGTGGTGGTGGTGGTGGTGGTCATGATGGTGGTGATGATGATGATGATGATGATGATGGAGAGAAATCTCCTGTGCAATTAGATACCTGCGTCCTTGCCTCCTTCCCCTAAAACCCCGGGCAGTCAATGTTGGCATTTTAATCAGAGGGAAGGTTCCAAGGCAATCAAATACCCTTTGGGCCTCAGTTTCCTCATCTGTAACAGAACTCATGGGGTCTTTGTGAAGCTTAAATGAGTGAAGATGTAGAAAGCTTTTAAGACAGACCCCGGGGCCTCCCTGGTGGCGCAGTGGTTGAGAGTCCGCCTGCCGATGCAGGGGATACGGGTTCGTGCCCCGGTCTGGGAGGATCCCATATGCCGCGGAGCGGCTGGGCCCGTGAGCCATGGCCGCTGGGCCTGCGCGTCCGGAGCCTGTGCTCCGCAACGGGAGAGGCCACAACAGTGAGAGGCCCGCATACCGAAAAAAAAAAAAAAAAAAAAAAAAGACAGACCCCGGCTTGCAGGAGTGCAGTGAAAAGTCACTTTGCTTGTTATTATTTAAATTTTTTATCATGGAAATTTTAAAGTACCTACCAAGAGTTGAGAGAATAAAATAATCAACCCCTGTGTACCCATCGCCAGCTTCACCAATTTTCCGCTGATCCCTCCTCCCGCCCCCCCCCCCACCCCCAGCGCCACCCTGCACTTTCTTTTCCCGTTTCTGCTGGAGTACATTTAAGCAAATTCCAGATAGCATATCAGTTCAATTGTATCATTATCGTTACTAATGGTGTTATTATTTTTGGTATCCAGAATCTGTTTCATCAGCTCCGGGTTCTATCCTGTTCTGTGCTGGAAGAGACATTAGGCCCATTTCATAGATTGGGGAAATCAAGGCTGCAGGCAGTAAACTTTGGTCAGGTTGTCCTTGATCTGTGTTCCCATCCTGTCTTGGCCAGCCCAGGCTTTGCACCTTGGTGGCTGTTTCTGATCACACGGGCTTGGGGATTTATGCCTGGATGTGGGTTCTGGTATTCTGTGCAGAAATCACAGTCAGAGAAGGTGGGCCAGTGGCAGGGGGATGGACAGATGACCCCGGCAGTGAGGGGTTACTGGGTCAGCCGCCCGGGTTCGAGTCCTCTTTCTGCCCCTTCTAACCTTGTGACTTGGGGGCAAGTTACTTCCTTTCTCTAATTCCAGATTAGAGAACCAGAAGTACAGGAATAATAAATCGATGCTTCTTTCAAGAGCTTTTGCATCAGTTAAATCAGGTCCTGAGTGGAAAAGTGTTTTGCAAGTGCCTGGCTCAGAGTAAGCGCTCTGCAGAAGGTAGCAGTCACCATTGTCACTGTAGTTAGTTATCACTTCCGTGGAGGCTGTAACCAAACGCTCCTTCTAGGGGTAAGAGGATCAGAGGAAGGGTTATATCCCTGTAGCCCCTGACCAGGCCTGGCTGCCTTAATCCCCCGCTTTTGCTCACTCCATCCTCTATAATTCTCCTTCAAAGTGTTTCTTGTCCTTCGAGGGGCTGGAGGGGGCTGTTGGCTTCTAGGTAACCACCCCCCTCCAGCCTCCTGTGTCCCCTATGTCCCATCCTGGCAGCCTTGGGTGCAGAGTGAGGGAGGACCATCTCTATGGCTGTGGGACCCTCGTTAATGACCCCTGGGGCCCTGGAGGGAGCCCCGGTGGCCTCCGCAGCTTGGAGGTGAAGGGCGGTCCATTCCTCCAGGACACCTGCAGATCGAAGGTGCCTGGAGCCCCCTTTCCAGAGGATGGATGCCGCCCTGCCTCTCGTCCACTATGTGGTACTGGGCAGGCTGTTGCTCGCAGATGCTCACGGGATGATTGTGGCAGTTGGCTAGATTGTACCCTCCCTCCTGTCCTTCAAGGCACCTCACCCATCTTCGAACACCAAGCCCTCCAGGCTAGGTGACGGGGGCCCCCGGAAGAGTTCTCAGCTCTTTACCCTCTCAGGCCAGGCTCCCCTCGGCCTAGCAGGCTCTGGCCACGGTGGCCTCACTTCTCTCCCCAGAACATGCCCAGTGCCCTCCCGCTTTTGTGGACATGCATCCCCCGTTTTTTTTTTTTTGTTTTTTTTTTTTGGCGGTACATGGGCCTCTCACTGCTGCGGCCTCTCCCGTTGCGGAGCACAGGCTCCGGACGCGCAGGCTCAGCGGCCATGGCTCACGGGCCCAGCCGCTCCGTGGCACATGGGATCCTCCCGGACCGAGGCACGAACCCGCATCCCCTGCATCGGCAGGCAGACTCTCAACCACTGCGCCACCAGGGAAGCCCCCATGCATCCCCTTTCACAGAAAGCTTTGTGTGTGTGTGTGTATGTGTGTATGTATTTCTCCCCCAACCTCTCATTGAGTGTAATTGGCATACAATGAAATACACAGATTAAGGGTGCTTCTCCATGAGTGTTGCCAAACCATAGCAGTGTGTGTAATCCACACCCCATCGAGATCCAGAGCGTTCGCATCGCAGCCAAAAAGTTCCTTTGTGCCCCTTCACCGTCAACACCCCCTCCCAGAGCAGCGGGTCACTGGCCCGCTGCTCGTTTATCCTGTTGTGGATCTGCCTTGCCTCTTCTTGAATCTCGCAGACCTGTGTGGTCCTTCGGGTTGAGCACCTCAGCTCAGCATCACTGTTTTGAGATTTAGCCTTTTTATCACTGAGCAGGAGTCCTTTGGGAAGGCTTTACCTCCTTTCTCTCGGGAGAAAGAAATCTGCCCCCCCCGCCCCCCCTTGAAGTCTCATCATCCCATTTGTCCCTCCCCTGGGTGCCCTTCCCAGCCTCAGCCTCCGGCCTAGGGACGCTCTCCCATTTCACTGCTCCACCCCTCGTAGGCCCATTGGGATGTAGGTGTCCCGTGAGCTTTTCTTCAGGCCTGGCTTTCTCACTAGATTCTATAAGCTACAGAAGGAGGGAAATGATGTGCCCCGTGTTCTCAGCTCCTGGTGTGCAGTAGGAATCCTGTAATGTTTGTTGCCTGACTCACTGACTGACTGAAGGATGGACATGTCACAGGCATGGAGAAAGGGAGCAGAGAGCCTGTGCTTGCGGTCGCTATTCTGTTTCTTAAAAAGTGTGACCCACCTGCTTCCAAAGCACCAAAAATGCCAATCTCGGGGTGCCACGCATCTCCTGGGAGTCCTGGTGGGTAGGGCCCGAGAGGCCCCCAGCCAGGCTCAGCTGCCTTCATTGCCCGCCCCCCCGGACCCATCCCCCCACCACTTTTATCAAGCCCGACCCCTGAGTGGTTCCTTGGCTCAGGAAGCCCAGCCCTCAAAGCTGCAGGGCTCTGCCTGCAGTGGCAAAGCTCCACCGGCAGGCCCCTCACCCAGGACAGGCAGCCATGGGTCTCCCAACTGCACTTGACACTTGGTCCATGGACATTGCCCATCCTGCCCTAGCCACCTCCCCACTGCCCAGTACTCGCTCCCTCAGTGTCTTCAGAGACGGAGTGAATCAGGGCCCATGGGACAGGTCAGGACTGCCCACTGCTCAGCAGGGAGACTGAGGCTGGAGGGGGGCGCTCAGCTGCTGCCCTCCTCAGTTCAGCCAGGACTGGAAGCCACACATGCTGTGTTCACACAAGCCATGTGCTGTAAGTTATGCCTCCTTTTACAGAGATGCTAAAATGGGCAAAGACTCAGGTCTCGAAGTTGATAAAAATGTCCGGGAAACTTCTGCTCCGTCTTTGCCTCTGGTTTCTGCGGCCCTTCCGGGCTGCCTGTGCTTTGCCACCTAAAGTCTCAAAGCTGTTCCGTGAGGAGCTGTTTTCCTTTGTCAGATTTCTGTCTCCTTAGCTGGACCAGCAGAATTCCCTGACATCTGCTCAGCCCTTGCCCGTCCCCGAGCCCGTCCCCTTCCACAGTCCTATTTTTTCTTTGCGACCTTTAAGGGGCAGGGAGTCGTGTGTGCATTGGCCACAGGGGACACTGAGCCAACTTCTGGGCCTGAAGAGCCCCCGGCCAGACTCTGTAGCAGAATAGGGAGATTTATGTAAGGGAGTTCCTAACAGAAGTCTGCTTTAAGCAAATGAACAGTAAAATATATATACCCACACACATACATTAATATATGTTACATATTATTATACTTTATGTAATAATTTAGTGGTAAATTTAAACTTAGCAGTATAATAGGCATGTAGTAAATGTATATATTATATACACATATATGCAAGTGCAAATGTATCTATCTATCTATCTATCTATATATATCTGTATAAGATTCCCTTGTATTCTCATTTCCTTCCCTGGCCCAGTGCCCTGGCAAATTGTTCTGTGCCCTGGCAAATTGTTTGCTTTGTGTGGTGGATTTTTGCTTTCTACAGAGGATCCTGCTGTATTTCTCTTTCTGAGTCTTTTTCGCCCAACACCCACTCTCAGGCCTCCTGTGTTGCTACTTGTGCATCTTGTCTGTTGCTTCTCCTGGCTGTGGGACTCCGTGCGGTGCAGTTTTCATGGTTTGCTTAGAATTTTCCCAAGGGCCAGACCCCTGGGTTGCCTTCCTTTCCCAGTTACAGTGAGAGGTGAAGTGCCTTGTCCAAGGTTACACAGCTAGCTACTGGCAGAGCAGGGATGTGAATCCAGGCGCATTGTACTGGTTAATTCAGACCCACATAGCAGGCCTCCCTTGTGCCGGGCCTCAGAGCTCTGCACTCGGGACAGGGGAGGGGGGTAAACCCAAAACACACCCATCCTCCCTGCAAGGTGAGATCAGTGTCTCAGGAGTGTCAGCTGGGCTGGTGAAGGCCAGGAGGAGGCATTGCTTGTGGGGTATGTTGGTGCATCAGGGCAGGCTTCCTGGAGGAGAGGGCTTCTGGGGGCAGGCTTCGGGCTCCATGCCATTTCTAGCAGAGAGAAACCTGGGATGCTTTGCACAAAGGCCAGTTGAAGCTTCACGGGGAAAGAGGACCCAGGACACTGGGGCTGAGATCTGGGGTGCTTTGGTTTTGTTGATGGGAGGTAAGGGAAGGAAGGAGTCCAGGATGATCCAAAGTCACTGGCCTGAGCAACTTGAGTGGATGCAGGTGCCCTTTCTTGAGATGCTGTAGTGGTGTCTATAGTTTGGGGAACACAAACCCCAGAGAGTAAAGCTCCAGCACCCTCTCGGCTGGTGGTGAGGTGCAGACGGAATGAATGAATGAACTGGAGGCATCATGAGTGAGAGACGGTGACATGGAGTGATCACTGAAGTCCCAGGGATGGGGCTGATTCCCCAGGGAGAGGACAGGAGAGGGTGGAGAGTCAGCTTAGGCGGGCCACCCATGTGTAGGGAGGGGTGGGAGCTTCTTTGGCCAAAACAGAGAAAGGGAGGAGGAGCAGGATAAGGCAGGATCAGCTTCTCAGGAACAAAGGGGGAGAGTTTTTAGAAAGGTTTAACTTCCATGGACCTGAGGACAGGCTTCCTGGGTTGGATGAGGCTGTTGTGGAAGCAAAGGTTTCCTGGGTTTGATGGGTATGTAGGGGCGGAAGCCAGACTGGAATATGGTGAGGAGTCATGAGAGAAGGATGGCTTCGTGGATGGATGGATGGATGGATGGATGGATGGACAGATGGACGGACGGAAGGCAGGCAGATGGAGCTCTTGGCAGCCAGAGATTGGAAAAAAAAATCCTGCTACCCTTTATGGCTCCCTAGTGCCCTCAGGTGAAAGTCTAATCTCACCTCCCCCCACAGAGCCCCATTAGTCTGGCCTGGGCTTATCTCCCTGACCTCATCTCCTGCCGTTTCACCTTGCTTTCTTCCCACACCCAGCTTGTTCCTGCCTCCCCACCTTTGCCCTTGCCTCTACTTGCCATGATCTTCTCCCATTCCTTCCTGTCTCTGGGCTCCTCGTCCTGTCCTGCAGGCCTCTGCTTAAATACCGCCTCCTCTGGGAAGCCTTCCTTGACGACCCTGTCCAACTTTCTCCATGTCATGCGGTTTGCTTCTGTGTGAGGATTCATCCCCCGGACCTGACTGGGAATGCGTCCAGACTCAGTATTCACTTCATGAGTGAGGGACCAGGCTTAGAGAGTTTTAGGATCTGAGCAGGCTTAGAGAAAAGGAAAGGAGCAAAGGAAGATTCTAGAAGAAGAGGGAGGAGGGGTGGTGGTGGGTTGGGCTCAAGAGTGAAGCTTCCTTACAGGTCAGGAGGTGAGGAAGAGAGGGGTGTGAAGGCAGAAGAAAGATGTTTGTGCAGTTGGGAAGGAGTTCAGGAGGCCAGTGCAAAGCTGCTTGGAGACAGGAGGGGGTGGCAGGAGGTGGGGGGCGGGAGCGGGGGAGGCCGGTGGTATTGCCAGCTGTTGGGAGGGCGAGAGCTTTGGCCATCCTGCCCCAGCTGGGAGAGGCAGCCGCCTTTTATCTTTTCCAGGACAAGGTCTTAAGAGCACGAGGTGGTCCTTAGTGTGGGGGAAGGAGGGCTGAGGTCCTTTGGGGAACCTGCTCGGAGGCCTCCGACCTTTCCCCCAGAGGAACGCATGCTTGACTCTACATCGCAACCTTTGGCGGAGGATTTCAGGGGTGTTGTGGATCCAGTTAGGAGCTTTCCACAGCTCATGACCGTAGCAACAATAATAATAACAGCCCACACGGCCATGGGCACCAGTCTAGGGCCCTCACAAGTCCTGACTCAGTTACTCACGTTAGGACCTTAGGAGGTAGGTGCAGTGAGCATCCCCATTTTACAGATGAGGAAACTGAGGCACTGGGCGGTTAAGTGACTTGCCCAGAGTCACACATCTGCTAAAGGGTATACTGGGGATCCCCCACCCCACCCTGGGGGTCGCAGTCTGGCCCCAAAGCCCAGGCTTTTAGCCATAAAGCCTCACTGTTTGCTTGTTACAGGGACCAGGACTGAAAGCCCACAGTCAGGAAGTTGCCTTTGCCCCGCCCCCCTCCACTCTGCTTTTTGCCCTGGGATCCAGCTTGGGTCTCAGCTTAGCCAGTGGAGGCCCCGGCTCAGCAGGGTGCCGTCCCACCCTCCTCTTTCCCTTTTTACCCTCCGTGGTGTCTTCATTAACATAACTGTGGCGCCCCCAGCTTCCTCGGATGTGTTTGTGAGTTTGTGAGGGAACCCTGGTGGGTGACTGACAGGGAGACCTGCAAGGAAGGGGTCAGGACCCCGGAGGCAGATCTGGCCTGGAGGCAGCTGCGGGACTTGGAGCAGGGGCCCACCACCTCTCGCAGCCTCAGTTTCCCCATCAGCGAGGGGGTGGGGGCCTGATGCCTTCCTCTCGGAGGTTTCATAGATGACGTCACATGTCAACAGATGTGCTGCAAATTTATGGCAGTAAGCAGCTTCCGAGGTGTGTCAACATTCAGAATATTTCAGACCACAGCGCAGGCTGCAGTGAGGTGGAACAGCCCTCAGCCAGGCAGGGCAGCTCCCCTTCCCCAAATAGGCTAAAGATTTCTGCAGCAAATACTATTCCTGCTGCTAATATATCTGTGGCTGTTCTACACTAAGAAGGATACATAAGGATAGTCATTGCAGGTTAGCTTTTGCCCCACAGTGAGTAAAGGGGAAAACAAAGGGATGGTTTTTAGAGATTTTTGGAGGTTGGAATTGCAGATATGGGGTTGTAGATCGAGATGATCTGGGACATGGTGGACATGGTGGGATGTCTGTGGCGTTTCATTGAGATAAGGTACCACCTGGCACTTAATAAGCCCGTTGTAAGTGCTGGCTGCTATTATTATCACTGACCAGCCTTTAGTCTGTACCTACTAAGTCTGTGCAGACAGATTGGGCTGTGTTGCAGATCAACAGTTTCTCAAACTTGAACGTGCACACGAATCCCTTGGGGAGCCTGTTCAAAGGCGGGGTCTGATTCAGCGGGTCTGTGGCAGGCGTGAGACTCTGCATTTCTTGCTACTCCTTTGAGTAGCAAGGGGTAGAGTGGTTTCCGGACGATTTCCGAGTTGCTTCAAGGGCCCTGCACTGGATGCGGAGGCTAAGATCAGATTCCTTAACTCTTTGGGGTTTGCCAGTTTGAGGGCAGATCTGTATGAATTAATTCGACACGGAAAAAAGTCATATATAACACTATGAAAGTCTTTTCACTGTCCCCTTGTCCTGCCCTCTCCAGAGGAGCCCTATGTGAGGAGTTTGGGTGCATTCTTTCTACCCCTCTATTCTGTGCATACATTTTTTTCCTCTTGCTCACACGTACCATATGAATTATTCTACAGCTTGCTTTTTAACTTGAACAAGTGTCTTAGAATTATTTCCATGGCAGCAATCTAGAGCTCCACTCTTTTTTTTTTAATTGAAGTATAGTTGATTTACAATGTTGTGTTAATTTCTGCTGTACAGCAAAGTGATTCTGTTATACATATATATTTACATTCTTTTTCATAGTCTTTTCCATTGTGGTTTATTACAGAATATTGAATACAGTTCCTTGTGCTATACAGTAGGACCTTGTTTTTTTTTAAATATTTAATTAATTAATTAATTAATTAATTTTTGGCTTTGTCGGGTCTTAGTTGTGGCACATGAGCTCTTCACTGTGGTGCATGGGCCTCTCTCTCCAGTTGTGGCACGCGGGCTCCAGAGCACGTGGGCTCAGTAGTTGCCGCGCACGCGGGCTTAGGTGTGGTGTGCGCGCTTAGTTGCCCCAAGGCATGTGGGATCCTAGCTCCCTGACCAGGGATCGAACCCACGTCCTCTGCACTGGACAGCAGATTCTTAACCACTGGACCACTAGGGAAGTCCCCAAGAGCTTGTTTTTTTTTTTGTTGTTGTTTTTGTTTGTTTGTTCATTTGTTTTTTAAGTTTTTTTTGTGTGTGTGGCTGCACTGTGCCGCACGTGGGATCTTAGTTCCCCAACCCGGGATCAAACCCACATCCCCTGCATTGGAAGCACAGAGTCTTAACCACTGGAACGCTGGGGAAGTCCCAGGACCTTGTTGTTTATCCATTCTGTATATAATAGTTTGCATCTGCTAATCCCAAACTCCCAATTCGTCCGTCCCCCACCCCTCCCCCCAGAACCCGTTCTTTTAGCAAACTAAAGGAGGAGTAGTATTCCATAATTTATTTAACCTCTACTCTATGGATTTTTTTTTTTTTTTGGTTCCAACTTTTACTGTGAGCCTATATATGTCTTTATATTTAAAGTGTGCTTACATTTAAAGTGTGTCTCTTGCAGACAGCAAATAGTCTATGTCCTTTTGATGATTGGAATGTCGAGACCAGTGCTGTCCAGTAAGAAAATCCTAGCCACTTACACGTTACTTAAAATTTTCTAGTAGCCACAGGAGAAAGAAATAGGGAAAATTAATGTGAATATATTTTATGCAACCTGTTATATACAGAATACTATTATTTCAACACGTAATCAGTCTAGAAGTCACTAATGAGATATTTTACAGTCTTTTTTATTGTGGTAAAATGCACGTGACCTAAAATTTCCCATTTTCACCATTCTTAAGTGCACAATTCAGTGGCATTATGTATATTTGCAATGTTGTGTAACCGTCACCACTCTCCATTTCCAGAACTTGTTCATCCTTCCATACAGAAACTCTGTGCCCCTTAAATAATAATTCCCCATCCCCCTCTCCCACCACCTACTGGTAACCTCCATTCTACTTTCTTTCTCTATGAATTTGACCACTTCTTCCTCATATAAGTGGAATCATACAGTATTTATCCTTCTGTGTCTGGCTTATTTCACTTACCATAATGTCTTCAAGGATAGTCATCACATTCGTAGCATCTATCAGAATTTCCTTCCTTTTTAAGGCCGAATACTATTCCATTGTCTGAATAGACCACACTGTGTTTATCCATCCAATAATAGACAGACACTTGGGTTATTTCCACCTTTTGGATATTGTGAATAGCGCTGCTATAAACATTGGCATACAAGAATCTGAGTCTGCCTTCAGTGCTTTTGGATATACACCTAGGAATGGAGTCGCTTGGTCATCTGGTAATTCTCTTTTTAACTTTTTTTTTTTTTTTTTTTTTTTTTTGCGGTACACGGGCCTCTCACTGTTGTGGCCTCTCCGGTTGCGGAGCACAGGCTCCGGACGCGCAGGCCCAGCGGCCATGGCTCACGGGCCCAGCCGCCCCGCGGCATGTGGGATCTTCCCGGACCGGGACACAAACCCGTGTCTCCTGCATTGGCAGGCGGCTCTCAACCACTGCGCCACCAGGGAAGCCCTCTTTTTAACTTTTTGAGGAATCACTGTTGTCCACGGTGGTTGCACCATTTCACATTCCCACGAGTAATGCACAAGGGTTCCGATTTCTCCACATCCTCGCCAACACGTGTTTTACACTGTTTTCCGCCTTCCACCCCGCACTGAGTTTTTGAAATCCAGTGTGTATTTTCCACTCAGAACATCTTATTGGACTAGCTCCGTTCCCAGGGCTGGGCAGTCACGTGAGGCCTCTCTGAGTGGACGGTGCAGGGTTAGACCGTTGGTATTTGCCCTCATTACTGATGTGGCTGCATTGAAATCTTCTTACTGTTCATTTTTGGTTTATCTCTGGTGTTCTTTGTTCCTTATTCTCTCGTTTCCTGCCTCCTTTAGATTAATTGAGTAATTTGGCCTTCCATCTTATCTCCATTAGGAGCTGATTCATGCTACCTCTTTATTACTCTAGAGTTTCCATTCTGCGTCTTTGACCAGGACCTGGGCTCTGCTCCTGAGTGAGATGGGAGCCATGGCAGGCTTTTGAGCAGGGGAGTGACCCGACCTGGCATTTTTGTATCCACATCTGCAGTTGCTTGTGCAGGAGCGTTTCTACTGGCCAGATCCCTGGAAGAGGACTTGCTAAGGCAAAGGGAAGCGTGGGCTGAAGTTTGAGGAGGCCCTGGCAAATGGCATTCCAGAAAGGCCTCACTGTTCTCATCCCTTGCAAAGAGCAGCCAGAATTTACCGAGTGACTGCTTGGTGCCAGGCCCTAGAGATGCTGGCGAGAATCAGCCCAAGTCCTGCTACTTAAATAACTCTTGGTCCTGGAAACGCAGGGCAGTCTCTGGAGTGGCCTCTGAGCTCAAAGGAAGGTGAAGCTTTCGGAGGAACCAAAAAAGGAGAGGCCAGAGGCTATTCTAGGTGGCAGAAGGAGGCCTGGCACAGCCCTGGTGTGAGCTCTGGCTGGACCAAGAAGTGGAGTGTATTGGCCTGGAGAGACTGCGTGTGTGGGCCCCCCATCCATGTGGGACATATCGAGGTACAGCTAAGGAGTAAAATAATAGCACCTCCCCCTTGAGGCTTGTCTGGGAGGGTTCAGCAGGAAGCAGACGGCACACGGTTGTTGTTTGGCTAACTTATCCCCCCTGGGAGGGGATCAGTATCGGACGGGGCGGCCTGACCTAGGGACAGGCATGATCCATGCTTTGGACATGTTGAGGCCCTGTGGCAGGTAGACTTGGACTTGGAGCCCCAGCTGTCTCCTTCTTCAGGCCAGCTGCGCCAGGCCTCTGTTAGAAGAGGATACATAACAGTAGAAGCTGCTTCTCAGGAGAGTGATGAGGGTCAGGCAATGAGACGGTCACCACATGGAGCGCAGGGGCCTCCTGACCAGAGTAGGGTTCCATGAAGGTTAGCCACTATTATTATTATTGCTGCTGCTGCTGTTGTCATTGTTGTTGATTTAAGGCTTACAGGCAACAGCCAGATCCTTCCAGACCTGCCCCCCCAGGACTGAGACCCCTGGAGAAATGAGGTCAGTTGCTCAGGGTCAGGAAATCGCAGAGCAGGGATTTGAAGCCAGGTGTGTCTGACCTGAGCTCAGGGGCTCCCTGCTTCCAGGCCTTGGGGGAGCCTTGGGCTTAGCACAAAGACTCTTCCCTTCTTAGATCAACCAGGGAGCAAGGCGTGCTATCACAGTGACACCACCTCCATCAGTGATGATAAGGGCAGCTCGCCCGCTGTGACTCAACAGGCAGCAGGACCTGACCCGAAGCCAAGCTATTCGTAGTCTGTCTTTGCTCTCCATGTGAATATTCATACATTTGGCTGCAGAAATATTAGTGTTTGATTACTGGGTGGCGTCTCAGAGCTGGTTGTGGGTGTTCCGCCATAGACAGGTGTGCATCCCAGCACCTGGCAAAGTCTGGAAAAGAATCTGCTTTTCGGAAAGCATCTCCCCTCAAAGGTTTCGAATAAAGGCTCTTGGACCCCTTAGAATATATATTCTGTCTCGCGCTTGCCCACCCCCCAGGGTGCGTGTTGCCTGTACTGTTTGGCGACGTTGGATGGTGTTTACTATTCAGATTCCGCGCTCCTTGCTAGACGATGCAGAACGAGCAGCCGCATCGGGCCTTCATGGGCTCCAAAGGCGAGGAAGCCGGGTGGGTGGTAGGAGTGGGCAGGGAGGCTTCTGGAAGCCTGTTCCCTGAAAGCTGGGAGCCTGGAGGCTGTGTTGTGCTGTGACTGGTGATGAGGGAGGAAGGGGGAACGTGATGATGGGCCAGACTGGGGCCTGCCCTGTGACAGGATGCTCCTGCGCAGCTGGACACTGTGTCAAGGGAACCCAGAGAGAAGCCAGGCCCTGGAAATGGGCAGGAGTGGAATTAAGGGCAGATTTTATTCACTTTTGTCTCCAGCCCGTCCCGCTCTGCCGAGCCCTCCACTGGGTTGTCTCAGAGGCACCTCAAACTTAACACATCGGACCCCTCACCCCCACCCCCCAAGCAAACAAACAAAAGTAAAGCCTGCCCCCTCCAGTTTGTCACCATCTCGGTTCATCCTCCCAGTGGCCTGGGTCAGGTACTTTGGCATCATCCTTAACTCTTTTTTTTCTCTCTCTTTTTAACTTTTATTTATTTATTTATTTATGGCTGCTGCTCAGCTTGCAGGATCTTAGTTCCCCAACCTGGGGTCAGACCCAGGCTGCAGCAGTGAAAACGCCGAGTCCTAAGCACTGGACCGCCAGGGAACTCCCGATTTTAATTTTTCTTATTGTGATAAACAACGCATGACATAAAACTTACCATCGTAAGCCCTTTTTAGTCACATTGCTGTGTGGATGCCCCTTATCCTTCTGTCTTCTGCACCCCATCAGTCCATCAGTGTAGCCTGTGAGCTCTGCTTGTGGAAGATCTCCACCGTCTGGCCTGTCTCCCCACCCCCGCTGCGCCCACCCCGGTCCAGCCACCATCACCTCCCGCCTGGACCATCTCAGTCTCCTCCTCCTGGGGCTCCCTCCATCCCCTGCCCCCCACCGTCTATTTCCCTCACTCAGCCAACCAGACCCTGTTGTAACCTGAGTCAGCTTATGGCCCTTCTCTGCTCAGAGCCCTCCCGTGCTCGCCCAAGAACTCCGCTCACCAATGCACTAACCACTGGGTGAGTGTCAGTGTTAAAAAAAAAAAAAAACACACTGGATTTCAAAGACTTCGAAGGAAGGGGGAAAAAGTCAGTTCCCCATTAATACTATTTTTATGTTGATGACACGTTGAAATGATCGTGTTTGTATATATCATATTACATACAATGTATTCTTGAAATTAACATACGTTAAATTCACCTCTTCTTTCCACTAGAAAATTTAGAATGACATATGTGGCTTGCATTGCCTTTCTGGGGGGCAGCACTGGTTTAGAAGGCACCTCCCCTATTGGGCTGTCGGAGGGGTGAATGAATGAACGTACGTAAAGCTTTGAGGACAGTGCCTGATACGTCTAATGCAACATGTTAGCTGTTGCTTTTTTTTTTTAATAGATATTTAACTGCTAGGATATTTTTTAATTTTTTTTTATTTTATTCATTTATTTTTGGCTGTGTTGGGTCTTTGTTGCTGTGTGTGGGCTTTCTCTAGTTGCAGCGAGCGGGGGCCACTCTTTGTTGTGGTGCACAGGCTTCTCATTGCGGTGGCTTCTGTTGTGGAGCACGGGCTCTAGGCGCACGGGCTTCAGTAGTTGTGGCACACGGGCTCAGTAGTTGTGGCTTACGGGCTCTAGAGCACAGGCTCAGTAGTTGTGGCACACGGGCTTAGTTGCTCCGCGGCATGTGGGATCTTGCTGGACCAGGGCTCAAACCCGTGTCCCCTGCATTGGCAGGCGGATTCTTAACCACTGCGCCACTAGGGAAGTCCTGTTATTGCTTTTTTTTTTTTTTTTTTTTCTTTTTTTTGCGGTATGCGGGCCTCTCACTGTTGTGGCCTCCCCCGTTGCGGAGCACAGGCTCCGGACGCGCAGGCTCCGGACGCGCAGGCTCAGCGGCCACGGCTCCCGGGCCCAGCCGCTCCGTGGCATATGGGATCCTCCCAGACCGGGGCACGAACCCCTATCCCCTGCATCGGCAGGCGGACTCTTAACCACTTGCGCCACCAGGGAGGCCCATGTTATTGCTTTTTAATTGTGGGAAAATGTGCATACCATAACATTGACCATTTTCACCATTTTTAAGTGTCCAGTTCAGTGGCACTAAGTACGTTTATGGTGTTGTGCAGCCATCATCTGTATCCATTTCCAGAACTTTTTCGTCATTCCAAACAGAAACTCAGTACCCATGAAACAATAACTCCCTGTTCTCCCCTCCCACCAGCCCCTCGTAACCTCTCATCTACTTTCTGTTTCCATGAATTTGCCTATTTTATGCACCTCATTTAAAAATTTTTAAAATTTTTTTAATCTTTTGGCTGCACCCTGCGGCATGTGGGATCTTAGCTTCCCGGCCAGGGATGGAACCCGTACCCCCTGCAGTGGAAGCACAGAGTCTTATCCACTGGACCGCCAGGGAGGTCCCGTATGGTCTCATGTAAATGGAATCATACCATATTTGTCCTTTTGAGTCTGAGTTATTTCACTTAGCATAATGTTGCCAAGGTTCATTGCTAATGTAGCATGTATCAGAATTTCATTCCTTTCCAAGACTGAATAATACATCCAGTGTGTGGCTGTACCGCATTTTGTTTCTACACCCCTCATGTGATGGGCACGTGGGTCGTTTCTGCCTTTTAACTGATATTATTTTTAGTTCATGATCTGACCCCTGGCTTTCTATCTATCTATCTAACCTCATCTCCCACTAACTACTCTCCCCCTTACTCACTCCGCTTCAGCCTCACTGACCTCCTTCCTTGACTCAGACACGTATCCACCTCAGGGCCTTTGCACTTGCTATTCCTCTGCTCCATGATTCCCTCCCTCCCCTCCTCAATCAAGCCTGCCTTTATTACTCTAGTTAAAATTACAAATACCTTGTCCTTCTTTTTCGTTGCTTTTCCTCCACAGCACTTAGCAACTTCTGACATAATATTGATTTTACATTTATATTGATTTTACATGTCCTAATCTTTTATAGCATTTGTATTTTAAATATGAGAAATAATTCTATACATGACATATATTCTAATATCTATTAAATATTTATTCAATAAATAAAAGCTAAATACATGTAAATTAAATATTTGTAAATACTTAGTATAATCTGTTATATTGTTCTTTCTTTGTTTCCCTCCTTACTCTCCACAAAAATGTAAGCTCCACGTGAACAGGGATCTTTGTTTTGTTCACAGCCATCCCTCCAGCTTCTAGAACAGAGCCTGGCACGCAGCACATATCCCAAGCCTTAATTGCTGCATGGCTGGATATTTCGTGAATGAGGAACCCGGGAGGATGTGAAGGAGCCAAAAGAAAGTGTGTTAATCGGGGAGAGGAGAGGAAGTTGGGAAGAGCAGCAAAAGGGCCCCGAGGCTTAAAAGCTGGTGTGATCAGGCCCTGGGTGAGTGTGAGGGACACTAGGGAACAGGCTGGCAGAAGAGACACAGTGCGTGCTTTGGGGGTGGTGGAGGTCTGAGCTTTGCCTGAAATGTGGTTCCCTCATTTGCTGGGTAACCTTGAGTCAGTGACTTGTCCTCTCTGGGCCTCATTGCCTCATCTGTAAAAGGGGAGAAGAGCAGCTCTTCGTTCATGAATGCGACATGAACATACATATTTCCTGCATTCCTGCCATGTGCCGGGCACTGTGGTAGATGAGGCAGGCAGCGTCCTCACCCTCATTGATCTATTCCAGGCCCCCACCTCCAGGGTCATGTAGAATTAAGCACTGTGGTGGCCTGTGGTGAACCGCAGTTCCTGTTGTCAGGTTAGCTGTAGGCTTCAGCTTTCCTCATCGGTAAGGTAGGGATAGAGGTACCCACCATGCGTGGTTGTCATGGAAGCCCGGTACCCCGTGTATGGTAATGGCGATTTCTAAATGAGGGCTTTGTTATTGGTGTGGTCTTGGGCTCGAGATGCAACTTGGATCCTTCATCATTGAGCTTATGTTTCTTTTCTTTTCTTTTTTTTTCTGGACCACGCCACACAGCTTGCGGGATTTTAGTTCCCCGACCAGGGATTGAACCTGGGCCCCGCCAGGCAGTGAAAGCGCTGAGTCCTAACCACTGGACCGCCAGGGAATTCCCATGGAGCTTATGTTTCTTTTCAAAATATGAACTTGGCGTGGCTTAGAACGCATTTTGTGGATGCTAAATCTCTGGCCTTGGACGTGACCCTGATGCTTCACTAGGCTTTTCTGAGTTGGGCACACCTGTTGTACTGTGAGGCGTCCAGAGACTCAGTTTCCTCTCCTCTCCTCTCTGGAACTTCAGCAAAAGATTCTTCGTTCAGCAGGCTGCTGAGTTAACCAACCTTCGTTTGGGGGGTGTGTAAGTTAGCACAGGTCATGCTAGCTGCTGTAACAAATAAGCCCTTTCTTCTGAGTGGCTTCAGTGTACTAAATGACTTCAAAGCATTTTTCTCACACGTGTTATAGACCAGTGAGGGTGTTTCTGGTGGGGCAGCCTCATGTGAACTCATTGAGAGAACCAGACTCCTTCCCTGGAGTGTCTTTGCCCTCCCTAAGTCTGTGGAGTCCACTTTAGATGAAGAAGTGTGGAGGGATGTCTTTTGTGCCAGGCCTGGAAAGTAGGAATGTGAATGTCACTTCCAAGTACATTCTGTTGGCCAGAATTCAGTCATGTGACCACACCCAGCTACAAGGGATGCTGGGAAATGTAGTCCAGGGAAAGAAAATGGTTGGGAGAAACATACAGCAGTCTTCACCATAGTGGGTGTGTATTTGTAGATGCCCGGGTGGCCAGTGGAATGAGTGGGAAGGTCTCAGATCTATGGGAGGAGGCATCTGGATTAGCTGTTTTCCTGACCTTTGGACCTGCAGTCTCTGATAAGACATATATATTTCACACCATGATCCAGGAGGGATACACACACACACACACACACCTGAAACAAAGTTTTGTGGAATACTTAGCTAAACCACCTTTGAGTCATTCAATCTGTTTTTTCAATTTTACTCTGTTCTTTTTCCTTCATTTGTTTCAGTGATGGTTGAGACTCACTATACTGATTTCATCACTGCTCAAATTTTCCAACTCACAATTTGAAAAGCGCTGAAAATGAAAGTAGAAATGTGAGGAACCCTATGGGCAACTTCTATGCTCCTGAGAGAGTACCACCTCAGTTCCCCATGTGTCCCAAGCCCAGTTCCAGAAGCGCGTTGGAGGCATTGGGGCAACTCTGGAAGGTTAGAACACTTAGGACAAAATCTACTGGCTTCCCGTGCTTACTGCCCACCCCCCTCCCAGCTACTTCTCTGATGTCCTTCCCAGCGCCCTCCCCCCACCTCACAGTGATCTAGTTGTTCTTGGTGCCTGTCAGGCACATTCCTGCCTTAGGGCCTTTGCACTCACTGTTCCCTCGGCCTGGGATGCTTTTCCCGCATCTATTTGCACGGCTCCCTTCATTTCAGTCTCTGCTTCAGTGTCACATGTATTGACCACCCTGTTTTAAAACTAAAGCCTCCCCTTCCCCATCATTCCCTTATCCTGCTTTTTGAGCTCCTTCTGGCCACTTGCCACTAGCCAATATCACGTCATAGATGACTTTGTTTACCAATTTATGGTTTGCTTCTTCCAGGAGAATTTAGCTCTATGAGGGGTCTCCCAGGGCCTGGGGCATAGTGGGTGTTCACTGAATATTTGTTGAGTGAATGAATGCACATGTTTTGGTTTTGTGGTTTTTTTCTCCCTGCCCAGTGGGAAAGCAGCTTCCGCTCATCAGCATTTTGGGAAGGTGAATTGTCCACCGGGTGTTGTAAGAGAGGGTCTGGGTGGGGGTCGGGTAGGAGGGAGAGAACCAAACTGGGAAAGCTGTTCCCAGGAATTCTGTGGAATCAATAGCTTGGTTGCTTGCTGTGAGAACATATGTCTATAGATTATTATTTCATAAAAGAATCGCTTAGGAACTGTGTGGGTTTTTCTGTCCCCCCTGCTGAAATAACAGTGCTAAATCTCACCTCCTAACCAACTTAATCTCCCAAGGCACCGCAGAGCGTGGCGGGGCAGAGGGGGGGTTCCCTCAGGTCCCTCTGGCCTGATTTGCTATGTGTGTGTGTGTTTTCACTTTTTGTTGAAGTCTAAAGGTTTCTATGTTTGCTTGGTTTTGTGTTTTGAAGTATAAAGGTATTTCTGCCTCCGAAATCAGCACTTGTCACACTTAGAAAATTCTACAAACCCAGCACATTTCACATGCCTCTGTGGTTTCTGTGTTTTCTTGCCCATTTTTGGCTTTGGTGGGGTTGGGGGGCGGGGTGTGGTGGATGGAATGAGAGGCTAAAGCTTCACACTCACCTCTCACACGTGGCGCCCCCATCCCAGGGCCAGTAGTGGGTACAGAGGGAAGTGACCCAGGGACGTGCTGGGGGTGTCCCACCTGGGTCATGGAGGGCACCCAGGAAATTCAGCCAGGGCTGGAGGCGGGGGTCCCGGCGCTGCCCCATGCGTTTGAGGGGCGGGGGCCGTGCTGAGGGAACATGTTTTGGGAGGATGTGCAGCCTGGTAAGTGCAGGTTGGGAGTCATGGTCCAGGTGGGGGTGGGGGTGGGGGTGGGGATGGGCCATGTGACCAGTTCCTTCCTCCCTCCCTCCCTCCCTCCCTCCCTCCCTCCCTTCCTCCCTTCCTTCCGTTTTTGCTTGCTTAAAATTTTGAGCAGCTTTATTGAGATATAATTCACATACCATAAAATTCCCCCATTTAAAGCATACAGTTCAGTGGTTTTCTGGTACATTCGCAGAGTTGTGCAGCCATCCCCACAGTCTAGTTCCAGAACATTTTCATCCCCCCAAATGGAAACCCCGTCTCCTTAACAGTTGCTCCCCATTCCCCCTTCCATCCAGCCCCTGGCAACCCCTAACCTGCTTTGTGTGTCATGAATTTGCCTGTTGTGGACATTTTCTATAAATAGAACCCTACACTATGCGGCCTTTTGGGTCTGGCTTTCGTGCAGTGTGTTTTCAAGGTTCATCCATGTTGTAGCATGTGTCAGAGCTTCATTCCTTTTTTTTTTTCTTTTTAAACATTGAGATATTTGCATGCCATTAATTTCTCCCCTTTAAGCGTACAATTCAGTGGGTTTTACTACATTTACAGAGTTGTGCAACCATCCTCACAATCTAGTTCTAGAACAATTTCACTCAAAAGGAAACCCTGTATATTTTCCTCTAATCCCTGGCAACCATTAATTTACTTTGTCTTTGGGGATTTGCCTTTTCTGAGCATTCGTACAAATGGAATCGTGCAAGATGTGGTCTTTTGCGTCTGGCTGCTTTCATTTCATGTATTGTTTCCAAGGTTCATCCATGTTGTAGCATGGATCAGTGCTTCATTCCTTTTTATGGCTGAATAATATTCTGTTGTACAAATGTACCGCATCTGGTTTATCCGCTTGTCAATTGGTGGACATTTGGGTTGTTTCCACTTTTTGTCAACTATGAATAAAGCTACTTGGTGGCTGTTTCTTCAGTTGAGGTGGAAGATGGCATTTTCAGCCACCCCCTGCCCAGGCCTGTTCTTCCTTTGTGTGCTTACAGGTACACAGGCTTCCCTTTCCCTCTCTCCCTCCCCGCCTCCCCTTCCTCTTTTCCTTTCTCTTCCTAGTCTTCCTGTTCTTCTTGTGTTGTATCTCCTCCTCCCCCAGCCTCAGCCCAGGGCTTAGGAGTCTGGAAATCTTTTCCAGGGAGCCCTGGGCAGTCCCACAGGGCGGTTCTGCTCTCCCAGCAGGAACGCCTCAGCCCTGCCTGGCCTCCCACCCCTGGGAGGGAACAGAGGGGACAACCTGATCCTTCTAATCCAGCCCCAGGGGAGATGTGTGGGGACAGGGCCACATGTAGGAAACAGCTTTTCTTTGGGGCTTAAAAAAATTTTTTTTTCTTTTTTTTAAATAGGAACAACGCACCCAAGTAGAAAACTTGAATAATATCAGAGATTTCTAGTCAAAAGTCTCCCTCCCTCTCCCACCTCCCAGCTATCTGTACCCATATCCTCTTCCCAGAGGTAAATGGTTATTGTTTGGGGGCCTCTTTTCAAACAGACATTCTGTGCATGTGTAAGCATCTTTCCCCCTCTCTCTCTCTCTCTCTCTCTCCTTCCCCCTCCTTCCCTCCCTCCGTCTCTCTTCATGCCCCACCTCCCCCCATTTTTTAAGGCACTAATGACAAGTTATTCTAACACTGTTCTGCCCTTTGCCTTTAGCTTTTAATGATATATCCTGGAGGTTCTAACTTGTCAAGTTCTGTGTCTTTCTCAGCTGCATGGTATTTATTCCATTGGAGGGCCCTAGCTTGCTGAAGCAGTCCCCATCTGCTGGACACTTAGGTTAGTTCTAGGCTATCACAAACAAGACTACAGTGAGGTACCGTGTGTACCACTGTTGATTTGCATGAATGCAAGCAATGTGAGTACCGTGTAAGTTAAAAGCCCAGAGGTGGAATTGCTGGGGCAAAGGGTGTGCAGAAGAAAATAAAATTTATTAATGAAAAATTCCAACTGTATACAGAATTAGAACTGCATAATGAACCCTCCTTACTTATCCCCAGGTTCCATAGATCGAGATCTGGCCACACTTGCTTGTATCGATATCTTTTTTGTTGCTGTTGAAGTATCAATATTTTAAAGCAAATCCCAGATCTCCTGTCATTTTAATTCTACAAACTCAAGTGTGTATTTAAAAAGCAAAACTAAGCATTTTCTTACATAGCCACAATGACATTGTCAGACCTAGTAAAAATTACGGTCATTTGGTATCATCAAGGGATGTGCTTTTTTTAATTACTTTTTTTTATGGAGATGTAATTCACATGCCATAAAATTCACTGTTTGAAAGTATACAGTTCAGTGGTTTTTAGTATATTTACAAGGTTGTACAACCATCACCGTTATCTGATTCTAGAATATTTTCATCACCCTCAAAAGAAATCCCATTTCCATGAGAAATCTCCTCATTTCCCCCAGCCCTCCTTCCCCACTACAAGCCCGTGATCACCATTAATCTACTTTCTGTTTCCATAGATTTGCCTGTCTGGACATTTCACATGAATGGAATCATCCAGTATGTGTGTGGCCTTTTGTACTTGGCATCTTTCACTGAGTATAATGTTTTCAAGGTTCGTCCATGTCGTAGCATGGATCGGTGCTTCATTCTTTTTCCTGGCTGATTAATGTTCTATTATATGAATATACCAGGTTTTATTTATCCATTGATAGACATTTGGGTTGTTGCCACATTTTTGTCTCTTGTGAATATGCTGGTATGGGCATTTGTGCACAAGTCTTTGTGTGGATGTATGTTAATTCTCTTGGGTCTCTACCTAGGAGTGGAATTCCTGGATTAAACGATAATTCTGTGTTCAGGTATTGAGGTACTGCCAGACCTTTTCCCCCAGCGGCTGCACCAGTTTACTTTCCCACCAGTAATGCATGAGGATTCCAATTTCTCTTTTCTAACATAACCATCCTACTGGGTGTGAGGTGGTATCCCATTATGTTTTGTTTTTAAAATTTTTTAAATGTATTTTTGGCTGCATTGGGTCTTTGTCGCTGCGCATGGGCTTTCTCTAGTTGCGGTGAACGGGGGCTACTCTTCGTCGCAGTGCGCAGTCTTCTCACTGCGGTGGCTTCTCTTATTGCGGAGCAGGGGCTCTAGGTACGTGGGCTTCAGTAGTTGTGGCACGTGGGCTCTAGAGTGCAAACTCAGTAGTTGTGGCGCACGGGCTCAGCAGCTCCGCGGTATGTGGGATCTTCCTGCACCAGGGCTCGAGCCCGTGTCCCCTGCATTGGCAGGTGGATTCTTAACCAGTGCGCCACCAGGGAAACCCCCCCATTATGGTTTTGACTTGCATTTCTCTAATGGCTAATGATGTTGAACATCTTTAAATGAGGTGGGGGTGTGCATCTAAATTCTCATCTCTGTTTCCACTTGGCGGATGGGACCACTGGTTTTCACTGGCTTGTCTTTAATTTTCCCTGAAACACTCTCCTTCCCTCTTCCCTGCCTGTTTTCTCTGCCCCTGCTTTCTCTGTCTTGACTGAGTAGTCTTTGTGTACAGAGCCCGCCAATCCTTCTTGCTGCCTGTCATTCAGGGGAGGAAATCTGGGCTTCATGGTGGTCTGGGCTCATGCCCTTCTCTGGGGCAGCGTGCAGTGTGCAGTGTAGGTAGTTGGTGGTGTCAGGCTGCCCAGTGGGGACCCAAGCTCCACCCCTTCCTTGCTGTGTGATTTGGGGCCAGTGCCTTCGCCTCTCTGAGCTTCAGATCCTTGAGGTTAGTGGTGAAGCCCATTTCTTTCCATCTTCCCTTGTGCTTTCTCCTTCTTTCCTTGACTAGATACTTATTGAGCATTTTGCAGTTCACATCCCCAAACGGGAGTAACATGTATCCCTTAGCTCAGTTATTCAGCAGTTATTTACTAAGTGCCTATTGTGTGCCAGGCACTATTCTAGGAGGGGGGATATAGCATGAACAGGACAAAAATCCCCACTGTCTGGGGACTGGCTGGCTGGTGGGGGAGACCCATGATAGGACTCATCAGAAGGTACTGAATGCAGTGGAGCAAAAGGGAAAGTGGGTGGAGAGGGCTGGTGGTGCGAGTGGTCATTTTAACCTGCCCTCGCTGAAAATGTGACATTTGAGCAAAGACCTGAAGAAGGTGAGCTGGAAGCCCCGTAGCTATCTGCAGGAAGGGTGTTCCTGACAGAGAACAGCAAGTGCCAAGGTCCTGAGGCAGGGAAGTGAAGGTACTTGCCCCAATTCACAGCTGGTAACTTGTGGAGCCACAGCTTGAACCAGGCAGTCTGGAGTTGGAGTCTGTTTTTGTTTTTGTTTTGTAATGAACTTCATTAAGATATAATTTATATTTAATGTGATACATCCATTTAAAAATGTTTTTAATTTAATTTTTCAAATTGAAGTGTAGTTGATTTACCATGTTTCAGGTGTACAGCAAAGTGATTCAGTTATACATATGTATATTCTTTTATTTATTCATTCATTCATTCATTCATTCATTTATTTATTTTTGGCCGCATTGGGTCTTCGTTACTGCGCGCGGGCTTCTCATTGTGGTGACTTCTCTTGTTGCGGAGCACAGGCTCTAGGCGCGCGGGCTTCAGTAGTTGTGGCTCACTGGCTTCAGTAGTTGTGCCTCGTGGGCTCTAGACCACAGGTTCAGAAGTTGTGCCACACAGGCTTAGTTGCTTCGTGGCATGTGGGATCTTCCCAGACCAGGGCTCGACCTGTGTCCCCTGCATTGGCAGGCGGATTCTTCACCACTGCGCCACCAGGGAAGCCCCATATATATATATTCTTTTTCAGATTCTTTTCCATTATAGATTCTTACAAGATACTGAGTGTAGTTCCCTGTGCTATACGGTAGGTCCTTCTTGTGTATCTATTTTATATATAGTAGTGTGTATCTGTTAATCCCAAATTCCTAATTTATCCCTCCCCCCAAGTGATGCATCCATTTTAAGGGTACTTATTGGATGCATTTTGACAAATCAGTACTATTGTGTAACCGCCTTCCCAGTCAAGGCACAGAACATTTTCTAGCGTTTGATGTAAGTAGAATCACACAGCCTGTATTCTTTGGTGTCTGGCTCCTGCCACCCAGCACAGTGATTTTGAGGTTCATCTATGTTGCACATCTTAGTGGTTCGTTCCTTTTTGTTGCTGTGCAGTAATTCCATTGTGCAGACATAATACATTGCGATGTGTTTATCCTTTCGGCTGTGGGTGCACCTTTGGGCTGTTGCCAGTGTTTGGCCATCACACATGAAGCTGCTGTGAACATTCGGGTACTAATCATTGTGTGACATATGCCATCCTTTCTCTTGGGTAAATACCTAGGCGTGGAATGGCTGGGTTGGATGAGGATACGTTTAACTTTATTAGAAACTGTCAAGCCATTTTCCAAAGTGCCCGGAACATTTAACATCACCCCCAGCCGTGCATAAAAGTTCCAGTTGCTCCACGTCCTCACCACCCCTTGCTGTTATCAGTCTTATACATTTTCAAATGGGTATGTGGTGGTGTCACTATGGTCTTTTTTTTTTTTTTTTTTTTTTTTGCGGTATGCGGGCCTCTCACTGTTGTGGCCTCCCCCGTTGCGGAGCACAGGCTCCGGACGCGCAGGCTCCGGACGCGCAGGCTCAGCGGCCATGGCTCACGGGCCCAGCCGCTCCGCGGCATATGGGATCCTCCCAGACCGGGGCACGAACCCGTATCCCCTGCATCGGCAGGCGGACTCTCAACCACTTGCGCCACCAGGGAGGCCCTCACTATGGTCTTAATTGAAATTTCCCTCATGACTAAAGATGTCGAATATCTCATTGGCTTATGCGCCATTTGTAGGTCTCCTTTCGCTCATTTTTAAATTGGGTTGTTGGTCTTCTTATTGTGTTGTAGTATTTCTGAATATATGTCCTGGTCTGATATATGTGTTGTGAACATTTTCTCACAACATGTGAGTCCATTCTTGTTATTTGCAGTAGGTGTGTTCTGTAAAGTTGACAAAGTCACCACATTGGGGTGTTTTCAGAGATCCTGCTGGCTTTCCAAGTGGCGGGCAGCTAACTGAGGCCCCCCAGCTGATGTGCCGCTGTGGTGACTCCCCCCACCAGCCTACATCCCAATTCAGATACCTCTCAAGACCACCCTGTCTCTTCTGCAAGCACCCAGGCATCCCTGTTCCCACCTTATGCCTCCTCTGGTGCTTCTCTTTAAATGGCTTTATGGGATGTAATTCGTATACCCTCCATTTCACCAGTGGCTCTTCGTATATTCACAGAGTTGTACGACCATCACCACAATCAATTTTTGAACATTTTCATTCCCCCCCAAAAGAAACTGGGAACAGTCCCCTGCCAGGTGGCCCTGGACAGACAGGCAAGGGAGAAGAAAGTTGAGGAGGCCCATGTCGCTGGAGCTGAGTGGAAAAAGGAGGGAGGGCAGGGAATGGGGGCAGTGGGAGCAGGGCCAGTTCCTATGTGGCCTGGTGGGCCTCAGTGAGGAGTTTGCTTTGACTCCGAGTGAAACAAGAACTCTGCTCGGATTCAGGGCAGAGGAGGGACAGGAGGTGACTCAGGATCAAACCAGATCTCTAGACTGGGAGTGGGGGTGGGCAGACTGTTGAGGAGGCCGCTGAAGAAATTCAGGCATAATGTGGGTTCGGGAACTATTTATTGATTTTTGAATTGAAGGAAGGAATGATTTCAGCAAAGCAGTAGGAGGCATTTGCTGAAGCAAATGCGCAGGGGAGAGGGCTGGAAGGTCTGTCCCAGCCACACCCCAAAAGCAGTCTCTCATGCTTCTGCCCCCTAGAACCAGCAGGGTATCGGGAGGACCCAGCCACTTAACAACCCAAAGCCCGGCTTCCAGGCAGACCTACTCTGTGACGTGGGGCATGCTCAGGGGGGTGTTGCCTCAATTTTCATTCTGTAAAATGGGAATAATCAAGTGCCTGGGTGTGGTCAGTACATGTTTGCTAGTTTTCTTTTTTTTTAAATTTTGAAATAGAGGGCTCATACAGAAGAGTAGAAAACGTGTCTTCCGCCTAGCAATGATCAACTAACGCTCTCACAGTTACTTTGTTTTTAAACAGCTTTATTGAGCTTCAGTTCACGTATCATACAATTCACCCATTTAAAATGTACGACTCTGGTTTATGGTACATTCGCAGAGATGTGTAACCATCACCATTTCAATTTAAAACATTTTCATCACCCCCAAAATAAACACTGTGCCCCTGAGCCATCACCCTCCCCCGCCACTCCCATCCATCCCAGGCCTGGCAACCACTGATGTACTTTCTGTCTCTAAGGATTTGTCTATTCTGGACATTTCATATGAAGAGAATCATATAACATGTGGTCTTTTGTGCCTGGCTTCTTTCACTTGGCATGATGGTTTCTCTGTTCATCCATGCTGTAGCATGTGTCAGTGCTTCATTCCTTTTCGTGGCTGAGTAATATTCCGTTGTGTGGATGGACCACATTTTGTTTCTCCATCCATCAGTTAATGGGCATTTGGATTGCTTTTACCTTTTGGCCATTATGAATAATGCTGCTGTGAACATTTGTGTACATGTTTTTCAGTGCATACATATTTTCATGTTTCCTGGGTAATGTACCCAGGAGTGGAATTGCTGGGTCATAGGGTAACTCTGTTTAACCCTTCGAGGAGCTGCCAGACTGTTTCCCACGCGATCACACCATGTTACATTCTACCAGTAGTAGATGAGGAAGACAGTTATTCTTTTGTATTCTTCTGTCTTCTCCCCCTTTGGGGGAACTTGTTGTTGAATTACAACATGGAGAAAAGAGCACCCATCATAAATGTCCAGCTGGATGAATTTTTTGCACATTGGCCACACCCATGTAACTGGCTCCCAGATTTAAAAACAAAACACACAAAAAACGCCCAGAACATGACCTCCTCCCAAAAGATGCCCCATCCCTTTCTGGCCCCTCCATCTGCCCCCCGCCCCTCCGACCCCCAGGGATCCACCATCCTGATTCTAACTCCATAGTTAAAAGTGGGTGTGTACTTTACACATGAAACCGTACAGTGGTGTTTTCTTTCACTCAACACGATGTTGGTGTGATGATTCCATGTTGTACATACCAGTAGTTTGTTCCTTTTTCGTTGCTGTGTAGTATTCCATTATGTGATGGACCGCAGCGTATTCGTGCATTCTTCCGTTGATGGACATCTGGGTTGTTTCCAGTTCAAGGGTGCTGTGAACATTCTAGAATGTTCTACATCTGCCCCATTATTCATAAGGGTGGACTTAGAGTAGCCGCAGGCTCTGTGTGATGCCAGGTAGAAATTATCTGTAGACTCCCCTCCCTTCTTGACGGAGGTGTGCCCCCCCATCGCATGTTCTAGAACCCTCCTTTCTGAGTGAGGGTTGAAAGCCATCATGGCAGTCCCTGCTGCTGGTGTTGGTTCTTTAACTCTTGCTCTGTGGACTTGAGAGATGTCCTCTTCCACAGCACCTGTGAATGAGCCGTCCACGATGTCGGTGGGGATGTGGGTGTTGTCTGGGCGTCCTGTCCCTGTGGAGGGTTCCTAACCAGCTTGACAGGGTTCATCCGGGTGGTGTCTGTACACATTCTGCACACTTGCCTGGAGTTTTTATTGTCTTCCATATTGGGGTGGCTCCTGGCATTTGGGGCAGGAGCCACTGGTGTAGACTGATTGGCTTAATTTGCCTCCTGGGTTGGTGTGCAGGGTGGGGCGGGTGGGTAAGTCCTGTGGAGCATCCCCCCACTGTCCTGGGAAGATGCGCCCACCCCCTCTCTCTCTCCGTGTCTGTCTCTGAGACATTCTCTATGGCATCGGCCCCATCAGCACCTCTGCTCAGTTCTCCCTTCTCTGAGCAGCTTTCTGTGGTGGGGCCCAATTTCACCCCTCCCCCACCTGTGACCTTTCACCTCTTCTCCCATCTGCCCCTGACAGGTTCCCTCTGGGCCCCTGGGCCTTGCTCTCATCCCAGTGACCGATCCCCCATTGTGAGCCCTGCCCGATGGTTCCCTGGTCAGCCTGTGATGTGCACCCCCTGCCCACCACGCCCACCCCCAAACCTGGTCACACACCTACTCTGTTCAGAATCAGCTGTGACCACGGAGAACGGTCCCCCTCTGTCATTCAGTCCATGTTTACACAGAGGGAACAAAACAGACCGAAACCTGGGCTCACCCGCTCCTCCTTGCAGAGCCAGGCAATAGATAAGACAAATCAGAGTCACACGTGAGCTAGTAATCGGAGCTTTGAAGTAAAGCAAAGCAGGAGAGGGAGGTGGAAGTGCTGGGTGAGGGGGTGGGGATCACGACTGCCAACAGAATCAGGTTGAGCCTCACCGATCTGGTGCCAAGGTCCTGAGGCAGGTGTGTGCCTGGTGCATTGGAGGAATGTGGAGCAGGCTGGTGTGGGTGGAGGGGAGTGAAGGAGGGAGAGAGGGTGAGAGGTGAGGGCAGAGGTGGGATGGGGGCAGATGGTCACAGTAAGAACTTGGACTTTGATTCAGAGTGAGGCAGGAGCCATGGGAGAGCTCCGAGCAGAGGAGGGACGTGTGAGCGGACTTGCATTCTAACATGATCCCTTTGGTCACCATGTGGGGATGAGATTGTAGGAGAACCAGGGCAGAATCAGGGGGACAGAGGGGACAGAACCTGGTTGATGTTTGTCACAGCGAAAAACCAACATCACTATGAACCCAACTCCAGAATTGATTCAGATTTCCTTAGTTTCCCCCTAATGTCCTTTTTCTGTTCCAGGACTCCACCCAGCACACCACATTACACTGCGTCGTCATGTCTCCTTAGACCTCTCTTGGCTGTGACAGTTTCTCAGACTTTCCTTACTGCTGATGACCTCGACATTTTGGGGCACAACTGGCCAGGGATTTTGGAGAATGTGCCACTCTCGGGATTAGTCTGATGTCTTTCTCGTGATTCGATAAGGGGTTAGGGGGTTTGGGAGGAAGACCACAGAGATAAAGTGCCCTTCCCATCTTATCACATCAAAGGTACATAGTATGCACTTGACTTATCATGGCTGATGTTGACCTTGATCGCCTGGCGGAGGCCACAATACTTGTGATTCTACACTCGTGGCAGTAAAAATGGTAAGCATGTGCCTAATGCATATCTATTTACATGCATCCATTTGTTTTAATCCTCACAACCCTCTGAGGTGGGCACTACTTTTAATCCCATTTTATAGAGAAAGAAACTATAGGGAAAGGAGACTGAAGTGACTCGCCTGAGGTCACACATCAATTAAGTGGCATTTGAACCCAGAAGGTCTGGCTCCAAAGTCCAGGCCTTAACCGTCACCTGTTTTTTATAAACTGTATATGTACATGACTCCACTTTGGTACATTATAAAAAAATACATAAAAAGTAGATTAAAAACAGGTGAGGAAGATTTTAAAAAATCAAACATTTTACATAGCATTATATTTATCAATAGTCATTACTAATGATAAAACCTAAAGGCTCTATTTTGAATGATGTTCTTGATAATTAAAGTTTCAGTCAGCTTTTTGCCAGTTCTGTTGAAAACATCACTGATTTTCCTTTTTTTTTTTTCTTTTTTCTTTATTTTTGGCTGAGTTGGGTCTTCGTTGCTGCGTAGGCTTTCTCTAGTTGCGGCGAGCGGGGGCTACTCTTCCTTGCAGTGCGCGGGCTTCTCATTGCAGTGGCTTCTCTTGCTGCGGAGCACGGGCTCTAGGCACACGGGCTTCAGTGGTTGTGGCACGTGGGCTCAGTAGTTGCGGCTCGCAGGCTCTAGAGCGCAGGCTCAGTAGTTGTGGCACACAGGCTTAGTTGCTCCGTGGCATGTGGGATCTTCCCAGACCAGGGCTCAAACCCGAGTCCCCTGCATTGGCAGGCGGATTCTTAACCACTGCGCCACCAGGGAAGTCCCTGACTTTACTTTTTTTTTTTTTTGCGGTATGCGGGCCTCTCACTGTTGTGGCCTCCCCCGTTGCGGAGCACAGGCTCCGGACGCGCAGGCTCAGCGGCCATGGCTCACGGGCCCAGCCGCTCCGCGGCATATGGGATCCTCCCAGACCGGGGCACGAACCCGTATCCCCTGCATCGGCAGGCGGACTCCCAACCACTTGCGCCACCAGGGAGGCCCCTGACTTTACTTTTTAATGTGGCTTAAAAAGAGCTTACAATAGGAACAGCTTACAATAGGAATGGGACCATCGTCTTTATTTTCTGCTTACATTAACTGTGTTTTCTTTTTTTGAGATAACATTCACATAGCATAAAAATTAACCATTTTGAGGGGGAAGGGATAAATTAGGAGTTTGGGATTAACAGATACACACTACTATATATAAAAGAGATAAACAACAAGGACCTACTTTGTAGCACAGGGAACTATACTCCATATTTTGTAATAACCTATAAGGGAAAAAGCAACTGAAAAATTATTTGTATATATATATATATCTGAATCACTGCTGTACACCTGAAACTAACACAACATTGTAAATCAACTATACTTCAATTTTAAAAAGTTAACCATTTTAAAGTGCACAGTTCAGTGGCTTTTAGTACGCTAATAATGTTATGCAACCATCACCTCTATCTAGTTTCCTGCCAACCCACCTATCTAGGATAATTTCGTTTGCCCAAAAGGAAACCCTATACCCATTAAGCAGTTTCTCTTTGTTTCTCCTCCCCCCAGCCCCTGGCAACCACTAATTTGCTTTCTGTCTCTATGGATTTACCTTTTCTGGACATTTCTTAGAAATGGCATCATACGATATGTGACCTTTTGTGTCTGTACATTATGATTTGTAACCTTTTGGTTTCTTTGTTAGTACTTTCTTATGCCTTCTGTCTCTTCTTGTGAAGATAAGTTTCATTAAAAGTTGATAACGTGATATATAAGTCAAGTTACTCGAGAATGTATTGTCAAGCAAAGGGACATCACGGTCTCTGCTTTGGGGACCTTGTACCCTTCTGAGGCACCTTGCTGCCTGGACTATCCATCACCTTCTGCCCAGCATCAATCCATATATTGATTATCCGTCCAGCTGAATATGTTTTATCTCCGAGATTAGGGAATAAATAGAAATTGACATTTTACCAATGGAAAAGGACAGAGAGCCCAGGATGAGAGCCAGGCAAGATACGGACATGTGGTCTGAGGCCAAAGTGGCCAGTGGTCACATTGATGGGGAAGGGAGAGACTTAATAAACCAAGCTGGGGACCAAAAACCAGTCATTCATTTGGAAAGAGATGAAGTGGGATCCCTACCTTACACCATATAGCCCCAGATGGTTTAAGGATTCAAAGTCAGATGTAAACTGCCGATCTCAGTTTAGACTTTGGGGAAAGGCCAGATTCTGAAACAAGACACACAAAGAGCTGCTGGGTGAGGAAGATTTGAAGGCCTTGCATATCTCAGCTCTTTTTCTCTGTCTCTGAGGCTCTGAGCAGCAGCCCTCCCTGCTTTGTCCTGGGTGGGAGGCCAACCCCTCTCCTAATGACATAATTAGCAGCTTTGGGACCATCAGAATACCTTAGCGAGAAATGGCCTTAGCTGGAGCAGCTGCTTGATCAACCAGGAGAGCTGGTGTAAGGGTGCGTGTGCACTTCACACCCTGCCTGGCTGCCCACTTTTAGCTGCTCTGCCCTGCTGTCCGGCTCACATTCCAGCGGGCCCTGGACTCTGCTCTTTCCCCTGCACCTCCTGCCTCCTGGCCAGTCCGTCTGCAGACCCTGTTGCTTGGCCATCAAACCCAGACTCCAACCACTTTTCGCCTCCTCCCCTGCCACCATTGCCACCTCTCTGGGCTCCCTGCTCCCATCCCTGCCTCGTGCAATTCTTTCTCCACTCAGCAGCCGGAGGGACCCTGTGAAAACCCAAGTCAGGTCACGTCCCTGGACTCACCCAGAATAAAAGCCCGAGTCCTCACCACGGCCCACCAGGCCCTCTGTGGCTGACCCCGATCGTCTCCTCAACCCCGCTTCACCTCCTTGCTGTTGCTCAAGCAACCCCGGCATGTTTCTGCCACAGGACCTTTGCATCTGCTGTTCCTTCTTCCTGGACCACCCTTCCCTGGGTGTCTGAATCACTCCTTCCCTTACCTCCTGCACATCAACTCAGACTCCCCTTTCTCTATGAGGCCGCCCCAACCACTTTCACTAAAAATGCACCCGCAGCCCTCCCCGCCCCCTCCCCACAGCACCTTTCTCCCGCCTTCTTGCTTTCCTCCTCTCGGCACCATGTCTCTGTTCTCTGTCATCTGACTCCTGCCCTAGAACGTCACCAGGAAGAGTAGGGATGTCTGTTGTCCTTGCCGCTGTCTCCCCAGCACTGTTTTGTTGAGTGGGGCAGTGGAGAGTCCTGGGAAGGGGAAACCACGTGACCTCAAATCAAATGTACCTCTTTGGCCCGAGTGGGGAGCTGAGTTTAGAAGGGACCCGAGAGGAAGCTGGAGGCCGGTTAGCCACTCCCCTGCAGCCCTCCAGACGGTGAGCACAGACAGGGTTAGACGGACGTTGCTGCTTGTAAGTAAGCCCTGGAGGAGGGTGGAGGGCATTTGTTAAGAAACAGGATGAAGTGTGACATCTTGAAACCAGGACCACAAACCCATGGCTGGCTCAGGACCTGCCCACCCAGCTCCCTGGCCCTCGTGGGGTAGACCTCAGGCTCCCACTTCTCAGGACTCCCCAGTGGTTCTGCCTCAAGCATCATGTGAGAGAAATCGGGCCATGATTAGGGAAGGCTCCTGACAAGTTCAGGAAGAAAAGAATTTCTGCCGGGGAAGGGTAGAGGGAAGGGAGGTCGTGCCAGCAGATGCCCAGTTTCCCAGCATTTTCATGGACACTGGAGTTGAGGCAGTGGGGAGTCCTGGAAGGCTGTCCAAGGATTTGGTGTCCCGAAGTCTGGGTTCAAATCCCAGTTCTTCCTTTTACCACTGAATAGCTTTTTAGTTTGTGTGCATTTGGCTGCAAGCAACAGTTTACGCTGATGAGTGATGGTGGAAACTGTCCTCTTATTTTTTTTTAACACATTTTTTAAAATGTACATTTTGGGGAATCCTCTGGTGGTCCAGTGGTTAGGACTTGGAACCTTCACTGCTGTGGCCTGTGTTCAATCCCTGGTCAGGGAACAAAGATCCCACAAGCCTCGGGGCATGGCCAAAAAAAACCCCCAAAACGAAAAAACAAATTATAAAAAACCAAAAGCTATTTTTGAAACATTTGCAGTGGAGTGTCTCTGTCCCATCTTTGTCCCATCTGCTGGGTCCCCCTCCTAGTTCATAAGTGGGTTTAGTGCTGTAGAGATCCTTCTGGAAGTTCTTTAGACCTAGAAAGGCATTTAAGATATATAGTCTTTTTTTTTTTGAGTAGATATATAGTTGATTTACTAGAATATATATTCTTGTATCTCCTCCCTACTGTCTTTAAGCAGATGGTAACGTTTTATACACTGTTCTGCATTTTACTTTCGCACAGAACAATAGTCGTGGAGAACTTTCTCTGTCAGTATATGGAGAACATCCTTGTTCCTTTTTAAAAAATAGCATCTTTATTAACATATAATTCACATACCATGAAATTCACCCATCTAAAGTGTACAATTCAGCACTTTCTAGTAGATGCACAGGTTATATGTTCAAGATTATATAATGTGCAACCATCACCACTATCTAGTTTCAGAACATTTTTATCACCCCCCCCCAAAAAAATTTTGTGCCCAAGAACAGCCACTTCAAATTCCTCCCTCTCCACAGCCTCTGGCAACCACTAATCTTTCTGTCTCTGTGGATTTGTCTATTCTGGACAGTTCATAAAATGGGATCATACAATATATGGTCCTTTGTGTCTGGCTTCTTTCACTCAGCATGATGCTTTCAAGGATCATCCATGTTGTACTGTGGTATATCAGTACCTCATTCCTTTTGATGTCTGAGTAATATCCCACCAAATTGAGAGACCACGTTTTGTGGATCCATGCATCCGTTGGTGGACATTTGGGTTATTTCAACCTTTTGGCTATTATGAATAATGCTGCTATGGACATTTGAATACAGGTTTTTGTGTGAATGCATGTGTTCATTTCTCTTGGGTATATATGTAGGAATGATATTGCTGGGTCACATGGTAACAGTGTTTAACTGTTTGGGGAGTTTCCCAGACTACTTTCCACTGAGGCCCCGCCATTTTCCATTCCCACCAGCAGTGTATGAGTGTTCTGATTTCTATACATCCTCACCAGCACTGATTATTGTCTGTCTTTTTGATTGTAGCCATCCTAGTGGGTGAAGCAGTCTCCACTTGTGGGGTTTTTTTTTTTCTTTTTTTTGCGGTACACGGGCCTCTCACTGTTGTGACCTCTCGCGTTGCGGACGCGCAGGCGCGGCGGCCATGGCTCACAGGCCCAGCCGCTCCGCGGCATGTGGGATCCTCCCAGACCGGGGCACGAACCCGTGTCCCCTGCATCAGCAGGCGGACTCTCAACCACTGCGCCACCAGGGAAGCCCATCCACTTGTGGTTTTGATTTGCATTTCCCTGGTGGCTAATGATGTTGAGCATCTCTTCATGGGCTTGTTGGCCATTTGTATTCTTTAAAAAAAATTTTTTTTTTAATTTTACGTTGGAGTATAGTTGATTTACAATGTTGTGTTAATTTCAGGTATACAGCAAAGTGATTCAGTTATATATGTACATATATGTATTGTTTTTCAGATTCTTTTCCCATATAGGTGGCCATTTGTATTCTTCATTCTTTTTTACAGCTGCATAGTATTTCCATTTAGATGGACCCAGTTTATTTAACCTGTTTTCCCATGATGGCCAGTGGATTACTTCCAATATCTCGCTGGTAGACACACACCTTGCCCTAAAAACCTCCTAAATGTATAATTTTGGATATATCAGGTTGTACCTGTAGGATCAGACCATGAGTGAAATCTCCAGGTAAAGGGTAAATAAATGTGCTATAATCTTGACCAATATTTCCCTGTACAGTTGATTCTCATTCCCACATGCCATATTTGTGAATTCATCTACCTGCTAAAATTTCTTTGTAACCCCCAGATCAGCACACCGGTTGCTTTCCCGGTCATTTACAGACATGTGCAGAGCAAGTGAAAAATTTGAGTTGTGCTGTGTGCCTGTTCCCAGCTGAGATCAACCAGGGCGACCCTCTGTCTTCTTGTTTCAGCTCTTACTATAGCCAAGTGGCTTTTTCTTGGTCTGTTTAGTGCCACGTTTTTCACATTTTGGGGCTTTTGGTTGCTGGTTTAGCTGTTTAAAATGCCCCACAAACATTGTGCTGAAGTGTTGGCTAGTGTTCCTAAGTTCCAGAAGGCTGTGATGTGTCTCAGATGAGCTTCGTTCAGGTGTGAGTTACAGCGCCGTTGGTTATGGGTTTACTGCGAATGAATCAGCTGTATATATTAAATCAGGCGTCTTTAAACAGAAACACACGTAAAAACAAGGTTATGTATTGATCAGTTGATGAAAATGTTGGGACCAGAGGCTCATAAGAACCTGTATTTCCCCCAGGAGCAATAGTTCCTTATTTTCTAATTCAGTGTTTGTGGCAACTTTGTCGAACATAACTACCACGAATAACAAGAATGGATTGTGTAGGGTTTTTTTGTTTCTTGTTTTTTTAAGCTGTGCTTTACTGGGATACAAATTAAGTATAATAAAAGGCACAAACCTTAAGTGCACTGCTTGATGAATTTTGGCAAATATTACCTATGTAACCATCACCCAGATCTAGCTACAGACCATTTCCATCATCCCAGAAGATTTCCTCGTGGACCTTCCTAGTCAGTACTTAGCCCTCTCCCCCTCCTGCTGCTCACTTAAGGCAATCACACCTCCGATTTTTTTCCCCATCACTTTCACTAGAACTTTACTTCAAGGGGATTGCACAGTGAATGGTCTTTTGTGTCTGGCTTCCTTTCCTCAGCATGGTGGATTTGAGATTCATCCATGACCTTGCGTGTATCAGTAGTTTATTCCCTTTCATTATCAAGCTGTATTCAAGTGCGTGGATATAACATAGTTTGTTTCTCCATCTACCAGTCGATGGACACTGTGCTGTTTCCAATTTGGGGCTTTTGTGAATAATGCTGCTATGAAAATTTCTGTACAAATGTTTTTGTAGACATACTTTTCACATCCATTAAGTCAATTCCTTGAAGTGGAATTTCTGGGTCATAGAGTAGGTGTATGTTTAACCTTAGTTAATTCAGGCTCTTAGTTCTCTTCTGGAACAACACATCTAGTTGAAGGCCATTCCAGGAATATTTGGCAGCTCAGTATTGCCAGGATGCTGGGTCTGTCTCTGATTCACTGGGCCTTCCCCCTCAGGAGTGCAAAATGGCTGCTGTAGCACTGGCCATTGTCACCATGCTTCACATCATTCTCTCAAGCAGGAAAGAGTAGGGGCAAATAATCTTCCCAATGTAAGGTTCTGTCTTTTTTATCCAAATGTAAAAATCTTCCCATGTCCACACTTGGCTGCAAAGGAGGCTGAGAAAGGAAGTCTCTGGCAAAGGGGCAAAAGGCCTATACTCACTGTGAGTCGTCCTCTTAGGAGGGTACATTGCTGAATGGAACCAAATCCAAGTTCTGTTTAAAAGGATATCAGACTGAGACTGGCTGTTGGACCCTCCTGAGCCTTGGAGAGGACCCTGCGAGGCCACATTGTCAGGGGCCTGGACACTGGCTAGGAACTGGTGGCTTGTGTTCTATGCAAGAGCAAGAGCCCCAGAAGGAAAACTAAAGAGACAAAAGCTTCTAGAGCAGTGGTCCTTGGACCAGCAGCATCAACATCACCTGGGAACTCGTTAGAAATGCAAATTTTCAGCACCCCCCGCCCCTGCCCCCAACCTGCTGATTCTGAAGTCCATTCTTTCATTCTTTCTTTTAAAAGCCTTCCAGGTGATTCTGGTGCCTGCCCACGTTTAGGAACAAGTGGCCTAACGCATGTGTGGAATATTGTAGGGGCTTTTCTTTCCCCTTCGCTTCTCTTAACTCCATTTTTTCCTGAACTTGAAGTGTTCTCTTTTGCTTGATGCCCTGGGCAGCCCTGTGTCTGGTCAGTGTAATCGCTGCTTTTGTTCCCTTCACTCCACCCCGTTACCTGTTTCACTCCTCAGAGTTTCCCCCCTGTTTTTTATACACTAGTATTAAGAAAAAATTCAAAAACCTTTTCAGATGCCTGATTTTCTTGGCAAGTCTGTGGCTTTATAGCTTCATTTAGAACAGCGGTGAATGGCAAAAAGGGAAAGAGAGAACGTACCAAACATTTCTAGTGTGTGACTACCTGTGTAAACAAGGCTTTTAGGAGTTAGACACCAGTTGCTTTATGAGCAATCCAAGTTTTATAGGGCACGCTTTTATGTTGTTAAACTAATTCAGTGATTTTAGAACTCTAAAGGTCACTGAACATAAAGGTGGTGTCGATTTTAATTGCTCTCCAAAGAGCTCTTTCTTTCTCTCTCCCCAAAAGTCTGGGTGGATGGATAGATGAAAAGAGAGATGGTGAGGCCTGGATCTGGGCAGGAATAGTGGTCATGGAGAGGAGGAGATAAAGTGGAGAGATTTGGGAGGTGGAATGGGTAAGACTTGGGTGAGGGACTTCCCTGGTGGCACAGTGGTTAAGAATCCACCTGCCAATGCAGGGAACATGGGTTCAATCCCCGGTCCGGGAAGATCCCACATGCTGCGGAGCAGCTAAACCCATGTGCCACAACTAATGAGCCTGCGCTCTAGAGCCCGTGAGCCACAACTACTGAGCCTGCATGCCACAACTACTGAAGCCCATGCACCTAGAACCCGTGCCCCGCAACAAGAGAAGCCACCACAGTGAGAAGCACGTGCACCACAACAAAGAATAGCCCCCGTCGCCGCAACCAGAGAATGCCTGCACGCAGCAATGAAGACCCAATGCAGCCAAAAATAAATGAATTAATTTTTTAAAAAAAAGAAAGAGTTGGGTGAGTCAGAGGTGTGAGGTCAAAGTTGGTACTTAGTCTCTAGAGAGGGCTGTATCAGCTAGCTGCTGCCACATAACAAATAACCCCCAACTTTAGAGGCTGTTCTGGTTACTGTTGCTGTTTAACAAATTACCCCAAAATGTAGCAGCTTAATGGAACAACTGTATTATGCTCACAGGTTTTATGGGCCAAGAATTTGACATGGAATTTGACATAGTGGGTCTCTGCTCCATGATGTCTGCGGTCTTGGCTAGGAAGACTCGCAGGCTGGGGGCTGAGGTCTTGTTCATACGCCATGCATGGCACCTGGGCTGGGATGACTTGAAGATAAGACCATCAACCAGAGCATCTACTCATGGTCTCTCCATGTGTCTAGCTTAGGCTTCCCCATAGCATGGTGGCCTCAGAGCGGTAAGAATTCTATTAAGGTGGCTTAGGGCTTCCAGGGTAAATGTCCTGGTGGACATGGCAGAAACTGAATTGACTTTTATGACCTAGCTTCAGAAGTCACATAGTGGCACTTCTGTTGCACTGTCCTGGTTGAAGTAGTCACAAAGTTTCCTCAATTCAAGGGGACTGGCAAGATCACACCTTGGTAGATCATGGGAGGTTGTAGACATTATTTCAGCCATCTTTGGAAAACACGATGTGCCACAGTGGATTAAAACAAAACTGTGGTTCCACTGGTTAGAATTTGGCCTTGGGTACCTCTGGTTACTTCTGTCTTACCTGGGTGTGGTCAGCTGTAGGTCAGCTAGGCAGCTCTGCTTCTAGGGCTTGGCTGGCTGTGAGCTGGGATGATAGAGGTGATGGGCATGTGTCTCTTGTCCTCCGAAAGGCTAGCCTGGACTTTGTCACATGGCAGCTGGGCAAAGAGTAGGCTCAGAAACGCACACCATCACTTCCACCACATTCTGTTGGCCAAGGCAAGTCAGAAGGCCAGCCCAAGTTCAAGGGTTGGATAATAAATAGGAGGAGCTGTAAACAGTGGGACTAGGGAGAAGAAGAGTTTTTGGCCCCAGTGGTCTTTTTTCCAGATCCCCTTGCCATCAGCCCTCTCCCATTTTGCTGGGCCTCTCTTCTGAATCAGCGGATTCACAGAGTACAGTCCTTGACCCACGGAAGGCTTTGAGAGTCCTTGTGATGGGCTGCAAAGATGTGTAGAAATGCCAACTCGTTTGTGTCAGGTTGTGTTTGACTGCAAATAACGGAAAACCTAACAGTGGCTTAAACTGTAAGGATTAAGAAGTCTGGAGGCAGGCAACCCATGAGGAGTTGTTAAGAACCTAGTCTTTTTCTCTCCTCTCATCAGTTATCCTCCGTAGGTGGGCTTACCAGCCTCAGATTTATTGCCTCATGATTGCAAAATAGCTGCCACAGCTCCAGTCTTCTCAACTGTATTCAAAGCTGGAAGCAGGAAGCAAAAGACTTTCTCCCTAGAGAAGCTCTGTCTTTATATTCTGGAAGAAAACCTTTCCCAAATTCTGTCTTCCCCAAAAGATTCATTGAGCAGAACCCAACTCTGTACACTTTGGCTTTTACTTATTTGCAAAACTATGGCTAGCCTAGCTGCTAGGAAGCCTGGGAAAGTGAATGGCTGATAAAGGGGAGAGCAGTGCCACTGGCCTCGTCCAATTATTTTAAAGCTATTTTGGCCACAACCCACAGTCGGAAATATGTACACACAGAGACACACAAAATTGAAACGAGTATCACAAACTGATCCTTTTGCTTACCCTGTGTGATGCCTTTTAATATTTCCTATTCTATCCCATTCCATTTGACCCCATACTCTTTAACTTAAAACAAAATTCCTTGTCACAACCTGCTAATTTGATTTCACAACCCTCAAAGGCATGACCCATAGTTTGAAAAAGACTGACTGACTCAGAACAGCGTTTGTTTACATCTTGGAATTGGCAGGGGTTACCCCGAGCAGCATCAGGCTTCTGTGAGCAAGGCGAGGAGGGGTGGGGAAATGGTGTTTGGAAAAGCACCAGCTAGACTTTGCCACATCCTCTTCCCCTATCACTTCCCATGAGCAAATGGTAGTGTTCCGTCGACTTTGATTTTTATGACTTGCAAATAACCTGAGGGTTACTAGCATTAAATTAAATCTAAATTAAAATTAGCCTGTTTCTGGAGCTTTGCGGGGACTTTTAATTCTGTATCCTGCTCAGCAACCTGGCTTGTGCACAACTCCTGATGACAACGCAAAACTCCGATGGCATTCCAAGTGCCGGAGAAATTCACAGGATTTTCTGGAAGGACACTTTGTCATTGTTGCATCGTGGCTGTTCTCTTGAGCTGGTTGTGGTTTCGCAAGCCCATCTTTTCGTGCTTTTGATAGCCCAGTGGTGGAGAAGGAGGTTCTTCAGAATCACAGGGTCTGAGTTCAAATTCTGGCCTCACAGTGTGGTTTGGGGCAAGTGTCCTGACCCCTGGGAGCCTCAGTTTCCTGCGCTGTGGGAAATGTTCCTCCTGCCTCCCCGGGGACTGGGAGGAACCAATAGGTGTGGGGTTAGCACAGGGCCTGATACCAAGGAAGCACTGGGGCAGGGTAGGCTCTTCCTAGATGTATCAGCCAGCTTCGGCTGAGTGCTTTGCAGTAATGAGTGAGCCCTAGATCTCAGCAGCTGACAGCAGCAAAGGCTCCTCTCTCGCTCGTGTGTCCGAGCTTCGTGCATTGGCTGTGGCTCCGTCCACGTACCCATTGTCATGCCAGGACTTGGGCAGAACCGTGCAATGGCTTTTAAAGCTTCTGCTCTGAAGGAGCGCAAGGCGTCCACTCCCCTGTGCGTAATTTGGGGTTGCAGCTTTGCATGCTAATTGTGTGTCCCCCACCTCCCCGGGTCACTTTTTCAAAAGCTTTTTGAGTATGTGTGTGTCGAGGAAGGAGAGGGGCGTCTAATGTCACCCCTGGTTGAGAACCACTAGTCCTGATCTTGCCCAAAGTCAAGGACTGGGTCTGCTTTTGTTCGTTACGGTATCCTCAGCTCTCCCCCATGCTGGACACAGAGCGGGCAATTAGTAAATGCCTTTCTCACCAGGCTGCTCTTTGAACGAATAATGATTGGGTTTGTTTAACCACCTGTGTAAATTCATTTGTTCACCCCACAAATATTTAGTGACCCCCTACCATGTGCCATGCTCTGTGCAGGCTCTGGGTGTCCCACAGGGAACAAAACAGACAAAATCCCTGTCCTCGGGGGGGGTTGACATTTTGGTGGGGGAGACAGACGACAAAAAATCAGAGAGACGTATGATTTTTGGATGTTCAAGTATTTTCAAAATAAAAAATTTTCATTTTGGAAAACTGCAAATGTGCACAAAGTAGAATAGTAAAACATGGACCCCATCAACCAACTCTTTGCCAATTTTCAGTTTTCTGCCACTCTGACAGACCAGCGCTGTCCAAGAGAGCTTTCTGCCACCGTGGGAATATTCTAGATCTGCGGTGTCCTGTGTGGTAGCCAGCAGCCACGCGTGGCTGTCAAGCCCACGAAATGTCGCCACCGTGACCGCGAACTAAATGTTTAATTTCCTTTACACTCTTAAGGTAAATCTTTTTTATTTAAAACTTTCACATTCCTCCTTGTCCCCTTTTTTTCCCATTTGTTTATTGCAGTAAAATATACATAACACAACCTACCATCTCAGCCATTTCGAAGTGTACGATTCAGCGACAGTAAGTGCGTTTGCATAGTTGTGCAACCTTCACCCCCATCCTTCTCCAGAACTTGTAGCATCTTGCAGAACTGAAACTCTGCACCCACTAAACAATAACTCCCGGTTTCTCCTCCCCTGCCCCCAGCCCCTGGCAGCTGCCTTTCTACTTCCTGTCTCTCCGTCATAAGTGGCATCAGATGGTATCTTTGTCTTTTTGTCACTGGCTCACTTCACCTAGCTTAAGGTCATCCATGCCGTTGCGTGTATCAGAATTTCCTCCCTGAATGCTATTCCATTGTAAATAGACACCACATTTGGCTTATCCATTCATCTGTTGATGGACACTTGGGTGGTTTCTACCTTTTGGCTCGTTTCTACCTTTTGGCTCTTGTGAATAGTGTTGCTGTGATCGTGGGTGTATAAATCTGTCTTCAGGACCCTGCTTTCAATTCTTTTGTGTATATAGCCAGAAGTGGACTTGCTGGGTCATATGCTAATTCTATTTTTAATTTTTTGAGGAACCGCCAAAGTGTTTTTCACAGCAGCTGCAACATTTTACATTTCCACTAACTAACAGAGCACCAGGGTTCCAGTTTCTCCAGGTCCTCGGCAAGACTTGTTAATTTTTGGTTTTTTGATAGTAGCCCTTCTAAAGGGGGTGGGGCGGCATCTGTGGTTTTGATTGCATTTCCCTAATGATTGGTGGTGTGGATCATCTTTTCCTGTGCTTATGGCCATTTGTATATCTTCTTTGGACAAATAACTACTCAAGTCATTTGCCCTAATTTCATTTCATTAGCTTGAACTTAAATGCGCGTAGTCACACATGGCTAGTGGCTTCCGTATTGGACAGCGCAGGTCAGTATGCCCCTGACCTCCCAGAACTGGATTATTTTGCAGTAAATCACAGACATTTGATCACTTCACCCCTATGTATTTTAGGATGTATTACTAAAAGGTAAGAACTCTAAAGGAAAAAAAGCAGAAAAACAAAAACACTATGCCATTGTTATACCTAGAATCTTAATCACAATATCTTAGTATCATCAGATATCCAGACAGCATTCAAATTCTGTCTTTCCACTCTCAGTGGGTTCATTTGTGTCTTTCAAGGCTCCCTCTGTCTGCCGGGTTGAGAGCTGCAGGCTCCTGGGTAGCCTTGTGCATGAGTGGGTAGGGGGCACGTATCACTGGTTGTGTGTGGCCCATGGTTTCCCCTTCACCACTCTATTTAGCCTCGTTTATCTCACCTGACAAATGGGGTAACAACAGGGGTTTGGAAGGACCCAAGGAGACCTGGTACCTGGCAGTTGAAGTCGGACCACGTGCATAATCAAATGATATGTAAACCCTTCCATATGGTAACTCCATTTTTAGTTTTTTAAGGAGCCTCCATGCTGTTCTCCATATTGGCTGCACCAATTTCTATTCCCACCAACAGTGCAGGAAGGTTCCCCTTTCTCCACACCGTCTCCAGCATTTATTATTTGTAGACTTTTTGATGATGGCATTCTGACTGGTGTGAGGTGATACCTCATTGTAGTTTTGATTTGCATTTCTCTGATAATTAGCAATGTTGAGCATCTTTTCATGTGCCTGTTGACCATTTGTATGTCTTCTTTGGAGAAATGACTATTCAGGTGTTCTGCCCACTTTTTGATTGGGTTGTTTGTTTTGTTGTTATTGAGTTGTATGAGCTGTCTGTATATTTTGGAAATTAAGCCCTTGTCAGTCACATCATTTGCAAGTATCTTCTCCCAGGCTATAGGTTGTCTTTTCCTTTTGTTTCTGGTTTCCTTTACTGTGCAAAAGCATATAAGTTTGATTAGGTCCCATTTGTTTATTTTTGCTTTCATTTCTATTGCCTTGGGTGTAAACCCTTCAAAATGTGCTCAAGGGCCAAATGTGACAAAAGGCACCAGGTGGAAAAGCTGGGGCCTGGGGACTTTTGTCCAACCTGACTGTGCTGTGGCCAGAAAGCTTTGGGAGTTGCCCCACTAGGTAAGATTCACAATGGCAGCTAAAATGATTGTGTAACAGTATCTATCGCTTACAAATACTTTACTACACCAGAGGATTAAAGGCCTAAGAGCCTCTCCACTGCCATACGTGAAAATAAGGACTATGATTGTGCCCATTTTACAGATGAGGGCACTGAAGCCTAGAGCGGTGAAGTCACTTGCCCGACTTCAGCCCATGTGTGGGGAAGTGGAGATTTGAACTGCTGACTCCAACCCCAAACTGTAACCCCATGCTGGGCCTCTTGGCATCAACCTGATAGGCGACATAGATGCCAACCCTGGCACCTGAACAGGGGACCCATCTCAGAGGAACCCCGGACCTGCTGATCATTGACAAATGGTTTTCTTTTTATTATGGAAACTTTCGAGAAGATGTACATTAACTAGAACGGTGTACTGAGCCCCCAGGTAGCCATCATCCAGCTCTAACAGTTACCAACATTTGCCATGTCTGTTAGCTCTCCTCCCCCACTACAACTCTATGCTGATTATTTATTTTGTACACTTTTGTTTTTTTTGTTTTTTTTTTTTTTGCGGTACGCGGGCCTCTCACTGTTGTGGCCTCTCCCGTTGCAGAGCACAGGCTCCAGACGCGCAGGCTCAGCGGCCATGGCTCACAGGCCTAGGCACTCCGCGGTATGTGGGATCTTCCCGGACCGGGGCACGAACCCGCGTCCCGTGCATCGACAGGCGGACTCTCAACCACTGCGCCACCAGGGAAGCCCTGTTTTGTACAGTTTTTTAAAGGTAAAATTAACATGGTTGAATTGATATGTGTTGACATACAGAAACCTGAGCTGTGAATTTTTAAACCCCCATGTAACAGACACCCCATCACCATGCAGAACCTTGCTTGCCCTCTCCCCGGAAAGTCCCCCTCGTCCATTGCTCTGCTGTTACCATCTGAATGAAAACACATGGATAACAGATTCTCACAGGCTGGAGCCTCCCACTGGACATTCACCCGCAGATCCCCTTTGGAGAGCCCTGTTCAGGAGACGCCCACCTCCTGGCTCTACTTCTGGTCCGACGTTTACAGAACTTGGGCCACACCCAAAGCTTGGGGCATGGAGGAGGGGGGAACCCACATGGAGCTGGCGGCGCTCCCAAAGCCACCTTGGGCGCTTGTGATCACCCTGGTCCAGGGCAGTGCACCTGGAATCTAGATGGGCCAGGATCCCGTGTTCCAGGGTCTTGTGACAGATGCTTTCTAGATCTTTCCAGGGCCTGGGGCTCTCCATAAAAAGGAGAAGCAGCTCTCGTTCCTGCTCTCTCTTCCATCTGCTCGCTTTATCGCTTTTTTGGCTCTGAGCTATCCCAGGCATTCACGAAATGCTAACAAAGGCTGTCACCCAGCTTCGTCTTATCTTGACCCTGTGGCGTGTTGGCTTCACATTTAAAAGAGAAACAATATGACGAGAGGACCGTCTGTGGGATAGTGGTTAAGGGCGGGGACTCTGGAGTCAGCCGACCTTGGCTCAGACCCCAGCCTGACCACTGACCACTGGAGGGATATAGGGCGTATGGCTCACCGTTCTGAGCCTCGCCTTCCTCATCTGTGGAATGGGGCTGCGAAAAGCACCTGCTTCATAGGGATTCAAAGACGGTGAACAGGCTGATACGTGCAGAGTACTTCAAACCAGCAGCCATCATCATCGTCATCACAGCCACCATCATTACTGTCATCAGGTCAATCCTTGTTATTCGTGGATTCCATATTTGTGAATCCGCCTATTTGCTAACATTGTTAACCCCCAAATCAGTACTCACGGCGCTTTCCTGGTCACTTGCAGACGTGTGCAGAGCCGTGAGTCTATCTTGAGTCTCCCGATGCACGTGCTACCAGCTGAGGTTGAACGCGGCGACCCTCTGCCTCTCTGTTCAGCTCGAGAGCTATAAAGAAGCATCCTCTTTAGCGCCCTGTTGTTTTGCCCTTTTGTGCTTTTTGTGGGTGGTTTTGCTGTTAAACCCGGCCCCTCCCGTGTAGGGCTGAAGGGCCGCCCACTGTCCATAAGCACAGGAAGGCTGCGATGTGCTCTGGAGAGATCGCGCGTGTGAGGTGACCTGCCCTCAGGCATGAGTTACAGCGCTGTGGGCCTTGAGCTCGGTGTGAGCGAATCAACCGTTTATGTTAAACAGGGTGTCTTTATTGTTTTTTTAAATTATTTTTAAAATAAATTTATTTATTTATTTATTATTTATGGCTGAGTTGGGTCTTCGTTGCTGTGCGCGGGATTTCTCTAGTTGCGACGAGCAGGGGCTACTCTCGTGGTGCGCGGGCTTCTCATTGCGGTGGCTTCTCCTGTTGCGGAGCACGGGCTCTAGGCGCGCAGGCTCAGTAGTTGTAGCGCACGGGCTCTGTTGCTCCACGGCATGCGGGATCTTCCCGGACCAGGGCTCAAACCCGTGTCCCCTGCATTGGCAGGCGGACTCTCAACCACTGCGCCACCAGGGAAGTCCCAAACAAGGTGTCTTTAAACAGAAACACACATAAACCAAGGGGATATATTGATGGGTTGATGAGAATGGGACCAGAAGCTGGCAGGAAGCTAACCCTGTCTTTCCCCAGGGGCTGCGGCTCAGCGGCCATAATCGCAAATTCACGGTGACCTTATAGGACATAAGCACCTCAGATGATGAGACCTGACTGTATTTTGCTAGATTGAAGTGCTGATGGATTATATCATATAATGTTATATACTATTGCATGATGTGTGTGTGTGTGAATATATATATATATATGTACACACATTGTATGTAGATATAGTGCAGTGTGTCTGCATATATATATGTGATAATGTACAGTGTTGTTTCCTGTGGGTTTTTTTTGTTGTTGTTTTTTTGTTTTTCTGCGGTATGCGGGCCTCCCACTGTTGTGGCCTCTCCCCTTGCAGAGCACAGGCTCCGGCCGCGCAGGCTCAGCGGCCATGGCTCACGGGCCCAGCCGTTCCACGGCATGTGGGATCTTCCCAGACCGGGGCACGAACCCACGTGCCCTGCATCGGCAGGCGGACTCTCAACCACTGCACCACCAGGGAAGCCCCTTTCCTGTGGTTTTAAACTGGTATTTGACCTCTCGTCTCTCTGGCTACATCTTTCTCCTTTTCACTGACTGTCTCACTCACAGCCTCTCTCTCATTCTCTCTCCACAGTTGGCCCCCAAAAGGACCCTCCCCACATCCCCAGCTGGGGGCCCTGCGTAGAGCTGGAGTGGACGCCCCCTCCTTCCCTTCATGATTCGTTTGTAGCGCAGGTAACCAGCCAAGCATCCCGCTCATTCCCGGAGGGGCCGTGGTCTCCCGTCCACCTCCCCGGAAGGGACGTTCCTTCTTGGAAGAGCCTGGCTCAGCCACATCCTTCAGCCCCGCCCTCTCCAGCCTGGGCCCCCTGGGTCATTCGGGCCATTCCCCCCCAACCTCCATGCCATCTGCAGCAGGATCTCCCTCCCCGCTTTCCGTCTTCTCCAGATTCTCTGCAGATCCTGCCTTGTCATTCCCTGGCCGGGCCTTGCCCACCTTAGGCTGGTTGGGAAGGGCAGGGGCTCGTAGGCCACAGAGCTGGTGACATGGGAAGACAGTGGGTGTGGGCGGAGATATGAAGCCAGAGAGAGTGTGTTATCTTGCCGCACGGATGCAGCAAGAGCCTTGGAAGGGCCTCTCTGGGGACAGTCCCCGGGGCCAGCTCTAGAGGCGAGCGTGATGGGTGTGTGAGGCTCCGGGGCCATGTGTTTCTGTTCTAGACTGGGCTTGTTAACCCAGGGCCCGTGAAGTGTGTACGTGTGTGCATACGTGTGTGTGTGTGTCCCATGACACACTTCCCCCTGGGAAAGAACGTGTAACATTTCTGGCCCACATGCATGTTTCTGGCAAGAGGGTCTTTTGTTTTCATCAGACTCTCCAGGGTACTGTCCAGAGAAGCCCCTGAAATAACCATATGGGTTCCCTCCCTGAGATTCTTTACGTCACAGAGCCGTCGAGGGTAATAGGGGCTGTAGTGGTGATCAGGAAGTTCAGAGAATGCTATTGAGGGTTAGGGGTGGTGACCCAGCTGGGTGGGGGGGCACGACAGTCACCATGTCCTCAGTGAGTTCGGGACCATCCCCCTCCCCCTACCAAGAAGAAAAAGAGAGGGTAACAACTCCATGGCCCTGGACTGGGATTGTGTGTGATTTCTCATCGTGTTCTGTCTGCGTGGTTGGGAGGGAAGGATGCGTGGGCTGATGGAAGGATAGGCGGATGGGGACTTCCCTGGCGGTCCAGTGGTTAGGACTCAGTGCTTTCCCTGCCCGGGCCCGGGTTCAGTCCCTGATCGGAGAACTGAGATCCCGCAAGCCTCTCAGTGCGGCCCAAAACAGTAAAAAGGAGGAGCGGATGGATGGAAGGACGGGTCAGTTTGTGTGTTTGGAAGACAAGAAAGATGGGCGGTTGGGTGGAAGTTTGTAAAGATGGGTGCATGGAAGCTTGGTAGGATGTCTGGAGCAGTGGTGGTTGGCGCGGGGGTGGATGGGCAAACAGAGAACTTGTTTTCTCACTTGTAAACTGGGGCACACGGCATCCCTTTCCCATGGGGGCTGAACAAGCTAACATTTGTGAAACGCTTGGGACAGTGCCTGGCACATGGTAAGCAGGAGCCAAATGTTAGCCGTCCTTATCCTCATCATTCTGACAGGCTCGGCCCGGCTCTGGCGGTTCCTCTGACTCAGAGCGCCTGCCCTCCTGGCCCCTCTCCCTCTCTGTTCCCTTCCTTGAGAACCACGCTGCATGTGTCTTCCAGGGGGACCCAGAGCCTGGGCCCCTTCATGCCGCCTCCCCTCCCTCCCTCCTTCACCCAGTCACGTGTAGGACAGGAGCACAGGCTTGGGGCCAGACTTGTGGGTTCAGGGCTGGCTCCGCCACCTGCTAGCTGGGAGACAGAGAACCATGGTCTCAGCTCTTCCTTTTACTCATCTGCAAAGCGGGGGTGGCAGGACCCACCTCGAGGGATCCTGTGGGGATTAAATGAGATACATGTGTGTGAAGCACTTAGCACGGGGCCTGCATGTGATCAGGACTCAGTCTGGGTTGATGTCATCACCGTGGTCATCAGACGCTGGGGAGAGAGAGGGAGGAGGAAAAGGCAGCTGTCTGTCTCTGATCAGGAGGCTCTGGTACGGAGGGCACCTGCCCCACCCCTACCCATGCCCCTAGACTTAAGGGGACAGAAACCCTGACCCCTCCAGGGGTCTTGGCCCCAGGGAATGGTCCTTGCAGGGAGGGTCCTGGCACGCTGCCGACATCTAACTTGTCTCCCTTGCCCTCTTCCCGCCCCGCCCCGTCCAGTGGCGATGGATGATGAGGATGGGAGATGCTTACTAGACGTGATTTGGTGAGTAATGGGCTCCCCACCCCACCCCACCCTCCCCCACCCTCTCCCTCCCCTCCCCTGTCCCTCATCTCCTCAAATGTCTCTCCCCTTCTCTCTTTCAGTGACCCTCAGGCCCTCAATGACTTCTTACATGGATCTGAGAAGGTGAGTGCTGGGGCAGGGAGAAGCATCCCCAGGGCAGGGGCCTGTGGAATTGGGAGCTGAGAGACACTCCCCGCTGATGCAGTAGACATCTGCCCCTTGCCTTCCATGAGCCAGGCCCCAGGGTTATGGCAGAGAGTGAAAGAGATGGCAAATCCCTGCCCTCACTCCATACACATTTCCTTGGTAAACAAAGCAACCGAGAGCTGATAAAGGTGATGGTGGAAAGCACCATGCAGAGCAGCATAAGAAATAATAATGTCACTTGCACAACAAAAGAGGTTTAAAAGAAAATGAATGGGAGGCGGAAGCAGGGGCTTCTTCTCTAGCTGGTGTGAACCTGAAGGATCAAAGGGAGGTGCCCATGGCGCTCTGGGCAGGGGAAGGACAGGTAGGAAGGTTGGAAAGTTTGAGAAAGAAGGCCAGTGGGGCCGGAATGAAGGGGAAACTAGAAGGTGGTAAGACTGGAGTGGACAAAAATCACCAGGTCATGAAGGGCTTGGAGGACTTGATCGAGGAGTTCAGACTTTATTCTGAACGTGACAGGCAGTTCTGACGGGTTATTAAGCAGGAGAATGCCACATTCCGTTTGCCCTCCAGAGAACGGAACAAAGTGGGGGAGAGTGGATGTCTGTTGAGCCATGAGGAGCTGTATCAGTCACCCACAGCTGCATAACAAGTTATCCCATCACTTAGTGACTTAAAACAACATTTGTTAGAGCTCTCAGTTTCTGAGGGTCAGGAACTGGGGAGTGCTTAGCTGGGTGTCTAGCTCAGTGTCTCCCCTGAGTAGCAGTCAGGATGTTGCCTGGAGCCACTGTCATCTGAGGGCTTGTCTGGGGCTGGAGGATGTGCCTCCACAGTGACTCACTGCCGTGGCAGTTGGCTGGAGGCCTCAGCTCCTCACCATGTGGGCCTCCCCCTAGGATTGCTTGAGTGTCCTCACAGCATGGCAGCTGGTTCCCCCAGAGCAAGTGACCCAAGGGAGAGAGCCAGGAGGAAGCTCAGTGCCTCTTATGACCTAGTCTCCAAAGTCGCACACTGTCACTTCCGTCATACTGCATTTGCTAGAAGCGAGTCACTAAGCGCGCCCACACTCACAGGGAGGGGACGGAGCTCAGCTCCTTGAGAGGGGATGTATCAAATAATCTGTGGAGCGGAGGCGAGTGCGGAGCAGAAGTTGGTGGCCTGGGCCCCAGGGCAGGCACGGGAGGAGGTACCAGACGCTGGCTCTGGGATCTGTCTGGGAGGCAGGATCACTAGACTTGCTGGTGGCTTAGACAGTGAGGAAGAAAGAGCATCCAGAATGCCTCCTGGACTTGACCTGAGCAGCTGAGTGGGTGGTGGTACCGTTCTCTGAGACTGGGAGTTCGAGGTGGATGCCAGAAGTCCAAGGGCGGCTATTGGATATAGCAGTCTGGGGTTCTGGAAAAAGATCAGCTGGACAGAGAAACTGGGGAGGCTTGGCTGTGGACAGCCATTCATTGGGCGCTTAGGGCCTGTTGTAGACATTGCCTATGTCTGCAGGAACGAGACAGGTCCCTGTGCTCCCAGACACGGGAACACACGCACGTTAGGCGCCCGGGTGGCATGGCGTGCCGGGTGCTTGGGCTGGGCAGTGGAAGGAGTGACTTAGTGGGAAGGGACGGACAGTTGTCGGGAGGAGGTGACAAATGTGACCGGCCCTGCCAGATGTGTTACCAAAGACGCTTGAGCAAAGCCACGGAGGCAGGATTCTAGAGTTCAAGGCAGGCATGTCAGGAGAGGCTCGGACTCAGTGCTGGGGTTGCCTCGCATTTTAATCTTGCAGCCAAGCCCCTTTCTTTGGGGCGACTTTTCTGGAGGCGGAGTTTCCTGTACCCCTCGAATCTCCCCCCGCAACCCCCCCACCTCGTCTCTGTCTTTTTGTCCCATGTAACCCTCAATTGGTTTTTGTTCTAGAGGTGGGCCGGCCCACTGCCCAGCTGACCTTTGACCTTGGGTGGGGGCGGGTCTTGGTGCAGCTTGACAGTGATGAGCTCCTGGATAATCCCGGGGAGGCCCGAAGTGCCTTCTATGAAGGTCCTGGGGTAAGTGGCCCGGGGGCTCGGGGAAGGCCGTGGGCTCCAGGCATCACCCAAGTCGCCTGTGGTGGCAGCCAGTGGGGGAGGGGAGAAGGGGTCGCACTCGTCCCCTGAGGCACTTTGCCGGGAGGGGGGCAGGGGGCAGTCACTGAGGAGCAGTGTGGGGTGGAGGTGAGGCCGGAGCTGCTGGACCCCCAGCTGTGCCCTCCGGCCCCTCAAGAGAAGGAGGTGTGGTCCTGAGTCCCTGGCCTTGGAGGGCAGCTGCTACAGAGCTGGAACAGAGGCAGAGGCTGTCTCTGGAGTTCACAGTGGGGGGGTCGTGTCCCGGCCCAGCGATGGGTGGGGTGTGTGACCTGGGGGAAGGGGATCGACTGTTGTGGACCTCAGTCTCCACCTGGAAGATGAAGGCAGGGGTGATGAGCAAAGCCCAGAGCGGGGAACACAGTGGACTTTTATTGAGCACCTACTGTGTGCCGGGCCCATTACTCAGTGCCAGTCGTCCCTCCCTCTTCTTCCTCTTCTGTGGCCTCTCCCCTCCCCGCTTCGCTCCCCATCCCTCCCCCTCCTTTTTCCATCTCCCCCCTCTTCTCTCTCCCTCCCACTCCCCCCTCCTCCGTCTTCATTAACATAACTATCAGTTACCAAATACCTATCATATGCCAGGCCCTTTACAGTAATTTTCATTTAGTCCTCACAACAACCACAGTAACATTCCAAATAATTTATCTGGCATAATATAAATGACTAAATCCAGAACCCAACAAATACACATTATGTTCATGTTATTACATTTACGGAAGAGTAACAATGTGCGTTATTCTTACCCGTGCCATCCTCTTAATGCCCATAACGTCCCTGGTCAGGTTCTCAGCACCTCCTGTACGTGACGTCAGTGAACGTCACGACTGTCCTAGGAGGCGGGTTTGGTTATGGCCATTTAGCGGTTAGGAACTCAGAACTGCCTGGTCCTTGGTTGGGGGCCGAGCCGGAGCCCCATCCTGCCAGGCACTGCCCTCCACTCAGCAGCAGGGTGACCCCTTTCCCCGGCCTGGGAGGCAAGGAGGGAGCAGTGCCCACCTCACTGAGCTGTTATTAACGACAACATGGACAGTAATAATGACGGTAACAACGATAGATGATGTTTCTCGTGTGCCAGCCAAGAGCCACGTACTGCTCTGAGCCCTCCACTAGGATTAACTCAGAATCCTTCAAACTACAGGTGGTGTTATTTTTTTAAAATTTTATTTATTTTATTAATTTATTTTTGGCTGCGTTGGGTCTTCATTGCTGTGCGTGGGCTTTCTCTAGTTGCGGCGAGTGGGGGCTACTCTTCGTTGCAGTGCGCGGGCTTCTCGTTGCAGTGGCTTCTCTTGTTGCAGAGCATGGGCTCTAGGCGTGCGGGCTTCAGTAGTTGTGGCTTGCGGGCGCTAGAGCGCAGGCTCACTAGTGGCGCATGGGCTTAGTTGCTCCGCGGCATGTGGGATCTTCCCGGACCAGGGCTCGAACCCGTGTCCCCTGCATTGGCAGGCAATTCTTAACCACTGTGCCACCAGGTTTTGATCCATCGCCTGGTCAAGTATCAGTGGGTTTTCCATGCCCTTGGCATAATTATTACTCGTGGAATATTTGCTCTCAAATGCATGTATAGATTACACACTCGTGTCCTGGATTGCCATCCCGGAAAGCATTTAAGAAACATCAGGTTCGGGACTTCCTTGGTGGTGCAGTGGTTGGGAGTCTGCCTGCCGATGCAGGGCCCTGGTCTGGGAAGATCCCACATGTCGCAGAGCAACTAGGCCCGTGAGCCACAACTACGGAGCCTGGGCGTCTGGAGCTTGTGCTCCGCAACGAGAGGCCGTGACGGTGAGAGGTCCGCGCACCGCGATGAAGAGTGGCCCCCGCTCGCCGCAACTAAAGAAAGCAATCGCACAGAAACGAAGGCCCAACACAGCAAAACAACAACAACAAGAAAAAGTTAAAGGGCATTAAAAACAAACCAACCAGATATATGTGGGTAGGCATTTTCCATCCCAGTTACAGAATGAGAAAACTGAGACTCAAACAGGGAAAATGACTTGCCCAAGGTGGCAAAGGAAGGAAGAAGAGCCAGGCTGTAGATTCTGGTTCATCTGATGCCAGAGTCCTTTCCCCAACCCCAGTGCCCGCACCGCTTCCAACTCAACTTCCTCCTCTGCTCCTCCTCCCTCCCCGTCTTTTCAGATGGACTGAACTGAAACCTGGCCCTTCTGTGAAGCCTCCTGACACCAGCGTTTGCCCTGCTCCCCTAGCCAGTCCCTCCGAAGGCAGCACACAGTTACAGACACAATCACGCCTTTAAGCCATCAATCCTCTGAGGTGTCCCTCTTCCTCATCTCAGTTATTAATAGCATCTACTCAGTTGCTCAAACCCCAGCCTGCCCTGCCAACCTCCATCTGTCCTTTTCCTTACCAGCTCTCCCTGTGATGTGTGACCCGTCAGCATGTCTGAATCTACTTCTAACATGATCCCTAATCCTTGCGCTTCTGGCCTCTTCACTGCTACTCCAGCCCAGGCCACCATCTCCGCTGAGAGCCTTCCAGCTACTCTCCAGGATTCCCGTCTTGCCGCCCACGGCACCCTCACAGCAGCTAGAGCTTTGCACAGCCTCCCCTGGTTCCCGTGGCAGAGTCTGTGCTTTGCCGCACCGTGGCCTGGAAGTGGGTCTCAGCCTCAGCAGCCTCCTCAGTGTGGCTTCCCACCCCCGCGCCATCCACCTGCCAGCGTCTGCCACTCCCTGTCACTCCCTCGGACTTGGCCCCCTGCTGTACTTTCCTCATGTCGCTTTGTGGTGGACACAAGGTCTGACTCCCCAGTGGCTGTTTCTGCTTCCTCTTCTTTTCCTGGCAAATGGGATTCCAGTTTGGATCGGGTGACAAGAAATTTGAGGGAACACACTGGTTCTCCCCAGTCCTGGAACTGGGGAGAACCAGGGGGGAACACAACTTACGGTTCTGCCCTGGAGACAAATCTTGAGGGTCCGGGATAACGGTGGCCACTTCCCTTTCCACGGCCACGGATCAGTTTAGAAAGAGCACGGGCTACAGTTCTGGCCGAGGAGACGTGAGGGGCGTTCTGTTGGGCGCTGCTACAAGCTTTCCTCACTTTTAAAAAGGGCAACAAGGAAGGGAGGGAGCTGCTCTCTGCCCTGCACCCTCCGAAGGTTTGGGTGCTCCGCGTACAAGAGGGGATTCTTGCTGCTGCTGCTGCAGCCGACTTGCAGACGCTGGCCACTGCTGGCAGGCCTTGACTTCACCGTGGAGCCACTGGCACCACCACGTGTCCTGAGAGCTTAAACCTACGCCGACTCCTCTGTTATTACGGCCCGAAGCATACGCACTATAGATATCTAAACTCACCTTTTTGCTGCTTTATCACTCCTACCTTCCCGCTCCTAAAATGTAAGCTCTGTGAGGGGAGGGGCCTGTCCCTCCATCACTATGTCCCCATCACGTGGACTGGGCATTGTCTGGCACAGCTACAGCAGGTGCTTGATGAATGCTGGCTGCATTCATGCATGAGGGTCCTCCAGGGCAGGGACTCAGTCACTGTGGCTTCTGGGAGCGGCAGGGGCTCAAAAGCCTTCGCTGGATCAACAGGCAGGGAAGCCAGAAGACAGCTTCTTAAGAAACAAATTTAATACTATATACAAGGGAAAACGTACAGAAACAACAAAGGAGACGCAACAGGGCTGGAGGTGCCCATCCCAACTAGCTGCCCACGCAGAGGGCCGATGCCAGCCCCTAGCTCGCCCTCCTCCTCCTACAGTTGGAAGGGCTCCACGGGCCACCTTGCCCTGGCGGTGGGATCCACGTGGTCCTGAAGCCGGTGCCACTTCATGTGGGCATTCCGACCCTTGATCTTGCCAAACACCCTGAGGAGGCACCAGAGGACACAGGGGTCAGAGCAGGGGGAGGCGGGTAGCCCTGAGGGGGGCACCCCAGAGGGCTGAGGGCAGGCAGTGTGGGAGCATCCAGGGAAAGGGCGGTACCTCTCACACTCCCGGCAGGGAAAGAAGCCCTGGCCCTTGCTGCTCCCCGGCAGCTCAGGGGTCCGCTTCGAGCCGGTGTTTGGGCTGGAGTTGGGGATGGACTCCCTCCTGTAACTCTCAGTAGTCCTCGGTAATTCGGGGGTTGGACGGTGGCTGGGTTTCCTCCGAGGGCTACGAGTGACCTGCACAGGGGGCAGAGGTGATGAAAGGGTGCTGACCGCCCCGCCGCCCTTCTAAGGGAGAAGCAGGTGTCCAGAGCGTCCAGACGTCGCGGGGTGCACCCCCCCACCGCCAGCCAGCTTGGATGGGCACCGGGCATCCAGATCCGTGCTGAACTCCTGAAGCCCTATCCCGAGACCCTCTACCTTCGCTTCTGTCCTGTCTGCTTCACCCAGCTCTCTCTTGACCCTCTTTTCCGGCACTGGGGCTCGGCCGCAGTCAAACTTGTTCATTTTCTTCTGCATGTAGTAGAACTCGACACACTGGGCTACTGTTTTTGTCTGGACCTAGTGGAGGAAGACAGAAACCGGCTAAGGACAGTGCCTCAGGAGTAGCAGTGAGTATGGCCTTGACGCCCTAAATCCCCTCCCCATGGGGCCAGCCGCCACTTTTTGAAAGCCCTCCTGAAACGTTTCTCCCCTACGGCTTGGTATGCTCCACTGCTACGGGGGACAGAGAATCACAAAGTCCTCCTGGGGATGAAGGAGTTCAGAGAGAAGCCACCAGAGTCAACACCATCTAAGCTCTGCACGCTCTGAGCAACAAGGCTGGCCCAAGAAGGCTTCTCTCCAGGAAAACGCACACACGGTACACACGAGGACGCTCACTGTGACATCATGTGGAGCCACATGTCTACCGACTGGGACTAATTAAACCAGAGTGTCCTTACGTGGTGGATACCTCATAGCCTTATGTGACAGCTAGGCAGAGCCCTCCAAAAAACTGAAGAGGAAGGAATACTTCCCAACTCAGTCCGTAAGTTCAACATTTCTCTGATACCAAAGCCAGACAAAGATATTACAAGGAAAGAAGCCTACAGACCAATGTCCCTCATGAACATAGATGAAAATTTTTAAACAAAACTTTAACGAACAGAATCCAACAATATATATATGTGTATATATATATACGTGTATATATGTGTGTGTGTATATATATATATATATATATATATGTATGTATATATGTATATATATATATAAAGGACAATATACCATGACTAAGTGGAGCTCATCCCAGAAACGTGAGGTTGGTTTAACAATCGAAAATCAATGTAATTCATCATATTAAACTTAAAAAAGAGAAATCATATGAGCATCTTGATAGGTGCAGAAAAAGCATTTGATACAATCCAATGTCCATTCCTGATGGAAACTCTCAGCACAATAGGAATAGAAGGAACTTCTCTTCAACCTGATAAATGAGACCTACAAAATCCCTACAGCTAACGGTGGAGTGGTTTCCCCTCAAATATCATGAACAACACAAGGATTTCCACTCTCACCACTTCTACTCAATACTGTACTGGTGGTTCTAGAGTGCAAAAAGGCAAGAAAAAAAGTAAAGGCATCCAGGTTGGAAAGGAAGAAAGAAAAGTGTCTTTATTTGCAGATGATGTGACGGTCTATGTAGAAAATTCAGTGGAATCCACAAAAAAGTTACCAAAACTAGTAAGTTAGTTTGGCAACATTTCAGAACACAAGATCCATATAAAAATCAATTTTATTTCTATACATACTAGCAACAAACCATTGGAAACTGAAATAAAAAAGAACTCTATAACATCATAAAAAACACAAGTACTGGGCTTCCCTGGTGGCGCAGTGGTTGAGAGTCCGCCTGCCGATGCAAGGGACACGAGTTCGTGCAATGGTCCTGGAGGGATCCCACGTGCCATGGAGCGGTGGGGCCCGTGAGCCATGGCCGCTGGGACTGCGCGTCCGGAGCCTGTGCTCCGCGGCGGGAGAGGCCACAGTGGTGAGAGGCCCGCATACCGCAAAAAAACAACAACAACAACAAAAAACAAAACAGAAAAAAACCAAGCGCTTAGGAATAAATCTGACAGAAAGTATGCAACAACTGTACACTAAAAGCTTCAAAACATTGCTGAAAAATTAAAGATTGAAATAGAGAGATATACCCTGTTCACGAGTCAGAAGACTCAATATTGTTAAGGTAACAACTCTCCCCAGTTGACGTAACGAGTCAAAAACAGTACCAATCAAGTTCCTAGCAGAAATTTTTATTTTGAAATTGTCAAGTTATTTCTAAAATTCATAGGGAATTAAAAAGGATGTAGAATACAAAAAATAACTTTGAAAAAGAATAACAAAGTTGAAGGACTAACATTTTCTAATTTCAAGACTTAGAATAAAGCTACAGTAATAAAGACAGTATGGGAATAGCTTAATAAAAGACAAACAGATCAATGGAACAATACAGGGTCCAGAAGTAGATGCATATATATATGGCCAACTGATATTTAACAAAGGTACAAAAGCAGCTGAGTGGAGAAAGTATGGTCTTTCCAACAAAAGGTATTGGAATAAATATCCATATGCAAAAATGAACTCACCTCGCACCCCATACAAAAATAAACTTAAAATGGATCATAAATCTAGAAATAAAACCTAAAACTATAAAACCTCCAGAAGAAAACATAGGGGAAAATCTTTGTGACTTTGGGTTAGGCAAAGATTTCTTAGATACAACGCGAAAAGCACAGTCTATAAAAGAGAAACTAGTAAGTTAGGCTTAAGCAAAATTTAAAACTTTTCTTCAAAAGACACTGTTAGAAGACTGACAAATGGCATATTGGGAGAAAATATTTCCAAAGCATATATCTGGATAAAGGACTGGTGTTCAGATCAAAATAAGAACTCCTACAGCTCAATAAAAACACAGACACTCCAATAAAAACAGAGGCAAAAGATATGAACAGACAGCTCACCAGAGAAGGTGCACAGAGAGCAAAAAAACACAAAGATGCTCAGCATCATTAGTCATTAGGAAAATGGAGTCAGATGCGACTGTACACTCATTAGAATGGCTAAAATTAAAGAGACTTAGCATACCAAGTGTCGACGAGGGTGTGGAGCAACTGGACCTTTCATAACCTGCTGGTGGGAATGGGAAGTGGTAGAGCCACTTTGGAAAACAGTTCGGCAGTTTCTTAAAAAGTTAAACATACATCTACTATAAATTACCCTCATTCCCCTCCTAGGTATTTATAATCCCAACCCCGTGTCCGCAAAAAAAAAAAAAAAAACCCAGTACATGTCCGTACAAAGACTTGTATGTAAATGTGCAGAGCAGCTTTATCTGTAGTCATCAGTAACTGGAAACCACCAACAGGTGGATGATTAAATGAACGGTGGTCCGTCCACACAGTGGTATACTCCTCAACAGTAAAGGGATGAACTATGGGTACACACGACAACATGGATGAATCTCAAAATCATTAGGTTGAGTGTAAGAAGCCAGACAAAGCAGATCACGTGCTGTATGATTATTCCATTTATATAAACCTCTAGAAAATGCAAACTAATTTAGAGTGACAGAAAGTAGACAAGAGTTGACTAGGGACCCGGGTGGCAGGAAGGAAGGGTTGCAAAGGGGCAGGAGGGAACTTTTGGGGGTGAAGGATACTCTCATTATCTCGATCATCGTGGTGGTCTTACAAGTGTATAACTATGTCAAAAACATTAAATCTCACACTTCGATTATGTGCAATTTTGCGTACATCAAGTTAAAAAAAAGAGCAAACTAATCAGCAGGATATTAAGTATATGATGTCATCCTTTTTTGAGAAAGTGCATATAGGTGTGTAAAATCCGTATGGGCAATAAATACCTGTCAGGTTATCAAATCAGAAGTAGGATTGTGGGGAGGGGTCTGGAGGGCTTTATTTTGAACATGGGATTCATTTCTCTACCGTTTCAGGTTGTTCCAAGCAATGGCATTGTAGTTGTCAACTGTTCACAGCATGAGCAGAGTATCGCCCCTGAAAGGCCCTGCAGTTCTAGCGCCTCGGCCGTGTGAAGGAGCCTTGTCTACACCAGCCTGCCATGTTCGCCTTACCATCTTGTGTATCAAGTAGAAGTCCTTCTTGTAGGCACGGAACGCCTTCTTAAAGAGCCTCTTCTCCATGGAGGTCCAGATGTCCGAACCTATTGGAGAAACAGCCAAGAGGAGGAAGGATGTTTCTCCTTCTGGGACCACAGCCACGGCTGAAGTGCAGACTCCCCTCCTTTTTCAGGCCACCGAGCGCCACTTATATGCCAAGATTTCTGCTAAGCCCCTTACTTGCTTTATCTCACACAATCCTCACAAAAACCTTAGCAGGTAGGGGCAATTACCATCCCCACTTGACAGGTGCAGCAACTTGAGGCTTCCTCTGGTTAAGAGACTTGCCAAGGGCAGGCGTGGGCCCCTGGTTGCCTGACTCCAAGGCTGGAGTGCTCAACTGGGAAACCTGAGCCCACCCCAACCTGGCACCCCCCTTCTGGCCAGGAAGAGCCCACGAGGGAACCAGTGGAAAGGGGAAGGTTGGATCCAACTAGAGAACAGCACCCACTGAGTCCCCCAGAGAGGACGGGCCCTTCTGGGAGGGCAGGTGCAGGCCCCAAGAGAACTCCGGGAGGCACGTGCAGAGCTTGCCATGGAAAGTGACTGGCTCGCAGGGGCCTCAGCCAGGCCAAAACCACGCGGGCAGCCACGCTCGTTACCTGTGTAGTGATAGTTGGCGAGAGGGTGAGTCCGTGGCTTCTGGGGTCCTCTCAGTAACAGGGTCTCCAGGGCAACCTGGAACGAGAGGTGTGGTGGGCAACTCTCTGAGGGAGGGAAGGTGAGGTAGAGGCCCACCTTCATTCTTTCATCCAATCAGAAAATATGTGCAGCCCTCCCTAAAGCCACCCCTACCCCAGGGCGACTCAAAGTGTGGTCGGTCTGTGGACTGGCCACCAGCTGTGAACCACTTGGGACACATTGCCTACAGCACTAAGCGGACTGTTGAGTGCAGCTGACGTTACCTTTTTCATAGCAAGATTTACTTGATGACGAAACAGTGTGTGGACTTATTCTGGCACAAGCTCCTTATTTCTTCAGGGAGCAGCATTTGGAGTGGCACTGCCCCCGCCCTACCCCATGTTATGGTCCTCATAGCACTAATCATTATCTATCACTTGTAAAAAATGTATTTCATGTGTTCACTCTCCTAAAATGTAAGCCCTGCAAAGAGAGGGCATTTGTCTTGCTCAACAGCGTAACCCCGGTCAGGACTCGCTATGCAGTTTGCAGGACCCAGCGCAAAATGGAAACACGGGGCCCTGTGCTCAGAAACTATTAAGAATTTCAAGATGGTGGCAGCAGAGCATTAAACCAAGAATGGGCCCCTGAGCTGGCCCCAGCCTGATACCGTGACATCACCAGGTATCAGGAGGACCCAGTAAATGTGTGCTGATTACTCTGCTGAGCACCCACCACGTGCCAGCCACTGCCTCTCAGCTTGAGAAAAAGCACCATGTAGCCCTGACTCTTGGGTCTCCAACTCGGGTGACGTGACTTCCTCTCCCACTACACACAGTTGGACTTCTTCATTTTCTAAACTTCAGGATTGTGAGGAGGGTCCTTGGAGGAGGCAGAGGCATTTCTGTTGCATCTGAGGTTTGCATACACCATTTTTAATCCAAAAGTTAATGTTCAGTAAATAAACCAGATGAATGCAGGCCCTGAGTTGGTTCTGCTAGGCACCGCCTCCCCAGTGCCGCGCTGAGATGAGGTAACGCTGGAGGAACCCTGGTGCTCTGCTGTCACCCCAGAGAAATAACTGATTGAGCCCGTATGTGTGCATTTCCCCTACGTTCCAAAGGACACCACCAGTCCCAAAGCGACCAGGGAGAAGGGTGGGTGGCCAGCCTTTGGTTCTCGTGAGCTGCAAAGCCCCAAGTAGAAGGCACGTGTCTTGCGCCTAGAGCCCCTGGCCCTAAGAGACCAGGGAGCTTCCCACAGCTCCTCTGAGCCCCCGCCTCGCCTGCACCGCACCTGGATGTTGCCCTGGGCTTCATGCAGGCAGTGCAGAGCGAGCTCCAGGTTGGTGCCCCCGCCCGGCATCACGCTGGAGCAGGCCACGTTGCAGAGCTCGGTCACTGTTTCCAGCAGGCAGCCCGGCAGCGAGAAGGAGAGGAGACACAGAGGGTCAGCAAGTGCCAGAGAGGAAACCTCCCCAACAGCACAGATGGGGTGGGGGGCTCCTGTCACCATCTCCCTCACCTCTCTGTTACAAGCAGGCTGAGGGAAGGGAGCGACAAGGAGGATGGGCAGAAACCCTGCTCCTGGCACCCGCTCTGGATGGCCTGGCCAGCTACTGGGTGAGAGGAGAGGTGGGGCAAGGGACTGCAGCACAGCAAAGCAGTCCTGCGCTGAAGGCCAGCTCTGCCCACCCCACCCCCGCCTGGGGATCACTGCTTCTTGGTCAAGGTGAGAACTGGGAGGAGAAACCCCTTGGACATGGAGGAGGGCTCTCGGGAACCTGGCCCCAAAGTCTCAGTCACCCCTATCCTGCGTCTTCGGGTTGGTCATCACATCTCCCCATGGCTTCCAGACCAGAGTAGCTACATGCTCGTCACTTCCAGCCAGTGATCTGTCCTGGAGCTCTGGGATCTCAGCCTGAAACTGGCTCCCTATGTTGATGTGTCTGAAATGAGGCCACACACACGGACATAAAAGGCATATGTGTGTGACCAAGATGGGAAATACAAGAGAGATGTGTGGTGAGCCCTGCTCACCAGGGCTGTGGAACCCACCTTTTGGCCATCTCTCAGACACAGGGAGTGCTCATCAGCCCAGCAGACACGCACTGGTATTCCAGAGACCTCTTGAGGGATACACTTCCTTCCTTCCTCCAATTTGCTTTTTTGCCAGATTTCTGGCTTCAGGCGTTTGGGGTCTAGGACAGGGGAGGTATGTGCTGATACCTGGCATTCTTCTGTATCCAAGGGAACATCCAAGCTACAGAACAGTATCTCACTGCGCCATCACCAATTCTATCTAGAACCCCAGGGTGCTGGGCATTCTGTCTGCAGACATCCAACTATGGTATGTCTGGACAGAAGGAATATTGGGGAAACACCTGGAAAAATCCACCACTTCTCTCCTGGAGAGGTTCTGGGTCTAGACCTGACTTTCCCGTGATGAAGGCTCCCTTGGGAAAAACCGACACTGGAATGCAAGGAGGGTAAAAGCATCCCCACATTGCAAGGACCCTCAGGTTCTAAGTCTGTTCCAACTCACGGTTCAGTGCTGATCTTGCTGTTGTCCTTCACCACACTGATGCCAAAAGAGCCGTCCATGTGATCTGGAAAACACCCAAAGAAGAGCCTCAAGGAGACTGGCTACAACTGACCCATGAGGCCCTTTTTGCCTGCCTTTCCAGAGCAGCTAAAAGCAGGCTCTTCAAGATTGCATGGTATACACACACTACTGTATATAAAATAGATCATCAACAAGGACCTACTGTATAGCACAGGGAACTATACTCAATACTCTGTAATAACCTATATGGGAAAAGAATCTAAAAAACAATAGATATGTGATTATGTATAACAAAATCACTTTGCTGTATACCTGAAACTAACACATTGTAAATCAACTCTAATCCAATATAAAATTGAAAATTGGAAAAAAAAGATTGCATGGTATGGAGTTTCCTCAAAAATTAAAAGTAGGACTACCATATCATGCAGCAAACCCACTTCTGGGTATTCATCCAAAAGAACTGCAGTCAAGACCTCAAAAAGATATCTGAACTCCCATGTTCACTCCAGCACCATTCATAATAGCCAAGATGTGGAAACAACCTAAATGTCCACTGACAGATGAGCACATAAAGGTAATGTGACATCAACATACAATGAAATACCATTTAGCCTTAAAAAGAAATTCTGCAATACGCAACAACATGGATGACCATTGAGGACATTATACTAAGTGACATAAGCCAGTCACAGAAAGAGAAATACTGCATGACTCCACTTATATAACGTATCTAAAGTAGTTGAATTCATATTGATAGAATCAAAGAGTGGAATAGGGGTTACCAGGGGTTGGGGCAGTGGGAAATGGGAGGTTACTAATCAATGGGCATAAAGTTTCAATTAATCAAGCTCTAGAAATCTGCTGTATAACATTGTACCTATAGTCAACAATACTGTATTGCACACTTAAATCTTTGTTAAAAGGGCAGATCACAGATTAACTGTTCACATCACAATAAAATAAAATAAAAAGATTGCATGGAAGTGGGATAAGACTTCTGAAAATGTAGAGTAAGGAACTCGGCAAAACAACAGATTTACTGACAAAAATCATTGAAAAAGAAAAAAAAAAGAACAGTAAGCTAAAGTCTCTGCACGTTGTCCCAAAGGCATACAGCATTTTAAGAAATACTCATTCAAGAAAACCCACTAAATCTCGGGAAGAACAGTGAGAGTCTGTGGCACTGGAGCCATGGCCCACCCCCTTACCCACCTAGCCCCCAGCTCTTTGTAACGGAAGCTCTACCCAGGTAGGTGCAGCCAAGGAGATGGGGGCTGCTTCTTCCCCTGGCTCCCATGCTTAAAGAATTAAAGCAAGATAAAATAAAAATTTGTCATCAAAGAGAAAATGCCATCAAGAGATGGAAATTAGTTTTTAAAAAGATACAAATGTGGACTTCCCTGGCGGTCCAGTGGTTAAGACTCCACGCTTCCACTGCAGGGGGCATGGGTGTGATCCCTAGTAGAGGAAGTAAGATCCTGCATGCTGTGCGATGCAGCCAAAAAAAAGAAGAACCAAATGGAAATAGTTCAGGGGTTAAAAAAGTACAATAACCAAAATACGGCTCAACAGTACATCTGAGCTGGCAGAAGAAACGATCAGCAAACCTGAAGATAGAACAATGGAGACTATGAAATCTGAAGAACAGAGAGAAATAAATATAGGAAAGTGAAGAGAGCCTCAGAGAAATGTGAGATGTCATTACATGCAACAATATATATGTATTGGGAGTACCAGAAAGAGGGGAGAAAGGGACAGAATATTTAAAGTATTAATGGCTGAAAATTTCCCAACGTTGATGAAAAACAATATGTATATCCAGCAAACTCTACAAACTCCAAGAAAGATTAAACACAAAGAGCTCTACATCCAGACATAACATAGGCAAAATGTGGAAAGCAAAAATAAAGATAAGATCTTGAAAGCAAAAAGGGAAAAACAATTTGTTACATACAAGGGCACTACAGTAAAATTAACAGCTAACTTTTTAAGAGAAACGATGTAGGTTACAAGGCAATGGGATAATATATTCAAATTACTGAAAGTAAAAAAGTGTTAACCAAGTATCTTATATTCAGCAAATTATCTTGCAAAAATGAAGGTAAAATAAAGACACTCCCAGATAAATAAAAACTGAGGATACCTGTTGCTGGCAGACCTGCCTTACAAGAAATATTAAAGGTGAAATATTATTCAGCCCGCAAAAAGGAACAAAGTACTGATACATACTGCAACTTGGATGAAACCTAAAAACATCATGCTAACTAAAAGAAGGCATTCATAAAGGACCACATACTGTATGATTCCACTCATATGAAATACGCAGAATAGCCACATCGATAGAGACAAAGTAGATTAGTCGTTACCCACGGCTGGGGATGGGGAGGATGGAAAGGAGGGACTGCTAATAAGTACAGGGCTTCTTTTGGGGATGATGAAAATTTCTGAAAACTGATGGTAGTGATGGTTGCACAGCTCTGTGAATATACTAAAAACCATTGAATTCTATACTTTAAAGGGATGAATTGTATGGTATGTGAATTATATATCCCTAATAAAAATAAATAGTAAAGAAAGTCCTTCAGATTGAAAGCAAATGACATCAGATGGTAACTTGAATCCAAACCAAAAAAAAAAAAAAAAAAAAGGGAAGCGCTAGTAAATATGGGTAACTATAAAAATCACTAGGATTACATATTTCTTTTCTTTTTTTAATGGCCTTAAAAATAACTGCATAAAACAATATGTATTGTGGGCCTGTAACATATAGAAATATAATATATGTGACAGTAACTGCACAAGGAGCACAGCTGCATTGGAGTAAAGGAATATCACCTCAGACAGTAACTCAAATCCACAAGAATAAATGAAGAGATCAGAAATGGTAAATAAGAAGGTTAATATAACAACCTCTATAAATCATGCTTGCTTTCCTTTATCCGCTCAGTGTTTTTACACAAAATAAAATTATATAAAGCAATAAACATGACCAGTACGGTATTACTGGGTCTCTCACATATAATAGCAAAAGAGTTAGAAGGAATAGAGCTAGATAGGAGCAGTGTTTCTATATTTCACTGTTAATGAGTTATTACACATCCTAACAGATTCTGATAAGACATATATTTTAAGTCCTAGAGCAACCACTAAGAAATGACTAAGAAACAGTGAAAAATTAACGGAATTAAAATGTCACACTAGAAAATACTCACTTAATACAAAAGAAAGCAGGAAAGGAGGAACAGAGGGAGAAAAAGACATGTAACGTATAGAAAATAAAAAGCAAAATGGCAGATGTAAATTCAACCATATCAATATAACATTAAACAAGAATGGATTAAACAAACCAATCAAAAGGCAGAGTTTGTAAGACTGGATAAAAAACACATGATCCACCTAATGGTGTCTAGAGGTAACATGCTTTATTTTCAAAGACACAAATAGGCTGAAAGTAAAAGAAGAGAAAAATATATACCAAGCAAACAACAACCAAAAAAGAGAATGGAATGGCTATACTAATGTCAGGCACATTAGACTTTAAAACCAAAAATATTACTAGAGATAATGATAAAATTATTGTAATAATGACAAATGATGTCACAATCACATCCTAATGATAAAAGGTCAAGCCGTGAGGAAGATGTGACAATTACAAACATATACACACCTACAAACAGACCCCCAAAATACACCAAGCAACAAACGACAGAACTGAAGGATGAAATAAACCATTAAAAAATAATAGTTGGAGATTTCAATACTTTCAACAGTGGATAGGGCAACTAGGCAGAAGATCAACAAGGAAATTGAAACTAACTAGACAAAACAGACAAAATACAGCATTCCACCAAACATCAGTAGAATACATTCTTCTCAAATTCACATGGAACATTCTTCAAGACAGACCGGATTCTAGCCCATATAACATGCCTCAATAAATTTTAAATTTTAAAATAAATTTAAGGGAATTCCCTGGCGGTCCAGTCATTAGGACTCCACGCTTCCGCTGCAGGGGGCATGGGTTCGACCCCTGGTGGGGGAACTAAGATCCTGCAAACCGCACAGCACAGCCAAAATAAATAAATAAATAAATAAAATAAATTAAATTGAAAAAGAAACAACGTATGTACTCTGACCAAAAGAGAATTAGATTACAAATCAATAAAAGGCAGCAATTTGGAAAATTCACAAATATGTGAAAATTAAGCAACACACTCTTTAACAGTCAGTGTATTAAACAGGAAGTGGAATGATAAATTAGAAAATACTTTAGCTGAATGAATATAAAAACACAACATAGGGCCTCCCTGGTGGCGCAGTGGTTGAGAGTCCGCCTGCCGATGCAGGGGATACGGGTTCGTGCCCCGGTCTGGGAGGATCCCATATGCCGTGGAGCGGCTGGGCCCGTGAGCCGTGGCCGCTGGGCCTGCGCATACGGAGCCTGCGCATCCGGGGCCTGTGCTCCGGAACGGGGGAGGCCGCAACAGTGAGAGGCCCGCATACCACAAAAAGAAAAAAAAAAAAAAAAAAAAACAACATACTAAAACTTACAAAATGTAGCTAAAGCAATGTTCAGAAGGAAATCTATAGCTGTAAAATATCTGTATTAAAAAAGAAGAAACATCTCAAATCATTTATGGTCAACTGACTTTCCACAAAGGTAGCAAGACAGGGCTTCCCTGGTGGCGCAGTGGTTGAGAGTCTGCCTGCCGATGCAGGGGACATGGGTTCGTGCCCCGGTCTGGGAAGATCTCACATGCCGCGGAGCAGCTGGGCCCGTGAGCCATGGCTGCTGAGCCTGAGTATCCGGAGCCTGTGCTCCACAACGGGTGAGGCCACAAACAGTGAGAGGCCCACGTACCACAAAACAAACAAACAAACAAACACCTCACAATGAGCTACCACTTCACACCCACTAGGATGGGTGTAATAAAAAAGACAGCTAAGAAGTGTGAGCAAGGATGTGGAGAAACTGCAACTTTCATACAATGCTGGTGGAAATTTAATATGACCCGGCCATTTTGCAAAGCAGTCTGGCAGTTCCTTAAATGGTTAGACATAGTTACCCTTTGACCCAGCAATTCCACTCTGAGTTATATACCCAAGAGAAATGAGGACTTATGTCCAACAAAAACTTACACATAAATGTTCTTAACAGCACTGTTTGCAACAGCCAAAGGACACAAACAACCCAAATGCTCGTCAACTGATGAATGGATAAATAAAATGTTGTCTATCCAGAGAATTCAATATCATTCATCCATAAAAAGAAATGAAGCACTGATGCATACTACAACATGAACCTTGACAACATTATTCTAAGTGAACAAACTAGACACAGAATGTCCCGTAATTTATGATTCCAATTACATGAAATGTCCAGAATAGGGAGACCCATAGAAAAAGTAGGTTGGTAGACTGGTGGTTGCCCAGGGCTGAGGAGTTGGGGGCTACAGGGCCTGTGTGTCACCGCTCGTGGATATAATCTTCTGGGGTGATGAAAATGCTCTAGAATTAGATTGTGGGATGGGTGTACAATCCTAAGAATACACTAAAAAATCACTGTACACTTTAAATGGGTGATTCATATGGCATGTGAATTATACCTCAATAAAGCTGTTTAAACAATTACTCGAAAGGGCAGGCAGAAGGGTGCTTAGGCTAAATGGTGTCTATTTTCTTTCTGGCTACAAAGTCATAAGCACCTAGAAGGCTGCTGGTCCCAGATGGTCCTGGGATAGTTCTGAACAGCAACGGGACCCCCAGAGCAGACCCAGGCGTAGGCCAGAGAGAATGGCTGGACCAAATTCTACAGGGGGCGGGGGTCTGGCCCCCCGCAGGCCCATCATGGGGCGATCAAGCTCACTCACCAAGCATGGCGCTGATGAGCCTGTCGGGACGGGCCCGGGCAGATGTGGAACAGAGAGTGTTGAAATACAGCCCAGAGCCCTCCCGGATGGGGCTGAGCATCGGGGGCGGTGTGTAGGGAGGTCACTGGGACAGTCCCTTCAGGAGGTGGTCCATCAGGAACACGGGCGAGCGCAGGCAGCTCTGGCGGCATCCTCCCGGGCCCGGCTCCCCAGACATGGAGGGCGGAGGAGGGATGAGCAGTGCCTCGGGCCGTGGGAGCTTCTTCCGCTTCCTGTGTTGGCTGCTCTCCTTGCTGTCTCTCTCTTCCCCGTCCTTCTCCTGTCCCTGGAGAAGAAGAGACTTCAGAACCACGGGGGTCACCTGAGGCCACCGGCCCCAAAGCTCAGACCTCAAGATGGCCTGAGAGTGGGAAAGGGTACTGACCAGCCAAATGCACACCCAGCATGGCCATGCCCAGAGTCCTCAGCGCAGGAAGCCGGGCAGGGCCACCACGCCTGAGCCAGACTCCAGACCCTAAGCCGGGCGACATTTGACGCCGGGGCCTTCTCAGGCACCCACCCCCACCCCAAGGAGAGGCCCTCACTCAGACCATTTTGGAAACTCATATCCGTTGTTAAAGTGACTGGCACTTAAAGTGTGGGGGCCAGACGGATGCAACAGCATGACAAAAGGAAAACCTGTTGCCCTCAAAATGACAGCAGCTCCTGGGAGACAAACAGTGGGCTCCATGCACCCCGTACCCGAGTCCAGCATGGACTTCTCCAGGTGGGGTCTTCCAGCACAGGCTGAAGAGACGACGGCTTGAGCTTGCTACACTCTCTCTTACCTCCACGCAATCTCCCCTCCTCTCTGCCCATCTTACCCCTCCTCATCCTCCGGCTCTCAGCTGCAACGCCCCCTTCCTCAGGCAGGGTCTCTGGTGCCCTTGGGGCTCCCACAGCTCCCTCTCCCAGCCCGGCCCGTTCTGGGTCGTCAGTGTCCGGGGATGGGTCTATCTACTCCGCTGGGCTGGGAGCCCCAGGAGACGGGGGCAGGCCTGTTGTGGTCGCTGCAGTGTCCCCAGCCCTGCCCAGCACAGGGCCAGACACAAAGGAAGTTCACTGGAGGTTGAATGGATGAATGAACACGCAAATCAAGCTCTTCTGGAGTCAGGATTTGGGGGCTTTTCTCACAGCTCCCACTGGCAGCTGGAAAGCAGCTGGAAGGAAGTGCACCCACCTTGCTCCCCAGGGGATGGTTCGCTGGAGCCACTGGCACCGAAACAGGGACCACCAAAGGGGCGGCGGTCATGTTGTCCAAGGACTTCCTGCCTCCCGGGGAACTCTGCCTGTGCCCTTCTGGCCTCAGCACCTGTCTTTGTGGCTTGCAAAACTCCATGCCACACACCTACACACAGAGAAGAGCCAGCCCTATAAGAGACACAGTACGTAGGGAGCAAGGGGCCCCTCCAGAGCAGCACAGCCCTGACTCCCGGCCCCCAGCCAGGCTCCCTGCAGGAGGACGGCTCCATCCTGAGATGAATGGCAGCTTCGCGCCCCTTCACCTGCGGCTCCTGCTTCCCTCGAGGTGACGGCCACTGGTCGCTGTGAAAACACATGTGGCTGCTCAGCCCTCTCTCTGTATAAAACATCTGGCTGCAATTCTTGCAGACGTAAGTGCTCCTTGGCTCTGCCCAGTCTGTGGGACCACCACTGTGCTGGTTCCTGTGGGGAAGAAAGGGAGAATGGGACTCCGTCCCCAAACACTGATCCTCTGACAGACAGCTTTGGACGAACCCTAAAGAAATGGACATGATGCCCCCGATTCTCCGTGGCCTGGTGCTCACCCCTTCAGGAGTGAAGCATCCAGAGCTCGCTCACCCAGGGCCAGCACATCAAAGCCACCAGAGTTCTCCCGAGGGGCTTCTGAACTTACCAGCCACCCGCCATGTTCTCCTCCTTCATCGGGTGGGGGACCCGGTAGATATTTCCACCCTGAAGACGAAAATACATCTGAGCCAACATATCAGAAATGAGATGCAAGAGTGAAAACTATAAGACTTGGAAGAAAACACAGGTATAATTCTTGGTGACCCTGGAGTAAGCAGTGGTTTCTTGGATGACTCCAAAACCAAACAAAAGACAGACGTATTGGACTTCATCAAAACTTACAACTTCTGTGCTTCAAAGGACATCATCAAGAAGTGAAAAGACAGAATAAGAGAAAAAAGTTGCAAATCATGTATCTCATAAGGGACTATGTATATTTCTGTATCAGTGATACATAATGAACTCTCACAGCTCAAAAATAAAATCACAACCCAATTTAAAAATGGGCAAAGGGTCTGAATAGACACTTACCCAAAGAGGATATACAAATGGCCATTAAAAGATGCTCAGGATTATTAGCCATCGGGGAAATGCAAATTAAACTATAATGAGATTATCATTTCCCACCCACTAAGGTGAACCAACTGGACAAGAACAAGTGTTGGTGAGGATGCAGAGAAACTGCAGGCCTCATACACTCTGGGTAGGGATATAAAACAGCACAGCTTTTTGGGAAAGTCTGGCACTTCCTCCAATAGAATTACCCTAGAGCCCAGCAATTCCCCTCCAAGGTATTTCCCAAGAGAAATGAAAACATATGTCTAAACAATAATCTGTCCACAAATGTTCATAGCACCGTTATCACAATGGCCAAGAAGGGAAAACAACCCAAATATCTATCATCTGATGAATGGATAAATAAAATGTGGTGTTTCCATACAATGCACAAGTTACCAGCGATAAAAAGGAGTGAAGTTCTGACCCGTGCTACAGCACAGAGGAACTCTGAGAACATCAGGTTAAGTGAAAGAAGCAAAAGACACAAAAGGCCACGCAGCGTTAGGATTCCCGTCACATGAAGTGTCCAGAATAGGCAAATCCATGGAGACAGAAAGTAGATGCATGGTTGCCAGGGGCTGGGAGGGATGGAGAGATTGCGGGTGACAACCAACGGTGTGGGGTTTCTTTTTGCGGTGATGAAAGTGTATTGGCAAAGAGTGGCGACGCGAGCACGACCTCGTAAACAAACTAAAAACTACTGGATGGTGCACTTCAAGATGGCGAATTAGATGGCACGTGAATATTAAAGCTGTGGGAAAAAAAAAAAGAGGAGGAGGTAGCTGTGGTGCGACAGGAAGGATGCTGGACCTCGGAACATCACGAAGAGACGTGGCCAAGCTCTCTGCGCCCAGGACCTCGTGGGCACGATGTGGGAGGACCCAAGCTGCTCCAAAAGGGCGGACCAGTGCCAGGCCTGCAGTAGGGGCCAAGTCGGACTTGTGGACCTGTGATTCACAACCAGAATAGACACAGCATTTCACGTACAAATATCAAGGGTAAAGGAGCTCTGCCTTTACATTCTCTGAAGAAGTGAAGGAGGCAAATCCAAAAGGAAGCGAAAGGCAGAAAGAAAGCAAATAGAAAAAGCTTAGTGAAGAAACATGATGCAAAGTGTCTCTGACAACTCTAAAGCCCTGTTCTGTTGTGTGTGTGTGTGTTGCAGGGTGGAGGGTGATGGGAGGAACCATCCCTTCTCTGGAACTTCATTCGCCCCTCTGTAAACAAACTGCATCTGAGGATTTGCTGAGGTTAAATACAGTGCCTGGACAAGTCAGAAACACGGACACAGGTAAGGACGAGACTCTGCCCCCCGCATGGTCAGGTCCCGTGAGAGGGCCCTGGTACCTGGATCCTGTTGAGTATCATCAGCTTGGACTTGGAGTCCCAGGGGGGATCCGCTGGAGGCCCGGCCAACGACGAGAAGGAGGCCATGGCTACCTGGCTTGGAGAAGCTGCACAGCAAATATCCACTTTCACTTTCTCCTTCCGGAAGTGCTGGACCCCGGAGTTGCCAGAGAAGAGCCTGTAGCCTCCGCCCCAGGAGCAGGCCGGGCCCTCTCCACCTTTTGTGGCCCCGGAAGCCGTGCCATTCTCAGCCTGGGCCTGCTTCCCTGGGAGGTGGGCTCTGGATGGCTCCTCCCCTCCTAACTGGGTCTGATGCAGGCCCCGAGGGAGAAGATGTCCCTAGGTCCAAGGTCCCTTTCGAGGATCGCAACTGCTTGGCCAGAGAGGAGATGTCTGGGTTTCCAGGAGGGTCCAGGGACGCCGCCGTGGGGGCAGGTGGAGCAGCAGCCACTTTTGGTCTTCCCTTTGGGTCCTGGCTCACGCTGCTGGGGGAGGGCTCTGTGGGTAAAGCGGGTGTGGATTTTCTCCTGCGGGCTAGGGACCCCTCTGGATCAGGGTTCACGGGGCCAGCATGGAGAGAGGCAACAGTGGGTGCCACAGGTGGGGGTTGCTGTGGCCACGGCCCCTGCAGTGACTTCAGGGCAACTTGCTTGCCGTCGGGTGTGGGAAGCTGGGAGGAGGCGGCGGCCACCTGGGTGTGGGAGAAGATCTGCTGGGACTTGGTGATCATCTGGAACACCTGCATCTGCTCGTGGCTCACCAGAGACTCCTGAGCCTTCAGGACCAGCTGCTGGAAGAGCGGTGTGGCATCCGACGGGAGGCCGCTGGACTTCTAGCCGTCCTGGGGGCCAGGCTCACCAGGGTTCTGCCGCGAGAAGGAGTCGCAGTCGAACTTGCTCTTCTTGGAAGCCCAGGAGTCGTCTTCCCCGCTGGTGCTGACATATCTGGGGTCGCCCGAGGCCTCCCCCTGGGCCTTCAGGAGCGTGGGAGGGAAAGACGGCGTGTCCTCCAGACCGGTGCACTGGCTGGGTGAGGGCTCCCCAGCAGGGGAGTCGCTGCTGAGCCCGGGGCCCGGCTCGGAGCCCTCCCGGGACGGCACTGCAGAGGGCTTGTGGACGACAAACATACTGTTTCCTTTGCTCTTAGGGCAGCCCGACAGGTTTCAGAGCCACTGGAAACTGTGGCTTGATGGCTGGGAACTGGCGGGGACAGTCTGGCCATGGAACAGAGGCAGGCAGGCGGGCAGGGAGCGCCCTCGGGCCAGCCCTCCAGGGATGACGGGGGCTGGAGCAGCGGCAGCTCCGGCTCGGCTGGGTCGGGGCCGCTGTTCTCCGCTGCCCGTGAGTGGACGGCTGTGAACACGTCCGTGCCCGGCTCCTTCCGTGGGGGCCGGGGATCCTCGGGAACACCTCAGTGCCCAGGGCTCCTGGGGCCGCCGGGGTGCTGGCTGGGCCGCAGGAGGAGGACCCTGACGAGGGCAGGGAGGAACAGGCCGTGATCCTCCCTTCGCCGCTGTCTGAAGGCCCTCCCAGGGCTGGCCCGGGAGAAGGGATCTTCTGGCAGATGCTGCTGCTCACGATACAGCGCAGGAGGTCTCGGTTGGACAAGAGGGAGATGGGGGATGGGGCTTCCGGGGGCACCAGGGACCACAGGCTCGCGGGTGCGGGCTGGCAGGCCACCTCGTGCACACGGGGTGAGTTCCCGCAGGGCTCCTCCTCCGGAGGGACCTCCTTGAGGATGCACAGGCCGTGCTGGACCTCGTAGTGCTGGCGCACGGAGCGGTAGTCGCTGTAGCTCTTGCTGCAGCCCTGCTCAATGCACACAAAGGGCTTGGACTTCTGGTGGGTGAGCGTGTGCCCAGTCCTGGAATCACATGAGGAGAAAGTTAGTGGGTGTCTCGGCGTGGGTCACTAACTGCAGGAACCCAGGCGTGTCCCCAGGGGGCGGCAGCATCGCAACTCAGAAACTGTGCTCAGACCCTATGAGGAAAGACCCCTGCTATGGCCAAAGCCCTCTGGAAGGGGGAGCTCTTGCCCTCACCCCTAAGCAAACCCCTAATCTGAGATTAAAAACATCAGTGGGAGTCAAGTCAGAGTTCCCCAAAGTGGGTTCCTAAGGAACACCAGGCTCCAGAGTTGCTCCCTGAGGACTTGGGCTCAGCTGGCAAATAAGTTTGGGAAAAACACTCTTTACTTCTTGGAGGTTCCTAGGAGCAAACTGAAAAGCCACAGAGCAGATAACGAGAGATCTGTTGAACTTTCCATGTCTCTCAAACTTATTTGCCCACAAAACCATGCTTTTAAAATAGACCCTTTTAGCATCCCCGAGAAGCAGAGAACCAGAGTTCTGAGAACAAACTTAAGGAAACGCTAACTTGGGGATGATCCTTCCTTCAACAAAGGAGTCTTTGCCTTCCCACAGGAGTCCTCTAGACAGCGACCTGGGAGCCCCACAGCAACAACAACAAAAAGCCAAATGCGCCTATAATGTCTGCAAATATAAAAGAATGCAAGTATGTAGTATATTTACATCATACGTATACCTGCATTAATATATTATAAATATAAACAAATGGGTAAATCACCCTCTGGGTTCCCAACAATCCTACCCCGGATGGTTCTAATCAATTGGACCCAGTAAATAATGAAACCCTTTCCCAAACGTGGACCCTTGGCCTCCATCTGAGGGAAGCAGCAGAGAGGGCATCCGGAGACCCACTTTCTAGCCCTAACTGTTACCAGCTTGTGACAGGAGTAAATCATTTCCCATCCTTAATGGCGAGAGGGGAGAGGATACAATGAAAGCGGGATTCATCGAAGCCTCAGTAAAGGCTGGGCGAGCTGTAAACATGCAAGGGATCGTCCTCTCCCACTTACGAGTCTCTCAGTTTGAAAGTCTGTCTCTTCTCCCTCGGCAGCAAGAAAAGCTTATCATTTCTAAGACATGAAGAACAAACGGAATTCTGCTCCTCTTACACTGAGCTTGCTTTTTAAAGTCAAATTTTGAAAAAAAATCGAGTTAATAAAAGGGGGAATTGAAACAGGAAAAAAGAGAGTGAACACTGCATTGCCATGTTCTAGAAACAGGCATTTCAGAACCCCTCACGCCCTGGTGTTATCCCAACATATATTCCTCATGGAGTGCATATCTGTTCTGCTCAGACACCTACCAGGGACTCTGAAACTTTCTCTACGCAGTTAGCCCAACTCCCTCCATGACAAAATTGCCTCTGGAGTGTGTTTTTAAAGCACATGGGTCCTGTCTGCAAATCGCAGCGGCGCTCTCCTCACTGGAGTGAATCTGGAGGCTGGGGAGGGCGGGCTGTCCGGGGCAGTGTAGGCCCTGCCCCCCGCCCCCACCAAACACTGGCCGTGGGAGGAGCACAGGTCGCACACACCTGGGACACCCGACGGTGCGGGGCGGTGCAGGTGGATGGGAGGGGATGCAAAAGAACCGGGAACACGCCCAGCCCCCAGCAGCCCCCTGAACAGACATCCCGACCAGACTCCTACATACAGGTGGTCCTGACGCTTAAAGGCCTTGCTGCAGATTTTGCACACGTGTCTCCTCTCCTGGCTGTGCGTCAGGCAGTGCTTGCTGAGAGGACTGGCGCTGCTGAACACCTTCCCGCAGAGGCTGCGGTCCAGGAGTGGGTTCTGAGGGGACCTGTGCTGCCGCTTTCCTCTCCTTGTGCTCCCAGACGTGGCCCTGCCTCCTTCGTTAGCCTCTTTGGGCACCTTGAGCACGCCTAGCCCCAGGTCTAGACAGAGGGAGAAAGCACAGGTTATGACATCCGGGGACATCGGAGCCCGGGCCGAAGCACTCTACCACCCTCAGACCAACTTCAGCAGCTGAGTCCAACTCAGGGAGTTGGCCGAGAACCCCAACTTCAGCAGCTTCACTCGCAGAGAAGACCAGGCTTAGCACCAGGTGAGGGGGAGAAGGGACCCTGGTCAAGCCACACCTCCAGGGCGGCACCCAATCTTGAAGCCACACTTGGGGGGTAAGGGAGGGGACAGCAACAGTCTGAGAGCTTCCAGGACAGAGTGACTCGACAGGCAGGACTTCATGACGGTAACATCAACAGCACGCTTGCAAGTGCAATCCAGAAATGCACAATGCAAAATCTTAGAAAAGTTTAAGTCCTTTCTCCCAGCCAATTCCACTCTGGTTTTTTAATTAAGGAAATTAAGGCCGATCTGTACAAATTAACGGAGATCTTGCAGTGAACTGCAAGCGAGTTAACTGCAGCATTGTTTTTCCTGGTGAAATGTGAGAAACCACCTAATAACTGACACGAGGGCAGGTGGGTGACTGCATTCTGGTCTCAATGGTCTATGGCGCAGGCATTTCAGATACAACTGTAGGAGAATATCCATTGACGTGAAAGGATGTTCATGCTGTACCACTAAGTGCCGTGCCACTAACAAGAGGATTGTTGAAAAACGGAATGACCTAGTCTTTAAAAGGGAAAAATAAATTTGAATAGAAACAAACAGAATGGGATTGATTGGTAGCATCATGGATCAACTTAATTTTCCTTTCCCTATATATCTGAATTTTCCATGTTTCTCTACTCCTTGGGTAAATGAGTAGTTTTTTTTTATAATTTCATTTTTGATTTTTTTTCTTTGACCCATGAGTTATTTTAGAAGAGTGTTCTTTAGTTTCCAAATACTTGAAGACTTTTTTCTCTTATTTCTTTTACTTATTTCTTTATTTTTGGCTGCATTGGGTCTTCATTGCTGTGCGTGGGCTTTCTCTAGTTGCGGCGAGTGGGGGCTACTCTTCGTTGCAGTGCGCGGGCTTCTCGTTGCAGTGGCTTCTCTTGTTGCAGAGCATGGGCTCTAGGCGTGCGGGCTTCAGTAGTTGTGGCTTGCGGGCGCTAGAGCGCAGGCTCACTAGTGGCGCATGGGCTTAGTTGCTCCGCGGCATGTGGGATCTTCCCGGACCAGGGCTCGAACCCGTGTCCCCTGCATTGGCAGGCAATTCTTAACCACTGTGCCACCAGGTTTTGATCCATCGCCTGGTCAAGTATCAGTGGGTTTTCCATACCCTTGGCATAATTATTACTCGTGGAATATTTGCTCTCAAACGCATGTATAGATTACACACTCGTGTCCTGGATTGCCATCCCGGAAAGCATTTAAGAAACATCAGGTTCGGGACTTCCTTGGTGGTGCAGTGGTTGGGAGTCTGCCTGCCGATGCAGGGCCCTGGTCTGGGAAGATCCCACATGTCGCAGAGCAACTAGGCCCGTGAGCCACAACTACTGAGCCTGGGCGTCTGGAGCTTGTGCTCCGCAACGAGAGGCCGTGACGGTGAGAGGTCCGCGCACCGCGATGAAGAGTGGCCCCCGCTCGCCGCAACTAAAGAAAGCAATCGCACAGAAACGAAGGCCCAACACAGCAAAACAACAACAACAAGAAAAAGTTAAAGGGCATTAAAAACAAACCAACCAGATATATGTGGGTAGGCATTTTCCATCCCAGTTACAGAATGAGAAAACTGAGACTCAAACAGGGAAAATGACTTGCCCAAGGTGGCAAAGGAAGGAAGAAGAGCCAGGCTGTAGATTCTGGTTCATCTGATGCCAGAGTCCTTTCCCCAACCACAGTGCCCGCACTGCTTCCAACTCAACTTCCTCCTCTGCTCCTCCTCCCTCCCCGTCTTTTCAGATGGACTGAACTGAAACCTGGCCCTTCTGTGAAGCCTCCTGACACCAGCGTTTGCCCTGCTCCCCTAGCCAGTCCCTCCGAAGGCAGCACACAGTTACAGACACAATCACGCCTTTAAGCCATCAATCCTCTGAGGTGTCCCTCTTCCTCATCTCAGTTATTAATAGCATCTACTCAGTTGCTCAAACCCCAGCCTGCCCTGCCAACCTCCATCTGTCCTTTTCCTTACCAGCTCTCCCTGTGATGTGTGACCCGTCAGCATGTCTGAATCTACTTCTAACATGATCCCTAATCCTTGCGCTTCTGGCCTCTTCACTGCTACTCCAGCCCAGGCCACCATCTCCGCTGAGAGCCTTCCAGCTACTCTCCAGGATTCCCGTCTTGCCGCCCACGGCACCCTCACAGCAGCTAGAGCTTTGCACAGCCTCCCCTGGTTCCCGTGGCAGAGTCTGTGCTTTGCCGCACCGTGGCCTGGAAGTGGGTCTCAGCCTCAGCAGCCTCCTCAGTGTGGCTTCCCACCCCCGCGCCATCCACCTGCCAGCGTCTGCCACTCCCTGTCACTCCCTCGGACTTGGCCCCCTGCTGTACTTTCCTCATGTCGCTTTGTGGTGGACACAAGGTCTGACTCCCCAGTGGCTGTTTCTGCTTCCTCTTCTTTTCCTGGCAAATGGGATTCCAGTTTGGATCGGGTGACAAGAAATTTGAGGGAACACACTGGTTCTCCCCAGTCCTGGAACTGGGGAGAACCAGCGGGGAACACAACTTACGCTTTTGCCCTGGAGACAAATCTTGAGGGTCCGGGATAACGGTGGCCACTTCCCTTTCCACTGCCACGGATCAGTTTAGAAAGAGCACGGGCTACAGTTCTGGCCGAGGAGACGTGAGGGGCGTTCTGTTGGGCGCTGCTACAAGCTTTCCTCACTTTTATAAAGGGGAACAAGGAAGGGAGGGAGCTGCTCTCTGCCCTGCACCCTCCGAAGGTTTGGGTGCTCCGCGTACAAGAGGGGATTCTTGCTGCTGCTGCGGCAGCCGACTTGCAGACGCTGGCCACTGCTGGCAGGCCTTGACTTCACCGTGGAGCCACTGGCACCACCACGTGTCCTGAGAGCTTAAACCGACGCCGACTCCTCTGTTATTACGGCCCAAAGCATACGCACTATAGATATCTAAACTCACCTTTTTGCTGCTTTATCACTCCTACCTTCCCGCTCCTAAAATGTAAGCTCTGTGAGGGGAGGGGCCTGTCCCTCCATCACTATGTCCCCATCACGTGGACTGGGCATTGTCTGGCACAGCTACAGCAGGTGCTTGATGAATGCTGGCTGCATTCATGCATGAGGGTCCTCCAGGGCAGGGACTCAGTCACTGTGGCTTCTGGGAGCGGCAGGGGCTCAAAAGCCTTCGCTGGATCAACAGGCAGGGAAGCCAGAAGACAGCTTCTTAAGAAACAAATTTAATACTATATACAAGGGAAAACGTACAGAAACAACAAAGGAGACGCAACAGGGCTGGAGGAGCCCATCCCAACTAGCTGCCCACGCAGAGGGCCGATGCCAGCCCCTAGCTCGCCCTACTCCTCCTACAGTTGGAAGGGCTCCACGGGCCACCTTGCCCTGGCGGTGGGATCCACGTGGTCCTGAAGCCGGTGCCACTTCATGTGGGCATTCCGACCCTTGATCTTGCCAAACACCCTGAGGAGGCACCAGAGGACACAGGGGTCAGAGCAGGGGGAGGCGGGTAGCCCTGAGGGGGGCACCCCAGAGGGCTGAGGGCAGGCGGTGTGGGAGCATCCAGGGAAAGGGCGGTACCTCTCACACTCCCGGCAGGGAAAGAAGCCCTGGCCCTTGCTGCTCCCCGGCAGCTCAGGGGTCCGCTTCGAGCCGGTGTTTGGGCTGGAGTTGGGGATGGACTCCCTCCTGTAACTCTCAGTAGTCCTCGGTAATTCGGGGGTTGGACGGTGGCTGGGTTTCCTCCGAGGGCTACGAGTGACCTGCACAGGGGGCAGAGGTGATGAAAGGGTGCTGACCGCCCCGCCGCCCTTCTAAGGGAGAAGCAGGTGTCCAGAGCATCCAGACGTCGCGGGGTGCACCCCCCCACCGCCAGCCAGCTTGGATGGGCACCGGGCATCCAGATCCGTGCTGAACTCCTGAAGCCCTATCCCGAGACCCTCTACCTTCGCTTCTGTCCTGTCTGCTTCACCCAGCTCTCTCTTGACCCTCTTTTCCGGCACTGGGGCTCGGCCGCAGTCAAACTTGTTCATTTTCTTCTGCATGTAGTAGAACTCGACACACTGGGCTACTGTTTTTGTCTGGACCTAGTGGAGGAAGACAGAAACCGGCTAAGGACAGTGCCTCAGGAGTAGCAGTGAGTATGGCCTTGACGCCCTAAATCCCCTCCCCATGGGGCCAGCCGCCACTTTTTGAAAGCCCTCCTGAAACGTTTCTCCCCTACGGCTTGGTATGCTCCACTGCTACGGGGGACAGAGAATCACAAAGTCCTCCTGGGGATGAAGGAGTTCAGAGAGAAGCCACCAGAGTCAACACCATCTAAGCTCTGCACGCTCTGAGCAACAAGGCTGGCCCAAGAAGGCTTCTCTCCAGGAAAACGCACACACGGTACACACGAGGACGCTCACTGTGACATCATGTGGAGCCACATGTCTACCGACTGGGACTAATTAAACCAGAGTGTCCTTACGTGGTGGATACCTCATAGCCTTATGTGACAGCTAGGCAGAGCCCTCCAAAAAACTGAAGAGGAAGGAATACTTCCCAACTCAGTCCGTAAGTTCAACATTTCTCTGATACCAAAGCCAGACAAAGATATTACAAGGAAAGAAGCCTACAGACCAATGTCCCTCATGAACATAGATGAAAATTTGTAAACAAAACTTTAACGAACAGAATCCAACAATATATATGTGTATATATATATATACGTGTATCTATATATATATATATATATGTATATATGTATATATGTATATATGTATATATGTATATATATATATATAAAGGACAATATACCATGACTAAGTGGAGCTCATCCCAGAAACGTGAGGTTGGTTTAACAATCGAAAATCAATGTAATTCATCATATTAAACTTAAAAAAGAGAAATCATATGAGCATCTTGATAGGTGCAGAAAAAGCATTTGATACAATCCAATGTCCATTCCTGATGGAAACTCTCAGCACAATAGGAATAGAAGGAACTTCTCTTCAACCTGATAAATGATACCTACAAAATCCCTACAGCTAACGGTGGAGTGGTTTCCCCTCAAATATCATGAACAACACAAGGATTTCCACTCTCACCACTTCTACTCAATACTGTACTGGTGGTTCTAGAGTGCAAAAAGGCAAGAAAAAAAGTAAAGGCATCCAGGTTGGAAAGGAAGAAAGAAAAGTGTCTTTACTTGCAGATGATGTGACTGTCTATGTAGAAAATTCAGTGGAATCCACAAAAAAGTTACCAAAACTAGTAAGTTAGTTTGGCAACATTTCAGAACACAAGATCCATATAAAAATCAATTTTATTTCTATACATACTAGCAACAAACCATTGGAAACTGAAATAAAAAAGAACTCTATAACATCATAAAAAACACAAGTACTGGGCTTCCCTGGTGGCGCAGTGGTTGAGAGTCCGCCTGCCGATGCAAGGGACACGAGTTTGTGCAATGGTCCTGGGAGGGATCCCACGTGCCATGGAGCGGTGGGGCCCGTGAGCCATGGCCGCTGGGACTGCGCGTCCGGAGCCTGTGCTCCGCGGCGGAGAGGCCACAATGGTGAGAGGCCCGCATACCGCAAAAAAAAAAAAAAAAAAAAAAAAAAAAAAAACAGAAAAAAACCAAGCGCTTAGGAATAAATCTGACAGAAAGTATGCAACAACTGTACACTAAAAACTTCAAAACATTGCTGAAAAATTAAAGATTGAAATAGAGAGATACACCCTGTTCACGAGTCAGAAGACTCAATATTGTTAAGGTAACAACTCTCCCCAGTTGACGTAACGAGTCAAAAACAGTACCAATCAAGTTCCTAGCAGAAATTTTTATTTTGAAATTGTCAAGTTATTTCTAAAATTCATAGGGAATTAAAAAGGATGTAGAATACAAAAAATAACTTTGAAAAAGAATAACAAAGTTGAAGGACTAACATTTTCTAATTTCAAGACTTAGAATAAAGCTACAGTAATAAAGACAGTATGGGAATAGCTTAATAAAAGACAAACAGATCAATGGAACAGAATACAGGGTCCAGAAGTAGATGCATATATATATGGCCAACTGATATTTAACAAAGGTACAAAAGCAACTGAGTGGAGAAAGTATGGTCTTTCCAACAAAAGGTATTGGAATAAATATCCATATGCAAAAATGAACTCACCTCGCACCCCATACAAAAATAAACTTAAAATGGATCATAAATCTAGAAATAAAACCTAAAACTATAAAACCTCCAGAAGAAAACATAGGGGAAAATCTTTGTGACTTTGGGTTAGGCAAAGATTTCTTAGATACAACACGAAAAGCACAGTCTATAAAAGAGAAACTAGTAAGTTAGGCTTAAGCAAAATTTACAACTTTTCTTCAAAAGACACTGTTAGAAGACTGACAAATGGCATATTGGGAGAAAATATTTCCAAAGCATATATCTGGATAAAGGACTGGTGTTCAGAACAAAATAAGAACTCCTACAGCTCAATAAAAACACAGACACTCCAATAAAAACAGAGGCAAAAGATATGAACAGACAGCTCACCAGAGAAGGTGCACAGAGAGCAAAAAAACACAAAGATGCTCAGCATCATTAGTCATTAGGAAAATGGAGTCAGATGCTACTGTACACTCATTAGAATGGCTAAAATTAAAGAGACTTAGCATACCAAGTGTCGACGAGGGTGTGGAGCAACTGGACCTTTCATAACCTGCTGGTGGGAATGGGAAGTGGTAGAGCCACTTTGGAAAACAGTTTGGCAGTTTCTTAAAAAGTTAAACATACATCTACTATAAGTTACCCTCATTCCCCTCCTAGGTATTTATAATCCCAACCCCGTGTCCGCAAAAAAAAAAAAAAAAAAAAAAAAACCCAGTACATGTCCGTACAAAGACTTGTATGTAAATGTGCAGAGCAGCTTTATCTGTAGTCATCAGTAACTGGAAACCACCAACAGGTGGATGATTAAATGAACGGTGGTCCGTCCACACAGTGGTATACTCCTCAACAGTAAAGGGATGAACTATGGGTACACACGACAACATGGATGAATCTCAAAATCATTAGGTTGAGTGTAAGAAGCCAGACAAAGCAGATCACGTGCTGTATGATTATTCCATTTATATAAACCTCTAGAAAATGCAAACTAATTTAGAGTGACAGAAAGTAGACAAGAGTTGACTAGGGACCCGGGTGGCAGGAAGGAAGGGTTGCAAAGGGGCAGGAGGGAACTTTTGGGGGTGAAGGATACTCTCATTATCTCGATCATCGTGGTGGTCTTACAAGTGTATAACTATGTCAAAAACATTAAATCTCACACTTCGATTATGTGCAATTTTGCGTACATCAAGTTAAAAAAAAGAGCAAACTAATCAGCAGGATATTAAGTATATGATGTCATCCTTTTTTGAGAAAGTGCATATAGGTGTGTAAAATCCGTATGGGCAATAAATACCTGTCAGGTTATCAAATCAGAAGTAGGATTGTGGGGAGGGGTCTGGAGGGCTTTATTTTGAACATGGGATTCATTTCTCTACCGTTTCAGGTTGTTCCAAGCAATGGCATTGTAGTTGTCAACTGTTCACAGCATGAGCAGAGTATCGCCCCTGAAAGGCCCTGCAGTTCTAGCGCCTCGGCCGTGTGAAGGAGCCTTGTCTACACCAGCCTGCCATGTTCGCCTTACCATCTTGTGTATCAAGTAGAAGTCCTTCTTGTAGGCACGGAACGCCTTCTTAAAGAGCCTCTTCTCCATGGAGGTCCAGATGTCCGAACCTATTGGAGAAACAGCCAAGAGGAGGAAGGATGTTTCTCCTTCTGGGACCACAGCCACGGCTGAAGTGCAGACTCCCCTCCTTTTTCAGGCCACCGAGCGCCACTTATATGCCAAGATTTCTGCTAAGCCCCTTACTTGCTTTATCTCACACAATCCTCACAAAAACCTTAGCAGGTAGGGGCGATTACCATCCCCACTTGACAGGTGCAGCAACTTGAGGCTTCCTCTGGTTAAGAGACTTGCCAAGGGCAGGCGTGGGGCCCTGGTTGCCTGACTCCAAGGCTGGAGTGCTCAACTGGGAAACCTGAGCCCACCCCAACCTGGCACTCCCCTTCTGGCCAGGAAGAGCCCACGAGGGAACCAGTGGAAAGGGGAAGGTTGGATCCAACTAGAGAACAGCACCCACTGAGTCCCCCAGAGAGGACGGGCCCTTCTGGGAGGGCAGGTGCAGGCCCCAAGAGAACTCCGGGAGGCACGTGCAGAGCTTGCCATGGAAAGTGACTGGCTCACAGGGGCCTCAGCCAGGCCAAAACCACGCGGGCAGCCACGCTCGTTACCTGTGTAGTGATAGTTGGCGAGAGGGTGAGTCCGTGGCTTCTGGGGTCCTCTCAGTAACAGGGTCTCCAGGGCAACCTGGAACGACAGGAGTGGTGGGCAACTCTCTGAGGGAGGGAAGGTGAGGTAGAGGCCCACCTTCATTCTTTCATCCAATCAGAAAATATGTGCAGCCCTCCCTAAAGCCACCCCTACCCCAGGGCGACTCAAAGTGTGGTCGGTCTGTGGACTGGCCACCAGCTGTGAACCACTTGGGACACATTGCCTACAGCACTAAGCGGACTGTTGAGTGCAGCTGACGTTACCTTTTTCATAGCAAGATTTACTTGATGACGAAACAGTGTGTGGACTTATTCTGGCACAAGCTCCTTATTTCTTCAGGGAGCAGCATTTGGAGTGGCACTGCCCCCGCCCTACCCCATGTTATGGTCCTCATAGCACTAATCATTATCTATCACTTGTAAAAAATGTATTTCATGTGTTCACTCTCCTAAAATGTAAGCCCTGCAAAGAGAGGGCATTTGTCTTGCTCAACAGCGTAACCCCGGTCAGGACTCGCTATGCAGTTTGCAGGACCCAGCGCAAAATGGAAACACGGGGCCCTGTGCTCAGAAACTATTAAGAATTTCAAGATGGTGGCAGCAGAGCATTAAACCAAGAATGGGCCCCTGAGCTGGCCCCAGCCTGATACCGTGACATCACCAGGTATCAGGAGGACCCAGTAAATGTGTGCTGATTACTCTGCTGAGCACCCACCACGTGCCAGCCACTGCCTCTCAGCTTGAGAAAAAGCACCATGTAGCCCTGACTCTTGGGTCTCCAACTCGGGTGACGTGACTTCCTCTCCCACTACACACAGTTGGACTTCTTCATTTTCTAAACTTCAGGATTGTGAGGAGGGTCCTTGGAGGAGGCAGAGGCATTTCTGTTGCATCTGAGGTTTGCATACACCATTTTTAATCCAAAAGTTAATGTTCAGTAAATAAACCAGATGAATGCAGGCCCTGAGTTGGTTCTGCTAGGCACCGCCTCCCCAGTGCCGCGCTGAGATGAGGTAACGCTGGAGGAACCCTGGTGCTCTGCTGTCACCCCAGAGAAATAACTGATTGAGCCCGTATGTGTGCATTTCCCCTACGTTCAAAAGGACACCACCAGTCCCAAAGCGACCAGGGAGAAGGGTGGGTGGCCAGCCTTTGGTTCTCGTGAGCTGCAAAGCCCCAAGTAGAAGGCACGTGTCTTGCGCCTAGAGCCCCTGGCCCTAAGAGACCAGGGAGCTTCCCACAGCTCCTCTGAGCCCCCGCCTCGCCTGCACCGCACCTGGATGTTGCCCTGGGCTTCATGCAGGCAGTGCAGAGCGAGCTCCAGGTTGGTGCCCCCGCCCGGCATCACGCTGGAGCAGGCCACGTTGCAGAGCTCGGTCACTGTTTCCAGCAGGCAGCCCGGCAGCGAGAAGGAGAGGAGACACAGAGGGTCAGCAAGTGCCAGAGAGGAAACCTCCCCAACAGCACAGATGGGGTGGGGGGCTCCTGTCACCATCTCCCTCACCTCTCTGTTACAAGCAGGCTGAGGGAAGGGAGCGACAAGGAGGATGGGCAGAAACCCTGCTCCTGGCACCTGCTCTGGATGGCCTGGCCAGCTACTGGGTGAGAGGAGAGGTGGGGCAAGGGACTGCAGCACAGCAAAGCAGTCCTGCGCTGAAGGCCAGCTCTGCCCACCCCACCCCCGCCTGGGGATCACTGCTTCTTGGTCAAGGTGAGAACTGGGAGGAGAAACCCCTTGGACATGGAGGAGGGCTCTCGGGAACCTGGCCCCAAAGTCTCAGTCACCCCTATCCTGCGTCTTCGGGTTGGTCATCACATCTCCCCATGGCTTCCAGACCAGAGTAGCTACATGCTCGTCACTTCCAGCCAGTGATCTGTCCTGGAGCTCTGGGATCTCAGCCTGAAACTGGCTCCCTATGTTGATGTGTCTGAAATGAGGCCACACACACGGACATAAAAGGCATAGGTGTGTGACCAAGATGGGAAATACAAGAGAGATGTGTGGTGAGCCCTGCTCAGCAGGGCTGTGGAACCCACCTTTTGGCCATCTCTCAGACACAGGGAGTGCTCATCAGCCCAGCAGACACGCCACTGGTATTCCAGAGACCTCTTGAGGGATACTTCCTTCCTTCCTCCAATTTGCTTTTTCGCCAGATTTCTGGCTTCAGGCGTTTGGGGTCTAGGACAGGGGAGGTATGTGCTGATACCTGGCATTCTTCTGTATCCAAGGGAACATCCAAGCTACAAAACACTATCTCACTGCGCCATCACCAATTCTATCTAGAACCCCAGGGTGCTGGGCATTCTGTCTGCAGACATCCAACTATGGTATGTCTGGACAGAAGGAATATTGGGGAAACACCTGGAAAAATCCACCACTTCTCTCCTAGAGAGGTTCTGGGTCTAGACCTGACTTTCCCGTGATGAAGGCTCCCTTGGGAAAAACCGACACTGGAATGCAAGGAGGGTAAAAGCATCCCCACGTTGCAAGGACCCTCAGGTTCTAAGTCTGTTCCAACTCACGGTTCAGTGCTGATCTTGCTGTTGTCCTTCACCACACTGATGCCAAAAGAGCCGTCCATGTGATCTGGAAAACACCCAAAGAAGAGCCTCAAGGAGACTGGCTACAACTGACCCATGAGGCCCTTTTTGCCTGCCTTTCCAGAGCAGCTAAGAGCAGGCTCTTCAAGATTGCATGGTATACACACACTACTGTATATAAAATAGATCATCAAAAAGGACCTACTGTATAGCACAGGGAACTATACTCAATACTCTGTAATAACCTATATGGGAAAAGAATCTAAAAAACAATAGATATGTGATTATGTATAACAAAATCACTTTGCTGTATACCTGAAACTAACACATTGTAAATCAACTCTAATCCAATATAAAATTGAAAATTGGAAAAAAAAGATTGCATGGTATGGAGTTTCCTCAAAAATTAAAAGTAGGACTACCATATCATGCAGCAAACCCACTTCTGGGTATTCATCCAAAAGAACTGCAGTCAAGACCTCAAAAAGATATCTCAACTCCCATGTTCACTCCAGCACCATTCATAATAGCCAAGATGTGGAAACAACCTAAATGTCCACTGACAGATGAGCACATAAAGGTAATGTGACATCAACATACAATGAAATACCATTTAGCCTTAAAAAGAAATTCTGCAATACGCAACAACATGGATGACCATTGAGGACATTATACTAAGTGACATAAGCCAGTCACAGAAAGAGAAATACTGCATGACTCCACTTATATAACGTATCTAAAGTAGTTGAATTCATATTGATAGAATCAAAGAGTGGAATAGGGGTTACCAGGGGTTGGGGCAGTGGGAAATGGGAGGTTACTAATCAATGGGCATAAAGTTTCAATTAATCAAGCTCTAGAAATCTGCTGTATAACATTGTACCTATAGTCAACAATACTGTATTGCACACTTAAATCTTTGTTAAAAGGGCAGATCACAGATTAACTGTTCACATCACAATAAAATAAAATAAAAAGATTGCATGGAAGTGGGATAAGACTTCTGAAAATGTAGAGTAAGGAACTCGGCAAAACAACAGATTTACTGACAAAAATCATTGAAAAAGAAAAAAAAAAAAAGAACAGTAAGCTAAAGTCTCTGCACGTTGTCCCAAAGGCATACAGCATTTTAAGAAATACTCATTCAAGGGCCTCCCTGGTGGCGCAAGTGGTTGGGAGTCCGCCTGCCGATGCAGGGGATACGGGTTCGTGCCCCGGTCTGGGAGGATCCCATGTGCCGCGGAGCGGCTGGGCCCGTGAGCCATGGCCGCTGGGCCTGCGCGTCCGGAGCCTGTGCTCCGCAACGGGGGAGGCCACAACAGTGAGAGGCCCGCATACCGCAAAAAAAAAAAAAAAAAAAAAAAAAAAAAAAAAAAAAAAGAAATACTCATTCAAGAAAACCCACTAAATCTCGGGAAGAACAGTGAGAGTCTGTGGCACTGGAGCCATGGCCCACCCCCTTACCCACCTAGCCCCCAGCTCTTTGTAACGGAAGCTCTACCCAGGTAGGTGCAGCCAAGGAGATGGGGGCTGCTTCTTCCCCTGGCTCCCATGCTTAAAGAATTAAAGCAAGATAAAATAAAAATTTGTCATCAAAGAGAAAATGCCATCAAGAGATGGAAATTAGTTTTTAAAAAGATACAAATGTGGACTTCCCTGGCGGTCCAGTGGTTAAGACTCCACGCTTCCACTGCAGGGGGCATGGGTGTGATCCCTAGTAGAGGAAGTAAGATCCTGCATGCTGTGCGATGCAGCCAAAAAAAAGAAGAACCAAATGGAAATAGTTCAGGGGTTAAAAAAGTACAATAACCAAAATACGGCTCAACAGTACATCTGAGCTGGCAGAAGAAACGATCAGCAAACCTGAAGATAGAACAATGGAGACTATGAAATCTGAAGAACAGAGAGAAATAAATATAGGAAAGTGAAGAGAGCCTCAGAGAAATGTGAGATGTCATTACATGCAACAATATATATGTATTGGGAGTACCAGAAAGAGGGGAGAAAGGGACAGAATATTTAAAGTATTAATGGCTGAAAATTTCCCAACGTTGATGAAAAACAATATGTATATCCAGCAAACTCTACAAACTCCAAGAAAGATTAAACACAAAGAGCTCTACATCCAGACATAACATAGGCAAAATGTGGAAAGCAAAAATAAAGATAAGATCTTGAAAGCAAAAAGGGAAAAACAATTTGTTACATACAAGGGCACTACAGTAAAATTAACAGCTAACTTTTTAAGAGAAACGATGTAGGTTACAAGGCAATGGGATAATATATTCAAATTACTGAAAGTAAAAAAGTGTTAACCAAGTATCTTATATTCAGCAAATTATCTTGCAAAAATGAAGGTAAAATAAAGACACTCCCAGATAAATAAAAACTGAGGATACCTGTTGCTGGCAGACCTGCCTTACAAGAAATATTAAAGGTGAAATATTATTCAGCCCGCAAAAAGGAACAAAGTACTGATACATACTGCAACTTGGATGAAACCTAAAAACATCATGCTAACTAAAAGAAGGCATTCATAAAGGACCACATACTGTATGATTCCACTCATATGAAATATGCAGAATAGCCACATCGATAGAGACAAAGTAGATTAGTCGTTACCCACGGCTGGGGATGGGGAGGATGGAAAGGAGGGACTGCTAATAAGTACAGGGCTTCTTTTGGGGATGATGAAAATTTCTGAAAACTGATGGTAGTGATGGTTGCACAGCTCTGTGAATATACTAAAAACCATTGAATTCTATACTTTAAAGGGATGAATTGTATGGTATGTGAATTATATATCCCTAATAAAAATAAATAGTAAAGAAAGTCCTTCAGATTGAAAGCAAATGACATCAGATGGTAACTTGAATCCAAACCAAAAAAAAAAAAAAAAAAAAAGCGAAGCGCTAGTAAATATGGGTAACTATAAAAATCACTAGGATTACATATTTCTTTTCTTTTTTTAATGGCCTTAAAAATAACTGCATAAAACAATATGTATTGTGGGCCTGTAACATATAGAAATATAATATATGTGACAGTAACTGCACAAGGAGCACAGCTGCATTGGAGTAAAGGAATATCACCTCAGACAGTAACTCAAATCCACAAGAATAAATGAAGAGATCAGAAATGGTAAATAAGAAGGTTAATATAACAACCTCTATAAATCATGCTTGCTTTCCTTTATCCGCTCAGTGTTTTTACACAAAATAAAATTATATAAAGCAATAAACATGACCAGTACGGTATTACTGGGTCTCTCACATATAATAGCAAAAGAGTTAGAAGGAATAGAGCTAGATAGGAGCAGTGTTTCTATATTTCACTGTTAATGAGTTATTACACATCCTAACAGATTCTGATAAGACATATATTTTAAGTCCTAGAGCAACCACTAAGAAATGACTAAGAAACAGTGAAAAATTAACGGAATTAAAATGTCACACTAGAAAATACTCACTTAATACAAAAGAAAGCAGGAAAGGAGGAACAGAGGGAGAAAAAGACATGTAACGTATAGAAAATAAAAAGCAAAATGGCAGATGTAAATCCAACCATATCAATATAACATTAAACAAGAATGGATTAAACAAACCAATCAAAAGGCAGAGTTTGTAAGACTGGATAAAAAACACATGATCCACCTAATGGTGTCTAGAGGTAACATGCTTTATTTTCAAAGACACAAATAGGCTGAAAGTAAAAGAAGAGAAAAATATATACCAAGCAAACAACAACCAAAAAAGAGAATGGAATGGCTATACTAATGTCAGGCACATTAGACTTTAAAACCAAAAATATTACTAGAGATAATGATAAAATTATTGTAATAATGACAAATGATGTCACAATCACATCCTAATGATAAAAGGTCAAGCCGTGAGGAAGATGTGACAATTACAAACATATACACACCTACAAACAGACCCCCAAAATACACCAAGCAACAAACGACAGAACTGAAGGATGAACTCAACCATTAAAAAATAATAGTTGGAGATTTCAATACTTTCAACAGTGGATAGGGCAACTAGGCAGAAGATCAACAAGGAAATTGAAACTAACTAGACAAAACAGACAAAATACAGCATTCCACCAAACATCAGTAGAATACATTCTTCTCAAATTCACATGGAACATTCTTCAAGACAGACCGGATTCTAGCCCATATAACATGCCTCAATAAATTTTAAATTTTAAAATAAATTTAAGGGAATTCCCTGGCGGTCCAGTCATTAGGACTCCACGCTTCCGCTGCAGGGGGCATGGGTTCGACCCCTGGTGGGAGATCTAAGATCCTGCAAACCGCACAGCACAGCCAAAATAAATAAATAAATTAATTAAATTGAAAAACAAAGTATGTACTCTGACCAAAATAGAATTAGATTACAAATCAATAAAAGGCAGCAATTTGGAAAATTCACAAATATGTGAAAATTAAGCAACACACTCTTTAATAGTCAGTGTATTAAACAAGAAGTGGAATGATAAATTAGAAAATACTTTAGCTGAATGAATATAAAAACACAACATACTAAAACTTACAAAATGTAGCTAAAGCAATGTTCAGAAGGAAATCTATAGCTGTAAAATGTCTGTATTAAAAAAGAAGAAACATCTCAAATCATTTATGGTCAACTGACTTTCCACAAAGGTAGCAAGACAGGGCTTCCCTGGTGGCGCAGTGGTTGAGAGTCTGCCTGCCGATGCAGGGGACATGGGTTTGTGCCCCGGTCTGGGAAGATCCCACATGCCGCGGAGCGGCTGGGCCCGTGAGCCATGGCCACTGAGCCTGCGCGTCCGGAGCCTGTGCTCCGCAACGGGAGAGGCCACAACAGTGAGAGGCCCACATACAGCAAAACAAAACAAAACAAAACATGGTACAAGGACAATTCAATGAAAAAAGAAGAGTATTTTCTAGAGCTAGAAGAACTGATACATATATGCAAAAGAGTGAATTTGGACTCCAACCTCATACAGTATATAAAAGTTAACTAAAGATTGATCGCAGGCCTAAGAATAAGTTGGACTTCATCAAAATTAAAAACTTGTGTACTGCAAACCATATCACAAATAAAATGAAAAGACAACCCACAAAACGGGAGAGAATTTGCAAATCATATATCTGACAAGGGGCTTGCACGCAGACTATATAAGGAACTGAGACAACTCAATAATAAAAGGATAAGAATACAATTTAAAAAATGGGCAAAGGATCCGAATAGACATTTCTCCCGAGAACATATACAAATGGATAATAAGCACATGGAAAGATGCTCAACATCATTAGCCATCAGGGAAATGTAAATCAAAACCACAATGAGGGGGCTTCCCTGGTGGCGCAGTGGTTGAGAGTCCGCCTGCCGATGCAGGGGACGCAGGTTCGTGCCCTTCTCCGGGAGGATCCCGCGTGCCGCGGAGCGGCTGGGCCCGTGAGCCATGGCTGCTGAGCCTGAGTATCCGGAGCCTGTGCTCCACAACGGGTGAGGCCACAAACAGTGAGAGGCCCACGTACCGCAAAACAAACAAACAAACAAACACCTCACAATGAGCTACCACTTTACACCCACTAGGATGGGTGTAATAAAAAAGACAGCTAAGAAGTGTGAGCAAGGATGTGGAGAAACTGGAACTTTCATACAATGCTGGTGGAAATTTAATATGACCCAGCCATTTTGGAAAGCAGTCTGGCAGTTCCTTAAATGGTTAGACATAGTTACCCTTTGACCCAGCAATTCCACTCTGAGTTATATACCCAAGAGAAATGAGGACTTATGTCCAACAAAAACTTACACAAAAATGTACTTAACAGCACTGTTTGCAATAGCCAAAGGACACAAACAACCCAAATGCTCGTCAACTAATGAATGGATAAATAAAATGTTGTCTATCCAGAGAATTCAATATCATTCATCCATAAAAAGAAATGAAGCACTGATGCATACTACAACATGAACCTTGACAACATTATTCTAAGTGAACAAACTAGACACAGAATGTCCCGTAATTTATGATTCCAATTACATGAAATGTCCAGAATAGGGAGACCCATAGAAAAAGTAGGTTGGTAGACTGGTCGTTTCCCAGGGCTGAGGAGTTGGGGACTACAGGGCCTGTGTGTCACTGCTCGTGGATATAATCTTCTGGGGTGATGAAAATGCTCTAGAATTAGATTGTGGGATGGGTGTACAATCCTAAGAATACACTAAAAAATCACTGTACACTTTAAATGGGTGATTCATATGGCATGTGAATTATACCTCAATAAAGCTGTTTAAACAATTACTCGAAAGGGCAGGCAGAAGGGTGGTTAGGCTAAATGGCGTCTATTTTCTTTCTGGCTACAAAGTTATAAGCACCTAGAAGGCTGCTGGTCCCAGATGGTCCTGGGATACTTCTGAACAGCAACGGGACCCCCAGAGCAGACACAGGCGTAGGCCAGAGAGAGTGGCTGGACCAAATTCTACAGGGGGCGGGGGTCTGGCCCCACGCAGGCCTATCATGGGGTGATCAAGCTCACTCACCAAGCATGGCGCTGATGAGCCTGTCGGGACGGGCCCGGGCAGATGTGGAACAGAGAGTGTTGAAATACAGCCCAGAGCCCTCCCGGATGGGGCTGAGCATCAGGGGCGGCGTGTAGGCAGGGCACTGGGACAGTCCCTTCAGGAGACGGTCCACCAGGCACACGGGCGAGCACAGGCAGCTCTGGCGGCATCCTCCCGGGCCCGGCTCCCCAGACATGGAGGGTGGAGCAGGGATGAGCAGTGCCTTGGGCCGGAGGAGCTTCTTCCGCTTCCTGTGTTGGCTACACTCCTTGCTGTCTCTCTCTTCCCTGTTCTTCTCCTGACCCTGGAGAAGAAGAGACTTCAGAACCACGGGGGTCACCTGAGGCCACTGGCCCCAAAGCTCAGACCTCAAGATGGCCTGAGAGTGGGAAAGGGTACTGACCAGCCAAATGCACACCCAGCATGGCCATGCCCAGAGTCCTCAGCGCAGGAAGCCGGGAAGGGCCACCACGCCTGAGCCAGACTCCAGACCCTAAGCCAGGCGACATTTGACACTGGGGCCTTCTCAGGCACCCACACCCCACAAGGAGGGCCCTCACTCAGACCATTTTGGAAACTCATGTCCGTTGTTAAACTGACTGGCACTTAAAGTGTGGGGGCCAGACAGATGCAACAGCATGACAAAAGGAAAACCTGTTGCCCTCAAAATGACAGCAGCTCCTGGGAGACAAACAGTGGGCTCCATGCACCCCGTACCCGAGTCCAGCATGGACTTCTCCAGGTCGGGTCTTCCAGCACAGGCTGAAGAGACGACGGCTTGACCTTGCTACACTCTCTCTTACCTCCACACAATCTCCCCTCCTCTCTGCCCATCTTGCCCCTCCTCATCCTCCAGCTCTCAGCTGCAACGCCCCCATCCTCAGGCAGGGTCTCTGGTGCCCTCGGGGCTCCCACGGCTCACTCTCCCAGCCCGGCCCGTTCTGGGTCGTCAGTGTCCGGGGATGGGTCTATCTACTCCGCTGGGCTGGGAGCCCCAGGGGACGGGGGCAGGCCTGTTGTGGTCGCTGCAGTGTCCCCAACCCTGCCCAGCACAGGGCCAGACACAAAGGAAGTTCACTGGAGGTTGAAGGGATGAATCAACATGCAAATCAAGCTCTTCTGGAGTCAGGATTTGGGGGCTTTTCTCCCAGCTCCCACTGGCAGCTGGAAAGCAGCTGGAAGGAAGTGCACCCACCTTGCTCCCCGGGGGATGGTTCGCTGGAGCCACTGGCACTGAAACAGGGACCACCAAAGGGGCGGCGGTCATGTTGTCCAAGGACTTCCTGCCTCCCAGGGAACTCTGCCTGTCCCCCTCCGGCCTCAGCACCTGTCTTGGTGGCTTGCAAATCTCCATGCCACACACCTACACACAGAGAAGAGCCAGCCCTTTAAGAGACACAGTACGTAGGGAGCAAGGGGCCCCTCCAGAGCAGCACAGCCCTGACTCCCGGCCCCCAGCCAGGCTCCCCGCAGGAGGACGGCTCCATCCTGAGATGAATGGCAGCTTCGAGCCCCTTCACCTGCGGCTCCTGCTTCCCTCGAGGTGACGGCCACTGGTCGCTGTGAAAACACATGTGGCTGCTCAGCCCTCTCTCTGTATAAAACATCCGGCTGCAATTCTTGCAGACGTAAGTGCTCCTTGGCTCTGCCCAGTCTCTGGGACCACCATTGTGCTGGTTACTGTGGGGAAGAAAGGGAGAATGGGACTCTGTCCCCAAACACTGATCCTCTGACAGCTTTGGACGAACCCTAAAGAAATGGACATGATGCCCCCGATTCTCCGTGGCCTGGTGCTCACCCCTTCAGGAGTGAAGCATCCAGAGCTCACTCACCCAGGGCCAGCACATCAAAGCCACCAGAGGATTCCCGAGGGGCTTCGGAACTTACAGGCCACACGCCATGTTCTCCTCCTTCATCGGGTGGGGGAGCCGGTAGATATTTCCACCCTGAAGACGAAAATACATCTGAGCCAACATATCAGAAATGAGATGCAAGAGTGAAAACTATAAGACTTGGAAGAAAACACAGGTATAATTCTTGGTGACCCCGGAGTAAGCAGTGGTTTCTTGGATGACTCCAAAACCAAACAAAAGACAGACATATTGGACTTCATCAAAACTTACAACTTCTGACGGATACACCAGAAATACAGCTACATGTGGAACAACTCCTACAGAACACCTACTGAACGCTGGCAGAAGACCCCAGACCTCCCAAAAGGCAAGAAACTCCCCACATACCTGGGTAGGGCAAAGCGGAGAGATTCCCGCACAGAGGATTGGTGCCGAGCGGCACTCACCAGCCCGAGAGGCTTGTCTGCTCGCCCGCCGGAGCGGGCGGCGCTGGAAGCTGACGCTCGGGCTTCGGTCAGAGCGCAGGGAGAGGACTGGGGCTGGCGGCGAGAACTCAGCCTGAAGGGGGCTAATGTGCCACAGCTAGCCGGGAGGGAGTCCAGGAAAACTCTGGAGCTGCCGAAGAGGCAAGAGACTTTTTCTTCCCTCTTGGTTTCCTGGTGCGCGAGGAGAGGGGATTAAGAGCTCTGCTTAAAGGAGCTCCACAGACGGCTGAAAGCGCGGAGCCCAGTGACGGGCGTGGGACGCTGGGGCTGCTGCTGCCACCGGCAAGAGGCCTGTGTGCGAGCTCAGGCCACTGTCCACACCGCCCTTCCGGGAGCCTGTGCAGCCCACCACTACCGGGGTCCCGGGATCCAGGGGTGGCTTCCCTGGGAGAACGCACGGCGGGCCTCGGGCTGGTGCAACGTCACGCCGGCCTCTGCCGCTGCAGGCTCGCCCCGCACTCCGTGCCACTCCCTCCCGCCCGGCCTGAGTGAGCCAGAGTCCCCGAAGAGGCTGCTCCTTTAACCCTGTCCTGTCTGAGCGAAGAACAGACGCCCTCCGGTCACCTACACGCAGAGGCGGGGCCAAATCCAAAGCTGAGACCCAGGAGCTGTGAGAACAAAGAAGAGAAAGGGAAACCTCTCCCAGCAGCCTCAGAAGCAGCGGATTAAAGCTCCACAATCAACTTGATGTACCCTGCATCTGTGGAATACATGAATAGACAACAAATCATCCCAAATTGAGGAGCCAGCAGTCAGTGCTGTGCCTCTGAGGTGGGAGAGCCAACTTCAGGACACTGGTCCACAAGAGACCTCCCAGCTCCACATAATATCAAACGGCGAAAATCTTCCAGAGATCTCCATCTCAACACCAGCACCCAGCTTCACTCAACGACCAGCAAGCTACAGTGCTGGACACCCTATGCCAAACAACTAGCAAGACAGGAACACAACGCCACCCATTACCAGAGAGGTGGCCTACAATCATAATAAGTCCGCAGACACCCCAAAACACACCACCAGACGTGGACCTGCCCACCAGAAAGACAAGATCCAGCCTCATCCACCAGAACACAGGCACTAGTCCCCTCCACCAGGAAGCCTACACAACCCACTAAACCAACCTTAGCCACTGGGGACAGACACCAAAACAACGGGAACTACGAACCTGCAGCCTGCAAAAGGAGACCCCAAACACAGTAACATAAGCAAAATGAGAAGACAGAAAAACACACAGCAGGAGAAGGAGCAAGATAAAAACCCACCAGACCTAACAAATGAAGAGGTAATAGGCAGTCTATCTGAAAAAGAATTCAGAATAATGATGGTAAAGATGATCCAAAATCTTGGAAATAGAATAGACAAAATGCAAGAAACAGTTAACAAGGACCTAGAAGAACTAAAGATGAATCAAGCATCGATTAAAAACACAATAAATGAAATAAAAAATACTCTAGATGGGATCAATAGCAGAATGACTGAGGCAGAAGAACGGATAAGTGAGATGGAAGATAAAATAGTGGAAATAACTGCTGCACAGCAAAATAAAGAAAAAAGAATGAAAAGAACAGAGGACAGTCTCAGAGACCTCTGGGACAACATTAAACGCACTGTACACTTTAAATGGGTGATTCATATGGCATGTGAATTATACCTCAATAAAGCTGTTTAAACAATTACTCGAAAGGGCAGGCAGAAGGGTGCTCAGGCTAAATGGCGTCTATTTTCTTTCTGGCTACAAAGTCATAAGCACCTAGAAGGCTGCTGGTCCCAGATGGTCCTGGGATAGTTCTGAACAGCAACGGGACCCCCAGAGCAGACCCAGGCGTAGGCCAGAGAGAATGGCTGGACCAAATTCTACAGGGGGCGGGGGTCTGGCCCCCCACAGGCCCATCATGGGGTGATCAAGCTCACTCACCAAGCATGGCGCTGATGAGCCTGTCGGGACGGGCCCGGGCAGATGTGGAACAGAGAGTGTTGAAATACAGCCCAGAGCCCTCCCGGATGGGGCTGAGCATCGGGGGCGGTGTGTAGGGAGGTCACTGGGACAGTCCCTTCAGGAGGTGGTCCATCAGGAACACGGGCGAGCGCAGGCAGCTCTGGCGGCATCCTCCCGGGCCCGGCTCCCCAGACATGGAGGGCGGAGGAGGGATGAGCAGTGCCTTGGGCCGTGGGAGCTTCTTCCGCTTCCTGTGTTGGCTGCTCTCCTTGCTGCCTCTCTCTTCCCCGTCCTTCTCCTGTCCCTGGAGAAGAAGAGACTTCAGAACCACGGGGGTCACCTGAGGCCACCGGCCCCAAAGCTCAGACCTCAAGATGGCCTGAGAGTGGGAAAGGGTACTGACCAGCCAAATGCACACCCAGCATGGCCATGCCCAGAGTCCTCAGCGCAGGAAGCCGGGCAGGGCCACCACGCCTGAGCCAGACTCCAGACCCTAAGCCGGGCGACATTTGACGCTGGGGCCTTCTCAGGCACCCACCCCCACCCCAAGGAGAGGCCCTCACTCAGACCATTTTGGAAACTCATATCCGTTGTTAAAGTGACTGGCACTTAAAGTGTGGGGGCCAGACGGATGCAACAGCATGACAAAAGGAAAACCTGTTGCCCTCAAAATGACAGCAGCTCCTGGGAGACAAACAGTGGGCTCCATGCACCCCGTACCCGAGTCCAGCATGGACTTCTCCAGGTGGGGTCTTCCAGCACAGGCTGAAGAGACGACGGCTTGAGCTTGCTACACTCTCTCTTACCTCCACGCAATCTCCCCTCCTCTCTGCCCATCTTACCCCTCCTCATCCTCCGGCTCTCAGCTGCAACGCCCCCTTCCTCAGGCAGGGTCTCTGGTGCCCTTGGGGCTCCCACAGCTCCCTCTCCCAGCCCGGCCCGTTCTGGGTCGTCAGTGTCCCGGGATGGGTCTATCTACTCCGCTGCGCTGGGAGCCCCAGGAGACGGGGGCAGGCCTGTTGTGGTCGCTGCAGTGTCCCCAGCCCTGCCCAGCACAGGGCCAGACACAAAGGAAGTTCACTGGAGGTTGAATGGATGAATGAACACGCAAATCAAGCTCTTCTGGAGTCAGGATTTGGGGGCTTTTCTCACAGCTCCCACTGGCAGCTGGAAAGCAGCTGGAAGGAAGTGCACCCACCTTGCTCCCCAGGGGATGGTTCGCTGGAGCCACTGGCACCGAAACAGGGACCACCAAAGGGGCTGCGGTCATGTTGTCCAAGGACTTCCTGCCTCCCGGGGAACTCTGCCTGTGCCCTTCTGGCCTCAGCACCTGTCTTTGTGGCTTGCAAAACTCCATGCCACACAGCTACACACAGAGAAGAGCCAGCCCTTTAAGAGACACAGTACGTAGGGAGCAAGGGGCCCCTCCAGAGCAGCACAGCCCTGACTCCCGGCCCCCAGCCAGGCTCCCTGCAGGAGGACGGCTCCATCCTGAGATGAATGGCAGCTTCGCGCCCCTTCACCTGCGGCTCCTGCTTCCCTCGAGGTGACGGCCACTGGTCGCTGTGAAAACACATGTGGCTGCTCAGCCCTCTCTCTGTATAAAACATCTGGCTGCAATTCTTGCAGACGTAAGTGCTCCTTGGCTCTGCCCAGTCTGTGGGACCACCACTGTGCTGGTTCCTGTGGGGAAGAAAGGGAGAATGGGACTCCGTCCCCAAACACTGATCCTCTGACAGACAGCTTTGGACGAACCCTAAAGAAATGGACATGATGCCCCCGATTCTCTGTGGCCTGGTGCTCACCCCTTCAGGAGTGAAGCATCCAGAGCTCGCTCACCCAGGGCCAGCACATCAAAGCCACCAGAGTTCTCCCGAGGGGCTTCTGAACTTACCAGCCACCCGCCATGTTCTCCTCCTTCATCGGGTGGGGGAGCCGGTAGATATTTCCACCCTGAAGACGAAAATTCATCTGAGCCAACATATCAGAAATGAGATGCAAGAGTGAAAACTATAAGACTTGAAAGAAAACACAGGTATAATTCTTGGTGACCCTGGAGTAAGCAGTGGTTTCTTGGATGACTCCAAAACCAAACAAAAGACAGACGTATTGGACTTCATCAAAACTTACAACTTCTGTGCTTCAAAGGACATCATCAAGAAGTGAAAAGACAGAATAAGAGAAAAAAGTTGCAAATCATGTATCTGATAAGGGACTATGTATATTTCTGTATCAGTGATACATAATGAACTCTCACAGCTCAAAAATAAAATCACAACCCAATTTAAAAATGGGCAAAGGGTCTGCATAGACACTTACCCAAAGAGGATATACAAATGGCCATTAAAAGATGCTCAGGATTATTAGCCATCGGGGAAATGCAAATTAAACTATAATGAGATTATCATTTCCCACCCACTAAGGTGAACCAACTGGACAAGAACAAGTGTTGGTGAGGATGCAGAGAAACTGCAGGCCTCATACACTCTGGGTAGGGATATAAAACAGCACAGCTTTTTGGGAAAGTCTGGCACTTCCTCCAATAGAATTACCCTAGAGCCCAGCAATTCCCCTCCAAGGTATTTCCCAAGAGAAATGAAAACATATGTCTAAACAATAATCTGTACACAAATGTTCATAGCACCGTTATCACAATGGCCAAGAAGGGAAAACAACCCAAATATCTATCATCTGATGAATGGATAAATAAAATGTGGTGTTTCCATACAATGCACAAGTTACCAGCGATAAAAAGGAGTGAAGTTCTGACCCGTGCTACAGCACAGAGGAACTCTGAGAACATCAGGTTAAGTGAAAGAAGCAAAAGACACAAAAGGCCACGCAGCGTTAGGATTCCAGTCACATGAAGTGTCCAGAATAGGCAAATCCATGCAGACAGAAAGTAGATGCATGGTTGCCAGGGGCTGGGAGGGATGGAGAGATTGCGGGTGACAACCAACGGTGTGGGGTTTCTTTTTGCGGTGATGAAAGTGTATTGGCAAAGAGTGGCGATGCGAGCACGACCTCGTAAACAAACTAAAAACTACTGGATGGTGCACTTCAAGATGGCGAATTAGATGGCACGTGAATATTAAAGCTGTGGAAAAAAAAAAGAGGAGGAGGTAGCTGTGGTGCGACAGGAAGGATGCTGGACCTCGGAACATCACGAAGAGACGTGGCCAAGCTCTCTGCGCCCAGGACCTCGTGGGCACGATGTGGGAGGACCCAAGCTGCTCCAAAAGGGCGGACCAGTGCCAGGCCTGCAGTAGGGGCCAAGTCGGACTTGTGGACCTGTGATTCACAACCAGAATAGACACAGCATTTCACGTACAAATATCAAGGGTAAAGGAGCTCTGCCTTTACATTCTCTGAAGAAGTGAAGGAGGCAAATCCAAAAGGAAGCGAAAGGCAGAAAGAAAGCAAATAGAAAAAGCTTAGTGAAGAAACATGATGCAAAGTGTCTCTGACAACTCTAAAGCCCTGTTCTGTTGTGTGTGTGTGTGTTGCAGGGCGGAGGGTGATGGGAGGAACCATCCCTTCTCTGGAACTTCATTCGCCCCTCTGTAAACAAACTGCATCTGAGGATTTGCTGAGGTTAAATACAGTGCCTGGACAAGTCAGAAACACGGACACAGGTAAGGACGAGACTCTGCCCCCCGCATGGTCAGGTCCCGTGAGAGGGCCCTGGTACCTGGATCCTGTTGAGTATCATCAGCTTGGACTTGGAGTCCCAGGGGGGATCCGCTGGAGGCCCGGCCAACGACGAGAAGGAGGCCATGGCTACCTGGCTTGGAGAAGCTGCACAGCAAATATCCACTTTCACTTTCTCCTTCCGGAAGTGCTGGACCCCGGGAGTTGCCAGAGAAGAGCCTGTAGCCTCCGCCCCAGGAGCAGGCCGGGCCCTCTCCACCTTTTGTGGCCCCGGAAGCCGTGCCATTCTCAGCCTGGGCCTGCTTCCCTGGGAGGTGGGCTCTGGATGGCTCCTCCCCTCCTAACTGGGTCTGATGCAGGCCCCGAGGGAGAAGATGTCCCTAGGTCCAAGGTCCCTTTCGAGGATCGCAACTGCTTGGCCAGAGAGGAGATGTCTGGGTTTCCAGGAGGGTCCAGGGACGCCGCCGTGGGGGCAGGTGGAGCAGCAGCCACTTTTGGTCTTCCCTTTGGGTCCTGGCTCACGCTGCTGGGGGAGGGCTCTGTGGGTAAAGCGGGTGTGGATTTTCTCCTGCGGGCTAGGGACCCCTCTGGATCAGGGTTCACGGGGCCAGCATGGAGAGAGTCAACAGTGGGTGCCACAGGTGGGGGTTGCTGTGGCCACGGCCCCTGCAGTGACTTCAGGGCAACTTGCTTGCCGTCGGGTGTGGGAAGCTGGGAGGAGGCGGCGGCCACCTGGGTGTGGGAGAAGATCCGCTGGGACTTGGTGATCATCTGGAACACCTGCATCTGCTCGTGGCTCACCAGAGACTCCTGAGCCTTCAGGACCAGCTGCTGGAAGAGCGGTGTGGCATCCGACGGGAGGCCGCTGGACTTCTGGCCGTCCTGGGGGCCAGGCTCACCAGGGTCCTGCCACGAGAAGGAGTCGCAGTCGCACTTGCTCTTCTTGGAAGCCCAGGAGTCGTCTTCCCCGCTGGTGCTGACATATCTGGGGTCGCCCGAGGCCTCCCCCTGGGCCTTCAGGAGCGTGGGAGGGAAAGACGGCGTGTCCTCCAGACCGGTGCACTGGCTGGGTGAGGGCTCCCCAGCGGGGGAGTCGCTGCTGAGCCCGGGGCCCGGCTCGGAGCCCTCCCGGGACGGCACTGCAGAGGGCTTGTGGACGACAAACATACTGTTTCCTTTGCTCTTAGGGCAGCCCGACAGGTTTCAGAGCCACTGGAAACTGTGGCTTGATGGCTGGGAACTGGCGGGGACAGTCTGGCCATGGAACAGAGGCAGGCAGGCGGGCAGGGAGCGCCCTCGGGCCAGCCCTCCAGGGATGATGGGGGCTGGAGCAGCGGCAGCTCCGGCTCGGCTGGGTCGGGGCCGCTGTTCTCCGCTGCCCGTGAGTGGACGGCTGTGAACACGTCCGTGCCCGGCTCCTTCCGTGGGGGCCGGGGATCCTCGGGAACACCTCAGTGCCCAGGGCTCCTGGGGCCGCCGGGGTGCTGGCTGGGCCGCAGGAGGAGGACCCTGACGAGGGCAGGGAGGAACAGGCCGTGATCCTCCCTTCGCCGCTGTCTGAAGGCCCTCCCAGGGCTGGCCCGGGAGAAGGGATCTTCTGGCAGATGATGCTGCTCACGATACAGCGCAGGAGGTCTCGGTTGGACAAGAGGGAGATGGGGGATGGGGCTTCCGGGGGCACCAGGGACCACAGGCTCGCGGGTGCGGGCTGGCAGGCCACCTCGTGCACACGGGGTGAGTTCCCGCAGGGCTCCTCCTCCGGAGGGGCCTCCTTGAGGATGCACAGGCCGTGCTGGACCTCGTAGTGCTGGCGCACGGAGCAGTAGTCGCTGTAGCTCTTGCTGCAGCCCTGCTCAATGCACACAAAGGGCTTGGACTTCTGGTGGGTGAGCGTGTGCCCAGTCCTGGAATCACATGAGGAGAAAGTTAGTGGGTCTCTCGGCGTGGGTCACTAACTGCAGGAACCCAGGCGTGTCCCCAGGGGGCAGCAGCATCGCAACTCAGAAACTGTGCTCAGACCCTAGGAGGAAAGACCCCTGCTACGGCCAAAGCCCTCTGGAAGGGGGAGCTCTTGCCCTCACCCCTAAGCAAACCCCTAATCTGAGATTAAAAACATCAGTGGGAGTCAAGTCAGAGTTCCCCAAAGTGGGTTCCTAAGGAACACCAGGCTCCAGAGTTGCTCCCTGAGGACTTGGGCTCAGCTGGCAAATAAGTTTGGGAAAAACACTCTTTACTTCTTGGAGGTTCCTAGGAGCAAACTGAAAAGCCACAGAGCAGATAAAGAGAGATCTGTTGAACTTTCCATGTCTCTCAAACTTATTTGCCCACAAAACCATGTTTTTAAAATAGACCCTTTTAGCATCCCCGAGAAGCAGAGAACCAGAGTTCTGAGAACAAACTTAAGGAAACGCTAACTTGGGGATGATCCTTCCTTGAACAAAGGAGTCTTTGCCTTCCCACAGGAGTCCTCTAGACAGCGACCTGGGAGCCCCACAGCAACAACAACAAAAAGCCAAATGCGCCTATAATGTCTGCAAATATAAAAGAATGCAAGTATGTAGTATATTTACATCATACGTATACCTGCATTAATATATTATAAATATAAACAAATGGGTAAATCACCCTCTGGGTTCCCAACAATCCTACTCCGGATGGTTCTAATCAATTGGACCCAGTAAATAATGAAACCCTTTCCCAAACGTGGACCCTTGGCCTCCATCTGAGGGAAGCAGCAGAGAGGGCATCCGGAGACCCACTTTCTAGCCCTAACTGTTACCAGCTTGTGACAGGAGTAAATCATTTCCCATCCTTAATGGCGAGAGGGGAGAGGATACAATGAAAGCGGGATTCATCGAAGCCTCAGTAAAGGCTGGGCGAGCTGTAAACATGCAAGGGATCGTCCTCTCCCACTTACGAGTCTCTCAGTTTGAAAGTCTGTCTCTTCTCCCTCGGCAGCAAGAAAAGCTTATCATTTCTAAGACATGAAGAACAAACGGAATTCTGCTCCTCTTACACTGAGCTTGCTTTTTAAAGTCAAATTTTGAAAAAAAATCGAGTTAATAAAAGGGGGAATTGAAACAGGAAAAAAGAGAGTGAACACTGCATTGCCATGTTCTAGAAACAGGCATTTCAGAACCCCTCACGCCCTGGTGTTATCCCAACATATATTCCTCATGGAGTGCATATCTGTTCTGCTCAGACACCTACCAGGGACTCTGAAACTTTCTCTACGCAGTTAGCCCAACTCCCTCCGTGACAAAATTGCCTCTGGAGTGTGTTTTTAAAGCACATGGGTCCCGTCTGCAAATCGCAGCGGCGCTCTCCTCACTGGAGTGAATCTGGAGGCTGGGGAGGGCGGGCTGTCCGGGGCAGTGTAGGCCCTGCCCCCCGCCCCCACCAAACACTGGCCGTGGGAGGAGCACAGGTCGCACACACCTGGGACACCCGACGGTGCGGGGCGGTGCAGGTGGATGGGAGGGGATGCAAAAGAACCGGGAACACGCCCAGCCCCCAGCAGCCCCCTGAACAGACATCCCGACCAGACTCCTACATACAGGTGGTCCTGACGCTTAAAGGCCTTGCTGCAGATTTTGCACACGTGTCTCCTCTCCTGGCTGTGCGTCAGGTAGTGCTTGCTGAGAGGACTGGCGCTGCTGAACACCTTCCCGCAGAGGCTGCGGTCCAGGAGTGGGTTCTGAGGGGACCTGTGCTGCCGCTTTCCTCTCCTTGTGCTCCCAGACGTGGCCCTGCCTCCTTCGTTAGCCTCTTTGGGCACCTTGAGCACGCCTAGCCCCAGGTCTAGACAGAGGGAGAAAGCACAGGTTATGACATCCGGGGACATCGGAGCCCGGGCCGAAGCACTCTACCACCCTCAGACCAACTTCAGCAGCTGAGTCCAACTCAGGGAGTTGGCCGAGAACCCCAACTTCAGCAGCTTCACTCGCAGAGAAGACCAGGCTTAGCACCAGGTGAGGGGGAGAAGGGACCCTGGTCAAGCCACACCTCCAGGGCGGCACCCAATCTTGAAGCCACACTTGGGGGGTAAGGGAGGGGACAGCAACAGTCTGAGAGCTTCCAGGACAGAGTGACTCGACAGGCAGGACTTCATGACGGTAACATCAACAGCACGCTTGCAAGTGCAATCCAGAAATGCACAATGCAAAATCTTAGAAAAGTTTAAGTCCTTTCTCCCAGCCAATTCCACTCTGGTTTTTTAATTAAGGAAATTAAGGCCGATCTGTACAAATTAACGGAGATCTTGCAGTGAACTGCAAGCGAGTTAACTGCAGCATTGTTTTTCCTGGTGAAATGTGAGAAACCACCTAATAACTGACACGAGGGCAGGTGGGTGACTGCATTCTGGTCTCAATGGTCTATGGCGCAGGCATTTCAGATACAACTGTAGGAGAATATCCATTGACGTGAAAGGATGTTCATGCTGTACCACTAAGTGCCGTGCCACTAACAAGAGGATTGTTGAAAAACGGAATGACCTAGTCTTTAAAAGGGAAAAATAAATTTGAATAGAAACAAACAGAATGGGATTGATTGGTAGCATCATGGATCAACTTAATTTTCCTTTCCCTATATATCTGAATTTTCCATGTTTCTCTACTCCTTGGGTAAATGAGTAGTTTTTTTTTATAATTTCATTTTTGATTTTTTTTCTTTGACCCATGAGTTATTTTAGAAGAGTGTTCTTTAGTTTCCAAATACTTGAAGACTTTTTTCTCTTATTTCTTTTACTTATTTCTTTATTTTTGGCTGCATTGGGTCTTCATTGCTGTGCGTGGGCTTTCTCTAGTTGCGGCGAGTGGGGGCTACTCTTCGTTGCAGTGCGCGGGCTTCTCGTTGCAGTGGCTTCTCTTGTTGCAGAGCATGGGCTCTAGGCGTGCGGGCTTCAGTAGTTGTGGCTTGCGGGCGCTAGAGCGCAGGCTCACTAGTGGCGCATGGGCTTAGTTGCTCCGCGGCATGTGGGATCTTCCCGGACCAGGGCTCGAACCCGTGTCCCCTGCATTGGCAGGCAATTCTTAACCACTGTGCCACCAGGTTTTGATCCATCGCCTGGTCAAGTATCAGTGGGTTTTCCATGCCCTTGGCATAATTATTACTTGTGGAATATTTGCTCTCAAATGCATGTATAGATTACACACTCGTGTCCTGGATTGCCATCCCGGAAAGCATTTAAGAAACATCAGGTTCGGGACTTCCTTGGTGGTGCAGTGGTTGGGAGTCTGCCTGCCGATGCAGGGCCCTGGTCTGGGAAGATCCCACATGTCGCAGAGCAACTAGGCCCGTGAGCCACAACTACGGAGCCTGGGCGTCTGGAGCTTGTGCTCCGCAACGAGAGGCCGTGACGGTGAGAGGTCCGCGCACCGCGATGAAGAGTGGCCCCCGCTCGCCGCAACTAAAGAAAGCAATCGCACAGAAACGAAGGCCCAACACAGCAAAACAACAACAACAAGAAAAAGTTAAAGGGCATTAAAAACAAACCAACCAGATATATGTGGGTAGGCATTTTCCATCCCAGTTACAGAATGAGAAAACTGAGACTCAAACAGGGAAAATGACTTGCCCAAGGTGGCAAAGGAAGGAAGAAGAGCCAGGCTGTAGATTCTGGTTCATCTGATGCCAGAGTCCTTTCCCCAACCACAGTGCCCGCACCGCTTCCAACTCAACTTCCTCCTCTGCTCCTCCTCCCTCCCCGTCTTTTCAGATGGACTGAACTGAAACCTGGCCCTTCTGTGAAGCCTCCTGACACCAGCGTTTGCCCTGCTCCCCTAGCCAGTCCCTCCGAAGGCAGCACACAGTTACAGACACAATCACGCCTTTAAGCCATCAATCCTCTGAGGTGTCCCTCTTCCTCATCTCAGTTATTAATAGCATCTACTCAGTTGCTCAAACCCCAGCCTGCCCTGCCAACCTCCATCTGTCCTTTTCCTTACCAGCTCTCCCTGTGATGTGTGACCCGTCAGCATGTCTGAATCTACTTCTAACATGATCCCTAATCCTTGCGCTTCTGGCCTCTTCACTGCTACTCCAGCCCAGGCCACCATCTCCGCTGAGAGCCTTCCAGCTACTCTCCAGGATTCCCGTCTTGCCGCCCACGGCACCCTCACAGCAGCTAGAGCTTTGCACAGCCTCCCCTGGTTCCCGTGGCCGAGTCTGTGCTTTGCCGCACCGTGGCCTGGAAGTGGGTCTCAGCCTCAGCAGCCTCCTCAGTGTGGCTTCCCACCCCCGCGCCATCCACCTGCCAGCGTCTGCCACTCCCTGTCACTCCCTCGGACTTGGCCCCCTGCTGTACTTTCCTCATGTCGCTTTGTGGTGGACACAAGGTCTGACTCCCCAGTGGCTGTTTCTGCTTCCTCTTCTTTTCCTGGCAAATGGGATTCCAGTTTGGATCGGGTGACAAGAAATTTGAGGGAACACACTGGTTCTCCCCAGTCCTGGAACTGGGGAGAACCAGGGGGGAACACAACTTACGCTTCTGCCCTGGAGACAAATCTTGAGGGTCCGGGATAACGGTGGCCACTTCCCTTTCCACGGCCACGGATCAGTTTAGAAAGAGCACGGGCTACAGTTCTGGCCGAGGAGACGTGAGGGGCGTTCTGTTGGGCGCTGCTACAAGCTTTCCTCACTTTTAAAAAGGGCAACAAGGAAGGGAGGGAGCTGCTCTCTGCCCTGCACCCTCCGAAGGTTTGGGTGCTCCGCGTACAAGAGGGGATTCTTGCTGCTGCTGCTGCAGCCGACTTGCAGACGCTGGCCACTGCTGGCAGGCCTTGACTTCACCGTGGAGCCACTGGCACCACCACGTGTCCTGAGAGCTTAAACCTACGCCGACTCCTCTGTTATTACGGCCCGAAGCATACGCACTATAGATATCTAAACTCACCTTTTTGCTGCTTTATCACTCCTACCTTCCCGCTCCTAAAATGTAAGCTCTGTGAGGGGAGGGGCCTGTCCCTCCATCACTATGTCCCCATCACGTGGACTGGGCATTGTCTGGCACAGCTACAGCAGGTGCTTGATGAATGCTGGCTGCATTCATGCATGAGGGTCCTCCAGGGCAGGGACTCAGTCACTGTGGCTTCTGGGAGCGGCAGGGGCTCAAAAGCCTTCGCTGGATCAACAGGCAGGGAAGCCAGAAGACAGCTTCTTAAGAAACAAATTTAATACTATATACAAGGGAAAACGTACAGAAACAACAAAGGAGACGCAACAGGGCTGGAGGTGCCCATCCCAACTAGCTGCCCACGCAGAGGGCCGATGCCAGCCCCTAGCTCGCCCTCCTCCTCCTACAGTTGGAAGGGCTCCACGGGCCACCTTGCCCTGGCGGTGGGATCCACGTGGTCCTGAAGCCGGTGCCACTTCATGTGGGCATTCCGACCCTTGATCTTGCCAAACACCCTGAGGAGGCACCAGAGGACACAGGGGTCAGAGCAGGGGGAGGCGGGTAGCCCTGAGGGGGGCACCCCAGAGGGCTGAGGGCAGGCAGTGTGGGAGCATCCAGGGAAAGGGCGGTACCTCTCACACTCCCGGCAGGGAAAGAAGCCCTGGCCCTTGCTGCTCCCCGGCAGCTCAGGGGTCCGCTTCGAGCCGGTGTTTGGGCTGGAGTTGGGGATGGACTCCCTCCTGTAACTCTCAGTAGTCCTCGGTAATTCGGGGGTTGGACGGTGGCTGGGTTTCCTCCGAGGGCTACGAGTGACCTGCACAGGGGGCAGAGGTGATGAAAGGGTGCTGACCGCCCCGCCGCCCTTCTAAGGGAGAAGCAGGTGTCCAGAGCGTCCAGACGTCGCGGGGTGCACCCCCCCACCGCCAGCCAGCTTGGATGGGCACCGGGCATCCAGATCCGTGCTGAACTCCTGAAGCCCTATCCCGAGACCCTCTACCTTCGCTTCTGTCCTGTCTGCTTCACCCAGCTCTCTCTTGACCCTCTTTTCCGGCACTGGGGCTCGGCCGCAGTCAAACTTGTTCATTTTCTTCTGCATGTAGTAGAACTCGACACACTGGGCTACTGTTTTTGTCTGGACCTAGTGGAGGAAGACAGAAACCGGCTAAGGACAGTGCCTCAGGAGTAGCAGTGAGTATGGCCTTGACGCCCTAAATCCCCTCCCCATGGGGCCAGCCGCCACTTTTTGAAAGCCCTCCTGAAACGTTTCTCCCCTACGGCTTGGTATGCTCCACTGCTACGGGGGACAGAGAATCACAAAGTCCTCCTGGGGATGAAGGAGTTCAGAGAGAAGCCACCAGAGTCAACACCATCTAAGCTCTGCACGCTCTGAGCAACAAGGCTGGCCCAAGAAGGCTTCTCTCCAGGAAAACGCACACACGGTACACACGAGGACGCTCACTGTGACATCATGTGGAGCCACATGTCTACCGACTGGGACTAATTAAACCAGAGTGTCCTTACGTGGTGGATACCTCATAGCCTTATGTGACAGCTAGGCAGAGCCCTCCAAAAAACTGAAGAGGAAGGAATACTTCCCAACTCAGTCCGTAAGTTCAACATTTCTCTGATACCAAAGCCAGACAAAGATATTACAAGGAAAGAAGCCTACAGACCAATGTCCCTCATGAACATAGATGAAAATTTTTAAACAAAACTTTAACGAACAGAATCCAACAATATATATATGTGTATATATATATACGTGTATATATGTGTGTGTATATATATATATATATATATATATATATGTATGTATATATGTATATATATATATAAAGGACAATATACCATGACTAAGTGGAGCTCATCCCAGAAACGTGAGGTTGGTTTAACAATCGAAAATCAATGTAATTCATCATATTAAACTTAAAAAAGAGAAATCATATGAGCATCTTGATAGGTGCAGAAAAAGCATTTGATACAATCCAATGTCCATTCCTGATGGAAACTCTCAGCACAATAGGAATAGAAGGAACTTCTCTTCAACCTGATAAATGAGACCTACAAAATCCCTACAGCTAACGGTGGAGTGGTTTCCCCTCAAATATCATGAACAACACAAGGATTTCCACTCTCACCACTTCTACTCAATACTGTACTGGTGGTTCTAGAGTGCAAAAAGGCAAGAAAAAAAGTAAAGGCATCCAGGTTGGAAAGGAAGAAAGAAAAGTGTCTTTATTTGCAGATGATGTGACGGTCTATGTAGAAAATTCAGTGGAATCCACAAAAAAGTTACCAAAACTAGTAAGTTAGTTTGGCAACATTTCAGAACACAAGATCCATATAAAAATCAATTTTATTTCTATACATACTAGCAACAAACCATTGGAAACTGAAATAAAAAAGAACTCTATAACATCATAAAAAACACAAGTACTGGGCTTCCCTGGTGGCGCAGTGGTTGAGAGTCCGCCTGCCGATGCAAGGGACACGAGTTCGTGCAATGGTCCTGGAGGGATCCCACGTGCCATGGAGCGGTGGGGCCCGTGAGCCATGGCCGCTGGGACTGCGCGTCCGGAGCCTGTGCTCCGCGGCGGGAGAGGCCACAGTGGTGAGAGGCCCGCATACCGCAAAAAAACAACAACAACAAAAAAAAACAAAACAGAAAAAAACCAAGCGCTTAGGAATAAATCTGACAGAAAGTATGCAACAACTGTACACTAAAAGCTTCAAAACATTGCTGAAAAATTAAAGATTGAAATAGAGAGATATACCCTGTTCACGAGTCAGAAGACTCAATATTGTTAAGGTAACAACTCTCCCCAGTTGACGTAACGAGTCAAAAACAGTACCAATCAAGTTCCTAGCAGAAATTTTTATTTTGAAATTGTCAAGTTATTTCTAAAATTCATAGGGAATTAAAAAGGATGTAGAATACAAAAAATAACTTTGAAAAAGAATAACAAAGTTGAAGGACTAACATTTTCTAATTTCAAGACTTAGAATAAAGCTACAGTAATAAAGACAGTATGGGAATAGCTTAATAAAAGACAAACAGATCAATGGAACAATACAGGGTCCAGAAGTAGATGCATATATATATGGCCAACTGATATTTAACAAAGGTACAAAAGCAGCTGAGTGGAGAAAGTATGGTCTTTCCAACAAAAGGTATTGGAATAAATATCCATATGCAAAAATGAACTCACCTCGCACCCCATACAAAAATAAACTTAAAATGGATCATAAATCTAGAAATAAAACCTAAAACTATAAAACCTCCAGAAGAAAACATAGGGGAAAATCTTTGTGACTTTGGGTTAGGCAAAGATTTCTTAGATACAACGCGAAAAGCACAGTCTATAAAAGAGAAACTAGTAAGTTAGGCTTAAGCAAAATTTAAAACTTTTCTTCAAAAGACACTGTTAGAAGACTGACAAATGGCATATTGGGAGAAAATATTTCCAAAGCATATATCTGGATAAAGGACTGGTGTTCAGATCAAAATAAGAACTCCTACAGCTCAATAAAAACACAGACACTCCAATAAAAACAGAGGCAAAAGATATGAACAGACAGCTCACCAGAGAAGGTGCACAGAGAGCAAAAAAACACAAAGATGCTCAGCATCATTAGTCATTAGGAAAATGGAGTCAGATGCGACTGTACACTCATTAGAATGGCTAAAATTAAAGAGACTTAGCATACCAAGTGTCGACGAGGGTGTGGAGCAACTGGACCTTTCATAACCTGCTGGTGGGAATGGGAAGTGGTAGAGCCACTTTGGAAAACAGTTTGGCAGTTTCTTAAAAAGTTCAACATACATCTACTATAAATTACCCTCATTCCCCTCCTAGGTATTTATAATCCCAACCCCGTGTCCGCAAAAAAAAAAAAAAAAAAAAAAAAAAAACCCAGTACATGTCCGTACAAAGACTTGTATGTAAATGTGCAGAGCAGCTTTATCTGTAGTCATCAGTAACTGGAAACCACCAACAGGTGGATGATTAAATGAACGGTGGTCCGTCCACACAGTGGTATACTCCTCAACAGTAAAGGGATGAACTATGGGTACACACGACAACATGGATGAATCTCAAAATCATTAGGTTGAGTGTAAGAAGCCAGACAAAGCAGATCACGTGCTGTATGATTATTCCATTTATATAAACCTCTAGAAAATGCAAACTAATTTAGAGTGACAGAAAGTAGACAAGAGTTGACTAGGGACCCGGGTGGCAGGAAGGAAGGGTTGCAAAGGGGCAGGAGGGAACTTTTGGGGGTGAAGGATACTCTCATTATCTCGATCATCGTGGTGGTCTTACAAGTGTATAACTATGTCAAAAACATTAAATCTCACACTTCGATTATGTGCAATTTTGCGTACATCAAGTTAAAAAAAAGAGCAAACTAATCAGCAGGATATTAAGTATATGATGTCATCCTTTTTTGAGAAAGTGCATATAGGTGTGTAAAATCCGTATGGGCAATAAATACCTGTCAGGTTATCAAATCAGAAGTAGGATTGTGGGGAGGGGTCTGGAGGGCTTTATTTTGAACATGGGATTCATTTCTCTACCGTTTCAGGTTGTTCCAAGCAATGGCATTGTAGTTGTCAACTGTTCACAGCATGAGCAGAGTATCGCCCCTGAAAGGCCCTGCAGTTCTAGCGCCTCGGCCGTGTGAAGGAGCCTTGTCTACACCAGCCTGCCATGTTCGCCTTACCATCTTGTGTATCAAGTAGAAGTCCTTCTTGTAGGCACGGAACGCCTTCTTAAAGAGCCTCTTCTCCATGGAGGTCCAGATGTCCGAACCTATTGGAGAAACAGCCAAGAGGAGGAAGGATGTTTCTCCTTCTGGGACCACAGCCACGGCTGAAGTGCAGACTCCCCTCCTTTTTCAGGCCACCGAGCGCCACTTATATGCCAAGATTTCTGCTAAGCCCCTTACTTGCTTTATCTCACACAATCCTCACAAAAACCTTAGCAGGTAGGGGCAATTACCATCCCCACTTGACAGGTGCAGCAACTTGAGGCTTCCTCTGGTTAAGAGACTTGCCAAGGGCAGGCGTGGGCCCCTGGTTGCCTGACTCCAAGGCTGGAGTGCTCAACTGGGAAACCTGAGCCCACCCCAACCTGGCACCCCCCTTCTGGCCAGGAAGAGCCCACGAGGGAACCAGTGGAAAGGGGAAGGTTGGATCCAACTAGAGAACAGCACCCACTGAGTCCCCCAGAGAGGACGGGCCCTTCTGGGAGGGCAGGTGCAGGCCCCAAGAGAACTCCGGGAGGCACGTGCAGAGCTTGCCATGGAAAGTGACTGGCTCGCAGGGGCCTCAGCCAGGCCAAAACCACGCGGGCAGCCACGCTCGTTACCTGTGTAGTGATAGTTGGCGAGAGGGTGAGTCCGTGGCTTCTGGGGTCCTCTCAGTAACAGGGTCTCCAGGGCAACCTGGAACGAGAGGTGTGGTGGGCAACTCTCTGAGGGAGGGAAGGTGAGGTAGAGGCCCACCTTCATTCTTTCATCCAATCAGAAAATATGTGCAGCCCTCCCTAAAGCCACCCCTACCCCAGGGCGACTCAAAGTGTGGTCGGTCTGTGGACTGGCCACCAGCTGTGAACCACTTGGGACACATTGCCTACAGCACTAAGCGGACTGTTGAGTGCAGCTGACGTTACCTTTTTCATAGCAAGATTTACTTGATGACGAAACAGTGTGTGGACTTATTCTGGCACAAGCTCCTTATTTCTTCAGGGAGCAGCATTTGGAGTGGCACTGCCCCCGCCCTACCCCATGTTATGGTCCTCATAGCACTAATCATTATCTATCACTTGTAAAAAATGTATTTCATGTGTTCACTCTCCTAAAATGTAAGCCCTGCAAAGAGAGGGCATTTGTCTTGCTCAACAGCGTAACCCCGGTCAGGACTCGCTATGCAGTTTGCAGGACCCAGCGCAAAATGGAAACACGGGGCCCTGTGCTCAGAAACTATTAAGAATTTCAAGATGGTGGCAGCAGAGCATTAAACCAAGAATGGGCCCCTGAGCTGGCCCCAGCCTGATACCGTGACATCACCAGGTATCAGGAGGACCCAGTAAATGTGTGCTGATTACTCTGCTGAGCACCCACCACGTGCCAGCCACTGCCTCTCAGCTTGAGAAAAAGCACCATGTAGCCCTGACTCTTGGGTCTCCAACTCGGGTGACGTGACTTCCTCTCCCACTACACACAGTTGGACTTCTTCATTTTCTAAACTTCAGGATTGTGAGGAGGGTCCTTGGAGGAGGCAGAGGCATTTCTGTTGCATCTGAGGTTTGCATACACCATTTTTAATCCAAAAGTTAATGTTCAGTAAATAAACCAGATGAATGCAGGCCCTGAGTTGGTTCTGCTAGGCACCGCCTCCCCAGTGCCGCGCTGAGATGAGGTAACGCTGGAGGAACCCTGGTGCTCTGCTGTCACCCCAGAGAAATAACTGATTGAGCCCGTATGTGTGCATTTCCCCTACGTTCCAAAGGACACCACCAGTCCCAAAGCGACCAGGGAGAAGGGTGGGTGGCCAGCCTTTGGTTCTCGTGAGCTGCAAAGCCCCAAGTAGAAGGCACGTGTCTTGCGCCTAGAGCCCCTGGCCCTAAGAGACCAGGGAGCTTCCCACAGCTCCTCTGAGCCCCCGCCTCGCCTGCACCGCACCTGGATGTTGCCCTGGGCTTCATGCAGGCAGTGCAGAGCGAGCTCCAGGTTGGTGCCCCCGCCCGGCATCACGCTGGAGCAGGCCACGTTGCAGAGCTCGGTCACTGTTTCCAGCAGGCAGCCCGGCAGCGAGAAGGAGAGGAGACACAGAGGGTCAGCAAGTGCCAGAGAGGAAACCTCCCCAACAGCACAGATGGGGTGGGGGGCTCCTGTCACCATCTCCCTCACCTCTCTGTTACAAGCAGGCTGAGGGAAGGGAGCGACAAGGAGGATGGGCAGAAACCCTGCTCCTGGCACCCGCTCTGGATGGCCTGGCCAGCTACTGGGTGAGAGGAGAGGTGGGGCAAGGGACTGCAGCACAGCAAAGCAGTCCTGCGCTGAAGGCCAGCTCTGCCCACCCCACCCCCGCCTGGGGATCACTGCTTCTTGGTCAAGGTGAGAACTGGGAGGAGAAACCCCTTGGACATGGAGGAGGGCTCTCGGGAACCTGGCCCCAAAGTCTCAGTCACCCCTATCCTGCGTCTTCGGGTTGGTCATCACATCTCCCCATGGCTTCCAGACCAGAGTAGCTACATGCTCGTCACTTCCAGCCAGTGATCTGTCCTGGAGCTCTGGGATCTCAGCCTGAAACTGGCTCCCTATGTTGATGTGTCTGAAATGAGGCCACACACACGGACATAAAAGGCATATGTGTGTGACCAAGATGGGAAATACAAGAGAGATGTGTGGTGAGCCCTGCTCACCAGGGCTGTGGAACCCACCTTTTGGCCATCTCTCAGACACAGGGAGTGCTCATCAGCCCAGCAGACACGCACTGGTATTCCAGAGACCTCTTGAGGGATACACTTCCTTCCTTCCTCCAATTTGCTTTTTTGCCAGATTTCTGGCTTCAGGCGTTTGGGGTCTAGGACAGGGGAGGTATGTGCTGATACCTGGCATTCTTCTGTATCCAAGGGAACATCCAAGCTACAGAACAGTATCTCACTGCGCCATCACCAATTCTATCTAGAACCCCAGGGTGCTGGGCATTCTGTCTGCAGACATCCAACTATGGTATGTCTGGACAGAAGGAATATTGGGGAAACACCTGGAAAAATCCACCACTTCTCTCCTGGAGAGGTTCTGGGTCTAGACCTGACTTTCCCGTGATGAAGGCTCCCTTGGGAAAAACCGACACTGGAATGCAAGGAGGGTAAAAGCATCCCCACATTGCAAGGACCCTCAGGTTCTAAGTCTGTTCCAACTCACGGTTCAGTGCTGATCTTGCTGTTGTCCTTCACCACACTGATGCCAAAAGAGCCGTCCATGTGATCTGGAAAACACCCAAAGAAGAGCCTCAAGGAGACTGGCTACAACTGACCCATGAGGCCCTTTTTGCCTGCCTTTCCAGAGCAGCTAAAAGCAGGCTCTTCAAGATTGCATGGTATACACACACTACTGTATATAAAATAGATCATCAACAAGGACCTACTGTATAGCACAGGGAACTATACTCAATACTCTGTAATAACCTATATGGGAAAAGAATCTAAAAAACAATAGATATGTGATTATGTATAACAAAATCACTTTGCTGTATACCTGAAACTAACACATTGTAAATCAACTCTAATCCAATATAAAATTGAAAATTGGAAAAAAAAGATTGCATGGTATGGAGTTTCCTCAAAAATTAAAAGTAGGACTACCATATCATGCAGCAAACCCACTTCTGGGTATTCATCCAAAAGAACTGCAGTCAAGACCTCAAAAAGATATCTGAACTCCCATGTTCACTCCAGCACCATTCATAATAGCCAAGATGTGGAAACAACCTAAATGTCCACTGACAGATGAGCACATAAAGGTAATGTGACATCAACATACAATGAAATACCATTTAGCCTTAAAAAGAAATTCTGCAATACGCAACAACATGGATGACCATTGAGGACATTATACTAAGTGACATAAGCCAGTCACAGAAAGAGAAATACTGCATGACTCCACTTATATAACGTATCTAAAGTAGTTGAATTCATATTGATAGAATCAAAGAGTGGAATAGGGGTTACCAGGGGTTGGGGCAGTGGGAAATGGGAGGTTACTAATCAATGGGCATAAAGTTTCAATTAATCAAGCTCTAGAAATCTGCTGTATAACATTGTACCTATAGTCAACAATACTGTATTGCACACTTAAATCTTTGTTAAAAGGGCAGATCACAGATTAACTGTTCACATCACAATAAAATAAAATAAAAAGATTGCATGGAAGTGGGATAAGACTTCTGAAAATGTAGAGTAAGGAACTCGGCAAAACAACAGATTTACTGACAAAAATCATTGAAAAAGAAAAAAAAAAGAACAGTAAGCTAAAGTCTCTGCACGTTGTCCCAAAGGCATACAGCATTTTAAGAAATACTCATTCAAGAAAACCCACTAAATCTCGGGAAGAACAGTGAGAGTCTGTGGCATTGGAGCCATGGCCCACCCCCTTACCCACCTAGCCCCCAGCTCTTTGTAACGGAAGCTCTACCCAGGTAGGTGCAGCCAAGGAGATGGGGGCTGCTTCTTCCCCTGGCTCCCATGCTTAAAGAATTAAAGCAAGATAAAATAAAAATTTGTCATCAAAGAGAAAATGCCATCAAGAGATGGAAATTAGTTTTTAAAAAGATACAAATGTGGACTTCCCTGGCGGTCCAGTGGTTAAGACTCCACGCTTCCACTGCAGGGGGCATGGGTGTGATCCCTAGTAGAGGAAGTAAGATCCTGCATGCTGTGCGATGCAGCCAAAAAAAAGAAGAACCAAATGGAAATAGTTCAGGGGTTAAAAAAGTACAATAACCAAAATACGGCTCAACAGTACATCTGAGCTGGCAGAAGAAACGATCAGCAAACCTGAAGATAGAACAATGGAGACTATGAAATCTGAAGAACAGAGAGAAATAAATATAGGAAAGTGAAGAGAGCCTCAGAGAAATGTGAGATGTCATTACATGCAACAATATATATGTATTGGGAGTACCAGAAAGAGGGGAGAAAGGGACAGAATATTTAAAGTATTAATGGCTGAAAATTTCCCAACGTTGATGAAAAACAATATGTATATCCAGCAAACTCTACAAACTCCAAGAAAGATTAAACACAAAGAGCTCTACATCCAGACATAACATAGGCAAAATGTGGAAAGCAAAAATAAAGATAAGATCTTGAAAGCAAAAAGGGAAAAACAATTTGTTACATACAAGGGCACTACAGTAAAATTAACAGCTAACTTTTTAAGAGAAACGATGTAGGTTACAAGGCAATGGGATAATATATTCAAATTACTGAAAGTAAAAAAGTGTTAACCAAGTATCTTATATTCAGCAAATTATCTTGCAAAAATGAAGGTAAAATAAAGACACTCCCAGATAAATAAAAACTGAGGATACCTGTTGCTGGCAGACCTGCCTTACAAGAAATATTAAAGGTGAAATATTATTCAGCCCGCAAAAAGGAACAAAGTACTGATACATACTGCAACTTGGATGAAACCTAAAAACATCATGCTAACTAAAAGAAGGCATTCATAAAGGACCACATACTGTATGATTCCACTCATATGAAATACGCAGAATAGCCACATCGATAGAGACAAAGTAGATTAGTCGTTACCCACGGCTGGGGATGGGGAGGATGGAAAGGAGGGACTGCTAATAAGTACAGGGCTTCTTTTGGGGATGATGAAAATTTCTGAAAACTGATGGTAGTGATGGTTGCACAGCTCTGTGAATATACTAAAAACCATTGAATTCTATACTTTAAAGGGATGAATTGTATGGTATGTGAATTATATATCCCTAATAAAAATAAATAGTAAAGAAAGTCCTTCAGATTGAAAGCAAATGACATCAGATGGTAACTTGAATCCAAACCAAAAAAAAAAAAAAAAAAAGGGAAGCGCTAGTAAATATGGGTAACTATAAAAATCACTAGGATTACATATTTCTTTTCTTTTTTTAATGGCCTTAAAAATAACTGCATAAAACAATATGTATTGTGGGCCTGTAACATATAGAAATATAATATATGTGACAGTAACTGCACAAGGAGCACAGCTGCATTGGAGTAAAGGAATATCACCTCAGACAGTAACTCAAATCCACAAGAATAAATGAAGAGATCAGAAATGGTAAATAAGAAGGTTAATATAACAACCTCTATAAATCATGCTTGCTTTCCTTTATCCGCTCAGTGTTTTTACACAAAATAAAATTATATAAAGCAATAAACATGACCAGTACGGTATTACTGGGTCTCTCACATATAATAGCAAAAGAGTTAGAAGGAATAGAGCTAGATAGGAGCAGTGTTTCTATATTTCACTGTTAATGAGTTATTACACATCCTAACAGATTCTGATAAGACATATATTTTAAGTCCTAGAGCAACCACTAAGAAATGACTAAGAAACAGTGAAAAATTAACGGAATTAAAATGTCACACTAGAAAATACTCACTTAATACAAAAGAAAGCAGGAAAGGAGGAACAGAGGGAGAAAAAGACATGTAACGTATAGAAAATAAAAAGCAAAATGGCAGATGTAAATTCAACCATATCAATATAACATTAAACAAGAATGGATTAAACAAACCAATCAAAAGGCAGAGTTTGTAAGACTGGATAAAAAACACATGATCCACCTAATGGTGTCTAGAGGTAACATGCTTTATTTTCAAAGACACAAATAGGCTGAAAGTAAAAGAAGAGAAAAATATATACCAAGCAAACAACAACCAAAAAAGAGAATGGAATGGCTATACTAATGTCAGGCACATTAGACTTTAAAACCAAAAATATTACTAGAGATAATGATAAAATTATTGTAATAATGACAAATGATGTCACAATCACATCCTAATGATAAAAGGTCAAGCCGTGAGGAAGATGTGACAATTACAAACATATACACACCTACAAACAGACCCCCAAAATACACCAAGCAACAAACGACAGAACTGAAGGATGAAATAAACCATTAAAAAATAATAGTTGGAGATTTCAATACTTTCAACAGTGGATAGGGCAACTAGGCAGAAGATCAACAAGGAAATTGAAACTAACTAGACAAAACAGACAAAATACAGCATTCCACCAAACATCAGTAGAATACATTCTTCTCAAATTCACATGGAACATTCTTCAAGACAGACCGGATTCTAGCCCATATAACATGCCTCAATAAATTTTAAATTTTAAAATAAATTTAAGGGAATTCCCTGGCGGTCCAGTCATTAGGACTCCACGCTTCCGCTGCAGGGGGCATGGGTTCGACCCCTGGTGGGGGAACTAAGATCCTGCAAACCGCACAGCACAGCCAAAATAAATAAATAAATAAATAAAATAAATTAAATTGAAAAAGAAACAACGTATGTACTCTGACCAAAAGAGAATTAGATTACAAATCAATAAAAGGCAGCAATTTGGAAAATTCACAAATATGTGAAAATTAAGCAACACACTCTTTAACAGTCAGTGTATTAAACAGGAAGTGGAATGATAAATTAGAAAATACTTTAGCTGAATGAATATAAAAACACAACATAGGGCCTCCCTGGTGGCGCAGTGGTTGAGAGTCCGCCTGCCGATGCAGGGGATACGGGTTCGTGCCCCGGTCTGGGAGGATCCCATATGCCGTGGAGCGGCTGGGCCCGTGAGCCGTGGCCGCTGGGCCTGCGCATACGGAGCCTGCGCATCCGGGGCCTGTGCTCCGGAACGGGGGAGGCCGCAACAGTGAGAGGCCCGCATACCACAAAAAGAAAAAAAAAAAAAAAAAAAAACAACATACTAAAACTTACAAAATGTAGCTAAAGCAATGTTCAGAAGGAAATCTATAGCTGTAAAATATCTGTATTAAAAAAGAAGAAACATCTCAAATCATTTATGGTCAACTGACTTTCCACAAAGGTAGCAAGACAGGGCTTCCCTGGTGGCGCAGTGGTTGAGAGTCTGCCTGCCGATGCAGGGGACATGGGTTCGTGCCCCGGTCTGGGAAGATCTCACATGCCGCGGAGCAGCTGGGCCCGTGAGCCATGGCTGCTGAGCCTGAGTATCCGGAGCCTGTGCTCCACAACGGGTGAGGCCACAAACAGTGAGAGGCCCACGTACCACAAAACAAACAAACAAACAAACACCTCACAATGAGCTACCACTTCACACCCACTAGGATGGGTGTAATAAAAAAGACAGCTAAGAAGTGTGAGCAAGGATGTGGAGAAACTGCAACTTTCATACAATGCTGGTGGAAATTTAATATGACCCGGCCATTTTGCAAAGCAGTCTGGCAGTTCCTTAAATGGTTAGACATAGTTACCCTTTGACCCAGCAATTCCACTCTGAGTTATATACCCAAGAGAAATGAGGACTTATGTCCAACAAAAACTTACACATAAATGTTCTTAACAGCACTGTTTGCAACAGCCAAAGGACACAAACAACCCAAATGCTCGTCAACTGATGAATGGATAAATAAAATGTTGTCTATCCAGAGAATTCAATATCATTCATCCATAAAAAGAAATGAAGCACTGATGCATACTACAACATGAACCTTGACAACATTATTCTAAGTGAACAAACTAGACACAGAATGTCCCGTAATTTATGATTCCAATTACATGAAATGTCCAGAATAGGGAGACCCATAGAAAAAGTAGGTTGGTAGACTGGTGGTTGCCCAGGGCTGAGGAGTTGGGGGCTACAGGGCCTGTGTGTCACCGCTCGTGGATATAATCTTCTGGGGTGATGAAAATGCTCTAGAATTAGATTGTGGGATGGGTGTACAATCCTAAGAATACACTAAAAAATCACTGTACACTTTAAATGGGTGATTCATATGGCATGTGAATTATACCTCAATAAAGCTGTTTAAACAATTACTCGAAAGGGCAGGCAGAAGGGTGCTTAGGCTAAATGGTGTCTATTTTCTTTCTGGCTACAAAGTCATAAGCACCTAGAAGGCTGCTGGTCCCAGATGGTCCTGGGATAGTTCTGAACAGCAACGGGACCCCCAGAGCAGACCCAGGCGTAGGCCAGAGAGAATGGCTGGACCAAATTCTACAGGGGGCGGGGGTCTGGCCCCCCGCAGGCCCATCATGGGGCGATCAAGCTCACTCACCAAGCATGGCGCTGATGAGCCTGTCGGGACGGGCCCGGGCAGATGTGGAACAGAGAGTGTTGAAATACAGCCCAGAGCCCTCCCGGATGGGGCTGAGCATCGGGGGCGGTGTGTAGGGAGGTCACTGGGACAGTCCCTTCAGGAGGTGGTCCATCAGGAACACGGGCGAGCGCAGGCAGCTCTGGCGGCATCCTCCCGGGCCCGGCTCCCCAGACATGGAGGGCGGAGGAGGGATGAGCAGTGCCTCGGGCCGTGGGAGCTTCTTCCGCTTCCTGTGTTGGCTGCTCTCCTTGCTGTCTCTCTCTTCCCCGTCCTTCTCCTGTCCCTGGAGAAGAAGAGACTTCAGAACCACGGGGGTCACCTGAGGCCACCGGCCCCAAAGCTCAGACCTCAAGATGGCCTGAGAGTGGGAAAGGGTACTGACCAGCCAAATGCACACCCAGCATGGCCATGCCCAGAGTCCTCAGCGCAGGAAGCCGGGCAGGGCCACCACGCCTGAGCCAGACTCCAGACCCTAAGCCGGGCGACATTTGACGCCGGGGCCTTCTCAGGCACCCACCCCCACCCCAAGGAGAGGCCCTCACTCAGACCATTTTGGAAACTCATATCCGTTGTTAAAGTGACTGGCACTTAAAGTGTGGGGGCCAGACGGATGCAACAGCATGACAAAAGGAAAACCTGTTGCCCTCAAAATGACAGCAGCTCCTGGGAGACAAACAGTGGGCTCCATGCACCCCGTACCCGAGTCCAGCATGGACTTCTCCAGGTGGGGTCTTCCAGCACAGGCTGAAGAGACGACGGCTTGAGCTTGCTACACTCTCTCTTACCTCCACGCAATCTCCCCTCCTCTCTGCCCATCTTACCCCTCCTCATCCTCCGGCTCTCAGCTGCAACGCCCCCTTCCTCAGGCAGGGTCTCTGGTGCCCTTGGGGCTCCCACAGCTCCCTCTCCCAGCCCGGCCCGTTCTGGGTCGTCAGTGTCCGGGGATGGGTCTATCTACTCCGCTGGGCTGGGAGCCCCAGGAGACGGGGGCAGGCCTGTTGTGGTCGCTGCAGTGTCCCCAGCCCTGCCCAGCACAGGGCCAGACACAAAGGAAGTTCACTGGAGGTTGAATGGATGAATGAACACGCAAATCAAGCTCTTCTGGAGTCAGGATTTGGGGGCTTTTCTCACAGCTCCCACTGGCAGCTGGAAAGCAGCTGGAAGGAAGTGCACCCACCTTGCTCCCCAGGGGATGGTTCGCTGGAGCCACTGGCACCGAAACAGGGACCACCAAAGGGGCGGCGGTCATGTTGTCCAAGGACTTCCTGCCTCCCGGGGAACTCTGCCTGTGCCCTTCTGGCCTCAGCACCTGTCTTTGTGGCTTGCAAAACTCCATGCCACACACCTACACACAGAGAAGAGCCAGCCCTATAAGAGACACAGTACGTAGGGAGCAAGGGGCCCCTCCAGAGCAGCACAGCCCTGACTCCCGGCCCCCAGCCAGGCTCCCTGCAGGAGGACGGCTCCATCCTGAGATGAATGGCAGCTTCGCGCCCCTTCACCTGCGGCTCCTGCTTCCCTCGAGGTGACGGCCACTGGTCGCTGTGAAAACACATGTGGCTGCTCAGCCCTCTCTCTGTATAAAACATCTGGCTGCAATTCTTGCAGACGTAAGTGCTCCTTGGCTCTGCCCAGTCTGTGGGACCACCACTGTGCTGGTTCCTGTGGGGAAGAAAGGGAGAATGGGACTCCGTCCCCAAACACTGATCCTCTGACAGACAGCTTTGGACGAACCCTAAAGAAATGGACATGATGCCCCCGATTCTCCGTGGCCTGGTGCTCACCCCTTCAGGAGTGAAGCATCCAGAGCTCGCTCACCCAGGGCCAGCACATCAAAGCCACCAGAGTTCTCCCGAGGGGCTTCTGAACTTACCAGCCACCCGCCATGTTCTCCTCCTTCATCGGGTGGGGGACCCGGTAGATATTTCCACCCTGAAGACGAAAATACATCTGAGCCAACATATCAGAAATGAGATGCAAGAGTGAAAACTATAAGACTTGGAAGAAAACACAGGTATAATTCTTGGTGACCCTGGAGTAAGCAGTGGTTTCTTGGATGACTCCAAAACCAAACAAAAGACAGACGTATTGGACTTCATCAAAACTTACAACTTCTGTGCTTCAAAGGACATCATCAAGAAGTGAAAAGACAGAATAAGAGAAAAAAGTTGCAAATCATGTATCTCATAAGGGACTATGTATATTTCTGTATCAGTGATACATAATGAACTCTCACAGCTCAAAAATAAAATCACAACCCAATTTAAAAATGGGCAAAGGGTCTGAATAGACACTTACCCAAAGAGGATATACAAATGGCCATTAAAAGATGCTCAGGATTATTAGCCATCGGGGAAATGCAAATTAAACTATAATGAGATTATCATTTCCCACCCACTAAGGTGAACCAACTGGACAAGAACAAGTGTTGGTGAGGATGCAGAGAAACTGCAGGCCTCATACACTCTGGGTAGGGATATAAAACAGCACAGCTTTTTGGGAAAGTCTGGCACTTCCTCCAATAGAATTACCCTAGAGCCCAGCAATTCCCCTCCAAGGTATTTCCCAAGAGAAATGAAAACATATGTCTAAACAATAATCTGTCCACAAATGTTCATAGCACCGTTATCACAATGGCCAAGAAGGGAAAACAACCCAAATATCTATCATCTGATGAATGGATAAATAAAATGTGGTGTTTCCATACAATGCACAAGTTACCAGCGATAAAAAGGAGTGAAGTTCTGACCCGTGCTACAGCACAGAGGAACTCTGAGAACATCAGGTTAAGTGAAAGAAGCAAAAGACACAAAAGGCCACGCAGCGTTAGGATTCCCGTCACATGAAGTGTCCAGAATAGGCAAATCCATGGAGACAGAAAGTAGATGCATGGTTGCCAGGGGCTGGGAGGGATGGAGAGATTGCGGGTGACAACCAACGGTGTGGGGTTTCTTTTTGCGGTGATGAAAGTGTATTGGCAAAGAGTGGCGACGCGAGCACGACCTCGTAAACAAACTAAAAACTACTGGATGGTGCACTTCAAGATGGCGAATTAGATGGCACGTGAATATTAAAGCTGTGGGAAAAAAAAAAAGAGGAGGAGGTAGCTGTGGTGCGACAGGAAGGATGCTGGACCTCGGAACATCACGAAGAGACGTGGCCAAGCTCTCTGCGCCCAGGACCTCGTGGGCACGATGTGGGAGGACCCAAGCTGCTCCAAAAGGGCGGACCAGTGCCAGGCCTGCAGTAGGGGCCAAGTCGGACTTGTGGACCTGTGATTCACAACCAGAATAGACACAGCATTTCACGTACAAATATCAAGGGTAAAGGAGCTCTGCCTTTACATTCTCTGAAGAAGTGAAGGAGGCAAATCCAAAAGGAAGCGAAAGGCAGAAAGAAAGCAAATAGAAAAAGCTTAGTGAAGAAACATGATGCAAAGTGTCTCTGACAACTCTAAAGCCCTGTTCTGTTGTGTGTGTGTGTGTTGCAGGGTGGAGGGTGATGGGAGGAACCATCCCTTCTCTGGAACTTCATTCGCCCCTCTGTAAACAAACTGCATCTGAGGATTTGCTGAGGTTAAATACAGTGCCTGGACAAGTCAGAAACACGGACACAGGTAAGGACGAGACTCTGCCCCCCGCATGGTCAGGTCCCGTGAGAGGGCCCTGGTACCTGGATCCTGTTGAGTATCATCAGCTTGGACTTGGAGTCCCAGGGGGGATCCGCTGGAGGCCCGGCCAACGACGAGAAGGAGGCCATGGCTACCTGGCTTGGAGAAGCTGCACAGCAAATATCCACTTTCACTTTCTCCTTCCGGAAGTGCTGGACCCCGGAGTTGCCAGAGAAGAGCCTGTAGCCTCCGCCCCAGGAGCAGGCCGGGCCCTCTCCACCTTTTGTGGCCCCGGAAGCCGTGCCATTCTCAGCCTGGGCCTGCTTCCCTGGGAGGTGGGCTCTGGATGGCTCCTCCCCTCCTAACTGGGTCTGATGCAGGCCCCGAGGGAGAAGATGTCCCTAGGTCCAAGGTCCCTTTCGAGGATCGCAACTGCTTGGCCAGAGAGGAGATGTCTGGGTTTCCAGGAGGGTCCAGGGACGCCGCCGTGGGGGCAGGTGGAGCAGCAGCCACTTTTGGTCTTCCCTTTGGGTCCTGGCTCACGCTGCTGGGGGAGGGCTCTGTGGGTAAAGCGGGTGTGGATTTTCTCCTGCGGGCTAGGGACCCCTCTGGATCAGGGTTCACGGGGCCAGCATGGAGAGAGGCAACAGTGGGTGCCACAGGTGGGGGTTGCTGTGGCCACGGCCCCTGCAGTGACTTCAGGGCAACTTGCTTGCCGTCGGGTGTGGGAAGCTGGGAGGAGGCGGCGGCCACCTGGGTGTGGGAGAAGATCTGCTGGGACTTGGTGATCATCTGGAACACCTGCATCTGCTCGTGGCTCACCAGAGACTCCTGAGCCTTCAGGACCAGCTGCTGGAAGAGCGGTGTGGCATCCGACGGGAGGCCGCTGGACTTCTAGCCGTCCTGGGGGCCAGGCTCACCAGGGTTCTGCCGCGAGAAGGAGTCGCAGTCGAACTTGCTCTTCTTGGAAGCCCAGGAGTCGTCTTCCCCGCTGGTGCTGACATATCTGGGGTCGCCCGAGGCCTCCCCCTGGGCCTTCAGGAGCGTGGGAGGGAAAGACGGCGTGTCCTCCAGACCGGTGCACTGGCTGGGTGAGGGCTCCCCAGCAGGGGAGTCGCTGCTGAGCCCGGGGCCCGGCTCGGAGCCCTCCCGGGACGGCACTGCAGAGGGCTTGTGGACGACAAACATACTGTTTCCTTTGCTCTTAGGGCAGCCCGACAGGTTTCAGAGCCACTGGAAACTGTGGCTTGATGGCTGGGAACTGGCGGGGACAGTCTGGCCATGGAACAGAGGCAGGCAGGCGGGCAGGGAGCGCCCTCGGGCCAGCCCTCCAGGGATGACGGGGGCTGGAGCAGCGGCAGCTCCGGCTCGGCTGGGTCGGGGCCGCTGTTCTCCGCTGCCCGTGAGTGGACGGCTGTGAACACGTCCGTGCCCGGCTCCTTCCGTGGGGGCCGGGGATCCTCGGGAACACCTCAGTGCCCAGGGCTCCTGGGGCCGCCGGGGTGCTGGCTGGGCCGCAGGAGGAGGACCCTGACGAGGGCAGGGAGGAACAGGCCGTGATCCTCCCTTCGCCGCTGTCTGAAGGCCCTCCCAGGGCTGGCCCGGGAGAAGGGATCTTCTGGCAGATGCTGCTGCTCACGATACAGCGCAGGAGGTCTCGGTTGGACAAGAGGGAGATGGGGGATGGGGCTTCCGGGGGCACCAGGGACCACAGGCTCGCGGGTGCGGGCTGGCAGGCCACCTCGTGCACACGGGGTGAGTTCCCGCAGGGCTCCTCCTCCGGAGGGACCTCCTTGAGGATGCACAGGCCGTGCTGGACCTCGTAGTGCTGGCGCACGGAGCGGTAGTCGCTGTAGCTCTTGCTGCAGCCCTGCTCAATGCACACAAAGGGCTTGGACTTCTGGTGGGTGAGCGTGTGCCCAGTCCTGGAATCACATGAGGAGAAAGTTAGTGGGTGTCTCGGCGTGGGTCACTAACTGCAGGAACCCAGGCGTGTCCCCAGGGGGCGGCAGCATCGCAACTCAGAAACTGTGCTCAGACCCTATGAGGAAAGACCCCTGCTATGGCCAAAGCCCTCTGGAAGGGGGAGCTCTTGCCCTCACCCCTAAGCAAACCCCTAATCTGAGATTAAAAACATCAGTGGGAGTCAAGTCAGAGTTCCCCAAAGTGGGTTCCTAAGGAACACCAGGCTCCAGAGTTGCTCCCTGAGGACTTGGGCTCAGCTGGCAAATAAGTTTGGGAAAAACACTCTTTACTTCTTGGAGGTTCCTAGGAGCAAACTGAAAAGCCACAGAGCAGATAACGAGAGATCTGTTGAACTTTCCATGTCTCTCAAACTTATTTGCCCACAAAACCATGCTTTTAAAATAGACCCTTTTAGCATCCCCGAGAAGCAGAGAACCAGAGTTCTGAGAACAAACTTAAGGAAACGCTAACTTGGGGATGATCCTTCCTTCAACAAAGGAGTCTTTGCCTTCCCACAGGAGTCCTCTAGACAGCGACCTGGGAGCCCCACAGCAACAACAACAAAAAGCCAAATGCGCCTATAATGTCTGCAAATATAAAAGAATGCAAGTATGTAGTATATTTACATCATACGTATACCTGCATTAATATATTATAAATATAAACAAATGGGTAAATCACCCTCTGGGTTCCCAACAATCCTACCCCGGATGGTTCTAATCAATTGGACCCAGTAAATAATGAAACCCTTTCCCAAACGTGGACCCTTGGCCTCCATCTGAGGGAAGCAGCAGAGAGGGCATCCGGAGACCCACTTTCTAGCCCTAACTGTTACCAGCTTGTGACAGGAGTAAATCATTTCCCATCCTTAATGGCGAGAGGGGAGAGGATACAATGAAAGCGGGATTCATCGAAGCCTCAGTAAAGGCTGGGCGAGCTGTAAACATGCAAGGGATCGTCCTCTCCCACTTACGAGTCTCTCAGTTTGAAAGTCTGTCTCTTCTCCCTCGGCAGCAAGAAAAGCTTATCATTTCTAAGACATGAAGAACAAACGGAATTCTGCTCCTCTTACACTGAGCTTGCTTTTTAAAGTCAAATTTTGAAAAAAAATCGAGTTAATAAAAGGGGGAATTGAAACAGGAAAAAAGAGAGTGAACACTGCATTGCCATGTTCTAGAAACAGGCATTTCAGAACCCCTCACGCCCTGGTGTTATCCCAACATATATTCCTCATGGAGTGCATATCTGTTCTGCTCAGACACCTACCAGGGACTCTGAAACTTTCTCTACGCAGTTAGCCCAACTCCCTCCATGACAAAATTGCCTCTGGAGTGTGTTTTTAAAGCACATGGGTCCCGTCTGCAAATCGCAGCGGCGCTCTCCTCACTGGAGTGAATCTGGAGGCTGGGGAGGGCGGGCTGTCCGGGGCAGTGTAGGCCCTGCCCCCCGCCCCCACCAAACACTGGCCGTGGGAGGAGCACAGGTCGCACACACCTGGGACACCCGACGGTGCGGGGCGGTGCAGGTGGATGGGAGGGGATGCAAAAGAACCGGGAACACGCCCAGCCCCCAGCAGCCCCCTGAACAGACATCCCGACCAGACTCCTACATACAGGTGGTCCTGACGCTTAAAGGCCTTGCTGCAGATTTTGCACACGTGTCTCCTCTCCTGGCTGTGCGTCAGGCAGTGCTTGCTGAGAGGACTGGCGCTGCTGAACACCTTCCCGCAGAGGCTGCGGTCCAGGAGTGGGTTCTGAGGGGACCTGTGCTGCCGCTTTCCTCTCCTTGTGCTCCCAGACGTGGCCCTGCCTCCTTCGTTAGCCTCTTTGGGCACCTTGAGCACGCCTAGCCCCAGGTCTAGACAGAGGGAGAAAGCACAGGTTATGACATCCGGGGACATCGGAGCCCGGGCCGAAGCACTCTACCACCCTCAGACCAACTTCAGCAGCTGAGTCCAACTCAGGGAGTTGGCCGAGAACCCCAACTTCAGCAGCTTCACTCGCAGAGAAGACCAGGCTTAGCACCAGGTGAGGGGGAGAAGGGACCCTGGTCAAGCCACACCTCCAGGGCGGCACCCAATCTTGAAGCCACACTTGGGGGGTAAGGGAGGGGACAGCAACAGTCTGAGAGCTTCCAGGACAGAGTGACTCGACAGGCAGGACTTCATGACGGTAACATCAACAGCACACTTGCAAGTGCAATCCAGAAATGCACAATGCAAAATCTTAGAAAAGTTTAAGTCCTTTCTCCCAGCCAATTCCACTCTGGTTTTTTAATTAAGGAAATTAAGGCCGATCTGTACAAATTAACGGAGATCTTGCAGTGAACTGCAAGCGAGTTAACTGCAGCATTGTTTTTCCTGGTGAAATGTGAGAAACCACCTAATAACTGACACGAGGGCAGGTGGGTGACTGCATTCTGGTCTCAATGGTCTATGGCGCAGGCATTTCAGATACAACTGTAGGAGAATATCCATTGACGTGAAAGGATGTTCATGCTGTACCACTAAGTGCCGTGCCACTAACAAGAGGATTGTTGAAAAACGGAATGACCTAGTCTTTAAAAGGGAAAAATAAATTTGAATAGAAACAAACAGAATGGGATTGATTGGTAGCATCATGGATCAACTTAATTTTCCTTTCCCTATATATCTGAATTTTCCATGTTTCTCTACTCCTTGGGTAAATGAGTAGTTTTTTTTTATAATTTCATTTTTGATTTTTTTTCTTTGACCCATGAGTTATTTTAGAAGAGTGTTCTTTAGTTTCCAAATACTTGAAGACTTTTTTCTCTTATTTCTTTTACTTATTTCTTTATTTTTGGCTGCATTGGGTCTTCATTGCTGTGCGTGGGCTTTCTCTAGTTGCGGCGAGTGGGGGCTACTCTTCGTTGCAGTGCGCGGGCTTCTCGTTGCAGTGGCTTCTCTTGTTGCAGAGCATGGGCTCTAGGCGTGCGGGCTTCAGTAGTTGTGGCTTGCGGGCGCTAGAGCGCAGGCTCACTAGTGGCGCATGGGCTTAGTTGCTCCGCGGCATGTGGGATCTTCCCGGACCAGGGCTCGAACCCGTGTCCCCTGCATTGGCAGGCAATTCTTAACCACTGTGCCACCAGGTTTTGATCCATCGCCTGGTCAAGTATCAGTGGGTTTTCCATGCCCTTGGCATAATTATTACTTGTGGAATATTTGCTCTCAAATGCATGTATAGATTACACACTCGTGTCCTGGATTGCCATCCCGGAAAGCATTTAAGAAACATCAGGTTCGGGACTTCCTTGGTGGTGCAGTGGTTGGGAGTCTGCCTGCCGATGCAGGGCCCTGGTCTGGGAAGATCCCACATGTCGCAGAGCAACTAGGCCCGTGAGCCACAACTACGGAGCCTGGGCGTCTGGAGCTTGTGCTCCGCAACGAGAGGCCGTGACGGTGAGAGGTCCGCGCACCGCGATGAAGAGTGGCCCCCGCTCGCCGCAACTAAAGAAAGCAATCGCACAGAAACGAAGGCCCAACACAGCAAAACAACAACAACAAGAAAAAGTTAAAGGGCATTAAAAACAAACCAACCAGATATATGTGGGTAGGCATTTTCCATCCCAGTTACAGAATGAGAAAACTGAGACTCAAACAGGGAAAATGACTTGCCCAAGGTGGCAAAGGAAGGAAGAAGAGCCAGGCTGTAGATTCTGGTTCATCTGATGCCAGAGTCCTTTCCCCAACCACAGTGCCCGCACCGCTTCCAACTCAACTTCCTCCTCTGCTCCTCCTCCCTCCCCGTCTTTTCAGATGGACTGAACTGAAACCTGGCCCTTCTGTGAAGCCTCCTGACACCAGCGTTTGCCCTGCTCCCCTAGCCAGTCCCTCCGAAGGCAGCACACAGTTACAGACACAATCACGCCTTTAAGCCATCAATCCTCTGAGGTGTCCCTCTTCCTCATCTCAGTTATTAATAGCATCTACTCAGTTGCTCAAACCCCAGCCTGCCCTGCCAACCTCCATCTGTCCTTTTCCTTACCAGCTCTCCCTGTGATGTGTGACCCGTCAGCATGTCTGAATCTACTTCTAACATGATCCCTAATCCTTGCGCTTCTGGCCTCTTCACTGCTACTCCAGCCCAGGCCACCATCTCCGCTGAGAGCCTTCCAGCTACTCTCCAGGATTCCCGTCTTGCCGCCCACGGCACCCTCACAGCAGCTAGAGCTTTGCACAGCCTCCCCTGGTTCCCGTGGCAGAGTCTGTGCTTTGCCGCACCGTGGCCTGGAAGTGGGTCTCAGCCTCAGCAGCCTCCTCAGTGTGGCTTCCCACCCCCGCGCCATCCACCTGCCAGCGTCTGCCACTCCCTGTCACTCCCTCGGACTTGGCCCCCTGCTGTACTTTCCTCATGTCGCTTTGTGGTGGACACAAGGTCTGACTCCCCAGTGGCTGTTTCTGCTTCCTCTTCTTTTCCTGGCAAATGGGATTCCAGTTTGGATCGGGTGACAAGAAATTTGAGGGAACACACTGGTTCTCCCCAGTCCTGGAACTGGGGAGAACCAGGGGGGAACACAACTTACGGTTCTGCCCTGGAGACAAATCTTGAGGGTCCGGGATAACGGTGGCCACTTCCCTTTCCACGGCCACGGATCAGTTTAGAAAGAGCACGGGCTACAGTTCTGGCCGAGGAGACGTGAGGGGCGTTCTGTTGGGCGCTGCTACAAGCTTTCCTCACTTTTAAAAAGGGCAACAAGGAAGGGAGGGAGCTGCTCTCTGCCCTGCACCCTCCGAAGGTTTGGGTGCTCCGCGTACAAGAGGGGATTCTTGCTGCTGCTGCTGCAGCCGACTTGCAGACGCTGGCCACTGCTGGCAGGCCTTGACTTCACCGTGGAGCCACTGGCACCACCACGTGTCCTGAGAGCTTAAACCTACGCCGACTCCTCTGTTATTACGGCCCGAAGCATACGCACTATAGATATCTAAACTCACCTTTTTGCTGCTTTATCACTCCTACCTTCCCGCTCCTAAAATGTAAGCTCTGTGAGGGGAGGGGCCTGTCCCTCCATCACTATGTCCCCATCACGTGGACTGGGCATTGTCTGGCACAGCTACAGCAGGTGCTTGATGAATGCTGGCTGCATTCATGCATGAGGGTCCTCCAGGGCAGGGACTCAGTCACTGTGGCTTCTGGGAGCGGCAGGGGCTCAAAAGCCTTCGCTGGATCAACAGGCAGGGAAGCCAGAAGACAGCTTCTTAAGAAACAAATTTAATACTATATACAAGGGAAAACGTACAGAAACAACAAAGGAGACGCAACAGGGCTGGAGGTGCCCATCCCAACTAGCTGCCCACGCAGAGGGCCGATGCCAGCCCCTAGCTCGCCCTCCTCCTCCTACAGTTGGAAGGGCTCCACGGGCCACCTTGCCCTGGCGGTGGGATCCACGTGGTCCTGAAGCCGGTGCCACTTCATGTGGGCATTCCGACCCTTGATCTTGCCAAACACCCTGAGGAGGCACCAGAGGACACAGGGGTCAGAGCAGGGGGAGGCGGGTAGCCCTGAGGGGGGCACCCCAGAGGGCTGAGGGCAGGCAGTGTGGGAGCATCCAGGGAAAGGGCGGTACCTCTCACACTCCCGGCAGGGAAAGAAGCCCTGGCCCTTGCTGCTCCCCGGCAGCTCAGGGGTCCGCTTCGAGCCGGTGTTTGGGCTGGAGTTGGGGATGGACTCCCTCCTGTAACTCTCAGTAGTCCTCGGTAATTCGGGGGTTGGACGGTGGCTGGGTTTCCTCCGAGGGCTACGAGTGACCTGCACAGGGGGCAGAGGTGATGAAAGGGTGCTGACCGCCCCGCCGCCCTTCTAAGGGAGAAGCAGGTGTCCAGAGCGTCCAGACGTCGCGGGGTGCACCCCCCCACCGCCAGCCAGCTTGGATGGGCACCGGGCATCCAGATCCGTGCTGAACTCCTGAAGCCCTATCCCGAGACCCTCTACCTTCGCTTCTGTCCTGTCTGCTTCACCCAGCTCTCTCTTGACCCTCTTTTCCGGCACTGGGGCTCGGCCGCAGTCAAACTTGTTCATTTTCTTCTGCATGTAGTAGAACTCGACACACTGGGCTACTGTTTTTGTCTGGACCTAGTGGAGGAAGACAGAAACCGGCTAAGGACAGTGCCTCAGGAGTAGCAGTGAGTATGGCCTTGACGCCCTAAATCCCCTCCCCATGGGGCCAGCCGCCACTTTTTGAAAGCCCTCCTGAAACGTTTCTCCCCTACGGCTTGGTATGCTCCACTGCTACGGGGGACAGAGAATCACAAAGTCCTCCTGGGGATGAAGGAGTTCAGAGAGAAGCCACCAGAGTCAACACCATCTAAGCTCTGCACGCTCTGAGCAACAAGGCTGGCCCAAGAAGGCTTCTCTCCAGGAAAACGCACACACGGTACACACGAGGACGCTCACTGTGACATCATGTGGAGCCACATGTCTACCGACTGGGACTAATTAAACCAGAGTGTCCTTACGTGGTGGATACCTCATAGCCTTATGTGACAGCTAGGCAGAGCCCTCCAAAAAACTGAAGAGGAAGGAATACTTCCCAACTCAGTCCGTAAGTTCAACATTTCTCTGATACCAAAGCCAGACAAAGATATTACAAGGAAAGAAGCCTACAGACCAATGTCCCTCATGAACATAGATGAAAATTTTTAAACAAAACTTTAACGAACAGAATCCAACAATATATATATGTGTATATATATATACGTGTATATATGTGTGTGTATATATATATATATATATATATATATGTATGTATATATGTATATATATATATAAAGGACAATATACCATGACTAAGTGGAGCTCATCCCAGAAACGTGAGGTTGGTTTAACAATCGAAAATCAATGTAATTCATCATATTAAACTTAAAAAAGAGAAATCATATGAGCATCTTGATAGGTGCAGAAAAAGCATTTGATACAATCCAATGTCCATTCCTGATGGAAACTCTCAGCACAATAGGAATAGAAGGAACTTCTCTTCAACCTGATAAATGAGACCTACAAAATCCCTACAGCTAACGGTGGAGTGGTTTCCCCTCAAATATCATGAACAACACAAGGATTTCCACTCTCACCACTTCTACTCAATACTGTACTGGTGGTTCTAGAGTGCAAAAAGGCAAGAAAAAAAGTAAAGGCATCCAGGTTGGAAAGGAAGAAAGAAAAGTGTCTTTATTTGCAGATGATGTGACGGTCTATGTAGAAAATTCAGTGGAATCCACAAAAAAGTTACCAAAACTAGTAAGTTAGTTTGGCAACATTTCAGAACACAAGATCCATATAAAAATCAATTTTATTTCTATACATACTAGCAACAAACCATTGGAAACTGAAATAAAAAAGAACTCTATAACATCATAAAAAACACAAGTACTGGGCTTCCCTGGTGGCGCAGTGGTTGAGAGTCCGCCTGCCGATGCAAGGGACACGAGTTCGTGCAATGGTCCTGGAGGGATCCCACGTGCCATGGAGCGGTGGGGCCCGTGAGCCATGGCCGCTGGGACTGCGCGTCCGGAGCCTGTGCTCCGCGGCGGGAGAGGCCACAGTGGTGAGAGGCCCGCATACCGCAAAAAAACAACAACAACAAAAAAAAACAAAACAGAAAAAAACCAAGCGCTTAGGAATAAATCTGACAGAAAGTATGCAACAACTGTACACTAAAAGCTTCAAAACATTGCTGAAAAATTAAAGATTGAAATAGAGAGATATACCCTGTTCACGAGTCAGAAGACTCAATATTGTTAAGGTAACAACTCTCCCCAGTTGACGTAACGAGTCAAAAACAGTACCAATCAAGTTCCTAGCAGAAATTTTTATTTTGAAATTGTCAAGTTATTTCTAAAATTCATAGGGAATTAAAAAGGATGTAGAATACAAAAAATAACTTTGAAAAAGAATAACAAAGTTGAAGGACTAACATTTTCTAATTTCAAGACTTAGAATAAAGCTACAGTAATAAAGACAGTATGGGAATAGCTTAATAAAAGACAAACAGATCAATGGAACAATACAGGGTCCAGAAGTAGATGCATATATATATGGCCAACTGATATTTAACAAAGGTACAAAAGCAGCTGAGTGGAGAAAGTATGGTCTTTCCAACAAAAGGTATTGGAATAAATATCCATATGCAAAAATGAACTCACCTCGCACCCCATACAAAAATAAACTTAAAATGGATCATAAATCTAGAAATAAAACCTAAAACTATAAAACCTCCAGAAGAAAACATAGGGGAAAATCTTTGTGACTTTGGGTTAGGCAAAGATTTCTTAGATACAACGCGAAAAGCACAGTCTATAAAAGAGAAACTAGTAAGTTAGGCTTAAGCAAAATTTAAAACTTTTCTTCAAAAGACACTGTTAGAAGACTGACAAATGGCATATTGGGAGAAAATATTTCCAAAGCATATATCTGGATAAAGGACTGGTGTTCAGATCAAAATAAGAACTCCTACAGCTCAATAAAAACACAGACACTCCAATAAAAACAGAGGCAAAAGATATGAACAGACAGCTCACCAGAGAAGGTGCACAGAGAGCAAAAAAACACAAAGATGCTCAGCATCATTAGTCATTAGGAAAATGGAGTCAGATGCGACTGTACACTCATTAGAATGGCTAAAATTAAAGAGACTTAGCATACCAAGTGTCGACGAGGGTGTGGAGCAACTGGACCTTTCATAACCTGCTGGTGGGAATGGGAAGTGGTAGAGCCACTTTGGAAAACAGTTTGGCAGTTTCTTAAAAAGTTCAACATACATCTACTATAAATTACCCTCATTCCCCTCCTAGGTATTTATAATCCCAACCCCGTGTCCGCAAAAAAAAAAAAAAAAAACCCAGTACATGTCCGTACAAAGACTTGTATGTAAATGTGCAGAGCAGCTTTATCTGTAGTCATCAGTAACTGGAAACCACCAACAGGTGGATGATTAAATGAACGGTGGTCCGTCCACACAGTGGTATACTCCTCAACAGTAAAGGGATGAACTATGGGTACACACGACAACATGGATGAATCTCAAAATCATTAGGTTGAGTGTAAGAAGCCAGACAAAGCAGATCACGTGCTGTATGATTATTCCATTTATATAAACCTCTAGAAAATGCAAACTAATTTAGAGTGACAGAAAGTAGACAAGAGTTGACTAGGGACCCGGGTGGCAGGAAGGAAGGGTTGCAAAGGGGCAGGAGGGAACTTTTGGGGGTGAAGGATACTCTCATTATCTCGATCATCGTGGTGGTCTTACAAGTGTATAACTATGTCAAAAACATTAAATCTCACACTTCGATTATGTGCAATTTTGCGTACATCAAGTTAAAAAAAAGAGCAAACTAATCAGCAGGATATTAAGTATATGATGTCATCCTTTTTTGAGAAAGTGCATATAGGTGTGTAAAATCCGTATGGGCAATAAATACCTGTCAGGTTATCAAATCAGAAGTAGGATTGTGGGGAGGGGTCTGGAGGGCTTTATTTTGAACATGGGATTCATTTCTCTACCGTTTCAGGTTGTTCCAAGCAATGGCATTGTAGTTGTCAACTGTTCACAGCATGAGCAGAGTATCGCCCCTGAAAGGCCCTGCAGTTCTAGCGCCTCGGCCGTGTGAAGGAGCCTTGTCTACACCAGCCTGCCATGTTCGCCTTACCATCTTGTGTATCAAGTAGAAGTCCTTCTTGTAGGCACGGAACGCCTTCTTAAAGAGCCTCTTCTCCATGGAGGTCCAGATGTCCGAACCTATTGGAGAAACAGCCAAGAGGAGGAAGGATGTTTCTCCTTCTGGGACCACAGCCACGGCTGAAGTGCAGACTCCCCTCCTTTTTCAGGCCACCGAGCGCCACTTATATGCCAAGATTTCTGCTAAGCCCCTTACTTGCTTTATCTCACACAATCCTCACAAAAACCTTAGCAGGTAGGGGCAATTACCATCCCCACTTGACAGGTGCAGCAACTTGAGGCTTCCTCTGGTTAAGAGACTTGCCAAGGGCAGGCGTGGGCCCCTGGTTGCCTGACTCCAAGGCTGGAGTGCTCAACTGGGAAACCTGAGCCCACCCCAACCTGGCACCCCCCTTCTGGCCAGGAAGAGCCCACGAGGGAACCAGTGGAAAGGGGAAGGTTGGATCCAACTAGAGAACAGCACCCACTGAGTCCCCCAGAGAGGACGGGCCCTTCTGGGAGGGCAGGTGCAGGCCCCAAGAGAACTCCGGGAGGCACGTGCAGAGCTTGCCATGGAAAGTGACTGGCTCGCAGGGGCCTCAGCCAGGCCAAAACCACGCGGGCAGCCACGCTCGTTACCTGTGTAGTGATAGTTGGCGAGAGGGTGAGTCCGTGGCTTCTGGGGTCCTCTCAGTAACAGGGTCTCCAGGGCAACCTGGAACGAGAGGTGTGGTGGGCAACTCTCTGAGGGAGGGAAGGTGAGGTAGAGGCCCACCTTCATTCTTTCATCCAATCAGAAAATATGTGCAGCCCTCCCTAAAGCCACCCCTACCCCAGGGCGACTCAAAGTGTGGTCGGTCTGTGGACTGGCCACCAGCTGTGAACCACTTGGGACACATTGCCTACAGCACTAAGCGGACTGTTGAGTGCAGCTGACGTTACCTTTTTCATAGCAAGATTTACTTGATGACGAAACAGTGTGTGGACTTATTCTGGCACAAGCTCCTTATTTCTTCAGGGAGCAGCATTTGGAGTGGCACTGCCCCCGCCCTACCCCATGTTATGGTCCTCATAGCACTAATCATTATCTATCACTTGTAAAAAATGTATTTCATGTGTTCACTCTCCTAAAATGTAAGCCCTGCAAAGAGAGGGCATTTGTCTTGCTCAACAGCGTAACCCCGGTCAGGACTCGCTATGCAGTTTGCAGGACCCAGCGCAAAATGGAAACACGGGGCCCTGTGCTCAGAAACTATTAAGAATTTCAAGATGGTGGCAGCAGAGCATTAAACCAAGAATGGGCCCCTGAGCTGGCCCCAGCCTGATACCGTGACATCACCAGGTATCAGGAGGACCCAGTAAATGTGTGCTGATTACTCTGCTGAGCACCCACCACGTGCCAGCCACTGCCTCTCAGCTTGAGAAAAAGCACCATGTAGCCCTGACTCTTGGGTCTCCAACTCGGGTGACGTGACTTCCTCTCCCACTACACACAGTTGGACTTCTTCATTTTCTAAACTTCAGGATTGTGAGGAGGGTCCTTGGAGGAGGCAGAGGCATTTCTGTTGCATCTGAGGTTTGCATACACCATTTTTAATCCAAAAGTTAATGTTCAGTAAATAAACCAGATGAATGCAGGCCCTGAGTTGGTTCTGCTAGGCACCGCCTCCCCAGTGCCGCGCTGAGATGAGGTAACGCTGGAGGAACCCTGGTGCTCTGCTGTCACCCCAGAGAAATAACTGATTGAGCCCGTATGTGTGCATTTCCCCTACGTTCCAAAGGACACCACCAGTCCCAAAGCGACCAGGGAGAAGGGTGGGTGGCCAGCCTTTGGTTCTCGTGAGCTGCAAAGCCCCAAGTAGAAGGCACGTGTCTTGCGCCTAGAGCCCCTGGCCCTAAGAGACCAGGGAGCTTCCCACAGCTCCTCTGAGCCCCCGCCTCGCCTGCACCGCACCTGGATGTTGCCCTGGGCTTCATGCAGGCAGTGCAGAGCGAGCTCCAGGTTGGTGCCCCCGCCCGGCATCACGCTGGAGCAGGCCACGTTGCAGAGCTCGGTCACTGTTTCCAGCAGGCAGCCCGGCAGCGAGAAGGAGAGGAGACACAGAGGGTCAGCAAGTGCCAGAGAGGAAACCTCCCCAACAGCACAGATGGGGTGGGGGGCTCCTGTCACCATCTCCCTCACCTCTCTGTTACAAGCAGGCTGAGGGAAGGGAGCGACAAGGAGGATGGGCAGAAACCCTGCTCCTGGCACCCGCTCTGGATGGCCTGGCCAGCTACTGGGTGAGAGGAGAGGTGGGGCAAGGGACTGCAGCACAGCAAAGCAGTCCTGCGCTGAAGGCCAGCTCTGCCCACCCCACCCCCGCCTGGGGATCACTGCTTCTTGGTCAAGGTGAGAACTGGGAGGAGAAACCCCTTGGACATGGAGGAGGGCTCTCGGGAACCTGGCCCCAAAGTCTCAGTCACCCCTATCCTGCGTCTTCGGGTTGGTCATCACATCTCCCCATGGCTTCCAGACCAGAGTAGCTACATGCTCGTCACTTCCAGCCAGTGATCTGTCCTGGAGCTCTGGGATCTCAGCCTGAAACTGGCTCCCTATGTTGATGTGTCTGAAATGAGGCCACACACACGGACATAAAAGGCATATGTGTGTGACCAAGATGGGAAATACAAGAGAGATGTGTGGTGAGCCCTGCTCACCAGGGCTGTGGAACCCACCTTTTGGCCATCTCTCAGACACAGGGAGTGCTCATCAGCCCAGCAGACACGCACTGGTATTCCAGAGACCTCTTGAGGGATACACTTCCTTCCTTCCTCCAATTTGCTTTTTTGCCAGATTTCTGGCTTCAGGCGTTTGGGGTCTAGGACAGGGGAGGTATGTGCTGATACCTGGCATTCTTCTGTATCCAAGGGAACATCCAAGCTACAGAACAGTATCTCACTGCGCCATCACCAATTCTATCTAGAACCCCAGGGTGCTGGGCATTCTGTCTGCAGACATCCAACTATGGTATGTCTGGACAGAAGGAATATTGGGGAAACACCTGGAAAAATCCACCACTTCTCTCCTGGAGAGGTTCTGGGTCTAGACCTGACTTTCCCGTGATGAAGGCTCCCTTGGGAAAAACCGACACTGGAATGCAAGGAGGGTAAAAGCATCCCCACATTGCAAGGACCCTCAGGTTCTAAGTCTGTTCCAACTCACGGTTCAGTGCTGATCTTGCTGTTGTCCTTCACCACACTGATGCCAAAAGAGCCGTCCATGTGATCTGGAAAACACCCAAAGAAGAGCCTCAAGGAGACTGGCTACAACTGACCCATGAGGCCCTTTTTGCCTGCCTTTCCAGAGCAGCTAAAAGCAGGCTCTTCAAGATTGCATGGTATACACACACTACTGTATATAAAATAGATCATCAACAAGGACCTACTGTATAGCACAGGGAACTATACTCAATACTCTGTAATAACCTATATGGGAAAAGAATCTAAAAAACAATAGATATGTGATTATGTATAACAAAATCACTTTGCTGTATACCTGAAACTAACACATTGTAAATCAACTCTAATCCAATATAAAATTGAAAATTGGAAAAAAAAGATTGCATGGTATGGAGTTTCCTCAAAAATTAAAAGTAGGACTACCATATCATGCAGCAAACCCACTTCTGGGTATTCATCCAAAAGAACTGCAGTCAAGACCTCAAAAAGATATCTGAACTCCCATGTTCACTCCAGCACCATTCATAATAGCCAAGATGTGGAAACAACCTAAATGTCCACTGACAGATGAGCACATAAAGGTAATGTGACATCAACATACAATGAAATACCATTTAGCCTTAAAAAGAAATTCTGCAATACGCAACAACATGGATGACCATTGAGGACATTATACTAAGTGACATAAGCCAGTCACAGAAAGAGAAATACTGCATGACTCCACTTATATAACGTATCTAAAGTAGTTGAATTCATATTGATAGAATCAAAGAGTGGAATAGGGGTTACCAGGGGTTGGGGCAGTGGGAAATGGGAGGTTACTAATCAATGGGCATAAAGTTTCAATTAATCAAGCTCTAGAAATCTGCTGTATAACATTGTACCTATAGTCAACAATACTGTATTGCACACTTAAATCTTTGTTAAAAGGGCAGATCACAGATTAACTGTTCACATCACAATAAAATAAAATAAAAAGATTGCATGGAAGTGGGATAAGACTTCTGAAAATGTAGAGTAAGGAACTCGGCAAAACAACAGATTTACTGACAAAAATCATTGAAAAAGAAAAAAAAAAGAACAGTAAGCTAAAGTCTCTGCACGTTGTCCCAAAGGCATACAGCATTTTAAGAAATACTCATTCAAGAAAACCCACTAAATCTCGGGAAGAACAGTGAGAGTCTGTGGCACTGGAGCCATGGCCCACCCCCTTACCCACCTAGCCCCCAGCTCTTTGTAACGGAAGCTCTACCCAGGTAGGTGCAGCCAAGGAGATGGGGGCTGCTTCTTCCCCTGGCTCCCATGCTTAAAGAATTAAAGCAAGATAAAATAAAAATTTGTCATCAAAGAGAAAATGCCATCAAGAGATGGAAATTAGTTTTTAAAAAGATACAAATGTGGACTTCCCTGGCGGTCCAGTGGTTAAGACTCCACGCTTCCACTGCAGGGGGCATGGGTGTGATCCCTAGTAGAGGAAGTAAGATCCTGCATGCTGTGCGATGCAGCCAAAAAAAAGAAGAACCAAATGGAAATAGTTCAGGGGTTAAAAAAGTACAATAACCAAAATACGGCTCAACAGTACATCTGAGCTGGCAGAAGAAACGATCAGCAAACCTGAAGATAGAACAATGGAGACTATGAAATCTGAAGAACAGAGAGAAATAAATATAGGAAAGTGAAGAGAGCCTCAGAGAAATGTGAGATGTCATTACATGCAACAATATATATGTATTGGGAGTACCAGAAAGAGGGGAGAAAGGGACAGAATATTTAAAGTATTAATGGCTGAAAATTTCCCAACGTTGATGAAAAACAATATGTATATCCAGCAAACTCTACAAACTCCAAGAAAGATTAAACACAAAGAGCTCTACATCCAGACATAACATAGGCAAAATGTGGAAAGCAAAAATAAAGATAAGATCTTGAAAGCAAAAAGGGAAAAACAATTTGTTACATACAAGGGCACTACAGTAAAATTAACAGCTAACTTTTTAAGAGAAACGATGTAGGTTACAAGGCAATGGGATAATATATTCAAATTACTGAAAGTAAAAAAGTGTTAACCAAGTATCTTATATTCAGCAAATTATCTTGCAAAAATGAAGGTAAAATAAAGACACTCCCAGATAAATAAAAACTGAGGATACCTGTTGCTGGCAGACCTGCCTTACAAGAAATATTAAAGGTGAAATATTATTCAGCCCGCAAAAAGGAACAAAGTACTGATACATACTGCAACTTGGATGAAACCTAAAAACATCATGCTAACTAAAAGAAGGCATTCATAAAGGACCACATACTGTATGATTCCACTCATATGAAATACGCAGAATAGCCACATCGATAGAGACAAAGTAGATTAGTCGTTACCCACGGCTGGGGATGGGGAGGATGGAAAGGAGGGACTGCTAATAAGTACAGGGCTTCTTTTGGGGATGATGAAAATTTCTGAAAACTGATGGTAGTGATGGTTGCACAGCTCTGTGAATATACTAAAAACCATTGAATTCTATACTTTAAAGGGATGAATTGTATGGTATGTGAATTATATATCCCTAATAAAAATAAATAGTAAAGAAAGTCCTTCAGATTGAAAGCAAATGACATCAGATGGTAACTTGAATCCAAACCAAAAAAAAAAAAAAAAAAAAGGGAAGCGCTAGTAAATATGGGTAACTATAAAAATCACTAGGATTACATATTTCTTTTCTTTTTTTAATGGCCTTAAAAATAACTGCATAAAACAATATGTATTGTGGGCCTGTAACATATAGAAATATAATATATGTGACAGTAACTGCACAAGGAGCACAGCTGCATTGGAGTAAAGGAATATCACCTCAGACAGTAACTCAAATCCACAAGAATAAATGAAGAGATCAGAAATGGTAAATAAGAAGGTTAATATAACAACCTCTATAAATCATGCTTGCTTTCCTTTATCCGCTCAGTGTTTTTACACAAAATAAAATTATATAAAGCAATAAACATGACCAGTACGGTATTACTGGGTCTCTCACATATAATAGCAAAAGAGTTAGAAGGAATAGAGCTAGATAGGAGCAGTGTTTCTATATTTCACTGTTAATGAGTTATTACACATCCTAACAGATTCTGATAAGACATATATTTTAAGTCCTAGAGCAACCACTAAGAAATGACTAAGAAACAGTGAAAAATTAACGGAATTAAAATGTCACACTAGAAAATACTCACTTAATACAAAAGAAAGCAGGAAAGGAGGAACAGAGGGAGAAAAAGACATGTAACGTATAGAAAATAAAAAGCAAAATGGCAGATGTAAATTCAACCATATCAATATAACATTAAACAAGAATGGATTAAACAAACCAATCAAAAGGCAGAGTTTGTAAGACTGGATAAAAAACACATGATCCACCTAATGGTGTCTAGAGGTAACATGCTTTATTTTCAAAGACACAAATAGGCTGAAAGTAAAAGAAGAGAAAAATATATACCAAGCAAACAACAACCAAAAAAGAGAATGGAATGGCTATACTAATGTCAGGCACATTAGACTTTAAAACCAAAAATATTACTAGAGATAATGATAAAATTATTGTAATAATGACAAATGATGTCACAATCACATCCTAATGATAAAAGGTCAAGCCGTGAGGAAGATGTGACAATTACAAACATATACACACCTACAAACAGACCCCCAAAATACACCAAGCAACAAACGACAGAACTGAAGGATGAAATAAACCATTAAAAAATAATAGTTGGAGATTTCAATACTTTCAACAGTGGATAGGGCAACTAGGCAGAAGATCAACAAGGAAATTGAAACTAACTAGACAAAACAGACAAAATACAGCATTCCACCAAACATCAGTAGAATACATTCTTCTCAAATTCACATGGAACATTCTTCAAGACAGACCGGATTCTAGCCCATATAACATGCCTCAATAAATTTTAAATTTTAAAATAAATTTAAGGGAATTCCCTGGCGGTCCAGTCATTAGGACTCCACGCTTCCGCTGCAGGGGGCATGGGTTCGACCCCTGGTGGGGGAACTAAGATCCTGCAAACCGCACAGCACAGCCAAAATAAATAAATAAATAAATAAAATAAATTAAATTGAAAAAGAAACAACGTATGTACTCTGACCAAAAGAGAATTAGATTACAAATCAATAAAAGGCAGCAATTTGGAAAATTCACAAATATGTGAAAATTAAGCAACACACTCTTTAACAGTCAGTGTATTAAACAGGAAGTGGAATGATAAATTAGAAAATACTTTAGCTGAATGAATATAAAAACACAACATAGGGCCTCCCTGGTGGCGCAGTGGTTGAGAGTCCGCCTGCCGATGCAGGGGATACGGGTTCGTGCCCCGGTCTGGGAGGATCCCATATGCCGTGGAGCGGCTGGGCCCGTGAGCCGTGGCCGCTGGGCCTGCGCATACGGAGCCTGCGCATCCGGGGCCTGTGCTCCGGAACGGGGGAGGCCGCAACAGTGAGAGGCCCGCATACCACAAAAAGAAAAAAAAAAAAAAAAAAAAAACAACATACTAAAACTTACAAAATGTAGCTAAAGCAATGTTCAGAAGGAAATCTATAGCTGTAAAATATCTGTATTAAAAAAGAAGAAACATCTCAAATCATTTATGGTCAACTGACTTTCCACAAAGGTAGCAAGACAGGGCTTCCCTGGTGGCGCAGTGGTTGAGAGTCTGCCTGCCGATGCAGGGGACATGGGTTCGTGCCCCGGTCTGGGAAGATCTCACATGCCGCGGAGCAGCTGGGCCCGTGAGCCATGGCTGCTGAGCCTGAGTATCCGGAGCCTGTGCTCCACAACGGGTGAGGCCACAAACAGTGAGAGGCCCACGTACCACAAAACAAACAAACAAACAAACACCTCACAATGAGCTACCACTTCACACCCACTAGGATGGGTGTAATAAAAAAGACAGCTAAGAAGTGTGAGCAAGGATGTGGAGAAACTGCAACTTTCATACAATGCTGGTGGAAATTTAATATGACCCGGCCATTTTGCAAAGCAGTCTGGCAGTTCCTTAAATGGTTAGACATAGTTACCCTTTGACCCAGCAATTCCACTCTGAGTTATATACCCAAGAGAAATGAGGACTTATGTCCAACAAAAACTTACACATAAATGTTCTTAACAGCACTGTTTGCAACAGCCAAAGGACACAAACAACCCAAATGCTCGTCAACTGATGAATGGATAAATAAAATGTTGTCTATCCAGAGAATTCAATATCATTCATCCATAAAAAGAAATGAAGCACTGATGCATACTACAACATGAACCTTGACAACATTATTCTAAGTGAACAAACTAGACACAGAATGTCCCGTAATTTATGATTCCAATTACATGAAATGTCCAGAATAGGGAGACCCATAGAAAAAGTAGGTTGGTAGACTGGTGGTTGCCCAGGGCTGAGGAGTTGGGGGCTACAGGGCCTGTGTGTCACCGCTCGTGGATATAATCTTCTGGGGTGATGAAAATGCTCTAGAATTAGATTGTGGGATGGGTGTACAATCCTAAGAATACACTAAAAAATCACTGTACACTTTAAATGGGTGATTCATATGGCATGTGAATTATACCTCAATAAAGCTGTTTAAACAATTACTCGAAAGGGCAGGCAGAAGGGTGCTTAGGCTAAATGGTGTCTATTTTCTTTCTGGCTACAAAGTCATAAGCACCTAGAAGGCTGCTGGTCCCAGATGGTCCTGGGATAGTTCTGAACAGCAACGGGACCCCCAGAGCAGACCCAGGCGTAGGCCAGAGAGAATGGCTGGACCAAATTCTACAGGGGGCGGGGGTCTGGCCCCCCGCAGGCCCATCATGGGGCGATCAAGCTCACTCACCAAGCATGGCGCTGATGAGCCTGTCGGGACGGGCCCGGGCAGATGTGGAACAGAGAGTGTTGAAATACAGCCCAGAGCCCTCCCGGATGGGGCTGAGCATCGGGGGCGGTGTGTAGGGAGGTCACTGGGACAGTCCCTTCAGGAGGTGGTCCATCAGGAACACGGGCGAGCGCAGGCAGCTCTGGCGGCATCCTCCCGGGCCCGGCTCCCCAGACATGGAGGGCGGAGGAGGGATGAGCAGTGCCTCGGGCCGTGGGAGCTTCTTCCGCTTCCTGTGTTGGCTGCTCTCCTTGCTGTCTCTCTCTTCCCCGTCCTTCTCCTGTCCCTGGAGAAGAAGAGACTTCAGAACCACGGGGGTCACCTGAGGCCACCGGCCCCAAAGCTCAGACCTCAAGATGGCCTGAGAGTGGGAAAGGGTACTGACCAGCCAAATGCACACCCAGCATGGCCATGCCCAGAGTCCTCAGCGCAGGAAGCCGGGCAGGGCCACCACGCCTGAGCCAGACTCCAGACCCTAAGCCGGGCGACATTTGACGCCGGGGCCTTCTCAGGCACCCACCCCCACCCCAAGGAGAGGCCCTCACTCAGACCATTTTGGAAACTCATATCCGTTGTTAAAGTGACTGGCACTTAAAGTGTGGGGGCCAGACGGATGCAACAGCATGACAAAAGGAAAACCTGTTGCCCTCAAAATGACAGCAGCTCCTGGGAGACAAACAGTGGGCTCCATGCACCCCGTACCCGAGTCCAGCATGGACTTCTCCAGGTGGGGTCTTCCAGCACAGGCTGAAGAGACGACGGCTTGAGCTTGCTACACTCTCTCTTACCTCCACGCAATCTCCCCTCCTCTCTGCCCATCTTACCCCTCCTCATCCTCCGGCTCTCAGCTGCAACGCCCCCTTCCTCAGGCAGGGTCTCTGGTGCCCTTGGGGCTCCCACAGCTCCCTCTCCCAGCCCGGCCCGTTCTGGGTCGTCAGTGTCCGGGGATGGGTCTATCTACTCCGCTGGGCTGGGAGCCCCAGGAGACGGGGGCAGGCCTGTTGTGGTCGCTGCAGTGTCCCCAGCCCTGCCCAGCACAGGGCCAGACACAAAGGAAGTTCACTGGAGGTTGAATGGATGAATGAACACGCAAATCAAGCTCTTCTGGAGTCAGGATTTGGGGGCTTTTCTCCCAGCTCCCACTGGCAGCTGGAAAGCAGCTGGAAGGAAGTGCACCCACCTTGCTCCCCAGGGGATGGTTCGCTGGAGCCACTGGCACCGAAACAGGGACCACCAAAGGGGCGGCGGTCATGTTGTCCAAGGACTTCCTGCCTCCCGGGGAACTCTGCCTGTGCCCTTCTGGCCTCAGCACCTGTCTTTGTGGCTTGCAAAACTCCATGCCACACACCTACACACAGAGAAGAGCCAGCCCTATAAGAGACACAGTACGTAGGGAGCAAGGGGCCCCTCCAGAGCAGCACAGCCCTGACTCCCGGCCCCCAGCCAGGCTCCCTGCAGGAGGACGGCTCCATCCTGAGATGAATGGCAGCTTCGCGCCCCTTCACCTGCGGCTCCTGCTTCCCTCGAGGTGACGGCCACTGGTCGCTGTGAAAACACATGTGGCTGCTCAGCCCTCTCTCTGTATAAAACATCTGGCTGCAATTCTTGCAGACGTAAGTGCTCCTTGGCTCTGCCCAGTCTGTGGGACCACCACTGTGCTGGTTCCTGTGGGGAAGAAAGGGAGAATGGGACTCCGTCCCCAAACACTGATCCTCTGACAGACAGCTTTGGACGAACCCTAAAGAAATGGACATGATGCCCCCGATTCTCCGTGGCCTGGTGCTCACCCCTTCAGGAGTGAAGCATCCAGAGCTCGCTCACCCAGGGCCAGCACATCAAAGCCACCAGAGTTCTCCCGAGGGGCTTCTGAACTTACCAGCCACCCGCCATGTTCTCCTCCTTCATCGGGTGGGGGACCCGGTAGATATTTCCACCCTGAAGACGAAAATACATCTGAGCCAACATATCAGAAATGAGATGCAAGAGTGAAAACTATAAGACTTGGAAGAAAACACAGGTATAATTCTTGGTGACCCTGGAGTAAGCAGTGGTTTCTTGGATGACTCCAAAACCAAACAAAAGACAGACGTATTGGACTTCATCAAAACTTACAACTTCTGTGCTTCAAAGGACATCATCAAGAAGTGAAAAGACAGAATAAGAGAAAAAAGTTGCAAATCATGTATCTCATAAGGGACTATGTATATTTCTGTATCAGTGATACATAATGAACTCTCACAGCTCAAAAATAAAATCACAACCCAATTTAAAAATGGGCAAAGGGTCTGAATAGACACTTACCCAAAGAGGATATACAAATGGCCATTAAAAGATGCTCAGGATTATTAGCCATCGGGGAAATGCAAATTAAACTATAATGAGATTATCATTTCCCACCCACTAAGGTGAACCAACTGGACAAGAACAAGTGTTGGTGAGGATGCAGAGAAACTGCAGGCCTCATACACTCTGGGTAGGGATATAAAACAGCACAGCTTTTTGGGAAAGTCTGGCACTTCCTCCAATAGAATTACCCTAGAGCCCAGCAATTCCCCTCCAAGGTATTTCCCAAGAGAAATGAAAACATATGTCTAAACAATAATCTGTCCACAAATGTTCATAGCACCGTTATCACAATGGCCAAGAAGGGAAAACAACCCAAATATCTATCATCTGATGAATGGATAAATAAAATGTGGTGTTTCCATACAATGCACAAGTTACCAGCGATAAAAAGGAGTGAAGTTCTGACCCGTGCTACAGCACAGAGGAACTCTGAGAACATCAGGTTAAGTGAAAGAAGCAAAAGACACAAAAGGCCACGCAGCGTTAGGATTCCCGTCACATGAAGTGTCCAGAATAGGCAAATCCATGGAGACAGAAAGTAGATGCATGGTTGCCAGGGGCTGGGAGGGATGGAGAGATTGCGGGTGACAACCAACGGTGTGGGGTTTCTTTTTGCGGTGATGAAAGTGTATTGGCAAAGAGTGGCGACGCGAGCACGACCTCGTAAACAAACTAAAAACTACTGGATGGTGCACTTCAAGATGGCGAATTAGATGGCACGTGAATATTAAAGCTGTGGGAAAAAAAAAAAGAGGAGGAGGTAGCTGTGGTGCGACAGGAAGGATGCTGGACCTCGGAACATCACGAAGAGACGTGGCCAAGCTCTCTGCGCCCAGGACCTCGTGGGCACGATGTGGGAGGACCCAAGCTGCTCCAAAAGGGCGGACCAGTGCCAGGCCTGCAGTAGGGGCCAAGTCGGACTTGTGGACCTGTGATTCACAACCAGAATAGACACAGCATTTCACGTACAAATATCAAGGGTAAAGGAGCTCTGCCTTTACATTCTCTGAAGAAGTGAAGGAGGCAAATCCAAAAGGAAGCGAAAGGCAGAAAGAAAGCAAATAGAAAAAGCTTAGTGAAGAAACATGATGCAAAGTGTCTCTGACAACTCTAAAGCCCTGTTCTGTTGTGTGTGTGTGTGTTGCAGGGTGGAGGGTGATGGGAGGAACCATCCCTTCTCTGGAACTTCATTCGCCCCTCTGTAAACAAACTGCATCTGAGGATTTGCTGAGGTTAAATACAGTGCCTGGACAAGTCAGAAACACGGACACAGGTAAGGACGAGACTCTGCCCCCCGCATGGTCAGGTCCCGTGAGAGGGCCCTGGTACCTGGATCCTGTTGAGTATCATCAGCTTGGACTTGGAGTCCCAGGGGGGATCCGCTGGAGGCCCGGCCAACGACGAGAAGGAGGCCATGGCTACCTGGCTTGGAGAAGCTGCACAGCAAATATCCACTTTCACTTTCTCCTTCCAGAAGTGCTGGACCCCGGAGTTGCCAGAGAAGAGCCTGTAGCCTCCGCCCCAGGAGCAGGCCGGGCCCTCTCCACCTTTTGTGGCCCCGGAAGCCGTGCCATTCTCAGCCTGGGCCTGCTTCCCTGGGAGGTGGGCTCTGGATGGCTCCTCCCCTCCTAACTGGGTCTGATGCAGGCCCCGAGGGAGAAGATGTCCCTAGGTCCAAGGTCCCTTTCGAGGATCGCAACTGCTTGGCCAGAGAGGAGATGTCTGGGTTTCCAGGAGGGTCCAGGGACGCCGCCGTGGGGGCAGGTGGAGCAGCAGCCACTTTTGGTCTTCCCTTTGGGTCCTGGCTCACGCTGCTGGGGGAGGGCTCTGTGGGTAAAGCGGGTGTGGATTTTCTCCTGCGGGCTAGGGACCCCTCTGGATCAGGGTTCACGGGGCCAGCATGGAGAGAGGCAACAGTGGGTGCCACAGGTGGGGGTTGCTGTGGCCACGGCCCCTGCAGTGACTTCAGGGCAACTTGCTTGCCGTCGGGTGTGGGAAGCTGGGAGGAGGCGGCGGCCACCTGGGTGTGGGAGAAGATCTGCTGGGACTTGGTGATCATCTGGAACACCTGCATCTGCTCGTGGCTCACCAGAGACTCCTGAGCCTTCAGGACCAGCTGCTGGAAGAGCGGTGTGGCATCCGACGGGAGGCCGCTGGACTTCTAGCCGTCCTGGGGGCCAGGCTCACCAGGGTTCTGCCGCGAGAAGGAGTCGCAGTCGAACTTGCTCTTCTTGGAAGCCCAGGAGTCGTCTTCCCCGCTGGTGCTGACATATCTGGGGTCGCCCGAGGCCTCCCCCTGGGCCTTCAGGAGCGTGGGAGGGAAAGACGGCGTGTCCTCCAGACCGGTGCACTGGCTGGGTGAGGGCTCCCCAGCAGGGGAGTCGCTGCTGAGCCCGGGGCCCGGCTCGGAGCCCTCCCGGGACGGCACTGCAGAGGGCTTGTGGACGACAAACATACTGTTTCCTTTGCTCTTAGGGCAGCCCGACAGGTTTCAGAGCCACTGGAAACTGTGGCTTGATGGCTGGGAACTGGCGGGGACAGTCTGGCCATGGAACAGAGGCAGGCAGGCGGGCAGGGAGCGCCCTCGGGCCAGCCCTCCAGGGATGACGGGGGCTGGAGCAGCGGCAGCTCCGGCTCGGCTGGGTCGGGGCCGCTGTTCTCCGCTGCCCGTGAGTGGACGGCTGTGAACACGTCCGTGCCCGGCTCCTTCCGTGGGGGCCGGGGATCCTCGGGAACACCTCAGTGCCCAGGGCTCCTGGGGCCGCCGGGGTGCTGGCTGGGCCGCAGGAGGAGGACCCTGACGAGGGCAGGGAGGAACAGGCCGTGATCCTCCCTTCGCCGCTGTCTGAAGGCCCTCCCAGGGCTGGCCCGGGAGAAGGGATCTTCTGGCAGATGCTGCTGCTCACGATACAGCGCAGGAGGTCTCGGTTGGACAAGAGGGAGATGGGGGATGGGGCTTCCGGGGGCACCAGGGACCACAGGCTCGCGGGTGCGGGCTGGCAGGCCACCTCGTGCACACGGGGTGAGTTCCCGCAGGGCTCCTCCTCCGGAGGGACCTCCTTGAGGATGCACAGGCCGTGCTGGACCTCGTAGTGCTGGCGCACGGAGCGGTAGTCGCTGTAGCTCTTGCTGCAGCCCTGCTCAATGCACACAAAGGGCTTGGACTTCTGGTGGGTGAGCGTGTGCCCAGTCCTGGAATCACATGAGGAGAAAGTTAGTGGGTGTCTCGGCGTGGGTCACTAACTGCAGGAACCCAGGCGTGTCCCCAGGGGGCGGCAGCATCGCAACTCAGAAACTGTGCTCAGACCCTATGAGGAAAGACCCCTGCTATGGCCAAAGCCCTCTGGAAGGGGGAGCTCTTGCCCTCACCCCTAAGCAAACCCCTAATCTGAGATTAAAAACATCAGTGGGAGTCAAGTCAGAGTTCCCCAAAGTGGGTTCCTAAGGAACACCAGGCTCCAGAGTTGCTCCCTGAGGACTTGGGCTCAGCTGGCAAATAAGTTTGGGAAAAACACTCTTTACTTCTTGGAGGTTCCTAGGAGCAAACTGAAAAGCCACAGAGCAGATAACGAGAGATCTGTTGAACTTTCCATGTCTCTCAAACTTATTTGCCCACAAAACCATGCTTTTAAAATAGACCCTTTTAGCATCCCCGAGAAGCAGAGAACCAGAGTTCTGAGAACAAACTTAAGGAAACGCTAACTTGGGGATGATCCTTCCTTCAACAAAGGAGTCTTTGCCTTCCCACAGGAGTCCTCTAGACAGCGACCTGGGAGCCCCACAGCAACAACAACAAAAAGCCAAATGCGCCTATAATGTCTGCAAATATAAAAGAATGCAAGTATGTAGTATATTTACATCATACGTATACCTGCATTAATATATTATAAATATAAACAAATGGGTAAATCACCCTCTGGGTTCCCAACAATCCTACCCCGGATGGTTCTAATCAATTGGACCCAGTAAATAATGAAACCCTTTCCCAAACGTGGACCCTTGGCCTCCATCTGAGGGAAGCAGCAGAGAGGGCATCCGGAGACCCACTTTCTAGCCCTAACTGTTACCAGCTTGTGACAGGAGTAAATCATTTCCCATCCTTAATGGCGAGAGGGGAGAGGATACAATGAAAGCGGGATTCATCGAAGCCTCAGTAAAGGCTGGGCGAGCTGTAAACATGCAAGGGATCGTCCTCTCCCACTTACGAGTCTCTCAGTTTGAAAGTCTGTCTCTTCTCCCTCGGCAGCAAGAAAAGCTTATCATTTCTAAGACATGAAGAACAAACGGAATTCTGCTCCTCTTACACTGAGCTTGCTTTTTAAAGTCAAATTTTGAAAAAAAATCGAGTTAATAAAAGGGGGAATTGAAACAGGAAAAAAGAGAGTGAACACTGCATTGCCATGTTCTAGAAACAGGCATTTCAGAACCCCTCACGCCCTGGTGTTATCCCAACATATATTCCTCATGGAGTGCATATCTGTTCTGCTCAGACACCTACCAGGGACTCTGAAACTTTCTCTACGCAGTTAGCCCAACTCCCTCCATGACAAAATTGCCTCTGGAGTGTGTTTTTAAAGCACATGGGTCCTGTCTGCAAATCGCAGCGGCGCTCTCCTCACTGGAGTGAATCTGGAGGCTGGGGAGGGCGGGCTGTCCGGGGCAGTGTAGGCCCTGCCCCCCGCCCCCACCAAACACTGGCCGTGGGAGGAGCACAGGTCGCACACACCTGGGACACCCGACGGTGCGGGGCGGTGCAGGTGGATGGGAGGGGATGCAAAAGAACCGGGAACACGCCCAGCCCCCAGCAGCCCCCTGAACAGACATCCCGACCAGACTCCTACATACAGGTGGTCCTGACGCTTAAAGGCCTTGCTGCAGATTTTGCACACGTGTCTCCTCTCCTGGCTGTGCGTCAGGCAGTGCTTGCTGAGAGGACTGGCGCTGCTGAACACCTTCCCGCAGAGGCTGCGGTCCAGGAGTGGGTTCTGAGGGGACCTGTGCTGCCGCTTTCCTCTCCTTGTGCTCCCAGACGTGGCCCTGCCTCCTTCGTTAGCCTCTTTGGGCACCTTGAGCACGCCTAGCCCCAGGTCTAGACAGAGGGAGAAAGCACAGGTTATGACATCCGGGGACATCGGAGCCCGGGCCGAAGCACTCTACCACCCTCAGACCAACTTCAGCAGCTGAGTCCAACTCAGGGAGTTGGCCGAGAACCCCAACTTCAGCAGCTTCACTCGCAGAGAAGACCAGGCTTAGCACCAGGTGAGGGGGAGAAGGGACCCTGGTCAAGCCACACCTCCAGGGCGGCACCCAATCTTGAAGCCACACTTGGGGGGTAAGGGAGGGGACAGCAACAGTCTGAGAGCTTCCAGGACAGAGTGACTCGACAGGCAGGACTTCATGACGGTAACATCAACAGCACGCTTGCAAGTGCAATCCAGAAATGCACAATGCAAAATCTTAGAAAAGTTTAAGTCCTTTCTCCCAGCCAATTCCACTCTGGTTTTTTAATTAAGGAAATTAAGGCCGATCTGTACAAATTAACGGAGATCTTGCAGTGAACTGCAAGCGAGTTAACTGCAGCATTGTTTTTCCTGGTGAAATGTGAGAAACCACCTAATAACTGACACGAGGGCAGGTGGGTGACTGCATTCTGGTCTCAATGGTCTATGGCGCAGGCATTTCAGATACAACTGTAGGAGAATATCCATTGACGTGAAAGGATGTTCATGCTGTACCACTAAGTGCCGTGCCACTAACAAGAGGATTGTTGAAAAACGGAATGACCTAGTCTTTAAAAGGGAAAAATAAATTTGAATAGAAACAAACAGAATGGGATTGATTGGTAGCATCATGGATCAACTTAATTTTCCTTTCCCTATATATCTGAATTTTCCATGTTTCTCTACTCCTTGGGTAAATGAGTAGTTTTTTTTTATAATTTCATTTTTGATTTTTTTTCTTTGACCCATGAGTTATTTTAGAAGAGTGTTCTTTAGTTTCCAAATACTTGAAGACTTTTTTCTCTTATTTCTTTTACTTATTTCTTTATTTTTGGCTGCATTGGGTCTTCATTGCTGTGCGTGGGCTTTCTCTAGTTGCGGCGAGTGGGGGCTACTCTTCGTTGCAGTGCGCGGGCTTCTCGTTGCAGTGGCTTCTCTTGTTGCAGAGCATGGGCTCTAGGCGTGCGGGCTTCAGTAGTTGTGGCTTGCGGGCGCTAGAGCGCAGGCTCACTAGTGGCGCATGGGCTTAGTTGCTCCGCGGCATGTGGGATCTTCCCGGACCAGGGCTCGAACCCGTGTCCCCTGCATTGGCAGGCAATTCTTAACCACTGTGCCACCAGGTTTTGATCCATCGCCTGGTCAAGTATCAGTGGGTTTTCCATACCCTTGGCATAATTATTACTCGTGGAATATTTGCTCTCAAACGCATGTATAGATTACACACTCGTGTCCTGGATTGCCATCCCGGAAAGCATTTAAGAAACATCAGGTTCGGGACTTCCTTGGTGGTGCAGTGGTTGGGAGTCTGCCTGCCGATGCAGGGCCCTGGTCTGGGAAGATCCCACATGTCGCAGAGCAACTAGGCCCGTGAGCCACAACTACTGAGCCTGGGCGTCTGGAGCTTGTGCTCCGCAACGAGAGGCCGTGACGGTGAGAGGTCCGCGCACCGCGATGAAGAGTGGCCCCCGCTCGCCGCAACTAAAGAAAGCAATCGCACAGAAACGAAGGCCCAACACAGCAAAACAACAACAACAAGAAAAAGTTAAAGGGCATTAAAAACAAACCAACCAGATATATGTGGGTAGGCATTTTCCATCCCAGTTACAGAATGAGAAAACTGAGACTCAAACAGGGAAAATGACTTGCCCAAGGTGGCAAAGGAAGGAAGAAGAGCCAGGCTGTAGATTCTGGTTCATCTGATGCCAGAGTCCTTTCCCCAACCACAGTGCCCGCACTGCTTCCAACTCAACTTCCTCCTCTGCTCCTCCTCCCTCCCCGTCTTTTCAGATGGACTGAACTGAAACCTGGCCCTTCTGTGAAGCCTCCTGACACCAGCGTTTGCCCTGCTCCCCTAGCCAGTCCCTCCGAAGGCAGCACACAGTTACAGACACAATCACGCCTTTAAGCCATCAATCCTCTGAGGTGTCCCTCTTCCTCATCTCAGTTATTAATAGCATCTACTCAGTTGCTCAAACCCCAGCCTGCCCTGCCAACCTCCATCTGTCCTTTTCCTTACCAGCTCTCCCTGTGATGTGTGACCCGTCAGCATGTCTGAATCTACTTCTAACATGATCCCTAATCCTTGCGCTTCTGGCCTCTTCACTGCTACTCCAGCCCAGGCCACCATCTCCGCTGAGAGCCTTCCAGCTACTCTCCAGGATTCCCGTCTTGCCGCCCACGGCACCCTCACAGCAGCTAGAGCTTTGCACAGCCTCCCCTGGTTCCCGTGGCAGAGTCTGTGCTTTGCCGCACCGTGGCCTGGAAGTGGGTCTCAGCCTCAGCAGCCTCCTCAGTGTGGCTTCCCACCCCCGCGCCATCCACCTGCCAGCGTCTGCCACTCCCTGTCACTCCCTCGGACTTGGCCCCCTGCTGTACTTTCCTCATGTCGCTTTGTGGTGGACACAAGGTCTGACTCCCCAGTGGCTGTTTCTGCTTCCTCTTCTTTTCCTGGCAAATGGGATTCCAGTTTGGATCGGGTGACAAGAAATTTGAGGGAACACACTGGTTCTCCCCAGTCCTGGAACTGGGGAGAACCAGCGGGGAACACAACTTACGCTTTTGCCCTGGAGACAAATCTTGAGGGTCCGGGATAACGGTGGCCACTTCCCTTTCCACTGCCACGGATCAGTTTAGAAAGAGCACGGGCTACAGTTCTGGCCGAGGAGACGTGAGGGGCGTTCTGTTGGGCGCTGCTACAAGCTTTCCTCACTTTTATAAAGGGGAACAAGGAAGGGAGGGAGCTGCTCTCTGCCCTGCACCCTCCGAAGGTTTGGGTGCTCCGCGTACAAGAGGGGATTCTTGCTGCTGCTGCGGCAGCCGACTTGCAGACGCTGGCCACTGCTGGCAGGCCTTGACTTCACCGTGGAGCCACTGGCACCACCACGTGTCCTGAGAGCTTAAACCGACGCCGACTCCTCTGTTATTACGGCCCAAAGCATACGCACTATAGATATCTAAACTCACCTTTTTGCTGCTTTATCACTCCTACCTTCCCGCTCCTAAAATGTAAGCTCTGTGAGGGGAGGGGCCTGTCCCTCCATCACTATGTCCCCATCACGTGGACTGGGCATTGTCTGGCACAGCTACAGCAGGTGCTTGATGAATGCTGGCTGCATTCATGCATGAGGGTCCTCCAGGGCAGGGACTCAGTCACTGTGGCTTCTGGGAGCGGCAGGGGCTCAAAAGCCTTCGCTGGATCAACAGGCAGGGAAGCCAGAAGACAGCTTCTTAAGAAACAAATTTAATACTATATACAAGGGAAAACGTACAGAAACAACAAAGGAGACGCAACAGGGCTGGAGGAGCCCATCCCAACTAGCTGCCCACGCAGAGGGCCGATGCCAGCCCCTAGCTCGCCCTACTCCTCCTACAGTTGGAAGGGCTCCACGGGCCACCTTGCCCTGGCGGTGGGATCCACGTGGTCCTGAAGCCGGTGCCACTTCATGTGGGCATTCCGACCCTTGATCTTGCCAAACACCCTGAGGAGGCACCAGAGGACACAGGGGTCAGAGCAGGGGGAGGCGGGTAGCCCTGAGGGGGGCACCCCAGAGGGCTGAGGGCAGGCGGTGTGGGAGCATCCAGGGAAAGGGCGGTACCTCTCACACTCCCGGCAGGGAAAGAAGCCCTGGCCCTTGCTGCTCCCCGGCAGCTCAGGGGTCCGCTTCGAGCCGGTGTTTGGGCTGGAGTTGGGGATGGACTCCCTCCTGTAACTCTCAGTAGTCCTCGGTAATTCGGGGGTTGGACGGTGGCTGGGTTTCCTCCGAGGGCTACGAGTGACCTGCACAGGGGGCAGAGGTGATGAAAGGGTGCTGACCGCCCCGCCGCCCTTCTAAGGGAGAAGCAGGTGTCCAGAGCATCCAGACGTCGCGGGGTGCACCCCCCCACCGCCAGCCAGCTTGGATGGGCACCGGGCATCCAGATCCGTGCTGAACTCCTGAAGCCCTATCCCGAGACCCTCTACCTTCGCTTCTGTCCTGTCTGCTTCACCCAGCTCTCTCTTGACCCTCTTTTCCGGCACTGGGGCTCGGCCGCAGTCAAACTTGTTCATTTTCTTCTGCATGTAGTAGAACTCGACACACTGGGCTACTGTTTTTGTCTGGACCTAGTGGAGGAAGACAGAAACCGGCTAAGGACAGTGCCTCAGGAGTAGCAGTGAGTATGGCCTTGACGCCCTAAATCCCCTCCCCATGGGGCCAGCCGCCACTTTTTGAAAGCCCTCCTGAAACGTTTCTCCCCTACGGCTTGGTATGCTCCACTGCTACGGGGGACAGAGAATCACAAAGTCCTCCTGGGGATGAAGGAGTTCAGAGAGAAGCCACCAGAGTCAACACCATCTAAGCTCTGCACGCTCTGAGCAACAAGGCTGGCCCAAGAAGGCTTCTCTCCAGGAAAACGCACACACGGTACACATGAGGACGCTCACTGTGACATCATGTGGAGCCACATGTCTACCGACTGGGACTAATTAAACCAGAGTGTCCTTACGTGGTGGATACCTCATAGCCTTATGTGACAGCTAGGCAGAGCCCTCCAAAAAACTGAAGAGGAAGGAATACTTCCCAACTCAGTCCGTAAGTTCAACATTTCTCTGATACCAAAGCCAGACAAAGATATTACAAGGAAAGAAGCCTACAGACCAATGTCCCTCATGAACATAGATGAAAATTTGTAAACAAAACTTTAACGAACAGAATCCAACAATATATATGTGTATATATATATATACGTGTATCTATATATATATATATGTATATATGTATATATGTATATATGTATATATGTATATATGTATATATATATATATAAAGGACAATATACCATGACTAAGTGGAGCTCATCCCAGAAACGTGAGGTTGGTTTAACAATCGAAAATCAATGTAATTCATCATATTAAACTTAAAAAAGAGAAATCATATGAGCATCTTGATAGGTGCAGAAAAAGCATTTGATACAATCCAATGTCCATTCCTGATGGAAACTCTCAGCACAATAGGAATAGAAGGAACTTCTCTTCAACCTGATAAATGATACCTACAAAATCCCTACAGCTAACGGTGGAGTGGTTTCCCCTCAAATATCATGAACAACACAAGGATTTCCACTCTCACCACTTCTACTCAATACTGTACTGGTGGTTCTAGAGTGCAAAAAGGCAAGAAAAAAAGTAAAGGCATCCAGGTTGGAAAGGAAGAAAGAAAAGTGTCTTTACTTGCAGATGATGTGACTGTCTATGTAGAAAATTCAGTGGAATCCACAAAAAAGTTACCAAAACTAGTAAGTTAGTTTGGCAACATTTCAGAACACAAGATCCATATAAAAATCAATTTTATTTCTATACATACTAGCAACAAACCATTGGAAACTGAAATAAAAAAGAACTCTATAACATCATAAAAAACACAAGTACTGGGCTTCCCTGGTGGCGCAGTGGTTGAGAGTCCGCCTGCCGATGCAAGGGACACGAGTTTGTGCAATGGTCCTGGGAGGGATCCCACGTGCCATGGAGCGGTGGGGCCCGTGAGCCATGGCCGCTGGGACTGCGCGTCCGGAGCCTGTGCTCCGCGGCGGAGAGGCCACAATGGTGAGAGGCCCGCATACCGCAAAAAAAAAAAAAACAGAAAAAAACCAAGCGCTTAGGAATAAATCTGACAGAAAGTATGCAACAACTGTACACTAAAAACTTCAAAACATTGCTGAAAAATTAAAGATTGAAATAGAGAGATACACCCTGTTCACGAGTCAGAAGACTCAATATTGTTAAGGTAACAACTCTCCCCAGTTGACGTAACGAGTCAAAAACAGTACCAATCAAGTTCCTAGCAGAAATTTTTATTTTGAAATTGTCAAGTTATTTCTAAAATTCATAGGGAATTAAAAAGGATGTAGAATACAAAAAATAACTTTGAAAAAGAATAACAAAGTTGAAGGACTAACATTTTCTAATTTCAAGACTTAGAATAAAGCTACAGTAATAAAGACAGTATGGGAATAGCTTAATAAAAGACAAACAGATCAATGGAACAGAATACAGGGTCCAGAAGTAGATGCATATATATATGGCCAACTGATATTTAACAAAGGTACAAAAGCAACTGAGTGGAGAAAGTATGGTCTTTCCAACAAAAGGTATTGGAATAAATATCCATATGCAAAAATGAACTCACCTCGCACCCCATACAAAAATAAACTTAAAATGGATCATAAATCTAGAAATAAAACCTAAAACTATAAAACCTCCAGAAGAAAACATAGGGGAAAATCTTTGTGACTTTGGGTTAGGCAAAGATTTCTTAGATACAACACGAAAAGCACAGTCTATAAAAGAGAAACTAGTAAGTTAGGCTTAAGCAAAATTTAAAACTTTTCTTCAAAAGACACTGTTAGAAGACTGACAAATGGCATATTGGGAGAAAATATTTCCAAAGCATATATCTGGATAAAGGACTGGTGTTCAGAACAAAATAAGAACTCCTACAGCTCAATAAAAACACAGACACTCCAATAAAAACAGAGGCAAAAGATATGAACAGACAGCTCACCAGAGAAGGTGCACAGAGAGCAAAAAAACACAAAGATGCTCAGCATCATTAGTCATTAGGAAAATGGAGTCAGATGCTACTGTACACTCATTAGAATGGCTAAAATTAAAGAGACTTAGCATACCAAGTGTCGACGAGGGTGTGGAGCAACTGGACCTTTCATAACCTGCTGGTGGGAATGGGAAGTGGTAGAGCCACTTTGGAAAACAGTTTGGCAGTTTCTTAAAAAGTTAAACATACATCTACTATAAGTTACCCTCATTCCCCTCCTAGGTATTTATAATCCCAACCCCGTGTCCGCAAAAAAAAAAAAAAAAAAAAAAAACCCAGTACATGTCCGTACAAAGACTTGTATGTAAATGTGCAGAGCAGCTTTATCTGTAGTCATCAGTAACTGGAAACCACCAACAGGTGGATGATTAAATGAACGGTGGTCCGTCCACACAGTGGTATACTCCTCAACAGTAAAGGGATGAACTATGGGTACACACGACAACATGGATGAATCTCAAAATCATTAGGTTGAGTGTAAGAAGCCAGACAAAGCAGATCACGTGCTGTATGATTATTCCATTTATATAAACCTCTAGAAAATGCAAACTAATTTAGAGTGACAGAAAGTAGACAAGAGTTGACTAGGGACCCGGGTGGCAGGAAGGAAGGGTTGCAAAGGGGCAGGAGGGAACTTTTGGGGGTGAAGGATACTCTCATTATCTCGATCATCGTGGTGGTCTTACAAGTGTATAACTATGTCAAAAACATTAAATCTCACACTTCGATTATGTGCAATTTTGCGTACATCAAGTTAAAAAAAAGAGCAAACTAATCAGCAGGATATTAAGTATATGATGTCATCCTTTTTTGAGAAAGTGCATATAGGTGTGTAAAATCCGTATGGGCAATAAATACCTGTCAGGTTATCAAATCAGAAGTAGGATTGTGGGGAGGGGTCTGGAGGGCTTTATTTTGAACATGGGATTCATTTCTCTACCGTTTCAGGTTGTTCCAAGCAATGGCATTGTAGTTGTCAACTGTTCACAGCATGAGCAGAGTATCGCCCCTGAAAGGCCCTGCAGTTCTAGCGCCTCGGCCGTGTGAAGGAGCCTTGTCTACACCAGCCTGCCATGTTCGCCTTACCATCTTGTGTATCAAGTAGAAGTCCTTCTTGTAGGCACGGAACGCCTTCTTAAAGAGCCTCTTCTCCATGGAGGTCCAGATGTCCGAACCTATTGGAGAAACAGCCAAGAGGAGGAAGGATGTTTCTCCTTCTGGGACCACAGCCACGGCTGAAGTGCAGACTCCCCTCCTTTTTCAGGCCACCGAGCGCCACTTATATGCCAAGATTTCTGCTAAGCCCCTTACTTGCTTTATCTCACACAATCCTCACAAAAACCTTAGCAGGTAGGGGCGATTACCATCCCCACTTGACAGGTGCAGCAACTTGAGGCTTCCTCTGGTTAAGAGACTTGCCAAGGGCAGGCGTGGGGCCCTGGTTGCCTGACTCCAAGGCTGGAGTGCTCAACTGGGAAACCTGAGCCCACCCCAACCTGGCACTCCCCTTCTGGCCAGGAAGAGCCCACGAGGGAACCAGTGGAAAGGGGAAGGTTGGATCCAACTAGAGAACAGCACCCACTGAGTCCCCCAGAGAGGACGGGCCCTTCTGGGAGGGCAGGTGCAGGCCCCAAGAGAACTCCGGGAGGCACGTGCAGAGCTTGCCATGGAAAGTGACTGGCTCACAGGGGCCTCAGCCAGGCCAAAACCACGCGGGCAGCCACGCTCGTTACCTGTGTAGTGATAGTTGGCGAGAGGGTGAGTCCGTGGCTTCTGGGGTCCTCTCAGTAACAGGGTCTCCAGGGCAACCTGGAACGACAGGAGTGGTGGGCAACTCTCTGAGGGAGGGAAGGTGAGGTAGAGGCCCACCTTCATTCTTTCATCCAATCAGAAAATATGTGCAGCCCTCCCTAAAGCCACCCCTACCCCAGGGCGACTCAAAGTGTGGTCGGTCTGTGGACTGGCCACCAGCTGTGAACCACTTGGGACACATTGCCTACAGCACTAAGCGGACTGTTGAGTGCAGCTGACGTTACCTTTTTCATAGCAAGATTTACTTGATGACGAAACAGTGTGTGGACTTATTCTGGCACAAGCTCCTTATTTCTTCAGGGAGCAGCATTTGGAGTGGCACTGCCCCCGCCCTACCCCATGTTATGGTCCTCATAGCACTAATCATTATCTATCACTTGTAAAAAATGTATTTCATGTGTTCACTCTCCTAAAATGTAAGCCCTGCAAAGAGAGGGCATTTGTCTTGCTCAACAGCGTAACCCCGGTCAGGACTCGCTATGCAGTTTGCAGGACCCAGCGCAAAATGGAAACACGGGGCCCTGTGCTCAGAAACTATTAAGAATTTCAAGATGGTGGCAGCAGAGCATTAAACCAAGAATGGGCCCCTGAGCTGGCCCCAGCCTGATACCGTGACATCACCAGGTATCAGGAGGACCCAGTAAATGTGTGCTGATTACTCTGCTGAGCACCCACCACGTGCCAGCCACTGCCTCTCAGCTTGAGAAAAAGCACCATGTAGCCCTGACTCTTGGGTCTCCAACTCGGGTGACGTGACTTCCTCTCCCACTACACACAGTTGGACTTCTTCATTTTCTAAACTTCAGGATTGTGAGGAGGGTCCTTGGAGGAGGCAGAGGCATTTCTGTTGCATCAGAGGTTTGCATACACCATTTTTAATCCAAAAGTTAATGTTCAGTAAATAAACCAGATGAATGCAGGCCCTGAGTTGGTTCTGCTAGGCACCGCCTCCCCAGTGCCGCGCTGAGATGAGGTAACGCTGGAGGAACCCTGGTGCTCTGCTGTCACCCCAGAGAAATAACTGATTGAGCCCGTATGTGTGCATTTCCCCTACGTTCAAAAGGACACCACCAGTCCCAAAGCGACCAGGGAGAAGGGTGGGTGGCCAGCCTTTGGTTCTCGTGAGCTGCAAAGCCCCAAGTAGAAGGCACGTGTCTTGCGCCTAGAGCCCCTGGCCCTAAGAGACCAGGGAGCTTCCCACAGCTCCTCTGAGCCCCCGCCTCGCCTGCACCGCACCTGGATGTTGCCCTGGGCTTCATGCAGGCAGTGCAGAGCGAGCTCCAGGTTGGTGCCCCCGCCCGGCATCACGCTGGAGCAGGCCACGTTGCAGAGCTCGGTCACTGTTTCCAGCAGGCAGCCCGGCAGCGAGAAGGAGAGGAGACACAGAGGGTCAGCAAGTGCCAGAGAGGAAACCTCCCCAACAGCACAGATGGGGTGGGGGGCTCCTGTCACCATCTCCCTCACCTCTCTGTTACAAGCAGGCTGAGGGAAGGGAGCGACAAGGAGGATGGGCAGAAACCCTGCTCCTGGCACCTGCTCTGGATGGCCTGGCCAGCTACTGGGTGAGAGGAGAGGTGGGGCAAGGGACTGCAGCACAGCAAAGCAGTCCTGCGCTGAAGGCCAGCTCTGCCCACCCCACCCCCGCCTGGGGATCACTGCTTCTTGGTCAAGGTGAGAACTGGGAGGAGAAACCCCTTGGACATGGAGGAGGGCTCTCGGGAACCTGGCCCCAAAGTCTCAGTCACCCCTATCCTGCGTCTTCGGGTTGGTCATCACATCTCCCCATGGCTTCCAGACCAGAGTAGCTACATGCTCGTCACTTCCAGCCAGTGATCTGTCCTGGAGCTCTGGGATCTCAGCCTGAAACTGGCTCCCTATGTTGATGTGTCTGAAATGAGGCCACACACACGGACATAAAAGGCATAGGTGTGTGACCAAGATGGGAAATACAAGAGAGATGTGTGGTGAGCCCTGCTCAGCAGGGCTGTGGAACCCACCTTTTGGCCATCTCTCAGACACAGGGAGTGCTCATCAGCCCAGCAGACACGCCACTGGTATTCCAGAGACCTCTTGAGGGATACTTCCTTCCTTCCTCCAATTTGCTTTTTCGCCAGATTTCTGGCTTCAGGCGTTTGGGGTCTAGGACAGGGGAGGTATGTGCTGATACCTGGCATTCTTCTGTATCCAAGGGAACATCCAAGCTACAAAACAGTATCTCACTGCGCCATCACCAATTCTATCTAGAACCCCAGGGTGCTGGGCATTCTGTCTGCAGACATCCAACTATGGTATGTCTGGACAGAAGGAATATTGGGGAAACACCTGGAAAAATCCACCACTTCTCTCCTAGAGAGGTTCTGGGTCTAGACCTGACTTTCCCGTGATGAAGGCTCCCTTGGGAAAAACCGACACTGGAATGCAAGGAGGGTAAAAGCATCCCCACGTTGCAAGGACCCTCAGGTTCTAAGTCTGTTCCAACTCACGGTTCAGTGCTGATCTTGCTGTTGTCCTTCACCACACTGATGCCAAAAGAGCCGTCCATGTGATCTGGAAAACACCCAAAGAAGAGCCTCAAGGAGACTGGCTACAACTGACCCATGAGGCCCTTTTTGCCTGCCTTTCCAGAGCAGCTAAGAGCAGGCTCTTCAAGATTGCATGGTATACACACACTACTGTATATAAAATAGATCATCAAAAAGGACCTACTGTATAGCACAGGGAACTATACTCAATACTCTGTAATAACCTATATGGGAAAAGAATCTAAAAAACAATAGATATGTGATTATGTATAACAAAATCACTTTGCTGTATACCTGAAACTAACACATTGTAAATCAACTCTAATCCAATATAAAATTGAAAATTGGAAAAAAAAGATTGCATGGTATGGAGTTTCCTCAAAAATTAAAAGTAGGACTACCATATCATGCAGCAAACCCACTTCTGGGTATTCATCCAAAAGAACTGCAGTCAAGACCTCAAAAAGATATCTGAACTCCCATGTTCACTCCAGCACCATTCATAATAGCCAAGATGTGGAAACAACCTAAATGTCCACTGACAGATGAGCACATAAAGGTAATGTGACATCAACATACAATGAAATACCATTTAGCCTTAAAAAGAAATTCTGCAATACGCAACAACATGGATGACCATTGAGGACATTATACTAAGTGACATAAGCCAGTCACAGAAAGAGAAATACTGCATGACTCCACTTATATAACGTATCTAAAGTAGTTGAATTCATATTGATAGAATCAAAGAGTGGAATAGGGGTTACCAGGGGTTGGGGCAGTGGGAAATGGGAGGTTACTAATCAATGGGCATAAAGTTTCAATTAATCAAGCTCTAGAAATCTGCTGTATAACATTGTACCTATAGTCAACAATACTGTATTGCACACTTAAATCTTTGTTAAAAGGGCAGATCACAGATTAACTGTTCACATCACAATAAAATAAAATAAAAAGATTGCATGGAAGTGGGATAAGACTTCTGAAAATGTAGAGTAAGGAACTCGGCAAAACAACAGATTTACTGACAAAAATCATTGAAAAAGAAAAAAAAAAAAAGAACAGTAAGCTAAAGTCTCTGCACGTTGTCCCAAAGGCATACAGCATTTTAAGAAATACTCATTCAAGGGCCTCCCTGGTGGCGCAAGTGGTTGGGAGTCCGCCTGCCGATGCAGGGGATACGGGTTCGTGCCCCGGTCTGGGAGGATCCCATGTGCCGCGGAGCGGCTGGGCCCGTGAGCCATGGCCGCTGGGCCTGCGCGTCCGGAGCCTGTGCTCCGCAACGGGGGAGGCCACAACAGTGAGAGGCCCGCATACCGCAAAAAAAAAAAAAAAAAAAAAAAAAAGAAATACTCATTCAAGAAAACCCACTAAATCTCGGGAAGAACAGTGAGAGTCTGTGGCACTGGAGCCATGGCCCACCCCCTTACCCACCTAGCCCCCAGCTCTTTGTAACGGAAGCTCTACCCAGGTAGGTGCAGCCAAGGAGATGGGGGCTGCTTCTTCCCCTTGCTCCCATGCTTAAAGAATTAAAGCAAGATAAAATAAAAATTTGTCATCAAAGAGAAAATGCCATCAAGAGATGGAAATTAGTTTTTAAAAAGATACAAATGTGGACTTCCCTGGCGGTCCAGTGGTTAAGACTCCACGCTTCCACTGCAGGGGGCATGGGTGTGATCCCTAGTAGAGGAAGTAAGATCCTGCATGCTGTGCGATGCAGCCAAAAAAAAGAAGAACCAAATGGAAATAGTTCAGGGGTTAAAAAAGTACAATAACCAAAATACGGCTCAACAGTACATCTGAGCTGGCAGAAGAAACGATCAGCAAACCTGAAGATAGAACAATGGAGACTATGAAATCTGAAGAACAGAGAGAAATAAATATAGGAAAGTGAAGAGAGCCTCAGAGAAATGTGAGATGTCATTACATGCAACAATATATATGTATTGGGAGTACCAGAAAGAGGGGAGAAAGGGACAGAATATTTAAAGTATTAATGGCTGAAAATTTCCCAACGTTGATGAAAAACAATATGTATATCCAGCAAACTCTACAAACTCCAAGAAAGATTAAACACAAAGAGCTCTACATCCAGACATAACATAGGCAAAATGTGGAAAGCAAAAATAAAGATAAGATCTTGAAAGCAAAAAGGGAAAAACAATTTGTTACATACAAGGGCACTACAGTAAAATTAACAGCTAACTTTTTAAGAGAAACGATGTAGGTTACAAGGCAATGGGATAATATATTCAAATTACTGAAAGTAAAAAAGTGTTAACCAAGTATCTTATATTCAGCAAATTATCTTGCAAAAATGAAGGTAAAATAAAGACACTCCCAGATAAATAAAAACTGAGGATACCTGTTGCTGGCAGACCTGCCTTACAAGAAATATTAAAGGTGAAATATTATTCAGCCCGCAAAAAGGAACAAAGTACTGATACATACTGCAACTTGGATGAAACCTAAAAACATCATGCTAACTAAAAGAAGGCATTCATAAAGGACCACATACTGTATGATTCCACTCATATGAAATATGCAGAATAGCCACATCGATAGAGACAAAGTAGATTAGTCGTTACCCACGGCTGGGGATGGGGAGGATGGAAAGGAGGGACTGCTAATAAGTACAGGGCTTCTTTTGGGGATGATGAAAATTTCTGAAAACTGATGGTAGTGATGGTTGCACAGCTCTGTGAATATACTAAAAACCATTGAATTCTATACTTTAAAGGGATGAATTGTATGGTATGTGAATTATATATCCCTAATAAAAATAAATAGTAAAGAAAGTCCTTCAGATTGAAAGCAAATGACATCAGATGGTAACTTGAATCCAAACCAAAAAAAAAAAAAAAAAAAAAGCGAAGCGCTAGTAAATATGGGTAACTATAAAAATCACTAGGATTACATATTTCTTTTCTTTTTTTAATGGCCTTAAAAATAACTGCATAAAACAATATGTATTGTGGGCCTGTAACATATAGAAATATAATATATGTGACAGTAACTGCACAAGGAGCACAGCTGCATTGGAGTAAAGGAATATCACCTCAGACAGTAACTCAAATCCACAAGAATAAATGAAGAGATCAGAAATGGTAAATAAGAAGGTTAATATAACAACCTCTATAAATCATGCTTGCTTTCCTTTATCCGCTCAGTGTTTTTACACAAAATAAAATTATATAAAGCAATAAACATGACCAGTACGGTATTACTGGGTCTCTCACATATAATAGCAAAAGAGTTAGAAGGAATAGAGCTAGATAGGAGCAGTGTTTCTATATTTCACTGTTAATGAGTTATTACACATCCTAACAGATTCTGATAAGACATATATTTTAAGTCCTAGAGCAACCACTAAGAAATGACTAAGAAACAGTGAAAAATTAACGGAATTAAAATGTCACACTAGAAAATACTCACTTAATACAAAAGAAAGCAGGAAAGGAGGAACAGAGGGAGAAAAAGACATGTAACGTATAGAAAATAAAAAGCAAAATGGCAGATGTAAATCCAACCATATCAATATAACATTAAACAAGAATGGATTAAACAAACCAATCAAAAGGCAGAGTTTGTAAGACTGGATAAAAAACACATGATCCACCTAATGGTGTCTAGAGGTAACATGCTTTATTTTCAAAGACACAAATAGGCTGAAAGTAAAAGAAGAGAAAAATATATACCAAGCAAACAACAACCAAAAAAGAGAATGGAATGGCTATACTAATGTCAGGCACATTAGACTTTAAAACCAAAAATATTACTAGAGATAATGATAAAATTATTGTAATAATGACAAATGATGTCACAATCACATCCTAATGATAAAAGGTCAAGCCGTGAGGAAGATGTGACAATTACAAACATATACACACCTACAAACAGACCCCCAAAATACACCAAGCAACAAACGACAGAACTGAAGGATGAACTCAACCATTAAAAAATAATAGTTGGAGATTTCAATACTTTCAACAGTGGATAGGGCAACTAGGCAGAAGATCAACAAGGAAATTGAAACTAACTAGACAAAACAGACAAAATACAGCATTCCACCAAACATCAGTAGAATACATTCTTCTCAAATTCACATGGAACATTCTTCAAGACAGACCGGATTCTAGCCCATATAACATGCCTCAATAAATTTTAAATTTTAAAATAAATTTAAGGGAATTCCCTGGCGGTCCAGTCATTAGGACTCCACGCTTCCGCTGCAGGGGGCATGGGTTCGACCCCTGGTGGGAGATCTAAGATCCTGCAAACCGCACAGCACAGCCAAAATAAATAAATAAATTAATTAAATTGAAAAACAAAGTATGTACTCTGACCAAAATAGAATTAGATTACAAATCAATAAAAGGCAGCAATTTGGAAAATTCACAAATATGTGAAAATTAAGCAACACACTCTTTAATAGTCAGTGTATTAAACAAGAAGTGGAATGATAAATTAGAAAATACTTTAGCTGAATGAATATAAAAACACAACATACTAAAACTTACAAAATGTAGCTAAAGCAATGTTCAGAAGGAAATCTATAGCTGTAAAATGTCTGTATTAAAAAAGAAGAAACATCTCAAATCATTTATGGTCAACTGACTTTCCACAAAGGTAGCAAGACAGGGCTTCCCTGGTGGCGCAGTGGTTGAGAGTCTGCCTGCCGATGCAGGGGACATGGGTTTGTGCCCCGGTCTGGGAAGATCCCACATGCCGCGGAGCGGCTGGGCCCGTGAGCCATGGCCACTGAGCCTGCGCGTCCGGAGCCTGTGCTCCGCAACGGGAGAGGCCACAACAGTGAGAGGCCCACATACAGCAAAACAAAACAAAACAAAACATGGTACAAGGACAATTCAATGAAAAAAGAAGAGTATTTTCTAGAGCTAGAAGAACTGATACATATATGCAAAAGAGTGAATTTGGACTCCAACCTCATACAGTATATAAAAGTTAACTAAAGATTGATCGCAGGCCTAAGAATAAGTTGGACTTCATCAAAATTAAAAACTTGTGTACTGCAAACCATATCACAAATAAAATGAAAAGACAACCCACAAAACGGGAGAGAATTTGCAAATCATATATCTGACAAGGGGCTTGCACGCAGACTATATAAGGAACTGAGACAACTCAATAATAAAAGGATAAGAATACAATTTAAAAAATGGGCAAAGGATCCGAATAGACATTTCTCCCGAGAACATATACAAATGGATAATAAGCACATGGAAAGATGCTCAACATCATTAGCCATCAGGGAAATGTAAATCAAAACCACAATGAGGGGGCTTCCCTGGTGGCGCAGTGGTTGAGAGTCCGCCTGCCGATGCAGGGGACGCAGGTTCGTGCCCTTCTCCGGGAGGATCCCGCGTGCCGCGGAGCGGCTGGGCCCGTGAGCCATGGCTGCTGAGCCTGAGTATCCGGAGCCTGTGCTCCACAACGGGTGAGGCCACAAACAGTGAGAGGCCCACGTACCGCAAAACAAACAAACAAACAAACACCTCACAATGAGCTACCACTTTACACCCACTAGGATGGGTGTAATAAAAAAGACAGCTAAGAAGTGTGAGCAAGGATGTGGAGAAACTGGAACTTTCATACAATGCTGGTGGAAATTTAATATGACCCAGCCATTTTGGAAAGCAGTCTGGCAGTTCCTTAAATGGTTAGACATAGTTACCCTTTGACCCAGCAATTCCACTCTGAGTTATATACCCAAGAGAAATGAGGACTTATGTCCAACAAAAACTTACACAAAAATGTACTTAACAGCACTGTTTGCAATAGCCAAAGGACACAAACAACCCAAATGCTCGTCAACTAATGAATGGATAAATAAAATGTTGTCTATCCAGAGAATTCAATATCATTCATCCATAAAAAGAAATGAAGCACTGATGCATACTACAACATGAACCTTGACAACATTATTCTAAGTGAACAAACTAGACACAGAATGTCCCGTAATTTATGATTCCAATTACATGAAATGTCCAGAATAGGGAGACCCATAGAAAAAGTAGGTTGGTAGACTGGTCGTTTCCCAGGGCTGAGGAGTTGGGGACTACAGGGCCTGTGTGTCACTGCTCGTGGATATAATCTTCTGGGGTGATGAAAATGCTCTAGAATTAGATTGTGGGATGGGTGTACAATCCTAAGAATACACTAAAAAATCACTGTACACTTTAAATGGGTGATTCATATGGCATGTGAATTATACCTCAATAAAGCTGTTTAAACAATTACTCGAAAGGGCAGGCAGAAGGGTGGTTAGGCTAAATGGCGTCTATTTTCTTTCTGGCTACAAAGTTATAAGCACCTAGAAGGCTGCTGGTCCCAGATGGTCCTGGGATACTTCTGAACAGCAACGGGACCCCCAGAGCAGACACAGGCGTAGGCCAGAGAGAGTGGCTGGACCAAATTCTACAGGGGGCGGGGGTCTGGCCCCACGCAGGCCTATCATGGGGTGATCAAGCTCACTCACCAAGCATGGCGCTGATGAGCCTGTCGGGACGGGCCCGGGCAGATGTGGAACAGAGAGTGTTGAAATACAGCCCAGAGCCCTCCCGGATGGGGCTGAGCATCAGGGGCGGCGTGTAGGCAGGGCACTGGGACAGTCCCTTCAGGAGACGGTCCACCAGGCACACGGGCGAGCACAGGCAGCTCTGGCGGCATCCTCCCGGGCCCGGCTCCCCAGACATGGAGGGTGGAGCAGGGATGAGCAGTGCCTTGGGCCGGAGGAGCTTCTTCCGCTTCCTGTGTTGGCTACACTCCTTGCTGTCTCTCTCTTCCCTGTTCTTCTCCTGACCCTGGAGAAGAAGAGACTTCAGAACCACGGGGGTCACCTGAGGCCACTGGCCCCAAAGCTCAGACCTCAAGATGGCCTGAGAGTGGGAAAGGGTACTGACCAGCCAAATGCACACCCAGCATGGCCATGCCCAGAGTCCTCAGCGCAGGAAGCCGGGAAGGGCCACCACGCCTGAGCCAGACTCCAGACCCTAAGCCAGGCGACATTTGACACTGGGGCCTTCTCAGGCACCCACACCCCACAAGGAGGGCCCTCACTCAGACCATTTTGGAAACTCATGTCCGTTGTTAAACTGACTGGCACTTAAAGTGTGGGGGCCAGACAGATGCAACAGCATGACAAAAGGAAAACCTGTTGCCCTCAAAATGACAGCAGCTCCTGGGAGACAAACAGTGGGCTCCATGCACCCCGTACCCGAGTCCAGCATGGACTTCTCCAGGTCGGGTCTTCCAGCACAGGCTGAAGAGACGACGGCTTGACCTTGCTACACTCTCTCTTACCTCCACACAATCTCCCCTCCTCTCTGCCCATCTTGCCCCTCCTCATCCTCCAGCTCTCAGCTGCAACGCCCCCATCCTCAGGCAGGGTCTCTGGTGCCCTCGGGGCTCCCACGGCTCACTCTCCCAGCCCGGCCCGTTCTGGGTCGTCAGTGTCCGGGGATGGGTCTATCTACTCCGCTGGGCTGGGAGCCCCAGGGGACGGGGGCAGGCCTGTTGTGGTCGCTGCAGTGTCCCCAACCCTGCCCAGCACAGGGCCAGACACAAAGGAAGTTCACTGGAGGTTGAAGGGATGAATCAACATGCAAATCAAGCTCTTCTGGAGTCAGGATTTGGGGGCTTTTCTCCCAGCTCCCACTGGCAGCTGGAAAGCAGCTGGAAGGAAGTGCACCCACCTTGCTCCCCGGGGGATGGTTCGCTGGAGCCACTGGCACTGAAACAGGGACCACCAAAGGGGCGGCGGTCATGTTGTCCAAGGACTTCCTGCCTCCCAGGGAACTCTGCCTGTCCCCCTCCGGCCTCAGCACCTGTCTTGGTGGCTTGCAAATCTCCATGCCACACACCTACACACAGAGAAGAGCCAGCCCTTTAAGAGACACAGTACGTAGGGAGCAAGGGGCCCCTCCAGAGCAGCACAGCCCTGACTCCCGGCCCCCAGCCAGGCTCCCCGCAGGAGGACGGCTCCATCCTGAGATGAATGGCAGCTTCGAGCCCCTTCACCTGCGGCTCCTGCTTCCCTCGAGGTGACGGCCACTGGTCGCTGTGAAAACACATGTGGCTGCTCAGCCCTCTCTCTGTATAAAACATCCGGCTGCAATTCTTGCAGACGTAAGTGCTCCTTGGCTCTGCCCAGTCTCTGGGACCACCATTGTGCTGGTTACTGTGGGGAAGAAAGGGAGAATGGGACTCTGTCCCCAAACACTGATCCTCTGACAGCTTTGGACGAACCCTAAAGAAATGGACATGATGCCCCCGATTCTCCGTGGCCTGGTGCTCACCCCTTCAGGAGTGAAGCATCCAGAGCTCACTCACCCAGGGCCAGCACATCAAAGCCACCAGAGGATTCCCGAGGGGCTTCGGAACTTACAGGCCACACGCCATGTTCTCCTCCTTCATCGGGTGGGGGAGCCGGTAGATATTTCCACCCTGAAGACGAAAATACATCTGAGCCAACATATCAGAAATGAGATGCAAGAGTGAAAACTATAAGACTTGGAAGAAAACACAGGTATAATTCTTGGTGACCCCGGAGTAAGCAGTGGTTTCTTGGATGACTCCAAAACCAAACAAAAGACAGACATATTGGACTTCATCAAAACTTACAACTTCTGACGGATACACCAGAAATACAGCTACATGTGGAACAACTCCTACAGAACACCTACTGAACGCTGGCAGAAGACCCCAGACCTCCCAAAAGGCAAGAAACTCCCCACATACCTGGGTAGGGCAAAGCGGAGAGATTCCCGCACAGAGGATTGGTGCCGAGCGGCACTCACCAGCCCGAGAGGCTTGTCTGCTCGCCCGCCGGAGCGGGCGGCGCTGGAAGCTGACGCTCGGGCTTCGGTCAGAGCGCAGGGAGAGGACTGGGGCTGGCGGCGAGAACTCAGCCTGAAGGGGGCTAATGTGCCACAGCTAGCCGGGAGGGAGTCCAGGAAAACTCTGGAGCTGCCGAAGAGGCAAGAGACTTTTTCTTCCCTCTTGGTTTCCTGGTGCGCGAGGAGAGGGGATTAAGAGCTCTGCTTAAAGGAGCTCCACAGACGGCTGAAAGCGCGGAGCCCAGTGACGGGCGTGGGACGCTGGGGCTGCTGCTGCCACCGGCAAGAGGCCTGTGTGCGAGCTCAGGCCACTGTCCACACCGCCCTTCCGGGAGCCTGTGCAGCCCACCACTACCGGGGTCCCGGGATCCAGGGGTGGCTTCCCTGGGAGAACGCACGGCGGGCCTCGGGCTGGTGCAACGTCACGCCGGCCTCTGCCGCTGCAGGCTCGCCCCGCACTCCGTGCCACTCCCTCCCGCCCGGCCTGAGTGAGCCAGAGTCCCCGAAGAGGCTGCTCCTTTAACCCTGTCCTGTCTGAGCGAAGAACAGACGCCCTCCGGTCACCTACACGCAGAGGCGGGGCCAAATCCAAAGCTGAGACCCAGGAGCTGTGAGAACAAAGAAGAGAAAGGGAAACCTCTCCCAGCAGCCTCAGAAGCAGCGGATTAAAGCTCCACAATCAACTTGATGTACCCTGCATCTGTGGAATACATGAATAGACAACAAATCATCCCAAATTGAGGAGCCAGCAGTCAGTGCTGTGCCTCTGAGGTGGGAGAGCCAACTTCAGGACACTGGTCCACAAGAGACCTCCCAGCTCCACATAATATCAAACGGCGAAAATCTTCCAGAGATCTCCATCTCAACACCAGCACCCAGCTTCACTCAACGACCAGCAAGCTACAGTGCTGGACACCCTATGCCAAACAACTAGCAAGACAGGAACACAACGCCACCCATTACCAGAGAGGTGGCCTACAATCATAATAAGTCCGCAGACACCCCAAAACACACCACCAGACGTGGACCTGCCCACCAGAAAGACAAGATCCAGCCTCATCCACCAGAACACAGGCACTAGTCCCCTCCACCAGGAAGCCTACACAACCCACTAAACCAACCTTAGCCACTGGGGACAGACACCAAAACAACGGGAACTACGAACCTGCAGCCTGCAAAAGGAGACCCCAAACACAGTAACATAAGCAAAATGAGAAGACAGAAAAACACACAGCAGGAGAAGGAGCAAGATAAAAACCCACCAGACCTAACAAATGAAGAGGTAATAGGCAGTCTATCTGAAAAAGAATTCAGAATAATGATGGTAAAGATGATCCAAAATCTTGGAAATAGAATAGACAAAATGCAAGAAACAGTTAACAAGGACCTAGAAGAACTAAAGATGAATCAAGCATCGATTAAAAACACAATAAATGAAATAAAAAATACTCTAGATGGGATCAATAGCAGAATGACTGAGGCAGAAGAACGGATAAGTGAGATGGAAGATAAAATAGTGGAAATAACTGCTGCACAGCAAAATAAAGAAAAAAGAATGAAAAGAACAGAGGACAGTCTCAGAGACCTCTGGGACAACATTAAACGCACTGTACACTTTAAATGGGTGATTCATATGGCATGTGAATTATACCTCAATAAAGCTGTTTAAACAATTACTCGAAAGGGCAGGCAGAAGGGTGCTCAGGCTAAATGGCGTCTATTTTCTTTCTGGCTACAAAGTCATAAGCACCTAGAAGGCTGCTGGTCCCAGATGGTCCTGGGATAGTTCTGAACAGCAACGGGACCCCCAGAGCAGACCCAGGCGTAGGCCAGAGAGAATGGCTGGACCAAATTCTACAGGGGGCGGGGGTCTGGCCCCCCACAGGCCCATCATGGGGTGATCAAGCTCACTCACCAAGCATGGCGCTGATGAGCCTGTCGGGACGGGCCCGGGCAGATGTGGAACAGAGAGTGTTGAAATACAGCCCAGAGCCCTCCCGGATGGGGCTGAGCATCGGGGGCGGTGTGTAGGGAGGTCACTGGGACAGTCCCTTCAGGAGGTGGTCCATCAGGAACACGGGCGAGCGCAGGCAGCTCTGGCGGCATCCTCCCGGGCCCGGCTCCCCAGACATGGAGGGCGGAGGAGGGATGAGCAGTGCCTTGGGCCGTGGGAGCTTCTTCCGCTTCCTGTGTTGGCTGCTCTCCTTGCTGCCTCTCTCTTCCCCGTCCTTCTCCTGTCCCTGGAGAAGAAGAGACTTCAGAACCACGGGGGTCACCTGAGGCCACCGGCCCCAAAGCTCAGACCTCAAGATGGCCTGAGAGTGGGAAAGGGTACTGACCAGCCAAATGCACACCCAGCATGGCCATGCCCAGAGTCCTCAGCGCAGGAAGCCGGGCAGGGCCACCACGCCTGAGCCAGACTCCAGACCCTAAGCCGGGCGACATTTGACGCTGGGGCCTTCTCAGGCACCCACCCCCACCCCAAGGAGAGGCCCTCACTCAGACCATTTTGGAAACTCATATCCGTTGTTAAAGTGACTGGCACTTAAAGTGTGGGGGCCAGACGGATGCAACAGCATGACAAAAGGAAAACCTGTTGCCCTCAAAATGACAGCAGCTCCTGGGAGACAAACAGTGGGCTCCATGCACCCCGTACCCGAGTCCAGCATGGACTTCTCCAGGTGGGGTCTTCCAGCACAGGCTGAAGAGACGACGGCTTGAGCTTGCTACACTCTCTCTTACCTCCACGCAATCTCCCCTCCTCTCTGCCCATCTTACCCCTCCTCATCCTCCGGCTCTCAGCTGCAACGCCCCCTTCCTCAGGCAGGGTCTCTGGTGCCCTTGGGGCTCCCACAGCTCCCTCTCCCAGCCCGGCCCGTTCTGGGTCGTCAGTGTCCCGGGATGGGTCTATCTACTCCGCTGCGCTGGGAGCCCCAGGAGACGGGGGCAGGCCTGTTGTGGTCGCTGCAGTGTCCCCAGCCCTGCCCAGCACAGGGCCAGACACAAAGGAAGTTCACTGGAGGTTGAATGGATGAATGAACACGCAAATCAAGCTCTTCTGGAGTCAGGATTTGGGGGCTTTTCTCACAGCTCCCACTGGCAGCTGGAAAGCAGCTGGAAGGAAGTGCACCCACCTTGCTCCCCAGGGGATGGTTCGCTGGAGCCACTGGCACCGAAACAGGGACCACCAAAGGGGCTGCGGTCATGTTGTCCAAGGACTTCCTGCCTCCCGGGGAACTCTGCCTGTGCCCTTCTGGCCTCAGCACCTGTCTTTGTGGCTTGCAAAACTCCATGCCACACAGCTACACACAGAGAAGAGCCAGCCCTTTAAGAGACACAGTACGTAGGGAGCAAGGGGCCCCTCCAGAGCAGCACAGCCCTGACTCCCGGCCCCCAGCCAGGCTCCCTGCAGGAGGACGGCTCCATCCTGAGATGAATGGCAGCTTCGCGCCCCTTCACCTGCGGCTCCTGCTTCCCTCGAGGTGACGGCCACTGGTCGCTGTGAAAACACATGTGGCTGCTCAGCCCTCTCTCTGTATAAAACATCTGGCTGCAATTCTTGCAGACGTAAGTGCTCCTTGGCTCTGCCCAGTCTGTGGGACCACCACTGTGCTGGTTCCTGTGGGGAAGAAAGGGAGAATGGGACTCCGTCCCCAAACACTGATCCTCTGACAGACAGCTTTGGACGAACCCTAAAGAAATGGACATGATGCCCCCGATTCTCTGTGGCCTGGTGCTCACCCCTTCAGGAGTGAAGCATCCAGAGCTCGCTCACCCAGGGCCAGCACATCAAAGCCACCAGAGTTCTCCCGAGGGGCTTCTGAACTTACCAGCCACCCGCCATGTTCTCCTCCTTCATCGGGTGGGGGAGCCGGTAGATATTTCCACCCTGAAGACGAAAATTCATCTGAGCCAACATATCAGAAATGAGATGCAAGAGTGAAAACTATAAGACTTGAAAGAAAACACAGGTATAATTCTTGGTGACCCTGGAGTAAGCAGTGGTTTCTTGGATGACTCCAAAACCAAACAAAAGACAGACGTATTGGACTTCATCAAAACTTACAACTTCTGTGCTTCAAAGGACATCATCAAGAAGTGAAAAGACAGAATAAGAGAAAAAAGTTGCAAATCATGTATCTGATAAGGGACTATGTATATTTCTGTATCAGTGATACATAATGAACTCTCACAGCTCAAAAATAAAATCACAACCCAATTTAAAAATGGGCAAAGGGTCTGCATAGACACTTACCCAAAGAGGATATACAAATGGCCATTAAAAGATGCTCAGGATTATTAGCCATCGGGGAAATGCAAATTAAACTATAATGAGATTATCATTTCCCACCCACTAAGGTGAACCAACTGGACAAGAACAAGTGTTGGTGAGGATGCAGAGAAACTGCAGGCCTCATACACTCTGGGTAGGGATATAAAACAGCACAGCTTTTTGGGAAAGTCTGGCACTTCCTCCAATAGAATTACCCTAGAGCCCAGCAATTCCCCTCCAAGGTATTTCCCAAGAGAAATGAAAACATATGTCTAAACAATAATCTGTACACAAATGTTCATAGCACCGTTATCACAATGGCCAAGAAGGGAAAACAACCCAAATATCTATCATCTGATGAATGGATAAATAAAATGTGGTGTTTCCATACAATGCACAAGTTACCAGCGATAAAAAGGAGTGAAGTTCTGACCCGTGCTACAGCACAGAGGAACTCTGAGAACATCAGGTTAAGTGAAAGAAGCAAAAGACACAAAAGGCCACGCAGCGTTAGGATTCCAGTCACATGAAGTGTCCAGAATAGGCAAATCCATGCAGACAGAAAGTAGATGCATGGTTGCCAGGGGCTGGGAGGGATGGAGAGATTGCGGGTGACAACCAACGGTGTGGGGTTTCTTTTTGCGGTGATGAAAGTGTATTGGCAAAGAGTGGCGATGCGAGCACGACCTCGTAAACAAACTAAAAACTACTGGATGGTGCACTTCAAGATGGCGAATTAGATGGCACGTGAATATTAAAGCTGTGGGAAAAAAAAAGAGGAGGAGGTAGCTGTGGTGCGACAGGAAGGATGCTGGACCTCGGAACATCACGAAGAGACGTGGCCAAGCTCTCTGCGCCCAGGACCTCGTGGGCACGATGTGGGAGGACCCAAGCTGCTCCAAAAGGGCGGACCAGTGCCAGGCCTGCAGTAGGGGCCAAGTCGGACTTGTGGACCTGTGATTCACAACCAGAATAGACACAGCATTTCACGTACAAATATCAAGGGTAAAGGAGCTCTGCCTTTACATTCTCTGAAGAAGTGAAGGAGGCAAATCCAAAAGGAAGCGAAAGGCAGAAAGAAAGCAAATAGAAAAAGCTTAGTGAAGAAACATGATGCAAAGTGTCTCTGACAACTCTAAAGCCCTGTTCTGTTGTGTGTGTGTGTGTTGCAGGGCGGAGGGTGATGGGAGGAACCATCCCTTCTCTGGAACTTCATTCGCCCCTCTGTAAACAAACTGCATCTGAGGATTTGCTGAGGTTAAATACAGTGCCTGGACAAGTCAGAAACACGGACACAGGTAAGGACGAGACTCTGCCCCCCGCATGGTCAGGTCCCGTGAGAGGGCCCTGGTACCTGGATCCTGTTGAGTATCATCAGCTTGGACTTGGAGTCCCAGGGGGGATCCGCTGGAGGCCCGGCCAACGACGAGAAGGAGGCCATGGCTACCTGGCTTGGAGAAGCTGCACAGCAAATATCCACTTTCACTTTCTCCTTCCGGAAGTGCTGGACCCCGGGAGTTGCCAGAGAAGAGCCTGTAGCCTCCGCCCCAGGAGCAGGCCGGGCCCTCTCCACCTTTTGTGGCCCCGGAAGCCGTGCCATTCTCAGCCTGGGCCTGCTTCCCTGGGAGGTGGGCTCTGGATGGCTCCTCCCCTCCTAACTGGGTCTGATGCAGGCCCCGAGGGAGAAGATGTCCCTAGGTCCAAGGTCCCTTTCGAGGATCGCAACTGCTTGGCCAGAGAGGAGATGTCTGGGTTTCCAGGAGGGTCCAGGGACGCCGCCGTGGGGGCAGGTGGAGCAGCAGCCACTTTTGGTCTTCCCTTTGGGTCCTGGCTCACGCTGCTGGGGGAGGGCTCTGTGGGTAAAGCGGGTGTGGATTTTCTCCTGCGGGCTAGGGACCCCTCTGGATCAGGGTTCACGGGGCCAGCATGGAGAGAGTCAACAGTGGGTGCCACAGGTGGGGGTTGCTGTGGCCACGGCCCCTGCAGTGACTTCAGGGCAACTTGCTTGCCGTCGGGTGTGGGAAGCTGGGAGGAGGCGGCGGCCACCTGGGTGTGGGAGAAGATCCGCTGGGACTTGGTGATCATCTGGAACACCTGCATCTGCTCGTGGCTCACCAGAGACTCCTGAGCCTTCAGGACCAGCTGCTGGAAGAGCGGTGTGGCATCCGACGGGAGGCCGCTGGACTTCTGGCCGTCCTGGGGGCCAGGCTCACCAGGGTCCTGCCACGAGAAGGAGTCGCAGTCGCACTTGCTCTTCTTGGAAGCCCAGGAGTCGTCTTCCCCGCTGGTGCTGACATATCTGGGGTCGCCCGAGGCCTCCCCCTGGGCCTTCAGGAGCGTGGGAGGGAAAGACGGCGTGTCCTCCAGACCGGTGCACTGGCTGGGTGAGGGCTCCCCAGCGGGGGAGTCGCTGCTGAGCCCGGGGCCCGGCTCGGAGCCCTCCCGGGACGGCACTGCAGAGGGCTTGTGGACGACAAACATACTGTTTCCTTTGCTCTTAGGGCAGCCCGACAGGTTTCAGAGCCACTGGAAACTGTGGCTTGATGGCTGGGAACTGGCGGGGACAGTCTGGCCATGGAACAGAGGCAGGCAGGCGGGCAGGGAGCGCCCTCGGGCCAGCCCTCCAGGGATGATGGGGGCTGGAGCAGCGGCAGCTCCGGCTCGGCTGGGTCGGGGCCGCTGTTCTCCGCTGCCCGTGAGTGGACGGCTGTGAACACGTCCGTGCCCGGCTCCTTCCGTGGGGGCCGGGGATCCTCGGGAACACCTCAGTGCCCAGGGCTCCTGGGGCCGCCGGGGTGCTGGCTGGGCCGCAGGAGGAGGACCCTGACGAGGGCAGGGAGGAACAGGCCGTGATCCTCCCTTCGCCGCTGTCTGAAGGCCCTCCCAGGGCTGGCCCGGGAGAAGGGATCTTCTGGCAGATGATGCTGCTCACGATACAGCGCAGGAGGTCTCGGTTGGACAAGAGGGAGATGGGGGATGGGGCTTCCGGGGGCACCAGGGACCACAGGCTCGCGGGTGCGGGCTGGCAGGCCACCTCGTGCACACGGGGTGAGTTCCCGCAGGGCTCCTCCTCCGGAGGGGCCTCCTTGAGGATGCACAGGCCGTGCTGGACCTCGTAGTGCTGGCGCACGGAGCAGTAGTCGCTGTAGCTCTTGCTGCAGCCCTGCTCAATGCACACAAAGGGCTTGGACTTCTGGTGGGTGAGCGTGTGCCCAGTCCTGGAATCACATGAGGAGAAAGTTAGTGGGTGTCTCGGCGTGGGTCACTAACTGCAGGAACCCAGGCGTGTCCCCAGGGGGCAGCAGCATCGCAACTCAGAAACTGTGCTCAGACCCTAGGAGGAAAGACCCCTGCTACGGCCAAAGCCCTCTGGAAGGGGGAGCTCTTGCCCTCACCCCTAAGCAAACCCCTAATCTGAGATTAAAAACATCAGTGGGAGTCAAGTCAGAGTTCCCCAAAGTGGGTTCCTAAGGAACACCAGGCTCCAGAGTTGCTCCCTGAGGACTTGGGCTCAGCTGGCAAATAAGTTTGGGAAAAACACTCTTTACTTCTTGGAGGTTCCTAGGAGCAAACTGAAAAGCCACAGAGCAGATAAAGAGAGATCTGTTGAACTTTCCATGTCTCTCAAACTTATTTGCCCACAAAACCATGTTTTTAAAATAGACCCTTTTAGCATCCCCGAGAAGCAGAGAACCAGAGTTCTGAGAACAAACTTAAGGAAACGCTAACTTGGGGATGATCCTTCCTTGAACAAAGGAGTCTTTGCCTTCCCACAGGAGTCCTCTAGACAGCGACCTGGGAGCCCCACAGCAACAACAACAAAAAGCCAAATGCGCCTATAATGTCTGCAAATATAAAAGAATGCAAGTATGTAGTATATTTACATCATACGTATACCTGCATTAATATATTATAAATATAAACAAATGGGTAAATCACCCTCTGGGTTCCCAACAATCCTACTCCGGATGGTTCTAATCAATTGGACCCAGTAAATAATGAAACCCTTTCCCAAACGTGGACCCTTGGCCTCCATCTGAGGGAAGCAGCAGAGAGGGCATCCGGAGACCCACTTTCTAGCCCTAACTGTTACCAGCTTGTGACAGGAGTAAATCATTTCCCATCCTTAATGGCGAGAGGGGAGAGGATACAATGAAAGCGGGATTCATCGAAGCCTCAGTAAAGGCTGGGCGAGCTGTAAACATGCAAGGGATCGTCCTCTCCCACTTACGAGTCTCTCAGTTTGAAAGTCTGTCTCTTCTCCCTCGGCAGCAAGAAAAGCTTATCATTTCTAAGACATGAAGAACAAACGGAATTCTGCTCCTCTTACACTGAGCTTGCTTTTTAAAGTCAAATTTTGAAAAAAAATCGAGTTAATAAAAGGGGGAATTGAAACAGGAAAAAAGAGAGTGAACACTGCATTGCCATGTTCTAGAAACAGGCATTTCAGAACCCCTCACGCCCTGGTGTTATCCCAACATATATTCCTCATGGAGTGCATATCTGTTCTGCTCAGACACCTACCAGGGACTCTGAAACTTTCTCTACGCAGTTAGCCCAACTCCCTCCGTGACAAAATTGCCTCTGGAGTGTGTTTTTAAAGCACATGGGTCCCGTCTGCAAATCGCAGCGGCGCTCTCCTCACTGGAGTGAATCTGGAGGCTGGGGAGGGCGGGCTGTCCGGGGCAGTGTAGGCCCTGCCCCCCGCCTCCACCAAACACTGGCCGTGGGAGGAGCACAGGTCGCACACACCTGGGACACCCGACGGTGCGGGGCGGTGCAGGTGGATGGGAGGGGATGCAAAAGAACCGGGAACACGCCCAGCCCCCAGCAGCCCCCTGAACAGACATCCCGACCAGACTCCTACATACAGGTGGTCCTGACGCTTAAAGGCCTTGCTGCAGATTTTGCACACGTGTCTCCTCTCCTGGCTGTGCGTCAGGTAGTGCTTGCTGAGAGGACTGGCGCTGCTGAACACCTTCCCGCAGAGGCTGCGGTCCAGGAGTGGGTTCTGAGGGGACCTGTGCTGCCGCTTTCCTCTCCTTGTGCTCCCAGACGTGGCCCTGCCTCCTTCGTTAGCCTCTTTGGGCACCTTGAGCACGCCTAGCCCCAGGTCTAGACAGAGGGAGAAAGCACAGGTTATGACATCCGGGGACATCGGAGCCCGGGCCGAAGCACTCTACCACCCTCAGACCAACTTCAGCAGCTGAGTCCAACTCAGGGAGTTGGCCGAGAACCCCAACTTCAGCAGCTTCACTCGCAGAGAAGACCAGGCTTAGCACCAGGTGAGGGGGAGAAGGGACCCTGGTCAAGCCACACCTCCAGGGCGGCACCCAATCTTGAAGCCACACTTGGGGGGTAAGGGAGGGGACAGCAACAGTCTGAGAGCTTCCAGGACAGAGTGACTCGACAGGCAGGACTTCATGACGGTAACATCAACAGCACACTTGCAAGTGCAATCCAGAAATGCACAATGCAAAATCTTAGAAAAGTTTAAGTCCTTTCTCCCAGCCAATTCCACTCTGGTTTTTTAATTAAGGAAATTAAGGCCGATCTGTACAAATTAACGGAGATCTTGCAGTGAACTGCAAGCGAGTTAACTGCAGCATTGTTTTTCCTGGTGAAATGTGAGAAACCACCTAATAACTGACACGAGGGCAGGTGGGTGACTGCATTCTGGTCTCAATGGTCTATGGCGCAGGCATTTCAGATACAACTGTAGGAGAATATCCATTGACGTGAAAGGATGTTCATGCTGTACCACTAAGTGCCGTGCCACTAACAAGAGGATTGTTGAAAAACGGAATGACCTAGTCTTTAAAAGGGAAAAATAAATTTGAATAGAAACAAACAGAATGGGATTGATTGGTAGCATCATGGATCAACTTAATTTTCCTTTCCCTATATATCTGAATTTTCCATGTTTCTCTACTCCTTGGGTAAATGAGTAGTTTTTTTTTATAATTTCATTTTTGATTTTTTTTCTTTGACCCATGAGTTATTTTAGAAGAGTGTTCTTTAGTTTCCAAATACTTGAAGACTTTTTTCTCTTATTTCTTTTACTTATTTCTTTATTTTTGGCTGCATTGGGTCTTCATTGCTGTGCGTGGGCTTTCTCTAGTTGCGGCGAGTGGGGGCTACTCTTCGTTGCAGTGCGCGGGCTTCTCGTTGCAGTGGCTTCTCTTGTTGCAGAGCATGGGCTCTAGGCGTGCGGGCTTCAGTAGTTGTGGCTTGCGGGCGCTAGAGCGCAGGCTCACTAGTGGCGCATGGGCTTAGTTGCTCCGCGGCATGTGGGATCTTCCCGGACCAGGGCTCGAACCCGTGTCCCCTGCATTGGCAGGCAATTCTTAACCACTGTGCCACCAGGTTTTGATCCATCGCCTGGTCAAGTATCAGTGGGTTTTCCATGCCCTTGGCATAATTATTACTTGTGGAATATTTGCTCTCAAATGCATGTATAGATTACACACTCGTGTCCTGGATTGCCATCCCGGAAAGCATTTAAGAAACATCAGGTTCGGGACTTCCTTGGTGGTGCAGTGGTTGGGAGTCTGCCTGCCGATGCAGGGCCCTGGTCTGGGAAGATCCCACATGTCGCAGAGCAACTAGGCCCGTGAGCCACAACTACGGAGCCTGGGCGTCTGGAGCTTGTGCTCCGCAACGAGAGGCCGTGACGGTGAGAGGTCCGCGCACCGCGATGAAGAGTGGCCCCCGCTCGCCGCAACTAAAGAAAGCAATCGCACAGAAACGAAGGCCCAACACAGCAAAACAACAACAACAAGAAAAAGTTAAAGGGCATTAAAAACAAACCAACCAGATATATGTGGGTAGGCATTTTCCATCCCAGTTACAGAATGAGAAAACTGAGACTCAAACAGGGAAAATGACTTGCCCAAGGTGGCAAAGGAAGGAAGAAGAGCCAGGCTGTAGATTCTGGTTCATCTGATGCCAGAGTCCTTTCCCCAACCACAGTGCCCGCACCGCTTCCAACTCAACTTCCTCCTCTGCTCCTCCTCCCTCCCCGTCTTTTCAGATGGACTGAACTGAAACCTGGCCCTTCTGTGAAGCCTCCTGACACCAGCGTTTGCCCTGCTCCCCTAGCCAGTCCCTCCGAAGGCAGCACACAGTTACAGACACAATCACGCCTTTAAGCCATCAATCCTCTGAGGTGTCCCTCTTCCTCATCTCAGTTATTAATAGCATCTACTCAGTTGCTCAAACCCCAGCCTGCCCTGCCAACCTCCATCTGTCCTTTTCCTTACCAGCTCTCCCTGTGATGTGTGACCCGTCAGCATGTCTGAATCTACTTCTAACATGATCCCTAATCCTTGCGCTTCTGGCCTCTTCACTGCTACTCCAGCCCAGGCCACCATCTCCGCTGAGAGCCTTCCAGCTACTCTCCAGGATTCCCGTCTTGCCGCCCACGGCACCCTCACAGCAGCTAGAGCTTTGCACAGCCTCCCCTGGTTCCCGTGGCCGAGTCTGTGCTTTGCCGCACCGTGGCCTGGAAGTGGGTCTCAGCCTCAGCAGCCTCCTCAGTGTGGCTTCCCACCCCCGCGCCATCCACCTGCCAGCGTCTGCCACTCCCTGTCACTCCCTCGGACTTGGCCCCCTGCTGTACTTTCCTCATGTCGCTTTGTGGTGGACACAAGGTCTGACTCCCCAGTGGCTGTTTCTGCTTCCTCTTCTTTTCCTGGCAAATGGGATTCCAGTTTGGATCGGGTGACAAGAAATTTGAGGGAACACACTGGTTCTCCCCAGTCCTGGAACTGGGGAGAACCAGGGGGGAACACAACTTACGCTTCTGCCCTGGAGACAAATCTTGAGGGTCCGGGATAACGGTGGCCACTTCCCTTTCCACGGCCACGGATCAGTTTAGAAAGAGCACGGGCTACAGTTCTGGCCGAGGAGACGTGAGGGGCGTTCTGTTGGGCGCTGCTACAAGCTTTCCTCACTTTTAAAAAGGGCAACAAGGAAGGGAGGGAGCTGCTCTCTGCCCTGCACCCTCCGAAGGTTTGGGTGCTCCGCGTACAAGAGGGGATTCTTGCTGCTGCTGCTGCAGCCGACTTGCAGACGCTGGCCACTGCTGGCAGGCCTTGACTTCACCGTGGAGCCACTGGCACCACCACGTGTCCTGAGAGCTTAAACCTACGCCGACTCCTCTGTTATTACGGCCCGAAGCATACGCACTATAGATATCTAAACTCACCTTTTTGCTGCTTTATCACTCCTACCTTCCCGCTCCTAAAATGTAAGCTCTGTGAGGGGAGGGGCCTGTCCCTCCATCACTATGTCCCCATCACGTGGACTGGGCATTGTCTGGCACAGCTACAGCAGGTGCTTGATGAATGCTGGCTGCATTCATGCATGAGGGTCCTCCAGGGCAGGGACTCAGTCACTGTGGCTTCTGGGAGCGGCAGGGGCTCAAAAGCCTTCGCTGGATCAACAGGCAGGGAAGCCAGAAGACAGCTTCTTAAGAAACAAATTTAATACTATATACAAGGGAAAACGTACAGAAACAACAAAGGAGACGCAACAGGGCTGGAGGTGCCCATCCCAACTAGCTGCCCACGCAGAGGGCCGATGCCAGCCCCTAGCTCGCCCTCCTCCTCCTACAGTTGGAAGGGCTCCACGGGCCACCTTGCCCTGGCGGTGGGATCCACGTGGTCCTGAAGCCGGTGCCACTTCATGTGGGCATTCCGACCCTTGATCTTGCCAAACACCCTGAGGAGGCACCAGAGGACACAGGGGTCAGAGCAGGGGGAGGCGGGTAGCCCTGAGGGGGGCACCCCAGAGGGCTGAGGGCAGGCAGTGTGGGAGCATCCAGGGAAAGGGCGGTACCTCTCACACTCCCGGCAGGGAAAGAAGCCCTGGCCCTTGCTGCTCCCCGGCAGCTCAGGGGTCCGCTTCGAGCCGGTGTTTGGGCTGGAGTTGGGGATGGACTCCCTCCTGTAACTCTCAGTAGTCCTCGGTAATTCGGGGGTTGGACGGTGGCTGGGTTTCCTCCGAGGGCTACGAGTGACCTGCACAGGGGGCAGAGGTGATGAAAGGGTGCTGACCGCCCCGCCGCCCTTCTAAGGGAGAAGCAGGTGTCCAGAGCGTCCAGACGTCGCGGGGTGCACCCCCCCACCGCCAGCCAGCTTGGATGGGCACCGGGCATCCAGATCCGTGCTGAACTCCTGAAGCCCTATCCCGAGACCCTCTACCTTCGCTTCTGTCCTGTCTGCTTCACCCAGCTCTCTCTTGACCCTCTTTTCCGGCACTGGGGCTCGGCCGCAGTCAAACTTGTTCATTTTCTTCTGCATGTAGTAGAACTCGACACACTGGGCTACTGTTTTTGTCTGGACCTAGTGGAGGAAGACAGAAACCGGCTAAGGACAGTGCCTCAGGAGTAGCAGTGAGTATGGCCTTGACGCCCTAAATCCCCTCCCCATGGGGCCAGCCGCCACTTTTTGAAAGCCCTCCTGAAACGTTTCTCCCCTACGGCTTGGTATGCTCCACTGCTACGGGGGACAGAGAATCACAAAGTCCTCCTGGGGATGAAGGAGTTCAGAGAGAAGCCACCAGAGTCAACACCATCTAAGCTCTGCACGCTCTGAGCAACAAGGCTGGCCCAAGAAGGCTTCTCTCCAGGAAAACGCACACACGGTACACACGAGGACGCTCACTGTGACATCATGTGGAGCCACATGTCTACCGACTGGGACTAATTAAACCAGAGTGTCCTTACGTGGTGGATACCTCATAGCCTTATGTGACAGCTAGGCAGAGCCCTCCAAAAAACTGAAGAGGAAGGAATACTTCCCAACTCAGTCCGTAAGTTCAACATTTCTCTGATACCAAAGCCAGACAAAGATATTACAAGGAAAGAAGCCTACAGACCAATGTCCCTCATGAACATAGATGAAAATTTTTAAACAAAACTTTAACGAACAGAATCCAACAATATATATATGTGTATATATATATACGTGTATATATGTGTGTGTATATATATATATATATATATATATATGTATGTATATATGTATATATATATATAAAGGACAATATACCATGACTAAGTGGAGCTCATCCCAGAAACGTGAGGTTGGTTTAACAATCGAAAATCAATGTAATTCATCATATTAAACTTAAAAAAGAGAAATCATATGAGCATCTTGATAGGTGCAGAAAAAGCATTTGATACAATCCAATGTCCATTCCTGATGGAAACTCTCAGCACAATAGGAATAGAAGGAACTTCTCTTCAACCTGATAAATGAGACCTACAAAATCCCTACAGCTAACGGTGGAGTGGTTTCCCCTCAAATATCATGAACAACACAAGGATTTCCACTCTCACCACTTCTACTCAATACTGTACTGGTGGTTCTAGAGTGCAAAAAGGCAAGAAAAAAAGTAAAGGCATCCAGGTTGGAAAGGAAGAAAGAAAAGTGTCTTTATTTGCAGATGATGTGACGGTCTATGTAGAAAATTCAGTGGAATCCACAAAAAAGTTACCAAAACTAGTAAGTTAGTTTGGCAACATTTCAGAACACAAGATCCATATAAAAATCAATTTTATTTCTATACATACTAGCAACAAACCATTGGAAACTGAAATAAAAAAGAACTCTATAACATCATAAAAAACACAAGTACTGGGCTTCCCTGGTGGCGCAGTGGTTGAGAGTCCGCCTGCCGATGCAAGGGACACGAGTTCGTGCAATGGTCCTGGAGGGATCCCACGTGCCATGGAGCGGTGGGGCCCGTGAGCCATGGCCGCTGGGACTGCGCGTCCGGAGCCTGTGCTCCGCGGCGGGAGAGGCCACAGTGGTGAGAGGCCCGCATACCGCAAAAAAACAACAACAACAAAAAAAAACAAAACAGAAAAAAACCAAGCGCTTAGGAATAAATCTGACAGAAAGTATGCAACAACTGTACACTAAAAGCTTCAAAACATTGCTGAAAAATTAAAGATTGAAATAGAGAGATATACCCTGTTCACGAGTCAGAAGACTCAATATTGTTAAGGTAACAACTCTCCCCAGTTGACGTAACGAGTCAAAAACAGTACCAATCAAGTTCCTAGCAGAAATTTTTATTTTGAAATTGTCAAGTTATTTCTAAAATTCATAGGGAATTAAAAAGGATGTAGAATACAAAAAATAACTTTGAAAAAGAATAACAAAGTTGAAGGACTAACATTTTCTAATTTCAAGACTTAGAATAAAGCTACAGTAATAAAGACAGTATGGGAATAGCTTAATAAAAGACAAACAGATCAATGGAACAATACAGGGTCCAGAAGTAGATGCATATATATATGGCCAACTGATATTTAACAAAGGTACAAAAGCAGCTGAGTGGAGAAAGTATGGTCTTTCCAACAAAAGGTATTGGAATAAATATCCATATGCAAAAATGAACTCACCTCGCACCCCATACAAAAATAAACTTAAAATGGATCATAAATCTAGAAATAAAACCTAAAACTATAAAACCTCCAGAAGAAAACATAGGGGAAAATCTTTGTGACTTTGGGTTAGGCAAAGATTTCTTAGATACAACGCGAAAAGCACAGTCTATAAAAGAGAAACTAGTAAGTTAGGCTTAAGCAAAATTTAAAACTTTTCTTCAAAAGACACTGTTAGAAGACTGACAAATGGCATATTGGGAGAAAATATTTCCAAAGCATATATCTGGATAAAGGACTGGTGTTCAGATCAAAATAAGAACTCCTACAGCTCAATAAAAACACAGACACTCCAATAAAAACAGAGGCAAAAGATATGAACAGACAGCTCACCAGAGAAGGTGCACAGAGAGCAAAAAAACACAAAGATGCTCAGCATCATTAGTCATTAGGAAAATGGAGTCAGATGCGACTGTACACTCATTAGAATGGCTAAAATTAAAGAGACTTAGCATACCAAGTGTCGACGAGGGTGTGGAGCAACTGGACCTTTCATAACCTGCTGGTGGGAATGGGAAGTGGTAGAGCCACTTTGGAAAACAGTTTGGCAGTTTCTTAAAAAGTTCAACATACATCTACTATAAATTACCCTCATTCCCCTCCTAGGTATTTATAATCCCAACCCCGTGTCCGCAAAAAAAAAAAAAAAAAAAAAAAAAAAACCCAGTACATGTCCGTACAAAGACTTGTATGTAAATGTGCAGAGCAGCTTTATCTGTAGTCATCAGTAACTGGAAACCACCAACAGGTGGATGATTAAATGAACGGTGGTCCGTCCACACAGTGGTATACTCCTCAACAGTAAAGGGATGAACTATGGGTACACACGACAACATGGATGAATCTCAAAATCATTAGGTTGAGTGTAAGAAGCCAGACAAAGCAGATCACGTGCTGTATGATTATTCCATTTATATAAACCTCTAGAAAATGCAAACTAATTTAGAGTGACAGAAAGTAGACAAGAGTTGACTAGGGACCCGGGTGGCAGGAAGGAAGGGTTGCAAAGGGGCAGGAGGGAACTTTTGGGGGTGAAGGATACTCTCATTATCTCGATCATCGTGGTGGTCTTACAAGTGTATAACTATGTCAAAAACATTAAATCTCACACTTCGATTATGTGCAATTTTGCGTACATCAAGTTAAAAAAAAGAGCAAACTAATCAGCAGGATATTAAGTATATGATGTCATCCTTTTTTGAGAAAGTGCATATAGGTGTGTAAAATCCGTATGGGCAATAAATACCTGTCAGGTTATCAAATCAGAAGTAGGATTGTGGGGAGGGGTCTGGAGGGCTTTATTTTGAACATGGGATTCATTTCTCTACCGTTTCAGGTTGTTCCAAGCAATGGCATTGTAGTTGTCAACTGTTCACAGCATGAGCAGAGTATCGCCCCTGAAAGGCCCTGCAGTTCTAGCGCCTCGGCCGTGTGAAGGAGCCTTGTCTACACCAGCCTGCCATGTTCGCCTTACCATCTTGTGTATCAAGTAGAAGTCCTTCTTGTAGGCACGGAACGCCTTCTTAAAGAGCCTCTTCTCCATGGAGGTCCAGATGTCCGAACCTATTGGAGAAACAGCCAAGAGGAGGAAGGATGTTTCTCCTTCTGGGACCACAGCCACGGCTGAAGTGCAGACTCCCCTCCTTTTTCAGGCCACCGAGCGCCACTTATATGCCAAGATTTCTGCTAAGCCCCTTACTTGCTTTATCTCACACAATCCTCACAAAAACCTTAGCAGGTAGGGGCAATTACCATCCCCACTTGACAGGTGCAGCAACTTGAGGCTTCCTCTGGTTAAGAGACTTGCCAAGGGCAGGCGTGGGCCCCTGGTTGCCTGACTCCAAGGCTGGAGTGCTCAACTGGGAAACCTGAGCCCACCCCAACCTGGCACCCCCCTTCTGGCCAGGAAGAGCCCACGAGGGAACCAGTGGAAAGGGGAAGGTTGGATCCAACTAGAGAACAGCACCCACTGAGTCCCCCAGAGAGGACGGGCCCTTCTGGGAGGGCAGGTGCAGGCCCCAAGAGAACTCCGGGAGGCACGTGCAGAGCTTGCCATGGAAAGTGACTGGCTCGCAGGGGCCTCAGCCAGGCCAAAACCACGCGGGCAGCCACGCTCGTTACCTGTGTAGTGATAGTTGGCGAGAGGGTGAGTCCGTGGCTTCTGGGGTCCTCTCAGTAACAGGGTCTCCAGGGCAACCTGGAACGAGAGGTGTGGTGGGCAACTCTCTGAGGGAGGGAAGGTGAGGTAGAGGCCCACCTTCATTCTTTCATCCAATCAGAAAATATGTGCAGCCCTCCCTAAAGCCACCCCTACCCCAGGGCGACTCAAAGTGTGGTCGGTCTGTGGACTGGCCACCAGCTGTGAACCACTTGGGACACATTGCCTACAGCACTAAGCGGACTGTTGAGTGCAGCTGACGTTACCTTTTTCATAGCAAGATTTACTTGATGACGAAACAGTGTGTGGACTTATTCTGGCACAAGCTCCTTATTTCTTCAGGGAGCAGCATTTGGAGTGGCACTGCCCCCGCCCTACCCCATGTTATGGTCCTCATAGCACTAATCATTATCTATCACTTGTAAAAAATGTATTTCATGTGTTCACTCTCCTAAAATGTAAGCCCTGCAAAGAGAGGGCATTTGTCTTGCTCAACAGCGTAACCCCGGTCAGGACTCGCTATGCAGTTTGCAGGACCCAGCGCAAAATGGAAACACGGGGCCCTGTGCTCAGAAACTATTAAGAATTTCAAGATGGTGGCAGCAGAGCATTAAACCAAGAATGGGCCCCTGAGCTGGCCCCAGCCTGATACCGTGACATCACCAGGTATCAGGAGGACCCAGTAAATGTGTGCTGATTACTCTGCTGAGCACCCACCACGTGCCAGCCACTGCCTCTCAGCTTGAGAAAAAGCACCATGTAGCCCTGACTCTTGGGTCTCCAACTCGGGTGACGTGACTTCCTCTCCCACTACACACAGTTGGACTTCTTCATTTTCTAAACTTCAGGATTGTGAGGAGGGTCCTTGGAGGAGGCAGAGGCATTTCTGTTGCATCTGAGGTTTGCATACACCATTTTTAATCCAAAAGTTAATGTTCAGTAAATAAACCAGATGAATGCAGGCCCTGAGTTGGTTCTGCTAGGCACCGCCTCCCCAGTGCCGCGCTGAGATGAGGTAACGCTGGAGGAACCCTGGTGCTCTGCTGTCACCCCAGAGAAATAACTGATTGAGCCCGTATGTGTGCATTTCCCCTACGTTCCAAAGGACACCACCAGTCCCAAAGCGACCAGGGAGAAGGGTGGGTGGCCAGCCTTTGGTTCTCGTGAGCTGCAAAGCCCCAAGTAGAAGGCACGTGTCTTGCGCCTAGAGCCCCTGGCCCTAAGAGACCAGGGAGCTTCCCACAGCTCCTCTGAGCCCCCGCCTCGCCTGCACCGCACCTGGATGTTGCCCTGGGCTTCATGCAGGCAGTGCAGAGCGAGCTCCAGGTTGGTGCCCCCGCCCGGCATCACGCTGGAGCAGGCCACGTTGCAGAGCTCGGTCACTGTTTCCAGCAGGCAGCCCGGCAGCGAGAAGGAGAGGAGACACAGAGGGTCAGCAAGTGCCAGAGAGGAAACCTCCCCAACAGCACAGATGGGGTGGGGGGCTCCTGTCACCATCTCCCTCACCTCTCTGTTACAAGCAGGCTGAGGGAAGGGAGCGACAAGGAGGATGGGCAGAAACCCTGCTCCTGGCACCCGCTCTGGATGGCCTGGCCAGCTACTGGGTGAGAGGAGAGGTGGGGCAAGGGACTGCAGCACAGCAAAGCAGTCCTGCGCTGAAGGCCAGCTCTGCCCACCCCACCCCCGCCTGGGGATCACTGCTTCTTGGTCAAGGTGAGAACTGGGAGGAGAAACCCCTTGGACATGGAGGAGGGCTCTCGGGAACCTGGCCCCAAAGTCTCAGTCACCCCTATCCTGCGTCTTCGGGTTGGTCATCACATCTCCCCATGGCTTCCAGACCAGAGTAGCTACATGCTCGTCACTTCCAGCCAGTGATCTGTCCTGGAGCTCTGGGATCTCAGCCTGAAACTGGCTCCCTATGTTGATGTGTCTGAAATGAGGCCACACACACGGACATAAAAGGCATATGTGTGTGACCAAGATGGGAAATACAAGAGAGATGTGTGGTGAGCCCTGCTCACCAGGGCTGTGGAACCCACCTTTTGGCCATCTCTCAGACACAGGGAGTGCTCATCAGCCCAGCAGACACGCACTGGTATTCCAGAGACCTCTTGAGGGATACACTTCCTTCCTTCCTCCAATTTGCTTTTTTGCCAGATTTCTGGCTTCAGGCGTTTGGGGTCTAGGACAGGGGAGGTATGTGCTGATACCTGGCATTCTTCTGTATCCAAGGGAACATCCAAGCTACAGAACAGTATCTCACTGCGCCATCACCAATTCTATCTAGAACCCCAGGGTGCTGGGCATTCTGTCTGCAGACATCCAACTATGGTATGTCTGGACAGAAGGAATATTGGGGAAACACCTGGAAAAATCCACCACTTCTCTCCTGGAGAGGTTCTGGGTCTAGACCTGACTTTCCCGTGATGAAGGCTCCCTTGGGAAAAACCGACACTGGAATGCAAGGAGGGTAAAAGCATCCCCACATTGCAAGGACCCTCAGGTTCTAAGTCTGTTCCAACTCACGGTTCAGTGCTGATCTTGCTGTTGTCCTTCACCACACTGATGCCAAAAGAGCCGTCCATGTGATCTGGAAAACACCCAAAGAAGAGCCTCAAGGAGACTGGCTACAACTGACCCATGAGGCCCTTTTTGCCTGCCTTTCCAGAGCAGCTAAAAGCAGGCTCTTCAAGACTGCATGGTATACACACACTACTGTATATAAAATAGATCATCAAAAAGGACCTACTGTATAGCACAGGGAACTATACTCAATACTCTGTAATAACCTATATGGGAAAAGAATCTAAAAAACAATAGATATGTGATTATGTATAACAAAATCACTTTGCTGTATACCTGAAACTAACACATTGTAAATCAACTCTAATCCAATATAAAATTGAAAATTGGAAAAAAAAGATTGCATGGTATGGAGTTTCCTCAAAAATTAAAAGTAGGACTACCATATCATGCAGCAAACCCACTTCTGGGTATTCATCCAAAAGAACTGCAGTCAAGACCTCAAAAAGATATCTGAACTCCCATGTTCACTCCAGCACCATTCATAATAGCCAAGATGTGGAAACAACCTAAATGTCCACTGACAGATGAGCACATAAAGGTAATGTGACATCAACATACAATGAAATACCATTTAGCCTTAAAAAGAAATTCTGCAATACGCAACAACATGGATGACCACTGAGGACATTATACTAAGTGACATAAGCCAGTCACAGAAAGAGAAATACTGCATGACTCCACTTATATAACATATCTAAAGTAGTTGAATTCATATTGATAGAATCAAAGAGTGGAATAGGGGTTACCAGGGGTTGGGGCAGTGGGAAATGGGAGGTTACTAATCAATGGGCATAAAGTTTCAATTAATCAAGCTCTAGAAATCTGCTGTATAACATTGTACAGTTCAATAATAGTCAACAATACTGTATTGCACACTTAAATCTTTGTTAAAAGGGCAGATCACAGATTAACTGTTCACATCACAATAAAATAAAATAAAAAGATTGCATGGAAGTGGGATAAGACTTCTGAAAATGTAGAGTAAGGAACTCGGCAAAACAACAGATTTACTGACAAAAATCATTGAAAAAGAAAAAAAAAAGAACAGTAAGCTAAAGTCTCTGCACGTTGTCCTAAAGGCATACAGCATTTTAAGAAATACTCATTCAAGAAAACCTACTAAATCTCGGGAAGAACAGTGAGAGTCTGTGGCACTGGAGCCATGGCCCACCCCCTTACCCACCTAGCCCCCAGCTCTTTGTAACGGAAGCTCTACCCAGGTAGGTGCAGCCAAGGAGATGGGGGCTGCTTCTTCCCCTGGCTCCCATGCTTAAAGAATTAAAGCAAGATAAAATAAAAATTTGTCATCAAAGAGAAAATGCCATCAAGAGATGGAAATTATTTTTTAAAAAGATACAAATGTGGACTTCCCTGGCGGTCCAGTGGTTAAGACTCCACGCTTCCACTGCAGGGGGCATGGGTGTGATCCCTAGTAGAGGAAGTAAGATCCTGCATGCTGTGCGATGCAGCCAAAAAAAAGAAGAACCAAATGGAAATAGTTCAGGGGTTAAAAAAGTACAATAACCAAAATACGGCTCAACAGTAGATCTGAGCTGGCAGAAGAAACGATCAGCAAACCTGAAGATAGAACAATGGAGACTATGAAATCTGAAGAACAGAGAGAAAAAAATATAGGAAAGTGAAGAGAGCCTCAGAGAAATGTGAGATGTCATTACATGCAACAATATATATGTATTGGGAGTACCAGAAAGAGGGGAGAAAGGGACAGAATATTTAAAGTATTAATGGCTGAAAATTTCCCAACGTTGATGAAAAACAATATGTATATCCAGCAAACTCTACAAACTCCAACAAAGATTAAACACAAAGAGCTCTACATCCAGACATAACATAGGCAAAATGTGGAAAGCAAAAATAAAGATAAGATCTTGAAAGCAAAAAGGGAAAAACAATTTGTTACATACAAGGGCACTACAGTAAAATTAACAGCTAACTTTTTAAGAGAAACGATGTAGGTTACAAGGCAATGGGATAATATATTCAAATTACTGAAAGTAAAAAAGTGTTAACCAAGTATCTTATATTCAGCAAATTATCTTGCAAAAATGAAGGTAAAATAAAGACACTCCCAGATAAATAAAAACTGAGGACACCTGTTGCTGGCAGACCTGCCTTACAAGAAATATTAAAGGTGAAATATTATTCAGCCCGCAAAAAGGAACAAAGTACTGATACATACTGCAACTTGGATGAAACCTAAAAACATCATGCTAACTAAAAGAAGGCATTCATAAAGGACCACATACTGTATGATTCCACTCATATGAAATATGCAGAATAGCCACATCGATAGAGACAAAGTAGATTAGTCGTTACCCACGGCTGGGGATGGGGAGGATGGAAAGGAGGGACTGCTAATAAGTACAGGGCTTCTTTTGGGGATGATGAAAATTTCTGAAAACTGATGGTAGTGATGGTTGCACAGCTCTGTGAATATACTAAAAACCATTGAATTCTATACTTTAAAGGGATGAATTGTATGGTATGTGAATTATATATCCCTAATAAAAATAAATAGTAAAGAAAGTCCTTCAGATTGAAAGCAAATGACATCAGATGGTAACTTGAATCCAAACCAAAAAAAAAAAAAAAAAAGCGAAGCGCTAGTAAATATGGGTAACTATAAAAATCACTAGGATTACATATTTCTTTTCTTTTCTTAATGGCCTTAAAAATAACTGCATAAAACAATATGTATTGTGGGCCTGTAACATATAGAAATATAATATATGTGACAGTAACTGCACAAGGAGCACAGCTGCATTGGAGTAAAGGAATATCACCTCAGACAGTAACTCAAATCCACAAGAATAAATGAAGAGATCAGAAATGGTAAATAAGAAGGTTAATATAACAACCTCTATAAATCATGCTTGCTTTCCTTTATCCGCTCAGTGTTTCTACACAAAATAAAAGTATATAAAGCAATAAACATGACCAGTACGGTATTACTGGGTCTCTCACATATAATAGCAAAAGAGTTAGAAGGAATAGAGCTAGATAGGAGCAGTGTTTCTATATTTCACTGTTAATGAGTTATTACACATCCTAACAGATTCTGATAAGACATATATTTTAAGTCCTAGAGCAACCACTAAGAAATGACTAAGAAACAATGAAAAATTAACGGAATTGAAATGTCACACTAGAAAATACTCACTTAATACAAAAGAAAGCAGGAAAGGAGGAACAGAGGGAGAAAAAGACATGTAACGTATAGAAAATAAAAAGCAAAATGGCAGATGTAAATCCAACCATATCAATATAACATTAAACAAGAATGGATTAAACAAACCAATCAAAAGGCAGAGTTTGTAAGACTGGATAAAAAACACATGATCCACCTAATGGTGTCTAGAGGTAACATGCTTTATTTTCAAAGACACAAATAGGCTGAAAGTAAAAGAAGAGAAAAATATATACCAAGCAAACAACAACCAAAAAAGAGAATGGAATGGCTATACTAATGTCAGGCACATTAGACTTTAAAACCAAAAATATTACTAGAGATAATGATAAAATTATTGTAATAATGACAAATGATGTCACAATCACATCCTAATGATAAAAGGTCAAGCCGTGAGGAAGATGTGACAATTACAAACATATACACACCTACAAACAGACCCCCAAAATACACCAAGCAACAAACGACAGAACTGAAGGATGAAATAAACCATTAAAAAATAATAGTTGGAGATTTCAATACTTTCAACAGTGGATAGGGCAACTAGGCAGAAGATCAACAAGGAAATTGAAACTAACTAGACAAAACAGACAAAATACAGCATTCCACCAAACATCAGTAGAATACATTCTTCTCAAATTCACATGGAACATTCTTCAAGACAGACCGGATTCTAGCCCATATAACATGCCTCAATAAATTTTAAATTTTAAAATAAATTTAAGGGGGGCCTCCCTGGTGGCGCAGCGGTTGAGAGTCCGCCTGCCGATGCAGGGGATACGGGTTCGTGCCCCGGTCTGGGAGATTAGATTTCAAATCAATAAAAGGCAGCAATTTGGAAAATTCACAAATATGTGAAAATTAAGCAACACACTCTTTAACAGTCAGTGTATTAAACAGGAAGTGGAATGATAAATTAGAAAATACTTTAGCTGAATGAATATAAAAACACAACATACTAAAACTTACAAAATGTAGCTAAAGCAATGTTCAGAAGGAAATCTATAGCTGTAAAATATCTGTATTAAAAAAGAAGAAACATCTCAAATCATTTATGGTCAACTGACTTTCCACAAAGGTAGCAAGACAGGGCTTCCCTGGTGGCGCAGTGGTTGAGAGTCTGCCTGCCGATGCAGGGGACATGGGTTCGTGCCCCGGTCTGGGAAGATCTCACATGCCGCGGAGCGGCTGGGCCCGTGAGCCATGGCTGCTGAGCCTGAGTATCCGGAGCCTGTGCTCCACAACGGGTGAGGCCACAAACAGTGAGAGGCCCACGTACCACAAAACAAACAAAGAAACAAACACCTCACAATGAGCTACCGCTTCACACCCACTAGGATGGGTGTAATAAAAAAGACAGCTAAGAAGTGTGAGCAAGGATGTGGAGAAACTGCAACTTTCATACAATGCTGGTGGAAATTTAATATGACCCGGCCATTTTGCAAAGCAGTCTGGCAGTTCCTTAAATGGTTAGACATAGTTACCCTTTGACCCAGCAATTCCACTCTGAGTTATATACCCAAGAGAAATGAGGACTTATGTCCAACAAAAACTTACACATAAATGTTCTTAACAGCACTGTTTGCAACAGCCAAAGGACACAAACAACCCAAATGCTCGTCAACTGATGAATGGATAAATAAAATGTTGTCTATCCAGAGAATTCAATATCATTCATCCATAAAAAGAAATGAAGCACTGATGCATACTACAACATGAACCTTGACAACATTATTCTAAGTGAACAAACTAGACACAGAATGTCACGTATTTGATGATTCCAATTACATGAAATGTCCAGAATAGGGAGACCCGTAGAAAAAGTAGGTTGGTAGACTGGTGGTTGCCCAGGGCTGAGGAGTTGGGGGCTACAGGGCCTGTGTGTCACCGCTCGTGGATATAATCTTCTGGGGTGATGAAAATGCTCTAGAATTAGATTGTGGGATGGGTGTACAATCCTAAGAATACACTAAAAAATCACTGTACACTTTAAATGGGTGATTCATATGGCATGTGAATTATACCTCAATAAAGCTGTTTAAACAATTACTCGAAAGGGCAGGCAGAAGGGTGCTCAGGCTAAATGGCGTCTATTTTCTTTCTGGCTACAAAGTCATAAGCACCTAGAAGGCTGCTGGTCCCAGATGGTCCTGGGATAGTTCTGAACAGCAACGGGACCCCCAGAGCAGACCCAGGCGTAGGCCAGAGAGAATGGCTGGACCAAATTCTACAGGGGGCGGGGGTCTGGCCCCCCACAGGCCCATCATGGGGCGATCAAGCTCACTCACCAAGCATGGCGCTGATGAGCCTGTCGGGACGGGCCCGGGCAGATGTGGAACAGAGAGTGTTGAAATACAGCCCAGAGCCCTCCCGGATGGGGCTGAGCATCGGGGGCGGTGTGTAGGGAGGTCACTGGGACAGTCCCTTCAGGAGGTGGTCCATCAGGAACACGGGCGAGCGCAGGCAGCTCTGGCGGCATCCTCCCGGGCCCGGCTCCCCAGACATGGAGGGCGGAGGAGGGATGAGCAGTGCCTTGGGCCGTGGGAGCTTCTTCCGCTTCCTGTGTTGGCTGCTCTCCTTGCTGCCTCTCTCTTCCCCGTCCTTCTCCTGTCCCTGGAGAAGAAGAGACTTCAGAACCACGGGGGTCACCTGAGGCCACCGGCCCCAAAGCTCAGACCTCAAGATGGCCTGAGAGTGGGAAAGGGTACTGACCAGCCAAATGCACACCCAGCATGGCCATGCCCAGAGTCCTCAGCGCAGGAAGCCGGGCAGGGCCACCACGCCTGAGCCAGACTCCAGACCCTAAGCCGGGCGACATTTGACGCTGGGGCCTTCTCAGGCACCCACCCCCACCCCAAGGAGAGGCCCTCACTCAGACCATTTTGGAAACTCATATCCGTTGTTAAAGTGACTGGCACTTAAAGTGTGGGGGCCAGACGGATGCAACAGCATGACAAAAGGAAAACCTGTTGCCCTCAAAATGACAGCAGCTCCTGGGAGACAAACAGTGGGCTCCATGCACCCCGTACCCGAGTCCAGCATGGACTTCTCCAGGTGGGGTCTTCCAGCACAGGCTGAAGAGACGACGGCTTGAGCTTGCTACACTCTCTCTTACCTCCACGCAATCTCCCCTCCTCTCTGCCCATCTTACCCCTCCTCATCCTCCGGCTCTCAGCTGCAACGCCCCCTTCCTCAGGCAGGGTCTCTGGTGCCCTTGGGGCTCCCACAGCTCCCTCTCCCAGCCCGGCCCGTTCTGGGTCGTCAGTGTCCCGGGATGGGTCTATCTACTCCGCTGCGCTGGGAGCCCCAGGAGACGGGGGCAGGCCTGTTGTGGTCGCTGCAGTGTCCCCAGCCCTGCCCAGCACAGGGCCAGACACAAAGGAAGTTCACTGGAGGTTGAATGGATGAATGAACACGCAAATCAAGCTCTTCTGGAGTCAGGATTTGGGGGCTTTTCTCACAGCTCCCACTGGCAGCTGGAAAGCAGCTGGAAGGAAGTGCACCCACCTTGCTCCCCAGGGGATGGTTCGCTGGAGCCACTGGCACCGAAACAGGGACCACCAAAGGGGCTGCGGTCATGTTGTCCAAGGACTTCCTGCCTCCCGGGGAACTCTGCCTGTGCCCTTCTGGCCTCAGCACCTGTCTTTGTGGCTTGCAAAACTCCATGCCACACAGCTACACACAGAGAAGAGCCAGCCCTTTAAGAGACACAGTACGTAGGGAGCAAGGGGCCCCTCCAGAGCAGCACAGCCCTGACTCCCGGCCCCCAGCCAGGCTCCCTGCAGGAGGACGGCTCCATCCTGAGATGAATGGCAGCTTCGCGCCCCTTCACCTGCGGCTCCTGCTTCCCTCGAGGTGACGGCCACTGGTCGCTGTGAAAACACATGTGGCTGCTCAGCCCTCTCTCTGTATAAAACATCTGGCTGCAATTCTTGCAGACGTAAGTGCTCCTTGGCTCTGCCCAGTCTGTGGGACCACCACTGTGCTGGTTCCTGTGGGGAAGAAAGGGAGAATGGGACTCCGTCCCCAAACACTGATCCTCTGACAGACAGCTTTGGACGAACCCTAAAGAAATGGACATGATGCCCCCGATTCTCTGTGGCCTGGTGCTCACCCCTTCAGGAGTGAAGCATCCAGAGCTCGCTCACCCAGGGCCAGCACATCAAAGCCACCAGAGTTCTCCCGAGGGGCTTCTGAACTTACCAGCCACCCGCCATGTTCTCCTCCTTCATCGGGTGGGGGAGCCGGTAGATATTTCCACCCTGAAGACGAAAATTCATCTGAGCCAACATATCAGAAATGAGATGCAAGAGTGAAAACTATAAGACTTGAAAGAAAACACAGGTATAATTCTTGGTGACCCTGGAGTAAGCAGTGGTTTCTTGGATGACTCCAAAACCAAACAAAAGACAGACGTATTGGACTTCATCAAAACTTACAACTTCTGTGCTTCAAAGGACATCATCAAGAAGTGAAAAGACAGAATAAGAGAAAAAAGTTGCAAATCATGTATCTGATAAGGGACTATGTATATTTCTGTATCAGTGATACATAATGAACTCTCACAGCTCAAAAATAAAATCACAACCCAATTTAAAAATGGGCAAAGGGTCTGCATAGACACTTACCCAAAGAGGATATACAAATGGCCATTAAAAGATGCTCAGGATTATTAGCCATCGGGGAAATGCAAATTAAACTATAATGAGATTATCATTTCCCACCCACTAAGGTGAACCAACTGGACAAGAACAAGTGTTGGTGAGGATGCAGAGAAACTGCAGGCCTCATACACTCTGGGTAGGGATATAAAACAGCACAGCTTTTTGGGAAAGTCTGGCACTTCCTCCAATAGAATTACCCTAGAGCCCAGCAATTCCCCTCCAAGGTATTTCCCAAGAGAAATGAAAACATATGTCTAAACAATAATCTGTACACAAATGTTCATAGCACCGTTATCACAATGGCCAAGAAGGGAAAACAACCCAAATATCTATCATCTGATGAATGGATAAATAAAATGTGGTGTTTCCATACAATGCACAAGTTACCAGCGATAAAAAGGAGTGAAGTTCTGACCCGTGCTACAGCACAGAGGAACTCTGAGAACATCAGGTTAAGTGAAAGAAGCAAAAGACACAAAAGGCCACGCAGCGTTAGGATTCCAGTCACATGAAGTGTCCAGAATAGGCAAATCCATGCAGACAGAAAGTAGATGCATGGTTGCCAGGGGCTGGGAGGGATGGAGAGATTGCGGGTGACAACCAACGGTGTGGGGTTTCTTTTTGCGGTGATGAAAGTGTATTGGCAAAGAGTGGCGATGCGAGCACGACCTCGTAAACAAACTAAAAACTACTGGATGGTGCACTTCAAGATGGCGAATTAGATGGCACGTGAATATTAAAGCTGTGGGAAAAAAAAAGAGGAGGAGGTAGCTGTGGTGCGACAGGAAGGATGCTGGACCTCGGAACATCACGAAGAGACGTGGCCAAGCTCTCTGCGCCCAGGACCTCGTGGGCACGATGTGGGAGGACCCAAGCTGCTCCAAAAGGGCGGACCAGTGCCAGGCCTGCAGTAGGGGCCAAGTCGGACTTGTGGACCTGTGATTCACAACCAGAATAGACACAGCATTTCACGTACAAATATCAAGGGTAAAGGAGCTCTGCCTTTACATTCTCTGAAGAAGTGAAGGAGGCAAATCCAAAAGGAAGCGAAAGGCAGAAAGAAAGCAAATAGAAAAAGCTTAGTGAAGAAACATGATGCAAAGTGTCTCTGACAACTCTAAAGCCCTGTTCTGTTGTGTGTGTGTGTGTTGCAGGGCGGAGGGTGATGGGAGGAACCATCCCTTCTCTGGAACTTCATTCGCCCCTCTGTAAACAAACTGCATCTGAGGATTTGCTGAGGTTAAATACAGTGCCTGGACAAGTCAGAAACACGGACACAGGTAAGGACGAGACTCTGCCCCCCGCATGGTCAGGTCCCGTGAGAGGGCCCTGGTACCTGGATCCTGTTGAGTATCATCAGCTTGGACTTGGAGTCCCAGGGGGGATCCGCTGGAGGCCCGGCCAACGACGAGAAGGAGGCCATGGCTACCTGGCTTGGAGAAGCTGCACAGCAAATATCCACTTTCACTTTCTCCTTCCGGAAGTGCTGGACCCCGGGAGTTGCCAGAGAAGAGCCTGTAGCCTCCGCCCCAGGAGCAGGCCGGGCCCTCTCCACCTTTTGTGGCCCCGGAAGCCGTGCCATTCTCAGCCTGGGCCTGCTTCCCTGGGAGGTGGGCTCTGGATGGCTCCTCCCCTCCTAACTGGGTCTGATGCAGGCCCCGAGGGAGAAGATGTCCCTAGGTCCAAGGTCCCTTTCGAGGATCGCAACTGCTTGGCCAGAGAGGAGATGTCTGGGTTTCCAGGAGGGTCCAGGGACGCCGCCGTGGGGGCAGGTGGAGCAGCAGCCACTTTTGGTCTTCCCTTTGGGTCCTGGCTCACGCTGCTGGGGGAGGGCTCTGTGGGTAAAGCGGGTGTGGATTTTCTCCTGCGGGCTAGGGACCCCTCTGGATCAGGGTTCACGGGGCCAGCATGGAGAGAGTCAACAGTGGGTGCCACAGGTGGGGGTTGCTGTGGCCACGGCCCCTGCAGTGACTTCAGGGCAACTTGCTTGCCGTCGGGTGTGGGAAGCTGGGAGGAGGCGGCGGCCACCTGGGTGTGGGAGAAGATCCGCTGGGACTTGGTGATCATCTGGAACACCTGCATCTGCTCGTGGCTCACCAGAGACTCCTGAGCCTTCAGGACCAGCTGCTGGAAGAGCGGTGTGGCATCCGACGGGAGGCCGCTGGACTTCTGGCCGTCCTGGGGGCCAGGCTCACCAGGGTCCTGCCACGAGAAGGAGTCGCAGTCGCACTTGCTCTTCTTGGAAGCCCAGGAGTCGTCTTCCCCGCTGGTGCTGACATATCTGGGGTCGCCCGAGGCCTCCCCCTGGGCCTTCAGGAGCGTGGGAGGGAAAGACGGCGTGTCCTCCAGACCGGTGCACTGGCTGGGTGAGGGCTCCCCAGCGGGGGAGTCGCTGCTGAGCCCGGGGCCCGGCTCGGAGCCCTCCCGGGACGGCACTGCAGAGGGCTTGTGGACGACAAACATACTGTTTCCTTTGCTCTTAGGGCAGCCCGACAGGTTTCAGAGCCACTGGAAACTGTGGCTTGATGGCTGGGAACTGGCGGGGACAGTCTGGCCATGGAACAGAGGCAGGCAGGCGGGCAGGGAGCGCCCTCGGGCCAGCCCTCCAGGGATGATGGGGGCTGGAGCAGCGGCAGCTCCGGCTCGGCTGGGTCGGGGCCGCTGTTCTCCGCTGCCCGTGAGTGGACGGCTGTGAACACGTCCGTGCCCGGCTCCTTCCGTGGGGGCCGGGGATCCTCGGGAACACCTCAGTGCCCAGGGCTCCTGGGGCCGCCGGGGTGCTGGCTGGGCCGCAGGAGGAGGACCCTGACGAGGGCAGGGAGGAACAGGCCGTGATCCTCCCTTCGCCGCTGTCTGAAGGCCCTCCCAGGGCTGGCCCGGGAGAAGGGATCTTCTGGCAGATGATGCTGCTCACGATACAGCGCAGGAGGTCTCGGTTGGACAAGAGGGAGATGGGGGATGGGGCTTCCGGGGGCACCAGGGACCACAGGCTCGCGGGTGCGGGCTGGCAGGCCACCTCGTGCACACGGGGTGAGTTCCCGCAGGGCTCCTCCTCCGGAGGGGCCTCCTTGAGGATGCACAGGCCGTGCTGGACCTCGTAGTGCTGGCGCACGGAGCAGTAGTCGCTGTAGCTCTTGCTGCAGCCCTGCTCAATGCACACAAAGGGCTTGGACTTCTGGTGGGTGAGCGTGTGCCCAGTCCTGGAATCACATGAGGAGAAAGTTAGTGGGTGTCTCGGCGTGGGTCACTAACTGCAGGAACCCAGGCGTGTCCCCAGGGGGCAGCAGCATCGCAACTCAGAAACTGTGCTCAGACCCTAGGAGGAAAGACCCCTGCTACGGCCAAAGCCCTCTGGAAGGGGGAGCTCTTGCCCTCACCCCTAAGCAAACCCCTAATCTGAGATTAAAAACATCAGTGGGAGTCAAGTCAGAGTTCCCCAAAGTGGGTTCCTAAGGAACACCAGGCTCCAGAGTTGCTCCCTGAGGACTTGGGCTCAGCTGGCAAATAAGTTTGGGAAAAACACTCTTTACTTCTTGGAGGTTCCTAGGAGCAAACTGAAAAGCCACAGAGCAGATAAAGAGAGATCTGTTGAACTTTCCATGTCTCTCAAACTTATTTGCCCACAAAACCATGTTTTTAAAATAGACCCTTTTAGCATCCCCGAGAAGCAGAGAACCAGAGTTCTGAGAACAAACTTAAGGAAACGCTAACTTGGGGATGATCCTTCCTTGAACAAAGGAGTCTTTGCCTTCCCACAGGAGTCCTCTAGACAGCGACCTGGGAGCCCCACAGCAACAACAACAAAAAGCCAAATGCGCCTATAATGTCTGCAAATATAAAAGAATGCAAGTATGTAGTATATTTACATCATACGTATACCTGCATTAATATATTATAAATATAAACAAATGGGTAAATCACCCTCTGGGTTCCCAACAATCCTACTCCGGATGGTTCTAATCAATTGGACCCAGTAAATAATGAAACCCTTTCCCAAACGTGGACCCTTGGCCTCCATCTGAGGGAAGCAGCAGAGAGGGCATCCGGAGACCCACTTTCTAGCCCTAACTGTTACCAGCTTGTGACAGGAGTAAATCATTTCCCATCCTTAATGGCGAGAGGGGAGAGGATACAATGAAAGCGGGATTCATCGAAGCCTCAGTAAAGGCTGGGCGAGCTGTAAACATGCAAGGGATCGTCCTCTCCCACTTACGAGTCTCTCAGTTTGAAAGTCTGTCTCTTCTCCCTCGGCAGCAAGAAAAGCTTATCATTTCTAAGACATGAAGAACAAACGGAATTCTGCTCCTCTTACACTGAGCTTGCTTTTTAAAGTCAAATTTTGAAAAAAAATCGAGTTAATAAAAGGGGGAATTGAAACAGGAAAAAAGAGAGTGAACACTGCATTGCCATGTTCTAGAAACAGGCATTTCAGAACCCCTCACGCCCTGGTGTTATCCCAACATATATTCCTCATGGAGTGCATATCTGTTCTGCTCAGACACCTACCAGGGACTCTGAAACTTTCTCTACGCAGTTAGCCCAACTCCCTCCGTGACAAAATTGCCTCTGGAGTGTGTTTTTAAAGCACATGGGTCCCGTCTGCAAATCGCAGCGGCGCTCTCCTCACTGGAGTGAATCTGGAGGCTGGGGAGGGCGGGCTGTCCGGGGCAGTGTAGGCCCTGCCCCCCGCCTCCACCAAACACTGGCCGTGGGAGGAGCACAGGTCGCACACACCTGGGACACCCGACGGTGCGGGGCGGTGCAGGTGGATGGGAGGGGATGCAAAAGAACCGGGAACACGCCCAGCCCCCAGCAGCCCCCTGAACAGACATCCCGACCAGACTCCTACATACAGGTGGTCCTGACGCTTAAAGGCCTTGCTGCAGATTTTGCACACGTGTCTCCTCTCCTGGCTGTGCGTCAGGTAGTGCTTGCTGAGAGGACTGGCGCTGCTGAACACCTTCCCGCAGAGGCTGCGGTCCAGGAGTGGGTTCTGAGGGGACCTGTGCTGCCGCTTTCCTCTCCTTGTGCTCCCAGACGTGGCCCTGCCTCCTTCGTTAGCCTCTTTGGGCACCTTGAGCACGCCTAGCCCCAGGTCTAGACAGAGGGAGAAAGCACAGGTTATGACATCCGGGGACATCGGAGCCCGGGCCGAAGCACTCTACCACCCTCAGACCAACTTCAGCAGCTGAGTCCAACTCAGGGAGTTGGCCGAGAACCCCAACTTCAGCAGCTTCACTCGCAGAGAAGACCAGGCTTAGCACCAGGTGAGGGGGAGAAGGGACCCTGGTCAAGCCACACCTCCAGGGCGGCACCCAATCTTGAAGCCACACTTGGGGGGTAAGGGAGGGGACAGCAACAGTCTGAGAGCTTCCAGGACAGAGTGACTCGACAGGCAGGACTTCATGACGGTAACATCAACAGCACACTTGCAAGTGCAATCCAGAAATGCACAATGCAAAATCTTAGAAAAGTTTAAGTCCTTTCTCCCAGCCAATTCCACTCTGGTTTTTTAATTAAGGAAATTAAGGCCGATCTGTACAAATTAACGGAGATCTTGCAGTGAACTGCAAGCGAGTTAACTGCAGCATTGTTTTTCCTGGTGAAATGTGAGAAACCACCTAATAACTGACACGAGGGCAGGTGGGTGACTGCATTCTGGTCTCAATGGTCTATGGCGCAGGCATTTCAGATACAACTGTAGGAGAATATCCATTGACGTGAAAGGATGTTCATGCTGTACCACTAAGTGCCGTGCCACTAACAAGAGGATTGTTGAAAAACGGAATGACCTAGTCTTTAAAAGGGAAAAATAAATTTGAATAGAAACAAACAGAATGGGATTGATTGGTAGCATCATGGATCAACTTAATTTTCCTTTCCCTATATATCTGAATTTTCCATGTTTCTCTACTCCTTGGGTAAATGAGTAGTTTTTTTTTATAATTTCATTTTTGATTTTTTTTCTTTGACCCATGAGTTATTTTAGAAGAGTGTTCTTTAGTTTCCAAATACTTGAAGACTTTTTTCTCTTATTTCTTTTACTTATTTCTTTATTTTTGGCTGCATTGGGTCTTCATTGCTGTGCGTGGGCTTTCTCTAGTTGCGGCGAGTGGGGGCTACTCTTCGTTGCAGTGCGCGGGCTTCTCGTTGCAGTGGCTTCTCTTGTTGCAGAGCATGGGCTCTAGGCGTGCGGGCTTCAGTAGTTGTGGCTTGCGGGCGCTAGAGCGCAGGCTCACTAGTGGCGCATGGGCTTAGTTGCTCCGCGGCATGTGGGATCTTCCCGGACCAGGGCTCGAACCCGTGTCCCCTGCATTGGCAGGCAATTCTTAACCACTGTGCCACCAGGTTTTGATCCATCGCCTGGTCAAGTATCAGTGGGTTTTCCATGCCCTTGGCATAATTATTACTTGTGGAATATTTGCTCTCAAATGCATGTATAGATTACACACTCGTGTCCTGGATTGCCATCCCGGAAAGCATTTAAGAAACATCAGGTTCGGGACTTCCTTGGTGGTGCAGTGGTTGGGAGTCTGCCTGCCGATGCAGGGCCCTGGTCTGGGAAGATCCCACATGTCGCAGAGCAACTAGGCCCGTGAGCCACAACTACGGAGCCTGGGCGTCTGGAGCTTGTGCTCCGCAACGAGAGGCCGTGACGGTGAGAGGTCCGCGCACCGCGATGAAGAGTGGCCCCCGCTCGCCGCAACTAAAGAAAGCAATCGCACAGAAACGAAGGCCCAACACAGCAAAACAACAACAACAAGAAAAAGTTAAAGGGCATTAAAAACAAACCAACCAGATATATGTGGGTAGGCATTTTCCATCCCAGTTACAGAATGAGAAAACTGAGACTCAAACAGGGAAAATGACTTGCCCAAGGTGGCAAAGGAAGGAAGAAGAGCCAGGCTGTAGATTCTGGTTCATCTGATGCCAGAGTCCTTTCCCCAACCACAGTGCCCGCACCGCTTCCAACTCAACTTCCTCCTCTGCTCCTCCTCCCTCCCCGTCTTTTCAGATGGACTGAACTGAAACCTGGCCCTTCTGTGAAGCCTCCTGACACCAGCGTTTGCCCTGCTCCCCTAGCCAGTCCCTCCGAAGGCAGCACACAGTTACAGACACAATCACGCCTTTAAGCCATCAATCCTCTGAGGTGTCCCTCTTCCTCATCTCAGTTATTAATAGCATCTACTCAGTTGCTCAAACCCCAGCCTGCCCTGCCAACCTCCATCTGTCCTTTTCCTTACCAGCTCTCCCTGTGATGTGTGACCCGTCAGCATGTCTGAATCTACTTCTAACATGATCCCTAATCCTTGCGCTTCTGGCCTCTTCACTGCTACTCCAGCCCAGGCCACCATCTCCGCTGAGAGCCTTCCAGCTACTCTCCAGGATTCCCGTCTTGCCGCCCACGGCACCCTCACAGCAGCTAGAGCTTTGCACAGCCTCCCCTGGTTCCCGTGGCCGAGTCTGTGCTTTGCCGCACCGTGGCCTGGAAGTGGGTCTCAGCCTCAGCAGCCTCCTCAGTGTGGCTTCCCACCCCCGCGCCATCCACCTGCCAGCGTCTGCCACTCCCTGTCACTCCCTCGGACTTGGCCCCCTGCTGTACTTTCCTCATGTCGCTTTGTGGTGGACACAAGGTCTGACTCCCCAGTGGCTGTTTCTGCTTCCTCTTCTTTTCCTGGCAAATGGGATTCCAGTTTGGATCGGGTGACAAGAAATTTGAGGGAACACACTGGTTCTCCCCAGTCCTGGAACTGGGGAGAACCAGGGGGGAACACAACTTACGCTTCTGCCCTGGAGACAAATCTTGAGGGTCCGGGATAACGGTGGCCACTTCCCTTTCCACGGCCACGGATCAGTTTAGAAAGAGCACGGGCTACAGTTCTGGCCGAGGAGACGTGAGGGGCGTTCTGTTGGGCGCTGCTACAAGCTTTCCTCACTTTTAAAAAGGGCAACAAGGAAGGGAGGGAGCTGCTCTCTGCCCTGCACCCTCCGAAGGTTTGGGTGCTCCGCGTACAAGAGGGGATTCTTGCTGCTGCTGCTGCAGCCGACTTGCAGACGCTGGCCACTGCTGGCAGGCCTTGACTTCACCGTGGAGCCACTGGCACCACCACGTGTCCTGAGAGCTTAAACCTACGCCGACTCCTCTGTTATTACGGCCCGAAGCATACGCACTATAGATATCTAAACTCACCTTTTTGCTGCTTTATCACTCCTACCTTCCCGCTCCTAAAATGTAAGCTCTGTGAGGGGAGGGGCCTGTCCCTCCATCACTATGTCCCCATCACGTGGACTGGGCATTGTCTGGCACAGCTACAGCAGGTGCTTGATGAATGCTGGCTGCATTCATGCATGAGGGTCCTCCAGGGCAGGGACTCAGTCACTGTGGCTTCTGGGAGCGGCAGGGGCTCAAAAGCCTTCGCTGGATCAACAGGCAGGGAAGCCAGAAGACAGCTTCTTAAGAAACAAATTTAATACTATATACAAGGGAAAACGTACAGAAACAACAAAGGAGACGCAACAGGGCTGGAGGTGCCCATCCCAACTAGCTGCCCACGCAGAGGGCCGATGCCAGCCCCTAGCTCGCCCTCCTCCTCCTACAGTTGGAAGGGCTCCACGGGCCACCTTGCCCTGGCGGTGGGATCCACGTGGTCCTGAAGCCGGTGCCACTTCATGTGGGCATTCCGACCCTTGATCTTGCCAAACACCCTGAGGAGGCACCAGAGGACACAGGGGTCAGAGCAGGGGGAGGCGGGTAGCCCTGAGGGGGGCACCCCAGAGGGCTGAGGGCAGGCAGTGTGGGAGCATCCAGGGAAAGGGCGGTACCTCTCACACTCCCGGCAGGGAAAGAAGCCCTGGCCCTTGCTGCTCCCCGGCAGCTCAGGGGTCCGCTTCGAGCCGGTGTTTGGGCTGGAGTTGGGGATGGACTCCCTCCTGTAACTCTCAGTAGTCCTCGGTAATTCGGGGGTTGGACGGTGGCTGGGTTTCCTCCGAGGGCTACGAGTGACCTGCACAGGGGGCAGAGGTGATGAAAGGGTGCTGACCGCCCCGCCGCCCTTCTAAGGGAGAAGCAGGTGTCCAGAGCGTCCAGACGTCGCGGGGTGCACCCCCCCACCGCCAGCCAGCTTGGATGGGCACCGGGCATCCAGATCCGTGCTGAACTCCTGAAGCCCTATCCCGAGACCCTCTACCTTCGCTTCTGTCCTGTCTGCTTCACCCAGCTCTCTCTTGACCCTCTTTTCCGGCACTGGGGCTCGGCCGCAGTCAAACTTGTTCATTTTCTTCTGCATGTAGTAGAACTCGACACACTGGGCTACTGTTTTTGTCTGGACCTAGTGGAGGAAGACAGAAACCGGCTAAGGACAGTGCCTCAGGAGTAGCAGTGAGTATGGCCTTGACGCCCTAAATCCCCTCCCCATGGGGCCAGCCGCCACTTTTTGAAAGCCCTCCTGAAACGTTTCTCCCCTACGGCTTGGTATGCTCCACTGCTACGGGGGACAGAGAATCACAAAGTCCTCCTGGGGATGAAGGAGTTCAGAGAGAAGCCACCAGAGTCAACACCATCTAAGCTCTGCACGCTCTGAGCAACAAGGCTGGCCCAAGAAGGCTTCTCTCCAGGAAAACGCACACACGGTACACACGAGGACGCTCACTGTGACATCATGTGGAGCCACATGTCTACCGACTGGGACTAATTAAACCAGAGTGTCCTTACGTGGTGGATACCTCATAGCCTTATGTGACAGCTAGGCAGAGCCCTCCAAAAAACTGAAGAGGAAGGAATACTTCCCAACTCAGTCCGTAAGTTCAACATTTCTCTGATACCAAAGCCAGACAAAGATATTACAAGGAAAGAAGCCTACAGACCAATGTCCCTCATGAACATAGATGAAAATTTTTAAACAAAACTTTAACGAACAGAATCCAACAATATATATATGTGTATATATATATACGTGTATATATGTGTGTGTATATATATATATATATATATATATATGTATGTATATATGTATATATATATATAAAGGACAATATACCATGACTAAGTGGAGCTCATCCCAGAAACGTGAGGTTGGTTTAACAATCGAAAATCAATGTAATTCATCATATTAAACTTAAAAAAGAGAAATCATATGAGCATCTTGATAGGTGCAGAAAAAGCATTTGATACAATCCAATGTCCATTCCTGATGGAAACTCTCAGCACAATAGGAATAGAAGGAACTTCTCTTCAACCTGATAAATGAGACCTACAAAATCCCTACAGCTAACGGTGGAGTGGTTTCCCCTCAAATATCATGAACAACACAAGGATTTCCACTCTCACCACTTCTACTCAATACTGTACTGGTGGTTCTAGAGTGCAAAAAGGCAAGAAAAAAAGTAAAGGCATCCAGGTTGGAAAGGAAGAAAGAAAAGTGTCTTTATTTGCAGATGATGTGACGGTCTATGTAGAAAATTCAGTGGAATCCACAAAAAAGTTACCAAAACTAGTAAGTTAGTTTGGCAACATTTCAGAACACAAGATCCATATAAAAATCAATTTTATTTCTATACATACTAGCAACAAACCATTGGAAACTGAAATAAAAAAGAACTCTATAACATCATAAAAAACACAAGTACTGGGCTTCCCTGGTGGCGCAGTGGTTGAGAGTCCGCCTGCCGATGCAAGGGACACGAGTTCGTGCAATGGTCCTGGAGGGATCCCACGTGCCATGGAGCGGTGGGGCCCGTGAGCCATGGCCGCTGGGACTGCGCGTCCGGAGCCTGTGCTCCGCGGCGGGAGAGGCCACAGTGGTGAGAGGCCCGCATACCGCAAAAAAACAACAACAACAAAAAAAAACAAAACAGAAAAAAACCAAGCGCTTAGGAATAAATCTGACAGAAAGTATGCAACAACTGTACACTAAAAGCTTCAAAACATTGCTGAAAAATTAAAGATTGAAATAGAGAGATATACCCTGTTCACGAGTCAGAAGACTCAATATTGTTAAGGTAACAACTCTCCCCAGTTGACGTAACGAGTCAAAAACAGTACCAATCAAGTTCCTAGCAGAAATTTTTATTTTGAAATTGTCAAGTTATTTCTAAAATTCATAGGGAATTAAAAAGGATGTAGAATACAAAAAATAACTTTGAAAAAGAATAACAAAGTTGAAGGACTAACATTTTCTAATTTCAAGACTTAGAATAAAGCTACAGTAATAAAGACAGTATGGGAATAGCTTAATAAAAGACAAACAGATCAATGGAACAATACAGGGTCCAGAAGTAGATGCATATATATATGGCCAACTGATATTTAACAAAGGTACAAAAGCAGCTGAGTGGAGAAAGTATGGTCTTTCCAACAAAAGGTATTGGAATAAATATCCATATGCAAAAATGAACTCACCTCGCACCCCATACAAAAATAAACTTAAAATGGATCATAAATCTAGAAATAAAACCTAAAACTATAAAACCTCCAGAAGAAAACATAGGGGAAAATCTTTGTGACTTTGGGTTAGGCAAAGATTTCTTAGATACAACGCGAAAAGCACAGTCTATAAAAGAGAAACTAGTAAGTTAGGCTTAAGCAAAATTTAAAACTTTTCTTCAAAAGACACTGTTAGAAGACTGACAAATGGCATATTGGGAGAAAATATTTCCAAAGCATATATCTGGATAAAGGACTGGTGTTCAGATCAAAATAAGAACTCCTACAGCTCAATAAAAACACAGACACTCCAATAAAAACAGAGGCAAAAGATATGAACAGACAGCTCACCAGAGAAGGTGCACAGAGAGCAAAAAAACACAAAGATGCTCAGCATCATTAGTCATTAGGAAAATGGAGTCAGATGCGACTGTACACTCATTAGAATGGCTAAAATTAAAGAGACTTAGCATACCAAGTGTCGACGAGGGTGTGGAGCAACTGGACCTTTCATAACCTGCTGGTGGGAATGGGAAGTGGTAGAGCCACTTTGGAAAACAGTTTGGCAGTTTCTTAAAAAGTTCAACATACATCTACTATAAATTACCCTCATTCCCCTCCTAGGTATTTATAATCCCAACCCCGTGTCCGCAAAAAAAAAAAAAAAAAAAAAAAAAAAACCCAGTACATGTCCGTACAAAGACTTGTATGTAAATGTGCAGAGCAGCTTTATCTGTAGTCATCAGTAACTGGAAACCACCAACAGGTGGATGATTAAATGAACGGTGGTCCGTCCACACAGTGGTATACTCCTCAACAGTAAAGGGATGAACTATGGGTACACACGACAACATGGATGAATCTCAAAATCATTAGGTTGAGTGTAAGAAGCCAGACAAAGCAGATCACGTGCTGTATGATTATTCCATTTATATAAACCTCTAGAAAATGCAAACTAATTTAGAGTGACAGAAAGTAGACAAGAGTTGACTAGGGACCCGGGTGGCAGGAAGGAAGGGTTGCAAAGGGGCAGGAGGGAACTTTTGGGGGTGAAGGATACTCTCATTATCTCGATCATCGTGGTGGTCTTACAAGTGTATAACTATGTCAAAAACATTAAATCTCACACTTCGATTATGTGCAATTTTGCGTACATCAAGTTAAAAAAAAGAGCAAACTAATCAGCAGGATATTAAGTATATGATGTCATCCTTTTTTGAGAAAGTGCATATAGGTGTGTAAAATCCGTATGGGCAATAAATACCTGTCAGGTTATCAAATCAGAAGTAGGATTGTGGGGAGGGGTCTGGAGGGCTTTATTTTGAACATGGGATTCATTTCTCTACCGTTTCAGGTTGTTCCAAGCAATGGCATTGTAGTTGTCAACTGTTCACAGCATGAGCAGAGTATCGCCCCTGAAAGGCCCTGCAGTTCTAGCGCCTCGGCCGTGTGAAGGAGCCTTGTCTACACCAGCCTGCCATGTTCGCCTTACCATCTTGTGTATCAAGTAGAAGTCCTTCTTGTAGGCACGGAACGCCTTCTTAAAGAGCCTCTTCTCCATGGAGGTCCAGATGTCCGAACCTATTGGAGAAACAGCCAAGAGGAGGAAGGATGTTTCTCCTTCTGGGACCACAGCCACGGCTGAAGTGCAGACTCCCCTCCTTTTTCAGGCCACCGAGCGCCACTTATATGCCAAGATTTCTGCTAAGCCCCTTACTTGCTTTATCTCACACAATCCTCACAAAAACCTTAGCAGGTAGGGGCAATTACCATCCCCACTTGACAGGTGCAGCAACTTGAGGCTTCCTCTGGTTAAGAGACTTGCCAAGGGCAGGCGTGGGCCCCTGGTTGCCTGACTCCAAGGCTGGAGTGCTCAACTGGGAAACCTGAGCCCACCCCAACCTGGCACCCCCCTTCTGGCCAGGAAGAGCCCACGAGGGAACCAGTGGAAAGGGGAAGGTTGGATCCAACTAGAGAACAGCACCCACTGAGTCCCCCAGAGAGGACGGGCCCTTCTGGGAGGGCAGGTGCAGGCCCCAAGAGAACTCCGGGAGGCACGTGCAGAGCTTGCCATGGAAAGTGACTGGCTCGCAGGGGCCTCAGCCAGGCCAAAACCACGCGGGCAGCCACGCTCGTTACCTGTGTAGTGATAGTTGGCGAGAGGGTGAGTCCGTGGCTTCTGGGGTCCTCTCAGTAACAGGGTCTCCAGGGCAACCTGGAACGAGAGGTGTGGTGGGCAACTCTCTGAGGGAGGGAAGGTGAGGTAGAGGCCCACCTTCATTCTTTCATCCAATCAGAAAATATGTGCAGCCCTCCCTAAAGCCACCCCTACCCCAGGGCGACTCAAAGTGTGGTCGGTCTGTGGACTGGCCACCAGCTGTGAACCACTTGGGACACATTGCCTACAGCACTAAGCGGACTGTTGAGTGCAGCTGACGTTACCTTTTTCATAGCAAGATTTACTTGATGACGAAACAGTGTGTGGACTTATTCTGGCACAAGCTCCTTATTTCTTCAGGGAGCAGCATTTGGAGTGGCACTGCCCCCGCCCTACCCCATGTTATGGTCCTCATAGCACTAATCATTATCTATCACTTGTAAAAAATGTATTTCATGTGTTCACTCTCCTAAAATGTAAGCCCTGCAAAGAGAGGGCATTTGTCTTGCTCAACAGCGTAACCCCGGTCAGGACTCGCTATGCAGTTTGCAGGACCCAGCGCAAAATGGAAACACGGGGCCCTGTGCTCAGAAACTATTAAGAATTTCAAGATGGTGGCAGCAGAGCATTAAACCAAGAATGGGCCCCTGAGCTGGCCCCAGCCTGATACCGTGACATCACCAGGTATCAGGAGGACCCAGTAAATGTGTGCTGATTACTCTGCTGAGCACCCACCACGTGCCAGCCACTGCCTCTCAGCTTGAGAAAAAGCACCATGTAGCCCTGACTCTTGGGTCTCCAACTCGGGTGACGTGACTTCCTCTCCCACTACACACAGTTGGACTTCTTCATTTTCTAAACTTCAGGATTGTGAGGAGGGTCCTTGGAGGAGGCAGAGGCATTTCTGTTGCATCTGAGGTTTGCATACACCATTTTTAATCCAAAAGTTAATGTTCAGTAAATAAACCAGATGAATGCAGGCCCTGAGTTGGTTCTGCTAGGCACCGCCTCCCCAGTGCCGCGCTGAGATGAGGTAACGCTGGAGGAACCCTGGTGCTCTGCTGTCACCCCAGAGAAATAACTGATTGAGCCCGTATGTGTGCATTTCCCCTACGTTCCAAAGGACACCACCAGTCCCAAAGCGACCAGGGAGAAGGGTGGGTGGCCAGCCTTTGGTTCTCGTGAGCTGCAAAGCCCCAAGTAGAAGGCACGTGTCTTGCGCCTAGAGCCCCTGGCCCTAAGAGACCAGGGAGCTTCCCACAGCTCCTCTGAGCCCCCGCCTCGCCTGCACCGCACCTGGATGTTGCCCTGGGCTTCATGCAGGCAGTGCAGAGCGAGCTCCAGGTTGGTGCCCCCGCCCGGCATCACGCTGGAGCAGGCCACGTTGCAGAGCTCGGTCACTGTTTCCAGCAGGCAGCCCGGCAGCGAGAAGGAGAGGAGACACAGAGGGTCAGCAAGTGCCAGAGAGGAAACCTCCCCAACAGCACAGATGGGGTGGGGGGCTCCTGTCACCATCTCCCTCACCTCTCTGTTACAAGCAGGCTGAGGGAAGGGAGCGACAAGGAGGATGGGCAGAAACCCTGCTCCTGGCACCCGCTCTGGATGGCCTGGCCAGCTACTGGGTGAGAGGAGAGGTGGGGCAAGGGACTGCAGCACAGCAAAGCAGTCCTGCGCTGAAGGCCAGCTCTGCCCACCCCACCCCCGCCTGGGGATCACTGCTTCTTGGTCAAGGTGAGAACTGGGAGGAGAAACCCCTTGGACATGGAGGAGGGCTCTCGGGAACCTGGCCCCAAAGTCTCAGTCACCCCTATCCTGCGTCTTCGGGTTGGTCATCACATCTCCCCATGGCTTCCAGACCAGAGTAGCTACATGCTCGTCACTTCCAGCCAGTGATCTGTCCTGGAGCTCTGGGATCTCAGCCTGAAACTGGCTCCCTATGTTGATGTGTCTGAAATGAGGCCACACACACGGACATAAAAGGCATATGTGTGTGACCAAGATGGGAAATACAAGAGAGATGTGTGGTGAGCCCTGCTCACCAGGGCTGTGGAACCCACCTTTTGGCCATCTCTCAGACACAGGGAGTGCTCATCAGCCCAGCAGACACGCACTGGTATTCCAGAGACCTCTTGAGGGATACACTTCCTTCCTTCCTCCAATTTGCTTTTTTGCCAGATTTCTGGCTTCAGGCGTTTGGGGTCTAGGACAGGGGAGGTATGTGCTGATACCTGGCATTCTTCTGTATCCAAGGGAACATCCAAGCTACAGAACAGTATCTCACTGCGCCATCACCAATTCTATCTAGAACCCCAGGGTGCTGGGCATTCTGTCTGCAGACATCCAACTATGGTATGTCTGGACAGAAGGAATATTGGGGAAACACCTGGAAAAATCCACCACTTCTCTCCTGGAGAGGTTCTGGGTCTAGACCTGACTTTCCCGTGATGAAGGCTCCCTTGGGAAAAACCGACACTGGAATGCAAGGAGGGTAAAAGCATCCCCACATTGCAAGGACCCTCAGGTTCTAAGTCTGTTCCAACTCACGGTTCAGTGCTGATCTTGCTGTTGTCCTTCACCACACTGATGCCAAAAGAGCCGTCCATGTGATCTGGAAAACACCCAAAGAAGAGCCTCAAGGAGACTGGCTACAACTGACCCATGAGGCCCTTTTTGCCTGCCTTTCCAGAGCAGCTAAAAGCAGGCTCTTCAAGACTGCATGGTATACACACACTACTGTATATAAAATAGATCATCAAAAAGGACCTACTGTATAGCACAGGGAACTATACTCAATACTCTGTAATAACCTATATGGGAAAAGAATCTAAAAAACAATAGATATGTGATTATGTATAACAAAATCACTTTGCTGTATACCTGAAACTAACACATTGTAAATCAACTCTAATCCAATATAAAATTGAAAATTGGAAAAAAAAGATTGCATGGTATGGAGTTTCCTCAAAAATTAAAAGTAGGACTACCATATCATGCAGCAAACCCACTTCTGGGTATTCATCCAAAAGAACTGCAGTCAAGACCTCAAAAAGATATCTGAACTCCCATGTTCACTCCAGCACCATTCATAATAGCCAAGATGTGGAAACAACCTAAATGTCCACTGACAGATGAGCACATAAAGGTAATGTGACATCAACATACAATGAAATACCATTTAGCCTTAAAAAGAAATTCTGCAATACGCAACAACATGGATGACCACTGAGGACATTATACTAAGTGACATAAGCCAGTCACAGAAAGAGAAATACTGCATGACTCCACTTATATAACATATCTAAAGTAGTTGAATTCATATTGATAGAATCAAAGAGTGGAATAGGGGTTACCAGGGGTTGGGGCAGTGGGAAATGGGAGGTTACTAATCAATGGGCATAAAGTTTCAATTAATCAAGCTCTAGAAATCTGCTGTATAACATTGTACAGTTCAATAATAGTCAACAATACTGTATTGCACACTTAAATCTTTGTTAAAAGGGCAGATCACAGATTAACTGTTCACATCACAATAAAATAAAATAAAAAGATTGCATGGAAGTGGGATAAGACTTCTGAAAATGTAGAGTAAGGAACTCGGCAAAACAACAGATTTACTGACAAAAATCATTGAAAAAGAAAAAAAAAAGAACAGTAAGCTAAAGTCTCTGCACGTTGTCCTAAAGGCATACAGCATTTTAAGAAATACTCATTCAAGAAAACCTACTAAATCTCGGGAAGAACAGTGAGAGTCTGTGGCACTGGAGCCATGGCCCACCCCCTTACCCACCTAGCCCCCAGCTCTTTGTAACGGAAGCTCTACCCAGGTAGGTGCAGCCAAGGAGATGGGGGCTGCTTCTTCCCCTGGCTCCCATGCTTAAAGAATTAAAGCAAGATAAAATAAAAATTTGTCATCAAAGAGAAAATGCCATCAAGAGATGGAAATTATTTTTTAAAAAGATACAAATGTGGACTTCCCTGGCGGTCCAGTGGTTAAGACTCCACGCTTCCACTGCAGGGGGCATGGGTGTGATCCCTAGTAGAGGAAGTAAGATCCTGCATGCTGTGCGATGCAGCCAAAAAAAAGAAGAACCAAATGGAAATAGTTCAGGGGTTAAAAAAGTACAATAACCAAAATACGGCTCAACAGTAGATCTGAGCTGGCAGAAGAAACGATCAGCAAACCTGAAGATAGAACAATGGAGACTATGAAATCTGAAGAACAGAGAGAAAAAAATATAGGAAAGTGAAGAGAGCCTCAGAGAAATGTGAGATGTCATTACATGCAACAATATATATGTATTGGGAGTACCAGAAAGAGGGGAGAAAGGGACAGAATATTTAAAGTATTAATGGCTGAAAATTTCCCAACGTTGATGAAAAACAATATGTATATCCAGCAAACTCTACAAACTCCAACAAAGATTAAACACAAAGAGCTCTACATCCAGACATAACATAGGCAAAATGTGGAAAGCAAAAATAAAGATAAGATCTTGAAAGCAAAAAGGGAAAAACAATTTGTTACATACAAGGGCACTACAGTAAAATTAACAGCTAACTTTTTAAGAGAAACGATGTAGGTTACAAGGCAATGGGATAATATATTCAAATTACTGAAAGTAAAAAAGTGTTAACCAAGTATCTTATATTCAGCAAATTATCTTGCAAAAATGAAGGTAAAATAAAGACACTCCCAGATAAATAAAAACTGAGGACACCTGTTGCTGGCAGACCTGCCTTACAAGAAATATTAAAGGTGAAATATTATTCAGCCCGCAAAAAGGAACAAAGTACTGATACATACTGCAACTTGGATGAAACCTAAAAACATCATGCTAACTAAAAGAAGGCATTCATAAAGGACCACATACTGTATGATTCCACTCATATGAAATATGCAGAATAGCCACATCGATAGAGACAAAGTAGATTAGTCGTTACCCACGGCTGGGGATGGGGAGGATGGAAAGGAGGGACTGCTAATAAGTACAGGGCTTCTTTTGGGGATGATGAAAATTTCTGAAAACTGATGGTAGTGATGGTTGCACAGCTCTGTGAATATACTAAAAACCATTGAATTCTATACTTTAAAGGGATGAATTGTATGGTATGTGAATTATATATCCCTAATAAAAATAAATAGTAAAGAAAGTCCTTCAGATTGAAAGCAAATGACATCAGATGGTAACTTGAATCCAAACCAAAAAAAAAAAAAAAAAAGCGAAGCGCTAGTAAATATGGGTAACTATAAAAATCACTAGGATTACATATTTCTTTTCTTTTCTTAATGGCCTTAAAAATAACTGCATAAAACAATATGTATTGTGGGCCTGTAACATATAGAAATATAATATATGTGACAGTAACTGCACAAGGAGCACAGCTGCATTGGAGTAAAGGAATATCACCTCAGACAGTAACTCAAATCCACAAGAATAAATGAAGAGATCAGAAATGGTAAATAAGAAGGTTAATATAACAACCTCTATAAATCATGCTTGCTTTCCTTTATCCGCTCAGTGTTTCTACACAAAATAAAAGTATATAAAGCAATAAACATGACCAGTACGGTATTACTGGGTCTCTCACATATAATAGCAAAAGAGTTAGAAGGAATAGAGCTAGATAGGAGCAGTGTTTCTATATTTCACTGTTAATGAGTTATTACACATCCTAACAGATTCTGATAAGACATATATTTTAAGTCCTAGAGCAACCACTAAGAAATGACTAAGAAACAATGAAAAATTAACGGAATTGAAATGTCACACTAGAAAATACTCACTTAATACAAAAGAAAGCAGGAAAGGAGGAACAGAGGGAGAAAAAGACATGTAACGTATAGAAAATAAAAAGCAAAATGGCAGATGTAAATCCAACCATATCAATATAACATTAAACAAGAATGGATTAAACAAACCAATCAAAAGGCAGAGTTTGTAAGACTGGATAAAAAACACATGATCCACCTAATGGTGTCTAGAGGTAACATGCTTTATTTTCAAAGACACAAATAGGCTGAAAGTAAAAGAAGAGAAAAATATATACCAAGCAAACAACAACCAAAAAAGAGAATGGAATGGCTATACTAATGTCAGGCACATTAGACTTTAAAACCAAAAATATTACTAGAGATAATGATAAAATTATTGTAATAATGACAAATGATGTCACAATCACATCCTAATGATAAAAGGTCAAGCCGTGAGGAAGATGTGACAATTACAAACATATACACACCTACAAACAGACCCCCAAAATACACCAAGCAACAAACGACAGAACTGAAGGATGAAATAAACCATTAAAAAATAATAGTTGGAGATTTCAATACTTTCAACAGTGGATAGGGCAACTAGGCAGAAGATCAACAAGGAAATTGAAACTAACTAGACAAAACAGACAAAATACAGCATTCCACCAAACATCAGTAGAATACATTCTTCTCAAATTCACATGGAACATTCTTCAAGACAGACCGGATTCTAGCCCATATAACATGCCTCAATAAATTTTAAATTTTAAAATAAATTTAAGGGGGGCCTCCCTGGTGGCGCAGCGGTTGAGAGTCCGCCTGCCGATGCAGGGGATACGGGTTCGTGCCCCGGTCTGGGAGATTAGATTTCAAATCAATAAAAGGCAGCAATTTGGAAAATTCACAAATATGTGAAAATTAAGCAACACACTCTTTAACAGTCAGTGTATTAAACAGGAAGTGGAATGATAAATTAGAAAATACTTTAGCTGAATGAATATAAAAACACAACATACTAAAACTTACAAAATGTAGCTAAAGCAATGTTCAGAAGGAAATCTATAGCTGTAAAATATCTGTATTAAAAAAGAAGAAACATCTCAAATCATTTATGGTCAACTGACTTTCCACAAAGGTAGCAAGACAGGGCTTCCCTGGTGGCGCAGTGGTTGAGAGTCTGCCTGCCGATGCAGGGGACATGGGTTCGTGCCCCGGTCTGGGAAGATCTCACATGCCGCGGAGCGGCTGGGCCCGTGAGCCATGGCTGCTGAGCCTGAGTATCCGGAGCCTGTGCTCCACAACGGGTGAGGCCACAAACAGTGAGAGGCCCACGTACCACAAAACAAACAAAGAAACAAACACCTCACAATGAGCTACCGCTTCACACCCACTAGGATGGGTGTAATAAAAAAGACAGCTAAGAAGTGTGAGCAAGGATGTGGAGAAACTGCAACTTTCATACAATGCTGGTGGAAATTTAATATGACCCGGCCATTTTGCAAAGCAGTCTGGCAGTTCCTTAAATGGTTAGACATAGTTACCCTTTGACCCAGCAATTCCACTCTGAGTTATATACCCAAGAGAAATGAGGACTTATGTCCAACAAAAACTTACACATAAATGTTCTTAACAGCACTGTTTGCAACAGCCAAAGGACACAAACAACCCAAATGCTCGTCAACTGATGAATGGATAAATAAAATGTTGTCTATCCAGAGAATTCAATATCATTCATCCATAAAAAGAAATGAAGCACTGATGCATACTACAACATGAACCTTGACAACATTATTCTAAGTGAACAAACTAGACACAGAATGTCACGTATTTGATGATTCCAATTACATGAAATGTCCAGAATAGGGAGACCCGTAGAAAAAGTAGGTTGGTAGACTGGTGGTTGCCCAGGGCTGAGGAGTTGGGGGCTACAGGGCCTGTGTGTCACCGCTCGTGGATATAATCTTCTGGGGTGATGAAAATGCTCTAGAATTAGATTGTGGGATGGGTGTACAATCCTAAGAATACACTAAAAAATCACTGTACACTTTAAATGGGTGATTCATATGGCATGTGAATTATACCTCAATAAAGCTGTTTAAACAATTACTCGAAAGGGCAGGCAGAAGGGTGCTCAGGCTAAATGGCGTCTATTTTCTTTCTGGCTACAAAGTCATAAGCACCTAGAAGGCTGCTGGTCCCAGATGGTCCTGGGATAGTTCTGAACAGCAACGGGACCCCCAGAGCAGACCCAGGCGTAGGCCAGAGAGAATGGCTGGACCAAATTCTACAGGGGGCGGGGGTCTGGCCCCCCACAGGCCCATCATGGGGCGATCAAGCTCACTCACCAAGCATGGCGCTGATGAGCCTGTCGGGACGGGCCCGGGCAGATGTGGAACAGAGAGTGTTGAAATACAGCCCAGAGCCCTCCCGGATGGGGCTGAGCATCGGGGGCGGTGTGTAGGGAGGTCACTGGGACAGTCCCTTCAGGAGGTGGTCCATCAGGAACACGGGCGAGCGCAGGCAGCTCTGGCGGCATCCTCCCGGGCCCGGCTCCCCAGACATGGAGGGCGGAGGAGGGATGAGCAGTGCCTTGGGCCGTGGGAGCTTCTTCCGCTTCCTGTGTTGGCTGCTCTCCTTGCTGCCTCTCTCTTCCCCGTCCTTCTCCTGTCCCTGGAGAAGAAGAGACTTCAGAACCACGGGGGTCACCTGAGGCCACCGGCCCCAAAGCTCAGACCTCAAGATGGCCTGAGAGTGGGAAAGGGTACTGACCAGCCAAATGCACACCCAGCATGGCCATGCCCAGAGTCCTCAGCGCAGGAAGCCGGGCAGGGCCACCACGCCTGAGCCAGACTCCAGACCCTAAGCCGGGCGACATTTGACGCTGGGGCCTTCTCAGGCACCCACCCCCACCCCAAGGAGAGGCCCTCACTCAGACCATTTTGGAAACTCATATCCGTTGTTAAAGTGACTGGCACTTAAAGTGTGGGGGCCAGACGGATGCAACAGCATGACAAAAGGAAAACCTGTTGCCCTCAAAATGACAGCAGCTCCTGGGAGACAAACAGTGGGCTCCATGCACCCCGTACCCGAGTCCAGCATGGACTTCTCCAGGTGGGGTCTTCCAGCACAGGCTGAAGAGACGACGGCTTGAGCTTGCTACACTCTCTCTTACCTCCACGCAATCTCCCCTCCTCTCTGCCCATCTTACCCCTCCTCATCCTCCGGCTCTCAGCTGCAACGCCCCCTTCCTCAGGCAGGGTCTCTGGTGCCCTTGGGGCTCCCACAGCTCCCTCTCCCAGCCCGGCCCGTTCTGGGTCGTCAGTGTCCCGGGATGGGTCTATCTACTCCGCTGCGCTGGGAGCCCCAGGAGACGGGGGCAGGCCTGTTGTGGTCGCTGCAGTGTCCCCAGCCCTGCCCAGCACAGGGCCAGACACAAAGGAAGTTCACTGGAGGTTGAATGGATGAATGAACACGCAAATCAAGCTCTTCTGGAGTCAGGATTTGGGGGCTTTTCTCACAGCTCCCACTGGCAGCTGGAAAGCAGCTGGAAGGAAGTGCACCCACCTTGCTCCCCAGGGGATGGTTCGCTGGAGCCACTGGCACCGAAACAGGGACCACCAAAGGGGCTGCGGTCATGTTGTCCAAGGACTTCCTGCCTCCCGGGGAACTCTGCCTGTGCCCTTCTGGCCTCAGCACCTGTCTTTGTGGCTTGCAAAACTCCATGCCACACAGCTACACACAGAGAAGAGCCAGCCCTTTAAGAGACACAGTACGTAGGGAGCAAGGGGCCCCTCCAGAGCAGCACAGCCCTGACTCCCGGCCCCCAGCCAGGCTCCCTGCAGGAGGACGGCTCCATCCTGAGATGAATGGCAGCTTCGCGCCCCTTCACCTGCGGCTCCTGCTTCCCTCGAGGTGACGGCCACTGGTCGCTGTGAAAACACATGTGGCTGCTCAGCCCTCTCTCTGTATAAAACATCTGGCTGCAATTCTTGCAGACGTAAGTGCTCCTTGGCTCTGCCCAGTCTGTGGGACCACCACTGTGCTGGTTCCTGTGGGGAAGAAAGGGAGAATGGGACTCCGTCCCCAAACACTGATCCTCTGACAGACAGCTTTGGACGAACCCTAAAGAAATGGACATGATGCCCCCGATTCTCTGTGGCCTGGTGCTCACCCCTTCAGGAGTGAAGCATCCAGAGCTCGCTCACCCAGGGCCAGCACATCAAAGCCACCAGAGTTCTCCCGAGGGGCTTCTGAACTTACCAGCCACCCGCCATGTTCTCCTCCTTCATCGGGTGGGGGAGCCGGTAGATATTTCCACCCTGAAGACGAAAATTCATCTGAGCCAACATATCAGAAATGAGATGCAAGAGTGAAAACTATAAGACTTGAAAGAAAACACAGGTATAATTCTTGGTGACCCTGGAGTAAGCAGTGGTTTCTTGGATGACTCCAAAACCAAACAAAAGACAGACGTATTGGACTTCATCAAAACTTACAACTTCTGTGCTTCAAAGGACATCATCAAGAAGTGAAAAGACAGAATAAGAGAAAAAAGTTGCAAATCATGTATCTGATAAGGGACTATGTATATTTCTGTATCAGTGATACATAATGAACTCTCACAGCTCAAAAATAAAATCACAACCCAATTTAAAAATGGGCAAAGGGTCTGCATAGACACTTACCCAAAGAGGATATACAAATGGCCATTAAAAGATGCTCAGGATTATTAGCCATCGGGGAAATGCAAATTAAACTATAATGAGATTATCATTTCCCACCCACTAAGGTGAACCAACTGGACAAGAACAAGTGTTGGTGAGGATGCAGAGAAACTGCAGGCCTCATACACTCTGGGTAGGGATATAAAACAGCACAGCTTTTTGGGAAAGTCTGGCACTTCCTCCAATAGAATTACCCTAGAGCCCAGCAATTCCCCTCCAAGGTATTTCCCAAGAGAAATGAAAACATATGTCTAAACAATAATCTGTACACAAATGTTCATAGCACCGTTATCACAATGGCCAAGAAGGGAAAACAACCCAAATATCTATCATCTGATGAATGGATAAATAAAATGTGGTGTTTCCATACAATGCACAAGTTACCAGCGATAAAAAGGAGTGAAGTTCTGACCCGTGCTACAGCACAGAGGAACTCTGAGAACATCAGGTTAAGTGAAAGAAGCAAAAGACACAAAAGGCCACGCAGCGTTAGGATTCCAGTCACATGAAGTGTCCAGAATAGGCAAATCCATGCAGACAGAAAGTAGATGCATGGTTGCCAGGGGCTGGGAGGGATGGAGAGATTGCGGGTGACAACCAACGGTGTGGGGTTTCTTTTTGCGGTGATGAAAGTGTATTGGCAAAGAGTGGCGATGCGAGCACGACCTCGTAAACAAACTAAAAACTACTGGATGGTGCACTTCAAGATGGCGAATTAGATGGCACGTGAATATTAAAGCTGTGGAAAAAAAAAAGAGGAGGAGGTAGCTGTGGTGCGACAGGAAGGATGCTGGACCTCGGAACATCACGAAGAGACGTGGCCAAGCTCTCTGCGCCCAGGACCTCGTGGGCACGATGTGGGAGGACCCAAGCTGCTCCAAAAGGGCGGACCAGTGCCAGGCCTGCAGTAGGGGCCAAGTCGGACTTGTGGACCTGTGATTCACAACCAGAATAGACACAGCATTTCACGTACAAATATCAAGGGTAAAGGAGCTCTGCCTTTACATTCTCTGAAGAAGTGAAGGAGGCAAATCCAAAAGGAAGCGAAAGGCAGAAAGAAAGCAAATAGAAAAAGCTTAGTGAAGAAACATGATGCAAAGTGTCTCTGACAACTCTAAAGCCCTGTTCTGTTGTGTGTGTGTGTGTTGCAGGGCGGAGGGTGATGGGAGGAACCATCCCTTCTCTGGAACTTCATTCGCCCCTCTGTAAACAAACTGCATCTGAGGATTTGCTGAGGTTAAATACAGTGCCTGGACAAGTCAGAAACACGGACACAGGTAAGGACGAGACTCTGCCCCCCGCATGGTCAGGTCCCGTGAGAGGGCCCTGGTACCTGGATCCTGTTGAGTATCATCAGCTTGGACTTGGAGTCCCAGGGGGGATCCGCTGGAGGCCCGGCCAACGACGAGAAGGAGGCCATGGCTACCTGGCTTGGAGAAGCTGCACAGCAAATATCCACTTTCACTTTCTCCTTCCGGAAGTGCTGGACCCCGGGAGTTGCCAGAGAAGAGCCTGTAGCCTCCGCCCCAGGAGCAGGCCGGGCCCTCTCCACCTTTTGTGGCCCCGGAAGCCGTGCCATTCTCAGCCTGGGCCTGCTTCCCTGGGAGGTGGGCTCTGGATGGCTCCTCCCCTCCTAACTGGGTCTGATGCAGGCCCCGAGGGAGAAGATGTCCCTAGGTCCAAGGTCCCTTTCGAGGATCGCAACTGCTTGGCCAGAGAGGAGATGTCTGGGTTTCCAGGAGGGTCCAGGGACGCCGCCGTGGGGGCAGGTGGAGCAGCAGCCACTTTTGGTCTTCCCTTTGGGTCCTGGCTCACGCTGCTGGGGGAGGGCTCTGTGGGTAAAGCGGGTGTGGATTTTCTCCTGCGGGCTAGGGACCCCTCTGGATCAGGGTTCACGGGGCCAGCATGGAGAGAGTCAACAGTGGGTGCCACAGGTGGGGGTTGCTGTGGCCACGGCCCCTGCAGTGACTTCAGGGCAACTTGCTTGCCGTCGGGTGTGGGAAGCTGGGAGGAGGCGGCGGCCACCTGGGTGTGGGAGAAGATCCGCTGGGACTTGGTGATCATCTGGAACACCTGCATCTGCTCGTGGCTCACCAGAGACTCCTGAGCCTTCAGGACCAGCTGCTGGAAGAGCGGTGTGGCATCCGACGGGAGGCCGCTGGACTTCTGGCCGTCCTGGGGGCCAGGCTCACCAGGGTCCTGCCACGAGAAGGAGTCGCAGTCGCACTTGCTCTTCTTGGAAGCCCAGGAGTCGTCTTCCCCGCTGGTGCTGACATATCTGGGGTCGCCCGAGGCCTCCCCCTGGGCCTTCAGGAGCGTGGGAGGGAAAGACGGCGTGTCCTCCAGACCGGTGCACTGGCTGGGTGAGGGCTCCCCAGCGGGGGAGTCGCTGCTGAGCCCGGGGCCCGGCTCGGAGCCCTCCCGGGACGGCACTGCAGAGGGCTTGTGGACGACAAACATACTGTTTCCTTTGCTCTTAGGGCAGCCCGACAGGTTTCAGAGCCACTGGAAACTGTGGCTTGATGGCTGGGAACTGGCGGGGACAGTCTGGCCATGGAACAGAGGCAGGCAGGCGGGCAGGGAGCGCCCTCGGGCCAGCCCTCCAGGGATGATGGGGGCTGGAGCAGCGGCAGCTCCGGCTCGGCTGGGTCGGGGCCGCTGTTCTCCGCTGCCCGTGAGTGGACGGCTGTGAACACGTCCGTGCCCGGCTCCTTCCGTGGGGGCCGGGGATCCTCGGGAACACCTCAGTGCCCAGGGCTCCTGGGGCCGCCGGGGTGCTGGCTGGGCCGCAGGAGGAGGACCCTGACGAGGGCAGGGAGGAACAGGCCGTGATCCTCCCTTCGCCGCTGTCTGAAGGCCCTCCCAGGGCTGGCCCGGGAGAAGGGATCTTCTGGCAGATGATGCTGCTCACGATACAGCGCAGGAGGTCTCGGTTGGACAAGAGGGAGATGGGGGATGGGGCTTCCGGGGGCACCAGGGACCACAGGCTCGCGGGTGCGGGCTGGCAGGCCACCTCGTGCACACGGGGTGAGTTCCCGCAGGGCTCCTCCTCCGGAGGGGCCTCCTTGAGGATGCACAGGCCGTGCTGGACCTCGTAGTGCTGGCGCACGGAGCAGTAGTCGCTGTAGCTCTTGCTGCAGCCCTGCTCAATGCACACAAAGGGCTTGGACTTCTGGTGGGTGAGCGTGTGCCCAGTCCTGGAATCACATGAGGAGAAAGTTAGTGGGTGTCTCGGCGTGGGTCACTAACTGCAGGAACCCAGGCGTGTCCCCAGGGGGCAGCAGCATCGCAACTCAGAAACTGTGCTCAGACCCTAGGAGGAAAGACCCCTGCTACGGCCAAAGCCCTCTGGAAGGGGGAGCTCTTGCCCTCACCCCTAAGCAAACCCCTAATCTGAGATTAAAAACATCAGTGGGAGTCAAGTCAGAGTTCCCCAAAGTGGGTTCCTAAGGAACACCAGGCTCCAGAGTTGCTCCCTGAGGACTTGGGCTCAGCTGGCAAATAAGTTTGGGAAAAACACTCTTTACTTCTTGGAGGTTCCTAGGAGCAAACTGAAAAGCCACAGAGCAGATAAAGAGAGATCTGTTGAACTTTCCATGTCTCTCAAACTTATTTGCCCACAAAACCATGTTTTTAAAATAGACCCTTTTAGCATCCCCGAGAAGCAGAGAACCAGAGTTCTGAGAACAAACTTAAGGAAACGCTAACTTGGGGATGATCCTTCCTTGAACAAAGGAGTCTTTGCCTTCCCACAGGAGTCCTCTAGACAGCGACCTGGGAGCCCCACAGCAACAACAACAAAAAGCCAAATGCGCCTATAATGTCTGCAAATATAAAAGAATGCAAGTATGTAGTATATTTACATCATACGTATACCTGCATTAATATATTATAAATATAAACAAATGGGTAAATCACCCTCTGGGTTCCCAACAATCCTACTCCGGATGGTTCTAATCAATTGGACCCAGTAAATAATGAAACCCTTTCCCAAACGTGGACCCTTGGCCTCCATCTGAGGGAAGCAGCAGAGAGGGCATCCGGAGACCCACTTTCTAGCCCTAACTGTTACCAGCTTGTGACAGGAGTAAATCATTTCCCATCCTTAATGGCGAGAGGGGAGAGGATACAATGAAAGCGGGATTCATCGAAGCCTCAGTAAAGGCTGGGCGAGCTGTAAACATGCAAGGGATCGTCCTCTCCCACTTACGAGTCTCTCAGTTTGAAAGTCTGTCTCTTCTCCCTCGGCAGCAAGAAAAGCTTATCATTTCTAAGACATGAAGAACAAACGGAATTCTGCTCCTCTTACACTGAGCTTGCTTTTTAAAGTCAAATTTTGAAAAAAAATCGAGTTAATAAAAGGGGGAATTGAAACAGGAAAAAAGAGAGTGAACACTGCATTGCCATGTTCTAGAAACAGGCATTTCAGAACCCCTCACGCCCTGGTGTTATCCCAACATATATTCCTCATGGAGTGCATATCTGTTCTGCTCAGACACCTACCAGGGACTCTGAAACTTTCTCTACGCAGTTAGCCCAACTCCCTCCGTGACAAAATTGCCTCTGGAGTGTGTTTTTAAAGCACATGGGTCCCGTCTGCAAATCGCAGCGGCGCTCTCCTCACTGGAGTGAATCTGGAGGCTGGGGAGGGCGGGCTGTCCGGGGCAGTGTAGGCCCTGCCCCCCGCCTCCACCAAACACTGGCCGTGGGAGGAGCACAGGTCGCACACACCTGGGACACCCGACGGTGCGGGGCGGTGCAGGTGGATGGGAGGGGATGCAAAAGAACCGGGAACACGCCCAGCCCCCAGCAGCCCCCTGAACAGACATCCCGACCAGACTCCTACATACAGGTGGTCCTGACGCTTAAAGGCCTTGCTGCAGATTTTGCACACGTGTCTCCTCTCCTGGCTGTGCGTCAGGTAGTGCTTGCTGAGAGGACTGGCGCTGCTGAACACCTTCCCGCAGAGGCTGCGGTCCAGGAGTGGGTTCTGAGGGGACCTGTGCTGCCGCTTTCCTCTCCTTGTGCTCCCAGACGTGGCCCTGCCTCCTTCGTTAGCCTCTTTGGGCACCTTGAGCACGCCTAGCCCCAGGTCTAGACAGAGGGAGAAAGCACAGGTTATGACATCCGGGGACATCGGAGCCCGGGCCGAAGCACTCTACCACCCTCAGACCAACTTCAGCAGCTGAGTCCAACTCAGGGAGTTGGCCGAGAACCCCAACTTCAGCAGCTTCACTCGCAGAGAAGACCAGGCTTAGCACCAGGTGAGGGGGAGAAGGGACCCTGGTCAAGCCACACCTCCAGGGCGGCACCCAATCTTGAAGCCACACTTGGGGGGTAAGGGAGGGGACAGCAACAGTCTGAGAGCTTCCAGGACAGAGTGACTCGACAGGCAGGACTTCATGACGGTAACATCAACAGCACACTTGCAAGTGCAATCCAGAAATGCACAATGCAAAATCTTAGAAAAGTTTAAGTCCTTTCTCCCAGCCAATTCCACTCTGGTTTTTTAATTAAGGAAATTAAGGCCGATCTGTACAAATTAACGGAGATCTTGCAGTGAACTGCAAGCGAGTTAACTGCAGCATTGTTTTTCCTGGTGAAATGTGAGAAACCACCTAATAACTGACACGAGGGCAGGTGGGTGACTGCATTCTGGTCTCAATGGTCTATGGCGCAGGCATTTCAGATACAACTGTAGGAGAATATCCATTGACGTGAAAGGATGTTCATGCTGTACCACTAAGTGCCGTGCCACTAACAAGAGGATTGTTGAAAAACGGAATGACCTAGTCTTTAAAAGGGAAAAATAAATTTGAATAGAAACAAACAGAATGGGATTGATTGGTAGCATCATGGATCAACTTAATTTTCCTTTCCCTATATATCTGAATTTTCCATGTTTCTCTACTCCTTGGGTAAATGAGTAGTTTTTTTTTATAATTTCATTTTTGATTTTTTTTCTTTGACCCATGAGTTATTTTAGAAGAGTGTTCTTTAGTTTCCAAATACTTGAAGACTTTTTTCTCTTATTTCTTTTACTTATTTCTTTATTTTTGGCTGCATTGGGTCTTCATTGCTGTGCGTGGGCTTTCTCTAGTTGCGGCGAGTGGGGGCTACTCTTCGTTGCAGTGCGCGGGCTTCTCGTTGCAGTGGCTTCTCTTGTTGCAGAGCATGGGCTCTAGGCGTGCGGGCTTCAGTAGTTGTGGCTTGCGGGCGCTAGAGCGCAGGCTCACTAGTGGCGCATGGGCTTAGTTGCTCCGCGGCATGTGGGATCTTCCCGGACCAGGGCTCGAACCCGTGTCCCCTGCATTGGCAGGCAATTCTTAACCACTGTGCCACCAGGTTTTGATCCATCGCCTGGTCAAGTATCAGTGGGTTTTCCATGCCCTTGGCATAATTATTACTTGTGGAATATTTGCTCTCAAATGCATGTATAGATTACACACTCGTGTCCTGGATTGCCATCCCGGAAAGCATTTAAGAAACATCAGGTTCGGGACTTCCTTGGTGGTGCAGTGGTTGGGAGTCTGCCTGCCGATGCAGGGCCCTGGTCTGGGAAGATCCCACATGTCGCAGAGCAACTAGGCCCGTGAGCCACAACTACGGAGCCTGGGCGTCTGGAGCTTGTGCTCCGCAACGAGAGGCCGTGACGGTGAGAGGTCCGCGCACCGCGATGAAGAGTGGCCCCCGCTCGCCGCAACTAAAGAAAGCAATCGCACAGAAACGAAGGCCCAACACAGCAAAACAACAACAACAAGAAAAAGTTAAAGGGCATTAAAAACAAACCAACCAGATATATGTGGGTAGGCATTTTCCATCCCAGTTACAGAATGAGAAAACTGAGACTCAAACAGGGAAAATGACTTGCCCAAGGTGGCAAAGGAAGGAAGAAGAGCCAGGCTGTAGATTCTGGTTCATCTGATGCCAGAGTCCTTTCCCCAACCACAGTGCCCGCACCGCTTCCAACTCAACTTCCTCCTCTGCTCCTCCTCCCTCCCCGTCTTTTCAGATGGACTGAACTGAAACCTGGCCCTTCTGTGAAGCCTCCTGACACCAGCGTTTGCCCTGCTCCCCTAGCCAGTCCCTCCGAAGGCAGCACACAGTTACAGACACAATCACGCCTTTAAGCCATCAATCCTCTGAGGTGTCCCTCTTCCTCATCTCAGTTATTAATAGCATCTACTCAGTTGCTCAAACCCCAGCCTGCCCTGCCAACCTCCATCTGTCCTTTTCCTTACCAGCTCTCCCTGTGATGTGTGACCCGTCAGCATGTCTGAATCTACTTCTAACATGATCCCTAATCCTTGCGCTTCTGGCCTCTTCACTGCTACTCCAGCCCAGGCCACCATCTCCGCTGAGAGCCTTCCAGCTACTCTCCAGGATTCCCGTCTTGCCGCCCACGGCACCCTCACAGCAGCTAGAGCTTTGCACAGCCTCCCCTGGTTCCCGTGGCCGAGTCTGTGCTTTGCCGCACCGTGGCCTGGAAGTGGGTCTCAGCCTCAGCAGCCTCCTCAGTGTGGCTTCCCACCCCCGCGCCATCCACCTGCCAGCGTCTGCCACTCCCTGTCACTCCCTCGGACTTGGCCCCCTGCTGTACTTTCCTCATGTCGCTTTGTGGTGGACACAAGGTCTGACTCCCCAGTGGCTGTTTCTGCTTCCTCTTCTTTTCCTGGCAAATGGGATTCCAGTTTGGATCGGGTGACAAGAAATTTGAGGGAACACACTGGTTCTCCCCAGTCCTGGAACTGGGGAGAACCAGGGGGGAACACAACTTACGCTTCTGCCCTGGAGACAAATCTTGAGGGTCCGGGATAACGGTGGCCACTTCCCTTTCCACGGCCACGGATCAGTTTAGAAAGAGCACGGGCTACAGTTCTGGCCGAGGAGACGTGAGGGGCGTTCTGTTGGGCGCTGCTACAAGCTTTCCTCACTTTTAAAAAGGGCAACAAGGAAGGGAGGGAGCTGCTCTCTGCCCTGCACCCTCCGAAGGTTTGGGTGCTCCGCGTACAAGAGGGGATTCTTGCTGCTGCTGCTGCAGCCGACTTGCAGACGCTGGCCACTGCTGGCAGGCCTTGACTTCACCGTGGAGCCACTGGCACCACCACGTGTCCTGAGAGCTTAAACCTACGCCGACTCCTCTGTTATTACGGCCCGAAGCATACGCACTATAGATATCTAAACTCACCTTTTTGCTGCTTTATCACTCCTACCTTCCCGCTCCTAAAATGTAAGCTCTGTGAGGGGAGGGGCCTGTCCCTCCATCACTATGTCCCCATCACGTGGACTGGGCATTGTCTGGCACAGCTACAGCAGGTGCTTGATGAATGCTGGCTGCATTCATGCATGAGGGTCCTCCAGGGCAGGGACTCAGTCACTGTGGCTTCTGGGAGCGGCAGGGGCTCAAAAGCCTTCGCTGGATCAACAGGCAGGGAAGCCAGAAGACAGCTTCTTAAGAAACAAATTTAATACTATATACAAGGGAAAACGTACAGAAACAACAAAGGAGACGCAACAGGGCTGGAGGTGCCCATCCCAACTAGCTGCCCACGCAGAGGGCCGATGCCAGCCCCTAGCTCGCCCTCCTCCTCCTACAGTTGGAAGGGCTCCACGGGCCACCTTGCCCTGGCGGTGGGATCCACGTGGTCCTGAAGCCGGTGCCACTTCATGTGGGCATTCCGACCCTTGATCTTGCCAAACACCCTGAGGAGGCACCAGAGGACACAGGGGTCAGAGCAGGGGGAGGCGGGTAGCCCTGAGGGGGGCACCCCAGAGGGCTGAGGGCAGGCAGTGTGGGAGCATCCAGGGAAAGGGCGGTACCTCTCACACTCCCGGCAGGGAAAGAAGCCCTGGCCCTTGCTGCTCCCCGGCAGCTCAGGGGTCCGCTTCGAGCCGGTGTTTGGGCTGGAGTTGGGGATGGACTCCCTCCTGTAACTCTCAGTAGTCCTCGGTAATTCGGGGGTTGGACGGTGGCTGGGTTTCCTCCGAGGGCTACGAGTGACCTGCACAGGGGGCAGAGGTGATGAAAGGGTGCTGACCGCCCCGCCGCCCTTCTAAGGGAGAAGCAGGTGTCCAGAGCGTCCAGACGTCGCGGGGTGCACCCCCCCACCGCCAGCCAGCTTGGATGGGCACCGGGCATCCAGATCCGTGCTGAACTCCTGAAGCCCTATCCCGAGACCCTCTACCTTCGCTTCTGTCCTGTCTGCTTCACCCAGCTCTCTCTTGACCCTCTTTTCCGGCACTGGGGCTCGGCCGCAGTCAAACTTGTTCATTTTCTTCTGCATGTAGTAGAACTCGACACACTGGGCTACTGTTTTTGTCTGGACCTAGTGGAGGAAGACAGAAACCGGCTAAGGACAGTGCCTCAGGAGTAGCAGTGAGTATGGCCTTGACGCCCTAAATCCCCTCCCCATGGGGCCAGCCGCCACTTTTTGAAAGCCCTCCTGAAACGTTTCTCCCCTACGGCTTGGTATGCTCCACTGCTACGGGGGACAGAGAATCACAAAGTCCTCCTGGGGATGAAGGAGTTCAGAGAGAAGCCACCAGAGTCAACACCATCTAAGCTCTGCACGCTCTGAGCAACAAGGCTGGCCCAAGAAGGCTTCTCTCCAGGAAAACGCACACACGGTACACACGAGGACGCTCACTGTGACATCATGTGGAGCCACATGTCTACCGACTGGGACTAATTAAACCAGAGTGTCCTTACGTGGTGGATACCTCATAGCCTTATGTGACAGCTAGGCAGAGCCCTCCAAAAAACTGAAGAGGAAGGAATACTTCCCAACTCAGTCCGTAAGTTCAACATTTCTCTGATACCAAAGCCAGACAAAGATATTACAAGGAAAGAAGCCTACAGACCAATGTCCCTCATGAACATAGATGAAAATTTTTAAACAAAACTTTAACGAACAGAATCCAACAATATATATATGTGTATATATATATACGTGTATATATGTGTGTGTATATATATATATATATATATATATATGTATGTATATATGTATATATATATATAAAGGACAATATACCATGACTAAGTGGAGCTCATCCCAGAAACGTGAGGTTGGTTTAACAATCGAAAATCAATGTAATTCATCATATTAAACTTAAAAAAGAGAAATCATATGAGCATCTTGATAGGTGCAGAAAAAGCATTTGATACAATCCAATGTCCATTCCTGATGGAAACTCTCAGCACAATAGGAATAGAAGGAACTTCTCTTCAACCTGATAAATGAGACCTACAAAATCCCTACAGCTAACGGTGGAGTGGTTTCCCCTCAAATATCATGAACAACACAAGGATTTCCACTCTCACCACTTCTACTCAATACTGTACTGGTGGTTCTAGAGTGCAAAAAGGCAAGAAAAAAAGTAAAGGCATCCAGGTTGGAAAGGAAGAAAGAAAAGTGTCTTTATTTGCAGATGATGTGACGGTCTATGTAGAAAATTCAGTGGAATCCACAAAAAAGTTACCAAAACTAGTAAGTTAGTTTGGCAACATTTCAGAACACAAGATCCATATAAAAATCAATTTTATTTCTATACATACTAGCAACAAACCATTGGAAACTGAAATAAAAAAGAACTCTATAACATCATAAAAAACACAAGTACTGGGCTTCCCTGGTGGCGCAGTGGTTGAGAGTCCGCCTGCCGATGCAAGGGACACGAGTTCGTGCAATGGTCCTGGAGGGATCCCACGTGCCATGGAGCGGTGGGGCCCGTGAGCCATGGCCGCTGGGACTGCGCGTCCGGAGCCTGTGCTCCGCGGCGGGAGAGGCCACAGTGGTGAGAGGCCCGCATACCGCAAAAAAACAACAACAACAAAAAAAAACAAAACAGAAAAAAACCAAGCGCTTAGGAATAAATCTGACAGAAAGTATGCAACAACTGTACACTAAAAGCTTCAAAACATTGCTGAAAAATTAAAGATTGAAATAGAGAGATATACCCTGTTCACGAGTCAGAAGACTCAATATTGTTAAGGTAACAACTCTCCCCAGTTGACGTAACGAGTCAAAAACAGTACCAATCAAGTTCCTAGCAGAAATTTTTATTTTGAAATTGTCAAGTTATTTCTAAAATTCATAGGGAATTAAAAAGGATGTAGAATACAAAAAATAACTTTGAAAAAGAATAACAAAGTTGAAGGACTAACATTTTCTAATTTCAAGACTTAGAATAAAGCTACAGTAATAAAGACAGTATGGGAATAGCTTAATAAAAGACAAACAGATCAATGGAACAATACAGGGTCCAGAAGTAGATGCATATATATATGGCCAACTGATATTTAACAAAGGTACAAAAGCAGCTGAGTGGAGAAAGTATGGTCTTTCCAACAAAAGGTATTGGAATAAATATCCATATGCAAAAATGAACTCACCTCGCACCCCATACAAAAATAAACTTAAAATGGATCATAAATCTAGAAATAAAACCTAAAACTATAAAACCTCCAGAAGAAAACATAGGGGAAAATCTTTGTGACTTTGGGTTAGGCAAAGATTTCTTAGATACAACGCGAAAAGCACAGTCTATAAAAGAGAAACTAGTAAGTTAGGCTTAAGCAAAATTTAAAACTTTTCTTCAAAAGACACTGTTAGAAGACTGACAAATGGCATATTGGGAGAAAATATTTCCAAAGCATATATCTGGATAAAGGACTGGTGTTCAGATCAAAATAAGAACTCCTACAGCTCAATAAAAACACAGACACTCCAATAAAAACAGAGGCAAAAGATATGAACAGACAGCTCACCAGAGAAGGTGCACAGAGAGCAAAAAAACACAAAGATGCTCAGCATCATTAGTCATTAGGAAAATGGAGTCAGATGCGACTGTACACTCATTAGAATGGCTAAAATTAAAGAGACTTAGCATACCAAGTGTCGACGAGGGTGTGGAGCAACTGGACCTTTCATAACCTGCTGGTGGGAATGGGAAGTGGTAGAGCCACTTTGGAAAACAGTTTGGCAGTTTCTTAAAAAGTTCAACATACATCTACTATAAATTACCCTCATTCCCCTCCTAGGTATTTATAATCCCAACCCCGTGTCCGCAAAAAAAAAAAAAAAAAAAAAAAAAAAACCCAGTACATGTCCGTACAAAGACTTGTATGTAAATGTGCAGAGCAGCTTTATCTGTAGTCATCAGTAACTGGAAACCACCAACAGGTGGATGATTAAATGAACGGTGGTCCGTCCACACAGTGGTATACTCCTCAACAGTAAAGGGATGAACTATGGGTACACACGACAACATGGATGAATCTCAAAATCATTAGGTTGAGTGTAAGAAGCCAGACAAAGCAGATCACGTGCTGTATGATTATTCCATTTATATAAACCTCTAGAAAATGCAAACTAATTTAGAGTGACAGAAAGTAGACAAGAGTTGACTAGGGACCCGGGTGGCAGGAAGGAAGGGTTGCAAAGGGGCAGGAGGGAACTTTTGGGGGTGAAGGATACTCTCATTATCTCGATCATCGTGGTGGTCTTACAAGTGTATAACTATGTCAAAAACATTAAATCTCACACTTCGATTATGTGCAATTTTGCGTACATCAAGTTAAAAAAAAGAGCAAACTAATCAGCAGGATATTAAGTATATGATGTCATCCTTTTTTGAGAAAGTGCATATAGGTGTGTAAAATCCGTATGGGCAATAAATACCTGTCAGGTTATCAAATCAGAAGTAGGATTGTGGGGAGGGGTCTGGAGGGCTTTATTTTGAACATGGGATTCATTTCTCTACCGTTTCAGGTTGTTCCAAGCAATGGCATTGTAGTTGTCAACTGTTCACAGCATGAGCAGAGTATCGCCCCTGAAAGGCCCTGCAGTTCTAGCGCCTCGGCCGTGTGAAGGAGCCTTGTCTACACCAGCCTGCCATGTTCGCCTTACCATCTTGTGTATCAAGTAGAAGTCCTTCTTGTAGGCACGGAACGCCTTCTTAAAGAGCCTCTTCTCCATGGAGGTCCAGATGTCCGAACCTATTGGAGAAACAGCCAAGAGGAGGAAGGATGTTTCTCCTTCTGGGACCACAGCCACGGCTGAAGTGCAGACTCCCCTCCTTTTTCAGGCCACCGAGCGCCACTTATATGCCAAGATTTCTGCTAAGCCCCTTACTTGCTTTATCTCACACAATCCTCACAAAAACCTTAGCAGGTAGGGGCAATTACCATCCCCACTTGACAGGTGCAGCAACTTGAGGCTTCCTCTGGTTAAGAGACTTGCCAAGGGCAGGCGTGGGCCCCTGGTTGCCTGACTCCAAGGCTGGAGTGCTCAACTGGGAAACCTGAGCCCACCCCAACCTGGCACCCCCCTTCTGGCCAGGAAGAGCCCACGAGGGAACCAGTGGAAAGGGGAAGGTTGGATCCAACTAGAGAACAGCACCCACTGAGTCCCCCAGAGAGGACGGGCCCTTCTGGGAGGGCAGGTGCAGGCCCCAAGAGAACTCCGGGAGGCACGTGCAGAGCTTGCCATGGAAAGTGACTGGCTCGCAGGGGCCTCAGCCAGGCCAAAACCACGCGGGCAGCCACGCTCGTTACCTGTGTAGTGATAGTTGGCGAGAGGGTGAGTCCGTGGCTTCTGGGGTCCTCTCAGTAACAGGGTCTCCAGGGCAACCTGGAACGAGAGGTGTGGTGGGCAACTCTCTGAGGGAGGGAAGGTGAGGTAGAGGCCCACCTTCATTCTTTCATCCAATCAGAAAATATGTGCAGCCCTCCCTAAAGCCACCCCTACCCCAGGGCGACTCAAAGTGTGGTCGGTCTGTGGACTGGCCACCAGCTGTGAACCACTTGGGACACATTGCCTACAGCACTAAGCGGACTGTTGAGTGCAGCTGACGTTACCTTTTTCATAGCAAGATTTACTTGATGACGAAACAGTGTGTGGACTTATTCTGGCACAAGCTCCTTATTTCTTCAGGGAGCAGCATTTGGAGTGGCACTGCCCCCGCCCTACCCCATGTTATGGTCCTCATAGCACTAATCATTATCTATCACTTGTAAAAAATGTATTTCATGTGTTCACTCTCCTAAAATGTAAGCCCTGCAAAGAGAGGGCATTTGTCTTGCTCAACAGCGTAACCCCGGTCAGGACTCGCTATGCAGTTTGCAGGACCCAGCGCAAAATGGAAACACGGGGCCCTGTGCTCAGAAACTATTAAGAATTTCAAGATGGTGGCAGCAGAGCATTAAACCAAGAATGGGCCCCTGAGCTGGCCCCAGCCTGATACCGTGACATCACCAGGTATCAGGAGGACCCAGTAAATGTGTGCTGATTACTCTGCTGAGCACCCACCACGTGCCAGCCACTGCCTCTCAGCTTGAGAAAAAGCACCATGTAGCCCTGACTCTTGGGTCTCCAACTCGGGTGACGTGACTTCCTCTCCCACTACACACAGTTGGACTTCTTCATTTTCTAAACTTCAGGATTGTGAGGAGGGTCCTTGGAGGAGGCAGAGGCATTTCTGTTGCATCTGAGGTTTGCATACACCATTTTTAATCCAAAAGTTAATGTTCAGTAAATAAACCAGATGAATGCAGGCCCTGAGTTGGTTCTGCTAGGCACCGCCTCCCCAGTGCCGCGCTGAGATGAGGTAACGCTGGAGGAACCCTGGTGCTCTGCTGTCACCCCAGAGAAATAACTGATTGAGCCCGTATGTGTGCATTTCCCCTACGTTCCAAAGGACACCACCAGTCCCAAAGCGACCAGGGAGAAGGGTGGGTGGCCAGCCTTTGGTTCTCGTGAGCTGCAAAGCCCCAAGTAGAAGGCACGTGTCTTGCGCCTAGAGCCCCTGGCCCTAAGAGACCAGGGAGCTTCCCACAGCTCCTCTGAGCCCCCGCCTCGCCTGCACCGCACCTGGATGTTGCCCTGGGCTTCATGCAGGCAGTGCAGAGCGAGCTCCAGGTTGGTGCCCCCGCCCGGCATCACGCTGGAGCAGGCCACGTTGCAGAGCTCGGTCACTGTTTCCAGCAGGCAGCCCGGCAGCGAGAAGGAGAGGAGACACAGAGGGTCAGCAAGTGCCAGAGAGGAAACCTCCCCAACAGCACAGATGGGGTGGGGGGCTCCTGTCACCATCTCCCTCACCTCTCTGTTACAAGCAGGCTGAGGGAAGGGAGCGACAAGGAGGATGGGCAGAAACCCTGCTCCTGGCACCCGCTCTGGATGGCCTGGCCAGCTACTGGGTGAGAGGAGAGGTGGGGCAAGGGACTGCAGCACAGCAAAGCAGTCCTGCGCTGAAGGCCAGCTCTGCCCACCCCACCCCCGCCTGGGGATCACTGCTTCTTGGTCAAGGTGAGAACTGGGAGGAGAAACCCCTTGGACATGGAGGAGGGCTCTCGGGAACCTGGCCCCAAAGTCTCAGTCACCCCTATCCTGCGTCTTCGGGTTGGTCATCACATCTCCCCATGGCTTCCAGACCAGAGTAGCTACATGCTCGTCACTTCCAGCCAGTGATCTGTCCTGGAGCTCTGGGATCTCAGCCTGAAACTGGCTCCCTATGTTGATGTGTCTGAAATGAGGCCACACACACGGACATAAAAGGCATATGTGTGTGACCAAGATGGGAAATACAAGAGAGATGTGTGGTGAGCCCTGCTCACCAGGGCTGTGGAACCCACCTTTTGGCCATCTCTCAGACACAGGGAGTGCTCATCAGCCCAGCAGACACGCACTGGTATTCCAGAGACCTCTTGAGGGATACACTTCCTTCCTTCCTCCAATTTGCTTTTTTGCCAGATTTCTGGCTTCAGGCGTTTGGGGTCTAGGACAGGGGAGGTATGTGCTGATACCTGGCATTCTTCTGTATCCAAGGGAACATCCAAGCTACAGAACAGTATCTCACTGCGCCATCACCAATTCTATCTAGAACCCCAGGGTGCTGGGCATTCTGTCTGCAGACATCCAACTATGGTATGTCTGGACAGAAGGAATATTGGGGAAACACCTGGAAAAATCCACCACTTCTCTCCTGGAGAGGTTCTGGGTCTAGACCTGACTTTCCCGTGATGAAGGCTCCCTTGGGAAAAACCGACACTGGAATGCAAGGAGGGTAAAAGCATCCCCACATTGCAAGGACCCTCAGGTTCTAAGTCTGTTCCAACTCACGGTTCAGTGCTGATCTTGCTGTTGTCCTTCACCACACTGATGCCAAAAGAGCCGTCCATGTGATCTGGAAAACACCCAAAGAAGAGCCTCAAGGAGACTGGCTACAACTGACCCATGAGGCCCTTTTTGCCTGCCTTTCCAGAGCAGCTAAAAGCAGGCTCTTCAAGACTGCATGGTATACACACACTACTGTATATAAAATAGATCATCAAAAAGGACCTACTGTATAGCACAGGGAACTATACTCAATACTCTGTAATAACCTATATGGGAAAAGAATCTAAAAAACAATAGATATGTGATTATGTATAACAAAATCACTTTGCTGTATACCTGAAACTAACACATTGTAAATCAACTCTAATCCAATATAAAATTGAAAATTGGAAAAAAAAGATTGCATGGTATGGAGTTTCCTCAAAAATTAAAAGTAGGACTACCATATCATGCAGCAAACCCACTTCTGGGTATTCATCCAAAAGAACTGCAGTCAAGACCTCAAAAAGATATCTGAACTCCCATGTTCACTCCAGCACCATTCATAATAGCCAAGATGTGGAAACAACCTAAATGTCCACTGACAGATGAGCACATAAAGGTAATGTGACATCAACATACAATGAAATACCATTTAGCCTTAAAAAGAAATTCTGCAATACGCAACAACATGGATGACCACTGAGGACATTATACTAAGTGACATAAGCCAGTCACAGAAAGAGAAATACTGCATGACTCCACTTATATAACATATCTAAAGTAGTTGAATTCATATTGATAGAATCAAAGAGTGGAATAGGGGTTACCAGGGGTTGGGGCAGTGGGAAATGGGAGGTTACTAATCAATGGGCATAAAGTTTCAATTAATCAAGCTCTAGAAATCTGCTGTATAACATTGTACAGTTCAATAATAGTCAACAATACTGTATTGCACACTTAAATCTTTGTTAAAAGGGCAGATCACAGATTAACTGTTCACATCACAATAAAATAAAATAAAAAGATTGCATGGAAGTGGGATAAGACTTCTGAAAATGTAGAGTAAGGAACTCGGCAAAACAACAGATTTACTGACAAAAATCATTGAAAAAGAAAAAAAAAAGAACAGTAAGCTAAAGTCTCTGCACGTTGTCCTAAAGGCATACAGCATTTTAAGAAATACTCATTCAAGAAAACCTACTAAATCTCGGGAAGAACAGTGAGAGTCTGTGGCACTGGAGCCATGGCCCACCCCCTTACCCACCTAGCCCCCAGCTCTTTGTAACGGAAGCTCTACCCAGGTAGGTGCAGCCAAGGAGATGGGGGCTGCTTCTTCCCCTGGCTCCCATGCTTAAAGAATTAAAGCAAGATAAAATAAAAATTTGTCATCAAAGAGAAAATGCCATCAAGAGATGGAAATTATTTTTTAAAAAGATACAAATGTGGACTTCCCTGGCGGTCCAGTGGTTAAGACTCCACGCTTCCACTGCAGGGGGCATGGGTGTGATCCCTAGTAGAGGAAGTAAGATCCTGCATGCTGTGCGATGCAGCCAAAAAAAAGAAGAACCAAATGGAAATAGTTCAGGGGTTAAAAAAGTACAATAACCAAAATACGGCTCAACAGTAGATCTGAGCTGGCAGAAGAAACGATCAGCAAACCTGAAGATAGAACAATGGAGACTATGAAATCTGAAGAACAGAGAGAAAAAAATATAGGAAAGTGAAGAGAGCCTCAGAGAAATGTGAGATGTCATTACATGCAACAATATATATGTATTGGGAGTACCAGAAAGAGGGGAGAAAGGGACAGAATATTTAAAGTATTAATGGCTGAAAATTTCCCAACGTTGATGAAAAACAATATGTATATCCAGCAAACTCTACAAACTCCAACAAAGATTAAACACAAAGAGCTCTACATCCAGACATAACATAGGCAAAATGTGGAAAGCAAAAATAAAGATAAGATCTTGAAAGCAAAAAGGGAAAAACAATTTGTTACATACAAGGGCACTACAGTAAAATTAACAGCTAACTTTTTAAGAGAAACGATGTAGGTTACAAGGCAATGGGATAATATATTCAAATTACTGAAAGTAAAAAAGTGTTAACCAAGTATCTTATATTCAGCAAATTATCTTGCAAAAATGAAGGTAAAATAAAGACACTCCCAGATAAATAAAAACTGAGGACACCTGTTGCTGGCAGACCTGCCTTACAAGAAATATTAAAGGTGAAATATTATTCAGCCCGCAAAAAGGAACAAAGTACTGATACATACTGCAACTTGGATGAAACCTAAAAACATCATGCTAACTAAAAGAAGGCATTCATAAAGGACCACATACTGTATGATTCCACTCATATGAAATATGCAGAATAGCCACATCGATAGAGACAAAGTAGATTAGTCGTTACCCACGGCTGGGGATGGGGAGGATGGAAAGGAGGGACTGCTAATAAGTACAGGGCTTCTTTTGGGGATGATGAAAATTTCTGAAAACTGATGGTAGTGATGGTTGCACAGCTCTGTGAATATACTAAAAACCATTGAATTCTATACTTTAAAGGGATGAATTGTATGGTATGTGAATTATATATCCCTAATAAAAATAAATAGTAAAGAAAGTCCTTCAGATTGAAAGCAAATGACATCAGATGGTAACTTGAATCCAAACCAAAAAAAAAAAAAAAAAAGCGAAGCGCTAGTAAATATGGGTAACTATAAAAATCACTAGGATTACATATTTCTTTTCTTTTTTTAAGGGCCTTAAAAATAACTGCATAAAACAATATGTATTGTGGGCCTGTAACATATAGAAATATAATATATGTGACAGTAACTGCACAAGGAGCACAGCTGCATTGGAGTAAAGGAATATCACCTCAGACAGTAACTCAAATCCACAAGAATAAATGAAGAGATCAGAAATGGTAAATAAGAAGGTTAATATAACAACCTCTATAAATCATGCTTGCTTTCCTTTATCCGCTCAGTGTTTCTACACAAAATAAAAGTATATAAAGCAATAAACATGACCAGTACGGTATTACTGGGTCTCTCACATATAATAGCAAAAGAGTTAGAAGGAATAGAGCTAGATAGGAGCAGTGTTTCTATATTTCACTGTTAATGAGTTATTACACATCCTAACAGATTCTGATAAGACATATATTTTAAGTCCTAGAGCAACCACTAAGAAATGACTAAGAAACAATGAAAAATTAACGGAATTGAAATGTCACACTAGAAAATACTCACTTAATACAAAAGAAAGCAGGAAAGGAGGAACAGAGGGAGAAAAAGACATGTAACGTATAGAAAATAAAAAGCAAAATGGCAGATGTAAATCCAACCATATCAATATAACATTAAACAAGAATGGATTAAACAAACCAATCAAAAGGCAGAGTTTGTAAGACTGGATAAAAAACACATGATCCACCTAATGGTGTCTAGAGGTAACATGCTTTATTTTCAAAGACACAAATAGGCTGAAAGTAAAAGAAGAGAAAAATATATACCAAGCAAACAACAACCAAAAAAGAGAATGGAATGGCTATACTAATGTCAGGCACATTAGACTTTAAAACCAAAAATATTACTAGAGATAATGATAAAATTATTGTAATAATGACAAATGATGTCACAATCACATCCTAATGATAAAAGGTCAAGCCGTGAGGAAGATGTGACAATTACAAACATATACACACCTACAAACAGACCCCCAAAATACACCAAGCAACAAACGACAGAACTGAAGGATGAAATAAACCATTAAAAAATAATAGTTGGAGATTTCAATACTTTCAACAGTGGATAGGGCAACTAGGCAGAAGATCAACAAGGAAATTGAAACTAACTAGACAAAACAGACAAAATACAGCATTCCACCAAACATCAGTAGAATACATTCTTCTCAAATTCACATGGAACATTCTTCAAGACAGACCGGATTCTAGCCCATATAACATGCCTCAATAAATTTTAAATTTTAAAATAAATTTAAGGGGGGCCTCCCTGGTGGCGCAGCGGTTGAGAGTCCGCCTGCCGATGCAGGGGATACGGGTTCGTGCCCCGGTCTGGGAGATTAGATTTCAAATCAATAAAAGGCAGCAATTTGGAAAATTCACAAATATGTGAAAATTAAGCAACACACTCTTTAACAGTCAGTGTATTAAACAGGAAGTGGAATGATAAATTAGAAAATACTTTAGCTGAATGAATATAAAAACACAACATACTAAAACTTACAAAATGTAGCTAAAGCAATGTTCAGAAGGAAATCTATAGCTGTAAAATATCTGTATTAAAAAAGAAGAAACATCTCAAATCATTTATGGTCAACTGACTTTCCACAAAGGTAGCAAGACAGGGCTTCCCTGGTGGCGCAGTGGTTGAGAGTCTGCCTGCCGATGCAGGGGACATGGGTTCGTGCCCCGGTCTGGGAAGATCTCACATGCCGCGGAGCGGCTGGGCCCGTGAGCCATGGCTGCTGAGCCTGAGTATCCGGAGCCTGTGCTCCACAACGGGTGAGGCCACAAACAGTGAGAGGCCCACGTACCACAAAACAAACAAAGAAACAAACACCTCACAATGAGCTACCGCTTCACACCCACTAGGATGGGTGTAATAAAAAAGACAGCTAAGAAGTGTGAGCAAGGATGTGGAGAAACTGCAACTTTCATACAATGCTGGTGGAAATTTAATATGACCCGGCCATTTTGCAAAGCAGTCTGGCAGTTCCTTAAATGGTTAGACATAGTTACCCTTTGACCCAGCAATTCCACTCTGAGTTATATACCCAAGAGAAATGAGGACTTATGTCCAACAAAAACTTACACATAAATGTTCTTAACAGCACTGTTTGCAACAGCCAAAGGACACAAACAACCCAAATGCTCGTCAACTGATGAATGGATAAATAAAATGTTGTCTATCCAGAGAATTCAATATCATTCATCCATAAAAAGAAATGAAGCACTGATGCATACTACAACATGAACCTTGACAACATTATTCTAAGTGAACAAACTAGACACAGAATGTCACGTATTTGATGATTCCAATTACATGAAATGTCCAGAATAGGGAGACCCGTAGAAAAAGTAGGTTGGTAGACTGGTGGTTGCCCAGGGCTGAGGAGTTGGGGGCTACAGGGCCTGTGTGTCACCGCTCGTGGATATAATCTTCTGGGGTGATGAAAATGCTCTAGAATTAGATTGTGGGATGGGTGTACAATCCTAAGAATACACTAAAAAATCACTGTACACTTTAAATGGGTGATTCATATGGCATGTGAATTATACCTCAATAAAGCTGTTTAAACAATTACTCGAAAGGGCAGGCAGAAGGGTGCTCAGGCTAAATGGCGTCTATTTTCTTTCTGGCTACAAAGTCATAAGCACCTAGAAGGCTGCTGGTCCCAGATGGTCCTGGGATAGTTCTGAACAGCAACGGGACCCCCAGAGCAGACCCAGGCGTAGGCCAGAGAGAATGGCTGGACCAAATTCTACAGGGGGCGGGGGTCTGGCCCCCCACAGGCCCATCATGGGGCGATCAAGCTCACTCACCAAGCATGGCGCTGATGAGCCTGTCGGGACGGGCCCGGGCAGATGTGGAACAGAGAGTGTTGAAATACAGCCCAGAGCCCTCCCGGATGGGGCTGAGCATCGGGGGCGGTGTGTAGGGAGGTCACTGGGACAGTCCCTTCAGGAGGTGGTCCATCAGGAACACGGGCGAGCGCAGGCAGCTCTGGCGGCATCCTCCCGGGCCCGGCTCCCCAGACATGGAGGGCGGAGGAGGGATGAGCAGTGCCTTGGGCCGTGGGAGCTTCTTCCGCTTCCTGTGTTGGCTGCTCTCCTTGCTGCCTCTCTCTTCCCCGTCCTTCTCCTGTCCCTGGAGAAGAAGAGACTTCAGAACCACGGGGGTCACCTGAGGCCACCGGCCCCAAAGCTCAGACCTCAAGATGGCCTGAGAGTGGGAAAGGGTACTGACCAGCCAAATGCACACCCAGCATGGCCATGCCCAGAGTCCTCAGCGCAGGAAGCCGGGCAGGGCCACCACGCCTGAGCCAGACTCCAGACCCTAAGCCGGGCGACATTTGACGCTGGGGCCTTCTCAGGCACCCACCCCCACCCCAAGGAGAGGCCCTCACTCAGACCATTTTGGAAACTCATATCCGTTGTTAAAGTGACTGGCACTTAAAGTGTGGGGGCCAGACGGATGCAACAGCATGACAAAAGGAAAACCTGTTGCCCTCAAAATGACAGCAGCTCCTGGGAGACAAACAGTGGGCTCCATGCACCCCGTACCCGAGTCCAGCATGGACTTCTCCAGGTGGGGTCTTCCAGCACAGGCTGAAGAGACGACGGCTTGAGCTTGCTACACTCTCTCTTACCTCCACGCAATCTCCCCTCCTCTCTGCCCATCTTACCCCTCCTCATCCTCCGGCTCTCAGCTGCAACGCCCCCTTCCTCAGGCAGGGTCTCTGGTGCCCTTGGGGCTCCCACAGCTCCCTCTCCCAGCCCGGCCCGTTCTGGGTCGTCAGTGTCCGGGGATGGGTCTATCTACTCCGCTGGGCTGGGAGCCCCAGGAGACGGGGGCAGGCCTGTTGTGGTCGCTGCAGTGTCCCCAGCCCTGCCCAGCACAGGGCCAGACACAAAGGAAGTTCACTGGAGGTTGAATGGATGAATGAACACGCAAATCAAGCTCTTCTGGAGTCAGGATTTGGGGGCTTTTCTCACAGCTCCCACTGGCAGCTGGAAAGCAGCTGGAAGGAAGTGCACCCACCTTGCTCCCCAGGGGATGGTTCGCTGGAGCCACTGGCACCGAAACAGGGACCACCAAAGGGGCGGCGGTCATGTTGTCCAAGGACTTCCTGCCTCCCGGGGAACTCTGCCTGTGCCCTTCTGGCCTCAGCACCTGTCTTTGTGGCTTGCAAAACTCCATGCCACACAGCTACACACAGAGAAGAGCCAGCCCTTTAAGAGACACAGTACGTAGGGAGCAAGGGGCCCCTCCAGAGCAGCACAGCCCTGACTCCCGGCCCCCAGCCAGGCTCCCTGCAGGAGGACGGCTCCATCCTGAGATGAATGGCAGCTTCGCGCCCCTTCACCTGCGGCTCCTGCTTCCCTCGAGGTGACGGCCACTGGTCGCTGTGAAAACACATGTGGCTGCTCAGCCCTCTCTCTGTATAAAACATCTGGCTGCAATTCTTGCAGACGTAAGTGCTCCTTGGCTCTGCCCAGTCTGTGGGACCACCACTGTGCTGGTTCCTGTGGGGAAGAAAGGGAGAATGGGACTCCGTCCCCAAACACTGATCCTCTGACAGACAGCTTTGGACGAACCCTAAAGAAATGGACATGATGCCCCCGATTCTCCGTGGCCTGGTGCTCACCCCTTCAGGAGTGAAGCATCCAGAGCTCGCTCACCCAGGGCCAGCACATCAAAGCCACCAGAGTTCTCCCGAGGGGCTTCTGAACTTACCAGCCACCCGCCATGTTCTCCTCCTTCATCGGGTGGGGGAGCCGGTAGATATTTCCACCCTGAAGACGAAAATACATCTGAGCCAACATATCAGAAATGAGATGCAAGAGTGAAAACTATAAGACTTGAAAGAAAACACAGGTATAATTCTTGGTGACCCTGGAGTAAGCAGTGGTTTCTTGGATGACTCCAAAACCAAACAAAAGACAGACGTATTGGACTTCATCAAAACTTACAACTTCTGTGCTTCAAAGGACATCATCAAGAAGTGAAAAGACAGAATAAGAGAAAAAAGTTGCAAATCATGTATCTGATAAGGGACTATGTATATTTCTGTATCAGTGATACATAATGAACTCTCACAGCTCAAAAATAAAATCACAACCCAATTTAAAAATGGGCAAAGGGTCTGCATAGACACTTACCCAAAGAGGATATACAAATGGCCATTAAAAGATGCTCAGGATTATTAGCCATCGGGGAAATGCAAATTAAACTATAATGAGATTATCATTTCCCACCCACTAAGGTGAACCAACTGGACAAGAACAAGTGTTGGTGAGGATGCAGAGAAACTGCAGGCCTCATACACTCTGGGTAGGGATATAAAACAGCACAGCTTTTTGGGAAAGTCTGGCACTTCCTCCAATAGAATTACCCTAGAGCCCAGCAATTCCCCTCCAAGGTATTTCCCAAGAGAAATGAAAACATATGTCTAAACAATAATCTGTACACAAATGTTCATAGCACCGTTATCACAATGGCCAAGAAGGGAAAACAACCCAAATATCTATCATCTGATGAATGGATAAATAAAATGTGGTGTTTCCATACAATGCACAAGTTACCAGCGATAAAAAGGAGTGAAGTTCTGACCCGTGCTACAGCACAGAGGAACTCTGAGAACATCAGGTTAAGTGAAAGAAGCAAAAGACACAAAAGGCCACGCAGCGTTAGGATTCCAGTCACATGAAGTGTCCAGAATAGGCAAATCCATGCAGACAGAAAGTAGATGCATGGTTGCCAGGGGCTGGGAGGGATGGAGAGATTGCGGGTGACAACCAACGGTGTGGGGTTTCTTTTTGCGGTGATGAAAGTGTATTGGCAAAGAGTGGCGATGCGAGCACGACCTCGTAAACAAACTAAAAACTACTGGATGGTGCACTTCAAGATGGCGAATTAGATGGCACGTGAATATTAAAGCTGTGGAAAAAAAAAAAAGAGGAGGAGGTAGCTGTGGTGCGACAGGAAGGATGCTGGACCTCGGAACATCACGAAGAGACGTGGCCAAGCTCTCTGCGCCCAGGACCTCGTGGGCACGATGTGGGAGGACCCAAGCTGCTCCAAAAGGGCGGACCAGTGCCAGGCCTGCAGTAGGGGCCAAGTCGGACTTGTGGACCTGTGATTCACAACCAGAATAGACACAGCATTTCACGTACAAATATCAAGGGTAAAGGAGCTCTGCCTTTACATTCTCTGAAGAAGTGAAGGAGGCAAATCCAAAAGGAAGCGAAAGGCAGAAAGAAAGCAAATAGAAAAAGCTTAGTGAAGAAACATGATGCAAAGTGTCTCTGACAACTCTAAAGCCCTGTTCTGTTGTGTGTGTGTGTGTTGCAGGGCGGAGGGTGATGGGAGGAACCATCCCTTCTCTGGAACTTCATTCGCCCCTCTGTAAACAAACTGCATCTGAGGATTTGCTGAGGTTAAATACAGTGCCTGGACAAGTCAGAAACACGGACACAGGTAAGGACGAGACTCTGCCCCCCGCATGGTCAGGTCCCGTGAGAGGGCCCTGGTACCTGGATCCTGTTGAGTATCATCAGCTTGGACTTGGAGTCCCAGGGGGGATCCGCTGGAGGCCCGGCCAACGACGAGAAGGAGGCCATGGCTACCTGGCTTGGAGAAGCTGCACAGCAAATATCCACTTTCACTTTCTCCTTCCGGAAGTGCTGGACCCCGGGAGTTGCCAGAGAAGAGCCTGTAGCCTCCGCCCCAGGAGCAGGCCGGGCCCTCTCCACCTTTTGTGGCCCCGGAAGCCGTGCCATTCTCAGCCTGGGCCTGCTTCCCTGGGAGGTGGGCTCTGGATGGCTCCTCCCCTCCTAACTGGGTCTGATGCAGGCCCCGAGGGAGAAGATGTCCCTAGGTCCAAGGTCCCTTTCGAGGATCGCAACTGCTTGGCCAGAGAGGAGATGTCTGGGTTTCCAGGAGGGTCCAGGGACGCCGCCGTGGGGGCAGGTGGAGCAGCAGCCACTTTTGGTCTTCCCTTTGGGTCCTGGCTCACGCTGCTGGGGGAGGGCTCTGTGGGTAAAGCGGGTGTGGATTTTCTCCTGCGGGCTAGGGACCCCTCTGGATCAGGGTTCACGGGGCCAGCATGGAGAGAGTCAACAGTGGGTGCCACAGGTGGGGGTTGCTGTGGCCACGGCCCCTGCAGTGACTTCAGGGCAACTTGCTTGCCGTCGGGTGTGGGAAGCTGGGAGGAGGCGGCGGCCACCTGGGTGTGGGAGAAGATCCGCTGGGACTTGGTGATCATCTGGAACACCTGCATCTGCTCGTGGCTCACCAGAGACTCCTGAGCCTTCAGGACCAGCTGCTGGAAGAGCGGTGTGGCATCCGACGGGAGGCCGCTGGACTTCTGGCCGTCCTGGGGGCCAGGCTCACCAGGGTCCTGCCACGAGAAGGAGTCGCAGTCGCACTTGCTCTTCTTGGAAGCCCAGGAGTCGTCTTCCCCGCTGGTGCTGACATATCTGGGGTCGCCCGAGGCCTCCCCCTGGGCCTTCAGGAGCGTGGGAGGGAAAGACGGCGTGTCCTCCAGACCGGTGCACTGGCTGGGTGAGGGCTCCCCAGCGGGGGAGTCGCTGCTGAGCCCGGGGCCCGGCTCGGAGCCCTCCCGGGACGGCACTGCAGAGGGCTTGTGGACGACAAACATACTGTTTCCTTTGCTCTTAGGGCAGCCCGACAGGTTTCAGAGCCACTGGAAACTGTGGCTTGATGGCTGGGAACTGGCGGGGACAGTCTGGCCATGGAACAGAGGCAGGCAGGCGGGCAGGGAGCGCCCTCGGGCCAGCCCTCCAGGGATGATGGGGGCTGGAGCAGCGGCAGCTCCGGCTCGGCTGGGTCGGGGCCGCTGTTCTCCGCTGCCCGTGAGTGGACGGCTGTGAACACGTCCGTGCCCGGCTCCTTCCGTGGGGGCCGGGGATCCTCGGGAACACCTCAGTGCCCAGGGCTCCTGGGGCCGCCGGGGTGCTGGCTGGGCCGCAGGAGGAGGACCCTGACGAGGGCAGGGAGGAACAGGCCGTGATCCTCCCTTCGCCGCTGTCTGAAGGCCCTCCCAGGGCTGGCCCGGGAGAAGGGATCTTCTGGCAGATGATGCTGCTCACGATACAGCGCAGGAGGTCTCGGTTGGACAAGAGGGAGATGGGGGATGGGGCTTCCGGGGGCACCAGGGACCACAGGCTCGCGGGTGCGGGCTGGCAGGCCACCTCGTGCACACGGGGTGAGTTCCCGCAGGGCTCCTCCTCCGGAGGGGCCTCCTTGAGGATGCACAGGCCGTGCTGGACCTCGTAGTGCTGGCGCACGGAGCGGTAGTCGCTGTAGCTCTTGCTGCAGCCCTGCTCAATGCACACAAAGGGCTTGGACTTCTGGTGGGTGAGCGTGTGCCCAGTCCTGGAATCACATGAGGAGAAAGTTAGTGGGTGTCTCGGCGTGGGTCACTAACTGCAGGAACCCAGGCGTGTCCCCAGGGGGCAGCAGCATCGCAACTCAGAAACTGTGCTCAGACCCTAGGAGGAAAGACCCCTGCTACGGCCAAAGCCCTCTGGAAGGGGGAGCTCTTGCCCTCACCCCTAAGCAAACCCCTAATCTGAGATTAAAAACATCAGTGGGAGTCAAGTCAGAGTTCCCCAAAGTGGGTTCCTAAGGAACACCAGGCTCCAGAGTTGCTCCCTGAGGACTTGGGCTCAGCTGGCAAATAAGTTTGGGAAAAACACTCTTTACTTCTTGGAGGTTCCTAGGAGCAAACTGAAAAGCCACAGAGCAGATAAAGAGAGATCTGTTGAACTTTCCATGTCTCTCAAACTTATTTGCCCACAAAACCATGTTTTTAAAATAGACCCTTTTAGCATCCCCGAGAAGCAGAGAACCAGAGTTCTGAGAACAAACTTAAGGAAACGCTAACTTGGGGATGATCCTTCCTTGAACAAAGGAGTCTTTGCCTTCCCACAGGAGTCCTCTAGACAGCGACCTGGGAGCCCCACAGCAACAACAACAAAAAGCCAAATGCGCCTATAATGTCTGCAAATATAAAAGAATGCAAGTATGTAGTATATTTACATCATACGTATACCTGCATTAATATATTATAAATATAAACAAATGGGTAAATCACCCTCTGGGTTCCCAACAATCCTACCCCGGATGGTTCTAATCAATTGGACCCAGTAAATAATGAAACCCTTTCCCAAACGTGGACCCTTGGCCTCCATCTGAGGGAAGCAGCAGAGAGGGCATCCGGAGACCCACTTTCTAGCCCTAACTGTTACCAGCTTGTGACAGGAGTAAATCATTTCTCATCCTTAATGGCGAGAGGGGAGAGGATACAATGAAAGCGGGATTCATCGAAGCCTCAGTAAAGGCTGGGCGAGCTGTAAACATGCAAGGGATCGTCCTCTCCCACTTACGAGTCTCTCAGTTTGAAAGTCTGTCTCTTCTCCCTCGGCAGCAAGAAAAGCTTATCATTTCTAAGACATGAAGAACAAACGGAATTCTGCTCCTCTTACACTGAGCTTGCTTTTTAAAGTCAAATTTTGAAAAAAAAATCGAGTTAATAAAAGGGGGAATTGAAACAGGAAAAAAGAGAGTGAACACTGCATTGCCATGTTCTAGAAACAGGCATTTCAGAACCCCTCACGCCCTGGTGTTATCCCAACATATATTCCTCATGGAGTGCATATCTGTTCTGCTCAGACACCTACCAGGGACTCTGAAACTTTCTCTACGCAGTTAGCCCAACTCCCTCCGTGACAAAATTGCCTCTGGAGTGTGTTTTTAAAGCACATGGGTCCCGTCTGCAAATCGCAGCGGCGCTCTCCTCACTGGAGTGAATCTGGAGGCTGGGGAGGGCGGGCTGTCCGGGGCAGTGTAGGCCCTGCCCCCCGCCCCCACCAAACACTGGCCGTGGGAGGAGCACAGGTCGCACACACCTGGGACACCCGACGGTGCGGGGCGGTGCAGGTGGATGGGAGGGGATGCAAAAGAACCGGGAACACGCCCAGCCCCCAGCAGCCCCCTGAACAGACATCCCGACCAGACTCCTACATACAGGTGGTCCTGACGCTTAAAGGCCTTGCTGCAGATTTTGCACACGTGTCTCCTCTCCTGGCTGTGCGTCAGGTAGTGCTTGCTGAGAGGACTGGCGCTGCTGAACACCTTCCCGCAGAGGCTGCGGTCCAGGAGTGGGTTCTGAGGGGACCTGTGCTGCCGCTTTCCTCTCCTTGTGCTCCCAGACGTGGCCCTGCCTCCTTCGTTAGCCTCTTTGGGCACCTTGAGCACGCCTAGCCCCAGGTCTAGACAGAGGGAGAAAGCACAGGTTATGACATCCGGGGACATCGGAGCCCGGGCCGAAGCACTCTACCACCCTCAGACCAACTTCAGCAGCTGAGTCCAACTCAGGGAGTTGGCCGAGAACCCCAACTTCAGCAGCTTCACTCGCAGAGAAGACCAGGCTTAGCACCAGGTGAGGGGGAGAAGGGACCCTGGTCAAGCCACACCTCCAGGGCGGCACCCAATCTTGAAGCCACACTTGGGGGGTAAGGGAGGGGACAGCAACAGTCTGAGAGCTTCCAGGACAGAGTGACTCGACAGGCAGGACTTCATGACGGTAACATCAACAGCACACTTGCAAGTGCAATCCAGAAATGCACAATGCAAAATCTTAGAAAAGTTTAAGTCCTTTCTCCCAGCCAATTCCACTCTGGTTTTTTAATTAAGGAAATTAAGGCCGATCTGTACAAATTAACGGAGATCTTGCAGTGAACTGCAAGCGAGTTAACTGCAGCATTGTTTTTCCTGGTGAAATGTGAGAAACCACCTAATAACTGACACGAGGGCAGGTGGGTGACTGCATTCTGGTCTCAATGGTCTATGGCGCAGGCATTTCAGATACAACTGTAGGAGAATATCCATTGACGTGAAAGGATGTTCATGCTGTACCACTAAGTGCCGTGCCACTAACAAGAGGATTGTTGAAAAACGGAATGACCTAGTCTTTAAAAGGGAAAAATAAATTTGAATAGAAACAAACAGAATGGGATTGATTGGTAGCATCATGGATCAACTTAATTTTCCTTTCCCTATATATCTGAATTTTCCATGTTTCTCTACTCCTTGGGTAAATGAGTAGTTTTTTTTTATAATTTCATTTTTGATTTTTTTTCTTTGACCCATGAGTTATTTTAGAAGAGTGTTCTTTAGTTTCCAAATACTTGAAGACTTTTTTCTCTTATTTCTTTTACTTATTTATTTATTTTTGGCTGCATTGGGTCTTCATTGCTGTGCGTGGGCTTTCTCTAGTTGCGGCGAGTGGGGGCTACTCTTCGTTGCAGTGCGCGGGCTTCTCGTTGCAGTGGCTTCTCTTGTTGCAGAGCATGGGCTCTAGGCGTGCGGGCTTCAGTAGTTGTGGCTTGCGGGCGCTAGAGCGCAGGCTCACTAGTGGCGCATGGGCTTAGTTGCTCCGCGGCATGTGGGATCTTCCCGGACCAGGGCTCGAACCCGTGTCCCCTGCATTGGCAGGCAATTCTTAACCACTGTGCCACCAGGTTTTGATCCATCGCCTGGTCAAGTATCAGTGGGTTTTCCATGCCCTTGGCATAATTATTACTTGTGGAATATTTGCTCTCAAATGCATGTATAGATTACACACTCGTGTCCTGGATTGCCATCCCGGAAAGCATTTAAGAAACATCAGGTTCGGGACTTCCTTGGTGGTGCAGTGGTTGGGAGTCTGCCTGCCGATGCAGGGCCCTGGTCTGGGAAGATCCCACATGTCGCAGAGCAACTAGGCCCGTGAGCCACAACTACGGAGCCTGGGCGTCTGGAGCTTGTGCTCCGCAACGAGAGGCCGTGACGGTGAGAGGTCCGCGCACCGCGATGAAGAGTGGCCCCCGCTCGCCGCAACTAAAGAAAGCAATCGCACAGAAACGAAGGCCCAACACAGCAAAACAACAACAACAAGAAAAAGTTAAAGGGCATTAAAAACAAACCAACCAGATATATGTGGGTAGGCATTTTCCATCCCAGTTACAGAATGAGAAAACTGAGACTCAAACAGGGAAAATGACTTGCCCAAGGTGGCAAAGGAAGGAAGAAGAGCCAGGCTGTAGATTCTGGTTCATCTGATGCCAGAGTCCTTTCCCCAACCACAGTGCCCGCACCGCTTCCAACTCAACTTCCTCCTCTGCTCCTCCTCCCTCCCCGTCTTTTCAGATGGACTGAACTGAAACCTGGCCCTTCTGTGAAGCCTCCTGACACCAGCGTTTGCCCTGCTCCCCTAGCCAGTCCCTCCGAAGGCAGCACACAGTTACAGACACAATCACGCCTTTAAGCCATCAATCCTCTGAGGTGTCCCTCTTCCTCATCTCAGTTATTAATAGCATCTACTCAGTTGCTCAAACCCCAGCCTGCCCTGCCAACCTCCATCTGTCCTTTTCCTTACCAGCTCTCCCTGTGATGTGTGACCCGTCAGCATGTCTGAATCTACTTCTAACATGATCCCTAATCCTTGCGCTTCTGGCCTCTTCACTGCTACTCCAGCCCAGGCCACCATCTCCGCTGAGAGCCTTCCAGCTACTCTCCAGGATTCCCGTCTTGCCGCCCACGGCACCCTAACAGCAGCTAGAGCTTTGCACAGCCTCCCCTGGTTCCCGTGGCCGAGTCTGTGCTTTGCCGCACCGTGGCCTGGAAGTGGGTCTCAGCCTCAGCAGCCTCCTCAGTGTGGCTTCCCACCCCCGCGCCATCCACCTGCCAGCGTCTGCCACTCCCTGTCACTCCCTCGGACTTGGCCCCCTGCTGTACTTTCCTCATGTCGCTTTGTGGTGGACACAAGGTCTGACTCCCCAGTGGCTGTTTCTGCTTCCTCTTCTTTTCCTGGCAAATGGGATTCCAGTTTGGATCGGGTGACAAGAAATTTGAGGGAACACACTGGTTCTCCCCAGTCCTGGAACTGGGGAGAACCAGGGGGGAACACAACTTACGCTTCTGCCCTGGAGACAAATCTTGAGGGTCCGGGATAACGGTGGCCACTTCCCTTTCCACGGCCACGGATCAGTTTAGAAAGAGCACGGGCTACAGTTCTGGCCGAGGAGACGTGAGGGGCGTTCTGTTGGGCGCTGCTACAAGCTTTCCTCACTTTTAAAAAGGGCAACAAGGAAGGGAGGGAGCTGCTCTCTGCCCTGCACCCTCCGAAGGTTTGGGTGCTCCGCGTACAAGAGGGGATTCTTGCTGCTGCTGCTGCAGCCGACTTGCAGACGCTGGCCACTGCTGGCAGGCCTTGACTTCACCGTGGAGCCACTGGCACCACCACGTGTCCTGAGAGCTTAAACCTACGCCGACTCCTCTGTTATTACGGCCCGAAGCATACGCACTATAGATATCTAAACTCACCTTTTTGCTGCTTTATCACTCCTACCTTCCCGCTCCTAAAATGTAAGCTCTGTGAGGGGAGGGGCCTGTCCCTCCATCACTATGTCCCCATCACGTGGACTGGGCATTGTCTGACACAGCTACAGCAGGTGCTTGATGAATGCTGGCTGCATTCATGCATGAGGGTCCTCCAGGGCAGGGACTCAGTCACTGTGGCTTCTGGGAGCGGCAGGGGCTCAAAAGCCTTCGCTGGATCAACAGGCAGGGAAGCCAGAAGACAGCTTCTTAAGAAACAAATTTAATACTATATACAAGGGAAAACGTACAGAAACAACAAAGGAGACGCAACAGGGCTGGAGGTGCCCATCCCAACTAGCTGCCCACGCAGAGGGCCGATGCCAGCCCCTAGCTCGCCCTCCTCCTCCTACAGTTGGAAGGGCTCCACGGGCCACCTTGCCCTGGCGGTGGGATCCACGTGGTCCTGAAGCCGGTGCCACTTCATGTGGGCATTCCGACCCTTGATCTTGCCAAACACCCTGAGGAGGCACCAGAGGACACAGGGGTCAGAGCAGGGGGAGGCGGGTAGCCCTGAGGGGGGCACCCCAGAGGGCTGAGGGCAGGCAGTGTGGGAGCATCCAGGGAAAGGGCGGTACCTCTCACACTCCCGGCAGGGAAAGAAGCCCTGGCCCTTGCTGCTCCCCGGCAGCTCAGGGGTCCGCTTCGAGCCGGTGTTTGGGCTGGAGTTGGGGATGGACTCCCTCCTGTAACTCTCAGTAGTCCTCGGTAATTCGGGGGTTGGACGGTGGCTGGGTTTCCTCCGAGGGCTACGAGTGACCTGCACAGGGGGCAGAGGTGATGAAAGGGTGCTGACCGCCCCGCCGCCCTTCTAAGGGAGAAGCAGGTGTCCAGAGCGTCCAGACGTCGCGGGGTGCACCCCCCCACCGCCAGCCAGCTTGGATGGGCACCGGGCATCCAGATCCGTGCTGAACTCCTGAAGCCCTATCCCGAGACCCTCTACCTTCGCTTCTGTCCTGTCTGCTTCACCCAGCTCTCTCTTGACCCTCTTTTCCGGCACTGGGGCTCGGCCGCAGTCAAACTTGTTCATTTTCTTCTGCATGTAGTAGAACTCGACACACTGGGCTACTGTTTTTGTCTGGACCTAGTGGAGGAAGACAGAAACCGGCTAAGGACAGTGCCTCAGGAGTAGCAGTGAGTATGGCCTTGACGCCCTAAATCCCCTCCCCATGGGGCCAGCCGCCACTTTTTGAAAGCCCTCCTGAAACGTTTCTCCCCTACGGCTTGGTATGCTCCACTGCTACGGGGGACAGAGAATCACAAAGTCCTCCTGGGGATGAAGGAGTTCAGAGAGAAGCCACCAGAGTCAACACCATCTAAGCTCTGCACGCTCTGAGCAACAAGGCTGGCCCAAGAAGGCTTCTCTCCAGGAAAACGCACACACGGTACACACGAGGACGCTCACTGTGACATCATGTGGAGCCACATGTCTACCGACTGGGACTAATTAAACCAGAGTGTCCTTACGTGGTGGATACCTCATAGCCTTATGTGACAGCTAGGCAGAGCCCTCCAAAAAACTGAAGAGGAAGGAATACTTCCCAACTCAGTCCGTAAGTTCAACATTTCTCTGATACCAAAGCCAGACAAAGATATTACAAGGAAAGAAGCCTACAGACCAATGTCCCTCATGAACATAGATGAAAATTTTTAAACAAAACTTTAACGAACAGAATCCAACAATATATATATGTGTATATATATATACGTGTATATATGTGTGTGTATATATATATATATATATATATATATATATGTATGTATATATGTATATATATATATAAAGGACAATATACCATGACTAAGTGGAGCTCATCCCAGAAACGTGAGGTTGGTTTAACAATCGAAAATCAATGTAATTCATCATATTAAACTTAAAAAAGAGAAATCATATGAGCATCTTGATAGGTGCAGAAAAAGCATTTGATACAATCCAATGTCCATTCCTGATGGAAACTCTCAGCACAATAGGAATAGAAGGAACTTCTCTTCAACCTGATAAATGAGACCTACAAAATCCCTACAGCTAACGGTGGAGTGGTTTCCCCTCAAATATCATGAACAACACAAGGATTTCCACTCTCACCACTTCTACTCAATACTGTACTGGTGGTTCTAGAGTGCAAAAAGGCAAGAAAAAAAGTAAAGGCATCCAGGTTGGAAAGGAAGAAAGAAAAGTGTCTTTATTTGCAGATGATGTGACGGTCTATGTAGAAAATTCAGTGGAATCCACAAAAAAGTTACCAAAACTAGTAAGTTAGTTTGGCAACATTTCAGAACACAAGATCCATATAAAAATCAATTTTATTTCTATACATACTAGCAACAAACCATTGGAAACTGAAATAAAAAAGAACTCTATAACATCATAAAAAACACAAGTACTGGGCTTCCCTGGTGGCGCAGTGGTTGAGAGTCCGCCTGCCGATGCAAGGGACACGAGTTCGTGCAATGGTCCTGGAGGGATCCCACGTGCCGTGGAGCGGTGGGGCCCGTGAGCCATGGCCGCTGGGACTGCGCGTCCGGAGCCTGTGCTCCGCGGCGGGAGAGGCCACAGTGGAGAGAGGCCCGCATACCGCAAAAAAAAAAAAAAAACAAAAACAAAACAGAAAAAAACCAAGTGCTTAGGAATAAATTTGACAAAAAGTATGCAACAACTGTACACTAAAAGCTTCAAAACATTGCTGAAAAATTAAAGATTGAAATAGAGAGATATACCCTGTTCACGAGTCAGAAGACTCAATATTGTTAAGGTAACAACTCTCCCCAGTTGACGTAACGAGTCAAAAACAGTACCAATCAAGTTCCTAGCAGAAATTTTTATTTTGAAATTGTCAAGTTATTTCTAAAATTCATAGGGAATTAAAAAGGATGTAGAATACAAAAAATAACTTTGAAAAAGAATAACAAAGTTGAAGGACTAACATTTTCTAATTTCAAGACTTAGAATAAAGCTACAGTAATAAAGACAGTATGGGAATAGCTTAATAAAAGACAAACAGATCAATGGAACAATACAGGGTCCAGAAGTAGATGCATATATATATGGCCAACTGATATTTAACAAAGGTACAAAAGCAGCTGAGTGGAGAAAGTATGGTCTTTCCAACAAAAGGTATTGGAATAAATATCCATATGCAAAAATGAACTCACCTCGCACCCCATACAAAAATAAACTTAAAATGGATCATAAATCTAGAAATAAAACCTAAAACTATAAAACCTCCAGAAGAAAACATAGGGGAAAATCTTTGTGACTTTGGGTTAGGCAAAGATTTCTTAGATACAACGCGAAAAGCACAGTCTATAAAAGAGAAACTAGTAAGTTAGGCTTAAGCAAAATTTAAAACTTTTCTTCAAAAGACACTGTTAGAAGACTGACAAATGGCATATTGGGAGAAAATATTTCCAAAGCATATATCTGGATAAAGGACTGGTGTTCAGATCAAAATAAGAACTCCTACAGCTCAATAAAAACACAGACACTCCAATAAAAACAGAGGCAAAAGATATGAACAGACAGCTCACCAGAGAAGGTGCACAGAGAGCAAAAAAACACAAAGATGCTCAGCATCATTAGTCATTAGGAAAATGGAGTCAGATGCGACTGTACACTCATTAGAATGGCTAAAATTAAAGAGACTTAGCATACCAAGTGTCGACGAGGGTGTGGAGCAACTGGACCTTTCATAACCTGCTGGTGGGAATGGGAAGTGGTAGAGCCACTTTGGAAAACAGTTTGGCAGTTTCTTAAAAAGTTAAACATACATCTACTATAAATTACCCTCATTCCCCTCCTAGGTATTTATAATCCCAACCCCGTGTCCGCAAAAAAAAAAAAAAAACCCAGTACATGTCCGTACAAAGACTTGTATGTAAATGTGCAGAGCAGCTTTATCTGTAGTCATCAGTAACTGGAAACCACCAACAGGTGGATGATTAAATGAACGGTGGTCCGTCCACACAGTGGTATACTCCTCAACAGTAAAGGGATGAACTATGGGTACACACGACAACATGGATGAATCTCAAAATCATTAGGTTGAGTGTAAGAAGCCAGACAAAGCAGATCACGTGCTGTATGATTATTCCATTTATATAAACCTCTAGAAAATGCAAACTAATTTAGAGTGACAGAAAGTAGACAAGAGTTGACTAGGGACCCGGGTGGCAGGAAGGAAGGGTTGCAAAGGGGCAGGAGGGAACTTTTGGGGGTGAAGGATACTCTCATTATCTCGATCATCGTGGTGGTCTTACAAGTGTATAACTATGTCAAAAACATTAAATCTCACACTTCGATTATGTGCAATTTTGCGTACATCAAGTTAAAAAAAAGAGCAAAATAATCAGCAGGATATTAAGTATATGATGTCATCCTTTTTTGAGAAAGTGCATATAGGTGTGTAAAATCTGTATGGGCAATAAATACCTGTCAGGTTATCAAATCAGAAGTAGGATTGTGGGGAGGGGTCTGGAGGGCTTTATTTTGAACATGGGATTCATTTCTCTACCGTTTCAGGTTGTTCCAAGCAATGGCATTGTAGTTGTCAACTGTTCACAGCATGAGCAGAGTATCGCCCCTGAAAGGCCCTGCAGTTCTAGCGCCTCGGCCGTGTGAAGGAGCCTTGTCTACACCAGCCTGCCATGTTCGCCTTACCATCTTGTGTATCAAGTAGAAGTCCTTCTTGTAGGCACGGAACGCCTTCTTAAAGAGCCTCTTCTCCATGGAGGTCCAGATGTCCGAACCTATTGGAGAAACAGCCAAGAGGAGGAAGGATGTTTCTCCTTCTGGGACCACAGCCACGGCTGAAGTGCAGACTCCCCTCCTTTTTCAGGCCACCGAGCGCCACTTATATGCCAAGATTTCTGCTAAGCCCCTTACTTGCTTTATCTCACACAATCCTCACAAAAACCTTAGCAGGTAGGGGCGATTACCATCCCCACTTGACAGGTGCAGCAACTTGAGGCTTCCTCTGGTTAAGAGACTTGCCAAGGGCAGGCATGGGCCCCTGGTTGCCTGACTCCAAGGCTGGAGTGCTCAACTGGGAAACCTGAGCCCACCCCAACCTGGCACCCCCCTTCTGGCCAGGAAGAGCCCACGAGGGAACCAGTGGAAAGGGGAAGGTTGGATCCAACTAGAGAACAGCACCCACTGAGTCCCCCAGAGAGGACGGGCCCTTCTGGGAGGGCAGGTGCAGGCCCCAAGAGAACTCCGGGAGGCACGTGCAGAGCTTGCCATGGAAAGTGACTGGCTCGCAGGGGCCTCAGCCAGGCCAAAACCACGCGGGCAGCCACGCTCGTTACCTGTGTAGTGATAGTTGGCGAGAGGGTGAGTCCGTGGCTTCTGGGGTCCTCTCAGTAACAGGGTCTCCAGGGCAACCTGGAACGAGAGGAGTGGTGGGCAACTCTCTGAGGGAGGGAAGGTGAGGTAGAGGCCCACCTTCATTCTTTCATCCAATCAGAAAATATGTGCAGCCCTCCCTAAAGCCACCCCTACCCCAGGGCGACTCAAAGTGTGGTCGGTCTGTGGACTGGCCACCAGCTGTGAACCACTTGGGACACACTGCCTACAGCACTAAGCGGACTGTTGAGTGCAGCTGACGTTACCTTTTTCATAGCAAGATTTACTTGATGACGAAACAGTGTGTGGACTTATTCTGGCACAAGCTCCTTATTTCTTCAGGGAGCAGCATTTGGAGTGGCACTGCCCCCGCCCTACCCCATGTTATGGTCCTCATAGCACTAATCATTATCTATCACTTGTAAAAAATGTATTTCATGTGTTCACTCTCCTAAAATGTAAGCCCTGCAAAGAGAGGGCATTTGTCTTGCTCAACAGCGTAACCCCGGTCAGGACTCGCTATGCAGTTTGCAGGACCCAGCGCAAAATGGAAACACGGGGCCCTGTGCTCAGAAACTATTAAGAATTTCAAGATGGTGGCAGCAGAGCATTAAACCAAGAATGGGCCCCTGAGCTGGCCCCAGCCTGATACCGTGACATCACCAGGTATCAGGAGGACCCAGTAAATGTGTGCTGATTACTCTGCTGAGCACCCACCACGTGCCAGCCACTGCCTCTCAGCTTGAGAAAAAGCACCATGTAGCCCTGACTCTTGGGTCTCCAACTCGGGTGACGTGACTTCCTCTCCCACTACACACAGTTGGACTTCTTCATTTTCTAAACTTCAGGATTGTGAGGAGGGTCCTTGGAGGAGGCAGAGGCATTTCTGTTGCATCAGAGGTTTGCATACACCATTTTTAATCCAAAAGTTAATGTTCAGTAAATAAACCAGATGAATGCAGGCCCTGAGTTGGTTCTGCTAGGCACCGCCTCCCCAGTGCCGCGCTGAGATGAGGTAACGCTGGAGGAACCCTGGTGCTCTGCTGTCACCCCAGAGAAATAACTGATTGAGCCCGTATGTGTGCATTTCCCCTACGTTCCAAAGGACACCACCAGTCCCAAAGCGACCAGGGAGAAGGGTGGGTGGCCAGCCTTTGGTTCTCGTGAGCTGCAAAGCCCCAAGTAGAAGGCACGTGTCTTGCGCCTAGAGCCCCTGGCCCTAAGAGACCAGGGAGCTTCCCACAGCTCCTCTGAGCCCCCGCCTCGCCTGCACCGCACCTGGATGTTGCCCTGGGCTTCATGCAGGCAGTGCAGAGCGAGCTCCAGGTTGGTGCCCCCGCCCGGCATCACGCTGGAGCAGGCCACGTTGCAGAGCTCGGTCACTGTTTCCAGCAGGCAGCCCGGCAGCGAGAAGGAGAGGAGACACAGAGGGTCAGCAAGTGCCAGAGAGGAAACCTCCCCAACAGCACAGATGGGGTGGGGGGCTCCTGTCACCATCTCCCTCACCTCTCTGTTACAAGCAGGCTGAGGGAAGGGAGCGACAAGGAGGATGGGCAGAAACCCTGCTCCTGGCACCTGCTCTGGATGGCCTGGCCAGCTACTGGGTGAGAGGAGAGGTGGGGCAAGGGACTGCAGCACAGCAAAGCAGTCCTGCGCTGAAGGCCAGCTCTTCCCACCCCACCCCCGCCTGGGGATCACTGCTTCTTGGTCAAGGTGAGAACTGGGAGGAGAAACCCCTTGGACATGGAGGAGGGCTCTCGGGAACCTGGCCCCAAAGTCTCAGTCACCCCTATCCTGCGTCTTCGGGTTGGTCATCACATCTCCCCATGGCTTCCAGACCAGAGTAGCTACATGCTCGTCACTTCCAGCCAGTGATCTGTCCTGGAGCTCTGGGATCTCAGCCTGAAACTGGCTCCCTATGTTGATGTGTCTGAAATGAGGCCACACACACGGACATAAAAGGCATATGTGTGTGACCAAGATGGGAAATACAAGAGAGATGTGTGGTGAGCCCTGCTCACCAGGGCTGTGGAACCCACCTTTTGGCCATCTCTCAGACACAGGGAGTGCTCATCAGCCCAGCAGACACGCACTGGTATTCCAGAGACCTCCTGAGGGATACACTTCCTTCCTTCCTCCAATTTGCTTTTTCGCCAGATTTCTGGCTTCAGGCGTTTGGGGTCTAGGACAGGGGAGGTATGTGCTGATACCTGGCATTCTTCTGTATCCAAGGGAACATCCAAGCTACAGAACAGTATCTCACTGCGCCATCACCAATTCTATCTAGAACCCCAGGGTGCTGGGCATTCTGTCTGCAGACATCCAACTATGGTATGTCTGGACAGAAGGAATATTGGGGAAACACCTGGAAAAATCCACCACTTCTCTCCTGGAGAGGTTCTGGGTCTAGACCTGACTTTCCCGTGATGAAGGCTCCCTTGGGAAAAACCGACACTGGAATGCAAGGAGGGTAAAAGCATCCCCACATTGCAAGGACCCTCAGGTTCTAAGTCTGTTCCAACTCACGGTTCAGTGCTGATCTTGCTGTTGTCCTTCACCACACTGATGCCAAAAGAGCCGTCCATGTGATCTGGAAAACACCCAAAGAAGAGCCTCAAGGAGACTGGCTACAACTGACCCATGAGGCCCTTTTTGCCTGCCTTTCCAGAGCAGCTAAGAGCAGGCTCTTCAAGACTGCATGGTATACACACACTACTGTATATAAAATAGATCATCAAAAAGGACCTACTGTATAGCACAGGGAACTATACTCAATACTCTGTAATAACCTATATGGGAAAAGAATCTAAAAAACAATAGATATGTGATTATGTATAACAAAATCACTTTGCTGTATACCTGAAACTAACACATTGTAAATCAACTCTAATCCAATATAAAATTGAAAATTGGAAAAAAAAGATTGCATGGTATGGAGTTTCCTCAAAAATTAAAAGTAGGACTACCATATCATGCAGCAAACCCACTTCTGGGTATTCATCCAAAAGAACTGCAGTCAAGACCTCAAAAAGATATCTGAACTCCCATGTTCACTCCAGCACCATTCATAATAGCCAAGATGTGGAAACAACCTAAATGTCCACTGACAGATGAGCACATAAAGGTAATGTGACATCAACATACAATGAAATACCATTTAGCCTTAAAAAGAAATTCTGCAATATGCAACAACATGGATGACCATTGAGGACATTATACTAAGTGACATAAGCCAGTCACAGAAAGAGAAATACTGCATGACTCCACTTATATAACGTATCTAAAGTAGTTGAATTCATATTGATAGAATCAAAGAGTGGAATAGGGGTTACCAGGGGTTGGGGCAGTGGGAAATGGGAGGTTACTAATCAATGGGCATAAAGTTTCAATTAATCAAGCTCTAGAAATCTGCTGTATAACATTGTACCTATAGTCAACAATACTGTATTGCACACTTAAATCTTTGTTAAAAGGGCAGATCACAGATTAACTGTTCACATCACAATAAAATAAAATAAAAAGATTGCATGGAAGTGGGATAAGACTTCTGAAAATGTAGAGTAAGGAACTCGGCAAAACAACAGATTTACTGACAAAAATCATTGAAAAAGAAAAAAAAAAGAACAGTAAGCTAAAGTCTCTGCACGTTGTCCTAAAGGCATACAGCATTTTAAGAAATACTCATTCAAGAAAACCTACTAAATCTCGGGAAGAACAGTGAGAGTCTGTGGCACTGGAGCCATGGCCCACCCCCTTACCCACCTAGCCCCCAGCTCTTTGTAAAGGAAGCTCTACCCAGGTAGGTGCAGCCAAGGAGATGGGGGCTGCTTCTTCCCCTGGCTCCCATGCTTAAAGAATTAAAGCAAGATAAAATAAAAATTTGTCATCAAAGAGAAAATGCCATCAAGAGATGGAAATTATTTTTTAAAAAGATACAAATGTGGACTTCCCTGGCGGTCCAGTGGTTAAGACTCCACGCTTCCACTGCAGGGGGCATGGGTGTGATCCCTAGTAGAGGAAGTAAGATCCTGCATGCTGTGCGATGCAGCCAAAAAAAAGAAGAACCAAATGGAAATAGTTCAGGGGTTAAAAAAGTACAATAACCAAAATAAGGCTCAACAGTAGATCTGAGCTGGCAGAAGAAACGATCAGCAAACCTGAAGATAGAACAATGGAGACTATGAAATCTGAAGAACAGAGAGAAAAAAATATAGGAAAGTGAAGAGACCCTCAGAGAAATGTCATTACATGCAACAATATATATGTATTGGGAGTACCAGAAAGAGGGGAGAAAGGGACAGAATATTTAAAGTATTAATGGCTGAAAATTTCCCAACGTTGATGAAAAACAATATGTATATCCAGCAAACTCTACAAACTCCAACAAAGACTAAACACAAAGAGCTCTACATCCAGACATAACATAGGGAAAATGTGGAAAGCAAAAATAAAGATAAGATCTTGAAAGCAAAAAGGGAAAAACAATTTGTTACATACAAGGGCACTACAGTAAAATTAACAGCTAACTTTTTAAGAGAAACGATGTAGGTTACAAGGCAATGGGATAATATATTCAAATTACTGAAAGTAAAAAAGTGTTAACCAAGTATCTTATATCCAGCAAATTATCTTGCAAAAATGAAGGTAAAATAAAGACACTCCCAGATAAATAAAAACTGAGGACACCTGTTGCTGGCAGACCTGCCTTACAAGAAATATTAAAGGTGAAATATTATTCAGCCCGCAAAAAGGAACAAAGTACTGATACATACTGCAACTTGGATGAAACCTAAAAACATCATGCTAACTAAAAGAAGGCATTCATAAAGGACCACATACTGTATGATTCCACTCATATGAAATATGCAGAATAGCCACATCGATAGAGACAAAGTAGATTAGTCATTACCCACGGCTGGGGATGGGGAGGATGGAAAGGAGGGACTGCTAATAAGTACAGGGCTTCTTTTGGGGATGATGAAAATTTCTGAAAACTGATGGTAGTGATGGTTGCACAGCTCTGTGAATATACTAAAAACCATTGAATTCTATACTTTAAAGGGATGAATTGTATGGTATGTGAATTATATATCCCTAATAAAAATAAATAGTAAAGAAAGTCCTTCAGATTGAAAGCAAATGACATCAGATGGTAACTTGAATCCAAACCAAAAAAAAAAAAAAAAGCGAAGCGCTAGTAAATATGGGTAACTATAAAAATCACTATGATTACATATTTCTTTTCTTAAGTGCCTTAAAAAATAACTGCATAAAACAATATGTATTGTGGGCCTCTAACATATAGAAATATAATATATGTGACAGTAACTGCACAAGGAGCACAGCTGCATTGGAGTAAAGGAATATCACCTCAGACAGTAACTCAAATCCACAAGAATAAATGAAGAGATCAGAAATGGTAAATAAGAAGGTTAATATAACAACCTCTATAAATCATGCTTGCTTTCCTTTATTCTCTCAGTGTTTTTACACGAAATAAAAGTATATAAAGCAAGAAACATGACCAGTAAGGTATTACTGGGTCTCTCACATATAATAGCAAAAGAGTTAGAAGGAAGAGAGCTAGATAGGAGCAGTGTTTCTATATTTCATTGTTAGTGAGTTATTACACATCCTAACAGATTCTGATAAGACATATATTTTAAGTCCTAGAGCAACCACTAAGAAATGACTAAGAAAAAGTGAAAAATTAACAGAATTAAAATGTTACACTAGAAAATACTCTCTTAATACAAAAGAAAGCAGGAAAGGAGGAACAGAGGGAGAAAAAGACATGTAACATATAGAAAATAGAAAGCAAAATGGCAGATGTAAATCCAACCATATCAATATAACAGTAAACAAGAATGGATTAAACAAACCAAGCCAAAAGGCAGAGTTTCTAAGACTGGATAAAAAAACACATGATCCAACTAATGGTGTCTAGAGGTAACATGCTTTATTTTCAAAGACACAAATAGGCTGAAAGTAAAAGAAGAGAAAAATATATACCAAGAAAAAAACAACCAAAAAAGAGAATGGAATGACTATACTAATGTCAGGCACATTAGACTTTAAAACAAAACAATATTACCAGAGATAATGATAAAATTATTGTAGTAATGACAAATGAAGTCACAATCACATCCTAATGGTAAAAGGTCAAGCCGTGAGGAAGATGTGACAATTACAAACATATACACACCTACAAACAGACCCCAAAATACACCAAGCAACAAACGACAGAACTGAAGGATGAAATAAACCATTAAAAAATAATAGTTGGAGATTTCAATACTTTCAACAGTGGATAGGGCAGCTAGGCAGAAGATCAACAAGGAAATCGAAACTAACTAGACAAAACAGACAAAATACAGCATTCCACCAAACATCAGTAGAATACATTCTTCTCAAATTCACATGGAACATTCTTCAAGACAGACCGGATTCTAGCCCATATAACATGCCTCAATAAATTTTAAATTTTAAAATAAATTTAAGGGAATTCCCTGGCGGTCCAGTCATTAGGACTCCACGCTTCCGCTGCAGGGGGCATGGGTTCGACCCCTGGTGGGGGAACTAAGATCCTGCAAACCGCACAGCACAGCCAAAATAAATAAATAAATAAATTGAATAAATTAAATTGAAAAAGAAACAAAGTATGTACTCTGACCAAAAGAGAATTAGATTACAAATCAATAAAAGGCAGCAATTTGGAAAATTCACAAATATGTGAAAATTAAGCAACACACTCTTTAACAGTCAGTGTATTAAACAGGAAGTGGAATGATAAATTAGAAAATACTTTAGCTGAATGAATATAAAAACACAACATACTAAAACTTACAAAATGTAGCTAAAGCAATGTTCAGAAGGAAATCTATAGCTGTAAAATATCTGTATTAAAAAAGAAGAAACATCTCAAATCATTTATGGTCAACTGACTTTCCACAAAGGTAGCAAGACAGGGCTTCCCTGGTGGCGCAGTGGTTGAGAGTCTGCCTGCCGATGCAGGGGACATGGGTTCGTGCCCCGGTCTGGGAAGATCTCACATGCCGCGGAGCGGCTGGGCCCGTGAGCCATGGCTGCTGAGCCTGAGTATCCGGAGCCTGTGCTCCACAACGGGTGAGGCCACAAACAGTGAGAGGCCCACGTACCACAAAACAAACAAACAAGCAAACACCTCACAATGAGCTACCACTTCACACCCACTAGGATGGGTGTAATAAAAAAGACAGCTAAGAAGTGTGAGCAAGGATGTGGAGAAACTGCAACTTTCATACAATGCTGGTGGAAATTTAATATGACCCGGCCATTTTGCAAAGCAGTCTGGCAGTTCCTTAAATGGTTAGACATAGTTACCCTTTGACCCAGCAATTCCACTCTGAGTTATATACCCAAGAGAAATGAGGACTTATGTCCAACAAAAACTTACACATAAATGTTCTTGACAGCACTGTTTGCAACAGCCAAAGGACACAAACAACCCAAATGCTCGTCAACTGATGAATGGATAAATAAAATGTTGTCTATCCAGAGAATTCAATATCATTCATCCATAAAAAGAAATGAAGCACTGATGCATACTACAACATGAACCTTGACAACATTATTCTAAGTGAACAAACTAGACACAGAATGTCACGTATTTTATGATTCCAATTACATGAAATGTCCAGAATAGGGAGACCCATAGAAAAAGTAGGTTGGTAGACTGGTGGTTGCCCAGGGCTGAGGAGCTGGGGGCTACAGGGCCTGTGTGTCACCGCTCGTGGATATAATCTTCTGGGGTGATGAAAATGCTCTAGAATTAGATTGTGGGATGGGTGTACAATCCTAAGAATACACTAAAAAATCACTGTACACTTTAAATGGGTGATTCATATGGCATGTGAATTATACCTCAATAAAGCTGTTTAAACAATTACTCGAAAGGGCAGGCAGAAGGGTGCTTAGGCTAAATGGTGTCTATTTTCTTTCTGGCTACAAAGTCATAAGCACCTAGAAGGCTGCTGGTCCCAGATGGTCCTGGGATAGTTCTGAACAGCAACGGGACCCCCAGAGCAGACCCAGGCGTAGGCCAGAGAGAATGGCTGGACCAAATTCTACAGGGGGCGGGGGTCTGGCCCCCCGCAGGCCCATCATGGGGCGATCAAGCTCACTCACCAAGCATGGCGCTGATGAGCCTGTCGGGACGGGCCCGGGCAGATGTGGAACAGAGAGTGTTGAAATACAGCCCAGAGCCCTCCCGGATGGGGCTGAGCATCGGGGGCGGTGTGTAGGGAGGTCACTGGGACAGTCCCTTCAGGAGGTGGTCCATCAGGAACACGGGCGAGCGCAGGCAGCTCTGGCGGCATCCTCCCGGGCCCGGCTCCCCAGACATGGAGGGCGGAGGAGGGATGAGCAGTGCCTTGGGCCGTGGGAGCTTCTTCCGCTTCCTGTGTTGGCTGCTCTCCTTGCTATCTCTCTCTTCCCCGTCCTTCTCCTGTCCCTGGAGAAGAAGAGACTTCAGAACCACGGGGGTCACCTGAGGCCACCGGCCCCAAAGCTCAGACCTCAAGATGGCCTGAGAGTGGGAAAGGGTACTGACCAGCCAAATGCACACCCAGCATGGCCATGCCCAGAGTCCTCAGCGCAGGAAGCCGGGCAGGGCCACCACGCCTGAGCCAGACTCCAGACCCTAAGCCGGGCGACATTTGACGCTGGGGCCTTCTCAGGCACCCACCCCCACCCCAAGGAGAGGCCCTCACTCAGACCATTTTGGAAACTCATATCCGTTGTTAAAGTGACTGGCACTTAAAGTGTGGGGGCCAGACGGATGCAACAGCATGACAAAAGGAAAACCTGTTGCCCTCAAAATGACAGCAGCTCCTGGGAGACAAACAGTGGGCTCCATGCACCCCGTACCCGAGTCCAGCATGGACTTCTCCAGGTGGGGTCTTCCAGCACAGGCTGAAGAGACGACGGCTTGAGCTTGCTACACTCTCTCTTATCTCCACGCAATCTCCCCTCCTCTCTGCCCATCTTACCCCTCCTCATCCTCCGGCTCTCAGCTGCAACGCCCCCTTCCTCAGGCAGGGTCTCTGGTGCCCTTGGGGCTCCCACAGCTCCCTCTCCCAGCCCGGCCCGTTCTGGGTCGTCAGTGTCCGGGGATGGGTCTATCTACTCCGCTGCGCTGGGAGCCCCAGGAGACGGGGGCAGGCCTGTTGTGGTCGTTGCACTGTCCCCAGCCCTGCCCAGCACAGGGCCAGACACAAAGGAAGTTCACTGGAGGTTGAATGGATGAATGAACACGCAAATCAAGCTCTTCTGGAGTCAGGATTTGGGGGCTTTTCTCACAGCTCCCACTGGCAGCTGGAAAGCAGCTGGAAGGAAGTGCACCCACCTTGCTCCCCAGGGGATGGTTCGCTGGAGCCACTGGCACCGAAACAGGGACTACCAAAGGGGCGGCGGTCGTGTTGTCCAAGGACTTCCTGCCTCCCGGGGAACTCTGCCTGTGCCCTTCTGGCCTCAGCACCTGTCTTTGTGGCTTGCAAAACTCCATGCCACACACCTACACACAGAGAAGAGCCAGCCCTTTAAGAGACACAGTACGTAGGGAGCAAGGGGCCCCTCCAGAGCAGCACAGCCCTGACTCCCGGCCCCCAGCCAGGCTCCCTGCAGGAGGACGGCTCCATCCTGAGATGAATGGCAGCTTCGCGCCCCTTCACCTGCGGCTCCTGCTTCCCTCGAGGTGACGGCCACTGGTCGCTGTGAAAACACATGTGGCTGCTCAGCCCTCTCTCTGTATAAAACATCTGGCTGCAATTCTTGCAGACGTAAGTGCTCCTTGGCTCTGCCCAGTCTGTGGGACCACCACTGTGCTGGTTCCTGTGGGGAAGAAAGGGAGAATGGGACTCCGTCCCCAAACACTGATCCTCTGACAGACAGCTTTGGACGAACCCTAAAGAAATGGACATGATGCCCCCGATTCTCCGTGGCCTGGTGCTCACCCCTTCAGGAGTGAAGCATCCAGAGCTCGCTCACCCAGGGCCAGCACATCAAAGCCACCAGAGTTCTCCCGAGGGGCTTCTGAACTTACCAGCCACCCGCCATGTTCTCCTCCTTCATCGGGTGGGGGAGCCGGTAGATATTTCCACCCTGAAGACGAAAATTCATCTGAGCCAACATATCAGAAATGAGATGCAAGAGTGAAAACTATAAGACTTGGAAGAAAACACAGGTATAATTCTTGGTGACCCTGGAGTAAGCAGTGGTTTCTTGGATGACTCCAAAACCAAACAAAAGACAGACGTATTGGACTTCATCAAAACTTACAACTTCTGTGCTTCAAAGGACATCATCAAGAAGTGACAAGACAGAATAAGAGAAAAAAGTTGCAAATCATGTATCTGATAAGGGACTATGTATATTTCTGTATCAGTGATACATAATGAACTCTCACAGCTCAAAAATAAAATCACAACCCAATTTAAAAATGGGCAAAGGGTCTGCATAGACACTTACCCAAAGAGGATATACAAATGGCCATTAAAAGATGCTCAGGATTATTAGCCATCGGGGAAATGCAAATTAAACTATAATGAGATTATCATTTCCCACCCACTAAGGTGAACCAACTGGACAAGAACAAGTGTTGGTGAGGATGCAGAGAAACTGCAGGCCTCATACACTCTGGGTAGGGATATAAAACAGCACAGCTTTTTGGGAAAGTCTGGCACTTCCTCCAATAGAATTACCCTAGAGCCCAGCAATTCCCCTCCAAGGTATTTCCCAAGAGAAATGAAAACATATGTCTAAACAATAATCTGTACACAAATGTTCATAGCACCGTTATCACAATGGCCAAGAAGGGAAAACAACCCAAATATCTATCATCTGATGAATGGATAAATAAAATGTGGTGTTTCCATACAATGCACAAGTTACCAGCGATAAAAAGGAGTGAAGTTCTGACCCGTGCTACAGCACAGAGGAACTCTGAGAACATCAGGTTAAGTGAAAGAAGCAAAAGACACAAAAGGCCACGCAGCGTTAGGATTCCAGTCACATGAAGTGTCCAGAATAGGCAAATCCATGGAGACAGAAAGTAGATGCATGGTTGCCAGGGGCTGGGAGGGATGGAGAGATTGCGGGTGACAACCAACGGTGTGGGGTTTCTTTTTGCGGTGATGAAAGTGTATTGGCAAAGAGTGGCGATGCGAGCACGACCTCGTAAACAAACTAAAAACTACTGGATGGTGCACTTCAAGATGGCGAATTAGATGGCACGTGAATATTAAAGCTGTGGGAAAAAAAAAGAGGAGGAGGTAGCTGTGGTGCGACAGGAAGGATGCTGGACCTCGGAACATCACGAAGAGACGTGGCCAAGCTCTCTGCGCCCAGGACCTCGTGGGCACGATGTGGGAGGACCCAAGCTGCTCCAAAAGGGCGGACCAGTGCCAGGCCTGCAGTAGGGGCCAAGTCGGACTTGTGGACCTGTGATTCACAACCAGAATAGACACAGCATTTCACGTACAAATATCAAGGGTAAAGGAGCTCTGCCTTTACATTCTCTGAAGAAGTGAAGGAGGCAAATCCAAAAGGAAGCGAAAGGCAGAAAGAAAGCAAATAGAAAAAGCTTAGTGAAGAAACATGATGCAAAGTGTCTCTGACAACTCTAAAGCCCTGTTCTGTTGTGTGTGTGTGTGTTGCAGGGCGGAGGGTGATGGGAGGAACCATCCCTTCTCTGGAACTTCATTCGCCCCTCTGTAAACAAACTGCATCTGAGGATTTGCTGAGGTTAAATACAGTGCCTGGACAAGTCAGAAACACGGACACAGGTAAGGACGAGACTCTGCCCCCCGCATGGTCAGGTCCCGTGAGAGGGCCCTGGTACCTGGATCCTGTTGAGTATCATCAGCTTGGACTTGGAGTCCCAGGGGGGATCCGCTGGAGGCCCGGCCAACGACGAGAAGGAGGCCATGGCTACCTGGCTTGGAGAAGCTGCACAGCAAATATCCACTTTCACTTTCTCCTTCCGGAAGTGCTGGACCCCGGGAGTTGCCAGAGAAGAGCCTGTAGCCTCCGCCCCAGGAGCAGGCCGGGCCCTCTCCACCTTTTGTGGCCCCGGAAGCCGTGCCATTCTCAGCCTGGGCCTGCTTCCCTGGGAGGTGGGCTCTGGATGGCTCCTCCCCTCCTAACTGGGTCTGATGCAGGCCCCGAGGGAGAAGATGTCCCTAGGTCCAAGGTCCCTTTCGAGGATCGCAACTGCTTGGCCAGAGAGGAGATGTCTGGGTTTCCAGGAGGGTCCAGGGACGCCGCCGTGGGGACAGGTGGAGCAGCAGCCACTTTTGGTCTTCCCTTTGGGTCCTGGCTCACGCTGCTGGGGGAGGGCTCTGTGGGTAAAGCGGGTGTGGATTTTCTCCTGCGGGCTAGGGACCCCTCTGGATCAGGGTTCACGGGGCCAGCATGGAGAGAGTCAACAGTGGGTGCCACAGGTGGGGGTTGCTGTGGCCACGGCCCCTGCAGTGACTTCAGGGCAACTTGCTTGCCGTCGGGTGTGGGAAGCTGGGAGGAGGCGGCGGCCACCTGGGTGTGGGAGAAGATCCGCTGGGACTTGGTGATCATCTGGAACACCTGCATCTGCTCGTGGCTCACCAGAGACTCCTGAGCCTTCAGGACCAGCTGCTGGAAGAGCGGTGTGGCATCCGACGGGAGGCCGCTGGACTTCTGGCCGTCCTGGGGGCCAGGCTCACCAGGGTTCTGCCACGAGAAGGAGTCGCAGTCGCACTAGCTCTTCTTGGAAGCCCAGGAGTCGTCTTCCCCGCTGGTGCTGACATATCTGGGGTCGCCCGAGGCCTCCCCCTGGGCCTTCAGGAGCGTGGGAGGGAAAGACGGCGTGTCCTCCAGACCGGTGCACTGGCTGGGTGAGGGCTCCCCAGCGGGGGAGTCGCTGCTGAGCCCGGGGCCCGGCTCGGAGCCCTCCCGGGACGGCACTGCAGAGGGCTTGTGGACGACAAACATACTGTTTCCTTTGCTCTTAGGGCAGCCCGACAGGTTTCAGAGCCACTGGAAACTGTGGCTTGATGGCTGGGAACTGGCAGGGACAGTCTGGCCATGGAACAGAGGCAGGCAGGCGGGCAGGGAGCGCCCTCGGGCCAGCCCTCCAGGGATGATGGGGGCTGGAGCAGCGGCAGCTCCGGCTCGGCTGGGTCGGGGCCGCTGTTCTCCGCTGCCCGTGAGTGGACGGCTGTGAACACGTCCGTGCCCGGCTCCTTCCGTGGGGGCCGGGGATCCTCGGGAACACCTCAGTGCCCAGGGCTCCTGGGGCCGCCGGGGTGCTGGCTGGGCCGCAGGAGGAGGACCCTGACGAGGGCAGGGAGGAACAGGCCGTGATCCTCCCTTCGCCGCTGTCTGAAGGCCCTCCCAGGGCTGGCCCGGGAGAAGGGATCTTCTGGCAGATGATGCTGCTCACGATACAGCGCAGGAGGTCTCGGTTGGACAAGAGGGAGATGGGGGATGGGGCTTCCGGGGGCACCAGGGACCACAGGCTCGCGGGTGCGGGCTGGCAGGCCACCTCGTGCACACGGGGTGAGTTCCCGCAGGGCTCCTCCTCCGGAGGGGCCTCCTTGAGGATGCACAGGCCGTGCTGGACCTCGTAGTGCTGGCGCACGGAGCGGTAGTCACTGTAGCTCTTGCTGCAGCCCTGCTCAATGCACACAAAGGGCTTGGACTTCTGGTGGGTGAGCGTGTGCCCAGTCCTGGAATCACATGAGGAGAAAGTTAGTGGGTGTCTCGGCGTGGGTCACTAACTGCAGGAACCCAGGCGTGTCCCCAGGGGGCAGCAGCATCGCAACTCAGAAACTGTGCTCAGACCCTAGGAGGAAAGACCCCTGCTACGGCCAAAGCCCTCTGGAAGGGGGAGCTCTTGCCCTCACCCCTAAGCAAACCCCTAATCTGAGATTAAAAACATCAGTGGGAGTCAAGTCAGAGTTCCCCAAAGTGGGTTCCTAAGGAACACCAGGCTCCAGAGTTGCTCCCTGAGGACTTGGGCTCAGCTGGCAAATAAGTTTGGGAAAAACACTCTTTACTTCTTGGAGGTTCCTAGGAGCAAACTGAAAAGCCACAGAGCAGATAAAGAGAGATCTGTTGAACTTTCCATGTCTCTCAAACTTATTTGCCCACAAAACCATGTTTTTAAAATAGACCCTTTTAGCATCCCCGAGAAGCAGAGAACCAGAGTTCTGAGAACAAACTTAAGGAAACGCTAACTTGGGGATGATCCTTCCTTCAACAAAGGAGTCTTTGCCTTCCCACAGGAGTCCTCTAGACAGCGACCTGGGAGCCCCACAGCAACAACAACAAAAAGCCAAATGCGCCTATAATGTCTGCAAATATAAAAGAATGCAAGTATGTAGTATATTTACATCATACGTATACCTGCATTAATATATTATAAATATAAACAAATGGGTAAATCACCCTCTGGGTTCCCAACAATCCTACCCCGGATGGTTCTAATCAATTGGACCCAGTAAATAATGAAACCCTTTCCCAAACGTGGACCCTTGGCCTCCATCTGAGGGAAGCAGCAGAGAGGGCATCCGGAGACCCACTTTCTAGCCCTAACTGTTACCAGCTTGTGACAGGAGTAAATCATTTCCCATCCTTAATGGCGAGAGGGGAGAGGATACAATGAAAGCGGGATTCATCGAAGCCTCAGTAAAGGCTGGGCGAGCTGTAAACATGCAAGGGATCGTCCTCTCCCACTTACGAGTCTCTCAGTTTGAAAGTCTGTCTCTTCTCCCTCGGCAGCAAGAAAAGCTTATCATTTCTAAGACATGAAGAACAAACGGAATTCTGCTCCTCTTACACTGAGCTTGCTTTTTAAAGTCAAATTTTGAAAAAAAATCGAGTTAATAAAAGGGGGAATTGAAACAGGAAAAAAGAGAGTGAACACTGCATTGCCATGTTCTAGAAACAGGCATTTCAGAACCCCTCACGCCCTGGTGTTATCCCAACATATATTCCTCATGGAGTGCATATCTGTTCTGCTCAGACACCTACCAGGGACTCTGAAACTTTCTCTACGCAGTTAGCCCAACTCCCTCCGTGACAAAATTGCCTCTGGAGTGTGTTTTTAAAGCACATGGGTCCCGTCTGCAAATCGCAGCGGCGCTCTCCTCACTGGAGTGAATCTGGAGGCTGGGGAGGGCGGGCTGTCCGGGGCAGTGTAGGCCCTGCCCCCCGCCTCCACCAAACACTGGCCGTGGGAGGAGCACAGGTCGCACACACCTGGGACACCCGACGGTGCGGGGCGGTGCAGGTGGATGGGAGGGGATGCAAAAGAACCGGGAACATGCCCAGCCCCCAGCAGCCCCCTGAACAGACATCCCGACCAGACTCCTACATACAGGTGGTCCTGACGCTTAAAGGCCTTGCTGCAGATTTTGCACACGTGTCTCCTCTCCTGGCTGTGCGTCAGGTAGTGCTTGCTGAGAGGACTGGCGCTGCTGAACACCTTCCCGCAGAGGCTGCGGTCCAGGAGTGGGTTCTGAGGGGACCTGTGCTGCCGCTTTCCTCTCCTTGTGCTCCCAGACGTGGCCCTGCCTCCTTCGTTAGCCTCTTTGGGCACCTTGAGCACGCCTAGCCCCAGGTCTAGACAGAGGGAGAAAGCACAGGTTATGACATCCGGGGACATCGGAGCCCGGGCCGAAGCACTCTACCACCCTCAGACCAACTTCAGCAGCTGAGTCCAACTCAGGGAGTTGGCCGAGAACCCCAACTTCAGCAGCTTCACTCGCAGAGAAGACCAGGCTTAGCACCAGGTGAGGGGGAGAAGGGACCCTGGTCAAGCCACACCTCCAGGGCGGCACCCAATCTTGAAGCCACACTTGGGGGGTAAGGGAGGGGACAGCAACAGTCTGAGAGCTTCCAGGACAGAGTGACTCGACAGGCAGGACTTCATGACGGTAACATCAACAGCACACTTGCAAGTGCAATCCAGAAATGCACAATGCAAAATCTTAGAAAAGTTTAAGTCCTTTCTCCCAGCCAATTCCACTCTGGTTTTTTAATTAAGGAAATTAAGGCCGATCTGTACAAATTAACGGAGATCTTGCAGTGAACTGCAAGCGAGTTAACTGCAGCATTGTTTTTCCTGGTGAAATGTGAGAAACCACCTAATAACTGACACGAGGGCAGGTGGGTGACTGCATTCTGGTCTCAATGGTCTATGGCGCAGGCATTTCAGATACAACTGTAGGAGAATATCCATTGACGTGAAAGGATGTTCATGCTGTACCACTAAGTGCCGTGCCACTAACAAGAGGATTGTTGAAAAACGGAATGACCTAGTCTTTAAAAGGGAAAAATAAATTTGAATAGAAACAAACAGAATGGGATTGATTGGTAGCATCATGGATCAACTTAATTTTCCTTTCCCTATATATCTGAATTTTCCATGTTTCTCTACTCCTTGGGTAAATGAGTAGTTTTTTTTTATAATTTCATTTTTGATTTTTTTTCTTTGACCCATGAGTTATTTTAGAAGAGTGTTCTTTAGTTTCCAAATACTTGAAGACTTTTTTCTCTTATTTCTTTTACTTATTTATTTATTTTTGGCTGCATTGGGTCTTCATTGCTGTGCGTGGGCTTTCTCTAGTTGCGGCGAGTGGGGGCTACTCTTCGTTGCAGTGCGCGGGCTTCTCGTTGCAGTGGCTTCTCTTGTTGCAGAGCATGGGCTCTAGGCGTGCGGGCTTCAGTAGTTGTGGCTTGCGGGCGCTAGAGCGCAGGCTCACTAGTGGCGCATGGGCTTAGTTGCTCCGCGGCATGTGGGATCTTCCCGGACCAGGGCTCGAACCCGTGTCCCCTGCATTGGCAGGCAATTCTTAACCACTGTGCCACCAGGTTTTGATCCATCGCCTGGTCAAGTATCAGTGGGTTTTCCATGCCCTTGGCATAATTATTACTTGTGGAATATTTGCTCTCAAATGCATGTATAGATTACACACTCGTGTCCTGGATTGCCATCCCGGAAAGCATTTAAGAAACATCAGGTTCGGGACTTCCTTGGTGGTGCAGTGGTTGGGAGTCTGCCTGCCGATGCAGGGCCCTGGTCTGGGAAGATCCCACATGTCGCAGAGCAACTAGGCCCGTGAGCCACAACTACGGAGCCTGGGCGTCTGGAGCTTGTGCTCCGCAACGAGAGGCCGTGACGGTGAGAGGTCCGCGCACCGCGATGAAGAGTGGCCCCCGCTCGCCGCAACTAAAGAAAGCAATCGCACAGAAACGAAGGCCCAACACAGCAAAACAACAACAACAAGAAAAAGTTAAAGGGCATTAAAAACAAACCAACCAGATATATGTGGGTAGGCATTTTCCATCCCAGTTACAGAATGAGAAAACTGAGACTCAAACAGGGAAAATGACTTGCCCAAGGTGGCAAAGGAAGGAAGAAGAGCCAGGCTGTAGATTCTGGTTCATCTGATGCCAGAGTCCTTTCCCCAACCCCAGTGCCCGCACCGCTTCCAACTCAACTTCCTCCTCTGCTCCTCCTCCCTCCCCGTCTTTTCAGATGGACTGAACTGAAACCTGGCCCTTCTGTGAAGCCTCCTGACACCAGCGTTTGCCCTGCTCCCCTAGCCAGTCCCTCCGAAGGCAGCACACAGATACAGACACAATCACGCCTTTAAGCCATCAATCCTCTGAGGTGTCCCTCTTCCTCATCTCAGTTATTAATAGCATCTACTCAGTTGCTCAAACCCCAGCCTGCCCTGCCAACCTCCATCTGTCCTTTTCCTTACCAGCTCTCCCTGTGATGTGTGACCCGTCAGCATGTCTGAATCTACTTCTAACATGATCCCTAATCCTTGCGCTTCTGGCCTCTTCACTGCTACTCCAGCCCAGGCCACCATCTCCGCTGAGAGCCTTCCAGCTACTCTCCAGGATTCCCGTCTTGCCGCCCACGGCACCCTCACAGCAGCTAGAGCTTTGCACAGCCTCCCCTGGTTCCCGTGGCAGAGTCTGTGCTTTGCCGCACCGTGGCCTGGAAGTGGGTCTCAGCCTCAGCAGCCTCCTCAGTGTGGCTTCCCACCCCCGCGCCATCCACCTGCCAGCGTCTGCCACTCCCTGTCACTCCCTCGGACTTGGCCCCCTGCTGTACTTTCCTCATGTCGCTTTGTGGTGGACACAAGGTCTGACTCCCCAGTGGCTGTTTCTGCTTCCTCTTCTTTTCCTGGCAAATGGGATTCCAGTTTGGATCGGGTGACAAGAAATTTGAGGGAACACACTGGTTCTCCCCAGTCCTGGAACTGGGGAGAACCAGGGGGGAACACAACTTACGCTTCTGCCCTGGAGACAAATCTTGAGGGTCCGGGATAACGGTGGCCACTTCCCTTTCCACTGCCACGGATCAGTTTAGAAAGAGCACGGGCTACAGTTCTGGCCGAGGAGACGTGAGGGGCGTTCTGTTGGGCGCTGCTACAAGCTTTCCTCACTTTTAAAAAGGGGAACAAGGAAGGGAGGGAGCTGCTCTCTGCCCTGCACCCTCCGAAGGTTTGGGTGCTCCGCGTACAAGAGGGGATTCTTGCTGCTGCTGCTGCAGCCGACTTGCAGACGCTGGCCACTGCTGGCAGGCCTTGACTTCACCGTGGAGCCACTGGCACCACCACGTGTCCTGAGAGCTTAAACCGACGCCGACTCCTCTGTTATTACGGCCCGAAGCATACGCACTATAGATATCTAAACTCACCATTTTGCTGCTTTATCACTCCTACCTTCCCGCTCCTAAAATGTAAGCTCTGTGAGGGGAGGGGCCTGTCCCTCCATCACTATGTCCCCATCACGTGGACTGGGCATTGTCTGGCACAGCTACAGCAGGTGCTTGATGAATGCTGGCTGCATTCATGCATGAGGGTCCTCCAGGGCAGGGACTCAGTCACTGTGGCTTCTGGGAGCGGCAGGGGCTCAAAAGCCTTCGCTGGATCAACAGGCAGGGAAGCCAGAAGACAGCTTCTTAAGAAACAAATTTAATACTATATACAAGGGAAAACGTACAGAAACAACAAAGGAGACGCAACAGGGCTGGAGGTGCCCATCCCAACTAGCTGCCCACGCAGAGGGCCGATGCCAGCCCCTAGCTCGCCCTCCTCCTCCTACAGTTGGAAGGGCTCCACGGGCCACCTTGCCCTGGCGGTGGGATCCACGTGGTCCTGAAGCCGGTGCCACTTCATGTGGGCATTCCGACCCTTGATCTTGCCAAACACCCTGAGGAGGCACCAGAGGACACAGGGGTCAGAGCAGGGGGAGGCGGGTAGCCCTGAGGGGGGCACCCCAGAGGGCTGAGGGCAGGCGGTGTGGGAGCATCCAGGGAAAGGGCGGTACCTCTCACACTCCCGGCAGGGAAAGAAGCCCTGGCCCTTGCTGCTCCCCGGCAGCTCAGGGGTCCGCTTCGAGCCGGTGTTTGGGCTGGAGTTGGGGATGGACTCCCTCCTGTAACTCTCAGTAGTCCTCGGTAATTCGGGGGTTGGACGGTGGCTGGGTTTCCTCCGAGGGCTACGAGTGACCTGCACAGGGGGCAGAGGTGATGAAAGGGTGCTGACCGCCCCGCCGCCCTTCTAAGGGAGAAGCAGGTGTCCAGAGCGTCCAGACGTCGCGGGGTGCACCCCCCCACCGCCAGCCAGCTTGGATGGGCACCGGGCATCCAGATCCGTGCTGAACTCCTGAAGCCCTATCCCGAGACCCTCTACCTTCGCTTCTGTCCTGTCTGCTTCACCCAGCTCTCTCTTGACCCTCTTTTCCGGCACTGGGGCTTGGCCGCAGTCAAACTTGTTCATTTTCTTCTGCATGTAGTAGAACTCGACACACTGGGCTACTGTTTTTGTCTGGACCTAGTGGAGGAAGACAGAAACCGGCTAAGGACAGTGCCTCAGGAGTAGCAGTGAGTATGGCCTTGACGCCCTAAATCCCCTCCCCATGGGGCCAGCCGCCACTTTTTGAAAGCCCTCCTGAAACGTTTCTCCCCTACGGCTTGGTATGCTCCACTGCTACGGGGGACAGAGAATCACAAAGCCCTCCTGGGGATGAAGGAGTTCAGAGAGAAGCCACCAGAGTCAACACCATCTAAGCTCTGCACGCTCTGAGCAACAAGGCTGGCCCAGGAAGGCTTCTCTCCAGGAAAACGCACACACGGTACACACGAGGACGCTCACTGTGACATCATGTGGAGCCACATGTCTACCGACTGGGACTAATTAAACCAGAGTGTCCTTACGTGGTGGATACCTCATAGCCTTATGTGACAGCTAGGCAGAGCCCTCCAAAAAACTGAAGAGGAAGGAATACTTCCCAACTCAGTCCGTAAGTTCAACATTTCTCTGATACCAAAGCCAGACAAAGATATTACAAGGAAAGAAGCCTACAGACCCAATGTCCCTCATGAACATAGATGAAAATTTTTTAACAAAACTTTAACGAACAGAATCCAACAATATATATATGTGTATATATATATACGTGTATATATGTGTATATATATATATATATATATATATGTATATATGTATATATATATATAAAGGACAATATACCATGACTAAGTGGAGCTCATCCCAGAAACGTGAGGTTGGTTTAACAATCGAAAATCAATGTAATTCATCATATTAAACTTAAAAAAGAGAAATCATATGAGCATCTTGATAGGTGCAGAAAAAGCATTTGATACAATCCAATGTCCATTCCTGATGGAAACTCTCAGCACAATAGGAATAGAAGGAACTTCTCTTCAACCTGATAAATGAGACCTACAAAATCCCTACAGCTAACGGTGGAGTGGTTTCCCCTCAAATATCATGAACAACACAAGGATTTCCACTCTCACCACTTCTACTCAATACTGTACTGGTGCTTCTAGAGTGCAAAAAGGCAAGAAAAAAAGTAAAGGCATCCAGGTTGGAAAGGAAGAAAGAAAAGTGTCTTTACTTGCAGATGATGTGACTGTCTATGTAGAAAATTCAGTGGAATCCACAAAAAAGTTACCAAAACTAGTAAGTTAGTTTGGCAACATTTCAGAACACAAGATCCATATAAAAATCAATTTTATTTCTATACATACTAGCAACAAACCATTGGAAACTGAAATAAAAAAGAACTCTATAACATCATAAAAAACACAAGTACTGGGCTTCCCTGGTGGCGCAGTGGTTGAGAGTCCGCCTGCCGATGCAAGGGACACGAGTTCGTGCAATGGTCCTGGAGGGATCCCACGTGCCATGGAGCGGTGGGGCCCGTGAGCCATGGCCGCTGGGACTGCGCGTCCGGAGCCTGTGCTCCGCGGCGGAGAGGCCACAATGGTGAGAGGCCCGCATACCGCAAAAAAAAAAAAAAAAAAAAAAACAGAAAAAAACCAAGCGCTTAGGAATAAATCTGACAGAAAGTATGCAACAACTGTACACTAAAAACTTCAAAACACTGCTGAAAAATTAAAGATTGAAATAGAGAGATACACCCTGTTCACGAGTCAGAAGACTCAATATTGTTAAGGTAACAACTCTCCCCAGTTGACGTAACGAGTCAAAAACAGTACCAATCAAGTTCCTAGCAGAAATTTTTATTTTGAAATTGTCAAGTTATTTCTAAAATTCATAGGGAATTAAAAAGGATGTAGAATACAAAAAATAACTTTGAAAAAGAATAACAAAGTTGAAGGACTAACATTTTCTAATTTCAAGACTTAGAATAAAGCTACAGTAATAAAGACAGTATGGGAATAGCTTAATAAAAGACAAACAGATCAGTGGAACAGAATACAGGGTCCAGAAGTAGATGCATATATATACGGCCAACTGATATTTAACAAAGGTACAAAAGCAACTGAGTGGAGAAAGTATGGTCTTTCCAACAAAAGGTATTGGAATAAATATCCATATGCAAAAATGAACTCACCTCGCACCCCATACAAAAATAAACTTAAAATGGATCATAAATCTAGAAATAAAACCTGAAACTATAAAACCTCCAGAAGAAAACATAGGGGAAAATCTTTGTGACTTTGGGTTAGGCAAAGATTTCTTAGATACAACACGAAAAGCACAGTCTATAAAAGAGAAACTAGTAAGTTAGGCTTAAGCAAAATTTACAACTTTTCTTCAAAAGACACTGTTAGAAGACTGACAAATGGCATATTGGGAGAAAATATTTCCAAAGCATATATCTGGATAAAGGACTGGTGTTCAGAACAAAATAAGAACTCCTACAGCTCAATAAAAACACAGACACTCCAATAAAAACAGAGGCAAAAGATATGAACAGACAGCTCACCAGAGAAGGTGCACAGAGAGCAAAAAAACACAAAGATGCTCAGCATCATTAGTCATTAGGAAAATGGAGTCAGATGCGACTGTACACTCATTAGAATGGCTAAAATTAAAGAGACTTAGCATACCAAGTGTCGACGAGGGTGTGGAGCAACTGGACCTTTCATAACCTGCTGGTGGGAATGGGAAGTGGTAGAGCCACTTTGGAAAACAGTTTGGCAGTTTCTTAAAAAGTTAAACATACATCTACTATAAGTTACCCTCATTCCCCTCCTAGGTATTTATAATCCCAACCCCGTGTCCGCAAAAAAAAAAAAAAAAAACAAAAAAAAAAACCCAGTACATGTCCGTACAAAGACTTCTATGTAAATGTGCAGAGCAGCTTTATCTGTAGTCATCAGTAACTGGAAACCACCAACAGGTGGATGATTAAATGAACGGTGGTCCGTCCACACAGTGGTATACTCCTCAACAGTAAAGGGATGAACTATGGGTACACACGACAACATGGATGAATCTCAAAATCATTAGGTTGAGTGTAAGAAGCCAGACAAAGCAGATCACGTGCTGTATGATTATTCCATTTATATAAACCTCTAGAAAATGCAAACTAATTTAGAGTGACAGAAAGTAGACAAGAGTTGACTAGGGACCCGGGTGGCAGGAAGGAAGGGTTGCAAAGGGGCAGGAGGGAACTTTTGGGGGTGAAGGATACTCTCATTATCTTGATCATCGTGGTGGTCTTACAAGTGTATAACTATGTCAAAAACATTAAATCTCACACTTCGATTATGTGCAATTTTGCGTACATCAAGTTAAAAAAAAGAGCAAACTAATCAGCAGGATATTAAGTATATGATGTCATCCTTTTTTGAGAAAGTGCATATAGGTGTGTAAAATCCGTATGGGCAATAAATACCTGTCCGGTTATCAAATCAGAAGTAGGATTGTGGGGAGGGGTCTGGAGGGCTTTATTTTGAACATGGGACTCATTTCTGTACCGTTTCAGGTTGTTCCAAGCAATGGCATTGTAGTTGTCAACTGTTCACAGCATGAGCAGAGTATCGCCCCTGAAAGGCCCTGCAGTTCTAGCGCCTCGGCCGTGTGAAGGAGCTTTGTCTACACCAGCCTGCCATGTTCGCCTTACCATCTTGTGTATCAAGTAGAAGTCCTTCTTGTAGGCACGGAACGCCTTCTTAAAGAGCCTCTTCTCCATGGAGGTCCAGATGTCCGAACCTATTGGAGAAACAGCCAAGAGGAGGAAGGATGTTTCTCCTTCTGGGACCACAGCCACGGCTGAAGTGCAGACTCCCCTCCTTTTTCAGGCCACCGAGCGCCACTTATATGCCAAGATTTCTGCTAAGCCCCTTACTTGCTTTACCTCACACAATCCTCACAAAAACCTTAGCAGGTAGGGGCGATTACCATCCCCACTTGACAGGTGCAGCAACTTGAGGCTTCCTCTGGTTAAGAGACTTGCCAAGGGCAGGCGTGGGCCCCTGGTTGCCTGACTCCAAGGCTGGAGTGCTCAACTGGGAAACCTGAGCCCACCCCAACCTGGCACCCCCCTTCTGGCCAGGAAGAGCCCACGAGGGAACCAGTGGAAAGGGGAAGGTTGGATCCAACTAGAGAACAGCACCCACTGAGTCCCCCAGAGAGGACGGGCCCTTCTGGGAGGGCAGGTGCAGGCCCCAAGAGAACTCCGGGAGGCACGTGCAGAGCTTGCCATGGAAAGTGACTGGCTCGCAGGGGCCTCAGCCAGGCCAAAACCACGCGGGCAGCCACGCTCGTTACCTGTGTAGTGATAGTCGGCGAGAGGGTGAGTCCGTGGCTTCTGGGGTCCTCTCAGTAACAGGGTCTCCAGGGCAACCTGGAACGACAGGAGTGGTGGGCAACTCTCTGAGGGAGGGAAGGTGAGGTAGAGGCCCACCTTCATTCTTTCATCCATTCAGAAAATATGTGCAGCCCTCCCTAAAGCCACCCCTACCCCAGGGCGACTCAAAGTGTGGTCGGTCTGTGGACTGGCCACCAGCTGTGAACCACTTGGGACACACTGCCTACAGCACTAAGCGGACTGTTGAGTGCAGCTGACGTTACCTTTTTCATAGCAAGATTTACTTGATGACGAAACAGTGTGTGGACTTATTCTGGCACAAGCTCCTTATTTCTTCAGGGAGCAGCATTTGGAGTGGCACTGCCCCCGCCCTACCCCATGTTATGGTCCTCATAGCACTAATCATTATCTATCACTTGTAAAAAATGTATTTCATGTGTTCACTCTCCTAAAATGTAAGCCCTGCAAAGAGAGGGCATTTGTCTTGCTCAACAGCGTAACCCCGGTCCGGACTCGCTATGCAGTTTGCAGGACCCAGCGCAAAATGGAAACACGGGGCCCTGTGCTCAGAAACTATTAAGAATTTCAAGATGGTGGCAGCAGAGCATTAAACCAAGAATGGGCCCCTGAGCTGGCCCCAGCCTGATACCGTGACATCACCAGGTATCAGGAGGACCCAGTAAATGTGTGCTGATTACTCTGCTGAGCACCCACCACGTGCCAGCCACTGCCTCTCAGCTTGAGAAAAAGCACCATGTAGCCCTGACTCTTGGGTCTCCAACTCGGGTGACGTGACTTCCTCTCCCACTACACACAGTTGGACTTCTTCATTTTCTAAACTTCAGGATTGTGAGGAGGGTCCTTGGAGGAGGCAGAGGCATTTCTGTTGCATCTGAGGTTTGCATACACCATTTTTAATCCAAAAGTTAATGTTCAGTAAATAAACCAGATGAATGCAGGCCCTGAGTTGGTTCTGCTAGGCACCGCCTCCCCAGTGCCGCGCTGAGATGAGGTAACGCTGGAGGAACCCTGGTGCTCTGCTGTCACCCCAGAGAAATAACTGATTGAGCCCGTATGTGTGCATTTCCCCTACGTTCAAAAGGACACCACCAGTCCCAAAGCGACCAGGGAGAAGGGTGGGTGGCCAGCCTTTGGTTCTCGTGAGCTGCAAAGCCCCAAGTAGAAGGCACGTGTCTTGCGCCTAGAGCCCCTGGCCCTAAGAGACCAGGGAGCTTCCCACAGCTCCTCTGAGCCCCCGCCTCGCCTGCACCGCACCTGGATGTTGCCCTGGGCTTCATGCAGGCAGTGCAGAGCGAGCTCCAGGTTGGTGCCCCCGCCCGGCATCACGCTGGAGCAGGCCACGTTGCAGAGCTCGGTCACTGTTTCCAGCAGGCAGCCCGGCAGCGAGAAGGAGAGGAGACACAGAGGGTCAGCAAGTGCCAGAGAGGAAACCTCCCCAACAGCACAGATGGGGTGGGGGGCTCCTGTCACCATCTCCCTCACCTCTCTGTTACAAGCAGGCTGAGGGAAGGGAGCGACAAGGAGGATGGGCAGAAACCCTGCTCCTGGCACCTGCTCTGGATGGCCTGGCCAGCTACTGGGTGAGAGGAGAGGTGGGGCAAGGGACTGCAGCACAGCAAAGCAGTCCTGCGCTGAAGGCCAGCTCTGCCCACCCCACCCCCGCCTGGGGATCACTGCTTCTTGGTCAAGGTGAGAACTGGGAGGAGAAACCCCTTGGACATGGAGGAGGGCTCTCGGGAACCTGGCCCCAAAGTCTCAGTCACCCCTATCCTGCGTCTTCGGGTTGGTCATCACATCTCCCCATGGCTTCCAGACCAGAGTAGCTACATGCTCGTCACTTCCAGCCAGTGATCTGTCCTGGAGCTCTGGGATCTCAGCCTGAAACTGGCTCCCTATGTTGATGTGTCTGAAATGAGGCCACACACACGGACATAAAAGGCATAGGTGTGTGACCAAGATGGGAAATACAAGAGAGATGTGTGGTGAGCCCTGCTCAGCAGGGCCGTGGAACCCACCTTTTGGCCATCTCTCAGACACAGGGAGTGCTCATCAGCCCAGCAGACACGCCACTGGTATTCCAGAGACCTCTTGAGGGATACTTCCTTCCTTCCTCCAATTTGCTTTTTCGCCAGATTTCTGGCTTCAGGCGTTTGGGGTCTAGGACAGGGGAGGTATGTGCTGATACCTGGCATTCTTCTGTATCCAAGGGAACATCCAAGCTACAAAACAGTATCTCACTGCGCCATCACCAATTCTATCTAGAACCCCAGGGTGCTGGGCATTCTGTCTGCAGACATCCAACTATGGTATGTCTGGACAGAAGGAATATCGGGGAAACACCTGGAAAAATCCACCACTTCTCTCCTAGAGAGGTTCTGGGTCTAGACCTGACTTTCCCGTGATGAAGGCTCCCTTGGGAAAAACCGACACTGGAATGCAAGGAGGGTAAAAGCATCCCCACATTGCAAGGACCCTCAGGTTCTAAGTCTGTTCCAACTCACGGTTCAGTGCTGATCTTGCTGTTGTCCTTCACCACACTGATGCCAAAAGAGCCGTCCATGTGATCTGGAAAACACCCAAAGAAGAGCCTCAAGGGGACTGGCTACAACTGACCCATGAGGCCCTTTTTGCCTGCCTTTCCAGAGCAGCTAAAAGCAGGCTCTTCAAGATTGCATGGTATACACACACTACTGTATATAAAATAGATCACCAAAAAGGACCTACTGTATAGCACAGGGAACTATACTCAATACTCTGTAATAACCTATATGGGAAAAGAATCTAAAAAACAATAGATATGTGATTATGTATAACAAAATCACTTTGCTGTATACCTGAAACTAACACATTGTAAATCAACTCTAATCCAATATAAAATTGAAAATTGGAAAAAAAAGATTGCATGGTATGGAGTTTCCTCAAAAATTAAAAGTAGGACTACCATATCATGCAGCAAACCCACTTCTGGGTATTCATCCAAAAGAACTGCAGTCAAGACCTCAAAAAGATATCTGAACTCCCATGTTCACTCCAGCACCATTCATAATAGCCAAGATGTGGAAACAACCTAAATGTCCACTGACAGATGAGCACATAAAGGTAATGTGACATCAACATACAATGAAATACCATTTAGCCTTAAAAAGAAATTCTGCAATATGCAACAACATGGATGACCATTGAGGACATTATACTAAGTGACATAAGCCAGTCACAGAAAGAGAAATACTGCATGACTCCACTTATATAACGTATCTAAAGTAGTTGAATTCATATTGATAGAATCAAAGAGTGGAATAGGGGTTACCAGGGGTTGGGGCAGTGGGAAATGGGAGGTTACTAATCAATGGGCATAAAGTTTCAATTAATCAAGCTCTAGAAATCTGCTGTATAACATTGTACCTATAGTCAACAATACTGTATTGCACACTTAAATCTTTGTTAAAAGGGCAGATCACAGATTAACTGTTCACATCACAATAAAATAAAATAAAAAGATTGCATGGAAGGGCGATAAGACTTCTGAAAATGTAGAGTAAGGAACTCGGCAAAACAACAGATTTACTGACAAAAATCATTGAAAAAGAAAAAAAAAAGAACAGTAAGCCAAAGTCTCTTCACGTTGTGCTAAAGGCATACAGCATTTTAAGAAATACTCATTCAAGAAAACCTACTAAATCTCGGGAAGAACAGTGAGAGTCTGTGGCACTGGAGCCATGGCCCACCCCCTTACCCACCTAGCCCCCAGCTCTTTGTAACGGAAGCTCTACCCAGGTAGGTGCAGCCAAGGAGATGGGGGCTGCTTCTTCCCCTGGCTCCCATGCTTAAAGAATTAAAGCAAGATAAAATAAAAATTTGTCATCAAAGAGAAAATGCCATCAAGAGATGGAAATTAGTTTTTAAAAAGATACAAATGTGGACTTCCCTGGCGGTCCAGTGGTTAAGACTCCACGCTTCCACTGCAGGGGGCATGGGTGTGATCCCTAGTAGAGGAAGTAAGATCCTGCATGCTGTGCGATGCAGCCAAAAAAAAGAAGAACCAAATGGAAATAGTTCAGGGGTTAAAAAAGTACAATAACCAAAATAAGGCTCAACAGTAGATCTGAGCTGGCAGAAGAAACGATCAGCAAACCTGAAGATAGAACAATGGAGACTATGAGATCTGAAGAACAGAGAGAAAAAGATATAGGAAAGTGAGGAGAGCCTCAGAGAAATGTGAGATGTCATTACATGCAACAATATATATGTATTGGGAGTACCAGAAAGAGGGGAGAAAGGGACAGAATATTTAAAGTATTAATGGCTGAAAATTTCCCAACGTTGATGAAAAACAATGTGTATATCCAGCAAACTCTACAAACTCCAAGAAAGATTAAACACAAAGAGCTCTACATCCAGACATAACACAGGCAAAATGTGGAAAGCAAAAATAAAGATAAGATCTTGAAAGCAAAAAGGGAAAAACAATTTGTTACATACAAGGGCACTACAGTAAAATTAACAGCTAACTTTTTAAGAGAAACGATGTAGGTTACAAGGCAATGGGATAATATATTCAAATTACTGAAAGTAAAAAAGTGTTAACCAAGTATCTTATATTCAGCAAATTATCTTGCAAAAATGAAGGTAAAATAAAGACACTCCCAGATAAATAAAAACTGAGCATACCTGTTGCTGGCAGACCTGCCTTACAAGAAATATTAAAGGTGAAATATTATTCAGCCCGCAAAAAGGAACAAAGTACTGATACATACTGCAACTTGGATGAAACCTAAAAACATCATGCTAACTAAAAGAAGGCATTCATAAAGGACCACATACTGTATGATTTCACTCATATGAAATATGCAGAATAGCCACATCGATAGAGACAAAGTAGATTAGTCGTTACCCACAGCTGGGGATGGGGAGGATGGAAAGGAGGGACTGCTAATAAGTACAGGGCTTCTTTTGGGGATGATGAAAATTTCTGAAAACTGATGGTAGTGATGGTTGCACAGCTCTGTGAATATACTAAAAACCATTGAATTCTATACTTTAAAGGGATGAATTGTATGGTATGTGAATTATATATCCCTAATAAAAATAAATAGTAAAGAAAGTCCTTCAGATTGAAAGCAAAGCACATCAGATGGTAACTTGAATCCAAACCAAAAAAAAAAAAAAAAAGCGAAGCGCTAGTAAATATGGGTAACTATAAAAATCACTATGATTACATATTTCTTTTCTTTTTTTAATGGCCTTAAAAATAACTGCATAAAACAATATGTATTGTGGTCCTGTAACATATAGAAATATAATATATGTGACAGTAACTGCACAAGGAGCACAGCTGCATTGGAGTAAAGGAATATCACCTCAGACAGTAACTCAAATCCACAAGAATAAATGAAGAGATCAGAAATGGTAAATAAGAAGGTTAATATAACAACCTCTATAAATCATGCTTGCTTTCCTTTATCCGCTCAGTGTTTTTACACAAAATAAAATTATATAAAGCAATAAACATGACCAGTACGGTATTACTGGGTCTCTCACATATAATAGCAAAAGAGTTAGAAGGAATAGAGCTAGATAGGAGCAGTGTTTCTATATTTCACTGTTAATGAGTTATTACACATCCTAACAGATTCTGATAAGACATATATTTTAAGTCCTAGAGCAACCACTAAGAAATGACTAAGAAACAGTGAAAAATTAACGGAATTAAAATGTCACACTAGAAAATACTCACTTAATACAAAAGAAAGCAGGAAAGGAGGAACAGAGGGAGAAAAAGACATGTAACGTATAGAAAATAGAAAGCAAAATGGCAGATGTAAATCCAACCATATCAATATAACATTAAACAAGAATGGATTAAACAAACCAATCAAAAGGCAGAGTTTGTAAGACTGGATAAAAAACACATGATCCACCTAATGGTGTCTAGAGGTAACATGCTTTATTTTCAAAGACACAAATAGGCTGAAAGTAAAAGAAGAGAAAAATATATACCAAGCAAACAACAACCAAAAAAGAGAATGGAATGGCTATACTAATGTCAGGCACATTAGACTTTAAAACCAAAAATATTACTAGAGATAATGATAAAATTATTGTAATAATGACAAATGATGTCACAATCACATCCTAATGATAAAAGGTCAAGCCGTGAGGAAGATGTGACAATTACAAACATATACACACCTACAAACAGACCCCCAAAATACACCAAGCAACAAACGACAGAACTGAAGGATGAAATAAACCATTAAAAAATAATAGTTGGAGATTTCAATACTTTCAACAGTGGATAGGGCAACTAGGCAGAAGATCAACAAGGAAATTGAAACTAACTAGACAAAACAGACAAAATACAGCATTCCACCAAACATCAGTAGAATACATTCTTCTCAAATTCACATGGAACATTCTTCAAGACAGACCGGATTCTAGCCCATATAACATGCCTCAATAAATTTTAAATTTTAAAATAAATTTAAGGGAATTCCCTGGCGGTCCAGTCATTAGGACTCCACGCTTCCGCTGCAGGGGGCATGGGTTCGACCCCTGGTGGGGGAACTAAGATCCTGCAAACCGCACAGCACAGCCAAAATAAATAAATAAATTAATTAAATAAATTAAATTGAAAAAGAAACAAAGTATGTACTCTGACCAAAAGAGAATTAGATTACAAATCAATAAAAGGCAGCAATTTGGAAAATTCACAAATATGTGAAAATTAAGCAACACACTCTTTAACAGTCAGTGTATTAAACAGGAAGTGGAATGATAAATTAGAAAATACTTTAGCTGAATGAATATAAAAACACAACATACTAAAACTTACAAAATGTAGCTAAAGCAATGTTCAGAAGGAAATCTATAGCTGTAAAATATCTGTATTAAAAAAGAAGAAACATCTCAAATCATTTATGGTCAACTGACTTTCCACAAAGGTAGCAAGACAGGGCTTCCCTGGTGGCGCAGTGGTTGAGAGTCTGCCTGCCGATGCAGGGGACATGGGTTCGTGCCCCGGTCTGGGAAGATCTCACATGCCGCGGAGCGGCTGGGCCCGTGAGCCATGGCTGCTGAGCCTGAGTATCCGGAGCCTGTGCTCCACAACGGGTGAGGCCACAAACAGTGAGAGGCCCACGTACCACAAAACAAACAAACAAACAAACACCTCACAATGAGCTACCACTTCACACCCACTAGGATGGGTGTAATAAAAAAGACAGCTAAGAAGTGTGAGCAAGGATGTGGAGAAACTGCAACTTTCATACAATGCTGGTGGAAATTTAATATGACCCGGCCATTTTGCAAAGCAGTCTGGCAGTTCCTTAAATGGTTAGACATAGTTACCCTTTGACCCAGCAATTCCACTCTGAGTTATATACCCAAGAGAAATGAGGACTTATGTCCAACAAAAACGTACACATAAATGTTCTTAACAGCACTGTTTGCAACAGCCAAAGGACACAAACAACCCAAATGCTCGTCAACTGATGAATGGATAAATAAAATGTTGTCTATCCAGAGAATTCAATATCATTCATCCATAAAAAGAAATGAAGCACTGATGCATACTACAACATGAACCTTGACAACATTATTCTAAGTGAACAAACTAGACACAGAATGTCACGTATTTGATGATTCCAATTACATGAAATGTCCAGAATAGGGAGACCCGTAGAAAAAGTAGGTTGGTAGACTGGTGGTTGCCCAGGGCTGAGGAGTTGGGGGCTACAGGGCCTGTGTGTCACCACTCGTGGATATAATCTTCTGGGGTGATGAAAATGCTCTAGAATTAGATTGTGGGATGGGTGTACAATCCTAAGAATACACTAAAAAATCACTGTACACTTTAAATGGGTGATTCATATGGCATGTGAATTATACCTCAATAAAGCTGTTTAAACAATTACTCGAAAGGGCAGGCAGAAGGGTGCTCAGGCTAAATGGCGTCTATTTTCTTTCTGGCTACAAAGTCATAAGCACCTAGAAGGCTGCTGGTCCCAGATGGTCCTGGGATAGTTCTGAACAGCAACGGGACCCCCAGAGCAGACCCAGGCGTAGGCCAGAGAGAATGGCTGGACCAAATTCTACAGGGGGCGGGGGTCTGGCCCCCCGCAGGCCCATCATGGGGCGATCAAGCTCACTCACCAAGCATGGCGCTGATGAGCCTGTCGGGACGGGCCCGGGCAGATGTGGAACAGAGAGTGTTGAAATACAGCCCAGAGCCCTCCCGGATGGGGCTGAGCATCGGGGGCGGTGTGTAGGGAGGTCACTGGGACAGTCCCTTCAGGAGGTGGTCCATCAGGAACACGGGCGAGCGCAGGCAGCTCTGGCGGCATCCTCCCGGGCCCGGCTCCCCAGACATGGAGGGCGGAGGAGGGATGAGCAGTGCCTTGGGCCGTGGGAGCTTCTTCCGCTTCCTGTGTTGGCTGCTCTCCTTGCTGCCTCTCTCTTCCCCGTCCTTCTCCTGTCCCTGGAGAAGAAGAGACTTCAGAACCACGGGGGTCACCTGAGGCCACCGGCCCCAAAGCTCAGACCTCAAGATGGCCTGAGAGTGGGAAAGGGTACTGACCAGCCAAATGCACACCCAGCATGGCCATGCCCAGAGTCCTCAGCGCAGGAAGCCGGGCAGGGCCACCACGCCTGAGCCAGACTCCAGACACTAAGCCGGGCGACATTTGACGCTGGGGCCTTCTCAGGCACCCACCCCCACCCCAAGGAGAGGCCCTCACTCAGACCATTTTGGAAACTCATATCCGTTGTTAAAGTGACTGGCACTTAAAGTGTGGGGGCCAGACGGATGCAACAGCATGACAAAAGGAAAACCTGTTGCCCTCAAAATGACAGCAGCTCCTGGGAGACAAACAGTGGGCTCCATGCACCCCGTACCCGAGTCCAGCATGGACTTCTCCAGGTGGGGTCTTCCAGCACAGGCTGAAGAGACGACGGCTTGAGCTTGCTACACTCTCTCTTACCTCCACGCAATCTCCCCTCCTCTCTGCCCATCTTACCCCTCCTCATCCTCCAGCTCTCAGCTGCAACGCCCCCTTCCTCGGGCAGGGTCTCTGGTGCCCTTGGGGCTCCCACAGCTCCCTCTCCCAGCCCGGCCCGTTCTGGGTCGTCAGTGTCCGGGGATGGGTCTATCTACTCCGCTGGGCTGGGAGCCCCAAGAGACGGGGGCAGGCCTGTTGTGGTCGCTGCAGTGTCCCCAGCCCTGCCCAGCACAGGGCCAGACACAAAGGAAGTTCACTGGAGGTTGAATGGATGAATGAACACGCAAATCAAGCTCTTCTGGAGTCAGGATTTGGGGGCTTTTCTCACAGCTCCCACTGGCAGCTGGAAAGCAGCTGGAAGGAAGTGCACCCACCTTGCTCCCCAGGGGATGGTTCGCTGGAGCCACTGGCACCGAAACAGGGACCACCAAAGGGGCGGCGGTCATGTTGTCCAAGGACTTCCTGCCTCCCGGGGAACTCTGCCTGTGCCCTTCTGGCCTCAGCACCTGTCTTGGTGGCTTGCAAAACTCCATGCCACACACCTACACACAGAGAAGAGCCAGCCCTTTAAGAGACACAGTACGTAGGGAGCAAGGGGCCCCTCCAGAGCAGCACAGCCCAGACTCCCGGCCCCCAGCCAGGCTCCCTGCAGGAGGACGGCTCCATCCTGAGATGAATGGCAGCTTCGCGCCCCTTCACCTGCGGCTCCTGCTTCCCTCGAGGTGACGGCCACTGGTCGCTGTGAAAACACATGTGGCTGCTCAGCCCTCTCTCTGTATAAAACATCTGGCTGCAATTCTTGCAGACGTAAGTGCTCCTTGGCTCTGCCCAGTCTGTGGGACCACCACTGTGCTGGTTCCTGTGGGGAAGAAAGGGAGAATGGGACTCCGTCCCCAAACACTGATCCTCTGACAGACAGCTTTGGACGAACCCTAAAGAAATGGACATGATGCCCCCGATTCTCCGTGGCCTGGTGCTCACCCCTTCAGGAGTGAAGCATCCAGAGCTCGCTCACCCAGGGCCAGCACATCAAAGCCACCAGAGTTCTCCCGAGGGCCTTCTGAACTTACCAGCCACCCGCCATGTTCTCCTCCTTCATCGGGTGGGGGAGCCGGTAGATATTTCCACCCTGAAGACGAAAATACATCTGAGCCAACATATCAGAAATGAGATGCAAGAGTGAAAACTATAAGACTTGGAAGAAAACACAGGTATAATTCTTGGTGACCCTGGAGTAAGCAGTGGTTTCTTGGATGACTCCAAAACCAAACAAAAGACAGACGTATTGGACTTCATCAAAACTTACAACTTCTGTGCTTCAGAGGACATCATCAAGAAGTGAAAAGACAGAATAAGAGAAAAAAGTTGCAAATCATGTATCTGATAAGGGACTATGTATATTTCTGTATCAGTGATACATAATGAACTCTCACAGCTCAAAACTAAAATCACAACCCAATTTAAAAATGGGCAAAGGGTCTGAATAGACACTTACCCAAAGAGGATATACAAATGGCCATTAAAAGATGCTCAGGATTATTAGCCATCGGGGAAATGCAAATTAAACTATAATGAGATTATCATTTCCCACCCACTAAGGTGAACCAACTGGACAAGAACAAGTGTTGGTGAGGATGCAGAGAAACTGCAGGCCTCATACACTCTGGGTAGGGATATAAAACAGCACAGCTTTTTGGGAAAGTCTGGCACTTCCTCCAATAGAATTACCCTAGAGCCCAGCAATTCCCCTCCAAGGTATTTCCCAAGAGAAATGAAAACATATGTCTAAACAATAATCTGTACACAAATGTTCATAGCACCGTTATCACAATGGCCAAGAAGGGAAAACAACCCAAATATCTATCATCTGATGAATGGATAAATAAAATGTGGTGTTTCCATACAATGCACAAGTTACCAGCGATAAAAAGGAGTGAAGTTCTGACCCGTGCTACAGCACAGAGGAACTCTGAGAACATCAGGTTAAGTGAAAGAAGCAAAAGACACAAAAGGCCACGCAGCGTTAGGATTCCAGTCACATGAAGTGTCCAGAATAGGCAAATCCATGCAGACAGAAAGTAGATGCATGGTTGCCAGGGGCTGGGAGGGATGGAGAGATTGCGGGTGACAACCAACGGTGTGGGGTTTCTTTTTGCGGTGATGAAAGTGTATTGGCAAAGAGTGGCGACGCGAGCACGACCTCGTAAACAAACTAAAAACTACTGGATGGTGCACTTCAAGATGGCCAATTAGATGGCACGTGAATATTAAAGCTGTGGAAAAAAAAAGAGGAGGAGGTAGCTGTGGTGCGACAGGAAGGATGCTGGACCTCGGAACATCACGAAGAGACGTGGCCAAGCTCTCTGCGCCCAGGACCTCGTGGGCACGATGTGGGAGGACCCAAGCTGCTCCAAAAGGGCGGACCAGTGCCAGGCCTGCAGTAGGGGCCAAGTCGGACTTGTGGACCTGTGATTCACAACCAGAATAGACACAGCATTTCACGTACAAATATCAAGGGTAAAGGAGCTCTGCCTTTACATTCTCTGAAGAAGTGAAGGAGGCAAATCCAAAAGGAAGTGAAAGGCAGAAAGAAAGCAAATAGAAAAAGCTTAGTGAAGAAACATGATGCAAAGTGTCTCTGACAACTCTAAAGCCCTGTTCTGTTGTGTGTGTGTGTGTTGCAGGGCGGAGGGTGATGGGAGGAACCATCCCTTCTCTGGAACTTCATTCGCCCCTCTGTAAAGAAACTGCATCTGAGGATTTGCTGAGGTTAAATACAGTGCCTGGACAAGTCAGAAACACGGACACAGGTAAGGACGAGACTCTGCCCCCCGCATGGTCAGGTCCCGTGAGAGGGCCCTGGTACCTGGATCCTGTTGAGTATCATCAGCTTGGACTTGGAGTCCCAGGGGGGATCCGCTGGAGGCCCGGCCAACGACGAGAAGGAGGCCATGGCTACCTGGCTTGGAGAAGCTGCACAGCAAATATCCACTTTCACTTTCTCCTTCCGGAAGTGCTGGACCCCGGAGTTGCCAGAGAAGAGCCTGTAGCCTCCGCCCCAGGAGCAGGCCGGGCCCTCTCCACCTTTTGTGGCCCCGGAAGCCGTGCCATTCTCAGCCTGGGCCTGCTTCCCTGGGAGGTGGGCTCTGGATGGCTCCTCCCCTCCTAACTGGGTCTGATGCAGGCCCCGAGGGAGAAGATGTCCCTAGGTCCAAGGTCCCTTTCGAGGATCGCAACTGCTTGGCCAGAGAGGAGATATCTGGGTTTCCAGGAGGGTCCAGGGACGCCGCCGTGGGGGCAGGTGGAGCAGCAGCCACTTTTGGTCTTCCCTTTGGGTCCTGGCTCACGCTGCTGGGGGAGGGCTCTGTGGGTAAAGCGGGTGTGGATTTTCTCCTGCGGGCTAGGGACCCCTCTGGATCAGGGTTCACGGGGCCAGCATGGAGAGAGTCAACAGTGGGTGCCACAGGTGGGGGTTGCTGTGGCCACGGCCCCTGCAGTGACTTCAGGGCAACTTGCTTGCCGTCGGGTGTGGGAAGCTGGGAGGAGGCGGCGGCCACCTGGGTGTGGGAGAAGATCCGCTGGGACTTGGTGATCATCTGGAACACCTGCATCTGCTCGTGGCTCACCGGAGACTCCTGAGCCTTCAGGACCAGCTGCTGGAAGAGCGGTGTGGCATCCGACGGGAGGCCGCTGGACTTCTGGCCGTCCTGGGGGCCAGGCTCACCAGGGTTCTGCCACGAGAAGGAGTCGCAGTCGCACTTGCTCTTCTTGGAAGCCCAGGAGTCGTCTTCCCCGCTGGTGCTGACATATCTGGGGTCGCCCGAGGCCTCCCCCTGGGCCTTCAGGAGCGTGGGAGGGAAAGACGGCGTGTCCTCCAGACCGGTGCACTGGCTGGGTGAGGGCTCCCCAGCAGGGGAGTCGCTGCTGAGCCCGGGGCCCGGCTCGGAGCCCTCCCGGGACGGCACTGCAGAGGGCTTGTGGACGACAAACATACTGTTTCCTTTGCTCTTAGGGCAGCCCGACAGGTTTCAGAGCCACTGGAAACTGTGGCTTGATGGCTGGGAACTGGCGGGGACAGTCTGGCCATGGAACAGAGGCAGGCAGGCGGGCAGGGAGCGCCCTCGGGCCAGCCCTCCAGGGATGATGGGGGCTGGAGCAGCGGCAGCTCCGGCTCGGCTGGGTCGGGGCCGCTGTTCTCCGCTGCCCGTGAGTGGACGGCTGTGAACACGTCCGTGCCCGGCTCCTTCCGTGGGGGCCGGGGATCCTCGGGAACACCTCAGTGCCCAGGGCTCCTGGGGCCGCCGGGGTGCTGGCTGGGCCGCAGGAGGAGGACCCTGACGAGGGCAGGGAGGAACAGGCCGTGATCCTCCCTTCGCCGCTGTCTGAAGGCCCTCCCAGGGCTGGCCCGGGAGAAGGGATCTTCTGGCAGATGATGCTGCTCACGATACAGCGCAGGAGGTCTCGGTTGGACAAGAGGGAGATGGGGGATGGGGCTTCCGGGGGCACCAGGGACCACAGGCTCGCGGGTGCGGGCTGGCAGGCCACCTCGTGCACACGGGGTGAGTTCCCGCAGGGCTCCTCCTCCGGAGGGGCCTCCTTGAGGATGCACAGGCCGTGCTGGACCTCGTAGTGCTGGCGCACGGAGCGGTAGTCGCTGTAGCTCTTGCTGCAGCCCTGCTCAATGCACACAAAGGGCTTGGACTTCTGGTGGGTGAGCGTGTGCCCAGTCCTGGAATCACATGAGGAGAAAGTTAGTGGGTGTCTCGGCGTGGGTCACTAACTGCAGGAACCCAGGCGTGTCCCAGGGGGCAGCAGCATCGCAACTCAGAAACTGTGCTCAGACCCTAGGAGGAAAGACCCCTGCTACGGCCAAAGCCCTCTGGAAGGGGGAGCTCTTGCCCTCACCCCTAAGCAAACCCCTAATCTGAGATTAAAAACATCAGTGGGAGTCAAGTCAGAGTTCCCCAAAGTGGGTTCCTAAGGAACACCAGGCTCCAGAGTTGCTCCCTGAGGACTTGGGCTCAGCTGGCAAATAAGTCTGGGAAAAACACTCTTTACTTCTTGGAGGTTCCTAGGAGCAAACTGAAAAGCCACAGAGCAGATAAAGAGAGATCTGTTGAACTTTCCATGTCTCTCAAACTTATTTGCCCACAAAACCATGTTTTTAAAATAGACCCTTTTAGCATCCCCGAGAAGCAGAGAACCAGAGTTCTGAGAACAAACTTAAGGAAACGCTAACTTGGGGATGATCCTTCCTTGAACAAAGGAGTCTTTGCCTTCCCACAGGAGTCCTCTAGACAGCGACCTGGGAGCCCCACAGCAACAACAACAAAAAGCCAAATGCGCCTATAATGTCTGCAAATATAAAAGAAGTATGCAAGTATGTAGTATATTTACATCATACGTATACCTGCATTAATATATTATAAATATAAACAAATGGGTAAATCACCCTCTGGGTTCCCAACAATCCTACTCCGGATGGTTCTCATCAATTGGACCCAGTAAATAATGAAACCCTTTCCCAAACGTGGACCCTTGGCCTCCATCTGAGGGAAGCAGCAGAGAGGGCATCCGGAGACCCACTTTCTAGCCCTAACTGTTACCAGCTTGTGACAGGAGTAAATCATTTCCCATCCTTAATGGCGAGAGGGGAGAGGATACAATGAAAGCGGCATTCATCGAAGCCTCAGTAAAGCCTGGGCGAGCTGTAAACATGCAAGGGATCGTCCTCTCCCACTTACGAGTCTCTCAGTTTGAAAGTCTGTCTCTTCTCCCTCGGCAGCAAGAAAAGCTTATCATTTCTAAGACATGAAGAACAAACGGAATTCTGCTCCTCTTACACTGAGCTTGCTTTTTAAAGTCAAATTTTGAAAAAAAATCGAGTTAATAAAAGGGGGAATTCAAACAGGAAAAAAGAGAGTGAACACTGCATTGCCATGTTCTAGAAACAGGCATTTCAGAACCCCTCACGCCCTGGTGTTATCCCAACATATATTCCTCATGGAGTGCATATCTGTTCTGCTCAGACACCTACCAGGGACTCTGAAACTTTCTCTACGCAGTTAGCCCAACTCCCTCCATGACAAAATTGCCTCTGGAGTGTGTTTTTAAAGCACATGGGTCCTGTCTGCAAATCGCAGCGGCGCTCTCCTCACTGGAGTGAATCTGGAGGCTGGGGAGGGCGGGCTGTCCGGGGCAGTGTAGGCCCTGCCCCCCGCCCCCACCAAACACTGGCCGTGGGAGGAGCACAGGTCGCACACACCTGGGACACCCGACGGTGCGGGGCGGTGCAGGTGGATGGGAGGGGATGCAAAAGAACCGGGAACACGCCCAGCCCCCAGCAGCCCCCTGAACAGACATCCCGACCAGACTCCTACATACAGGTGGTCCTGACGCTTAAAGGCCTTGCTGCAGATTTTGCACACGTGTCTCCTCTCCTGGCTGTGCGTCAGGTAGTGCTTGCTGAGAGGACTGGCGCTGCTGAACACCTTCCCGCAGAGGCTGCGGTCCAGGAGTGGGTTCTGAGGGGACCTGTGCTGCCGCTTTCCTCTCCTTGTGCTCCCAGACGTGGCCCTGCCTCCTTCGTTAGCCTCTTTGGGCACCTTGAGCACGCCTAGCCCCAGGTCTAGACAGAGGGAGAAAGCACAGGTTATGACATCCGGGGACATCGGAGCCCGGGCCGAAGCACTCTACCACCCTCAGACCAACTTCAGCAGCTGAGTCCAACTCAGGGAGTTGGCCGAGAACCCCAACTTCAGCAGCTTCACTCGCAGAGAAGACCAGGCTTAGCACCAGGTGAGGGGGAGAAGGGACCCTGGTCAAGCCACACCTCCAGGGCGGCACCCAATCTTGAAGCCACACTTGGGGGTAAGGGAGGGGACAGCAACAGTCTGAGAGCTTCCAGGACAGAGTGACTCGACAGGCAGGACTTCATGACGGTAACATCAACAGCACGCTTGCAAGTACAATCCAGAAATGCACAATGCAAAATCTTAGAAAAGTTTAAGTCCTTTCTCCCAGCCAATTCCACTCTGGTTTTTTAATTAAGGAAATTAAGGCCGATCTGTACAAATTAACGGAGATCTTGCAGTGAACTGCAAGCGAGTTAACTGCAGCATTGTTTTTCCTGGTGAAATGTGAGAAACCACCTAATAACTGACACGAGGGCAGGTGGGTGACTGCATTCTGGTCTCAATGGTCTATGGCGCAGGCATTTCAGATACAACTGTAGGAGAATATCCATTGACGTGAAAGGATGTTCATGCCATACCACTAAGTGCTGTGCCACTAACAAGAGGATTGCTGAAAAACGGAATGATCTAGTCTTTAGAAGGGACAAATAAATTTGAATACAAACAAACAGAATGGGATTGATTGGTAGCATCATGGATCAACTTCATTTTCCTTTTCCTGTCTATCTGAATTTTCCATGTTTATGTACTTCTTGGGTAAATGATAAAAGGTATTTCCACGAATCACCTCATCAGAGGAACAGGTGAAGAGGCTGGGAATGTCCATGTGGGAGAGGGAGATGTCTTCAAGTAGCTGAAGGGCCAGGATGTGGAGGAGGGAGCACACTGCTTCTGTCTTGCTACAAGGGGCAGAGCTAGATTTGATGAATAAAAGGTAAAGAGAGGGACTTCCCTGGTGGCGCAGTGATTAAGAATCCGCCTGCCAATGCAAGGGACATGGGGTCCGGCCCTGGTCCAGGAAGATCCCACATGCTGCGGAGCAGCAAAGCCCATGCGCCACAACTACTGAGCCTGCGCTCTAGAGCCCACGAGCCACAACTACTGAAGCCCACGCACCCAGAGCCCGTGCTCCGCAACAAGAGAAGCCACCTCAATGACAAGCCCGTGAACCACAACGAAAAGTAGCCCCCGCTTGCTGCAACTAGGGAAAGCCCACATGCAGCAACGAAGACCCAATGCAGCCAAAAATAAATAAATAAATTTATATAAAAAAGATGTGTTAAAAAAAAGTATAGGGAAGCTGATTTGAAATCACTAGAGACGTAAGGACAGTGGATACAAGACCTAAGAACTCTGCAGGCTTGCTGCTGTGTTCCTAGCTCCCGGGATTCCCATTCCTATACTCGTAGGCACACAGTAACTGTTGGATGGATGAATCATGGAAGATTTTTCTACCCCTTAAGATGGATTAGACTGCCTCACATGATAGCAAGTTTAAAAACTGCCCTTCATCTAGGATGCAGCAGAGGCTGGACCCAAGAATCCAACAGGTCAGGGCGTGCATACTGCACTAAAGGACCCCAAATGCTAATTCTCTGTGGCTGAGATGTAGCTTGAGAGACACAGCAGAAAGAACCTCGACTCTCATCCCAACTCTGTCTCTGGCCATTTGTCACTTAACCTGTCTGGTCTACACCTTCTTCATATGAAAAGCTGCTGTGTTGAGTGGTCGAATGATTCTAACAGTTTAAATGAGGGAAAACAGGACTCCCATGTGGGAAAGTCCTTGCCTTGATAACTTATTATTTTTTTTGTGTGTGTGGTACGCGGGCCTCTCACTGTTGTGGCCTCTCCCGCCGCGGAGCACAGGCTCCGGACGTGCAGGCCCAGCGGCCATGGCCCACAGGCCCAGCCGCTCCGCGGCATATGGGACCTTCACGGCCCGGGGCACGAACCCGTATCCTGCTGGAAGATCCTAAAAGGAAACAAATCTGGGTCCCCTAAAGGGAGGGGGTCTCTTCAGAAGGAAAGGAGATTTTAGCACCAGGGGCCTAGAAAGCAGAGGGCGAATGCAAGGCCGACATGCAGAAAGTGCGGAGGTCGGGTAGGGCCCGCGGCGCGAGCTGGGGAGCTGTGAGGGGGCAGTTGGGGCCTCGGGGGCGGGGCGGGATAGGAAAGAAAAGTCGGCCCGGGCCTCTAAGGAGAGTCTTCTCCAAGGGGCAAGGGGCTGCGGGGATGCAGAAGGTGCGTGACGCGGTGCGAGGGGCACCCGCCGCGCCTGCTGCGCCCCTCGAAAGGGAGATTGGGCCCCCCTGAAGAAGAAATATAAACGAATTCGATTTTAAAAGGGGAGAGGGGTTGAAGAATGAGGAAGGGGCGGGAAAGGACGGGGTAGGGAGGAAGGAGAGGCGGGCAGGGGCAGCAGCAACCGGGTTTTACCTGACCCTGGGGTCTCGCGGGCCGGGCCTCGTGCCTTGCGGGCCTGCCGGCAGCCGCCGCCTCCCCTGCGCCGCCCGCCGGCCGGCCGGCCGGGCGCGCACGCGCAGCCGGGCCCGCTCCTGGGGCTGTCCGCTCACCCGCAGCGCAGGCGCGCGTGCGTGGCCGCTGGCCGCCTCGCAGCGCCCGAGCTTCCGGCGCGTGGCGCCCGGCCGCGCATGCTCTGAGGCTATTAGGCCGCCGCCGAGGGGCGGGGCCACGCGGGGGGCGGGTCTTGGCGTGGTCAGGTGACCAGTGGCGGGCGGGAAAGGAGGCGGTTGGTCGCCATTTTGGAAGGAGGGCGGTTGAAGGCGGGAGAGTGTGAAGGGGCAGCGGGAAAGGAGCTGCGGGGGGAGGGGCCGGCCCCCCACGACCCACACACCGAGGCCGAGAGTCGGGCAGCTCCGGCCATTGTTCCTTGAGAGCGTCGTTCGGACGCAGCATGGGGAGCTGCGGCTCCCCGCGGGCCGCTCTGAGCTGCAGCCTCCCGCGATGCAGGGGAGGGGGTTGAGAGTAGGGGCCGCCCTCGCATTGTCGTGGGGCCTAGCGAGGCAGTCCCCCGTGCTCCCGAGGGGCCACCGAGGCCTTCCTGGCCGTGGGTTGGGAAGATGTGGGGCTGCAGAAGCACAAAGCGGGACGCGATCTGCTCCGCCTTTCTTTAAGCAAACCCTGAACCACCTGTGGGTCCGGCTATGTCCTGAGCTGTGCCGCCGGACAGAAGGAAACCGGGAAGAGCAATGGCCCGGGGTGGAAGGTGGGGGCGTGCTGATCGGCCAAGAAGTCTGAACCGTGGAACGACTTAGAAGGGGAGTTCATTCCTTAGAAATTGCGCACTGAAAACCTATGGGGACAGCAGATTTGTGGTTGCCTGGGGGCGGGAATGGGTATCGACTAGTAAACAAACTCGAGGGGATCTGATTGGGGTGATGGACATATTCTGAAAGTGGGTTGTAGCAATGGCCGCACAACGTGGTGACTTTACTAAAAATCCTTGTATTTTACACTTCAAATGGGTGACTTTCATGTAACTTCTATCCCAATAAAGTTTTGATGTTTTAAAAAATTGATCCCTGGGGTAGGTAGAGCAGAGAGGAGAGGAAAAGGACTGGCATTCCACTTTTGGATTCCTTCATTCAACAAATATTGTTTATGGAGTTTCCGTTTTGTTCTGAAATACCGCAGTATACGAGTCAAACATCCCTGCTCTGGTTTATGTTCTAGAGCAACGCTGTCTGGTAGAAATAGAATACAAGCCCCAAGTGCCAGTCACTTGGAAAAGTTTTACATTTCCTGGTAGGCATATTTTTTAAAGGTTAAAAAAAAAGTGAAATTAACTTTAATAATACAATTTAACCCTAAATGTTATTTCAACAGGTAATCAATACAAAAATTTTTAATGAGATAATTTACTTTGGGGGCGACTTTACAATCTGGTGCATATTTTACATTCACAGGACATCTCAGTTCAGACCAGCCACATTTCAAAGGCTCCATAGCCCAATGCAGCTAACGGCTTTGGTACTGAAGAGCAAGCATACCTTTAGTGGGGGACAGGCAAATACATTTAGAATGCAATGTGCTTATCCTTTTTGAAAAATGTAAGGAAAGAAGGTAGAGACTGTCCGAGGATTCTATTTTATATAGGTCAATAAACGCCTCTCTGGCAAAGTTACACTGAGCAGAGACTGGAAAGCCATGAGGAAGGGAGCTATAAAAATATCTGGGGGAGGAGCAAGTGCAAAGGCCCTGAGGCAGGAAGAGGTGGGATCCATTTGAACAGCAGTGACCAGCGTGGTTAGAACGATGTGAGTAAAGGAAAGCGTAAACTAGGGGCATATTATGTAGGGCCTTGCAGGTTATGCAAAGACAGGGATTAAAAACCTGCCTTCGTTTTAGGAGGGATTCTTCATTTATATAGCAAACACTAAAAAATACTGAGTTTCAGCAGTGTGATCTCTTGGTGGAAGAAATGAGGACCCTGGCCAATGGGTAGATGCGAGTTTAAAGAACAGGACTTAAGCTCCTGAAGGAAACTGACATTTTCCTGTCCTTTGACAAACATTGATCACTTTATGGACAGAGACAAGATCCTTGCAACACATAACACAAAGAAGTAGCATTCAGAAATTGTTTTAGAAGACTACAAGTTAATGCGACAGCCCAATGAACAAATAAAAGATATGAAGAGGCACTTCCTACAAGAGGAAACATAGGAAAGGGGGCCTAATTGTAGCAAGATTTTAATGCAAATTAAAACCACAGATATTAGGTCACACCCACCAGTTTGGCACATTTTTACATTTTTTCTATCACGCAGAGCAAGGGGAACTCACAGTACTGGTCATGGGTAAACTTGGTACAATCACAGTGGAGTACAAATTGAAGATATTGAATAAAATAAAAGATGTGATGTGTCCCATGCCCCAGCAATCCAGGGATTGACGGTAGAGAAACTTGCTCATATGCACTAGGAGATGTGCACAAGAATAGTAGTCATAAGCAGCAAGGTTTGTAATAAAAACAAACAAAAAAACCAACTTGGATTGGACGATTCTGGAACAGAAAAAGGACATTAGTGGAAAAACTAGTGAAATCTTAAAGACTGAAATTCAATGCAGGGGACACGGGTTTGAGCCCTGGTCTGGGAGGATCCCACATGCTGCGGAGCAACTAAGCCCGTGTGCCACAACTACTGAGCCTGTGCTCTAGAGCCCGCGAGCCACAACTACTGAGCCCACGTGCCACAACTACTGAAGCCCACGCACCTAGAGACTGGGCTCTGCAACAAGAGAAGCCACCGAAATGAGAAGCCTGCGCGCCGCAACCAAGAGTAGCCCCCGCTCGCTACAGCTAGAGAAAAGTCCGCGTGCAGCGACGAAGACTCAACGCAGGCAAACAAGAAAAAAAAAATTAAATTATTGATGAAAGTTAAACTAAAATTCGGTAGTCACATTAAACTTAAATGTTAGTGATTAGATTATATACTTTTTTACTAAATTTTGATTAAAATGTAGTAAATAAAAGTAAACAGTGAATTAAAATTAAATTTTAAATTATAAAATTACATTTTCCGTAGATGATGTTTTACAATTTTAATTCTACAATGAAAGGAATTCATGCAACATGTGTGTGGAGGTACCAAACGCAGGGCCTGGTGCATGGGAGATGCTCTGATGGGTGAGTTTCGAGGTAGGACGTGAGCTCAGGCTTAGAAGCTGGGGATGCTAACCTCTTGCCAGAGACCACACGCCATGGTGGAAGGAGCATGAGCTCTGAATCAAATATTTATCAGAAGCAGCAGCATCCCTGCCATGTGCCAGGCACTGTTTGAAGCCCTTTACGTATATTAACTCACTTGAATCCTTATAAGCACCCTATGAGGCAGATAGTATTCTTATCCCCGTTTTCCAGATGAGTAAACTGAGGCACAGAGACACTCATCGAATCAATGGAGGAGTCAGGATCCAAAGACCTGGATTTGAACCCAGCCTAACCCACAAGCTATATGGCCTCAGTCGAACCTCAGTTTCTGCCCCACAGATTGAGGACAGCGACCCACTGTGTTGGAGGTCACAAAGAGAAAATGGGAGTACTTGGAAGAAAGCCCTCACTGAATCCTAACATATGCTGAACATATGTGAATGATTAAAGAGCCAGGAGGGAGGCTGGCAGTCCTGGCAGGGAAGAAGGCAGGAGCAAAGGTACTGAGGCCTCACCTTGAAGGCCGGGCCAGTATGGCTGTGTGGAAGTTGCTACAGGAGATGGGGAGTGAGGTGTGTTTGTGCCTGAATCCTGGATGCCTCCTGGAGCAGCCTTTTTCCTTCTGGTGCTTAGTGAGTGTGCCACTTGGTGGCCACAGGGCAGGGCACTCTTCTGGTAATGCTGGTTCCCATGGGTGGGGGCAGTGTGACTCTGAGGGGGGTCAGCTCCTTGGGTCAGGGCCTCCCACCCTGAAGACATGTCCCATTATCTCCGGTGGAGTCTCAGAATTCCCCCGAAACCCCCAGAGAAAACTCACCTCAATTTAGGAAAGCGAAATAGGTTGTAGAACTGGAAAGGACCAGAGATGTCATCTGGTCCAACCCTTTCAATATACGCAGATCAGGAGACTGAGGCCCAGAGAGGGCAAGGGACTTGCCTAAAGTTACACAGCAAGTCAGTGGCAGAAACAGGGCCAGATGCAGCTATCTTGACTCCTGGACCTGTGCTTTTTCCTCTCCCCCAGGTTTGTGTATGGGAGTATCTGGGTATTCACATGAATTGAACAGATGGGAGCAGGGGAGGGGAGCTGCCAGCCATATTGCACTAAAGGAGAATTGGGTGGTGCTTGCCTTGACAGTAAACAACAACCGCCATGCTATTAAATTATTTTTAAGTTTGACATTCAGCCATTTTACTGAATAAATGATTCAACCAAGTATTTCCTAAGTCTCTACTATATCTCCAGTAAGCTAAGCACCAAAGGAGATTATAGGCAAAGACCCAAGAAATTGTCCCACCTTGTTAGGCCTTAATGTTTTTGTCCCCCCCTAAATTCATATGCTGAAACCTAACTCCCAATGTGATGGTATTAGGAGGTGGGCCTTTGAGATATGATTAGATCATGGGGGTAGAGCCCTCATGAATGGGATTAGTGCCCTTTTAATTTATTTTTTATTAAAATTTTTTTATTGAAGTATAGTTGATTTACAATGTTGTGTTAGTTTCAGGTGTACAACAAAATGATTCAGATATATATATATACATATATATATATATATATATATATATATATATATATATGTATATATATATATATATAAAATGTTCTTCTTCAGATTCTTTTCCCTTGTAGGTTATTACAAAATATTGAGTATAGCTCCCTGTGCTATACAGTAGGTCCTTGTTCATTATCTATTTTATATATAGTAGTGTGTACGTGTTAATCCCAAACTCCTGATTTATCCCTCTCCTTTCCCCTTTGGTAACCATAAGTTTGTTTTCTATGTCTGTGGGTCTCTTTCTGTTTTGTATGTAAGTTCATTTGTATCTTTTTATTGACTCCACATATAAGCAATATCGTATATTTGTCTTTCTCTGTCTGGCTTACTTCACTTAGTATGATAATCTCTAGGCTCATCCATGTTTGGACGCGATTAGATCATGGGGGTGGAGCCCTCATGAATGGGATTAGTACCGTTTTAAAAGAGACCCTAGAGAGCTCCCTCACCCCTTCTGCCATGCGATGTTATAGCAAAAAAAAAAAAAAAAAACCCAGCTGTCCATGAGGAAGCAATATCACCAGACATTGAATCTGCCGGCACCATGATCTTGGACTTTCCAGCCTCTAGAACTATGAGAAATACATGTTTATTGTTTATAAGCCACCAGTTTGTAGTATATTTGCTATAGCAGCCTGAATGGACTAAGACACACCCTTTCCAGCTTCACAATTGTTGTCAGATAAGGTTGGAGAAGTAAAAAGAGCCACATAAAATAATAAAGAACAATGATCAAGGTTAGGATTGGCCATGATTAAAAATAACACTAGGCAAGTCTTTGCTGTACTCTGCCACACCTCCATCATCTTATAAGTGCATTTGCCCTTCAGTATCTTCTAGATGGACACCATCTCTTTTTATCTTTGAGTCTCCTGCAGTCAAACATTTACCAAATATTGAACACCTGCTCTGTGCCAGAATACCGCAGTAAACAATCAGAAAATCTCCCTGGTCTCATGGAATTTATGTTCTTGTGCAGAAGACAAGCAATAAACAAGGAAAGAGATAACAAGTTAACTCCAAAATGAGGTGAGAGCTATGAAAGAAATGAACACGACAGTGTGATAGAGAGGGTCTGGGTACTTTAGAACCTGGCTGTTCAAAGCACGGTACCCAGACCAGCAGCATCAACAGCTTGTTAGAAATGCAGAAGCTCAGGCCCTATCCCAGACCTCCTAAGGCAGGAATTGTTGCATTTTAGCAACATTCCCATGGGATTCATGTGTACCTTGAATTTTGAAAAGAACTGCCTTAGACGCATGATCCACGAAGACTTTTCAGAGGAGGTGGCATTTGAATGGAGACCTGAAGGTTAAGAGTCAGGCTGTCAAGCAGAGGTCTGGAGCAAGAATTCCAGGCAAAGGGAACTTCAAGTACAAAGGTCATTATACCAAGTAGAGGTCTGAGGAGCTCAAAGAGGACCCGTGTGGCTATGGCAAGCAAGTTGAGGATACTGATGTGGTTAAAGAAGTGGCTGAGGACCAACCAGAGCCTGGTGGGCCCTGGGAAGGAGTTTGGATAGCATGTGAAATCAACAGAATCCACTGAAGAGCTATATGCGAAGAGAGACACAATCTGATGGGCATTTACAAAAATGTCCCTCTGGGCCTAAGGGACTTCATACTGTGGCAACTTAGCTAAGCTGGAACCACATTTCTCAGAATTCCCTTCCATATATGGTCTGGGTTAGGCTTGGCCAGAGGAGAAATCCACACAACATTAAGATTCATTCAGTGATTTTTTATTTTTATTTTTTTTCGGTACGCGGGCCTCTCACTGTTGTGGCCTCTCCCGTTGCGGAGCACAGGCTCCGGATGCGCAGGCTCAACGGCCATGGCTCACGGGCCCAGCTGCTCCGCGGCATGTGGGATCTTCCCGGACTGGGGCACGAACCCGTGTCCCCTGCATCGGCAGGCGGACGCTCAACCACTGCGCCACCAGGGAAGCCCCTCATTCAGTGACTTTTATCTAATGTTAATCCATGTTCAGATTTCCCAATCATCGTCCAAATATCTCACCTTAATAATATTAAGATGAATAATATTCCACGTGACAATTAGAGCTGTCCTAAATTTGATCATACATAATTGCAAAAAAAAAAATTTGTTAGGGGTGGCAAACAGCATCTTCCAATGGTTTCTCCCCTTGGAGTGACCAGATTTTACACAACCAGCCCTAAACGGAATGGTGTGATGGGAAATGCACATCTCATGCCTGGAGATTGTGAATGAATTGACAAGCCCATGACAAGGGCATGGTTTGGTTTGAAAGCTTCCCCAGGTGGTCCCAGCGTGCATCCTGGTTTGGGAATCACTGCTGTGGCTGCAAGAAAACCTGCCTGTCTCAGAAGTCAAATCCTCACCATGCTCTCCCTGGCATGTTGGTGGATAAAGCTGCCCCTGGGGTCCTCTCTGCCTCCCACCACTGCCTGACCTGCATGCAGACCACCTGCTTTTCTCAACAGGTCATGACAGTGCTTCTGATACTGGGATCAGGAAGGTTATCTGGTCACCGAAACTTTGGAAGGCGTGAGAATGTTTAGGAAGCCCAGGCAGAAAAGGAGAGTCAAGGGGTCGGGGGGGGGGGGATGAGGGTGGGGTGCCCGGATTTGCACTCGGAAAAGTGCAGGCATTTGAGGAGAAGTCAATCAGTGAGGACACTGAAAAAGAAGAACCAGAGAAGTGGAAGGAAAACCATGAAAAATTAAGCCCTGATGAAGCGAAGGAAAAAGATGCTCTCCAGAAGGAATGAGGGGTCCACCCTGGCCACCGGTTTCTGCTCTCCACCCTGCTTTCCTTTCCTCACATTCATCCCTTGAGTCACTTCCTTCAAGCATCCTCAAAGCCCATGCCCCTCACAATCTGCAGTAGGCACGTTGCCAAACTCTGCCATCTGCCCCCCAAGCCAGCTGAACACAGCGAAAGGAAACCACCCAGCCAGCCTGGCATGTTTTACCTGAATCACAGAAATCACAGACCTCAAGGGGGCACAGGGCACTCTCTCTGTGTCTCTGGGGAGCTTGCTTTCACTCCATCACAATAGGACTGTTTCCTTCCAGGCCTCCCACCCACCCACCCCTGCCATCCAGCTGATGGCCATGTCCCGTGCTTCTCTGTGCAAACTGAACCTGACAGTAGGGAACCCCCTCATTGCCTAGACCGAGAGCCCAAGCCCCCTCATTTTCCCGTTGGTTACCAGTCCCGCAACCCTTGGGTTCCATCCTGTTTCTCAAGGACTGAGGTTATTTCCTTTCTTCTTTCCCTTCTTTCCTTCCTTCCCCATTTCCTCTTCTGCTGCTGCTTCTACTTCTCCTCCTTCTAACTCTCCTCCTCCTCCCCGCTTCCTGTACAATCTGGCCCCATGCCAGCTGCTGCAATCCTTTCTAAAAGGCAGATGGGGACCCTCCACCTCTTGGCGGGAAGAAGAGTCACAGTACTGCGGACAGATTTAGCTGCTACTGTCTTGTCTAAATGTGTTTAGGTGGTGACTGTTAGCTCCCTCCGTAGTAAAGGAATCTCTTCTCCTTGGTGAACAGCAATCTGAGACGTGATGCTTTGAGACCGTGTGAGCATCCTGCACCCCACCAACCTTTCCCCAGGGATGTTGGCATGTCATTCTGCCTTTCGCCTGGAACAATGTTTCCCAGCAGTTGACCACGTCAGAAATGATAGCAGCCTGAAGTCAAGTAGTCAGAATGGAGATGGACAGAGATGATGACTCTCGGTTTAATTGCAATGAAATCAATCCCTCACTGTGTAACTAATGACTAAGTATGCATCTCTTTTGCTCATTCCATGAGGATGGGGGCCATGCAGGTCATGGTCACTGTGTCTCCAATACCTAAGAGGACCTTCCAGTAACAATAATATAAAAGCACCAGGTAGTGTTCTAGCACTTCACATCCACTCCCTCTTTGAGCAAGGAGGGTTGCTGCTATGCCCATTGTACAGATGAGGAAACTGAGGCACAGAGAGGAGACTAATTTGCTCAAGGCACAGAGCCAGTAGGTGGTGGAGCTGGGATATGAACCTGGAAGCCTCATTCCAGAGCCTGCACTCTTCGATATCATACTCTCTGGCTTCAGAATGAAGCTGCAGGGCTTCCCTGGTGGCGCAGTGGTTAAGAATCTGCCTGCCAATGCAGAGGACATGGGTTCGAGCCCTGGTCTGGGAAGATCCCACATACCACAGGTCAACTAAGCCCGTGCGCCACAACTGTGGGGCCTGCGCTCTAGAGCCCACGAGCCACAACTACTGAAGACCACGTGCTTAGAGCCTGTGCTCTGCAACAAGAGAAGCCACCACAGGGAGAAGCCTGTTCACCACAACGAGGAGTAGCCCCTGCTTGCTGCAACTAGAGAAAGCCTGCGCACAGCAACAAAGACCCAATGCAACCAAAAAAATAGAAATAAAATAAATAAATTCAAAAAGAAAGAAAGAGGGCTTCCCTGGTGGCGCAGTGGTTGAGAGTCTGCCTGCCGATGCAGGGGATACGGGTTTGTGCCCCGGTCTGGGAAGATCCCACATGCCGTGGAGAGGCTGGGCCCGTGAGCCATGGCCGCTGGGCCTGTGCGTCCGGAGCCTGTGCTCCGCAATGGGGGAGGCCACAACAGTGAGAGGCCCGCGTACAGCAAAAAAAAAAAAAAAAAAAGAAAAAAGAAAGAAAGAAAGAAAGAAGCTGCAGTGCCACTATGGAAAACAGTATGGAGGTTCCTCAGAAAACTAAAAATAGAATTGCCATATGTTCCTGCAATCTCTTTCCTAGGCATATATTTGGAGAAAACCATAATCGAGAAGATACATGCACCCCAGTGTTCATAGCAGCACTATTTATAATAGCCAAGACATGGAAGCAACCTAAATATCCATCGACAGATGAATGGATAAAGAAGAGGTGGTATCAATACATATACACGATGGAATACTACTCAGCCATAAAAAGAATGAAATAATGCCATTTGCAGCAACATGGATGGACCTAAAAGTGATCATACCAAATGAAGTCAGACAGAGAAAGGCAAATACCATAAGATATCACTTATGTGTGGAATCTAAAATATGACACAAATGAACCTATCAACAAAACAGAAACAGATGCACAGACATAGAGAACAGACTTGTGGTCACCAAAGGGGAGGGGGAGTGGGGGACGGAAGGATTGGGAGTTTGGAATTAGCAGATGCAAACTATTATATAGGGGATGGATAAACAACAAGGCCCTACTGTAGAGCACAGGGAGCTATAGTCAAAACCCTGTGATAAACCATGAGAGTTTATCACAAAAGAATGTGCAAAAGAATGTATATATGACTGAATCACTTTGCTGTACAGCAGAAATTAACACAACATTGTAAATCAACTATACTTCAATAAAAAATAAATCCTTTGAGACTATAATAATAAAGATATTCTCCTTAAACAAAACAAAGCAAATAACAGAAGAAACTGCAGTAAAAATTTATTGAATGAGTTAACGCTGCAGGGTGTGGAGAGGATGGGGGGTGGGGAGTTTGGGAAATGTGTTCCAGGTCATTTCAGCTCCCTCTACTTCAAATCCTTTAAAGGGGGACTTTTGTCTCGTTTGCTGGGTTTTTTTTCAATGATGGGAAACGTCCAGCCTTCACAGAATGCGTTTTCTGAGCACGAGTAGCACTGGGCCAGCCTGGCAGATGGGTCCCTGCTCTGCCATGCCAGGTCCTTTAGGGCACAAGGCTCCAAGATTCCAAAGTGCAGCTCCTTCCATGAAGAAAAAATTCAAGTGTGTCCTATGTCTGAGGCCACCCAGGATATTCATTTTCCTAACAGAAAACTCCAGATTCACAGATACTGTCCCTTTCTTACCAAAGTCGTTGAAGTTTCCCTGTGTGGGGTCCAGAAAAGAGGAAAAGGTGTAACAAAGGCAATTTGGCCAAAGCCATCTTTGCGCAGGTGACGTAGGTGGCTGAGGAGGAAGTGTGCTTCTCTCCCTTCCACTAGTACCTCTCACCTTATTTCCTGAGATTCAGCAAGATCATCAACTGCTCTGAAATCAAGACCATTGTTCCTTGATTGCAATGATAATCATAGCTCTCACCAAAACATGGTCCAAGTTTCAAAGCTGTTGTTCTTTGTCCCTGCCATTCTCTCTTGAAATGTTAATTCAGCATCCCTGGAAGGGACATATTTTGTAGTATTAGCAGCAAGCTACAAGCTGAATATCAGAATAAGAGTTTCAAGAGGAAGTTGTTGAGGGAAAGGTGAGAGATAATTTTGGATTTCTTTTGTCATTCAATAAATACTAAAATACTGGGTGTTGGGGATGCCCACACGTTCATCCTAGCGCTTAGCCTCTCCTTTGTATCAGTTAGCTACAGCTGTGTAAGAAACCATCTTGAAATTTAGTAGCTTAACACAACAACTTTTTCTTTTTCTCTCACGTGTATTTGGGTCGTCTAGACAGTTCTGCTAATCTGGGCCAGGCTTGGCTGACCTTGGCTGGTTTCACTCGTGAACCTGCCATCATCCTCTGGCAGGTTAACTAGAGGCTGGCTGGTTTCGAATTACTTCAGCTGGGATGACTCAGTTCTTCTTTACCTCTCCCCCACATCCCTCCAGCAAGCTAGCCCAGGCATGTTCTCATGGCAAAGGTGGAGAAGAAGAGAGAGAAGAGAAATACTCTGAGCCTCTTAAGGCTTAGCCTTGGAATTTGTGCACTCCTGCTATATTCTACCGGCTAAAGCAAGTTGTAAATTTCAGTTCAGGGGATGGGAAAAGAGACTCCATCTCTCTTTTTTTTAATTTTTAAAAAATATTTATTTATTTATTTTGGCCCTGCTGGGTCTTAATTGCGGCATGCAGGATCTTCGCTGCAGCACGCGGGATCTTTAGTTGCGGCATGCATTTGGGATCTAGTTCCCCCATCAGGGATCGGACCTGGGCTCCCTGCATTGGGAGCATGAAGTCCTGCCCACTGGACCACAAGGGGAGTCCCAAGAGACTCCATGTCTTGATGGGAGGAGCTGCGAAAGCACACTGCAAAGCGCCCGGATAAAGGGAGGGGTGGAGAAGGGCAGCCTCAAGGCAGGGAAGAGTGGTCCTTCTTATTTCTGCTTCTCCCATGAGCCAATGAAAGTCTGATTCCCATCGTCCACAGTTGCCTCATCTGCCCCACAGTCCTGTTATCTGACTTTAACCTTCACTTCTTTCTGTGAGTCCCTTAGGTCTCTTTTGGGGCAGCTCTATCCCATTCCTTACTCTCCAAGCCCCCAACCCCACCTCCACCCATCATTGGAGGCTGATGAATCCCCCTCCTACTTCAGGATAAGGCCGATTCCAGCTTCCCTGCCTTTTGTTTATTTCTTCCATCTCCTGTGGGAGGTGTTTGTTCTTGAATGCTCGTGAGGGAGGGGTTCAAACTGGACTCCTCCCACTTTCTCAGATCCCCCCCCCACAGCCCCAAGTTAGTCACCCTTCTACCTCCCTGTGGGTCAGTCCTCTTGTTTCCATCCCCACGTTTCCATCCCGGTCCAGGCCCCACCATTATCTCTTGCCCTAGACTAACATCACTGTTGCGGCCTCCCCCGTTGCGGAGCACAGGCTCCGGATGCGCAGGCTCAGCGGCCATGGCTCAAGGGCCCAGCCGCTCTGCGGCACGTGGGATCTTCCCGGACCCGGGCATGAACCCGTGTCCCCTGCATCGGCAGGCGGACTTGCAACCACTGCGCCACCAGGGAAGCCCCGTGTCTGGTTTTTAATCCTGGTTCTGCTGTTGATCTGCTGGGTGACCTCAGGGACCTGACTTTGCCTCTCTGTGCTTCAGTTTCCTCCTGCTGGAGACTGAATGTTTATTTCCCCCCCAGCCCTCAAACTCTATATGTTGAAACCTAATCCCCAATGTGATGGTATTTGTAGATGGGGCCTTTAGGAGGTGATTAGGTCATGAGGGTGGAATTCTCATGTATGAGATTAGTTCCCTTAGAAAAGAGACCCCAGAGAGCTCCCTCACCCTTTCTGCCACGCGAGGACGTGCAAGAAGGTGGCTGTCTGTGAACCAGGAAGCACCTTGATCTTGGACTTCCCAGCCTCTAGGACAGTAAGAAATAAATTTCTGTTGTTTACAAGCCACCCAGTCTATGGTATTGTGTTCCAGCAGCCTGAACAGACTAAAATACCTCTTCTATAAGACACCTCACTTCTACAGATTAGTGATGATAATAGTATCTGCTTATAAGGTTGTTTGCTGTAAGGATCCGAAAAGCAACCTCATCTGAAGACCTGAAGCACTTGGGACTCTTCTGGTCCTGGAAATTGACAGGGATAAATGGCGATGATAGGATGGGGGTGGGGGGATTAATTCCATCCGATGTACTAGGTCTGTGCTCAGTATGTCACTGGTCCTCCCAGTGAGCCTAGGGGTCAGTTCCATTTTCCCGATGAGACAACTGAGGCGCAGAGAGCCTCAAGGTCACGGTTCCCCAAGGTCACGGTTACTGAATAACTGGGCCACGATTTGAACTGAGATCCATCTGATTCCTAAGTTTCTCTTTCTGACTGTGAGCACTGGCTTCTCCCTTGTCTCCCCGCTTCCCCTCTGACCCCCCAGTCTCTGCTCCCCAGTCCGCCAAAGGGAGGCAAAGAAGGGGTCAAGCTAATCAAGTCTCCCCCTTCCTAAGATTTTTCAGCAACATGACTCAGTCCAATGCATGATCCAAGATTGGATCCTATACTGGCGAAAACATGGCTATAAAGGACATTACTGAAGGGAAGCGAGAGATTTGAATTTGTGGATTAAACAACAGTATTACTGTATCAGTGTTACAGTTCCTGATTTTGATAACTGTCCTGGGGTTTTTGAAGAGAATGTCTTTGTTCTGTAGCTCCATGCTGAAGTATTTATAGGGATCAAGGGACAGGATGTCTGCCGCTGCCTCTCAAATGTTCCGAAAAGAGTGAGATAAAACACATGTGGTTAAGTATTATTGACTGATGAACCTAGGAGGATGGGGTTCTTTTTACTCTTCTTGTTTGAGAAGAGTAAACTGTCAAAGAGTTCTGTAGTTTGATCTTATTTCAGGTGAAAAACAAATCAGCAAAAACACACTCTTCATTCTGCTCCTCAGTAGGTACCCATGAGAAAGGAAAATCTATGTCCGCACAGACACTTGTACCCGAAGGTTCAAAGCAGCATTATTCACAGCAACCAAAAAGCAGAAACAACCCAAATGTCTATCAACTGATGACTGGATAAACCAAATGTGGTGTATCCCAACAGTAGAAATATTGTTTTATTGAAGTATAGTTGATTTACAATGTTGTGTCAGTTCCAGGTGCACAGCAAAGTGATTCAGTTTTATATATATCCTTTTCCACCATAGGTTATTACAAGATATTGAATATAGTTCCCTGTGCTATACAGTAGGACCTTGTTGTTTATCTATTTTATGTTTAAAATTTTTTTATTGCCGTATAGTTGATTTACAATGTTATGTTACTTTCTGCTGTACAGCAAAGTGAACCAGTTATACATATACATATACCACTCTTTTTAAGATTCTTTTCCCATATAGGTCATTACAGAGTATTGAGTAGAGTTCCCTGTGCTATACAGTAGGCCTTTATTAGTTATCTATTTTATATATAGTAGTGTGTATATATCAATCCCAATCTCCCGTTTTATACCTCCCCCCTTGTAACCATAAGATTGTTTTCTACATCTGCGACCCTATTTGTGTTTTGTGAATAAGTTCACTTGTACCATTTTTTTAGATTCCACGTATAAGCAATATCATACGATATTTGTCCTTCTCTGTCTGACTTACTTCACTCAGTATGACAATCTCTAGGTCCATCCACGTTGCTGCAAATGGCATTATTTCATTCTTTTTTATGGCTGAGTAATATTCCATTGTATATATGTACCACATCTTCTTTATTCATTCCTCTGTTAATGGACATTTAGGTTGCTTCCATGTCCTGGCTATTGTAAACAGCACTGCAATGAACATTGGGGTGTATGTATCTTTTCGAATTACAGTTTTCTCTGGATATATGCCCAGGAGTGGGATTGCTGGATCATATGGTAGCTCTATTTTTAGTTTTTTATGCAACTGCCATACTGTTCTCCATAGTGCTTGTCCCAATTTACATTTCCACCAAGAGTGTAGAAGGATTCCCTTTTCTCCACACCCTCTCCAGCACTTATTATTTGTAGACTTTTTAATGTCAGCCATTCTGACCAGTGTGAAGTGACACCTCATCGTAGTTGTTTTTTTTTTTTTGGCTGCACCATGTGGCATGTGGGATCTTAGTTCCCCAACCAGGGGTCGAACCTACGCCCCCTGCATTGGAAGTGTGGAATCTTAACCACTGGACTGCCAGGAAAGTCCCCTACCTCACTGTAGTTTTGATTTGTATTTCACTAATAATGAGCAATGTTGAGCATCATTTCATGTGCCTATTGGCCATATGTATGTCTTCTTTGGAGAAATGTCTATTTAGGCCTTCTGTCCATTTTTTGATTGGGTTGTTTGTTTTTTTTTTTATCAAGTTGTATGAGCTATTTGTATATTTTGGAAATTAAGCCCTTGTCAGTTGCATCATTTACAAATATTTTCTCCCAATCCATAGGTTGTCTTTTTGTTTTGCTTATGGTTTCCTTTGTTGTGCAAAAGCTCATAAGTTTCATTAGGTTCCATTTGTTTATTTTTGCTTTTATCTCTATTGCCTTGGGAGACCCAACAGGGGAATATTATTCAGCCATAAAAAGGAATGAAGTTCTGATTCATGCTACAGCATGGGTGAACTTTGAAAACATTGTGCTGGGAATTCCCTGGCAGTCCAAAAGTTAGGACTCTGCGCTTTCACTGCCAAGGGCCTGGGATCAATCCCTGGTTGGGGAACTAAGATCCCACAAGCCGTGAGGGGTGGTCAAAAAGAAAACATCATGCTAAGTGAAAGAAGCCAGACACAGAGGCCATATATTGTAGGATTCCATTTATATGAAACGTCTGGAATAGACAAATCCATAGAGATAGAAAGCAGATTCGTGGTTGCCTAGGGTTGGTGGGGAGGGGGACATAGGAAGGACTGCTAATGGTACAGGATTTCTTCTTGGGGTGATGAAAATGTTCTGGAACTAGATAGTGGTGATGGTTGCACAGCCTTGTGAATATACAATAAACCATGGAATGGTCCACTTTACATGAATAAGTTTTATGGTATGTGAATTGCATAGCAGTTAAAAGTAATAACGACAGTGACAACAAACCCTTCAATGACTGTATGGCTTTTGGGATCAAACCCCAAATCCCCGGTGTAAGGTCACCCAGTGCCTAAGCCTCTCTCAGCCAAGCTCTCAAGACTCCAGCAGCCCAACCTGCCTTCTTTCCCTGCCGCTGCCACCTCTGGGGCTTTGCACCTGCCCTTCCCCTCCAACCTTGTCTGACTAACTCTATTTATCTTGCAAGTCTTAGCTTACAACTGACTTCCTTCACGATGTTGTCCCTTAATCCCCAGAGTCTAAGTCACCGGGTTCCCAACGTAGCATTTGGGATGATTTCCAGGTGACTTTTTTTTTTTTTTTTTTTTTTTTGCTGTACATGGGCCTCTCACTGTTGTGGCCTCTCCCGTTGCGGAGCACAGGCTCCGGACGTGCAGGCTCAGCGGCCATGGCTCATGGGCCCAGCCGCTCCGTGGCATGTGGGATCTTCCCAGAACGGGGCACGAACCCATGTCCCCTGCATCGGCAGGCAGACTCTCAACCACTGTGCCACCAGGGAAGCCCTCCAGGTGACATTTTAATTGTTATGCATTTATTTTAAAGCACGTTGGGGAAAAAAGGAACTGGCCCTTCACACCTGTGACTTCATGACTATTGTTCCCTGGGATCAGCCTAAGGTAGCCCCAGGGGAACCCATCAAAGGAAGAAAAAAAGTTGGTTGAAGGAACAAATTTTATTTTATTTTATTGAAGTATAGTTGATTTACAATGTTGTGTTGATTTCTACTGTACAGCAAAGTGATTTGGTGATACATATATATTTTTTCATATTCTTTTCCATTATGGTTTATCACAGGATACTGAATATAGTTCCCTGTGCTATACAGGAGGACCTTGTTGTTTATGAGAGAACACATTTTCAAGGTACAGACAATAGAGGCAGTACTCGGCAAAAGTTGTGAAATAGACCTTTAGGAATAATAGAAGTTGGGAAACCCCGGGGGGCTGAGTTAACTCCACCTGACCTCCCATAGCAGCCGTCAGGCTAATATCTGTCACACCGCGAAATGATTTGTTTTATGTCTGTCTCCCGCACTGGGGTGCGAGTCCCATGAAGGCAGGGCTGGGCCTGGCTCTTCCCCGCTGTTTCCCCAGCACTGCCCACGCAGGGTGGGGCATGGAGCAGGTGCTCAGACAGGGTGTGTTGAATAAACTGAGGCCAAGCTGTTCCGGACTGTGGACTACCCCCAAGGGCACTAGGGAGCCTTAGGAGGGTTTCAATCAGGGGAGTGTCAAGGTTCATCTGTGCTTTACAAATTCCAGGCCCCCTTTCTACTTTGCACCCGGAAAATCCACATTCCTCCCCGTCTGACCTTTCCTATCAGACTCCTCTTTACCCTTCTCCTCCTCCAGGAAGCCTTCCTGAACTGCAGGCTGGGTCAGGTGCCTGCTCTGGGCTTCCACAATCCCCCACCTTCCCCCATCACAGCCCTGTCTACCCTGGGGGTGGGTCTGTATCCTCCAGAGACTTGTGAGATCTCCACAAGTTCTGCCCTAGGCTCTCAGGAACCACTCCAGAGCAGGTGCATTGACTGGACCCCTCTCCACTGCCATGTCCCCAGATCTCCCTCCATTATTTTCCTCCACCAGTCCCTCCCTAGCTGTATTTGGATCCTCTCCTCGTATACACTGCCCTGTGTATTATTTTTAAAATCGTGTGCTTAACACCACTGCTTTCTCACCATTTAAAATTTAAAAACAATTTTTGTGTCCTGAAATTGACTGTTGTCACCATTTAAAATGTACAATTCAGTGGCATTAAGCACATTCACAGTGTTGTACCACCATCACCACTATCTAATTCTCGAAATTTCCCATCACCCCCAAAGGAAACCCTATGCCCATGTAGCAGTTACTAGCCACTCCCCCCTCCCCCCAGGCCCTGGCCACCTCTGCTTTCTGTCCCTATGGATTTGCCTCTTCTGGACAGTTCATATAATGGACTCACCCAATACGTGGCCTTTTGGATCTAGTTTCTTACACTTAGCATCATGTTTTCGAGGTTCCATGTCATAGCATGGATCCGTTCCTTTTTGTGGCTGAATAATATTCCATTGTGTGGATAGACCACATTTTGTTGATTCATTCATCTGCTGGTGGACATCTGGGTTGTTTCCACCTTCTGGCTATTGTGAATAATGCTGCTGGGAACATTCATGTACAAGTTATTGTTTGAACACCTGTTTTCAACTATTCTGGGTATACACATAGGTGTGGCCATGTAGTAATGCCAGGTGCAACTTATGGAGGAAACAGCAAACTGTTGTCCATATTGGTGGCCCCTTTACCCACCAGCAGTGTGTGAGGATTCTGATTTCCCCACATCCTTCCTAACACTTGGTATTGTCCCTTTTTTGGATTATGGCCATTCTAGCAAGGGCGAAGTGGCCTCTCACGGTTTTGACTTGCATTTCCCGAATAACTAATAACCTTGAACATCTTTTTATGTGCTTCTTGGTCATTTTCTCACTACCTTTTGCAAACTGACCTCAGCTCCTACCACCTTGCTAAAGCCATTTTCCCCATATTCACCAGTCCACTGGCTTCCCTTTTTAAAATTTTTTTAAAAATTTATTTTATTGAAGAATAGTTGATTTACAATGTATTAATTTCTGCTGTACAGCAAAGTGATAAAGTGATTCATATATATATATATATATATATATATATATATACTCTTTTTCATACTTGTTTCCGTTATGGCTTATTACACAGTATTGGATATAGTTCCTTCGGCTATACAGTAGGACCTTGTTGTTTATCCACTGGCTTATCTTAATTCCCATTTTTTCCTGTCTCTCAGCAACTCTGGAGGCCTTCCTCTCTCTCCCACCATGACCTACCCATTCTTGGTCTTCCTCTCCTTTTTCTGGAGAGAGATGTGGGACCTTGGGCCAGTTATTTAACTTCTCTGTGCCTCGGTTTTTTCATCTGTGAAATGAGACCGCTAACTATTTCGACTTCTTGGTTGTTGTAACAATTCAATGAGCTTAGAAGTGTGCCTGATGATTACCTAGTAACGATCAGGGAATTATTTAATGGTGAGAGGAGTAGGAGGGCTGAGGGCAGAACATTTCCTCGTGAAAGGTACTTAAAAAAATTAAAAAGCTGGAGGGTGAAAAAATAAAATAAAATTTAAAAGCTTGCCCTGATACAGAATTTTAGGAAACACCATCAGAAATTCTTTTATTTAAAAAGAACCCCACAAGAATATTACTCAGCCATAAAAAAGAATGAAATAATGCCATTTGCAGCAACATGGATGGACCAGGAGATTATCATACTAAGTGAAGTAAGTCAGAAAAAGACAAATATCATATGATATCGCTTATATGTGGAATCTAAAAAGAAAAAAAGAAATACAAATGAACTTATTTACAAAACAGAAAGAGATTCATGGACATAGAAAACAAACTGATGGTTACCAAAGGAGAAAGGGGAGGGGGGTAGGGATAAATCAGTAGTCTGGGATTAACATATACACACTACTATATATAAAATAGATAACTAATAAGAACCTGCTGTATAAAAAAATAAATAAAATTCAAAGATTCAAAAAAAATCTGCATTAAGCTTCTTATAGCTTTTAAAACAATGCATCAAAAGACAAAAAAGTTTTTAGGGGCAAGTGTCATATGGTGGTTAAAAGTATGAACTTTGGGGCTTCCCTGGTGGCGCAGTGGTTGAGAGTCTGCCTGCCCGATGCAGGGGACACGGGTTCGTGCCCCGGTCTCGGAAGATCCCACATGCCTCGGAGCGGTTAGGCCCGTGAGCCATGGCAGCTGAGCCTGCGCGTCCAGAGCCTGTGCTCCGCGGCGGGAGAGGCCACAACAGTGAGAGGCCCGCGTACCGTAAAAAAAAAAAAAAAAAAAAAAAAAGGATGAACTTTGGAGAAGGGCTGCCTGGGTCCGAATCCCTGTGACGCCTGATGTGGGCAATTCTATAACTCTCTGTGCCTCAGTTTCCACAGGCGTAAAAGGGGAGGCTGGTAGAAGCTGCTAGGATCTTTCTGGGCATTCACCGAGTTTATCTATGTACCTGGGTCGGCAGCTCCAGCTCTGGTAGGCGTTAACTTAGAACATCTCGTAGCCGGTCAAGTTTTCACTCCAGGCCTGGGTGACTTTCCCAGCCATCTAAAAACAATGTTTCACAAACCCTGTAGCGAACTTACACACAGGAAGTCTTAACAAGTAAGATCCGTAACAGGTCAAATCTCAGCTGCAGGAAGTCGTTCTCATTCTCTGCTCCAGATCTCCCGGAACAGAGAGGAATAATAAACGTCAAAACCCGGACAACTCTCCCTTCTGCAGGTCAATTCCGCCAGCGTCGTTGTCCGGAGGAGGCAGGCTTCCCTTCTTAAAGGGGCCTCTCCTAGTTTTGACTGACCTTCTCTTCTCTCTCCTAAGAGGGCCTGGCTGGGTTTCTCCTCCTCATCCCCCACTTAGCATCTCTCAGGAAGCGGCCCCTCCCTCTCCGTTGGGATGTTAAATCCTGCAGTGATTACTAATAAATAAAGCCACTCTTCATTGAATCTGGATTTCTGTTGGTCCTGAGTACGTGAAGCAGCTCAATTCCCCAAATACCATTGTGGGTTGTAGGGGGCGCAGGTCGGGGGTCCATGGTCTCTATAGGCAAGTCAAGAATTTTCCTAGGGGCCGTTGCTTCGAGGTACGTGGATGAAAAGGGAGAGTTCTCAGAACTTACTATTTGTTTACAAGTTTCTAACTTTACAAAGGTCCAAATAGATCTACCCTCCACGCACCCCGGTCTCCCTCCCCACAGACGCTGCAGTTACCAGTTTGTTTCTGCTTTCGAAGATATTCTGTGCGTTTAGCAAGCAGCAGCTTAGATTTTCTCACCTCCCCCTTAAATTATGATACACCCTTCTTCCTTCATTGCCTTTCCCCCTTAACTGAATTCATAGCTTATTCCGCGTCGGTTCATGTATTACTTCCTCATTTTACGGTTAGTTCATGTCCCCCTGTGGGCCAGACCACAGCTTATTTAATGAGTCCCCTATCCATGGACAGCTAGGTTGTTTTCGGGTTCGTTTATCCTTACCACTTTTTTATGAAAACAGAAACAATGTTCCCTACCCCCTTGGTTAGCATTTATCCAGAAACCTGCGGAAGCCTCAACCTGCCCGCCCCCACTGCCAGCCTCCACTTAAGAGTAGACCAATCTCCAGGGTCCCAGTGCTTTGGCGGCGTCTTATGTGGGTTGCCTAGCTGAAGCTGTCAGGCGCAGGCCGGGGCCCTCTGGCGCCCCGCCCCGCGGCCGGCCCGCAGTCGGGCCGATTCAAATCCAGCCAACGGCAGCGTGTAAGCAAACCCAGGCCCGCCCCACGATGAATAATTCCCCGGGCCGGCGCGAAGCCTATTTAACTAGGCGGGGGATGGGGGCCGGACGGAGATGTGGCCCCGCCCTCAGGCCTGGGCCAACGGGCGGCCAGGCCCCGCCCCCCGCACTTGCCGCTCTGAGGACCCAAGGTCGGGGTGGGCTTGTAGCTGCCTGATTTGCCGCCGCGCGCGGTCTTGGCGCTGCAGGCGAGCCAGCGTAGCTGCGTGCTGGAGTAGCACTGTCCCGCTGTACGAGCCATATTTAAAGGGCGCGGTCAGAGGGCGCAGGTCGCTCCGGAGGCAGTGCTCTCCTAGTCCTCCTATTTTTCCCCTCCTGGCGGCTAGAATTCGGATCCTGGAGAGGTCTTTGATGAAAACTTTCCCCTGAAGTCGGATTGAACGAGAAGTGGAGGGACCAGCAGGGGTGTTTTGGGCAAGGCTTTTTCTTGCTTTGTTCCTTCTTGTTATTGAAGTGTTACATGCCTCTAGAAAAGTGCACGGATCCTAAGCGTGCTGCTCAACTGTAAACGAAAAACACCCGTGGAAACATCTTGCCAGATCAAGAAACAGAACTTGGGTTGGCCAAGTTTTAGACTTTGCAGTTGCGGGTGCGAGGGAGGAGCCGCGAAGGCCGTTCTTTTGACTTTCAGAGGCACAAACAACTTGTTAAGAAAGAAAGGGAGGGAGCAAAAGGAAAACCACGCCTCTGTAGAGAACTGGGAATCAGGCCAGGCTCTGGTCAGGCTCCCTCAGGGTAGGAACTGGGCTGTTGGACGGGTAGGAGGTGTAGGAGTCAGAGATAAAGGGTATTAGGATCTGGTTGGGAGAGCTGAGGGTGGGGTGGGGAAGGACTAGAAATTGGAGGGGACTAGAAATCTGAGGGGTTAGAAAATGCGCTGGTACTGGGGGTGGGAGAGGGGAGGTTTCTGGGCTGGAGGGTTGGGAGGACCAGGGGGACTTGGAGCCGGTGGGCTAAAAGTGGAACAAGGCATCACAGCCCCTGGGAGAGGGCAGGTTAATTCTCCAGTGTCCTGGACTTTCCACAGCAAATGGGTTTCCTGCTGTTCCTTTTCAGCTGCACGGTTATAATTAAAACAGTCCATTAAACGTTGAGATGAGGGGTCCAGAAATCCAAGCTCATTCAGCAAATATTTGTGAGGTGTCTGTCTCCTGCCCAGACCTATGTTAGGAGAGAGAAAATATCATGACCTATATGGGATGAAGTTCCATATTGGCAGGCAAGGACCCTGTGTCCAGAGCCCAGCTGAGCACAGAGGTGTAGCGTATTTGGTAGATGAGAAAAGGTGGGTGCATCTTCTCCCGTCCTAATTTCTCCCATCTGGATGCTGCTCTGTCCCTGTCCCATAAGAGCTTCTATGTGCCTCGTCCCATTTCATCCTTTCCATAGCCTTCATAACGTCTGGACTCGGGACAAACAGAGCTGGGTTTGACTCCCCGGCTGTGTGACATTGATCCGGTTTCTTACCCTCCCCGTACTGGTTTCTCCACACAAAAAAGTTAGAATTGAGGTTTAAATGAGAGTCAGCGGCTGGCCCAGGGGTTGGTACTAACAGTTGTCAGAGTGTTTATCAAAGCGAAGAGTTAGTTAGGATTACCAGCTTAATGATGTGTTCGGGGGAGATAAACAGATGGCTGCAATGCATCAAAAACTGAGATGGATTTGATGGATGGATAGATGCACAGATGTGATTAAGCTAGTAGAGTAGGACGCTGATGGTTGAATCTAGGTGGTGGGTATTTATCCTATTTCTTCCTCTTTTCCGTATTTGAAAATGTTCAGAATAAAATGTTGGGGGGTGATGGATTTTGGTGTCTGACTATACGGTCCCATTTTACAGATGAGAAAATGGAGGAGCTGGAGAAGTGACTTGCCCCAGGTTCATGTGGTGACTCGTAACAGAACATCTGGGATTAGTCCCTCCCCTGGCTGGGTATCCCTGGGGCAAGTTGCTGAACCTATCTGGGTCTCACTGCCAACCCGATTCTGAACCTGGAACTTACAACTTACATCTGATTTTCAAAGGGCAGGGGTGTGTCACCCCCTAAAGAATAGCAGGTCTCTTTCCATTTGGGCCCATATAGACCCCTCCTCTGGCCTTGGACATTTGACCTCCCAGGCCTTTGCCAGCCATGGCTAGATTGGGGGCTTCTTTCACACCCATGCCCATTCCAGGCCGCCTGGCCTCAAGACCATCTCCTAAGAGGTCAGGTATGCCTGTGGAAAGGTGGGTGTTATCTCATTGCTCAGCAGATCTTTCTTGAGCCCTTATTAAGTGCCAAGCACTGTTCTGGGGTGTGTGTTGGGGGGGTTGGGGGGGGGTTGATACCATAATGCACCTAAGAAGCCTGGAACCTGCTACAGAGGGCAGGGGAAACTGATTTGCTTACTTGCTCATTGTCTGTGTCCCCTAATCGACTGTGAGCTGCGGAATGGGGGTGGGGGGTAGCGATGGGGCAGGAAACAGGGTGTTCTTGGTCACTGCTATATTCCTGGCACACACTAGATACCCATAAACAATACTTCCTGTATGAATGAATAAACTTGGACAGTCACCCCCCCGCAATGCCTCAGGTCTGCTACCTTTGAACCCCAGTCAGTTCCCTAGTTCCGAGTCCCCCAGGGTTGGCAGCTATAACAAAGAGACATCAGTGCCACCCAGCTCAGATCAGGTCCCACTTCCCAGTTGTGTGACCTTGGGCAAAACGCTCCCCCTCTCTGAGCCAATTTAGTTTTCTACACTGCAAGGTGGGAATAGCTAAAGGTCTCTAGATGGGAGTTCCTGGAGGTCTCTTCTTGGTGAAGACTGGAAAAATGGCATCCAGGTAAATGAATACCGAAGGTGTAGCCCAGTGGCTCAATCTTAGCAAATGGAAGGGCAAGCTGCACAAAAATAATGTCCTTGTATGTTGCTGTTCCTGGAAGGGTCACATACCTCAGTGGGCCATGGATGACTACTATAACTATATGAGTTATAGACTGACCACTGTCTTATGTTTGGGGCACCACGTGTTCACTTCTGGAATTGATCAAGTTTCCTTTTTCTATAATAGTCAATAATAACAGCACTTATCTGGCACTTCCTGTCAGATGCTGCTCTCCATGAGAACATTTTCTCCTAATGACCTTATGAAATGAGGCCTATTAATTATTTACTCTTGGAAATGGAGGCACGGAGAGGTGAAGTAATTTGTCCAAGGTCACACAGCAAAGAAAGTGGCAGGATGTGAAGCACAGGCTCACTGGTTTGAGTCAGCACGCTTAACCTCCGTGGTCTCTTAAAGAACATGCGTAGTGCCACCAAGATGCCAGGATCAATTCTAAAGCTTAAAACACATAGATCTCAATCACTCATTTATTCAACACACATTTATTGAGCTGCTTCGGTATACACATGGCTTTTCCAGGGCACCGGGGAAACAGAAGGTAAGAAGAGACCAGAATATAAGTCCCCTTGGCCTGTGCGCCCCGGCAGGGTAGCTCCGAGCTGTCTGGGCGCTCGATGGGCCCCGAGCAAGGCGCAGGGCACACAGCAGGCGCTCAGCAAGCGTTCCCTGAACGAACGCGCTAATCGAAGTGTCACGCCCGCAAGGCGTACACGGCCCCGCGGGGCGGAAACAGACCCAACACCACCGAGGCGTCCCGGGGCTTCTGGGAGTCCCATCTGCGCGGCCCGAGAGGCCTCGAGGAGGCTCTAAGACAGGTCGGACCCACGTCCCCGGCGCCCTCCCCGGGGCGTAGCAGCTCAAAAGACCGATTGAGGTGAGTGAGCGAGCCGCGTTCGGAGTCCCGGCCAGTAGCCCCAAAGCACCCCCCGCCCCCGCGCCTTCCACCCTTTTGGCTCCGACTCCCGGCTCCTTCGCGATTCCACCTGCGGGGCCTCCCCTCTCCTCCAGCCGCGACTCTCGCTACCTTTTCGAACCTTCGGCGCTCCCCCTGGTCGCGTCCTCCCGCCCGGCGACCATCCCCCGCGTCGGGGCGCGCCCAGGGCGCACCGCGCCCGCTCCCCAGACGGGCTGGTCGCCCGGGATAAGGGAGGGCGAATCCCTTTAGCCTTTCCGCCTAATCCAGAGCATCGCTCGATGCAGTCGGCAGACTCCACAGTAGCCTGGGAAGGCACGCCCCCGAACCCCCGGGACTAGGGCTGGGGAGGGGGCGGTGCCGGTGCGGAGGTCACCCTCCCGGGGCGTTCGTAGCCTCCCATTCGTTCGCGGGCCCGCAGCTCGAAGCCCAGAGCCGAAGCTGGTTTGCTGAGTCGCGGGGCGGGGCCTCCCCCAAGCCCGTCCCTCGGCGAGGGCGGAGGGAGGAGGAGGAGGAGGAAAGGGGGGGAGGAACACAAAACCTGCAAGGTTTTTTTTTTCTTTTGCACGTAATTAAAAAAAAAAAAAAAATATATATATATATTTTTGCAAACCCGAGGGGTCCCGCCCGGAGCGGGCGCCTGTCCGGGGCGCCCGGTCCGCGGCGCGGGGCGGCGGCAGGGGCCTGGCGGAGGCTGCCAGGCGGCCGCCATGCGATCAGGCAGTGCGCAGACCGGCCCGGCCGTTCGGCCCCTTCTGGGTCCTCCCTTTGCAGCCCGTGCGGGGCCGTCTCGGAGATCCCGCGTCGACGGCTGCTCAAACATCAGGGTGAGTTTCTCACAATGTAGCAATTTCTCTTTAAATCTCTTAATTCTCTCTATCTGCGAGTCGGGGCTGTGACAGGGCGCAAAAGCGAGGGGGGAGTGGGGGTGGGCGGCGAGGAGCCGGAGCCGGGGCCGAACCCACTCCCTCGACACTCACACACTTAGCCCCCCAACCGGGGCGCATCGCCCGCTGCCTCTTTTTCTGTTCGGCGCCCACCACCCCCGGCAGCCCCCCCTCACCACCCGCGTCTCTCCATCATCGCCGCCCCGATTCTGCGGGGACCCCCCCCACACCCACCCCGGGCTCCCCTGCCCAAACCCGGCGCCCGGTGCCTCCCCGTCCCTCCCGCCGGCTGCCGGGGATACAATGGAGCGGCGGAAAAACGAGACCTAACGTCCCACGGGGGGAGGGGTGAGAAGACCCCCTCCCCTCCCCTCCCCTCCCCTCCCCTCCCCTCCCTTCCCCTCCCCTCCCCTCGCCCTGCTCCCTGCCTTTTGGGGAAGAAGAGGGCAATGGGGCAGCGGATGGTGGTTTCCCGGCCGGAGCTGGCGAGCCTTCCTCTCCCCCTCTCGCCCGTCCCCTGCGCTCCCTTCTCAGATCCCTCCGGGGGTGCCGGAGAGAAACGGGGCCTCCGGCCTGCTGGGGAGGGATGGATGCGGAAGGAAGCCACTGGGTCTCCTCCTCCCCACCGCCCCGAAACAATGAAAGGAGTTGACTTGGTCCCCCACCCCCCAGCAATGAAAGGAGTTGACCCCCGCCCCCGCTAGCTGGTTGTTCCCGGAGGGGGCCGCTACGGGGGGTGGGGGGAGAGGGAGGTGAGCCTTACCCCTGTCACCTGCGAGATTTGGGGCGGCCCCCCATCTCCACCCCCTCGGCCGAGCAATGGGAGGCAGCAGGCCCAGCCCGGGCACCGCGCTCGGGTGGTGAGCTTTAGCAAAAGGCAGCCGTTTCCCTGTGGTGAGCCCGGACGAGCCGGGCCTGAGGCCTCCCCGGGCCCCTGCGGAGGGCGGCCGGGCCGCGGGCCCCCGGAGGGAGGGATGGAGCAGGAGGGCGGAGGGATGGAGCCATCTGGTTTTCCCATCCCTCGCTGCCCCTCGGCTGCTTCTCCGGCTCTGTCACGGGCGGCCGCGGGGAGACCAGGGACCGCGGTCTGCCCAGGCCTTGGTCCGAGGCCAGCGGCGAGCGGGGCGAGCAGCCGCGGGCGGGCTCGGGAGGCAGCGGTGATTGGAAGGCACGGCGGCTCCTTCCTCTCCGCACGCCTTTGTTTTGCTTTGTGGTTCTGAGCAGCTGAACTTCCCGGGAGGTGGGGTCAGAGGCCGCTGTGTCAGCTCTCCCCGGAGGCCAGGGTGACAGGTCCCAGCCCTCTGGTGTACCCGGACCGGGGCTCCTGCCCGTGCTCGGCCTTCTGCCCGGACAGGCAGCCCCTTTTGTCACACAGCCGTCCGATAGTCTAGATCTGGGGATGTATTGAGGGTTTGCTTTTCCCTCACACCTCCTTTCCCAGGGCGCTTGTCAGGGAAACAGTTTTTAGAAACACCCCCAGACTTCACGGCCTGAGATTTCTGAGAAGTGCTCTGTGCTTTCACACCTCTCCCCTCACCTGGGGTGGGGATGGGGGCCTCAGTCAACGCAGACCTGCTAGGGTGGTGGGAGAACAGGGGAGGAGGACAGCTGGGGAGTCACCCCCTTCCCATGTGCCAGCGTCCAGTGAGACTTAAGGGGTGTGCTTAGCTACAGCCCCCCTCCCCCAGAGCTCCCCCACTCCTGGAAGGTGGAAATAACATCTCCTACCCAGAGAGCATTAGGGATTGGCTACTGTTAGGTGCGCTACCCACTGGCCACCACCCGAGGAGGAAGTTGGGTCAGTTATGTGATTCCCATTTTGCAGACAAGCTAATGGAGGCTCAGAGAAGCTAAGTGACTTGCCCGGGGTCACACAGCCCCAATCTGTAACCGTCTCAAGTTTTTCCAACTCAGCTCAAAACTCTTAGGTTCTCCTGTACCCCTCTTTGGCAATTTGTCCCTTTGACTTCAGTTGAGTCTCAAATGTAGATAATACCAGGAAGGAGCCGCCGAATCCCCCCCACCCCCCAGCCCTCCGAGTGATCGTTTGGGGAAGGAGTAAGGAGCATCTGGAAGCTGGGCTGAGGGCAGGATGCTTTCACCTGTGGCTGGAGCAGAGCGTTTGCCTGCAGGAGCTGAGGATTGGAGGTGTGGAGTCAGGAGAAGGGGGGCCCCAGGCCTCGCTGGCTGGGGTTTGGGGGGCACTTGGTCGGTGGCCCCTCTGTCATCCTCTTCCTCTTCCATCTGAGCTGGGACTCAGCCCCGCTGGGAGGGAATCTGAGCTTCCAGGGACCTTCGTCGTCGCTCTGCCCTGTGACCCTCCGTGGCGCCGTGATGTAGCTGGCAGAGAACTCCCCTGTCCGTTCTCCCCTCTGCCTGGGTGGCAGACTCCCTGTCCCACTCTGTAACCTCAGGCACTAGATTCAACTCACTAGTCCTCAGTTTCCTCATCTGCAGGTGGGGATCAGTAGAGCTTCCTTAACTGACCTTGCGGTGACTGAAAGTTTTATCCAAGCGTGTTATTTTTATTTCTCCTTCAGCATACGGGGATATGGCAGGCCTGTAGGGTGGGGAGGAAAGTTGGGTGCTGGGTATTTTAGGGTGAATGGCAAAAGGCATCTACCTTGGAGGAATTCCCTGTGGTGGTGGGTGAGGGCAGGCAGTAAGTAAGGAGTTCCCCTTTGGTGACCCTCCATCTCCAGCTCTCTGGGACCCCACCCCTTCAGCAGCCTCCAGCTCTCTGGGACCCCGCCTCTTCAGCACTTACTGGTGCCAAATACACATTTGGTGGCGGGGGCGGGGGGGGGGGAGGAGGAGGAAGGGCTGGGGAGGGCCCAGCTTACCCAGTGAGGGGGGCAATACGGGCGATCTTGTCATTTTACAGATGAGGAAACTGAGTCCAGCGGAAACCTGTTCCATGGCTGAGAGGGGACTCCAGCCCAGACTTCAGGGACGGGGGTGTGATTGGAGAGAAGCTAACACTTTGAGGGACACCCTGCAAATACCTTCCTGAGGTGACAGGCATCATAAGTAATCATAATTCCTGTGGGGTGGGGGCAGGAGGGGAGGGGCTGTAGGTCTCTCTAGGGTGAGTGCTTCCTGAAAGTTGGAACTGATTTTGGGGGGGCAGGGTGGCAGTGGAAAAGGGGGGAAATGTGAGGCCCAAGAGTGACAGGCCTATGCCCCGCCCCCCTTTTTTGCCCGCTTCCTTCCCAGAGGCCTCAGGGGCCTTCCCCAACCTTCCCTGGGGATGTGGGGTCTTCCCCCTCTCCCCTCTGAGAGGCTGTGAAAGGGTCCAGGGGTCAGCACCAAGCCCAGGGGGCCTGGCAGGAGGGTCCTGGGGTGTGGTGTGGGTACCCCGGGGTCCTGGGGTGGTCACCTTTGAGCCCCAGGCCCAGCCACCATCAGAGTTCCTGCCCGCTCTCCCAGCTCTCCCCCGTGGCTGTCTTGATTCCTGGTCTCAAGAATGCAGAGGGCTGCTGGTGGGGGGAAGTTAATTGGAAACAGGAAAACATGGCATTCCTTTCTAGCTGGCCTGGGCCTGGAAAGCAGTGAGGGGCTGCCTTTCTCCCTCTCCCGCCCTGCAGGGGAGAGGTGGGGGCGGGGAGCATGGTTCTCTCACCTCTGTCTCTTTGGGGTCTTTCCCCCACCAGGCTCCCTGACTCTTAGTGGAAACAGCAAGTTGCCTGTTTTACGTCCATGATGTAAAATGCTCTCCCACCAATCAGAATGACTTGCCCCCCCTTTTCACCAGGTCATATCCAAGTTTGTCCCCGCTCTCTGAGGGCAGAGGGCCTGTCTCAGTTGGCTCCCCAGCGTAGGCTGTGTCACACTAGAGACACATGGGAAATGTTTGGTTGACTGGTCCCCAAGGATTCCCTCCTCCTTCCTTCCCTAGACTTCTCCCCTGCCTGGGGTACCACCAATAGAGTTTTATCCCCATTGACTGAAGCCTTTGTGTCTCAGTGGCATGCAAGATCCCCCAACGGGAAAAGAGAAGGTTTTCTAAGACATTTCTCGTTTGGCGACAGTTTTGTGTCCTGGGTTTGCAGGTATTCATGGTGGCAGGGGATCTGTTGGCAGGAGAAGCTGGAGAGAGGGCCTGTCTGTCTGTAATTGTTCCCGATTAAACTTCCTGAGGGCCTACTGTGTGCCACGGACCTGGGGCCCAGTTATGATACTGGGACCCGATCCGGGAGAAGGCTCGAGAGAAGTGTTGTCTTCAAGGCTGCTGGGGGACTTTGATGCCTTCTGTCTGGGTGGTTTGCAAAGGCTCCAAGGGGGAAGCAGCTTCTTTCTCTCTTTCTCTTTTTTTCTAAGTGATACATCCACATGGGACAAATTCAAAACCTCAAACATAGTAAGTCTCCCCCTTTACCCTCCGGGACATCCCTGGTCCCCCAACTCGCCTCCCCAGAGCACCGCCTCAATCCCGATGTTCTGTGCGCACCCATTTATATACCTGTGTATGTCTTAAAAAATATTTATTTTGCACAGATGGTAGCCCCCTCTTCCCGTCGTTGTGCACGTTGCTTTTTTCGCTTCATCTCCCTGGGAGATGTGCACAATACATGGAGGCGTTTCTTTGGCTTTTTCTCAGCTGCATTGTATTCCTCAGTGTGGGCAAATCCTCCTTGACTCAACACGGATATGGAGGTGTTTCCTAAAGTTTCAGCGTGCAGAGCCAGAGGGCATGCATCCATTTGTCTTACTGGGAAGTGGGTATGCCAGCGGGGTGAACTCCTGGAGGCGGGATTGCTGGGTCAAGAGCCTGCGGTTTGTCATTCGGTCACTCTTGGGAGGCACCTGTGGAGCTGTATCTTGAAGGAAATCGTTTCCCCTCCTGTTCAAGTCATCCCACCCATCCATCCATTGTCTTTGCCTCTTGTGACCTCCTTGCCCCTTCCTTCCTGCCTGTGGCCTGCACCCTGTGCTTGCCACTTGGTGTAGAGGTCAAGGGTGGGGGCGCTGTTGATTCGAATCCCGGCTCTGCCGCTTGCTGGCTGAATGGATGCAGGCAGGGGGCTTGCTGGCTCTGGGCCTGAGTTGTCCCCTCTGTTAAATGGGTTCACCTCAGTACCTACTTTTGGAAAGGTTGTCGTGAGGATTAAATAATACCCATCAAGGTGCATGGGTAGCCTAGCTGAGTCATTCGGTGGAGGTGTCATCTGTCATTCTATGGCAGTTCTGTCTCCTGGGGTGAGGAGCCCCTTAATTCTGGGCTGTGAGCCCCCTTACTGGCAGGCAGGGGAGGGAATGCTGGCTTTTGCACTTACCTGCAGCGTGACCTTGGGCAAGCGATCCTTTTCTGGGTCTCGATTTCCTTGTCTGTAAAATGGGCCCATGATGGCTCCCTGGCAGGTGGGCTGTGAGGGCCGAAGGAGGCACTGCCCTCCCCAGCCGGGCGTGCAGTAGCTGTTCAGGAAGGAGCATCTGATGTTGCTGTTATTTTCACTATGGTTACTGTTCTGCTGTGGGCCCCACGCTGACTTGGCCACTCTGAAAGCTCTCCATTGTCTTCCTGAAAGGCACATAGGGAACATTGTTGGCATTCTAAACCGCACAGCAGCGGAGGGCACAGGGCAGGCTGCTGCGGTGGCATGGCCCTGGGGACAGACAGGGCTGTTCTGCTCTGGGTCTCGCTTTCCTCATCTGGAAGAACGGCTGTGATGGGAGACCTACCTGTGTGCTCACGGATGTTCAGTGCTTAACACAGTGCCTGACATATCACAGGTGCTCAGAAAATGTCAGTGGCTGTGATGGTGGTGGTGGTGATGATTGTCATGATGGTGGTGATGATGATGATGATGATGATGGAGAGAAATCTCCTGTGCAATTAGATACCTGCGTCCTTGCCTCCTTCCCCTAAAACCCTGGGCAGTCAATGTTGGCATTTTAATCAGAGGGAAGGTTCCAAAGCAATCAAATACCCTTTGGGCCTCAGTTTCCTCATGTGTAACAGAACTAATGGGGTCTTTGTGAAGCTTAAATGAGTGAAGATGTAGAAAGCTTTTAAGACAGGCTCCGGCTTGCAGGAGTGCGGTGAAAATTCACTTTGCTTGTTATTATTTAAATTTTTTATCATGGAAATTTTAAAGTACCTACCAAGAGTTGAGAGAATAAAATAATCACCCCCTGTGTACCCATCGCCAGCTTCACCAGTTTTGCGCTGATCCCTCCTCCCGCCCCCACCCCCCACCCCCCCGCGCCACCCTGCACTTTCTTTTCCCGTTTCTGCTAGAGTACATTTAAGCAAATTCCAGATAGCATATCAGTTCAATTGTATCATTATCATTACTAATGGTGTTATTATTTTTGGTATCCAGAATCTGTTTCATCACCTCCGGGTTCTATCCTGTTCTGTGCTGGAAGAGACATTAGGCCCATTTCATAGATTGGGGAAATCGAGGCTGCAGGCAGTAAACTTTGGTCAGGTTGTCCTTGATCTGTGTTCCCATCCTGTCTTGGCCAGCCCAGGCTTTGCACCTTGGTGGCTGTTTCTGATCACACGGGCTTGGCGATTTATGCCTGGATGTGGGTTCTGATATTCTGTGCAGAAATCACAGTCAGAGAAGGTGGGCCAGTGGCAGGGGGATGGACAGATGACCCCGGCAGTGAGGGGTTACTGGGTCAGCCGCCCGGGTTCGAGTGCTCTTTCTGCCCCTTCTAACCTTGTGACTTGGGGGCAAGTTACTTCCTTTCTCTAATTCCAGATTAGAGAACCAGAAGTACAGGAATAATAAATCGATGCTTCTTTCAAGAGCTTTTGCATCAGTTAAATCAGGTCCTGAGTGGAAAAGTGTTTTGCAAGTGCCTGGCTCAGAGTAAGCGCTCTGCAGAAGGTAGCAGTCACCATTGTCACTGTAGTTAGTTATCACTTCCGTGGAGCCTGTAACCAAACGCTCCTTCTAGGGGTAAGAGGATCAGAGGAAGGGTTATATCCCTGGAGCCCCTGACCAGGCCTGGCTGCCTTAATCCCCCGCTTTTGCTCACTCCATCCTCTATAATTCTCCTTCAAAGTGTTTCTTGTCCTTCGAGGGGCTGGAGGGGGCTGTTGGCTTCTAGGTAACCACCCCCCCCCCCAGCCTCCTGTGTCCCCTATGTCCCATCCTGGCAGCCTTGGGTGCAGAGTGAGGGAGGACCATCTCTATGGCTGTGGGACCCTCGTTAATGACCCCTGGGGCCCTGGAGGGAGCCCCGGTGGCCTCCGCAGCTTGGAGGTGAAGGGCGGTCCATTCCTCCAGGACACCTGCAGATCGAAGGTGCCTGGAGCCCCCTTTCCAGAGGATGGATGCCGCCCTGCCTCTCGTCCACTATGTGGTACTGGGCAGGCTGTTGCTCGCAGATGCTCACGGGATGATTGTGGCAGTTGGCTAGATTGTACCCTCCCTCCTGTCCTTCAAGGCACCTCACCCATCTTCGAACACCAAGCCCTCCAGGCTAGGTGACGGGGGCCCCCGGAAGAGTTCTCAGCTCTTTACCCTCTCAGGCCAGGCTCCCCTCGGCCTAGCAGGCTCTGGCCACGGTGGCCTCACTTCTCTCCCCAGAACATGCCCAGTGCCCTCCCGCTTTTGTGGACATGCATCCCCCGTTTTTTTTTTTTTTTTTTTTTTTTTTTTTTGGCGGTACATGGGCCTCTCACTGCTGCGGCCTCTCCTGTTGCGGAGCACAGGCTCCGGACGCGCAGGCTCAGCGGCCATGGCTCACAGGCCCAGCCGCTCCGTGGCACATGGGATCCTCCCGGACCGAGGCACGAACCCGCATCCCCTGCATCGGCAGGCAGACTCTCAACCACTGCGCCACCAGGGAAGCCCCCATGCATCCCCTTTCACAGAAAGCTTTGTGTGTGTGTGTGTATGTGTGTATGTATTTCTCCCCCAACCTCTCATTGAGTGTAATTGGCATACAATGAAATACACAGATTAAGGGTGCTTCTCCATGAGTGTTGCCAAACCATAGCAGCGTGTGTAATCCACACCCCATCGAGATCCAGAGCGTTCGCATCGCAGCCAAAAAGTTCCTTTGTGCCCCTTCACCGTCAACACCCCCTCCCAGAGCAGCGGGTCACTGGCCCGCTGCTCTATCCTGTTGTGGATCTGCCTTGCCTCTTCTTGAATCTCGCAGACGTGTGTGGTCCTTTGGGTTGAGCACCTCAGCTCAGCATCACTGTTTTGAGATTTAGCCTTTTTATCACTGAGCAGGAGTCCTTGGGAAGGCTTTACCTCCTTTCTCTAGGGAGAGAGAAATCTGCCCCCCCGCCCCCCCTTGAAGTCTCATCATCCCATTTGTCCCTCCTCTGGGTGCCCTTCCCAGCCTCAGCCTCCAGCCTAGGGACGCTCTCCCATTTCACTGCTCCACCCCTCGTAGGCCCATTGGGATGTAGGTGTCCCGTGAGCTTTTCTTCAGGCCTGGCTTTCTCACTAGATTCTATAAGCTACAGAAGGAGGGAAATGATGTGCCCCGTGTTCTCAGCTCCTGGTGTGCAGTAGGAATCCTGTAATGTTTGTTGCCTGACTCACTGACTGACTGAAGGATGGACATGTCACAGGCATGGAGAAAGGGAGCAGAGAGCCTGTGCTTGCGGTCGCTATTCTGTTTCTTAAAAAGTGTGACCCACCTGCTTCCAAAGCACCAAAAATGCCAATCTCGGGGTGCCACGCATCTCCTGGGAGTCCTGGTGGGTAGGGCCCGAGAGGCCCCCAGCCAGGCTCAGCTGCCTTCATTGCCCGCCCCCCCGGGCCCATCCCCCGACCACTTTTATCAAGCCCGACCCCTGAGTGGTTCCTTGGCTCAGGAAGCCCAGCCCTCAAAGCTGCAGGGCTCTGCCTGCAGTGGCAAAGCTCCACCGGCAGGCCCCTCACCCAGGACAGGCAGCCATGGGTCTCCCACCTGCACTTGACACTTGGTCCATGGACATTGCCCATCCTGCCCTAGCCACCTCCCCACTGCCCAGTACTCGCTCCCTCAGTGTCTTCAGAGACGGAGTGAATCAGGGCCCATGGGACAGGTCAGGACTGCCCACTGCTCAGCAGGGAGACTGAGGCTGGAGGGGGGCGCTCAGGTGCTGCCCTCCTCAGCTCAGCCAGGACTGGAAGCCACACATGCTGTGTTCACAAAAGCCATGTGCTGTAAGTTACGCCTCCTTTTACAGAGATGCTAAAATGGGCAAAGACTCAGGTCTCGAAGTTGATAAAAATGTCCGGGAAACTTCTGCTCCGTCTTTGCCTCTGGTTTCTGCGGCCCTTCCGGGCTGCCTGTGCTTTGCCACCTAAAGTCTCAAAGCTGTTCCGTGAGGAGCTGTTTTCCTTTGTCAGATTTCTGTCTCCTTAGCTGGACCAGCAGAATTCCCTGACATCTGCCCAGCCCTTGCCCGTCCCCGAGCCCGTCCTCCTTCCACAGTCCTATTTTTTCTTTGCGACCTTTAAGGGGCAGGGAGTCGTGTCTGCATTGGTCACAGGGGACACTGAGCCAACTTCTGGGCCTGAAGAGCCCCCGGCCAGACTCTGCAGCAGAATAGGGAGATTTATGTAAGGGAGTTCCTAACAGAAGTCTGCTTTAAGCAAATGAACAGTAAAATATATATACCCACACACATACATTAATATATGTTACATATTATTATACTTTATGTAATAATTTAGTGGTAAATTTAAACTTAGCAGTATAATAGGCATGTAGTAAATGTATATATTATATACACATATATGCAAGTGCAAATGTATATCTATCTATCTATCTATCTATATATATCTGTATAAGATTCCCTTGTATTCTCATTTCCTTCCCTGGCCCAGTGCCCTGGCAAATTGTTCTGTGCCCTGGCAAATTGTTTGCTTTGTGTGGTGGATTTTTGATTTCTACAGAGGATCCTGCTGCATTTCTCTTTCTGAGTCTTTTTCGCCCAACACCCACTCTCAGGCCTCCTGTGTTGCTACTTGTGCATCTTGTCTGTTGCTTCTCCTGGCTGTGGGACTCCGTGCGGTGCAGTTTTCATGGTTTGCTTAGAATTTTCCCAAGGGCCAGACCCCTGGGTTGCCTTCCTTTCCCAGTTACAGTGAGAGGTGAAGTGCCTTGTCCAAGGTTACACAGCTAGCTGATGGCAGAGCAGGGATGTGAATCCAGGCGCATTGTACTGGTTAATTCAGACCCACATAGCAGGCCTCCCTTGTGCCGGGACTCAGAGCTCTGCACTCGGGACAGGGGAGGGGGTTAAACCCAAAACACACCCATCCTCCCTGCAAGGTGAGATCAGTGTCTCAGGAGTGTCAGCTGGGCTGGTGAAGGCCAGGAGGAGGCATTGCTTGTGGGGTATGTTGGTGCATCAGGGCAGGCTTCCTGGAGGAGAGGGCTTCTGGGGGCAGGCTTTGGGCTCCATGCCATTTCTAGCAGAGAGAAACCTGGGATGCTTTGCACAAAGGCCAGTTGAAGCTTCACGGGGAAAGAGGACCCAGGACACGGGGGCTGAGATCTGGGGTGCTTTGGTTTTGTTGATGGGAGGTAAGGGAAGGAGGGAGTCCAGGATGATCCAAAGTCACTGGCCTGAGCAACTGAGTGGATGCAGGTGTCCTTTCTTGAGATGCTGTAGTGGTGTCTATAGTTTGGGGAACACAAACCCCAGAGAGTAAAGCTCCAGCACCCTCTCGGCTGGTGGTGAGGTGCAGACGGAATGAATGAATGAACTGGAGGCATCATGAGTGAGAGACTGTGACATGGAGTGATCACTGAAGTCCCAGGGATGGGGATGATTCCCCAGGGAGAGGACAGGAGAGGGTGGAGAGTCAACTTAGGCGGGCCACCCACGTGTAGGGAGGGGTGGGAGCTTCTTTGGCCAAAACAGAGAAAGGGAGGAGGAGCAGGATAAGGCAGGATCAGCTTCTCAGGAACAAAGGGGGAGAGTTTTTAGAAAGGTTTAACTTCCATGGACCTGAGGACAGGCTTCCTGGGTTGGATGAGGCTGTTGTGGAAGCAAAGGTTTCCTGGGTTTGATGGGTATGTAGGGGCGGAAGCCAGACTGGAATATGGTGAGGAGTCATGAGAGAAGGATGGCTTCGTGGATGGATGGATGGATGGATGGACGGATGGACGGACGGAAGGCAGACAGATGGAGCTCTTGGCAGCCAGAGATTGGAAAAAAAAATCCTGCTACCCTTTATGGCTCCCTAGTGCCCTTAGGTGAAAGTCTAATCTCACCTCCCCCCACAGAGCCCCATTAGTCTGGCCTGGGCTTATCTCCCTGACCTCATCTCCTGCCCTTTCACCTTGCTTTCTTCCCACACCCAGCTTGTTCCTGCCTCCCCACCTTTGCCCTTGCCTCTACTTGCCATGATCTTCTCCCATTCCTTCCTGTCTCTGGGCTCCTCGTCCTGTCCTGCAGGCCTCTGCTTAAATACCGCCTCCTCTGGGAAGCCTTCCTTGACGACCCTGTCCAACTTTCTCCATGTCATGCGGTTTGCTTCTGTGTGAGGATTCATCCCCCGGACCTGACTGGGAATGCGTCCAGACTCAGTATTCACTGCATGAGTGAGGGACCAGGCTTAGAGAGTTTTAGGATCTGAGCAGGCTTAGAGAAAAGGAAAGGAGCAAAGGAAGATTCTAGAAGAAGAGGGAGGAGGTGGGGTGGTGGGTTGGGCTCAAGAGTGAAGCTTCCTTACAGGTCAGGAGGTGAGGAAGAGAGGGGTGTGAAGGCAGAAGAAAGATGTTTGTGCAGTTGGGAAGGAGTTCAGGAGGCCAGTGCAAAGCTGCTTGGAGACAGGAGGGGGTGGCAGGAGGTGGGGGGCGGGAGTGGGGGAGGCCGGTGGTATTGCCAGCTGTTGGGAGGGCGAGAGCTTTGGCCGTCCTGCCCCAGCTGGGAGAGGCAGCCGCCTTTTATCTTTTCCAGAACAAGGTCTTAAGAGCACGAGGTGGTCCTTAGTGTGGGGGAAGGAGGGCTGAGGTCCTTTGGGGAACCTGCTCGGAGGCCTCCGACCTTTCCCCCAGAGAAACGCATGCTTGACTCTACATCGCAACCTTTGGCGGAGGATTTCAGGGGTGTTGTGGATCCAGTTAGGAGCTTTCCACAGCTCATGACCGTAGCAACAATAATAATAACAGCCCACACGGCCATGGGCACCAGTCTAGGGCCCTCACAAGTCCTGACTCAGTTACTCACGTTAGGACCTTAGGAGGTAGGTGCAGTGAGCATCCCCATTTTACAGATGAGGAAACTGAGGCACTGGGCGGTTAAGTGACTTGCCCAGAGTCACACATCTGCTAAAGGGTATACTGGGGATCCCCCACCCCACCCTGGGGGTCGCAGTCTGGCCCCAAAGCCCAGGCTTTTAGCCATAAAGCCTCACTGTTTGCTTGTTACAGGGACCAGGACTGAAAGCCCAGTCAGGAAGTTGCCTTTGCCCCGCCCCCCTCCACTCCGCTTTTTGCCCTGGGATCCAGCTTGGGTCTCAGCTTAGCCAGTGGAGGCCCCGGCTCAGCAGGGTGCCGTCCCACCCTCCTCTTTCCCTTTTTACCCTCCGTGGTGTCTTCATTAACATAACTGTGGCGCCCCCAGCTTCCTCGGATGTGTTTGTGAGTTTGTGAGGGAACCCCGGTGGGTGACTGACAGGGAGACCTGCAAGGAAGGGGTCAGGACCCCGGAGGCAGATCTGGCCTGGAGGCAGCTGCGGGACTTGGAGCAGGGGCCCACCACCTCTCGCAGCCTCAGTTTCCCCATCAGCGAGGGGGGGGTGCTGATGCCTTCCTCTCGGAGGTTTCATAGATGACGTCACATGTCAACAGATGTGCTGCAAATTTATGGCAGTAAGCAGCTTCCGAGGTGTGTCAACATTCAGAATATTTCAGACCACAGCGCAGGCTGCAATGAGGTGGAACAGCCCTCAGCCAGGCAGGGCAGCTCCCCTTCCCCAAATAGGCTAAAGATTTCTGCAGCAAATACTATTCCTGCTGCTAATATATCTGTGGCTGTACTACACTAAGAAGGATACATAAGGATAGTCATTGCAGGTTAGCTTTTGCCCCACAGTGAGTAAAGGGGAAAACAAAGGGATGGTTTTTAGAGGTTTTTGGAGGTTGGAATTGCAGATATGGGGTTGTAGATCGAGATGATCTGGGACATGGTGGACATGGTGGGATGTCTGTGGCGTTTCATTGAGATAAGGTACCACCTGGCACTTAATAAGCCCGTTGTAAGTGCTGGCTGCTATTATTATCACTGACCAGCCTTTAGTCTGTACCTACTAAGTCTGTGCAGACAGATTGGGCTGTGTTGCAGATCAACAGTTTCTCAAACTTGAACGTGCACACGAATCCCTTGGGGAGCCTGTTCAACGGCGGGGTCTGATTCAGCGGGTCTGTGGCAGGCGTGAGACTCTGCATTTCTAGCAGGCTCCCAGGGGACACTGAGGCCGCTCCTTTGAGTAGCAAGGGGTAGAGTGGTTTCCGGACGATTTCCGAGTTGCTTCAAGGGCCCTGCACTGGATGCGGAGGCTAAGATCAGATTCCTTAACTCTTTGGGGTTTGCCAGTTTGAGGGCAGATCTGTATGAATTAATTCGACACGGAAAAAAGTCATATATAACACTATGAAAGTCTTTTCACTGTCCCCTTGCCCTGCCCTCTCCAGAGGAGCCCTATGTGAGGAGTTTGGGTGCATTCTTTCTACCCCTCTATTCTGTGCATACATTTTTTTCCTCTTGCTCACACGTACCATATGAATTATTCTACAGCTTGCTTTTTAACTTGAACAAGTGTCTTAGAATTATTTCCATGGCAGCAATCTAGAGCTCCACTCTTTTTTTTTAATTGAAGTATAGTTGATTTACAATGTTGTGTTAATTTCTGCTGTACAGCAAAGTGATTCAGTTATACATATATATTTACATTCTTTTTCATAGTCTTTTCCATTGTGGTTTATTACAGAATATTGAATACAGTTCCTTGTGCTATACAGTAGGACCTTGTTTTTTTAAAATAATTAATTAATTAATTAATTTTTGGCTTTGTCGGGTCTTAGTTGTGGCACATGAGCTCTTCACTGTGGTGCATGGGCCTCTCTCTCCAGTTGTGGCACGCGGGCTCCAGAGCACGTGGGCTCAGTAGTTGCCGCGCACACGGGCTTAGGTGTGGTGTGCGGGCTTAGTTGCCCCAAGGCATGTGGGATCCTAGCTCCCTGACCAGGGATCGAACCCACGTCCTCTGCACTGGACAGCAGATTCTTAACCACTGGACCACTAGGGAAGTCCCCAAGAGCTTGTTTTTGTTGTTGTTGTTGTTTTTGTTTGTTTGTTCATTTGTTTTTTAAGTTTTGTGTGTGTGTGTGGCTGCACTGTGCCGCACGTGGGATCTTAGTTCCCCAACCCGGGATCAAACCCACATCCCCTGCATTGGAAGCACAGAGTCTTGACCACTGGACCGCTGGGGAAGTCCCAGGACCTTGTTGTTTATCCATTCTGTATCTAATAGTTTGCATCTGCTAATCCCAAGCTCCCAATTCGTCCGTCCCCCACCCCTCCCCCCAGAACCCGTTCTTTTAGCAAACTAAAGGAGGAGTAGTATTCCATAATTTATTTAACCTCTACTCTATGGATTTTTTTTTTTTTTTGGTTCCAACTTTTACTGTGAGCCTATATATGTCTTTATATTTAAAGTGTGCTTACATTTAAAGTGTGTCTCTTGCAGACAACAAATAGTCTATGTCCTTTGGATGATTGGAATGTCGAGACCAGTGCTGTCCAGTAAGAAAATCCTAGCCACTTACACGTTACTTAAAATTTTCTAGTAGCCACAGGAGAAAGAAATAGGGAAAATTAATGTGAATATATTTTATGCAACCTGTTATATACAGAATACTATTATTTCAACACGTAATCAGTCTAGAAGTCACTAATGAGATATTTTACAGTCTTTTTTATTGTGGTAAAATGCACGTGACCTAAAATTTCCCATTTTCACCATTCTTAAGTGCACAATTCAGTGGCATTATGTATATTTGCAATGTTGTGTAACCGTCACCACTCTCCATTTCCAGAACTTGTTCATCCTTCCATACAGAAACTCTGTGCCCCTTAAACAATAATTCCCCATCCCCCTCTCCCACCACCTACTGGTAACCTCCATTCTACTTTCTTTCTCTATGAATTTGACCACTTCTTCCTCATATAAGTGGAATCATACAGTATTTATCCTTCTGTGTCTGGCTTATTTCACTTACCATAATGTCTTCAAGGATAGTCATCACATTCGTAGCATCTATCAGAATTTCCTTCCTTTTTAAGGCCGAATACTATTCCATTGTCTGAATAGACCACACTGTGTTTATCCATCCAATAATAGACAGACACTTGGGTTATTTCCACCTTTTGGATATTGTGAATAGCGCTGCTATAAACATTGGCATACAAGAATCTGAGTCTGCCTTCAGTGCTTTTGGATATACACCTAGGAATGGAGTCGCTTGGTCATCTGGTAATTCTCTTTTTAACTTTTTTTTTTTTTTTTTTTTTTTTTTTTGCGGTACACGGGCCTCTCACTGTTGTGGCCTCTCCAGTTGCGGAGCACAGGCTCCGGACGCGCAGGCCCAGCGGCCATGGCTCACAGGCCCAGCCGCCCCGCGGCATGTGCGATCTTCCCGGACCGGGGCACGAACCCGTGTCTCCTGCATTGGCAGGCGGCTCTCAACCACTGCACCACCAGGGAAGCCCTCTTTTTAACTTTTTGAGGAATCACTGTTGTCCACGGTGGCTGCACCATTTCACATTCCCACGAGTAATGCACAAGGGTTCCGATTTCTCCACATCCTCGCCAACACGTGTTGTACAGTGTTTTCCGCCTTCCATCCCGCACTGAGTTTTTGAAATCCAGTGTGTATTTTCCACTCAGAACATCTTATTGGACTAGCTCCGTTCCCAGGGCTGGGCAGTCACGTGAGGCCTCTCTGAGTGGACGGTGCAGGGTTAGACCGTTGGTATTTGCCCTCATTACTGATGTGGCTGCATTGAAATCTATCTTATTATTCATTTTTGGTTTATCTCTGGTGTTCTTTGTTCCTTATTCTCTCGTTTCCTGCCTCCTTTAGATTAATTGAGTAATTTGGCCTTCCATCTTATCTCCATTAGGAGCTGATTCATGCTACCTCTTTATTACTCTAGAGTTTCCATTCTGCGTCTTTGACCAGGACCTGGGCTCTGCTCCTGAGTGAGATGGGAGCCATGGCAGGCTTTTGAGCAGGGGAGTGACCCGACCTGGCATTTTTGTATCCACATCTGCAGTTGCTTGTGCAGGAGCGTTTCTACTGGCCAGATTCCTGGAAGAGGACTTGCTAAGGCAAAGGGAAGCGTGTGCTGAGGTTTGAGGAGGCCCTGGCAAATGGCATTCCAGAAAGGCCTCACTGTTCTCATCCCTTGCAAAGAGCAGCCAGAATTTACCGAGTGACTGCTTGGTGCCAGGCCCTAGAGATGCTGGCGAGAATCAGCCCAAGTCCTGCTACTTAAATAACTCTTGGTCCTGGAAACGCAGGGCAGTCTCTGGAGTGGCCTCTGAGCTCAAAGGAAGGTGAAGCTTTCAGAGGAACCAAAAAAGGAGAGGCCAGAGGCTATTCTAGGTGGCAGAAGGAGGCCTGGCACAGCCCTGGTGTGAGCTCTGGCTGGACCAAGAAGTGGAGTGTATTGGCCTGGAGACTGCGTGTGTGGGCCCCCCATCCATGTGGGACATATCGAGGTACAGCTAAGGAGTAAAATAATAGCACCTCCCCCTTGGGGCTTGTCTGGGAGGGTTCAGCAGGAAGCAGACGGCACACGGTTGTTGTTTGGCTAACTTATCCCCCCTGGGAGGGGATCAGTATCGGACGGGGCGGCCTAACCTAGGGACAGGCATGATCCAGGCTTTGGACATGTTTAGGCCCTGTGGCAGGTAGACTTGGACTTGGAGCCCCAGCTGTCTCCTTCTTCAGGCCAGCTGCGCCAGGCCTCTGTTAGAAGAGGATACATAACAGTAGAAGCTGCTTCTCAGGAGAGTGATGAGGGTCAGGCAATGAGACGGTCACCACATGGAGCGCAGGGGCCTCCTGGACCAGAGTAGGGTTCCATGAAGGTTAGCCACTATTATTATTATTGCTGCTGCTGCTGTTGTCATTGTTGTTGATTTAAGGCTTACTGGCAACAGCCAGATCCTTCCAGACCTGCCCCCCCAGGACTGAGACCCCTGGAGAAATGAGGTCAGTTGCTCAGGGTCAGGAAATCGCAGAGCAGGGATTTGAAGCCAGGTGTGTCTGACCTGAGCTCAGGGGCTCCCTGCTTCCAGGCCTTCGGGGAGCCTTGGGCTTAGCACAAAGACTCTTCCCTTCTTAGATCAACCAGGGAGCAAGGCATGCTATCACAGTGACACCACCTCCATCAGTGATGCTAAGGGCAGCTCGCCCGCTGTGACTCAACAGGCAGCAGGACCTGACCCGAAGCCAAGCTATTCGTAGTCTGTCTTTGCTCTCCATGTGAATATTCATACATTTGGCTGCAGAAATATTAGTGTTTGATTACTGGGTGGCGTCTCAGAGCTGGTTGTGGGTGTTCCGCCATAGACAGGTGCGCATCCCAGCACCTGGCAAAGTCTGGAAAAGAATCTGCTTTTCGGAAAGCATCTCCCCTCAAAGGTTTCGAATAAAGGCTCTTGGGCCCCTTAGAATATATATTCTGTCTCGCGCTTGCCCACCCCACAGGGTGCGTGTTGCCTGTACTGTTAGGCGACGTTGGATGGTGTTTACTATTCAGATTCCGCGCTCCTTGCTAGACGATGCAGAACGAGCAGCCGCATCGGGCCTTCATGGGCTCCAAAAGCGAGGAAGCCGGGTGGGTGGTAGGAGTGGGCAGGGAGGCTTCTGGAAGCCTGTTCCCTGAAAGCTGGGAGCCTGGAGGCTGTGTTGCGCTGTGACTGGTGATGAGGGAGGAAGGGGGAACGTGATGATGGGCCAGACTGGGGCCTGCCCTGTGACAGGATGCTCCTGCGCAGCTGGACACTGTGTCAAGGGAACCAAGAGAGAAGCCAGGCCCTGGAAATGGGCAGGAGTGGAATTAAGGGCAGATTTTATTCACTTTTGTCTCCAGCCCGTCCTGCTCTGCCGAGCCCTCCACTGGGTTGTCTCAGAGGCACCTCAAACTTAACACATCGGACCCCTCACCCCCACCCCCCAAGCAAACAAACAAAAGTAAAGCCTGCCCCCTCCAGTTTGTCACCATCTCGGTTCATCCTCCCAGTGGCATGGGTCAGGTACTTTGGCATCATCCTTGACTCTTTTTTTTCTCTCTCTTTTTAACTTTTATTTATTTATTTATTTATGGCTGCTGCTCAGCTTGCGGGATCTTAGTTCCCCTACCTGGGGTCAGACCCAGGCTGCAGCAGTGAAAACGCCGAGTCCTAACCACTGGACCGCCAGGGAACTCCCGATTTTAATTTTTCTTATTGTGATAAACAACGCATGACATAAATCTTACCATCTTAAGCCCTTTTTAGTCACATTGCTGTGTGGATGCCCCTTATCCTTCTGTCTTCTGCACCCCGTCAGTCCAGCAGTGTAGCCTGTGAGCTCTGCTTGTGGAAGATCTCCACCATCTGGCCTGTCTCCCCACCCCGGCTGCGCCCACCCCGGTCTAGCCACCATCACCTCCCGCCTGGACCATCTCAGTCTCCTCCTCCTGGGGCTCCCTCCATCCCCTGCCCCCCACCGTCTATTTCCCTCACTCAGCCAACCAGACCCTGTTGTAACCTGAGTCAGCTTATGGCCCTTCTCTGCTCAGAGCCCTCCCGTGCTCGCCCAAGAACTCCGCTCACCAATGCACTAACCACTGGGTGAGTGTCAGTGTTAAAAAAAAAAAAAAAAAAACACACTGGATTTCAAAGACTTCGAAGGAAGGGGGAAAAAGTCAGTTCCCCATTAATACTATTTTTATGTTGATGACACGTTGAAATGATCGTGTTTGTATATATCATATTACATACAATGTATTCTTGAAATTAACATACGTTAAATTCACCTCTTCTTTCCACTAGAAAATTTAGAATGACATATGTGGCTTGCATTGCCTTTCTGGGGGGCAGCACTGGTTTAGAAGGCACCTCCCCTGTTGGGCTGTCGGAGGGGTGAATGAATGAACGTACGTAAAGCTTTGAGGACAGTGCCTGATACGTCTAATGCAACATGTTAGCTGTTGCTTTTTTTTTTTAATAGATATTTAACTGCTAGGATATTTTATTATTATTTTTTATTTTATTCATTTATTTTTGGCTGTGTTGGGTCTTTGTTGCTGCGTGTGGGCTTTCTCTAGTTGCAGCGAGCGGGGGCCACTCTTTGGTGCGGTGCACAGGCTTCTCATTGCGGTGGCTTCTGTTGTGGAGCACGGGCTCTAGGTGCACGGGCTTCAGTAGTTGCGGCACACGGGCTCAGTAGTTGTGGCTTACGGGCTCTAGAGCACAGGCTCAGTAGTTGTGGCACACGGGCTTAGTTGCTCCGCGGCATGTGGGATCTTGCTGGACCAGGGCTCAAACCCGTGTCCCCTGCATTGGCAGGCGGGTTCTTAACCACTGCGCCACTAGGGAAGTCCTGTTATTGCTTTTTAATTGTGGGAAAATGTGCATACCATAACATTGACCATTTTCACCATTTTTAAGTGTCCAGTTCAGTGGCACTAAGTACGTTTATGGTGTTGTGCAGCCATCATCTGTATCCATTTCCAGAACTTTTTCGTCATTCCAAACAGAAACTCAGTACCCATGAAACAATAACTCCCTGTTCTCCCCTCCCACCAGCCCCTCGTAACCTCTCATCTACTTTCTGTTTCCATGAATTTGCCTATTTTATGCACCTCATTTAAAAATTAAAAAATTTTTTTAAATCTTTTGGCTGTACCCTGCGGCATGTGGGATCTTAGCTCCCCGGCCAGGGATGGAACCCGTACCCCCTGCAGTGGAAGCACAGAGTCTTATCCACTGGACCGCCAGGGAGGTCCCGTATGGTCTCATTTAAATGGAATCATACCATATTTGTCCTTTTGAGTTTGAGTTATTTCACTTAGCATAATGTTGCTAAGGTTCATTGCTAATGTAGCATGTATCAGAATTTCATTCCTTTCCAAGACTGAATAATACATCCAGTGTGTGGCTGTACCGCAGTTTGTTTCTACACCCCTCAGGTGATGGGCACGTGGGTCGTTTCTGCCTTTTAACTGATATTATTTTTAGTTCATGATCTGACCCCTGGCTTTCTATCTATCTATCTAACCTCATCTCCCACTAACTACTCTCCCCCTTACTCACTCCACTTCAGCCTCACTGGCCTCCTTCCTTGACTCAGACACGTATCCACCTCAGGGCCTTTGCACTTGCTATTCCTCTGCTCCATGATTCCCTCCCTCCCCTCCTCAATCAAGCCTGCCTTTATTACTCTAGTTAAAATTACAAATACCTTGTCCTTCTTTTTCATTGCTTTTCCTCCACAGCACTTAGCAACTTCTGACATAATATTTATTTTACATTTATATTGATTTTACATGTCCTAATCTTTTATAACATTTGTATTTTAAATATGATAGATAATTCTATACATGACATATATTCTAATATCTATTAAATATTTATTCAATAAATAAAAGCTAAATACATGTAAATTAAATATTTGTAAATACTTAGTATAATCTGTTATATTGTTCTTTCTTTGTTTCCCTCCTTACTCTCCTCAAAAATGTAAGCTCCACGTGAACAGGGATCTTTGTTTTGTTCACAGCCATCCCTCCAGCATCTAGAACAGAGCCTGGCACGCAGCACATATCCCAAGCCTTAATTGCTGAATGGCTGGATATTTCGTGAATGAGGAACCCGGGAGGATGTGAATGAGCCAAAAGAAAGTGTGTTAATCGGGGAGAGGAGAGGAAGTTGGGAAGAGCAGCAAAAGGGCCCCGAGGCTTAAAAGCTGGTGTGATCAGGCCCTGGGTGAGTGTGAGGGACACTAGGGAACAGGCTGGCAGAAGAGACACAGTGCGTGCTTTGGAGGTGGTGGAGGTCTGAGCTTTGCCCGAAATGTGGTTCCCTCATTTGCTGGGTAACCTTGAGTCAGTGACTTGTCCTCTCTGGGCCTCATTGCCTCACCTGTAAAAAGGGAGAAGAGCAGCTGTTCGTTCATGAATGCAACATAAACATACATATTTCCTGCATTCCTGCCATGTGCCGGGCACTGTGGTAGATGAGGCAGGCAGCGTCCTCACCCTCATTGATCTATTCCAGGCCCCCACCTCCAGGGTCATGTAGAATTAAGCACTGTGGTGGCCTGTGGTGAACCGCAGTTCCCGTCGTCAGGTTAGCTGTAGGCTTCAGCTTTCCTCATCGGTAAGGTAGGTATAGAGGTACCCACCGTGCGTGGTTGTCATGGAAGCCCGGTACCCCGTGTATGGTAATGGCGATTTCTAAATGAGGGCTTTGTTATTGGTGTGGTCTTGGGCTCGAGATGCAACTTGGATCCTTCATCATTGAGCTTATGTTTCTTTTCTTTTCTTTTTTTTTCTGGACCACGCCACACAGCTTGCGGGATTTTAGTTCCCCGACCAGGGATTGAACCTGGGCCCCGCCAGGCAGTGAAAGCGCTGAGTCCTAACCACTGGACCGCCAGGGAATTCCCATGGAGCTTATGTTTCTTTTCAAAATATGAACTTGGCGTGGCTTAGAACGCATTTTGTGGATGCTAAATCTCTGGCCTTGGACGTGACCCTGATGCTTCACTGGGCTTTTCTGAGTTGGGCACACCTGTTGTACTGTGAGGCGTCCAGAGACTCAGTTTCCTCTCCTCTCCTCTCTGGAACTTCAGCAAAAGATTCTTCGTTCAGCAGGCTGCTGAGTTAACCAACCTTCGTTTGGGGGGTGTGTAAGTTAGCACAGGTCATGCTAGCTGCTGTAACAAATAAGCCCTTTCTTCTGAGTGGCTTCAGTGTACTAAATGGCTTCAAAGCATTTTTCTCACACGTGTTATAGACCAGTGAGGGTGTTTCTGGTGGGGCAGCCTCATGTGAACTCATTGAGAGAACCAGACTCCTTCCCTGGAGTGTCTTTGCCCTCCCTAAGTCTGTGGAGTCCACTTTAGATGAAGAAGTGTGGAGGGATGTCTTTTGTGCCAGGCCTGGAAAGTAGGAATGTGAATGTCACTTCCAAGTACATTCTGTTGGCCAGAATTCAGTCATGTGACCACACCCAGCTACAAGGGATGCTGGGAAATGTAGTCCAGGGAAAGAAAATGGTTGGGAGAAACATACAGCAGTCTTCACCATAGTGGGTGTGTATTTGTAGATGCCCGGTGGCCAGTGGAATGAGTGGGAAGGTCTCAGATCTATGGGAGGAGGCATCTGGATTAGATGTTTTCCTGACCTTTGGACCTGCAGTCTCTGATAAGACATATATATTTCACACCATGATCCAGGAGGGATACACACACACACACACACACACACACACACACACCTGAAACAAAGTTTTGTGGAATACTTAGCTAAACCACCTTTGAGTCATTCAATCTGTTTTTTCAATTTTACTCTGTTCTTTTTCCTTCATTTGTTTCAGTGATGGTTGAGACTCACTATACTGATTTCACCACTGCTCAAATTTTCCAACTCACAATTTGAAAAGCGCTGAAAATGAAAGTAGAAATGTGAGGAACCCTATGGGCAACTTCTACGCTCCTGAGAGAGTACCACCTCAGTTCCCCATGTGTCCCAAGCCCAGTTCCAGAAGCGCATTGGAGGAATTGGGGCAACTCTGGAAGGTTAGAACACTTAGGACAAAATCTACTGGCTTCCCGTGCTTACTGCCCCCCCCCCCAGCTACTTCTCTGATGTCCTTCCCAGCGCCCTCCCCCCACCTCACAGTGATCTAGTTGTTCTTGGTGCCTGTCAGGCACATTCCTGCCTTAGGGCCTTTGCACTCACTGTTCCCTCAGCCTGGGATGCTTTTCCCGCATCTATTTGCACGGCTCCCTTCATTTCAGTCTCTGCTTCAGTGTCACATGTATTGACCACCCTGTTTTAAAACTAAAGCCTCCCCTTCCCCATCATTCCCTTATCCTGCTTTTTGAGCTCCTTCTGGCCGCTTGCCACTAGCCAATATCACGTCGTAGATGACTTTGTTTACCAATTTATGGTTTGCTTCTTCCAGGAGAATTTAGCTCTATGAGGGGTCTCCCAGGGCCTGGGGCATAGTGGGTGTTCACTGAATATTTGTTGAGTGAGTGAATGCACATGTTTTGGTTTTGTGGTTTTTTTCTCCCTGCCCAGTGGGAAAGCAGCTTCCGCTCATCAGCATTTTGGGAAGGTGAATTGTCCACCGGGTGTTGTAAGAGAGGGTCTGGGTGGGGATCGGGTAGGAGGGAGAGAACCAAGCTGGGAAAGCTGTTCCCAGGAATTCTGTGGAATCAATAGCTTGGTTGCTTGCTGTGAGAACATATGTCTATAGATTATTATTTCATAAAAGAATCGCTTAGGAACTGTGTGGGTTTTTCTGTCCCCCCTGCTGAAATAACAGTGCTAAATCTCACCTCCTAACCAACTTAATCTCCCAAGGCACCGCAGAGCGTGGCGGGGCAGAGGGGGGGTTCCCTCAGGTCCCTCTGGCCTGATTTGCTATGTGTGTGTGTGTTTTCACTTTTTGTTGAAGTCTAAAGGTTTCTGTGTTTGCTTGGTTTTGTGTTTTGAAGTATAAAGGTATTTCTGCCTCCGAAATCAGCACTTGTCACACTTAGAAAATTCTACAAACCCAGCACATTTCACATGCCTCTGTGGTTTCTGTGTTTTCTTGCCCATTTTTGGCTTTGGTGGGGTTGGGGGGCGGGGTGTGGTGGATGGAATGACAGGCTAAAGCTTCACACTCACCTCTCACACGTGGCGCCCCCATCCCAGGGCCAGTAGTGGGTACAGAGGGAAGTGACCCAGGGACGTGCTGGGGGTGTCCCACCTGGGTCATGGAGGGCACCCAGGAAATTCATCCAGGGCTGGAGGCGGGGGTCCCGGCGCTGCCCCATGCGTTTGAGGGGCGGGGGCCGTGCTGAGGGAACATGTTCTGGGAGGATGTGCAGCCTGGTAAGTGCAGGTTGGGAGTCATGGTCCAGGTGGGGGTGGGGGTGGGGGTGGGGATGGGCCATGTGACCAGTTCCTTCCTCCCTCCCTCCCTCCCTCTCTCCCTCCCTCCCTTCCTCCCTTCCTTCCGTTTTTGCTTGCTTAAAATTTTGAGCAGCTTTACTGAGATATAATTCACATACCATAAAGTTCCCCCATTTAAAGCATACAGTTCAGTGGTTTTCTGGTACATTCGCAGAGTTGTGCAGCCATCCCCACAATCTAGTTCCAGGACATTTTCATCCCCCCAAATGGAAACCCCGTCTCCTTAACAGTTGCTCCCCATTCCCCCTTCCATCCAGCCCCTGGCAACCCCTAACCTGCTTTCTGTCTCATGAATTTGCCTGTTGTGGACATTTTCTATAAATAGAACCCTACACTGTGCGGCCTTTTGGGTCTGGCTTTCGTGCAGTGTGTTTTCAAGGTTCATCCATGTTGTAGCATGTGTCAGAGCTTCATTCCTTTTTTTTTTCTTTTTAAACATTGAGATATTTGCATGCCATTAATTTCTCCCCTTTAAGCGTACAATTCAGTGGGTTTTAGTACATTTACAGAGTTGTGCAACCATCCTCACAATCTAGTTCTAGAACAATTTCACTCAAAAGGAAACCCTGTATATTTTCCTCTAATCCCTGGCAACCATTAATTTACTTTGTCTTTGGGGATTTGCCTTTTCTGAACATTCGTACAAATGGAATCGTGCAAGATGTGGTCTTTTGCGTCTGGCTGCTTTCATTTCATGTATTGTTTCCAAGGTTCATCCATGTTGGATCAGTGCTTCATTCCTTTTTATGGCTGAATAATATTCTGTTGTACAAATGTACCGCATCTGGTTTATCCGCTTGTCAATTGGTGGACATTTGGGTTGTTTCCACTTTTTGTCAACTATGAATAAAGCTACTTGGTGGCTGTTTCTTCAGTTGAGGTGGAAGATGGCATTTTCAGCCACCCCCTGCCCAGGCCTGTTCTTCCTTTGTGTGCTTACAGGTACACAGGCTTCCCTTTCCCTCTCTCCCTCCCCGCCTCCCCTTCCTCTTTTCCTTTCTCTTCCTAGTCTTCCTGTTCTTCTTGTGTTGTATCTCCTCCTCCCCCAGCCTCAGCCCAGGGCTTAGGAGTCTGGAAATCTTTTCCAGGGAGCCCTGGGCAGTCCCACAGGGCGGTTCTGCTCTCCCAGCAGGAACGCCTCAGCCCTGCCTGGCCTCCCACCCCTGGGAGGGAACAGAGGGGACAACCTGATCCTTCTAATCCAGCCCCAGGGGAGATGTGTGGGGACAGGGCCACATGTAGGAAACAGCTTTTCTTTGGGGCTTAAAAAAAATTTTTTTTCTTTTTTTTAAATAGGAACAACGCACCCAAGTAGAAAACTCGAATAATATCAGAGATTTCTAGTCAAAAGTCTCCCTCCCTCTCCCACCTCCCAGCTATCTGTACCCATATCCTCTTCCCAGAGGTAAATGGTTATTGTTTGGGGGCCTCTTTTCAAACAGACATTCTGTGCATATGTAAGCATCTTTCCCTCTCTCTCTCTCTCTCTCTCTCTCTCTCTCTCTCTCTCTCTCTCTCTCCTTCCCCCTCCTTCCCTCCCTCCGTCTCTCTTCATGCCCCACCTCCCCCCATTTTTTAAGGCACTAATGACAAGTTATTCTAACACTGTTCTGCCCTTTGCCTTTAGCTTTTAATGATATATCCTGGAGGTTCTAACTTGTCAAGTTCTGTGTCTTTCTCAGCTGCATGGTATTTATTCCATTGGAGGGCCCTAGCTTGCTGAAGCAGTCCCCATCTGCTGGACACTTAGGTTAGTTCTAGGCTATCACAAACAAGACTACAGTGAGGTACCGTGTGTACCACTGTTGATTTGCATGAATGCAAGCAATGTGAGTACCGTGTAAGTTAAAAGCCCAGAGGTGGAATTGCTGGGGCAAAGGGTGTGCAGAAGAAAATAAAATTTATTAATGAAAAATTCCAACTGTATACAGAATTAGAACTGCATAATGAACCCTCCTTACTTATCCCCAGGTTCCATAGATCGAGATCTGGCCACACTTGCTTGTATCGATATCTTTTTTGTTGCTGTTGAAGTATCAATATTTTAAAGCAAATCCCAGATCTCCTGTCATTTTAATTCTACAAACTCAAGTGTGTATTTAAAAAGCAAAACTAAGCATTTTCTTACATAGCCACAATGACATTGTCAAACCTAGTAAAAATTACGGTCATTTGGTATCATCAAGGGATGTGCTTTTTTTAATTACTTTTTTTTATGGAGATGTAATTCACATGCCATAAAATTCACTGTTTGAAAGTATACAGTTCAGTGGTTTTTAGTATATTTACAAGGTTGTACAACCATCACCGTTATCTGATTCTAGAATATTTTCATCACCCTCAAAAGAAATCCCATTTCCATGAGAAATCTCCTCATTTCCCCCAGCCCTCCTTCCCCACTACAAGCCCGTGATCACCATTAATCTACTTTCTGTTTCCATAGATTTGCCTGTCTGGACATTTCACATGAATGGAATCATCCAGTATGTGTGTGGCCTTTTGTACTTGGCATCTTTCACTGAGTATAATGTTTTCAAGGTTCGTCCATGTCGTAGCATGGATCGGTGCTTCATTCTTTTTCCTGGCTGATTAATGTTCTATTATATGAATATACCAGGTTTTATTTATCCATTGATAGACATTTGGGTTGTTGCCACATTTTTGTCTCTTGTGAATATGCTGGTATGGGCATTTGTGCACAAGTCTTTGTGTGGATGTATGTTAATTCTCTTGGGTCTCTACCTAGGAGTGGAATTCCTGGATTAAACGATAATTCTGTGTTCAGGTATTGAGGTACTGCCAGACCTTTTCCCCCAGCGGCTGCACCAGTTTACTTTCCCACCAGTAATGCATGAGGATTCCAATTTCTCTTTTCTAACATAACCATCCTACTGGGTGTGAGGTGGTATCCCATTATGTTTTGTTTTTAAAATTTTTTAAATGTATTTTTGGCTGCATTGGGTCTTTGTCGCTGCGCATGGGCTTTCTCTAGTTGCGGTGAGCGGGGGCTACTCTTCGTCGCGGTGCGCAGTCTTCTCATTGCGGTGGCTTCTCTTATTGCGGAGCAGGGGCTCTAGGTACGCGGGCTTCAGTAGTTGTGGCACGTGGGCTCTAGAGTGCAAACTCAGTAGTTGTGGCGCACGGGCTCAGCAGCTCCGCGGTATGTGGGATCTTCCTGGACCAGGGCTCGAGCCCGTGTCCCCTGCATTGGCAGGTGGATTCTTAACCAGTGCGCCACCAGGGAAACCCCCCCATTATGGTTTTGACTTGCATTTCTCTAATGGCTAATGATGTTGAACATCTTTAAATGGGGTGGGGGTGTGCATCTAAATTCTCATCTCTGTTTCCACTTGGCGGATGGGACCACTGGTTTTCACTGGCTTGTCTTTAATTTTCCCTGAAACACTCTCCTTCCCTCTTCCCTGCCTGTTTTCTCTGCCCCTGCTTTCTCTATCTTGACTGAGTAGTCTTTGTGTACAGAGCCCGCCAATCCTTCTTGCTGCCTGTCATTCAGGGGAGGAAATCTGGGCTTCATGGTGGTCTGGGCTCATGCCCTTCTCTGGGGCAGCGTGCAGTGTGCAGTGTAGGTAGTTGGTGGTGTCAGGCTGCCCAGTGGGGACCCAAGCTCCACCCCTTCCTTGCTGTGTGATTTGGGGCCAGTGCCTTCGCCTCTCTGAGCTTCAGATCCTTGAGGTTAGTGGTGAAGCCCATTTCTTTCCATCTTCCCTTGTGCTTTCTCCTTCTTTCCTTGACTAGATACTTATTGAGCATTTTGCAGTTCACATCCCCAAATGGGAGTAACATGTATCCCTTAGCTCAGTTATTCAGCAGTTATTTACTAAGTGCCTATTGTGTGCCAGGCACTATTCTAGGAGGGGGGATATAGCATGAACAGGACAAAAATCCCCACTGTCTGGGGACTGGCTGGCTGGTGGGGGAGACCCATGATAGGACTCATCAGAAGGTACTGAATGCAGTGGAGCAAAAGGGAAAGTGGGTGGAGAGGGCTGGTGGTGCGAGTGGTCATTTTAACCTGCCCTCGCTGAAAATGTGACATTTGAGCAAAGACCTGAAGAAGGTGAGCTGGAAGCCCCGTAGCTATCTGCAGGAAGGGTGTTCCTGACAGAGAACAGCAAGTGCAAAGGTCCTGAGGCAGGGAAGTGAAGGTACTTGCCCCAATTCACAGCTGGTAACTTGTGGAGCCACAGCTTGAACCAGGCAGTCTGGAGTTGGAGTCTGTTTTTGTTTTTGTTTTGTAATGAACTTCATTAAGATATAATTTATATTTAATGTGATACATCCATTTAAAAATGTTTTTAATTTAATTTTTCAAATTGAAGTGTAGTTGATTTACCATGTTTCAGGTGTACAGCAAAGTGATTCAGTTATACATATGTATATTCTTTTATTTATTTATTCATTCATTCATTCATTCATTTATTTATTTATTTTTGGCCGCATTGGGTCTTCGTTACTGTGCGCGGGCTTCTCATTGTGGTGACTTCTCTTGTTGCGGAGCACAGGCTCTAGGCGCGCGGGCTTCAGTAGTTGTGGCTCACTGGCTTCAGTAGTTGTGCCTCGTGGGCTCTAGACCACAGGTTCAGAAGTTGTGCCACACAGGCTTAGTTGCTTCGTGGCATGTGGGATCTTCCCAGACCAGGGCTCGACCTGTGTCCCCTGCATTGGCAGGCGGATTCTTCACCACTGCGCCACCATGGAAGCCCCATATATATATATTCTTTTTCAGATTCTTTTCCATTATAGATTCTTACAAGATATTGAGTGTAGTTCCCTGTGCTATACGGTAGGTCCTTCTTGTGTATCTATTTTATATATAGTAGTGTGTATCTTAATCCCAAATTCCTAATTTATCCCTCACCCCAAGTGATGCATCCATTTTAAGGGTACTTATTGGATGCATTTTGACAAATCAGTACTATTGTGTAACCGCCTTCCCAGTCAAGGCACAGAACATTTTCTAGCGTTTGATGTAAGTAGAATCACACAGCCTGTATTCTTTGGTGTCTGGCTCCTGCCACCCAGCACAGTGATTTTGAGGTTCATCTATGTTGCACATCTTAGTGGTTCGTTCCTTTTTGTTGCTGTGCAGTAATTCCATTGTGCAGACATAATACATTGCGACGTGTTTATCCTTTCGGCTGTGGGTGCACCTTTGGGCTGTTGCCAGTGTTTGGCCATCACACATGAAGCTGCTGTGAACATTCGGGTACTAATCATTGTGTGACATATGCCATCCTTTCTCTTGGGTAAAGACCTAGGCGTGGAATGGCTGGGTTGGATGAGGATACGTTTAACTTTATTAGAAACTGTCAAGCCATTTTCCAAAGTGCCCGGAACATTTAACATCACCCCCAGCCGTGCATAAGAGTTCCAGTTGCTCCACATCCTCACCACCCCTTGCTGTTATCAGTCTTACACATTTTCAAATGGGATGTAGTGGTGTCACTATGGTCTTAATTGAAATTTCCCTCATGACTAAAGATGTCGAATATCTCATTGGCTTATGCGCCATTTGTAGGTCTCCTTTCGCTCATTTTTAAATTGGGTTGTTGGTCTTCTTATTGTGTTGTAGTATTTCTGAATATATGTCCTGGTCTGATATATGTGTTGTGAACATTTTCTCACAACATGTGAGTCCATTCTTGTTATTTGCAGTAGGTGTGTTCTGTAAAGTTGACAAAGTCACCACATTGGGGTGTTTTCAGAGATCCTGCTGGCTTTCCAAGTGGCGGGCAGCTAACTGAGGCCCCCCAGCTGATGTGCCGCTGTGGTGACTCCCCCCACCAGCCTACATCCCAATTCAGGTACCTCTCAAGACCACCCTGTCTCTTCTGCAAGCACCCAGGCATCCCTGTTCCCACCTTATGCCTCCTCTGGTGCTTCTCTTTAAATGGCTTTATGGGATGTAATTCGTATACCCTCCATTTCACCAGTGGCTCTTCGTATATTCACAGAGTTGTACGATCATCACCACAATCAATTTTTGAACATTTTCATTCCCCCCCAAAAGAAACTGGGAACAGTCCCCTGCCAGGTGGCCCTGGACAGACAGGCAAGGGAGAAGAAAGTTGAGGAGGCCCATGTCGCTGGAGCTGAGTGGAAAAAGGAGGGAGGGCAGGGAATGGGGGCAGTGGGAGCAGGGCCAGTTCCTATGTGGCCTGGTTGGTGGGCCTCAGTGAGGAGTTTGCTTTGACTCCGAGTGAAACAAGAACTCTGCTCGGATTCAGGGCAGAGGAGGGACAGGAGGTGACTCAGGATCAAACCAGATCTCTAGACTGGGAGTGGGGGTGGGCAGACTGTTGAGGAGGCCGCTGAAGAAATTCAGGCATAATGTGGGTTCGGGAACTATTTATTGACTTTTGAATTGAAGGAAGGAATGATTTCAGCAAAGCAGTAGGAGACATTTGCTGAAGCAAATGCGCAGGGGAGAGGGCTGGAAGGTCTGTCCCAGCCACACCCCAAAAGCAGTCTCTCATGCCTCTGCCCCCTAGAACCAGCAGGGTATCGGGAGGACCCAGCCACTTAACAACCCAAAGCCCGGCTTCCAGGCAGACCTACTCTGTGACCTGGGGCATGCTCAGGGGGGTGTTGCCTCAATTTTCATTCTGTAAAATGGGAATAATCAAGTGCCTGGGTGTGGTCAGTACATGCTTGCTAGTTTTCTTTTTTTTTAAATTTTGAAATAGAGGGTTCATACAGAAGAGTAGAAAACGTGTCTTCCGCCTAGCAATGATCAACTAACGCTCTCACAGTTACTTTGTTTTTAAACAGCTTTATTGAGCTTCAGTTCACGTATCATACAATTCACCCATTTAAAATGTACGACTCTGGTTTATGGTACATTCGCAGAGATGTGTAACCATCACCATTTCAATTTAAAACATTTTCATCACCCCCAAAATAAACACTGTGCCCCTGAGCCATCACCCTCCCCCGCCACTCCCATCCATCCCAGGCCTGGCAACCACTGATGTACTTTCTGTCTCTATGGATTTGTCTATTCTGGACATTTCATATGAAGAGAATCATATAACATGTGGTCTTTTGTGCCTGGCTTCTTTCACTTGGCATGATGGTTTCTCTGTTCATCCATGCTGTAGCATGTGTCAGTGCTTCATTCCTTTTCGTGGCTGAGTAATATTCCGTTGTGTGGATGGACCACATTTTGTTTGTCCATCCATCAGTTAATGGGCATTTGGATTGCTTTTACCTTTTGGCCATTATGAATAATGCTGCTGTGAACATTTGTGTACATGTTTTTCAGTGCATACATATTTTCATGTTTCCTGGGTAATGTACCCAGGAGTGGAATTGCTGGGTCATAGGGTAACTCTGTTTAACCCTTCGAGGAGCTGCCAGACTGTTTCCCACGCGATCACACCATGTTACATTCTACCAGTAGTAGATGAGGAAGGCAGTTATTCTTTTGTATTCTTCTGTCTTCTCCCCCTTTGGGGGAACTTGTTGTTGAATTACAACATGGACAAAAGAGCACCCATCATAAATGTCCAGTTGGATGAATTTTTTGCACATTGGCCACACCCATGTAACTGGCTCCCAGATTTAAAAACAAAACACACAAAAAACGCCCAGAACATGACCTCCTCCCAAAAGATGCCCCAACCCTTTCTGGCCCCTCCATCTGCCCCCCGCCCCTCCGACCCCCAGGGAACCACCATCCTGATTCTAACTCCATAGTTAAAAGTGGGTGTGTACTTTACACATGAAACCGTACAGTGGTGTTTTCTTTCACTCAACACGATGTTGGTGTGATGATTCCATGTTGTACATACCAGTAGTTTGTTCCTTTTTCGTTGCTGTGTAGTATTCCATTATGTGATGGACCGCAGCGTATTCGTGCATTCTTCCGTTGATGGACATCTGGGTTGTTTCCAGTTCAAGGGTGCTGTGAACATTCTAGAATGTTCTACATCTGCCCCATTATTCATAAGGGTGGACTTAGAGTAGCCGCAGGCTCTGTGTGATGCCAGGTAGAAATTATCTGTAGACTCCCCTCCCTTCTTGACGGAGGTGTGCCCCCCCATCGCATGTTCTAGAACCCTCCTTTCTGAGTGAGGGTTGAAAGCCATCATGGCAGTCCCTGCTGCTGGTGTTGGTTCTTTAACTCTTGCTCTGTGGACTTGAGAGATGTCCTCTTCCACAGCACCTGTGAATGAGCCGTCCACGATGTCGGTGGGGATGTGGGTGTTGTCTGGGCGTCCTGTCCCTGTGGAGGGTTCCTAACCAGCTTGACAGGGTTCATCCGGGTGGTGTCTGTACACATTCTGCACACTTGCCTGGAGTTTTTATTGTCTTCCATATTGGGGTGGCTCCTGGCATTTGGGGCAGGAGCCACTGGTGTAGACTGATTGGCTTAATTTGCCTCCTGGGTTGGTGTGCAGGGTGGGGCGGGTGGGTAAGTCCTGTGGAGCATCCCCCCACTGTCCTGGGAAGATGCGCCCACCCCCTCTCTCTCTCCGTGTCTGTCTCTGAGACGTTCTCTATGGCATCGGCCCCATCAGCACCTCTGCTCAGTTCTCCCTTCTCTGAGCAGCTTTCTGTGGTGGGGCCCAATTTCACCCCTCCCCCACCTGTGACCTTTCACCTCTTCTCCCATCTGCCCCTGACAGGTTCCCTCTGGGCCCCTGGGCCTTGCTCTCATCCCAGTGACCGATCCCCCATTGTGAGCCCTGCCCGATGGTTCCCTGGTCAGCCTGTGATGTGCCCCCCCTGCCCACCACGCCCACCCCCAAACCTGGTCACACACCTACTCTGTTCAGAATCAGCTGTGACCACGGAGAACGGTCCCCCTCTGTCATTCAGTCCATGTTTACACAGAGGGAACAAAACAGACCGAAACCTGGGCTCACCTGCTCCTCCTTGCAGAGCCAGGCAATAGATAAGACAAATCAGAGTCACACGTGAGCTAGTAATCGGAGCTTTGAAGTAAAGCAAAGCAGGAGAGGGAGGTGGAAGTGCTGGGTGAGGGGGTGGGGATCACGACTGCCAACAGAATCAGGTTGAGCCTCACCGATCTGGTGCCAAGGTCCTGAGGCAGGTGTGTGCCTGGTGCATTGGAGGAATGTGGAGCAGGCTGGTGTGGGTGGAGGGGAGTGAAGGAGGGAGAGAGGGTGAGAGGTGAGGGCAGAGGTGGGATGGGGGCAGATGGTCACAGTAAGAACTTGGACTTTGATTCAGAGTGAGGCAGGAGCCATGAGAGAGCTCCGAGCAGAGGAGGGACGTGTGAGCGGACTTGCATTCTAACATGATCCCTTTGGTCACCATGTGGGGATGAGACTGTAGGAGAACCAGGGCAGAATCAGGGGGACAGAGGGGACAGAACCTGGTTGATGTTTGTCACAGCGAAAAACCAACATCACTATGAACCCAACTCCAGAATTGATTCAGATTTCCTTAGTTTCCCCCTAATGTCCTTTTTCTGTTCCAGGACTCCACCCAGCACACCACATTACACTGCGTCGTCATGTCTCCTTAGACCTCTCTTGGCTGTGACAGTTTCTCAGACTTTCCTTACTGCTGATGACCTCGACATTTTGGGGCACAACTGGCCAGGGATTTTGGAGAATGTGCCTCTCTCGGGATTAGTCTGATGTCTTTCTCGTGATTCGATAAGCGGTTAGGGGGTTTGGGAGGAAGACCACAGAGATAAAGTGCCCTTCCCATCTTATCACATCAAAGGTACATAGTATGCACTTGACTTATCATGGCTGATGTTGACCTTGATCGCCTGGCGGAGGCCACAATACTTGTGATTCTACACTCGTGGCAGTAAAAATGGTAAGCATGTGCCTAATGCATATCTATTTACATGCATCCATTCGTTTTAATCCTCACAACCCTCTGAGGTGGGCACTACTTTTAATCCCATTTTATAGAGAAAGAAACTATAGGGAAAGGGAGACTGAAGTGACTCGCCTGAGGTCACACATCAATTAAGTGGCATTTGAACCCAGAAGGTCTGGCTCCAAAGTCCAGGCCTTAACCGTCACCTGTTTTTTATAAACTGTATACGTACATGACTCCACTTTGGTACATTATAAAAAAATCCATAAAAAGTAGATTAAAAACAGGTGAGGAAGATTTTAAAAAATCAAACATTTTACATAGCATTATATTTATCAATAGTCATTACTAATGATAAAACCTAAAGGCTCTATTTTGAATGATGTTCTTGATAATTAAAGTTTCAGTCAGCTTTTTGCCAGTTCTGCTGAAAACATCACTGATTTTACTTTTTTCTTTTTTTTCTTTTTTCTTTATTTTTGGCTGCGTTGGGTCTTCGTTGCTGCGCAGGCTTTCTCTAGTTGCGGCGAGCGGGGGCTACTCTTCCTTGCAGTGTGCGGGCTTCTCATTGCAGTGGCTTCTCTTGCTGCGGAGCACGGGCTCTAGGCACACGGGCTTCAGTGGTTGTGGCACGTGGGCTCAGTAGTTGCGGCTCGCAGGCTCTAGAGCGCAGGCTCAGTAGTTGTGGCACACAGGCTTAGTTGCTCCGTGGCATGTGGGATCTTCCCAGACCAGGGCTCAAACCCGAGTCCCCTGCATTGGCAGGCAGATTCTTAACCACTGCGCCACCAGGGAAGTCCCTGACTTTACTTTTTAATGTGGCTTAAAAAGAGCTTACAATAGGAACAGCTTACAATAGGAATGGGACCATCGTCTTTATTTTCTGCTTACATTAACTGTGTTTTCTTTTTTTGAGATAACATTCACATAGTATAAAAATTAACCATTTTGAGGGGGAAGGGATAAATTAGGAGTTTGGGATTAACAGATACACACTACTATATATAAAAGAGATAAACAACAAGGACCTACTTTGTAGCACAGGGAACTATACTCAATATTTTGTAATAACCTATAAGGGGAAAAGCAACTGAAAAATTATATATATATATATATATATATATATATCTGAATCACTTTGCTGTACACCTGAAGCTAACACAACATTGTAAATCAACTATACTTCAATTTTAAAAAGTTAACCATTTTAAAGTGCACAGTTCAGTGGCTTTTAGTACGCTAATAATGTTATGCAACCATCACCTCTATCTAGTTTCCTGCCAACCCACCTATCTGGGATAATTTCGTTTGCCCAAAAGGAAACCCTATACCCATTAAGCAGTTTCTCTTTGTTTCTCCTCCCCCCAGCCCCTGGCAACCACTAATTTGCTTTCTGTCTCTATGGATTTACCTTTTCTGGACATTTCTTAGAAATGGCATCATACGATATGTGACCTTTTGTGTCTGTAGATTTTGATTTGTAACCTTTTGGTTTCTTTGTTAGTACTTTCTTATGCCTTCTGTCTCTTCTTGTGAAGATAGTTTCATTAAAAGTTGATAACGTGATATATAAGTCAAGTTACTCGAGAATGTATTGTCAAGCAAAGGGACATCACGGTCTCTGCTTTGGGGACCTTGTACCCTTCTGAGGCACCTTGCTGCCTGGACTATCCATCACCTTCTGCCCAGCATCAATCCATATATTGATTACCCGTCCAGCTGAATATGTTTTATCTCCGAGATTAGGGAATAAATAGAAATTGACATTTTACCAATGGAAAAGGACAGAGAGCCCAGGATGAGAGCCAGGCAAGATACGGACATGTGGTCTGAGGCCAAAGTGGCCAGTGGTCACATTGATGGGGAAGGGAGAGACTTAATAAACCAAGCTGGGGACCAAAAACCAGTCATTCATTTGGAAAGAGATGAAGTGGGATCCCTACCTTACACCATATAGCCCCAGATGGTTTAAGGATTCAAAGTCAGATGTAAACTGCCGATCTCAGTTTAGACTTTGGGGAAAGGCCAGATTCTGAAACAAGACACACAAAGAGCTGCTGGGTGAGGCAGATTTGAAGGCCTTGCATATCTCAGCTCTTTTTCTCTGTCTCTGAGGCTCTGAGCAGCAGCCCTCCCTGCTTTGTCCTGGGTGGGAGGCCAACCCCTCTCCTAATGACATAATTAGCAGCTTTGGGACCATCAGAATACCTTAGCGAGAAATGGCCTTAGCTGGAGCAGCTGCTTGATCAACCAGGAGAGCTGGTGTGAGGGTGCGTGTGCACTTCACACCCTGCCTGGCTGCCCACTTTTAGCTGCTCTGCCCTGCTGTCCGGCTCACATTCCAGCGGGCCCTTGACTCTGCTCTTTCCCCTGCACCTCCTGCCTCCTGGCCAGTCCGTCTGCAGACCCTGTTGCTTGGCCATCAAACCCAGACTCCAACCACTTTTCGCCTCCTCCCCTGCCACCATTGCCACCTCTCTGGGCTCCCTGCTCCCATCCTCGCCTCCTGCAATCCTTTCTCCACTCAGCAGCCGGAGGGACCCTGTGAAAACCCAAGTCAGGTCACGTCCCTGGACTCACCCAGAATAAAAGCCCGAGTCCTCACCACGGCCCACCAGGCCCTCTGTGGCTGACCCCGATCGTCTCCTCAACCCCGCTTCACCTCCTTGCTGTTGCTCAAGCAACCCCAGCATGTTTCTGCCACAGGACCTTTGCATCTGCTGTTCCTTCTTCCTGGACCACCCTTCCCTGGGTGTCTGAATCACTCCTTCCCTTACCTCCTGCACATCAACTCAGACTCCCCCTTCTCTATGAGGCCGCCCCAACCACTTTCACTAAAAATGCACCCGCAGCCCTCCCCGCCCCCTCCCCACAGCACCTTTCTCCCGCCTTCTTGCTTTCCTCCTTTCAGCACCATGTCTCTGTTCTCTGTTTGTCATCTGACTCCTGCCCTAGAACGTCACCAGGAAGAGTAGGGATGTCTGTTGTCCTTGCCGCTGTCTCCCCAGCACTGTTTTGTTGAGTGGGGCAGTGGAGAGTCCTGGGAAGGGGAAACCACGTGACCTCACATCAAATGGACCTCTTTGGCCCGAGTGGGGAGCTGAGTTTAGAAGGGACCCGAGAGGAAGCTGGAGGCCGGTTAGCCACTCCCCTGCAGCCCTCCAGACGGTGAGCACAGACAGGGTTAGACGGACGTTGCTGCTTGTAAGTAAGCCCTGGAGGAGGGTGGGGGGCATTTGTTAAGAAACAGGATGAAGTGTGACATCTTGAAACCAGGACCACAAACCCATGGCTGGCTCAGGACCTGCCCACCCAGCTCCCTGGCCCTCGTGGGGTAGACCTCAGGCTCCCACTTCTCAGGACTCCCCAGTGGTTCTGCCTCAAGCATCATGTGAGAGAAATCGGGCCATGATTAGGGAAGGCTCCTGACAAGTTCAGGAAGAAAAGAATTTCTGCCGGGGAAGGGTAGAGGGAAGGGAGGTCGTGCCAGCAGATGCCCAGTTTCCCAGCATTTTCATGGACACTGGAGTTGAGGCAGTGGGGAGTCCTGGAAGGCTGTCCAAGGATTTGGTGTCCCGAAGTCTGGGTTCAAATCCCAGTTCTTCCTTTTACCACTGAATAGCTTTTTAGTTTGTGTGCATTCGGCTGCAAGTAACAGTTTACGCTGATGAGTGATGGTGGAAACTGTCCTCTTATTTTTTTAACACATTTTTTAAAATGTACTTTTTGGGGAATTCCCTGGTGGTCCAGTGGTTAGGACTTGGAGCCTTCACTGCTGTGGCCCGTGTTCAATCCCTGGTCAGGGAACAAAGATCCCACAAGCCTCGGGGCATGGCCAAAAAAAAACCCCCAATACAAAAAACAAATTATAAAAAACCAAAAGCTATTTTTGAAACATTTGCAGCGGAGTGTCTCCGTCCCATCTTTGTCCCATCTGCTGGGTCCCCCTCCTAGTTCATAAGTGGGTTTAGTGCTGTAGAGATCCTTCTGGAAGTTCTTTAGACCTAGAAAGGCATTTAGGATATATAGTCTTTTTTTTTTAAGTAGATGTATAGTTGATTTACTAGAATATATGTTCTTGTATCTCCTCCCTACTGTCTTTAAGCAGATGGTAACGTTTTATACACTGTTCTGCATTTTACTTTCGCACAGAACAATAGTCGTGGAGAACTTTCTCTGTCAGTATATGGAGAACATCCTTGTTCCTTTTTAAAAAATAGCATCTTTATTAACATATAATTCACATACCATGAAATTCACCCATCTAAAGTGTACAATTCAGCACTTTCTAGTAGATTCACAGGTTATATATTTAAGATTATATAATGTGCAACCATCACCACTATCTAGTTTCAGAACATTTTTATCACCCCCCCCCAAAAATTTTGTGCCCAAGAACAGCCACTTCAAATTCCTCCCTCTCCACAGCCTCTGGCAACCACTAATCTTTCTGTCTCTGTGGATTTGTCTATTCTGGACAGTTCATAAAATGGGATCATACAATATATGGTCCTTTGTGTCTGGCTTCTTTCACTCAGCATGATGCTTTCAAGGATCATCCATGTTGTACTGTGGTATATCAGTACCTCATTCCTTTTGATGTCTGAGTAATATCCCACCAAATTGAGAGACCACGTTTTGTGGATCCATGCATCCGTTGGTGGACATTTGGGTTATTTCAACCTTTTGGCTATTATGAATAATGCTGCTATGGACATTTGTATACAGGTTTTTGTGTGAATGCATGTATTCATTTCTCTTGGGTATATATGTATGAGTGATATTGCTGGGTCACATGGTAACAGTGTTTAACTGTTTGGGGAGTTTCCCAGACTACTTTCCACTGAGGCCCCGCCATTTTCCATTCCCACCAGCAGTGTGTGAGTGTTCTGATTTCTATACATCCTCACCAGCACTGATTATTGTCTGTCTGTTTTTTGTTTTTTGTTTTTTTTTTTTTTTTTGCGGTATGCGGGCCTCTCACTGTTGTGGCCTCCCCCGTTGCGGAGCACAGGCTCCGGACGCGCAGGCTCCGGACGCGCAGGCTCAGCGGCCATGGCTCACGGGCCCAGCCGCTCCGCGGCATATGGGATCCTCCCAGACCGGGGCACGAACCCGTATTGTCTGTCTTTTTGATTGTAGCCATCCTAGTGGGTGAAGCAGTCTCCACTTGTGGGATTTTTTTTTTTTTTTTTTTTTTTTTTTTTGCGGTACACGGGCCTCTCACTGTTGTGACCTCTCCCATTGCAGACGTGCAGGCGCAGCGGCCATGCTTCACAGGCCCAGCTGCTCCGTGACATGTGGGGTCTTCCCAGACCGGGGCACGAACCCGTGTCCCCTGCATCAGCAGGCGGACTCTCAACCACTGCGCCACCAGGGAAGCCCATCCACTTGTGGTTTTGATTTGCATTTCCCTGGTGGCTATTGATGTTGAGCATCTCTTCATGGGCTTGTTGGCCGTTTGTATTCTTTAAAAAAATTTTTTTAAAAAATTTTACGTTGGAGTATAGTTGATTTACAATGTTGTGTTAATTTCAGGTATACAGCAAAGTGATTCAGTTATATATGTACATATATGTATTGTTTTTCAGATTCTTTTCCCATATAGGTGGCCATTTGTATTCTTCATTCTTTTTTACAGCTGCATAGTATTCCCATTTAGATGGACCCAGTTTATTTAACCTGTTTTCCAGTGATGGCCAGTGGATTACTTCCAATATCTCGCTGGTAGACACACACCTTGCCCTAAAAACCTCCTAAATGTATAATTTTGGATATATCAGGTTGTACCTGTAGGATCAGACCATGAGTGAAATCTCCAGGTAAAGGGTAAATAAATGTGCTATAATCTTGACCAATATTTCCCTGTACAGTTGATTCTCATTCCCACATGCCATATTTGTGAATTCATCTACCTGCTAAAATTTCTTTGTAACCCCCAGATCAGCACACCGGGTGCTTTCCCAGTCATTTACAGACATGTGCAGAGCAAGGGAAAAATTTGAGTTGTGCTGTGTGCCTGTTCCCAGCTGAGATCAACCAGGGCGACCCTCTGTCTTCTTGTTTCAGCTCTTACTGTAGCCAAGTGGCTTTTTCTTGGTCTGTTTAGTGCCACGTTTTTCACATTTTGGGGCTTTTGGTTGCTGGTTTAGCTGTTTAAAATGCCCCGCAAACATTGTGCTGAAGTGTTGGCTAGTGTTCCTAAGTTCCAGAAGGCTGTGATGTGTCTCAGATGAGCTTCGTTCAGGTGTGAGTTACAGCGCCGTTGGTTATGGGTTTACTGCGAATGAATCAGCCGTATATATTAAATCAGGCGTCTTTAAACAGAAACACATGTAAAAACAAGGTTATGTATTGATCAGTTGATGAAAATGTTGGGACCAGAGGCTCATAAGAACCTGTATTTCCCCCAGGAGCAATAGTTCCTTATTCTCTAATTCAGTGTTTGTGGCAACTTTGTCGAACATAACTACCACGAATAACAAGAATGGATTGTGTAGGGTTTTTTTGTTTTTTGTTTTTTTAAGCTGTGCTTTACTGGGATACAAAGTAAGTATGATAAAAGGCACAAACCTTAAGTGCACTGCTTGATGAATTTTGGCAAATATTACCTATGTAACCATCACCCAGATCTAGCTACAGACCATTTCCGTCATCCCAGAAGATTTCCTCGTGGACCTTCCTAGTCAGTACTTAGCCCTCTCCCCCTCCTGCTGCTCGCTTAAGGCAATCACACCTCCGATTTTTTTCCCCATCACTTTCACTAGAACTTTACTTCAAGGGGATCGCACAGTGAATGGTCTTTTGTGTCTGGCTTCCTTTCCTCAGCATGGTGGATTTGAGATTCATCCATGACCTTGCGTGTATCAGTAGTTTATTCCCTTTCATTATCAAGCTGTATTCAAGTGCGTGGATATAACATAGTTTGTTTCTCCATCTACCAGTCTTTGGACACTATGCTGTTTCCAATTTGGGGCTTTTGTGAATAATGCTGCTATGAAAATTTCTGTACACATGTTTTTGTAGACATACTTTTCACATCCATTAAGTCAATTCCTTGAAGTGGAATTTCTGGGTCATAGAGTAGGTGTATGTTTAACCTTAGTTAATTCAGGCTCTTAGTTCTCTTCTGGAACAACACATCTAGTTGAAGGCCATTCCAGGAATATTTGGCAGTTCAGTATTGCCAGGATGCTGGGTCTGTCTCTGATTCACTGGGCCTTCCCCCTCAGGAGTGCAAAATGGCTGCTGTAGCACTGGCCATTGTCACCATGCTTCACATCATTCTCTCAAGCAGGAAAGAGTAGGGGCAAATAATCTTCCCAATGTAAGGTTCTGTCTTTTTTATCCAAATGTAAAAATCTTCCCATGTCCACACTTGGCTGCAAAGGAGGCTGAGAAAGGAAGTCTCTGGCAAAGGGGCAAAAGGCCTATACTCACTGTGAGTCGTCCTCTTAGGAGGGTACATTGCTGAATGGAACCAAATCCAAGTTCTGTTTAAAAGGATATCAGACTGAGACTGGCTGTTGGACCCTCCTGAGCCTCGGAGAGGACCCTGCGAGGCCACATTGTCAGGGGCCTGGGCACTGGCTAGGAACTGGTGGCTTGTGTTCTATGCAAGAGCAAGAGCCCCAGAAGGAAAACTAAAGAGACAAAAGCTTCTAGAGCAGTGGTCCTTGGACCAGCAGCATCAGCATCACCTGGGAACTTGTTAGAAATGCAAATTTTCAGCACCCCCCGCCCCTGCCCCCAACCTGCTGATCCTGAAGTCCATTCTTTCATTCTTTCTTTTAAAAGCCTTCCAGGTGATTCTGGTGCCTGCCCACGTTTAGGAACAAGTGGTCTAAAGCATGTGTGGAATGTTGTAGGGGCTTTTCTTTCCCCTTCGCTTCTCTTAACTCCATTTTTTCCTGAACTTTAAGTGTTCTCTTTTGCTTGATGCCCTGGGCAGCCCTGTGTCTGGTCAGTGTAATCGCTGCTTTTGTTCCCTTCACCCCACCCCGTTACCTGTTTCACTCCTCAGAGTTTCCCCCCTGTTTTTTATACACTAGTATTAAGAAAAAAATTCAAAAACCTTTTCAGATGCCTGATTTTCTTGGCAAGTCTGTGGCTTTATAGCTTCATTTAGAACAGCGGTGAATGGCAAAAAGGGAAAGAGAGAACATTCCAAACATTTCTAGTGGGTGACTACCTGTGTAAACAAGGCTTTTAGGAGCTAGACACCAGTTGCTTTATGAGCAATCCAAGTTTTATAGGGCACGCTTTTATGTTGTTAAACTAATTCAGTGATTTTAGAACTCTAAAGGTCACTGAACATAAAGGTGGTGTCGATTTTAATTGCTCTCCAAAGAGCTCTTTCTTTCTCTCTCCCCAAAAGTCTGGGTGGATGGATAGATGAAAAGAGAGATGGTGAGGCCTGGATCTGGGCAGGAATAGTGGTCATGGAGAGGAGGAGATAAAGTGGAGAGATTTGGGAGGTGGAATGGGTAAGACTTGGGTGAGGGACTTCCCTGGTGGCACAGTGGTTAAGAATCTACCTGCCAATGCAGGGAACATGGGTTCAGTCCCCGGTCCGGGAAGATCCCACGTGCTGCGGAGCAGCTAAACCCGTGCGCCACAACTAATGAGCCTGCGCTCTAGAGCCTGTGAGCCACAACTACTGAGCCTGCATGCCACAACTACTGAAGCCCATGCACCTAGAACCCGTGCCCCGCAACAAGAGAAGCCACCACAGTGAGAAGCACGTGCACCACAACAAAGAATAGCCCCCGTCGCCGCAACTAGAGAATGCCTGCACGCAGCAATGAAGACCCAATGCAGCCAAAAATAAATGAATGAATTAAAAAAAAAAAAGAAAGAGTTGGGTGAGTCAGAGGTGTGAGGTCAAAGTTGGCACTTAGTCTCTAGAGAGGGCTGTATCAGCTAGCTGCTGCCACATAACAACCCCCAACTTTAGAGGCTGTTCTGGTTACTGTCGCTGTTTAACAAATTACCCCAAAATGTAGCAGCTTAATGGAACAACTGTATTATGCTCACAGGTTTTATGGGCCAAGAATTTGACATAGTGGGTCTCTGCTCCATGATGTCTGCAGTCTTGGCTGGGAAGGTTCGCAGGCTGGGGGCTGAGGGCTTGTTCATACGCCATGCATGGCACCTGGGCTGGGATGACTTGAAGATAAGACCATCAACCAGAGCATCTACTCATGGTCTCTCCATGTGTCTCGCTTAGGCTTCCCCATAGCATGGTGGCCTCAGAGCGGTAAGAATTCTATTAAGGTGGCTTAGGGCTTCCAGGGTAAATGTCCTGGTGGACATGGCAGAAACTGAGTTGACTTTTATGACCTAGCTTCAGAAGTCACATAGTGGCACTTCTGTTGCACTGTCCTGGTTGAAGTAGTCACAAAGTTTCCTCAATTCAAGGGGACTGGCAAGATCACACCTTGGTAGATCATGGGAGGTTGTAGACATTATTTCAGCCATCTTTGGAAAACACGATGCGCCACAGTGGATTAAAACAAAACTGTGGTTCCACTGGTTAGAATTTGGCCTTGGGTACCTCTGGTTACTTCTGTCTTACCTGGGTGTGGTCAGCTGTAGGTCAGCTAGGCAGCTCTGCTTCTAGGGCTTGGCTGGCTGTGAGCTGGGATGATAGAGGTGATGGGCATGTGTCTCTTGTCCTCCGAAAGGCTAGCCTGGACTTTGTCACATGGCAGCTGGGCAAAGAGTAGGCTCAGAAACGCACACCATCACTTCCACCACATTCTGTTGGCCAAGGCAAGTCAGAAGGCCAGCCCAAGTTCAAGGGTTGGATAATAAATAGGAGGAGCTGTAAACAGTGGGACTAGGGAGAAGAAGAGTTTTTGGCCCCAGTGGTCTTTTTTCCAGATCCCCTTGCCATCAGCCCTCTCCCATTTTGCTGGGCCTCTCTTCTGAATCAGCGGATTCACAGAGTACAGTCCTTGACCCACGGAAGGCTTTGAGAGTCCTTGTGATGGGCTGCAAAGATGTGTAGAAATGCCAACTCGTTTGTGTCAGGTTGTGTTTGACTGCAAATAACGGAAAACCTAACAGTGGCTTAAACTGTAAGGATTAAGAAGTCTGGAGGCAGGCAACCCATGAGGAGTTGTTAAGAACCTAGTCTTTTTCTCTCCTCTCATCAGTTATCCTCCGTAGGTGGGCTTACCAGCCTCAGATTTATTGCCTCATGATTGCAAAATAGCTGCCACAGCTCCAGTCTTCTCAACTGTATTCAAAGCTGGAAGCAGGAAGCAAAAGACTTTCTCCCTAGAGAAGCTCTGTTTTTATATTCTGGAAGAAAACCTTTCCCAAATTCTGTCTTCCCCAAAAGATTCATTGAGCAGAACCCAACTCTGTACACTTTGGCTTTTACTTATTTGCAAAACTATGGCTAGCCTAGCTGCTAGGAAGCCTGGGAAAGTGAATGGCTGATAAAGGGGAGAGCAGTGCCACTGGCCTCGTCCAATTATTTTAAAGCTATTTTGGCCACAACCCACAGTCGGAAATATGTACACACAGAGACACACAAAATTGAAACGAGTATCACAAACTGATCCTTTTGCTTACCCTGTGTGATGCCTTTTAATATTTCCTATTCTATCCCATTCCATTTGACCCCATACTCTTTAACTTAAAACAAAATTCCTTGTCACAACCTGCTAATTTGATTTCACAACCCTCAAAGGCATGACCCATAGCTTGAAAAAGACTGACTGACTCAGAACAGCGTTTGTTTACATCTTGGAATTGGCAGGGGTTACCCCGAGCAGCATCAGGCTTCTGTGAGCAAGGCGAGGAGGGGTGGGGAAATGGTGTTTGGAAAAGCACCAGCTAGACTTTGCCACATCCTCTTCCCCTATCACTTCCCATGAGCAAATGGTAGTGTTCCGTCGACTTTGATTTTTATGACTTGCAAATAACCTGAGGGTTACTAGCATTAAATTAAATCTAAATTAAAATTAGCCTGTTTCTGGAGCTTTGCGGGGACTTTTAATTCTGTATCCTGCTCAGCAGCCTGGCTTCTGCACAACTCCTGATGACAACGCAAAACTCCGATGGCATTCCAAGTGCCGGAGGAATTCACAGGATTTTCTGGAAGGACACTTTGTCATTGTTGCATCGTGGCTGTTCTCTTGAGCTGGTTGTGGTTTCGCAAGCCCATCTTTTCGTGCTTTTGATAGCCCAGTGGTGGAGAAGGAGGTTCTTCAGAATCACAGGGTCTGAGTTCAAATTCTGGCCTCACAGTGTGGTTTGGGGCAAGTGTCCTGACCCCTGGGAGCCTCAGTTTCCTGCGCTGTGGGAAATGTTCCTCCTGCCTCCCCGGGGACTGGGAGGAACCAATAGGTGTGGGGTTAGCACAGGGCCTGATACCAAGGAAGCACTGGGGCAGGGTAGGCTCTTCCTAGATGTATCAGCCAGCTTCGGCTGAGTGCTTTGCAGTAATGAGTGAGCCCTAGATCTCAGCAGCTGACAGCAGCAAAGGCTCCTCTCTCGCTCGTGTGTCCGAGCTTCGTGCATTGGCTGTGGCTCCGTCCACGTACCCATTGTCATGCCAGGACTTGGGCAGAACCGTGCGATGGCTTTTAAAGCTTCTGCTCTGAAGGAGCGCAAGGCGTCCGCTCCCCTGTGCGTAATTTGGGGTTGCAGCTTTGCATGCTAATTGTGTGTCCCCCACTTCCCCGGTCACTTTTTCAAAAGCTTTTTGAGTATGTGTGTGTCGAGGAAGGAGAGGGGCGTCTAATGTCACCCCTGGTTGAGAACCACTAGTCCTGATCTTGCCCAAAGTCAAGGACTGGGTCTGCTTTTGTTCGTTACGGTATCCTCAGCTCTCCCCCATGCTGGACACAGAGCGGGCAATTAGTAAATGCCTTTCTCACCAGGCTGCTCTTTGAACGAATGATTGGGTTTGTTTAACCACCTGTGCAAATTCATTTGTTCACCCCACAAATATTTAGTGACCCCCTACCATGTACCATGCTCTGTGCAGGCTCTGGGTGTCCCACAGGGAACAAAACAGACAAAATCCCTGTCCTCGGGGGGGAGGGGGTTGACATTTTGGTGGGGGAGACAGACGACAAAAAATCAGAGAGACGTATGATTTTTTGATGTTCAAGTATTTTCAAAATAAAAAATTTTCATTTTGGAAAACTGCAAATGTGCACAAAGTAGAATAGTAAAACATGGGCCCCATCAACCAACTCTTTGCCACTTTTCAGTTTTCCGCCACTCTGACAGACCAGCGCTGTCCAAGAGAGCTTTCTGCCACCGTGGGAATATTCTAGATCTGCGGTGTCCTGTGTGGTAGCCAGCAGCCACGTGTGGCTGTCAAGCCCACGAAATGTCGCCACCGTGACCGCAAACTAAATGTTTAATTTCCTTTACACTCTTAAGGTAAATCTTTTTTATTTAAAACTTTCACATTCCTCCTTGTCCCCTTTTTTCCCCTTTGTTTATTGCAGTAAAATATACATAACACAACCTACCATCTCAGCCATTTCGAAGTGTACGATTCAGCGACAGTAAGTGCGTTTGCATAATTGTGCAACCTTCACCCCCATCCTTCTCCAGAACTTGTAGCATCTTGCAGAACTGAAACTCTGCACCCACTAAACAATAACTCCCGGTTTCTCCTCCCCTGCCCCCAGTCCCTGGCAGCTGCCATTCTACTTCCTGTCTCTCCGTCATAAGTGGCATCAGATGGTATCTTTGTCTTTTTGTCACTGGCTCACTTCACCTAGCTTAAGGTCATCCATGCCGTTGCGTGTATCAGAATTTCCTCCCTGAATGCTATTCCATTGTAAATAGACACCACATTTGGCTTATCCATTCATCTGTTGATGGACACTTGGGTTGTTTCTACCTTTTGGCTCTTGTGAATAGTGTTGCTGTGATCGTGGGTGTATAAATCTGTCTTCAAGACCCTGCTTTCAATTCTTTTGTGTATATATCCAGAAGTGGACTTGCTGGGTCATATGCTAATTCTATTTTTAATTTTTTGAGGAACCGCCAAAGTGTTTTTCACAGCAGCTGCAACATTTTACATTTCCACTAACTAACAGAGCACCAGGGTTCCAGTTTCTCCAGGTCCTCGGCAAGACTTGTTAATTTTTGGTTTTTTGATAGTAGCCCTTCTAAAGGGGGTGGGGCGGCATCTGTGGTTTTGATTGCATTTCCCTAATGATTGGTGGTGTGGATCATCTTTTCCTGTGCTTATGGCCATTTGTATATCTCCTTTGGACAAATAACTACTCAAGTCATTTGCCCTAATTTCATTTCATTAGCTTGAACTTAAATGCGCGTAGTCACACATGGCTAGTGGCTTCCGTATTGGACAGCGCAGGTCAGTATGCCCCTGACCTCCCAGAACTGGATTATTTTGCAGTAAATCACAGACATTTGATCATTTCACCCCTATGTATTTTAGGATGTATTACTAAAAGGTAAGAACTCTAAAGGAAAAAAAGCAGAAAAACAAAAACACTATGCCATTTTTATACCTAGAATCTTAATCACAATTTCTTAGTATCATCAGATATCCAGACAGCATTCACATTCTGTCTTTCCACTCTCAGTGGGTTCATTTGTGTCTTTCAAGGCTCCCTCTGTCTGCCAGGTTGAGAGCTGCAGGCTCCTGGGTAGCCTTGTGCATGAGTGGGTAGGGGGCACGTATCACTGGTTGTGTGTGGCGCATGGTTTCCCATTCACCACTCTATTTAGCCTCGTTTATCTCACCTGACAAATGGGGTAACAACAGGGGTTTGGAAGGACCCAAGGAGACCTGGTACCTGGCAGTTGAAGTCGGACCACGTGCATAATCAAATGATACGTAAACCCTTCCATATGGTAACTCCATTTTTAGTTTTTTAAGGAGCCTCCATGCTGTTCTCCATATTGGCTGCACCAATTTCTATTCCCACCAACAGTGCAGGAAGGTTCCCCTTTCTCCACACCGTCTCCAGCATTTATTACTTGTAGACTTTTTGATGATGGCATTCTGACTGGTGTGAGGTGATACCTCATTGTAGTTTTGATTTGCATTTCTCTGATAATTAGCAATGTTGAGCATCTTTTCATGTGCCTGTTGACCATTTGTATGTCTTCTTTGGAGAAATGACTATTCAGGTGTTCTGCCCACTTTTTGATTGGGTTGTTTGTTTTGTTGTTATTGAGTTGTATGAGCTGTCTGTATATTTTGGAAATTAAGCCCTTGTCAGTCACATCATTTGCAAGTATCTTCTCCCAGGCTGTAGGTTGTCTTTTCCTTTTGTTTCTGGTTTCCTTTACTGTGCAAAAAGCATATAAGTTTGATTAGGTCCCATTTGTTTATTTTTGCTTTCATTTCTATTGCCTTGGGTGTAAACCCTTCAAAATGTGCTCAAGGGCCAAATGTGACAAAAGGCACCAGGTGGAAAAGCTGGGGCCTGGGGACTTTTGTCCAACCTGACTGTGCTGTGGCCAGAAAGCTTTGGGAGTTGCCCCACTAGGTAAGATTCACAATGGCAGCTAAAATGATTGTGTAACAGTATCTATCGCTTACAAAATACTTTACTACACCAGAGGATTAAAGGCCTAAGAGCCTCTCCACTGCCATACGTGAAAATAAGGACTATGATTGTGCCCATTTTACAGATGAGGGCACTGAAGCCTAGAGCGGTGAAGTCACTTGCCCGACTTCAGCCCATGTGTGGGGAAGTGGAGATTTGAACTGCTGACTCCAACCCCAAACTGTAACCCCATGCTGGGCCTCTTGGCATCAACCTGATAGGCGACATAGATGCCAACCCTGGCACCTGAACAGGGGACCCATCTCAGAGGAACCCCGGACCTGCTGATCATTGACAAATGGTTTTCTTTTTATTATGGAAACTTTCGAGAAGATGTACATTAACTAGAACGGTGTACTGAGCCCCCAGGTAGCCATCATCCAGCTCTAACAGTTACCAACATTTGCCATGTCTGTTAGCTCTCCTCCCCCACTACAACTCTATGCTGATTATTTATTTTGTACAGTTTTGTTTTTTTTTTTTTTTTTTTTTTTTTGCAGTACGCGGGCCTCTCACTGTTGTGGCCTCTCCCGTTGCGGGGCACAGGCTCAGCGGCCATGGCTCACAGGCCTAGGCGCTCCGCGGTATGTGGGATCTTCCTGGACCGGGGCACGAACCCGCGTCCCGTGCATCGACAGGCGGACTCTCAACCACTGCGCCACCAGGGAAGCCCTGTTTTGTACAGTTTTTTAAAGGTAAAATTAACATGGTTGAATTGATATGTGTTGACATACAGAAACCTGAGCTGTGAATTTTTAAACCCCCATGTAACAGACACCCCATCACCATGCAGAACCTTGCCCTCTCCCCGGAAAGTCCCCCTCGTCCATTGCTCTGCTGTTACCATCTGAATGAAAACACATGGATAACAGATTCTCACAGGCTGGAGCCTCCCACTGGACATTCACCCGCAGATCCCCTTTGGAGAGCCCTGTTCAGGAGACACCCACCTCCTGGCTCTACTTCTGGTCCGACGTTTACAGAACTTGGGCCACACCCAAAGCTTGGGGCATGGAGGAGGGGGGAACCCACATGGAGCTGGCGGCGCTCCCAAAGCCACCTTGGGCGCTTGTGATCACCCTGGTCCAGGGCAGTGCACCTGGACTCTAGATGGGCCAGGATCCCGTGTTCCAGGGTCTTGTGACAGATGCTTTCTAGATCTTTCCAGGGCCTGGGGCTCTCCATAAAAAGGAGAAGCAGCTCTCGTTCCTGCTCTCTCTTCCATCTGCTCGCTTTATCGCTTTTTTGGATCTGAGCTATCCCAGGCATTCACAAAATGCTAACAAAGGCTGTCACCCAGCTTCGTCTTATCTTGACCCTGTGGCATGTTGGCTTCACATTTAAAAGAGAAACAATATGACGAGAGGACCATCTGTGGGATAGTGGTTAAGGGCGGGGACTCTGGAGTCAGCCGACCTTGGCTCAGACCCCAGCCTGACCACTGACCACTGGAGGGATATAGGGCGTATGGCTCACCGTTCTGAGCCTCGCCTTCCTCATCTGTGGAATGGGGCTGCGAAAAGCACCTGCTTCATAGGGATTCAAAGACGGTGAACAGGCTGATACGTGCAGAGTACTTCAAACCAGCAGCCATCATCATCGTCATCACAGCCACCATCATTACTGTCATCAGGTCAATCCTTGTTATTTGTGGATTCCATATTTGTGAATCCGCCTATTTGCTAACATTGTTAACCCCCAAATCAGTACTCACGGCGCTTTCCTGGTCATTTGCAGACGTGTGCAGAGCCGTGAGTCTATCTTGAGTCTCCCGATGCACGTGCTACCAGCTGAGGTTGAACGCGGCGACCCTCTGCCTCTCTGTTCAGCTCGAGAGCTATAAAGAAGCATCCTCTTTAGCGCCCTGTTGTTTTGCACTTTTGTGCTTTTTGTGGGTGGTTTTGCTGTTAAACCCGGCCCATCCCTTGTAGGGCTGAAGGGCCACCCACTGTCCATAAGCACAGGAAGGCTGCGATGTGCTCTGGAGAGATCGGGCGTGTGAGGTGACCTGCCCTCAGGCATGAGTTACAGCGCTGTGGGCCTTGAGCTCGGTGTGAGCGAATCAACCGTTTATGTTAAACAGGGTGTCTTTATTGTTTTTTTAAATTATTTTTTAAATTTATTTATTTATTTATTTATTATTTATGGCTGAGTTGGGTCTTCGTTGCTGTGCGCGGGATTTCTCTAGTTGCGACGAGCAGGGGCTACTCTCGTGGTGCGCGGGCTTCTCATTGCGGTGGCTTCTCCTGTTGCGGAGCACGGGCTCTAGGCGCGCAGGCTCAGTAGTTGTAGCGCACGGGCTCTGTTGCTCCACGGCATGCGGGATCTTCCTGGACCAGGGCTCAAACCCGTGTCCCCTGCATTGGCAGGCGGACTCTCAACCACTGCGCCACCAGGGAAGTCCCAAACAAGGTGTCTTTAAACAGAAACACACATAAGCCAAGGGGATATATTGATGGGTTGATGAGAATGGGACCAGAGGCTGGCAGGAAGCTAACCCTGTCTTTCCCCAGGGGCTGCGGCTCAGCGGCCATAATCGCAAATTCACGGTGACCTTATAGGACATAAGCAGCTCAGATGATGAGACCTGACTGTATTTTGCTAGATTGAAGTGCTGATGGATTATATCATATAATGTTATATACTATTGCATGATGTGTGTGTGTGAATATATATATATGTACACACACTGTATGTAGATATAGTGCAGTGTGTCTGCATATATATATGTGATAATGTACAGTGTTGTTTCCTGTGGGTTTTTTTTTTTTTTTTTTTTTTTGCGGTATGCGGGCCTCCCACTGTTGTGGCCTCTCCCCTTGCAGAGCACAGGCTCCGGACGCGCAGGCTCAGCGGCCATGGTTCATGGGCCCAGCCGTTCCACGGCATGTGGGATCTTCCCAGACCGGGGCACGAACCCACGTGCCCTGCATCAGCAGGCGGACTCTCAACCACTGCACCACCAGGGAAGCCCCTTTCCTGTGGTTTTAAACTGGTATTTGACCTCTCGTCTCTCTGGCTACATCTTTCTCCTTTTCACTGACTGTCTCACTCACAGCCTCTCTCTCATTCTCTCTCCACAGCTGGCCCCCAAAAGGACCCTCCCCACATCCCCAGCTGGGGGCCCTGCGTAGAGCTGGAGTGGACGCCCCCTCCTTCCCTTCATGATTCGTTTGTAGCGCAGGTAACCAGCCAAGCATCCCGCTCATTCCCGGAGGGGCCGTGGTCTCCCGCCCACCTCCCCGGAAGGGACGTTCCTTCTTGGAAGAGCCTGGCTCAGCCACATCCTTCAGCCCCGCCCTCTCCAGCCTGGGCCCCCTGGGTCATTCGGGCCATTCCCCCCCCAACCTCCATGCCATCTGCAGGCAGGATCTCCCTCCCCCGTTTCCGTCTTCTCCAGATTCTCTGCAGATCCTGCCTTGTCATTCCCTGGCCAGGCCTTGCCCACCTTAGGCTGGTTGGGAAGGGCAGGGGCTCGTAGGCCACAGAGCTGGTGACATGGGAAGACAGTGGGTGTGGGCGGAGATATGAAGCCAGAGAGAGTGTGTTATCTTGCCGCACGGATGCAGCAAGAGCCTTGGAAGGGCCTCTCTGGGGACAGTCCCCGGGGCCAGCTCTAGAGGCGAGCGTGATGGGTGTATGAGGCTCTGGGGCCATGTGTTTCTGTTCTAGACTGGGCTTGTTAACCCAGGGCCCGTGAAGTGTGTACGTGTGTGCATACGTGTGTGTGTGTGTGTGTGTGTCCCATGACACACTTCCCTCTGGGAAAGAACGTGTAACATTTCTGGCCCACATGCATGTTTCTGGCAAGAGGGTCTTTTGTTTTCATCAGACTCTCCAGGGTACTGTCCAGAGAAGCCCCTGAAATAACCATATGGGTTCTCTACCTGAGATTCTTTACGTCACAGAGCCGTCGAGGGTAATAGGGGCTGTAGTGGTGATCAGGAAGTTCAGAGAATGCTATTGAGGGTTAGGGGTGGTGACCCAGCTGGGGGGGGGCACGACAGTCGCCATGTCCTCAGTGAGTTCGGGACCATCCCCCTCCCCCTACCAAGAAGAAAAAGAGAGGGTAACAACTCCATGGCCCTGGACTGGGATTGTGTGTGATTTCTCATCGTGTTCTGTCTGCGTGGTTGGGAGGGAAGGATGCGTGGGCTGATGGAAGGATAGGCGGATGGGGACTTCCCTGGCAGTCCAGTGGTTAGGACTCAGTGCTTTCCCTGCCCGGGCCCGGGTTCAGTCCCTGATCGGAGAACTGAGATCCCACAAGCCTCTCAGTGCGGCCCAAAACAGTAAAAAGGAGGAGCGGATGGAAGGACGGGTCAGTTTGTGTGTTGGAAGACAAGAAAGATGGGCGGTTGGGTGGAAGTTTGTAAAGATGGGTGCATGGAAGCTTGGTAGGATGTCTGGAGCAGTGGTGGTTGGCGCGGGGGTGGATGGGCAAACAGAGAACTTGTTTTCTCACTTGTAAACTGGGGCACACGGCATCCCTTTCCCATGGGGGCTGAACAAGCTAAACGCTTGGGACAGTGCCTGGCACATGGTAAGCAGGAGCCAAATGTTAGCCGTCCTCATCCTCATCATTCTGACAGGCTCGGCCCGGCTCTGGCGGTTCCTCTGACTCAGAGCGCCTGCCCTCCTGGCCCCTCTCCCTCTCTGTTCCCTTCCTTGAGAACCACGCTGCATGTGTCTTCCAGGGGGACCCAGAGCCTGGGCCCCTTCATGCCGCCTCCCCTCCCTCCCTCCTTCACCCAGTCACGTGTAGGACAGGAGCACAGGCTTGGGGCCAGACTTGTGGGTTCAGGGCTGGCTCCGCCACCTGCTAGCTGGGAGACAGAGAACCATGGTCTCAGCTCTTCCTTTTACTCATCTGCAAAGCGGGGGTGGCAGGACCCACCTCGAGGGATCCTGTGGGGATTAAATGAGATACATGTGTGTGAAGCACTTAGCACGGGGCCTGCATGTGATCAGGACTCAGTCTGGGTTGATGTCATCACCATGGTCATCAGACGCTGGGGAGAGAGAGGGAGGAGGAAAAGGCAGCTGTCTGTCTCTGATCAGGAGGCTCTGGTACGGAGGGCACCTGCCCCACCCCTACCCATGCCCCTAGACTTAAGGGGACAGAAACCCTGACCCCTCAGGGGTCTTGGCCCCAGGGAATGGTCCTTGCAGGGAGGGTCCTGGCACGCTGCCGACATCTAACTTGTCTCCCCCACCCTCTCCCTCCCCTCCCCTGTCCCTCATCTCCTCAAATGTCTCTCCCCTTCTCTCTTTCAGTGACCCTCAGGCCCTCAACGACTTCTTACATGGATCTGAGAAGGTGAGTGCTGGGGCAGGGAGAAGCATCCCCAGGGCAGGGGCCTGTGGAATTGGGAGCTGAGAGACACTCCCCGCTGATTCAGTAGACATCTGCCCCTTGCCTTCCATGAGCCAGGCCCCAGGGTTATGGCAGAGAGTGAAAGAGATGGCAAATCCCTGCCCTCACTCCATACACATTTCCTTGGTAAACAAAGCAACCGAGAGCTAATAAAGGTGATGGTGGAAAGCACCATGCAGAGCAGCATAAGAAATAATAATGTCACTTGCACAACAAAAGAGGTTTAAAAGAAAATGAATGGGAGGCGGAAGCAGGGGCTTCTTCTCTAGCTGGTGTGAACCTGAAGGATCAAAGGGAGGTGCCCATGGCGCTCTGGGCAGGGGAAGGACAGGTAGGAAGGTTGGAAAGTTTGAGAAAGAAGGCCAGTGGGGCCGGAATGAAGGGGAAACTAGAAGGTGGTAAGACTGGAGTGGACAAAAATCACCAGGTCATGAAGGGCTTGGAGGACTTGATCGAGGAGTTCAGACTTTATTCTGAACGTGACAGGCAGTTCTGACGGGTTATTAAGCAGGAGAATGCCACATTCCGTTTGCCCTCCAGAGAACGGAACAAAGTGGGGGAGAGTGGATGTCTGTTGAGCCATGAGGAGCTGTATCAGTCACCCACAGCTGCATAACAAGTTATCCCATCACTTAGTGACTTAAAACAACATTTGTTAGAGCTCTCAGTTTCTGAGGGTCAGGAACTGGGGAGTGCTTAGCTGGGTGTCTAGCTCAGTGTCTCCCCTGAGTATAGCAGTCAGGATGTTGCCTGGAGCCACTGTCATCTGAGGGCTTGTCTGGGGCTGGAGGATGTGCCTCCACAGTGACTCACTGCCGTGGCAGTTGGCTGGAGGCCTCAGCTCCTCACCATGTGGGCCTCCCCCTAGGATTGCTTGAGTGTCCTCACAGCATGGCAGCTGGTTCCCCCAGAGCAAGTGACCCAAGGGAGAGAGCCAGGAGGAAGCTCAGTGCCTCTTATGACCTAGTCTCCAAAGTCGCACACTGTCACTTCCGTCATACTGCATTTGCTAGAGGCGAGTCACTAAGCGCGCCCACACTCACAGGGAGGGGACGGAGCTCAGCTCCTTGAGAGGGGATGTATCAAATAATCTGTGGAGCGGAGGCGAGTGCGGAGCAGAAGTTGGTGGCCTGGGCCCCAGGGCAGGCACGGGAGGAGGTACCAGACGCTGGCTCTGGGATCTGTCTGGGAGGCAGGATCACTAGACTTGCTGGTGACTTAGACGGTGAGGAAGAAAGAGCATCCAGAATGCCTCCTGGACTTGACCTGAGCAGCTGAGTGGGTGGTGGTACTGTTCTCTGAGACTGGGAGTTCGAGGTGGATGCCAGAAGTCCAAGGGCAGCTATTGGATATAGCAGTCTGGGGTTCTGGAAAAAGATCAGCTGGACAGAGAAACTGGGGAGGCTTGGCTGTGGACAGCCATTCATTGGGCGCTTAGGGCCTGTTGTAGACATTGCCTATGTCTGCAGGAACGAGACAGGTCCCTGTGCTCCCAGACACGGGAACACACGCACGTTAGGCGCCCGGGTGGCAGGGCGTGCCGGGTGCTTGGGCTGGGCAGTGGAAGGAGTGACTTAGTAGGAAGGGACGGACAGTTGTCGGGAGGAGGTGACAAATGTGACCGGCCCTGCCAGATGTGTTACCAAAGACGCTTGAGCAAAGCCACGGAGGCAGGATTCTAGAGTTCAAGGCAGGCATGTCAGGAGAGGCTCGGACTCAGTGCTGGGGTTGCCTCGCATTTTAATCTTGCAGCCAAGCCCCTTTCTTTGGGGCGACTTTTCTGGAGGCGGAGTTTCCTGTACCCCTCGAATCTCCCCCCGCAACCCCCCCACCTCGTCTCTGTCTTTTTGTCCCATGTAACCCTCAATTGGTTTTTGTTCTAGAGGTGGGCCAGCCCACTGCCCAGCTGACCTTTGACCTTGGGTGGGGGCGGGTCTTGGTGCAGCTTGACAGTGATGAGCTCCTGGATAATCCCGGGGAGGCCCGAAGTGCCTTCTATGAAGGTCCTGGGGTAAGTGGCCCGGGGGCTCGGGGAAGGCCGTAGGCTCCAGGCATCACCCAAGTCGCCTGTGGTGGCAGCCAGTGGGGGAGGGGAGAAGGGGTCGCACTCGTCCCCTGAGGCACTTTGCCGGGATGGGGGCAGGGGGCAGTCACTGAGGAGCAGTGTGGGGTGGAGGTGAGGCCAGAGCTGCTGGACCCCGACCCCCCAGCTGTGCCCTCCGGCCCCTCAAGAGAAGGAGGTGTGGTCCTGAGTCCCTGGCCTTGGAGGGCAGCTGCTACAGAGCTGGAACAGAGGCAGAGGCTGGCTCTGGAGTTCACAGTGGGCAGGGCGGGGGCGCTGGGGGGTCCTGTCCCGGCCCAGCCATGGGTGGGGTGTGTGACCTGGGGGAAGGGGATCGACTGTTGTGGACCTCAGTCTCCACCTGGAAGATGAAGGCAGGGGTGATGAGCAAAGCCCAGAGTGGGGAACACAGTGGACTTTTATTGAGCACCTACTGTGTGCCGGGCCCATTACTCAGTGCCAGTCGTCCCTCCCTCTTCTTCCTCTTCTGTGGCCTCTCCCCTCCCCGCTTCGCTCCCCATCCCTCCCCCTCCTTTTTCCTCCTCCCCCCTCTTCTCTCTCCCTCCCACTCCCCCCTCCTCCGTCTTCATTAACATAACTATCAGTTACCAAATACCTATCATATGCCAGGCCCTTTACAGTAATTTTCATTTAGTCCTCACAACAACCACAGTAACATTCCAAATAATTTATCTGGCATAATATAAATGACTAAATCCAGAACCCAACAAATACACATTATGTTCATGTTATTACATTTACGGAAGAGTAACAATGTGCATTATTCTTACCCGTGCCATCCTCTTAATGCCCATAACATCCCTGGTCAGGTTCTCAGCACCTCCTGTACGTGACGTCAGTGAATGTCACGACTGTCCTAGGAGGCGGGTTTGGTTATGGCCATTTAGCGGTTAGGAACTCAGAACTGCCTGGTCCTTGGTTGGGGGCTGAGCCGGAGCCCCATCCTGCCAGGCACTGCCCTCCACTCAGCAGCAGGGTGACCCCTTTCCCCGGTCTGGGAGGCAAGGAGGGAGCAGTGCCCACCTCACTGAGCTGTTATTAACGACAACATGGACAGTAATAATGACGGTAACAACGATAGATGATGTTTCTCGCGTGCCAGCCAAGAGCCACGTACTGCTCTGAGCCCTCCACTAGGATTAACTCAGAATCCTTCAAACTACAGGTGGTGTTATTTTTTTAAAATTTTATTTATTTTATTTATTTATTTTTGGCTGCGTTGGGTCTTCATTGCTGTGCGTGGGCTTTCTCTAGTTGCGGCGAGTGGGGGCTACTCTTCGTTGCAGTGCGCGGGCTTCTCGTTGCAGTGGCTTCTCTTGTTGCAGAGCATGGGCTCTAGGCGTGCGGGCTTCAGTAGTTGTGGCTTGCGGGCGCTAGAGCGCAGGCTCACTAGTGGCGCATGGGCTTAGTTGCTCCGCGGCATGTGGGATCTTCCCGGACCAGGGCTCGAACCCGTGTCCCCTGCATTGGCAGGCAATTCTTAACCACTGTGCCACCAGGTTTTGATCCATCGCCTGGTCAAGTATCAGTGGGTTTTCCATGCCCTTGGCATAATTATTACTCGTGGAATATTTGCTCTCAAACGCATGTATAGATTACACACTCGTGTCCTGGATTGCCATCCCGGAAAGCATTTAAGAAACATCAGGTTCGGGACTTCCTTGGTGGTGCAGTGGTTGGGAGTCTGCCTGCCGATGCAGGGCCCTGGTCTGGGAAGATCCCACATGTCGCAGAGCAACTAGGCCCGTGAGCCACAACTACTGAGCCTGGGCGTCTGGAGCTTGTGCTCCGCAACGAGAGGCCGTGACGGTGAGAGGTCCGCGCACCGCGATGAAGAGTGGCCCCCGCTCGCCGCAACTAAAGAAAGCAATCGCACAGAAACGAAGGCCCAACACAGCAAAACAACAACAACAAGAAAAAGTTAAAGGGCATTAAAAACAAACCAACCAGATATATGTGGGTAGGCATTTTCCATCCCAGTTACAGAATGAGAAAACTGAGACTCAAACAGGGAAAATGACTTGCCCAAGGTGGCAAAGGAAGGAAGAAGAGCCAGGCTGTAGATTCTGGTTCATCTGATGCCAGAGTCCTTTCCCCAACCACAGTGCCCGCACCGCTTCCAACTCAACTTCCTCCTCTGCTCCTCCTCCCTCCCCGTCTTTTCAGATGGACTGAACTGAAACCTGGCCCTTCTGTGAAGCCTCCTGACACCAGCGTTTGCCCTGCTCCCCTAGCCAGTCCCTCCGAAGGCAGCACACAGTTACAGACACAATCACGCCTTTAAGCCATCAATCCTCTGAGGTGTCCCTCTTCCTCATCTCAGTTATTAATAGCATCTACTCAGTTGCTCAAACCCCAGCCTGCCCTGCCAACCTCCATCTGTCCTTTTCCTTACCAGCTCTCCCTGTGATGTGTGACCCGTCAGCATGTCTGAATCTACTTCTAACATGATCCCTAATCCTTGCGCTTCTGGCCTCTTCACTGCTACTCCAGCCCAGGCCACCATCTCCGCTGAGAGCCTTCCAGCTACTCTCCAGGATTCCCGTCTTGCCGCCCACGGCACCCTCACAGCAGCTAGAGCTTTGCACAGCCTCCCCTGGTTCCCGTGGCAGAGTCTGTGCTTTGCCGCACCGTGGCCTGGAAGTGGGTCTCAGCCTCAGCAGCCTCCTCAGTGTGGCTTCCCACCCCCGCGCCATCCACCTGCCAGCGTCTGCCACTCCCTGTCACTCCCTCGGACTTGGCCCCCTGCTGTACTTTCCTCATGTCGCTTTGTGGTGGACACAAGGTCTGACTCCCCAGTGGCTGTTTCTGCTTCCTCTTCTTTTCCTGGCAAATGGGATTCCAGTTTGGATCGGGTGACAAGAAATTTGAGGGAACACACTGGTTCTCCCCAGTCCTGGAACTGGGGAGAACCAGGGGGGAACACAACTTACGCTTCTGCCCTGGAGACAAATCTTGAGGGTCCGGGATAACGGTGGCCACTTCCCTTTCCACTGCCACGGATCAGTTTAGAAAGAGCACGGGCTACAGTTCTGGCCGAGGAGACGTGAGGGGCGTTCTGTTGGGCGCTGCTACAAGCTTTCCTCACTTTTAAAAAGGGGAACAAGGAAGGGAGGGAGCTGCTCTCTGCCCTGCACCCTCCGAAGGTTTGGGTGCTCCGCGTACAAGAGGGGATTCTTGCTGCTGCTGCTGCTGCCGACTTGCAGACGCTGGCCACTGCTGGCAGGCCTTGACTTCACCGTGGAGCCACTGGCACCACCACGTGTCCTGAGAGCTTAAACCGATGCCGACTCCTCTGTTATTACGGCCCAAAGCATACGCACTATAGATATCTAAACTCACCTTTTTGCTGCTTTATCACTCCTACCTTCCCGCTCCTAAAATGTAAGCTCTGTGAGGGGAGGGGCCTGTCCCTCCATCACTATGTCCCCATCACGTGGACTGGGCATTGTCTGGCACAGCTACAGCAGGTGCTTGATGAATGCTGGCTGCATTCATGCATGAGGGTCCTCCAGGGCAGGGACTCAGTCACTGTGGCTTCTGGGAGCGGCAGGGGCTCAAAAGCCTTCGCTGGATCAAGAGGCAGGGAAGCCAGAAGACAGCTTCTTAAGAAACAAATTTAATACTATATACAAGGGAAAACGTACAGAAACAACAAAGGAGACGCAACAGGGCTGGAGGTGCCCATCCCAACTAGCTGCCCACGCAGAGGGCCGATGCCAGCCCCTAGCTCGCCCTCCTCCTCCTACAGTTGGAAGGGCTCCACGGGCCACCTTGCCCTGGCGGTGGGATCCACGTGGTCCTGAAGCCGGTGCCACTTCATGTGGGCATTCCGACCCTTGATCTTGCCAAACACCCTGAGGAGGCACCAGAGGACACAGGGGTCAGAGCAGGGGGAGGCGGGTAGCCCTGAGGGGGGCACCCCAGAGGGCTGAGGGCAGGCGGTGTGGGAGCATCCAGGGAAAGGGCGGTACCTCTCACACTCCCGGCAGGGAAAGAAGCCCTGGCCCTTGCTGCTCCCCGGCAGCTCAGGGGTCCGCTTCGAGCCGGTGTTTGGGCTGGAGTTGGGGATGGACTCCCTCCTGTAACTCTCAGTAGTCCTCGGTAATTCGGGGGTTGGACGGTGGCTGGGTTTCCTCCGAGGGCTACGAGTGACCTGCACAGGGGGCAGAGGTGATGAAAGGGTGCTGACCGCCCCGCCGCCCTTCTAAGGGAGAAGCAGGTGTCCAGAGCGTCCAGACGTCGCGGGGTGCACCCCCCCACCGCCAGCCAGCTTGGATGGGCACCGGGCATCCAGATCCGTGCTGAACTCCTGAAGCCCTATCCCGAGACCCTCTACCTTCGCTTCTGTCCTGTCTGCTTCACCCAGCTCTCTCTTGACCCTCTTTTCCGGCACTGGGGCTCGGCCGCAGTCAAACTTGTTCATTTTCTTCTGCATGTAGTAGAACTCGACACACTGGGCTACTGTTTTTGTCTGGACCTAGTGGAGGAAGACAGAAACCGGCTAAGGACAGTGCCTCAGGAGTAGCAGTGAGTATGGCCTTGACGCCCTAAATCCCCTCCCCATGGGGCCAGCCGCCACTTTTTGAAAGCCCTCCTGAAACGTTTCTCCCCTACGGCTTGGTATGCTCCACTGCTACGGGGGACAGAGAATCACAAAGTCCTCCTGGGGATGAAGGAGTTCAGAGAGAAGCCACCAGAGTCAACACCATCTAAGCTCTGCACGCTCTGAGCAACAAGGCTGGCCCAAGAAGGCTTCTCTCCAGGAAAACGCACACACGGTACACACGAGGACGCTCACTGTGACATCATGTGGAGCCACATGTCTACCGACTGGGACTAATTAAACCAGAGTGTCCTTACGTGGTGGATACCTCATAGCCTTATGTGACAGCTAGGCAGAGCCCTCCAAAAAACTGAAGAGGAAGGAATACTTCCCAACTCAGTCCGTAAGTTCAACATTTCTCTGATACCAAAGCCAGACAAAGATATTACAAGGAAAGAAGCCTACAGACCAATGTCCCTCATGAACATAGATGAAAATTTTTAAACAAAACTTTAACGAACAGAATCCAACAATATATATATGTGTATATATATATACGTGTATATATGTGTATATATATATATATATATATATATATATATGTATATATGTATATATATATATAAAGGACAATATACCATGACTAAGTGGAGCTCATCCCAGAAACGTGAGGTTGGTTTAACAATCGAAAATCAATGTAATTCATCATATTAAACTTAAAAAAGAGAAATCATATGAGCATCTTGATAGGTGCAGAAAAAGCATTTGATACAATCCAATGTCCATTCCTGATGGAAACTCTCAGCACAATAGGAATAGAAGGAACTTCTCTTCAACCTGATAAATGAGACCTACAAAATCCCTACAGCTAACGGTGGAGTGGTTTCCCCTCAAATATCATGAACAACACAAGGATTTCCACTCTCACCACTTCTACTCAATACTGTACTGGTGGTTCTAGAGTGCAAAAAGGCAAGAAAAAAAGTAAAGGCATCCAGGTTGGAAAGGAAGAAAGAAAAGTGTCTTTACTTGCAGATGATGTGACTGTCTATGTAGAAAATTCAGTGGAATCCACAAAAAAGTTACCAAAACTAGTAAGTTAGTTTGGCAACATTTCAGAACACAAGATCCATATAAAAATCAATTTTATTTCTATACATACTAGCAACAAACCATTGGAAACTGAAATAAAAAAGAACTCTATAACATCATAAAAAACACAAGTACTGGGCTTCCCTGGTGGCGCAGTGGTTGAGAGTCCGCCTGCCGATGCAAGGGACACGAGTTCGTGCAATGGTCCTGGAGGGATCCCACGTGCCATGGAGCGGTGGGGCCCGTGAGCCATGGCCGCTGGGACTGCGCGTCCGGAGCCTGTGCTCCGCGGCGGGAGAGGCCACAATGGTGAGAGGCCCGCATACCGCAAAAAAAAAAAAAAAAAAAAAAAGAAAAAAGAAAAAAACCAAGCGCTTAGGAATAAATCTGACAGAAAGTATGCAACAACTGTACACTAAAAACTTCAAAACATTGCTGAAAAATTAAAGATTGAAATAGAGAGATACACCCTGTTCACGAGTCAGAAGACTCAATATTGTTAAGGTAACAACTCTCCCCAGTTGACGTAACGAGTCAAAAACAGTACCAATCAAGTTCCTAGCAGAAATTTTTATTTTGAAATTGTCAAGTTATTTCTAAAATTCATAGGGAATTAAAAAGGATGTAGAATACAAAAAATAACTTTGAAAAAGAATAACAAAGTTGAAGGACTAACATTTTCTAATTTCAAGACTTAGAATAAAGCTACAGTAATAAAGACAGTATGGGAATAGCTTAATAAAAGACAAACAGATCAGTGGAACAGAATACAGGGTCCAGAAGTAGATGCATATATATACGGCCAACTGATATTTAACAAAGGTACAAAAGCAACTGAGTGGAGAAAGTATGGTCTTTCCAACAAAAGGTATTGGAATAAATATCCATATGCAAAAATGAACTCACCTCGCACCCCATACAAAAATAAACTTAAAATGGATCATAAATCTAGAAATAAAACCTGAAACTATAAAACCTCCAGAAGAAAACATAGGGGAAAATCTTTGTGACTTTGGGTTAGGCAAAGATTTCTTAGATACAACACGAAAAGCACAGTCTATAAAAGAGAAACTAGTAAGTTAGGCTTAAGCAAAATTTACAACTTTTCTTCAAAAGACACTGTTAGAAGACTGACAAATGGCATATTGGGAGAAAATATTTCCAAAGCATATATCTGGATAAAGGACTGGTGTTCAGAACAAAATAAGAACTCCTACAGCTCAATAAAAACACAGACACTCCAATAAAAACAGAGGCAAAAGATATGAACAGACAGCTCACCAGAGAAGGTGCACAGAGAGCAAAAAAACACAAAGATGCTCAGCATCATTAGTCATTAGGAAAATGGAGTCAGATGCTACTGTACACTCATTAGAATGGCTAAAATTAAAGAGACTTAGCATACCAAGTGTCGACGAGGGTGTGGAGCAACTGGACCTTTCATAACCTGCTGGTGGGAATGGGAAGTGGTAGAGCCACTTTGGAAAACAGTTTGGCAGTTTCTTAAAAAGTTAAACATACATCTACTATAAGTTACCCTCATTCCCCTCCTAGGTATTTATAATCCCAACTCCGTGTCCGCAAAAAAAAAAAAAAAAAAAAAAACCCAGTACATGTCCGTACAAAGACTTGTATGTAAGTGTGCAGAGCAGCTTTATCTGTAGTCATCAGTAACTGGAAACCACCAACAGGTGGATGATTAAATGAACGGTGGTCCGTCCACACAGTGGTATACTCCTCAACAGTAAAGGGATGAACTATGGGTACACACGACAACATGGATGAATCTCAAAATCATTAGGTTGAGTGTAAGAAGCCAGACAAAGCAGATCACGTGCTGTATGATTATTCCATTTATATAAACCTCTAGAAAATGCAAACTAATTTAGAGTGACAGAAAGTAGACAAGAGTTGACTAGGGACCCGGGTGGCAGGAAGGAAGGGTTGCAAAGGGGCAGGAGGGAACTTTTGGGGGTGAAGGATACTCTCATTATCTCGATCATCGTGGTGGTCTTACAAGTGTATAACTATGTCAAAAACATTAAATCTCACACTTCGATTATGTGCAATTTTGCGTACATCAAGTTAAAAAAAGAGCAAACTAATCAGCAGGATATTAAGTATATGATGTCATCCTTTTTTGAGAAAGTGCATATAGGTGTGTAAAATCCGTATGGGCAATAAATACCTGTCAGGTTATCAAATCAGAAGTAGGATTGTGGGGAGGGGTCTGGAGGGCTTTATTTTGAACATGGGATTCATTTCTCTACCGTTTCAGGTTGTTCCAAGCAATGGCATTGTAGTTGTCAACTGTTCACAGCATGAGCAGAGTATCGCCCCTGAAAGGCCCTGCAGTTCTAGCGCCTCGGCCGTGTGAAGGAGCCTTGTCTACACCAGCCTGCCATGTTCGCCTTACCATCTTGTGTATCAAGTAGAAGTCCTTCTTGTAGGCACGGAACGCCTTCTTAAAGAGCCTCTTCTCCATGGAGGTCCAGATGTCCGAACCTATTGGAGAAACAGCCAAGAGGAGGAAGGATGTTTCTCCTTCTGGGACCACAGCCACGGCTGAAGTGCAGACTCCCCTCCTTTTTCAGGCCACCGAGCGCCACTTATATGCCAAGATTTCTGCTAAGCCCCTTACTTGCTTTATCTCACACAATCCTCACAAAAACCTTAGCAGGTAGGGGCGATTACCATCCCCACTTGACAGGTGCAGCAACTTGAGGCTTCCTCTGCTTAAGAGACTTGCCAAGGGCAGGCGTGGGCCCCTGGTTGCCTGACTCCAAGGCTGGAGTGCTCAACTGGGAAACCTGAGCCCACCCCAACCTGGCACTCCCCTTCTGGCCAGGAAGAGCCCACGAGGGAACCAGTGGAAAGGGGAAGGTTGGATCCAACTAGAGAACAGCACCCACTGAGTCCCCCAGAGAGGACGGGCCCTTCTGGGAGGGCAGGTGCAGGCCCCAAGAGAACTCCGGGAGGCACGTGCAGAGCTTGCCATGGAAAGTGACTGGCTCGCAGGGGCCTCAGCCAGGCCAAAACCACGCGGGCAGCCACGCTCGTTACCTGTGTAGTGATAGTTGGCGAGAGGGTGAGTCCGTGGCTTCTGGGGTCCTCTCAGTAACAGGGTCTCCAGGGCAACCTGGAACGACAGGAGTGGTGGGCAACTCTCTGAGGGAGGGAAGGTGAGGTAGAGGCCCACCTTCATTCTTTCATCCAATCAGAAAATATGTGCAGCCCTCCCTAAAGCCACCCCTACCCCAGGGCGACTCAAAGTGTGGTCGGTCTGTGGACTGGCCACCAGCTGTGAACCACTTGGGACACACTGCCTACAGCACTAAGCGGACTGTTGAGTGCAGCTGACGTTACCTTTTTCATAGCAAGATTTACTTGATGACGAAACAGTGTGTGGACTTATTCTGGCACAAGCTCCTTATTTCTTCAGGGAGCAGCATTTGGAGTGGCACTGCCCCCGCCCTACCCCATGTTATGGTCCTCATAGCACTAATCATTATCTATCACTTGTAAAAAATGTATTTCATGTGTTCACTCTCCTAAAATGTAAGCCCTGCAAAGAGAGGGCATTTGTCTTGCTCAACAGCGTAACCCCGGTCAGGACTCGCTATGCAGTTTGCAGGACCCAGCGCAAAATGGAAACACGGGGCCCTGTGCTCAGAAACTATTAAGAATTTCAAGATGGTGGCAGCAGAGCATTAAACCAAGAATGGGCCCCTGAGCTGGCCCCAGCCTGATACCGTGACATCACCAGGTATCAGGAGGACCCAGTAAATGTGTGCTGATTACTCTGCTGAGCACCCACCACGTGCCAGCCACTGCCTCTCAGCTTGAGAAAAAGCACCATGTAGCCCTGACTCTTGGGTCTCCAACTCGGGTGACGTGACTTCCTCTCCCACTACACACAGTTGGACTTCTTCATTTTCTAAACTTCAGGATTGTGAGGAGGGTCCTTGGAGGAGGCAGAGGCATTTCTGTTGCATCTGAGGTTTGCATACACCATTTTTAATCCAAAAGTTAATGTTCAGTAAATAAACCAGATGAATGCAGGCCCTGAGTTGGTTCTGCTAGGCACCGCCTCCCCAGTGCCGCGCTGAGATGAGGTAACGCTGGAGGAACCCTGGTGCTCTGCTGTCACCCCAGAGCAATAACTGATTGAGCCCGTATGTGTGCATTTCCCCTACGTTCAAAAGGACACCACCAGTCCCAAAGCGACCAGGGAGAAGGGTGGGTGGCCAGCCTTTGGTTCTCGTGAGCTGCAAAGCCCCAAGTAGAAGGCACGTGTCTTGCGCCTAGAGCCCCTGGCCCTAAGAGACCAGGGAGCTTCCCACAGCTCCTCTGAGCCCCCGCCTCGCCTGCACCGCACCTGGATGTTGCCCTGGGCTTCATGCAGGCAGTGCAGAGCGAGCTCCAGGTTGGTGCCCCCGCCCGGCATCACGCTGGAGCAGGCCACGTTGCAGAGCTCGGTCACTGTTTCCAGCAGGCAGCCCGGCAGCGAGAAGGAGAGGAGACACAGAGGGTCAGCAAGTGCCAGAGAGGAAACCTCCCCAACAGCACAGATGGGGTGGGGGGCTCCTGTCACCATCTCCCTCACCTCTCTGTTACAAGCAGGCTGAGGGAAGGGAGCAACAAGGAGGATGGGCAGAAACCCTGCTCCTGGCACCTGCTCTGGATGGCCTGGCCAGCTACTGGGTGAGAGGAGAGGTGGGGCAAGGGACTGCAGCACAGCAAAGCAGTCCTGCGCTGAAGGCCAGCTCTGCCCACCCCACCCCCGCCTGGGGATCACTGCTTCTTGGTCAAGGTGAGAACTGGGAGGAGAAACCCCTTGGACATGGAGGAGGGCTCTCGGGAACCTGGCCCCAAAGTCTCAGTCACCCCTATCCTGCGTCTTCGGGTTGGTCATCACATCTCCCCATGGCTTCCAGACCAGAGTAGCTACATGCTCGTCACTTCCAGCCAGTGATCTGTCCTGGAGCTCTGGGATCTCAGCCTGAAACTGGCTCCCTATGTTGATGTGTCTGAAATGAGGCCACACACACGGACATAAAAGGCATAGGTGTGTGACCAAGATGGGAAATACAAGAGAGATGTGTGGTGAGCCCTGCTCAGCAGGGCTGTGGAACCCACCTTTTGGCCATCTCTCAGACACAGGGAGTGCTCATCAGCCCAGCAGACACGCCACTGGTATTCCAGAGACCTCTTGAGGGATACTTCCTTCCTTCCTCCAATTTGCTTTTTCGCCAGATTTCTGGCTTCAGGCGTTTGGGGTCTAGGACAGGGGAGGTATGTGCTGATACCTGGCATTCTTCTGTATCCAAGGGAACATCCAAGCTACAAAACACTATCTCACTGCGCCATCACCAATTCTATCTAGAACCCCAGGGTGCTGGGCATTCTGTCTGCAGACATCCAACTATGGTATGTCTGGACAGAAGGAATATTGGGGAAACACCTGGAAAAATCCACCACTTCTCTCCTAGAGAGGTTCTGGGTCTAGACCTGACTTTCCCGTGATGAAGGCTCCCTTGGGAAAAACCGACACTGGAATGCAAGGAGGGTAAAAGCATCCCCACGTTGCAAGGACCCTCAGGTTCTAAGTCTGTTCCAACTCACGGTTCAGTGCTGATCTTGCTGTTGTCCTTCACCACACTGATGCCAAAAGAGCCGTCCATGTGATCTGGAAAACACCCAAAGAAGAGCCTCAAGGAGACTGGCTACAACTGACCCATGAGGCCCTTTTTGCCTGCCTTTCCAGAGCAGCTAAAAGCAGGCTCTTCAAGACTGCATGGTATACACACACTACTGTATATAAAATAGATCATCAAAAAGGACCTACTGTATAGCACAGGGAACTATACTCAATACTCTGTAATAACCTCTATGGGAAAAGAATCTAAAAAACAATAGATATGTGATTATGTATAACAAAATCACTTTGCTGTATACCTGAAACTAACACATTGTAAATCAACTCTAATCCAATATAAAATTGAAAATTGGAAAAAAAAGATTGCATGGTATGGAGTTTCCTCAAAAATTAAAAGTAGGACTACCATATCATGCAGCAAACCCACTTCTGGGTATTCATCCAAAAGAACTGCAGTCAAGACCTCAAAAAGATATCTCAACTCCCATGTTCACTCCAGCACCATTCATAATAGCCAAGATGTGGAAACAACCTAAATGTCCACTGACAGATGAGCACATAAAGGTAATGTGACATCAACATACAATGAAATACCATTTAGCCTTAAAAAGAAATTCTGCAATATGCAACAACATGGATGACCATTGAGGACATTATACTAAGTGACATAAGCCAGTCACAGAAAGAGAAATACTGCATGACTCCACTTATATAACGTATCTAAAGTAGTTGAATTCATATTGATAGAATCAAAGAGTGGAATAGGGGTTACCAGGGGTTGGGGCAGTGGGAAATGGGAGGTTACTAATCAATGGGCATAAAGTTTCAATTAATCAAGCTCTAGAAATCTGCTGTATAACATTGTACCTATAGTCAACAATACTGTATTGCACACTTAAATCTTTGTTAAAAGGGCAGATCACAGATTAACTGTTCACATCACAATAAAATAAAATAAAAAGATTGCATGGAAGTGGGATAAGACTTCTGAAAATGTAGAGTAAGGAACTCGGCAAAACAACAGATTTACTGACAAAAATCATTGAAAAAGAAAAAAAAAAGAACAGTAAGCTAAAGTCTCTGCACGTTGTCCTAAAGGCATACAGCATTTTAAGAAATACTCATTCAAGAAAACCCACTAAATCTCGGGAAGAACAGTGAGAGTCTGTGGCACTGGAGCCATGGCCCACCCCCTTACCCACCTAGCCCCCAGCTCTTTGTAACGGAAGCTCTACCCAGGTAGGTGCAGCCAAGGAGATGGGGGCTGCTTCTTCCCCTGGCTCCCATGCTTAAAGAATTAAAGCAAGATAAAATAAAAATTTGTCATCAAAGAGAAAATGCCATCAAGAGATGGAAATTAGTTTTTTAAAAGATACAAATGTGGACTTCCCTGGCGGTCCAGTGGTTAAGACTCCATGCTTCCACTGCAGGGGGCATGGCTGTGATCCCTAGTAGAGGAAGTAAGATCCTGCATGCTGTGCGATGCAGCCAAAAAAAAGAAGAACCAAATGGAAATAGTTCAGGGGTTAAAAAAGTACAATAACCAAAATACGGCTCAACAGTAGATCTGAGCTGGCAGAAGAAACGATCAGCAAACCTGAAGATAGAACAATGGAGACTATGAAATCTGAAGAACAGAGAGAAATAAATATAGGAAAGTGAAGAGAGCCTCAGAGAAATGTGAGATGTCATTACATGCAACAATATATATGTATTGGGAGTACCAGAAAGAGGGGAGAAAGGGACAGAATATTTAAAGTATTAATGGCTGAAAATTTCCCAACGTTGATGAAAAACAATATGTATATCCAGCAAACTCTACAAACTCCAAGAAAGATTAAACACAAAGAGCTCTACATCCAGACATAACATAGGCAAAATGTGGAAAGCAAAAATAAAGATAAGATCTTGAAAGCAAAAAGGGAAAAACAATTTGTTACATACAAGGGCACTACAGTAAAATTAACAGCTAATTTTTTAAGAGAAACGATGTAGGTTACAAGGCAATGGGATAATATATTCAAATTACTGAAAGTAAAAAAGTGTTAACCAAGTATCTTATATTCAGCAAATTATCTTGCAAAAATGAAGGTAAAATAAAGACACTCCCAGATAAATAAAAACTGAGGATACCTGTTGCTGGCAGACCTGCCTTACAAGAAATATTAAAGGTGAAATATTATTCAGCCCGCAAAAAGGAACAAAGTACTGATACATACTGCAACTTGGATGAAACCTAAAAACATCATGCTAACTAAAAGAAGGCATTCATAAAGGACCACATACTGTATGATTCCACTCATATGAAATATGCAGAATAGCCACATCGATAGAGACAAAGTAGATTAGTCGTTACCCACGGCTGGGGATGGGGAGGATGGAAAGGAGGGACTGCTAATAAGTACAGGGCTTCTTTTGGGGATGATGAAAATTTCTGAAAACTGATGGTAGTGATGGTTGCACAGCTCTGTGAATATACTAAAAACCATTGAATTCTATACTTTAAAGGGATGAATTGTATGGTATGTGAATTATATATCCCTAATAAAAATAAATAGTAAAGAAAGTCCTTCAGATTGAAAGCAAATGACATCAGATGGTAACTTGAATCCAAACCAAAAAAAAAAAAAAAAAAAGGGAAGCGCTAGTAAATATGGGTAACTATAAAAATCACTAGGATTACATATTTCTTTTCTTTTTTTAATGGCCTTAAAAATAACTGCATAAAACAATATGTATTGTGGGCCTGTAACATATAGAAATATAATATATGTGACAGTAACTGCACAAGGAGCACAGCTGCATTGGAGTAAAGGAATATCACCTCAGACAGTAACTCAAATCCACAAGAATAAATGAAGAGATCAGAAATGGTAAATAAGAAGGTTAATATAACAACCTCTATAAATCATGCTAGCTTTCCTTTATCCGCTCAGTGTTTTTACACAAAATAAAATTATATAAAGCAATAAACATGACCAGTACGGTATTACTGGGTCTCTCACATATAATAGCAAAAGAGTTAGAAGGAATAGAGCTAGATAGGAGCAGTGTTTCTATATTTCACTGTTAATGAGTTATTACACATCCTAACAGATTCTGATAAGACATATATTTTAAGTCCTAGAGCAACCACTAAGAAATGACTAAGAAACAGTGAAAAATTAACGGAATTAAAATGTCACACTAGAAAATACTCACTTAATACAAAAGAAAGCAGGAAAGGAGGAACAGAGGGAGAAAAAGACATGTAACGTATAGAAAATAGAAAGCAAAATGGCAGATGTAAATCCAACCATATCAATATAACATTAAACAAGAATGGATTAAACAAACCAATCAAAAGGCAGAGTTTGTAAGACTGGATAAAAAACACATGATCCACCTAATGGTGTCTAGGGGTAACATGCTTTATTTTCAAAGACACAAATAGGCTGAAAGTAAAAGAAGAGAAAAATATATACCAAGCAAACAACAACCAAAAAAGAGAATGGAATGGCTATACTAATGTCAGGCACATTAGACTTTAAAACCAAAAATATTACTAGAGATAATGATAAAATTATTGTAATAATGACAAATGATGTCACAATCACATCCTAATGATAAAAGGTCAAGCCGTGAGGAAGATGTGACAATTACAAACATATACACACCTACAAACAGACCCCCAAAATACACCAAGCAACAAACGACAGAACTGAAGGATGAAATCAACCATTAAAAAATAATAGTTGGAGATTTCAATACTTTCAACAGTGGATAGGGCAACTAGGCAGAAGATCAACAAGGAAATTGAAACTAACTAGACAAAACAGACAAAATACAGCATTCCACCAAACATCAGTAGAATACATTCTTCTCAAATTCACATGGAACATTCTTCAAGACAGACCGGATTCTAGCCCATATAACATGCCTCAATAAATTTTAAATTTTAAAATAAATTTAAGGGAATTCCCTGGCGGTCCAGTCATTAGGACTCCACGCTTCCGCTGCAGGGGGCATGGGTTCGACCCCTGGTGGGGGAACTAAGATCCTGCAAACCGCACAGCACAGCCAAAATAAATAAATAAATAAATAAAATAAATTAAATTGAAAAAGAAACAACGTATGTACTCTGACCAAAAGAGAATTAGATTACAAATCAATAAAAGGCAGCAATTTGGAAAATTCACAAATATGTGAAAATTAAGCAACACACTCTTTAACAGTCAGTGTATTAAACAGGAAGTGGAATGATAAATTAGAAAATACTTTAGCTGAATGAATATAAAAACACAACATACTAAAACTTACAAAATGTAGCTAAAGCAATGTTCAGAAGGAAATCTATAGCTGTAAAATATCTGTATTAAAAAAGAAGAAACATCTCAAATCATTTATGGTCAACTGACTTTCCACAAAGGTAGCAAGACAGGGCTTCCCTGGTGGCGCAGTGGTTGAGAGTCTGCCTGCCGATGCAGGGGACATGGGTTCGTGCCCCGGTCTGGGAAGATCTCACATGCCGCGGAGCGGCTGGGCCCGTGAGCCATGGCTGCTGAGCCTGAGTATCCGGAGCCTGTGCTCCACAACGGGTGAGGCCACAAACAGTGAGAGGCCCACGTACCACAAAACAAACAAACAAACAAACACCTCACAATGAGCTACCGCTTCACACCCACTAGGATGGGTGTAATAAAAAAGACAGCTAAGAAGTGTGAGCAAGGATGTGGAGAAACTGCAACTTTCATACAATGCTGGTGGAAATTTAATATGACCCGGCCATTTTGCAAAGCAGTCTGGCAGTTCCTTAAATGGTTAGACATAGTTACCCTTTGACCCAGCAATTCCACTCTGAGTTATATACCCAAGAGAAATGAGGACTTATGTCCAACAAAAACGTACACATAAATGTTCTTAACAGCACTGTTTGCAACAGCCAAAGGACACAAACAACCCAAATGCTCGTCAACTGATGAATGGATAAATAAAATGTTGTCTATCCAGAGAATTCAATATCATTCATCCATAAAAAGAAATGAAGCACTGATGCATACTACAACATGAACCTTGACAACATTATTCTAAGTGAACAAACTAGACACAGAATGTCACGTATTTGATGATTCCAATTACATGAAATGTCCAGAATAGGGAGACCCATAGAAAAAGTAGGTTGGTAGACTGGTGGTTGCCCAGGGCTGAGGAGTTGGGGGCTACAGGGCCTGTGTGTCACCGCTCGTGGATATAATCTTCTGGGGTGATGAAAATGCTCTAGAATTAGATTGTGGGATGGGTGTACAATCCTAAGAATACACTAAAAAATCACTGTACACTTTAAATGGGTGATTCATATGGCATGTGAATTATACCTCAATAAAGCTGTTTAAACAATTACTCGAAAGGGCAGGCAGAAGGGTGCTTAGGCTAAATGGCGTCTATTTTCTTTCTGGCTACAAAGTCATAAGCACCTAGAAGGCTGCTGGTCCCAGATGGTCCTGGGATAGTTCTGAACAGCAACGGGACCCCCAGAGCAGACCCAGGCGTAGGCCAGAGAGAATGGCTGGACCAAATTCTACAGGGGGCGGGGGTCTGGCCCCCCGCAGGCCCATCATGGGGCGATCAAGCTCACTCACCAAGCATGGCGCTGATGAGCCTGTCGGGACGGGCCCGGGCAGATGTGGAACAGAGAGTGTTGAAATACAGCCCAGAGCCCTCCCGGACGGGGCTGAGCATCGGGGGCGGTGTGTAGGGAGGTCACTGGGACAGTCCCTTCAGGAGGTGGTCCATCAGGAACACGGGCGAGCGCAGGCAGCTCTGGCGGCATCCTCCCGGGCCCGGCTCCCCAGACATGGAGGGCGGAGGAGGGATGAGCAGTGCCTTGGGCCGTGGGAGCTTCTTCCGCTTCCTGTGTTGGCTGCTCTCCTTGCTGTCTCTCTCTTCCCCGTCCTTCTCCTGTCCCTGGAGAAGAAGAGACTTCAGAACCACGGGGGTCACCTGAGGCCACCGGCCCCAAAGCTCAGACCTCAAGATGGCCTGAGAGTGGGAAAGGGTACTGACCAGCCAAATGCACACCCAGCATGGCCATGCCCAGAGTCCTCAGCGCAGGAAGCCGGGCAGGGCCACCACGCCTGAGCCAGACTCCAGACCCTAAGCTGGGCGACATTTGACGCTGGGGCCTTCTCAGGCACCCACCCCCACCCCAAGGAGAGGCCCTCACTCAGACCATTTTGGAAACTCATATCCGTTGTTAAAGTGACTGGCACTTAAAGTGTGGGGGCCAGACGGATGCAACAGCATGACAAAAGGAAAACCTGTTGCCCTCAAAATGACAGCAGCTCCTGGGAGACAAACAGTGGGCTCCATGCACCCCGTACCCGAGTCCAGCATGGACTTCTCCAGGTGGGGTCTTCCAGCACAGGCTGAAGAGACGACGGCTTGAGCTTGCTACACTCTCTCTTACCTCCACGCAATCTCCCCTCCTCTCTGCCCATCTTACCCCTCCTCATCCTCCGGCTCTCAGCTGCAACGCCCCCTTCCTCAGGCAGGGTCTCTGGTGCCCTCGGGGCTCCCACAGCTCCCTCTCCCAGCCCGGCCCGTTCTGGGTCGTCAGTGTCCGGGGATGGGTCTATCTACTCCGCTGGGCTGGGAGCCCCAGGAGACGGGGGCAGGCCTGTTGTGGTCGCTGCAGTGTCCCCAGCCCTGCCCAGCACAGGGCCAGACACAAAGGAAGTTCACTGGAGGTTGAATGGATGAATGAACACGCAAATCAAGCTCTTCTGGAGTCAGGATTTGGGGGCTTTTCTCACAGCTCCCACTGGCAGCTGGAAAGCAGCTGGAAGGAAGTGCACCCACCTTGCTCCCCAGGGGATGGTTCGCTGGAGCCACTGGCACCGAAACAGGGACCACCAAAGGGGCGGCGGTCATGTTGTCCAAGGACTTCCTGCCTCCCGGGGAACTCTGCCTGTGCCCTTCTGGCCTCAGCACCTGTCTTTGTGGCTTGCAAAACTCCATGCCACACAGCTACACACAGAGAAGAGCCAGCCCTTTAAGAGACACAGTACGTAGGGAGCAAGGGGCCCCTCCAGAGCAGCACAGCCCTGACTCCCGGCCCCCAGCCAGGCTCCCCGCAGGAGGACGGCTCCATCCTGAGATGAATGGCAGCTTCGCGCCCCTTCACCTGCGGCTCCTGCTTCCCTCGAGGTGACGGCCACTGGTCGCTGTGAAAACACATGTGGCTGCTCAGCCCTCTCTCTGTATAAAACATCCGGCTGCAATTCTTGCAGACATAAGTGCTCCTTGGCTCTGCCCAGTCTCTGGGACCACCATTGTGCTGGTTACTGTGGGGAAGAAAGGGAGAATGGGACTCCGTCCCCAAACACTGATCCTCTGACAGCTTTGGACGAACCCTAAAGAAATGGAGATGATGCCCCCGATTCTCCGTGGCCTGGTGCTCACCCCTTCAGGAGTGAAGCATCCAGAGCTCACTCACCCAGGGCCAGCACATCAAAGCCACCAGAGGATTCCCGAGGGGCTTCGGAACTTACCAGCCACACGCCATGTTCTCCTCCTTCATCGGGTGGGGAACCCGGTAGATATTTCCACCCTGAAGACGAAAATACATCTGAGCCAACATATCAGAAATGAGATGCAAGAGTGAAAACTATAAGACTTGGAAGAAAACACAGGTATAATTCTTGGTGACCCTGGAGTAAGCAGTGGTTTCTTGGATGACTCCAAAACCAAACAAAAGACAGACGTATTGGACTTCATCAAAACTTACAACTTCTGTGCTTCAAAGGACATCATCAAGAAGTGAAAAGACAGAATAAGAGAAAAAAGTTGCAAATCATGTATCTCATAAGGGACTATGTATATTTCTGTATCAGTGATACATAATGAACTCTCACAGCTCAAAACTAAAATCACAACCCAATTTAAAAATGGGCAAAGGGTCTGAATAGACACTTACCCAAAGAGGATATACAAATGGCCATTAAAAGATGCTCAGGATTATTAGCCATCGGGGAAATGCAAATTAAACTATAATGAGATTATCATTTCCCACCCACTAAGGTGAACCAACTGGACAAGAACAAGTGTTGGTGAGGATGCAGAGAAACTGCAGGCCTCACACACTCTGGGTAGGGATATAAAACAGCACAGCTTTTTGGGAAAGTCTGGCACTTCCTCCAATAGAATTACCCTAGAGCCCAGCAATTCCCCTCCAAGGTATTTCCCAAGAGAAATGAAAACATATGTCTAAACAATAATCTGTCCACAAATGTTCAGAGCACCGTTATCACAATGGCCAAGAAGGGAAAACAACCCAAATATCTATCATCTGATGAATGGATAAATAAAATGTGGTGTTTCCATACAATGCACAAGTCACCAGCGATAAAAAGGAGTGAAGTTCTGACCCGTGCTACAGCACAGAGGAACTCTGAGAACATCAGGTTAAGTGAAAGAAGCAAAAGACACAAAAGGCCACGCAGCGTTAGGATTCCCGTCACATGAAGTGTCCAGAATAGGCAAATCCATGGAGACAGAAAGTAGATGCATGGTTGCCAGGGGCTGGGAGGGATGGAGAGATTGCGGGTGACAACCAACGGTGTGGGGTTTCTTTTTGCGGTGATGAAAGTGTATTGGCAAAGAGTGGCGACGCGAGCACGACCTCGTAAACAAACTAAAAACTACTGGATGGTGCACTTCAAGATGGCGAATTAGATGGCACGTGAATATTAAAGCTGTGGAAAAAAAAAAAGAGGAGGAGGTAGCTGTGGTGCGACAGGAAGGATGCTGGACCTCGGAACATCACGAAGAGACGTGGCCAAGCTCTCTGCGCCCAGGACCTCGTGGGCACGATGTGGGAGGACCCAAGCTGCTCCAAAAGGGCGGACCAGTGCCAGGCCTGCAGTAGGGGCCAAGTCGGACTTGTGGACCTGTGATTCACAACCAGAATAGACACAGCATTTCACGTACAAATATCAAGGGTAAAGGAGCTCTGCCTTTACATTCTCTGAAGAAGTGAAGGAGGCAAATCCAAAAGGAAGCGAAAGGCAGAAAGAAAGCAAATAGAAAAAGCTTAGTGAAGAAACATGATGCAAAGTGTCTCTGACAACTCTAAAGCCCTGTTCTGTTGTGTGTGTGTGTGTTGCAGGGTGGAGGGTGATGGGAGGAACCATCCCTTCTCTGGAACTTCATTCGCCCCTCTGTAAACAAACTGCATCTGAGGATTTGCTGAGGTTAAATACAGTGCCTGGACAAGTCAGAAACACGGACACAGGTAAGGACGAGACTCTGCCCCCCGCATGGTCAGGTCCCGTGAGAGGGCCCTGGTACCTGGATCCTGTTGAGTATCATCAGCTTGGACTTGGAGTCCCAGGGGGGATCCGCTGGAGGCCCGGCCAACGACGAGAAGGAGGCCATGGCTACCTGGCTTGGAGAAGCTGCACAGCAAATATCCACTTTCACTTTCTCCTTCCGGAAGTGCTGGACCCCGGAGTTGCCAGAGAAGAGCCTGTAGCCTCCGCCCCAGGAGCAGGCCGGGCCCTCTCCACCTTTTGTGGCCCCGGAAGCCGTGCCATTCTCAGCCTGGGCCTGCTTCCCTGGGAGGTGGGCTCTGGATGGCTCCTCCCCTCCTAACTGGGTCTGATGCAGGCCCCGAGGGAGAAGATGTCCCTAGGTCCAAGGTCCCTTTCGAGGATCGCAACTGCTTGGCCAGAGAGGAGATGTCTGGGTTTCCAGGAGGGTCCAGGGATGCCGCCGTGGGGGCAGGTGGAGCAGCAGCCACTTTTGGTCTTCCCTTTGGGTCCTGGCTCACGCTGCTGGGGGAGGGCTCTGTGGGTAAAGCGGGTGTGGATTTTCTCCTGCGGGCTAGGGACCCCTCTGGATCAGGGTTCACGGGGCCAGCATGGAGAGAGTCAACAGTGGGTGCCACAGGTGGGGGTTGCTGTGGCCACGGCCCCTGCAGTGACTTCAGGGCAACTTGCTTGCCGTCGGGTGTGGGAAGCTGGGAGGAGGCGGCGGCCACCTGGGTGTGGGAGAAGATCCGCTGGGACTTGGTGATCATCTGGATCACCTGCATCTGCTCGTGGCTCACCAGAGACTCCTGAGCCTTCAGGACCAGCTGCTGGAAGAGCGGTGTGGCATCCGACGGGAGGCCGCTGGACTTCTGGCCGTCCTGGGGGCCAGGCTCACCAGGGTTCTGCCACGAGGAGGAGTCGCAGTCGAACTTGCTCTTCTTGGAAGCCCAGGAGTCGTCTTCCCCGCTGGTGCTGACATATCTGGGGTCGCCCGAGGCCTCCCCCTGGGCCTTCAGGAGCGTGGGAGGGAAAGACGGCGTGTCCTCCAGACCGGTGCACTGGCTGGGTGAGGGCTCCCCAGCAGGGGAGTCGCTGCTGAGCCCGGGGCCCGGCTCGGAGCCCTCCCGGGACGGCACTGCAGAGGGCTTGTGGACGACAAACATACTGTTTCCTTTGCTCTTAGGGCAGCCCGACAGGTTTCAGAGCCACTGGAAACTGTGGCTTGATGGCTGGGAACTGGCGGGGACAGTCTGGCCATGGAACAGAGGCAGGCAGGCGGGCAGGGAGCGCCCTCGGGCCAGCCCTCCAGGGATGACGGGGGCTGGAGCAGCGGCAGCTCCGGCTCGGCTGGGTCGGGGCCGCTGTTCTCCGCTGCCCGTGAGTGGACGGCTGTGAACACGTCCGTGCCCGGCTCCTTCCGTGGGGGCCGGGGATCCTCGGGAACCTCAGTGCCCAGGGCTCCTGGGGCCGCCGGGGTGCTGGCTGGGCCGCAGGAGGAGGACCCTGACGAGGGCAGGGAGGAACAGGCCGTGATCCTCCCTTCGCCGCTGTCTGAAGGCCCTCCCAGGGCTGGCCCGGGAGAAGGGATCTTCTGGCAGATGATGCTGCTCACGATACAGCGCAGGAGGTCTCGGTTGGACAAGAGGGAGATGGGGGATGGGGCTTCCGGGGGCACCAGGGACCACAGGCTCGCGGGTGCGGGCTGGCAGGCCACCTCGTGCACACGGGGTGAGTTCCCGCAGGGCTCTTCCTCCGGAGGGGCCTCCTTGAGGATGCACAGGCCGTGCTGGACCTCGTAGTGCTGGCGCACGGAGCGGTAGTCGCTGTAGCTCTTGCTGCAGCCCTGCTCAATGCACACAAAGGGCTTGGACTTCTGGTGGGTGAGCGTGTGCCCAGTCCTGGAATCACATGAGGAGAAAGTTAGTGGGTCTCTCGGCGTGGGACACTAACTGCAGGAACCCAGGCATGTCCCCAGGGGGCAGCAGCATCGCAACTCAGAAACTGTGCTCAGACCCTAGGAGGAAAGACCCCTGCTACGGCCAAAGCCCTCTGGAAGGGGGAGCTCTTGCCCTCACCCCTAAGCAAACCCCTAATCTGAGATTAAAAACATCAGTGGGAGTCAAGTCAGAGTTCCCCAAAGTGGGTTCCTAAGGAACACCAGGCTCCAGAGTTGCTCCCTGAGGACTTGGGCTCAGCTGGCAAATAAGTTTGGGAAAAACACTCTTTACTTCTTGGAGGTTCCTAGGAGCAAACTGAAAAGCCACAGAGCAGATAAAGAGAGATCTGTTGAACTTTCCATGTCTCTCAAACTTATTTGCCCACAAAACCATGTTTTTAAAATAGACCCTTTTAGCATCCCCGAGAAGCAGAGAACCAGAGTTCTGAGAACAAACTTAAGGAAACGCTAACTTGGGGATGATCCTTCCTTCAACAAAGGAGTCTTTGCCTTCCCACAGGAGTCCTCTAGACAGCGACCTGGGAGCCCCACAGCAACAACAACAAAAAGCCAAATGCGCCTATAATGTCTGCAAATATAAAAGAATGCAAGTATGTAGTATATTTACATCATACGTATACCTGCATTAATATATTATAAATATAAACAAATGGGTAAATCACCCTCTGGGTTCCCAACAATCCTACCCCGGATGGTTCTAATCAATTGGACCCAGTAAATAATGAAACCCTTTCCCAAACGTGGACCCTTGGCCTCCATCTGAGGGAAGCAGCAGAGAGGGCATCCGGAGACCCACTTTCTAGCCCTAACTGTTACCAGCTTGTGACAGGAGTAAATCATTTCCCATCCTTAATGGCGAGAGGGGAGAGGATACAATGAAAGCGGGATTCATCGAAGCCTCAGTAAAGGCTGGGCGAGCTGTAAACATGCAAGGGATCGTCCTCTCCCACTTACGAGTCTCTCAGTTTGAAAGTCTGTCTCTTCTCCCTCGGCAGCAAGAAAAGCTTATCATTTCTAAGACATGAAGAACAAACGGAATTCTGCTCCTCTTACACTGAGCTTGCTTTTTAAAGTCAAATTTTGAAAAAAAATCGAGTTAATAAAAGGGGGAATTGAAACAGGAAAAAAGAGAGTGAACACTGCATTGCCATGTTCTAGAAACAGGCATTTCAGAACCCCTCACGCCCTGGTGTTATCCCAACATATATTCCTCATGGAGTGCATATCTGTTCTGCTCAGACACCTACCAGGGACTCTGAAACTTTCTCTACGCAGTTAGCCCAACTCCCTCCATGACAAAATTGCCTCTGGAGTGTGTTTTTAAAGCACATGGGTCCTGTCTGCAAATCGCAGCGGCGCTCTCCTCACTGGAGTGAATCTGGAGGCTGGGGAGGGCGGGCTGTCCGGGGCAGTGTAGGCCCTGCCCCCCGCCCCCACCAAACACTGGCCGTGGGAGGAGCACAGGTCGCACACACCTGGGACACCCGACGGTGCGGGGCGGTGCAGGTGGATGGGAGGGGATGCAAAAGAACCGGGAACACGCCCAGCCCCCAGCAGCCCCCTGAACAGACATCCCGACCAGACTCCTACATACAGGTGGTCCTGACGCTTAAAGGCCTTGCTGCAGATTTTGCACACGTGTCTCCTCTCCTGGCTGTGCGTCAGGTAGTGCTTGCTGAGAGGACTGGCGCTGCTGAACACCTTCCCGCAGAGGCTGCGGTCCAGGAGTGGGTTCTGAGGGGACCTGTGCTGCCGCTTTCCTCTCCTTGTGCTCCCAGACGTGGCCCTGCCTCCTTCGTTAGCCTCTTTGGGCACCTTGAGCACGCCTAGCCCCAGGTCTAGACAGAGGGAGAAAGCACAGGTTATGACATCCGGGGACATCGGAGCCCCGGCCGAAGCACTCTACCACCCTCAGACCAACTTCAGCAGCTGAGTCCAACTCAGGGAGTTGGCCGAGAACCCCAACTTCAGCAGCTTCACTCGCAGAGAAGACCAGGCTTAGCACCAGGTGAGGGGGAGAAGGGACCCTGGTCAAGCCACACCTCCAGGGCGGCACCCAATCTTGAAGCCACACTTGGGGGGTAAGGGAGGGGACAGCAACAGTCTGAGAGCTTCCAGGACAGAGTGACTCGACAGGCAGGACTTCATGACGGTAACATCAACAGCACGCTTGCAAGTGCAATCCAGAAATGCACAATGCAAAATCTTAGAAAAGTTTAAGTCCCTTCTCCCAGCCAATTCCACTCTGGTTTTTTAATTAAGGAAATTAAGGCCGATCTGTACAAATTAACGGAGATCTTGCAGTGAACTGCAAGCGAGTTAACTGCAGCATTGTTTTTCCTGGTGAAATGTGAGAAACCACCTAATAACTGACACGAGGGCAGGTGGGTGACTGCATTCTGGTCTCAATGGTCTATGGCGCAGGCATTTCAGATACAACTGTAGGAGAATATCCATTGACGTGAAAGGATGTTCAGGCTGTACCACTAAGTGCTGTGCCACTAACAAGAGGATTGTTGAAAAACGGAATGACCTAGTCTTTAAAAGGGAAAAATAAATTTGAATAGAAACAAACAGAATGGGATTGATTGGTAGCATCATGGATCAACTTAATTTTCCTTTCCCTATATATCTGAATTTTCCATGTTTCTCTACTCCTTGGGTAAATGAGTAGTTTTTTTTTATAATTTCATTTTTGATTTTTTTTCTTTGACCCATGAGCTATTTTAGAAGAGTGTTCTTTAGTTTCCAAATACTTGAAGACTTTTTTCTCTTATTTCTTTTACTTATTTCTTTATTTTTGGCTGCATTGGGTCTTCATCGCTGTGCGTGGGCTTTCTCTAGTTGCGGCGAGTGGGGGCTACTCTTCGTTGCAGTGCGCGGGCTTCTCGTTGCAGTGGCTTCTCTTGTTGCAGAGCACGGGCTCTAGGCGTGCGGGCTTCAGTAGTTGTGGCTTGCGGGCGCTAGAGCGCAGGCTCACTAGTGGCGCATGGGCTTAGTTGCTCCGCGGCATGTGGGATCTTCCCGGACCAGGGCTCGAACCCGTGTCCCCTGCATTGGCAGGCAATTCTTAACCACTGTGCCACCAGGTTTTGATCCATCACCTGGTCAAGTATCAGTGGGTTTTCCATGCCCTTGGCATAATTATTACTCGTGGAATATTTGCTCTCAAACGCATGTATAGATTACACACTCGTGTCCTGGATTGCCATCCCGGAAAGCATTTAAGAAACATCAGGTTCGGGACTTCCTTGGTGGTGCAGTGGTTGGGAGTCTGCCTGCCGATGCAGGGCCCTGGTCTGGGAAGATCCCACATGTCGCAGAGCAACTAGGCCCGTGAGCCACAACTACTGAGCCTGGGCGTCTGGAGCTTGTGCTCCGCAACGAGAGGCCGTGACGGTGAGAGGTCCGCGCACCGCGATGAAGAGTGGCCCCCGCTCGCCGCAACTAAAGAAAGCAATCGCACAGAAACGAAGGCCCAACACAGCAAAACAACAACAACAAGAAAAAGTTAAAGGGCATTAAAAACAAACCAACCAGATATATGTGGGTAGGCATTTTCCATCCCAGTTACAGAATGAGAAAACTGAGACTCAAACAGGGAAAATGACTTGCCCAAGGTGGCAAAGGAAGGAAGAAGAGCCAGGCTGTAGATTCTGGTTCATCTGATGCCAGAGTCCTTTCCCCAACCACAGTGCCCGCACCGCTTCCAACTCAACTTCCTCCTCTGCTCCTCCTCCCTCCCCGTCTTTTCAGATGGACTGAACTGAAACCTGGCCCTTCTGTGAAGCCTCCTGACACCAGCGTTTGCCCTGCTCCCCTAGCCAGTCCCTCCGAAGGCAGCACACAGTTACAGACACAATCACGCCTTTAAGCCATCAATCCTCTGAGGTGTCCCTCTTCCTCATCTCAGTTATTAATAGCATCTACTCAGTTGCTCAAACCCCAGCCTGCCCTGCCAACCTCCATCTGTCCTTTTCCTTACCAGCTCTCCCTGTGATGTGTGACCCGTCAGCATGTCTGAATCTACTTCTAACATGATCCCTAATCCTTGCGCTTCTGGCCTCTTCACTGCTACTCCAGCCCAGGCCACCATCTCCGCTGAGAGCCTTCCAGCTACTCTCCAGGATTCCCGTCTTGCCGCCCACGGCACCCTCACAGCAGCTAGAGCTTTGCACAGCCTCCCCTGGTTCCCGTGGCAGAGTCTGTGCTTTGCCGCACCGTGGCCTGGAAGTGGGTCTCAGCCTCAGCAGCCTCCTCAGTGTGGCTTCCCACCCCCGCGCCATCCACCTGCCAGCGTCTGCCACTCCCTGTCACTCCCTCGGACTTGGCCCCCTGCTGTACTTTCCTCATGTCGCTTTGTGGTGGACACAAGGTCTGACTCCCCAGTGGCTGTTTCTGCTTCCTCTTCTTTTCCTGGCAAATGGGATTCCAGTTTGGATCGGGTGACAAGAAATTTGAGGGAACACACTGGTTCTCCCCAGTCCTGGAACTGGGGAGAACCAGGGGGGAACACAACTTACGCTTTTGCCCTGGAGACAAATCTTGAGGGTCCGGGATAACGGTGGCCACTTCCCTTTCCACTGCCACGGATCAGTTTAGAAAGAGCACGGGCTACAGTTCTGGCCGAGGAGACGTGAGGGGCGTTCTGTTGGGTGCTGCTACAAGCTTTCCTCACTTTTAAAAAGGGCAACAAGGAAGGGAGGGAGCTGCTCTCTGCCCTGCACCCTCCGAAGGTTTGGGTGCTCCGCGTACAAGAGGGGATTCTTGCTGCTGCTGCTGCAGCCGACTTGCAGACGCTGGCCACTGCTGGCAGGCCTTGACTTCACCGTGGAGCCACTGGCACCACCACGTGTCCTGAGAGCTTAAACCGACGCCGACTCCTCTGTTATTACGGCCCAAAGCATACGCACTATAGATATCTAAACTCACCTTTTTGCTGCTTTATCACTCCTACCTTCCCGCTCCTAAAATGTAAGCTCTGTGAGGGGAGGGGCCTGTCCCTCCATCACTATGTCCCCATCACGTGGACTGGGCATTGTCTGGCACAGCTACAGCAGGTGCTTGATGAATGCTGGCTGCATTCATGCATGAGGGTCCTCCAGGGCAGGGACTCAGTCACTGTGGCTTCTGGGAGCGGCAGGGGCTCAAAAGCCTTCGCTGGATCAACAGGCAGGGAAGCCAGAAGACAGCTTCTTAAGAAACAAATTTAATACTATATACAAGGGAAAACGTACAGAAACAACAAAGGAGACGCAACAGGGCTGGAGGTGCCCATCCCAACTAGCTGCCCACGCAGAGGGCCGATGCCAGCCCCTAGCTCGCCCTCCTCCTCCTACAGTTGGAAGGGCTCCACGGGCCACCTTGCCCTGGCGGTGGGATCCACGTGGTCCTGAAGCCGGTGCCACTTCATGTGGGCATTCCGACCCTTGATCTTGCCAAACACCCTGAGGAGGCACCAGAGGACACAGGGGTCAGAGCAGGGGGAGGCGGGTAGCCCTGAGGGGGGCACCCCAGAGGGCTGAGGGCAGGCAGTGTGGGAGCATCCAGGGAAAGGGCGGTACCTCTCACACTCCCGGCAGGGAAAGAAGCCCTGGCCCTTGCTGCTCCCCGGCAGCTCAGGGGTCCGCTTCGAGCCGGTGTTTGGGCTGGAGTTGGGGATGGACTCCCTCCTGTAACTCTCAGTAGTCCTCGGTAATTCGGGGGTTGGACGGTGGCTGGGTTTCCTCCGAGGGCTACGAGTGACCTGCACAGGGGGCAGAGGTGATGAAAGGGTGCTGACCGCCCCGCCGCCCTTCTAAGGGAGAAGCAGGTGTCCAGAGCATCCAGACGTCGCGGGGTGCACCCCCCCACCGCCAGCCAGCTTGGATGGGCACCGGGCATCCAGATCCGTGCTGAACTCCTGAAGCCCTATCCCGAGACCCTCTACCTTCGCTTCTGTCCTGTCTGCTTCACCCAGCTCTCTCTTGACCCTCTTTTCCGGCACTGGGGCTCGGCCGCAGTCAAACTTGTTCATTTTCTTCTGCATGTAGTAGAACTCGACACACTGGGCTACTGTTTTTGTCTGGACCTAGTGGAGGAAGACAGAAACCGGCTAAGGACAGTGCCTCAGGAGTAGCAGTGAGTATGGCCTTGACGCCCTAAATCCCCTCCCCATGGGGCCAGCCGCCACTTTTTGAAAGCCCTCCTGAAACGTTTCTCCCCTACGGCTTGGTATGCTCCACTGCTACGGGGGACAGAGAATCACAAAGTCCTCCTGGGGATGAAGGAGTTCAGAGAGAAGCCACCAGAGTCAACACCATCTAAGCTCTGCACGCTCTGAGCAACAAGGCTGGCCCAAGAAGGCTTCTCTCCAGGAAAACGCACACACGGTACACACGAGGACGCTCACTGTGACATCATGTGGAGCCACATGTCTACCGACTGGGACTAATTAAACCAGAGTGTCCTTACGTGGTGGATACCTCATAGCCTTATGTGACAGCTAGGCAGAGCCCTCCAAAAAACTGAAGAGGAAGGAATACTTCCCAACTCAGTCCGTAAGTTCAACATTTCTCTGATACCAAAGCCAGACAAAGATATTACAAGGAAAGAAGCCTACAGACCCAATGTCCCTCATGAACATAGATGAAAATTTATAAACAAAACTTTAACGAACAGAATCGAACAATATATATATGTGTATATATATATACGTGTATATATGTGTGTATATATATACATATATATGTGTGTGTGTATATATATATATATATATATATATATATATGTATGTATATATATATATATATATATAAAGGACAATATACCATGACTAAGTGGAGCTCATCCCAGAAACGTGAGGTTGGTTTAACAATCGAAAATCAATGTAATTCATCATATTAAACTTAAAAAAGAGAAATCATATGAGCATCTTGATAGGTGCAGAAAAAGCATTTGATACAATCCAATGTCCATTCCTGATGGAAACTCTCAGCACAATAGGAATAGAAGGAACTTCTCTTCAACCTGATAAATGAGACCTACAAAATCCCTACAGCTAACGGTGGAGTGGTTTCCCCTCAAATATCATGAACAACACAAGGATTTCCACTCTCACCACTTCTACTCAATACTGTACTGGTGGTTCTAGAGTGCAAAAAGGCAAGAAAAAAAGTAAAGGCATCCAGGTTGGAAAGGAAGAAAGAAAAGTGTCTTTACTTGCAGATGATGTGACTGTCTATGTAGAAAATTCAGTGGAATCCACAAAAAAGTTACCAAAACTAGTAAGTTAGTTTGGCAACATTTCAGAACACAAGATCCATATAAAAATCAATTTTATTTCTATACATACTAGCAACAAACCATTGGAAACTGAAATAAAAAAGAACTCTATAACATCATAAAAAACACAAGTACTGGGCTTCCCTGGTGGCGCAGTGGTTGAGAGTCCGCCTGCCGATGCAAGGGACACGAGTTCGTGCAATGGTCCTGGGAGGGATCCCACGTGCCATGGAGCGGTGGGGCCCGTGAGCCATGGCCGCTGGGACTGCGCGTCCGGAGCCTGTGCTCCGCGGCGGAGAGGCCACAATGGTGAGAGGCCCGCATACCGCAAAAAAAAAAAAAAAAAAAAAAAAACAGAAAAAAACCAAGCGCTTAGGAATAAATCTGACAGAAAGTATGCAACAACTGTACACTAAAAACTTCAAAACACTGCTGAAAAATTAAAGATTGAAATAGAGAGATACACCCTGTTCACGAGTCAGAAGACTCAATATTGTTAAGGTAACAACTCTCCCCAGTTGACGTAACGAGTCAAAAACAGTACCAATCAAGTTCCTAGCAGAAATTTTTATTTTGAAATTGTCAAGTTATTTCTAAAATTCATAGGGAATTAAAAAGGATGTAGAATACAAAAAATAACTTTGAAAAAGAATAACAAAGTTGAAGGACTAACATTTTCTAATTTCAAGACTTAGAATAAAGCTACAGTAATAAAGACAGTATGGGAATAGCTTAATAAAAGACAAACAGATCAATGGAACAGAATACAGGGTCCAGAAGTAGATGCATATATATATGGCCAACTGATATTTAACAAAGGTACAAAAGCAACTGAGTGGAGAAAGTATGGTCTTTCCAACAAAAGGTATTGGAATAAATATCCATATGCAAAAATGAACTCACCTCGCACCCCATACAAAAATAAACTTAAAATGGATCATAAATCTAGAAATAAAACCTAAAACTATAAAACCTCCAGAAGAAAACATAGGGGAAAATCTTTGTGACTTTGGGTTAGGCAAAGATTTCTTAGATACAACACGAAAAGCACAGTCTATAAAAGAGAAACTAGTAAGTTAGGCTTAAGCAAAATTTACAACTTTTCTTCAAAAGACACTGTTAGAAGACTGACAAATGGCATATTGGGAGAAAATATTTCCAAAGCATATATCTGGATAAAGGACTGGTGTTCAGAACAAAATAAGAACTCCTACAGCTCAATAAAAACACAGACACTCCAATAAAAACAGAGGCAAAAGATATGAACAGACAGCTCACCAGAGAAGGTGCACAGAGAGCAAAAAAACACAAAGATGCTCAGCATCATTAGTCATTAGGAAAATGGAGTCAGATGCTACTGTACACTCATTAGAATGGCTAAAATTAAAGAGACTTAGCATACCAAGTGTCGACGAGGGTGTGGAGCAACTGGACCTTTCATAACCTGCTGGTGGGAATGGGAAGTGGTAGAGCCACTTTGGAAAACAGTTTGGCAGTTTCTTAAAAAGTTAAACATACATCTACTATAAGTTACCCTCATTCCCCTCCTAGGTATTTATAATCCCAACCCCGTGTCCGCAAAAAAAAAAAAAAAAAAAAAAAAACCCAGTACATGTCCGTACAAAGACTTGTATGTAAATGTGCAGAGCAGCTTTATCTGTAGTCATCAGTAACTGGAAACCACCAACAGGTGGATGATTAAATGAACGGTGGTCCGTCCACACAGTGGTATACTCCTCAACAGTAAAGGGATGAACTATGGGTACACACGACAACATGGATGAATCTCAAAATCATTAGGTTGAGTGTAAGAAGCCAGACAAAGCAGATCACGTGCTGTATGATTATTCCATTTATATAAACCTCTAGAAAATGCAAACTAATTTAGAGTGACAGAAAGTAGACAAGAGTTGACTAGGGACCCGGGTGGCAGGAAGGAAGGGTTGCAAAGGGGCAGGAGGGAACTTTTGGGAGTGAAGGATACTCTCATTATCTCGATCATCGTGGTGGTCTTACAAGTGTATAACTATGTCAAAAACATTAAATCTCACACTTCGATTATGTGCAATTTTGCGTACATCAAGTTAAAAAAAAGAGCAAACTAATCAGCAGGATATTAAGTATATGATGTCATCCTTTTTTGAGAAAGTGCATATAGGTGTGTAAAATCCGTATGGGCAATAAATACCTGTCAGGTTATCAAATCAGAAGTAGGATTGTGGGGAGGGGTCTGGAGGGCTTTATTTTGAACATGGGATTCATTTCTCTACCGTTTCAGGTTGTTCCAAGCAATGGCATTGTAGTTGTCAACTGTTCACAGCATGAGCAGAGTATCGCCCCTGAAAGGCCCTGCAGTTCTAGCGCCTCGGCCGTGTGAAGGAGCCTTGTCTACACCAGCCTGCCATGTTCGCCTTACCATCTTGTGTATCAAGTAGAAGTCCTTCTTGTAGGCACGGAACGCCTTCTTAAAGAGCCTCTTCTCCATGGAGGTCCAGATGTCCGAACCTATTGGAGAAACAGCCAAGAGGAGGAAGGATGTTTCTCCTTCTGGGACCACAGCCACGGCTGAAGTGCAGACTCCCCTCCTTTTTCAGGCCACCGAGCGCCACTTATATGCCAAGATTTCTGCTAAGCCCCTTACTTGCTTTATCTCACACAATCCTCACAAAAACCTTAGCAGGTAGGGGCGATTACCATCCCCACTTGACAGGTGCAGCAACTTGAGGCTTCCTCTGGTTAAGAGACTTGCCAAGGGCAGGCGTGGGCCCCTGGTTGCCTGACTCCAAGGCTGGAGTGCTCAACTGGGAAACCTGAGCCCACCCCAACCTGGCACTCCCCTTCTGGCCAGGAAGAGCCCACGAGGGAACCAGTGGAAAGGGGAAGGTTGGATCCAACTAGAGAACAGCACCCACTGAGTCCCCCAGAGAGGACGGGCCCTTCTGGGAGGGCAGGTGCAGGCCCCAAGAGAACTCCGGGAGGCACGTGCAGAGCTTGCCATGGAAAGTGACTGGCTCGCAGGGGCCTCAGCCAGGCCAAAACCACGCGGGCAGCCACGCTCGTTACCTGTGTAGTGATAGTTGGCGAGAGGGTGAGTCCGTGGCTTCTGGGGTCCTCTCAGTAACAGGGTCTCCAGGGCAACCTGGAACGACAGGAGTGGTGGGCAACTCTCTGAGGGAGGGAAGGTGAGGTAGAGGCCCACCTTCATTCTTTCATCCAATCAGAAAATATGTGCAGCCCTCCCTAAAGCCACCCCTACCCCAGGGCGACTCAAAGTGTGGTCGGTCTGTGGACTGGCCACCAGCTGTGAACCACTTGGGACACATTGCCTACAGCACTAAGCGGACTGTTGAGTGCAGCTGACGTTACCTTTTTCATAGCAAGATTTACTTGATGACGAAACAGTGTGTGGACTTATTCTGGCACAAGCTCCTTATTTCTTCAGGGAGCAGCATTTGGAGTGGCACTGCCCCCGCCCTACCCCATGTTATGGTCCTCATAGCACTAATCATTATCTATCACTTGTAAAAAATGTATTTCATGTGTTCACTCTCCTAAAATGTAAGCCCTGCAAAGAGAGGGCATTTGTCTTGCTCAACAGCGTAACCCCGGTCAGGACTCGCTATGCAGTTTGCAGGACCCAGCGCAAAATGGAAACACGGGGCCCTGTGCTCAGAAACTATTAAGAATTTCAAGATGGTGGCAGCAGAGCATTAAACCAAGAATGGGCCCCTGAGCTGGCCCCAGCCTGATACCGTGACATCACCAGGTATCAGGAGGACCCAGTAAATGTGTGCTGATTACTCTGCTGAGCACCCACCACGTGCCAGCCACTGCCTCTCAGCTTGAGAAAAAGCACCATGTAGCCCTGACTCTTGGGTCTCCAACTCGGGTGACGTGACTTCCTCTCCCACTACACACAGTTGGACTTCTTCATTTTCTAAACTTCAGGATTGTGAGGAGGGTCCTTGGAGGAGGCAGAGGCATTTCTGTTGCATCAGAGGTTTGCATACACCATTTTTAATCCAAAAGTTAATGTTCAGTAAATAAACCAGATGAATGCAGGCCCTGAGTTGGTTCTGCTAGGCACCGCCTCCCCAGTGCCGCGCTGAGATGAGGTAACGCTGGAGGAACCCTGGTGCTCTGCTGTCACCCCAGAGCAATAACTGATTGAGCCCGTATGTGTGCATTTCCCCTACGTTCCAAAGGACACCACCAGTCCCAAAGCGACCAGGGAGAAGGGTGGGTGGCCAGCCTTTGGTTCTCGTGAGCTGCAAAGCCCCAAGTAGAAGGCACGTGTCTTGCGCCTAGAGCCCCTGGCCCTAAGAGACCAGGGAGCTTCCCACAGCTCCTCTGAGCCCCCGCCTCGCCTGCACCGCACCTGGATGTTGCCCTGGGCTTCATGCAGGCAGTGCAGAGCGAGCTCCAGGTTGGTGCCCCCGCCCGGCATCACGCTGGAGCAGGCCACGTTGCAGAGCTCGGTCACTGTTTCCAGCAGGCAGCCCGGCAGCGAGAAGGAGAGGAGACACAGAGGGTCAGCAAGTGCCAGAGAGGAAACCTCCCCAACAGCACAGATGGGGTGGGGGGCTCCTGTCACCATCTCCCTCACCTCTCTGTTACAAGCAGGCTGAGGGAAGGGAGCGACAAGGAGGATGGGCAGAAACCCTGCTCCTGGCACCCGCTCTGGATGGCCTGGCCAGCTACTGGGTGAGAGGAGAGGTGGGGCAAGGGACTGCAGCACAGCAAAGCAGTCCTGCGCTGAAGGCCAGCTCTGCCCACCCCACCCCCGCCTGGGGATCACTGCTTCTTGGTCAAGGTGAGAACTGGGAGGAGAAACCCCTTGGACATGGAGGAGGGCTCTCGGGAACCTGGCCCCAAAGTCTCAGTCACCCCTATCCTGCGTCTTCGGGTTGGTCATCACATCTCCCCATGGCTTCCAGACCAGAGTAGCTACATGCTCGTCACTTCCAGCCAGTGATCTGTCCTGGAGCTCTGGGATCTCAGCCTGAAACTGGCTCCCTATGTTGATGTGTCTGAAATGAGGCCACACACACGGACATAAAAGGCATAGGTGTGTGACCAAGATGGGAAATACAAGAGAGATGTGTGGTGAGCCCTGCTCAGCAGGGCTGTGGAACCCACCTTTTGGCCATCTCTCAGACACAGGGAGTGCTCATCAGCCCAGCAGACACGCCACTGGTATTCCAGAGACCTCTTGAGGGATACTTCCTTCCTTCCTCCAATTTGCTTTTTCGCCAGATTTCTGGCTTCAGGCGTTTGGGGTCTAGGACAGGGGAGGTATGTGCTGATACCTGGCATTCTTCTGTATCCAAGGGAACATCCAAGCTACAAAACAGTATCTCACTGCGCCATCACCAATTCTATCTAGAACCCCAGGGTGCTGGGCATTCTGTCTGCAGACATCCAACTATGGTATGTCTGGACAGAAGGAATATTGGGGAAACACCTGGAAAAATCCACCACTTCTCTCCTAGAGAGGTTCTGGGTCTAGACCTGACTTTCCCGTGATGAAGGCTCCCTTGGGAAAAACCGACACTGGAATGCAAGGAGGGTAAAAGCATCCCCACGTTGCAAGGACCCTCAGGTTCTAAGTCTGTTCCAACTCACGGTTCAGTGCTGATCTTGCTGTTGTCCTTCACCACACTGATGCCAAAAGAGCCGTCCATGTGATCTGGAAAACACCCAAAGAAGAGCCTCAAGGAGACTGGCTACAACTGACCCATGAGGCCCTTTTTGCCTGCCTTTCCAGAGCAGCTAAGAGCAGGCTCTTCAAGATTGCGTGGTATACACACACTACTGTATATAAAATAGATCATCAAAAAGGACCTACTGTATAGCACAGGGAACTATACTCAATACTCTGTAATAACCTATATGGGAAAAGAATCTAAAAAACAATAGATATGTGATTATGTATAACAAAATCACTTTGCTGTATACCTGAAACTAACACATTGTAAATCAACTCTAATCCAATATAAAATTGAAAATTGGAAAAAAAAGATTGCATGGTATGGAGTTTCCTCAAAAATTAAAAGTAGGACTACCATATCATGCAGCAAACCCACTTCTGGGTATTCATCCAAAAGAACTGCAGTCAAGACCTCAAAAAGATATCTGAACTCCCATGTTCACTCCAGCACCATTCATAATAGCCAAGATGTGGAAACAACCTAAATGTCCACTGACAGATGAGCACATAAAGGTAATGTGACATCAACATACAATGAAATACCATTTAGCCTTAAAAAGAAATTCTGCAATACGCAACAACATGGATGACCATTGAGGACATTATACTAAGTGACATAAGCCAGTCACAGAAAGAGAAATACTGCATGACTCCACTTATATAACGTATCTAAAGTAGTTGAATTCATATTGATAGAATCAAAGAGTGGAATAGGGGTTACCAGGGGTTGGGGCAGTGGGAAATGGGAGGTTACTAATCAATGGGCATAAAGTTTCAATTAATCAAGCTCTAGAAATCTGCTGTATAACATTGTACCTATAGTCAACAATACTGTATTGCACACTTAAATCTTTGTTAAAAGGGCAGATCACAGATTAACTGTTCACATCACAATAAAATAAAATAAAAAGATTGCATGGAAGTGGGATAAGACTTCTGAAAATGTAGAGTAAGGAACTCGGCAAAACAACAGATTTACTGACAAAAATCATTGAAAAAGAAAAAAAAAAGAACAGTAAGCTAAAGTCTCTGCACGTTGTCCCAAAGGCATACAGCATTTTAAGAAATACTCATTCAAGAAAACCCACTAAATCTCGGGAAGAACAGTGAGAGTCTGTGGCACTGGAGCCATGGCCCACCCCCTTACCCACCTAGCCCCCAGCTCTTTGTAACGGAAGCTCTACCCAGGTAGGTGCAGCCAAGGAGATGGGGGCTGCTTCTTCCCCTGGCTCCCATGCTTAAAGAATTAAAGCAAGATAAAATAAAAATTTGTCATCAAAGAGAAAATGCCATCAAGAGATGGAAATTAGTTTTTAAAAAGATACAAATGTGGACTTCCCTGGCGGTCCAGTGGTTAAGACTCCACGCTTCCACTGCAGGGGGCATGGGTGTGATCCCTAGTAGAGGAAGTAAGATCCTGCATGCTGTGCGATGCAGCCAAAAAAAAGAAGAACCAAATGGAAATAGTTCAGGGGTTAAAAAAGTACAATAACCAAAATACGGCTCAACAGTACATCTGAGCTGGCAGAAGAAACGATCAGCAAACCTGAAGATAGAACAATGGAGACTATGAAATCTGAAGAACAGAGAGAAATAAATATAGGAAAGTGAAGAGAGCCTCAGAGAAATGTGAGATGTCATTACATGCAACAATATATATGTATTGGGAGTACCAGAAAGAGGGGAGAAAGGGACAGAATATTTAAAGTATTAATGGCTGAAAATTTCCCAACGTTGATGAAAAACAATATGTATATCCAGCAAACTCTACAAACTCCAACAAAGATTAAACACAAAGAGCTCTACATCCAGACATAACATAGGCAAAATGTGGAAAGCAAAAATAAAGATAAGATCTTGAAAGCAAAAAGGGAAAAACAATTTGTTACATACAAGGGCACTACAGTAAAATTAACAGCTAACTTTTTAAGAGAAACGATGTAGGTTACAAGGCAATGGGATAATATATTCAAATTACTGAAAGTAAAAAAGTGTTAACCAAGTATCTTATATTCAGCAAATTATCTTGCAAAAATGAAGGTAAAATAAAGACACTCCCAGATAAATAAAAACTGAGGATACCTGTTGCTGGCAGACCTGCCTTACAAGAAATATTAAAGGTGAAATATTATTCAGCCCGCAAAAAGGAACAAAGTACTGATACATACTGCAACTTGGATGAAACCTAAAAACATCATGCTAACTAAAAGAAGGCATTCATAAAGGACCACATACTGTATGATTCCACTCATATGAAATACGCAGAATAGCCACATCGATAGAGACAAAGTAGATTAGTCGTTACCCACGGCTGGGGATGGGGAGGATGGAAAGGAGGGACTGCTAATAAGTACAGGGCTTCTTTTGGGGATGATGAAAATTTCTGAAAACTGATGGTAGTGATGGTTGCACAGCTCTGTGAATATACTAAAAACCATTGAATTCTATACTTTAAAGGGATGAATTGTATGGTATGTGAATTATATATCCCTAATAAAAATAAATAGTAAAGAAAGTCCTTCAGATTGAAAGCAAATGACATCAGATGGTAACTTGAATCCAAACCAAAAAAAAAAAAAAAAAAAAGGGAAGCGCTAGTAAATATGGGTAACTATAAAAATCACTAGGATTACATATTTCTTTTCTTTTTTTAATGGCCTTAAAAATAACTGCATAAAACAATATGTATTGTGGGCCTGTAACATATAGAAATATAATATATGTGACAGTAACTGCACAAGGAGCACAGCTGCATTGGAGTAAAGGAATATCACCTCAGACAGTAACTCAAATCCACAAGAATAAATGAAGAGATCAGAAATGGTAAATAAGAAGGTTAATATAACAACCTCTATAAATCATGCTTGCTTTCCTTTATCCGCTCAGTGTTTTTACACAAAATAAAATTATATAAAGCAATAAACATGACCAGTACGGTATTACTGGGTCTCTCACATATAATAGCAAAAGAGTTAGAAGGAATAGAGCTAGATAGGAGCAGTGTTTCTATATTTCACTGTTAATGAGTTATTACACATCCTAACAGATTCTGATAAGACATATATTTTAAGTCCTAGAGCAACCACTAAGAAATGACTAAGAAACAGTGAAAAATTAACGGAATTAAAATGTCACACTAGAAAATACTCACTTAATACAAAAGAAAGCAGGAAAGGAGGAACAGAGGGAGAAAAAGACATGTAACGTATAGAAAATAAAAAGCAAAATGGCAGATGTAAATCCAACCATATCAATATAACATTAAACAAGAATGGATTAAACAAACCAATCAAAAGGCAGAGTTTGTAAGACTGGATAAAAAACACATGATCCACCTAATGGTGTCTAGAGGTAACATGCTTTATTTTCAAAGACACAAATAGGCTGAAAGTAAAAGAAGAGAAAAATATATACCAAGCAAACAACAACCAAAAAAGAGAATGGAATGGCTATACTAATGTCAGGCACATTAGACTTTAAAACCAAAAATATTACTAGAGATAATGATAAAATTATTGTAATAATGACAAATGATGTCACAATCACATCCTAATGATAAAAGGTCAAGCCGTGAGGAAGATGTGACAATTACAAACATATACACACCTACAAACAGACCCCCAAAATACACCAAGCAACAAACGACAGAACTGAAGGATGAACTCAACCATTAAAAAATAATAGTTGGAGATTTCAATACTTTCAACAGTGGATAGGGCAACTAGGCAGAAGATCAACAAGGAAATTGAAACTAACTAGACAAAACAGACAAAATACAGCATTCCACCAAACATCAGTAGAATACATTCTTCTCAAATTCACATGGAACATTCTTCAAGACAGACCGGATTCTAGCCCATATAACATGCCTCAATAAATTTTAAATTTTAAAATAAATTTAAGGGAATTCCCTGGCGGTCCAGTCATTAGGACTCCACGCTTCCGCTGCAGGGGGCATGGGTTCGACCCCTGGTGGGGGAACTAAGATCCTGCAAACCGCACAGCACAGCCAAAATAAATAAATAAATAAATAAAATAAATTAAATTGAAAAAGAAACAACGTATGTACTCTGACCAAAAGAGAATTAGATTACAAATCAATAAAAGGCAGCAATTTGGAAAATTCACAAATATGTGAAAATTAAGCAACACACTCTTTAACAGTCAGTGTATTAAACAGGAAGTGGAATGATAAATTAGAAAATACTTTAGCTGAATGAATATAAAAACACAACATAGGGCCTCCCTGGTGGCGCAGTGGTTGAGAGTCCGCCTGCCGATGCAGGGGATACGGGTTCGTGCCCCGGTCTGGGAGGATCCCATATGCCGTGGAGCGGCTGGGCCCGTGAGCCGTGGCCGCTGGGCCTGCGCATACGGAGCCTGCGCATCCGGGGCCTGTGCTCCGGAACGGGGGAGGCCGCAACAGTGAGAGGCCCGCATACCACAAAAAGAAAAAAAAAAAAAAAAAAAAAACAACATACTAAAACTTACAAAATGTAGCTAAAGCAATGTTCAGAAGGAAATCTATAGCTGTAAAATATCTGTATTAAAAAAGAAGAAACATCTCAAATCATTTATGGTCAACTGACTTTCCACAAAGGTAGCAAGACAGGGCTTCCCTGGTGGCGCAGTGGTTGAGAGTCTGCCTGCCGATGCAGGGGACATGGGTTCGTGCCCCGGTCTGGGAAGATCTCACATGCCGCGGAGCAGCTGGGCCCGTGAGCCATGGCTGCTGAGCCTGAGTATCCGGAGCCTGTGCTCCACAACGGGTGAGGCCACAAACAGTGAGAGGCCCACGTACCACAAAACAAACAAACAAACAAACACCTCACAATGAGCTACCACTTCACACCCACTAGGATGGGTGTAATAAAAAAGACAGCTAAGAAGTGTGAGCAAGGATGTGGAGAAACTGCAACTTTCATACAATGCTGGTGGAAATTTAATATGACCCGGCCATTTTGCAAAGCAGTCTGGCAGTTCCTTAAATGGTTAGACATAGTTACCCTTTGACCCAGCAATTCCACTCTGAGTTATATACCCAAGAGAAATGAGGACTTATGTCCAACAAAAACTTACACATAAATGTTCTTAACAGCACTGTTTGCAACAGCCAAAGGACACAAACAACCCAAATGCTCGTCAACTGATGAATGGATAAATAAAATGTTGTCTATCCAGAGAATTCAATATCATTCATCCATAAAAAGAAATGAAGCACTGATGCATACTACAACATGAACCTTGACAACATTATTCTAAGTGAACAAACTAGACACAGAATGTCCCGTAATTTATGATTCCAATTACATGAAATGTCCAGAATAGGGAGACCCATAGAAAAAGTAGGTTGGTAGACTGGTGGTTGCCCAGGGCTGAGGAGTTGGGGGCTACAGGGCCTGTGTGTCACCGCTCGTGGATATAATCTTCTGGGGTGATGAAAATGCTCTAGAATTAGATTGTGGGATGGGTGTACAATCCTAAGAATACACTAAAAAATCACTGTACACTTTAAATGGGTGATTCATATGGCATGTGAATTATACCTCAATAAAGCTGTTTAAACAATTACTCGAAAGGGCAGGCAGAAGGGTGCTTAGGCTAAATGGTGTCTATTTTCTTTCTGGCTACAAAGTCATAAGCACCTAGAAGGCTGCTGGTCCCAGATGGTCCTGGGATAGTTCTGAACAGCAACGGGACCCCCAGAGCAGACCCAGGCGTAGGCCAGAGAGAATGGCTGGACCAAATTCTACAGGGGGCGGGGGTCTGGCCCCCCGCAGGCCCATCATGGGGCGATCAAGCTCACTCACCAAGCATGGCGCTGATGAGCCTGTCGGGACGGGCCCGGGCAGATGTGGAACAGAGAGTGTTGAAATACAGCCCAGAGCCCTCCCGGATGGGGCTGAGCATCGGGGGCGGTGTGTAGGGAGGTCACTGGGACAGTCCCTTCAGGAGGTGGTCCATCAGGAACACGGGCGAGCGCAGGCAGCTCTGGCGGCATCCTCCCGGGCCCGGCTCCCCAGACATGGAGGGCGGAGGAGGGATGAGCAGTGCCTCGGGCCGTGGGAGCTTCTTCCGCTTCCTGTGTTGGCTGCTCTCCTTGCTGTCTCTCTCTTCCCCGTCCTTCTCCTGTCCCTGGAGAAGAAGAGACTTCAGAACCACGGGGGTCACCTGAGGCCACCGGCCCCAAAGCTCAGACCTCAAGATGGCCTGAGAGTGGGAAAGGGTACTGACCAGCCAAATGCACACCCAGCATGGCCATGCCCAGAGTCCTCAGCGCAGGAAGCCGGGCAGGGCCACCACGCCTGAGCCAGACTCCAGACCCTAAGCCGGGCGACATTTGACGCCGGGGCCTTCTCAGGCACCCACCCCCACCCCAAGGAGAGGCCCTCACTCAGACCATTTTGGAAACTCATATCCGTTGTTAAAGTGACTGGCACTTAAAGTGTGGGGGCCAGACGGATGCAACAGCATGACAAAAGGAAAACCTGTTGCCCTCAAAATGACAGCAGCTCCTGGGAGACAAACAGTGGGCTCCATGCACCCCGTACCCGAGTCCAGCATGGACTTCTCCAGGTGGGGTCTTCCAGCACAGGCTGAAGAGACGACGGCTTGAGCTTGCTACACTCTCTCTTACCTCCACGCAATCTCCCCTCCTCTCTGCCCATCTTACCCCTCCTCATCCTCCGGCTCTCAGCTGCAACGCCCCCTTCCTCAGGCAGGGTCTCTGGTGCCCTTGGGGCTCCCACAGCTCCCTCTCCCAGCCCGGCCCGTTCTGGGTCGTCAGTGTCCGGGGATGGGTCTATCTACTCCGCTGGGCTGGGAGCCCCAGGAGACGGGGGCAGGCCTGTTGTGGTCGCTGCAGTGTCCCCAGCCCTGCCCAGCACAGGGCCAGACACAAAGGAAGTTCACTGGAGGTTGAATGGATGAATGAACACGCAAATCAAGCTCTTCTGGAGTCAGGATTTGGGGGCTTTTCTCCCAGCTCCCACTGGCAGCTGGAAAGCAGCTGGAAGGAAGTGCACCCACCTTGCTCCCCAGGGGATGGTTCGCTGGAGCCACTGGCACCGAAACAGGGACCACCAAAGGGGCGGCGGTCATGTTGTCCAAGGACTTCCTGCCTCCCGGGGAACTCTGCCTGTGCCCTTCTGGCCTCAGCACCTGTCTTTGTGGCTTGCAAAACTCCATGCCACACACCTACACACAGAGAAGAGCCAGCCCTATAAGAGACACAGTACGTAGGGAGCAAGGGGCCCCTCCAGAGCAGCACAGCCCTGACTCCCGGCCCCCAGCCAGGCTCCCTGCAGGAGGACGGCTCCATCCTGAGATGAATGGCAGCTTCGCGCCCCTTCACCTGCGGCTCCTGCTTCCCTCGAGGTGACGGCCACTGGTCGCTGTGAAAACACATGTGGCTGCTCAGCCCTCTCTCTGTATAAAACATCTGGCTGCAATTCTTGCAGACGTAAGTGCTCCTTGGCTCTGCCCAGTCTGTGGGACCACCACTGTGCTGGTTCCTGTGGGGAAGAAAGGGAGAATGGGACTCCGTCCCCAAACACTGATCCTCTGACAGACAGCTTTGGACGAACCCTAAAGAAATGGACATGATGCCCCCGATTCTCCGTGGCCTGGTGCTCACCCCTTCAGGAGTGAAGCATCCAGAGCTCGCTCACCCAGGGCCAGCACATCAAAGCCACCAGAGTTCTCCCGAGGGGCTTCTGAACTTACCAGCCACCCGCCATGTTCTCCTCCTTCATCGGGTGGGGGAGCCGGTAGATATTTCCACCCTGAAGACGAAAATACATCTGAGCCAACATATCAGAAATGAGATGCAAGAGTGAAAACTATAAGACTTGGAAGAAAACACAGGTATAATTCTTGGTGACCCTGGAGTAAGCAGTGGTTTCTTGGATGACTCCAAAACCAAACAAAAGACAGACGTATTGGACTTCATCAAAACTTACAACTTCTGTGCTTCAAAGGACATCATCAAGAAGTGAAAAGACAGAATAAGAGAAAAAAGTTGCAAATCATGTATCTCATAAGGGACTATGTATATTTCTGTATCAGTGATACATAATGAACTCTCACAGCTCAAAAATAAAATCACAACCCAATTTAAAAATGGGCAAAGGGTCTGAATAGACACTTACCCAAAGAGGATATACAAATGGCCATTAAAAGATGCTCAGGATTATTAGCCATCGGGGAAATGCAAATTAAACTATAATGAGATTATCATTTCCCACCCACTAAGGTGAACCAACTGGACAAGAACAAGTGTTGGTGAGGATGCAGAGAAACTGCAGGCCTCATACACTCTGGGTAGGGATATAAAACAGCACAGCTTTTTGGGAAAGTCTGGCACTTCCTCCAATAGAATTACCCTAGAGCCCAGCAATTCCCCTCCAAGGTATTTCCCAAGAGAAATGAAAACATATGTCTAAACAATAATCTGTCCACAAATGTTCACAGCACCGTTATCACAATGGCCAAGAAGGGAAAACAACCCAAATATCTATCATCTGATGAATGGATAAATAAAATGTGGTGTTTCCATACAATGCACAAGTTACCAGCGATAAAAAGGAGTGAAGTTCTGACCCGTGCTACAGCACAGAGGAACTCTGAGAACATCAGGTTAAGTGAAAGAAGCAAAAGACACAAAAGGCCACGCAGCGTTAGGATTCCCGTCACATGAAGTGTCCAGAATAGGCAAATCCATGGAGACAGAAAGTAGATGCATGGTTGCCAGGGGCTGGGAGGGATGGAGAGATTGCGGGTGACAACCAACGGTGTGGGGTTTCTTTTTGCGGTGATGAAAGTGTATTGGCAAAGAGTGGCGACGCGAGCACGACCTCGTAAACAAACTAAAAACTACTGGATGGTGCACTTCAAGATGGCGAATTAGATGGCACGTGAATATTAAAGCTGTGGAAAAAAAAAAAAGAGGAGGAGGTAGCTGTGGTGCGACAGGAAGGATGCTGGACCTCGGAACATCACGAAGAGACGTGGCCAAGCTCTCTGCGCCCAGGACCTCGTGGGCACGATGTGGGAGGACCCAAGCTGCTCCAAAAGGGCGGACCAGTGCCAGGCCTGCAGTAGGGGCCAAGTCGGACTTGTGGACCTGTGATTCACAACCAGAATAGACACAGCATTTCACGTACAAATATCAAGGGTAAAGGAGCTCTGCCTTTACATTCTCTGAAGAAGTGAAGGAGGCAAATCCAAAAGGAAGCGAAAGGCAGAAAGAAAGCAAATAGAAAAAGCTTAGTGAAGAAACATGATGCAAAGTGTCTCTGACAACTCTAAAGCCCTGTTCTGTTGTGTGTGTGTGTGTTGCAGGGTGGAGGGTGATGGGAGGAACCATCCCTTCTCTGGAACTTCATTCGCCCCTCTGTAAACAAACTGCATCTGAGGATTTGCTGAGGTTAAATACAGTGCCTGGACAAGTCAGAAACACGGACACAGGTAAGGACGAGACTCTGCCCCCCGCATGGTCAGGTCCCGTGAGAGGGCCCTGGTACCTGGATCCTGTTGAGTATCATCAGCTTGGACTTGGAGTCCCAGGGGGGATCCGCTGGAGGCCCGGCCAACGACGAGAAGGAGGCCATGGCTACCTGGCTTGGAGAAGCTGCACAGCAAATATCCACTTTCACTTTCTCCTTCCGGAAGTGCTGGACCCCGGAGTTGCCAGAGAAGAGCCTGTAGCCTCCGCCCCAGGAGCAGGCCGGGCCCTCTCCACCTTTTGTGGCCCCGGAAGCCGTGCCATTCTCAGCCTGGGCCTGCTTCCCTGGGAGGTGGGCTCTGGATGGCTCCTCCCCTCCTAACTGGGTCTGATGCAGGCCCCGAGGGAGAAGATGTCCCTAGGTCCAAGGTCCCTTTCGAGGATCGCAACTGCTTGGCCAGAGAGGAGATGTCTGGGTTTCCAGGAGGGTCCAGGGACGCCGCCGTGGGGGCAGGTGGAGCAGCAGCCACTTTTGGTCTTCCCTTTGGGTCCTGGCTCACGCTGCTGGGGGAGGGCTCTGTGGGTAAAGCGGGTGTGGATTTTCTCCTGCGGGCTAGGGACCCCTCTGGATCAGGGTTCACGGGGCCAGCATGGAGAGAGGCAACAGTGGGTGCCACAGGTGGGGGTTGCTGTGGCCACGGCCCCTGCAGTGACTTCAGGGCAACTTGCTTGCCGTCGGGTGTGGGAAGCTGGGAGGAGGCGGCGGCCACCTGGGTGTGGGAGAAGATCCGCTGGGACTTGGTGATCATCTGGAACACCTGCATCTGCTCGTGGCTCACCAGAGACTCCTGAGCCTTCAGGACCAGCTGCTGGAAGAGCGGTGTGGCATCCGACGGGAGGCCGCTGGACTTCTAGCCGTCCTGGGGGCCAGGCTCACCAGGGTTCTGCCGCGAGAAGGAGTCGCAGTCGAACTTGCTCTTCTTGGAAGCCCAGGAGTCGTCTTCCCCGCTGGTGCTGACATATCTGGGGTCGCCCGAGGCCTCCCCCTGGGCCTTCAGGAGCGTGGGAGGGAAAGACGGCGTGTCCTCCAGACCGGTGCACTGGCTGGGTGAGGGCTCCCCAGCAGGGGAGTCGCTGCTGAGCCCGGGGCCCGGCTCGGAGCCCTCCCGGGACGGCACTGCAGAGGGCTTGTGGACGACAAACATACTGTTTCCTTTGCTCTTAGGGCAGCCCGACAGGTTTCAGAGCCACTGGAAACTGTGGCTTGATGGCTGGGAACTGGCGGGGACAGTCTGGCCATGGAACAGAGGCAGGCAGGCGGGCAGGGAGCGCCCTCGGGCCAGCCCTCCAGGGATGACGGGGGCTGGAGCAGCGGCAGCTCCGGCTCGGCTGGGTCGGGGCCGCTGTTCTCCGCTGCCCGTGAGTGGACGGCTGTGAACACGTCCGTGCCCGGCTCCTTCCGTGGGGGCCGGGGATCCTCGGGAACACCTCAGTGCCCAGGGCTCCTGGGGCCGCCGGGGTGCTGGCTGGGCCGCAGGAGGAGGACCCTGACGAGGGCAGGGAGGAACAGGCCGTGATCCTCCCTTCGCCGCTGTCTGAAGGCCCTCCCAGGGCTGGCCCGGGAGAAGGGATCTTCTGGCAGATGCTGCTGCTCACGATACAGCGCAGGAGGTCTCGGTTGGACAAGAGGGAGATGGGGGATGGGGCTTCCGGGGGCACCAGGGACCACAGGCTCGCGGGTGCGGGCTGGCAGGCCACCTCGTGCACACGGGGTGAGTTCCCGCAGGGCTCCTCCTCCGGAGGGACCTCCTTGAGGATGCACAGGCCGTGCTGGACCTCGTAGTGCTGGCGCACGGAGCGGTAGTCGCTGTAGCTCTTGCTGCAGCCCTGCTCAATGCACACAAAGGGCTTGGACTTCTGGTGGGTGAGCGTGTGCCCAGTCCTGGAATCACATGAGGAGAAAGTTAGTGGGTGTCTCGGCGTGGGTCACTAACTGCAGGAACCCAGGCGTGTCCCCAGGGGGCGGCAGCATCGCAACTCAGAAACTGTGCTCAGACCCTATGAGGAAAGACCCCTGCTATGGCCAAAGCCCTCTGGAAGGGGGAGCTCTTGCCCTCACCCCTAAGCAAACCCCTAATCTGAGATTAAAAACATCAGTGGGAGTCAAGTCAGAGTTCCCCAAAGTGGGTTCCTAAGGAACACCAGGCTCCAGAGTTGCTCCCTGAGGACTTGGGCTCAGCTGGCAAATAAGTTTGGGAAAAACACTCTTTACTTCTTGGAGGTTCCTAGGAGCAAACTGAAAAGCCACAGAGCAGATAACGAGAGATCTGTTGAACTTTCCATGTCTCTCAAACTTATTTGCCCACAAAACCATGTTTTTAAAATAGACCCTTTTAGCATCCCCGAGAAGCAGAGAACCAGAGTTCTGAGAACAAACTTAAGGAAACGCTAACTTGGGGATGATCCTTCCTTCAACAAAGGAGTCTTTGCCTTCCCACAGGAGTCCTCTAGACAGCGACCTGGGAGCCCCACAGCAACAACAACAAAAAGCCAAATGCGCCTATAATGTCTGCAAATATAAAAGAATGCAAGTATGTAGTATATTTACATCATACGTATACCTGCATTAATATATTATAAATATAAACAAATGGGTAAATCACCCTCTGGGTTCCCAACAATCCTACCCCGGATGGTTCTAATCAATTGGACCCAGTAAATAATGAAACCCTTTCCCAAACGTGGACCCTTGGCCTCCATCTGAGGGAAGCAGCAGAGAGGGCATCCGGAGACCCACTTTCTAGCCCTAACTGTTACCAGCTTGTGACAGGAGTAAATCATTTCCCATCCTTAATGGCGAGAGGGGAGAGGATACAATGAAAGCGGGATTCATCGAAGCCTCAGTAAAGGCTGGGCGAGCTGTAAACATGCAAGGGATCGTCCTCTCCCACTTACGAGTCTCTCAGTTTGAAAGTCTGTCTCTTCTCCCTCGGCAGCAAGAAAAGCTTATCATTTCTAAGACATGAAGAACAAACGGAATTCTGCTCCTCTTACACTGAGCTTGCTTTTTAAAGTCAAATTTTGAAAAAAAATCGAGTTAATAAAAGGGGGAATTCAAACAGGAAAAAAGAGAGTGAACACTGCATTGCCATGTTCTAGAAACAGGCATTTCAGAACCCCTCACGCCCTGGTGTTATCCCAACATATATTCCTCATGGAGTGCATATCTGTTCTGCTCAGACACCTACCAGGGACTCTGAAACTTTCTCTACGCAGTTAGCCCAACTCCCTCCATGACAAAATTGCCTCTGGAGTGTGTTTTTAAAGCACATGGGTCCTGTCTGCAAATCGCAGCGGCGCTCTCCTCACTGGAGTGAATCTGGAGGCTGGGGAGGGCGGGCTGTCCGGGGCAGTGTAGGCCCTGCCCCCCGCCCCCACCAAACACTGGCCGTGGGAGGAGCACAGGTCGCACACACCTGGGACACCCGACGGTGCGGGGCGGTGCAGGTGGATGGGAGGGGATGCAAAAGAACCGGGAACACGCCCAGCCCCCAGCAGCCCCCTGAACAGACATCCCGACCAGACTCCTACATACAGGTGGTCCTGACGCTTAAAGGCCTTGCTGCAGATTTTGCACACGTGTCTCCTCTCCTGGCTGTGCGTCAGGCAGTGCTTGCTGAGAGGACTGGCGCTGCTGAACACCTTCCCGCAGAGGTTGCGGTCCAGGAGTGGGTTCTGAGGGGACCTGTGCTGCCGCTTTCCTCTCCTTGTGCTCCCAGACGTGGCCCTGCCTCCTTCGTTAGCCTCTTTGGGCACCTTGAGCACGCCTAGCCCCAGGTCTAGACAGAGGGAGAAAGCACAGGTTATGACATCCGGGGACATCGGAGCCCGGGCCGAAGCACTCTACCACCCTCAGACCAACTTCAGCAGCTGAGTCCAACTCAGGGAGTTGGCCGAGAACCCCAACTTCAGCAGCTTCACTCGCAGAGAAGACCAGGCTTAGCACCAGGTGAGGGGGAGAAGGGACCCTGGTCAAGCCACACCTCCAGGGCGGCACCCAATCTTGAAGCCACACTTGGGGGGTAAGGGAGGGGACAGCAACAGTCTGAGAGCTTCCAGGACAGAGTGACTCGACAGGCAGGACTTCATGACGGTAACATCAACAGCACGCTTGCAAGTGCAATCCAGAAATGCACAATGCAAAATCTTAGAAAAGTTTAAGTCCTTTCTCCCAGCCAATTCCACTCTGGTTTTTTAATTAAGGAAATTAAGGCCGATCTGTACAAATTAACGGAGATCTTGCAGTGAACTGCAAGCGAGTTAACTGCAGCATTGTTTTTCCTGGTGAAATGTGAGAAACCACCTAATAACTGACACGAGGGCAGGTGGGTGACTGCATTCTGGTCTCAATGGTCTATGGCGCAGGCATTTCAGATACAACTGTAGGAGAATATCCATTGACGTGAAAGGATGTTCATGCTGTACCACTAAGTGCCGTGCCACTAACAAGAGGATTGTTGAAAAACGGAATGACCTAGTCTTTAAAAGGGAAAAATAAATTTGAATAGAAACAAACAGAATGGGATTGATTGGTAGCATCATGGATCAACTTAATTTTCCTTTCCCTATATATCTGAATTTTCCATGTTTCTCTACTCCTTGGGTAAATGAGTAGTTTTTTTTTATAATTTCATTTTTGATTTTTTTTCTTTGACCCATGAGTTATTTTAGAAGAGTGTTCTTTAGTTTCCAAATACTTGAAGACTTTTTTCTCTTATTTCTTTTACTTATTTCTTTATTTTTGGCTGCATTGGGTCTTCATTGCTGTGCGTGGGCTTTCTCTAGTTGCGGCGAGTGGGGGCTACTCTTCGTTGCAGTGCGCGGGCTTCTCGTTGCAGTGGCTTCTCTTGTTGCAGAGCATGGGCTCTAGGCGTGCGGGCTTCAGTAGTTGTGGCTTGCGGGCGCTAGAGCGCAGGCTCACTAGTGGCGCATGGGCTTAGTTGCTCCGCGGCATGTGGGATCTTCCCGGACCAGGGCTCGAACCCGTGTCCCCTGCATTGGCAGGCAATTCTTAACCACTGTGCCACCAGGTTTTGATCCATCGCCTGGTCAAGTATCAGTGGGTTTTCCATACCCTTGGCATAATTATTACTCGTGGAATATTTGCTCTCAAACGCATGTATAGATTACACACTCGTGTCCTGGATTGCCATCCCGGAAAGCATTTAAGAAACATCAGGTTCGGGACTTCCTTGGTGGTGCAGTGGTTGGGAGTCTGCCTGCCGATGCAGGGCCCTGGTCTGGGAAGATCCCACATGTCGCAGAGCAACTAGGCCCGTGAGCCACAACTACTGAGCCTGGGCGTCTGGAGCTTGTGCTCCGCAACGAGAGGCCGTGACGGTGAGAGGTCCGCGCACCGCGATGAAGAGTGGCCCCCGCTCGCCGCAACTAAAGAAAGCAATCGCACAGAAACGAAGGCCCAACACAGCAAAACAACAACAACAAGAAAAAGTTAAAGGGCATTAAAAACAAACCAACCAGATATATGTGGGTAGGCATTTTCCATCCCAGTTACAGAATGAGAAAACTGAGACTCAAACAGGGAAAATGACTTGCCCAAGGTGGCAAAGGAAGGAAGAAGAGCCAGGCTGTAGATTCTGGTTCATCTGATGCCAGAGTCCTTTCCCCAACCACAGTGCCCGCACCGCTTCCAACTCAACTTCCTCCTCTGCTCCTCCTCCCTCCCCGTCTTTTCAGATGGACTGAACTGAAACCTGGCCCTTCTGTGAAGCCTCCTGACACCAGCGTTTGCCCTGCTCCCCTAGCCAGTCCCTCCGAAGGCAGCACACAGTTACAGACACAATCACGCCTTTAAGCCATCAATCCTCTGAGGTGTCCCTCTTCCTCATCTCAGTTATTAATAGCATCTACTCAGTTGCTCAAACCCCAGCCTGCCCTGCCAACCTCCATCTGTCCTTTTCCTTACCAGCTCTCCCTGTGATGTGTGACCCGTCAGCATGTCTGAATCTACTTCTAACATGATCCCTAATCCTTGCGCTTCTGGCCTCTTCACTGCTACTCCAGCCCAGGCCACCATCTCCGCTGAGAGCCTTCCAGCTACTCTCCAGGATTCCCGTCTTGCCGCCCACGGCACCCTCACAGCAGCTAGAGCTTTGCACAGCCTCCCCTGGTTCCCGTGGCAGAGTCTGTGCTTTGCCGCACCGTGGCCTGGAAGTGGGTCTCAGCCTCAGCAGCCTCCTCAGTGTGGCTTCCCACCCCCGCGCCATCCACCTGCCAGCGTCTGCCACTCCCTGTCACTCCCTCGGACTTGGCCCCCTGCTGTACTTTCCTCATGTCGCTTTGTGGTGGACACAAGGTCTGACTCCCCAGTGGCTGTTTCTGCTTCCTCTTCTTTTCCTGGCAAATGGGATTCCAGTTTGGATCGGGTGACAAGAAATTTGAGGGAACACACTGGTTCTCCCCAGTCCTGGAACTGGGGAGAACCAGCGGGGAACACAACTTACGCTTTTGCCCTGGAGACAAATCTTGAGGGTCCGGGATAACGGTGGCCACTTCCCTTTCCACTGCCACGGATCAGTTTAGAAAGAGCACGGGCTACAGTTCTGGCCGAGGAGACGTGAGGGGCGTTCTGTTGGGCGCTGCTACAAGCTTTCCTCACTTTTATAAAGGGGAACAAGGAAGGGAGGGAGCTGCTCTCTGCCCTGCACCCTCCGAAGGTTTGGGTGCTCCGCGTACAAGAGGGGATTCTTGCTGCTGCTGCGGCAGCCGACTTGCAGACGCTGGCCACTGCTGGCAGGCCTTGACTTCACCGTGGAGCCACTGGCACCACCACGTGTCCTGAGAGCTTAAACCGACGCCGACTCCTCTGTTATTACGGCCCAAAGCATACGCACTATAGATATCTAAACTCACCTTTTTGCTGCTTTATCACTCCTACCTTCCCGCTCCTAAAATGTAAGCTCTGTGAGGGGAGGGGCCTGTCCCTCCATCACTATGTCCCCATCACGTGGACTGGGCATTGTCTGGCACAGCTACAGCAGGTGCTTGATGAATGCTGGCTGCATTCATGCATGAGGGTCCTCCAGGGCAGGGACTCAGTCACTGTGGCTTCTGGGAGCGGCAGGGGCTCAAAAGCCTTCGCTGGATCAACAGGCAGGGAAGCCAGAAGACAGCTTCTTAAGAAACAAATTTAATACTATATACAAGGGAAAACGTACAGAAACAACAAAGGAGACGCAACAGGGCTGGAGGAGCCCATCCCAACTAGCTGCCCACGCAGAGGGCCGATGCCAGCCCCTAGCTCGCCCTACTCCTCCTACAGTTGGAAGGGCTCCACGGGCCACCTTGCCCTGGCGGTGGGATCCACGTGGTCCTGAAGCCGGTGCCACTTCATGTGGGCATTCCGACCCTTGATCTTGCCAAACACCCTGAGGAGGCACCAGAGGACACAGGGGTCAGAGCAGGGGGAGGCGGGTAGCCCTGAGGGGGGCACCCCAGAGGGCTGAGGGCAGGCGGTGTGGGAGCATCCAGGGAAAGGGCGGTACCTCTCACACTCCCGGCAGGGAAAGAAGCCCTGGCCCTTGCTGCTCCCCGGCAGCTCAGGGGTCCGCTTCGAGCCGGTGTTTGGGCTGGAGTTGGGGATGGACTCCCTCCTGTAACTCTCAGTAGTCCTCGGTAATTCGGGGGTTGGACGGTGGCTGGGTTTCCTCCGAGGGCTACGAGTGACCTGCACAGGGGGCAGAGGTGATGAAAGGGTGCTGACCGCCCCGCCGCCCTTCTAAGGGAGAAGCAGGTGTCCAGAGCATCCAGACGTCGCGGGGTGCACCCCCCCACCGCCAGCCAGCTTGGATGGGCACCGGGCATCCAGATCCGTGCTGAACTCCTGAAGCCCTATCCCGAGACCCTCTACCTTCGCTTCTGTCCTGTCTGCTTCACCCAGCTCTCTCTTGACCCTCTTTTCCGGCACTGGGGCTCGGCCGCAGTCAAACTTGTTCATTTTCTTCTGCATGTAGTAGAACTCGACACACTGGGCTACTGTTTTTGTCTGGACCTAGTGGAGGAAGACAGAAACCGGCTAAGGACAGTGCCTCAGGAGTAGCAGTGAGTATGGCCTTGACGCCCTAAATCCCCTCCCCATGGGGCCAGCCGCCACTTTTTGAAAGCCCTCCTGAAACGTTTCTCCCCTACGGCTTGGTATGCTCCACTGCTACGGGGGACAGAGAATCACAAAGTCCTCCTGGGGATGAAGGAGTTCAGAGAGAAGCCACCAGAGTCAACACCATCTAAGCTCTGCACGCTCTGAGCAACAAGGCTGGCCAAGAAGGGCTTCTCTCCAGGAAAACGCACACACGGTACACACGAGGACGCTCACTGTGACATCATGTGGAGCCACATGTCTACCGACTGGGACTAATTAAACCAGAGTGTCCTTACGTGGTGGATACCTCATAGCCTTATGTGACAGCTAGGCAGAGCCCTCCAAAAAACTGAAGAGGAAGGAATACTTCCCAACTCAGTCCGTAAGTTCAACATTTCTCTGATACCAAAGCAGACAAAGATATTACAAGGAAAGAAGCCTACAGACCAATGTCCCTCATGAACATAGATGAAATTTTTTAAACAAAACTTTAACGAACAGAATCCAACAATATATATGTGTATATATATATATACGTGTATCTATATATATATATATATATGTATATATGTATATATGTATATATGTATATATGTATATATGTATATATATATATATAAAGGACAATATACCATGACTAAGTGGAGCTCATCCCAGAAACGTGAGGTTGGTTTAACAATCGAAAATCAATGTAATTCATCATATTAAACTTAAAAAAGAGAAATCATATGAGCATCTTGATAGGTGCAGAAAAAGCATTTGATACAATCCAATGTCCATTCCTGATGGAAACTCTCAGCACAATAGGAATAGAAGGAACTTCTCTTCAACCTGATAAATGATACCTACAAAATCCCTACAGCTAACGGTGGAGTGGTTTCCCCTCAAATATCATGAACAACACAAGGATTTCCACTCTCACCACTTCTACTCAATACTGTACTGGTGGTTCTAGAGTGCAAAAAGGCAAGAAAAAAAGTAAAGGCATCCAGGTTGGAAAGGAAGAAAGAAAAGTGTCTTTACTTGCAGATGATGTGACTGTCTATGTAGAAAATTCAGTGGAATCCACAAAAAAGTTACCAAAACTAGTAAGTTAGTTTGGCAACATTTCAGAACACAAGATCCATATAAAAATCAATTTTATTTCTATACATACTAGCAACAAACCATTGGAAACTGAAATAAAAAAGAACTCTATAACATCATAAAAAACACAAGTACTGGGCTTCCCTGGTGGCGCAGTGGTTGAGAGTCCGCCTGCCGATGCAAGGGACACGAGTTCGTGCAATGGTCCTGGGAGGGATCCCACGTGCCATGGAGCGGTGGGGCCCGTGAGCCATGGCCGCTGGGACTGCGCGTCCGGAGCCTGTGCTCCGCGGCGGAGAGGCCACAATGGTGAGAGGCCCGCATACCGCAAAAAAAAAAAAAAAAAAAAAAAAAAAAAAAAAACAGAAAAAAACCAAGCGCTTAGGAATAAATCTGACAGAAAGTATGCAACAACTGTACACTAAAACTTCAAAACATTGCTGAAAAATTAAAGATTGAAATAGAGAGATACACCCTGTTCACGAGTCAGAAGACTCAATATTGTTAAGGTAACAACTCTCCCCAGTTGACGTAACGAGTCAAAAACAGTACCAATCAAGTTCCTAGCAGAAATTTTGTTATTTTGAAATTGTCAAGTTATTTCTAAAATTCATAGGAATTAAAAAGGATGTAGAATACAAAAAATAACTTTGAAAAAGAATACAAAGTTGAAGGACTAACATTTTCTAATTTCAAGACTTAGAATAAAGCTACAGTAATAAAGACAGTATGGGAATAGCTAAACAGATCAATGGAACAGAATACAGGGTCCAGAAGTAGATGCATATATATATGGCCAACTGATATTTAACAAAGGTACAAAAGCAACTGAGTGGAGAAAGTATGGTCTTTCCAACAAAAGGTATTGGAATAAATATCCATATGCAAAAATGAACTCACCTCGCACCCCATACAAAAATAAACTTAAAATGGATCATAAATCTAGAAATAAAACCTAAAACTATAAAACCTCCAGAAGAAAACATAGGGGAAAATCTTTGTGACTTTGGGTTAGGCAAAGATTTCTTAGATACAACACGAAAAGCACAGTCTATAAAAGAGAAACTAGTAAGTTAGGCTTAAGCAAAATTTACAACTTTTCTTCAAAAGACACTGTTAGAAGACTGACAAATGGCATATTGGGAGAAAATATTTCCAAAGCATATATCTGGATAAAGGACTGGTGTTCAGAACAAAATAAGAACTCCTACAGCTCAATAAAAACACAGACACTCCAATAAAAACAGAGGCAAAAGATATGAACAGACAGCTCACCAGAGAAGGTGCACAGAGAGCAAAAAAACACAAAGATGCTCAGCATCATTAGTCATTAGGAAAATGGAGTCAGATGCTACTGTACACTCATTAGAATGGCTAAAATTAAAGAGACTTAGCATACCAAGTGTCGACGAGGGTGTGGAGCAACTGGACCTTTCATAACCTGCTGGTGGGAATGGGAAGTGGTAGAGCCACTTTGGAAAACAGTTTGGCAGTTTCTTAAAAAGTTAAACATACATCTACTATAAGTTACCCTCATTCCCCTCCTAGGTATTTATAATCCCAACCCCGTGTCCGCAAAAAAAAAAAAAAAAAAAAAAAAACCCAGTACATGTCCGTACAAAGACTTGTATGTAAATGTGCAGAGCAGCTTTATCTGTAGTCATCAGTAACTGGAAACCACCAACAGGTGGATGATTAAATGAACGGTGGTCCGTCCACACAGTGGTATACTCCTCAACAGTAAAGGGATGAACTATGGGTACACACGACAACATGGATGAATCTCAAAATCATTAGGTTGAGTGTAAGAAGCCAGACAAAGCAGATCACGTGCTGTATGATTATTCCATTTATATAAACCTCTAGAAAATGCAAACTAATTTAGAGTGACAGAAAGTAGACAAGAGTTGACTAGGGACCCGGGTGGCAGGAAGGAAGGGTTGCAAAGGGGCAGGAGGGAACTTTTGGGGGTGAAGGATACTCTCATTATCTCGATCATCGTGGTGGTCTTACAAGTGTATAACTATGTCAAAAACATTAAATCTCACACTTCGATTATGTGCAATTTTGCGTACATCAAGTTAAAAAAAAGAGCAAACTAATCAGCAGGATATTAAGTATATGATGTCATCCTTTTTTGAGAAAGTGCATATAGGTGTGTAAAATCCGTATGGGCAATAAATACCTGTCAGGTTATCAAATCAGAAGTAGGATTGTGGGGAGGGGTCTGGAGGGCTTTATTTTGAACATGGGATTCATTTCTCTACCGTTTCAGGTTGTTCCAAGCAATGGCATTGTAGTTGTCAACTGTTCACAGCATGAGCAGAGTATCGCCCCTGAAAGGCCCTGCAGTTCTAGCGCCTCGGCCGTGTGAAGGAGCCTTGTCTACACCAGCCTGCCATGTTCGCCTTACCATCTTGTGTATCAAGTAGAAGTCCTTCTTGTAGGCACGGAACGCCTTCTTAAAGAGCCTCTTCTCCATGGAGGTCCAGATGTCCGAACCTATTGGAGAAACAGCCAAGAGGAGGAAGGATGTTTCTCCTTCTGGGACCACAGCCACGGCTGAAGTGCAGACTCCCCTCCTTTTTCAGGCCACCGAGCGCCACTTATATGCCAAGATTTCTGCTAAGCCCCTTACTTGCTTTATCTCACACAATCCTCACAAAAACCTTAGCAGGTAGGGGCGATTACCATCCCCACTTGACAGGTGCAGCAACTTGAGGCTTCCTCTGGTTAAGAGACTTGCCAAGGGCAGGCGTGGGCCCCTGGTTGCCTGACTCCAAGGCTGGAGTGCTCAACTGGGAAACCTGAGCCCACCCCAACCTGGCACTCCCCTTCTGGCCAGGAAGAGCCCACGAGGGAACCAGTGGAAAGGGGAAGGTTGGATCCAACTAGAGAACAGCACCCACTGAGTCCCCCAGAGAGGACGGGCCCTTCTGGGAGGGCAGGTGCAGGCCCCAAGAGAACTCCGGGAGGCACGTGCAGAGCTTGCCATGGAAAGTGACTGGCTCGCAGGGGCCTCAGCCAGGCCAAAACCACGCGGGCAGCCACGCTCGTTACCTGTGTAGTGATAGTTGGCGAGAGGGTGAGTCCGTGGCTTCTGGGGTCCTCTCAGTAACAGGGTCTCCAGGGCAACCTGGAACGACAGGAGTGGTGGGCAACTCTCTGAGGGAGGGAAGGTGAGGTAGAGGCCCACCTTCATTCTTTCATCCAATCAGAAAATATGTGCAGCCTTCCCTAAAGCCACCCCTACCCCAGGGCGACTCAAAGTGTGGTCGGTCTGTGGACTGGCCACCAGCTGTGAACCACTTGGGACACATTGCCTACAGCACTAAGCGGACTGTTGAGTGCAGCTGACGTTACCTTTTTCATAGCAAGATTTACTTGATGACGAAACAGTGTGTGGACTTATTCTGGCACAAGCTCCTTATTTCTTCAGGGAGCAGCATTTGGAGTGGCACTGCCCCCGCCCTACCCCATGTTATGGTCCTCATAGCACTAATCATTATCTATCACTTGTAAAAAATGTATTTCATGTGTTCACTCTCCTAAAATGTAAGCCCTGCAAAGAGAGGGCATTTGTCTTGCTCAACAGCGTAACCCCGGTCAGGACTCGCTATGCAGTTTGCAGGACCCAGCGCAAAATGGAAACACGGGGCCCTGTGCTCAGAAACTATTAAGAATTTCAAGATGGTGGCAGCAGAGCATTAAACCAAGAATGGGCCCCTGAGCTGGCCCCAGCCTGATACCGTGACATCACCAGGTATCAGGAGGACCCAGTAAATGTGTGCTGATTACTCTGCTGAGCACCCACCACGTGCCAGCCACTGCCTCTCAGCTTGAGAAAAAGCACCATGTAGCCCTGACTCTTGGGTCTCCAACTCGGGTGACGTGACTTCCTCTCCCACTACACACAGTTGGACTTCTTCATTTTCTAAACTTCAGGATTGTGAGGAGGGTCCTTGGAGGAGGCAGAGGCATTTCTGTTGCATCAGAGGTTTGCATACACCATTTTTAATCCAAAAGTTAATGTTCAGTAAATAAACCAGATGAATGCAGGCCCTGAGTTGGTTCTGCTAGGCACCGCCTCCCCAGTGCCGCGCTGAGATGAGGTAACGCTGGAGGAACCCTGGTGCTCTGCTGTCACCCCAGAGAAATAACTGATTGAGCCCGTATGTGTGCATTTCCCCTACGTTCCAAAGGACACCACCAGTCCCAAAGCGACCAGGGAGAAGGGTGGGTGGCCAGCCTTTGGTTCTCGTGAGCTGCAAAGCCCCAAGTAGAAGGCACGTGTCTTGCGCCTAGAGCCCCTGGCCCTAAGAGACCAGGGAGCTTCCCACAGCTCCTCTGAGCCCCCGCCTCGCCTGCACCGCACCTGGATGTTGCCCTGGGCTTCATGCAGGCAGTGCAGAGCGAGCTCCAGGTTGGTGCCCCCGCCCGGCATCACGCTGGAGCAGGCCACGTTGCAGAGCTCGGTCACTGTTTCCAGCAGGCAGCCCGGCAGCGAGAAGGAGAGGAGACACAGAGGGTCAGCAAGTGCCAGAGAGGAAACCTCCCCAACAGCACAGATGGGGTGGGGGGCTCCTGTCACCATCTCCCTCACCTCTCTGTTACAAGCAGGCTGAGGGAAGGGAGCGACAAGGAGGATGGGCAGAAACCCTGCTCCTGGCACCCGCTCTGGATGGCCTGGCCAGCTACTGGGTGAGAGGAGAGGTGGGGCAAGGGACTGCAGCACAGCAAAGCAGTCCTGCGCTGAAGGCCAGCTCTGCCCACCCCACCCCCGCCTGGGGATCACTGCTTCTTGGTCAAGGTGAGAACTGGGAGGAGAAACCCCTTGGACATGGAGGAGGGCTCTCGGGAACCTGGCCCCAAAGTCTCAGTCACCCCTATCCTGCGTCTTCGGGTTGGTCATCACATCTCCCCATGGCTTCCAGACCAGAGTAGCTACATGCTCGTCACTTCCAGCCAGTGATCTGTCCTGGAGCTCTGGGATCTCAGCCTGAAACTGGCTCCCTATGTTGATGTGTCTGAAATGAGGCCACACACACGGACATAAAAGGCATAGGTGTGTGACCAAGATGGGAAATACAAGAGAGATGTGTGGTGAGCCCTGCTCAGCAGGGCTGTGGAACCCACCTTTTGGCCATCTCTCAGACACAGGGAGTGCTCATCAGCCCAGCAGACACGCCACTGGTATTCCAGAGACCTCTTGAGGGATACTTCCTTCCTTCCTCCAATTTGCTTTTTCGCCAGATTTCTGGCTTCAGGCGTTTGGGGTCTAGGACAGGGGAGGTATGTGCTGATACCTGGCATTCTTCTGTATCCAAGGGAACATCCAAGCTACAAAACACTATCTCACTGCGCCATCACCAATTCTATCTAGAACCCCAGGGTGCTGGGCATTCTGTCTGCAGACATCCAACTATGGTATGTCTGGACAGAAGGAATATTGGGGAAACACCTGGAAAAATCCACCACTTCTCTCCTAGAGAGGTTCTGGGTCTAGACCTGACTTTCCCGTGATGAAGGCTCCCTTGGGAAAAACCGACACTGGAATGCAAGGAGGGTAAAAGCATCCCCACGTTGCAAGGACCCTCAGGTTCTAAGTCTGTTCCAACTCACGGTTCAGTGCTGATCTTGCTGTTGTCCTTCACCACACTGATGCCAAAAGAGCCGTCCATGTGATCTGGAAAACACCCAAAGAAGAGCCTCAAGGAGACTGGCTACAACTGACCCATGAGGCCCTTTTTGCCTGCCTTTCCAGAGCAGCTAAGAGCAGGCTCTTCAAGATTGCGTGGTATACACACACTACTGTATATAAAATAGATCATCAAAAAGGACCTACTGTATAGCACAGGGAACTATACTCAATACTCTGTAATAACCTATATGGGAAAAGAATCTAAAAAACAATAGATATGTGATTATGTATAACAAAATCACTTTGCTGTATACCTGAAACTAACACATTGTAAATCAACTCTAATCCAATATAAAATTGAAAATTGGAAAAAAAAGATTGCATGGTATGGAGTTTCCTCAAAAATTAAAAGTAGGACTACCATATCATGCAGCAAACCCACTTCTGGGTATTCATCCAAAAGAACTGCAGTCAAGACCTCAAAAAGATATCTGAACTCCCATGTTCACTCCAGCACCATTCATAATAGCCAAGATGTGGAAACAACCTAAATGTCCACTGACAGATGAGCACATAAAGGTAATGTGACATCAACATACAATGAAATACCATTTAGCCTTAAAAAGAAATTCTGCAATACGCAACAACATGGATGACCATTGAGGACATTATACTAAGTGACATAAGCCAGTCACAGAAAGAGAAATACTGCATGACTCCACTTATATAACGTATCTAAAGTAGTTGAATTCATATTGATAGAATCAAAGAGTGGAATAGGGGTTACCAGGGGTTGGGGCAGTGGGAAATGGGAGGTTACTAATCAATGGGCATAAAGTTTCAATTAATCAAGCTCTAGAAATCTGCTGTATAACATTGTACCTATAGTCAACAATACTGTATTGCACACTTAAATCTTTGTTAAAAGGGCAGATCACAGATTAACTGTTCACATCACAATAAAATAAAATAAAAAGATTGCATGGAAGTGGGATAAGACTTCTGAAAATGTAGAGTAAGGAACTCGGCAAAACAACAGATTTACTGACAAAAATCATTGAAAAAGAAAAAAAAAAGAACAGTAAGCTAAAGTCTCTGCACGTTGTCCCAAAGGCATACAGCATTTTAAGAAATACTCATTCAAGAAAACCCACTAAATCTCGGGAAGAACAGTGAGAGTCTGTGGCACTGGAGCCATGGCCCACCCCCTTACCCACCTAGCCCCCAGCTCTTTGTAACGGAAGCTCTACCCAGGTAGGTGCAGCCAAGGAGATGGGGGCTGCTTCTTCCCCTGGCTCCCATGCTTAAAGAATTAAAGCAAGATAAAATAAAAATTTGTCATCAAAGAGAAAATGCCATCAAGAGATGGAAATTAGTTTTTAAAAAGATACAAATGTGGACTTCCCTGGCGGTCCAGTGGTTAAGACTCCACGCTTCCACTGCAGGGGGCATGGGTGTGATCCCTAGTAGAGGAAGTAAGATCCTGCATGCTGTGCGATGCAGCCAAAAAAAAGAAGAACCAAATGGAAATAGTTCAGGGGTTAAAAAAGTACAATAACCAAAATACGGCTCAACAGTACATCTGAGCTGGCAGAAGAAACGATCAGCAAACCTGAAGATAGAACAATGGAGACTATGAAATCTGAAGAACAGAGAGAAATAAATATAGGAAAGTGAAGAGAGCCTCAGAGAAATGTGAGATGTCATTACATGCAACAATATATATGTATTGGGAGTACCAGAAAGAGGGGAGAAAGGGACAGAATATTTAAAGTATTAATGGCTGAAAATTTCCCAACGTTGATGAAAAACAATATGTATATCCAGCAAACTCTACAAACTCCAAGAAAGATTAAACACAAAGAGCTCTACATCCAGACATAACATAGGCAAAATGTGGAAAGCAAAAATAAAGATAAGATCTTGAAAGCAAAAAGGGAAAAACAATTTGTTACATACAAGGGCACTACAGTAAAATTAACAGCTAACTTTTTAAGAGAAACGATGTAGGTTACAAGGCAATGGGATAATATATTCAAATTACTGAAAGTAAAAAAGTGTTAACCAAGTATCTTATATTCAGCAAATTATCTTGCAAAAATGAAGGTAAAATAAAGACACTCCCAGATAAATAAAAACTGAGGATACCTGTTGCTGGCAGACCTGCCTTACAAGAAATATTAAAGGTGAAATATTATTCAGCCCGCAAAAAGGAACAAAGTACTGATACATACTGCAACTTGGATGAAACCTAAAAACATCATGCTAACTAAAAGAAGGCATTCATAAAGGACCACATACTGTATGATTCCACTCATATGAAATACGCAGAATAGCCACATCGATAGAGACAAAGTAGATTAGTCGTTACCCACGGCTGGGGATGGGGAGGATGGAAAGGAGGGACTGCTAATAAGTACAGGGCTTCTTTTGGGGATGATGAAAATTTCTGAAAACTGATGGTAGTGATGGTTGCACAGCTCTGTGAATATACTAAAAACCATTGAATTCTATACTTTAAAGGGATGAATTGTATGGTATGTGAATTATATATCCCTAATAAAAATAAATAGTAAAGAAAGTCCTTCAGATTGAAAGCAAATGACATCAGATGGTAACTTGAATCCAAACCAAAAAAAAAAAAAAAAAAAAGGGAAGCGCTAGTAAATATGGGTAACTATAAAAATCACTAGGATTACATATTTCTTTTCTTTTTTTAATGGCCTTAAAAATAACTGCATAAAACAATATGTATTGTGGGCCTGTAACATATAGAAATATAATATATGTGACAGTAACTGCACAAGGAGCACAGCTGCATTGGAGTAAAGGAATATCACCTCAGACAGTAACTCAAATCCACAAGAATAAATGAAGAGATCAGAAATGGTAAATAAGAAGGTTAATATAACAACCTCTATAAATCATGCTTGCTTTCCTTTATCCGCTCAGTGTTTTTACACAAAATAAAATTATATAAAGCAATAAACATGACCAGTACGGTATTACTGGGTCTCTCACATATAATAGCAAAAGAGTTAGAAGGAATAGAGCTAGATAGGAGCAGTGTTTCTATATTTCACTGTTAATGAGTTATTACACATCCTAACAGATTCTGATAAGACATATATTTTAAGTCCTAGAGCAACCACTAAGAAATGACTAAGAAACAGTGAAAAATTAACGGAATTAAAATGTCACACTAGAAAATACTCACTTAATACAAAAGAAAGCAGGAAAGGAGGAACAGAGGGAGAAAAAGACATGTAACGTATAGAAAATAAAAAGCAAAATGGCAGATGTAAATCCAACCATATCAATATAACATTAAACAAGAATGGATTAAACAAACCAATCAAAAGGCAGAGTTTGTAAGACTGGATAAAAAACACATGATCCACCTAATGGTGTCTAGAGGTAACATGCTTTATTTTCAAAGACACAAATAGGCTGAAAGTAAAAGAAGAGAAAAATATATACCAAGCAAACAACAACCAAAAAAGAGAATGGAATGGCTATACTAATGTCAGGCACATTAGACTTTAAAACCAAAAATATTACTAGAGATAATGATAAAATTATTGTAATAATGACAAATGATGTCACAATCACATCCTAATGATAAAAGGTCAAGCCGTGAGGAAGATGTGACAATTACAAACATATACACACCTACAAACAGACCCCCAAAATACACCAAGCAACAAACGACAGAACTGAAGGATGAACTCAACCATTAAAAAATAATAGTTGGAGATTTCAATACTTTCAACAGTGGATAGGGCAACTAGGCAGAAGATCAACAAGGAAATTGAAACTAACTAGACAAAACAGACAAAATACAGCATTCCACCAAACATCAGTAGAATACATTCTTCTCAAATTCACATGGAACATTCTTCAAGACAGACCGGATTCTAGCCCATATAACATGCCTCAATAAATTTTAAATTTTAAAATAAATTTAAGGGAATTCCCTGGCGGTCCAGTCATTAGGACTCCACGCTTCCGCTGCAGGGGGCATGGGTTCGACCCCTGGTGGGGGAACTAAGATCCTGCAAACCGCACAGCACAGCCAAAATAAATAAATAAATAAATAAAATAAATTAAATTGAAAAAGAAACAACGTATGTACTCTGACCAAAAGAGAATTAGATTACAAATCAATAAAAGGCAGCAATTTGGAAAATTCACAAATATGTGAAAATTAAGCAACACACTCTTTAACAGTCAGTGTATTAAACAGGAAGTGGAATGATAAATTAGAAAATACTTTAGCTGAATGAATATAAAAACACAACATAGGGCCTCCCTGGTGGCGCAGTGGTTGAGAGTCCGCCTGCCGATGCAGGGGATACGGGTTCGTGCCCCGGTCTGGGAGGATCCCATATGCCGTGGAGCGGCTGGGCCCGTGAGCCGTGGCCGCTGGGCCTGCGCATACGGAGCCTGCGCATCCGGGGCCTGTGCTCCGGAACGGGGGAGGCCGCAACAGTGAGAGGCCCGCATACCACAAAAAGAAAAAAAAAAAAAAAAAAAAAACAACATACTAAAACTTACAAAATGTAGCTAAAGCAATGTTCAGAAGGAAATCTATAGCTGTAAAATATCTGTATTAAAAAAGAAGAAACATCTCAAATCATTTATGGTCAACTGACTTTCCACAAAGGTAGCAAGACAGGGCTTCCCTGGTGGCGCAGTGGTTGAGAGTCTGCCTGCCGATGCAGGGGACATGGGTTCGTGCCCCGGTCTGGGAAGATCTCACATGCCGCGGAGCAGCTGGGCCCGTGAGCCATGGCTGCTGAGCCTGAGTATCCGGAGCCTGTGCTCCACAACGGGTGAGGCCACAAACAGTGAGAGGCCCACGTACCACAAAACAAACAAACAAACAAACACCTCACAATGAGCTACCACTTCACACCCACTAGGATGGGTGTAATAAAAAAGACAGCTAAGAAGTGTGAGCAAGGATGTGGAGAAACTGCAACTTTCATACAATGCTGGTGGAAATTTAATATGACCCGGCCATTTTGCAAAGCAGTCTGGCAGTTCCTTAAATGGTTAGACATAGTTACCCTTTGACCCAGCAATTCCACTCTGAGTTATATACCCAAGAGAAATGAGGACTTATGTCCAACAAAAACTTACACATAAATGTTCTTAACAGCACTGTTTGCAACAGCCAAAGGACACAAACAACCCAAATGCTCGTCAACTGATGAATGGATAAATAAAATGTTGTCTATCCAGAGAATTCAATATCATTCATCCATAAAAAGAAATGAAGCACTGATGCATACTACAACATGAACCTTGACAACATTATTCTAAGTGAACAAACTAGACACAGAATGTCCCGTAATTTATGATTCCAATTACATGAAATGTCCAGAATAGGGAGACCCATAGAAAAAGTAGGTTGGTAGACTGGTGGTTGCCCAGGGCTGAGGAGTTGGGGGCTACAGGGCCTGTGTGTCACCGCTCGTGGATATAATCTTCTGGGGTGATGAAAATGCTCTAGAATTAGATTGTGGGATGGGTGTACAATCCTAAGAATACACTAAAAAATCACTGTACACTTTAAATGGGTGATTCATATGGCATGTGAATTATACCTCAATAAAGCTGTTTAAACAATTACTCGAAAGGGCAGGCAGAAGGGTGCTTAGGCTAAATGGTGTCTATTTTCTTTCTGGCTACAAAGTCATAAGCACCTAGAAGGCTGCTGGTCCCAGATGGTCCTGGGATAGTTCTGAACAGCAACGGGACCCCCAGAGCAGACCCAGGCGTAGGCCAGAGAGAATGGCTGGACCAAATTCTACAGGGGGCGGGGGTCTGGCCCCCCGCAGGCCCATCATGGGGCGATCAAGCTCACTCACCAAGCATGGCGCTGATGAGCCTGTCGGGACGGGCCCGGGCAGATGTGGAACAGAGAGTGTTGAAATACAGCCCAGAGCCCTCCCGGATGGGGCTGAGCATCGGGGGCGGTGTGTAGGGAGGTCACTGGGACAGTCCCTTCAGGAGGTGGTCCATCAGGAACACGGGCGAGCGCAGGCAGCTCTGGCGGCATCCTCCCGGGCCCGGCTCCCCAGACATGGAGGGCGGAGGAGGGATGAGCAGTGCCTCGGGCCGTGGGAGCTTCTTCCGCTTCCTGTGTTGGCTGCTCTCCTTGCTGTCTCTCTCTTCCCCGTCCTTCTCCTGTCCCTGGAGAAGAAGAGACTTCAGAACCACGGGGGTCACCTGAGGCCACCGGCCCCAAAGCTCAGACCTCAAGATGGCCTGAGAGTGGGAAAGGGTACTGACCAGCCAAATGCACACCCAGCATGGCCATGCCCAGAGTCCTCAGCGCAGGAAGCCGGGCAGGGCCACCACGCCTGAGCCAGACTCCAGACCCTAAGCCGGGCGACATTTGACGCCGGGGCCTTCTCAGGCACCCACCCCCACCCCAAGGAGAGGCCCTCACTCAGACCATTTTGGAAACTCATATCCGTTGTTAAAGTGACTGGCACTTAAAGTGTGGGGGCCAGACGGATGCAACAGCATGACAAAAGGAAAACCTGTTGCCCTCAAAATGACAGCAGCTCCTGGGAGACAAACAGTGGGCTCCATGCACCCCGTACCCGAGTCCAGCATGGACTTCTCCAGGTGGGGTCTTCCAGCACAGGCTGAAGAGACGACGGCTTGAGCTTGCTACACTCTCTCTTACCTCCACGCAATCTCCCCTCCTCTCTGCCCATCTTACCCCTCCTCATCCTCCGGCTCTCAGCTGCAACGCCCCCTTCCTCAGGCAGGGTCTCTGGTGCCCTTGGGGCTCCCACAGCTCCCTCTCCCAGCCCGGCCCGTTCTGGGTCGTCAGTGTCCGGGGATGGGTCTATCTACTCCGCTGGGCTGGGAGCCCCAGGAGACGGGGGCAGGCCTGTTGTGGTCGCTGCAGTGTCCCCAGCCCTGCCCAGCACAGGGCCAGACACAAAGGAAGTTCACTGGAGGTTGAATGGATGAATGAACACGCAAATCAAGCTCTTCTGGAGTCAGGATTTGGGGGCTTTTCTCCCAGCTCCCACTGGCAGCTGGAAAGCAGCTGGAAGGAAGTGCACCCACCTTGCTCCCCAGGGGATGGTTCGCTGGAGCCACTGGCACCGAAACAGGGACCACCAAAGGGGCGGCGGTCATGTTGTCCAAGGACTTCCTGCCTCCCGGGGAACTCTGCCTGTGCCCTTCTGGCCTCAGCACCTGTCTTTGTGGCTTGCAAAACTCCATGCCACACACCTACACACAGAGAAGAGCCAGCCCTATAAGAGACACAGTACGTAGGGAGCAAGGGGCCCCTCCAGAGCAGCACAGCCCTGACTCCCGGCCCCCAGCCAGGCTCCCTGCAGGAGGACGGCTCCATCCTGAGATGAATGGCAGCTTCGCGCCCCTTCACCTGCGGCTCCTGCTTCCCTCGAGGTGACGGCCACTGGTCGCTGTGAAAACACATGTGGCTGCTCAGCCCTCTCTCTGTATAAAACATCTGGCTGCAATTCTTGCAGACGTAAGTGCTCCTTGGCTCTGCCCAGTCTGTGGGACCACCACTGTGCTGGTTCCTGTGGGGAAGAAAGGGAGAATGGGACTCCGTCCCCAAACACTGATCCTCTGACAGACAGCTTTGGACGAACCCTAAAGAAATGGACATGATGCCCCCGATTCTCCGTGGCCTGGTGCTCACCCCTTCAGGAGTGAAGCATCCAGAGCTCGCTCACCCAGGGCCAGCACATCAAAGCCACCAGAGTTCTCCCGAGGGGCTTCTGAACTTACCAGCCACCCGCCATGTTCTCCTCCTTCATCGGGTGGGGGAGCCGGTAGATATTTCCACCCTGAAGACGAAAATACATCTGAGCCAACATATCAGAAATGAGATGCAAGAGTGAAAACTATAAGACTTGGAAGAAAACACAGGTATAATTCTTGGTGACCCTGGAGTAAGCAGTGGTTTCTTGGATGACTCCAAAACCAAACAAAAGACAGACGTATTGGACTTCATCAAAACTTACAACTTCTGTGCTTCAAAGGACATCATCAAGAAGTGAAAAGACAGAATAAGAGAAAAAAGTTGCAAATCATGTATCTCATAAGGGACTATGTATATTTCTGTATCAGTGATACATAATGAACTCTCACAGCTCAAAAATAAAATCACAACCCAATTTAAAAATGGGCAAAGGGTCTGAATAGACACTTACCCAAAGAGGATATACAAATGGCCATTAAAAGATGCTCAGGATTATTAGCCATCGGGGAAATGCAAATTAAACTATAATGAGATTATCATTTCCCACCCACTAAGGTGAACCAACTGGACAAGAACAAGTGTTGGTGAGGATGCAGAGAAACTGCAGGCCTCATACACTCTGGGTAGGGATATAAAACAGCACAGCTTTTTGGGAAAGTCTGGCACTTCCTCCAATAGAATTACCCTAGAGCCCAGCAATTCCCCTCCAAGGTATTTCCCAAGAGAAATGAAAACATATGTCTAAACAATAATCTGTCCACAAATGTTCACAGCACCGTTATCACAATGGCCAAGAAGGGAAAACAACCCAAATATCTATCATCTGATGAATGGATAAATAAAATGTGGTGTTTCCATACAATGCACAAGTTACCAGCGATAAAAAGGAGTGAAGTTCTGACCCGTGCTACAGCACAGAGGAACTCTGAGAACATCAGGTTAAGTGAAAGAAGCAAAAGACACAAAAGGCCACGCAGCGTTAGGATTCCCGTCACATGAAGTGTCCAGAATAGGCAAATCCATGGAGACAGAAAGTAGATGCATGGTTGCCAGGGGCTGGGAGGGATGGAGAGATTGCGGGTGACAACCAACGGTGTGGGGTTTCTTTTTGCGGTGATGAAAGTGTATTGGCAAAGAGTGGCGACGCGAGCACGACCTCGTAAACAAACTAAAAACTACTGGATGGTGCACTTCAAGATGGCGAATTAGATGGCACGTGAATATTAAAGCTGTGGAAAAAAAAAAAAGAGGAGGAGGTAGCTGTGGTGCGACAGGAAGGATGCTGGACCTCGGAACATCACGAAGAGACGTGGCCAAGCTCTCTGCGCCCAGGACCTCGTGGGCACGATGTGGGAGGACCCAAGCTGCTCCAAAAGGGCGGACCAGTGCCAGGCCTGCAGTAGGGGCCAAGTCGGACTTGTGGACCTGTGATTCACAACCAGAATAGACACAGCATTTCACGTACAAATATCAAGGGTAAAGGAGCTCTGCCTTTACATTCTCTGAAGAAGTGAAGGAGGCAAATCCAAAAGGAAGCGAAAGGCAGAAAGAAAGCAAATAGAAAAAGCTTAGTGAAGAAACATGATGCAAAGTGTCTCTGACAACTCTAAAGCCCTGTTCTGTTGTGTGTGTGTGTGTTGCAGGGTGGAGGGTGATGGGAGGAACCATCCCTTCTCTGGAACTTCATTCGCCCCTCTGTAAACAAACTGCATCTGAGGATTTGCTGAGGTTAAATACAGTGCCTGGACAAGTCAGAAACACGGACACAGGTAAGGACGAGACTCTGCCCCCCGCATGGTCAGGTCCCGTGAGAGGGCCCTGGTACCTGGATCCTGTTGAGTATCATCAGCTTGGACTTGGAGTCCCAGGGGGGATCCGCTGGAGGCCCGGCCAACGACGAGAAGGAGGCCATGGCTACCTGGCTTGGAGAAGCTGCACAGCAAATATCCACTTTCACTTTCTCCTTCCGGAAGTGCTGGACCCCGGAGTTGCCAGAGAAGAGCCTGTAGCCTCCGCCCCAGGAGCAGGCCGGGCCCTCTCCACCTTTTGTGGCCCCGGAAGCCGTGCCATTCTCAGCCTGGGCCTGCTTCCCTGGGAGGTGGGCTCTGGATGGCTCCTCCCCTCCTAACTGGGTCTGATGCAGGCCCCGAGGGAGAAGATGTCCCTAGGTCCAAGGTCCCTTTCGAGGATCGCAACTGCTTGGCCAGAGAGGAGATGTCTGGGTTTCCAGGAGGGTCCAGGGACGCCGCCGTGGGGGCAGGTGGAGCAGCAGCCACTTTTGGTCTTCCCTTTGGGTCCTGGCTCACGCTGCTGGGGGAGGGCTCTGTGGGTAAAGCGGGTGTGGATTTTCTCCTGCGGGCTAGGGACCCCTCTGGATCAGGGTTCACGGGGCCAGCATGGAGAGAGGCAACAGTGGGTGCCACAGGTGGGGGTTGCTGTGGCCACGGCCCCTGCAGTGACTTCAGGGCAACTTGCTTGCCGTCGGGTGTGGGAAGCTGGGAGGAGGCGGCGGCCACCTGGGTGTGGGAGAAGATCCGCTGGGACTTGGTGATCATCTGGAACACCTGCATCTGCTCGTGGCTCACCAGAGACTCCTGAGCCTTCAGGACCAGCTGCTGGAAGAGCGGTGTGGCATCCGACGGGAGGCCGCTGGACTTCTAGCCGTCCTGGGGGCCAGGCTCACCAGGGTTCTGCCGCGAGAAGGAGTCGCAGTCGAACTTGCTCTTCTTGGAAGCCCAGGAGTCGTCTTCCCCGCTGGTGCTGACATATCTGGGGTCGCCCGAGGCCTCCCCCTGGGCCTTCAGGAGCGTGGGAGGGAAAGACGGCGTGTCCTCCAGACCGGTGCACTGGCTGGGTGAGGGCTCCCCAGCAGGGGAGTCGCTGCTGAGCCCGGGGCCCGGCTCGGAGCCCTCCCGGGACGGCACTGCAGAGGGCTTGTGGACGACAAACATACTGTTTCCTTTGCTCTTAGGGCAGCCCGACAGGTTTCAGAGCCACTGGAAACTGTGGCTTGATGGCTGGGAACTGGCGGGGACAGTCTGGCCATGGAACAGAGGCAGGCAGGCGGGCAGGGAGCGCCCTCGGGCCAGCCCTCCAGGGATGACGGGGGCTGGAGCAGCGGCAGCTCCGGCTCGGCTGGGTCGGGGCCGCTGTTCTCCGCTGCCCGTGAGTGGACGGCTGTGAACACGTCCGTGCCCGGCTCCTTCCGTGGGGGCCGGGGATCCTCGGGAACACCTCAGTGCCCAGGGCTCCTGGGGCCGCCGGGGTGCTGGCTGGGCCGCAGGAGGAGGACCCTGACGAGGGCAGGGAGGAACAGGCCGTGATCCTCCCTTCGCCGCTGTCTGAAGGCCCTCCCAGGGCTGGCCCGGGAGAAGGGATCTTCTGGCAGATGCTGCTGCTCACGATACAGCGCAGGAGGTCTCGGTTGGACAAGAGGGAGATGGGGGATGGGGCTTCCGGGGGCACCAGGGACCACAGGCTCGCGGGTGCGGGCTGGCAGGCCACCTCGTGCACACGGGGTGAGTTCCCGCAGGGCTCCTCCTCCGGAGGGACCTCCTTGAGGATGCACAGGCCGTGCTGGACCTCGTAGTGCTGGCGCACGGAGCGGTAGTCGCTGTAGCTCTTGCTGCAGCCCTGCTCAATGCACACAAAGGGCTTGGACTTCTGGTGGGTGAGCGTGTGCCCAGTCCTGGAATCACATGAGGAGAAAGTTAGTGGGTGTCTCGGCGTGGGTCACTAACTGCAGGAACCCAGGCGTGTCCCCAGGGGGCGGCAGCATCGCAACTCAGAAACTGTGCTCAGACCCTATGAGGAAAGACCCCTGCTATGGCCAAAGCCCTCTGGAAGGGGGAGCTCTTGCCCTCACCCCTAAGCAAACCCCTAATCTGAGATTAAAAACATCAGTGGGAGTCAAGTCAGAGTTCCCCAAAGTGGGTTCCTAAGGAACACCAGGCTCCAGAGTTGCTCCCTGAGGACTTGGGCTCAGCTGGCAAATAAGTTTGGGAAAAACACTCTTTACTTCTTGGAGGTTCCTAGGAGCAAACTGAAAAGCCACAGAGCAGATAACGAGAGATCTGTTGAACTTTCCATGTCTCTCAAACTTATTTGCCCACAAAACCATGTTTTTAAAATAGACCCTTTTAGCATCCCCGAGAAGCAGAGAACCAGAGTTCTGAGAACAAACTTAAGGAAACGCTAACTTGGGGATGATCCTTCCTTCAACAAAGGAGTCTTTGCCTTCCCACAGGAGTCCTCTAGACAGCGACCTGGGAGCCCCACAGCAACAACAACAAAAAGCCAAATGCGCCTATAATGTCTGCAAATATAAAAGAATGCAAGTATGTAGTATATTTACATCATACGTATACCTGCATTAATATATTATAAATATAAACAAATGGGTAAATCACCCTCTGGGTTCCCAACAATCCTACCCCGGATGGTTCTAATCAATTGGACCCAGTAAATAATGAAACCCTTTCCCAAACGTGGACCCTTGGCCTCCATCTGAGGGAAGCAGCAGAGAGGGCATCCGGAGACCCACTTTCTAGCCCTAACTGTTACCAGCTTGTGACAGGAGTAAATCATTTCCCATCCTTAATGGCGAGAGGGGAGAGGATACAATGAAAGCGGGATTCATCGAAGCCTCAGTAAAGGCTGGGCGAGCTGTAAACATGCAAGGGATCGTCCTCTCCCACTTACGAGTCTCTCAGTTTGAAAGTCTGTCTCTTCTCCCTCGGCAGCAAGAAAAGCTTATCATTTCTAAGACATGAAGAACAAACGGAATTCTGCTCCTCTTACACTGAGCTTGCTTTTTAAAGTCAAATTTTGAAAAAAAATCGAGTTAATAAAAGGGGGAATTCAAACAGGAAAAAAGAGAGTGAACACTGCATTGCCATGTTCTAGAAACAGGCATTTCAGAACCCCTCACGCCCTGGTGTTATCCCAACATATATTCCTCATGGAGTGCATATCTGTTCTGCTCAGACACCTACCAGGGACTCTGAAACTTTCTCTACGCAGTTAGCCCAACTCCCTCCATGACAAAATTGCCTCTGGAGTGTGTTTTTAAAGCACATGGGTCCTGTCTGCAAATCGCAGCGGCGCTCTCCTCACTGGAGTGAATCTGGAGGCTGGGGAGGGCGGGCTGTCCGGGGCAGTGTAGGCCCTGCCCCCCGCCCCCACCAAACACTGGCCGTGGGAGGAGCACAGGTCGCACACACCTGGGACACCCGACGGTGCGGGGCGGTGCAGGTGGATGGGAGGGGATGCAAAAGAACCGGGAACACGCCCAGCCCCCAGCAGCCCCCTGAACAGACATCCCGACCAGACTCCTACATACAGGTGGTCCTGACGCTTAAAGGCCTTGCTGCAGATTTTGCACACGTGTCTCCTCTCCTGGCTGTGCGTCAGGCAGTGCTTGCTGAGAGGACTGGCGCTGCTGAACACCTTCCCGCAGAGGTTGCGGTCCAGGAGTGGGTTCTGAGGGGACCTGTGCTGCCGCTTTCCTCTCCTTGTGCTCCCAGACGTGGCCCTGCCTCCTTCGTTAGCCTCTTTGGGCACCTTGAGCACGCCTAGCCCCAGGTCTAGACAGAGGGAGAAAGCACAGGTTATGACATCCGGGGACATCGGAGCCCGGGCCGAAGCACTCTACCACCCTCAGACCAACTTCAGCAGCTGAGTCCAACTCAGGGAGTTGGCCGAGAACCCCAACTTCAGCAGCTTCACTCGCAGAGAAGACCAGGCTTAGCACCAGGTGAGGGGGAGAAGGGACCCTGGTCAAGCCACACCTCCAGGGCGGCACCCAATCTTGAAGCCACACTTGGGGGGTAAGGGAGGGGACAGCAACAGTCTGAGAGCTTCCAGGACAGAGTGACTCGACAGGCAGGACTTCATGACGGTAACATCAACAGCACGCTTGCAAGTGCAATCCAGAAATGCACAATGCAAAATCTTAGAAAAGTTTAAGTCCTTTCTCCCAGCCAATTCCACTCTGGTTTTTTAATTAAGGAAATTAAGGCCGATCTGTACAAATTAACGGAGATCTTGCAGTGAACTGCAAGCGAGTTAACTGCAGCATTGTTTTTCCTGGTGAAATGTGAGAAACCACCTAATAACTGACACGAGGGCAGGTGGGTGACTGCATTCTGGTCTCAATGGTCTATGGCGCAGGCATTTCAGATACAACTGTAGGAGAATATCCATTGACGTGAAAGGATGTTCATGCTGTACCACTAAGTGCCGTGCCACTAACAAGAGGATTGTTGAAAAACGGAATGACCTAGTCTTTAAAAGGGAAAAATAAATTTGAATAGAAACAAACAGAATGGGATTGATTGGTAGCATCATGGATCAACTTAATTTTCCTTTCCCTATATATCTGAATTTTCCATGTTTCTCTACTCCTTGGGTAAATGAGTAGTTTTTTTTTATAATTTCATTTTTGATTTTTTTTCTTTGACCCATGAGTTATTTTAGAAGAGTGTTCTTTAGTTTCCAAATACTTGAAGACTTTTTTCTCTTATTTCTTTTACTTATTTCTTTATTTTTGGCTGCATTGGGTCTTCATTGCTGTGCGTGGGCTTTCTCTAGTTGCGGCGAGTGGGGGCTACTCTTCGTTGCAGTGCGCGGGCTTCTCGTTGCAGTGGCTTCTCTTGTTGCAGAGCATGGGCTCTAGGCGTGCGGGCTTCAGTAGTTGTGGCTTGCGGGCGCTAGAGCGCAGGCTCACTAGTGGCGCATGGGCTTAGTTGCTCCGCGGCATGTGGGATCTTCCCGGACCAGGGCTCGAACCCGTGTCCCCTGCATTGGCAGGCAATTCTTAACCACTGTGCCACCAGGTTTTGATCCATCGCCTGGTCAAGTATCAGTGGGTTTTCCATACCCTTGGCATAATTATTACTCGTGGAATATTTGCTCTCAAACGCATGTATAGATTACACACTCGTGTCCTGGATTGCCATCCCGGAAAGCATTTAAGAAACATCAGGTTCGGGACTTCCTTGGTGGTGCAGTGGTTGGGAGTCTGCCTGCCGATGCAGGGCCCTGGTCTGGGAAGATCCCACATGTCGCAGAGCAACTAGGCCCGTGAGCCACAACTACTGAGCCTGGGCGTCTGGAGCTTGTGCTCCGCAACGAGAGGCCGTGACGGTGAGAGGTCCGCGCACCGCGATGAAGAGTGGCCCCCGCTCGCCGCAACTAAAGAAAGCAATCGCACAGAAACGAAGGCCCAACACAGCAAAACAACAACAACAAGAAAAAGTTAAAGGGCATTAAAAACAAACCAACCAGATATATGTGGGTAGGCATTTTCCATCCCAGTTACAGAATGAGAAAACTGAGACTCAAACAGGGAAAATGACTTGCCCAAGGTGGCAAAGGAAGGAAGAAGAGCCAGGCTGTAGATTCTGGTTCATCTGATGCCAGAGTCCTTTCCCCAACCACAGTGCCCGCACCGCTTCCAACTCAACTTCCTCCTCTGCTCCTCCTCCCTCCCCGTCTTTTCAGATGGACTGAACTGAAACCTGGCCCTTCTGTGAAGCCTCCTGACACCAGCGTTTGCCCTGCTCCCCTAGCCAGTCCCTCCGAAGGCAGCACACAGTTACAGACACAATCACGCCTTTAAGCCATCAATCCTCTGAGGTGTCCCTCTTCCTCATCTCAGTTATTAATAGCATCTACTCAGTTGCTCAAACCCCAGCCTGCCCTGCCAACCTCCATCTGTCCTTTTCCTTACCAGCTCTCCCTGTGATGTGTGACCCGTCAGCATGTCTGAATCTACTTCTAACATGATCCCTAATCCTTGCGCTTCTGGCCTCTTCACTGCTACTCCAGCCCAGGCCACCATCTCCGCTGAGAGCCTTCCAGCTACTCTCCAGGATTCCCGTCTTGCCGCCCACGGCACCCTCACAGCAGCTAGAGCTTTGCACAGCCTCCCCTGGTTCCCGTGGCAGAGTCTGTGCTTTGCCGCACCGTGGCCTGGAAGTGGGTCTCAGCCTCAGCAGCCTCCTCAGTGTGGCTTCCCACCCCCGCGCCATCCACCTGCCAGCGTCTGCCACTCCCTGTCACTCCCTCGGACTTGGCCCCCTGCTGTACTTTCCTCATGTCGCTTTGTGGTGGACACAAGGTCTGACTCCCCAGTGGCTGTTTCTGCTTCCTCTTCTTTTCCTGGCAAATGGGATTCCAGTTTGGATCGGGTGACAAGAAATTTGAGGGAACACACTGGTTCTCCCCAGTCCTGGAACTGGGGAGAACCAGCGGGGAACACAACTTACGCTTTTGCCCTGGAGACAAATCTTGAGGGTCCGGGATAACGGTGGCCACTTCCCTTTCCACTGCCACGGATCAGTTTAGAAAGAGCACGGGCTACAGTTCTGGCCGAGGAGACGTGAGGGGCGTTCTGTTGGGCGCTGCTACAAGCTTTCCTCACTTTTATAAAGGGGAACAAGGAAGGGAGGGAGCTGCTCTCTGCCCTGCACCCTCCGAAGGTTTGGGTGCTCCGCGTACAAGAGGGGATTCTTGCTGCTGCTGCGGCAGCCGACTTGCAGACGCTGGCCACTGCTGGCAGGCCTTGACTTCACCGTGGAGCCACTGGCACCACCACGTGTCCTGAGAGCTTAAACCGACGCCGACTCCTCTGTTATTACGGCCCAAAGCATACGCACTATAGATATCTAAACTCACCTTTTTGCTGCTTTATCACTCCTACCTTCCCGCTCCTAAAATGTAAGCTCTGTGAGGGGAGGGGCCTGTCCCTCCATCACTATGTCCCCATCACGTGGACTGGGCATTGTCTGGCACAGCTACAGCAGGTGCTTGATGAATGCTGGCTGCATTCATGCATGAGGGTCCTCCAGGGCAGGGACTCAGTCACTGTGGCTTCTGGGAGCGGCAGGGGCTCAAAAGCCTTCGCTGGATCAACAGGCAGGGAAGCCAGAAGACAGCTTCTTAAGAAACAAATTTAATACTATATACAAGGGAAAACGTACAGAAACAACAAAGGAGACGCAACAGGGCTGGAGGAGCCCATCCCAACTAGCTGCCCACGCAGAGGGCCGATGCCAGCCCCTAGCTCGCCCTACTCCTCCTACAGTTGGAAGGGCTCCACGGGCCACCTTGCCCTGGCGGTGGGATCCACGTGGTCCTGAAGCCGGTGCCACTTCATGTGGGCATTCCGACCCTTGATCTTGCCAAACACCCTGAGGAGGCACCAGAGGACACAGGGGTCAGAGCAGGGGGAGGCGGGTAGCCCTGAGGGGGGCACCCCAGAGGGCTGAGGGCAGGCGGTGTGGGAGCATCCAGGGAAAGGGCGGTACCTCTCACACTCCCGGCAGGGAAAGAAGCCCTGGCCCTTGCTGCTCCCCGGCAGCTCAGGGGTCCGCTTCGAGCCGGTGTTTGGGCTGGAGTTGGGGATGGACTCCCTCCTGTAACTCTCAGTAGTCCTCGGTAATTCGGGGGTTGGACGGTGGCTGGGTTTCCTCCGAGGGCTACGAGTGACCTGCACAGGGGGCAGAGGTGATGAAAGGGTGCTGACCGCCCCGCCGCCCTTCTAAGGGAGAAGCAGGTGTCCAGAGCATCCAGACGTCGCGGGGTGCACCCCCCCACCGCCAGCCAGCTTGGATGGGCACCGGGCATCCAGATCCGTGCTGAACTCCTGAAGCCCTATCCCGAGACCCTCTACCTTCGCTTCTGTCCTGTCTGCTTCACCCAGCTCTCTCTTGACCCTCTTTTCCGGCACTGGGGCTCGGCCGCAGTCAAACTTGTTCATTTTCTTCTGCATGTAGTAGAACTCGACACACTGGGCTACTGTTTTTGTCTGGACCTAGTGGAGGAAGACAGAAACCGGCTAAGGACAGTGCCTCAGGAGTAGCAGTGAGTATGGCCTTGACGCCCTAAATCCCCTCCCCATGGGGCCAGCCGCCACTTTTTGAAAGCCCTCCTGAAACGTTTCTCCCCTACGGCTTGGTATGCTCCACTGCTACGGGGGACAGAGAATCACAAAGTCCTCCTGGGGATGAAGGAGTTCAGAGAGAAGCCACCAGAGTCAACACCATCTAAGCTCTGCACGCTCTGAGCAACAAGGCTGGCCCAAGAAGGCTTCTCTCCAGGAAAACGCACACACGGTACACACGAGGACGCTCACTGTGACATCATGTGGAGCCACATGTCTACCGACTGGGACTAATTAAACCAGAGTGTCCTTACGTGGTGGATACCTCATAGCCTTATGTGACAGCTAGGCAGAGCCCTCCAAAAAACTGAAGAGGAAGGAATACTTCCCAACTCAGTCCGTAAGTTCAACATTTCTCTGATACCAAAGCCAGACAAAGATATTACAAGGAAAGAAGCCTACAGACCAATGTCCCTCATGAACATAGATGAAAATTTTTAAACAAAACTTTAACGAACAGAATCCAACAATATATATGTGTATATATATATATACGTGTATCTATATATATATATATATATGTATATATGTATATATGTATATATGTATATATGTATATATGTATATATATATATATAAAGGACAATATACCATGACTAAGTGGAGCTCATCCCAGAAACGTGAGGTTGGTTTAACAATCGAAAATCAATGTAATTCATCATATTAAACTTAAAAAAGAGAAATCATATGAGCATCTTGATAGGTGCAGAAAAAGCATTTGATACAATCCAATGTCCATTCCTGATGGAAACTCTCAGCACAATAGGAATAGAAGGAACTTCTCTTCAACCTGATAAATGATACCTACAAAATCCCTACAGCTAACGGTGGAGTGGTTTCCCCTCAAATATCATGAACAACACAAGGATTTCCACTCTCACCACTTCTACTCAATACTGTACTGGTGGTTCTAGAGTGCAAAAAGGCAAGAAAAAAAGTAAAGGCATCCAGGTTGGAAAGGAAGAAAGAAAAGTGTCTTTACTTGCAGATGATGTGACTGTCTATGTAGAAAATTCAGTGGAATCCACAAAAAAGTTACCAAAACTAGTAAGTTAGTTTGGCAACATTTCAGAACACAAGATCCATATAAAAATCAATTTTATTTCTATACATACTAGCAACAAACCATTGGAAACTGAAATAAAAAAGAACTCTATAACATCATAAAAAACACAAGTACTGGGCTTCCCTGGTGGCGCAGTGGTTGAGAGTCCGCCTGCTGATGCAAGGGACACGAGTTTGTGCAATGGTCCTGGGAGGGATCCCACGTGCCATGGAGCGGTGGGGCCCGTGAGCCATGGCCGCTGGGACTGCGCGTCCGGAGCCTGTGCTCCGCGGCGGAGAGGCCACAATGGTGAGAGGCCCGCATACCGCAAAAAAAAAAAAAAAAAAAAAAAAAAAAAAAAAAACAGAAAAAAACCAAGCGCTTAGGAATAAATCTGACAGAAAGTATGCAACAACTGTACACTAAAAACTTCAAAACATTGCTGAAAAATTAAAGATTGAAATAGAGAGATACACCCTGTTCACGAGTCAGAAGACTCAATATTGTTAAGGTAACAACTCTCCCCAGTTGACGTAACGAGTCAAAAACAGTACCAATCAAGTTCCTAGCAGAAATTTTTATTTTGAAATTGTCAAGTTATTTCTAAAATTCATAGGGAATTAAAAAGGATGTAGAATACAAAAAATAACTTTGAAAAAGAATAACAAAGTTGAAGGACTAACATTTTCTAATTTCAAGACTTAGAATAAAGCTACAGTAATAAAGACAGTATGGGAATAGCTTAATAAAAGACAAACAGATCAATGGAACAGAATACAGGGTCCAGAAGTAGATGCATATATATATGGCCAACTGATATTTAACAAAGGTACAAAAGCAACTGAGTGGAGAAAGTATGGTCTTTCCAACAAAAGGTATTGGAATAAATATCCATATGCAAAAATGAACTCACCTCGCACCCCATACAAAAATAAACTTAAAATGGATCATAAATCTAGAAATAAAACCTAAAACTATAAAACCTCCAGAAGAAAACATAGGGGAAAATCTTTGTGACTTTGGGTTAGGCAAAGATTTCTTAGATACAACACGAAAAGCACAGTCTATAAAAGAGAAACTAGTAAGTTAGGCTTAAGCAAAATTTACAACTTTTCTTCAAAAGACACTGTTAGAAGACTGACAAATGGCATATTGGGAGAAAATATTTCCAAAGCATATATCTGGATAAAGGACTGGTGTTCAGAACAAAATAAGAACTCCTACAGCTCAATAAAAACACAGACACTCCAATAAAAACAGAGGCAAAAGATATGAACAGACAGCTCACCAGAGAAGGTGCACAGAGAGCAAAAAAACACAAAGATGCTCAGCATCATTAGTCATTAGGAAAATGGAGTCAGATGCTACTGTACACTCATTAGAATGGCTAAAATTAAAGAGACTTAGCATACCAAGTGTCGACGAGGGTGTGGAGCAACTGGACCTTTCATAACCTGCTGGTGGGAATGGGAAGTGGTAGAGCCACTTTGGAAAACAGTTTGGCAGTTTCTTAAAAAGTTAAACATACATCTACTATAAGTTACCCTCATTCCCCTCCTAGGTATTTATAATCCCAACCCCGTGTCCGCAAAAAAAAAAAAAAAAAAAAAAAAACCCAGTACATGTCCGTACAAAGACTTGTATGTAAATGTGCAGAGCAGCTTTATCTGTAGTCATCAGTAACTGGAAACCACCAACAGGTGGATGATTAAATGAACGGTGGTCCGTCCACACAGTGGTATACTCCTCAACAGTAAAGGGATGAACTATGGGTACACACGACAACATGGATGAATCTCAAAATCATTAGGTTGAGTGTAAGAAGCCAGACAAAGCAGATCACGTGCTGTATGATTATTCCATTTATATAAACCTCTAGAAAATGCAAACTAATTTAGAGTGACAGAAAGTAGACAAGAGTTGACTAGGGACCCGGGTGGCAGGAAGGAAGGGTTGCAAAGGGGCAGGAGGGAACTTTTGGGGGTGAAGGATACTCTCATTATCTCGATCATCGTGGTGGTCTTACAAGTGTATAACTATGTCAAAAACATTAAATCTCACACTTCGATTATGTGCAATTTTGCGTACATCAAGTTAAAAAAAAGAGCAAACTAATCAGCAGGATATTAAGTATATGATGTCATCCTTTTTTGAGAAAGTGCATATAGGTGTGTAAAATCCGTATGGGCAATAAATACCTGTCAGGTTATCAAATCAGAAGTAGGATTGTGGGGAGGGGTCTGGAGGGCTTTATTTTGAACATGGGATTCATTTCTCTACCGTTTCAGGTTGTTCCAAGCAATGGCATTGTAGTTGTCAACTGTTCACAGCATGAGCAGAGTATCGCCCCTGAAAGGCCCTGCAGTTCTAGCGCCTCGGCCGTGTGAAGGAGCCTTGTCTACACCAGCCTGCCATGTTCGCCTTACCATCTTGTGTATCAAGTAGAAGTCCTTCTTGTAGGCACGGAACGCCTTCTTAAAGAGCCTCTTCTCCATGGAGGTCCAGATGTCCGAACCTATTGGAGAAACAGCCAAGAGGAGGAAGGATGTTTCTCCTTCTGGGACCACAGCCACGGCTGAAGTGCAGACTCCCCTCCTTTTTCAGGCCACCGAGCGCCACTTATATGCCAAGATTTCTGCTAAGCCCCTTACTTGCTTTATCTCACACAATCCTCACAAAAACCTTAGCAGGTAGGGGCGATTACCATCCCCACTTGACAGGTGCAGCAACTTGAGGCTTCCTCTGGTTAAGAGACTTGCCAAGGGCAGGCGTGGGCCCCTGGTTGCCTGACTCCAAGGCTGGAGTGCTCAACTGGGAAACCTGAGCCCACCCCAACCTGGCACTCCCCTTCTGGCCAGGAAGAGCCCACGAGGGAACCAGTGGAAAGGGGAAGGTTGGATCCAACTAGAGAACAGCACCCACTGAGTCCCCCAGAGAGGACGGGCCCTTCTGGGAGGGCAGGTGCAGGCCCCAAGAGAACTCCGGGAGGCACGTGCAGAGCTTGCCATGGAAAGTGACTGGCTCACAGGGGCCTCAGCCAGGCCAAAACCACGCGGGCAGCCACGCTCGTTACCTGTGTAGTGATAGTTGGCGAGAGGGTGAGTCCGTGGCTTCTGGGGTCCTCTCAGTAACAGGGTCTCCAGGGCAACCTGGAACGACAGGAGTGGTGGGCAACTCTCTGAGGGAGGGAAGGTGAGGTAGAGGCCCACCTTCATTCTTTCATCCAATCAGAAAATATGTGCAGCCCTCCCTAAAGCCACCCCTACCCCAGGGCGACTCAAAGTGTGGTCGGTCTGTGGACTGGCCACCAGCTGTGAACCACTTGGGACACATTGCCTACAGCACTAAGCGGACTGTTGAGTGCAGCTGACGTTACCTTTTTCATAGCAAGATTTACTTGATGACGAAACAGTGTGTGGACTTATTCTGGCACAAGCTCCTTATTTCTTCAGGGAGCAGCATTTGGAGTGGCACTGCCCCCGCCCTACCCCATGTTATGGTCCTCATAGCACTAATCATTATCTATCACTTGTAAAAAATGTATTTCATGTGTTCACTCTCCTAAAATGTAAGCCCTGCAAAGAGAGGGCATTTGTCTTGCTCAACAGCGTAACCCCGGTCAGGACTCGCTATGCAGTTTGCAGGACCCAGCGCAAAATGGAAACACGGGGCCCTGTGCTCAGAAACTATTAAGAATTTCAAGATGGTGGCAGCAGAGCATTAAACCAAGAATGGGCCCCTGAGCTGGCCCCAGCCTGATACCGTGACATCACCAGGTATCAGGAGGACCCAGTAAATGTGTGCTGATTACTCTGCTGAGCACCCACCACGTGCCAGCCACTGCCTCTCAGCTTGAGAAAAAGCACCATGTAGCCCTGACTCTTGGGTCTCCAACTCGGGTGACGTGACTTCCTCTCCCACTACACACAGTTGGACTTCTTCATTTTCTAAACTTCAGGATTGTGAGGAGGGTCCTTGGAGGAGGCAGAGGCATTTCTGTTGCATCAGAGGTTTGCATACACCATTTTTAATCCAAAAGTTAATGTTCAGTAAATAAACCAGATGAATGCAGGCCCTGAGTTGGTTCTGCTAGGCACCGCCTCCCCAGTGCCGCGCTGAGATGAGGTAACGCTGGAGGAACCCTGGTGCTCTGCTGTCACCCCAGAGAAATAACTGATTGAGCCCGTATGTGTGCATTTCCCCTACGTTCAAAAGGACACCACCAGTCCCAAAGCGACCAGGGAGAAGGGTGGGTGGCCAGCCTTTGGTTCTCGTGAGCTGCAAAGCCCCAAGTAGAAGGCACGTGTCTTGCGCCTAGAGCCCCTGGCCCTAAGAGACCAGGGAGCTTCCCACAGCTCCTCTGAGCCCCCGCCTCGCCTGCACCGCACCTGGATGTTGCCCTGGGCTTCATGCAGGCAGTGCAGAGCGAGCTCCAGGTTGGTGCCCCCGCCCGGCATCACGCTGGAGCAGGCCACGTTGCAGAGCTCGGTCACTGTTTCCAGCAGGCAGCCCGGCAGCGAGAAGGAGAGGAGACACAGAGGGTCAGCAAGTGCCAGAGAGGAAACCTCCCCAACAGCACAGATGGGGTGGGGGGCTCCTGTCACCATCTCCCTCACCTCTCTGTTACAAGCAGGCTGAGGGAAGGGAGCGACAAGGAGGATGGGCAGAAACCCTGCTCCTGGCACCTGCTCTGGATGGCCTGGCCAGCTACTGGGTGAGAGGAGAGGTGGGGCAAGGGACTGCAGCACAGCAAAGCAGTCCTGCGCTGAAGGCCAGCTCTGCCCACCCCACCCCCGCCTGGGGATCACTGCTTCTTGGTCAAGGTGAGAACTGGGAGGAGAAACCCCTTGGACATGGAGGAGGGCTCTCGGGAACCTGGCCCCAAAGTCTCAGTCACCCCTATCCTGCGTCTTCGGGTTGGTCATCACATCTCCCCATGGCTTCCAGACCAGAGTAGCTACATGCTCGTCACTTCCAGCCAGTGATCTGTCCTGGAGCTCTGGGATCTCAGCCTGAAACTGGCTCCCTATGTTGATGTGTCTGAAATGAGGCCACACACACGGACATAAAAGGCATAGGTGTGTGACCAAGATGGGAAATACAAGAGAGATGTGTGGTGAGCCCTGCTCAGCAGGGCTGTGGAACCCACCTTTTGGCCATCTCTCAGACACAGGGAGTGCTCATCAGCCCAGCAGACACGCCACTGGTATTCCAGAGACCTCTTGAGGGATACTTCCTTCCTTCCTCCAATTTGCTTTTTCGCCAGATTTCTGGCTTCAGGCGTTTGGGGTCTAGGACAGGGGAGGTATGTGCTGATACCTGGCATTCTTCTGTATCCAAGGGAACATCCAAGCTACAAAACAGTATCTCACTGCGCCATCACCAATTCTATCTAGAACCCCAGGGTGCTGGGCATTCTGTCTGCAGACATCCAACTATGGTATGTCTGGACAGAAGGAATATTGGGGAAACACCTGGAAAAATCCACCACTTCTCTCCTAGAGAGGTTCTGGGTCTAGACCTGACTTTCCCGTGATGAAGGCTCCCTTGGGAAAAACCGACACTGGAATGCAAGGAGGGTAAAAGCATCCCCACGTTGCAAGGACCCTCAGGTTCTAAGTCTGTTCCAACTCACGGTTCAGTGCTGATCTTGCTGTTGTCCTTCACCACACTGATGCCAAAAGAGCCGTCCATGTGATCTGGAAAACACCCAAAGAAGAGCCTCAAGGAGACTGGCTACAACTGACCCATGAGGCCCTTTTTGCCTGCCTTTCCAGAGCAGCTAAGAGCAGGCTCTTCAAGATTGCATGGTATACACACACTACTGTATATAAAATAGATCATCAAAAAGGACCTACTGTATAGCACAGGGAACTATACTCAATACTCTGTAATAACCTATATGGGAAAAGAATCTAAAAAACAATAGATATGTGATTATGTATAACAAAATCACTTTGCTGTATACCTGAAACTAACACATTGTAAATCAACTCTAATCCAATATAAAATTGAAAATTGGAAAAAAAAGATTGCATGGTATGGAGTTTCCTCAAAAATTAAAAGTAGGACTACCATATCATGCAGCAAACCCACTTCTGGGTATTCATCCAAAAGAACTGCAGTCAAGACCTCAAAAAGATATCTGAACTCCCATGTTCACTCCAGCACCATTCATAATAGCCAAGATGTGGAAACAACCTAAATGTCCACTGACAGATGAGCACATAAAGGTAATGTGACATCAACATACAATGAAATACCATTTAGCCTTAAAAAGAAATTCTGCAATACGCAACAACATGGATGACCATTGAGGACATTATACTAAGTGACATAAGCCAGTCACAGAAAGAGAAATACTGCATGACTCCACTTATATAACGTATCTAAAGTAGTTGAATTCATATTGATAGAATCAAAGAGTGGAATAGGGGTTACCAGGGGTTGGGGCAGTGGGAAATGGGAGGTTACTAATCAATGGGCATAAAGTTTCAATTAATCAAGCTCTAGAAATCTGCTGTATAACATTGTACCTATAGTCAACAATACTGTATTGCACACTTAAATCTTTGTTAAAAGGGCAGATCACAGATTAACTGTTCACATCACAATAAAATAAAATAAAAAGATTGCATGGAAGTGGGATAAGACTTCTGAAAATGTAGAGTAAGGAACTCGGCAAAACAACAGATTTACTGACAAAAATCATTGAAAAAGAAAAAAAAAAGAACAGTAAGCTAAAGTCTCTGCACGTTGTCCCAAAGGCATACAGCATTTTAAGAAATACTCATTCAAGAAAACCCACTAAATCTCGGGAAGAACAGTGAGAGTCTGTGGCACTGGAGCCATGGCCCACCCCCTTACCCACCTAGCCCCCAGCTCTTTGTAACGGAAGCTCTACCCAGGTAGGTGCAGCCAAGGAGATGGGGGCTGCTTCTTCCCCTGGCTCCCATGCTTAAAGAATTAAAGCAAGATAAAATAAAAATTTGTCATCAAAGAGAAAATGCCATCAAGAGATGGAAATTAGTTTTTAAAAAGATACAAATGTGGACTTCCCTGGCGGTCCAGTGGTTAAGACTCCACGCTTCCACTGCAGGGGGCATGGGTGTGATCCCTAGTAGAGGAAGTAAGATCCTGCATGCTGTGCGATGCAGCCAAAAAAAAGAAGAACCAAATGGAAATAGTTCAGGGGTTAAAAAAGTACAATAACCAAAATACGGCTCAACAGTACATCTGAGCTGGCAGAAGAAACGATCAGCAAACCTGAAGATAGAACAATGGAGACTATGAAATCTGAAGAACAGAGAGAAATAAATATAGGAAAGTGAAGAGAGCCTCAGAGAAATGTGAGATGTCATTACATGCAACAATATATATGTATTGGGAGTACCAGAAAGAGGGGAGAAAGGGACAGAATATTTAAAGTATTAATGGCTGAAAATTTCCCAACGTTGATGAAAAACAATATGTATATCCAGCAAACTCTACAAACTCCAAGAAAGATTAAACACAAAGAGCTCTACATCCAGACATAACATAGGCAAAATGTGGAAAGCAAAAATAAAGATAAGATCTTGAAAGCAAAAAGGGAAAAACAATTTGTTACATACAAGGGCACTACAGTAAAATTAACAGCTAACTTTTTAAGAGAAACGATGTAGGTTACAAGGCAATGGGATAATATATTCAAATTACTGAAAGTAAAAAAGTGTTAACCAAGTATCTTATATTCAGCAAATTATCTTGCAAAAATGAAGGTAAAATAAAGACACTCCCAGATAAATAAAAACTGAGGATACCTGTTGCTGGCAGACCTGCCTTACAAGAAATATTAAAGGTGAAATATTATTCAGCCCGCAAAAAGGAACAAAGTACTGATACATACTGCAACTTGGATGAAACCTAAAAACATCATGCTAACTAAAAGAAGGCATTCATAAAGGACCACATACTGTATGATTCCACTCATATGAAATATGCAGAATAGCCACATCGATAGAGACAAAGTAGATTAGTCGTTACCCACGGCTGGGGATGGGGAGGATGGAAAGGAGGGACTGCTAATAAGTACAGGGCTTCTTTTGGGGATGATGAAAATTTCTGAAAACTGATGGTAGTGATGGTTGCACAGCTCTGTGAATATACTAAAAACCATTGAATTCTATACTTTAAAGGGATGAATTGTATGGTATGTGAATTATATATCCCTAATAAAAATAAATAGTAAAGAAAGTCCTTCAGATTGAAAGCAAATGACATCAGATGGTAACTTGAATCCAAACCAAAAAAAAAAAAAAAAAAAGGGAAGCGCTAGTAAATATGGGTAACTATAAAAATCACTAGGATTACATATTTCTTTTCTTTTTTTAATGGCCTTAAAAATAACTGCATAAAACAATATGTATTGTGGGCCTGTAACATATAGAAATATAATATATGTGACAGTAACTGCACAAGGAGCACAGCTGCATTGGAGTAAAGGAATATCACCTCAGACAGTAACTCAAATCCACAAGAATAAATGAAGAGATCAGAAATGGTAAATAAGAAGGTTAATATAACAACCTCTATAAATCATGCTTGCTTTCCTTTATCCGCTCAGTGTTTTTACACAAAATAAAATTATATAAAGCAATAAACATGACCAGTACGGTATTACTGGGTCTCTCACATATAATAGCAAAAGAGTTAGAAGGAATAGAGCTAGATAGGAGCAGTGTTTCTATATTTCACTGTTAATGAGTTATTACACATCCTAACAGATTCTGATAAGACATATATTTTAAGTCCTAGAGCAACCACTAAGAAATGACTAAGAAACAGTGAAAAATTAACGGAATTAAAATGTCACACTAGAAAATACTCACTTAATACAAAAGAAAGCAGGAAAGGAGGAACAGAGGGAGAAAAAGACATGTAACGTATAGAAAATAAAAAGCAAAATGGCAGATGTAAATCCAACCATATCAATATAACATTAAACAAGAATGGATTAAACAAACCAATCAAAAGGCAGAGTTTGTAAGACTGGATAAAAAACACATGATCCACCTAATGGTGTCTAGAGGTAACATGCTTTATTTTCAAAGACACAAATAGGCTGAAAGTAAAAGAAGAGAAAAATATATACCAAGCAAACAACAACCAAAAAAGAGAATGGAATGGCTATACTAATGTCAGGCACATTAGACTTTAAAACCAAAAATATTACTAGAGATAATGATAAAATTATTGTAATAATGACAAATGATGTCACAATCACATCCTAATGATAAAAGGTCAAGCCGTGAGGAAGATGTGACAATTACAAACATATACACACCTACAAACAGACCCCCAAAATACACCAAGCAACAAACGACAGAACTGAAGGATGAACTCAACCATTAAAAAATAATAGTTGGAGATTTCAATACTTTCAACAGTGGATAGGGCAACTAGGCAGAAGATCAACAAGGAAATTGAAACTAACTAGACAAAACAGACAAAATACAGCATTCCACCAAACATCAGTAGAATACATTCTTCTCAAATTCACATGGAACATTCTTCAAGACAGACCGGATTCTAGCCCATATAACATGCCTCAATAAATTTTAAATTTTAAAATAAATTTAAGGGAATTCCCTGGCGGTCCAGTCATTAGGACTCCACGCTTCCGCTGCAGGGGGCATGGGTTCGACCCCTGGTGGGAGATCTAAGATCCTGCAAACCGCACAGCACAGCCAAAATAAATAAATAAATTAATTAAATTGAAAAACAAAGTATGTACTCTGACCAAAATAGAATTAGATTACAAATCAATAAAAGGCAGCAATTTGGAAAATTCACAAATATGTGAAAATTAAGCAACACACTCTTTAATAGTCAGTGTATTAAACAAGAAGTGGAATGATAAATTAGAAAATACTTTAGCTGAATGAATATAAAAACACAACATACTAAAACTTACAAAATGTAGCTAAAGCAATGTTCAGAAGGAAATCTATAGCTGTAAAATGTCTGTATTAAAAAAGAAGAAACATCTCAAATCATTTATGGTCAACTGACTTTCCACAAAGGTAGCAAGACAGGGCTTCCCTGGTGGCGCAGTGGTTGAGAGTCTGCCTGCCGATGCAGGGGACATGGGTTTGTGCCCCGGTCTGGGAAGATCCCACATGCCGCGGAGCGGCTGGGCCCGTGAGCCATGGCCACTGAGCCTGCGCGTCCGGAGCCTGTGCTCCGCAACGGGAGAGGCCACAACAGTGAGAGGCCCACATACAGCAGAACAAAACAAAACAAAACATGGTACAAGGACAATTCAATGAAAAAAGAAGAGTATTTTCTAGAGCTAGAAGAACTGATACATATATGCAAAAGAGTGAATTTGGACTCCAACCTCATACAGTATATAAAAGTTAACTAAAGATTGATCGCAGGCCTAAGAATAAGTTGGACTTCATCAAAATTAAAAACTTGTGTACTGCAAACCATATCACAAATAAAATGAAAAGACAACCCACAAAACGGGAGAGAATTTGCAAATCATATATCTGACAAGGGGCTTGCACGCAGACTATATAAGGAACTGAGACAACTCAATAATAAAAGGATAAGAATACAATTTAAAAAATGGGCAAAGGATCCGAATAGACATTTCTCCCGAGAACATATACAAATGGATAATAAGCACATGGAAAGATGCTCAACATCATTAGCCATCAGGGAAATGTAAATCAAAACCACAATGAGGGGGCTTCCCTGGTGGCGCAGTGGTTGAGAGTCCGCCTGCCGATGCAGGGGACGCAGGTTCGTGCCCTTCTCCGGGAGGATCCCGCGTGCCGCGGAGCGGCTGGGCCCGTGAGCCATGGCTGCTGAGCCTGAGTATCCGGAGCCTGTGCTCCACAACGGGTGAGGCCACAAACAGTGAGAGGCCCACGTACCGCAAAACAAACAAACAAACAAACACCTCACAATGAGCTACCACTTTACACCCACTAGGATGGGTGTAATAAAAAAGACAGCTAAGAAGTGTGAGCAAGGATGTGGAGAAACTGGAACTTTCATACAATGCTGGTGGAAATTTAATATGACCCAGCCATTTTGGAAAGCAGTCTGGCAGTTCCTTAAATGGTTAGACATAGTTACCCTTTGACCCAGCAATTCCACTCTGAGTTATATACCCAAGAGAAATGAGGACTTATGTCCAACAAAAACTTACACAAAAATGTACTTAACAGCACTGTTTGCAATAGCCAAAGGACACAAACAACCCAAATGCTCGTCAACTAATGAATGGATAAATAAAATGTTGTCTATCCAGAGAATTCAATATCATTCATCCATAAAAAGAAATGAAGCACTGATGCATACTACAACATGAACCTTGACAACATTATTCTAAGTGAACAAACTAGACACAGAATGTCCCGTAATTTATGATTCCAATTACATGAAATGTCCAGAATAGGGAGACCCATAGAAAAAGTAGGTTGGTAGACTGGTCGTTTCCCAGGGCTGAGGAGTTGGGGACTACAGGGCCTGTGTGTCACTGCTCGTGGATATAATCTTCTGGGGTGATGAAAATGCTCTAGAATTAGATTGTGGGATGGGTGTACAATCCTAAGAATACACTAAAAAATCACTGTACACTTTAAATGGGTGATTCATATGGCATGTGAATTATACCTCAATAAAGCTGTTTAAACAATTACTCGAAAGGGCAGGCAGAAGGGTGGTTAGGCTAAATGGCGTCTATTTTCTTTCTGGCTACAAAGTTATAAGCACCTAGAAGGCTGCTGGTCCCAGATGGTCCTGGGATACTTCTGAACAGCAACGGGACCCCCAGAGCAGACCCAGGCGTAGGCCAGAGAGAGTGCCTGGACCAAATTCTACAGGGGGCGGGGGTCTGGCCCCACGCAGGCCTATCATGGGGTGATCAAGCTCACTCACCAAGCATGGCGCTGATGAGCCTGTCGGGACGGGCCCGGGCAGATGTGGAACAGAGAGTGTTGAAATACAGCCCAGAGCCCTCCCGGATGGGGCTGAGCATCAGGGGCGGCGTGTAGGCAGGGCACTGGGACAGTCCCTTCAGGAGACGGTCCACCAGGCACACGGGCGAGCACAGGCAGCTCTGGCGGCATCCTCCCGGGCCCGGCTCCCCAGACATGGAGGGTGGAGCAGGGATGAGCAGTGCCTTGGGCCGGAGGAGCTTCTTCCGCTTCCTGTGTTGGCTACACTCCTTGCTGTCTCTCTCTTCCCTGTTCTTCTCCTGACCCTGGAGAAGAAGAGACTTCAGAACCACGGGGGTCACCTGAGGCCACTGGCCCCAAAGCTCAGACCTCAAGATGGCCTGAGAGTGGGAAAGGGTACTGACCAGCCAAATGCACACCCAGCATGGCCATGCCCAGAGTCCTCAGCGCAGGAAGCCGGGAAGGGCCACCACGCCTGAGCCAGACTCCAGACCCTAAGCCAGGCGACATTTGACACTGGGGCCTTCTCAGGCACCCACACCCCACAAGGAGGGCCCTCACTCAGACCATTTTGGAAACTCATGTCCGTTGTTAAACTGACTGGCACTTAAAGTGTGGGGGCCAGACAGATGCAACAGCATGACAAAAGGAAAACCTGTTGCCCTCAAAATGACAGCAGCTCCTGGGAGACAAACAGTGGGCTCCATGCACCCCGTACCCGAGTCCAGCATGGACTTCTCCAGGTCGGGTCTTCCAGCACAGGCTGAAGAGACAACGGCTTGACCTTGCTACACTCTCTCTTACCTCCACACAATCTCCCCTCCTCTCTGCCCATCTTGCCCCTCCTCATCCTCCAGCTCTCAGCTGCAACGCCCCCATCCTCAGGCAGGGTCTCTGGTGCCCTCGGGGCTCCCACGGCTCACTCTCCCAGCCCGGCCCGTTCTGGGTCGTCAGTGTCCGGGGATGGGTCTATCTACTCCGCTGGGCTGGGAGCCCCAGGGGACGGGGGCAGGCCTGTTGTGGTCGCTGCAGTGTCCCCAACCCTGCCCAGCACAGGGCCAGACACAAAGGAAGTTCACTGGAGGTTGAAGGGATGAATCAACATGCAAATCAAGCTCTTCTGGAGTCAGGATTTGGGGGCTTTTCTCCCAGCTCCCACTGGCAGCTGGAAAGCAGCTGGAAGGAAGTGCACCCACCTTGCTCCCCGGGGGATGGTTCGCTGGAGCCACTGGCACTGAAACAGGGACCACCAAAGGGGCGGCGGTCATGTTGTCCAAGGACTTCCTGCCTCCCAGGGAACTCTGCCTGTCCCCCTCCGGCCTCAGCACCTGTCTTGGTGGCTTGCAAATCTCCATGCCACACACCTACACACAGAGAAGAGCCAGCCCTTTAAGAGACACAGTACGTAGGGAGCAAGGGGCCCCTCCAGAGCAGCACAGCCCTGACTCCCGGCCCCCAGCCAGGCTCCCCGCAGGAGGACGGCTCCATCCTGAGATGAATGGCAGCTTCGAGCCCCTTCACCTGCGGCTCCTGCTTCCCTCGAGGTGACGGCCACTGGTCGCTGTGAAAACACATGTGGCTGCTCAGCCCTCTCTCTGTATAAAACATCCGGCTGCAATTCTTGCAGACGTAAGTGCTCCTTGGCTCTGCCCAGTCTCTGGGACCACCATTGTGCTGGTTACTGTGGGGAAGAAAGGGAGAATGGGACTCTGTCCCCAAACACTGATCCTCTGACAGCTTTGGACGAACCCTAAAGAAATGGACATGATGCCCCCGATTCTCCGTGGCCTGGTGCTCACCCCTTCAGGAGTGAAGCATCCAGAGCTCACTCACCCAGGGCCAGCACATCAAAGCCACCAGAGGATTCCCGAGGGGCTTCGGAACTTACAGGCCACACGCCATGTTCTCCTCCTTCATCGGGTGGGGGAGCCGGTAGATATTTCCACCCTGAAGACGAAAATACATCTGAGCCAACATATCAGAAATGAGATGCAAGAGTGAAAACTATAAGACTTGGAAGAAAACACAGGTATAATTCTTGGTGACCCCGGAGTAAGCAGTGGTTTCTTGGATGACTCCAAAACCAAACAAAAGACAGACATATTGGACTTCATCAAAACTTACAACTTCTGACGGATACACCAGAAATACAGCTACATGTGGAACAACTCCTACAGAACACCTACTGAACGCTGGCAGAAGACCCCAGACCTCCCAAAAGGCAAGAAACTCCCCACATACCTGGGTAGGGCAAAGCGGAGAGATTCCCGCACAGAGGATTGGTGCCGAGCGGCACTCACCAGCCCGAGAGGCTTGTCTGCTCGCCCGCCGGAGCGGGCGGCGCTGGAAGCTGACGCTCGGGCTTCGGTCAGAGCGCAGGGAGAGGACTGGGGCTGGCGGCGAGAACTCAGCCTGAAGGGGGCTAATGTGCCACAGCTAGCCGGGAGGGAGTCCAGGAAAACTCTGGAGCTGCCGAAGAGGCAAGAGACTTTTTCTTCCCTCTTGGTTTCCTGGTGCGCGAGGAGAGGGGATTAAGAGCTCTGCTTAAAGGAGCTCCACAGACGGCTGAAAGCGCGGAGCCCAGTGACGGGCGTGGGACGCTGGGGCTGCTGCTGCCACCGGCAAGAGGCCTGTGTGCGAGCTCAGGCCACTGTCCACACCGCCCTTCCGGGAGCCTGTGCAGCCCACCACTACCGGGGTCCCGGGATCCAGGGGTGGCTTCCCTGGGAGAACGCACGGCGGGCCTCGGGCTGGTGCAACGTCACGCCGGCCTCTGCCGCTGCAGGCTCGCCCCGCACTCCGTGCCACTCCCTCCCGCCCGGCCTGAGTGAGCCAGAGTCCCCGAAGAGGCTGCTCCTTTAACCCTGTCCTGTCTGAGCGAAGAACAGACGCCCTCCGGTCACCTACACGCAGAGGCGGGGCCAAATCCAAAGCTGAGACCCAGGAGCTGTGAGAACAAAGAAGAGAAAGGGAAACCTCTCCCAGCAGCCTCAGAAGCAGCGGATTAAAGCTCCACAATCAACTTGATGTACCCTGCATCTGTGGAATACATGAATAGACAACAAATCATCCCAAATTGAGGAGCCAGCAGTCAGTGCTGTGCCTCTGAGGTGGGAGAGCCAACTTCAGGACACTGGTCCACAAGAGACCTCCCAGCTCCACATAATATCAAACGGCGAAAATCTTCCAGAGATCTCCATCTCAACACCAGCACCCAGCTTCACTCAACGACCAGCAAGCTACAGTGCTGGACACCCTATGCCAAACAACTAGCAAGACAGGAACACAACGCCACCCATTACCAGAGAGGTGGCCTACAATCATAATAAGTCCGCAGACACCCCAAAACACACCACCAGACGTGGACCTGCCCACCAGAAAGACAAGATCCAGCCTCATCCACCAGAACACAGGCACTAGTCCCCTCCACCAGGAAGCCTACACAACCCACTAAACCAACCTTAGCCACTGGGGACAGACACCAAAACAACGGGAACTACGAACCTGCAGCCTGCAAAAGGAGACCCCAAACACAGTAACATAAGCAAAATGAGAAGACAGAAAAACACACAGCAGGAGAAGGAGCAACATAAAAACCCACCAGACCTAACAAATGAAGAGGTAATAGGCAGTCTACCTGAAAAAGAATTCAGAATAATGATGGTAAAGATGATCCAAGATTCTATTTCCAAGATCCAAAATCTTGGAAATAGAATAGACAAAATGCAAGAAACAGTTAACAAGGACCTAGAAGAACTAAAGATGAATCAAGCATCGATTAAAAACACAATAAATGAAATAAAAAATACTCTAGATGGGATCAATAGCAGAATAACTGAGGCAGAAGAACGGATAAGTGAGGTGGAAGATAAAATAGTGGAAATAACTGCTGCAGAGCAAAATAAAGAAAAAAGAATGAAAAGAACAGAGGACAGTCTCAGAGACCTCTGGGACAACATTAAACGCACCAACGTTCGAATTATAGGGGTTCCAGAAGAAGAAGAGAAAAAGAAAGGGACTGAGAAAATATTTGAAGAGATTATAGTTGAAAACTTCCCTAATATGGGAAAGGAAATAGTTAATCGAGTCCAGGAGGCACAGAGAGTCCCATACAGAATAAATCCAAGGAGAAATACGCCAAGACACATATTAATCAAACTGTCAAAAATTAAACACAGGGCTTCCCTGTTGGCGCACTGGTTGAGAGTCCGCCTGCCGATGCAGGGGACATGGGTTCGTGCCCTGGTCTAGGAAGATCACACATGCCGCGGAGGGGCTGGGCCCGTGAGCCATGGCCGCTGGACCTGCGCGTCTGGAGCCTGTGCTCCACAATGGGAGAGGCCACAGCAGCGAGAAGCCCGCGTACAGCAAAAAAAAAATAATAATAATAATAAAAAAAATAAAAAAAATAAAAAATTAAACACAAAGAAATCATATTAAAAGCAGCAAGGCAAAAACAACAAATAACACAAAAGGGAATCCCCATCAGGATAACAGCTCATCTCTCAGCAGAAACTCTACAAGCCAGAAGGGAGTGGCAGGACATAATTAAAGTGATGAAGGAGAAAAACCTGCAACCAAGATTACCCTACCCAGCAAGGATCTCATTCCGATTTGATGGAGAAATTAAAACGTTTACAGACAAGCAAAAGCTGAGAGAGTTCAGCACCACCAAACCAGCTTTACAACAAATGCTAAAGGAACTTCTCTAGGCAAGAAACACAACAGAAGGGAAAGACCTACAATAACGAACCCAAAACAATTAAGAAAATGGGAATAGGAACATACATATCGATAATTACCTTAAATGTAAATGGACTAAATGCTCCCACCAAAAGACACAGATTGGCTGAATGGATACAAAAACAAGACCCATATATATGCTGCCTACAAGAGACCCACTTCAGACCTAGAGACACATACAGACTGAAAGTAAGGGGATGGAAAAAGATATTCCATGCAAATGGAAACCAAAAGAAAGCTGGAGTAGCAATTCTCATATCAGACAAAATAGACTTTAAAATAAAGACTACTAGAAGAGACAAAGAAGGACACTACATAATGATCAAGGGATCGATCCAAGAAGAAGATATAACAATTGTAAATATTTATGCACCCAACATAGGAGCACCTCAATACATAAGGCAAATACTAACAGCCATAAAAGGAGAAATCGACAGTAACACACTCATAGTAGGGACTTTAACACCCCACTTTCACCAATGGACAGATCATCCAAAATGAAAATAAATAAGAAAACACAAGCTTTAAATGATACATTGAACAAGATGGACTTAATTGATATTTATAGGACATTCCATCCAAAAACAACAGAATACACATTTTTCTCAAGTGCTCATGGAACATCCTCCAGGATAGATCATATCTTGGGTCACAAATCAAGCCTTGGTAAATTTAAGAAAATTGAAATTGTATCAAGTATCTTTTCCGACCACAATGCTATGAGACTAGATGTCAATCACAGGAAAAGAGCTGTAAAAAATACAAACACACGGAGGCTAAACAATACACTACTTAATAACGAAGTGATCACTGAAGAAATCAAAGGGGAAATTAAAAAATACCTAGAAACAAATGACAATGGAGACACGACGACCCAAAACCTATGGGATGCAGCAAAAGCAGTTCTAAGAGGGAAGTTTATAGCAATACAACCCCACCGTAAGAAACAGGAAACATCTCGAATAAACAACCTAACCTTGCCCCTAAAGCAATTAGAGAAAGAAGAACAAAAACATCCCAAAGTTAGCAGAAGGAAAGAAATCATAAAAATCAGATCAGAAATAAATGAAAAAGAAATGAAGGAAACGATAGCAAAGATCAATAAAACTAAAAGCTGGTTCTTTGAGAAGGTAAACAAAATTGATAAACCATTAGCCAGACTCATCAAGAAAAAAAGGGAGAAGACTCAAATCAATAGAATTAGAAATGAAAAAGGAGAAGTAACAACTGACACTGCAGAAATACAAAAGATCATGAGAGATGACTATAAGCAACTCTATGCCAATAAAATGGACAACCTGGAAGAAATGGACAAATTCTTAGACATGCACAACCTGCCAAGACTGAATCAGGAAGAAATAGAAAATATGAACAGACCAATCACAAGCACTGAAATTGAAACTGTGATAAAAAATCTTCCAACAAACAAAAGCCCAGGACCAGATGGCTTCACAGGCGAATTTATCAAGCATTTAGAGAAGAGCTAACACCTATCCTTCTCAAACTCTTCCAAAATAGAGCAGAGGGAGGAACACTCCCAAACTCATTCTACGAGGCCACCATCACCTTGATACCAAAACCAGACAAGGATGTCACAAAGAAAGGAAACTACAGGCCAATATCACTGGTGAACATAGATGCAAAAATCCTCAACAAAATACTAGCAAACACAATCCAACAGCACATTAAAAGGATCATACACCATGATCAAGTGGGGTTTATTCCAGGAATGCAAGGATTCTTCAATATACGCAAATCGATCAACGTGATACACCATATTAACAAACTGAAGGAGAAAAACCATACGATCATCTCAATAGATGCAGAGAAAGCTTTCGACAAAATTCAACACCCATTTATGATAAAAACCCTGCAGAAAGTAGACATAGAGGGAACTTTCCTCAACATAATAAAGGCCATATATGACAAACCCACAGCCAGCATCGTCCTCAATGGTGAAAAACTGAAACCATTTCCACTAAGATCAGGAACAAGACAAGGTTGCCCATTCTCACCACTCTTAGTCAACCTAGTTTTGGAAGTTTTAGCCACAGCAATCAGAGAAGAAAAGGAAATAAAAGGAATCCAAATCGGAAAAGAAGAAGTAAAGCTGTCACTGTTTGCAGATGACATGATACTATACACAGAGAATCCTAAAGATGCTACCAGAAAACTACTAGAGCTCATCAATGAATTTGGTAAAGTTGCAGGATACAAAATTAATGCACAGAAATCTCTGGCATTCCTATATACTAATGATGAAAATTCTGAAAGTGAAATCAAGGAAACACTCCCATTTACCACTGCAACAAAAAGAATAAAATATCTAGGAATAAACCTACCTAAGGAGACAAAAGACCTGTATGCAGAAAATTATAAGACACTGATGAAAGAAATTAAAGATGATACCAATAGATGGAGAGATGTACCATGTTCTTGGATTGGAAGAATCAACATTGTGAAAATGACTCTACTACCCAAAGCAATCTACAGATTCAATGCAATCCCTATCAAACTACCACTGGCATTTTTCACAGAACTAGAACAAAAAATTTCACAATTTGTATGGAAACACAAAAGAGCCCGAATAGCCAAAGCAATCTTGAGAACGAAAAATGGAGCTGGAGGAATCAGGCTCCCTGACTTCAGACTATACTACAAAGCTACAGTAATCAAGAAGACAGTATGGTACTGGCACAAAAACAGAAGGATAGATCAATGGAACAGGATAGAAAGCCCAGAGATAAACCCACGGACATATGGTCACCTTATCTTTGATAAAGGAGCCAGGAATGTACAGTGGAGAAAGGACAGTCTCCTCAATAAGTGGTGCTGGGAAAACTGGACAGGGACATGTAAAAGTATGAGATTAGATCACTCCCTAACACCATACACAAAAATAAGCTCAAAATGGATTAAAGACCTAAATGTAAGGCCAGACACTATCAAACTCTTAGAGGAAAACACAGGCAGAACACTCTATGACATAAATCACAGCAAGATCCTTTTGGACCCACCTCCTAGAGAAATGGAAATAAAAACAAAGATAAACAAATGGGACCTAATGAAACTAATCCAGACATAACATAGGCAAAATCTGGAAAGCAAAAATAAAGATAAGATCTTGAAAGCAAAAAGGGAAAAACAATTTGTTACATACAAGGGCACTACAGTAAAATTAACAGCTAACTTCTTAACAGAAACGATGTCGGTTACAAGGCAATGGGATAATATATTCAAATTACTGAAAGTAAAAGAGTGTCAACCAAGTATCTTATATTCAGCAAATTATCTTGCAAAAATGAAGGTAAAATAAAGACATTCCCAGATAAATAAAAACTGAGAATACCTGTTGCTGGCAGACCTGTCTTACAAGAAATATTAAAGGTGAAATATTATTCAGCCCGCAAAATGGAACAAAGTACTGATACATAGTGCAACGTGGATGAAACCTAAAAACATCATGCTAACTAAAAGAAGGCATTCATAAAGGACCACATACTGTATGATTCCACTCATATGAAATATGCAGAATAGCCACATCGATAGAGACAAAGTAGATTAGTCATTACCCATGGCTGGGGATGGGGAGGATGGAAAGCAGGGACTGCTAATAAGTACAGGGCTTCTTTTGGGGATGATGAAAATTTCTGAAAACTGATGGTAGTGATGGTTGCACAGCTCTGTGAATATACTAAAAACCATTGAATTCTATACGTTAAAGGGATGAATTGTATGGTATGTGAATTATACATCCCTAATAAAAATAAATAGTAAAGAAAGTCCTTCAGATTGAAAGCAAATGACATCAGATGGTAACTTGAATCCAAACCAAAAAAAAAAAAAGCGAAGCGCTAGTAAATATGGGTAACTATAAAAATCACTATGATTACATATTTCTTTTCTTTTCTTAAGTGCCTTAAAAAATAACTGCATAAAACAATATGTATTGTGGGCCTCTAACATATAGAAATATAATATATGTGACAGTAACTGCACAAGGAGCACAGCTGCATTGGAGTAAAGGAATATCACCTCAGACAGTAACTCAAATCCACAAGAATAAATGAAGAGATCAGAAATGGTAAATAAGAAGGTTAATATAACAACCTCTATAAATCATGCTTGCTTTCCTTTATTCTCTCAGTGTTTTTACACGAAATAAAAGTATATAAAGCAAGAAACATGACCAGTAAGGTATTACTGGGTCTCTCACATATAATAGCAAAAGAGTTAGAAGGAAGAGAGCTAGATAGGAGCAGTGTTTCTATACTTCATTGTTAGTGAGTTATTACACATCCTAACAGATTCTGATAAGACATATATTTTAAGTCCTAGAGCAACCACTAAGAAATGACTAAGAAAAAGTGAAAAATTAACAGAATTAAAATGTTACACTAGAAAATACTCTCTTAATACAAAAGAAAGCAGGAAAGGAGGAACAGAGGGAGAAAAAGACATGTAACATATAGAAAATAGAAAGCAAAATGGCAGATGTAAATCCAACCATATCAATATAACAGTAAACAAGAATGGATTAAACAAACCAAGCCAAAAGGCAGAGTTTATAAGACTGGATAAAAAAACACATGATCCAACTAATGGTGTCTAGAGGTAACATGCTTTATTTTCAAAGACACAAATAGGCTGAAAGTAAAAGAAGAGAAAAATATATACCAAGAAAACAACAACCAAAAAAGAGAATGGAATGACTATACTAATGTCAGGCACATTAGACTTTAAAACAAAACAATATTACCAGAGATAATGATAAAATTATTGTAATAATGACAAATGATGTCACAATCACATCCTAATGATAAAAGGTCAAGCCGTGAGGAAGATGTGACAATTACAAACATATACACACCTACAAACAGACCCCAAAATACACCAAGCAACAAACGACAGAACTGAAGGATGAAATAAACCATTAAAAAATAATAGTTGGAGATTTCAATACTTTCAACAGTGGATAGGGCAGCTAGGCAGAAGATCAACAAGGAAATCGAAACTAACTAGACAAAACAGACAAAATACAGCATTCCACCAAACATCAGTAGAATACATTCTTCTCAAATTCACATGGAACATTCTTCAAGACAGACCGGATTCTAGCCCATATAACATGCCTCAATAAATTTTAAATTTTAAAATAAATTTAAGGGAATTCCCTGGCGGTCCAGTCATTAGGACTCCACGCTTCCGCTGCAGGGGGGATGGGTTCGATCCCTGGTGGGGGAACTAAGATCCTGCAAACCACACAGCACAGCCAAACAAATAAAAAAAAATTAAATAAATTAAATTGAAAAAGAAACAAAGTATGTTCTCTGACCACAAGAGAAGTAGATTAAAAATCAATAAAAGGCAGCAATTTGGAAAATTCACAAATATGTGAAAATTAAGCAACACACTCTTTAATAGTCAGTGTATTAAACAAGAAGTGGAATAATAAATTAGAATATATATTAGCTGAATGAATATAAAAACACAACATACTAAAACTTACAAAATGTAGCTAAAGCAATGTTCAGAAGGAAATCTATAGCTGTAAAATGCCTGTAGTAAAAAAGAAGAAAAATCTCAAATCATTTATGTTCAACTGATTTTCCACAAAGGTAGCAAGACAGGGCTTCCCTGGTGGCGCAGTGGTTGAGAGTCTGCCTGGCGATGCAGGGGAAATGGGTTCGTGCCCCGTTTTGGGAAGATCCCACATGCCGCGGAGCAGCTGGGTCCGTGAGCCATGGCCACGGAGCCTGCGCGTCCGGAGCCTGTGCCCCGCAACGGGAGTGCCACAACAGTGAGAGGCCCGTGTACCGCAAAAGAAAACAAAACAAAACAAAGTACCAAGACTATTCAATGAGAAAAGAACAGTATTTTCAAGTGCTGGAACAACTGATACACACATGCAAAAGAATAAATTTGGATTCCTACCTCATACAGTATATAAAAGTTAACTAAAGATTGATCGCAGGCCTAAGAATAAGATGGACTTCATCAAAATTAAAAACTTGTGTACTGCAAACCATATCATAAATAAAATGAAAGGACAACCCACAAAATTGGAGAGAATTTGCAAATCATATATCTGATAAGGGGCTTGCATCCAGACTATATAAGGAACTGAGACAACTCAATAATAAAAAGATAAGAATTCAATTTAAAAAATGGGCAAAGGATCTGAACAGACATTTCTCCCGAGAAGATATACAAATGGATAATAAGCACATGGAAAGATGCTCAACATCGTTAGCCATCAGGGAAATGTAAATCATAACCACAATGAGGGGGCTTCCCTGGTGGCGCAGTGGTTGAGAGTCCGCCTGCCGATGCAGGGGACGCAGGTTCGTGCCCCGGTCCGGGAGGATCCCGCTTGCTGCGGAGCGGCTGGGCCCGAGAGCCATGGTCGCTGAGCCTGCGCATCCGGAGCCTGTGCTCCACAACGGGCGAGGCCACAAACACTGCGAGGCCCACGTACCACAAAACAAACAAACAAATAAACAAACACCCCACAATGAGCTACCACTTTACACCCACTAGGATGGTTATAATGAAAAAGACAGATAAGAAGTGTTTAGCAAGGATGTGGAGAAACTGGAACTTTCATACAATGCTGGTGGAAATTTAAAATGACCCGGCCTTTTGGAAAACAGTCCGGCAGTTCCTTAAACGGTTAGACATAGTTACCCTTTGACCCAGCAATTCCACTCTGGGCTGTATACCCAAGAGAAATGAGGACTTCTGTCCAAAAACAACTTATACATAAATGTTCTTAACAGCACTATTTGCAATAGCCAAAGGACGAAAACAACCCAAATGCCCCTCAACTGATGAATGGATAAATAAAATGTTGTCTCTCCAGAGAATGGAATATCATTCATCCATAAAAAGAAATGAAGCACTGATGCATAGTACAACATGGATGAACCTTGACAACATTATTCTAAGTGAACAAACTAGACACAGAATGTCAAATATTGTATGGTCCCAATTATATGAAATGTCCAGAACAGGGAGACCCATAGAAAAAGTAGGTTGGTAGACTGGTGGTTGCCCAGGGCAGAGGAGCTGGGGGCTACAGGGCCTGTGTGTCACCGCTCGTAGATATAATCTTCTGGGGTGATGAAAATGCTCTAGAATTAGATTGTGGGATGGGTGTACAATCCAAAGCATACACTAAAAAATCACTGTACACTTTAAATGGGTGATTCATATGGCATGTGAATTGTATCTCAATAAAGCTGTTGAAACAATTACTCGAAAGGGCAGGCAGAAGGGTGGTTAGGCTAAATGGTGTCTATTTTCTTTCTGGCTACAAAATTATAAGCACCTAGAAGGCTGCTGGTCTCAGATGGTCCAGGGATAGTTCTGAACAGCAACAGGACCCCCAGACCAGACCCAAGCGTAGGCCAGAGGGAATGGCTGGACCAAATTCTACAGGGGGCGGGGGTCTGGCCCCCTGCAGGCCTATCATGGGGTGATCAAGCTCACTCACCAAGCATGGCGCTGATGAGCCTGTCGGGACGGGCCCGGGCAGATGTGGAACACAGAGTGTTGAAATACAGCCCAGAGCCCTCCTGGATGGGGCTGAGCATCGGGGGAGGCGTGTAGGCAGGGCACTGGGACAGTCCCTTCAGGAGGTGGTCCATCAGGAACACGGGCGAGCGCAGGCAGCTCTGGCGGCATCCTCCCGGGCCCGGCTCCCCAGACATGGAGGGCGGAGGAGGGATGAGCAGTGCCTTGGGCCATGGGAGCTTCTTCCGCTTCCTGTGTTGGCTGCTCTCCTTGCTGTCTCTCTCTTCCCCGTCCTTCTCCTGTCCCTGGAGAAGAAGAGACTTCAGAACCACGGGGGTCACCTGAGGCCACCGGCCCCAAAGCTCAGACCTCAAGATGGCCTGAGAGTGGGAAAGGGTACTGACCAGCCAAATGCACACCCAGCATGGCCATGCCCAGAGTCCTCAGCGCAGGAAGCCGGGCAGGGCCACCACGCCTGAGCCAGACTCCAGACCCTAAGCCGGGCGACATTTGACGCTGGGGCCTTCTCAGGCACCCACCCCCACCCCAAGGAGAGGCCCTCACTCAGACCATTTTGGAAACTCATATCCGTTGCTAAAGTGACTGGCACTTAAAGTGTGGGGGCCAGACGGATGCAACAGCATGACAAAAGGAAAACCTGTTGCCCTCAAAATGACAGCAGCTCCTGGGAGACAAACAGTGGGCTCCATGCACCCCGTACCCGAGTCCAGCATGGACTTCTCCAGGTGGGGTCTTCCAGCACAGGCTGAAGAGACGACGGCTTGAGCTTGCTACACTCTCTCTTACCTCCATGCAATCTCCCCTCCTCTCTGCCCATCTTACCCCTCCTCATCCTCCGGCTCTCAGCTGCAACGCCCCCTTCCTCAGGCAGGGTCTCTGGTGCCCTTGGGGCTCCCACAGCTCACTCACCCAGCCCGGCCCATTCTGGGTCGTCAGTGTCCGGGGATGGGTCTATCTACTCCGCTGGGCTGGGAGCCCCAGGAGACGGGGGCAGGCCTGTTGTGGTCGCTGCAGTGTCCCCAGCCCTGCCCAGCACAGGGCCAGACACAAAGGAAGTTCACTGGAGGTTGAATGGATGAATGAACACGCAAATCAAGCTCTTCTGGAGTCAGGATTTGGGGGCTTTTCTCCCAGCTCCCACTGGCAGCTGGAAAGCAGCTGGAAGGAAGTGCACCCACCTTGCTCCCCAGGGGATGGTTCGCTGGAGCCACTGGCACCGAAACAGGGACCACCAAAGGGGCGGCGGTCATGTTGTCCAAGGACTTCCTGCCTCCCGGGGAACTCTGCCTGTGCCCTTCTGGCCTCAGCACCTGTCTTTGTGGCTTGCAAAACTCCATGCCACACACCTACACACAGAGAAGAGCCAGCCCTTTAAGAGACACAGTACGTAGGGAGCAAGGGGCCCCTCCAGAGCAGCACAGCCCTGACTCCCGGCCCCCAGCCAGGCTCCCTGCAGGAGGACGGCTCCATCCTGAGATGAATGGCAGCTTCGCGCCCCTTCACCTGCGGCTCCTGCTTCCCTCGAGGTGACGGCCACTGGTCGCTGTGAAAACACATGTGGCTGCTCAGCCCTCTCTCTGTATAAAACATCTGGCTGCAATTCTTGCAGACGTAAGTGCTCCTTGGCTCTGCCCAGTCTGTGGGACCACCACTGTGCTGGTTCCTGTGGGGAAGAAAGGGAGAATGGCACTCTGTCCCCAAACACTGATCCTCTGACAGACAGCTTTGGACGAACCCTAAAGAAATGGACATGATGCCCCCGATTCTCCGTGGCCTGGTGCTCACCCCTTCAGGAGTGAAGCATCCAGAGCTCGCTCACCCAGGGCCAGCACATCAAAGCCACCAGAGTTCTCCCGAGGGGCTTCTGAACTTACCAGCCACCCGCCATGTTCTCCTCCTTCATCGGGTGGGGGACCCGGTAGATATTTCCACCCTGAAGACGAAAATACATCTGAGCCAACATATCAGAAATGAGATGCAAGAGTGAAAACTCTAAGACTTGGAAGAAAACACAGGTATAATTCTTGGTGACCCTGGAGTAAGCAGTGGTTTCTTGGATGACTCCAAAACCAAACAAAAGACAGACGTATTGGACTTCATCAAAACTTACAACTTCTGTGCTTCAAAGGACATCATCAAGAAGTGAAAAGACAGAATAAGAGAAAAAAGTTGCAAATCATGTATCTCATAAGGGACTATGTATATTTCTGTATCAGTGATACATAATGAACTCTCACAGCTCAAAAATAAAATCACAACCCAATTTAAAAATGGGCAAAGGGTCTGAATAGACACTTACCCAAAGAGGATATACAAATGGCCATTAAAAGATGCTCAGGATTATTAGCCATCGGGGAAATGCAAATTAAACTATAATGAGATTATCATTTCCCACCTACTAAGGTGAACCAACTGGACAAGAACAAGTGTTGGTGAGGATGCAGAGAAACTGCAGGCCTCATACACTCTGGGTAGGGATATAAAACAGCACAGCTTTTTGGGAAAGTCTGGCACTTCCTCCAATAGAATTACCCTAGAGCCCAGCAATTCCCCTCCAAGGTATTTCCCAAGAGAAATGAAAACATATGTCTAAACAATAACCTGTACACAAATGTTCATAGCACCGTTATCACAATGGCCAAGAAGGGAAAACAACCCAAATATCTATCATCTGATGAATGGATAAATAAAATATGGTGTTTCCATACAATGCACAAGTTACCAGCAATAAAAAGGAGTGAAGTTCTGACCCGTGCTACAGCACAGAGGAACTCTGAGAACATCAGGTTAAGTGAAAGAAGCAAAAGACACAAAAGGCCACGCAGCGTTAGGATTCCAATCACATGAAGTGTCCAGAATAGGCAAATCCATGGAGACAGAAAGTAGATGCATGGTTGCCAGGGGCTGGGAGGGATGGAGAGATTGCGGGTGACAACCAACGGTGTGGGGTTTCTTTTTGCGGTGATGAAAGTGTATTGGCAAAGAGTGGCGATGCGAGCACGACCTCGTAAACAAACTAAAAACTACTGGATGGTGCACTTCAAGATGGCGAATTAGATGGCACGTGAATATTAAAGCTGTGGAAAAAAAAAGAGGAGGAGGTAGCTGTGGTGCGACAGGAAGGATGCTGGACCTCGGAACATCACGAAGAGACGTGGCCAAGCTCTCTGCGCCCAGGACCTCGTGGGCACGATGTGGGAGGACCCAAGCTGCTCCAAAAGGGCGGACCAGTGCCAGGCCTGCAGTAGGGGCCAAGTCGGACTTGTGGACCTGTGATTCACAACCAGAATAGACACAGCATTTCACGTACAAATATCAAGGGTAAAGGAGCTCTGCCTTTACATTCTCTGAAGAAGTGAAGGAGGCAAATCCAAAAGGAAGTGAAAGGCAGAAAGAAAGCAAATAGAAAAAGCTTAGTGAAGAAACATGATGCAAAGTGTCTCTGACAACTCTAAAGCCCTGTTCTGTTGTGTGTGTGTGTGTTGCAGGGTGGAGGGTGATGGGAGGAACCATCCCTTCTCTGGAACTTCATTCCCCCCTCTGTAAACAAACTGCATCTGAGGATTTGCTGAGGTTAAATACAGTGCCTGGACAAGTCAGAAACACGGACACAGGTAAGGACGAGACTCTGCCCCCCGCATGGTCAGGTCCCGTGAGAGGGCCCTGGTACCTGGATCCTGTTGAGTATCATCAGCTTGGACTAGGAGTCCCAGGGGGGATCCGCTGGAGGCCCGGCCAACGACGAGAAGGAGGCCATGGCTACCTGGCTTGGAGAAGCTGCACAGCAAATATCCACTTTCACTTTCTCCTTCCGGAAGTGCTGGGCCCCGGAGTTGCCAGAGAAGAGCCTGTAGCCTCCGCCCCAGGAGCAGGCCGGGCCCTCTCCACCTTTTGTGACCCCAGAAGCCGTGCCATTCTCAGCCTGGGCCTGCTTCCCTGGGAGGAGGGCTCTGGATGGCTCCTCCCCTCCTAACTGGGTCTGATGCAGGCCCCGAGGGAGATGTCCCTAGGTCCAAGGTCCCTTTCGAGGATCGCAACTGCTTGGCCAGAGAGGAGATGTCTGGGTTTCCAGGAGGGTCCAGGGACGCTGCCGTGGGGGCAGGTGGAGCAGCAGCCACTTTTGGTCTTCCCTTTGGGTCCTGGCTCACGCTGCTGGGGGAGGGCTCTGTGGGTAAAGCGGGTGTGGATTTTCTCCTGCGGGCTAGGGACCCCTCTGGATCAGGGTTCACGGGGCCAGCATGGAGAGAGTCAACAGTGGGTGCCACAGGTGGGGGTTGCTGTGGCCACGGCCCCTGCAGTGACTTCAGGGCAACTTGCTTGCCGTCGGGTGTGGGAAGCTGGGAGGAGGCGGCGGCCACCTGGGTGTGGGAGAAGATCCGCTGGGACTTGGTGATCATCTGGAACACCTGCATCTGCTCGTGGCTCACCAGAGACTCCTGAGCCTTCAGGACCAGCTGCTGGAAGAGCGGTGTGGCATCCGACGGGAGGCCGCTGGACTTCTGGCCGTCCTGGGGGCCAGGCTCACCAGGGTTCTGCCACGAGGAGGAGTCGCAGTCGAACGTGCTCTTCGCTGCTGAGCCCGGGGCCCGGCTCGGAGCCCTCCCGGGACGGCACTGCAGAGGGCTTGTGGACGACAAACATACTGTTTCCTTTGCTCTTAGGGCAGCCCGACAGGTTTCAGAGCCACTGGAAACTGTGGCTTGATGGCTGGGAACTGGCGGGGACAGTCTGGCCATGGAACAGAGGCAGGCAGGCGGGCAGGGAGCGCCCTCGGGCCAGCCCTCCAGGGATGATGGGGGCTGGAGCAGCGGCAGCTCCGGCTCGGCTGGGTCGGGGCCGCTGTTCTCCGCTGCCCGTGAGTGGATGGCTGTGAACACATCCGTGCCCGGCTCCTTCCGTGGGGGCCGGGGATCCTCGGGAACACCTCAGTGCCCAGGGCTCCTGGGGCCGCCGGGGTGCTGGCTGGGCCGCAGGAGGAGGACCCTGACGAGGGCAGGGAGGAACAGGCCGTGATCCTCCCTTCGCCGCTGTCTGAAGGCCCTCCCAGGGCTGGCCCGGGAGAAGGGATCTTCTGGCAGATGCTGCTGCTCACGATACAGCGCAGGAGGTCTCGGTTGGACAAGAGGGAGATGGGGGATGGGGCTTCCGGGGGCACCAGGGACCACAGGCTCGCGGGTGCGGGCTGGCAGGCCACCTCGTGCACACGGGGTGAGTTCCCGCAGGGCTCCTCCTCCGGAGGGACCTCCTTGAGGATGCACAGGCCATGCTGGACCTCGTAGTGCTGGCGCACGGAGCGGTAGTCGCTGTAGCTCTTGCTGCAGCCCTGCTCAATGCACACAAAGGGCTTGGACTTCTGGTGGGTGAGCGTGTGCCCAGTCCTGGAATCACATGAGGAGAAAGTTAGTGGGTGTCTCGGCGTGGGTCACTAACTGCAGGAACCCAGGCGTGTCCCCAGGGGGCAGCAGCATCGCAACTCAGAAACTGTGCTCAGACCCTATGAGGAAAGACCCCTGCTATGGCCAAAGCCCTCTGGAAGGGGGAGCTCTTGCCCTCACCCCTAAGCAAACCCCTAATCTGAGATTAAAAACATCAGTGGGAGTCAAGTCAGAGTTCCCCAAAGTGGGTTCCTAAGGAACACCAGGCTCCAGAGTTGCTCCCTGAGGACTTGGGCTCAGCTGGCAAATAAGTTTGGGAAAAACACTCTTTACTTCTTGGAGGTTCCTAGGAGCAAACTGAAAAGCCACAGAGCAGGTAACGAGAGATCTGTTGAACTTTCCATGTCTCTCAAACTTATTTGCCCACAAAACCATGTTTTTAAAATAGACCCTTTTAGCATCCCCGAGAAGCAGAGAACCAGAGTTCTGAGAACAAACTTAAGGAAACGCTAACTTGGGGATGATCCTTCCTTGAACAAAGGAGTCTTTGCCTTCCCACAGGAGTCCTCTAGACAGCTACCTGGGAGCCCCACAGCAACAACAACAAAAAGCCAAATGCGCCTATAATGTCTGCAAATATAAAAGAATGCAAGTATGTAGTATATTTACATCATACGTATACCTGCATTAATATATTATAAATATAAACAAATGGGTAAATCACCCTCTGGGTTCCCAACAATCCTACTCCGGATGGTTCTAATCAATTGGACCCAGTAAATAATGAAACCCTTTCCCAAACGTGGACCCTTGGCCTCCATCTGAGGGAAGCAGCAGAGAGGGCATCCGGAGACCCACTTTCTAGCCCTAACTGTTACCAGCTTGTGACAGGAGTAAATCATTTCCCATCCTTAATGGCGAGAGGGGAGAGGATACAATGAAAGCGGGATCCATCGAAGCGTCAGTAAAGGCTGGGTGAGCTGTAAACATGCAAGGGATCGTCCTCTCCCACTTACGAGTCTCTCAGTTTGAAAGTCTGTTTCTCCTCCCTCGGCAGCAAGAAAAGCTTATCATTTCTAAGACATGAAGAACAAATGGAATTCTGCTCCTCTTACACTGACCTTGCTTTTTAAAGTCAAGTTTAAACAAAAACTGAGTTAATAAAAGGAGGAATTAAAAAAGGAAAATAAAAGAGTGAACACTCCATTGCCATGTTCTAGAAACAGGCATCTCAGAACCCCATACGCCCTGGTGTTATCCCAACGTATATTCCTCATGGAGTGCATATCTGTTCTGCTCAGACACCTACCAGGGACTCTGAAAATTTCTCTACAGAGTTAGCCAAACTCCCTCCATGACAAAATAGCCTCTGGAGTGTGTTTTTAAAGCACAAGGGTCCTGTCTGCAAATCGCAGTGGCACTCTCCTCACTGGAGTGAATCTGGAGGCTGGGGAGGGCGGGCTGTCCAGGGCAGTGTAGGCCCTGCCCCCCCAAACACTGGCCGTGGAAGGAGAACAGGTCGCACACACCTGGGACACCCGATGGTGCGGGGCGGTGCAGGTGGATGGGATGGGATGCAAAAGAACCAGGAGCACGCCCAGCCCCCAGCAGCCCCCTGAATAGACGTCCCGACCAGACTCCTACATACAGGTGGTCCTGACGCTTAAAGGCCTTGCTGAAGATTTTGCACACGTGTCTCCTCTCCTGGCTGTGCGTCAGGTAGTGCTTGCTGAGAGGACTGGCGCTGCTGAACACCTTCCCGCAGAGGCTGCAGTCCAGGAGTGGGTTCTGAGGGGACCTGTGCTGCCGCTTTCCTCTCCTGGTGCTCCCAGACGTGGCCCTGCCTCCTTCGTTAGCCTCTTTGGGCACCTTGAGCACGCCTAGCCCCAGGTCTAGACAGAGGGAGAAAGCACAGGTTATGACATCTGGGGACATCGGAGGCCGGGAGGAAGCATTCTACCACCCTCGGACCAACTTCAGCAGCTGAGTCCAACTCAGGGAGTTGGCCGAGAACCCCAACTTCAGCAGCCGCACTCGCAGAGAAGACCAGGCTTAGCACCAGGTGAGGGGGAGAAGGGACCCTGGTCAGGCCACCCCTCCAGGGCGGCACCCAATCTTCAAGCCACACTTGGGGGGTAAGGGAGGGGACAGCAACAGTCTGAGAGCTTCCAGGACAGAGTGACTCGACAGGCAGGACTTCATGACAGTAACATCAACAGCACGCTTGCAAGTGCAATCCAGAAATGCACAATGCAAAATCTTAGAAAAGTTTAAGTCCTTTCTCCCAGCCAATTCCACTCTGGTTTTTTAATTAAGGAAATTAAGGCCGATCTGTACAAATTAACGGAGATCTTGCAGTGAACTGCAAGCGAGTTAACTGCAGCATTGTTTTTCCTGGTGAAATGTGAGAAACCACCTAATAACTGACACGAGGGCAGGTGGGTGACTGCATTCTGGTCTCAATGGTCTATGGCGCAGGCATTTAAGATACAAATGTAGGAAAATATCCGATGACGTGAAAGGATGTTCATGCCATACCACTAAGTGCTGTGCCACTAACAAGAGGATTGCTGAAAAACGGAATGATCTAGTCTTTAAAAGGGACAAATAAATTTGAATACAAACAAACAGAATGGGATTGATTGGTAGGATCATGGATCAACTTCATTTTCCTTTTCCTGTCTATCTGAATTTTCCATGTTTATGTACTTCTTGGGTAAATGATAAAAGGTATTTCCACAAATCACCTCATCAGAGGAACAGGTGAAGAGGCTGGGAATGTCCATGTGGGAGAGGGAGATGTCTTCAAGTAGCTGAAGGGCCAGGATGTGGAGGAGGGAGCACACTGCTTCTGTCTTGCTACAAGGGGCAGAGCTAGATTTGATGAATAAAAGGTAAAGAGAGGGACTTCCCTGGTGGCACAGTGATTAAGAATCTGCCTGCCAATGCAAGGGACATGGGGTCGGGCCCTGGTCCAGGAAGATCCCACATGCTGCGGAGCAGCAAAGCCCGTGCACCACAACTACTGAGCCTGCGCTCTAGAGCCCACGAGCCACAACTACTGAAGCCCATGCGCCCAGAGCCCGTGCTCTGCAACAAGACAAGACACCTCAATGAGAAGCCCATGAACCGCAACGAAAAGTAGCCCCCGCTTGCTGCAACTAGGAAAAGCCCACGTGCAGCAACGAAGACCCAATGCAGCCAAAAATAAATAAATATATATATATTAAAAAGATGTGTAAAAAAAAGTATAGGGAAGCTGATTTTATATCACTAGAGATGTAAGGACAGTGGATACAAGACCTAAGAACTCTGCAGGCTTGCTGCTGTGTTCCCAGCTCCTGGGATTCCCATTCCTGTACTCGTAGGCACACAGTAACTGTTGGATGGATGAATCATGGAAGATTTTTCTACCCCTTAAGATGGATTAGACTGCCTCACGTGATAGCAAGTTTAAAAACTGCCCTTCATCTAGGATGCAGCAGAGGCTGGACCCAAGAATCCAACAGGTCAGGGCGTGCATACTGCACTAAAGGACCCCAAATGCTAATTCTCTGTGGCTGAGATGTAGCTTGAGAGACACAGCAGAAAGAACCTCGACTCTCATCCCAACTCTGTCTCTGGCCATTTGTCACTTAACCTGTCTGGTCTACACCTTCTTCATATGAAAAGCTGCTGTGTTGAGTGGTCGAATGATTCTAACAGTTTAAATGAGGGAAAATAGGACTCCCATGTGGGAAAGTCCTTGCCTTGATAACTTACTTTTTTTTTTTTTTTTTGCGGTACACGGGCCTCTCACTGTTGTGACCTGTCCCGCCACGGAGCACAGGCTCCGGACGTGCAGGCCCAGCGGCCATGGCCCACAGGCCCAGCCGCTCCACGGCATATGGGACCTTCCCGGCCCGGGGCACAAACCCGTATCCCCTGAATCGGCAGGCAGACTCTCAACCACTGCGCCACCAGGGAAGCGCCGATAACTTACTTTTAAAATGTTCATTAGAGGACGTCCCTGGTGGCACAGTGGATAAGACTCCGCGCTCCCAATGCAGGGGGCCCGGGTTCGATCCCTGGTCAGGGAACTAGATCCCATATGCATGTGGCAACTAAGAGCTTGCATACCACAACTAGGGAGCCCGCCTGCCACAACTAACACCTGGTGCAACCAAATAAATAAATAATAATAATATTTTTTTAAAAAGATGAGTATTTAAAATAAATAAATAAAAATCAAATCAAATCAAATGCTCATTAGGACCGCCCTGGTGGCACAGTGGTTAAGAATCCGCCTGCCAATGCAGAGGACACGGGTTCGAGCCCTGGTCCGGGAAGATCCCACATGCCGCGGAGCAACTAAGCCCGTGCGCCACAACTACTGAGCCTGCACTCTACAGCCCGCAAGCCACAACTACTGAGCCCACATGCCACAATTACTGAAGCCCGTGCACCTAGAGCCCATGCTCTGCAACGAGAAGCCACCGCGATGAAGAGCCCGTACACCGCAAAGAAGAGTAGCCCCTGCTCGCCACAAATAGAGAAAGCCCTCGTGCAGCAACGAAGACCCAACGCAGCCTAAATAAACAAACAGAAGTTTTTCTCTAAAAATAAATAAATAAATAAAATGCTTATTAAAGCAACTGTTAAACTAGAGAACAAAATGTGGTTTCAAAAAAATTGGCAGGGACACTGAAAAACAGGCACATTGAGTCACTGGCCCGGGAAGCCACTTGCTCTTCCCAGAAAGCATGTGCACAAGCTCTAAAACTGTGTGTGTTCTCCGACCAGCAAGCCTACAGGGAGGAATATGTGCGAAGAACTCATCCAAGAGAAAAGACAATGGAAAAGTTATTCACAGATCCACTGTAACAGTCTATCAGGCAAGAATATGGTCCCACAATACAATGGAATAACCATTACAATGACAACCGAATAGTCTACCTTCATATAAGAAAGCAAACTCACTAAGTTTTAGAAACTTCAAATGAATTAGACACTTAATACATCTCTGCAAAACCATGTGTACCCTAGTGGCCTCACCTACGTTTTTTAAAAATCCACGTGTGGGAGCCATGGTGGGGATTTTAATTGTTATTACTTTTCTTTATTTTCTAACTTTTCTATACAAATATATATCACTTTCTAATGAAAATATATAAGCATATCCATTTGTATGAATCTGAATTTAAGTTAGAGAAGTGTAAAGAGTTAAAATTTAACGTTCAGTGGATTTTTTTTAATAAGGTAACCAAAAAAAAAATCCTCAAGTTTAAAACAAATTAGGAAAAATTGAACTAGATTAATGCTTTGTAACATTCACTGGGGGGCACAGACCCATATGAAAATCTGGTGAAATATCACAGTTTCTCTGCCCAGCAAAACGCACACGTACTCACCCTAGCAGCGTTTTTAGGTAACTTCTGTGGTTCAGGTTGAGAACCTGAATTACTGTAACCAGGCCTGGCCCAGCACCTGCAATACCAAGGATGGCCTTGGTTTCTAGGATTTCACATTTAGCCATGGTTCCAACACGGGGACAAGGCTAACGGCTTGTCTACATTGTGTGGAGTGCGGGCCTCGGCAGTCTTTCATTCTAGCGAGTGTGCAGGACAGTTCTTGAGCTGCTGATCCCAATTAACATTGACATTTGTTCTGCAGGGCTGTTCCGGATGTGGCCTTCCATGCGTGTGGTGTGATTATAAATACGAAGGAGCTCTAAGCAACTTACCCAAGAACCCATGAAGTGGGTTAAAAACAAAAATCAAATTTATCCTATGGCGGAAGTCTGAAGGTAAACCAAAAGGTGATGTAACCAACGTCTCTGACTGTTCCACTAGTTCTCCCTTTGCTCCTCCGCTGCGGAAGAGAAAGACTTAGAACTGCATCAATGGACTGTGGGAAGGTATTCTAACAGTATTGGTAAAAATCACTACCATCTGTCCAGTGCTTCCCAGCCTGCAAAGTGCTTTTACTTTCATTTCTTCTTTTGCTTCTTACTGCTGGCACTCTGGGGGGAAAGCAGAGTGGGTATTATTGTAAGGCAGTCTGAGATTCCGGATCTGCATACTCCACCAGCGGCTTCATGGAGTCACTGTCCTTCCCTGAATACACGGACAGGGCATCCAAGTTGTCCTCCAGCATCTCGCTGGGCGCGTCAGGCACCAGGAGGCTGGGGTCCAGGTCCAAGTGGCTCAGGCCGTCGTACAGCAGGTCTCGTGAGCCAGGCCCCAGATCCCGGTTGAGGGTGTCGCTGCATTTGAGCGCCTGGCTCTCGGGAAACGAAGGGAGGTGCATCTCGGATGGAAGGGTGCCCTTGTCCCCCAGGCTGCACTGGTCCATGGCTCTCCACTACCAGGTCTCAGCCAACAGCTACTCTCTAGACAAGCAAGGCTGTGTAAGGAGTCAGGGAGGAGAGAGCTCTTGGTGGTTTTTATTTCCTGAGAATGAACGAGGAGGAATCACAATTATGAGATGGCAACACACATGGTGGATAGAGCGTGGACTTGGAATTCAAACAGACCTGTATGGGGGTTTGTTCTCGGCCACTTAACAGCCACATGACCTTGGGCAAGTCACTTAAGGTCCATGAGCCCTAGTTTCCTCATCTGTAAACTGAGCGTAAGAGTACCTCCATCGTAAGAGTGTTGTAAGGAAAAAGCAACCGAAATGTCCATCAACAGACGAATGGATAAAGAAGATGTGGTACATATATACGATGCAATATTGCTCAGCAATAAAAGAGAACAAACTAATGCCATTTGCAGCAACATGGATGGACCTAGAGATTGTCATACTGAGTGAAGTAAGTCAGACACAGAAAGACAAATATCATATGATATCACTTATATGTGGAATCTAAAAAAAGGGGGATACAAATGAACTTATTTATAAAACGGAAGTAGAGTCATGGATGTAGAAAACAAATTTATGTTTACCAGGGGATGGTGGGGGGAAGAGATAAATTGTGAGATTGGGATTGACATACACACTACTATATATAAAACAGATAACTAATAAGGACCTACTGTATAGTACAGGTAACTCTACTCAATACTCTGTAATGGCCTATATGGGAAACGAATCTCAAAAAAGAGTTGATCTATGTATATGTATAACTGATTCACTTTGCTGTACACCTGAAACTAACACAACATTGTAAATCAACTATACCCCTATAAAAATTAAAAAAAAAAGAAGAAGAAGAAAAAAAAAGATTGTTGTAAGGAATAAATGAATGGATTTTGGCAACATGGTGGACTAAACTGACCTCTTTCTCCAACTATAAACACATAGAGGTATGAGAAAAGACCATTTTTAATACAGAGTCAAGCTCAAGAGACAGGTAAGACCCCAAGTGCCAGCAACAATGAGGAAACTCAAAGCCACAGGTGCAAGCACAAGTTGGCCCAAGGGGAAAGTCAGACTCCAATACAGGGCCTGGAACTGTCATCCAATATGGTGGCCACCAGTCACATGTGGTGATGACACACTTGAAATGTGGCCCCGAATTGAGACCTGCTGTGAGTGTCAAATACACTGGATTTGGAAGACTTAGTACGCCAAATAATTCATTTTCATATTGATTACATGTTGAATGATAATATTTCAGATCTACTGGCTTAAATGTAATATGTTATTAAAAGTAATTTCATCTACCTCTTTATTTTTTAATGTGGCTATTTGCAAATTTTAAATTATATACATGGCTCATATTGTATTTCTCTTAAAGAGCACTACCCTGGAGGCTGGGACCTGAGGTTGTAACAAACACATGGAAAAGGAAACAGGGACTTGAGTTCACAGGCAAGGGAGACCTGGGACCCTGGAAGAGCCAAGCCATCCACAGGAAAACTAAATAAATGAAAGAAAAACACCGCACACAAGCCTTGAAAAGCATCACAAGAACTAGTTAAAAACAGGACGAGAGACAACAAAACCTAGCAGAGAAAAGAAGAAGACACAAGGGGCAAGGACATGTTTTAAAAGAAACAAATGAAACTTCTAGAAATGAAAGACTTTTAAATTTAAAACTCACTGGGAGGGTTAAACAGCAGATAAACAGTGCTGAAGAGACAAACAACGAATGGGCAGAGCAATCTGAAGATAATTCTCCCCCAGAATTCAGTGCAGAGAGAGAAACAAATGGAAAATACAAATGAAGAAGCAAATGCACAAGCCCAGCATATGCCTAAAAGGGGTCCTGAAAGGGAAGAAGAGAGGATGGAGAAGACATGGTACCTCAGGATGGCGGAGGGATTTCCAGAACTGCGGAAACACAGGGCTCCAGACTTAAAGATATGATTCTTGAAGGTATATGGTCAATCATGAACAAGCACTGCAAGGCCAGAGCAGGACAAAAAAAAAATGAATTCACTCCTCGACACACAAGCAGAACTGCAGAACCCTAAAGACCAAGAGAAAACCCTAAAGACTACCAGGAAGACCAGGCAGATCATTTACAACTTCTCAACAGAAACGAGGCTAGAAGACAAGGACTACCACCACCTGCAGACTGAGGAAAGGCAGGAGTCAGCGCAGAACTCAATGCACAGGAAAACCAGTATTCAAGAGTCTACACAGACTTTTCCAGACAAGGCATAAGACTGTACCTTGTAGACTTTGGCTCAAACACTACCACAGGTTTTGAATCATTTAGTAAAAACAAAAAGAAAGATGAAGATTAACTTCATACTTTAAGTATTCACACTCAAAGAATCTAACCGTAACCGCCAGACAAAAGGAATAAACTATGTAACATGCAAACTAGTAGAATTGATCCTAAAAAGAAAAAGAGAGAAAAGAGTCAAAATATTAAAATCAGAAATTAAAGAAGGGACATCACTCATGATCTTACAAAATTAAAAGGATTGTAAAGGAATACTATGAACAACTGCATGCCAACAAATTAGGCAACTCAGAGAAAAACGGACAGATTTCTAGAAAGATAGAAATTACCAAAACTGACTCGAGGAAACAGACTATCTGAAAAGACCTATAAGGGTAAAAAGCTTGAATTACTAATTTAAAAACTTCCCACCCATGCCAGCATAGAAACAGTGAAAACAATCTACCTTGTCTGAACTGTGGAAAATAGTAAGGTTTACAGCAACCAAGCAAACACTTATCAAGAGAAAGGTGAGGGCCTCCCTGGTGGCGCAAGTGGTTGAGAGTCCGCCTGCCGATGCAGGGGATACGGGTTCGTGCCCCGGTCTGGGAGGATCCCATATGCCGTGGAGCGGCTGGGCCCGTGAGCCATGGCCGCTGAGCCTGCGCGTCCGGAGCCTGCGCGTCCGGAGCCTGCGCGTCCGGAGCCTGTGCTCCGCAGCGGGGGAGGCCACAACAGTGAGAGGCCCGCATACCGCAAAAAAAAAAAAAAAAAAAAGAGAAAGGTGAATGAACCACCCCCGCTTCCCCACTCTCCAGCTCAGCAGTGATTCTGAAGACAGCACCCCCCTTCTCTTGTGGGTTCCTGGTGTGGGAGGGAGCAGACAGGACCTTGTTCTCAAAGAACTGAGGCTGTCTGTCCTGACCTGTCAAATAGCTTCTGAAGGTCTAATGAAAAGGTGTTGCCTTTGGGAGTTGCCTTCTGAGTTGTGCCTAACTCAGAATTTGCTCAGAGCAGAGAGTGGCCATGGGGAAGGCATTTGTCCAAAACATTCAAGGCAGTCAACCAGTCACTGCAGCCTGGGGCAAAGGATATTAACTGAGGCCGACAACAGACAGCACTGAAAGCCAGGGAGAAAAGCTGGAGAGTGAGATGCTTTGGGGAACAAGGGCTCTGAAAGGGCTCCACACTGGCAGTTTCTTACAAAGCTAAACATAAACAGGGCCTTACCATACCATCCAGCCATTGCACTTCTAGGTATCCACCCCAATAAGCTGAAAACTTATGTCCATACAAATGTTTATAGCCGCTTTATTCATAACTGCCAAAAACTGGAAGCAACCAAGATGTCTCTCGGGCCTCCCTGGTGGCGCAGTGGTTGAGAGTCTGCCTGCCGATGCAGGGGATACGGGTTCGTGCCCCGGTCTGGGAGGATCCCATATGCCGCGGAGCGGCTGGGCCCGTGAGCCATGGCCGCTGGGCCTGCGCGTCCGGAGCCTGTGCTCCGCAACGGGAGAGGCCACAACAGTGAGAGGCCCGCATACCGCAAAAAGGAAAAAAAAAAAAAAAAAAAAAAGATGTCTCTCAACAGAAGAATGGATAAACGAACTGCGGTACATCATATAATGGGATATTATCCAGCAATAAAAAGCAAAGAGCTATTGGACTTCCCTGGTGGCGCAGTGGTTAGGAGTCCGCCTGCCGATGCAGGGGACACGGGTTCGATCCATGGTCCGGGAAGATCTCACATGTCACGGAGCAACTAAGCCCGTGCGCCACAACTACTGAGCCCACGTGCCACAACTACTGAAGCCCGCGTGCCTGGAGCCCACGCTCCGCAACAAGAGAAGCCACCGCAATGAGAAGCCCGTGCACCGCAATGAAGAGTAGCCCCCGCTCGCCGCAACTAGAAAAAGCCTGCGCACAGCAATGAAGACCCGATGTAAGCTGTAAGCTGCCTGCTAAATGTTGAAGGCCTGTCCCAACACTCACCCAGATGTCAACTGCAGAGACTGTGAGTTGTTTGATGTGGGGTTTGTTTGTTTTGCTTTGAACATTTAAGGAAATCTCTGTCAAATGTCTCTTTGGACACTTAAGGAAATCTCTGTCAAATCTCAGAAGAGAGACTTCACTGACCACGTGTGACAAAAAATAGTCTTTCTAAAAATAGCCTAGAGAAGTCACTAAACGAACAAACAATTAGAACCCACACTGGACAACAGCAAAGCCTGGGGTGGAGGTGCGGGGGAGAATCTGATTCCCAGAGGTACCATATTATAATATTCAAAACGTCCAGTTTTTCAACAAAAAGTTACGACGTATGCAATGTATGGAGAGGGCCATCCATTTCACATCAATGGCATCAAACAATATGCAGCCTTTTCTGTCTGGCTGCTTTCACTAAGCATAGCATTTTCGAGTTTGATCCCCCCCTTGGGGCACATATCATCACTTTATTCCCTTTTATGGATGAACACTATTCCACTGTGTGGATAGAACACATTTTCTTCATCCATTCATCTGCTGATGAGTATTCGGGTTGTTTCCATTCTGGGCTATCACGCGTAATTCTGTCCATAGCGAGACATTTAATAAACGCTTGATGACTCACTGATAAATCAAGTGGATCCTAGAATAACTGGAGTTTGGGCTAGTTTCCTAGGCCATAGGTTTCGACTGTTTTTAAACCTTTCATGTTGCAATGGAATAGACTAGCTGCAAGTGTAACGTCTGAGTGTCACATTATGTGTCCACCTGTGTGTCTGTGTTAAGTAGCCTACTGAGGGGACTCAAATTAAAGTTCAGTGCAGGTCTGAAATCCTGTACCAGAACTCCGGGACCCAAGTGAGTTTCAGAATTCACAATCTGAGGGATTCAGAAAGGTAAATCAATGCATACGCCACACTGTAAGTAACCGCCAGTGGGTCCAGGGCAGCACCTGGTGACCAAATCATTCTTCCTGCATTGAAACCCTGACAGCTCAGAGTAAACAGAATAAATAAAGACAGGAAAGAGCAATATGTGAGTTCAGGTGTGGCCACAAAGAGGTCTGAGCCACCTCAGCATTTTCAGAGCTTCCGAGAATTCTAAATTGCAGACAAGGGAATGTGGATGACAGAAGTTTATATTTTAAGGCAAAGTGAATTTCTCTGCCAATTCCAAAGTTTCTTCTACAGTGCTGCTCTAAAGTGTTCCCAGCACTCCAAGGGGAAAAGAACCCATCTCCTTCACCTCCCGACTATAAAAACAAGCAAATAATATAAAACATAAAGCATTACTTAAAAGGAACATAAAGCAACATCTTCTAAAGTAAAACTGTAAGCGTTTTCTCCTTGTCAGGTAGCACACCAAGTGCTCTTCGGGCCTTAATTCACTCACCCCTCACAACGACCCCGAGGTCGGTTCTATCATTACTCCCACTTTGCAGAGAAGAAAAGGGACTCTGAGAGGGTAAATCATTTGTCCACAGTCACACAACTAACAGGTAGTTGAACCAGATCTTAAACCCAGATTATTATTTTTTTTGGCGGTACGCGGGCCTCTCACTGTTGTGGCCTCTCCCGTTGCGGAGCACAGGCTCTGGACGCACAGGCTCAGCGGCCATGGCTCACGGGCCCAGACACTCCACGGCATGTGGGATCTTCCCGGACCAGGGCACGAACCCGTGTCCCCTGCATCGGCAGGCGGACGCTCAACCACTGCACCACCAGGGAAGCCCAAACCCAGATATCTTGACTTTAGAGCTTGTGTTCTTACCCGCTGCACAATACTGATTCCCTATAAATTAATCTGTAGACTGCACTGCACCAATTATACTAGAAAACACAAAAGGTGCCAATGGGGGCGGGGTGGAAGACAGGATTATGTCTCGGGATTTCCCCAATGCCGAAATCGCCTTCCTTCCAACATACTCCTACAGTCCATAGAACAAACTGGTCCGGTTACAACCTCAGGCAGGCACGCCAGAAGTCCAAAGGCTGGGCTTTGACATTTACATCCTTTTCCAGATAGTAAAGCAACCCCCCCACCCCGCTCAACCAGTACCGAACTTGCTCTTGTTCTCTCAACAGATAAATTCAATTCAACAAGTTTTAGCACCTTCTATGCACAGAGCTCCCCGCTAGTCCCTGTAGGGCAGGGTTTCTGGTCCCCTGGAGACATTCCCAAGCGTCCAACTACTCTTTACAAGAATTCTGTAATTTTGTGCTTTCGTTTTGAGAACAATCTAAACAAGAAAATCTGTATATCTCCATTATTGGATTACCACTTTATAACCCAGTAATACTACCATTTGGTTTCAATGCCCGGGCTTTGTTTATGATTGCACTAATGCCACTAACGCTGACTAGGACTACTTTAATTGCTGCAGGCTAATGAGAAGAGGATAGAGGTGGATTGAGCTCATGAAAATGCTTTTGGGCTCAACTAAAGCCAGTGGACATCATGGTACAAGTGGAGGTTTTGCTGCAGTTCAAACTGAAAAAGGGATGGGAGATCTGAGATACCACAGGGCCTGTTAAACCCAAAAGGGCCCGGTGTGGCAGTCTGCAAAGTATTTGTTTCAAGGAAGCCGTTAAATTCCAGCAAAATAGCAGCCCTCTCATTAAATTAATGTTTGTAATTTGAGTTACATTAGTTTGGTTGCTTTGTTTCTATTTGATTGGCAAATTGACTTTGGCTTTATGGTGGCACGAGAGCTGTAAGCTTTAGGAACTTGTGCCTCATTTTAGCATCATTTAGGCCTTGTTTAATAGTTTAAAAAACAGTTTAAGTCAACACTGGGGATCCAAAGCAATTTTTTTTTTTTCTTTTGAAAAAGGCCTATCGGGGCTTCCCTGGTGGCACAGTGGTTGACAGTCCACCTGCCGAGGCAGGGGACACGGGTTCGTGCCCCAGTCCGGGAGGATCCCACATGCCACGGAGCGGCTGGGCACATGAGCCATGGCCGCTGAGCCTGTGCGTCCCGAGCCTGTGCTCCGCAACGGAAGAGGCCACAGCGGTGAGAGGCCTGCGTACTGCAAAAAAATAAAATAAAATAAATAAAAATAAAAAGGCCTATCATTCCACAACTGGTGGGGTAGGAGGAGAAAGACATTCTCCTGTGAAATGTACAACCTCGTGGGAAAGTAACCCACCATAGATTCTAGACCGCAGCCATAAATCCACAATTAGGTAAATAATATTTACTGAGGCCTTGTTTGGAGGGAAGGGAGAGAACAATTTCAATATCTACCTGTTCTATAAAAATGTTTTACTCAGCCTGCAGTAAATTTCAATATTTTTCAATTAGTTACCAAGTTGAAAAATCTGTCAGAGTTTCTTTGGACAGAGTATCACTGTCCAAAAGAACTTTCTGAGCTGCTGGAAATGTTCTAAATCTGCATTGTCCAATGACAGCCACTCAGCACATGCAGTTAATGAGCAGCTAGAAATGCAGCTAGTGCAACTGACAAACTAAGTTCTTTAGTTTATTTAATTTTAATTAAGTTAGCTACAAATGGCTTGTGGCTACCACCTGGGACAGTGCATTGAAAATAAGGTTATCCAAATTCTATTTAAAAACCTGGGGAAAAATATCTGATGCTCTGTCAACACTGAGTCCACAAAGCAACAACTGGCTGGAGCTGAGAAGCCACAGCTGCCTTTAGACACAGCATGCACTCTCCAGTTTGCCACAGTCCTCACCACTCCCTAACCTCTCACACCTGGCCATACCGCTCATCTATATGCCCTGCCCAGCCCCTCGAGACATCTGAATTTATGACACTCATTTGTGCCGTTGCCCTTGACCACCTTCTCTTCACTCGGCTTTACCAAATGAAACGCTTCCAAATAAGACCGAAACGCCCCCTCTACTGCAGAGAATACTCCCAACATAACGAAGTCTGAGATTATTTCCCCCTCCTCTGAACTCTGATAAGCACTTGTCTGAAAATCCATGTAACACTCATCCTGAATGGCTTCAAATTTTAATTATCTTTCAGGTTCTTCTATTTTCCCCCGGACTATAAGCTCTAGGATGACTCTGACTCTACCTTATGTGTCTATACTTCTTATAGCATCTTGCTGGCCACAGAACTCTGATCAAAGAAGGCTCTCAGCCTCCCTTTCCTCATGAGTGACAGGATTCCACTGGGCCACCTCTCTTCCTCTTGGAGCAGCCCTAACCTGTTGGTGTATCAGCTTCGCCACCTCCCCCTCCCCACCAAGAGCCACCTTCTCTTCCTCTCTCTGCACCAGTGTTACCAGGGAGACAGTGATCGTGTCTCAGTAACATCAGGTTGTTGCGAGCTGGGAGGTCGGAGAGACTTGCAGCTTTTACCCCGCCGATGCCAATTCTTTCCTTATTTTCCCACTCCAAACCTTGTTGTAAACTACAGGCTTCTTTTGTTTAACCTACACAGTGTTTTTAAAAATTGGATCAAAAAAAAAAGAAAAGAAAAAAAAATTGGATCAGATTGCCTGAATACCCCAAAAATAAAAAATAAATAAAAATTGGATCAGCCACCAACATTTTTTTAATGGGGAGATTACACCTAGAGATATGACTTTCTGGCTTCTCTTGAAAATGATTAGATTTGATATTCCCGGATAGGTAATAATAGGATAGAGTGAGGGACAACGGCCATCTCTGGATGGGGCAATGGCCTCCAGGTCCCACAGTCCCCACTTACCTTCCGGCCTGGCCCCCATAATAACCACCATCATAAGACTAAGAATAGCAGCAAACATTTACCAAAGCGTTATCATGTTTCAAGCATCACTGCAATCACTTATATATCACTTCATTTAATTCCCACAACATCCCTTTGAGGCATAAACTGTATTATTGACCCTATTTTATGGATGAGGTGAATAAAGTCCACACAAGTTAAGTAACTTGTCCCAAATCAAGCTTAGCATTCAACCCTGGGAAGTCTGACTTCAAAGCCCTCACCCTTAACCACTCACTGTGCTGTGATTCCACGCTTGACACTGGGATTCCTGCCCTATACTCTGCACTTACATTCTTCAGTTGAACAACCAAGGAAAACTCCTCCTCTAGCCATGGAACCAATATATAATTTTAACCGTAAGTTTCACTCATTTCCTCTGATCACTCATTTAAAAAGCAGATATAAAGCTTATGCTGGAAAACAGAACGACATAGAGGAATCAGAAGGCTATGACTGCACTTGCCAGGGAGACTTCTTACATAGAATTAACTAAACGAGGAAAAGAGACATCAAAGTTTCTCACTCCACAAGCTCTTCCTACCAGAAAATGCAGACAATCGTTAAAATCTAGAATAGACATTTTCGTAGTGAGGACAATGAGAGGACCCCCGGGGTCCTCGAGAGTCTTTCACGGAGTCTCTGAGGTCAAAATTATTTTCATAACAATATTTAGATGTTATCTGCCCTTCCCATTCAGTGAAACTTTCCAGGGGCTACAGGACTTATCTCAAAAGGCTGAATGCAGAAGCAGATGTAAGACTCCAGATGACTCTAAAAATGTAAAACGGGACTTCCCTGGTGGCACAGTGGTTAAGAATCCGCCTAACAATGCAGGGGACACAGGTTCGAGCCCTGGTACGGGAAGATCTCACATGCCGCAGAGCAACTAAACCCGTGAACCACAACTACTGAAGCCCATGTGCCTAGAGCCCGTGCTCTGCAACAAGAGAAGCCACTGCAATGAGAAGCCCGTTCACTGCAATGAAGAGCAGCCCCCGCTCACCATAACTAGAGAAAAGCCTGCGCACAGCAACAAAGACCGATCGCAGCACCCCCCAAAATGATGCCACTATTCTTGCTAAATTTTTTATCTTCTGAAAAATAGTTTTTTAATTAAAATGTCAATTATGTTAATATATAATGGGTTTACTATTGCTATTTTTAAATGAATTAATTTTTAAAAATTTATGTTTAAACTTTTAATACAGCAAATATCAGCAGATACAGTTCACATGCACAAAAATACCCTGAGGTCTTCAATAATTTTTAAGTGTAAAGGGGTCCTAAGATAAAAAAGTCTGAGAACTGCTGCTCTGAAGAGAAAAAGTCCAGCACGGACGCATGGGCCCAAATAGGTGTGTATATGTGTCTAACCTAAACCCAAAATTCCAAACTGGTGGCCAGTAACGTGTTTTGCAAGCTGCCACACCTTGGTGTGGTCTTTAATAAGGTCTTTAAATACTTATATTTAAATACTTTAATAATTTAAAATTTAATAATTTTAATAAATATATTAAATATTTAAATAAAGGTCTTTAAATACTTATTAAATTGGTTGTCAACATTTAAAGATCAAAAAGCTTCACCTAAAGACAGTGTTCTGGTTTCTTCTGGAAAAAGAAAAAAAGAAAGTAAAACTTCTGGCAACACTGCCCCGACATTTCCACTTGGCCATTTCCACTGGCTGGCATCGCTTAGATGGGGAACACAATCTTAGGTTTGCCAGTCTGGGCCTTTACCTGCCCATCCCCTGCAGCTATCTAAGTTGCTGAGCTAGAGGGAAAAAAAGGGTTTCTTTGCAATACATGATAAAACATACACCAATCTAATAAATGTCTGCATTCCTACAGAGCAGTCAACATGTATGATAAATAACCCTTTCCCTCATCTGACCTCCCAAAGCAGCATCTTCTAATGGTTTCACCATTGGTACAGAGACCCTTGCATTGATGAGAAACCCTTCTGCGAAAGAAAGGAATCCATCTGACAAAGTGGATGTCCTCAGACAAAGGCAAAGGGAGGAAACTCACCAGGAGAAGTGCGAGTGAATGAAAGAACCTCGAGGGAACAGGAGGGCCCAGTTTAGGTCGCACAGTGAAGGGGGTTCAGGTGACAGACCATTAGATATTTCCTCCTGGAATGCTGGATAATCAATTCGGGACACTCATCCAACTTCTTTTGCCCTGAAAGCAGGTGGTGGAAAGGCAGGGGCAATCAGAACTTGGGTCGCCAAAGCAAGGGCACAGGTGTAAAACTGGGGGAGATTGGCAATTTGGGGAAGAAAGAAGAAAGCAATACTGAACTGGGGGATCTAGGTAGGAAAAGGGATTTTGTTGTTAGAGGAGTTATCTTCTTTCTTTCCGTATTTTTCCTCCCTTGGGAAGGAACCTGGAGAGCTTTGCTGGGAGAAGCCTAATAGGGGTGGAACTGGTGAGGAAAAGGGGTTTTCGATGGAGAGTTGGGGAAGGCGGTTGGAAAAATAAATATTAGACGAGAGAGAAAATGGAAGGACTGAGCTGGTTGGTTATCAGTGGAAAGATCTTCCAAACAGGGGGACTCTTGGTGGGAAGAAAGAATTTTTGCTGGAAAGTGATCCTCAATGCAGGAGAAATCTGGGAAAGAAAAAATAATTTCTTTGCTAGAGGAAGCTCCTAAAAGGAGCTGGAGGGGCGTAATCAAGGAGTCTGGGAGAGCTTTTTGGTTTTGCTGGAAGATCCTAAAAGGAAACAAATCTGGGTCCCCTAAAGGGAGGGGGTCTCTTCAGAAGGAAAGGAGATTTTAGCACCAGGGGCCTAGAAAGCAGAGGGCGAATGCAAGGCCGAAATGCAGGAAGTGCGGAGGTGGGGTAGGGCCCGCGGCGCGAGCTGGGGAGCTGTGAGGGGGCAGTTGGGGCCTCGGGGGGGCGGGATAGGAAAGAAAAGTCGGCCCGGGCCTCTAAGGAGAGTCTTCTCCAAGGGGCAAGGGGCTGCGGGGATGCAGAAGGTGCGTGACGCGGTGCGAGGGGCACCCGCCGCGCCTGCTGCGCCCCTCGAAAGGGAGATTGGGCCCCCCTGAAGAAGAAATATAAACGAATTCGATTTTAAAAGGGGGGAGGGGTTGAAGAATGAGGAAGGGGCGGGAAAGGACGGGGTACGGAGGAAGGGGAGGGGGGCAGGGGCAGCAGCAACCGGGTTTTACCTGACCCTGGGGTCTCGCGGGCCGGGCCTTGTGCCTTGCGGGCCTGCCGGCAGCCGCCGCCTCCCCTTCGCCACTCGCAGGCCGGCCGGTCGGGCGCGCACGCGCAGCCGGGCCCGCTCCTGGGGCTGTCCGCTCACCCGCAGCGCAGGCGAGCGTGCGTGGCCGCTGGCCGCCTCGCAGTGCCCGAGCTTCCGGCGCGTGGCGCCCGGCCGCGCATGCTCTGAGGCTATTAGGCCGCCGCCGAGGGGCGGGGCCACGCGGGGGGCGGGTCTTGTTGTGGTCAGGTGACCAGTGGCGGGCAGGAAAGGAGGCGGTTGGTCGCCATTTTGGAAGGAGGGTGGTTGAAGGCGGGAGAGTGTGAAGGGGCAGCGGGAAAGGAGCTGCGGGGGGAGGGGCCGGCCCCCCACGACCCACACACCGAGGCCGAGAGTCGGGCAGCTCCGGCCATTGTTCCTTGAGAGCGTCGTTCGGACGCAGCATGGGGAGCTGCGGCTCCCCGCGGGCCGCTCTGAGCTGCAGCCTCCCGCGATGCAGGGGAGGGGGTTGAGAGTAGGGGCCGCCCTCGCATTGTCGTGGGGCCTAGCGAGGCAGTCCCCCGTGCTCCCGAGGGGCCACCGAGGCCTTCCTGGCCGTGGGTTGGGAAGATGTGGGGCTGCAGAAGCACAAAGCGGGACGCGATCTGCTCCCCCTTTCTTTAAGCAAACCCTGAACCACCTGTGGGTCCGGCTATGTCCTGAGCTGTGCCGCTGGACAGAAGGAAACCGGGAAGAGCAATGGCCCGGGGTGGAAGGTGGGGGCGTGCTGATCGGCCAAGAAGTCTGAACCATGGAACGACTTAGAAGGGGAATTCATTCCTTAGAAATTGCGCACTGAAAACCTATGGAGACAGCAGATTTGTGGTTGCCTGGGGGCGGGAATGGGTATCGACTAGTAAACAAACTCGAGGGGATCTGATTGGGGTGATGGACATATTCTGAAAGTGGGTTGTAGCAATGGCCGCACAACGTGGTGACTTTACTAAAAATCCTTGTATTTTACACTTCAAATGGGTGACTTTCATGTAACTTCTATCCCAATAAAGTTTTGATGTTTTAAAAAATTGATCCCTGGGGTAGGTAGAGCAGAGAGGAGAGGAAAAGGACTGGCATTCCACTTTTGGATTCCTTCATTCAACAAATATTGTTTATGGAGTTTCCGTTTTGTTCTGAAATACCGCAGTATATGAGTCAAACATCCCTGCTCTGGTTTATGTTCTAGAGCAACGCTGTCTGGTAGAAATAGAATACAAGCCCCAAGTGCCAGTCACAAAGTTTTACATTTCCTGGTAGGCATATTTTTTAAAGGTTAAAAAAAAGTGAAATTAACTTTAATAATACCATTTAACCCTAAATGTTATTTCAACAGGTAATCAATACAAAAATTTTTAATGAGATAATTTACTTTGGGGGAGACTTTACAATCTGGTGCATATTTTACATTTACAGGACATCTCAGTTCAGACCAGCCACATTTCAAAGGCTCCATAGCCCAATGCAGCTAACGGCTTTGGTACTGAAGAGCAAGCATACCTTTAGTGGGGGACAGGCAAATACATTTAGAATGCAATGTGCTCATCCTTTTTGAAAAATGTAAGGAAAGAAGGTAGAGACTGTCCGAGGATTCTATTTTATATAGGTCAATAAAAGCCTCTCTGGCAAAGTTACACTGAGCAGAGACTGGAAAGCCATGAGGAAGGGAGCTATAAAAATATCTGGGGGAGGAGCAAGTGCAAAGGCCCTGAGGCAGGAAGAGGTGGGATCCATTTGAACAGCAGTGACCAGTGTGGTTAGAACGATGTGAGTAAAGGAAAGCGTAAACTAGGGGCATATTATGTAGGGCCTTGTAGGTTATGCAAAGACAGGGATTAAAAACCTGCCTTCGTTTTAGGAGGGATTCTTCATTTATATAGCAAACACTAAAAAATACTGAGTTTCAGCAGTGTGATCTCTTGGTGGAAGAAATGAGGACCCTGGCCAATGGGTAGATGAGAGTTTAAAGAACAGGACTTAAGGTCCTGAAGGAAACTGACATTTTCCTGTCCTTTGACAAACATTGATCACTTTAGGGACAGAGACAAGATCCTTGCAACACATAACACAAAGAAGTAGCATTCAGAAATTATTTTAGAAGACTACAAGTTAATGCGACAGCCCAATGAACAAATAAAAGATATGAAGAGGCACTTCCTACAAGAGGAAACATAGGAAAAGGGGCCTAATTGTAGCAAGATTTTAATGCAAATTAAAACCACAGATATTAGGTCACACCCACCAGTTTGGCACATTTTTACATTTTTTCTATCACGCAGAGCAAGGGGAACTCACAGTACTGGTCATGGGTAAACTTGGTACAATCACAGTGGAGTACAAATTGAAGATATTGAATAAAATAAAAGATGTGATGTGTCCCATGCCCCAGCACTCCAGGGATTGACGGTAGAGAAACTTGCTCATATGCACTAGGAGATGTGCACAAGAATAGTCATAAGCAGCAAGGTTTGTAATAAAAACAAACAAAAAACCCAACTTGGATTGGACGATTCTGGAACAGAAAAAGGACATTAGTGGAAAAACTAGTGAAATCTTAAAGACTGAAATTCAATGCAGGGGACACGGGTTTGAGCCCTGGTCTGGGAGGATCCCACATGCCGCGGAGCAACTAAGCCCGTGTGCCACAACTACTGAGCCTGCGCTCTAGAGCCCGCGAGCCACAACTACTGAGCCCACGTGCCACAACTACTGAAGCCCACGCACCTAGAGACTGTGCTCTGCAACAAGAGAAGCCACCGCAATGAGAAGCCTGCGCGCCGCAACCAAGAGTAGCCCCCGCTCGCTACAGCTAGAGAAAAGTCCGCGTGCAGCGACGAAGACTCAACGCAGGCAAACAAGAAAAAAAAATTAAATTATTGATGAAAGTTAAACTAAAATTCGGTAGTCACATTAAACTTAAATGTTAGTGATTAGATTATACTTTTTTACTAAATTTTGATTAAAATGTAGTAAATAAAAGTAAACAGTGAATTAAAATTAAATTTTAAATTATAAAATTACATTTTCCGTAGATGATGTTTTACAATTTTAATTCTACACTGAAAGGAATTCATGCAACATGTGTGTGGAGGTACCAAACGCAGGGCCTGGTGCATGGGAGATGCTCTGATGGGTGAGTTTCGAGGTAGGACGTGAGCTCAGGCTTAGAAGCTGGGGATGCTAACCTCTTGCCAGAGACCACACGCCATGGTGGAAGGAGCATGAGCTCTGAATCAAATATTTATCAGAAGCAGCAGCATCCCTGCCATGTGCCAGGCACTGTTTGAAGCCCTTTACATATATTAACTCACTTGAATCCTTATAAGCACCCTATGAGGCAGATAGTATTCTTATCCCCGTTTTCCAGATGAGTAAACTGAGGCACAGAGACACTCATCGAATCAATGGAGGAGTCAGGATCCAAAGACCTGGATTTGAACCCAGCCTAACCCACAAGCTATATGGCCTCAGTCGAACCTCAGTTTCTGCCCCACAGATTGAGGACAGCGACCCACTGTGTTGGAGGTCACAAAGAGAAAATGGGAGTACTTGGAAGAAAGCCCTCACTGAATCCTAACATATGCTGAACATATGTGAATGATTAAAGAGCCAGGAGGGAGGCTGGCAGTCCTGGCAGGGAGGAAGGCAGGAGCAAAGGTACTGAGGCCTCACCTTGAAGGCCGGGCCAGTATGGCTGTGTGGAAGTTGCTACAGGAGATGGGGAGTGAGGTGTGTTTGTGCCTGAATCCTGGATGCCTCCTGGAGCAGCCTTTTTCCTTCTGGTGCTTAGTGAGTGTGCCACTTGGTGGCCACAGGGCAGGGCACTCTTCTGGTAATGCTGGTTCCCATGAGTGGGGGCAGTGTGACTCTGAGGGGGGTCAGCTCCTTGGGTCAGGGCCTCCCACCCTGAAGACATGTCCCATTATCTCCGGTGGAGTCTCAGAATTCCCCCGAAACCCCCAGAGAAAACTCACCTCAATTTAGGAAAGCGAAATAGGTTGTAGAACTGGAAAGGACCAGAGATGTCATCTGGTCCAACCCTTTCAATATACGCAGATCAGGAGACTGAGGCCCAGAGAGGGCAAGGGACTTGCCTAAAGTTACACAGAGAGTCAGTGGCAGAAACAGGGCCAGATGCAGCTATCTTGACTCCTGGACCTGTGCTTTTTCCTCTCCCCCAGGTTTGTGTATGGGAGTATCTGGGTATTCACATGAATTGAACAGATGGGAGCAGGGGAGGGGAGCTGCCAGCCATATTGCACTAAAGGAGAATTGGGTGGTGCTTGCCTTGACAGTAAACAACAACCGCCATGCTATTAAATTATTTTTAAGTTTGACATTCAGCCATTTTACTGAATAAATGATTCAACCAAATATTTCCTAAGTCTCTACTATATCTCCAGTAAGCTAAGCACCAAAGGAGATTATAGACAAAGACCCAAGAAATTGTCCCACCTTGTTAGGTCTTAATGTTTTTGTCCCCCCCTAAATTCATATGCTGAAACCTAACTCCCAATGTGATGGTATTAGGAGGTGGGCCTTTGAGGTATGATTAGATCATGGGGGTAGAGCCCTCATGAATGGGATTAGTGCCCTTTTAATTTATTTTTTATTAAAATTTTTTTATTGAAGTATAGTTGATTTACAATGTTGTGTTAGTTTCAGGTGTACAACAAAATGATTCAGATATCTATCTATCTATCTATCTATCTATCTATCTATCTATAATGTTCTTCTTCAGATTCTTTTCCCTTGTAGGTTATTACAAAATATTGAGTATAGCTCCCTGTGCTATACAGTAGGTCCTTGTTCATTATCTATTTTATATATAGTAGTGTGTACATGTTAATCCCAAACTCCTGATTTATCCCTCTCCTTTCCCCTTTGGTAACCATAAGTTTGTTTTCTACGTCTGTGGGTCTCTTTCTGTTTTGTATGTAAGTTCATTTGTATCTTTTTATTGACTCCACATATAAGCAGTATCGTATATTTGTCTTTCTCTGTCTGGCTTACTTCACTTAGTATGATAATCTCTAGGCTCATCCATGTTTGGACGCGATTAGATCATGGGGGTGGAGCCCTCATGAATGGGATTAGTACCGTTTTAAAAGAGACCCTAGAGAGCTCCCTCACCCCTTCCGCCATGCGATGTTATAGCAAAAAAAAAAAAAAAAAAAAAACAGCTGTCCATGAGGAAGCAATATCACCAGACATTGAATCTGCCGGCACCATGATCTTGGACTTTCCAGCCTCTAGAACTATGAGAAATACATGTTTATTGTTTATAAGCCACCAGTTTGTAGTATATTTGCTATAGCAGCCTGAATGGACTAAGACACACCCTTTCCAGCTTCACAATTGTTGTCAGATAAGGTTGGAGAAGTAAAAAGAGCCACATAAAATAATAAAGAACAATGATCAAGGTTAGGATTGGCCATGATTAAAAATAACACTAGGCAAGTCTTTGCTGTACTCTGCCACACCTCCATCATCTTATAAGTGCATTTGCCCTTCAGTATCTTCTAGATGGACACCATCTCTTTTTATCTTTGAGTCTCCTGCAGTCAAACATTTACCAAATATTGAACACCTGCTCTGTGCCAGAATACCACAGTAAACAATCAGAAAATCTCCCTGGTCTCATGGAATTTATGTTCTTGTGCAGAAGACAAGCAATAAACAAGGAAAGAGGTAACAAGTTAACTCCAAAATGAGGTGAGAGCTATGAAAGAAATGAACACGACAGTGTGATAGAGAGGGTCTGGGTGCTTTAGAACCTGGCTGTTCAAAGCACGGTACCCAGACCAGCAGCATCAACAGCTTGTTAGAAATGCAGAAGCTCAGGCCCTATCCCAGACCTCCTAAGGCAGGAATTGTTGCATTTTAGCAACATTCCCATGGGATTCATGTGTACCTTGAATTTTGAAAAGAACTGCCTTAGACGCATGATCCACGAAGACTTTTCAGAGGAGGTGGCATTTGAATGGAGACCTGAAGGTTAAGAGTCAGGCTGTCAAGCAGAGGTCTGGAGCAAGAATTCCAGGCAAAGGGAACTTCAAGTACAAAGGTCATTATACCAAGTAGAGGTCTGAGGAGCTCAAAGAGGACCCGTGTGGCTATGGCAAGCAAGTTGAGGATACTGATGTGGTTAAAGAAGTGGCTGAGGGCCAACCAGAGCCTGGTGGGCCCTGGGAAGGAGTTTGGATAGCATGTGAAATCAACAGAATCCACTGAAGAGCTATATGCAAAGAGAGACACAATCTGATGGGCATTTACAAAAATGTCCCTCTGGGCCTGAGGGACTTCATACTGTGGCAACTTAGCTAAGCTGGAACCACATTTCTCAGAATTCCCTTCCATATATGGTCTGGGTTAGGCTTGGCCAGAGGAGAAATCCACACAACATTAAGATTCATTCAGTGATTTTTTATTTTTATTTTTTTTCGGTACGCGGGCCTCTCACTGTTGTGGCCTCTCCCGTTGCGGAGCACAGGCTCCGGATGCGCAGGCTCAACAGCCATGGCTCACGGGCCCAGCTGCTCTGCGGCATGTGGGATCTTCCCGGACTGGGGCACGAACCCGTGTCCCCTGCATCGGCAGGTGGACTCTCAACTACTGCGCCACCAGGGAAGCCCCTCATTCAGTGACTTTTATCTAATGTTAATCCATGTTCAGATTTCCCAATCATCGTCCAAATATCTCACCTTAATAATATTAAGATGAATAATATTCCACGTGACAATTAGAGCTGTCCTAAGGTTGATCATACATAATTGCAAAAAAAAAAATTTGTTAGGGGTGGCAAACAGCATCTTCCAATGGTTTCTCCCCTTGGAGTGACCAGATTTTACACAACCAGCCCTAAATGGAATGGTGTGATGGGAAATGCACATCTCATGCCTGGAGATTGTGAATGAATTGACAAGCCCATGACAAGGGCATGGTTTGGTTTGAAAGCTTCCCCAGGTGGTCCCAGCGTGCATCCTGGTTTGGGAATCACTGCTGTGGCTGCAGGAAAACCTGCCTGTCTCAGAAGTCAAATCCTCACCATGCTCTCCCTGGCATGTTGGTGGATAAAGCTGCCCCTGGGGTCCTCTCCGCCTCCCACCACTGCCTGACCTGCATGCAGACCACCTGCTTTTTTCAACAGGTCATGACAGTGCTTCTGATACTGGGATCAGGAAGGTCATCTGGTCACCGAAACTTTGGAAGGCATGAGAATGCTTAGGAAGCCCAGGCAGAAAAGGAGAGTCAAGGGGTCGGCGGGGTGGGGGGGGGGATGAGGGTGAGGTGCCTGGATTTGCACTCGGAAAAGTGCAGGCAATTGAGGAGAAGAACCAGAGAAGTGGAAGGAAAACCATGAAAAATTAAGCCCTGGTGAAGCGAAGGAAAAAGATGCTCTCCAGAAGGAATGAGGGGTCCACCCTGGCCACCGGTTTCTGCTCTCCACCCTGCTTTCCTTTCCTCACATTCATCCCTTGAGTCACTTCCTTCAAGCATCCTCAAAGCCCATGCCCCTCACAATCTGCAGTAGGCACGTTGCCAAACTCTGCCATCTGCCCCCCAAGCCAGCTGAACACAGCGAAAGGAAACCACCCAGCCAGCCTGGCATGTTTTACCTGAATCACAGAAATCACAGACCTCAAGGGGGCACAGGGCACTCTCTCTGTGTCTCTGGGGAGCTTGCTTTCAGTCCATCACAATAGGACTGTTTCCTTCCAGGCCTCCCACCCACCCACCCCTGCCATCCAGCTGATGGCCATGTCCCGTGCTTCTCTGTGCAAACTGAACCCGACAGTAGGGAACCCCCTCATTGCCTAGCCCGAGAGCCCAAGCCCCCTCATTTTCCCGTTGGTTACCAGTCCCGCAAACCTTGGGTTCCATCCTGTTTCTCAAGGACTGAGGTTATTTCCTTTCTTCTTTCCCTTCTTTCCTTCCTTCCCCATTTCCTCTTCTGCTGCTGCTTCTACTTCTCCTCCTTCTAACTCTCCTCCTCCTCCCCGCTTCCTGTACAAGCTGGCCCCATGCCAGCTGCTGCAATCCTTTCTAAAAGGCAGATGGGGACCCTCCACCTCTTGGCGGGAAGAAGGGTCACAGTACTGCGGACAGATTTAGCTGCTACTGTCTTGTCTAAATGTGTTTAGGTGGTGACTGTTAGCTCCCTCCGTAGTAAAGGAATCTCTTCTCCTTGGCGAACAGCAATCTGAGACGTGATGCTTTGAGACCGTGTGAGCATCCTGCACCCCACCAACCTTTACCCAGGGATGTTGGCATGTCATTCTGCCTTTCGCCTGGAACAATGTTTCCCAGCAGTTGACCACGTCAGAGATGATAGCAGCCTGAAGTCAAGTAGTCAGAATGGAGATGGACAGAGATGATGACTCTCGGTTTAATTGCAATGAAATCAATCCCTCACTGTGTAACTAATGACTAAGTACGCATCTCTTTTGCTCATTCCATGAGGATGGGGGCCATGCAGGTCATGGTCACTGTGTCTCCAATACCTAAGAGGACCTTCCAGTAACAATAATATAAAAGCACCAGGTAGTGTTCTAGCACTTCACATCCACTCCCTCTTTGAGCAAGGAGGGTTGCTGCTATGCCCATTGTACAGATGAGGAAACTGAGGCACAGAGAGGAGACTAACTTGCTCAAGGCACAGAGCCAGTAGGTGGCGGAGCTGGGATATGAACCTGGAAGCCTCATTCCAGAGCCTGCACTCTTCGATATCATACTCTCTGGCTTCAGAATGAAGCTGCAGGGCTTCCCTGGTGGCGCAGTGGTTAAGAATCTGCCTGCCAATGCAGAGGACATGGGTTCGAGCCCTGGTCTTGGAAGATCCCACATACCACAGGGCAACTAAGCCCGTGCACCACAACTGCAGGGCCTGCGCTCTAGAGCCCACGAGCCACAACTGCTGAAGACCACGTGCTTAGAGCCCGTGCTCTGCAACAAGAGAAGCCACCACAGGGAGAAGCCTGTTCACCACAACGAGGAGTAGCCCCTGCTTGCTGCAACTAGAGAAAGCCCGCGCACAGCAACAAAGACCCAATGCAACCAAAAAAATAGAAATAAAATAAATAAATTCAAAAAGAAAGGAAGAAAGAACCTGCAGTGCCACTATGGAAAACAGTATGGAGGTTCCTGAGAAAACTAAAAATAGAATTGCCATATGTTCCTGCAATCTCTTTCCTGGGCATATATTTGGAGAAAACCATAATCGAGAAGATACATGCACCCCAATGTTCATAGCAGCACTATTTATAATAGCCAAGACATGGAAGCAACCTAAATGTCCATCGACAGATGAATGGATAAAGAAGAGGTGGTATCAATACATATACACGATGGAATACTACTCAGCCATAAAAAGAATGAAATAATGCCATTTGCAGCAACATGGATGGACCTAAAAGTGATCATACCAAATGAAGTCAGACAGAGAAAGGCAAATACCATAAGATATCACTTATGTGTGGAATCTAAAATATGACACAAATGAACCTATCAACAAAACAGAAACAGATGCACAGACATAGAGAACAGACTTGTGGTCACCAAAGGGGAGGGGGAGTGGGGGACGGAAGGATTGGGAGTTTGGAATTAGCAGATGCAAACTATTATATAGGGGATGGATAAACAACAAGGCCCTACTGTAGAGCACAGGGAGCTATAGTCAAAACCCTGTGATAAACCATGAGAGTTTATCACAAAGGATGTGCAAAAGAATGTATATATGACTGAATCACTTTGCTGTACAGCAGAAATTAACACAACATTGTAAATCAACTATACTTCAATAAAAAAAAGAAATCCTTTGAGACTATAATAATAAAGATATTCTCCTTAAACAAAACAAAGCAAATAACAGAAGAAACTGCAGTAAAAATTTATTGAATGAGTTAACGCTGCAGGGTGTGGAGAGGATGGGGGGTGGGGAGTTTGGGAAATGTGTTCCAGGTCATTTCAGCTCCCTCTACTTCAAATCCTTTAAAGGGGGACTTTTGTCTCGTTTGCTGGGTTTTTTTTCAATGATGGGAAACGTCCAGCCTTCACAGAATGCGTTTTCTGAGCACGAGTAGCACTGGGCCAGCCTGGCAGATGGGTCCCTGCTCTGCCATGCCAGGTCCTTTAGAGCACAAGGCTCCAAGATTCCAAAGTGCAGCTCCTTCCATGAAGAAAAAAATTCAAGTGTGTCCTATGTCTGAGGCCACCCAAGATATTCATTTTCCTAACAGAAAACTCCAGATTCACAGATACTGTCCCTTCCTTAACCAAAGTCGTTGAAGTTTCCCTGTGTGGGGTCCAGAAGAGAGGAAAGGGTGTAACAAAGGCAATTTGGCCAAAGCCATCTTTGCGCAGGTGACGTGGGTGGCTGAGGAGGAAGTGTGCTTCTCTCCCTTCCACTAGTACCTCTCACCTTATTTCCTGAGATTCAGCAAGATCATCAACTGCTCTGAAATCAAGACCATTGTTCCTTGATTGCAATGATAATCATAGCTCTCACCAAAACATGGTCCAAGTTTCAAAGCTGTTGTTCTTTGGCCGTGCCATTCTCTCTTGAAATGTTAATTCAGCATCCCTGGAAGGGACATATTTTGTAGTATTAGCAGCAAGCTACAAGCTGAATATCAGAATAAGAGTTTCAAGAGGAAGTTGTTGAGGGAAAGGTGAGAGATAATTTTGGATTTCTTTTGTCATTCAATAAATACTAAAATACTGGGTGTTGGGGATGCCCACACGTTCATCCTAGTGCTTAGCCTCTCCTTTGTATCAGTTAGCTACAGCTGTGTAAGAAACCATCTTGAAATTTAGTAGCTTAACACAACAACTTTTTCTTTTTCTCTCACGTGTATTTGGGTCATCTAGACAGTTCTGCTAATCTGGGCCAGGCTTGGCTGACCTTGGCTGGTTTCACTCGTGAACCTGCCATCATCCTCTGGCAGGTTAACTAGAGGCTGGCTGGTTTCGAATTACTTCAGCTGGGATGACTCAGTTCTTCTTTACCTCTCCCCCACTTCCCTCCAGCAAGCTAGCCCAGGCATGTTCTCATGGCAAAGGTGGAGAAGAAGAGAGAGAAGAGAAATACTCTGAGCCTCTTAAGGCTTAGCCTTGGAATTTGTGCACTCCTGCTATATTCTACCGGCTAAAGCAAGTTGTAAATTTCAGTTCAGGGGATGGGAAAAGAGACTCCATCTCTCTTTTTTTAATTTTTAAAAAATATTTATTTATTCATTTTGGCCCTGCTGGGTCTTAATTGCGGCATGCAGGATCTTCGCTGCAGCACGCGGGATCTTTAGTTGCGGCATGCATTTGGGATCTAGTTCCCCCATCAGGGATCGGACCTGGGCTCCCTGCATTGGGAGCGTGAAGTCCTGCCCACTGGACCACAAGGGGAGTCCCAAGAGACTCCATGTCTTGATGGGAGGAGCTGCGAAAGCACACCGCAAAGCGCCCGGATAAAGGGAGGGGTGGAGAAGGGCAGCCTCAAGGCAGGGAAGAGTGGTCCTTCTTATTTCTGCTTCTCCCATGAGCCAATGAAAGTCTGATTCCCATCGTCCACAGTTGCCTCATCTGCCCCACAGTCCTGTTATCTGACTTTAACCTTCACTTCTTTCTGTGAGTCCCTTAGGTCTCTTTTGGGGCAGCTCTATCCCATTCCTTACTCTCCAAGCCCCCAACCCCACCTCCACCCATCATTGGAGGCTGATGAATCCCCCTCCTACTTCAGGATAAGGCCGATTCCAGCTTCCCTGCCTTTTGTTTATTTCTTCCATCTCCTGTGGGAGGTGTTTGTTCTTGAATGCTCATGAGGGAGGGGTTCAAACTGGACTCCTCCCACTTTCTCAGATCCCCCCTCCCCACAGCCCCAAGTTAGTCACCCTTCTACCTCCCTGTGGGTCAGTCCTCTTGTTTCCATCCCCACGTTTCCATCCCGGTCCAGGCCCCACCATTATCTCTTGCCCTAGACTAACATCACTGTTGCGGCCTCTCCCGTTGCGGAGCACAGGCTCCGGATGCGCAGGCTCAGCGGCCATGGCTCAAGGGCCCAGCCGCTCTGCGGCACGTGGGATCTTCCCGGACCCGGGCACGAACCCGTGTCCCCTGCATCGGCAGGCGGACTCGCAACCACTGCGCCACCAGGGAAGCCCGGTGTCTGGGTTTTAATCCTGGTTCTGCTGTTGATCTGCTGGGTGACCTCAGGGACCTGACTTTGCCTCTCTGTGCTTCAGTTTCCTCCTGCTGGGGACTGAATGTTTATTTCCCCCCCAGCCCTCAAACTCTATATGTTGAAACCTAATCCCCAATGTGATGGTATTTGTAGATGGGGCCTTTAGGAGGTGATTAGGTCATGAGGGTGGCATTCTCATGTATGAGATTAGTTCCCTTAGAAAAGAGACCCCAGAGAGCTCCCTCACCCTTTCTGCCACGCGAGGACGTGCAAGAAGATGGCTGTCTGTGAACCAGGAAGCACCTTGATCTTGGACTTCCCAGCCTCTAGGACAGTAAGAAATAAATTTCTGTTGTTTACAAGCCACCCAGTCTATGGTATTGTGTTCCAGCAGCCTGAACAGACTAAAATACCTCTTCTATAAGACACCTCACTTCTACAGATTAGTGATGATTATAGTATCTGCTTATAAGGTTGTTTGCTGTAAGGATCTGAAAAGCAACCTCATCTGAAGACCTGAAGCACTTGGGACTCTTCTGGTCCTGGAAATTGACAGGGATAAATGGCGATGATAGGATGGGGGTGGGGGGATTAATTCCATCCGATGTACTAGGTCTGTGCTCAGTATGTCACTGGTCCTCCCAGTGAGCCTAGGGGTCAGTTCCATTTTCCCGATGAGACAACTGAGGCGCAGAGAGCCTCAAGGTCACGGTTGCCCAAGGTCACGGTTGCTGAATAACTGGGCCACGATTTGAACTGAGATCCATCTGATTCCTAAGTTTCTCTTTCTGACTGTGAGCACCGGCTTCTCCCTTGTCTCCCCGCTTCCCCTCTGACCCCCCAGTCTCTGCTCCCCAGTCCGCCAAAGGGAGGCAAAGAAGGGGTCAAGCTAATCAAGTCTCCCCCTTCCTAAGATTTTTCAGCAACATGACTCAGTCCAATGCATGATCCAAGATTGGATCCTATACTGGCGAAAACATGGCTATAAAGGACATTACTGAAGGGAAGCGAGAGATTTGAATTTGTGGATTAAACAACAGTATTACTGTATCAGTGTTACAGTTCCTGATTTTGATAACTGTCCTGGGGTTTTTGAAGAGAATGTCTTTGTTCTGTAGCTCCATGCTGAAGTATTTATAGGGATCAAGGGACAGGATGTCTGCCGCTGCCTCTCAAATGTTCCGAAAAGAGTGAGATAAAACACATGTGGTTCAGTATTATTGACTGATGAACCTAGGAGGATGGGGTTCTTTTTACTCTTCTTGTTTGAGAAGAGTAAACTGTCAAAGAGTTCTGTAGTTTGATCTTATTTCAGGTGAAAAACAAATCAGCAAAAACACACTCTTCATTCTGCTCCTCAGTAGGTACCCATGAGAAAGGAAAATCTATGTCCGCACAGACACTTGTACCCGAAGGTTCAAAGCAGCATTATTCACAGCAACCAAAAAGCAGAAACAACCCAAATGTCTATCAACTGATGACTGGATAAACCAAATGTGGTGTATCCCAACAGTAGAAATATTGTTTTATTGAAGTATAGTTGATTTACAATGTTGTGTCAGTTCCAGGTGCACAGCAAAGTGATTCAGTTTTATATATATCCTTTTCCACCATAGGTTATTACAAGATATTGAATATAGTTCCCTGTGCTATACAGTAGGACCTTGTTGTTTATCTATTTTATGTTTAAATTTTTTTTATTGCCGTATAGTTGATTTACAATGTTATGTTACTTTCTGCTGTACAGCAAAGTGAACCAGTTATACATATACATATGCCACTCTTTTTAAGATTCTTTTCCCATATAGGTCATTACAGAGTATTGAGTAGAGTTCCCTGTGCTATACAGTAGGCCTTTATTAGTTATCTATTTTATATATAGTAGTGTGTATATATCAATCCCAATCTCCCGTTTTATACTTCCCCTCTTGTAACCATAAGATTGTTTTCTACATCTGCGACCCTATTTGTGTTTTGTGAATAAGTTCATTTGTACCATTTTTTAAGATTCCACGTATAAGCAATATCATACGATATTTGTCCTTCTCTCTCTGACTTACTTCACTCAGTATGACAATCTCTAGGTCCATCCACGTTGCTGCAAATGGCATTATTTCATTCTTTTTTATGGCTGAGTAATATTCCATTGTATATATGTACCACATCTTCTTTATTCATTCCTCTGTCAATGGACATTTAGGTTGCTTCCATGTCCTGGCTATTGTAAACAGCACTGCAATGAACATTGGGGTGTATGTATCTTTTCGAATTACAGTTTTCTCTGGATATATGCCCAGGAGAGGGATTGCTGGATCATATGGTAGCTCTATTTTTAGTTTTTTATGGAACTGCCATACTGTTCTCCATAGTGCTTGTACCAATTTACATTTCCACCAAGAGTGTAGAAGGATTCCCTTTTCTCCACACCCTCTCCAGCACTTATTATTTGTGGACTTTTTTTTTTTTAAATTAATTAATTTATTTATTTTTATTTTTGGCTGTGTTGGGTCTTCGTTTCTGTGCGAGGGCTTTCTCTAGTTGTGGCAAGTGGGGGCCACTCCTCATCGCGGTGCACTGGCCTCTCACTATCGCGGCCTCTCTTGTTGCGGAGCACAGGCTCCAGACGCGCAGGCTCAGTAATTGTGGCTCACGAGGCTAGTTGCTCCGCGGCATGTGGGATCTTCCCAGACCAGGGCTCGAACCCGTGTCCCCTGCATTGGCAGGCAGATTCTCAACCACTGCGCCACCAGGGAAGCCCTATTTGTGGACTTTTTAATGTCAGCCATTCTGACCAGTGTGAAGTGATACCTCATCGTAGTTGTTGTTGTTGTTGTTGTTGTTTTTTTTGGCTGCACCATGTGGCATGTGGGATCTTAGTTCCCCAACCAGGGGTCAAACCTACGCCCCCTGCATTGGAAGTGTGGAGTCTTAACCACTGGACTGCCAGGAAAGTCCCCTACCTCACTGTAGTTTTGATTTTTATTTCACTAATAATGAGCAATGTTGAGCATCATTTCATGTGCCTATTGGCCATATGTATGTCTTCTTTGGAGAAATGTCTATTTAGGCCTTCTGTCCATTTTTTGATTGGGTTGTTTGTTTTTTTGTTATCAAGTTGTATGAGCTATTTGTATATTTTGGAAATTAAGCCCTTGTCAATTGCATCATTTACAAATATTTTCTCCCAATCCATAGGTTGTCTTTTTGTTTTGCTTATGGTTTCCTTTGCTGTGCAAAAGCTCATAAGTTTGATTAGGTTCCATTTGTTTATTTTTGCTTTTATCTCTATTGCCTTGGGAGACCCAACAGGGGAATATTATTCAGCCATAAAAAGGAATGAAGTTCTGATTCATGCTACAGCATGGGTGAACTTTGAAAACATTGTGCTGGGAATTCCCTGGCAGTCCAATAGTTAGGACTCTGCGCTTTCACTGCCAAGGGCCTGGGATCAATCCCTGGTTGGGGAACTAAGATCCCACAAGCCATGAGGGGTGGCCAAAAAGAAAATATCATGCTAAGTGAAAGAAGCCAGACACAGAGGCCATATATTGTAGGATTCTATTTATATGAAACGTCTGGAATAGACAAATCCATAGAGATAGAAAGCAGATTCGTGGTTGCCTAGGGTTGGTGGGGAGGGGGACATAGGAAGGACTGCTAGTGGTACAGGATTTCTTCTTGGGGCGATGAAGATGTTCTGGAACTAGATAGTGGTGATGGTTGCACAGCCTTGTGAATATACAATAAACCATGGAATGGTCCACTTTACATGAATAAGTTTTATGGTATGTGAATTGCATAGCAGTTAAAAGTAATAACGACAGTGACAACAAACCCTTCAATGACTGTGTATGGCTTTTGGGATCAAACCCCAAATCCCCGGTGTAAGGTCACCCAGTCCCTAAGCCTCTCTCAGCCAAGCTCTCAAGACTCCAGCAGCCCAACCTGCCTTCTTTCCCTGCCGCTGCCACCTCTGGGGCTTTGCACCTGCCCTTCCCCTCCAACCTTGTCTGACTAACTCTATTTATCTTGCAAGTCTTAGCTTACAACTGACTTCCTTTACGATGTTGTCCCTTAATCCCCAGAGTCTAAGTCACCGGGTTCCCAAAGTAGCATTTGGGATGATTTCCAAGTGACTTTTTTTTTTTTTTTTTTTTGCTGTACACAGGCCTCTCACTGTTGTGGCCTCTCCCGTTGTGGAGCACAGGCTCCGGACGTGCAGGCTCAGCGGCCATGGCTCATGGGCCCAGCCGCTCCGTGGCATGTGGGATCTTCCCAGAACGGGGCACGAACCCATGTCCCCTGCATCGGCAGGCGGACTCTCAACCACTGTGCCACCAGGGAAGCCCTCCAGGTGACATTTTAATTGTTATGCATTTATTTTAAAGCACGTTGGGGAAAAAAGGAACTGGCCCTTCACACCTGTGACTTCATGACTATTGTTCCCTGGGATCAGCCTAAGGTAGCCCCAGGGGAACCCATCAAAGGAAGAAAAAAAGTTGGTTGAAGGAACAAGTTTTATTTTATTTTATTGAAGTATAGTTGATTTACAATGTTGTGTTGATTTCTACTGTACAGCAAAGTGATTTGGTGATACATATATATTTTTTCATATTCTTTTCCATTATGGTTTATCACAGGATACTGAATATAGTTCCCTGTGCTATACAGGAGGACCTTGTTGTTTATGAGAGAACACATTTTCAAGGTACAGACAATAGAGGCAGTACTCGGCAAAATTTGTGAAATAGACCTTTAGGAATAATAGAAGTGGGGAAACCCCGGGGGGCTGAGTTAACTCCACCTGACCTCCCATAGCAGCCGTCAGGCTAATATCTGTCACACCGCGAAATGATTTGTTTTATGTCTGTCTCCCGCACTGGGGTGTGAGTCCCATGAAGGCAGGGCTGGGCCTGGCTCTTCCCCGCTGTTTCCCTAGCACTGCCCGCGCAGGGCGGGGCATGGAGTAGGTGCTCAAACAGGGTGTGCTGAATAAACTGAGGCCAAGCTGTTCCGGACTGTGGACTACCCCCAAGGGCACTAGGGAGCCTTAGGAGGGTTTCAATCAGGGGAGTGTCAAGGTTGATCTGTGCTTTACAAATTCCAGGCCCCCTTTCTACTTTGCACCCGGAAAATCCATATTCCTCCCCGTCTGACCTTTCCTATCAGACTCCTCTTTACCCTTCTCCTCCTCCAGGAAGCCTTCCTGAACTGCAGGCTGGGTCAGGTGCCTGCTCTGGGCTTCCACAATCCCCCACCTTCCCCCATCACAGCCCTGTCTACCCTGGGGGTGGGTCTGTATCCTCCAGAGACTTGTGAGATCTCCACAAGTTCTGCCCTAAGCTCTCAGGAACCACTCCAGAGCAGGTGCATTGACTGGACCCCTCTCCACTGCCATGTCCCCAGATCTCCCTCCATTATTTTCCTCCACCAGTCCCTCCCTAGCTGTATTTGGATCCTCTCCTCGTATACACTGCCCTGTGTATTATTTTTAAAATTGTGTGCTTAACACCACTGCTTTCTCACCATTTAAAATTTAAAAACAATTTTTGTGTCCTGAAATTGACTGTTGTCACCATTTAAAATGTACAATTCAGTGGCATTAAGCACATTCACAGTGTTGTACCACCATCACCACTATCTAATTCTCGAAATTTCCCATCACCCCCAAAGGAAACCCTATGCCCATGTAGCAGTTACTAGCCACTCCCCCCTCCCCCCAGGCCCTGGCCACCTCTGCGCTCTGTCTCCATGGATTTGCCTCTTCTGGACAGTTCATATAATGGACTCACCCAATACGTGGCCTTTTGGATCTAGTTTCTTACACTTAGCATCATGTTTTCGAGGTTCCATGTCATAGCATGGATCCGTTCCTTTTTGTGGCTGAATAATATTCCATTGTGTGGATAGACCACATTTTGTTGATTCATTCATCTGCTGGTGGACATCTGGGTTGTTTCCACCTTCTGGCTATTGTGAATAATGCTGCTGGGAACATTCATGTACAAGTTATTGTTTGAACACCTGTTTTCAACTATTCTGGGTATACACATAGGTGTGGCCATGTAGTAATGCCAGGTGCAACTTATGGAGGAAACAGCAAACTGTTGTCCATATTGGTGGCCCCTTTACCCACCAGCAGTGTGTGAGGATTCTGATTTCCCCACATCCTTCCTAACACTTGGTATTGTCCCTTTTTTGGATTATGGCCATTCTAGCAAGGGCGAAGTGGCCTCTCACGGTTTTGACTTGCATTTCCCGAATAACTAATAACCTTGAACATCTTTTTATGTGCTTCTTGGTCATTTTCTCACTACCTTTTGCAAACTGACCTCAGCTCCTACCACCTTGCTAAAGCCATTTTCCCCATATTCACCAGTCCACTGGCTTCCCTTTTTAAACAATTTTTTTTAAATTTATTTTATTGAAGAATAGTTGATTTACAATGTTTTATTAATTTCTGCTGTACAGCAAAGTGATAAAGTGATTCATATATATATATATATATATATATATATATATATATATATACTCTTTTTCATACTTGTTTCCGTTATGGCTTATTACACAATATTGAATATAGTTCCTTCAGCTATACAGTAGGACCTTGTTGTTTATCCACTGGCTTATCTTAATTCCCATTTTTTCCTGTCTCTCAGCAACTCTGGAGGCCTTCCTCTCTCTCCCACCATGACCTGCCCATTCTTGGTCTTCCTCTCCTTTTTCTGGAGAGAGATGTGGGACCTTGGGCCAGTTATTTAACTTCTCTGTGCCTCGGTTTTTTCATCTGTGAAATGAGACCGCTAACTATTTCGACTTCTTGGTTGTTGTAACAATTCAATGAGCTTAGAAGTGTGCCTGATGATTACCTAGTAACGATCAGGGAATTATTTAATGGTGAGAGGAGTAGGAGGGCTGAGGGCAGAACATTTCCTCGTGAAAGGTACTTAAAAAAATTAAAAAGCTGGAGGGTGAAAAAATAAAATAAAATTTAAAAGCTTGCCCTGATACAGAATTTTAGGAAACACCATCAGAAATTCTTTTATTAAAAAAAAACCCCACAAGAATATTACTCAGCCATAAAAAAGAATGAAATAATGCCATTTGCAGCAACATGGATGGACCAGGAGATTATCATACTAAGTGAAGTAAGTCAGACAAAGACAAATATCATATGATATCGCTTATATGTGGAATCTAAAAAGAAAAAAAGAAATACAAATGAACTTATTTACAAAACAGAAAGAGATTCACGGACATAGAAAACAAACTTATGGTTACCAAAGGAGAAAGGGGAGGGGGGTAGGGATAAATTAGTAGTCTGGGATTAACATATACACACTACTATATATAAAATAGATAACTAATAAGAATCTGCTGTATAAAAAAAATAAATAAAATTCAAAGATTCAAAAAAAATCTGCATTAAGCTTCTTATAGCTTTTAAAACAATGCATCAAAAGACAAAAAAGTTTTTAGGGGCAAGTGTCATATGGTGGTTAAAAGTATGAACTTTGGGGCTTCCCTGGTGGTGCAGTGGTTGAGAGTCTGCCTGCCCGATGCAGGGGACACGGGTTCGTGCCCCGGTCTCGGAAGATCCCACATGCCTCGGAGCGGTTAGGCCCGTGAGCCATGGCAGCTGAGCCTGCGCGTCCAGAGCCTGTGCTCCGCGGCGGGAGAGGCCACAACAGTGAGAGGCCCGCGTACAGCAAAAAAAAAAAAAAAAAAAAAAAGTATGCACTTTGGAGAAGGGCTGCCTGGGTCCGAATCCCTGTGACGCCTGATGTGGGCAATTCTATAACTCTCTGTGCCTCAGTTTCCACAGGCGTAAAACGGGAGGCTGGTAGAAGCTGCTAGGATCTTTCTGGGCATTCACCGAGTTTATCTATGTACCTGGGTCGGCAGCTCCAGCTCTGGTAGGCGTTAACTTAGAACATCTCGTAGCCGGTCAAGTTTTCACTCCAGGCCTCGGTGACTTTCCCAGCCATCTAAAATCAATGTTTCACAAACCCTGTAGCGAACTTATACACAGGAAGTCTTAACAAGTAAGATCCATAACAGGTCAAATCTCAGCTGCAGGAAGTCGTTCTCATTCTCTGCTCCAGATCTCCCGGAACAGAGAGGAATAATAAAAGTCAAAACCCGGACAACTCTCCCTTCTGCAGGTCAATTCCGCCAGCGTCGTTGTCCGGAGGAAGAAGGCTTCCCTTCTTAAAGGGGCCTCTCCTAGTTTTGACTTTCTCTTCTCTCTCCTAAGAGGGCCTGGCTGGTTTCTCCTCCTCATCCCCCACTTAGCATCTCTCAGGAAGCGGCCCCTCCCTCTCCGTTGGGATGTTAAATCCTGCAGTGATTACTAATAAATAAAGCCACTCTTCATTGAATCTGGATTTCTGTTGGTCCTGAGTACGTGAAGCAGCTCAATTCCCCAAATACCACTGTGGGTTGTAGGGGGCGCAGGTCGGGGGTCCATGGCCTCTATAGCCAAGTCAAGAATTTTCCTAGGGGCCGTTGCTTCAAGGTACGTGGATGAAAAGGGAGAGTTCTCAGAACTTACTATTTGTTTACAAGTTTCTAACTTTACAAAGGTCCAAATAGATCTACCCTCCACGCACCCCGGTCTCCCTCCCCACAGACGCTGCAGTTACCAGTTTGTTTCTGCTTTCGAAGATATTCTGTGCGTTTAGCAAGCAGCAGCTTAGATTTTCTCACCTGCCCCTTAAATTATTATACACTCTTCTTCCTTCATTGCCTTTCCCCCTTAACTGAATTCATAGCTTATTCCGCGTCGGTTCATGTATTACTTCCTCATTTTACGGTTAGTTCATGTCCCCCTGTGGGCCAGACCACAGCTTATTTAATGAGTCCCCTATCCATGGACAGCTAGGTTGTTTTCGGGTTTGTTTATCCTTACCACTTTTTTATGAAAACAGAAACAATGTTCCCTACCCCCTTGGTTAGCATTTATCAAGAAACCTGCGGAAGCCTCAACCTGCCCGCCCCCACTGCCAGCCTCCACTTAGAGTATCCCCATCTCCAGGGTTCCAGTGCTTTGGCGGCGCGTCTTATGTGGGCTGCCTAGCTGAAGCTGTCAGGCGCAGGCCGGGGCCCTCTGGCGCCCCGCCCCGCGGCCGGCCCGCAGTCGGGCCGATTCAAATCCAGCCAATGGCAGCGTGTAAACAAACCCAGGCCCGCCCCACGATGAATAATTCCCCGGGCCGGCGCGAAGCCTATTTAACTAGGCGGGGTTGGGGGCGGGACGGAGGTGTGGCCCCGCCCCCCGGCGTGGGCCAAAGGGCGACTAGGCCCCGCCCCCCACACTTGCCGCTCTGAGGACCCAAGGTCGGGTTGGGCTTGTAGCTGCCTGATTTGCCGCCGCTCGCGGTCTTGGCGCTCCAGGCGAGCCAGCGTAGCTGCGTGCTGGAGTAGCACTGTCCCGCTGTACGAGCCATATTTAAAGGGCGCGGTCAGAGGGCGCAGGTCGCTCCGGAGGCAGTGCTCTCCTAGTCCTCCTATTTTTCCCCTCCTGGCGGCTAGAATTCGGATCCTGGAGAGGTCTTTGATGAAAACTTTCCCCTGAAGTCGGATTGAACGAGAAGTGGAGGGACCAGCAGGGGTGTTTTGGGCAAGGCTTTTTCTTGCTTTGTTCCTTCTTGTTATTGAAGTGTTACATGCCTCCAGAAAAGTGCACGGATCCTAAGCGTGCTGCTCAACTGAAAACGAAAAACACCCGTGGAAACATCTTGCCAGATCAAGAAACAGAACTTGGGTTGGCCAAGTTTTAGACTTTGCAGTTGCGGGTGCGAGGGAGGAGCCGCGAAGGCCGTTCTTTTGACTTTCAGAGGCACAAACGACTTGTTAAGAAAGAAAGGGAGGGAGGGAGGGAGGGAGCAAAAGGAAAACCACGCCTCTGTAGAGAACCGGGTATCAGGCCAGGCTCTGGTCAGGCTCCCTAAGGGTAGGAACTGGGCTGTCGGACGGGTAGGAGGTGTAGGAGTCAGAGATAAAGGGTATTAGGATCTGGTTGGGAGAGCTGAGGGTGGGGTGGGGAAGGACTAGAAATTGGAGGGGACTAGAAATTTGAGGGGTTAGAAAATGCGCTGGTACTGGGGTTGGGAGAGGGGAGGTTTCTGGGCTGGAGGGTTGGGAGGACCAGGGGGACTTGGAGCCGGTGGGCTAAAAGTGGAACAAAGCATCACAGCCCCTGGGAGAGGGCAGGTTAATTCTCCAGTGTCCTGGACTTTCCACAGCAAATGGGTTTCCTGCTGTTCCTTTTCAGCTGCACGGTTATAATTAAAACAGTCCATTAAACGTTGAGATGAGGGATTCAGAAATCCAAGCTCATTCAGCAAATATTTGTGAGGTGTCTGTCTCCTGCCCAGACCTATGTTAGGAGAGAGAAAATATCATGACCTATATGGGATGAAGTTCCATATTGGCAGGCAAGGACCCTGTGTCCAGAGCCCAGCTGAGCACAGAGGTGTAGCGTATTTGGTAGATGAGAAAAGGTGGCTGCATCTTCTCCCATCCTAATTTCTCACATCTGGATGCTGCTCTGTCCCTGTCCCATAAGAGCTTCTATGTGCCTCGTCCCATTTCATCCTTTCCATGGCCTTCATAACGTCTGGACTCGGGACAAACAGAGCTGGGTTTGACTCCCCGGCTGTGTGACATTGATCCGGTTTCTTACCCTCCCCGTACCGGTTTCTCCACACAAAATAGTTAGAATTGAGGTTTAAATGAGAGTCAGCGGCTGGCCCAGGGGTTGGTATTAACAGTTGTCAGAGTGTTTATCAAAGCGAAGAGTTAGTTAGGATTACCAGCTTAATGATGTGTTCGGGGGAGATAAACAGATGGCTGCAATGCATCAAAAACTGAGATGGATTTGATGGATGGATAGATGCTCAGATGTGTGATTAAGCTAGTAGAGTAGGATGCTGATGGTTGAATCTAGGTGGTGGGTATTTATCCTCTTTCTTCCACTTTTCCATATTTGAAGATGTTCAGAATAAAATGTTGGGGGGCGATGGATTTTGGTGTCTGACTATACGGTCCCATTTTACAGATGAGAAAATGGAGGAGCTGGAGAAGTGACTTGCTCCAGGTTCATGTGGTGACTCGTAACAGAACATCTGGGATTAGTCCCTCCCCTGGCTGGGTATCCCTGGGGCACGTTGCTGAACCTATCTGGGTCTCACTGCCAACCCGATTCTGAACCTGGAACTTACAACTTACATCTGATTTTCAAAGGGCAGGGGTGTGTCACCCCCTAAAGAATAGCAGGTCTCTTCCCATTTGGGCCCATATAGACCCCTCCTCTGGCCTTGGACATTTGACCTCCCAGGCCTTTGCCAGCCATGGCTAGATTGGGGGCTTCTTTCACACCCATGCCCATTCCAGGCCGCCTGCCCTCAAGACCATTTCCTAAGAGGTCAGGTGTGCCTGTGGAAGGGTGGGTATTATCTCATTGCTCAGCAGATCTTTCTTGAGCCCTTATTAAGTGCCAAGCACTGTTCTGGGGTGTGTGTTGGGGGGGTTGGGGGGTAGATACCATAATGCACCTAAGAAGCCTGGAACCTGCTACAGAGGGCAGGGGAAACTGATTTGCTTACTTGCTCATTGTCTGTGTCCCCTAATCGACTGTGAGCTGCGGAATGGGGGTGGGGGGTAGCGATGGGGCAGGAACCAGGGTGTTCTTGGTCACTGCTATATTCCTGGCACACACTAGATACCCATAAACAATACTTCCTGTATGAATGAATAAACTTGGACAGTCACCCCCCGCCGCAATGCCTCAGGTCTGCTACCTTTGAACCCCAGTCAGTTCCCTAGTTCGGAGTCCCCCAGTGTTGGCAGCTATAACAAAGAGACATCAGTGCCACCCAGCTCAGATCAGGTTTGTTTTCTAATATTAACCCAGCCCCCAAAGGTTGAACAAAGTGAGTCAGTAATTTTCAGAAAAGTGAAGTGTCTCTCTCAGCCATGGGGGACAATGTGGGCCCCGTAGATGCCATAGAACACAATGTAACTGTGGCGGCGGGCAGGGGGTGGGGGGCGGGAGGCGGTGTGTTCCAAGCAGGTGTTCGCTCCCGGAATGGGGAGTGTCCACAAAGACCATGCAGATGGTGAACTTCTTCCCAAAGAAGAGAGAATAGCAGCTCTTTTCCATTGCTTTACAGTAACTAGATCCAGAGAGGAGGCTTGGAAATACTGAAATAAAAATGGTTATGAATACAATAGACCTCACAGCACTGGCGCACTCAGATACACTCTGGGCCTGTGTGCTAAGAAATGGATTGAAACAAAGAAGAGCATGCAAGTCCTTCCCCATGGTTGGCTTCAGTCAGCCTTGCCCTGTGGCCGGTGGCTCTCAGGGAATCAGGGTTGCTAAATATAATAGCACAGTTTTCCAAGGGAAGATGGCAAGATGGATTTCTATGTGGAAGTTCCTTTGTTTTATGTGTTGGCAAATATTTTTTTTAAAGATTAAATTGAATGAGCTAAACAAAATTTCTCTGTGGGCCATATATAACCGCTAGGCTGACATTTCTTTTTTTTAATTGAATAGTTGATTTACAATGTTGTGTTAATTTCTGCTGTACAGCAAAGTGATTCAGTTATATATCTATATGTATATGTGTGTGTGTGTGTATATATATATATGCATTATTTTTTTATATTCTTTTCCATTATGGTTTATTATAGGATATTGAATATAATCCTATGTTCCATACAGTAGGACCTTGTTGTCTGATGTTTCTGACCATTGCCATAGAACCTATGCATGCAGGAGGGATCCAATTTAGGAGTGCCCTTAATTAGAGTGCATCTAATTTTCCCCATGGAAGGTATATTTTACAGAGAGCAGAAAACACTAAATCCCTAAGGATGTTTTGTTGCTGATGACTAGATATACTCACATACTGTGTGGTCCTGTATAGGCAAACCTCACTGTGAATGTGACTGGAATCTGTGTCTCCAAAACATGAACACACGTACAAGGATGTTTTTTAAAACATGGCTTATATGGTGAAAATTGGAAAGCACTCACCTATTCTTTATTTCTATAAATTTTCTGAGGCTATTTTGTGTATTTTCAGCCTCTTGTTAAACAGACCTTAATGTGCTTTAACTCTTCATGGAATATCCCTTCCCCTTGTCCATGTTTTAGTTTTATCTTTTCCAAATTTAGGAGAAATAGATTTTTTAAACAGTCACTGATAAATTAAACATATTATACTAGTCAGGGTTCTCCAGAGAAACAGAACCAATAGGATACATATCTGTAGCCACATCTAGATCTACATCTAGGTATTTATTATAAGGAACTGGCTCACACAGTAAAGAAGGCAGAGAAATCCCACGTTCTGCAGTCTGCAAGCTGGAGGCCTAGGAAAGCCCGGTCTGAGAACGGGGGAGCCAGTAGTATAAGCCCCAAGCCTGAGAGCGGGAGAAGACTGATGTCCCAGCTCAAGCAATCAATCAGAGAGTGCACACTCTCCCCTCCTCTGCCTTTTAGTTCTATTCAGGCCCTGGATGGATTGGATGAGGCCCACCCCTCCCCAGTGTGGGCCACTCAGTCTAATATTCAAATGTTAATCTCATCCAGAAACACCCTCACAGACACACCCAGAAATCATGTTTAACCTCATATCTGGACACTCCAGGATTCAGTCAAGTTGACACATGCAATTAACCATCATACATAGTCTTATCAATTTTTATGTTCACTACTGTTTTTCCCTTCCTGGTCTTCTCTCTAGATTCATGTTTCCTTGGGTTGAAGCATATCCTTCAGCAGTTTTTTGTTTTTTCTTTTTAAGCAAAGGTCTGGAAAGTTTAGTTGGGCATAGAATTCTAAGCTGACGTTAAGGTGTCCTTTATGTCTATGCTGACATTATCACACCTTCTATGGTAAATATTTCCTGACTAGTTAGCAGTCTCTGATCAATGGTCACTCATTTATGGTTAATATTTACCTTCAGATGCCCTTTAAAATATTTCTCCCTGCCTGTGATGCCCTCTGGCTTCACGATGAGGTGTCCAGGTGTGGATTTATTTTTGTTTATGCTGCTGTTCCTTCAAGATGCACTTTCTTCAATTTTGGAAAACTCTCTCCAGTGAAACATTGTTTTACTCATATTATCTCTATTTTTGTCTTTTGGTACTCTCTTCTTAGGTATATTTTGGAGACTCTCTACACACACATTTATATCATATACTATGACATAATTTATGCAAACTTTAAAAACATCTGGATATTTTTATGGAGAAAGAAAGCAATTTTGTAGTGGAAGGGTAGAGCATGGGCTTCAACTGTACCTGGGGAAGGTTATTTGCATTTAAAAAGCTCTGAAACAAAAAAATAAAGGAAAGAAGAAAGGAAGAAAGGAAAGAGTATTAGTCAAGACTTTTTTTTTTTTTTTTTTTTTGCGCTACGTGGGCCTCTCACTGTGGTGGCCTCTCCTGTTGCAGAGCACAGGCTCCGGATGCGTGGGCTCAGCGGCCATGGCTCATGGGCCCAGCCGCTTCACGGCATGTGGGATCTTCCCCGACCAGGGCACGAACCCGTGTCCCCTGCATCAGCAGGAGGACTCTCAACCACTGTGCCACCAGGGAAGCCCTCAAGACTTTTAAATTTTCTACATTTTCTATATTTCTGATACTTTGATATTTGGGGGTTTTGCTGACCCTGGAGAGACTGCCAATTCCTCAATCCAGAGCCCAACCTCCTCCTCTATCAGGCTTTCATATTCTGGGCCACTATCACCCTGTCCTCATCACCCAGGACCAGCTTCCAGGAAACTAGGGACAGCCTCTACACTCCAGAGCCCACCAAAATTATTAAAACAAGCCAACCCCAAACCTGCTTCCCCTGCCTCTTCTGTTCTTTTCCATGGAGTTCACAATAAAGGCTCTTGTTCACATTATTCCCTCACTCGCCCGGCCTCCTGACTGACATTACTTCTTCCCCGTGTGGCCCTGCATGGTATGACATGCTCTCTCCTCTTGGGAAATGTAACCGATTGTTATTATTATTATTATTATTATTACATCTTTATTGGAGTATAATTGCTTTACAATGGTGTGTTAGTTTCTGCTTTATAACAAAGTGAATCAGTTATATATATACATATGTTTCCATATCTCTTCCCTCTTGCATCTCCCTCCCTCCCACCCTCCCTATCCCACCCCTCTAGGTGGTCACAGAGCACCGAGCTGATCTCCCTGTGCTATGCGGCTGCTTCCCACTAGCTATCTATTTTACTTTTGGTAGTGTATATATGTCCATGCCTCTCTCTCGCTTTGTCACAGCTTACCCTTCCCCCTCCCCATATCCTCAAGTCCATTCTCTAGTAGGTCTGTGTCTTTATTCCTGTCTTACCCCTAGGTTCTTCTTCTTTTTTTTTTTTTTTTTTTGCGGTATGCGGGCCTCTCACTGTTGTGGCCTCTCCCGTTGCGGAGCACAGGCTCCGGATGCGCAGGCCCAGCGGCCATGGCTCACGGGCCCAGCCGCTCCGCGGCATATGGGATCCTCCCAGACCGGGGCATGAACCCGTATCCCCTGCATCGGCAGGTGGACTCTCAACCACTGCGCCACCAGGGAGGCCCTAGGTTCTTCTTTTAATGACAATCGTCAGATATATTGGCCTCACGTACCTGAATAATAATAAAATATACATCTTAAAACAGAAAGAAAGAATAAAGGATTGGAGGGAGGAAGGGAGAAAAGAAGGAAGCCAGGAAAAAACAAGGAAGGAGAAAATGAGGAGGGAAAAAAGGAAGGAAAGAAAGAAAGAGGGAGATGAAATTCATGAAGGGCATGAGTTAGAGCAGGCAAGCCAGTGAGGAAGCTATTGGAGTCATTCTGGTGAGAAGTGATTGTTGCTTGGATCAGCCTGGTGGGCAGTGGAAAGGGAGAAGTGTGTGGGTTTGAGTCATTTTGAAGGTAGTACCTACAGGCCTTGATGTTGGAGGACATGTGGAGGGTGATGGGAAGAAACAGATCAAGGATGGGTTTCCTGGGTTTCTGGCTTGAGGTGCTGGGTGCCTGGTGGTGCCATTTACTAAGGTGGGTAAGGAACAGATTTGAGACTCCTGGCTGGGTAACCCCTGACAAGTAATTTAACTTTCCTGTGCCTCGGTGTGCTCATCAGCACAATGAAGACGATAATGGAAGATACTCATAAGTGGTGGAGACTAAACGAGGTGATGCAATATGTAGAAGAGTACCTGGCACGTGGTGAGAACTCACTAAATGTCGGCAATGATAATGATGAGGATCATGATGACAGCTGGAGCAGGAGCAGAGGAGGAGGAGGTGGAAGGGGTGAGAGGAGAGGGAGGGTTTCAGGTAGGGTTGACAGTGGAGGGTCTCTGAGCCAGGTGAGCAGTGGTGGACCTCCATGTTCTTATCAGGGGAGAGGCACAATCAGATATGCATTCTTAAGTACCACTGTGGCTGTTACATGGAGAATGGGTTGGAGGAGAGAAAGAGGAAGTGGGGAGATGAGCTAGGTGGCCCTGGCCCCTACTATGTTGGACTGAAGATGGCTGTGGAGGGAGAGGGCAGTTGTTGGATGTGTAACACTATGAACCATAGTTCACAACTGCAAGCTCACAATAAGTATAACAATTCTTATTTTCTTTAAATCAACTTAAACCTAACCCTGACAGGCCTCTGCATCCACCATCTTGATGAGGGGAACGTCAACCTCAGACATTATCCTTGCCTCCCATGTATTCTGCAAGAGTTATGCAGAAAGCCTTGGGTCTCACATGGCATCAAGGCTCCAGATTTCACAATGATTACCTGTAGGATGACTGCCCTGTCCCAGTCTGTGACATCCCTTCATGCCTGGACATCCTGTGGCTCTGTGTCAACATTTAGGAAAGGGAAACAGGCAGGGCAGGGAGACCCAGGGTCCAGTCTTCCTCCCAGAGTGCCTCTAGGGAGCAGGACCTCTGCTCCCCTTCTAACCTCAAGGAAAAGAGCAAGAGATCAGTGAGCTGTCCTGCCTGGCAGGAAGCATTAACCACCCTGTCACCAGCAGGTTCAGGTGCAAAGCAGGCTTTACTGGGGGAAAGGGGCAGGATTCACAGTCTCTGGTCTCTGGCCTTTCCACCCCAGCCCCTCTACCTCGTTATAGAGAGCAATTGCTGGGGGGTTTGCACACAGATGTGGGAAAGCAGCCTGAGCTTGTGTGCCATTTGTTCAGGGGTGCCAAACACCGGCACTGGAAACACCAGCTTTCCCGAGGGAGTTGCATCCCAGCAAGAGTGGAGGACTCCAGGAACACCAGCCTTTATCTCACATCTAACAGACAGCATTGGTGAGGGTTGGCAGTTCTTATGCATTTAAGTGTAAGCCAGTCCCTGTGCTAAACATGTAACATACACCACTTCAATGAATCTCATAATCATGATAGGAGGTACATGTTATTATTATTATTGCCCTTGAGATAGAAACAAGGAAATGGAGACAAACAGAGATTCAGTGACTTGCCCCAGCTCTGACTCCACAGACTGTGCTCCTGACAGAGGTCCCTGGGAGCCGCATCAGTAGGCCAGTGGTTGATAGGGTTGGCGAGTTTGGACCTCAGGCAGGGCAGGCATGCACGTTTCCTGGTGTCCTTTGGGTCACTTTCTCCTTTCCCCTTCCCTCTTTTATTCTTGCCTCGCCCTCTGACCTCCTCTTTCTTTCTCTTTCTCTCCTTTCTCCCTGTCTTCCCAAAGCTGTGTGAAAATGTCACATGTCTCTGCTTTTCGTTTGACCCTCATTCCTGGGTCTGAGAATCCCTCCAACCAGATCATTTCATCCTCTCCATCCCTCTCTAATTACAGGAAGTCCTGGGCAACAAGACTGCTGGATGGACTTTTTGCTTAAGTTTCTAGCTGATGAGAGTTTCGTTCCACTGGCTAGTTTTGTTAAACAAAAGGCATCCACCCCATGAGACTTTACACTTTAGTTGTTTAGGAGGCAGCAGACCTTTGCCATGCCTCTGCAGTACCGAGTTCTCTGTTTAGTGTTCAGTTTGTACAAACAGGCTGCATCTAGGGGGCTGCATGGGCAAAGCTGATGGCTGCAGCTGTGCACTTTGGCTGTAGGGGGAATCTAAGGATGAAGTTGATCCATTGAGGAGCCCATCATCCTTGCAGGGAGGCCACTGCATCACATGTCACACACTCATTAGGCCATTTCACACACTGTGGTCAGCATGACATCAGACTCACTGCATGAACTGCTAGATTTTTCAAATGATTCTTCTCTTTTAAAACCACATTTCTCTTTGGAGCAAGGTAAGAATTAGCTCTGCCCTTGGAGAGTTGAAAAGAAGCTGCTTGGGTTTGTTCCTCTCTTGCATGGGACTAGCTTGGCTCTTCCTCATTTCCAATGGAAGGAATCATGTTGGGGTCACCACTTATGACTAAGAGCAGACAATATCCCTGATGAACTTAGATGCAAAAATCCCAAACAAAATATTAACAAACCAAATTCTACAATACATTAAAAGGATCATATACCATAATCAAGTGGGATTTATTCATTTATTCTGGGGCTGCAAGAGTGGTTTTAACATCCAAAAATGAATCAATTATATACATCACATTAACAAAATGAAGGATAAAAATCATATAATCATTTAATAGATACATAAAAAGCATTTGACATAATTCAACATCCATTCATGATAAAAACTCTCAAAAAAGTGGGTATAGAGGGTACGTACCTCAACATAATAAAGGTCATATGTGACAAGCCCAAGCTAATGTCACAATCAAGGTTAAAAAGCTGTAAACTTTTTCTCTAAGATCAGGAAGAAGAAAAGGATGCCCACTCTTACCACTATTAGTCAACACAGTATTGGAAGTCCTGCCAGACCAATTAGGCAAGGAAAAAAAAAAGAAATAGGAGTTTTATGAGGTCTTCCTCACTGCCTTCTTATTGGTGTTCTGTTTCCTTTTGCTGTGATTCAAGGCTGAGGCTAGCCATTCCCTTCTCTGCCACCAGCCTGACCGAAGAGGTCATCACCTCCTCCACTGCTGCAGTTGTCCCCAACTTCTCCTTTCTTTGAATGGGAGCTACTGTTTGCTGAAGTGTGATGTGTGAAGAGGTAAGAGGAAATGAGCTTGAGCATCTCATAAGCTTCAATTCAGGTTACCACAGTAAAATTACTGCTGAAGAAACTCTATCAATCCCACCTACTTCACACTGCAGATCAGAAACATAGCTAAGAAACAGATCTTGGGACATTTACTTCAACAACTAGGGAGTACATGATGCCCCTGACAGGGAGGTGGCAACCACAGAGCAAAGGGGAGGCCCCACTCAATACCCACCTCACCCACCTGGGGCAGACACCAGAAGGAAGAGGAGCTATGATCCTGCAGCCTGCAGAAAGGAGACCACAAACACAATAAGTTGACAAAATGAGACAGCAGAGAAATTTGTTGTGGACAAAGGAGCAAGATTAAAACCTATAATAACAACTAAATGAAGAGGAGAAGGCAATCTACCTGAAAAAGAATTCAGAGTAATGATAATAAAGATGAACCAAGATCTTGGAAAAAGAATGGAGACACGGATTGGGAAGATGCAAGGAATGTTTAACAAAGACCCAGAAGAACTAAAGAACAAACAGAGATGAAAAATACAATAACTGAAATGAAAAATACTCTATAAGGAATCAATAATGCAATAACTGAGGCAGAAGAATTGATAAGTGAGCTGGAAGACAGAATGGTGGAAATCACTGCTGTGGAACAGAATAAAGAAAAAAGAATGAAAAGAAATAAGGACAGTCTCAGAGACCTCTGGGACAACATTAAAAATGCCAACATTCGAATTATAGGGGTCCCAAAAGAAGAAGAGAAAGAGAAAGGGCCTGAGAAAACATGTGAAGAGATTATAGTTGAAAAATTCCCAAACATGGGAAAGGAAATAGTCACCCAAGTCCAGGAAGTGCACAGCGTCCCAACAGGATCAGGAGGAACACATAAAGACACATATTAATCATACTAACAAAAATTAAATACAAAGAAAAAATAGTAAAAGCAACAAGGGAAAAGCAACAAATAACATACAAGGGAATCACCATAAGGTTATCAGCTGATTTTTCAGCAGAACTCTGCATTGTTTTGGGTTTGTTTTTGTAGGTCTTTTTTCCCCTTCCTCTTGTTCTCTTCTCTTGTGGTCTGATGACCACCTTAGTGTTGTGTCTGGGTTGCTTTTTCATTTATGTATGTGTATCTATTGTAGTTTTGTTGGTTTGCATTTCCCAGGAGGTTTTAATAAAGCAGTCTATATATATATACAAATGCAATTCCCGTTTCCTGCATTTGTACTCTTCTCTCCTCAATGTTGCTTGTTTTGATATCATATTTGTGTATGGATGATTTCCTGCTTTTACTGTTTGTTTGTCTTTACCAGTGAGCTTTCCCATTTCTGATTTTCTTGCTTCTAGTTGTGGTTTATTTTTTTCTTTTTCCCCTGCCTAGAGAAGTTCCTTTAGCATTTGCTGTAGGGTTGCTTTGATGGTGTTGAATTCTCTTATCTTTTGCTTGTCTGTAAAGCTTTTGATTTCTCCATTGAATCTGAATGAGAGCCTTGCTGGGTAGAGTATCTTGGTTGTAGGTTTTCCCCTTTCATAACTTTAAATATGTACTGCCACTCCCTTCTGACCTGCAGTACATATTTAAAGTTATGAAAGGGGAAAACCTACAACCTACAACCAAGAACCTAGAGAAAGAAGAACAAACAAAACCCAAAGTTAGTAGAAGGCAAGAAATCATAGCAATCAGAGCAGAAATAAATGAAATAGAGATGAAGAAAACAATAGCAAAGTTCAATGAAACTAAAAGCTGGTTCTTTGAGAAGATAAACAAAATTGATAAACCTTTAGTCGGACTCATCAAGAAAACAATGGAGAGGACTCAAATCAATAAAATTAGAAATGAAAAAAGAGAAGTTACAATGAACACCACAGAATTACAAAGGATCATTAAGAGACTGCTACAATCAACTGTGTGCCAATAAAATGGACAACCTAGAAGAAATGGACAAATTACTAGTAAGGTACAACCTTCCAAGACTTAACGAGGAAGAAATAGAAAATATGAACAGACCAATCACAAGTAATGAAATTGAAACTGTGATTAAAAACTCCCAACAAACAAAAGTCCAGGACAAGGTGACTTCACAGGTGAATTCTAGCAAACATTTAGAGGAGAGTTAACAGTTACACTTCTGAAACTCTTCCAAAATATTGCAGAGGAAGGAACACTCCCAAGCTCATTCTATGAGGCCACTATTGCCCTGATAACAAAACCAGACAAAGATATCATAAAAAAAGAAAATTACCGGCCAATATCACTGATGAACATAGACACAGAAATCCTCAAGAAAATACTTCCAAACCGAATCCAACAACAATTAAAGAATTATACACAACAATTAAAAGAATCATACACCCTGATCAAGTGAGGTTTATCCCAGGGATGCAAGGATTCGTCAATGTATGCAAATCGATCAGTGTGGTACACTGCATCAACAAATTGAAGAGTACAAACCATATGATCATCTCAATAGATGCAGAAAAACATTCTTACAAAATTCTACACACACTTATGATAAAAACTCTTCAGAAAATGGGTTTAGAGGGAAACTACTTCAACATAATAAAGACCATATATGACAAACCTACAGCTAACATCATATTCAATGGTGACAAGCTGAAAGCATTTCCTCTAAGATCAGGAACAAGACAAGGATGTCCACTCTCACCACTTTTATTCAACATAGTTTTGGAAGTCCTAGCCACAGCTACCAAAGAAGAAAAAGAAATAAAGGAATCCAAATTGGAAAAGAAGAAGTAAAACTGTCAGCCTTTGCAGATGACATGATACTATACATAGAGAATCCTAAAGATGCTACCAGAAAACTACTAGAGCTCATCAATGAATTTGGTAAAGTTGCTGGATACAAAATTACTACACAGAAATCTCTTGCATTCCTATATACTAACAATGAAAGATCAGAAAGAGAAATTAAGGAAACAATCCCATTCACCATTGCAGCAAAAAGAATATAATACCTAGGAATAAACCTACCTAAGGAGGCAAAAGATCTGTATGCAGAAAACTGTAAGACACTGATGAAAGAAATTAAAGATGATACAAACAGATGGAGAGATATACCATGTTTTTGGATTGGAAGAATTAATATTTTGAAAATTACTGTACTACCCAAAGCAATCTACAGATTCAATGCAACCCATACCTACTTACCAATGGCATTTTTCACAGAATTAGAACAAAAATGTTGTTATTTGTACAGAAACACAAAAACCCCAAATGGCCTAAGCAATCTTGAAAAAGAAAAAGGAGCTGGAGGAGTTATACTCCCTGATTTCAGACTATACTACAAAGCTACAATCATCAAAACAGTATGGTACTGGCACAAAAACAGAAATATAGATCAATGGAACAGGATAGAAAGTCCAGAGATAAGCCCATGCATCTATGGTCACATTATCTGTGACAAAGGAGCCAAGAATATGCAATGGAGAAGACAATATCTTCAATAAGTGGTGCTGGGAAAACTGGGCAGCTACATGTAAAAGAATGAAATTAGAACATTCTCTAACACCATACAGAAAAATAAACTCAAAATGGATTAAAGACCTAAGTGTAAGGCTGGATACTATAAAGCCTCACAGGAAAACATAGGCAGAACACCCTTTGACATAAATTGCAGCAAGATCTTTTTGGATCCACCTCCTAGAGTAATGAAAATAAAAACAAAAACAAACAAATGGGACCTAATGAAACTTAAAAGCTTTTGCACAGCAAAGAAAACCATAAACAAAATGAAAAGACAACCCTCAGAATGGAAGAAAATATTTGGAAATGAAGCAACTGACAAGGAATTAATCTCCAAAATATACAAACAACTCATGCAGCTCAATATTAAAACAACAACAACAACAACAACCCAATCAAAAAAATGGGCAGAAGTTCTAAACAGACATTTCTCCAAGGAAGACAGGCAGATGGACAAAAAACACATGAAAACATGCTCAACATCACTAATTATTAGAGAAAAACAAATCAAAACTACAATGAGGTATCATGTCACACCGGGGTCAGAATGGCCATCATCAAAAAGTCTACAAACAATAAATGCTGGATAGGGTGTGGCAAAAAGGAAACCCTCCTACACTGCTGGTGGGTATGTAAATGGGTACGGCCACTATGGAGAACAGTATGGAGATTCCTTTAAAAACTAAAGATAGAACTACCATATGATCCAGCAATTCCACTCCTGGGAATATCCACAGAGAATACTATAATTCAAAAAGACGCATGCACCCGGTTGTTCATTGCAGCACTATTTACAGTTGCCAGGACATGGAAGCAACCTAAATGCCCATCTACAGAGGAATGGATAAAGAAGTGGTACATGTATACCATTGAATATTACTCAGACATAAAAAGGAATGAAACTGGGTCATTTGTAGAGATGTGGATGGACCTAGAATCTGACATATATACATATATATATGTATGTATATATATATATATATATATATATATATATATATATACATACATATATATATAAGTCAGAAGGAGAAAGACAAATATTGTATTATATCACTTATATGTGGAATCTAGAAAAATGGTACAGATGAACTTATTTGTAAAGCAGAAATAGGATCACAGATGTAGAAAACAAACGTATGATTACCAAGGGGGGAGTGGGGGTGGGATGTAATGGGAGATTAGGATTAATATATATACACTACCTTATATGAAATGGAAAACTAATGAGAACCTACTGTATACCACAGGGAACTCTACTCAATTCTCTGTGGTGACCTAAATGGGAAGGGAATCTAAAAAAGAGTATATATGTATATGTATAACTGATTCACTTTGCTGTACAGCAGAAACTAACACAACATTGTAAAGCAACTCTACTCCAATAAAAATTAATTAAAAAAAGAAATAAAAGGCATCCAAATTGGAAAGAAGTAAAACACTATTTGCAGATTAAATGGTATTATATATAGAAGGCCCTAAAAACTCCACCAAAAAACTGTTAGACCTAATACATGAATTCAGTAAAGTTGCAGGATACAAAATCAATACACAGAAATCTGTTACATTTCTATATACTATTAACAAGCTATCAGAAAGAGCAATTAAGAAAACAATCTCATTTACAATTGCACCAAAAAGAATAAAATACCTAGAAATAAATTTAACCAAGGAGATGAAAAACCTGTACACTGAAAACTATAAGACATTGATGAAAGAAACTGAAGAAGATACAAATAAATGGGAAGATATTTTGTGCTAATAGATTTGAAGACTTAGTATTGTTAAGATGTCCATACTACCCAAAGTGATCTAAAGATTCAATGCAATCTCTATCAAAATTCAAATGACATTTTTCACAGAAATAGTACAAACAATCCTAAAATTTGTACAGAACCACAAAAGACCCCAAATAGCCAAAGCAACCTTGAGAAACAAGAACAAAGTTGGAGATATCATGCTACCTGTTTCCACACTATATTACAAAGCTCTAGTAATCAAAATAGTGTGATACTGGCATAAAAACAGACACATAGATCAATGGAACAGAATAGAAAACCCAGAAATAAACTAATACATTAATTAATTAATTTTTGACAAAGGAGCCAAGAATATACAGCTGGGAAAGAACAGTCTCTTTAATAAATGGTGTTGGAAAAACTGGACAGCCACATGCAAAAGAATGAAATTGGACTACTATTTTACACCATACATAAAAATGAACTGAAAATCGATTAAAGACTTGGACGTAAGACCTGAAACCATAAAACTCCTAGAAGAAAACATAGACAGTAAGCTTCTTGACATTGGTCCTGGTGATGATTTTTTTATATGACACCAAAAGCATAGGAAACAAAAGCAAAAATAAACAAACAAATGGGACTTCATCAAACTAAAAAACTTCTGCACAGGAAAGGAAACCATCAACAAAATGCAAAGGCAACCTACCAAATGGGAGAAGGTATTTGCAAATCATGTATCTGTTAAGGAGTTAATATCCAAAAAATATAAAACACTCATACAACTCAATAGCAAAAAAATAAACAATGGGCAGAGATGTGAATAGACATTTTTCCAAAGACCTACAGATGGCCAACAGATACATGAAAAGGTGCTCAACATCACTAATTATCAGGAAAATGCAAATCAAAACCACAATGAGATATCACTTCACACCTGCCAGAATGGCTATTATCAAAAAGACAATAAATTACAAGTATTGGTGAGGATGTGGAGAAAAGAAAACCTTGTCTATTGTGTGTGGGAATATAAATCTGTGCAACCACTATGGAAAACAGTATGGAGGCTTCTCAAAATATTAAAAATAGGGCTTTCCTGGTGGCGCAGTGGTTGAGAGTCCACCTGCCAATGCAGGGGACGCAGGTTCGTGCCCCGGTCCGGGAGGATCCCACATGCCGCAGAGCGGCTGGGCCCATGAGCCATGGTCACTGGGCCGGCGCGTCTGGAGCCTGTGCTCTGCAATGGGAGAGTCCACAACAGTGAGAGGCCCGCATACTGCAAAAAAAAAAAAATTAAAAATAGAATTACCATATGATCTAACAATTCAACTTTGGGGTATTTATCCTCCTCCAAAATGAAAACATTTAATTTGAAAAGATATATACAGCTCATGTTCATTGCAACACTATTCACAATAGTCAAGACAGAAGAAACCTAAGTGTCTATTGAGGGATGAAGAATTAAAGAATGATTAAAGAATAATAGAATATTATTCACCCATAAAAAGAAGGAAATCTTGTCATTTGTGACAAGATGGATGAACCTGAAAGGCATTATGTTAAATGAAGTAAGTCAGACAGAGAAAGACAAATACTATATAATCTCACTTACATGTGGAATCTAAAAAAACAAACAAACCAAGTCATAGATACAGAGAACAGATTGGTGGTTGCCAGAGGCGGGGATGGGGGTGGGTGAGTGAAACAGATGAAGGGGGTCCAAAGGTACAAACTTCCAGGTATAAAATAAAAAAGTCCTGGGGATGTAATGTACAGCATGGTGATCATAGTTAACAATACTGTATTGTATACTTGAAGATTGCCAAGAGGGTAGATCTTAAAAATTCTCATCACAAGAAAAAAATTCTGTATGGTGACGGTTGTTAACTAGACTTATTGTGGTGATCATTTCGCAATATATACAAATATCGAATTATTATGTTGTACACCTGAAACAAACATAATGTTGTATGTCAATTATACCTCAATTAAAAAAAAAGACTAAGGGTGGAGAGATGGAATTGGAGGGGTCTAAGCAATGAGCACTGAAGTAGGAGTCCAGAGGCTGGCTGTGGAGCTGCCCAGCACTGTCCTGGATAAAAGACGTGTGTCTGTGACATTAGGATGTTAATACATGATTCACTCCATCATGGCTCCATTTAAATCAGGAGCTACAAACTCAGAGCCTGCAGTGGCCAGATAAGAAGCATAAATACTCATAGAGGGACATGAGTAAGATGGAAGGTGCTGAACTGCTTGTTTTGTGAGCCACACAATCTCCACCTGGTAATTGTCTTGTAAGAACTGCAGAAGCCAAACAATGTGACCAAAGAAACATTCTCTTGGGCTGAATGAAGCCAGGGATCATAAGACTGTGACCCCTAGAGATAACCCTTTACTCCTATTTGGAATTGCTTTGTGTCCTCAGGGGGAACTGTCACAGCTGGAAGTAACTGACAGATAGTAAGAGGAGGACACCTTGGCTGGGAGAATAGAAAAAGTTACGAGCTGTGTGGGTGATCCTAGCACCCAACCTGGAGCACATTATTGAGGATGGAGATTGTCTAGGCAGACACATCTAACTGATGTTGATGGACAACAGAATCTCACCAGAAAGGCATCTGAGCCTCTAGTGAGGCTTCAGCCTGTGGCAGCTCTGCCTTGAGGGTAGCTTTCACTGATGAAGCTATTCATTAATATGGGTTCACTAGCCCCCAGCAGACATTTGTTTGCTTGTCAAGCTGGGTGTTGTCTCTGCCAGGCAGCAGGGAGCTGACATTAATATTTTTACCAGCCTGACATTGGGAGGTCAGCTGGGATTACTACAGATGACATCTTGATTTTAGCAAATAAAATTGATTAAAATGTGCTGAATCAGAAACTCTGGCTGAATAGTTAAAAGCTACAATGCATTACAGGCTGGGATCACACCTGATCGCCTCACTGAGGAGGACTATTTCAGGTCAGAAGACTAGAGGACTGTGTGATTCTAGAGAATAGAGGCAAGGTCTCCAAAGAGTGATAGAAAGGATGTAACAGCGCCTTTTCATGTTAAGGGTTATCCTCTTGTCAAGTGCAGGCTCCATGGGTGTGACTAAGGGCATTTTCCTATTTTTTAATCTTCAGAAAGTTGTGCTTCTTATGAATCCATATGTACATAAAGTATGTGTGGTGGTTAATTTTATGTGTCACCTTGACTGGGCCATGGAGAGCCCAGACATTTGGTTAAACATTATTCTGGATGTGTCTGTGAGGGTGTTTCTGGATAAGATTAACATCTGAATAGGTAAACTGAGTAAAGCAGATTGCCCTCCCCAGTGTGGGTGGGACTCATCCAATCCACTGACAGCCTGAATAGAACAAAGGGCTGAGTAAGAAAGAATTCTTGCCCTCTGCCTGACTGTCTTCAAGCTGGAACATTGGTCTTGACTGTCTCCAAGCTGGAACATTGGTCTTGACTGTCTTCAAGATGGAACATTGTTCTTCTGTCTTCAGACTTGGACAGGAACTAAATCACTGGCTCTTCTGGGTCTGGACTTTTCAGTCTCTATAATCGTGAGCCAATTCCTTATTCTCTCTGTCTCTCTGTCTCTCTGTATATATATACATGTTTAATATACACATCCTATTGGTTCAGTTACTCTGGAGAACCCTGACTAATACAGTATATATGTACAAAGTATGTGAACAAATGATCAAATCCAACAAGAGTCAAAGTTCTGGAAGCTCTCTACATGGGATGGGTAGCTTTAGAAATGCATCTGCTTTTAGAAACAATCTACATTTCACAGATGGAGGAACTGAGATCCAGAGAGTGGAAGGGCCTTGAACTTGCCAAGTACCCAGGTGCAAAGTACCCAGGTGTGTGTGTGTGAGTGTGTGTGTGTGTGTTGGGAGCACTTAAGATCTGCTGTGTTAGCAAATTTCAAGTATATAATACAGTATTGTTAACTATAGTCACATTGCTATACATTAGATCTCCGGTGCTTATTTTCTTGCATAACTGAAATTATGTACCCTTTGACCAATATCTCCCTGATTCCCCTTTTGGCAAATACTGCATGATCCCACTAATATGTGGGCTAAAATAGTCAAACTTACTGCAGCAGACAGTAGAATGGTGGTTGCCACATACGGAATGGGAGAAAAAATTTACCAGGCACTTTCTTGTTGAATGACCTGAGTCTGGGAACAAGCCTCCTTAGTCTGAGCCTTGTGTTCTTCCATCTACATGCACGCGTGCACACACACACACACACACACACACACACACAATTCTCTAGAAACTTGATGGATAACACCACCACATCACATGTATCAGTGGCTTGCTGTGTGTCAGGCATTGTACTAAGTGTTTGGAATGGATTAGCACAGCCAATCTTCAAAATGATTCTATGAAGTAAGACCAATCTTGTCCCTATTTTATAATAAAAAAAACTTGGGCTCAGATAAGCTAACAGTGTACCCAAGACTGCACAGATGGTGGGTGCCCCAGCTGACTTTGGAACCTGTACTCTTACCCTAATGATGAAAAGGGCTCAGGGGCTCAGTGATCCTCATTGGGAGAACTTAGGTTTTCAGTTTCTTGAAGAAACGCCAGTTAATTCTAGGGAAAATACTTTTTCTCCTGATTTCTGTCACTGCTGAGATGACCAGAGGAAAATTCTTCTAGCCCTGTGTCTCTGGGATCCTGTCAATGGCCGCCTTGCTGGTTTGAGGGTGCCAAGGAGCCTGATATATATCTTGTGACTGTGATCCTGAAGGCGGGGCTTGTGGTAGCAGAATTCCAGGATAGCCCCCAATATTCTTACCCCCGGTATACATGCCTTTTCTCCCCTCGAGTATGGCAGACCCTATGATATGGTGGGGTATCATTCCTGTGATTGTTATGTTGCATGAATAAAGGGGTTTTGCAGATGTGATTAAGGTTACTAATCAGTGCCTTGATTAACAAAAGGGAGATTATTCAAGTGGGCTTGACCTAATTACACGAATCTGGGTCCAGAGGTCAGAGACAGGGAATTGAGAGAGATCTGACGGATGAGACACATTCCTGCTGGGCTGGAAGAAGACAGACATCAAAACTGGGAACTATGGGGGTCCTGCAGCCAGGAATTGAGGGTGATCCTAGGAGCTAAGAGTGGTCCTGACTGACAACACGCAAGAAAATGGGGACCTCAGTCCTACAGAGATCACAACCTGACCAGAGCCTTGATTTTAGCCTGTGAGACCCTGAGCAGAGGACCGAGCCAAGCTGTGCCCTGATTCCTGACCCATCCTGTGAGATGATAAGTAGGTGTTGTTTTGAGCTGCTAAGTTCTTGATGATTTGTTGAAAAGCAATGGAAAACTAATAAAACATCCTTGAATAACACCCTTGGGCTCTGGGGAAATTGTGTCTCCATTACCATCTTTCTGGCTCAGCAGCTGAGGTGTAGTCCTGGTTTGGTTTAATGCCTAGTATCTGCCCTGATCCTCAGTCAGGAGGAAAGCCCCTGTGAGTGAGTATAGGCCAGTGTCACAATCTGTCCATATGTAGATGTTGATGGGTCACCAGAGCCAGTGGATTCCTGACCAGGGTCCTGATGATGCACATGTGGCCAAGAAATTCTAATGCCTCTCATTCCTGGAGAGAGAGCTGCTGGTGCCTAGTGAGAGCAAGAGATTTCTGTTGACTCAAACCCAACCTATGTTTTAACATAGGGCATGGCCTGTGGCCTCCATTCCTGGGCACACTCATCACAAACATGATCTTGTAGGGAACGATTTGACTCCTGTCATTCCAAACATTTTCCATGTCAGCTGCTGATCTAACAGTTTTCCTCCTGACAAAATTGTTAAACTCCATCCATTCTCTGTCATTTTAGGGTATGTAAAAAGATTCTGCTTTGTGATAGTTGTTTGGGGCACTTTCTGCCAGTATGCTTGCATGCAGGGTCTTCATGAAATACTGGAACAGTTTTTAGTCTTTCAACCTGAAAACTCTTCTCACATTACAAGTGTGAGGGAAACACAGTGGGGTCCCTATAGCAGGGGTGCTGAGGCTTCAGTGCCTTTGGGGAGGGCTCACCTTTTCTCTTTGGTGTCTATATTGAGAATTGTCACAGTATCTAAAATAAGAATCCAGCATAAGGGCAGTGTGAGAACTGGCAGTGACAGCAGAGAGGAGGTGAGGGACAAAGCCACCCTCCCATCAGGCAGACATGGAGATGCTGGGGCTACTGACTCACTGACAATGTAAGGCACCCCTGTATGCTCTGCTGGCCTCTTGGCTGTCAGCTGCTACAGCTTCACTCCCACACTCCCCACCCTCATGGACCTGACTGAAATCCCACCTGGAGAGGTTCCTTCCAGGCCACGGGCCCCCAGATGAGACCACAACTCCTCCTTTGGAGTTAGAGAGGAAGGAGCTCACCCTCTCCCACAGGACAAAATGATGGGGTTAGGCTTTCCTTGGCCTCCACAAGCATGGTCAGGACATTGCCCCAGCCACACTCCAGCTCTGGGAAATGAGCTCAGGAAGAGCTGACCAGCCCCTTCGCCCCAAACCCAACCTGCTGCTCCTGCTGCCCAGACGTCATCTCAGCATCATGTCCTCATTGACCGTGGGACTTTGGAAATCATGGCCAAATGTGCCATCTCAGGCCTTTACGGCAGCTGCTTTCACCAGGAGTGCGTTTGCTCCAGGCCTTCCCGGGGCTGCTCCTCTCCACCAGGGGGCCTCAGCTCCCGGCTATGGAATGCCCACGCCTCGCCCCACAGCCTCTCTCACAACACCCTCTATTGGTTCTTCAGGACACTTACCTTGTTGATTTAAATTTTTCTTGTTTGTGACCGCCTGGAGGGGTGGGATGGGGAGGGTGGGAGGGAGGGAGATGCATGAGGGAAGGGATGTGGGAACAGATGTATATGTATGACTGATTCACTTTGTTATAAAGCAGAAACTAATTAAAAAAAAAAAAGAAAAAAAATTTTCTTGTTTATTTTCTCTCTCTCCCATGATTGAGGGCAGAGACTCTTGTTACCCTGCATGCCCAGTTCTTAGCCCAGGCTGGCACAAGGGGATGCCTAATGAGTAGCTGTCCAAGGAAGGCAGCAACTCCAAGTGCATTGCATAAGCATCCCTGGAGCATCCAGCTTCCAGTGCAAGCAGCTCTTTCCTAATTCTCACATATGTTGAGTCCAGAGAGGCTGTGAATCTGCTCCCAGGATGGCTCAACTGCTCCCTAGAAGGTCAGGTTCTGGGGCTCCCTGGGGCCTTCAGTTTCCCCTCTCATGGTTTAGGAAAATGTCTTTGCAGTATCAGCATGGCACTGGAATGTCTTTCCTCCCCATTTCCCACAGAACACAAAATCCAACAGGCTCTTTGTACTGTGAGCCCTGCCCCAGCAGGCCTGGGGAGTCTGGGCAGGGCCCGGCAGAGGGAGAGCTGTCTCCACCAGCCTCCAGGCCCTCGCATGTCCCACAGCTTGCCCAGAGCTGTCATGTCACCACTTTCTTTTTCTCCTAGAACGTAACAGTATATTCTGTAAATATTGTCGCTGCTGACAAGACCATCAATTCTGTTCATAAAAACTATTCAGCATTCCAGCAACGCATTGAGAGCTGGAGCACTTCATAACCCCATGCATTTGGGCCCGCACAAGGGTGCTTCCCTTCAGGCAAAAAAGGAAAGGAGAGAAGGCAATTCTATTTTCTAAAAGCAGAGAAAAGCTGGCTGCCGGAGACGTGGAGTGAGCACCATTTCTCCTCGCTGCTCGTCCCACCTGGGATGGTCCACACTGGGGAGGCCTTTCCTCTAGGCTGCATCCAGAGGGGACTGGATGGCGTGACAGTGTGTGAGAGGAGCGGCCTTGCAGGTCGATCCCAGGTGAGAAAGGCTCCCTTGCTTGCCTATTCACTCACTCTGGACACCTCCAGGTCCCCTCGATTCCTCCTTGCCTCCCTCTCTCTGTCCCCCATTTACCTCTCCCATACGCCACGCTCTCTGGAGCGGTCCACCTCTCTCCACAGTCACCGCCTGCAATCCAAGCCTCCACTACTTTCTTGCAACCATTTCTTGAATGATCTCTCTGCTTCCACACCTGCCACCCTCAAGACCATCAATTATAATGGAGAGATCTTTGTACAAACTTCATCAGGTCCTATCTCTCACTTCTCACTGGATAGCTGAGAGATCTTTTACATCCTATATCAGACTGTATCCCTTTGCTATGTACACTCAGCCTAAAGCTGAAATTCCTTCCATGGTTTATAGGCCCTATATGTTCTGGCTTCTTCCACCCTCTTCCCCCTTGTCCACGGGACTTTGGCCCTCAGCTCTGTCTCCAGACTGTGCTGAGCTCATTCCTGCCTCAGGGCCTTTGCACTTGCTGTTCCTTCTGCTTGGAAAACAATAGTTCAAACTTTCCCTTGGCTGACTTGTTCTCATTGTTTTGGTGAAGCTTGGATGCATGCTTCCTCTTCAGGATGGCTACCCTGAGCACCCCTGCCACTCTAGATGTCCTTCATAGCCCTTATCACCATCCAAATGTTCTGGTTTATTATTTGGCTGCCAGTGTTTTGGTGCCTTAGTGTCTGTCTGCTGGCTCCTGCATGCCCTAACAAAGAAAAGTGTTTGACATGAACCCACAGCCCATGTGACCTCCCAATAACTCTGAGGAATGAAGCACAGCTCCAAGGATCAGAGTGGGCAAAGGTTTTGCCCAGGGTCACGCAGAACACAGATAAGAGCCAGCCCTGGATTCCAGAACTGCCAGCGCTTCTCTGTGGACCTTCCATCCCCAGGTGAGATACCACAGGTATAAACAGGATGCTGCCCTAAACACAGGGCTGGGAGCATTTTCACACTAAAACACGAGCCAGAGTTGTTCCCTGGGAATTCACTCAGTGTAGGCAGGCTTTCCAAAAGCAGATCTGGGAGGAGCTCGGGTCCTGAGGGACGACGATGGCAGTGGAGGAGGAAGTTCCGCTGACTGCTGCAGGCCTTGCTGAGCAGGGGTACAGGGCGGGAGGATGAGTGGCCAGAATGACAGTGACAAATTCTCCACTAGGGGTTGTTTCCAGGGCTCTGCGTGCTCCCAGCCTGGAACTGCACAGCCAGTGGGGTGTTCATTAATCACCACTGCGCTAGCGAGCAGGGCAGTGGAACTGGACCTGGTGGAGACGGAGTGTTTGACTTTGGGGAGCCTCTTTTTAAAGAGGATGGGTGATTTCTGACATTGGAGGCAGGTCTTTGGGAACGTTATGTGAAGAGTCTCAGACTCTTTATGTGTCTGTTGATTTAATACTTGCTTTCAGCACCGACTGTGGGCTTACCGTGAACTAGGCCTGTTAGGGGCATGGAGGGCCTTGCCCCAAGGAGTGCACAATTGGGAAGGGGGTGCTAAGTCAGGCCCCTAGCTGACAAGTTACCCTGCAGTATAAGCCACCAGGGACAGAGCCATATAAGAATTCAGAGAGCCCAAAGCACATCAAGGAGGTAGAACATCAAGACGAGAGGGACGCTGTCCTTTGCACATAGGCCACAAAAATGTGGGAGCTAAAATGTAGAACTTGCTCAAAAGTGGGAGCAACCCCTGCCCAGCCTGTCCTTCCAGGATCCAGGAAGAAGGAAGCCCCTTAGGAGATGTGGACTCCAGGAGGGAGGAAGACCATATTCTCACCAACATGAAGAGAGAGATAAAGAGGGAGGAGGGACAGACAGAGCTGGGATCTTCCATCCTCCAGAGGCCCCCATGACACGTATCTTTTAAAAGTGTGGGCACATTCAGAGCACAGCCTGCAAGATGTGCTGGGTCCCCCAGAGGCCTGAGACCTTTTCCCTCCCATGGGGTTCTGTGCCTCTTCCAGCAGAGTCCAGAAGGTAGCAGAATCACTGCACTTGACTGCCACACAGCAAATCACATCCATCCCAGGCCTGTGTGATTGATTTTTGAATAATGGTGACGGTAGCATTTACTAAGCTCTTACCATGGCATCACATGCTTGAGCTTACTCTTAGAAGATGGTATCTAGCCCCATTTTAAAGAAGAGAACACTGAGGCTGGGGATGTTAGGAAACATGACCATAAATGCACAGCCTGTGAGGAGAAGAGCCTAGGTATGAGCACTGGTGGTCTGGCTGCCAGGTCTGTGCACAGGGCCACTCAGCAGCCTGCAGATGGATGGGGCTCGGCCTCCCACAAGACATCCGGGGCTGTTTTAATGGCAGCTGAGAGTGATTCGTAACATCAATAGCTTCATCATTTAATTAGTCCTTGAAAACAATCCATTTTCTTAACTAGTTTTATCTATCACATGCTTTAGACAGGAGAGAACTATTTTAAAAGTCCTTTCTTTATAGATAGTGAAAATCCAAATACAGGTCTGCATTGTCCATATTATCACACACTCTGGATTTAGGAGGATTACAGTTAAAAACTGCTCACTCACTGCAAGAAAGAAACCCACCATTTCGTGTCCCTGGTGTTGACTGTGGGCCTCTCTCCACTCCCTAGAGCGCTCCCTGTTGTTTTAATAATCTCAGCACCTGATGGTAAACTCAAGGCTGAGTTCTGTCTCTCCTGTCAAGGTTCTCTAGGTTTGCCAATTGAACAGGCCTCTCCTTTATGCCCTGTAGAATGGGTGCGTGTTTGTTTTTCCCACTGTCTGGGATTAAGGTGGGAACGAGGAGCAGGTATCCTTTCGCCTGTGTGGTGTGCTCCTCGGTGCTGTTCTGTGGTGGGTTTGTTTTTGCCTCCTTCCCCGCATTAGACTCAGGGGCCTTTGCTGTCCGTTATCCGTGTTCCACTCCCCAGAGTACCAGCTCAGCCCCTCTCACATCTGTTAAAAGGATGAATGAATGAATGATATTTTGTTTTCAAGAATTTGGCCTCATTGTGGGTTTGACCAGAACTCTGTTATTCAGACTGATTCTTTTATAAAACAAAGACTGAGCTAATTTAGTTTTAAAAATCCATCATATCCTTGGTTTAAATTAGCTTACTTTTCAGAATGAAATTGACTGTTACAGTAATGTGTGTAGACACAGCTGGCATTAAAGGAATGATTAATTAATACACCCATAGACACAAAGGCAGAAATCTCCCTGCTCAGAAGTCTAGGAGTGCAGCCACCATAGCCTACAGGGAATTCCTTTGTGGAAGGCTAGCAGGGGCTGACCTTCTGCCGTGCATCAGTGAGATAACGCCCGAGTGCATCACCAGCTGGAAGAAAGAAAGTGGTGTCTTGGGTAGGCAGAATTCCTCCACCAAAAGATTCTCCCTCCCAAATGCAATTTCCAGGGGAATACAAATATTGTATTTACTGAAATAAAAGGCATGGAAGGGGAGAGTTGGGAAGTTGTGTTCTGGAACATCTAGATAGCTTGGCGGTTCTGCAGAAAGAATGGGCCACCTGGAGCCGGGCAGCCTGGGCTTAGTCACTGACTAGTGGTTGGCTTTGGGTAAATTCGTAACCTCTGTTGCCTCATCGGAAAATGGAGATAGTGAGGACTGCTCACTCCTCACACAAGGTGCGGCGGGACAAGGGACTGGAGTTCCACTTTCGGCTGGCAGGACTTTCCTAACCAAGGGTCCTTAAAGGGCATTTTCTCAAACCTGCTTCTCTAGCTCACAAGGAACTGGGGTTGACATTAAAGGTGATAGCTGCCTCTTCCTTCATCCTGGGGGCTTGGGACGATGCTGTGGTTTCTAGTGTGGTCACTGGCAGCAGGAGTGAGCAGCGAAGTATAGAGGGGCTGGGCCTCAGTCATTGTCAGAAGGAAGGGAGAGGTATGGTTTGTCTGCTGACAGCTGCAACCTTGACCATAGAAGCAGAAGAGGTCCCAGGGGCCAATCATCCCTACCTGGCTGGACTATATCCCAGTTGGCATGAGAATATCAGCTGCCAGGGAGGTACCTGGAGACAGAGTTACACATGGTATGCAGGATGAGTGTCTAGAGCAGAAAATCAACCTCCAACCTTCCTCACTTTTACTTAGGAAGCCTCCCATTTCTCTCTGGTTCTGGAATGAAAGCCATTTTCCTGGGTGACTTTGCGACCTAGACATCCTCCAAGGCACAGGGCAGTGGACTGGAACCTTGTGACTGTCCAGATGTCAGACTCAGCCTTTCCCAGGCAGGACCTCTGACAGCTGCAAGGCACTCTGTTCCTGCCAAAGCACTTCCACATGCATAGCTTCTTCGGGCTTCTTGATGGCTCTGAACCACGCTGTTACCACTCTACAAGTCCAGGGAATGAACTCTCTGAAGGAGGAGGGCTTTGGAATCATGCCCACTGGTCAGCTGAAGGATTCACCTCTGCACCTTCCTTGCTGTGTGACCCTGGGAAAGCTGTTTTAGGCCTCCATGTGCCTGTGACCTGATCTGTAAGCTAAGAGAAAGAAACAAGATTTAGTGAGTGAACACGACAGTGCCCACTACAGTATATGGCACTGGGGGGGGGCATTGGAAAAACTGACATTTTCCATTGTTTTTATTTTTAGATTGGAAAACACACACACACACACACACACACACACACACACACATCATGTTTGAGACCCGGTTTTGCAATTAAAAAGCAAGGGCGGGTCATTTGACATCTCTCAATTCCCTCATCTGGAAACAGGGGAACGTGTTAGAAACAACAACAGCAGAATAATAGAGGCGGGGTCTCCTGTGGAGCCCCTTCCAGGTACTGGGCATAGTTAAATGCATTGTCATGTTGCGGTAATTAAATGACATGACATTCTTGGAAGTACTTAGTACAATGTCTGACACACAATCAACAGTCCATAAATGTGAGCTAACGTGATTAGTAGTTACGTATTCAGTGTGGGGCCCAGCATTGGCTCTTGTCTCATTCTCTATCCTTGTCTGTTTAGCGCATGCGTACACGTGCACACACACACACACACACACACACACAGAGTTAAATATTTTTTTGTATTTTTCTCAAATAATTTAATTGTTTGATCACTTAGATGAGAGTCCCTTGAGGGTAAGGATCCTCGCAAGTTGTTTTTCTCAGTTTTTCTCCTTTTAGGATTCATTGCAATGAATCATATCCTCTAAACATTCTTTGCTCCTCTAAGCTTCTGTTGAGCTGACATAACTCGATGTATTCTAGAGCCTTGCCACCGGAAGGTGTTTCTGAAAGCACAATTGAGAGTGACATTGCTTGTCAGCAGCAAGTGCTGTTATTGCCTGGTGCTCATTGATTGGCTACCTCTTCTGCTCTGTGCTAAGCAGTAAGAAGACACATCTCTCCCCAGGTGTCCGAAAAACTGTGCTTACACTGTCTGCCTCCCAATCTGCTCATAAAATGGAAAAATGCAGCCTGAGAGTCAAGCTTCTGCCACACAGATGGCACTGGGCTGCTGCATTTGTGAGGCTCTGAATGACCCAGGAGCCCCAACTCCTGGAGTCCAGGGGAAATCACACACAAATAGGAATAATCCTTATTAGTGTGAGCTGTTGTATCAAAATCAGTGATTATTAGGGCAACTAAAATGGATGGTGTAGGATATCACACCATTTGATCAGATTTTTTTAAATGGCCAGAGAAATGCATCTGAATAAAGATTTCCTGGACACAGTAAAAACAGTAACAGTCAAAAAAATAAAAATTAAGTAAATAAAAGAACAGTGACATTAACATCAGTGAGCATTTACTACTCACAGGCACCTTGAAGACATTTCAGTCACCACTGTTCTATGAGTAGTATTATTATCCCAAATTTACAGATGAGAAGATGGAGCCTTGGAGAGGGAAGGTGCTCATGTAAGGGCACACACTGGTGAGCTCACACTACACACCTAGTAAGTGACAGAGCTGGATCTGACCCCAGATTCTGGAGATCAAGAACTTCCCATTTTGCAAGGGGAAGTAAGCTTGCCCAGTGCTCATGTTTAGTAGGCATCAAAAAATAGGTGATTTTTAAATGAATGAATAAGTGTCCTTGGGGGGGGCAGGGGGTGGTAGGTATTTGGTTTGTTTCAGTCTGTTTTCCAGTGCCCAGGACATAGTAAGCTCTCAAAAAGTTCTCTGTGTTCAGTCCCAACTCCCTCTGTGATCAGCCTGAAGGAGTCCCCCATTGGCTTTCTGACTGCCTTCTGCAGGCCTCAGAGGAGGCCTGTCTGGACTGGACATGATGGCTAGTTCTGCTGCTGTGGCCACTTGGATTATGTGACAGCTGGCTTGATGCTGAGCAGGGTAAAGGGCACACAGCTGCAAAAGCCAGATGGTTGTTTCTGAATCTAATTCCTTCCTGCTGCCAACCTGGTCTGAAATACCATCCATCACTCACCATGATAGATGTCTTTGAACTTGGGAGCTTGGCTCTTAAGAAGTGCAGGAGGGAAATTGAATACCAACCATCCCTCCTCCCCCAGAGAGGTTCCCTTTTGACTTGAGATGGCAACATCTTGGAAAATGGTGTCACAGCTCAAATTAGTGCTGAGCAGGCATGAGGCACTGGTGTCCCAGATGCATGGCTGAGATGACCCAGGACACAGTCACCATCAGTATCCCCAATCTTAATTCTGGCTTGGTTAGGAAATCAGAAATTCCTGAGGCCTTTTGGATAAGGAAGCCCAGTGAAGAAGTAGAGGTGGGATGGGCATGGATGTGCAATGGGGAGAGAACAAGGGAGAGATCTTGAAAGTCCAGAATGGCTGAATAGAAACTACAAGTGGACCTCTCTTTATATTCTGGTTGTAAATATGTACTCATTTTGAAAATGTTTGTATGTAAATTAAATTGTTATAACACTGTTTTTCTTATCATTACAGTAATACATGCTTGATTAGTTATGTTCCTTCTTGCACCAGATAATAGAAATATTCAAACTTGCCCGAGCAAAAAAGAAAACAAACAAAAAGCTAAACAGAATGGATGGTTTCTAAGAACAGGTCCAGAGGGTCTCCTGGAATTCTAGGGTGAGAATATGGTTGACCCGAAGATGCTGGAACAGGAACGTCCTGTGGACCAGCTCTGCTTGTCCCACTAGCATATAACACCCAGCTTTCTCAACCCCTCCTTCCTCCACTAGTGGTCTAGCCACCTGCAGAGAATCTGATTGGTCCAGTTAGGGCCACATGTCCATCACTGTTCCAATCAGCTGTGCCCAGGAAGGCAGGGCTGTGAGAGTATAGAAGGGTTACTTAGGGCTCATCCCTATGGATCTGTATGATAGTTCCTGGAGAACGGGGGTGGAAGGTCATTGGCTGGACAGATACACCCAAAGGAGAGCATGACAAGTTCCACTCTTTGCAAAGACTTATGAAAATACCAGAAAACAAGGAAGAAAATGAAGCATTTGTTTTCTTCCACTGCCTGTAGTATCATTTTAGAACTTACTGGACCTTTTCTGCAATTTTTCTTCAGTGGTTGATGGTGAATCTTAAGCTCAATCCCTTTAGTTTCACTAGCTCATAGCAATTCTGTCAAGCTGTTTATTCAGTCCAATTCTATTGAACACTTACTATGTACTAGGTTCTGAGTGACAGCATACTACAGTGAACAAGATAGACAAAGGTCCTGCTCTCAGGGAGCTTAGACACCAAGGAGTGGAGTAATCAACACATAATGAAGCTGCTGAGATCATTCACAAAGTGTACATACTGTGAAGAAGAGGAACATGGAAAGGAGCCTGGTGGTGGAGGGGGACTTCGAAGGGATGGTCAGAGGAGGACTTGCTGAGGAGGTACATGTGCCCTGTGCCCTGACAGAAATCAGCTGGCCCTGCAGAGTGGAGGGAAGAGCATCGCAGGCAGGAAGCAGCGTGAGCCTGAGCCAGGAGGGCTGCTGAGGGCATGAGGGGAGAGGCACGATGCGGTGTGGCCACAGAACAGGGAGAGGCACAGATTCTGAGATGAAGCCGGGAAGGTGGAAATGACCTTGGACAGAGAGAAGTGAGTGGTGGCTTGAAGTGAGATCTTAGTTCTCTGCCCAAGAATCGGACCTGGGCAGCCTGGGTGAAAACTAGGAATCCTAGCCACTAGTCCACCAGGGACTAGAGGCTAGAAGCAGAGTTCCCCTGGCTCTCGCCCCCACTGAAAAATGCATTCCTCAAGGAGGCAAAGACTGTAAAAACAGGTACAAAGTTTATTATTAGAGACACAGCACAACAAGTGGGAGAGCACACAGAGAAACAGCTTGTCTGTTTAAGACAGAAGCAAGGCAGAGATATGCACCTAGAGAGAAAGGGTGTGGGCGTCCCCCCTAATGAAGAAGAGTGCAGTAAAGAGGCAGTTAAATCACTTATAGGGCAGTTCTTCTGGGTCTTTGTTTACCTTTGGCCAATTATCTGTTTCCTTTTTCCACACCTGCCCTGCGCTAGGACCCTCCCCAGCATGCGTGCACAACTTTTTTCTGAGATGGATTCTAGCCCAGAAGCCTATAGGGGGGCTTGGCTTCACCTATTCTGGGGTGGTGCCCCTGCTTTTTGCACCCCAAGGAGACTTTCTGTGCTTGTGCAGTGTCTCCCTTGCTCCAAGGATGGGAAATATGTGACTTCCTGATCTTTTACTCAAGCAGGGTTTAGCCCCTGCCATGACTGTTATCTTAAAGTGTCCACAGAAGGCAAAGTCCAGCTATTTACCCTGTTCCTGTTGTTATTTCCATCTCGAAGTGCAAACAGGAGGCTGTTGTAAAGGCCTAGCCTAGAGCCCACCTGCCTCCTGCCTCAGGAAATGCAAACAGGAGGCTAGTTGTAAAGGCCTAGCCTGGAGCCCATCTACCTCCTGCCTCAGAAAAGGATGGGTTCACACAGGATTTGAGGGGGCAGTGATGGGACCTGATTAACCTTTTCAGAAGTTAAGTCCATCCCTTTCCCAAGTCTTACCTGGGAAGTAAGTAAGGGAGTGTTAGAAAAAATACCAACGCCTGAGCCCCACCCAAGCATTAAATATTAAAGTATTTGGAAGAAGAGTCTAAAATTCAGTAATTTTATGTATTTTTTTTCTAATTTAAAATAAACCTTATTATACATTTTGATAAGTTTTGACAAATACATGCAAATACAAATACAAATGCATACATCCCCCCAAATCAAGATATACTATATTTTCATAACCCCAAAAGGTTCCCTCCTGTCTCTTTGTTGATCCACCATCTACTCGTGGCCCCAAGCAACCACTGATATCCTTTGTGTCACTATAGATTAGTTTTGCCCAAGCTAGAATTTCAAGTGAATGAAATCAAGTAGTCCATACTCTCTGTGTCTGGCTTTTGTCACTCAACACAATGGTTTTGAAATTCTTCTATACTGTTGCCAGAATTTACCTTTATATTGTTGAATAGCATTCCGTTGTTTGGATATGCCACAATTTATCTATTCACCTGTTGATGGCTGCTTGTATTATTTCTAGTTTGGGGCTCCTAGGGATAAAGCTGCTACAAGCATTCGTATGCAAGTATTGTGTGCATATATAGTTTTTATTTCTATTGGATTAATATTCAAGAATGGAAATATTGGGTTACATGGTAAGTGTATTTTTAACCTTTTTAGAAACCATCAAACTGTTTTCTAAAGTGATTGTACCATTTTCACTCCCACCAGAAGTGTTTAAGCGTGCCAGTTGCTCCACACTCTTGCCAACAGTTGCTATTTTTAATTTTAGCCATTCTGGTATGTATACATCAATTATTTCATGAGTAATCTTGGTTTTTCCCTGAAATATCTTTGCCTGGCTTTGGTGTCAGATATTGCTGGTTTCATAAAACCTAGCTGGGATGTTCCCTTATCTTCTGTTTTCTAGAAGAGTGAGTGTAGAGGTGGAACATGGCATTATATCTTCCTTAAGTGTCTGATAGATGCACAGGCAGAGCCATGTGGTTGGCAGCTGGTTTTCGTTGATTTGTCACCTTCATTCTTCACACAGGTGGCTGAGCATTGTGGGTCTTCTCCAAAGAGGTGAATTGTTTGGGAAGCCCATGAAAATGTAGGCCCTTCATCTGCTGGGAGTGTCTGGGGCTTGAGGAGTGCTCTGGGTGGGGAGGGACCGGGGTGCTATCAGAAAATGTGTCTATGTTAGCAAATCGCCTAAAGAAATCTGAAAAGGTACTTGAATTTCTAAGCACCTAGTATTTGCCTTGATTCATTTTTTCGGTCTGATTAGATATTCATTTTCACACAAAATTTTGTATTTGTAATTTTATAGTCTTTTTCTTAAAGTGGACCCCCAAATTGTCTTAAGTTCATGCCTCACAAAGCTGGATCCCTCTTCCTTGACTCTGCGTGTTTACTCTCAGTAAATGGAGAGTGAGCACTCACTGGGAGGCACATTCCCTTCTCCCTGCCTGCCTGACGGGCCCCACTCCCCGCTCTAGCTCCTGGCTACACACTGAGCTCAGCCTGTTTGATTCTGTGGGTGGCAGGTGTCCAGTGTGGCTTATTACAGACACTTCTCCTTAATGTCCAGCCTCTGCTGCCCACTGCACTGAAGGGGGAGGAAAGGCGTGTGGAACTGGCCTGCACTCAGGAGCTGACCTGAAGATGGATGCCAGCAAGGCTCTAGGTCTGGGCTATGGAAGGGAAGTTCTCTTTGTTCGAAACCTTCACAGAGGGCTTGGAGTGGTCAGGGGAGGCTGCCTGAAGGAGGCAAAGTTGAAGGTGAGGCTGAAGGGGAGCAGGACTTGCACTGGAAGAGAGAGAGGAAGAGGGGAACAGGCATTGAGGGGACAGGGAAAGAGCCCTGAGGAGGTCCTGGCTCAGGAATGAGGCAGGGGACCCAGAGGATACCAGCCAGCCAGATGGAAGGAAGGTGTGTGTGCACACCAGGGAGTGGTCTGTGTGAGGTGGTGACACTAGGGAGCCTCCAGAATGCATACAACTTGCTTTTTGTCCTTCTGGCTAAGGACATTTTTCACATCGAAGCTACTTTACACATGGTTTATATATATATATATATATATATATATATATATATATATATCCTCACACGATGATAAATTCAAATAGCACAAAAAGGTCAGTGAAATATAGGCCTCCTTCCCCTCCAGTCCCAGCTCCCACCCCAGAAGCAACCACTGTCACCACCTATGCAGCTGTCTGGAGTGCTGTATGCAAACGAGTTCCCTTACACACCTGGAACCACTGCTTTGCACCCTGCTTGTCCCCTTGATGTTTGTCTTGAAGGGAGTTCCATCCAGTGTGTCCACATCGACTCTGTCGTTCTTACCCCTGGAGCTGCCTGCACAGGGCATGGAAGAGGAATGCTTTGCTCTGGAGTCGGGCAGAGCTGTGCTCCAGCCCTGGGACCATCATGAGCCACGCGCAGGACTGGGGCGAGTTGCTTGGTCTCTGATTCTCAGTGTCCTCATCTGTAAAACTAAGAGGACAATAGCCCCCTCCTCATGGCTTCTGTGAGGATTAATTGAATGTGTCTAAAACTCAGGTACAGAGCCAGGCACAGGGAACTCCTCATAGCAGGTAGTTGCTAGCACACACCCAGGGAGAAAGCAGATCAAGAGGGGCCCTACTTCCCTCCTCCCCCACCTCCCCAAGACAGAAGCAGCCTCGCCCTTGAATAAATCCTGCAGCTGGCCCTGCCTCCTGGCCCTGCCTCCTGGCCCCTTCTCTCTGGGGAGTGTCCTACCATCACCACCCACCAGCCCCCTCAGGACCTTTGTGGCACCTGAGGATAAAATGCCAGCTAAATGTCATCCAGGCAGATAGGGCACATTTCTTTGCTTTTCTAGACTCTGAAATTGTACACTTTGCAAGCAAGAGGCCAGCCAGGGAGCTGGGAAGGCATTTTGGGCTCTGCGCAAGTGGGTTTCCCTCCCACCATTTAGCTGGCTGCGTGGTCAACGTCTTTGTGCAGAAGCAGCACCATGCTGGGGTCTCATGTGGAGGTGAAAATTAAGGGATAAATATACAGGTTTAATAATATTCTCTCATTTGACAATCTCTGCTGCTTGCCTGTGATATTTTAAATCCACTTTGCATGCTTTCGACATTAAGAACTTCTGACGAAGTTTCAGCAGGAAGATAATATCTTTAATTATATATAGGCCTTGTATTATGTCTGTGATTCTAAACACAAACTTATTTGCTTTTATCACTTGACTAAAGAGAAAGAAAATGAACCATTAGAAAAGGGCTTCTATTACCCGCCCCCCCGCCCCCCGCTCGCACACACACCTTTTAATTTTCCCCTGGAAGCAGAAGTTCCTTTCTCTTTTATCTTTCCATTCTGTGCTTTTGGGCAGAGCTCCATTATCTGTTCCAGTGCTGCCTTTGAGGTTAATATTTCAGCTCAGTCTTTCCTTTAGTTGTGGAGATGAATTAAATTAGTGTCAGCAGGAGTGAATTAAATAAACTAAAATAATGCCCACTTTCCCTGTGTTCCTTTTGCTATTCTTGTACCCCAGTTAAATTTTAAAAGAATTCTATTGGGCTTTGCAAATAGCTGTCTTTATCTACTGATAAACAGAAGTTCAGACTGCTCAGATTGTTGTTCAAACTGTGTTCATTCATTCATTCAGTAACCATCTTGCAACCCCTAGAGGGTATCTTATCTGAGAATTGAGGCTGCATGAGAGAGGAGCCCAGAAGAAAAAGCCAAGTTCTGACGACATTGGTCCAGCCCCCGGATCCAGCTATGCCTGAAGTCCTAACCCTGGACATTTAGGTGATAAAAATCCCTTTCTTGTTTAAGCTAGTTTGTTTTTATACTGTCTGTATCTTGGAATCAAAAGTTATCTAGTGGATATAGAAGAACATATATCTATTCAAGAATAGGATGGAGCTGGGTCCAAGGGGGACCAAAGCCTCTTGTCCAGCCATAGGTGATAAGCACAGCAGTCCAGGCAGTGAGGGCCATTCTACCAGTGGTAGAGGACATGGCCAGCACTGGAGACCAATGCATGGAGGCAAGTCAGAATACCAGGAGGAAAATGAGAAGGGTAGAGCCAGGGTGTGAATGTCCTTCACACCCTGGCTCTGCTATCAACTTGTGTGACTTCTGAAAAAGCACGCTCCCCAAACATTGGACCTTGGTCTCCCAGTCTGTTGTAGTAACAAGGCTATTCAGTCACATTTGCTAAGTGCTTACTCTGTGCCAAGCACTCGGGCAAGTGTTCATTTATGTCATCTCTTTGGATCCCCCTACTACTAGCAGGTATCGCTCTGTGTTTGGCTCACAACAAAGGGACAGAATTGGACTGACCACAGGAAGATGCAGCTCTGAGGCCTGAAATGTTTGAGGCATGAGGCTGGGGCATCCTTTGGAGGCAGGTACAAGCAGGACGACATACTGATTTAAGGAAGGAGGTCTGGCGGCCACTCTGAAGCTCCCACAGCTTGCTGCCAGAGCTGTTTATTAAAACTGTGCTCTGAAGCATCAAGAGCATGGGAATTTGTTTGTTCTTTTTGGGGGAATTTTTGGAGCTGTCACTGGGTTAAGCTAAGAGGTAAAAAGGATGTGAGGAAAATCACCCCATTAAAAATTAATACTTTATTTTAATTAGACGCTTTCCTCTATCGACAAGTAGAAGGACAGAGCCTTCAGAGGCCTGTTTGTTGTTTTAAAAAAAAAAACCAAAAAACCCTCTCATGCAATCAGTACAATAATTAAGGAGCACTATTTTTTCCTAGCAAAGGGAACTAATTATTTCGGCTTTGTGCTGATTGATCCATTTTTATGAGCAGTTTTAACATGTTAGCTGCATTTCGTGAACCATTTGTGAACAGTCCCAGCAATGATGGGGTTGGAAGGGGGTGTCACTGTGTGGGGATGCTTTCCAAATGCAGACTGACAAAGGTCAGAGCCAGCTTCTCCCATGATCCTTTTGTCGTCAGCCAAAAGGAGTTCCTGGTGAATATAGGGAAGAGGTTACAGAGCACTTAAAATGCTTCAGACTCAAGCCCAGCCCCCTTTCCCTGGACGGTGTCTTCAAAATGTCCTCACTGGGGAAGGGCAGACTTTCCCAGTTCCAACCTGTATGGTCAGGCCACCCAAGATGGCTGTTCTCTTGCTCTCTGTACATCCCCTGCTCAACCAGTGCCTGCTTTACCTACACCCTACTCACATGACTGACCTTCCTACACACTTGCCCCAGGCCCCAGCTAATGATTGTTCTAGTTTTATTTTATTTCATTTTTTGGCCGCACCACACAGCATGCAGGAACTTAGTTCCCTGACGAGGGATCGAACCTGTGCCCTGTGCAGTGGAAGAGCAGATTCTTAATCACTGGACCACCAGGGAAGTCCCTGTTCTAGCTTTAGAACAAAACTCTCTATGTGTGTGAAAGGGGTGGTGAGGGGCGTGCCCCTCTGCTGGTTTCCCTGGTAACTGATGAGCCAACCTGATGTCAATTCCCCCTATAACTTGTAACCTCCCCCTGCCCCCGGGAGCAAAGACTGACGCCATGTCCTGCCCGCTGTCTGCCATGTATGGTGGGGTGTTGATCCAGGACCTCTATTCAGACATGTATCCCCCTATTCATTAAACCACTGATGTCTCTGTCGCTGACTCTGGGCTCTTTCTTGAAGCTGGGCAAGTATAGGCCTTGCAGGCCTGTGGGGTGCAGCCTAACACACCTCATCTCCACGTGGACAAAGTCCACCAGTCCTTCAATGTCAGACTAAGTGGCACCTCAGCCATGAAGCCTTCCCAGGATACCCAGGGGGAGTGCTGTTCCTCCTCTGGACCCTCACAGCCCTAAGACAAAGAATTCCTTGTATTCAGCAGACAGATTGACCAAGGGTCCACTCCTACCCTTTGTTTGGTAAGTGTCATATTGGGAGAGGAAGGAAGGAAGGGAGAGGGAGAGAGGGAAGAAAGAAGGAATAAAACCCCCTACTGTTTGATATTTTAAAATTAGAGATATTTAGACAGGGAAATATTTATTAAGTATAACCTCTCCTTTCCAGGGAGGGTGGACTTGGTGGGGGAGGAGTGCTGTTTGCCTATGGAGTGATGGGTATAAGAGTCAAATAAAGATGATGAAGGCCTCCAAATTTTCTCCACATGAGAGGGGAATGAGGCATGGTGTGGTGCAGGGGTGTTGGGGAGAAGGAGGTCCAAAGTGGGAAGAGAATGGGGCCAGAGCATGAAGAGATTGTTAAAGGAAAGGAGGCCCAGGCTAGCCGCTAGAGACGGACTTGAGACAGAATCAACTAATTTCAAAATTAATTTTATGAAATTGTTCCTATTACGTGTAATGTAAACTCTCTCCCTTGTCTTCCTGCAAAAACTCCTGGTGATGTGCGGTGAAGATTTGGGGTCTGTAGAGGTGGGGAAGTCTGTTCAGGTGGTTGAGTTTGACTTTGACGTGGACTCAGGCAGGACGCCACACTGAAGCCTGCCCTTCTCAGGAGGCACAGCCTGAAAATCCCTTCAGCCCCCGGGGCCATGTAGCACCCGGCTGCCTGGGCTAAATTCCAGTTCCCCACATTCTAACTGAGCAGTCTTGGACATTTTACTTAACCTTACCTACCTCAGCATTCTTATCTAAAAAGTATTCCTTAACTTCGAGGTCAGCATGAAGCTTAAAGGTGTAAAGTGTGTAAACAGCACATGGCTCAAAATAAAATTGTTGTCAAATCCAAGTTTGTGTGCTGGATGCACAGTGAGGCCAAACAAGCCAAAACATCGGAGTTTGGAGCAGAGGAAAGTTTATTGCAGGGCCGAACAAGGAGAAGGAGGCAACTCAGGCTCTAAAGACCTGAGCTCCCGTACGGGTCTCAGGGAAGCATTTTTAAAGGCCAGCTGAGGGAGGGGAGTCGCAGGGTATGTGATCAGCTCATGCACAACTGGTTGATTGGTTGATGGTGAGGTAACAGGGAGGTGTCACAGGGGTTAACATTACCAATCCTCAGCCTCCAGCTGGTTTGAGGGCTATGCACTCTTGGTCAACAAGTAGTTAACTTCTTCCATTTGGTGGGGGTTTTAGTGTCTGTAAAACAACTCAGGAATGTGCATCAGACACCTATCTGTGTATTTCAGGGAAGATCTAAAGATTCTGTGACTGCCATCTGGCTGATTTACTGTTTGAATTGTTACAGTTCTCCTGGCCCAACTGAAATAGGTGATCTTATTTGACCAAGTGTTTTAAAACTTTTTGACAAACTTCCCAAATAACACATTTTAATTAAAGTTCTTTTGACTCCCAGCTAACTTTGGGATACTTTAGAGGGCCCCTGAGGCATCTCAAAGAGAAATATTTAACTAGGATTATTTTGTATGTTAAGTTAAATGTAATCAGATGTTTAACCATGTCTTTTAAGGCTTTTGTCATTTATAGAAATTTTTGTACTCTGATGCTGTTACAAAAAGTGATGATCAAGGAGATTCATAGAAAGGCTATGGAATCTGTTACAACAATTCCAGATCAAGATGATGGTTATGCGAGGACTCCAGCCCATATCAACTTAAAACAAGTAGCTGTCCTACCCCTGGGGTCCCTAGTACTGGCATCCAGAGATTTTTACTCCCTGACAGGCAGTGTTGATGCCCTACTCAGCCTTGAAGCAGTTACAGAAGACAGACCATCACCCCTCTGCTTCCCATAAGAATATGGGAGTTGGGTTTCCCTGGTGGCGCAGTGGTTGAGAGTCCGCCTGCCGATGCAGGGGACACGGGTTCGTGCTCTGGTCCGGGAAGATCCCACATGCCATGGAGCGGCTGGGCCCGTGAACCATGGCTGCTGAGCCTGCGCGTCTGGAGCCTGTGCTCCACAACGGGAGAGGCCACAACAGTGAGAGGCCCACGTACGGCAAAAAAAAAAAAAAAAAAAAAAAAAAAAAAAAAGAATATGGGAGTAAAATCTCTGAAGGGGGAATGAAACAGGAGGGAAGGGGGCAGGGCACAAGATTTAAAAGAAAGACATAGCCATAGGACATGACAAAAACTGGTTAGAACCAACTAGGTCCAAGATGGTGGAAGATTTTGACTTCCAGTTGACCTTGAGCCTCATTATATGCTCACTGTAATATATTACCATGCCAACTGACACACCCACCAGCACTATGACAATTCTAAGGCTAACCATAAAAGGCCAAAAGTTGGCAGTGGCCCAATTCCTGGAAATCCCTGCCCCTTCCCCCCTGAAATAGTTGGAATAATCTTCCCATTCATTAGCCTATGAAACTACCCAGTCCATAAAAACTAACCACCCCATATTTTGGGGCCTCTCACCTTCTGAGATGGCATACACTCTATCTGTGGAGTTTGCTTCTCTCTAAATAAATCCACTTCTTACCTATCACTTTTTCTCTCACTGAATTCTTTCAGCGATGAGACATCAAGAATCTGAGCTTCAGTGCTTTGTGACCACCTAGAGGGGTGGGATAGGAAGGGTGGGGGGAGGCACAAGAGGGAGGGGATATGGGGATATATGTATACATGTAACTGATTCACTTTGTTATACAGCAGAAACTAACACAACATTGTAAAACAATTATACTCCAAAAAAGATGTTTAAAAAAAAAAAAAAGAATCTGAGCTTCATTAAGTCCTGAGACGAGGTGTGTGACCACAATTAAAAGACTGTGGGTTCAAGTCCCAGTCTGAGTTGTACGGTTTCATAGCTGCTATTTTTGTCTCACAGTGAGGCCAAACAAACTGAAATGTTGGAGTTTATTGCAGGGCTGAGCAAGGAGAACAGGGGCAGGGGGGATGACTCATCCTCCAAAAACCCCCGAACTACCCAAAGGGTTTCACAAAGTATTTTTAGAGACCAGGTGAGGAGGCGTGTCCCAGGGTAAGTGATCAGGTCATGCACAATTATCTGACTGGTTGATGGTGATGAATCCTTAGGGGCTAGTAGTCAATTTCTTCCATTTGGTGGTTGGTTTTTAGCATCTGAAAAACTCAGGAAATAAGCATCAGATACTATTATCTAGGTACTTACTTAAGAGAGGGGATAAAGCAGGGGATATGGGGGAGGCGTCTGTCCCAAGAAGGCCCCATAGGATCCTGCTCAGTTATAACTACATGTTCACATTCTTTCAATCATTAATTCTTGAGCCAGGCTTTTGTGACTCAGGGGAAGCCTGGGAGACTACAGCTGTTCTACAAACTAGAGGTAGACAGATGATGTGGGGGGAGGGGTCTGTCCTATGAAGGGCCCCATAGTGTCCTGCTGGGTTACAAAATGTTAGATATTATTCTCTCATTCCTCTTCTTTTCCAACCTGAGGAAACATGTTAGAGAAGAAAGGGCTTTGGAAATATATATAGAAACCTTTAAAATATTCCTACAAGGGTTGCCAGATAAAATATAGGACTCCCAGATAAATCTGAATTTCAGATAATGACAAATAATTTGAAATTAAGATTTAAATGAACATCCTACATTTTTAGCCGCTAAATTTGGCAACTCTATTTCCTACACTTTGACCCTAAAATTTCACTTCTGGGACTATATTCTAAGTAAACAATTTTAAATAAGATAAGTATTATGCAAGGAAGGTTTCCTTGGAGTTTTTTGAAAATAAATGTTGAAAAATTAGGAACAAACAATACACCCAATAGTAGGAAAATGATTAAGTAAATTAGGATATATCTACTTGATTAAACATGGTATCATAAAAATGTTTCTGAAGAATATACAGATAGAGGAATGCTTATGAAATAATGTTAAGAGAAAAAAATTGGGGAATAAAATTACATAAAAAAGTGTTTATAACTAAAAATTATCCTTAAATATAGAAAAAAATGGACAGGAAAATTAGTAAAATGTTAATAGTGGTTGTACTGGATGGTAAAATTATGGCTTTTTTTTCTTTCTACTTATATACATACCCCCAAATTTTCTGTAATGAGCAAGAAATACTTTAGTTCCAAAAGATGCTTTTCTATATTTGTGACTTGGCAGAGGAAGACAGTGGCTCAGTGCCAGGACCCTTGGGTTCTCGTGCTGGTGTACACTGGTGGTGTTGCCCAGAGAGAGTGACTTCAAGTTTTGGGGCCTCAGTTTTCTCATCTGTTAAATGAAAGAAATGGGCACACCAGCCCATATAGCCCCAAATTGCTCTATGATTCTCTTATTCTTCTGTCTCTTTTTTTTTGTTCTTTTCTCTTTGCTCCTTTCTTCTTTCTCTTAACTTCCCCCTCCCTTCCTTTTTCCTCTGTCTTTTGTCTTTCCCATTCTCTGACCTGCCTCAGTGTCAAAACTCTTAAACACGAAAACATCAAAAAACAGCAAAATTCCAACCAGCCTATAAAACAAACAGAATTTTTTTTCCTCCTGGAATAACTTTCTGGAATTCAAGGAAAGCATGGCTTCAGGAATGGCATGATCAGGACACTCTATTTCCCTGCAGTTCTCTCTGGGCCCTTCTCTGTTGGCTTTGTCCCTGAGCTAGTGCCACCTCAGTGGTTCCCATGATTCTGGGTTTCTTGCCTGTACACCACCCAGTCCTGATGGTGAGAATGTTTCTGTCTTTACAATCCAGAAGAGCCCTGAGATTTGTTTTGATTAATAGGCCTAGTTCACATGCTACCTCTAAACTAATGACCAGGACTGGGGAGTGAAATGTCTGTATTTCTTTAAGCCACTCAAGGTTCAATCTGGAATTGTGGGTGGGGTCACTAGCTGCAGTGTTAGCAAGTGGACAGAAAAAGAATTCTGGGATGACACCTGTCAAATGCTCACTGCATCAACTGGCAGGTGTCTTGAAGGATCAGCCAATCTCCCAACACAGTGCTAGGCTCTGGGATCACTTGGGGAGAGACCAGAAAACCACCCTCTTCAGTGGCACTTCTGCTCAGTGGCCCAGAGCAAATGTTGAAGCACAGGGTGGGAGAAGGCAGAGTTTAGACCATTACTGGGTTCTTGAATCACATTTGGGTCTATGTGTCTGGACTCTCCGGGCAGACAGAGACTGGCATTGTCTGACTGGTTTTGTGTGGTCCTAGCATGATGGACTGGGCTATAAATGAATAGGGGTAAGTGTGGATGCAAAGAACACTTCCTTCCTCTCCTCACACTTGAGCTGCACTGCCCTGTTCTTAAGCCTGCACACTCAGAAAAAGGCCATGTTCTTTCCCCCTCCCCTTCTTTTTTCCTTTCGTCTCTCTAATTTACAAAGTTCTTCTTAAAAAACAGTCCACGTTGCCCCACTGAGACTTTGCCTAATGAAGTTTTTTTTTTTTTCTTTTTGCGGTATGTGGGCCTCTCACTGTTGTGGCCTCTCCCGTTGCGGAGCACAGGTTCTGGATGCGCAGGCCCAGCGGCCATGGCTCACGGGCCCAGCCACTCCGCGGCATATGGGATCCTCCCAGACCGGGGCACGAACCCGTATCCCCTGCATCGGCAGGTGGACTCCCAACCACTTGCGCCACCAGGGAGGCCCTAATGAAGTATTTTATATAATTCTCTATTTTAAAAAGAATGAGTTTGAATGTTTATTAAATTAATTTTTGCTTTAATGTATTTCCTCAATACTTCAAGCTCTGGATTCAACTGTTTCTGCAAATGACTTTTTCCAAGACGCCTGATTTATTTTAATTGCCTCTGTCCCTCAGTTTAGTTCCAAGCTACACTTGTTATTTCTATTTGTTTAGTAGTTAAAGCCTAGAGATATCACAGGTAAAATTTTCCCCCTTTGGTGAGGTGAGGCTGTGACTCAGAAGGGTGAGGACACACCCATCTTGAGTAGGAGGGACAAAGCACAAGTTACGTTCCTGTGGCTTCCAGAATTGAAATACAAATAACATTTTTTACCATTTGTAAAACATTCTTCAATATAAAAAACCTGTCTAAGTGTACTATCTCCAGTGCTCCACATTATGGTAAGGTTTCCCACCACAATTTATAAGTTCATTAAATCAGGTATTATTCCCATTTTTAAGGCTAAAAGACTTGCTAAATGGAAGGCCTAAATAGACCTTCTTTCTCCAAAGAAGACATACAGATGGCCAACAAGCACATGAAAAGATGCTCAACATAACTAATCATTAGAGAAATGCAAATCAAAACTACAATGAGGTATCACCTTACACTGGTCGGAATAGTCATCATTAAAAAATCCACAAATAAGTGCTGGAGACGGTGTGGAGAAAAGGGAACCCTCCTACACTGTTGGTGGGAATGTAAATTGGTACGGCCACTATGGAAAACAGTATGGAGGTTCCTCAAAAAACTAAAATAGAGTTGCCATATGATCCAGCAATCCCACTCCTGGTTATATATCCAGACAAAAATATCAATATAATTCAAAAAGATATATGCACCCCTATGTTCATAGCAGCACTATTCACAATAGCGAAGACATGGAAACAACCTAAATATCCATCAACAGATGAATGGATAAAAATGATGTGGTACATATATACAATGGAATACTACTCAGCCATAAAAAAGAATGAAATAATGTCATTTGCAGCAACATGGATGGACCTAGAGATTCTCATACTAAGTGAAGTAAGTCAGAAAGAGAAAGACCAATACCATATGTATGACACAAATGAACTTATCTACAAAATAGAAACAAACAGACATAGAGAACAGAGTTGTGGTTGCCAAGGAGGAGGAGGATTAGGGGAGGGAAGGATTGGGATTTGGGGATGAGCAGATGCAAACTATTATATACAGAATGGATAAACAACAAGGTCCTAAGTGTATACAATAAGGTGTATAGTACAGGGAACTATATTCCATATCCTGTGATAAACTATAATGGAAAAAAATATGATAAAGAATGTATGAGTGAGCGGTGGGGATGTGCCAGTGTCAAGGCCCCGCTGCTGTGGCTGTGGCTCCTTGGCTGCCATGTGACAGGTACATCCGCAAAGCTTGCAAGCTCTCCCTCCCTGCCACAAGGTAGCAACGGAATAGGCCATCTCAGCCATTAGACACACATAAAAGTGGCTGCTACAGAGCCCATTAGTTAATTACAAAGTAATTGCCAGCACACTGAAAGGAACATCTGTTTTGATTTATTCTAACTGCTAAGACATTCTTAAATCCTCCCGACTGGAGTAAGGGCCTTAGGAGACTGGCAGCTTCCAAGTTCAGGGCTGCCCATGCACTGAGCTGGGATGGGTGTGGGTCCCAGGGTTCATGGAACAACATAGTTAGGGGGGCAAGGATCTGGCCTCTAGTGCAGCTCTCAGAGCACTCTGAGGCTCAGGGATGGAACTATCTTTGGAGTCGGCCAGCGCCTCTGTTTGGGCTGCTGAGCAGGGGCCCAGAGTCGCATGTGGGGCATATGGAGAAGGAGGTCCTGGGCTCACAGCCAGCCCCCAGTTCTGCTAACACAACCCTGCACCTGTCCCCACCTGTTCCATCCACACCCTCAAGCACAGTTCCTCAGACATGAGTTTGTTCTGGCTGCCACAACAAAGTGCCACAAACTGAGTGGGTTTACAGAAACTTACTCTCACAGTTCTGGAGGCCAGAAGGCTGAAATCAAGGTGTCAGTTGGGCCATGTTCCCTCTGAAGCCTCCAGGGGAGGATCCTTCCTTGTCTCTTCTAGTTCTTGGTCACCCCAGACATTCCTTGGCTTGTGGCTGAATCACTCCAATCTCTGCTTCCAACTTCACGTGGCTTTTTCCCTGCCTCTCTGTGTCTTTACATTGCCATCTTCTCATAAGGACACCAGTCGTACTGAATTGGGGTCCATCCTAACTCTAGTGTAACCTCATTTGAACTAACTACATCAGGAATGACCCTTCCACATCACCCCAGAAGGAATCTGAGAGGAACCCTGTGGAACCCTGTGAAACCCTAAGGAACACTGTGGTCCTTAATAGACTGAATGTCCTGCCTCTGTCCTGATCAGCTAATACTGCCAGGCTGGGCTCAAAGAGGAGGTCCCTCCCCAGTGATGGTCTAATTAGAGGGACAATGCCAGGACAAGCTGGCCAAGTGTGTGCTTCCTTAGAACCCAGATATCAGAGATTATTTTCCAGAACAGGTGACTCTTCCAGTAAAATAGCCACCTACTTTTTTTTCTTTCCTTACACATGACCTGTCTTTGGAATGATATTGCAGAACAGAATAAAGGGCTTTCCACTCCTGAGAAGTTAGCTGCAAATTGACTTGTGTTTTCTCATTGACTTTCATTATCAAATCAGAGATGTGTTATCTGATCGCTATCAGGCCTGAACGTTTCTCATTTCTGCTTCTTTCTCAATCTCTTCCCTTCCATGACCTTCATTTAAAGCTCATATGGAGTCTGATAAACAGGACTCAATAGGACCTCCCCTTTGCCAATTCTTCCCTCTGCTCCACCCCCACAGCAGCCTTCTCATATGTCTTTGTTAATGCCACACCATTCACCTGAATTCCACAATTTTCCACCAGGGAAAAGGAGAGACACCCAGACTAGTATCTCCATGACCTCGTTATTTTGTGCATCAACCAGTGGTGCTGTCTTCTTTCCAATAGAGCTTCAAGGCACCAGCATGAACCCTTCTTCACCAAACCATGGGTGTGTCTTGGGAACCATACAGTTTTTTTTTTGTGTGTGTGGATTACCTCACTACTTTTCTTCCAAGAAGCTGAATTCCCTTTGGACCCTGTATCCCTCATAAGGCCCCAGTAAGAAAGGAATGTCTGCCCTTGGTGAACTCCCCCACCAAGTGCAGCCCCCAGTAAGAAGCAGGACAGAGCATTGGAGGAAACAGGTGACAAGAACAAGATAGACTTGAGCATTGGTCTCCTCCATCTTTGAGTGAGCTTGGTGTCTCTTCCCATTCCTTCCTCCTAAATAGCAGCATCTGCAAAGGGAGTGGTATGCTACATGGGTGAGATGAAGGACCAGGTCTGGCCAGTAGGTCCCCAAGGCAAACAGCTATACCCTTGGGCCCTCACCCCAAAATGTGGGTTTCCATCCCAGAAAGGAAGCAGCCCAAGTTTAGGGGTGAGAGTCAAACATTGCTTTTGCCAAAATTATTCTTTGAGTAGTGTGGTCTCTGGGCTGGCAATACCACCATCACCTGAGAGCTAGTTAAAAAAGCAAATTCTCAGCCCCCACCCCAACCCCAAATCTCTGGGAGTGAGATCCAGTGGAAGACAACCAGCTTTTCAGGTGATTCTCACTGCCTGGTAAAGTATGAGATACACCCATCTTGGAAATGATACAAAGATTAAACACTGCCTCAAGGTAGCAAGCATCCAATCAGACCACAGTTGTTGGGCCCTGTTTCTCTCCCCCTCTTTAACCTGGCCCCTCACCTCTAGTTGATGCTCAACCTATCTACCCCCACCACTTCCCCCCTCCCTACGAAAGTTTGTGTCTTCTCACTGCTGGTCTAAGAATGCCTTTCCTAGGGCCTGGGAGCCTTTCTCCTCTATGGAGGAGAAAGGTTAGTGATTACAGAAAGAATCTGTTGGATTGCAGCACTATGGGCAAGTATGGGTCCCAGGGAGGCCCCTCAGGAAGCCTCCTGTGTCAGCAGGGTCTGGCCACTGTGTAGTCGTGAGAACATAGCTGGTGATGTCCAACACCAGGGAGGTAGACCAAGCTGCTCTGTTCCAAGCAGCTGGAACAATTACACCAAAGCTCCCGGAAGCTACTCCCATTCAGTGCTGGAGCTAGGCAGGGATCCCAAGGCAGGCCTGAAAAATGGAAAAACTGGGAGCTGGGCCTTCTGTGGATGATTTTGGCCAATGGATTCCCTGGCAGCCTTTCTGGACGTTCCCTAGATTGCACTGTGATCTAGGATGCTCCCACCAAAACTTCCTTCTGCTTCCCTAATCTTGAGGCCAGATTTGCATCATTGATGATTTTCCCAGCCTTTCCCACTCCTTCTCTATTTTCTCTCTAATAAAATCCTTGCAGGCCTAATCCCATTTTGGGATCTACTTCTCCAAGGACTTGAACTATCACAATCTCAGACTAGAAAATGTCAGAAGAAAATTTTTGATGTGTGTGTGTGTGGGGGGGGGGCGAGAAGAGAGAATACAATGGCATAGGAGATGTACAAGCTGAGTTTAGGATGATGAAAATTCAGCCTACAGATATACACCAGGGCATCATCAGCACAATCAAAACCTTGGGGAAGGATTAGATTACCCACAGAGAATGCCATAAAGAAGATGCTAAGAGGAAGAGGTTGGGGATGGGACACTAATGGTCACCAAGTTTTGCAGAATAGTCATGGGAAAGTGAACCACAGAGGCCTAGGAGGAAGTGGCAGAGAAAGGAAAGAGGCAAAGCAGGAGCCAGTGGAGTCAGAATATCCTGGAAGAGAGTGAATTCCAACTTCTGGTACAGATGCTGACCCAGTTCTGTGTGTGCTGGAGTGTCTTGACTGAAAGACCAAGGAGGGCTTGAGTGACGTGTTACAAGAGCTGGGGTCAGCAGCCAAGATGCAAGGAGGTAGAACGTAAGTATGGAGGGAGTGCTTCTGCAAGTTTAACCGGGAGGAAGATACAAAGTTGAGGGAAGGGCTTTCAAGGTGGGGGATCCTGAAGTCATTTTGGGAGCTGGTTGAAGGGAGCCAAGGTGGGTGAGGATTGGAGGAGCATGCTGGGAGGAACTTGCCTTAATCCGGAGGAGAGGAAGCGCTGGTTTGAGACAAAACCCAAGGAGAAAAGCTTTACATGTTTATGTGTTTTCAGGCAACTTCTGAAATGGGAGGCAGAGAGTTGAAAGGGTTCCCATCTGGAGCCTTTATTTCATTTATTTTTCCTGTAGATTGGAAATAGATTATCTACTGAGTATTGTGGGAAAGTGAATGTGGGAGATGGGGTCATTTGTTAGAGAGGTAAAAGAATGATGACCTGAACTAGTGGCCAAGGAGAACAAGAGAGAGCAGACAGAAGGACTGCAGTGGTTACTTTTATGTGTCAGCCTGACTGGGCCATGGGGTGCCTGCATGTCTGGTTAAACATTTCTGGGTATATCTGTGAACATGTTTCTGGAGAGATTACCCTTAGATCTGTAGACTGAGTAAAACAGATGGTCCTCCCCAATGTAGGTGGGCATCATCCAATCCACTGAGTGCATGAAGAGAACAAAAAACAGAGAGAAGTGGAATTTCCTCTCTCCCTGACTGCTGGAGGAACACTGATCTCCTCCTGCCTTTGGTGCTCCAGTTCTCAGGACTCCAGATTGAGCCACCCACTTTCCTGCATCTCCATCTTGCACAAGGCAGATCGTGGGTCTGCGTAACCTCCATAATCATGGAAGTCAATACCTTATAATAAATCATGTGTATATATATCCTATTGGTTCTCTTTCTCTGGAGAAACCTAACTGATATGGGGATGTATCAAGACTCCTGGGCAGCTAGGGGGCCTAGGTGTGAGGTTTCCCTGATATCACTCAGTGGGCTTGACTGAGGCAGGGTTACAGTCTGGCTGGGGTGGGGGGCAAGGGGTGGGACAGAGAGGCAGGGGCCCTCACAAGAGAGGGTTGACGTGGTGGACCATGGGCTCTGGACTGTACAGGAGGCTGTCAGTCCAGGAGGGACAAAGAGCGAGAAAGCAGAGACCTGGACAAGGGTGTTGGGGGGTGGCCATAGGGGTAAGCAGGGAGGATGGGAGATTGTGGTCTAAGAATGGAAGATGTGAGTAAGCCTTCTGGAAGCAGAAGACTCTGCTGGGTTATGTTCACTATAGGCATGTGAGGGGTGTCAGTTGGGGAGAGGGGATGGCGTACTGAAAAGAACATCTTGACAGGGCCGCTCAGTGAATGCTTAGCTTCTTAGGGAAACTTCTTTTCAGTATTGGTGTCTGCAGTATTGGTTTGATGGAGGAAGAGCCATGCTCTTCATGGAGAACATTATCAGGGCTTTTATGGACTATTGCTTCAGGTGGAGTGTGGAGTAATTCTTTTCTTATGACTGTTTGTAGATATAATTGTATCGTTGTGACTCAGGATATGTTCAGAAAATAATTACTGTTTAATTAACTGCATTGACAATCTTTCAATTCTACTATCAACACTGTTTGCATTTAAGCTGAGTTTCCTCCTTGCCAATCTGATGTGTCTGTTACAATAAGCATTTCAACTCAATTAGCATCTCAGTACCAATCAAATTATCTTTAATATGATGTAATTACTTTTTTTCATTAGGCTAAACTGCGGATCCTGAGCTGTGAATGTCTAGCATAGCTTTGAGAAGTGATTAAAACAAACCCAGAGGCCTTTCTAAGATAGGAGTATATTTTCCAAAATCCTATTAAAAGACCTGAAAACAGAGGTCTAAATCCACTTCTTGAAGGAAGCTTTCCTGATGCAGTCACGCCTCCTGGGTCCTCACATAGGGAGTTTATGTGCATCTGTACCTTCTGCCGCTGCCTTTGCAGCTTCCTCATGCAAGGACCTTACTGCTAGGCTGAACCTTGAGCCTTGTCACCATAAAAGGAGTGAATGTTTGTTGAGTTCCCTCTGTGCAAAGCATTATTATGTGTTGAATTGCCACCCCCCATTCATATGTTGAAATCTTAAGCCCTGGTACCTCAGAATGTAACTATTTGGAGATAGAGTCTTTAAAGAGGTAATTAAGTTAAAGTGAGGTCACTAGGTGGGCCCCTAATCCAAAGTGACTGGCACCCTTATAAGAAAGAGAAACCTCTACACAGACATGTACAGAGGGAAACCATGTGAAGACACGGGAGAAGGCCATCTATATACAAGCCAAGGAGATAGGCCTGGAACAGATGCTTCTCTCACAGACCTCAGAAGAAACCAACCTTGCTGACAACTTGATCTCAGACTTCTAGCCTCCAGAACTGTGAGGAAATGAATTTCTGTTGTTTAAGCCATGTAACTTTCAGTATGTTTGTACAGAAGCCCTAGGAAACTAACATAGATATTAACCATAGTGGTTAAGAGCAGGGCACAGGAGCTACTCACCTACTTTACAGTGAGAGATGCAGTCAATACATAAAGATATTGGGCCCTGAACAAAGATGGCGGAGTAGAAGGACGACATGCTCTCACTCCCTCTTGTGAGAACACCAGAATCACAACTAGCTGCTGGACAATCATCGACAGGAAGACACTGAAACTCACCAAAAAAGATACCCCACATCTAAAGAAAAAGGAAAAGCCACAGTGAAACGGTAGGAGGGGCACAATCACAGTAAAATCAAATCCCATAACTGCTGGGTGGGTGACTCACAGACTGCAGAACACATACCACAGAAGTCCATCCACTGGAGTGAAGGTTCTGAGCCCCATGTCAGGATTCCCAACCTGGGGGTCCAGCAACAGAAGGAGGAATTCCCAGAGAATTAGACTTTGAAGGCTAGTGGGATTTGATTGTAGGATTTTGACAGGACTGGGAGAAACAGAGACTCCACTCTTGGAGGGCACAGACAAAGTAGTGTGCATATCGGCACCCAGGGGAAGGAGCAGTGAGCCAAGGGGAGACTGAACCAGACCTAGCTGCTAGTGTTGGAGGGTCTCCTGCAGAGGTGGGGGTGGCTGTGGCTCACCATGGAGACAAGGACACTAGCAGCAGAAGTTCTGGGAAGTACTCCTTGGCATGAGCCCTCCCAGAGTCTGACATTATCCCCACCAAAGAGCCCAGGTAAGCTCCAGTGTTGGGTTGCCTCAGGAACACAGCCCCACTCATCAGCAGTCAAGTGGATTAAAGTTTTACTGAGCTCTGCCCACCAGAGCAACAGTCAGCTCTACCCACCACCAGTCCCTTCCATCAGGAAACTTGCACAAGCCTCTTGGATAGGCTCATCCACCAGAAAGCGGACAGAAGAAGCAAGAAGAACTACAATCCTGCAGCCTGCAGAACAAAAACCACATTCACAGAAAGATAGACAGAATGAAAAGGCAGCAGGCTATGTACCAGGTGAAGGAACAAGATAAAACCCCAGAAAAACAACAAAATGCAGTGGAGATAGGCAACCTTCCAGAAAAAGAATTCAGAATAATGATAGTGAAGATGATCCAAGACCTCAGAAAAAGAATGGAGGCAAAGATCAAGAAGATGCAAGAAATGTTTAACAAAGACCTAGAAGAATTAAAGAACAAACAAACAGAGATGAACAATACAATAACTGAAATGAAAACTACACTAGAAGGAATCAATAGCAGAATAACTGAGGCAGAAGAACGGATAAGTGACCTGGAAGACAGAATGGTGGAATTCACTGCTGTGGAACAGAATAAAGAAGAAAGAATGAAAAAAAATGAAGACAGCCTAAGAGGCCTCTGGGACAACATTAAACATAACAACATTCGCATTATAGGGGTCCCAGAAGGAGAAGAGAGAGAGAAAGTAGCTGAGAAAATATTTGAAGAGATTATAGTCGAAAACTTCCTTAACATGAAAAAGGAAATAGCCACCCAAGTCTAGGAAGCGCAGCAAGTCCCATATAGGATAAACTCAAGGAGAAACACGCCAAGACACATAGTAATCAAATTGGCGAAAATTAAAGACAAAGAAAAATTTTTGAAAGCAGCAAGGGAAAAATGAAAAATAACATAAAAGGGAACTTCCATAAGGTTAACAGCTGATTTCTCAGCAGAAACTCTACAAGCCAGAAGGGAGTGGCATGATATACTTAAAGTGATGAAAGGGAAGAACCTACAAACAAGATTACTCTACCGTATAAGGATTTCATTCAGATTCGATGGAGAAATCAAAAGCTTTACAGACAAGCAAAAGCTAAGAGAATTTAGCACCACCAAACCAGCTGTACAACAAATGCTAAAGGAACTTCTCTAAGTGAGAAACACAAGAGAAGAAAAGGACCTACAAAAACAAGCCCAAAACAACTAAGAAAATTGTCAGAGGAACAAACATTGATAATTACCTTAACCGTGAATGGATTATCTGCTCCACCGAAAAGATCCAGGCTTGCTGAATGGAGACCAAAACAAGACCCATGTGTGTATATATATATGTATATATATATATATATATATATACACACACACACACACACACACACACATATATATGTATATATATATCCAGTCTACAGGAGATCCACTTCAGACCTAGGGACTTATACAGACGGAAAGTTAGGGGATGGAAAAAGATATTCCATGAAAATGGAAATCAAAAGAAAGCTGGAGTACCAATACTCATATCAGATAAAATAGATGTTAAAATAAAGAATGTTACAAGAGACAAGGAAGGACACTACATAATGATCAAGGGATCAATCCAAGAAGAAGATATAACAATTATAAATATATATGCACCCAACATAGGAGCACCTCAATACATAAGGCAACTGCTAATAGCTATAAAAGAGGAAATAGACAGTGACACAATAATAGTGGGGGACTTTAACACCTCACTTACACCAATAGACAGATCATCCAAAGTGAAAATAAATAAGGAAACAGAAGCTTTAAATAACACAATAGACCAGGTAGATTTAATTGATATTTATAGGACATTCCATCCAAAAACAGCAGATTAAACTTTCTTCTCATGTGTGCATAGAACATTCTCCAGAATAGATCACATCTTGGGTCACAAATCAAGCCTCAGTAAATTTTAAAAAATTGAAATTATATCAAGCATCTTTTCTGACCACAATGCTATGAGATTAGAAATGAATTACAGGGGAAAAAACGTAAAAAACACAAACACATGGAGGTTAAACAATACGTTACTAAATTACTAAGAGATCACTGAAGAAATCAAAGAGGAAATCAAAAAATACCTAGAGACAAATGACAACGAAAACACGATGATCCAAAACCTATGGGATGCAGCAAAAGCAGTTCTAACATGGAAGTTTATAGCTATACAAGCCTACCTCAAGAAACAAGAAAAATCTCAAATAAACAATCTAACCTTACACCTAAAGGAACTAGAGAAAGAAGAACAAACAAAACCCGAAGTTAGCAGAAGGAAAGAAAGCATAAATATCAGAGCAGAAATAATTGAAATAGAAACAAAGAAAACAATAGCAAAGATCAATAAAACTAAAAGCTGGTTCTTTGAGAAGATAAACAAAATTGATAAACCATTAGCCAGACTCATCAAGAAAAAGAGGGAGAGGACTAAAATCAATAAAATTAGAAATGAAAAAGGAGAAGTTACAACAGACACCGCAGAAATACAAAGCATCCTAAGAGACTACTACAAGGAACTCTATGCCAATAAAATGGACAACCTGGAAGGAATGGACAAATTCTTACAAATGTATAAGCTTCAAAGACTGAACCAGGAAGAAATAGAAAATATGAACACACCAATCACAAGCACTGAAATTGAAAATGTGATTATGTGATTAAAAATCTTCCAACAAACAAAAGTCCAGGACCAGATGGCTTCACAGGTGAATTCTATCACACATTTAGAGAAGAGCTAACACCCATCCTTCTCAAACTCTTCCAAAAAATTGGGGAGGAAGGAACACTCCCAAACTCACTCTATGAGGCCACCATCACCCTGATACCAAAACCAGACAAAGATAATACAAAAAAAGAAAATTACAGACCAATATCACTCATGAATATAGATGCAAAAATCCTCAACAAAATACTAGCAAACGGAATCCAACAAAACCTTAAAGGGATGGTACACCATGATTAAGTGGGATTTATCCCAGGGATGCAAGGGTTCTTCAATATACACAAATCAATCAATGTGATGCACCATATTAACAAATTGAAGAAGAAAAACCATATGATCATGTCAATAGATGCAGAAAAAGCTTTTGACAAAATTCAACACCGATTTGTGACAAAAACTCTCCAGAAAGTGGGCATACCTCAACATAATAAAGGCCTATACGAGAAACACACAGCAAACATCATTCTCAGTGGTGAAAAACTGAAAGCATTTCCTCTAAGATCAGGAACAAGAAAAGGATGTCGTCCACTCTCACCATTATTATTCAACATAGTTTTGGAAGTCCTAGCCATGACAATCAGAGAAGAAAAAGAAATAAAAGAATAAAAATTGGCAAAGAAGAAGTAAAACTGTCAGTGTTTGCAGATGACATGATACTATACATAGAGAATCCTAAAAATGCCACCAGAAAACTACTAGAGCTAATCAATGAATCTGGTAAAGTTGTAGGATATAAAACTGATGCACAGACATTTCTTGCATTCCTATACACTAATGATGAAAAATCTGAAAGAGAAATTAAGGAAACACTCCCATTTACCATTGCAATAAAATACCTAGGAATAAACCTATCTAGGTAGACAAAAGACCTGTATGCAGAAAACTATAAGACAGTGTTGAAAGAAATTAAAGATGATACCAACAGATGGAGAGATATACCATGTTCTTGGATTGGAAGAATCAATATTGTGAAAATGACTCTACTACCCAAAGAAATCTACAGATTCAATGCAATCTCTATCAAACTACCAATGGCAGTTTTTACAGAACTAGAACAAAAAATCTTAAAATTTGTATGGAGACACAAAATACCCCAAATAGCCAAAACATTCTTGAGAGAAAAACACAGAGCTGGAGGAATCAGGCTCCCTGACTTCAGACTATACTACAAAGTTACAGTAATCAAGACAGTATGGTACTGGCATAAAAACAAAAACATAGATGAATGGAAAAAGATAGAAAGCCCAGAGATAAACCCATGCACCTATGGTCGACTAATCTATGACAAATGAGGCAAGGATATACAATGGAGAAAAGATAGTCTCTTCAATAAGTGGTGTTGGGAAAACTGGACAGCTACATGTAAAACAATGAAATTAGAACACTCCCTAACACCATACACAAAAATAAACTCAAAATGGATTAGATACCTAAATGTATGACTGGACACTATAAAACTCTTAGAGGAAAACATAGGAAGAACACTCTTTGACATAAATCACAGCAAGATCTTTTTTGATCCACCTCCTAAAGTAACAGAAATAAAAATAAACAAATTGGACCTAATGAAACTTAAAAGCTTTTGCAGAGCAAAGGAAACCATAAACAAGATGAAAAGACAACCCTCAAAATGGGAGAAAATATTTGCAAACAAATCAACAGACAAAGCATTAATCTCCAAAATATATAAACAGCTCATGCAGCTCAATATTAAAACAAACAAACAACACAATCCAAAAATGGGCAGAAGACCTAAACAGACATTTCTCCAAAGAAGACATAGAGATGGGCAAAAAGCACATGAAAAGCTGCTCAACATTACTAATTATTAGAGAAATGCAAATCAAAACTACAATGAGGTATCACCTCACACCAGTTAGAATGGGCATGATCAGAAAATCTACAAACAACAAATGCTAGAGAGGGTGTGGAGAAAAGGGAACCGTCTTGCACTGTTGGTGGAATGTAAATTGATACAGCCACTATGGAGAACAGTATGGAAGTTCCTTAAAAAACTGAAAATAGAATTACCATATGATCCAGCAATCCTACTACTGGGCATATACCCAAAGAAAACCATAATTCAAAAAGACACATGCCCCCCAATGTTCATTGCAGCACTATTTACAATAGCCAGGTCATGGAAGCAACCTAAATGCCCATCGACAGATGAATGGATAAAAAGATCTGGTGCATGTATACAATGGAATATTACTCAACCATAAAAAGGAACGAAATTGGCTCATTTGTTGAGACGTGGATGGATCTAGAGACTGTCATACAGAGTGAAGTAAGTCAGAAAGAGAAAAACAAATATCGTATATTAATGCATATATATGGAACCTAGAAAAATGGTACAGTTGAACCGATTTTCAGGGCAGAGTTTGAGACACAGATGTAGAGAACAAACGTATGAACACCAAGGGGGGAAAGCCACGTGGGGGTGGGGATGGTGGTGTGATGAATTGGGTGATTCGGATTGATATGTATACACTGATGTGCATTAAATTGATGACTAATAAGAACCTGCTGTAGAAAAAAATAAATAAAATTAAAGTTAAAAATTAATAAGAGAAAGAACACAGCATTGGAATCAGGGTGCCAGAGTCTGAATCGCAACACAACACTTTATCAGCAGTGGGCTATTTAATTATGTGCCTCAGTTTTCTCATCCTTAAAATGGGGATAGTAATAACATCTGCCTCATAGGGTGGTTCTGATTCATATAAAGAGCTTAATATAGTATAGCAAATGTCCCAGCAAATGTTTGGTGCGTGTTAATTTTGCTCTGCCCCAGTCACAGTACTAAGTGCTTTATATACACTCACTCCCTTAATCCTAGCCACAGACCTGTGAGTAGCAACTTTTATTTTTCTGTGAAGAAAATGAGTCAGAGAAGTCAAATACCATATGAGAGGTGGAGATAGGACTGGACCTGACGTCTTGATCACCAAGTAGATTGCCTCAGGCTGGCCTAAGGGATGCAGGCTGTGATCATGGGGTGTCTGTTGTGATTTTTTAAGTTATCCATTTATTTAGTTTGAATTTTAAATCTACTTTTAGTTCAAGTAACATATGAACTCTGTCATAAAAGATTCACACACAGATAAGGAATTCAAACACAGATAAAGAGAAAAACTCCCTTCAGCAGGAATTTATTGTTTTGATGCTGCTTGGCCTTAAATTTTTATTTTTTATTCATTCATTTATCATTCAACACATTTATTGACTACCTACTATATGCCAATCACTGTAGTAGATGCTAGGAACACAGTGAAGAACAAGACAAACATGGTTCCTCCCTCCTCATGGGGCTTAAATGCTAGTTGTAAGTTACAGAAAATTAACAATAGTGATGTGTTTTGAACATTTCAACAACCACAACCATAATTTTCAAGAAACAAATAACCAGGATGAAGTGATAGTATTTCAAAGATCTATTTTATAGAGGATGGTTAGGAAAGGCTTCTGAGAATTTGACATTAGATTTGAAAATAGAAGGGTGAGAATGACCCAGCCATGTGAATTCTTTCAACTAGGCAGAGGTGAAGCTCAGGTAGCAGCCCTGAGGCAGAACATCACTAATGTGAGTATAGGAGACATGATTTTTCTGCTTAGGAGCTTTCATAGTCTTTAACCTTGCTCCTCAAGAGGGTAGATAATTATTATTTTTTTACCATGTTCACGGTGTTTTTAAATCAGAAGTCTAACTTCAGGATAACATATTTGAAAAAAAAGTTCTGTTGCTTTCTTCAGACACACTAATTAGCTCTATATTGGATCTCTGTTTCTTTTACTGTTCATATCCATCATTTACTCTTTACTTTTTCTTTTTCATTGACCCTTTCTTCTTTATTTCTGTACATTTTTTTAAAGCCTGTCCTGTATATTATGGATTTTGTTTTTTCTAATTTTCCCCTTTTTCTCACTGCTTCAAATGCTGTTTAAGTTTTCCAATGATGTTTTCTTTCCCTTAATTTCTTGCCTTTCCTTTGTCATTTCTCTTTTTCATATTATATTTTTGTCATATCTTCTCATCTTTCATATCTTGTATTAGAGTCCTTGATTGCTCTCATTTCCTTTAGGGGTCCAAGTAATTATTTTCCTTGTTGTCTTTTTAAATTACTCCAGCTTTATTGAAGTATAATTGACAAATAAAAATTGTGTATATTAATTAAGGTGTACAGCTTGATGTTTTGATGTGCGTATACATTGTGAAGTAATCATCACAATCAAACTAATTAATATGTCCATCACCTCACATAGTTCTGTTTTCTTTGTGTGTGTGTGTGTGTGGTGAGAACCCTTAAAACCTACCCTTTTAACAATTTTCAAGTATATAACACTGTTAACTGTAGTCACATTGCTGTACATTAGATCTCCAGAACTTAGCTTGTATAACTGAAACATTGTACTCTTTGACCAATATCTCCTCATTTCCCTTTCCACTAGGCCCTGGAAAGCACCATTCTACTCTCTGCTTGTATAAATTTGATTATTTTAGATTACACATATAAGTGAGATAATGCTGTATTTGTCTTTCTGTGTCTTGTTAATTTCACTTAGCATAATGCCCTCTATGTTCATTTCTGTTGTCATAAATGGCATGATTTATTTCTTCTTAAAGACTACAAAGAACATGGGAGTGCAGATACCTCTCTGAGATACTGATTTCATTTCCTTTGGATATATACCCTGAAATGAAACCACTGGATCAAATGGTGATTCTATTTTTAATTTTTTTAAGGAAACTTCATAATGTTTTCCATAGTGGCTGCACCAATTTACATTTCCAGCAGCACTGTACAAGGGTTCCTTTTCTTCCATACCCTTACCCAGACTTGTTAGCATTTGTCTTTTTTTTTCTGCACTGTGTGACTTGAGGGATCTTAGTTCCCCCATCAGGGATTGAACCTGGGCCACTGACAGTGGAAACACGGAGTCCTAACAACTGGACCACCAGGGAATTCCCAGCATTTGCCTTTTTGATAATGGCCATCCTAACAGGTGTGAGGTGATACCTCATTGTGGTTTTGATTTTCATTTCCTGATGATTAGTGATACTGAGCCCCTTTCGTATACCTGTTGGCCATTTTTATGTCTTATTTGAGAAATGTCTATTCAGGTCCGTTGCCCATTTCTTAATCAGGTGGGGTTTTTGGCTATTGAGTCGTATGGATTTCTTATATATTTTTGATAATAACCCCTTATCAGATATATGGTTTCCAAATATTTTCTCCCATTCTCTGTTGATTTTTACCTTTGCTGTGCAGAGTTTTTTGTTTGAGGCACGATCTCACTTGTCTATTTTTACTTTTGTTGTTTGGGCTTTTGGTGTCAAATCCCAAAATCATTGCCAAGACCAATAACAAGGAGGTTACTCCCTATGTTTTCTTCTAGTAGCTTCACAGTTTCAAGTGTTACATTTAAGTCTTCAACCCATTTTGAGTTTATTTTTGTATAAGGTTCAATTTGTAAAATTTTGAATAAGGGTTCAATTTTATTCTTCATGTGGATATACAGTTTTCTAACACTGTTTGTTGAAGAGACTTTCCTTTCCCCATTGTGTGTTCTTGGCACCCAGGTTGAAGATCAGTTGACCATATGGGCATGGTTTTATTTTTGGCCTCTCTATTCTGTTGCACTGGTCTATGCGTAATTTTTTTTAATGCCTGTATCATACTTTGTTACATACCATGTTTTGATTACTGTCCCTCTGTAATACAATTTGTAGTATAATTTGAATATATGATGCCTTCAGTTTTGTTCTTCTTTCTTTTTTAAATTTATTTATTTTGATTAGTTTCTGCTTTATAACAAAGTGAATCAGTCATACATATACATCTGTTCCCACATGCCTTCCCTCCTGCGTCTCCCTCCCTCCTACCCTCCCCATCCCACCCCTCCAGGCGGTCACAAAGCATCGAGCTGCTCTCCCTGTGCTATGCGGCTGCTTCCCACTAGCTAGCTATTTTACGTTTGGTAGTGTATATATGTCCATGCCTCGCTTTCGCTTTGTCACAGTTTACCCTTCCCCCTCCCCATATCCTCAAGTCTATTCTCAAGTAGGTCTGTGTCTTTATTCCTGTTTTACCCCTAGGTTCTTCATGACATTTTGTTAAAATTCCATATATATGTGTTAGCATACGGCATTTGTCTTTCTCTTTCTGACTTACTTCACTCTGTATGACAGACTCTAGGTCTATCCACCTCATTACAAATAGCTCAGTTTCATTTCTTTTTATGGCTGAGTAATATTCCATTGTATATATGTGCCACATCTTCTTTATCCATTCATCCGATGATGGACACTTAGGTTGTTTCCATCTCCGGGCTATTGTGAATAGAGCTGCAATGAACATTTTGGTACATGTCTCTTTTTGAATTATGGTTTTCTCAGGGTATATGCCTAGTAGTGGGATTGCTGGGTCATATGGTAGTTCTATTTTTAGTTTTTTAAGGAACCTCCATACTGTTCTCCATAGTGGCTGTACCAATTCACATTCCCACCAGCAGTGCAAGAGTGTTCCCTTTTCTCCACACCCTCTCCAGCATTTATTATTTCTAGATTTCTTGATGATGGCCATTCTGACGGGTGTGAGATGATACCTCATTGTAGTTTTGACTTGCATTTCTCTAATGATTAATGATGTTGAGCATTCTTTCATGTGTTTGTTGGCAGTCTGTATATCTTCTTTGGAGAAATGTCTATTTAAGTCTTCTGCCCATTTTTGGATTGGTTCTTTGTTTTTTTGCTATTGAGCTGCATGAGCTGTTTATAAATTTTGGAGATTAATTCTTTATCAGTTGTTTCATTTGCAAATATGTTCTCCCATTCTGAGGGTTGTCTTTTGGTCTTGTTTATGGTTTCCTTTGCTGTGCAAAAGCTTTGAAGTTTCATTAGGTCCCATTTGTTTATCTTTGTTTTTATTTCCATTTCTCTAGGAGGTGGGTCCAAAAGGATCTTGCTGTGATTTATGTCATAGAGTGTTCTGCCTATGTTTTCCTCTAAGAGTTTGATAGTTTCTGGCCTTACATTTAGGTCTTTAATCCATTTTGAGCTTATTTTTGTGTATGGTGTTAGGGAATGGTCATGAAGAACCTAAGGGGAAAATAGGAATAAAGACACAGACCTACTTGAGAATGGACTTGAGGATATGGGGAGGGGGAAGGGTAAACTGTGACAAAGCAAAAGAGAGGCATGGACATATATACAGTACCAAACGTAAGGTAGATAGATAGTGGGAAGCAGCCGCATAGCACAGGGAGATCAGCTCGGTGCTTTGTGACCGCCTGGAGGGGTGGGATAGGGAGGGTGGGAGGGAGGGAGACGCAAGAGGGAAGGGATGTGGGAACAGATGTATATGTATGAGTGATTCACTTTGTTATAAAGCAGAAACTAATTTAAAAAATAAAAAAAATGGTGCTGAGAAAACTGGACAGCTACTTGTAAAAGAATAAAATTAGAACACTCCCTAACACCATACACAAAAATAAACGCAAAATGGATTAAAGACCTAAATGTAAGACCAGACACTACAAAACTCTTAAAGGAAAACATAGGCAGAACATTCTGTGGCATAAATCACAGCAAGATTCATTTTGACCCACCTCCTAAAGAAATGGAAATAAAAACAAAAATAAACAAATATGACCTAATGAAACTTAAAAGCTGTTGCACAGCAAAGGATACCATAAACAAGACAAAAAGACAACCCTCAGAATGGGAAAAAATATTTGCAAACGAAGCAACTGACAAAGGATTAACCAAAATATACAAGCAGCTCACGCAGCGCAGTATAAAAACAACAACAACCCAATCCAAAAGTGGACAGAAGACCTAAATAAACATGTCTCCAGAGAAGATATACAGATTGCCAACAAACACATGAAAGGATGCTCAACATCACTAATCATTAGAGAAATGCAAATCAAAACTACAATGAGGTATCACCTCACATCAGTCAGAATGGTCATCATCAAAAAGTCTACAAACAATAAATGCTGGAGAGAGTGTGGAGAAAAGGGAACCCTCTTGCACTGTTGGTGGGAATGTAAATTGATACAGCCACTATGGCGAACAGTATGGAAGTTTCTTAAAAACCTAAATATAGAACTACCATATGACACAGCAACCCCACTACTAGGCCTATACCCTGAGAAAACCATAATTCAAAAACATCCATTTACCATAATGTTCATTGCAGCACTATTTACAATAGCCAGGACATGGAAGCAACCTAGGTATCCATTGAACAATGAATGGATAAAGAAGATGAGGTACATATATACAATGGAATATTACTCAGCCATAAAAATAAACGAAATTGAGTTATTTGTAGGGAGGTGGATGGACCTAGAGTCTGTCATACAGAGTGAAGTAAGTCAGAAAGAGAAAAACAAATACTGTATGCTAACACATATATATGGAATCTAAAAAAAAAGAAAAGGTTTTGAAGAACCTAGGGGAAGGACAGGAGTAAAGGCGCAGGCATACAGCATGGACTTGAGGACATGTGGAGTGGGAATTGTAAGCTGGGATGAAGTGTGAGTGTGGCATGGACATATATACACTACCAAATGTAAAATAGATAGCTAGTCGGAGGCAGCTGCATAGCACGGGGTGATCAGCTTGGTGCTTGTGACCACTTAGAGGGGTGGGATAGGGAGGGTGGAAGGGAGATGCAGAAGGGAGGGGATATGGGGATATATGTATACGTATAGCTGATTCACATTTTTATACAGCCAAAACTAACACTATATTGTGAAGCTATTATACTCCAATAAAGATGTTAAAAAAAAACAAACAGTGTGGCAGTAAAGAATTTTGGAAAGAACCCACTGTCCCCTTATTTCTCTATGTCTCCCCTTTGTTCTTCTAACTTCTGTTATTCTTAAAGGGAAGACTCAGTAGTTATATATGCAAATAGAGGGTCCCACGTGGGCAGCTGCAGCATCTCTGACACTTACCGTGCTCACTTCCCTCTCCAGACCGTGAGAACACCAAACTCCCCACAAGGTCAAGTGTCATGCCTGTTCTGTCTCTGTTAGCTCAGGTCAGGTGAGCCATAGTGTACAGAACCCTGGCAAGGGAACCATGCAAAAGTGCAGACAAGATGTCTGGAAATGAGCTGGCTCAGCCTGCTCCCACCTAGCAGGATGGCTGAAATGCTTACCTAGGGGAAGAACAAATGCCCAGCTTTGTCACTGACTACAGGTCAGAGACTCTGCCAGGCAATGGTGATACACACAGTGGAGAGCAAAACAGGCAAGGCTCTGCCCACAGGGACCAAACTACTTAGCAGAGAGACACACTTGAATTAGTAATCACAGTGAGGCTTATAAAATTACAAACCATGATCAGAATTGTGAAGTAAAAGGAATGGGGTCTATGGGAGGTTGCAATAGGGGCCCTGGTCCAGTGGAGGGGAAGGGCATGAAAGTTTGTGAAGGTTGTCAAAGGACACTTCCATGAAGAAAGCAGGAGGGGCAGCATAGCAAAGTGACTACCTGAGCTCAGCTTGGCCACTTATCCTCTGCATGACCCTGGGTGGTTTCCCCATCCATAAAACCGGGGCTGTGATAACAATAGTTCCTACTTCCCAGCTTGTTAAGAACATTAATGACTTAAGAGTGGTAAAGTGATTAGAGGCCTGACATGAGGAATGCTACAGTGTTTGCTGACTACAGGACTCCTGTGAGCAGAGCCCTGAAGAGTGAACTGAAACCAGCAAGCCAAGGGTGAGAAAGCAGGTTCCAGGATGAAAGAATGACACAGTGGGAACCTCTGAGGCAGGGAAGCATGAGGCATGTTGAGGGACTGAGGCATCCTAAGGAGACCATGCTACAGGGGAGTAGGCACAAGAGAGGGCAAGTGGAGGCTGGGTCTTAGAGAGCAGGACTCTCCAGCTCACTGCAGGTGAAGTGGAGTCTCTAAAGGGTCTGGAACAGAGGAGGAGCATCACCAGAATAATGGCTTAGGGAGATGTAGCTGACTGGGATGTGGGGACAAAAGGGAGAGAAGGTTAAAAAGGAGGCCACTATCTGGCTTCAGGCTCTAGCTTCTGGTCTACTGTTGCACCCTACTGTTAACTGGGAATGGGAGAGGTTATTCTCTAGCTCCTGGATCGACATTTATCTAATGGTAGGCAACTTCGTGGTCAGACCTGGCTCTGTAGATATCTCCCAGCTGGGAGGCATTTACTAGTCCCATCCACGGTGGGTAGAAGGTGGGGCAACATATCCCAGGTGCAGCATACATGTCATATGGCCCCTAGGGTGACTCTCTTTGAAATTTGCAGAGCCTCAAGGGAAATATTCTCCTCTGCTATGTGTCCTTGGGCCCTTGAGTCTAGCACAGACCTTCCTGGTGTACTGTTTTCTGCAGAACTGAGATCTGATGGAAAGTGACATCACCATCTTATGTGGGATTGGGAACCTAGTTGAGAAGAACAGTGTCCTCCACATACAGTATTAATTCCATTTTGATGGAGGTAGTATCTTAAAAAAAAAACTTAACAATAAAAGCATTGAAATTCTGTGAAGGCAAAGGAGCACTTTGACTCATTTAAATTAACTTATTTAATAAGAGTATAGCAGGACAGCCAGTTGCAGAGATGTCATGAACAGGGAATACAGATGTTTCAAATTAAATGTATAACTCCAGAACATATGTGATTTTTAATATATCCAAGGTATAAATTGTTCCCTGTAATTCTGGTGTTTTAACCTTCCCTTTATATTTGTCTTTACAATGTCAAGTGGAGAATGCCAAACACAAAGACATTTAAATTAGATCAGCCTGACCAGAGATACACATTTTATATAAAACTGTCATGAATGTCTTGATCCTATTTCTAAGACTTAACATGTTTGATGATTATAAGGAGGGGAGGGGACCCTTGAGAGTCCCCACCCCTGCTACATTACTGTCATCTCCAAAATGCATTTATTTCATTCGAGTACCTGTCTTGGCCAGGTCATGACCTTTTCTGGAAACTGATTTAAATGAACTCACAAGCATAAAAGTTAAAGTTCAAATTGTGTTTGAATGTTCATTACTTTTCACCTCACCAGTTAATGCTTCCTCTGGATCCCACCAAACTCCTTGAAGAAGGAGCTCTGGGAACCTAATACAACTGAAGTCAAATGCCCCCTGAATACCACAGTACAGGGTCAGCATGGGGAGGCACTGCTCAGGGTTGAGGCTTCTGAAGCCAGTTAAAGGAAAGCCCTCTCTTCTCCTGCCCTCTAACATGAGGAGGTGGACACATTTAAAGGTTTGCACATTTATTACCTCATTTGCCATTCAGTTCAAATAGCAGCCAGCACTAAGATAAATGGAAAGATATTTATATGAAATACTTCATTAAGAAAAGCACATCATCTTGTCCCATGACCACTGAGAGGGTGATCATAATAAATAATTTATAATGGAAGGATCTGAAATATTTATCCAAAACATTGCATTTGGCGATGTTACTACATTGGGTCATTTTAATAACTATTCAGGCTTGAAATACCCTTAACCTCAAGGTGGAATAATTGGAGACCAAAATCCTTCCTGCTAACAAAGCTGGGAGCAGCACTTCTTCATTAATCTCAAGTCCCACCTAAGTCCATTCTATTGTGCCAATAGCTCATCTGGGATGAGAATGAATGGGGGAGGGAGAAAGGAGTGTATCTGTCTACAAGGTTTTGGGCATCTCCTTCATTCACTTTGCTAAACAGTAGGCAAATTTCCACTCAATATAATAAAGAGCTTTTAAATATGCAGGGCTGTCCATCAGCGGAATTAATTGTATCAGCATATAGTGAGCTCTCTCACATGATGAGTCTGCAAACAGAAGCCAGTTAAGCACAATTTGGAAGACTTGCAATAGCTACCATCTGAGGTCACTTCCTATTCAGAAATTCTGTAGTTATTTATTTTTTTCTAAGCAGCACTGAATGCAACACTGTGATCTGTCTTGGAGAGAGATAAAGATGAATGTTAATTGAAGACCTGTTGTGTGATAAGCACTGTGGTAGGCACAGGCAGGGGATGACAACCACAGAGCCTCAAGCTTCAAGAGTATGGCAAATAGCAGGGAAATTTTCTTTTCCTCTTTTTTTTAACATTTTTATTGGAGTATAATTGCTTTACAATGGTGTGTTAGTTTCTGCTTTATAACAAAGTGAATCAGCTATACATATACATATATCCCCATATCTCCTCTCACTTGCCTCTCCCTCCCACCCTCTCTATTTCACCCCTCTAGGCAGTCAGAAGACACTAAGCTGATCTCCCTGTGCTATGCGGCTGCTTCGCACTCTCTATCTATTTTACAGTTGGCAGTGTATATACGTCCATGCCACTCCCTCACTTGGCCCCAGCTTACACTTCCCAGTCCCCGTGTCCTCAAGTCCATTCACTATATCTGCATCTTTATTTCTATCCTGCCCCCAGGTTCTTCAGAACCATTTATTTTCTTTCTTTGTTTTTAGAGTCCATATATATGTGTTAGGAAACAATATTTGCTATTCTCTTTCTGACTTAGTTCACTCTGTATGACAGACTCTAGGTCCATCCACCTCACTACAAATAACTCAATTTCGTTTCATTTTATGGCTGAGTAATATTCCATTGTATATATGTGCCACATCTTTTTTATCCATTCATCTGTCGATGGACACTTAGGTTTCTTCCATGTCCTAGCTATTGGAGAGCTGCAGTGAACATTGTGGTATGTGACTCTTTTTGAATTATGGTTTTCTCTGGGTATATGCCCAGTAGTGGGATTGCTGGGTCGTATGGTAGTTCTATTTTTAGTTCTTTAAGTAACCTCCATATTGTTCGCCATAGTGGCTGTATCAATTTACATTCCCACCAACAGTGAAAGAGTGCTCCCTTTTCTCCACACCCTCTCCAGCATTGATTTGTAGACTTTTTGATGATGGCCATTCTGACTGGTGTGAGTTGATACCCCATTGTAGTTTCGATTTGCATTTCTCTAATGATTAGTGATGTTGAGCATCCTTTCATGTGTTTGTTGGCAATCTGTATATCTTCTTTGGAGAAATGTTTATCTCAGTCTTCTGCCCATTTTTGGATTGGATTGTTTGTTTTTTGACTTTGAGCTGCATGAGCTGCTTGTAAAGTTTGAGATTAATCCTTTGTCAGTTGCTTCATTTGAAAATATTTTCTCCCATTCTGAGGGTTGTCTTTTCATCTTGTTTATGGTTTCCTTTGCTGTGCAAAAACTTTTAAGTTCCATTAGGTTCCATTTGTTTATTTTTTTTTATTTCCATTTCTCTAGGAGGTGGGTCAAAAAGGATCTTGCTGTGATTTATGTCATAGAGTGTTCTGCCTATGTTTTCCTCTAAGAGTTTGATAGTGTCTGGCCTTACATTTAGGTCTTTAATCCATTTTGCATTTATTTTTCTGTATGGTGTTAGGGAATGTTCTAATTTCATTCTTTTACATGTAGCTGTCCAGTTTTCTCAGCACCACTTATTGAAGAGGCTGTCTTTTCTTCATTGTATATTCTTCCATCCCATATCAAAAATAAGGTGACCATATGTGTGTGGGTTTATCTCTGGGCTTTCTATCCTGTTCCATTGATCTATATTTTTGTTTTTGTGCCAGTACCATACTGTCTTGATTACTATAGTTTTGTATAGTCTGAAATCTGGGAAACTGATTCCTCCAGCTCCATTTTTCTTTCTCAAGATTGCTTTGGCATCTTTTGTGTTCCCATACAAATTGTGAAATTTTTTGTTCTAGTTCTGTGAAAAATGCCATTGGTGGTTTGATAGGGATTACATTGAATCTGCAGATTGCTTTGGGTAGTAGAGTCATTTTCACAATGTTGATTCTTCCACTCCAAGAACATGGTATATCTCTCCATCTGTTTGTATCAGTTTTAATTTCTTTCATCAGTGTCTTATAGTTATCTGCCTACAGGTCTTTTGTCTTCTTAGGTAGGTTTATTCCTAGATATTTTATTCTTTATGTTTCAATGGTAATTGCACATGATTCCTTAATTTCTCTTTCAGATTTTTCATCATTAGTGTATAGGAATGCAAGAGATTCCTGTGCATTAATTTTGTATCCTGCTACTTTACCAAATTCATTAATTAGCTTTAGTACTTTTCTGGTAGCATCTTTAGGATTCTCTATGTATAGTATCATGTCATCTACAAACAGTGGCAGCTTTACTTCTCCTTAGCTGATTTTGATTCCTTTTATTTCTTTCTCTTCTCTGACTGCTGTGGCTAAAATTTCCAAAACTATGTTGAATTAGAGTGGTGAAAATGTTCAACCTTGTCTTGTTCCTGATCCTAGAGACAATGGTTTCAGTTTTTCATCATTGAGAACGATGTTGGCTGTGGGTTTGTCATATATGGCCTTTATTATGTTGCAGTAAGTTCTCTCTATGCCTACTTTCTGGATGGTTTGTATCATAAATGATGTTGAATTTTGTCAAAAGCTTTTTCTGCATCTATTGAGATGGTCATATGGTCTTTCTCCTTCAGTTTGTTAATATGCTTTATCACATTGATTGATTTGAGTATTTTGATGAATCCTTGCATTCCTGGAATAAACCCTATGTGATCATGTTGTATGATCCTTTTAATGTGCTATTGTATTGTGTTTACCAGTATTTTGTTGAGGATTTTTGCATCTAAGTTCGTCAGTGATATTGGCCTGTATTTTTCTTTCTTTGTAACATCTTTGTCTGGTTTTGGTATCAGGGTGATGGTGGCCTCGTAGAATGAGTTTGGGAGTGTTCTTCCCTCTGCTATATTTTGGAAGAGTTTGAGAAGGATAGGTGTTAGCTCTTCTCTAAATGTTTGATAGAGTTCGCCTTTGAAGCCATATGGTCCTGAGCTTTTATTTGTTGGAAGATTTTTAATCACAGTCTCAATTCTGTGCTTGTGATTGGTCTGTTTATATTTTTTATTTCTTCCTGGTTCAGTCTCAGAAGATTGTGCTTTCCTAAGAATTTATCCATTTCTTCCAGGTTGTCCATCTTATTGGCATATAGTTGCTTGTAGCATTCTCTCATGATCCTTTGTATTTCTGCAGTGTTACTTGTTACTTCTCTTTTTTCATTTCTAATTCTACTGAGTTGAGTCTTCCCCTCTTTTTTTCTTCATGAGTCTGGCTAATGTTTTTTATCTTCTCAAGGAACCAGCTTTTAGTTTTATTGATCTTTGCAACTGTTTCCTTCATATATTTTTCATTTATTTCTGTTCTGACCTTTATGATTTCTTTCTTTCTGCTAACTTTGGGGGATTTTTGTTATTCTTTCTCTAATTGCTTTAGTTGTAAGGTTAGGTTGTTTATTTGAGATGTTTCTTGCTTCTTGAGGTAGGAGTGTATTGCTATATACTTCCCTCTTAGAACTGCGTTTGCTGCATCCCATAGGTTTTGTGTCAGCGTGTTTTCATTGTCATTTGTTTCTAAGTATTTTTTGATTTCCTCTTTGATTTCTTCAGTGTTCTCTTGGTTATAAAGTAGTGTATTGTTTGGCCTCCATGTGTTTGTATTTTTTACAGATTTTTTCCTGTAATTGATATCTAGTCTCATAGCCTTCTGGTCAGAAAAGATACTTGATATGATTTCAATTTTCTTAAATTTGCCAAGGCTTGATTTGTGACCCAAGATATGATCTATCCTGGAGAGTGTTCCATGAGCACTTGAGAAAAATGTGTATTCTGTTGTTTTTGGATGGAATGTCCTATAAATATCAATTAAGTCCATCTTGTTTAATGTATCTTTTAAAGCTTGTGTTTCCTTATTTATTTTCATTTTGAATTATCTCTCCATTGGCGAAAGTGGGGTGTTAAAGTTCCATACTATGTTGGTGTTACTGTCAATTTCTCCTTTTATGGTTGTTAGCCTTTGCCTTATGTATTGAGGTGCTCCTATGTTTGGTGCATAAATATTTACAATTGTTATATCTTCTTCTTGGATTGATCCCTTCATATTTATGTAGTGTCTTTCTTTGTCTCTTAATTATTATTTTAAAATCTATTTTGTCTAGTATGAGAATTGTTCCTCCAGCTTTCTTTGATTTTCATTTGCATGGAATATCTTTTTCAGTCTGTATGTGTCCTTAGGCCTGAAGTGGGTCTCTTGTAGATAGCATATATATGGGTCCTGTTTTTGTAGCCATTCAGCCAGTCTATGTCTTTTGGTTCAAGCATTTAATCCATTTTCATTTAAAGTAGTTATTCATATGTATGTTCCTATTACCATTTTCTTAATTATCCTGGGTTGGTTATTTTAGGTCTTTTCCTTCTCTTGTGTTTCCTGCCTAGAGAAGTTCCTTAACATTTGTTGTAAAGCTGGTATGGTGGTGCTGAATTCTCTTATTTTTTGCTTGCCTGTAAAGGTTTTAATTTCTCTGTCAAATCTGAATGAGATCCTTGCTGGGTAGAGTAATCTTTGTTGTAGGTTTTTCCCTTTCATCACTTTAAATATGCCCTGCCACTCCCTTTTGGCTTGCAGAGTTTCTGCTGAAAGATCAGCTGTCAAACTTATAGGGATTCCCTTGTATGTTATTTGTTGTTTTTCCCTTGCTGCTTTTAATATTTATTCTTTGTATTTAATTTTTGATAGTTTGATTAATATGTGTCTTGGCATGTTTCTCCTTGGATTTATCCTGTATGGGACTCCCTATGCTTCCTGGACTTGATTAACTATTTCCTTTCCCATATTAGGGAAGTTTTCAACTATAATCTCTTCAAATATTTTCTCAGTCCCTTTTTTTTCTCTTCTTCTTCTGGGACCCCTATAATTCGAACGTTGGTGTATTTAATGTTGTCCCAGAGGTCTCTGAGACTGTCCTCAATTCTTTTCATTCTGTTTTTCTTTATTCTGTTCTTTGATAGTTATTTGCACTATTTTCTCTTGCAGGTCACTTATCCGTTCTTCTGCCTCAGTTATTCTGCTATTAATTCCTTCTAGAGAATTTTTATTTTCATTTATTGTGTTGTTTTCATTGTTTGTTTGCTCTTTAGTTCTTCTAGGTCCTTGTTAAATGTTTCTTCTATTTTCTCCATTCTATTTCCAAGATTTTGGATCATCTTTACTATCATTACACTGAATTAGTTTTTAGGTAGATTGCCTATTCCCTCTTCATTTGTTTGGTCTGATGGGTTTTTACCTTGCTCCTTCATCTGCTGCGTGTTTCTCTCTCTTCTCATTTTGCTTTACTTACTGTGTTTGGGGTCTCCTTTTCACAGGCTGCATGTTCATAATTCCCATTGTTTTCAGTGTCTGCTCCCAGTGGCTAAGGTTGTTTCTGTGGATTGTGTTAGCTTCCTGGTGGAGGGAACTGGTGTCTGTGTTCTACTGGATGAGGCTGGATCTTGTCTTTCTGATGGGCAGGACCGCATCTGGTGGTGTGTTTTGGAGTGCCTGTGACCTTATTATGATTTGGGGGAGCCTCTCTGCTAATTGGTGGGGTTGTGCTCCTGTCTTGCTAGTTATTTGGCATAGGGTGTCCAGCACTGTATCTTGCTGGTCGTTGAGTGGAGCTGGGTCTTAACTTTGAAATGGAGATCTTGGGAAAACGTTCACCATTTGACAGTATGTGGATTCAGGAGGTCTCTGGTGAACCAGTGTCCTGAGCTCGACTCTCCCACCTCAGAGGCATGGGCCTGACCCCCCACTGGAACACAAGACCCTGTCAGTCACACAGCTCAGAAGAAAGGGGAGAAAGAAAGAAAGAACAGAAAAGAAAGAATATAAAATAGTTACTAAAATAAAAAATAGAAAACAAAAAAAAAAGAAAGAAAAAAAACAAACAGGCAGACATAACCCTAGGACAAATGGTAAAAGCAAAGGTATACCGACAAAATCACGCAAAAAAGCATACACATACACACTCACAAAAAGAGAAATAGGAAAAATATATCTATATCTATATATAAAAGGAAGAGAGCAACCAAACAAATAAACAAATCTACCAATGATAACAAACTCTAAATACTAAACTGAGACAAACATAAAACCAGAAACAAATTATATGCAGAAAGCAAACCCCCTGTCTACATTTGCTCCCAAAGTCCACCACCTCAATTTTGGTATGATTCGTTGTCTATTCAGGTATTCCACAGATGCAGGGTACATAAAGGTGATTGTGGAGACTTAATCCACTGCTCCTGAGGCTGCTGGAAGAGATTTCTCTTTTTATTCTTTGTTCCCACAGCTCCTGGGGTTCAGCTTTGGATTTGGCTCCCCCTCTGCATGTACGTCACCTGAGGGTATCTGTTCTTTGCTCAGACAGGACAGGGTTAAAGTAGCAGCTGATTAGAGGGCTCTGGCTCACTCAGGCCAGGAGAAAGAAGGGGTATGGAATGCGGGGTGAGTCTGTGGCAGCAGAGACCAGCATGACGTTGCAACAGTGTGAGGTGCCCCATGTGTTTCCCGGGGAAGTTTTCTCTGGATCACGGGACCCTGGCAGTGGTGGGCTGCACAGGCTCCCGAGAGGGGAGGTGTGGATAGTGACCTGTGCTTCTATACAGGTTTCTTGGTGGCTGCAGCAGCAGCCTTAGCATTTCATGCCCATCTCTGGTGTCCACGCTGATAGCCGTGGCTCGCGCCCATCTCTGGAGCTCTTTTAGGCACTGCTTTGTATCCCCTCTCCTTGTGCACCCCAAAACAATGATCTCTTGCCTCTTAGGCAGGTACAGACTTTTTCCCAGACTCCCACCCGGCTAGCTGTGGCACACTAGCTCCCTTCAGGCTGTATTCACACAGCCTACCCCAGTTCTCTCCCTGGGATCTGACCTCCGAAGCCCGAGCCTCAGCTCCCAGCCCCCACCCATCCCAGCTGGTGCGTGAGCAGACAAGCCTCTTGGGCTGGGGAGTGCTGGTTGGCACCAATCCTCTGTGTGTGAATCTCTCCGCTTTTCCCTCTGCACCCCTATTGCTGCACTGTCCTCCATGGCTCTGAAGCTTCCCCCCACCACCCCATCTCCACCAGTGAAGGGGCTACCTAGTATGTGGAAACTTTTCTTCCTTCACAGCTCCCTCCCGGAGTTGCAGATCCCATCCCTATTCTTTTGTCTCTCATTTTTCTTTTGTCTTTCGCCCTACCCAAGTACATGGGGAGTTTCTTGCCTTTTGAGAAGTCTCAGGTCTTCTGCCAGCATTCAGTAGTTGTTTTGTAGGAGTGGTTCTGCATGTAAATATATTTCTGATGAATTTATGGGAAGGAAGGTGATCTCCATGTCTTACTCTTCCACCATCTTGAAGGTCTCACTCTTTTCCTCGTGATAAGCAGGTAGTGAGTGGACACCAACGCTTCTTGACTTCTAGGACCCTTCTGCAACTCCCCTCCACTGCTCTTATTTCATGTGTCACCAGGATTATTCCCAGGTTTGGTTCATGGAGGGCCCCATGCCTGAATCTGAGCACCCAGCTGTTGCAACGTGTCAAACGGCACCAGGCAAGCTCATGTCAGCAGGAAGTGGCATCATCCTTTCCGAGTAACTCAAAAACTAACTCACAGTAGGGCTGACCAGCTGACCCAGTCAGCAAAGCTGGCCAATTTCCTCATCTCTTTTCCCCAATAGAGCATTCTAGCCTTTGACTTTTATCTAGTGTTTGGGAAAAGACTGTCTGTGAGCTAACCTTCTCCTGACAAATGTGCTAACTCCTAGATGCCTCTGACAATCTGGTCACAGCCATAAATCCATACTATTTAACATCTCCAGGTCCAAATGCATTTCTTTCTTTCTTGTTCATTCCCTTGTATATTAATTTTTAAGGCCCTGGCACTTTTAATATAAAAACTTTTCAAGATAGGCAAATGGGATGTTTTCATGGGCAGAATCCAAGAAGAAGGGGACAGATTGGAAATTCTAATGTGTGTCAATATTATACTCTGTGTAATTGGATCATAACCAGAGATTTTTGAGAAAGATGAAGTGAAGATGGGATTGAAATATGATTTTAAACATTTGCTTATTGACAAAGTCCCCAATTTTACCAGTTACTAATATATATGTCCAACCTTACTAATGACCAAAGGAATGCAACTTTAAAGAAATGTAGCTTACGTTTCATGAGAAAACCTCATGCCTTAACCACAGAACCATTAATTTTTTCAATTAGCAGGAAAAAATAAGCCAAACACTGTCAGTGCTTTACATTAGGTCCCCTAGGCTACAAAGGGTGGTTAATAAAATTAGTAAATAGTTAATATTTATTGAGTGCTTACTGTATGCCAGCTACTCTTCAATGTATTTATGAACATCATTTCATTTAATCTTCACATTATGTGTATGAGAAAGGTATTCTTCTTATCTCCTTTTACAAATGAAAGAATTGAGACAAAGAGATGTTCCATAAATTGCCTAAAGTCAAAAAGCTAGTGACGGAGCTGAAATTCAAAACCAAGCAGTGTAGTTCCCCAGTTCACACTTATAAATATAAATTTTTGTGCATGAAACATCAAACTTTGGTGTTAATTTTCACAAATTCTAAGTTAATTAGTCATTGTAAAAAGTGATTTAAATGGGACAGTCATTTTTATCATGCTGCTTTGGTATAGCTTAGCCAAGACTCTGCTCTGACCCTGTCTATCACCTTGCCTATAACAGCAGATATTTATCTACAGTGAAGCAGGAACTTGGGTCCACAGTTGCCTTAGGCACTTATGGAAGCCCCTAGAACTTCATCCAACATACATAAGTTATAATACCATGCTTATGTGCACTAACCGCATGTGTGCACTGACCACTTTGAATACTGCCTCCAAAACTAAGGTTGACTTGAGTTTGAATCAGGGCTCCAACATTTATCTTGTGTGACTTTAACCAAGTTACTTCATCTTATTGAGTTTCGTTTTCCTTACTCACAGACAAAGCTGCTCTAATCAAGTTTTGTTGTAACAAACATCCTCCCAAACCCTAGTGGCTTACAATGACAATATTTGTCTCACTCATGGGTGTGTAAGTCATCTATGGCTTGGCTGGCTTTGGCTGGCTTAGTTCCAGAAAGAGATTTGGGCTTAGGTAGGCCACATATATCTCCTTATTCTGGGACTAATGGCTAGCTGGGGCATATTCTTTTCATAGCTGAGTGCAAGAGTGGAAGACAATGGACAGAAACTCCACAAAACAAAGCAAAATGTATTTAAAGCCTCTGGCATATATCTGTTCATATCACATTATCTAAGTAATCATAATGCCAAGTCAAAATCAGTGGAGTGGGAATGTATGCTTTGCACTCAATAAACTAAGACAGGGAAAGGGTAGGGGGAGGAAGAATTGCGAATAAATATTACAAACTAATCCAGAGAAAATAGTGCTTTCCTCACAAGTCTGTGAAAGTCACATAAGAAAAAGTGCTCAGTTCAGTGCCTGGCACAGAGTAAGTACTCAATAAAAGTGAACTAATAATATTATTTTGTTATTTTCAGCTCCACAACAGAAAGGAAAAAAGAGGCACTGACTTGTTAACCTATGCAAGAACTTCATCTCTGCTTGACAATCTCACTTTTTGCAGGAAGGAACAGAAATATTTTGCCATATATGGTGGCCCATGCCTTACTTTGCATAAAAGCAATTTGATGATTTGTGATAGGTTCATCCTTTGACACAGTTATTTTTAGAATATTCCAGGAGCCTACTTTAAGGATATATACAGAAATAAAGGAAAATATTTATGTGTGAAGATGTTCATCAATGCATTTTTAATAAGAACAAAAAAATAAGAAAAAAATATGTCCAGAAATAGAATATTTAAATCCATTCAAGGGAGAATTGCAGAGTTAATTTTTAAAGGGTCTAAGGATTTTTCATGAGATAGGAAAGTGCACCTATTGATAAAATAATGCTAAATAAATCAAGCAAAATATAGAAATATACAATATAATCCAGTTTTGTAAAACATTTGGATCTGTATCATCGAGAAATAACTGGATGGAAGTTTGAAAAATGTTAACACTGGCTAGATATAGACGATGGACAGATGATGTTGTCTGAGTACTTTTTATTTTCTTATCTTTCCCTTCTGTATTTTCCAGATTTCGTACAGGAAAAAATTAGACAAAATGTTTTTAAGCTGCTGAACTGATCCCTGGGGTGCTTTGATCATGGAGGTTCCCAATGAAACCCCACTAAGAGTTTGGCCTATGTCTCTTGGAGCTGAGATTCCCTGAAAGCATTAGCCCTGTCTCAGCTCATTGCCATTTATCTCATCACCCTCTGATTATAAACAACTGATGCAAATGGCATCCACATCCACAGTTGAATCAATAGTTCTATCAGAAAGACACACCTATTAGCGATACTGATGGTCTTATTAAAGACGATGAGATTTCATTTCATTTGATTATTTTCTAGACCTTGAAAATTACATTTGGGAAGGAATCTAGCTAACCTTGTTATCAAGGTCTTTGGGAAATAGAGTGAAGACATCTAATGATGGAAAACTAGGCTCCCCCATTTGGGTGCCCATTTATTATGCATGGGGCCTGCATGACTTAGAAGGCTTGCGTGACTTGGAAGAATGAATTTGGCTCATGACACTGGAAGGACAGTCAGCACTGGACAGCCTTTAGAAACCAGGCTCGATGAATTCCTTCCAGTCAGGAAGCTAGCCACAGACCCTAGGCTCAGATCACTTTTGAGCTCCTTTTAGTGGGGAAGGCACTCAGTTCCTTACTCTCCAATAGCCATTGGGACTATCTGCCCTCAGGATTCAACTCACCTATCGACACTGCCAGGTAAACAGCATCAGGCAGGTTCTTTATGGACAAAGTTTCCCCTAACATTTACCCCAGTGCTAACTTTCTTGCAGTCAAAATTGGGCAGTTTATCCCAGCACTGGATTCTTCTGAACACACAGTGAAGTTTCCCTTTACAGCTCCCAAACTGATCTGAGCAAATATGCTCAAGTGTCCCTTTCTGGACTGAGACCTCATAGGCCAGGTTTCTGCCTGGAACACATTCTTATTTCCAAGTTACAAATCCTGAAAAATTGGTTTCATAATAGAAAGGCTGACATAGTTTCAGCCATCGAGACTCAAGCAGTCATCAACCCGCCTTATGCTGCCAAAGATATTTATTATCATTTCCTCAAATAGCTACTATTTAATACCAGTCATATATATATATAGATATATAAGGCTGCGTGGGCTTCGTTGTACACCCTCTAGATTTGCCCTGATGGTTTCTTCGAGGGAAGTAGGTGCTTAGACACAGCGACACACAGCAGGGAGATCTGTACTGAACTCCCTTCATGGAGGCCAACAGCCCCAGCCACTGCCACTGAACTGAAGTCCAAGTTGTGAAGCAGAATGTAGAACCTTGTACTCTGCTCTGAGGCAATGCTTACAAAAGCTCAGCAGAGCACAGCAGAAATTTTCAGCACGGTCATCTCCTAGAGGGCAAGTCTGAAGGATTGAATCCCCAAGGCATCTCCACAGACTTCTTTGCACTTTTACTGCCTGGGTTATTTCAGCTGTTAATGTTAATAAAGTTGCAGCCTGGCTCCTGATATGTGGTTGGAGATTTCTTCCATAAAAAGCATCTACCAAGACTGCCTGGAACAATCTTTGAAAACTCATTGTTTAAAATGTATTAACTCAAATCGTTTCCAATTCTTCTCCACCAAAACTCAGCACAGATGGCCACTTTGTCTATTTGCTCATATGCTCTGACATAATTACCTCACTGCCTCTCCACCTTGCCCAGTTCCCAGTGTCCCCCAAAAGGTGGGTCTCTTTGAAGCCCAAGCATTTGGACTCAAAGCCTGCAGGTCTTAAGGGCTGTTCCTTCTTTCTGTACAGCCTTGGACAGTCACCCCTCTGTGCTTCAGCCCCTGCTCACAGAGGACCTTCATTCCATTTCTTGACTCCTCTGTCCTCTGAAGGGCTTTCCCTTGTATCTTTTGTGGCTTCCTATTCCTTTGTACTAGGAGAACATTCCACCAAGAGCCAGGTTGGACCCTGCAAGCAGACACAGATAGTCTGGCCAGATGTCAGACACACAGGAGCCAACCAGCCTTCCCAGCCTGACTTTACCTTAGAAAACAGTAATAGAACCTATAATGTAAATTAAGCAGTTATTGAGGAATGGCCTCTATGTGCTTTGCTGGAAAAAATTAATTTGGAGCATACTTGATTTGTGAGCAGAGCTGCTTTCCATGTGGGTGGATGGGGTTGAGTCCTCTTAGATCTCAATCGTAGTGATCAAGGGTCCCAGAAGCATAAGTCACCTGCCCCTTGACTGACTCTGGCTCCTGTGGCCCCCAAGATAGAAAAGACAGACTGGGAGGTACACACCCCACACACACTTCAGCGTCCCTGAATCAGGACTAGGAAAGAGAAGCTTCAGTAAGCACACAAATGCTTCTTGAAAGCCAGATAAGGCATCCATTAGTTTCTGTTAAAATTATGCTTTGGCTCTTGGCTTGTACCTGTCAGAGTCCGCTTGGACTGGGAGGATATCTTAGTAATGCCTCCAAGGGTACAGGGACACTCCAGAGCAGACTCCTTGGGTAGTAGCCTGGGCCTTCTGCAGCTCCCATGGGGCATTGATCCAGATACTCACCAGGTTGCTAACCTTAAGCCTGTAACTTCAGTGTTGCTCATGTTGGAGTCCTCATTGTCAGGAGGGGGGCCTGGCCACTCTGATTATCTCCTTACATCCTCTCTTCAACCACATCTTCCCTGAAGATGTTCACAGATGGCCACACCTCTGCCTTTTCTCAGCCCTTCTGCTCCCAGAGAAGACTCTCAATCAAATTATGCAGTTGGCCATATTTATCTCTGATCTCCCAGATCTCCCCTTCCCACCTAAGTCTCTAACTCCTGCTCTAAATCCCAGAAAGAATCTGATGCCAATTAGAGCTCAGTGTGGAGAAGTTCTGGTAGGTTCCCAAGGTGATGATGGTGCATGCAAACCCAACAGCTTAGACAACACTGTTTTTCTGCACCCACCTCTTGAGCAAACCCACAATAGTGCATCCTCACTTTGCTTGAGCGTGAACTTCTCCCCCTTCTTCATGGCAGCTTTTACCTTTTTAAAGACTGCAGAGTTAAATACAAGAGTCCAAATTAGGGGGATTATTTGGCTGTCACACAGATGTCCCCTCCCTATGCCATGCCCTTGTGTCTGCCTACTTTGAGTTCTCCTAGCACTTTACTTCCCAACTCTCCACTTCCCAGACACCACAAGGGTCTCCTGTGAACTGTAGGGTCTGGAGCCTAGTGTTCTCTGTTGCTCCTCTTCCTCTCCATCCCAGAGCCTGGCACACACTTGGGGTTCCATGAAACCCAAACAAGGAATAAAGCAGGAAGTTAGGGGGCCATATGCCTAAAGGGGGAACCAGCAGGGAGTGGTCTTTTCCTACCTGCCACTTGTGACTGGAAAAGAAAGAGCAGCAGACCCCAGCTACCCCTTCCCCAAAGCCCTGAACCCAGAGGCTGTCCCTTCAGGAAGACATCATTACCTTCTTTGGCCCCTTGTCTCTCCTGCAGGTGCCTCCAGACCCTGCTTTACACTGTTCTGGACTTGTCTGTGCCTCCTTGAGGACAGGTGTGGGGAGCAGCAGACTCTCCATCCATACATGTAGAATCAAGCTGATTTGTCCCTTTGTCCAAAGCTCGTTGGACATAGATGGGATGGGGTGGGTGTCAGGCCCCAGATTTGATCTCAAACAGTAGAGTTGATTTTCACATTACAAATCATTTTGGGGGAAGTTGGGAGAGAATCAGGAAGTAGCTGAGGAAGTTTCTACTTTGAAGCAAAGCAACTGACATTTCAGAGCAATTGATAATTGTGTTTCCCCAGAGACAAGCTGTAGGGGAGGTGGGGGAGCTGAAATTATTTCTTTCATTGTTCTTCCTTTTCATGGACATCAGACTGGAACCCTCTGAGCAACTTCTCAACTCAGCATGTCCTTCTGTATTAAGTTAAGTTGGATATTAATCATTATCAGAGCTCATTTTTCTTCCCTGAATTTAATTTCATTTAGTTATACTTTCTTTCCCTGTTAGAATAGTCTCTGATACATTTTCTTGAAAGGTAAATGGGCATCAGCCCTGCCCCCCACCTCTCCCCAGTTGAAACTTTCCTTGGGCAGAGATGATTGTCAAAATGTCCAGTTCAGCCTAGCTGGACCTTGATGCTACCAGAATCAAGTCATTTCTCATGGAATCTCAGGAACTTTCTCTAAGGCAATCAAGGACTCTGTGGTTTCATAACAGTGAAGAGGACATCCAATCTCTGGGCTCCATTGCCTATGGAAACACACAGAAAGTGCCATTGAAAGTCCATAGGCAATGGGACCCCAGGCTTGCCTAACAGTCATATGGCTCAAATCTAGCCTCGACTGTTTACTTTTACCACACACTTGATCTCAAAAACTCACCATGCTACTGAAATCTCAGCTTCCGTACACCGGCACTGAATCAAAATCATGGAGACAGAATTTTGGATGAAGAAGAAGAGTAGCTTTATTTCTTTGCCAGGCAAAGAGGCCACAGCAGGCTAGTGCCCTCAAGATTGTGTCCTCCCCAAAAGTGTTCAGTGAGTAAAATTTGTAGGGTTAGTTCAAAATAGGATTCTTCATAAGAATTGTTGGGCAGGTGTAGTGCCTGCATTTTCTCTTCTCATTGAACATCTCAAAGCTGTCAAGCCCAGCATCGGGAGGTCTGGAAATCAGCACTGGTGGTCTCTGGGATTACCGCACCATGACTTTCTCTTCTGGAATGAAGAATGATTACAAAGAAGAGAAGTGTGAGGGAGTGTTTCAAAGAGGAGAAACACCAGGTGCCTGATATAGCTTTAACTAACAGGTGAGTTACTTTCAGTGATTAGGGACGAAGGACTCATTAACAAAACAAAGAAAACTATGTATGGGAAAGAGGACATGCAAGTGAAGTGTAAAGTGTTGGAGACCTAGTTAGTCCAGTCAGTTTTAGTTATAACAACCCTGATTCTCCTGGCCTGCAAGTGTTTACTAACTGGTTTCCCTGCTTCTAGTCTTGCTCCCTCTTCCCAGAGACTGCAGCTCCTTGAGTGCAGGGACTGTATTTTATTTATCTCGATAGCAACATTGCCTACCCAAAGGTATGATACCTAAAGTTGTTTGGTAAATGTTTGCTAAATTAGTGAATGAATTAACGAAGGAGAAAAACTGGTTGAATCAGAAAGCAATACCCAAAGGAGAGTAAGGAAGGGTAAACAAAACTTCTGGTGACCCCCTCACTGTAGACCAGACATCAGCTAGGACAGTACAGGGGACTAATGCTGCTGGAGCCCAGCAGGGAGAGCCTGACAAAAGGAAGGTCTTGGAGAGAGGCATTCCTTCTTCCACCCACTGGTCTGTCTCTGATCAATGCTACTCTGCATGAGGCTCTATTTTGGGTGTGGCAGGCATTCAAAACTGTCTAAAGCAAGTGTCCTTGCCTCTCTCCTTACCTCCCTTTAAGAAACATATGAGTGCCTAACATATACTAGGCTCTGTGCCAGGTGTATGTATCAAATAATAAGGTTACAACAACAAAGAGTGAAGTCCCTTCCCTCAGGAGGCATCCCATCTAGTGGGGAGACCACTGTAAACACACTATACCTACACCTACAGCTCTCTAGATCCACACTTGTAAGGGAGAAGGACCTTATGGGGTCTTCCGGGGGCAGACCTCTCCCCCATATCCTCTGCTGTAGCTCCTCTTGGAAGTACCTAGATATTAGTATCTGATGCATATTTCCTGAGTTTTTCAGATGCTAAAACCACCACCAAATGGAAGAAATTAACTACTTGATGTTCACGAGCACTAGCCCCCAGACCTTCTGGAGCCTAATGTTTGATAATGTTACCCACCCTGTTACCTCACCATCAACCAGTCAGAGAATTGTGCAGGAGCTGATCTTGTACTCTGTGACCCAACCACTGACCCCAGCCTTTATAAATGCTTTGTTGAGAAATATAGATCAATGGAACAGGATAGAAAGCCCACAGAGAAATCCCCACACATATATGTTCACCTTATTTTTGATAAAGGAGGCAAGAATATACAGTGGTGAAAAGACAGCCTCTTCAATAAATGGTGCTGGGAAAACTGGACAGCTACATGTAAAATAATGAAATTAGAACACTCCCTAACATCATACACAAAAATAAATGCAAAATGGATTAAAGACCTAAATGTAAGGCCAGACACTATCAAACTCTTAGAGGAAAACATAGGCAGAACATTCTATGACATAAATCACAGCAAGATCCTTTTTGACCCACCTCTTAGAGAAATGGAAATAAAAACAAAAATAAACAAATAGGACCTAATGAAACTTCAAAGCTTTTGCACAGCAAAGGAAACCATAAACAAGATGAAAAGACAACCCTCAGAATGGGAGCAAATATTCGCAAATGAAACAACTGACAAAGGATTAATCTCCAAAATATACAAGCAACTCATGCAGCTCAATATCAAAAAAACAAACGACCCAATCCAAAAATGGGCAGAAGACTGAAATAGACATTTCTCCAAAGAAGATATACAGATTGCCAACAAACACATGAAACTCACTAATCATTAGAGAAATGCAAATCAAAACTACAATGTGGTATCAACTCACACCAGTCAGAATGGACATCATCAAAAAGTCTACAAACAATAAATTGCTGGAGAGGGTGTGGAGAAAATTGGACACTCCTGCACTGTTGGTGGGAATGTAAATTGATACAGCCACCATGGAGAACAGTATGGGGGTTCCTTAAAAAACTAAAAACAGAACTACCATACCACCTAGCAATCCCACTACTGGGCATATACCTGGAGAAAACCATAATTCAAAAAGAGTCATGTACTACAATGTTCATTGCAGCACTATTTACAATAGCCAGGACATGGAAGCAACCTAAGTGTCAATCGACAGATGAATAGATAAAGAAGATGTGGCACATATATACAATGGAATATTACTCAGCCATAAAAAGAAACGAAACTGAGCTATTTGTAATGAGGTGGATAGACCTAGAGTCTGTCATACAGAGTGAAGTAAGTCAGAAAGAGAAAGACAAATACCGTATGCTAACACATATATATGGAATATAAGAAAAAAAAATGTCATGAAGAACCTAGGGGTAAAACGGGAATAAAGACACAGACCTACTTGAGAATGGACTTGAGGATATGGGGAGGGGGAAGGGTAAGCTGCGACAAAGCGAAAGAGAGGCATGGACATATATACACTACCAAACGTAGGCTAGATAGATAGTGGGAAGCAGCCGCAGAGCACAGGGAGATCAGCTCGGTGCTTTGTGACTGCCTGGAGGGGAGGGATGGGGAGGGTGGGAGGGAGGGAGATGCATGAGGGAGGGGATGTGGGAACAGATGTATATGTATGACTGATTCACTTTGTTATAAAGCAGAAACTAATAAAAAAAAATGGGAAAAAAAAGAGTCATGTACTACAATGTTCATTGCAGCACTATTTACAATAGCCAGGACATGGAAGCAACCTAAGTGTCAATCGACAGATGAATAGATAAAGAAGATGTGGCACATATATACAATGGAATATTACTCAGCCTTAAAAAGAAATGAAATTGAGTTATTTGTAGTGAGGTGGATGGACCTAGAGTCTGTCTTACAGAGTGAACTAAGTCAGAAAGAGAAAGACAAATACCATATGCTAACACATATATATGCAATCTAAGAAAAAAAAATGTCATGCAGAACCTAGGGGTTAGACGGGAATAAAGACACAGACCTACTAGAGAATGGACTTGAGGATATGGGGAGGGGGAGGGGTAAACTGTGACAAAGTGAGAGAGTGGCATGGATATATATACACTACCAAATATAAAATAGATAGCTAGTGGGAAGCAGCTGCATAGCACAGGGAGAACAGCTCGGTGCTTTGTGACCACCTAGAAGGGTGAGATAGGGAGGGTGGAAGGGAGACGCAAGAGGGAGGGGATATGGGGATATATGTATACATATAGCTGATTCACTTTGTTTTATAGCAGAAACTAACACACCATTGTAAAGCAATTATACTCCAATAAAGATGTTTTAAAAAATGCTTTGTTGAAACCTTTGGGGAGTTCAGGTTTTTTGCACGAGTCACTCATATCTCCTTGCTCAGCCCTGCAATAAATCTTTCTCCGCTCCAGCTCTGACCGTTTTGGTTTGTTTGTCCTCACTGTTCTTCTGGCACACAAATGCGCTCGGTAACACACTCTGTTCAGTGCTTGAACAGAAAAGCACAGAGAGCTTGAGAAAAAAATTGTGGTATAATCCAGTTTGAAGAAGAGGGGAAGGGATGGTCATCACAGTTGCTGGAGGCAACTACCTCACAGCCTTGGAGTAAATGGGGTTCTGTCACGATCCTGCCACTTTAGCCCTTCCTATAGCTTTTGAAAGAAGGTCATCCAAAGAGCCACCAGGTGGCGCTACAGGATAACGTATTGTTCAACACCAGTACACCTGCATCTAGGATTTGTGTAATTAATGAGCACCTTAGAACTCTGGGTTAGGTGAAAACTCCTTCAGACAGGAGGCCTAGGGCTAGAAGTCCAGAAGCAGATTCTAGTCCAGTTCAGCTCTTACATTTCTGTTTTCTTCAGCACATTTTTTAATCCCTGGGGCCTGAGGCTTCACATGTAAAAGGAGTAGTTGAACAAAATTTGTCTTTTTTTCTGATTCAAGATTCTGTCCTTGACACTGTGGGTGTAACCATGTCCATGGGGGAGTGAGATAGAAGAGGGAAACTCCTGTTCTGAATATCCAGGTACTATTTGCCCCAGTGTATTTGAGAGCTGTTTCTAAGGAGAGACTCATGGCACTGGGTCTCAACAATTTAACCTATGGTCTGCAGCATCACTGATACCATTTCCTCTTCCCCTCTTCCCCTTCTCTTAACCTCACCTTATCTTTTCTCTCATTCCATTCCTCCCCCACGGGATGGTGAGTGGGAGGGCACTGCTCAGGGGTCCAGGGCCTGGAATTCAGTTCTAAGCATTGCCAGGGACTTACTGTGGGATCCTTTGGGAAAGTGACTCCCAAGAAGACTTATAACTTCCCTGTGAAAGCATCAGGATAAAAAGCTCTGACCCAGCCTGTGGTCTGCAGTCTTCCTCAGGCAGAAACAGGCCCAGTTCATGCTCTCCCCACAGGAGGCCACCAAGAGTTTATTCCAGGGTAGACTTCCTATCCCCAAGCTGCAATCCTGCAGCTGCCCAAAAGCTTGAGCCAAAGTTTTCTGATTAGAAGAATAGGGAGTTAATGGAGAGAAGAAGCTACTTCCTGGGGAGAGTTACCCCTACTAAGCATCCACCAGCACAGGGGTCCCCAACCTCTGGGCCACAGACCAGTACCAGTCCATGGCCTGTTAGGAACCTGGCCGCACAGCAGGGGATGAGCGACAGGAGAGTGAGTGAAGCTTCATCTGCCGCTCCCCATCGCTCGCATTACCATCTGAACCAGCCCCGCCTTCCCCGCACCCCATCTGTGGAAAAACTGTCTTCCACGAAACGGGGCCCTGGTGCCAAAAAGGTTAGGGACTGCTGCCCCAGCAGTTGGCCACCAGTCACTGTGACACGATTGACAAATGTCCTTTGGATGACAGGATGGTTACTCTCATTTACAAGAGGGAATTAATTCATGTGGGAGGGAGGCATACGGAGCAAGTTTCAAAGGGACATTTTGACAAAAGCATTTGTTCCCCTCTGTGAGGGATAGTTCAGCATGGCCATCGAAGCTGAAATGCTTTCAGGTAAGGGAGGCATGGACTGGCCTTTGCTTGGCTCTCAGTGTGACCACAGCTCTGCCTACCCTCTGAGGGTTGGGTGGTCAGGTCAGGAAAGGCCTCACAAGGCAAACAGCACAGTGGAGAGATGTTTGGTGCTTGGGAGGTGCCTGGTGAGTGTGTGCTAAAAAGGAGAAGAAAGGGCTGAAGGGCAGGTACATCAAGGACAGAGGTTCCGCCTTCTCTTGCTCTTTGTCAATATTCATCCCATCAGTCAACACTTCTTGGGAACCCACCACAGATCAAGCACCTTGCAGGAGCCTCTAAACAAGCTCCTTTAAGGGGGTCACAAAAGCCAAGGACTCTTTCTTTTATGAGTGGTAGAAACCAAATTCACACTGATGTGGGGAAACAAACACAAAAATGCCTTGGTTCATGCATAGAGCTGTCACTTTGCAAGGTCTGACTGCAGGCACTGACAGATCTGAGCATCAAAAAGGGACAGAAATCTGTCTCTATGGCTCCCCTCTGCTTCCGCAGAAGGTGGTTTTGTGTTCGACATGATTTCTCCTATTATACCAACTTAGCCCCCACCGCCCATCCAAAAATAAACTTATCTTTCCCAGTATTTCAAACCAAAGTCTGTAGACTAACTATCCTTGGAACTATTTGTGTCACATGCCCACCTGTTAGTCAACTGCTACGGTAATTCAGTGGAATAAGATTGGCCAGATCTAAGCAATATGCTGTTGGTGGGGGTGTAGGATCAATTCTATCCAAACTACATGGACTGAGACTGGGGGAGGCAAGATTTCCCAAAATACAATGAGAATGTCACCAACAGGATAAGGGTGAATGGATTCTAGATCGGCCACAACAGTTATTCTAGACATGTAAACACGGAGTGCTATGGGACACATCTGCTTTGACAAGATGAAAGCTCAATGGAGGGAAGGGTCAGTACCAGGAGGGAAGACTATAAGGAAAGATTAAAGAGACAAATAGGCTAAGGGTTGTTAGTTAAGATGTGAAAGAGTATAGGTTCAGCAGGTTGAGGGAGAAGGAGTCAATGCAGACAGCGGCACCAGTTTGGGCAAAGACCTAGACAGACACATAAATGCAGGGAGAGTCAGCTTTGTGGCTGCAGGCACTTAACTAGATGTGTTACCCACTTTTTTCCAGTTTAATTACCACGGTAACCCTACCAGAAATCTCACATTTTATGGGTCTAGTACGGGGTTTGATAACTTGAATTTTTAACAAGTTCTGTGGTGATGCTGTTATTGCTGTTGCAAGGACCACAAAGAGTCAGACAGATGTCATCAGCAAATCTGCAGAATCTTTATATTGAGGAGATCTTATCTGGAGCTTGAACTCAAATATAAATACTGGGGCACAACTACACTGTGAGAACTCAGTGCCCTATTCTTAATCTCAGGGAACAATCCATATATCTGAGAAGACTTAAGATCCAGAAACATGGAGAGTACATTGAGATGTGCTCATAGCTGGATGATATGGGAATAGGTGGCCTCACCTGCTTAGTGTAAAATCATAAGGTCATTGGTTTTATAACCAGTGATCCCAATGTCACACAACTTTTGAGAAAAAATCAAGAACCCATCTCACTCCTCTGCACAGTTACTGGGCTGCATCACAATCAGTGTCCCCTGCATAATCTGCCTTTAAGCTATCTCTGTGGAGTATGCACAGAAGGGCTCAACTGCTATTCTTCCCAAAGCCTAAGGAAGCCCTATCTGGGAGAGTGGGCAATGCTCATCACTGAATTTTCTCTTTTCTAATTCAGCCCAGTTACCCCCTTGCACCACTCCCCACAACTTTCTTCTTCCTCCACCCCAAATCTGCATCAGCTTGGAGTTAAGCACAACCAACAATCAATGCATACTTCTGGGAGTCCATATGGCAGTCATCAGTCTCCTGCCGCCCAAGAACACCAAGATGCCCCAGGTCAGGGAGAGCCTGGGACATTGATGCCTAATCATGGAAAACAAGTGCCCTGTCCAGAGGCAGGATTTCTGGTTTATTGGTCCACGGTTTATTGCAGGAAACAGAAAACATTCTGGCTATTTCAAGCAGAAGGGGGTTTAAAACTAGAAATAACATGCTGACAAAATCCCTGGAAGGCCTAGGGCTCTACAGGCTTTACAAGACTGAGAACAAGACCATCATTGTAGAAGAGGCCACCAAAATGAACTCGTTGCTACTTTTTTTTTTTTGCGGTATGCAGGCCTCTCACTGTTGTGGCCTCTCCCGTTGCGGTGCACAGGCTCCGGATGCGCAGCCTCCGGATGCACAGGCTCAGCGGCCATGGCTCACGGGCCCAGCCACTCCGCGGCATGTGGGATCCTCCTGGACCGGGGCACGAACCCGTGTCCCCTGCATTGGCAGGCGGACTCTCAACCACTGCACCACCAGGGAAGCCCTCCTTGCTACTTTTGTCACAGTCAGGCAGGGGTAAATCAACATGTCTCTGTCCTAAGTACTAACCCCAGGTTCTACCACTTTGGCAGCATATGGAGACTAAGAAGCACCCCTACAACTGCTTTCTCTGCACAAGTATTGATAAAATGGATGTCTCCTCTCTTTCCCCGTTTAACTTTGTTGTAAATCAAGTCTTACAGGAATGCATCTGATTGGTAAAACCTTAATCACACACAGAGTCCTAGCTGTAAGAACTCTTCAATTTGGAGCTTTTAGCTCCCCCTCCACCATTCCTGCAGTAAAGGAAAACCCACTAGAAGGAGACTGGAAATGATGTTGAGTAAACCATTCTACTGTATTCCCCACTGAGACCCAGTGTCTCAGAACTATGAGTGTTGAAAGTGAAAGAAAACTCACCACAAACTGGCCAAGAATAGAGGGAATTAATTGTCTCACATAACTGGAAAATGCAACAAGTTTGTTATCTTCAGGTGTGCTTTGATCCAGGAGCTCATAAAAAGAAAAAAAAATGTCACTGGAGCCCAATCTTTTGTCTCTGCTTTCCTCCCTGATATTTTATTCTCAGATTCCACCTGGTGGTTAAAGGACTCCCAAATGTTCCACCCTCACATTCTCCCAACATCGAATCCAGTGGGAAAGAATCTGTTATTCCCAATAACTCCTACACTCGTCCTGGGTGCCATTCTCATTGGACTAGGTTGGGTCACAGGATGTGCCATGAATTAATCACCATCTCTAGGGCATTTGAGGGGCCAACTGCCCAGGCTTGAGTCACATGCAATCACTTGGAACTAGAGGGCCCTGGAGTCTAACTGGGGCACATAAACTAAATGTGGGAGTGGAGGTGATTTCCCCAGAAGAATATACATGTATCCTGGAAGCAGAACACAACACAGAAGAACAAGTGTTTACCTCCTCTGGGATCTTGGACAAGTCCCTCCACCTTTCTGATACCCTCTTGCTTACATATACAATGAGAGGATATGACCGCTAGACATCTAGAAGGCCCCTGACAGACCCAAGTTACCTGGATCTGTGGTTCTTCCCCAGCAGTTCTCCCATGTTGCCTTTACCATTTCGTAAAAAATCCTTAGGTCTTGAGTAATTTCTCCATTCTCTTATGTGTGGAGACTATTTTATCACTGCCTCTTTTCCATTTCCAACCTGTTACTATGTTGCTCCCAGCCCTCACTCCTCAACTCTCTCATATATTTGTTTTGTTTGGTTTTGCTTTGTTTATTTTTAATTACACCTTCCAGGGCAGCATCACCAGAAGGTCTCATCAGTGGGTGGATTAAGATCGATAAGAAAGTTAAATGACAACACAGATGACCCATTTCCACAGAATTCCAGGAGACATAATCCCACTCCTTGAAGGAAAACAACTTGAGTACCATTTGCAAGCATTTCTTTCTGAAACACGTTGTAGTAGTCACCATTAATTAATTGCCTACTATATATCATGCAAAGTGATGAATACTTTGCCTATGTTATCTTTAATCCTCCCAACACCCCTAAAATGTGTACATCCATTATTGTTCCTATTAAAGAGTAAGATTTGAGGCTCAAACAGACATTATCAAACAGCAAGTGACTACTGAGAGCTGAAATGCCCGTCACTGCCAGACGCTGAGTGAGTGAGCAAAAGAAAGTGCAAGCCAACTCCTGCTTCTCCAGAAAACAGTCTGGAGAGGCAAATTTAGACAACAAAGATAGAACAGTCAAGGCGGCATACACTGAAATCCCAAAATGCAGAATATCTGACCCTTTGGCAGTTTGGCTCAGTGAACACATCATGGAGGCAGTGTGGCTTCCATCGGGGCTCAGAGGCATTCCTTGTAAATATCATCACAAAGTTCAAATGCAGTTAATGAAAAGGGTTCATTCTTACTCTAATGTGATGATTATATTAGGAAGAGAACAAGAATGTGGGCCTTAACTCCTCCACAAAATCTCATATGAGAGCCCCACGTCTGCAACTCCACATGCCAACTGTCCCCTTCTTAAAAGACCTTACATAATTGGCTCCTGATCCAGAGCTATGGGTCAGCAATTTTTCATATTATATCTAGAAGAAGTAATAAAATGGTTTTCCTCACAGGCTTTGCCAACTGGGTGGTGTTATTTCAAATTAAAAAACAAAAGCAGAAAATAAGAAAGGAAACCAAATTACCCATTTGTGGAAAGAAAGGTACACAAATCATTCATAGGGTCCCTTCCAGGCTGCTCACAACCTGCTCCAACCCGGCTGCATTTGGGGTATCCTGGTCCCTGGTAACTCCCTGAAGTCTCACAGTGTGCAGTGTGAGGCTTGGCTGCAGCCCCAGCTGCTTAGTGCAAGATCTACGGAATCACAAACACCTGTTTTGAAATCCTGATCTGACACTTAGCAGTTCTGTGACTGGGAAAGTCCGTTAACCTCTCTCTGCCTCTTATTCATTTGCAAAGTGAAAAAGATAATTCCTGCCTCCTTGTGTTAAGATAAAGTGAGCCAATGCACGTGAGGTGCTGGTGCGGTGTCTGGAACATAATAAGAGCTTGGCAAATGGTAGTGATCATGATTACTGTTGATCACTCTGTTTACTAATTGATTTTCCCAGGCTTACCACTGTTTAATAAAACATGAATCCACTGTCTCTGTCTAAGCACAGAGAAAACAGGAGCAATGAGAGCAACACTAAGCATGAAGGGCTCTTTTGTCAAAGGCAGTGATAAGGGCTGGATTTCCTGGTAGAAATAGGCTGTTGAAGAAATATCTTTGGGGGAAAATAAAGCTTCCATCTAACATGTAACCCACACTGCCTGAGGGTCCTCTAAGAAAACCTCTTAAGGAGGCTGAGATGGGGACATCAAGGTTGATTTCTGTGAAAGGTTTTCCTTTGAGTACTGAGAGCTAAACAGCCCACATTTTTGGCAATGGGAACCATCCTGTGAGAAGATAGGTAGTACAAAAGCACATTTAGGGTGTCCTTCTCCATGTGCTCCCATAATGGTCTCCTAATATGGAGGCAAAAGGATTATGGAACCTAGGAAAATGTGAAGGCTGGTTACTTTAATTCTTTAAAATCCAAGTGTGCACAAAGGAGTTAATATATTTTTCAGTAACATAACCTTTGCATCATAGTTAATCCAGATAAATTTAATCCAGAAATGTTATTCTCCCCGGAGTAGCACCTAAATATGTAAGACTCATCTTACTTTGAAACATTAGTTTTGAGGAGAGGGTGGTTTATCCTTGGGCAGCCCCTGTCCACACTGACATCTACAGTGCTGTCTGGTTCTTATTGCACTTCGGTCATTGTACACACACTCTGAATGCCCAAGATTCTGTTAACAAGGTCTACTTAAGCCACTTTCTCATCTTTCCAGTATTGAGCTGTGAGATACTTCAGTGCCTGCCCACTTGTGAGCTATGAGGGACTACTATCTGCCCCACGCTGGGCTCTAAGGTAGTGGGTGTCTGCACAGACCTGGGTTGTAGGGAATAAAATGTGTGCAGAGTCCTGGGCTGTGAGGGACTATGGTGTCTGCTCAGCCCTGGGTATGAGGGATGACTATGTTGGCACCATCCTGGGTTATGTAGGACTAAGATATCTGCACCGTCCTAGGCTGGAGGGACAACTGTGTCTCCCCTCCATGAGTACTAGAGACCAATTCAAAGGATTCTTTTTCCTTCTAGGGTTTTTTTTTCTTTTTTGAGGTAACATTGGTGTATAACATTATATAAGTTGTGTATATAATTTATATACACATTATGTATATATAGTTTATATATACATAATGTGTATATAGTTTAACTACACATTATGTGTAGTTTATATATACATTATGTATGTATAGTGTATAGTGTATAACGTTGCATACACTATAAGAGTGCTCACCACCAAAATTTTAGTTTCCATCAGAGAGATTATCTTGGTTAGGCTAATAGATTGAGCAAATCAAGCACTGCTGGAATATTATTCTTAATATCTAATAATTGGAAACAATTTCAATGCCTGCTTTTTAGAGATGGCTAAAATAAATTATAGTACAGTATGATATTCTGAAGATTTCTATTTCTATTATATGAAAAGACAGGGTTAAAAGATATTAAATGCCACAGATTCGGTGTTAAATGAAAAGAAGCAGGTTGAAAAACAACTCCTATAGTGCTGTGTCCCAAGTCTGTTGGCGTCTCTTCTTCACCTCATCTCTCATCTACTTCCTTCTTCACCCCTGCCTGGCCTCACTTCCCTTCCTCTCCCCATCAAATGCTTTTCTCCATAAGCAGCTAGAGAATTTTTGTGAAGGATAAATTGTATCATCTCACCCCTTTGCTTAAAATCCTCCAATGGTTTCCCAATTGCATTTAGAATCAAATAGAAATGTCCTACTATGACCTACAGGTCCCACTTGTCTGGTCCCTCCTAGGTCTTTGGATTTCTCTCCTCCTCCTCTCTCTTTGGGACCTGGTCACTATGTTCCAGCCACACTGGCCATCCTTCTGTCTGTTAAATTCTCTAAGTACATACCACTTTAAGGCATTTGCACTAGCTGCTCCCTCACTTGGAATGCTTTCCCTGTAGAGAAGGGTCAATAAACTATGACCCATAGCCTGTTTTTGTACAGCCATGAGTTAAAAACGTTTTTATAATTTTAGAGGGGTTTTTGTTGTTGTTCTTTTTTAGAAGAAGATGTGACAGAGATCACATGGAGCCTACAAAGGCTAAAACATTTACTGTATTGCACTGTACAAAAAAAGTTTGCCAATCTCTGACCTAGATTTTTCTTTGGGTGTCTCTTTCCTGTCATTCTGGTTTTAGCTCAAATGTTGACATTACACAGAGGTCTTTCTTAACCTCCTTCAACCTAAAGTGACCTCCTTCTCCTGACTTGATACACCTACTCTTCATCAAACAAAAACAATCATTATTGAATGTTTACCACGTGCCAGGGAATGTTCTTGTTTCCTGAGAAATCATGGATTTTGCAGTTTGGGGAGAGAGGCAAACAAACAAATAAGGCCTATGAAGAACAGTGAAGCGGGGGGTGGCGGGGGGGGGCTCCTTTATATATACTTGTCAGGAAAGGCCTCTCCAATAAGATAATATTTGAGAAAAGACCTGAAATAATGAGGAAGGGAGTGTTCCATGGCAGAGAGAGCTGCCAAGTAATTGTACAAAAAGAGTATAACTAAGAGCTTGATGCTGGGGAAGGAGGGGGTACTTTGGAAACAACAGATCAAGGTCACTCATTTAAAGTATGCAGATCATATTTCACACACTCCTGCTGTTTTAATCTACGATAGTTTCTGGCCTTAAATCATTAAATGTCCCCTTATGTTGGTTTCTCTTTATATTCAGCAGTATTTTGGCAAAGGGCACATAGATCTTCATTTTAAAGTCTGAGAAAATAGGGATAAAAAAACTTTTAAAATACTACTGTAATAGACCCTGAGTGCCAAAGACCATTTAAATCTTGCTAGAGTTGTCTTATTTTCAGCTTATCCTAAAACCTACTCTATTTTTAAAGGAGAACAGCAGAATATCACCTCTTATTTAACTGGAATTTGTATTTCTCTCATCATATCACCTGTTTTTGCACAGTTATTATTTGAAATTCTTACTTATATTGTGTTTGTTTTCTGTGGCCTTCAATGGAATGCCAGCAAACTAGTATGCTTTTTCACCTTGGTGTTTCAAGAGCTTAGAATAGATTTTGGACAATTTTAGCATACTCACTGTTGTTGAATGTGTGTGTGTGTGTGTGTGTATGTGTGTGTGTCTATGAAGGGTGTGCACCAAAAAAGTTTATGGTAGTCTTCTCTGTGCCATAAGATTATGGGTTATTTACTTATCTACATTTTTCTAATCGTGCTACAATAAACATGCATTATATATTACTTATGTAAAGGCAAAAAATATCAACCACAATAAAAAAACTACGATTCAAAGAGAGGAACTATACAGTCTGCTGAGCCTACTAGAGCAAGAAGGGAGGGTTCTTACAAACCATGCAAATTGTCCTCAATAGAGACCCAAAGAGGGAGCCACACAGCTGATTAAAAGCAGAGCTGAGATGCAAGCCAGGGCATCCTGAGTCAGTGCTCCCCATTCCATCACAGAACCCTGGCAGGCTTTTTCATTCCTGTCATGAAGCTCTGGATCCAAAGAATGATGGTGAGTCCTCCACTTACTTGGGGCAGCCAAGAAAGAGGCAAAAAATCCTTAGAACTCTGAACCCAGAGTTGGAATCCAGGGTTCCCAGTCAATGTCTGGATCCCATATCTCTCTTGACTCTATATTTAAGGAGCAATTACAGCAGATGTCATCAGTGCTCACCATTTCTGTGTACTCTGCTCAGACTCTCAACAGCTAAGACTTGCGTTCTTCTGCCTGAAGACTTTGTCTGGCTGCCAGAACCATACCAGGTTCAAAGTGTTAGGCAATCAATTAGGAGCGGCCCAAAAATGATTAACAGGGGTTGTTGGATGAATATCTCAGCTCCCTCACCCCTGGGGTGGGATAACTCTGAGTGTGTTCAACACTGTCCCCCAGTGTTCCCCAGTGGGATTCAGCTCCGTTGCCCGTGGTAGTCCCTGACTTGATAACATACCTCTTACTGCTGCCTTCCCTTCCCTGTCTTATTTCATCAAAATAAACTACTTGTATTCAAATCCTTGTCTCAAGCTCTACTTTGGGGAAAATTTAAACCAAGACCACCTTTGATCCACAAGGAAGATGGAGCCCCCTAAATGTGTTTCTTTCTGCTGTCTTCTCATGGTGGTTGTTTGAATCATGAAGAAAATTTGAGTTAACTTAATAAACAGACATTTATTTAGCTTCTGGCACTTATTGGTCACTTTATCAAATGCAGAATGAGACAAAAAGGAAAAAAATAATGACACATGGTTGCTGCCTTAAGGAAAATACAGTCAACCTGGGAATATGTGGCTTCTGCACTTGGAGAAACTACTGCCCAACACAAGAAATATTGCAAAGCATGACTCATGTTAATATTCACTTATTTATTAATTATATTGTATGTTTATTGAGAGTTCAACTGGGCACCAGAGGTTCAAAAATGAATGACAAGGCCCCAGATCTTTCAGGGATCCCAGAGGATGTGAGAATCATGCACACAAAGCTAGTGTCAGAGTTGGAGGGTTTAGGAAAAGGCAAGTTCAAGCCAAGTTTGTGGGAGCCCAGAGAGGACAAGATGGATTTCTCATATTTGGTTGGAGGGATGAGGAGTAATGGTTCTTTTTTTTCCTCTATGTTATTTTTTTGCTGCATGATTTAGGATAAATCTTTACAATGTCTCCTCATAGACCTCTACAATCCTGTGAAAGTAGCCCAGCATGGTTATGAAGCTTCACTAAAAAATCAGAAACACACAAAATCAATTTTAAATTGTTAAAAATGAGGATTAATGGGATAATATGTGTGAAATGCAAATTTATATAAGTTTTATAAATTCAAGGATTATTACTGTCATTTCTAATGCATTCCTTCATGTGTTCCTAATTGCTCAATTCTTCAGCATTCATCAGGGCTTTTAATTTTTAATTTTTAATTTTTTAAGTATCACACTCTCCCTTTCCCATCCCAGTGTGAAACTAGCAGACTCGTTTCACAATCTTGTCTTGATCAAGGGTGCCCAGGAACCTGGCCTCTTTCCTAAACACTTAAACAGGCCCCAGTTTGGGAAATTTGCCTAAAGCTCATGATTTGAGTGGCCTATGCTGAGTCCTGGGAATTGAGCAGCCCTGACCCACCCTAGACAGAAGGCCAGCCCCAGCCTGCTGGTTTCCCTGCCCTGCGCTTTGGGGCCATAATTACCTCCAGAATGACTTGGCTGTTACCACTTTTCTGGCTGCTCTAAACAAAAAGTCCTTGAGCAAGCATGGTCCCCCAAGAAGGGCAGATACCTTACTTCACAGCAAGTGAATTTGTATACATTTCTTTTTGGGGTCCGCGTCACAGGGCATGCTAGATCTTAGTTCTCCAAACCCATGCCCCCTGCAGTGGAAGCACGGAGTCTTAACCACTGGACCACCAGGCAAGTCCCCTGTATGTTTTTGTTAAATCCCACAATAATTTTGACACCCTGTGTTTGGAAGGGCAACTTTATTTGCCAGTTTCCAGTCTTCTGAAGGCCTTTAGAGGCACCATTCCCTTTGTTTAACACTATGTGAGATTGATGGTGATCTATAGGGACCATGTGGCAAATGTTATGAACAGTGAATTTTCCTTTTTATTTCAGTTACTTTGTGTGTTGGGATTTCTAAATTTGGAATCCCTTTGCATTGCTGTCTACTTGCATTTTTAATCAACAGATTTTATTGGGCATCTATTATGCCCTCAGCTCTGGGTACTCATGCAAAGATGTATAAGCTGGGTGTTTGCTTTGAGGAGCTGATAATCTGACAGGGAAGCCCATGGGATGTATCTGGCCTCTCTCTCCTTATAGCAGAGTCTCTTTCCTACTGCCTTGATTTTACTTAAATGTTTCCTCCTCTGTGAGTGCCCTAAGATAAGGGCTGCACCATTCTGGTCCTCAGACCCTGTTTCTAGCACAGTGCCAGGCACAGATCCCACACTCAGGAGTTACTGGTTGAATGGGTAGGGAGAGGTGCACATGGCTGCCTCTTCCCAGGACACAGCACCACACACTGGGTGTGCTGGTTCAGGTGGAGTCTGGTCTGGCAGATGGGAATTGGTGGCAATGATCACAGACACACCACTGCCCCCTCCCCTGTATCCCATGTTGCCCCAAACTGTTAGGTAAGCAGCAGGGTCATGGCCCTCCCCAGAATGCTATGAGGGAGGAAACATGTCTTTGCATAGTCCTCTCATTTCAAAATTAGCTATATTCAAGTCAGCATTCTGTGTCAACTGCTAGAAATTGGGCAGAAGTGCTTATTTTTCAGACTGAAGGACACATACAAATAGCACTGTCAGAGCTGGCAGTGCACTGTTATAGGAACCACTCTGTCAGGTGCTTCCTGACACTTCCCATGGCTGACCAAGGTCAGCCCCTGTCTGTGAGCAGTAAACTTGGAGTCGCCCAAAGGCCTGGGAATGCCCTTTGTGTGTTCTCATCTGTGTGCCGGGCACCATGTCAAGTGGCCTATCTCAAGTATTCCATGCAGTACTCACAAGCCTGAGAAAGTTGTCATAAACCCTCATTCTCACTTGCAGATAACAGATTCCCCAAAGATCTTCTCACCAATATATAACACCTAACAATCATGAAGTGTTTCCTCTGAGCTTAGCCCTCTACTTCACTACTTCCTTCAGAGCTAGATGAAGGTGAGGCAAGAGTGCCACCTACGGGGAAAAATTTGAGACATTCATTCTCAGGGTCCTGAAAGTGCCTAGTTGACCTCCTTCCATTCTGCACTTCAGGCATCTTTTCTGTCTCACCTTAGCTTCTTCCCTTTCATGTAAAACAATCCTGCAATGTAAAGATTATTTTACTCCTTTATTGAGGAGGAGTTTCAGAGAGGTGACTTAGCTTATTCGAGGGGCACAAAGAAAGCAGAACCTAGAGTTAGACCCTTAGTTCTGTGTTCCTACCACCATACAGCTCAAGGTCATACTGCTGGTGCATGATGGAGCTAATGACAACTGCAGTGCTCCCCCACTGCATGCCTTACTGTAACACCACCGATGCCAGGTACACGGGCACTGTTCCACCTCAGCCCCTAAGGAGGCCTGAATGTCCAGAGTGAATCTGCCCTCTTTCCATGAGATTCTCCTGGCTCAGCCCCAGTCAGCCATGTTTGGTCTTCAAGCTAACTTCCCAGGCAAGGTGATAGGGGCCTAGAGAGGTATCAGAGCTCCATTACAGGGCAAAACAGGCATGGGGCACTCTAGGCCGTAGAGTCCATGCTTGACCTACAGACAGCATTTGCTTTTGAGCACACAGCTTGGCTTCAGATCCCAGTGCCTCAGTTACTTGCTAGCTGGTTTTAGACAAGTTACATAATCTCTCTGCACTTCAGTTTTCTTATCAAGAAAATGGGAGTAAAATGGTGCCTAATAAGGTTTTTAAAAATTACAGAAGTTAGTATATATGGAAGTGCTTGCAAGAGCACCTGGTACTTTGTAATTGCTTTGTGAGTGTTTGCTATTATTATATAACTAATAGACATATTTGACCCTCACAGTGTTAAAATGTGAATCAGTTATAAATATTTACAAATTAAAGTATGTAATAATATGGATTTCTAGCTTTTTGCAAAAAATCAGGTATTTTTGCCAGTGCTGGAATTGTTATGTCCAAATGGCCAGCAGCTGACTCCTACTGCCAGGATCTCCCCTCCGAGACTTTGTAGGTCCTGCCTGGGACTCTTTACCCACCTGTACCACTCACCTGGCCTTGCACAGGCCTTTGAGTCTGCACCTTTTTATTCAGTGTATGCTCACTGTGCACCTGTCATAGGAGCTGACAAGATACTGTCCCCACTTTTGAGGCAAAACAATAGGAGAAAAAACAGGTTAGGGTTTGAATCTGGAGAGTGTGACCCAGGATGAGGGGCCATAGCGGGAGAGTGGGGAGAAGCTGGGACAGAGGCCCTCTGTATGGTATGTCTCCTGATAGTGGAAGCCATAGGTCTCAGCGTAAAGCTCCAGCCAAGAGAATGTTGCCAGCTTGAAAATAGTGGTCCAGTCTCTGACATGCCCTCACCTGCTAATTTACAGAACTTGAAACTATTCAGAATACATGGACACACATTCCAGTCATCTCCTAAGGGAACACAATAAGGAGGCCCCAGCAAAGGCATCTGGCACAGGTCCTCATTGTCCAGCTGAATGAAATGCAAGCTGCCCCTCATGGCCACAAGGTCCCACCAGTCTGGCCCCTGCCCACCTTCCTGACCCTATTTCCTATCAGCTTCCACCTGGCCCAACATGTGCCAGCTCTACTGGCCTTCTCCCTATTTCAGGCACTTTCTCAGCTCAGTTGCTTCCCCTACCTCCCATGGTTGGCTCCTTCTCAGTCAAAATGTCCCACCCTCAAACTGCCCTGAACTCTCCATCCCCACTTCTTATCACATCACTTTGATTCATTTCCTTTGTGGCTCTTATCACTATCAGGAATTATTTACTGACTTTTTTCCCTCAATAGACTGCAGCTCCCCAGACAGGGACCTCAGTGTCTTGTTCACCTCTGATCACCCTGTGCTTAGAAGAGTATGGATACATAGTAGGCGCTCAATAAACAGGGTAGCATGCATAGATGAACAGTCTGCATATTGAAGGTGCTTAGTAACTATGTAGTGAATGTATGATCGAATTGAAAAGAGTTTCATTTGAGAGACACATGCCCATCCAGTTAATGTAAGGAAAGAAATGCCACAAGAAAAGTACAGATAAGGATGGGAGGGGACATGGCATGGGAATCATTTGTTTTACCCGAGGAGAAAATGGCATGCAGTCTGGGTCAAGGAAAAACAACAGAGAGAAGGCAGCAAACCAAACCTCTTTGGATTAATGTCACTAAAGTAGCCTTAAGTCTGCCCAAAGATACCTGTCAAAAATCTTTGAAAGAAGGCCTTCCAAATTCCATGAGTCTAAAAGAGTGTTCCTTCTGCCTTATGACAATGAAAACAAAGTAGAAATTAAGACATTAAGCAACTTTGCACATTTCTCTGCCATTTTGAAACACAAGCAATACAATTTTATGCCATTAGTCTGCTCAATTAATTTATATTCCACTTTAGGAGGTTCTGCATTCTATTTCCTATGTAGTTGAGCCCTTTCTATTTAGTTAATGGCTGACTACATGTGGCATTTGTGGCCAGTTGTGGAAATTCAGGCAAGTCATTCATGCACAGAAGAACAGAATCCTTATGGCAATACTGCTTCCATGAGACAATCGGATATTATCTTGGTTCTTTTTTCAGGAGTATCACAGCCTGCTAAAATGGAAAAGAGTCTTTAATATTCTGTACACACACATATACATATGTACATGTATGCACATGACAATTGATAAATCTTGGTGTAAAATGTCTCTGCCCTTCAAACTGAAGCTAGATAAAAATTTTTCTTGGCCTGTGACATGATCGATTTGCCTCCTCAGCTCTTTTTCCCTATCTTAGGTGTGCTCTTCCTCATTTACTGAGTCACAGATATGTATGCAAGGGATTTACTAAGAAAGTACACTCTGGAGAGCCCCATAGGAATTAGGGGAAGAAGGAACTGGAAGGAGAAGATGCAGAAAAGGTCTTTAGAATATAGGTAACACCTGAGAGTTTGTGTTCCTTCCTTCCTTCCTTGTCTTCCTTGTCTTCCTTCCTTCTCTTGAAGGTCAGGTGGCTTTGGCCTGAGACAGCATTCAGGCTGTTGGAAGCTAAAGAAATTGGAACCTGGAGGAGGGATCCAAGGGGATGCAGGCAAAGCACCATCAGTAACCCTTACACTCCTCATTCTGTTCTCCTCTTCTCCCCTTTTCTTTCTTTTTCTTTCTTTCTTTCTTTCTTTTTCTCTTTCTCTTTCTTTCTTCTTTTTCTCTTTATTTCTCTTTCTTTCTTTCTTCTTTTTCTTTCTTTTTCTTTCTTTCTCTAATTTCCAGGGGCAGGGAGGTTAATGCCAATAATCCTGGCTGAGTTTGTACTGCTTTTTATTTCTCTCCAAGAAGACTCTAAGTGACATGATCCCCGTTTCACTGATGCAGAATCTACAGTCCAGGAAGCAAAATAACAGATTTAACTAAGGCCATGGGACAAGTTGGTGGCAATGCTGGGTCTACAGTCAGCTCACAGTCCACAGTCCCATGTGGTCTCTGAGGGGCACTGAGCACAGTGGCTCCACTAACTCAGGTGTTGCCAGTGGTAAAACCATTCCAGTCACCCAATCATATGTGACATTTATGTACACAATATGCACATTGTAATGTACCTCCAATTATGACCATTTTAATGAAGTCATACACCTGCATGCAGCCTCTGGGACATTCCTTGCCCTGACCCAAGTGGTAGATCCTGTGATCTGACAGCTTCACTTTAACACATCTAATAAAATTAAATGGCATCATATAAAAATTAAAGCCATAATTAAAAAATGATTAGCATGTACTGTCTGCTGACCTCAGTATCTACTGTAGTATCTAAAACACTAGCTATATAGCTTTATTGATTGGAAAAAGATAAAGTGAAAAATAAAACTAGCAAGTTAGCTGTCCACAGATGAAAGTAACCAGACTGTCAAATCACAAAAGCTACACAAAGTGTCAGATCTGATGTTTTAGAAGCGTGTTCTGGCAAGGGGAAGTCAGGGAAGGACATACTGACCTGGACAGCAAAATGCCTCTGGGAGTCCTTCACAGAAGGGCAAATGCTTGCTTTTAGACAGGCGACGTTGGTGGAATTTTAGTCACTTGGGGAGTTAGCAATTGCATTAAAAGTCCAACTGTAAGTATCAAACACAAAAACATTTTTTCCTTTCAATGAAATGTGGGGAAATCAATATTCAGAACTCACTTGGTCATCTCTTTCCATGTATTTTTTCAGTCATGGGGAACTGCAGAAGGGCAACACATTTTTTTGTTGTTGTTGTTTTGTTATGCGGGTCTCTCACTGTTGTGGCCTCTCCCGTTGCAGAGTACAGGCTCCGGATGCACAGGCTCAGCGGCCATGGCTCACGGGCCCAGCTGCTCCACGGCATGTGGGATCTTCCCGGACCGGGGCACGAACCCGTGTCCCCTGCCTCGGCAGGCGGACTCTCAACCACTACGCCACCAGGGAAGCCCAGGGCAACACATTTTAACTTCAGACAAATGAAAATAACATCATACTCTGTTTCCAGAGAGCTTATTTCTTTTCTATGTTTGTAAATTTCCTGTAGTGTTGTTTTTAATGTTTTGATTATTTTTTCTGGGTTAATATATAAATAAAGCTGTTTTTTTAACTTGCTATGATCAATTCTACCAAAGTAGAAATAAAAGGAACCATTTTGTGTCTGCTTTTCCTCCGCCAAAAAAAAATCCTTAAATTCAGTTTGTGCAAATAGGGAGCTAGGGAATGCTGGCCATCTAGAGGATGTGGGACCTTGGATTTCCTTAGGGAAGCTGAGCTCAGACAGGATGGAAAGACTAGCAAACAGAAATGTGGAAACAAAGCTAGACATTGATCAATTGAGTCGAAGTCACTGGATTCCTTAGCTACCTGATAACTGCCATTTGCTGACTGCTGTCTGTACTAGCCATGGTGAAAGCACTGCATATAAATGGTCTGGTGAAATTGGCACTGATACTGTCCCATGAAATATATGATGAGATCAAGACTCAGAACACGGTGATTTTTCCCATCACCACAATGTTAGTAAAGCCAGAGTAGGGGTGCAAACCTTTTTGGCCCAATTCTGGCTCTCATATGTTGCTTATTCCTCAATTTCTACTTTTTCTTCAATTCAGGGCCTGAAAACTGATATTCTTAGCAGCTCTAAGGTCCTGATGTTAGAGAAAGGATCAGCAATATTCTGTAGGCTACACCAACTCAGGCAGGGAAGGTGGCAACCTTTAAATCAATCAACATTAGATGTTGCCTTACTGAAGACAAAATACTAGAGGTTTTTACTTGGTATTTTGTATTATTTTAGAGCTTTCAAAGTAATTTTATATCATGTAACTCTGTGTTTGACAGTAGAGGAAACTAAGGCTCAGAGAAGCACAACCACAGGACCACATGTCTACTCACAGAGAAGTCCAAGGCTTGATCTGTGGACTTCTGATGTCAAATATGAAGGTTCACATCTGGCGTTTCCCAAAGAAGATTGCAAAGACATGGAAAAACTGTGACTGTATGCTCTAAACCTAAATTATGTCTCATGTCTGATTGCCATATGGAAAACCCGGGTATAGATGACATGAATTTGAAAATTATCTCTACTCTTAGGGAGCTTTTGATCACCTATACAACCATCCATTCATACACGTGTTGTCTTATTGTGTGCAAGGCATGGTGCAAAACTCCCCTAGGATGCGGTAAAGAAAGTCATATAGTTCCTGCTTCACAGAGCTAATGATCTGGTAAAGAAGTGAGAGATACAAGTCAGTAGAGGTGTGATGAGCATCACAAACAAATCACCTGGTGTTGATAAATGACTATGTTTTTAAAACGGTTAAAGAAAAAATAAAAAAAATAGTTTTCTATCTGGAGAGAGTTCAAATGCCAATACTACTATTTCTTAATATCCACAAAAGAAGGATTCCAGGATGAAAAAGCCCACCTATTTTCCTTTATAGTTAATGTAATCCCTCAAACCAAAGGTAGATTTGAAGTTATGCAGTTAAAAACTAAATACTGACTTTTCTGGAAGGATATTAAATGCCCTGAGCTTCATTCATACATTAGTATTTTTTTCACATGTGAATGAAGTAATCATATGTATGAGAACAGGAAAATGTATGGATCACACCCTGACCTATGGTAACCGTCTAATAGCTGCTACCAGATCCCAAACCTTCTTTCAATTTTACCCCAAGAAGAGAGAGGTTACCAATGTTCATGTAAAAATAATTACAAATTGTGGCTTTGTCCTCTCTGGCCCCCATTCTTATTCTTGTTTTTGTTTTGTTTTGTTTGTTTGTTTTTTTAACTTGGTGGAAAGAACAGTTTTTGAACCCTGGCAAAATGGAATCAATTCCGTGCTTTGCCATTTACTATCTGTTTGTCCTTGGACCAGTTTCTTAAACTCTGTCTCAATTTCCTCAACTGTAAAATGGAAATTAAACACTACTTCATAGTCACTATGGTGATTAAGGGAGGTGTCTCATGTAAAACCCTCCTTCTCAAAGCATGATCCATGGACTGGCATCTTCAGCACTGCTGGGGCGTTTGTTAGAACTGCAGAATCCTAGGAGATTGGCCAAGATGGCAGAGTAAAAAGACCCTGAGCTCACCTCCTCTCATGAGTACACCAAAATCACAACTATCTGCAGAATAACCATTGATGAAAAAGACCAGAACCTACCAAAAAGATCTACAACTAAAGACATAAGAAGGAACTGCAAAAATATGGGTAGGGGTGGTGGACTCAGGATATAATAAAGTCCCATCCCCCTGGATGAGTGACCAAAAAACTGGGAGAATAATTATAATGCAGAGGTTCTCCCACAAGAGTGAGAGTTCTGAGTCGCACATTGGGCTCCCTTGCACCAGGAAGATAAACCTCCAGAGCATCTGGCCTTGAAGACCAGTGGGACTTCATTTCAGGAGCCCCATAAGACTGGGAGAAATAGAGACTTCACTCTTAAAGGGTGCACACAAAATCTCATGTGCATCCATGGAAAAAGCAGTAATTTGATAAGAGCCAGGGCTAGACCTACCTGCTGGTCTTGGAGAGTTTCCTGGTGAGGCAGAGGGGGTGGCTGTGGCTTACCTGTAGGACATAGACATTGGTGTCAGCCACATTTGGGAATATTCTACCACAAGAATACTCCTGCTGGTGATTGCCATCTTGAGATCTTAGCTCATTAGCACCAAGACCTAACCCCACCTAATAGTCTGTAGGTGCCAGAGCTGGGACATCTCAGGCCAAACTAACTGGGTGAGGCACAGTCTCACCTATCAGCAGGCAGGCTGCCTAAAGACTTCCTGAGCCCACAGTTACCTCTAGACACACCCCTAGACATGGGACTGCCCTCCAGGAAGCTGCACTAACCTCTAGACCAGCCTACCCACTAGTGGGCAGACATCAGATGCAAGAAAACCACCATCCTAGAGCCTGAAGACACAGCCTGCCCACAACAGACCAGACTCTACCCTGGGACCAGCCGAGCCTTAGCACTGTACACTAACAGGCCAACACAAGATTTTGGATATCCCAGACCCCATACACAACTGTGTAGGAACTGATCCTACCTCCACCAATAATCTTAAATGACCTCTGGGATCCCTGGGCCTTGCAACAAGACTCCAGGAACCATCTCTGCCTTCCAGTACTCCAGCACTAATGCCAGGATCTGGCTTCACACACTGGTGGGCAGGCAACAGTCCCAGAGTATTTGAGACGCTGACTCTGCCCATGGTCAGCCAGCACTAGCCCCAGGACCCCCTAAGATTCTACAGCCAGCTGTCTCATGACCAGACCCTGCCAAACAGCAGCCAGCAGCATCCACAGAAGGAAGGGTCTGACAACTAACCCAGGCTAGGGGCCAACAGAGCCTACTAGACCAGTCACACAGTCAGCCCACCACAAAAGAAGGACACTTGCAGCCCTCTTAGGGGAAATCCCTAGAGCGCGTAGCTTGGGTAAAAAGATGGGTGTGCACTGCTGGATGCATAGGACATCTCCTACAGAAGACTACTTCTCCATGGTTGAGGCAGTTTAACAAACCTCTGGGACAACATCAAACACATTAATATTTGCATTTTAGGGGTTCTGCATGGAGAAGAGAGAGAGAAAGGGCCTGAGAAAATATTTGAAGACATAATAGCCGAAAACTTTCTTATCCTGGGAAAGTAAACATGACCCAAGTCCAAGAAGGAGAGTCCCATACAGGATTAACTCAGAAAAGAACACACTAAGACACATCATAATTAAAATGACAAAAATTGATAAAGAGAGAATGTTAAAAGCAGCAAGGGAAAAGAGACAAAAAAAATACAACGGAAATCCCAAAGAGCTATGAGCTGATTTTTCAGCAAAAACTCTGTTGGCCAGGAGTGACACAATATATTTAAAATGATGAGAGGGAAAACCCTACAACCAAGAATACCCTACCCAACAATGTTCTTGTTCAGATTTTATGGAGAAAGCAAAAAATTTACAGACAAGCAAAAACTAAAAGTTCAGCAACTGCCAAACAAGCTTTACAACAAATGTTGTAAAGGAACTCCTCTAGGAGAAAAAATAAAGGCCATGACTAGAAACAAGAAATTTACAAAATGAAAAAGCTCACCAGTAAAAGCAAATGTATAGTAAAGATAGAAAATCATCCACACACAAAGCTATTAGGGAGGTTAAAAGATAAAATTTAAAAGATAAAAGTAGAAAAATCAACTATAGCCACAATAAGAAATTAAGGGATACATAAAACAATTAGATATAAAATATGATTTCAAAAACAGTAATTATGACAGGAAAAGAGTACAAATGCAGGGTTCTTTTAAATGAATTTGAAATTAAGAGATCAGCAACTTAAGTTTTATATATATATATATATATATATATATATATATATATATATATATATATATATATATATATATATACTGCTGTACAAAAACCTCATGGCCATGGTAAACACAAAACAAAAATATATAATAGACATATACACAAAAAAGAAAAAGGAACCAAAACATAACACTAAAGTTACTCATCAAACACAGAGACGAGAACAAAAGAGGAAGAGAATAAAAAAGACCTACGGGAAAACATCCAAAACAATTAAAGAAAATGGCAATAAGAACATGCATACCTATAATTATCTTAAATGCAAAAGGACTAAATGCTACAACCAAAGATATTAGACTGGCTGAATGGATACAAAAAAAAAACCCATATATATGCTGCCTACAAGAGACTCACTTCAGACATAGGGACACATAGAGACTGAAAGTGAGGGGATGGAAAAAGTTATTCCATGCAAATGGAAATCAGAAGAAATCTAGAATAGCAATATTTATGTCAGACAAATTTAACTTTAAAATAAAGACTGTTACAAGAGACAAAGCATGGGACACATGATGATCAAGGGATGAAACTAAGAAGAAGATATAGCAATTGTAAATATATATGCACCCAACATAGAAGTACCTCAACATATCGGGATAATCTTAAACAGATATAAAAGGAGAAATTGACAATAATACCAAGCGACCAATGCAACAGAAACCGCTGGTTTCTCGGTGGAAGGAGCCAAAAAGTCTGCCGTCTTAAGGTCTCCTTTAGAGCTGCCAGACACTCTGCTGTCATAGGCCTATGAAGTGGGCATGGTGACGGCAAGGAAACACTTGCAATGCTAAGACACAGTGGAAGTGCGACTCGCAAGCTGGGTGGAAGGAACCTTCAAAGCACAATGTTGTTTCATGTACGAAAGAGAACCCAAGTGTCTGAGGCTGGTAGCCTTTTGCTTGAGAGAATTGGTATCCTCGTGGCCTGGTCGGCTACTTCCCTTTATCCAACACTCTCAGGAAACTCTTCAGAAGAGACTTTGCAACACGCTTAGAGAGACCAGCTGCGAGGTGGATGCACAGCAAATTAAACTAGATACCAGCCCAGTGTCCCAAGCCATGATCCTTCCCTAGAGGTTACATAACCCACCCAGGGATTCAAGCAGGGAGTTTGCCTTGTACAACTTACACAGTACAATGGGAAGAGATGTAGGGCTAATCTACTTGCACTCATACTATGTGGCTCGGAGAAGTTCTCATGGAGCAGAATTCAACCCCCTTCCTCAACCACGGGTGTACACCAAAGGTGCACTGGGTAGTGGGTGTTCTCAGGCCAAGAGAGAAGTCCTTGTTCTGTGCTGCACCTGCTCTGTGGTTGAGAGGTTCTCTAACCCTCCTCCTTTGGAGGCTTTTCAGAGCAGAGGCTACCACTGGTCCGCGAAAGCACAGAGACATCGAGGCCTTTCACATTGAAGTCGTGGGCTTGTTTCCATGGAAAAAGTGTACATCGCACCCCAGCTGGATGTGTTCCGCTTGACACCATTTCTTCTCCCCATGGAAAATACAAAGAGTCATACTCGATTTGGGCTGCCTGGTGAAATAATTTTGAATCTGCAGCACCCTGAGAACATTTCCTGAAGTTTGCTTCCTAGCTGGATAAACTCGGGGTTCAGAGGCTACCTGAGAACAAACTTGCTCAGAGTGCGGGGAAGAACCTTGGTGCCCTGCCTTGAGTGTTTGTGCTTCTGGCGAGCGTCACACAAGTACTTTGACACATAGGGTTCTTAATTTTACTGTGAGCTGTCCCTGTTGGTTGAAGCAGTCGACGTGTCTGTATCGCAACCTGGGAGACAGGGTGTTAGGGGAGCGTGCCAAGAGACTGGCCTCCATTATAGCTAACTGAGAAACTGTGTCAAGGCTCTCAGAACCCACTTACAGGGAAAGGTTACACTTCTGAATAGGAGATTTTGCTCCCAAAACTCAGAAGCTCCTCACCCTCAGAGTGACCTCGGTGGGTCGACTACTAACAGCAACCACGGTCCGCAGCTTGTGAAAGGTTCCACGGCGAGCCAGTTTCATCTGTGAAAGATCCACGTGGGGCTGATCTCCAGCAATGGGGCTCCACAAATTGAGCCTTTGGGGCAGGGCAGTCCTGAGCCGATGTGCCCACCAAGGGATGCAACCAAAGTTTTCTTAACCCAGGAAAGTGCATCAAGGCCTCGTGCTGTTTCCATGAAATGAACGTGAGCTTGAAGGGCGATGTGTAATAGTACATTGTGGAACAGCTCGGTGGTACGCCTGTCTTTCTGCCTCTCACGGTCTCATGCAGCCGGGCTCAGTTCCGTGCAGGAATGCTGAGTGGGAGCGACAGCCTCCAGTCTGGACTCTGGAGCCTTCCTCCCCTAATGGCAAGTCTGTGTGTTTCTTATGTGGGGGAGTAATGAGGTTGCCCACAGAGGTTCTGAAATGAAAGAACTAACGACACATGGTGCTGAGGAGCTGGTGCCTCATGGAGGGAGCCAAAATGCCAGAATGCTGGAGGCCTCTTTGAAAGCTGCTGGATGCTGTGCCATTCTAAGCCTGAGATACGGATCTTATGATGGCATGGAAACCCTGCGAGACTTAGGAGACATTGCAGGTGCAACTGGCAAGCTAGAAGGAAGAACGTTCAAAGCGGAGTGTCCTTTCCCGTACAAAACTGAGCCCAAGTGGCTGAGGCCGGTAGCGTTTTACTTCACAGAACTGGTATCCTCGTACGCCTGTCGTTACTCTATAGAGACGACACTGTCAGTCGCCTACTGCAAAAAGCCATTGAAAACGGCTTCGAGAGACCAGCAGCACAGTGGAGGCACAGGTCATTTTCCTAGATAGCAGCACAGTGTCTCTAGCAGCGATCGCTCCTTGGAGGATACTTACACCTAACTGACATGCCAGCAAGGAGTTTTGCCTTGTAGTAGTACAACTTACTCAGGAAACAGGGATGAGGTGGAGGGCTAATCTATGTGCACTAACTCTACGTGTCCCGGAAAAGGTTTCACGGAGCAGAATTCATCACCGACCACTACCACATGTGTGCACCGAAGAAGCCCTGGGCGGTGGGTGTCGTCAGGCCGACAGAGAAGACCCAGTTGTGTGCTGCACCTGCTGGGAGGTCCACACCTTCTGTGACACTGTGCCTTTGGAAGATTTTCAGAGCTGGTGGCACCTCTGTGCTGCGAGCGCCAAGAGGCTTAGAGGTCTTTCACACTGAAGGAAGGGCTTGCAACTCATGGAGAAAATGTGTACGTCGCCCACCAGATGGAGACACTCGGTTGACAGCCTTTCTTCGCGTTTAACACACAAGTATGTGCACTCATATTGGGTTGCCTAGTGAAATAATTTGCAGTCTGCATCACCCTGAGGACCATTCCTGAAGTTTGACTGGTCGCTGGGTATACTTGAGCTTCAGAGGCTAGATGAGACCAAACGTGTTAAGCTTGTGGCGAAAGCCTTTGACCAAAGGCCAATATGCTTGTGCTGGTTGTGGCGAGGGTTAGGCAAGAACTTTTACACACTGGGTTTTTACTTTACAGGAAGCTGTCCCATTTGGCTGAAGCAGGCGGCGTTGTCCGTATCACAGCCATGGAAGCAGGCCGTTGGGGGTGTCTGCCACGTGATAGGCCCCCACTCTCGCTAACCGAGAAAATGCATCAAGGCCTTTGAAACCCACTTAAAATTAAAGGTTTCTTTTCGGATTAGAAGACTTTGCTACCAAACTTCATCAGCTCCTCTCCGTCAGAGTGCTCCTGCTCTGAAGACTAGTGAAAGCCACCACGGTCGCCAGATTTTGAACGGCTCTTTTCCAAGTTCGTTTCATCCGTGGTAGCACCAAGAGGACTGATCTCAACCAGTCGGGCTGCACACCGTGAGCCTTTGGGGTAGGGCAGTCCTGAGCTGGTGTGCTACCTAAGGAATGAAAGCAAAGTTTTCTTACCACAGAAAGGACACCAAAGCCTGGTGTTTTCTCTAGGAAATTTACGTGGCCTTGAAGTGTGATGCCTATAGTACCTTGTGGAAAAGCTCGGGGTTACAGCAGTCTGTCTCCCTCTCTCGGTCCCATACACGGGGCTCAGCTGTGTGGGGATGCTGAGTGCGAGAGACTGCCTCTGTGCTGGACTCACAAGGCTTCTTCCCTTTATGGCAATTCTGTTTGTCTCTTACGTCAAGGAGGAATGAGTGTGCCCACAGGTATTCTGAAATGAAATAACTAACGACAGAGGACCAGGGGGATCTGGTTTCATGGTGGAATGAGCCAAAAAGCCCGGCTTCGTCAGGTCTCCTTTAGAGCTGCCAGACATTCTGCCATCATAGGCCAAAGAAGTGGGCATGGTGGCAGCACGGAAACACTTGGAATCCTAAGACACAGTAGAAGTGCGACTCGCAAGCTGGGTGGAAGGAACCTTCAAAACACAGTGTTGTTTCATGTACGAAAGGGAACTCAAGTGTCTGAGGCTGGAAGCCTTCTGCTTGAGAGAATTTGTATCCTCCTGGGCCTGTCGGCTACTTCCCTGTTTCCGGCACTCTCAGGAAACTTCAGAAGGGCCCTCGGAACCCACTTAGAGAGACCAGTTGCAAGGTGGATGCACAGAATATTAACCTAGATACCAGCCCAGTGTCCCAAGCCACGACCCTTCCCTGGAGGTTACTTAACCCACCCAGGGATTCAAGCAGGGAGTTTGCCTTGTACAACTTACACAGGAAACTGGGATGAGATGTAGGGCTAATCTACTTGCTCTCACAATACGTGGCCCAGTGAGGTTCTCACAGAGCAGAATTCAAGCCCCTTCCTCCACTGCCTGTGTACACCAAAGGAGCGCTGGGCAGTGGGTGTTCTCAAGCCAAGAGAGAAGTCCTTGTTCTGTGCTGCACCTGCTCTGTGGTTCAGAGTTTCTCTGACTCTCCTCCTTTGGAAACTTTTCAGAGCTGAGGCTACCCCTGGGTTGCGAAAGCAAAGAGGCATAGAGGCCTTTCACACCGAAGTCATGGGCTTGTTTCCCAGTGAGAAAGTGTACGTCGCCCCCCAGCTGGAGGCGCGCCGCTTGACACTATTTGTTCTGCCGTGGAAAATACAAAGAGGCATACTCAGTTTGGGCTCCCTGGTGAAATACTTTTGAATCGACAGCACCCTGAGTACCTTTCCTGAAGTTTGCTTCCTAGCTGGATAAACTCGGGGTTTAGAGGCTACATGAGAACAAACATGCTCAGCGTGCGGGGAAGAGCCTTGGTGCCCTGCGCTCAGTGTCTGTGTCTAGCGAGCGTCACGCAAGTACTCAGACACATAGGGTTCTTACCTTTACTGTGAACTCTCCCTGTTGGCTGAAGCAGTCGGCGTGTCTGTATCGCAGCCTGGGAGGCAGGGCGTGAGGGGAGTCTGCCAAATGACCGGACTCCATTATAGCTAACTGAGAAAGTGTGGCAAGGCTCTCGGAACACTTATAGGGAAAGGTTTCAATTCGGAATAGGAGATTTTGCTACCCAACATCAGCAGCTCCTCTCCCACAGAGTGCTCTCGGTGGGTCCACTACTAACAGCCACAAAGGTCTGCAGCTTGTGAACGGGTCCATGGAGAGCCGGTATCATCCGTGAAAGATCCACGTGGGGCGGATCTCCAGCAATCGGGCTCCACAGCTTGAGCCTTTGGGGCAGGGCAATTCTGAGCCGATATGCCCCCCAAGGGATGCAACCAAAGTTTTCTTACCCCAGGAAAGTTCATCAAGGCCTCGTGTTCTCTCCATGAAATGAACGTGAGCTTGAAGCGTGATGCGTAATAGTATATTGTGGAACAGCTCACTGGTACACCTGTCTTTCTGCCTCTCACGGTCTCATGCACACGGGCTCAGTTCCGTGCAGGAATGCTGAGTGGGAGTGACAGCCTCTGTTCTGGAGACTGAAACCTTCCTCCACAAATGACATGTCTGTGTGGCTCTTACGTGGGGGAGGAATGAGGTTGCCCACAGAGGTTCTGAAATGAAAGAACTAACGACACATGGTGCTGAGGGGCTGGTGCCTCATGGAGGGAGCCAAAATGCCAGAATGCTGGGGGCCTCTTTGAAAGCGGCCGGACGCTGTGCCATCCTAAGCCTGAGATACGGATCTTGTGACGGCATGGAAACCCTGCGAGGTTTAGGAGACATTGCAAGTGCAACTGGCAAGCTGGAAGGAAGAACCTTCAAAACGGAGTGTGCTTTCCCGTACAAAATTGAGCCCACGTGGCTGAGGCAGGTAGCATTTTACTTCACATAACTGGTATCCTCGTATGCCTGTCGCTTACTCTAAAGAGACGACACTGTCAGCTACCTCTTCCAGAAAGCCTTCGGAAACAGCTTCGAGAGAAGAGCAGCGCAGTGGAGGCACAGACCATTATCCTAGACACCAGCACAGTGTCTCTAGCAGTGATCGCTCCCTGGAGGATACTTAGGCCACACCGAGATTCCGGCAGGGATTTTTGCCTTGTCGTAGTACAACTTACTCAGGAAACAGGGATGAGGTGGAGGGCTAATCTACGTGTGCTCACTCTGCGTGTCCCGGAAAAGGTTTCAGGGAGCAGAATTCATCACCGACCACTACCACGTGTGTGCACCGAAGAAGCCCTGGGCGGTGGATGTCATCAGGCCGACAGAGAAAAACCAGTTGTGTGCTGTGCCTGCTTAGTGGTCCACATGTTCTGTGACACTGTGCCTTTGGAAGATTTTCATAGCTGCTGGCACCTCTGTGCTGTGAGCACCAAGAGGCCTAGAGGCCTTTCACACTGAAGGAAGGGCTTGTATCTCATGGAGAAAATATGTACTTCGCCCACCAGATGGAGGCGCACGGTTGACACCCTTTGTTCTGCGAGTTTAAAATCCAAGTAGGTGTACTCGATTGGTGCTGCCTGGTGAAATAATGTGCAGTCCGCATCAACCTGAGTAGACTTCCTGAAGTTTGACTTGTAGCTGGGTAAACTCGGGCTTCAGAGGCTAGATGAGACCAAACGTGTTAGCTTTTGGCAAAAGCCTTTGACCAAAGGCCAATATGCTTGTGCTGGTTGTGGCGAGGGTTAGGCAAGAACTTTTACACACTGGGTTTTTACTTTATGGGAAGCTGTCCCATTTGGCTGAAGCAGGCGGCGTGTCGGTATCACAGCCAGTGAAGCAGGCCGTTGGGGGAGTGTGCCACCTGACAGGCCCCCACTATCGCTAACCGAGAAAATGCATCAAGGCCTTTGAAACCCACTTAAAATTAAAGATTTCTCCTCGGATTAGAAGACTTTGCTACCGGACTTCATCCGCTCCTCTCCTTCAGAGTGCTCCAGCTGTGAAGACTAGTGAAAACCACCACTGTCCCCAGCTTTTGAATGGCTCTTTTCCGAGTTGGTTTCATCCATGGTAGTGCCAAGAGGGCTGATCTCAACCAATCGGGATGCACACAGTGAGTCTTTGCAGTAGGGCAATCCTGAGCCGGTGTGCCACCTAAGGAATGAAAGCAAAGTTTCCTTACCACAAGAAAGCACACCGAGGCCTGGTGTTTTCTCTGGGAAATTTACGTGGGCTTCAAGGGTGATGCCTAAACTACCTTGTGGAAAAGCTCAGAGTTACGGCTGTCTTTCTCCCTCTCTCGGTCTCATACCCTGGGCTTAGCTGTGTGGGAATGCTGAGTGGGAGAGACTGCCTCTGTGCTGGACTCACAAGGCTTCTTCCCTTTATGGCAATTCTGTTTGTCTCATACGTCGAGGAGGAATGAATGTTCCCACAGGTATTCTGAAATGAAATAAACAACGACAGAGGATCCGGGGGAGCTGGTTTCTCGGCGAAAGGAGACAAATAGCCCACCTTTTTTTTTTTTCCTTTCTTTCTTTCTTTTTTTTTTGTGGTACTTGGGCCTCTCACTGTTGTGGCCTCTCCCATTGCGGAGCTTAGTCTCTGGATGCGCAGGCTCAGTGGCCATGGCTCACGGGCCCAGCCGCTCCACGGCATGTGGGATCTTCCCGGACCGGGACACAAACCCGTGTCCCCTGCATCGGCAGGCAGACTCTCAACCACTGCGCCACCAGGGAAGCCCAAGCCCGCCTTCTTAAGGTCTCCTTTAGAGCTGCCAGACACGCTGCCATCCTAGGCCTAAGAAGTGGGCATGGTGAAGGCACGGAAACACTTGGAATCCTAAGACACTGTGGAAGTGCGACTCACAAGCTGGGTGGAAGGAACCTTCAAAGCACCGTTTTGTTTCATGTACAAAAGAGAACCCAAGTGTCTGAGGCTTGTAACCTTTTGCTTGAGAGAACTGGTATCCTCGTGGTCCTGCCAGCTACTTCCCTGTTTCCGACACTCTCAGGAAACTCTTCAGAAGGACCTTCGGAACCCGCTTACAGAGACCAGCTGCGAGGTGCATGCACAGAACATTAACCTAGATACCAGCCCTGTGTCCCAAGCAACGATTCTTCCCTGGAGGTTACTTAACCCACCCAGGGATTCAAGCAGGGAGTTTGTCTTGTACAACTTACACAGGAAGCTGGGATGAGATGTAGGGCTAATTTACTTGTGCTCACACTATGGGGCCCAGAGAAGTTCTCACGGAGCAGAATTCAACCCCCTTCCTCCACCACGTGTGTACACCAAAGGAGCTCTGGGTAGTGGGTGTTGTCACGCCAATAGAGAAGTCCTTGTTCAGTGCTGCACCTGCTCTGTGGTTCAAAGGTTCTCTGACTCTCCTCCTTTGGAAGCTTTTCAGAGCTGAGGCTACCCATGGGCTGTGAAACAAAGAGGCGTAGAGGCCTTTCACACCGAAGTCATGGGCTTCTTTTCCATGGAGAAAGTGTACGTCGCCCCCCAGCTGGAGGCTTGCCGCTTGACACCATTTGTTCTGCCTGTGGAACATACAAAGTGGCATACTGTATTTGGGCTGCCTGGAGAAATAAGTTTGTATCGGCAGCACCCTGAGTACCTTTCCTGAAGTTTGCTTCCTAGGTGGATTAACTCGGGGTTCAGAGGCTACATGAGAACAAATCGGCTCAGCGTGAGGGCAAGAGCCTTGGTGCCCTACGCTCAGTGTTTGTGCTTCTGGCGAGCGTCATGCAAGTACTTTGACACATAGGGTTCTTATCTTTACTGTGAGCTGTCCCTGTTGGCTGAAGCAGTCGGCCTGTCTGTTTTGCTGTCGGGTGGCACGGCGTTAGGGGAGTCTGCCAACTGACTGGCCTCCATTATAGCTAACTGAGAAACTGCGTCAAGGCTTTCGGAACACACTTCCAGGGAAAGGATTCAATTCGGAAGAGGGGAATTTGCTACGAAACATCAGCAGCTCCTCTCCCTCAGAGTGCTCTCGGTGTGTCGACTACTAACAGGCACCACGGTCTGCAGCTTGTGAATGGTTCCATGGCGAGCCGGTTTCACCCCCACAAACGTTTCCCCACTTCTGCTGGGCTGTCTGGTGGGAGAGGCGTCCATCATGGCCCTGAGATTACCCGTCATCCCCACTAGGCTGCCGGCTCCTTGGTTCCCTGACAATGAGCACCTCAGCAGGCCAGGCGACACGGCAGGAAACCCTGGAACTGCTCACCTCAGGACGGGGCTAGCAACACACTGCCACTGCCTGATCACAGAGAGCAGAGAAGGGCTCCCCAGCTGGGACACAAACTCTTCACAAACACTTCCTGAGCCATCGCATGATCCCTGTGGGACTTGAGGGAAGGAGGGACCGAGGCACATATTGTTTCCTAAGCAGGATGGTGTGGGCTCAGCCATGTCCCCCACAAATTCACATGCTGAATCTCTACTACCCAGGACCCCAGGATGTGGCTGTATGGGAGACGGGGTTTTTAAAGAGGAGATCAAGGTAAAAACGAGGTCACTAGTGTGGATCCTAATCCAATAGAACTGATGTCCTACAAGAAGGGATTAAGACACAGATAGGCAGAGGGCTAGACCATGTGAGAACATGGGGAGAAGATGGCTGTCTACATGCCAAGGAGAGCGGCCTCAAAGAAACACCTTGATTTCAGACAGCGTCCAGGACTGGGAGATGTCTGTTTTTCAAGCTGCCGTGTCTGTGGTATTTGTTACAGCAGCCCCGAACAGACTCACACACAGGGTAACTCAGGGCTCAGACTGGACAGAGCCCACGCTCCATTCCCCTGTACATGAGTTACAGGAGCCTCAGGAATTGAGGAGGGGGTCCCTGAGGGGAGGCACAAGATAGAAGATGCTAGGCATTAACATGACTGCACTCACGTTAAACGTGCCTGAAGGCCATTCACACGAGATGGTTTTGTCCTGTAGGTACATTGGCACCTTCAGTCTGAACTGCAGATCTTTGGCTTCACCACCTCCACTGAGGGCATTAGCTTCACCTGCTGTGGACCGTCTCCTATAGCATTTCCAGAACCACAAAGCATCGAAGCTTCACAGGCCCCAGAGGCTGTGCGCTACCATCCAGGTGACCCTCACAGCAGAGCCGCACAGCTGCCCATCAGAACCCATTTCCCTTTTTCCTGTTCACGGCTACCCTGCACCTCCCAGCCTTCCCATTCCTTGCAGCTGGGACCAAGTGTCTCGTGTTACCAAGGGGAAGGGGTGGAGGTGGTGAGGGGCTTGGCCAGCCTGTATCCTAGGATGGAGGGCATCATGCCCCTGTGTTCACCCCACCCTGCTGGCTAGAGCCCTCACCTGGAAGCAGAGAGTAGAAACAATGGTGACAGAGACTGGGCCCCAACACCCAACTGCCCTGGACTCTTACAAGAAGGGGACAGAGACATCTTCAGCTTCAGCCCATTTTTGGGAGACACTTTGCTCCAGCAACAAACTTTTGCTCTAAAAGCCAAGGTGCTTTACAAACCCCTCCCCGGCTGTCACAGAAAGTCAGGCTCAATCTCTTCACACTCTGCAAACCCCAGCTCACGCTGAGACCACCACTCAGGTGACGGTGCTTCAGAGCAGCCCCATTAAAAGATCCCTGGAGTTCAGCTCTCCCAGCCCTGCCTTCAGTTTAAGAGAGAAGTTTCTCGGACAACCTTGAAAAACCTGCTCAGTTTCCTTGACAACCAAGCTTCGCAATCTCCCAAACTCTTCTCCTTCAAACATCCCTATTCTAGGCTTGCTGTGTCTAAAGTGACAGTGCTGTCATCACGTACCAGAAAGCGATTCCTCCAAGCCCGTAGTTATTGGTTACATGATGCTATTGATGATGAAATCCCAGAGGAGCCAGCTTTGCAAGGTAGCCACTTCTGGACTTGGCACTGGGTCCCTTTCCACGGACAGAGTGGAGTGGCTGTTTCCACGGGCCCTATGGTGGAAGAGCTCACTTTCTGATGAAGCCAGGCCTTGATCCTTTCCTGGTGATTCTAGGGTCCTCATCGTCACCAGACCCCCACCCACATGGCTGTTGTCTGTGCCAGTCTCTATGAGACCTTGATAATCTCCTAAAATTAGGGTTATTTTATACACAGATAATGGGTTGAATGGTGGCTCCAAAAGATGTGTCCCCCCAGAACACGTAAACAGGACCATATCTGGGAAAAGAGTCTTCGTACATGTAGTTAAGGATCTCGAGGTGAGGTCATCTTGGGTTAGGGTGGCCCCCAATCTAATGACAGCATCCTTGTAAGAGACAAGAGGAGAGATCCAGACACAGGAGAAGCCACGTGAAGACAGAGACAGGAGGGATACAGCCGCAAGCCTGGGGAAGCCTGGAGCCCCCAGAATCTGGAAAAGGCAGGGAGAACCATATCCTGGAGCCTCTGGAGGGACTTCAGTCATACAACACCCTGATCTCAGATGTCTGATCTCCAGGACTGGGGGAGGATGAATTCCTGTGGTTTTAAACCACGCAGCTTGTAGTCATTTGTTAGAGAAGCCACAGAACGGTCACACAGACCCTGCTCTGTAGGATCCTGGAGATGTGGATCTCACTAAAGGCAGACAGAGGCTGGATTATGGAACACTTAGAGCCAGCATTGGCCCCCAGAAATCCTAAAGCAGTGGCTGGACACCAGACTGTTGAGGGGTCAAGTCAGAAGCCCTAAGGGTGCTGTCTGCACATGGCCTCTCCAGGTTCTTAAACCTGTCCATGTGGGGAGTAAGTATTTCAATCCCGATTCAGGACCTTTAACATTACCATTCACATTGCTAATTAAGAGCCCACCAGTGGAGATTGGTTCAAGATGGCAGTGTAGAAGGACGTTCGCTCACTCCCTCTTGCGAGAACACCAGAATCACAACTAACTGCTGAACAATCATTGACAGGAAAACACTGGAACCCACCAGAAAAGATACACCACATCCAAAGACAAAGGAGAAGCTGCAATGAGACGGTAGGAGGGGCACAATCACAATCAAATCAAATCCCATAACTGCTGGGTGGGTGACTCACAAACTGGAGAACACTTATACCACAGAAGTCCACCCACTGGAGTGAAGGTTCTGAGCCCCACATCAGGTTTCCCAACCTGGGGGTCCGGCAATGGGAGGAGGAATTCCTAGAGAATCAGACTTTGAAGCCTAGTGGGATTTGACTGCAGGACTTTGACAGGACTGGGGTAGACAGAGACTCCACTCTTAGAGGGCACATACAAAGTAGAGTGAGCACTGGTACCCAGGGGAAGGAGCAGTGACCACAGGGGAGACTGAACCAGACCTACCTGCTAGTGCTGGAGGGTCTCCTGCAGAGGCGGGGGTGGCTGTGGCTCACCACGGGGACAAGGACACTGGCAGCAGAAGTTCTGGGAAGTACTCCTTGGCGTGAGCCCTCCCAGAGTCCGCCATTAGCCCCACCAAAGAGCCAGGTAGGCTCCAGTGCTGGGTTGCCTCAGGTCAAACTAACAACAGGGAGGGAACCCAGCCCCACACAGTAGCAGACAAGTGGATTAAAGTTTTACTAAGCTCTGCCCACCTGAGCAACACCCAGCTCTACCCACCACCAGTCCCTCTCATCAGGAAGCTTGCACAAGCCTCTTAGATAGCCTCATCCACCAGAGGGCAGACAGCAGAAGCAAGAAGAACTACAATTCTGCAGCCTGTGGAATGAAAACCACATTCACAGAAAGATACACAAAATGAAAAGGCACCGGATATTGTACCAGATGAAGGGACAAGATAAAACGCCAGAATAACAACTATATGAGGTGCAGATAAGCAACCTTCCAGAAAAAGAATACAGAATTATGATAGTGAAGATGATCCAGGACCTTGGAAAAAGAATGAGGGCAAAGAAATGCAAGAAATGTTTAACAAAGACCTAGAAGAATTAAAGAACAAGCACCTAGAAGAATTAAAGAACAAACAAACAGAGATGAAGAGTACAATAACTGAAATGAAAACTACACTAGAAGGAATCAATAGCAGAATAACTGAGGCAGGAGAACAGATAAGTGACCTGGAAAACAGAATGGTGGAATTCACTGCCACAGAACAGAATAAAGAAAAAAGAATGAAAAGAAATGAAGACAGCCTAAGAGACCTCTGGGACTACATTAAACACAACAACAGTCGCATTATAGGGGTCCCAGAAGGAGAAGAGAGGGAGAAAGGACCAGAGAAAATATGTGAAGAGATTATAGTCAAAAACTTCCCTAACATGGGAAAGGAAATAGTCACCCAAGTCCAGGAAGCACAGACAGTCCCATACAGGATAAACCCAAGGAGAAACACGCTGAGACACATAGTAATCAAATTGGCAAAAATTAAAGACAAAGAAAAATTATTGAAAGCAGCAAGGGAAAAATGACAAATAACATACAAGGGAACTCCCATAAGGTTAACAGCTGATTTCTCAGCAGAAACTCTACAAGCCAGAGGGAGTGCCACGATGTATTTAAAGTGATGAAAGGGAAGAACCTACAACTAAGACTGCTCTACCCGGCAAGGATCTCATTCAGATTCAATGGAGAAATCAAAAGCTTTATAGACAAGGAAAAGCTAAGAGAATTCAGCACCACCAAACCAGCTCTACAACAAATGCTAAAGGAACTTCTCTAAGTGGGAAACACAAGAGAAGAAAAGGACCTACAAAAACAAACCCATAACAATTAAGAAAATGGTAATAGGAATATGCATATCAATAATTACCTTAAACATGAATGGATTAAATGCTCCAACCAAAAGACACAGGCTCACTGAATGGATACAAAAACAAGACCCATATATATGCTGTCTACAAGAGACCCACTTCACACCTAGGGACACATACAGACTGAAAGTGAGGGGATGGAAAAGGATATTCCATGCAAATGAAAATCAAAAGAAAGCTGGAGTAGCAATACTCATATCAGATAAAAGAGACGTTAGAGTAAAGAATGTTACAAGAGACAAGGAAGGACACTACATAATGATCAAGGGATCAATCCAAGAAGAAGACATAACAATTATAAATATATATGCACCCAACATAGGAGCACCTCAATACATAAGGCAACTGCTAACAGCTATAAAAGGGGAAATCGACAGTAACACAATAATAGCGGGGGACTTTAATGCCTCATTTACACCAATAGAGACCATCCAGACAGAAAATTAGTAAGGAAACACAAGCTTTAAATGACACAATAGACCAGAGAGATTTAATTGATATTTATAGGACATTCCATCCAAAAACAGCAGATTACACTTTCTTCTCAAGTGCTCACGGAACATTCTCCAGGATAGATCACATCTTGGGTCACAAATCAAGCCTCAGTAAATTTAAGAAAATTGAAATCATATCAAGCATCTTTTCTGACCACAACGCTATGAGATTAGAAATCAATTGCGGGGGGCTTCCCTGGTGGCAGAGTGGTTGAGAGTCCACCTGCCGATGCAGGGGACGCGGGTCCGTGCCCTGGTCCAGGAGGATCCCACATGCCGCAAAGCGGCTAGGCCCGTGAGCCATGGCTGCTGAGCCTGCGCGTCCAGAGCCTGTGCTCTGCAATGGGAGAGGCCACAACAGTGAGAGGCCCGCGTACTGCAAAAAAAAAAAAGACACATTCACCACAATGTTCACTGCAGCACTATTTACAATAGCCAGGTCATGGAAGCAACCTAAATGCCCACAGATGAATGGACAAAGATGTGGTACATATATGCAATGGAATATTACTCAGCCATAAAAAGAAACCAAATTGGGTCATTTGTAGAGACATGGATGGATCCAGAGACTGTCATACAGAATTAAGTAAGTCAAAGAGAAAACCAAATATGGTATATTAACGCATATATGTGGAACCTAGAAATGTGGTACAGATGAACCGGTGTGCAGGGCAGAAGTTGAGACACAGATGTAGAGAACAAACGTATAGACACCAAGCGGGGAAAGTGGTTGGGGAGGAGGGTTGGGATGAATTGGGAGATTGGGATTGACATGTATACACTAATATGTATAAAATAGATAACTAATAAGAACCTGCTGTATAAAAAAATAGAATTTAATTTAAATTTTTTTAAAATAAATAACATTTTTTAAAAACACAGAAAAAAAAGTTCTTCCCTTCCCATAGGCATATTTATATGAATGAATTATTTCCATGCTTATATCTATAAATACAAAAAAGAGGAATAAAACCTACCTTGAACCAAAAAAGAAAAAAAACACCCCAGAACTTACCAGTTATACAGAGGAAAACCCTATCAGGGCACTTGCTCCAGTGGTAAACAATTCTGAAGTTGGTCAGAGGTGGTGAACCGTCTCCCATGCAGCCAGCAGCGCCCCCCACCCTGCAAGAAGCGTCCTCATTGCAAAGCTGGGGGACCGTGCCGAGGCGTCTGTGAGTAAACGTGAGCTGAGCCCCAGGCCAGCTGCTGCTGAACTGTTCCCACCCTTCCCAGGTAAAACACCTGAATATGTACAAGGACTTGAAAGCCTAGAGGAAGGGCTGTGGAGCCACACCAGTGACAGCACACAGGCTGACTTGGTGCCTGCAGGCCAGCCAGGATGGTCCTGGCCCCAGGCGCTCTTCTGGAAGCTTTCCATTTCCCTGCCTGAGATACCCCTCCTGTCCCGGCCCCCACTGCTTTTTTCCTTCCTCACCTCTGCCCGGGGAGAAATTCCAGCGGCAGGTATGGGTGACACATCCTCTTCTTTAGCAGGTGGCAGCCTGGCAACTCCTGCAGAAAGTCCAGCAGAGCCCCACTCACACCGGGCCACCCACAAAGCCATGGCCCCTCACTCCCTCCCACCAGCCCAGCCCTGACACTGCTGACGGGGCAGAGAATATGGCATCAGGCACAGCTGCAGGGGCTCTTGCTGCCTGGAGTGGTGTTTAGATTGACCTCAACCCAGGCACACCTGGGGAGAGCTGGCAGGCAGGGTCAGGCTGCCCAGGTCAGCCAATCCTCGTCCTTCAGGGGCTCATAGTTGCAGAAAACGGGCCTTGCTGAACCAGCCAGGTCCAAGGAACAGGTGTGGGCTCCTGAGAGTCAGCACAGACAAGGGGCTGCAGCCCTGGCTTGTTTTCTAAACATTTTATCTGGTCCATGAGTGGGAGACAACTTCAAGAAGACCCTCTCCTAATGAGAAGAACCCAGGAGTCAGGGAGAGGAGGGGTGGTGGGTGGAGACAGAGGCCTGGTGCCCCGGTTGCAGTGGAAGCCTCTGGAAGACCAGGTGGAGGGAGGCCGCGCAGAGTGAAGCCCAGGGTCACAGACCTGTTGGAGCTGCTGTTTATTAGTTCAAGTCCTTCTCTGAGGTGCTCTGGGTCAGCGCTGAGTGACAGGTGAGCTGGGGGTGCTCTGCAATGAGGGCTATGTGCACGGTTCCTGTGTGCCCAGCCCTGCCGGGGGTGCCTGCCCAGGTGAGCTCCAAATCCTGGGAGGGGCCTGACCACGAGAGCCCCGTGGGCTGCTGGGTACCTGCCCAGGTGAGCTCCATATCCTGGGCGGGGCCTGACCACGAAAGCCCCGTGGGCTGCTGGGTACCTGGTAAAGGACCTCAGGACAGTCAGTGAAGCCACTGAGGAAATACATCCAGTAGTCCCTAATTCCTACACCCTGCTGGTCATTCTACCATCCACCAGGACATGGTATTCTGTATTAGACTTCAATGATGCCTTCTTCTGTATTCCATTAGTCCCAGAGTCACAAGAAATTTTGGCTTGTGAGTGGCAGGACACAACATACAACAAAATCAATACTGCTGGGCCGTCCTGCCCCAAGGGTTCAAAAATTCCCACACCATCTTTGGGGAAACGTTAGCTAAAGACCTAAAAGTTCTACCTCTGGAAAATGGAACCCTCCTTCAATATGCAGACGACATTCTGATCGCCAGCCCTACTAAGGAGGCCTCTGAACTACCTAGTCAAGAAAGGATAGAAGGTGTCCAAGAAAAAGGCTCAAATATCACAGACTAAGGTGACCTGCCTGGGCTTCATTCTCACAGAAGGTCAGAGAAGCCCATCCCAGGAAAGGGAAGAAGCCATTTGCAGCCTTACCCCTTCTAAAACTAGAAGACAGCTTAGGGGTTCCTGGGGAGGCCGGGGTTTGCTGCATCTGGATCCCTAACTACAGTCTAATGGCTGGGCCTCTATATGACATACTGAAAGGAAAAGATGATGATCCTTTTGAATAGAATCCAGAAGTGGCCTTTCAAGATCTAAAAGAGCAGTTAATTCAGGCCCTTGCCCTGGAACTCCCTAATTTAGCTAAACCCTTTGACCTTTACATTCCCGGCAGAAGGTGAATCGCCCTTGGAGTATTAGTGCAAAAACTGGGACCACTTGAAATGCAACAACTCAAGTATGCCCTCCAGGTAGGAGAAACCACAGTAACCAAGGGCTGGACCTGCCACCCCATCTGGCCAGGATATTGGGAGTATCTAAAAACCTGGAAATCAGCAGCCTGCAAGGCCAGCTCCCTCCTAAGGGAAAAGGACCCCACGTGGTGATCCTAACCACCCACCATGCCCTGAAGTTGCAGGGGTCGCTCCGTGGACACACTGACCTCGAGTGAGGAGGCCCTCCAACTCCAACCTCCAGAGAGACAACCGGGGGCAACGGGCCCCCATGACGACTCGTGTGACCATCACTTGACTTGGAGTTTCTCTCAGAAAACAACAAGAGTGTGCCCCGAAAGAGCAGACTACTGCTTGCAGGACTTACTGCACCCAGAGGGGAGCTAATAAGCTTGGCGAGGGAACCATATATCACGCTGTCACCATAGAAAAGCCTACAGACACCACGGTGACGGCGGCCAATGAGACCGGCTGGACTCCTGGCTACTTCAAAAGGCCGTTGAATCAGTGGCCGTCATGGTCCTGGATCACCACTGGCCCTGGACTGTCTGGGAGTTGACCAGGCAGGGCTCTGACACCTGGTGCTGTTTGTACGTTAATTCAGGGGCCTAATTAAAGAAAGCGCAGACTACTGGTCAGAGCATCTAGGCTGGCAGAAACCGTCAGCCTAAGGTCGCCGAGCAAATGTGGGACGGGGTAAAACCTGCCCCCCCAGCGTCTCTGCGCATCTCTTTCCTGGACCCTTAAAGGTCATTAGAATCTATAACACTTCCAATGCTGGTGCTCAGGCGGATGAGCAGTGAGGCAGGAGGCCTGGGGACAATCAACCTCACCTGGAGACTGCTGGGGAGAAGTTCTGCCCCTCCCCCAGGGTATGAGGACTCCCAACTCAGCACGAAGCAGTTACAGAAGAGGGGTCTGCACCCTCAGCACCCCAAGAATGAGGAACGGGACAAAAGGCAGAGGAGGGGTTTGTCACCGGCAAAGCCCATGAAAAATTCCTGGCAGATAAAAATAGAATCTGGGCAACAAAATAAAGTCTAACCTTTTTTTCCTTTGTGCTTTGTCTAATTTCACGTGCTCCTAGGGTTCCGCATGCAGAGGTCCCACACCCGGCACTTCAGACCTGATTTCCTAGTGCAGAATGGCTGGGTCGGCACCTCAGCTCACGGGGCCCCGTGCAGAGTCCGCGACATAGAGCCTGAGCTGCAGCCAACCCGGCCCTCGAGAGCTCCGCCCCCTCCCTCCCGCTGAGGCTGCCGGGATCCCTACACAGCAGCCCCGCCCACAGCCCCCGGGGGAGTGCACGCTCTCACCTGTCCATTCTCTGATCAAAATATAAAGTTTTCCTTTGCTTCTGAACCAAACTCAGTCTCGTTCTGTTGGCTCCAATGACACTGGGCAGTGGACCCTCGTTGGGGCTCATTCTGGAGGATCAGTAACAGAATTTGAGAACGTTGTAACTTCAGTGAACAGATGTGTGAACCAAACTGTAATGAACGTAGTGTATAAGGTTTGTGTAAAATAAGATGTTTCTAACACTTCCATTTGATATTTCCATCACTTGATTATAAGCAAGTTCAGTGGAGGGTCTTAGTCTTATTTGTCAGGTCAAGTTTAGAGAAATTAAGTGATTTTTTTCCAAGGATGTACAACTAATAATCTTGGCTGAAGCTTCAATCTTCTTTTGAATGCTTTTCCATTGAAAATGATACCTCTCTTTCAGCTCCCCCATTTCTGAGGAATATAAAATCTTATAACTTATTGTTACCAAAGGGGAAAGGCAGGGGGAGGGATAAATTAAGAGTTTGGGATTAACACATACACACTGCTATGTATAAAATAGATCATCAACGAGGACCTACTGTATAGCACAGGGAACTACACTCAATATTTTGTAATAACCTATAAGGGAAAAGAATCTGAAAAAGAATAGATATCTATATCTACATCATCTATCAACGCCAGATAAAATGTAACTTAAGGGAGGCCGATGGTGACCGCTTCTGACCCTCAAGACTTCAATCATCTAAAGCTTGGACTCTGCCTACTGCCCAAGGCCCTCCATGAACTGCATATACCCATAGCTTAAAACTTCCCAGTTTGGGAGTTTGGGGAGACACTGTTTTGACAAGATCCCTGGTGTTCTCCTTACTTGCTGCAAGTAATAAATCCCTCCTTCTCCCAATCTCTGGCTGGGTTGTGTCTTTTGGCTCGACACCCACCAAGAGGCAAACCCAGTTTTCTGGTAACATCTCTCCATCCAGACCCCCAACCAGCACTCGTGGTCCCACCTTGACAATAATTCTACAGTCAGTTGTCTTGCTTCCAGTACATGGAAATCATGTTATGTTTCTGTGACCAAAGCTAGGTAAGGGGCAGAAACACTATCCCCATTTTATCTTGTGAAGCCCCCTCTGCAGATCCATTGTCCTCGAATTTGATGCCTCATTTTAATGGAAAACACTTGCAGGGCTTTTTGGTTTTATTTATGTCTCATTTCTGAAGCCTTTTTAGACCTACATTGCTTAAACATACAGATTACTCCTAAATGTCCCTTCTACTTTGAGATTTAAAATTCTCCCAGTGTTTTTTCTAATATACTTATTATTCCATTTGTTGCGTTTAAATCTTTGACCGTATGTTGTTTATTTTGTCTCATCAGATTTTAGTTAATTACCTAGTTTTCCCCTGAATAAAGTAATACTCACCCCAAACAGTTCTTGCCCAAACTGCATTTTACAAGGAAGGGAACAGGTGGGCCTAGGAGAAAGTTCGGGAGCACGACTACAATCCAGTGGAGCAAAGATTCTTGTTCAGGGCACTGGATGGCCACATCCACCCTAAAGACCCACCGCCCACTTGAGGCTCCAGGATTAAGACGGGCTGCCTGACAGCGGGCGGAAAAGACATCAATGAAAACCGCCAAGCTGCGCCTGTGCGCTGGAGGCTTCCTTTCAGACACGTGCGGGACCCAGAGCAGCCAATCCCCGAGCGGTGGGGCGGGACCTTCTGCGCGCTCCGCACCCTCCCAGCCGCCTATTGGCGGGACCGCTTCAGTCGCAGCACCGATTGGTGGCTTGTGCCTGACGGGGCTTTACCAACTTCCTCCGCGCCCTTCGCTTCGCCTCACCTCAGGAGGATGCGAAGCTGCTGGAGGTGGAATGCGCACCGGGCCGGGGTGGGCTACGCGAGGGGACAGCGGGAAGACTGACGGGAACACACCCTGCGAAACCCTTATAAACCCTCAGCCCGAGGCCTTCAAATTCCAGGCTAGGAGGCCCCAGATTCCCTCACCCTGAGGGGCTCCAAATCCCATCAGCTCGGAGGGACCCCGGGTCCTAACCTGAGGGACCTCACATCTCCTCAGCTTCAGGGACCCAAAGTCCCTTCACCCACAGAAATACAAAATCCCCTAATGCTTTGACCCCCCAAATACCTGGAGTAACCCCTAGAGGTTAGGCGCCCTAAAAATAGCACCCGCAGAGAGACCACAGTTCCCTAACCTCAGAGGCACCGACTACCCTCAGCACGGGAACTCTTAACTGCTTCAGCCTCAAAGACCCCAGCTACCCTCGGTGTGGGAGAACCTAAAGCCCCTTAATGAGAGACCCCCGATTTCCTCAGGCTCAAAGGTGCCAAGTTCTCTCAGCCTGCGCCTCCTACATCCCTTTAGCCAAAAGACGCCAAATACCATCAGCCTAAGGGACCCCGAATCCCCTCGGGTCTGAGGAGCCCCAATTCACTCAGCCGGAGTGATCCAAATCTCCTCAGGCTGAGCGATCTGTCCCTTAGACATAGAAGGCATGTTATGCCCAGATTTTTCTGGAGTCCACAGGTGGAGATCCCCAAAACCCTTCTTGGAGAAATAGTCCCTGTCCCTCGCTGGAACAGAGCCCTTCTTGTCAAGCTGACCCCAGTCCAGCAGTCCGGGGCTCCCAGGTCTCCTTGGGACTCCTTCAGACACCCACAGACTCAGCCCTCCCAGCGCCTTTCCTCCGAGGGGCCGAGTTGCAGGGGGACCAAAGAAACCGAATCTAGTTCACATTAAGCTGGGCTGTCGTGGCTGCTGAGGATCCGTCCACCCCTTCAATACCCTCCACATCCTCTACTCCTTGCTGGGGTCCTCACACCTTCCTGCTCGGGATGCCCCAGCCGAGGAACACAGACCTGGCTCTGGGCAGGGGCCTGGGCTACCTCAGCACCTTCTCCTTCCACAGGCACCTTGGCCTTGAGGCGGTCCCAGGACCATGAGCACCGACAGGTGGCCGGAGGAGAGCACCGAGGGAGATGCTGGGAGAACAGAGTGGAAGCCCACGGTGAGCAGTGGAGGAGGCAAAGCCGGGCTCTAAGCCGGCTCTACAGGAGGGACAGGGAGCTGGTCCCTGGAGGACCACAGACTCCTGGCCTGCACCGCTGGGTGACCTTCTCTGTGAAGGTACACAGGATGGGGGTGCCTGGTCCTGTCTAAGATGGTGGGGCAGGGCGGGGGGTGGGGACAGGACACTGTAGCATCGTCAACTGCTCTGTGTCCAGGGAGAGTTAGGAAAATGCTCAGTGTTTGCTCAGTTAAGCAGGACACAGTCAGGAAGGAAAGTCTTCGTCCTTGTCTCTCACAGAGACCACCCAGCGGCATCAGGCTACACCCTGCACAAGGTGAAGGAGAGGGCCCAGTTCTAAGTTCTGACTTAGATTAGTAAGTCACTGATGAAATCTATTATTTTCTCTAGGCCAAAGATGCTTTCAAAGACATTTCCACATACTTCTCCAAGGAAGAATGGACAGAGATGGGAGAATGGGAAAAAATCCGATATAGGAATGTGAAAAAGAACTATGAAGCACTGATTACTATAGGTAACAGGAAATGCTGGGTGCCTGTGAGCCTGGGAAATGGGAACCAGGTCTTCGGTCTCAGTGTTAGCTTGGCTCTCTCTTAGGTGGCTTCATCTGCTCACAGTTCCCTTCTGTGTGGAGACTAACCTGCAGGAAATTTGTGTTCTTTTGTATTCAGTGTGGGCCTGGCCCTGGCAATGCAGAGCTCACCTCTTGCCTTGTTCTAGACTCTCCCAGCCCATCCTACTGAGTCACACTGACTTTGTGGCACTTTCCATTGACTCTGGGCTTTGTTCCTTCTTCCAGCTCTTCCCTTTTGGAACAAAGATTTTGCTTCTTTCCAGGTCTCAGAGCCCCTTGGCCAGCTTTCATGTGTCACCGCAGGCAGGCCATCAAACCCCAGGTGGATGACCCTGAGGATTCTGATGAAGAATGGACTCCAAGGCAGCAAGGTGAGGGGCCAGGAAGATTTAGAGGTGTCTTCCTGAAACCAACCTGGGTTTAGGTCTCAGCTACATCTCAGGCATTAGCAAAAAAACCCCCATAATTTTTCACCAAACAAGCAAGATGCAAAACAGAATATTATACAGTAAAAGACTATCCATATAAAGTTTTTAAATATATAAAATAATTAGCCTCCCCTTCTCTGCCATCTGATGTGCGGTTGACTCTGCCCCTCACCATGTCTTCTCACAGCCTCACGATCAAGCGATTCCTGGGCAAGAAACAAAAGGAGAATCGTCCCATTCCCCAGTGGACTCAAATGAAAACTGGTGGACTTCCCTGGTGGCGCAGTGGTTGAGAGTCCGCCTGCCGATGCAGGGGACACGGGTTCGTGCCCCGGTCCAGGAAGATCCCACATGCTGCAGAGCGGCTGGGCCCGTGAGCCATGGCCACTGAGCCTGCGTGTCTGGAGCCTGTGCTCCACAATGGGAGAGGCCACAACAGTGAGAGGCCCACGTACTGCAAAAAAAAAAAAAAAAAGAAAAGAAAAGAAAAGAAAACTGGTAATAAAACCAGGTACAACTCCCAAGAGAAGACACTGGAGAAGCAGCAAGCTGGGTCTATAAGGAGCCACACATGAGGTGGCACACGTATTTATGCTGTGGAACGTCACTTGCATCTTACCATATCTCTCTGAAAACATCACTACTATCTGGACAAATGCATCCATTTGTTTCATTGGGGAAAAAATGATTTTTCTCCTTGTGTCAGTGTTTCTGCATTAGTGCTTTGGTTCAGTAATAAATATGAGAACTTTTGTTGGAAAAAAATATATATATTGTTTATAGGTACATTAAAAGGCCGTAAATGTACAAAAATTTGAATGTGAATAAGAAGTACCAAATTCATCACCAAAGGAGTAAGTGCTGGCAGGTGGCTTCACTGTGTCTTGGTTAGTTTTTTGTTTGTTTTTATTTTGTTTTTGAGTTTTGAAATAGAAATTAAAAGACCCGCAGTGGTTGTGGCAGAATGGTGACATAAGACTGAATGGAGGTGGATGTATAGGTTTTCCAGTATAACTCTCAATAGTTTTCTTTTCTTTTCTTTTCTTTTTTTTTGGCTGCGTTGGGTCTTTGTTGCTGCGTGCGGGGTTTCTCTAATTGCGGCGAGCAGGGGCTACTCTTCTTTGCAGTGCGTGGGCTCCTCGTTGCAGTGGCTTCTCTCATTGTGGAACATGGGCTCTAGGTGCGCAGGCTTCGGTAGTTTCAGCACGCAGGCTCAGTAGTTGCAGCATGCGGGCTCAGTAGTTGTGGCACACGGGCTTAGTTGCTGCACGGCATGTGGGATCTTCCCGGACCAGGGCTCGAACCCGTGTCCCCTGCATTGGCAGGTGGATTCTTAACCACTGCGCCACCAGGGAAGTCCCGAGTGCATAGGAAGATTTTTGAGTGTTGACTTTGTATCCTGCAACTTTGCTAAATTCTTTTATTAGTTCTAACAGTGTTTTCTGTGGAATTTTAAAGATTTTCTACGCATAAAATCATGTCATCTGTGAACAAACTTAATTTTACTTCTTTCTTTCTAAATTGGAAGCCTTTTGATTCCTTTTCTTATCTAATACCCTGGCTAGAACTTCTAGTACTATGTTGAATAGAAGTGGTGAGAGTGGGCATCCTTGCCTTTTTTATTGATCTTAGAAGAGATCACTTTTTCCACCAATGAGTATGATGTTAGAGGTGGACTCTTCATATATGACCTTTGTTATATTGAGGTAACTTACTTCTATTCCTACTTTGTTGAGTATTTTTGTCATGAAGTAAATTTATTAGATACTTTATGAACATAGAATGAAGCACAGATGAGGTTTTGTCTATTTTTTTTAATTTTAAGAAAACTATGTGATGCTCCCAGTGGAAGCATAGGCGTTGATGATACAGAAATCATTTTCCATCCCCCCTTTGGTAATCCTTGTACTTGTCACTCTCTGGTTCAGAATTCTGTGTCCTTAATTCAGATGCCCAGAGTTTGGAAACATTTACCAACCAAAAGACTGACTTCTCATCATCTTTTAGTTAAACTTTCTTGTGTGGCCTTCAGAGTGGAGCACAGTAAACACCAGAAGGTAAGTATTTCCCAAATCCTGTTGACAAGAAAACCTTCCTCATGGATCCAATCAAAGGTAAGAATAGGAGAATACACAGAGTATCCTAGAAACTGCTGCTTCCTTTCATGGTTCTTTAGCACAATGTCTGATATCATCATCATTTTTATAGTTAATAAGAATAGCAACAATAGTAGGTTGTCCTATTTTCACATTATTTTCATAATATTTCAGACTCTATTTTAAGCATTTTACATGAATAAACTCACTTTAAACCTTAAAACAATCCTGTCGTACCTATAGGTAGTGTAACTATCACCATTTATATTGAATAGATCAAGAAACTGAGGTAAAGAAATGTTTGATTATATGCCTGAGATCACAGTATCACTGGTAGTGCAATCTCATCCAAAGCTCCTTCTCTAAAACACTTACAAGCTGAGTAGAACTTCCATAGTTTTATAAAGTTTACAGTGTCTTATTCATACATCTTTATATCATTCATCTGATGGATGATTTCAACCTCAGTTCTTTTCTGCTACGCCAAAGTGAGTGACATGCTAAGACCATCTGACTAAGGGAACCTTACAGATCTGTAAGCAGTTTGTAGAGTGGATTGTCCGAGACGAAGAAGTAGATGGATCCCCAACCTCAGAGCCTCCTCTACTCTAATAAGAGGAAGCATCTCCCAGCCCTGACTAGCTTCAAGTTTGATAATTGAAAAATGACAAATAAGAAAATAACTTAAGGACTTCATATAGGTTACCCGCGTTTCAACAGAAACTCATCCCTCTGGAACTGATTTCAAATGCTCATTCTTGCAGGAGGAAGTAACAGCTCCTTCCTCTGAGCTCTAATTAGGCAACTCTCATGTTTGGAATCATTTGTTTAGCCTGCCCCTGCATTGCAAGCTTTGAGAGCCTGGTCCATACCCGTTTCTTCACAGAAGTCCCAGGCCCAGCTCAAGGCCCCCTGAGGGCCCCCTGGATGTTTTCTGAAAGAGTGACTCCACATTTAAACATTCACCTAGAAGTAAGAGGGTCAGGGAGTGCTGAAGATAGTATCTGTGAGCTAGATTTCAAATAGGCAGACAGTTGAAGGGGTGAATTGATAGCAGGGCTGGACTCTCACATTCACACTGTATTAAATATCAATAGCTCACAAAACAACTTGGTGAACGTTATTAAATTTCATGTCCACTGTAACGTTAAGAATTAGCATGTATACAAATTTATGGATCAGGAAACTGAGGAGAACTAGCTAGTCGTACAGCCTCATTCAAGCAGAATCGATGGGAACCAGCTACTCTTATTCCAAACATTCTCTCTAGGATATGGCCACCTGCAGCTTTCAGCATCATTTTCTTTGATGTCTAGATATGTTTCTGCCATACCATTTCTTTCTTCTCTTCCCAGTCTCACTGCTCTGTCACCTCATTTTACAGAAGTGTTTTGTCCCCTCTGTACTTTTCCACATTTCCTCGTCCATCAGAGGTCCACTAATTAATAGAAGACCCCCTCTTTTTTTTCCTATAAGCCCTTACCCCTTGGCTTCTTTCCCAGACTTTGTTGATTCTTCCCAATTATTCTCCCTGCCTCGCTCTCACTTTTACGGAGAAATTTGAGAGAAAGTTGAAGGGAAGGAACCTTAAGATACGGGTTCTAGTCTTGATTCACTACCCACTTAGGCCCTTTATTTACGCTCTAGTGTTCAGACTCCACCCGCCTCGGGTATTTCCAAGGGTTGTTGAAGTATTAACTAAAGTCATGCTTGTGAAAACACGTCATAAGCCCTAAAGAACTAAAGAAATGCATGTTGTCTTTTACTATGTGACTCTCCCGTTGAAGGCAGTGCCCCTGGTGACATTAAGTAATGAATCTAGTTTGAAGAAATTGCCAGGAGCAGCGCAACTGCAGAAGGCAAGTGGCCCTGCGCAGGCCCAGGGACCAGCGCCCCCTCCCAGAGCAGCAAGCACCTCTGCAAGGCACACTAGACAAGAGCTGGGTAAGAGAAAATAACTTGGGGGCTTTAGTCCCTCTAATTTTTCTAGAAAGGCTGATTAGTGTGGCCTAGGTGTGTGGGGTGGACTTGGGGTAGGCGTGCATTTAGGCTGGACTGATCTGAGACCTGAAGTTAGCACTGGGGCCTTGGGAAAATCTTACATGTTTTCTGAGGTCCTGATTGCTAATCTCTAAAGTGAACATAAGGATACATAACTCGTAGTGTTTGAAAGCATTAGATTGAATATAAAAGTACTGACACATACACGTTGTTCAAAAATCCATCTGTGATAATAGGGGCCATGCTTTCTTAGTTAAGGCCTCTGCTCAATGCCTAACATGTAATGTGCCTTAACAAATATTTTCTGAATGAGTAAATGTGTCAATGAACCATTTTCTAAGTAGAAAGGTTGGGAAGTTAAACCTAATAACGGGAAGAACAGGAAGCTAACATTGAACTGGGCGTCTGTAGTCAGTGTGGAGCCTTGGTCCCTCTGAACCAGTAGTTAAAGGGGGAAAAACCAAAGTGTACAGAAGGACAGGCAATAATCTGATGGGAGGGTATTTCACATTTTCTGATAAAACAGGGACCAACACTCCAGACCCCACCAACCTTGCTTACCTACTCTTCTGCAACTTAGAACGCAGAACAAAGCAGATTGAAGTGAAGATGTATAGCCTACGAGAAAGAAAGGTCCACGTGAACCAAGAGGTCAGTGAGCCCCAGGACGACGACTACCTCTGTGAGTGACCCCACTGGCCCAGTACAGAGAAGGCTGTTATGTCTTGCTACAATAATCTCACCTTAGCATTTGGTCTCCAAATCATCCCCTTTGTCTAGTGACTTGGGGTACAGGATTGAGGCCAAATGACATGAGCGCCCTGGTTCTCTCTGAAGGTCTTTACGACCAGGAACATGCACTTCCCTAATCCCTGCTGCTCTTGCCTCCAGATTGTGAGAAGTGTCAGAACTTCTTCATTGACAGCTGTGCTGCTCACGGGACCCCTACATTTGTAAAGGACAGTGCAGTGGAGAAGGGGCATCCCAACCGCTCAGCCCTCACTCTGCCCCCTGGATTAAGTATCAGACCATCAGGCATCCCTGAGGCTGGGCTTGGAGTATGGAACGAGGCATCTGATCTGCCATTGGGTCTGCACTTTGGCCCCTATGAGGGCCGGATCACAGAAGCTGAAGAGGCCGCCAACAGTGGATACTCCTGGCTGGTGAGAAACACCTACCTCTTCCCCTGTCCTCTGGCCTCCACATCCCTTCTGTGGGTGGGGGGGCCTCACCTTCAACATGCTAGGATGTGGATGGGGACCACACGGTTAGCTCTGTGTACTGACTGCGCTTTGCATGAACACGGAACTTCAACTTAAAGATCAGAGGCCAGGTGGGAGCATGGTGGTACAGGCACAAAGAAGCAGCTCCTCCCATGCGGGGCCCTTGACCTGAGCGGACAAATAGACTCAGACGTGAGGATGGTGATTAAGGAGCTTATTGTGTGCTCACGATTGGCAGTTGCATCCATGAGGCTGAAGAGCACTGATGACAGCAGAGTGAAATAATTCTTCTATTACCTCCCACCAAAAAAAAAAAAAAGCCTTTAACTTCTTTGTCTGACACTCAGATCACCAAAGGGAGAAATTGCTACGAGTATGTGGATGGAAAGGACAAGTCCTGGGCCAACTGGATGAGGTAGGTCCAGTAGGTTTCCAGGTTCCAGAAAGGACACTCATCTCTCTCAAGCCCATGTCCCTTTCCTTCTCAGACTGCCCCCTCCATGGTTTTTACATCTTCTGTCCCTCTTTTTTCTCCATACAATGCTCTTTCATTTCAAGAGATGTCAGAAAATAGGAAATAAAAATATAGCATGTGTCCTCAAAATACGTCTCTGTGCTCAAGAAAATTGGGGTATTTGAAAACAACTTGAGGAGTCTAGATTCACCAGGAACACTTCTTTACCTAATTAACACTTATCAAGCACTCACTATTATGCTCCAGTTTAGAAAACGGAGTCCATTACTTAAACAGATCACATAACCCATGTCCTTACGGAGGACACACTGCAGACAGACATTAAGCAATTGACTTTAGGAATATTTAATCATAATTTTCCTATTTTTCAAGAAGTGCACAGCACCAGCATAACCTGACGTGAGGGACCTTTAGTCTGTGAGGGCGGCCACCTTCCCAGCCTTGGTTCCAATGAGAACTGGGTTCTGAAGCCAGGGAACAAATGGACTGCAGGATGGTTGTGAGCAGCCCCTTTCTCTAAGGTCCACTCCTTTCATCAGGGGAGGCAGAAAATGAATAAACTACTATTGTTCTGTGTTTCGAGCTAAGTCAGAGAGCTCTCTCCAAGTTTCTACAGGAACCTGGGGGAGGCAAGTGAATGGGGGGCCCTGGATACACGTGGGGAGACTGGAGACAGGCCTCTCGAGAGAACGTAGGCTGGGGCTGAGTGCTGAGGGATGTGTGCTAAACTAGAAGCACCAAGTCCTGCGGAATAAAAACAGAACTTCATTGAGAGTTTAGAGAAGCCAGAGGTCACCAGTTTTATGGCCAATCCAGGTGGAGACAGGTCTGGAATTGGGCTTTGGAAAACAGATAATTACATAAGGAGAGAAAAGCAATCCGGCCTGGATGAGCACGGGCAACAGCATCTGGAGATAGGGATTCACAGGACAAGGTCGAAGGTGTGAACAGCAGGTTCCCGAGCAGGAGCAGCGGCCGCTGGGGGCAGCACCAGGCCGCGAAGGCAAGGAGATGGCTCGGGTCTGACAGGTGGAGGGAACTCATCGCCTGCGCTTTCTTTCCCTTTCTTGGCCCCAACCCCAGGTATGTGAACTGTGCCCGGGATGAGGAGGAGCAGAACCTGGTGGCCTTCCAGTATCACAGGCAGATCTTCTACCGAACCTGCCGGGTGGTCAGGCCGGGCTGTGAACTGCTGGTCTTGTACGGGGACGAGTACAGCCAGGAGCTCGGCATCCAGTGGGGCAGCGGGTGGAAGAGCCAGCTCGCGACGGCGGGCAGAGGTGGGCGCCACCACTCTTCCAATGCAAAGCAAGAAGCACTCCTGGGGAGCTTTCATGTTCCGGCTCTTGATCAGAGTAAACTCCAGTCTGGAGTCAGTAAAATTTCAGTTAAGATGCTTCAGAAATTGATCCATAAGCCTTTGACTCTTAGGGAAATTTTTTATATTAAAATTTTTTCTTCTAATTTTTTTAATCCCTCATGCAAAAAATATATAACATCATATAGGGCTGAAAGGCTTAGAGGAAAAAAACAAGTTTTTGAGCACCTACCAGTTCTGTCACCTTTAGCCATTTCTTCTTAATCTCCTCCATGTTTCTAGATGATATGTGTACACGTTGATGTGCATTCAGTCACCATTTCGGTTCGTTGTCACATGAGTTCATACACTGTGTCAGACAGGGCTCCACGAACTGGAAATAGAGATTGAACAGGACGGTCAGAATCACTGCCCTAGAGCAGCACGTGCCTCATACCTGACAGCAATTAGTGCTTTGAGGAAAAGTAGCCCAGAAAAAGTGCCTTGGATCAATGTGAGTGGAGGGGTGGGGTGTGGCACTCTCCAGAGACAGCATTTGTGGGCAAAGTGTTCCAGGCAGGGGAACGGCCAGTGCCGCAGCACCAGGGCAGGAAAGAGAGGCCATGCAGGTGGTCAGAGAAGGAAGCACAGAGGGAGAGGAAGCAGGCTGGACAGAACACGGAGGCCTCAGGGCCTGTGCTCCACGCACAGACATGGGGGTCCCCCTGGGTGACGTGAAACCATGCGGTTTTCAGCTGCAGGGGGCATGTTCTCTGCTCTAAGGTGGTGCTTTGGCCCATTTTTTCAAAAGAGACGGCAGTGGGGAATCCGCTCAGAGGTCACTTCATCTCCAGGTGAGAGGGGAGAGTGGACTGGCTGAAGAAGGGCAGGAGCTGGGGTGTATTTTTAAACAGGACTTCCTACTGCATTTTAAACGGACTAAGCCTGACTGAAATCGATGAGGTGTGAATATTCGTGAGGCTTTCTGAGGAAGGGCGTACTTTCATTTTCCGCTTTATGGAAAACTGAGAGAGAAGCAATTCATGACCTAATTGGGGCATCAGGAGCCAGAGTCCTTTAGTCAGTGAGACCTGGACCACTCGGTCTTGTCCAATCTGAATCCCACGTACTCACAGAGATTCAGACACAATGGCTGCTCAACTAATATGTCTCTGTGAATGAGGAGCTCTAACCACTACCCCACCCTGCCTTCCACATCTGGAGATCTCCAGGATGAGTGCCCCTAACTTAATAAATTCCTTCCCCTTGTAGGAAGTCACTTGGGGTGATTCCACCTGTCATCAAGAGTGTTCTCTCCCAACAGGATAAAATACCTGTGGCCCCTCTGTCACAAAGTGATATAGGACTTTTCAGATACTCGTATGTGGGCAAAGGTCACTGCAGTTCCACCTCCTATAAGGAGTGACGCTGCCTCTGATGCTACTTGAAGGTCCCTAGTCAGGGCCACAGGTAGAAAAGGCCCTTGATACGGGCTTTCTGGATTTCTGAAGAAGACTGAGTAAAAATGGAATGGAAAAGTAGACTGTAAAGGCACACTTGCTGGGAGACAGAGCTTGCGCTGTCAACACTGAGATGATTAGTGGTTCAGGCCTTACCGGAGACAAACCATCTACCTGACCACAAGCTTCCTCTTTCAGCAGACCCAAAGCCCAAGATCCATCCGTGTGGCTCCTGCTCTCTGGCCTTCTCCAGTCAGAAAATCCTCAGCCAACACGTGGAACACAGTCACCCGTCTCAGGTCCTCTCGAGAACATCTGCAAGAGACTGTGTCCAACCACAGGATCCCTGCCCAGACTATCAAAATCGGCAGCAGCAATATTCTGATCCACACAGCTGGAGTGACAAACCTGAAGGTCAAGAGGTCAAGGAAAGCTCCAAACCTTTGCTGAAAAGGATAAGGCTGAGGAGGATTTCAAGGGCCTTTTCCTACTCTCCCAAAGGACAAATGGGGAGCTCTAGGGCACATGAGAGAATGATGGAGGCAGGGCCCAGCACAGGCCAGAAAGTGAATCCAGAGGACACAGGCAAATTACTTATGGGGGCAGGAGTATCAAGAGTTGTAAAAGTCAAGTACAGAGGCTGTGGGCAAGGCTCCAAGGATAGGTCTAGTCTCACCAAGCACCAGAGGACACACACAGGGGAGAAGCCCTATGTTTGCGGGGAGTGTGGGTGAGACTTCAGTCAAAAGTCAAATCTCATCGGACACCATAGGACACACACGGGGGAGAAGCCCTATGTTTGTGGGGAGTGTGGGTGAGACTTCAGTCGTAAGTCACATCTCATCGGACACCAGAGGACACACACAGGGGAGAAGCCCTATGTTTGCGGGGAGTGTGGGCGAGACTTCAGTCAAAAGTCACATCTCATCAGACACCAGAGGACACACACAGGGGAGTAGCCCTATGTTTGCGGGGAGTGTGGGCGAGACTTCAGTCAAAAGTCACATCTCATCGGACACCAGAGGACACACACAGGGGAGAAGCCCTATGTTTGCAGGGAGTGTGGGCGAGACTTCAGTCATAAGTCACATCTCATCAGACACCAGAGGACACACACAGGGGAGAAGCCCTATGTTTGCGGGGAGGGTGAGGGAGTCATTACCAATAAACCACATCTTAACCATGGGAGGATAAATGTAGCCACCGCATACCTCAGCTCTGAGGGAGCTTCAAAGGAAGTCTATGACCCCTTACATTCCCTAAGAGTGTGATGAGCACAGAAATAACTGGTTAAATAGATCCTCTGCTTTCATGATAAGAGAGAAGGTAGATAAACAGCAGAGGGTTTCTTAATTGCCCTGGAGATGTTCATACCAATCCCCTTCATGGTTTTTTGGACTCCTGTTTTAATAAATTTTGTCTCCATACAAATCTGAAGCCCAGACTGTGTACCTCATTCCCCCCTTATCACTGAAAGCAGTGGGGTCCAAGAGGGCCACAGAGAGCTCATACTCACAGCCCCAGTCTCCATAGGAACTGAACCCCTGGAAGGGCATTCTACCTTGGCCTCTCCTTGTTCCTCTCTGGTTTCCTCTGACTTCTGTAGCCTCAAAGGTGAAGACCTCATACATGAATGTGTGCATGCCTGTGTGCCTGGCTCAATCTGGGGTATCTGGTCTCCCTCGCTCTCTCTTTGCTGTCCCCTCAGGGTCAGCACAGCATGTGGACTCCAGATCCAACCATAGTGGGTCAATTCTCAGCTCTGCCCTCACTAGCTGTGTGACCTAGGGCAAGGTGCTCAACCTCTCTGTGCCTCTTTTCTAATCTATAAAATGGGATGGGAGTGCCAGTCTTTTGGTTTGATAGATAAGCACAGGCAGAATCTGGCACAGAGGCTGGCTGAGAGTGCAAGCCCCGCCCTTTGTTATTCTCTCCCTGCCCACGTCTTCCAGGTCTTTAGAGCTGGACAAAGAAGGGGCCACTCAGGCACTGGTCAGACACAGCTGCTTCACCTGCAGACTCGGCTGCCCTGACGAGGAGGTGAGAGGTCAGGATGCTCAGTGCGGGCAACCTCCCTTCCCACCGCTGCCCTTCCCACTGAGCCTGGGCAGCCCCGGAGGCCCTGCACACACAGTCACCTGGGAAAGGCGGCTTTCACCCACACCTGCTGAGAACGGAGTCTGGAGCCGCGCCTGCAGGAACCAGGCCACCTGTGAGTCTCGGAACCTCTCCTGCCCCCCTGCACACAGTGTACTCGAAGCCCACACCGCAGCTTCTCTAATGCACGTGCCGTGTACCTGGGCCTGTGTGCTTCAGTGCAACGGTGTCGCCACCTTGAAATTCTTAACTGTTGAATATTTTATCCTTCAACTCACTTTTTCTAAGAGAAGTCTGGTGGAGAATGGGGCACGCTGTGAGCAGAGCTGAAGGGGGGAGCCCAGACCCCATGACTGCGAACAACGGCCCTTAGTCCCCCTCCCCATGCAGGCTTGTGAATCATCTCTACGTGAACCATGTGCATGTCAATAACAAACATCCACTATTATTGTCTCCTTTCTTTCATGCTTTTTTAAGGGAACATGTGTGTCTGTGGCTTTGTTTCCCTATGGGAAGAGAAGCACCATAAACTTTCCATCTTCTGCGGCTCTCAGCAGGGGCCACGGCAGGGACGGAGTTGGGGGTGATGCCGGCAGAGGGGCTTCGACTGAAATACTGTGGGGGAGGGGCCCCAGAAACTTCCAGGGGCCTCTCACCTGCACCTCCCACCAGAGGTGACCCTAGAATCCCCTGCAAGGCTGAGCAGTTCAAGGCCTGACCCCTCCCCTCCCCTCCCCTCCCCTCTGGCAAAAAACCTCACTCCTGGTGAGGCCGCCAGACCCCAAGATGCCCCGAGTCCCTGGCCCCCATCATCCGCGGCCTGCACAGAAGATGGATGACCTGTGTGGTGGCGGCGATGGTGTGTGACCCCACAGTTTAGGCACAAAAAGGCACTCCGGCTTCTCACCCAGTCTCGGCTCACCTCTAGCAACGGGGCTGGCAGTTTATACACCCTGCCGCCACCGGCAGCTGCTGGCAGCCACGATCCGCATGCTGAAGCGGGGCTCCGAGGAATGTGCGCTGCCTGACACGCGCTGGGCTCAGCCGAGGCGCCTGTCCTGTCCCCGGGACGCCTGCAGGGCCTCCACCTGACACTGCGGGTGCCCTGGACGGGCACACAGGACACCAGCAGCCTCCACCACACGTGCCGCTCTGACTGCAGTGGCCCCATGGCTGTGCCAGCCCCACCTGCCTGCTGCTCTACCGGGACCCTAGCTGAGCAGGTGAGCGCGGAGCACAGAGGGTAAACTGGTCTTCGGCTGCCAGACTCAGCCTGGTCGGCCACTGGCCCAGCCAGTACCTGAGGCAGAGCTGCCTGTGGGGAGGGTGTCACCCGCAGACGCTGTCCTCAAAGCTCAGGCCCCTGAAAACTTACCAAAGAGGTTTTCTTAAGTTCGTTTTTAAAAGTAGGAGGCCGTTCATCTATCACCCAGAGAAAACTCCTGTAACATTCTGAAATATGTACTTTAAGGTCTTATTTTGCAAGCTCTCATGCTCGATGTCAACAGCTTTGTTTTCTTTTTTTCTCATAATATGCAGGTGTTTAGAAAAAAAAGAAATTTAGAAAGTACAGAAAATAAAAGCCACTCATAATTGTATAGGGAACACCAATTAACATAGCATCTGGTCACCACACACAGACACATGTGCACACACACAGGAACACACGTGCATGTTTTTATTCTACAGAATCTTTTGAGCCCCCATCTTACCTTGTCACCGGCCTCTGTTTTTGCTCACCAAGACGAGCCCGCTTTGGCCTCGTGACCGGTGGGCTTCCATGCAACTCAGAAGCAGGCAGGCAGCAGGGGCTGTGAGGGGTGGGCACCGCCTGGCCCTAAGTGAGGAGACAAGAGCGAGCGCTTCTCCTCCGGGTGCAGTACCTTCAGGGGCCACTGGGGGAGACACCGAGGAAGAAGCTTCTCAAACGCCTTCCCTTCAGTTTCCATGGTTACAACGTGCCCAACGTCCCGGGGTCGGAGCGGGGCTTAACAGACCTTCTCTTGTTGGACATGAAAAGTGTTTCCAGAGAGAATCTGTCCAGATCTTGGCCTGGCTTGCTGCAGGTTTACCCATGTGGTGCATTCGGGGCTCAAGGAAGTTCTGCAGCTTCCCGGGGTTAGGGCTAAAGCACACTCCGCCCTCACCCCTCCCACGGTCACTGCGTCTTCCCCTCGAGAGGAAGGTGTCTGGGACTACTGACTGCAAAGACACTACTGAAGAGGACAAAGGCCATGGCTGGCCCGGGGCTGGGGTGCTCCCTGGGGAGCAGAGGGGACATAGGACACTCAGTGCTGGTCTCACCTGTCCTGCGTGCTTATCCTCCTTCTCAGTGGTTGTGCGGCTTTCTGCCCCCGGGGGGCCTGCCAGCGAAGGGCTCCCAAGACGCTGAAGGCTGGGGTTGGCGGAGGGAGTGGTGGATGACAGGAAACACAAGACCCTCCAGCAGGTCAGTGCGGTGAGGACAAGACCTGGCCTTACTGGACGGCTAGGCCCTGTCCTTTCGGGAAACCCTCTCTGAACCCCCGTTGGAGGTGTGGCTGTTTCCCCGATGCCCACCTTAGTCTCAGGAGGCAGAAGAGAGACTGGGTTATCCCTCCCACCTGCTGCCCGGGGAGTCACAAGGGAGGTGGAACACAAGCAGCTTTTCTCCCACAGTGTACCCAATGAGCCTTTGCCCGAAAGAATGTCTATACTCAAGGGGTCCCGCGTGGAGTGAAATGCCTAAAGCAAGGCAGGCTCTAGTGAGGCCTCTAAGCATTTCCTCTCTGAAAACATGGCAGTTTTACCCAAGGAACTCTGCGTTAGTTGCAGGTGGAACACAAGCAGCATTACTCCCAGTGTGTAATCTTTGGGCTCTTCCAAGAATGAATTTCTTTATGCAGGGATTCCCAGGTGGATCGAACTGCCTCAACCGTGGCAGGCTGTAGCGAGGACTGTAAGCATATCCTATCCCAAAACACGCAGTTTTAACGGTAGAACTCTGCTTTAGATGCACGGGTAACACAAGCAGCTTTTCTCCCACTGTGTACTCTTTGGGCTCTTCCACGAATGAACTTCTATATGCAGGGTTTCCGACGTGGAGCGAACTGCCTCAACCAAGGCAGGCTGTAGCGAGGACTGTAAGCATTACCTCTTACAAAACACGGCAGTTTTACCAAAGAATTCTGCTTTAGTTGCAGGTGGAATACAAGCAGCATTACTCCCACTGTGTACTCTTTGGGCTCTTCCACGAATGAACTTCTTTATGCAGGGAATCCCACAAGGAGCGAACTGCCTCCGCCATGGCAGGGTGTAGCGAGGACTGTAAGCATATCCTCTACCAAATCACGCAGGTTTACCCGAAGAACTCTGCTTTAGTTGCAGGGGGAACACAAGCATCTTTTCTCCCACAGTGTACTCAATGGGCACTTCCCCCAATGAACTTTTTATATAAGAATGGTTTCCCGCGTGGAGCGAACTGCCTCAGCCATGGCAGGCACTACTGTGGTCTCTAAGGATTTCCTCTCTGAAAACACGGCACTTTTACCCGAAGAACTCTGCTTTAGTTGCAGGTGGAACACAAGCTGCATTTGTCCCACACTTTATACAAAGGGCCCTTCCCCGAATGAATCTTCAATATGCAGGGTGTCCCACGTGCAGTGAACTGCCTCAATGAAGGCAGGCTCTCATAAGGACTGTAAGCATTTCCTCTCCCAAAACACGCAGTTTTACACGAAGAACTCTGCTTTAGTTGCAGGTGGAACAGAAGCAGTATTTCTCCCACAGTGTACTCTTTGGTCTCTTCACGAATGAACTTGTATATGCAGGGTTTCCCACGTGGAGCGAACTGCCTCAACCAGGGCTGGCTGTAGCAAGGACTGTAAGCATTTCCTCTTCCAAAACACGGCAGTTTTACCCAGAGAACACTGCTTTAGCTGTAGGTGGAACACAAGCATCATTTCTCCCACTGTGTATTCTTTGGGCTCTTCCACGAATGAAATTCTTTATGCAGGGATTCCCACGTGGAGCGAACTGCCTCAACCAAGGCAGGCTGTAGGGAATACTGTAAATATTTCCTCTCCCAATACACGCAGTTTTACCCGAAGAACCCTGCTTTAGTTGCAGGTGGAACACAAGCAGCTTCTCTCCCACAGTGTACCCAATGGGCCTTTGCCCGAAAGAACTTCTATACTCAAGGGGTCCCACCTGGAGTGAAATGCTTTAAGCAAGCCTTGCTCTAGTGAGTCCTCTAACCATTCCCTCTCCCAAAACACGGCAGTTTTACCCAAAGAACTCTGCTTTAGTTGCAGGTGGAACACAAGCAGCATTACTCCCAGTGTGTACTCTTTGGGCGCTTCCACTAATGAATTTTTTATGCAGGGTTTCCCACGAGGAGCGAAATGTCTCAACCATGGCAGGCTGTAGGGAATACTGTAAGCATATCCTCTCCCAAACCACGCAGTTTTAATGGAAGAACTCCGCTTTAGTTGCATGGGGAACACAAGCAGCTTTTCTCCCACAGTGTACACAATGGGCACTTCCCCTAATGAACGAGTTCTATAAGAATTGTTTCCCCCTTGGAGCGAACGGCCTCAACCATGGCAGGCTGTATTGAGGACTGTAAGCAGTTCCTCTTGCAAAACACGGCAGTTTTACCCAAAGAACACTGCTTTAGTTGCAGGTGGAACAGAAGCATCATTTCTCCCACTGTGTACTCTTTGGGCTCTTCCATGAATGAACTTCTTTATGCAGGGATTCCCACGTGGAGCGAACTTCCTCAACCAAGGCAGGCTGTAGCGAATACTGTAAGCATTTCCTCTCCCAAAACACGCAGTTTTACACGAAGAACTCTGCTTTAGTTGCAGGTGGAACACAAGCAGCATTTCTCCCACTGTGTACTCTTTGGTCTCTTCACGAATGAACTTGTATATGCAGGGTTTCCACGTGGAGCGAACTGCCTCAACCAGGGCAGGCTGTAGCAAGGACTGTAAGCATTTCCTCTTCCAAAACACGGCAGTTTTACCCAGAGAACTCTGCTTTAGTTGCAGGTGGAACACAAGCAGCATTACTCCCACTGTGTACTCTTTGGGCTCTTCCACGAATGAACTTCTTTATGCAGGGATTCCCACGTGGAGCGAACTGCCTCAACCAAGGCAGGCTGTAGGGAATACTGTAAGCATTTCCTTTCCCAATACACGCAGTTTTACCCGAAGAACCCTGCTTTAGTTGCAGGTGGAACACAAGCAGCTTCTCTCCCACAGTGTACCCAATGGGCCTTTGCCCGAAAGAACTTCTATACGGAAGGGGTCCCACCTGGAGTGAAAAGCTTTAAGCAAGCCTTGCTCTAGTAAGTCCTCTAACCATTCCCTCTCCCAAAACACGGCAGTTTTACCCAGAGAACTCTGCTTTACTTGCAGGTGGAACACAAGCAGCATTGCTCCCAGTGTGTACTCTTTGGGCTCTTCCACTAATGAATTTCTTTATGCAGGGTTTCCCACGAGGAGCGAACTGCCTCAACCATGGCAGGCTGTAGCGAGGACTGTAAGCATATCCTCTCCCAAACCACGCAGTTTTAACGGAAGAACTCTGCTTTAGTTGCATGGGGAACACAAGTAGCTTTTCTCCCACAGTGTACACAATGGGCACTTCCCCTAATGAACTAGTTCTATAAGAATGGTTTCCCCCCGAGGAGCTAACGGCCTCATCCATGGCAGGCTGTAGTGAGCACTGTAAGTATTTCCTCTCCCAAAACACGGCAGTTTTACCCAAAGAACACTGCTTTAGTTGCAGGTGGAACACAGGCATCATTTCTCCCACTGTGTACTCTTTGGGCTCTTCCACGAATGAACTTGTTTATGCAGGGATTCCCACGTGGAGCGAACTGCCTCAACCAAGGCAGGCTGTAGCGAATACTGTAAGCATTTCCTCTCCCAAAACACGCAGTTTTACACGAAGAACTCTGCTTTAGTTGCAGGGGGAACACCATCAGCTTTCCTCCCACCGTGTACACAATGGGCACTTCCCCTAATGAACTTGTTCTATAAGAATAGTTTCCCGCATGGAGCGAACTGCCTCAGCCATGGCAGGCACTACTGTGGTCTCTAAGGATTTCCTCTCTGAAAACACGGCACTTTTACCCGAAGAACTCTGCTTTCGTTGCAAGTGGAACACAAGCTGCATTTGTCCCACACTTTATACAACGGGCCATTCCCCGAATGAATCCTCAATATGCAGGGTGTCCCACGTGCAGCGAACTGCCTCAATGAAGGCAGGCTCTCATAAGGACTGTAAGCATTTCTTCGCCCAAATCACGCAGTTTTACCCAGAGAACTCTGCTTTAGTTGCAGGTGGAACACAAGCAGCATTACTCCCACTGTGTACTCTTTGGGCTCTTCCACGAATGAACTTCTTTATGCAGGGATTCCCACGTGGAGCGAACTGCCTCAACCAAGGCAGGCTGTAGGGAATACTGTAAGCATTTCCTCTCCCAATACACGCAGTTTTACCCGAAGAACCCTGCTTTAGTTGCAGGTGGAACACAAGCAGCTTCTCTCCCACAGTGTACCCAATGGGCCTTTGCCCGAAAGAAATTCTATACTCAAGGGGTCCCACCTGGAGTGAAATGCTTTAAGCAAGCCTTGCTCTAGTGAGTCCTCTAACCATTCCCTCTCCCAAAACACGGCAGTGTTACCCAAAGAACACTGCTTTAGTTGCAGGTGGAACACAAGCATCATTTCTCCCACTGTGTACTCTTTGGGCTCTTCCACGAATGAACTTCTTTATGCAGGGATTCCCACGTGGAGCGAACTGCCTCAACCAAGGCAGGCTGTAGCGAATAATTTAAGCATTTCCTCTCCCAAAACACGCAGTTTTACACGAAGAACTCTGCTTTAGTTGCAAGGGGAACACCATCAGCTTTCCTCCCACAGTGTACACAATGGGCACTTCCTCTAATGAACTTGTTCTATAAGAATGGTTTCCCGCGTGGAGCGAACTGCCTCAACCATGGCAGGCTCTACTGTGGTCTCTAAGGATTTCCTCTCTGAAAACACGGCACTTTTACCCGAAGAACTCTGCTTTAGTTGCAGGTGGAACACAAGGTGCATTTGTCCCACACTTTATACAAAGGGCCCTTCCCGGTATGAGTCTTCAATATGCAGGGTGTCCCACGTGCAGTGAACTGCCTCAACGAAGGCAGGCTCTCGTAAGGACTGTAAGCATTTCCTCTCCCAATACACGCAGTTTTACCCGAAGAACTCTGCTTTAGTTGCAGGTGGAACACAAGCAGCATTTCTCCCACTGTGTACTCTTTGGTCTCTTCACGAATGAACTTGTATATGCAGGGTTTCCACGTGGAGCGAACTGCCTCAACCAGGGCAGGCTGTTGCAAGGACTGTAAGAATTTCCTCTTCCAAAACACGGCAGTTTTACCCAGAGATCTCTGCTTTAGTTGCAGGTGGAACACAAGCAGCATTACTCCCACTGTGTACTCTTTGGGCTCTTCCACGAATGAAGTTCTTTATGCAGGGATTCCCACGTGGAGCGAACTGCCTCAACCAAGGCAGGCTGTAGGGAATACTGTAAGCATTTCCTCTCCCAATACACGCAGTTTTACCCGAAGAACCCTGCTTTAGTTGCAGGTGGAACACAAGCAGCTTCTCTCCCACAGTGTACCCAATGGGCCTTTGCCCGAAAGAACTTCTATACTCAAGGGGTCCCACCTGGAGTGAAATGCTTTAAGCAAGCCTTGCTCTAGTGAGTCCTCTAACCATTCCCTCTCCCAAAACACGGCAGTTTTACCCAAAGAACTCTGCTTTAGTTGCAGGTGGAACACAAGCAGCATTACTCCCAGTGTGTACTCTTTGGGCGCTTCCACTAATGAATTTTTTATGCAGGGTTTCCCACGAGGAGCGAACTGTCTCAACCATGGCAGGCTGTAGGGAATACTGTAAGCATATCCTCTCCCAAACCACGCAGTTTTAATGGAAGAACTCCGCTTTAGTTGCATGGGGAACACAAGCAGCTTTTCTCCCACAGTGTACACAATGGGCACTTCCCCTAATGAACGAGTTCTATAAGAATTGTTTCCCCCTTGGAGCGAACGGCCTCAACCATGGCAGGCTGTATTGAGGACTGTAAGCAGTTCCTCTTGCAAAACACGGCAGTTTTACCCAAAGAACACTGCTTTAGTTGCAGGTGGAACAGAAGCATCATTTCTCCCACTGTGTACTCTTTGGGCTCTTCCATGAATGAACTTCTTTATGCAGGGATTCCCACGTGGAGCGAACTTCCTCAACCAAGGCAGGCTGTAGCGAATACTGTAAGCATTTCCTCTCCCAAAACACGCAGTTTTACACGAAGAACTCTGCTTTAGTTGCAGGTGGAACACAAGCAGCATTTCTCCCACTGTGTACTCTTTGGTCTCTTCACGAATGAACTTGTATATGCAGGGTTTCCACGTGGAGCGAACTGCCTCAACCAGGGCAGGCTGTAGCAAGGACTGTAAGCATTTCCTCTTCCAAAACACGGCAGTTTTACCCAGAGAACTCTGCTTTAGTTGCAGGTGGAACACAAGCAGCATTACTCCCACTGTGTACTCTTTGGGCTCTTCCACGAATGAACTTCTTTATGCAGGGATTCCCACGTGGAGCGAACTGCCTCAACCAAGGCAGGCTGTAGGGAATACTGTAAGCATTTCCTTTCCCAATACACGCAGTTTTACCCGAAGAACCCTGCTTTAGTTGCAGGTGGAACACAAGCAGCTTCTCTCCCACAGTGTACCCAATGGGCCTTTGCCCGAAAGAACTTCTATACGGAAGGGGTCCCACCTGGAGTGAAAAGCTTTAAGCAAGCCTTGCTCTAGTAAGTCCTCTAACCATTCCCTCTCCCAAAACACGGCAGTTTTACCCAGAGAACTCTGCTTTACTTGCAGGTGGAACACAAGCAGCATTGCTCCCAGTGTGTACTCTTTGGGCTCTTCCACTAATGAATTTCTTTATGCAGGGTTTCCCACGAGGAGCGAACTGCCTCAACCATGGCAGGCTGTAGCGAGGACTGTAAGCATATCCTCTCCCAAACCACGCAGTTTTAACGGAAGAACTCTGCTTTAGTTGCATGGGGAACACAAGTAGCTTTTCTCCCACAGTGTACACAATGGGCACTTCCCCTAATGAACTAGTTCTATAAGAATGGTTTCCCCCCGAGGAGCTAACGGCCTCATCCATGGCAGGCTGTAGTGAGCACTGTAAGTATTTCCTCTCCCAAAACACGGCAGTTTTACCCAAAGAACACTGCTTTAGTTGCAGGTGGAACACAGGCATCATTTCTCCCACTGTGTACTCTTTGGGCTCTTCCACGAATGAACTTGTTTATGCAGGGATTCCCACGTGGAGCGAACTGCCTCAACCAAGGCAGGCTGTAGCGAATACTGTAAGCATTTCCTCTCCCAAAACACGCAGTTTTACACGAAGAACTCTGCTTTAGTTGCAGGGGGAACACCATCAGCTTTCCTCCCACCGTGTACACAATGGGCACTTCCCCTAATGAACTTGTTCTATAAGAATAGTTTCCCGCATGGAGCGAACTGCCTCAGCCATGGCAGGCACTACTGTGGTCTCTAAGGATTTCCTCTCTGAAAACACGGCACTTTTACCCGAAGAACTCTGCTTTCGTTGCAAGTGGAACACAAGCTGCATTTGTCCCACACTTTATACAACGGGCCATTCCCCGAATGAATCCTCAATATGCAGGGTGTCCCACGTGCAGCGAACTGCCTCAATGAAGGCAGGCTCTCATAAGGACTGTAAGCATTTCTTCGCCCAAATCACGCAGTTTTACCCAGAGAACTCTGCTTTAGTTGCAGGTGGAACACAAGCAGCATTACTCCCACTGTGTACTCTTTGGGCTCTTCCACGAATGAACTTCTTTATGCAGGGATTCCCACGTGGAGCGAACTGCCTCAACCAAGGCAGGCTGTAGGGAATACTGTAAGCATTTCCTCTCCCAATACACGCAGTTTTACCCGAAGAACCCTGCTTTAGTTGCAGGTGGAACACAAGCAGCTTCTCTCCCACAGTGTACCCAATGGGCCTTTGCCCGAAAGAAATTCTATACTCAAGGGGTCCCACCTGGAGTGAAATGCTTTAAGCAAGCCTTGCTCTAGTGAGTCCTCTAACCATTCCCTCTCCCAAAACACGGCAGTGTTACCCAAAGAACACTGCTTTAGTTGCAGGTGGAACACAAGCATCATTTCTCCCACTGTGTACTCTTTGGGCTCTTCCACGAATGAACTTCTTTATGCAGGGATTCCCACGTGGAGCGAACTGCCTCAACCAAGGCAGGCTGTAGCGAATAATTTAAGCATTTCCTCTCCCAAAACACGCAGTTTTACACGAAGAACTCTGCTTTAGTTGCAAGGGGAACACCATCAGCTTTCCTCCCACAGTGTACACAATGGGCACTTCCTCTAATGAACTTGTTCTATAAGAATGGTTTCCCGCGTGGAGCGAACTGCCTCAACCATGGCAGGCTCTACTGTGGTCTCTAAGGATTTCCTCTCTGAAAACACGGCACTTTTACCCGAAGAACTCTGCTTTAGTTGCAGGTGGAACACAAGGTGCATTTGTCCCACACTTTATACAAAGGGCCCTTCCCGGTATGAGTCTTCAATATGCAGGGTGTCCCACGTGCAGTGAACTGCCTCAACGAAGGCAGGCTCTCGTAAGGACTGTAAGCATTTCCTCTCCCAATACACGCAGTTTTACCCGAAGAACTCTGCTTTAGTTGCAGGTGGAACACAAGCAGCATTTCTCCCACTGTGTACTCTTTGGTCTCTTCACGAATGAACTTGTATATGCAGGGTTTCCACGTGGAGCGAACTGCCTCAACCAGGGCAGGCTGTTGCAAGGACTGTAAGAATTTCCTCTTCCAAAACACGGCAGTTTTACCCAGAGATCTCTGCTTTAGTTGCAGGTGGAACACAAGCAGCATTACTCCCACTGTGTACTCTTTGGGCTCTTCCACGAATGAAGTTCTTTATGCAGGGATTCCCACGTGGAGCGAACTGCCTCAACCAAGGCAGGCTGTAGGGAATACTGTAAGCATTTCCTCTCCCAATACACGCAGTTTTACCCGAAGAACCCTGCTTTAGTTGCAGGTGGAACACAAGCAGCTTCTCTCCCACAGTGTACCCAATGGGCCTTTGCCCGAAAGAACTTCTATACTCAAGGGGTCCCACCTGGAGTGAAATGCTTTAAGCAAGCCTTGCTCTAGTGAGTCCTCTAACCATTCCCTCTCCCAAAACACGGCAGTTTTACCCAAAGAACTCTGCTTTAGTTGCAGGTGGAACACAAGCAGCATTACTCCCAGTGTGTACTCTTTGGGCGCTTCCACTAATGAATTTTTTATGCAGGGTTTCCCACGAGGAGCGAACTGTCTCAACCATGGCAGGCTGTAGGGAATACTGTAAGCATATCCTCTCCCAAACCACGCAGTTTTAATGGAAGAACTCCGCTTTAGTTGCATGGGGAACACAAGCAGCTTTTCTCCCACAGTGTACACAATGGGCACTTCCCCTAATGAACGAGTTCTATAAGAATTGTTTCCCCCTTGGAGCGAACGGCCTCAACCATGGCAGGCTGTATTGAGGACTGTAAGCAGTTCCTCTTGCAAAACACGGCAGTTTTACCCAAAGAACACTGCTTTAGTTGCAGGTGGAACAGAAGCATCATTTCTCCCACTGTGTACTCTTTGGGCTCTTCCATGAATGAACTTCTTTATGCAGGGATTCCCACGTGGAGCGAACTTCCTCAACCAAGGCAGGCTGTAGCGAATACTGTAAGCATTTCCTCTCCCAAAACACGCAGTTTTACACGAAGAACTCTGCTTTAGTTGCAGGGGGAACACCATCAGCTTTCCTCCCACCGTGTACACAATGGGCACTTCCCCTAATGAACTTGTTCTATAAGAATGGTTTCCCGCATGGAGCGAACTGCCTCAGCCATGGCAGGCACTACTGTGGTCTCTAAGGATTTCCTCTCTGAAAACACGGCACTTTTACCCGAAGAACTCTGCTTTCGTTGCAAGTGGAACACAAGCTGCATTTGTCCCACACTTTATACAACGGGCCATTCCCCGAATGAATCCTCAATATGCAGGGTGTCCCACGTGCAGCGAACTGCCTCAATGAAGGTAGGCTCTCATAAGGACTGTAAGCATTTCTTCGCCCAAATCACGCAGTTTTACCCAGAGAACTCTGCTTTAGTTGCAGGTGGAACACAAGCAGCATTACTCCCACTGTGTACTCTTTGGGCTCTTCCACGAATGAACTTCTTTATGCAGGGATTCCCACGTGGAGCGAACTGCCTCAACCAAGGCAGGCTGTAGGGAATACTGTAAGCATTTCCTTTCCCAATACACGCAGTTTTACCCGAAGAACCCTGCTTTAGTTGCAGGTGGAACACAAGCAGCTTCTCTCCCACAGTGTACCCAATGGGCCTTTGCCCGAAAGAACTTCTATACGGAAGGGGTCCCACCTGGAGTGAAAAGCTTTAAGCAAGCCTTGCTCTAGTAAGTCCTCTAACCATTCCCTCTCCCAAAACACGGCAGTTTTACCCAGAGAACTCTGCTTTACTTGCAGGTGGAACACAAGCAGCATTGCTCCCAGTGTGTACTCTTTGGGCTCTTCCACTAATGAATTTCTTTATGCAGGGTTTCCCACGAGGAGCGAACTGCCTCAACCATGGCAGGCTGTAGCGAGGACTGTAAGCATATCCTCTCCCAAACCACGCAGTTTTAACGGAAGAACTCTGCTTTAGTTGCATGGGGAACACAAGCAGCTTTTCTCCCACAGTGTACACAATGGGCACTTCCCCTAATGAACTAGTTCTATAAGAATGGTTTCCCCCGAGGAGCTAACGGCCTCATCCATGGCAGGCTGTAGTGAGCACTGTAAGTATTTCCTCTCCCAAAACACGGCAGTTTTACCCAAAGAACACTGCTTTAGTTGCAGGTGGAACACAGGCATCATTTCTCCCACTGTGTACTCTTTGGGCTCTTCCACGAATGAACTTGTTTATGCAGGGATTCCCACGTGGAGCGAACTGCCTCAACCAAGGCAGGCTGTAGCGAATACTGTAAGCATTTCCTCTCCCAAAACACGCAGTTTTACACGAAGAACTCTGCTTTAGTTGCAGGGGGAACACCATCAGCTTTCCTCCCACCGTGTACACAATGGGCACTTCCCCTAATGAACTTGTTCTATAAGAATGGTTTCCCGCATGGAGCGAACTGCCTCAGCCATGGCAGGCACTACTGTGGTCTCTAAGGATTTCCTCTCTGAAAACACGGCACTTTTACCCGAAGAACTCTGCTTTCGTTGCAAGTGGAACACAAGCTGCATTTGTCCCACACTTTATACAACGGGCCATTCCCCGAATGAATCCTCAATATGCAGGGTGTCCCACGTGCAGCGAACTGCCTCAATGAAGGTAGGCTCTCATAAGGACTGTAAGCATTTCTTCGCCCAAATCACGCAGTTTTACCCAGAGAAATCTGCTTTAGTTGCAGGTGGAACACAAGCAGCATTACTCCCACTGTGTACTCTTTGGGCTTTTCCACGAATGAACTTCTTTATGCAGGGATTCCCACGTGGACGAACTGCCTCAACCAAGGCAGGTGGTAGGGAATACTGTAAGCATTTCCTCTCTCAATACACGCAGTTTTACCCGAAGAACCCTGCTTTAGTTGCAGGTGGAACACAAGCAGCTTCTCTCCCACAGTGTACCCAATGGGCCTTTGCCCGAAAGAACTTCTATACTCAAGGGGTCCCACCTGGAGTGAAATGCTTTAAGCAAGCCTTGCTCTAGTGAGTCCTCTAACCATTCCCTCTCCCAAAACACGGCAGTTTTACCCAAAGAACTCTGCTTTAGTTGCAGGTGGAACACAAGCAGCATTGCTCCCAGTGTGTACTCCTTGGGCTCTTCCAATAATGAATTTCTTTATGCAGGGTTTCCCAAGAGGAGCGAACTGCTTCAACCATGGCAGGCTGTAGCGAGGACTGTAAGCATATCCTCTCCCAAACCACGCAGTTTTAACGGAAGAACTCTGCTTTAGTTGCATGGGGAACACAAGCAGTTTTTCTCCCACAGTGTACACAATGGGCACTTCCTCTAATGAACTTGTTCTATAAGAATGGTTTCCCCCGTGGAGCGAACGGCCTCAAACATGGCAGTCTGTAGTGAGGACTGTAAGTATTTCCTCTCCCAAAACACGGCAGTGTTACCCAAAGAACACTGCTTTAGTTGCAGGTGGAACACAAGCATCATTTCTCCCACTGTGTACTCTTTGGGCTCTTCCAAGAATGAACTTCTTTATGCAGGGATTCCCACGTGGAGCGAACTGCCTCAACCAAGGCAGGCTGTAGGGAATACTGTAAGCATTTCCTCTCCCAATACACGCAGTTTTACCCGAAGAACCCTGCTTTAGTTGCAGGTGGAACACAAGCAGCTTCTCTCCCACAGTGTACCCAATGGGCCTTTGCCCGAAAGAACTTCTATACTCAAGGGGTCCCACCTGGAGTGAAATGCTTTAAGCAAGCCTTGCTCTAGTGAGTCCCCTAACCATTCCCTCTACCAATACACGGCAGTTTTACCCAAAGAACTCTGCTTTAGTTGCAGGTGGAGCACAAGCAGCATTACTCCCAGTGTGTACTCTTTGGGCTCTTCCACTAATGAATTTTTTATGCAGGGTTTCCCACGAGGAGCGAACTGCCTCAAACTTGGCAGGCTGTAGCGAGGACTGTAACCATATCCTCTCCCAAACCACGCAGTTTTAACGGAAGAACTCCGCTTTAGTTGCATGGGGAACACAAGCAGCTTTTCTCCCACAGTGTACACAATGGGCACTTCCCCTAATGAACTAGTTCTATAAGAATGGTTTCCCCCGTGGAGCGAATGGCCTCAACCAAGGCAGGCTGTAGCGAATACTGTAAGCATTTCATCTCCCAAAACACGCAGTTTTACACGAAGAACTCTGCTTTAGTTGCAGGTGGAACACAAGCATCATTTCTCCCACTGTGTACTCTTTGGTTTCTTCCACGAATGAACTTCTATATGCAGGGTTTCCCACGTGGTGCGAACTGCCCTCAACCACGGTAGGCTGTAGCGAGGACTGTAAGCATTTCCTCTCCCTAAACACGCAATTTTAACGGAAGAACTCTGCTTTAGTTGCAGGTGGAACACAAGCATCTCTTCTCCCACAGTGTACACAATGGGCACGTCCCATAATGATCTTGTTCTATTAGAATGGTTTCCCCCATGGAGCGAACTGCCTCAACCGTGGCAGGCTCTACTGTGGTCTCTAAGGATTTCCTCTGTGAAAACACGGCACTTTTACGCAAAGAACTCTGCTTTAGTGGCAGGTGGAACACAAGCTGCATTTCACCCACACTGTAAACAAAGGGCCTTTCCTCAAATGAATCTTCTATATGCAAGGTGTCCTACCTGCAGCGAACTGCCACAACCAAGGCAGGCAGTAGTAAGGACTGTACGCATTTACTCTCCCAAAACACACAGTTTTACCCGAAGAACTCTGCTTTAGTTGCAGGTGGAACACAGGCACATTTCTCCCACTGTGTACTCTTTGGTCTCTTCCACGAATGAACATCTATATGCAGGGTTTCCCACGTGGAGTGAACTGCCTCAACCACGGCAGGCTGTAGCGGGTACTGTAAGCATTTCCTCTTCCAAAACACGGCAGTTTTACCCAAAGAACTCTGCTTTAGTTGCAGGTGGAAAACAAGCAACATTTCTACCACTGTGTACTCTGTGGGCTCTTCCACGAATGAACTTCTATATGCAGGGTTTCCCATGTGGAGCGAACTGCCTCAACCACGGCAGGCTGTTGTGAGTACTGTAAGCATTTCCTCTTCAAAACAGGGCAGATTACCCAAAGAACTTTGCTTTTGTTGCAGGTGGAACACAAGCAGCATTTCTCCAACTGTGTACTCTCTGGGCTCTTCCACGAATGAACTCCTCTTTGCAGGGTTTCCCACGTGGAGCGAACTGCCTCAAACAAGGCAGGCTGTAGCGAGGACTGTAAGCATTTCCTCTCCCTAAACACGCAGTTTTAATGGAAGAACTCTGCTCTGGTTGCAGGTGGAACACAAGCACCTTTTCTCCCACAGTGTACACAATGGGCACTTCCCCTAATGAACTTGTTCTATAAGAATGGTTTCCCGCATGGAGCGAATTGCGTCAACCATGGCAGGCTCTACTGTGGTCTCTAAGGATTCCTCTCTGAAAACACGGCACTTTTACCTGAAGAACTCTGCTTTAGTTGCAGTGGAACACAAGCTGCATTTCACCCACACTGTACACCAAGGGCCCTTCCTCAAATGAATCTTCTATATGCATGGTGTCCCGCCTGCAGTGAACTGCCACAACCAAGGCAGGCACTAGTAAGGACTGTAAGCAATTCCTCTCCCAAAACACGCAGTTTTACCCGAAGAACTCTGCTTTAGTTGCAGGTGGAACACAAGCATGTATTCTCCCACGGTGTACACAATGGGCACGTCCCCTAATGAACTTGTTCTATAAGAATGGTTTCCCACGTGGAGCGAAATGCCTCAACCACTGCAGGCTCTACTCTGGTCTCTAAGGATTTCCTCTGTGACAACACGGCACTTTTACGCGAAGAACTCTGCTTTAGTGGCAGGTGGAACACAAGCTGCATTTCACCCACACTGTACACAAAGGGCCCTTCCCCATATGAATCTTCTATATGCAGGGTGTCCCTCGTGCACCGAACTGCCTCAACCAAGGCAGGCTCTAGTAAGTACTGTAAGCATTTCTTCGCCCCAAACTCGCAGTTTTACCCGAAGAACTCTGCTTTAGTTGCAGGTGGAACATAAGCAGCATTTCTCCCACTGTGTACTCTTTGGTCTCTTCCACGAATGAACTTCTATATGCAGGTTTTCCTTCGTGGTGCGAACTGCCCTCAACCACGGCAGGCTGTAGCGAGGACTGTAAGCATTTCCTCTTCCAAAACACGGCAGTTTTACCCAAAGAACTCTGCTGTAGTAGCAGGTGGAACACAAGCAGCATTTCTCCCATTGTGTACTCTCTGAGCTCCTCCACGAATGAACTCCTTTATGCAGGGTTTCCCACGTGGAGGGAACTGCCTCAAACAAGGCAGGCTGTAGCGAGGACTGTAAGCATTTCCTCTCCCTAAACACGCAGTTTTAACGGAAAAACTCTGCTTTAGTTTCAGGTGGAACACAAGCATCTTTTCTCCCACAGTGAACTCAATGGGCACTTCCCCTAATGAACTTGTTCTATAAGAATGTTTTCCCGCGTGGAGCGAACTGCCTCAACCATGGCAGGCTCTACTGTGGTCTCTAAGGATTTCCTCTCTGAAAACACGGCACTTTTACCCGAAGAACTCTGCTTTATTTGCAGGTGGAACACAAGCTGCATTTCACCCACACTGTACAAAAAGGGCTCTTCCCCAAATGAATCTTCTATATGCAGGGTGTCCCCCCTGCAGCGAACTGCCACAACCAAGGCAGGCACTAGTAAGGACTGTAAGCATTTCCTCTCCCAAAACACGCAGTTTTACCCGAAGAATTCTGCTTTAGTTGCAGGTGGAACACAAGCAGCATTTCTCCCACTGTGCACTCTGTGGGCTCTTCCACGAATGAACTTCTATATGCAGGGTTTCCCTTGTGGAGCGAACTGCCTCAACCACGGCAGGCTGTAGTGAGGACTGTAAGCATTTCCTCTTCCAAACACGGCAGATTACCCAAAGAACTTTGCTTTTGTTGCAGGTGGAACACAAGCAGCATTTCTCCAACTGTGTACTCTCTGGGCTCTTCCACGAATGAACTCCTCTATGCAGGGTTTCCCACGTGGAGCGAACTGCCTCAAACAAGGCAGGATGTAGCGAGGACTGTAAGCATTTCCTCTCCCTAAACACGCAGTTTTAATGGAAGAACTCTGCTTTAGTTGCAGGTGGAACACAAACAGCTTTTCACCAAACAGTGTACACAATGGGCACTTCCCCTAATGAACTTCTTCTATAAGTATGTTTTCCCGCGTGGAGCGAAGTGCCTCAACCATGGCAGGCTCTACTGTGGTCTCTAAGGATTTCCTCTCTGAAAACACGGCACTTTTACGGGAAGAACTCTGTTTTAGTTGCAGGTGGAACACAAGCTGCATTTCACCCACACTGTACACAAAGGGCCCTTCCCCATATGAATCTTCTATATGCAGGGTGTCCCTCGTGCACCGAACTGCCTCAACCAAGGCAGGCTCTAGTAAGTACTGTAAGCATTTCTTCGCCCCAAACTCGCAGTTTTACCCGAAGAACTCTGCTTTAGTTGCAGGTGGAACATAAGCAGCATTTCTCCCACTGTGTACTCTTTGGTCTCTTCCACGAATGAACTTCTATATGCAGGTTTTCCTTCGTGGTGCGAACTGCCCTCAACCACGGCAGGCTGTAGCGAGGACTGTAAGCATTTCCTCTTCCAAAACACGGCAGTTTTACCCAAAGAACTCTGCTGTAGTAGCAGGTGGAACACAAGCAGCATTTCTCCCATTGTGTACTCTCTGAGCTCCTCCACGAATGAACTCCTTTATGCAGGGTTTCCCACGTGGAGGGAACTGCCTCAAACAAGGCAGGCTGTAGCGAGGACTGTAAGCATTTCCTCTCCCTAAACACGCAGTTTTAACGGAAAAACTCTGCTTTAGTTTCAGGTGGAACACAAGCATCTTTTCTCCCACAGTGAACTCAATGGGCACTTCCCCTAATGAACTTGTTCTATAAGAGTGTTTTCCCGCGTGGAGCGAACTGCCTCAACCATGGCAGGCTCTACTGTGGTCTCTAAGGATTTCCTCTCTGAAAACCCGGCACTTTTACCCGAAGAATTCTGCTTTATTTGCAGGTGGAACACAAGCTGCATTTCACCCACACTGTACAAAAAGGGCTCTTCCCCAAATGAATCTTCTATATGCAGGGTGTCCCCCCTGCAGCGAACTGCCACAACCAAGGCAGGCACTAGTAAGAACTGTAAGCATTTCCTCTCCCAAAACACGCAGTTTTACCCGAAGAACTCTGCTTTAGTTGCAGGTGGAACACAAGCAGCATTTCTCCCACTGTGCACTCTGTGGGCTCTTCCACGAATGAACTTCTATATGCAGGGTTTCCCTTGTGGAGCGAACTGCCTCAACCACGGCAGGCTGTAGTGAGGACTGTAAGCATTTCCTCTTCCAAACACGGCAGATTACCCAAAGAACTTTGCTTTTGTTGCAGGTGGAACACAAGCAGCATTTCTCCCACTGTGTACTCTCTGGGCTCTTCCACGAATGAACTCCTCTATGCAGGGTTTCCCACGTGGAGCGAACTGCCTCAAACAAGGCAGGATGTAGCGAGGACTGTAAGCATTTCCTCTCCCTAAACACGCAGTTTTAATGGAAGAACTCTGCTTTAGTTGAAGGTGGAACACAAGCAGCTTTTCACCCACAGTGTACACAATGGGCACTTCCCCTAATGAACTTCTTCTATAAGTATGTTTTCCCGCGTGGAGCGAAGTGCCTCAACCATGGCAGGCTCTACTGTGGTCTCTAAGGATTTCCTCTCTGAAAACACGGCACTTTTACGGGAAGAACTCTGTTTTAGTTGCAGGTGGAACACAAGCTGCATTTCACCCACACTGTACACAAAGGGCCCTTCCCCAAATGAATCTTCTATATGCAGGGTGTCCCTCGTGCAGCAAACTGCCTCAACCAAGGCAGGCTCTAGTAAGTACAGTAAGCATTTCTTCGCTCAAAACACGCAGTTTTACCCGAAGAACTCTGCTTTAGTTGCAGGTGGAACACAAGCAGCATTTCTCCCACTGTGTACTCTTTGGTCTCTTCCAGGAATGAACTTCTATATGCAGGGTTTCCCACGTGTTGCAAATTGCCCTCAACCATGGCAGGCTGTAGCGAGGACTGTAGGCATTTCCTCTTCCAAACCACGGCAGTTTTACCCAAAGAACTCTGCTGTAGTAGCAGGTGGAACACAAGCAGCATTTCTCCCACTGTGTACTCTCTGAGCTCCTCCACGAATGAACTCCTATATGCAGGGTTTCCCACGTGGAGCGAACCGCCTCAAACAAGGCAGGCTGTAGCGAGGACTGTAAGCATTTCCTCTCCCTAAACACACAGTTTTAACGGAAGAACTCTGCTTTAGTTGCAGGTGGAACACAAGCATGTATTCTACCACAGTGTACACAATGGGCACGTCCCCTAATGAACTTGTTCTATAAGAACGGTTTCCCGCTTGGAACGAACTGTGTCAACCATGGCAGGCTCTACTGCGGTCTCTAAGGATTTCCTCTGTGAAAACACGGCACTGTTACGCGAAGAACTCTGCTTTAGTGGCAGGTGGAACACAAGATGCATTTCACCCACACTGTAAACCAAGGGCACCTACCCAAATGAATCTTCTATATGCAAGGTGTCCTGCCTGCAGCGAACTGCCACAACCAAGGCATGCACTAGTAAGGACTGTAAGCATTTACTCTCCCAAAACAAGCAGTTTTACCCGAAGAACTCTGCTTTAGTTGCAGGTGGAACACAAGCAGCATTTCTCCAACTGTGTACTCTTTGGTCTCTTCCACGAATGAACTTCTATATGCAAGTTTTTCCACGTGCTGCGAACTGCCCTCAACCACGGCAGTCTGTAGCGAGGACTGTAAGCATTTTCTCTTCCAAGTCACGGCAGTTTTACCCAAAGAACTCTGCTGTAGTAGCAGGTGGAACACAAGCAGCATTTCTCCCACTGTGTACTCTCTGAGCTCCTCCACGAATGAACTCCTATACGCAGGGTTTCCCACGTGCAGCGAACTGCCTCAAACAAGGCAGGCTGTAGCGAGGACTGTAAGCATTTCCTCTCCCTAAACACGCAGTTTTAATGGAAGAACTCTACTTTAGTTGCAGGTGGAACAGAAGCAGCATTTCTCCCACAGTGTACACAATGGACACTTCCCCTAATGAAGTTGTTCTATAAGAACGGTTTCCCGCATGGAGCGAATTGCCTCAACCATGGCAGGCTCTACTGTGGTCTCTAAGGATTTCCTCTCTGAAAACACGGCACTTTTACGAGAAGAACTCTGCTTTAGTGGGAGGTGGAACACAAGCTGCATTTCACCCACTGTGAACTCATGGGTCTCTTCCACGAATGATCTTCTATATGCAGGATTTCCCACGTGGTGCGAACTGCCCTCAACCACGGCAGGCTGTAGCGAGGACTGTAAACATTTCCTCTCCCTAAACACGCAGTTTTAACAGAAGAACTCTGCTGTAGTAGCAGGTGGAACACAAGCAGCATTTCTCCCATTGTGTACTCTCTGAGCTCCTCCACGAATGAACTCCTATATGCAGGGTTTCCCACGTGGAGCGAACTGCCTCAAACAAGGCAGGCTGTAGCGAGGACTGTAAGCATTTCCTCTCCCTAAACACGCAGTTTTAACGGAAAAACTCTGCTTTAGTTTCTGGTGGAACACAAGCATCTTTTCTCCCACAGTGAACACAATGGGCACTTCCTCTAATGAAATTGTTCTATAAGAATGGTTTCCCGCGTGGAGCGAACTGCCTCAACCATGGCAGGCTCTACTGTGGTCTCTAAGGATTTCCTCTCTGAAAACACGGCACTTTTACCCGAAGAACTCTCCTTTAGTTGCAGGTGGAACACAAGCTGCATTTCACCCACACTGTACAAAAAGGGCCCTTCCCCAAATGAATCTTCTATATGCAGGGTGTGCCTCGTGTAGAAAACTGCCTCAACCAAGGCAGGCTCTAGTAAGTACTGTAAGCATTTCTTCGCCCAAAACACGCAGTTTTACCCAAAGAACTCTGCTTTAGTTGCAGTTGGACCACAAGCAGCATTTCTCCCACTGTGTACTGTTTGGTCTCTTCCATGAATGAACTTCTATATGCAGGTTTTCCCACGTGGAGCGAACTGCCCTCAACCACGGCAGGCTGTAGCGAGGACTGTAAACATTTCCTCTTCAAAACCACGGCAGTTTTACCCAAAGAACTCTGCTGTAGTAGCAGGTGGAACACAAGCATCATTTCTCCCACTGTGTACTCTCTGAGCTCCTCCACGAATGAACTATTATATGCAGGGTTTCCCACGTGGAGCGAACTGCCTCAAACAAGGCAGGCTGTAGCGAAGACTGTAAGCATTTCCTCTCCCGAAACACGCAGTTTTAACGGAAGAACTCTGCTTTAGTTGCAGGAGGAACACAAGCATGTATTCTACCACAGTGTACACAATGGGCACTTCCCCTAATGAACTTGTTCTATAAGAATGGTTTCCCGCTTGGAGCGAACTGCCTCAACCATGGCAGGCTCTACTGTGGTCTCTAAGGATTTCCTCTGTGAAAACACGGCACTTTTATGCAAAGAACTCTGCTTTAGTGGCAGGTGGAACACAAGATGCATTTCACCCACACTGTAAACAAAGGGCCTTTGCTCAAATGAATCTTCTATATGCAAGGTGTACTGCCTGCAGCGAACTGCCACAACCAAGGAAGGCAGTAGTAAGGACTGTACGCATTTACTCTCCCAAAACACGCAGTTTTACCCAAAGAACTCTGCTTTAGTTGCAGGTGGAACACAGGCACATTTCTCCCACTGTGTACTCTTTGGTCTCTTCCACGAATGAACATCTATATGCAGGGTTTCCCACGTGGAGTGAACTGCCTCAACCACGGCAGGCTGTAGCGGGTACTGTAAGCATTTCCTCTTCCAAAACACGGCAGTTTTACCCAAAGAACTCTGCTTTAGTTGCAGGTGGAAAACAAGCAGCATTTCTCCCACTGTGTACTCTGTGGGCTCTTCCACGAATGAACTTCTATATGCAGGGTTTCCCATGTGGAGCGAACTGCCTCAACCACGGCAGGCTGTTGTGAGTACTGTAAACATTTCCTCTTCAAAACAGGGCAGATTACCCAAAGAACTTTGCTTTTGTTGCAGGTGGAACACAAGCAGCATTTCTCCAACTGTGTACTCTCTGGGCTCTTCCACGAATGAACTCCTCTTTGCAGGGTTTCCCACGTGGAGCAAACTGCCTCAAACAAGGCAGGCTGTAGCGAGGACTGTAAGCATTTCCTCTCCCTAAACACGCAGTTTTAATGGAAGAACTCTGCTCTGGTTGCAGGTGGAACACAAGCACCTTTTCTCCCACAGTGTACACAATGGGCACTTCCCCTAATGAACTTGTTCTATAAGAATGGTTTCCCGCATGGAGCGAATTGCGTCAACCATGGCAGGCTCTACTGTGGTCTCTAAGGATTCCTTTCTGAAAACACGGCACTTTTAACTGAAGAACTCTGCTTTAGTTGCAGTGGAACACAAGCTGCATTTCACCCACACTGTACACCAAGGGCCCTTCCTCAAATGAATCTTCTATATGCATGGTGTCCCGCCTAGGGAACTGCCACAACCAAGGCAGGCACTAATAAGGACTGTAAGCAATTCCTCTCCCAAAACACGCAGTTTTACCCGAAGAACTCTGCTTTAGTTGCAGGTGGAACACAAGCATCTATTCTCCCACGGTGTACACAATGGGCACGTCCCCTAATGAACTTGTTCTATAAGAATGGTTTCCCGCGTGGAGCGAAATGCCTCAACCATTGCAGGCTCTACTCTGGTCTCTAAGGATTTCCTCTGTGACAACACGGCACTTTTACGCGAAGAACTCTGCTTTAGTGGCAGGTGGAACACAAGCTGCATTTCACCCACACTGTACACAAAGGGCCCTTCCCCAAATGAATCTTCTATATGCAGGGTGTCCCTCGTGCACCGAACTGCCTCAACCAAGGCAGGCTCTAGTAAGTACTGTAAGCATTTCTTCGCCCCAAACTCGCAGTATTACCCGAAGAACTCTGCTTTAGTTGCAGGTGGAACATAAGCAGCATTTCTCCCACTGTGTACTCTTTGGTCTCTTCCACGAATGAACTTCTATATGCAGGTTTTCCTTCGTGGTGCGAACTGCCCTCAACCACGGCAGGCTGTAGCGAGGACTGTAAGCATTTCCTCTTCCAAAACACGGCAGTTTTACCCAAAGAACTCTGCTGTAGTAGCAGGTGGAACACAAGCAGCATTTCTCCCATTGTGTACTCTCTGAGCTCCTCCACGAATGAACTCCTTTATGCAGGGTTTCCCACGTGGAGGGAACTGCCTCAAACAAGGCAGGCTGTAGCGAGGACTGTAAGCATTTCCTCTCCCTAAACACGCAGTTTTAACGGAAAAACTCTGCTTTAGTTTCAGGTGGAACACAAGCATCTTTTCTCCCACAGTGAACTCAATGGGCACTTCCCCTAATGAACTTGTTCTATAAGAATGTTTTCCCGCGTGGAGCGAACTGCCTCAACCATGGCAGGCTCTACTGTGGTCTCTAAGGATTTCCTCTCTGAAAACCCGGCACTTTTACCCGAAGAACTCTGCTTTATTTGCAGGTGGAACACAAGCTGCATTTCACCCACACTGTACAAAAAGGGCTCTTCCCCAAATGAATCTTCTATATGCAGGGTGTCCCCCCTGCAGCGAACTGCCACAACCAAGGCAGGCACTAGTAAGGACTGTAAGCATTTCCTCTCCCAAAACACGCAGTTTTACCCGAAGAACTCTGCTTTAGTTGCAGGTGGAACACAAGCAGCATTTCTCCCACTGTGTACTCTGTGGGCTCTTCCACGAATGAACTTCTATATGCAGGGTTTCCCTTGTGGAGCGAACTGCCTCAACCACGGCAGGCTGTAGTGAGGACTGTAAGCATTTCCTCTTCCAAACACGGCAGATTACCCAAAGAACTTTGCTTTTGTTGCAGGTGGAACACAAGCAGCATTTCTCCCACTGTGTACTCTCTGGGCTCTTCCACGAATGAACTCCTCTATGCAGGGTTTCCCACGTGGAGCGAACTGCCTCAAACAAGGCAGGATGTAGCGAGGACTGTAAGCATTTCCTCTCCCTAAACACGCAGTTTTAATGGAAGAACTCTGCTTTAGTTGCAGGTGGAACACAAGCAGCTTTTCACCCACAGTGTACACAATGGGCACTTCCCCTAATGAACTTCTTCTATAAGTATGTTTTCCCGCGTGGAGCGAAGTGCCTCAACCATGGCAGGCTCTACTGTGGTCTCTAAGGATTTCCTCTCTGAAAACACGGCACTTTTACGGGAAGAACTCTGTTTTAGTTGCAGGTGGAACACAAGCTGCATTTCACCCACACTGTACACAAAGGGCCCTTCCCCAAATGAATCTTCTATATGCAGGGTGTCCCTCGTGCAGCAAACTGCCTCAACCAAGGCAGGCTCTAGTAAGTACAGTAAGCATTTCTTCGCTCAAAACACGCAGTTTTACCCGAAGAACTCTGCTTTAGTTGCAGGTGGAACACAAGCAGCATTTCTCCCACTGTGTACTCTTTGGTCTCTTCCAGGAATGAACTTCTATATGCAGGGTTTCCCACGTGTTGCAAATTGCCCTCAACCATGGCAGGCTGTAGCGAGGACTGTAAGCATTTCCTCTTCCAAACCACGGCAGTTTTACCCAAAGAACTCTGCTGTAGTAGCAGGTGGAACACAAGCAGCATTTCTCCCACTGTGTACTCTCTGAGCTCCTCCACGAATGAACTCATATATGCAGGGTTTCCCACGTGGAGCGAACCGCCTCAAACAAGGCAGGCTGTAGCGAGGACTGTAAGCATTTCCTCTCCCTAAACACACAGTTTTAACGGAAGAACTCTGCTTTAGTTGCAGGTGGAACACAAGCATGTATTCTACCACAGTGTACACAATGGGCACGTCCCCAATGAACTTGTTCTATAAGAATGGTTTCCCGCTTGGAACGAACAGCGTCAACCATGGCAGGCTCTACTGCGGTCTCTAAGGATTTCCTCTGTGAAAACACGGCACTGTTACGCGAAGAACTCTGCTTTAGTGGCAGGTGGAACACAAGATGCATTTCACCCACACTGTAAACCAAGGGCACCTCCCCAAATGAATCTTCTATATGCAAGGTGTCCTGCCTGCAGCGAACTGCCACAACCAAGGCACGCACTAGTAAGGACTGTAAGCATTTACTCTCCCAAAACAAGCAGTTTTACCCGAAGAACTCTGCTTTAGTTGCAGGTGGAACACAAGCAGCATTTCTCCAACTGTGTACTCTTTGGTCTCTTCCACGAATGAACTTCTATATGCAAGTTTTCCCACGTGCTGCGAACTGCCCTCAACCACGGCAGGCTGTAGCGAGGACTGTAAGCATTTTCTCTTCCAAATCACGGCAGTTTTACCCAAAGAACTCTGCTGTAGTAGCAGGTGGAACACAAGCAGCATTTCTCCCACTGTGTACTCTCTGAGCTCCTCCACGAATGAACTCCTATATGCAGGGTTTCCCACGTGGAGCGAACTGCCTCAAACAAGGCAGGCTGTAGCGAGGACTGTAAGCATTTCCTCTCCCTAAACACGCAGTTTTAATGGAAGAACTCTGCTTTAGTTGCAGGTGGAACACAAGCAGCATTTCTCCCACAGTGTACACAATGGACACTTCCCCTAATGAAGTTGTTCTATAAGAATGGTTTCCCGCATGGAGCGAATTGCCTCAACCATGGCAGGCTCTACTGTGGTCTCTAAGGATTTCCTCTCTGAAAACACGGCACTTTTACGAGAAGAACTCTGCTTTAGTGGGAGGTGGAACACAAGCTGTATTTCACCCACTGTGAACTCATGGGTCTCTTCCACGAATGATCTTCTATATGCAGGATTTCCCACGAGGTGCGAACTGCCCTCAACCACGGAGGCTGTAGCGAGGACTGTAAGCATTTCCTGTTCCAAACCATGGCAGTTTTACCCAAAGAACTCTGCTGTAGTAGCAGGTGGAACACAACCAACATTTCTCCCACTGTGTACTCTCTGAGCTCCTCCACGAATGAACTACTATATGCAGGGTTTCCCACGTGGAGCGAACTGCCTCAAACAAGGAAGGCTGTAGCGAGGACTGTAAGCATTTCCTCTCCCTAAACACGCAGTTTTAACAGAAGAACTCTGCTTTAGTTGCAGTTGGAACACAAGCATCTCTTCTCCCACAGTGTACACAATGGGCACGTCCCATAATGAACTTCTTCTATTAGAATGGTTTCCCACATGGAGCAAACTGCCTCAACCATGGCAGGCTCTACTGTGGTCTCTAAGGATTTCATCTGTGAAAACACTGCACTTTTACGCGAAGAACTCTGCTTTAGTGGCAGGTGGAACACAAGCTGCATTTCACCCACACTGTAAACAAATGGCTTTTCCCCAAATGAATCTTCTATATGCACGGTGTCCTGCCTGCAGCGAACTGCCACAACCAAGGCAGGCACTAGTAAGCACTGTAAGCATTTCTTCTCCCAAAGCACGCAGTTTTACCCGAAGAACTCTGCTTTAGTTGCAGGTAGAACACAAGTAGCATTTCTCCCACTGTGTACTCTTTGGTCTCTTCCATGAATGAACTTCTATATGCAGGGTTTCCCACGTATTGCGAACTGCTTCAACCACAGCAGGCTGTAGAGAGGAATGTAAGCATTTCCTCTTCCAAAACACGGCAGTTTTACCCAAAGAACTCTGCTGTAGTAGCAGGTGGAACACAAGCAGCATTTCTCCCATTGTGTACTCTCTGAGCTCCTCCACGAATGAACTCCTATATGCAGGGTTTCCCACGTGGAGCGAACTGACTCAAACAAGGCAGGCTGTAGCGAGGACTGTAAGCATTTCCTCTCCCTAAACACGCAGTTTTAACGGAAAAAGTCTGCTTTAGTTTCTGGTGGAACACAAGCATCTTTTCTCCCACAGTGAACACAATGGGCACTTCCTCTAATGAAATTGTTCTATAAGAATGGTTTCCCGCGTGGAGCGAACTGCCTCAACCATGGCAGGCTCTACTGTGGTCTCTAAGGATTTCCTCTCTGAAAACACGGCACTTTTACCCGAAGAACTCTCCTTTAGTTGCAGGTGGAACACAAGCTGCATTTCACCCACACTGTACAAAAAGGGCCCTTCCCCAAATGAATCTTCTATATGCAGGGTGTGCCTCGTGTAGAAAACTGCCTCAACCAAGGCAGGCTCTAGTAAGTACTGTAAGCATTTCTTCGCCCAAAACACGCAGTTTTACCCAAAGAACTCTGCTTTAGTTGCAGTTGGACCACAAGCAGCATTTCTCCCACTGTGTACTGTTTGGTCTCTTCCATGAATGAACTTCTATATGCAGGTTTTCCCACGTGGTGCGAACTGCCCTCAACCACGGCAGGCTGTAGCGAGGACTGTAAACATTTCCTCTTCTAAACCACGGCAGTTTTACCCAAAGAACTCTGCTGTAGTAGCAGGTGGAACACAAGCATCATTTCTCCCACTGTGTACTCTCTGAGCTCCTCCACGAATGAACTATTATATGCAGGGTTTCCCACGTGGAGCGAACTGCCTCAAACAAGGAAGGCTGTAGCGAGGTCTGTAAGCATTTCCTCTCCCTAAACACGCAGTTTTAACGGAAAAAGTCTGCTTTAGTTTCTGGTGGAACACAAGCATCTTTTCTCCCACAGTGAACACAATGGGCACTTCCTCTAATGAAATTGTTCTATAAGAATGGTTTCCCGCGTGGAGCGAACTGCCTCAACCATGGCAGGCTCTACTGTGGTCTCTAAGGATTTCCTCTCTGAAAACACGGCACTTTTACCCGAAGAACTCTCCTTTAGTTGCAGGTGGAACACAAGCTGCATTTCACCCACACTGTACAAAAAGGGCCCTTCCCCAAATGAATCTTCTATATGCAGGGTGTGCCTCGTGTAGAAAACTGCCTCAACCAAGGCAGGCTCTAGTAAGTACTGTAAGCATTTCTTCGCCCAAAACACGCAGTTTTACCCAAAGAACTCTGCTTTAGTTGCAGTTGGACCACAAGCAGCATTTCTCCCACTGTGTACTGTTTGGTCTCTTCCATGAATGAACTTCTATATGCAGGTTTTCCCACGTGGTGCGAACTGCCCTCAACCACGGCAGGCTGTAGCGAGGACTGTAAACATTTCCTCTTCTAAACCACGGCAGTTTTACCCAAAGAACTCTGCTGTAGTAGCAGGTGGAACACAAGCATCATTTCTCCCACTGTGTACTCTCTGAGCTCCTCCACGAATGAACTATTATATGCAGGGTTTCCCACGTGGAGCGAACTGCCTCAAACAAGGAAGGCTGTAGCGAGGTCTGTAAGCATTTCCTCTCCCTAAACACGCAGTTTTAACGGAAGAACTCTGCTTTAGTTGCAGGAGGAACACAAGCATGTATTCTACCACAGTGTACACAATGGGCACTTCCCCTAATGAACTTGTTCTATAAGAATGGTTTCCCGCTTGGAGCGAACTGCCTCAACCATGGCAGGCTCTACTGTGGTCTCTAAGGATTTCCTCTGAGAAAACACGGCACTTTTACGCAAAGAACTCTGCTTTAGTGGCAGGTGGAACACAAGCTGCATTTCACCCACACTGTAAACAAAGGGCCTTTCCTCAAATGAATCTTCTATATGCAAGGTGTCCTGCCTGCAGCGAACTGCCACAACCAAGGCAGGCAGTAGTAAGGACTGTACGCATTTACTCTCCCAAAACACGCAGTTTTACCCGAAGAACTCTGCTTTAGTTGCAGGTGGAACACAGGCACATTTCTCCCACTGTGTACTCTTTGGTCTCTTCCACGAATGAACATCTATATGCAGGGTTTCCCACGTGGAGTGAACTGCCTCAACCACGGCAGGCTGTAGCGGGTACTGTAAGCATTTCCTCTTCCAAAACACGGCAGTTTTACCCAAAGAACTCTGCTTTAGTTGCAGGTGGAAAACAAGCAGCATTTCTCCCACTGTGTACTCTGTGGGCTCTTCCACGAATGAACTTCTATATGCAGGGTTTCCCATGTGGAGCGAACTGCCTCAACCACGGCAGGCTGTTGTGAGTACTGTAAGCATTTCCTCTTCAAAACAGGGCAGATTACCCAAAGAACTTTGCTTTTGTTGCAGGTGGAACACAAGCAGCATTTCTCCCACTGTGTACTCTCTGGGCTCTTCCACGAATGAACTCCTCTTTGCAGGGTTTCCCACGTGGAGCGAACTGCCTCAAACAAGGCAGGCTGTAGCGAGGACTGTAAGCATTTCCTCTCCCTAAACACGCAGTTTTAATGGAAGAACTCTGCTCTGGTTGCAGGTGGAACACAAGCACCTTTTCTCCCACAGTGTACACAATGGGCACTTCCCCTAATGAACTTTTTCTATAAGAATGGTTTCCCGCATGGAGCGAATTGCGTCAACCATGGCAGGCTCTACTGTGGTCTCTAAGGATTCCTCTCTGAAAACACGGCACTTTTACCTGAAGAACTCTGCTTTAGTTGCAGTGGAACACAAGCTGCATTTCACCCACACTGTACACCAAGGGCCCTTCCTCAAATGAATCTTCTATATGCATGGTGTCCCGCCTGCAGCGAACTGCCACAACCAAGGCAGGCACTAATAAGGACTGTAAGCAATTCCTCTCCCAAAACACGCAGTTTTACCCGAAGAACTCTGCTTTAGTTGCAGGTGGAACACAAGCATCTATTCTCCCACGGTGTACACAATGGGCACGTCCCCTAATAAATTGTTCTATAAGAATGGTTTCCCGCGTGGAGCGAAATGCCTCAACCATTGCAGGCTCTACTCTGGTCTCTAAGGATTTCCTCTGTGACAACACGGCACTTTTACGCGAAGAACTCTGCTTTAGTGGCAGGTGGAACACAAGCTGCATTTCACCCACACTGTACACAAAGGGCCCTTCCCCAAATGAATCTTCTATATGCAGGGTGTCCCTCGTGCACCGAACTGCCTCAACCAAGGCAGGCTCTAGTAAGTACTGTAAGCATTTCTTCGCCCCAAACTCGCAGTTTTACCCGAAGATCTCTGCTTTAGTTGCAGGTGGAACATAAGCAGCATTTCTCCCACTGTGTACTCTTTGGTCTCTTCCACGAATGAACTTCTATATGCAGGTTTTCCTTCGTGGTGCGAACTGCCCTCAACCACGGCAGGCTGTAGCGAGGACTGTAAGCATTTCCTCTTCCAAAACACGGCAGTTTTACCCAAAGAACTCTGCTGTAGTAGCAGGTGGAACACAAGCAGCATTTCTCCCATTGTGTACTCTCTGAGCTCCTCCACGAATGAACTCCTTTATGCAGGGTTTCCCACGTGGAGGGAACTGCCTCAAACAAGGCAGGCTGTAGCGAGGACTGTAAGCATTTCCTCTCCCTAAACACGCAGTTTTAACGGAAAAACTCTGCTTTAGTTTCAGGTGGAACACAAGCATCTTTTCTCCCACAGTGAACTCAATGGGCACTTCCCCTAATGAACTTGTTCTATAAGAATGTTTTCCCGCGTGGAGCGAACTGCCTCAACCATGGCAGGCTCTACTGTGGTCTCTAAGGATTTCCTCTCTGAAAACCCGGCACTTTTACCCGAAGAACTCTGCTTTATTTGCAGGTGGAACACAAGCTGCATTTCACCCACACTGTACAAAAAGAGCTCTTCCCCAAATGAATCTTCTATATGCAGGGTGTCCCCCCTGCAGCGAACTGCCACAACCAAGGCAGGCACTAGTAAGGACTGTAAGCATTTCCTCTCCCAAAACACGCAGTTTTACCCGAAGAACTCTGCTTTAGTTGCAGGTGGAACACAAGCAGCATTTCTCCCACTGTGTACTCTGTGGGCTCTTCCACGAATGAACTTCTATATGCAGGGTTTCCCTTGTGGAGCGAACTGCCTCAACCACGGCAGGCTGTAGTGAGGACTGTAAGCATTTCCTCTTCCAAACACGGCAGATTACCCAAAGAACTTTGCTTTTGTTGCAGGTGGAACACAAGCAGCATTTCTCCCACTGTGTACTCTCTGGGCTCTTCCACGAATGAACTCCTCTATGCAGGGTTTCCCACGTGGAGCGAACTGCCTCAAACAAGGCAGGATGTAGCGAGGACTGTAAGCATTTCCTCTCCCTAAACACGCAGTTTTAATGGAAGAACTCTGCTTTAGTTGCAGGTGGAACACAAGCAGCTTTTCACCCACAGTGTACACAATGGGCACTTCCCCTAATGAACTTCTTCTATAAGTATGTTTTCCCGCGTGGAGCGAAGTGCCTCAACCATGGCAGGCTCTACTGTGGTCTCTAAGGATTTCCTCTCTGAAAACACGGCACTTTTACGGGAAGAACTCTGTTTTAGTTGCAGGTGGAACACAAGATGCATTTCACCCACACTGTAAACCAAGGGCACCTCCCCAAATGAATCTTCTATATGCAAGGTGTCCTGCCTGCAGCGAACTGCCACAACCAAGGCACGCACTAGTAAGGACTGTAAGCATTTACTCTCCCAAAACAAGCAGTTTTACCCGAAGAACTCTGCTTTAGTTGCAGGTGGAACACAAGCAGCATTTCTCCCACTGTGTACTCTTTGGTCTCTTCCAGGAATGAACTTCTATATGCAGGGTTTCCCACGTGTTGCAAATTGCCCTCAACCATGGCAGGCTGTAGCGAGGACTGTAAGTATTTCCTCTTCCAAACCACGGCAGTTTTACCCAAAGAACTCTGCTGTAGTAGCAGGTGGAACACAAGCAGCATTTCTCCCACTGTGTACTCTCTGAGCTCCTCCACGAATGAACTCCTATATGCAGGGTTTCCCACGTGGAGCGAACCGCCTCAAACAAGGCAGGCTGGAGCGAGGACTGTAAGCATTTCCTCTCCCTAAACACGCAGTTTTAATGGAAGAACTCTGCTTTAGTTGCAGGTGGAACACAAGCAGCATTTCTCCCACAGTGTACACAATGGACACTTCCCCTAATGAAGTTGTTCTATAAGAATGGTTTCCCGCATGGAGCGAATTGCCTCAACCATGGCAGGCTCTACTGTGGTCTCTAAGGATTTCCTCTCTGAAAACACGGCACTTTTACGAGAAGAACTCTGCTTTAGTGGGAGGTGGAACACAAGCTGCATTTCACCCACTGTGAACTCATGGGTCTCTTCCACGAATGATCTTCTATATGCAGGATTTCCCACGTGGTGCGAACTGCCCTCAACCACGGAGGCTGTAGCGAGGACTGTAAGCATTTCCTGTTCCAAACCATGGCAGTTTTACCCAAAGAACTCTGCTGTAGTAGCAGGTGGAACACAACCAACATTTCTCCCACTGTGTACTCTCTGAGCTCCTCCACGAATGAACTCCTATATGCAGGGTTTCCCACGTGGAGCGAACTGCCTCAAACAAGGAAGGCTGTAGCGAGGACTGTAAGCATTTCCTCTCCCTAAACACGCAGGTTTAACAGAAGAACTCTGCTTTAGTTGCAGTTGGAACACAAGCATCTCTTCTCCCACAGTGTACACAATGGGCACGTCCCATAATGAACTTGTTCTATTAGAATGGTTTCCCACATGGAGCGAACTGCCTCAACCATGGCAGGCTCTACTGTGGTCTCTAAGGATTTCATCTGTGAAAACACGGCACTTTTACGCGAAGAACTCTGCTTTAGTGGCAGGTGGAACACAAGCTGCATTTCACCCACACTGTAAACAAATGGCCTTTCCCCAAATGAATCTTCTATATGCACGGTGTCCTGCCTGCAGCGAACTGCCACAACCAAGGCAGGCACTAGTAAGCACTGTAAGCATTTACTCTCCCAAAGCACGCAGTTTTACCCGAAGAACTCTGCTTTAGTTGCAGGTAGAACACAAGTAGCATTTCTCCCACTGTGTACTCTTTGGTCTCTTCCATGAATGAACTTCTATATGCAGGGTTTCCCACGTATTGCGAACTGCTTCAACCACAGCAGGCTGTAGAGAGGAATGTAAGCATTTCCTCTTCCAAAACACGGCAGTTTTACCCAAAGAACTCTGCTGTAGTAGCAGGTGGAACACAAGCAGCATTTCTCCCATTGTGTACTCTCTGAGCTCCTCCACGAATGAACTCCTATATGCAGTGTTTCCCACGTGGAGCGAACTGCCTCAAACAAGGCAGGCTGTAGCGAGGACTGTAAGCATTTCCTCTCCCTAAACACGCAGTTTTAACGGAAAAAGTCTGCTTTAGTTTCTGGTGGAACACAAGCATCTTTTCTCCCACAGTGAACACAATGGGCACTTCCTCTAATGAAATTGTTCTATAAGAATGGTTTCCCGCGTGGAGCGAACTGCCTCAACCATGGCAGGCTCTACTGTGGTCTCTAAGGATTTCCTCTGTGAAAACACGGCACTTTTACCCGAAGAACTCTGCTTTAGTGGCAGGTGGAACACAAGCTGCATTTCACCCACACTGTAAACAAAGGGCCTTTCCTCAAATGAATCTTCTATATGCAAGGTGTGCCTCGTGTAGAAAACTGCCTCAACCAAGGCAGGCTCTAGTAAGTACTGTAAGCATTTCTTCGCCCAAAACACGCAGTTTTACCCAAAGAACTCTGCTTTAGTTGCAGTTGGACCACAAGCAGCATTTCTCCCACTGTGTACTGTTTGGTCTCTTCCATGAATGAACTTCTATATGCAGGTTTTCCCACGTGGTGCGAACTGCCCTCAACCACGGCAGGCTGTAGCGAGGACTGTAAACATTTCCTCTTCTAAACCACGGCAGTTTTACCCAAAGAACTCTGCTGTAGTAGCAGGTGGAACACAAGCAGCATTTCTCCCACTGTGTACTCTCTGAGCTCCTCCACGAATGAACTATTATATGCAGGGTTTCCCACGTGGAGCGAACTGCCTCGAACAAGGAAGGCTGTAGCGAGGTCTGTAAGCATTTCCTCTCCCTAAACACGCAGTTTTAACGGAAGAACTCTGCTTTAGTTGCAGGAGGAACACAAGCATGTATTCTACCACAGTGTACACAATGGGCACTTCCCCTAATGAACTTGTTCTATAAGAATGGTTTCCCGCTTGGAGCGAACTGCCTCAACCATGGCAGGCTCTACTGTGGTCTCTAAGGATTTCCTCTGTGAAAACACGGCACTTTTACGTGAAGAACTCTGCTTTAGTGGCAGGTGGAACACAAGCTGCATTTCACCCACACTGTACACAAAGGGCCTTTCCCCAATTGAATCTTCTATATGCAGGGTGTCCCTAGTGCAGCGAACTGCCTCAACCAAGGCAGGCTCTAGTAAGTACTGTAAGCATTTCTTCGCCCCAAACACGCAGTTTTACCCGAAGAACTCTGCTTTAGTTGCAGGTGGAACACAAGCAGCATTTCTCCCACTGTGTAGTCTTTGGTCTCTTCCACGAATGAACATCTATATGCAGGGTTTCCCACCTGGAGTGAACTGCCTCAACCACGGCAGGCTGTAGTGAGGACTGTAAGCATTTACTCTTCAAAACATGGCAGATTACCCAAAGAACTTTGATTTTGTTGCAGGTGGAACACAAGCAGCATTTCTCCCACTGTGTACACTCTGAGCTCCTCCACGAATGAACTCTTATATTCAGGGTTTCCCACGTGGAGCATACTGCCTCAAACAAGGCAGGCTGTAGCGAGGACTGTAAGCATTTCCTCTCCCTAAACACGCAGTTTTAACGGAAGATCTCTGCTTTAGTTGCAGGGGGAACACAAGCATCTTTTCTCCCACAGTGTACACAATGGGCACTTCCCTAATGAACTTGTTCTATAAGAATGGTTTCCCGCGTGGAGTGAACTGCCTCAACCATGGCAGGCTCTACTGTGGTCTCTAAGGATTTCCTCTCTGAAAACACGTCACTTTTACCCGAAGAACTCTGTTTTAGTTGCAGGTGGAACACAAGCTGCATTTCATCCACACTGTACACAATGTGCCCTTCCCCAAATGAATCTTCTATATGCAGGGTGTCCCTCGTGAACCGAAGTACCTCAACCAAGACAGGCTCTAGTAAGTACTGTAAGCATTTCTTCACCCCAAACACGCAGTTTTACCCAAAGAACTCTGCTTTAGTTGCAGGTGGACCACAAGCAGCATTTCTCCCACTGTGTACTCTGTGGGCTCTTCCACGAATGAACTTCTATATGCAGGTTTTCCTTCATGGTGCGAACTGCCCTCAACCACGGCAGGCTGTAGCGAGGACTGTAAGCATTTCCTCTTCCAAACCACGGCAGTTTTACCCAAAGAACTCTGCCGTAGTAGCAGGTGGAACACAAGCAGCATTTCTCCCATTGTGTACTCTCTGAGCTCCTCCACGAATGAACTCCTTTATGCAGGGTTTCCCACGTGGAGCGAACTGCCTCAAACAAGGCAGGCTGTAGCAAGGACTGTAAGCATTTCCTCTCCCTAAACACGCAGTTTTAACGGAAGAATTCTGCTTTCGTTTTAGGTGGAACAGAAGCATCTTTTCTCCCACAGTGAACTCAATGGGCACTTCCCCTAATGAACTTGTTCTATAAGAATGGTTTCCCGCGTGGAGCGAACTGCCTCAACCATGGCAGGCTCTACTGTGGTCTCTAAGGATTTCCTCTGTGAAAACACGGCACTTTTACCCGAAGAACTCTGCTTTAGTGGCAGGTGGAACACAAGCTGCATTTCACCCACACTGTAAACAAAGGGCCTTTCCTCAAATGAATCTTCTATATGCAAGGTGTCCTGCCTGCAGCGAACTGCCACAACCAAGGCAGGCAGTAGTAAGGACTGTACGCATTTACTCTCCCAAAACACGCAGTTTTACCCGAAGAACTCTGCTTTAGTTGCAGGTGGAACACAGGCACATTTCTCCCACTGTGTACTCTTTGGTCTCTTCCACGAATGAACATCTATATGCAGTGTTTCCCACGTGGAGTGAACTGCCTCAACCACGGCAGGCTGTAGCGGGTACTGTAAGCATTTCCTCTTCCAAAACACGGCAGTTTTACCCAAAGAACTCTGCTTTAGTTGCAGGTGGAAAACAAGCAGCATTTCTCCCACTGTGTACTCTGTGGGCTCTTCCACGAATGAACTTCTGTATGCAGGGTTTCCCATGTGGAGCGAACTGCCTCAACCACGGCAGGCTGTTGTGAGTACTGTAAGCATTCCCTCTTCAAAACAGGGCAGATTACCCAAAGAACTTTGCTTTTGTTGCAGGTGGAACACAAGCAGCATTTCTCCAACTGTGTACTCTCTGGGCTCTTCCACGAATGAACTCCTCTTTGCAGGGTTTCCCACGTGGAGCGAACTGCCTCAAACAAGGCAGGCTGTAGCGAGGACTGTAAGCATTTCCTCTCCCTAAACACGCAGTTTTAATGGAAGAACTCTGCTCTGGTTGCAGGTGGAACACAAGCACCTTTTCTCCCACAGTGTACACAATGGGCACTTCCCCTAATGAACTTGTTCTATAAGAATGGTTTCCCGCATGGAGCGAATTGCGTCAACCATGGCAGGCTCTACTGTGGTCTCTAAGGATTCCTCTCTGAAAACACGGCACTTTTACCTGAAGAACTCTGCTTTAGTTGCAGTGGAACACAAGCTGCATTTCACCCACACTGTACACCAAGGGCCCTTCCTCAAATGAATCTTCTATATGCATGGTGTCCCACCTGCAGCGAACTGCCGCAACCAAGGCAGGCACTAATAAGGACTGTAAGCAATTCCTCTCCCAAAACACGCAGTTTTACCCGAAGAACTCTGCTTTAGTTGCAGTTGGAACACAAGCATCTCTTCTCCCACAGTGTACACAATGGGCACGTCCCATAATGAACTTGTTCTATTAGAATGGTTTCCCACATGGAGCGAACTGCCTCAACCATGGCAGGCTCTACTGTGGTCTCTAAGGATTTCATCTGTGAAAACACTGCACTTTTACGCGAAGAACTCTGCTTTAGTGGCAGGTGGAACACAAGCTGCATTTCACCCACACTGTAAACAAATGGCCTTTCCCCAAATGAATCTTCTATATGCACGGTGTCCTGCCTGCAGCGAACTGCCACAACCAAGGCAGGCACTAGTAAGCACTGTAAGCATTTACTCTCCCAAAGCACGCAGTTTTACCCGAAGAACTCTGCTTTAGTTGCAGGTAGAACACAAGTAGCATTTCTCCCACTGTGTACTCTTTGGTCTCTTCCATGAATGAACTTCTATATGCAGGGTTTCCCACGTATTGCGAACTGCTTCAACCACAGCAGGCTGTAGAGAGGAATGTAAGCATTTCCTCTTCCAAAACACGGCAGTTTTACCCAAAGAACTCTGCTGTAGTAGCAGGTGGAACACAAGCAGCATTTCTCCCATTGTGTACTCTCTGAGCTCCTCCACGAATGAACTCCTATATGCAGGGTTTCCCACGTGGAGCGAACTGCCTCAAACAAGGCAGGCTGTAGCGAGGACTGTAAGCATTTCCTCTCCCTAAACACGCAGTTTTAACGGAAAAAGTCTGCTTTAGTTTCTGGTGGAACACAAGCATCTTTTCTCCCACAGTGAACACAATGGGCACTTCCTCTAATGAAATTGTTCTATAAGAATGGTTTCCCGCGTGGAGCGAACTGCCTCAACCATGGCAGGCTCTACTGTGGTCTCTAAGGATTTCCTCTCTGAAAACACGGCACTTTTACCCGAAGAACTCTCCTTTAGTTGCAGGTGGAACACAAGCTGCATTTCACCCACACTGTACAAAAAGGGCCCTTCCCCAAATGAATCTTCTATATGCAGGGTGTGCCTCGTGTAGAAAACTGCCTCAACCAAGGCAGGCTCTAGTAAGTACTGTAAGCATTTCTTCGCCCAAAACACGCAGTTTTACCCAAAGAACTCTGCTTTAGTTGCAGTTGGACCACAAGCAGCATTTCTCCCACTGTGTACTGTTTGGTCTCTTCCATGAATGAACTTCTATATGCAGGTTTTCCCACGTGGTGCGAACTGCCCTCAACCACGGCAGGCTGTAGCGAGGACTCTAAACATTTCCTCTTCTAAACCACGGCAGTTTTACCCAAAGAACTCTGCTGTAGTAGCAGGTGGAACACAAGCATCATTTCTCCCACTGTGTACTCTCTGAGCTCCTCCACGAATGAACTATTATATGCAGGGTTTCCCACGTGGAGCGAACTGCCTCAAGCAAGGAAGGCTGTAGCGAGGTCTGTAAGCATTTCCTCTCCCTAAACACGCAGTTTTAACGGAAGAACTCTGCTTTAGTTGCAGGAGGAACACAAGCATGTATTCTACCACAGTGTACACAATGGGCACTTCCCCTAATGAACTTGTTCTATAAGAATGGTTTCCCGCTTGGAGCGAACTGCCTCAACCATGGCAGGCTCTACTGTGGTCTCTAAGGATTTCCTCTGTGAAAACACGGCACTTTTACGTGAAGAACTCTGCTTTAGTGGCAGGTGGAACACAAGCTGCATTTCACCCACACTGTACAAAAAGGGCCCTTCCCCAAATGAATCTTCTATATGCAGGGTGTGCCTCGTGTAGAAAACTGCCTCAACCAAGGCAGGCTCTAGTAAGTACTGTAAGCATTTCTTCGCCCAAAACACGCAGTTTTACCCAAAGAACTCTGCTTTAGTTGCAGTTGGACCACAAGCAGCATTTCTCCCACTGTGTAGTCTTTGGTCTCTTCCACGAATGAACATCTATATGCAGGGTTTCCCACCTGGAGTGAACTGCCTCAACCACGGCAGGCTGTAGTGAGGACTGTAAGCATTTACTCTTCAAAACACGGCAGATTACCCAAAGAACTTTGATTTTGTTGCAGGTGGAACACAAGCAGCATTTCTCCCACTGTGTACACTCTGAGCTCCTCCACGAATGAACTCTTATATTCAGGGTTTCCCACGTGGAGCATACTGCCTCAAACAAGGCAGGCTGTAGCGAGGACTGTAAGCATTTCCTCTCCCTAAACACGCAGTTTTAACGGAAGATCTCTGCTTTAGTTGCAGGGGGAACACAAGCATCTTTTCTCCCACAGTGTACACAATGGGCACTTCCCTAATGAACTTGTTCTATAAGAATGGTTTCCCGCGTGGAGTGAACTGCCTCAACCATGGCAGGCTCTACTGTGGTCTCTAAGGATTTCCTCTCTGAAAACACGTCACTTTTACCCGAAGAACTCTGTTTTAGTTGCAGGTGGAACACAAGCTGCATTTCATCCACACTGTACACAAAGGGCCCTTCCCCAAATGAATCTTCTATATGCAGGGTGTCCCTCGTGAACCGAAGTACCTCAACCAAGAAAGGCTCTAGTAAGGACTGTAAGCATTTCTTCACCCCAAACACGCAGTTTTACCCAAAGAACTCTGCTTTAGTTGCAGGTGGACCACAAGCAGCATTTCTCCCACTGTGTACTCTGTGGGCTCTTCCACGAATGAACTTCTATATGCAGGTTTTCCTTCATGGTGCGAACTGCCCTCAACCACGGCAGGCTGTAGCGAGGACTGTAAGCATTTCCTCTTCCAAACCACGGCAGTCTTACCCAAAGAACTCTGCCGTAGTAGCAGGTCGAACACAAGCAGCATTTCTCCCATTGTGTACTCTCTGAGCTCCTCCACGAATGAACTCCTTTATGCAGGGTTTCCCACGTGGAGCGAACTGCCTCAAACAAGGCAGGCTGTAGCAAGGTCTGTAAGCATTTCCTCTCCCTAAACACGCAGTTTTAACGGAAGAACTCTGCTTTCGTTTCAGGTGGAACAGAAGCATCTTTTCTCCCACAGTGAACTCAATGGGCACTTCCCCTAATGAACTTGTTCTATAAGAATGGTTTCCCGCGTGGAGCGAACTGCCTCAACCATGGCAGGCTCTACTGTGGTCTCTAAGGATTTCCTCTGTGAAAACACGGCACTTTTACCCGAAGAACTCTGCTTTAGTGGCAGGTGGAACACAAGCTGCATTTCACCCACACTGTAAACAAAGGGCCTTTCCTCAAATGAATCTTCTATATGCAAGGTGTCCTGCCTGCAGCGAACTGCCACAACCAAGGCAGGCAGTAGTAAGGACTGTACGCATTTACTCTCCCAAAACACGCAGTTTTACCCGAAGAACTCTGCTTTAGTTGCAGGTGGAACACAGGCACATTTCTCCCACTGTGTACTCTTTGGTCTCTTCCACGAATGAACATCTATATGCAGGGTTTCCCACGTGGAGTGAACTGCCTCAACCACGGCAGGCTGTAGCGGGTACTGTAAGCATTTCCTCTTCCAAAACACGGCAGTTTTACCCAAAGAACTCTGCTTTAGTTGCAGGTGGAAAACAAGCAGCATTTCTCCCACTGTGTACTCTGTGGGCTCTTCCACGAATGAACTTCTGTATGCAGGGTTTCCCATGAGGAGCGAACTGCCTCAACCACGGCAGGCTGTTGTGAGTACTGTAAGCATTCCCTCTTCAAAACAGGGCAGATTACCCAAAGAACTTTGCTTTTGTTGCAGGTGGAACACAAGCAGCATTTCTCCCACTGTGTACTCTCTGGGCTCTTCCACGAATGAACTCCTCTATGCAGTGTTTCCCACGTGGAGCGAACTGCCTCAAACAAGGCAGGCTGTAGCGAGGACTGTAAGCATTTCCTCTCCCTAAACACGCAGTTTTAATGGAAGAACTCTGCTTTAGTTGCAGGTGGAACACAAGCAGCTTTTCACCCACAGTGTACACAATGGGCACTTCCCCTAATGAACTTCTTCTATAAGTATGTTTTCCCGCGTGGAGCGAAGTGCCTCAACCATGGCAGGCTCTACTGTGGTCTCTAAGGATTTCCTCTCTGAAAACACGGCACTTTTACGGGAAGAACTCTGTTTTAGTTGCAGGTGGAACACAAGCTGCATTTCACCCACACTGTACACAAAGGGCCCTTCCCCAATTGAATCTTCTATATGCAGGGTGTCCCTCGTGCAGCAAACTGCCTCAACCAAGGCAGGCTCTAGTAAGTACAGTAAGCATTTCTTCGCTCAAAACACGCAGTTTTACCCGAAGAACTCTGCTTTAGTTGCAGGTGGAACACAAGCAGCATTTCTCCCACTGTGTACTCTTTGGTCTCTTCCAGGAATGAACTTCTATATGCAGGGTTTCCCACGTGTTGCAAATTGCCCTCAACCATGGCAGGCTGTAGCGAGGACTGTAAGCATTTCCTCTTCCAAACCACGGCAGTTTTACCCAAAGAACTCTGCTGTAGTAGCAGGTGGAACACAAGCAGCATTTCTCCCACTGTGTACTCTCTGAGCTCCTCCACGAATGAACTCCTATATGCAGGGTTTCCCACGTGGAGTGAACCGCCTCAAACAAGGCAGGCTGTAGCGAGGACTGTAAGCATTTCCTCTCCCTAAACACACAGTTTTAATGGAAGAACTCTGCTTTAGTTGCAGGTGGAACACAAGCATGTATTCTACCACGGTGTACACAATGGGCACGTCCCCTAATGAACTTGTTCTATAAGAATGGTTTCCGGCGTGGAGCGAACTGCCTCAACCATGGCAGGCTCTACTGTGGTCTCTAAGGATTTCCTCTCTGAAAACACGGCACTTTTATGAGAAGAACTCTGCTTTAGTGGCAGGTGGAACACAAGCTGCATTTCACCACTGTGAACTCATGGGTCTCTTCCACGAATGATCTTCTATATGCAGGATTTCCCACGTGGTGCGAACTGCCCTCAACCACGGAGGCTGTAGCGAGGACTGTAAGCATTTCCTGTTCCAAACCATGGCAGTTTTACCCAAAGAACTCTGCTGTAGTAGCAGGTGGAACACAACCAACATTTCTCCCACTGTGTACTCTCTGAGCTCCTCCACGAATGAACTCCTATATGCAGGGTTTCCCACGTGGAGCGAACTGCCTCAAACAAGGAAGGCTGTAGCGAGGACTGTAAGCATTTCCTCTCCCTAAACACGCAGTTTTAACAGAAGAACTCTGCTTTAGTTGCAGTTGGAACACAAGCATCTCTTCTCCCACAGTGTACACAATGGGCACGTCCCATAATGAACTTGTTCTATTAGAATGGTTTCCCGCATGGAGCGAACTGCCTCAACCATGGCAGGCTCTACTGTGGTCTCTAAGGATTTCATCTGTGAAAACACTGCACTTTTACGCGAAGAACTCTGCTTTAGTGGCAGGTGGAACACAAGCTGCATTTCACCCACACTGTAAACAAATGGCCTTTCCCCAAATGAATCTTCTATATGCACGGTGTCCTGCCTGCAGCGAACTGCCACAACCAAGGCAGGCACTAGTAAGCACTGTAAGCATTTACTCTCCCAAAGCACGCAGTTTTACCCGAAGAACTCTGCTTTAGTTGCAGGTAGAACACAAGTAGCATTTCTCCCACTGTGTACTCTTTGGTCTCTTCCATGAATGAACTTCTATATGCAGGGTTTCCCACGTATTGCGAACTGCTTCAACCACAGCAGGATGTAGAGAGGAATGTAAGCATTTCCTCTTCCAAAACACGGCAGTTTTACCCAAAGAACTCTGCTGTAGTAGCAGGTGGAACACAAGCAGCATTTCTCCCATTGTGTACTCTCTGAGCTCCTCCACGAATGAACTCCTATATGCAGGGTTTCCCACGTGGAGCGAACTGCCTCAAACAAGGCAGGCTGTAGCGAGGACTGTAAGCATTTCCTCTCCCTAAACACGCAGTTTTAACGGAAAAACTCTGCTTTAGTTTCTGGTGGAACACAAGCATCTTTTCTCCCACAGTGAACACAATGGGCACTTCCTCTAATGAAATTGTTCTATAAGAATGGTTTCCCGCGTGGAGCGAACTGCCTCAACCATGGCAGGCTCTACTGTGGTCTCTAAGGATTTCCTCTCTGAAAACACGGCACTTTTACCCGAAGAACTCTCCTTTAGTTGCAGGTGGAACACAAGCTGCATTTCACCCACACTGTACAAAAAGGGCCCTTCCCCAAATGAATCTTCTATATGCAGGGTGTGCCTCGTGTAGAAAACTGCCTCAACCAAGGCAGGCTCTAGTAAGTACTGTAAGCTTTCTTCGCCCAAAACACGCAGTTTTACCCAAAGAACTCTGCTTTAGTTGCAGTTGGACCACAAGCAGAATTTCTCCCACTGTGTACCGTTTGGTCTCTTCCATGAATGAACTTCTATATGCAGGTTTTCCCACGTGGTGCGAACTGCCCTCAACCACGGCAGGCTGTAGCGAGGACTGTAAGCATTTACTCTTCAAAACACGGCAGATTACCCAAAGAACTTTGATTTTGTTGCAGGTGGAACACAAGCAGCATTTCTCCCACTGTGTACACTCTGAGCTCCTCCACGAATGAACTCTTATATTCAGGGTTTCCCATGTGGAGCATACTGCCTCAAACAAGTCAGGCTGTAGCGAGGACTGGAAGCATTTCCTCTCCCTAAACACGCAGTTTTAACGGAAGATCTCTGCTTTAGTTGCAGGGGGAACACAAGCATCTTTTCTCCCACAGTGTACACAATGGGCACTTCCCTAATGAACTTGTTCTATAAGAATGGTTTCCCGCTTGGAGTGAACTGCCTCAACCATGGCAGGCTCTACTGTGGTCTCTAAGGATTTCCTCTCTGAAAACACGTCACTTTTACCCAAAGAACTCTGTTTTAGTTGCAGGTGGAACACAAGCTGCATTTCACCCACACTGTACACAAAGGGCCCTTCCCCAAATGAATCTTCTATATGCAGGGTGTCCCTCGTGCAGCAAACTGCCTCAACCAAGGCAGGCTCTAGTAAGTACAGTAAGCATTTCTTCGCTCAAAACACGCAGTTTTACCCGAAGAACTCTGCTTTAGTTGCAGGTGGAACACAAGCAGCATTTCTCCCACTGTGTACTCTTTGGTCTCTTCCAGGAATGAACTTCTATATGCAGGGTTTCCCACGTGTTGCAAATTGCCCTCAACCATGGCAGGCTGTAGCGAGGACTGTAAGCATTTCCTCTTCCAAACCACGGCAGTTTTACCCAAAGAACTCTGCTGTAGTAGCAGGTGGAACACAAGCAGCATTTCTCCCACTGTGTACTCTCTGAGCTCCTCCACGAATGAACTCCTATATGCAGGGTTTCCCACGTGGAGCGAACCGCCTCAAACAAGGCAGGCTGTAGCGAGGACTGTAAGCATTTCCTCTCCCTAAACACACAGTTTTAATGGAAGAACTCTGCTTTAGTTGCAGGTGGAACACAAGCATGTATTCTACCACAGTGTACACAATGGGCACGTCCCCTAATAAACTTGTTCTATAAGAATGGTTTCCCGCGTGTTGCGAACTGCCTCAACCATGGCAGGCTCTACTGTGGTCTCTAAGGATTTCCTCTCTGAAAACACGGCACTTTTACAAGAAGAACTCTTCTTTAGTGGGAGGTGGAACACAAGCTGCATTTCACCCACTGTGAACTCATGGGTCTCTTCCACGAATGATCTTCTATATGCAGGATTTCCCACGTGGTGCGAACTGCCCTCAACCACGGAGGCTGTAGCGAGGACTGTAAGCATTTCCTGTTCCAAACCATGGCAGTTTTACCCAAAGAACTCTGCTGTAGTAGCAGGTGGAACACAACCAACATTTCTCCCACTGTGTACTCTCTGAGCTCCTCCACGAATGAACTCCTATATGCAGGGTTTCCCACGTGGAGCGAACTGCCTCAAACAAGGAAGGCTGTAGCGAGGACTGTAAGCATTTCCTCTCCCTAAACACGCAGTTTTAACAGAAGAACTCTGCTTTAGTTTCAGTTGGAACACAAGCATCTCTTCTCCCACAGTGTACACAATGGGCACGTCCCATAATGAACTTGTTCTATTAGAATGGTTTCCCGCATGGAGCGAAATGCCTCAACCATGGCAGGCTCTACTGTGGTCTCTAAGGATTTCATCTGTGAAAACACTGCACTTTTACGCGAAGAACTCTGCTTTAGTGGCAGGTGGAACACAAGCTGCATTTCACCCACACTGTAAACAAATGGCCTTTCCCCAAATGAATCTTCTATATGCACGGTGTCCTGCCTGCAGCGAACTGCCACAACCAAGGCAGGCACTAGTAAGCACTGTAAGCATTTACTCTCCCAAAGCACGCAGTTTTACCTGAAGAACTCTGCTTTAGTTGCAGGTAGAACACAAGTAGCATTTCTCCCACTGTGTACTCTTTGGTCTCTTCCATGAATGAACTTCTATATGCAGGGTTTCCCACGTATTGCGAACTGCTTCAACCACAGCAGGCTGTAGAGAGGAATGTAAGCATTTCCTCTTCCAAAACACGGCAGTTTTACCCAAAGAACTCTGCTGTAGTAGCAGGTGGAACACAAGCAGCATTTCTCCCATTGTGTACTCTCTGAGCTCCTCCACGAATGAACTCCTATATGCAGGGTTTCCCACGTGGAGCGAACTGCCTCAAACAAGGCAGGCTGTAGCGAGGACTGTAAGCATTTCCTCTCCCTAAACACGCAGTTTTAACGGAAAAAGTCTGCTTTAGTTTCTGGTGGAACACAAGCATCTTTTCTCCCACAGTGAACACAATGGGCACTTCCTCTAATGAAATTGTTCTATAAGAATGGTTTCCCGCGTGGAGCGAACTGCCTCAACCATGGCAGGCTCTACTGTGGTCTCTAAGGATTTCCTCTCTGAAAACACGGCACTTTTACCCGAAGAACTCTCCTTTAGTTGCAGGTGGAACACAAGCTGCATTTCACCCACACTGTACAAAAAGGGCCCTTCCCCAAATGAATCTTCTATATGCAGGGTGTGCCTCGTGTAGAAAACTGCCTCAACCAAGGCAGGCTCTAGTAAGTACTGTAAGCATTTCTTCGCCCAAAACACGCAGTTTTACCCAAAGAACTCTGCTTTAGTTGCAGTTGGACCACAAGCAGAATTTCTCCCACTGTGTACCGTTTGGTCTCTTCCATGAATGAACTTCTATATGCAGGTTTTCCCACGTGGTGCGAACTGCCCTCAACCACGGCAGGCTGTAGCGAGGACTGTAAGCATTTACTCTTCAAAACACGGCAGATTACCCAAAGAACTTTGATTTTGTTGCAGGTGGAACACAAGCAGCATTTCTCCCACTGTGTACACTCTGAGCTCCTCCACGAATGAACTCTTATATTCAGCGTTTCCCACGTGGAGCATACTGCCTCAAACAAGTCAGGCTGTAGCGAGGACTGTAAGCATTTCCTCTCCCTAAACACGCAGTTTTAACGGAAGATCTCTGCTTTAGTTGCAGGGGGAACACAAGCATCTTTTCTCCCACAGTGTACACAATGGGCACTTCCCTAATGAACTTGTTCTATAAGAATGGTTTCCCGCATGGAGCGAATTGCCTCAACCATGGCAGGCTCTACTGTGGTCTCTAAGGATTCCTCTCTGAAAACACGTCACTTTTACCCAAAGAACTCTGTTTTAGTTGCAGGTGGAACACAAGCTGCATTTCACCCACACTGTACACAAAGGGCCCTTCCCCAAATGAATCTTCTATATGCAGGGTGTCCCTCGTGAACCGAACTACCTCAACCAAGACAGGCTCTAGTAAGTACTGTGAGCATTTGTTCGCCCCAAACACGCAGTTTTACCCAAAGAACTCTGCTTTAGTTGTAGGTGGACCACAAGCAGCATTTCTCCCACTGTGTACTCTGTGGGCTCTTCCACGAATGAACTTCTATATGCAGGTTTTCCTTCATGGTGCGAACTGCCCTCAACCACGGCAGGCTGTAGCGAGGACTGTAAGCATTTCCTCTTCCAAACCACGGCAGTTTTACCCAAAGAACTCTGCCGTAGTAGCAGGTGGAACACAAGCAGCATTTCTCCCATTGTGTACTCTCTGAGCTCCTCCACGAATGAACTCCTTTATGCAGGGTTTCCCACGAGGAGCGAAATGCCTCAAACAAGGCAGGCTGTAGCAAGGACTGTAAGCATTTCCTCTCCCTAAACACGCAGTTTTAACGGAAGAACTCTGCTTTCGTTTCAGGTGGAAGAGAAGCATCTTTTCTCCCACAGTGAACTCAATGGGCACTTCCCCTAATGAACTTGTTCTATAAGAATGGTTTCCCGCGTGGAGCGAACTGCCTCAACCATGGCAGGCTCTACTGTGGTCTCTAAGGATTTCCTCTGTGAAAACACGGCACTTTTACCCGAAGAACTCTGTTTTAGTTGCAGGTGGAACACAAGCTGCATTTCACCCAAACTGTACAAAAAGGGCTCTTCCCCAAATGAATCTTCTATATGCAGGGTGTCCCCCCTGCAGAGAACTGCCACAACCAAGCAGGCACTAGTAAGGACTGTAAGCATTTTCTCTCCCAAAAAACGCAGTTTTACCCGAAGAACTCTGCTTTAGTTGCAGGTGGAACACAAGCAGCATTTCTCCCACTGTGTACTCTGTGGGCTCTTCCACGAATGAACTTCTATATGCAGGGTTTCCCTTGTGGAGCGAACTGCCTCAACCACGGCAGGCTGTAGTGAGGACTGTAATCATTTCCTCTTCCAAACACGGCAGATTACCCAAAGAACTATGCTTTTGTTGCAGGTGGAACACAAGCAGCATTTCTCCCACTGTGTACTCTCTGGGCTCTTCCACGAATGAACTCCTCTATGCAGGGTTTCCCACGTGGAGCGAACTGCCTCAAACAAGGCAGGCTGTAGCGAGGACTGTAAGCATTTCCTCTCCCTAAACACGCAGTTTTAATGGAAGAACTCTGCTTTAGTTGCAGGTGGAACACAAGCAGCATTTCTCCCACAGTGTACACAATGGACACTTCCCCTAATGAAGTTGTTCTATAAGAATGGTTTCCCGCATGGAGCGAATTGCCTCAACCATGGCAGGCTCTACTGTGGTCTCTAAGGATTTCCTCTCTGAAAACACGGCACTTTTACGAGAAGAACTCTGCTTTAGTGGGAGGTGGAACACAAGCTGCATTTCACCCACTGTGAACTCATGGGTCTCTTCCACGAATGATCTTCTATATGCAGGATTTCCCACGTGGTGCGAACTGCCCTCAACCACGGAGGCTGTAGCGAGGACTGTAAGCATTTCCTGTTCCAAACCATGGCAGTTTTACCCAAAGAACTCTGCTGTAGTAGCAGGTGGAACACAACCAACATTTCTCCCACTGTGTACTCTCTGAGCTCCTCCACGAATGAACTCCTATATGCAGGGTTTCCCACGTGGAGCGAACTGACTCAAACAAGGAAGGCTGTAGCGAGGACTGTAAGCATTTCCTCTCCCTAAACACGCAGTTTTAACGGAAAAACTCTGCTTTAGTTGCAGTTGGAACACAAGCATCTCTTCTCCCACAGTGTACACAATGGGCACGTCCCATAATGAACTTGTTCTATTAGAATGGTTTCCCACATGGAGCGAACTGCCTCAACCATGGCAGGCTCTACTGTGGTCTCTAAGGATTTCATCTGTGAAAACACGGCACTTTTACGCGAAGAACTCTGCTTTAGTGGCAGGTGGAACACAAGCTGCATTTCACCCACACTGTAAACAAATGGCCTTTCCCCAAATGAATCTTCTATATGCACGGTGTCCTGCCTGCAGCGAACTGCCACAACCAAGGCAGGCACTAGTAAGCACTGTAAGCATTTACTCTCCCAAAGCACGCAGTTTTACCCGAAGAACTCTGCTTTAGTTGCAGGTAGAACACAAGTAGCATTTCTCCCACTGTGTACTCTTTGGTCTCTTCCATGAATGAACTTCTATATGCAGGGTTTCCCACATATTGCGAACTGCTTCAACCACAGCAGGCTGTAGAGAGGAATGTAAGCATTTCCTCTTCCAAAACACGGCAGTTTTACCCAAAGAACTCTGCTGTAGTAGCAGGTGGAACACAAGCAGCATTTCTCCCATTGTGTACTCTCTGAGCTCCTCCACGAATGAACTCCTATATGCAGGGTTTCCCACGTGGAGCGAACCGCCTCAAACAAGGCAGGCTGTAGCGAGGACTGTATGCATTTCCTCTCCCTAAACACACAGTTTTAACGGAAGAACTCTGCTTTAGTTGCAGGTGGAACACAAGCATGTATTCTACCACAGTGTACACAATGGGCACGTCCCCTAATGAACTTGTTCTATAAGAATGTTTTCCCGCTTGGAACGAACTGCGTCAACCATGGCAGGCTCTACTGTGGTCTCTAAGGATTTCCTCTGTGAAAACACGGCACTGTTACGCGAAGAACTCTGCTTTAGTGGCAGGTGGAACACAAGATGCATTTCACCCACACTGTAAACCAAGGGCACTTCCCCAAATGAATCTTCTATATGCAAGGTGTCCTGCCTGCAGCGAACTGCCACAACCAAGGCACGCACTAGTAAGGACTGTAAGAATTTACTCTCCCAAAACAAGCAGTTTTACCCGAAGAACTCTGCTTTAGTTGCAGGTGGAACACAAGCAGCATTTCTCCCACTGTGTACTCTTTAGTCTCTTCCACGAATGAACTTCTATATGCAAGTTTTCCCACGTGCTGCAAACTGCCCTCAACCACGGCAGGCTGTAGCGAGGACTGTAAGCATTTTCTCTTCCAAATCACGGCAGTTTTACCCAAAGAACTCTGCTGTAGTAGCAGGTGGAACACAAGCAGCATTTCTCCCACTGTGTACTCTCTGAGCTCCTCCACCAATGAACTCCTATATGCAGGGTTTCCCACGTGGAGCGAACTGCCTCAAACAAGGCAGGCTGTAGCGAGGACTGTAAGCATTTCCTCTCCCTAAATACGCAGTTTTAATGGAAGAACTCTGCTTTAGTTGCAGGTGGAACACCAGCAGCATTTCTCCCACAGTGTACACAATGGACACTTCCCCTAATGAAGTTGTTCTATAAGAATGGTTTCCCGCATGGAGCGAATTGCCTCAACCATGGCAGGCTCTACTGTGGTCTCTAAGGATTTCCTCTCTGAAAACACGGCACTTTTACGAGAAGAACTCTGCTTTAGTGGGAGGTGGAACACAAGCTGCATTTCACCCACTGTGAACTCATGGGTCTCTTCCACGAATGATCTTCTATATGCAGGATTTCCCACGTGGTGCGAACTGCCCTCAACCACGGCAGGCTGTAGCGAGGACTGTAAGCATTTCCTCTTCCAAACCACGGCAGTTTTACCCAAAGAACTCTGCCGTAGTAGCAGGTGGAACACAAGCAGCATTTCTCCCACTGTGTACTCTGTGGGCTCTTCCACGAATGAACTTCTGTATGCAGGGTTTCCCATGTGGAGCGAACTGCCTCAACCACGGCAGGCTGTTGTGAGTACTGTAAGCATTCCCTCTTCAAAACAGGGCAGATTACCCAAAGAACTTTGCTTTTGTTGCAGGTGGAACACAAGCAGCATTTCTCCAACTGTGTACTCTCTGGGCTCTTCCACGAATGAACTCCTCTTTGCAGGGTTTCCCACGTGGAGCGAACTGCCTCAAACAAGGCAGGCTGTAGCGAGGACTGTAAGCATTTCCTCTCCCTAAACACGCAGTTTTAATGGAAGAACTCTGCTCTGGTTGCAGGTGGAACACAAGCACCTTTTCTCCCACAGTGTACACAATGGGCACTTCCCCTAATGAACTTGTTCTATAAGAATGGTTTCCCGCATGGAGCGAATTGCGTCAACCATGGCAGGCTCTACTGTGGTCTCTAAGGATTCCTCTCTGAAAACACGGCACTTTTACCTGAAGAACTCTGCTTTAGTTGCAGTGGAACACAAGCTCCATTTCACCCACACTGTACACCAAGGGCCCTTCCTCAAATGAATCTTCTATATGCATGGTGTCCCACCTGCAGCGAACTGCCGCAACCAAGGCAGGCACTAATAAGGACTGTAAGCAATTCCTCTCCCAAAACACGCAGTTTTACCCGAAGAACTCTGCTTTAGTTGCAGTTGGAACACAAGCATCTCTTCTCCCACAGTGTACACAATGGGCACGTCCCATAATGAACTTGTTCTATTAGAATGGTTTCCCACATGGAGCGAACTGCCTCAACCATGGCAGGCTCTACTGTGGTCTCTAAGGATTTCATCTGTGAAAACACTGCACTTTTACGCGAAGAACTCTGCTTTAGTGGCAGGTGGAACACAAGCTGCATTTCACCCACACTGTAAACAAATGGCCTTTCCCCAAATGAATCTTCTATATGCACGGTGTCCTGCCTGCAGCGAACTGCCACAACCAAGGCAGGCACTAGTAAGCACTGTAAGCATTTACTCTCCCAAAGCACGCAGTTTTACCCGAAGAACTCTGCTTTAGTTGCAGGTAGAACACAAGTAGCATTTCTCCCACTGTGTACTCTTTGGTCTCTTCCATGAATGAACTTCTATATGCAGGGTTTCCCACGTATTGCGAACTGCTTCAACCACAGCAGGCTGTAGAGAGGAATGTAAGCATTTCCTCTTCCAAAACACGGCAGTTTTACCCAAAGAACTCTGCTGTAGTAGCAGGTGGAACACAAGCAGCATTTCTCCCATTGTGTACTCTCTGAGCTCCTCCACGAATGAACTCCTATATGCAGGGTTTCCCACGTGGAGCGAACTGCCTCAAACAAGGCAGGCTGTAGCGAGGACTGTAAGCATTTCCTCTCCCTAAACACGCAGTTTTAACGGAAAAACTCTGCTTTAGTTTCTGGTGGAACACAAGCATCTTTTCTCCCACAGTGAACACAATGGGCACTTCCTCTAATGAAATTGTTCTATAAGAATGGTTTCCCGCGTGGAGCGAACTGCCTCAACCATGGCAGGCTCTACTGTGGTCTCTAAGGATTTCCTCTCTGAAAACACGGCACTTTTACCCGAAGAACTCTCCTTTAGTTGCAGGTGGAACACAAGCTGCATTTCACCCACACTGTACAAAAAGGGCCCTTCCCCAAATGAATCTTCTATATGCAGGGTGTGCCTCGTGTAGAAAACTGCCTCAACCAAGGCAGGCTCTAGTAAGTACTGTAAGCATTTCTTCGCCCAAAACACGCAGTTTTACCCAAAGAACTCTGCTTTAGTTGCAGTTGGACCACAAGCAGCATTTCTCCCACTGTGTACTGTTTGGTCTCTTCCATGAATGAACTTCTATATGCAGGTTTTCCCACGTGGTGCGAACTGCCCTCAACCACGGCAGGCTGTAGCGAGGACTCTAAACATTTCCTCTTCTAAACCACGGCAGTTTTACCCAAAGAACTCTGCTGTAGTAGCAGGTGGAACACAAGCATCATTTCTCCCACTGTGTACTCTCTGAGCTCCTCCACGAATGAACTATTATATGCAGGGTTTCCCACGTGGAGCGAACTGCCTCAAGCAAGGAAGGCTGTAGCGAGGTCTGTAAGCATTTCCTCTCCCTAAACACGCAGTTTTAACGGAAGAACTCTGCTTTAGTTGCAGGAGGAACACAAGCATGTATTCTACCACAGTGTACACAATGGGCACTTCCCCTAATGAACTTGTTCTATAAGAATGGTTTCCCGCTTGGAGCGAACTGCCTCAACCATGGCAGGCTCTACTGTGGTCTCTAAGGATTTCCTCTGTGAAAACACGGCACTTTTACGTGAAGAACTCTGCTTTAGTGGCAGGTGGAACACAAGCTGCATTTCACCCACACTGTACAAAAAGGGCCCTTCCCCAAATGAATCTTCTATATGCAGGGTGTGCCTCGTGTAGAAAACTGCCTCAACCAAGGCAGGCTCTAGTAAGTACTGTAAGCATTTCTTCGCCCAAAACACGCAGTTTTACCCAAAGAACTCTGCTTTAGTTGCAGTTGGACCACAAGCAGCATTTCTCCCACTGTGTAGTCTTTGGTCTCTTCCACGAATGAACATCTATATGCAGGGTTTCCCACCTGGAGTGAACTGCCTCAACCACGGCAGGCTGTAGTGAGGACTGTAAGCATTTACTCTTCAAAACACGGCAGATTACCCAAAGAACTTTGATTTTGTTGCAGGTGGAACACAAGCAGCATTTCTCCCACTGTGTACACTCTGAGCTCCTCCACGAATGAACTCTTATATTCAGGGTTTCCCACGTGGAGCATACTGCCTCAAACAAGGCAGGCTGTAGCGAGGACTGTAAGCATTTCCTCTCCCTAAACACGCAGTTTTAACGGAAGATCTCTGCTTTAGTTGCAGGGGGAACACAAGCATCTTTTCTCCCACAGTGTACACAATGGGCACTTCCCTAATGAACTTGTTCTATAAGAATGGTTTCCCGCGTGGAGTGAACTGCCTCAACCATGGCAGGCTCTACTGTGGTCTCTAAGGATTTCCTCTCTGAAAACACGTCACTTTTACCCGAAGAACTCTGTTTTAGTTGCAGGTGGAACACAAGCTGCATTTCATCCACACTGTACACAAAGGGCCCTTCCCCAAATGAATCTTCTATATGCAGGGTGTCCCTCGTGAACCGAAGTACCTCAACCAAGAAAGGCTCTAGTAAGGACTGTAAGCATTTCTTCACCCCAAACACGCAGTTTTACCCAAAGAACTCTGCTTTAGTTGCAGGTGGACCACAAGCAGCATTTCTCCCACTGTGTACTCTGTGGGCTCTTCCACGAATGAACTTCTATATGCAGGTTTTCCTTCATGGTGCGAACTGCCCTCAACCACGGCAGGCTGTAGCGAGGACTGTAAGCATTTCCTCTTCCAAACCACGGCAGTTTTACCCAAAGAACTCTGCCGTAGTAGCAGGTCGAACACAAGCAGCATTTCTCCCATTGTGTACTCTCTGAGCTCCTCCACGAATGAACTCCTTTATGCAGGGTTTCCCACGTGGAGCGAACTGCCTCAAACAAGGCAGGCTGTAGCAAGGTCTGTAAGCATTTCCTCTCCCTAAACACGCAGTTTTAACGGAAGAACTCTGCTTTCGTTTCAGGTGGAACAGAAGCATCTTTTCTCCCACAGTGAACTCAATGGGCACTTCCCCTAATGAACTTGTTCTATAAGAATGGTTTCCCGCGTGGAGCGAACTGCCTCAACCATGGCAGGCTCTACTGTGGTCTCTAAGGATTTCCTCTGTGAAAACACGGCACTTTTACCCGAAGAACTCTGCTTTAGTGGCAGGTGGAACACAAGCTGCATTTCACCCACACTGTAAACAAAGGGCCTTTCCTCAAATGAATCTTCTATATGCAAGGTGTCCTGCCTGCAGCGAACTGCCACAACCAAGGCAGGCAGTAGTAAGGACTGTACGCATTTACTCTCCCAAAACACGCAGTTTTACCCGAAGAACTCTGCTTTAGTTGCAGGTGGAACACAGGCACATTTCTCCCACTGTGTACTCTTTGGTCTCTTCCACGAATGAACATCTATATGCAGGGTTTCCCACGTGGAGTGAACTGCCTCAACCACGGCAGGCTGTAGCGGGTACTGTAAGCATTTCCTCTTCCAAAACACGGCAGTTTTACCCAAAGAACTCTGCTTTAGTTGCAGGTGGAAAACAAGCAGCATTTCTCCCACTGTGTACTCTGTGGGCTCTTCCACGAATGAACTTCTGTATGCAGGGTTTCCCATGAGGAGCGAACTGCCTCAACCACGGCAGGCTGTTGTGAGTACTGTAAGCATTCCCTCTTCAAAACAGGGCAGATTACCCAAAGAACTTTGCTTTTGTTGCAGGTGGAACACAAGCAGCATTTCTCCCACTGTGTACTCTCTGGGCTCTTCCACGAATGAACTCCTCTATGCAGTGTTTCCCACGTGGAGCGAACTGCCTCAAACAAGGCAGGCTGTAGCGAGGACTGTAAGCATTTCCTCTCCCTAAACACGCAGTTTTAATGGAAGAACTCTGCTTTAGTTGCAGGTGGAACACAAGCAGCTTTTCACCCACAGTGTACACAATGGGCACTTCCCCTAATGAACTTCTTCTATAAGTATGTTTTCCCGCGTGGAGCGAAGTGCCTCAACCATGGCAGGCTCTACTGTGGTCTCTAAGGATTTCCTCTCTGAAAACACGGCACTTTTACGGGAAGAACTCTGTTTTAGTTGCAGGTGGAACACAAGCTGCATTTCACCCACACTGTACACAAAGGGCCCTTCCCCAATTGAATCTTCTATATGCAGGGTGTCCCTCGTGCAGCAAACTGCCTCAACCAAGGCAGGCTCTAGTAAGTACAGTAAGCATTTCTTCGCTCAAAACACGCAGTTTTACCCGAAGAACTCTGCTTTAGTTGCAGGTGGAACACAAGCAGCATTTCTCCCACTGTGTACTCTTTGGTCTCTTCCAGGAATGAACTTCTATATGCAGGGTTTCCCACGTGTTGCAAATTGCCCTCAACCATGGCAGGCTGTAGCGAGGACTGTAAGCATTTCCTCTTCCAAACCACGGCAGTTTTACCCAAAGAACTCTGCTGTAGTAGCAGGTGGAACACAAGCAGCATTTCTCCCACTGTGTACTCTCTGAGCTCCTCCACGAATGAACTCCTATATGCAGGGTTTCCCACGTGGAGTGAACCGCCTCAAACAAGGCAGGCTGTAGCGAGGACTGTAAGCATTTCCTCTCCCTAAACACACAGTTTTAATGGAAGAACTCTGCTTTAGTTGCAGGTGGAACACAAGCATGTATTCTACCACGGTGTACACAATGGGCACGTCCCCTAATGAACTTATTCTATAAGAATGGTTTCCCGCGTGGAGCGAACTGCCTCAACCATGGCAGGCTCTACTGTGGTCTCTAAGGATTTCCTCTCTGAAAACACGGCACTTTTATGAGAAGAACTCTGCTTTAGTGGCAGGTGGAACACAAGCTGCATTTCACCCACTGTGAACTCATGGGTCTCTTCCACGAATGATCTTCTATATGCAGGATTTCCCACGTGGTGCGAACTGCCCTCAACCACGGAGGCTGTAGCGAGGACTGTAAGCATTTCCTGTTCCAAACCATGGCAGTTTTACCCAAAGAACTCTGCTGTAGTAGCAGGTGGAACACAACCAACATTTCTCCCACTGTGTACTCTCTGAGCTCCTCCACGAATGAACTCCTATATGCAGGGTTTCCCACGTGGAGCGAACTGCCTCAAACAAGGAAGGCTGTAGCGAGGACTGTAAGCATTTCCTCTCCCTAAACACGCAGTTTTAACAGAAGAACTCTGCTTTAGTTGCAGTTGGAACACAAGCATCTCTTCTCCCACAGTGTACACAATGGGCACGTCCCATAATGAACTTGTTCTATTAGAATGGTTTCCCGCATGGAGCGAACTGCCTCAACCATGGCAGGCTCTACTGTGGTCTCTAAGGATTTCATCTGTGAAAACACTGCACTTTTACGCGAAGAACTCTGCTTTAGTGGCAGGTGGAACACAAGCTGCATTTCACCCACACTGTAAACAAATGGCCTTTCCCCAAATGAATCTTCTATATGCACGGTGTCCTGCCTGCAGCGAACTGCCACAACCAAGGCAGGCACTAGTAAGCACTGTAAGCATTTACTCTCCCAAAGCACGCAGTTTTACCCGAAGAACTCTGCTTTAGTTGCAGGTAGAACACAAGTAGCATTTCTCCCACTGTGTACTCTTTGGTCTCTTCCATGAATGAACTTCTATATGCCGGGTTTCCCACGTATTGCGAACTGCTTCAACCACAGCAGGATGTAGAGAGGAATGTAAGCATTTCCTCTTCCAAAACACGGCAGTTTTACCCAAAGAACTCTGCTGTAGTAGCAGGTGGAACACAAGCAGCATTTCTCCCATTGTGTACTCTCTGAGCTCCTCCACGAATGAACTCCTATATGCAGGGTTTCCCACGTGGAGCGAACTGCCTCAAACAAGGCAGGCTGTAGCGAGGACTGTAAGCATTTCCTCTCCCTAAACACGCAGTTTTAACGGAAAAACTCTGCTTTAGTTTCTGGTGGAACACAAGCATCTTTTCTCCCACAGTGAACACAATGGGCACTTCCTCTAATGAAATTGTTCTATAAGAATGGTTTCCCGCGTGGAGCGAACTGCCTCAACCATGGCAGGCTCTACTGTGGTCTCTAAGGATTTCCTCTCTGAAAACACGGCACTTTTACCCGAAGAACTCTCCTTTAGTTGCAGGTGGAACACAAGCTGCATTTCACCCACACTGTACAAAAAGGGCCCTTCCCCAAATGAATCTTCTATATGCAGGGTGTGCCTCGTGTAGAAAACTGCCTCAACCAAGGCAGGCTCTAGTAAGTACTGTAAGCTTTCTTCGCCCAAAACACGCAGTTTTACCCAAAGAACTCTGCTTTAGTTGCAGTTGGACCACAAGCAGAATTTCTCCCACTGTGTACCGTTTGGTCTCTTCCATGAATGAACTTCTATATGCAGGTTTTCCCACGTGTTGCGAACTGCCCTCAACCACGGCAGGCTGTAGCGAGGACTGTAAGCATTTACTCTTCAAAACACGGCAGATTACCCAAAGAACTTTGATTTTGTTGCAGGTGGAACACAAGCAGCATTTCTCCCACTGTGTACACTCTGAGCTCCTCCACGAATGAACTCTTATATTCAGGGTTTCCCATGTGGAGCATACTGCCTCAAACAAGTCAGGCTGTAGCGAGGACTGGAAGCATTTCCTCTCCCTAAACACGCAGTTTTAACGGAAGATCTCTGCTTTAGTTGCAGGGGGAACACAAGCATCTTTTCTCCCACAGTGTACACAATGGGCACTTCCCTAATGAACATGTTCTATAAGAATGGTTTCCCGCTTGGAGTGAACTGCCTCAACCATGGCAGGCTCTACTGTGGTCTCTAAGGATTTCCTCTCTGAAAACACGTCACTTTTACCCAAAGAACTCTGTTTTAGTTGCAGGTGGAACACAAGCTGCATTTCACCCACACTGTACACAAAGGGCCCTTCCCCAAATGAATCTTCTATATGCAGGGTGTCCCTCGTGCAGCAAACTGCCTCAACCAAGGCAGGCTCTAGTAAGTACAGTAAGCATTTCTTCGCTCAAAACACGCAGTTTTACCCGAAGAACTCTGCTTTAGTTGCAGGTGGAACACAAGCAGCATTTCTCCCACTGTGTACTCTTTGGTCTCTTCCAGGAATGAACTTCTATATGCAGGGTTTCCCACGTGTTGCAAATTGCCCTCAACCATGGCAGGCTGTAGCGAGGACTGTAAGCATTTCCTCTTCCAAACCACGGCAGTTTTACCCAAAGAACTCTGCTGTAGTAGCAGGTGGAACACAAGCAGCATTTCTCCCACTGTGTACTCTCTGAGCTCCTCCACGAATGAACTCCTATATGCAGGGTTTCCCACGTGGAGCGAACCGCCTCAAACAAGGCAGGCTGTAGCGAGGACTGTAAGCATTTCCTCTCCCTAAACACACAGTTTTAATGGAAGAACTCTGCTTTAGTTGCAGGTGGAACACAAGCATGTATTCTACCACAGTGTACACAATGGGCACGTCCCCTAATAAACTTGTTCTATAAGAATGGTTTCCCGCGTGTTGCGAACTGCCTCAACCATGGCAGGCTCTACTGTGGTCTCTAAGGATTTCCTCTCTGAAAACACGGCACTTTTACGAGAAGAACTCTTCTTTAGTGGGAGGTGGAACACAAGCTGCATTTCACCCACTGTGAACTCATGGGTCTCTTCCACGAATGATCTTCTATATGCAGGATTTCCCACGTGGTGCGAACTGCCCTCAACCACGGAGGCTGTAGCGAGGACTGTAAGCATTTCCTGTTCCAAACCATGGCAGTTTTACCCAAAGAACTCTGCTGTAGTAGCAGGTGGAACACAACCAACATTTCTCCCACTGTGTACTCTCTGAGCTCCTCCACGAATGAACTCCTATATGCAGGGTTTCCCACGTGGAGCGAACTGCCTCAAACAAGGAAGGCTGTAGCGAGGACTGTAAGCATTTCCTCTCCCTAAACACGCAGTTTTAACAGAAGAACTCTGCTTTAGTTTCAGTTGGAACACAAGCATCTCTTCTCCCACAGTGTACACAATGGGCACGTCCCATAATGAACTTGTTCTATTAGAATGGTTTCCCGCATGGAGCGAAATGCCTCAACCATGGCAGGCTCTACTGTGGTCTCTAAGGATTTCATCTGTGAAAACACTGCACTTTTACGCGAAGAACTCTGCTTTAGTGGCAGGTGGAACACAAGCTGCATTTCACCCACACTGTAAACAAATGGCCTTTCCCCAAATGAATCTTCTATATGCACGGTGTCCTGCCTGCAGCGAACTGCCACAACCAAGGCAGGCACTAGTAAGCACTGTAAGCATTTACTCTCCCAAAGCACGCAGTTTTACCCGAAGAACTCTGCTTTAGTTGCAGGTAGAACACAAGTAGCATTTCTCCCACTGTGTACTCTTTGGTCTCTTCCATGAATGAACTTCTATATGCAGGGTTTCCCACGTATTGCGAACTGCTTCAACCACAGCAGGCTGTAGAGAGGAATGTAAGCATTTCCTCTTCCAAAACACGGCAGTTTTACCCAAAGAACTCTGCTGTAGTAGCAGGTGGAACACAAGCAGCATTTCTCCCATTGTGTACTCTCTGAGCTCCTCCACGAATGAACTCCTATATGCAGGGTTTCCCACGTGGAGCGAACTGCCTCAAACAAGGCAGGCTGTAGCGAGGACTGTAAGCATTTCCTCTCCCTAAACACGCAGTTTTAACGGAAAAAGTCTGCTTTAGTTTCTGGTGGAACACAAGCATCTTTTCTCCCACAGTGAACACAATGGGCACTTCCTCTAATGAAATTGTTCTATAAGAATGGTTTCCCGCGTGGAGCGAACTGCCTCAACCATGGCAGGCTCTACTGTGGTCTCTAAGGATTTCCTCTCTGAAAACACGGCACTTTTACCCGAAGAACTCTCCTTTAGTTGCAGGTGGAACACAAGCTGCATTTCACCCACACTGTACAAAAAGGGCCCTTCCCCAAATGAATCTTCTATATGCAGGGTGTGCCTCGTGTAGAAAACTGCCTCAACCAAGGCAGGCTCTAGTAAGTACTGTAAGCATTTCTTCGCCCAAAACACGCAGTTTTACCCAAAGAACTCTGCTTTAGTTGCAGTTGGACCACAAGCAGAATTTCTCCCACTGTGTACCGTTTGGTCTCTTCCATGAATGAACTTCTATATGCAGGTTTTCCCACGTGGTGCGAACTGCCCTCAACCACGGCAGGCTGTAGCGAGGACTGTAAGCATTTACTCTTCAAAACACGGCAGATTACCCAAAGAACTTTGATTTTGTTGCAGGTGGAACACAAGCAGCATTTCTCCCACTGTGTACACTCTGAGCTCCTCCACGAATGAACTCTTATATTCAGCGTTTCCCACGTGGAGCATACTGCCTCAAACAAGTCAGGCTGTAGCGAGGACTGTAAGCATTTCCTCTCCCTAAACACGCAGTTTTAACGGAAGATCTCTGCTTTAGTTGCAGGGGGAACACAAGCATCTTTTCTCCCACAGTGTACACAATGGGCACTTCCCTAATGAACTTGTTCTATAAGAATGGTTTCCCGCATGGAGCGAATTGCCTCAACCATGGCAGGCTCTACTGTGGTCTCTAAGGATTCCTCTCTGAAAACACGTCACTTTTACCCAAAGAACTCTGTTTTAGTTGCAGGTGGAACACAAGCTGCATTTCACCCACACTGTACACAAAGGGCCCTTCCCCAAATGAATCTTCTATATGCAGGGTGTCCCTCGTGAACCGAACTACCTCAACCAAGACAGGCTCTAGTAAGTACTGTGAGCATTTGTTCGCCCCAAACACGCAGTTTTACCCAAAGAACTCTGCTTTAGTTGTAGGTGGACCACAAGCAGCATTTCTCCCACTGTGTACTCTGTGGGCTCTTCCACGAATGAACTTCTATATGCAGGTTTTCCTTCATGGTGCGAACTGCCCTCAACCACGGCAGGCTGTAGCGAGGACTGTAAGCATTTCCTCTTCCAAACCACGGCAGTTTTACCCAAAGAACTCTGCCGTAGTAGCAGGTGGAACACAAGCAGCATTTCTCCCATTGTGTACTCTCTGAGCTCCTCCACGAATGAACTCCTTTATGCAGGGTTTCCCACGAGGAGCGAAATGCCTCAAACAAGGCAGGCTGTAGCAAGGACTGTAAGCATTTCCTCTCCCTAAACACGCAGTTTTAACGGAAGAACTCTGCTTTCGTTTCAGGTGGAAGAGAAGCATCTTTTCTCCCACAGTGAACTCAATGGGCACTTCCCCTAATGAACTTGTTCTATAAGAATGGTTTCCCGCGTGGAGCGAACTGCCTCAACCATGGCAGGCTCTACTGTGGTCTCTAAGGATTTCCTCTGTGAAAACACGGCACTTTTACCCGAAGAACTCTGTTTTAGTTGCAGGTGGAACACAAGCTGCATTTCACCCAAACTGTACAAAAAGGGCTCTTCCCCAAATGAATCTTCTATATGCAGGGTGTCCCCCCTGCAGAGAACTGCCACAACCAAGCAGGCACTAGTAAGGACTGTAAGCATTTTCTCTCCCAAAAAACGCAGTTTTACCCGAAGAACTCTGCTTTAGTTGCAGGTGGAACACAAGCAGCATTTCTCCCACTGTGTACTCTGTGGGCTCTTCCACGAATGAACTTCTATATGCAGGGTTTCCCTTGTGGAGCGAACTGCCTCAACCACGGCAGGCTGTAGTGAGGACTGTAATCATTTCCTCTTCCAAACACGGCAGATTACCCAAAGAACTATGCTTTTGTTGCAGGTGGAACACAAGCAGCATTTCTCCCACTGTGTACTCTCTGGGCTCTTCCACGAATGAACTCCTCTATGCAGGGTTTCCCACGTGGAGCGAACTGCCTCAAACAAGGCAGGCTGTAGCGAGGACTGTAAGCATTTCCTCTCCCTAAACACGCAGTTTTAATGGAAGAACTCTGCTTTAGTTGCAGGTGGAACACAAGCAGCATTTCTCCCACAGTGTACACAATGGACACTTCCCCTAATGAAGTTGTTCTATAAGAATGGTTTCCCGCATGGAGCGAATTGCCTCAACCATGGCAGGCTCTACTGTGGTCTCTAAGGATTTCCTCTCTGAAAACACGGCACTTTTACGAGAAGAACTCTGCTTTAGTGGGAGGTGGAACACAAGCTGCATTTCACCCACTGTGAACTCATGGGTCTCTTCCACGAATGATCTTCTATATGCAGGATTTCCCACGTGGTGCGAACTGCCCTCAACCACGGAGGCTGTAGCGAGGACTGTAAGCATTTCCTGTTCCAAACCATGGCAGTTTTACCCAAAGAACTCTGCTGTAGTAGCAGGTGGAACACAACCAACATTTCTCCCACTGTGTACTCTCTGAGCTCCTCCACGAATGAACTCCTATATGCAGGGTTTCCCACGTGGAGCGAACTGACTCAAACAAGGAAGGCTGTAGCGAGGACTGTAAGCATTTCCTCTCCCTAAACACGCAGTTTTAACGGAAAAACTCTGCTTTAGTTGCAGTTGGAACACAAGCATCTCTTCTCCCACAGTGTACACAATGGGCACGTCCCATAATGAACTTGTTCTATTAGAATGGTTTCCCACATGGAGCGAACTGCCTCAACCATGGCAGGCTCTACTGTGGTCTCTAAGGATTTCATCTGTGAAAACACGGCACTTTTACGCGAAGAACTCTGCTTTAGTGGCAGGTGGAACACAAGCTGCATTTCACCCACACTGTAAACAAATGGCCTTTCCCCAAATGAATCTTCTATATGCACGGTGTCCTGCCTGCAGCGAACTGCCACAACCAAGGCAGGCACTAGTAAGCACTGTAAGCATTTACTCTCCCAAAGCACGCAGTTTTACCCGAAGAACTCTGCTTTAGTTGCAGGTAGAACACAAGTAGCATTTCTCCCACTGTGTACTCTTTGGTCTCTTCCATGAATGAACTTCTATATGCAGGGTTTCCCACGTATTGCGAACTGCTTCAACCACAGCAGGCTGTAGAGAGGAATGTAAGCATTTCCTCTTCCAAAACACGGCAGTTTTACCCAAAGAACTCTGCTGTAGTAGCAGGTGGAACACAAGCAGCATTTCTCCCATTGTGTACTCTCTGAGCTCCTCCACGAATGAACTCCTATATGCAGGGTTTCCCACGTGGAGCGAACTGCCTCAAACAAGGCAGGCTGTAGCGAGGACTGTATGCATTTCCTCTCCCTAAACACACAGTTTTAACGGAAGAACTCTGCTTTAGTTGCAGGTGGAACACAAGCATGTATTCTACCACAGTGTACACAATGGGCACGTCCCCTAATGAACTTGTTCTATAAGAATGTTTTCCCGCTTGGAACGAACTGCGTCAACCATGGCAGGCTCTACTGTGGTCTCTAAGGATTTCCTCTGTGAAAACACGGCACTGTTACGCGAAGAACTCTGCTTTAGTGGCAGGTGGAACACAAGATGCATTTCACCCACACTGTAAACCAAGGGCACTTCCCCAAATGAATCTTCTATATGCAAGGTGTCCTGCCTGCAGCGAACTGCCACAACCAAGGCACGCACTAGTAAGGACTGTAAGAATTTACTCTCCCAAAACAAGCAGTTTTACCCGAAGAACTCTGCTTTAGTTGCAGGTGGAACACAAGCAGCATTTCTCCCACTGTGTACTCTTTAGTCTCTTCCACGAATGAACTTCTATATGCAAGTTTTCCCACGTGCTGCAAACTGCCCTCAACCACGGCAGGCTGTAGCGAGGACTGTAAGCATTTTCTCTTCCAAATCACGGCAGTTTTACCCAAAGAACTCTGCTGTAGTAGCAGGTGGAACACAAGCAGCATTTCTCCCACTGTGTACTCTCTGAGCTCCTCCACCAATGAACTCCTATATGCAGGGTTTCCCACGTGGAGCGAACTGCCTCAAACAAGGCAGGCTGTAGCGAGGACTGTAAGCATTTCCTCTCCCTAAACACGCAGTTTTAATGGAAGAACTCTGCTTTAGTTGCAGGTGGAACACCAGCAGCATTTCTCCCACAGTGTACACAATGGACACTTCCCCTAATGAAGTTGTTCTATAAGAATGGTTTCCCGCATGGAGCGAATTGCCTCAACCATGGCAGGCTCTACTGTGGTCTCTAAGGATTTCCTCTCTGAAAACACGGCACTTTTACGAGAAGAACTCTGCTTTAGTGGGAGGTGGAACACAAGCTGCATTTCACCCACTGTGAACTCATGGGTCTCTTCCACGAATGATCTTCTATATGCAGGATTTCCCACGTGGTGCGAACTGCCCTCAACCACGGAGGCTGTAGCGAGGACTGTAAGCATTTCCTGTTCCAAACCATGGCAGTTTTACCCAAAGAACTCTGCTGTAGTAGCAGGTGGAACACAACCAACATTTCTCCCACTGTGTACTCTCTGAGCTCCTCCACGAATGAACTCCTATATGCAGGGTTTCCCACGTGGAGTGAACTGACTCAAACAAGGAAGGCTGTAGCGAGGACTGTAAGCATTTCCTCTCCCTAAACACGCAGTTTTAACGGAAAAACTCTGCTTTAGTTGCAGTTGGAACACAAGCATCTCTTCTCCCACAGTGTACACAATGGGCACGTCCCATAATGAACTTGTTCTATTAGAATGGTTTCCCACATGGAGCGAACTGCCTCAACCATGGCAGGCTCTACTGTGGTCTCTAAGGATTTCATCTGTGAAAACACGGCACTTTTACGCGAAGAACTCTGCTTTAGTGGCAGGTGGAACACAAGCTGCATTTCACCCACACTGTAAACAAATGGCCTTTCCCCAAATGAATCTTCTATATGCACGGTGTCCTGCCTGCAGCGAACTGCCACAACCAAGGCAGGCACTAGTAAGCACTGTAAGCATTTACTCTCCCAAAGCACGCAGTTTTACCCGAAGAACTCTGCTTTAGTTGCAGGTAGAACACAAGTAGCATTTCTCCCACTGTGTACTCTTTGGTCTCTTCCATGAATGAACTTCTATATGCAGGGTTTCCCACGTATTGCGAACTGCTTCAACCACAGCAGGCTGTAGAGAGGAATGTAAGCATTTCCTCTTCCAAAACACGGCAGTTTTACCCAAAGAACTCTGCTGTAGTAGCAGGTGGAACACAAGCAGCATTTCTCCCATTGTGTACTCTCTGAGCTCCTCCACGAATGAACTCCTATATGCAGGGTTTCCCACGTGGAGCGAACTGCCTCAAACAAGGCAGGCTGTAGCGAGGACTGTATGCATTTCCTCTCCCTAAACACACAGTTTTAACGGAAGAACTCTGCTTTAGTTGCAGGTGGAACACAAGCATGTATTCTACCACAGTGTACACAATGGGCACGTCCCCTAATGAACTTGTTCTATAAGAATGTTTTCCCGCTTGGAACGAACTGCGTCAACCATGGCAGGCTCTACTGTGGTCTCTAAGGATTTCCTCTGTGAAAACACGGCACTGTTACGCGAAGAACTCTGCTTTAGTGGCAGGTGGAACACAAGATGCATTTCACCCACACTGTAAACCAAGGGCACTTCCCCAAATGAATCTTCTATATGCAAGGTGTCCTGCCTGCAGCGAACTGCCACAACCAAGGCACGCACTAGTAAGGACTGTAAGAATTTACTCTCCCAAAACAAGCAGTTTTACCCGAAGAACTCTGCTTTAGTTGCAGGTGGAACACAAGCAGCATTTCTCCCACTGTGTACTCTTTAGTCTCTTCCACGAATGAACTTCTATATGCAAGTTTTCCCACGTGCTGCAAACTGCCCTCAACCACGGCAGGCTGTAGCGAGGACTGTAAGCATTTTCTCTTCCAAATCACGGCAGTTTTACCCAAAGAACTCTGCTGTAGTAGCAGGTGGAACACAAGCAGCATTTCTCCCACTGTGTACTCTCTGAGCTCCTCCACCAATGAACTCCTATATGCAGGGTTTCCCACGTGGAGCGAACTGCCTCAAACAAGGCAGGCTGTAGCGAGGACTGTAAGCATTTCCTCTCCCTAAACACGCAGTTTTAATGGAAGAACTCTGCTTTAGTTGCAGGTGGAACACCAGCAGCATTTCTCCCACAGTGTACACAATGGACACTTCCCCTAATGAAGTTGTTCTATAAGAATGGTTTCCCGCATGGAGCGAATTGCCTCAACCATGGCAGGCTCTACTGTGGTCTCTAAGGATTTCCTCTCTGAAAACACGGCACTTTTACGAGAAGAACTCTGCTTTAGTGGGAGGTGGAACACAAGCTGCATTTCACCCACTGTGAACTCATGGGTCTCTTCCACGAATGATCTTCTATATGCAGGATTTCCCACGTGGTGCGAACTGCCCTCAACCACGGAGGCTGTAGCGAGGACTGTAAGCATTTCGTGTTCCAAACCATGGCAGTTTTACCCAAAGAACTCTGCTGTAGTAGCAGGTGGAACACAACCAACATTTCTCCCACTGTGTACTCTCTGAGCTCCTCCACGAATGAACTCCTATATGCAGGGTTTCCCACGTGGAGCGAACTGCCTCAAACAAGGAAGGCTGTAGCGAGGACTGTAAGCATTTCCTCTCCCTAAACACGCAGTTTTAACGGAAAAACTCTGCTTTAGTTTCTGGTGGAACACAAGCATCTTTTCTCCCACAGTGAACACAATGGGCACTTCCTCTAATGAAATTGTTCTATAAGAATGGTTTCCAGCGTGGAGCGAACTGCCTCAACCATGGCAGGCTCTACTGTGGTCTCTAAGGATTTCCTCTCTGAAAACACGGCACTTTTACCCGAAGAACTCTCCTTTAGTTGCAGGTGGAACACAAGCTGCATTTCACCCACACTGTACAAAAAGGGCCCTTCCCCAAATGAATCTTCTATATGCAGGGTGTGCCTCGTGTAGAAAACTGCCTCAACCAAGGCAGGCTCTAGTAAGTACTGTAAGCATTTCTTCGCCCAAAACACGCAGTTTTACCCAAAGAACTCTGCTTTAGTTGCAGTTGGACCACAAGCAGCATTTCTCCCACTGTGTACCGTTTGGTCTCTTCCATGAATGAACTTGTATATGCAGGTTTTCCCACGTGGTGCGAACTGCCCTCAACCACGGCAGGCTGTAGCGAGGACTGTAAACATTTCCTCTTCTAAACCACGGCAGTTTTACCCAAAGAACTCTGCTGTAGTAGCAGGTGGAACACAAGCATCATTTCTCCCACTGTGTACTCTCTGAGCTCCTCCACGAATGAACTATTATATGCAGGGTTTCCCACGTGGAGCGAACTGCCTCAAACAAGGAAGGCTGTAGCGAGGTCTGTAAGCATTTCCTCTCCCTAAACACGCAGTTTTAATGGAAGAACTCTGCTTTAGTTGCAGGAGGAACACAAGCATGTATTCTACCACAGTGTACACAATGGGCACTTCCCCTAATGAACTTGTTCTATAAGAATGGTTTCCCGCTTGGAGCGAACTGCCTCAACCATGGCAGGCTCTACTGTGGTCTCTAAGGATTTCCTCTGTGAAAACACGGCACTTTTACGTGAAGAACTCTGCTTTAGTGGCAGGTGGAACACAAGCTGCAATTCACCCACACTGTAAACAAAGGGCCTTTTCATAAATGAATCTTCTATATGCAAGGTGTCCTGCCTGCAGCGAACTGCCACAACCAAGGCAGGCAGTAGTAAGGACTGTACGCATTTACTCTCCCAAAACACGCAGTTTTACCCGAAGAACTCTGCTTTAGTTGCAGGTGGAACACAGGCACATTTCTCCCACTGTGTACTCTTTGGTCTCTTCCACGAATGAACATCTATATGCAGGGTTTCCCACGTGGAGGGAACTGCCTCAACTACGGCAGGCTGTAGCGGGTACTGTAAGCATTTCCTCTTCCAAAACACGGCAGTTTTACCCAAAGAACTCTGCTTTAGTTGCAGGTGGAAAACAAGCAGCATTTCTCCCACTGTGTACTCTGTGGGCTCTTCCACGAATGAACTTCTATATGCAGGGTTTCCCATGTGGAGCGAACTGCCTCAACCACGGCAGGCTGTTGTGAGTACTGTAAGCATTTCCTCTTCAAAACAGGGCAGATTACCCAAAGAACTTTGCTTTTGTTGCAGGTGGAACACAAGCAGCATTTCTCCAACTGTGTACTCTCTGGGCTCTTCCACGAATGAACTCCTCTTTGCAGGGTTTCCCACGTGGAGCGAACTACCTCAAACAAGGCAGGCTGTAGCGAGGACTGTAAGCATTTCCTCTCCCTAAACACGCAGTTTTAATGGAAGAACTCTGCTCTGGTTGCAGGTGGAACACAAGCACCTTTTCTCCCACAGTGTACACAATGGGCACTTCCCCTAATGAACTTGTTCTATAAGAATGGTTTCCCGCTTGGAGCGAATTGCGTCAACCATGGCAGGCTCTACTGTGGTCTCTAAGGATTCCTCTCTGAAAACACGGCACTTTTACCTGAAGAACTCTGCTTTAGTTGCAGTGGAACACAAGCTCCATTTCACCCACACTGTACACCAAGGGCCCTTCCTCAAATGAATCTTCTATATGCATGGTGTCCCGCCTGCAGCGAACTGCCACAACCAAGGCAGGCACTAATAAGGACTGTAAGCAATTCCTCTCCCAAAACACGCAGTTTTACCCGAAGAACTCTGCTTTAGTTGCAGTTGGAACACAAGCATCTATTCTCCCACGGTGTACACAATGGGCACGTCCCCTAATAAACTTGTTCTATAAGAATGGTTTCCCGCGTGGAGCGAAATGCCTCAACCATTGCAGGCTCTACTCTCGTCTCTAAGGATTTCCTCTGTGACAACACGGCACTTTTACGCGAAGAACTCTGCTTTAGTGGCAGGTGGAACACAAGCTGCATTTCACCCACACTGTACACAAAGGGCCCTTCCCCAAATGAATCTTCTATATGCAGGGTGTCCCTCGTGCACCGAACTGCCTCAACCAAGGCAGGCTCTAGTAAGTACTGTAAGCATTTCTTCGCCCCAAACTCGCAGTTTTACCCGAAGAACTCTGCTTTAGTTGCAGGTGGAACATAAGCAGCATTTCTCCCACTGTGTACTCTTTGGTCTCTTCCACGAATGAACTTCTATATGCAGGTTTTCCTTCGTGGTGCGAACTGCCCTCAACCACGGCAGGCTGTAGCGAGGACTGTAAGCATTTCCTCTTCCAAAACACGGCAGTTTTACCCAAAGAACTCTGCTTTAGTTGCAGGTGGAAAACAAGCAGCATTTCTCCCACTGTGTACTCTTTGGTCTCTTCCATGAATGAACTTCTATATGCAGGGTTTCCCACATATTGCGAACTGCTTCAACCACAGCAGGCTGTAGAGAGGAATGTAAGCATTTCCTCTTCCAAAACACGGCAGTTTTACCCAAAGAACTCTGCTGTAGTAGCAGGTGGAATACAAGCAGCATTTCTCCCACTGTGTACTCTCTGAGCTCCTCCACGAATGAACTCCTATATGCAGGGTTTCCCACGTGCAGCGAACTGCCTCAAACAAGGCAGGCTGTAGCGAGGACTGTAAGCATTTCCTCTCCCTAAACACGCAGTTTTAATGGAAGAACTCTGCTTTAGTTGCAGGTGGAACACAAGCAGCATTTCTCCCACAGTGTACACAATGGACACTTCCCCTAATGAAGTTGTTCTATAAGAATGGTTTCCCGCATGGAGCGAATTGCCTCAACCATGGCAGGCTCTACTGTGGTCTCTAAGGATTTCCAATCTGAAAACACGGCACTTTTACGAGAAGAACTCTGCTTTAGTGGGAGGTGGAACACAAGCTGCATTTCACCCACTGTGAACTCATGGGTCTCTTCCACGAATGATCTTCTATATGCAGGATTTCCCACGGGGTGCGAACTGCCCTCAACCACGGAGGCTGTAGCGAGGACTGTAAGCATTTCCTGTTCCAAACCATGGCAGTTTTACCCAAAGAACTCTGCTGTAGTAGCAGGTGGAACACAACCAACATTTCTCCCACTGTGTACTCTCTGAGCTCCTCCACGAATGAACTCCTATATGCAGGGTTTCCCACGTGGAGCGAACTGCCACAACCAAGGCAGGCACTAGTAAGCACTGTAAGCATTTACTCTCCCAAAGCACGCAGTTTTACCCGAAGAACTCTGCTTTAGTTGCAGGTAGAACACAAGCAGCATTTCTCCCACTGTGTACTCTGTGGGCTCTTCCACGAATGAAGTTCTATATGCAGGTTTTCCCTTGTGGAGCGAACTGCCTCAACCATGGCAGGCTGTAGTGAGGACTGTAAGCATTTCCTCTTCCAAACACGGCAGATTACCCAAAGAACTTTGCTTTTGTTGCAGGTGGAACACAAGCAGCATTTCTCCCACTGTGTACTCTCTGAGCTCTTCCACGAATGAACTCCTCTATGCAGGGTTTCCCACGTGGAGCGAACTGCCTCAAACAAGGCAGGCTGTAGCGAGGACTGTAAGCATTTCCTCTCCATAAACACGCAGTTTTAATGGAAGAACTCTGCTTTAGTTGCAGGTGGAACACAAGCAGCTTTTCACCCACAGTGTACACAATGGGCACTTCCCCTAATGAACTTCTTCTATAAGTACGTTTTCCCGCGTGGAGCGAAGTGCCTCAACCATGGCAGGCTCTACTGTGGTCTCTAAGGATTTCCTCTCTGAAAACACGGTACTTTTACCCGAAGAACTCTGTTTTAGTTGCAGGTGGAACACAAGCTGCATTTCACCCACACTGTACACAAAGGGCCCTTCCCCAAATGAATCTTCTATATGCAGGGTGTCCCTCGTGCAGCAAACTGCCTCAACCAAGGCAGGCTCTAGTAAGTACAGTAAGCATTTCTTCGCTCAAAACACGCAGTTTTACCCAAAGAACTCTGCTTTAGTTGCAGTTGGACCACAAGCAGCATTTCTCCCACTGTGTACTGTTTGGTCTCTTCCATGAATGAACTTCTATATGCAGGTTTTCCCACGTGGTGCGAACTGCCCTCAACCACGGCAGGCTGTAGCGAGGACTGTAAACATTTCCTCTTCTAAACCACAGCAGTTTTACCCAAAGAACTCTGCTGTAGTAGCAGGTGGAACACAAGCAGCATTTCTCCCATTGTGTACTCTCTGAGCTCCTCCACGAATGAACTATTATATGCAGGGTTTCCCACGTGGAGCGAACTGCCTCAAACAAGGAAGGCTGTAGCGAGGTCTGTAAGCATTTCCTCTCCCTAAACACGCAGTTTTAACGGAAGAACTCTGCTTTAGTTGCAGGAGGAACACAAGCATGTATTCTACCACAGTGTACACAATGGGCACTTCCCCTAATGAACTTGTTCTATAAGAATGGTTTCCCGCTTGGAGCGAACTGCCTCAACCATGGCAGGCTCTACTGTGGTCTCTAAGGATTTCCTCTGTGAAAACACGGCACTTTTACGTGAAGAACTCTGCTTTAGTGGCAGGTGGAACACAAGCTGCATTTCACCCACACTGTACACAAAGGGTCTTTCACCAAATGAATCTTCTATATGCAGGGTGTCCCTAGTGCAGCGAACTGCCTCAACCAAGGCAGGCTCTAGTAAGTACTGTAAGCATTTCTTCGAACAAAACACGCAGTTTTACCCGAAGAACTCTGCTTTAGTTGCAGGTGGAACACAAGCAGCATTTCTCCCACTGTGTAGTCTTTGGTCTCTTCCACGAATGAACATCTATATGCAGGGTTTCCCACCTGGAGTGAACTGCCTCAACCACGGCAGGCTGTAGTGAGGACTGTAAGCATTTACTCTTCAAAACACGGCAGATTACCCAAAGAACTTTGATTTTGTGGCAGGTGGAACACAAGCAGCATTTCTCCCACTGTGTACACTCTGAGCTCCTCCACGAATGAACTCTTATATGCAGGGTTTCCCACGTGGAGCATACTGCCTCAAACAAGGCAGGCTGTAGCGAGGACTGTAAGCAATTCCTCTCCCTAAACACGCAGTTTTAACGGAAGATCTCTGCTTTAGTTGCAGGGGGAACACAAGCATCTTTTCTCCCACAGTGTACACAATGGGCACTTCCCCTAATGAACTTGTTCTATAAGAATGGTTTCCCGCGTGGAGTGAACTGCCTCAACCATGGCAGGCTCTACTGTGGTCTCTAAGGATTTCCTCTCTGAAAACACGTCACTTTTACCTGAAGAACTCTGTTTTAGTTGCAGGTGGAACACAAGCTGCATTTCATCCACACTGTACACAAAGGGCCCTTCCCCAAATGAATCTTCTATATGCAGGGTGTCCCTCGTGAACCGAACTACCTCAACCAAGACAGGCTCTAGTAAGTACTGTAAGCATTTCTTCGCCCCAAACACGCAGTTTTACCCGAAGAACTCTGCTTTAGTTGCAGGTGGACCACAAGCAGCATTTCTCCCACTGTGTACTCTGTGGGCTCTTCCACGAATGAACTTCTATATGCAGGTTTTCCTTCATGGTGTGAACTGCCCTCAACCACGGCAGGCTGTAGCGAGGACTGTAAGCATTTCCTCTTCCAAACCACGGCAGTTTTACCCAAAGAACTCTGCCGTAGTAGCAGGTGGAACACAAGCAGCATTTCTCCCATTGTGTACTCTCTGAGCTCCTCCACGAATGAACTCCTTTATGCAGGGTTTCCCACGAGGAGCGAACTGCCTCAAACAAGGCAGGCTGTAGCGAGGACTGTAAGCATTTCCTCTCCCTAAACACGCAGTTTTAACGGAAGAACTCTGCTTTCGTTTCAGGTGGAACAGAAGCATCTTTTCTCCCACAGTGAACTCAATGGGCACTTCCCCTAATGAACTTGTTCTATAAGAATGGTTTCCCGCGTGGAGCGAACTGCCTCAACCATGGCAGGCTCTACTGTGGTCTCTAAGGATTTCCTCTGTGAAAACACGGCACTTTTACCCGAAGAACTCTGCTTTAGTTGCAGGTGGAACACAAGCTGCATTTCACCCAAACTGTACAAAAAGGGCTCTTCCCCAAATGAATCTTCTATATGCAGGGTGTCCCCCCTGCAGAGAACTGCCACAACCAAGGCAGGCACTAGTAAGGACTGTAAGCATTTCCTCTCCCAAAACACGCAGTTTTACCCGAAGAACTCTGCTTTAGTTGCAGGTGGAACACAAGCAGCATTTCTCCCACTGTGTACTCTGTGGGCTCTTCCACGAATGAACTTCTATATGCAGGTTTTCCCTTGTGGAGCGAACTGCCTCAACCACGGCAGGCTGTAGTGAGGACTGTAAGCATTTCCTCTTCCAAACACGGCAGATTACCCAAAGAACTTTGCTTTTGTTGCAGGTGGAACACAAGCAGCATTTCTCCCACTGTGTACTCTCTGGGCTCTTCCACGAATGAACTCCTCTATGCAGGGTTTCCCACGTGGAGCGAACTGCCTCAAACAAGGCAGGCTGTAGCGAGGACTGTAAGCATTTCCTCTCCCTAAACACGCAGTTTTAATGGAAGAACTCTGCTTTAGTTGCAGGTGGAACACAAGCAGCTTTTCACCCACAGTGTACACAATGGGCACTTCCCCTAATGAACTTCTTCTATAAGTATGTTTTCCCGCGTGGAGCGAAGTGCCTCAACCATGGCAGGCTCTACTGTGGTCTCTAAGGATTTCCTCTCTGAAAACACGGTACTTTTACCCGAAGAACACTGTTTTAGTTGCAGGTGGAACACAAGCTGCATTTCACCCACACTGTACACAAAGGGCCCTTCCCCAAATGAATCTTCTATATGCAGGGTGTCCCTCGTGCAGCAAACTGCCTCAACCAAGGCAGGCTCTAGTAAGTACAGTAAGCATTTCTTCGCTCAAAACACGCAGTTTTACCCGAAGAACTCTGCTTTAGTTGCAGGTGGAACACAAGCAGCATTTCTCCCACTGTGTACTCTTTGGTCTCTTCCAGGAATGAACTTTTATATGCAGGGTTTCCCACGTGTTACGAATTGCCCTCAACCATGGCAGGCTGTAGCGAGGACTGTAAGCATTTCCTCTTCCAAACCACGGCAGTTTTACCCAACGAACTCTGCTGTAGTAGCAGGTGGAACACAAGCAGCATTTCTCCCACTGTGTACTCTCTGAGCTCCTCCACGAATGAAATCCTATATGCAGGGTTTCCCACGTGGAGCGAACCGCCTCAAACAAGGCAGGCTGTAGCGAGGACTGTAAGCATTTCCTCTCCCTAAACACACAGTTTTAACGGAAGAACTCTGCTTTAGTTGCAGGTGGAACACAAGCATGTATTCTACCACAGTGTACACAATGTGCACGTCCCCTAATGAACTTGTTCTATAAGAATGGTTTCCCGCTTGGAACGAACTGCGTCAACCATGGCAGGCTCTACTGCGGTCTCTAAGGATTTCCTCTGTGAAAACACGGCACTGTTACGCGAAGAACTCTGCTTTAGTGGCAGGTGGAACACAAGATGCGTTTCACCCACACTGTAAACCAAGGGCACTTCCCCAAATGAATCTTCTATCTGCAAGGTGTCCTGCCTGCAGCGAACTGCCACAACCAAGGCACGCACTTGTAAGGACTGTAAGCATTTACTCTCCCAAAACAAGCAGTTTTACCCGAAGAACTCTGCTTTAGTTGCAGGTGGAACACAAGCAGCATTTCTCCCACTGTGTACTCTTTGGTCTCTTCCATGAATGAACTTCTATATGCAAGTTTTCCCACGTGCTGCGAACTGCGCTCAACCACGGCAGGCTGTAGCGAGGACTGTAAGCATTTTCTCTTCCAAATCACGGTAGTTTTACCCAAAGAACTCTGCTGTAGTAGCAGGTGGAACACAAGCAGCATTTCTCCCACTGTGTACTCTCTGAGCTCCTCCACGAATGAACTCCTATATGCAGGGTTTCCCACGTGGAGCGAACTGCCTCAAACAAGGCAGGCTGTAGCGAGGACTGTAAGCATTTCCTCTCCCTAAACACGCAGTTTTAATGGAAGAACTCTGCTTTAGTTGCAGGTGGAACACCAGCAGCATTTCTCCCACAGTGTACACAATGGACACTTCCCCCAATGAAGTTGTTCTATAAGAATGGTTTCCCGCATGGAGCGAATTGCCTCAACCATGGCAGGCTCTACTGTGGTCTCTAAGGATTTCCTCTCTGAAAACACGGCACTTTTACGCGAAGAACTCTGCTTTAGTGGCAGGTGGAACACAAGCTGCATTTCACCCACACTGTAAACAAATGGCCTTTCCCCAAATGAATCTTCTATATGCACTGTGTCCTGCCTGCAGCGAACTGCCACAACCAAGGCAGGCACTGGTAAGCACTGTAAGCATTTACTCTCCGAAAGCACGCAGTTTTACCCGAAGAACTCTGCTTTAGTTGCAGGTAGAACACAAGTAGCATTTCTCCCACTGTGTACTCTTTGGTCTCTTCCATGAATGAACTTCTATATGCAGGGTTTCCCACGTATTGCGAACTGCTTCAACCACAGCAGGCTGTAGAGAGGAATGTAAGCATTTCCTCTTCCAAAACACGGCAGTAGCAGGTGGAACACAAGCAGCATTTCTCCCATTGTGTACTCTCTGAGCTCCTCCACGAATGAACTCCTATATGCAGGGTTTCCCACGTGGAGCGAACTGCCTCAAACAAGGCAGGCTGTAGCGAGGACTGTAAGCATTTCCTCTCCCTAAACACGCAGTTTTAACGGAAAAACTCTGCTTTAGTTTCTGGTGGAACACAAGCATCTTTTCTCCCACAGTGAACACAATGGGCACTTCCTCTAATGAAATTGTTCTATAAGAATGGTTTCCCGCGTGGAGCGAACTGCCTCAACCATGGCAGGCTCTACTGTGGTCTCTAAGGATTTCCTCTCTGAAAACACGGAACTTTTACCCGAAGAACTCTCCTTTAGTTGCAGGTGGAACACAAGCTGCATTTCACCCACACTGTACAAAAAGGGCCCTTCCCCAAATGAATCTTCTATATGCAGGGTGTGCCTCGTGTAGAAAACTGCCTCAACCAAGGCAGGCTCTAGTAAGTACTGTAAGCATTTCTTCGCCCAAAACACGCAGTTTTACCCAAAGAACTCTGCTTTAGTTGCAGTTGGACCACAAGCAGCATTTCTCCCACTGTGTACTGTTTGGTCTCTTCCATGAATGAACTTCTATATGCAGGTTTTCCCACGTGGTGCGAACTGCCCTCAACCACGGCAGGCTGTAGCGAGGACTGTAAACATTTCCTCTTCTAAACCACGGCAGTTTTACCCAAAGAACTCTGCTGTAGTAGCAGGTGGAACACAAGCATCATTTCTCCCACTGTGTACTCTCTGAGCTCCTCCACGAATGAACTATTATATGCAGGGTTTCCCACGTGGAGCGAACTGCCTCAAACAAGGAAGGCTGTAGCGAGGTCTGTAAGCATTTCCTCTCCCTAAACACGGAGTTTTAACGGAAGAACTCTGCTTTAGTTGCAGGAGGAACACAAGCATGTATTCTACCACAGTGTACACAATGGGCACTTCCCCTAATGAACTTGTTCTATAAGAATGGTGTCCCGCTTGGAGCGAACTGCCTCAACCATGGCAGGCTCTACTGTGGTCTCTAAGGATTTCCTCTGTGAAAACACGGCACTTTTACGTGAAGAACTCTGCTTTAGTGGCAGGTGGAACACAAGCTGCATTTCACCCACACTGTACACAAAGGGCCTTTCCCCAAATGAATCTTCTATATGCAGGGTGTCCCTAGTGCAGCGAACTGCCTCAACCAAGGCAGGCTCTAGTAAGTACTGTAAGCATTTCTTCGCCCAAAACACGCAGTTTTACCCGAAGAACTCTGCTTTTGTTGCAGGTGGAACACAAGCAGCATTTCTCCCACTGTGTAGTCTTTGGTCTCTTCCACGAATGAACATCTATATGCAGGGTTTCCCACCTGGAGTGAACTGCCTCAACCACGGCAGGCTGTAGTGAGGACTGTAAGCACTTACTCTTCAAAACACGGCAGATTACCCAAAGAACTTTGATTTTGTGGCAGGTGGAACACAAGCAGCATTTCTCCCACTGTGTACACTCTGAGCTCCTCCACGAATGAACTCTTATATGCAGGGCTTCCCACGTGGAGCATACTGCCTCAAACAAGGCAGGCTGTAGCGAGGACTGTAAGCATTTCCTCTCCCTAAACACGCAGTTTTAACGGAAGATCTCTGCTTTAGTTGCAGGGGGAACACAAGCATCTTTTCTCCCACAGTGTACACAATGGGCACTTCCCTAATGAACTTGTTCTATAAGAATGGTTTCCCGCGTGGAGTGAACTGCCTCAACCATGGCAGGCTCTACTGTGGTCTCTAAGGATTTCCTCTCTGAAAACACGTCACTTTTACCCGAAGAACTCTGTTTTAGTTGCAGGTGGAACACAAGCTGCATTTCATCCACACTGTACACAAAGGGCCCTTCCCCAAATGAAACTTCTATATGCAGGGTGTCCCTCGTGAACCGAACTACCTCAACCAAGACAGGCTCTAGTAAGTACTGTAAGCATTTCTTCGCCCCAAACACGCAGTTTTACCCGAAGAACTCTGCTTTAGTTGCAGGTGGACCAAGAGCAGCATTTCTCCCACTGTGTACTCTGTGGGCTCTTCCACGAATGAACTTCTATATGCAGGTTTTCCTTCATGGTGCGAACTGCCCTCAACCACGGAAGGCTGTAGCGAGGACTGTAAGCATTTCCTCTTCCAAACCACGGCAGTTTTACCCAAAGAACTCTGCCGTAGTAGCAGGTGGAACACAAGCAGCATTTCTCCCATTGTGTACTCTCTGAGCTCCTCCACGAATGAACTCCTATATGCAGGGTTTCCCACGTGGAGCGAACTGCCTCAAACAAGGCAGGCTGTAGCGAGGACTGTAAGCATTTCCTCTCCCTAAACACGCAGTTTTAACGGAAGAACTCTGCTTTCGTTTCAGGTGGAACAGAAGCATCTTTTCTCCCACAGTGAACTCAATGGGCACTTCCCCTAATGAACTTGTTCTATAAGAATGGTTTCCCGCGTGGAGCGAACTGCCTCAACCATGGCAGGCTCTACTGTGGTCTCTAAGGATTTCCTCTCTGAAAACACGGCACTTTTACCCGAAGAACTCTGCTTTAGTTGCAGGTGGAACACAAGCTGCATTTCACCCAAACTGTACAAAAAGGGCTATTCCCCAAATGAATCTTCTATATGCAGGGTGTCCCCCCTGCAGAGAACTGCCACAACCAAGCAGGCACTAGTAAGGACTGTAAGCATTTCCTCTCCCAAAACACGCAGTTTTACCCAAAGAACTCTGCTTTAGTTGCAGGTGGAACACAAGCAGCATTTCTCCCACTGTGTACTCTGTAGGCTCTTCCACGAATGAACTTCTATATGCAGGGTTTCCCTTGTGGAGCGAACTGCCTCAACCACGGCAGGCTGTAGTGAGGACTGTAAGCATTTCCTCTTCCAAACACGGCAGATTACCCAAAGAACTTTGCTTTTGTTGCAGGTGGAACACAAGCAGCATTTCTCCCACTGTGTACTCTCTGGGCTCTTCCACGAATGAACTCCTCTATGCAGGGTTTCCCACGTGGAGCGAACTGCCTAAAACAAGGCAGGCTGTAGCGAGGACTGTAAGCATTTCCTCTCCCTAAACACGCAGTTTTAACGGAAGATCTCTGCTTTAGTTGCAGGGGGAACACAAGCATCTTTTCTCCCACAGTGTACACAATGGGCACTTCCCTAATGAACTTGTTCTATAAGAATGGTTTCCCGCGTGGAGTGAACTGCCTCAACCATGGCAGGCTCTACTGTGGTCTCTAAGGATTTCCTCTGTGAAAACACGGCACTTTTACCCGAAGAACTCTGTTTTAGTTGCAGGTGGAACACAAGCTGCATTTCACCCACACTGTACACAAAGGGCCCTTCCCCAAATGAATCTTCTATATGCAGGGTGTCCCTCGTGCAGCAAACTGCCTCAACCAAGGCAGGCTCTAGTAAGTACAGTAAGCATTTCTTTGCTCAAAACACGCAGTTTTACCCGAAGAACTCTGCTTTAGTTGCAGGTGGAACACAAGCAGCATTTCTCCCACAGTGTACTCTTTGGTCTCTTCCAGGAATGAAGTTCTATATGCAGAGTTTCCCACGTGTTGCGAATTGCCCTCAACCATGGCAGGCTGTAGCGAGGACTGTAAGCATTTCCGCTTCCAAACCACGGCAGTTTTACCGAAAGAACTCTGCTGTAGTAGCAGGTGGAACACAAGCAGCATTTCTCCCACTGTGTACTCTCTGAGCTCCTCCATGAATGAACTCCTATATGCAGGGTTTCCCACGTGGAGCGAACTGCCTCAAACAAGGCAGGCTGTAGCGAGGACTGTAAGCATTTCCTCTCCCTAAACACGCAGTTTTAACGGAAGAACTCTGCTTTAGTTGCAGGAGGAACACAAGCATGTATTCTACCACAGTGTACACAATGGGCACTTCCCCTAATGAACTTGTTCTATAAGAATGGTTACCCGCGTGGAGCGAACTGCCTCAACCATGGCAGGCTCTACTGTGGTCTCTAAGGATTTCCTCTGTGAAAACACGGCACTTTTACCCGAAGAACTCTGCTTTAGTGGCAGGTGGAACACAAGCTGCATTTCACCCACACTGTAAACAAAGGACCTTTCCTCAAATGAATCTTCTATATGCAAGGTGTCCTGCCTGCAGCGAACTGCCACAACCAAGGCAGGCAGTAGTAAGGACTGTACGCATTTACTCTCCCAAAACACGCAGTTTTACCCGAAGAACTCTGCTTTAGTTGCAGGTGGAACACAGGCACATTTCTCCCACTGTGTACTCTTTGGTCTCTTCCACGAATGAACATCTATATGCAGGGTTTCCCACGTGGAGTGAACTGCCTCAACCACGGCAGGCTGTAGCGGGTACTGTAAGCATTTCCTCTTCCAAAACACGGCAGTTTTACCCAAAGAACTCTGCTTTAGTTGCAGGTGGAAAACAAGCAGCATTTCTTCCACTGTGTACTCTGTGGGCTCTTCCACGAATGAACTTCTGTATGCAGGGTTTCCCATGTGGAGCGAACGGCCTCAACCACGGCAGGCTGTTGTGAGTACTGTAAGCATTCCCTCTTCAAAACAGGGCAGATTACCCAAAGAACTTTGCTTTTGTTGCAGGTGGAACACAAGCAGCATTTCTCCCACTGTGTACTCTCTGGGCTCTTCCACGAATGAACTCCTCTATGCAGGGTTTCCCACGTGGAGCGAACTGCCTCAAACAAGGCAGGATGTAGCGAGGACTGTAAGCATTTCCTCTCCCTAAACACGCAGTTTTAACGGAAGAACTCTGCTTTAGTTGCAGGTGGAACACAAGCAGCATTTCTCCCATTGTGTACAGTCTGAGCTCCTCCACGAATGAACTCCTATATGCAGGGTTTCCCACGTGGAGCAAACTGCCTCAAACAAGGCAGGCTGTAGCGAGGACTGTAAGCATTTCCTCTCCCTAAACACGCAGTTTTAACGGAAGAACTCTGCTTTAGTTGCAGGTGGAACACAAGCATCTTTTCTCACACAGTGTACACAATGGGCACTTCCCTAATGAACTTGTTCTATAAGAATGGTTTCCCGCGTGGAGTGAACTGCCTCAACCATGGCTGGCTCTACTGTGGTCTCTAAGGATTTCCTCTCTGAAAACACGTCACTTTTACCCAAAGCACTCTGTTTTACTTGCAGGTGGAACACAAGCTGCATTTCACCCACACTGTACACAAAGGGCCCTTCCCCAAATGAATCTTCTATATGCAGGGTGTCCCTCGTGCACCGAACTGCCTCAACCAAGGCAGGCTCTAGTACGTACTGTAAGCATTTCTTCGTGCCAAACACGCAGTTTTACCCGAAGAACTCTGCTTTAGTTGCAGGTGAAACACAAGCAGCATTTCTCCCACTGTGTACTCTTTGGTCTCTTCCACGAATGAACTTCTATATGCAGGTTTTCCTTCGTGGTGCGAACTGCGCTCAACCACGGCAGGCTGTAGCGAGGACTGTAAGCATTTCCTCTCCCTAAACACGCAGTTTTAACAGAAGAACTCTGCTTTAGTTGCAGTTGGAACACAAGCATCTCTTCTCCCACAGTGTACACAATGGGCACGTCCCATAATGAACTTGTTCTATTAGAATGGTTTCCCACATGGAGCGAACTGCCTCAACCATGGCAGGCTCTACTGTGGTCTCTAAGGATTTCATCTGTGAAAACATGGCACTTTTACGCGAAGAACTCTGCTTTAGTGGCAGGTGGAACACAAGCTGCATTTCACCCACACTGTAAACAAATGGCCTTTCCCCAAATGAATCTTCTATATGCACGGTGTCCTGCCTGCAGCGAACTGCCACAACCAAGGCAGGCACTAGTAAGCACTGTAAGCATTTACTCGCCCAAAGCACGCAGTTTTACCTGAAGAACTCTGCTTTAGTTGCAGGTAGAACACAAGTAGCATTTCTCCCACTGTGTACTCTTTGGTCTCTTCCATGAATGAACTTCTATATGCAGGGTTTCCCACGTATTGCGAACTGCTTCAACCACAGCAGGCTGTAGAGAGGAATGTAAGCATTTCCTCTTCCAAAACACGGCAGTTTTACCCAAAGAACTCTGCTGTAGTAGCAGGTGGAACACAAGCAGCATTTCTCCCATTGTGTACTCTCTGAGCTCCTCCACGAATGAACTCCTATATGCAGGGTTTCCCACGTGGAGCGAACTGCCTCAAACAAGGCAGGCTGTAGCGAGGACTGTAAGCATTTCCTCTCCCTAAACACGCAGTTTTAACGGAAAAACTCTGCTTTAGTTTCTGGTGGAACACAAGCATCTTTTCTCCCACAGTGAACACAATGGGCACTTCCTCTAATGAAATTGTTCTATAAGAATGGTTTCCCGCGTGGAGCGAACTGCCTCAACCATGGCAGGCTCTACTGTGGTCTCTAAGGATTTCCTCTCTGAAAACACGGCACTTTTACCCGAAGAACTCTCCTTTAGTTGCAGGTGGAACACAAGCTGCATTTCACCCACACTGTACAAAAAGGGCCCTTCCCCAAATGAATCTTCTATATGCAGGGTGTGCCTCGTGTAGAAAACTGCCTCAACCAAGGCAGGCTCTAGTAAGTACTGTAAGCATTTCTTCGCCCAAAACACGCAGTTTTACCCAAAGAACTCTGCTTTAGTTGCAGTTGGACCACAAGCAGCATTTCTCCCACTGTGTACTGTTTGGTCTCTTCCATGAATGAACTTCTATATGCAGGTTTTCCCACGTGGTGCGAACTGCCCTCAACCACGGCAGGCTGTAGCGAGGACTGTAAACATTTCCTCTTCTAAACCACGGCAGTTTTACCCAAAGAACTCTGCTGTAGTAGCAGGTGGAACACAAGCATCATTTCTCCCACTGTGTACTCTCTGAGCTCCTCCACGAATGAACTATTATATGCAGGGTTTCCCACGTGGAGCGAACTGCCTCAAACAAGGAAGGCTGTAGCGAGGTCTGTAAGCATTTCCTCTCCCTAAACACGCAGTTTTAATGGAAGAACTCTGCTTTAGTTGCAGGAGGAACACAAGCATGTATTCTACCACAGTGTACACAATGGGCACTTCCCCTAATGAACTTGTTCTATAAGAATGGTTTCCCGCTTGGAGCGAACTGCCTCAACCATGGCAGGCTCTACTGTGGTCTCTAAGGATTTCCTCTGTGAAAACACGGCACTTTTACGTGAAGAACTCTGCTTTAGTGGCAGGTGGAACACAAGCATGTATTCTACCACAGTGTACACAATGGGCACATCCCCTAATGAACTTCTTATATAAGTATGTTTTCCCGCGTGGAGCGAAGTGCCTCAACCATGGCAGGCTCTACTGTGGTCTCTAAGGATTTCCTCTCTGAAAACACGGCACTTTTACGGGAAGAATTCTGTTTTAGTTGCAGGTGGAACACAAGCTGCATTTCACCCACACTGTACACAAAGGGCCCTTCCCCAAATGAATCTTCTATATGCAGGGTGTCCCTCGTGCAGCAAACTGCCTCAACCAAGGCAGGCTCTAGTAAGTACAGTAAGCATTTCTTCACTCAAAACACGCAGTTTTACCCGAAGAACTCTGCTTTAGTTGCAGGTGGAACACAAGCAGCATTTCTCCCACTGTGTACTCTTTGGTCTCTTCCAGGAATTAACTTCTATATGCAGGGTTTCCCACGTGTTGCAAATTGCCCTCAACCATGGCAGGCTGTAGCGAGGACTGTAAGCATTTCCTCTTCCAAACCACGGCAGTTTTACCCAAAGAACTCTGCTGTAGTAGCAGGTGGAACACAAGCAGCATTTCTCCCACTGTGTACTCTCTGAGCTCCTCCACGAATGAACTCCTATATGCAGGGTTTCCCACGTGGAGCGAACCGCCTCAAACAAGGCAGGCTGTAGCGAGGACTGTAAGCATTTCCTCTCCCTAAACACACAGTTTTAACGGAAGAACTCTGCTTTAGTTGCAGGTGGAACACAAGCATGTATTCTACCACAGTGTACACAATGGGCACATCCCCTAATGAACTTGTTCTATAAGAATGGTTTCCCGCTTGGAACGAACTGCGTCAACCATGGCAGGCTCTACTGCGGTCTCTAAGGATTTCCTCTGTGAAAACACGGCACTGTTACGCGAAGAACTCTGCTTTAGTGGCAGGTGGAACACAAGATGCATTTCACCCACACTGTAAACCAAGGGCACTTCCCCAAATGAATCTTCTATATGCAAGGTGTCCTGCCTGCAGCGAACTGCCACAACCAAGGCATGCACTAGTAAGGACTGTAAGCATTTACTCTCCCAAAACAAGCAGTTTTACCCGAAGAACTCTGCTTTAGTTGCAGGTGGAACACAAGCAGCATTTCTCCAACTGTGTACTCTTTGGTCTCTTCCACGAATGAACTTCTATATGCAAGTTTTCCCACGTGCTGCGAACTGCCCTCAACCACGGCAGGCTGTAGCGAGGACTGTAAGCATTTTCTCTTCCAAATCACGGTAGTTTTACCCAAAGAACTCTGCTGTAGTAGCAGGTGGAACAGAAGCAGCATTTCTCCCACTGTGTACTCTCTGAGCTCCTCCACGAATGAACTCCTATATGCAGGGTTTCCCACGTGCAGCGAACTGCCTCAAACAAGGCAGGCTGTAGCGAGGACTGTAAGCATTTCCTCTCCCTAAACACGCAGTTTTAATGGAAGAACTCTGCTTTAGTTGCAGGTGGAACACAAGCAGCATTTCTCCCACAGTGTACACAATGGACACTTCCCCTAATGAAGTTGTTCTATAAGAATGGTTTCCCGCATGGAGCGAATTGCCTCAACCATGGCAGGCTCTACTGTGGTCTCTAAGGATTTCCAATCTGAAAACACGGCACTTTTACGAGAAGAACTCTGCTTTAGTGGGAGGTGGAACACAAGCTGCATTTCACCCACTGTGAACTCATGGGTCTCTTCCACGAATGATCTTCTATATGCAGGATTTCCCACGGGGTGCGAACTGCCCTCAACCACGGAGGCTGTAGCGAGGACTGTAAGCATTTCCTCTTCCAAACCATGGCAGTTTTACCCAAAGAACTCTGCTGTAGTAGCAGGTGGAACACAACCAACATTTCTCCCACTGTGTACTCTCTGAGCTCCTCCACGAATGAACTCCTATATGCAGGGTTTCCCACGTGGAGCGAACTGCCACAACCAAGGCAGGCACTAGTAAGCACTGTAAGCATTTACTCTCCCAAAGCACGCAGTTTTACCCGAAGAACTCTGCTTTAGTTGCAGGTAGAACACAAGCAGCATTTCTCCCACTGTGTACTCTGTGGGCTCTTCCACGAATGAAGTTCTATATGCAGGTTTTCCCTTGTGGAGCGAACTGCCTCAACCATGGCAGGCTGTAGTGAGGACTGTAAGCATTTCCTCTTCCAAACACGGCAGATTACCCAAAGAACTTTGCTTTTGTTGCAGGTGGAACACAAGCAGCATTTCTCCCACTGTGTACTCTCTGAGCTCTTCCACGAATGAACTCCTCTATGCAGGGTTTCCCACGTGGAGCGAACTGCCTCAAACAAGGCAGGCTGTAGCGAGGACTGTAAGCATTTCCTCTCCATAAACACGCAGTTTTAATGGAAGAACTCTGCTTTAGTTGCAGGTGGAACACAAGCAGCTTTTCACCCACAGTGTACACAATGGGCACTTCCCCTAATGAACTTCTTCTATAAGTACGTTTTCCCGCGTGGAGCGAAGTGCCTCAACCATGGCAGGCTCTACTGTGGTCTCTAAGGATTTCCTCTCTGAAAACACGGTACTTTTACCCGAAGAACTCTGTTTTAGTTGCAGGTGGAACACAAGCTGCATTTCACCCACACTGTACACAAAGGGCCCTTCCCCAAATGAATCTTCTATATGCAGGGTGTCCCTCGTGCAGCAAACTGCCTCAACCAAGGCAGGCTCTAGTAAGTACAGTAAGCATTTCTTCGCTCAAAACACGCAGTTTTACCCAAAGAACTCTGCTTTAGTTGCAGTTGGACCACAAGCAGCATTTCTCCCACTGTGTACTGTTTGGTCTCTTCCATGAATGAACTTCTATATGCAGGTTTTCCCACGTGGTGCGAACTGCCCTCAACCACGGCAGGCTGTAGCGAGGACTGTAAACATTTCCTCTTCTAAACCACAGCAGTTTTACCCAAAGAACTCTGCTGTAGTAGCAGGTGGAACACAAGCAGCATTTCTCCCATTGTGTACTCTCTGAGCTCCTCCACGAATGAACTATTATATGCAGGGTTTCCCACGTGGAGCGAACTGCCTCAAACAAGGAAGGCTGTAGCGAGGTCTGTAAGCATTTCCTCTCCCTAAACACGCAGTTTTAACGGAAGAACTCTGCTTTAGTTGCAGGAGGAACACAAGCATGTATTCTACCACAGTGTACACAATGGGCACTTCCCCTAATGAACTTGTTCTATAAGAATGGTTTCCCGCTTGGAGCGAACTGCCTCAACCATGGCAGGCTCTACTGTGGTCTCTAAGGATTTCCTCTGTGAAAACACGGCACTTTTACGTGAAGAACTCTGCTTTAGTGGCAGGTGGAACACAAGCTGCATTTCACCCACACTGTACACAAAGGGTCTTTCACCAAATGAATCTTCTATATGCAGGGTGTCCCTAGTGCAGCGAACTGCCTCAACCAAGGCAGGCTCTAGTAAGTACTGTAAGCATTTCTTCGAACAAAACACGCAGTTTTACCCGAAGAACTCTGCTTTAGTTGCAGGTGGAACACAAGCAGCATTTCTCCCACTGTGTAGTCTTTGGTCTCTTCCACGAATGAACATCTATATGCAGGGTTTCCCACCTGGAGTGAACTGCCTCAACCACGGCAGGCTGTAGTGAGGACTGTAAGCATTTACTCTTCAAAACACGGCAGATTACCCAAAGAACTTTGATTTTGTGGCAGGTGGAACAGAAGCAGCATTTCTCCCACTGTGTACACTCTGAGCTCCTCCACGAATGAACTCTTATATGCAGGGTTTCCCACGTGGAGCATACTGCCTCAAACAAGGCAGGCTGTAGCGAGGACTGTAAGCAATTCCTCTCCCTAAACACGCAGTTTTAACGGAAGATCTCTGCTTTAGTTGCAGGGGGAACACAAGCATCTTTTCTCCCACAGTGTACACAATGGGCACTTCCCCTAATGAACTTGTTCTATAAGAATGGTTTCCCGCGGGGAGTGAACTGCCTCAACCATGGCAGGCTCTACTGTGGTCTCTAAGGATTTCCTCTCTGAAAACACGTCACTTTTACCTGAAGAACTCTGTTTTAGTTGCAGGTGGAACACAAGCTGCATTTCATCCACACTGTACACAAAGGGCCCTTCCCCAAATGAATCTTCTATATGCAGGGTGTCCCTCGTGAACCGAACTACCTCAACCAAGACAGGCTCTAGTAAGTACTGTAAGCATTTCTTCACCCCAAACACGCAGTTTTACCCGAAGAACTCTGCTTTAGTTGCAGGTGGACCACAAGCAGCATTTCTCCCACTGTGTACTCTGTGGGCTCTTCCACGAATGAACTTCTATATGCAGGTTTTCCTTCATGGTGTGAACTGCCCTCAACCACGGCAGGCTGTAGCGAGGACTGTAAGCATTTCCTCTTCCAAACCACGGCAGTTTTACCCAAAGAACTCTGCCGTAGTAGCAGGTGGAACACAAGCAGCATTTCTCCCATTGTGTACTCTCTGAGCTCCTCCACGAATGAACTCCTTTATGCAGGGTTTCCCACGAGGAGCGAACTGCCTCAAACAAGGCAGGCTGTAGCGAGGACTGTAAGCATTTCCTCTCCCTAAACACGCAGTTTTAACGGAAGAACTCTGCTTTCGTTTCAGGTGGAACAGAAGCATCTTTTCTCCCACAGTGAACTCAATGGGCACTTCCCCTAATGAACTTGTTCTATAAGAATGGTTTCCCGCGTGGAGCGAACTGCCTCAACCATGGCAGGCTCTACTGTGGTCTCTAAGGATTTCCTCTGTGAAAACACGGCACTTTTACCCGAAGAACTCTGCTTTAGTTGCAGGTGGAACACAAGCTGCATTTCACCCAAACTGTACAAAAAGGGCTCTTCCCCAAATGAATCTTCTATATGCAGGGTGTCCCCCCTGCAGAGAACTGCCACAACCAAGGCAGGCACTAGTAAGGACTGTAAGCATTTCCTCTCCCAAAACACGCAGTTTTACCCGAAGAACTCTGCTTTAGTTGCAGGTGGAACACAAGCAGCATTTCTCCCACTGTGTACTCTGTGGGCTCTTCCACGAATGAACTTCTATATGCAGGTTTTCCCTTGTGGAGCGAACTGCCTCAACCACGGCAGGCTGTAGTGAGGACTGTAAGCATTTCCTCTTCCAAACACGGCAGATTACCCAAAGAACTTTGCTTTTGTTGCAGGTGGAACACAAGCAGCATTTCTCCCACTGTGTACTCTCTGGGCTCTTCCACGAATGAACTCCTCTATGCAGGGTTTCCCACGTGGAGCGAACTGCCTCAAACAAGGCAGGCTGTAGCGAGGACTGTAAGCATTTCCTCTCCCTAAACACGCAGTTTTAATGGAAGAACTCTGCTTTAGTTGCAGGTGGAACACAAGCAGCTTTTCACCCACAGTGTACACAATGGGCACTTCCCCTAATGAACTTCTTCTATAAGTATGTTTTCCCGCGTGGAGCGAAGTGCCTCAACCATGGCAGGCTCTACTGTGGTCTCTAAGGATTTCCTCTCTGAAAACACGGTACTTTTACCCGAAGAACACTGTTTTAGTTGCAGGTGGAACACAAGCTGCATTTCACCCACACTGTACACAAAGGGCCCTTCCCCAAATGAATCTTCTATATGCAGGGTGTCCCTCGTGCAGCAAACTGCCTCAACCAAGGCAGGCTCTAGTAAGTACAGTAAGCATTTCTTCGCTCAAAACACGCAGTTTTACCCGAAGAACTCTGCTTTAGTTGCAGGTGGAACACAAGCAGCATTTCTCCCACTGTGTACTCTTTGGTCTCTTCCAGGAATGAACTTTTATATGCAGGGTTTCCCACGTGTTACGAATTGCCCTCAACCATGGCAGGCTGTAGCGAGGACTGTAAGCATTTCCTCTTCCAAACCACGGCAGTTTTACCCAACGAACTCTGCTGTAGTAGCAGGTGGAACACAAGCAGCATTTCTCCCACTGTGTACTCTCTGAGCTCCTCCACGAATGAAATCCTATATGCAGGGTTTCCCACGTGGAGCGAACCGCCTCAAACAAGGCAGGCTGTAGCGAGGACTGTAAGCATTTCCTCTCCCTAAACACACAGTTTTAACGGAAGAACTCTGCTTTAGTTGCAGGTGGAACACAAGCATGTATTCTACCACAGTGTACACAATGTGCACGTCCCCTAATGAACTTGTTCTATAAGAATGGTTTCCCGCTTGGAACGAACTGCGTCAACCATGGCAGGCTCTACTGCGGTCTCTAAGGATTTCCTCTGTGAAAACACGGCACTGTTACGCGAAGAACTCTGCTTTAGTGGCAGGTGGAACACAAGATGCGTTTCACCCACACTGTAAACCAAGGGCACTTCCCCAAATGAATCTTCTATCTGCAAGGTGTCCTGCCTGCAGCGAACTGCCACAACCAAGGCACGCACTTGTAAGGACTGTAAGCATTTACTCTCCCAAAACAAGCAGTTTTACCCGAAGAACTCTGCTTTAGTTGCAGGTGGAACACAAGCAGCATTTCTCCCACTGTGTACTCTTTGGTCTCTTCCATGAATGAACTTCTATATGCAAGTTTTCCCACGTGCTGCGAACTGCGCTCAACCACGGCAGGCTGTAGCGAGGACTGTAAGCATTTTCTCTTCCAAATCACGGTAGTTTTACCCAAAGAACTCTGCTGTAGTAGCAGGTGGAACACAAGCAGCATTTCTCCCACTGTGTACTCTCTGAGCTCCTCCACGAATGAACTCCTATATGCAGGGTTTCCCACGTGGAGCGAACTGCCTCAAACAAGGCAGGCTGTAGCGAGGACTGTAAGCATTTCCTCTCCCTAAACACGCAGTTTTAATGGAAGAACTCTGCTTTAGTTGCAGGTGGAACACCAGCAGCATTTCTCCCACAGTGTACACAATGGACACTTCCCCCAATGAAGTTGTTCTATAAGAATGGTTTCCCGCATGGAGCGAATTGCCTCAACCATGGCAGGCTCTACTGTGGTCTCTAAGGATTTCCTCTCTGAAAACACGGCACTTTTACGCGAAGAACTCTGCTTTAGTGGCAGGTGGAACACAAGCTGCATTTCACCCACACTGTAAACAAATGGCCTTTCCCCAAATGAATCTTCTATATGCACTGTGTCCTGCCTGCAGCGAACTGCCACAACCAAGGCAGGCACTGGTAAGCACTGTAAGCATTTACTCTCCGAAAGCACGCAGTTTTACCCGAAGAACTCTGCTTTAGTTGCAGGTAGAACACAAGTAGCATTTCTCCCACTGTGTACTCTTTGGTCTCTTCCATGAATGAACTTCTATATGCAGGGTTTCCCACGTATTGCGAACTGCTTCAACCACAGCAGGCTGTAGAGAGGAATGTAAGCATTTCCTCTTCCAAAACACGGCAGTAGCAGGTGGAACACAAGCAGCATTTCTCCCATTGTGTACTCTCTGAGCTCCTCCACGAATGAACTCCTATATGCAGGGTTTCCCACGTGGAGCGAACTGCCTCAAACAAGGCAGGCTGTAGCGAGGACTGTAAGCATTTCCTCTCCCTAAACACGCAGTTTTAACGGAAAAACTCTGCTTTAGTTTCTGGTGGAACACAAGCATCTTTTCTCCCACAGTGAACACAATGGGCACTTCCTCTAATGAAATTGTTCTATAAGAATGGTTTCCCGCGTGGAGCGAACTGCCTCAACCATGGCAGGCTCTACTGTGGTCTCTAAGGATTTCCTCTCTGAAAACACGGAACTTTTACCCGAAGAACTCTCCTTTAGTTGCAGGTGGAACACAAGCTGCATTTCACCCACACTGTACAAAAAGGGCCCTTCCCCAAATGAATCTTCTATATGCAGGGTGTGCCTCGTGTAGAAAACTGCCTCAACCAAGGCAGGCTCTAGTAAGTACTGTAAGCATTTCTTCGCCCAAAACACGCAGTTTTACCCAAAGAACTCTGCTTTAGTTGCAGTTGGACCACAAGCAGCATTTCTCCCACTGTGTACTGTTTGGTCTCTTCCATGAATGAACTTCTATATGCAGGTTTTCCCACGTGGTGCGAACTGCCCTCAACCACGGCAGGCTGTAGCGAGGACTGTAAACATTTCCTCTTCTAAACCACGGCAGTTTTACCCAAAGAACTCTGCTGTAGTAGCAGGTGGAACACAAGCATCATTTCTCCCACTGTGTACTCTCTGAGCTCCTCCACGAATGAACTATTATATGCAGGGTTTCCCACGTGGAGCGAACTGCCTCAAACAAGGAAGGCTGTAGCGAGGTCTGTAAGCATTTCCTCTCCCTAAACACGGAGTTTTAACGGAAGAACTCTGCTTTAGTTGCAGGAGGAACACAAGCATGTATTCTACCACAGTGTACACAATGGGCACTTCCCCTAATGAACTTGTTCTATAAGAATGGTGTCCCGCTTGGAGCGAACTGCCTCAACCATGGCAGGCTCTACTGTGGTCTCTAAGGATTTCCTCTGTGAAAACACGGCACTTTTACGTGAAGAACTCTGCTTTAGTGGCAGGTGGAACACAAGCTGCATTTCACCCACACTGTACACAAAGGGCCTTTCCCCAAATGAATCTTCTATATGCAGGGTGTCCCTAGTGCAGCGAACTGCCTCAACCAAGGCAGGCTCTAGTAAGTACTGTAAGCATTTCTTCGCCCAAAACACGCAGTTTTACCCGAAGAACTCTGCTTTTGTTGCAGGTGGAACACAAGCAGCATTTCTCCCACTGTGTAGTCTTTGGTCTCTTCCACGAATGAACATCTATATGCAGGGTTTCCCACCTGGAGTGAACTGCCTCAACCACGGCAGGCTGTAGTGAGGACTGTAAGCACTTACTCTTCAAAACACGGCAGATTACCCAAAGAACTTTGATTTTGTGGCAGGTGGAACACAAGCAGCATTTCTCCCACTGTGTACACTCTGAGCTCCTCCACGAATGAACTCTTATATGCAGGGCTTCCCACGTGGAGCATACTGCCTCAAACAAGGCAGGCTGTAGCGAGGACTGTAAGCATTTCCTCTCCCTAAACACGCAGTTTTAACGGAAGATCTCTGCTTTAGTTGCAGGGGGAACACAAGCATCTTTTCTCCCACAGTGTACACAATGGGCACTTCCCTAATGAACTTGTTCTATAAGAATGGTTTCCCGCGTGGAGTGAACTGCCTCAACCATGGCAGGCTCTACTGTGGTCTCTAAGGATTTCCTCTCTGAAAACACGTCACTTTTACCCGAAGAACTCTGTTTTAGTTGCAGGTGGAACACAAGCTGCATTTCATCCACACTGTACACAAAGGGCCCTTCCCCAAATGAAACTTCTATATGCAGGGTGTCCCTCGTGAACCGAACTACCTCAACCAAGACAGGCTCTAGTAAGTACTGTAAGCATTTCTTCGCCCCAAACACGCAGTTTTACCCGAAGAACTCTGCTTTAGTTGCAGGTGGACCAAGAGCAGCATTTCTCCCACTGTGTACTCTGTGGGCTCTTCCACGAATGAACTTCTATATGCAGGTTTTCCTTCATGGTGCGAACTGCCCTCAACCACGGAAGGCTGTAGCGAGGACTGTAAGCATTTCCTCTTCCAAACCACGGCAGTTTTACCCAAAGAACTCTGCCGTAGTAGCAGGTGGAACACAAGCAGCATTTCTCCCATTGTGTACTCTCTGAGCTCCTCCACGAATGAACTCCTATATGCAGGGTTTCCCACGTGGAGCGAACTGCCTCAAACAAGGCAGGCTGTAGCGAGGACTGTAAGCATTTCCTCTCCCTAAACACGCAGTTTTAACGGAAGAACTCTGCTTTCGTTTCAGGTGGAACAGAAGCATCTTTTCTCCCACAGTGAACTCAATGGGCACTTCCCCTAATGAACTTGTTCTATAAGAATGGTTTCCCGCGTGGAGCGAACTGCCTCAACCATGGCAGGCTCTACTGTGGTCTCTAAGGATTTCCTCTCTGAAAACACGGCACTTTTACCCGAAGAACTCTGCTTTAGTTGCAGGTGGAACACAAGCTGCATTTCACCCAAACTGTACAAAAAGGGCTATTCCCCAAATGAATCTTCTATATGCAGGGTGTCCCCCCTGCAGAGAACTGCCACAACCAAGCAGGCACTAGTAAGGACTGTAAGCATTTCCTCTCCCAAAACACGCAGTTTTACCCAAAGAACTCTGCTTTAGTTGCAGGTGGAACACAAGCAGCATTTATCCCACTGTGTACTCTGTAGGCTCTTCCACGAGTGAACTTCTATATGCAGGGTTTCCCTTGTGGAGCGAACTGCCTCAACCACGGCAGGCTGTAGTGAGGACTGTAAGCATTTCCTCTTCCAAACACGGCAGATTACCCAAAGAACTTTGCTTTTGTTGCAGGTGGAACACAAGCAGCATTTCTCCCACTGTGTACTCTCTGGGCTCTTCCACGAATGAACTCCTCTATGCAGGGTTTCCCACGTGGAGCGAACTGCCTAAAACAAGGCAGGCTGTAGCGAGGACTGTAAGCATTTCCTCTCCCTAAACACGCAGTTTTAACGGAAGATCTCTGCTTTAGTTGCAGGGGGAACACAAGCATCTTTTCTCCCACAGTGTACACAATGGGCACTTCCCTAATGAACTTGTTCTATAAGAATGGTTTCCCGCGTGGAGTGAACTGCCTCAACCATGGCAGGCTCTACTGTGGTCTCTAAGGATTTCCTCTGTGAAAACACGGCACTTTTACCCGAAGAACTCTGTTTTAGTTGCAGGTGGAACACAAGCTGCATTTCACCCACACTGTACACAAAGGGCCCTTCCCCAAATGAATCTTCTATATGCAGGGTGTCCCTCGTGCAGCAAACTGCCTCAACCAAGGCAGGCTCTAGTAAGTACAGTAAGCATTTCTTTGCTCAAAACACGCAGTTTTACCCGAAGAACTCTGCTTTAGTTGCAGGTGGAACACAAGCAGCATTTCTCCCACTGTGTACTCTCTGGGCTCTTCCACGAATGAACTCCTCTATGCAGGGTTTCCCACGTGGAGCGAACTGCCTCAAACAAGGCAGGATGTAGCGAGGACTGTAAGCATTTCCTCTCCCTAAACACGCAGTTTTAACGGAAGAACTCTGCTTTAGTTGCAGGTGGAACACAAGCAGCATTTCTCCCATTGTGTACAGTCTGAGCTCCTCCACGAATGAACTCCTATATGCAGGGTTTCCCACGTGGAGCAAACTGCCTCAAACAAGGCAGGCTGTAGCGAGGACTGTAAGCATTTCCTCTCCCTAAACACGCAGTTTTAACGGAAGAACTCTGCTTTAGTTGCAGGTGGAACACAAGCATCTTTTCTCACACAGTGTACACAATGGGCACTTCCCTAATGAACTTGTTCTATAAGAATGGTTTCCCGCGTGGAGTGAACTGCCTCAACCATGGCTGGCTCTACTGTGGTCTCTAAGGATTTCCTCTCTGAAAACACGTCACTTTTACCCAAAGCACTCTGTTTTACTTGCAGGTGGAACACAAGCTGCATTTCACCCACAGTGTACACAAAGGGCCCTTCCCCAAATGAATCTTCTATATGCAGGGTGTCCCTCGTGCACCGAACTGCCTCAACCAAGGCAGGCTCTAGTACGTACTGTAAGCATTTCTTCGTGCCAAACACGCAGTTTTACCCGAAGAACTCTGCTTTAGTTGCAGGTGAAACACAAGCAGCATTTCTCCCACTGTGTACTCTTTGGTCTCTTCCACGAATGAACTTCTATATGCAGGTTTTCCTTCGTGGTGCGAACTGCGCTCAACCACGGCAGGCTGTAGCGAGGACTGTAAGCATTTCCTCTCCCTAAACACGCAGTTTTAACAGAAGAACTCTGCTTTAGTTGCAGTTGGAACACAAGCATCTCTTCTCCCACAGTGTACACAATGGGCACGTCCCATAATGAACTTGTTCTATTAGAATGGTTTCCCACATGGAGCGAACTGCCTCAACCATGGCAGGCTCTACTGTGGTCTCTAAGGATTTCATCTGTGAAAACATGGCACTTTTACGCGAAGAACTCTGCTTTAGTGGCAGGTGGAACACAAGCTGCATTTCACCCACACTGTAAACAAATGGCCTTTCCCCAAATGAATCTTCTATATGCACGGTGTCCTGCCTGCAGCGAACTGCCACAACCAAGGCAGGCACTAGTAAGCACTGTAAGCATTTACTCGCCCAAAGCACGCAGTTTTACCTGAAGAACTCTGCTTTAGTTGCAGGTAGAACACAAGTAGCATTTCTCCCACTGTGTACTCTTTGGTCTCTTCCATGAATGAACTTCTATATGCAGGGTTTCCCACGTATTGCGAACTGCTTCAACCACAGCAGGCTGTAGAGAGGAATGTAAGCATTTCCTCTTCCAAAACACGGCAGTTTTACCCAAAGAACTCTGCTGTAGTAGCAGGTGGAACACAAGCAGCATTTCTCCCATTGTGTACTCTCTGAGCTCCTCCACGAATGAACTCCTATATGCAGGGTTTCCCACGTGGAGCGAACTGCCTCAAACAAGGCAGGCTGTAGCGAGGACTGTAAGCATTTCCTCTCCCTAAACACGCAGTTTTAACGGAAAAACTCTGCTTTAGTTTCTGGTGGAACACAAGCATCTTTTCTCCCACAGTGAACACAATGGGCACTTCCTCTAATGAAATTGTTCTATAAGAATGGTTTCCCGCGTGGAGCGAACTGCCTCAACCATGGCAGGCTCTACTGTGGTCTCTAAGGATTTCCTCTCTGAAAACACGGCACTTTTACCCGAAGAACTCTCCTTTAGTTGCAGGTGGAACACAAGCTGCATTTCACCCACACTGTACAAAAAGGGCCCTTCCCCAAATGAATCTTCTATATGCAGGGTGTGCCTCGTGTAGAAAACTGCCTCAACCAAGGCAGGCTCTAGTAAGTACTGTAAGCATTTCTTCGCCCAAAACACGCAGTTTTACCCAAAGAACTCTGCTTTAGTTGCAGTTGGACCACAAGCAGCATTTCTCCCACTGTGTACTGTTTGGTCTCTTCCATGAATGAACTTCTATATGCAGGTTTTCCCACGTGGTGCGAACTGCCCTCAACCACGGCAGGCTGTAGCGAGGACTGTAAACATTTCCTCTTCTAAACCACGGCAGTTTTACCCAAAGAACTCTGCTGTAGTAGCAGGTGGAACACAAGCATCATTTCTCCCACTGTGTACTCTCTGAGCTCCTCCACGAATGAAGTATTATATGCAGGGTTTCCCACGTGGAGCGAACTGCCTCAAACAAGGAAGGCTGTAGCGAGGTCTGTAAGCATTTCCTCTCCCTAAACACGCAGTTTTAATGGAAGAACTCTGCTTTAGTTGCAGGAGGAACACAAGCATGTATTCTACCACAGTGTACACAATGGGCACTTCCCCTAATGAACTTGTTCTATAAGAATGGTTTCCCGCTTGGAGCGAACTGCCTCAACCATGGCAGGCTCTACTGTGGTCTCTAAGGATTTCCTCTGTGAAAACACGGCACTTTTACGTGAAGAACTCTGCTTTAGTGGCAGGTGGAACACAAGCATGTATTCTACCACAGTGTACACAATGGGCACATCCCCTAATGAACTTCTTATATAAGTATGTTTTCCCGCGTGGAGCGAAGTGCCTCAACCATGGCAGGCTCTACTGTGGTCTCTAAGGATTTCCTCTCTGAAAACACGGCACTTTTACGGGAAGAATTCTGTTTTAGTTGCAGGTGGAACACAAGCTGCATTTCACCCACACTGTACACAAAGGGCCCTTCCCCAAATGAATCTTCTATATGCAGGGTGTCCCTCGTGCAGCAAACTGCCTCAACCAAGGCAGGCTCTAGTAAGTACAGTAAGCATTTCTTCACTCAAAACACGCAGTTTTACCCGAAGAACTCTGCTTTAGTTGCAGGTGGAACACAAGCAGCATTTCTCCCACTGTGTACTCTTTGGTCTCTTCCAGGAATTAACTTCTATATGCAGGGTTTCCCACGTGTTGCAAATTGCCCTCAACCATGGCAGGCTGTAGCGAGGACTGTAAGCATTTCCTCTTCCAAACCACGGCAGTTTTACCCAAAGAACTCTGCTGTAGTAGCAGGTGGAACACAAGCAGCATTTCTCCCACTGTGTACTCTCTGAGCTCCTCCACGAATGAACTCCTATATGCAGGGTTTCCCACGTGGAGCGAACCGCCTCAAACAAGGCAGGCTGTAGCGAGGACTGTAAGCATTTCCTCTCCCTAAACACACAGTTTTAACGGAAGAACTCTGCTTTAGTTGCAGGTGGAACACAAGCATGTATTCTACCACAGTGTACACAATGGGCACATCCCCTAATGAACTTGTTCTATAAGAATGGTTTCCCGCTTGGAACGAACTGCGTCAACCATGGCAGGCTCTACTGCGGTCTCTAAGGATTTCCTCTGTGAAAACACGGCACTGTTACGCGAAGAACTCTGCTTTAGTGGCAGGTGGAACACAAGATGCATTTCACCCACACTGTAAACCAAGGGCACTTCCCCAAATGAATCTTCTATATGCAAGGTGTCCTGCCTGCAGCGAACTGCCACAACCAAGGCATGCACTAGTAAGGACTGTAAGCATTTACTCTCCCAAAACAAGCAGTTTTACCCGAAGAACTCTGCTTTAGTTGCAGGTGGAACACAAGCAGCATTTCTCCAACTGTGTACTCTTTGGTCTCTTCCACGAATGAACTTCTATATGCAAGTTTTCCCACGTGCTGCGAACTGCCCTCAACCACGGCAGGCTGTAGCGAGGACTGTAAGCATTTTCTCTTCCAAATCACGGTAGTTTTACCCAAAGAACTCTGCTGTAGTAGCAGGTGGAACAGAAGCAGCATTTCTCCCACTGTGTACTCTCTGAGCTCCTCCACGAATGAACTCCTATATGCAGGGTTTCCCACGTGCAGCGAACTGCCTCAAACAAGGCAGGCTGTAGCGAGGACTGTAAGCATTTCCTCTCCCTAAACACGCAGTTTTAATGGAAGAACTCTGCTTTAGTTGCAGGTGGAACACAAGCAGCATTTCTCCCACAGTGTACACAATGGACACTTCCCCTAATGAAGTTGTTCTATAAGAATGGTTTCCCGCATGGAGCGAATTGCCTCAACCATGGCAGGCTCTACTGTGGTCTCTAAGGATTTCCAATCTGAAAACACGGCACTTTTACGAGAAGAACTCTGCTTTAGTGGGAGGTGGAACACAAGCTGCATTTCACCCACTGTGAACTCATGGGTCTCTTCCACGAATGATCTTCTATATGCAGGATTTCCCACGGGGTGCGAACTGCCCTCAACCACGGAGGCTGTAGCGAGGACTGTAAGCATTTCCTCTTCCAAACCATGGCAGTTTTACCCAAAGAACTCTGCTGTAGTAGCAGGTGGAACACAACCAACATTTCTCCCACTGTGTACTCTCTGAGCTCCTCCACGAATGAACTCCTATATGCAGGGTTTCCCACGTGGAGCGAACTGCCACAACCAAGGCAGGCACTAGTAAGCACTGTAAGCATTTACTCTCCCAAAGCACGCAGTTTTACCCGAAGAACTCTGCTTTAGTTGCAGGTAGAACACAAGCAGCATTTCTCCCACTGTGTACTCTGTGGGCTCTTCCACGAATGAAGTTCTATATGCAGGTTTTCCCTTGTGGAGCGAACTGCCTCAACCATGGCAGGCTGTAGTGAGGACTGTAAGCATTTCCTCTTCCAAACACGGCAGATTACCCAAAGAACTTTGCTTTTGTTGCAGGTGGAACACAAGCAGCATTTCTCCCACTGTGTACTCTCTGAGCTCTTCCACGAATGAACTCCTCTATGCAGGGTTTCCCACGTGGAGCGAACTGCCTCAAACAAGGCAGGCTGTAGCGAGGACTGTAAGCATTTCCTCTCCATAAACACGCAGTTTTAATGGAAGAACTCTGCTTTAGTTGCAGGTGGAACACAAGCAGCTTTTCACCCACAGTGTACACAATGGGCACTTCCCCTAATGAACTTCTTCTATAAGTACGTTTTCCCGCGTGGAGCGAAGTGCCTCAACCATGGCAGGCTCTACTGTGGTCTCTAAGGATTTCCTCTCTGAAAACACGGTACTTTTACCCGAAGAACTCTGTTTTAGTTGCAGGTGGAACACAAGCTGCATTTCACCCACACTGTACACAAAGGGCCCTTCCCCAAATGAATCTTCTATATGCAGGGTGTCCCTCGTGCAGCAAACTGCCTCAACCAAGGCAGGCTCTAGTAAGTACAGTAAGCATTTCTTCGCTCAAAACACGCAGTTTTACCCAAAGAACTCTGCTTTAGTTGCAGTTGGACCACAAGCAGCATTTCTCCCACTGTGTACTGTTTGGTCTCTTCCATGAATGAACTTCTATATGCAGGTTTTCCCACGTGGTGCGAACTGCCCTCAACCACGGCAGGCTGTAGCGAGGACTGTAAACATTTCCTCTTCTAAACCACAGCAGTTTTACCCAAAGAACTCTGCTGTAGTAGCAGGTGGAACACAAGCAGCATTTCTCCCATTGTGTACTCTCTGAGCTCCTCCACGAATGAACTATTATATGCAGGGTTTCCCACGTGGAGCGAACTGCCTCAAACAAGGAAGGCTGTAGCGAGGTCTGTAAGCATTTCCTCTCCCTAAACACGCAGTTTTAACGGAAGAACTCTGCTTTAGTTGCAGGAGGAACACAAGCATGTATTCTACCACAGTGTACACAATGGGCACTTCCCCTAATGAACTTGTTCTATAAGAATGGTTTCCCGCTTGGAGCGAACTGCCTCAACCATGGCAGGCTCTACTGTGGTCTCTAAGGATTTCCTCTGTGAAAACACGGCACTTTTACGTGAAGAACTCTGCTTTAGTGGCAGGTGGAACACAAGCTGCATTTCACCCACACTGTACACAAAGGGTCTTTCACCAAATGAATCTTCTATATGCAGGGTGTCCCTAGTGCAGCGAACTGCCTCAACCAAGGCAGGCTCTAGTAAGTACTGTAAGCATTTCTTCGAACAAAACACGCAGTTTTACCCGAAGAACTCTGCTTTAGTTGCAGGTGGAACACAAGCAGCATTTCTCCCACTGTGTAGTCTTTGGTCTCTTCCACGAATGAACATCTATATGCAGGGTTTCCCACCTGGAGTGAACTGCCTCAACCACGGCAGGCTGTAGTGAGGACTGTAAGCATTTACTCTTCAAAACACGGCAGATTACCCAAAGAACTTTGATTTTGTGGCAGGTGGAACACAAGCAGCATTTCTCCCACTGTGTACACTCTGAGCTCCTCCACGAATGAACTCTTATATGCAGGGTTTCCCACGTGGAGCATACTGCCTCAAACAAGGCAGGCTGTAGCGAGGACTGTAAGCAATTCCTCTCCCTAAACACGCAGTTTTAACGGAAGATCTCTGCTTTAGTTGCAGGGGGAACACAAGCATCTTTTCTCCCACAGTGTACACAATGGGCACTTCCCCTAATGAACTTGTTCTATAAGAATGGTTTCCCGCGTGGAGTGAACTGCCTCAACCATGGCAGGCTCTACTGTGGTCTCTAAGGATTTCCTCTCTGAAAACACGTCACTTTTACCTGAAGAACTCTGTTTTAGTTGCAGGTGGAACACAAGCTGCATTTCATCCACACTGTACACAAAGGGCCCTTCCCCAAATGAATCTTCTATATGCAGGGTGTCCCTCGTGAACCGAACTACCTCAACCAAGACAGGCTCTAGTAAGTACTGTAAGCATTTCTTCGCCCCAAACACGCAGTTTTACCCGAAGAACTCTGCTTTAGTTGCAGGTGGACCACAAGCAGCATTTCTCCCACTGTGTACTCTGTGGGCTCTTCCACGAATGAACTTCTATATGCAGGTTTTCCTTCATGGTGTGAACTGCCCTCAACCACGGCAGGCTGTAGCGAGGACTGTAAGCATTTCCTCTTCCAAACCACGGCAGTTTTACCCAAAGAACTCTGCCGTAGTAGCAGGTGGAACACAAGCAGCATTTCTCCCATTGTGTACTCTCTGAGCTCCTCCACGAATGAACTCCTTTATGCAGGGTTTCCCACGAGGAGCGAACTGCCTCAAACAAGGCAGGCTGTAGCGAGGACTGTAAGCATTTCCTCTCCCTAAACACGCAGTTTTAACGGAAGAACTCTGCTTTCGTTTCAGGTGGAACAGAAGCATCTTTTCTCCCACAGTGAACTCAATGGGCACTTCCCCTAATGAACTTGTTCTATAAGAATGGTTTCCCGCGTGGAGCGAACTGCCTCAACCATGGCAGGCTCTACTGTGGTCTCTAAGGATTTCCTCTGTGAAAACACGGCACTTTTACCCGAAGAACTCTGCTTTAGTTGCAGGTGGAACACAAGCTGCATTTCACCCAAACTGTACAAAAAGGGCTCTTCCCCAAATGAATCTTCTATATGCAGGGTGTCCCCCCTGCAGAGAACTGCCACAACCAAGGCAGGCACTAGTAAGGACTGTAAGCATTTCCTCTCCCAAAACACGCAGTTTTACCCGAAGAACTCTGCTTTAGTTGCAGGTGGAACACAAGCAGCATTTCTCCCAATGTGTACTCTGTGGGCTCTTCCACGAATGAACTTCTATATGCAGGTTTTCCCTTGTGGAGCGAACTGCCTCAACCACGGCAGGCTGTAGTGAGGACTGTAAGCATTTCCTCTTCCAAACACGGCAGATTACCCAAAGAACTTTGCTTTTGTTGCAGGTGGAACACAAGCAGCATTTCTCCCACTGTGTACTCTCTGGGCTCTTCCACGAAAGAACTCTTCTATGCAGGGTTTCCCACGTGGAGCGAACTGCCTCAAACAAGGCAGGCTGTAGCGAGGACTGTAAGCATTTCCTCTCCCTAAACACGCAGTTTTAATGGAAGAACTCTGCTTTAGTTGCAGGTGGAACACAAGCAGCTTTTCACCCACAGTGTACACAATGGGCACTTCCCCTAATGAACTTCTTCTATAAGTATGTTTTCCCGCGTGGAGCGAAGTGCCTCAACCATGGCAGGCTCTACTGTGGTCTCTAAGGATTTCCTCTCTGAAAACACGGTACTTTTACCCGAAGAACACTGTTTTAGTTGCAGGTGGAACACAAGCTGCATTTCACCCACACTGTACACAAAGGGCCCTTCCCCAAATGAATCTTCTATATGCAGGGTGTCCCTCGTGCAGCAAACTGCCTCAACCAAGGCAGGCTCTAGTAAGTACAGTAAGCATTTCTTCGCTCAAAACACGCAGTTTTACCCGAAGAACTCTGCTTTAGTTGCAGGTGGAACACAAGCAGCATTTCTCCCACTGTGTACTCTTTGGTCTCTTCCAGGAATGAACTTTTATATGCAGGGTTTCCCACGTGTTACGAATTGCCCTCAACCATGGCAGGCTGTAGCGAGGACTGTAAGCGTTTCCTCTTCCAAACCACGGCAGTTTTACCCAACGAACTCTGCTGTAGTAGCAGGTGGAACACAAGCAGCATTTCTCCCACTGTGTACTCTCTGAGCTCCTCCACGAATGAAATCCTATATGCAGGGTTTCCCACGTGGAGCGAACCGCCTCAAACAAGGCAGGCTGTAGCGAGGACTGTAAGCATTTCCTCTCCCTAAACACACAGTTTTAACGGAAGAACTCTGCTTTAGTTGCAGGTGGAACACAAGCATGTATTCTACCACAGTGTACACAATGTGCACGTCCCCTAATGAACTTGTTCTATAAGAATGGTTTCCCGCTTGGAACGAACTGCGTCAACCATGGCAGGCTCTACTGCGGTCTCTAAGGATTTCCTCTGTGAAAACACGGCACTGTTACGGGAAGAACTCTGCTTTAGTGGCAGGTGGAACACAAGATGCGTTTCACCCACACTGTAAACCAAGGGCACTTCCCCAAATGAATCTTCTATCTGCAAGGTGTCCTGCCTGCAGCGAACTGCCACAACCAAGGCACGCACTTGTAAGGACTGTAAGCATTTACTCTCCCAAAACAAGCAGTTTTACCCGAAGAACTCTGCTTTAGTTGCAGGTGGAACACAAGCAGCATTTCTCCCACTGTGTACTCTTTGGTCTCTTCCATGAATGAACTTCTATATGCAAGTTTTCCCACGTGCTGCGAACTGCGCTCAACCACGGCAGGCTGTAGCGAGGACTGTAAGCATTTTCTCTTCCAAATCACGGTAGTTTTACCCAAAGAACTCTGCTGTAGTAGCAGGTGGAACACAAGCAGCATTTCTCCCACTGTGTACTCTCTGAGCTCCTCCACGAATGAACTCCTATATGCAGGGTTTCCCACGTGGAGCGAACTGCCTCAAACAAGGCAGGCTGTAGCGAGGACTGTAAGCATTTCCTCTCCCTAAACACGCAGTTTTAATGGAAGAACTCTGCTTTAGTTGCAGGTGGAACACCAGCAGCATTTCTCCCACAGTGTACACAATGGACACTTCCCCCAATGAAGTTGTTCTATAAGAATGGTTTCCCGCATGGAGCGAATTGCCTCAACCATGGCAGGCTCTACTGTGGTCTCTAAGGATTTCCTCTCTGAAAACACGGCACTTTTACGCGAAGAACTCTGCTTTAGTGGCAGGTGGAACACAAGCTGCATTTCACCCACACTGTAAACAAATGGCCTTTCCCCAAATGAATCTTCTATATGCACTGTGTCCTGCCTGCAGCGAACTGCCACAACCAAGGCAGGCACTAGTAAGCACTGTAAGCATTTACTCTCCCAAAGCACGCAGTTTTACCCGAAGAACTCTGCTTTAGTTGCAGGTAGAACACAAGTAGCATTTCTCCCACTGTGTACTCTTTGGTCTCTTCCATGAATGAACTTCTATATGCAGGGTTTCCCACGTATTGCGAACTGCTTCAACCACAGCAGGCTGTAGAGAGGAATGTAAGCATTTCCTCTTCCAAAACACGGCAGTTTTACCCAAAGAACTCTGCTGTAGTAGCAGGTGGAACACAAGCAGCATTTCTCCCATTGTGTACTCTCTGAGCTCCTCCACGAATGAACTCCTATATGCAGGGTTTCCCACGTGGAGCGAACTGCCTCAAACAAGGCAGGCTGTAGCGAGGACTGTAAGCATTTCCTCTCCCTAAACACGCAGTTTTAACGGAAAAACTCTGCTTTAGTTTCTGGTGGAACACAAGCATCTTTTCTCCCACAGTGAACACAATGGGCACTTCCTCTAATGAAATTGTTCTATAAGAATGGTTTCCCGCGTGGAGCGAACTGCCTCAACCATGGCAGGCTCTACTGTGGTCTCTAAGGATTTCCTCTCTGAAAACACGGAACTTTTACCCGAAGAACACTCCTTTAGCTGCAGGTGGAACACAAGCTGCATTTCACCCACACTGTACAAAAAGGGCCCTTCCCCAAATGAATCTTCTATATGCAGGGTGTGCCTCGTGTAGAAAACTGCCTCAACCAAGGCAGGCTCTAGTAAGTACTGTAAGCATTTCTTCACCCAAAACACGCAGTTTTACCCAAAGAACTCTGCTTTAGTTGCAGTTGGACCACAAGCAGCATTTCTCCCACTGTGTACTGTTTGGTCTCTTCCATGAATGAACTTCTATATGCAGGTTTTCCCACGTGGTGCGAACTGCCCTCAACCACGGCAGGCTGTAGCGAGGACTGTAAACATTTCCTCTTCTAAACCACGGCAGTTTTACCCAAAGAACTCTGCTGTAGTAGCAGGTGGAACACAAGCATCATTTCTCCCACTGTGTACTCTCTGAGCTCCTCCACGAATGAACTATTATATGCAGGGTTTCCCACGTGGAGCGAACTGCCTCAAACAAGGAAGGCTGTAGCGAGGTCTGTAAGCATTTCCTCTCCCTAAACACGGAGTTTTAACGGAAGAACTCTGCTTTAGTTGCAGGAGGAACACAAGCATGTATTCTACCACAGTGTACACAATGGGCACTTCCCCTAATGAACTTGTTCTATAAGAATGGTTTCCCGCTTGGAGCGAACTGCCTCAACCATGGCAGGCTCTACTGTGGTCTCTAAGGATTTCCTCTGTGAAAACACGGCACTTTTACGTGAAGAACTCTGCTTTAGTGGCAGGTGGAACACAAGCTGCATTTCACCCACACTGTACACAAAGGGCCTTTCCCCAAATGAATCTTCTATATGCAGGGTGTCCCTAGTGCAGCGAACTGCCTCAACCAAGGCAGGCTCTAGTAAGTACTGTAAGCATTTCTTCGCCCAAAACACGCAGTTTTACCCGAAGAACTCTGCTTTTGTTGCAGGTGGAACACAAGCAGCATTTCTCCCACTGTGTAGTCTTTGGTCTCTTCCACGAATGAACATCTATATGCAGGGTTTCCCACCTGGAGTGAACTGCCTCAACCACGGCAGGCTGTAGTGAGGACTGTAAGCACTTACTCTTCAAAACACGGCGGATTACCCAAAGAACTTTGATTTTGTGGCAGGTGGAACACAAGCAGCATTTCTCCCACTGTGTACACTCTGAGCTCCTCCACGAATGAACTCTTATATGCAGGGCTTCCCACGTGGAGCATACTGCCTCAAACAAGGCAGGCTGTAGCGAGGACTGTAAGCATTTCCTCTCCCTAAACACGCAGTTTTAACGGAAGATCTCTGCTTTAGTTGCAGGGGGAACACAAGCATCTTTTCTCCCACAGTGTACACAATAGGCACTTCCCTAATGAACTTGTTCTATAAGAATGGTTTCCCGCGTGGAGTGAACTGCCTCAACCATGGCAGGCTCTACTGTGGTCTCTAAGGATTTCCTCTCTGAAAACACGTCACTTTTACCCGAAGAACTCTGTTTTAGTTGCAGGTGGAACACAAGCTGCATTTCATCCACACTGTACACAAAGGGCCCTTCCCCAAATGAAACTTCTATATGCAGGGTGTCCCTCGTGAACCGAACTACCTCAACCAAGACAGGCTCTAGTAAGTACTGTAAGCATTTCTTCGCCCCAAACACGCAGTTTTACCCGAAGAACTCTGCTTTAGTTGCAGGTGGACCAAGAGCAGCATTTCTCCCACTGTGTACTCTGTGGGCTCTTCCACGAATGAACTTCTATATGCAGGTTTTCCTTCATGGTGCGAACTGCCCTCAACCACGGAAGGCTGTAGCGAGGACTGTAAGCATTTCCTCTTCCAAACCACGGCAGTTTTACCCAAAGAACTCTGCCGTAGTAGCAGGTGGAACACAAGCAGCATTTCTCCCATTGTGTACTCTCTGAGCTCCTCCACGAATGAACTCCTATATGCAGGGTTTCCCACGTGGAGCGAACTGCCTCAAACAAGGCAGGCTGTAGCGAGGACTGTAAGCATTTCCTCTCCCTAAACACGCAGTTTTAACGGAAGAACTCTGCTTTCGTTTCAGGTGGAACAGAAGCATCTTTTCTCCCACAGTGAACTCAATGGGCACTTCCCCTAATGAACTTGTTCTATAAGAATGGTTTCCCGCGTGGAGCGAACTGCCTCAACCATGGCAGGCTCTACTGTGGTCTCTAAGGATTTCCTCTCTGAAAACACGGCACTTTTACCCGAAGAACTCTGCTTTAGTTGCAGGTGGAACACAAGCTGCATTTCACCCAAACTGTACAAAAAGGGCTATTCCCCAAATGAATCTTCTATATGCAGGGTGTCCCCCCTGCAGAGAACTGCCACAACCAAGCAGGCACTAGTAAGGACTGTAAGCATTTCCTCTCCCAAAACACGCAGTTTTACCCAAAGAACTCTGCTTTAGTTGCAGGTGGAACACAAGCAGCATTTCTCCCACTGTGTACTCTGTAGGCTCTTCCACGAATGAACTTCTATATGCAGGGTTTCCCTTGTGGAGCGAACTGCCTCAACCACGGCAGGCTGTAGTGAGGACTGTAAGCATTTCCTCTTCCAAACACGGCAGATTACCCAAAGAACTTTGCTTTTGTTGCAGGTGGAACACAAGCAGCATTTCTCCCACTGTGTACTCTCTGGGCTCTTCCACGAATGAACTCCTCTATGCAGGGTTTCCCACGTGGAGCGAACTGCCTAAAACAAGGCAGGCTGTAGCGAGGACTGTAAGCATTTCCTCTCCCTAAACACGCAGTTTTAACGGAAGATCTCTGCTTTAGTTGCAGGGGGAACACAAGCATCTTTTCTCCCACAGTGTACACAATGGGCACTTCCCTAATGAACTTGTTCTATAAGAATGGTTTCCCGCGTGGAGTGAACTGCCTCAACCATGGCAGGCTCTACTGTGGTCTCTAAGGATTTCCTCTGTGAAAACACGGCACTTTTACCCGAAGAACTCTGTTTTAGTTGCAGGTGGAACACAAGCTGCATTTCACCCACACTGTACACAAAGGGCCCTTCCCCAAATGAATCTTCTATATGCAGGGTGTCCCTCGTGCAGCAAACTGCCTCAACCAAGGCAGGCTCTAGTAAGTACAGTAAGCATTTCTTTGCTCAAAACACGCAGTTTTACCCGAAGAACTCTGCTTTAGTTGCAGGTGGAACACAAGCAGCATTTCTCCCACAGTGTACTCTTTGGTCTCTTCCAGGAATGAAGTTCTATATGCAGGTTTTCCCACGTGTTGCGAATTGCCCTCAACCATGGCAGGCTGTAGCGAGGACTGTAAGCATTTCCGCTTCCAAACCACGGCAGTTTTACCGAAAGAACTCTGCTGTAGTAGCAGGTGGAACACAAGCAGCATTTCTCCCACTGTGTACTCTCTGAGCTCCTCCATGAATGAACTCCTATATGCAGGGTTTCCCACGTGGAGCGAACTGCCTCAAACAAGGCAGGCTGTAGCGAGGACTGTAAGCATTTCCTCTCCCTAAACACGCAGTTTTAACGGAAGAACTCTGCTTTAGTTGCAGGAGGAACACAGGCATGTATTCTACCACAGTGTACACAATGGGCACTTCCCCTAATGAACTTGTTCTATAAGAATGGTTACCCGCGTGGAGCGAACTGCCTCAACCATGGCAGGCTCTACTGTGGTCTCTAAGGATTTCCTCTGTGAAAACACGGCACTTTTACCCGAAGAACTCTGCTTTAGTGGCAGGTGGAACACAAGCTGCATTTCACCCACACTGTAAACAAAGGACCTTTCCTCAAATGAATCTTCTATATGCAAGGTGTCCTGCCTGCAGCGAACTGCCACAACCAAGGCAGGCAGTAGTAAGGACTGTACGCATTTACTCTCCCAAAACACGCAGTTTTACCCGAAGAACTCTGCTTTAGTTGCAGGTGGAACACAGGCACATTTCTCCCACTGTGTACTCTTTGGTCTCTTCCACGAATGAACATCTATATGCAGGGTTTCCCACGTGGAGTGAACTGCCTCAACCACGGCAGGCTGTAGCGGGTACTGTAAGCATTTCCTCTTCCAAAACACGGCAGTTTTACCCAAAGAACTCTGCTTTAGTTGCAGGTGGAAAACAAGCAGCATTTCTTCCACTGTGTACTCTGTGGGCTCTTCCACGAATGAACTTCTGTATGCAGGGTTTCCCATGTGGAGCGAACGGCCTCAACCACGGCAGGCTGTTGTGAGTACTGTAAGCATTCCCTCTTCAAAACAGGGCAGATTACCCAAAGAACTTTGCTTTTGTTGCAGGTGGAACAAAAGCAGCATTTCTCCCACTGTGTACTCTCGGGGCTCTTCCACGAATGAACTCCTCTATGCAGGGTTTCCCACGTGGAGCGAACTGCCTCAAACAAGGCAGGATGTAGCGAGGACTGTAAGCATTTCCTCTCCCTAAACACGCAGTTTTAACGGAAGAACTCTGCTTTAGTTGCAGGTGGAACACAAGCAGCATTTCTCCCATTGTGTACAGTCTGAGCTCCTCCACGAATGAACTCCTATATGCAGGGTTTCCCACGTGGAGCAAACTGCCTCAAACAAGGCAGGCTGTAGCGAGGACTGTAAGCATTTCCTCTCCCTAAACACGCAGTTTTAACGGAAGAACTCTGCTTTAGTTGCAGGTGGAACACAAGCATCTTTTCTCACACAGTGTACACAATGGGCACTTCCCTAATGAACTTGTTCTATAAGAATGGTTTCCCGCGTGGAGTGAACTGCCTCAACCATGGCTGGCTCTACTGTGGTCTCTAAGGATTTCCTCTCTGAAAACACGTCACTTTTACCCAAAGCACTCTGTTTTACTTGCAGGTGGAACACAAGCTGCATTTCACCCACACTGTACACAAAGGGCCCTTCCCCAAATGAATCTTCTATATGCAGGGTGTCCCTCGTGCACCGAACTGCCTCAACCAAGGCAGGCTCTAGTACGTACTGTAAGCATTTCTTCGTGCCAAACACGCAGTTTTACCCGAAGAACTCTGCTTTAGTTGCAGGTGAAACACAAGCAGCATTTCTCCCACTGTGTACTCTTTGGTCTCTTCCACGAATGAACTTCTATATGCAGGTTTTCCTTCGTGGTGCGAACTGCGCTCAACCACGGTAGGCTGTAGCGAGGACTGTAAGCATTTCCTCTCCCTAAACACGCAGTTTTAACAGAAGAACTCTGCTTTAGTTGCAGTTGGAACACAAGCATCTCTTCTCCCACAGTGTACACAATGGGCACGTCCCATAATGAACTTGTTCTATTAGAATGGTTTCCCACATGGAGCGAACTGCCTCAACCATGGCAGGCTCTACTGTGGTCTCTAAGGATTTCATCTGTGAAAACATGGCACTTTTACGCGAAGAACTCTGCTTTAGTGGCAGGTGGAACACAAGCTGCATTTCACCCACACTGTAAACAAATGGCCTTTCCCCAAATGAATCTTCTATATGCACGGTGTCCTGCCTGCAGCGAACTGCCACAACCAAGGCAGGCACTAGTAAGCACTGTAAGCATTTACTCTCCCAAAGCACGCAGTTTTACCCGAAGAACTCTGCTTTAGTTGCAGGTAGAACACAAGTAGCATTTCTCCCACTGTGTACTCTTTGGTCTCTTCCATGAATGAACTTCTATATGCAGGGTTTCCCACGTATTGCGAACTGCTTCAACCACAGCAGGCTGTAGAGAGGAATGTAAGCATTTCCTCTTCCAAAACACGGCAGTTTTACCCAAAGAACTCTGCTGTAGTAGCAGGTGGAACACAAGCAGCATTTCTCCCATTGTGTACTCTCTGAGCTCCTCCACGAATGAACTCCTATATGCAGGGTTTCCCACGTGGAGCGAACTGCCTCAAACAAGGCAGGCTGTAGCGAGGACTGTAAGCATTTCCTCTCCCTAAACACGCAGTTTTAACGGAAAAACTCTGCTTTAGTTTCTGGTGGAACACAAGCATCTTTTCTCCCACAGTGAACACAATGGGCAGTTCCTCTAATGAAATTGTTCTATAAGAATGGTTTCCCGCGTGGAGCGAACTGCCTCAACCATGGCAGGCTCTACTGTGGTCTCTAAGGATTTCCTCTCTGAAAACACGGCACTTTTACCCGAAGAACTCTCCTTTAGTTGCAGGTGGAACACAAGCTGCATTTCACCCACACTGTACAAAAAGGGCCCTTCCCCAAATGAATCTTCTATATGCAGGGTGTCCCCCCTGCAGAGAACTGCCACAACCAAGCAGGCACTAGTAAGGACTGTAAGCATTTCCTCTCCCAAAACACGCAGTTTTACCCAAAGAACTCTGCTTTAGTTGCAGGTGGAACACAAGCAGCATTTCTCCCACTGTGTACTCTGTAGGCTCTTCCACGAATGAACTTCTATATGCAGGGTTTCCCTTGTGGAGCGAACTGCCTCAACCACGGCAGGCTGTAGTGAGGACTGTAAGCATTTCCTCTTCCAAACACGGCAGATTACCCAAAGAACTTTGCTTTTGTTGCAGGTGGAACACAAGCAGCATTTCTCCCACTGTGTACTCTCTGGGCTCTTCCACGAATGAACTCCTCTATGCAGGGTTTCCCACGTGGAGCGAACTGCCTAAAACAAGGCAGGCTGTAGCGAGGACTGTAAGCATTTCCTCTCCCTAAACACGCAGTTTTAACGGAAGATCTCTGCTTTAGTTGCAGGGGGAACACAAGCATCTTTTCTCCCACAGTGTACACAATGGGCACTTCCCTAATGAACTTGTTCTATAAGAATGGTTTCCCGCGTGGAGTGAACTGCCTCAACCATGGCAGGCTCTACTGTGGTCTCTAAGGATTTCCTCTGTGAAAACACGGCACTTTTACCCGAAGAACTCTGTTTTAGTTGCAGGTGGAACACAAGCTGCATTTCACCCACACTGTACACAAAGGGCCCTTCCCCAAATGAATCTTCTATATGCAGGGTGTCCCTCGTGCAGCAAACTGCCTCAACCAAGGCAGGCTCTAGTAAGTACAGTAAGCATTTCTTTGCTCAAAACACGCAGTTTTACCCGAAGAACTCTGCTTTAGTTGCAGGTGGAACACAAGCAGCATTTCTCCCACAGTGTACTCTTTGGTCTCTTCCAGGAATGAAGTTCTATATGCAGGTTTTCCCACGTGTTGCGAATTGCCCTCAACCATGGCAGGCTGTAGCGAGGACTGTAAGCATTTCCGCTTCCAAACCACGGCAGTTTTACCGAAAGAACTCTGCTGTAGTAGCAGGTGGAACACAAGCAGCATTTCTCCCACTGTGTACTCTCTGAGCTCCTCCATGAATGAACTCCTATATGCAGGGTTTCCCACGTGGAGCGAACTGCCTCAAACAAGGCAGGCTGTAGCGAGGACTGTAAGCATTTCCTCTCCCTAAACACGCAGTTTTAACGGAAGAACTCTGCTTTAGTTGCAGGAGGAACACAAGCATGTATTCTACCACAGTGTACACAATGGGCACTTCCCCTAATGAACTTGTTCTATAAGAATGGTTACCCGCGTGGAGCGAACTGCCTCAACCATGGCAGGCTCTACTGTGGTCTCTAAGGATTTCCTCTGTGAAAACACGGCACTTTTACCCGAAGAACTCTGCTTTAGTGGCAGGTGGAACACAAGCTGCATTTCACCCACACTGTAAACAAAGGACCTTTCCTCAAATGAATCTTCTATATGCAAGGTGTCCTGCCTGCAGCGAACTGCCACAACCAAGGCAGGCAGTAGTAAGGACTGTACGCATTTACTCTCCCAAAACACGCAGTTTTACCCGAAGAACTCTGCTTTAGTTGCAGGTGGAACACAGGCACATTTCTCCCACTGTGTACTCTTTGGTCTCTTCCACGAATGAACATCTATATGCAGGGTTTCCCACGTGGAGTGAACTGCCTCAACCACGGCAGGCTGTAGCGGGTACTGTAAGCATTTCCTCTTCCAAAACACGGCAGTTTTACCCAAAGAACTCTGCTTTAGTTGCAGGTGGAAAACAAGCAGCATTTCTTCCACTGTGTACTCTGTGGGCTCTTCCACGAATGAACTTCTGTATGCAGGGTTTCCCATGTGGAGCGAACGGCCTCAACCACGGCAGGCTGTTGTGAGTACTGTAAGCATTCCCTCTTCAAAACAGGGCAGATTACCCAAAGAACTTTGCTTTTGTTGCAGGTGGAACAAAAGCAGCATTTCTCCCACTGTGTACTCTCGGGGCTCTTCCACGAATGAACTCCTCTATGCAGGGTTTCCCACGTGGAGCGAACTGCCTCAAACAAGGCAGGATGTAGCGAGGACTGTAAGCATTTCCTCTCCCTAAACACGCAGTTTTAACGGAAGAACTCTGCTTTAGTTGCAGGTGGAACACAAGCAGCATTTCTCCCATTGTGTACAGTCTGAGCTCCTCCACGAATGAACTCCTATATGCAGGGTTTCCCACGTGGAGCAAACTGCCTCAAACAAGGCAGGCTGTAGCGAGGACTGTAAGCATTTCCTCTCCCTAAACACGCAGTTTTAACGGAAGAACTCTGCTTTAGTTGCAGGTGGAACACAAGCATCTTTTCTCACACAGTGTACACAATGGGCACTTCCCTAATGAACTTGTTCTATAAGAATGGTTTCCCGCGTGGAGTGAACTGCCTCAACCATGGCTGGCTCTACTGTGGTCTCTAAGGATTTCCTCTCTGAAAACACGTCACTTTTACCCAAAGCACTCTGTTTTACTTGCAGGTGGAACACAAGCTGCATTTCACCCACACTGTACACAAAGGGCCCTTCCCCAAATGAATCTTCTATATGCAGGGTGTCCCTCGTGCACCGAACTGCCTCAACCAAGGCAGGCTCTAGTACGTACTGTAAGCATTTCTTCGTGCCAAACACGCAGTTTTACCCGAAGAACTCTGCTTTAGTTGCAGGTGAAACACAAGCAGCATTTCTCCCACTGTGTACTCTTTGGTCTCTTCCACGAATGAACTTCTATATGCAGGTTTTCCTTCGTGGTGCGAACTGCGCTCAACCACGGTAGGCTGTAGCGAGGACTGTAAGCATTTCCTCTCCCTAAACACGCAGTTTTAACAGAAGAACTCTGCTTTAGTTGCAGTTGGAACACAAGCATCTCTTCTCCCACAGTGTACACAATGGGCACGTCCCATAATGAACTTGTTCTATTAGAATGGTTTCCCACATGGAGCGAACTGCCTCAACCATGGCAGGCTCTACTGTGGTCTCTAAGGATTTCATCTGTGAAAACATGGCACTTTTACGCGAAGAACTCTGCTTTAGTGGCAGGTGGAACACAAGCTGCATTTCACCCACACTGTAAACAAATGGCCTTTCCCCAAATGAATCTTCTATATGCACGGTGTCCTGCCTGCAGCGAACTGCCACAACCAAGGCAGGCACTAGTAAGCACTGTAAGCATTTACTCTCCCAAAGCACGCAGTTTTACCCGAAGAACTCTGCTTTAGTTGCAGGTAGAACACAAGTAGCATTTCTCCCACTGTGTACTCTTTGGTCTCTTCCATGAATGAACTTCTATATGCAGGGTTTCCCACGTATTGCGAACTGCTTCAACCACAGCAGGCTGTAGAGAGGAATGTAAGCATTTCCTCTTCCAAAACACGGCAGTTTTACCCAAAGAACTCTGCTGTAGTAGCAGGTGGAACACAAGCAGCATTTCTCCCATTGTGTACTCTCTGAGCTCCTCCAAGAATGAACTCCTATATGCAGGGTTTCCCACGTGGAGCGAACTGCCTCAAACAAGGCAGGCTGTAGCGAGGACTGTAAGCATTTCCTCTCCCTAAACACGCAGTTTTAACGGAAAAACTCTGCTTTAGTTTCTGGTGGAACACAAGCATCTTTTCTCCCACAGTGAACACAATGGGCAGTTCCTCTAATGAAATTGTTCTATAAGAATGGTTTCCCGCGTGGAGCGAACTGCCTCAACCATGGCAGGCTCTACTGTGGTCTCTAAGGATTTCCTCTCTGAAAACACGGCACTTTTACCCGAAGAACTCTCCTTTAGTTGCAGGTGGAACACAAGCTGCATTTCACCCACACTGTACAAAAAGGGCCCTTCCCCAAATGAATCTTCTATATGCAGGGTGTGCCTCGTGTAGAAAACTGCCTCAACCAAGGCAGGCTCTAGTAAGTACTGTAAGCATTTCTTCGCCCAAAACACGCAGTTTTACCCAAAGAACTCTGCTTTAGTTGCAGTTGGACCACAAGCAGCATTTCTCCCACTGTGTACTGTTTGGTCTCTTCCATGAATGAACTTCTATATGCAGGTTTTCCCACGTGGTGCGAACTGCCCTCAACCACGGCAGGCTGTAGCGAGGACTGTAAACATTTCCTCTTCTAAACCACGGCAGTTTTACCCAAAGAACTCTGCTGTAGTAGCAGGTGGAACACAAGCAGCATTTCTCCCACTGTGTACTCTCTGAGCTCCTCCACGAATGAACTCCTATATGCAGGGTTTCCCACGTGGAGCGAACCGCCTCAAACAAGGCAGGCTGTAGCGAGGACTGTAAGCATTTCCTCTCCCTAAACACACAGTTTTAATGGAAGAACTCTGCTTTAGTTGCAGGTGGAACACAAGCATGTATTCTACCACAGTGTACACAATGGGCACGTCCCCTAATGAACTTGTTCTATAAGAATGGTTTCCCGCGTGGAGCGAACTGCCTCAACCATGGCAGGCTCTACTGTGGTCTCTAAGGATTTCCTCTCTGAAAACACGGCACTTTTACGAGAAGAACTCTGCTTTAGTGGGAGGTGGAACACAAGCTGCATTTCACCCACTGTGAACTCATGGGTCTCTTCCACGAATGATCTTCTATATGCAGGATTTCCCACGTGGTGCGAACTGCCCTCAACAACGGAGGCTGTAGCGAGGACTGTAAGCATTTCCTGTTCCAAACCATGGCAGTTTTACCCAAAGAACTCTGCTGTAGTAGCAGGTGGAACACAACCAACATTTCTCCCACTGTGTACTCTCTGAGCTCCTCCACGAATGAACTCCTATATGCAGGGTTTCCCACGTGGAGCGAACTGCCTCAAACAAGGAAGGCTGTAGCGAGGACTGTAAGCATTTCCTCTCCCTAAACACGCAGTTTTAACAGAAGAACTCTGCTTTAGTTGCAGTTGGAACACAAGCATCTCTTCTCCCCCAGTGTACACAATGGGCACGTCCCATAATGAACTTGTTCTATTAGAATGGTTTCCCACATGGAGCGAACTGCCTCAACCATGGCAGGCTCTACTGTGGTCTCTAAGGATTTCATCTGTGAAAACACGGCACTTTTACGCGAAGAACTCTGCTTTAGTGGCAGGTGGAACACAAGCTGCATTTCACCCACACTGTAAACAAATGGCCTTTCCCCAAATGAATCTTCTATATGCACGGTGTCCTGCCTGCAGCGAACTGCCACAACCAAGGCAGGCACTAGTAAGCACTGTAAGCATTTACTCTCCCAAAGCACGCAGTTTTACCCGAAGAACTCTGCTTTAGTTGCAGGTAGAACACAAGTAGCATTTCTCCCACTGTGTACTCTTTGGTCTCTTCCAGGAATGAACTTCTATATGCAGGGTTTCCCACGTATTGCGAACTGCTTCAACCACAGCAGGCTGTAGAGAGGAATGTAAGCATTTCCTCTTCCAAAACACGGCAGTTTTACCCAAAGAACTCTGCTGTAGTAGCAGGTGGAACACAAGCAGCATTTCTCCCATTGTGTACTCTCTGAGCTCCTCCACGAATGAACTCCTATATGCAGGGTTTCCCACGTGGAGCGAACTGCCTCAAAGAAGGCAGGATGTAGCGAGGACCGTAAGCATTTCCTCTCCCTAAACACGCAGTTTTAACCGAAAAACTGTGCTTTAGTTTCTGGTGGAACACAAGCATCTTTTCTCCCACAGTAAACACAATGGGCACTTCCTCTAATGAAATTGTTCTATAAGAATGGTTTCCAGCGTGGAGCGAACTGCCTCAACCATGGCAGGCTCTACTGTGGTCTCTAAGGATTTCCTCTCTGAAAACACGGCACTTTTACCCGAAGAATTCTCCTTTAGTTGCAGGTGGAACACAAGCTGCATTTCACCCACACTGTACAAAAAGGGCCCTTCCCCAAATGAATCTTCTATATGCAGGGTGTGCCTCGTGTAGAAAACTGCCTCAACCAAGGCAGGCTCTAGTAAGTACTGTAAGCATTTCTTCGCCCAAAACACGCAGTTTTACCCAAAGAACTCTGCTTTAGTTGCAGTTGGACCACAAGCAGAATTTCTCCCACTGTGTACCGTTAGGTCTCTTCCATGAATGAACTTCTATATGCAGGTTTTCCCACGTGGTGCGAACTGCCCTCAACCACGGCAGGCTGTAGCGAGGACTGTAAGCATTTACTCTTCAAAACACGGCAGATTACCCAAAGAACTTTGATTTTGTTGCAGGTGGAACACAAGCAGCATTTCTCCCACTGTGTACACTCTGAGCTCCTCCACGAATGAACTCTTATATTCAGGGTTTCCCACGTGGAGCATACTGCCTCAAACAAGTCAGGCTGTAGCGAGGACTGTAAGCATTTCCTCTCCCTAAACACGCAGTTTTAACGGAAGATCTCTGCTTTAGTTGCAGGGGGAACACAAGCATCTTTTCTCCCACAGTGTACACAATGGGCACTTCCCTAATGAACTTGTTCTATAAGAATGGTTTCCCGCGTGGAGTGAACTGCCTCAACCATGGCAGGCTCTACTGTGGTCTCTAAAGATTTCCTCTCTGAAAACACGTCACTTTTACCCAAAGAACTCTGTTTTAGTTGCAGGTGGAACACAAGCTGCATTTCACCCACACTGTACAAAAAGGGCCCTTCCCCAAATGAATCTTCTATATGCAGGGTGTCCCTCGTGAACCGAACTACCTCAACCAAGACAGGCTCTAGTAAGTACTGTAAGCATTTCTTCGCCCCAAACACGCAGTTTTACCCAAAGAACTCTGCTTTAGTTGTAGGTGGACCACAAGCAGCATTTCTCCCACTGTGTACTCTGTGGGCTCTTCCACGAATGAACTTCTATATGCAGGTTTTCGTTCATGGTGCGAACTGCCCTCAACCACGGCAGGCTGTAGCGAGGACTGTAAGCATTTCCTCTTCCAAACCACGGCAGTTTTACCCAAAGAACTCTGCCGTAGTAGCAGGTGGAACACAAGCAGCATTTCTCCCATTGTGTACTCTCTGAGCTCCTCCACGAATGAACTCCTTTATGCAGGGTTTCCCACGAGGAGCGAACTGCCTCAAACAAGGCAGGCTGTAGCAAGGACTGTAAGCATTTCCTCTCCCTAAACACGCAGTTTTAACGGAAGAACTCTGCTTTCGTTTCAGGTGGAACAGAAGCATCTTTTCTCCCACAGTGAACTCAATGGGCACTTCCCCTAATGAACTTGTTCTATAAGAATGGTTTCCCGCGTGGAGCGAACTGCCTCAACCATGGCAGGCTCTACTGTGGTCTCTAAGGATTTCCTCTGTGAAAACACGGCACTTTTACCCGAAGAACTCTGTTTTAGTTGCAGGTGGAACACAAGCTGCATTTCACCCAAACTGTACAAAAAGGGCTCTTCCCCAAATGAATCTTCTATATGCAGGGTGTCCCCGCTGCAGAGAACTGCCACAACCAAGGCAGGCACTAGTAAGGACTGTAAGCATTTTCTCTCCCAAAAAACGCAGTTTTACCCGAAGAACTCTGCTTTAGTTGCATGTGGAACACAAGCAGCATTTCTCCCACTGTGTACTCTGTGGGCTCTTCCACGAATGAACTTCTATATGCAGGGTTTCCCTTGTGGAGCGAACTGCCTCAACCACGGCAGGCTGTAGTGAGGACTGTAAGCATTTCCTCTTCCAAACACGGCAGATTACCCAAAGAACTTTGCTTTTGTTGCAGGTGGAACACAAGCAGCATTTCTCCCACTGTGTGCTCTCTGGGCTCTTCCACGAATGAACTCCTCTATGCAGGGTTTCCCACGTGGAGCGAACTGCCTCAAACAAGGCAGGCTGTAGCGAGGACTGTAAGCATTTCCTCTCCCTAAACACGCAGTTTTAATGGAAGAACTCTGCTTTAGTTGCAGGTGGAACACAAGCAGCATTTCTCCCACAGTGTACACAATGGACACTTCCCCTAATGAAGTTGTTCTATAAGAATGGTTTCCCGCATGGAGCGAATTGCCTCAACCATGGCAGGCTCTACTGTGGTCTCTAAGGATTTCCTCTCTGAAAACACGGCAATTTTACGAGAAGAAGTCTGCTTTAGTGGGAGTTGGAACACAAGCTGCATTTCACCCACTGTGAACTCATGGGTCTCTTCCACGAATGATCTTCTATATGCAGGATTTCCCACGTGGTGCGAACTGCCCTCAACCACGGAGGATGTAGCGAGGACTGTAAGCATTTCCTGTTCCAAACCATGGCAGTTTTACCCAAAGAACTCTGCTGTAGTAGCAGGTGGAACACAACCAACATTTCTCCCACTGTGTACTCTCTGAGCTCCTCCACGAATGAACTCCTATATGCAGGGTTTCCCACGTGGAGCGAACTGACTCAAAAAAGGAAGGCTGTAGCGAGGACTGTAAGCATTTCCTCTCCCTAAACACGCAGTTTTAACGGAAAAACTCTGCTTTAGTTGCAGTTGGAACACAAGCATCTCTTCTCCCACAGTGTACACAATGGGCACGTCCCATAATGAACTTGTTGTATTAGAATGGTTTCCCACATGGAGCGAACTGCCTCAACCATGGCAGGCTCTACTGTGGTCTCTAAGGATTTCATCTGTGAAAACACGGCACTTTTACGCGAAGAACTCTGCTTTAGTGGCAGGTGGAACACAAGCTGCATTTCACCCACACTGTAAACAAATGGCCTTTCCCCAAATGAATCTTCTATATGCACGGTGTCCTGCCTGCAGCGAACTGCCACAACCAAGGCAGGCACTAGTAAGCACTGTAAGCATTTACTCTCCCAAAGCACGCAGTTTTACCCGAAGAACTCTGCTTTAGTTGCAGTTGGACCACAAGCAGCATTTCTCCCACTGTGTACTGTTTGGTCTCTTCCATGAATGAACTTGTATATGCAGGTTTTCCCACGTGGTGCGAACTGCCCTCAACCACGGCAGGCTGTAGCGAGGACTGTAAACATTTCCTCTTTTAAACCACGGCAGTTTTACCCAAAGAACTCTGCTGTAGTAGCAGGTGGAACACAAGCATCATTTCTCCCACTGTGTACTCTCTGAGCTCCTCCACGAATGAACTATTATATGCAGGGTTTCCCACGTGGAGCGAACTGCCTCAAACAAGGAAGGCTGTAGCGAGGTCTGTAAGCATTTCCTCTCCCTAAACACGCAGTTTTAATGGAAGAACTCTGCTTTAGTTGCAGGAGGAACACAAGCATGTATTCTACCACAGTGTACACAATGGGCACTTCCCCTAATGAACTTGTTCTATAAGAATGGTTTCCCGCTTGGAGCGAACTGCCTCAACCATGGCAGGCTCTGCTGTGGTCTCTAAGGATTTCCTCTGTGAAAACACGGCACTTTTACGCAAAGAACTCTGCTTTAGTGGCAGGTGGAACACAAGCTGCATTTCACCCACACTGTAAACAAAGGGCCTTTCCTCAAATGAATCTTCTATATGCAAGGTGTCCTGCCTGCAGCGAACTGCCACAACCAAGGCAGGCAGTAGTAAGGACTGTACGCATTTACTCTCCCAAAACACGCAGTTTTACCCGAAGAACTCTGCTTTAGTTGCAGGTGGAACACAGGCACATTTCTCCCACTGTGTACTCTTTGGTCTCTTCCACGAATGAACATCTATATGCAGGGTTTCCCACGTGGAGTGAACTGCCTCAACCACGGCAGGCTGTAGCGGGTACTGTAAGCATTTCCTCTTCCAAAACACGGCAGTTTTACCCAAAGAACTCTGCTTTAGTTGCAGGTGGAAAACAAGCAGGATTTCTCCCACTGTGTACTCTGTGGGCTCTTCCACGAATGAACTTCTATATGCAGGGTTTCCCATGTGGAGCGAACTGCCTCAACCACGGCAGGCTGTTGTGAGTACTGTAAGCATTTCCTCTTCAAAACAGGGCAGATTACCCAAAGAACTTTGCTTTTGTTGCAGGTGGAACACAAGCAGCATTTCTCCCACTGTGTACTCTCTGGGCTCTTCCACGAATGAACTCCTCTTTGCAGGGTTTCCCACGTGGAGCGAACTGCCTCAAACAAGGCAGGCTGTAGCGAGGACTGTAAGCATTTCCTCTCCCTAAACACGCAGTTTTAATGGAAGAACTCTGCTCTGGTTGCAGGTGGAACACAAGCACCTTTTCTCCCACAGTGTACACAATGGGCACTTCCCCTAATGAACTTGTTCTATAAGAATGGTTTCCCGCATGGAGCGAATTGCGTCAACCATGGCAGGCTCTACTGTGGTCTCTAAGGATTCCTCTCTGAAAACACGGCACTTTTACCTGAAGAACTCTGCTTTAGTTGCAGTGGAACACAAGCTCCATTTCACCCACACTGTACACCAAGGGCCCTTCCTCAAATGAATCTTCTATATGCATGGTGTCCCGCCTGCAGCGAACTGCCACAACCAAGGCAGGCACTAATAAGGACTGTAAGCAATTCCTCTCCCAAAACACGCAGTTTTACCCGAAGAACTCTGCTTTAGTTGCAGGTGGAACACAAGCATCTATTCTCCCACGGTGTACACAATGGGCACGTCCCCTAATAAACTTGTTCTATAAAAATGGTTTCCCGCGTGGAGCGAAATGCCTCAACCATTGCAGGCTCTACTCTGGTCTCTAAGGATTTCCTCTGTGACAACACTGCACTTTTACGCGAAGAACTCTGCTTTAGTGGCAGGTGGAACACAAGCTGCATTTCACCCACACTGTACACAAAGGGCCCTTCCCCAAATGAAACTTCTATATGCAGGGTGTCCCTCGTGCACCGAACTGCCTCAACCAAGGCAGGCTCTAGTAAGTACTGTAAGCATTTCTTCGCCCCAAACTCGCAGTTTTACCCGAAGAACTCTGCTTTAGTTGCAGGTGGAACATAAGCAGCATTTCTCCCACTGTGTACTCTTTGGTCTCTTCCACGAATGAACTTCTATATGCAGGTTTTCCTTCGTGGTGCGAACTGCCCTCAACCACGGCAGGCTGTAGCGAGGACTGTAAGCATTTCCTCTTCCAAAACACGGCAGTTTTACCCAAAGAACTCTGCTGTAGTAGCAGGTGGAGCACAAGCAGCATTTCTCCCATTGTGTACTCTCTGAGCTCCTCCACGAATGAACTCCTTTATGCAGGGTTTCCCACTTGGAGGGAACTGCCTCAAACAAGGCAGGCTGTAGCGAGGACTGTAAGCATTTCCTCTCCCGAAACACGCAGTTTTAACGGAAAAACTCTGCTTTAGTTTCAGGTGGAACACAAGCATCTTTTCTCCCACAGTGAACTCAATGGGCACTTCCCCTAATGAACTTGTTCTATAAGAATGTTTTCCCGCGTGGAGCGAACTGCCTCAACCATGGCAGGCTCTACTGTGGTCTCTAAGGATTTCCTCTCTGAAAACCCGGCACTTTTACCCGAAGAACTCTGCTTTATTTGCAGGTGGAACACAAGCTGCATTTCACCCACACTGCACAAAAAGGGCTCTTCCCCAAATGAATCTTCTATATGCAGGGTGTCCCCCCTGCAGCGAACTGCCACAACCAAGGCAGGCACTAGTAAGGACTGTAAGCATTTCCTCTCCCAAAACACGCAGTTTTACCCAAAGAACTCTGCTTTAGTTGCAGGTGGAACACAAGCAGCATTTCTCCCACTGTGTACTCTGTGGGCTCTTCCACGAATGAACTTCTATATGCAGGGTTTCCCTTGTGGATCGAACTGCCTCAACCACGGCAGACTGTAGTGAGGACTGTAAGCATTTCCTCTTCCAAACACGGCAGATTACCCAAAGAATTTTGCTTTTGTTGCAGGTGGAACACAAGCAGCATTTCTCCCACTGTGTACTCTCTGGGCTCTTCCACGAATGAACTCCTCTATGCAGGGTTTCCCACGTGGAGCGAACTGCCTCAAACAAGGCAGGATGTAGCGAGGACTGTAAGCATTTCCTCTCCCTAAACACGCAGTTTTAATGGAAGAACTCTGCTTTAGTTGCAGGTGGAACACAAGCAGCTTTTCACCCACAGTGTACACAATGGGCACTTCCCCTAATGAACTTCTTCTATAAGTATGTTTTCCCGCGTGGAGCGAAGTGCCTCAACCATGGCAGGCTCTACTGTGGTCTCTAAGGATTTCCTCTCTGAAAACACGGCACTTTTACGGGAAGAATTCTGTTTTAGTTGCAGGTGGAACACAAGCTGCATTTCACCCACACTGTACACAAAGGGCCCTTCCCCAAATGAATCTTCTATATGCAGGGTGTCCCTCGTGCAGCAAACTGCCTCAACCAAGGCAGGCTCTAGTAAGTACAGTAAGCATTTCTTCGCTCAAAACACGCAGTTTTACCCGAAGAACTCTGCTTTAGTTGCAGGTGGAACACAAGCAGCATTTCTCCCACTGTGTACTCTTTGGTCTCTTCCAGGAATGAACTTCTATATGCAGGGTTTCCCACGTGTTGCAAATTGCCCTCAACCATGGCAGGCTGTAGCGAGGACTGTAAGCATTTCCTGTTCCAAACCATGGCAGTTTTACCCAAAGAACTCTGCTGTAGTAGCAGGTGGAACACAACCAACATTTCTCCCACTGTGTACTCTCTGAGCTCCTCCACGAATGAACTCCTATATGCAGGGTTTCCCACGTGGAGCGAACTGACTCAAAAAAGGAAGGCTGTAGCGAGGACTGTAAGCATTTCCTCTCCCTAAACACGCAGTTTTAACGGAAAAACTCTGCTTTAGTTGCAGTTGGAACACAAGCATCTCTTCTCCCACAGTGTACACAATGGGCACGTCCCATAATGAACTTGTTGTATTAGAATGGTTTCCCACATGGAGCGAACTGCCTCAACCATGGCAGGCTCTACTGTGGTCTCTAAGGATTTCATCTGTGAAAACACGGCACTTTTACGCGAAGAACTCTGCTTTAGTGGCAGGTGGAACACAAGCTGCATTTCACCCACACTGTAAACAAATGGCCTTTCCCCAAATGAATCTTCTATATGCACGGTGTCCTGCCTGCAGCGAACTGCCACAACCAAGGCAGGCACTAGTAAGCACTGTAAGCATTTACTCTCCCAAAGCACGCAGTTTTACCCGAAGAACTCTGCTTTAGTTGCAGTTGGACCACAAGCAGCATTTCTCCCACTGTGTACTGTTTGGTCTCTTCCATGAATGAACTTGTATATGCAGGTTTTCCCACGTGGTGCGAACTGCCCTCAACCACGGCAGGCTGTAGCGAGGACTGTAAACATTTCCTCTTTTAAACCACGGCAGTTTTACCCAAAGAACTCTGCTGTAGTAGCAGGTGGAACACAAGCATCATTTCTCCCACTGTGTACTCTCTGAGCTCCTCCACGAATGAACTATTATATGCAGGGTTTCCCACGTGGAGCGAACTGCCTCAAACAAGGAAGGCTGTAGCGAGGTCTGTAAGCATTTCCTCTCCCTAAACACGCAGTTTTAATGGAAGAACTCTGCTTTAGTTGCAGGAGGAACACAAGCATGTATTCTACCACAGTGTACACAATGGGCACTTCCCCTAATGAACTTGTTCTATAAGAATGGTTTCCCGCTTGGAGCGAACTGCCTCAACCATGGCAGGCTCTGCTGTGGTCTCTAAGGATTTCCTCTGTGAAAACACGGCACTTTTACGCAAAGAACTCTGCTTTAGTGGCAGGTGGAACACAAGCTGCATTTCACCCACACTGTAAACAAAGGGCCTTTCCTCAAATGAATCTTCTATATGCAAGGTGTCCTGCCTGCAGCGAACTGCCACAACCAAGGCAGGCAGTAGTAAGGACTGTACGCATTTACTCTCCCAAAACACGCAGTTTTACCCGAAGAACTCTGCTTTAGTTGCAGGTGGAACACAGGCACATTTCTCCCACTGTGTACTCTTTGGTCTCTTCCACGAATGAACATCTATATGCAGGGTTTCCCACGTGGAGTGAACTGCCTCAACCACGGCAGGCTGTAGCGGGTACTGTAAGCATTTCCTCTTCCAAAACACGGCAGTTTTACCCAAAGAACTCTGCTTTAGTTGCAGGTGGAAAACAAGCAGGATTTCTCCCACTGTGTACTCTGTGGGCTCTTCCACGAATGAACTTCTATATGCAGGGTTTCCCATGTGGAGCGAACTGCCTCAACCACGGCAGGCTGTTGTGAGTACTGTAAGCATTTCCTCTTCAAAACAGGGCAGATTACCCAAAGAACTTTGCTTTTGTTGCAGGTGGAACACAAGCAGCATTTCTCCCACTGTGTACTCTCTGGGCTCTTCCACGAATGAACTCCTCTTTGCAGGGTTTCCCACGTGGAGCGAACTGCCTCAAACAAGGCAGGCTGTAGCGAGGACTGTAAGCATTTCCTCTCCCTAAACACGCAGTTTTAATGGAAGAACTCTGCTCTGGTTGCAGGTGGAACACAAGCACCTTTTCTCCCACAGTGTACACAATGGGCACTTCCCCTAATGAACTTGTTCTATAAGAATGGTTTCCCGCATGGAGCGAATTGCGTCAACCATGGCAGGCTCTACTGTGGTCTCTAAGGATTCCTCTCTGAAAACACGGCACTTTTACCTGAAGAACTCTGCTTTAGTTGCAGTGGAACACAAGCTCCATTTCACCCACACTGTACACCAAGGGCCCTTCCTCAAATGAATCTTCTATATGCATGGTGTCCCGCCTGCAGCGAACTGCCACAACCAAGGCAGGCACTAATAAGGACTGTAAGCAATTCCTCTCCCAAAACACGCAGTTTTACCCGAAGAACTCTGCTTTAGTTGCAGGTGGAACACAAGCATCTATTCTCCCACGGTGTACACAATGGGCACGTCCCCTAAAAAACTTGTTCTATAAAAATGGTTTCCCGCGTGGAGCGAAATGCCTCAACCATTGCAGGCTCTACTCTGGTCTCTAAGGATTTCCTCTGTGACAACACTGCACTTTTACGCGAAGAACTCTGCTTTAGTGGCAGGTGGAACACAAGCTGCATTTCACCCACACTGTACACAAAGGGCCCTTCCCCAAATGAAACTTCTATATGCAGGGTGTCCCTCGTGCACCGAACTGCCTCAACCAAGGCAGGCTCTAGTAAGTACTGTAAGCATTTCTTCGCCCCAAACTCGCAGTTTTACCCGAAGAACTCTGCTTTAGTTGCAGGTGGAACATAAGCAGCATTTCTCCCACTGTGTACTCTTTGGTCTCTTCCACGAATGAACTTCTATATGCAGGTTTTCCTTCGTGGTGCGAACTGCCCTCAACCACGGCAGGCTGTAGCGAGGACTGTAAGCATTTCCTCTTCCAAAACACGGCAGTTTTACCCAAAGAACTCTGCTGTAGTAGCAGGTGGAGCACAAGCAGCATTTCTCCCATTGTGTACTCTCTGAGCTCCTCCACGAATGAACTCCTTTATGCAGGGTTTCCCACTTGGAGGGAACTGCCTCAAACAAGGCAGGCTGTAGCGAGGACTGTAAGCATTTCCTCTCCCGAAACACGCAGTTTTAACGGAAAAACTCTGCTTTAGTTTCAGGTGGAACACAAGCATCTTTTCTCCCACAGTGAACTCAATGGGCACTTCCCCTAATGAACTTGTTCTATAAGAATGTTTTCCCGCGTGGAGCGAACTGCCTCAACCATGGCAGGCTCTACTGTGGTCTCTAAGGATTTCCTCTCTGAAAACCCGGCACTTTTACCCGAAGAACTCTGCTTTATTTGCAGGTGGAACACAAGCTGCATTTCACCCACACTGCACAAAAAGGGCTCTTCCCCAAATGAATCTTCTATATGCAGGGTGTCCCCCCTGCAGCGAACTGCCACAACCAAGGCAGGCACTAGTAAGGACTGTAAGCATTTCCTCTCCCAAAACACGCAGTTTTACCCAAAGAACTCTGCTTTAGTTGCAGGTGGAACACAAGCAGCATTTCTCCCACTGTGTACTCTGTGGGCTCTTCCACGAATGAACTTCTATATGCAGGGTTTCCCTTGTGGAGCGAACTGCCTCAACCACGGCAGACTGTAGTGAGGACTGTAAGCATTTCCTCTTCCAAACACGGCAGATTACCCAAAGAATTTTGCTTTTGTTGCAGGTGGAACACAAGCAGCATTTCTCCCACTGTGTACTCTCTGGGCTCTTCCACGAATGAACTCCTCTATGCAGGGTTTCCCACGTGGAGCGAACTGCCTCAAACAAGGCAGGATGTAGCGAGGACTGTAAGCATTTCCTCTCCCTAAACACGCAGTTTTAATGGAAGAACTCTGCTTTAGTTGCAGGTGGAACACAAGCAGCTTTTCACCCACAGTGTACACAATGGGCACTTCCCCTAATGAACTTCTTCTATAAGTATGTTTTCCCGCGTGGAGCGAAGTGCCTCAACCATGGCAGGCTCTACTGTGGTCTCTAAGGATTTCCTCTCTGAAAACACGGCACTTTTACGGGAAGAATTCTGTTTTAGTTGCAGGTGGAACACAAGCTGCATTTCACCCACACTGTACACAAAGGGCCCTTCCCCAAATGAATCTTCTATATGCAGGGTGTCCCTCGTGCAGCAAACTGCCTCAACCAAGGCAGGCTCTAGTAAGTACAGTAAGCATTTCTTCGCTCAAAACACGCAGTTTTACCCGAAGAACTCTGCTTTAGTTGCAGGTGGAACACAAGCAGCATTTCTCCCACTGTGTACTCTTTGGTCTCTTCCAGGAATGAACTTCTATATGCAGGGTTTCCCACGTGTTGCAAATTGCCCTCAACCATGGCAGGCTGTAGCGAGGACTGTAAGCATTTCCTCTTCCAAACCACGGCAGTTTTACCCAAAGAACTCTGCTGTAGTAGCAGGTGGAACACAAGCAGCATTTCTCCCACTGTGTACTCTCTGAGCTCCTCCACGAATGAACTCCTATATGCAGGGTTTCCCACGTGGAGCGAACCGCCTCAAACAAGGCAGGCTGTAGCGAGGACTGTAAGCATTTCCTCTCCCTAAACACACAGTTTTAATGGAAGAACTCTGCTTTAGTTGCAGGTGGAACACAAGCATGTATTCTACCACAGTGTACACAATGGGCACGTCCCCTAATGAACTTGTTCTATAAGAATGTTTTCCCGCGTGGAGCGAACTGCCTCAACCATGGCAGGCTCTACTGTGGTCTCTAAGGATTTCCTCTCTGAAAACACGGCACTTTTACGAGAAGAACTCTGCTTTAGTGGGAGGTGGAACACAAGCTGCATTTCACCCACTGTGAACTCATGGGTCTCTTCCACGAATGATCTTCTATATGCAGGATTTCCCACGTGGTGCGAACTGCCCTCAACCACGGAGGCTGTAGCGAGGACTGTAAGCATTTCCTGTTCCAAACCATGGCAGTTTTACCCAAAGAACTCTGCTGTAGTAGCAGGTGGAACACAACCAACATTTCTCCCACTGTGTACTCTCTGAGCTCCTCCACGAATGAACTCCTATATGCAGGGTTTCCCACGTGGAGCGAACTGCCTCAAACAAGGAAGGCTGTAGCGAGGACTGTAAGCATTTCCTCTCCCTAAACACGCAGTTTTAACGGAAAAACTCTGCTTTAGTTGCAGTTGGAACACAAGCATCTCTTCTCCCACAGTGTACACAATGGGCACGTCCCATAATGAACTTGTTGTATTAGAATGGTTTCCCACATGGAGCGAACTGCCTCAACCATGGCAGGCTCTACTGTGGTCTCTAAGGATTTCATCTGTGAAAACACTGCACTTTTACGCGAAGAACTCTGCTTTAGTGGCAGGTGGAACACAAGCTGCATTTCACCCACACTGTAAACAAATGGCCTTTCCCCAAATGAATCTTCTATATGCACGGTGTCCTGCCTGCAGCGAACTGCCACAACCAAGGCAGGCACTAGTAAGCACTGTAAGCATTTACTCTCCCAAAGCACGCAGTTTTACCCGAAGAACTCTGCTTTAGTTGCAGGTAGAACACAAGTAGCATTTCTCCCACTGTGTACTCTTTGGTCTCTTCCATGAATGAACTTCTATATGCAGGGTTTCCCACGTATTGCGAACTGCTTCAACCACAGCAGGCTGTAGAGAGGAATGTAAGCATTTCCTCTTCCAAAACACGGCAGTTTTACCCAAAGAACTCTGCTGTAGTAGCAGGTGGAACACAAGCAGCATTTCTCCCATTGTGTACTCTCTGAGCTCCTCCACGAATGAACTCCTATATGCAGGGTTTCCCACGTGGAGCGAACTGCCTCAAAGAAGGCAGGATGTAGCGAGGACCGTAAGCATTTCCTCTCCCTAAACACGCAGTTTTAACCGAAAAACTGTGCTTTAGTTTCTGGTGGAACACAAGCATCTTTTCTCCCACAGTAAACACAATGGGCACTTCCTCTAATGAAATTGTTCTATAAGAATGCTTTCCAGCGTGGAGCGAACTGCCTCAACCATGGCAGGCTCTACTGTGGTCTCTAAGGATTTCCTCTCTGAAAACACGGCACTTTTACCCGAAGAATTCTCCTTTAGTTGCAGGTGGAACACAAGCTGCATTTCACCCACACTGTACAAAAAGGGCCCTTCCCCAAATGAATCTTCTATATGCAGGGTGTGCCTCGTGTAGAAAACTGCCTCAACCAAGGCAGGCTCTAGTAAGTACTGTAAGCATTTCTTCGCCCAAAACACGCAGTTTTACCCAAAGAACTCTGCTTTAGTTGCAGTTGGACCACAAGCAGAATTTCTCCCACTGTGTACCGTTAGGTCTCTTCCATGAATGAACTTCTATATGCAGGTTTTCCCACGTGGTGCGAACTGCCCTCAACCACGGCAGGCTGTAGCGAGGACTGTAAGCATTTACTCTTCAAAACACGGCAGATTACCCAAAGAACTTTGATTTTGTTGCAGGTGGAACACAAGCAGCATTTCTCCCACTGTGTACACTCTGAGCTCCTCCACGAATGAACTCTTATATTCAGGGTTTCCCACGTGGAGCATACTGCCTCAAACAAGTCAGGCTGTAGCGAGGACTGTAAGCATTTCCTCTCCCTAAACACGCAGTTTTAACGGAAGATCTCTGCTTTAGTTGCAGGGGGAACACAAGCATCTTTTCTCCCACAGTGTACACAATGGGCACTTCCCTAATGAACTTGTTCTATAAGAATGGTTTCCCGCGTGGAGTGAACTGCCTCAACCATGGCAGGCTCTACTGTGGTCTCTAAAGATTTCCTCTCTGAAAACACGTCACTTTTACCCAAAGAACTCTGTTTTAGTTGCAGGTGGAACACAAGCTGCATTTCACCCACACTGTACAAAAAGGGCCCTTCCCCAAATGAATCTTCTATATGCAGGGTGTCCCTCGTGAACCGAACTACCTCAACCAAGACAGGCTCTAGTAAGGACTGTAAGCATTTCTTCGCCCCAAACACGCAGTTTTACCCAAAGAACTCTGCTTTAGTTGTAGGTGGACCACAAGCAGCATTTCTCCCACTGTGTACTCTGTGGGCTCTTCCACGAATGAACTTCTATATGCAGGTTTTCGTTCATGGTGCGAACTGCCCTCAACCACGGCAGGCTGTAGCGAGGACTGTAAGCATTTCCTCTTCCAAACCACGGCAGTTTTACCCAAAGAACTCTGCCGTAGTAGCAGGTGGAACACAAGCAGCATTTCTCCCATTGTGTACTCTCTGAGCTCCTCCACGAATGAACTCCTTTATGCAGGGTTTCCCACGAGGAGCGAACTGCCTCAAACAAGGCAGGCTGTAGCAAGGACTGTAAGCATTTCCTCTCCCTAAACACGCAGTTTTAACGGAAGAACTCTGCTTTCGTTTCAGGTGGAACAGAAGCATCTTTTCTCCCACAGTGAACTCAATGGGCACTTCCCCTAATGAACTTGTTCTATAAGAATGGTTTCCCGCGTGGAGCGAACTGCCTCAACCATGGCAGGCTCTACTGTGGTCTCTAAGGATTTCCTCTGTGAAAACACGGCACTTTTACCCGAAGAACTCTGTTTTAGTTGCAGGTGGAACACAAGCTGCATTTCACCCAAACTGTACAAAAAGGGCTCTTCCCCAAATGAATCTTCTATATGCAGGGTGTCCCCGCTGCAGAGAACTGCCACAACCAAGGCAGGCACTAGTAAGGACTGTAAGCATTTTCTCTCCCAAAAAACGCAGTTTTACCCGAAGAACTCTGCTTTAGTTGCATGTGGAACACAAGCAGCATTTCTCCCACTGTGTACTCTGTGGGCTCTTCCACGAATGAACTTCTATATGCAGGGTTTCCCTTGTGGAGCGAACTGCCTCAACCACGGCAGGCTGTAGTGAGGACTGTAAGCATTTCCTCTTCCAAACACGGCAGATTACCCAAAGAACTTTGCTTTTGTTGCAGGTGGAACACAAGCAGCATTTCTCCCACTGTGTGCTCTCTGGGCTCTTCCACGAATGAACTCCTCTATGCAGGGTTTCCCACGTGGAGCGAACTGCCTCAAACAAGGCAGGCTGTAGCGAGGACTGTAAGCATTTCCTCTCCCTAAACACGCAGTTTTAATGGAAGAACTCTGCTTTAGTTGCAGGTGGAACACAAGCAGCATTTCTCCCACAGTGTACACAACGGACACTTCCCCTAATGAAGTTGTTCTATAAGAATGGTTTCCCGCATGGAGCGAATTGCCTCAACCATGGCAGGCTCTACTGTGGTCTCTAAGGATTTCCTCTCTGAAAACACGGCAATTTTACGAGAAGAAGTCTGCTTTAGTGGGAGGTGGAACACAAGCTGCATTTCACCCACTGTGAACTCATGGGTCTCTTCCACGAATGATCTTCTATATGCAGGATTTCCCACGTGGTGCGAACTGCCCTCAACCACGGAGGATGTAGCGAGGACTGTAAGCATTTCCTGTTCCAAACCATGGCAGTTTTACCCAAAGAACTCTGCTGTAGTAGCAGGTGGAAAACAACCAACATTTCTCCCACTGTGTACTCTCTGAGCTCCTCCACGAATGAACTCCTATATGCAGGGTTTCCCACGTGGAGCGAACTGCCTCAAACAAGGAAGGCTGTAGCGAGGACTGTAAGCATTTCCTCTCCCTAAACACGCAGTTTTAACGGAAAAACTCTGCTTTAGTTGCAGTTGGAACACAAGCATCTCTTCTCCCCCAGTGTACACAATGGGCACGTCCCATAATGAACTTGTTCTATTAGAATGGTTTCCCACATGGAGCGAACTGCCTCAACCATGGCAGGCTCTACTGTGGTCTCTAAGGATTTCATCTGTGAAAACACGGCACTTTTACGCGAAGAACTCTGCTTTAGTGGCAGGTGGAACACAAGCTGCATTTCACCCACACTGTAAACAAATGGCCTTTCCCCAAATGAATCTTCTATATGCACGGTGTCCTGCCTGCAGCGAACTGCCACAACCAAGGCAGGCACTAGTAAGCACTGTAAGCATTTACTCTCCCAAAGCACGCAGTTTTACCCGAAGAACTCTGCTTTAGTTGCAGTTGGACCACAAGCAGCATTTCTCCCACTGTGTACTGTTTGGTCTCTTCCATGAATGAACTTGTATATGCAGGTTTTCCCACGTGGTGCGAACTGCCCTCAACCACGGCAGGCTGTAGCGAGGACTGTAAACATTTCCTCTTCTAAACCACGGCAGTTTTACCCAAAGAACTCTGCTGTAGTAGCAGGTGGAACACAAGCATCATTTCTCCCACTGTGTACTCTCTGAGCTCCTCCACGAATGAACTATTATATGCAGGGTTTCCCACGTGGAGCGAACTGCCTCAAACAAGGAAGGCTGTAGCGAGGTCTGTAAGCATTTCCTCTCCCTAAACACGCAGTTTTAATGGAAGAACTCTGCTTTAGTTGCAGGAGGAACACAAGCATGTATTCTACCACAGTGTACACAATGGGCACTTCCCCTAATGAACTTGTTCTATAAGAATGGTTTCCCGCTTGGAGCGAACTGCCTCAACCATGGCAGGCTCTACTGTGGTCTCTAAGGATTTCCTCTGTGAAAACACGGCACTTTTACGCAAAGAACTCTGCTTTAGTGGCAGGTGGAACACAAGCTGCATTTCACCCACACTGTAAACAAAGGGCCTTTCCTCAAATGAATCTTCTATATGCAAGGTGTCCTGCCTGCAGCGAACTGCCACAACCAAGGCAGGCAGTAGTAAGGACTGTACGCATTTACTCTCCCAAAACACGCAGTTTTACCCGAAGAACTCTGCTTTAGTTGCAGGTGGAACACAGGCACATTTCTCCCACTGTGTACTCTTTGGTCTCTTCCACGAATGAACATCTATATGCAGGGTTTCCCACGTGGAGTGAACTGCCTCAACCACGGCAGGCTGTAGCGGGTACTGTAAGCATTTCCTCTTCCAAAACACGGCAGTTTTACCCAAAGAACTCTGCTTTAGTTGTAGGTGGAAAACAAGCAGCATTTCTCCCACTGTGTACTCTGTGGGCTCTTCCACGAATGAACTTCTATATGCAGGGTTTCCCATGTGGAGCGAACTGCCTCAACCACGGCAGGCTGTTGTGAGTACTGTAAGCATTTCCTCTTCAAAACAGGGCAGATTACCCAAAGAACTTTGCTTTTGTTGCAGGTGGAACACAAGCAGCATTTCTCCAACTGTGTACTCTCTGGGCTCTTCCACGAATGAACTCCTCTTTGCAGGGTTTCCCACGTGGAGCGAACTGCCTCAAACAAGGCAGGCTGTAGCGAGGACTGTAAGCATTTCCTCTCCCTAAACACGCAGTTTTAATGGAAGAACTCTGCTCTGGTTGCAGGTGGAACACAAGCACCTTTTCTCCCACAGTGTACACAATGGGCACTTCCCCTAATGAACTTGTTCTATAAGAATGGTTTCCCGCTTGGAGCGAATTGCGTCAACCATGGCAGGCTCTACTGTGGTCTCTAAGGATTCCTCTCTGAAAACACGGCACTTTTACCTGAAGAACTCTGCTTTAGTTGCAGTGGAACACAAGCTCCATTTCACCCACACTGTACACCAAGGGCCCTTCCTCAAATGAATCTTCTATATGCATGGTGTCCCGCCTGCAGCGAACTGCCACAACCAAGGCAGGCACTAATAAGGACTGTAAGCAATTCCTCTCCCAAAACACGCAGTTTTACCCGAAGAACTCTGCTTTAGTTGCAGGTGGAACACAAGCATCTATTCTCCCACGGTGTACACAATGGGCACGTCCCCTAATAAACTTGTTCTATAAGAATGGTTTCCCGCGTGGAGCGAAATGCCTCAACCATTGCAGGCTCTACTCTGGTCTCTAAGGATTTCCTCTGTGACAACACGGCACTTTTACGCGAAGAACTCTGCTTTAGTGGCAGGTGGAACACAAGCTGCATTTCACCCACACTGTACACAAAGGGCCCTTCCCCAAATGAATCTTCTATATGCAGGGTGTCCCTCGTGCACCGAACTGCCTCAACCAAGGCAGGCTCTAGTAAGTACTGTAAGCATTTCTTCGCCCCAAACTCGCAGTTTTATCCGAAGAACTCTGCTTTAGTTGCAGGTGGAACATAAGCAGCATTTCTCCCACTGTGTACTCTTTGGTCTCTTCCACGAATGAACTTCTATATGCAGGTTTTCCTTCGTGGTGCGAACTGCCCTCAACCACGGCAGGCTGTAGCGAGGACTGTAAGCATTTCCTCTTCCAAAACACGGCAGTTTTACCCAAAGAACTCTGCTGTAGTAGCAGGTGGAACACAAGCAGCATTTCTCCCATTGTGTACTCTCTGAGCTCCTCCACGAATGAACTCCTTTATGCAGGGTTTCCCACGTGGAGCGAACTGCCTCAAACAAGGCAGGATGTAGCGAGGACTGTAAGCATTTCCTCTCCCTAAACACGCAGTTTTAATGGAAGAACTCTGCTTTAGTTGCAGGTGGAACACAAGCAGCTTTTCACCCACAGTGTACACAATGGGCACTTCCCCTAATGAACTTCTTCTATAAGTATGTTTTCCCGCGTGGAGCGAAGTGCCTCAACCATGGCAGGCTCTACTGTGGTCTCTAAGGATTTCCTCTCTGAAAACACGGCACTTTTACGGGAAGAATTCTGTTTTAGTTGCAGGTGGAACACAAGCTGCATTTCACCCACACTGTACACAAAGGGCCCTTCCCCAAATGAATCTTCTATATGCAGGGTGTCCCTCGTGCAGCAAACTGCCTCAACCAAGGCAGGCTCTAGTAAGTACAGTAAGCATTTCTTCACTCAAAACACGCAGTTTTACCCGAAGAACTCTGCTTTAGTTGCAGGTGGAACACAAGCAGCATTTCTCCCACTGTGTACTCTTTGGTCTCTTCCAGGAATGAACTTCTATATGCAGGGTTTCCCACGTGTTGCAAATTGCCCTCAACCATGGCAGGCTGTAGCGAGCACTGTAAGCATTTCCTCTTCCAAACCACGGCAGTTTTACCCAAAGAACTCTGCTGTAGTAGCAGGTGGAACACAAGCAGCATTTCTCCCACTGTGTACTCTCTGAGCTCCTCCACGAATGAACTCCTATATGCAGGGTTTCCCACGTGGAGCGAACCGCCTCAAACAAGGCAGGCTGTAGCGAGGACTGTAAGCATTTCCTCTCCCTAAACACACAGTTTTAATGGAAGAACTCTGCTTTAGTTGCAGGTGGAACACAAGCATGTATTCTACCACAGTGTACACAATGGGCACATCCCCTAATGAACTTGTTCTATAAGAATGGTTTCCCGCTTGGAACGAACTGCGTCAACCATGGCAGGCTCTACTGCGGTCTCTAAGGATTTCCTCTGTGAAAACACGGCACTGTTACGCGAAGAACTCTGCTTTAGTGGCAGGTGGAACACAAGATGCATTTCACCCACACTGTAAACCAAGGGCACTTCCCCAAATGAATCTTCTATATGCAAGTTGTCCTGCCTGCAGCGAAATGCCACAACCAAGGCACGCACTAGTAAGGACTGTAAGCATTTACTCTCCCAAAACAAGCAGTTTTACCCGAAGAACTCTGCTTTAGTTGCAGGTGGAACACAAGCAGCATTTCTCCAACTGTGTACTCTTTGGTCTCTTCCACGAATGAACTTCTATATGCAAGTTTTCCCACGTGCTGCGAACTGCCCTCAACCACGGCAGGCTGTAGCGAGGACTGTAAGCATTTTCTCTTCCAAATCACGGTAGTTTTACCCAAAGAACTCTGCTGTAGTAGCAGGTGGAACAGAAGCAGCATTTCTCCCACTGTGTACTCTCTGAGCTCCTCCACGAATGAACTCCTATATGCAGGGTTTCCCACGTGCAGCGAACTGCCTCAAACAAGGCAGGCTGTAGCGAGGACTGTAAGCATTTCCTCTCCCTAAACACGCAGTTTTAATGGAAGAACTCTGCTTTAGTTGCAGGTGGAACACAAGCAGCATTTCTCCCACAGTGTACACAATGGACACTTCCCCTAATGAAGTTGTTCTATAAGAATGGTTTCCCGCATGGAGCGAATTGCCTCAACCATAGCAGGCTCTACTGTGGTCTCTAAGGATTTCCAATCTGAAAACACGGCACTTTTACGAGAAGAACTCTGCTTTAGTGGGAGGTGGAACACAAGCTGCATTTCACCCACTGTGAACTCATGGGTCTCTTCCACGAATGATCTTCTATATGCAGGATTTCCCACGTGGTGCGAACTGCCCTCAACCACGGAGGCTGTAGCGAGGACTGTAAGCATTTCCTCTTCCAAACCATGGCAGTTTTGCCCAAAGAACTCTGCTGTAGTAGCAGGTGGAACACAACCAACATTTCTCCCACTGTGTACTCTCTGAGCTCCTCCACGAATGAACTCCTATATGCAGGGTTTCCCACGTGGAGCGAACTGCCACAACCAAGGCAGGCACTAGTAAGCACTGTAAGCATTTACTCTCCCAAAGCACGCAGTTTTACCCGAAGAACTCTGCTTTAGTTGCAGGTAGAACACAAGTAGCATTTCTCCCACTGTGTACTCTTTGGTCTCTTCCATGAATGAACTTCTATATGCAGGGTTTCCCACGTATTGTGAACTGCTTCAAGCACAGCAGGCTGTAGAGAGGAATGTAAGCATTTCCTCTTCCAAAACACGGCAGTTTTACCCAAAGAACTCTGCTGTAGTAGCAGGTGGAACACAAGCAGCATTTCTCCCATTTTGTACTCTCTGAGCTCCTCCACGAATGAACTCCTATATGCAGGGTTTCCCACGTGGAGCGAACCGCCTCAAACAAGGCAGGCTGTAGCGAGGACTGTATGCATTTCCTCTCCCTAAACACACAGTTTTAACGGAAGAACTCTGCTTTAGTTGCAGGTGGAACACAAGCATGTATTCTACCACAGTGTACACAATGGGCACGTCCCCTAATGAACTTGTTCTATAAGAATGTTTTCCCGCTTGGAACGAACTGCGTCAACCATGGCAGGCTCTACTGCGGTCTCTAAGGATTTCCTCTGTGAAAACACGGCACTGTTACGCGAAGAACTCTGCTTTAGTGGCAGGTGGAACATAAGATGCATTTCACCCACACTGTAAACCAAGGGCACTTCCCCAAATGAATCTTCTATATGCAAGGTGTCCTGCCTGCAGCGAACTGCCACAACCAAGGCACGCACTAGTAAGGACTGTAAGAATTTACTCTCCCAAAACAAGCAGTTTTACCCGAAGAACTCTGCTTTAGTTGCAGGTGGAACACAAGGAGCATTTCTCCCACTGTGTACTCTTTAGTCTCTTCCACGAATGAACTTCTATATGCAAGTTTTCCCACGTGCTGCAAACTGCCCTCAACCACGGCAGGCTGTAGCGAGGACTGTAAGCATTTTCTCTTCCAAATCACGGCAGTTTTACCCAAAGAACTCTGCTGTAGTAGCAGGTGGAACACAAGCAGCATTTCTCCCACTGTGTACTCTCTGAGCTCCTCCACCAATGAACTCCTATATGCAGGGTTTCCCACGTGGAGCGAACTGCCTCAAACAAGGCAGGCTGTAGCGAGGACTGTAAGCATTTCCTCTCCCTAAACACGCAGTTTTAATGGAAGAACTCTGCTTTAGTTGCAGGTGGAACACCAGCAGCATTTCTCCCACAGTGTACACAATGGACACTTCCCCTAATGAAGTTGTTCTATAAGAATGGTTTCCCGCATGCAGCGAATTGCCTCAACCATGGCAGGCTCTACTGTGGTCTCTAAGGATTTCCTCTCTGAAAACACGGCACTTTTACGAGAAGAACTCTGCTTTAGTGGGAGGTGGAACAAAAGCTGCATTTCACCCACTGTGAACTCATGGGTCTCTTCCACGAATGATCTTCTATATGCAGGATTTCCCACGTGGTGCGAACTGCCCTCAACCACGGAGGCTGTAGCGAGGACTGTAAGCATTTCCTGTTCCAAACCATGGCAGTTTTACCCAAAGAACTCTGCTGTAGTAGCAGGTGGAACACAACCAACATTTCTCCCACTGTGTACTCTCTGAGCTCCTCCACGAATGAACTCCTATATGCAGGGTTTCCCACGTGGAGCGAACTGCCTCAAACAAGGAAGGCTGTAGCGAGGACTGTAAGCATTTCCTCTCCCTAAACACGCAGTTTTAACGGAAAAACTCTGCTTTAGTTTCTGGTGGAACACAAGCATCTTTTCTCCCACAGTGAACACAATGGGCACTTCCTCTAATGAAATTGTTCTATAAGAATGGTTTCCCGCGTGGAGCGAACTGCCTCAACCATGGCAGGCTCTACTGTGGTCTCTAAGGATTTCCTCTCTGAAAACACGGCACTTTTACCCGAAGAACTCTCCTTTAGTTGCAGGTGGAACACAAGCTGCATTTCACCCACACTGTACAAAAAGGGCCCTTCCCCAAATGAATCTTCTATATGCAGGGTGTGCCTCGTGTAGAAAACTGCCTCAACCAAGGCAGGCTCTAGTAAGTACAGTAAGCATTTCTTCGCCCAAAACACGCAGTTTTACCCAAAGAACTCTGCTTTAGTTGCAGTTGGACCACAAGCAGCATTTCTCCCACTGTGTACTGTTTGGTCTCTTCCATGAATGAACTTCTATATGCAGGTTTTCCCACGTGGTGCGAACTGCCCTCAACCACGGCAGGCTGTAGCGAGGACTGTAAACATTTCCTCTTCTAAACCATGGCAGTTTTACCCAAAGAACTCTGCTGTAGTAGCAGGTGGAACACAAGCATCATTTCTCCCACTGTGTACTCTCTGAGCTCCTCCACGAATGAACTATTATATGCAGGGTTTCCCACGTGGAGCGAACTGCCTCAAACAAGGAAGGCTGTAGCGAGGTCTGTAAGCATTTCCTCTCCCTAAACACGCAGTTTTAATGGAAGAACTCTGCTTTAGTTGCAGGAGGAACACAAGCATGTATTCTACCACAGTGTACACAATGGGCACTTCCCCTAATGAACTTGTTCTATAAGAATGGTTTCCCGCTTGGAGCGAACTGCCTCAACCATGGCAGGCTCTACTGTGGTCTCTAAGGATTTCCTCTGTGAAAACACGGCACTTTTACGCAAAGAACTCTGCTTTAGTGGCAGGTGGAACACAAGCTGCATTTCACCCACACTGTAAACAAAGGGCCTTTCCTCAAATGAATCTTCTATATGCAAGGTGTCCTGCCTGCAGCGAACTGCCACAACCAAGGTAGGCAGTAGTAAGGACTGTACGCATTTACTCTCCCAAAACACGCAGTTTTACCCGAAGAACTCTGCTTTAGTTGCAGGTGGAACACAGGCACATTTCTCCCACTGTGTACTCTTTGGTCTCTTCCACGAATGAACATCTATATGCAGGGTTTCCCACGTGGAGTGAACTGCCTCAACCACGGCAGGCTGTAGCGGGTACTGTAAGCATTTCCTCTTCCAAAACACGGCAGTTTTACCCAAAGAACTCTGCTTTAGTTGCAGGTGGAAAACAAGCAGCATTTCTCCCACTGTGTACTCTGTGGGCTCTTCCACGAATGAACTTCTATATGCAGGGTTTCCCATGTGGAGCGAACTGCCTCAACCACGGCAGGCTGTTGTGAGTACTGTAAGCATTTCCTCTTCAAAACAGGGCAGATTACCCAAAGAACTTTGCTTTTGTTGCAGGTGGAACACAAGCAGCATTTCTCCAACTGTGTACTCTCTGGGCTCTTCCACGAATGAACTCCTCTATGCAGGGTTTCCCACGTGGAGCGAACTGCCTCAAACAAGGCAGGCTGTAGCGAGGACTGTAAGCATTTCCTCTCCCTAAACACGCAGTTTTAATGGAAGAACTCTGCTCTGGTTGCAGGTGGAACACAAGCACCTTTTCTCCCACAGTGTACACAATGGGCACTTCCCCTAATGAACTTGTTCTATAAGAATGGTTTCCCGCTTGGAGCGAATTGCGTCAACCATGGCAGGCTCTACTGTGGTCTCTAAGGATTCCTCTCTGAAAACACGGCACTTTTACCTGAAGAACTCTGCTTTAGTTGCAGTGGAACACAAGCTCCATTTCACCCACACTGTACACCAAGGGCCCTTCCTCAAATGAATCTTCTATATGCATGGTGTCCCGCCTGCAGCGAACTGCCACAACCAAGGCAGGCACTAATAAGGACTGTAAGCAATTCCTCTCCCAAAACACGCAGTTTTACCCGAAGAACTCTGCTTTAGTTGCAGGTGGAACACAAGCATCTATTCTCCCACGGTGTACACAATGGGCACGTCCCCTAATAAACTTGTTCTATAAGAATGGTTTCCCGCGTGGAGCGAAATGCCTCAACCATTGCAGGCTCTACTCTGGTCTCTAAGGATTTCCTCTGTGACAACACGGCACTTTTACGCGAAGAACTCTGCTTTAGTGGCAGGTGGAACACAAGCTGCATTTCACCCACACTGTACACAAAGGGCCCTTCCCCAAATGAATCTTCTATATGCAGGGTGTCCCTCGTGCACCGAACTGCCTCAACCAAGGCAGGCTCTAGTAAGTACTGTAAGCATTTCTTCGCCCCAAACTCGCAGTTTTATCCGAAGAACTCTGCTTTAGTTGCAGGTGGAACATAAGCAGCATTTCTCCCACTGTGTACTCTTTGGTCTCTTCCACGAATGAACTTCTATATGCAGGTTTTCCTTCGTGGTGCGAACTGCCCTCAACCACGGCAGGCTGTAGCGAGGACTGTAAGCATTTCCTCTTCCAAAACACGGCAGTTTTACCCAAAGAACTCTGCTGTAGTAGCAGGTGGAACACAAGCAGAATTTCTCCCATTGTGTACTCTCTGAGCTCCTCCACGAATGAACTCCTTTATGCAGGGTTTCCCACATGGAGCGAACTGCCTCAAACAAGGCAGGATGTAGCGAGGACTGTAAGCATTTCCTCTCCCTAAACACGCAGTTTTAATGGAAGAACTCTGCTTTAGTTGCAGGTGGAACACAAGCAGCTTTTCACCCACAGTGTACACAATGGGCACTTCCCCTAATGAACTTCTTCTATAAGTATGTTTTCCCGCGTGGAGCGAAGTGCCTCAACCATGGCAGGCTCTACTGTGGTCTCTAAGGATTTCCTCTCTGAAAACACGGCACTTTTACGGGAAGAATTCTGTTTTATTTGCAGGTGGAACACAAGCTGCATTTCACCCACACTGTACACAAAGGGCCCTTCCCCAAATGAATCTTCTATATGCAGGGTGTCCCTCGTGCAGCAAACTGCCTCAACCAAGGCAGGCTCTAGTAAGTACAGTAAGCATTTCTTCACTCAAAACACGCAGTTTTACCCGAAGAACTCTGCTTTAGTTGCAGGTGGAACACAAGCAGCATTTCTCCCACTGTGTACTCTTTGGTCTCTTCCAGGAATGAACTTCTATATGCAGGGTTTCCCACGTGTTGCAAATTGCCCTCAACCATGGCAGGCTGTAGCGAGGACTGTAAGCATTTCCTCTTCCAAACCACGGCAGTTTTACCCAAAGAACTCTGCTGTAGTAGCAGGTGGAACACAAGCAGCATTTCTCCCACTGTGTACTCTCTGAGCTCCTCCACGAATGAACTCCTATATGCAGGGTTTCCCACGTGGAGCGAACCGCCTCAAACAAGGCAGGCTGTAGCGAGGACTGTAAGCATTTCCTCTCCCTAAACACACAGTTTTAACGGAAGAACTCTGCTTTAGTTGCAGGTGGAACACAAGCATGTATTCTACCACAGTGTACACAATGGGCACATCCCCTAATGAACTTGTTCTATAAGAATGGTTTCCCGCTTGGAACGAACTGCGTCAACCATGGCAGGCTCTACTGCGGTCTCTAAGGATTTCCTCTGTGAAAACACGGCACTGTTACGCGAAGAACTCTGCTTTAGTGGCAGGTGGAACACAAGATGCATTTCACCCACACTGTAAACCAAGGGCACTTCCCCAAATGAATCTTCTATATGCAAGGTGTCCTGCCTGCAGCGAACTGCCACAACCAAGGCACGCACTAGTAAGGACTGTAAGCATTTATTCTCCCAAAACAAGCAGTTTTACCCGAAGAACTCTGCTTTAGTTGCAGGTGGAACACAAGCAGCATTTCTCCAACTGTGTACTCTTTGGTCTCTTCCACGAATGAACTTCTATATGCAAGTTTTCCCACGTGCTGCGAACTGCCCTCAACCACGGCAGGCTGTAGCGAGGACTGTAAGCATTTTCTCTTCCAAATCACGGTAGTTTTACCCAAAGAACTCTGCTGTAGTAGCAGGTGGAACAGAAGCAGCATTTCTCCCACTGTGTACTCTCTGAGCTCCTCCACGAATGAACTCCTATATGCAGGGTTTCCCACGTGCAGCGAACTGCCTCAAACAAGGCAGGCTGTAGCGAGGACTGTAAGCATTTCCTCTCCCTAAACACGCAGTTTTAATGGAAGAACTCTGCTTTAGTTGCAGGTGGAACACAAGCAGCATTTCTCCCACAGTGTACACAATGGACACTTCCCCTAATGAAGTTGTTCTATAAGAATGGTTTCCCGCATGGAGCGAATTGCCTCAACCATGGCAGGCTCTACTGTGGTCTCTAAGGATTTCCAATCTGAAAACACGGCACTTTTACGAGAAGAACTCTGCTTTAGTGGGAGTTGGAACACAAGCTGCATTTCACCCACTGTGAACTCATGGGTCTCTTCCACGAATGATCTTCTATATGCAGGATTTCCCACGGGGTGCGAACTGCCCTCAACCACGGAGGCTGTAGCGAGGACTGTAAGCATTTCCTCTTCCAAACCATGGCAGTTTTACCCAAAGAACTCTGCTGTAGTAGCAGGTGGAACACAACCAACATTTCTCCCACTGTGTACTCTCTGAGCTCCTCCACGAATGAACTCCTATATGCAGGGTTTCCCACGTGGAGCGAACTGCCTCAACCAAGGCAGGCTCTAGTAAGTACTGTAAGCATTTCTTCGCCCAAAACACGCAGTTTTACCCAAAGAACTCTGCTTTAGTTGCAGTTGGACCACAAGCAGCATTTCTCCCACTGTGTACTGTTTGGTCTCTTCCATGAATGAACTTCTATATGCAGGTTTTCCCACGTGGTGTGAACTGCCCTCAACCACGGCAGGCTGCAGCGAGGACTGTAAACATTTCCTCTTCTAAACCACAGCAGTTTTACCCAAAGAACTCTGCTGTAGTAGCAGGTGGAACACAAGCAGCATTTCTCCCATTGTGTACTCTCTGAGCTCCTCCACGAATGAACTATTATATGCAGGGTTTCCCACGTGGAGCGAACTGCCTCAAACAAGGAAGGCTGTAGCGAGGTCTGTAAGCATTTCCTCTCCCTAAACACGCAGTTTTAACGGAAGAACTCTGCTTTAGTTGCAGGAGGAACACAAGCATGTATTCTACCACAGTGTACACAATGGGCACTTCCCCTAATGAACTTGTTCTATAAGAATGGTTTCCCGCTTGGAGCGAACTGCCTCAACCATGGCAGGGTCTACTGTGGTCTCTAAGGATTTCCTCTGTGAAAACACGGCACTTTTACGTGAAGAACTCTGCTTTAGTGGCAGGTGGAACACAAGCTGCATTTCACCCACACTGTACACAAAGGGCCTTTCACCAAATGAATCTTCTATATGCAGGGTGTCCCTAGTGCAGCGAACTGCCTCAACCAAGGCAGGCTCTAGTAAGTACTGTAAGCATTTCTTCGCACAAAACACGCAGTTTTACCCGAAGAACTCTGCTTTAGTTGCAGGTGGAACACAAGCAGCATTTCTCCCACTGTGTAGTCTTTGGTCTCTTCCACGAATGAACATCTATATGCAGGGTTTCCCACCTGGAGTGAACTGCCTCAACCACGGCAGGCTGTAGTGAGGACTGTAAGCATTTACTCTTCAAAACACGGCAGATTACCCAAAGAACTTTGATTTTGTGGCAGGTGGAACACAAGCAGCATTTCTCCCACTGTGTACACTCTGAGCTCCTCCACGAATGAACTCTTATATGCAGGGTTTCCCACGTGGAGCATACTGCCTCAAACAAGGCAGGCTGTAGCGAGGACTGTAAGCAATTCCTCTCCCTAAACACGCAGTTTTAATGGAAGATCTCTGCTTTAGTTGCAGGGGGAACACAAGCATCTTTTCTCCCACAGTGTACACAATGGGCACTTCCCCTAATGAACTTGTTCTATAAGAATGGTTTCCCGCGTGGAGTGAACTGCGTCAACCATGGCAGGCTCTACTGTGGTCTCTAAGGATTTCCTCTCTGAAAACACGTCACTTTTACCTGAAGAACTCTGTTTTAGTTGCAGGTGGAACACAAGCTGCATTTCATCCACACTGTACACAAAGGGCCCTTCCCCAAATGAATCTTCTATATGCAGGGTGTCCCTCGTGAACCGAACTACCTCAACCAAGACAGGCTCTAGTAAGTACTGTAAGCATTTCTTCGCCCCAAACACGCAGTTTTACCCGAAGAACTCTGCTTTAGTTGCAGGTGGACCACAAGCAGCATTTCTCCCACTGTGTACTCTGTGGGCTCTTCCACGAATGAACTTCTATATGCAGGTTTTCCTTCATGGTGTGAACTGCCCTCAACCACGGCAGGCTGTAGCGAGGACTGTAAGCATTTCCTCTTCCAAACCACGGCAGTTTTACCCAAAGAACTCTGCCGTAGTAGCAGGTGGAACACAAGCAGCATTTCTCCCATTGTGTACTCTCTGAGCTCCTCCACGAATGAACTCCTTTATGCAGGGTTTCCCACGAGGAGCGAACTGCCTCAAACAAGGCAGGCTGTAGCGAGGACTGTAAGCATTTCCTCTCCCTAAACACGCAGTTTTAACGGAAGAACTCTGCTTTCGTTTCAGGTGGAACAGAAGCATCTTTTCTCCCACAGTGAACTCAATGGGCACTTCCCCTAATGAACTTGTTCTATAAGAATGGTTTCCCGCGTGGAGCGAACTGCCTCAACCATGGCAGGCTCTACTGTGGTCTCTAAGGATTTCCTCTGTGAAAACACGGCACTTTTACCCGAAGAACTCTGCTTTAGTTGCAGGTGGAACACAAGCTGCATTTCACCCAAACTGTACAAAAAGGGCTCTTCCCCAAATGAATCTTCTATATGCAGGGTGTCCCCCCTGCAGAGAACTGCCACAACCAAGGCAGGCACTAGTAAGGACTGTAAGCATTTCCTCTCCCAAAACACGCAGTTTTACACGAAGAACTCTGCTTTAGTTGCAGGTGGAACACAAGCAGCATTTCTCCCACTGTGTACTCTCTGAGCTCTTCCACGAATGAACTTCTATATGCAGGTTTTCCCTTGTGGAGCGAACTGCCTCAACCACGGCAGGCTGTAGTGAGGACTGTAAGCATTTCCTCTTCCAAACACGGCAGATTACCCAAAGAACTTTGCTTTTGTTGCAGGTGGAACACAAGCAGCATTTCTCCCACTGTGTACTCTCTGGGCTCTTCCACGAATGAACTCCTCTATGCAGGGTTTCCCACGTGGAGCGAACTGCCTCAAACAAGGCAGGCTGTAGCGAGGACTGTAAGCATTTCCTCTCCCTAAACACGCAGTTTTAATGGAAGAACTCTGCTTTAGTTGCAGGTGGAACACAAGCAGCTTTTCACCCACAGTGTACACAATGGGCACTTCCCCTAATGAACTTCTTCTATAAGTATGTTTTCCCGCGTGGAGCGAAGTGCCTCAACCATGGCAGGCTCTACTGTGGTCTCTAAGGATTTCCTCTCTGAAAACACGGTACTTTTACCCGAAGAACTCTGTTTTAGTTGCAGGTGGAACACAAGCTGCATTTCACCCACACTGTACACAAAGGGCCCTTCCCCAAATGAATCTTCTATATGCAGGGTGTCCCTCGTGCAGCAAACTGCCTCAACCAAGGCAGGCTCTAGTAAGTACAGTAAGCATTTCTTCGCTCAAAACACGCAGTTTTACCCGAAGAACTCTGCTTTAGTTGCAGGTGGAACACAAGCAGCATTTCTCCCACTGTGTACTCTTTGGTCTCTTCCAGGAATGAACTTTTATATGCAGGGTTTCCCACGTGTTACGAATTGCCCTCAACCATGGCAGGCTGTAGCGAGGACTGTAAGCATTTCCTCTTCCAAACCACGGCAGTTTTACCCAACGAACTCTGCTGTAGTAGCAGGTGGAACACAAGCAGCATTTCTCCCACTGTGTACTCTCTGAGCTCCTCCACGAATGAAATCCTATATGCAGGGTTTCCCACGTGGAGCGAACCGCCTCAAACAAGGCAGGCTGTAGCGAGGACTGTAAGCATTTCCTCTCCCTAAACACACAGTTTTAACGGAAGAACTCTGCTTTAGTTGCAGGTGGAACACAAGCATGTATTCTACCACAGTGTACACAATGTGCACGTCCCCTAATGAACTTGTTCTATAAGAATGGTTTCCCGCTTGGAACGAACTGCGTCAACCATGGCAGGCTCTACTGCGGTCTCTAAGGATTTCCTCTGTGAAAACACGGCACTGTTACGCGAAGAACTCTGCTTTAGTGGCAGGTGGAACACAAGATGCGTTTCACCCACACTGTAAACCAAGGGCACTTCCCCAAATGAATCTTCTATATGCAAGGTGTCCTGCCTGCAGCGAACTGCCACAACCAAGGCACGCACTTGTAAGGACTGTAAGCATTTACTCTCCCAAAACAAGCAGTTTTACCCGAAGAACTCTGCTTTAGTTGCAGGTGGAACACAAGCAGCATTTCTCCCACTGTGTACTCTTTGGTCTCTTCCACGAATGAACTTCTATATGCAAGTTTTCCCACGTGCTGCGAACTGCGCTCAACCACGGCAGGCTGTAGCGAGGACTGTAAGCATTTTCTCTTCCAAATCACGGTAGTTTTACCCAAAGAACTCTGCTGTAGTAGCAGGTGGAACACAAGCAGCATTTCTCCCACTGTGTACTCTCTGAGCTCCTCCACGAATGAACTCCTATATGCAGGGTTTCCCACGTGGAGCGAACTGCCTCAAACAAGGCAGGCTGTAGCGAGGACTGTAAGCATTTCCTCTCCCTAAACACGCAGTTTTAATGGAAGAACTCTGCTTTAGTTGCAGGTGGAACACCAGCAGCATTTCTCCCACAGTGTACACAATGGACACTTCCCCCAATGAAGTTGTTCTATAAGAATGGTTTCCCGCATGGAGCGAATTGCCTCAACCATGGCAGGCTCTACTGTGGTCTCTAAGGATTTCCTCTCTGAAAACACGGCACTTTTACGCGAAGAACTCTGCTTTAGTGGCAGGTGGAACACAAGCTGCATTTCACCCACACTGTAAACAAATGGCCTTTCCCCAAATGAATCTTCTATATGCACTGTGTCCTGCCTGCAGCGAACTGCCACAACCAAGGCAGGCACTAGTAAGCACTGTAAGCATTTACTCTCTGAAAGCACGCAGTTTTACCCGAAGAACTCTGCTTTAGTTGCAGGTAGAACACAAGTAGCATTTCTCCCACTGTGTACTCTTTGGTCTCTTCCATGAATGAACTTCTATATGCAGGGTTTCCCACGTATTGCGAACTGCTTCAACCACAGCAGGCTGTAGAGAGGAATGTAAGCATTTCCTCTTCCAAAACACGGCAGTAGCAGGTGGAACACAAGCAGCATTTCTCCCATTGTGTACTCTCTGAGCTCCTCCACGAATGAACTCCTATATGCAGGGTTTCCCACGTGGAGCGAACTGCCTCAAACAAGGCAGGCTGTAGCGAGGACTGTAAGCATTTCCTCTCCCTAAACACGCAGTTTTAACGGAAAAACTCTGCTTTAGTTTCTGGTGGAACACAAGCATCTTTTCTCCCACAGTGAACACAATGGGCACTTCCTCTAATGAAATTGTTCTATAAGAATGGTTTCCCGCGTGGAGCGAACTGCCTCAACCATGGCAGGCTCTACTGTGGTCTCTAAGGATTTCCTCTCTGAAAACACGGCACTTTTACCCGAAGAACTCTCCTTTAGTTGCAGGTGGAACACAAGCTGCATTTCACCCACACTGTACAAAAAGGGCCCTTCCCCAAATGAATCTTCTATATGCAGGGTGTGCCTCGTGTAGAAAACTGCCTCAACCAAGGCAGGCTCTAGTAAGTACTGTAAGCATTTCTTCGCCCAAAACACGCAGTTTTACCCAAAGAACTCTGCTTTAGTTGCAGTTGGACCACAAGCAGCATTTCTCCCACTGTGTACTGTTTGGTCTCTTCCATGAATGAACTTCTATATGCAGGTTTTCCCACGTGGTGCGAACTGCCCTCAACCACGGCAGGCTGTAGCGAGGACTGTAAACATTTCCTCTTCTAAACCACGGCAGTTTTACCCAAAGAACTCTGCTGTAGTAGCAGGTGGAACACAAGCATCATTTCTCCCACTGTGTACTCTCTGAGCTCCTCCACGAATGAACTATTATATGCAGGGTTTCCCACGTGGAGCGAACTGCCTCAAACAAGGAAGGCTGTAGCGAGGTCTGTAAGCATTTCCTCTCCCTAAACACGGAGTTTTAACGGAAGAACTCTGCTTTAGTTGCAGGAGGAACACAAGCATGTATTCTACCACAGTGTACACAATGGGCACTTCCCCTAATGAACTTGTTCTATAAGAATGGTGTCCCGCTTGGAGCGAACTGCCTCAACCATGGCAGGCTCTACTGTGGTCTCTAAGGATTTCCTCTGTGAAAACACGGCACTTTTACGTGAAGAACTCTGCTTTAGTGGCAGGTGGAACACAAGCTGCATTTCACCCACACTGTACACAAAGGGCCTTTCCCCAAATGAATCTTCTATATGCAGGGTGCCCCTAGTGCAGCGAACTGCCTCAACCAAGGCAGGCTCTAGTAAGTACTGTAAGCATTTCTTCGCCCAAAACACGCAGTTTTACCCGAAGAACTCTGCTTTAGTTGCAGGTGGAACACAAGCAGCATTTCTCCCACTGTGTAGTCTTTGGTCTCTTCCACGAATGAACATCTATATGCAGGGTTTCCCACCTGGAGTGAACTGCCTCAACCACGGCAGGCTGTAGTGAGGACTGTAAGCACTTACTCTTCAAAACACGGCAGATTACCCAAAGAACTTTGATTTTGTGGCAGGTGGAACACAAGCAGCATTTCTCCCACTGTGTACACTCTGAGCTCCTCCACGAATGAACTCTTATATGCAGGGCTTCCCACGTGGAGCATACTGCCTCAAACAAGGCAGGCTGTAGCGAGGACTGTAAGCATTTCCTCTCCCTAAACACGCAGTTTTAACGGAAGATCTCTGCTTTAGTTGCAGGGGGAACACAAGCATCTTTTCTCCCACAGTGTACACAATGGGCACTTCCCTAATGAACTTGTTCTATAAGAATGGTTTCCCGCGTGGAGTGAACTGCCTCAACCATGGCAGGCTCTACTGTGGTCTCTAAGGATTTCCTCTCTGAAAACACGTCACTTTTACCCGAAGAACTCTGTTTTAGTTGCAGGTGGAACACAAGCTGCATTTCATCCACACTGTACACAAAGGGCCCTTCCCCAAATGAAACTTCTATATGCAGGGTGTCCCTCGTGAACCGAACTACCTCAACCAAGCCAGGCTCTAGTAAGTACTGTAAGCATTTCTTCGCCCCAAACACGCAGTTTTACCCGAAGAACTCTGCTTTAGTTGCAGGTGGACCACAAGCAGCATTTCTCCCACTGTGTACTCTGTGGGCTCTTCCACGAATGAACTTCTATATGCAGGTTTTCCTTCATGGTGCGAACTGCCCTCAACCACGGAAGGCTGTAGCGAGGACTGTAAGCATTTCCTCTTCCAAACCACGGCAGTTTTACCCAAAGAACTCTGCCGTAGTAGCAGGTGGAACACAAGCAGCATTTCTCCCATTGTGTACTCTCTGAGCTCCTCCACGAATGAACTCATATATTCAGGGTTTCCCACGTGGAGCGAACTGCCTCAAACAAGGCAGGCTGTAGCGAGGACTGTAAGCATTTCCTCTCCCTAAACACGCAGTTTTAACGGAAGAACTCTGCTTTCGTTTCAGGTGGAACAGAAGCATCTTTTCTCCCACAGTGAACTCAATGGGCACTTCCCCTAATGAACTTGTTCTATAAGAATGGTTTCCCGCGTGGAGCGAACTGCCTCAACCATGGCAGGCTCTACTGTGGTCTCTAAGGATTTCCTCTCTGAAAACACGGCACTTTTACCCGAAGAACTCTGCTTTAGTTGCAGGTGGAACACAAGCTGCATTTCACCCAAACTGTACAAAAAGGGCTATTCCCCAAATGAATCTTCTATATGCAGGGTGTCCCCCCTGCAGAGAACTGCCACAACCAAGGCAGGCACTAGTAAGGACTGTAAGCATTTCCTCTCCCAAAACACGCAGTTTTACCCAAAGAACTCTGCTTTAGTTGCAGGTGGAACACAAGCAGCATTTCTCCCACTGTGTACTCTGTAGGCTCTTCCACGAATGAACTTCTATATGCAGGGTTTCCCTTGTGGAGCGAACTGCCTCAACCACGGCAGGCTGTAGTGAGGACTGTAAGCATTTCCTCTTCCAAACACGGCAGATTACCCAAAGAACTTTGCTTTTGTTGCAGGTGGAACACAAGCAGCATTTCTCCCACTGTGTACTCTCTGGGCTCTTCCACGAATGAACTCCTCTATGCAGGGTTTCCCACGTGGAGCGAACTGCCTAAAACAAGGCAGGCTGTAGCGAGGACTGTAAGCATTTCCTCTCCCTAAACACGCAGTTTTAACGGAAGATCTCTGCTTTAGTTGCAGGGGGAACACAAGCATCTTTTCTCCCACAGTGTACACAATGGGCACTTCCCTAATGAACTTGTTCTATAAGAATGGTTTCCCGCGTGGAGTGAACTGCCTCAACCATGGCAGGCTCTACTGTGGTCTCTAAGGATTTCCTCTGTGAAAACACGGCACTTTTACCCGAAGAACTCTGTTTTAGTTGCAGGTGGAACACAAGCTGCATTTCACCCACACTGTACACAAAGGGCCCTTCCCCAAATGAATCTTCTATATGCAGGGTGTCCCTCGTGCAGCAAACTGCCTCAACCAAGGCAGGCTCTAGTAAGTACAGTAAGCATTTCTTTGCTCAAAACACACAGTTTTACCCGAAGAACTCTGCTTTAGTTGCAGGTGGAACACAAGCAGCATTTCTCCCACAGTGTACTCTTTGGTCTCTTCCAGGAATGAACTTCTATATGCAGAGTTTCCCACGTGTTGCGAATTGCCCTCAACCATGGCAGGCTGTAGCGAGGACTGTAAGCATTTCCGCTTCCAAACCACGGCAGTTTTACCGAAAGAACTCTGCTGTAGTAGCAGGTGGAACACAAGCAGCATTTCTCCCACTGTGTACTCTCTGAGCTCCTCCATGAATGAACTCCTATATGCAGGGTTTCCCACGTGGAGCGAACTGCCTCAAACAAGGCAGGCTGTAGCGAGGACTGTAAGCATTTCCTCTCCCTAAACACGCAGTTTTAACGGAAGAACTCTGCTTTAGTTGCAGGAGGAACACAAGCATGTATTCTACCACAGTGTACACAATGGGCACTTCCCCTAATGAACTTGTTCTATAAGAATGGTTTCCCGCGTGGAGCGAACTGCCTCAACCATGGCAGGCTCTACTGTGGTCTCTAAGGATTTCCTCTGTGAAAACACGGCACTTTTACCCGAAGAACTCTGCTTTAGTGGCAGGTGGAACACAAGCTGCATTTCACCCACACTGTAAACAAAGGACCTTTCCTCAAATGAATCTTCTATATGCAAGGTGTCCTGCCTGCAGCGAACTGCCACAACCAAGGCAAGCAGTAGTAAGGACTGTACGCATTTACTCTCCCAAAACACGCAGTTTTACCCGAAGAACTCTGCTTTAGTTGCAGGTGGAACACAGGCACATTTCTCCCACTGTGTACTCTTTGGTCTCTTCCACGAATGAACATCTATATGCAGGGTTTCCCACGTGGAGTGAACTGCCTCAACCACGGCAGGCTGTAGCGGGTACTGTAAGCATTTCCTCTTCCAAAACACGGCAGTTTTACCCAAAGAACTCTGCTTTAGTTGCAGGTGGAAAACAAGCAGCATTTCTTCCACTGTGTACTCTGTGGGCTCTTCCACGAATGAACTTCTGTATGCAGGGTTTCCCATGTGGAGCGAACGGCCTCAACCACGGCAGGCTGTTGTGAGTACTGTAAGCATTCCCTCTTCAAAACAGGGCAGATTACCCAAAGAACTTTGCTTTTGTTGCAGGTGGAACACAAGCAGCATTTCTCCCACTGTGTACTCTCTGGGCTCTTCCACGAATGAACTCCTCTATGCAGGGTTTCCCACGTGGAGCGAACTGCCTCAAACAAGGCAGGATGTAGCGAGGACTGTAAGCATTTCCTCTCCCTAAACACGCAGTTTTAACGGAAGAACTCTGCTTTAGTTGCAGGTGGAACACAAGCAGCATTTCTCCCATTGTGTACACTCTGAGCTCCTCCACGAATGAACTCCTATATGCAGGGTTTCCCATGTGGAGCAAACTGCCTCAAACAAGGCAGGCTGTAGCGAGGACTGTAAGCATTTCCTCTCCCTAAACACGCAGTTTTAACGGAAGAACTCTGCTTTAGTTGCAGGTGGAACACAAGCATCTTTTCTCACACAGTGTACACAATGGGCACTTCCCTAATGAACTTGTTCTATAAGAATGGTTTCCCGCGTGGAGCGAACTGCCTCAACCATGGCAGGCTCTACTGTGGTCTCTAAGGATTTCCTCTCTGAAAACACGGCACTTTTACCCGAAGAACTCTCCTTTAGTTGCAGGTGGAACACAAGCTGCATTTCACCCACACTGTACAAAAAGGGCCCTTCCCCAAATGAATCTTCTATATGCAGGGTGTGCCTCGTGTAGAAAACTGCCTCAACCAAGGCAGGCTCTAGTAAGTACTGTAAGCTTTCTTCGCCCAAAACACGCAGTTTTACCCAAAGAACTCTGCTTTAGTTGCAGTTGGACCACAAGCAGAATTTCTCCCACTGTGTACCGTTTGGTCTCTTCCATGAATGAACTTCTATATGCAGGTTTTCCCACGTGGTGCGAACTGCCCTCAACCACGGCAGGCTGTAGCGAGGACTGTAAGCATTTACTCTTCAAAACACGGCAGATTACCCAAAGAACTTTGATTTTGTTGTAGGTGGAACACAAGCAGCATTTCTCCCACTGTGTACACTCTGAGCTCCTCCACGAATGAACTCTTATATTCAGGGTTTCCCATGTGGAGCATACTGCCTCAAACAAGTCAGGCTGTAGCGAGGACTGGAAGCATTTCCTCTCCCTAAACACGCAGTTTTAACGGAAGATCTCTGCTTTAGTTGCAGGGGGAACACAAGCATCTTTTCTCCCACAGTGTACACAATGGGCACTTCCCTAATGAACTTGTTCTATAAGAATGGTTTCCCGCTTGGAGTGAACTGCCTCAACCATGGCAGGCTCTACTGTGGTCTCTAAGGATTTCCTCTCTGAAAACACGTCACTTTTACCCAAAGAACTCTGTTTTAGTTGCAGGTGGAACACAAGCTGCATTTCACCCACACTGTACACAAAGGGCCCTTCCCCAAATGAATCTTCTATATGCAGGGTGTCCCTCGTGCAGCAAACTGCCTCAACCAAGGCAGGCTCTAGTAAGTACAGTAAGCATTTCTTCGCTCAAAACACGCAGTTTTACCCGAAGAACTCTGCTTTAGTTGCAGGTGGAACACAAGCAGCATTTCTCCCACTGTGTACTCTTTGGTCTCTTCCAGGAATGAACTTCTATATGCAGGGTTTCCCACGTGTTGCAAATTGCCCTCAACCATGGCAGGCTGTAGCGAGGACTGTAAGCATTTCCTCTTCCAAACCACGGCAGTTTTACCCAAAGAACTCTGCTGTAGTAGCAGGTGGAACACAAGCAGCATTTCTCCCACTGTGTACTCTCTGAGCTCCTCCACGAATGAACTCCTATATGCAGGGTTTCCCACGTGGAGCGAACCGCCTCAAACAAGGCAGGCTGTAGCGAGGACTGTAAGCATTTCCTCTCCCTAAACACACAGTTTTAATGGAAGAACTCTGCTTTAGTTGCAGGTGGAACACAAGCATGTATTCTACCACAGTGTACACAATGGGCACGTCCCCTAATAAACTTGTTCTATAAGAATGGTTTCCCGCGTGTTGCGAACTGCCTCAACCATGGCAGGCTCTACTGTGGTCTCTAAGGATTTCCTCTCTGAAAACACGGCACTTTTACGAGAAGAACTCTTCTTTAGTGGGAGGTGGAACACAAGCTGCATTTCACCCACTGTGAACTCATGGGTCTCTTCCACGAATGATCTTCTATATGCAGGATTTCCCACGTGGTGCGAACTGCCCTCAACCACGGAGGCTGTAGCGAGGACTGTAAGCATTTCCTGTTCCAAACCATGGCAGTTTTACCCAAAGAACTCTGCTGTAGTAGCAGGTGGAACACAACCAACATTTCTCCCACTGTGTACTCTCTGAGCTCCTCCACGAATGAACTCCTATATGCAGGGTTTCCCACGTGGAGCGAACTGCCTCAAACAAGGAAGGCTGTAGCGAGGACTGTAAGCATTTCCTCTCCCTAAACACGCAGTTTTAACAGAAGAACTCTGCTTTAGTTTCAGTTGGAACACAAGCATCTCTTCTCCCACAGTGTACACAATGGGCACGTCCCATAATGAACTTGTTCTATTAGAATGGTTTCCCGCATGGAGCGAAATGCCTCAACCATGGCAGGCTCTACTGTGGTCTCTAAGGATTTCATCTGTGAAAACACTGCACTTTTACGCGAAGAACTCTGCTTTAGTGGCAGGTGGAACACAAGCTGCATTTCACCCACACTGTAAACAAATGGCCTTTCCCCAAATGAATCTTCTATATGCACGGTGTCCTGCCTGCAGCGAACTGCCACAACCAAGGCAGGCACTAGTAAGCACTGTAAGCATTTACTCTCCCAAAGCACGCAGTTTTACCCGAAGAACTCTGCTTTAGTTGCAGGTAGAACACAAGTAGCATTTCTCCCACTGTGTACTCTTTGGTCTCTTCCATGAATGAACTTCTATATGCAGGGTTTCCCACGTATTGCGAACTGCTTCAACCACAGCAGGCTGTAGAGAGGAATGTAAGCATTTCCTCTTCCAAAACACGGCAGTTTTACCCAAAGAACTCTGCTGTAGTAGCAGGTGGAACACAAGCAGCATTTCTCCCATTGTGTACTCTCTGAGCTCCTCCACGAATGAACTCCTATATGCAGGGTTTCCCACGTGGAGCGAACTGCCTCAAACAAGGCAGGCTGTAGCGAGGACTGTAAGCATTTCCTCTCCCTAAACACGCAGTTTTAACGGAAAAAGTCTGCTTTAGTTTCTGGTGGAACACAAGCATCTTTTCTCCCACAGTGAACACAATGGGCACTTCCTCTAATGAAATTGTTCTATAAGAATGGTTTCCCGCGTGGAGCGAACTGCCTCAACCATGGCAGGCTCTACTGTGGTCTCTAAGGATTTCCTCTCTGAAAACACGGCACTTTTACCCGAAGAACTCTCCTTTAGTTGCAGGTGGAACACAAGCTGCATTTCACCCACACTGTACAAAAAGGGCCCTTCCCCAAATGAATCTTCTATATGCAGGGTGTGCCTCGTGTAGAAAACTGCCTCAACCAAGGCAGGCTCTAGTAAGTACTGTAAGCATTTCTTCGCCCAAAACACGCAGTTTTACCCAAAGAACTCTGCTTTAGTTGCAGTTGGACCACAAGCAGAATTTCTCCCACTGTGTACCGTTTGGTCTCTTCCATGAATGAACTTCTATATGCAGGTTTTCCCACGTGGTGCGAACTGCCCTCAACCACGGCAGGCTGTAGCGAGGACTGTAAGCATTTACTCTTCAAAACACGGCAGATTACCCAAAGAACTTTGATTTTGTTGCAGGTGGAACACAAGCAGCATTTCTCCCACTGTGTACACTCTGAGCTCCTCCACGAATGAACTCTTATATTCAGCGTTTCCCACGTGGAGCATACTGCCTCAAACAAGTCAGGCTGTAGCGAGGACTGTAAGCATTTCCTCTCCCTAAACACGCAGTTTTAACGGAAGATCTCTGCTTTAGTTGCAGGGGGAACACAAGCATCTTTTCTCCCACAGTGTACACAATGGGCACTTCCCTAATGAACTTGTTCTATAAGAATGGTTTCCCGCATGGAGCGAATTGCGTCAACCATGGCAGGCTCTACTGTGGTCTCTAAGGATTCCTCTCTGAAAACACGTCACTTTTACCCAAAGAACTCTGTTTTAGTTGCAGGTGGAACACAAGCTGCATTTCACCCACACTGTACACAAAGGGCCCTTCCCCAAATGAATCTTCTATATGCAGGGTGTCCCTCGTGAACCGAACTACCTCAACCAAGACAGGCTCTAGTAAGTACTGTGAGCATTTGTTCGCCCCAAACACGCAGTTTTACCCAAAGAACTCTGCTTTAGTTGTAGGTGGACCACAAGCAGCATTTCTCCCACTGTGTACTCTGTGGGCTCTTCCACGAATGAACTTCTATATGCAGGTTTTCCTTCATGGTGCGAACTGCCCTCAACCACGGCAGGCTGTAGCGAGGACTGTAAGCATTTCCTCTTCCAAACCACGGCAGTTTTACCCAAAGAACTCTGCCGTAGTAGCAGGTGGAACACAAGCAGCATTTCTCCCATTGTGTACTCTCTGAGCTCCTCCACGAATGAACTCCTTTATGCAGGGTTTCCCACGAGGAGCGAAATGCCTCAAACAAGGCAGGCTGTAGCAAGGACTGTAAGCATTTCCTCTCCCTAAACACGCAGTTTTAACGGAAGAACTCTGCTTTCGTTTCAGGTGGAAGAGAAGCATCTTTTCTCCCACAGTGAACTCAATGGGCACTTCCCCTAATGAACTTGTTCTATAAGAATGGTTTCCCGCGTGGAGCGAACTGCCTCAACCATGGCAGGCTCTACTGTGGTCTCTAAGGATTTCCTCTGTGAAAACACGGCACTTTTACCCGAAGAACTCTGTTTTAGTTGCAGGTGGAACACAAGCTGCATTTCACCCAAACTGTACAAAAAGGGCTCTTCCCCAAATGAATCTTCTATATGCAGGGTGTCCCCCCTGCAGAGAACTGCCACAACCAAGCAGGCACTAGTAAGGACTGTAAGCATTTTCTCTCCCAAAAAACGCAGTTTTACCCGAAGAACTCTGCTTTAGTTGCAGGTGGAACACAAGCAGCATTTCTCCCACTGTGTACTCTGTGGGCTCTTCCACGAATGAACTTCTATATGCAGGGTTTCCCTTGTGGAGCGAACTGCCTCAACCACGGCAGGCTGTAGTGAGGACTGTAATCATTTCCTCTTCCAAACACGGCAGATTACCCAAAGAACTATGCTTTTGTTGCAGGTGGAACACAAGCAGCATTTCTCCCACTGTGTACTCTCTGGGCTCTTCCACGAATGATCTCCTCTATGCAGGGTTTCCCACGTGGAGCGAACTGCCTCAAACAAGGCAGGCTGTAGCGAGGACTGTAAGCATTTCCTCTCCCTAAACACGCAGTTTTAATGGAAGAACTCTGCTTTAGTTGCAGGTGGAACACAAGCAGCATTTCTCCCACAGTGTACACAATGGACACTTCCCCTAATGAAGTTGTTCTATAAGAATGGTTTCCCGCATGGAGCGAATTGCCTCAACCATGGCAGGCTCTACTGTGGTCTCTAAGGATTTCCTCTCTGAAAACACGGCACTTTTACGAGAAGAACTCTGCTTTAGTGGGAGGTGGAACACAAGCTGCATTTCACCCACTGTGAACTCATGGGTCTCTTCCACGAATGATCTTCTATATGCAGGATTTCCCACGTGGTGCGAACTGCCCTCAACCACGGAGGCTGTAGCGAGGACTGTAAGCATTTCCTGTTCCAAACCATGGCAGTTTTACCCAAAGAACTCTGCTGTAGTAGCAGGTGGAACACAACCAACATTTCTCCCACTGTGTACTCTCTGAGCTCCTCCACGAATGAACTCCTATATGCAGGGTTTCCCACGTGGAGCGAACTGACTCAAACAAGGAAGGCTGTAGCGAGGACTGTAAGCATTTCCTCTCCCTAAACACGCAGTTTTAACGGAAAAACTCTGCTTTAGTTGCAGTTGGAACACAAGCATCTCTTCTCCCACAGTGTACACAATGGGCACGTCCCATAATGAACTTGTTCTATTAGAATGGTTTCCCACATGGAGCGAACTGCCTCAACCATGGCAGGCTCTACTGTGGTCTCTAAGGATTTCATCTGTGAAAACACGGCACTTTTACGCGAAGAACTCTGCTTTAGTGGCAGGTGGAACACAAGCTGCATTTCACCCACACTGTAAACAAATGGCCTTTCCCCAAATGAATCTTCTATATGCACGGTGTCCTGCCTGCAGCGAACTGCCACAACCAAGGCAGGCACTAGTAAGCACTGTAAGCATTTACTCTCCCAAAGCACGCAGTTTTACCCGAAGAACTCTGCTTTAGTTGCAGGTAGAACACAAGTAGCATTTCTCCCACTGTGTACTCTTTGGTCTCTTCCATGAATGAACTTCTATATGCAGGGTTTCCCACATATTGCGAACTGCTTCAACCACAGCAGGCTGTAGAGAGGAATGTAAGCATTTCCTCTTCCAAAACACGGCAGTTTTACCCAAAGAACTCTGCTGTAGTAGCAGGTGGAACACAAGCAGCATTTCTCCCATTGTGTACTCTCTGAGCTCCTCCACGAATGAACTCCTATATGCAGGGTTTCCCACGTGGAGCGAACCGCCTCAAACAAGGCAGGCTGTAGCGAGGACTGTATGCATTTCCTCTCCCTAAACACACAGTTTTAACGGAAGAACTCTGCTTTAGTTGCAGGTGGAACACAAGCATGTATTCTACCACAGTGTACACAATGGGCACGTCCCCTAATGAACTTGTTCTATAAGAATGTTTTCCCGCTTGGAACGAACTGCGTCAACCATGGCAGGCTCTACTGTGGTCTCTAAGGATTTCCTCTGTGAAAACACGGCACTGTTACGCGAAGAACTCTGCTTTAGTGGCAGGTGGAACACAAGATGCATTTCACCCACACTGTAAACCAAGGGCACTTCCCCAAATGAATCTTCTATATGCAAGGTGTCCTGCCTGCAGCGAACTGCCACAACCAAGGCACGCACTAGTAAGGACTGTAAGAATTTACTCTCCCAAAACAAGCAGTTTTACCCGAAGAACTCTGCTTTAGTTGCAGGTGGAACACAAGCAGCATTTCTCCCACTGTGTACTCTTTAGTCTCTTCCACGAATGAACTTCTATATGCAAGTTTTCCCACGTGCTGCAAACTGCCCTCAACCACGGCAGGCTGTAGCGAGGACTGTAAGCATTTTCTCTTCCAAATCACGGCAGTTTTACCCAAAGAACTCTGCTGTAGTAGCAGGTGGAACACAAGCAGCATTTCTCCCACTGTGTACTCTCTGAGCTCCTCCACCAATGAACTCCTATATGCAGGGTTTCCCACGTGGAGCGAACTGCCTCAAACAAGGCAGGCTGTAGCGAGGACTGTAAGCATTTCCTCTCCCTAAACACGCAGTTTTAATGGAAGAACTCTGCTTTAGTTGCAGGTGGAACACCAGCAGCATTTCTCCCACAGTGTACACAATGGACACTTCCCCTAATGAAGTTGTTCTATAAGAATGGTTTCCCGCATGGAGCGAATTGCCTCAACCATGGCAGGCTCTACTGTGGTCTCTAAGGATTTCCTCTCTGAAAACACGGCACTTTTACGAGAAGAACTCTGCTTTAGTGGGAGGTGGAACACAAGCTGCATTTCACCCACTGTGAACTCATGGGTCTCTTCCACGAATGATCTTCTATATGCAGGATTTCCCACGTGGTGCGAACTGCCCTCAACCACGGAGGCTGTAGCGAGGACTGTAAGCATTTCCTGTTCCAAACCATGGCAGTTTTACCCAAAGAACTCTGCTGTAGTAGCAGGTGGAACACAACCAACATTTCTCCCACTGTGTACTCTCTGAGCTCCTCCACGAATGAACTCCTATATGCAGGGTTTCCCACGTGGAGTGAACTGACTCAAACAAGGAAGGCTGTAGCGAGGACTGTAAGCATTTCCTCTCCCTAAACACGCAGTTTTAACGGAAAAACTCTGCTTTAGTTGCAGTTGGAACACAAGCATCTCTTCTCCCACAGTGTACACAATGGGCACGTCCCATAATGAACTTGTTCTATTAGAATGGTTTCCCACATGGAGCGAACTGCCTCAACCATGGCAGGCTCTACTGTGGTCTCTAAGGATTTCATCTGTGAAAACACGGCACTTTTACGCGAAGAACTCTGCTTTAGTGGCAGGTGGAACACAAGCTGCATTTCACCCACACTGTAAACAAATGGCCTTTCCCCAAATGAATCTTCTATATGCACGGTGTCCTGCCTGCAGCGAACTGCCACAAACAAGGCAGGCACTAGTAAGCACTGTAAGCATTTACTCTCCCAAAGCACGCAGTTTTACCCGAAGAACTCTGCTTTAGTTGCAGGTAGAACACAAGTAGCATTTCTCCCACTGTGTACTCTTTGGTCTCTTCCATGAATGAACTTCTATATGCAGGGTTTCCCACGTATTGCGAACTGCTTCAACCACAGCAGGCTGTAGAGAGGAATGTAAGCATTTCCTCTTCCAAAACACGGCAGTTTTACCCAAAGAACTCTGCTGTAGTAGCAGGTGGAACACAAGCAGCATTTCTCCCATTGTGTACTCTCTGAGCTCCTCCACGAATGAACTCCTATATGCAGGGTTTCCCACGTGGAGCGAACTGCCTCAAACAAGGCAGGCTGTAGCGAGGACTGTATGCATTTCCTCTCCCTAAACACACAGTTTTAACGGAAGAACTCTGCTTTAGTTGCAGGTGGAACACAAGCATGTATTCTACCACAGTGTACACAATGGGCACGTCCCCTAATGAACTTGTTCTATAAGAATGTTTTCCCGCTTGGAACGAACTGCGTCAACCATGGCAGGCTCTACTGTGGTCTCTAAGGATTTCCTCTGTGAAAACACGGCACTGTTACGCGAAGAACTCTGCTTTAGTGGCAGGTGGAACACAAGATGCATTTCACCCACACTGTAAACCAAGGGCACTTCCCCAAATGAATCTTCTATATGCAAGGTGTCCTGCCTGCAGCGAACTGCCACAACCAAGGCACGCACTAGTAAGGACTGTAAGAATTTACTCTCCCAAAACAAGCAGTTTTACCCGAAGAACTCTGCTTTAGTTGCAGGTGGAACACAAGCAGCATTTCTCCCACTGTGTACTCTTTAGTCTCTTCCACGAATGAACTTCTATATGCAAGTTTTCCCACGTGCTGCAAACTGCCCTCAACCACGGCAGGCTGTAGCGAGGACTGTAAGCATTTTCTCTTCCAAATCACGGCAGTTTTACCCAAAGAACTCTGCTGTAGTAGCAGGTGGAACACAAGCAGCATTTCTCCCACTGTGTACTCTCTGAGCTCCTCCACCAATGAACTCCTATATGCAGGGTTTCCCACGTGGAGCGAACTGCCTCAAACAAGGCAGGCTGTAGCGAGGACTGTAAGCATTTCCTCTCCCTAAACACGCAGTTTTAATGGAAGAACTCTGCTTTAGTTGCAGGTGGAACACCAGCAGCATTTCTCCCACAGTGTACACAATGGACACTTCCCCTAATGAAGTTGTTCTATAAGAATGGTTTCCCGCATGGAGCGAATTGCCTCAACCATGGGAGGCTCTACTGTGGTCTCTAAGGATTTCCTCTCTGAAAACACGGCACTTTTACGAGAAGAACTCTGCTTTAGTGGGAGGTGGAACACAAGCTGCATTTCACCCACTGTGAACTCATGGGTCTCTTCCACGAATGATCTTCTATATGCAGGATTTCCCACGTGGTGCGAACTGCCCTCAACCACGGAGGCTGTAGCGAGGACTGTAAGCATTTCGTGTTCCAAACCATGGCAGTTTTACCCAAAGAACTCTGCTGTAGTAGCAGGTGGAACACAACCAACATTTCTCCCACTGTGTACTCTCTGAGCTCCTCCACGAATGAACTCCTATATGCAGGGTTTCCCACGTGGAGCGAACTGCCTCAAACAAGGAAGGCTGTAGCGAGGACTGTAAGCATTTCCTCTCCCTAAACACGCAGTTTTAACGGAAAAACTCTGCTTTAGTTTCTGGTGGAACACAAGCATCTTTTCTCCCACAGTGAACACAATGGGCACTTCCTCTAATGAAATTGTTCTATAAGAATGGTTTCCAGCGTGGAGCGAAGTGCCTCAACCATGGCAGGCTCTACTGTGGTCTCTAAGGATTTCCTCTCTGAAAACACGGCACTTTTACCCGAAGAACTCTCCTTTAGTTGCAGGTGGAACACAAGCTGCATTTCACCCACACTGTACAAAAAGGGCCCTTCCCCAAATGAATCTTCTATATGCAGGGTGTGCCTCGTGTAGAAAACTGCCTCAACCAAGGCAGGCTCTAGTAAGTACTGTAAGCATTTCTTCGCCCAAAACACGCAGTTTTACCCAAAGAACTCTGCTTTAGTTGCAGTTGGACCACAAGCAGCATTTCTCCCACTGTGTACTGTTTGGTCTCTTCCATGAATGAACTTGTATATGCAGGTTTTCCCACGTGGTGCGAACTGCCCTCAACCACGGCAGGCTGTAGCGAGGACTGTAAACATTTCCTCTTCTAAACCACGGCAGTTTTACCCAAAGAACTCTGCTGTAGTAGCAGGTGGAACACAAGCATCATTTCTCCCACTGTGTACTCTCTGAGCTCCTCCACGAATGAACTATTATATGCAGGGTTTCCCACGTGGAGCGAACTGCCTCAAACAAGGAAGGCTGTAGCGAGGTCTGTAAGCATTTCCTCTCCCTAAACACGCAGTTTTAATGGAAGAACTCTGCTTTAGTTGCAGGAGGAACACAAGCATGTATTCTACCACAGTGTACACAATGGGCACTTCCCCTAATGAACTTGTTCTATAAGAATGGTTTCCCGCTTGGAGCGAACTGCCTCAACCATGGCAGGCTCTACTGTGGTCTCTAAGGATTTCCTCTGTGAAAACACGGCACTTTTACGTGAAGAACTCTGCTTTAGTGGCAGGTGGAACACAAGCTGCAATTCACCCACACTGTAAACAAAGGGCCTTTTCATAAATGAATCTTCTATATGCAAGGTGTCCTGCCTGCAGCGAACTGCCACAACCAAGGCAGGCAGTAGTAAGGACTGTACGCATTTACTCTCCCAAAACACGCAGTTTTACCCGAAGAACTCTGCTTTAGTTGCAGGTGGAACACAGGCACATTTCTCCCACTGTGTACTCTTTGGTCTCTTCCACGAATGAACATCTATATGCAGGGTTTCCCACGTGGAGTGAACTGCCTCAACTACGGCAGGCTGTAGCGGGTACTGTAAGCATTTCCTCTTCCAAAACACGGCAGTTTTACCCAAAGAACTCTGCTTTAGTTGCAGGTGGAAAACAAGCAGCATTTCTCCCACTGTGTACTCTGTGGGCTCTTCCACGAATGAACTTCTATATGCAGGGTTTCCCATGTGGAGCGAACTGCCTCAACCACGGCAGGCTGTTGTGAGTACTGTAAGCATTTCCTCTTCAAAACAGGGCAGATTACCCAAAGAACTTTGCTTTTGTTGCAGGTGGAACACAAGCAGCATTTCTCCAAATGTGTACTCTCTGGGCTCTTCCACGAATGAACTCCTCTTTGCAGGGTTTCCCACGTGGAGCGAACTACCTCAAACAAGGCAGGCTGTAGCGAGGACTGTAAGCATTTCCTCTCCCTAAACACGCAGTTTTAATGGAAGAACTCTGCTCTGGTTGCAGGTGGAACACAAGCACCTTTTCTCCCACAGTGTACACAATGGGCACTTCCCCTAATGAACTTGTTCTATAAGAATGGTTTCCCGCTTGGAGCGAATTGCGTCAACCATGGCAGGCTCTACTGTGGTCTCTAAGGATTCCTCTCTGAAAACACGGCACTTTTACCTGAAGAACTCTGCTTTAGTTGCAGTGGAACACAAGCTCCATTTCACCCACACTGTACACCAAGGGCCCTTCCTCAAATGAATCTTCTATATGCATGGTGTCCCGCCTGCAGCGAACTGCCACAACCAAGGCAGGCACTAATAAGGACTGTAAGCAATTCCTCTCCCAAAACACGCAGTTTTACCCGAAGAACTCTGCTTTAGTTGCAGGTGGAACACAAGCATCTATTCTCCCACGGTGTACACAATGGGCACGTCGCCTAATAAACTTGTTCTATAAGAATGGTTTCCCGCGTGGAGCGAAATGCCTCAACCATTGCAGGCTCTACTCTGGTCTCTAAGGATTTCCTCTGTGACAACACGGCACTTTTACGCGAAGAACTCTGCTTTAGTGGCAGGTGGAACACAAGCTGCATTTCACCCACACTGTACACAAAGGGCCCTTCCCCAAATGAATCTTCTATATGCAGGGTGTCCCTCGTGCACCGAACTGCCTCAACCAAGGCAGGCTCTAGTAAGTACTGTAAGCATTTCTTCGCCCCAAACTCGCAGTTTTACCCGAAGAACTCTGCTTTAGTTGCAGGTGGAACATAAGCAGCATTTCTCCCACTGTGTACTCTTTGGTCTCTTCCACGAATGAACTTCTATATGCAGGTTTTCCTTCGTGGTGCGAACTGCCCTCAACCACGGCAGGCTGTAGCGAGGACTGTAAGCATTTCCTCTCCAAAACACGGCAGTTTTACCCAAAGAACTCTGCTGTAGTAGCAGGTGGAACACAAGCAGCATTTCTCCCATTGTGTACTCTCTGAGCTCCTCCACGAATGAACTCCTTTATGCAGGGTTTCCCACGTGGAGCGAACTGCCTCAAACAAGGCAGGATGTAGCGAGGACTGTAAGCATTTCCTCTCCCTAAACACGCAGTTTTAATGGAAGAACTCTGCTTTAGTTGCAGGTGGAACACAAGCAGCTTTTCACCCACAGTGTACACAATGGGCACTTCCCCTAATGAACTTCTTCTATAAGTATGTTTTCCCGCGTGGAGCGAAGTGCCTCAACCATGGCAGGCTCTACTGTGGTCTCTAAGGATTTCCTCTCTGAAAACACGGCACTTTTACGGGAAGAATTCTGTTTTAGTTGCAGGTGGAACACAAGCTGCATTTCACCCACACTGTACACAAAGGGCCCTTCCCCAAATGAATCTTCTATATGCAGGGTGTCCCTCGTGCAGCAAACTGCCTCAACCAAGGCAGGCTCTAGTAAGTACAGTAAGCATTTCTTCACTCAAAACACGCAGTTTTACCCGAAGAACTCTGCTTTAGTTGCAGGTGGAACACAAGCAGCATTTCTCCCACTGTGTACTCTTTGGTCTCTTCCAGGAATTAACTTCTATATGCAGGGTTTCCCACGTGTTGCAAATTGCCCTCAACCATGGCAGGCTGTAGCGAGGACTGTAAGCATTTCCTCTTCCAAACCACGGCAGTTTTACCCAAAGAACTCTGCTGTAGTAGCAGGTGGAACACAAGCAGCATTTCTCCCACTGTGTACTCTCTGAGCTCCTCCACGAATGAACTCCTATATGCAGGGTTTCCCACGTGGAGCGAACCGCCTCAAACAAGGCAGGCTGTAGCGAGGACTGTAAGCATTTCCTCTCCCTAAACACACAGTTTTAACGGAAGAACTCTGCTTTAGTTGCAGGTGGAACACAAGCATGTATTCTACCACAGTGTACACAATGGGCACATCCCCTAATGAACTTGTTCTATAAGAATGGTTTCCCGCTTGGAACGAACTGCGTCAACCATGGCAGGCTCTACTGCGGTCTCTAAGGATTTCCTCTGTGAAAACACGGCACTGTTACGCGAAGAACTCTGCTTTAGTGGCAGGTGGAACACAAGATGCATTTCACCCACACTGTAAACCAAGGGCACTTCCCCAAATGAATCTTCTATATGCAAGGTGTCCTGCCTGCAGCGAACTGCCACAACCAAGGCACGCACTAGTAAGGACTGTAAGCATTTACTCTCCCAAAACAAGCAGTTTTACCCGAAGAACTCTGCTTTAGTTGCAGGTGGAACACAAGCAGCATTTCTCCAACTGTGTACTCTTTGGTCTCTTCCACGAATGAACTTCTATATGCAAGTTTTCCCACATGCTGCGAACTGCCCTCAACCACGGCAGGCTGTAGCGAGGACTGTAAGCATTTTCTCTTCCAAATCACAGTAGTTTTACCCAAAGAACTCTGCTGTAGTAGCAGGTGGAACAGAAGCAGCATTTCTCCCACTGTGTACTCTCTGAGCTCCTCCACGAATGAACTCCTATATGCAGGGTTTCCCACGTGCAGCGAACTGCCTCAAACAAGGCAGGCTGTAGCGAGGACTGTAAGCATTTCCTCTCCCTAAACACGCAGTTTTAATGGAAGAACTCTGCTTTAGTTGCAGGTGGAACACAAGCAGCATTTCTCCCACAGTGTACACAATGGACACTTCCCCTAATGAAGTTGTTCTATAAGAATGGTTTCCCGCATGGAGCGAATTGCCTCAACCATGGCAGGCTCTACTGTGGTCTCTAAGGATTTCCAATCTGAAAACACGGCACTTTTACGAGAAGAACTCTGCTTTAGTGGGAGGTGGAACACAAGCTGCATTTCACCCACTGTGAACTCATGGGTCTCTTCCACGAATGATCTTCTATATGCAGGATTTCCCACGGGGTGCGAACTGCCCTCAACCACGGAGGCTGTAGCGAGGACTGTAAGCATTTCCTCTTCCAAACCATGGCAGTTTTACCCAAAGAACTCTGCTGTAGTAGCAGGTGGAACACAACCAACATTTCTCCCACTGTGTACTCTCTGAGCTCCTCCACGAATGAACTCCTATATGCAGGGTTTCCCACGTGGAGCGAACTGCCACAACCAAGGCAGGCACTAGTAAGCACTGTAAGCATTTACTCTCCCAAAGCACGCAGTTTTACCCGAAGAACTCTGCTTTAGTTGCAGGTAGAACACAAGCAGCATTTCTCCCACTGTGTACTCTGTGGGCTCTTCCACGAATGAAGTTCTATATGCAGGTTTTCCCTTGTGGAGCGAACTGCCTCAACCATGGCAGGCTGTAGTGAGGACTGTAAGCATTTCCTCTTCCAAACACGGCAGATTACCCAAAGAACTTTGCTTTTGTTGCAGGTGGAACACAAGCAGCATTTCTCCCACTGTGTACTCTCTGAGCTCTTCCACGAATGAACTCCTCTATGCAGGGTTTCCCACGTGGAGCGAACTGCCTCAAACAAGGCAGGCTGTAGCGAGGACTGTAAGCATTTCCTCTCCATAAACACGCAGTTTTAATGGAAGAACTCTGCTTTAGTTGCAGGTGGAACACAAGCAGCTTTTCACCCACAGTGTACACAATGGGCACTTCCCCTAATGAACTTCTTCTATAAGTACGTTTTCCCGCGTGGAGCGAAGTGCCTCAACCATGGCAGGCTCTACTGTGGTCTCTAAGGATTTCCTCTCTGAAAACACGGTACTTTTACCCGAAGAACTCTGTTTTAGTTGCAGGTGGAACACAAGCTGCATTTCACCCACACTGTACACAAAGGGCCCTTCCCCAAATGAATCTTCTATATGCAGGGTGTCCCTCGTGCAGCAAACTGCCTCAACCAAGGCAGGCTCTAGTAAGTACAGTAAGCATTTCTTCGCTCAAAACACGCAGTTTTACCCAAAGAACTCTGCTTTAGTTGCAGTTGGACCACAAGCAGCATTTCTCCCACTGTGTACTGTTTGGTCTCTTCCATGAATGAACTTCTATATGCAGGTTTTCCCACGTGGTGCGAACTGCCCTCAACCACGGCAGGCTGTAGCGAGGACTGTAAACATTTCCTCTTCTAAACCACAGCAGTTTTACCCAAAGAACTCTGCTGTAGTAGCAGGTGGAACACAAGCAGCATTTCTCCCATTGTGTACTCTCTGAGCTCCTCCACGAATGAACTATTATATGCAGGGTTTCCCACGTGGAGCGAACTGCCTCAAACAAGGAAGGCTGTAGCGAGGTCTGTAAGCATTTCCTCTCCCTAAACACGCAGTTTTAACGGAAGAACTCTGCTTTAGTTGCAGGAGGAACACAAGCATGTATTCTACCACAGTGTACACAATGGGCACTTCCCCTAATGAACTTGTTCTATAAGAATGGTTTCCCGCTTGGAGCGAACTGCCTCAACCATGGCAGGCTCTACTGTGGTCTCTAAGGATTTCCTCTGTGAAAACACGGCACTTTTACGTGAAGAACTCTGCTTTAGTGGCAGGTGGAACACAAGCTGCATTTCACCCACACTGTACACAAAGGGTCTTTCACCAAATGAATCTTCTATATGCAGGGTGTCCCTAGTGCAGCGAACTGCCTCAACCAAGGCAGGCTCTAGTAAGTACTGTAAGCATTTCTTCGAACAAAACACGCAGTTTTACCCGAAGAACTCTGCTTTAGTTGCAGGTGGAACACAAGCAGCATTTCTCCCACTGTGTAGTCTTTGGTCTCTTCCACGAATGAACATCTATATGCAGGGTTTCCCACCTGGAGTGAACTGCCTCAACCACGGCAGGCTGTAGTGAGGACTGTAAGCATTTACTCTTCAAAACACGGCAGATTACCCAAAGAACTTTGATTTTGTGGCAGGTGGAACACAAGCAGCATTTCTCCCACTGTGTACACTCTGAGCTCCTCCACGAATGAACTCTTATATGCAGGGTTTCCCACGTGGAGCATACTGCCTCAAACAAGGCAGGCTGTAGCGAGGACTGTAAGCAATTCCTCTCCCTAAACACGCAGTTTTAACGGAAGATCTCTGCTTTAGTTGCAGGGGGAACACAAGCATCTTTTCTCCCACAGTGTACACAATGGGCACTTCCCCTAATGAACTTGTTCTATAAGAATGGTTTCCCGCGTGGAGTGAACTGCCTCAACCATGGCAGGCTCTACTGTGGTCTCTAAGGATTTCCTCTCTGAAAACACGTCACTTTTACCTGAAGAACTCTGTTTTAGTTGCAGGTGGAACACAAGCTGCATTTCATCCACACTGTACACAAAGGGCCCTTCCCCAAATGAATCTTCTATATGCAGGGTGTCCCTCGTGAACCGAACTACCTCAACCAAGACAGGCTCTAGTAAGTACTGTAAGCATTTCTTCGCCCCAAACACGCAGTTTTACCCGAAGAACTCTGCTTTAGTTGCAGGTGGACCACAAGCAGCATTTCTCCCACTGTGTACTCTGTGGGCTCTTCCACGAATGAACTTCTATATGCAGGTTTTCCTTCATGGTGTGAACTGCCCTCAACCACGGCAGGCTGTAGTGAGGACTGTAAGCATTTCCTCTTCCAAACCACGGCAGTTTTACCCAAAGAACTCTGCCGTAGTAGCAGGTGGAACACAAGCAGCATTTCTCCCATTGTGTACTCTCTGAGCTCCTCCACGAATGAACTCCTTTATGCAGGGTTTCCCACGAGGAGCGAACTGCCTCAAACAAGGCAGGCTGTAGCGAGGACTGTAAGCATTTCCTCTCCCTAAACACGCAGTTTTAACGGAAGAACTCTGCTTTCGTTTCAGGTGGAACAGAAGCATCTTTTCTCCCACAGTGAACTCAATGGGCACTTCCCCTAATGAACTTGTTCTATAAGAATGGTTTCCCGCGTGGAGCGAACTGCCTCAACCATGGCAGGCTCTACTGTGGTCTCTAAGGATTTCCTCTGTGAAAACACGGCACTTTTACCCGAAGAACTCTGCTTTAGTTGCAGGTGGAACACAAGCTGCATTTCACCCAAACTGTACAAAAAGGGCTCTTCCCCAAATGAATCTTCTATATGCAGGGTGTCCCCCCTGCAGAGAACTGCCACAACCAAGGCAGGCACTAGTAAGGACTGTAAGCATTTCCTCTCCCAAAACACGCAGTTTTACCCGAAGAACTCTGCTTTAGTTGCAGGTGGAACACAAGCAGCATTTCTCCCACTGTGTACTCTGTGGGCTCTTCCACGAATGAACTTCTATATGCAGGTTTTCCCTTGTGGAGCGAACTGCCTCAACCACGGCAGGCTGTAGTGAGGACTGTAAGCATTTCCTCTTCCAAACACGGCAGATTACCCAAAGAACTTTGCTTTTGTTGCAGGTGGAACACAAGCAGCATTTCTCCCACTGTGTACTCTCTGGGCTCTTCCACGAATGAACTCCTCTATGCAGGGTTTCCCACGTGGAGCGAACTGCCTCAAACAAGGCAGGCTGTAGCGAGGACTGTAAGCATTTCCTCTCCCTAAACACGCAGTTTTAATGGAAGAACTCTGCTTTAGTTGCAGGTGGAACACAAGCAGCTTTTCACCCACAGTGTACACAATGGGCACTTCCCCTAATGAACTTCTTCTATAAGTATGTTTTCCCGCGTGGAGCGAAGTGCCTCAACCATGGCAGGCTCTACTGTGGTCTCTAAGGATTTCCTCTCTGAAAACACGGTACTTTTACCCGAAGAACACTGTTTTAGTTGCAGGTGGAACACAAGCTGCATTTCACCCACACTGTACACAAAGGGCCCTTCCCCAAATGAATCTTCTATATGCAGGGTGTCCCTCGTGCAGCAAACTGCCTCAACCAAGGCAGGCTCTAGTAAGTACAGTAAGCATTTCTTCGCTCAAAACACGCAGTTTTACCCGAAGAACTCTGCTTTAGTTGCAGGTGGAACACAAGCAGCATTTCTCCCACTGTGTACTCTTTGGTCTCTTCCAGGAATGAACTTTTATATGCAGGGTTTCCCACGTGTTACGAATTGCCCTCAACCATGGCAGGCTGTAGCGAGGACTGTAAGCATTTCCTCTTCCAAACCACGGCAGTTTTACCCAACGAACTCTGCTGTAGTAGCAGGTGGAACACAAGCAGCATTTCTCCCACTGTGTACTCTCTGAGCTCCTCCACGAATGAAATCCTATATGCAGGGTTTCCCACGTGGAGCGAACCGCCTCAAACAAGGCAGGCTGTAGCGAGGACTGTAAGCATTTCCTCTCCCTAAACACACAGTTTTAACGGAAGAACTCTGCTTTAGTTGCAGGTGGAACACAAGCATGTATTCTACCACAGTGTACACAATGTGCACGTCCCCTAATGAACTTGTTCTATAAGAATGGTTTCCCGCTTGGAACGAACTGCGTCAACCATGGCAGGCTCTACTGCGGTCTCTAAGGATTTCCTCTGTGAAAATACGGCACTGTTACGCGAAGAACTCTGCTTTAGTGGCAGGTGGAACACAAGATGCGTTTCACCCACACTGTAAACCAAGGGCACTTCCCCAAATGAATCTTCTATCTGCAAGGTGTCCTGCCTGCAGCGAACTGCCACAACCAAGGCACGCACTTGTAAGGACTGTAAGCATTTACTCTCCCAAAACAAGCAGTTTTACCCGAAGAACTCTGCTTTAGTTGCAGGTGGAACACAAGCAGCATTTCTCCCACTGTGTACTCTTTGGTCTCTTCCATGAATGAACTTCTATATGCAAGTTTTCCCACGTGCTGCGAACTGCGCTCAACCACGGCAGGCTGTAGCGAGGACTGTAAGCATTTTCTCTTCCAAATCACGGTAGTTTTACCCAAAGAACTCTGCTGTAGTAGCAGGTGGAACACAAGCAGCATTTCTCCCACTGTGTACTCTCTGAGCTCCTCCACGAATGAACTCCTATATGCAGGGTTTCCCACGTGGAGCGAACTGCCTCAAACAAGGCAGGCTGTAGCGAGGACTGTAAGCATTTCCTCTCCCTAAACACGCAGTTTTAATGGAAGAACTCTGCTTTAGTTGCAGGTGGAACACCAGCAGCATTTCTCCCACAGTGTACACAATGGACACTTCCCCCAATGAAGTTGTTCTATAAGAATGGTATCCCGCATGGAGCGAATTGCCTCAACCATGGCAGGCTCTACTGTGGTCTCTAAGGATTTCCTCTCTGAAAACACGGCACTTTTACGCGAAGAACTCTGCTTTAGTGGCAGGTGGAACACAAGCTGCATTTCACCCACACTGTAAACAAATGGCCTTTCCCCAAATGAATCTTCTATATGCACTGTGTCCTGCCTGCAGCGAACTGCCACAACCAAGGCAGGCACTAGTAAGCACTGTAAGCATTTACTCTCCGAAAGCACGCAGTTTTACCCGAAGAACTCTGCTTTAGTTGCAGGTAGAACACAAGTAGCATTTCTCCCACTGTGTACTCTTTGGTCTCTTCCATGAATGAACTTCTATATGCAGGGTTTCCCACGTATTGCGAACTGCTTCAACCACAGCAGGCTGTAGAGAGGAATGTAAGCATTTCCTCTTCCAAAACACGGCAGTAGCAGGTGGAACACAAGCAGCATTTCTCCCATTGTGTACTCTCTGAGCTCCTCCACGAATGAACTCCTATATGCAGGGTTTCCCACGTGGAGCGAACTGCCTCAAACAAGGCAGGCTGTAGCGAGGACTGTAAGCATTTCCTCTCCCTAAACACGCAGTTTTAACGGAAAAACTCTGCTTTAGTTTCTGGTGGAACACAAGCATCTTTTCTCCCACAGTGAACACAATGGGCACTTCCTCTAATGAAATTGTTCTATAAGAATGGTTTCCCGCGTGGAGCGAACTGCCTCAACCATGGCAGGCTCTACTGTGGTCTCTAAGGATTTCCTCTCTGAAAACACGGAACTTTTACCCGAAGAACTCTCCTTTAGTTGCAGGTGGAACACAAGCTGCATTTCACCCACACTGTACAAAAAGGGCCCTTCCCCAAATGAATCTTCTATATGCAGGGTGTGCCTCGTGTAGAAAACTGCCTCAACCAAGGCAGGCTCTAGTAAGTACTGTAAGCATTTCTTCGCCCAAAACACGCAGTTTTACCCAAAGAACTCTGCTTTAGTTGCAGTTGGACCACAAGCAGCATTTCTCCCACTGTGTACTGTTTGGTCTCTTCCATGAATGAACTTGTATATGCAGGTTTTCCCACGTGGTGCGAACTGCCCTCAACCACGGCAGGCTGTAGCGAGGACTGTAAACATTTCCTCTTCTAAACCACGGCAGTTTTACCCAAAGAACTCTGCTGTAGTAGCAGGTGGAACACAAGCATCATTTCTCCCACTGTGTACTCTCTGAGCTCCTCCACGAATGAACTATTATATGCAGGGTTTCCCACGTGGAGCGAACTGCCTCAAACAAGGAAGGCTGTAGCGAGGTCTGTAAGCATTTCCTCTCCCTAAACACGGAGTTTTAACGGAAGAACTCTGCTTTAGTTGCAGGAGGAACACAAGCATGTATTCTACCACAGTGTACACAATGGGCACTTCCCCTAATGAACTTGTTCTATAAGAATGGTGTCCCGCTTGGAGCGAACTGCCTCAACCATGGCAGGCTCTACTGTGGTCTCTAAGGATTTCCTCTGTGAAAACACGGCACTTTTACGTGAAGAACTCTGCTTTAGTGGCAGGTGGAACACAAGCTGCATTTCACCCACACTGTACACAAAGGGCCTTTCCCCAAATGAATCTTCTATATGCAGGGTGTCCCTAGTGCAGCGAACTGCCTCAACCAAGGCAGGCTCTAGTAAGTACTGTAAGCATTTCTTCGCCCAAAACACGCAGTTTTACCCGAAGAACTCTGCTTTTGTTGCAGGTGGAACACAAGCAGCATTTCTCCCACTGTGTAGTCTTTGGTCTCTTCCACGAATGAACATCTATATGCAGGGTTTCCCACCTGGAGTGAACTGCCTCAACCACGGCAGGCTGTAGTGAGGACTGTAAGCACTTACTCTTCAAAACACGGCAGATTACCCAAAGAACTTTGATTTTGTGGCAGGTGGAACACAAGCAGCATTTCTCCCACTGTGTACACTCTGAGCTCCTCCACGAATGAACTCTTATATGCAGGGCTTCCCACGTGGAGCATACTGCCTCAAACAAGGCAGGCTGTAGCGAGGACTGTAAGCATTTCCTCTCCCTAAACACGCAGTTTTAACGGAAGATCTCTGCTTTAGTTGCAGGGGGAACACAAGCATCTTTTCTCCCACAGTGTACACAATGGGCACTTCCCTAATGAACTTGTTCTATAAGAATGGTTTCCCGCGTGGAGTGAACTGCCTCAACCATGGCAGGCTCTACTGTGGTCTCTAAGGATTTCCTCTCTGAAAACACGTCACTTTTACCCGAAGAACTCTGTTTTAGTTGCAGGTGGAACACAAGCTGCATTTCATCCACACTGTACACAAAGGGCCCTTCCCCAAATGAAACTTCTATATGCAGGGTGTCCCTCGTGAACCGAACTACCTCAACCAAGACAGGCTCTAGTAAGTACTGTAAGCATTTCTTCGCCCCAAACACGCAGTTTTACCCGAAGAACTCTGCTTTAGTTGCAGGTGGACCAAGAGCAGCATTTCTCCCACTGTGTACTCTGTGGGCTCTTCCACGAATGAACTTCTATATGCAGGTTTTCCTTCATGGTGCGAACTGCCCTCAACCACGGAAGGCTGTAGCGAGGACTGTAAGCATTTCCTCTTCCAAACCACGGCAGTTTTACCCAAAGAACTCTGCCGTAGTAGCAGGTGGAACACAAGCAGCATTTCTCCCATTGTGTACTCTCTGAGCTCCTCCACGAATGAACTCCTATATGCAGGGTTTCCCACGTGGAGCGAACTGCCTCAAACAAGGCAGGCTGTAGCGAGGACTGTAAGCATTTCCTCTCCCTAAACACGCAGTTTTAACGGAAGAACTCTGCTTTCGTTTCAGGTGGAACAGAAGCATCTTTTCTCCCACAGTGAACTCAATGGGCACTTCCCCTAATGAACTTGTTCTATAAGAATGGTTTCCCGCGTGGAGCGAACTGCCTCAACCATGGCAGGCTCTACTGTGGTCTCTAAGGATTTCCTCTCTGAAAACACGGCACTTTTACCCGAAGAACTCTGCTTTAGTTGCAGGTGGAACACAAGCTGCATTTCACCCAAACTGTACAAAAAGGGCTATTCCCCAAATGAATCTTCTATATGCAGGGTGTCCCCCCTGCAGAGAACTGCCACAACCAAGCAGGCACTAGTAAGGACTGTAAGCATTTCCTCTCCCAAAACACGCAGTTTTACCCAAAGAACTCTGCTTTAGTTGCAGGTGGAACACAAGCAGCATTTCTCCCACTGTGTACTCTGTAGGCTCTTCCACGAATGAACTTCTATATGCAGGGTTTCCCTTGTGGAGCGAACTGCCTCAACCACGGCAGGCTGTAGTGAGGACTGTAAGCATTTCCTCTTCCAAACACGGCAGATTACCCAAAGAACTTTGCTTTTGTTGCAGGTGGAACACAAGCAGCATTTCTCCCACTGTGTACTCTCTGGGCTCTTCCACGAATGAACTCCTCTATGCAGGGTTTCCCACGTGGAGCGAACTGCCTAAAACAAGGCAGGCTGTAGCGAGGACTGTAAGCATTTCCTCTCCCTAAACACGCAGTTTTAACGGAAGATCTCTGCTTTAGTTGCAGGGGGAACACAAGCATCTTTTCTCCCACAGTGTACACAATGGGCACTTCCCTAATGAACTTGTTCTATAAGAATGGTTTCCCGCGTGGAGTGAACTGCCTCAACCATGGCAGGCTCTACTGTGGTCTCTAAGGATTTCCTCTGTGAAAACACGTCACTTTTACCCGAAGAACTCTGTTTTAGTTGCAGGTGGAACACAAGCTGCATTTCACCCACACTGTACACAAAGGGCCCTTCCCCAAATGAATCTTCTATATGCAGGGTGTCCCTCGTGCAGCAAACTGCCTCAACCAAGGCAGGCTCTAGTAAGTACAGTAAGCATTTCTTTGCTCAAAACACGCAGTTTTACCCGAAGAACTCTGCTTTAGTTGCAGGTGGAACACAAGCAGCATTTCTCCCACAGTGTACTCTTTGGTCTCTTCCAGGAATGAAGTTCTATATGCAGAGTTTCCCACGTGTTGCGAATTGCCCTCAACCATGGCAGGCTGTAGCGAGGACTGTAAGCATTTCCGCTTCCAAACCACGGCAGTTTTACCGAAAGAACTCTGCTGTAGTAGCAGGTGGAACACAAGCAGCATTTCTCCCACTGTGTACTCTCTGAGCTCCTCCATGAATGAACTCCTATATGCAGGGTTTCCCACGTGGAGCGAACTGCCTCAAACAAGGCAGGCTGTAGCGAGGACTGTAAGCATTTCCTCTCCCTAAACACGCAGTTTTAACGGAAGAACTCTGCTTTAGTTGCAGGAGGAACACAAGCATGTATTCTACCACAGTGTACACAATGGGCACTTCCCCTAATGAACTTGTTCTATAAGAATGGTTACCCGCGTGGAGCGAACTGCCTCAACCATGGCAGGCTCTACTGTGGTCTCTAAGGATTTCCTCTGTGAAAACACGGCACTTTTACCCGAAGAACTCTGCTTTAGTGGCAGGTGGAACACAAGCTGCATTTCACCCACACTGTAAACAAAGGACCTTTCCTCAAATGAATCTTCTATATGCAAGGTGTCCTGCCTGCAGCGAACTGCCACAACCAAGGCAGGCAGTAGTAAGGACTGTACGCATTTACTCTCCCAAAACACGCAGTTTTACCCGAAGAACTCTGCTTTAGTTGCAGGTGGAACACAGGCACATTTCTCCCACTGTGTACTCTTTGGTCTCTTCCACGAATGAACATCTATATGCAGGGTTTCCCACGTGGAGTGAACTGCCTCAACCACGGCAGGCTGTAGCGGGTACTGTAAGCATTTCCTCTTCCAAAACACGGCAGTTTTACCCAAAGAACTCTGCTTTAGTTGCAGGTGGAAAACAAGCAGCATTTCTTCCACTGTGTACTCTGTGGGCTCTTCCACGAATGAACTTCTGTATGCAGGGTTTCCCATGTGGAGCGAACGGCCTCAACCACGGCAGGCTGTTGTGAGTACTGTAAGCATTCCCTCTTCAAAACAGGGCAGATTACCCAAAGAACTTTGCTTTTGTTGCAGGTGGAACACAAGCAGCATTTCTCCCACTGTGTACTCTCTGGGCTCTTCCACGAATGAACTCCTCTATGCAGGGTTTCCCACGTGGAGCGAACTGCCTCAAACAAGGCAGGATGTAGCGAGGACTGTAAGCATTTCCTCTCCCTAAACACGCAGTTTTAACGGAAGAACTCTGCTTTAGTTGCAGGTGGAACACAAGCAGCATTTCTCCCATTGTGTACAGTCTGAGCTCCTCCACGAATGAACTCCTATATGCAGGGTTTCCCACGTGGAGCAAACTGCCTCAAACAAGGCAGGCTGTAGCGAGGACTGTAAGCATTTCCTCTCCCTAAACACGCAGTTTTAACGGAAGAACTCTGCTTTAGTTGCAGGTGGAACACAAGCATCTTTTCTCACACAGTGTACACAATGGGCACTTCCCTAATGAACTTGTTCTATAAGAATGGTTTCCCGCGTGGAGTGAACTGCCTCAACCATGGCTGGCTCTACTGTGGTCTCTAAGGATTTCCTCTCTGAAAACACGTCACTTTTACCCAAAGCACTCTGTTTTACTTGCAGGTGGAACACAAGCTGCATTTCACCCACACTGTACACAAAGGGCCCTTCCCCAAATGAATCTTCTATATGCAGGGTGTCCCTCGTGCACCGAACTGCCTCAACCAAGGCAGGCTCTAGTACGTACTGTAAGCATTTCTTCGTGCCAAACACGCAGTTTTACCCGAAGAACTCTGCTTTAGTTGCAGGTGAAACACAAGCAGCATTTCTCCCACTGTGTACTCTTTGGTCTCTTCCACGAATGAACTTCTATATGCAGGTTTTCCTTCATGGTGCGAACTGCGCTCAACCACGGCAGGCTGTAGCGAGGACTGTAAGCATTTCCTCTCCCTAAACACGCAGTTTTAACAGAAGAACTCTGCTTTAGTTGCAGTTGGTACACAAGCATCTCTTCTCCCACAGTGTACACAATGGGCACGTCCCATAATGAACTTGTTCTATTAGAATGGTTTCCCACATGGAGCGAACTGCCTCAACCATGGCAGGCTCTACTGTGGTCTCTAAGGATTTCATCTGTGAAAACATGGCACTTTTACGCGAAGAACTCTGCTTTAGTGGCAGGTGGAACACAAGCTGCATTTCACCCACACTGTAAACAAATGGCCTTTCCCCAAATGAATCTTCTATATGCACGGTGTCCTGCCTGCAGCGAACTGCCACAACCAAGGCAGGCACTAGTAAGCACTGTAAGCATTTACTCGCCCAAAGCACGCAGTTTTACCTGAAGAACTCTGCTTTAGTTGCAGGTAGAACACAAGTAGCATTTCTCCCACTGTGTACTCTTTGGTCTCTTCCATGAATGAACTTCTATATGCAGGGTTTCCCACGTATTGCGAACTGCTTCAACCACAGCAGGCTGTAGAGAGGAATGTAAGCATTTCCTCTTCCAAAACACGGCAGTTTTACCCAAAGAACTCTGCTGTAGTAGCAGGTGGAACACAAGCAGCATTTCTCCCATTGTGTACTCTCTGAGCTCCTCCACGAATGAACTCCTATATGCAGGGTTTCCCACGTGGAGCGAACTGCCTCAAACAAGGCAGGCTGTAGCGAGGACTGTAAGCATTTCCTCTCCCTAAACACGCAGTTTTAACGGAAAAACTCTGCTTTAGTTTCTGGTGGAACACAAGCATCTTTTCTCCCACAGTGAACACAATGGGCACTTCCTCTAATGAAATTGTTCTATAAGAATGGTTTCCCGCGTGGAGCGAACTGCCTCAACCATGGCAGGCTCTACTGTGGTCTCTAAGGATTTCCTCTCTGAAAACACGGCACTTTTACCCGAAGAACTCTCCTTTAGTTGCAGGTGGAACACAAGCTGCATTTCACCCACACTGTACAAAAAGGGCCCTTCCCCAAATGAATCTTCTATATGCAGGGTGTGCCTCGTGTAGAAAACTGCCTCAACCAAGGCAGGCTCTAGTAAGTACTGTAAGCATTTCTTCGCCCAAAACACGCAGTTTTACCCAAAGAACTCTGCTTTAGTTGCAGTTGGACCACAAGCAGCATTTCTCCCACTGTGTACTGTTTGGTCTCTTCCATGAATGAACTTCTATATGCAGGTTTTCCCACGTGGTGCGAACTGCCCTCAACCACGGCAGGCTGTAGCGAGGACTGTAAACATTTCCTCTTCTAAACCACGGCAGTTTTACCCAAAGAACTCTGCTGTAGTAGCAGGTGGAACACAAGCATCATTTCTCCCACTGTGTACTCTCTGAGCTCCTCCACGAATGAACTATTATATGCAGGGTTTCCCACGTGGAGCGAACTGCCTCAAACAAGGAAGGCTGTAGCGAGGTCTGTAAGCATTTCCTCTCCCTAAACACGCAGTTTTAATGGAAGAACTCTGCTTTAGTTGCAGGAGGAACACAAGCATGTATTCTACCACAGTGTACACAATGGGCACTTCCCCTAATGAACTTGTTCTATAAGAATGGTTTCCCGCTTGGAGCGAACTGCCTCAACCATGGCAGGCTCTACTGTGGTCTCTAAGGATTTCCTCTGTGAAAACACGGCACTTTTACGTGAAGAACTCTGCTTTAGTGGCAGGTGGAACACAAGCATGTATTCTACCACAGTGTACACAATGGGCACATCCCCTAATGAACTTCTTATATAAGTATGTTTTCCCGCGTGGAGCGAAGTGCCTCAACCATGGCAGGCTCTACTGTGGTCTCTAAGGATTTCCTCTCTGAAAACACGGCACTTTTACGGGAAGAATTCTGTTTTAGTTGCAGGTGGAACACAAGCTGCATTTCACCCACACTGTACACAAAGGGCCCTTCCCCAAATGAATCTTCTATATGCAGGGTGTCCCTCGTGCAGCAAACTGCCTCAACCAAGGCAGGCTCTAGTAAGTACAGTAAGCATTTCTTCACTCAAAACACGCAGTTTTACCCGAAGAACTCTGCTTTAGTTGCAGGTGGAACACAAGCAGCATTTCTCCCACTGTGTACTCTTTGGTCTCTTCCAGGAATGAACTTCTATATGCAGGGTTTCCCACGTGTTGCAAATTGCCCTCAACCATGGCAGGCTGTAGCGAGGACTGTAAGCATTTCCTCTTCCAAACCACGGCAGTTTTACCCAAAGAACTCTGCTGTAGTAGCAGGTGGAACACAAGCAGCATTTCTCCCACTGTGTACTCTCTGAGCTCCTCCACGAATGAACTCCTATATGCAGGGTTTCCCACGTGGAGCGAACCGCCTCAAACAAGGCAGGCTGTAGCGAGGACTGTAAGCATTTCCTCTCCCTAAACACACAGTTTTAACGGAAGAACTCTGCTTTAGTTGCAGGTGGAACACAAGCATGTATTCTACCACAGTGTACACAATGGGCACATCCCCTAATGAACTTGTTCTATAAGAATGGTTTCCCGCTTGGAACGAACTGCGTCAACCATGGCAGGCTCTACTGCGGTCTCTAAGGATTTCCTCTGTGAAAACACGGCACTGTTACGCGAAGAACTCTGCTTTAGTGGCAGGTGGAACACAAGATGCATTTCACCCACACTGTAAACCAAGGGCACTTCCCCAAATGAATCTTCTATATGCAAGGTGTCCTGCCTGCAGCGAACTGCCACAACCAAGGCATGCACTAGTAAGGACTGTAAGCATTTACTCTCCCAAAACAAGCAGTTTTACCCGAAGAACTCTGCTTTAGTTGCAGGTGGAACACAAGCAGCATTTCTCCAACTGTGTACTCTTTGGTCTCTTCCACGAATGAACTTCTATATGCAAGTTTTCCCACGTGCTGCGAACTGCCCTCAACCACGGCAGGCTGTAGCGAGGACTGTAAGCATTTTCTCTTCCAAATCACGGTAGTTTTACCCAAAGAACTCTGCTGTAGTAGCAGGTGGAACAGAAGCAGCATTTCTCCCACTGTGAACTCTCTGAGCTCCTCCACGAATGAACTCCTATATGCAGGGTTTCCCACGTGCAGCGAACTGCCTCAAACAAGGCAGGCTGTAGCGAGGACTGTAAGCATTTCCTCTCCCTAAACACGCAGTTTTAATGGAAGAACTCTGCTTTAGTTGCAGGTGGAACACAAGCAGCATTTCTCCCACAGTGTACACAATGGACACTTCCCCTAATGAAGTTGTTCTATAAGAATGGTTTCCCGCATGGAGCGAATTGCCTCAACCATGGCAGGCTCTACTGTGGTCTCTAAGGATTTCCAATCTGAAAACACGGCACTTTTACGAGAAGAACTCTGCTTTAGTGGGAGGTGGAACACAAGCTGCATTTCACCCACTGTGAACTCATGGGTCTCTTCCACGAATGATCTTCTATATGCAGGATTTCCCACGGGGTGCGAACTGCCCTCAACCACGGAGGCTGTAGCGAGGACTGTAAGCATTTCCTCTTCCAAACCATGGCAGTTTTACCCAAAGAACTCTGCTGTAGTAGCAGGTGGAACACAACCAACATTTCTCCCACTGTGTACTCTCTGAGCTCCTCCACGAATGAACTCCTATATGCAGGGTTTCCCACGTGGAGCGAACTGCCACAACCAAGGCAGGCACTAGTAAGCACTGTAAGCATTTACTCTCCCAAAGCACGCAGTTTTACCCGAAGAACTCTGCTTTAGTTGCAGGTAGAACACAAGCAGCATTTCTCCCACTGTGTACTCTGTGGGCTCTTCCACGAATGAAGTTCTATATGCAGGTTTTCCCTTGTGGAGCGAACTGCCTCAACCATGGCAGGCTGTAGTGAGGACTGTAAGCATTTCCTCTTCCAAACACGGCAGATTACCCAAAGAACTTTGCTTTTGTTGCAGGTGGAACACAAGCAGCATTTCTCCCACTGTGTACTCTCTGAGCTCTTCCACGAATGAACTCCTCTATGCAGGGTTTCCCACGTGGAGCGAACTGCCTCAAACAAGGCAGGCTGTAGCGAGGACTGTAAGCATTTCCTCTCCATAAACACGCAGTTTTAATGGAAGAACTCTGCTTTAGTTGCAGGTGGAACACAAGCAGCTTTTCACCCACAGTGTACACAATGGGCACTTCCCCTAATGAACTTCTTCTATAAGTACGTTTTCCCGCGTGGAGCGAAGTGCCTCAACCATGGCAGGCTCTACTGTGGTCTCTAAGGATTTCCTCTCTGAAAACACGGTACTTTTACCCGAAGAACTCTGTTTTAGTTGCAGGTGGAACACAAGCTGCATTTCACCCACACTGTACACAAAGGGCCCTTCCCCAAATGAATCTTCTATATGCAGGGTGTCCCTCGTGCAGCAAACTGCCTCAACCAAGGCAGGCTCTAGTAAGTACAGTAAGCATTTCTTCGCTCAAAACACGCAGTTTTACCCAAAGAACTCTGCTTTAGTTGCAGTTGGACCACAAGCAGCATTTCTCCCACTGTGTACTGTTTGGTCTCTTCCATGAATGAACTTCTATATGCAGGTTTTCCCACGTGGTGCGAACTGCCCTCAACCACGGCAGGCTGTAGCGAGGACTGTAAACATTTCCTCTTCTAAACCACAGCAGTTTTACCCAAAGAACTCTGCTGTAGTAGCAGGTGGAACACAAGCAGCATTTCTCCCATTGTGTACTCTCTGAGCTCCTCCACGAATGAACTATTATATGCAGGGTTTCCCACGTGGAGCGAACTGCCTCAAACAAGGAAGGCTGTAGCGAGGTCTGTAAGCATTTCCTCTCCCTAAACACGCAGTTTTAACGGAAGAACTCTGCTTTAGTTGCAGGAGGAACACAAGCATGTATTCTACCACAGTGTACACAATGGGCACTTCCCCTAATGAACTTGTTCTATAAGAATGGTTTCCCGCTTGGAGCGAACTGCCTCAACCATGGCAGGCTCTACTGTGGTCTCTAAGGATTTCCTCTGTGAAAACACGGCACTTTTACGTGAAGAACTCTGCTTTAGTGGCAGGTGGAACACAAGCTGCATTTCACCCACACTGTACACAAAGGGTCTTTCACCAAATGAATCTTCTATATGCAGGGTGTCCCTAGTGCAGCGAACTGCCTCAACCAAGGCAGGCTCTAGTAAGTACTGTAAGCATTTCTTCGCCCAAAACACGCAGTTTTACCCGAAGAACTCTGCTTTTGTTGCAGGTGGAACACAAGCAGCATTTCTCCCACTGTGTAGTCTTTGGTCTCTTCCACGAATGAACATCTATATTCAGGGTTTCCCACCTGGAGTGAACTGCCTCAACCACGGCAGGCTGTAGTGAGGACTGTAAGCACTTACTCTTCAAAACACGGCAGATTACCCAAAGAACTTTGATTTTGTGGCAGGTGGAACACAAGCAGCATTTCTCCCACTGTGTACACTCTGAGCTCCTCCACGAATGAACTCTTATATGCAGGGTTTCCCACGTGGAGCATACTGCCTCAAACAAGGCAGGCTGTAGCGAGGACTGTAAGCAATTCCTCTCCCTAAACACGCAGTTTTAACGGAAGATCTCTGCTTTAGTTGCAGGGGGAACACAAGCATCTTTTCTCCCACAGTGTACACAATGGGCACTTCCCCTAATGAACTTGTTCTATAAGAATGGTTTCCCGCGTGGAGTGAACTGCCTCAACCATGGCAGGCTCTACTGTGGTCTCTAAGGATTTCCTCTCTGAAAACACGTCACTTTTACCTGAAGAACTCTGTTTTAGTTGCAGGTGGAACACAAGCTGCATTTCATCCACACTGTACACAAAGGGCCCTTCCCCAAATGAATCTTCTATATGCAGGGTGTCCCTCGTGAACCGAACTACCTCAACCAAGACAGGCTCTAGTAAGTACTGTAAGCATTTCTTCGCCCCAAACACGCAGTTTTACCCGAAGAACTCTGCTTTAGTTGCAGGTGGACCACAAGCAGCATTTCTCCCACTGTGTACTCTGTGGGCTCTTCCACGAATGAACTTCTATATGCAGGTTTTCCTTCATGGTGTGAACTGCCCTCAACCACGGCAGGCTGTAGCGAGGACTGTAAGCATTTCCTCTTCCAAACCACGGCAGTTTTACCCAAAGAACTCTGCCGTAGTAGCAGGTGGAACACAAGCAGCATTTCTCCCATTGTGTACTCTCTGAGCTCCTCCACGAATGAACTCCTTTATGCAGGGTTTCCCACGAGGAGCGAACTGCCTCAAACAAGGCAGGCTGTAGCGAGGACTGTAAGCATTTCCTCTCCCTAAACACGCAGTTTTAACGGAAGAACTCTGCTTTCGTTTCAGGTGGAACAGAAGCATCTTTTCTCCCACAGTGAACTCAATGGGCACTTCCCCTAATGAACTTGTTCTATAAGAATGGTTTCCCGCGTGGAGCGAACTGCCTCAACCATGGCAGGCTCTACTGTGGTCTCTAAGGATTTCCTCTGTGAAAACACGGCACTTTTACCCGAAGAACTCTGCTTTAGTTGCAGGTGGAACACAAGCTGCATTTCACCCAAACTGTACAAAAAGGGCTCTTCCCCAAATGAATCTTCTATATGCAGGGTGTCCCCCCTGCAGAGAACTGCCACAACCAAGGCAGGCACTAGTAAGGACTGTAAGCATTTCCTCTCCCAAAACACGCAGTTTTACCCGAAGAACTCTGCTTTAGTTGCAGGTGGAACACAAGCAGCATTTCTCCCACTGTGTACTCTGTGGGCTCTTCCACGAATGAACTTCTATATGCAGGTTTTCCCTTGTGGAGCGAACTGCCTCAACCACGGCAGGCTGTAGTGAGGACTGTAAGCATTTCCTCTTCCAAACACGGCAGATTACCCAAAGAACTTTGCTTTTGTTGCAGGTGGAACACAAGCAGCATTTCTCCCACTGTGTACTCTCTGGGCTCTTCCACGAATGAACTCCTCTATGCAGGGTTTCCCACGTGGAGCGAACTGCCTCAAACAAGGCAGGCTGTAGCGAGGACTGTAAGCATTTCCTCTCCCTAAACACGCAGTTTTAATGGAAGAACTCTGCTTTAGTTGCAGGTGGAACACAAGCAGCTTTTCACCCACAGTGTACACAATGGGCACTTCCCCTAATGAACTTCTTCTATAAGTATGTTTTCCCGCGTGGAGCGAAGTGCCTCAACCATGGCAGGCTCTACTGTGGTCTCTAAGGATTTCCTCTCTGAAAACACGGTACTTTTACCCGAAGAACACTGTTTTAGTTGCAGGTGGAACACAAGCTGCATTTCACCCACACTGTACACAAAGGGCCCTTCCCCAAATGAATCTTCTATATGCAGGGTGTCCCTCGTGCAGCAAACTGCCTCAACCAAGGCAGGCTCTAGTAAGTACAGTAAGCATTTCTTCGCTCAAAACACGCAGTTTTACCCGAAGAACTCTGCTTTAGTTGCAGGTGGAACACAAGCAGCATTTCTCCCACTGTGTACTCTTTGGTCTCTTCCAGGAATGAACTTTTATATGCAGGGTTTCCCACGTGTTACGAATTGCCCTCAACCATGGCAGGCTGTAGCGAGGACTGTAAGCATTTCCTCTTCCAAACCACGGCAGTTTTACCCAACGAACTCTGCTGTAGTAGCTGGTGGAACACAAGCAGCATTTCTCCCACTGTGTACTCTCTGAGCTCCTCCACGAATGAAATCCTATATGCAGGGTTTCCCACGTGGAGCGAACCGCCTCAAACAAGGCAGGCTGTAGCGAGGACTGTAAGCATTTCCTCTCCCTAAACACACAGTTTTAACGGAAGAACTCTGCTTTAGTTGCAGGTGGAACACAAGCATGTATTCTACCACAGTGTACACAATGTGCACGTCCCCTAATGAACTTGTTCTATAAGAATGGTTTCCCGCTTGGAACGAACTGCGTCAACCATGGCAGGCTCTACTGCGGTCTCTAAGGATTTCCTCTGTGAAAACACGGCACTGTTACGCGAAGAACTCTGCTTTAGTGGCAGGTGGAACACAAGATGCGTTTCACCCACACTGTAAACCAAGGGCACTTCCCCAAATGAATCTTCTATCTGCAAGGTGTCCTGCCTGCAGCGAACTGCCACAACCAAGGCACGCACTTGTAAGGACTGTAAGCATTTACTCTCCCAAAACAAGCAGTTTTACCCGAAGAACTCTGCTTTAGTTGCAGGTGGAACACAAGCAGCATTTCTCCCACTGTGTACTCTTTGGTCTCTTCCATGAATGAACTTCTATATGCAAGTTTTCCCACGTGCTGCGAACTGCGCTCAACCACGGCAGGCTGTAGCGAGGACTGTAAGCATTTTCTCTTCCAAATCACGGTAGTTTTACCCAAAGAACTCTGCTGTAGTAGCAGGTGGAACACAAGCAGCATTTCTCCCACTGTGTACTCTCTGAGCTCCTCCACGAATGAACTCCTATATGCAGGGTTTCCCACGTGGAGCGAACTGCCTCAAACAAGGCAGGCTGTAGCGAGGACTGTAAGCATTTCCTCTCCCTAAACACGCAGTTTTAATGGAAGAACTCTGCTTTAGTTGCAGGTGGAACACCAGCAGCATTTCTCCCACAGTGTACACAATGGACACTTCCCCCAATGAAGTTGTTCTATAAGAATGGTTTCCCGCATGGAGCGAATTGCCTCAACCATGGCAGGCTCTACTGTGGTCTCTAAGGATTTCCTCTCTGAAAACACGGCACTTTTATGCGAAGAACTCTGCTTTAGTGGCAGGTGGAACACAAGCTGCATTTCACCCACACTGTAAACAAATGGCCTTTCCCCAAATGAATCTTCTATATGCACTGTGTCCTGCCTGCAGCGAACTGCCACAACCAAGGCAGGCACTGGTAAGCACTGTAAGCATTTACTCTCCGAAAGCACGCAGTTTTACCCGAAGAACTCTGCTTTAGTTGCAGGTAGAACACAAGTAGCATTTCTCCCACTGTGTACTCTTTGGTCTCTTCCATGAATGAACTTCTATATGCAGGGTTTCCCACGTATTGCGAACTGCTTCAACCACAGCAGGCTGTAGAGAGGAATGTAAGCATTTCCTCTTCCAAAACACGGCAGTAGCAGGTGGAACACAAGCAGCATTTCTCCCATTGTGTACTCTCTGAGCTCCTCCACGAATGAACTCCTATATGCAGGGTTTCCCACGTGGAGCGAACTGCCTCAAACAAGGCAGGCTGTAGCGAGGACTGTAAGCATTTCCTCTCCCTAAACACGCAGTTTTAACGGAAAAACTCTGCTTTAGTTTCTGGTGGAACACAAGCATCTTTTCTCCCACAGTGAACACAATGGGCACTTCCTCTAATGAAATTGTTCTATAAGAATGGTTTCCCGCGTGGAGCGAACTGCCTCAACCATGGCAGGCTCTACTGTGGTCTCTAAGGATTTCCTCTCTGAAAACACGGCACTTTTACCCGAAGAACTCTCCTTTAGTTGCAGGTGGAACACAAGCTGCATTTCACCCACACTGTACAAAAAGGGCCCTTCCCCAAATGAATCTTCTATATGCAGGGTGTGCCTCGTGTAGAAAACTGCCTCAACCAAGGCAGGCTCTAGTAAGTACTGTAAGCATTTCTTCGCCCAAAACACGCAGTTTTACCCAAAGAACTCTGCTTTAGTTGCAGTTGGACCACAAGCAGCATTTCTCCCACTGTGTACTGTTTGGTCTCTTCCATGAATGAACTTCTATATGCAGGTTTTCCCACGTGGTGCGAACTGCCCTCAACCACGGCAGGCTGTAGCGAGGACTGTAAACATTTCCTCTTCTAAACCACGGCAGTTTTACCCAAAGAACTCTGCTGTAGTAGCAGGTGGAACACAAGCATCATTTCTCCCACTGTGTACTCTCTGAGCTCCTCCACGAATGAACTATTATATGCAGGGTTTCCCACGTGGAGCGAACTGCCTCAAACAAGGAAGGCTGTAGCGAGGTCTGTAAGCATTTCCTCTCCCTAAACACGGAGTTTTAACGGAAGAACTCTGCTTTAGTTGCAGGAGGAACACAAGCATGTATTCTACCACAGTGTACACAATGGGCACTTCCCCTAATGAACTTGTTCTATAAGAATGGTGTCCCGCTTGGAGCGAACTGCCTCAACCATGGCAGGCTCTACTGTGGTCTCTAAGGATTTCCTCTGTGAAAACACGGCACTTTTACGTGAAGAACTCTGCTTTAGTGGCAGGTGGAACACAAGCTGCATTTCACCCACACTGTACACAAAGGGCCTTTCCCCAAATGAATCTTCTATATGCAGGGTGTCCCTAGTGCAGCGAACTGCCTCAACCAAGGCAGGCTCTAGTAAGTACTGTAAGCATTTCTTCGCCCAAAACACGCAGTTTTACCCGAAGAACTCTGCTTTTGTTGCAGGTGGAACACAAGCAGCATTTCTCCCACTGTGTAGTCTTTGGTCTCTTCCACGAATGAACATCTATATGCAGGGTTTCCCACCTGGAGTGAACTGCCTCAACCACGGCAGGCTGTAGTGAGGACTGTAAGCACTTACTCTTCAAAACACGGCAGATTACCCAAAGAACTTTGATTTTGTGGCAGGTGGAACACAAGCAGCATTTCTCCCACTGTGTACACTCTGAGCTCCTCCACGAATGAACTCTTATATGCAGGGCTTCCCACGTGGAGCATACTGCCTCAAACAAGGCAGGCTGTAGCGAGGACTGTAAGCATTTCCTCTCCCTAAACACGCAGTTTTAACGGAAGATCTCTGCTTTAGTTGCAGGGGGAACACAAGCATCTTTTCTCCCACAGTGTACACAATGGGCACTTCCCTAATGAACTTGTTCTATAAGAATGGTTTCCCGCGTGGAGTGAACTGCCTCAACCATGGCAGGCTCTACTGTGGTCTCTAAGGATTTCCTCTCTGAAAACACGTCACTTTTACCCGAAGAACTCTGTTTTAGTTGCAGGTGGAACACAAGCTGCATTTCATCCACACTGTACACAAAGGGCCCTTCCCCAAATGAAACTTCTATATGCAGGGTGTCCCTCGTGAACCGAACTACCTCAACCAAGACAGGCTCTAGTAAGTACTGTAAGCATTTCTTCGCCCCAAACACGCAGTTTTACCCGAAGAACTCTGCTTTAGTTGCAGGTGGACCAAGAGCAGCATTTCTCCCACTGTGTACTCTGTGGGCTCTTCCACGAATGAACTTCTATATGCAGGTTTTCCTTCATGGTGCGAACTGCCCTCAACCACGGAAGGCTGTAGCGAGGACTGTAAGCATTTCCTCTTCCAAACCACGGCAGTTTTACCCAAAGAACTCTGCCGTAGTAGCAGGTGGAACACAAGCAGCATTTCTCCCATTGTGTACTCTCTGAGCTCCTCCACGAATGAACTCCTATATGCAGGGTTTCCCACGTGGAGCGAACTGCCTCAAACAAGGCAGGCTGTAGCGAGGACTGTAAGCATTTCCTCTCCCTAAACACGCAGTTTTAACGGAAGAACTCTGCTTTCGTTTCAGGTGGAACAGAAGCATCTTTTCTCCCACAGTGAACTCAATGGGCACTTCCCCTAATGAACTTGTTCTATAAGAATGGTTTCCCGCGTGGAGCGAACTGCCTCAACCATGGCAGGCTCTACTGTGGTCTCTAAGGATTTCCTCTCTGAAAACACGGCACTTTTACCCGAAGAACTCTGCTTTAGTTGCAGGTGGAACACAAGCTGCATTTCACCCAAACTGTACAAAAAGGGCTATTCCCCAAATGAATCTTCTATATGCAGGGTGTCCCCCCTGCAGAGAACTGCCACAACCAAGCAGGCACTAGTAAGGACTGTAAGCATTTCCTCTCCCAAAACACGCAGTTTTACCCAAAGAACTCTGCTTTAGTTGCAGGTGGAACACAAGCAGCATTTCTCCCACTGTGTACTCTGTAGGCTCTTCCACGAATGAACTTCTATATGCAGGGTTTCCCTTGTGGAGCGAACTGCCTCAACCACGGCAGGCTGTAGTGAGGACTGTAAGCATTTCCTCTTCCAAACACGGCAGATTACCCAAAGAACTTTGCTTTTGTTGCAGGTGGAACACAAGCAGCATTTCTCCCACTGTGTACTCTCTGGGCTCTTCCACGAATGAACTCCTCTATGCAGGGTTTCCCACGTGGAGCGAACTGCCTAAAACAAGGCAGGCTGTAGCGAGGACTGTAAGCATTTCCTCTCCCTAAACACGCAGTTTTAACGGAAGATCTCTGCTTTAGTTGCAGGGGGAACACAAGCATCTTTTCTCCCACAGTGTACACAATGGGCACTTCCCTAATGAACTTGTTCTATAAGAATGGTTTCCCGCGTGGAGTGAACTGCCTCAACCATGGCAGGCTCTACTGTGGTCTCTAAGGATTTCCTCTGTGAAAACACGGCACTTTTACCCGAAGAACTCTGTTTTAGTTGCAGGTGGAACACAAGCTGCATTTCACCCACACTGTACACAAAGGGCCCTTCCCCAAATGAATCTTCTATATGCAGGGTGTCCCTCGTGCAGCAAACTGCCTCAACCAAGGCAGGCTCTAGTAAGTACAGTAAGCATTTCTTTGCTCAAAACACGCAGTTTTACCCGAAGAACTCTGCTTTAGTTGCAGGTGGAACACAAGCAGCATTTCTCCCACAGTGTACTCTTTGGTCTCTTCCAGGAATGAAGTTCTATATGCAGAGTTTCCCACGTGTTGCGAATTGCCCTCAACCATGGCAGGCTGTAGCGAGGACTGTAAGCATTTCCGCTTCCAAACCACGGCAGTTTTACCGAAAGACCTCTGCTGTAGTAGCAGGTGGAACACAAGCAGCATTTCTCCCACTGTGTACTCTCTGAGCTCCTCCATGAATGAACTCCTATATGCAGGGTTTCCCACGTGGAGCAAACTGCCTCAAACAAGGCAGGCTGTAGCGAGGACTGTAAGCATTTCCTCTCCCTAAACACGCAGTTTTAACGGAAGATCTCTGCTTTAGTTGCAGGGGGAACACAAGCATCTTTTCTCCCACAGTGTACACAATGGGCACTTCCCTAATGAACTTGTTCTATAAGAATGGTTTCCCGCGTGGAGTGAACTGCCTCAACCATGGCAGGCTCTACTGTGGTCTCTAAGGATTTCCTCTGTGAAAACACGTCACTTTTACCCAAAGCACTCTGTTTTACTTGCAGGTGGAACACAAGCTGCATTTCACCCACACTGTACACAAAGGGCCCTTCCCCAAATGAATCTTCTATATGCAGGGTGTCCCTCGTGCACCGAACTGCCTCAACCAAGGCAGGCTCTAGTACGTACTGTAAGCATTTCTTCGTGCCAAACACGCAGTTTTACCCGAAGAACTCTGCTTTAGTTGCAGGTGAAACACAAGCAGCATTTCTCCCACTGTGTACTCTTTGGTCTCTTCCACGAATGAACTTCTATATGCAGGTTTTCCTTCGTGGTGCGAACTGCGCTCAACCACGGCAGGCTGTAGCGAGGACTGTAAGCATTTCCTCTCCCTAAACACGCAGTTTTAACAGAAGAACTCTGCTTTAGTTGCAGTTGGAACACAAGCATCTCTTCTCCCACAGTGTACACAATGGGCACGTCCCATAATGAACTTGTTCTATTAGAATGGTTTCCCACATGGAGCGAACTGCCTCAACCATGGCAGGCTCTACTGTGGTCTCTAAGGATTTCATCTGTGAAAACATGGCACTTTTACGCGAAGAACTCTGCTTTAGTGGCAGGTGGAACACAAGCTGCATTTCACCCACACTGTAAACAAATGGCCTTTCCCCAAATGAATCTTCTATATGCACGGTGTCCTGCCTGCAGCGAACTGCCACAACCAAGGCAGGCACTAGTAAGCACTGTAAGCATTTACTCGCCCAAAGCACGCAGTTTTACCTGAAGAACTCTGCTTTAGTTGCAGGTAGAACACAAGTAGCATTTCTCCCACTGTGTACTCTTTGGTCTCTTCCATGAATGAACTTCTATATGCAGGGTTTCCCACGTATTGCGAACTGCTTCAACCACAGCAGGCTGTAGAGAGGAATGTAAGCATTTCCTCTTCCAAAACACGGCAGTTTTACCCAAAGAACTCTGCTGTAGTAGCAGGTGGAACACAAGCAGCATTTCTCCCATTGTGTACTCTCTGAGCTCCTCCACGAATGAACTCCTATATGCAGGGTTTCCCACGTGGAGCGAACTGCCTCAAACAAGGCAGGCTGTAGCGAGGACTGTAAGCATTTCCTCTCCCTAAACACGCAGTTTTAACGGAAAAACTCTGCTTTAGTTTCTGGTGGAACACAAGCATCTTTTCTCCCACAGTGAACACAATGGGCACTTCCTCTAATGAAATTGTTCTATAAGAATGGTTTCCCGCGTGGAGCGAACTGCCTCAACCATGGCAGGCTCTACTGTGGTCTCTAAGGATTTCCTCTCTGAAAACACGGCACTTTTACCCGAAGAACTCTCCTTTAGTTGCAGGTGGAACACAAGCTGCATTTCACCCACACTGTACAAAAAGGGCCCTTCCCCAAATGAATCTTCTATATGCAGGGTGTGCCTCGTGTAGAAAACTGCCTCAACCAAGGCAGGCTCTAGTAAGTACTGTAAGCATTTCTTCGCCCAAAACACGCAGTTTTACCCAAAGAACTCTGCTTTAGTTGCAGTTGGACCACAAGCAGCATTTCTCCCACTGTGTACTGTTTGGTCTCTTCCATGAATGAACTTCTATATGCAGGTTTTCCCACGTGGTGCGAACTGCCCTCAACCACGGCAGGCTGTAGCGAGGACTGTAAACATTTCCTCTTCTAAACCACGGCAGTTTTACCCAAAGAACTCTGCTGTAGTAGCAGGTGGAACACAAGCATCATTTCTCCCACTGTGTACTCTCTGAGCTCCTCCACGAATGAACTATTATATGCAGGGTTTCCCACGTGGAGCGAACTGCCTCAAACAAGGAAGGCTGTAGCGAGGTCTGTAAGCATTTCCTCTCCCTAAACACGCAGTTTTAATGGAAGAACTCTGCTTTAGTTGCAGGAGGAACACAAGCATGTATTCTACCACAGTGTACACAATGGGCACTTCCCCTAATGAACTTGTTCTATAAGAATGGTTTCCCGCTTGGAGCGAACTGCCTCAACCATGGCAGGCTCTACTGTGGTCTCTAAGGATTTCCTCTGTGAAAACACGGCACTTTTACGTGAAGAACTCTGCTTTAGTGGCAGGTGGAACACAAGCATGTATTCTACCACAGTGTACACAATGGGCACATCCCCTAATGAACTTCTTATATAAGTATGTTTTCCCGCGTGGAGCGAAGTGCCTCAACCATGGCAGGCTCTACTGTGGTCTCTAAGGATTTCCTCTCTGAAAACACGGCACTTTTACGGGAAGAATTCTGTTTTAGTTGCAGGTGGAACACAAGCTGCATTTCACCCACACTGTACACAAAGGGCCCTTCCCCAAATGAATCTTCTATATGCAGGGTGTCCCTCGTGCAGCAAACTGCCTCAACCAAGGCAGGCTCTAGTAAGTACAGTAAGCATTTCTTCACTCAAAACACGCAGTTTTACCCGAAGAACTCTGCTTTAGTTGCAGGTGCAACACAAGCAGCATTTCTCCCACTGTGTACTCTTTGGTCTCTTCCAGGAATTAACTTCTATATGCAGGGTTTCCCACGTGTTGCAAATTGCCCTCAACCATGGCAGGCTGTAGCGAGGACTGTAAGCATTTCCTCTTCCAAACCACGGCAGTTTTACCCAAAGAACTCTGCTGTAGTAGCAGGTGGAACACAAGCAGCATTTCTCCCACTGTGTACTCTCTGAGCTCCTCCACGAATGAACTCCTATATGCAGGGTTTCCCACGTGGAGCGAACCGCCTCAAACAAGGCAGGCTGTAGCGAGGACTGTAAGCATTTCCTCTCCCTAAACACACAGTTTTAACGGAAGAACTCTGCTTTAGTTGCAGGTGGAACACAAGCATGTATTCTACCACAGTGTACACAATGGGCACATCCCCTAATGAACTTGTTCTATAAGAATGGTTTCCCGCTTGGAACGAACTGCGTCAACCATGGCAGGCTCTACTGCGGTCTCTAAGGATTTCCTCTGTGAAAACACGGCACTGTTACGCGAAGAACTCTGCTTTAGTGGCAGGTGGAACACAAGATGCATTTCACCCACACTGTAAACCAAGGGCACTTCCCCAAATGAATCTTCTATATGCAAGGTGTCCTGCCTGCAGCGAACTGCCACAACCAAGGCATGCACTAGTAAGGACTGTAAGCATTTACTCTCCCAAAACAAGCAGTTTTACCCGAAGAACTCTGCTTTAGTTGCAGGTGGAACACAAGCAGCATTTCTCCAACTGTGTACTCTTTGGTCTCTTCCACGAATGAACTTCTATATGCAAGTTTTCCCACGTGCTGCGAACTGCCCTCAACCACGGCAGGCTGTAGCGAGGACTGTAAGCATTTTCTCTTCCAAATCACGGTAGTTTTACCCAAGAACTCTGCTGTAGTAGCAGGTGGAACAGAAGCAGCATTTCTCCCACTGTGTACTCTCTGAGCTCCTCCACGAATGAACTCCTATATGCAGGGTTTCCCACGTGCAGCGAACTGCCTCAAACAAGGCAGGCTGTAGCGAGGACTGTAAGCATTTCCTCTCCCTAAACACGCAGTTTTAATGGAAGAACTCTGCTTTAGTTGCAGGTGGAACACAAGCAGCATTTCTCCCACAGTGTACACAATGGACACTTCCCCTAATGAAGTTGTTCTATAAGAATGGTTTCCCGCATGGAGCGAATTGCCTCAACCATGGCAGGCTCTACTGTGGTCTCTAAGGATTTCCAATCTGAAAACACGGCACTTTTACGAGAAGAACTCTGCTTTAGTGGGAGGTGGAACACAAGCTGCATTTCACCCACTGTGAACTCATGGGTCTCTTCCACGAATGATCTTCTATATGCAGGATTTCCCACGGGGTGCGAACTGCCCTCAACCACGGAGGCTGTAGCGAGGACTGTAAGCATTTCCTCTTCCAAACCATGGCAGTTTTACCCAAAGAACTCTGCTGTAGTAGCAGGTGGAACACAACCAACATTTCTCCCACTGTGTACTCTCTGAGCTCCTCCACGAATGAACTCCTATATGCAGGGTTTCCCACGTGGAGCGAACTGCCACAACCAAGGCAGGCACTAGTAAGCACTGTAAGCATTTACTCTCCCAAAGCACGCAGTTTTACCCGAAGAACTCTGCTTTAGTTGCAGGTAGAACACAAGCAGCATTTCTCCCACTGTGTACTCTGTGGGCTCTTCCACGAATGAAGTTCTATATGCAGGTTTTCCCTTGTGGAGCGAACTGCCTCAACCATGGCAGGCTGTAGTGAGGACTGTAAGCATTTCCTCTTCCAAACACGGCAGATTACCCAAAGAACTTTGCTTTTGTTGCAGGTGGAACACAAGCAGCATTTCTCCCACTGTGTACTCTCTGAGCTCTTCCACGAATGAACTCCTCTATGCAGGGTTTCCCACGTGGAGCGAACTGCCTCAAACAAGGCAGGCTGTAGCGAGGACTGTAAGCATTTCCTCTCCATAAACACGCAGTTTTAATGGAAGAACTCTGCTTTAGTTGCAGGTGGAACACAAGCAGCTTTTCACCCACAGTGTACACAATGGGCACTTCCCCTAATGAACTTCTTCTATAAGTACGTTTTCCCGCGTGGAGCGAAGTGCCTCAACCATGGCAGGCTCTACTGTGGTCTCTAAGGATTTCCTCTCTGAAAACACGGTACTTTTACCCGAAGAACTCTGTTTTAGTTGCAGGTGGAACACAAGCTGCATTTCACCCACACTGTACACAAAGGGCCCTTCCCCAAATGAATCTTCTATATGCAGGGTGTCCCTCGTGCAGCAAACTGCCTCAACCAAGGCAGGCTCTAGTAAGTACAGTAAGCATTTCTTCGCTCAAAACACGCAGTTTTACCCAAAGAACTCTGCTTTAGTTGCAGTTGGACCACAAGCAGCATTTCTCCCACTGTGTACTGTTTGGTCTCTTCCATGAATGAACTTCTATATGCAGGTTTTCCCACGTGGTGCGAACTGCCCTCAACCACGGCAGGCTGTAGCGAGGACTGTAAACATTTCCTCTTCTAAACCACAGCAGTTTTACCCAAAGAACTCTGCTGTAGTAGCAGGTGGAACACAAGCAGCATTTCTCCCATTGTGTACTCTCTGAGCTCCTCCACGAATGAACTATTATATGCAGGGTTTCCCACGTGGAGCGAACTGCCTCAAACAAGGAAGGCTGTAGCGAGGTCTGTAAGCATTTCCTCTCCCTAAACACGCAGTTTTAACGGAAGAACTCTGCTTTAGTTGCAGGAGGAACACAAGCATGTATTCTACCACAGTGTACACAATGGGCACTTCCCCTAATGAACTTGTTCTATAAGAATGGTTTCCCGCTTGGAGCGAACTGCCTCAACCATGGCAGGCTCTACTGTGGTCTCTAAGGATTTCCTCTGTGAAATCACGGCACTTTTACGTGAAGAACTCTGCTTTAGTGGCAGGTGGAACACAAGCTGCATTTCACCCACACTGTACACAAAGGGTCTTTCACCAAATGAATCTTCTATATGCAGGGTGTCCCTAGTGCAGCGAACTGCCTCAACCAAGGCAGGCTCTAGTAAGTACTGTAAGCATTTCTTCGAACAAAACACGCAGTTTTACCCGAAGAACTCTGCTTTAGTTGCAGGTGGAACACAAGCAGCATTTCTCCCACTGTGTAGTCTTTGGTCTCTTCCACGAATGAACATCTATATGCAGGGTTTCCCACCTGGAGTGAACTGCCTCAACCACGGCAGGCTGTAGTGAGGACTGTAAGCATTTACTCTTCAAAACACGGCAGATTACCCAAAGAACTTTGATTTTGTGGCAGGTGGAACACAAGCAGCATTTCTCCCACTGTGTACACTCTGAGCTCCTCCACGAATGAACTCTTATATGCAGGGTTTCCCACGTGGAGCATACTGCCTCAAACAAGGCAGGCTGTAGCGAGGACTGTAAGCAATTCCTCTCCCTAAACACGCAGTTTTAACGGAAGATCTCTGCTTTAGTTGCAGGGGGAACACAAGCATCTTTTCTCCCACAGTGTACACAATGGGCACTTCCCCTAATGAACTTGTTCTATAAGAATGGTTTCCCGCGTGGAGTGAACTGCCTCAACCATGGCAGGCTCTACTGTGGTCTCTAAGGATTTCCTCTCTGAAAACACGTCACTTTTACCTGAAGAACTCTGTTTTAGTTGCAGGTGGAACACAAGCTGCATTTCATCCACACTGTACACAAAGGGCCCTTCCCCAAATGAATCTTCTATATGCAGGGTGTCCCTCGTGAACCGAACTACCTCAACCAAGACAGGCTCTAGTAAGTACTGTAAGCATTTCTTCGCCCCAAACACGCAGTTTTACCCGAAGAACTCTGCTTTAGTTGCAGGTGGACCACAAGCAGCATTTCTCCCACTGTGTACTCTGTGGGCTCTTCCACGAATGAACTTCTATATGCAGGTTTTCCTTCATGGTGTGAACTGCCCTCAACCACGGCAGGCTGTAGCGAGGACTGTAAGCATTTCCTCTTCCAAACCACGGCAGTTTTACCCAAAGAACTCTGCCGTAGTAGCAGGTGGAACACAAGCAGCATTTCTCCCATTGTGTACTCTCTGAGCTCCTCCACGAATGAACTCCTTTATGCAGGGTTTCCCACGAGGAGCGAACTGCCTCAAACAAGGCAGGCTGTAGCGAGGACTGTAAGCATTTCCTCTCCCTAAACACGCAGTTTTAACGGAAGAACTCTGCTTTCGTTTCAGGTGGAACAGAAGCATCTTTTCTCCCACAGTGAACTCAATGGGCACTTCCCCTAATGAACTTGTTCTATAAGAATGGTTTCCCGCGTGGAGCGAACTGCCTCAACCATGGCAGGCTCTACTGTGGTCTCTAAGGATTTCCTCTGTGAAAACACGGCACTTTTACCCGAAGAACTCTGCTTTAGTTGCAGGTGGAACACAAGCTGCATTTCACCCAAACTGTACAAAAAGGGCTCTTCCCCAAATGAATCTTCTATATGCAGGGTGTCCCCCCTGCAGAGAACTGCCACAACCAAGGCAGGCACTAGTAAGGACTGTAAGCATTTCCTCTCCCAAAACACGCAGTTTTACCCGAAGAACTCTGCTTTAGTTGCAGGTGGAACACAAGCAGCATTTCTCCCACTGTGTACTCTGTGGGCTCTTCCACGAATGAACTTCTATATGCAGGTTTTCCCTTGTGGAGCGAACTGCCTCAACCACGGCAGGCTGTAGTGAGGACTGTAAGCATTTCCTCTTCCAAACACGGCAGATTACCCAAAGAACTTTGCTTTTGTTGCAGGTGGAACACAAGCAGCATTTCTCCCACTGTGTACTCTCTGGGCTCTTCCACGAATGAACTCCTCTATGCAGGGTTTCCCACGTGGAGCGAACTGCCTCAAACAAGGCAGGCTGTAGCGAGGACTGTAAGCATTTCCTCTCCCTAAACACGCAGTTTTAATGGAAGAACTCTGCTTTAGTTGCAGGTGGAACACAAGCAGCTTTTCACCCACAGTGTACACAATGGGCACTTCCCCTAATGAACTTCTTCTATAAGTATGTTTTCCCGCGTGGAGCGAAGTGCCTCAACCATGGCAGGCTCTACTGTGGTCTCTAAGGATTTCCTCTCTGAAAACACGGTACTTTTACCCGAAGAACACTGTTTTAGTTGCAGGTGGAACACAAGCTGCATTTCACCCACACTGTACACAAAGGGCCCTTCCCCAAATGAATCTTCTATATGCAGGGTGTCCCTCGTGCAGCAAACTGCCTCAACCAAGGCAGGCTCTAGTAAGTACAGTAAGCATTTCTTCGCTCAAAACACGCAGTTTTACCCGAAGAACTCTGCTTTAGTTGCAGGTGGAACACAAGCAGCATTTCTCCCACTGTGTACTCTTTGGTCTCTTCCAGGAATGAACTTTTATATGCAGGGTTTCCCACGTGTTACGAATTGCCCTCAACCATGGCAGGCTGTAGCGAGGACTGTAAGCATTTCCTCTTCCAAACCACGGCAGTTTTACCCAACGAACTCTGCTGTAGTAGCAGGTGGAACACAAGCAGCATTTCTCCCACTGTGTACTCTCTGAGCTCCTCCACGAATGAAATCCTATATGCAGGGTTTCCCACGTGGAGCGAACCGCCTCAAACAAGGCAGGCTGTAGCGAGGACTGTAAGCATTTCCTCTCCCTAAACACACAGTTTTAACGGAAGAACTCTGCTTTAGTTGCAGGTGGAACACAAGCATGTATTCTACCACAGTGTACACAATGTGCACGTCCCCTAATGAACTTGTTCTATAAGAATGGTTTCCCGCTTGGAACGAACTGCGTCAACCATGGCAGGCTCTACTGCGGTCTCTAAGGATTTCCTCTGTGAAAACACGGCACTGTTACGCGAAGAACTCTGCTTTAGTGGCAGGTGGAACACAAGATGCGTTTCACCCACACTGTAAACCAAGGGCACTTCCCCAAATGAATCTTCTATCTGCAAGGTGTCCTGCCTGCAGCGAACTGCCACAACCAAGGCACGCACTTGTAAGGACTGTAAGCATTTACTCTCCCAAAACAAGCAGTTTTACCCGAAGAACTCTGCTTTAGTTGCAGGTGGAACACAAGCAGCATTTCTCCCACTGTGTACTCTTTGGTCTCTTCCATGAATGAACTTCTATATGCAAGTTTTCCCACGTGCTGCGAACTGCGCTCAACCACGGCAGGCTGTAGCGAGGACTGTAAGCATTTTCTCTTCCAAATCACGGTAGTTTTACCCAAAGAACTCTGCTGTAGTAGCAGGTGGAACACAAGCAGCATTTCTCCCACTGTGTACTCTCTGAGCTCCTCCACGAATGAACTCCTATATGCAGGGTTTCCCACGTGGAGCGAACTGCCTCAAACAAGGCAGGCTGTAGCGAGGACTGTAAGCATTTCCTCTCCCTAAACACGCAGTTTTAATGGAAGAACTCTGCTTTAGTTGCAGGTGGAACACCAGCAGCATTTCTCCCACAGTGTACACAATGGACACTTCCCCCAATGAAGTTGTTCTATAAGAATGGTTTCCCGCATGGAGCGAATTGCCTCAACCATGGCAGGCTCTACTGTGGTCTCTAAGGATTTCCTCTCTGAAAACACGGCACTTTTACGCGAAGAACTCTGCTTTAGTGGCAGGTGGAACACAAGCTGCATTTCACCCACACTGTAAACAAATGGCCTTTCCCCAAATGAATCTTCTATATGCACTGTGTCCTGCCTGCAGCGAACTGCCACAACCAAGGCAGGCACTAGTAAGCACTGTAAGCATTTACTCTCCGAAAGCACGCAGTTTTACCCGAAGAACTCTGCTTTAGTTGCAGGTAGAACACAAGTAGCATTTCTCCCACTGTGTACTCTTTGGTCTCTTCCATGAATGAACTTCTATATGCAGGGTTTCCCACGTATTGCGAACTGCTTCAACCACAGCAGGCTGTAGAGAGGAATGTAAGCATTTCCTCTTCCAAAACACGGCAGTAGCAGGTGGAACACAAGCAGCATTTCTCCCATTGTGTACTCTCTGAGCTCCTCCACGAATGAACTCCTATATGCAGGGTTTCCCACGTGGAGCGAACTGCCTCAAACAAGGCAGGCTGTAGCGAGGACTGTAAGCATTTCCTCTCCCTAAACACGCAGTTTTAACGGAAAAACTCTGCTTTAGTTTCTGGTGGAACACAAGCATCTTTTCTCCCACAGTGAACACAATGGGCACTTCCTCTAATGAAATTGTTCTATAAGAATGGTTTCCCGCGTGGAGCGAACTGCCTCAACCATGGCAGGCTCTACTGTGGTCTCTAAGGATTTCCTCTCTGAAAACACGGAACTTTTACCCGAAGAACTCTCCTTTAGTTGCAGGTGGAACACAAGCTGCATTTCACCCACACTGTACAAAAAGGGCCCTTCCCCAAATGAATCTTCTATATGCAGGGTGTGCCTCGTGTAGAAAACTGCCTCAACCAAGGCAGGCTCTAGTAAGTACTGTAAGCATTTCTTCGCCCAAAACACGCAGTTTTACCCAAAGAACTCTGCTTTAGTTGCAGTTGGACCACAAGCAGCATTTCTCCCACTGTGTACTGTTTGGTCTCTTCCATGAATGAACTTCTATATGCAGGTTTTCCCACGTGGTGCGAACTGCCCTCAACCACGGCAGGCTGTAGCGAGGACTGTAAACATTTCCTCTTCTAAACCACGGCAGTTTTACCCAAAGAACTCTGCTGTAGTAGCAGGTGGAACACAAGCATCATTTCTCCCACTGTGTACTCTCTGAGCTCCTCCACGAATGAACTATTATATGCAGGGTTTCCCACGTGGAGCGAACTGCCTCAAACAAGGAAGGCTGTAGCGAGGTCTGTAAGCATTTCCTCTCCCTAAACACGGAGTTTTAACGGAAGAACTCTGCTTTAGTTGCAGGAGGAACACAAGCATGTATTCTACCACAGTGTACACAATGGGCACTTCCCCTAATGAACTTGTTCTATAAGAATGGTGTCCCGCTTGGAGCGAACTGCCTCAACCATGGCAGGCTCTACTGTGGTCTCTAAGGATTTCCTCTGTGAAAACACGGCACTTTTACGTGAAGAACTCTGCTTTAGTGGCAGGTGGAACACAAGCTGCATTTCACCCACACTGTACACAAAGGGCCTTTCCCCAAATGAATCTTCTATATGCAGGGTGTCCCTAGTGCAGCGAACTGCCTCAACCAAGGCAGGCTCTAGTAAGTACTGTAAGCATTTCTTCGCCCAAAACACGCAGTTTTACCCGAAGAACTCTGCTTTTGTTGCAGGTGGAACACAAGCAGCATTTCTCCCACTGTGTAGTCTTTGGTCTCTTCCACGAATGAACATCTATATGCAGGGTTTCCCACCTGGAGTGAACTGCCTCAACCACGGCAGGCTGTAGTGAGGACTGTAAGCACTTACTCTTCAAAACACGGCAGATTACCCAAAGAACTTTGATTTTGTGGCAGGTGGAACACAAGCAGCATTTCTCCCACTGTGTACACTCTGAGCTCCTCCACGAATGAACTCTTATATGCAGGGCTTCCCACGTGGAGCATACTGCCTCAAACAAGGCAGGCTGTAGCGAGGACTGTAAGCATTTCCTCTCCCTAAACACGCAGTTTTAACGGAAGATCTCTGCTTTAGTTGCAGGGGGAACACAAGCATCTTTTCTCCCACAGTGTACACAATGGGCACTTCCCTAATGAACTTGTTCTATAAGAATGGTTTCCCGCGTGGAGTGAACTGCCTCAACCATGGCAGGCTCTACTGTGGTCTCTAAGGATTTCCTCTCTGAAAACACGTCACTTTTACCCGAAGAACTCTGTTTTAGTTGCAGGTGGAACACAAGCTGCATTTCATCCACACTGTACACAAAGGGCCCTTCCCCAAATGAAACTTCTATATGCAGGGTGTCCCTCGTGAACCGAACTACCTCAACCAAGACAGGCTCTAGTAAGTACTGTAAGCATTTCTTCGCCCCAAACACGCAGTTTTACCCGAAGAACTCTGCTTTAGTTGCAGGTGGACCAAGAGCAGCATTTCTCCCACTGTGTACTCTGTGGGCTCTTCCACGAATGAACTTCTATATGCAGGTTTTCCTTCATGGTGCGAACTGCCCTCAACCACGGAAGGCTGTAGCGAGGACTGTAAGCATTTCCTCTTCCAAACCACGGCAGTTTTACCCAAAGAACTCTGCCGTAGTAGCAGGTGGAACACAAGCAGCATTTCTCCCATTGTGTACTCTCTGAGCTCCTCCACGAATGAACTCCTATATGCAGGGTTTCCCACGTGGAGCGAACTGCCTCAAACAAGGCAGGCTGTAGCGAGGACTGTAAGCATTTCCTCTCCCTAAACACGCAGTTTTAACGGAAGAACTCTGCTTTCGTTTCAGGTGGAACAGAAGCATCTTTTCTCCCACAGTGAACTCAATGGGCACTTCCCCTAATGAACTTGTTCTATAAGAATGGTTTCCCGCGTGGAGCGAACTGCCTCAACCATGGCAGGCTCTACTGTGGTCTCTAAGGATTTCCTCTCTGAAAACACGGCACTTTTACCCGAAGAACTCTGCTTTAGTTGCAGGTGGAACACAAGCTGCATTTCACCCAAACTGTACAAAAAGGGCTATTCCCCAAATGAATCTTCTATATGCAGGGTGTCCCCCCTGCAGAGAACTGCCACAACCAAGCAGGCACTAGTAAGGACTGTAAGCATTTCCTCTCCCAAAACACGCAGTTTTACCCAAAGAACTCTGCTTTAGTTGCAGGTGGAACACAAGCAGCATTTCTCCCACTGTGTACTCTGTAGGCTCTTCCACGAATGAACTTCTATATGCAGGGTTTCCCTTGTGGAGCGAACTGCCTCAACCACGGCAGGCTGTAGTGAGGACTGTAAGCATTTCCTCTTCCAAACACGGCAGATTACCCAAAGAACTTTGCTTTTGTTGCAGGTGGAACACAAGCAGCATTTCTCCCACTGTGTACTCTCTGGGCTCTTCCACGAATGAACTCCTCTATGCAGGGTTTCCCACGTGGAGCGAACTGCCTAAAACAAGGCAGGCTGTAGCGAGGACTGTAAGCATTTCCTCTCCCTAAACACGCAGTTTTAACGGAAGATCTCTGCTTTAGTTGCAGGGGGAACACAAGCATCTTTTCTCCCACAGTGTACACAATGGGCACTTCCCTAATGAACTTGTTCTATAAGAATGGTTTCCCGCGTGGAGTGAACTGCCTCAACCATGGCAGGCTCTACTGTGGTCTCTAAGGATTTCCTCTGTGAAAACACGGCACTTTTACCCGAAGAACTCTGTTTTAGTTGCAGGTGGAACACAAGCTGCATTTCACCCACACTGTACACAAAGGGCCCTTCCCCAAATGAATCTTCTATATGCAGGGTGTCCCTCGTGCAGCAAACTGCCTCAACCAAGGCAGGCTCTAGTAAGTACAGTAAGCATTTCTTTGCTCAAAACACGCAGTTTTACCCGAAGAACTCTGCTTTAGTTGCAGGTGGAACACAAGCAGCATTTCTCCCACAGTGTACTCTTTGGTCTCTTCCAGGAATGAACTTCTATATGCAGAGTTTCCCACGTGTTGCGAATTGCCCTCAACCATGGCAGGCTGTAGCGAGGACTGTAAGCATTTCCGCTTCCAAACCACGGCAGTTTTACCGAAAGAACTCTGCTGTAGTAGCAGGTGGAACACAAGCAGCATTTCTCCCACTGTGTACTCTCTGAGCTCCTCCATGAATGAACTCCTATATGCAGGGTTTCCCACGTGGAGCGAACTGCCTCAAACAAGGCAGGCTGTAGCGAGGACTGTAAGCATTTCCTCTCCCTAAACACGCAGTTTTAACGGAAGAACTCTGCTTTAGTTGCAGGAGGAACACAAGCATGTATTCTACCACAGTGTACACAATGGGCACTTCCCCTAATGAACTTGTTCTATAAGAATGGTTACCCGCGTGGAGCGAACTGCCTCAACCATGGCAGGCTCTACTGTGGTCTCTAAGGATTTCCTCTGTGAAAACACGGCACTTTTACCCGAAGAACTCTGCTTTAGTGGCAGGTGGAACACAAGCTGCATTTCACCCACACTGTAAACAAAGGACCTTTCCTCAAATGAATCTTCTATATGCAAGGTGTCCTGCCTGCAGCGAACTGCCACAACCAAGGCAGGCAGTAGTAAGGACTGTACGCATTTACTCTCCCAAAACACGCAGTTTTACCCGAAGAACTCTGCTTTAGTTGCAGGTGGAACACAGGCACATTTCTCCCACTGTGTACTCTTTGGTCTCTTCCACGAATGAACATCTATATGCAGGGTTTCCCACGTGGAGTGAACTGCCTCAACCACGGCAGGCTGTAGCGGGTACTGTAAGCATTTCCTCTTCCAAAACACGGCAGTTTTACCCAAAGAACTCTGCTTTACTTGCAGGTGGAAAACAAGCAGCATTTCTTCCACTGTGTACTCTGTGGGCTCTTCCACGAATGAACTTCTGTATGCAGGGTTTCCCATGTGGAGCGAACGGCCTCAACCACGGCAGGCTGTTGTGAGTACTGTAAGCATTCCCTCTTCAAAACAGGGCAGATTACCCAAAGAACTTTGCTTTTGTTGCAGGTGGAACACAAGCAGCATTTCTCCCACTGTGTACTCTCTGGGCTCTTCCACGAATGAACTCCTCTATGCAGGGTTTCCCACGTGGAGCGAACTGCCTCAAACAAGGCAGGATGTAGCGAGGACTGTAAGCATTTCCTCTCCCTAAACACGCAGTTTTAACGGAAGAACTCTGCTTTAGTTGCAGGTGGAACACAAGCAGCATTTCTCCCATTGTGTACAGTCTGAGCTCCTCCACGAATGAACTCCTATATGCAGGGTTTCCCACGTGGAGCAAACTGCCTCAAACAAGGCAGGCTGTAGCGAGGACTGTAAGCATTTCCTCTCCCTAAACACGCAGTTTTAACGGAAGAACTCTGCTTTAGTTGCAGGTGGAACACAAGCATCTTTTCTCACACAGTGTACACAATGGGCACTTCCCTAATGAACTTGTTCTATAAGAATGGTTTCCCGCGTGGAGTGAACTGCCTCAACCATGGCTGGCTCTACTGTGGTCTCTAAGGATTTCCTCTCTGAAAACACGTCACTTTTACCCAAAGCACTCTGTTTTACTTGCAGGTGGAACACAAGCTGCATTTCACCCACACTGTACACAAAGGGCCCTTCCCCAAATGAATCTTCTATATGCAGGGTGTCCCTCGTGCACCGAACTGCCTCAACCAAGGCAGGCTCTAGTACGTACTGTAAGCATTTCTTCGTGCCAAACACGCAGTTTTACCCGAAGAACTCTGCTTTAGTTGCAGGTGAAACACAAGCAGCATTTCTCCCACTGTGTACTCTTTGGTCTCTTCCACGAATGAACTTCTATATGCAGGTTTTCCTTCGTGGTGCGAACTGCGCTCAACCACGGCAGGCTGTAGCGAGGACTGTAAGCATTTCCTCTCCCTAAACACGCAGTTTTAACAGAAGAACTCTGCTTTAGTTGCAGTTGGAACACAAGCATCTCTTCTCCCACAGTGTACACAATGGGCACGTCCCATAATGAACTTGTTCTATTAGAATGGTTTCCCACATGGAGCGAACTGCCTCAACCATGGCAGGCTCTACTGTGGTCTCTAAGGATTTCATCTGTGAAAACATGGCACTTTTACGCGAAGAACTCTGCTTTAGTGGCAGGTGGAACACAAGCTGCATTTCACCCACACTGTAAACAAATGGCCTTTCCCCAAATGAATCTTCTATATGCACGGTGTCCTGCCTGCAGCGAACTGCCACAACCAAGGCAGGCACTAGTAAGCACTGTAAGCATTTACTCGCCCAAAGCACGCAGTTTTACCTGAAGAACTCTGCTTTAGTTGCAGGTAGAACACAAGTAGCATTTCTCCCACTGTGTACTCTTTGGTCTCTTCCATGAATGAACTTCTATATGCAGGGTTTCCCACGTATTGCGAACTGCTTCAACCACAGCAGGCTGTAGAGAGGAATGTAAGCATTTCCTCTTCCAAAACACGGCAGTTTTACCCAAAGAACTCTGCTGTAGTAGCAGGTGGAACACAAGCAGCATTTCTCCCATTGTGTACTCTCTGAGCTCCTCCACGAATGAACTCCTATATGCAGGGTTTCCCACGTGGAGCGAACTGCCTCAAACAAGGCAGGCTGTAGCGAGGACTGTAAGCATTTCCTCTCCCTAAACACGCAGTTTTAACGGAAAAACTCTGCTTTAGTTTCTGGTGGAACACAAGCATCTTTTCTCCCACAGTGAACACAATGGGCACTTCCTCTAATGAAATTGTTCTATAAGAATGGTTTCCCGCGTGGAGCGAACTGCCTCAACCATGGCAGGCTCTACTGTGGTCTCTAAGGATTTCCTCTCTGAAAACACGGCACTTTTACCCGAAGAACTCTCCTTTAGTTGCAGGTGGAACACAAGCTGCATTTCACCCACACTGTACAAAAAGGGCCCTTCCCCAAATGAATCTTCTATATGCAGGGTGTGCCTCGTGTAGAAAACTGCCTCAACCAAGGCAGGCTCTAGTAAGTACTGTAAGCATTTCTTCGCCCAAAACACGCAGTTTTACCCAAAGAACTCTGCTTTAGTTGCAGTTGGACCACAAGCAGCATTTCTCCCACTGTGTACTGTTTGGTCTCTTCCATGAATGAACTTCTATATGCAGGTTTTCCCACGTGGTGCGAACTGCCCTCAACCACGGCAGGCTGTAGCGAGGACTGTAAACATTTCCTCTTCTAAACCACGGCAGTTTTACCCAAAGAACTCTGCTGTAGTAGCAGGTGGAACACAAGCATCATTTCTCCCACTGTGTACTCTCTGAGCTCCTCCACGAATGAACTATTATATGCAGGGTTTCCCACGTGGAGCGAACTGCCTCAAACAAGGAAGGCTGTAGCGAGGTCTGTAAGCATTTCCTCTCCCTAAACACGCAGTTTTAATGGAAGAACTCTGCTTTAGTTGCAGGAGGAACACAAGCATGTATTCTACCACAGTGTACACAATGGGCACTTCCCCTAATGAACTTGTTCTATAAGAATGGTTTCCCGCTTGGAGCGAACTGCCTCAACCATGGCAGGCTCTACTGTGGTCTCTAAGGATTTCCTCTGTGAAAACACGGCACTTTTACGTGAAGAACTCTGCTTTAGTGGCAGGTGGAACACAAGCATGTATTCTACCACAGTGTACACAATGGGCACATCCCCTAATGAACTTCTTATATAAGTATGTTTTCCCGCGTGGAGCGAAGTGCCTCAACCATGGCAGGCTCTACTGTGGTCTCTAAGGATTTCCTCTCTGAAAACACGGCACTTTTACGGGAAGAATTCTGTTTTAGTTGCAGGTGGAACACAAGCTGCATTTCACCCACACTGTACACAAAGGGCCCTTCCCCAAATGAATCTTCTATATGCAGGGTGTCCCTCGTGCAGCAAACTGCCACAACCAAGGCAGGCTCTAGTAAGTACAGTAAGCATTTCTTCACTCAAAACACGCAGTTTTACCCGAAGAACTCTGCTTTAGTTGCAGGTGGAACACAAGCAGCATTTCTCCCACTGTGTACTCTTTGGTCTCTTCCAGGAATTAACTTCTATATGCAGGGTTTCCCACGTGTTGCAAATTGCCCTCAACCATGGCAGGCTGTAGCGAGGACTGTAAGCATTTCCTCTTCCAAACCACGGCAGTTTTACCCAAAGAACTCTGCTGTAGTAGCAGGTGGAACACAAGCAGCATTTCTCCCACTGTGTACTCTCTGAGCTCCTCCACGAATGAACTCCTATATGCAGGGTTTCCCACGTGGAGCGAACCGCCTCAAACAAGGCAGGCTGTAGCGAGGACTGTAAGCATTTCCTCTCCCTAAACACACAGTTTTAACGGAAGAACTCTGCTTTAGTTGCAGGTGGAACACAAGCATGTATTCTACCACAGTGTACACAATGGGCACATCCCCTAATGAACTTGTTCTATAAGAATGGTTTCCCGCTTGGAACGAACTGCGTCAACCATGGCAGGCTCTACTGCGGTCTCTAAGGATTTCCTCTGTGAAAACACGGCACTGTTACGCGAAGAACTCTGCTTTAGTGGCAGGTGGAACACAAGATGCATTTCACCCACACTGTAAACCAAGGGCACTTCCCCAAATGAATCTTCTATATGCAAGGTGTCCTGCCTGCAGCGAACTGCCACAACCAAGGCATGCACTAGTAAGGACTGTAAGCATTTACTCTCCCAAAACAAGCAGTTTTACCCGAAGAACTCTGCTTTAGTTGCAGGTGGAACACAAGCAGCATTTCTCCAACTGTGTACTCTTTGGTCTCTTCCACGAATGAACTTCTATATGCAAGTTTTCCCACGTGCTGCGAACTGCCCTCAACCACGGCAGGCTGTAGCGAGGACTGTAAGCATTTTCTCTTCCAAATCACGGTAGTTTTACCCAAAGAACTCTGCTGTAGTAGCAGGTGGAACAGAAGCAGCATTTCTCCCACTGTGTACTCTCTGAGCTCCTCCACGAATGAACTCCTATATGCAGGGTTTCCCACGTGCAGCGAACTGCCTCAAACAAGGCAGGCTGTAGCGAGGACTGTAAGCATTTCCTCTCCCTAAACACGCAGTTTTAATGGAAGAACTCTGCTTTAGTTGCAGGTGGAACACAAGCAGCATTTCTCCCACAGTGTACACAATGGACACTTCCCCTAATGAAGTTGTTCTATAAGAATGGTTTCCCGCATGGAGCGAATTGCCTCAACCATGGCAGGCTCTACTGTGGTCTCTAAGGATTTCCAATCTGAAAACACGGCACTTTTACGAGAAGAACTCTGCTTTAGTGGGAGGTGGAACACAAGCTGCATTTCACCCACTGTGAACTCATGGGTCTCTTCCACGAATGATCTTCTATATGCAGGATTTCCCACGGGGTGCGAACTGCCCTCAACCACGGAGGCTGTAGCGAGGACTGTAAGCATTTCCTCTTCCAAACCATGGCAGTTTTACCCAAAGAACTCTGCTGTAGTAGCAGGTGGAACACAACCAACATTTCTCCCACTGTGTACTCTCTGAGCTCCTCCACGAATGAACTCCTATATGCAGGGTTTCCCACGTGGAGCGAACTGCCACAACCAAGGCAGGCACTAGTAAGCACTGTAAGCATTTACTCTCCCAAAGCACGCAGTTTTACCCGAAGAACTCTGCTTTAGTTGCAGGTAGAACACAAGCAGCATTTCTCCCACTGTGTACTCTGTGGGCTCTTCCACGAATGAAGTTCTATATGCAGGTTTTCCCTTGTGGAGCGAACTGCCTCAACCATGGCAGGCTGTAGTGAGGACTGTAAGCATTTCCTCTTCCAAACACGGCAGATTACCCAAAGAACTTTGCTTTTGTTGCAGGTGGAACACAAGCAGCATTTCTCCCACTGTGTACTCTCTGAGCTCTTCCACGAATGAACTCCTCTATGCAGGGTTTCCCACGTGGAGCGAACTGCCTCAAACAAGGCAGGCTGTAGCGAGGACTGTAAGCATTTCCTCTCCATAAACACGCAGTTTTAATGGAAGAACTCTGCTTTAGTTGCAGGTGGAACACAAGCAGCTTTTCACCCACAGTGTACACAATGGGCACTTCCCCTAATGAACTTCTTCTATAAGTACGTTTTCCCGCGTGGAGCGAAGTGCCTCAACCATGGCAGGCTCTACTGTGGTCTCTAAGGATTTCCTCTCTGAAAACACGGTACTTTTACCCGAAGAACTCTGTTTTAGTTGCAGGTGGAACACAAGCTGCATTTCACCCACACTGTACACAAAGGGCCCTTCCCCAAATGAATCTTCTATATGCAGGGTGTCCCTCGTGCAGCAAACTGCCTCAACCAAGGCAGGCTCTAGTAAGTACAGTAAGCATTTCTTCGCTCAAAACACGCAGTTTTACCCAAAGAACTCTGCTTTAGTTGCAGTTGGACCACAAGCAGCATTTCTCCCACTGTGTACTGTTTGGTCTCTTCCATGAATGAACTTCTATATGCAGGTTTTCCCACGTGGTGCGAACTGCCCTCAACCACGGCAGGCTGTAGCGAGGACTGTAAACATTTCCTCTTCTAAACCACGGCAGTTTTACCCAAAGAACTCTGCTGTAGTAGCAGGTGGAACACAAGCAGCATTTCTCCCATTGTGTACTCTCTGAGCTCCTCCACGAATGAACTATTATATGCAGGGTTTCCCACGTGGAGCGAACTGCCTCAAACAAGGAAGGCTGTAGCGAGGTCTGTAAGCATTTCCTCTCCCTAAACACGCAGTTTTAACGGAAGAACTCTGCTTTAGTTGCAGGAGGAACACAAGCATGTATTCTACCACAGTGTACACAATGGGCACTTCCCCTAATGAACTTGTTCTATAAGAATGGTTTCCCGCTTGGAGCGAACTGCCTCAACCATGGCAGGCTCTACTGTGGTCTCTAAGGATTTCCTCTGTGAAAACACGGCACTTTTACGTGAAGAACTCTGCTTTAGTGGCAGGTGGAACACAAGCTGCATTTCACCCACACTGTACACAAAGGGTCTTTCACCAAATGAATCTTCTATATGCAGGGTGTCCCTAGTGCAGCGAACTGCCTCAACCAAGGCAGGCTCTAGTAAGTACTGTAAGCATTTCTTCGAACAAAACACGCAGTTTTACCCGAAGAACTCTGCTTTAGTTGCAGGTGGAACACAAGCAGCATTTCTCCCACTGTGTAGTCTTTGGTCTCTTCCACGAATGAACATCTATATGCAGGGTTTCCCACCTGGAGTGAACTGCCTCAACCACGGCAGGCTGTAGTGAGGACTGTAAGCATTTACTCTTCAAAACACGGCAGATTACCCAAAGAACTTTGATTTTGTGGCAGGTGGAACACAAGCAGCATTTCTCCCACTGTGTACACTCTGAGCTCCTCCACGAATGAACTCTTATATGCAGGGTTTCCCACGTGGAGCATACTGCCTCAAACAAGGCAGGCTGTAGCGAGGACTGTAAGCAATTCCTCTCCCTAAACACGCAGTTTTAACGGAAGATCTCTGCTTTAGTTGCAGGGGGAACACAAGCATCTTTTCTCCCACAGTGTACACAATGGGCACTTCCCCTAATGAACTTGTTCTATAAGAATGGTTTCCCGCGTGGAGTGAACTGCCTCAACCATGGCAGGCTCTACTGTGGTCTCTAAGGATTTCCTCTCTGAAAACACGTCACTTTTACCTGAAGAACTCTGTTTTAGTTGCAGGTGGAACACAAGCTGCATTTCATCCACACTGTACACAAAGGGCCCTTCCCCAAATGAATCTTCTATATGCAGAGTGTCCCTCGTGAACCGAACTACCTCAACCAAGACAGGCTCTAGTAAGTACTGTAAGCATTTCTTCGCCCCAAACACGCAGTTTTACCCGAAGAACTCTGCTTTAGTTGCAGGTGGACCACAAGCAGCATTTCTCCCACTGTGTACTCTGTGGGCTCTTCCACGAATGAACTTCTATATGCAGGTTTTCCTTCATGGTGTGAACTGCCCTCAACCACGGCAGGCTGTAGCGAGGACTGTAAGCATTTCCTCTTCCAAACCACGGCAGTTTTACCCAAAGAACTCTGCCGTAGTAGCAGGTGGAACACAAGCAGCATTTCTCCCATTGTGTACTCTCTGAGCTCCTCCACGAATGAACTCCTTTATGCAGGGTTTCCCACGAGGAGCGAACTGCCTCAAACAAGGCAGGCTGTAGCGAGGACTGTAAGCATTTCCTCTCCCTAAACACGCAGTTTTAACGGAAGAACTCTGCTTTCGTTTCAGGTGGAACAGAAGCATCTTTTCTCCCACAGTGAACTCAATGGGCACTTCCCCTAATGAACTTGTTCTATAAGAATGGTTTCCCGCGTGGAGCGAACTGCCTCAACCATGGCAGGCTCTACTGTGGTCTCTAAGGATTTCCTCTGTGAAAACACGGCACTTTTACCCGAAGAACTCTGCTTTAGTTGCAGGTGGAACACAAGCTGCATTTCACCCAAACTGTACAAAAAGGGCTCTTCCCCAAATGAATCTTCTATATGCAGGGTGTCCCCCCTGTAGAGAACTGCCACAACCAAGGCAGGCACTAGTAAGGACTGTAAGCATTTCCTCTCCCAAAACACGCAGTTTTACCCGAAGAACTCTGCTTTAGTTGCAGGTGGAACACAAGCAGCATTTCTCCCACTGTGTACTCTGTGGGCTCTTCCACGAATGAACTTCTATATGGAGGTTTTCCCTTGTGGAGCGAACTGCCTCAACCACGGCAGGCTGTAGTGAGGACTGTAAGCATTTCCTCTTCCAAACACGGCAGATTACCCAAAGAACTTTGCTTTTGTTGCAGGTGGAACACAAGCAGCATTTCTCCCACTGTGTACTCTCTGGGCTCTTCCACGAATGAACTCCTCTATGCAGGGTTTCCCACGTGGAGCGAACTGCCTCAAACAAGGCAGGCTGTAGCGAGGACTGTAAGCATTTCCTCTCCCTAAACACGCAGTTTTAATGGAAGAACTCTGCTTTAGTTGCAGGTGGAACACAAGCAGCTTTTCACCCACAGTGTACACAATGGGCACTTCCCCTAATGAACTTCTTCTATAAGTATGTTTTCCCGCGTGGAGCGAAGTGCCTCAACCATGGCAGGCTCTACTGTGGTCTCTAAGGATTTCCTCTCTGAAAACACGGTACTTTTACCCGAAGAACACTGTTTTAGTTGCAGGTGGAACACAAGCTGCATTTCACCCACACTGTACACAAAGGGCCCTTCCCCAAATGAATCTTCTATATGCAGGGTGTCCCTCGTGCAGCAAACTGCCTCAACCAAGGCAGGCTGTAGTAAGTACAGTAAGCATTTCTTCGCTCAAAACACGCAGTTTTACCCGAAGAACTCTGCTTTAGTTGCAGGTGGAACACAAGCAGCATTTCTCCCACTGTGTACTCTTTGGTCTCTTCCAGGAATGAACTTTTATATGCAGGGTTTCCCACGTGTTACGAATTGCCCTCAACCATGGCAGGCTGTAGCGAGGACTGTAAGCATTTCCTCTTCCAAACCACGGCAGTTTTACCCAACGAACTCTGCTGTAGTAGCAGGTGGAACACAAGCAGCATTTCTCCCACTGTGTACTCTCTGAGCTCCTCCACGAATGAAATCCTATATGCAGGGTTTCCCACGTGGAGCGAACCGCCTCAAACAAGGCAGGCTGTAGCGAGGACTGTAAGCATTTCCTCTCCCTAAACACACAGTTTTAACGGAAGAACTCTGCTTTAGTTGCAGGTGGAACACAAGCATGTATTCTACCACAGTGTACACAATGTGCACGTCCCCTAATGAACTTGTTCTATAAGAATGGTTTCCCGCTTGGAACGAACTGCGTCAACCATGGCAGGCTCTACTGCGGTCTCTAAGGATTTCCTCTGTGAAAACACGGCACTGTTACGCGAAGAACTCTGCTTTAGTGGCAGGTGGAACACAAGATGCGTTTCACCCACACTGTAAACCAAGGGCACTTCCCCAAATGAATCTTCTATCTGCAAGGTGTCCTGCCTGCAGCGAACTGCCACAACCAAGGCACGCACTTGTAAGGACTGTAAGCATTTACTCTCCCAAAACAAGCAGTTTTACCCGAAGAACTCTGCTTTAGTTGCAGGTGGAACACAAGCAGCATTTCTCCCACTGTGTACTCTTTGGTCTCTTCCATGAATGAACTTCTATATGCAAGTTTTCCCACGTGCTGCGAACTGCGCTCAACCACGGCAGGCTGTAGCGAGGACTGTAAGCATTTTCTCTTCCAAATCACGGTAGTTTTACCCAAAGAACTCTGCTGTAGTAGCAGGTGGAACACAAGCAGCATTTCTCCCACTGTGTACTCTCTGAGCTCCTCCACGAATGAACTCCTATATGCAGGGTTTCCCACGTGGAGTGAACTGCCTCAAACAAGGCAGGCTGTAGCGAGGACTGTAAGCATTTCCTCTCCCTAAACACGCAGTTTTAATGGAAGAACTCTGCTTTAGTTGCAGGTGGAACACCAGCAGCATTTCTCCCACAGTGTACACAATGGACACTTCCCCCAATGAAGTTGTTCTATAAGAATGGTTTCCCGCATGGAGCGAATTGCCTCAACCATGGCAGGCTCTACTGTGGTCTCTAAGGATTTCCTCTCTGAAAACACGGCACTTTTACGCGAAGAACTCTGCTTTAGTGGCAGGTGGAACACAAGCTGCATTTCACCCACACTGTAAACAAATGGCCTTTCCCCAAATGAATCTTCTATATGCACTGTGTCCTGCCTGCAGCGAACTGCCACAACCAAGGCAGGCACTAGTAAGCACTGTAAGCATTTACTCTCCCAAAGCACGCAGTTTTACCCGAAGAACTCTGCTTTAGTTGCAGGTAGAACACAAGTAGCATTTCTCCCACTGTGTACTCTTTGGTCTCTTCCATGAATGAACTTCTATATGCAGGGTTTCCCACGTATTGCGAACTGCTTCAACCACAGCAGGCTGTAGAGAGGAATGTAAGCATTTCCTCTTCCAAAACACGGCAGTTTTACCCAAAGAACTCTGCTGTAGTAGCAGGTGGAACACAAGCAGCATTTCTCCCATTGTGTACTCTCTGAGCTCCTCCACGAATGAACTCCTATATGCAGGGTTTCCCACGTGGAGCGAACTGCCTCAAACAAGGCAGGCTGTAGCGAGGACTGTAAGCATTTCCTCTCCCTAAACACGCAGTTTTAACGGAAAAACTCTGCTTTAGTTTCTGGTGGAACACAAGCATCTTTTCTCCCACAGTGAACACAATGGGCACTTCCTCTAATGAAATTGTTCTATAAGAATGGTTTCCCGCGTGGAGCGAACTGCCTCAACCATGGCAGGCTCTACTGTGGTCTCTAAGGATTTCCTCTCTGAAAACACGGAACTTTTACCCGAAGAACTCTCCTTTAGCTGCAGGTGGAACACAAGCTGCATTTCACCCACACTGTACAAAAAGGGCCCTTCCCCAAATGAATCTTCTATATGCAGGGTGTGCCTCGTGTAGAAAACTGCCTCAACCAAGGCAGGCTCTAGTAAGTACTGTAAGCATTTCTTCGCCCAAAACACGCAGTTTTACCCAAAGAACTCTGCTTTAGTTGCAGTTGGACCACAAGCAGCATTTCTCCCACTGTGTACTGTTTGGTCTCTTCCATGAATGAACTTCTATATGCAGGTTTTCCCACGTGGTGCGAACTGCCCTCAACCACGGCAGGCTGTAGCGAGGACTGTAAACATTTCCTCTTCTAAACCACGGCAGTTTTACCCAAAGAACTCTGCTGTAGTAGCAGGTGGAACACAAGCATCATTTCTCCCACTGTGTACTCTCTGAGCTCCTCCACGAATGAACTATTATATGCAGGGTTTCCCACGTGGAGCGAACTGCCTCAAACAAGGAAGGCTGTAGCGAGGTCTGTAAGCATTTCCTCTCCCTAAACACGGAGTTTTAACGGAAGAACTCTGCTTTAGTTGCAGGAGGAACACAAGCATGTATTCTACCACAGTGTACACAATGGGCACTTCCCCTAATGAACTTGTTCTATAAGAATGGTGTCCCGCTTGGAGCGAACTGCCTCAACCATGGCAGGCTCTACTGTGGTCTCTAAGGATTTCCTCTGTGAAAACACGGCACTTTTACGTGAAGAACTCTGCTTTAGTGGCAGGTGGAACACAAGCTGCATTTCACCCACACTGTACACAAAGGGCCTTTCCCCAAATGAATCTTCTATATGCAGGGTGTCCCTAGTGCAGCGAACTGCCTCAACCAAGGCAGGCTCTAGTAAGTACTGTAAGCATTTCTTCGCCCAAAACACGCAGTTTTACCCGAAGAACTCTGCTTTTGTTGCAGGTGGAACACAAGCAGCATTTCTCCCACTGTGTAGTCTTTGGTCTCTTCCACGAATGAACATCTATATGCAGGGTTTCCCACCTGGAGTGAACTGCCTCAACCACGGCAGGCTGTAGTGAGGACTGTAAGCACTTACTCTTCAAAACACGGCGGATTACCCAAAGAACTTTGATTTTGTGGCAGGTGGAACACAAGCAGCATTTCTCCCACTGTGTACACTCTGAGCTCCTCCACGAATGAACTCTTATATGCAGGGCTTCCCACGTGGAGCATACTGCCTCAAACAAGGCAGGCTGTAGCGAGGACTGTAAGCATTTCCTCTCCCTAAACACGCAGTTTTAACGGAAGATCTCTGCTTTAGTTGCAGGGGGAACACAAGCATCTTTTCTCCCACAGTGTACACAATGGGCACTTCCCTAATGAACTTGTTCTATAAGAATGGTTTCCCGCGTGGAGTGAACTGCCTCAACCATGGCAGGCTCTACTGTGGTCTCTAAGGATTTCCTCTCTGAAAACACGTCACTTTTACCCGAAGAACTCTGTTTTAGTTGCAGGTGGAACACAAGCTGCATTTCATCCACACTGTACACAAAGGGCCCTTCCCCAAATGAAACTTCTATATGCAGGGTGTCCCTCGTGAACCGAACTACCTCAACCAAGACAGGCTCTAGTAAGTACTGTAAGCATTTCTTCGCCCCAAACACGCAGTTTTACCCGAAGAACTCTGCTTTAGTTGCAGGTGGACCAAGAGCAGCATTTCTCCCACTGTGTACTCTGTGGGCTCTTCCACGAATGAACTTCTATATGCAGGTTTTCCTTCATGGTGCGAACTGCCCTCAACCACGGAAGGCTGTAGCGAGGACTGTAAGCATTTCCTCTTCCAAACCACGGCAGTTTTACCCAAAGAACTCTGCCGTAGTAGCAGGTGGAACACAAGCAGCATTTCTCCCATTGTGTACTCTCTGAGCTCCTCCACGAATGAACTCCTATATGCAGGGTTTCCCACGTGGAGCGAACTGCCTCAAACAAGGCAGGCTGTAGCGAGGACTGTAAGCATTTCCTCTCCCTAAACACGCAGTTTTAACGGAAGAACTCTGCTTTCGTTTCAGGTGGAACAGAAGCATCTTTTCTCCCACAGTGAACTCAATGGGCACTTCCCCTAATGAACTTGTTCTATAAGAATGGTTTCCCGCGTGGAGCGAACTGCCTCAACCATGGCAGGCTCTACTGTGGTCTCTAAGGATTTCCTCTCTGAAAACACGGCACTTTTACCCGAAGAACTCTGCTTTAGTTGCAGGTGGAACACAAGCTGCATTTCACCCAAACTGTACAAAAAGGGCTATTCCCCAAATGAATCTTCTATATGCAGGGTGTCCCCCCTGCAGAGAACTGCCACAACCAAGCAGGCACTAGTAAGGACTGTAAGCATTTCCTCTCCCAAAACACGCAGTTTTACCCAAAGAACTCTGCTTTAGTTGCAGGTGGAACACAAGCAGCATTTCTCCCACTGTGTACTCTGTAGGCTCTTCCACGAATGAACTTCTATATGCAGGGTTTCCCTTGTGGAGCGAACTGCCTCAACCACGGCAGGCTGTAGTGAGGACTGTAAGCATTTCCTCTTCCAAACACGGCAGATTACCCAAAGAACTTTGCTTTTGTTGCAGGTGGAACACAAGCAGCATTTCTCCCACTGTGTACTCTCTGGGCTCTTCCACGAATGAACTCCTCTATGCAGGGTTTCCCACGTGGAGCGAACTGCCTAAAACAAGGCAGGCTGTAGCGAGGACTGTAAGCATTTCCTCTCCCTAAACACGCAGTTTTAACGGAAGATCTCTGCTTTAGTTGCAGGGGGAACACAAGCATCTTTTCTCCCACAGTGTACACAATGGGCACTTCCCTAATGAACTTGTTCTATAAGAATGGTTTCCCGCGTGGAGTGAACTGCCTCAACCATGGCAGGCTCTACTGTGGTCTCTAAGGATTTCCTCTGTGAAAACACGGCACTTTTACCCGAAGAACTCTGTTTTAGTTGCAGGTGGAACACAAGCTGCATTTCACCCACACTGTACACAAAGGGCCCTTCCCCAAATGAATCTTCTATATGCAGGGTGTCCCTCGTGCAGCAAACTGCCTCAACCAAGGCAGGCTCTAGTAAGTACAGTAAGCATTTCTTTGCTCAAAACACGCAGTTTTACCCGAAGAACTCTGCTTTAGTTGCAGGTGGAACACAAGCAGCATTTCTCCCACAGTGTACTCTTTGGTCTCTTCCAGGAATGAAGTTCTATATGCAGGTTTTCCCACGTGTTGCGAATTGCCCTCAACCATGGCAGGCTGTAGCGAGGACTGTAAGCATTTCCGCTTCCAAACCACGGCAGTTTTACCGAAAGAACTCTGCTGTAGTAGCAGGTGGAACACAAGCAGCATTTCTCCCACTGTGTACTCTCTGAGCTCCTCCATGAATGAACTCCTATATGCAGGGTTTCCCACGTGGAGCGAACTGCCTCAAACAAGGCAGGCTGTAGCGAGGACTGTAAGCATTTCCTCTCCCTAAACACGCAGTTTTAACGGAAGAACTCTGCTTTAGTTGCAGGAGGAACACAAGCATGTATTCTACCACAGTGTACACAATGGGCACTTCCCCTAATGGACTTGTTCTATAAGAATGGTTACCCGCGTGGAGCGAACTGCCTCAACCATGGCAGGCTCTACTGTGGTCTCTAAGGATTTCCTCTGTGAAAACACGGCACTTTTACCCGAAGAACTCTGCTTTAGTGGCAGGTGGAATACAAGCTGCATTTCACCCACACTGTAAACAAAGGACCTTTCCTCAAATGAATCTTCTATATGCAAGGTGTCCTGCCTGCAGCGAACTGCCACAACCAAGGCAGGCAGTAGTAAGGACTGTACGCATTTACTCTCCCAAAACACGCAGTTTTACCCGAAGAACTCTGCTTTAGTTGCAGGTGGAACACAGGCACATTTCTCCCACTGTGTACTCTTTGGTCTCTTCCACGAATGAACATCTATATGCAGGGTTTCCCACGTGGAGTGAACTGCCTCAACCACGGCAGGCTGTAGCGGGTACTGTAAGCATTTCCTCTTCCAAAACACGGCAGTTTTACCCAAAGAACTCTGCTTTAGTTGCAGGTGGAAAACAAGCAGCATTTCTTCCACTGTGTACTCTGTGGGCTCTTCCACGAATGAACTTCTGTATGCAGGGTTTCCCATGTGGAGCGAACGGCCTCAACCACGGCAGGCTGTTGTGAGTACTGTAAGCATTCCCTCTTCAAAACAGGGCAGATTACCCAAAGAACTTTGCTTTTGTTGCAGGTGGAACACAAGCAGCATTTCTCCCACTGTGTACTCTCTGGGCTCTTCCACGAATGAACTCCTCTATGCAGGGTTTCCCACGTGGAGCGAACTGCCTCAAACAAGGCAGGATGTAGCGAGGACTGTAAGCATTTCCTCTCCCTAAACACGCAGTTTTAACGGAAGAACTCTGCTTTAGTTGCAGGTGGAACACAAGCAGCATTTCTCCCATTGTGTACAGTCTGAGCTCCTCCACGAATGAACTCCTATATGCAGGGTTTCCCACGTGGAGCAAACTGCCTCAAACAAGGCAGGCTGTAGCGAGGACTGTAAGCATTTCCTCTCCCTAAACACGCAGTTTTAACGGAAGAACTCTGCTTTAGTTGCAGGTGGAACACAAGCATCTTTTCTCACACAGTGTACACAATGGGCACTTCCCTAATGAACTTGTTCTATAAGAATGGTTTCCCGCGTGGAGTGAACTGCCTCAACCATGGCTGGCTCTACTGTGGTCTCTAAGGATTTCCTCTCTGAAAACACGTCACTTTTACCCAAAGCACTCTGTTTTACTTGCAGGTGGAACACAAGCTGCATTTCACCCACACTGTACACAAAGGGCCCTTCCCCAAATGAATCTTCTATATGCAGGGTGTCCCTCGTGCACCGAACTGCCTCAACCAAGGCAGGCTCTAGTACGTACTGTAAGCATTTCTTCGTGCCAAACACGCAGTTTTACCCGAAGAACTCTGCTTTAGTTGCAGGTGAAACACAAGCAGCATTTCTCCCACTGTGTACTCTTTGGTCTCTTCCACGAATGAACTTCTATATGCAGGTTTTCCTTCGTGGTGCGAACTGCGCTCAACCACGGTAGGCTGTAGCGAGGACTGTAAGCATTTCCTCTCCCTAAACACGCAGTTTTAACAGAAGAACTCTGCTTTAGTTGCAGTTGGAACACAAGCATCTCTTCTCCCACAGTGTACACAATGGGCACGTCCCATAATGAACTTGTTCTATTAGAATGGTTTCCCACATGGAGCGAACTGCCTCAACCATGGCAGGCTCTACTGTGGTCTCTAAGGATTTCATCTGTGAAAACATGGCACTTTTACGCGAAGAACTCTGCTTTAGTGGCAGGTGGAACACAAGCTGCATTTCACCCACACTGTAAACAAATGGCCTTTCCCCAAATGAATCTTCTATATGCACGGTGTCCTGCCTGCAGCGAACTGCCACAACCAAGGCAGGCACTAGTAAGCACTGTAAGCATTTACTCTCCCAAAGCACGCAGTTTTACCCGAAGAACTCTGCTTTAGTTGCAGGTAGAACACAAGTAGCATTTCTCCCACTGTGTACTCTTTGGTCTCTTCCATGAATGAACTTCTATATGCAGGGTTTCCCACGTATTGCGAACTGCTTCAACCACAGCAGGCTGTAGAGAGGAATGTAAGCATTTCCTCTTCCAAAACACGGCAGTTTTACCCAAAGAACTCTGCTGTAGTAGCAGGTGGAACACAAGCAGCATTTCTCCCATTGTGTACTCTCTGAGCTCCTCCACGAATGAACTCCTATATGCAGGGTTTCCCACGTGGAGCGAACTGCCTCAAACAAGGCAGGCTGTAGCGAGGACTGTAAGCATTTCCTCTCCCTAAACACGCAGTTTTAACGGAAAAACTCTGCTTTAGTTTCTGGTGGAACACAAGCATCTTTTCTCCCACAGTGAACACAATGGGCACTTCCTCTAATGAAATTGTTCTATAAGAATGGTTTCCCGCGTGGAGCGAACTGCCTCAACCATGGCAGGCTCTACTGTGGTCTCTAAGGATTTCCTCTCTGAAAACACGGCACTTTTACCCGAAGAACTCTCCTTTAGTTGCAGGTGGAACACAAGCTGCATTTCACCCACACTGTACAAAAAGGGCCCTTCCCCAAATGAATCTTCTATATGCAGGGTGTGCCTCGTGTAGAAAACTGCCTCAACCAAGGCAGGCTCTAGTAAGTACTGTAAGCATTTCTTCGCCCAAAACACGCAGTTTTACCCAAAGAACTCTGCTTTAGTTGCAGTTGGACCACAAGCAGCATTTCTCCCACTGTGTACTGTTTGGTCTCTTCCATGAATGAACTTCTATATGCAGGTTTTCCCACGTGGTGCGAACTGCCCTCAACCACGGCAGGCTGTAGCGAGGACTGTAAACATTTCCTCTTCTAAACCACGGCAGTTTTACCCAAAGAACTCTGCTGTAGTAGCAGGTGGAACACAAGCATCATTTCTCCCACTGTGTACTCTCTGAGCTCCTCCACGAATGAACTATTATATGCAGGGTTTCCCACGTGGAGCAAACTGCCTCAAACAAGGAAGGCTGTAGCGAGGTCTGTAAGCATTTCCTCTCCCTAAACACGCAGTTTTAATGGAAGAACTCTGCTTTAGTTGCAGGAGGAACACAAGCATGTATTCTACCACAGTGTACACAATGGGCACTTCCCCTAATGAACTTGTTCTATAAGAATGGTTTCCCGCTTGGAGCGAACTGCCTCAACCATGGCAGGCTCTACTGTGGTCTCTAAGGATTTCCTCTGTGAAAACACGGCACTTTTACGTGAAGAACTCTGCTTTAGTGGCAGGTGGAACACAAGCTGCATTTCACCCACACTGTACACAAAGGGCCTTTCCCCAAATGAATCTTCTATATGCAGGGTGTCCCTAGTGCAGCGAACTGCCTCAACCAAGGCAGGCTCTAGTAAGTACTGTAAGCATTTCTTCGCCCCAAACACGCAGTTTTACCCGAAGAACTCTGCTTTAGTTGCAGGTGGAACACAAGCAGCATTTCTCCCACTGTGTAGTCTTTGGTCTCTTCCACGAATGAACATCTATATGCAGGGTTTCCCACCTGGAGTGAACTGCCTCAACCACGGCAGGCAGTAGTGAGGACTGTAAGCATTTACTCTTCAAAACACGGCAGATTACCCAAAGAACTTTGATTTTGTTGCAGGTGGAACACAAGCAGCATTTCTCCCACTGTGTACACTCTGAGCTCCTCCACGAATGAACTCTTATATTCAGGGTTTCCCACGTGGAGCATACTGCCTCAAACAAGGCAGGCTGTAGCGAGGACTGTAAGCATTTCCTCTCCCTAAACACGCAGTTTTAACGGAAGATCTCTGCTTTAGTTGCAGGGGGAACACAAGCATCTTTTCTCCCACAGTGTACACAATGGGCACTTCCCTAATGAACTTGTTCTATAAGAATGGTTTCCCGCGTGGAGTGAACTGCCTCAACCATGGCAGGCTCTACTGTGGTCTCTAAGGATTTCCTCTCTGAAAACACGTCACTTTTACCCGAAGAACTCTGTTTTAGTTGCAGGTGGAACACAAGCTGCATTTCATCCACACTGTACACAAAGGGCCCTTCCCCAAATGAATCTTCTATATGCAGGGTGTCCCTCGTGAACCGAACTACCTCAACCAAGACAGGCTCTAGTAAGTACTGTAAGCATTTCTTCACCCCAAACACGCAGTTTTACCCAAAGAACTCTGCTTTAGTTGCAGGTGGACCACAAGCAGCATTTCTCCCACTGTGTACTCTGTGGGCTCTTCCACGAATGAACTTCTATATGCAGGTTTTCCTTCATGGTGCGAACTGCCCTCAACCACGGCAGGCTGTAGCGAGGACTGTAAGCATTTCCTCTTCCAAACCACGGCAGTTTTACCCAAAGAACTCTGCCGTAGTAGCAGGTGGAACACAAGCAGCATTTCTCCCATTGTGTACTCTCTGAGCTCCTCCACGAATGAACTCCTTTATGCAGGGTTTCCCACGTGGAGCGAACTGCCTCAAACAAGGCAGGCTGTAGCAAGGACTGTAAGCATTTCCTCTCCCTAAACACGCAGTTTTAACGGAAGAACTCTGCTTTCGTTTCAGGTGGAACAGAAGCATCTTTTCTCCCACAGTGAACTCAATGGGCACTTCCCCTAATGAACTTGTTCTATAAGAATGGTTTCCCGCGTGGAGCGAACTGCCTCAACCATGGCAGGCTCTACTGTGGTCTCTAAGGATTTCCTCTGTGAAAACACGGCACTTTTACCCGAAGAACTCTGCTTTAGTGGCAGGTGGAACACAAGCTGCATTTCACCCACACTGTAAACAAAGGGCCTTTCCTCAAATGAATCTTCTATATGCAAGGTGTCCTGCCTGCAGCGAACTGCCACAACCAAGGCAGGCAGTAGTAAGGACTGTACGCATTTACTCTCCCAAAACACGCAGTTTTACCCGAAGAACTCTGCTTTAGTTGCAGGTGGAACACAGGCACATTTCTCCCACTGTGTACTCTTTGGTCTCTTCCACGAATGAACATCTATATGCAGGGTTTCCCACGTGGAGTGAACTGCCTCAACCACGGCAGGCTGTAGCGGGTACTGTAAGCATTTCCTCTTCCAAAACACGGCAGTTTTACCCAAAGAACTCTGCTTTAGTTGCAGGTGGAAAACAAGCAGCATTTCTCCCACTGTGTACTCTGTGGGCTCTTCCACGAATGAACTTCTGTATGCAGGGTTTCCCATGTGGAGCGAACGGCCTCAACCACGGCAGGCTGTTGTGAGTACTGTAAGCATTCCCTCTTCAAAACAGGGCAGATTACCCAAAGAACTTTGCTTTTGTTGCATGTGGAACACAAGCAGCATTTCTCCCACTGTGTACTCTCTGGGCTCTTCCACGAATGAACTCCTCTATGCAGGGTTTCCCACGTGGAGCGAACTGCCTCAAACAAGGCAGGATGTAGCGAGGACTGTAAGCATTTCCTCTCCCTAAACACGCAGTTTTAATGGAAGAACTCTGCTTTAGTTGCAGGTGGAACACAAGCAGCTTTTCACCCACAGTGTACACAATGGGCACTTCCCCTAATGAACTTCTTATATAAGTATGTTTTCCCGCGTGGAGCGAAGTGCCTCAACCATGGCAGGCTCTACTGTGGTCTCTAAGGATTTCCTCTCTGAAAACACGGCACTTTTACGGGAAGAACTCTGTTTTAGTTGCAGGTGGAACACAAGCTGCATTTCACCCACACTGTACACAAAGGGCCCTTCCCCAAATGAATCTTCTATATGCAGGGTGTCCCTCGTGCAGCAAACTGCCTCAACCAAGGCAGGCTCTAGTAAGTACAGTAAGCATTTCTTCGCTCAAAACACGCAGTTTTACCCGAAGAACTCTGCTTTAGTTGCAGGTGGAACACAAGCAGCATTTCTCCCACTGTGTACTCTTTGGTCTCTTCCAGGAATGAACTTCTATATGCAGGGTTTCCCACGTGTTGCAAATTGCCCTCAACCATGGCAGGCTGTAGCGAGGACTGTAAGCATTTCCTCTTCCAAACCACGGCAGTTTTACCCAAAGAACTCTGCTGTAGTAGCAGGTGGAACACAAGCAGCATTTCTCCCACTGTGTACTCTCTGAGCTCCTCCACGAATGAACTCCTATATGCAGGGTTTCCCACGTGGAGCGAACCGCCTCAAACAAGGCAGGCTGTAGCGAGGACTGTAAGCATTTCCTCTCCCTAAACACACAGTTTTAATGGAAGAACTCTGCTTTAGTTGCAGGTGGAACACAAGCATGTATTCTACCACAGTGTACACAATGGGCACGTCCCCTAATGAACTTGTTCTATAAGAATGGTTTCCCGCGTGGAGCGAACTGCCTCAACCATGGCAGGCTCTACTGTGGTCTCTAAGGATTTCCTCTCTGAAAACACGGCACTTTTACGAGAAGAACTCTGCTTTAGTGGGAGGTGGAACACAAGCTGCATTTCACCCACTGTGAACTCATGGGTCTCTTCCACGAATGATCTTCTATATGCAGGATTTCCCACGTGGTGCGAACTGCCCTCAACAACGGAGGCTGTAGCGAGGACTGTAAGCATTTCCTGTTCCAAACCATGGCAGTTTTACCCAAAGAACTCTGCTGTAGTAGCAGGTGGAACACAACCAACATTTCTCCCACTGTGTACTCTCTGAGCTCCTCCACGAATGAACTCCTATATGCAGGGTTTCCCACGTGGAGCGAACTGCCTCAAACAAGGAAGGCTGTAGCGAGGACTGTAAGCATTTCCTCTCCCTAAACACGCAGTTTTAACAGAAGAACTCTGCTTTAGTTGCAGTTGGAACACAAGCATCTCTTCTCCCCCAGTGTACACAATGGGCACGTCCCATAATGAACTTGTTCTATTAGAATGGTTTCCCACATGGAGCGAACTGCCTCAACCATGGCAGGCTCTACTGTGGTCTCTAAGGATTTCATCTGTGAAAACACGGCACTTTTACGCGAAGAACTCTGCTTTAGTGGCAGGTGGAACACAAGCTGCATTTCACCCACACTGTAAACAAATGGCCTTTCCCCAAATGAATCTTCTATATGCACGGTGTCCTGCCTGCAGCGAACTGCCACAACCAAGGCAGGCACTAGTAAGCACTGTAAGCATTTACTCTCCCAAAGCACGCAGTTTTACCCGAAGAACTCTGCTTTAGTTGCAGGTAGAACACAAGTAGCATTTCTCCCACTGTGTACTCTTTGGTCTCTTCCATGAATGAACTTCTATATGCAGGGTTTCCCACGTATTGCGAACTGCTTCAACCACAGCAGGCTGTAGAGAGGAATGTAAGCATTTCCTCTTCCAAAACACGGCAGTTTTACCCAAAGAACTCTGCTGTAGTAGCAGGTGGAACACAAGCAGCATTTCTCCCATTGTGTACTCTCTGAGCTCCTCCACGAATGAACTCCTATATGCAGGGTTTCCCACGTGGAGCGAACTGCCTCAAACAAGGCAGGCTGTAGCGAGGACTGTAAGCATTTCCTCTCCCTAAACACGCAGTTTTAACGGAAAAACTCTGCTTTAGTTTCTGGTGGAACACAAGCATCTTTTCTCCCACAGTGAACACAATGGGCACTTCCTCTAATGAAATTGTTCTATAAGAATGGTTTCCCGCGTGGAGCGAACTGCCTCAACCATGGCAGGCTCTACTGTGGTCTCTAAGGATTTCCTCTCTGAAAACACGGCACTTTTACCCGAAGAACTCTCCTTTAGCTGCAGGTGGAACACAAGCTGCATTTCACCCACACTGTACAAAAAGGGCCCTTCCCCAAATGAATCTTCTATATGCAGGGTGTGCCTCGTGTAGAAAACTGCCTCAACCAAGGCAGGCTCTAGTAAGTACTGTAAGCATTTCTTCGCCCAAAACACGCAGTTTTACCCAAAGAACTCTGCTTTAGTTGCAGTTGGACCACAAGCAGCATTTCTCCCACTGTGTACTGTTTGGTCTCTTCCATGAATGAACTTCTATATGCAGGTTTTCCCACGTGGTGCGAACTGCCCTCAACCACGGCAGGCTGTAGCGAGGACTGTAAACATTTCCTCTTCTAAACCACGGCAGTTTTACCCAAAGAACTCTGCTGTAGTAGCAGGTGGAACACAAGCAGCATTTCTCCCACTGTGTACTCTCTGAGCTCCTCCACGAATGAACTATTATATGCAGGGTTTCCCACGTGGAGCGAACTGCCTCAAACAAGGAAGGCTGTAGCGAGGTCTGTAAGCATTTCCTCTCCCTAAACACGCAGTTTTAACGGAAGAACTCTGCTTTAGTTGCAGGAGGAACACAAGCATGTATTCTACCACAGTGTACACAATGGGCACTTCCCCTAATGAACTTGTTCTATAAGAATGGTTTCCCGCTTGGAGCGAACTGCCTCAACCATGGCAGGCTCTACTGTGGTCTCTAAGGATTTCCTCTGTGAAAACACGGCACTTTTACGTGAAGAACTCTGCTTTAGTGGCAGGTGGAACACAAGCTGCATTTCACCCACACTGTACAAAAAGGGCCCTTCCCCAAATGAATCTTCTATATGCAGGGTGTGCCTCGTGTAGAAAACTGCCTCAACCAAGGCAGGCTCTAGTAAGTACTGTAAGCATTTCTTCGCCCAAAACACGCAGTTTTACCCGAAGAACTCTGCTTTAGTTGCAATTGGACCACAAGCAGCATTTCTCCCACTGTGTACTGTTTGGTCTCTTCCATGAATGAACTTCTATATGCAGGTTTTCCCACGTGGTGCGAACTGCCCTCAACCACGGCAGGCTGTAGCGAGGACTGTAAACATTTCCTCTTCTAAACCACGGCAGTTTTACCCAAAGAACTCTGCTGTAGTAGCAGGTGGAACACAAGCAGCATTTCTCCCACTGTGTACTCTCTGAGCTCCTCCACGAATGAACTATTATATGCAGGGTTTCCCACGTGGAGCGAACTGCCTCAAACAAGGAAGGCTGTAGCGAGGTCTGTAAGCATTTCCTCTCCCTAAACACGCAGTTTTAATGGAAGAACTCTGCTTTAGTTGCAGGAGGAACACAAGCATGTATTCTACCACAGTGTACACAATGGGCACTTCCCCTAATGAACTTGTTCTATAAGAATGGTTTCCCGCTTGGAGCGAACTGCCTCAACCATGGCAGGCTCTACTGTGGTCTCTAAGGATTTCCTCTGTGAAAACACGGCACTTTTACGTGAAGAACTCTGCTTTAGTGGCAGGTGGAACACAAGCTGCATTTCACCCACACTGTACACAAAGGGCCTTTCCCCAAATGAATCTTCTATATGCAGGGTGTCCCTAGTGCAGCGAACTGCCTCAACCAAGGCAGGCTCTAGTAAGTACTGTAAGCATTTCTTCGCCCCAAACACGCAGTTTTACCCGAAGAACTCTGCTTTAGTTGCAGGTGGAACACAAGCAGCATTTCTCCCACTGTGTAGTCTTTGGTCTCTTCCACGAATGAACATCTATATGCAGGGTTTCCCACCTGGAGTGAACTGCCTCAACCACGGCAGGCTGTAGTGAGGACTGTAAGCATTTACTCTTCAAAACACGGCAGATTACCCAAAGAACTTTGATTTTGTTGCAGGTGGAACACAAGCAGCATTTCTCCCACTGTGTACACTCTGAGCTCCTCCACGAATGAACTCTTATATTCAGGGTTTCCCACGTGGAGCATACTGCCTCAAACAAGGCAGGCTGTAGCGAGGACTGTAAGCATTTCCTCTCCCTAAACACGCAGTTTTAACGGAAGATCTCTGCTTTAGTTGCAGGGGGAACACAAGCATCTTTTCTCCCACAGTGTACACAATGGGCACTTCCCTAATGAACTTGTTCTATAAGAATGGTTTCCCGCGTGGAGTGAACTGCCTCAACCATGGCAGGCTCTACTGTGGTCTCTAAGGATTTCCTCTCTGAAAACACGTCACTTTTACCCGAAGAACTCTGTTTTAGTTGCAGGTGGAACACAAGCTGCATTTCATCCACACTGTACACAAAGGGCCCTTCCCCAAATGAATCTTCTATATGCAGGGTGTCCCTCGTGAACCGAACTACCTCAACCAAGACAGGCTCTAGTAAGTACTGTAAGCATTTCTTCACCCCAAACACGCAGTTTTACCCAAAGAACTCTGCTTTAGTTGCAGGTGGACCACAAGCAGCATTTCTCCCACTGTGTACTCTGTGGGCTCTTCCACGAATGAACTTCTATATGCAGGTTTTCCTTCATGGTGCGAACTGCCCTCAACCACGGCAGGCTGTAGCGAGGACTGTAAGCATTTCCTCTTCCAAACCACGGCAGTTTTACCCAAAGAACTCTGCCGTAGTAGCAGGTGGAACACAAGCAGCATTTCTCCCATTGTGTACTCTCTGAGCTCCTCCACGAATGAACTCCTTTATGCAGGGTTTCCCACGTGGAGCGAACTGCCTCAAACAAGGCAGGCTGTAGCAAGGACTGTAAGCATTTCCTCTCCCTAAACACGCAGTTTTAACGGAAGAACTCTGCTTTCGTTTCAGGTGGAACAGAAGCATCTTTTCTCCCACAGTGAACTCAATGGGCACTTCCCCTAATGAACTTGTTCTATAAGAATGGTTTCCCGCGTGGAGCGAACTGCCTCAACCATGGCAGGCTCTACTGTGGTCTCTAAGGATTTCCTCTGTGAAAACACGGCACTTTTACCCGAAGAACTCTGCTTTAGTGGCAGGTGGAACACAAGCTGCATTTCACCCACACTGTAAACAAAGGGCCTTTCCTCAAATGAATCTTCTATATGCAAGGTGTCCTGCCTGCAGCGAACTGCCACAGCCAAGGCAGGCAGTAGTAAGGACTGTACGCATTTACTCTCCCAAAACACGCAGTTTTACCCGAAGAACTCTGCTTTAGTTGCAGGTGGAACACAGGCACATTTCTCCCACTGTGTACTCTTTGGTCTCTTCCACGAATGAACATCTACATGCAGGGTTTCCCACGTCGAGTGAACTGCCTCAACCACGGCAGGCTGTAGCGGGTACTGTAAGCATTTCCTCTTCCAAAACACGGCAGTTTTACCCAAAGAACTCTGCTTTAGTTGCAGGTGGAAAACAAGCAGCATTTCTCCCACTGTGTACTCTGTGGGCTCTTCCACGAATGAACTTCTGTATGCAGGGTTTCCCATGTGGAGCGAACGGCCTCAACCACGGCAGGCTGTTGTGAGTACTGTAAGCATTCCCTCTTCAAAACAGGGCAGATTACCCAAAGAACTTTGCTTTTGTTGCATGTGGAACACAAGCAGCATTTCTCCCACTGTGTACTCTCTGGGCTCTTCCACGAATGAACTCCTCTATGCAGGGTTTCCCACGTGGAGCGAACTGCCTCAAACAAGGCAGGATGTAGCGAGGACTGTAAGCATTTCCTCTCCCTAAACACGCAGTTTTAATGGAAGAACTCTGCTTTAGTTGCAGGTGGAACACAAGCAGCTTTTCACCCACAGTGTACACAATGGGCACTTCCCCTAATGAACTTCTTCTATAAGTATGTTTTCCCGCGTGGAGCGAAGTGCCTCAACCATGGCAGGCTCTACTGTGGTCTCTAAGGATTTCCTCTCTGAAAACACGGCACTTTTACGGGAAGAACTCTGTTTTAGTTGCAGGTGGAACACAAGCTGCATTTCACCCACACTGTACACAAAGGGCCCTTCCCCAAATGAATCTTCTATATGCAGGGTGTCCCTCGTGCAGCAAACTGCCTCAACCAAGGCAGGCTCTAGTAAGTACAGTAAGCATTTCTTCGCTCAAAACACGCAGTTTTACCCGAAGAACTCTGCTTTAGTTGCAGGTGGAACACAAGCAGCATTTCTCCCACTGTGTACTCTTTGGTCTCTTCCAGGAATGAACTTCTATATGCAGGGTTTCCCACGTGTTGCAAATTGCCCTCAACCATGGCAGGCTGTAGCGAGGACTGTAAGCATTTCCTCTTCCAAACCACGGCAGTTTTACCCAAAGAACTCTGCTGTAGTAGCAGGTGGAACACAAGCAGCATTTCTCCCACTGTGTACTCTCTGAGCTCCTCCACGAATGAACTCCTATATGCAGGGTTTCCCACGTGGAGCGAACCGCCTCAAACAAGGCAGGCTGTAGCGAGGACTGTAAGCATTTCCTCTCCCTAAACACACAGTTTTAATGGAAGAACTCTGCTTTAGTTGCAGGTGGAACACAAGCATGTATTCTACCACAGTGTACACAATGGGCACGTCCCCTAATGAACTTGTTCTATAAGAATGGTTTCCCGCGTGGAGCGAACTGCCTCAACCATGGCAGGCTCTACTGTGGTCTCTAAGGATTTCCTCTCTGAAAACACGGCACTTTTACGAGAAGAACTCTGCTTTAGTGGGAGGTGGAACACAAGCTGCATTTCACCCACTGTGAACTCATGGGTCTCTTCCACGAATGATCTTCTATATGCAGGATTTCCCACGTGGTGCGAACTGCCCTCAACCACGGAGGCTGTAGCGAGGACTGTAAGCATTTCCTGTTCCAAACCATGGCAGTTTTACCCAAAGAACTCTGCTGTAGTAGCAGGTGGAACACAACCAACATTTCTCCCACTGTGTACTCTCTGAGCTCCTCCACGAATGAACTCCTATATGCAGGGTTTCCCACGTGGAGCGAACTGCCTCAAACAAGGAAGGCTGTAGCGAGGACTGTAAGCATTTCCTCTCCCTAAACACGCAGTTTTAACAGAAGATCTCTGCTTTAGTTGCAGTTGGAACACAAGCATCTCTTCTCCCACAGTGTACACAATGGGCACGTCCCATAATGAACTTGTTCTATTAGAATGGTTTCCCACATGGAGCGAACTGCCTCAACCATGGCAGGCTCTACTGTGGTCTCTAAGGATTTCATCTGTGAAAACACTGCACTTTTACGCGAAGAACTCTGCTTTAGTGGCAGGTGGAACACAAGCTGCATTTCACCCACACTGTAAACAAATGGCCTTTCCCCAAATGAATCTTCTATATGCACGGTGTCCTGCCTGCAGCGAACTGCCACAACCAAGGCAGGCACTAGTAAGCACTGTAAGCATTTACTCTCCCAAAGCACGCAGTTTTACCCGAAGAACTCTGCTTTAGTTGCAGGTAGAACACAAGTAGCATTTCTCCCACTGTGTACTCTTTGGTCTCTTCCAGGAATGAACTTCTATATGCAGGGTTTCCCACGTATTGCGAACTGCTTCAACCACAGCAGGCTGTAGAGAGGAATGTAAGCATTTCCTCTTCCAAAACACGGCAGTTTTACCCAAAGAACTCTGCTGTAGTAGCAGGTGGAACACAAGCAGCATTTCTCCCATTGTGTACTCTCTGAGCTCCTCCACGAATGAACTCCTATATGCAGGGTTTCCCACGTGGAGCGAACTGCCTCAAAGAAGGCAGGATGTAGCGAGGACCGTAAGCATTTCCTCTCCCTAAACACGCAGTTTTAACCGAAAAACTGTGCTTTAGTTTCTGGTGGAACACAAGCATCTTTTCTCCCACAGTAAACACAATGGGCACTTCCTCTAATGAAATTGTTCTATAAGAATGGTTTCCAGCGTGGAGCGAACTGCCTCAACCATGGCAGGCTCTACTGTGGTCTCTAAGGATTTCCTCTCTGAAAACACGGCACTTTTACCCGAAGAATTCTCCTTTAGTTGCAGGTGGAACACAAGCTGCATTTCACCCACACTGTACAAAAAGGGCCCTTCCCCAAATGAATCTTCTATATGCAGGGTGTGCCTCGTGTAGAAAACTGCCTCAACCAAGGCAGGCTCTAGTAAGTACTGTAAGCATTTCTTCGCCCAAAACACGCAGTTTTACCCAAAGAACTCTGCTTTAGTTGCAGTTGGACCACAAGCAGAATTTCTCCCACTGTGTACCGTTAGGTCTCTTCCATGAATGAACTTCTATATGCAGGTTTTCCCACGTGGTGCGAACTGCCCTCAACCACGGCAGGCTGTAGCGAGGACTGTAAGCATTTACTCTTCAAAACACGGCAGATTACCCAAAGAACTTTGATTTTGTTGCAGGTGGAACACAAGCAGCATTTCTCCCACTGTGTACACTCTGAGCTCCTCCACGAATGAACTCTTATATTCAGGGTTTCCCACGTGGAGCATACTGCCTCAAACAAGTCAGGCTGTAGCGAGGACTGTAAGCATTTCCTCTCCCTAAACACGCAGTTTTAACGGAAGATCTCTGCTTTAGTTGCAGGGGGAACACAAGCATCTTTTCTCCCACAGTGTACACAATGGGCACTTCCCTAATGAACTTGTTCTATAAGAATGGTTTCCCGCGTGGAGTGAACTGCCTCAACCATGGCAGGCTCTACTGTGGTCTCTAAAGATTTCCTCTCTGAAAACACGTCACTTTTACCCAAAGAACTCTGTTTTAGTTGCAGGTGGAACACAAGCTGCATTTCACCCACACTGTACAAAAAGGGCCCTTCCCCAAATGAATCTTCTATATGCAGGGTGTCCCTCGTGAACCGAACTACCTCAACCAAGACAGGCTCTAGTAAGTACTGTAAGCATTTCTTCGCCCCAAACACGCAGTTTTACCCAAAGAACTCTGCTTTAGTTGTAGGTGGACCACAAGCAGCATTTCTCCCACTGTGTACTCTGTGGGCTCTTCCACGAATGAACTTCTATATGCAGGTTTTCGTTCATGGTGCGAACTGCCCTCAACCACGGCAGGCTGTAGCGAGGACTGTAAGCATTTCCTCTTCCAAACCACGGCAGTTTTACCCAAAGAACTCTGCCGTAGTAGCAGGTGGAACACAAGCAGCATTTCTCCCATTGTGTACTCTCTGAGCTCCTCCACGAATGAACTCCTTTATGCAGGGTTTCCCACGAGGAGCGAACTGCCTCAAACAAGGCAGGCTGTAGCAAGGACTGTAAGCATTTCCTCTCCCTAAACACGCAGTTTTAACGGAAGAACTCTGCTTTCGTTTCAGGTGGAACAGAAGCATCTTTTCTCCCACAGTGAACTCAATGGGCACTTCCCCTAATGAACTTGTTCTATAAGAATGGTTTCCCGCGTGGAGCGAACTGCCTCAACCATGGCAGGCTCTACTGTGGTCTCTAAGGATTTCCTCTGTGAAAACACGGCACTTTTACCCGAAGAACTCTGTTTTAGTTGCAGGTGGAACACAAGCTGCATTTCACCCAAACTGTACAAAAAGGGCTCTTCCCCAAATGAATCTTCTATATGCAGGGTGTCCCCGCTGCAGAGAACTGCCACAACCAAGGCAGGCACTAGTAAGGACTGTAAGCATTTTCTCTCCCAAAAAACGCAGTTTTACCCGAAGAACTCTGCTTTAGTTGCATGTGGAACACAAGCAGCATTTCTCCCACTGTGTACTCTGTGGGCTCTTCCACGAATGAACTTCTATATGCAGGGTTTCCCTTGTGGAGCGAACTGCCTCAACCACGGCAGGCTGTAGTGAGGACTGTAAGCATTTCCTCTTCCAAACACGGCAGATTACCCAAAGAACTTTGCTTTTGTTGCAGGTGGAACACAAGCAGCATTTCTCCCACTGTGTGCTCTCTGGGCTCTTCCACGAATGAACTCCTCTATGCAGGGTTTCCCACGTGGAGCGAACTGCCTCAAACAAGGCAGGCTGTAGCGAGGACTGTAAGCATTTCCTCTCCCTAAACACGCAGTTTTAATGGAAGAACTCTGCTTTAGTTGCAGGTGGAACACAAGCAGCATTTCTCCCACAGTGTACACAATGGACACTTCCCCTAATGAAGTTGTTCTATAAGAATGGTTTCCCGCATGGAGCGAATTGCCTCAACCATGGCAGGCTCTACTGTGGTCTCTAAGGATTTCCTCTCTGAAAACACGGCAATTTTACGAGAAGAAGTCTGCTTTAGTGGGAGGTGGAACACAAGCTGCATTTCACCCACTGTGAACTCATGGGTCTCTTCCACGAATGATCTTCTATATGCAGGATTTCCCACGTGGTGCGAACTGCCCTCAACCACGGAGGATGTAGCGAGGACTGTAAGCATTTCCTGTTCCAAACCATGGCAGTTTTACCCAAAGAACTCTGCTGTAGTAGCAGGTGGAACACAACCAACATTTCTCCCACTGTGTACTCTCTGAGCTCCTCCACGAATGAACTCCTATATGCAGGGTTTCCCACGTGGAGCGAACTGACTCAAAAAAGGAAGGCTGTAGCGAGGACTGTAAGCATTTCCTCTCCCTAAACACGCAGTTTTAACGGAAAAACTCTGCTTTAGTTGCAGTTGGAACACAAGCATCTCTTCTCCCACAGTGTACACAATGGGCACGTCCCATAATGAACTTGTTCTATTAGAATGGTTTCCCACATGGAGCGAACTGCCTCAACCATGGCAGGCTCTACTGTGGTCTCTAAGGATTTCATCTGTGAAAACACGGCACTTTTACGCGAAGAACTCTGCTTTAGTGGCAGGTGGAACACAAGCTGCATTTCACCCACACTGTAAACAAATGGCCTTTCCCCAAATGAATCTTCTATATGCACGGTGTCCTGCCTGCAGCGAACTGCCACAACCAAGGCAGGCACTAGTAAGCACTGTAAGCATTTACTCTCCCAAAGCACGCAGTTTTACCCGAAGAACTCTGCTTTAGTTGCAGTTGGACCACAAGCAGCATTTCTCCCACTGTGTACTGTTTGGTCTCTTCCATGAATGAACTTGTATATGCAGGTTTTCCCACGTGGTGCGAACTGCCCTCAACCACGGCAGGCTGTAGCGAGGACTGTAAACATTTCCTCTTCTAAACCACGGCAGTTTTACCCAAAGAACTCTGCTGTAGTAGCAGGTGGAACACAAGCATCATTTCTCCCACTGTGTACTCTCTGAGCTCCTCCACGAATGAACTATTATATGCAGGGTTTCCCACGTGGAGCGAACTGCCTCAAACAAGGAAGGCTGTAGCGAGGTCTGTAAGCATTTCCTCTCCCTAAACATGCAGTTTTAATGGAAGAACTCTGCTTTAGTTGCAGGAGGAACACAAGCATGTATTCTACCACAGTGTACACAATGGGCACTTCCCCTAATGAACTTGTTCTATAAGAATGGTTTCCCGCTTGGAGCGAACTGCCTCAACCATGGCAGGCTCTGCTGTGGTCTCTAAGGATTTCCTCTGTGAAAACACGGCACTTTTACGCAAAGAACTCTGCTTTAGTGGCAGGTGGAACACAAGCTGCATTTCACCCACACTGTAAACAAAGGGCCTTTCCTCAAATGAATCTTCTATATGCAAGGTGTCCTGCCTGCAGCGAACTGCCACAACCAAGGCAGGCAGTAGTAAGGACTGTACGCATTTACTCTCCCAAAACACGCAGTTTTACCCGAAGAACTCTGCTTTAGTTGCAGGTGGAACACAGGCACATTTCTCCCACTGTGTACTCTTTGGTCTCTTCCACGAATGAACATCTATATGCAGGGTTTCCCACGTCGAGTGAACTGCCTCAACCACGGCAGGCTGTAGCGGGTACTGTAAGCATTTCCTCTTCCAAAACACGGCAGTTTTACCCAAAGAACTCTGCTTTAGTTGCAGGTGGAAAACAAGCAGCATTTCTCCCACTGTGTACTCTGTGGGCTCTTCCACGAATGAACTTCTATATGCAGGGTTTCCCATGTGGAGCGAACTGCCTCAACCACGGCAGGCTGTTGTGAGTACTGTAAGCATTTCCTCTTCAAAACAGGGCAGATTACCCAAAGAACTTTGCTTTTGTTGCAGGTGGAACACAAGCAGCATTTCTCCCACTGTGTACTCTCTGGGCTCTTCCACGAATGAACTCCTCTTTGCAGGGTTTCCCACGTGGAGCGAACTGCCTCAAACAAGGCAGGCTGTAGCGAGGACTGTAAGCATTTCCTCTCCCTAAACACGCAGTTTTAATGGAAGAACTCTGCTCTGGTTGCAGGTGGAACACAAGCACCTTTTCTCCCACAGTGTACACAATGGGCACTTCCCCTAATGAACTTGTTCTATAAGAATGGTTTCCCGCATGGAGCGAATTGCGTCAACCATGGCAGGCTCTACTGTGGTCTCTAAGGATTCCTCTCTGAAAACACGGCACTTTTACCTGAAGAACTCTGCTTTAGTTGCAGTGGAACACAAGCTCCATTTCACCCACACTGTACACCAAGGGCCCTTCCTCAAATGAATCTTCTATATGCATGGTGTCCCGCCTGCAGCGAACTGCCACAACCAAGGCAGGCACTAATAAGGACTGTAAGCAATTCCTCTCCCAAAACACGCAGTTTTACCCGAAGAACTCTGCTTTAGTTGCAGGTGGAACACAAGCATCTATTCTCCCACGGTGTACACAATGGGCACGTCCCCTAATAAACTTGTTCTATAAGAATGGTTTCCCGCGTGGAGCGAAATGCCTCAACCATTGCAGGCTCTACTCTGGTCTCTAAGGATTTCCTCTGTGACAACACTGCACTTTTACGCGAAGAACTCTGCTTTAGTGGCAGGTGGAACACAAGCTGCATTTCACCCACACTGTACACAAAGGGCCCTTCCCCAAATGAAACTTCTATATGCAGGGTGTCCCTCGTGCACCGAACTGCCTCAACCAAGGCAGGCTCTAGTAAGTACTGTAAGCATTTCTTCGCCCCAAACTCGCAGTTTTACCCGAAGAACTCTGCTTTAGTTGCAGGTGGAACATAAGCAGCATTTCTCCCACTGTGTACTCTTTGGTCTCTTCCACGAATGAACTTCTATATGCAGGTTTTCCTTCGTGGTGCGAACTGCCCTCAACCACGGCAGGCTGTAGCGAGGACTGTAAGCATTTCCTCTTCCAAAACACGGCAGTTTTACCCAAAGAACTCTGCTGTAGTAGCAGGTGGAGCACAAGCAGCATTTCTCCCATTGTGTACTCTCTGAGCTCCTCCACGAATGAACTCCTTTATGCAGGGTTTCCCACGTGGAGGGAACTGCCTCAAACAAGGCAGGCTGTAGCGAGGACTGTAAGCATTTCCTCTCCCGAAACACGCAGTTTTAACGGAAAAACTCTGCTTTAGTTTCAGGTGGAACACAAGCATCTTTTCTCCCACAGTGAACTCAATGGGCACTTCCCCTAATGAACTTGTTCTATAAGAATGTTTTCCCGCGTGGAGCGAACTGCCTCAACCATGGCAGGCTCTACTGTGGTCTCTAAGGATTTCCTCTCTGAAAACCCGGCACTTTTACCCGAAGAACTCTGCTTTATTTGCAGGTGGAACACAAGCTGCATTTCACCCACACTGCACAAAAAGGGCTCTTCCCCAAATGAATCTTCTATATGCAGGGTGTCCCCCCTGCAGCGAACTGCCACAACCAAGGCAGGCACTAGTAAGGACTGTAAGCATTTCCTCTCCCAAAACACGCAGTTTTACCCAAAGAACTCTGCTTTAGTTGCAGGTGGAACACAAGCAGCATTTCTCCCACTGTGTACTCTGTGGGCTCTTCCACGAATGAACTTCTATATGCAGGGTTTCTCTTGTGGAGCGAACTGCCTCAACCACGGCAGACTGTAGTGAGGACTGTAAGCATTTCCTCTTCCAAACACGGCAGATTACCCAAAGAATTTTGCTTTTGTTGCAGGTGGAACACAAGCAGCATTTCTCCCACTGTGTACTCTCTGGGCTCTTCCACGAATGAACTCCTCTATGCAGGGTTTCCCACGTGGAGCGAACTGCCTCAAACAAGGCAGGATGTAGCGAGGACTGTAAGCATTTCCTCTCCCTAAACACGCAGTTTTAATGGAAGAACTCTGCTTTAGTTGCAGGTGGAACACAAGCAGCTTTTCACCCACAGTGTACACAATGGGCACTTCCCCTAATGAACTTCTTCTATAAGTATGTTTTCCCGCGTGGAGCGAAGTGCCTCAACCATGGCAGGCTCTACTGTGGTCTCTAAGGATTTCCTCTCTGAAAACACGGCACTTTTACGGGAAGAATTCTGTTTTAGTTGCAGGTGGAACACAAGCTGCATTTCACCCACACTGTACACAAAGGGCCCTTCCCCAAATGAATCTTCTATATGCAGGGTGTCCCTCGTGCAGCAAACTGCCTCAACCAAGGCAGGCTCTAGTAAGTACAGTAAGCATTTCTTCGCTCAAAACACGCAGTTTTACCCGAAGAACTCTGCTTTAGTTGCAGGTGGAACACAAGCAGCATTTCTCCCACTGTGTACTCTTTGGTCTCTTCCAGGAATGAACTTCTATATGCAGGGTTTCCCACGTGTTGCAAATTGCCCTCAACCATGGCAGGCTGTAGCGAGGACTGTAAGCATTTCCTCTTCCAAACCACGGCAGTTTTACCCAAAGAACTCTGCTGTAGTAGCAGGTGGAACACAAGCAGCATTTCTCCCACTGTGTACTCTCTGAGCTCCTCCACGAATGAACTCCTATATGCAGGGTTTCCCACGTGGAGCGAACCGCCTCAAACAAGGCAGGCTGTAGCGAGGACTGTAAGCATTTCCTCTCCCTAAACACACAGTTTTAATGGAAGAACTCTGCTTTAGTTGCAGGTGGAACACAAGCATGTATTCTACCACAGTGTACACAATGGGCACGTCCCCTAATGAACTTGTTCTATAAGAATGTTTTCCCGCGTGGAGCGAACTGCCTCAACCATGGCAGGCTCTACTGTGGTCTCTAAGGATTTCCTCTCTGAAAACACGGCACTTTTACGAGAAGAACTCTGCTTTAGTGGGAGGTGGAACACAAGCTGCATTTCACCCACTGTGAACTCATGGGTCTCTTCCACGAATGATCTTCTATATGCAGGATTTCCCACGTGGTGCGAACTGCCCTCAACCACGGAGGCTGTAGCGAGGACTGTAAGCATTTCCTGTTCCAAACCATGGCAGTTTTACCCAAAGAACTCTGCTGTAGTAGCAGGTGGAACACAACCAACATTTCTCCCACTGTGTACTCTCTGAGCTCCTCCACGAATGAACTCCTATATGCAGGGTTTCCCACGTGGAGCGAACTGCCTCAAACAAGGAAGGCTGTAGCGAGGACTGTAAGCATTTCCTCTCCCTAAACACGCAGTTTTAACGGAAAAACTCTGCTTTAGTTGCAGTTGGAACACAAGCATCTCTTCTCCCACAGTGTACACAATGGGCACGTCCCATAATGAACTTGTTGTATTAGAATGGTTTCCCACATGGAGCGAACTGCCTCAACCATGGCAGGCTCTACTGTGGTCTCTAAGGATTTCATCTGTGAAAACACTGCACTTTTACGCGAAGAACTCTGCTTTAGTGGCAGGTGGAACACAAGCTGCATTTCACCCACACTGTAAACAAATGGCCTTTCCCCAAATGAATCTTCTATATGCACGGTGTCCTGCCTGCAGCGAACTGCCACAACCAAGGCAGGCACTAGTAAGCACTGTAAGCATTTACTCTCCCAAAGCACGCAGTTTTACCCGAAGAACTCTGCTTTAGTTGCAGGTAGAACACAAGTAGCATTTCTCCCACTGTGTACTCTTTGGTCTCTTCCATGAATGAACTTCTATATGCAGGGTTTCCCACGTATTGCGAACTGCTTCAACCACAGCAGGCTGTAGAGAGGAATGTAAGCATTTCCTCTTCCAAAACACGGCAGTTTTACCCAAAGAACTCTGCTGTAGTAGCAGGTGGAACACAAGCAGCATTTCTCCCATTGTGTACTCTCTGAGCTCCTCCACGAATGAACTCCTATATGCAGGGTTTCCCACGTGGAGCGAACTGCCTCAAAGAAGGCAGGATGTAGCGAGGACCGTAAGCATTTCCTCTCCCTAAACACGCAGTTTTAACCGAAAAACTGTGCTTTAGTTTCTGGTGGAACACAAGCATCTTTTCTCCCACAGTAAACACAATGGGCACTTCCTCTAATGAAATTGTTCTATAAGAATGCTTTCCAGCGTGGAGCGAACTGCCTCAACCATGGCAGGCTCTACTGTGGTCTCTAAGGATTTCCTCTCTGAAAACACGGCACTTTTACCCGAAGAATTCTCCTTTAGTTGCAGGTGGAACACAAGCTGCATTTCACCCACACTGTACAAAAAGGGCCCTTCCCCAAATGAATCTTCTATATGCAGGGTGTGCCTCGTGTAGAAAACTGCCTCAACCAAGGCAGGCTCTAGTAAGTACTGTAAGCATTTCTTCGCCCAAAACACGCAGTTTTACCCAAAGAACTCTGCTTTAGTTGCAGTTGGACCACAAGCAGAATTTCTCCCACTGTGTACCGTTAGGTCTCTTCCATGAATGAACTTCTATATGCAGGTTTTCCCACGTGGTGCGAACTGCCCTCAACCACGGCAGGCTGTAGCGAGGACTGTAAGCATTTACTCTTCAAAACACGGCAGATTACCCAAAGAACTTTGATTTTGTTGCAGGTGGAACACAAGCAGCATTTCTCCCACTGTGTACACTCTGAGCTCCTCCACGAATGAACTCTTATATTCAGGGTTTCCCACGTGGAGCATACTGCCTCAAACAAGTCAGGCTGTAGCGAGGACTGTAAGCATTTCCTCTCCCTAAACACGCAGTTTTAACGGAAGATCTCTGCTTTAGTTGCAGGGGGAACACAAGCATCTTTTCTCCCACAGTGTACACAATGGGCACTTCCCTAATGAACTTGTTCTATAAGAATGGTTTCCCGCGTGGAGTGAACTGCCTCAACCATGGCAGGCTCTACTGTGGTCTCTAAAGATTTCCTCTCTGAAAACACGTCACTTTTACCCAAAGAACTCTGTTTTAGTTGCAGGTGGAACACAAGCTGCATTTCACCCACACTGTACAAAAAGGGCCCTTCCCCAAATGAATCTTCTATATGCAGGGTGTCCCTCGTGAACCGAACTACCTCAACCAAGACAGGCTCTAGTAAGGACTGTAAGCATTTCTTCGCCCCAAACACGCAGTTTTACCCAAAGAACTCTGCTTTAGTTGTAGGTGGACCACAAGCAGCATTTCTCCCACTGTGTACTCTGTGGGCTCTTCCACGAATGAACTTCTATATGCAGGTTTTCGTTCATGGTGCGAACTGCCCTCAACCACGGCAGGCTGTAGCGAGGACTGTAAGCATTTCCTCTTCCAAACCACGGCAGTTTTACCCAAAGAACTCTGCCGTAGTAGCAGGTGGAACACAAGCAGCATTTCTCCCATTGTGTACTCTCTGAGCTCCTCCACGAATGAACTCCTTTATGCAGGGTTTCCCACGAGGAGCGAACTGCCTCAAACAAGGCAGGCTGTAGCAAGGACTGTAAGCATTTCCTCTCCCTAAACACGCAGTTTTAACGGAAGAACTCTGCTTTCGTTTCAGGTGGAACAGAAGCATCTTTTCTCCCACAGTGAACTCAATGGGCACTTCCCCTAATGAACTTGTTCTATAAGAATGGTTTCCCGCGTGGAGCGAACTGCCTCAACCATGGCAGGCTCTACTGTGGTCTCTAAGGATTTCCTCTGTGAAAACACGGCACTTTTACCCGAAGAACTCTGTTTTAGTTGCAGGTGGAACACAAGCTGCATTTCACCCAAACTGTACAAAAAGGGCTCTTCCCCAAATGAATCTTCTATATGCAGGGTGTCCCCGCTGCAGAGAACTGCCACAACCAAGGCAGGCACTAGTAAGGACTGTAAGCATTTTCTCTCCCAAAAAACGCAGTTTTACCCGAAGAACTCTGCTTTAGTTGCATGTGGAACACAAGCAGCATTTCTCCCACTGTGTACTCTGTGGGCTCTTCCACGAATGAACTTCTATATGCAGGGTTTCCCTTGTGGAGCGAACTGCCTCAACCACGGCAGGCTGTAGTGAGGACTGTAAGCATTTCCTCTTCCAAACACGGCAGATTACCCAAAGAACTTTGCTTTTGTTGCAGGTGGAACACAAGCAGCATTTCTCCCACTGTGTGCTCTCTGGGCTCTTCCACGAATGAACTCCTCTATGCAGGGTTTCCCACGTGGAGCGAACTGCCTCAAACAAGGCAGGCTGTAGCGAGGACTGTAAGCATTTCCTCTCCCTAAACACGCAGTTTTAATGGAAGAACTCTGCTTTAGTTGCAGGTGGAACACAAGCAGCATTTCTCCCACAGTGTACACAACGGACACTTCCCCTAATGAAGTTGTTCTATAAGAATGGTTTCCCGCATGGAGCGAATTGCCTCAACCATGGCAGGCTCTACTGTGGTCTCTAAGGATTTCCTCTCTGAAAACACGGCAATTTTACGAGAAGAAGTCTGCTTTAGTGGGAGGTGGAACACAAGCTGCATTTCACCCACTGTGAACTCATGGGTCTCTTCCACGAATGATCTTCTATATGCAGGATTTCCCACGTGGTGCGAACTGCCCTCAACCACGGAGGATGTAGCGAGGACTGTAAGCATTTCCTGTTCCAAACCATGGCAGTTTTACCCAAAGAACTCTGCTGTAGTAGCAGGTGGAAAACAACCAACATTTCTCCCACTGTGTACTCTCTGAGCTCCTCCACGAATGAACTCCTATATGCAGGGTTTCCCACGTGGAGCGAACTGCCTCAAACAAGGAAGGCTGTAGCGAGGACTGTAAGCATTTCCTCTCCCTAAACACGCAGTTTTAACGGAAAAACTCTGCTTTAGTTGCAGTTGGAACACAAGCATCTCTTCTCCCACAGTGTACACAATGGGCACGTCCCATAATGAACTTGTTCTATTAGAATGGTTTCCCACATGGAGCGAACTGCCTCAACCATGGCAGGCTCTACTGTGGTCTCTAAGGATTTCATCTGTGAAAACACGGCACTTTTACGCGAAGAACTCTGCTTTAGTGGCAGGTGGAACACAAGCTGCATTTCACCCACACTGTAAACAAATGGCCTTTCCCCAAATGAATCTTCTATATGCACGGTGTCCTGCCTGCAGCGAACTGCCACAACCAAGGCAGGCACTAGTAAGCACTGTAAGCATTTACTCTCCCAAAGCACGCAGTTTTACCCGAAGAACTCTGCTTTAGTTGCAGTTGGACCACAAGCAGCATTTCTCCCACTGTGTACTGTTTGGTCTCTTCCATGAATGAACTTGTATATGCAGGTTTTCCCACGTGGTGCGAACTGCCCTCAACCACGGCAGGCTGTAGCGAGGACTGTAAACATTTCCTCTTCTAAACCACGGCAGTTTTACCCAAAGAACTCTGCTGTAGTAGCAGGTGGAACACAAGCATCATTTCTCCCACTGTGTACTCTCTGAGCTCCTCCACGAATGAACTATTATATGCAGGGTTTCCCACGTGGAGCGAACTGCCTCAAACAAGGAAGGCTGTAGCGAGGTCTGTAAGCATTTCCTCTCCCTAAACACGCAGTTTTAATGGAAGAACTCTGCTTTAGTTGCAGGAGGAACACAAGCATGTATTCTACCACAGTGTACACAATGGGCACTTCCCCTAATGAACTTGTTCTATAAGAATGGTTTCCCGCTTGGAGCGAACTGCCTCAACCATGGCAGGCTCTACTGTGGTCTCTAAGGATTTCCTCTGTGAAAACACGGCACTTTTACGCAAAGAACTCTGCTTTAGTGGCAGGTGGAACACAAGCTGCATTTCACCCACACTGTAAACAAAGGGCCTTTCCTCAAATGAATCTTCTATATGCAAGGTGTCCTGCCTGCAGCGAACTGCCACAACCAAGGCAGGCAGTAGTAAGGACTGTACGCATTTACTCTCCCAAAACACGCAGTTTTACCCGAAGAACTCTGCTTTAGTTGCAGGTGGAACACAGGCACATTTCTCCCACTGTGTACTCTTTGGTCTCTTCCACGAATGAACATCTATATGCAGGGTTTCCCACGTGGAGTGAACTGCCTCAACCACGGCAGGCTGTAGCGGGTACTGTAAGCATTTCCTCTTCCAAAACACGGCAGTTTTACCCAAAGAACTCTGCTTTAGTTGTAGGTGGAAAACAAGCAGCATTTCTCCCACTGTGTACTCTGTGGGCTCTTCCACGAATGAACTTCTATATGCAGGGTTTCCCATGTGGAGCGAACTGCCTCAACCACGGCAGGCTGTTGTGAGTACTGTAAGCATTTCCTCTTCAAAACAGGGCAGATTACCCAAAGAACTTTGCTTTTGTTGCAGGTGGAACACAAGCAGCATTTCTCCAACTGTGTACTCTCTGGGCTCTTCCACGAATGAACTCCTCTTTGCAGGGTTTCCCACGTGGAGCGAACTGCCTCAAACAAGGCAGGCTGTAGCGAGGACTGTAAGCATTTCCTCTCCCTAAACACGCAGTTTTAATGGAAGAACTCTGCTCTGGTTGCAGGTGGAACACAAGCACCTTTTCTCCCACAGTGTACACAATGGGCACTTCCCCTAATGAACTTGTTCTATAAGAATGGTTTCCCGCTTGGAGCGAATTGCGTCAACCATGGCAGGCTCTACTGTGGTCTCTAAGGATTCCTCTCTGAAAACACGGCACTTTTACCTGAAGAACTCTGCTTTAGTTGCAGTGGAACACAAGCTCCATTTCACCCACACTGTACACCAAGGGCCCTTCCTCAAATGAATCTTCTATATGCATGGTGTCCCGCCTGCAGCGAACTGCCACAACCAAGGCAGGCACTAATAAGGACTGTAAGCAATTCCTCTCCCAAAACACGCAGTTTTACCCGAAGAACTCTGCTTTAGTTGCAGGTGGAACACAAGCATCTATTCTCCCACGGTGTACACAATGGGCACGTCCCCTAATAAACTTGTTCTATAAGAATGGTTTCCCGCGTGGAGCGAAATGCCTCAACCATTGCAGGCTCTACTCTGGTCTCTAAGGATTTCCTCTGTGACAACACGGCACTTTTACGCGAAGAACTCTGCTTTAGTGGCAGGTGGAACACAAGCTGCATTTCACCCACACTGTACACAAAGGGCCCTTCCCCAAATGAATCTTCTATATGCAGGGTGTCCCTCGTGCACCGAACTGCCTCAACCAAGGCAGGCTCTAGTAAGTACTGTAAGCATTTCTTCGCCCCAAACTCGCAGTTTTACCCGAAGAACTCTGCTTTAGTTGCAGGTGGAACATAAGCAGCATTTCTCCCACTGTGTACTCTTTGGTCTCTTCCACGAATGAACTTCTATATGCAGGTTTTCCTTCGTGGTGCGAACTGCCCTCAACCACGGCAGGCTGTAGCGAGGACTGTAAGCATTTCCTCTTCCAAAACACGGCAGTTTTACCCAAAGAACTCTGCTGTAGTAGCAGGTGGAACACAAGCAGCATTTCTCCCATTGTGTACTCTCTGAGCTCCTCCACGAATGAACTCCTTTATGCAGGGTTTCCCACGTGGAGCGAACTGCCTCAAACAAGGCAGGATGTAGCGAGGACTGTAAGCATTTCCTCTCCCTAAACACGCAGTTTTAATGGAAGAACTCTGCTTTAGTTGCAGGTGGAACACAAGCAGCTTTTCACCCACAGTGTACACAATGGGCACTTCCCCTAATGAACTTCTTCTATAAGTATGTTTTCCCGCGTGGAGCGAAGTGCCTCAACCATGGCAGGCTCTACTGTGGTCTCTAAGGATTTCCTCTCTGAAAACACGGCACTTTTACGGGAAGAATTCTGTTTTAGTTGCAGGTGGAACACAAGCTGCATTTCACCCACACTGTACACAAAGGGCCCTTCCCCAAATGAATCTTCTATATGCAGGGTGTCCCTCGTGCAGCAAACTGCCTCAACCAAGGCAGGCTCTAGTAAGTACAGTAAGCATTTCTTCACTCAAAACACGCAGTTTTACCCGAAGAACTCTGCTTTAGTTGCAGGTGGAACACAAGCAGCATTTCTCCCACTGTGTACTCTTTGGTCTCTTCCAGGAATGAACTTCTATATGCAGGGTTTCCCACGTGTTGCAAATTGCCCTCAACCATGGCAGGCTGTAGCGAGCACTGTAAGCATTTCCTCTTCCAAACCACGGCAGTTTTACCCAAAGAACTCTGCTGTAGTAGCAGGTGGAACACAAGCAGCATTTCTCCCACTGTGTACTCTCTGAGCTCCTCCACGAATGAACTCCTATATGCAGGGTTTCCCACGTGGAGCGAACCGCCTCAAACAAGGCAGGCTGTAGCGAGGACTGTAAGCATTTCCTCTCCCTAAACACACAGTTTTAATGGAAGAACTCTGCTTTAGTTGCAGGTGGAACACAAGCATGTATTCTACCACAGTGTACACAATGGGCACATCCCCTAATGAACTTGTTCTATAAGAATGGTTTCCCGCTTGGAACGAACTGCGTCAACCATGGCAGGCTCTACTGCGGTCTCTAAGGATTTCCTCTGTGAAAACACGGCACTGTTACGCGAAGAACTCTGCTTTAGTGGCAGGTGGAACACAAGATGCATTTCACCCACACTGTAAACCAAGGGCACTTCCCCAAATGAATCTTCTATATGCAAGTTGTCCTGCCTGCAGCGAACTGCCACAACCAAGGCACGCACTAGTAAGGACTGTAAGCATTTACTCTCCCAAAACAAGCAGTTTTACCCGAAGAACTCTGCTTTAGTTGCAGGTGGAACACAAGCAGCATTTCTCCAACTGTGTACTCTTTGGTCTCTTCCACGAATGAACTTCTATATGCAAGTTTTCCCACGTGCTGCGAACTGCCCTCAACCACGGCAGGCTGTAGCGAGGACTGTAAGCATTTTCTCTTCCAAATCACGGTAGTTTTACCCAAAGAACTCTGCTGTAGTAGCAGGTGGAACAGAAGCAGCATTTCTCCCACTGTGTACTCTCTGAGCTCCTCCACGAATGAACTCCTATATGCAGGGTTTCCCACGTGCAGCGAACTGCCTCAAACAAGGCAGGCTGTAGCGAGGACTGTAAGCATTTCCTCTCCCTAAACACGCAGTTTTAATGGAAGAACTCTGCTTTAGTTGCAGGTGGAACACAAGCAGCATTTCTCCCACAGTGTACACAATGGACACTTCCCCTAATGAAGTTGTTCTATAAGAATGGTTTCCCGCATGGAGCGAATTGCCTCAACCATAGCAGGCTCTACTGTGGTCTCTAAGGATTTCCAATCTGAAAACACGGCACTTTTACGAGAAGAACTCTGCTTTAGTGGGAGGTGGAACACAAGCTGCATTTCACCCACTGTGAACTCATGGGTCTCTTCCACGAATGATCTTCTATATGCAGGATTTCCCACGTGGTGCGAACTGCCCTCAACCACGGAGGCTGTAGCGAGGACTGTAAGCATTTCCTGTTCCAAACCATGGCAGTTTTACCCAAAGAACTCTGCTGTAGTAGCAGGTGGAACACAACCAACATTTCTCCCACTGTGTACTCTCTGAGCTCCTCCACGAATGAACTCCTATATGCAGGGTTTCCCACGTGGAGCGAACTGCCTCAAACAAGGAAGGCTGTACCGAGGACTATAAGCATTTCCTCTCCCTAAACACGCAGTTTTAACGGAAAAACTCTGCTTTAGTTTCTGGTGGAACACAAGCATCTTTTCTCCCACAGTGAACACAATGGGCACTTCCTCTAATGAAATTGTTCTATAAGAATGGTTTCCCGCGTGGAGCGAACTGCCTCAACCATGGCAGGCTCTACTGTGGTCTCTAAGGATTTCCTCTCTGAAAACACGGCACTTTTACCCGAAGAACTCTCCTTTAGTTGCAGGTGGAACACAAGCTGCATTTCACCCACACTGTACAAAAAGGGCCCTTCCCCAAATGAATCTTCTATATGCAGGGTGTGCCTCGTGTAGAAAACTGCCTCAACCAAGGCAGGCTCTAGTAAGTACTGTAAGCATTTCTTCGCCCAAAACACGCAGTTTTACCCAAAGAACTCTGCTTTAGTTGCAGTTGGACCACAAGCAGCATTTCTCCCACTGTGTACTGTTTGGTCTCTTCCATGAATGAACTTCTATATGCAGGTTTTCCCACGTGGTGCGAACTGCCCTCAACCACGGCAGGCTGTAGCGAGGACTGTAAACATTTCCTCTTCTAAACCACGGCAGTTTTACACAAAGAACTCTGCTGTAGTAGCAGGTGGAACACAAGCATCATTTCTCCCACTGTGTACTCTCTGAGCTCCTCCACGAATGAACTATTATATGCAGGGTTTCCCACGTGGAGCGAACTGCCTCAAACAAGGAAGGCTGTAGCGAGGTCTGTAAGCATTTCCTCTCCCTAAACACGCAGTTTTAATGGAAGAACTCTGCTTTAGTTGCAGGAGGAACACAAGCATGTATTCTACCACAGTGTACACAATGGGCACTTCCCCTAATGAACTTGTTCTATAAGAATGGTGTCCCGCTTGGAGCGAACTGCCTCAACCATGGCAGGCTCTACTGTGGTCTCTAAGGATTTCCTCTGTGAAAACACGGCACTTTTACGCAAAGAACTCTGCTTTAGTGGCAGGTGGAACACAAGCTGCATTTCACCCACACTGTAAACAAAGGGCCTTTCCTCAAATGAATCTTCTATATGCAAGGTGTCCTGCCTGCAGCGAACTGCCACAACCAAGGCAGGCAGTAGTAAGGACTGTACGCATTTACTCTCCCAAAACACGCAGTTTTACCCGAAGAACTCTGCTTTAGTTGCAGGTGGAACACAGGCACATTTCTCCCACTGTGTACTCTTTGGTCTCTTCCACGAATGAACATCTATATGCAGGGTTTCCCACGTGGAGTGAACTGCCTCAACCACGGCAGGCTGTAGCGGGTACTGTAAGCATTTCCTCTTCCAAAACACGGCAGTTTTACCCAAAGAACTCTGCTTTAGTTGCAGGTGGAAAACAAGCAGCATTTCTCCCACTGTGTACTCTGTGGGCTCTTCCACGAATGAACTTCTATATGCAGGGTTTCCCATGTGGAGCGAACTGCCTCAACCACGGCAGGCTGTTGTGAGTACTGTAAGCATTTCCTCTTCAAAACAGGGCAGATTACCCAAAGAACTTTGCTTTTGTTGCAGGTGGAACACAAGCAGCATTTCTCCAACTGTGTACTCTCTGGGCTCTTCCACGAATGAACTCCTCTATGCAGGGTTTCCCACGTGGAGCGAACTGCCTCAAACAAGGCAGGCTGTAGCGAGGACTGTAAGCATTTCCTCTCCCTAAACACGCAGTTTTAATGGAAGAACTCTGCTCTGGTTGCAGGTGGAACACAAGCACCTTTTCTCCCACAGTGTACACAATGGGCACTTCCCCTAATGAACTTGTTCTATAAGAATGGTTTCCCGCTTGGAGCGAATTGCGTCAACCATGGCAGGCTCTACTGTGGTCTCTAAGGATTCCTCTCTGAAAACACGGCACTTTTACCTGAAGAACTCTGCTTTAGTTGCAGTGGAACACAAGCTCCATTTCACCCACACTGTACACCAAGGGCCCTTCCTCAAATGAATCTTCTATATGCATGGTGTCCCGCCTGCAGCGAACTGCCACAACCAAGGCAGGCACTAATAAGGACTGTAAGCAATTCCTCTCCCAAAACACGCAGTTTTACCCGAAGAACTCTGCTTTAGTTGCAGGTGGAACACAAGCATCTATTCTCCCACGGTGTACACAATGGGCACGTCCCCTAATAAACTTGTTCTATAAGAATGGTTTCCCGCGTGGAGCGAAATGCCTCAACCATTGCAGGCTCTACTCTGGTCTCTAAGGATTTCCTCTGTGACAACACGGCACTTTTACGCGAAGAACTCTGCTTTAGTGGCAGGTGGAACACAAGCTGCATTTCACCCACACTGTACACAAAGGGCCCTTCCCCAAATGTATCTTCTATATGCAGGGTGTCCCTCGTGCACCGAACTGCCTCAACCAAGGCAGGCTCTAGTAAGTACTGTAAGCATTTCTTCACCCCAAACTCGCAGTTTTACCCGAAGAACTCTGCTTTAGTTGCAGGTGGAACATAAGCAGCATTTCTCCCACTGTGTACTCTTTGGTCTCTTCCACGAATGAACTTCTATATGCAGGTTTTCCTTCGTGGTGCGAACTGCCCTCAACCACGGCAGGCTGTAGCGAGGACTGTAAGCATTTCCTCTTCCAAAACACGGCAGTTTTACCCAAAGAACTCTGCTGTAGTAGCAGGTGGAACACAAGCAGAATTTCTCCCATTGTGTACTCTCTGAGCTCCTCCACGAATGAACTCCTTTATGCAGGGTTTCCCACATGGAGCGAACTGCCTCAAACAAGGCAGGATGTAGCGAGGACTGTAAGCATTTCCTCTCCCTAAACACGCAGTTTTAATGGAAGAACTCTGCTTTAGTTGCAGGTGGAACACAAGCAGCTTTTCACCCACAGTGTACACAATGGGCACTTCCCCTAATGAACTTCTTCTATAAGTATGTTTTCCCGCGTGGAGCGAAGTGCCTCAACCATGGCAGGCTCTACTGTGGTCTCTAAGGATTTCCTCTCTGAAAACACGGCACTTTTACGGGAAGAATTCTGTTTTATTTGCAGGTGGAACACAAGCTGCATTTCACCCACACTGTACACAAAGGGCCCTTCCCCAAATGAATCTTCTATATGCAGGGTGTCCCTCGTGCAGCAAACTGCCTCAACCAAGGCAGGCTCTAGTAAGTACAGTAAGCATTTCTTCACTCAAAACACGCAGTTTTACCCGAAGAACTCTGCTTTAGTTGCAGGTGGAACACAAGCAGCATTTCTCCCACTGTGTACTCTTTGGTCTCTTCCAGGAATGAACTTCTATATGCAGGGTTTCCCACGTGTTGCAAATTGCCCTCAACCATGGCAGGCTGTAGCGAGGACTGTAAGCATTTCCTCTTCCAAACCACGGCAGTTTTACCCAAAGAACTCTGCTGTAGTAGCAGGTGGAACACAAGCAGCATTTCTCCCACTGTGTACTCTCTGAGCTCCTCCACGAATGAACTCCTATATGCAGGGTTTCCCACGTGGAGCGAACCGCCTCAAACAAGGCAGGCTGTAGCGAGGACTGTAAGCATTTCCTCTCCCTAAACACACAGTTTTAACGGAAGAACTCTGCTTTAGTTGCAGGTGGAACACAAGCATGTATTCTACCACAGTGTACACAATGGGCACATCCCCTAATGAACTTGTTCTATAAGAATGGTTTCCCGCTTGGAACGAACTGCGTCAACCATGGCAGGCTCTACTGCGGTCTCTAAGGATTTCCTCTGTGAAAACACGGCACTGTTACGCGAAGAACTCTGCTTTAGTGGCAGGTGGAACACAAGATGCATTTCACCCACACTGTAAACCAAGGGCACTTCCCCAAATGAATCTTCTATATGCAAGGTGTCCTGCCTGCAGCGAACTGCCACAACCAAGGCACGCACTAGTAAGGACTGTAAGCATTTATTCTCCCAAAACAAGCAGTTTTACCCGAAGAACTCTGCTTTAGTTGCAGGTGGAACACAAGCAGCATTTCTCCAACTGTGTACTCTTTGGTCTCTTCCACGAATGAACTTCTATATGCAAGTTTTCCCACGTGCTGCGAACTGCCCTCAACCACGGCAGGCTGTAGCGAGGACTGTAAGCATTTTCTCTTCCAAATCACGGTAGTTTTACCCAAAGAACTCTGCTGTAGTAGCAGGTGGAACAGAAGCAGCATTTCTCCCACTGTGTACTCTCTGAGCTCCTCCACGAATGAACTCCTATATGCAGGGTTTCCCACGTGCAGCGAACTGCCTCAAACAAGGCAGGCTGTAGCGAGGACTGTAAGCATTTCCTCTCCCTAAACACGCAGTTTTAATGGAAGAACTCTGCTTTAGTTGCAGGTGGAACACAAGCAGCATTTCTCCCACAGTGTACACAATGGACACTTCCCCTAATGAAGTTGTTCTATAAGAATGGTTTCCCGCATGGAGCGAATTGCCTCAACCATGGCAGGCTCTACTGTGGTCTCTAAGGATTTCCAATCTGAAAACACGGCACTTTTACGAGAAGAACTCTGCTTTAGTGGGAGTTGGAACACAAGCTGCATTTCACCCACTGTGAACTCATGGGTCTCTTCCACGAATGATCTTCTATATGCAGGATTTCCCACGGGGTGCGAACTGCCCTCAACCACGGAGGCTGTAGCGAGGACTGTAAGCATTTCCTCTTCCAAACCATGGCAGTTTTACCCAAAGAACTCTGCTGTAGTAGCAGGTGGAACACAACCAACATTTCTCCCACTGTGTACTCTCTGAGCTCCTCCACGAATGAACTCCTATATGCAGGGTTTCCCACGTGGAGCGAACTGCCTCAACCAAGGCAGGCTCTAGTAAGTACTGTAAGCATTTCTTCGCCCAAAACACGCAGTTTTACCCAAAGAACTCTGCTTTAGTTGCAGTTGGACCACAAGCAGCATTTCTCCCACTGTGTACTGTTTGGTCTCTTCCATGAATGAACTTCTATATGCAGGTTTTCCCACGTGGTGTGAACTGCCCTCAACCACGGCAGGCTGCAGCGAGGACTGTAAACATTTCCTCTTCTAAACCACAGCAGTTTTACCCAAAGAACTCTGCTGTAGTAGCAGGTGGAACACAAGCAGCATTTCTCCCATTGTGTACTCTCTGAGCTCCTCCACGAATGAACTATTATATGCAGGGTTTCCCACGTGGAGCGAACTGCCTCAAACAAGGAAGGCTGTAGCGAGGTCTGTAAGCATTTCCTCTCCCTAAACACGCAGTTTTAACGGAAGAACTCTGCTTTAGTTGCAGGAGGAACACAAGCATGTATTCTACCACAGTGTACACAATGGGCACTTCCCCTAATGAACTTGTTCTATAAGAATGGTTTCCCGCTTGGAGCGAACTGCCTCAACCATGGCAGGGTCTACTGTGGTCTCTAAGGATTTCCTCTGTGAAAACACGGCACTTTTACGTGAAGAACTCTGCTTTAGTGGCAGGTGGAACACAAGCTGCATTTCACCCACACTGTACACAAAGGGCCTTTCACCAAATGAATCTTCTATATGCAGGGTGTCCCCCCTGCAGAGAACTGCCACAACCAAGGCAGGCACTAGTAAGGACTGTAAGCATTTCCTCTCCCAAAACACGCAGTTTTACACGAAGAACTCTGCTTTAGTTGCAGGTGGAACACAAGCAGCATTTCTCCCACTGTGTACTCTCTGAGCTCTTCCACGAATGAACTTCTATATGCAGGTTTTCCCTTGTGGAGCGAACTGCCTCAACCACGGCAGGCTGTAGTGAGGACTGTAAGCATTTCCTCTTCCAAACACGGCAGATTACCCAAAGAACTTTGCTTTTGTTGCAGGTGGAACACAAGCAGCATTTCTCCCACTGTGTACTCTCTGGGCTCTTCCACGAATGAACTCCTCTATGCAGGGTTTCCCACGTGGAGCGAACTGCCTCAAACAAGGCAGGATGTAGCGAGGACTGTAAGCATTTCCTCTCCCTAAACACGCAGTTTTAATGGAAGAACTCTGCTTTAGTTGCAGGTGGAACACAAGCAGCTTTTCACCCACAGTGTACACAATGGGCACTTCCCCTAATGAACTTCTTCTATAAGTATGTTTTCCCGCGTGGAGCGAAGTGCCTCAACCATGGCAGGCTCTACTGTGGTCTCTAAGGATTTCCTCTCTGAAAACACGGTACTTTTACCCGAAGAACTCTGTTTTAGTTGCAGGTGGAACACAAGCTGCATTTCACCCACACTGTACACAAAGGGCCCTTCCCCAAATGAATCTTCTATATGCAGGGTGTCCCTCGTGCAGCAAACTGCCTCAACCAAGGCAGGCTCTAGTAAGTACAGTAAGCATTTCTTCGCTCAAAACACGCAGTTTTACCCGAAGAACTCTGCTTTAGTTGCAGGTGGAACACAAGCAGCATTTCTCCCACTGTGTACTCTTTGGTCTCTTCCAGGAATGAACTTTTATATGCAGGGTTTCCCACGTGTTACGAATTGCCCTCAACCATGGCAGGCTGTAGCGAGGACTGTAAGCATTTCCTCTTCCAAACCACGGCAGTTTTACCCAACGAACTCTGCTGTAGTAGCAGGTGGAACACAAGCAGCATTTCTCCCACTGTGTACTCTCTGAGCTCCTCCACGAATGAAATCCTATATGCAGGGTTTCCCACGTGGAGCGAACCGCCTCAAACAAGGCAGGCTGTAGCGAGGACTGTAAGCATTTCCTCTCCCTAAACACACAGTTTTAACGGAAGAACTCTGCTTTAGTTGCAGGTGGAACACAAGCATGTATTCTACCACAGTGTACACAATGTGCACGTCCCCTAATGAACTTGTTCTATAAGAATGGTTTCCCGCTTGGAACGAACTGCGTCAACCATGGCAGGCTCTACTGCGGTCTCTAAGGATTTCCTCTGTGAAAACACGGCACTGTTACGCGAAGAACTCTGCTTTAGTGGCAGGTGGAACACAAGATGCGTTTCACCCACACTGTAAACCAAGGGCACTTCCCCAAATGAATCTTCTATATGCAAGGTGTCCTGCCTGCAGCGAACTGCCACAACCAAGGCACGCACTTGTAAGGACTGTAAGCATTTACTCTCCCAAAACAAGCAGTTTTACCCGAAGAACTCTGCTTTAGTTGCAGGTGGAACACAAGCAGCATTTCTCCCACTGTGTACTCTTTGGTCTCTTCCACGAATGAACTTCTATATGCAAGTTTTCCCACGTGCTGCGAACTGCGCTCAACCACGGCAGGCTGTAGCGAGGACTGTAAGCATTTTCTCTTCCAAATCACGGTAGTTTTACCCAAAGAACTCTGCTGTAGTAGCAGGTGGAACACAAGCAGCATTTCTCCCACTGTGTACTCTCTGAGCTCCTCCACGAATGAACTCCTATATGCAGGGTTTCCCACGTGGAGCGAACTGCCTCAAACAAGGCAGGCTGTAGCGAGGACTGTAAGCATTTCCTCTCCCTAAACACGCAGTTTTAATGGAAGAACTCTGCTTTAGTTGCAGGTGGAACACCAGCAGCATTTCTCCCACAGTGTACACAATGGACACTTCCCCCAATGAAGTTGTTCTATAAGAATGGTTTCCCGCATGGAGCGAATTGCCTCAACCATGGCAGGCTCTACTGTGGTCTCTAAGGATTTCCTCTCTGAAAACACGGCACTTTTACGCGAAGAACTCTGCTTTAGTGGCAGGTGGAACACAAGCTGCATTTCACCCACACTGTAAACAAATGGCCTTTCCCCAAATGAATCTTCTATATGCACTGTGTCCTGCCTGCAGCGAACTGCCACAACCAAGGCAGGCACTAGTAAGCACTGTAAGCATTTACTCTCTGAAAGCACGCAGTTTTACCCGAAGAACTCTGCTTTAGTTGCAGGTAGAACACAAGTAGCATTTCTCCCACTGTGTACTCTTTGGTCTCTTCCATGAATGAACTTCTATATGCAGGGTTTCCCACGTATTGCGAACTGCTTCAACCACAGCAGGCTGTAGAGAGGAATGTAAGCATTTCCTCTTCCAAAACACGGCAGTTTTACCCAAAGAACTCTGCTGTAGTAGCAGGTGGAACACAAGCAGCATTTCTCCCATTGTGTACTCTCTGAGCTCCTCCACGAATGAACTCCTATATGCAGGGGTTCCCACGTGGAGCGAACTGCCTCAAACAAGGCAGGCTGTAGCGAGGACTGTAAGCATTTCCTCTCCCTAAACACGCAGTTTTAACGGAAAAACTCTGCTTTAGTTTCTGGTGGAACACAAGCATGTATTCTACCACAGTGTACACAATGGGCACTTCCCCTAATGAACTTGTTCTATAAGAATGGTTTCCCGCTTGGAGCGAACTGCCTCAACCATGGCAGGCTCTACTGTGGTCTCTAAGGATTTCCTCTGTGAAAACACGGCACTTTTACGTGAAGAACTCTGCTTTAGTGGCAGGTGGAACACAAGCTGCATTTCACCCACACTGTACACAAAGGGCCTTTCCCCAAATGAATCTTCTATATGCAGGGTGCCCCTAGTGCAGCGAACTGCCTCAACCAAGGCAGGCTCTAGTAAGTACTGTAAGCATTTCTTCGCCCAAAACACGCAGTTTTACCCGAAGAACTCTGCTTTAGTTGCAGGTGGAACACAAGCAGCATTTCTCCCACTGTGTAGTCTTTGGTCTCTTCCACGAATGAACATCTATATGCAGGGTTTCCCACCTGGAGTGAACTGCCTCAACCACGGCAGGCTGTAGTGAGGACTGTAAGCACTTACTCTTCAAAACACGGCAGATTACCCAAAGAACTTTGATTTTGTGGCAGGTGGAACACAAGCAGCATTTCTCCCACTGTGTACACTCTGAGCTCCTCCACGAATGAACTCTTATATGCAGGGCTTCCCACGTGGAGCATACTGCCTCAAACAAGGCAGGCTGTAGCGAGGACTGTAAGCATTTCCTCTCCCTAAACACGCAGTTTTAACGGAAGATCTCTGCTTTAGTTGCAGGGGGAACACAAGCATCTTTTCTCCCACAGTGTACACAATGGGCACTTCCCTAATGAACTTGTTATATAAGAATGGTTTCCCGCGTGGAGTGAACTGCCTCAACCATGGCAGGCTCTACTGTGGTCTCTAAGGATTTCCTCTCTGAAAACACGTCACTTTTACCCGAAGAACTCTGTTTTAGTTGCAGGTGGAACACAAGCTGCATTTCATCCACACTGTACACAAAGGGCCCTTCCCCAAATGAAACTTCTATATGCAGGGTGTCCCTCGTGAACCGAACTACCTCAACCAAGCCAGGCTCTAGTAAGTACTGTAAGCATTTCTTCGCCCCAAACACGCAGTTTTACCCGAAGAACTCTGCTTTAGTTGCAGGTGGACCACAAGCAGCATTTCTCCCACTGTGTACTCTGTGGGCTCTTCCACGAATGAACTTCTATATGCAGGTTTTCCTTCATGGTGCGAACTGCCCTCAACCACGGAAGGCTGTAGCGAGGACTGTAAGCATTTCCTCTTCCAAACCACGGCAGTTTTACCCAAAGAACTCTGCCGTAGTAGCAGGTGGAACACAAGCAGCATTTCTCCCATTGTGTACTCTCTGAGCTCCTCCACGAATGAACTCCTATATGCAGGGTTTCCCACGTGGAGCGAACTGCCTCAAACAAGGCAGGCTGTAGCGAGGACTGTAAGCATTTCCTCTCCCTAAACACGCAGTTTTAACGGAAGAACTCTGCTTTCGTTTCAGGTGGAACAGAAGCATCTTTTCTCCCACAGTGAACTCAATGGGCACTTCCCCTAATGAACTTGTTCTATAAGAATGGTTTCCCGCGTGGAGCGAACTGCCTCAACCATGGCAGGCTCTACTGTGGTCTCTAAGGATTTCCTCTCTGAAAACACGGCACTTTTACCCGAAGAACTCTGCTTTAGTTGCAGGTGGAACACAAGCTGCATTTCACCCAAACTGTACAAAAAGGGCTATTCCCCAAATGAATCTTCTATATGCAGGGTGTCCACCCTGCAGAGAACTGCCACAACCAAGGCAGGCACTAGTAAGGACTGTAAGCATTTCCTCTCCCAAAACACGCAGTTTTACCCAAAGAACTCTGCTTTAGTTGCAGGTGGAACACAAGCAGCATTTCTCCCACTGTGTACTCTGTAGGCTCTTCCACGAATGAACTTCTATATGCAGGGTTTCCCTTGTGGAGCGAACTGCCTCAACCACGGCAGGCTGTAGTGAGGACTGTAAGCATTTCCTCTTCCAAACACGGCAGATTACCCAAAGAACTTTGCTTTTGTTGCAGGTTGAACACAAGCAGCATTTCTCCCACTGTGTACTCTCTGGGCTCTTCCACGAATGAACTCCTCTATGCAGGGTTTCCCACGTGGAGCGAACTGCCTAAAACAAGGCAGGCTGTAGCGAGGACTGTAAGCATTTCCTCTCCCTAAACACGCAGTTTTAACGGAAGATCTCTGCTTTAGTTGCAGGGGGAACACAAGCATCTTTTCTCCCACAGTGTACACAATGGGCACTTCCCTAATGAACTTGTTCTATAAGAATGGTTTCCCGCGTGGAGTGAACTGCCTCAACCATGGCAGGCTCTACTGTGGTCTCTAAGGATTTCCTCTGTGAAAACACGGCACTTTTACCCGAAGAACTCTGTTTTAGTTGCAGGTGGAACACAAGCTGCATTTCACCCACACTGTACACAAAGGGCCCTTCCCCAAATGAATCTTCTATATGCAGGGTGTCCCTCGTGCAGCAAACTGCCTCAACCAAGGCAGGCTCTAGTAAGTACAGTAAGCATTTATTTGCTCAAAACACGCAGTTTTACCCGAAGAACTCTGCTTTAGTTGCAGGTGGAACACAAGCAGCATTTCTCACACAGTGTACTCTTTGGTCTCTTCCAGGAATGAACTTCTATATGCAGAGTTTCCCACGTGTTGCGAATTGCCCTCAACCATGGCAGGCTGTAGCGAGGACTGTAAGCATTTCCGCTTCCAAACCACGGCAGTTTTACCGAAAGAACTCTGCTGTAGTAGCAGGTGGAACACAAGCAGCATTTCTCCCACTGTGTACTCTCTGAGCTCCTCCATGAATGAACTCCTATATGCAGGGTTTCCCACGTGGAGCGAACTGCCTCAAACAAGGCAGGCTGTAGCGAGGACTGTAAGCATTTCCTCTCCCTAAACACGCAGTTTTAACGGAAGAACTCTGCTTTAGTTGCAGGAGGAACACAAGCATGTATTCTACCACAGTGTACACAATGGGCACTTCCCCTAATGAACTTGTTCTATAAGAATGGTTTCCCGCGTGGAGCGAACTGCCTCAACCATGGCAGGCTCTACTGTGGTCTCTAAGGATTTCCTCTGTGAAAACACGGCACTTTTACCCGAAGAACTCTGCTTTAGTGGCAGGTGGAACACAAGCTGCATTTCACCCACACTGTAAACAAAGGACCTTTCCTCAAATGAATCTTCTATATGCAAGGTGTCCTGCCTGCAGCGAACTGCCACAACCAAGGCAAGCAGTAGTAAGGACTGTACGCATTTACTCTCCCAAAACACGCAGTTTTACCCGAAGAACTCTGCTTTAGTTGCAGGTGGAACACAGGCACATTTCTCCCACTGTGTACTCTTTGGTCTCTTCCACGAATGAACATCTATATGCAGGGTTTCCCACGTGGAGTGAACTGCCTCAACCACGGCAGGCTGTAGCGGGTACTGTAAGCATTTACTCTTCCAAAACACGGCAGTTTTACCCAAAGAACTCTGCTTTAGTTGCAGGTGGAAAACAAGCAGCATTTCTCCCACTGTGTACTCTGTGGGCTCTTCCACGAATGAACTTCTGTATGCAGGGTTTCCCATGTGGAGCGAACTGCCTCAACCACGGCAGGCTGTTGTGAGTACTGTAAGCATTTCCTCTTCAAAACAGGGCAGATTACCCAAAGAACTTTGCTTTTGTTGCAGGTGGAACACAAGCAGCATTTCTCCCACTGTGTACTCTCTGGGCTCTTCCACGAATGAACTCCTCTATGCAGGGTTTCCCACGTGGAGCGAACTGCCTCAAACAAGGCAGGATGTAGCGAGGACTGTAAGCATTTCCTCTCCCTAAACACGCAGTTTTAACGGAAGAACTCTGCTTTAGTTGCAGGTGGAACACAAGCAGCATTTCTCCCATTGTGTACACTCTGAGCTCCTCCACGAATGAACTCCTATATGCAGGGTTTCCCATGTGGAGCAAACTGCCTCAAACAAGGCAGGCTGTAGCGAGGACTGTAAGCATTTCCTCTCCCTAAACACGCAGTTTTAACGGAAGAACTCTGCTTTAGTTGCAGGTGGAACACAAGCATCTTTTCTCACACAGTGTACACAATGGGCACTTCCCTAATGAACTTGTTCTATAAGAATGGTTTCCCGCGTGGAGTGAACTGCCTCAACCATGGCTGGCTCTACTGTGGTCTCTAAGGATTTCCTCTCTGAAAACACGTCACTTTTACCCAAAGCACTCTGTTTTACTTGCAGGTGGAACACAAGCTGCATTTCACCCACACTGTACACAAAGGGCCCTTCCCCAAATGAATCTTCTATATGCAGGGTTTCCCTCGTGCACCGAACTGCCTCAACCAAGGCAGGCTCTAGTACGTACTGTAAGCATTTCTTCGTGCCAAACATGCAGTTTTACCCGAAGAACTCTGCTTTAGTTGCAGGTGAAACACAAGCAGCATTTCTCCCACTGTGTTCTCTTTGGTCTCTTCCACGAATGAACTTCTATATGCAGGTTTTCCTTCGTGGTGCGAACTGCCCTCAACCACGGCAGGCTGTAGCGAGGACTGTAAGCATTTCCTCTCCCTAAACACGCAGTTTTAACAGAAGAACTCTGCTTTAGTTGCGGTTGGAACACAAGCATCTCTTCTCCCACAGTGTACACAATGGGCACGTCCCATAATGAACTTGTTCTATTAGAATGGTTTCCCACATGGAGCGAACTGCCTCAACCATGGCAGGCTCTACTGTGGTCTCTAAGGATTTCATCTGTGAAAACATGGCACTTTTACCCGAAGAACTCTGCTTTAGTGGCAGGTGGAACACAAGCTGCATTTCACCCACACTGTAAACAAATGGCCTTTCCCCAAATGAATCTTCTATATGCACGGTGTCCTGCCTGCAGCGAACTGCCACAACCAAGGCAGGCACTAGTAAGCACTGTAAGCATTTACTCTCCCAAAGCACGCAGTTTTACCCGAAGAACTCTGCTTTAGTTGCAGGTAGAACACAAGTAGCATTTCTCCCACTGTGTACTCTTTGGTCTCTTCCATGAATGAACTTCTATATGCAGGGTTTCCCACGTATTGCGAACTGCTTCAACCACAGCAGGCTGTAGAGAGGAATGTAAGCATTTCCTCTTCCAAAACACGGCAGTTTTACCCAAAGAACTCTGCTGTAGTAGCAGGTGGAACACAAGCAGCATTTCTCCCATTGTGTACTCTCTGAGCTCCTCCACGAATGAACTCCTATATGCAGGGGTTCCCACGTGGAGCGAACTGCCTCAAACAAGGCAGGCTGTAGCGAGGACTGTAAGCATTTCCTCTCCCTAAACACGCAGTTTTAACGGAAAAACTCTGCTTTAGTTTCTGGTGGAACACAAGCATCTTTTCTCCCACAGTGAACACAATGGGCACTTCCTCTAATGAAATTGTTCTATAAGAATGGTTTCCCGCGTGGAGCGAACTGCCTCAACCATGGCAGGCTCTACTGTGGTCTCTAAGGATTTCCTCTCTGAAAACACGGCACTTTTACCCGAAGAACTCTCCTTTAGTTGCAGGTGGAACACAAGCTGCATTTCACCCACACTGTACAAAAAGGGCCCTTCCCCAAATGAATCTTCTATATGCAGGGTGTGCCTCGTGTAGAAAACTGCCTCAACCAAGGCAGGCTCTAGTAAGTACTGTAAGCATTTCTTCGCCCAAAACACGCAGTTTTACCCAAAGAACTCTGCTTTAGTTGCAGTTGGACCACAAGCAGCATTTCTCCCACTGTGTACTGTTTGGTCTCTTCCATGAATGAACTTCTATATGCAGGTTTTCCCACGTGGTGCGAACTGCCCTCAACCACGGCAGGCTGTAGTGAGGACTGTAAACATTTCCTCTTCTAAACCACGGCAGTTTTACCCAAAGAACTCTGCTGTAGTAGCAGGTGGAACACAAGCATCATTTCTCCCACTGTGTACTCTCTGAGCTCCTCCACGAATGAACTATTATATGCAGGGTTTCCCACGTGGAGCGAACTGCCTCAAACAAGGAAGGCTGTAGCGAGGTCTGTAAGCATTTCCTCTCCCTAAACACGCAGTTTTAACGGAAGAACTCTGCTTTAGTTGCAGGAGGAACACAAGCATGTATTCTACCACAGTGTACACAATGGGCACTTCCCCTAATGAACTTGTTCTATAAGAATGGTTTCCCGCTTGGAGCGAACTGCCTCAACCATGGCAGGCTCTACTGTGGTCTCTAAGGATTTCCTCTGTGAAAACACGGCACTTTTACGTGAAGAACTCTGCTTTAGTGGCAGGTGGAACACAAGCTGCATTTCACCCACACTGTACAAAAAGGGCCCTTCCCCAAATGAATCTTCTATATGCAGGGTGTGCCTCGTGTAGAAAACTGCCTCAACCAAGGCAGGCTCTAGTAAGTACTGTAAGCATTTCTTCGCCCAAAACACGCAGTTTTACCCGAAGAACTCTGCTTTAGTTGCAGTTGGACCACAAGCAGCATTTCTCCCACTGTGTACTCTTTGGTCTCTTCCATGAATGAACTTCTATATGCAGGTTTTCCCACGTGGTGCGAACTGCCCTCAACCACGGCAGGCTGTAGCGAGGACTGTAAACATTTCCTCTTCTAAACCACGGCAGTTTTACCCAAAGAACTCTGCTGTAGTAGCAGGTGGAACACAAGCATCATTTCTCCCACTGTGTACTCTCTGAGCTCCTCCACGAATGAACTATTATATGCAGGGTTTCCCACGTGGAGCGAACTGCCTCAAACAAGGAAGGCTGTAGCGAGGTCTGTAAGCATTTCCTCTCCCTAAACACGCAGTTTTAATGGAAGAACTCTGCTTTAGTTGCAGGAGGAACACAAGCATGTATTCTACCACAGTGTACACAATGGGCACTTCCCCTAATGAACTTGTTCTATAAGAATGGTTTCCCGCTTGGAGCGAACTGCCTCAACCATGGCAGGCTCTGCTGTGGTCTCTAAGGATTTCCTCTGTGAAAACACGGCACTTTTACGCAAAGAACTCTGCTTTAGTGGCAGGTGGAACACAAGCTGCATTTCACCCACACTGTAAACAAAGGGCCTTTCCTCAAATGAATCTTCTATATGCAAGGTGTCCTGCCTGCAGCGAACTGCCACAACCAAGGCAGGCAGTAGTAAGGACTGTACGCATTTACTCTCCCAAAACACGCAGTTTTACCCGAAGAACTCTGCTTTAGTTGCAGGTGGAACACAGGCACATTTCTCCCACTGTGTACTCTTTGGTCTCTTCCACGAATGAACATCTATATGCAGGGTTTCCCACGTGGAGTGAACTGCCTCAACCACGGCAGGCTGTAGCGGGTACTGTAAGCATTTCCTCTTCCAAAACACGGCAGTTTTACCCAAAGAACTCTGCTTTAGTTGCAGGTGGAAAACAAGCAGCATTTCTCCCACTGTGTACTCTGTGGGCTCTTCCACGAATGAACTTCTGTATGCAGGGTTTCCCATGTGGAGCGAACTGCCTCAACCACGGCAGGCTGTTGTGAGTACTGTAAGCATTTCCTCTTCAAAACAGGGCAGATTACCCAAAGAACTTTGCTTTTGTTGCAGGTGGAACACAAGCAGCATTTCTCCCACTGTGTACTCTCTGAGCTCCTCCACGAATGTACTATTATATGCAGGGTTTCCACGTGGAGCGAACTGCCTCAAACAAGGAAGGCTGTAGCGAGGTCTGTAAGCATTTCCTCTCCCTAAACACGCAGTTTTAATGGAAGAACTCTGCTTTAGTTGCAGGAGGAACACAAGCATGTATTCTACCACAGTGTACACAATGGGCACTTCCCCTAATGAACTTGTTCTATAAGAATGGTTTCCCGCTTGGAGCGAACTGCCTCAACCATGGCAGGCTCTACTGTGGTCTCTAAGGATTTCCTCTGTGAAAACACGGCACTTTTACGTGAAGAACTCTGCTTTAGTGGCAGGTGGAACACAAGCTGCATTTCACCCACACTGTACACAAAGGGCCTTTCCCCAAATGAATCTTCTATATGCAGGGTGTCCCTAGTGCAGCGAACTGCCTCAACCAAGGCAGGCTCTAGTAAGTACTGTAAGCATTTCTTCGCCCCAAACACGCAGTTTTACCCGAAGAACTCTGCTTTAGTTGCAGGTGGAACACAAGCAGCATTTCTCCCACTGTGTAGTCTTTGGTCTCTTCCACGAATGAACATCTATATGCAGGGTTTCCCACCTGGAGTGAACTGCCTCAACCACGGCAGGCAGTAGTGAGGACTGTAAGCATTTACTCTTCAAAACACGGCAGATTACCCAAAGAACTTTGATTTTGTTGCAGGTGGAACACAAGCAGCATTTCTCCCACTGTGTACACTCTGAGCTCCTCCACGAATGAACTCTTATATTCAGGGTTTCCCACGTGGAGCATACTGCCTCAAACAAGGCAGGCTGTAGCGAGGACTGTAAGCATTTCCTCTCCCTAAACACGCAGTTTTAACGGAAGATCTCTGCTTTAGTTGCAGGGGGAACACAAGCATCTTTTCTCCCACAGTGTACACAATGGGCACTTCCCTAATGAACTTGTTCTATAAGAATGGTTTCCCGCGTGGAGTGAACTGCCTCAACCATGGCAGGCTCTACTGTGGTCTCTAAGGATTTCCTCTCTGAAAACACGTCACTTTTACCCGAAGAACTCTGTTTTAGTTGCAGGTGGAACACAAGCTGCATTTCATCCACACTGTACACAAAGGGCCCTTCCCCAAATGAATCTTCTATATGCAGGGTGTCCCTCGTGAACCGAACTACCTCAACCAAGACAGGCTCTAGTAAGTACTGTAAGCATTTCTTCACCCCAAACACGCAGTTTTACCCAAAGAACTCTGCTTTAGTTGCAGGTGGACCACAAGCAGCATTTCTCCCACTGTGTACTCTGTGGGCTCTTCCACGAATGAACTTCTATATGCAGGTTTTCCTTCATGGTGCGAACTGCCCTCAACCACGGCAGGCTGTAGCGAGGACTGTAAGCATTTCCTCTTCCAAACCACGGCAGTTTTACCCAAAGAACTCTGCCGTAGTAGCAGGTGGAACACAAGCAGCATTTCTCCCATTGTGTACTCTCTGAGCTCCTCCACGAATGAACTCCTTTATGCAGGGTTTCCCACGTGGAGCGAACTGCCTCAAACAAGGCAGGCTGTAGCAAGGACTGTAAGCATTTCCTCTCCCTAAACACGCAGTTTTAACGGAAGAACTCTGCTTTCGTTTCAGGTGGAACAGAAGCATCTTTTCTCCCACAGTGAACTCAATGGGCACTTCCCCTAATGAACTTGTTCTATAAGAATGGTTTCCCGCGTGGAGCGAACTGCCTCAACCATGGCAGGCTCTACTGTGGTCTCTAAGGATTTCCTCTGTGAAAACACGGCACTTTTACCCGAAGAACTCTGCTTTAGTGGCAGGTGGAACACAAGCTGCATTTCACCCACACTGTAAACAAAGGGCCTTTCCTCAAATGAATCTTCTATATGCAAGGTGTCCTGCCTGCAGCGAACTGCCACAACCAAGGCAGGCAGTAGTAAGGACTGTACGCATTTACTCTCCCAAAACACGCAGTTTTACCCGAAGAACTCTGCTTTAGTTGCAGGTGGAACACAGGCACATTTCTCCCACTGTGTACTCTTTGGTCTCTTCCACGAATGAACATCTATATGCAGGGTTTCCCACGTGGAGTGAACTGCCTCAACCACGGCAGGCTGTAGCGGGTACTGTAAGCATTTCCTCTTCCAAAACACGGCAGTTTTACCCAAAGAACTCTGCTTTAGTTGCAGGTGGAAAACAAGCAGCATTTCTCCCACTGTGTACTCTGTGGGCTCTTCCACGAATGAACTTCTGTATGCAGGGTTTCCCATGTGGAGCGAACGGCCTCAACCACGGCAGGCTGTTTTGAGTACTGTAAGCATTCCCTCTTCAAAACAGGGCAGATTACCCAAAGAACTTTGCTTTTGTTGCATGTGGAACACAAGCAGCATTTCTCCCACTGTGTACTCTCTGGGCTCTTCCACGAATGAACTCCTCTATGCAGGGTTTCCCACGTGGAGCGAACTGCCTCAAACAAGGCAGGATGTAGCGAGGACTGTAAGCATTTCCTCTCCCTAAACACGCAGTTTTAATGGAAGAACTCTGCTTTAGTTGCAGGTGGAACACAAGCAGCTTTTCACCCACAGTGTACACAATGGGCACTTCCCCTAATGAACTTCTTCTATAAGTATGTTTTCCCGCGTGGAGCGAAGTGCCTCAACCATGGCAGGCTCTACTGTGGTCTCTAAGGATTTCCTCTCTGAAAACACGGCACTTTTACGGGAAGAATTCTGTTTTAGTTGCAGGTGGAACACAAGCTGCATTTCACCCACACTGTACAAAAAGGGCCCTTCCCCAAATGAATCTTCTATATGCAGGGTGTCCCTCGTGCAGCAAACTGCCTCAACCAAGGCAGGCTCTAGTAAGTACAGTAAGCATTTCTTCGCTCAAAACACGCAGTTTTACCCGAAGAACTCTGCTTTAGTTGCAGGTGGAACACAAGCAGCATTTCTCCCACTGTGTACTCTTTGGTCTCTTCCAGGAATGAACTTCTATATGCAGGGTTTCCCACGTGTTGCAAATTGCCCTCAACCATGGCAGGCTGTAGCGAGGACTGTAAGCATTTCCTCTTCCAAACCACGGCAGTTTTACCCAAAGAACTCTGCTGTAGTAGCAGGTGGAACACAAGCAGCATTTCTCCCACTGTGTACTCTCTGAGCTCCTCCACGAATGAACTCCTATATGCAGGGTTTCCCACGTGGAGCGAACCGCCTCAAACAAGGCAGGCTGTAGCGAGGACTGTAAGCATTTCCTCTCCCTAAACACACAGTTTTAATGGAAGAACTCTGCTTTAGTTGCAGGTGGAACACAAGCATGTATTCTACCACAGTGTACACAATGGGCACGTCCCCTAATGAACTTGTTCTATAAGAATGGTTTCCCGCGTGGAGCGAACTGCCTCAACCATGGCAGGCTCTACTGTGGTCTCTAAGGATTTCCTCTCTGAAAACACGGCACTTTTACGAGAAGAACTCTGCTTTAGTGGGAGGTGGAACACAAGCTGCATTTCACCCACTGTGAACTCATGGGTCTCTTCCACGAATGATCTTCTATATGCAGGATTTCCCACGTGGTGCGAACTGCCCTCAACCACGGAGGCTGTAGCGAGGACTGTAAGCATTTCCTGTTCCAAACCATGGCAGTTTTACCCAAAGAACTCTGCTGTAGTAGCAGGTGGAACACAACCAACATTTCTCCCACTGTGTACTCTCTGAGCTCCTCCACGAATGAACTCCTATATGCAGGGTTTCCCACGTGGAGCGAACTGCCTCAAACAAGGAAGGCTGTAGCGAGGACTGTAAGCATTTCCTCTCCCTAAACACGCAGTTTTAACAGAAGAACTCTGCTTATTTGCAGTTGGAACACAAGCATCTCTTCTCCCACAGTGTACACAATGGGCACGTCCCATAATGAACTTGTTCTATTAGAATGGTTTCCCACATGGAGCGAACTGCCTCAACCATGGCAGGCTCTACTGTGGTCTCTAAGGATTTCATCTGTGAAAACACTGCACTTTTACGCGAAGAACTCTGCTTTAGTGGCAGGTGGAACACAAGCTGCATTTCACCCACACTGTAAACAAATGGCCTTTCCCCAAATGAATCTTCTATATGCACGGTGTCCTGCCTGCAGCGAACTGCCACAACCAAGGCAGGCACTAGTAAGCACTGTAAGCATTTACTCTCCCAAAGCACGCAGTTTTACCCGAAGAACTCTGCTTTAGTTGCAGGTAGAACACAAGTAGCATTTCTCCCACTGTGTACTCTTTGGTCTCTTCCATGAATGAACTTCTATATGCAGGGTTTCCCACGTATTGCGAACTGCTTCAACCACAGCAGGCTGTAGAGAGGAATGTAAGCATTTCCTCTTCCAAAACACGGCAGTTTTACCCAAAGAACTCTGCTGTAGTAGCAGGTGGAACACAAGCAGCATTTCTCCCATTGTGTACTCTCTGAGCTCCTCCACGAATGAACTCCTATATGCAGGGTTTCCCACGTGGAGCGAACTGCCTCAAAGAAGGCAGGCTGTAGCGAGGACCGTAAGCACTTCCTCTCCCTAAACACGCAGTTTTAACCGAAAAACTGTGCTTTAGTTTCTGGTGGAACACAAGCATCTTTTCTCCCACAGTAAACACAATGGGCACTTCCTCTAATGAAATTGTTCTATAAGAATGGTTTCCAGCGTGGAGCGAACTGCCTCAACCATGGCAGGCTCTACTGTGGTCTCTAAGGATTTCCTCTCTGAAAACACGGCACTTTTACCCGAAGAATTCTCCTTTAGTTGCAGGTGGAACACAAGCTGCATTTCACCCACACTGTACAAAAAGGGCCCTTCCCCAAATGAATCTTCTATATGCAGGGTGTGCCTCGTGTAGAAAACTGCCTCAACCAAGGCAGGCTCTAGTAAGTACTGTAAGCATTTCTTCGCCCAAAACACGCAGTTTTACCCAAAGAACTCTGCTTTAGTTGCAGTTGGACCACAAGCAGAATTTCTCCCACTGTGTACCGTTAGGTCTCTTCCATGAATGAACTTCTATATGCAGGTTTTCCCACGTGGTGCGAACTGCCCTCAACCACGGCAGGCTGTAGCGAGGACTGTAAGCATTTACTCTTCAAAACACGGCAGATTACCCAAAGAACTTTGATTTTGTTGCAGGTGGAACACAAGCAGCATTTCTCCCACTGTGTACACTCTGAGCTCCTCCACGAATGAACTCTTATATTCAGGGTTTCCCACGTGGAGCATACTGCCTCAAACAAGTCAGGCTGTAGCGAGGACTGTAAGCATTTCCTCTCCCTAAACACGCAGTTTTAACGGAAGATCTCTGCTTTAGTTGCAGGGGGAACACAAGCATCTTTTCTCCCACAGTGTACACAATGGGCACTTCCCTAATGAACTTGTTCTATAAGAATGGTTTCCCGCGTGGAGTGAACTGCCTCAACCATGGCAGGCTCTACTGTGGTCTCTAAAGATTTCCTCTCTGAAAACACGTCACTTTTACCCAAAGAACTCTGTTTTAGTTGCAGGTGGAACACAAGCTGCATTTCACCCACACTGTACAAAAAGGGCCCTTCCCCAAATGAATCTTCTATATGCAGGGTGTCCCTCGTGAACCGAACTACCTCAACCAAGACAGGCTCTAGTAAGTACTGTAAGCATTTCTTCGCCCCAAACACGCAGTTTTACCCAAAGAACTCTGCTTTAGTTGTAGGTGGACCACAAGCAGCATTTCTCCCACTGTGTACTCTGTGGGCTCTTCCACGAATGAACTTCTATATGCAGGTTTTCGTTCATGGTGCGAACTGCCCTCAACCACGGCAGGCTGTAGCGAGGACTGTAAGCATTTCCTCTTCCAAACCACGGCAGTTTTACCCAAAGAACTCTGCCGTAGTAGCAGGTGGAACACAAGCAGCATTTCTCCCATTGTGTACTCTCTGAGCTCCTCCACGAATGAACTCCTTTATGCAGGGTTTCCCACGAGGAGCGAACTGCCTCAAACAAGGCAGGCTGTAGCAAGGACTGTAAGCATTTCCTCTCCCTAAACACGCAGTTTTAACGGAAGAACTCTGCTTTCGTTTCAGGTGGAACAGAAGCATCTTTTCTCCCACAGTGAACTCAATGGGCACTTCCCCTAATGAACTTGTTCTATAAGAATGGTTTCCCGCGTGGAGCGAACTGCCTCAACCATGGCAGGCTCTACTGTGGTCTCTAAGGATTTCCTCTGTGAAAACACGGCACTTTTACCCGAAGAACTCTGTTTTAGTTGCAGGTGGAACACAAGCTGCATTTCACCCAAACTGTACAAAAAGGGCTCTTCCCCAAATGAATCTTCTATATGCAGGGTGTCCCCGCTGCAGAGAACTGCCACAACCAAGGCAGGCACTAGTAAGGACTGTAAGCATTTTCTCTCCCAAAAAACGCAGTTTTACCCGAAGAACTCTGCTTTAGTTGCATGTGGAACACAAGCAGCATTTCTCCCACTGTGTACTCTGTGGGCTCTTCCACGAATGAACTTCTATATGCAGGGTTTCCCTTGTGGAGCGAACTGCCTCAACCACGGCAGGCTGTAGTGAGGACTGTAAGCATTTCCTCTTCCAAACACGGCAGATTACCCAAAGAACTTTGCTTTTGTTGCAGGTGGAACACAAGCAGCATTTCTCCCACTGTGTGCTCTCTGGGCTCTTCCACGAATGAACTCCTCTATGCAGGGTTTCCCACGTGGAGCGAACTGCCTCAAACAAGGCAGGCTGTAGCGAGGACTGTAAGCATTTCCTCTCCCTAAACACGCAGTTTTAATGGAAGAACTCTGCTTTAGTTGCAGGTGGAACACAAGCAGCATTTCTCCCACAGTGTACACAATGGATACTTCCCCTAATGAAGTTGTTCTATAAGAATGGTTTCCCGCATGGAGCGAATTGCCTCAACCATGGCAGGCTCTACTGTGGTCTCTAAGGATTTCCTCTCTGAAAACACGGCAATTTTACGAGAAGAAGTCTGCTTTAGTGGGAGTTGGAACACAAGCTGCATTTCACCCACTGTGAACTCATGGGTCTCTTCCACGAATGATCTTCTATATGCAGGATTTCCCACGTGGTGCGAACTGCCCTCAACCACGGAGGATGTAGCGAGGACTGTAAGCATTTCCTGTTCCAAACCATGGCAGTTTTACCCAAAGAACTCTGCTGTAGTAGCAGGTGGAACACAACCAACATTTCTCCCACTGTGTACTCTCTGAGCTCCTCCACGAATGAACTCCTATATGCAGGGTTTCCCACGTGGAGCGAACTGACTCAAAAAAGGAAGGCTGTAGCGAGGACTGTAAGCATTTCCTCTCCCTAAACACGCAGTTTTAACGGCAAAACTCTGCTTTAGTTGCAGTTGGAACACAAGCATCTCTTCTCCCACAGTGTACACAATGGGCACGTCCCATAATGAACTTGTTCTATTAGAATGGTTTCCCACATGGAGCGAACTGCCTCAACCATGGCAGGCTCTACTGTGGTCTCTAAGGATTTCATCTGTGAAAACACGGCACTTTTACGCGAAGAACTCTGCTTTAGTGGCAGGTGGAACACAAGCTGCATTTCACCCACACTGTAAACAAATGGCCTTTCCCCAAATGAATCTTCTATATGCACGGTGTCCTGCCTGCAGCGAACTGCCACAACCAAGGCAGGCACTAGTAAGCACTGTAAGCATTTACTCTCCCAAAGCACGCAGTTTTACCCGAAGAACTCTGCTTTAGTTGCAGTTGGACCACAAGCAGCATTTCTCCCACTGTGTACTGTTTGGTCTCTTCCATGAATGAACTTGTATATGCAGGTTTTCCCACGTGGTGCGAACTGCCCTCAACCACGGCAGGCTGTAGCGAGGACTGTAAACATTTCCTCTTCTAAACCACGGCAGTTTTACCCAAAGAACTCTGCTGTAGTAGCAGGTGGAACACAAGCATCATTTCTCCCACTGTGTACTCTCTGAGCTCCTCCACGAATGAACTATTATATGCAGGGTTTCCCACGTGGAGCGAACTGCCTCAAACAAGGAAGGCTGTAGCGAGGTCTGTAAGCATTTCCTCTCCCTAAACACGCAGTTTTAATGGAAGAACTCTGCTTTAGTTGCAGGAGGAACACAAGCATGTATTCTACCACTTTGTACACAATGGGCACTTCCCCTAATGAACTTGTTCTATAAGAATGGTTTCCCGCTTGGAGCGAACTGCCTCAACCATGGCAGGCTCTGCTGTGGTCTCTAAGGATTTCCTCTGTGAAAACACGGCACTTTTACGCAAAGAACTCTGCTTTAGTGGCAGGTGGAACACAAGCTGCATTTCACCCACACTGTAAACAAAGGGCCTTTCCTCAAATGAATCTTCTATATGCAAGGTGTCCTGCCTGCAGCGAACTGCCACAACCAAGGCAGGCAGTAGTAAGGACTGTACGCATTTACTCTCCCAAAACACGCAGTTTTACCCGAAGAACTCTGCTTTAGTTGCAGGTGGAACACAGGCACATTTCTCCCACTGTGTACTCTTTGGTCTCTTCCACGAATGAACATCTATATGCAGGGTTTCCCACGTGGAGTGAACTGCCTCAACCACGGCAGGCTGTAGCGGGTACTGTAAGCATTTCCTCTTCCAAAACACGGCAGTTTTACCCAAAGAACTCTGCTTTAGTTGCAGGTGGAAAACAAGCAGCATTTCTCCCACTGTGTACTCTGTGGGCTCTTCCACGAATGAACTTCTATATGCAGGGTTTCCCATGTGGAGCGAACTGCCTCAACCACGGCAGGCTGTTGTGAGTACTGTAAGCATTTCCTCTTCAAAACAGGGCAGATTACCCAAAGAACTTTGCTTTTGTTGCAGGTGGAACACAAGCAGCATTTCTCCAACTGTGTACTCTCTGGGCTCTTCCACGAATGAACTCCTCTTTGCAGGGTTTCCCACGTGGAGCGAACTGCCTCAAACAAGGCAGGCTGTAGCGAGGACTGTAAGCATTTCCTCTCCCTAAACACGCAGTTTTAATGGAAGAACTCTGCTCTGGTTGCAGGTGGAACACAAGCACCTTTTCTCCCACAGTGTACACAATGGGCACTTCCCCTAATGAACTTGTTCTATAAGAATGGTTTCCCGCATGGAGCGAATTGCGTCAACCATGGCAGGCTCTACTGTGGTCTCTAAGGATTCCTCTCTGAAAACACGGCACTTTTACCTGAAGAACTCTGCTTTAGTTGCAGTGGAACACAAGCTCCATTTCACCCACACTGTACACCAAGGGCCCTTCCTCAAATGAATCTTCTATATGCATGGTGTCCCGCCTGCAGCGAACTGCCACAACCAAGGCAGGCACTAATAAGGACTGTAAGCAATTCCTCTCCCAAAACACGCAGTTTTACCCGAAGAACTCTGCTTTAGTTGCAGGTGGAACACAAGCATCTATTCTCCCACGGTGTACACAATGGGCACGTCCCCTAATAAACTTGTTCTATAAGAATGGTTTCCCGCGTGGAGCGAAATGCCTCAACCATTGCAGGCTCTACTCTGGTCTCTAAGGATTTCCTCTGTGACAACACTGCACTTTTACGCGAAGAACTCTGCTTTAGTGGCAGGTGGAACACAAGCTGCATTTCACCCACACTGTACACAAAGGGCCCTTCCCCAAATGAAACTTCTATATGCAGGGTGTCCCTCGTGCACCGAACTGCCTCAACCAAGGCAGGCTCTAGTAAGTACTGTAAGCATTTCTTCGCCCCAAACTCGCAGTTTTACCCGAAGAACTCTGCTTTAGTTGCAGGTGGAACATAAGCAGCATTTCTCCCACTGTGTACTCTTTGGTCTCTTCCACGAATGAACTTCTATATGCAGGTTTTCCTTCGTGGTGCGAACTGCCCTCAACCACGGCAGGCTGTAGCGAGGACTGTAAGCATTTCCTCTTCCAAAACACGGCAGTTTTACCCAAAGAACTCTGCTGTAGTAGCAGGTGGAGCACAAGCAGCATTTCTCCCATTGTGTACTCTCTGAGCTCCTCCACGAATGAACTCCTTTATGCAGGGTTTCCCACGTGGAGGGAACTGCCTCAAACAAGGCAGGCTGTAGCGAGGACCGTAAGCATTTCCTCTCCCTAAACACGCAGTTTTAACGGAAAAACTCTGCTTTAGTTTCAGGTGGAACACAAGCATCTTTTCTCCCACAGTGAACTCAATGGGCACTTCCCCTAATGAACTTGTTCTATAAGAATGTTTTCCCGCGTGGAGCGAACTGCCTCAACCATGGCAGGCTCTACTGTGGTCTCTAAGGATTTCCTCTCTGAAAACACGGCACTTTTACCCGAAGAATTCTCCTTTAGTTGCAGGTGGAACACAAGCTGCATTTCACCCACACTGTACAAAAAGGGCCCTTCCCCAAATGAATCTTCTATATGCAGGGTGTGCCTCGTGTAGAAAACTGCCTCAACCAAGGCAGGCTCTAGTAAGTACTGTAAGCATTTCTTCGCCCAAAACACGCAGTTTTACCCAAAGAACTCTGCTTTAGTTGCAGTTGGACCACAAGCAGAATTTCTCCCACTGTGTACCGTTAGGTCTCTTCCATGAATGAACTTCTATATGCAGGTTTTCCCACGTGGTGCGAACTGCCCTCAACCACGGCAGGCTGTAGCGAGGACTGTAAGCATTTACTCTTCAAAACACAGCAGATTACCCAAAGAACTTTGATTTTGTTGCAGGTGGAACACAAGCAGCATTTCTCCCACTGTGTACACTCTGAGCTCCTCCACGAATGAACTCTTATATTCAGGGTTTCCCACGTGGAGCATACTGCCTCAAACAAGTCAGGCTGTAGCGAGGACTGTAAGCATTTCCTCTCCCTAAACACGCAGTTTTAACGGAAGATCTCTGCTTTAGTTGCAGGGGGAACACAAGCATCTTTTCTCCCACAGTGTACACAATGGGCACTTCCCTAATGAACTTGTTCTATAAGAATGGTTTCCCGCGTGGAGTGAACTGCCTCAACCATGGCAGGCTCTACTGTGGTCTCTAAAGATTTCCTCTCTGAAAACACGTCACTTTTACCCAAAGAACTCTGTTTTAGTTGCAGGTGGAACACAAGCTGCATTTCACCCACACTGTACAAAAAGGGCCCTTCCCCAAATGAATCTTCTATATGCAGGGTGTCCCTCGTGAACCGAACTACCTCAACCAAGACAGGCTCTAGTAAGTACTGTAAGCATTTCTTCGCCCCAAACACGCAGTTTTACCCAAAGAACTCTGCTTTAGTTGTAGGTGGACCACAAGCAGCATTTCTCCCACTGTGTACTCTGTGGGCTCTTCCACGAATGAACATCTATATGCAGGTTTTCGTTCATGGTGCGAACTGCCCTCAACCACGGCAGGCTGTAGCGAGGACTGTAAGCATTTCCTCTTCCAAACCACGGCAGTTTTACCCAAAGAACTCTGCCGTAGTAGCAGGTGGAACACAAGCAGCATTTCTCCCATTGTGTACTCTCTGAGCTCCTCCACGAATGAACTCCTTTATGCAGGGTTTCCCACGAGGAGCGAACTGCCTCAAACAAGGCAGGCTGTAGCAAGGACTGTAAGCATTTCCTCTCCCTAAACACGCAGTTTTAACGGAAGAACTCTGCTTTCGTTTCAGGTGGAACAGAAGCATCTTTTCTCCCACAGTGAACTCAATGGGCACTTCCCCTAATGAACTTGTTCTATAAGAATGGTTTCCCGCGTGGAGCGAACTGCCTCAACCATGGCAGGCTCTACTGTGGTCTCTAAGGATTTCCTCTGTGAAAACACGGCACTTTTACCCGAAGAACTCTGTTTTAGTTGCAGGTGGAACACAAGCTGCATTTCACCCAAACTGTACAAAAAGGGCTCTTCCCCAAATGAATCTTCTATATGCAGGGTGTCCCCCCTGCAAAGAACTGCCACAACCAAGGCAGGCACTAGTAAGGACTGTAAGCATTTTCTCTCCCAAAAAACGCAGTTTTACCCGAAGAACTCTGCTTTAGTTGCATGTGGAACACAAGCAGCATTTCTCCCACTGTGTACTCTGTGGGCTCTTCCACGAATGAACTTCTATATGCAGGGTTTCCCTTGTGGAGCGAACTGCCTCAACCACGGCAGGCTGTAGTGAGGACTGTAAGCATTTCCTCTTCCAAACACGGCAGATTACCCAAAGAACTTTGCTTTTGTTGCAGGTGGAACACAAGCAGCATTTCTCCCACTGTGTGCTCTCTGGGCTCTTCCACGAATGAACTCCTCTATGCAGGGTTTCCCACGTGGAGCGAACTGCCTCAAACAAGGCAGGCTGTAGCGAGGACTGTAAGCATTTCCTCTCCCTAAACACGCAGTTTTAATGGAAGAACTCTGCTTTAGTTGCAGGTGGAACACAAGCAGCATTTCTCCCACAGTGTACACAATGGACACTTCCCCTAATGAAGTTGTTCTATAAGAATGGTTTCCCGCATGGAGTGAATTGCCTCAACCATGGCAGGCTCTACTGTGGTCTCTAAGGATTTCCTCTCTGAAAACACGGCAATTTTATGAGAAGAAGTCTGCTTTAGTGGGAGGTGGAACACAAGCTGCATTTCACCCACTGTGAACTCATGGGTCTCTTCCACGAATGATCTTCTATATGCAGGATTTCCCACGTGGTGCGAACTGCCCTCAACCACGGAGGATGTAGCGAGGACTGTAAGCATTTCCTGTTCCAAACCATGGCAGTTTTACCCAAAGAACTCTGCTGTAGTAGCAGGTGGAACACAAGCAGCATTTCTCCCACTGTGTACTCTCTGAGCTCCTCCACGAATGAACTCCTATATGCAGGGTTTCCCACGTGGAGCGAACCGCCTCAAACAAGGCAGGCTGTAGCGAGGACTGTAAGCATTTCCTCTCCCTAAACACACAGTTTTAACGGAAGAACTCTGCTTTAGTTGCAGGTGGAACACAAGCATGTATTCTACCACAGTGTACACAATGGGCACATCCCCTAATGAACTTGTTCTATAAGAATGGTTTCCCGCTTGGAACGAACTGCGTCAACCATGGCAGGCTCTACTGCGGTCTCTAAGGATTTCCTCTGTGAAAACACGGCACTGTTACGCGAAGAACTCTGCTTTAGTGGCAGGTGGAACACAAGATGCATTTCACCCACACTGTAAACCAAGGGCACTTCCCCAAATGAATCTTCTATATGCAAGTTGTCCTGCCTGCAGCGAACTGCCACAACCAAGGCACGCACTAGTAAGGACTGTAAGCATTTACTCTCCCAAAACAAGCAGTTTTACCCGAAGAACTCTGCTTTAGTTGCAGGTGGAACACAAGCAGCATTTCTCCAACTGTGTACTCTTTGGTCTCTTCCACGAATGAACTTCTATATGCAAGTTTTCCCACGTGCTGCGAACTGCCCTCAACCACGGCAGGCTGTAGCGAGGACTGTAAGCATTTTCTCTTCCAAATCACGGTAGTTTTACCCAAAGAACTCTGCTGTAGTAGCAGGTGGAACACAAGCAGCATTTCTCCCACTGTGTACTCTCTGAGCTCCTCCACGAATGAACTCCTATATGCAGGGTTTCCCACGTGCAGCGAACTGCCTCAAACAAGGCAGGCTGTAGCGAGGACTGTAAGCATTTCCTCTCCCTAAACACGCAGTTTTAATGGAAGAACTCTGCTTTAGTTGCAGGTGGAACACCAGCAGCATTTCTCCCACAGTGTACACAATGGACACTTCCCCTAATGAAGTTGTTCTATAAGAATGGTTTCCCGCATGGAGCGAATTGCCTCAACCATGGCAGGCTCTACTGTGGTCTCTAAGGATTTCCAATCTGAAAACACGGCACTTTTACGAGAAGAACTCTGCTTTAGTGGGAGGTGGAACACAAGCTGCATTTCACCCAGTGTGAACTCATGGGTCTCTTCCACGAATGATCTTCTATATGCAGGATTTCCCACGTGGTGCGAACTGCCCTCAACCACGGAGGCTGTAGCGAGGACTGTAAGCATTTCCTCTTCCAAAACACGGCAGTTTTACCCAAAGAACTCTGCTTTAGTTGCAGGTGGAAAACAAGCAGCATTTCTCCCACTGTGTACTCTGTGGGCTCTTCCACGAATGAACTTATATATGCAGGGTTTCCCATGTGGAGCGAACTGCCTCAACCACGGCAGGCTGTTGTGAGTACTGTAAGCATTTCCTCTTCAAAACAGGGCAGATTACCCAAAGAACTTTGCTTTTGTTGCAGGTGGAACACAAGCAGCATTTCTCCAACTGTGTACTCTCTGGGCTCTTCCACGAATGAACTCCTCTTTGCAGGGTTTCCCACGTGGAGCGAACTGCCTCAAACAAGGCAGGCTGTAGCGAGGACTGTAAGCATTTCCTCTCCCTAAACACGCAGTTTTAATGGAAGAACTCTGCTCTGGTTGCAGATGGAACACAAGCACCTTTTCTCCCACAGTGTACACAATGGGCACTTCCCCTAATGAACTTGTTCTATAAGAATGGTTTCCCGCATGGAGCGAATTGCGTCAACCATGGCAGGCTCTACTGTGGTCTCTAAGGATTCCTCTCTGAAAACACGGCACTTTTACCTGAAGAACTCTGCTTTAGTTGCAGTGGAACACAAGCTCCATTTCACCCACACTGTACACCAAGGGCCCTTCCTCAAATGAATCTTCTATATGCATGGTGTCCCGCCTGCAGCGAACTGCCACAACCAAGGCAGGCACTAATAAGGACTGTAAGCAATTCCTCTCCCAAAACACGCAGTTTTACCCGAAGAACTCTGCTTTAGTTGCAGGTGGAACACAAGCATCTATTCTCCCACGGTGTACACAATGGGCACGTCCCCTAATAAACTTGTTCTATAAGAATGGTTTCCCGCGTGGAGCGAAATGCCTCAACCATTGCAGGCTCTACTCTGGTCTCTAAGGATTTCCTCTGTGACAACACGGCACTTTTACGCGAAGAACTCTGCTTTAGTGGCAGGTGGAACACAAGCTGCATTTCACCCACACTGTACACAAAGGGCCCTTCCCTAAATGAAACTTCTATATGCAGGGTGTCCCTGTTGCACCGAACTGCCTCAACCAAGGCAGGCTCTAGTAAGTACTGTAAGCATTTCTTCACCCCAAACTCGCAGTTTTACCCGAAGAACTCTGCTTTAGTTGCAGGTGGAACATAAGCAGCATTTCTCCCACTGTGTACTCTTTGGTCTCTTCCACGAATGAACTTCTATATGCAGGTTTTCCTTCGTGGTGCGAACTGCCCTCAACCACGGCAGGCTGTAGCGAGGACTGTAAGCATTTCCTCTTCCAAAACACGGCAGTTTTACCCAAAGAACTCTGCCGTAGTAGCAGGTGGAGCACAAGCAGCATTTCTCCCATTGTGTACTCTCTGAGCTCCTCCACGAATGAACTCCTTTATGCAGGGTTTCCCACGTGGAGGGAACTGCCTCAAACAAGGCAGGCTGTAGCGAGGACTGTAAGCATTTCCTCTCCCTAAACACGCAGTTTTAACGGAAAAACTCTGCTTTAGTTTCAGGGTGAACACAAGCATCTTTTCTCCCACAGTGAACTCAATGGGCACTTCCCCTAATGAACTTGTTCTATAAGAATGTTTTCCCGCGTGGAGCGAACTGCCTCAACCATGGCAGGCTCTACTGTGGTCTCTAAGGATTTCCTCTCTGAAAACCCGGCACTTTTACCCGAAGAACTCTGCTTTATTTGCAGGTGGAACACAAGCTGCATTTCACCCACACTGCACAAAAAGGGCTCTTCCCCAAATGAATCTTCTATATGCAGGGTGTCCCCCCTGCAGCGAACTGCCACAACCAAGGCAGGCACTAGTAAGGACTGTAAGCATTTCCTCTCCCAAAACACGCAGTTTTACCCGAAGAACTCTGCTTTAGTTGCAGGTGGAACACAAGCAGCATTTCTCCCACTGTGTACTCTGTGGGCTCTTCCACGAATGAACTTCTATATGCAGGGTTTCCCTTGTGGAGCGAACTGCCTCAACCACGGCAGACTGTAGTGAGGACTGTAAGCATTTCCTCTTCCAAACACGGCAGATTACCCAAAGAATTTTGCTTTTGTTGCAGGTGGAACACAAGCAGCATTTCTCCCACTGTGTACTCTCTGGGCTCTTCCACGAATGAACTCCTCTATGCAGGGTTTCCCACGTGGAGCGAACTGCCTCAAACAAGGCAGGATGTAGCGAGGACTGTAAGCATTTCCTCTCCCTAAACACGCAGTTTTAATGGAAGAACTCTGCTTTAGTTGCAGGTGGAACACAAGCAGCTTTTCACCCACAGTGTACACAATGGGCACTTCCCCTAATGAACTTCTTCTATAAGTATGTTTTCCCGCGTGGAGCGAAGTGCCTCAACCATGGCAGGCTCTACTGTGGTCTCTAAGGATTTCCTCTCTGAAAACACGGCACTTTTACGGGAAGAATTCTGTTTTAGTTGCAGGTGGAACACAAGCTGCATTTCACCCACACTGTACACAAAGGGCCCTTCACCAAATGAATCTTCTATATGCAGGGTGTCCCTCGTGCAGCAAACTGCCTCAACCAAGGCAGGCTCTAGTAAGTACAGTAAGCATTTCTTCACTCAAAACACGCAGTTTTACCCGAAGAACTCTGCTTTAGTTGCAGGTGGAACACAAGCAGCATTTCTCCCACTGTGTACTCTTTGGTCTCTTCCAGGAATGAACTTCTATATGCAGGGTTTCCCACGTATTGCGAACTGCTTCAACCACAGCAGGCTGTAGAGAGGAATGTAAGCATTTCCTCTTCCAAAACACGGCAGTTTTACCCAAAGAACTCTGCTGTAGTAGCAGGTGGAACACAAGCAGCATTTCTCCCATTGTGTACTCTCTGAGCTCCTCCACGAATGAACTCCTATATGCAGGGTTTCCCACGTGGAGCGAACTGCCTCAAAGAAGGCAGGCTGTAGCGAGGACCGTAAGCATTTCCTCTCCCTAAACACGCAGTTTTAACCGAAAAACTGTGCTTTAGTTTCTGGTGGAACACAAGCATCTTTTCTCCCACAGTAAACACAATGGGCACTTCCTCTAATGAAATTGTTCTATAAGAATGGTTTCCAGCGTGGAGCGAACTGCCTCAACCATGGCAGGCTCTACTGTGGTCTCTAAGGATTTCCTCTCTGAAAACACGGCACTTTTACCCGAAGAATTCTCCTTTAGTTGCAGGTGGAACACAAGCTGCATTTCACCCACACTGTACAAAAAGGGCCCTTCCCCAAATGAATCTTCTATATGCAGGGTGTGCCTCGTGTAGAAAACTGCCTCAACCAAGGCAGGCTCTAGTAAGTACTGTAAGCATTTCTTCGCCCAAAACACGCAGTTTTACCCAAAGAACTCTGCTTTAGTTGCAGTTGGACCACAAGCAGAATTTCTCCCACTGTGTACCGTTTGGTCTCTTCCATGAATGAACTTCTATATGCAGGTTTTCCCACGTGGTGCGAACTGCCCTCAACCACGGCAGGCTGTAGCGAGGACTGTAAGCATTTACTCTTCAAAACACGGCAGATTACCCAAAGAACTTTGATTTTGTTGCAGGTGGAACACAAGCAGCATTTCTCCCACTGTGTACACTCTGAGCTCCTCCACGAATGAACTCTTATATTCAGGGTTTCCCACGTGGAGCATACTGCCTCAAACAAGTCAGGCTGTAGCGAGGACTGTAAGCATTTCCTCTCCCTAAACACGCAGTTTTAACGGAAGATCTCTGCTTTAGTTGCAGGGGGAACACAAGCATCTTTTCTCCCACAGTGTACACAATGGGCACTTCCCTAATGAACTTGTTCTATAAGAATGGTTTCCCGCGTGGAGTGAACTGCCTCAACCATGGCAGGCTCTACTGTGGTCTCTAAAGATTTCCTCTCTGAAAACACGTCACTTTTACCCAAAGAACTCTGTTTTAGTTGCAGGTGGAACACAAGCTGCATTTCACCCACACTGTACAAAAAGGGCCCTTCCCCAAATGAATCTTCTATATGCAGGGTGTCCCTCGTGAACCGAACTACCTCAACCAAGACAGGCTCTAGTAAGTACTGTAAGCATTTCTTCGCCCCAAACACGCAGTTTTACCCAAAGAACTCTGCTTTAGTTGTAGGTGGACCACAAGCAGCATTTCTCCCACTGTGTACTCTGTGGGCTCTTCCACGAATGAACTTCTATATGCAGGTTTTCGTTCATGGTGCGAACTGCCCTCAACCACGGCAGGCTGTAGCGAGGACTGTAAGCATTTCCTCTTCCAAACCACGGCAGTTTTACCCAAAGAACTCTGCCGTAGTAGCAGGTGGAACACAAGCAGCATTTCTCCCATTGTGTACTCTCTGAGCTCCTCCACGAATGAACTCCTTTATGCAGGGTTTCCCACGAGGAGCGAACTGCCTCAAACAAGGCAGGCTGTAGCAAGGACTGTAAGCATTTCCTCTCCCTAAACACGCAGTTTTAACGGAAGAACTCTGCTTTCGTTTCAGGTGGAACAGAAGCATCTTTTCTCCCACAGTGAACTCAATGGGCACTTCCCCTAATGAACTTGTTCTATAAGAATGGTTTCCCGCGTGGAGCGAACTGCCTCAACCATGGCAGGCTCTACTGTGGTCTCTAAGGATTTCCTCTGTGAAAACACGGCACTTTTACCCGAAGAACTCTGTTTTAGTTGCAGGTGGAACACAAGCTGCATTTCACCCAAACTGTACAAAAAGGGCTCTTCCCCAAATGAATCTTCTATATGCAGGGTGTCCCCGCTGCAGAGAACTGCCACAACCAAGGCAGGCACTAGTAAGGACTGTAAGCATTTTCTCTCCCAAAAAACGCAGTTTTACCCGAAGAACTCTGCTTTAGTTGCATGTGGAACACAAGCAGCATTTCTCCCACTGTGTACTCTGTGGGCTCTTCCACGAATGAACTTCTATATGCAGGGTTTCCCTTGTGGAGCGAACTGCCTCAACCACGGCAGGCTGTAGTGAGGACTGTAAGCATTTCCTCTTCCAAACACGGCAGATTACCCAAAGAACTTTGCTTTTGTTGCAGGTGGAACACAAGCAGCATTTCTCCCACTGTGTGCTCTCTGGGCTCTTCCACGAATGAACTCCTCTATGCAGGGTTTCCCACGTGGAGCGAACTGCCTCAAACAAGGCAGGCTGTAGCGAGGACTGTAAGCATTTCCTCTCCCTAAACACGCAGTTTTAATGGAAGAACTCTGCTTTAGTTGCAGGTGGAACACAAGCAGCATTTCTCCCACAGTGTACACAATGGACACTTCCCCTAATGAAGTTGTTCTATAAGAATGGTTTCCCGCATGGAGCGAATTGCCTCAACCATGGCAGGCTCTACTGTGGTCTCTAAGGATTTCCTCTCTGAAAACACGGCAATTTTACGAGAAGAAGTCTGCTTTAGTGGGAGGTGGAACACAAGCTGCATTTCACCCACTGTGAACTCATGGGTCTCTTCCACGAATGATCTTCTATATGCAGGATTTCCCACGTGGTGCGAACTGCCCTCAACCACGGAGGATGTAGCGAGGACTGTAAGCATTTCCTGTTCCAAACCATGGCAGTTTTACCCAAAGAACTCTGCTGTAGTAGCAGGTGGAACACAACCAACATTTCTCCCACTGTGTACTCTCTGAGCTCCTCCACGAATGAACTCCTATATGCAGGGTTTCCCACGTGGAGCGAACTGACTCAAAAAAGGAAGGCTGTAGCGAGGACTGTAAGCATTTCCTCTCCCTAAACACGCAGTTTTAACGGAAAAACTCTGCTTTAGTTGCAGTTGGAACACAAGCATCTCTTCTCCCACAGTGTACACAATGGGCACGTCCCATAATGAACTTGTTCTATTAGAATGGTTTCCCACATGGAGCGAACTGCCTCAACCATGGCAGGCTCTACTGTGGTCTCTAAGGATTTCATCTGTGAAAACACGGCACTTTTACGCGAAGAACTCTGCTTTAGTGGCAGGTGGAACACAAGCTGCATTTCACCCACACTGTAAACAAATGGCCTTTCCCCAAATGAATCTTCTATATGCACGGTGTCCTGCCTGCAGCGAACTGCCACAACCAAGGCAGGCACTAGTAAGCACTGTAAGCATTTACTCTCCCAAAGCACGCAGTTTTACCCGAAGAACTCTGCTTTAGTTGCAGTTGGACCACAAGCAGCATTTCTCCCACTGTGTACTGTTTGGTCTCTTCCATGAATGAACTTGTATATGCAGGTTTTCCCACGTGGTGCGAACTGCCCTCAACCACGGCAGGCTGTAGCGAGGACTGTAAACATTTCCTCTTCTAAACCACGGCAGTTTTACCCAAAGAACTCTGCTGTAGTAGCAGGTGGAACACAAGCATCATTTCTCCCACTGTGTACTCTCTGAGCTCCTCCACGAATGAACTATTATATGCAGGGTTTCCCACGTGGAGCGAACTGCCTCAAACAAGGAAGGCTGTAGCGAGGTCTGTAAGCATTTCCTCTCCCTAAACACGCAGTTTTAATGGAAGAACTCTGCTTTAGTTGCAGGAGGAACACAAGCATGTATTCTACCACTTTGTACACAATGGGCACTTCCCCTAATGAACTTGTTCTATAAGAATGGTTTCCCGCTTGGAGCGAACTGCCTCAACCATGGCAGGCTCTGCTGTGGTCTCTAAGGATTTCCTCTGTGAAAACACGGCACTTTTACGCAAAGAACTCTGCTTTAGTGGCAGGTGGAACACAAGCTGCATTTCACCCACACTGTAAACAAAGGGCCTTTCCTCAAATGAATCTTCTATATGCAAGGTGTCCTGCCTGCAGCGAACTGCCACAACCAAGGCAGGCAGTAGTAAGGACTGTACGCATTTACTCTCCCAAAACACGCAGTTTTACCCGAAGAACTCTGCTTTAGTTGCAGGTGGAACACAGGCACATTTCTCCCACTGTGTACTCTTTGGTCTCTTCCACGAATGAACATCTATATGCAGGGTTTCCCACGTGGAGTGAACTGCCTCAACCACGGCAGGCTGTAGCGGGTACTGTAAGCATTTCCTCTTCCAAAACACGGCAGTTTTACCCAAAGAACTCTGCTTTAGTTGCAGGTGGAAAACAAGCAGCATTTCTCCCACTGTGTACTCTGTGGGCTCTTCCACGAATGAACTTCTATATGCAGGGTTTCCCATGTGGAGCGAACTGCCTCAACCACGGCATGCTGTTGTGAGTACTGTAAGCATTTCCTCTTCAAAACAGGGCAGATTACCCAAAGAACTTTGCTTTTGTTGCAGGTGGAACACAAGCAGCATTTCTCCAACTGTGTACTCTCTGGGCTCTTCCACGAATGAACTCCTCTTTGCAGGGTTTCCCACGTGGAGCGAACTGCCTCAAACAAGGCAGGCTGTAGCGAGGACTGTAAGCATTTCCTCTCCCTAAACACGCAGTTTTAATGGAAGAACTCTGCTCTGGTTGCAGGTGGAACACAAGCACCTTTTCTCCCACAGTGTACACAATGGGCACTTCCCCTAATGAACTTGTTCTATAAGAATGGTTTCCCGCATGGAGCGAATTGCGTCAACCATGGCAGGCTCTACTGTGGTCTCTAAGGATTCCTCTCTGAAAACACGGCACTTTTACCTGAAGAACTCTGCTTTAGTTGCAGTGGAACACAAGCTCCATTTCACCCACACTGTACACCAAGGGCCCTTCCTCAAATGAATCTTCTATATGCATGGTGTCCCGCCTGCAGCGAACTGCCACAACCAAGGCAGGCACTAATAAGGACTGTAAGCAATTCCTCTCCCAAAACACGCAGTTTTACCCGAAGAACTCTGCTTTAGTTGCAGGTGGAACACAAGCATCTATTCTCCCACGGTGTACACAATGGGCACGTCCCCTAATAAACTTGTTCTATAAGAATGGTTTCCCGCGTGGAGCGAAATGCCTCAACCATTGCAGGCTCTACTCTGGTCTCTAAGGATTTCCTCTGTGACAACACTGCACTTTTACGCGAAGAACTCTGCTTTAGTGGCAGGTGGAACACAAGCTGCATTTCACCCACACTGTACACAAAGGGCCCTTCCCCAAATGAAACTTCTATATGCAGGGTGTCCCTCGTGCACCGAACTGCCTCAACCAAGGCAGGCTCTAGTAAGTACTGTAAGCATTTCTTCGCCCCAAACTCGCAGTTTTACCCGAAGAACTCTGCTTTAGTTGCAGGTGGAACATAAGCAGCATTTCTCCCACTGTGTACTCTTTGGTCTCTTCCACGAATGAACTTCTATATGCAGGTTTTCCTTCGTGGTGCGAACTGCCCTCAACCACGGCAGGCTGTAGCGAGGACTGTAAGCATTTCCTCTTCCAAAACACGGCAGTTTTACCCAAAGAACTCTGCTGTAGTAGCAGGTGGAGCACAAGCAGCATTTCTCCCATTGTGTACTCTCTGAGCTCCTCCACGAATGAACTCCTTTATGCAGGGTTTCCCACGTGGAGGGAACTGCCTCAAACAAGGCAGGCTGTAGCGAGGACTGTAAGCATTTCCTCTCCCTAAACACGCAGTTTTAACGGAAAAACTCTGCTTTAGTTTCAGGTGGAACACAAGCATCTTTTCTCCCACAGTGAACTCAATGGGCACTTCCCCTAATGAACTTGTTCTATAAGAATGTTTTCCCGCGTGGAGCGAACTGCCTCAACCATGGCAGGCTCTACTGTGGTCTCTAAGGATTTCCTCTCTGAAAACACGGCACTTTTACCCGAAGAATTCTCCTTTAGTTGCAGGTGGAACACAAGCTGCATTTCACCCACACTGCACAAAAAGGGCTCTTCCCCAAATGAATCTTCTATATGCAGGGTGTCCCCCCTGCAGTGAACTGCCACAACCAAGGCAGGCACTAGTAAGGACTGTAAGCATTTCCTCTCCCAAAACACGCAGTTTTACCCGAAGAACTCTGCTTTAGTTGCAGGTGGAACACAAGCAGCATTTCTCCCACTGTGTACTCTGTGGGCTCTTCCACGAATGAACTTCTATATGCAGGGTTTCCCTTGTGGAGCGAACTGCCTCAACCACGGCAGACTGTAGTGAGGACTGTAAGCATTTCCTCTTCCAAACACGGCAGATTACCCAAAGAATTTTGCTTTTGTTGCAGGTGGAACACAAGCAGCATTTCTCCCACTGTGTACTCTCTGGGCTCTTCCACGAATGAACTCCTCTATGCAGGGTTTCCCACGTGGAGCGAACTGCCTCAAACAAGGCAGGATGTAGCGAGGACTGTAAGCATTTCCTCTCCCTAAACACGCAGTTTTAATGGAAGAACTCTGCTTTAGTTGCAGGTGGAACACAAGCAGCTTTTCACCCACAGTGTACACAATGGGCACTTCCCCTAATGAACTTCTTCTATAAGTATGTTTTCCCGCGTGGAGCGAAGTGCCTCAACCATGGCAGGCTCTACTGTGGTCTCTAAGGATTTCCTCTCTGAAAACACGGCACTTTTACGGGAAGAATTCTGTTTTAGTTGCAGGTGGAACACAAGCTGCATTTCACCCACACTGTACACAAAGGGCCCTTCACCAAATGAATCTTCTATATGCAGGGTGTCCCTCGTGCAGCAAACTGCCTCAACCAAGGCAGGCTCTAGTAAGTACAGTAAGCATTTCTTCACTCAAAACACGCAGTTTTACCCGAAGAACTCTGCTTTAGTTGCAGGTGGAACACAAGCAGCATTTCTCCCACTGTGTACTCTTTGGTCTCTTCCAGGAATGAACTTCTATATGCAGGGTTTCCCACGTATTGCGAACTGCTTCAACCACAGCAGGCTGTAGAGAGGAATGTAAGCATTTCCTCTTCCAAAACACGGCAGTTTTACCCAAAGAACTCTGCTGTAGTAGCAGGTGGAACACAAGCAGCATTTCTCCCATTGTGTACTCTCTGAGCTCCTCCACGAATGAACTCCTATATGCAGGGTTTCCCACGTGGAGCGAACTGCCTCAAAGAAGGCAGGCTGTAGCGAGGACCGTAAGCATTTCCTCTCCCTAAACACGCAGTTTTAACCGAAAAACTGTGCTTTAGTTTCTGGTGGAACACAAGCATCTTTTCTCCCACAGTAAACACAATGGGCACTTCCTCTAATGAAATTGTTCTATAAGAATGGTTTCCAGCGTGGAGCGAACTGCCTCAACCATGGCAGGCTCTACTGTGGTCTCTAAGGATTTCCTCTCTGAAAACACGGCACTTTTACCCGAAGAATTCTCCTTTAGTTGCAGGTGGAACACAAGCTGCATTTCACCCACACTGTACAAAAAGGGCCCTTCCCCAAATGAATCTTCTATATGCAGGGTGTGCCTCGTGTAGAAAACTGCCTCAACCAAGGCAGGCTCTAGTAAGTACTGTAAGCATTTCTTCGCCCAAAACACGCAGTTTTACCCAAAGAACTCTGCTTTAGTTGCAGTTGGACCACAAGCAGAATTTCTCCCACTGTGTACCGTTTGGTCTCTTCCATGAATGAACTTCTATATGCAGGTTTTCCCACGTGGTGCGAACTGCCCTCAACCACGGCAGGCTGTAGCGAGGACTGTAAGCATTTACTCTTCAAAACACGGCAGATTACCCAAAGAACTTTGATTTTGTTGCAGGTGGAACACAAGCAGCATTTCTCCCACTGTGTACACTCTGAGCTCCTCCACGAATGAACTCTTATATTCAGGGTTTCCCACGTGGAGCATACTGCCTCAAACAAGTCAGGCTGTAGCGAGGACTGTAAGCATTTCCTCTCCCTAAACACGCAGTTTTAACGGAAGATCTCTGCTTTAGTTGCAGGGGGAACACAAGCATCTTTTCTCCCACAGTGTACACAATGGGCACTTCCCTAATGAACTTGTTCTATAAGAATGGTTTCCCGCGTGGAGTGAACTGCCTCAACCATGGCAGGCTCTACTGTGGTCTCTAAAGATTTCCTCTCTGAAAACACGTCACTTTTACCCAAAGAACTCTGTTTTAGTTGCAGGTGGAACACAAGCTGCATTTCACCCACACTGTACAAAAAGGGCCCTTCCCCAAATGAATCTTCTATATGCAGGGTGTCCCTCGTGAACCGAACTACCTCAACCAAGACAGGCTCTAGTAAGTACTGTAAGCATTTCTTCGCCCCAAACACGCAGTTTTACCCAAAGAACTCTGCTTTAGTTGTAGGTGGACCACAAGCAGCATTTCTCCCACTGTGTACTCTGTGGGCTCTTCCACGAATGAACTTCTATATGCAGGTTTTCGTTCATGGTGCGAACTGCCCTCAACCACGGCAGGCTGTAGCGAGGACTGTAAGCATTTCCTCTTCCAAACCACGGCAGTTTTACCCAAAGAACTCTGCCGTAGTAGCAGGTGGAACACAAGCAGCATTTCTCCCATTGTGTACTCTCTGAGCTCCTCCACGAATGAACTCCTTTATGCAGGGTTTCCCACGAGGAGCGAACTGCCTCAAACAAGGCAGGCTGTAGCAAGGACTGTAAGCATTTCCTCTCCCTAAACACGCAGTTTTAACGGAAGAACTCTGCTTTCGTTTCAGGTGGAACAGAAGCATCTTTTCTCCCACAGTGAACTCAATGGGCACTTCCCCTAATGAACTTGTTCTATAAGAATGGTTTCCCGCGTGGAGCGAACTGCCTCAACCATGGCAGGCTCTACTGTGGTCTCTAAGGATTTCCTCTGTGAAAACACGGCACTTTTACCCGAAGAACTCTGTTTTAGTTGCAGGTGGAACACAAGCTGCATTTCACCCAAACTGTACAAAAAGGGCTCTTCCCCAAATGAATCTTCTATATGCAGGGTGTCCCCGCTGCAGAGAACTGCCACAACCAAGGCAGGCACTAGTAAGGACTGTAAGCATTTTCTCTCCCAAAAAACGCAGTTTTACCCGAAGAACTCTGCTTTAGTTGCATGTGGAACACAAGCAGCATTTCTCCCACTGTGTACTCTGTGGGCTCTTCCACGAATGAACTTCTATATGCAGGGTTTCCCTTGTGGAGCGAACTGCCTCAACCACGGCAGGCTGTAGTGAGGACTGTAAGCATTTCCTCTTCCAAACACGGCAGATTACCCAAAGAACTTTGCTTTTGTTGCAGGTGGAACACAAGCAGCATTTCTCCCACTGTGTGCTCTCTGGGCTCTTCCACGAATGAACTCCTCTATGCAGGGTTTCCCACGTGGAGCGAACTGCCTCAAACAAGGCAGGCTGTAGCGAGGACTGTAAGCATTTCCTCTCCCTAAACACGCAGTTTTAATGGAAGAACTCTGCTTTAGTTGCAGGTGGAACACAAGCAGCATTTCTCCCACAGTGTACACAATGGACACTTCCCCTAATGAAGTTGTTCTATAAGAATGGTTTCCCGCATGGAGCGAATTGCCTCAACCATGGCAGGCTCTACTGTGGTCTCTAAGGATTTCCTCTCTGAAAACACGGCAATTTTACGAGAAGAAGTCTGCTTTAGTGGGAGGTGGAACACAAGCTGCATTTCACCCACTGTGAACTCATGGGTCTCTTCCACGAATGATCTTCTATATGCAGGATTTCCCACGTGGTGCGAACTGCCCTCAACCACGGAGGATGTAGCGAGGACTGTAAGCATTTCCTGTTCCAAACCATGGCAGTTTTACCCAAAGAACTCTGCTGTAGTAGCAGGTGGAACACAACCAACATTTCTCCCACTGTGTACTCTCTGAGCTCCTCCACGAATGAACTCCTATATGCAGGGTTTCCCACGTGGAGCGAACTGACTCAAAAAAGGAAGGCTGTAGCGAGGACTGTAAGCATTTCCTCTCCCTAAACACGCAGTTTTAACGGAAAAACTCTGCTTTAGTTGCAGTTGGAACACAAGCATCTCTTCTCCCACAGTGTACACAATGGGCACGTCCCATAATGAACTTGTTCTATTAGAATGGTTTCCCACATGGAGCGAACTGCCTCAACCATGGCAGGCTCTACTGTGGTCTCTAAGGATTTCATCTGTGAAAACACGGCACTTTTACGCGAAGAACTCTGCTTTAGTGGCAGGTGGAACACAAGCTGCATTTCACCCACACTGTAAACAAATGGCCTTTCCCCAAATGAATCTTCTATATGCACGGTGTCCTGCCTGCAGCGAACTGCCACAACCAAGGCAGGCACTAGTAAGCACTGTAAGCATTTACTCTCCCAAAGCACGCAGTTTTACCCGAAGAACTCTGCTTTAGTTGCAGTTGGACCACAAGCAGCATTTCTCCCACTGTGTACTGTTTGGTCTCTTCCATGAATGAACTTGTATATGCAGGTTTTCCCACGTGGTGCGAACTGCCCTCAACCACGGCAGGCTGTAGCGAGGACTGTAAACATTTCCTCTTCTAAACCACGGCAGTTTTACCCAAAGAACTCTGCTGTAGTAGCAGGTGGAACACAAGCATCATTTCTCCCACTGTGTACTCTCTGAGCTCCTCCACGAATGAACTATTATATGCAGGGTTTCCCACGTGGAGCGAACTGCCTCAAACAAGGAAGGCTGTAGCGAGGTCTGTAAGCATTTCCTCTCCCTAAACACGCAGTTTTAATGGAAGAACTCTGCTTTAGTTGCAGGAGGAACACAAGCATGTATTCTACCACTTTGTACACAATGGGCACTTCCCCTAATGAACTTGTTCTATAAGAATGGTTTCCCGCTTGGAGCGAACTGCCTCAACCATGGCAGGCTCTGCTGTGGTCTCTAAGGATTTCCTCTGTGAAAACACGGCACTTTTACGCAAAGAACTCTGCTTTAGTGGCAGGTGGAACACAAGCTGCATTTCACCCACACTGTAAACAAAGGGCCTTTCCTCAAATGAATCTTCTATATGCAAGGTGTCCTGCCTGCAGCGAACTGCCACAACCAAGGCAGGCAGTAGTAAGGACTGTACGCATTTACTCTCCCAAAACACGCAGTTTTACCCGAAGAACTCTGCTTTAGTTGCAGGTGGAACACAGGCACATTTCTCCCACTGTGTACTCTTTGGTCTCTTCCACGAATGAACATCTATATGCAGGGTTTCCCACGTGGAGTGAACTGCCTCAACCACGGCAGGCTGTAGCGGGTACTGTAAGCATTTCCTCTTCCAAAACACGGCAGTTTTACCCAAAGAACTCTGCTTTAGTTGCAGGTGGAAAACAAGCAGCATTTCTCCCACTGTGTACTCTGTGGGCTCTTCCACGAATGAACTTCTATATGCAGGGTTTCCCATGTGGAGCGAACTGCCTCAACCACGGCATGCTGTTGTGAGTACTGTAAGCATTTCCTCTTCAAAACAGGGCAGATTACCCAAAGAACTTTGCTTTTGTTGCAGGTGGAACACAAGCAGCATTTCTCCAACTGTGTACTCTCTGGGCTCTTCCACGAATGAACTCCTCTTTGCAGGGTTTCCCACGTGGAGCGAACTGCCTCAAACAAGGCAGGCTGTAGCGAGGACTGTAAGCATTTCCTCTCCCTAAACACGCAGTTTTAATGGAAGAACTCTGCTCTGGTTGCAGGTGGAACACAAGCACCTTTTCTCCCACAGTGTACACAATGGGCACTTCCCCTAATGAACTTGTTCTATAAGAATGGTTTCCCGCATGGAGCGAATTGCGTCAACCATGGCAGGCTCTACTGTGGTCTCTAAGGATTCCTCTCTGAAAACACGGCACTTTTACCTGAAGAACTCTGCTTTAGTTGCAGTGGAACACAAGCTCCATTTCACCCACACTGTACACCAAGGGCCCTTCCTCAAATGAATCTTCTATATGCATGGTGTCCCGCCTGCAGCGAACTGCCACAACCAAGGCAGGCACTAATAAGGACTGTAAGCAATTCCTCTCCCAAAACACGCAGTTTTACCCGAAGAACTCTGCTTTAGTTGCAGGTGGAACACAAGCATCTATTCTCCCACGGTGTACACAATGGGCACGTCCCCTAATAAACTTGTTCTATAAGAATGGTTTCCCGCGTGGAGCGAAATGCCTCAACCATTGCAGGCTCTACTCTGGTCTCTAAGGATTTCCTCTGTGACAACACTGCACTTTTACGCGAAGAACTCTGCTTTAGTGGCAGGTGGAACACAAGCTGCATTTCACCCACACTGTACACAAAGGGCCCTTCCCCAAATGAAACTTCTATATGCAGGGTGTCCCTCGTGCACCGAACTGCCTCAACCAAGGCAGGCTCTAGTAAGTACTGTAAGCATTTCTTCGCCCCAAACTCGCAGTTTTACCCGAAGAACTCTGCTTTAGTTGCAGGTGGAACATAAGCAGCATTTCTCCCACTGTGTACTCTTTGGTCTCTTCCACGAATGAACTTCTATATGCAGGTTTTCCTTCGTGGTGCGAACTGCCCTCAACCACGGCAGGCTGTAGCGAGGACTGTAAGCATTTCCTCTTCCAAAACACGGCAGTTTTACCCAAAGAACTCTGCTGTAGTAGCAGGTGGAGCACAAGCAGCATTTCTCCCATTGTGTACTCTCTGAGCTCCTCCACGAATGAACTCCTTTATGCAGGGTTTCCCACGTGGAGGGAACTGCCTCAAACAAGGCAGGCTGTAGCGAGGACTGTAAGCATTTCCTCTCCCTAAACACGCAGTTTTAACGGAAAAACTCTGCTTTAGTTTCAGGTGGAACACAAGCATCTTTTCTCCCACAGTGAACTCAATGGGCACTTCCCCTAATGAACTTGTTCTATAAGAATGTTTTCCCGCGTGGAGCGAACTGCCTCAACCATGGCAGGCTCTACTGTGGTCTCTAAGGATTTCCTCTCTGAAAACACGGCACTTTTACCCGAAGAATTCTCCTTTAGTTGCAGGTGGAACACAAGCTGCATTTCACCCACACTGCACAAAAAGGGCTCTTCCCCAAATGAATCTTCTATATGCAGGGTGTCCCCCCTGCAGCGAACTGCCACAACCAAGGCAGGCACTAGTAAGGACTGTAAGCATTTCCTCTCCCAAAACACGCAGTTTTACCCGAAGAACTCTGCTTTAGTTGCAGGTGGAACACAAGCAGCATTTCTCCCACTGTGTACTCTGTGGGCTCTTCCACGAATGAACTTCTATATGCAGGGTTTCCCTTGTGGAGCGAACTGCCTCAACCACGGCAGACTGTAGTGAGGACTGTAAGCATTTCCTCTTCCAAACACGGCAGATTACCCAAAGAATTTTGCTTTTGTTGCAGGTGGAACACAAGCAGCATTTCTCCCACTGTGTACTCTCTGGGCTCTTCCACGAATGAACTCCTCTATGCAGGGTTTCCCACGTGGAGCGAACTGCCTCAAACAAGGCAGGATGTAGCGAGGACTGTAAGCATTTCCTCTCCCTAAACACGCAGTTTTAATGGAAGAACTCTGCTTTAGTTGCAGGTGGAACACAAGCAGCTTTTCACCCACAGTGTACACAATGGGCACTTCCCCTAATGAACTTCTTCTATAAGTATGTTTTCCCGCGTGGAGCGAAGTGCCTCAACCATGGCAGGCTCTACTGTGGTCTCTAAGGATTTCCTCTCTGAAAACACGGCACTTTTACGGGAAGAATTCTGTTTTAGTTGCAGGTGGAACACAAGCTGCATTTCACCCACACTGTACACAAAGGGCCCTTCCCCAAATGAATCTTCTATATGCAGGGTGTCCCTCGTGCAGCAAACTGCCTCAACCAAGGCAGGCTCTAGTAAGTACAGTAAGCATTTCTTCACTCAAAACACGCAGTTTTACCCGAAGAACTCTGCTTTAGTTGCAGGTGGAACACAAGCAGCATTTCTCCCACTGTGTACTCTTTGGTCTCTTCCAGGAATGAACTTCTATATGCAGGGTTTCCCACGTGTTGCAAATTGCCCTCAACCATGGCAGGCTGTAGCGAGCACTGTAAGCATTTCCTCTTCCAAACCACGGCAGTTTTACCCAAAGAACTCTGCTGTAGTAGCAGGTGGAACACAAGCAGCATTTCTCCCACTGTGTACTCTCTGAGCTCCTCCACGAATGAACTCCTATATGCAGGGTTTCCCACGTGGAGCGAACCGCCTCAAACAAGGCAGGCTGTAGCGAGGACTGTAAGCATTTCCTCTCCCTAAACACACAGTTTTAATGGAAGAACTCTGCTTTAGTTGCAGGTGGAACACAAGCATGTATTCTACCACAGTGTACACAATGGGCACATCCCCTAATGAACTTGTTCTATAAGAATGGTTTCCCGCTTGGAACGAACTGCGTCAACCATGGCAGGCTCTACTGCGGTCTCTAAGGATTTCCTCTGTGAAAACACGGCACTGTTACGCGAAGAACTCTGCTTTAGTGGCAGGTGGAACACAAGATGCATTTCACCCACACTGTAAACCAAGGGCACTTCCCCAAATGAATCTTCTATATGCAAGTTGTCCTGCCTGCAGCGAACTGCCACAACCAAGGCACGCACTAGTAAGGACTGTAAGCATTTACTCTCCCAAAACAAGCAGTTTTACCCGAAGAACTCTGCTTTAGTTGCAGGTGGAACACAAGCAGCATTTCTCCAACTGTGTACTCTTTGGTCTCTTCCACGAATGAACTTCTATATGCAAGTTTTCCCACGTGCTGCGAACTGCCCTCAACCACGGCAGGCTGTAGCGAGGACTGTAAGCATTTTCTCTTCCAAATCACGGTAGTTTTACCCAAAGAACTCTGCTGTAGTAGCAGGTGGAACAGAAGCAGCATTTCTCCCACTGTGTACTCTCTGAGCTCCTCCACGAATGAACTCCTATATGCAGGGTTTCCCACGTGCAGCGAACTGCCTCAAACAAGGCAGGCTGTAGCGAGGACTGTAAGCATTTCCTCTCCCTAAACACGCAGTTTTAATGGAAGAACTCTGCTTTAGTTGCAGGTGGAACACCAGCAGCATTTCTCCCACAGTGTACACAATGGACACTTCCCCTAATGAAGTTGTTCTATAAGAATGGTTTCCCGCATGGAGCGAATTGCCTCAACCATGGCAGGCTCTACTGTGGTCTCTAAGGATTTCCAATCTGAAAACACGGCACTTTTACGAGAAGAACTCTGCTTTAGTGGGAGGTGGAACACAAGCTGCATTTCACCCACTGTGAACTCATGGGTCTCTTCCACGAATGATCTTCTATATGCAGGATTTCCCACGTGGTGCGAACTGCCCTCAACCACGGAGGCTGTAGCGAGGACTGTAAGCATTTCCTCTTCCAAACCATGGCAGTTTTACCCAAAGAACTCTGCTGTAGTAGCAGGTGGAACACAACCAACATTTCTCCCACTGTGTACTCTCTGAGCTCCTCCACGAATGAACTCCTATATGCAGGGTTTCCGACGTGGAGCGAACTGCCACAACCAAGGCAGGCACTAGTAAGCACTGTAAGCATTTACTGTCCCAAAGCACGCAGTTTTACCCGAAGAACTCTGCTTTAGTTGCAGGTAGAACACAAGTAGCATTTCTCCCACTGTGTACTCTTTGGTCTCTTCCATGAATGAACTTCTATATGCAGGGTTTCCCACGTATTGTGAACTGCTTCAACCACAGCAGGCTGTAGAGAGGAATGTAAGCATTTCCTCTTCCAAAACACGGCAGTTTTACCCAAAGAACTCTGCTGTAGTAGCAGGTGGAACACAAGCAGCATTTCTCCCATTGTGTACTCTCTGAGCTCCTCCACGAATGAACTCCTATATGCAGGGTTTCCCACGTGGAGCGAACTGCCTCAAACAAGGCAGGCTGTAGCGAGGACTGTAAGCATTTCCTCTCCGTAAACACGCAGTTTTAACGAAAAACTCTGCTTTAGTTTCTGGTGGAACACAAGCATCTTTTCTCCCACAGTGAACACAATGGGCACTTCCTCTAATGAAATTGTTCTATAAGAATGGTTTCCCGCGTGGAGCGAACTGCCTCAACCATGGCAGGCTCTACTGTGGTCTCTAAGGATTTCCTCTCTGAAAACACGGCACTTTTACCCGAAGAACTCTCCTTTAGTTGCAGGTGGAACACAAGCTGCATTTCACCCACACTGTACAAAAAGGGCCCTTCCCCAAATGAATCTTCTATATGCAGGGTGTGCCTCGTGTAGAAAACTGCCTCAACCAAGGCAGGCTCTAGTAAGTACTGTAAGCATTTCTTCGCCCAAAACACGCAGTTTTACCCAAAGAACTCTGCTTTAGTTGCAGTTGGACCACAAGCAGCATTTCTCCCACTGTGTACTGTTTGGTCTCTTCCATGAATGAACTTATATATGCAGGTTTTCCCACGTGGTGCGAACTGCCCTCAACCACGGCAGGCTGCAGCGAGGACTCTAAACATTTCCTCTCCCTAAACACGCAGTTTTAATGGAAGAACTCTGCTTTAGTTGCAGGTGGAACACAAGCATCTATTCTCCCACAGTGTACACAATGGGCACGTCCCCTTATGAACTTGTTCTATAAGAATGGTTTCCCGCTTGGAACGAACTGCCTCAACCATGGCAGGCTCTACTGCGGTCTCTAAGGATTTCCTCTGTGAAAACACGGCACTGTTACGCGAAGAACTCTGATTTAGTGGCAGGTGGAACACAAGCTGCATTTCACCCACACTGTAAACCAAGGGCCCTTCCCCAAATGAATCTTGTATATGCAGGGTGTCCCGCCTGCAGCGAACTGCCACAACCAAGGAAGGCACTAGTAAGGACTGTAAGCATTTCCTCTCCCAAAACACGCAGTTTTACCCGAAGAACTCTGCTTTAGTTGCAGGTGGAAAACAAGCAGCATTTCTCCCACTGTGTACTCTGTGGGCTCTTCCACGAATGAACTTCTATATGCAGGGTTTCCCATGTGGAGCGAACTGCCTCAACCACGGCAGGCTGTAGAGAGGACTGTAAGCATTTCCTCTTCCAAAACACGGCAGTTTTACCCAAAGAACTCTGCTTTAGTAGCAGGTGGAACACAAGCAGCATTTCTCCCATTGTGTACACTCTGAGCTCCTCCACGAATGAACTCCTATATGCAGGGTTTCCCACGTGGAGCAAACTGCCTCAAACAAGGCAGGCTGTAGCGAGGACTGTAAGCATTTCCTCTCCCTAAACACACAGATTTAATGGAAGAACTCTGCTTTAGTTGCAGGTGGAACACAAGCATCTTTTCTCACACAGTGTACACAATGGGCACTTCCCTAATGAACTTGTTCTATAAGAATGGTTTCCCGCGTGGAGTGAACTGCCTCAACCATGGCTGGCTCTACTGTGGTCTCTAAGGATTTCCTCTCTGAAAACACGTCACTTTTACCCAAAGAACTCTGTTTTAGTTGCAGGTGGAACACAAGCTGCATTTCACCCACACTATACACAAAGGGCCCTTCCCCAAATGAATCTTCTATATGCAGGGTTTCCCTCGTGCACCGAACTGCCTCAACCAAGGCAGGCTCTAGTACGTACTGTAAGCATTTCTTCGTGCCAAACACGCAGTTTTACCCGAAGAACTCTGCTTTAGTTGCAGGTGAAACACAAGCAGCATTTCTCCCACTGTGTACTCTTTGGTCTCTTCAACGAATGAACTTGTATATGCAGGTTTTCCTTCGAGGTGCGAACTGCCCTCAACCACGGCAGGCTGTAGCGAAGACTGTAAGCATTTCCTCTTCCAAAACACGGCAGTTTTACCCAAAGAACTCTGCTGGAGTAGCAGGTTGAACACAAGAAGCATTTCTCCCACTGTGTACTCTTTGGACTCTTCCACGAATGAACTTCTATATGCAAGTTTTCCCACGTGCTGCGAACTGCCCTCAACCACGGCAGGCTGTAGCGAGGACTGTAAGCATTTTCTCTTCCAAATCACGGCAGGTTTACCCAAAGAACTCTGCTGTAGTAGCAGGTGGAACACAAGCAGCATTTCTCCCACTGTGTACTCTCTGAGCTCCTCCACGAATGAACTCCTATATGCAGGGTTTCCCACGTGGAGCGAACTGCCTCAAACAAGGCAGGCTGTAGCGAGGACTGTAAGCATTTCCTCTCCCTAAACACGCAGTTTTAATGGAAGAACTCTGCTTTAGTTGCAGGTGGAACACAAGCAGCATTTCTCCCACAGTGTACACAATGGACACTTCCCCTAATGAAGTTGTTCTATAAGAATGGTTTCCCGCATGGAGCGAATTGCCTCAACCATGGCAGGCTCTACTGTGGTCTCTAAGGATTTCCTCTCTGAAAACACGGCACTTTTACGAGAAGAACTCTGCTTTAGTGGGAGGTGGAACACAAGCTGCATTTCACCCACTGTGAACTCATGGGTCTCTTCCACGAATGATCTTCTATATGCAGGATTTCCCACGTGGTGCGAACTGCCCTCAACCACGGAGGCTGTAGCGAGGACTGTAAGCATTTCCTGTTCCAAACCATGGCAGTTTTACCCAAAGAACTCTGCTGTAGTAGCAGGTGGAACACAACCAACATTTCTCCCACTGTGTACTCTCTGAGCTCCTCCACGAATGAACTCCTATATGCAGGGTTTCCCACGTGGAGCGAACTGCCTCAAACAAGGAAGGCTGTAGCGAGGACTGTAAGCATTTCCTCTCCCTAAACACGCAGTTTTAACAGAAGAACTCTGCTTTAGTTGCAGTTGGAACACAAGCATCTCTTCTCCCACAGTGTACACAATGGGCACGTCCCACAATGAACTTGTTCTATTAGAATGGTTTCCCGCATGGAGCGAACTGCCTCAACCATGGCAGGCTCTACTGTGGTCTCTAAGGATTTCATCTGTGAAAACACTGCACTTTTACGCGAAGAACTCTGCTTTAGTGGCAGGTGGAACACAAGCTGCATTTCACCCACACTGTAAACAAATGGCCTTTCCCCAAATGAATCTTCTATATGCACGGTGTCCTGCCTGCAGCGAACTGCCACAACCAAGGCAGGCACTAGTAAGCACTGTAAGCATTTACTCTCCCAAAGCACGCAGTTTTACCCGAAGAACTCTGCTTTAGTTGCAGGTAGAACACAAGTAGCATTTCTCCCACTGTGTACTCTTTGGTCTCTTCCATGAATGAACTTCTATATGCAGGGTTTCCCACGTACTGCGAACTGCTTCAACCACAGCAGGCTGTAGAGAGGAATGTAAGCATTTCCTCTTCCCAAACACGGCAGTTTTACCCAAAGAACTCTGCTGTAGTAGCAGGTGGAACACAAGCAGCATTTCTCCCATTGTGTACTCTCTGAGCTCCTCCACGAATGAACTCCTATATGCAGGGTTTCCCACGTGGAGCGAACTGCCTCAAACAAGGCAGGCTGTAGCGAGGACTGTAAGCATTTCCTCTCCCTAAACACGCAGTTTTAACGGAAAAAGTCTGCTTTAGTTTCTGGTGGAACACAAGCATCTTTTCTCCCACAGTGAACACAATGGGCACTTCCTCTAATGAAATTGTTCTATAAGAATGGTTTCCCGCGTGGAGCGAAGTGCCTCAACCATGGCAGGCTCTACTGTGGTCTCTAAGGATTTCCTCTCTGAAAACACGGCACTTTTACCCGAAGAACGCTGCTTTATTTGCAGGTGGAACACAAGCTGCATTTCACCCACACTGTACAAAAAGGGCCCTTCCCCAAATGAATCTTCTATATGCAGGGTGTGCCTCGTGTAGAAAACTGCCTCAACCAAGGCAGGCTCTAGTAAGTACTGCAAGCATTTCTTCTCCCAAAACACGCAGTTTTACCCAAAGAACTCTGCTTTAGTTGCAGTTGGACCACAAGCAGCATTTCTCCCACTGTGTACTGTTTGGTCTCTTCCATGAATGAACTTCTATATGCAGGTTTTCCCACGTGGTGCGAACTGCCCTCAACCACGGCAGGCTGTAGCGAGGACTGTAAACATTTCCTCTTCTAAACCACGGCAGTTTTACCCAAAGAACTCTGCTGTAGTAGCAGGTGGAACACAAGCATCATTTCTCCCACTGTGTACTCTCTGAGCTCCTCCACGAATGAACTATTATATGCAGGGTTTCCCACGTGGAGCGAACTGCCTCAAACAAGGAAGGCTGTAGCGAGGTCTGTAAGCATTTCCTCTCCCTAAACACGCAGTTTTAACGGAAGAACTCTGCTTTAGTTGCAGGAGGAACACAAGCATGTATTCTACCACAGTGTACACAATGGGCACTTCCCCTAATGAACTTGTTCTATAAGAATGGTTTCCCGCTTGGAGCGAACTGCCTCAACCATGGCAGGCTCTACTGTGGTCTCTAAGGATTTCCTCTGTGAAAGCACGGCACTTTTACGTGAAGAACTCTGCTTTAGTGGCAGGTGGAACACAAGCTGCATTTCACCCACACTGTACACAAAGGGCCTTTCCCCAAATGAATCTTCTATATGCAGGGTGTCCCTAGTGCAGCGAACTGCCTCAACCAAGGCAGGCTCTAGTAAGTACTGTAAGCATTTCTTCGCCCAAAACACGCAGTTTTACCCGAAGAACTCTGCTTTAGTTGCAGGTGGAACACAAGCAGCATTTCTCCCACTGTGTAGTCTTTGGTCTCTTCCACGAATGAACATCTATATGCAGGGTTTCCCACCTGGAGTGAACTGCCTCAACCACGGCAGGCTGTAGTGAGGACTGTAAGCATTTACTCTTCAAAACACGGCAGATTACCCAAAGAACTTTAATTTTGTTGCAGGTGGAACACAAGCAGCATTTCTCCCACTGTGTACACTCTGAGCTCCTCCACGTTGAACTCTTATATGCAGGGTTTCCCACGTGGAGCATACTGCCTCAAACAAGGCAGGCTGTAGCGAGGACTGTAAGCATTTCCTCTCCCTAAACACGCAGTTTTAACGGAAGATCTCTGCTTTAGTTACAGGGGGAACACAAGCATCTTTTCTCCCACAGTGTACACAATGGGCACTTTGCTAATGAACTTGTTCTATAAGAATGGTTTCCCGCGTGGAGTGAACTGCCTCAACCATGGCAGGCTCTACTGTGGTCTCTAAGGATTTCCTCTCTGAAAACACGTCACTTTTACCCGAAGAACTCTGTTTTAGTTGCAGGTGGAACACAAGCTGCATTTCATCCACACTGTACACAAAGGGCCCTTCCCCAAATGAATCTTCTATATGCAGTGTGTCCCTCGTGAACCGAACTACCTCAACCAAGACAGGCTCTAGTAAGTACTGTAAGCATTTCTTCGCCCCAAACACGCAGTTTTACCCGAAGAACTCTGCTTTAGTTGCAGGTGGACCACAAGCAGCATTTCTCCCACTGTGTACTCTGTGGGCTCTTCCACGAATGAACTTCTATATGCAGGTTTTTGTTCATGGTGCGAACTGCCCTCAACCACGGCAGGCTGTAGCGAGGACTGTAAGCATTTCCTCTTCCAAACCACGGCAGTTTAACCCAAAGAACTCTGCCGTAGTAGCAGGTGGAACACAAGCAGCATTTCTCCCATTGTGTACTCTCTGAGCTCCTCCACGAATGAACTCCTTTATGCAGGGTTTCCCACGAGGAGCGAACTGCCTCAAACAAGGCAGGCTGTAGCAAGGACTGTAAGCATTTCCTCTCCCTAAACACGCAGTTTTAACGGAAGAACTCTGCTTTCGTTTCAGGTGGAACAGAAGCATCTTTTCTCCCACAGTGAACTCAATGGGCACTTCCCCTAATGAACTTGTTCTATAAGAATGGTTTCCCGCGTGGAGCGAACTGCCTCAACCATGGCAGGCTCTACTGCGGTCTCTAAGGATTTCCTCTGTGAAAACACGGCACTTTTACCCGAAGAACTCTGTTTTAGTTGCAGGTGGAACACAAGATGCATTTCACCCACACTGTAAACCAAGGGCACTTCCCCAAATGAATCTTCTATATGCAAGGTGTCCTGCCTGCAGCGAAATGACACAACCAAGGCACGCACTAGTAAGGACTGTAAGCATTTACTCTCCCAAAACAAGCAGGTTTACCCGAAGAACTCTGCTTTAGTTGCAGGTGAAACACAAGCAGCATTTCTCCCACTGTGTACTCTTTGGTCTCCTCCACGAATGAACTTCTATATGCAAGTTTTCCCACGTGCTGCGAACTGCCCTCAACCACGGCAGGATGTAGCGAGGACTATAAGCATTTTCTCTTCCAAATCACGGCAGTTTTACCCAAAGAACTCTGCTGTAGTAGCAGGTGGAACACAAGCAGCATTTCTCCCACTGTGTACTCTCTGAGCTCCTCCACGAATGAACTCCTATATGCAGGGTTTCCCACGTGGAGCGAACTGCCTCAAACAAGGCAGGCTGTAGCGAGGACTGTAAGCATTTCCTCTCCCTAAACACGCAGTTTTAATGGAAGAACTCTGCTTTAGTTGCAGGTGGAACACAAGCAGCATTTCTCCCACAGTGTACACAATGGACACTTCCACTAATGAAGTTGTTCTATAAGAATGGTTTCCCGCATGGAGCGAATTGCCTCAACCATGGCAGGCTCTACTGTGGTCTCTAAGGATTTCCTCTCTGAAAACACGGCACTTTTACGAGAAGAACTCTGCTTTAGTGGGAGGTGGAACACAAGCTGCATTTCACCCACTGTGAACTCATGGGTCTCTTCCACGAATGATCTTCTATATGCAGGATTTCCCACGTGGTGCGAACTGCCCTCAACCTCGGAGGCTGTAGCGAGGACTGTAAGCATTTCCTGTTCCAAACCATGGCAGTTTTACCCAAAGAACTCTGCTGTAGTAGCAGGTGAAACACAACCAACATTTCTCCCACTGTGTACTCTCTGAGCTCCTCCACGAATGAACTCCTATATGCAGGATTTCCCACGAGGAGCGAACTGCCTCAAACAAGGAAGGCTGTAGCGAGGACTGTAAGAATTTCCTGTTCCAAACCATGGCAGTTTTACCCAAAGAACTCTGCTGTAGTAGCAGGTGGAACACAACCAACATTTCTCCCACTGTGTACTCTCTGAGCTCCTCCACGAATGAACTCCTATATGCAGGGTTTCCCACGTGGAGCGAACTGCCTCAAACAAGGAAGGCTGTAGCGAGGACTGTAAGCATTTCCTCTCCCTAAACACGCAGTTTTAACAGAAGAACTCTGCTTTAGTTGCAGTTGGAACACAAGCATCTCTTCTCCCACAGTGTACACAATGGGCACGTCCCACAATGAACTTGTTCTATTAGAATGGTTTCCCGCATGGAGCGAACTGCCTCAACCATGGCAGGCTCTACTGTGGTCTCTAAGGATTTCATCTGTGAAAACACTGCACTTTTACGCGAAGAACTCTGCTTTAGTGGCAGGTGGAACACAAGCTGCATTTCACCCACACTGTAAACAAATGGCCTTTCCCCAAATGAATCTTCTATATGCACGGTGTCCTGCCTGCAGCGAACTGCCACAACCAAGGCAGGCACTAGTAAGCACTGTAAGCATTTACTCTCCCAAAGCACGCAGTTTTACCCGAAGAACTCTGCTTTAGTTGCAGGTAGAACACAAGTAGCATTTCTCCCACTGTGTACTCTTTGGTCTCTTCCATGAATGAACTTCTATATGCAGGGTTTCCCACGTACTGCGAACTGCTTCAACCACAGCAGGCTGTAGAGAGGAATGTAAGCATTTCCTCTTCCCAAACACGGCAGTTTTACCCAAAGAACTCTGCTGTAGTAGCAGGTGGAACACAAGCAGCATTTCTCCCATTGTGTACTCTCTGAGCTCCTCCACGAATGAACTCCTATATGCAGGGTTTCCCACGTGGAGCGAACTGCCTCAAACAAGGCAGGCTGTAGCGAGGACTGTAAGCATTTCCTCTCCCTAAACACGCAGTTTTAACGGAAAAAGTCTGCTTTAGTTTCTGGTGGAACACAAGCATCTTTTCTCCCACAGTGAACACAATGGGCACTTCCTCTAATGAAATTGTTCTATAAGAATGGTTTCCTGCGTGGAGCGAACTGCCTCAACCATGGCAGGCTCTACTGTGGTCTCTAAGGATTTCCTCTCTGAAAACACGGCACTTTTACCCGAAGAACGCTGCTTTATTTGCAGGTGGAACACAAGCTGCATTTCACCCACACTGTACAAAAAGGGCTCTTCCCCAAATGAATCTTCTATATGCAGGGTGTCCCCCCTGCCGCGAACTGCCACAACCAAGGCAGGCACTAGTAAGCACTGTAAGCATTTCCTCTCCCAAAACACGCAGTTTTACACGAAGAACTCTGCTTTAGTTGCAGGTGGAACACAAGCAGCATTTCTCCCACTGTGTACTGTCTGGGCTCTTCCACCAATGAATTCCTATATGCAGGGTTTCCCACGTGGAGAGAACTGCCTCAAACAAGGCAGGCTGTAGCGAGGACTGTAAGCATTTCCTCTCCCAAAACACGCAGTTTTACCAGAAGAACTCTGCTTTAGTTGGAGGTGGAACACCAGCAGCATTTCTCCCACTGTGTACTCTTTGGTCTCTTCCATGAATGAACTTCTATATGCAGGGTTTCCCACGTGTTGCGAACTGCTTCAACGACAGCAGGCTGTAGAGAGGACTGTAAGCATTTCCTCTTCCAAAACACGGCAGTTTTACCCAAAGAACTCTGCTTTAGTAGCAGGTGGAACACAAGCAGCATTTCTCCCACTGTGTACACTCTGAGCTCCTCCACGAATGAACTCCTATATGCAGGGTTTCCCACGTGGAGCTAACTGCCTCATACAAGGCAGGCTGTAGCGAGGACTGTAAGCATTTCCGCTCCCTAAACACACAGTTTTAACGGAAGAACTCTGCTTTAGTTGCAGGTGGAACACAAGCATCTTTTCTCACACAGTGTACACAAAGGTCACTTCCCTAATGAACTTGTTCTATAAGAATGGTTTCCCGCTTGGAGCGAACTGCCTCAACCATGGCAGGCTCTACTGTGGTCTCTAAGGATTTCCTCTCTGAAAACCCGGCACTTTTACCCGAAGAACTCTGCTTTATTTGCAGGTGTAACATAAGCTTCATTTCACCCACACTGTACACAAAGGGCCCTTCCCCAAATGAATCTTCTATATGCAGGGTGTGCCTCGTGCAGCGAACTGCCTCAACCAAGGCAGGCTCTAGTAAGTACTGTAAGCATTTCTTCGCATAAAACAAGCAGTTTTACCCGAAGCACTCTGCTTTAGTTGCAGATGGAACACAAGCAGCATTTCTCCCACTGTGTACTCTTGGCTCTCTTCCACGAATGAACTTCTATATGCAGGGTTTCCCACGTGGTGCGAACTGCCCTCAACCACAGCAGGCAGTAGCGAGGACTGTAGGCATTTCCTCTCCATAAACACGCCGTTTTAACGGTAGAACTCTGCTTTAGTTGCAGGGGTAACACAAGCAGCTTTTCTCCCACTGTGTACTCTTTGGGCTCTTCCACGCATGAACTTGTATATGCAGGGTTTGCGACGTGGAGCGAATTGCCTCAACCAAGGCAGGCTGTAGCGTGGACTGTAAGCATATCCTCTCCCAAACCTCGCAGTTTTAACGGTAGAATTCTGCTTTAGTTGCAGGGGTAACACAAGCAGCTTTTCTCCCATTGTGTACTCTTTGGGCTCTTCCGCGAATGAACTTCTATATGCAGGGTTTCCGACGTGGAGCGAACTGCATCAACCAAGGCAGGCTGTAGCGAGGACTGTAAGCATTTCCTCTTCCAAAACACTGCAGTTTTACCAAAGAATTCTGCTTTAGTTGCAGGGGGAATACAAGCAGCATTACTCCCACTGTGTACTCTTTGGGCTCTTCCACGAATGAACTTCTTTATGCAGGGATTCCTACGAGGAGCAAACTGCCTCCACCATGGCAGGCTGTAGCGAGGACTGTAAGCATATCCTCTCCCAAACCACGCAGTTTTAACGGTAGAACTCTGCTTTAGTTGCAGGGGTAACACAAGCAGTTTTTCTCCCACTGTGTACTCTTTGGGCTCTAACACGAATGAACTTCTTTATGCAGGGATTCCTACGAGGAGCGAACTGCCTCCACCATGGCAGGCTGTAGCAAGGGCTGTAAGCATATCCTCTCCCAAACCACTCAGTTTTAACGGTAGAACTCTTTTTTAGTTGCAGGGGTAACACAAGCAGCTTTTCTCCCACTGTGTACTCTTTGGGCTCTTCCACGAATGAACTTCTATATGCATGGTTTCCGACGTGGAGCGAACTGCCTCAACCAAGGCAGGCTGTAGCGAGGACTGTAAGCATATCCTCTCCCAAACCATGCAGTTTTAACGGTAGAACTCTGCTTTAGTTGCAGGGGTAACACAAGCAGCTTTTCTCCCACTGTGTACTCTTTGGGCTCTTCCACGAATGAACTTCTATATGCAGGGTTTCCGACGTGGAGCGAACTGCCTCAACCAAGGCAGGCTGTAGCGAGGACTGTAAGCATTTCCTCTTCCAAAGCACGGCAGTTTTACCAAAGAATTCTGCTTTAGTTGCAGGTGTAACACAAGCATCATTTCTCCCACTGTGTACTCTTTGGGCTCTTCCACGAATGAACTTCTATATGCATGGTTTCCGACGTGGAGCGAACTGCCTCAACCAAGGCAGGCTGTAGCGAGGACTTTAAGCATATACTCTCCCAAACCACGCCGTTTTAACGGTAGAACTCTGCTTTAGTTGCAGGGGTAACACAAGCAGCTTTTCTCCCACTGTGTACTCTTTGGGCTCTTCCACGAATGAACTTCTATATGCAGGGTTTGCGACGTGGAGCGAACTGCCTCAACCAAGGCAGGCTGTAGCGAGGACTGTAAGCATATCCTCTCCCACACCACGCAGTTTTAATGGTAGAACTCTGCTTTAGTTGCAGGGGTAACACAAGCAGCTTTTCTCCCACTGTGTACTCTTTGGGCTCTTCCACGAATGAACTTCTATATGCAGGGTTTCCGACATGCAGCGAACTGCCTCAACCAAGGCAGACTGTAGCGAGGACTGTAAGCATTTCCTCTTCCAAAGCACGGAAGTTTTACCAAAGAATTCTGCTTTAGTTGCAGGTGTAACACAAGCATCATTTCTCCCACTGTGTACTCTTTGGGCTCTTACACGAATGAACTTCTTTACGCAGGGATTCCCACGTGGATCGAACTGCCTCAACCGTGGAAGGCAGTAGCGAGGACTGTAAGCACATCCTCTCCCAAACCTCGCAGTTTTAACGGTAGAACTCTGCTTTAGTTGCAGGGGTAACACAAGCAGCTTTTCTCCCACTGTGTACTCTTTGGGCTCTTCCACGAATGAACTTCTATATGCAGGGTTTCCGACGTGGAGTGAACTGCCTCCACCATGGCAGGCTCTAGCGAGGACTGTAAGCATATCCTCTCCTAAAACACGCAGTTTTCACGGTAGAACTCTGCTTTAGTTGCAGGGGTAACACAAGCAGCTTTTCTCACACTGTGTACTCTTTGTGCTCTTCCACGTATGAACTTCTATATGCAGGGTTTGCGACGTGGAGCGACCTGCCTCAACCAAGGCAGGCTGTAGCGAGGACTGTAAGCATATCCTCTCCCAAACCACGCCGTTTTAAAGGTAGAACTCTGCTTTAGTTGCAGGGGTAACACAAGCAGCTTTTCTCCCACTGTGTACTCTTTGGGCTCTTCCACGAATTAACTTCTATATGCAGGGTTTCCAAAGTGGAGCGAACTGCCTCAACCAAGGCAGGCTGTAGCGAGGAATGTAAGCATTTCCTCTTACAAAACACGGCAGTTTTACCAAAGAATTCTGCTTTAGTTGCAGGTGGAATACAAGCAGCATTACTCCCACTGTCTACTCTTTGGGCTCTTACACGAATGAACTTCTTTATGCAAGGATTCCCACGAGGAGGGTACTGACTCAAACATGGCAGGCTGTAGCGAGGACTGTAAGCATATCCTCTCCCAAACCACGCAGTTTTAAAGGTAGAACTCTGCTTTAGTTGCAGGGGTAACACAAGCAGTTTTTCTCCCACTGTGTACTCTTTGGGCTCTTCCACGAATGAACTTCTATATGCAGGGTTTGCGACGTGGAGAGAACTGCCTCAACCAAGGCAGGCTGTAGCGAGGATTGTAAGCATATCCTCTCCCAAACCACGCAGTTTTAGCGGTAGAATTCTGCTTTAGATGCAGGGGTAACACAAGCAGCTTTTCTCCCATTGTGTACTCTTTGGGCTCTTCCGCGAATGAACTTCTATATGCAGTGTTTCCGACGTGGAGCGAACTGCCTCAACCAAGGCAGGCTGTAGCGAGGACTGTAAGCATTTCCTCTTCCAAAACACTGCAGTTTTACCAAAGAATTCTGCTTTAGTTGCAGGTGGAATACAAGCAGCATTACTCCCACTGTGTACTCTTTGGGCTCTTCCACGAATGAACTTCTTTATGCAGGGATTCCTACGAGGAGCAAACTGCCTCCACCATGGCAGGCTGTAGCGAGGACTGTAAGCATATCCTCTCCCAAACCACGCAGTTTTAACGGTAGAACTCTGCTTTAGTTGCAGGGGTAACACAAGCAGTTTTTCTCCCACTGTGTACTCTTTGAGCTCTAACACGAATGAACTTCTTTTTGCAGGGATTCCTACGAGGAGCGAACTGCTTCCACCATGGCAGGCTGTAGCAAGGACTGTAAGCATATCCTCTCCCAAACCACTCAGTTTTAATGGTAGAACTCTTTTTTAGTTGCAGGGGTAACACAAGCAGCTTTGCTCCCACTGTGTACTCTTTGGGCTCTTCCACGATTGAACTTCTATATGCATGGTTTCCCACGTGGAGCGAACTGCCTCAACCAAGGCAGGCTGTAGCGAGGACTGTAAGCATATCCTCTCCCAAACCACGCAGTTTTAATGGTAGAACTCTGCTTTAGTTGCAGGGGTAACACAAGCAGCTTTTCTCCCACTGTGTTCTCTTTGGGCTCTTCCACGAATGCACTTCTATATGCAGGGTTTCCGACGTGGAGCGAACTGCCTCAACCAAGGCAGGCTGTAGCGAGGACTGTAAGCATTTCCTCTTCCAATGCACGGCAGTTTTACCAAAGCATTCTGCTTTAGTTGCAGGTGTAACACAAGCATCATTTCTCCCACTGTGTACTCTTTGGGCTCTTCCACGAATGAACTTCTATATGCATGGTTTCCGACGTGGAGCGAACTGCCTCAACCAAGGCAGGCTGTAGCGAGGACTGTAAGCATATCCTCTCCCAATCCACGCAGTTTTAACGGTAGAACTCTGCTTTAGTTGCAGGGGTAACACAAGCAGTTTTTCTCCCACTGTGTACTCTTTGGGCTCTTCCACGAATGAACTTCTATATGCAGGGTTTGTGACGTGGAGAGAACTGCCTCAACCAAGGCAGGCTGTAGCGAGGATTGTAAGCATATCCTCTCCCAAACCACGCAGTTTTAACGGTAGAATTCTGCTTTAGTTGCAGGGGTAACACAAGCAGCTTTTCTCCCATTGTGTACTCTTTGGGCTCTTCCGCGAATGAACTTCTATATGCAGTGTTTCCGACGTGGAGCGAACTGCCTCAACCAAGGCAGGCTGTAGCGAGGACTGTAAGCATTTCCTCTTCCAAAACACTGCAGTTTTACCAAAGAATTCTGCTTTAGTTGCAGGTGGAATACAAGCAGCATTACTCCCACTGTGTACTCTTTGGGCTCTTCCACGAATGAACTTCTTTATGCAGGGATTCCTACGAGGAGCAAACTGCCTCCACCATGGCAGGCTGTAGCGAGGACTGTAAGCATATCCTCTCCCAAACCACGCAGTTTTAACGGTAGAACTCTGCTTTAGTTGCAGGGGTAACACAAGCAGTTTTTCTCCCACTGTGTACTCTTTGGGCTCTAACACGAATGAACTTCTTTTTGCAGGGATTCCTACGAGGAGCGAACTGCTTCCACCATGGCAGGCTGTAGCAAGGACTGTAAGCATATCCTCTCCCAAACCACTCAGTTTTAATGGTAGAACTCTTTTTTAGTTGCAGGGGTAACACAAGCAGCTTTTCTCCCACTGTGTACTCTTTGGGCTCTTCCACGATTGAACTTCTATATGCATGGTTTCCCACGTGGAGCGAACTGCCTCAACCAAGGCAGGCTGTAGCGAGGACTGTAAGCATATCCTCTCCCAAACCACGCAGTTTTAATGGTAGAACTCTGCTTTAGTTGCAGGGGTAACACAAGCAGCTTTTCTCCCACTGTGTTCTCTTTGGGCTCTTCCACGAATGCACTTCTATATGCAGGGTTTCCGACGTGGAGCGAACTGCCTCAACCAAGGCAGGCTGTAGCGAGGACTGTAAGCATTTCCTCTTCCAATGCACGGCAGTTTTACCAAAGCATTCTGCTTTAGTTGCAGGTGTAACACAAGCATCATTTCTCCCACTGTGTACTCTTTGGGCTCTTCCACGAATGAACTTCTATATGCATGGTTTCCGACGTGGAGCGAACTGCCTCAACCAAGGCAGGCTGTAGCGAGGACTGTAAGCATATCCTCTCCCAATCCACGCAGTTTTAACGGTAGAACTCTGCTTTAGTTGCAGGGGTAACACAAGCAGTTTTTCTCCCACTGTGTACTCTTTGGGCTCTTCCACGAATGAACTTCTATATGCAGGGTTTGTGACGTGGAGAGAACTGCCTCAACCAAGGCAGGCTGTAGCGAGGATTGTAAGCATATCCTCTCCCAAACCACGCAGTTTTAACGGTAGAATTCTGCTTTAGTTGCAGGGGTAACACAAGCAGCTTTTCTCCCATTGTGTACTCTTTGGGCTCTTCTGCGAATGAACTTCTATATGCAGGGTTTCCGACGTGGAGCGAACTGCCTCAACCAAGGGAGGCTGTAGCGAGGACTGTAAGCATTTCCTCTTCCAAAACACTGCAGTTTTACCAAAGAATTCTGCTTTAGTTGCAGGTGGAATACAAGCAGCATTACTCCAACTGTGTACTCTTTGGGCTCTTCCACGAATGAACTTCTTTATGCAGGGATTCCTACGAGGAGCAAACTGCCTCCACCATGGCAGGCTGTAGCGAGGACTGTAAGCATATCCTCTCCCAAACCACGCAGTTTTAACGGTAGAACTCTGCTTTAGTTGCAGGGGTAACACAAGCTGTTTTTCTCGCACTGTGTACTCTTTGGGCTCTAACACGAATGAACTTCTTTATGCAGGGATTCCTACGAGGAGCGAACTGCTTCCACCATGGCAGGCTGTAGCAAGGACTGTAAGCATATCCTCTCCCAAACCACTCAGTTTTAATGGTAGAACTCTTTTTTAGTTGCAGGGGTAACACAAGCAGCTTTTCTCCCACTGTGTACTCTTTGGGCTCTTCCACGATTGAACTTCTATATGCATGGTTTCCCACGTGGAGCGAACTGCCTCAACCAAGGCAGGCTGTAGCGAGGACTGTAAGCATATCCTCTCCCAAACCACGCAGTTTTAATGGTAGAACTCTGCTTTAGTTGCAGGGGTAACACAAGCAGCTTTTCTCCCACTGTGTTCTCTTTGGGCTCTTCCACGAATGCACTTCTATATGCAGGGTTTCCGACGTGGAGCGAACTGCCTCAACCAAGGCAGGCTGTAGCGAGGACTGTAAGCATTTCCTCTTCCAATGCACGGCAGTTTTACCAAAGCATTCTGCTTTAGTTGCAGGTGTAACACAAGCATCATTTCTCCCACTGTGTACTCTTTGGGCTCTTCCACGAATGAACTTCTATATGCATGGTTTCCGACGTGGAGCGAACTGCCTCAACCAAGGCAGGCTGTAGCGAGGACTGTAAGCATATCCTCTCCCAATCCACGCAGTTTTAACGGTAGAACTCTGCTTTAGTTGCAGGGGTAACACAAGCAGTTTTTCTACCACTGTGTACTCTTTGGGCTCTTCCACGAATGAACTTCTATATGCAGGGTTTGTGACGTGGAGAGAACTGCCTCAACCAAGGCAGGCTGTAGCGAGGATTGTAAGCATATCCTCTCCCAAACCACGCAGTTTTAACGGTAGAATTCTGCTTTAGTTGCAGGGGTAACACAAGCAGCTTTTCTCCCATTGTGTACTCTTTGGGCTCTTCCGCTAATGAACTTCTATATGCAGGGTTTGCGACGTGGAGGGAACTGCCTCAACCAAGGCAGGCTGTAGCGAGGACTGTAAGCATATCCTCTCCCACACCACGCAGTTTTAATGGTAGAACTCTGCTTTAGTTGCAGGGGTAACACAAGCAGCTTTTCTCCCACTGTGTACTCTTTGGGCTCTTCCACGAATGAACTTCTATATGCAGGGTTTCCGACGTGGAGCGAACTGCCTCAACCAAGGCAGGCTGTAGCGAGGACTGTAAGCATTTCCTCTTCCAAAGCACGGCAGTTTTACCAAAGAATTCTGCTTTAGTTGCAGGTGTAACACAAGCATCATTTCTCCCACTGTGTACTCTTTGGGCTCTTCCACGAATGAACTTCTATATGCATGGTTTCCGACGTGGAGCGAACTGCCTCAACCAAGGCAGGCTGTAGCGAGGACTTTAAGCATATACTCTCCCAAACCACGCCGTTTTAACGGTAGAACTCTGCTTTAGTTGCAGGGGTAACACAAGCAGCTTTTCTCCCACTGTGTACTCTTTGGGCTCTTCCACGAATGAACTTCTATATGCAGGGTTTGCGACGTGGAGCGAACTGCCTCAACCAAGGCAGGCTGTAGCGAGGACTGTAAGCATATCCTCTCCCACACCACGCAGTTTTAATGGTAGAACTCTGCTTTAGTTGCAGGGGTAACACAAGCAGCTTTTCTCCCACTGTGTACTCTTTGGGCTCTTCCACGAATGAACTTCTATATGCAGGGTTTCCGACATGCAGCGAACTGCCTCAACCAAGGCAGACTGTAGCGAGGACTGTAAGCATTTCCTCTTCCAAAGCACGGAAGTTTTACCAAAGAATTCTGCTTTAGTTGCAGGTGTAACACAAGCATCATTTCTCCCACTGTGTACTCTTTGGGCTCTTACACGAATGAACTTCTTTACGCAGGGATTCCCACGTGGATCGAACTGCCTCAACCGTGGAAGGCAGTAGCGAGGACTGTAAGCACATCCTCTCCCAAACCTCGCAGTTTTAACGGTAGAACTCTGCTTTAGTTGCAGGGGTAACACAAGCAGCTTTTCTCCCACTGTGTACTCTTTGGGCTCTTCCACGAATGAACTTCTATATGCAGGGTTTCCGACGTGGAGTGAACTGCCTCCACCATGGCAGGCTCTAGCGAGGACTGTAAGCATATCCTCTCCTAAAACACGCAGTTTTCACGGTAGAACTCTGCTTTAGTTGCAGGGGTAACACAAGCAGCTTTTCTCACACTGTGTACTCTTTGTGCTCTTCCACGTATGAACTTCTATATGCAGGGTTTGCGACGTGGAGCGACCTGCCTCAACCAAGGCAGGCTGTAGCGAGGACTGTAAGCATATCCTCTCCCAAACCACGCCGTTTTAAAGGTAGAACTCTGCTTTAGTTGCAGGGGTAACACAAGCAGCTTTTCTCCCACTGTGTACTCTTTGGGCTCTTCCACGAATTAACTTCTATATGCAGGGTTTCCAAAGTGGAGCGAACTGCCTCAACCAAGGCAGGCTGTAGCGAGGAATGTAAGCATTTCCTCTTACAAAACACGGCAGTTTTACCAAAGAATTTTGCTTTAGTTGCAGGTGGAATACAAGCAGCATTACTCCCACTGTCTACTCTTTGGGCTCTTACACGAATGAACTTCTTTATGCAAGGATTCCCACGAGGAGGGTACTGACTCAAACATGGCAGGCTGTAGCGAGGACTGTAAGCATATCCTCTCCCAAACCACGCAGTTTTAAAGGTAGAACTCTGCTTTAGTTGCAGGGGTAACACAAGCAGTTTTTCTCCCACTGTGTACTCTTTGGGCTCTTCCACGAATGAACTTCTATATGCAGGGTTTGCGACGTGGAGAGAACTGCCTCAACCAAGGCAGGCTGTAGCGAGGATTGTAAGCATATCCTCTCCCAAACCACGCAGTTTTAGCGGTAGAATTCTGCTTTAGATGCAGGGGTAACACAAGCAGCTTTTCTCCCATTGTGTACTCTTTGGGCTCTTCCGCGAATGAACTTCTATATGCAGTGTTTCCGACGTGGAGCGAACTGCCTCAACCAAGGCAGGCTGTAGCGAGGACTGTAAGCATTTCCTCTTCCAAAACACTGCAGTTTTACCAAAGAATTCTGCTTTAGTTGCAGGTGGAATACAAGCAGCATTACTCCCACTGTGTACTCTTTGGGCTCTTCCACGAATGAACTTCTTTATGCAGGGATTCCTACGAGGAGCAAACTGCCTCCACCATGGCAGGCTGTAGCGAGGACTGTAAGCATATCCTCTCCCAAACCACGCAGTTTTAACGGTAGAACTCTGCTTTAGTTGCAGGGGTAACACAAGCAGTTTTTCTCCCACTGTGTACTCTTTGAGCTCTAACACGAATGAACTTCTTTTTGCAGGGATTCCTACGAGGAGCGAACTGCTTCCACCATGGCAGGCTGTAGCAAGGACTGTAAGCATATCCTCTCCCAAACCACTCAGTTTTAATGGTAGAACTCTTTTTTAGTTGCAGGGGTAACACAAGCAGCTTTGCTCCCACTGTGTACTCTTTGGGCTCTTCCACGATTGAACTTCTATATGCATGGTTTCCCACGTGGAGCGAACTGCCTCAACCAAGGCAGGCTGTAGCGAGGACTGTAAGCATATCCTCTCCCAAACCACGCAGTTTTAATGGTAGAACTCTGCTTTAGTTGCAGGGGTAACACAAGCAGCTTTTCTCCCACTGTGTTCTCTTTGGGCTCTTCCACGAATGCACTTCTATATGCAGGGTTTCCGACGTGGAGCGAACTGCCTCAACCAAGGCAGGCTGTAGCGAGGACTGTAAGCATTTCCTCTTCCAATGCACGGCAGTTTTACCAAAGCATTCTGCTTTAGTTGCAGGTGTAACACAAGCATCATTTCTCCCACTGTGTACTCTTTGGGCTCTTCCACGAATGAACTTCTATATGCATGGTTTCCGACGTGGAGCGAACTGCCTCAACCAAGGCAGGCTGTAGCGAGGACTGTAAGCATATCCTCTCCCAATCCACGCAGTTTTAACGGTAGAACTCTGCTTTAGTTGCAGGGGTAACACAAGCAGTTTTTCTCCCACTGTGTACTCTTTGGGCTCTTCCACGAATGAACTTCTATATGCAGGGTTTGTGACGTGGAGAGAACTGCCTCAACCAAGGCAGGCTGTAGCGAGGATTGTAAGCATATCCTCTCCCAAACCACGCAGTTTTAACGGTAGAATTCTGCTTTAGTTGCAGGGGTAACACAAGCAGCTTTTCTCCCATTGTGTACTCTTTGGGCTCTTCCGCGAATGAACTTCTATATGCAGTGTTTCCGACGTGGAGCGAACTGCCTCAACCAAGGCAGGCTGTAGCGAGGACTGTAAGCATTTCCTCTTCCAAAACACTGCAGTTTTACCAAAGAATTCTGCTTTAGTTGCAGGTGGAATACAAGCAGCATTACTCCCACTGTGTACTCTTTGGGCTCTTCCACGAATGAACTTCTTTATGCAGGGATTCCTACGAGGAGCAAACTGCCTCCACCATGGCAGGCTGTAGCGAGGACTGTAAGCATATCCTCTCCCAAACCACGCAGTTTTAACGGTAGAACTCTGCTTTAGTTGCAGGGGTAACACAAGCAGTTTTTCTCCCACTGTGTACTCTTTGGGCTCTAACACGAATGAACTTCTTTTTGCAGGGATTCCTACGAGGAGCGAACTGCTTCCACCATGGCAGGCTGTAGCAAGGACTGTAAGCATATCCTCTCCCAAACCACTCAGTTTTAATGGTAGAACTCTTTTTTAGTTGCAGGGGTAACACAAGCAGCTTTTCTCCCACTGTGTACTCTTTGGGCTCTTCCACGATTGAACTTCTATATGCATGGTTTCCCACGTGGAGCGAACTGCCTCAACCAAGGCAGGCTGTAGCGAGGACTGTAAGCATATCCTCTCCCAAACCACGCAGTTTTAATGGTAGAACTCTGCTTTAGTTGCAGGGGTAACACAAGCAGCTTTTCTCCCACTGTGTTCTCTTTGGGCTCTTCCACGAATGCACTTCTATATGCAGGGTTTCCGACGTGGAGCGAACTGCCTCAACCAAGGCAGGCTGTAGCGAGGACTGTAAGCATTTCCTCTTCCAATGCACGGCAGTTTTACCAAAGCATTCTGCTTTAGTTGCAGGTGTAACACAAGCATCATTTCTCCCACTGTGTACTCTTTGGGCTCTTCCACGAATGAACTTCTATATGCATGGTTTCCGACGTGGAGCGAACTGCCTCAACCAAGGCAGGCTGTAGCGAGGACTGTAAGCATATCCTCTCCCAATCCACGCAGTTTTAACGGTAGAACTCTGCTTTAGTTGCAGGGGTAACACAAGCAGTTTTTCTCCCACTGTGTACTCTTTGGGCTCTTCCACGAATGAACTTCTATATGCAGGGTTTGTGACGTGGAGAGAACTGCCTCAACCAAGGCAGGCTGTAGCGAGGATTGTAAGCATATCCTCTCCCAAACCACGCAGTTTTAACGGTAGAATTCTGCTTTAGTTGCAGGGGTAACACAAGCAGCTTTTCTCCCATTGTGTACTCTTTGGGCTCTTCTGCGAATGAACTTCTATATGCAGGGTTTCCGACGTGGAGCGAACTGCCTCAACCAAGGGAGGCTGTAGCGAGGACTGTAAGCATTTCCTCTTCCAAAACACTGCAGTTTTACCAAAGAATTCTGCTTTAGTTGCAGGTGGAATACAAGCAGCATTACTCCAACTGTGTACTCTTTGGGCTCTTCCACGAATGAACTTCTTTATGCAGGGATTCCTACGAGGAGCAAACTGCCTCCACCATGGCAGGCTGTAGCGAGGACTGTAAGCATATCCTCTCCCAAACCACGCAGTTTTAACGGTAGAACTCTGCTTTAGTTGCAGGGGTAACACAAGCTGTTTTTCTCGCACTGTGTACTCTTTGGGCTCTAACACGAATGAACTTCTTTATGCAGGGATTCCTACGAGGAGCGAACTGCTTCCACCATGGCAGGCTGTAGCAAGGACTGTAAGCATATCCTCTCCCAAACCACTCAGTTTTAATGGTAGAACTCTTTTTTAGTTGCAGGGGTAACACAAGCAGCTTTTCTCCCACTGTGTACTCTTTGGGCTCTTCCACGATTGAACTTCTATATGCATGGTTTCCCACGTGGAGCGAACTGCCTCAACCAAGGCAGGCTGTAGCGAGGACTGTAAGCATATCCTCTCCCAAACCACGCAGTTTTAATGGTAGAACTCTGCTTTAGTTGCAGGGGTAACACAAGCAGCTTTTCTCCCACTGTGTTCTCTTTGGGCTCTTCCACGAATGCACTTCTATATGCAGGGTTTCCGACGTGGAGCGAACTGCCTCAACCAAGGCAGGCTGTAGCGAGGACTGTAAGCATTTCCTCTTCCAATGCACGGCAGTTTTACCAAAGCATTCTGCTTTAGTTGCAGGTGTAACACAAGCATCATTTCTCCCACTGTGTACTCTTTGGGCTCTTCCACGAATGAACTTCTATATGCATGGTTTCCGACGTGGAGCGAACTGCCTCAACCAAGGCAGGCTGTAGCGAGGACTGTAAGCATATCCTCTCCCAATCCACGCAGTTTTAACGGTAGAACTCTGCTTTAGTTGCAGGGGTAACACAAGCAGTTTTTCTACCACTGTGTACTCTTTGGGCTCTTCCACGAATGAACTTATATATGCAGGGTTTGTGACGTGGAGAGAACTGCCTCAACCAAGGCAGGCTGTAGCGAGGATTGTAAGCATATCCTCTCCCAAACCACGCAGTTTTAACGGTAGAATTCTGCTTTAGTTGCAGGGGTAACACAAGCAGCTTTTCTCCCATTGTGTACTCTTTGGGCTCTTCCGCTAATGAACTTCTATATGCAGGGTTTGCGACGTGGAGGGAACTGCCTCAACCAAGGCAGGCTGTAGCGAGGACTGTAAGCATATCCTCTCCCACACCACGCAGTTTTAATGGTAGAACTCTGCTTTAGTTGCAGGGGTAATACAAGCAGCTTTTCTCCCACTGTGTACTCTTTGGGCTCTTCCACGAATGAACTTCTATATGCAGGGTTTCCGACATGCAGCGAACTGCCTCAACCAAGGCAGACTGTAGCGAGGACTGTAAGCATTTCCTCTTCCAAAGCACGGAAGTTTTACCAAAGAATTCTGCTTTAGTTGCTGGTGTAACACAAGCATCATTTCTCCCACTGTGTACTCTTTGGGCTCTTACACGAATGAACTTCTTTATGCAGGGATTCCCACGTGGATCGAACTGCCTCAACCGTGGAAGGAAGTAGCGAGGACTGTAAGCATATCCTCTCCCAAAACACGCAGTTTTCACGGTAGAACTCTGCTTTAGTTGCAGGGGTAACACAAGCAGCTTTTCTCCCACTGTGTACTCTTTGGGCTCTTCCACGAATGAACTTCTATATGCAGGGTTTCCAAAGTGGAGCGAACTGCCTCAACCAAGGCAGGCTGTAGCGAGGAATGTAAGCATTTCCTCTTACAAAACACGGCAGTTTTACCAAGAATTCTGCTTTAGTTGCAGGTGGAATACAAGCAGCATTACTCCCACTGTGTACTCTTTGGGCTCTTACACGAATGAACTTCTTTATGCAAGGATTCCCACGAGGAGGGTACTGACTAAACCATGGCAGGCTGTAGCGAGGACTGTAAGCATATCCTCTCCCAAACCACGCAGTTTTAACGGTAGCACTCTGCTTTAGTTGCAGGGGTAACACAAGCAGTTTTTCTCCCACTGTGTACTCTTTGGGCTCTTCCACGAATGAACTTCTATATGCAGGGTTTGCGACGTGGAGCGAACTGCCTCAACCAAGGGAGGCTGTAGCGAGGACTGTAAGCATTTCCTCTTCCAAAACACTGCAGTTTTACCAAAGAATTCTGCTTTAGTTGCAGGTGGAATACAAGCAGCATTACTCCAACTGTGTACTCTTTGGGCTCTTCCACGAATGAACTTCTTTATGCAGGGATTCCTACGAGGAGCAAACTGCCTCCACCATGGCAGGCTGTAGCGAGGACTGTAAGCATATCCTCTCCCAAACCACGCAGTTTTAACGGTAGAACTCTGCTTTAGTTGCAGGGGTAACACAAGCTGTTTTTCTCGCACTGTGTACTCTTTGGGCTCTAACACGAATGAACTTCTTTATGCAGGGATACCTACGAGGAGCGAACTGCCTCCACGATGGCAGGCTGTAGCAAGGACTGTAAGCATATCCTCTCCCAACCCACTCAGTTTTAATGGTAGAACTCTTTTTTAGTTGCAGGGGTAACACAAGCAGCTTTTCTCCCACTGTGTACTCTTTGGGCTCTTCCACGAATGAACTTCTATATGCAGGGTTTGCGACGTGGAGCGAACTGCCTCAACCAAGGCAGGCTGTAGCGAGGACTGTAAGCATATCCTCTCCCACACCACGCAGTTTTAATGGTAGAACTCTGCTTTAGTTGCAGGGGTAACACAAGCAGCTTTTCTCCCACTGTGTACTCTTTGGGCACTTCCACGAATGAACTTCTATATGCAGGGTTTCCGACATGCAGCGAACTGCCTCAACCAAGGCAGACTGTAGCGAGGACTGTAAGCATTTCCTCTTCCAAAGCACGGAAGTTTTACCAAAGAATTCTGCTTTAGTTGCAGGTGTAACGCAAGCATCATTTCTCCCACTGTGTACTCTTTGGGCTCTTACTCGAATGAACTTCTTTATGCAGGGATTCCCACGTGGATCGAACTGCCTCAACCGTGGAAGGCAGTAGCGAGGACTGTAAGCATATCCTCTCCCAAAACACGCACTTTTCACGGTAGAACTCTGCTTTAGTTGCAGGGGTAACACAAGCAGCTTTTCTCCCATTGTGTACTCTTTGGGCTCTTCTGCGAAATAACTTCTATATGCAGGGTTTCCGACGTGGAGTGCACTGCCTCAACCAAGGCAGGCTGTAGCGAGGACTGTAAGCATTTCCTCTTACAAAACACGGCAGTTTTACCAAAGAATTCTGCTTTAGTTGCAGGTGGAATAGAAGCAGCATTACTCCCACTGTGTTCTCTTGGGGCTCTTACACGAATGAACTTTTTTATGCAGGGATTCCCAGGGGAGCGAACTGCCTCCACCATGGCAGGCTCTAGCGAGGACTGTAAGCATATCCTCTCCCAAAACACGCAGTTTTCACGGTAGAACTCTGCTTCAGTTGCAGGGGTAACAGAAGCAGCTTTTCTCCCACTGTGTACTCTTTGGGCTCTTCCACGAATGAACTTCTATATGCAGGGTTTCCGACGTGGAGTGAACTGCCTCAACCAAGGCAGGCTGTACCGAGGACTGTAAGCATTTCCTCTTACAAAACACGGCAGTTTACCAAAGAATTCTGCTTTAGTTGCAGGTGGAATACAAGCAGCATTACTCCCACTGTCTACTCTTTGGGCTCTTACACGAATGAACTTCTTTATGCAAGGATTCCCACGAGGAGGGTACTGACTCAACCATGGCAGGCTGTAGTGAGGACTGTAAGCATATCCTCTCCCAAACCACGCAGTTTTAACGGTAGAACTCTGCTTTAGTTGCAGGGGTAACACAAGCAGTTTTTCTCCCACTGTGTACTCTTTGGGCTCTTCCACGAATGAACTTCTATATGCAGGGTTTGCGACGTGGAGAGAACTGCCTCAACCAAGGCAGGCTGTAGCGAGGATTGTAAGCATATCCTCTCCCAAACCACGCAGTTTTAGCGGTAGAATTCTGCTTTAGTTGCAGGGGTAACACAAGCAGCTTTTCTCCCATTGTGTACTCTTTGGGCTCTTCCGCGAATGAACTTCTATATGCAGGGTTTCCGACGTGGAGCGAACTTCCTCAACCAAGGCAGGCTGTAGCGAGGACTGTAAGCATTTCCTCTTCCAAAACACTGCAGTTTTACCAAAGAATTCTGCTTTAGTTGCAGGTGGAATACAAGCAGCATTACTCCCACTGTGTACTCTTTGGGCTCTTCCACGAATGAACTTCTTTATGCAGGGATTCCTACGAGGAGCAAACTGCCTCCACCATGGCAGGCTGTAGCGAGGACTGTAAGCATATCCTCTCCCAAACCACGCAGTTTTAACGGTAGAACTCTGCTTTAGTTGCAGGGGTAACACAAGCAGTTTTTCTCCCACTGTGTACTCTTTGGGCTCTAACACGATTGAACTTCTTTATGCAGGAATTCCTACGAGGAGCGAACTGCTTCCACCATGGCAGGCTGTAGCAAGGACTGTAAGCATATCCTCTCCCAAACCACTCAGTTTTAATGGTAGAACTCTTTTTTAGTTGCAGGGGTAACACAAGCAGCTTTTCTCCCACTGTGTACTCTTTGGGCTCTTCCACGAATGAACTTCTATATGCATGGTTTCCCACGTGGAGCGAACTGCCTCAACCAAGGCAGGCTGTAGCGAGGTCTGTAAGCATATCCTCTCCCTAAACACACAGTTTTAATGGAAGAACTCTGCTTTAGTTGCAGGTGGAACACAAGCATGTATTCTACCACAGTGTACACAATGGGCACGTCCCCTAATGAACTTGTTCTATAAGAATGTTTTCCCGCTTGGAACGAACTGAGTCAACCATGGCAGGCTCTACTGCGGTCTCTAAGGATTTCCTCTGTGAAAACACGGCACTGTTACGCGAAGAACTCTGCTTTAGTGGCAGGTGGAACACAAGATGCATTTCACCCACACTGTAAACCAAGGGCACTTCCCCAAATGAATCTTCTATATGCAAGGTGTCCTGCCTGCAGCGAAATGACACAACCAAGGCACGCACTAGTAAGGACTGTAAGCATTTACTCTCCCAAAACAAGCAGTTTTACCCGAAGAACTCTGCTTTAGTTGCAGGTGGAACATAAGCAGCATTTCTCCCACTGTGTACTCTTTGGTCTCTTCCACGAATGAACTTCTATATGCAGGTTTTCCTTCGTGGTGCGAACTGCCCTCAACCACGGCAGGCTGTAGCGAGGACTGTAAGCATTTCCTCTTCCAAAACACGGCAGTTTTACCCAAAGAACTCTGCCGTAGTAGCAGGTGGAGCACAAGCAGCATTTCTCCCATTGTGTACTCTCTGAGCTCCTCCACGAATGAACTCCTTTATGCAGGGTTTCCCACGTGGAGGGAACTGCCTCAAACAAGGCAGGCTGTAGCGAGGACTGTAAGCATTTCCTCTCCCTAAACACGCAGTTTTAACGGAAAAACTCTGCTTTAGTTTCAGGGTGAACACAAGCATCTTTTCTCCCACAGTGAACTCAATGGGCACTTCCCCTAATGAACTTGTTCTATAAGAATGTTTTCCCGCGTGGAGCGAACTGCCTCAACCATGGCAGGCTCTACTGTGGTCTCTAAGGATTTCCTCTCTGAAAACCCGGCACTTTTACCCGAAGAACTCTGCTTTATTTGCAGGTGGAACACAAGCTGCATTTCACCCACACTGCACAAAAAGGGCTCTTCCCCAAATGAATCTTCTATATGCAGGGTGTCCCCCCTGCAGCGAACTGCCACAACCAAGGCAGGCACTAGTAAGGACTGTAAGCATTTCCTCTCCCAAAACACGCAGTTTTACCCGAAGAACTCTGCTTTAGTTGCAGGTGGAACACAAGCAGCATTTCTCCCACTGTGTACTCTGTGGGCTCTTCCACGAATGAACTTCTATATGCAGGGTTTCCCTTGTGGAGCGAACTGCCTCAACCACGGCAGACTGTAGTGAGGACTGTAAGCATTTCCTCTTCCAAACACGGCAGATTACCCAAAGAATTTTGCTTTTGTTGCAGGTGGAACACAAGCAGCATTTCTCCCACTGTGTACTCTCTGGGCTCTTCCACGAATGAACTCCTCTATGCAGGGTTTCCCACGTGGAGCGAACTGCCTCAAACAAGGCAGGATGTAGCGAGGACTGTAAGCATTTCCTCTCCCTAAACACGCAGTTTTAATGGAAGAACTCTGCTTTAGTTGCAGGTGGAACACAAGCAGCTTTTCACCCACAGTGTACACAATGGGCACTTCCCCTAATGAACTTCTTCTATAAGTATGTTTTCCCGCGTGGAGCGAAGTGCCTCAACCATGGCAGGCTCTACTGTGGTCTCTAAGGATTTCCTCTCTGAAAACACGGCACTTTTACGGGAAGAATTCTGTTTTAGTTGCAGGTGGAACACAAGCTGCATTTCACCCACACTGTACACAAAGGGCCCTTCCCCAAATGAATCTTCTATATGCAGGGTGTCCCTCGTGCAGCAAACTGCCTCAACCAAGGCAGGCTCTAGTAAGTACAGTAAGCATTTCTTCACTCAAAACACGCAGTTTTACCCGAAGAACTCTGCTTTAGTTGCAGGTGGAACACAAGCAGCATTTCTCCCACTGTGTACTCTTTGGTCTCTTCCAGGAATGAACTTCTATATGCAGGGTTTCCCACGTGTTGCAAATTGCCCTCAACCATGGCAGGCTGTAGCGAGCACTGTAAGCATTTCCTCTTCCAAACCACGGCAGTTTTACCCAAAGAACTCTGCTGTAGTAGCAGGTGGAACACAAGCAGCATTTCTCCCACTGTGTACACTCTGAGCTCCTCCACGAATGAACTCCTATATGCAGGGTTTCCCACGTGGAGCGAACCGCCTCAAACAAGGCAGGCTGTAGCGAGGACTGTAAGCATTTCCTCTCCCTAAACACACAGTTTTAACGGAAGAACTCTGCTTTAGTTGCAGGTGGAACACAAGCATGTATTCTACCACAGTGTACACAATGGGCACATCCCCTAATGAACTTGTTCTATAAGAATGGTTTCCCGCTTGGAACGAACTGCGTCAACCATGGCAGGCTCTACTGCGGTCTCTAAGGATTTCCTCTGTGAAAACACGGCACTGTTACGCGAAGAACTCTGCTTTAGTGGCAGGTGGAACACAAGATGCATTTCACCCACACTGTAAACCAAGGGCACTTCCCCAAATGAATCTTCTATATGCAAGTTGTCCTGCCTGCAGCGAACTGCCACAACCAAGGCACGCACTAGTAAGGACTGTAAGCATTTACTCTCCCAAAACAAGCAGTTTTACCCGAAGAACTCTGCTTTAGTTGCAGGTGGAACACAAGCAGCATTTCTCCAACTGTGTACTCTTTGGTCTCTTCCACGAATGAACTTCTATATGCAAGTTTTCCCACGTGCTGCGAACTGCCCTCAACCACGGCAGGCTGTAGCGAGGACTGTAAGCATTTTCTCTTCCAAATCACGGTAGTTTTACCCAAAGAACTCTGCTGTAGTAGCAGGTGGAACACAAGCAGCATTTCTCCCACTGTGTACTCTCTGAGCTCCTCCACGAATGAACTCCTATATGCAGGGTTTCCCACGTGCAGCGAACTGCCTCAAACAAGGCAGGCTGTAGCGAGGACTGTAAGCATTTCCTCTCCCTAAACACGCAGTTTTAATGGAAGAACTCTGCTTTAGTTGCAGGTGGAACACCAGCAGCATTTCTCCCACAGTGTACACAATGGACACTTCCCCTAATGAAGTTGTTCTATAAGAATGGTTTCCCGCATGGAGCGAATTGCCTCAACCATGGCAGGCTCTACTGTGGTCTCTAAGGATTTCCAATCTGAAAACACGGCACTTTTACGAGAAGAACTCTGCTTTAGTGGGAGGTGGAACACAAGCTGCATTTCACCCACTGTGAACTCATGGGTCTCTTCCACGAATGATCTTCTATATGCAGGATTTCCCACGTGGTGCGAACTGCCCTCAACCACGGAGGCTGTAGCGAGGACTGTAAGCATTTCCTCTTCCAAACCATGGCAGTTTTACCCAAAGAACTCTGCTGTAGTAGCAGGTGGAACACAACCAACATTTCTCCCACTGTGTACTCTCTGAGCTCCTCCACGAATGAACTCCTATATGCAGGGTTTCCCACGTGGAGCGAACTGCCACAACCAAGGCAGGCACTAGTAAGCACTGTAAGCATTTACTCTCCCAAAGCACGCAGTTTTACCCGAAGAACTCTGCTTTAGTTGCAGGTAGAACACAAGTAGCATTTCTCCCACTGTGTACTCTTTGGTCTCTTCCATGAATGAACTTCTATATGCAGGGTTTCCCACGTATTGTGAACTGCTTCAACCACAGCAGGCTGTAGAGAGGAATGTAAGCATTTCCTCTTCCAAAACACGGCAGTTTTACCCAAAGAACTCTGCTGTAGTAGCAGGTGGAACACAAGCAGCATTTCTCCCATTGTGTACTCTCTGAGCTCCTCCACGAATGAACTCCTATATGCAGGGTTTCCCACGTGGAGCGAACTGCCTCAAACAAGGCAGGCTGTAGCGAGGACTGTAAGCATTTCCTCTCCCTAAACACGCAGTTTTAACGAAAAACTCTGCTTTAGTTTCTGGTGGAACACAAGCATCTTTTCTCCCACAGTGAACACAATGGGCACTTCCTCTAATGAAATTGTTCTATAAGAATGGTTTCCCGCGTGGAGCGAACTGCCTCAACCATGGCAGGCTCTACTGTGGTCTCTAAGGATTTCCTCTCTGAAAACACGGCACTTTTACCCGAAGAACTCTCCTTTACTTGCAGGTGGAACACAAGCTGCATTTCACCCACACTGTACAAAAAGGGCCCTTCCCCAAATGAATCTTCTATATGCAGGGTGTGCCTCGTGTAGAAAACTGCCTCAACCAAGGCAGGCTCTAGTAAGTACTGTAAGCATTTCTTCGCCCAAAACACGCAGTTTTACCCAAAGAACTCTGCTTTAGTTGCAGTTGGACCACAAGCAGCATTTCTCCCACTGTGTACTGTTTGGTCTCTTCCATGAATGAACTTCTATATGCAGGTTTTCCCACGTGGTGCGAACTGCCCTCAACCACGGCAGGCTGCAGCGAGGACTCTAAACATTTCCTCTTCTAAACCACAGCAGTTTTACCCAAAGAACTCTGCTGTAGTAGCAGGTGTAACACAAGCAGCATTTCTCCCATTGTGTACTCTCTGAGCTCCTCCACGAATGAACTCCTTCATGCAGGGTTTCCCACGTGGAGCGAACTGCCTCAAACAAGGCAGGCTGTAGCGAGGGTTGTAAGCATTTCCTCTCCCTAAACACGCAGTTTTAACGGAAAAACTCTGCTTTAGTTTCAGGTGGAACACTAGCATCTTTTCTCCCACAGTGAACTCAATGGGCACTTCCCCTAATGAACTTGTTCTATAAGAATGGTTTCCCGCGTGGAGCGAACTGCCTCAACCATTGCAGGCTCTACTGTGGTCTCTAAGGATTTCCTCTCTGAAAACCCAGCACTTTTACCCGAAGAACTCTGCTTTAGTTGCAGGTGTAACACAAGCTGCATTTCACCCACACTGTACACAATGGGCCCTTCCCCAAATGAAACTTCTATATGCAGGGTGTGCCTCGTGCAGCAAACTGCCTCAACCAAGGCAGGCTCTAGTAAGTACTGTAAGCATTTCTTCGCATAAAACACGCAGTTTTACCCGAAGCACTCTGCTTTAGTTGCAGATGGAACACAAGCAGCATTTTTCCCACTGTGTACTCTTTGGTCTCTTCCACGAATGAACTTCTATATGCAGGGTTTCCCACGTGGTGAGAACTGCCCTCAACCACAGCAGGCAGTAGCGAGGACTGTAAGCATTTCCTCTCCCTAAACACGCAGTTTTAATGGAAGAACTCTGCTTTAGTTGCAGGTGGAACACAAGCATCTATTCTCCCACAGTGTACACAATGGGCACGTCCCCTTATGAACTTGTTCTATAAGAATGGTTTCCCGCTTGGAACGAACTGCCTCAACCATGGCAGGCTCTACTGCGTTCTCTAAGGATTTCCTCTGTGAAAACACGGCACTGTTACGCGAAGAACTCTGCTTTAGTGGCAGGTGGAACACAAGCTGCATTTCACCCACACTGTAAACCAAGGGCCCTTCCCCAAATGAATCTTGTATATGCAGGGTGTCCCGCCTGCAGCGAACTGCCACAACCAAGGAAGGCACTAGTAAGGACTGTAAGCATTTCCTCTCCCAAAACACGCAGTTTTACCCGAAGAACTCTGCTTTAGTTGCAGGTGGAAAACAAGCAGCATTTCTCCCACTGTGTACTCTGTGGGCTCTTCCACGAATGAACTACTATATGCAGGGTTTCCCATGTGGAGCGAACTGCCTCAACCACGGCAGGCTGTAGAGAGGACTGTAAGCATTTCCTCTTCCAAAACACGGCAGTTTTACCCAAAGAACTCTGCTTTAGTAGCAGGTGGAACACAAGCAGCATTTCTCCCATTGTGTACACTCTGAGCTCCTCCACGAATGAACTCCTATATGCAGGGTTTCCCACGTGGAGCAAACTGCCTCAAACAAGGCAGGCTGTAGCGAGGACTGTAAGCATTTCCTCTCCCTAAACACACAGATTTAATGGAAGAACTCTGCTTTAGTTGCAGGTGGAACACAAGCATCTTTTCTCACACAGTGTACACAATGGGCACTTCCCTAATGAACTTGTTCTATAAGAATGGTTTCCCGCGTGGAGTGAACTGCCTCAACCATGGCTGGCTCTACTGTGGTCTCTAAGGATTTCCTCTCTGAAAACACGTCACTTTTACCCAAAGAACTCTGTTTTAGTTGCAGGTGGAACACAAGCTGCATTTCACCCACACTATACACAAAGGGCCCTTCCCCAAATGAATCTTCTATATGCAGGGTTTCCCTCGTGCACCGAACTGCCTCAACCAAGGCAGGCTCTAGTACGTACTGTAAGCATTTCTTCGTGCCAAACACGCAGTTTTACCCGAAGAACTCTGCTTTAGTTGCAGGTGAAACACAAGCAGCATTTCTCCCACTGTGTACTCTTTGGTGTCTTCAACGAATGAACTTGTATATGCAGGTTTTCCTTCGAGGTGCGAACTGCCCTCAACCACGGCAGGCTGTAGCGAAGACTGTAAGCATTTCCTCTTCCAAAACACGGCAGTTTTACCCAAAGAACTCTGCTGGAGTAGCAGGTTGAACACAAGAAGCATTTCTCCCACTGTGTACTCTTTGGACTCTTCCACGAATGAACTTCTATATGCAAGTTTTCCCACGTGCTGCGAACTGCCCTCAACCACGGCAGGCTGTAGCGAGGACTGTAAGCATTTTCTCTTCCAAATCACGGCAGTTTTACCCAAAGAACTCTGCTGTAGTAGCAGGTGGAACACAAGCAGCATTTCTCCCACTGTGTACTCTCTGAGCTCCTCCACGAATGAACTCCTATATGCAGGGTTTCCCACGTGGAGCGAACTGCCTCAAACAAGGCAGGCTGTAGCGAGGACTGTAAGCATTTCCTCTCCCTAAACACGCAGTTTTAATGGAAGAACTCTGCTTTAGTTGCAGGTGGAACACAAGCAGCATTTCTCCCACAGTGTACACAATGGACACTTCCCCTAATGAAGTTGTTCTATAAGAATGGTTTCCCGCATGGAGCGAATTGCCTCAACCATGGCAGGCTCTACTGTGGTCTCTAAGGATTTCCTCTCTGAAAACACGGCACTTTTACGAGAAGAACTCTGCTTTAGTGGGAGGTGGAACACAAGCTGCATTTCACCCACTGTGAACTCATGGGTCTCTTCCACGAATGATCTTCTATATGCAGGATTTCCCACGTGGTGCGAACTGCCCTCAACCACGGAGGCTGTAGCGAGAACTGTAAGCATTTCCTGTTCCAAACCATGGCAGTTTTACCCAAAGAACTCTGCTGTAGTAGCAGGTGGAACACAACCAACATTTCTCCCACTGTGTACTCTCTGAGCTCCTCCACGAATGAACTCCTATATGCAGGGTTTCCCACGTGGAGCGAACTGCCTCAAACAAGGAAGGCTGTAGCGAGGACTGTAAGCATTTCCTCTCCCTAAACACGCAGTTTTAACAGAAGAACTCTGCTTTAGTTGCAGTTGGAACACAAGCATCTCTTCTCCCACAGTGTACACAATGGGCACGTCCCACAATGAACTTGTTGTATTAGAATGGTTTCCCGCATGGAGCGAACTGCCTCAACCATGGCAGGCTCTACTGTGGTCTCTAAGGATTTCATCTGTGAAAACACTGCACTTTTACGCGAAGAACTCTGCTTTAGTGGCAGGTGGAACACAAGCTGCATTTCACCCACACTGTAAACAAATGGCCTTTCCCCAAATGAATCTTCTATATGCACGGTGTCCTGCCTGCAGCGAACTGCCACAACCAAGGCAGGCACTAGTAAGCACTGTAAGCATTTACTCTCCCAAAGCACGCAGTTTTACCCGAAGAACTCTGCTTTAGTTGCAGGTAGAACACAAGTAGCATTTCTCCCACTGTGTACTCTTTGGTCTCTTCCAGGAATGAACTTCTATATGCAGGGTTTCCCACGTACTGCGAACTGCTTCAACCACAGCAGGCTGTAGAGAGGAATGTAAGCATTTCCTCTTCCAAAACACGGCAGTTTTACCCAAAGAACTCTGCTGTAGTAGCAGGTGGAACACAAGCAGCATTTCTCCCATTGTGTACTCTCTGAGCTCCTCCACGAATGAACTCCTATATGCAGGGTTTCCCACGTGGAGCGAACTGCCTCAAACAAGGCAGGCTGTAGCGAGGACTGTAAGCATTTCCTCTCCCTAAACACGCAGTTTTAACGGAAAAACTCTGCTTTAGTTTCTGGTGGAACACAAGCATCTTTTCTCCCACAGTGAACACAATGGGCACTTCCTCTAATGAAATTGTTCTATAAGAATGGTTTCCCGCGTGGAGCGAAGTGCCTCAACCATGGCAGGCTCTACTGTGGTCTCTAAGGATTTCCTCTCTGAAAACACGGCACTTTTACCCGAAGAACGCTGCTTTATTTGCAGGTGGAACACAAGCTGCATTTCACCCACACTGTACAAAAAGGGCCCTTCCCCAAATGAATCTTCTATATGCAGGGTGTGCCTCGTGTAGAAAACTGCCTCAACCAAGGCAGGCTCTAGTAAGTACTGCAAGCATTTCTTCTCCCAAAACACGCAGTTTTACCCAAAGAACTCTGCTTTAGTTGCAGTTGGACCACAAGCAGCATTTCTCCCACTGTGTACTGTTTGGTCTCTTCCATGAATGAACTTCTATATGCAGGTTTTCCCACGTGGTGCGAACTGCCCTCAACCACGGCAGGCTGTAGCGAGGACTGTAAACATTTCCTCTTCTAAACCACGGCAGTTTTACCCAAAGAACTCTGCTGTAGTAGCAGGGGGAACACAAGCAGCATTTCTCCCACTGTGTACTCTCTGAGCTCCTCCACGAATGAACTATTATATGCAGGGTTTCCCACGTGGAGCGAACTGCCTCAAACAAGGAAGGCTGTAGCGAGGTCTGTAAGCATTTCCTCTCCCTAAACACGCAGTTTTAACGGAAGAACTCTGCTTTAGTTGCAGGAGGAACACAAGCATGTATTCTACCACAGTGTACACAATGGGCACTTCCCCTAATGAACTTGTTCTATAAGAATGGTTTCCCGCTTGGAGCGAACTGCCTCAACCATGGCAGGCTCTACTGTGGTCTCTAAGGATTTCCTCTGTGAAAGCACGGCACTTTTACGTGAAGAACTCTGCTTTAGTGGCAGGTGGAACACAAGCTGCATTTCACCCACACTGTACACAAAGGGCCTTTCCCCAAATGAATCTTCTATATGCAGGGTGTCCCTAGTGCAGCGAACTGCCTCAACCAAGGCAGGCTCTAGTAAGTACTGTAAGCATTTCTTCGCCCAAAACACGCAGTTTTACCCGAAGAACTCTGCTTTAGTTGCAGGTGGAACACAAGCAGCATTTCTCCCACTGTGTAGTCTTTGGTCTCTTCCACGAATGAACATCTATATGCAGGGTTTCCCACCTGGAGTGAACTGCCTCAACCACGGCAGGCTGTAGTGAGGACTGTAAGCATTTACTCTTCAAAACACGGCAGATTACCCAAAGAACTTTAATTTTGTTGCAGGTGGAACACAAGCAGCATTTCTCCCACTGTGTACACTCTGAGCTCCTCCACGTTGAACTCTTATATGCAGGGTTTCCCACGTGGAGCATACTGCCTCAAACAAGGCAGGCTGTAGCGAGGACTGTAAGCATTTCCTCTCCCTAAACACGCAGTTTTAACGGAAGATCTCTGCTTTAGTTACAGGGGGAACACAAGCATCTTTTCTCCCACAGTGTACACAATGGGCACTTTGCTAATGAACTTGTTCTATAAGAATGGTTTCCCGCGTGGAGTGAACTGCCTCAACCATGGCAGGCTCTACTGTGGTCTCTAAGGATTTCCTCTCTGAAAACACGTCACTTTTACCCGAAGAACTCTGTTTTAGTTGCAGGTGGAACACAAGCTGCATTTCATCCACACTGTACACAAAGGGCCCTTCCCCAAATGAATCTTCTATATGCAGTGTGTCCCTCGTGAACCGAACTACCTCAACCAAGACAGGCTCTAGTAAGTACTGTAAGCATTTCTTCGCCCCAAACACGCAGTTTTACCCGAAGAACTCTGCTTTAGTTGCAGGTGGACCACAAGCAGCATTTCTCCCACTGTGTACTCTGTGGGCTCTTCCACGAATGAACTTCTATATGCAGGTTTTTGTTCATGGTGCGAACTGCCCTCAACCACGGCAGGCTGTAGCGAGGACTGTAAGCATTTCCTCTTCCAAACCACGGCAGTTTAACCCAAAGAACTCTGCCGTAGTAGCAGGTGGAACACAAGCAGCATTTCTCCCATTGTGTACTCTCTGAGCTCCTCCACGAATGAACTCCTTTATGCAGGGTTTCCCACGAGGAGCGAACTGCCTCAAACAAGGCAGGCTGTAGCAAGGACTGTAAGCATTTCCTCTCCCTAAACACGCAGTTTTAACGGAAGAACTCTGCTTTCGTTTCAGGTGGAACAGAAGCATCTTTTCTCCCACAGTGAACTCAATGGGCACTTCCCCTAATGAACTTGTTCTATAAGAATGGTTTCCCGCGTGGAGCGAACTGCCTCAACCATGGCAGGCTCTACTGCGGTCTCTAAGGATTTCCTCTGTGAAAACACGGCACTTTTACCCGAAGAACTCTGTTTTAGTTGCAGGTGGAACACAAGATGCATTTCACCCACACTGTAAACCAAGGGCACTTCCCCAAATGAATCTTCTATATGCAAGGTGTCCTGCCTGCAGCGAAATGACACAACCAAGGCACGCACTAGTAAGGACTGTAAGCATTTACTCTCCCAAAACAAGCAGGTTTACCCGAAGAACTCTGCTTTAGTTGCAGGTGAAACACAAGCAGCATTTCTCCCACTGTGTACTCTTTGGTCTCCTCCACGAATGAACTTCTATATGCAAGTTTTCCCACGTGCTGCGAACTGCCCTCAACCACGGCAGGATGTAGCGAGGACTATAAGCATTTTCTCTTCCAAATCACGGCAGTTTTACCCAAAGAACTCTGCTGTAGTAGCAGGTGGAACACAAGCAGCATTTCTCCCACTGTGTACTCTCTGAGCTCCTCCACGAATGAACTCCTATATGCAGGGTTTCCCACGTGGAGCGAACTGCCTCAAACAAGGCAGGCTGTAGCGAGGACTGTAAGCATTTCCTCTCCCTAAACACGCAGTTTTAATGGAAGAACTCTGCTTTAGTTGCAGGTGGAACACAAGCAGCATTTCTCCCACAGTGTACACAATGGACACTTCCACTAATGAAGTTGTTCTATAAGAATGGTTTCCCGCATGGAGCGAATTGCCTCAACCATGGCAGGCTCTACTGTGGTCTCTAAGGATTTCCTCTCTGAAAACACGGCACTTTTACGAGAAGAACTCTGCTTTAGTGGGAGGTGGAACACAAGCTGCATTTCACCCACTGTGAACTCATGGGTCTCTTCCACGAATGATCTTCTATATGCAGGATTTCCCACGTGGTGCGAACTGCCCTCAACCTCGGAGGCTGTAGCGAGGACTGTAAGCATTTCCTGTTCCAAACCATGGCAGTTTTACCCAAAGAACTCTGCTGTAGTAGCAGGTGAAACACAACCAACATTTCTCCCACTGTGTACTCTCTGAGCTCCTCCACGAATGAACTCCTATATGCAGGATTTCCCACGAGGAGCGAACTGCCTCAAACAAGGAAGGCTGTAGCGAGGACTGTAAGAATTTCCTGTTCCAAACCATGGCAGTTTTACCCAAAGAACTCTGCTGTAGTAGCAGGTGGAACACAACCAACATTTCTCCCACTGTGTACTCTCTGAGCTCCTCCACGAATGAACTCCTATATGCAGGGTTTCCCACGTGGATCGAACTGCCTCAAACAAGGAAGGCTGTAGCGAGGACTGTAAGCATTTCCTCTCCCTAAACACGCAGTTTTAACAGAAGAACTCTGCTTTAGTTGCAGTTGGAACACAAGCATCTCTTCTCCCACAGTGTACACAATGGGCACGTCCCACAATGAACTTGTTCTATTAGAATGGTTTCCCGCATGGAGCGAACTGCCTCAACCATGGCAGGCTCTACTGTGGTCTCTAAGGATTTCATCTGTGAAAACACTGCACTTTTACGCGAAGAACTCTGCTTTAGTGGCAGGTGGAACACAAGCTGCATTTCACCCACACTGTAAACAAATGGCCTTTCCCCAAATGAATCTTCTATATGCACGGTGTCCTGCCTGCAGCGAACTGCCACAACCAAGGCAGGCACTAGTAAGCACTGTAAGCATTTACTCTCCCAAAGCACGCAGTTTTACCCGAAGAACTCTGCTTTAGTTGCAGGTAGAACACAAGTAGCATTTCTCCCACTGTGTACTCTTTGGTCTCTTCCATGAATGAACTTCTATATGCAGGGTTTCCCACGTACTGCGAACTGCTTCAACCACAGCAGGCTGTAGAGAGGAATGTAAGCATTTCCTCTTCCCAAACACGGCAGTTTTACCCAAAGAACTCTGCTGTAGTAGCAGGTGGAACACAAGCAGCATTTCTCCCATTGTGTACTCTCTGAGCTCCTCCACGAATGAACTCCTATATGCAGGGTTTCCCACGTGGAGCGAACTGCCTCAAACAAGGCAGGCTGTAGCGAGGACTGTAAGCATTTCCTCTCCCTAAACACGCAGTTTTAACGGAAAAAGTCTGCTTTAGTTTCTGGTGGAACACAAGCATCTTTTCTCCCACAGTGAACACAATGGGCACTTCCTCTAATGAAATTGTTCTATAAGAATGGTTTCCTGCGTGGAGCGAACTGCCTCAACCATGGCAGGCTCTACTGTGGTCTCTAAGGATTTCCTCTCTGAAAACACGGCACTTTTACCCGAAGAACGCTGCTTTATTTGCAGGTGGAACACAAGCTGCATTTCACCCACACTGTACAAAAAGGGCTCTTCCCCAAATGAATCTTCTATATGCAGGGTGTCCCCCCTGCAGCGAACTGCCACAACCAAGGCAGGCACTAGTAAGCACTGTAAGCATTTCCTCTCCCAAAACACGCAGTTTTACACGAAGAACTCTGCTTTAGTTGCAGGTGGAACACAAGCAGCATTTCTCCCACTGTGTACTGTCTGGGCTCTTCCACCAATGAATTCCTATATGCAGGGTTTCCCACGTGGAGAGAACTGCCTCAAACAAGGCAGGCTGTAGCGAGGACTGTAAGCATTTCCTCTCCCAAAACACGCAGTTTTACCAGAAGAACTCTGCTTTAGTTGGAGGTGGAACACCAGCAGCATTTCTCCCACTGTGTACTCTTTGGTCTCTTCCATGAATGAACTTCTATATGCAGGGTTTCCCACGTGTTGCGAACTGCTTCAACGACAGCAGGCTGTAGAGAGGACTGTAAGCATTTCCTCTTCCAAAACACGGCAGTTTTACCCAAAGAACTCTGCTTTAGTAGCAGGTGGAACACAAGCAGCATTTCTCCCACTGTGTACACTCTGAGCTCCTCCACGAATGAACTCCTATATGCAGGGTTTCCCACGTGGAGCTAACTGCCTCATACAAGGCAGGCTGTAGCGAGGACTGTAAGCATTTCCGCTCCCTAAACACACAGTTTTAACGGAAGAACTCTGCTTTAGTTGCAGGTGGAACACAAGCATCTTTTCTCACACAGTGTACACAAAGGTCACTTCCCTAATGAACTTGTTCTATAAGAATGGTTTCCCGCTTGGAGCGAACTGCCTCAACCATGGCAGGCTCTACTGTGGTCTCTAAGGATTTCCTCTCTGAAAACCCGGCACTTTTACCCGAAGAACTCTGCTTTATTTGCAGGTGTAACATAAGCTTCATTTCACCCACACTGTACACAAAGGGCCCTTCCCCAAATGAATCTTCTATATGCAGGGTGTGCCTCGTGCAGCGAACTGCCTCAACCAAGGCAGGCTCTAGTAAGTACTGTAAGCATTTCTTCGCATAAAACAAGCAGTTTTACCCGAAGCACTCTGCTTTAGTTGCAGATGGAACACAAGCAGCATTTCTCCCACTGTGTACTCTTGGCTCTCTTCCACGAATGAACTTCTATATGCAGGGTTTCCCACGTGGTGCGAACTGCCCTCAACCACAGCAGGCAGTAGCGAGGACTGTAGGCATTTCCTCTCCATAAACACGCCGTTTTAACGGTAGAACTCTGCTTTAGTTGCAGGGGTAACACAAGCAGCTTTTCTCCCACTGTGTACTCTTTGGGCTCTTCCACGCATGAACTTGTATATGCAGGGTTTGCGACGTGGAGCGAATTGCCTCAACCAAGGCAGGCTGTAGCGTGGACTGTAAGCATATCCTCTCCCAAACCTCGCAGTTTTAACGGTAGAATTCTGCTTTAGTTGCAGGGGTAACACAAGCAGCTTTTCTCCCATTGTGTACTCTTTGGGCTCTTCCGCGAATGAACTTCTATATGCAGGGTTTCCGACGTGGAGCGAACTGCATCAACCAAGGCAGGCTGTAGCGAGGACTGTAAGCATTTCCTCTTCCAAAACACTGCAGTTTTACCAAAGAATTCTGCTTTAGTTGCAGGGGGAATACAAGCAGCATTACTCCCACTGTGTACTCTTTGGGCTCTTCCACGAATGAACTTCTTTATGCAGGGATTCCTACGAGGAGCAAACTGCCTCCACCATGGCAGGCTGTAGCGAGGACTGTAAGCATATCCTCTCCCAAACCACGCAGTTTTAACGGTAGAACTCTGCTTTAGTTGCAGGGGTAACACAAGCAGTTTTTCTCCCACTGTGTACTCTTTGGGCTCTAACACGAATGAACTTCTTTATGCAGGGATTCCTACGAGGAGCGAACTGCCTCCACCATGGCAGGCTGTAGCAAGGGCTGTAAGCATATCCTCTCCCAAACCACTCAGTTTTAACGGTAGAACTCTTTTTTAGTTGCAGGGGTAACACAAGCAGCTTTTCTCCCACTGTGTACTCTTTGGGCTCTTCCACGAATGAACTTCTATATGCATGGTTTCCGACGTGGAGCGAACTGCCTCAACCAAGGCAGGCTGTAGCGAGGACTGTAAGCATATCCTCTCCCAAACCATGCAGTTTTAACGGTAGAACTCTGCTTTAGTTGCAGGGGTAACACAAGCAGCTTTTCTCCCACTGTGTACTCTTTGGGCTCTTCCACGAATGAACTTCTATATGCAGGGTTTCCGACGTGGAGCGAACTGCCTCAACCAAGGCAGGCTGTAGCGAGGACTGTAAGCATTTCCTCTTCCAAAGCACGGCAGTTTTACCAAAGAATTCTGCTTTAGTTGCAGGTGTAACACAAGCATCATTTCTCCCACTGTGTACTCTTTGGGCTCTTCCACGAATGAACTTCTATATGCATGGTTTCCGACGTGGAGCGAACTGCCTCAACCAAGGCAGGCTGTAGCGAGGACTTTAAGCATATACTCTCCCAAACCACGCCGTTTTAACGGTAGAACTCTGCTTTAGTTGCAGGGGTAACACAAGCAGCTTTTCTCCCACTGTGTACTCTTTGGGCTCTTCCACGAATGAACTTCTATATGCAGGGTTTGCGACGTGGAGCGAACTGCCTCAACCAAGGCAGGCTGTAGCGAGGACTGTAAGCATATCCTCTCCCACACCACGCAGTTTTAATGGTAGAACTCTGCTTTAGTTGCAGGGGTAACACAAGCAGCTTTTCTCCCACTGTGTACTCTTTGGGCTCTTCCACGAATGAACTTCTATATGCAGGGTTTCCGACATGCAGCGAACTGCCTCAACCAAGGCAGACTGTAGCGAGGACTGTAAGCATTTCCTCTTCCAAAGCACGGAAGTTTTACCAAAGAATTCTGCTTTAGTTGCAGGTGTAACACAAGCATCATTTCTCCCACTGTGTACTCTTTGGGCTCTTACACGAATGAACTTCTTTACGCAGGGATTCCCACGTGGATCGAACTGCCTCAACCGTGGAAGGCAGTAGCGAGGACTGTAAGCACATCCTCTCCCAAACCTCGCAGTTTTAACGGTAGAACTCTGCTTTAGTTGCAGGGGTAACACAAGCAGCTTTTCTCCCACTGTGTACTCTTTGGGCTCTTCCACGAATGAACTTCTATATGCAGGGTTTCCGACGTGGAGTGAACTGCCTCCACCATGGCAGGCTCTAGCGAGGACTGTAAGCATATCCTCTCCTAAAACACGCAGTTTTCACGGTAGAACTCTGCTTTAGTTGCAGGGGTAACACAAGCAGGTTTTCTCCCACTGTGTACTCTTTGGGCTCTTCCACGAATGAACTTCTATATGCAGGGTTTCCGACGTGGAGCGAACTGCCTCAACCAAGGCAGGCTGTAGCGAGGACTGTAAGAATATCCTCTCCCAAACCACGCAGTTTTAACGGTAGAACTCTGCTTTAGTTGCAGGGGTAACACAAGCAGTTTTTCTCCCACTGTGTACTCTTTGGGCTCTTACACAAATGAACTTCTATATGCAGGGTTTGCGACGTGGAGCGAACTGCCTCAACCAATGCAGGCTGTAGCGAGGACTGTAAGCATATCCTCTCCCAAACCACGCAGTTTTAACGGTAGAACTCTGCTTTAGTTGCAGGGGTAACACAAGCAGCTTTTCTCACACTGTGTACTCTTTGTGCTCTTCCACGTATGAACTTCTATATGCAGGGTTTGCGACGTGGAGCGACCTGCCTCAACCAAGGCAGGCTGTAGCGAGGACTGTAAGCATATCCTCTCCCAAACCACGCCGTTTTAAAGGTAGAACTCTGCTTTAGTTGCAGGGGTAACACAAGCAGCTTTTCTCCCACTGTGTACTCTTTGGGCTCTTCCACGAATTAACTTCTATATGCAGGGTTTCCAAAGTGGAGCGAACTGCCTCAACCAAGGCAGGCTGTAGCGAGGAATGTAAGCATTTCCTCTTACAAAACACGGCAGTTTTACCAAAGAATTCTGCTTTAGTTGCAGGTGGAATACAAGCAGCATTACTCCCACTGTCTACTCTTTGGGCTCTTACACGAATGAACTTCTTTATGCAAGGATTCCCACGAGGAGGGTACTGACTCAACCATGGCAGGCTGTAGCGAGGACTGTAAGCATATCCTCTCCCAAACCACGCAGTTTTAAAGGTAGAACTCTGCTTTAGTTGCAGGGGTAACACAAGCAGTTTTTCTCCCACTGTGTACTCTTTGGGCTCTTCCACGAATGAACTTCTATATGCAGGGTTTGCGACGTGGAGAGAACTGCCTCAACCAAGGCAGGCTGTAGCGAGGATTGTAAGCATATCCTCTCCCAAACCACGCAGTTTTAGCGGTAGAATTCTGCTTTAGTTGCAGGGGTAACACAAGCAGCTTTTCTCCCATTGTGTACTCTTTGGGCTCTTCCGCGAATGAACTTCTATATGCAGTGTTTCCGACGTGGAGCGAACTGCCTCAACCAAGGCAGGCTGTAGCGAGGACTGTAAGCATTTCCTCTTCCAAAACACTGCAGTTTTACCAAAGAATTCTGCTTTAGTTGCAGGTGGAATACAAGCAGCATTACTCCCACTGTGTACTCTTTGGGCTCTTCCACGAATGAACTTCTTTATGCAGGGATTCCTACGAGGAGCAAACTGCCTCCACCATGGCAGGCTGTAGCGAGGACTGTAAGCATATCCTCTCCCAAACCACGCAGTTTTAACGGTAGAACTCTGCTTTAGTTGCAGGGGTAACACAAGCAGTTTTTCTCCCACTGTGTACTCTTTGGGCTCTAACACGAATGAACTTCTTTTTGCAGGGATTCCTACGAGGAGCGAACTGCTTCCACCATGGCAGGCTGTAGCAAGGACTGTAAGCATATCCTCTCCCAAACCACTCAGTTTTAATGGTAGAACTCTTTTTTAGTTGCAGGGGTAACACAAGCAGCTTTTCTCCCACTGTGTACTCTTTGGGCTCTTCCACGATTGAACTTCTATATGCATGGTTTCCCACGTGGAGCGAACTGCCTCAACCAAGGCAGGCTGTAGCGAGGACTGTAAGCATATCCTCTCCCAAACCACGCAGTTTTAATGGTAGAACTCTGCTTTAGTTGCAGGGGTAACACAAGCAGCTTTTCTCCCACTGTGTTCTCTTTGGGCTCTTCCACGAATGCACTTCTATATGCAGGGTTTCCGACGTGGAGCGAACTGCCTCAACCAAGGCAGGCTGTAGCGAGGACTGTAAGCATTTCCTCTTCCAATGCACGGCAGTTTTACCAAAGCATTCTGCTTTAGTTGCAGGTGTAACACAAGCATCATTTCTCCCACTGTGTACTCTTTGGGCTCTTCCACGAATGAACTTCTATATGCATGGTTTCCGACGTGGAGCGAACTGCCTCAACCAAGGCAGGCTGTAGCGAGGACTGTAAGCATATCCTCTCCCAATCCACGCAGTTTTAACGGTAGAACTCTGCTTTAGTTGCAGGGGTAACACAAGCAGTTTTTCTCCCACTGTGTACTCTTTGGGCTCTTCCACGAATGAACTTCTATATGCAGGGTTTGTGACGTGGAGAGAACTGCCTCAACCAAGGCAGGCTGTAGCGAGGATTGTAAGCATATCCTCTCCCAAACCACGCAGTTTTAACGGTAGAATTCTGCTTTAGTTGCAGGGGTAACACAAGCAGCTTTTCTCCCATTGTGTACTCTTTGGGCTCTTCCGCGAATGAACTTCTTTATGCAGGGTTTGCGACGTGGAGGGAACTGCCTCAACCAAGGCAGGCTGTAGCGAGGACTGTAAGCATATCCTCTCCCACACCACGCAGTTTTAATGGTAGAACTCTGCTTTAGTTGCAGGGGTAATACAAGCAGCTTTTCTCCCACTGTGTACTCTTTGGGCTCTTCCACGAATGAACTTCTATATGCAGGGTTTCCGACATGCAGCGAACTGCCTCAACCAAGGCAGACTGTAGCGAGGACTGTAAGCATTTCCTCTTCCAAAGCACGGAAGTTTTACCAAAGAATTCTGCTTTAGTTGCTGGTGTAACACAAGCATCATTTCTCCCACTGTGTACTCTTTGGGCTCTTACACGAATGAACTTCTTTATGCAGGGATTCCCACGTGGATCGAACTGCCTCAACCGTGGAAGGAAGTAGCGAGGACTGTAAGCATATCCTCTCCCAAAACACGCAGTTTTCACGGTAGAACTCTGCTTTAGTTGCAGGGGTAACACAAGCAGCTTTTCTCCCACTGTGTACTCTTTGGGCTCTTCCACGAATGAACTTCTATATGCAGGGTTTCCAAAGTGGAGCGAACTGCCTCAACCAAGGCAGGCTGTAGCGAGGAATGTAAGCATTTCCTCTTACAAAACACGGCAGTTTTACCAAGAATTCTGCTTTAGTTGCAGGTGGAATACAAGCAGCATTACTCCCACTGTGTACTCTTTGGGCTCTTACACGAATGAACTTCTTTATGCAAGGATTCCCACGAGGAGGGTACTGACTAAACCATGGCAGGCTGTAGCGAGGACTGTAAGCATATCCTCTCCCAAACCACGCAGTTTTAACGGTAGCACTCTGCTTTAGTTGCAGGGGTAACACAAGCAGTTTTTCTCCCACTGTGTACTCTTTGGGCTCTTCCACGAATGAACTTCTATATGCAGGGTTTGCGACGTGGAGCGAACTGCCTAAACCAAGGGAGGCTGTAGCGAGGACTGTAAGCATTTCCTCTTCCAAAACACTGCAGTTTTACCAAAGAATTCTGCTTTAGTTGCAGGTGGAATACAAGCAGCATTACTCCAACTGTGTACTCTTTGGGCTCTTCCACGAATGAACTTCTTTATGCAGGGATTCCTACGAGGAGCAAACTGCCTCCACCATGGCAGGCTGTAGCGAGGACTGTAAGCATATCCTCTCCCAAACCACGCAGTTTTAACGGTAGAACTCTGCTTTAGTTGCAGGGGTAACACAAGCTGTTTTTCTCGCACTGTGTACTCTTTGGGCTCTAACACGAATGAACTTCTTTATGCAGGGATTCCTACGAGGAGCGAACTGCCTCCACGATGGCAGGCTGTAGCAAGGACTGTAAGCATATCCTCTCCCAACCCACTCAGTTTTAATGGTAGAACTCTTTTTTAGTTGCAGGGGTAACACAAGCAGCTTTTCTCCCACTGTGTACTCTTTGGGCTCTTCCACGAATGAACTTCTATATGCAGGGTTTGCGACGTGGAGCGAACTGCCTCAACCAAGGCAGGCTGTAGCGAGGACTGTAAGCATATCCTCTCCCACACCACGCAGTTTTAATGGTAGAACTCTGCTTTAGTTGCAGGGGTAACACAAGCAGCTTTTCTCCCACTGTGTACTCTTTGGGCACTTCCACGAATGAACTTCTATATGCAGGGTTTCCGACATGCAGCGAACTGCCTCAACCAAGGCAGACTGTAGCGAGGACTGTAAGCATTTCCTCTTCCAAAGCACGGAAGTTTTACCAAAGAATTCTGCTTTAGTTGCAGGTGTAACGCAAGCATCATTTCTCCCACTGTGTACTCTTTGGGCTCTTACTCGAATGAACTTCTTTATGCAGGGATTCCCACGTGGATCGAACTGCCTCAACCGTGGAAGGCAGTAGCGAGGACTGTAAGCATATCCTCTCCCAAAACACGCAGTTTTCACGGTAGAACTCTGCTTTAGTTGCAGGGGTAACACAAGCAGCTTTTCTCCCATTGTGTACTCTTTGGGCTCTTCTGCGAAATAACTTCTATATGCAGGGTTTCCGACGTGGAGTGCACTGCCTCAACCAAGGCAGGCTGTAGCGAGGACTGTAAGCATTTCCTCTTACAAAACACGGCAGTTTTACCAAAGAATTCTGCTTTAGTTGCAGGTGGAATAGAAGCAGCATTACTCCCACTGTGTTCTCTTGGGGCTCTTACACGAATGAACTTTTTTATGCAGGGATTCCCAGGGGAGCGAACGGCCTCCACCATGGCAGGCTCTAGCGAGGACTGTAAGCATATCCTCTCCCAAAACACGCAGTTTTCACGGTAGAACTCTGCTTCAGTTGCAGGGGTAACAGAAGCAGCTTTTCTCCCACTGTGTACTCTTTGGGCTCTTCCACGAATGAACTTCTATATGCAGGGTTTCCGACGTGGAGTGAACTGCCTCAACCAAGGCAGGCTGTACCGAGGACTGTAAGCATTTCCTCTTACAAAACACGGCAGTTTACCAAAGAATTCTGCTTTAGTTGCAGGTGGAATACAAGCAGCATTACTCCCACTGTCTACTCTTTGGGCTCTTACACGAATGAACTTCTTTATGCAAGGATTCCCACGAGGAGGGTACTGACTCAACCATGGCAGGCTGTAGTGAGGACTGTAAGCATATCCTCTCCCAAACCACGCAGTTTTAACGGTAGAACTCTGCTTTAGTTGCAGGGGTAACACAAGCAGTTTTTCTCCCACTGTGTACTCTTTGGGCTCTTCCACGAATGAACTTCTATATGCAGGGTTTGCGACGTGGAGAGAACTGCCTCAACCAAGGCAGGCTGTAGCGAGGATTGTAAGCATATCCTCTCCCAAACCACGCAGTTTTAGCGGTAGAATTCTGCTTTAGTTGCAGGGGTAACACAAGCAGCTTTTCTCCCATTGTGTACTCTTTGGGCTCTTCCGCGAATGAACTTCTATATGCAGGGTTTCCGACGTGGAGAGAACTTCCTCAACCAAGGCAGGCTGTAGCGAGGACTGTAAGCATTTCCTCTTCCAAAACACTGCAGTTTTACCAAAGAATTCTGCTTTAGTTGCAGGTGGAATACAAGCAGCATTACTCCCACTGTGTACTCTTTGGGCTCTTCCACGAATGAACTTCTTTATGCAGGGATTCCTACGAGGAGCAAACTGCCTCCACCATGGCAGGCTGTAGCGAGGACTGTAAGCATATCCTCTCCCAAACCACGCAGTTTTAACGGTAGAACTCTGCTTTAGTTGCAGGGGTAACACAAGCAGTTTTTCTCCCACTGTGTACTCTTTGGGCTCTAACACGATTGAACTTCTTTATGCAGGAATTCCTACGAGGAGCGAACTGCTTCCACCATGGCAGGCTGTAGCAAGGACTGTAAGCATATCCTCTCCCAAACCACTCAGTTTTAATGGTAGAACTCTTTTTTAGTTGCAGGGGTAACACAAGCAGCTTTTCTCCCACTGTGTACTCTTTGGGCTCTTCCACGAATGAACTTCTATATGCATGGTTTCCCACGTGGAGCGAACTGCCTCAACCAAGGCAGGCTGTAGCGAGGTCTGTAAGCATATCCTCTCCCTAAACACACAGTTTTAACGGAAGAACTCTGCTTTAGTTGCAGGTGGAACACAAGCATGTATTCTACCACAGTGTACACAATGGGCACGTCCCCTAATGAACTTGTTCTATAAGAATGTTTTCCCGCTTGGAACGAACTGAGTCAACCATGGCAGGCTCTACTGCGGTCTCTAAGGATTTCCTCTGTGAAAACACGGCACTGTTACGCGAAGAACTCTGCTTTAGTGGCAGGTGGAACACAAGATGCATTTCACCCACACTGTAAACCAAGGGCACTTCCCCAAATGAATCTTCTATATGCAAGGTGTCCTGCCTGCAGCGAAATGACACAACCAAGGCACGCACTAGTAAGGACTGTAAGCATTTACTCTCCCAAAACAAGCAGTTTTACCCGAAGAACTCTGCTTTAGTTGCAGGTGGAACATAAGCAGCATTTCTCCCACTGTGTACTCTTTGGTCTCTTCCACGAATGAACTTCTATATGCAGGTTTTCCTTCGTGGTGCGAACTGCCCTCAACCACGGCAGGCTGTAGCGAGGACTGTAAGCATTTCCTCTTCCAAAACACGGCAGTTTTACCCAAAGAACTCTGCCGTAGTAGCAGGTGGAGCACAAGCAGCATTTCTCCCATTGTGTACTCTCTGAGCTCCTCCACGAATGAACTCCTTTATGCAGGGTTTCCCACGTGGAGGGAACTGCCTCAAACAAGGCAGGCTGTAGCGAGGACTGTAAGCATTTCCTCTCCCTAAACACGCAGTTTTAACGGAAAAACTCTGCTTTAGTTTCAGGGTGAACACAAGCATCTTTTCTCCCACAGTGAACTCAATGGGCACTTCCCCTAATGAACTTGTTCTATAAGAATGTTTTCCCGCGTGGAGCGAACTGCCTCAACCATGGCAGGCTCTACTGTGGTCTCTAAGGATTTCCTCTCTGAAAACCCGGCACTTTTACCCGAAGAACTCTGCTTTATTTGCAGGTGGAACACAAGCTGCATTTCACCCACACTGCACAAAAAGGGCTCTTCCCCAAATGAATCTTCTATATGCAGGGTGTCCCCCCTGCAGCGAACTGCCACAACCAAGGCAGGCTCTAGTAAGTACAGTAAGCATTTCCTCTCCCAAAACACGCAGTTTTACCCGAAGAACTCTGCTTTAGTTGCAGGTGGAACACAAGCAGCATTTCTCCCACTGTGTACTCTTTGGTCTCTTCCAGGAATGAACTTCTATATGCAGGGTTTCCCACGTGTTGCAAATTGCCCTCAACCATGGCAGGCTGTAGCGAGCACTGTAAGCATTTCCTCTTCCAAACCACGGCAGTTTTACCCAAAGAACTCTGCTGTAGTAGCAGGTGGAACACAAGCAGCATTTCTCCCACTGTGTACACTCTGAGCTCCTCCACGAATGAACTCCTATATGCAGGGTTTCCCACGTGGAGCGAACCGCCTCAAACAAGGCAGGCTGTAGCGAGGACTGTAAGCATTTCCTCTCCCTAAACACACAGTTTTAACGGAAGAACTCTGCTTTAGTTGCAGGTGGAACACAAGCATGTATTCTACCACAGTGTACACAATGGGCACATCCCCTAATGAACTTGTTCTATAAGAATGGTTTCCCGCTTGGAACGAACTGCGTCAACCATGGCAGGCTCTACTGCGGTCTCTAAGGATTTCCTCTGTGAAAACACGGCACTGTTACGCGAAGAACTCTGCTTTAGTGGCAGGTGGAACACAAGATGCATTTCACCCACACTGTAAACCAAGGGCACTTCCCCAAATGAATCTTCTATATGCAAGTTGTCCTGCCTGCAGCGAACTGCCACAACCAAGGCACGCACTAGTAAGGACTGTAAGCATTTACTCTCCCAAAACAAGCAGTTTTACCCGAAGAACTCTGCTTTAGTTGCAGGTGGAACACAAGCAGCATTTCTCCAACTGTGTACTCTTTGGTCTCTTCCACGAATGAACTTCTATATGCAAGTTTTCCCACGTGCTGCGAACTGCCCTCAACCACGGCAGGCTGTAGCGAGGACTGTAAGCATTTTCTCTTCCAAATCACGGTAGTTTTACCCAAAGAACTCTGCTGTAGTAGCAGGTGGAACACAAGCAGCATTTCTCCCACTGTGTACTCTCTGAGCTCCTCCACGAATGAACTCCTATATGCAGGGTTTCCCACGTGCAGCGAACTGCCTCAAACAAGGCAGGCTGTAGCGAGGACTGTAAGCATTTCCTCTCCCTAAACACGCAGTTTTAATGGAAGAACTCTGCTTTAGTTGCAGGTGGAACACCAGCAGCATTTCTCCCACAGTGTACACAATGGACACTTCCCCTAATGAAGTTGTTCTATAAGAATGGTTTCCCGCATGGAGCGAATTGCCTCAACCATGGCAGGCTCTACTGTGGTCTCTAAGGATTTCCAATCTGAAAACACGGCACTTTTACGAGAAGAACTCTGCTTTAGTGGGAGGTGGAACACAAGCTGCATTTCACCCACTGTGAACTCATGGGTCTCTTCCACGAATGATCTTCTATATGCAGGATTTCCCACGTGGTGCGAACTGCCCTCAACCACGGAGGCTGTAGCGAGGACTGTAAGCATTTCCTCTTCCAAACCATGGCAGTTTTACCCAAAGAACTCTGCTGTAGTAGCAGGTGGAACACAACCAACATTTCTCCCACTGTGTACTCTCTGAGCTCCTCCACGAATGAACTCCTATATGCAGGGTTTCCCACGTGGAGCGAACTGCCACAACCAAGGCAGGCACTAGTAAGCACTGTAAGCATTTACTCTCCCAAAGCACGCAGTTTTACCCGAAGAACTCTGCTTTAGTTGCAGGTAGAACACAAGTAGCATTTCTCCCACTGTGTACTCTTTGGTCTCTTCCATGAATGAACTTCTATATGCAGGGTTTCCCACGTATTGTGAACTGCTTCAACCACAGCAGGCTGTAGAGAGGAATGTAAGCATTTCCTCTTCCAAAACACGGCAGTTTTACCCAAAGAACTCTGCTGTAGTAGCAGGTGGAACACAAGCAGCATTTCTCCCATTGTGTACTCTCTGAGCTCCTCCACGAATGAACTCCTATATGCAGGGTTTCCCACGTGGAGCGAACTGCCTCAAACAAGGCAGGCTGTAGCGAGGACTGTAAGCATTTCCTCTCCCTAAACACGCAGTTTTAACGAAAAACTCTGCTTTAGTTTCTGGTGGAACACAAGCATCTTTTCTCCCACAGTGAACACAATGGGCACTTCCTCTAATGAAATTGTTCTATAAGAATGGTTTCCCGCGTGGAGCGAACTGCCTCAACCATGGCAGGCTCTACTGTGGTCTCTAAGGATTTCCTCTCTGAAAACACGGCACTTTTACCCGAAGAACTCTCCTTTACTTGCAGGTGGAACACAAGCTGCATTTCACCCACACTGTACAAAAAGGGCCCTTCCCCAAATGAATCTTCTATATGCAGGGTGTGCCTCGTGTAGAAAACTGCCTCAACCAAGGCAGGCTCTAGTAAGTACTGTAAGCATTTCTTCGCCCAAAACACGCAGTTTTACCCAAAGAACTCTGCTTTAGTTGCAGTTGGACCACAAGCAGCATTTCTCCCACTGTGTACTGTTTGGTCTCTTCCATGAATGAACTTCTATATGCAGGTTTTCCCACGTGGTGCGAACTGCCCTCAACCACGGCAGGCTGCAGCGAGGACTCTAAACATTTCCTCTTCTAAACCACAGCAGTTTTACCCAAAGAACTCTGCTGTAGTAGCAGGTGTAACACAAGCAGCATTTCTCCCATTGTGTACTCTCTGAGCTCCTCCACGAATGAACTCCTTCATGCAGGGTTTCCCACGTGGAGCGAACTGCCTCAAACAAGGCAGGCTGTAGCGAGGGTTGTAAGCATTTCCTCTCCCTAAACACGCAGTTTTAACGGAAAAACTCTGCTTTAGTTTCAGGTGGAACACAAGCATCTTTTCTCCCACAGTGAACTCAATGGGCACTTCCCCTAATGAACTTGTTCTATAAGAATGGTTTCCCGCGTGGAGCGAACTGCCTCAACCATTGCAGGCTCTACTGTGGTCTCTAAGGATTTCCTCTCTGAAAACCCAGCACTTTTACCCGAAGAACTCTGCTTTAGTTGCAGGTGTAACACAAGCTGCATTTCACCCACACTGTACACAATGGGCCCTTCCCCAAATGAAACTTCTATATGCAGGGTGTGCCTCGTGCAGCAAACTGCCTCAACCAAGGCAGGCTCTAGTAAGTACTGTAAGCATTTCTTCGCATAAAACACGCAGTTTTACCCGAAGCACTCTGCTTTAGTTGCAGATGGAACACAAGCAGCATTTTTCCCACTGTGTACTCTTTGGTCTCTTCCACGAATGAACTTCTATATGCAGGGTTTCCCACGTGGTGAGAACTGCCCTCAACCACAGCAGGCAGTAGCGAGGACTGTAAGCATTTCCTCTCCCTAAACACGCAGTTTTAATGGAAGAACTCTGCTTTAGTTGCAGGTGGAACACAAGCATCTATTCTCCCACAGTGTACACAATGGGCACGTCCCCTTATGAACTTGTTCTATAAGAATGGTTTCCCGCTTGGAACGAACTGCCTCAACCATGGCAGGCTCTACTGCGTTCTCTAAGGATTTCCTCTGTGAAAACACGGCACTGTTACGCGAAGAACTCTGCTTTAGTGGCAGGTGGAACACAAGCTGCATTTCACCCACACTGTAAACCAAGGGCCCTTCCCCAAATGAATCTTGTATATGCAGGGTGTCCCGCCTGCAGCGAACTGCCACAACCAAGGAAGGCACTAGTAAGGACTGTAAGCATTTCCTCTCCCAAAACACGCAGTTTTACCCGAAGAACTCTGCTTTAGTTGCAGGTGGAAAACAAGCAGCATTTCTCCCACTGTGTACTCTGTGGGCTCTTCCACGAATGAACTTCTATATGCAGGGTTTCCCATGTGGAGCGAACTGCCTCAACCACGGCAGGCTGTAGAGAGGACTGTAAGCATTTCCTCTTCCAAAACACGGCAGTTTTACCCAAAGAACTCTGCTTTAGTAGCAGGTGGAACACAAGCAGCATTTCTCCCATTGTGTACACTCTGAGCTCCTCCACGAATGAACTCCTATATGCAGGGTTTCCCACGTGGAGCAAACTGCCTCAAACAAGGCAGGCTGTAGCGAGGACTGTAAGCATTTCCTCTCCCTAAACACACAGATTTAATGGAAGAACTCTGCTTTAGTTGCAGGTGGAACACAAGCATCTTTTCTCACACAGTGTACACAATGGGCACTTCCCTAATGAACTTGTTCTATAAGAATGGTTTCCCGCGTGGAGTGAACTGCCTCAACCATGGCTGGCTCTACTGTGGTCTCTAAGGATTTCCTCTCTGAAAACACGTCACTTTTACCCAAAGAACTCTGTTTTAGTTGCAGGTGGAACACAAGCTGCATTTCACCCACACTATACACAAAGGGCCCTTCCCCAAATGAATCTTCTATATGCAGGGTTTCCCTCGTGCACCGAACTGCCTCAACCAAGGCAGGCTCTAGTACGTACTGTAAGCATTTCTTCGTGCCAAACACGCAGTTTTACCCGAAGAACTCTGCTTTAGTTGCAGGTGAAACACAAGCAGCATTTCTCCCACTGTGTACTCTTTGGTCTCTTCAACGAATGAACTTGTATATGCAGGTTTTCCTTCGAGGTGCGAACTGCCCTCAACCACGGCAGGCTGTAGCGAAGACTGTAAGCATTTCCTCTTCCAAAACACGGCAGTTTTACCCAAAGAACTCTGCTGGAGTAGCAGGTTGAACACAAGAAGCATTTCTCCCACTGTGTACTCTTTGGACTCTTCCACGAATGAACTTCTATATGCAAGTTTTCCCACGTGCTGCGAACTGCCCTCAACCACGGCAGGCTGTAGCGAGGACTGTAAGCATTTTCTCTTCCAAATCACGGCAGTTTTACCCAAAGAACTCTGCTGTAGTAGCAGGTGGAACACAAGCAGCATTTCTCCCACTGTGTACTCTCTGAGCTCCTCCACGAATGAACTCCTATATGCAGGGTTTCCCACGTGGAGCGAACTGCCTCAAACAAGGCAGGCTGTAGCGAGGACTGTAAGCATTTCCTCTCCCTAAACACGCAGTTTTAATGGAAGAACTCTGCTTTAGTTGCAGGTGGAACACAAGCAGCATTTCTCCCACAGTGTACACAATGGACACTTCCCCTAATGAAGTTGTTCTATAAGAATGGTTTCCCGCATGGAGCGAATTGCCTCAACCATGGCAGGCTCTACTGTGGTCTCTAAGGATTTCCTCTCTGAAAACACGGCACTTTTACGAGAAGAACTCTGCTTTAGTGGGAGGTGGAACACAAGCTGCATTTCACCCACTGTGAACTCATGGGTCTCTTCCACGAATGATCTTCTATATGCAGGATTTCCCACGTGGTGCGAACTGCCCTCAACCACGGAGGCTGTAGCGAGGACTGTAAGCATTTCCTGTTCCAAACCATGGCAGTTTTACCCAAAGAACTCTGCTGTAGTAGCAGGTGGAACACAACCAACATTTCTCCCACTGTGTACTCTCTGAGCTCCTCCACGAATGAACTCCTATATGCAGGGTTTCCCACGTGGAGCGAACTGCCTCAAACAAGGAAGGCTGTAGCGAGGACTGTAAGCATTTCCTCTCCCTAAACACGCAGTTTTAACAGAAGAACTCTGCTTTAGTTGCAGTTGGAACACAAGCATCTCTTCTCCCACAGTGTACACAATGGGCACGTCCCACAATGAACTTGTTCTATTAGAATGGTTTCCCGCATGGAGCGAACTGCCTCAACCATGGCAGGCTCTACTGTGGTCTCTAAGGATTTCATCTGTGAAAACACTGCACTTTTACGCGAAGAACTCTGCTTTAGTGGCAGGTGGAACACAAGCTGCATTTCACCCACACTGTAAACAAATGGCCTTTCCCCAAATGAATCTTCTATATGCACGGTGTCCTGCCTGCAGCGAACTGCCACAACCAAGGCAGGCACTAGTAAGCACTGTAAGCATTTACTCTCCCAAAGCACGCAGTTTTACCCGAAGAACTCTGCTTTAGTTGCAGGTAGAACACAAGTAGCATTTCTCCCACTGTGTACTCTTTGGTCTCTTCCATGAATGAACTTCTATATGCAGGGTTTCCCACGTACTGCGAACTGCTTCAACCACAGCAGGCTGTAGAGAGGAATGTAAGCATTTCCTCTTCCAAAACACGGCAGTTTTACCCAAAGAACTCTGCTGTAGTAGCAGGTGGAACACAAGCAGCATTTCTCCCATTGTGTACTCTCTGAGCTCCTCCACGAATGAACTCCTATATGCAGGGTTTCCCACGTGGAGCGAACTGCCTCAAACAAGGCAGGCTGTAGCGAGGACTGTAAGCATTTCCTCTCCCTAAACACGCAGTTTTAACGGAAAAACTCTGCTTTAGTTTCTGGTGGAACACAAGCATCTTTTCTCCCACAGTGAACACAATGGGCACTTCCTCTAATGAAATTGTTCTATAAGAATGGTTTCCCGCGTGGAGCGAAGTGCCTCAACCATGGCAGGCTCTACTGTGGTCTCTAAGGATTTCCTCTCTGAAAACACGGCACTTTTACCCGAAGAACGCTGCTTTATTTGCAGGTGGAACACAAGCTGCATTTCACCCACACTGTACAAAAAGGGCCCTTCCCCAAATGAATCTTCTATATGCAGGGTGTGCCTCGTGTAGAAAACTGCCTCAACCAAGGCAGGCTCTAGTAAGTACTGCAAGCATTTCTTCTCCCAAAACACGCAGTTTTACCCAAAGAACTCTGCTTTAGTTGCAGTTGGACCACAAGCAGCATTTCTCCCACTGTGTACTGTTTGGTCTCTTCCATGAATGAACTTCTATATGCAGGTTTTCCCACGTGGTGCGAACTGCCCTCAACCACGGCAGGCTGTAGCGAGGACTGTAAACATTTCCTCTTCTAAACCACGGCAGTTTTACCCAAAGAACTCTGCTGTAGTAGCAGGGGGAACACAAGCAGCATTTCTCCCACTGTGTACTCTCTGAGCTCCTCCACGAATGAACTATTATATGCAGGGTTTCCCACGTGGAGCGAACTGCCTCATACAAGGAAGGCTGTAGCGAGGTCTGTAAGCATTTCCTCTCCCTAAACACGCAGTTTTAACGGAAGAACTCTGCTTTAGTTGCAGGAGGAACACAAGCATGTATTCTACCACAGTGTACACAATGGGCACTTCCCCTAATGAACTTGTTCTATAAGAATGGTTTCCCGCTTGGAGCGAACTGCCTCAACCATGGCAGGCTCTACTGTGGTCTCTAAGGATTTCCTCTGTGAAAGCACGGCACTTTTACGTGAAGAACTCTGCTTTAGTGGCAGGTGGAACACAAGCTGCATTTCACCCACACTGTACACAAAGGGCCTTTCCCCAAATGAATCTTCTATATGCAGGGTGTCCCTAGTGCAGCGAACTGCCTCAACCAAGGCAGGCTCTAGTAAGTACTGTAAGCATTTCTTCGCCCAAAACACGCAGTTTTACCCGAAGAACTCTGCTTTAGTTGCAGGTGGAACACAAGCAGCATTTCTCCCACTGTGTAGTCTTTGGTCTCTTCCACGAATGAACATCTATATGCAGGGTTTCCCACCTGGAGTGAACTGCCTCAACCACGGCAGGCTGTAGTGAGGACTGTAAGCATTTACTCTTCAAAACACGGCAGATTACCCAAAGAACTTTAATTTTGTTGCAGGTGGAACACAAGCAGCATTTCTCCCACTGTGTACACTCTGAGCTCCTCCACGTTGAACTCTTATATGCAGGGTTTCCCACGTGGAGCATACTGCCTCAAACAAGGCAGGCTGTAGCGAGGACTGTAAGCATTTCCTCTCCCTAAACACGCAGTTTTAACGGAAGATCTCTGCTTTAGTTACAGGGGGAACACAAGCATCTTTTCTCCCACAGTGTACACAATGGGCACTTTGCTAATGAACTTGTTCTATAAGAATGGTTTCCCGCGTGGAGTGAACTGCCTCAACCATGGCAGGCTCTACTGTGGTCTCTAAGGATTTCCTCTCTGAAAACACGTCACTTTTACCCGAAGAACTCTGTTTTAGTTGCAGGTGGAACACAAGCTGCATTTCATCCACACTGTACACAAAGGGCCCTTCCCCAAATGAATCTTCTATATGCAGTGTGTCCCTCGTGAACCGAACTACCTCAACCAAGACAGGCTCTAGTAAGTACTGTAAGCATTTCTTCGCCCCAAACACGCAGTTTTACCCGAAGAACTCTGCTTTAGTTGCAGGTGGACCACAAGCAGCATTTCTCCCACTGTGTACTCTGTGGGCTCTTCCACGAATGAACTTCTATATGCAGGTTTTTGTTCATGGTGCGAACTGCCCTCAACCACGGCAGGCTGTAGCGAGGACTGTAAGCATTTCCTCTTCCAAACCACGGCAGTTTAACCCAAAGAACTCTGCCGTAGTAGCAGGTGGAACACAAGCAGCATTTCTCCCATTGTGTACTCTCTGAGCTCCTCCACGAATGAACTCCTTTATGCAGGGTTTCCCACGAGGAGCGAACTGCCTCAAACAAGGCAGGCTGTAGCAAGGACTGTAAGCATTTCCTCTCCCTAAACACGCAGTTTTAACGGAAGAACTCTGCTTTCGTTTCAGGTGGAACAGAAGCATCTTTTCTCCCACAGTGAACTCAATGGGCACTTCCCCTAATGAACTTGTTCTATAAGAATGGTTTCCCGCGTGGAGCGAACTGCCTCAACCATGGAAGGCTCTACTGCGGTCTCTAAGGATTTCCTCTGTGAAAACACGGCACTTTTACCCGAAGAACTCTGTTTTAGTTGCAGGTGGAACACAAGATGCATTTCACCCACACTGTAAACCAAGGGCACTTCCCCAAATGAATCTTCTATATGCAAGGTGTCCTGCCTGCAGCGAAATGACACAACCAAGGCACGCACTAGTAAGGACTGTAAGCATTTACTCTCCCAAAACAAGCAGGTTTACCCGAAGAACTCTGCTTTAGTTGCAGGTGAAACACAAGCAGCATTTCTCCCACTGTGTACTCTTTGGTCTCCTCCACGAATGAACTTCTATATGCAAGTTTTCCCACGTGCTGCGAACTGCCCTCAACCACGGCAGGATGTAGCGAGGACTATAAGCATTTTCTCTTCCAAATCACGGCAGTTTTACCCAAAGAACTCTGCTGTAGTAGCAGGTGGAACACAAGCAGCATTTCTCCCACTGTGTACTCTCTGAGCTCCTCCACGAATGAACTCCTATATGCAGGGTTTCCCACGTGGAGCGAACTGCCTCAAACAAGGCAGGCTGTAGCGAGGACTGTAAGCATTTCCTCTCCCTAAACACGCAGTTTTAATGGAAGAACTCTGCTTTAGTTGCAGGTGGAACACAAGCAGCATTTCTCCCACAGTGTACACAATGGACACTTCCACTAATGAAGTTGTTCTATAAGAATGGTTTCCCGCATGGAGCGAATTGCCTCAACCATGGCAGGCTCTACTGTGGTCTCTAAGGATTTCCTCTCTGAAAACACGGCACTTTTACGAGAAGAACTCTGCTTTAGTGGGAGGTGGAACACAAGCTGCATTTCACCCACTGTGAACTCATGGGTCTCTTCCACGAATGATCTTCTATATGCAGGATTTCCCACGTGGTGCGAACTGCCCTCAACCTCGGAGGCTGTAGCGAGGACTGTAAGCATTTCCTGTTCCAAACCATGGCAGTTTTACCCAAAGAACTCTGCTGTAGTAGCAGGTGAAACACAACCAACATTTCTCCCACTGTGTACTCTCTGAGCTCCTCCACGAATGAACTCCTATATGCAGGATTTCCCACGAGGAGCGAACTGCCTCAAACAAGGAAGGCTGTAGCGAGGACTGTAAGAATTTCCTGTTCCAAACCATGGCAGTTTTACCCAAAGAACTCTGCTGTAGTAGCAGGTGGAACACAACCAACATTTCTCCCACTGTGTACTCTCTGAGCTCCTCCACGAATGAACTCCTATATGCAGGGTTTCCCACGTGGATCGAACTGCCTCAAACAAGGAAGGCTGTAGCGAGGACTGTAAGCATTTCCTCTCCCTAAACACGCAGTTTTAACAGAAGAACTCTGCTTTAGTTGCAGTTGGAACACAAGCATCTCTTCTCCCACAGTGTACACAATGGGCACGTCCCACAATGAACTTGTTCTATTAGAATGGTTTCCCGCATGGAGCGAACTGCCTCAACCATGGCAGGCTCTACTGTGGTCTCTAAGGATTTCATCTGTGAAAACACTGCACTTTTACGCGAAGAACTCTGCTTTAGTGGCAGGTGGAACACAAGCTGCATTTCACCCACACTGTAAACAAATGGCCTTTCCCCAAATGAATCTTCTATATGCACGGTGTCCTGCCTGCAGCGAACTGCCACAACCAAGGCAGGCACTAGTAAGCACTGTAAGCATTTACTCTCCCAAAGCACGCAGTTTTACCCGAAGAACTCTGCTTTAGTTGCAGGTAGAACACAAGTAGCATTTCTCCCACTGTGTACTCTTTGGTCTCTTCCATGAATGAACTTCTATATGCAGGGTTTCCCACGTACTGCGAACTGCTTCAACCACAGCAGGCTGTAGAGAGGAATGTAAGCATTTCCTCTTCCCAAACACGGCAGTTTTACCCAAAGAACTCTGCTGTAGTAGCAGGTGGAACACAAGCAGCATTTCTCCCATTGTGTACTCTCTGAGCTCCTCCACGAATGAACTCCTATATGCAGGGTTTCCCACGTGGAGCGAACTGCCTCAAACAAGGCAGGCTGTAGCGAGGACTGTAAGCATTTCCTCTCCCTAAACACGCAGTTTTAACGGAAAAAGTCTGCTTTAGTTTCTGGTGGAACACAAGCATCTTTTCTCCCACAGTGAACACAATGGGCACTTCCTCTAATGAAATTGTTCTATAAGAATGGTTTCCTGCGTGGAGCGAACTGCCTCAACCATGGCAGGCTCTACTGTGGTCTCTAAGGATTTCCTCTCTGAAAACACGGCACTTTTACCCGAAGAACGCTGCTTTATTTGCAGGTGGAACACAAGCTGCATTTCACCCACACTGTACAAAAAGGGCTCTTCCCCAAATGAATCTTCTATATGCAGGGTGTCCCCCCTGCAGCGAACTGCCACAACCAAGGCAGGCACTAGTAAGCACTGTAAGCATTTCCTCTCCCAAAACACGCAGTTTTACACGAAGAACTCTGCTTTAGTTGCAGGTGGAACACAAGCAGCATTTCTCCCACTGTGTACTGTCTGGGCTCTTCCACCAATGAATTCCTATATGCAGGGTTTCCCACGTGGAGAGAACTGCCTCAAACAAGGCAGGCTGTAGCGAGGACTGTAAGCATTTCCTCTCCCAAAACACGCAGTTTTACCAGAAGAACTCTGCTTTAGTTGGAGGTGGAACACCAGCAGCATTTCTCCCACTGTGTACTCTTTGGTCTCTTCCATGAATGAACTTCTATATGCAGGGTTTCCCACGTGTTGCGAACTGCTTCAACGACAGCAGGCTGTAGAGAGGACTGTAAGCATTTCCTCTTCCAAAACACGGCAGTTTTACCCAAAGAACTCTGCTTTAGTAGCAGGTGGAACACAAGCAGCATTTCTCCCACTGTGTACACTCTGAGCTCCTCCACGAATGAACTCCTATATGCAGGGTTTCCCACGTGGAGCTAACTGCCTCATACAAGGCAGGCTGTAGCGAGGACTGTAAGCATTTCCGCTCCCTAAACACACAGTTTTAACGGAAGAACTCTGCTTTAGTTGCAGGTGGAACACAAGCATCTTTTCTCACACAGTGTACACAAAGGTCACTTCCCTAATGAACTTGTTCTATAAGAATGGTTTCCCGCTTGGAGCGAACTGCCTCAACCATGGCAGGCTCTACTGTGGTCTCTAAGGATTTCCTCTCTGAAAACCCGGCACTTTTACCCGAAGAACTCTGCTTTATTTGCAGGTGTAACATAAGCTTCATTTCACCCACACTGTACACAAAGGGCCCTTCCCCAAATGAATCTTCTATATGCAGGGTGTGCCTCGTGCAGCGAACTGCCTCAACCAAGGCAGGCTCTAGTAAGTACTGTAAGCATTTCTTCGCATAAAACAAGCAGTTTTACCCGAAGCACTCTGCTTTAGTTGCAGATGGAACACAAGCAGCATTTCTCCCACTGTGTACTCTTGGCTCTCTTCCACAAATGAACTTCTATATGCAGGGTTTCCCACGTGGTGCGAACTGCCCTCAACCACAGCAGGCAGTAGCGAGGACTGTAGGCATTTCCTCTCCATAAACACGCCGTTTTAACGGTAGAACTCTGCTTTAGTTGCAGGGGTAACACAAGCAGCTTTTCTCCCACTGTGTACTCTTTGGGCTCTTCCACGCATGAACTTGTATATGCAGGGTTTGCGACGTGGAGCGAATTGCCTCAACCAAGGCAGGCTGTAGCGTGGACTGTAAGCATATCCTCTCCCAAACCTCGCAGTTTTAACGGTAGAATTCTGCTTTAGTTGCAGGGGTAACACAAGCAGCTTTTCTCCCATTGTGTACTCTTTGGGCTCTTCCGCGAATGAACTTCTATATGCAGGGTTTCCGACGTGGAGCGAACTGCATCAACCAAGGCAGGCTGTAGCGAGGACTGTAAGCATTTCCTCTTCCAAAACACTGCAGTTTTACCAAAGAATTCTGCTTTAGTTGCAGGGGGAATACAAGCAGCATTACTCCCACTGTGTACTCTTTGGGCTCTTCCACGAATGAACTTCTTTATGCAGGGATTCCTACGAGGAGCAAACTGCCTCCACCATGGCAGGCTGTAGCGAGGACTGTAAGCATATCCTCTCCCAAACCACGCAGTTTTAACGGTAGAACTCTGCTTTAGTTGCAGGGGTAACACAAGCAGTTTTTCTCCCACTGTGTACTCTTTGGGCTCTAACACGAATGAACTTCTTTATGCAGGGATTCCTACGAGGAGCGAACTGCCTCCACCATGGCAGGCTGTAGCAAGGGCTGTAAGCATATCCTCTCCCAAACCACTCAGTTTTAACGGTAGAACTCTTTTTTAGTTGCAGGGGTAACACAAGCAGCTTTTCTCCCACTGTGTACTCTTTGGGCTCTTCCACGAATGAACTTCTATATGCATGGTTTCCGACGTGGAGCGAACTGCCTCAACCAAGGCAGGCTGTAGCGAGGACTGTAAGCATATCCTCTCCCAAACCATGCAGTTTTAACGGTAGAACTCTGCTTTAGTTGCAGGGGTAACACAAGCAGCTTTTCTCCCACTGTGTACTCTTTGGGCTCTTCCACGAATGAACTTCTATATGCAGGGTTTCCGACGTGGAGCGAACTGCCTCAACCAAGGCAGGCTGTAGCGAGGACTGTAAGCATTTCCTCTTCCAAAGCACGGCAGTTTTACCAAAGAATTCTGCTTTAGTTGCAGGTGTAACACAAGCATCATTTCTCCCACTGTGTACTCTTTGGGCTCTTCCACGAATGAACTTCTATATGCATGGTTTCCGACGTGGAGCGAACTGCCTCAACCAAGGCAGGCTGTAGCGAGGACTTTAAGCATATACTCTCCCAAACCACGCCGTTTTAACGGTAGAACTCTGCTTTAGTTGCAGGGGTAACACAAGCAGCTTTTCTCCCACTGTGTACTCTTTGGGCTCTTCCACGAATGAACTTCTATATGCAGGGTTTGCGACGTGGAGCGAACTGCCTCAACCAAGGCAGGCTGTAGCGAGGACTGTAAGCATATCCTCTCCCACACCACGCAGTTTTAATGGTAGAACTCTGCTTTAGTTGCAGGGGTAACACAAGCAGCTTTTCTCCCACTGTGTACTCTTTGGGCTCTTCCACGAATGAACTTCTATATGCAGGGTTTCCGACATGCAGCGAACTGCCTCAACCAAGGCAGACTGTAGCGAGGACTGTAAGCATTTCCTCTTCCAAAGCACGGAAGTTTTACCAAAGAATTCTGCTTTAGTTGCAGGTGTAACACAAGCATCATTTCTCCCACTGTGTACTCTTTGGGCTCTTACACGAATGAACTTCTTTACGCAGGGATTCCCACGTGGATCGAACTGCCTCAACCGTGGAAGGCAGTAGCGAGGACTGTAAGCACATCCTCTCCCAAACCTCGCAGTTTTAACGGTAGAACTCTGCTTTAGTTGCAGGGGTAACACAAGCAGCTTTTCTCCCACTGTGTACTCTTTGGGCTCTTCCACGAATGAACTTCTATATGCAGGGTTTCCGACGTGGAGTGAACTGCCTCCACCATGGCAGGCTCTAGCGAGGACTGTAAGCATATCCTCTCCTAAAACACGCAGTTTTCACGGTAGAACTCTGCTTTAGTTGCAGGGGTAACACAAGCAGGTTTTCTCCCACTGTGTACTCTTTGGGCTCTTCCACGAATGAACTTCTATATGCAGGGTTTCCGACGTGGAGCGAACTGCCTCAACCAAGGCAGGCTGTAGCGAGGACTGTAAGAATATCCTCTCCCAAACCACGCAGTTTTAACGGTAGAACTCTGCTTTAGTTGCAGGGGTAACACAAGCAGTTTTTCTCCCACTGTGTACTCTTTGGGCTCTTACACAAATGAACTTCTATATGCAGGGTTTGCGACGTGGAGCGAACTGCCTCAACCAATGCAGGCTGTAGCGAGGACTGTAAGCATATCCTCTCCCAAACCACGCAGTTTTAACGGTAGAACTCTGCTTTAGTTGCAGGGGTAACACAAGCAGCTTTTCTCACACTGTGTACTCTTTGTGCTCTTCCACGTATGAACTTCTATATGCAGGGTTTGCGACGTGGAGCGACCTGCCTCAACCAAGGCAGGCTGTAGCGAGGACTGTAAGCATATCCTCTCCCAAACCACGCCGTTTTAAAGGTAGAACTCTGCTTTAGTTGCAGGGGTAACACAAGCAGCTTTTCTCCCACTGTGTACTCTTTGGGCTCTTCCACGAATTAACTTCTATATGCAGGGTTTCCAAAGTGGAGCGAACTGCCTCAACCAAGGCAGGCTGTAGCGAGGAATGTAAGCATTTCCTCTTACAAAACACGGCAGTTTTACCAAAGAATTCTGCTTTAGTTGCAGGTGGAATACAAGCAGCATTACTCCCACTGTCTACTCTTTGGGCTCTTACACGAATGAACTTCTTTATGCAAGGATTCCCACGAGGAGGGTACTGACTCAACCATGGCAGGCTGTAGCGAGGACTGTAAGCATATCCTCTCCCAAACCACGCAGTTTTAAAGGTAGAACTCTGCTTTAGTTGCAGGGGTAACACAAGCAGTTTTTCTCCCACTGTGTACTCTTTGGGCTCTTCCACGAATGAACTTCTATATGCAGGGTTTGCGACGTGGAGAGAACTGCCTCAACCAAGGCAGGCTGTAGCGAGGATTGTAAGCATATCCTCTCCCAAACCACGCAGTTTTAGCGGTAGAATTCTGCTTTAGTTGCAGGGGTAACACAAGCAGCTTTTCTCCCATTGTGTACTCTTTGGGCTCTTCCGCGAATGAACTTCTATATGCAGTGTTTCCGACGTGGAGCGAACTGCCTCAACCAAGGCAGGCTGTAGCGAGGACTGTAAGCATTTCCTCTTCCAAAACACTGCAGTTTTACCAAAGAATTCTGCTTTAGTTGCAGGTGGAATACAAGCAGCATTACTCCCACTGTGTACTCTTTGGGCTCTTCCACGAATGAACTTCTTTATGCAGGGATTCCTACGAGGAGCAAACTGCCTCCACCATGGCAGGCTGTAGCGAGGACTGTAAGCATATCCTCTCCCAAACCACGCAGTTTTAACGGTAGAACTCTGCTTTAGTTGCAGGGGTAACACAAGCAGTTTTTCTCCCACTGTGTACTCTTTGGGCTCTAACACGAATGAACTTCTTTTTGCAGGGATTCCTACGAGGAGCGAACTGCTTCCACCATGGCAGGCTGTAGCAAGGACTGTAAGCATATCCTCTCCCAAACCACTCAGTTTTAATGGTAGAACTCTTTTTTAGTTGCAGGGGTAACACAAGCAGCTTTTCTCCCACTGTGTACTCTTTGGGCTCTTCCACGATTGAACTTCTATATGCATGGTTTCCCACGTGGAGCGAACTGCCTCAACCAAGGCAGGCTGTAGCGAGGACTGTAAGCATATCCTCTCCCAAACCACGCAGTTTTAATGGTAGAACTCTGCTTTAGTTGCAGGGGTAACACAAGCAGCTTTTCTCCCACTGTGTTCTCTTTGGGCTCTTCCACGAATGCACTTCTATATGCAGGGTTTCCGACGTGGAGCGAACTGCCTCAACCAAGGCAGGCTGTAGCGAGGACTGTAAGCATTTCCTCTTCCAATGCACGGCAGTTTTACCAAAGCATTCTGCTTTAGTTGCAGGTGTAACACAAGCATCATTTCTCCCACTGTGTACTCTTTGGGCTCTTCCACGAATGAACTTCTATATGCATGGTTTCCGACGTGGAGCGAACTGCCTCAACCAAGGCAGGCTGTAGCGAGGACTGTAAGCATATCCTCTCCCAATCCACGCAGTTTTAACGGTAGAACTCTGCTTTAGTTGCAGGGGTAACACAAGCAGTTTTTCTCCCACTGTGTACTCTTTGGGCTCTTCCACGAATGAACTTCTATATGCAGGGTTTGTGACGTGGAGAGAACTGCCTCAACCAAGGCAGGCTGTAGCGAGGATTGTAAGCATATCCTCTCCCAAACCACGCAGTTTTAACGGTAGAATTCTGCTTTAGTTGCAGGGGTAACACAAGCAGCTTTTCTCCCATTGTGTACTCTTTGGGCTGTTCCGCGAATGAACTTCTTTATGCAGGGTTTGCGACGTGGAGGGAACTGCCTCAACCAAGGCAGGCTGTAGCGAGGACTGTAAGCATATCCTCTCCCACACCACGCAGTTTTAATGGTAGAACTCTGCTTTAGTTGCAGGGGTAATACAAGCAGCTTTTCTCCCACTGTGTACTCTTTGGGCTCTTCCACGAATGAACTTCTATATGCAGGGTTTCCGACATGCAGCGAACTGCCTCAACCAAGGCAGACTGTAGCGAGGACTGTAAGCATTTCCTCTTCCAAAGCACGGAAGTTTTACCAAAGAATTCTGCTTTAGTTGCAGGTGTAACACAAGCATCATTTCTCCCACTGTGTACTCTTTGGGCTCTTACACGAATGAACTTCTTTATGCAGGGATTCCCACGTGGATCGAACTGCCTCAACCGTGGAAGGAAGTAGCGAGGACTGTAAGCATATCCTCTCCCAAAACACGCAGTTTTCACGGTAGAACTCTGCTTTAGTTGCAGGGGTAACACAAGCAGCTTTTCTCCCACTGTGTACTCTTTGGGCTCTTCCACGAATGAACTTCTATATGCAGGGTTTCCAAAGTGGAGCGAACTGCCTCAACCAAGGCAGGCTGTAGCGAGGAATGTAAGCATTTCCTCTTACAAAACACGGCAGTTTTACCAAGAATTCTGCTTTAGTTGCAGGTGGAATACAAGCAGCATTACTCCCACTGTGTACTCTTTGGGCTCTTACACGAATGAACTTCTTTATGCAAGGATTCCCACGAGGAGGGTACTGACTAAACCATGGCAGGCTGTAGCGAGGACTGTAAGCATATCCTCTCCCAAACCACGCAGTTTTAACGGTAGCACTCTGCTTTAGTTGCAGGGGTAACACAAGCAGTTTTTCTCCCACTGTGTACTCTTTGGGCTCTTCCACGAATGAACTTCTATATGCAGGGTTTGCGACGTGGAGAGAACTGCCTCAACCAAGGCAGGCTGTAGCGAGGATTGTAAGCATATCCTCTCCCAAACCACGCAGTTTTAACGGTAGAATTCTGCTTTAGTTGCAGGGGTAACACAAGCATCTTTTCTCCCATTGTGTACTCTTTGGGCTCTTCTGCGAATGAACTTCTATATGCAGGGTTTCCGACGTGGAGCGAACTGCCTCAACCAAGGGAGGCTGTAGCGAGGACTGTAAGCATTTCCTCTTCCAAAACACTGCAGTTTTACCAAAGAATTCTGCTTTAGTTGCAGGTGGAATACAAGCAGCATTACTCCAACTGTGTACTCTTTGGGCTCTTCCACGAATGAACTTCTTTATGCAGGGATTCCTACGAGGAGCAAACTGCCTCCACCATGGCAGGCTGTAGCGAGGACTGTAAGCATATCCTCTCCCAAACCACGCAGTTTTAACGGTAGAACTCTGCTTTAGTTGCAGGGGTAACACAAGCTGTTTTTCTCGCACTGTGTACTCTTTGGGCTCTAACACGAATGAACTTCTTTATGCAGGGATTCCTACGAGGAGCGAACTGCTTCCACCATGGCAGGCTGTAGCAAGGACTGTAAGCATATCCTCTCCCAAACCACTCAGTTTTAATGGTAGAACTCTTTTTTAGTTGCAGGGGTAACACAAGCAGCTTTTCTCCCACTGTGTACTCTTTGGGCTCTTCCACGATTGAACTTCTATATGCATGGTTTCCCACGTGGAGCGAACTGCCTCAACCAAGGCAGGCTGTAGCGAGGACTGTAAGCATATCCTCTCCCAAACCACGCAGTTTTAATGGTAGAACTCTGCTTTAGTTGCAGGGGTAACACAAGCAGCTTTTCTCCCACTGTGTTCTCTTTGGGCTCTTCCACGAATGCACTTCTATATGCAGGGTTTCCGACGTGGAGCGAACTGCCTCAACCAAGGCAGGCTGTAGCGAGGACTGTAAGCATTTCCTCTTCCAATGCACGGCAGTTTTACCAAAGCATTCTGCTTTAGTTGCAGGTGTAACAGAAGCATCATTTCTCCCACTGTGTACTCTTTGGGCTCTTCCACGAATGAACTTCTATATGCATGGTTTCCGACGTGGAGCGAACTGCCTCAACCAAGGCAGGCTGTAGCGAGGACTGTAAGCATATCCTCTCCCAATCCACGCAGTTTTAACGGTAGAACTCTGCTTTAGTTGCAGGGGTAACACAAGCAGTTTTTCTCCCACTGTGTACTCTTTGGGCTCTTCCACGAATGAACTTCTATATGCAGGGTTTGTGACGTGGAGAGAACTGCCTCAACCAAGGCAGGCTGTAGCGAGGATTGTAAGCATATCCTCTCCCAAACCACGCAGTTTTAACGGTAGAATTCTGCTTTAGTTGCAGGGGTAACACAAGCAGCTTTTCTCCCATTGTGTACTCTTTGGGCTCTTCCGCTAATGAACTTCTATATGCAGGGTTTGCGACGTGGAGGGAACTGCCTCAACCAAGGCAGGCTGTAGCGAGGACTGTAAGCATATCCTCTCCCACACCACGCAGTTTTAATGGTAGAACTCTGCTTTAGTTGCAGGGGTAATACAAGCAGCTTTTCTCCCACTGTGTACTCTTTGGGCTCTTCCACGAATGAACTTCTATATGCAGGGTTTCCGACATGCAGCGAACTGCCTCAACCAAGGCAGACTGTAGCGAGGACTGTAAGCATTTCCTCTTCCAAAGCACGGAAGTTTTACCAAAGAATTCTGCTTTAGTTGCTGGTGTAACACAAGCATCATTTCTCCCACTGTGTACTCTTTGGGCTCTTACACGAATGAACTTCTTTATGCAGGGATTCCCACGTGGATCGAACTGCCTCAACCGTGGAAGGAAGTAGCGAGGACTGTAAGCATATCCTCTCCCAAAACACGCAGTTTTCACGGTAGAACTCTGCTTTAGTTGCAGGGGTAACACAAGCAGCTTTTCTCCCACTGTGTACTCTTTGGGCTCTTCCACGAATGAACTTCTATATGCAGGGTTTCCAAAGTGGAGCGAACTGCCTCAACCAAGGCAGGCTGTAGCGAGGAATGTAAGCATTTCCTCTTACAAAACACGGCAGTTTTACCAAGAATTCTGCTTTAGTTGCAGGTGGAATACAAGCAGCATTACTCCCACTGTGTACTCTTTGGGCTCTTACACGAATGAACTTCTTTATGCAAGGATTCCCACGAGGAGGGTACTGACTAAACCATGGCAGGCTGTAGCGAGGACTGTAAGCATATCCTCTCCCAAACCACGCAGTTTTAACGGTAGCACTCTGCTTTAGTTGCAGGGGTAACACAAGCAGTTTTTCTCCCACTGTGTACTCTTTGGGCTCTTCCACGAATGAACTTCTATATGCAGGGTTTGCGACGTGGAGAGAACTGCCTCAACCAAGGCAGGCTGTAGCGAGGATTGTAAGCATATCCTCTCCCAAACCACGCAGTTTTAACGGTAGAATTCTGCTTTAGTTGCAGGGGTAACACAAGCAGCTTTTCTCCCATTGTGTACTCTTTGGGCTCTTCTGCGAATGAACTTCTATATGCAGGGTTTCCGACGTGGAGCGAACTGCCTCAACCAAGGGAGGCTGTAGCGAGGACTGTAAGCATTTCCTCTTCCAAAACACTGCAGTTTTACCAAAGAATTCTGCTTTAGTTGCAGGTGGAATACAAGCAGCATTACTCCAACTGTGTACGCTTTGGGCTCTTCCACGAATGAACTTCTTTATGCAGGGATTCCTACGAGGAGCAAACTGCCTCCACCATGGCAGGCTGTAGCGAGGACTGTAAGCATATCCTCTCCCAAACCACGCAGTTTTAACGGTAGAACTCTGCTTTAGTTGCAGGGGTAACACAAGCTGTTTTTCTCGCACTGTGTACTCTTTGGGCTCTAACACGAATGAACTTCTTTATGCAGGGATTCCTACGAGGAGCGAACTGCCTCCACGATGGCAGGCTGTAGCAAGGACTGTAAGCATATCCTCTCCCAACCCACTCAGTTTTAATGGTAGAACTCTTTTTTAGTTGCAGGGGTAACACAAGCTGTTTTTCTCGCACTGTGTACTCTTTGGGCTCTTCCACGAATGAACTTCTATATGCATGGTTTCCGACGTGGAGCGAACTGCCTCAACCAAGGCAGGCTGTAGCGAGGACTTTAAGCATATACTCTCCCAAACCACGCCGTTTTAACGGTAGAACTCTGCTTTAGTTGCAGGGGTAACACAAGCAGCTTTTCTCCCACTGTGTACTCTTTGGGCTCTTCCACGAATGAACTTCTATATGCAGGGTTTGCGACGTGGAGCGAACTGCCTCAACCAAGGCAGGCTGTAGCGAGGACTGTAAGCATATCCTCTCCCACACCACGCAGTTTTAATGGTAGAACTCTGCTTTAGTTGCAGGGGTAACACAAGCAGCTTTTCTCCCACTGTGTACTCTTTGGGCTCTTCCACGAATGAACTTCTATATGCAGGGTTTCCGACATGCAGCGAACTGCCTCAACCAAGGCAGACTGTAGCGAGGACTGTAAGCATTTCCTCTTCCAAAGCACGGAAGTTTTACCAAAGAATTCTGCTTTAGTTGCAGGTGTAACACAAGCATCATTTCTCCCACTGTGTACTCTTTGGGCTCTTACACGAATGAACTTCTTTACGCAGGGATTCCCACGTGGATCGAACTGCCTCAACCGTGGAAGGCAGTAGCGAGGACTGTAAGCACATCCTCTCCCAAACCTCGCAGTTTTAACGGTAGAACTCTGCTTTAGTTGCAGGGGTAACACAAGCAGCTTTTCTCCCACTGTGTACTCTTTGGGCTCTTCCACGAATGAACTTCTATATGCAGGGTTTCCGACGTGGAGTGAACTGCCTCCACCATGGCAGGCTCTAGCGAGGACTGTAAGCATATCCTCTCCTAAAACACGCAGTTTTCACGGTAGAACTCTGCTTTAGTTGCAGGGGTAACACAAGCAGGTTTTCTCCCACTGTGTACTCTTTGGGCTCTTCCACGAATGAACTTCTATATGCAGGGTTTCCGACGTGGAGCGAACTGCCTCAACCAAGGCAGGCTGTAGCGAGGACTGTAAGAATATCCTCTCCCAAACCACGCAGTTTTAACGGTAGAACTCTGCTTTAGTTGCAGGGGTAACACAAGCAGTTTTTCTCCCACTGTGTACTCTTTGGGCTCTTACACAAATGAACTTCTATATGCAGGGTTTGCGACGTGGAGCGAACTGCCTCAACCAATGCAGGCTGTAGCGAGGACTGTAAGCATATCCTCTCCCAAACCACGCAGTTTTAACGGTAGAACTCTGCTTTAGTTGCAGGGGTAACACAAGCAGCTTTTCTCACACTGTGTACTCTTTGTGCTCTTCCACGTATGAACTTCTATATGCAGGGTTTGCGACGTGGAGCGACCTGCCTCAACCAAGGCAGGCTGTAGCGAGGACTGTAAGCATATCCTCTCCCAAACCACGCCGTTTTAAAGGTAGAACTCTGCTTTAGTTGCAGGGGTAACACAAGCAGCTTTTCTCCCACTGTGTACTCTTTGGGCTCTTCCACGAATTAACTTCTATATGCAGGGTTTCCAAAGTGGAGCGAACTGCCTCAACCAAGGCAGGCTGTAGCGAGGAATGTAAGCATTTCCTCTTACAAAACACGGCAGTTTTACCAAAGAATTCTGCTTTAGTTGCAGGTGGAATACAAGCAGCATTACTCCCACTGTCTACTCTTTGGGCTCTTACACGAATGAACTTCTTTATGCAAGGATTCCCACGAGGAGGGTACTGACTCAACCATGGCAGGCTGTAGCGAGGACTGTAAGCATATCCTCTCCCAAACCACGCAGTTTTAAAGGTAGAACTCTGCTTTAGTTGCAGGGGTAACACAAGCAGTTTTTCTCCCACTGTGTACTCTTTGGGCTCTTCCACGAATGAACTTCTATATGCAGGGTTTGCGACGTGGAGAGAACTGCCTCAACCAAGGCAGGCTGTAGCGAGGATTGTAAGCATATCCTCTCCCAAACCACGCAGTTTTAGCGGTAGAATTCTGCTTTAGTTGCAGGGGTAACACAAGCAGCTTTTCTCCCATTGTGTACTCTTTGGGCTCTTCCGCGAATGAACTTCTATATGCAGTGTTTCCGACGTGGAGCGAACTGCCTCAACCAAGGCAGGCTGTAGCGAGGACTGTAAGCATTTCCTCTTCCAAAACACTGCAGTTTTACCAAAGAATTCTGCTTTAGTTGCAGGTGGAATACAAGCAGCATTACTCCCACTGTGTACTCTTTGGGCTCTTCCACGAATGAACTTCTTTATGCAGGGATTCCTACGAGGAGCAAACTGCCTCCACCATGGCAGGCTGTAGCGAGGACTGTAAGCATATCCTCTCCCAAACCACGCAGTTTTAACGGTAGAACTCTGCTTTAGTTGCAGGGGTAACACAAGCAGTTTTTCTCCCACTGTGTACTCTTTGGGCTCTAACACGAATGAACTTCTTTTTGCAGGGATTCCTACGAGGAGCGAACTGCTTCCACCATGGCAGGCTGTAGCAAGGACTGTAAGCATATCCTCTCCCAAACCACTCAGTTTTAATGGTAGAACTCTTTTTTAGTTGCAGGGGTAACACAAGCAGCTTTTCTCCCACTGTGTACTCTTTGGGCTCTTCCACGATTGAACTTCTATATGCATGGTTTCCCACGTGGAGCGAACTGCCTCAACCAAGGCAGGCTGTAGCGAGGACTGTAAGCATATCCTCTCCCAAACCACGCAGTTTTAATGGTAGAACTCTGCTTTAGTTGCAGGGGTAACACAAGCAGCTTTTCTCCCACTGTGTTCTCTTTGGGCTCTTCCACGAATGCACTTCTATATGCAGGGTTTCCGACGTGGAGCGAACTGCCTCAACCAAGGCAGGCTGTAGCGAGGACTGTAAGCATTTCCTCTTCCAATGCACGGCAGTTTTACCAAAGCATTCTGCTTTAGTTGCAGGTGTAACACAAGCATCATTTCTCCCACTGTGTACTCTTTGGGCTCTTCCACGAATGAACTTCTATATGCATGGTTTCCGACGTGGAGCGAACTGCCTCAACCAAGGCAGGCTGTAGCGAGGACTGTAAGCATATCCTCTCCCAATCCACGCAGTTTTAACGGTAGAACTCTGCTTTAGTTGCAGGGGTAACACAAGCAGTTTTTCTCCCACTGTGTACTCTTTGGGCTCTTCCACGAATGAACTTCTATATGCAGGGTTTGTGACGTGGAGAGAACTGCCTCAACCAAGGCAGGCTGTAGCGAGGATTGTAAGCATATCCTCTCCCAAACCACGCAGTTTTAACGGTAGAATTCTGCTTTAGTTGCAGGGGTAACACAAGCAGCTTTTCTCCCATTGTGTACTCTTTGGGCTCTTCCGCGAATGAACTTCTTTATGCAGGGTTTGCGACGTGGAGGGAACTGCCTCAACCAAGGCAGGCTGTAGCGAGGACTGTAAGCATATCCTCTCCCACACCACGCAGTTTTAATGGTAGAACTCTGCTTTAGTTGCAGGGGTAATACAAGCAGCTTTTCTCCCACTGTGTACTCTTTGGGCTCTTCCACGAATGAACTTCTATATGCAGGGTTTCCGACATGCAGCGAACTGCCTCAACCAAGGCAGACTGTAGCGAGGACTGTAAGCATTTCCTCTTCCAAAGCACGGAAGTTTTACCAAAGAATTCTGCTTTAGTTGCAGGTGTAACACAAGCATCATTTCTCCCACTGTGTACTCTTTGGGCTCTTACACGAATGAACTTCTTTATGCAGGGATTCCCACGTGGATCGAACTGCCTCAACCGTGGAAGGAAGTAGCGAGGACTGTAAGCATATCCTCTCCCAAAACACGCAGTTTTCACGGTAGAACTCTGCTTTAGTTGCAGGGGTAACACAAGCAGCTTTTCTCCCACTGTGTACTCTTTGGGCTCTTCCACGAATGAACTTCTATATGCAGGGTTTCCAAAGTGGAGCGAACTGCCTCAACCAAGGCAGGCTGTAGCGAGGAATGTAAGCATTTCCTCTTACAAAACACGGCAGTTTTACCAAGAATTCTGCTTTAGTTGCAGGTGGAATACAAGCAGCATTACTCCCACTGTGTACTCTTTGGGCTCTTACACGAATGAACTTCTTTATGCAAGGATTCCCACGAGGAGGGTACTGACTAAACCATGGCAGGCTGTAGCGAGGACTGTAAGCATATCCTCTCCCAAACCACGCAGTTTTAACGGTAGCACTCTGCTTTAGTTGCAGGGGTAACACAAGCAGTTTTTCTCCCACTGTGTACTCTTTGGGCTCTTCCACGAATGAACTTCTATATGCAGGGTTTGCGACGTGGAGAGAACTGCCTCAACCAAGGCAGGCTGTAGCGAGGATTGTAAGCATATCCTCTCCCAAACCACGCAGTTTTAACGGTAGAATTCTGCTTTAGTTGCAGGGGTAACACAAGCATCTTTTCTCCCATTGTGTACTCTTTGGGCTCTTCTGCGAATGAACTTCTATATGCAGGGTTTCCGACGTGGAGCGAACTGCCTCAACCAAGGGAGGCTGTAGCGAGGACTGTAAGCATTTCCTCTTCCAAAACACTGCAGTTTTACCAAAGAATTCTGCTTTAGTTGCAGGTGGAATACAAGCAGCATTACTCCAACTGTGTACTCTTTGGGCTCTTCCACGAATGAACTTCTTTATGCAGGGATTCCTACGAGGAGCAAACTGCCTCCACCATGGCAGGCTGTAGCGAGGACTGTAAGCATATCCTCTCCCAAACCACGCAGTTTTAACGGTAGAACTCTGCTTTAGTTGCAGGGGTAACACAAGCTGTTTTTCTCGCACTGTGTACTCTTTGGGCTCTAACACGAATGAACTTCTTTATGCAGGGATTCCTACGAGGAGCGAACTGCTTCCACCATGGCAGGCTGTAGCAAGGACTGTAAGCATATCCTCTCCCAAACCACTCAGTTTTAATGGTAGAACTCTTTTTTAGTTGCAGGGGTAACACAAGCAGCTTTTCTCCCACTGTGTACTCTTTGGGCTCTTCCACGATTGAACTTCTATATGCATGGTTTCCCACGTGGAGCGAACTGCCTCAACCAAGGCAGGCTGTAGCGAGGACTGTAAGCATATCCTCTCCCAAACCACGCAGTTTTAATGGTAGAACTCTGCTTTAGTTGCAGGGGTAACACAAGCAGCTTTTCTCCCACTGTGTTCTCTTTGGGCTCTTCCACGAATGCACTTCTATATGCAGGGTTTCCGACGTGGAGCGAACTGCCTCAACCAAGGCAGGCTGTAGCGAGGACTGTAAGCATTTCCTCTTCCAATGCACGGCAGTTTTACCAAAGCATTCTGCTTTAGTTGCAGGTGTAACAGAAGCATCATTTCTCCCACTGTGTACTCTTTGGGCTCTTCCACGAATGAACTTCTATATGCATGGTTTCCGACGTGGAGCGAACTGCCTCAACCAAGGCAGGCTGTAGCGAGGACTGTAAGCATATCCTCTCCCAATCCACGCAGTTTTAACGGTAGAACTCTGCTTTAGTTGCAGGGGTAACACAAGCAGTTTTTCTCCCACTGTGTACTCTTTGGGCTCTTCCACGAATGAACTTCTATATGCAGGGTTTGTGACGTGGAGAGAACTGCCTCAACCAAGGCAGGCTGTAGCGAGGATTGTAAGCATATCCTCTCCCAAACCACGCAGTTTTAACGGTAGAATTCTGCTTTAGTTGCAGGGGTAACACAAGCAGCTTTTCTCCCATTGTGTACTCTTTGGGCTCTTCCGCTAATGAACTTCTATATGCAGGGTTTGCGACGTGGAGGGAACTGCCTCAACCAAGGCAGGCTGTAGCGAGGACTGTAAGCATATCCTCTCCCACACCACGCAGTTTTAATGGTAGAACTCTGCTTTAGTTGCAGGGGTAATACAAGCAGCTTTTCTCCCACTGTGTACTCTTTGGGCTCTTCCACGAATGAACTTCTATATGCAGGGTTTCCGACATGCAGCGAACTGCCTCAACCAAGGCAGACTGTAGCGAGGACTGTAAGCATTTCCTCTTCCAAAGCACGGAAGTTTTACCAAAGAATTCTGCTTTAGTTGCTGGTGTAACACAAGCATCATTTCTCCCACTGTGTACTCTTTGGGCTCTTACACGAATGAACTTCTTTATGCAGGGATTCCCACGTGGATCGAACTGCCTCAACCGTGGAAGGAAGTAGCGAGGACTGTAAGCATATCCTCTCCCAAAACACGCAGTTTTCACGGTAGAACTCTGCTTTAGTTGCAGGGGTAACACAAGCAGCTTTTCTCCCACTGTGTACTCTTTGGGCTCTTCCACGAATGAACTTCTATATGCAGGGTTTCCAAAGTGGAGCGAACTGCCTCAACCAAGGCAGGCTGTAGCGAGGAATGTAAGCATTTCCTCTTACAAAACACGGCAGTTTTACCAAGAATTCTGCTTTAGTTGCAGGTGGAATACAAGCAGCATTACTCCCACTGTGTACTCTTTGGGCTCTTACACGAATGAACTTCTTTATGCAAGGATTCCCACGAGGAGGGTACTGACTAAACCATGGCAGGCTGTAGCGAGGACTGTAAGCATATCCTCTCCCAAACCACGCAGTTTTAACGGTAGCACTCTGCTTTAGTTGCAGGGGTAACACAAGCAGTTTTTCTCCCACTGTGTACTCTTTGGGCTCTTCCACGAATGAACTTCTATATGCAGGGTTTGCGACGTGGAGAGAACTGCCTCAACCAAGGCAGGCTGTAGCGAGGATTGTAAGCATATCCTCTCCCAAACCACGCAGTTTTAACGGTAGAATTCTGCTTTAGTTGCAGGGGTAACACAAGCAGCTTTTCTCCCATTGTGTACTCTTTGGGCTCTTCTGCGAATGAACTTCTATATGCAGGGTTTCCGACGTGGAGCGAACTGCCTCAACCAAGGGAGGCTGTAGCGAGGACTGTAAGCATTTCCTCTTCCAAAACACTGCAGTTTTACCAAAGAATTCTGCTTTAGTTGCAGGTGGAATACAAGCAGCATTACTCCAACTGTGTACTCTTTGGGCTCTTCCACGAATGAACTTCTTTATGCAGGGATTCCTACGAGGAGCAAACTGCCTCCACCATGGCAGGCTGTAGCGAGGACTGTAAGCATATCCTCTCCCAAACCACGCAGTTTTAACGGTAGAACTCTGCTTTAGTTGCAGGGGTAACACAAGCTGTTTTTCTCGCACTGTGTACTCTTTGGGCTCTAACACGAATGAACTTCTTTATGCAGGGATTCCTACGAGGAGCGAACTGCCTCCACGATGGCAGGCTGTAGCAAGGACTGTAAGCATATCCTCTCCCAACCCACTCAGTTTTAATGGTAGAACTCTTTTTTAGTTGCAGGGGTAACACAAGCAGCTTTTCTCCCACTGTGTACTCTTTGGGCTCTTCCACGAATGAACTTCTATATGCAGGGTTTGCGACGTGGAGCGAACTGCCTCAACCAAGGCAGGCTGTAGCGAGGACTGTAAGCATATCCTCTCCCACACCACGCAGTTTTAATGGTAGAACTCTGCTTTAGTTGCAGGGGTAACACAAGCAGCTTTTCTCCCACTGTGTACTCTTTGGGCTCTTCCACGAATGAACTTCTATATGCAGGGTTTCCGACATGCAGCGAACTGCCTCAACCAAGGCAGACTGTAGCGAGGACTGTAAGCATTTCCTCTTCCAAAGCACGGAAGTTTTACCAAAGAATTCTGCTTTAGTTGCAGGTGTAACGCAAGCATCATTTCTCCCACTGTGTACTCTTTGGGCTCTTACTCGAATGAACTTCTTTATGCAGGGATTCCCACGTGGATCGAACTGCCTCAACCGTGGAAGGCAGTAGCGAGGACTGTAAGCATATCCTCTCCCAAAACACGCAGTTTTCACGGTAGAACTCTGCTTTAGTTGCAGGGGTAACACAAGCAGCTTTTCTCCCATTGTGTACTCTTTGGGCTCTTCTGCGAATGAACTTCTATATGCAGGGTTTCCGACGTGGAGTGCACTGCCTCAACCAAGGCAGGCTGTAGCGAGGACTGTAAGCATTTCCTCTTACAAAACACGGCAGTTTTACCAAAGAATTCTGCTTTAGTTGCAGGTGGAATAGAAGCAGCATTACTCCCACTGTGTTCTCTTGGGGCTCTTACACGAATGAACTTTTTTATGCAGGGATTCCCAGGGGAGCGAACTGCCTCCACCATGGCAGGCTCTAGCGAGGACTGTAAGCATATCCTCTCCCAAAACACGCAGTTTTCACGGTAGAACTCTGCTTCAGTTGCAGGGGTAACAGAAGCAGCTTTTCTCCCACTGTGTACTCTTTGGGCTCTTCCACGAATGAACTTCTATATGCAGGGTTTCCGACGTGGAGTGAACTGCCTCAACCAAGGCAGGCTGTACCGAGGACTGTAAGCATTTCCTCTTACAAAACACGGCAGTTTACCAAAGAATTCTGCTTTAGTTGCAGGTGGAATACAAGCAGCATTACTCCCACTGTCTACTCTTTGGGCTCTTACACGAATGAACTTCTTTATGCAAGGATTCCCACGAGGAGGGTACTGACTCAACCATGGCAGGCTGTAGTGAGGACTGTAAGCATATCCTCTCCCAAACCACGCAGTTTTAACGGTAGAACTCTGCTTTAGTTGCAGGGGTAACACAAGCAGTTTTTCTCCCACTGTGTACTCTTTGGGCTCTTCCACGAATGAACTTCTATATGCAGGGTTTGCGACGTGGAGAGAACTGCCTCAACCAAGGCAGGCTGTAGCGAGGATTGTAAGCATATCCTCTCCCAAACCACGCAGTTTTAGCGGTAGAATTCTGCTTTAGTTGCAGGCGTAACACAAGCAGCTTTTCTCCCATTGTGTACTCTTTGGGCTCTTCCGCGAATGAACTTCTATATGCAGGGTTTCCGACGTGGAGCGAACTTCCTCAACCAAGGCAGGCTGTAGCGAGGACTGTAAGCATTTCCTCTTCCAAAACACTGCAGTTTTACCAAAGAATTCTGCTTTAGTTGCAGGTGGAATACAAGCAGCATTACTCCCACTGTGTACTCTTTGGGCTCTTCCACGAATGAACTTCTTTATGCAGGGATTCCTACGAGGAGCAAACTGCCTCCACCATGGCAGGCTGTAGCGAGGACTGTAAGCATATCCTCTCCCAAACCACGCAGTTTTAACGGTAGAACTCTGCTTTAGTTGCAGGGGTAACACAAGCAGTTTTTCTCCCACTGTGTACTCTTTGGGCTCTAACACGATTGAACTTCTTTATGCAGGAATTCCTACGAGGAGCGAACTGCTTCCACCATGGCAGGCTGTAGCAAGGACTGTAAGCATATCCTCTCCCAAACCACTCAGTTTTAATGGTAGAACTCTTTTTTAGTTGCAGGGGTAACACAAGCAGCTTTTCTCCCACTGTGTACTCTTTGGGCTCTTCCACGAATGAACTTCTATATGCATGGTTTCCCAAGTGGAGCGAACTGCCTCAACCAAGGCAGGCTGTAGCGAGGACTGTAAGCATATCCTCTCCCTAAACACACAGTTTTAACGGAAGAACTCTGCTTTAGTTGCAGGTGGAACACAAGCATGTATTCTACCACAGTGTACACAATGGGCACGTCCCCTAATGAACTTGTTCTATAAGAATGTTTTCCCGCTTGGAACGAACTGAGTCAACCATGGCAGGCTCTACTGCGGTCTCTAAGGATTTCCTCTGTGAAAACACGGCACTGTTACGCGAAGAACTCTGCTTTAGTGGCAGGTGGAACACAAGATGCATTTCACCCACACTGTAAACCAAGGGCACTTCCCCAAATGAATCTTCTATATGCAAGGTGTCCTGCCTGCAGCGAAATGACACAACCAAGGCACGCACTAGTAAGGACTGTAAGCATTTACTCTCCCAAAACAAGCAGTTTTACCCGAAGAACTCTGCTTTAGTTGCAGGTGGAACATAAGCAGCATTTCTCCCACTGTGTACTCTTTGGTCTCTTCCACGAATGAACTTCTATATGCAGGTTTTCCTTCGTGGTGCGAACTGCCCTCAACCATGGCAGGCTGTAGCGAGGACTGTAAGCATTTCCTCTTCCAAAACACGGCAGTTTTACCCAAAGAACTCTGCCGTAGTAGCAGGTGGAGCACAAGCAGCATTTCTCCCATTGTGTACTCTCTGAGCTCCTCCACGAATGAACTCCTTTATGCAGGGTTTCCCACGTGGAGGGAACTGCCTCAAACAAGGCAGGCTGTAGCGAGGACTGTAAGCATTTCCTCTCCCTTAACACGCAGTTTTAACGGAAAAACTCTGCTTTAGTTTCAGGGTGAACACAAGCATCTTTTCTCCCACAGTGAACTCAATGGGCACTTCCCCTAATGAACTTGTTCTATAAGAATGTTTTCCCGCGTGGAGCGAACTGCCTCAACCATGGCAGGCTCTACTGTGGTCTCTAAGGATTTCCTCTCTGAAAACCCGGCACTTTTACCCGAAGAACTCTGCTTTATTTGCAGGTGGAACACAAGCTGCATTTCACCCACACTGCACAAAAAGGGCTCTTCCCCAAATGAATCTTCTATATGCAGGGTGTCCCCCCTGCAGCGAACTGCCACAACCAAGGCAGGCACTAGTAAGGACTGTAAGCATTTCCTCTCCCAAAACACGCAGTTTTACCCGAAGAACTCTGCTTTAGTTGCAGGTGGAACACAAGCAGCATTTCTCCCACTGTGTACTCTGTGGGCTCTTCCACGAATGAACTTCTATATGCAGGGTTTCCCTTGTGGAGCGAACTGCCTCAACCACGGCAGACTGTAGTGAGGACTGTAAGCATTTCCTCTTCCAAACACGGCAGATTACCCAAAGAATTTTGCTTTTGTTGCAGGTGGAACACAAGCAGCATTTCTCCCACTGTGTACTCTCTGGGCTCTTCCACGAATGAACTCCTCTATGCAGGGTTTCCCACGTGGAGCGAACTGCCTCAAACAAGGCAGGATGTAGCGAGGACTGTAAGCATTTCCTCTCCCTAAACACGCAGTTTTAATGGAAGAACTCTGCTTTAGTTGCAGGTGGAACACAAGCAGCTTTTCACCCACAGTGTACACAATGGGCACTTCCCCTAATGAACTTCTTCTATAAGTATGTTTTCCCGCGTGGAGCGAAGTGCCTCAACCATGGCAGGCTCTACTGTGGTCTCTAAGGATTTCCTCTCTGAAAACACGGCACTTTTACGGGAAGAATTCTGTTTTAGTTGCAGGTGGAACACAAGCTGCATTTCACCCACACTGTACACAAAGGGCCCTTCCCCAAATGAATCTTCTATATGCAGGGTGTCCCTCGTGCAGCAAACTGCCTCAACCAAGGCAGGCTCTAGTAAGTACAGTAAGCATTTCTTCACTCAAAACACGCAGTTTTACCCGAAGAACTCTGCTTTAGTTGCAGGTGGAACACAAGCAGCATTTCTCCCACTGTGTACTCTTTGGTCTCTTCCAGGAATGAACTTCTATATGCAGGGTTTCCCACGTGTTGCAAATTGCCCTCAACCATGGCAGGCTGTAGCGAGCACTGTAAGCATTTCCTCTTCCAAACCACGGCAGTTTTACCCAAAGAACTCTGCTGTAGTAGCAGGTGGAACACAAGCAGCATTTCTCCCACTGTGTACACTCTGAGCTCCTCCACGAATGAACTCCTATATGCAGGGTTTCCCACGTGGAGCGAACCGCCTCAAACAAGGCAGGCTGTAGCGAGGACTGTAAGCATTTCCTCTCCCTAAACACACAGTTTTAACGGAAGAACTCTGCTTTAGTTGCAGGTGGAACACAAGCATGTATTCTACCACAGTGTACACAATGGGCACATCCCCTAATGAACTTGTTCTATAAGAATGGTTTCCCGCTTGGAACGAACTGCGTCAACCATGGCAGGCTCTACTGCGGTCTCTAAGGATTTCCTCTGTGAAAACACGGCACTGTTACGCGAAGAACTCTGCTTTAGTGGCAGGTGGAACACAAGATGCATTTCACCCACACTGTAAACCAAGGGCACTTCCCCAAATGAATCTTCTATATGCAAGTTGTCCTGCCTGCAGCGAACTGCCACAACCAAGGCACGCACTAGTAAGGACTGTAAGCATTTACTCTCCCAAAACAAGCAGTTTTACCCGAAGAACTCTGCTTTAGTTGCAGGTGGAACACAAGCAGCATTTCTCCAACTGTGTACTCTTTGGTCTCTTCCACGAATGAACTTCTATATGCAAGTTTTCCCACGTGCTGCGAACTGCCCTCAACCACGGCAGGCTGTAGCGAGGACTGTAAGCATTTTCTCTTCCAAATCACGGTAGTTTTACCCAAAGAACTCTGCTGTAGTAGCAGGTGGAACACAAGCAGCATTTCTCCCACTGTGTACTCTCTGAGCTCCTCCACGAATGAACTCCTATATGCAGGGTTTCCCACGTGCAGCGAACTGCCTCAAACAAGGCAGGCTGTAGCGAGGACTGTAAGCATTTCCTCTCCCTAAACACGCAGTTTTAATGGAAGAACTCTGCTTTAGTTGCAGGTGGAATACCAGCAGCATTTCTCCCACAGTGTACACAATGGACACTTCCCCTAATGAAGTTGTTCTATAAGAATGGTTTCCCGCATGGAGCGAATTGCCTCAACCATGGCAGGCTCTACTGTGGTCTCTAAGGATTTCCAATCTGAAAACACGGCACTTTTACGAGAAGAACTCTGCTTTAGTGGGAGGTGGAACACAAGCTGCATTTCACCCACTGTGAACTCATGGGTCTCTTCCACGAATGATCTTCTATATGCAGGATTTCCCACGTGGTGCGAACTGCCCTCAACCACGGAGGCTGTAGCGAGGACTGTAAGCATTTCCTCTTCCAAACCATGGCAGTTTTACCCAAAGAACTCTGCTGTAGTAGCAGGTGGAACACAACCAACATTTCTCCCACTGTGTACTCTCTGAGCTCCTCCACGAATGAACTCCTATATGCAGGGTTTCCCACGTGGAGCGAACTGCCACAACCAAGGCAGGCACTAGTAAGCACTGTAAGCATTTACTCTCCCAAAGCACGCAGTTTTACCCGAAGAACTCTGCTTTAGTTGCAGGTAGAACACAAGTAGCATTTCTCCCACTGTGTACTCTTTGGTCTCTTCCATGAATGAACTTCTATATGCAGGGTTTCCCACGTATTGTGAACTGCTTCAACCACAGCAGGCTGTAGAGAGGAATGTAAGCATTTCCTCTTCCAAAACACGGCAGTTTTACCCAAAGAACTCTGCTGTAGTAGCAGGTGGAACACAAGCAGCATTTCTCCCATTGTGTACTCTCTGAGCTCCTCCACGAATGAACTCCTATATGCAGGGTTTCCCACGTGGAGCGAACTGCCTCAAACAAGGCAGGCTGTAGCGAGGACTGTAAGCATTTCCTCTCCCTAAACACGCAGTTTTAACGAAAAACTCTGCTTTAGTTTCTGGTGGAACACAAGCATCTTTTCTCCCACAGTGAACACAATGGGCACTTCCTCTAATGAAATTGTTCTATAAGAATGGTTTCCCGCGTGGAGCGAACTGCCTCAACCATGGCAGGCTCTACTGTGGTCTCTAAGGATTTCCTCTCTGAAAACACGGCACTTTTACCCGAAGAACTCTCCTTTACTTGCAGGTGGAACACAAGCTGCATTTCACCCACACTGTACAAAAAGGGCCCTTCCCCAAATGAATCTTCTATATGCAGGGTGTGCCTCGTGTAGAAAACTGCCTCAACCAAGGCAGGCTCTAGTAAGTACTGTAAGCATTTCTTCGCCCAAAACACGCAGTTTTACCCAAAGAACTCTGCTTTAGTTGCAGTTGGACCACAAGCAGCATTTCTCCCACTGTGTACTGTTTGGTCTCTTCCATGAATGAACTTCTATATGCAGGTTTTCCCACGTGGTGCGAACTGCCCTCAACCACGGCAGGCTGCAGCGAGGACTCTAAACATTTCCTCTTCTAAACCACAGCAGTTTTACCCAAAGAACTCTGCTGTAGTAGCAGGTGGAACACAAGCAGCATTTCTCCCATTGTGTACTCTCTGAGCTCCTCCACGAATGAACTCCTTCATGCAGGGTTTCCCACGTGGAGCGAACTGCCTCAAACAAGGCAGGCTGTAGCGAGGGTTGTAAGCATTTCCTCTCCCTAAACACGCAGTTTTAACGGAAAAACTCTGCTTTAGTTTCAGGTGGAACACAAGCATCTTTTCTCCCACAGTGAACTCAATGGGCACTTCCCCTAATGAACTTGTTCTATAAGAATGGTTTCCCGCGTGGAGCGAACTGCCTCAACCATTGCAGGCTCTACTGTGGTCTCTAAGGATTTCCTCTCTGAAAACCCAGCACTTTTACCCGAAGAACTCTGCTTTAGTTGCAGGTGTAACACAAGCTGCATTTCACCCACACTGTACACAATGGGCCCTTCCCCAAATGAAACTTCTATATGCAGGGTGTGCCTCGTGCAGCAAACTGCCTCAACCAAGGCAGGCTCTAGTAAGTACTGTAAGCATTTCTTCGCATAAAACACGCAGTTTTACCCGAAGCACTCTGCTTTAGTTGCAGATGGAACACAAGCAGCATTTTTCCCACTGTGTACTCTTTGGTCTCTTCCACGAATGAACTTCTATATGCAGGGTTTCCCACGTGGTGAGAACTGCCCTCAACCACAGCAGGCAGTAGCGAGGACTGTAAGCATTTCCTCTCCCTAAACACGCAGTTTTAATGGAAGAACTCTGCTTTAGTTGCAGGTGGAACACAAGCATCTATTCTCCCACAGTGTACACAATGGGCACGTCCCCTTATGAACTTGTTCTATAAGAATGGTTTCCCGCTTGGAACGAACTGCCTCAACCATGGCAGGCTCTACTGCGGTCTCTAAGGATTTCCTCTGTGAAAACACGGCACTGTTACGCGAAGAACTCTGCTTTAGTGGCAGGTGGAACAAAAGCTGCATTTCACCCACACTGTAAACCAAGGGCCCTTCCCCAAATGAATCTTGTATATGCAGGGTGTCCCGCCTGCAGCGAACTGCCACAACCAAGGAAGGCACTAGTAAGGACTGTAAGCATTTCCTCTCCCAAAACACGCAGTTTTACCCGAAGAACTCTGCTTTAGTTGCAGGTGGAAAACAAGCAGCATTTCTCCCACTGTGTACTCTGTGGGCTCTTCCACGAATGAACTTCTATATGCAGGGTTTCCCATGTGGAGCGAACTGCCTCAACCACGGCAGGCTGTAGAGAGGACTGTAAGCATTTCCTCTTCCAAAACACGGCAGTTTTACCCAAAGAACTCTGCTTTAGTAGCAGGTGGAACACAAGCAGCATTTCTCCCATTGTGTACACTCTGAGCTCCTCCACGAATGAACTCCTATATGCAGGGTTTCCCACGTGGAGCAAACTGCCTCAAACAAGGCAGGCTGTAGCGAGGACTGTAAGCATTTCCTCTCCCTAAACACACAGATTTAATGGAAGAACTCTGCTTTAGTTGCAGGTGGAACACAAGCATCTTTTCTCACACAGTGTACACAATGGGCACTTCCCTAATGAACTTGTTCTATAAGAATGGTTTCCCGCGTGGAGTGAACTGCCTCAACCATGGCTGGCTCTACTGTGGTCTCTAAGGATTTCCTCTCTGAAAACACGTCACTTTTACCCAAAGAACTCTGTTTTAGTTGCAGGTGGAACACAAGCTGCATTTCACCCACACTATACACAAAGGGCCCTTCCCCAAATGAATCTTCTATATGCAGGGTTTCCCTCGTGCACCGAACTGCCTCAACCAAGGCAGGCTCTAGTACGTACTGTAAGCATTTCTTCGTGCCAAACACGCAGTTTTACCCGAAGAACTCTGCTTTAGTTGCAGGTGAAACACAAGCAGCATTTCTCCCACTGTGTACTCTTTGGTCTCTTCAACGAATGAACTTGTATATGCAGGTTTTCCTTCGAGGTGCGAACTGCCCTCAACCACGGCAGGCTGTAGCGAAGACTGTAAGCATTTCCTCTTCCAAAACACGGCAGTTTTACCCAAAGAACTCTGCTGGAGTAGCAGGTTGAACACAAGAAGCATTTCTCCCACTGTGTACTCTTTGGACTCTTCCACGAATGAACTTCTATATGCAAGTTTTCCCACGTGCTGCGAACTGCCCTCAACCACGGCAGGCTGTAGCGAGGACTGTAAGCATTTTCTCTTCCAAATCACGGCAGTTTTACCCAAAGAACTCTGCTGTAGTAGCAGGTGGAACACAAGCAGCATTTCTCCCACTGTGTACTCTCTGAGCTCCTCCACGAATGAACTCCTATATGCAGGGTTTCCCACGTGGAGCGAACTGCCTCAAACAAGGCAGGCTGTAGCGAGGACTGTAAGCATTTCCTCTCCCTAAACACGCAGTTTTAATGGAAGAACTCTGCTTTAGTTGCAGGTGGAACACAAGCAGCATTTCTCCCACAGTGTACACAATGGACACTTCCCCTAATGAAGTTGTTCTATAAGAATGGTTTCCCGCATGGAGCGAATTGCCTCAACCATGGCAGGCTCTACTGTGGTCTCTAAGGATTTCCTCTCTGAAAACACGGCACTTTTACGAGAAGAACTCTGCTTTAGTGGGAGGTGGAACACAAGCTGCATTTCACCCACTGTGAACTCATGGGTCTCTTCCACGAATGGTCTTCTATATGCAGGATTTCCCACGTGGTGCGAACTGCCCTCAACCACGGAGGCTGTAGCGAGGACTGTAAGCATTTCCTGTTCCAAACCATGGCAGTTTTACCCAAAGAACTCTGCTGTAGTAGCAGGTGGAACACAACCAACATTTCTCCCACTGTGTACTCTCTGAGCTCCTCCACGAATGAACTCCTATATGCAGGGTTTCCCACGTGGAGCGAACTGCCTCAAACAAGGAAGGCTGTAGCGAGGACTGTAAGCATTTCCTCTCCCTAAACACGCAGTTTTAACAGAAGAACTCTGCTTTAGTTGCAGTTGGAACACAAGCATCTCTTCTCCCACAGTGTACACAATGGGCACGTCCCACAATGAACTTGTTCTATTAGAATGGTTTCCCGCATGGAGCGAACTGCCTCAACCATGGCAGGCTCTACTGTGGTCTCTAAGGATTTCATCTGTGAAAACACTGCACTTTTACGCGAAGAACTCTGCTTTAGTGGCAGGTGGAACACAAGCTGCATTTCACCCACACTGTAAACAAATGGCCTTTCCCCAAATGAATCTTCTATATGCACGGTGTCCTGCCTGCAGCGAACTGCCACAACCAAGGCAGGCACTAGTAAGCACTGTAAGCATTTACTCTCCCAAAGCACGCAGTTTTACCCGAAGAACTCTGCTTTAGTTGCAGGTAGAACACAAGTAGCATTTCTCCCACTGTGTACTCTTTGGTCTCTTCCATGAATGAACTTCTATATGCAGGGTTTCCCACGTATTGCGAACTGCTTCAACCACAGCAGGCTGTAGAGAGGAATGTAAGCATTTCCTCTTCCAAAACACGGCAGTTTTACCCAAAGAACTCTGCTGTAGTAGCAGGTGGAACACAAGCAGCATTTCTCCCATTGTGTACTCTCTGAGCTCCTCCACGAATGAACTCCTATATGCAGGGTTTCCCACGTGGAGCGAACTGCCTCAAACAAGGCAGGCTGTAGCGAGGACTGTAAGCATTTCCTCTCCCTAAACACGCAGTTTTAACGGAAAAACTCTGCTTTAGTTTCTGGTGGAACACAAGCATCTTTTCTCCCACAGTGAACACAATGGGCACTTCCTCTAATGAAATTGTTCTATAAGAATGGTTTCCCGCGTGGAGCGAAGTGCCTCAACCATGGCAGGCTCTACTGTGGTCTCTAAGGATTTCCTCTCTGAAAACACGGCACTTTTACCCGAAGAACGCTGCTTTATTTGCAGGTGGAACACAAGCTGCATTTCACCCACACTGTACAAAAAGGGCCCTTCCCCAAATGAATCTTCTATATGCAGGGTGTGCCTCGTGTAGAAAACTGCCTCAACCAAGGCAGGCTCTAGTAAGTACTGCAAGCATTTCTTCTCCCAAAACACGCAGTTTTACCCAAAGAACTCTGCTTTAGTTGCAGTTGGACCACAAGCAGCATTTCTCCCACTGTGTACTGTTTGGTCTCTTCCATGAATGAACTTCTATATGCAGGTTTTCCCACGTGGTGCGAACTGCCCTCAACCACGGCAGGCTGTAGCGAGGACTGTAAACATTTCCTCTTCTAAACCACGGCAGTTTTACCCAAAGAACTCTGCTGTAGTAGCAGGGGGAACACAAGCAGCATTTCTCCCACTGTGTACTCTCTGAGCTCCTCCACGAATGAACTATTATATGCAGGGTTTCCCACGTGGAGCGAACTGCCTCAAACAAGGAAGGCTGTAGCGAGGTCTGTAAGCATTTCCTCTCCCTAAACACGCAGTTTTAACGGAAGAACTCTGCTTTAGTTGCAGGAGGAACACAAGCATGTATTCTACCACAGTGTACACAATGGGCACTTCCCCTAATGAACTTGTTCTATAAGAATGGTTTCCCGCTTGGAGCGAACTGCCTCAACCATGGCAGGCTCTACTGTGGTCTCTAAGGATTTCCTCTGTGAAAGCACGGCACTTTTACGTGAAGAACTCTGCTTTAGTGGCAGGTGGAACACAAGCTGCATTTCACCCACACTGTACACAAAGGGCCTTTCCCCAAATGAATCTTCTATATGCAGGGTGTCCCTAGTGCAGCGAACTGCCTCAACCAAGGCAGGCTCTAGTAAGTACTGTAAGCATTTCTTCGCCCAAAACACGCAGTTTTACCCGAAGAACTCTGCTTTAGTTGCAGGTGGAACACAAGCAGCATTTCTCCCACTGTGTAGTCTTTGGTCTCTTCCATGAATGAACATCTATATGCAGGGTTTCCCACCTGGAGTGAACTGCCTCAACCACGGCAGGCTGTAGTGAGGACTGTAAGCATTTACTCTTCAAAACACGGCAGATTACCCAAAGAACTTTAATTTTGTTGCAGGTGGAACACAAGCAGCATTTCTCCCACTGTGTACACTCTGAGCTCCTCCACGTTGAACTCTTATATGCAGGGTTTCCCACGTGGAGCATACTGCCTCAAACAAGGCAGGCTGTAGCGAGGACTGTAAGCATTTCCTCTCCCTAAACACGCAGTTTTAACGGAAGATCTCTGCTTTAGTTACAGGGGGAACACAAGCATCTTTTCTCCCACAGTGTACACAATGGGCACTTTGCTAATGAACTTGTTCTATAAGAATGGTTTCCCGCGTGGAGTGAACTGCCTCAACCATGGCAGGCTCTACTGTGGTCTCTAAGGATTTCCTCTCTGAAAACACGTCACTTTTACCCGAAGAACTCTGTTTTAGTTGCAGGTGGAACACAAGCTGCATTTCATCCACACTGTACACAAAGGGCCCTTCCCCAAATGAATCTTCTATATGCAGTGTGTCCCTCGTGAACCGAACTACCTCAACCAAGACAGGCTCTAGTAAGTACTGTAAGCATTTCTTCGCCCCAAACACGCAGTTTTACCCGAAGAACTCTGCTTTAGTTGCAGGTGGACCACAAGCAGCATTTCTCCCACTGTGTACTCTGTGGGCTCTTCCACGAATGAACTTCTATATGCAGGTTTTTGTTCATGGTGCGAACTGCCCTCAACCACGGCAGGCTGTAGCGAGGACTGTAAGCATTTCCTCTTCCAAACCACGGCAGTTTAACCCAAAGAACTCTGCCGTAGTAGCAGGTGGAACACAAGCAGCATTTCTCCCATTGTGTACTCTCTGAGCTCCTCCACGAATGAACTCCTTTATGCAGGGTTTCCCACGAGGACCGAACTGCCTCAAACAAGGCAGGCTGTAGCAAGGACTGTAAGCATTTCCTCTCCCTAAACACGCAGTTTTAACGGAAGAACTCTGCTTTCGTTTCAGGTGGAACAGAAGCATCTTTTCTCCCACAGTGAACTCAATGGGCACTTCCCCTAATGAACTTGTTCTATAAGAATGGTTTCCCGCGTGGAGCGAACTGCCTCAACCATGGCAGGCTCTACTGTGGTCTCTAAGGATTTCCTCTGTGAAAACACGGCACTTTTACCCGAAGAACTCTGTTTTAGTTGCAGGTGGAACACAAGATGCATTTCACCCACACTGTAAACCAAGGGCACTTCCCCAAATGAATCTTCTATATGCAAGGTGTCCTGCCTGCAGCGAAATGACACAACCAAGGCACGCACTAGTAAGGACTGTAAGCATTTACTCTCCCAAAACAAGCAGGTTTACCCGAAGAACTCTGCTTTAGTTGCAGGTGGAACACAAGCAGCATTTCTCCCACTGTGTACTCTTTGGTCTCCTCCACGAATGAACTTCTATATGCAAGTTTTCCCACGTGCTGCGAACTGCCCTCAACCACGGCAGGATGTAGCGAGGACTATAAGCATTTTCTCTTCCAAATCACGGCAGTTTTACCCAAAGAACTCTGCTGTAGTAGCAGGTGGAACACAAGCAGCATTTCTCCCACTGTGTACTCTCTGAGCTCCTCCACGAATGAACTCCTATATGCAGGGATTCCCACGTGGAGCGAACTGCCTCAAACAAGGCAGGCTGTAGCGAGGACTGTAAGCATTTCCTCTCCCTAAACACGCAGTTTTAATGGAAGAACTCTGCTTTAGTTGCAGGTGGAACACAAGCAGCATTTCTCCCACAGTGTACACAATGGACACTTCCCCTAATGAAGTTGTTCTATAAGAATGGTTTCCCGCATGGAGCGAATTGCCTCAACCATGGCAGGCTCTACTGTGGTCTCTAAGGATTTCCTCTCTGAAAACACGGCACTTTTACGAGAAGAACTCTGCTTTAGTGGGAGGTGGAACACAAGCTGCATTTCACCCACTGTGAACTCATGGGTCTCTTCCACGAATGATCTTCTATATGCAGGATTTCCCACGTGGTGCGAACTGCCCTCAACCTCGGAGGCTGTAGCGAGGACTGTAAGCATTTCCTGTTCCAAACCATGGCAGTTTTACCCAAAGAACTCTGCTGTAGTAGCAGGTGAAACACAACCAACATTTCTCCCACTGTGTACTCTCTGAGCTCCTCCACGAATGAACTCCTATATGCAGGATTTCCCACGAGGAGCGAACTGCCTCAAACAAGGAAGGCTGTAGCGAGGACTGTAAGAATTTCCTGTTCCAAACCATGGCAGTTTTACCCAAAGAACTCTGCTGTAGTAGCAGGTGGAACACAACCAACATTTCTCCCACTGTGTACTCTCTGAGCTCCTCCACGAATGAACTCCTATATGCAGGGTTTCCCACGTGGAGCGAACTGCCTCAAACAAGGAAGGCTGTAGCGAGGACTGTAAGCATTTCCTCTCCCTAAACACGCAGTTTTAACAGAAGAACTCTGCTTTAGTTGCAGTTGGAACACAAGCATCTCTTCTCCCACAGTGTACACAATGGGCACGTCCCACAATGAACTTGTTCTATTAGAATGGTTTCCCGCATGGAGCGAACTGCCTCAACCATGGCAGGCTCTACTGTGGTCTCTAAGGATTTCATCTGTGAAAACACTGCACTTTTACGCGAAGAACTCTGCTTTAGTGGCAGGTGGAACACAAGCTGCATTTCACCCACACTGTAAACAAATGGCCTTTCCCCAAATGAATCTTCTATATGCACGGTGTCCTGCCTGCAGCGAACTGCCACAACCAAGGCAGGCACTAGTAAGCACTGTAAGCATTTACTCTCCCAAAGCACGCAGTTTTACCCGAAGAACTCTGCTTTAGTTGCAGGTAGAACACAAGTAGCATTTCTCCCACTGTGTACTCTTTGGTCTCTTCCATGAATGAACTTCTATATGCAGGGTTTCCCACGTACTGCGAACTGCTTCAACCACAGCAGGCTGTAGAGAGGAATGTAAGCATTTCCTCTTCCAAAACACGGCAGTTTTACCCAAAGAACTCTGCTGTAGTAGCAGGTGGAACACAAGCAGCATTTCTCCCATTGTGTACTCTCTGAGCTCCTCCACGAATGAACTCCTATATGCAGGGTTTCCCACGTGGAGCGAACTGCCTCAAACAAGGCAGGCTGTAGCGAGGACTGTAAGCATTTCCTCTCCCTAAACACGCAGTTTTAACGGAAAAAGTCTGCTTTAGTTTCTGGTGGAACACAAGCATCTTTTCTCCCACAGTGAACACAATGGGCACTCCCTCTAATGAAATTGTTCTATAAGAATGGTTTCCTGCGTGGAGCGAACTGCCTCAACCATGGCAGGCTCTACTGTGGTCTCTAAGGATTTCCTCTCTGAAAACACGGCACTTTTACCCGAAGAACGCTGCTTTATTTGCAGGTGGAACACAAGCTGCATTTCACCCACACTGTACAAAAAGGGCTCTTCCCCAAATGAATCTTCTATATGCAGGGTGTCCCCCCTGCAGCGAACTGCCACAACCAAGGCAGGCACTAGTAAGGACTGTAAGCATTTCCTCTCCCAAAACACGCAGTTTTACACGAAGAACTCTGCTTTAGTTGCAGGTGGAACACAAGCAGCATTTCTCCCACTGTGTACTGTCTGGGCTCTTCCACCAATGAATTCCTATATGCAGGGTTTCCCACGTGGAGAGAACTGCCTCAAACAAGGCAGGCTGTAGCGAGGACTGTAAGCATTTCCTCTCCCAAAACACGCAGTTTTACCAGAAGAACTCTGCTTTAGTTGGAGGTGGAACACCAGCAGCATTTCTCCCACTGTGTACTCTTTGGTCTCTTCCATGAATGAACTTCTATATGCAGGGTTTCCCACGTGTTGCGAACTGCTTCAACGACAGCAGGCTGTAGAGAGGACTGTAAGCATTTCCTCTTCCAAAACACGGCAGTTTTACCCAAAGAACTCTGCTTTAGTAGCAGGTGGAACACAAGCAGCATTTCTCCCACTGTGTACACTCTGAACTCCTCCACGAATGAACTCCTATATGCAGGGTTTGCGACGTGGAGAGAACTGCCTCAACCAAGGCAGGCTGTAGCGAGGATTGTAAGCATATCCTCTCCCAAACCACGCAGTTTTAACGGTAGAATTCTGCTTTAGTTACAGGGGTAACACAAGCAGCTTTTCTCCCATTGTGTACTCTTTGGGCTCTTCTGCGAATGAACTTCTATATGCAGGGTTTCCGACGTGGAGCGAACTGCCTCAACCAAGGGAGGCTGTAGCGAGGACTGTAAGCATTTCCTCTTCCAAAACACTGCAGTTTTACCAAAGAATTCTGCTTTAGTTGCAGGTGGAATACAAGCAGCATTACTCCAACTGTGTACTCTTTGGGCTCTTCCACGAATGAACTTCTTTATGCAGGGATTCCTACGAGGAGCAAACTGCCTCCACCATGGCAGGCTGTAGCGAGGACTGTAAGCATATCCTCTCCCAAACCACGCAGTTTTAACGGTAGAACTCTGCTTTAGTTGCAGGGGTAACACAAGCTGTTTTTCTCGCACTGTGTACTCTTTGGGCTCTAACACGAATGAACTTCTTTATGCAGGGATTCCTACGAGGAGCGAACTGCCTCCACGATGGCAGGCTGTAGCAAGGACTGTAAGCATATCCTCTCCCAACCCACTCAGTTTTAATGGTAGAACTCTTTTTTAGTTGCAGGGGTAACACAAGCAGCTTTTCTCCCACTGTGTACTCTTTGGGCTCTTCCACGAATGAACTTCTATATGCAGGGTTTGCGACGTGGAGCGAACTGCCTCAACCAAGGCAGGCTGTAGCGAGGACTGTAAGCATATCCTCTCCCACACCACGCAGTTTTAATGGTAGAACTCTGCTTTAGTTGCAGGGGTAACACAAGCAGCTTTTCTCCCACTGTGTACTCTTTGGGCTCTTCCACGAATGAACTTCTATATGCAGGGTTTCCGACATGCAGCGAACTGCCTCAACCAAGGCAGACTGTAGCGAGGACTGTAAGCATTTCCTCTTCCAAAGCACGGAAGTTTTACCAAAGAATTCTGCTTTAGTTGCAGGTGTAACGCAAGCATCATTTCTCCCACTGTGTACTCTTTGGGCTCTTACTCGAATGAACTTCTTTATGCAGGGATTCCCACGTGGATCGAACTGCCTCAACCGTGGAAGGCAGTAGCGAGGACTGTAAGCATATCCTCTCCCAAAACACGCAGTTTTCACGGTAGAACTCTGCTTTAGTTGCAGGGGTAACACAAGCAGCTTTTCTCCCATTGTGTACTCTTTGGGCTCTTCTGCGAATGAACTTCTATATGCAGGGTTTCCGACGTGGAGTGCACTGCCTCAACCAAGGCAGGCTGTAGCGAGGACTGTAAGCATTTCCTCTTACAAAACACGGCAGTTTTACCAAAGAATTCTGCTTTAGTTGCAGGTGGAATAGAAGCAGCATTACTCCCACTGTGTTCTCTTGGGGCTCTTACACGAATGAACTTTTTTATGCAGGGATTCCCAGGGGAGCGAACTGCCTCCACCATGGCAGGCTCTAGCGAGGACTGTAAGCATATCCTCTCCCAAAACACGCAGTTTTCACGGTAGAACTCTGCTTCAGTTGCAGGGGTAACAGAAGCAGCTTTTCTCCCACTGTGTACTCTTTGGGCTCTTCCACGAATGAACTTCTATATGCAGGGTTTCCGACGTGGAGTGAACTGCCTCAACCAAGGCAGGCTGTACCGAGGACTGTAAGCATTTCCTCTTACAAAACACGGCAGTTTACCAAAGAATTCTGCTTTAGTTGCAGGTGGAATACAAGCAGCATTACTCCCACTGTCTACTCTTTGGGCTCTTACACGAATGAACTTCTTTATGCAAGGATTCCCACGAGGAGGGTACTGACTCAACCATGGCAGGCTGTAGTGAGGACTGTAAGCATATCCTCTCCCAAACCACGCAGTTTTAACGGTAGAACTCTGCTTTAGTTGCAGGGGTAACACAAGCAGTTTTTCTCCCACTGTGTACTCTTTGGGCTCTTCCACGAATGAACTTCTATATGCAGGGTTTGCGACGTGGAGAGAACTGCCTCAACCAAGGCAGGCTGTAGCGAGGATTGTAAGCATATCCTCTCCCAAACCACGCAGTTTTAGCGGTAGAATTCTGCTTTAGTTGCAGGCGTAACACAAGCAGCTTTTCTCCCATTGTGTACTCTTTGGGCTCTTCCGCGAATGAACTTCTATATGCAGGGTTTCCGACGTGGAGCGAACTTCCTCAACCAAGGCAGGCTGTAGCGAGGACTGTAAGCATTTCCTCTTCCAAAACACTGCAGTTTTACCAAAGAATTCTGCTTTAGTTGCAGGTGGAATACAAGCAGCATTACTCCCACTGTGTACTCTTTGGGCTCTTCCACGAATGAACTTCTTTATGCAGGGATTCCTACGAGGAGCAAACTGCCTCCACCATGGCAGGCTGTAGCGAGGACTGTAAGCATATCCTCTCCCAAACCACGCAGTTTTAACGGTAGAACTCTGCTTTAGTTGCAGGGGTAACACAAGCAGTTTTTCTCCCACTGTGTACTCTTTGGGCTCTAACACGATTGAACTTCTTTATGCAGGAATTCCTACGAGGAGCGAACTGCTTCCACCATGGCAGGCTGTAGCAAGGACTGTAAGCATATCCTCTCCCAAACCACTCAGTTTTAATGGTAGAACTCTTTTTTAGTTGCAGGGGTAACACAAGCAGCTTTTCTCCCACTGTGTACTCTTTGGGCTCTTCCACGAATGAACTTCTATATGCATGGTTTCCCAAGTGGAGCGAACTGCCTCAACCAAGGCAGGCTGTAGCGAGGACTGTAAGCATATCCTCTCCCTAAACACACAGTTTTAACGGAAGAACTCTGCTTTAGTTGCAGGTGGAACACAAGCATGTATTCTACCACAGTGTACACAATGGGCACGTCCCCTAATGAACTTGTTCTATAAGAATGTTTTCCCGCTTGGAACGAACTGAGTCAACCATGGCAGGCTCTACTGCGGTCTCTAAGGATTTCCTCTGTGAAAACACGGCACTGTTACGCGAAGAACTCTGCTTTAGTGGCAGGTGGAACACAAGATGCATTTCACCCACACTGTAAACCAAGGGCACTTCCCCAAATGAATCTTCTATATGCAAGGTGTCCTGCCTGCAGCGAAATGACACAACCAAGGCACGCACTAGTAAGGACTGTAAGCATTTACTCTCCCAAAACAAGCAGTTTTACCCGAAGAACTCTGCTTTAGTTGCAGGTGGAACATAAGCAGCATTTCTCCCACTGTGTACTCTTTGGTCTCTTCCACGAATGAACTTCTATATGCAGGTTTTCCTTCGTGGTGCGAACTGCCCTCAACCATGGCAGGCTGTAGCGAGGACTGTAAGCATTTCCTCTTCCAAAACACGGCAGTTTTACCCAAAGAACTCTGCCGTAGTAGCAGGTGGAGCACAAGCAGCATTTCTCCCATTGTGTACTCTCTGAGCTCCTCCACGAATGAACTCCTTTATGCAGGGTTTCCCACGTGGAGGGAACTGCCTCAAACAAGGCAGGCTGTAGCGAGGACTGTAAGCATTTCCTCTCCCTTAACACGCAGTTTTAACGGAAAAACTCTGCTTTAGTTTCAGGGTGAACACAAGCATCTTTTCTCCCACAGTGAACTCAATGGGCACTTCCCCTAATGAACTTGTTCTATAAGAATGTTTTCCCGCGTGGAGCGAACTGCCTCAACCATGGCAGGCTCTACTGTGGTCTCTAAGGATTTCCTCTCTGAAAACCCGGCACTTTTACCCGAAGAACTCTGCTTTATTTGCAGGTGGAACACAAGCTGCATTTCACCCACACTGCACAAAAAGGGCTCTTCCCCAAATGAATCTTCTATATGCAGGGTGTCCCCCCTGCAGCGAACTGCCACAACCAAGGCAGGCACTAGTAAGGACTGTAAGCATTTCCTCTCCCAAAACACGCAGTTTTACCCGAAGAACTCTGCTTTAGTTGCAGGTGGAACACAAGCAGCATTTCTCCCACTGTGTACTCTGTGGGCTCTTCCACGAATGAACTTCTATATGCAGGGTTTCCCTTGTGGAGCGAACTGCCTCAACCACGGCAGACTGTAGTGAGGACTGTAAGCATTTCCTCTTCCAAACACGGCAGATTACCCAAAGAATTTTGCTTTTGTTGCAGGTGGAACACAAGCAGCATTTCTCCCACTGTGTACTCTCTGGGCTCTTCCACGAATGAACTCCTCTATGCAGGGTTTCCCACGTGGAGCGAACTGCCTCAAACAAGGCAGGATGTAGCGAGGACTGTAAGCATTTCCTCTCCCTAAACACGCAGTTTTAATGGAAGAACTCTGCTTTAGTTGCAGGTGGAACACAAGCAGCTTTTCACCCACAGTGTACACAATGGGCACTTCCCCTAATGAACTTCTTCTATAAGTATGTTTTCCCGCGTGGAGCGAAGTGCCTCAACCATGGCAGGCTCTACTGTGGTCTCTAAGGATTTCCTCTCTGAAAACACGGCACTTTTACGGGAAGAATTCTGTTTTAGTTGCAGGTGGAACACAAGCTGCATTTCACCCACACTGTACACAAAGGGCCCTTCCCCAAATGAATCTTCTATATGCAGGGTGTCCCTCGTGCAGCAAACTGCCTCAACCAAGGCAGGCTCTAGTAAGTACAGTAAGCATTTCTTCACTCAAAACACGCAGTTTTACCCGAAGAACTCTGCTTTAGTTGCAGGTGGAACACAAGCAGCATTTCTCCCACTGTGTACTCTTTGGTCTCTTCCAGGAATGAACTTCTATATGCAGGGTTTCCCACGTGTTGCAAATTGCCCTCAACCATGGCAGGCTGTAGCGAGCACTGTAAGCATTTCCTCTTCCAAACCACGGCAGTTTTACCCAAAGAACTCTGCTGTAGTAGCAGGTGGAACACAAGCAGCATTTCTCCCACTGTGTACACTCTGAGCTCCTCCACGAATGAACTCCTATATGCAGGGTTTCCCACGTGGAGCGAACCGCCTCAAACAAGGCAGGCTGTAGCGAGGACTGTAAGCATTTCCTCTCCCTAAACACACAGTTTTAACGGAAGAACTCTGCTTTAGTTGCAGGTGGAACACAAGCATGTATTCTACCACAGTGTACACAATGGGCACATCCCCTAATGAACTTGTTCTATAAGAATGGTTTCCCGCTTGGAACGAACTGCGTCAACCATGGCAGGCTCTACTGCGGTCTCTAAGGATTTCCTCTGTGAAAACACGGCACTGTTACGCGAAGAACTCTGCTTTAGTGGCAGGTGGAACACAAGATGCATTTCACCCACACTGTAAACCAAGGGCACTTCCCCAAATGAATCTTCTATATGCAAGTTGTCCTGCCTGCAGCGAACTGCCACAACCAAGGCACGCACTAGTAAGGACTGTAAGCATTTACTCTCCCAAAACAAGCAGTTTTACCCGAAGAACTCTGCTTTAGTTGCAGGTGGAACACAAGCAGCATTTCTCCAACTGTGTACTCTTTGGTCTCTTCCACGAATGAACTTCTATATGCAAGTTTTCCCACGTGCTGCGAACTGCCCTCAACCACGGCAGGCTGTAGCGAGGACTGTAAGCATTTTCTCTTCCAAATCACGGTAGTTTTACCCAAAGAACTCTGCTGTAGTAGCAGGTGGAACACAAGCAGCATTTCTCCCACTGTGTACTCTCTGAGCTCCTCCACGAATGAACTCCTATATGCAGGGTTTCCCACGTGCAGCGAACTGCCTCAAACAAGGCAGGCTGTAGCGAGGACTGTAAGCATTTCCTCTCCCTAAACACGCAGTTTTAATGGAAGAACTCTGCTTTAGTTGCAGGTGGAATACCAGCAGCATTTCTCCCACAGTGTACACAATGGACACTTCCCCTAATGAAGTTGTTCTATAAGAATGGTTTCCCGCATGGAGCGAATTGCCTCAACCATGGCAGGCTCTACTGTGGTCTCTAAGGATTTCCAATCTGAAAACACGGCACTTTTACGAGAAGAACTCTGCTTTAGTGGGAGGTGGAACACAAGCTGCATTTCACCCACTGTGAACTCATGGGTCTCTTCCACGAATGATCTTCTATATGCAGGATTTCCCACGTGGTGCGAACTGCCCTCAACCACGGAGGCTGTAGCGAGGACTGTAAGCATTTCCTCTTCCAAACCATGGCAGTTTTACCCAAAGAACTCTGCTGTAGTAGCAGGTGGAACACAACCAACATTTCTCCCACTGTGTACTCTCTGAGCTCCTCCACGAATGAACTCCTATATGCAGGGTTTCCCACGTGGAGCGAACTGCCACAACCAAGGCAGGCACTAGTAAGCACTGTAAGCATTTACTCTCCCAAAGCACGCAGTTTTACCCGAAGAACTCTGCTTTAGTTGCAGGTAGAACACAAGTAGCATTTCTCCCACTGTGTACTCTTTGGTCTCTTCCATGAATGAACTTCTATATGCAGGGTTTCCCACGTATTGTGAACTGCTTCAACCACAGCAGGCTGTAGAGAGGAATGTAAGCATTTCCTCTTCCAAAACACGGCAGTTTTACCCAAAGAACTCTGCTGTAGTAGCAGGTGGAACACAAGCAGCATTTCTCCCATTGTGTACTCTCTGAGCTCCTCCACGAATGAACTCCTATATGCAGGGTTTCCCACGTGGAGCGAACTGCCTCAAACAAGGCAGGCTGTAGCGAGGACTGTAAGCATTTCCTCTCCCTAAACACGCAGTTTTAACGAAAAACTCTGCTTTAGTTTCTGGTGGAACACAAGCATCTTTTCTCCCACAGTGAACACAATGGGCACTTCCTCTAATGAAATTGTTCTATAAGAATGGTTTCCCGCGTGGAGCGAACTGCCTCAACCATGGCAGGCTCTACTGTGGTCTCTAAGGATTTCCTCTCTGAAAACACGGCACTTTTACCCGAAGAACTCTCCTTTACTTGCAGGTGGAACACAAGCTGCATTTCACCCACACTGTACAAAAAGGGCCCTTCCCCAAATGAATCTTCTATATGCAGGGTGTGCCTCGTGTAGAAAACTGCCTCAACCAAGGCAGGCTCTAGTAAGTACTGTAAGCATTTCTTCGCCCAAAACACGCAGTTTTACCCAAAGAACTCTGCTTTAGTTGCAGTTGGACCACAAGCAGCATTTCTCCCACTGTGTACTGTTTGGTCTCTTCCATGAATGAACTTCTATATGCAGGTTTTCCCACGTGGTGCGAACTGCCCTCAACCACGGCAGGCTGCAGCGAGGACTCTAAACATTTCCTCTTCTAAACCACAGCAGTTTTACCCAAAGAACTCTGCTGTAGTAGCAGGTGGAACACAAGCAGCATTTCTCCCATTGTGTACTCTCTGAGCTCCTCCACGAATGAACTCCTTCATGCAGGGTTTCCCACGTGGAGCGAACTGCCTCAAACAAGGCAGGCTGTAGCGAGGGTTGTAAGCATTTCCTCTCCCTAAACACGCAGTTTTAACGGAAAAACTCTGCTTTAGTTTCAGGTGGAACACAAGCATCTTTTCTCCCACAGTGAACTCAATGGGCACTTCCCCTAATGAACTTGTTCTATAAGAATGGTTTCCCGCGTGGAGCGAACTGCCTCAACCATTGCAGGCTCTACTGTGGTCTCTAAGGATTTCCTCTCTGAAAACCCAGCACTTTTACCCGAAGAACTCTGCTTTAGTTGCAGGTGTAACACAAGCTGCATTTCACCCACACTGTACACAATGGGCCCTTCCCCAAATGAAACTTCTATATGCAGGGTGTGCCTCGTGCAGCAAACTGCCTCAACCAAGGCAGGCTCTAGTAAGTACTGTAAGCATTTCTTCGCATAAAACACGCAGTTTTACCCGAAGCACTCTGCTTTAGTTGCAGATGGAACACAAGCAGCATTTTTCCCACTGTGTACTCTTTGGTCTCTTCCACGAATGAACTTCTATATGCAGGGTTTCCCACGTGGTGAGAACTGCCCTCAACCACAGCAGGCAGTAGCGAGGACTGTAAGCATTTCCTCTCCCTAAACACGCAGTTTTAATGGAAGAACTCTGCTTTAGTTGCAGGTGGAACACAAGCATCTATTCTCCCACAGTGTACACAATGGGCACGTCCCCTTATGAACTTGTTCTATAAGAATGGTTTCCCGCTTGGAACGAACTGCCTCAACCATGGCAGGCTCTACTGCGGTCTCTAAGGATTTCCTCTGTGAAAACACGGCACTGTTACGCGAAGAACTCTGCTTTAGTGGCAGGTGGAACAAAAGCTGCATTTCACCCACACTGTAAACCAAGGGCCCTTCCCCAAATGAATCTTGTATATGCAGGGTGTCCCGCCTGCAGCGAACTGCCACAACCAAGGAAGGCACTAGTAAGGACTGTAAGCATTTCCTCTCCCAAAACACGCAGTTTTACCCGAAGAACTCTGCTTTAGTTGCAGGTGGAAAACAAGCAGCATTTCTCCCACTGTGTACTCTGTGGGCTCTTCCACGAATGAACTTCTATATGCAGGGTTTCCCATGTGGAGCGAACTGCCTCAACCACGGCAGGCTGTAGAGAGGACTGTAAGCATTTCCTCTTCCAAAACACGGCAGTTTTACCCAAAGAACTCTGCTTTAGTAGCAGGTGGAACACAAGCAGCATTTCTCCCATTGTGTACACTCTGAGCTCCTCCACGAATGAACTCCTATATGCAGGGTTTCCCACGTGGAGCAAACTGCCTCAAACAAGGCAGGCTGTAGCGAGGACTGTAAGCATTTCCTCTCCCTAAACACACAGATTTAATGGAAGAACTCTGCTTTAGTTGCAGGTGGAACACAAGCATCTTTTCTCACACAGTGTACACAATGGGCACTTCCCTAATGAACTTGTTCTATAAGAATGGTTTCCCGCGTGGAGTGAACTGCCTCAACCATGGCTGGCTCTACTGTGGTCTCTAAGGATTTCCTCTCTGAAAACACGTCACTTTTACCCAAAGAACTCTGTTTTAGTTGCAGGTGGAACACAAGCTGCATTTCACCCACACTATACACAAAGGGCCCTTCCCCAAATGAATCTTCTATATGCAGGGTTTCCCTCGTGCACCGAACTGCCTCAACCAAGGCAGGCTCTAGTACGTACTGTAAGCATTTCTTCGTGCCAAACACGCAGTTTTACCCGAAGAACTCTGCTTTAGTTGCAGGTGAAACACAAGCAGCATTTCTCCCACTGTGTACTCTTTGGTCTCTTCAACGAATGAACTTGTATATGCAGGTTTTCCTTCGAGGTGCGAACTGCCCTCAACCACGGCAGGCTGTAGCGAAGACTGTAAGCATTTCCTCTTCCAAAACACGGCAGTTTTACCCAAAGAACTCTGCTGGAGTAGCAGGTTGAACACAAGAAGCATTTCTCCCACTGTGTACTCTTTGGACTCTTCCACGAATGAACTTCTATATGCAAGTTTTCCCACGTGCTGCGAACTGCCCTCAACCACGGCAGGCTGTAGCGAGGACTGTAAGCATTTTCTCTTCCAAATCACGGCAGTTTTACCCAAAGAACTCTGCTGTAGTAGCAGGTGGAACACAAGCAGCATTTCTCCCACTGTGTACTCTCTGAGCTCCTCCACGAATGAACTCCTATATGCAGGGTTTCCCACGTGGAGCGAACTGCCTCAAACAAGGCAGGCTGTAGCGAGGACTGTAAGCATTTCCTCTCCCTAAACACGCAGTTTTAATGGAAGAACTCTGCTTTAGTTGCAGGTGGAACACAAGCAGCATTTCTCCCACAGTGTACACAATGGACACTTCCCCTAATGAAGTTGTTCTATAAGAATGGTTTCCCGCATGGAGCGAATTGCCTCAACCATGGCAGGCTCTACTGTGGTCTCTAAGGATTTCCTCTCTGAAAACACGGCACTTTTACGAGAAGAACTCTGCTTTAGTGGGAGGTGGAACACAAGCTGCATTTCACCCACTGTGAACTCATGGGTCTCTTCCACGAATGGTCTTCTATATGCAGGATTTCCCACGTGGTGCGAACTGCCCTCAACCACGGAGGCTGTAGCGAGGACTGTAAGCATTTCCTGTTCCAAACCATGGCAGTTTTACCCAAAGAACTCTGCTGTAGTAGCAGGTGGAACACAACCAACATTTCTCCCACTGTGTACTCTCTGAGCTCCTCCACGAATGAACTCCTATATGCAGGGTTTCCCACGTGGAGCGAACTGCCTCAAACAAGGAAGGCTGTAGCGAGGACTGTAAGCATTTCCTCTCCCTAAACACGCAGTTTTAACAGAAGAACTCTGCTTTAGTTGCAGTTGGAACACAAGCATCTCTTCTCCCACAGTGTACACAATGGGCACGTCCCACAATGAACTTGTTCTATTAGAATGGTTTCCCGCATGGAGCGAACTGCCTCAACCATGGCAGGCTCTACTGTGGTCTCTAAGGATTTCATCTGTGAAAACACTGCACTTTTACGCGAAGAACTCTGCTTTAGTGGCAGGTGGAACACAAGCTGCATTTCACCCACACTGTAAACAAATGGCCTTTCCCCAAATGAATCTTCTATATGCACGGTGTCCTGCCTGCAGCGAACTGCCACAACCAAGGCAGGCACTAGTAAGCACTGTAAGCATTTACTCTCCCAAAGCACGCAGTTTTACCCGAAGAACTCTGCTTTAGTTGCAGGTAGAACACAAGTAGCATTTCTCCCACTGTGTACTCTTTGGTCTCTTCCATGAATGAACTTCTATATGCAGGGTTTCCCACGTATTGCGAACTGCTTCAACCACAGCAGGCTGTAGAGAGGAATGTAAGCATTTCCTCTTCCAAAACACGGCAGTTTTACCCAAAGAACTCTGCTGTAGTAGCAGGTGGAACACAAGCAGCATTTCTCCCATTGTGTACTCTCTGAGCTCCTCCACGAATGAACTCCTATATGCAGGGTTTCCCACGTGGAGCGAACTGCCTCAAACAAGGCAGGCTGTAGCGAGGACTGTAAGCATTTCCTCTCCCTAAACACGCAGTTTTAACGGAAAAACTCTGCTTTAGTTTCTGGTGGAACACAAGCATCTTTTCTCCCACAGTGAACACAATGGGCACTTCCTCTAATGAAATTGTTCTATAAGAATGGTTTCCCGCGTGGAGCGAAGTGCCTCAACCATGGCAGGCTCTACTGTGGTCTCTAAGGATTTCCTCTCTGAAAACACGGCACTTTTACCCGAAGAACGCTGCTTTATTTGCAGGTGGAACACAAGCTGCATTTCACCCACACTGTACAAAAAGGGCCCTTCCCCAAATGAATCTTCTATATGCAGGGTGTGCCTCGTGTAGAAAACTGCCTCAACCAAGGCAGGCTCTAGTAAGTACTGCAAGCATTTCTTCTCCCAAAACACGCAGTTTTACCCAAAGAACTCTGCTTTAGTTGCAGTTGGACCACAAGCAGCATTTCTCCCACTGTGTACTGTTTGGTCTCTTCCATGAATGAACTTCTATATGCAGGTTTTCCCACGTGGTGCGAACTGCCCTCAACCACGGCAGGCTGTAGCGAGGACTGTAAACATTTCCTCTTCTAAACCACGGCAGTTTTACCCAAAGAACTCTGCTGTAGTAGCAGGGGGAACACAAGCAGCATTTCTCCCACTGTGTACTCTCTGAGCTCCTCCACGAATGAACTATTATATGCAGGGTTTCCCACGTGGAGCGAACTGCCTCAAACAAGGAAGGCTGTAGCGAGGTCTGTAAGCATTTCCTCTCCCTAAACACGCAGTTTTAACGGAAGAACTCTGCTTTAGTTGCAGGAGGAACACAAGCATGTATTCTACCACAGTGTACACAATGGGCACTTCCCCTAATGAACTTGTTCTATAAGAATGGTTTCCCGCTTGGAGCGAACTGCCTCAACCATGGCAGGCTCTACTGTGGTCTCTAAGGATTTCCTCTGTGAAAGCACGGCACTTTTACGTGAAGAACTCTGCTTTAGTGGCAGGTGGAACACAAGCTGCATTTCACCCACACTGTACACAAAGGGCCTTTCCCCAAATGAATCTTCTATATGCAGGGTGTCCCTAGTGCAGCGAACTGCCTCAACCAAGGCAGGCTCTAGTAAGTACTGTAAGCATTTCTTCGCCCAAAACACGCAGTTTTACCCGAAGAACTCTGCTTTAGTTGCAGGTGGAACACAAGCAGCATTTCTCCCACTGTGTAGTCTTTGGTCTCTTCCATGAATGAACATCTATATGCAGGGTTTCCCACCTGGAGTGAACTGCCTCAACCACGGCAGGCTGTAGTGAGGACTGTAAGCATTTACTCTTCAAAACACGGCAGATTACCCAAAGAACTTTAATTTTGTTGCAGGTGGAACACAAGCAGCATTTCTCCCACTGTGTACACTCTGAGCTCCTCCACGTTGAACTCTTATATGCAGGGTTTCCCACGTGGAGCATACTGCCTCAAACAAGGCAGGCTGTAGCGAGGACTGTAAGCATTTCCTCTCCCTAAACACGCAGTTTTAACGGAAGATCTCTGCTTTAGTTACAGGGGGAACACAAGCATCTTTTCTCCCACAGTGTACACAATGGGCACTTTGCTAATGAACTTGTTCTATAAGAATGGTTTCCCGCGTGGAGTGAACTGCCTCAACCATGGCAGGCTCTACTGTGGTCTCTAAGGATTTCCTCTCTGAAAACACGTCACTTTTACCCGAAGAACTCTGTTTTAGTTGCAGGTGGAACACAAGCTGCATTTCATCCACACTGTACACAAAGGGCCCTTCCCCAAATGAATCTTCTATATGCAGTGTGTCCCTCGTGAACCGAACTACCTCAACCAAGACAGGCTCTAGTAAGTACTGTAAGCATTTCTTCGCCCCAAACACGCAGTTTTACCCGAAGAACTCTGCTTTAGTTGCAGGTGGACCACAAGCAGCATTTCTCCCACTGTGTACTCTGTGGGCTCTTCCACGAATGAACTTCTATATGCAGGTTTTTGTTCATGGTGCGAACTGCCCTCAACCACGGCAGGCTGTAGCGAGGACTGTAAGCATTTCCTCTTCCAAACCACGGCAGTTTAACCCAAAGAACTCTGCCGTAGTAGCAGGTGGAACACAAGCAGCATTTCTCCCATTGTGTACTCTCTGAGCTCCTCCACGAATGAACTCCTTTATGCAGGGTTTCCCACGAGGACCGAACTGCCTCAAACAAGGCAGGCTGTAGCAAGGACTGTAAGCATTTCCTCTCCCTAAACACGCAGTTTTAACGGAAGAACTCTGCTTTCGTTTCAGGTGGAACAGAAGCATCTTTTCTCCCACAGTGAACTCAATGGGCACTTCCCCTAATGAACTTGTTCTATAAGAATGGTTTCCCGCGTGGAGCGAACTGCCTCAACCATGGCAGGCTCTACTGTGGTCTCTAAGGATTTCCTCTGTGAAAACACGGCACTTTTACCCGAAGAACTCTGTTTTAGTTGCAGGTGGAACACAAGATGCATTTCACCCACACTGTAAACCAAGGGCACTTCCCCAAATGAATCTTCTATATGCAAGGTGTCCTGCCTGCAGCGAAATGACACAACCAAGGCACGCACTAGTAAGGACTGTAAGCATTTACTCTCCCAAAACAAGCAGGTTTACCCGAAGAACTCTGCTTTAGTTGCAGGTGGAACACAAGCAGCATTTCTCCCACTGTGTACTCTTTGGTCTCCTCCACGAATGAACTTCTATATGCAAGTTTTCCCACGTGCTGCGAACTGCCCTCAACCACGGCAGGATGTAGCGAGGACTATAAGCATTTTCTCTTCCAAATCACGGCAGTTTTACCCAAAGAACTCTGCTGTAGTAGCAGGTGGAACACAAGCAGCATTTCTCCCACTGTGTACTCTCTGAGCTCCTCCACGAATGAACTCCTATATGCAGGGATTCCCACGTGGAGCGAACTGCCTCAAACAAGGCAGGCTGTAGCGAGGACTGTAAGCATTTCCTCTCCCTAAACACGCAGTTTTAATGGAAGAACTCTGCTTTAGTTGCAGGTGGAACACAAGCAGCATTTCTCCCACAGTGTACACAATGGACACTTCCCCTAATGAAGTTGTTCTATAAGAATGGTTTCCCGCATGGAGCGAATTGCCTCAACCATGGCAGGCTCTACTGTGGTCTCTAAGGATTTCCTCTCTGAAAACACGGCACTTTTACGAGAAGAACTCTGCTTTAGTGGGAGGTGGAACACAAGCTGCATTTCACCCACTGTGAACTCATGGGTCTCTTCCACGAATGATCTTCTATATGCAGGATTTCCCACGTGGTGCGAACTGCCCTCAACCTCGGAGGCTGTAGCGAGGACTGTAAGCATTTCCTGTTCCAAACCATGGCAGTTTTACCCAAAGAACTCTGCTGTAGTAGCAGGTGAAACACAACCAACATTTCTCCCACTGTGTACTCTCTGAGCTCCTCCACGAATGAACTCCTATATGCAGGATTTCCCACGAGGAGCGAACTGCCTCAAACAAGGAAGGCTGTAGCGAGGACTGTAAGAATTTCCTGTTCCAAACCATGGCAGTTTTACCCAAAGAACTCTGCTGTAGTAGCAGGTGGAACACAACCAACATTTCTCCCACTGTGTACTCTCTGAGCTCCTCCACGAATGAACTCCTATATGCAGGGTTTCCCACGTGGAGCGAACTGCCTCAAACAAGGAAGGCTGTAGCGAGGACTGTAAGCATTTCCTCTCCCTAAACACGCAGTTTTAACAGAAGAACTCTGCTTTAGTTGCAGTTGGAACACAAGCATCTCTTCTCCCACAGTGTACACAATGGGCACGTCCCACAATGAACTTGTTCTATTAGAATGGTTTCCCGCATGGAGCGAACTGCCTCAACCATGGCAGGCTCTACTGTGGTCTCTAAGGATTTCATCTGTGAAAACACTGCACTTTTACGCGAAGAACTCTGCTTTAGTGGCAGGTGGAACACAAGCTGCATTTCACCCACACTGTAAACAAATGGCCTTTCCCCAAATGAATCTTCTATATGCACGGTGTCCTGCCTGCAGCGAACTGCCACAACCAAGGCAGGCACTAGTAAGCACTGTAAGCATTTACTCTCCCAAAGCACGCAGTTTTACCCGAAGAACTCTGCTTTAGTTGCAGGTAGAACACAAGTAGCATTTCTCCCACTGTGTACTCTTTGGTCTCTTCCATGAATGAACTTCTATATGCAGGGTTTCCCACGTACTGCGAACTGCTTCAACCACAGCAGGCTGTAGAGAGGAATGTAAGCATTTCCTCTTCCAAAACACGGCAGTTTTACCCAAAGAACTCTGCTGTAGTAGCAGGTGGAACACAAGCAGCATTTCTCCCATTGTGTACTCTCTGAGCTCCTCCACGAATGAACTCCTATATGCAGGGTTTCCCACGTGGAGCGAACTGCCTCAAACAAGGCAGGCTGTAGCGAGGACTGTAAGCATTTCCTCTCCCTAAACACGCAGTTTTAACGGAAAAAGTCTGCTTTAGTTTCTGGTGGAACACAAGCATCTTTTCTCCCACAGTGAACACAATGGGCACTCCCTCTAATGAAATTGTTCTATAAGAATGGTTTCCTGCGTGGAGCGAACTGCCTCAACCATGGCAGGCTCTACTGTGGTCTCTAAGGATTTCCTCTCTGAAAACACGGCACTTTTACCCGAAGAACGCTGCTTTATTTGCAGGTGGAACACAAGCTGCATTTCACCCACACTGTACAAAAAGGGCTCTTCCCCAAATGAATCTTCTATATGCAGGGTGTCCCCCCTGCAGCGAACTGCCACAACCAAGGCAGGCACTAGTAAGGACTGTAAGCATTTCCTCTCCCAAAACACGCAGTTTTACACGAAGAACTCTGCTTTAGTTGCAGGTGGAACACAAGCAGCATTTCTCCCACTGTGTACTGTCTGGGCTCTTCCACCAATGAATTCCTATATGCAGGGTTTCCCACGTGGAGAGAACTGCCTCAAACAAGGCAGGCTGTAGCGAGGACTGTAAGCATTTCCTCTCCCAAAACACGCAGTTTTACCAGAAGAACTCTGCTTTAGTTGGAGGTGGAACACCAGCAGCATTTCTCCCACTGTGTACTCTTTGGTCTCTTCCATGAATGAACTTCTATATGCAGGGTTTCCCACGTGTTGCGAACTGCTTCAACGACAGCAGGCTGTAGAGAGGACTGTAAGCATTTCCTCTTCCAAAACACGGCAGTTTTACCCAAAGAACTCTGCTTTAGTAGCAGGTGGAACACAAGCAGCATTTCTCCCACTGTGTACACTCTGAACTCCTCCACGAATGAACTCCTATATGCAGGGTTTCCCACGTGGAGCTAACTGCCTCATACAAGGCAGGCTGTAGCGAGGACTGTAAGCATTTCCGCTCCCTAAACACACAGTTTTAACGGAAGAACTCTGCTTTAGTTGCAGGTGGAACACAAGCATCTTTTCTCACACAGTGTACACAAAGGTCACTTCCCTAATGAACTTGTTCTATAAGAATGGTTTCCCGCTTGGAGCGAACTGCCTCAACCATGGCAGGCTCTACTGTGGTCTCTAAGGATTTCCTCTCTGAAAACCCGGCACTTTTACCCGAAGAACTCTGCTTTATTTGCAGGTGTAACATAAGCTTCATTTCACCCACACTGTACACAAAGGGCCCTTCCCCAAATGAATCTTCTATATGCAGGGTGTGCCTCGTGCAGCGAACTGCCTCAACCAAGGCAGGCTCTAGTAAGTACTGTAAGCATTTCTTCGCATAAAACAAGCAGTTTTACCCGAAGCACTCTGCTTTAGTTGCAGATGGAACACAAGCAGCATTTCTCCCACTGTGTACTCTTTGCTCTCTTCCACGAATGAACTTCTATATGCAGGGTTTCCCACGTGGTGCGATCTGCCCTCAACCACAGCAGGCAGTAGCGAGGACTGTAGGCATTTCCTCTCCATAAACACGCCGTTTTAACGGTAGAACTCTGCTTTAGTTGCAGGGGTAACACAAGCAGCTTTTCTCCCACTGTGTACTCTTTGGGCTCTTCCACGCATGAACTTGTATATGCAGGGTTTGCGACGTGGAGCGAATTGCCTCAACCAAGGCAGGCTGTAGCGTGGACTGTAAGCATATCCTCTGCTAAACCTCGCAGTTTTAACGGTAGAATTCTGCTTTAGTTGCAGGGGTAACACAAGCAGCTTTTCTCCCATTGTGTACTCTTTGGGCTCTTCCGCGAATGAACTTCTATATGCAGGGTTTCCGACGTGGAGCGAACTGCATCAACCAAGGCAGGCTGTAGCGAGGACTGTAAGCATTTCCTCTTCCAAAACACTGCAGTTTTACCAAAGAATTCTGCTTTAGTTGCAGGTGGAATACAAGCAGCATTACTCCCACTGTGTACTCTTTGGGCTCTTCCACGAATGAACTTCTTTATGCAGGGATTCCTACGAGGAGCAAACTGCCTCCACCATGGCAGGCTGTAGCGAGGACTGTAAGCATATCCTCTCCCAAACCACGCAGTTTTAATGGTAGAACTCTGCTTTAGTTGCAGGGGTAACACAAGCAGTTTTTCTCCCACTGTGTACTCTTTGGGCTCTAACACGAATGAACTTCTTTATGCAGGGATTCCTACGAGGAGCGAACTGCCTCCACCATGGCAGGCTGTAGCAAGTGCTGTAAGCATATCCTCTCCCAAACCACTCAGTTTTAACGGTAGAACTCTTTTTTAGTTGCAGGGGTAACACAAGCAGCTTTTCTCCCACTGTGTACTCTTTGGGCTCTTCCACGAATGAACTTCTATATGCATGGTTTCTGACGTGGAGCGAACTGCCTCAACCAAGGCAGGCTGTAGCGAGGACTGTAAGCATATCCTCTCCCAAACCATGCAGTTTTAACGGTAGAACTCTGCTTTAGTTGCAGGGGTAACACAAGCAGCTTTTCTCCCACTGTGTACTCTTTGGGCTCTTCCACGAATGAACTTCTATATGCAGGGTTTCCGACGTGGAGCGAACTGCCTCAACCAAGGCAGGCTGTAGCGAGGACTGTAAGCATTTCCTCTTCCAAAGCACGGCAGTTTTACCAAAGAATTCTGCTTTAGTTGCAGGTGTAACACAAGCATCATTTCTCCCACTGTGTACTCTTTGGGCTCTTCCACGAATGAACTTCTATATGCATGGTTTCCGACGTGGAGCGAACTGCCTCAACCAAGGCAGGCTGTAGCGAGGACTTTAAGCATATACTCTCCCAAACCACGCCGTTTTAACGGTAGAACTCTGCTTTAGTTGCAGGGGTAACACAAGCAGCTTTTCTCCCACTGTGTACTCTTTGGGCTCTTCCACGAATGAACTTCTATATGCAGGGTTTGCGACGTGGAGCGAACTGCCTCAACCAAGGCAGGCTGTAGCGAGGACTGTAAGCATATCCTCTCCCACACCACGCAGTTTTAATGGTAGAACTCTGCTTTAGTTGCAGGGGTAACACAAGCAGCTTTTCTCCCACTGTGTACTCTTTGGGCTCTTCCACGAATGAACTTCTATATGCAGGGTTTCCGACATGCAGCGAACTGCCTCAACCAAGGCAGACTGTAGCGAGGACTGTAAGCATTTCCTCTTCCAAAGCACGGAAGTTTTACCAAAGAATTCTGCTTTAGTTGCAGGTGTAACACAAGCATCATTTCTCCCACTGTGTACTCTTTGGGCTCTTACACGAATGAACTTCTTTACGCAGGGATTCCCACGTGGATCGAACTGCCTCAACCGTGGAAGGCAGTAGCGAGGACTGTAAGCATATCCTCTCCCAAAACACGCAGTTTTCACGGTAGAACTCTGCTTTAGTTGCAGGGGTAACACAAGCAGCTTTTCTCCCACTGTGTACTCTTTGGGCTCTTCCACGAATGAACTTCTATATGCGGGGTTTCCGACGTGGAGTGAACTGCCTCCACCATGGCAGGCTCTAGCGAGGACTGTAAGCATATCCTCTCCTAAAACACGCAGTTTTCACGGTAGAACTCTGCTTTAGTTGCAGGGGTAACACAAGCAGGTTTTCTCCCACTGTGTACTCTTTGGGCTCTTCCACGAATGAACTTCTATATGCAGGGTTTCCGACGTGGAGCGAACTGCCTCAACCAAGGCAGGCTGTAGCGAGGACTGTAAGAATATCCTCTCCCAAACCACGCAGTTTTAACGGTAGAACTCTGCTTTAGTTGCAGGGGTAACACAAGCAGTTTTTCTCCCACTGTGTACTCTTTGGGCTCTTACACAAATGAACTTCTATATGCAGGGTTTGCGACGTGGAGCGAACTGCCTCAACCAATGCAGGCTGTAGCGAGGACTGTAAGCATATCCTCTCCCAAACCACGCAGTTTTAAGGGTAGAACTCTGCTTTAGTTGCAGGGGTAACACAAGCAGCTTTTCTCACACTGTGTACTCTTTGTGCTCTTCCACGTATGAACTTCTATATGCAGGGTTTGCGACGTGGAGCGACCTGCCTCAACCAAGGCAGGCTGTAGCGAGGACTGTAAGCATATCCTCTCCCAAACCACGCCGTTTTAAAGGTAGAACTCTGCTTTAGTTGCAGGGGTAACACAAGCAGCTTTTCTCCCACTGTGTACTCTTTGGGCTCTTCCACGAATTAACTTCTATATGCAGGGTTTCCAAAGTGGAGCGAACTGCCTCAACCAAGGCAGGCTGTAGCGAGGAATGTAAGCATTTCCTCTTACAAAACACGGCAGTTTTACCAAAGAATTCTGCTTTAGTTGCAGGTGGAATACAAGCAGCATTACTCCCACTGTCTACTGTTTGGGCTCTTACACGAATGAACTTCTTTATGCAAGGATTCCCACGAGGAGGGTACTGACTCAACCATGGCAGGCTGTAGCGAGGACTGTAAGCATATCCTCTCCCAAACCACGCAGTTTTAAAGGTAGAACTCTGCTTTAGTTGCAGGGGTAACACAAGCAGTTTTTCTCCCACTGTGTACTCTTTGGGCTCTTCCACGAATGAACTTCTATATGCAGGGTTTGCGACGTGGAGAGAACTGCCTCAACCAAGGCAGGCTGTAGCGAGGATTGTAAGCATATCCTCTCCCAAACCACGCAGTTTTAGCGGTAGAATTCTGCTTTAGTTGCAGGGGTAACACAAGCAGCTTTTCTCCCATTGTGTACTCTTTGGGCTCTTCCGCGAATGAACTTCTATATGCAGTGTTTCCGACGTGGAGCGAACTGCCTCATCCAAGGCAGGCTGTAGCGAGGACTGTAAGCATTTCCTCTTCCAAAACACTGCAGTTTTACCAAAGAATTCTGCTTTAGTTGCAGGTGGAATACAAGCAGCATTACTCCCACTGGGTACTCTTTGGGCTCTTACACGAATGAACTTCTTTATGCAGGGATTCCCACGTGGATCGAACTGCCTCAACCGTGGAAGGAAGTAGCGAGGACTGTAAGCATATCCTCTCCCAAAACACGCAGTTTTCACGGTAGAACTCTGCTTTAGTTGCAGGGGTAACACAAGCAGCTTTTCTCCCACTGTGTACTCTTTGGGCTCTTCCACGAATGAACTTCTATATGCAGGGTTTCCAAAGTGGAGCGAACTGCCTCAACCAAGGCAGGCTGTAGCGAGGAATGTAAGCATTTCCTCTTACAAAACACGGCAGTTTTACCAAGAATTCTGCTTTAGTTGCAGGTGGAATACAAGCAGCATTACTCCCACTGTGTACTCTTTGGGCTCTTACACGAATGAACTTCTTTATGCAAGGATTCCCACGAGGAGGGTACTGACTAAACCATGGCAGGCTGTAGCGAGGACTGTAAGCATATCCTCTCCCAAACCACGCAGTTTTAACGGTAGCACTCTGCTTTAGTTGCAGGGGTAACACAAGCAGTTTTTCTCCCACTGTGTACTCTTTGGGCTCTTCCACGAATGAACTTCTATATGCAGGGTTTGCGACGTGGAGAGAACTGCCTCAACCAAGGCAGGCTGTAGCGAGGATTGTAAGCATATCCTCTCCCAAACCACGCAGTTTTAACGGTAGAATTCTGCTTTAGTTGCAGGGGTAACACAAGCAGCTTTTCTCCCATTGTGTACTCTTTGGGCTCTTCTGCGAATGAACTTCTATATGCAGGGTTTCCGACGTGGAGCGAACTGCCTCAACCAAGGGAGGCTGTAGCGAGGACTGTAAGCATTTCCTCTTCCAAAACACTGCAGTTTTACCAAAGAATTCTGCTTTAGTTGCAGGTGGAATACAAGCAGCATTACTCCAACTGTGTACTCTTTGGGCTCTTCCACGAATGAACTTCTTTATGCAGGGATTCCTACGAGGAGCAAACTGCCTCCACCATGGCAGGCTGTAGCGAGGACTGTAAGCATATCCTCTCCCAAACCACGCAGTTTTAACGGTAGAACTCTGCTTTAGTTGCAGGGGTAACACAAGCTGTTTTTCTCGCACTGTGTACTCTTTGGGCTCTAACACGAATGAACTTCTTTATGCAGGGATTCCTACGAGGAGCGAACTGCTTCCACCATGGCAGGCTGTAGCAAGGACTGTAAGCATATCCTCTCCCAAACCACTCAGTTTTAATGGTAGAACTCTTTTTTAGTTGCAGGGGTAACACAAGCAGCTTTTCTCCCACTGTGTACTCTTTGGGCTCTTCCACGATTGAACTTCTATATGCATGGTTTCCCACGTGGAGCGAACTGCCTCAACCAAGGCAGGCTGTAGCGAGGACTGTAAGCATATCCTCTCCCAAACCACGCAGTTTTAATGGTAGAACTCTGCTTTAGTTGCAGGGGTAACACAAGCAGCTTTTCTCCCACTGTGTTCTCTTTGGGCTCTTCCACGAATGCACTTCTATATGCAGGGTTTCCGACGTGGAGCGAACTGCCTCAACCAAGGCAGGCTGTAGCGAGGACTGTAAGCATTTCCTCTTCCAATGCACGGCAGTTTTACCAAAGCATTCTGCTTTAGTTGCAGGTGTAACACAAGCATCATTTCTCCCACTGTGTACTCTTTGGGCTCTTCCACGAATGAACTTCTATATGCATGGTTTCCGACGTGGAGCGAACTGCCTCAACCAAGGCAGGCTGTAGCGAGGACTGTAAGCATATCCTCTCCCAATCCACGCAGTTTTAACGGTAGAACTCTGCTTTAGTTGCAGGGGTAACACAAGCAGTTTTTCTCCCACTGTGTACTCTTTGGGCTCTTCCACGAATGAACTTCTATATGCAGGGTTTGTGACGTGGAGAGAACTGCCTCAACCAAGGCAGGCTGTAGCGAGGATTGTAAGCATATCCTCTCCCAAACCACGCAGTTTTAACGGTAGAATTCTGCTTTAGTTGCAGGGGTAACACAAGCAGCTTTTCTCCCATTGTGTACTCTTTGGGCTGTTCCGCGAATGAACTTCTTTATGCAGGGTTTGCGACGTGGAGGGAACTGCCTCAACCAAGGCAGGCTGTAGCGAGGACTGTAAGCATATCCTCTCCCACACCACGCAGTTTTAATGGTAGAACTCTGCTTTAGTTGCAGGGGTAATACAAGCAGCTTTTCTCCCACTGTGTACTCTTTGGGCTCTTCCACGAATGAACTTCTATATGCAGGGTTTCCGACATGCAGCGAACTGCCTCAACCAAGGCAGACTGTAGCGAGGACTGTAAGCATTTCCTCTTCCAAAGCACGGAAGTTTTACCAAAGAATTCTGCTTTAGTTGCAGGTGTAACACAAGCATCATTTCTCCCACTGTGTACTCTTTGGGCTCTTACACGAATGAACTTCTTTATGCAGGGATTCCCACGTGGATCGAACTGCCTCAACCGTGGAAGGCAGTAGCGAGGACTGTAAGCATATCCTCTCCCAAAACACGCAGTTTTCACGGTAGAACTCTGCTTTAGTTGCAGGGGTAACACAAGCAGCTTTTCTCCCACTGTGTACTCTTTGGGCTCTTCCACGAATGAACTTCTATATGCAGGGTTTCCAAAGTGGAGCGAACTGCCTCAACCAAGGCAGGCTGTAGCGAGGAATGTAAGCATTTCCTCTTACAAAACACGGCAGTTTTACCAAGAATTCTGCTTTAGTTGCAGGTGGAATACAAGCAGCATTACTCCCACTGTGTACTCTTTGGGCTCTTACACGAATGAACTTCTTTATGCAAGGATTCCCACGAGGAGGGTACTGACTAAACCATGGCAGGCTGTAGCGAGGACTGTAAGCATATCCTCTCCCAAACCACGCAGTTTTAACGGTAGCACTCTGCTTTAGTTGCAGGGGTAACACAAGCAGTTTTTCTCCCACTGTGTACTCTTTGGGCTCTTCCACGAATGAACTTCTATATGCAGGGTTTGCGACGTGGAGAGAACTGCCTCAACCAAGGCAGGCTGTAGCGAGGATTGTAAGCATATCCTCTCCCAAACCACGCAGTTTTAACGGTAGAATTCTGCTTTAGTTGCAGGGGTAACACAAGCATCTTTTCTCCCATTGTGTACTCTTTGGGCTCTTCTGCGAATGAACTTCTATATGCAGGGTTTCCGACGTGGAGCGAACTGCCTCAACCAAGGGAGGCTGTAGCGAGGACTGTAAGCATTTCCTCTTCCAAAACACTGCAGTTTTACCAAAGAATTCTGCTTTAGTTGCAGGTGGAATACAAGCAGCATTACTCCCACTGTGTACTCTTTGGGCTCTTCCACGAATGAACTTCTTTATGCAGGGATTCCTACGAGGAGCAAACTGCCTCCACCATGGCAGGCTGTAGCGAGGACTGTAAGCATATCCTCTCCCAAACCACGCAGTTTTAACGGTAGAACTCTGCTTTAGTTGCAGGGGTAACACAAGATGTTTTTCTCGAACTGTGTACTCTTTGGGCTCTAACACGAATGAACTTCTTTATGCAGGGATTCCTACGAGGAGCGAACTGCCTCCACGATGGCAGGCTGTAGCAAGGACTGTAAGCATATCCTCTCCCAACCCACTCAGTTTTAATGGTAGAACTCTTTTTTAGTTGCAGGGGTAACACAAGCAGCTTTTCTCCCACTGTGTACTCTTTGGGCTCTTCCACGAATGAACTTCTATATGCAGGGTTTGCGACGTGGAGCGAACTGCCTCAACCAAGGCAGGCTGTAGCGAGGACTGTAAGCATATCCTCTCCCACACCACGCAGTTTTAATGGTAGAACTCTGCTTTAGTTGCAGGGGTAACACAAGCAGCTTTTCTCCCACTGTGTACTCTTTGGGCTCTTCCACGAATGAACTTCTATATGCAGGGTTTCCGACATGCAGCGAACTGCCTCAACCAAGGCAGACTGTAGCGAGGACTGTAAGCATTTCCTCTTCCAAAGCACGGAAGTTTTACCAAAGAATTCTGCTTTAGTTGCAGGTGTAACGCAAGCATCATTTCTCCCACTGTGTACTCTTTGGGCTCTTACTCGAATGAACTTCTTTATGCAGGGATTCCCACGTGGATCGAACTGCCTCAACCGTGGAAGGCAGTATCGAGGACTGTAAGCATATCCTCTCCCAAAACACGCAGTTTTCACGGTAGAACTCTGCTTTAGTTGCAGGGGTAACAGAAGCAGCTTTTCTCCCATTGTGTACTCTTTGGGCTCTTCTGCGAATGAACTTCTATATGCAGGGTTTCCGACGTGGAGTGCACTGCCTCAACCAAGGCAGGCTGTAGCGAGGACTGTAAGCATTTCCTCTTACAAAACACGGCAGTTTTACCAAAGAATTCTGCTTTAGTTGCAGGTGGATTAGAAGCAGCATTACTCCCACTGTGTTCTCTTGGGGCTCTTACACGAATGAACTTTTTTATGCAGGGATTCCCAGGGGAGCGAACTGCCTCCACCATGGCAGGCTCTAGCGAGGACTGTAAGCATATCCTCTCCCAAAACACGCAGTTTTCACGGTAGAATTCTGCTTTAGTTGCAGGGGTAACACAAGCAGCTTTTCTCCCACTGTGTACTCTTTGGGCTCTTCCACGAATGAACTTCTATATGCAGGGTTTCCGACGTGGAGTGAACTGCCTCAACCAAGGCAGGCTGTAGCGAGGACTGTAAGCATTTCCTCTTACAAAACACGGCAGTTTACCAAAGAATTCTGCTTTAGTTGCAGGTGGAATACAAGCAGCATTACTCCCACTGTCTACTCTTTGGGCTCTTACACGAATGAACTTCTTTATGCAAGGATTCCCACGAGGAGGGTACTGACTCAACCATGGCAGGCTGTAGTGAGGACTGTAAGCATATCCTCTCCCAAACCACGCAGTTTTAACGGTAGAACTCTGCTTTAGTTGCAGGGGTAACACAAGCAGTTTTTCTCCCACTGTGTACTCTTTGGGCTCTTCCACGAATGAACTTCTATATGCAGGGTTTGCGACGTGGAGAGAACTGCCTCAACCAAGGCAGGCTGTAGCGAGGATTGTAAGCATATCCTCTCCCAAACCACGCAGTTTTAGCGGTAGAATTCTGCTTTAGTTGCAGGGGTAACACAAGCAGCTTTTCTCCCATTGTGTACTCTTTGGGCTCTTCCACGAATGAACTTCTATATGCAGGGTTTCCGACGTGGAGCGAACTGCCTCAACCAAGGCAGGCTGTAGCGAGGACTGTAAGCATTTCCTCTTCCAAAACACTGCAGTTTTACCAAAGAATTCTGCTTTAGTTGCAGGTGGAATACAAGCAGCATTACTCCCACTGTGTACTCTTTGGGCTCTTCCACGAATGAACTTCTTTATGCAGGGATTCCTACGAGGAGCAAACTGCCTCCACCATGGCAGGCTGTAGCGAGGACTGTAAGCATATCCTCTCCCAAACCACGCAGTTTTAACGGTAGAACTCTGCTTTAGTTGCAGGGGTAACACAAGCAGTTTTTCTCCCACTGTGTACTCTTTGGGCTCTAACACGATTGAACTTCTTTATGCAGGAATTCCTACGAGGAGCGAACTGCTTCCACCATGGCAGGCTGTAGCAAGGACTGTAAGCATATCCTCTCCCAAACCACTCAGTTTTAATGGTAGAACTCTTTTTTAGTTGCAGGGGTAACACAAGCAGCTTTTCTCCCACTGTGTACTCTTTGGGCTCTTCCACGAATGAACTTCTATATGCATGGTTTCCCACGTGGAGCGAACTGCCTCAACCAAGGCAGGCTGTAGCGAGGACTGTAAGCATATCCTCTCCCTAAACACACAGTTTTAACGGAAGAACTCTGCTTTAGTTGCAGGTGGAACACAAGCATGTATTCTACCACAGTGTACACAATGGGCACGTCCCCTAATGAACTTGTTCTATAAGAATGTTTTCCCGCTTGGAACGAACTGAGTCAACCATGGCCGGCTCTACTGCGGTCTCTAAGGATTTCCTCTGTGAAAACACGGCACTGTTACGCGAAGAACTCTGCTTTAGTGGCAGGTGGAACACAAGATGCATTTCACCCACACTGTAAACCAAGGGCACTTCCCCAAATGAATCTTCTATATGCAAGGTGTCCTGCCTGCAGCGAAATGACACAACCAAGGCACGCACTAGTAAGGACTGTAAGCATTTACTCTCCCAAAACAAGCAGTTTTACCCGAAGAACTCTGCTTTAGTTGCAGGTGGAACACAAGCAGCATTTCTCCCACTGTGTACTCTTTGGTCTCTTCCACGAATGAACTTATATATGCAAGTTTTCCCACGTGCTGCGAACTGCCCTCAACCACGGCAGGATGTAGCGAGGACTGTAAGCATTTTCTCTTCCAAATCACAGCAGTTTTACCCAAAGAACTCTGCTGTAGTAGCAGGTGGAACACAAGCAGCATTTCTCCCACTGTGTACTCTCTGAGCTCCTCCACGAATGAACTCCTATATGCAGGGTTTCCCACGTGGAGCGAACTGCCTCAAACAAGGCAGGCTGTAGCGAGGACTGTAAGCATTTCCTCTCCCTAAACACGCAGTTTTAATGGAAGAACTCTGCTTTAGTTGCAGGTGGAACACAAGCAGCATTTCTCCCACAGTGTACACAATGGACACTTCCCCTAATGAAGTTGTTCTATAAGAATTGTTTCCTGCATGGAGCGAATTGCCTCAACCATGGCAGGCTCTACTGTGGTCTCTAAGGATTTCCTCTCTGAAAACACGGCACTTTTACGAGAAGAACTCTGCTTTAGTGGGAGGTGGAACACAAGCTGCATTTCACCCACTGTGAACTCATGGGTCTCTTCCACGAATGATCTTCTATATGCAGGATTTCCCACGTGGTGCGAACTGCCCTCAACCACGGAGGCTGTAGCGAGGACTGTAAGCATTTCCTGTTCCAAACCATGGCAGTTTTACCCAAAGAACTCTGCTGTAGTAGCAGGTGGAACACAACCAACATTTCTCCCACTGTGTACTCTCTGAGCTCCTCCACGAATGAACTCCTATATGCAGGGTTTCCCACGAGGAGCGAACTGCCTCAAACAAGGAAGGCTGTAGCGAGGACTGTAAGAATTTCCTGTTCCAAACCATGGCAGTTTTACCCAAAGAACTCTGCTGTAGTTGCAGGTGGAACACAACCAACATTTCTCCCACTGTGTACTCTCTGAGCTCCTCCACGAATGAACTCCTATATGCAGGGTTTCCCACGTGGAGCGAACTGCCTCAAACAAGGAAGGCTGTAGCGAGGACTGTAAGCATTTCCTCTCCCTAAACACGCAGTTTTAACCGAAGAACTCTGCTTTAGTTGCAGTTGGAACACAAGCATCTCTTCTCCCACAGTGTACACAATGGGCACGTCCCACAATGAACTTGTTCTATTAGAATGGTTTCCCGCATGGAGCGAACTGCCTCAACCATGGCAGGCTCTACTGTGGTCTCTAAGGATTTCATCTGTGAAAACACTGCACTTTTACACGAAGAACTCTGCTTTAGTGGCAGGTGGAACACAAGCTGCATTTCACCCACACTGTAAACAAATGGCCTTTCCCCAAATGAATCTTCTATATGCACGGTGTCCTGCCTGCAGCGAACTGCCACAACCAAGGCAGGCACTAGTAAGCACTGTAAGCATTTACTCTCCCAAAGCACGCAGTTTTACCCGAAGAACTCTGCTTTAGTTGCAGGTAGAACACAAGTAGCATTTCTCCCACTGTGTACTCTTTGGTCTCTTCCATGAATGAACTTCTATATGCAGGGTTTCCCACGTACTGCGAACTGCTTCAACCACAGCAGGCTGTAGAGAGGAATGTAAGCATTTCCTCTTCCAAAACACGGCAGTTTTACCCAAAGAACTCTGCTGTAGTAGCAGGTGGAACACAAGCAGCATTTCTCCCATTGTGTACTCTCTGAGCTCCTCCACGAATGAACTTCTATATGCAGGGTTTCCGACGTGGAGTGAACTGCCTCAACCAAGGCAGGCTGTACCGAGGACTGTAAGCATTTCCTCTTACAAAACACGGCAGTTTACCAAAGAATTCTGCTTTAGTTGCAGGTGGAATACAAGCAGCATTACTCCCACTGTCTACTCTTTGGGCTCTTACACGAATGAACTTCTTTATGCAAGGATTCCCACGAGGAGGGTACTGACTCAACCATGGCAGGCTGTAGTGAGGACTGTAAGCATATCCTCTCCCAAACCACGCAGTTTTAACGGTAGAACTCTGCTTTAGTTGCAGGGGTAACACAAGCAGTTTTTCTCCCACTGTGTACTCTTTGGGCTCTTCCACGAATGAACTTCTATATGCAGGGTTTGCGACGTGGAGAGAACTGCCTCAACCAAGGCAGGCTGTAGCGAGGATTGTAAGCATATCCTATCCCAAACCACGCAGTTTTAGCGGTAGAATTCTGCTTTAGTTGCAGGGGTAACACAAGCAGCTTTTCTCCCATTGTGTACTCTTTGGGCTCTTCCGCGAATGAACTTCTATATGCAGGGTTTCCGACGTGGAGCGAACTGCCTCAACCAAGGCAGGCTGTAGCGAGGACTGTAAGCATTTCCTCTTCCAAAACACTGCAGTTTTACCAAAGAATTCTGCTTTAGTTGCAGGTGGAATACAAGCAGCATTACTCCCACTGTGTACTCTTTGGGCTCTTCCACGAATGAACTTCTTTATGCAGGGATTCCTACGAGGAGCAAACTGCCTCCACCATGGCAGGCTGTAGCGAGGACTGTAAGCATATCCTCTCCCAAACCACGCAGTTTTAACGGTAGAACTCTGCTTTAGTTGCAGGGGTAACACAAGCAGTTTTTCTCCCACTGTGTACTCTTTGGGCTCTAACACGATTGAACTTCTTTATGCAGGAATTCCTACGAGGAGCGAACTGCTTCCACCATGGCAGGCTGTAGCAAGGACTGTAAGCATATCCTCTCCCAAACCACTCAGTTTTAATGGTAGAACTCTTTTTTAGTTGCAGGGGTAACACAAGCAGCTTTTCTCCCACTGTGTACTCTTTGGGCTCTTCCACGAATGAACTTCTATATGCATGGTTTCCGACGTGGAGCGAACTGCCTCAACCAAGGCAGGCTGTAGCGAGGACTGTAAGCATATCCTCTCCCAATCCACGCAGTTTTAACGGTAGAACTCTGCTTTAGTTGCAGGGGTAACACAAGCAGTTTTTCTCCCACTGTGTACTCTTTGGGCTCTTCCACGAATGAACTTCTATATGCAGGGTTTGTGACGTGGAGAGAACTGCCTCAACCAAGGCAGGCTGTAGCGAGGATTGTAAGCATATCCTCTCCCAAACCACGCAGTTTTAACGGTAGAATTCTGCTTTAGTTGCAGGGGTAACACAAGCAGCTTTTCTCCCATTGTGTACTCTTTGGGCTCTTCCGCGAATGAACTTCTATATGCAGGGTTTGCGACGTTGAGGGAACTGCCTCAACCAAGGCAGGCTGTAGCGAGGACTGTAAGCATATCCTCTCCCACACCACGCAGTTTTAATGGTAGAACTCTGCTTTAGTTGCAGGGGTAATACAAGCAGCTTTTCTCCCACTGTGTACTCTTTGGGCTCTTCCACGAATGAACTTCTATATGCAGGGTTTCCGACATGCAGCGAACTGCCTCAACCAAGGCAGACTGTAGCGAGGACTGTAAGCATTTCCTCTTCCAAAGCACGGAAGTTTTACCAAAGAATTCTGCTTTAGTTGCAGGTGTAACACAAGCATCATTTCTCCCACTGTGTACTCTTTGGGCTCTTACACGAATGAACTTCTTTATGCAGGGATTCCCACGTGGATCGAACTGCCTCAACCGTGGAAGGAAGTAGCGAGGACTGTAAGCATATCCTCTCCCAAAACACGCAGTTTTCACGGTAGAACTCTGCTTTAGTTGCAGGGGTAACACAAGCAGCTTTTCTCCCACTGTGTACTCTTTGGGCTCTTCCACGAATGAACTTCTATATGCAGGGTTTCCAAAGTGGAGCGAACTGCCTCAACCAAGGCAGGCTGTAGCGAGGAATGTAAGCATTTCCTCTTACAAAACACGGCAGTTTTACCAAGAATTCTGCTTTAGTTGCAGGTGGAATACAAGCAGCATTACTCCCACTGTGTACTCTTTGGGCTCTTACACGAATGAACTTCTTTATGCAAGGATTCCCACGAGGAGGGTACTGACTAAACCATGGCAGGCTGTAGCGAGGACTGTAAGCATATCCTCTCCCAAACCACGCAGTTTTAACGGTAGCACTCTGCTTTAGTTGCAGGGGTAACACAAGCAGTTTTTCTCCCACTGTGTACTCTTTGGGCTCTTCCACGAATGAACTTCTATATGCAGGGTTTGCGACGTGGAGAGAACTGCCTCAACCAAGGCAGGCTGTAGCGAGGATTGTAAGCATATCCTCTCCCAAACCACGCAGTTTTAACGGTAGAATTCTGCTTTAGTTGCAGGGGTAACACAAGCATCTTTTCTCCCATTGTGTACTCTTTGGGCTCTTCTGCGAATGAACTTCTATATGCAGGGTTTCCGACGTGGAGCGAACTGCCTCAACCAAGGGAGGCTGTAGCGAGGACTGTAAGCATTTCCTCTTCCAAAACACTGCAGTTTTACCAAAGAATTCTGCTTTAGTTGCAGGTGGAATACAAGCAGCATTACTCCAACTGTGTACTCTTTGGGCTCTTCCACGAATGAACTTCTTTAAGCAGGGATTCCTACGAGGAGCAAACTGCCTCCACCATGGCAGGCTGTAGCGAGGACTGTAAGCATATCCTCTCCCAAACCACGCAGTTTTAACGGTAGAACTCTGCTTTAGTTGCAGGGGTAACACAAGCTGTTTTTCTCGAACTGTGTACTCTTTGGGCTCTAACACGAATGAACTTCTTTATGCAGGGATTCCTACGAGGAGCGAACTGCCTCCACGATGGCAGGCTGTAGCAAGGACTGTAAGCATATCCTCTCCCAACCCACTCAGTTTTAATGGTAGAACTCTTTTTCAGTTGCAGGGGTAACACAAGCAGCTTTTCTCCCACTGTGTACTCTTTGGGCTCTTCCACGAATGAACTTCTATATGCAGGGTTTGCGACGTGGAGCGAACTGCCTCAACCAAGGCAGGCTGTAGCGAGGACTGTAAGCATATCCTCTCCCACACCACGCAGTTTTAATGGTAGAACTCTGCTTTAGTTGCAGGGGTAACACAAGCAGCTTTTCTCCCACTGTGTACTCTTTGGGCTCTTCCACGAATGAACTTCTATATGCAGGGTTTCCGACATGCAGCGAACTGCCTCAACCAAGGCAGACTGTAGCGAGGACTGTAAGCATTTCCTCTTCCAAAGCACGGAAGTTTTACCAAAGAATTCTGCTTTAGTTGCAGGTGTAACGCAAGCATCATTTCTCCCACTGTGTACTCTTTGGGCTCTTACTCGAATGAACTTCTTTATGCAGGGATTCCCACGTGGATCGAACTGCCTCAACCGTGGAAGGCAGTAGCGAGGACTGTAAGCATATCCTCTCCCAAAACACGCAGTTTTCACGGTAGAACTCTGCTTTAGTTGCAGGGGTAACACAAGCAGCTTTTCTCCCATTGTGTACTCTTTGGGCTCTTCTGCGAATGAACTTCTATATGCAGGGTTTCCGACGTGGAGTGCACTGCCTCAACCAAGGCAGGCTGTAGCGAGGACTGTAAGCATTTCCTCTTACAAAACACGGCAGTTTTACCAAAGAATTCTGCTTTAGTTGCAGGTGGAATAGAAGCAGCATTACTCCCACTGTGTTCTCTTGGGGCTCTTACACGAATGAACTTTTTTATGCAGGGATTCCCAGGGGAGCGTACTGCCTCCACCATGCAGGCTCTAGCGAGGACTGTAAGCATATCCTCTCCCAAAACACGCAGTTTTCACGGTAGAACTCTGCTTTAGTTGCAGGGGTAACACAAGCAGCTTTTCTCCCACTGTGTACTCTTTGGGCTCTTCCACGAATGACCTTCTATATGCAGGGTTTCCGACGTGGAGTGAACTGCCTCAACCAAGGCAGGCTGTAGCGAGGACTGTAAGCATTTCCTCTTACAAAACACGGCAGTTTACCAAAGAATTCTGCTTTAGTTGCAGGTGGAATACAAGCAGCATTACTCCCACTGTCTACTCTTTGGGCTCTTACACGAATGAACTTCTTTATGCAAGGATTCCCACGAGGAGGGTACTGACTCAACCATGGCAGGCTGTAGTGAGGACTGTAAGCATATCCTCTCCCAAACCACGCAGTTTTAACGGTAGAACTCTGCTTTAGTTGCAGGGGTAACACAAGCAGTTTTTCTCCCACTGTGTACTCTTTGGGCTCTTCCACGAATGAACTTCTATATGCAGGGTTTGCGACGTGGAGAGAACTGCCTCAACCAAGGCAGGCTGTAGCGAGGATTGTAAGCATATCCTCTCCCAAACCACGCAGTTTTAGCGGTAGAATTCTGCTTTAGTTGCAGGGGTAACACAAGCAGCTTTTCTCCCATTGTGTACTCTTTGGGCTCTTCCGCGAATGAACTTCTATATGCAGGGTTTCCGACGTGGAGCGAACTGCCTCAACCAAGGCAGGCTGTAGCGAGGACTGTAAGCATTTCCTCTTCCAAAACACTGCAGTTTTACCAAAGAATTCTGCTTTAGTTGCAGGTGGAATACAAGCAGCATTACTCCCACTGTGTACTCTTTGGGCTCTTCCACGAATGAACTTCTTTATGCAGGGATTCCTACGAGGAGCAAACTGCCTCCACCATGGCAGGCTGTAGCGAGGACTGTAAGCATATCCTCTCCCAAACCACGCAGTTTTAACGGTAGAACTCTGCTTTAGTTGCAGGGGTAACACAAGCAGTTTTTCTCCCACTGTGTACTCTTTGGGCTCTAACACGATTGAACTTCTTTATGCAGGAATTCCTACGAGGAGCGAACTGCTTCCACCATGGCAGGCTGTAGCAAGGACTGTAAGCATATCCTCTCCCAAACCACTCAGTTTTAATGGTAGAACTCTTTTTTAGTTGCAGGGGTAACACAAGCAGCTTTTCTCCCACTGTGTACTCTTTGGGCTCTTCCACGAATGAACTTCTATATGCATGGTTTCCCACGTGGAGCGAACTGCCTCAACCAAGGCAGGCTGTAGCGAGGACTGTAAGCATATCCTCTCCCTAAACACACAGTTTTAACGGAAGAACTCTGCTTTAGTTGCAGGTGGAACACAAGCATGTATTCTACCACAGTGTACACAATGGGCACGTCCCCTAATGAACTTGTTCTATAAGAATGTTTTCCCGCTTGGAACGAACTGAGTCAACCATGGCAGGCTGTACTGCGGTCTCTAAGGATTTCCTCTGTGAAAACACGGCACTGTTACGCGAAGAACTCTGCTTTAGTGGCAGGTGGAACACAAGATGCATTTCACCCACACTGTAAACCAAGGGCACTTCCCCAAATGAATCTTCTATATGCAAGGTGTCCTGCCTGCAGCGAAATGACACAACCAAGGCACGCACTAGTAAGGACTGTAAGCATTTACTCTCCCAAAACAAGCAGTTTTACCCGAAGAACTCTGCTTTAGTTGCAGGTGGAACACAAGCAGCATTTCTCCCACTGTGTACTCTTTGGTCTCTTCCACGAATGAACTTCTATATGCAAGTTTTCCCACGTGCTGCGAACTGCCCTCAACCACGGCAGGATGTAGCGAGGACTGTAAGCATTTTCTCTTCCAAATCACAGCAGTTTTACCCAAAGAACTCTGCTGTAGTAGCAGGTGGAACACAAGCAGCATTTCTCCCACTGTGTACTCTCTGAGCTCCTCCACGAATGAACTCCTATATGCAGGGTTTCCCACGTGGAGCGAACTGCCTCAAACAAGGCAGGCTGTAGCGAGGACTGTAAGCATTTCCTCTCCCTAAACACGCAGTTTTAATGGAAGAACTCTGCTTTAGTTGCAGGTGGAACACAAGCAGCATTTCTCCCACAGTGTACACAATGGACACTTCCCCTAATGAAGTTGTTCTATAAGAATTGTTTCCTGCATGGAGCGAATTGCCTCAACCATGGCAGGCTCTACTGTGGTCTCTAAGGATTTCCTCTCTGAAAACACGGCACTTTTACGAGAAGAACTCTGCTTTAGTGGGAGGTGGAACACAAGCTGCATTTCACCCACTGTGAACTCATGGGTCTCTTCCACGAATGATCTTCTATATGCAGGATTTCCCACGTGGTGCGAACTGCCCTCAACCACGGAGGCTGTAGCGAGGACTGTAAGCATTTCCTGTTCCAAACCATGGCAGTTTTACCCAAAGAACTCTGCTGTAGTAGCAGGTGGAACACAACCAACATTTCTCCCACTGTGTACTCTCTGAGCTCCTCCACGAATGAACTCCTATATGCAGGGTTTCCCACGAGGAGCGAACTGCCTCAAACAAGGAAGGCTGTAGCGAGGACTGTAAGAATTTCCTGTTCCAAACCATGGCAGTTTTACCCAAAGAACTCTGCTGTAGTAGCAGGTGGAACACAACCAACATTTCTCCCACTGTGTACTCTCTGAGCTCCTCCACGAATGAACTCCTATATGCAGGGTTTCCCACGTGGAGCGAACTGCCTCAAACAAGGAAGGCTGTAGCGAGGACTGTAAGCATTTCCTCTCCCTAAACATGCAGTTTTAACAGAAGAACTCTGCTTTAGTTGCAGTTGGAACACAAGCATCTCTTCTCCCACAGTGTACACAATGGGCACGTCCCACAATGAACTTGTTCTATTAGAATGGTTTCCCGCATGGAGCGAACTGCCTCAACCATGGCAGGCTCTACTGTGGTCTCTAAGGATTTCATCTGTGAAAACACTGCACTTTTACACGAAGAACTCTGCTTTAGTGGCAGGTGGAACACAAGCTGCATTTCACCCACACTGTAAACAAATGGCCTTTCCCCAAATGAATCTTCTATATGCACGGTGTCCTGCCTGCAGCGAACTGCCACAACCAAGGCAGGCACTAGTAAGCACTGTAAGCATTTACTCTCCCAAAGCACGCAGTTTTACCCGAAGAACTCTGCTTTAGTTGCAGGTAGAACACAAGTAGCATTTCTCCCACTGTGTACTCTTTGGTCTCTTCCATGAATGAACTTCTATATGCAGGGTTTCCCACGTACTGCGAACTGCTTCAACCACAGCAGGCTGTAGAGAGGAATGTAAGCATTTCCTCTTCCAAAACACGGCAGCTTTACCCAAAGAACTCTGCTGTAGTAGCAGGTGGAACACAAGCAGCATTTCTCCCATTGTGTACTCTCTGAGCTCCTCCACGAATGAACTACTATATGCAGGGTTTCCGACGTGGAGTGAACTGCCTCAACCAAGGCAGGCTGTACCGAGGACTGTAAGCATTTCCTCTTACAAAACACGGCAGTTTACCAAAGAATTCTGCTTTAGTTGCAGGTGGAATACAAGCAGCATTACTCCCACTGTCTACTCTTTGGGCTCTTACACGAATGAACTTCTTTATGCAAGGATTCCCACGAGGAGGGTACTGACTCAACCATGGCAGGCTGTAGTGAGGACTGTAAGCATATCCTCTCCCAAACCACGCAGTTTTAAAGGTAGAACTCTGCTTTAGTTGCAGGGGTAACACAAGCAGTTTTTCTCCCACTGTGTACTCTTTGGGCTCTTCCACGAATGAACTTCTATATGCAGCGTTTCCGACGTGGAGAGAACTGCCTCAACCAAGGCAGGCTGTAGCGAGGATTGTAAGCATATCCTCTCCCAAACCACGCAGTTTTAGCGGTAGAATTCTGCTTTAGTTGCAGGGGTAACACAAGCAGCTTTTCTCCCATTGTGTACTCTTTGGGCTCTTCCGCGAATGAACTTCTATATGCAGGGTTTCCGACGTGGAGCGAACTGCCTCAACCAAGGCAGGCTGTAGCGAGGACTGTAAGCATTTCCTCTTCCAAAACACTGCAGTTTTACCAAAGAATTCTGCTTTAGTTGCAGGTGGAATACAAGCAGCATTACTCCCACTGTGTACTCTTTGGGCTCTTCCACGAATGAACTTCTTTATGCAGGGATTCCTACGAGGAGCAAACTGCCTCCACCATGGCAGGCTGTAGCGAGGACTGTAAGCATATCCTCTCCCAAACCACGCAGTTTTAACGGTAGAACTCTGCTTTAGTTGCAGGGGTAACACAAGCAGTTTTTCTCCCACTGTGTACTCTTTGGGCTCTAACACGATTGAACTTCTTTATGCAGGAATTCCTACGAGGAGCGAACTGCTTCCACCATGGCAGGCTGTAGCAAGGACTGTAAGCATATCCTCTCCCAAACCACTCAGTTTTAATGGTAGAACTCTTTTTTAGTTGCAGGGGTAACACAAGCAGCTTTTCTCCCACTGTGTACTCTTTGGGCTCTTCCACGAATGAACTTCTATATGCATGGTTTCCCACGTGGAGCGAACTGCCTCAACCAAGGCAGGCTGTAGCGAGGACTGTAAGCATATCCTCTCCCTAAACACACAGTTTTAACGGAAGAACTCTGCTTTAGTTGCAGGTGGAACACAAGCATGTATTCTACCACAGTGTACACAATGGGCACGTCCCCTAATGAACTTGTTCTATAAGAATGTTTTCCCGCTTGGAACGAACTGAGTCAACCATGGCAGGCTCTACTGCGGTCTCTAAGGATTTCCTCTGTGAAAACACGGCACTGTTACGCGAAGAACTCTGCTTTAGTGGCAGGTGGAACACAAGATGCATTTCACCCACACTGTAAACCAAGGGCACTTCCCCAAATGAATCTTCTATATGCAAGGTGTCCTGCCTGCAGCGAAATGACACAACCAAGGCACGCACTAGTAAGGACTGTAAGCATTTACTCTCCCAAAACAAGCAGTTTTACCCGAAGAACTCTGCTTTAGTTGCAGGTGGAACACAAGCAGCATTTCTCCCACTGTGTACTCTTTGGTCTCTTCCACGAATGAACTTATATATGCAAGTTTTCCCACGTGCTGCGAACTGCCCTCAACCACGGCAGGATGTAGCGAGGACTGTAAGCATTTTCTCTTCCAAATCACAGCAGTTTTACCCAAAGAACTCTGCTGTAGTAGCAGGTGGAACACAAGCAGCATTTCTCCCACTGTGTACTCTCTGAGCTCCTCCACGAATGAACTCCTATATGCAGGGTTTCCCACGTGGAGCGAACTGCCTCAAACAAGGCAGGCTGTAGCGAGGACTGTAAGCATTTCCTCTCCCTAAACACGCAGTTTTAATGGAAGAACTCTGCTTTAGTTGCAGGTGGAACACAAGCAGCATTTCTCCCACAGTGTACACAATGGACACTTCCCCTAATGAAATTGTTCTATAAGAATTGTTTCCTGCATGGAGCGAATTGCCTCAACCATGGCAGGCTCTACTGTGGTCTCTAAGGATTTCCTCTCTGAAAACACGGCACTTTTACGAGAAGAACTCTGCTTTAGTGGGAGGTGGAACACAAGCTGCATTTCACCCACTGTGAACTCATGGGTCTCTTCCACGAATGATCTTCTATATGCAGGATTTCCCACGTGGTGCGAACTGCCCTCAACCACGGAGGCTGTAGCGAGGACTGTAAGCATTTCCTGTTCCAAACCATGGCAGTTTTACCCAAAGAACTCTGCTGTAGTAGCAGGTGGAACACAACCAACATTTCTCCCACTGTGTACTCTCTGAGCTCCTCCACGAATGAACTCCTATATGCAGGGTTTCCCACGAGGAGCGAACTGCCTCAAACAAGGAAGGCTGTAGCGAGGACTGTAAGAATTTCCTGTTCCAAACCATGGCAGTTTTACCCAAAGAACTCTGCTGTAGTAGCAGGTGGAACACAACCAACATTTCTCCCACTGTGTACTCTCTGAGCTCCTCCACGAATGAACTCCTATATGCAGGGTTTCCCACGTGGAGCGAACTGCCTCAAACAAGGAAGGCTGTAGCGAGGACTGTAAGCATTTCCTCTCCCTAAACACGCAGTTTTAACCGAAGAACTCTGCTTTAGTTGCAGTTGGAACACAAGCATCTCTTCTCCCACAGTGTACACAATGGGCACGTCCCACAATGAACTTGTTCTATTAGAATGGTTTCCCGCATGGAGCGAACTGCCTCAACCATGGCAGGCTCTACTGTGGTCTCTAAGGATTTCATCTGTGAAAACACTGCACTTTTACACGAAGAACTCTGCTTTAGTGGCAGGTGGAACACAAGCTGCATTTCACCCACACTGTAAACAAATGGCCTTTCCCCAAATGAATCTTCTATATGCACGGTGTCCTGCCTGCAGCGAACTGCCACAACCAAGGCAGGCACTAGTAAGCACTGTAAGCATTTACTCTCCCAAAGCACGCAGTTTTACCCGAAGAACTCTGCTTTAGTTGCAGGTAGAACACAAGTAGCATTTCTCCCACTGTGTACTCTTTGGGCTCTAACACGAATGAACTTCTTTATGCAGGGATTCCTACGAGGAGCGAACTGCCTCCACCATGGCAGGCTGTAGCAAGGGCTGTAAGCATATTCTCTCCCAAACCACTCAGTTTTAACGGTAGAACTCTTTTTTAGTTGCAGGGGTAACACAAGCAGCTTTTCTCCCACTGTGTACTCTTTGGGCTCTTCCACGAATGAACTTCTATATGCATGGTTTCCGACGTGGAGCGAACTGCCTCAACCAAGGCAGGCTCTAGCGAGGACTGTAAGCATATCCTCTCCCAAACCATGCAGTTTTAACGGTAGAACTCTGCTTTAGTTGCAGGGGTAACACAAGCAGCTTTTCTCCCACTGTGTACTCTTTGGGCTCTTCCACGAATGAACTTCTATATGCAGGGTTTCCGACGTGGAGCGAACTGCCTCAACCAAGGCAGGCTGTAGCGAGGACTGTAAGCATTTCCTCTTCCAAAGCACGGCAGTTTTACCAAAGAATTCTGCTTTAGTTGCAGGTGTAACACAAGCATCATTTCTCCCACTGTGTACTCTTTGGGCTCTTCCACGAATGAACTTCTATATGCAGGGTTTCCGACATGCAGCGAACTGCCTCAACCAAGGCAGACTGTAGGGAGGACTGTAAGCATTTCCTCTTCCAAAGCACGGAAGTTTTACCAAAGAATTCTGCTTTAGTTGCAGGTGTAACAGAAGCATCATTTCTCCCACTGTGTACTCTTTGGGATCTTACACGAATGAACTTCTTTACGCAAGGATTCCCACGTGGATCGAACTGCCTCAACCGTGGAAGGCAGTAGCGAGGACTGTAAGCATATCCTCTCCCAAAACACGCAGTTTTCACGGTAGAACTCTGCTTTAGTTGCAGGGGTAACACAAGCAGCTTTTCTCCCACTGTGTACTCTTTGGGCTCTTCCACGAATGAACTTCTATATGCAGGGTTTCCGACGTGGAGTGAACTGCCTCAACCAAGGCAGGCTGTAGCGAGGACTGTAAGCATTTCCTCTTACAAAACACAGCAGTTTTACCAAAGAATTCTGCTTTAGTTGCAGGTGGAATACAAGCAGCATTACTCCCACTGTGTTCTCTTGGGGCTCTTACACGAATGAACTTTTTTATGCAGGGATTCCCAGGGGAGCGAACTGCCTCCACCATGGCAGGCTCTAGCGAGGACTGTAAGCATATCCTCTCCTAAAACACGCAGTTTTCACGGTAGAACTCTGCTTTAGTTGCAGGGGTAACACAAGCAGCTTTTCTCCCACTGTGTACTCTTTGGGCTCTTCCACGAATGAACTTCTATATGCAGGGTTTCCGACGTGGAGTGAACTGCCTCAACCAAGGCAGGCTGTAGCGAGGACTGTAAGCATTTCCTCTTACAAAACACGGCAGTTTACCAAAGAATTCTGCTTTAGTTGCAGGTGGAATACAAGCAGCATTACTCCCACTGTGTTCTCTTGGGGCTCTTACACGAATGAACATTTTTATGCAGGGATTCCCAGTGGAGCGAACTGCCTCCACCATGGCAGGCTCTACCGAGGACTGTAAGGATATCCTCTCCCTAAGCACGCAGTTTTAACGGTAGAAATCTGCTTTAGTTGCAGGGGTAACACAAGCAGCTTTTCTCCCACTGTGTACTCTTTGGGCTCTTCCACGAATGAACTTCTATATGCAGGGTTTTCGACGTGGAGCGAACTGCCTCAACCAAGGCAGGCTGTAGCGAGGACTGTAAGAATATCCTCTCCCAAACCACGCAGTTTTAACGGTAGAACTCTGCTTTAGTTGCAGGGGTAACACAAGCAGTTTTTCTCCCACTGTGTACTCTTTGGGCTCTTACACAAATGAACTTCTATATGCAGGGTTTGCGACGTGGAGCGAACTGCCTCAACCAATGCAGGCTGTAGCGAGGACTGTAAGCATATCCTCTCCCAAACCACGCAGTTTTAACGGTAGAACTCTGCTTTAGTTGCAGGGGTAACACAAGCAGCTTTTCTCACACTGTGTACTCTTTGTGCTCTTCCACGTGTGAACTTCTATATGCAGGGTTTGCGACGTGGAGCGACCTGCCTCAACCAAGGCAGGCTGTAGCGAGGACTGTAAGCATATCCTCTCCCAAACCACGCCGTTTTAAAGGTAGAACTCTGCTTTAGTTGCAGGGGTAACACAAGCAGCTTTTCTCCCACTGTGTACTCTTTGGGCTCTTCCACGAATTAACTTCTATATGCAGGGTTTCCAAAGTGGAGAGAACTGCCTCAACCAAGGCAGGCTGTAGCGAGGAATGTAAGCATTTCCTCTTACAAAACACGGCAGTTTTACCAAAGAATTCTGCTTTAGTTGCAGGTGGAATACAAGCAGCATTACTCCCACTGTCTACTCTTTGGGCTCTTACACGAATGAACTTTTTATGCAAGGATTCCCACGAGGAGGGTACTGACTCAACCATGGCAAGCTGTAACGAGGACTGTAAGCATATCCTCTCCCAAACCACGCAGTTTTAAAGGTAGAACTCTGCTTTAGTTGCAGGGGTAACACAAGCAGTTTTTCTCCCACTGTGTACTCTTTGGGCTCTTCCACGAATGAACTTCTATATGCAGGGTTTGCGACGTGGAGAGAACTGCCTCAACCAAGGCAGGCTGTAGCGAGGATTGTAAGCATATCCTCTCCCAAACCACGCAGTTTTAGCGGTAGAATTCTGCTTTAGTTGCAGGTGTAACACAAGCATCTTTTCTCCCACTGTGTACTCTTTGGGCTCTTACACGAATGAACTTCTTTATGCAGGGATTCCCACGTGGATCGAACTGCCTCAACCGTGGAAGGAAGTAGCGAGGACTGTAAGCATAACGTCTCCCAAAACACGCAGTTTTCACGGTAGAACTCTGCTTTAGTTGCAGGGGTAACACAAGCAGCTTTTCTCCCACTGTGTACTCTTTGGGCTCTTCCACGAATGAACTTCTATATGCAGGGTTTCCAAAGTGGAGCGAACTGCCTCAACCAAGGCAGGCTGTAGCGAGGAATGTAAGCATTTCCTCTTACAAAACACGGCAGTTTTACCAAAGAATTCTGCTTTAGTTGCAGGTGGAATACAAGCAGCATTACTCCCACTGTGTACTCTTTGGGCTCTTACACGAATGAACTTCTTTATGCAGGGATTCCCACGAGGAGGGTACTGACTAAACCATGGCAGGCAGTAGCGAGGACTGTAAGCATATCCTCTCCCAAACCACGCAGTTTTAACGGTAGCACTCTGCTTTAGTTGCAGGGGTAACACAAGCAGTTTTTCTCCCACTGTGTACTCTTTGGGCTCTTCCACGAATGAACTTCTATATGCAGGGTTTGCGACGTGTAGAGAACTGCCTCAACCAAGGCAGGCTGTAGCGAGGATTGTAAGCATATCCTCTCCCAAACCACGCAGTTTTAACGGTAGAATTCTGCTTTAGTTGCAGGGGTAACACAAGCAGCTTTTCTCCCATTGTGTACTCTTTGGGCTCTTCTGCGAATGAACTTCTATATGCAGGGTTTCCGACGTGGAGCGAACTGCCTCAACCAAGGCAGGCTGTAGCGAGGACTGTAAGCATTTCCTCTTCCAAAACACTGCATTTTTACCAAAGAATTCTGCTTTAGTTGCAGGTGGAATACAAGCAGCATTACTCCAACTGTGTACTCTTTGGGCTCTTCCACGAATGAACTTCTTTATGCAGGGATTCCTACGAGGAGCAAACTGCCTCCACCATGGCAGGCTGTAGCGAGGACTGTAAGCATATCCTCTCCCAAACCACGCAGTTTTAACGGTAGAACTCTGCTTTAGTTGCAGGTGTAACACAAGCTGTTTTTCTCGCACTGTGTACTCTTTGGGCTCTAACACGAATGAACTTCTTTATGCAGGGATTCCTACGAGGAGCGAACTGCCTCCACGATGGCAGGCTGTAGCAAGGACTGTAAGCATATCCTCTCCCAACCCACTCAGTTTTAACGGTAGAACTCTTTTTTAGTTGCAGGGGTAACACAAGCAGCTTTTCTCCCACTGTGTACTCTTTGGGCTCTTCCACGAATGAACTTCTATATGCAGGGTTTGCGACGTGGAGCGAACTGCCTCAACCAAGGCAGGCTGTAGCGAGGACTGTAAGCATATCCTCTACCACACCACGCAGTTTTAATGGTAGAACTCTGCTTTAGTTGCAGGGGTAACACAAGCAGCTTTTCTCCCACTGTGTACTCTTTGGGATCTTCCACGAATGAACTTCTATATGCAAGGTTTCCGACATGCAGCGAACTGCCTCAACCAAGGCAGACTGTAGCGAGGACTGTAAGCATTTCCTCTTCCAAAGCACGGAAGTTTTACCAAAGAATTCTGCTTTAGTTGCAGGTGTAACACAAGCATCATTTCTCCCACTGTGTACTCTTTGGGCTCTTACTCGAATGAACTTCTTTATGCAGGGATTCCCACGTGGATCGAACTGCCTCAACCGTGGAAGGCAGTAGCGAGGACTGTAAGCATATCCTCTCCCAAAACACGCAGTTTTCATGGTAGAACTCTGCTTTAGTTGCAGGGGTAACACAAGCAGCTTTTCTCCCACTGTGTACTCTTTGGGCTCTTCCACGAATGAACTTCTATATGCAGGGTTTCCGACGTGGAGTGAACTGCCTCAACCAAGGCAGGCTGTAGCGAGGACTGTAAGCATTTCCTCTTCCAAAGCACGGCAGTTTACCAAAGAATTCTGCTTTAGTTGCAGGTGTAACACAAGCATCATTTCTCCCACTGTGTACTCTTTGGGCTCTTCCACGAATGAACTTCTATATGCAGGGTTTCCGACATGCAGCGAACTGCCTCAACCAAGGCAGACTGTAGGGAGGACTGTAAGCATTTCCTCTTCCAAAGCACGGAAGTTTTACCAAAGAATTCTGCTTTAGTTGCAGGTGTAACACAAGCATCATTTCTCCCACTGTGTACTCTTTGGGATCTTACACGAATGAACTTCTTTACGCAAGGATTCCCACGTGGATCGAACTGCCTCAACCGTGGAAGGCAGTAGCGAGGACTGTAAGCATATCCTCTCCCAAAACACGCAGTTTTCACGGTAGAACTCTGCTTTAGTTGCAGGGGTAACACAAGCAGCTTTTCTCCCACTGTGTACTCTTTGGGCTCTTCCACGAATGAACTTCTATATGCAGGGTTTCCGACGTGGAGTGAACTGCCTCAACCAAGGCAGGCTGTAGCGAGGACTGTAAGCATTTCCTCTTACAAAACACGGCAGTTTTACCAAAGAATTCTGCTTTAGTTGCAGGTGGAATACAAGCAGCATTACTCCCACTGTGTTCTCTTGGGGCTCTTACACGAATGAACTTTTTTATGCAGGGATTCCCAGGGGAGCGAACTGCCTCCACCATGGCAGGCTCTAGCGAGGACTGTAAGCATATCCTCTCCTAAAACACGCAGTTTTCACGGTAGAACTCTGCTTTAGTTGCAGGGGTAACACAAGCAGCTTTTCTCCCACTGTGTACTCTTTGGGCTCTTCCACGAATGAACTTCTATATGCAGGGTTTCCGACGTGGAGTGAACTGCCTCAACCAAGGCAGGCTGTAGCGAGGACTGTAAGCATTTCCTCTTACAAAACACGGCAGTTTACCAAAGAATTCTGCTTTAGTTGCAGGTGGAATACAAGCAGCATTACTCCCACTGTGTTCTCTTGGGGCTCTTACACGAATGAACATTTTTATGCAGGGATTCCCAGTGGAGCGAACTGCCTCCACCATGGCAGGCTCTAGCGAGGACTGTAAGGATATCCTCTCCCTAAGCACGCAGTTTTAACGGTAGAAATCTGCTTTAGTTGCAGGGGTAACACAAGCAGCTTTTCTCCCACTGTGTACTCTTTGGGCTCTTCCACGAATGAACTTCTATATGCAGGGTTTTCGACGTGGAGCGAACTGCCTCAACCAAGGCAGGCTGTAGCGAGGACTGTAAGAATATCCTCTCCCAAACCACGCAGTTTTAACGGTAGAACTCTGCTTTAGTTGCAGGGGTAACACAAGCAGTTTTTCTCCCACTGTGTACTCTTTGGGCTCTTACACAAATGAACTTCTATATGCAGGGTTTGCGACGTGGAGCGAACTCCCTCAACCAATGCAGGCTGTAGCGAGGACTGTAAGCATATCCTCTCCCAAACCACGCAGTTTTAACGGTAGAACTCTGCTTTAGTTGCAGGGGTAACACAAGCAGCTTTTCTCACACTGTGTACTCTTTGTGCTCTTCCACGTATGAACTTCTATATGCAGGGTTTGCGACGTGGAGCGACCTGCCTCAACCAAGGCAGGCTGTAGCGAGGACTGTAAGCATATCCTCTCCCAAACCACGCCGTTTTAAAGGTAGAACTCTGCTTTAGTTGCAGGGGTAACACAAGCAGCTTTTCTCCCACTGTGTACTCTTTGGGCTCTTCCACGAATTAACTTCTATATGCAGGGTTTCCAAAGTGGAGCGAACTGCCTCAACCAAGGCAGGCTGTAGCGAGGAATGTAAGCATTTCCTCTTACAAAACACGGCAGTTTTACCAAAGAATTCTGCTTTAGTTGCAGGTGGAATACAAGCAGCATTACTCCCACTGTCTACTCTTTGGGCTCTTACACGAATGAACTTCTTTATGCAAGGATTCCCACGAGGAGGGTACTGACTCAACCATGGCAGGCTGTAACGAGGACTGTAAGCATATCCTCTCCCAAACCACGCAGTTTTAAAGGTAGAACTCTGCTTTAGTTGCAGGGGTAACACAAGCAGTTTTTCTCCCACTGTGTACTCTTTGGGCTCTTCCACGAATGAACTTCTATATGCAGGGTTTGCGACGTGGAGAGAACTGCCTCAACCAAGGCAGGCTGTAGCGAGGATTGTAAGCATATCCTCTCCGAAACCACGCAGTTTTAACGGTAGAATTCTGCTTTAGTTGCAGGGGTAACACAAGCAGCTTTTCTCCCATTGTGTACTCTTTGGGCTCTTCCGCGAATGAACTTCTATATGCAGGGTTTCCGACGTGGAGCGAACTGCCTCAACCAAGGCAGGCTGTAGCGAGGACTGTAAGCATTTCCTCTTCCAAAACACTGCAGTTTTACCATAGAATTCTGCTTTAGTTGCAGGTGGAATACAAGCAGCATTACTCCCACTGTGTACTCTTTGGGCTCTTCCACGAATGAACTTCTTTATGCAGGGATTCCTACGAGGAGCAAACTGCCTCCACCATGGCAGGCTGTAGCGAGGACTGTAAGCATATCCTCTCCCAAACCACGCAGTTTTAACGGTAGAACTCTGCTTTAGTTGCAGGGGTAACACAAGCAGTTTTTCTCCCACTGTGTACTCTTTGGGCTCTAACACGAATGAACTTCTTTATGCAGGGATTCCTACGAGGAGCGAACTGCTTCCACCATGGCAGGCTGTAGCAAGGACTGTAAGCATATCCTCTCCCAAACCACTCAGTTTTAATGGTAGAACTCTTTTTTAGTTGCAGGGGTAACACAAGCAGCTTTTCTCCCACTGTGTACTCTTTGGGCTCTTCCACGATTGAACTTCTATATGCATGGTTTCCCACGTGGAGCGAACTGCCTCAACCAAGGCAGGCTGTAGCGAGGACTGTAAGCATATCCTCTCCCAAACCACGCAGTTTTAACGGTAGAACTCTGCTTTAGTTGCAGGGGTAACACAAGCAGCTTTTCTCCCACTGTGTTCTCTTTGGGCTCTTCCACGAATGCACTTCTATATGCAGGGTTTCCGACGTGGAGCGAACTGCCTCAACCAAGGCAGGCTGTAGCGAGGACTATAAGCATTTCCTCTTCCAAAGCACGGCAGTTTTACCAAAGCATTCTGCTTTAGTTGCAGGTGTAACACAAGCATCATTTCTCCCACTGTGTACTCTTTGGGCTCTTCCACGAATGAACTTCTATATGCAGGGTTTCCGACATGCAGCGAACTGCCTCAACCAAGGCAGACTGTAGGGAGGACTGTAAGCATTTCCTCTTCCAAAGCACGGAAGTTTTACCAAAGAATTCTGCTTTAGTTGCAGGTGTAACACAAGCATCATTTCTCCCACTGTGTACTCTTTGGGATCTTACACGAATGAACTTCTTTACGCAAGGATTCCCACGTGGATCGAACTGCCTCAACCGTGGAAGGCAGTAGCGAGGACTGTAAGCATATCCTCTCCCAAAACACGCAGTTTTCACGGTAGAACTCTGCTTTAGTTGCAGGGGTAACACAAGCAGCTTTTCTCCCACTGTGTACTCTTTGGGCTCTTCCACGAATGAACTTCTATATGCAGGGTTTCCGACGTGGAGTGAACTGCCTCAACCAAGGCAGGCTGTAGCGAGGACTGTAAGCATTTCCTCTTACAAAACACGGCAGTTTTACCAAGGAATTCTGCTTTAGTTGCAGGTGGAATACAAGCAGCATTACTCCCACTGTGTTCTCTTGGGGCTCTTACACGAATGAACTTTTTTATGCAGGGATTCCCAGGGGAGCGAACTGCCTCCACCATGGCAGGCTCTAGCGAGGACTGTAAGCATATCCTCTCCTAAAACACGCAGTTTTCACGGTAGAACTCTGCTTTAGTTGCAGGGGTAACACAAGCAGCTTTTCTCCCACTGTGTACTCTTTGGGCTCTTCCACGAATGAACTTCTATATGCAGGGTTTCCGACGTGGAGTGAACTGCCTCAACCAAGGCAGGCTGTAGCGAGGACTGTAAGCATTTCCTCTTACAAAACACGGCAGTTTACCAAAGAATTCTGCTTTAGTTGCAGGTGGAATACAAGCAGCATTACTCCCACTGTGTTCTCTTGGGGCTCTTACACGAATGAACATTTTTATGCAGGGATTCCCAGTGGAGCGAACTGCCTCCACCATGGCAGGCTCTAGCGAGGACTGTAAGGATATCCTCTCCCTAAGCACGCAGTTTTAACGGTAGAAATCTGCTTTAGTTGCAGGGGTAACACAAGCAGCTTTTCTCCCACTGTGTACTCTTTGGGCTCTTCCACGAATGAACTTCTATATGCAGGGTTTTCGACGTGGAGCGAACTGCCTCAACCAAGGCAGGCTGTAGCGAGGACTGTAAGAATATCCTCTCCCAAACCACGCAGTTTTAACGGTAGAACTCTGCTTTAGTTGCAGGGGTAACACAAGCAGTTTTTCTCCCACTGTGTACTCTTTGGGCTCTTACACAAATGAACTTCTATATGCAGGGTTTGCGACGTGGAGCGAACTGCCTCAACCAATGCAGGCTGTAGCGAGGACTGTAAGCATATCCTCTCCCAAACCACGCAGTTTTAACGGTAGAACTCTGCTTTAGTTGCAGGGGTAACACAAGCAGCTTTTCTCACACTGTGTACTCTTTGTGCTCTTCCACGTGTGAACTTCTATATGCAGGGTTTGCGACGTGGAGCGACCTGCCTCAACCAAGGCAGGCTGTAGCGAGGACTGTAAGCATATCCTCTCCCAAACCACGCCGTTTTAAAGGTAGAACTCTGCTTTAGTTGCAGGGGTAACACAAGCAGCTTTTCTCCCACTGTGTACTCTTTGGGCTCTTCCACGAATTAACTTCTATATGCAGGGTTTCCAAAGTGGAGAGAACTGCCTCAACCAAGGCAGGCTGTAGCGAGGAATGTAAGCATTTCCTCTTACAAAACACGGCAGTTTTACCAAAGAATTCTGCTTTAGTTGCAGGTGGAATACAAGCAGCATTACTCCCACTGTCTACTCTTTGGGCTCTTACACGAATGAACTTCTTTATGCAAGGATTCCCACGAGGAGGGTACTGACTCAACCATGGCAAGCTGTAACGAGGACTGTAAGCATATCCTCTCCCAAACCACGCAGTTTTAAAGGTAGAACTCTGCTTTAGTTGCAGGGGTAACACAAGCAGTTTTTCTCCCACTGTGTACTCTTTGGGCTCTTCCACGAATGAACTTCTATATGCAGGGTTTGCGACGTGGAGAGAACTGCCTCAACCAAGGCAGGCTGTAGCGAGGATTGTAAGCATATCCTCTCCCAAACCACGCAGTTTTAGCGGTAGAATTCTGCTTTAGTTGCAGGTGTAACACAAGCATCATTTCTCCCACTGTGTACTCTTTGGGCTCTTACACGAATGAACTTCTTTATGCAGGGATTCCCACGTGGATCGAACTGCCTCAACCGTGGAAGGAAGTAGCGAGGACTGTAAGCATATCGTCTCCCAAAACACGCAGTTTTCACGGTAGAACTCTGCTTTAGTTGCAGGGGTAACACAAGCAGCTTTTCTCCCACTGTGTACTCTTTGGGCTCTTCCACGAATGAACTTCTATATGCAGGGTTTCCAAAGTGGAGCGAACTGCCTCAACCAAGGCAGGCTGTAGCGAGGAATGTAAGCATTTCCTCTTACAAAACACGGCAGTTTTACCAAAGAATTCTGCTTTAGTTGCAGGTGGAATACAAGCAGCATTACTCCCACTGTGTACTCTTTGGGCTCTTACACGAATGAACTTCTTTATGCAAGGATTCCCACGAGGAGGGTACTGACTAAACCATGGCAGGCAGTAGCGAGGACTGTAAGCATATCCTCTCCCAAACCACGCAGTTTTAACGGTAGCACTCTGCTTTAGTTGCAGGGGTAACACAAGCAGTTTTTCTCCCACTGTGTACTCTTTGGGCTCTTCCATGAATGAACTTCTATATGCAGGGTTTGCGACGTGGAGAGAACTGCCTCAACCAAGGCAGGCTGTAGCGAGGATTGTAAGCATATCCTCTCCCAAACCAGGCAGTTTTAACGGTAGAATTCTGCTTTAGTTGCAGGGGTAACACAAGCAGCTTTTCTCCCATTGTGTACTCTTTGGGCTCTTCTGCGAATGAACTTCTATATGCAGGGTTTCCGACGTGGAGCGAACTGCCTCAACCAAGGCAGGCTGTAGCGAGGACTGTAAGCATTTCCTCTTCCAAAACACTGCATTTTTACCAAAGAATTCTGCTTTAGTTGCAGGTGGAATACAAGCAGCATTACTCCAACTGTGTACTCTTTGGGCTCTTCCACGAATGAACTTCTTTATGCAGGGATTCCTACGAGGAGCAAACTGCCTCCACCATGGCAGGCTGTAGCGAGGACTGTAAGCATATCCTCTCCCAAACCACGCAGTTTTAACGGTAGAACTCTGCTTTAGTTGCAGGTGTAACACAAGCTGTTTTTCTCGCACTGTGTACTCTTTGGGCTCTAACACGAATGAACTTCTTTATGCAGGGATTCCTACGAGGAGCGAACTGCCTCCACGATGGCAGGCTGTAGCAAGGACTGTAAGCATATCCTCTCCCAACCCACTCAGTTTTAACGGTAGAACTCTTTTTTAGTTGCAGGGGTAACACAAGCAGCTTTTCTCCCACTGTGTACTCTTTGGGCTCTTCCACGAATGAACTTCTATATGCAGGGTTTGCGACGTGGAGCGAACTGCCTCAACCAAGGCAGGCTGTAGCGAGGACTGTAAGCATATCCTCTACCACACCACGCAGTTTTAATGGTAGAACTCTGCTTTAGTTGCAGGGGTAACACAAGCAGCTTTTCTCCCACTGTGTACTCTTTGGGATCTTCCACGAATGAACTTCTATATGCAAGGTTTCCGACATGCAGCGAACTGCCTCAACCAAGGCAGACTGTAGCGAGGACTGTAAGCATTTCCTCTTCCAAAGCACGGAAGTTTTACCAAAGAATTCTGCTTTAGTTGCAGGTGTAACACAAGCATCATTTCTCCCACTGTGTACTCTTTGGGCTCTTACTCGAATGAACTTCTTTATGCAGGGATTCCCACGTGGATCGAACTGCCTCAACCGTGGAAGGCAGTAGCGAGGACTGTAAGCATATCCTCTCCCAAAACACGCAGTTTTCATGGTAGAACTCTGCTTTAGTTGCAGGGGTAACACAAGCAGCTTTTCTCCCACTGTGTACTCTTTGGGCTCTTCCACGAATGAACTTCTATATGCAGGGTTTCCGACGTGGAGTGAACTGCCTCAACCAAGGCAGGCTGTAGCGAGGACTGTAAGCATTTCCTCTTACAAAACACGGCAGTTTACCAAAGAATTCTGTTTTAGTTGCAGGTGGAATACAAGCAGCATTACTCCCACTGTGTTCTCTTGGGGCTCTTACACGAATGAACATTTTTATGCAGGGATTCCCAGTGGAGCGAACTGCCTCCACCATGGCAGGCTCTAGCGAGGACTGTAAGGATATCCTCTCCCTAAGCACGCAGTTTTAACGGTAGAAATCTGCTTTAGTTGCAGGGGTAACACAAGCAGCTTTTCTCCCACTGTGGACTCTTTGGGCTCTTCCACGAATGAACTTCTATATGCAGGGTTTTCGACGTGGAGCGAACTGCCTCAACCAAGGCAGGCTGTAGCGAGGACTGTAAGAATATCCTCTCCCAAACCACGCAGTTTTAACGGTAGAACTCTGCTTTAGTTGCAGGGGTAACACAAGCAGTTTTTCTCCCACTGTGTACTCTTTGGGCTCTTACACAAATGAACTTCTATATGCAGGGTTTGCGACGTGGAGCGAACTGCCTCAACCAATGCAGGCTGTAGCGAGGACTGTAAGCATATCCTCTCCCAAACCACGCAGTTTTAACGGTAGAACTCTGCTTTAGTTGCAGGGGTAACACAAGCAGCTTTTCTCACACTGTGTACTCTTTGTGCTCTTCCACGTATGAACTTCTATATGCAGGGTTTGCGACGTGGAGCGACCTGCCTCAACCAAGGCAGGCTGTAGCGAGGACTGTAAGCATATCCTCTCCCAAACCACGCCGTTTTAAAGGTAGAACTCTGCTTTAGTTGCAGGGGTAACACAAGCAGCTTTTCTCCCACTGTGTACTCTTTGGGCTCTTCCACGAATTAACTTCTATATGCAGGGTTTCCAAAGTGGAGCGAACTGCCTCAACCAAGGCAGGCTGTAGCGAGGAATGTAAGCATTTCCTCTTACAAAACACGGCAGTTTTACCAAAGAATTCTGCTTTAGTTGCAGGTGGAATACAAGCAGCATTACTCCCACTGTCTACTCTTTGGGCTCTTACACGAATGAACTTCTTTATGCAAGGATTCCCACGAGGAGGGTACTGACTCAACCATGGCAGGCTGTAACGAGGACTGTAAGCATATCCTCTCCCAAACCACGCAGTTTTAAAGGTAGAACTCTGCTTTAGTTGCAGGGGTAACACAAGCAGTTTTTCTCCCACTGTGTACTCTTTGGGCTCTTCCACGAATGAACTTCTATATGCAGGGTTTGCGACGTGGAGAGAACTGCCTCAACCAAGGCAGGCTGTAGCGAGGATTGTAAGCATATCCTCTCCCAAACCACGCAGTTTTAGCGGTAGAATTCTGCTTTAGTTGCAGGGGTAACACAAGCAGCTTTTCTCCCATTGTGTACTCTTTGGGCTCTTCCGCGAATGAACTTCTATATGCAGGGTTTCCGACGTGGAGCGAACTGCCTCAACCAAGGCAGGCTGTAGCGAGGACTGTAAGCATTTCCTCTTCCAAAACACTGCAGTTTTACCAAAGAATTCTGCTTTAGTTGCAGGTGGAATACAAGCAGCATTACTCCCACTGTGTACTCTTTGGGCTCTTCCACGAATGAACTTCTTTATGCAGGGATTCCTACGAGGAGCAAACTGCCTCCACCATGGCAGGCTGTAGCGAGGACTGTAAGCATATCCTCTCCCAAACCACGCAGTTTTAACGGTAGAACTCTGCTTTAGTTGCAGGGGTAACACAAGCAGTTTTTCTCCCACTGTGTACTCTTTGGGCTCTAACACGAATGAACTTCTTTATGCAGGGATTCCTACGAGGAGCGAACTGCTTCCACCATGGCAGGCTGTAGCAAGGACTGTAAGCATATCCTCTCCCAAACCACTCAGTTTTAATGGTAGAACTCTTTTTTAGTTGCAGGGGTAACACAAGCAGCTTTTCTCCCACTGTGTACTCTTTGGGCTCTTCCACGATTGAACTTCTATATGCATGGTTTCCCACGTGGAGCGAACTGCCTCAACCAAGGCAGGCTGTAGCGAGGACTGTAAGCATATCCTCTCCCAAACCACGCAGTTTTAACGGTAGAACTCTGCTTTAGTTGCAGGGGTAACACAAGCAGCTTTTCTCCCACTGTGTTCTCTTTGGGCTCTTCCACGAATGCACTTCTATATGCAGGGTTTCCGACGTGGAGCGAACTGCCTCAACCAAGGCAGGCTGTAGCGAGGACTATAAGCATTTCCTCTTCCAAAGCACGGCAGTTTTACCAAAGCATTCTGCTTTAGTTGCAGGTGTAACAGAAGCATCATTTCTCCCACTGTGTACTCTTTGGGCTCTTCCACGAATGAACTTCTATATGCATGGTTTCCGACGTGGAGCGTACTGCCTCAACCAAGGCAGGCTGTAGCGAGGACTGTAAGCATATCCTCTCCCAATCCACGCAGTTTTAACGGTAGAACTCTGCTTTAGTTGCAGGGGTAACACAAGCAGTTTTTCTCCCACTGTGTACTCTTTGGGCTCTTCCACGAATGAACTTCTATATGCATGGTTTCCCACGTGGAGCGAACTGCCTCAACCAAGGCAGACTGTAGCGAGGACTGTAAGCATTTCCTCTTCCAAAGCACGGAAGTTTTACCAAAGAATTCTGCTTTAGTTGCAGGTGTAACACAAGCATCATTTCTCCCACTGTGTACTCTTTGGGCTCTTACTCGAATGAACGTCTTTATGCAGGGATTCCCACGTGGATCGAACTGCCTCAACCGTGGAAGGCAGTAGCGAGGACTGTAAGCATATCCTCTCCCAAAACACGCAGTTTTCACGGTAGAACTCTGCTTTAGTTGCAGGGGTAACACAAGCAGCTTTTCTCCCACTGTGTACTCTTTGGGCTCTTCCACGAATGAACTTCTATATGCAGGGTTTCCGACGTGGAGTGAACTGCCTCAACCAAGGGAGGCTGTAGCGAGGACTGTAAGCATTTCCTCTTACAAAACACGGCAGTTTTACCAAAGAATTCTGCTTTAGTTGCAGGTGGAATAGAAGCAGCATTACTCCCACTGTGTTCTCTTGGGGCTCTTACACGAATGAACTTTTTTATGCAGGGATTCCCAGGGGAGCGAACTGCCTCCACCATGGCAGGCTCTAGCGAGGACTGTAAGCATATCCTCTCCCAAAATACGCAGTTTTCACGGTAGAACTCTGCTTTAGTTGCAGGGGTAACACAAGCAGCTTTTCTCCCACTGTGTACTCTTTGGGCTCTTCCACGAATGAACTTCTATATGCAGGGTTTCCGACGTGGAGTGAACTGCCTCAACCAAGGCAGGCTGTAGCGAGGACTGTAAGCATTTCCTCTTACAAAACACGGCAGTTTACCAAAGAATTCTGCTTTAGTTGCAGGTGGAATACAAGCAGCATTACTCCCACTGTCTACTCTTTGGGCTCTTACACGAATGAACTTCTTTATGCAAGGATTCCCACGAGGAGGGTACTGACTCAACCATGGCAGGCTGTAGCGAGGACTGTAAGCATATCCTCTCCCAAACCACGCAGTTTTAACGGTAGAACTCTGCTTTAGTTGCAGGGGTAACACAAGCAGTTTTTCTCCCACTGTGTACTCTTTGGGCTCTTCCACGAATGAACTTCTATATGCAGGGTTTGCGACGTGGAGAGAACTGCCTCAACCAAGGCAGGCTGTAGCGAGGATTGTAAGCATATCCTCTCCCAAACCACGCAGTTTTAGCGGTAGAATTCTGCTTTAGTTGCAGGGGTAACACAAGCAGCTTTTCTCCCATTGTGTACTCTTTGGGCTCTTCCGCGAATGAACTTCTATATGCAGGGTTTCCGACGTGGAGCGAACTGCCTCAACCAAGGCAGGCTGTAGCGAGGACTGTAAGCATTTCCTCTTCCAAAACACTGCAGTTTTACCAAAGAATTCTGCTTTAGTTGCAGGTGGAATACAAGCAGCATTACTCCCACTGTGTACTCTTTGGGCTCTTCCACGAATGAACTTCTTTATGCAGGGATTCCTACGAGGAGCAAACTGCCTCCACCATGGCAGGCTGTAGCGAGGACTGTAAGCATATCCTCTCCCAAACCACGCAGTTTTAACGGTAGAACTCTGCTTTAGTTGCAGGGGTAACACCAGCAGTTTTTCTCCCACTGTGTACTCTTTGGGCTCTAACACGATTGAACTTCTTTATGCAGGGATTCCTACGAGGAGCGAACTGCTTCCACCATGGCAGGCTGTAGCAAGGACTGTAAGCATATCCTCTCCCAAACCACTCAGTTTTAATGGTAGAACTCTTTTTTAGTTGCAGGGGTAACACAAGCAGCTTTTCTCCCACTGTGTACTCTTTGGGCTCTTCCACGAATGAACTTCTATATGCATGGTTTCCCACGTGGAGCGAACTGCCTCAACCAAGGCAGGCTGTAGCGAGGACTGTAAGCATATCCTCTCCCTAAACACACAGTTTTAACGGAAGAACACTGCTTTAGTTGCAGGTGGAACACAAGCATGTATTCTACCACAGTGTACACAATGGGCACGTCCCCTAATGAACTTGTTCTATAAGAATGTTTTCCCGCTTGGAACGAACTGCGTCAACCATGGCAGGCTCTACTGCGGTCTCTAAGGATTTCCTCTGTGAAAACACGGCACTGTAACGCGAAGAACTCTGCTTTAGTGGCAGGTGGAACACAAGATGCATTTCACCCACGCTGTAAACCAAGGGCACTTCCCCAAATGAATCTTCTATATGCAAGGTGTCCTGCCTGCAGCGAAATGACACAACCAAGGCACGCACTAGTAAGGACTGTAAGCATTTACTCTCCCAAAACAAGCAGTTTTACCCGAAGAACTCTGCTTTAGTTGCAGGTGGAACACAAGCAGCATTTCTCCCACTGTGTACTCTTTGGTCTCTTCCACGAATGAACTTCTATATGCAAGTTTTCCCACGTGCTGCGAACTGCCCTCAACCACGGCAGGATGTAGCGAGGACTGTAAGCATTTTCTCTTCCAAATCACAGCAGTTTTACCCAAAGAACTCTGCTGTAGTAGCAGGTGGAACACAAGCAGCATTTCTCCCACTGTGTACTCTCTGAGCTCCTCCACGAATGAACTCCTATATGCAGGGTTTCCCACGTGGAGCGAACTGCCTCAAACAAGGCAGGCTGTAGCGAGGACTGTAAGCATTTCCTCTCCCTAAACACGCAGTTTTAATGGAAGAACTCTGCTTTAGTTGCAGGTGGAACACAAGCAGCATTTCTCCCACAGTGTACACAATGGACACTTCCCCTAATGAAGTTGTTCTATAAGAATGGTTTCCCGCATGGAGCGAATTGCCTCAACCATGGCAGGCTCTACTGTGGTCTCTAAGGATTTCCTCTCTGAAAACACGGCACTTTTACGAGAAGAACTCTGCTTTAGTGGGAGGTGGAACACAAGCTGCATTTCACCCACTGTGAACTCATGGGTCTCTTCCACGAATGATCTTCTATATGCAGGATTTCCCACGTGGTGCGAACTGCCCTCAACCACGGAGGCTGTAGCGAGGACTGTAAGCATTTCCTGTTCCAAACCATGGCAGTTTTACCCAAAGAACTCTGCTGTAGTAGCAGGTGGAACACAACCAACATTTCTCCCACTGTGTACTCTCTGAGCTCCTCCACGAATGAACTCCTATATGCAGGGTTTCCCACGAGGAGCGAACTGCCTCAAACAAGGAAGGCTGTAGCGAGGACTGTAAGAATTTCCTGTTCCAAACCATGGCAGTTTTACCCAAAGAACTCTGCTGTAGTAGCAGGTGGAACACAACCAACATTTCTCCCACTGTGTACTCTCTGAGCTCCTCCACGAATGAACTCCTATATGCAGGGTTTCCCACGTGGAGCGAACTGCCTCAAACAAGGAAGGCTGTAGCGAGGACTGTAAGCATTTCCTCTCCCTAAACACGCAGTTTTAACAGAAGAACTCTGCTTTAGTTGCAGTTGGAACACAAGCATCTCTTCTCCCACAGTGTACACATTGGGCACGTCCCACAATGAACTTGTTCTATTAGAATGGTTTCCCGCATGGAGCGAACTGCCTCAACCATGGCAGGCTCTACTGTGGTCTCTAAGGATTTCATCTGTGAAAACACTGCACTTTTACGCGAAGAACTCTGCTTTAGTGGCAGGTGGAACACAAGCTGCATTTCACCCACACTGTAAACAAATGGCCTTTCCCCAAATGAATCTTCTATATGCACGGTGTCCTGCCTGCAGCGAACTGCCACAACCAAGGCAGGCACTAGTAAGCACTGTAAGCATTTACTCTCCCAAAGCACGCAGTTTTACCCGAAGAACTCTGCTTTAGTTGCAGGTAGAACACAAGTAGCATTTCTCCCACTGTGTACTCTTTGGTCTCTTCCATGAATGAACTTCTATATGCAGGGTTTCCCACGTACTGCGAACTGCTTCAACCACAGCAGGCTGTAGAGAGGAATGTAAGCATTTCCTCTTCCAAAACACGGCAGTTTTACCCAAAGAACTCTGCTGTAGTAGCAGGTGGAACACAAGCAGCATTTCTCCCATTGTGTACTCTCTGAGCTCCTCCACGAATGAACTCCTATATGCAGGGTTTCCCACGTGGAGCGAACTGCCTCAAACAAGGCAGGCTGTAGCGAGGACTGTAAGCATTTCCTCTCCCTAAACACGCAGTTTTAACGGAAAAAGTCTGCTTTAGTTTCTGGTGGAACACAAGCATCTTTTCTCCCACAGTGAACACAATGGGCACTTCCTCTAATGAAATTGTTCTATAAGAATGGTTTCCTGCGTGGAGCGAACTGCCTCAACCATGGCAGGCTCTACTGTGGTCTCTAAGGATTTCCTCTCTGAAAACACGGCACTTTTACCCGAAGAACGCTGCTTTATTTGCAGGTGGAACACAAGCTGCATTTCACCCACACTGTACAAAAAGGGCTCTTCCCCAAATGAATCTTCTATATGCAGGGTGTCCCCCCTGCCGCGAACTGCCACAACCAAGGCAGGCACTAGTAAGGACTGTAAGCATTTCCTCTCCCAAAACACGCAGTTTTACACGAAGAACTCTGCTTTAGTTGCAGGTGGAACACAAGCAGCATTTCTCCCACTGTGTACTGTCTGGGCTCTTCCACCAATGAATTCCTATATGCAGGGTTTCCCACGTGGAGAGAACTGCCTCAAACAAGGCAGGCTGTAGCGAGGACTGTAAGCATTTCCTCTCCCAAAACACGCAGTTTTACCCGAAGAACTCTGCTTTAGTTGGAGGTGGAACACAAGCAGCATTTCTCCCACTGTGTACTCTTTGGTCTCTTCCATGAATGAACTTCTATATGCAGGGTTTCCCACGTGTTGCGAACTGCTTCAACGACAGCAGGCTGTAGAGAGGACTGTAAGCATTTCCTCTTCCAAAACACGGCAGTTTTACCCAAAGAACTCTGCTTTAGTAGCAGGTGGAACACAAGCAGCATTTCTCCCACTGTGTACACTCTGAGCTCCTCCACGAATGAACTCCTATATGCAGGGTTTCCCACGTGGAGCTAACTGCCTCATACAAGGCAGGCTGTAGCGAGGACTGTAAGCATTTCCGCTCCCTAAACACGCAGTTTTAACGGAAGAACTCTGCTTTAGTTGCAGGTGGAACACAAGCATCTTTTCTCACACAGTGTACACAAAGGTCACTTCCCTAATGAACTTGTTCTATAAGAATGGTTTTCCGCTTGGAGCGAACTGCCTCAACCATGGCAGGCTCTACTGTGGTCTCTAAGGATTTCCTCTCTGAAAACCCGGCACTTTTACCCGAAGAACTCTGCTTTATTTGCAGGTGTAACATAAGCTTCATTTCACCCACACTGTACACAAAGGGCCCTTCCCCAAATGAATCTTCTATATGCAGGGTGTGCCTCGTGCAGCGAACTGCCTCAAACAAGGCAGGCTCTAGTAAGTACTGTAAGCATTTCTTCGCATAAAACAAGCAGTTTTACCCGAAGCACTCTGCTTTATTTGCAGATGGAACACAAGCAGCATTTCTCCCACTGTGTACTCTTTGGTCTCTTCCACGAATGAACTTCTATATGCAGGGTTTCCCACGTGGTGCGAACTGCCCTCCACCACAGCAGGCAGTAGCGAGGACTGTAGGCATTTCCTCTCCATAAACACGCCGTTTTAACGGTAGAAGTCTGCTTTAGTTGCAGGGGTAACACAAGCAGCTTTTCTCCCACTGTGTACTCTTTGGGCTCTTCCACGCATGAACTTGTATATGCAGGGTTTGCGACGTGGAGCGAATTGCCTCAACCAAGGCAGGCTGTAGCGTGGACTGTAAGCATATCCTCTCCCAAACCTCGCAGTTTTAACGGTAGAATTCTGCTTTAGTTGCAGGGGTAACACAAGCAGCTTTTCTCCCATTGTGTACTCTTTGGGCTCTTCCGCGAATGAACTTCTATATGCAGGGTTTCCGACGTGGAGCGAACTGCATCAACCAAGGCAGGCTCTAGCGAGGACTGTAAGCATTTCCTCTTCCAAAACACTGCAGTTTTACCAAAGAATTCTGCTTTAGTTGCAGGTGGAATACAAGCAGCATTACTCCCACTGTGTACTCTTTGGGCTCTTCCACGAATGAACTTCTTTATGCAGGGATTCCTACGAGGAGCAAACTGCCTCCACCATGGCAGGCTGTAGCGAGGACTGTAAGCATATCCTCTCCCAAACCACGCAGTTTTAACGGTAGAACTCTGCTTTAGTTGCAGGGGTAACACAAGCAGTTTTTCTCCCACTGTGTACTCTTTGGGCTCTAACACGAATGAACTTCTTTATGCAGGGATTCCTACGAGGAGCGAACTGCCTCCACCATGGCAGGCTGTAGCAAGGACTGTAAGCATATCCTCTCCCAAACCACTCAGTTTTAACGGTAGAACTCTTTTTTAGTTGCAGGGGTAACACAAGCAGCTTTTCTCCCACTGTGTACTCTTTGGGCTCTTCCACGAATGAACTTCTATATGCATGGTTTCCGACGTGGAGCGAACTGCCTCAACCAAGGCAGGCTGTAGCGAGGACTGTAAGCATATCCTCTCCCAAACCATGCAGTTTTAACGGTAGAACTCTGCTTTAGTTGCAGGGGTAACACAAGCAGCTTTTCTCCCACTGTGTACTCTTTGGGCTCTTCCACGAATGAACTTCTATATGCAGGGTTTCCGACGTGGAGCGAACTGCCTCAACCAAGGCAGGCTGTAGCGAGGACTGTAAGCATTTCCTCTTCCAAAGCACGGCAGTTTTACCAAAGAATTCTGCTTTAGTTGCAGGTGTAACACAAGCATCATTTCTCCCACTGTGTACTCTTTGGGCTCTTCCAGGAATGAACTTCTATATGCATGGTTTCCGACGTGGAGCGAACTGCCTCAACCAAGGCAGGCTGTAGCGAGGACTTTAAGCATATACTCTCCCAAACCACGCCGTTTTAACGGTAGAACTCTGCTTTAGTTGCAGGGGTAACACAAGCAGCTTTTCTCCCACTGTGTACTCTTTGGGCTCTTCCACGAATGAACTTCTATATGCAGGGTTTGCGACGTGGAGCGAACTGCCTCAACCAAGGCAGGCTGTAGCGAGGACTGTAAGCATATCCTCTCCCACACCACGCAGTTTTAATGGTAGAACTCTGCTTTAGTTGCAGGGGTAACACAAGCAGCTTTTCTCCCACTGTGTACTCTTTGGGCTCTTCCACGAATGAACTTCTATATGCAGGGTTTCCGACATGCAGCGAACTGCCTCAACCAAGGCAGACTGTAGCGAGGACTGTAAGCATTTCCTCTTCCAAAGCACGGAAGTTTTACCAAAGAATTCTGCTTTAGTTGCAGGTGTAACACAAGCATCATTTCTCCCACTGTGTACTCTTTGGGCTCTTACACGAATGAACTTCTTTACGCAGGGATTCCCACGTGGATCGAACTGCCTCAACCGTGGAAGGCAGTAGCGAGGACTGTAAGCATATCCTCTCCCAAAACACGCAGTTTTCACGGTAGAACTCTGCTTTAGTTGCAGGGGTAACACAAGCAGCTTTTCTCCCACTGTGTACTCTTTGGGCTCTTCCACGAATGAACTTCTATATGCAGGGTTTCCCACGTGGAGTGAACTGCCTCAACCAAGGCAGGCTGTAGCGAGGAGTGTAAGCATTTCCTCTTACAAAACACGGCAGTTTTACCAAAGAATTCTGCTTTAGTTGCATGTGGAATACAAGCAGCATTACTCCCACTGTGTTCTCTTGGGGCTCTTACACGAATGAACTTTTTTATGCAGGGATTCCCAGGGGAGCGAACTGCCTCCACCATGGCAGGCTCTAGCGAGGACTGTAAGCATATCCTCTCCTAAAACACGCAGTTTTCACGGTAGAACTCTGCTTTAGTTGCAGGGGTAACACAAGCAGCTTTTCTCCCACTGTGTACTCTTTGGGCTCTTCCACGAATGAACTTCTATATGCAGGGTGTCCGACGTGGAGTGAACTGCCTCAACCAAGGCAGGCTGTAGCGAGGACTGTAAGCATTTCCTCTTACAAAACACGGCAGTTTACCAAAGAATTCTGCTTTAGTTGCAGGTGGAATACAAGCAGCATTACTCCCACTGTGTTCTCTTGGGGCTCTTACACGAATGAACATTTTTATGCAGGGATTCCCAGTGGAGCGAACTGCCTCCACCATGGCAGGCTCTAGCGAGGACTGTAAGGATATCCTCTCCCTAAGCACGCAGTTTTAACGGTAGAACTCTGCTTTAGTTGCAGGGGTAACACAAGCAGCTTTTCTCCCACTGTGTACTCTTTGGGCTCTTCCACGAATGAACTTCTATATGCAGGGTTTTCGACGTGGAGCGAACTGCCTCAACCAAGGCAGGCTGTAGCGAGGACTGTAAGAATATCCTCTCCCAAACCACGCAGTTTTAACGGTAGAACTCTGCTTTAGTTGCAGGGGTAACACAAGCAGTTTTTCTCCCACTGTGTACTCTTTGGGCTCTTACAAAAATGAACTTCTATATGCAGGGTTTGCGACGTGGAGCGAACTGCCTCAACCAATGCAGGCTGTAGCGAGGACTGTAAGCATATCCTCTCCCAAACCACGCAGTTTTAACGGTAGAACTCTGCTTTAGTTGCAGGGGTAACACAAGCAGCTTTTCTCACACTGTGTACTCTTTGTGCTCTTCCACGTATGAACTTCTATATGCAGGGTTTGCGACGTGGAGCGACCTGCCACAACCAAGGCAGGCTGTAGTGAGGACTGTAAGCATATCCTCTCCCAAACCACGCCGTTTTAAAGGTAGAACTCTGCTTTAGTTGCAGGGGTAACACAAGCAGCTTTTCTCCCACTGTGTACTCTTTGGGCTCTTCCAAGAATTAACTTCTATATGCAGGGTTTCCAAAGTGGAGCGAACTGCCTCAACCAAGGCAGGCTGTAGCGAGGAATGTAAGCATTTCCTCTTACAAAACACGGCAGTTTTACCAAAGAATTGTGCTTTAGTTGCAGGTGGAATACAAGCAGCATTACTCCCACTGTCTACTGTTTGGGCTCTTACACGAATGAACTTCTTTATGCAAGGATTCCCACGAGGAGGGTACTGACTCAACCATGGCAGGCTGTAGCGAGGACTGTAAGCATATCCTCTCCCAAACCACGCAGTTTTAAAGGTAGAACTCTGCTTTAGTTGCAGGGGTAACACAAGCAGTTTTTCTCCCACTGTGTACTCTTTGCGCTCTTCCACAAATGAACTTCTATATGCAGGGTTTGCGACGTGGAGAGAACTGCCTCAACCAAGGCAGGCTGTAGCGAGGATTGTAAGCATATCCTCTCCCAAACCACGCAGTTTTAGCGGTAGAATTCTGCTTTAGTTGCAGGGGTAACACAAGCAGCTTTTCTCCCATTGTGTACTCTTTGGCTCTTCCGCGAATGAACTTCTATATGCAGGGTTTCCGACGTGGAGCGAACTGCCTCAACCAAGGCAGGCTGTAGCGAGGACTGTAAGCATTTCCTCTTCCAAAACACTGCAGTTTTACCAAAGAATTCTGCTTTAGTTGCAGGTGGAATACAAGCAGCATTACTCCCACTGTGTACTCTTTGGGCTCTTCCACGAATGAACTTCTTTATGCAGGGATTCCTACGAGGAGCAAACTGCCTCCACCATGGCAGGCTGTAGCGAGGACTGTAAGCATATCCTCTCCCAAACCACGCAGTTTTAACGGTAGAACTCTGCTTTAGTTGCAGGGGTAACACAAGCAGTTTTTCTCCCACTGTGTACACTTTGGGCTCTAACACGAATGAACTTCTTTATGCAGGGATTCCCACGTGGATCGAACTGCCTCAACCGTGGAAGGCAGTAGCGAGGACTGTAAGCATATCCTCTCCCAAAACACGCAGTTTTCACGGTAGAACTCTGCTTTAGTTGCAGGGGTAACACAAGCAGCTTTTCTCCCATTGTGTACTCTTTGGGCTCTTCTGCGAATGAACTTCTATATGCAGGGTTTCCGACGTGGAGCGAACTGCCTCAACCAAGGCAGGCTGTAGCGAGGACTGTAAGCATTTCGTCTTCCAAAACACTGCAGTTTTACCAAAGAATTCTGCTTTAGTTGCAGGTGGAATACAAGCAGCATTACTCCAACTGTGTACTCTTTGGGCTCTTCCACGAATGAACTTCTTTATGCAGGGATTCCTACGAGGAGCAAACTGCCTCCACCATGGCAGGCTGTAGCGAGGACTGTAAGCATATCCTCTCCCAAACCACGCAGTTTTATCGGTAGAACTCTGCTTTAGTTGCAGGGGTAACACAAGCTGTTTTTCTCGCACTGTGTACACTTTGGGCTCTAACACGAATGAACTTCTTTATGCAGGGATTCCTACGAGGAGCGAACTGCCTCCACGATGGCAGGCTGTAGCAAGGACTGTAAGCATATCCTCTCGAAACCCACTCAGTTTTAACGGTAGAACTCTTTTTTAGTTGCAGGGGTAACACAAGCAGCTTTTCTCCCACTGTGTACTCTTTGGGCTCTTCCACGAATGAACTTCTATATGCAGGGTTTGCGACGTGGAGCGAACTGCCTCAACCAAGGCAGGCTGTAGCGAGGACTGTAAGTATATCCTCTCCCACACCACGCAGTTTTAATGGTAGAACTCTGCTTTAGTTGCAGGGGTAACACAAGCAGCTTTTCTCCCACTGTGTACTCTTTGGGCTCTTCCACGAATGAACTTCTATATGCAGGGTTTCCGACATGCAGCGAACTGCCTCAACCAAGGCAGACTGTAGCGAGGACTGTAAGCATTTCCTCTTCCAAAGCACGGAAGTTTTACCAAAGAATTCTGCTTTAGTTGCAGGTGTAACACAAGCATCATTTCTCCCACTGTGTACTCTTTGGGCTCTTACACGAATGAACTTCTTTACGCAGGGATTCCCACGTGGATCGAACTGCCTCAACCGTGGAAGGCAGTAGCGAGGACTGTAAGCATATCGTCTCCCAAAACACGCAGTTTTCACGGTAGAACTCTGCTTTAGTTGCAGGGGTAACACAAGCAGCTTTTCTCCCACTGTGTACTCTTTGGGCTCTTCCACGAATGAACTTCTATATGCAGGGTTTCCGACGTGGAGTGAACTGCCTCAACCAAGGCAGGCTGTAGCGAGGAGTGTAAGCATTTCCTCTTACAAAACACGGCAGTTTTACCAAAGAATTCTGCTTTAGTTGCATGTGGAATACAAGCAGCATTACTCCCACTGTGTTCTCTTGGGGCTCTTACACGAATGAACTTTTTTATGCAGGGATTCCCAGGGGAGCGAACTGCCTCCACCATGGCAGGCTCTAGCGAGGACTGTAAGCATATCCTCTCCTAAAACACGCAGTTTTCACGGTAGAACTCTGCTTTAGTTGCAGGGGTAACACAAGCAGCTTTTCTCCCATTGTGTACTCTTTGGGCTCTTCCGCGAATGAACTTCTATATGCAGTGTTTCCGACATGCAGCGAACTGCCTCAACCAAGGCAGGCTGTAGCGAGGACTGTAAGCATTTCTTCTTACAAAACACGGCAGTTTACCAAAGAATTCTGCTTTAGTTGCAGGTGGAATACAAGCAGCATTACTCCCACTGTGTACTCTTTGGGCTCTTCCACGAATGAACTTCTTTATGCAGGGATTCCTACGAGGAGCAAACTGCCTCCACCATGGCAGGCTGTAGCGAGGACTGTAAGCATATCCTCTCCCAAACCACGCAGTTTTAACGGTAGAACTCTGCTTTAGTTGCAGGGGTAACACAAGCAGTTTTTCTCCCACTGTGTACTCTTTGGGCTCTAACACGAATGAACTTCTTTATGCAGGGATTCCCACGTGGATCGAACTGCCTCAACCGTGGAAGGCAGTAGCGAGGACTGTAAGCATATCCTCTCCCAAAACACGCAGTTTTCACGGTAGAACTCTGCTTTAGTTGCAGGGGTAACACAAGCAGCTTTTCTCCCATTGTGTACTCTTTGGGCTCTTCTGCGAATGAACTTCTATATGCAGGGTTTCCGACGTGGAGCGAACTGCCTCAACCAAGGCAGGCTGTAGCGAGGACTGTAAGCATTTCCTCTTCCAAAACACTGCAGTTTTACCAAAGAATTCTGCTTTAGTTGCAGGTGGAATACAAGCAGCATTACTCCAACTGTGTACTCTTTGGGCTCTTCCACGAATGAACTTCTTTATGCAGGGATTCCTACGAGGAGCAAACTGCCTCCACCATGGCAGGCTGTAGCGAGGACTGTAAGCATATCCTCTCCCAAACCACGCAGTTTTAACGGTAGAACTCTGCTTTAGTTGCAGGGGTAACACAAGCTGTTTTTCTCGCACTGTGTACTCTTTGGGCTCTAACACGAATGAACTTCTTTATGCAGGGATTCCTACGAGGAGCGAACTGCCTCCACGATGGCAGGCTGTAGCAAGGACTGTAAGCATATCCTCTCGAAACCCACTCAGTTTTAACGGTAGAACTCTTTTTTAGTTGCAGGGGTAACACAAGCAGCTTTTCTCCCACTGTGTACTCTTTGGGCTCTTCCACGAATGAACTTCTATATGCAGGGTTTGCGACGTGGAGCGAACTGCCTCAACCAAGGCAGGCTGTAGCGAGGACTGTAAGCATATCCTCTCCCACACCACGCAGTTTTAATGGTAGAACTCTGCTTTAGTTGCAGGGGTAACACAAGCAGCTTTTCTCCCACTGTGTACTCTTTGGGCTCTTCCACGAATGAACTTCTATATGCAGGGTTTCCGACATGCAGCGAACTGCCTCAACCAAGGCAGACTGTAGCGAGGACTGTAAGCATTTCCTCTTCCAAAGCACGGAAGTTTTACCAAAGAATTCTGCTTTAGTTGCAGGTGTAACACAAGCATCATTTCTCCCACTGTGTACTCTTTGGGCTCTTACTCGAATGAACTTCTTTATGCAGGGATTCCCACGTGGATCGAACTGCCTCAACCGTGGAAGGCAGTAGCGAGGACTGTAAGCATATCCTCTCCCAAAATACGCAGTTTTCACGGTAGAACTCTGCTTTAGTTGCAGGGGTAACACAAGCAGCTTTTCTCCCACTGTGTACTCTTTGGGCTCTTCCACGAATGAACTTCTATATGCAGGGTTTCCGACGTGGAGTGAACTGCCTCAACCAAGGCAGGCTGTAGCGAGGACTGTAAGCATTTCCTCTTACAAAACACGGCAGTTTACCAAAGAATTCTGCTTTAGTTGCAGGTGGAATACAAGCAGCATTACTCCCACTGTCTACTCTTTGGGCTCTTACACGAATGAAATTCTTTATGCAAGGATTCCCACGAGGAGGGTACTGACTCAACCATGGCAGGCTGTAGCGAGGACTGTAAGCATATCCTCTCCCAAACCACGCAGTTTTAACGGTAGAACTCTGCTTTAGTTGCAGGGGTAACACAAGCAGTTTTTCTCCCACTGTGTACTCTTTGGGCTCTTCCACGAATGAACTTCTATATGCAGGGTTTGCGACGTGGAGAGAACTGCCTCAACCAAGGCAGGCTGTAGCGAGGATTGTAAGCATATCCTCTCCCAAACCACGCAGTTTTAGCGGTAGAATTCTGCTTTAGTTGCAGGGGTAACACAAGCAGCTTTTCTCCCATTGTGTACTCTTTGGGCTCTTCCGCGAATGAACTTCTATATGCAGGGTTTCCGACGTGGAGCGAACTGCCTCAACCAAGGCAGGCTGTAGCGAGGACTGTAAGCATTTCCTCTTCCAAAACACTTCAGTTTTACCAAAGAATTCTGCTTTAGTTGCAGGTGGAATACAAGCAGCATTACTCCCACTGTGTACTCTTTGGGCTCTTCCACGAATGAACTTCTTTATGCAGGGATTCCTACGAGGAGCAAACTGCCTCCACCATGGCATGCTGTAGCGAGGACTGTAAGCATATCCTCTCCCAAACCACGCAGTTTTAACGGTAGAACTCTGCTTTAGTTGCAGGGGTAACACCAGCAGTTTTTCTCCCACTGTGTACTCTTTGGGCTCTAACACGATTGAACTTCTTTATGCAGGGATTCCTACGAGGAGCGAACTGCTTCCACCATGGCAGGCTGTAGCAAGGACTGTAAGCATATCCTCTCCCAAACCACTCAGTTTTAATGGTAGAACTCTTTTTTAGTTGCAGGGGTAACACAAGCAGCTTTTCTCCCACTGTGTACTCTTTGGGCTCTTCCACGAATGAACTTCTATATGCATGGTTTCCCACGTGGAGCGAACTGCCTCAACCAAGGCAGGCTGTAGCGAGGACTGTAAGCATATCCTCTCCCTAAACACACAGTTTTAACGGAAGAACTCTGCTTTAGTTGCAGGTGGAACACAAGCATGTATTCTACCACAGTGTACACAATGGGCACGTCCCCTAATGAACTTGTTCTATAAGAATGTTTTCCCGCTTGGAACGAACTGCGTCAACCATGGCAGGCTCTACTGCGGTCTCTAAGGATTTCCTCTGTGAAAACACGGCACTGTTACGCGAAGAACTCTGCTTTAGTGGCAGGTGGAACACAAGATGCATTTCACCCACACTGTAAACCAAGGGCACTTCCCCAAATGAATCTTCTATATGCAAGGTGTCCTGCCTGCAGCGAAATGACACAACCAAGGCACGCACTAGTAAGGACTGTAAGCATTTACTCTCCCAAAACAAGCAGTTTTACCCGAAGAACTCTGCTTTAGTTGCAGGTGGAACACAAGCAGCATTTCTCCCACTGTGTACTCTTTGGTCTCTTCCACGAATGAACTTCTATATGCAAGTTTTCCCACGTGCTGCGAACTGCCCTCAACCACGGCAGGATGTAGCGAGGACTGTAAGCATTTTCTCTTCCAAATCACAGCAGTTTTACCCAAAGAACTCTGCTGTAGTAGCAGGTGGAACACAAGCAGCATTTCTCCCACTGTGTACTCTCTGAGCTCCTCCACGAATGAACTCCTATATGCAGGGTTTCCCACGTGGAGCGAACTGCCTCAAACAAGGCAGGCTGTAGCGAGGACTGTAAGCATTTCCTCTCCCTAAACACGCAGTTTTAATGGAAGAACTCTGCTTTAGTTGCAGGTGGAACACAAGCAGCATTTCTCCCACAGTGTACACAATGGACACTTCCCCTAATGAAGTTGTTCTATAAGAATGGTTTCCCGCATGGAGCGAATTGCCTCAACCATGGCAGGCTCTACTGTGGTCTCTAAGGATTTCCTCTCTGAAAACACGGCACTTTTACGAGAAGAACTCTGCTTTAGTGGGAGGTGGAACACAAGCTGCATTTCACCCACTGTGAACTCATGGGTCTCTTCCACGAATGATCTTCTATATGCAGGATTTCCCACGTGGTGCGAACTGCCCTCAACCACGGAGGCTGTAGCGAGGACTGTAAGCATTTCCTGTTCCAAACCATGGCAGTTTTACCCAAAGAACTCTGCTGTAGTAGCAGGTGGAACACAACCAACATTTCTCCCACTGTGTACTCTCTGAGCTCCTCCACGAATGAACTCCTATATGCAGGGTTTCCCACGAGGAGGGAACTGCCTCAAACAAGGAAGGCTGTAGCGAGGACTGTAAGAATTTCCTGTTCCAAACCATGGCAGTTTTACCCAAAGAACTCTGCTGTAGTAGCAGGTGGAACACAACCAACATTTCTCCCACTGTGTACTCTCTGAGCTCCTCCACGAATGAACTCCTATATGCAGGGTTTCCCACGTGGAGCGAACTGCCTCAAACAAGGAAGGCTGTAGCGAGGACTGTAAGCATTTCCTCTCCCTAAACACGCAGTTTTAACAGAAGAACTCTGCTTTAGTTGCAGTTGGAACACAAGCATCTCTTCTCCCACAGTGTACACAATGGGCACGTCCCACAATGAACTTGTTCTATTAGAATGGTTTCCCGCATGGAGCGAACTGCCTCAACCATGGCAGGCTCTACTGTGGTCTCTAAGGATTTCATCTGTGAAAACACTGCACTTTTACGCGAAGAACTCTGCTTTAGTGGCAGGTGGAACACAAGCTGCATTTCACCCACACTGTAAACAAATGGCCTTTCCCCAAATGAATCTTCTATATGCACGGTGTCCTGCCTGCAGCGAACTGCCACAACCAAGGCAGGCACTAGTAAGCACTGTAAGCATTTACTCTCCCAAAGCACGCAGTTTTACCCGAAGAACTCTGCTTTAGTTGCAGGTAGAACACAAGTAGCATTTCTCCCACTGTGTACTCTTTGGTCTCTTCCATGAATGAACTTCTATATGCAGGGTTTCCCACGTACTGCGAACTGCTTCAACCACAGCAGGCTGTAGAGAGGAATGTAAGCATTTCCTCTTCCAAAACACGGCAGTTTTACCCAAAGAACTCTGCTGTTGTAGCAGGTGGAACACAAGCAGCATTTCTCCCATTGTGTACTCTCTGAGCTCCTCCACGAATGAACTCCTATATGCAGGGTTTCCCACGTGGAGCGAACTGCCTCAACCAAGGCAGGCTGTACCGAGGACTGTAAGCATTTCCTCTCCCTAAACACGCAGTTTTAACGGAAAAAGTCTGCTTTAGTTTCTGGTGGAACACAAGCATCTTTTCTCCCACAGTGAACACAATGGGCACTTCCTCTAATGAAATTGTTCTATAAGAATGGTTTCCTGCGTGGAGCGAACTGCCTCAACCATGGCAGGCTCTACTGTGGTCTCTAAGGATTTCCTCTCTGAAAACACGGCACTTTTACCCGAAGAACGCTGCTTTATTTGCAGGTGGAACACAAGCTGCATTTCACCCACACTGTACAAAAAGGGCTCTTCCCCAAATGAATCTTCTATATGCAGGGTGTCCCCCCTGCAGCGAACTGCCACAACCAAGGCAGGCACTAGTAAGGACTGTAAGCATTTCCTCTCCCAAAACACGCAGTTTTACACGAAGAACTCTGCTTTAGTTGCAGGTGGAACACAAGCAGCATTTCTCCCACTGTGTACTGTCTGGGCTCTTCCACCAATGAATTCCTATATGCAGGGTTTCCCACGTGGAGAGAACTGCCTCAAACAAGGCAGGCTGTAGTGAGGACTGTAAGCATTTCCTCTCCCAAAACACGCAGTTTTACCCGAAGAACTCTGCTTTAGTTGGAGGTGGAACACAAGCAGCATTTCTCCCACTGTGTACTCTTTGGTCTCTTCCATGAATGAACTTCTATATGCAGGGTTTCCCACGTGTTGCGAACTGCTTCAACGACAGCAGGCTGTAGAGAGGACTGTAAGCATTTCCTCTTCCAAAACACGGCAGTTTTACCCAAAGAACTCTGCTTTAGTAGCAGGTGGAACACAAGCAGCATTTCTCCCACTGTGTACACTCTGAGCTCCTCCACGAATGAACTCCTATATGCAGGGTTTCCCACGTGGAGCTAACTGCCTCATACAAGGCAGGCTGTAGCGAGGACTGTAAGCATTTCCGCTCCCTAAACACGCAGTTTTAACGGAAGAACTCTGCTTTAGTTGCAGGTGGAACACAAGCATCTTTTCTCACACAGTGTACACAAAGGTCACTTCCCTAATGAACTTGTTCTATAAGAATGGTTTCCCGCTTGGAGCGAACTGCCTCAACCATGGCAGGCTCTACTGTGGTCTCTAAGGATTTCCTCTCTGAAAACCCGGCACTTTTACCCGAAGAACTCTGCTTTATTTGCAGGTGTAACATAAGCTTCATTTCACCCACACTGTACACAAAGGGCCCTTCCCCAAATGAATCTTCTATATTCAGGGTGTGCCTCGTGCAGCGAACTGCCTCAATCAAGGCAGGCTCTAGTAAGTACTGTAAGCATTTCTTCGCATAAAACAAGCAGTTTTACCCGAAGCACTCTGCTTTAGTTGCAGATGGAACACAAGCAGCATTTCTCCCACTGTGTACTCTTTGCTCTCTTCCACGAATGAACTTCTATATGCAGGGTTTCCCACGTGGTGCGAACTGCCCTCAACCACAGCAGGCAGTAGCGAGGACTGTAGGCATTTCCTCTCCATAAACACGCCGTTTTAATGGTAGAACTCTGCTTTAGTTGCAGGGGTAACACAAGCAGCTTTTCTCCCACTGTGTACTCTTTGGGCTCTTCCACGCATGAACTTGTATATGCAGGGTTTGCGACGTGGAGCGAATTGCCTCAACCAAGGCAGGCTGTAGCGTGGACTGTAAGCATATCCTCTCCCAAACCTCGCAGTTTTAACGGTAGAATTCTGCTTTAGTTGCAGGGGTAACACAAGCAGCTTTTCTCCCATTGTGTACTCTTTGGGCTCTTCCGCGAATGAACTTCTATATGCAGGGTTTCCGACGTGGAGCGAACTGCATCAACCAAGGCAGGCTGTAGCGAGGACTGTAAGCATTTCCTCTTCCAAAACACTGCAGTTTTACCAAAGAATTCTGCTTTAGTTGCAGGTGGAATACAAGCAGCATTACTCCCACTGTCTACTCTTTGGGCTCTTCCACGAATGAACTTCTTTATGCAGGGATTCCTACGAGGAGCAAACTGCCTCCACCATGGCAGGCTGTAGCGAGGACTGTAAGCATATCCTCTCCCAAACCACGCAGTTTTAACGGTAGAACTCTGCTTTAGTTGCAGGGGTAACACAAGCAGTTTTTCTCGCACTGTGTACTCTTTGGGCTCTAACACGAATGAACTTCTTTATGCAGGGATTCCTACGAGGAGCGAACTGCCTCCACCATGGCAGGCTGTAGCAAGGACTGTAAGCATATCCTCTCCCAAACCACTCAGTTTTAACGGTAGAACTCTTTTTTAGTTGCAGGGGTAACACAAGCAGCTTTTCTCCCACTGTGTACTCTTTGGGCTCTTCCACGAATGAACTTCTATATGCATGGTTTCCGACGTGGAGCGAACTGCCTCAACCAAGGCAGGCTGTAGCGAGGACTGTAAGCATATCCTCTCCCAAACCATGCAGTTTTAACGGTAGAACTCTGCTTTAGTTGCAGGGGTAACACAAGCAGCTTTTCTCCCACTGTGTACTCTTTGGGCTCTTCCACGAATGAACTTCTATATGCATGGTTTCCGACGTGGAGCGAACTGCTTCAACCAAGGCAGGCTGTAGCGAGGACTGTAAGCATTTCCTCTTCCAAAGCACGGCAGTTTTACCAAAGAATTCTGCTTTAGTTGCAGGTGTAACACAAGCATCATTTCTCCCACTGTGTACTCTTTGGGCTCTTCCACGAATGAACTTCTATATGCATGGTTTCCGACGTGGAGCGAACTGCCTCAACCAAGGCAGGCTGTAGCGAGGACTTTAAGCATATACTCTCCCAAACCACGCCGTTTTAACGGTAGAACTCTGCTTTAGTTGCAGGGGTAACACAAGCAGCTTTTCTCCCACTGTGTACTCTTTGGGCTCTTCCACGAATGAACTTCTATATGCAGGGTTTGCGACGTGGAACGAACTGCCTCAACCAAGGCAGGCTGTAGCGAGGACTGTAAGCATATCCTCTCCAACACCACGCAGTTTTAATGGTAGAACTCTGCTTTAGTTGCAGGGGTAACACAAGCAGCTTTTCTCCCACTGTGTACTCTTTGGGCTCTTCCACGAATGAACTTCTATATGCAGGGTTTCCGACATGCAGCGAACTGCCTCAACCAAGGCAGACTGTAGCGAGGACTGTAAGCATTTCCTCTTCCAAAGCACGGAAGTTTTACCAAAGAATTCTGCTTTAGTTGCAGGTGTAACACAAGCATCATTTCTCCCACTGTGTACTCTTTGGGCTCTTACACGAATGAACTTCTTTACGCAGGGATTCCCACGTGGATCGAACTGCCTCAACCGTGGAAGGCAGTAGCGAGGACTGTAAGCACATCCTCTCCCAAAACACGCAGTTTTCACGGTAGAACTCTGCTTTAGTTGCAGGTGTAACACAAGCAGCTTTTCTCATACTGTGTACTCTTTGGGCTCTTCCACGAATGAACTTCTATATGCAGGGTTTCCGACGTGGAGTGAACTGCCTCAACCAAGGCAGGCTGTAGCGAGGACTGTAAGCATTTCCTCTTACAAAACACGGCAGTTTTACCAAAGAATTCTGCTTTAGTTGCAGGTGGAATACAAGCAGCATTACTCCCACTGTGTTCTCTTGGGGCTCTTACACGAATGAACTTTTTTATGCAGGGATTCCCAGGGGAGCGAACTGCCTCCACCATGGCAGGCTCTAGCGAGGACTGTAAGCATATCCTCTCCTAAAACACGCAGTTTTCACGGTAGAACTCTGCTTTAGTTGCAGGGGTAACACAAGCAGCTTTTCTCCCACTGTGTACTCTTTGGGCTCTTCCACGAATGAACTTCTATATGCAGGGTTTCCGACGTGGAGTGAACTGCCTCAACCAAGGCAGGCTGTAGCGAGGACTGTAAGCATTTCCTCTTACAAAACACGGCAGTTTACCAAAGAATTCTGCTTTAGTTGCAGGTGGAATACAAGCAGCATTACTCCCACTGTGTTCTCTTGGGGCTCTTACACGAATGAACATTTTTATGCCGGGATTCCCAGTGGAGCGAACTGCCTCCACCATGGCAGGCTCTAGCGAGGACTGTAAGGATATCCTCTCCCTAAGCACGCAGTTTTAACGGTAGAAATCTGCTTTAGTTGCAGGGGTAACACAAGCAGCTTTTCTCCCACTGTGTACTCTTTGGGCTCTTCCACGAATGAACTTCTATATGCAGGGTTTTCAACGTGGAGCGAACTGCCTCAACCAAGGCAGGCTGTAGCGAGGACTGTAAGAATATCCTCTCCCAAACCACGCAGTTTTAACGGTAGAACTCTGCTTTAGTTGCAGGGGTAACACAAGCAGTTTTTCTCCCACTGTGTACTCTTTGGGCTCTTACACAAATGAACTTCTATATGCAGGGTTTGCGACGTGGAGCGAACTGCCTCAACCAATGCAGGCTGTAGCGAGGACTGTAAGCATATCCTCTCCCAATCCACGCAGTTTTAACGGTAGAACTCTGCTTTAGTTGCAGGGGTAACACAAGCAGCTTTTCTCACACTGTGTACTCTTTGTGCTCTTCCACGTATGAACTTCTATATGCAGGGTTTGCGACGTGGAGCGACCTGCCTCAACCAAGGCAGGCTGTAGCGAGGACTGTTAGCATATCCTCTCCCAAACCACGCCGTTTTAAAGGTAGAACTCTGCTTTAGTTGCAGGGGTAACACAAGCAGCTTTTCTCCCACTGTGTACTCTTTGGGCTCTTCCACGAATTAACTTCTATATGCAGGGTTTCCAAAGTGGAGCGAACTGCCACAACCAAGGCAGGCTGTAGCGAGGAATGTAAGCATTTCCTCTTACAAAACACGGCAGTTTTACCAAAGAATTCTGCTTTAGTTGCAGGTGGAATACAAGCAGCATTACTCCCACTGTCTACTCTTTGGGCTTTTACACGAATGAACTTCTTTATGCAAGGATACCCACGAGGAGGGTACTGACTCAACCATGGCAGGCTGTAGCGAGGACTGTAAGCATATCCTCTCCCAAACCACGCAGTTTTAAAGGTAGAACTCTGCTTTAGTTGCAGGGGTAACACAAGCAGCTTTTCTCCCACTGTGTACTCTTTGGGCTCTTCCACGAATGAACTTCTATATGCAGGGTTTGCGACGTGGAGAGAACTGCCTCAACCAAGGCAGGCTGTAGCGAGGATTGTAAGCATATCCTCTCCCAAACCACGCAGTTTTAGCGGTAGAATTCTGCTTTAGTTGCAGGGGTAACACAAGCAGCTTTTCTCCCATTGTGTACTCTTTGGGCTCTTCCGCGAATGAACTTCTATATGCAGGGTTTCCGACGTGGAGCGAACTGCCTCAACCAAGGCACGCTGTAGCGAGGACTGTAAGCATTTCCTCTTCCAAAACTCTGCAGTTTTACCAAAGAATTCTGCTTTAGTTGCAGGTGGAATACAAGCAGCATTACTCCCACTGTGTACTCTTTGGGCTCTTCCACGAATGAACTTCTTTATGCAGGGATTCCTACGAGGAGCAAACTGCCTCCACCATGGCAGGCTGTAGCGAGGACTGTAAGCATATCCTCTCCCAAACCACGCAGTTTTAACGGTAGAACTCTGCTTTAGTTGCAGGGGTAACACAAGCAGTTTTTCTCCCACTGTGTACTCTTTGGGCTCTAACACGAATGAACTTCTTTATGCAGGGATTCCTACGAGGAGCGAACTGCTTCCACCATGGCAGGCTGTAGCAAGGACTGTAAGCATATCCTCTCCCAAACCACGCAGTTTTAACGGTAGAACTCTGCTTTAGTTGCAGGGGTAACACAAGCAGCTTTTCTCCCACTGTGTTCTCTTTGGGCTCTTCCACGCATGCACTTCTATATGCAGGGTTTCCGACGTGGAGCGAACTGCCTCAACCAAGGCAGGCTGTAGCGAGGACTGTAAGCATTTCCTCTTCCAAAGCACGGCAGTTTTACCAAAGCATTCTGCTTTAGTTGCAGGTGTAACACAAGCATCATTTCTCCCACTGTGTACTCTTTGGGCTCTTCCACGAATGAACTTCTATATGCATGGTTTCCGACATGGAGCGAACTGCCTCAACCAAGGCAGGCTGTAGCGAGGACTGTAAGCATATCCTCTCCCAATCCACGCAGTTTTAACGGTAGAACTCTGCTTTAGTGGCAGGGGTAACACAAGCAGTTTTTCTCCCACTGTGTACTCTTTGGGCTCTTCCACGAATGAACTTCTATATGCAGGGTTTGCGACGTGGAGAGAACTGCCTCAACCAAGGCAGGCTGTAGCGAGGATTGTAAGCATATCCTCTCCCAAACCACGCAGTTTTAACGGTAGAATTCTGCTTTAGTTGCAGGGGTAACACAAGCAGCTTTTCTCCCATTGTGTACTCTTTGGGCACTTCCGCGAATGAACTTCTATATGCAGGGTTTGCGACGTGGAGGGAACTGCCTCAACCAAGGCAGGCTGTAGCGAGTTCTGTAAGCATATCCTCTCTCACACCACGCAGTTTTAATGGTAGAACTCTACTTTAGTTGCAGGGGTAACACAAGCAGCTTTTCTCCCACTGTGTACTCTTTGGGCTCTTCCACGAATGAACTTCTATATGCAGGGTTTCCGACATGCAGCGAACTGCCTCAACCAAAGCAGACTGTAGCGAGGACTGTAAGCATTTCCTCTTCCAAAGCACGGCAGTTTTACCAAAGAATTCTGCTTTAGTTGCAGGTGTAACACAAGCATCATTTCTCCCACTGTGTACTCTTTGGGCTCTTACACGAATGAACTTCTTTATGCAGGGATTCCCACGTGGATCGAACTGCCTCAACCGTGGAAGGAAGTAGCGAGGACTGTAAGCATATCCTCTCCCAAAACACGCAGTTTTCACGGTAGAACTCTGCTTTAGTTGCAGGGGTAACACAAGCAGCTTTTCTCCCACTGTGTACTCTTTGGGCTCTTCCACGAATGAACTTCTATATGCAAGGTTTCCAAAGTGGAGCGAACTGCCTCAACCAAGGCAGGCTGTAGCGAGGAATGTAAGCATTTCCTCTTACAAAACACGGCAGTTTTACCAAAGAATTCTGCTTTAGTTGCAGGTGGAATACAAGCAGCATTACTCCCACTGTGTACTCTTTGGGCTCTTACACGAATGAACTTCTTTATGCAAGGATTCCCACGAGGAGGGTACTGACTAAACCAAGGCAGGCTGTAGCGAGGACTGTAAGCATATCCTCTCCCAATCCACGCAGTTTTAACGGTAGAACTCTGCTTTAGTTGCAGGGGTAACACAAGCAGCTTTTCTCCCACTGTGTACTCTTTGGGCTCTTCCACGAATGAACTTCTATATGCAGGGTTTGCGACGTGGAACGAACTGCCTCAACCAAGGCAGGCTGTAGCGAGGACTGTAAGCATATCCTCTCCAACACCACGCAGTTTTAATGGTAGAACTCTGCTTTAGTTGCAGGGGTAACACAAGCAGCTTTTCTCCCACTGTGTACTCTTTGGGCTCTTCCACGAATGAACTTCTATATGCAGGGTTTCCGACATGCAGCGAACTGCCTCAACCAAGGCAGACTGTAGCGAGGACTGTAAGCATTTCCTCTTCCAAAGCACGGAAGTTTTACCAAAGAATTCTGCTTTAGTTGCAGGTGTAACACAAGCATCATTTCTCCCACTGTGTACTCTTTGGGCTCTTACACGAATGAACTTCTTTCCGCAGGGATTCCCACGTGGATCGAACTGCCTCAACCGTGGAAGGCAGTAGCGAGGACTGTAAGCACATCCTCTCCCAAAACACGCAGTTTTCACGGTAGAACTCTGCTTTAGTTGCAGGTGTAACACAAGCAGCTTTTCTCCCACTGTGTACTCTTTGGGCTCTTCCACGAATGAACTTCTATATGCAGGGTTTCCGACGTGGAGTGAACTGCCTCAACCAAGGCAGGCTGTAGCGAGGACTGTAAGCATTTCCTCTTACAAAACACGGCAGTTTTACCAAAGAATTCTGCTTTAGTTGCAGGTGGAATACAAGCAGCATTACTCCCACTGTGTTCTCTTGGGGCTCTTACACGAATGAACTTTTTTATGCAGGGATTCCCAGGGGAGCGAACTGCCTCCACCATGGCAGGCTCTAGCGAGGACTGTAAGCATATCCTCTCCTAAAACACGCAGTTTTCACGGTAGAACTCTGCTTTAGTTGCAGGGGTAACACAAGCAGCTTTTCTCCCACTGTGTACTCTTTGGGCTCTTCCACGAATGAACTTCTATATGCAGGGTTTCCGACGTGGAGTGAACTGCCTCAACCAAGGCAGGCTGTAGCGAGGACTGTAAGCATTTCCTCTTACAAAACACGGCAGTTTACCAAAGAATTCTGCTTTAGTTGCAGGTGGAATACAAGCAGCATTACTCCCACTGTGTTCTCTTGGGGCTCTTACACGAATGAACATTTTTATGCCGGGATTCCCAGTGGAGCGAACTGCCTCCACCATGGCAGGCTCTAGCGAGGACTGTAAGGATATCCTCTCCCTAAGCACGCAGTTTTAACGGTAGAAATCTGCTTTAGTTGCAGGGGTAACACAAGCAGCTTTTCTCCCACTGTGTACTCTTTGGGCTCTTCCACGAATGAACTTCTATATGCAGGGTTTTCAACGTGGAGCGAACTGGCTCAACCAAGGCAGGCTGTAGCGAGGACTGTAAGAATATCCTCTCCCAAACCACGCAGTTTTAACGGTAGAACTCTGCTTTAGTTGCAGGGGTAACACAAGCAGTTTTTCTCCCACTGTGTACTCTTTGGGCTCTTACACAAATGAACTTCTATATGCAGGGTTTGCGACGTGGAGCGAACTGCCTCAACCAATGCAGGCTGTAGCGAGGACTGTAAGCATATCCTCTCCCAATCCACGCAGTTTTAACGGTAGAACTCTGCTTTAGTTGCAGGGGTAACACAAGCAGCTTTTCTCACACTGTGTACTCTTTGTGCTCTTCCACGTATGAACTTCTATATGCAGGGTTTGCGACGTGGAGCGACCTGCCTCAACCAAGGCAGGCTGTAGCGAGGACTGTAAGCATATCCTCTCCCAAACCACGCCGTTTTAAAGGTAGAACTCTGCTTTAGTTGCAGGGGTAACACAAGCAGCTTTTCTCCCACTGTGTACTCTTTGGGCTCTTCCACGAATTAACTTCTATATGCAGGGTTTCCAAAGTGGAGCGAACTGCCACAACCAAGGCAGGCTGTAGCGAGGAATGTAAGCATTTCCTCTTACAAAACACGGCAGTTTTACCAAAGAATTCTGCTTTAGTTGCAGGTGGAATACAAGCAGCATTACTCCCACTGTCTACTCTTTGGGCTTTTACACGAATGAACTTCTTTATGCAAGGATACCCACGAGGAGGGTACTGACTCAACCATGGCAGGCTGTAGCGAGGACTGTAAGCATATCCTCTCCCAAACCACGCAGTTTTAAAGGTAGAACTCTGCTTTAGTTGCAGGGGTAACACAAGCAGCTTTTCTCCCACTGTGTACTCTTTGGGCTCTTCCACGAATGAACTTCTATATGCAGGGTTTGCGACGTGGAGAGAACTGCCTCAACCAAGGCAGGCTGTAGCGAGGATTGTAAGCATATCCTCTCCCAAACCACGCAGTTTTAGCGGTAGAATTCTGCTTTAGTTGCAGGGGTAACACAAGCAGCTTTTCTCCCATTGTGTACTCTTTGGGCTCTTCCGCGAATGAACTTCTATATGCAGGGTTTCCGACGTGGAGCGAACTGCCTCAACCAAGGCACGCTGTAGCGAGGACTGTAAGCATTTCCTCTTCCAAAACACTGCAGTTTTACCAAAGAATTCTGCTTTAGTTGCAGGTGGAATACAAGCAGCATTACTCCCACTGTGTACTCTTTGGGCTCTTCCACGAATGAACTTCTTTATGCAGGGATTCCTACGAGGAGCGAACTGCCTCCACCATGGCAGGCTGTAGCGAGGACTGTAAGCATATCCTCTCCCAAACCACGCAGTTTTAACGGTAGAACTCTGCTTTAGTTGCAGGGGTAACACAAGCAGTTTTTCTCCCACTGTGTACTCTTTGGGCTCTAACACGAATGAACTTCTTTATGCAGGGATTCCTACGAGGAGCGAACTGCTTCCACCATGGCAGGCTGTAGCAAGGACTGTAAGCATATCCTCTCCCAAACCACGCAGTTTTAACGGTAGAACTCTGCTTTAGTTGCAGGGGTAACACAAGCAGCTTTTCTCCCACTGTGTTCTCTTTGGGCTCTTCCACGCATGCACTTCTATATGCAGGGTTTCCGACGTGGAGCGAACTGCCTCAACCAAGGCAGGCTGTAGCGAGGACTGTAAGCATTTCCTCTTCCAAAGCACGGCAGTTTTACCAAAGCATTCTGCTTTAGTTGCAGGTGTAACACAAGCATCATTTCTCCCACTGTGTACTCTTTGGGCTCTTCCACGAATGAACTTCTATATGCATGGTTTCCGACATGGAGCGAACTGCCTCAACCAAGGCAGGCTGTAGCGAGGACTGTAAGCATATCCTCTCCCAATCCAAGCAGTTTTAACGGTAGAACTCTGCTTTAGTGGCAGGGGTAACACAAGCAGTTTTTCTCCCACTGTGTACTCTTTGGGCTCTTCCACGAATGAACTTCTATATGCAGGGTTTGCGACGTGGAGAGAACTGCCTCAACCAAGGCAGGCTGTAGCGAGGATTGTAAGCATATCCTCTCCCAAACCACGCAGTTTTAACGGTAGAATTCTGCTTTAGTTGCAGGGGTAACACAAGCAGCTTTTCTCCCATTGTGTACTCTTTGGGCACTTCCGCGAATGAACTTTTATATGCAGGGTTTGCGACGTGGAGGGAACTGCCTCAACCAAGGCAGGCTGTAGCGAGGTCTGTAAGCATATCCTCTCTCACACCACGCAGTTTTAATGGTAGAACTCTACTTTAGTTGCAGGGGTAACACAAGCAGCTTTTCTCCCACTGTGTACTCTTTGGGCTCTTCCACGAATGAACTTCTATATGCAGGGTTTCCGACATGCAGCGAACTGCCTCAACCAAAGCAGACTGTAGCGAGGACTGTAAGCATTTCCTCTTCCAAAGCACGGCAGTTTTACCAAAGAATTCTGCTTTAGTTGCAGGTGTAACACAAGCATCATTTCTCCCACTGTGTACTCTTTGGGCTCTTACACGAATGAACTTCTTTATGCAGGGATTCCCACGTGGATCGAACTGCCTCAACCGTGGAAGGAAGTAGCGAGGACTGTAAGCATATCCTCTCCCAAAACACGCAGTTTTCACGGTAGAACTCTGCTTTAGTTGCAGGGGTAACACAAGCAGCTTTTCTCCCACTGTGTACTCTTTGGGCTCTTCCACGAATGAACTTCTATATGCAAGGTTTCCAAAGTGGAGCGAACTGCCTCAACCAAGGCAGGCTGTAGCGAGGAATGTAAGCATTTCCTCTTACAAAACACGGCAGTTTTACCAAAGAATTCTGCTTTAGTTGCAGGTGGAATACAAGCAGCATTACTCCCACTGTGTACTCTTTGGGCTCTTACACGAATGAACTTCTTTATGCAAGGATTCCCACGAGGAGGGTACTGACTAAACCATGGCAGGCTGTAGCGAGGACTGTAAACATATCCTCTCCCAAACCACGCAGTTTTAACGGTAGAATTCTGCTTTAGTTGCAGGGGTAACACAAGCAGCTTTTCTCCCATTGTGTACTCTTTGGGCTCTTCTGCGAATGAACTTCTATATGCAGGGTTTCCGACGTGGAGCGAACTGCCTCAACCAAGGCAGGCTGTAGCGAGGACTGTAAGCATTTCGTCTTCCAAAACACTGCAGTTTTACCAAAGAATTCTGCTTTAGTTGCAGGTGGAATACAAGCAGCATTACTCCAACTGTGTACTCTTTGGGCTCTTCCACGAATGAACTTCTTTATGCAGGGATTCCTACGAGGAGCAAACTGCCTCCACCATGGCAGGCTGTAGCGAGGACTGTAAGCATATCCTCTCCCAAACCACGCACTTTTAACGGTAGAACTCTGCTTTAGTTGCAGGGGTAACACAAGCTGTTTTTCTCGCACTGTGTACTCTTTGGGCTCTAACACGAATGAACTTCTTTATGCAGGGATTCCTACGAGGAGCGAACTGCCTCCACGATGGCAGGCTGTAGCAAGGACTGTAAGCATATCCTCTCCCAACCCACTCAGTTTTAATGGTAGAACTCTTTTTTAGTTGCAGGGGTAACACAAGCAGCTTTTCTCCCACTGTGTACTCTTTGGGCTCTTCCACGAATGAACTTCTATATGCAGGGTTTGCGACGTGGAGCGAACTGCCTCAACCAAGGCAGGCTGTAGCGAGGACTGTAAGCATATCCTCTCCCACACCACGCAGTTTTAATGGTAGAACTCTGCTTTAGTTGCAGGGGTAACACAAGCAGCTTTTCTCCCACTGTGTACTCTTTGGGCTCTTCCACGAATGAACTTCTATATGCAGGGTTTCCGACATGCAGCGAACTGCCTCAACCAAGGCAGACTGTAGCGAGGACTGTAAGCATTTCCTCTTCCAAGCACGGAAGTTTTACCAAAGAATTCTGCTTTAGTTGCAGGTGTAACACAAGCATCATTTCTCCCACTGTGTACTCTTTGGGCTCTTACTCGAAAGAACTTCTTTATGCAGGGATTCCCACGTGGATCGAACTGCCTCAACCGTGGAAGGCAGTAGCGAGGACTGTAAGCATATCCTCTCCCAAAACACGCAGTTTTCACGGTAGAACTCTGCTTTAGTTGCAGGGGTAACACAAGCAGCTTTTCTCCCACTGTGTACTCTTTGGGCTCTTCCACGAATGAACTTCTATATGCAGGGTTTCCGACGTGGAGTGAACTGCCTCAACCAAGGCAGGCTGTAGCGAGGACTGTAAGCATTTCCTCTTACGAAACACGGCTGTTTTACCAAAGAATTCTGCTTTAGTTGCAGGTGGAATAGAAGCAGCATTACTCCCACTGTGTTCTCTTGGGGCTCTTACACGAATGAACTTTTTTATGCAGGGATTCCCAGGGGAGCGAACTACCTCCACCATGGCAGGCTCTAGCGAGGACTGTAAGCATATCCTCTCCCAAAACACGCAGTTTTCACGGTAGAACTCTGCTTTAGTTGCAGGGGTAACACAAGCAGCTTTTCTCCCACTGTGTACTCTTTGGGCTCTTCCACGAATGAACTTCTATATGCAGGGTTTCCGACGTGGAGTGAACTGCCTCAACCAAGGCAGGCTGTAGCGAGGACTGTAAGCATTTCCTCTTACAAAACACGGCAGTTTACCAAAGAATTCTGCTTTAGTTGCAGGTGGAATACAAGCAGCATTACTCCCACTGTCTACTCTTTGGGCTCTTACACGAATGAACTTCTTTATGCAAGGATTCCTACGAGGAGGGTACTGACTCAACCATGGCAGGCTGTAGCGAGGACTGTAAGCATATCCTCTCCCAAACCACGCAGTTTTAACGGTAGAACTCTGCTTTAGTTGCAGGGGTAACACAAGCAGTTTTTCTCCCACTGTGTACTCTTTGGGCTCTTCCACGAATGAACTTCTATATGCAGGGTTTGCGACGTGGAGAGAACTGCCTCAACCAAGGCAGGCTGTAGCGAGGATTGTAAGCATATCCTCTCCCAAACCACGCAGTTTTAGCGGTAGAATTCTGCTTTAGTTGCAGGGGTAACACAAGCAGCTTTTCTCCCATTGTGTACTCTTTGGGCTCTTCCGCGAATGAACTTCTATATGCAGGGTTTCCGACGTGGAGCGAACTGCCTCAACCAAGGCAGGCTGTAGCGAGGACTGTAAGCATTTCCTCTTCCAAAACACTGCAGTTTTACCAAAGAATTCTGCTTTAGTTGCAGGTGGAATACAAGCAGCATTACTCCCACTGTGTACTCTTTGGGCTCTTCCACGAATGAACTTCTTTATGCAGGGATTCCTACGAGGAGCAAACTGCCTCCACCATGGCAGGCTGTAGCGAGGACTGTAAGCATATCCTCTCCCAAACCACGCAGTTTTAACGGTAGAACTCTGCTTTAGTTGCAGGGGTAACACAAGCAGTTTTTCTCCCACTGTGTACTCTTTGGGCTCTAACACGAATGAATTTCTTTATGCAGGGATTCCTACGAGGAGCGAACTGCTTCCACCATGGCAGGCTATAGCAAGGACTGTAAGCATATCCTCTCCCAAACCACTCAGTTTTAATGGTAGAACTCTTTTTTAGTTGCAGGGGTAACACAAGCAGCTTTTCTCCCACTGTGTACTCTTTGGGCTCTTCCACGAATGAAATTCTATATGCATGGTTTCCCACGTGGAGCGAACTGCCTCAACCAAGGCAGGCTGTAGCGAGGACTGTAAGCATATCCTCTCCCAATCCACGCAGTTTTAACGGTAGAACTCTGCTTTAGTTGCAGGGGTAACACAAGCAGTTTTTCTCCCACTGTGTACTCTTTGGGCTCTTCCAAGAATGAACTTCTATATGCAGGGTTTTCGACGTGGAGGGAACTGCCTCAACCAAGGCAGGCTGTAGCGAGGACTGTAAGCATATCCTCTCCCACACCACGCAGTTTTAATGGTAGAACTCTGCTTTAGTTGCAGGGGTAACACAAGCAGCTTTTCTCCCACTGTGTACGCTTTGGGCTCTTCCACGAATGAACTTCTATATGCAGGGTTTCTGACATGCAGCGAACTGCGTCAACCAAGGCAGACTGTAGCGAGGACTGTAAGCATTTCCTCTTCCAAAGCACGGCAGTTTTACCAAAGAATTCTGCTTTAGTTGCAGGTGTAACACAAGCATCATTTCTCCCACTGTGTACTCTTTGGGCTCTTACACGAATGAACTTCTTTATGCAGGGATTCCCACGTGGATCGAACTGCCTCAACCGTGGAAGGAAGTAGCGAGGACTGTAAGCATATCCTCTCCCAAAACACGCAGTTTTCACGGTAGAACTCTGCTTTAGTTGCAGGGGTAACACAAGCAGCTTTTCTCCCACTGTGTACTCTTTGGGCTCTTCCACGAATGAACTTCTATATGCAGGGTTTCCAAAGAGGAGGGAACTGCCTCAACCAAGGCAGGCTGTAGCGAGGAATGTAAGCATTTCCTCTTACAAAACACGGCAGTTTTACCAAAGAATTCTGCTTTAGTTGCAGGTGGAATACAAGCAGCATTACTCCCACTGTGTACTCTTTGGGCTCTTACACGAATGAACTTCTTTATGCAAGGATTCCCACGAGGAGGGTACTGACTCAACCATGGAAGGCTGTAGCGAGGACTGTAAGCTTATCCTCTCCCAAACCACGCAGTTTTAACGGTAGCACTCTGCTTTAGTTGCAGGGGTAACACAAGCAGTTTTTCTCCCACTGTGTACTCTTTGGGCTCTTCCACGAATGAACTTCTATATGCAGGGTTTGCGACGTGGAGCGACCTGCCTCAACCAAGGCAGTCTGTAGCGAGGACTGTAAGCATATCCTCTCCCAAACCACGCCGTTTTAAAGGTAGAATTCTGCTTTAGTTGCAGGGGTAACACAAGCAGCTTTTCTCCCACTGTGTACTCTTTGGGCTCTTCCACGAATTAACTTCTATATGCAGGGTTTCCAAAGTGGAGCGAACTGCCTCAACCAAGGCAGGCTGTAGCGAGGAATGTAAGCATTTCCTCTTACAAAACACGGCAGTTTTACCAAAGAATTCTGCTTTAGTTGCAGGTGGAATACAAGCAGCATTACTCCCACTGTGTTCTCTTGGGGCTCTTACACGAATGAACTTTTTTATGCAGGGATTCCCAGGGGAGCGAACTGCCTCCACCATGGCAGGCTCTAGCGAGGACTGTAAGCATATCCTCTCCTAAAACACGCAGTTTTCACGGTAGAACTCTGCTTTAGTTGCAGGGGTAACACAAGCAGCTTTTCTCCCACTGTGTACTCTTTGGGCTCTTCCACGAATGAACTTCTATATGCAGGGTTTCCGACGTGGAGTGAACTGCCTCAACCAAGGCAGGCTGTAGCGAGGACTGTAAGCATTTCCTCTTACAAAACACGGCAGTTTACCAAAGAATTCTGCTTTAGTTGCAGGTGGAATACAAGCAGCATTACTCCCACTGTGTTCTCTTGGGGCTCTTACACGAATGAACATTTTTATGCCGGGATTCCCAGTGGAGCGAACTGCCTCCACCATGGCAGGCTCTAGCGAGGACTGTAAGGATATCCTCTCCCTAAGCACGCAGTTTTAACGGTAGAAATCTGCTTTAGTTGCAGGGGTAACACAAGCAGCTTTTCTCCCACTGTGTACTCTTTGGGCTCTTCCACGAATGAACTTCTATATGCAGGGTTTTCAACGTGGAGCGAACTGCCTCAACCAAGGCAGGCTGTAGCGAGGACTGTAAGAATATCCTCTCCCAAACCACGCAGTTTTAACGGTAGAACTCTGCTTTAGTTGCAGGGGTAACACAAGCAGTTTTTCTCCCACTGTGTACTCTTTGGGCTCTTACACAAATGAACTTCTATATGCAGGGTTTGCGACGTGGAGCGAACTGCCTCAACCAATGCAGGCTGTAGCGAGGACTGTAAGCATATCCTCTCCCAATCCACGCAGTTTTAACGGTAGAACTCTGCTTTAGTTGCAGGGGTAACACAAGCAGCTTTTCTCACACTGTGTACTCTTTGTGCTCTTCCACGTATGAACTTCTATATGCAGGGTTTGCGACGTGGAGCGACCTGCCTCAACCAAGGCAGGCTGTAGCGAGGACTGTAAGCATATCCTCTCCCAAACCACGCCGTTTTAAAGGTAGAACTCTGCTTTAGTTGCAGGGGTAACACAAGCAGCTTTTCTCCCACTGTGTACTCTTTGGGCTCTTCCACGAATTAACTTCTATATGCAGGGTTTCCAAAGTGGAGCGAACTGCCACAACCAAGGCAGGCTGTAGCGAGGAATGTAAGCATTTCCTCTTACAAAACACGGCAGTTTTACCAAAGAATTCTGCTTTAGTTGCAGGTGGAATACAAGCAGCATTACTCCCACTGTCTACTCTTTGGGCTTTTACACGAATGAACTTCTTTATGCAAGGATACCCACGAGGAGGGTACTGACTCAACCATGGCAGGCTGTAGCGAGGACTGTAAGCATATCCTCTCCCAAACCACGCAGTTTTAAAGGTAGAACTCTGCTTTAGTTGCAGGGGTAACACAAGCAGCTTTTCTCCCACTGTGTACTCTTTGGGCTCTTCCACGAATGAACTTCTATATGCAGGGTTTGCGACGTGGAGAGAACTGCCTCAACCAAGGCAGGCTGTAGCGAGGATTGTAAGCATATCCTCTCCCAAACCACGCAGTTTTAGCGGTAGAATTCTGCTTTAGTTGCAGGGGTAACACAAGCAGCTTTTCTCCCATTGTGTACTCTTTGGGCTCTTCCGCGAATGAACTTCTATATGCAGGGTTTCCGACGTGGAGCGAACTGCCTCAACCAAGGCACGCTGTAGCGAGGACTGTAAGCATTTCCTCTTCCAAAACACTGCAGTTTTACCAAAGAATTCTGCTTTAGTTGCAGGTGGAATACAAGCAGCATTACTCCCACTGTGTACTCTTTGGGCTCTTCCACGAATGAACTTCTTTATGCAGGGATTCCTACGAGGAGCGAACTGCCTCCCCCATGGCAGGCTGTAGCGAGGACTGTAAGCATATCCTCTCCCAAACCACGCAGTTTTAACGGTAGAACTCTGCTTTAGTTGCAGGGGTAACACAAGCAGTTTTTCTCCCACTGTGTACTCTTTGGGCTCTAACACGAATGAACTTCTTTATGCAGGGATTCCTACGAGGAGCGAACTGCTTCCACCATGGCAGGCTGTAGCAAGGACTGTAAGCATATCCTCTCCCAAACCACGCAGTTTTAACGGTAGAACTCTGCTTTAGTTGCAGGGGTAACACAAGCAGCTTTTCTCCCACTGTGTTCTCTTTGGGCTCTTCCACGCATGCACTTCTATATGCAGGGTTTCCGACGTGGAGCGAACTGCCTCAACCAAGGCAGGCTGTAGCGAGGACTGTAAGCATTTCCTCTTCCAAAGCACGGCAGTTTTACCAAAGCATTCTGCTTTAGTTGCAGGTGTAACACAAGCATCATTTCTCCCACTGTGTACTCTTTGGGCTCTTCCACGAATGAACTTCTATATGCATGGTTTCCGACATGGAGCGAACTGCCTCAACCAAGGCAGGCTGTAGCGAGGACTGTAAGCATATCCTCTCCCAATCCACGCAGTTTTAACGGTAGAACTCTGCTTTAGTGGCAGGGGTAACACAAGCAGTTTTTCTCCCACTGTGTACTCTTTGGGCTCTTCCACGAATGAACTTCTATATGCAGGGTTTGCGACGTGGAGAGAACTGCCTCAACCAAGGCAGGCTGTAGCGAGGATTGTAAGCATATCCTCTCCCAAACCACGCAGTTTTAACGGTAGAATTCTGCTTTAGTTGCAGGGGTAACACAAGCAGCTTTTCTCCCATTGTGTACTCTTTGGGCACTTCCGCGAATGAACTTCTATATGCAGGGTTTGCGACGTGGAGGGAACTGCCTCAACCAAGGCAGGCTGTAGCGAGGTCTGTAAGCATATCCTCTCTCACACCACGCAGTTTTAATGGTAGAACTCTACTTTAGTTGCAGGGGTAACACAAGCAGCTTTTCTCCCACTGTGTACTCTTTGGGCTCTTCCACGAATGAACTTCTATATGCAGGGTTTCCGACATGCAGCGAACTGCCTCAACCAAAGCAGACTGTAGTGAGGACTGTAAGCATTTCCTCTTCCAAAGCACGGCAGTTTTACCAAAGAATTCTGCTTTAGTTGCAGGTGTAACACAAGCATCATTTCTCCCACTGTGTACTCTTTGGGCTCTTACACGAATGAACTTCTTTATGCAGGGATTCCCACGTGGATCGAACTGCCTCAACCGTGGAAGGAAGTAGCGAGGACTGTAAGCATATCCTCTCCCAAAACACGCAGTTTTCACGGTAGAACTCTGCTTTAGTTGCAGGGGTAACACAAGCAGCTTTTCTCCCACTGTGTACTCTTTGGGCTCTTCCACGAATGAACTTCTATATGCAAGGTTTCCAAAGTGGAGCGAACTGCCTCAACCAAGGCAGGCTGTAGCGAGGAATGTAAGCATTTCCTCTTACAAAACACGGCAGTTTTACCAAAGAATTCTGCTTTAGTTGCAGGTGGAATACAAGCAGCATTACTCCCACTGTGTACTCTTTGGGCTCTTACACGAATGAACTTCTTTATGCAAGGATTCCCACGAGGAGGGTACTGACTAAACCATGGCAGGCTGTAGCGAGGACTGTAAACATATCCTCTCCCAAACCACGCAGTTTTAACGGTAGAATTCTGCTTTAGTTGCAGGGGTAACACAAGCAGCTTTTCTCCCATTGTGTACTCTTTGGGCTCTTCTGCGAATGAACTTCTATATGCAGGGTTTCCGACGTGGAGCGAACTGCCTCAACCAAGGCAGGCTGTAGCGAGGACTGTAAGCATTTCGTCTTCCAAAACACTGCAGTTTTACCAAAGAATTCTGCTTTAGTTGCAGGTGGAATACAAGCAGCATTACTCCAACTGTGTACTCTTTGGGCTCTTCCACGAATGAACTTCTTTATGCAGGGATTCCTACGAGGAGCAAACTGCCTCCACCATGGCAGGCTGTAGCGAGGACTGTAAGCATATCCTCTCCCAAACCACGCACTTTTAACGGTAGAACTCTGCTTTAGTTGCAGGGGTAACACAAGCTGTTTTTCTCGCACTGTGTACTCTTTGGGCTCTAACACGAATGAACTTCTTTATGCAGGGATTCCTACGAGGAGCGAACTGCCTCCACGATGGCAGGCTGTAGCAAGGACTGTAAGCATATCCTCTCCCAACCCACTCAGTTTAATGGTAGAACTCTTTTTTAGTTGCAGGGGTAACACAAGCAGCTTTTCTCCCACTGTGTACTCTTTGGGCTCTTCCACGAATGAACTTCTATATGCAGGGTTTGCGACGTGGAGCGAACTGCCTCAACCAAGGCAGGCTGTAGCGAGGACTGTAAGCATATCCTCTCCCACACCACGCAGTTTTAATGGTAGAACTCTGCTTTAGTTGCAGGGGTAACACAAGCAGCTTTTCTCCCACTGTGTACTCTTTGGGCTCTTCCACGAATGAACTTCTATATGCAGGGTTTCCGACATGCAGCGAACTGCCTCAACCAAGGCAGACTGTAGCGAGGACTGTAAGCATTTCCTCTTCCAAGCACGGAAGTTTTACCAAAGAATTCTGCTTTAGTTGCAGGTGTAACACAAGCATCATTTCTCCCACTGTGTACTCTTTGGGCTCTTACTCGAAAGAACTTCTTCATGCAGGGATTCCCACGTGGATCGAACTGCCTCAACCGTGGAAGGCAGTAGCGAGGACTGTAAGCATATCCTCTCCCAAAACACGCAGTTTTCACGGTAGAACTCTGCTTTAGTTGCAGGGGTAACACAAGCAGCTTTTCTCCCAATGTGTACTCTTTGGGCTCTTCCACGAATGAACTTCTATATGCAGGGTTTCCGACGTGGAGTGAACTGCCTCAACCAAGGCAGGCTGTAGCGAGGACTGTAAGCATTTCCTCTTACGAAACACGGCTGTTTTACCAAAGAATTCTGCTTTAGTTGCAGGTGGAATAGAAGCAGCATTACTCCCACTGTGTTCTCTTGGGGCTCTTACACGAATGAACTTTTTTATGCAGGGATTCCCAGGGGAGCGAACTGCCTCCACCATGGCAGGCTCTAGCGAGGACTGTAAGCATATCCTCTCCCAAAACACGCAGTTTTCACGGTAGAACTCTGCTTTAGTTGCAGGGGTAACACAAGCAGCTTTTCTCCCACTGTGTACTCTTTGGGCTCTTCCACGAATGAACTTCTATATGCAGGGTTTCCGACGTGGAGTGAACTGCCTCAACCAAGGCAGGCTGTAGCGAGGACTGTAAGCATTTCCTCTTACAAAACACGGCAGTTTACCAAAGAATTCTGCTTTAGTTGCAGGTGGAATACAAGCAGCATTACTCCCACTGTCTACTCTTTGGGCTCTTACACGAATGAACTTCTTTATGCAAGGATTCCCACGAGGAGGGTACTGACTCAACCATGGCAGGCTGTAGCGAGGACTGTAAGCATATCCTCTCCCAAACCATGCAGTTTTAACGGTAGAACTCTGCTTTAGTTGCAGGGGTAACACAAGCAGTTTTTCTCCCACTGTGTACTCTTTGGGCTCTTCCACGAATGAACTTCTATATGCAGGGTTTGCGACGTGGAGAGAACTGCCTCAACCAAGGCAGGCTGTAGCGAGGATTGTAAGCATATCCTCTCCCAAACCACGCAGTTTTAGCGGTAGAATTCTGCTTTAGTTGCAGGGGTAACACAAGCAGCTTTTCTCCCATTGTGTACTCTTTGGGCTCTTCCGCGAATGAACTTCTATATGCAGGGTTTCCGACGTGGAGCGAACTGCCTCAACCAAGGCAGGCTGTAGCGAGGACTGTAAGCATTTCCTCTTCCAAAACACTGCAGTTTTACCAAAGAATTCTGCTTTAGTTGCAGGTGGAATACAAGCAGCATTACTCCCACTGTGTACTCTTTGGGCTCTTCCACGAATGAACTTCTTTATGCAGGGATTCCTACGAGGAGCAAACTGCCTCCACCATGGCAGGCTGTAGCGAGGACTGTAAGCATATCCTCTCCCAAACCACGCAGTTTTAACGGTAGAACTCTGCTTTAGTTGCAGGGGTAACACAAGCAGTTTTTCTCCCACTGTGTACTCTTTGGGCTCTAACACGAATGAATTTCTTTATGCAGGGATTCCTACGAGGAGCGAACTGCTTCCACCATGGCAGGCTATAGCAAGGACTGTAAGCATATCCTCTCCCAAACCACTCAGTTTTAATGGTAGAACTCTTTTTTAGTTGCAGGGGTAACACAAGCAGCTTTTCTCCCACTGTGTACTCTTTGGGCTCTTCCACGAATGAAATTCTATATGCATGGTTTCCCACGTGGAGCGAACTGCCTCAACCAAGGCAGGCTGTAGCGAGGACTGTAAGCATATCCTCTCCCAATCCACGCAGTTTTAACGGTAGAACTCTGCTTTAGTTGCAGGGGTAACACAAGCAGTTTTTCTCCCACTGTGTACTCTTTGGGCTCTTCCAAGAATGAACTTCTATATGCAGGGTTTTCGACGTGGAGGGAACTGCCTCAACCAAGGCAGGCTGTAGCGAGGACTGTAAGCATATCCTCTCCCACACCACGCAGTTTTAATGGTAGAACTCTGCTTTAGTTGCAGGGGTAACACAAGCAGCTTTTCTCCCACTGTGTACGCTTTGGGCTCTTCCACGAATGAACTTCTATATGCAGGGTTTCTGACATGCAGCGAACTGCGTCAACCAAGGCAGACTGTAGCGAGGACTGTAAGCATTTCCTCTTCCAAAGCACGGCAGTTTTACCAAAGAATTCTGCTTTAGTTGCAGGTGTAACACAAGCATCATTTCTCCCACTGTGTACTCTTTGGGCTCTTACACGAATGAACTTCTTTATGCAGGGATTCCCACGTGGATCGAACTGCCTCAACCGTGGAAGGAAGTAGCGAGGACTGTAAGCATATCCTCTCCCAAAACACGCAGTTTTCACGGTAGAACTCTGCTTTAGTTGCAGGGGTAACACAAGCAGCTTTTCTCCCACTGTGTACTCTTTGGGCTCTTCCACGAATGAACTTCTATATGCAGGGTTTCCAAAGAGGAGGGAACTGCCTCAACCAAGGCAGGCTGTAGCGAGGAATGTAAGCATTTCCTCTTACAAAACACGGCAGTTTTACCAAAGAATTCTGCTTTAGTTGCAGGTGGAATACAAGCAGCATTACTCCCACTGTGTACTCTTTGGGCTCTTACACGAATGAACTTCTTTATGCAAGGATTCCCACGAGGAGGGTACTGACTCAACCATGGCAGGCTGTAGCGAGGACTGTAAGCTTATCCTCTCCCAAACCACGCAGTTTTAACGGTAGCACTCTGCTTTAGTTGCAGGGGTAACACAAGCAGTTTTTCTCCCACTGTGTACTCTTTGGGCTCTTCCACGAATGAACTTCTATATGCAGGGTTTGCGACGTGGAGCGACCTGCCTCAACCAAGGCAGTCTGTAGCGAGGACTGTAAGCATATCCTCTCCCAAACCACGCCGTTTTAAAGGTAGAATTCTGCTTTAGTTGCAGGGGTAACACAAGCAGTTTTTCTCCCACTGTGTACTCTTTGGGCTCTTCCACGAATTAACTTCTATATGCAGGGTTTCCAAAGTGGAGCGAACTGCCTCAACCAAGGCAGGCTGTAGCGAGGAATGTAAGCATTTCCTCTTACAAAACACGGCAGTTTTACCAAAGAATTCTGCTTTAGTTGCAGGTGGAATACAAGCAGCATTACTCCCACCGTCTACTCTTTGGGCTCTTACACGAATGAACTTCTTTATGCAAGGATTCCCACAAGGAGGGTACTGACTCAACCATGGCAGGCTGTAGCGAGGACTGTAAGCATATCCTCTCCCAAACCACGCAGTTTTAACGGTAGCACTCTGCTTTAGTTGCAGGGGTAACACAAGCAGTTTTTCTCCCACTGTGTACTCTTTGGGCTCTTCCACGAATGAACTTCTATATGCAGGGTTTGCGACGTGGAGCGACCTGCCTCAACCAAGGCAGGCTGTAGCGAGGACTGTAAGCATATCCTCTCCCAAACCACGCCGTTTTAAAGGTAGAACTCTGCTTTAGTTGCAGGGGTAACACAAGCAGCTTTGCTCCCACTGTGTACTCTTTGGGCTCTTCCACGAATGAACTTCTATATGCAGGGTTTCCAAAGTGGAGCGAACTGCCTCAACCAAGGCAGGCTGTAGCGAGGAATGTAAGCATTTCCTCTTACAAAACACGGCAGTTTTACCAAAGAATTCTGCTTTAGTTGCAGGTGGAATACAAGCAGCATTACTCCCACTGTCTACTCTTTGGGCTCTTACACGAATGAACTTCTTTATGCAAGGATTCCCACGAGGAGGGTACTGACTCAACCATGGCAGGCTGTAGCGAGGACTGTAAGCATATCCTCTCCCAAACCACGCAGATTTAAAGGTAGAACTCTGCTTTAGTTGCAGGGGTAACACAAGCAGTTTTTCTCCCACTGTGTACTCTTTGGGCTCTTCCACGAATGAACTTCTATATGCAGGGTTTGCGACGTGGAGAGAACTGCCTCAACCAAGGCAGGCTGTAGCGAGGATTGTAAGCATATCCTCTCCCAAACCACGCAGTTTTAGCGGTAGAATTCTGCTTTAGTTGCAGGGGTAACACAAGCAGCTTTTCTCCCATTGTGTACTCTTTGGGCTCTTCCGCGAATGAACTTCTATATGCAGGGTTTCCGACGTGGAGCGAACTGCCTCAACCAAGGCAGGCTGTAGCGAGGACTGTAAGCATTTCCTCTTCCAAAACACTGCAGTTTTACCAAAGAATTCTGCTTTAGTTGCAGGTGGAATACAAGCAGCATTACTCCCACTGTGTACTCTTTGGGCTCTTCCACGAATGAACTTCTTTATGCAGGGATTCCTATGAGGAGCAAACTGCCTCCACCATGGCAGGCTGTAGCGAGGAGTGTAAGCATATCCTCTCCCAAACCACGCAGTTTTAACGGTAGAACTCTGCTTTAGTTGCAGGGGTAACACAAGCAGTTTTTCTCCCACTGTGTACTCTTTGGGCTCTAACACGAATGAACTTCTTTATGCAGGGATTCCTACGAGGAGCGAACTGCTTCCACCATGGCAGGCTGTAGCAAGGACTGTAAGCATATCCTCTCCCAAACCACTCAGTTTTAATGGTAGAACTCTTTTTTAGTTGCAGGGGTAACACAAGCAGCTTTTCTCCCACTGTGTACTCTTTGGGCTCTTCCACGATTGAACTTCTATATGCATGGTTTCCCACGTGGAGCGAACTGCCTCAACCAAGGCAGGCTGTAGCGAGGACTGTAAGCATATCCTCTCCCAAACCACGCAGTTTTAACGGTAGAACTCTGCTTTAGTTGCAGGGGTAACACAAGCAGCTTTTCTCCCACTGTGTTCTCTTTGGGCTCTTCCACGAATGCACTTCTATATGCAGGGTTTCCGACGTGGAGCGAACTGCCTCAACCAAGGCAGGCTGTAGCGAGGACTGTAAGCATTTCCTCTTCCAAAGCACGGCAGTTTTACCAAAGCATTCTGCTTTAGTTGCAGGTGTAACACAAGCATCATTTCTCCCACTGTGTACTCTTTGGGCTCTTCCACGAATGACCTTCTATATGCATGGTTTCCGACGTGGAGCGAACTGCCTCAACCAAGGCAGGCTGTAGCGAGGACTGTAAGCATATCCTCTCCCAATCCACGCAGTTTTAACGGTAGAACTCTGCTTTAGTTGCAGGGGTAACACAAGCAGCTTTTCTCCCACTGTGTACTCTTTGGGCTCTTCCACGAATGAACTTCTATATGCAGGGTTTCCGACGTGGAGTGAACTGCCTCAACCAAGGCAGGCTGTAGCGAGGACTGTAAGCATTTCCTCTTACAAAACACGGCAGTTTTACCAAAGAATTCTGCTTTAGTTGCAGGTGGAATACAAGCAGCATTACTCCCACTGTGTTCTCTTGGGGCTCTTACACGAATGAACTTTTTTATGCAGGGATTCCCAGGGGAGCGAACTGCCTCCACCATGGCAGGCTCTAGCGAGGACTGTAAGCATATCCTCTCCCAAAACACGCAGTTTTCACGGTAGAACTCTGCTTTAGTTGCAGGGGTAACACAAGCAGCTTTTCTCCCACTGTGTACTCTTTGGGCTCTTCCACGAATGAACTTCTATATGCAGGGTTTCCGACGTGGAGTGAACTGCCTCAACCAAGGCAGGCTGTAGCGAGGACTGTAAGCATTTCCTCTTACAAAACACGGCAGTTTACCAAAGAATTCTGCTTTAGTTGCAGGTGGAATACAAGCAGCATTACTCCCACTGTCTACTCTTTGGGCTCTTACACGAATGAACTTCTTTATGCAAGGATTCCCACGAGGAGGGTACTGACTCAACCATGGCAGGCTGTAGCGAGGACTGTAAGCATATCCTCTCCCAAACCACGCAGTTTTAACGGTAGAACTCTGCTTTAGTTGCAGGGGTAACACAAGCAGTTTTTCTCCCACTGTGTACTCTTTGGGCTCTTCCACGAATGAACTTCTATATGCAGGGTTTGCGACGTGGAGAGAACTGCCTCAACCAAGGCAGGCTGTAGCGAGGATTGTAAGCATATCCTCTCCCAAACCACGCAGTTTTAGCGGTAGAATTCTGCTTTAGTTGCAGGGGTAACACAAGCAGCTTTTCTCCCATTGTGTACTCTTTGGGCTCTTCCGTGAATGAACTTCTATATGCAGGGTTTCCGACGTGGAGCGAACTGCCTCAACCAAGGCAGGCTGTAGCGAGGACTGTAAGCATTTCCTCTTCCAAAACACTGCAGTTTTACCAAAGAATTCTGCTTTAGTTGCAGGTGGAATACAAGCAGCATTACTCCCACTGTGTACTCTTTGGGCTCTTCCACGAATGAACTTCTTTATGCGGGGATTCCTACGAGGAGCAAACTGCCTCCACCATGGCAGGCTGTAGCGAGGACTGTAAGCATATCCTCTCCCAAACCACGCAGTTTTAACGGTAGAACTCTGCTTTAGTTGCAGGGGTAACACAAGCAGTTTTTCTCCCACTGTGTACTCTTTGGGCTCTAACACGAATGAACTTCTTTATGCAGGGATTCCTACGAGGAGCGAACTGCTTCCACCATGGCAGGCTGTAGAAAGGACTGTAAGCATATCCTCTCCCAAACCACTCAGTTTTAATGGTAGAACACTTTTTTAGTTGCAGGGGTAACACAAGCAGCTTTTCTCCCACTGTGTACTCTTTGGGCTCTTCCACGAATGAACTTCTATATGCATGGTTTCCCACGTGGAGCGAACTGCCTCAACCAAGGCAGGCTGTAGCGAGGACTGTAAGCATATCCTCTCCCAATCCACGCAGTTTTAACGGTAGAACTCTGCTTTAGTTGCAGGGGTAACACAAGTAGCTTTTCTCCCACTGTGTTCTCTTTGGGCTCTTCCACGAATGCACTTCTATATGCAGGGTTTCCGACGTGGAGCGAACTGCCTCAACCAAGGCAGGCTGTAGCGAGGACTGTAAGCATTTCCTCTTCCAAAGCACGGCAGTTTTACCAAAGCATTCTGCTTTAGTTGCAGGTGTAACACAAGCATCATTTCTCCCACTGTGTACTCTTTGGGCTCTTCCACGAATGAACTTCTATATGCATGGTTTCCGACGTGGAGCGAACTGCCTAAACCAAGGCAGGCTGTAGCGAGGACTGTAAGCATATCCTCTCCCAATCCACGCAGTTTTAATGGTAGAACTCTGCTTTAGTTGCAGGGGTAACACAAGCAGTTTTTCTCCCACTGTGTACTCTTTGGGCTCTTCCACGATTGAACTTCTATATGCAGGGTTTGCGACGTGGAGGGAACTGCCTCAACCAAGGCAGGCTGTAGCGAGGACTGTAAGCATATCCTCTCCCACACCACGCAGTTTTAATGGTAGAACTCTGCTTTAGTTGCAGGGGTAACACAAGCAGCTTTTCTCCCACTGTGTACTCTTTGGGCTCTTCCACGAATGAACTTCTATATGCAGGGTTTCCGACATGCAGCGAACTGCCTCAACCAAGGCAGACTGTAGCGAGGACTGTAAGCATTTCCTCTTCCAAAGCACGGCAGTTTTACCAAAGAATTCTGCTTTAGTTGCAGGTGTAACACAAGCATCATTTCTCCCACTGTGTACTCTTTGGCTCTTACACGAATGAACTTCTTTATGCAGGGATTCCCACGTGGATCGAACTGCCTCAACCGTGGAAGGAAGTAGCGAGGACTGTAAGCATATCCTCTCCCAAAACACGCAGTTTTCACGGTAGAACTCTGCTTTAGTTGCAGGGTTAACACAAGCAGCTTTTCTCCCACTGTGTACTCTTTGGGCTCTTCCACGAATGAACTTCTATATGCAGGGTTTCCAAAGTGGAGCGAACTGCCTCAACCAAGGCAGGCTGTAGCGAGGAATGTAAGCATTTCCTCTTACAAAACACGGCAGTTTTACCAAAGAATTCTGCTTTAGTTGCAGGTGGAATACAAGCAGCATTACTCCCACTGTGTACTCTTTGGGCTCTTACACGAATGAACTTCTTTATGCAAGGATTCCCACGAGGAGGGTACTGACTCAACCATGGCAGTCTGTAGCAAGGACTGTAAGCTTATCCTCTCCCAAACCACGCAGTTTTAACGGTAGCACTCTGCTTTAGTTGCAGGGGTAACACAAGCAGTTTTTCTCCCACTGTGTACTCTTTGGGCTCTTCCACGAATGAACTTCTATATGCAGGGTTTGCGACGTGGAGAGAACTGCCTCAACCAAGGCAGGCTGTAGCGAGGATTGTAAGCATATCCTCTCCCAAACCACGCAGTTTTAACGGTAGAATTCTGCTTTAGTTGCAGGAGTAACACAAGCAGCTTTTCTCCCATTGTGTACTCTTTGGGCTCTTCTGCGAATGAACTTCTATATGCAGGGTTTCCGACGTGGAGCGAACTGCCTCAACCAAGGCAGGCTGTAGCGAGGACTGTAAGCATTTCCTCTTCCAAAACACTGCAGTTTTACCAAAGAATTCTGCTTTAGTTGCAGGTGGAACACAAGCAGCATTACTCCAACTGTGTACTCTTTGGGCTCTTCCACGAATGAACTTCTTTATGCAGGGATTCCTACGAGGAGCAAACTGCCTCCACCATGGCAGGCTGTAGCGAGGACTGTAAGCATATCCTCTCCCAAACCACGCAGTTTTAACGGTAGAACTCTGCTTTAGTTGCAGGGGTAACACAAGCAGTTTTTTTCGCACTGTGTACTCTTTGGGCTCTAACACGAATGAACTTCTTTATGCAGGGATTCCTACGAGGAGCGAACTGCCTCCACGATGGCAGGCTGTAGCAAGGACTGTAAGCATATCCTCTCCCAACCCACTCAGTTTTAACGGTAGAACTCTTTTTTAGTTGCAGGGGTAACACAAGCAGTTTTTCTCCCACTGTGTACTCTTTGGGCTCTTCCACGAATGAACTTCTATATGCATGGTTTCCGACGTGGAGCGAACTGCCTCAACCAAGGCAGGCTGTAGCGAGGACTGTAAGCATATCCTCTCCCAAACCACGCAGTTTTAACGGTAGAACTCTGCTTCAGTTGCAGGTGTAACACAAGCATCATTTCTCCCACTGTGTACTCTTTGGGCTCTTCCACGAATGAACTTCTATATGCATGGTTTCCGACGTGGAGCGAACTGCCTCAACCAAGGCAGGCTGTAGCGAGGACTGTAAGCATATCCTCTCCCAAACCACGCAGTTTTAATGGTAGAACTCTGCTTTAGTTGCAGGGGTAACACAAGCAGCTTTTCTCCCACTGTGTACTCTTTGGGCTCTTCCACGAATGAACTTCTATATGCAGGGTTTGCGACGTGGAGTGAACTGCCTCAACCAAGGCAGGCTGTAGCGAGGACTGTAAGCATATCCTCTCCCACACCACGCAGTTTTAATGGTAGAACTCTGCTTTAGTTGCAGGGGTAACACAAGCAGCTTTTCTCCCACTGTGTACTATTTGGGCTCTTCCACGAATGAACTTCTATATGCAGGGTTTCCGACATGCAGCGAACTGCCTCAACCAAGGCAGACTGTAGCGAGGACTGTAAGCATTTCCTCTTCCAAAGCACGGAAGTTTTACCAAAGAATTCTGCTTTAGTTGCAGGTGTAACACAAGCATCATTTCTCCCACTGTGTACTCTTTGGGCTCTTACACGAATGAACTTCTTTATGCAGGGATTCCCACGTGGATCGAAGTGCCTCAACCGTGGAAGGAAGTAGCGAGGACTGTAAGCATATCCTCTCCCAAAACACGCAGTTTTCACGGTAGAACTCTGCTTTAGTTGCAGGGGTAACACAAGCAGCTTTTCTCCCACTGTGTACTCTTTGGGCTCTTCCACGAATGAACTTCTATATGCAGGGTTTCCAAAGTGGAGCGAACTGCCTCAACCAAGGCAGGCTGTAGCGAGGAATGTAAGCATTTCTTCTTACAAAACACGGCAGTTTTACCAAAGAATTCTGCTTTAGTTGCAGGTGGAATACAAGCAGCATTACTCCCACTGTGTACTCTTTGGGCTCTTACACGAATGAACTTCTTTATGCAAGGATTCCCACGAGGAGGGTACTGACTAAACCATGGCAGGCTGTAGCGAGGACTGTAAGCATATCCTCTCCCATACCACGCAGTTTTAACGGTAGCACTCTGCTTTAGTTGCAGGGGTAACACAAGCAGTTTTTCTCCCACTGTGTACTCTTTGGGCTCTTCCACGAATGAACTTCTATATGCAGGGTTTGCGACGTGGAGAGATCTGCCTCAACCAAGGCAGGCTGTAGCGAGGATTGTAAGCATATCCTCTCCCAAACCACGCAGTTTTAACAGTAGAATTCTGCTTTAGTTGCAGGGGTAACACAAGCAGCTTTTCTCCCATTGTGTACTCTTTGGGCTCTTCTGCGAATGAACTTCTATATGCAGGGTTTCCGACGTGGAGCGAACTGCCTCAATCAAGGCAGGCTGTAGCGAGGACTGTAAGCATTTCGTCTTCCAAAACACTGCAGTTTTACCAAAGAATTCTGCTTTAGTTGCAGGTGGAATACAAGCAGCATTACTCCAACTGTGTACTCTTTGGGCTCTTCCACGAATGAACTTCTTTATGCAGGGATTCCTACGAGGAGCAAACTGCCTCCACCATGGCAGGCTGTAGCGAGGACTGTAAGCATATCCTCTCCCAAACCACGCACTTTTAACGGTAGAACTCTGCTTTAGTTGCAGGGGTAACACAAGCTGTTTTTCTCGCACTGTGTACTCTTTGGGCTCTAACACGAATGAACTTCTTTATGCAGGGATTCCTACGAGGAGCGAACTGCCTCCACGATGGCAGGCTGTAGCAAGGACTGTAAGCATATCCTCTCCCAACCCACTCAGTTTTAATGGTAGAACTCTTTTTTAGTTGCAGGGGTAACACAAGCAGCTTTTCTCCCACTGTGTACTCTTTGGGCTCTTCCACGAATGAACTTCTATATGCAGGGTTTGCGACGTGGAGCGAACTGCCTCAACCAAGGCAGGCTGTAGCGAGGACTGTAAGCATATCCTCTCCCACACCACGCAGTTTTAATGGTAGAACTCTGCTTTAGTTGCAGGGGTAACACAAGCAGCTTTTCTCCCACTGTGTACACTTTGGGCTCTTCCACGAATGAACTTCTATATGCAGGGTTTCCGACAGGCAGCGAACTGCCTCAACCAAGGCAGACTGTAGCGAGGACTGTAAGCATTTCCTCTTCCAAAGCACGGAAGTTTTACCAAAGAATTCTGCTTTAGTTGCAGGTGTAACACAAGCATCATTTCTCCCACTGTGTACTCTTTGGGCTCTTACTCGAATGAACTTCTTTATGCAGGGATTCCCACGTGGATCGAACTGCCTCAACCGTGGAAGGCAGTAGCGAGGACTGTAAGCATATCCTCTCCCAAAACACGCAGTTTTCCCGGTAGAACTCTGCTTTAGTTGCAGGGGTAACACAAGCAGCTTTTCCCCCACTGTGTACTCTTTGGGCTCTTCCACGAATGAACTTCTATATGCAGGGTTTCCAAAGTGGAGCGAACTGCCTCAACCAAGGCAGGCTGTAGCGAGGAATGTAAGCATTTCTTCTTACAAAACACGGCAGTTTTACCAAAGAATTCTGCTTTAGTTGCAGGTGGAATACAAGCAGCATTACTCCCACTGTGTACTCTTTGGGCTCTTACACGAATGAACTTCTTTATGCAAGGATTCCCACGAGGAGGGTACTGACTAAACCATGGCAGGCTGTAGCGAGGACTGTAAGCATATCCTCTCCCAAACCACGCAGTTTTAACGGTAGCACTCTGCTTTAGTTGCAGGGGTAACACAAGCAGTTTTTCTCCCACTGTGTACTCTTTGGGCTCTTCCACGAATGAACTTCTATATGCAGGGTTTGCGACGTGGAGAGAACTGCCTCAACCAAGGCAGGCTGTAGCGAGGATTGTAAGCATATCCTCTCCCAAACCACGCAGTTTTAACAGTAGAATTCTGCTTTAGTTGCAGGGGTAACACAAGCAGCTTTTCTCCCATTGTGTACTCTTTGGGCTCTTCTGCGAATGAACTTCTATATGCAGGGTTTCCGACGTGGGGCGAACTGCCTCAATCAAGGCAGGCTGTAGCGAGGACTGTAAGCATTTCGTCTTCCAAAACACTGCAGTTTTACCAAAGAATTCTGCTTTAGTTGCAGGTGGAATACAAGCAGCATTACTCCCACTGTGTACTCTTTGGGCTCTTACACGAATGAACTTCTTTATGCAAGGATTCCCACGAGGAGGGTACTGACTCAACCATGGCAGGCTGTAGCGAGGACTGTAAGCATATCCTCTCCCAAACCACGCAGTTTTAACGGTAGAACTCTGCTTTAGTTGCAGGGGTAACACAAGCAGTTTTTCTCCCACTGTGTACTCTTTGGGCTCTTCCACGAATGAACTTCTATATGCAGGGTTTGCGACGTGGAGAGAACTGCCTCAACCAAGGCAGGCTGTAGCGAGGATTGTAAGCATATCCTCTCCCAAACCACGCAGTTTTAGCGGTAGAATTCTGCTTTAGTTGCAGGGGTAACACAAGCAGCTTTTCTCCCATTGTGTACTCTTTGGGCTCTTCCGCGAATGAACTTCTATATGCAGGGTTTCCGACGTGGAGCGAACTGCCTCAACCAAGGCAGGCTGTAGCGAGGACTGTAAGCATTTCGTCTTCCAAAACACTGCAGTTTTACCAAAGAATTCTGCTTTAGTTGCAGGTGGAATACAAGCAGCATTACTCCCACTGTGTACTCTTTGGGCTCTTCCACGAATGAACTTCTTTATGCAGGGATTCCTACGAGGAGCAAACTGCCTCCACCATGGCAGGCTGTAGCGAGGACTGTAAGCATATCCTCTCCCAAACCACGCACTTTTAACGGTAGAACTCTTCTTTAGTTGCAGGGGTAACACAAGCTGTTTTTCTCGCACTGTGTACTCTTTGGGCTCTAACACGAATGAAATTCTTTATGCAGGGATTCCTACGAGGAGCGAACTGCCTCCACGATGGCAGGCTGTAGCAAGGACTGTAAGCATATCCTCTCCCAACCCACTCAGTTTTAACGGTAGAACTCTTTTTTAGTTGCAGGGGTAACACAAGCAGCTTTTCTCCCACTGTGTACTCTTTGGGCTCTTCCACGAATGAACTTCTATATGCAGGGTTTGCGACGTGGAGCGAACTGCCTCAACCAAGGCAGGCTGTAGCGAGGACTGTAAGCATATCCTCTCCCACACCACGCAGTTTTAATGGTAGAACTCTGCTTTAGTTGCAGGGGTAACACAAGCAGCTTTTCTCCCACTGTGTACTCTTTGGGCTCTTCCACGAATGAACTTCTATATGCAGGGTTTCCGACATGCAGCGAACTGCCTCAACCAAGGCAGACTGTAGCGAGGACTGTAAGCATTTCCTCTTCCAAAGCACGGAAGTTTTACCAAAGAATTCAGCTTTAGTTGCAGGTGTAACACAAGCATCATTTCTCCCACTGTGTACTCTTGGGGCTCTTACACGAATGAACTTTTTTATGCAGGGATTCCCAGGGGAGCGAACTGCCTCCACCATGGCAGGCTCTAGCGAGGACTGTAAGCATATCCTCTCCCAAAACACGCAGTTTTCACGGTAGAACTCTGCTTTAGTTGCAGGGGTAACACAAGCAGCTTTTCTCCCACTGTGTACTCTTTGGGCTCTTCCACGAATGAACTTCTATATGCAGGGTTTCCGACGTGGAGTGAACTGCCTCAACCAAGGCAGGCTGTAGCGAGGACTGTAAGCATTTCCTCTTACAAAACACGGCAGTTTACCAAAGAATTCTGCTTTAGTTGCAGGTGGAATACAAGCAGCATTACTCCCACTGTCTACTATTTGGGCTCTTACACGAATGAACTTCTTTATGCAAGGATTCCCACGAGGAGGGTACTGACTCAACCATGGCAGGCTGTAGCGAGGACTGTAAGCATATCCTCTCCCAAACCACGCAGTTTTAACGGTAGAACTCTGCTTTAGTTGCAGGGGTAACACAAGCAGTTTTTCTCCCACTGTGTACTCTTTGGGCTCTTCCACGAATGAACTTCTATATGCAGGGTTTGCGACGTGGAGAGAACTGCCTCAACCAAGGCAGGCTGTAGCGAGGATTGTAAGCATATCCTCTCCCAAACCACGCAGTTTTAGCGGTAGAATTCTGCTTTAGTTGCAGGGGTAACACAAGCAGCTTTTCTCCCATTGTGTACTCTTTGGGCTCTTCCGCGAATGAACTTCTATATGCAGGGTTTCCGACGTGGAGCGAACTGCCTCAACCAAGGCAGGCTGTAGCGAGGACTGTAAGCATTTCCTCTTCCAAAACACTGCAGTTTTACCAAAGAATTCTGCTTTAGTTGCAGGTGGAATACAAGCAGCATTACTCCCACTGTGTACTCTTTGGGCTCTTCCACGAATGAACTTCTTTATGCGGGGATTCCTACGAGGAGCAAACTGCCTCCACCATGGCAGGCTGTAGCGAGGACTGTAAGCATATCCTCTCCCAAACCACGCAGTTTTAACGGTAGAACTCTGCTTTAGTTGCAGGGGTAACACAAGCAGTTTTTCTCGCACTGTGTACTCTTTGGGCTCTAACACGAATGAACTTCTTTATGCAGGGATTCCTACGAGGAGCGAACTGCTTCCACCATGGCAGGCTGTAGCAAGGACTGTAAGCATATCCTCTCCCAAACCACTCAGTTTTAATGGTAGAACACTTTTTTAGTTGCAGGGGTAACACAAGCAGCTTTTCTCCCACTGTGTACTCTTTGGGCTCTTCCACGAATGAACTTCTATATGCATGGTTTCCGACGTGGAGCGAACTGCCTCAACCAAGGCAGGCTGTAGCGAGGACTGTAAGCATATCCTCTCCCAATCCACGCAGTTTTAACGGTAGAACTCTGCTTTAGTTGCAGGGGTAACACAAGCAGTTTTTCTCCCACTGTGTACTCTTTGGGCTCTTCCACGAATGAACTTCTATATGCAGGGTTTGCGACGTGGAGGGAACTGCCTCAACCAAGGCAGGCTGTATCGAGGACTGTAAGCATTTCCTCTTCCAAAGCACGGTAGTTTTACCAAAGAATTCTTCTTTAGTTGCAGGTGTAACAGAAGCATCATTTCTCCCACTGTGTACTCTTTGGGCTCTTACACGAATGAACTTCTTTATGCAGGGATTCCCACGTGGATCGAACTGCCTCAACCGTGGAAGGCAGTAGCGAGGACTGTAAGCATATCCTCTCCCAAAACACGCAGTTTTCACGGTAGAACTCTGCTTTAGTTGCAGGGGTAACACAAGCAGCTTTTCTCCCACTGTGTACTCTTTGGGCTCTTCCACGAATGAACTTCTATATGCAGGGTTTCCGACGTGGAGTGAACTGCCTCAACCAAGGCAGGCTGTAGCGAGGACTGTAAGCATTTCCTCTTACAAAACACGGCAGTTTTACCAAAGAATTCTGCTTTAGTTGCAGGTGGAATAGAAGCAGCATTACTCCCACTGTGTTCTCTTGGGGCTCTTACACGAATGAACTTTTTTATGCAGGGATTCCCAGGGGAGCGAACTGCCTCCACCATGGCAGGCTCTAGCGAGGACTGTAAGCATATCCTCTCCCAAAACACGCAGTTTTCACGGTAGAACTCTGCTTTAGTTGCAGGGGTAACACAAGCAGCTTTTCTCCCACTGTGTACTCTTTGGGCTCTTCCACGAATGAACTTCTATATGCAGGGTTTCCGACGTGGAGTGAACTGCCTCAACCAAGGCAGGCTGTAGCGAGGACTGTAAGCATTTCCTCTTACAAAACACGGCAGTTTACCAAAGAATTCTGCTTTAGTTGCAGGTGGAATACAAGCAGCATTACTCCCACTGTCTACTCTTTGGGCTCTTACACGAATGAACTTCTTTATGCAAGGATTCCCACGAGGAGGGTACTGACTCAACCATGGCAGGCTGTAGCGAGGACTGTAAGCATATCCTCTCCCAAACCACGCAGTTTTAACGGTAGAACTCTGCTTTAGTTGCAGGGGTAACACAAGCAGTTTTTCTCCCACTGTGTACTCTTTGGGCTCTTCCACGAATGAACTTCTATATGCAGGGTTTGCGACGTGGAGAGAACTGCCTCAACCAAGGCAGGCTGTAGCGAGGATTGTAAGCATATCCTCTCCCAAACCACGCAGTTTTAGCGGTAGAATTCTGCTTTAGTTGCAGGGGTAACACAAGCAGCTTTTCTCCCATTGTGTACTCTTTGGGCTCTTCCGTGAATGAACTTCTATATGCAGGGTTTCCGACGTGGAGCGAACTGCCTCAACCAAGGCAGGCTGTAGCGAGGACTGTAAGCATTTCCTCTTCCAAAACACTGCAGTTTTACCAAAGAATTCTGCTTTAGTTGCAGGTGGAATACAAGCAGCATTACTCCCACTGTGTACTCTTTGGGCTCTTCCACGAATGAACTTCTTTATGCGGGGATTCCTACGAGGAGCAAACTGCCTCCACCATGGCAGGCTGTAGCGAGGACTGTAAGCATATCCTCTCCCAAACCACGCAGTTTTAACGGTAGAACTCTGCTTTAGTTGCAGGGGTAACACAAGCAGTTTTTCTCCCACTGTGTACTCTTTGGGCTCTAACACGAATGAACTTCTTTATGCAGGGATTCCTACGAGGAGCGAACTGCTTCCACCATGGCAGGCTGTAGCAAGGACTGTAAGCATATCCTCTCCCAAACCACTCAGTTTTAATGGTAGAACACTTTTTTAGTTGCAGGGGTAACACAAGCAGCTTTTCTCCCACTGTGTACTCTTTGGGCTCTTCCACGAATGAACTTCTATATGCATGGTTTCCCACGTGGAGCGAACTGCCTCAACCAAGGCAGGCTGTAGCGAGGACTGTAAGCATATCCTCTCCCAAACCACGCAGTTTTAACGGTAGAACTCTGCTTTAGTTGCAGGGGTAACACAAGCAGCTTTTCTCCCACTGTGTTCTCTTTGGGCTCTTCCACGAATGCACTTCTATATGCAGGGTTTCCGACGTGGAGCGAACTGCCTCAACCAAGGCAGGCTGTAGCGAGGACTGTAAGCATTTCCTCTTCCAAAGCACGGCAGTTTTACCAAAGCATTCTGCTTTAGTTGCAGGTGTAACACAAGCATCATTTCTCCCACTGTGTACTCTTTGGGCTCTTCCACGAATGAACTTCTATATGCATGGTTTCCGACGTGGAGCGAACTGCCTAAACCAAGGCAGGCTGTAGCGAGGACTGTAAGCATATCCTCTCCCAATCCACGCAGTTTTAATGGTAGAACTCTGCTTTAGTTGCAGGGGTAACACAAGCAGTTTTTCTCCCACTGTGTACTCTTTGCGCTCTTCCACGAATGAACTTCTATATGCAGGGTTTGCGACGTGGAGGGAACTGCCTCAACCAAGGCAGGCTGTAGCGAGGACTGTAAGCATATCCTCTCCCACACCACGCAGTTTTAATGGTAGAACTCTGCTTTAGTTGCAGGGGTAACACAAGCAGCTTTTCTCCCACTGTGTACTCTTTGGGCTCTTCCACGAATGAACTTCTATATGCAGGGTTTCCGACATGCAGCGAACTGCCTCAACCAAGGCAGACTGTAGCGAGGACTGTAAGCATTTCCTCTTCCAAAGCACGGCAGTTTTACCAAAGAATTCTGCTTTAGTTGCAGGTGTAACACAAGCATCATTTCTCCCACTGTGTACTCTTTGGCTCTTACACGAATGAACTTCTTTATGCAGGGATTCCCACGTGGATCGAACTGCCTCAACCGTGGAAGGAAGTAGCGAGGACTGTAAGCATATCCTCTCCCAAAACACGCAGTTTTCACGGTAGAACTCTGCTTTAGTTGCAGGGGTAACACAAGCAGCTTTTCTCCCACTGTGTACTCTTTGGGCTCTTCCACGAATGAACTTCTATATGCAGGGTTTCCAAAGTGGAGCGAACTGCCTCAACCAAGGCAGGCTGTAGCGAGGAATGTAAGCATTTCCTCTTACAAAACACGGCAGTTTTACCAAAGAATTCTGCTTTAGTTGCAGGTGGAATACAAGCAGCATTACTCCCACTGTGTACTCTTTGGGCTCTTACACGAATGAACTTCTTTATGCAAGGATTCCCACGAGGAGGGTACTGACTCAACCATGGCAGGCTGTAGCGAGGACTGTAAGCTTATCCTCTCCCAAACCACGCAGTTTTAACGGTAGCACTCTGCTTTAGTTGCAGGGGTAACACAAGCAGTTTTTCTCCCACTGTGTACTCTTTGGGCTCTTCCACGAATGAACTTCTATATGCAGGGTTTGCGACGTGGAGAGAACTGCCTCAACCAAGGCAGGCTGTAGCGAGGATTGTAAGCATATCCTCTCCCAAACCACGCAGTTTTAACGGTAGAATTCTGCTTTAGTTGCAGGAGTAACACAAGCAGCTTTTCTCCCATTGTGTACTCTTTGGGCTCTTCTGCGAATGAACTTCTATATGCAGGGTTTCCGACGTGGAGCGAACTGCCTCAACCAAGGCAGGCTGTAGCGAGGACTGTAAGCATTTCCTCTTCCAAAACACTGCAGTTTTACCAAAGAATTCTGCTTTAGTTGCTGGTGGAACACAAGCAGCATTACTCCAACTGTGTACTCTTTGGGCTCTTCCACGAATGAACTTCTTTATGCAGGGATTCCTACGAGGAGCAAACTGCCTCCACCATGGCAGGCTGTAGCGAGGACTGTAAGCATATCCTCTCCCAAACCACGCAGTTTTAACGGTAGAACTCTGCTTTAGTTGCAGGGGTAACACAAGCAGTTTTTCTCGCACTGTGTACTCTTTGGGCTCTAACACGAATGAACTTCTTTATGCAGGGATTCCTACGAGGAGCGAACTGCCTCCACGATGGCAGGCTGTAGCAAGGACTGTAAGCATATCCTCTCCCAACCCACTCAGTTTTAACGGTAGAACTCTTTTTTAGTTGCAGGGGTAACACAAGCAGCTTTTCTCCCACTGTGTACTCTTTGGGCTCTTCCACGAATGAACTTCTATATGCATGGTTTCCGACGTGGAGCGAACTGCCTCAACCAAGGCAGGCTGTAGCGAGGACTGTAAGCATATCCTCTCCCAAACCACGCAGTTTTAACGGTAGAACTCTGCTTCAGTTGCAGGGGTAACACAAGCAGCTTTTCTCCCACTGTGTACTCTTTGGGCTCTTCCACGAATGAACTTCTATATGCATGGTTTCCGACGTGGAGCGAACTGCCTCAACCAAGGCAGGCTGTAGCGAGGACTGTAAGCATATCCTCTCCCAAACCACGCAGTTTTAATGGTAGAACTCTGCTTTAGTTGCAGGGGTAACACAAGCAGCTTTTCCCCCACTGTGTACTCTTTGGGCTCTTCCACGAATGAACTTCTATATGCAGGGTTTGCGACGTGGAGTGAACTGCCTCAACCAAGGCAGGCTGTAGCGAGGACTGTAAGCATATCCTCTCCCACACCACGCAGTTTTAATGGTAGAACTCTGCTTTAGTTGCAGGGGTAACACAAGCAGCTTTTCTCCCACTGTGTACTATTTGGGCTCTTCCACGAATGAACTTCTATATGCAGGGTTTCCGACGTGCAGCGAACTGCCTCAACCAAGGCAGACTGTAGCGAGGACTGTAAGCATTTCCTCTTCCAAAGCACGGAAGTTTTACCAAAGAATTCTGCTTTAGTTGCAGGTGTAACACAAGCATCATTTCTCCCACTGTGTACTCTTTGGGCTCTTACACGAATGAACTTCTTTATGCAGGGATTCCCACGTGGATCGAAGTGCCTCAACCGTGGAAGGAAGTAGCGAGGACTGTAAGCATATCCTCTCCCAAAACACGCAGTTTTCACGGTAGAACTCTGCTTTAGTTGCAGGGGTAACACAAGCAGCTTTTCTCCCACTGTGTACTCTTTGGGCTCTTCCACGAATGAACTTCTATATGCAGGGTTTCCAAAGTGGAGCGAACTGCCTCAACCAAGGCAGGCTGTAGCGAGGAATGTAAGCATTTCTTCTTACAAAACACGGCAGTTTTACCAAAGAATTCTGCTTTAGTTGCAGGTGGAATACAAGCAGCATTACTCCCACTGTGTACTCTTTGGGCTCTTACACGAATGAACTTCTTTATGCAAGGATTCCCACGAGGAGGGTACTGACTAAACCATGGCAGGCTGTAGCGAGGACTGTAAGCATATCCTCTCCCAAACCACGCAGTTTTAACGGTAGCACTCTGCTTTAGTTGCAGGGGTAACACAAGCAGTTTTTCTCCCACTGTGTACTCTTTGGGCTCTTCCACGAATGAACTTCTATATGCAGGGTTTGCGACGTGGAGAGAACTGCCTCAACCAAGGCAGGCTGTAGCGAGGATTGTAAGCATATCCTCTCCCAAACCACGCAGTTTTAACAGTAGAATTCTGCTTTAGTTGCAGGGGTAACACAAGCAGCTTTTCTCCCATTGTGTACTCTTTGGGCTCTTCTGCGAATGAACTTCTATATGCAGGGTTTCCGACGTGGAGCGAACTGCCTCAATCAAGGCAGGCTGTAGCGAGGACTGTAAGCATTTCGTCTTCCAAAACACTGCAGTTTTACCAAAGAATTCTGCTTTAGTTGCAGGTGGAATACAAGCAGCATTACTCCCACTGTGTACTCTTTGGGCTCTTACACGAATGAACTTCTTTATGCAAGGATTCCCACGAGGAGGGTACTGACTCAACCATGGCAGGCTGTAGCGAGGACTGTAAGCATATCCTCTCCCAAACCACGCAGTTTTAATGGTAGAACTCTGCTTTAGTTGCAGGGGTAACACAAGCAGTTTTTCTCCCACTGTGTACTCTTTGGGCTCTTCCACGAATGAACTTCTATATGCAGGGTTTGCGACGTGGAGAGAACTGCCTCAACCAAGGCAGGCTGTAGCGAGGATTGTAAGCATATCCTCTCCCAAACCACGCAGTTTTAGCGGTAGAATTCTGCTTTAGTTGCAGGGGTAACACAAGCAGCTTTTCTCCCATTGTGTACTCTTTGGGCTCTTCCGCGAATGAACTTCTATATGCAGGGTTTCCGACGTGGAGCGAACTGCCTCAACCAAGGCAGGCTGTAGCGAGGACTGTAAGCATTTCGTCTTCCAAAACACTGCAGTTTTACCAAAGAATTCTGCTTTAGTTGCAGGTGGAATACAAGCAGCATTACTCCAACTGTGTACTCTTTGGGCTCTTCCACGAATGAACTTCTTTATGCAGGGATTCCTACGAGGAGCAAACTGCCTCCACCATGGCAGGCTGTAGCGAGGACTGTAAGCATATCCTCTCCCAAACCACGCACTTTTAACGGTAGAACTCTGCTTTAGTTGCAGGGGTAACACAAGCTGTTTTTCTCGCACTGTGTACTCTTTGGGCTCTAACACGAATGAAATTCTTTATGCAGGGATTCCTACGAGGAGCGAACTGCCTCCACGATGGCAGGCTGTAGCAAGGACTGTAAGCATATCCTCTCCCAACCCACTCAGTTTTAACGGTAGAACTCTTTTTTAGTTGCAGGGGTAACACAAGCAGCTTTTCTCCCACTGTGTACTCTTTGGGCTCTTCCACGAATGAACTTCTATATGCAGGGTTTGCGACGTGGAGCGAACTGCCTCAACCAAGGCAGGCTGTAGCGAGGACTGTAAGCATATCCTCTCCCACACCACGCAGTTTTAATGGTAGAACTCTGCTTTAGTTGCAGGGGTAACACAAGCAGCTTTTCTCCCACTGTGTACTCTTTGGGCTCTTCCACGAATGAACTTCTATATGCAGGGTTTCCGACATGCAGCGAACTGCCTCAACCAAGGCAGACTGTAGCGAGGACTGTAAGCATTTCCTCTTCCAAAGCACGGAAGTTTTACCAAAGAATTCTGCTTTAGTTGCAGGTGTAACACAAGCATCATTTCTCCCACTGTGTACTCTTGGGGCTCTTACACGAATGAACTTTTTTATGCAGGGATTCCCAGGGGAGCGAACTGCCTCCACCATGGCAGGCTCTAGCGAGGACTGTAAGCATATCCTCTCCCAAAACACGCAGTTTTCACGGTAGAACTCTGCTTTAGTTGCAGGGGTAACACAAGCAGCTTTTCTCCCACTGTGTACTCTTTGGGCTCTTCCACGAATGAACTTCTATATGCAGGGTTTCCGACGTGGAGTGAACTGCCTCAACCAAGGCAGGCTGTAGCGAGGACTGTAAGCATTTCCTCTTACAAAACACGGCAGTTTACCAAAGAATTCTGCTTTAGTTGCAGGTGGAATACAAGCAGCATTACTCCCACTGTCTACTCTTTGGGCTCTTACACGAATGAACTTCTTTATGCAAGGATTCCTACGAGGAGGGTACTGACTCAACCATGGCAGGCTGTAGCGAGGACTGTAAGCATATCCTCTCCCAAACAACGCAGTTTTAACGGTAGAACTCTGCTTTAGTTGCAGGGGTAACACAAGCAGTTTTTCTCCCACTGTGTACTCTTTGGGCTCTTCCACGAATGAACTTCTATATGCAGGGTTTGCGACGTGGAGAGAACTGCCTCAACCAAGGCAGGCTGTAGCGAGGATTGTAAGCATATCCTCTCCCAAACCACGCAGTTTTAGCGGTAGAATTCTGCTTTAGTTGCAGGGGTAACACAAGCAGCTTTTCTCCCATTGTGTACTCTTTGGGCTCTTCCGCGAATGAACTTCTATATGCAGGGTTTCCGACGTGGAGCGAACTGCCTCAACCAAGGCAGGCTGTAGCGAGGACTGTAAGCATTTCCTCTTCCAAAACACTGCAGTTTTACCAAAGAATTCTGCTTTAGTTGCAGGTGGAATACAAGCAGCATTACTCCCACTGTGTACTCTTTGGGCTCTTCCACGAATGAACTTCTTTATGCGGGGATTCCTACGAGGAGCAAACTGCCTCCACCATGGCAGGCTGTAGCGAGGACTGTAAGCATATCCTCTCCCAAACCACGCAGTTTTAACGGTAGAACTCTGCTTTAGTTGCAGGGGTAACACAAGCAGTTTTTCTCGCACTGTGTACTCTTTGGGCTCTAACACGAATGAACTTCTTTATGCAGGGATTCCTACGAGGAGCGAACTGCTTCCACCATGGCAGGCTGTAGCAAGGACTGTAAGCATATCCTCTCCCAAACCACTCAGTTTTAATGGTAGAACACTTTTTTAGTTGCAGGGGTAACACAAGCAGCTTTTCTCCCACTGTGTACTCTTTGGGCTCTTCCACGAATGAACTTCTATATGCATGGTTTCCGACGTGGAGCGAACTGCCTCAACCAAGGCAGGCTGTAGCGAGGACTGTAAGCATATCCTCTCCCAATCCACGCAGTTTTAACGGTAGAACTCTGCTTTAGTTGCAGGGGTAACACAAGCAGTTTTTCTCCCACTGTGTACTCTTTGGGCTCTTCCACGAATGAACTTCTATATGCAGGGTTTGCGACGTGGAGGGAACTGCCTCAACCAAGGCAGGCTGTATCGAGGACTGTAAGCATTTCCTCTTCCAAAGCACGGTAGTTTTACCAAAGAATTCTTCTTTAGTTGCAGGTGTAACAGAAGCATCATTTCTCCCACTGTGTACTCTTTGGGCTCTTACACGAATGAACTTCTTTATGCAGGGATTCCCACGTGGATCGAACTGCCTCAACCGTGGAAGGCAGTAGCGAGGACTGTAAGCATATCCTCTCCCAAAACACGCAGTTTTCACGGTAGAACTCTGCTTTAGTTGCAGGGGTAACACAAGCAGCTTTTCTCCCACTGTGTACTCTTTGGGCTCTTCCACGAATGAACTTCTATATGCAGGGTTTCCGACGTGGAGTGAACTGCCTCAACCAAGGCAGGCTGTAGCGAGGACTGTAAGCATTTCCTCTTACAAAACACGGCAGTTTTACCAAAGAATTCTGCTTTAGTTGCAGGTGGAATAGAAGCAGCATTACTCCCACTGTGTTCTCTTGGGGCTCTTACACGAATGAACTTTTTTATGCAGGGATTCCCAGGGGAGCGAACTGCCTCCACCATGGCAGGCTCTAGCGAGGACTGTAAGCATATCCTCTCCCAAAACACGCAGTTTTCACGGTAGAACTCTGCTTTAGTTGCAGGGGTAACACAAGCAGCTTTTCTCCCACTGTGTACTCTTTGGGCTCTTCCACGAATGAACTTCTATATGCAGGGTTTCCGACGTGGAGTGAACTGCCTCAACCAAGGCAGGCTGTAGCGAGGACTGTAAGCATTTCCTCTTACAAAACACGGCAGTTTACCAAAGAATTCTGCTTTAGTTGCAGGTGGAATACAAGCAGCATTACTCCCACTGTCTACTCTTTGGGCTCTTACACGAATGAACTTCTTTATGCAAGGATTCCCACGAGGAGGGTACTGACTCAACCATGGCAGGCTGTAGCGAGGACTGTAAGCATATCCTCTCCCAAACCACGCAGTTTTAACGGTAGAACTCTGCTTTAGTTGCAGGGGTAACACAAGCAGTTTTTCTCCCACTGTGTACTCTTTGGGGTCTTCCACGAATGAACTTCTATATGCAGGGTTTGCGACGTGGAGAGAACTGCCTCAACCAAGGCAGGCTGTAGCGAGGATTGTAAGCATATCCTCTCCCAAACCACGCAGTTTTAGCGGTAGAATTCTGCTTTAGTTGCAGGGGTAACACAAGCAGCTTTTCTCCCATTGTGTACTCTTTGGGCTCTTCCGTGAATGAACTTCTATATGCAGGGTTTCCGACGTGGAGCGAACTGCCTCAACCAAGGCAGGCTGTAGCGAGGACTGTAAGCATTTCCTCTTCCAAAACACTGCAGTTTTACCAAAGAATTCTGCTTTAGTTGCAGGTGGAATACAAGCAGCATTACTCCCACTGTGTACTCTTTGGGCTCTTCCACGAATGAACTTCTTTATGCGGGGATTCCTACGAGGAGCAAACTGCCTCCACCATGGCAGGCTGTAGCGAGGACTGTAAGCATATCCTCTCCCAAACCACGCAGTTTTAACGGTAGAACTCTGCTTTAGTTGCAGGGGTAACACAAGCAGTTTTTCTCCCACTGTGTACTCTTTGGGCTCTAACACGAATGAACTTCTTTATGCAGGGATTCCTACGAGGAGCGAACTGCTTCCACCATGGCAGGCTGTAGCAAGGAATGTAAGCATATCCTCTCCCAAACCACTCAGTTTTAAAGGTAGAACACTTTTTTAGTTGCAGGGGTAACACAAGCAGCTTTTCTCCCACTGTGTACTCTTTGGGCTCTTCCACGAAAGAACTTCTATATGCATGGTTTCCCACGTGGAGCGAACTGCCTCAACCAAGGCAGGCTGTAGCGAGGACTGTAAGCATATCCTCTCCCAAACCACGCAGTTTTAACGGTATAACTCTGCTTTAGTTGCAGGGGTAACACAAGCAGCTTTTCTCCCACTGTGTTCTCTTTGGGCTCTTCCACGAATGCACTTCTATATGCAGGGTTTCCGACGTGGAGCGAACTGCCTCAACCAAGGCAGGCTGTAGCGAGGACTGTAAGCATTTCCTCTTCCAAAGCACGGCAGTTTTACCAAAGCATTCTGCTTTAGTTGCAGGTGTAACACAAGCATCATTTCTCCCACTGTGTACTCTTTGGGCTCTTCCACGAATGACCTTCTATATGCATGGTTTCCGACGTGGAGCGAACTGCCTCAACCAAGGCAGGCTGTAGCGAGGACTGTAAGCATTTCCTCTTCCAAAGCACGGCAGTTTTACCAAAGAATTCTGCTTTAGTTGCATGTGTAAAACAAGCATCATTTCTCCCAATGTGTACTCTTTGGGCTCTTACACGAATGAACTTCTTTATGCAGGGATTCCCACGTGGATCGAACTGCCTCAACCGTGGAAGGAAGTAGCGAGGACTGTAAGCATATCCTCTCCCAAAACACGCAGTTTTCACGGTAGAACTCTGCTTTAGTTGCAGGGGTAACACAAGCAGCTTTTCTCCCACTGTGTACTCTTTGGGCTCTTCCACGAATGAACTTCTATATGCAGGGTTTCCAAAGTGGAGCGAACTGCCTCAACCAAGGCAGGCTGTAGCGAGGAATGTAAGCATTTCCTCTTACAAAACACGGCAGTTTTACCAAAGAATTCTGCTTTAGTTGCAGGTGGAATACAAGCAGCATTACTCCCACTGTGTACTCTTTGGGCTCTTACACGAATGAACTTCTTTATGCAAGGATTCCCACGAGGAGGGTACTGACTCAACCATGGCAGGCTGTAGCGAGGACTGTAAGCTTATCCTCTCCCAAACCACGCAGTTTTAATGGTAGCACTCTGCTTTAGTTGCAGGGGCAACACAAGCAGTTTTTCTCCCACTGTGTACTCTTTGGGCTCTTCCACGAATGAACTTCTATATGCAGGGTTTGCGACGTGGAGAGAACTGCCTCAACCAAGGCAGGCTGTAGCGAGGATTGTAAGCATATCCTCTCCCAAACCACGCAGTTTTAACGGTAGAATTCTGCTTTAGTTGCAGGAGTAACACAAGCAGCTTTTCTCCCATTGTGTACTCTTTGGGCTCTTCTGCGAATGAACTTCTATATGCAGGGTTTCCGACGTGGAGCGAACTGCCTCAACCAAGGCAGGCTGTAGCGAGGACTGTAAGCATTTCCTCTTCCAAAACACTGCAGTTTTACCAAAGAATTCTGCTTTAGTTGCAGGTGGAACACAAGCAGCATTACTCCAACTGTGTACTCTTTGGGCTCTTCCACGAATGAACTTCTTTATGCAGGGATTCCTACGAGGAGCAAACTGCCTCCACCATGGCAGGCTGTAGCGAGGACTGTAAGCATATCCTCTCCCAAACCACGCAGTTTTAACGGTAGAACTCTGCTTTAGTTGCAGGGGTAACACAAGCAGTTTTTCTCGCACTGTGTACTCTTTGGGCTCTAACACGAATGAACTTCTTTCTGCAGGGATTCCTACGAGGAGCGAACTGCCTCCACGATGGCAGGCTGTAGCAAGGACTGTAAGCATATCCTCTCCCAACCCACTCAGTTTTAACGGTAGAACACTTTTTTAGTTGCAGGGGTAACACAAGCAGCTTTTCTCCCACTGTGTACTCTTTGGGCTCTTCCACGAATGAACTTCTATATGCATGGTTTCCGACGTGGAGCGAACTGCCTCAACCAAGGCAGGCTGTAGCGAGGACTGTAAGCATATCCTCTCCCAATCCACGCAGTTTTAATGGTAGAACTCTGGTTTAGTTGCAGGGGTAACACAAGCAGCTTTTCTCCCACTGTGTACTCTTTGGGCTCTTCCACGAATGAACTTCTATATGCAGGGTTTCCGACATGCAGCGAACTGCCTCAACCAAGGCAGACTGTAGCGAGGACTGTAAGCATTTCCTCTTCCAAAGCACGGAAGTTTTACCAAAGAATTCTGCTTTAGTTGCAGGTGTAACACAAGCATCATTTCTCCCACTGTGTACTCTTTGGGCTCTTACACGAATGAACTTCTTTATGCTGGGATTCCCACGTGGATCGAACTGCCTCAACCGTGGAAGGAAATAGCGCGGACTGTAAGCATATCCTCTCCCAAAACACGCAGTTTTCACGGTAGAACTCTGCTTTAGTTGCAGGGGTAACACAAGCAGCTTTTCTCCCACTGTGTACTCTTTGGGCTCTTCCACGAATGAACTTCTATATGCATGGTTTCCGACGTGGAGCGAACTGCCTCAACCAAGGCAGGCTGTAGCAAGGACTGTAAGCATATCCTCTCCCAACCCACTCAGTTTTAACGGTAGAACTCTTTTTTAGTTGCAGGGGTAACACAAGCAGCTTTTCTCCCACTGTGTACTCTTTGGGCTCTTCCACGAATGAACTTCTATATGCATGCTTTCCGACGTGGAGCGAACTGCCTCAACCAAGGCAGGCTGTAGCGAGGACTGTAAGCATATCCTGTCCCAAACCACGCAGTTTTAACGGTAGAACTCTGCTTTAGTTGCAGGCGTAACACAAGCAGCTTTTCTCCCACTGTGTACTCTTTGGGCTCTTCCACGAATGAACTTCTATATGCAGGGTTTGCGACGTGGAGCGAACTGCCTCAACCAAGGCAGGCTGTAGCGAGGACTGTAAGCATATCCTCTCCCACACCACGCAGTTTTAATGGTAGAACTCTGCTTTAGTTGCAGGGGTAACACAAGCAGCTTTTCTCCCACTGTGTACTCTTTGGGCTCTTCCACGAATGAACTTCTATATGCAGGGTTTCCGACATGCAGCGAACTGCCTCAACCAAGGCAGACTGTAGCGAGGACTGTAAGCATTTCCTCTTCCAAAGCACGGAAGTTTTACCAAAGAATTCTGCTTTAGTTGCAGGTGTAACACAAGCATCATTTCTCCCACTGTGTACTCTTTGGGCTCTTACACGAATGAACTTCTTTATGCAGGGATTCCCACGTGGATCGAACTGCCTCAACCGTGGAAGGCTGTAGCGAGGACTGTAAGCATATCCTCTCCCAAAACACGCAGTTTTCACGGTAGAACTCTGCTTTAGTTGCAGGGGTAACACAAGCAGCTTTTCTCCCACTGTGTACTCTTTGGGCTCTTCCACGAATGAACTTCTATATGCAGGGTTTCCGACGTGGAGTGAACTGCCTCAACCAAGGCAGGCTGTAGCGAGAACTGTAAGCATTTCCTCTTACAAAACACGGCAGTTTACCAAAGAATTCTGGTTTAGTTGCAGGTGGAATACAAGCAGCATTACTCCCACTGTGTTCTCTTGGGGCTCTTACACGAATGAACATTTTTATGCAGGGATTCCCAGGGGAGCGAACTGCCTCCACCATGGCAGGCTCTAGCGAGGACTGTAAGCATATCCTCTCCCAAACCACGCAGTTTTAACGGTAGAAATCTGCTTTAGTTGCAGGGGTAACACAAGCAGGTTTTCTCCCACTGTGTACTCTTTGGGCTCTTCCACGAATTAACTTCTATATGCAGGGTTTTCGACGTGGAGCGAACTGGCTCAACCAAGGCAGGCTGTAGAGAGGACTGTAAGAATATCCTCTCCCAAACCACGCAGTTTTAACGGTAGAACTCTGCTTTAGTTGCAGGGGTAACACAAGCAGTTTTTCTCCCACTGTGTACTCGTTGGGCTCTTACACAAATGAACTTCTATATGCAGGGTTTGCGACGTGGAGCGAACTGCCTCAACCAATGCAGGCTGTAGCGAGGAATGTAAGCATATCCTCTCCCAAACCACTCAGTTTTAATGGTAAAACTCTTTTTTAGTTGCAGGGGTAACACAAGCAGCTTTTCTCCCACTGTGTACTCTTTGGGCTCTTCCACGAATGAACTTCTATATGCATGGTTTCCCACGTGGAGCGAACTGCCTCAACCAAGGCAGGCTGTAGCGAGGACTGTAAGCATATCCTCTCCCAAACCACGCAGTTTTAACGGTAGAACTCTGCTTTAGTTGCAGCGGTAACAGAAGCAGCTTTTCTCCCACTGTGTACTCTTTGGGCTCTTCCACGAATGCACTTCTATATGCAGGGTTTCCGACGTGGAGCGAACTGCCTCAACCAAGGCAGGCTGTAGCGAGGACTGTAAGCATTTCCTCTTCCAAAGCACGGCAGTTTTACCAAAGCATTCTGCTTTAGTTGCAGGTGTAACACAAGCATCATTTCTCCCACTGTGTACTCTTTGGGCTCTTCCACGAATGAACTTCTATATGCATGGTTTCCGACGTGGAGCGAACTGCCTCAACCAAGGCAGGCTGTAGCGAGGACTGTAAGCATATCCTCTCCCAATCCACGCAGTTTTAATGGTAGAACTCTGCTTTAGTTGCAGGGGTAACACAAGCAGCTTTTCTCCCACTGTGTACTCTTTGGGCTCTTCCACGAATGAACTTCTATATGCAGGGTTTCAGACATGCAGCGAACTGCCTCAACCAAGGCAGACTGTAGCGAGGACTGTAAGCATTTCCTCTTCCAAAGCACGGAAGTTTTACCAAAGAATTCTGCTTTAGTTGCAGGTGTAACACAAGCATCATTTCTCCCACTGTGTACTCTTTGGGCTCTTACACGAATGAACTTCTTTATGCTGGGATTCCCACGTGGATCGAACTGCCTCAACCGTGGAAGGAAATAGCGAGGACTGTAAGCATATCCTCTCCCAAAACACGCAGTTTTCACGGTAGAACTCTGCTTTAGTTGCAGGGGTAACACAAGCAGCTTTTCTCCCACTGTGTACTCTTTGGGCTCTTCCACGAATGAACTTCTATATGCATGGTTTCCGACGTGGAGCGAACTGCCTCAACCTAGGCAGGCTGTAGCAAGGACTGTAAGCATATCCTCTCCCAACCCACTCAGTTTTAACGGTAGAACTCTTTTTTAGTTGCAGGGGTAACACAAGCAGCTTTTCTCCCACTGTGTACTCTTTGGGCTCTTCCACGAATGAACTTCTATATGCATGGTTTCCGACGTGGAGCGAACTGCCTCAACCAAGGCAGGCTGTAGCGAGGACTGTAAGCATATCCTGTCCCAAACCACGCAGTTTTAACGGTAGAACTCTGCTTTAGTTGCAGGCGTAACACAAGCAGCTTTTCTCCCACTGTGTACTCTTTGGGCTCTTCCACGAATGAACTTCTATATGCAGGGTTTGCGACGTGGAGCGAACTGCCTCAACCAAGGCAGGCTGTAGCGAGGACTGTAAGCATATCCTCTCCCACACCACGCAGTTTTAATGGTAGAACTCTGCTTTAGTTGCAGGGGTAACACAAGCAGCTTTTCTCCCACTGTGTACTCTTTGGGCTCTTCCACGAATGAACTTCTATATGCAGGGTTTCCGACATGCAGCGAACTGCCTCAACCAAGGCAGACTGTAGCGAGGACTGTAAGCATTTCCTCTTCCAAAGCACGGAAGTTTTACCAAAGAATTCTGCTTTAGTTGCAGGTGTAACACAAGCATCATTTCTCCCACTGTGTACTCTTTGGGCTCTTACACGAATGAACTTCTTTATGCAGGGATTCCCACGTGGATCGAACTGCCTCAACCGTGGAAGGCTGTAGCGAGGACTGTAAGCATATCCTCTCCCAAAACACGCAGTTTTCACGGTAGAACTCTGCTTTAGTTGCAGGGGTAACACAAGCAGCTTTTCTCCCACTGTGTACTCTTTGGGCTCTTCCACGAATGAACTTCTATATGCAGGGTTTCCGACGTGGAGTGAACTGCCTCAACCAAGGCAGGCTGTAGCGAGAACTGTAAGCATTTCCTCTTACAAAACACGGCAGTTTACCAAAGAATTCTGGTTTAGTTGCAGGTGGAATACAAGCAGCATTACTCCCACTGTGTTCTCTTGGGGCTCTTACACGAATGAACATTTTTATGCAGGGATTCCCAGGGGAGCGAACTGCCTCCACCATGGCAGGCTCTAGCGAGGACTGTAAGCATATCCTCTCCCAAACCACGCAGTTTTAACGGTAGAAATCTGCTTTAGTTGCAGGGGTAACACAAGCAGGTTTTCTCCCACTGTGTACTCTTTGGGCTCTTCCACGAATTAACTTCTATATGCAGGGTTTTCGACGTGGAGCGAACTGGCTCAACCAAGGCAGGCTGTAGAGAGGACTGTAAGAATATCCTCTCCCAAACCACGCAGTTTTAACGGTAGAACTCTGCTTTAGTTGCAGGGGTAACACAAGCAGTTTTTCTCCCACTGTGTACTCGTTGGGCTCTTACACAAATGAACTTCTATATGCAGGGTTTGCGACGTGGAGCGAACTGCCTCAACCAATGCAGGCTGTAGCGAGGAATGTAAGCATATCCTCTCCCAAACCACTCAGTTTTAATGGTAAAACTCTTTTTTAGTTGCAGGGGTAACACAAGCAGCTTTTCTCCCACTGTGTACTCTTTGGGCTCTTCCACGAATGAACTTCTATATGCATGGTTTCCCACGTGGAGCGAACTGCCTCAACCAAGGCAGGCTGTAGCGAGGACTGTAAGCATATCCTCTCCCAAACCACGCAGTTTTAACGGTAGAACTCTGCTTTAGTTGCAGCGGTAACAGAAGCAGCTTTTCTCCCACTGTGTACTCTTTGGGCTCTTCCACGAATGCACTTCTATATGCAGGGTTTCCGACGTGGAGCGAACTGCCTCAACCAAGGCAGGCTGTAGCGAGGACTGTAAGCATTTCCTCTTCCAAAGCACGGCAGTTTTACCAAAGCATTCTGCTTTAGTTGCAGGTGTAACACAAGCATCATTTCTCCCACTGTGTACTCTTTGGGCTCTTCCACGAATGAACTTCTATATGCATGGTTTCCGACGTGGAGCGAACTGCCTGAACCAAGGCAGGCTGTAGCGAGGACTGTAAGCATATCCTCTCCCAATCCACGCAGTTTTAATGGTAGAACTCTGCTTTAGTTGCTGGGGTAACACAAGCAGCTTTTCTCCCACTGTGTACTCTTTGGGCTCTTCCACGAATGAACTTCTATATGCAGGGTTTCCGACATGCAGCGAACTGCCTCAACCAAGGCAGACTGTAGCGAGGACTGTAAGCATTTCCTCTTCCAAAGCACGGAAGTTTTACCAAAGAATTCTGCTTTAGTTGCAGGTGTAACACAAGCATCATTTCTCCCACTGTGTACTCTTTGGGCTCTTACACGAATGAACTTCTTTATGCAGGGATTCCCACGTGGATCGAACTGCCTCAACCGTGGAAGGAAGTAGCGAGGACTGTAAGCATATCCTCTCCCAAAACACGCAGTTTTCACGGTAGAACTCTGCTTTAGTTGCAGGGGTAACACAAGCAGCTTTTCTCCCACTGTGTACTCTTTGGGCTCTTCCACGAATGAACTTCTATATGCAGGGTTTCCAAAGTGGAGCGAACTGCCTCAACCAAGGCAGGCTGTAGCGAGGAATGTAAGCATTTCCTCTTACAAAACACGGCAGTTTTACCAAAGAATTCTGCTTTAGTTGCAGGTGGAATACAAGCAGCATTACTCCCACTGTGTACTCTTTGGGCTCTTACACGAATGAACTTCTTTATGCAAGGATTCCCACGAGGAGGGTACTGACTCAACCACGGCAGGCTGTAGCGAGGACTGTAAGCATATCCTCTCCCAAACCATGCAGTTTTAACGGTAGCACTCTGCTTTAGTTGCAGGGGTAACACAAGCAGTTTTTCTCCCACTGTGTACTCTTTGGGCTCTTCCACGAATGAACTTCTATATGCAGGGTTTGCGACGTGGAGAGAACTGCCTCAACCAAGGCAGGCTGTAGCGAGGATTGTAAGCATATCCTCTCCCAAACCACGCAGTTTTAACGGTAGAATTCTGCTTTAGTTGCAGGGGTAACACAAGCAGCTTTTCTCCCATTGTGTACTCTTTGGGCTCTTCTGCGAATGAACTTCTATATGCAGGGTTTCCGACGTGGAGCGAACTGCCTCAACCAAGGCAGGCTGTAGCGAGGACTGTAAGCATTTCCTCTTCCAAAACACTGCAGTTTTACCAAAGAATTCTGCTTTAGTTGCAGGTGGAATACAAGCAGCATTACTCCAACTGTGTACTCTCTGGGCTCTTCCAAGAATGAACTTCTTTATGCAGGGATTCCTACGAGGAGCAAACTGCCTCCACCATGGCAGGCTGTAGCGAGGACTGTAAGCATATCCTCTCCCAAACCACGCAGTTTTAACGGTAGAATTCTGCTTTAGTTGCAGGGGTAACACAAGCAGTTTTTCTCGCACTGTGTACTCTTTGGGCTCTAACACGAATGAACTTCTTTATGCAGGGATTCCTACGAGGAGCGAACTGCCTCCACGATGGCAGGCTGTAGAAAGGACTGTAAGCATATCCTCTCCCAACCCACTCAGTTTTAACGGTAGAACTCTTTTTTAGTTGCAGGTGTAACACAAGCAGCTTTTCTCCCACTGTGTACTCTTTGGGCTCTTCCACGAATGAACTTCTATATGCATGGTTTCTGACGTGGAGAGAACTGCCTCAACCAAGGCAGGCTGTAGCGAGGATTGTAAGCATATCCTCTCCCAAACCACGCAGTTTTAACGGTAGAACTCTGCTTTAGTTGCAGGGGTAACACAAGCAGCTTTTCTCCCACTGTGTACTCTTTGGGCTCTTCCACGAATGAACTTCTATATGCAGGGTTTGCGACGTGGAGCGAACTGCCTCAACCAAGGCAGGCTGTAGCGAGGACTGTAAGCATATCCTCTCCCACACCACGCAGTTTTAATGGTAGAACTCTGCTTTAGTTGCAGGGGTAACACAAGCAGCTTTTCTCCCACTGTGTACTCTTTGGGCTCTTCCACGAATGAACTTCTATATGCAGGGTTTCCGAAATGCAGCGAACTGCCTCAACCAAGGCAGACTGTAGCGAGGACTGTAAGCATTTCCTCTTCCAAAGCACGGAAGATTTACCAAAGAATTCTGCTTTAGTTGCAGGTGTAACACAAGCATCATTTCTCCCACTGTGTACTGTTTGGGCTCTTACACGAATGAACGTCTTTATGCAGGGATTCCCACGTGGATCGAACTGCCTCAACCGTGGAAGGCAGTAGCGAGGACTGTAAGCATATCCTCTCCCAAAACACGCAGTTTTCACGGTAGAACTCTGCTTTAGTTGCAGGGGTAACACAAGCAGCTTTTCTCCCACTGTGTACTCTTTGGGCTCTTCCACGAATGAACTTCTATATGCAGGGTTTCCGACGTGGAGTGAACTGCCTCAACCAAGGCAGGCTGTAGCGAGGACTGTAAGCATTTCCTCTTACAAAACACGGAAGTTTTACCAAATAATTCTGCTTTAGTTGCAGGTGGAATACAAGCAGCATTACTCCCACTGAGTTCTTTTGGGGCTCTTACACGAATGAACTTTTTTATGCAGGGATTCCCAGTGGAGCGAACTGCCTCCACCATGGCAGGCTCTAGCGAGGACTGTAAGCATATCCTCTACCAAAACACGCAGTTTTCACGGTAGAACTCTGCTTTAGTTGCAGGGGTAACACAAGCAGCTTTTCTCCCACTGTGTACTCTTTGGGCTCTTCCACGAATGAACTTCTATATGCAGGGTTTCCGACGTGGAGTGAACTGCCTCAACCAAGGCAGGCTGTAGCGAGGACTGTAAGCATTTCCTCTTACAAAACACGGCAGTTTACCAAAGAATTCTGCTTTAGTTGCAGGTGGAATACAAGCAGCATTACTCCCACTGTGTTCTTTTGGGGCTCTTACACGAATGAACATTTTTATGCAGGGATTCCCAGGGGAGCGAACTGCCTCCACCATGGCAGGCTCTAGCGAGGACTGTAAGCATATCCTCTCCCAAACCACGCAGTTTTAACGGTAGAAATCTGCTTTAGTTGCAGGGGTAACACAAGCAGCTTTTCTCCCACTGTGTACTCTTTGGGCTCTTCCACGAATTAACTTCTATATGCAGGGTTTTCGACGTGGAGCGAACTGCCTCAACCAAGGCAGGCTGTAGCGAGGACTGTAAGAATATCCTCTCCCAAACCACGCAGTTTTAACGGTAGAACTCTGCTTTAGTTGCAGGGGTAACACAAGCAGTTTTTCTCCCACTGTGTACTCTTTGGGCTCTTACACAAATGAACTTCTATATGCAGGGTTTGCGACGTGGAGCGAAATGCCTCAACCAAGGCAGGCTGTAGCGAGGACTGTAAGCATTTCCTCTTCCAAAGCACGGAAGTTTTACCAAAGAATTCTGCTTTAGTTGCAGGTGTAACACAAGCATCATTTCTCCCACTGTGTACTCTTTGGGCTCTTACACGAATGAACTTCTTTATGCAGGGATTCCCACGTGGATCGAACTGCCTCAACCGTGGAAGGCTGTAGCGAGGACTGTAAGCATATCCTCTCCCAAAACACGCAGTTTTAACGGTAGAATTCTGCTTTAGTTGCAGGGGTAACAGAAGCAGCTTTTCTCCCATTGTGTACTCTTTGGGCTCTTCCGCGAATGAACTTCTATATGCAGGGTTTGCGACGTGGAGCGAACTGCCTCAACCAAGGCAGGCTGTAGCGAGGACTGTAAGCATATCCTCTCCCACACCACGCAGTTTTAATGGTAGAACTCTGCTTTAGTTGCAGGGGTAACACAAGCAGCTTTTCTCCCACTGTGTACTCTTTGGGCTCTTCCACGAATGAACTTCTATATGCAGGGTTTCCGACATGCAGCGAACTGCCTCAACCAAGGCAGACTGTAGCGAGGACTGTAAGCATTTCCTCTTCCAAAGCACGGAAGTTTTACCAAAGAATTCTGCTTTAGTTGCAGGTGTAACACAAGCATCATTTTTCCCACTGTGTACTCTTTGGGCTCTTACACGAATGAACTTCTTTATGCAGGGATTCCCACGTGGATCGAACTGCCTCAACCGTGGAAGGAAGTAGCGAGGACTGTAAGCATATCCTCTCCCAAAACACGCAGTTTTCACGGTAGAACTCTGCTTTAGTTGCAGGGGTAACACAAGCAGCTTTTCTCCCACTGTGTACTCTTTGGGCTCTTCCACGAATGAACTTCTATATGCAGGGTTTCCAAAGTGGAGCGAACTGCCTCAACCAAGGCAGGCTGTAGAGAGGAATGTAAGCATTTCCTCTTACAAAACACGGCAGTTTTACCAAAGAATTCTGCTTTAGTTGCAGGTGGAATACAAGCAGCATTACTCCCACTGTGTACTCTTTGGGCTCTTACACAAATGAACTTCTTTATGCAAGGATTCCCACGAGGAGGGTACTGACTCAACCATGGCAGGCTGTAGCGAGGACTGTAAGCATATCCTCTCCCAAACCACGCAGTTTTAACGGTAGAACTCTGCTTTAGTTGCAGGGGTAACACAAGCAGTTTTTCTCCCACTGTGTACTCTTTGGGCTCTTCCACGAATGAACTTCTATATGCAGGGTTTGCGACGTGGAGAGAACTGCCTCAACCAAGGCAGGCTGTAGCGAGGATTGTAAGCATATCCTCTCCCAAACCACGCAGTTTTAACGGTAGAATTCTGCTTTAGTTGCAGGGGTAACACAAGCAGCTTTTCTCCCATTGTGTACTCTTTGAGCTCTTCTGCGAATGAACTTCTATATGCAGGGTTTCTGACGTGGAGCGAACTGCCTCAACCAATGCAGGCTGTAGCGAGGACTGTAAGCATTTCCTCTTCCAAAACACTGCAGTTTTACCAAAGAATTCTGCTTTACTTGCAGGTGGAATACAAGCAGCATTACTCCAACTGTGTACTCTCTGGGCTCTTCCACGAATGAACTTCTTTATGCAGGGATTCCTACGAGGAGCAAACTGCCTCCACCATGGCAGGCTGTAGCGAGGACTGTAAGCATATCCTCTCCCAAAACACGCAGTTTTAACGGTAGAACTCTGCTTTAGTTGCAGGGGTAACACAAGCAGTTTTTCTCGCACTGTGTACTCTTTGGGCTCTAACACGAATGAACTTCTTTATGCAGGGATTCCTACGAGGAGCGACCTGCCTCCACGATGGCAGGCTGTAGCAAGGACTGTAAGCATATCCTCTCCCAACCCACTCAGTTTTAACGGTAGAACTCTTTTTTAGTTGCAGGTGTAACACAAGCAGCTTTTCTCCCACTGTGTACTCTTTGGGCTCTTCCACGAATGAACTTCTATATGCAGGGTTTGCGACGTGGAGAGATCTGCCTCAACCAAGGCAGGCTGTAGCGAGGATTGTAAGCATATCCTCTCCCAAACCACGCAGTTTTAACAGTAGAATTCTGCTTTAGTTGCAGGGGTAACACAAGCAGCTTTTCTCCCATTGTGTACTCTTTGGGCTCTTCTGCGAATGAACTTCTATATGCAGGGTTTCCGACGTGGAGCGAACTGCCTCAATCAAGGCAGGCTGTAGCGAGGACTGTAAGCATTTCGTCTTCCAAAACACTGCAGTTTTACCAAAGAATTCTGCTTTAGTTGCAGGTGGAATACAAGCAGCATTACTCCAACTGTGTACTCTTTGGGCTCTTCCACGAATGAACTTCTTTATGCAGGGATTCCTACGAGGAGCAAACTGCCTCCACCATGGCAGGCTGTAGCGAGGACTGTAAGCATATCCTCTCCCAAACCACGCACTTTTAACGGTAGAACTCTGCTTTAGTTGCAGGGGTAACACAAGCTGTTTTTCTCGCACTGTGTACTCTTTGGGCTCTAACACGAATGAACTTCTTTATGCAGGGATTCCTACGAGGAGCGAACTGCCTCCACGATGGCAGGCTGTAGCAAGGACTGTAAGCATATCCTCTCCCAACCCACTCAGTTTTAATGGTAGAACTCTTTTTTAGTTGCAGGGGTAACACAAGCAGCTTTTCTCCCACTGTGTACTCTTTGGGCTCTTCCACGAATGAACTTCTATATGCAGGGTTTGCGACGTGGAGCGAACTGCCTCAACCAAGGCAGGCTGTAGCGAGGACTGTAAGCATATCCTCTCCCACACCACGCAGTTTTAATGGTAGAACTCTGCTTTAGTTGCAGGGGTAACACAAGCAGCTTTTCTCCCACTGTGTACACTTTGGGCTCTTCCACGAATGAACTTCTATATGCAGGGTTTCCGACAGGCAGCGAACTGCCTCAACCAAGGCAGACTGTAGCGAGGACTGTAAGCATTTCCTCTTCCAAAGCACGGAAGTTTTACCAAAGAATTCTGCTTTAGTTGCAGGTGTAACACAAGCATCATTTCTCCCACTGTGTACTCTTTGGGCTCTTACTCGAATGAACTTCTTTATGCAGGGATTCCCACGTGGATCGAACTGCCTCAACCGTGGAAGGCAGTAGCGAGGACTGTAAGCATATCCTCTCCCAAAACACGCAGTTTTCCCGGTAGAACTCTGCTTTAGTTGCAGGGGTAACACAAGCAGCTTTTCCCCCACTGTGTACTCTTTGGGCTCTTCCACGAATGAACTTCTATATGCAGGGTTTCCAAAGTGGAGCGAACTGCCTCAACCAAGGCAGGCTGTAGCGAGGAATGTAAGCATTTCTTCTTACAAAACACGGCAGTTTTACCAAAGAATTCTGCTTTAGTTGCAGGTGGAATACAAGCAGCATTACTCCCACTGTGTACTCTTTGGGCTCTTACACGAATGAACTTCTTTATGCAAGGATTCCCACGAGGAGGGTACTGACTAAACCATGGCAGGCTGTAGCGAGGACTGTAAGCATATCCTCTCCCAAACCACGCAGTTTTAACGGTAGCACTCTGCTTTAGTTGCAGGGGTAACACAAGCAGTTTTTCTCCCACTGTGTACTCTTTGGGCTCTTCCACGAATGAACTTCTATATGCAGGGTTTGCGACGTGGAGAGAACTGCCTCAACCAAGGCAGGCTGTAGCGAGGATTGTAAGCATATCCTCTCCCAAACCACGCAGTTTTAACAGTAGAATTCTGCTTTAGTTGCAGGGGTAACACAAGCAGCTTTTCTCCCATTGTGTACTCTTTGGGCTCTTCTGCGAATGAACTTCTATATGCAGGGTTTCCGACGTGGGGCGAACTGCCTCAATCAAGGCAGGCTGTAGCGAGGACTGTAAGCATTTCGTCTTCCAAAACACTGCAGTTTTACCAAAGAATTCTGCTTTAGTTGCAGGTGGAATACAAGCAGCATTACTCCCACTGTGTACTCTTTGGGCTCTTACACGAATGAACTTCTTTATGCAAGGATTCCCACGAGGAGGGTACTGACTCAACCATGGCAGGCTGTAGCGAGGACTGTAAGCATATCCTCTCCCAAACCACGCAGTTTTAACGGTAGAACTCTGCTTTAGTTGCAGGGGTAACACAAGCAGTTTTTCTCCCACTGTGTACTCTTTGGGCTCTTCCACGAATGAACTTCTATATGCAGGGTTTGCGACGTGGAGAGAACTGCCTCAACCAAGGCAGGCTGTAGCGAGGATTGTAAGCATATCCTCTCCCAAACCACGCAGTTTTAGCGGTAGAATTCTGCTTTAGTTGCAGGGGTAACACAAGCAGCTTTTCTCCCATTGTGTACTCTTTGGGCTCTTCCGCGAATGAACTTCTATATGCAGGGTTTCCGACGTGGAGCGAACTGCCTCAACCAAGGCAGGCTGTAGCGAGGACTGTAAGCATTTCGTCTTCCAAAACACTGCAGTTTTACCAAAGAATTCTGCTTTAGTTGCAGGTGGAATACAAGCAGCATTACTCCCACTGTGTACTCTTTGGGCTCTTCCACGAATGAACTTCTTTATGCAGGGATTCCTACGAGGAGCAAACTGCCTCCACCATGGCAGGCTGTAGCGAGGACTGTAAGCATATCCTCTCCCAAACCACGCACTTTTAACGGTAGAACTCTTCTTTAGTTGCAGGGGTAACACAAGCTGTTTTTCTCGCACTGTGTACTCTTTGGGCTCTAACACGAATGAAATTCTTTATGCAGGGATTCCTACGAGGAGCGAACTGCCTCCACGATGGCAGGCTGTAGCAAGGACTGTAAGCATATCCTCTCCCAACCCACTCAGTTTTAACGGTAGAACTCTTTTTTAGTTGCAGGGGTAACACAAGCAGCTTTTCTCCCACTGTGTACTCTTTGGGCTCTTCCACGAATGAACTTCTATATGCAGGGTTTGCGACGTGGAGCGAACTGCCTCAACCAAGGCAGGCTGTAGCGAGGACTGTAAGCATATCCTCTCCCACACCACGCAGTTTTAATGGTAGAACTCTGCATTAGTTGCAGGGGTAACACAAGCAGCTTTTCTCCCACTGTGTACTCTTTGGGCTCTTCCACGAATGAACTTCTATATGCAGGGTTTCCGACATGCAGCGAACTGCCTCAACCAAGGCAGACTGTAGCGAGGACTGTAAGCATTTCCTCTTCCAAAGCACGGAAGTTTTACCAAAGAATTCAGCTTTAGTTGCAGGTGTAACACAAGCATCATTTCTCCCACTGTGTACTCTTGGGGCTCTTACACGAATGAACTTTTTTATGCAGGGATTCCCAGGGGAGCGAACTGCCTCCACCATGGCAGGCTCTAGCGAGGACTGTAAGCATATCCTCTCCCAAAACACGCAGTTTTCACGGTAGAACTCTGCTTTAGTTGCAGGGGTAACACAAGCAGCTTTTCTCCCACTGTGTACTCTTTGGGCTCTTCCACGAATGAACTTCTATATGCAGGGTTTCCGACGTGGAGTGAACTGCCTCAACCAAGGCAGGCTGTAGCGAGGACTGTAAGCATTTCCTCTTACAAAACACGGCAGTTTACCAAAGAATTCTGCTTTAGTTGCAGGTGGAATACAAGCAGCATTACTCCCACTGTCTACTATTTGGGCTCTTACACGAATGAACTTCTTTATGCAAGGATTCCCACGAGGAGGGTACTGACTCAACCATGGCAGGCTGTAGCGAGGACTGTAAGCATATCCTCTCCCAAACCACGCAGTTTTAACGGTAGAACTCTGCTTTAGTTGCAGGGGTAACACAAGCAGTTTTTCTCCCACTGTGTACTCTTTGGGCTCTTCCACGAATGAACTTCTATATGCAGGGTTTGCGACGTGGAGAGAACTGCCTCAACCAAGGCAGGCTGTAGCGAGGATTGTAAGCATATCCTCTCCCAAACCACGCAGTTTTAGCGGTAGAATTCTGCTTTAGTTGCAGGGGTAACACAAGCAGCTTTTCTCCCATTGTGTACTCTTTGGGCTCTTCCGCGAATGAACTTCTATATGCAGGGTTTCCGACGTGGAGCGAACTGCCTCAACCAAGGCAGGCTGTAGCGAGGACTGTAAGCATTTCCTCTTCCAAAACACTGCAGTTTTACCAAAGAATTCTGCTTTAGTTGCAGGTGGAATACAAGCAGCATTACTCCCACTGTGTACTCTTTGGGCTCTTCCACGAATGAACTTCTTTATGCGGGGATTCCTACGAGGAGCAAACTGCCTCCACCATGGCAGGCTGTAGCGAGGACTGTAAGCATATCCTCTCCCAAACCACGCAGTTTTAACGGTAGAACTCTGCTTTAGTTGCAGGGGTAACACAAGCAGTTTTTCTCGCACTGTGTACTCTTTGGGCTCTAACACGAATGAACTTCTTTATGCAGGGATTCCTACGAGGAGCGAACTGCTTCCACCATGGCAGGCTGTAGCAAGGACTGTAAGCATATCCTCTCCCAAACCACTCAGTTTTAATGGTAGAACACTTTTTTAGTTGCAGGGGTAACACAAGCAGCTTTTCTCCCACTGTGTACTCTTTGGGCTCTTCCACGAATGAACTTCTATATGCATGGTTTCCGACGTGGAGCGAACTGCCTCAACCAAGGCAGGCTGTAGCGAGGACTGTAAGCATATCCTCTCCCAATCCACGCAGTTTTAACGGTAGAACTCTGCTTTAGTTGCAGGGGTAACACAAGCAGTTTTTCTCCCACTGTGTACTCTTTGGGCTCTTCCACGAATGAACTTCTATATGCAGGGTTTGCGACGTGGAGGGAACTGCCTCAACCAAGGCAGGCTGTATCGAGGACTGTAAGCATTTCCTCTTCCAAAGCACGGTAGTTTTACCAAAGAATTCTTCTTTAGTTGCAGGTGTAACAGAAGCATCATTTCTCCCACTGTGTACTCTTTGGGCTCTTACACGAATGAACTTCTTTATGCAGGGATTCCCACGTGGATCGAACTGCCTCAACCGTGGAAGGCAGTAGCGAGGACTGTAAGCATATCCTCTCCCAAAACACGCAGTTTTCACGGTAGAACTCTGCTTTAGTTGCAGGGGTAACACAAGCAGCTTTTCTCCCACTGTGTACTCTTTGGGCTCTTCCACGAATGAACTTCTATATGCAGGGTTTCCGACGTGGAGTGAACTGCCTCAACCAAGGCAGGCTGTAGCGAGGACTGTAAGCATTTCCTCTTACAAAACACGGCAGTTTTACCAAAGAATTCTGCTTTAGTTGCAGGTGGAATAGAAGCAGCATTACTCCCACTGTGTTCTCTTGGGGCTCTTACACGAATGAACTTTTTTATGCAGGGATTCCCAGGGGAGCGAACTGCCTCCACCATGGCAGGCTCTAGCGAGGACTGTAAGCATATCCTCTCCCAAAACACGCAGTTTTCACGGTAGAACTCTGCTTTAGTTGCAGGGGTAACACAAGCAGCTTTTCTCCCACTGTGTACTCTTTGGGCTCTTCCACGAATGAACTTCTATATGCAGGGTTTCCGACGTGGAGTGAACTGCCTCAACCAAGGCAGGCTGTAGCGAGGACTGTAAGCATTTCCTCTTACAAAACACGGCAGTTTACCAAAGAATTCTGCTTTAGTTGCAGGTGGAATACAAGCAGCATTACTCCCACTGTCTACTCTTTGGGCTCTTACACGAATGAACTTCTTTATGCAAGGATTCCCACGAGGAGGGTACTGACTCAACCATGGCAGGCTGTAGCGAGGACTGTAAGCATATCCTCTCCCAAACCACGCAGTTTTAACGGTAGAACTCTGCTTTAGTTGCAGGGGTAACACAAGCAGTTTTTCTCCCACTGTGTACTCTTTGGGCTCTTCCACGAATGAACTTCTATATGCAGGGTTTGCGACGTGGAGAGAACTGCCTCAACCAAGGCAGGCTGTAGCGAGGATTGTAAGCATATCCTCTCCCAAACCACGCAGTTTTAGCGGTAGAATTCTGCTTTAGTTGCAGGGGTAACACAAGCAGCTTTTCTCCCATTGTGTACTCTTTGGGCTCTTCCGTGAATGAACTTCTATATGCAGGGTTTCCGACGTGGAGCGAACTGCCTCAACCAAGGCAGGCTGTAGCGAGGACTGTAAGCATTTCCTCTTCCAAAACACTGCAGTTTTACCAAAGAATTCTGCTTTAGTTGCAGGTGGAATACAAGCAGCATTACTCCCACTGTGTACTCTTTGGGCTCTTCCACGAATGAACTTCTTTATGCGGGGATTCCTACGAGGAGCAAACTGCCTCCACCATGGCAGGCTGTAGCGAGGACTGTAAGCATATCCTCTCCCAAACCACGCAGTTTTAACGGTAGAACTCTGCTTTAGTTGCAGGGGTAACACAAGCAGTTTTTCTCCCACTGTGTACTCTTTGGGCTCTAACACGAATGAACTTCTTTATGCAGGGATTCCTACGAGGAGCGAACTGCTTCCACCATGGCAGGCTGTAGCAAGGACTGTAAGCATATCCTCTCCCAAACCACTCAGTTTTAATGGTAGAACACTTTTTTAGTTGCAGGGGTAACACAAGCAGCTTTTCTCCCACTGTGTACTCTTTGGGCTCTTCCACGAATGAACTTCTATATGCATGGTTTCCCACGTGGAGCGAACTGCCTCAACCAAGGCAGGCTGTAGCGAGGACTGTAAGCATATCCTCTCCCAAACCACGCAGTTTTAACGGTAGAACTCTGCTTTAGTTGCAGGGGTAACACAAGCAGCTTTTCTCCCACTGTGTTCTCTTTGGGCTCTTCCACGAATGCACTTCTATATGCAGGGTTTCCGACGTGGAGCGAACTGCCTCAACCAAGGCAGGCTGTAGCGAGGACTGTAAGCATTTCCTCTTCCAAAGCACGGCAGTTTTACCAAAGCATTCTGCTTTAGTTGCAGGTGTAACACAAGCATCATTTCTCCCACTGTGTACTCTTTGGGCTCTTCCACGAATGAACTTCTATATGCATGGTTTCCGACGTGGAGCGAACTGCCTAAACCAAGGCAGGCTGTAGCGAGGACTGTAAGCATATCCTCTCCCAATCCACGCAGTTTTAATGGTAGAACTCTGCTTTAGTTGCAGGGGTAACACAAGCAGTTTTTCTCCCACTGTGTACTCTTTGCGCTCTTCCACGAATGAACTTCTATATGCAGGGTTTGCGACGTGGAGGGAACTGCCTCAACCAAGGCAGGCTGTAGCGAGGACTGTAAGCATATCCTCTCCCACACCACGCAGTTTTAATGGTAGAACTCTGCTTTAGTTGCAGGGGTAACACAAGCAGCTTTTCTCCCACTGTGTACTCTTTGGGCTCTTCCACGAATGAACTTCTATATGCAGGGTTTCCGACATGCAGCGAACTGCCTCAACCAAGGCAGACTGTAGCGAGGACTGTAAGCATTTCCTCTTCCAAAGCACGGCAGTTTTACCAAAGAATTCTGCTTTAGTTGCAGGTGTAACACAAGCATCATTTCTCCCACTGTGTACTCTTTGGCTCTTACACGAATGAACTTCTTTATGCAGGGATTCCCACGTGGATCGAACTGCCTCAACCGTGGAAGGAAGTAGCGAGGACTGTAAGCATATCCTCTCCCAAAACACGCAGTTTTCACGGTAGAACTCTGCTTTAGTTGCAGGGGTAACACAAGCAGCTTTTCTCCCACTGTGTACTCTTTGGGCTCTTCCACGAATGAACTTCTATATGCAGGGTTTCCAAAGTGGAGCGAACTGCCTCAACCAAGGCAGGCTGTAGCGAGGAATGTAAGCATTTCCTCTTACAAAACACGGCAGTTTTACCAAAGAATTCTGCTTTAGTTGCAGGTGGAATACAAGCAGCATTACTCCCACTGTGTACTCTTTGGGCTCTTACACGAATGAACTTCTTTATGCAAGGATTCCCACGAGGAGGGTACTGACTCAACCATGGCAGGCTGTAGCGAGGACTGTAAGCTTATCCTCTCCCAAACCACGCAGTTTTAACGGTAGCACTCTGCTTTAGTTGCAGGGGTAACACAAGCAGTTTTTCTCCCACTGTGTACTCTTTGGGCTCTTCCACGAATGAACTTCTATATGCAGGGTTTGCGACGTGGAGAGAACTGCCTCAACCAAGGCAGGCTGTAGCGAGGATTGTAAGCATATCCTCTCCCAAACCACGCAGTTTTAACGGTAGAATTCTGCTTTAGTTGCAGGAGTAACACAAGCAGCTTTTCTCCCATTGTGTACTCTTTGGGCTCTTCTGCGAATGAACTTCTATATGCAGGGTTTCCGACGTGGAGCGAACTGCCTCAACCAAGGCAGGCTGTAGCGAGGACTGTAAGCATTTCCTCTTCCAAAACACTGCAGTTTTACCAAAGAATTCTGCTTTAGTTGCTGGTGGAACACAAGCAGCATTACTCCAACTGTGTACTCTTTGGGCTCTTCCACGAATGAACTTCTTTATGCAGGGATTCCTACGAGGAGCAAACTGCCTCCACCATGGCAGGCTGTAGCGAGGACTGTAAGCATATCCTCTCCCAAACCACGCAGTTTTAACGGTAGAACTCTGCTTTAGTTGCAGGGGTAACACAAGCAGTTTTTCTCGCACTGTGTACTCTTTGGGCTCTAACACGAATGAACTTCTTTATGCAGGGATTCCTACGAGGAGCGAACTGCCTCCACGATGGCAGGCTGTAGCAAGGACTGTAAGCATATCCTCTCCCAACCCGCTCAGTTTTAACGGTAGAACTCTTTTTTAGTTGCAGGGGTAACACAAGCAGCTTTTCTCCCACTGTGTACTCTTTGGGCTCTTCCACGAATGAACTTCTATATGCATGGTTTCCGACGTGGAGCGAACTGCCTCAACCAAGGCAGGCTGTAGCGAGGACTGTAAGCATATCCTCTCCCAAACCACGCAGTTTTAACGGTAGAACTCTGCTTCAGTTGCAGGGGTAACACAAGCAGCTTTTCTCCCACTGTGTACTCTTTGGGCTCTTCCACGAATGAACTTCTATATGCATGGTTTCCGACGTGGAGCGAACTGCCTCAACCAAGGCAGGCTGTAGCGAGGACTGTAAGCATATCCTCTCCCAAACCACGCAGTTTTAATGGTAGAACTCTGCTTTAGTTGCAGGGGTAACACAAGCAGCTTTTCCCCCACTGTGTACTCTTTGGGCTCTTCCACGAATGAACTTCTATATGCAGGGTTTGCGACGTGGAGTGAACTGCCTCAACCAAGGCAGGCTGTAGCGAGGACTGTAAGCATATCCTCTCCCACACCACGCAGTTTTAATGGTAGAACTCTGCTTTAGTTGCAGGGGTAACACAAGCAGCTTTTCTCCCACTGTGTACTATTTGGGCTCTTCCACGAATGAACTTCTATATGCAGGGTTTCCGACGTGCAGCGAACTGCCTCAACCAAGGCAGACTGTAGCGAGGACTGTAAGCATTTCCTCTTCCAAAGCACGGAAGTTTTACCAAAGAATTCTGCTTTAGTTGCAGGTGTAACACAAGCATCATTTCTCCCACTGTGTACTCTTTGGGCTCTTACACGAATGAACTTCTTTATGCAGGGATTCCCACGTGGATCGAAGTGCCTCAACCGTGGAAGGAAGTAGCGAGGACTGTAAGCATATCCTCTCCCAAAACACGCAGTTTTCACGGTAGAACTCTGCTTTAGTTGCAGGGGTAACACAAGCAGCTTTTCTCCCACTGTGTACTCTTTGGGCTCTTCCACGAATGAACTTCTATATGCAGGGTTTCCAAAGTGGAGCGAACTGCCTCAACCAAGGCAGGCTGTAGCGAGGAATGTAAGCATTTCTTCTTACAAAACACGGCAGTTTTACCAAAGAATTCTGCTTTAGTTGCAGGTGGAATACAAGCAGCATTACTCCCACTGTGTACTCTTTGGGCTCTTACACGAATGAACTTCTTTATGCAAGGATTCCCACGAGGAGGGTACTGACTAAACCATGGCAGGCTGTAGCGAGGACTGTAAGCATATCCTCTCCCAAACCACGCAGTTTTAACGGTAGCACTCTGCTTTAGTTGCAGGGGTAACACAAGCAGTTTTTCTCCCACTGTGTACTCTTTGGGCTCTTCCACGAATGAACTTCTATATGCAGGGTTTGCGACGTGGAGAGAACTGCCTCAACCAAGGCAGGCTGTAGCGAGGATTGTAAGCATATCCTCTCCCAAACCACGCAGTTTTAACAGTAGAATTCTGCTTTAGTTGCAGGGGTAACACAAGCAGCTTTTCTCCCATTGTGTACTCTTTGGGCTCTTCTGCGAATGAACTTCTATATGCAGGGTTTCCGACGTGGAGCGAACTGCCTCAATCAAGGCAGGCTGTAGCGAGGACTGTAAGCATTTCGTCTTCCAAAACACTGCAGTTTTACCAAAGAATTCTGCTTTAGTTGCAGGTGGAATACAAGCAGCATTACTCCCACTGTGTACTCTTTGGGCTCTTACACGAATGAACTTCTTTATGCAAGGATTCCCACGAGGAGGGTACTGACTCAACCATGGCAGGCTGTAGCGAGGACTGTAAGCATATCCTCTCCCAAACCACGCAGTTTTAACGGTAGAACTCTGCTTTAGTTGCAGGGGTAACACAAGCAGTTTTTCTCCCACTGTGTACTCTTTGGGCTCTTCCACGAATGAACTTCTATATGCAGGGTTTGCGACGTGGAGAGAACTGCCTCAACCAAGGCAGGCTGTAGCGAGGATTGTAAGCATATCCTCTCCCAAACCACGCAGTTTTAGCGGTAGAATTCTGCTTTAGTTGCAGGGGTAACACAAGCAGCTTTTCTCCCATTGTGTACTCTTTGGGCTCTTCCGCGAATGAACTTCTATATGCAGGGTTTCCGACGTGGAGCGAACTGCCTCAACCAAGGCAGGCTGTAGCGAGGACTGTAAGCATTTCGTCTTCCAAAACACTGCAGTTTTACCAAAGAATTCTGCTTTAGTTGCAGGTGGAATACAAGCAGCATTACTCCAACTGTGTACTCTTTGGGCTCTTCCACGAATGAACTTCTTTATGCAGGGATTCCTACGAGGAGCAAACTGCCTCCACCATGGCAGGCTGTAGCGAGGACTGTAAGCATATCCTCTCCCAAACCACGCACTTTTAACGGTAGAACTCTGCTTTAGTTGCAGGGGTAACACAAGCTGTTTTTCTCGCACTGTGTACTCTTTGGGCTCTAACACGAATGAAATTCTTTATGCAGGGATTCCTACGAGGAGCGAACTGCCTCCACGATGGCAGGCTGTAGCAAGGACTGTAAGCATATCCTCTCCCAACCCACTCAGTTTTAACGGTAGAACTCTTTTTTAGTTGCAGGGGTAACACAAGCAGCTTTTCTCCCACTGTGTACTCTTTGGGCTCTTCCACGAATGAACTTCTATATGCAGGGTTTGCGACGTGGAGCGAACTGCCTCAACCAAGGCAGGCTGTAGCGAGGACTGTAAGCATATCCTCTCCCACACCACGCAGTTTTAATGGTAGAACTCTGCTTTAGTTGCAGGGGTAACACAAGCAGCTTTTCTCCCACTGTGTACTCTTTGGGCTCTTCCACGAATGAACTTCTATATGCAGGGTTTCCGACATGCAGCGAACTGCCTCAACCAAGGCAGACTGTAGCGAGGACTGTAAGCATTTCCTCTTCCAAAGCACGGAAGTTTTACCAAAGAATTCTGCTTTAGTTGCAGGTGTAACACAAGCATCATTTCTCCCACTGTGTACTCTTGGGGCTCTTACACGAATGAACTTTTTTATGCAGGGATTCCCAGGGGAGCGAACTGCCTCCACCATGGCAGGCTCTAGCGAGGACTGTAAGCATATCCTCTCCCAAAACACGCAGTTTTCACGGTAGAACTCTGCTTTAGTTGCAGGGGTAACACAAGCAGCTTTTCTCCCACTGTGTACTCTTTGGGCTCTTCCACGAATGAACTTCTATATGCAGGGTTTCCGACGTGGAGTGAACTGCCTCAACCAAGGCAGGCTGTAGCGAGGACTGTAAGCATTTCCTCTTACAAAACACGGCAGTTTACCAAAGAATTCTGCTTTAGTTGCAGGTGGAATACAAGCAGCATTACTCCCACTGTCTACTCTTTGGGCTCTTACACGAATGAACTTCTTTATGCAAGGATTCCTACGAGGAGGGTACTGACTCAACCATGGCAGGCTGTAGCGAGGACTGTAAGCATATCCTCTCCCAAACAACGCAGTTTTAACGGTAGAACTCTGCTTTAGTTGCAGGGGTAACACAAGCAGTTTTTCTCCCACTGTGTACTCTTTGGGCTCTTCCACGAATGAACTTCTATATGCAGGGTTTGCGACGTGGAGAGAACTGCCTCAACCAAGGCAGGCTGTAGCGAGGATTGTAAGCATATCCTCTCCCAAACCACGCAGTTTTAGCGGTAGAATTCTGCTTTAGTTGCAGGGGTAACACAAGCAGCTTTTCTCCCATTGTGTACTCTTTGGGCTCTTCCGCGAATGAACTTCTATATGCAGGGTTTCCGACGTGGAGCGAACTGCCTCAACCAAGGCAGGCTGTAGCGAGGACTGTAAGCATTTCCTCTTCCAAAACACTGCAGTTTTACCAAAGAATTCTGCTTTAGTTGCAGGTGGAATACAAGCAGCATTACTCCCACTGTGTACTCTTTGGGCTCTTCCACGAATGAACTTCTTTATGCGGGGATTCCTACGAGGAGCAAACTGCCTCCACCATGGCAGGCTGTAGCGAGGACTGTAAGCATATCCTCTCCCAAACCACGCAGTTTTAACGGTAGAACTCTGCTTTAGTTGCAGGGGTAACACAAGCAGTTTTTCTCGCACTGTGTACTCTTTGGGCTCTAACACGAATGAACTTCTTTATGCAGGGATTCCTACGAGGAGCGAACTGCTTCCACCATGGCAGGCTGTAGCAAGGACTGTAAGCATATCCTCTCCCAAACCACTCAGTTTTAATGGTAGAACACTTTTTTAGTTGCAGGGGTAACACAAGCAGCTTTTCTCCCACTGTGTACTCTTTGGGCTCTTCCACGAATGAACTTCTATATGCATGGTTTCCGACGTGGAGCGAACTGCCTCAACCAAGGCAGGCTGTAGCGAGGACTGTAAGCATATCCTCTCCCAATCCACGCAGTTTTAACGGTAGAACTCTGCTTTAGTTGCAGGGGTAACACAAGCAGTTTTTCTCCCACTGTGTACTCTTTGGGCTCTTCCACGAATGAACTTCTATATGCAGGGTTTGCGACGTGGAGGGAACTGCCTCAACCAAGGCAGGCTGTAGCGAGGACTGTAAGCATTTCCTCTTCCAAAGCACGGTAGTTTTACCAAAGAATTCTTCTTTAGTTGCAGGTGTAACACAAGCATCATTTCTCCCACTGTGTACTCTTTGGGCTCTTACACGAATGAACTTCTTTATGCAGGGATTCCCACGTGGATCGAACTGCCTCAACCGTGGAAGGCAGTAGCGAGGACTGTAAGCATATCCTCTCCCAAAACACGCAGTTTTCACGGTAGAACTCTGCTTTAGTTGCAGGGGTAACACAAGCAGCTTTTCTCCCACTGTGTACTCTTTGGGCTCTTCCACGAATGAACTTCTATATGCAGGGTTTCCGACGTGGAGTGAACTGCCTCAACCAAGGCAGGCTGTAGCGAGGACTGTAAGCATTTCCTCTTACAAAACACGGCAGTTTTACCAAAGAATTCTGCTTTAGTTGCAGGTGGAATAGAAGCAGCATTACTCCCACTGTGTTCTCTTGGGGCTCTTACACGAATGAACTTTTTTATGCAGGGATTCCCAGGGGAGCGAACTGCCTCCACCATGGCAGGCTCTAGCGAGGACTGTAAGCATATCCTCTCCCAAAACACGCAGTTTTCACGGTAGAACTCTGCTTTAGTTGCAGGGGTAACACAAGCAGCTTTTCTCCCACTGTGTACTCTTTGGGCTCTTCCACGAATGAACTTCTATATGCAGGGTTTCCGACGTGGAGTGAACTGCCTCAACCAAGGCAGGCTGTAGCGAGGACTGTAAGCATTTCCTCTTACAAAACACGGCAGTTTACCAAAGAATTCTGCTTTAGTTGCAGGTGGAATACAAGCAGCATTACTCCCACTGTCTACTCTTTGGGCTCTTACACGAATGAACTTCTTTATGCAAGGATTCCCACGAGGAGGGTACTGACTCAACCATGGCAGGCTGTAGCGAGGACTGTAAGCATATCCTCTCCCAAACCACGCAGTTTTAACGGTAGAACTCTGCTTTAGTTGCAGGGGTAACACAAGCAGTTTTTCTCCCACTGTGTACTCTTTGGGCTCTTCCACGAATGAACTTCTATATGCAGGGTTTGCGACGTGGAGAGAACTGCCTCAACCAAGGCAGGCTGTAGCGAGGATTGTAAGCATATCCTCTCCCAAACCACGCAGTTTTAGCGGTAGAATTCTGCTTTAGTTGCAGGGGTAACACAAGCAGCTTTTCTCCCATTGTGTACTCTTTGGGCTCTTCCGTGAATGAACTTCTATATGCAGGGTTTCCGACGTGGAGCGAACTGCCTCAACCAAGGCAGGCTGTAGCGAGGACTGTAAGCATTTCCTCTTCCAAAACACTGCAGTTTTACCAAAGAATTCTGCTTTAGTTGCAGGTGGAATACAAGCAGCATTACTCCCACTGTGTACTCTTTGGGCTCTTCCACGAATGAACTTCTTTATGCGGGGATTCCTACGAGGAGCAAACTGCCTCCACCATGGCAGGCTGTAGCGAGGACTGTAAGCATATCCTCTCCCAAACCACGCAGTTTTAACGGTAGAACTCTGCTTTAGTTGCAGGGGTAACACAAGCAGTTTTTCTCCCACTGTGTACTCTTTGGGCTCTAACACGAATGAACTTCTTTATGCAGGGATTCCTACGAGGAGCGAACTGCTTCCACCATGGCAGGCTGTAGCAAGGAATGTAAGCATATCCTCTCCCAAACCACTCAGTTTTAAAGGTAGAACACTTTTTTAGTTGCAGGGGTAACACAAGCAGCTTTTCTCCCACTGTGTACTCTTTGGGCTCTTCCACGAAAGAACTTCTATATGCATGGTTTCCCACGTGGAGCGAACTGCCTCAACCAAGGCAGGCTGTAGCGAGGACTGTAAGCATATCCTCTCCCAAACCACGCAGTTTTAACGGTAGAACTCTGCTTTAGTTGCAGGGGTAACACAAGCAGCTTTTCTCCCACTGTGTTCTCTTTGGGCTCTTCCACGAATGCACTTCTATATGCAGGGTTTCCGACGTGGAGCGAACTGCCTCAACCAAGGCAGGCTGTAGCGAGGACTGTAAGCATTTCCTCTTCCAAAGCACGGCAGTTTTACCAAAGCATTCTGCTTTAGTTGCAGGTGTAACACAAGCATCATTTCTCCCACTGTGTACTCTTTGGGCTCTTCCACGAATGACCTTCTATATGCATGGTTTCCGACGTGGAGCGAACTGCCTCAACCAAGGCAGGCTGTAGCGAGGACTGTAAGCATTTCCTCTTCCAAAGCACGGCAGTTTTACCAAAGAATTCTGCTTTAGTTGCATGTGTAAAACAAGCATCATTTCTCCCAATGTGTACTCTTTGGGCTCTTACACGAATGAACTTCTTTATGCAGGGATTCCCACGTGGATCGAACTGCCTCAACCGTGGAAGGAAGTAGCGAGGACTGTAAGCATATCCTCTCCCAAAACACGCAGTTTTCACGGTAGAACTCTGCTTTAGTTGCAGGGGTAACACAAGCAGCTTTTCTCCCACTGTGTACTCTTTGGGCTCTTCCACGAATGAACTTCTATATGCAGGGTTTCCAAAGTGGAGCGAACTGCCTCAACCAAGGCAGGCTGTAGCGAGGAATGTAAGCATTTCCTCTTACAAAACACGGCAGTTTTACCAAAGAATTCTGCTTTAGTTGCAGGTGGAATACAAGCAGCATTACTCCCACTGTGTACTCTTTGGGCTCTTACACGAATGAACTTCTTTATGCAAGGATTCCCACGAGGAGGGTACTGACTCAACCATGGCAGGCTGTAGCGAGGACTGTAAGCTTATCCTCTCCCAAACCACGCAGTTTTAATGGTAGCACTCTGCTTTAGTTGCAGGGGTAACACAAGCAGTTTTTCTCCCACTGTGTACTCTTTGGGCTCTTCCACGAATGAACTTCTATATGCAGGGTTTGCGACGTGGAGAGAACTGCCTCAACCAAGGCAGGCTGTAGCGAGGATTGTAAGCATATCCTCTCCCAAACCACGCAGTTTTAACGGTAGAATTCTGCTTTAGTTGCAGGAGTAACACAAGCAGCTTTTCTCCCATTGTGTACTCTTTGGGCTCTTCTGCGAATGAACTTCTATATGCAGGGTTTCCGACGTGGAGCGAACTGCCTCAACCAAGGCAGGCTGTAGCGAGGACTGTAAGCATTTCTTCTTCCAAAACACTGCAGTTTTACCAAAGAATTCTGCTTTAGTTGCAGGTGGAACACAAGCAGCATTACTCCAACTGTGTACTCTTTGGGCTCTTCCACGAATGAACTTCTTTATGCAGGGATTCCTACGAGGAGCAAACTGCCTCCACCATGGCAGGCTGTAGCGAGGACTGTAAGCATATCCTCTCCCAAACCACGCAGTTTTAACGGTAGAACTCTGCTTTAGTTGCAGGGGTAACACAAGCAGTTTTTCTCGCACTGTGTACTCTTTGGGCTCTAACACGAATGAACTTCTTTCTGCAGGGATTCCTACGAGGAGCGAACTGCCTCCACGATGGCAGGCTGTAGCAAGGACTGTAAGCATATCCTCTCCCAACCCACTCAGTTTTAACGGTAGAACACTTTTTTAGTTGCAGGGGTAACACAAGCAGCTTTTCTCCCACTGTGTACTCTTTGGGCTCTTCCACGAATGAACTTCTATATGCATGGTTTCCGACGTGGAGCGAACTGCCTCAACCAAGGCAGGCTGTAGCGAGGACTGTAAGCATATCCTGTCCCAAACCACGCAGTTTTAACGGTAGAACTCTGCTTTAGTTGCAGGGGTAACACAAGCAGCTTTTCTCCCACTGTGTACTCTTTGGGCTCTTCCACGAATGAACTTCTATATGCAGGGTTTGCGACGTGGAGCGAACTGCCTCAACCAAGGCAGGCTGTAGCGAGGACTGTAAGCATATCCTCTCCCACACCACGCAGTTTTAATGGTAGAACTCTGCTTTAGTTGCAGGGGTAACACAAGCAGCTTTTCTCCCATTGTGTACTCTTTGGGCTCTTCCACGAATGAACTTCTATATGCAGGGTTTCCGACATGCAGCGAACTGCCTCAACCAAGGCAGACTGTAGCGAGGACTGTAAGCATTTCCTCTTCCAAAGCACGGAAGTTTTACCAAAGAATTCTGCTTTAGTTGCAGGTGTAACACAAGCATCATTTCTCCCACTGTGTACTCTTTGGGCTCTTACACGAATGAACTTCTTTATGCAGGGATTCCCACGTGGATCGAACTGCCTCAACCGTGGAAGGCTGTAGCGAGGACTGTAAGCATATCCTCTCCCAAAACACGCAGTTTTCACGGTAGAACTCTGCTTTAGTTGCAGGGGTAACACAAGCAGCTTTTCTCCCACTGTGTACTCTTTGGGCTCTTCCACGAATGAACTTCTATATGCAGGGTTTCCGACGTGGAGTGAACTGCCTCAACCAAGGCAGGCTGTAGCGAGAACTGTAAGCATTTCCTCTTACAAAACACGGCAGTTTACCAAAGAATTCTGCTTTAGTTGCAGGTGGAATACAAGCAGCATTACTCCCACTGTGTTCTCTTGGGGCTCTTACACGAATGAACATTTTTATGCAGGGATTCCCAGGGGAGCGAACTGCCTCCACCATGGCAGGCTCTAGCGAGGACTGTAAGCATATCCTCTCCCAAACCACGCAGTTTTAACGGTAGAAATCTGCTTTAGTTGCAGGGGTAACACAAGCAGCTTTTCTCCCACTGTGTACTCTTTGGGCTCTTCCACGAATTAACTTCTATATGCAGGGTTTTCGACGTGGAGCGAACTGGCTCAACCAAGGCAGGCTGTAGAGAGGACTGTAAGTATATCCTCTCCCAAACCACGCAGTTTTAACGGTAGAACTCTGCTTTAGTTGCAGGGGTAACACAAGCAGTTTTTCTCCCACTGTGTACTCTTTGGGCTCTTACACAAATGAACTTCTATATGCAGGGTTTGCGACGTGGAGCGAACTGCCTCAACCAATGCAGGCTGTAGCGAGGAATGTAAGCATATCCTCTCCCAAACCACTCAGTTTTAATGGTAAAACACTTTTTTAGTTGCAGGGGTAACACAAGCAGCTTTTCTCCCACTGTATACTCTTTGGGCTCTTCCACGAATGAACTTCTATATGCATGGTTTCCCACGTGGAGCGAACCCCTCAACCAAGGCAGGCTGTAGCGAGGACTGTAAGCATATCCTCTCCCAAACCACGCAGTTTTAACGGTAGAACTCTGCTTTAGTTGCAGCGGTAACAGAAGCAGCTTTTCTCCCACTGTGTACTCTTTGGGCTCTTCCACGAATGCACTTCTATATGCAGTGTTTCCGACGTGGAGCGAACTGCCTCAACCAAGGCAGGCTGTAGCGAGGACTGTAAGCATTTCCTCTTCCAAAGCACGGCAGTTTTACCAAAGCATTCTGCTTTAGTTGCAGGTGTAACACAAGCATCATTTCTCCCACTGTGTACTCTTTGGGCTCTTCCACGAATGAACTTCTATATGCATGGTTTCCGACGTGGAGCGAACTGCCTCAACCAAGGCAGGCTGTAGCGAGGACTGTAAGCATATCCTCTCCCAATCCACGCAGTTTTAATGGTAGAACTCTGCTTTAGTTGCAGGGGTAACACAAGCAGCTTTTCTCCCACTGTGTACTCTTTGGGCTCTTCCACGAATGAACTTCTATATGCAGGGTTTCCGACATGCAGCGAACTGCCTCAACCAAGGCAGACTGTAGCGAGGACTGTAAGCATTTCCTCTTCCAAAGCACGGAAGTTTTACCAAAGAATTCTGCTTTAGTTGCAGGTGTAACACAAGCATCATTTCTCCCACTGTGTACTCTTTGGGCTCTTACACGAATGAACTTCTTTATGCTGGGATTCCCACGTGGATCGAACTGCCTCAACCGTGGAAGGAAATAGCGCGGACTGTAAGCATATCCTCTCCCAAAACACGCAGTTTTCACGGTAGAACTCTGCTTTAGTTGCAGGGGTAACACAAGCAGCTTTTCTCCCACTGTGTACTCTTTGGGCTCTTCCACGAATGAACTTCTATATGCATGGTTTCCGACGTGGAGCGAACTGCCTCAACCAAGGCAGGCTGTAGCAAGGACTGTAAGCATATCCTCTCCCAACCCACTCAGTTTTAACGGTAGAACTCTTTTTTAGTTGCAGGGGTAACACAAGCAGCTTTTCTCCCACTGTGTACTCTTTGGGCTCTTCCACGAATGAACTTCTATATGCATGCTTTCCGACGTGGAGCGAACTGCCTCAACCAAGGCAGGCTGTAGCGAGGACTGTAAGCATATCCTGTCCCAAACCACGCAGTTTTAACGGTAGAACTCTGCTTTAGTTGCAGGGGTAACACAAGCAGCTTTTCTCCCACTGTGTACTCTTTGGGCTCTTCCACGAATGAACTTCTATATGCAGGGTTTGCGACGTGGAGCGAACTGCCTCAACCAAGGCAGGCTGTAGCGAGGACTGTAAGCATATCCTCTCCCACACCACGCAGTTTTAATGGTAGAACTCTGCTTTAGTTGCAGGGGTAACACAAGCAGCTTTTCTCCCATTGTGTACTCTTTGGGCTCTTCCACGAATGAACTTCTATATGCAGGGTTTCCGACATGCAGCGAACTGCCTCAACCAAGGCAGACTGTAGCGAGGACTGTAAGCATTTCCTCTTCCAAAGCACGGAAGTTTTACCAAAGAATTCTGCTTTAGTTGCAGGTGTAACACAAGCATCATTTCTCCCACTGTGTACTCTTTGGGCTCTTACACGAATGAACTTCTTTATGCAGGGATTCCCACGTGGATCGAACTGCCTCAACCGTGGAAGGCTGTAGCGAGGACTGTAAGCATATCCTCTCCCAAAACACGCAGTTTTCACGGTAGAACTCTGCTTTAGTTGCAGGGGTAACACAAGCAGCTTTTCTCCCACTGTGTACTCTTTGGGCTCTTCCACGAATGAACTTCTATATGCAGGGTTTCCGACGTGGAGTGAACTGCCTCAACCAAGGCAGGCTGTAGCGAGAACTGTAAGCATTTCCTCTTACAAAACACGGCAGTTTACCAAAGAATTCTGCTTTAGTTGCAGGTGGAATACAAGCAGCATTACTCCCACTGTGTTCTCTTGGGGCTCTTACACGAATGAACATTTTTATGCAGGGATTCCCAGGGGAGCGAACTGCCTCCACCATGGCAGGCTCTAGCGAGGACTGTAAGCATATCCTCTCCCAAACCACGCAGTTTTAACGGTAGAAATCTGCTTTAGTTGCAGGGGTAACACAAGCAGCTTTTCTCCCACTGTGTACTCTTTGGGCTCTTCCACGAATTAACTTCTATATGCAGGGTTTTCGACGTGGAGCGAACTGGCTCAACCAAGGCAGGCTGTAGAGAGGACTGTAAGTATATCCTCTCCCAAACCACGCAGTTTTAACGGTAGAACTCTGCTTTAGTTGCAGGGGTAACACAAGCAGTTTTTCTCCCACTGTGTACTCTTTGGGCTCTTACACAAATGAACTTCTATATGCAGGGTTTGCGACGTGGAGCGAACTGCCTCAACCAATGCAGGCTGTAGCGAGGAATGTAAGCATATCCTCTCCCAAACCACTCAGTTTTAATGGTAAAACACTTTTTTAGTTGCAGGGGTAACACAAGCAGCTTTTCTCCCACTGTATACTCTTTGGGCTCTTCCACGAATGAACTTCTATATGCATGGTTTCCCACGTGGAGCGAACCCCTCAACCAAGGCAGGCTGTAGCGAGGACTGTAAGCATATCCTCTCCCAAACCACGCAGTTTTAACGGTAGAACTCTGCTTTAGTTGCAGCGGTAACAGAAGCAGCTTTTCTCCCACTGTGTACTCTTTGGGCTCTTCCACGAATGCACTTCTATATGCAGTGTTTCCGACGTGGAGCGAACTGCCTCAACCAAGGCAGGCTGTAGCGAGGACTGTAAGCATTTCCTCTTCCAAAGCACGGCAGTTTTACCAAAGCATTCTGCTTTAGTTGCAGGTGTAACACAAGCATCATTTCTCCCACTGTGTACTCTTTGGGCTCTTCCACGAATGAACTTCTATATGCATGGTTTCCGACGTGGAGCGAACTGCCTCAACCAAGGCAGGCTGTAGCGAGGACTGTAAGCATATCCTCTCCCAATCCACGCAGTTTTAATGGTAGAACTCTGCTTTAGTTGCAGGGGTAACACAAGCAGCTTTTCTCCCACTGTGTACTCTTTGGGCTCTTCCACGAATGAACTTCTATATGCAGGGTTTCCGACATGCAGCGAACTGCCTCAACCAAGGCAGACTGTAGCGAGGACTGTAAGCATTTCCTCTTCCAAAGCACGGAAGTTTTACCAAAGAATTCTGCTTTAGTTGCAGGTGTAACACAAGCATCATTTCTCCCACTGTGTACTCTTTGGGCTCTTACACGAATGAACTTCTTTATGCTGGGATTCCCACGTGGATCGAACTGCCTCAACCGTGGAAGGAAATAGCGCGGACTGTAAGCATATCCTCTCCCAAAACACGCAGTTTTCACGGTAGAACTCTGCTTTAGTTGCAGGGGTAACACAAGCAGCTTTTCTCCCACTGTGTACTCTTTGGGCTCTTCCACGAATGAACTTCTATATGCATGGTTTCCGACGTGGAGCGAACTGCCTCAACCAAGGCAGGCTGTAGCAAGGACTGTAAGCATATCCTCTCCCAACCCACTCAGTTTTAACGGTAGAACTCTTTTTTAGTTGCAGGGGTAACACAAGCAGCTTTTCTCCCACTGTGTACTCTTTGGGCTCTTCCACGAATGAACTTCTATATGCATGCTTTCCGACGTGGAGCGAACTGCCTCAACCAAGGCAGGCTGTAGCGAGGACTGTAAGCATATCCTGTCCCAAACCACGCAGTTTTAACGGTAGAACTCTGCTTTAGTTGCAGGCGTAACACAAGCAGCTTTTCTCCCACTGTGTACTCTTTGGGCTCTTCCACGAATGAACTTCTATATGCAGGGTTTGCGACGTGGAGCGAACTGCCTCAACCAAGGCAGGCTGTAGCGAGGACTGTAAGCATATCCTCTCCCACACCACGCAGTTTTAATGGTAGAACTCTGCTTTAGTTGCTGGGGTAACACAAGCAGCTTTTCTCCCACTGTGTACTCTTTGGGCTCTTCCACGAATGAACTTCTATATGCAGGGTTTCCGACATGCAGCGAACTGCCTCAACCAAGGCAGACTGTAGCGAGGACTGTAAGCATTTCCTCTTCCAAAGCACGGAAGTTTTACCAAAGAATTCTGCTTTAGTTGCAGGTGTAACACAAGCATCATTTCTCCCACTGTGTACTCTTTGGGCTCTTACACGAATGAACTTCTTTATGCAGGGATTCCCACGTGGATCGAACTGCCTCAACCGTGGAAGGCTGTAGCGAGGACTGTAAGCATATCCTCTCCCAAAACACGCAGTTTTCACGGTAGAACTCTGCTTTAGTTGCAGGGGTAACACAAGCAGCTTTTCTCCCACTGTGTACTCTTTGGGCTCTTCCACGAATGAACTTCTATATGCAGGGTTTCCGACGTGGAGTGAACTGCCTCAACCAAGGCAGGCTGTAGCGAGAACTGTAAGCATTTCCTCTTACAAAACACGGCAGTTTACCAAAGAATTCTGGTTTAGTTGCAGGTGGAATACAAGCAGCATTACTCCCACTGTGTTCTCTTGGGGCTCTTACACGAATGAACATTTTTATGCAGGGATTCCCAGGGGAGCGAACTGCCTCCACCATGGCAGGCTCTAGCGAGGACTGTAAGCATATCCTCTCCCAAACCACGCAGTTTTAACGGTAGAAATCTGCTTTAGTTGCAGGGGTAACACAAGCAGGTTTTCTCCCACTGTGTACTCTTTGGGCTCTTCCACGAATTAACTTCTATATGCAGGGTTTTCGACGTGGAGCGAACTGGCTCAACCAAGGCAGGCTGTAGAGAGGACTGTAAGAATATCCTCTCCCAAACCACGCAGTTTTAACGGTAGAACTCTGCTTTAGTTGCAGGGGTAACACAAGCAGTTTTTCTCCCACTGTGTACTCGTTGGGCTCTTACACAAATGAACTTCTATATGCAGGGTTTGCGACGTGGAGCGAACTGCCTCAACCAATGCAGGCTGTAGCGAGGAATGTAAGCATATCCTCTCCCAAACCACTCAGTTTTAATGGTAAAACTCTTTTTTAGTTGCAGGGGTAACACAAGCAGCTTTTCTCCCACTGTGTACTCTTTGGGCTCTTCCACGAATGAACTTCTATATGCATGGTTTCCCACGTGGAGCGAACTGCCTCAACCAAGGCAGGCTGTAGCGAGGACTGTAAGCATATCCTCTCCCAAACCACGCAGTTTTAACGGTAGAACTCTGCTTTAGTTGCAGCGGTAACAGAAGCAGCTTTTCTCCCACTGTGTACTCTTTGGGCTCTTCCACGAATGCACTTCTATATGCAGGGTTTCCGACGTGGAGCGAACTGCCTCAACCAAGGCAGGCTGTAGCGAGGACTGTAAGCATTTCCTCTTCCAAAGCACGGCAGTTTTACCAAAGCATTCTGCTTTAGTTGCAGGTGTAACACAAGCATCATTTCTCCCACTGTGTACTCTTTGGGCTCTTCCACGAATGAACTTCTATATGCATGGTTTCCGACGTGGAGCGAACTGCCTCAACCAAGGCAGGCTGTAGCGAGGACTGTAAGCATATCCTCTCCCAATCCACGCAGTTTTAATGGTAGAACTCTGCTTTAGTTGCAGGGGTAACACAAGCAGCTTTTCTCCCACTGTGTACTCTTTGGGCTCTTCCACGAATGAACTTCTATATGCAGGGTTTCAGACATGCAGCGAACTGCCTCAACCAAGGCAGACTGTAGCGAGGACTGTAAGCATTTCCTCTTCCAAAGCACGGAAGTTTTACCAAAGAATTCTGCTTTAGTTGCAGGTGTAACACAAGCATCATTTCTCCCACTGTGTACTCTTTGGGCTCTTACACGAATGAACTTCTTTATGCTGGGATTCCCACGTGGATCGAACTGCCTCAACCGTGGAAGGAAATAGCGAGGACTGTAAGCATATCCTCTCCCAAAACACGCAGTTTTCACGGTAGAACTCTGCTTTAGTTGCAGGGGTAACACAAGCAGCTTTTCTCCCACTGTGTACTCTTTGGGCTCTTCCACGAATGAACTTCTATATGCATGGTTTCCGACGTGGAGCGAACTGCCTCAACCTAGGCAGGCTGTAGCAAGGACTGTAAGCATATCCTCTCCCAACCCACTCAGTTTTAACGGTAGAACTCTTTTTTAGTTGCAGGGGTAACACAAGCAGCTTTTCTCCCACTGTGTACTCTTTGGGCTCTTCCACGAATGAACTTCTATATGCATGGTTTCCGACGTGGAGCGAACTGCCTCAACCAAGGCAGGCTGTAGCGAGGACTGTAAGCATATCCTGTCCCAAACCACGCAGTTTTAACGGTAGAACTCTGCTTTAGTTGCAGGCGTAACACAAGCAGCTTTTCTCCCACTGTGTACTCTTTGGGCTCTTCCACGAATGAACTTCTATATGCAGGGTTTGCGACGTGGAGCGAACTGCCTCAACCAAGGCAGGCTGTAGCGAGGACTGTAAGCATATCCTCTCCCACACCACGCAGTTTTAATGGTAGAACTCTGCTTTAGTTGCAGGGGTAACACAAGCAGCTTTTCTCCCACTGTGTACTCTTTGGGCTCTTCCACGAATGAACTTCTATATGCAGGGTTTCCGACATGCAGCGAACTGCCTCAACCAAGGCAGACTGTAGCGAGGACTGTAAGCATTTCCTCTTCCAAAGCACGGAAGTTTTACCAAAGAATTCTGCTTTAGTTGCAGGTGTAACACAAGCATCATTTCTCCCACTGTGTACTCTTTGGGCTCTTACACGAATGAACTTCTTTATGCAGGGATTCCCACGTGGATCGAACTGCCTCAACCGTGGAAGGCTGTAGCGAGGACTGTAAGCATATCCTCTCCCAAAACACGCAGTTTTCACGGTAGAACTCTGCTTTAGTTGCAGGGGTAACACAAGCAGCTTTTCTCCCACTGTGTACTCTTTGGGCTCTTCCACGAATGAACTTCTATATGCAGGGTTTCCGACGTGGAGTGAACTGCCTCAACCAAGGCAGGCTGTAGCGAGAACTGTAAGCATTTCCTCTTACAAAACACGGCAGTTTACCAAAGAATTCTGGTTTAGTTGCAGGTGGAATACAAGCAGCATTACTCCCACTGTGTTCTCTTGGGGCTCTTACACGAATGAACATTTTTATGCAGGGATTCCCAGGGGAGCGAACTGCCTCCACCATGGCAGGCTCTAGCGAGGACTGTAAGCATATCCTCTCCCAAACCACGCAGTTTTAACGGTAGAAATCTGCTTTAGTTGCAGGGGTAACACAAGCAGGTTTTCTCCCACTGTGTACTCTTTGGGCTCTTCCACGAATTAACTTCTATATGCAGGGTTTTCGACGTGGAGCGAACTGGCTCAACCAAGGCAGGCTGTAGAGAGGACTGTAAGAATATCCTCTCCCAAACCACGCAGTTTTAACGGTAGAACTCTGCTTTAGTTGCAGGGGTAACACAAGCAGTTTTTCTCCCACTGTGTACTCGTTGGGCTCTTACACAAATGAACTTCTATATGCAGGGTTTGCGACGTGGAGCGAACTGCCTCAACCAATGCAGGCTGTAGCGAGGAATGTAAGCATATCCTCTCCCAAACCACTCAGTTTTAATGGTAAAACTCTTTTTTAGTTGCAGGGGTAACACAAGCAGCTTTTCTCCCACTGTGTACTCTTTGGGCTCTTCCACGAATGAACTTCTATATGCATGGTTTCCCACGTGGAGCGAACTGCCTCAACCAAGGCAGGCTGTAGCGAGGACTGTAAGCATATCCTCTCCCAAACCACGCAGTTTTAACGGTAGAACTCTGCTTTAGTTGCAGCGGTAACAGAAGCAGCTTTTCTCCCACTGTGTACTCTTTGGGCTCTTCCACGAATGCACTTCTATATGCAGGGTTTCCGACGTGGAGCGAACTGCCTCAACCAAGGCAGGCTGTAGCGAGGACTGTAAGCATTTCCTCTTCCAAAGCACGGCAGTTTTACCAAAGCATTCTGCTTTAGTTGCAGGTGTAACACAAGCATCATTTCTCCCACTGTGTACTCTTTGGGCTCTTCCACGAATGAACTTCTATATGCATGGTTTCCGACGTGGAGCGAACTGCCTCAACCAAGGCAGGCTGTAGCGAGGACTGTAAGCATATCCTCTCCCAATCCACGCAGTTTTAATGGTAGAACTCTGCTTTAGTTGCAGGGGTAACACAAGCAGCTTTTCTCCCACTGTGTACTCTTTGGGCTCTTCCACGAATGAACTTCTATATGCAGGGTTTCCGACATGCAGCGAACTGCCTCAACCAAGGCAGACTGTAGCGAGGACTGTAAGCATTTCCTCTTCCAAAGCACGGAAGTTTTACCAAAGAATTCTGCTTTAGTTGCAGGTGTAACACAAGCATCATTTCTCCCACTGTGTACTCTTTGGGCTCTTACACGAATGAACTTCTTTATGCTGGGATTCCCACGTGGATCGAACTGCCTCAACCGTGGAAGGAAATAGCGCGGACTGTAAGCATATCCTCTCCCAAAACACGCAGTTTTCACGGTAGAACTCTGCTTTAGTTGCAGGGGTAACACAAGCAGCTTTTCTCCCACTGTGTACTCTTTGGGCTCTTCCACGAATGAACTTCTATATGCATGGTTTCCGACGTGGAGCGAACTGCCTCAACCAAGGCAGGCTGTAGCAAGGACTGTAAGCATATCCTCTCCCAACCCACTCAGTTTTAACGGTAGAACTCTTTTTTAGTTGCAGGGGTAACACAAGCAGCTTTTCTCCCACTGTGTACTCTTTGGGCTCTTCCACGAATGAACTTCTATATGCATGCTTTCCGACGTGGAGCGAACTGCCTCAACCAAGGCAGGCTGTAGCGAGGACTGTAAGCATATCCTGTCCCAAACCACGCAGTTTTAACGGTAGAACTCTGCTTTAGTTGCAGGCGTAACACAAGCAGCTTTTCTCCCACTGTGTACTCTTTGGGCTCTTCCACGAATGAACTTCTATATGCAGGGTTTGCGACGTGGAGCGAACTGCCTCAACCAAGGCAGGCTGTAGCGAGGACTGTAAGCATATCCTCTCCCACACCACGCAGTTTTAATGGTAGAACTCTGCTTTAGTTGCTGGGGTAACACAAGCAGCTTTTCTCCCACTGTGTACTCTTTGGGCTCTTCCACGAATGAACTTCTATATGCAGGGTTTCCGACATGCAGCGAACTGCCTCAACCAAGGCAGACTGTAGCGAGGACTGTAAGCATTTCCTCTTCCAAAGCACGGAAGTTTTACCAAAGAATTCTGCTTTAGTTGCAGGTGTAACACAAGCATCATTTCTCCCACTGTGTACTCTTTGGGCTCTTACACGAATGAACTTCTTTATGCAGGGATTCCCACGTGGATCGAACTGCCTCAACCGTGGAAGGCTGTAGCGAGGACTGTAAGCATATCCTCTCCCAAAACACGCAGTTTTCACGGTAGAACTCTGCTTTAGTTGCAGGGGTAACACAAGCAGCTTTTCTCCCACTGTGTACTCTTTGGGCTCTTCCACGAATGAACTTCTATATGCAGGGTTTCCGACGTGGAGTGAACTGCCTCAACCAAGGCAGGCTGTAGCGAGAACTGTAAGCATTTCCTCTTACAAAACACGGCAGTTTACCAAAGAATTCTGGTTTAGTTGCAGGTGGAATACAAGCAGCATTACTCCCACTGTGTTCTCTTGGGGCTCTTACACGAATGAACATTTTTATGCAGGGATTCCCAGGGGAGCGAACTGCCTCCACCATGGCAGGCTCTAGCGAGGACTGTAAGCATATCCTCTCCCAAACCACGCAGTTTTAACGGTAGAAATCTGCTTTAGTTGCAGGGGTAACACAAGCAGGTTTTCTCCCACTGTGTACTCTTTGGGCTCTTCCACGAATTAACTTCTATATGCAGGGTTTTCGACGTGGAGCGAACTGGCTCAACCAAGGCAGGCTGTAGAGAGGACTGTAAGAATATCCTCTCCCAAACCACGCAGTTTTAACGGTAGAACTCTGCTTTAGTTGCAGGGGTAACACAAGCAGTTTTTCTCCCACTGTGTACTCGTTGGGCTCTTACACAAATGAACTTCTATATGCAGGGTTTGCGACGTGGAGCGAACTGCCTCAACCAATGCAGGCTGTAGCGAGGAATGTAAGCATATCCTCTCCCAAACCACTCAGTTTTAATGGTAAAACTCTTTTTTAGTTGCAGGGGTAACACAAGCAGCTTTTCTCCCACTGTGTACTCTTTGGGCTCTTCCACGAATGAACTTCTATATGCATGGTTTCCCACGTGGAGCGAACTGCCTCAACCAAGGCAGGCTGTAGCGAGGACTGTAAGCATATCCTCTCCCAAACCACGCAGTTTTAACGGTAGAACTCTGCTTTAGTTGCAGCGGTAACAGAAGCAGCTTTTCTCCCACTGTGTACTCTTTGGGCTCTTCCACGAATGCACTTCTATATGCAGGGTTTCCGACGTGGAGCGAACTGCCTCAACCAAGGCAGGCTGTAGCGAGGACTGTAAGCATTTCCTCTTCCAAAGCACGGCAGTTTTACCAAAGCATTCTGCTTTAGTTGCAGGTGTAACACAAGCATCATTTCTCCCACTGTGTACTCTTTGGGCTCTTCCACGAATGAACTTCTATATGCATGGTTTCCGACGTGGAGCGAACTGCCTCAACCAAGGCAGGCTGTAGCGAGGACTGTAAGCATATCCTCTCCCAATCCACGCAGTTTTAATGGTAGAACTCTGCTTTAGTTGCAGGGGTAACACAAGCAGCTTTTCTCCCACTGTGTACTCTTTGGGCTCTTCCACGAATGAACTTCTATATGCAGGGTTTCAGACATGCAGCGAACTGCCTCAACCAAGGCAGACTGTAGCGAGGACTGTAAGCATTTCCTCTTCCAAAGCACGGAAGTTTTACCAAAGAATTCTGCTTTAGTTGCAGGTGTAACACAAGCATCATTTCTCCCACTGTGTACTCTTTGGGCTCTTACACGAATGAACTTCTTTATGCTGGGATTCCCACGTGGATCGAACTGCCTCAACCGTGGAAGGAAATAGCGAGGACTGTAAGCATATCCTCTCCCAAAACACGCAGTTTTCACGGTAGAACTCTGCTTTAGTTGCAGGGGTAACACAAGCAGCTTTTCTCCCACTGTGTACTCTTTGGGCTCTTCCACGAATGAACTTCTATATGCATGGTTTCCGACGTGGAGCGAACTGCCTCAACCTAGGCAGGCTGTAGCAAGGACTGTAAGCATATCCTCTCCCAACCCACTCAGTTTTAACGGTAGAACTCTTTTTTAGTTGCAGGGGTAACACAAGCAGCTTTTCTCCCACTGTGTACTCTTTGGGCTCTTCCACGAATGAACTTCTATATGCATGGTTTCCGACGTGGAGCGAACTGCCTCAACCAAGGCAGGCTGTAGCGAGGACTGTAAGCATATCCTGTCCCAAACCACGCAGTTTTAACGGTAGAACTCTGCTTTAGTTGCAGGCGTAACACAAGCAGCTTTTCTCCCACTGTGTACTCTTTGGGCTCTTCCACGAATGAACTTCTATATGCAGGGTTTGCGACGTGGAGCGAACTGCCTCAACCAAGGCAGGCTGTAGCGAGGACTGTAAGCATATCCTCTCCCACACCACGCAGTTTTAATGGTAGAACTCTGCTTTAGTTGCAGGGGTAACACAAGCAGCTTTTCTCCCACTGTGTACTCTTTGGGCTCTTCCACGAATGAACTTCTATATGCAGGGTTTCCGACATGCAGCGAACTGCCTCAACCAAGGCAGACTGTAGCGAGGACTGTAAGCATTTCCTCTTCCAAAGCACGGAAGTTTTACCAAAGAATTCTGCTTTAGTTGCAGGTGTAACACAAGCATCATTTCTCCCACTGTGTACTCTTTGGGCTCTTACACGAATGAACTTCTTTATGCAGGGATTCCCACGTGGATCGAACTGCCTCAACCGTGGAAGGCTGTAGCGAGGACTGTAAGCATATCCTCTCCCAAAACACGCAGTTTTCACGGTAGAACTCTGCTTTAGTTGCAGGGGTAACACAAGCAGCTTTTCTCCCACTGTGTACTCTTTGGGCTCTTCCACGAATGAACTTCTATATGCAGGGTTTCCGACGTGGAGTGAACTGCCTCAACCAAGGCAGGCTGTAGCGAGAACTGTAAGCATTTCCTCTTACAAAACACGGCAGTTTACCAAAGAATTCTGGTTTAGTTGCAGGTGGAATACAAGCAGCATTACTCCCACTGTGTTCTCTTGGGGCTCTTACACGAATGAACATTTTTATGCAGGGATTCCCAGGGGAGCGAACTGCCTCCACCATGGCAGGCTCTAGCGAGGACTGTAAGCATATCCTCTCCCAAACCACGCAGTTTTAACGGTAGAAATCTGCTTTAGTTGCAGGGGTAACACAAGCAGGTTTTCTCCCACTGTGTACTCTTTGGGCTCTTCCACGAATTAACTTCTATATGCAGGGTTTTCGACGTGGAGCGAACTGGCTCAACCAAGGCAGGCTGTAGAGAGGACTGTAAGAATATCCTCTCCCAAACCACGCAGTTTTAACGGTAGAACTCTGCTTTAGTTGCAGGGGTAACACAAGCAGTTTTTCTCCCACTGTGTACTCGTTGGGCTCTTACACAAATGAACTTCTATATGCAGGGTTTGCGACGTGGAGCGAACTGCCTCAACCAATGCAGGCTGTAGCGAGGAATGTAAGCATATCCTCTCCCAAACCACTCAGTTTTAATGGTAAAACTCTTTTTTAGTTGCAGGGGTAACACAAGCAGCTTTTCTCCCACTGTGTACTCTTTGGGCTCTTCCACGAATGAACTTCTATATGCATGGTTTCCCACGTGGAGCGAACTGCCTCAACCAAGGCAGGCTGTAGCGAGGACTGTAAGCATATCCTCTCCCAAACCACGCAGTTTTAACGGTAGAACTCTGCTTTAGTTGCAGCGGTAACAGAAGCAGCTTTTCTCCCACTGTGTACTCTTTGGGCTCTTCCACGAATGCACTTCTATATGCAGGGTTTCCGACGTGGAGCGAACTGCCTCAACCAAGGCAGGCTGTAGCGAGGACTGTAAGCATTTCCTCTTCCAAAGCACGGCAGTTTTACCAAAGCATTCTGCTTTAGTTGCAGGTGTAACACAAGCATCATTTCTCCCACTGTGTACTCTTTGGGCTCTTCCACGAATGAACTTCTATATGCATGGTTTCCGACGTGGAGCGAACTGCCTCAACCAAGGCAGGCTGTAGCGAGGACTGTAAGCATATCCTCTCCCAATCCACGCAGTTTTAATGGTAGAACTCTGCTTTAGTTGCTGGGGTAACACAAGCAGCTTTTCTCCCACTGTGTACTCTTTGGGCTCTTCCACGAATGAACTTCTATATGCAGGGTTTCCGACATGCAGCGAACTGCCTCAACCAAGGCAGACTGTAGCGAGGACTGTAAGCATTTCCTCTTCCAAAGCACGGAAGTTTTACCAAAGAATTCTGCTTTAGTTGCAGGTGTAACACAAGCATCATTTCTCCCACTGTGTACTCTTTGGGCTCTTACACGAATGAACTTCTTTATGCAGGGATTCCCACGTGGATCGAACTGCCTCAACCGTGGAAGGAAGTAGCGAGGACTGTAAGCATATCCTCTCCCAAAACACGCAGTTTTCACGGTAGAACTCTGCTTTAGTTGCAGGGGTAACACAAGCAGCTTTTCTCCCACTGTGTACTCTTTGGGCTCTTCCACGAATGAACTTCTATATGCAGGGTTTCCAAAGTGGAGCGAACTGCCTCAACCAAGGCAGGCTGTAGCGAGGAATGTAAGCATTTCCTCTTACAAAACACGGCAGTTTTACCAAAGAATTCTGCTTTAGTTGCAGGTGGAATACAAGCAGCATTACTCCCACTGTGTACTCTTTGGGCTCTTACACGAATGAACTTCTTTATGCAAGGATTCCCACGAGGAGGGTACTGACTCAACCACGGCAGGCTGTAGCGAGGACTGTAAGCATATCCTCTCCCAAACCATGCAGTTTTAACGGTAGCACTCTGCTTTAGTTGCAGGGGTAACACCAGCAGTTTTTCTCCCACTGTGTACTCTTTGGGCTCTTCCACGAATGAACTTCTATATGCAGGGTTTGCGACGTGGAGAGAACTGCCTCAACCAAGGCAGGCTGTAGCGAGGATTGTAAGCATATCCTCTCCCAAACCACGCAGTTTTAACGGTAGAATTCTGCTTTAGTTGCAGGGGTAACACAAGCAGCTTTTCTCCCATTGTGTACTCTTTGGGCTCTTCTGCGAATGAACTTCTATATGCAGGGTTTCCGACGTGGAGCGAACTGCCTCAACCAAGGCAGGCTGTAGCGAGGACTGTAAGCATTTCCTCTTCCAAAACACTGCAGTTTTACCAAAGAATTCTGCTTTAGTTGCAGGTGGAATACAAGCAGCATTACTCCAACTGTGTACTCTCTGGGCTCTTCCACGAATGAACTTCTTTATGCAGGGATTCCTACGAGGAGCAAACTGCCTCCACCATGGCAGGCTGTAGCGAGGACTGTAAGCATATCCTCTCCCAAACCACGCAGTTTTAACGGTAGAATTCTGCTTTAGTTGCAGGGGTAACACAAGCAGTTTTTCTCGCACTGTGTACTCTTTGGGCTCTAACACGAATGAACTTCTTTATGCAGGGATTCCTACGAGGAGCGAACTGCCTCCACGATGGCAGGCTGTAGAAAGGACTGTAAGCATATCCTCTCCCAACCCACTCAGTTTTAACGGTAGAACTCTTTTTTAGTTGCAGGTGTAACACAAGCAGCTTTTCTCCCACTGTGTACTCTTTGGGCTCTTCCACGAATGAACTTCTATATGCATGGTTTCTGACGTGGAGAGAACTGCCTCAACCAAGGCAGGCTGTAGCGAGGATTGTAAGCATATCCTCTCCCAAACCACGCAGTTTTAACGGTAGAACTCTGCTTTAGTTGCAGGGGTAACACAAGCAGCTTTTCTCCCACTGTGTACTCTTTGGGCTCTTCCACGAATGAACTTCTATATGCAGGGTTTGCGACGTGGAGCGAACTGCCTCAACCAAGGCAGGCTGTAGCGAGGACTGTAAGCATATCCTCTCCCACACCACGCAGTTTTAATGGTAGAACTCTGCTTTAGTTGCAGGGGTAACACAAGCAGCTTTTCTCCCACTGTGTACTCTTTGGGCTCTTCCACGAATGAACTTCTATATGCAGGGTTTCCGAAATGCAGCGAACTGCCTCAACCAAGGCAGACTGTAGCGAGGACTGTAAGCATTTCCTCTTCCAAAGCACGGAAGATTTACCAAAGAATTCTGCTTTAGTTGCAGGTGTAACACAAGCATCATTTCTCCCACTGTGTACTGTTTGGGCTCTTACACGAATGAACGTCGTTATGCAGGGATTCCCACGTGGATCGAACTGCCTCAACCGTGGAAGGCAGTAGCGAGGACTGTAAGCATATCCTCTCCCAAAACACGCAGTTTTCACGGTAGAACTCTGCTTTAGTTGCAGGGGTAACACAAGCAGCTTTTCTCCCACTGTGTACTCTTTGGGCTCTTCCACGAATGAACTTCTATATGCAGGGTTTCCGACGTGGAGTGAACTGCCTCAACCAAGGCAGGCTGTAGCGAGGACTGTAAGCATTTCCTCTTACAAAACACGGAAGTTTTACCAAATAATTCTGCTTTAGTTGCAGGTGGAATACAAGCAGCATTACTCCCACTGAGTTCTTTTGGGGCTCTTACACGAATGAACTTTTTTCTGCAGGGATTCCCAGTGGAGCGAACTGCCTCCACCATGGCAGGCTCTAGCGAGGACTGTAAGCATATCCTCTACCAAAACACGCAGTTTTCACGGTAGAACTCTGCTTTAGTTGCAGGGGTAACACAAGCAGCTTTTCTCCCACTGTGTACTCTTTGGGCTCTTCCACGAATGAACTTCTATATGCAGGGTTTCCGACGTGGAGTGAACTGCCTCAACCAAGGCAGGCTGTAGCGAGGACTGTAAGCATTTCCTCTTACAAAACACGGCAGTTTACCAAAGAATTCTGCTTTAGTTGCAGGTGGAATACAAGCAGCATTACTCCCACTGTGTTCTTTTGGGGCTCTTACACGAATGAACATTTTTATGCAGGGATTCCCAGGGGAGCGAACTGCCTCCACCATGGCAGGCTCTAGCGAGGACTGTAAGCATATCCTCTCCCAAACCACGCAGTTTTAACGGTAGAAATCTGCTTTAGTTGCAGGGGTAACACAAGCAGCTTTTCTCCCACTGTGTACTCTTTGGGCTCTTCCACGAATTAACTTCTATATGCAGGGTTTTCGACGTGGAGCGAACTGCCTCAACCAAGGCAGGCTGTAGCGAGGACTGTAAGAATATCCTCTCCCAAACCACGCAGTTTTAACGGTAGAACTCTGCTTTAGTTGCAGGGGTAACACAAGCAGTTTTTCTCCCACTGTGTACTCTTTGGGCTCTTACACAAATGAACTTCTATATGCAGGGTTTGCGACGTGGAGCGAAATGCCTCAACCAAGGCAGGCTGTAGCGAGGACTGTAAGCATTTCCTCTTCCAAAGCACGGAAGTTTTACCAAAGAATTCTGCTTTAGTTGCAGGTGTAACACAAGCATCATTTCTCCCACTGTGTACTCTTTGGGCTCTTACACGAATGAACTTCTTTATGCAGGGATTCCCACGTGGATCGAACTGCCTCAACCGTGGAAGGCTGTAGCGAGGACTGTAAGCATATCCTCTCCCAAAACACGCAGTTTTAACGGTAGAATTCTGCTTTAGTTGCAGGGGTAACAGAAGCAGCTTTTCTCCCATTGTGTACTCTTTGGGCTCTTCCGCGAATGAACTTCTATATGCAGGGTTTGCGACGTGGAGCGAACTGCCTCAACCAAGGCAGGCTGTAGCGAGGACTGTAAGCATATCCTCTCCCACACCACGCAGTTTTAATGGTAGAACTCTGCTTTAGTTGCAGGGGTAACACAAGCAGCTTTTCTCCCACTGTGTACTCTTTGGGCTCTTCCACGAATGAACTTCTATATGCAGGGTTTCCGACATGCAGCGAACTGCCTCAACCAAGGCAGACTGTAGCGAGGACTGTAAGCATTTCCTCTTCCAAAGCACGGAAGTTTTACCAAAGAATTCTGCTTTAGTTGCAGGTGTAACACAAGCATCATTTTTCCCACTGTGTACTCTTTGGGCTCTTACACGAATGAACTTCTTTATGCAGGGATTCCCACGTGGATCGAACTGCCTCAACCGTGGAAGGAAGTAGCGAGGACTGTAAGCATATCCTCTCCCAAAACACGCAGTTTTCACGGTAGAACTCTGCTTTAGTTGCAGGGGTAACACAAGCAGCTTTTCTCCCACTGTGTACTCTTTGGGCTCTTCCACGAATGAACTTCTATATGCAGGGTTTCCAAAGTGGAGCGAACTGCCTCAACCAAGGCAGGCTGTAGCGAGGAATGTAAGCATTTCCTCTTACAAAACACGGCAGTTTTACCAAAGAATTCTGCTTTAGTTGCAGGTGGAATACAAGCAGCATTACTCCCACTGTGTACTCTTTGGGCTCTTACACAAATGAACTTCTTTATGCAAGGATTCCCACGAGGAGGGTACTGACTCAACCATGGCAGGCTGTAGCGAGGACTGTAAGCATATCCTCTCCCAAACCACGCAGTTTTAACGGTAGAACTCTGCTTTAGTTGCAGGGGTAACACAAGCAGTTTTTCTCCCACTGTGTACTCTTTGGGCTCTTCCACGAATGAACTTCTATATGCAGGGTTTGCGACGTGGAGAGAACTGCCTCAACCAAGGCAGGCTGTAGCGAGGATTGTAAGCATATCCTCTCCCAAACCACGCAGTTTTAACGGTAGAATTCTGCTTTAGTTGCAGGGGTAACACAAGCAGCTTTTCTCCCATTGTGTACTCTTTGAGCTCTTCTGCGAATGAACTTCTATATGCAGGGTTTCTGACGTGGAGCGAACTGCCTCAACCAATGCAGGCTGTAGCGAGGACTGTAAGCATTTCCTCTTCCAAAACACTGCAGTTTTACCAAAGAATTCTGCTTTACTTGCAGGTGGAATACAAGCAGCATTACTCCAACTGTGTACTCTCTGGGCTCTTCCACGAATGAACTTCTTTATGCAGGGATTCCTACGAGGAGCAAACTGCCTCCACCATGGCAGGCTGTAGCGAGGACTGTAAGCATATCCTCTCCCAAAACACGCAGTTTTAACGGTAGAACTCTGCTTTAGTTGCAGGGGTAACACAAGCAGTTTTTCTCGCACTGTGTACTCTTTGGGCTCTAACACGAATGAACTTCTTTATGCAGGGATTCCTACGAGGAGCGACCTGCCTCCACGATGGCAGGCTGTAGCAAGGACTGTAAGCATATCCTCTCCCAACCCACTCAGTTTTAACGGTAGAACTCTTTTTTAGTTGCAGGTGTAACACAAGCAGCTTTTCTCCCACTGTGTACTCTTTGGGCTCTTCCACGAATGAACTTCTATATGCATGGTTTCCGACGTGGAGAGAACTGCCTCAACCAAGGCAGGCTGTAGCGAGGACTATAAGCATATCCTCTCCCAAACCACGCAGTTTTAACGGTAGAACTCTGCTTTAGTTGCAGGGGTAACACAAGCAGCTTTTCTCCCACTGTGTACTCTTTGGGCTCTTCCACGAATGAACTTCTATATGCAGCGTTTGCGACGTGGAGCGAACTGCCTCAACCAAGGCAGGCTGTACCGAGGACTGTAAGCATATCCTCTCCCACACCACGCAGTTTTAATGGTAGAACTCTGCTTTAGTTGCAGGGGTAACACAAGCAGCTTTTCTCCCACTGTGTACTCTTTGGGCTCTTCCACGAATGAACTTCTATATGCAGGGTTTCCGACATGCAGCGAACTGCCTCAACCAAGGCAGACTGTAGCGAGGACTGTAAGCATTTCCTCTTCCAAAGCACGGAAGTTTTACCAAAGAATTCTGCTTTAGTTGCAGGTGTATCACAAGCATCATTTCTCCCACTGTGTACTGTTTGGGCTCTTACACGAATGAACGTCTTTATGCAGGGATTCCCACGTGGATCGAACTGCCTCAACCGTGGAAGGCAGTAGCGAGGACTGTAAGCATATCCTCTCCCAAAACACGCAGTTTTCACGGTAGAACTCTGCTTTAGTTGCAGGGGTAACACAAGCAGCTTTTCTCCCACTGTGTACTCTTTGGGCTCTTCCACGAATGAACTTCTATATGCAGGGTTTCCGACGTGGAGTGAACTGCCTCAACCAAGGCAGGCTGTAGCGAGGACTGTAAGCATTTCCTCTTACAAAGCACGGCAGTTTTACCAAAGAATTCTGCTTTAGTTGCGGGTGGAATAGAAGCAGCATTACTCCCACTGTGTTCTCTTGGGGCTCTTACACGAATGAACTTTTTTATGCAGGGATTCCCAGGGGAGCGAACTGCCTCCACCATGGCAGGCTCTAGCGAGGACTGTAAGAATATCCTCTCCCAAAACACGCAGTTTTCACGGTAGAACTCTGCTTTAGTTGCAGGGGTAACACAAGCAGCTTTTCTCCCACTGTGTACTCTTTGGGCTCTTCCACGAATGAACTTCTATATGCAGGGTTTCCGACGTGGAGTGAACTGCCTCAACCAAGGCCGGCTGTAGCGAGGACTGTAAGCATTTCCTCTTACAAAACACGGCAGTTTACCAAAGAATTCTGCTTTAGTTGCAGGTGGAATACAAGCAGCATTACTCCCACTGTGTTCTCTTGGGGCTCTTACACGAATGAACATTTTTATGCAGGGATTCCCAGGGGAGCGAACTGCCTCCACCATGGCAGGCTCTAGCGAGGACTGTAAGCATATCCTCTCCCAAACCACGCAGTTTTAACGGTAGAAATCTGCTTTAGTTGCAGGGGAAACACAAGCAGCTTTTCTCCCACTGTGTACTCTTTGGGCTCTTCCACGAATTAACTTCTATATGCAGGGTTTTCGACGTGGAGCGAACTGCCTCAACCAAGGCAGGCTGTAGCGAGGACTGTAAGAATATCCTCTCCCAAACCACGCAGTTTTAACGGTAGAACACTGCTTTAGTTGCAGGGGTAACACAAGCAGTTTTTCTCCCACTGTGTACTCTTTGGGCTCTTACACAAATGAACTTCTATATGCAGGGTTTGCGACGTGGAGCGAACTGCCTCAACCAAGGCAGGCTGTAGCGAGGACTGTAAGCATATCCTCTCCCAAACCACGCCGTTTTAAAGGTAGAACTCTGCTTTAGTTGCAGGGGTAACACAAGCAGCTTTTCTCCCACTGTGTACTCTTTGGGCTCTTCCACGAATGAACTTCTATATGCAGGGTTTCCGACATGCAGCGAACTGCCTCAACCAAGGCAGACTGTAGCGAGGACTGTAAGCATTTCCTCTTCCAAAGCACGGAAGTTTTACCAAAGAATTCTGCTTTAGTTGCAGGTGTAACACAAGCATCATTTCTCCCACTGTGTACTCTTTGGGCTCTTACACGAATGAACTTCTTTATACAGGGATTCCCACGTGGATCGAACTGCCTCAACCGTGGAAGGAAGTAGCGAGGACTGTAAGCATATCCTCTCCCAAAACACGCAGTTTTCACGGTAGAACTCTGCTTTAGTTGCAGGGGTAACACAAGCAGCTTTTCTCCCACTGTGTACTCTTTGGGCTCTTCCACGAATTAACTTCTATATGCAGGGTTTTCGACGTGGAGCGAACTGCCTCAACCAAGGCAGGCTGTAGCGAGGACTGTAAGCATATCCTCTCCCAAACCACGCCGTTTTAAAGGTAGAACTCTGCTTTAGTTGCAGGGGTAACACAAGCAGCTTGTCTCCCACTGTGTACTCCTTGGGCTCTTCCACGAATTAACTTCTATATGCAGGGTTTCCAAAGTGGAGCGAACTGCGTCAACCAAGGCAGGCTGTAGCGAGGAATGTAAGCATTTCCTCTTACAAAACACGGCAGTTTTACCAAAGAATTCTGCTTTAGTTGCAGGTGGAATACAAGCAGCATTACTCCCACTGTGTACTCTTTGGGCTCTTACACGAATGAATTTCTTTATGCAAGGATTCCCACGAGGAGGGTACTGACTCCACCATGGCAGGCTGTAGCTAGGACTGTAAGCATATCCTCTCCCAAACCACGCAGTTTTAATGGTAGAACTCTGCTTTAGTTGCAGGGGTAACACAAGCAGTTTTTCTCCCACTGTGTACTCTTTGGGCTCTTCCACGAATGAACTTCTATATGCAGGGTTTGCGACGTGGAGAGAACTGCCTCAACCAAGGCAGGCTGTAGCGAGGATTGTAAGCATATCCTCTCCCAAACCACGCAGTTTTAACCGTAGAATTCTGCTTTAGTTGCAGGGGTAACACAAGCAGCTTTTCTCCCATTGTGTACTCTTTGGGCTCTTCCGCGAATGAACTTCTATATGCAGGGTTTCCGACGTGGAGCGAACTGCCTCAACCAAGGCAGGCTGTAGCGAGGACTGTAAGCATTTCCTCTTCCAAAACACTGCAGTTTTACCAAAGAATTCTGCTTTAGTTGCAGGTGGAATACAAGCAGCATTACTCCCACGGTGTACTCTTTGGGCTCTTCCACGAATGAACTTCTTTATGCAGGGATTCCTACGAGGAGCAAACTGCCTCCACCATGGCAGGCTGTAGCGAGGACTGTAAGCATATCCTCTCCCAAACCACGCAGTTTTAACGGTAGAACTCTGCTTTAGTTGCAGGGGTAACACAAGCAGTTTTTCTCCCACTGTGTACTCTTTGGGCTCTTCCACGAATGAACTTCTATATGCAGGGTTTCCGACGTGGAGCGAACTGCCTCAACCAAGGCAGGCTGTAGCGAGGACTGTAAGCATTTCCTCTTCCAAAGCACAGCAGTTTTACCAAAGCATTCTGCTTTAGTTGCAGGTGTAACACAAGCATCATTTCTCCCACTGTGTACTCTTTGGGCTCTTCCACGAATGAACTTCTATATGCATGGTTTCCGACGTGGAGCGAACTGCCTCAACCTAGGCAGGCTGTAGCGAGGATTGTAAGCATATCCTCTCCCAAACCACGCAGTTTTAACGGTAGAATTCTGCTTTAGTTGCAGGGGTAACACAAGCAGCTTTTCTCCCATTGTGTACTCTTTGGGCTCTTCCGCGAATGAACTTCTATATGCAGGGTTTGCGACGTGGAGGGAACTGCCTCAACCAAGGCAGGCTGTAGCGAGGACTGTAAGCATATCCTCTCCCACACCACGCATTTTTAATGGTAGAACTCTGCTTTAGTTGCAGGGGTAACACAAGCAGCTTTTCTACCACTGTGTACTCTTTGGGCTCTTCCACGAATGAACTTCTATATGCAGGGTTTCCGACATGCAGCGAACTGCCTCAACCAAGGCAGACTGTAGCGAGGACTGTAAGCATTTCCTCTTACAAAACACGGCAGTTTTACCAAAGAATTCTGCTTTAGTTGCAGGTGGAATACAAGCAGCATTACTCCCACTGTGTACTCTTTGGGCTCTTACACGAATGAACTTCTTTATGCAAGGATTCCCACGAGGAGGGTACTGACTCCACCATGGCAGGCTGTAGCGAGGACTGTAAGCATATCCTCTCCCAAACCACGCAGTTTTAACGGTAGAACTCTGCTTTAGTTGCAGGGGTAACACAAGCAATTTTTCTCCCACTGTGTACTCTTTGGGCTCTTCCACGAATGAACTTCTATATGCAGGGTTTGCGACGTGGAGAGAACTGCCTCAACCAAGGCAGGCTGTAGCGAGGACTGTTAGCATTTCCTCTTCCAAAACACTGCAGTTTTACCAAAGAATTCTGCTTTAGTTGCAGGTGGAATACAAGCAGCATTACTCCAACTGTGTACTCTCTGGGCTCTTCCACGAATGAACTTCTTTATGCAGGGATTCCTACGAGGAGCAAACTGCCTCCACCATGGCAGGCTGTAGCGAGGACTGTAAGCATATCCTCTCCCAAACCACGCAGTTTTAACGGTAGAACTCTGCTTTAGTTGCAGGGGTAACACAAGCAGTTTTTCTCGCACTGTGTACTCTTTGGGCTCTAACACGAATGAACTTCTTTATGCAGGGATTCCTACGAGGAGCGAACTGCCTCCACGATGGCAGGCTGTAGCAAGGACTGTAAGCATATCCTCTCCCAACCCACTCAGTTTTAACGGTAGAACTCTTTTTTAGTTGCAGGGGTAACACAAGCAGCTTTTCTCCCACTGTGTACTCTTTGGGCATTTCCACGAATGAACTTCTATATGCATGGTTTCCGACGTGGAGCGAACTGCCTCAACCAAGGCAGGCTGTAGCGAGGACTGTAAGCATATCCTCTCCCAAACCACGCAGTTTTAACGGTAGAACTCTGCTTTAGTTGCAGGGGTAACACAAGCAGCTTTTCTCCCACTGTGTACTCTTTGGGCTCTTCCACGAATGAACTTCTATATGCATGGTTTCCGACGTGGAGCGAACTGCCTCAACCAAGGCAGGCTGTAGCGAGGACTGTAAGCATATCCTCTCCCAAACCACGCAGTTTTAACGGTAGAACTCTGCGTTAGTTGCAGGGGTAACACAAGCAGCTTTTCTCCCACTGTGTACTCTTTGGGCTCTTCCACGAATGAACTTCTATATGCACGGTTTCCAAAGTGGAGCGAACTGCCTCAACCAAGGCAGGCTGTAGCGAGGAATGTAAGCATTTCCTCTTGCAAAACACGGCAGTTTTACCAAAGAATTCTGCTTTAGTTGCAGGTGGAATACAAGCAGCATTACTCCCACTGTGTACTCTTTGCGCTCTTACACGAATGAATTTCTTTATGCAAGGATTCCCACGAGGAGGGTACTGACTCCACCATGGCAGGCTGTAGCGAGGACTGTAAGCATATCCTCTCCCAAACCACGCAGTTTTAACGGTAGAACTCTGCTTTAGTTGCAGGGGTAACACAAGCAGTTTTTCTCCCACTGTGTACTCTTTGGGCTCTTCCACGAATGAACTTCTATATGCATGGTTTCCGACGTGGAGCGAACTGCCTCAACCAAGGCAGGCTGTAGCAAGGACTGTAAGCATATCCTCTCCCAAACCACGCAGTTTTAACGGTAGAACTCTGCTTTAGTTGCAGGGGTAACACAAGCAGCTTTTCTCCCACTGTGTACTCTTTGGGCTCTTCCACGAATGAACTTCTATATGCAGGGTTTCCGACGTGGAGCGAACTGCCTCAACCAAGGAAGGCTGTAGCGAGGACTGTAAGCATTTCCTCTTCCAAAGCACGGCAGTTTTACCAAAGAATTCTGCTTTAGTTGCAGGTGTAACACAAACATCTTTACTCCCACTGTGTACTCTTTGAGCTCTTACACGAATGAACTTCTTTATGCAAGGATTCCCACGAGGAGGGTACTGACTCCACCATGGCAGGCTGTAGCGAGGACTGTAAGCATATCCTCTCCCAAACCACGCCGTTTTAAAGGTAGAACTCTGCTTTAGTTGCAGGGGTAACACAAGCAGCTTTGTTCCCACTGTGTACTCCTTGGGCTCTTCCACGAATTAACTTCTATATGCAGGGTTTCCAAAGTGGAGCGAACTGCCTCAACCAAGGCAGGCTGTAGCGAGGAATGTAAGCATTTCCTCTTACAAAACATGGCAGTTTTACCAAAGAATTCTGCTTTAGTTGCAGGTGGAATACAAGCAGCATTACTCCCACTGTGTACTCTTTGGGCTCTTACACGAATGAATTTCTTTATGCAAGGATTCCCACGAGGAGGGTACTGACTCCACCATGGCAGGCTGTAGCTAGGACTGTAAGCATATCCTCTCCCAAACCACGCAGTTTTAACGGTAGAACTCTGCTTTAGTTGCAGGGGTAACACAAGCAGTTTTTCTCCCACTGTGTACTCTTTGGGCTCTTCCACGAATGAACTTCTATATGCAGGGTTTGCGACGTGGAGAGAACGGCCTCAACCAAGGCAGGCTGTAGCGAGGATTGTAAGCATATCCTCTCCCAAACCACGCAGTTTTAACCGTAGAATTCTGCTTTAGTTGCAGGGGTAACACAAGCAGCTTTTCTCCCATTGTGTACTCTTTGGGCTCTTCCACGAATGAACTTCTATATGCAGGGTTTCCGACGTGGAGCGAACTGCCTCAACCAAGGCAGGCTGTAGCGAGGACTGTAAGCATTTCCTCTTCCAAAACACTGCAGTTTTACCAAAGAATTCTGCTTTAGTTGCAGGTGGAATACAAGCAGCATTACTCCCACTGTGTACTCTTTGGGCTCTTCCACGAATGAACTTCTTTATGCAGGGATTCCTACGAGGAGCAAACTGCCTCCACCATGGCAGGCTGTAGCGAGGACTGTAAGCATATCCTCTCCCAAACCACGCAGTTTTAACAGTAGAACTCTGCTTTAGTTGCTGGGGTAACACAAGCAGTTTTTCTCCCACTGTGTACACTTTGGGCTCTAACACGAATGAACTTCTTTATGCAGGGATTCCTACGAGGAGCGAACTGCTTCCACCATGGCAGGCTGTAGCAAGGACTGTAAGCATATCCTCTCCCAAACCACTCAGTTTTAATGGTAGAACTCTTTTTTAGTGGCAGGGGTAACACAAGCAGCTTTTCTCCCACTGTGTACTCTTTGGGCTCTTCCACGAATGAACTTCTATATTCATGGTTTCTCACGTGGAGCGAACTGCCTCAACCAAGGCAGGCTGTAGCAAGGACTGTAAGCATATCCTCTCCCAAACCACGCAGTTTTAACGGTAGAACTCTGCTTTAGTTGCAGCGGTAACACAAGCAGCTTTTCTCCCACTGTGTACTCTTTGGGCTCTTCCACGAATGCACTTCTATATGCAGGGTTTCCGACGTGGAGCGAACTGCCTCAACCAAGGCAGGCTGTAGCGAGGACTGTAAGCATTTCCTCTTCCAAAGCACGGCAGTTTTACCAAAGAATTCTGCTTTAGTTGCAGGTGTAACACAAACATCTTTACTCCCACTGTGTACTCTTTGGGCTCTTACACGAATGAACTTCTTTATGCAAGGATTCCCACGAGGAGGGTACTGACTCCACCATGGCAGGCTGTAGCGAGGAATGTAAGCATATCCTCTCCCAAACCACGTCGTTTTAAAGGTAGAACTCTGCTTTAGTTGCAGGGGTAACACAAGCAGCTTTGCTCCCACTGTGTACTCCTTGGGCTCTTCCACGAATTAACTTCTATATGCAGGGTTTCCAAAGTGGAGCGAACTGCCTCAACCAAGGAAGGCTGTAGCGAGGAATGTAAGCATTTCCTGTTACAAAACATGGCAGTTTTACCAAAGAATTCTGCTTTAGTTGCAGGTGGAATACAAGCAGCATTACTCCCACTGTGTACTCTTTGGGCTCTTACACGAATGAATTTCTTTATGCAAGGATTCCCACGAGGAGGGTACTGACTCCACCATGGCAGGCTGTAGCTAGGACTGTAAGCATATCCTCTCCCAAACCACGCAGTTTTAACGGTAGAACTCTGCTTTAGTTGCAGGGGTAACACAAGCAGTTTTTCTCCCACTGTGTACTCTTTGGGCTCTTCCACGAATGAACTTCTATATGCAGGGTTTGCGACGTGGAGAGAACTGCCTCAACCAAGGCAGGCTGTAGCGAGGATTGTAAGCATATCCTCTCCCAAACCACGCAGTTTTAACCGTAGAATTCTGCTTTAGTTGCAGGGGTAACACAAGCAGCTTTTCTCCCACTGTGTACTCTTTGGGCTCTAACACGAATGAACTTCTTTATGCAGGGATTCCTACGAGGAGCGAACTGCTTCCACCATGGCAGGCTGTAGCAAGGACTGTAAGCATATCCTCTCCCAAACCACTCAGTTTTAATGGTAGAACTCTTTTTTAGTGGCAGGGGTAACACAAGCAGCTTTTCTCCCACTGTGTACTCTTTGGGCTCTTCCACGAATGAACTTCTATATTCATGGTTTCTCACGTGGATCGAACTGCCTCAACCAAGGCAGGCTGTAGCGAGGACTGTAAGCATATCCTCTCCCAAACCACGCAGTTTTAACGGTAGAACTCTGCTTTAGTTGCAGCGGTAACACAAGCAGCTTTTCTCCCACTGTGTACTCTTTGGGCTCTTCCACGAATGCACTTCTATATGCAGGGTTTCCGACGTGGAGCGAACTGCCTCAACCAAGGCAGGCTGTAGCGAGGACTGTAAGCATTTCCTCTTCCAAAGCACGGCAGTTTTACCAAAGAATTCTGCTTTAGTTGCAGGTGTAACACAAACATCATTACTCCCACTGTGTACTCTTTGGGCTCTTACACGAATGAACTTCTTTATGCAAGGATTCCCACGAGGAGGGTACTGACTCCACCATGGCAGGCTGTAGCGAGGACTGTAAGCATATCCTCTCCCAAACCACGCCGTTTTAAAGGTAGAACTCTGCTTTAGTTGCAGGGGTAACACAAGCAGCTTTTCTCCCACTGTGTACTCCTTGGGCTCTTCCACGAATTAACTTCTATATGCAGGGTTTCCAAAGTGGAGCGAATTGCCTCAACCAAGGCAGGCTGTAGCGAGGAATGTAAGCATTTCCTCTTACAAAACATGGCAGTTTTACCAAAGAATTCTGCTTTAGTTGCAGGTGGAATAAAAGCAGCATTACTCCCACTGTGTACTCTTTGGGCTCTTACACGAATGAACTTCTTTATGCAAGGATTCCCACGAGGAGGGTACTGACTCAACCATGGCAGGCTGTAGCGAGGACTGTAAGAATATCCTCTCCCAAACCACGCAGTTTTAACGGTAGAACTCTGCTTTAGTTGCAGGGGTAACACAAGCAGTTTTTCTCCCACTGTGTACTCTTTGGGCTCTTCCACGAATGAACTTCTATATGCAGGGTTTGCGACGTGGAGAGAACTGCCTCAACCAAGGCAGGCTGTAGCGAGGATTGTAAGCATATCCTCTCCCAAACCACGCAGTTTTAACGGTAGAATTCTGCTTTAGTTGCAGGGGTAACACAAGCAGCTTTTCTCCCATTGTGTACTCTTTGGGCTCTTCTGCGAATGAACTTCTATATGCAGGGTTTCCGACGTGGAGCGAACTGCCTCAACCAAGGCAGGCTGTAGCGAGGACTGTAAGCATTTCCTCTTCCAAAACACTGCAGATTTACCAAAGAATTCTGCTTTACTTGCAGGTGGAATACAAGCAGCATTACTCCAACTGTGTACTCTCTGGGCTCTTCCACGAATGAACTTCTTTATGCAGGGATTCCTACGAGGAGCGACCTGCCTCCACGATGGCAGGCTGTAGCAAGGACTGTAAGCATATCCTCTCCCAACCCACTCAGTTTTAACGGTAGAACTCTTTTTTAGTTGCAGGTGTAACACAAGCAGCTTTTCTCCCACTGTGTACTCTTTGGGCTCTTCCGCGAATGAACTTCTATATGCAGGGTTTGCGACGTGGAGCGAACTGCCTCAACCAAGGCAGGCTGTAGCGAGGACTGTAAGCATATCCTCTCCCACACCACGCAGTTTTAATGGTAGAACTCTGCTTTAGTTGCAGGGGTAACACAAGCAGCTTTTCTCCCACTGTGTACTCTTTGGGCTCTTCCACGAATGAACTTCTATATGCAGGGTTTCCGACATGCAGCGAACTGCCTCAACCAAGGCAGACTGTAGCGAGGACTGTAAGCATTTCCTCTTCCAAAGCACGGAAGTTTTACCAAAGAATTCTGCTTTAGTTGCAGGTGTAACACAAGCATCATTTCTCCCACTGTGTACTCTTTGGGCTCTTACACGAATGAACTTCTTTATACAGGGATTCCCACGTGGATCGAACTGCCTCAACCGTGGAAGGAAGTAGCGAGGACTGTAAGCATATCCTCTCCCAAAACACGCAGTTTTCACGGTAGAACTCTGCTTTAGTTGCAGGGGTAACACAAGCAGCTTTTCTCCCACTGTGTACTCTTTGGGCTCTTCCACGAATTAACTTCTATATGCAGGGTTTTCGACGTGGAGCGAACTGCCTCAACCAAGGCAGGCTGTTGCGAGGACTGTAAGAATATCCTCTCCCAAACCACGCAGTTTTAAAGGTAGAACACTGCTTTAGTTGCAGGGGTAACACAAGCAGTTTTTCTCCCACTGTGTACTCTTTGGGCTCTTACACAAATGAACTTCTATATGCAGGGTTTGCGACGTGGAGCGAACTGCCTCAACCAAGGCAGGCTGTAGCGAGGACTGTAAGCATATCCTCTCCCAAACCATGCCGTTTTAAAGGTAGAACTCTGCTTTAGTTGCAGGGGTAACACAAGCAGCTTGTCTCCCACTGTGTACTCCTTGGGCTCTTCCACGAATTAACTTCTATATGCAGGGTTTCCAAAGTGGAGCGAACTGCGTCAACCAAGGCAGGCTGTAGCGAGGAATGTAAGCATTTCCTCTTACAAAACACGGCAGTTTTACCAAAGAATTCTGCTTTAGTTGCAGGTGGAATACAAGCAGCATTACTCCCACTGTGTACTCTTTGGGCTCTTACACGAATGAATTTCTTTATGCAAGGATTCCCACGAGGAGGGTACTGACTCCACCATGGCAGGCTGTAGCTAGGACTGTAAGCATATCCTCTCCCAAACCACGCAGTTTTAATGGTAGAACTCTGCTTTAGTTGCAGGGGTAACACAAGCAGTTTTTCTCCCACTGTGTACTCTTTGGGCTCTTCCACGAATGAACTTCTATATGCAGGGTTTGCGACGTGGAGAGAACTGCCTCAACCAAGGCAGGCTGTAGCGAGGATTGTAAGCATATCCTCTCCCAAACCACGCAGTTTTAACCGTAGAATTCTGCTTTAGTTGCAGGGGTAACACAAGCAGCTTTTCTCCCATTGTGTACTCTTTGGGCTCTTCCGCGAATGAACTTCTATATGCAGGGTTTCCGACGTGGAGCGAACTGCCTCAACCAAGGCAGGCTGTAGCGAGGACTGTAAGCATTTCCTCTTCCAAAACACTGCAGTTTTACCAAAGAATTCTGCTTTAGTTGCAGGTGGAATACAAGCAGCATTACTCCCACGGTGTACTCTTTGGGCTCTTCCACGAATGAACTTCTTTATGCAGGGATTCCTACGAGGAGCAAACTGCCTCCACCATGGCAGGCTGTAGCGAGGACTGTAAGCATATCCTCTCCCAAACCACGCAGTTTTAACGGTAGAACTCTGCTTTAGTTGCAGGGGTAACACAAGCAGTTTTTCTCCCACTGTGTACTCTTTGGGCTCTTCCACGAATGAACTTCTATATGCAGGGTTTCCGACGTGGAGCGAACTGCCTCAACCAAGGCAGGCTGTAGCGAGGACTGTAAGCATTTCCTCTTCCAAAGCACAGCAGTTTTACCAAAGCATTCTGCTTTAGTTGCAGGTGTAACACAAGCATCATTTCTCCCACTGTGTACTCTTTGGGCTCTTTCACGAATGAACTTCTATATGCATGGTTTCCGACGTGGAGCGAACTGCCTCAACCTAGGCAGGCTGTAGCGAGGATTGTAAGCATATCCTCTCCCAAACCACGCAGTTTTAACGGTAGAATTCTGCTTTAGTTGCAGGGGTAACACAAGCAGCTTTTCTCCCATTGTGTACTCTTTGGGCTCTTCCGCGAATGAACTTCTATATGCAGGGTTTGCGACGTGGAGGGAACTGCCTCAACCAAGGCAGGCTGTAGCGAGGACTGTAAGCATATCCTCTCCCACACCACGCATTTTTAATGGTAGAACTCTGCTTTAGTTGCAGGGGTAACACAAGCAGCTTTTCTCCCACTGTGTACTCTTTGGGCTCTTCCACGAATGAACTTCTATATGCAGGGTTTCCGACATGCAGCGAACTGCCTCAACCAAGGCAGACTGTAGCGAGGACTGTAAGCATTTCCTCTTACAAAACACGGCAGTTTTACCAAAGAATTCTGCTTTAGTTGCAGGTGGAATACAAGCAGCATTACTCCCACTGTGTACTCTTTGGGCTCTTACACGAATGAACTTCTTTATGCAAGGATTCCCACGAGGAGGGTACTGACTCCACCATGGCAGGCTGTAGCGAGGACTGTAAGCATATCCTCTCCCAAACCACGCAGTTTTAACGGTAGAACTCTGCTTTAGTTGCAGGGGTAACACAAGCAATTTTTCTCCCACTCTGTACTCTTTGGGCTCTTCCACGAATGAACTTCTATATGCAGGGTTTGCGACGTGGAGAGAACTGCCTCAACCAAGGCAGGCTGTAGCGAGGACTGTTAGCATTTCCTCTTCCAAAACACTGCAGTTTTACCAAAGAATTCTGCTTTAGTTGCAGGTGGAATACAAGCAGCATTACTCCAACTGTGTACTCTCTGGGCTCTTCCACGAATGAACTTCTTTATGCAGGGATTCCTACGAGGATCAAACTGCCTCCACCATGGCAGGCTGTAGCGAGGACTGTAAGCATATCCTCTCCCAAACCACGCAGTTTTAACGGTAGAACTCTGCTTTAGTTGCAGGGGTAACACAAGCAGTTTTTCTCGCACTGTGTACTCTTTGGGCTCTAACACGAATGAACTTCTTTATGCAGGGATTCCTACGAGGAGCGAACTGCCTCCACGATGGCAGGCTGTAGCAAGGACTGTAAGCATATCCTCTCCCAACCCACTCAGTTTTAACGGTAGAACTCTTTTTTAGTTGCAGGGGTAACACAAGCAGCTTTTCTCCCACTGTGTACTCTTTGGGCATTTCCACGAATGAACTTCTATATGCATGGTTTCCGACGTGGAGCGAACTGCCTCAACCAAGGCAGGCTGTAGCGAGGACTGTAAGCATATCCTCTCCCAAACCACGCAGTTTTAACGGTAGAACTCTGCTTTAGTTGCAGGGGTAACACAAGCAGCTTTTCTCCCACTGTGTACTCTTTGGGCTCTTCCACGAATGAACTTCTATATGCATGGTTTCCGACGTGGAGCGAACTGCCTCAACCAAGGCAGGCTGTAGCGAGGACTGTAAGCATATCCTCTCCCAAACCACGCAGTTTTAACGGTAGAACTCTGCGTTAGTTGCAGGGGTAACACAAGCAGCTTTTCTCCCACTGTGTACTCTTTGGGCTCTTCCACGAATTAACTTCTATATGCAGGGTTTCCAAAGTGGAGCGAACTGCCTCAACCAAGGCAGGCTGTAGCGAGGAATGTAAGCATTTCCTCTTGCAAAACACGGCAGTTTTACCAAAGAATTCTGCTTTAGTTGCAGGTGGAATACAAGCAGCATTACTCCCACTGTGTACTCTTTCCGCTCTTACACGAATGAATTTCTTTATGCAAGGATTCCCACGAGGAGGGTACTGACTCCACCATGGCAGGCTGTAGCGAGGACTGTAAGCATATCCTCTCCCAAACCACGCAGTTTTAACGGTAGAACTCTGCTTTAGTTGCAGGGGTAACACAAGCAGTTTTTCTCCCACTGTGTACTCTTTGGGCTCTTCCACGAATGAACTTCTATATGCATGGTTTCCGACGTGGAGCGAACTGCCTCAACCAAGGCAGGCTGTAGCAAGGACTGTAAGCATATCCTCTCCCAAACCACGCAGTTTTAACGGTAGAACTCTGCTTTAGTTGCAGGGGTAACACAAGCAGCTTTTCTCCCACTGTGTACTCTTTGGGCTCTTCCACGAATGAACTTCTATATGCAGGGTTTCCGACGTGGAGCGAACTGCCTCAACCAAGGAAGGCTGTAGCGAGGACTGTAAGCATTTCCTCTTCCAAAGCACGGCAGTTTTACCAAAGAATTCTGCTTTAGTTGCAGGTGTAACACAAACATCTTTACTCCCACTGTGTACTCTTTGGGCTCTTACACGAATGAACTTCTTTATGCAAGGATTCCCACGAGGAGGGTACTGACTCCACCATGGCAGGCTGTAGCGAGGACTGTAAGCATATCCTCTCCCAAACCACGCCGTTTTAAAGGTAGAACTCTGCTTTAGTTGCAGGGGTAACACAAGCAGCTTTGTTCCCACTGTGTACTCCTTGGGCTCTTCCACGAATTAACTTCTATATGCAGGGTTTCCAAAGTGGAGCGAACTGCCTCAACCAAGGCAGGCTGTAGCGAGGAATGTAAGCATTTCCTCTTACAAAACATGGCAGTTTTACCAAAGAATTCTGCTTTAGTTGCAGGTTGAATACAAGCAGCATTACTCCCACTGTGTACTCTTTGGGCTCTTACACGAATGAATTTCTTTATGCAAGGATTCCCACGAGGAGGGTACTGACTCCACCATGGCAGGCTGTAGCTAGGACTGTAAGCATATCCTCTCCCAAACCACGCAGTTTTAACGGTAGAACTCTGCTTTAGTTGCAGGGGTAACACAAGCAGTTTTTCTCCCACTGTGTACTCTTTGGGCTCTTCCACGAATGAACTTCTATATGCAGGGTTTGCGACGTGGAGAGAACGGCCTCAACCAAGGCAGGCTGTAGCGAGGATTGTAAGCATATCCTCTCCCAAACCACGCAGTTTTAACCGTAGAATTCTGCTTTAGTTGCAGGGGTAACACAAGCAGCTTTTCTCCCATTGTGTACTCTTTGGGCTCTTCCGCGAATGAACTTCTATATGCAGGGTTTCCGACGTGGAGCGAACTGCCTCAACCAAGGCAGGCTGTAGCGAGGACTGTAAGCATTTCCTCTTCCAAAACACTGCAGTTTTACCAAAGAATTCTGCTTTAGTTGCAGGTGGAATACAAGCAGCATTACTCCCACTGTGTACTCTTTGGGCTCTTCCACGAATGAACTTCTTTATGCAGGGATTCCTACGAGGAGCAAACTGCCTCCACCATGGCAGGCTGTAGCGAGGACTGTAAGCATATCCTCTCCCAAACCACGCAGTTTTAACAGTAGAACTCTGCTTTAGTTGCAGGGGTAACACAAGCAGTTTTTCTCCCACTGTGTACACTTTGGGCTCTAACACGAATGAACTTCTTTATGCAGGGATTCCTACGAGGAGCGAACTGCTTCCACCATGGCAGGCTGTAGCAAGGACTGTAAGCATATCCTCTCCCAAACCACTCAGTTTTAATGGTAGAACTCTTATTTAGTGGCAGGGGTAACACAAGCAGCTTTTCTCCCATTGTGTACTCTTTGGGCTCTTCCACGAATGAACTTCTATATTCATGGTTTCTCACGTGGAGCGAACTGCCTCAACCAAGGCAGGCTGTAGCAAGGACTGTAAGCATATCCTCTCCCAAACCACGCAGTTTTAACGGTAGAACTCTGCTTTAGTTGCAGCGGTAACACAAGCAGCTTTTCTCCCACTGTGTACTCTTTGGGCTCTTCCACGAATGCACTTCTATATGCAGGGTTTCCGACGTGGAGCGAACTGCCTCAACCAAGGCAGGCTGTAGCGAGGACTGTAAGCATTTCCTCTTCCAAAGCACGGCAGTTTTACCAAAGAATTCTGCTTTAGTTGCAGGTGTAACACAAACATCTTTACTCCCACTGTGTACTCTTTGGGCTCTTACACGAATGAACTTCTTTATGCAAGGATTCCCACGAGGAGGGTACTGACTCCACCATGGCAGGCTGTAGCGAGGACTGTAAGCATATCCTCTCCCAAACCACGTCGTTTTAAAGGTAGAACTCTGCTTTAGTTGCAGGGGTAACACAAGCAGCTTTGCTCCCACTGTGTACTCCTTGGGCTCTTCCACGAATTAACTTCTATATGCAGGGTTTCCAAAGTGGAGCGAACTGCCTCAACCAAGGAAGGCTGTAGCGAGGAATGTAAGCATTTCCTCTTACAAAACATGGCAGTTTTACCAAAGAATTCTGCTTTAGTTGCAGGTGGAATACAAGCAGCATTACTCCCACTGTGTACTCTTTGGGCTCTTACACGAATGAATTTCTTTATGCAAGGATTCCCACGAGGAGGGTACTGACTCCACCATGGCAGGCTGTAGCTAGGACTGTAAGCATATCCTCTCCCAAACCACGCAGTTTTAACGGTAGAACTCTGCTTTAGTTGCAGGGGTAACACAAGCAGTTTTTCTCCCACTGTGTACTCTTTGGGCTCTTCCACGAATGAACTTCTATATGCAGGGTTTGCGACGTGGAGAGAACTGCCTCAACCAAGGCAGGCTGTAGCGAGGATTGTAAGCATATCCTCTCCCAAACCACGCAGTTTTAACCGTAGAATTCTGCTTTAGTTGCAGGGGTAACACAAGCAGCTTTTCTCCCATTGTGTACTCTTTGGGCTCTTCCGCGAATGAACTTCTATATGCAGGGTTTCCGACGTGGAGCGAACTGCCTCAACCAAGGCAGGCTGTAGCGAGGACTGTAAGCATTTCCTCTTCCAAAACACTGCACTTTTACCAAAGAATTCTGCTTTAGTTGCAGGTGGAATACAAGCAGCATTACTCCCACTGTGTACTCTTTGGGCTCTTCCACGAATGAACTTCTTTATGCAGGGATTCCTACGAGGAGCAAACTGCCTCCACCATGGCAGGCTGTAGCGAGGACTGTAAGCATATCCTCTCCCAAACCACGCAGTTTTAACAGTAGAACACTGCTTTAGTTGCAGGGGTAACACAAGCAGTTTTTCTCCCACTGTGTACTCTTTGGGCTCTAACACGAATGAACTTCTTTATGCAGGGATTCCTACGAGGAGCGAACTGCTTCCACCATGGCAGGCTGTAGCAAGGACTGTAAGCATATCCTCTCCCAAACCACTCAGTTTTAATGGTAGAACTCTTTTTTAGTGGCAGGGGTAACACAAGCAGCTTTTCTCCCACTGTGTACTCTTTGGGCTCTTCCACGAATGAACTTCTATATTCATGGTTTCTCACGTGGAGCGAACTGCCTCAACCAAGGCAGGCTGTAGCGAGGACTGTAAGCATATCCTCTCCCAAACCACGCAGTTTTAACGGTAGAACTCTGCTTTAGTTGCAGCGGTAACACAAGCAGCTTTTCTCCCACTGTGTACTCTTTGGGCTCTTCCACGAATGCACTTCTATATGCAGGGTTTCCGACGTGGAGCGAACTGCCTCAACCAAGGCAGGCTGTAGCGAGGACTGTAAGCATTTCCTCTTCCAAAGCACGGCAGTTTTACCAAAGAATTCTGCTTTAGTTGCAGGTGTAACACAAACATCATTACTCCCACTGTGTACTCTTTGGGCTCTTACACGAATGAACTTCTTTATGCAAGGATTCCCACGAGGAGGGTACTGACTCCACCATGGCAGGCTGTAGCGAGGACTGTAAGCATATCCTCTCCCAAACCACGCCGTTTTAAAGGTAGAACTCTGCTTTAGTTGCAGGGGTAACACAAGCAGCTTTTCTCCCACTGTGTACTCCTTGGGCTCTTCCACGAATTAACTTCTATATGCAGGGTTTCCAAAGTGGAGCGAATTGCCTCAACCAAGGCAGGCTGTAGCGAGGAATGTAAGCATTTCCTCTTACAAAACATGGCAGTTTTACCAAAGAATTCTGCTTTAGTTGCAGGTGGAATAAAAGCAGCATTACTCCCACTGTGTACTCTTTGGGCTCTTACACGAATGAACTTCTTTATGCAAGGATTCCCACGAGGAGGGTACTGACTCAACCATGGCAGGCTGTAGCGAGGACTGTAAGCATATCCTCTCCCAAACCACGCAGTTTTAACGGTAGAACTCTGCTTTAGTTGCAGGGGTAACACAAGCAGTTTTTCTCCCACTGTGTACTCTTTGGGCTCTTCCACGAATGAACTTCTATATGCAGGGTTTGCGACGTGGAGAGAACTGCCTCAACCAAGGCAGGCTGTAGCGAGGATTGTAAGCATATCCTCTCCCAAACCACGCAGTTTTAACGGTAGAATTCTGCTTTAGTTGCAGGGGTAACACAAGCAGCTTTTCTCCCATTGTGTACTCTTTGGGCTCTTCTGCGAATGAACTTCTATATGCAGGGTTTCCGACGTGGAGCGAACTGCCTCAACCAAGGCAGGCTGTAGCGAGGACTGTAAGCATTTCCTCTTCCAAAACACTGCAGTTTTACCAAAGAATTCTGCTTTACTTGCAGGTGGAATACAAGCAGCATTACTCCAACTGTGTACTCTCTGGGCTCTTCCACGAATGAACTTCTTTATGCAGGGATTCCTACGAGGAGCAAACTGCCTCCACCATGGCAGGCTGTAGCGAGGACTGTAAGCATATCCTCTCCCAAACCACGCAGTTTTAACGGTAGAACTCTGCTTTAGTTGCAGGGGTAACACAAGCAGTTTTTCTCGCACTGTGTACTCTTTGGGCTCTAACACGAATGAACTTCTTTATGCAGGGATTCCTACGAGGAGCGACCTGCCTCCACGATGGCAGGCTGTAGCAAGGACTGTAAGCATATCCTCTCCCAACCCACTCAGTTTTAACGGTAGAACTCTTTTTTAGTTGCAGGTGTAACACAAGCAGCTTTTCTCCCACTGTGTACTCTTTGGGCTCTTCCGCGAATGAACTTCTATATGCAGGGTTTGCGACGTGGAGCGAACTGCCTCAACCAAGGCAGGCTGTAGCGAGGACTGTAAGCATATCCTCTCCCACACCACGCAGTTTTAATGGTAGAACTCTGCTTTAGTTGCAGGGGTAACACAAGCAGCTTTTCTCCCACTGTGTACTCTTTGGGCTCTTCCACGAATGAACTTCTATATGCAGGGTTTCCGACATGCAGCGAACTGCCTCAACCAAGGCAGACTGTAGCGAGGACTGTAAGCATTTCCTCTTCCAAAGCACGGAAGTTTTACCAAAGAATTCTGCTTTAGTTGCAGGTGTAACACAAGCATCATTTCTCCCACTGTGTACTCTTTGGGCTCTTACACGAATGAACTTCTTTATACAGGGATTCCCACGTGGATCGAACTGCCTCAACCGTGGAAGGAAGTAGCGAGGACTGTAAGCATATCCTCTCCCAAAACACGCAGTTTTCACGGTAGAACTCTGCTTTAGTTGCAGGGGTAACACAAGCAGCTTTTCTCCCACTGTGTACTCTTTGGGCTCTTCCACGAATGAACTTCTATATGCACGGTTTCCAAAGTGGAGCGAACTGCCTCAACCAAGGCAGGCTGTAGCGAGGAATGTAAGCATTTCCTCTTACAAAACACGGCAGTTTTACCAAAGAATTCTGCTTTAGTTGCAGGTGGAATACAAGCAGCATTACTCCCACTGTGTACTCTTTGGGCTCTTACACGAATGAACTTCTTTATGCAAGGATTCCCACGAGGAGGGTACTGACTCCACCATGGCAGGCTGTAGCGAGGACTGTAAGCATATCCTCTCCCAAACCACGCAGTTTTAACGGTAGAACTCTGCTTTAGTTGCAGGGGTAACACAAGCAGTTTTTCTCCCACTGTGTACTCTTTGGGCTCTTCCACGAATGAACTTCTATATGCAGGGTTTGTGACGTGGAGAGAACTGCCTCAACCAAGGCAGGCTGTAGCGAGGACTGTTAGCATTTCCTCTTCCAAAACACTGCAGTTTTACCAAAGAATTCTGCTTTAGTTGCAGGTGGAATACAAGCAGCATTACTCCAACTGTGTACTCTCTGGGCTCTTCCACGAATGAACTTCTTTATGCAGGGATTCCTACGAGGAGCAAACTGCCTCCACCATGGCAGGCTGTAGCGAGGACTGTAAGCATATCCTCTCCCAAACCACGCAGTTTTAACGGTAGAACTCTGCTTTAGTTGCAGGGGTAACACAAGCAGTTTTTCTCGCACTGTGTACTCTTTGGGCTCTAACACGAATGAACTTCTTTATGCAGGGATTCCTACGAGGAGCGAACTGCCTCCACGATGGCAGGCTGTAGCAAGGACTGTAAGCATATCCTCTCCCAACCCACTCAGTTTTAACGGTAGAACTCTTTTTTAGTTGCAGGGGTAACACAAGCAGCTTTTCTCCCACTGTGTACTCTTTGGGCATTTCCACGAATGAACTTCTATATGCATGGTTTCCGACGTGGAGCGAACTGCCTCAACCAAGGCAGGCTGTAGCGAGGACTGTAAGCATATCCTCTCCCAAACCACGCAGTTTTAACGGTAGAACTCTGCTTTAGTTGCAGGGGTAACACAAGCAGCTTTTCTCCCACTGTGTACTCTTTGGGCTCTTCCACGAATGAACTTCTATATGCATGGTTTCCGACGTGGAGCGAACTGCCTCAACCAAGGCAGGCTGTAGCGAGGACTGTAAGCATATCCTCTCCCAAACCACGCAGTTTTAACGGTAGAACTCTGCGTTAGTTGCAGGGGTAACACAAGCAGCTTTTCTCCCACTGTGTACTCTTTGGGCTCTTCCACGAATTAACTTCTATATGCAGGGTTTCCAAAGTGGAGCGAACTGCCTCAACCAAGGCAGGCTGTAGCGAGGAATGTAAGCATTTCCTCTTGCAAAACACGGCAGTTTTACCAAAGAATTCTGCTTTAGTTGCAGGTGGAATACAAGCAGCATTACTCCCACTGTGTACTCTTTCCGCTCTTACACGAATGAATTTCTTTATGCAAGGATTCCCACGAGGAGGGTACTGACTCCACCATGGCAGGCTGTAGCGAGGACTGTAAGCATATCCTCTCCCAAACCACGCAGTTTTAACGGTAGAACTCTGCTTTAGTTGCAGGGGTAACACAAGCAGTTTTTCTCCCACTGTGTACTCTTTGGGCTCTTCCACGAATGAACTTCTATATGCATGGTTTCCGACGTGGAGCGAACTGCCTCAACCAAGGCAGGCTGTAGCAAGGACTGTAAGCATATCCTCTCCCAAACCACGCAGTTTTAACGGTAGAACTCTGCTTTAGTTGCAGGGGTAACACAAGCAGCTTTTCTCCCACTGTGTACTCTTTGGGCTCTTCCACGAATGAACTTCTATATGCAGGGTTTCCGACGTGGAGCGAACTGCCTCAACCAAGGAAGGCTGTAGCGAGGACTGTAAGCATTTCCTCTTCCAAAGCACGGCAGTTTTACCAAAGAATTCTGCTTTAGTTGCAGGTGTAACACAAACATCTTTACTCCCACTGTGTACTCTTTGGGCTCTTACACGAATGAACTTCTTTATGCAAGGATTCCCACGAGGAGGGTACTGACTCCACCATGGCAGGCTGTAGCGAGGACTGTAAGCATATCCTCTCCCAAACCACGCCGTATTAAAGGTAGAACTCTGCTTTAGTTGCAGGGGTAACACAAGCAGCTTTGTTCCCACTGTGTACTCCTTGGGCTCTTCCACGAATTAACTTCTATATGCAGGGTTTCCAAAGTGGAGCGAACTGCCTCAACCAAGGCAGGCTGTAGCGAGGAATGTAAGCATTTCCTCTTACAAAACATGGCAGTTTTACCAAAGAATTCTGCTTTAGTTGCAGGTGGAATACAAGCAGCATTACTCCCACTGTGTACTCTTTGGGCTCTTACACGAATGAATTTCTTTATGCAAGGATTCCCACGAGGAGGGTACTGACTCCACCATGGCAGGCTGTAGCTAGGACTGTAAGCATATCCTCTCCCAAACCACGCAGTTTTAACGGTAGAACTCTGCTTTAGTTGCAGGGGTAACACAAGCAGTTTTTCTCCCACTGTGTACTCTTTGGGCTCTTCCACGAATGAACTTCTATATGCAGGGTTTGCGACGTGGAGAGAACGGCCTCAACCAAGGCAGGCTGTAGCGAGGATTGTAAGCATATCCTCTCCCAAACCACGCAGTTTTAACCGTAGAATTCTGCTTTAGTTGCAGGGGTAACACAAGCAGCTTTTCTCCCATTGTGTACTCTTTGGGCTCTTCCGCGAATGAACTTCTATATGCAGGGTTTCCGACGTGGAGCGAACTGCCTCAACCAAGGCAGGCTGTAGCGAGGACTGTAAGCATTTCCTCTTCCAAAACACTGCAGTTTTACCAAAGAATTCTGCTTTAGTTGCAGGTGGAATACAAGCAGCATTACTCCCACTGTGTACTCTTTGGGCTCTTCCACGAATGAACTTCTTTATGCAGGGATTCCTACGAGGAGCAAACTGCCTCCACCATGGCAGGCTGTAGCGAGGACTGTAAGCATATCCTCTCCCAAACCACGCAGTTTTAACAGTAGAACTCTGCTTTAGTTGCAGGGGTAACACAAGCAGTTTTTCTCCCACTGTGTACACTTTGGGCTCTAACACGAATGAACTTCTTTATGCAGGGATTCCTACGTGGAGCGAACTGCTTCCACCATGGCAGGCTGTAGCAAGGACTGTAAGCATATCCTCTCCCAAACCACTCAGTTTTAATGGTAGAACTCTTTTTTAGTGGCAGGGGTAACACAAGCAGCTTTTCTCCCACTGTGTACTCTTTGGGCTCTTCCACGAATGAACTTCTATATTCATGGTTTCTCACGTGGAGCGAACTGCCTCAACCAAGGCAGGCTGTAGCGAGGACTGTAAGCATATCCTCTCCCAAACCACGCAGTTTTAACGGTAGAACTCTGCTTTAGTTGCAGCGGTAACACAAGCAGCTTTTCTCCCACTGTGTACTCTTTGGGCTCTTCCACGAATGCACTTCTATATGCAGGGTTTCCGACGTGGAGCGAACTGCCTCAACCAAGGCAGGCTGTAGCGAGGACTGTAAGCATTTCCTCTTCCAAAGCACGGCAGTTTTACCAAAGAATTCTGCTTTAGTTGCAGGTGTAACACAAACATCTTTACTCCCACTGTGTACTCTTTGGGCTCTTACACGAATGAACTTCTTTATGCAAGGATTCCCACGAGGAGGGTACTGACTCCACCATGGCAGGCTGTAGCGAGGACTGTAAGCATATCCTCTCCCAAACCACGTCGTTTTAAAGGTAGAACTCTGCTTTAGTTGCAGGGGTAACACAAGCAGCTTTGCTCCCACTGTGTACTCCTTGGGCTCTTCCACGAATTAACTTCTATATGCAGGGTTTCCAAAGTGGAGCGAACTGCCTCAACCAAGGAAGGCTGTAGCGAGGAATGTAAGCATTTCCTCTTACAAAACATGGCAGTTTTACCAAAGAATTCTGCTTTAGTTGCAGGTGGAATACAAGCAGCATTACTCCCACTGTGTACTCTTTGGGCTCTTACACGAATGAATTTCTTTATGCAAGGATTCCCACGAGGAGGGTACTGACTCCACCATGGCAGGCTGTAGCTAGGACTGTAAGCATATCCTCTCCCAAACCACGCAGTTTTAACGGTAGAACTCTGCTTTAGTTGCAGGGGTAACACAAGCAGTTTTTCTCCCACTGTGTACTCTTTGGGCTCTTCCACGAATGAACTTCTATATGCAGGGTTTGCGACGTGGAGAGAACTGCCTCAACCAAGGCAGGCTGTAGCGAGGATTGTAAGCATATCCTCTCCCAAACCACGCAGTTTTAACCGTAGAATTCTGCTTTAGTTGCAGGGGTAACACAAGCAGCTTTTCTCCCATTGTGTACTCTTTGGGCTCTTCCGCGAATGAACTTCTATATGCAGGGTTTCCGACGTGGAGCGAACTGCCTCAACCAAGGCAGGCTGTAGCGAGGACTGTAAGCATTTCCTCTTCCAAAACACTGCACTTTTACCAAAGAATTCTGCTTTAGTTGCAGGTGGAATACAAGCAGCATTACTCCCACTGTGTACTCTTTGGGCTCTTCCACGAATGAACTTCTTTATGCAGGGATTCCTACGAGGAGCAAACTGCCTCCACCATGGCAGGCTGTAGCGAGGACTGTAAGCATATCCTCTCCCAAACCACGCAGTTTTAACAGTAGAACACTGCTTTAGTTGCAGGGGTAACACAAGCAGTTTTTCTCCCACTGTGTACTCTTTGGGCTCTAACACGAATGAACTTCTTTATGCAGGGATTCCTACGAGGAGCGAACTGCTTCCACCATGGCAGGCTGTAGCAAGGACTGTAAGCATATCCTCTCCCAAACCACTCAGTTTTAATGGTAGAACTCTTTTTTAGTGGCAGGGGTAACACAAGCAGCTTTTCTCCCACTGTGTACTCTTTGGGCTCTTCCACGAATGAACTTCTATATTCATGGTTTCTCACGTGGAGCGAACTGCCTCAACCAAGGCAGGCTGTAGCGAGGACTGTAAGCATATCCTCTCCCAAACCACGCAGTTTTAACGGTAGAACTCTGCTTTAGTTGCAGCGGTAACACAAGCAGCTTTTCTCCCACTGTGTACTCTTTGGGCTCTTCCACGAATGCACTTCTATATGCAGGGTTTCCGACGTGGAGCGAACTGCCTCAACCAAGGCAGGCTGTAGCGAGGACTGTAAGCATTTCCTCTTCCAAAGCACGGCAGTTTTACCAAAGAATTCTGCTTTAGTTGCAGGTGTAACACAAACATCATTACTCCCACTGTGTACTCTTTGGGCTCTTACACGAATGAACTTCTTTATGCAAGGATTCCCACGAGGAGGGTACTGACTCCACCATGGCAGGCTGTAGCGAGGACTGTAAGCATATCCTCTCCCAAACCACGCCGTTTTAAAGGTAGAACTCTGCTTTAGTTGCAGGGGTAACACAAGCAGCTTTTCTCCCACTGTGTACTCCTTGGGCTCTTCCACGAATTAACTTCTATATGCAGGGTTTCCAAAGTGGAGCGAACTGCCTCAACCAAGGCAGGCTGTAGCGAGGACTGTAAGCATATCCTCTCCCAAACCACTCAGTTTTAATGGTAGAACTCTTTTTTAGTGGCAGGGGTAACACAAGCAGCTTTTCTCCCACTGTGTACTCTTTGGGCTCTTCCACGAATGAACTTCTATATTCATGGTTTCTCACGTGGAGCGAACTGCCTCAACCAAGGCAGGCTGTAGCGAGGACTGTAAGCATATCCTCTCCCAAACCACGCAGTTTTAACGGTAGAACTCTGCTTTAGTTGCAGGGGTAACACAAGCAGCTTTTCTCCCACTGTGTACTCCTTGGGCTCTTCCACGAATTAACTTCTATATGCAGGGTTTCCAAAGTGGAGCGAATTGCCTCAACCAAGGCAGGCTGTAGCGAGGAATGTAAGCATTTCCTCTTACAAAACATGGCAGTTTTACCAAAGAATTCTGCTTTAGTTGCAGGTGGAATAAAAGCAGCATTACTCCCACTGTGTACTCTTTGGGCTCTTACACGAATGAACTTCTTTATGCAAGGATTCCCACGAGGAGGGTACTGACTCAACCATGGCAGGCTGTAGCGAGGACTGTAAGCATATCCTCTCCCAAACCACGCAGTTTTAACGGTAGAACTCTGCTTTAGTTGCAGGGGTAACACAAGCAGTTTTTCTCCCACTGTGTACTCTTTGGGCTCTTCCACGAATGAACTTCTATATGCAGGGTTTGCGACGTGGAGAGAACTGCCTCAACCAAGGCAGGCTGTAGCGAGGATTGTAAGCATATCCTCTCCCAAACCACGCAGTTTTAACGGTAGAATTCTGCTTTAGTTGCAGGGGTAACACAAGCAGCTTTTCTCCCATTGTGTACTCTTTGGGCTCTTCTGCGAATGAACTTCTATATGCAGGGTTTCCGACGTGGAGCGAACTGCCTCAACCAAGGCAGGCTGTAGCGAGGACTGTAAGCATTTCCTCTTCCAAAACACTGCAGTTTTACCAAAGAATTCTGCTTTACTTGCAGGTGGAATACAAGCAGCATTACTCCAACTGTGTACTCTCTGGGCTCTTCCACGAATGAACTTCTTTATGCAGGGATTCCTACGAGGAGCAAACTGCCTCCACCATGGCAGGCTGTAGCGAGGACTGTAAGCATATCCTCTCCCAAACCACGCAGTTTTAACGGTAGAACTCTGCTTTAGTTGCAGGGGTAACACAAGCAGTTTTTCTCGCACTGTGTACTCTTTGGGCTCTAACACGAATGAACTTCTTTATGCAGGGATTCCTACGAGGAGCGACCTGCCTCCACGATGGCAGGCTGTAGCAAGGACTGTAAGCATATCCTCTCCCAACCCACTCAGTTTTAACGGTAGAACTCTTTTTTAGTTGCAGGTGTAACACAAGCAGCTTTTCTCCCACTGTGTACTCTTTGGGCTCTTCCGCGAATGAACTTCTATATGCAGGGTTTGCGACGTGGAGCGAACTGCCTCAACCAAGGCAGGCTGTAGCGAGGACTGTAAGCATATCCTCTCCCACACCACGCAGTTTTAATGGTAGAACTCTGCTTTAGTTGCAGGGGTAACACAAGCAGCTTTTCTCCCACTGTGTACTCTTTGGGCTCTTCCACGAATGAACTTCTATATGCAGGGTTTCCGACATGCAGCGAACTGCCTCAACCAAGGCAGACTGTAGCGAGGACTGTAAGCATTTCCTCTTCCAAAGCACGGAAGTTTTACCAAAGAATTCTGCTTTAGTTGCAGGTGTAACACAAGCATCATTTCTCCCACTGTGTACTCTTTGGGCTCTTACACGAATGAACTTCTTTATACAGGGATTCCCACGTGGATCGAACTGCCTCAACCGTGGAAGGAAGTAGCGAGGACTGTAAGCATATCCTCTCCCAAAACACGCAGTTTTCACGGTAGAACTCTGCTTTAGTTGCAGGGGTAACACAAGCAGCTTTTCTCCCACTGTGTACTCTTTGGGCTCTTCCACGAATGAACTTCTATATGCACGGTTTCCAAAGTGGAGCGAACTGCCTCAACCAAGGCAGGCTGTAGCGAGGAATGTAAGCATTTCCTCTTACAAAACACGGCAGTTTTACCAAAGAATTCTGCTTTAGTTGCAGGTGGAATACAAGCAGCATTACTCCCACTGTGTACTCTTTGGGCTCTTACACGAATGAACTTCTTTATGCAAGGATTCCCACGAGGAGGGTACTGACTCCACCATGGCAGGCTGTAGCGAGGACTGTAAGCATATCCTCTCCCAAACCACGCAGTTTTAACGGTAGAACTCTGCTTTAGTTGCAGGGGTAACACAAGCAGTTTTTCTCCCACTGTGTACTCTTTGGGCTCTTCCACGAATGAACTTCTATATGCAGGGTTTGCGACGTGGAGAGAACTGCCTCAACCAAGACAGGCTGTAGCGAGGATTGTAAGCATATCCTCTCCCAAACCACGCAGTTTTAACGGTAGAATTCTGCTTTAGTTGCAGGGGTAACACAAGCAGCTTTTCTCCCATTGTGTACTCTTTGGGCTCTTCTGCGAATGAACTTCTATATGCAGGGTTTCCGACGTGGAGCGAACTGCCTCAACCAAGGCAGGCTGTAGCGAGGACTGTAAGCATTTCCTCTTCCAAAACACTGCAGTTTTACCAAAGAATTCTGCTTTAGTTGCAGGTGGAATACAAGCAGCATTACTCCAACTGTGTACTCTCTGGGCTCTTCCACGAATGAACTTCTTTATGCAGGGATTCCTACGAGGAGCAAACTGCCTCCACCATGGCAGGCTGTAGCGAGGACTGTAAGCATATCCTCTCCCAAACCACGCAGTTTTAACGGTAGAACTCTGCTTTAGTTGCAGGGGTAACACAAGCAGTTTTTCTCGCACTGTGTACTCTTTGGGCTCTAACACGAATGAACTTCTTTATGCAGGGATTCCTACGAGGAGCGACCTGCCTCCACGATGGCAGGCTGTAGCAAGGACTGTAAGCATATCCTCTCCCAACCCAGTCAGTTTTAACGGTAGAACTCTTTTTTAGTTGCAGGTGTAACACAAGCAGCTTTTCTCCCACTGTGTACTCTTTGGGCTCTTCCACGAATGAACTTCTATATGCATGGTTTCCGACGTGGAGAGAACTGCCTCAACCAAGGCAGGCTGTAGCGAGGACTATAAGCATATCCTCTCCCAAACCACGCAGTTTTAACGGTAGAACTCTGCTTTAGTTGCAGGGGTAACACAAGCAGCTTTTCTCCCACTGTGTACTCTTTGGGCTCTTCCACGAATGTACTTCTATATGCAGCGTTTGCGACGTGGAGCGAACTGCCTCAACCAAGGCAGGCTGTAGCGAGGACTGTAAGCATATCCTCTCCCACACCACGCAGTTTTAATGGTAGAACTCTGCTTTAGTTGCAGGGGTAACACAAGCAGCTTTTCTCCCACTGTGTACTCTTTGGGCTCTTCCACGAATGAACTTCTATATGCAGGGTTTCCGACATGCAGCGAACTGCCTCAACCAAGGCAGACTGTAGCGAGGACTGTAAGCATTTCCTCTTCCAAAGCACGGAAGTTTTACCAAAGAATTCTGCTTTAGTTGCAGGTGTAACACAAGCATCATTTCTCCCACTGTGTACTGTTTGGGCTCTTACACGAATGAACGTCTTTATGCAGGGATTCCCACGTGGATCGAACTGCCTCAACCGTGGAAGGCAGTAGCGAGGACTGTAAGCATATCGTCTCCCAAAACACGCAGTTTTCACGGTAGAACTCTGCTTTAGTTGCAGGGGTAACACAAGCAGCTTTTCTCCCACTGTGTACTCTTTGGGCTCTTCCACGAATGAACTTCTATATGCACGGTTTACGACGTGGAGTGAACTGCCTCAACCAAGGCAGGCTGTAGCGAGGACTGTAAGCATTTCCTCTTACAAAACACGGCAGTTTTACCAAAGAATTCTGCTTTAGTTGCAGGTGGAATAGAAGCAGCATTACTCCCACTGTGTTCTCTTGGGGCTCTTACACGAATGAAATTTTTTATGCAGGGATTCCCAGGGGAGCGAACTGCCTCCACCATGGCAGGATCTAGCGAGGACTGTAAGCATATCCTCTCCCAAAACACGCAGTTTTCACGGTAGAACTCTGCTTTAGTTGCAGGGGTAACACAAGCAGCTTTTCTCCCACTGTGTACTCTTTGGGCTCTTCCACGAATGAACTTCTATATGCAGCGTTTCCGACGTGGAGTGAACTGCCTCAACCAAGGCAGGCTGTAGCGAGGACTGTAAGAATTTCCTCTTACAAAACACGGCAGTTTACCAAAGAATTCTGCTTTAGTTGCAGGTGGAATACAAGCAGCATTACTCCCACTGTGTTCTCTTGGGGCTCTTACACGAATGAACATTTTTATGCAGGGATTCCCAGGGGAGCGAACTGCCTCCACCATGGCAGGCTCTAGCGAGGACTGTAAGCATATCCTCTCCCAAACCACGCAGTTTTAACGGTAGAAATCTGCTTTAGTTGCAGGGGTAACACAAGCAGCTTTTCTCCCACTGTGTACTCTTTGGGCTCTTCCACGAATTAACTTCTATATGCAGGGTTTTCGACGTGGAGCGAACTGCCTCAACCAAGGCAGGCTGTAGCGAGGACTGTAAGAATATCCTCTCCCAAACCACGCAGTTTTAACGGTAGAACACTGCTTTAGTTGCAGGGGTAACACAAGCAGTTTTTCTCCCACTGTGTACTCTTTGGGCTCTTACACAAATGAACTTCTATATGCAGGGTTTGCGACGTGGAGCGAACTGCCTCAACCAATGCAGGCTGTAGCGAGGACTGTAAGCATATCCTCTCCCAAACCACGCAGTTTTAACGGTAGAACTCTGCTTTAGTTTCAGGGGTAACACAAGCAGCTTTTCTCACACTGTGTACTCTTTGTGCTCTTCCACTTATGAACTTCTATATGCAGGGTTTGCGACGTGGAGCGACCTGCCTCAACCAAGGCAGGCTGTAGCGAGGACTGTAAGCATATCCTCTCCCAAACCACGCCGTTTTAAAGGTAGAACTCTGCTTTAGTTGCAGGGGCAACACAAGCAGCTTTTCTCCCACTGTGTACTCCTTGGGCTCTTCCACGAATTAACTTCTATATGCAGGGTTTCCAAAGTGGAGCGAACTGCCTCAACCAAGGCAGGCTGTAGCGAGGAATGTAAGCATTTCCTCTTACAAAACACGGCAGTTTTACCAAAGTATTCTGCTTTAGTTGCAGGTGGAATACAAGCAGCATTACTCCCACTGTGTACTCTTTGGGCTCTTACACGAATGAATTTCTTTATGCAAGGATTCCCACGAGGAGGGTACTGACTCCACCATGGCAGGCTGTAGCTAGGACTGTAAGCATATCCTCTCCCAAACAACGCCGTTTTAAAGGTAGAACTCTGCTTTAGTTGCAGGGGTAACACAAGCAGTTTTTCTCCCACTGTGTACTCTTTGGGCTCTTCCACGAATGAATTTCTATATGCAGGGTTTGCGACGTGGAGCGACCTGCCTCAACCAAGGCAGGCTGTAGCGAGGACTGTAAGCATATCCTCTCCCAAACCACGCCGTTTTAAAGGTAGAACTCTGCTTTAGTTGCAGGGGTAACACAAGCAGCTTTTCTCCCACTGTGTACTCTTTGCGCTCTTCCACGAATGAACTTCTATATGCAGGGTTTCCGACGTGGAGCGAACTGCCTCAACAAAGGCAGGCTGTAGCGAGGACTGTAAGCATTTCCTCTTCCAAAGCACGGCAGTTTTACCAAAGAATTCTGCTTTAGTTGCAGGTGTAACACAAGCATCATTTCTCCCACTGTGTACTCTTTGGGCTCTTCCACGAATGAACTTCTATATGCATGGTTTCCGACGTGGAGCGAACTGCCTCAACCTAGGCAGGCTGTAGCGAGGATTGTAAGCATATCCTCTCCCAAACCACGCAGTTTTAACGGTAGAACTCTGCTTTAGTTGCAGGGGTAACACAAGCAGTTTTTCTCCCACTGTGTACTCTTTGGGCTCTTCCACGAATGAACTTCTATATGCAGGGTTTGCGACGTGGAGGGAACTGCCTCAACCAAGGCAGGCTGTAGCGAGGACTGTAAGCATATCCTCTCCCACACCACGCATTTTTAATGGTAGAAATCTGCTTTAGTTGCAGGGGTAACACAAGCAGCTTTTCTCCCACTGTGTACTCTTTGGGCTCTTCCACGAATGAACTTCTATATGCAGGGTTTCCGACATGCAGCGAACTGCCTCAACCAAGGCAGACTGTAGCGAGGACTGTAAGCATTTCCTCTTACAAAACACGGCAGTTTTACCAAAGAATTCTGCTTTAGTTGCAGGTGGAATACAAGCAGCATTACTCCCACTGTGTACTCTTTGGGCTCTTACACGAATGAACTTCTTTATGCAAGGATTCCCACGAGGAGGGTACTGACTCCACCATGGCAGGCTGTAGCTAGGACTGTAAGCATATCCTCTCCCAAACCACGCAGTTTTAACGGTAGAACTCTGCTTTAGTTGCAGGGGTAACACAAGCAGTTTTTCTCCCACTGTGTACACTTTGGGCTCTTCCACGAATGAACTTCTATATGCAGGGTTTGCGACGTGGAGAGAACTGCCTCAACCAAGGCAGGCTTTAGCGAGGATTGTAAGCATATCCTCTCCCAAACCACGCAGTTTTAATGGTAGAATTCTGCTTTAGTTGAAGGGGTAACACAAGCAGCTTTTCTCCCATTGTGTACTCTTTGGGCTCTTCTGCGAATGAACTTCTATATGCAGGGTTTCCGACGTGGAGCGAACTGCCTCAACCAAGGCAGGCTGTAGCGAGGACTGTACGCATTTCCTCTTCCAAAACACTGCAGTTTTACCAAAGAATTCTGCTTTAGTTGCAGGTGGAATACAAGCAGCATTACTCCAACTGTGTACTCTCTGGGCTCTTCCACGAATGAACTTCTTTATGCAGGGATTCCTACGAGGAGCAAACTGCCTCCACCATGGCAGGCTGTAGCGAGGACTGTAAGCATATCCTCTCCCAAACCACGCAGTTTTAACGGTAGAACTCTGCTTTAGTTGCAGGGGTAACACAAGCAGTTTTTCTCGCACTGTGTACTCTTTGGGCTCTAACACGAATGAACTTCTTTATGCAGGGATTCCTACGAGGAGCGAACTGCCTCCACGATGGCAGGCTGTAGCAAGGACTGTAAGCATATCCTCTCCCAACCCACTCAGTTTTAACGGTAGAACTCTTTTTTAGTTGCAGGAGTAACACAAGCAGCTTTTCTCCCACTGTGTACTCTTTGGGCTCTTCCACGAATGCACTTCTATATGCAGGGTTTCCGACGTGGAGCGAACTGCCTCAACCAAGGCAGGCTGTAGCGAGGACTGTAAGCATTTCCTCTTCCAAAGCACAGCAGTTTTACCAAAGCATTCTGCTTTAGTTGCAGGTGTAACACAAGCATCATTTCTCCCACTGTGTACTCTTTGGGCTCTTCCACGAATGAACTTCTATATGCATGGTTTCCGACGTGGAGCGAACTGCCTCAACCTAGGCAGGCTGTAGCGAGGACTGTAAGCATATCCTCTCCCAATCCACGCAGTTTTAACGGTAGAACTCTGCTTTAGTTGCAGGGGTAACACAAGCAGTTTTTCTCCCACTGTGTACTCTTTGGGCTCTTCCACGAATGAACTTCTATATGCAGGGTTTGCGACGTGGAGAGAACTGCCTCAACCAAGGCAGGCTGTAGCGAGGATTGTAAGCATATCCTCTCCCAAACCACGCAGTTTTAACGGTAGAATTCTGCTTTAGTTGCAGGGGTAACACAAGCAGCTTTTCTCCCATTGTGTACTCTTTGGGCTCTTCCGCGAATGAACTTCTATATGCAGGGTTTGCGACGTGGAGGGAACTGCCTCAACCAAGGCAGGCTGTAGCGAGGACTGTAAGCATATCCTCTCCCACACCACGCATTTTTAATGGTAGAACTCTGCTTTAGTTGCAGGGGTAACACAAGCAGCTTTTCTCCCACTGTGTACTCTTTGGGCTCTTCCACGAATGAACTTCTATATGCAGGGTTTCCGACATGCAGCGAACTGCCTCAACCAAGGCAGACTGTAGCGAGGACTGTAAGCATTTCCTCTTCCAAAGCACGGAAGTTTTACCAAAGAATTCTGCTTTAGTTGCAGGTGTAACACAAGCATTATTTCTCCCACTGTGTACTCTTTGGGCTCTTACACGAATGAACTTCTTTATGCTGGGATTCCCACGTGGATCGAACTGCCTCAACCGTGGAAGGAAATAGCGAGGACTGTAAGCATATCCTCTCCCAAAACACGCAGTTTTCACGGTAGAACTCTGCTTTAGTTGTAGGGGTAACACAAGCAGCTTTTCTCCCACTGTGTACTCTTGGGCTCTTCCACGAATGAACTTCTATATGCATGGTTTCCGACGTGGAGCGAACTGCCTCAACCAAGGCAGGCTGTAGCGAGGACTGTAAGCATATCCTCTCCCAAACCACGCAGTTTTAATGGTAGAACTCTGCTTTAGTTGCAGGGGTAACACAAGCAGCTTTTCTCCCACTGTGTACTCTTTGGGCTCTTCCACGAATGAACTTCTATATGCATGGTTTCCGACGTGGAGCGAACTGCCTCAACCAAGGCAGGCTGTAGCGAGGACTGTAAGCATATCCTCTCCCAAACCACGCAGTTTTAACGGTAGAACTCTGCGTTAGTTGCAGGGGTAACACAAGCAGCTTTTCTCCCACTGTGTACTCTTTGGGCTCTTCCACGAATTAACTTCTATATGCAGGGTTTCTGACGTGGAATGAACTGCCTCAACCAAGGCAGGCTGTAGCGAGGAATGGAAGCATTTCCTCTTGCAAAACACGGCAGTTTTACCAAAGAATTCTGCTTTAGTTGCAGGTGGAATACAAGCAGCATTACGCCCACTGTGTACTCTTTGGGCTCTTACACGAATGAACTTCTTTATGCAAGGATTCCCACGAGGAGGGTACTGACTCCACCATGGCAGGCTGTAGCGAGGACTGTAAGCATATCCTCTCCCAAACCACGCAGTTTTAACGGTAGAACTCTGTTTTAGTTGCAGGGGTAACACAAGCAGTTTTTCTCCCACTGTGTACTCTTTGGGCTCTTCCACGAATGAACTTCTATATGCAGGGTTTGCGACGTCGAGAGAACTGCCTCAACCAAGGCAGGCTGTAGCGAGGATTGTAAGCATATCCTCTCCCAAACCACGCAGTTTTAACGGTAGAACTCTGCTTTAGTTGCAGGGGTAACACAAGCAGTTTTTCTCCCACTGTGTACTCTTTGGGCTCTAACACGAATGAACTTCTTTATGCAGGGATTCCTACGAGGAGCGAACTGCCTCCACCATGGCAGGCTGTAGCAAGGACTGTAAGCATATCCTCTCCCAAACCACTCAGTTTTAACGGTAGAACTCTTTTTTAGTTGCAGGGATAACACAAGCAGCTTTTCTCCCACTGTGTACACTTTGGGCTCTTCCACGAATGAACTTCTATATGCAGGGTTTCCGACGTGGAGCGAACTGCCTCAACCAAGGAAGGCTGTAGCGAGGACTGTAAGCATTTCCTCTTCCAAAGCACGGCAGTTTTACCAAAGAATTCTGCTTTAGTTGCAGGTGTAACACAAACATCATTACTCCCACTGTGTACTCTTTGGGCTCTTACACGAATGAACTTCTTTATGCAAGGATTCCCAAGAGGAGGGTACTGACTCCACCATGGCAGGCTGTAGCGAGGACTGTAAGCATATCCTCTCCCAAACCACGCCGTTTTAAAGGTAGAACTCTGCTTTAGTTGCAGGGGTAACACAAGCAGCTTTTCTCCCACTGTGTACTCCTTGGGCTCTTCCACGAATGAACTTCTATATGCAGGGTTTGCGACGTCGAGAGAACTGCCTCAACCAAGGCAGGCTGTAGCGAGGATTGTAAGCATATCCTCTCCCAAACCACGCAGTTTTAACGGTAGAACTCTGCTTTAGTTGCAGGGGTAACACAAGCAGTTTTTCTCCCACTGTGTACTCTTTGGGCTCTAACACGAATGAACTTCTTTATGCAGGGATTCCTACGAGGAGCGAACTGCCTCCACCATGGCAGGCTGTAGCAAGGACTGTAAGCATATCCTCTCCCAAACCACTCAGTTTTAACGGTAGAACTCTTTTTTAGTTGCAGGGATAACACAAGCAGCTTTTCTCCCACTGTGTACACTTTGGGCTCTTCCACGAATGAACTTCTATATGCAGGGTTTCCGACGTGGAGCGAACTGCCTCAACCAAGGAAGGCTGTAGCGAGGACTGTAAGCATTTCCTCTTCCAAAGCACGGCAGTTTTACCAAAGAATTCTGCTTTAGTTGCAGGTGTAACACAAACATCATTACTCCCACTGTGTACTCTTTGGGCTCTTACACGAATGAACTTCTTTATGCAAGGATTCCCAAGAGGAGGGTACTGACTCCACCATGGCAGGCTGTAGCGAGGACTGTAAGCATATCCTCTCCCAAACCACGCCGTTTTAAAGGTAGAACTCTGCTTTAGTTGCAGGGGTAACACAAGCAGCTTTTCTCCCACTGTGTACTCCTTGGGCTCTTCCACGAATTAACTTCTATATGCAGGGTTTCCAAAGTGGAGCGAACTGCCTCAACCAAGGCAGGCTGTAGCGAGGACTGTAAGCATTTCCTCTTCCAAAACACTGCAGTTTTACCAAAGAATTCTGCTTTAGTTGCAGGTGGAATACAAGCAGCATTACTCCCACTGTGTACTCTTTGGGCTCTTCCACGAATGAACTTCTTTATGCAGGGCTTCCTACGAGGAGCAAACTGCCTCCACCATGGCAGGCTGTAGCGAGGACTGTAAGCATATCCTCTCCCAAACCACGCAGTTTTAACGGTAGAACTCTGCTTTAGTTGCAGGGGTAACACAAGCAGTTTTTCTCCCACTGTGTACTCTTTGGGCTCTAACACGAATGAACTTCTTTAAGCAGGGATTCCTACGAGGAGCGAACGGCTTCCACCATGGCAGGCTGTAGCAAGGACTGTAAGCATATCCTCTCCCAAACCACTCAGTTTTAACGGTAGAACTCTTTTTTAGTTGCAGGGGTAACACAAGCTGCTTTTCTCCCACTGTGTACTCTTTGGGCTCTTCCACGAATGAACTTCTATATTCATGGTTTCCCACGTGGCGCGAACTGCCTCAACCAAGGCAGGCTGTAGCGAGGACTGTAAGCATATCCTCTCCCAAACCACGCAGTTTTAACGGTAGAACTCTGCTTTAGTTGCAGCGGTAACACAAGCAGCTTTTCTCCCACTGTGTACTCTTTGGGCTCTTCCACGAATGAACTTCTATATGCAGGGTTTCCGACGTGGAGCGAACTGCCTCAACCAAGGCAGGCTGTAGCGAGGACTGTAAGCATTTCCTCTTCCAAAGCACAGCACTTTTACCAAAGCATTCTGCTTTAGTTGCAGGTGTAACACAAGCATCATTTCTCCCACTGTGTACTCTTTGGGCTCTTCCACGAATGAACTTCTATATGCATGGTTTCCGACGTGGAGCGAACTGCCTCAACCTAGGCAGGCTGTAGCGAGGACTGTAAGCATATCCTCTCCCAAACCACGCAGTTTTAACGGTAGAACTCTGCTTTAGTTGCAGGGGTAACACAAGCAGTTTTTCTCCCACTGTGTACTCTTTGGGCTCTTCCACGAATGAACTTCTATATGCAGGGTTTGCGACGTGGAGAGAACTGCCTCAACCAAGGCAGGCTGTAGCGAGGATTGTAAGCATATCCTCTCCCAAACCACGCAGTTTTAACGGTAGAATTCTGCTTTAGTTGAAGGGGTAACACAAGCAGCTTTTCTCCCATTGTGTACTCTTTGGGCTCTTCTGCGAATGAACTTCTATATGCAGGGTTTCCGACGTGGAGCGAACTGCCTCAACCAAGGCAGGCTGTAGCGAGGACTGTAAGCATTTCCTCTTCCAAAACACTGCAGTTTTACCAAAGAATTCTGCTTTAGTCGCAGGTGGAATACAAGCAGCATTACTCCAACTGTGTACTCTCTGGGCTCTTCCACGAATGAACTTCTTTATGCAGGGATTCCTACGAGGAGCAAACTGCCTCCACCATGGCAGGCTGTAGCGAGGACTGTAAGCATATCCTCTCCCAAACCACGCAGTTTTAACGGTAGAACTCTGCTTTAGTTGCAGGGGTAACACAAGCAGTTTTTCTCGCACTGTGTACTCTTTGGGCTCTAACACGAATGAACTTCTTTATGCAGGGATTCCTACGAGGAGCGAACTGCCTCCACGATGGCAGGCTGTAGCAAGGACTGTAAGCATATCCTCTCCCAACCCACTCAGTTTTAACGGTAGAACTCTTTTTTAGTTGCAGGAGTAACACAAGCAGCTTTTCTCCCACTGTGTACTCTTTGGGCTCTTCCACGAATGCACTTCTATATGCAGGGTTTCCGACGTGGAGCGAACTGCCTCAACCAAGGCAGGCTGTAGCGAGGACTGTAAGCATTTCCTCTTCCAAAGCACAGCAGTTTTACCAAAGCATTCTGCTTTAGTTGCAGGTGTAACACAAGCATCATTTCTCCCACTGTGTACTCTTTGGGCTCTTCCACGAATGAACTTCTATATGCATGGTTTCCGACGTGGAGCGAACTGCCTCAACCTAGGCAGGCTGTAGCGAGGACTGTAAGCATATCCTCTCCCAATCCACGCAGTTTTAACGGTAGAACTCTGCTTTAGTTGCAGGGGTAACACAAGCAGTTTTTCTCCCACTGTGTACTCTTTGGGCTCTTCCACGAATGAACTTCTATATGCAGGGTTTGCGACGTGGAGAGAACTGCCTCAACCAAGGCAGGCTGTAGCGAGGATTGTAAGCATATCCTCTCCCAAACCACGCAGTTTTAACGGTAGAATTCTGCTTTAGTTGCAGGGGTAACACAAGCAGCTTTTCTCCCATTGTGTACTCTTTGGGCTCTTCCGCGAATGAACTTCTATATGCAGGGTTTGCGACGTGGAGGGAACTGCCTCAACCAAGGCAGGCTGTAGCGAGGACTGTAAGCATATCCTCTCCCACACCACGCATTTTTAATGGTAGAACTCTGCTTTAGTTGCAGGGGTAACACAAGCAGCTTTTCTCCCACTGTGTACTCTTTGGGCTCTTCCACGAATGAACTTCTATATGCAGGGTTTCCGACATGCAGCGAACTGCCTCAACCAAGGCAGACTGTAGCGAGGACTGTAAGCATTTCCTCTTCCAAAGCACGGAAGTTTTACCAATTAATTCTGCTTTAGTTGCAGGTGTAACAAAAGCATCATTTCTCCCACTGTGTACTCTTTGGGCTCTTACACGAATGAACTTCTTTATGCTGGGATTCCCACGTGGATCGAACTGCCTCAACCGTGGAAGGAAATAGCGAGGACTGTAAGCATATCCTCTCCCAAAACACGCAGTTTTCACGGTAGAACTCTGCTTTAGTTGCAGGGGTAACACAAGCAGCTTTTCTCCCACTGTGTACTCTTTGGGCTCTTCCACGAATGAACTTCTATATGCATGGTTTCCGACGTGGAGCGAACTGCCTCAACCAAGGCAGGCTGTAGCGAGGACTGTAAGCATATCCTCTCCCAAACCACGCAGTTTTAATGGTAGAACTCTGCTTTAGTTGCAGGGGTAACACAAGCAGCTTTTCTCCCACTGTGTACTCTTTGGGCTCTTCCACGAATGAACTTCTATATGCATGGTTTCCGACGTGGAGCGAACTGCCTCAACCAAGGCAGGCTGTAGCGAGGACTGTAAGCATATCCTCTCCCAAACCACGCAGTTTTAACGGTAGAACTCTGCGTTAGTTGCAGGGGTAACACAAGCAGCTTTTCTCCCACTGTGTACTCTTTGGGCTCTTCCACGAATTAACTTCTATATGCAGGGTTTCCGACGTGGAATGAACTGCCTCAACCAAGGCAGGCTGTAGCGAGGAATGGAAGCATTTCCTCTTGCAAAACACGGCAGTTTTACCAAAGAATTCTGCTTTAGTTGCAGGTGGAATACAAGCAGCATTACGCCCACTGTGTACTCTTTGGGCTCTTACACGAATGAACTTCTTTATGCAAGGATTCCCACGAGGAGGGTACTGACTCCACCATGGCAGGCTGTAGCGAGGACTGTAAGCATATCCTCTCCCAAACCACGCAGTTTTAACGGTAGAACTCTGTTTTAGTTGCAGGGGTAACACAAGCAGTTTTTCTCCCACTGTGTACTCTTTGGGCTCTTCCACGAATGAACTTCTATATGCAGGGTTTGCGACGTGGAGAGAACTGCCTCAACCAAGGCAGGCTGTAGCGAGGATTGTAAGCATATCCTCTCCCAAACCACGCAGTTTTAACGGTAGAACTCTGCTTTAGTTGCAGGGGTAACACAAGCAGTTTTTCTCCCACTGTGTACTCTTTGGGCTCTAACACGAATGAACTTCTTTATGCAGGGATTCCTACGAGGAGCGAACTGCCTCCACCATTGCAGGCTGTAGCAAGGACTGTAAGCATATCCTCTCCCAAACCACTCAGTTTTAACGGTAGAACTCTTTTTTAGTTGCAGGGATAACACAAGCAGCTTTTCTCCCACTGTGTACACTTTGGGCTCTTCCACGAATGAACTTCTATATGCATGGTTTCCCACGTGGAGCGAACTGCCTCAACCAAGGCAGGCTGTAGCAAGGACTGTAAGCATATCCTCTCCCAAACCACGCAGTTTTAACGGTAGAACTCTGCTTTAGTTGCAGGGGAAACACAAGCAGCTTTTCTCCCACTGTGTACTCTTTGGGCTCTTCCACGAATGAACTTCTATATGCAGGGTTTCCGACGTGGAGCGAACTGCCTCAACCAAGGAAGGCTGTAGCGAGGACTGTAAGCATTTCCTCTTCCAAAGCACGGCAGTTTTACCAAAGAATTCTGCTTTAGTTGCAGGTGTAACACAAACATCATTACTCCCACTGTGTACTCTTTGGGCTCTTACACGAATGAACTTCTTTATGCAAGGATTCCCAAGAGGAGGGTACTGACTCCACCATGGCAGGCTGTAGCGAGGACTGTAAGCATATCCTCTCCAAAACCACGCCGTTTTAAAGGTAGAACTCTGCTTTAGTTGCAGGGGTAACACAAGCAGCTTTTCTCCCACTGTGTACTCCTTGGGCTCTTCCACGAATTAACTTCTATATGCAGGATTTCCAAAGTGGAGCGAACTGCCTCAACCAAGGCAGGCTGTAGCGAGGAATGTAAGCATTTCCTCTTACAAAACATGGCAGTTTTACCAAAGAATTCTGCTTTAGTTGCAGGTGGAATACAAGCAGCATTACTCCCACTGTGTACTCTTTGGGCTCTTACACGAATGAACTTCTTTATGCAAGGATTCCCACGAGGAGGGTACTGACTCCACCATGGCAGGCTGTAGCTAGGACTGTAAGCATATCCTCTCCCAAACCACGCAGTTTTAACGGTAGAACTCTGCTTTAGTTGCAGGGGTAACACAAGCAGTTTATCTCCCACTGTGTACTCTTTGGGCTCTTCCACGAATGAACTTCTATATGCAGGGTTTGCGACGTGGAGAGAACTGCCTCAACCAAGGCAGGCTGTAGAGAGGATTGTAAGCATATCCTCTCCCAAACCACGCAGTTTTAACCGTAGAATTCTGCTTTAGTTGCATGGGTAACACAAGCAGCTTTTCTCCCATTGTGTACTCTTTGGGTTCTTCCGCGAATGAACTTCTATATGCAGGGTTTCCGACGTGGAGCGAACTGCCTCAACCAAGGCAGGCTGTAGCGAGGACTGTAAGCATTTCCTCTTCCAAAACACTGCAGTTTTACCAAAGAATTCTGCTTTAGTTGCAGGTGGAATACAAGCAGCATTACTCCCACTGTGTACTCTTTGGGCTCTTCCACGAATGAACTTCTTTATGCAGGGCTTCCTACGAGGAGCAAACTGCCTCCACCATGGCAGGCTGTAGCGAGGACTGTAAGCATATCCTCTCCCAAACCACGCAGTTTTAACGGTAGAACTCTGCTTTAGTTGCAGGGGTAAGACAAGCAGTTTTTCTCCCACTGTGTACTCTTTGGGCTCTAACACGAATGAACTTCTTTATGCAGGGATTCCTACGAGGAGCGAACGGCTTCCACCATGGCAGGCTGTAGCAAGGACTGTAAGCATATCCTCTCCCAAACCACTCAGTTTTAACGGTAGAACTCTTTTTTAGTTGCAGGGGTAACACAAGCAGCTTTTCTCCCACTGTGTACTCTTTGGGCTCTTCCACGAATGAACTTCTATATTCATGGTTTCCCACGTGGAGCGAACTGCCTCAACCAAGGCAGGCTGTAGCGAGGACTGTAAGCATATCCTCTCCCAAACCACGCAGTTTTAACGGTAGAACTCTGCTTTAGTTGCAGCGGTAACACAAGCAGCTTTTCTCCCACTGTGTACTCTTTGGGCTCTTCCACGAATGCACTTCTATATGCAGGGTTTCCGACGTGGAGCGAACTGCCTCAACCAAGGCAGGCTGTAGCGAGGACTGTAAGCATTTCCTCTTCCAAAGCACAGCACTTTTACCAAAGCATTCTGCTTTAGTTGCAGGTGTAACACAAGCATCATTTCTCCCACTGTGTACTCTTTGGGCTCTTCCACGAATGAACTTCTATATGCATGGTTTCCGACGTGGAGCGAACTGCCTCAACCTAGGCAGGCTGTAGCGAGGACTGTAAGCATATCCTCTCCCAATCCACGCAGTTTTAACGGTAGAACTCTGCTTTAGTTGCAGGGGTAACACAAGCAGCTTTTCTCCCACTGTGTACTCTTTGGGCTCTTCCACGAATGAACTTCTATATGCAGGGTTTGTGACGTGGAGGGAACTGCCTTAACCAAGGCAGGCTGTAGCGAGGACTGTAAGCATATCCTCTCCCACACCACGCATTTTTAATGGTAGAAATCTGCTTTAGTTGCAGGGGTAACACAAGCAGCTTTTCTCCCACTGTGTACTCTTTGGGCTCTTCCACGAATGAACTTCTATATGCAGGGTTTCCGACATGCAGCGAACTGCCTCAACCAAGGCAGACTGTAGCGAGGAATGTAAGCATTTCCTCTTACAAAACACGGCAGTTTTACCAAAGAATTCTGCTTTAGTTGCAGGTGGAATACAAGCAGCATTACTCCCACTGTGTACTCTTTGGGCTCTTACACGAATGAACATCTTTATGCAAGGATTCCCACGAGGAGGGTACTGACTCCACCATGGCAGGCTGTAGCGAGGACTGTAAGCATATCCTCTCCCAAACCACGCAGTTTTAACGGTAGAACTCTGCTTTAGTTGCAGGGGTAACACAAGCAGTTTTTCTCCCACTGTGTACTCTTTGGGCTCTTCCACGAATGAACTTCTATATGCAGGGTTTGCGACGTGGAGAGAACTGCCTCAACCAAGGCAGGCTGTAGCGAGGATTGTAAGCATATCCTCTCCCAAACCACGCAGTTTTAACGGTAGAATTCTGCTTTAGTTGAAGGGGTAACACAAGCAGCTTTTCTCCCATTGTGTACTCTTTGGGCTCTTCTGCGAATGAACTTCTATATGCAGGGTTTCCGACGTGGAGCGAACTGCCTCAACCAAGGCGGGCTGTAGCGAGGACTGTACGCATTTCCTCTTCCAAAACACTGCAGTTTTACCAAAGAATTCTGCTTTAGTTGCAGGTGGAATACAAGCAGCATTACTCCAACTGTGTACTCTCTGGGCTCTTCCACGAATGAACTTCTTTATGCAGGGATTCCTACGAGGAGCAAACTGCCTCCACCATGGCAGGCTGTAGCGAGGACTGTAAGCATATCCTCTCCCAAACCACGCAGTTTTAACGGTAGAACTCTGCTTTAGTTGCAGGGGTAACACAAGCAGTTTTTCTCGCACTGTGTACTCTTTGGGCTCTAACACGAATGAACTTCTTTATGCAGGGATTCCTACGAGGAGCGAACTGCCTCCACGATGGCAGGCTGTAGCAAGGACTGTAAGCATATCCTCTCCCAACCCACTCAGTTTTAACGGTAGAACTCTTTTTTAGTTGCAGGAGTAACACAAGCAGCTTTTCTCCCACTGTGTACTCTTTGGGCTCTTCCACGAATGCACTTCTATATGCAGGGTTTCCGACGTGGAGCGAACTGCCTCAACCAAGGCAGGCTGTAGCGAGGACTGTAAGCATTTCCTCTTCCAAAGCACAGCAGTTTTACCAAAGCATTCTGCTTTAGTTGCAGGTGTAACACAAGCATCATTTCTCCCACTGTGTACTCTTTGGGCTCTTCCACGAATGAACTTCTATATGCATGGTTTCCGACGTGGAGCGAACTGCCTCAACCTAGGCAGGCTGTAGCGAGGACTGTAAGCATATCCTCTCCCAATCCACGCAGTTTTAACGGTAGAACACTGCTTTAGTTGCAGGGGTAACACAAGCAGTTTTTCTCCCACTGTGTACTCTTTGGGCTCTTCCACGAATGAACTTCTATATGCAGGGTTTGCGACGTGGAGAGAACTGCCTCAACCAAGGCAGGCTGTAGCGAGGATTGTAAGCATATCCTCTCCCAAACCACGCAGTTTTAACGGTAGAATTCTGCTTTAGTTGCAGGGGTAACACAAGCAGCTTTTCTCCCATTGTGTACTCTTTGGGCTCTTCCGCGAATGAACTTCTATATGCAGGGTTTGCGACGTGGAGGGAACTGCCTCAACCAAGGCAGGCTGTAGCGAGGACTGTAAGCATATCCTCTCCCACACCACGCATTTTTAATGGTAGAACTCTGCTTTAGTTGCAGGGGTAACACAAGCAGCTTTTCTCCCACTGTGTACTCTTTGGGCTCTTCCACGAATGAACTTCTATATGCAGGGTTTCCGACATGCAGCGAACTGCCTCAACCAAGGCAGACTGTAGCGAGGACTGTAAGCATTTCCTCTTCCAAAGCACGGAAGTTTTACCAAAGAATTCTGCTTTAGTTGCAGGTGTAACACAAGCATCATTTCTCCCACTGTGTACTCTTTGGGCTCTTACACGAATGAACTTCTTTATGCTGGGATTCCCACGTGGATCGAACTGCCTCAACCGTGGAAGGAAATAGCGAGGACTGTAAGCATATCCTCTCCCAAAACACGCAGTTTTCACGGTAGAACTCTGCTTTAGTTGCAGGGGTAACACAAGCAGCTTTTCTCCCACTCTGTACTCTTTGGGCTCTTCCACGAATGAACTTCTATATGCATGGTTTCCGACGTGGAGCGAACTGCCTCAACCAAGGCAGGCTGTAGCGAGGACTGTAAGCATATCCTCTCCCAAACCACGCAGTTTTAATGGTAGAACTCTGCTTTAGTTGCAGGGGTAACACAAGCAGCTTTTCTCCCACTGTGTACTCTTTGGGCTCTTCCACGAATGAACTTCTATATGCATGGTTTCTGACGTGGAGCGAACTGCCTCAACCAAGGCAGGCTGTAGCGAGGACTGTAAGCATATCCTCTCCCAAACCACGCAGTTTTAATGGTAGAACTCTGCGTTAGTTGCAGGGGTAACACAAGCAGCTTTTCTCCCACTGTGTACTCTTTGGGCTCTTCCACGAATTAACTTCTATATGCAGGGTTTCCGACGTGGAATGAACTGGCTCAACCAAGGCAGGCTGTAGCGAGGAATGGAAGCATTTCCTCTTGCAAAACACGGCAGTTTTACCAAAGAATTCTGCTTTAGTTGCAGGTGGAATACAAGCAGCATTACGCCCACTGTGTACTCTTTGGGCTCTTACACGAATGAACTTCTTTATGCAAGGATTCCCACGAGGAGGGTACTGACTCCACCATGGCAGGCTGTAGCGAGGACTGTAAGCATATCCTCTCCCAAACCACGCAGTTTTAACGGTAGAACTCTGTTTTAGTTGCAGGGGTAACACAAGCAGTTTTTCTCCCACTGTGTACTCTTTGGGCTCTTCCACGAATGAACTTCTATATGCAGGGTTTGCGACGTGGAGAGAACTGCCTCAACCAAGGCAGGCTGTAGCGAGGATTGTAAGCATATCCTCTCCCAAACCACGCAGTTTTAACGGTAGAACTCTGCTTTAGTTGCAGGGGTAACACAAGCAGTTTTTCTCCCACTGTGTACTCTTTGGGCTCTAACACGAATGAACTTCTTTATGCAGGGATTCCTACGAGAAGCGAACTGCCTCCACCATGGCAGGCTGTAGCAAGGACTGTAAGCATATCCTCTCCCAAACCACTCAGTTTTAACGGTAGAACTCTTTTTTAGTTGCAGGGATAACACAAGCAGCTTTTCTCCCACTGTGTACACTTTGGGCTCTTCCACGAATGAACTTCTATATGCATGGTTTCCCACGTGGAGCGAACTGCCTCAACCAAGGCAGGCTGTAGCAAGGACTGTAAGCATATCCTCTCCCAAACCACGCAGTTTTAACGGTAGAACTCTGCTTTAGTTGCAGGGGAAACACAAGCAGCTTTTCTCCCACTGTGTACTCTTTGGGCTCTTCCACGAATGAACTTCTATATGCAGGGTTTCCGACGTGGAGCGAACTGCCTCAACCAAGGAAGGCTGTAGCGAGGACTGTAAGCATTTCCTCTTCCAAAACACTGCAGTTTTACCAAAGAATTCTGCTTTAGTTGCAGGTGGAATACAAGCAGCATTACTCCCACTGTGTACTCTTTGGGCTCTTCCACGAATGAACTTCTTTATGCAGGGCTTCCTACGAGGAGCAAACTGCCTCCACCATGGCAGGCTGTAGCGAGGACTGTAAGCATATCCTCTCCCAAACCACGCAGTTTTAACGGTAGAACTCTGCTTTAGTTGCAGGGGTAACACAAGCAGTTTTTCTCCCACTGTGTACTCTTTGGGCTCTTCCACGAATGAACTTCTATATGCAGGGTTTGCGACGTGGAGAGAACTGCCTCAACCAAGGCAGGCTGTAGCGAGGATTGTAAGCATATCCTCTCCCAAACCACGCAGTTTTAACGGTAGAATTCTGCTTTAGTTGAAGGGGTAACACAAGCAGCTTTTCTCCCATTGTGTACTCTTTGGGCTCTTCTGCGAATGAACTTCTATATGCAGGGTTTCCGACGTGGAGCGAACTGCCTCAACCAAGGCAGGCTGTAGCGAGGACTGTAAGCATTTCCTCTTCCAAAACACTGCAGTTTTACCAAAGAATTCTGCTTTAGTTGCAGGTGGAATACAAGCAGCATTACTCCAACTGTGTACTCTCTGGGCTCTTCCACGAATGAACTTCTTTATGCAGGGATTCCTACGAGGAGCAAACTGCCTCCACCATGGCAGGCTGTAGCGAGGACTGTAAGCATATCCTCTCCCAAACCACGCAGTTTTAACGGTAGAACTCTGCTTTAGTTGCAGGGGTAACACAAGCAGTTTTTCTCGCACTGTGTACTCTTTGGGCTCTAACACGAATGAACTTCTTTATGCAGGGATTCCTACGAGGAGCGAACTGCCTCCACGATGGCAGGCTGTAGCAAGGACTGTAAGCATATCCTCTCCCAACCCACTCAGTTTTAACGGTAGAACTCTTTTTTAGTTGCAGGAGTAACACAAGCAGCTTTTCTCCCACTGTGTACTCTTTGGGCTCTTCCACGAATGCACTTCTATATGCAGGGTTTCCGACGTGGAGCGAACTGCCTCAACCAAGGCAGGCTGTAGCGAGGACTGTAAGCATTTCCTCTTCCAAAGCACAGCAGTTTTACCAAAGCATTCTGCTTTAGTTGCAGGTGTAACACAAGCATCATTTCTCCCACTGTGTACTCTTTGGGCTCTTCCACGAATGAACTTCTATATGCATGGTTTCCGACGTGGAGCGAACTGCCTCAACCTAGGCAGGCTGTAGCGAGGACTGTAAGCATATCCTCTCCCAATCCACGCAGTTTTAACGGTAGAACTCTGCTTTAGTTGCAGGGGTAACACAAGCAGTTTTTCTCCCACTGTGTACTCTTTGGGCTCTTCCACGAATGAACTTCTATATGCAGGGTTTGCGACGTGGAGAGAACTGCCTCAACCAAGGCAGGCTGTAGCGAGGATTGTAAGCATATCCTCTCCCAAACCACGCAGTTTTAACGGTAGAATTCTGCTTTAGTTGCAGGGGTAACACAAGCAGCTTTTCTCCCATTGTGTACTCTTTGGGCTCTTCCGCGAATGAACTTCTATATGCAGGGTTTGCGACGTGGAGGGAACTGCCTCAACCAAGGCAGGCTGTAGCGAGGACTGTAAGCATATCCTCTCCCACACCACGCATTTTTAATGGTAGAACTCTGCTTTAGTTGCAGGGGTAACACAAGCAGCTTTTCTCCCACTGTGTACTCTTTGGGCTCTTCCACGAATGAACTTCTATATGCAGGGTTTCCGACATGCAGCGAACTGCCTCAACCAAGGCAGACTGTAGCGAGGACTGTAAGCATTTCCTCTTCCAAAGCACGGAAGTTTTACCAAAGAATTCTGCTTTAGTTGCAGGTGTAACACAAGCATCATTTCTCCCACTGTGTACTCTTTGGGCTCTTACACGAATGAACTTCTTTATGCTGGGATTCCCACGTGGATCGAACTGCCTCAACCGTGGAAGGAAATAGCGAGGACTGTAAGCATATCCTCTCCCAAAACACGCAGTTTTCACGGTAGAACTCTGCTTTAGTTGCAGGGGTAACACAAGCAGCTTTTCTCCCACTGTGTACTCTTTGGGCTCTTCCACGAATGAACTTCTATATGCATGGTTTCCGACGTGGAGCGAACTGCCTCAACCAAGGCAGGCTGTAGCGAGGACTGTAAGCATATCCTCTCCCAAACCACGCAGTTTTAATGGTAGAACTCTGCTTTAGTTGCAGGGGTAACACAAGCAGCTTTTCTCCCACTGTGTACTCTTTGGGCTCTTCCACGAATGAACTTCTATATGCATGGTTTCCGACGTGGAGCGAACTGCCTCAACCAAGGCAGGCTGTAGCGAGGACTGTAAGCATATCCTCTCCCAAACCACGCAGTTTTAACGGTAGAACTCTGCGTTAGTTGCAGGGGTAACACAAGCAGCTTTTCTCCCACTGTGTACTCTTTGGGCTCTTCCACGAATTAACTTCTATATGCAGGGTTTCTGACGTGGAATGAACTGCCTCAACCAAGGCAGGCTGTAGTGAGGAATGGAAGCATTTCCTCTTGCAAAACACGGCAGTTTTACCAAAGAATTCTGCTTTAGTTGCAGGTGGAATACAAGCAGCATTACGCCCACTGTGTACTCTTTGGGCTCTTACACGAATGAACTTCTTTATGCAAGGATTCCCACGAGGAGGGTACTGACTCCACCATGGCAGGCTGTAGCGAGGACTGTAAGCATATCCTCTCCCAAACCACGCAGTTTTAACGGTAGAACTCTGTTTTAGTTGCAGGGGTAACACAAGCAGTTTTTCTCCCACTGTGTACTCTTTGGGCTCTTCCACGAATGAACTTCTATATGCAGGGTTTGCGACGTGGAGAGAACTGCCTCAACCAAGGCAGGCTGTAGCGAGGATTGTAAGCATATCCTCTCCCAAACCACGCAGTTTTAACGGTAGAACTCTGCTTTAGTTGCAGGGGTAACACAAGCAGTTTTTCTCCCACTGTGTACTCTTTGGGCTCTAACACGAATGAACTTCTTTATGCAGGGATTCCTACGAGGAGCGAACTGCCTCCACCATGGCAGGCTGTAGCAAGGACTGTAAGCATATCCTCTCCCAAACCACTCAGTTTTAACGGTAGAACTCTTTTTTAGTTGCAGGGATAACACAAGCAGCTTTTCTCCCACTGTTTACTCTTTGGGCTCTTCCACGAATGAACTTCTATATGCATGGTTTCCCACGTGGAGCGAACTGCCTCAACCAAGGCAGGCTGTAGCAAGGACTGTAAGCATATCCTCTCCCAAACCACGCAGTTTTAACGGTAGAACTCTGCTTTAGTTGCAGGGGAAACACAAGCAGCTTTTCTCCCACTGTGTACTCTTTGGGCTCTTCCACGAATGAACTTCTATATGCAGTGTTTCCGACGTGGAGCGAACTGCCTCAACCAAGGAAGGCTGTAGCGAGGACTGTAAGCATTTCCTCTTCCAAAGCACGGCAGTTTTACCAAAGAATTCTGCTTTAGTTGCAGGTGTAACACAAACATCATTACTCCCACTGTGTACTCTTTGGGCTCTTACACGAATGAACTTCTTTATGCAAGGATTCCCAAGAGGAGGGTACTGACTCCACCATGGCAGGCTGTAGCGAGGACTGTAAGCATATCCTCTCCCAAACCACGCCGTTTTAAAGGTAGAACTCTGCTTTAGTTGCAGGGGTAACACAAGCAGCTTTTCTCCCACTGTGTACTCCTTGGGCTCTTCCACGAATTAACTTCTATATGCAGGATTTCCAAAGTGGAGCGAACTGCCTCAACCAAGGCAGGCTGTAGCGAGGAATGTAAGCATTTCCTCTTACAAAACATGGCAGTTTTACCAAAGAATTCTGCTTTAGTTGCAGGTGGAATACAAGCAGCATTACTCCCACTGTGTACTCTTTGGGCTCTTACACGAATGAATTTCTTTATGCAAGGATTCCCACGAGGAGGGTACTGACTCCACCATGGCAGGCTGTAGCTAGGACTGTAAGCATATCCTCTCCCAAACCACGCAGTTTTAACGGTAGAACTCTGCTTTAGTTGCAGGGGTAACACAAGCAGTTTATCTCCCACTGTGTACTCTTTGGGCTCTTCCACGAATGAACTTCTATATGCAGGGTTTGCGACGTGGAGAGAACTGCCTCAACCAAGGCAGGCTGTAGAGAGGATTGTAAGCATATCCTCTCCCAAACCACGCAGTTTTAACCGTAGAATTCTGCTTTAGTTGCAGGGGTAACACAAGCAGCTTTTCTCCCATTGTGTACTCTTTGGGCTCTTCCGCGAATGAACTTCTATATGCAGGGTTTCCGACGTGGAGCGAACTGCCTCAACCAAGGCAGGCTGTAGCGAGGACTGTAAGCATTTCCTCTTCCAAAACACTGCAGTTTTACCAAAGAATTCTGCTTTAGTTGCAGGTGGAATACAAGCAGCATTACTCCCACTGTGTACTCTTTGGGCTCTTCCACGAATGAACTTCTTTATGCAGGGCTTCCTACGAGGAGCAAACTGCCTCCACCATGGCAGGCTGTAGCGAGGACTGTAAGCATATCCTCTCCCAAACCACGCAGTTTTAACGGTAGAACTCTGCTTTAGTTGCAGGGGTAACACAAGCAGTTTTTCTCCCACTGTGTACTCTTTGGGCTCTAACACGAATGAACTTCTTTATGCAGGGATTCCTACGAGGAGCGAACGGCTTCCACCATGGCAGGCTGTAGCAAGGACTGTAAGCATATCCTCTCCCAAACCACTCAGTTTTAACGGTAGAACTCTTTTTAGTTGCAGGGGTAACACAAGCAGCTTTTCTCCCACTGTGTACTCTTTGGGCTCTTCCACGAATGAACTTCTATATTCATGGTTTCCCACGTGGAGCGAACTGCCTCAACCAAGGCAGGCTGTAGCGAGGACTGTAAGCATATCCTCTCCCAAACCACGCAGTTTTAACGGTAGAACTCTGCTTTAGTTGCAGCGGTAACACAAGCAGCTTTTCTCCCACTGTGTACTCTTTGGGCTCTTCCACGAATGCACTTCTATATGCAGGGTTTCCGACGTGGAGCGAACTGCCTCAACCAAGGCAGGCTGTAGCAAGGACTGTAAGCATTTCCTCTTCCAAAGCACAGCACTTTTACCAAAGCATTCTGCTTTAGTTGCAGGTGTAACACAAGCATCATTTCTCCCACTGTGTACTCTTTGGGCTCTTCCACGAATGAACTTCTATATGCATGGTTTCCGACGTGGAGCGAACTGCCTCAACCTAGGCAGGCTGTAGCGAGGACTGTAAGCATATCCTCTCCCAATCCACGCAGTTTTAACGGTAGAACTCTGCTTTAGTTGCAGGGGTAACACAAGCAGTTTTTCTCCCACTGTGTACTCTTTGGGCTCTTCCACGAATGAACTTCTATATGCAGGGTTTGCGACGTGGAGAGAACTGCCTCAACCAAGGCAGGCTGTAGCGAGGATTGTAAGCATATCCTCTCCCAAACCACGCAGTTTTAACGGTAGAATTCTGCTTTAGTTGCAGGGGTAACACAAGCAGCTTTTCTCCCATTGTGTACTCTTTGGGCTCTTCCGCGAATGAACTTCTATATGCAGGGTTTGCGACGTGGAGGGAACTGCCTCAACCAAGGCAGGCTGTAGCGAGGACTGTAAGCATATCCTCTCCCACACCAGGCATTTTTAATGGTATAACTCTGCTTTAGTTGCAGGGGTAACACAAGCAGCTTTTCTCCCACTGTGTACTCTTTGGGCTCTTCCACGAATGAACTTCTATATGCAGGGTTTCCGACATGCAGCGAACTGCCTCAACCAAGGCAGACTGTAGCGAGGACTGTAAGCATTTCCTCTTCCAAAGCACGGAAGTTTTACCAAAGAATTCTGCTTTAGTTGCAGGTGTAACACAAGCATCATTTCTCCCACTGTGTACTCTTTGGGCTCTTACACGAATAAACTTCTTTATGCTGGGATTCCCACGTGGATCGAACTGCCTCAACCGTGGAAGGAAATAGCGAGGACTGTAAGCATATCCTCTCCCAAAACACGCAGTTTTCACGGTAGAACTCTGCTTTAGTTGCAGGGGTAACACAAGCAGCTTTTCTCCCACTGTGTACTCTTTGGGCTCTTCCACGAATGAACTTCTATATGCATGGTTTCCGACGTGGAGCGAACTGCCTCAACCAAGGCAGGCTGTAGCGAGGACTGTAAGCATATCCTCTCCCAAACCACGCAGTTTTAACGGTAGAACTCTGCTTTAGTTGCAGGGGTAACACAAGCAGTTTTTCTCCCACTGTGTACTCTTTGGGCTCTAACACGAATGAACTTCTTTATGCAGGGATTCCTACGAGGAGCGAACTGCCTCCACCATGGCAGGCTGTAGCAAGGACTGTAAGCATATCCTCTCCCAAACCACTCAGTTTTAACGGTAGAACACTTTTTTAGTTGCAGGGATAACACAAGCAGCTTTTCTCCCACTGTGTACACTTTGGGCTCTTCCACGAATGAACTTCTATATGCATGGTTTCCCACGTGGAGCGAACTGCCTCAACCAAGGCAGGCTGTAGCAAGGACTGTAAGCATATCCTCTCCCAAACCACGCAGTTTTAACGGTAGAACTCTGCTTTAGTTGCAGGGGAAACACAAGCAGCTTTTCTCCCACTGTGTACTCTTTGGGCTCTTCCACGAATGAACTTCTATATGCAGGGTTTCCGACGTGGAGCGAACTGCCTCAACCAAGGAAGGCTGTAGCGAGGACTGTAAGCATTTCCTCTTCCAAAGCACGGCAGTTTTACCAAAGAATTCTGCTTTAGTTGCAGGTGTAACACAAACATCATTACTCCCACTGTGTACTCTTTGGGCTCTTACACGAATGAAGTTCTTTATGCAAGGATTCCCAAGAGGAGGGTACTGACTCCACCATGGCAGGCTGTAGCGAGGACTGTAAGCATATCCTCTCCCAAACCCCGCCGTTTTAAAGGTAGAACTCTGCTTTAGTTGCAGGGGTAACACAAGCAGCTTTTCTCCCACTGTGTACTCCTTGGGCTCTTCCACGAATTAACTTCTATATGCAGGGTTTCCAAAGTGGAGCGAACTGCCTCAACCAAGGCAGGCTGTAGCGAGGAATGTAAGCATTTCCTCTTACAAAACATGGCAGTTTTACCAAAGAATTCTGCTTTAGTTGCAGGTGGAATACAAGCAGCATTACTCCCACTGTGTACTCTTTGGGCTCTTACACGAATGAATTTCTTTATGCAAGGATTCCCACGAGGAGGGTACTGACTCCACCATGGCAGGCTGTAGCTAGGACTGTAAGCATATCCTCTCCCAAACCACGCAGTTTTAACGGTAGAACTCTGCTTTAGTTGCAGGGGTAACACAAGCAGTTTATCTCCCACTGTGTACTCTTTGGGCTCTTCCACGAATGAACTTCTATATGCAGGGTTTGCGACGTGGAGAGAACTGCCTCAACCAAGGCAGGCTGTAGAGAGGATTGTAAGCATATCCTCTCCCAAACCACGCAGTTTTAACCGTAGAATTCTGCTTTAGTTGCAGGGGTAACACAAGCAGCTTTTCTCCCATTGTGTACTCTTTGGGCTCTTCCGCGAATGAACTTCTATATGCAGGGTTTCCGACGTGGAGCGAACTGCCTCAACCAAGGCAGGCTGTAGCGAGGACTGTAAGCATTTCCTCTTCCAAAACACTGCAGTTTTACCAAAGAATTCTGCTTTAGTTGCAGGTGGAATACAAGCAGCATTACTCCAACTGTGTACTCTTTGGGCTCTTCCACGAATGAACTTCTTTATGCAGGGCTTCCTACGAGGAGCAAACTGCCTCCACCATGGCAGGCTGTAGCGAGGACTGTAAGCATATCCTCTCCCAAACCACGCAGTTTTAACGGTAGAACTCTGCTTTAGTTGCAGGGGTAACACAAGCAGTTTTTCTCCCACTGTGTACTCTTTGGGCTCTAACACGAATGAACTTCTTTAAGCAGGGATTCCTACGAGGAGCGAACGGCTTCCACCATGGCAGGCTGTAGCAAGGACTGTAAGCATATCCTCTCCCAAACCACTCAGTTTTAACGGTAGAACTCTTTTTTAGTTGCAGGGGTAACACAAGCAGCTTTTCTCCCACTGTGTACTCTTTGGGCTCTTCCACGAATGAACTTCTATATTCATGGTTTCCCACGTGGAGCGAACTGCCTCAACCAAGGCAGGCTGTAGCGAGGACTGTAAGCATATCCTCTCCCAAACCACGCAGTTTTAACGGTAGAACTCTGCTTTAGTTGCAGCGGTAACACAAGCAGCTTTTCTCCCACTGTGTACTCTTTGGGCTCTTCCACGAATGCACTTCTATATGCAGGGTTTCCGACGTGGAGCGAACTGCCTCAACCAAGGCAGGCTGTAGCGAGGACTGTAAGCATTTCCTCTTCCAAAGCACAGCACTTTTACCAAAGCATTCTGCTTTAGTTGCAGGTGTAACACAAGCATCATTTCTCCCACTGTGTACTCTTTGGGCTCTTCCACGAATGAACTTCTATATGCATGGTTTCCGACGTGGAGCGAACTGCCTCAACCTAGGCAGGCTGTAGCGAGGACTGTAAGCATATCCTCTCCCAATCCACGCAGTTTTAACGGTAGAACTCTGCTTTAGTTGCAGGGGTAACACAAGCAGTTTTTCTCCCACTGTGTACTCTTTGGGCTCTTCCACGAATGAACTTCTATATGCAGGGTTTGCGACGTGGAGAGAACTGCCTCAACCAAGGCAGGCTGTAGAGAGGTTTGTAAGCATATCCTCTCCCAAACCACGCAGTTTTAACCGTAGAATTCTGCTTTAGTTGCAGGGGTAACACAAGCAGCTTTTCTCCCATTGTGTACTCTTTGGGCTCTTCCGCGAATGAACTTCTATATGCAGGGTTTCCGACGTGGAGCGAACTGCCTCAACCAAGGCAGGCTGTAGCGAGGACTGTAAGCATTTCCTCTTCCAAAACACTGCAGTTTTACCAAAGAATTCTGCTTTAGTTGCAGGTGGAATACAAGCAGCATTACTCCCACTGTGTACTCTTTGGGCTCTTCCACGAATGAACTTCTTTATGCAGGGCTTCCTACGAGGAGCAAACTGCCTCCACCATGGCAGGCTGTAGCGAGGACTGTAAGCATATCCTCTCCCAAACCATGCAGTTTTAACGGTAGAACTCTGCTTTAGTTGCAGGGGTAACACAAGCAGTTTTTCTCCCACTGTGTACTCTTTGGGCTCTAACACGAATGAAGTTCTTTATGCAGGGATTCCTACGAGGAGCGAACGGCTTCCACCATGGCAGGCTGTAGCAAGGACTGTAAGCATATCCTCTCCCAAACCACTCAGTTTTAACGGTAGAACTCTTTTTTAGTTGCAGGGGTAACACAAGCAGCTTTTCTCCCACTGCGTACTCTTTGGGCTCTTCCACGAATGAACTTCTATATTCATGGTTTCCCACGTGGAGCGAACTGCCTCAACCAAGGCAGGCTGTAGCGAGGACTGTAAGCATATCCTCTCCCAAACCACGCAGTTTTAACGGTAGAACTCTGCTTTAGTTGCAGCGGTAACACAAGCAGCTTTTCTCCCACTGTGTACTCTTTGGGCTCTTCCACGAATGCACTTCTATATGCAGGGTTTCCGACGTGGAGCGAACTGCCTCAACCAAGGCAGGCTGTAGCGAGGACTGTAAGCATTTCGTCTTCCAAAGCACAGCACTTTTACCAAAGCATTCTGCTTTAGTTGCAGGTGTAACACAAGCATCATTTCTCCCACTGTGTACTCTTTGGGCTCTTCCACGAATGAACTTCTATATGCATGGTTTCCGACGTGGAGCGAACTGCCTCAACCTAGGCAGGCTGTAGCGAGGACTGTAAGCATATCCTCTCCCAATCCACGCAGTTTTAACGGTAGAACTCTGCTTTAGTTGCAGGGGTAACACAAGCAGTTTTTCTCCCACTGTGTACTCTTTGGGCTCTTCCACGAATGAACTTCTATATGCAGGGTTTGCGACGTGGAGAGAACTGCCTCAACCAAGGCAGGCTGTAGCGAGGATTGTAAGCATATCCTCTCCAAAACCACGCAGTTTTAACGGTAGAATTCTGCTTTAGTTGCTGGGGTAACACAAGCAGCTTTTCTCCCATTGTGTACTCTTTGGGCTCTTCCGCGAATGAACTTCTATATGCAGGGTTTGCGACGTGGAGGGAACTGCCTCAACCAAGGCAGGCTGTAGCGAGGACTGTAAGCATATCCTCTCCCACACCAGGCATTTTTAATGGTAGAAATCTGCTTTAGTTGCAGGGGTAACACAAGCAGCTTTTCTCCCACTGTGTATTCTTTGGGCTCTTCCACGAATGAACTTCTATATGCAGGGTTTCCAAAGTGGAGCGAACTGCCTCAACCAAGGCAGGCTGTAGCGAGGAATGTAAGCATTTCCTCTTACAAAACACGGCAATTTTACCAAAGAATTCTGCTTTAGTTGCAGGTGGAATACAAGCAGCATTACTCCCACTGTGTACTCTTTGGGCTCTTACACGAATGAACTTCTTTATGCAAGGATTCCCACGAGGAGGGTACTGATTCCACCATGGCAGGCTGTAACGAGGACTGTAAGCATATCCTCTCCCAAACCACGCAGTTTTAACGGTAGAACTCTGCTTTAGTTGCAGGGGTAACACAAGCAGTTTTTCTCCCACTGTGTACTCTTTGGGCTCTTCCACGAATGAACTTCTATATGCAGGGTTTGTGACGTGGAGAGAACTGCCTCAACCAAGGCAGGCTGTAGCGAGGACTGTAAGCATTTCCTCTTCCAAAACACTGCAGTTTTACCAAAGAATTCTGCTTTAGTTGCAGGTGGAATACAAGCAGCATTACTCCAACTGTGTACTCTCTGGGCTCTTCCACGAATGAACTTCTTTATGCAGGGATTCCTACGAGGAGCAAACTGCCTCCACCATGGCAGGCTGTAGCGAGGACTGTAAGCATATCCTCTCCCAAACCACGCAGTTTTAACGGTAGAACTCTGCTTTAGTTGCAGGGGTAACACAAGCAGTTTTTCTCGCACTGTGTACTCTTTGGGCTCTAACACGAATGAACTTCTTTATGCAGGGATTCCTACGAGGAGCGAACTGCCTCCACGATGGCAGGCTGTAGCAAGGACTGTAAGCATATCCTCTCCCAACCCACTCAGTTTTAACGGTAGAACTCTTTTTTAGTTGCAGGGGTAACACAAGCAGCTTTTCTCCCACTGTGTACTCTTTGGGCATTTCCACGAATGAACTTCTATATGCATGGTTTCCGACGTGGAGCGAACTGCCTCAACCAAGGCAGGCTGTAGCGAGGAGTGTAAGCATATCCTCTCCCAAACCACGCAGTTTTAACGGTAGAGCTCTGCTTTAGTTGCAGGGGTAACACAAGCAGTTTTTCTCCCACTGTGTACTCTTTGGGCTCTAACACGAATGAACTTCTTTATGCAGGGATTCCTACGAGGAGCGAACTGCCTCCACCATGGCAGGCTGTAGCAAGGACTGTAAGCATATCCTCTCCCAAACCACTCAGTTTTAACGGTAGAACTCTTTTTTAGTTGCAGGGATAACACAAGCAGCTTTTCTCCCACTGTGTACTCTTTGGGCTCTTCCACGAATGAACTTCTATATGCAGGGTTTGCGACGTGGAGAGAACTGCCTCAACCAAGGCAGGCTGTAGCGAGGATTGTAAGCATATCCTCTCCCAAACCACGCAGTTTTAACGGTAGAATTCTGCTTTAGTTGAAGGGGTAACACAAGCAGCTTTTCTCCCATTGTGTACTCTTTGGGCTCTTCCGCGAATGAACTTCTATATGCAGGTTTTCCGACGTGGAGCGAACTGCCTCAACCAAGGCAGGCTGTAGCAAGGACTGTAAGCATTTCCTCTTCCAATACACTGCAGTTTTACTAAAGAATTCTGCTTTAGTTGCAGGTGGAATACAAGCAGCATTACTCCCACTGTGTACTCTTTGGGCTCTTCCACGAATGAACTTCTTTATGCAGGGCTTCCTACGAGGAGCAAACTGCCTCCACCATGGCAGGCTGTAGCGAGGACTGTAAGCATATCCTCTCCCAAACCACGCAGTTTTAACGGTAGAACTCTGCTTTAGTTGCAGGGGTAACACAAGCAGTTTTTCTCCCACTGTGTACTCTTTGGGCTCTAACACGAATGAACTTCTTTATGCAGGGATTCCTACGAGGAGCGAACTGCCTCCACCATGGCAGGCTGTAGCAAGGACTGTAAGCATATCCTCTCCCAAACCACTCAGTTTTAACGGTAGAACTCTTTTTTAGTTGCAGGGATAACACAAGCAGCTTTTCTCCCACTGTGTACACTTTGGGCTCTTCCACGAATGAACTTCTATATGCATGGTTTCCCACGTGGAGCGAACTGCCTCAACCAAGGCAGGCTGTAGCAAGGACTGTAAGCATATCCTCTCCCAAACCACGCAGTTTTAACGGTAGAACTCTGCTTTAGTTGCAGGGGAAACACAAGCAGCTTTTCTCCCACTGTGTACTCTTTGGGCTCTTCCACGAATGAACTTCTATATGCAGGGTTTCCGACGTGGAGCGAACTGCCTCAACCAAGGAAGGCTGTAGCGAGGACTGTAAGCATTTCCTCTTCCAAAGCACGGCAGTTTTACCAAAGAATTCTGCTTTAGTTGCAGGTGTAACACAAACATCATTACTCCCACTGTGTACTCTTTGGGCTCTTACACGAATGAACTTCTTTATGCAAGGATTCCCAAGAGGAGGGTACTGACTCCACCATGGCAGGCTGTAGCGAGGACTGTAAGCATATCCTCTCCCAAACCACGCCGTTTTAAAGGTAGAACTCTGCTTTAGTTGCAGGGGTAACACAAGCAGCTTTGCTCCCACTGTGTACTCCTTGGGCTCTTCCACGAATTAACTTCTATATGCAGGGTTTCCAAAGTGGAGCGAACTGCCTCAACCAAGGCAGGCTGTAGCGAGGAATGTAAGCATTTCCTCTTACAAAACATGGCAGTTTTACCAAAGAATTCTGCTTTAGTTGCAGGTGGAATACAAGCAGCATTACTCCCACTGTGTACTCTTTGGGCTCTTACACGAATGAATTTCTTTATGCAAGGATTCCCACGAGGAGGGTACTGACTCCACCATGGCAGGCTGTAGCTAGGACTGTAAGCATATCCTCTCCCAAACCACGCAGTTTTAACGGTAGAACTCTGCTTTAGTTGCAGGGGTAACACAAGCAGTTTTTCTCCCACTGTGTACTCTTTGGGCTCTTCCACGAATGAACTTCTATATGCAGGGTTTGCGACGTGGAGAGAACTGCCTCAACCAAGGCAGGCTGTAGAGAGGATTGTAAGCATATCCTCTCCCAAACCACGCAGTTTTAACCGTAGAATTCTGCTTTAGTTGCAGGGGTAACACAAGCAGCTTTTCTCCCATTGTGTACTCTTTGGGCTCTTCCGCGAATGAACTTCTATATGCAGGGTTTCCGACGTGGAGCGAACTGCCTCAACCAAGGCAGGCTGTAGCGAGGACTGTAAGCATTTCCTCTTCCAAAACACTGCAGTTTTACCAAAGAATTCTGCTTTAGTTGCAGGTGGAATACAAGCAGCATTACTCCCACTGTGTACTCTTTGGGCTCTTCCACGAATGAACTTCTTTATGCAGGGCTTCCTACGAGGAGCAAACTGCCTCCACCATGGCAGGCTGTAGCGAGGACTGTAAGCATATCCTGTCCCAAACCACGCAGTTTTAACGGTAGAACTCTGCTTTAGTTGCAGGGGTAACACAAGCAGTTTTTCTCCCACTGTGTACTCTTTGGGCTCTAACACGAATGAACTTCTTTATGCAGGGATTCCTACGAGGAGCGAACGGCTTCCACCATGGCAGGCTGTAGCAAGGACTGTAAGCATATCCTCTCCCAAACCACTCAGTTTTAACGGTAGAACTCTTGTTTAGTTGCAGGGGTAACACAAGCAGCTTTTCTCCCACTGTGTACTCTTTGGGTTCTTCCACGAATGAACTTCTATATTCATGGTTTCCCACGTGGAGCGAACTGCCTCAACCAAGGCAGGCTGTAGCGAGGACTGTAAGCATATCCTCTCCCAAACCACGCAGTTTTAACGGTAGAACTCTGCTTTAGTTGCAGCGGTAACACAAGCAGCTTTTCTCCCACTGTGTACTCTTTGGGCTCTTCCAAGAATGCACTTCTATATGCAGGGTTTCCGACGTGGAGCGAACTGCCTCAACCAAGGCAGGCTGTAGCGAGGACTGTAAGCATTTCCTCTTCCAAAGCACAGCACTTTTACCAAAGCATTCTGCTTTAGTTGCAGGTGTAACACAAGCATCATTTCTCCCACTGTGTACTCTTTGGGCTCTTCCACGAATGAACTTCTATATTCATGGTTTCCCACGTGGAGCGAACTGCCTCAACCAAGGCAGGCTGTAGCGAGGACTGTAAGCATATCCTCTCCCAAACCACGCAGTTTTAACGGTAGAACTCTGCGTTAGTTGCAGGGGTAACACAAGCAGCTTTTCTCCCACTGTGTACTCTTTGGGCTCTTCCACGAATTAACTACTATATGCAGGGTTTCCGACGTGGAATGAACTGCCTCAACCAAGGCAGGCTGTAGCGAGGAATGGAAGCATTTCCTCTTGCAAAACACGGCAGTTTTACCAAAGAATTCTGCTTTAGTTGCAGGTGGAATACAAGCAGCATTACGCCCACTGTGTACTCTTTGGGCTCTTACACGAATGAACTTCTTTATGCAAGGATTCCCACGAGGAGGGTACTGACTCCACCATGGCAGGCTGTAGCGAGGACTGTAAGCATATCCTCTCCCAAACCACGCAGTTTTAACGGTAGCACTCTGCTTTAGTTGCAGGGGTAACACAAGCAGTTTTTCTCCCACTGTGTACTCTTTGGGCTCTTCCACGAATGAACTTCTATATGCAGGTTTTCCGACGTGGAGCGAACTGCCTCAACCAAGGCAGGCTGTAGCGAGGACTGTAAGCATTTCCTCTTCCAATACACTGCAGTTTTACTAAAGAATTCTGCTTTAGTTGCAGGTGGAATACAAGCAGCATTACTCCCACTGTGTACTCTTTGGGCTCTTCCACGAATGAACTTCTTTATGCAGGGATTCCTACGAGGAGCAAACTGCCTCCACCATGGCAGGCTGTAGCGAGGACTGTAAGCATATCCTCTCCCAAACCACGCATTTTTAACGGTAGAAATCTGCTTTAGTTGCAGGGGTAACACAAGCAGTTTTTCTCCCACTGTGTACTCTTTGGGCTCTAACACGAATGAACTTCTTTATGCAGGGATTCCTACGAGGAGCGAACTGCCTCCACCATGGCAGGCTGTAGCAAGGACTGTAAGCATATCCTCTCCCAAACCACTCCGTTTTAACGGTAGAACTCTTTTTTAGTTGCAGGGATAACACAAGCAGCTTTTCTCCCACTGTGTACTCTTTGGGCTCTTCCACGAATGAACTTCTATATGCAGGGTTTCCGACGTGGAGCGAACTGCCTCAACCAAGGCAGGCTGTAGCAAGGACTGTAAGCATATCCTCTCCCAAACCACGCAGTTTTAACGGTAGAACTCTGCTTTAGTTGCAGGGGTAACACAAGCAGCTTTTCTCCCACTGTGTACTCTTTGGGCTCTTCCACGAATGAACTTCTATATGCAGGGTTTCCGACGTGGAGCGAACTGCCTCAACCAAGGAAGGCTGTAGCGAGGACTGTAAGCATTTCCTCTTCCAAAGCACGGCAGTTTTACCAAAGAATTCTGCTTTAGTTGCAGGTGTAACACAAACATCATTACTCCCACTGTGTACTCTTTGGGCTCTTACACGAATGAACTTCTTTATGCAAGGATTCCCACGAGGAGGGTACTGACTCCACCATGGCAGGCTGTAGCGAGGACTGTAAGCATATCCTCTCCCAAACCACGCAGTTTTAACGGTAGAACTCTGCTTTAGTTGCAGGGGTAACACAAGCAGTTTTTCTCCCACTGTGTACTCTTTGGGCTCTTCCACGAATGAACTTCTATATGCAGGTTTTGCGACGTGGAGAGAACTGCCTCAACCAAGGCAGGCTGTAGCGAGGATTGTAAGCATATCCTCTCCCAAACCACTCAGTTTTAACGGTAGAATTCTGCTTTAGTTGCAGGGGTAACACAAGCAGCTTTTCTCCCATTGTGTACTCTTTGGGCTCTTCCGCGAATGAACTTCTTTATGCAGGGTTTCCGACGTGGAGCGAACTGCCTCAACCAAGGCAGGCTGTAGCGAGGACTGTAAGCATTTCCTCTTCCAAAACACTGCAGTTTTACCAAAGAATTCTGCTTTAGTTGCAGGTGGAATACAAGCAGCATTACTCCCACTGTGTACTCTTTGGGCTCTTCCACGAATGAACTTCTTTATGCAGGGATTCCTACGAGGAGCAAACTGCCTCCACCATGGCAGGCTGTAGCGAGGACTGTAAGCATATCCTCTCCCAAACCACGCAGTTTTAACGGTAGAACTCTGCTTTAGTTGCAGGGGTAACACAAGCAGTTTTTCTCCCACTGTGTACTCTTTGGGCTCTAACACGAATGAACTTCTTTATGCAGGGATTCCTACGAGGAGCGAACTGCCTCCACCATGGCAGGCTGTAGCAAGGACTGTAAGCATATCCTCTCCCAAACCACTCAGTTTTAATGGTAGAACTCTTTTTTACTTGCAGGGGTAACACAAGCAGCTTTTCTCCCACTGTGTACTCTTTGGGCTCTTCCACGAATGAACTTCTATATGCATGGTTTCCGACGTGGAGCGAACTGCCTCAACCAAGGCAGGCTGTAGCGAGGACTGTAAGCATATCCTCTCCCAAACCACGCAGTTTTAACGGTAGAACAATGCTTTAGTTGCAGGGGTAACACGAGCAGCTTTTCTCCCACTGTGTACTCTTTGGGCTCTTCCACGAATGAACTTCTATATGCAGGGTTTCCGACGTGGAGCGAACTGCCTCAACAAAGGCAGGCTGTAGCGAGGACTGTAAGCATTTCCTCTTCCAAAGCACGGAAGTTTTACCAAAGAATTCTGCTTTAGTTGCAGGTGTAACACAAGCATCATTTCTCCCACTGTGTACTCTTTGGGCTCTTCCACGAATGAACTTCTATATGCATGGTTTCCGACGTGGAGCGAACTGCCTCAACCTAGGCAGGCTGTAGCGAGGATTGTAAGCATATCCTCTCCCAAACCACGCAGTTTTAACGGTAGAATTCTGCTTTAGTTGCAGGGGTAACACAAGCAGCTTTTCTCCCATTGTGTACTCTTTGGGCTCTTCCGCGAATGAACTTCTATATGCAGGGTTTGCGACGTGGAGGGAACTGCCTCAACCAAGGCAGGCTGTAGCGAGGACTGTAAGCATATCCTCTCCCACACCACGCATTTTTAATGGTAGAACTCTGCTTTAGTTGCAGGGGTAACACAAGCAGCTTTTCTCCCACTGTGTACTCTTTGGGCTCTTCCACGAATGAACTTCTATATGCAGGGTTTCCGACATGCAGCGAACTGCCTCAACCAAGGCAGACTGTAGCGAGGACTGTAAGCATTTCCTCTTACAAAACACGGCAGTTTTACCAAAGAATTCTGCTTTAGTTGCAGGTGGAATACAAGCAGCATTACTCCCACTGTGTACTCTTTGGGCTCTTACACGAATGAACTTCTTTATGCAAGGATTCCCACGAGGAGGGCACTGACTCCACCATGGCAGGCTGTAGCGAGGACTGTAAGCATATCCTCTCCCAAACCACGCAGTTTTAACGGTAGAACTCTGCTTTAGTTGCAGGGGTAACACAAGCAGTTTTTCTCCCACTGTGTACTCTTTGGGCTCTTCCACGAATGAACTTCTATATGCAGGGTTTGCGACGTGGAGAGAACTGCCTCAACCAAGGCAGGCTGTAGCGAGGATTGTAAGCATATTCTCTCCCAAACCACGCAGTTTTAACGGTAGAATTCTGCTTTAGTTGAAGGGGTAACACAAGCAGTTTTCTCCCATTGTGTACTCTTTGGGCTCTTCTGCGAATGAACTTCTATATGCAGGGTTTCCGACGTGGAGCGAACTGCCTCAACCAAGGCAGGCTGTAGCGAGGAATGTAAGCATTTCCTCTTCCAAAACACTGCAGTTTTACCAAAGAATTCTGCTTTAGTTGCAGGTGGAATACAAGCAGCATTACTACAACTGTGTACTCTCTGGGCTCTTCCACGAATGAACTTCTTTATGCAGGGATTCCCAGGGGAGCGAACTGCCTCCACCATGGCAGGCTGTAGCGAGGACTGTAAGCATATCCTCTCCCAAACCACGCAGTTTTAACGGTAGAACTCTGCTTTAGTTGCAGGGGTATCACAAGCAGTTTTTCTCGCACTGTGTACTCTTTGGGCTCTAACACGAATGAACTTCTTTATGCAGGGATTCCTACGAGGAGCGAACTGCCTCCACGATGGCAGGCTGTAGCAAGGACTGTAAGCATATCCTCTCCCAACCCACTCAGTTTTAACGGTAGAACTCTTTTTTAGTTGCAGGGGTAACACAAGCAGCTTTTCTCCCACTGTGTACTCTTTGGGCATTTCCACGAATGAACTCCTATATGCATGGTTTCTGACGTGGAGCGAACTGCCTCAACCAAGGCAGGCTGTAGCGAGGACTGTAAGCATATCCTCTCCCAAACCACGCAGTTTTAACGGTAGAACACTGCTTTAGTTGCAGGGATAACACAAGCAGCTTTTCTCCCACTGTGTACTCTTTGGGCTCTTCCACGAATGAACTTCTATATGCATGGTTTCCGACGTGGAGCGAACTGCCTCAACCAAGGCAGGCTGTAGCGAGGACTGTAAGCATATCCTCTCCCAAACCACGCAGTTTTAACGGTAGAACTCTGCGTTAGTTGCAGGGGTAACACAAGCAGCTTTTCTCCCACTGTGTACTCTTTGGGCTCTTCCACGAATTAACTTCTATATGCAGGGTTTCCAAAGTGGAGCGAACTGCCTCAACCAAGGCAGGCTGTAGCGAGGACTGTAAGCATATCCTCTCCCAAACCACGCAGTTTTAACGGTAGAACTCTGCTTTAGTTGCAGGGATAACACAAGCAGCTTTTCTCCCACTGTGTACTCTTTGGGCTCTTCCACGAATGAACTTCTATATGCATGGTTTCCGACGTGGAGCGAACTGCCTCAACCAAGGCAGGCTGTAGCGAGGACTGTAAGCATATCCTCTCCCAAACCACGCAGTTTTAACGGTAGAACTCTGCGTTAGTTGCAGGGGTAACACAAGCAGCTTTTCTCCCACTGTGTACTCTTTGGGCTCTTCCACGAATTAACTTCTATATGCAGGGTTTCCAAAGTGGAGCGAACTGCCTCAACCAAGGCAGGATGTAGCGAGGAATGTAAGCATTTCCTCTTGCAAAACACGGCAGTTTTACCAAAGAATTCTGCTTTAGTTGCAGGTGGAATACAAGCAGCATTACTCCCACTGTGTACTCTTTGCGCTCTTACACGAATGAACTTCTTTATGCAAGGATTCCCACGAGGAGGGTACTGACTCCACCATGGCAGGCTGTAGCGAGGACTGTAAGCATATCCTCTCCCAAACCACGCAGTTTTAACGGTAGAACTCTGCTTTAGTTGCAGGGGTAACACAAGCAGTTTTTCTCCCACTGTGTACTCTTTGGGCTCTTCCACGAATGAACTTCTATATGCAGGGTTTGCGACGTGGAGAGAACTGCCTCAACCAAGGCAGGCTGTAGCGAGGATTGTAAGCATATCCTCTCCCAAACCACGCAGTTTTAACGGTAGAATTCTGCTTTAGTTGCAGGGGTAACACAAGCAGCTTTTCTCCCATTGTGTACTCTTTGGGCTCTTCCGCGAATGAACTTCTATATGCAGGTTTTCCGACGTGGAGCGAACTGCCTCAACCAAGGCAGGCTGTAGCGTGGACTGTAAGCATTTCCTCTTCCAATACACTGCAGTTTTACTAAAGAATTCTGCTTTAGTTGCAGGTGGAATACAAGCAGCATTACTCCCACTGTGTACTCTTTGGGCTCTTCCACGAATGAACTTCTTTATGCAGGGATTCCTACGAGGAGCAAACTGCCTCCACCATGGCAGGCTGTAGCGAGGACTGTAAGCATATCCTCTCCCAAACCACGCAGTTTTAACGGTAGAACTCTGCTTTAGTTGCAGGGGTAACACAAGCAGTTTTTCTCCCACTGTGTACTCTTTGAGCTCTAACACGAATGAACTTCTTTATGCAGGGATTCCTACGAGGAGCGAACTGCCTCCACCATGGCAGGCTGTAGCAAGGACTGTAAGCATATCCTCTCCCAAACCACTCAGTTTTAACGGTAGAACTCTTTTTTAGTTGCAGGGATAACACAAGCAGCTTTTCTCCCACTGTGTACTCTTTGGGCTCTTCCACGAATGAACTTCTATATGCATGGTTTCCGACGTGGAGCGAACTGCCTCAACCAAGGCAGGCTGTAGCAAGGACTGTAAGCATATCCTCTCCCAAACCACGCAGTTTTAACGGTAGAACTCTGCTTTAGTTGCAGGGGTAACACAAGCAGCTTTTCTCCCACTGTGTACTCTTTGGGCTCTTCCACGAATGAACTTCTATATGCAGGGTTTCCGACGTGGAGCGAACTGCCTCAACCAAGGAAGGCTGTAGCGAGGACTGTAAGCATTTCCTCTTCCAAAGCACGGCAGTTTTACCAAAGAATTCTGCTTTAGTTGCAGGTGTAACACAAACATCTTTACTCCCACTGTGTACTCTTTGGGCTCTTACACGAATGAACTTCTTTATGCAAGGATTCCCACGAGGAGGGTACTGACTCCACCATGGCAGGCTGTAGCGAGGACTGTAAGCATATCCTCTCCCAAACCACGCCGTTTTAAAGGTAGAACTCTGCTTTAGTTGCAGGGGTAACACAAGCAGCTTTGCTCCCACTGTGTACTCCTTGGGCTCTTCCACGAATTAACTTCTATATGCAGGGTTTCCAAAGTGGAGCGAACTGCCTCAACCAAGGCAGGCTGTAGCGAGGAATGTAAGCATTTCCTCTTACAAAACATGGCAGTTTTACCAAAGAATTCTGCTTTAGTTGCAGGTGGAATACAAGCAGCATTACTCCCACTGTGTACTCTTTGGGCTCTTACACGAATGAATTTCTTTATGCAAGGATTCCCACGAGGAGGGTACTGACTCCACCATGGCAGGCTGTAGCTAGGACTGTAAGCATATCCTCTCCCAAACCACGCAGTTTTAACGGTAGAACTCTGCTTTAGTTGCAGGGGTAACACAAGCAGTTTTTCTCCCACTGTGTACTCTTTGGGCTCTTCCACGAATGAACTTCTATATGCAGGGTTTGCGACGTGGAGAGAACTGCCTCAACCAAGGCAGGCTGTAGCGAGGATTGTAAGCATATCCTCTCCCAAACCACGCAGTTTTAACCATAGAATTCTGCTTTAGTTGCAGGGGTAACACAAGCAGCTTTTCTCCCATTGTGTACTCTTTGGGCTCTTCCGCGAATGAACTTCTATATGCAGGGTTTCCGACGTGGAGCGAACTGCCTCAACCAAGGCAGGCTGTAGCGAGGACTGTAAGCATTTCCTCTTCCAAAACACTGCAGTTTTACCAAAGAATTCTGCTTTAGTTGCAGGTGGAATACAAGCAGCATTACTCCCACTGTGTACTCTTTGGGCTCTTCCACGAATGAACTTCTTTATGCAGGGATTCCTACGAGGAGCAAACTGCCTCCACCATGGCAGGCTGTAGCGAGGACTGTAAGCATATCCTCTCCCAAACCACGCAGTTTTAACGGTAGAACTCTGCTTTAGTTGCAGCGGTAACACAAGCAGCTTTTCTCCCACTGTGTACTCTTTGGGCTCTTCCACGAATGCACTTCTATATGCAGGGTTTCCGACGTGGAGCGAACTGCCTCAACAAAGGCAGGCTGTAGCGAGGACTGTAAGCATTTCCTCTTCCAAAGCACAGCAGTTTTACCAAAGCATTCTGCTTTAGTTGCAGGTGTAACACAAGCATCATTTCTCCCACTGTGTACTCTTTGGGCTCTTCCACGAATGAACTTCTATATGCATGGTTTCCGACGTGGAGCGAACTGCCTCAACCTAGGCAGGCTGTAGCGAGGACTGTAAGCATATCCTCTCCCAATCCACGCAGTTTTAACGGTAGAACTCTGCTTTAGTTGCAGGGGTAACACAAGCAGTTTTTCTCCCACTGTGTACTCTTTTTGCTCTTCCACGAATGAACTTCTATATGCAGGGTTTGCGACGTGGAGAGAACTGCCTCAACCAAGGCAGGCTGTAGCGAGGATTGTAAGCATATCCTCTCCCAAACCACGCAGTTTTAACGGTAGAATTCTGCTTTAGTTGCAGGGGTAACACAAGCAGCTTTTCTCCCATTGTGTACTCTTTGGGCTCTTCCGCGAATGAACTTCTATATGCAGGGTTTGCGACGTGGAGGGAACTGCCTCAACCAAGGCAGGCTGTAGCGAGCACTGTAAGCATATCCTCTCCCACACCACGCATTTTTAATGGTAGAACTCTGCTTTAGTTGCAGGGGTAACACAAGCAGCTTTTCTCCCACTGTGTACTCTTTGGGCTCTTCCACGAATGAACTTCTATATGCAGGGTTTCCGACATGCAGCGAACTGCCTCAACCAAGGCAGACTGTAGCGAGGACTGTAAGCATTTCCTCTTCCAAAGCACGGAAGTTTTACCAAAGAATTCTGCTTTAGTTGCAGGTGTAACACAAGCATCATTTCTCCCACTGTGTACTCTTTGGGCTCTTACACGAATGAACTTCTTTATGCAGGGATTCCCACGTGGATCGAACTGCCTCAACCGTGGAAGGAAGTAGCGAGGACTGTAAGCATATCCTCTCCCAAAACACGCAGTTTTCACGGTAGAACTCTGCTTTAGTTGCAGGGGTAACACAAGCAGTTTTTCTCCCACTGTGTACTCTTTGGGCTCTTCCACGAATGAACTTCTATATGCAGGGTTTCCGACATGCAGCGAACTGCCTCAACCAAGGCAGACTGTAGCGAGGACTCTAAGCATTTCCTCTTCCAAAGCACGGAAGTTTTACCAAAGAATTCTGCTTTAGTTGCAGGTGAAACACAAGCAGCTTTTCTCCCACTGTGTACTCTTTGGGCTCTTCCACGAATGAACTTCTATATGCATGGTTTCCGACGTGGAGCGAACTGCCTCAACCAAGGCAGGCTGTAGCGAGGACTGTAAGCATATCCTCTCCCAAACCACGCAGTTTTAATGGTAGAACTCTGCTTTAGTTGCAGGGGTAACACAAGCAGCTTTTCTCCCACTGTGTACTCTTTGGGCTCTTCCACGAATTAACTTCTATATGCAGGGTTTCCGACGTGGAATGAACTGCCTCAACCAAGGAAGGCTGTAGCGAGGAATGGAAGCATTTCCTCTTGCAAAACACGGCAGTTTTACCAAAGAATTCTGCTTTAGTTGCAGGTGGAATACAAGCAGCATTACTCCCACTGTGTACTCTTTGGGCTCTTACACGAATGAACTTCTTTATGCAAGGATTCCCACGAGGAGGGTACTGACTCCACCATGGCAGGCTGTAGCGAGGACTGTAAGCATATCCTCTCCCAAACCACGCAGTTTTAACGGTAGAACTCTGCTTTAGTTGCAGGGGTAACACAAGCAGTTTTTCTCCCACTGTGTACTCTTTGGGCTCTTCCACAAATGAACTTCTATATGCAGGGTTTGCGACGTGGAGAGAACTGCCTCAACCAAGGCAGGCTGTAGCGAGGATTGTAAGCATATCCTCTCCCAAACCACGCAGTTTTAACGGTAGAACTCTTTTTTAGTTGCAGGGATAACACAAGCAGCTTTTCTCCCACTGTGTACTCTTTGGGCTCTTCCACGAATGAACTTCTATATGCATGGTTTCCGACGTGGAGCGAACTGCCTCAACCAAGGCAGGCTGTAGCGAGGACTGTAAGCATATCCTCTCCCAAACCACGCAGTTTTAACGGTAGAACTCTGCTTTAGTTGCAGGGGTAACACAAGCAGCTTTTCACCCACTGTGTACTCTTTGGGCTCTTCCACGAATGAACTTCTATATGCAGGGTTTCCGACGTGGAGCGAACTGCCTCAACCAAGGAAGGCTGTAGCGAGGACTGTAAGCATTTCCTCTTCCAAAGCACGGCAGTTTTACCAAAGAATTCTGCTTTAGTTGCAGGTGTAACACAAACATCATTACTCCCACTGTGTACTCTTTGGGCTCTTACACGAATGAACTTCTTTATGCAAGGATTCCCACGAGGAGGGTACTGACTCCACCATGGCAGGCTGTAGCGAGGACTGTAAGCATATCCTCTCCCAAACCACGCCATTTTAACGGTAGAACTCTGCTTTAGTTGCAGGGGTAACACAAGCAGCTTTTCTCCCACTGTGTACTCTTTGGGCTCTTCCACGAATGAACTTCTATATGCAGGGTTTGCGACGTGGAGAGAACTGCCTCAACCAAGGCAGGCTGTAGCGAGGATTGTAAGCATATCCTCTCCCAAACCACGCAGTTTTAACGGTAGAATTCTGCTTTAGTTGCAGGGGTAACACAAGCAGCTTTTCTCCCATTGTGTACTCTTTGGGCTCTTCCGCGAATGAACTTCTTTATGCAGTGTTTCCGACGTGGAGCGAACTGCCTCAACCAAGGCAGGCTGTAGCGAGGACTGTAAGCATTTCCTCTTCCAAAACACTGCAGTTTTACCAAAGAATTCTGCTTTAGTTGCAGGTGGAATACAAGCAGCATTACTCCCACTGTGTACTCTTTGGGCTCTTCCACGAATGAACTTCTATATGCATGGTTTCCGACGTGGAGCGAACTGCCTCAACCAAGGCAGGCTGTAGCGAGGACTGTAAGCATATCCTCTCCCAAACCACGCAGTTTTAACGGTAGAACAATGCTTTAGTTGCAGGGGTAACACGAGCAGCTTTTCTCCCACTGTGTACTCTTTGGGCTCTTCCACGAATGAACTTCTATATGCAGGGTTTCCGACGTGGAGCGAACTGCCTCAACAAAGGCAGGCTGTAGCGAGGACTGTAAGCATTTCCTCTTCCAAAGCACGGAAGTTTTACCAAAGAATTCTGCTTTAGTTGCAGGTGTAACACAAGCATCATTTCTCCCACTGTGTACTCTTTGGGCTCTTCCACGAATGAACTTCTATATGCATGGTTTCCGACGTGGAGCGAACTGCCTCAACCTAGGCAGGCTGTAGCGAGGATTGTAAGCATATCCTCTCCCAAACCACGCAGTTTTAACGGTAGAATTCTGCTTTAGTTGCAGGGGTAACACAAGCAGCTTTTCTCCCATTGTGTACTCTTTGGGCTCTTCCGCGAATGAACTTCTATATGCAGGGTTTGCGACGTGGAGGGAACTGCCTCAACCAAGGCAGGCTGTAGCGAGGACTGTAAGCATATCCTCTCCCACACCACGCATTTTTAATGGTAGAACTCTGCTTTAGTTGCAGGGGTAACACAAGCAGCTTTTCTCCCACTGTGTACTCTTTGGGCTCTTCCACGAATGAACTTCTATATGCAGGGTTTCCGACATGCAGCGAACTGCCTCAACCAAGGCAGACTGTAGCGAGGACTGTAAGCATTTCCTCTTACAAAACACGGCAGTTTTACCAAAGAATTCTGCTTTAGTTGCAGGTGGAATACAAGCAGCATTACTCCCACTGTGTACTCTTTGGGCTCTTACACGAATGAACTTCTTTATGCAAGGATTCCCACGAGGAGGGCACTGACTCCACCATGGCAGGCTGTAGCGAGGACTGTAAGCATATCCTCTCCCAAACCACGCAGTTTTAACGGTAGAACTCTGCTTTAGTTGCAGGGGTAACACAAGCAGTTTTTCTCCCACTGTGTACTCTTTGGGCTCTTCCACGAATGAACTTCTATATGCAGGGTTTGCGACGTGGAGAGAACTGCCTCAACCAAGGCAGGCTGTAGCGAGGATTGTAAGCATATCCTCTCCCAAACCACGCAGTTTTAACGGTAGAATTCTGCTTTAGTTGAAGGGGTAACACAAGCAGCTTTTCTCCCATTGTGTACTCTTTGGGCTCTTCTGCGAATGAACTTCTATATGCAGGGTTTCCGACGTGGAGCGAACTGCCTCAACCAAGGCAGGCTGTAGCGAGGACTGTAAGCATTTCCTCTTCCAAAACACTGCAGTTTTACCAAAGAATTCTGCTTTAGTTGCAGGTGGAATACAAGCAGCATTACTCCAACTGTGTACTCTCTGGGCTCTTCCACGAATGAACTTCTTTATGCAGGGATTCCTACGAGGAGCAAACTGCCTCCACCATGGCAGGCTGTAGCGAGGACTGTAAGCATATCCTCTCCCAAACCACGCAGTTTTAACGGTAGAACTCTGCTTTAGTTGCAGGGGTATCACAAGCAGTTTTTCTCGCACTGTGTACTCTTTGGGCTCTAACACGAATGAACTTCTTTATGCAGGGATTCCTACGAGGAGCGAACTGCCTCCACGATGGCAGGCTGTAGCAAGGACTGTAAGCATATCCTCTCCCAACCCACTCAGTTTTAACGGTAGAACTCTTTTTTAGTTGCAGGGGTAACACAAGCAGCTTTTCTCCCACTGTGTACTCTTTGGGCATTTCCACGAATGAACTCCTATATGCATGGTTTCTGACGTGGAGCGAACTGCCTCAACCAAGGCAGGCTGTAGCGAGGACTGTAAGCATATCCTCTCCCAAACCACGCAGTTTTAACGGTAGAACTCTGCTTTAGTTGCAGGGATAACACAAGCAGCTTTTCTCCCACTGTGTACTCTTTGGGCTCTTCCACGAATGAACTTCTATATGCATGGTTTCCGACGTGGAGCGAACTGCCTCAACCAAGGCAGGCTGTAGCGAGGACTGTAAGCATATCCTCTCCCAAACCACGCAGTTTTAACGGTAGAACTCTGCTTTAGTTGCAGGGATAACACAAGCAGCTTTTCTCCCACTGTGTACTCTTTGGGCTCTTCCACGAATGAACTTCTATATGCATGGTTTCCGACGTGGAGCGAACTGCCTCAACCAAGGCAGGCTGTAGCGAGGACTGTAAGCATATCCTCTCCCAAACCACGCAGTTTTAACGGTAGAACTCTGCGTTAGTTGCAGGGGTAACACAAGCAGCTTTTCTCCCACTGTGTACTCTTTGGGCTCTTCCACGAATTAACTTCTATATGCAGGGTTTCCGACGTGGAGCGAACTGCCTCAACCAAGGAAGGCTGTAGCGAGGACTGTAAGCATTTCCTCTTCCAAAGCACGGCAGTTTTACCAAAGAATTCTGCTTTAGTTGCAGGTGTAACACAAACATCATTACTCCCACTGTGTACTCTTTGGGCTCTTACACGAATGAACTTCTTTATGCAAGGATTCCCACGAGGAGGGTACTGACTCCACCATGGCAGGCTGTAGCGAGGACTGTAAGCATATCCTCTCCCAAACCACGCCATTTTAACGGTAGAACTCTGCTTTAGTTGCAGGGGTAACACAAGCAGCTTTTCTCCCACTGTGTACTCTTTGGGCTCTTCCACGAATGAACTTCTATATGCAGGGTTTGCGACGTGGAGAGAACTGCCTCAACCAAGGCAGGCTGTAGCGAGGATTGTAAGCATATCCTCTCCCAAACCACGCAGTTTTAACGGTAGAATTCTGCTTTAGTTGCAGGGGTAACACAAGCAGCTTTTCTCCCATTGTGTACTCTTTGGGCTCTTCCGCGAATGAACTTCTTTATGCAGTGTTTCCGACGTGGAGCGAACTGCCTCAACCAAGGCAGGCTGTAGCGAGGACTGTAAGCATTTCCTCTTCCAAAACACTGCAGTTTTACCAAAGAATTCTGCTTTAGTTGCAGGTGGAATACAAGCAGCATTACTCCCACTGTGTACTCTTTGGGCTCTTCCACGAATGAACTTCTATATGCATGGTTTCCGACGTGGAGCGAACTGCCTCAACCAAGGCAGGCTGTAGCGAGGACTGTAAGCATATCCTCTCCCAAACCACGCAGTTTTAACGGTAGAACAATGCTTTAGTTGCAGGGGTAACACGAGCAGCTTTTCTCCCACTGTGTACTCTTTGGGCTCTTCCACGAATGAACTTCTATATGCAGGGTTTCCGACGTGGAGCGAACTGCCTCAACAAAGGCAGGCTGTAGCGAGGACTGTAAGCATTTCCTCTTCCAAAGCACGGAAGTTTTACCAAAGAATTCTGCTTTAGTTGCAGGTGTAACACAAGCATCATTTCTCCCACTGTGTACTCTTTGGGCTCTTCCACGAATGAACTTCTATATGCATGGTTTCCGACGTGGAGCGAACTGCCTCAACCTAGGCAGGCTGTAGCGAGGATTGTAAGCATATCCTCTCCCAAACCACGCAGTTTTAACGGTAGAATTCTGCTTTAGTTGCAGGGGTAACACAAGCAGCTTTTCTCCCATTGTGTACTCTTTGGGCTCTTCCGCGAATGAACTTCTATATGCAGGGTTTGCGACGTGGAGGGAACTGCCTCAACCAAGGCAGGCTGTAGCGAGGACTGTAAGCATATCCTCTCCCACACCACGCATTTTTAATGGTAGAACTCTGCTTTAGTTGCAGGGGTAACACAAGCAGCTTTTCTCCCACTGTGTACTCTTTGGGCTCTTCCACGAATGAACTTCTATATGCAGGGTTTCCGACATGCAGCGAACTGCCTCAACCAAGGCAGACTGTAGCGAGGAATGTAAGCATTTCCTCTTACAAAACACGGCAGTTTTACCAAAGAATTCTGCTTTAGTTGCAGGTGGAATACAAGCAGCATTACTCCCACTGTGTACTCTTTGGGCTCTTACACGAATGAACTTCTTTATGCAAGGATTCCCACGAGGAGGGCACTGACTCCACCATGGCAGGCTGTAGCGAGGACTGTAAGCATATCCTCTCCCAAACCACGCAGTTTTAACGGTAGAACTCTGCTTTAGTTGCAGGGGTAACACAAGCAGTTTTTCTCCCACTGTGTACTCTTTGGGCTCTTCCACGAATGAACTTCTATATGCAGGGTTTGCGACGTGGAGAGAACTGCCTCAACCAAGGCAGGCTGTAGCGAGGATTGTAAGCATATCCTCTCCCAAACCACGCAGTTTTAACGGTAGAATTCTGCTTTAGTTGAAGGGGTAACACAAGCAGCTTTTCTCCCATTGTGTACTCTTTGGGCTCTTCTGCGAATGAACTTCTATATGCAGGGTTTCCGACGTGGAGCGAACTGCCTCAACCAAGGCAGGCTGTAGCGAGGACTGTAAGCATTTCCTCTTCCAAAACACTGCAGTTTTACCAAAGAATTCTGCTTTAGTTGCAGGTGGAATACAAGCAGCATTACTCCAACTGTGTACTCTCTGGGCTCTTCCACGAATGAACTTCTTTATGCAGGGATTCCTACGAGGAGCAAACTGCCTCCACCATGGCAGGCTGTAGCGAGGACTGTAAGCATATCCTCTCCCAAACCACGCAGTTTTAACGGTAGAACTCTGCTTTAGTTGCAGGGGTATCACAAGCAGTTTTTCTCGCACTGTGTACTCTTTGGGCTCTAACACGAATGAACTTCTTTATGCAGGGATTCCTACGAGGAGCGAACTGCCTCCACGATGGCAGGCTGTAGCAAGGACTGTAAGCATATCCTCTCCTAACCCACTCAGTTTTAACGGTAGAACTCTTTTTTAGTTGCAGGGGTAACACAAGCAGCTTTTCTCCCACTGTGTACTCTTTGGGCATTTCCACGAATAAACTCCTATATGCATGGTTTCTGACGTGGAGCGAACTGCCTCAACCAAGGCAGGCTGTAGCGAGGACTGTAAGCATATCCTCTCCCAAACCACGCAGTTTTAACGGTAGAACTCTGCTTTAGTTGCAGGGATAACACAAGCAGCTTTTCTCCCACTGTGTACTCTTTGGGCTCTTCCACGAATGAACTTCTATATGCATGGTTTCCGACGTGGAGCGAACTGCCTCAACCAAGGCAGGCTGTAGCGAGGACTGTAAGCATATCCTCTCCCAAACCACGCAGTTTTAACGGTAGAACTCTGCTTTAGTTGCAGGGATAACACAAGCAGCTTTTCTCCCACTGTGTACTCTTTGGGCTCTTCCACGAATGAACTTCTATATGCATGGTTTCCGACGTGGAGCGAACTGCCTCAACCAAGGCAGGCTGTAGCGAGGACTGTAAGCATATCCTCTCCCAAACCACGCAGTTTTAACGGTAGAACTCTGCGTTAGTTGCAGGGGTAACACAAGCAGCTTTTCTCCCACTGTGTACTCTTTGGGCTCTTCCACGAATTAACTTCTATATGCAGGGTTTCCAAAGTGGAGCGAACTGCCTCAACCAAGGCAGGATGTAGCGAGGAATGTAAGCATTTCCTCTTGCAAAACACGGCAGTTTTACCAAAGAATTCTGCTTTAGTTGCAGGTGGAATACAAGCAGCATTACTCCCACTGTGTACTCTTTGCGCTCTTACACGAATGAACTTCTTTATGCAAGGATTCCCACGAGGAGGGTACTGACTCCACCATGGCAGGCTGTAGCGAGGACTGTAAGCATATCCTCTCCCAAACCACGCAGTTTTAACGGTAGAACTCTGCTTTAGTTGCAGGGGTAACACAAGCAGTTTTTCTCCCACTGTGTACTCTTTGGGCTCTTCCACGAATGAACTTCTATATGCAGGGTTTGCGACGTGGAGAGAACTGCCTCAACCAAGGCAGGCTGTAGCGAGGATTGTAAGCATATCCTCTCCCAAACCACGCAGTTTTAACGGTAGAATTCTGCTTTAGTTGCAGGGGTAACACAAGCAGCTTTTCTCCCATTGTGTACTCTTTGGGCTCTTCCGCGAATGAACTTCTATATGCAGGTTTTCCGACGTGGAGCGAACTGCCTCAACCAAGGCAGGCTGTAGCGTGGACTGTAAGCATTTCCTCTTCCAATACACTGCAGTTTTACTAAAGAATTCTGCTTTAGTTGCAGGTGGAATACAAGCAGCATTACTCCCACTGTGTACACTTTGGGCTCTTCCACGAATGAACTTCTTTATGCAGGGATTCCTATGAGGAGCAAACTGCCTCCACCATGGCAGGCTGTAGCGAGGACTGTAAGCATATCCTCTCCCAAACCACGCAGTTTTAACGGTAGAACTCTGCTTTAGTTGCAGGGGTAACACAAGCAGTTTTTCTCCCACTGTGTACTCTTTGAGCTCTAACACGAATGAACTTCTTTATGCAGGGATTCCTACGAGGAGCGAACTGCCTCCACCATGGCAGGCTGTAGCAAGGACTGTAAGCATATCCTCTCCCAAACCACTCAGTTTTAACGGTAGAACTCTTTTTTAGTTGCAGGGATAACACAAGCAGCTTTTCTCCCACTGTGTACTCTTTGGGCTCTTCCACGAATGAACTTCTATATGCATGGTTTCCGACGTGGAGCGAACTGCCTCAACCAAGGCAGGCTGTAGCAAGGACTGTAAGCATATCCTCTCCCAAACCACGCAGTTTTAACGGTAGAACTCTGCTTTAGTTGCAGGGGTAACACAAGCAGCTTTTCTCCCACTGTGTACTCTTTGGGCTCTTCCACGAATGAACTTCTATATGCAGGGTTTCCGACGTGGAGCGAACTGCCTCAACCAAGGAAGGCTGTAGCGAGGACTGTAAGCATTTCCTCTTCCAAAGCACGGCAGTTTTACCAAAGAATTCTGCTTTAGTTGCAGGTGTAACACAAACATCTTTACTCCCACTGTGTACTCTTTGGGCTCTTACACGAATGAACTTCTTTATGCAAGGATTCCCACGAGGAGGGTACTGACTCCACCATGGCAGGCTGTAGCGAGGACTGTAAGCATATCCTCTCCCAAACCACGCCGTTTTAAAGGTAGAACTCTGCTTTAGTTGCAGGGGTAACACAAGCAGCTTTGCTCCCACTGTGTACTCCTTGGGCTCTTCCACGAATTAACTTCTATATGCAGGGTTTCCAAAGTGGAGCGAACTGCCTCAACAAAGGCAGGCTGTAGCGAGGAATGTAAGCATTTCCTCTTACAAAACATGGCAGTTTTACCAAAGAATTCTGCTTTAGTTGCAGGTGGAATACAAGCAGCATTACTCCCACTGTGTACTCTTTGGGCTCTTACACGAATGAATTTCTTTATGCAAGGATTCCCACGAGGAGGGTACTGACTCCACCATGGCAGGCTGTAGCTAGGACTGTAAGCATATCCTCTCCCAAACCACGCAGTTTTAACGGTAGAACTCTGCTTTAGTTGCAGGGGTAACACAAGCAGTTTTTCTCCCACTGTGTACTCTTTGGGCTCTTCCACGAATGAACTTCTATATGCAGGGTTTGCGACGTGGAGAGAACTGCCTCAACCAAGGCAGGCTGTAGAGAGGATTGTAAGCATATCCTCTCCCAAACCACGCAGTTTTAACCGTAGAATTCTGCTTTAGTTGCAGGGGTAACACAAGCAGCTTTTCTCCCATTGTGTACTCTTTGGGCTCTTCCGCGAATGAACTTCTATATGCAGGGTTTCCGACGTGGAGCGAACTGCCTCAACCAAGGCAGGCTGTAGCGAGGACTGTAAGCATTTCCTCTTCCAAAACACTGCAGTTTTACCAAAGAATTCTGCTTTAGTTGCAGGTGGAATACAAGCAGCATTACTCCCACTGTGTACTCTTTGGGCTCTTCCACGAATGAACTTCTTTATGCAGGGCTTCCTACGAGGAGCAAACTGCCTCCACCATGGCAGGCTGTAGCGAGGACTGTAAGCATATCCTGTCCCAAACCACGCAGTTTTAACGGTAGAACTCTGCTTTAGTTGCAGGGGTAACACAAGCAGTTTTTCTCCCACTGTGTACTCTTTGGGCTCTAACACGAATGAACTTCTTTATGCAGGGATTCCTACGAGGAGCGAACGGCTTCTACCATGGCAGGCTGTAGCAAGGACTGTAAGCATATCCTCTCCCAAACCACTCAGTTTTAACGGTAGAACTCTTGTTTAGTTGCAGGGGTAACACAAGCAGCTTTTCTCCCACTGTGTACTCTTTGGGCTCTTCCACGAATGAACTTCTATATTCATGGTTTCCCACGTGGAGCGAACTGCCTCAACCAAGGCAGGCTGTAGCGAGGACTGTAAGCATATCCTCTCCCAAACCACGCAGTTTTAACGGTAGAACTCTGCTTTAGTTGCAGCGGTAACACAAGCAGCTTTTCTCCCACTGTGTACTCTTTGGGCTCTTCCAAGAATGCACTTCTATATGCAGGGTTTCCGACGTGGAGCGAACTGCCTCAACCAAGGCAGGCTGTAGCGAGGACTGTAAGCATTTCCTCTTCCAAAGCACAGCACTTTTACCAAAGCATTCTGCTTTAGTTGCAGGTGTAACACAAGCATCATTTCTCCCACTGTGTACTCTTTGGGCTCTTCCACGAATGAACTTCTATATTCATGGTTTCCCACGTGGAGCGAACTGCCTCAACCAAGGCAGGCTGTAGCGAGGAGTGTAAGCATATCCTCTCCCAAACCACGCAGTTTTAACGGTAGAACTCTGCGTTAGTTGCAGGGGTAACACAAGCAGCTTTTCTCCCACTGTGTACTCTTTGGGCTCTTCCACGAATTAACTACTATATGCAGGGTTTCCGACGTGGAATGAACTGCCTCAACCAAGGCAGGCTGTAGCGAGGAATGGAAGCATTTCCTCTTGCAAAACACGGCAGTTTTACCAAAGAATTCTGCTTTAGTTGCAGGTGGAATACAAGCAGCATTACGCCCACTGTGTACTCTTTGGGCTCTTACACGAATGAACTTCTTTATGCAAGGATTCCCACGAGGAGGGTACTGACTCCACCATGGCAGGCTGTAGCGAGGACTGTAAGCATATCCTCTCCCAAACCACGCAGTTTTAACGGTAGCACTCTGCTTTAGTTGCAGGGGTAACACAAGCAGTTTTCCTCCCACTGTGTACTCTTTGGGCTCTTCCACGAATGAACTTCTATATGCAGGTTTTCCGACGTGGAGCGAACTGCCTCAACCAAGGCAGGCTGTAGCGAGGACTGTAAGCATTTCCTCTTCCAATACACTGCAGTTTTACTAAAGAATTCTGCTTTAGTTGCAGGTGGAATACAAGCAGCATTACTCCCACTGTGTACTCTTTGGGCTCTTCCACGAATGAACTTCTTTATGCAGGGATTCCTACGAGGAGCAAACTGCCTCCACCATGGCAGGCTGTAGCGAGGACTGTAAGCATATCCTCTCCCAAACCACGCAGTTTTAACGGTAGAAATCTGCTTTAGTTGCAGGGGTAACACAAGCAGTTTTTCTCCCACTGTGTACTCTTTGGGCTCTAACACGAATGAACTTCTTTATGCAGGGATTCCTACGAGGAGCGAACTGCCTCCACCATGGCAGGCTGTAGCAAGGACTGTAAGCATATCCTCTCCCAAACCACTCCGTTTTAACGGTAGAACTCTTTTTTAGTTGCAGGGATAACATAAGCAGCTTTTCTCCCACTGTGTACTCTTTGGGCTCTTCCACGAATGAACTTCTATATGCAGGGTTTCCGACGTGGAGCGAACTGCCTCAACCAAGGCAGGCTGTAGCAAGGACTGTAAGCATATCCTCTCCCAAACCACGCAGTTTTAACGGTAGAACTCTGCTTTAGTTGCAGGGGTAACACAAGCAGCTTTTCTCCCACTGTGTACTCTTTGGGCTCTTCCACGAATGAACTTCTATATGCAGGGTTTCCGACGTGGAGCGAACTGCCTCAACCAAGGAAGGCTGTAGCGAGGACTGTAAGCATTTCCTCTTCCAAAGCACGGCAGTTTTACCAAAGAATTCTGCTTTAGTTGCAGGTGTAACACAAACATCATTACTCCCACTGTGTACTCTTTGGGCTCTTACACGAATGAACTTCTTTATGCAAGGATTCCCACGAGGAGGGTACTGACTCCACCATGGCAGGCTGTAGCGAGGACTGTAAGCATATCCTCTCCCAAACCACGCAGTTTTAACGGTAGAACTCTGCTTTAGTTGCAGGGGTAACACAAGCAGTTTTTCTCCCACTGTGTACTCTTTGGGCTCTTCCACGAATGAACTTCTATATGCAGGTTTTGCGACGTGGAGAGAACTGCCTCAACCAAGGCAGGCTGTAGCGAGGATTGTAAGCATATCCTCTCCCAAACCACTCAGTTTTAACGGTAGAATTCTGCTTTAGTTGCAGGGGTAACACAAGCAGCTTTTCTCCCATTGTGTACTCTTTGGGCTCTTCCGCGAATGAACTTCTTTATGCAGGGTTTCCGACGTGGAGCGAACTGCCTCAACCAAGGCAGGCTGTAGCGAGGACTGTAAGCATTTCCTCTTCCAAAACACTGCAGTTTTACCAAAGAATTCTGCTTTAGTTGCAGGTGGAATACAAGCAGCATTACTCCCACTGTGTACTCTTTGGGCTCTTCCACGAATGAACTTCTTTATGCAGGGATTCCTACGAGGAGCAAACTGCCTCCACCATGGCAGGCTGTAGCGAGGACTGTAAGCATATCCTCTCCCAAACCACGCAGTTTTAACGGTAGAACTCTGCTTTAGTTGCAGGGGTAACACAAGCAGTTTTTCTCCCACTGTGTACTCTTTGGGCTCTAACACGAATGAACTTCTTTATGCAGGGATTCCTACGAGGAGCGAACTGCCTCCACCATGGCAGGCTGTAGCAAGGACTGTAAGCATATCCTCTCCCAAACCACTCAGTTTTAACGGTAGAACTCTTTTTTACTTGCAGGGGTAACACAAGCAGCTTTTCTCCCACTGTGTACTCTTTGGGCTCTTCCACGAATGAACTTCTATATGCATGGTTTCCGACGTGGAGCGAACTGCCTCAACCAAGGCAGGCTGTAGCGAGGACTGTAAGCATATCCTCTCCCAAACCACGCAGTTTTAACGGTAGAACAATGCTTTAGTTGCAGGGGTAACACGAGCAGCTTTTCTCCCACTGTGTACTCTTTGGGCTCTTCCACGAATGAACTTCTATATGCAGGGTTTCCGACGTGGAGCGAACTGCCTCAACAAAGGCAGGCTGTAGCGAGGACTGTAAGCATTTCCTCTTCCAAAGCACGGAAGTTTTACCAAAGAATTCTGCTTTAGTTGCAGGTGTAACACAAGCATCATTTCTCCCACTGTGTACTCTTTGGGCTCTTCCACGAATGAACTTCTATATGCATGGTTTCCGACGTGGAGCGAACTGCCTCAACCTAGGCAGGCTGTAGCGAGGATTGTAAGCATATCCTCTCCCAAACCACGCAGTTTTAACGGTAGAATTCTGCTTTAGTTGCAGGGGTAACACAAGCAGCTTTTCTCCCATTGTGTACTCTTTGGGCTCTTCCGCGAATGAACTTCTATATGCAGGGTTTGCGACGTGGAGGGAACTGCCTCAACCAAGGCAGGCTGTAGCGAGGACTGTAAGCATATCCTCTCCCACACCACGCATTTTTAATGGTAGAACTCTGCTTTAGTTGCAGGGGTAACACAAGCAGCTTTTCTCCCACTGTGTACTCTTTGGGCTCTTCCACGAATGAACTTCTATATGCAGGGTTTCCGACATGCAGCGAACTGCCTCAACCAAGGCAGACTGTAGCGAGGACTGTAAGCATTTCCTCTTACAAAACACGGCAGTTTTACCAAAGAATTCTGCTTTAGTTGCAGGTGGAATACAAGCAGCATTACTCCCACTGTGTACTCTTTGGGCTCTTACACGAATGAACTTCTTTATGCAAGGATTCCCACGAGGAGGGCACTGACTCCACCATGGCAGGCTGTAGCGAGGACTGTAAGCATATCCTCTCCCAAACCACGCAGTTTTAACGGTAGAACTCTGCTTTAGTTGCAGGGGTAACACAAGCAGTTTTTCTCCCACTGTGTACTCTTTGGGCTCTTCCACGAATGAACTTCTATATGCAGGGTTTGCGACGTGGAGAGAACTGCCTCAACCAAGGCAGGCTGTAGCGAGGATTGTAAGCATATTCTCTCCCAAACCACGCAGTTTTAACGGTAGAATTCTGCTTTAGTTGAAGGGGTAACACAAGCAGTTTTCTCCCATTGTGTACTCTTTGGGCTCTTCTGCGAATGAACTTCTATATGCAGGGTTTCCGACGTGGAGCGAACTGCCTCAACCAAGGCAGGCTGTAGCGAGGAATGTAAGCATTTCCTCTTCCAAAACACTGCAGTTTTACCAAAGAATTCTGCTTTAGTTGCAGGTGGAATACAAGCAGCATTACTCCAACTGTGTACTCTCTGGGCTCTTCCACGAATGAACTTCTTTATGCAGGGATTCCCAGGGGAGCGAACTGCCTCCACCATGGCAGGCTGTAGCGAGGACTGTAAGCATATCCTCTCCCAAACCACGCAGTTTTAACGGTAGAACTCTGCTTTAGTTGCAGGGGTATCACAAGCAGTTTTTCTCGCACTGTGTACTCTTTGGGCTCTAACACGAATGAACTTCTTTATGCAGGGATTCCTACGAGGAGCGAACTGCCTCCACGATGGCAGGCTGTAGCAAGGACTGTAAGCATATCCTCTCCCAACCCACTCAGTTTTAACGGTAGAACTCTTTTTTAGTTGCAGGGGTAACACAAGCAGCTTTTCTCCCACTGTGTACTCTTTGGGCATTTCCACGAATGAACTCCTATATGCATGGTTTCTGACGTGGAGCGAACTGCCTCAACCAAGGCAGGCTGTAGCGAGGACTGTAAGCATATCCTCTCCCAAACCACGCAGTTTTAACGGTAGAACACTGCTTTAGTTGCAGGGATAACACAAGCAGCTTTTCTCCCACTGTGTACTCTTTGGGCTCTTCCACGAATGAACTTCTATATGCATGGTTTCCGACGTGGAGCGAACTGCCTCAACCAAGGCAGGCTGTAGCGAGGACTGTAAGCATATCCTCTCCCAAACCACGCAGTTTTAACGGTAGAACTCTGCGTTAGTTGCAGGGGTAACACAAGCAGCTTTTCTCCCACTGTGTACTCTTTGGGCTCTTCCACGAATTAACTTCTATATGCAGGGTTTCCAAAGTGGAGCGAACTGCCTCAACCAAGGCAGGCTGTAGCGAGGACTGTAAGCATATCCTCTCCCAAACCACGCAGTTTTAACGGTAGAACTCTGCTTTAGTTGCAGGGATAACACAAGCAGCTTTTCTCCCACTGTGTACTCTTTGGGCTCTTCCACGAATGAACTTCTATATGCATGGTTTCCGACGTGGAGCGAACTGCCTCAACCAAGGCAGGCTGTAGCGAGGACTGTAAGCATATCCTCTCCCAAACCACGCAGTTTTAACGGTAGAACTCTGCGTTAGTTGCAGGGGTAACACAAGCAGCTTTTCTCCCACTGTGTACTCTTTGGGCTCTTCCACGAATTAACTTCTATATGCAGGGTTTCCAAAGTGGAGCGAACTGCCTCAACCAAGGCAGGATGTAGCGAGGAATGTAAGCATTTCCTCTTGCAAAACACGGCAGTTTTACCAAAGAATTCTGCTTTAGTTGCAGGTGGAATACAAGCAGCATTACTCCCACTGTGTACTCTTTGCGCTCTTACACGAATGAACTTCTTTATGCAAGGATTCCCACGAGGAGGGTACTGACTCCACCATGGCAGGCTGTAGCGAGGACTGTAAGCATATCCTCTCCCAAACCACGCAGTTTTAACGGTAGAACTCTGCTTTAGTTGCAGGGGTAACACAAGCAGTTTTTCTCCCACTGTGTACTCTTTGGGCTCTTCCACGAATGAACTTCTATATGCAGGGTTTGCGACGTGGAGAGAACTGCCTCAACCAAGGCAGGCTGTAGCGAGGATTGTAAGCATATCCTCTCCCAAACCACGCAGTTTTAACGGTAGAATTCTGCTTTAGTTGCAGGGGTAACACAAGCAGCTTTTCTCCCATTGTGTACTCTTTGGGCTCTTCCGCGAATGAACTTCTATATGCAGGTTTTCCGACGTGGAGCGAACTGCCTCAACCAAGGCAGGCTGTAGCGTGGACTGTAAGCATTTCCTCTTCCAATACACTGCAGTTTTACTAAAGAATTCTGCTTTAGTTGCAGGTGGAATACAAGCAGCATTACTCCCACTGTGTACTCTTTGGGCTCTTCCACGAATGAACTTCTTTATGCAGGGATTCCTACGAGGAGCAAACTGCCTCCACCATGGCAGGCTGTAGCGAGGACTGTAAGCATATCCTCTCCCAAACCACGCAGTTTTAACGGTAGAACTCTGCTTTAGTTGCAGGGGTAACACAAGCAGTTTTTCTCCCACTGTGTACTCTTTGAGCTCTAACACGAATGAACTTCTTTATGCAGGGATTCCTACGAGGAGCGAACTGCCTCCACCATGGCAGGCTGTAGCAAGGACTGTAAGCATATCCTCTCCCAAACCACTCAGTTTTAACGGTAGAACTCTTTTTTAGTTGCAGGGATAACACAAGCAGCTTTTCTCCCACTGTGTACTCTTTGGGCTCTTCCACGAATGAACTTCTATATGCATGGTTTCCGACGTGGAGCGAACTGCCTCAACCAAGGCAGGCTGTAGCAAGGACTGTAAGCATATCCTCTCCCAAACCACGCAGTTTTAACGGTAGAACTCTGCTTTAGTTGCAGGGGTAACACAAGCAGCTTTTCTCCCACTGTGTACTCTTTGGGCTCTTCCACGAATGAACTTCTATATGCAGGGTTTCCGACGTGGAGCGAACTGCCTCAACCAAGGAAGGCTGTAGCGAGGACTGTAAGCATTTCCTCTTCCAAAGCACGGCAGTTTTACCAAAGAATTCTGCTTTAGTTGCAGGTGTAACACAAACATCTTTACTCCCACTGTGTACTCTTTGGGCTCTTACACGAATGAACTTCTTTATGCAAGGATTCCCACGAGGAGGGTACTGACTCCACCATGGCAGGCTGTAGCGAGGACTGTAAGCATATCCTCTCCCAAACCACGCCGTTTTAAAGGTAGAACTCTGCTTTAGTTGCAGGGGTAACACAAGCAGCTTTGCTCCCACTGTGTACTCCTTGGGCTCTTCCACGAATTAACTTCTATATGCAGGGTTTCCAAAGTGGAGCGAACTGCCTCAACCAAGGCAGGCTGTAGCGAGGAATGTAAGCATTTCCTCTTACAAAACATGGCAGTTTTACCAAAGAATTCTGCTTTAGTTGCAGGTGGAATACAAGCAGCATTACTCCCACTGTGTACTCTTTGGGCTCTTACACGAATGAATTTCTTTATGCAAGGATTCCCACGAGGAGGGTACTGACTCCACCATGGCAGGCTGTAGCTAGGACTGTAAGCATATCCTCTCCCAAACCACGCAGTTTTAACGGTAGAACTCTGCTTTAGTTGCAGGGGTAACACAAGCAGTTTTTCTCCCACTGTGTACTCTTTGGGCTCTTCCACGAATGAACTTCTATATGCAGGGTTTGCGACGTGGAGAGAACTGCCTCAACCAAGGCAGGCTGTAGCGAGGATTGTAAGCATATCCTCTCCCAAACCACGCAGTTTTAACCATAGAATTCTGCTTTAGTTGCAGGGGTAACACAAGCAGCTTTTCTCCCATTGTGTACTCTTTGGGCTCTTCCGCGAATGAACTTCTATATGCAGGGTTTCCGACGTGGAGCGAACTGCCTCAACCAAGGCAGGCTGTAGCGAGGACTGTAAGCATTTCCTCTTCCAAAACACTGCAGTTTTACCAAAGAATTCTGCTTTAGTTGCAGGTGGAATACAAGCAGCATTACTCCCACTGTGTACTCTTTGGGCTCTTCCACGAATGAACTTCTTTATGCAGGGATTCCTACGAGGAGCAAACTGCCTCCACCATGGCAGGCTGTAGCGAGGACTGTAAGCATATCCTCTCCCAAACCACGCAGTTTTAACGGTAGAACTCTGCTTTAGTTGCAGCGGTAACACAAGCAGCTTTTCTCCCACTGTGTACTCTTTGGGCTCTTCCACGAATGCACTTCTATATGCAGGGTTTCCGACGTGGAGCGAACTGCCTCAACCAAGGCAGGCTGTAGCGAGGACTGTAAGCATTTCCTCTTCCAAAGCACAGCAGTTTTACCAAAGCATTCTGCTTTAGTTGCAGGTGTAACACAAGCATCATTTCTCCCACTGTGTACTCTTTGGGCTCTTCCACGAATGAACTTCTATATGCATGGTTTCCGACGTGGAGCGAACTGCCTCAACCTAGGCAGGCTGTAGCGAGGACTGTAAGCATATCCTCTCCCAATCCACGCAGTTTTAACGGTAGAACTCTGCTTTAGTTGCAGGGGTAACACAAGCAGTTTTTCTCCCACTGTGTACTCTTTTTGCTCTTCCACGAATGAACTTCTATATGCAGGGTTTGCGACGTGGAGAGAACTGCCTCAACCAAGGCAGGCTGTAGCGAGGATTGTAAGCATATCCTCTCCCAAACCACGCAGTTTTAACGGTAGAATTCTGCTTTAGTTGCAGGGGTAACAAAAGCAGCTTTTCTCCCATTGTGTACTCTTTGGGCTCTTCCGCGAATGAACTTCTATATGCAGGGTTTGCGACGTGGAGGGAACTGCCTCAACCAAGGCAGGCTGTAGCGAGCACTGTAAGCATATCCTCTCCCACACCACGCATTTTTAATGGTAGAACTCTGCTTTAGTTGCAGGGGTAACACAAGCAGCTTTTCTCCCACTGTGTACTCTTTGGGCTCTTCCACGAATGAACTTCTATATGCAGGGTTTCCGACATGCAGCGAACTGCCTCAACCAAGGCAGACTGTAGCGAGGACTGTAAGCATTTCCTCTTCCAAAGCACGGAAGTTTTACCAAAGAATTCTGCTTTAGTTGCAGGTGTAACACAAGCATCATTTCTCCCACTGTGTACTCTTTGGGCTCTTACACGAATGAACTTCTTTATGCAGGGATTCCCACGTGGATCGAACTGCCTCAACCGTGGAAGGAAGTAGCGAGGACTGTAAGCATATCCTCTCCCAAAACACGCAGTTTTCACGGTAGAACTCTGCTTTAGTTGCAGGGGTAACACAAGCAGCTTTTCTCCCACTGTGTACTCTTTGGGCTCTTCCACGAATGAACTTCTATATGCATGGTTTCCGACGTGGAGCGAACTGCCTCAACCAAGGCAGGCTGTAGCGAGGACTGTAAGCATATCCTCTCCCAAACCACGCAGTTTTAATGGTAGAACTCTGCTTTAGTTGCAGGGGTAACACAAGCAGCTTTTCTCCCACTGTGTACTCTTTGGGCTCTTCCACGAATTAACTTCTATATGCAGGGTTTCCGACGTGGAATGAACTGCCTCAACCAAGGCAGGCTGTAGCGAGGAATGGAAGCATTTCCTCTTGCAAAACACGGCAGTTTTACCAAAGAATTCTGCTTTAGTTGCAGGTGGAATACAAGCAGCATTACTCCCACTGTGTACTCTTTGGGCTCTTACACGAATGAACTTCTTTATGCAAGGATTCCCACGAGGAGGGTACTGACTCCACCATGGCAGGCTGTAGCGAGGACTGTAAGCATATCCTCTCCCAAACCACGCAGTTTTAACGGTAGAACTCTGCTTTAGTTGCAGGGGTAACACAAGCAGTTTTTCTCCCACTGTGTACTCTTTGGGCTCTTCCACAAATGAACTTCTATATGCAGGGTTTGCGACGTGGAGAGAACTGCCTCAACCAAGGCAGGCTGTAGCGAGGATTGTAAGCATATCCTCTCCCAAACCACGCAGTTTTAACGGTAGAACTCTTTTTTAGTTGCAGGGATAACACAAGCAGCTTTTCTCCCACTGTGTACTCTTTGGGCTCTTCCACGAATGAACTTCTATATGCATGGTTTCCGACGTGGAGCGAACTGCCTCAACCAAGGCAGGCTGTAGCGAGGACTGTAAGCATATCCTCTCCCAAACCACGCAGTTTTAACGGTAGAACTCTGCTTTAGTTGCAGGGGTAACACAAGCAGCTTTTCACCCACTGTGTACTCTTTGGGCTCTTCCACGAATGAACTTCTATATGCAGGGTTTCCGACGTGGAGCGAACTGCCTCAACCAAGGAAGGCTGTAGCGAGGACTGTAAGCATTTCCTCTTCCAAAGCACGGCAGTTTTACCAAAGAATTCTGCTTTAGTTGCAGGTGTAACACAAACATCATTACTCCCACTGTGTACTCTTTGGGCTCTTACACGAATGAACTTCTTTATGCAAGGATTCCCACGAGGAGGGTACTGACTCCACCATGGCAGGCTGTAGCGAGGACTGTAAGCATATCCTCTCCCAAACCACGCCATTTTAACGGTAGAACTCTGCTTTAGTTGCAGGGGTAACACAAGCAGCTTTTCTCCCACTGTGTACTCTTTGGGCTCTTCCACGAATGAACTTCTATATGCAGGGTTTCCGACATGCAGCGAACTGCCTCAACCAAGGCAGACTGTAGCGAGGACTGTAAGCATTTCCTCTTCCAAAGCACGGAAGTTTTACCAAAGAATTCTGCTTTAGTTGCAGGTGTAACACAAGCATCATTTCTCCCACTGTGTACTCTTTGGGCTCTTACACGAATGAACTTCTTTATGCAGGGATTCCCACGTGGATCGAACTGCCTCAACCGTGGAAGGAAGTAGCGAGGACTGTAAGCATATCCTCTCCCAAAACACGCAGTTTTCACGGTAGAACTCTGCTTTAGTTGCAGGGGTAACACAAGCAGCTTTTCTCCCACTGTGTACTCTTTGGGCTCTTCCACGAATGAACTTCTATATGCATGGTTTCCGACGTGGAGCGAACTGCCTCAACCAAGGCAGGCTGTAGCGAGGACTGTAAGCATATCCTCTCCCAAACCACGCAGTTTTAATGGTAGAACTCTGCTTTAGTTGCAGGGGTAACACAAGCAGCTTTTCTCCCACTGTGTACTCTTTGGGCTCTTCCACGAATTAACTTCTATATGCAGGGTTTCCGACGTGGAATGAACTGCCTCAACCAAGGCAGGCTGTAGCGAGGAATGGAAGCATTTCCTCTTGCAAAACACGGCAGTTTTACCAAAGAATTCTGCTTTAGTTGCAGGTGGAATACAAGCAGCATTACTCCCACTGTGTACTCTTTGGGCTCTTACACGAATGAACTTCTTTATGCAAGGATTCCCACGAGGAGGGTACTGACTCCACCATGGCAGGCTGTAGCGAGGACTGTAAGCATATCCTCTCCCAAACCACGCAGTTTTAACGGTAGAACTCTGCTTTAGTTGCAGGGGTAACACAAGCAGTTTTTCTCCCACTGTGTACTCTTTGGGCTCTTCCACAAATGAACTTCTATATGCAGGGTTTGCGACGTGGAGAGAACTGCCTCAACCAAGGCAGGCTGTAGCGAGGATTGTAAGCATATCCTCTCCCAAACCACGCAGTTTTAACGGTAGAACTCTTTTTTAGTTGCAGGGATAACACAAGCAGCTTTTCTCCCACTGTGTACTCTTTGGGCTCTTCCACGAATGAACTTCTATATGCATGGTTTCCGACGTGGAGCGAACTGCCTCAACCAAGGCAGGCTGTAGCGAGGACTGTAAGCATATCCTCTCCCAAACCACGCAGTTTTAACGGTAGAACTCTGCTTTAGTTGCAGGGGTAACACAAGCAGCTTTTCACCCACTGTGTACTCTTTGGGCTCTTCCACGAATGAACTTCTATATGCAGGGTTTCCGACGTGGAGCGAACTGCCTCAACCAAGGAAGGCTGTAGCGAGGACTGTAAGCATTTCCTCTTCCAAAGCACGGCAGTTTTACCAAAGAATTCTGCTTTAGTTGCAGGTGTAACACAAACATCATTACTCCCACTGTGTACTCTTTGGGCTCTTACACGAATGAACTTCTTTATGCAAGGATTCCCACGAGGAGGGTACTGACTCCACCATGGCAGGCTGTAGCGAGGACTGTAAGCATATCCTCTCCCAAACCACGCCATTTTAACGGTAGAACTCTGCTTTAGTTGCAGGGGTAACACAAGCAGCTTTTCTCCCACTGTGTACTCTTTGGGCTCTTCCACGAATGAACTTCTATATGCAGGGTTTGCGACGTGGAGAGAACTGCCTCAACCAAGGCAGGCTGTAGCGAGGATTGTAAGCATATCCTCTCCCAAACCACGCAGTTTTAACGGTAGAATTCTGCTTTAGTTGCAGGGGTAACACAAGCAGCTTTTCTCCCATTGTGTACTCTTTGGGCTCTTCCGCGAATGAACTTCTTTATGCAGTTTTTCCGACGTGGAGCGAACTGCCTCAACCAAGGCAGGCTGTAGCGAGGACTGTAAGCATTTCCTCTTCCAAAACACTGCAGTTTTACCAAAGAATTCTGCTTTAGTTGCAGGTGGAATACAAGCAGCATTACTCCCACTGTGTACTCTTTGGGCTCTTCCACGAATGAACTTCTATATGCATGGTTTCCGACGTGGAGCGAACTGCCTCAACCAAGGCAGGCTGTAGCGAGGACTGTAAGCATATCCTCTCCCAAACCACGCAGTTTTAACGGTAGAACAATGCTTTAGTTGCAGGGGTAACACGAGCAGCTTTTCTCCCACTGTGTACTCTTTGGGCTCTTCCACGAATGAACTTCTATATGCAGGGTTTCCGACGTGGAGCGAACTGCCTCAACAAAGGCAGGCTGTAGCGAGGACTGTAAGCATTTCCTCTTCCAAAGCACGGAAGTTTTACCAAAGAATTCTGCTTTAGTTGCAGGTGTAACACAAGCATCATTTCTCCCACTGTGTACTCTTTGGGCTCTTCCACGAATGAACTTCTATATGCATGGTTTCCGACGTGGAGCGAACTGCCTCAACCTAGGCAGGCTGTAGCGAGGATTGTAAGCATATCCTCTCCCAAACCACGCAGTTTTAACGGTAGAATTCTGCTTTAGTTGCAGGGGTAACACAAGCAGCTTTTCTCCCATTGTGTACTCTTTGGGCTCTTCCGCGAATGAACTTCTATATGCAGGGTTTGCGACGTGGAGGGAACTGCCTCAACCAAGGCAGGCTGTAGCGAGGACTGTAAGCATATCCTCTCCCACACCACGCATTTTTAATGGTAGAACTCTGCTTTAGTTGCAGGGGTAACACAAGCAGCTTTTCTCCCACTGTGTACTCTTTGGGCTCTTCCACGAATGAACTTCTATATGCAGGGTTTCCGACATGCAGCGAACTGCCTCAACCAAGGCAGACTGTAGCGAGGACTGTAAGCATTTCCTCTTACAAAACACGGCAGTTTTACCAAAGAATTCTGCTTTAGTTGCAGGTGGAATACAAGCAGCATTACTCCCACTGTGTACTCTTTGGGCTCTTACACGAATGAACTTCTTTATGCAAGGATTCCCACGAGGAGGGCACTGACTCCACCATGGCAGGCTGTAGCGAGGACTGTAAGCATATCCTCTCCCAAACCACGCAGTTTTAACGGTAGAACTCTGCTTTAGTTGCAGGGGTAACACAAGCAGTTTTTCTCCCACTGTGTACTCTTTGGGCTCTTCCACGAATGAACTTCTATATGCAGGGTTTGCGACGTGGAGAGAACTGCCTCAACCAAGGCAGGCTGTAGCGAGGATTGTAAGCATATCCTCTCCCAAACCACGCAGTTTTAACGGTAGAATTCTGCTTTAGTTGAAGGGGTAACACAAGCAGCTTTTCTCCCATTGTGTACTCTTTGGGCTCTTCTGCGAATGAACTTCTATATGCAGGGTTTCCGACGTGGAGCGAACTGCCTCAACCAAGGCAGGCTGTAGCGAGGACTGTAAGCATTTCCTCTTCCAAAACACTGCAGTTTTACCAAAGAATTCTGCTTTAGTTGCAGGTGGAATACAAGCAGCATTACTCCAACTGTGTACTCTCTGGGCTCTTCCACGAATGAACTTCTTTATGCAGGGATTCCTACGAGGAGCAAACTGCCTCCACCATGGCAGGCTGTAGCGAGGACTGTAAGCATATCCTCTCCCAAACCACGCAGTTTTAACGGTAGAACTCTGCTTTAGTTGCAGGGGTATCACAAGCAGTTTTTCTCGCACTGTGTACTCTTTGGGCTCTAACACGAATGAACTTCTTTATGCAGGGATTCCTACGAGGAGCGAACTGCCTCCACGATGGCAGGCTGTAGCAAGGACTGTAAGCATATCCTCTCCCAACCCACTCAGTTTTAACGGTAGAACTCTTTTTTAGTTGCAGGGGTAACACAAGCAGCTTTTCTCCCACTGTGTACTCTTTGGGCATTTCCACGAATGAACTCCTATATGCATGGTTTCTGACGTGGAGCGAACTGCCTCAACCAAGGCAGGCTGTAGCGAGGACTGTAAGCATATCCTCTCCCAAACCACGCAGTTTTAACGGTAGAACTCTGCTTTAGTTGCAGGGATAACAAAAGCAGCTTTTCTCCCACTGTGTACTCTTTGGGCTCTTCCACGAATGAACTTCTATATGCATGGTTTCCGACGTGGAGCGAACTGCCTCAACCAAGGCAGGCTGTAGCGAGGACTGTAAGCATATCCTCTCCCAAACCACGCAGTTTTAACGGTAGAACTCTGCTTTAGTTGCAGGGATAACACAAGCAGCTTTTCTCCCACTGTGTACTCTTTGGGCTCTTCCACGAATGAACTTCTATATGCATGGTTTCCGACGTGGAGCGAACTGCCTCAACCAAGGCAGGCTGTAGCGAGGACTGTAAGCATATCCTCTCCCAAACCACGCAGTTTTAACGGTAGAACTCTGCGTTAGTTGCAGGGGTAACACAAGCAGCTTTTCTCCCACTGTGTACTCTTTGGGCTCTTCCACGAATTAACTTCTATATGCAGGGTTTCCAAAGTGGAGCGAACTGCCTCAACCAAGGCAGGATGTAGCGAGGAATGTAAGCATTTCCTCTTGCAAAACACGGCAGTTTTACCAAAGAATTCTGCTTTAGTTGCAGGTGGAATACAAGCAGCATTACTCCCACTGTGTACTCTTTGCGCTCTTACACGAATGAACTTCTTTATGCAAGGATTCCCACGAGGAGGGTACTGACTCCACCATGGCAGGCTGTAGCGAGGACTGTAAGCATATCCTCTCCCAAACCACGCAGTTTTAACGGTAGAACTCTGCTTTAGTTGCAGGGGTAACACAAGCAGTTTTTCTCCCACTGTGTACTCTTTGGGCTCTTCCACGAATGAACTTCTATATGCAGGGTTTGCGACGTGGAGAGAACTGCCTCAACCAAGGCAGGCTGTAGCGAGGATTGTAAGCATATCCTCTCCCAAACCACGCAGTTTTAACGGTAGAATTCTGCTTTAGTTGCAGGGGTAACACAAGCAGCTTTTCTCCCATTGTGTACTCTTTGGGCTCTTCCGCGAATGAACTTCTATATGCAGGTTTTCCGACGTGGAGCGAACTGCCTCAACCAAGGCAGGCTGTAGCGTGGACTGTAAGCATTTCCTCTTCCAATACACTGCAGTTTTACTAAAGAATTCTGCTTTAGTTGCAGGTGGAATACAAGCAGCATTACTCCCACTGTGTACACTTTGGGCTCTTCCACGAATGAACTTCTTTATGCAGGGATTCCTATGAGGAGCAAACTGCCTCCACCATGGCAGGCTGTAGCGAGGACTGTAAGCATATCCTCTCCCAAACCACGCAGTTTTAACGGTAGAACTCTGCTTTAGTTGCAGGGGTAACACAAGCAGTTTTTCTCCCACTGTGTACTCTTTGAGCTCTAACACGAATGAACTTCTTTATGCAGGGATTCCTACGAGGAGCGAACTGCCTCCACCATGGCAGGCTGTAGCAAGGACTGTAAGCATATCCTCTCCCAAACCACTCAGTTTTAACGGTAGAACACTTTTTTAGTTGCAGGGATAACACAAGCAGCTTTTCTCCCACTGTGTACTCTTTGGGCTCTTCCACGAATGAACTTCTATATGCATGGTTTCCGACGTGGAGCGAACTGCCTCAACCAAGGCAGGCTGTAGCAAGGACTGTAAGCATATCCTCTCCCAAACCACGCAGTTTTAACGGTAGAACTCTGCTTTAGTTGCAGGGATAACACAAGCAGCTTTTCTCCCACTGTGTACTCTTTGGCCTCTTCCACGAATGAACTTCTATATGCAGGGTTTCCGACGTGGAGCGAACTGCCTCAACCAAGGAAGGCTGTAGCGAGGACTGTAAGCATTTCCTCTTCCAAAGCACGGCAGTTTTACCAAAGAATTCTGCTTTAGTTGCAGGTGTAACACAAACATCTTTACTCCCACTGTGTACTCTTTGGGCTCTTACACGAATGAACTTCTTTATGCAAGGATTCCCACGAGGAGGGTACTGACTCCACCATGGCAGGCTGTAGCGAGGACTGTAAGCATATCCTCTCCCAAACCACGCCGTTTTAAAGGTAGAACTCTGCTTTAGTTGCAGGGGTAACACAAGCAGCTTTGCTCCCACTGTGTACTCCTTGGGCTCTTCCACGAATTAACTTCTATATGCAGGGTTTCCAAAGTGGAGCGAACTGCCTCAACCAAGGCAGGCTGTAGCGAGGAATGTAAGCATTTCCTCTTACAAAACATGGCAGTTTTACCAAAGAATTCTGCTTTAGTTGCAGGTGGAATACAAGCAGCATTACTCCCACTGTGTACTCTTTGGGCTCTTACACGAATGAATTTCTTTATGCAAGGATTCCCACGAGGAGGGTACTGACTCCACCATGGCAGGCTGTAGCTAGGACTGTAAGCATATCCTCTCCCAAACCACGCAGTTTTAACGGTAGAACTCTGCTTTAGTTGCAGCGGTAACACAAGCAGCTTTTCTCCCACTGTGTACTCTTTGGGCTCTTCCACGAATGCACTTCTATATGCAGGGTTTCCGACGTGGAGCGAACTGCCTCAACCAAGGCAGGCTGTAGCGAGGACTGTAAGCATTTCCTCTTCCAAAGCACAGCACTTTTACCAAAGCATTCTGCTTTAGTTGCAGGTGTAACACAAGCATCATTTCTCCCACTGTGTACTCTTTGGGCTCTTCCACGAATGAACTTCTATATGCATGGTTTCCGACGTGGAGCGAACTGCCTCAACCTAGGCAGGCTGTAGCGAGGACTGTAAGCATATCCTCTCCCAATCCACGCAGTTTTAACGGTAGAACTCTGCTTTAGTTGCAGGGGTAACACAAGCAGTTTTTCTCCCACTGTGTACTCTTTGGGCTCTTCCACGAATGAACTTCTATATGCAGGGTTTGCGACGTGGAGAGAACTGCCTCAACCAAGGCAGGCTGTAGAGAGGATTGTAAGCATATCCTCTCCCAAACCACGCAGTTTTAACCGTAGAATTCTGCTTTAGTTGCAGGGGTAACACAAGCAGCTTTTCTCCCATTGTGTACTCTTTGGGCTCTTCCGCGAATGAACTTCTATATGCAGGGTTTCCAACGTGGAACGAACTGCCTCAACCAAGGCAGGCTGTAGCGAGGACTGTAAGCATTTCCTCTTCCAAAACACTGCAGTTTTACCAAAGAATTCTGCTTTAGTTGCAGGTGGAATACAAGCAGCATTACTCCCACTGTGTACTCTTTGGGCTCTTCCACGAATGAACTTCTTTATGCAGGGCTTCCTACGAGGAGCAAACTGCCTCCACCATGGCAGGCTGTAGCGAGGACTGTAAGCATATCCTCTCCCAAACCATGCAGTTTTAACGGTAGAACTCTGCTTTAGTTGCAGGGGTAACACAAGCAGTTTTTCTCCCACTGTGTACTCTTTGGGCTCTAACACGAATGAACTTCTTTATGCAGGGATTCCTACGAGGAGCGAACGGCTTCCACCATGGCAGGCTGTAGCAAGGACTGTAAGCATATCCTCTCCCAAACCACTCAGTTTTAACGGTAGAACACTTTTTTAGTTGCAGGGGTAACACAAGCAGCTTTTCTCCCACTGTGTACTCTTTGGGCTCTTCCACGAATGAACTTCTATATTCATGGTTTCCCACGTGGAGCGAACTGCCTCAACCAAGGCAGGCTGTAGCGAGGACTGTAAGCATATCCTCTCCCAAACCACGCAGTTTTAACGGTAGAACTCTGCTTTAGTTGCAGGGGTAACACAAGCAGCTTTTCTCCCACTGTGTACTCTTTGGGCTCTTCCACGAATGAACTTCTATATGCAGGGTTTCCGACGTGGAGCGAACTGCCTCAACCAAGGAAGGCTGTAGCGAGGACTGTAAGCATTTCCTCTTCCAAAGCACGGCAGTTTTACCAAAGAATTCTGCTTTAGTTGCAGGTGTAACACAAACATCTTTACTCCCACTGTGTACTCTTTGGGCTCTTACACGAATGAACTTCTTTATGCAAGGATTCCCACGAGGAGGGTACTGACTCCACCATGGCAGGCTGTAGCGAGGACTGTAAGCATATCCTCTCCCAAACCATGCCGTTTTAAAGGTAGAACTCTGCTTTAGTTGCAGGGGTAACACAAGCAGCTTTGCTCCCACTGTGTACTCCTTGGGCTCTTCCACGAATTAACTTCTATATGCAGGGTTTCCAAAGTGGAGCGAACTGCCTCAACCAAGGCAGGCTGTAGCGAGGAATGTAAGCATTTCCTCTTACAAAACATGGCAGTTTTACCAAAGAATTCTGCTTTAGTTGCAGGTGGAATACAAGCAGCATTACTCCCCCTGTGTACTCTTTAGGCTCTTACACGAATGAATTTCTTTATGCAAGGATTCCCACGAGGAGGGTACTGACTACACCATGGCAGGCTGTAGCTAGGACTGTAAGCATATCCTCTCCCAAACCACGCAGTTTTAACGGTAGAACTCTGCTTTAGTTGCAGCGGTAACACAAGCAGCTTTTCTCCCACTGTGTACTCTTTGGGCTCTTCCAAGAATGCACTTCTATATGCAGGGTTTCCGACGTGGAGCGAACTGCCTCAACCAAGGCAGGCTGTAGCGAGGACTGTAAGCATTTCCTCTTCCAAAGCACAGCACTTTTACCAAAGCATTCTGCTTTAGTTGCAGGTGTAACACAAGCATCATTTCTCCCACTGTGTACTCTTTGGGCTCTTCCACGAATGAACTTCTATATTCATGGTTTCCCACGTGGAGCGAACTGCCTCAACCAAGGCAGGCTGTAGCGAGGACTGTAAGCATATCCTCTCCCAAACCACGCAGTTTTAACGGTAGAACTCTGCGTTAGTTGCAGGGGTAACACAAGCAGCTTTTCTCCCACTGTGTACTCTTTGGGCTCTTCCACGAATTAACTACTATATGCAGGGTTTCCGACGTGGAATGAACTGCCTCAACCAAGGCAGGCTGTAGCGAGGAATGGAAGCATTTCCTCTTGCAAAACACGGCAGTTTTACCAAAGAATTCTGCTTTAGTTGCAGGTGGAATACAAGCAGCATTACGCCCACTGTGTACTCTTTGGGCTCTTACACGAATGAACTTCTTTATGCAAGGATTCCCACGAGGAGGGTACTGACTCCACCATGGCAGGCTGTAGCGAGGACTGTAAGCATATCCTCTCCCAAACCACGCAGTTTTAACGGTAGCACTCTGCTTTAGTTGCAGGGGTAACACAAGCAGTTTTCCTCCCACTGTGTACTCTTTGGGCTCTTCCACGAATGAACTTCTATATGCAGGTTTTCCGACGTGGAGCGAACTGCCTCAACCAAGGCAGGCTGTAGCGAGGACTGTAAGCATTTCCTCTTCCAATACACTGCAGTTTTACTAAAGAATTCTGCTTTAGTTGCAGGTGGAATACAAGCAGCATTACTCCCACTGTGTACTCTTTGGGCTCTTCCACGAATGAACTTCTTTATGCAGGGATTCCTACGAGGAGCAAACTGCCTCCACCATGGCAGGCTGTAGCGAGGACTGTAAGCATATCCTCTCCCAAACCACGCAGTTTTAACGGTAGAAATCTGCTTTAGTTGCAGGGGTAACACAAGCAGTTTTTCTCCCACTGTGTACTCTTTGGGCTCTAACACGAATGAACTTCTTTATGCAGGGATTCCTACGAGGAGCGAACTGCCTCCACCATGGCAGGCTGTAGCAAGGACTGTAAGCATATCCTCTCCCAAACCACTCCGTTTTAACGGTAGAACTCTTTTTTAGTTGCAGGGATAACATAAGCAGCTTTTCTCCCACTGTGTACTCTTTGGGCTCTTCCACGAATGAACTTCTATATGCAGGGTTTCCGACGTGGAGCGAACTGCCTCAACCAAGGCAGGCTGTAGCAAGGACTGTAAGCATATCCTCTCCCAAACCACGCAGTTTTAACGGTAGAACTCTGCTTTAGTTGCAGGGGTAACACAAGCAGCTTTTCTCCCACTGTGTACTCTTTGGGCTCTTCCACGAATGAACTTCTATATGCAGGGTTTCCGACGTGGAGCGAACTGCCTCAACCAAGGAAGGCTGTAGCGAGGACTGTAAGCATTTCCTCTTCCAAAGCACGGCAGTTTTACCAAAGAATTCTGCTTTAGTTGCAGGTGTAACACAAACATCATTACTCCCACTGTGTACTCTTTGGGCTCTTACACGAATGAACTTCTTTATGCAAGGATTCCCACGAGGAGGGTACTGACTCCACCATGGCAGGCTGTAGCGAGGACTGTAAGCATATCCTCTCCCAAACCACGCAGTTTTAACGGTAGAACTCTGCTTTAGTTGCAGGGGTAACACAAGCAGTTTTTCTCCCACTGTGTACTCTTTGGGCTCTTCCACGAATGAACTTCTATATGCAGGTTTTGCGACGTGGAGAGAACTGCCTCAACCAAGGCAGGCTGTAGCGAGGATTGTAAGCATATCCTCTCCCAAACCACTCAGTTTTAACGGTAGAATTCTGCTTTAGTTGCAGGGGTAACACAAGCAGCTTTTCTCCCATTGTGTACTCTTTGGGCTCTTCCGCGAATGAACTTCTTTATGCAGGGTTTCCGACGTGGAGCGAACTGCCTCAACCAAGGCAGGCTGTAGCGAGGACTGTAAGCATTTCCTCTTCCAAAACACTGCAGTTTTACCAAAGAATTCTGCTTTAGTTGCAGGTGGAATACAAGCAGCATTACTCCCACTGTGTACTCTTTGGGCTCTTCCACGAATGAACTTCTTTATGCAGGGATTCCTACGAGGAGCAAACTGCCTCCACCATGGCAGGCTGTAGCGAGGACTGTAAGCATATCCTCTCCCAAACCACGCAGTTTTAACGGTAGAACTCTGCTTTAGTTGCAGGGGTAACACAAGCAGTTTTTCTCCCACTGTGTACTCTTTGGGCTCTAACACGAATGAACTTCTTTATGCAGGGATTCCTACGAGGAGCGAACTGCCTCCACCATGGCAGGCTGTAGCAAGGACTGTAAGCATATCCTCTCCCAAACCACTCAGTTTTAACGGTAGAACTCTTTTTTACTTGCAGGGGTAACACAAGCAGCTTTTCTCCCACTGTGTACTCTTTGGGCTCTTCCACGAATGAACTTCTATATGCATGGTTTCCGACGTGGAGCGAACTGCCTCAACCAAGGCAGGCTGTAGCGAGGACTGTAAGCATATCCTCTCCCAAACCACGCAGTTTTAACGGTAGAACAATGCTTTAGTTGCAGGGGTAACACGAGCAGCTTTTCTCCCACTGTGTACTCTTTGGGCTCTTCCACGAATGAACTTCTATATGCAGGGTTTCCGACGTGGAGCGAACTGCCTCAACAAAGGCAGGCTGTAGCGAGGACTGTAAGCATTTCCTCTTCCAAAGCACGGAAGTTTTACCAAAGAATTCTGCTTTAGTTGCAGGTGTAACACAAGCATCATTTCTCCCACTGTGTACTCTTTGGGCTCTTCCACGAATGAACTTCTATATGCATGGTTTCCGACGTGGAGCGAACTGCCTCAACCTAGGCAGGCTGTAGCGAGGATTGTAAGCATATCCTCTCCCAAACCACGCAGTTTTAACGGTAGAATTCTGCTTTAGTTGCAGGGGTAACACAAGCAGCTTTTCTCCCATTGTGTACTCTTTGGGCTCTTCCGCGAATGAACTTCTATATGCAGGGTTTGCGACGTGGAGGGAACTGCCTCAACCAAGGCAGGCTGTAGCGAGGACTGTAAGCATATCCTCTCCCACACCACGCATTTTTAATGGTAGAACTCTGCTTTAGTTGCAGGGGTAACACAAGCAGCTTTTCTCCCACTGTGTACTCTTTGGGCTCTTCCACGAATGAACTTCTATATGCAGGGTTTCCGACATGCAGCGAACTGCCTCAACCAAGGCAGACTGTAGCGAGGACTGTAAGCATTTCCTCTTACAAAACACGGCAGTTTTACCAAAGAATTCTGCTTTAGTTGCAGGTGGAATACAAGCAGCATTACTCCCACTGTGTACTCTTTGGGCTCTTACACGAATGAACTTCTTTATGCAAGGATTCCCACGAGGAGGGTACTGACTCCACCATGGCAGGCTGTAGCGAGGACTGTAAGCATATCCTCTCCCAAACCACGCAGTTTTAACGGTAGAACTCTGCTTTAGTTGCAGGGGTAACACAAGCAGTTTTTCTCCCACTGTGTACTCTTTGGGCTCTTCCACGAATGAACTTCTATATGCAGGGTTTGCGACGTGGAGAGAACTGCCTCAACCAAGGCAGGCTGTAGCGAGGATTGTAAGCATATTCTCTCCCAAACCACGCAGTTTTAACGGTAGAATTCTGCTTTAGTTGAAGGGGTAACACAAGCAGTTTTCTCCCATTGTGTACTCTTTGGGCTCTTCTGCGAATGAACTTCTATATGCAGGGTTTCCGACGTGGAGCGAACTGCCTCAACCAAGGCAGGCTGTAGCGAGGAATGTAAGCATTTCCTCTTCCAAAACACTGCAGTTTTACCAAAGAATTCTGCTTTAGTTGCAGGTGGAATACAAGCAGCATTACTCCAACTGTGTACACTCTGGGCTCTTCCACGAATGAACTTCTTTATGCAGGGATTCCCAGGGGAGCGAACTGCCTCCACCATGGCAGGCTGTAGCGAGGACTGTAAGCATATCCTCTCCCAAACCACGCAGTTTTAACGGTAGAACTCTGCTTTAGTTGCAGGGGTATCACAAGCAGTTTTTCTCGCACTGTGTACTCTTTGGGCTCTAACACGAATGAACTTCTTTATGCAGGGATTCCTACGAGGAGCGAACTGCCTCCACGATGGCAGGCTGTAGCAAGGACTGTAAGCATATCCTCTCCCAACCCACTCAGTTTTAACGGTAGAACTCTTTTTTAGTTGCAGGGGTAACACAAGCAGCTTTTCTCCCACTGTGTACTCTTTGGGCATTTCCACGAATGAACTCCTATATGCATGGTTTCTGACGTGGAGCGAACTGCCTCAACCAAGGCAGGCTGTAGCGAGGACTGTAAGCATATCCTCTCCCAAACCACGCAGTTTTAACGGTAGAACACTGCTTTAGTTGCAGGGATAACACAAGCAGCTTTTCTCCCACTGTGTACTCTTTGGGCTCTTCCACGAATGAACTTCTATATGCATGGTTTCCGACGTGGAGCGAACTGCCTCAACCAAGGCAGGCTGTAGCGAGGACTGTAAGCATATCCTCTCCCAAACCACGCAGTTTTAACGGTAGAACTCTGCGTTAGTTGCAGGGGTAACACAAGCAGCTTTTCTCCCACTGTGTACTCTTTGGGCTCTTCCACGAATTAACTTCTATATGCAGGGTTTCCAAAGTGGAGCGAACTGCCTCAACCAAGGCAGGCTGTAGCGAGGACTGTAAGCATATCCTCTCCCAAACCACGCAGTTTTAACGGTAGAACTCTGCTTTAGTTGCAGGGATAACACAAGCAGCTTTTCTCCCACTGTGTACTCTTTGGGCTCTTCCACGAATGAACTTCTATATGCATGGTTTCCGACGTGGAGCGAACTGCCTCAACCAAGGCAGGCTGTAGCGAGGACTGTAAGCATATCCTCTCCCAAACCACGCAGTTTTAACGGTAGAACTCTGCGTTAGTTGCAGGGGTAACACAAGCAGCTTTTCTCCCACTGTGTACTCTTTGGGCTCTTCCACGAATTAACTTCTATATGCAGGGTTTCCAAAGTGGAGCGAACTGCCTCAACCAAGGCAGGATGTAGCGAGGAATGTAAGCATTTCCTCTTGCAAAACACGGCAGTTTTACCAAAGAATTCTGCTTTAGTTGCAGGTGGAATACAAGCAGCATTACTCCCACTGTGTACTCTTTGCGCTCTTACACGAATGAACTTCTTTATGCAAGGATTCCCACGAGGAGGGTACTGACTCCACCATGGCAGGCTGTAGCGAGGACTGTAAGCATATCCTCTCCCAAACCACGCAGTTTTAACGGTAGAACTCTGCTTTAGTTGCAGGGGTAACACAAGCAGTTTTTCTCCCACTGTGTACTCTTTGGGCTCTTCCACGAATGAACTTCTATATGCAGGGTTTGCGACGTGGAGAGAACTGCCTCAACCAAGGCAGGCTGTAGCGAGGATTGTAAGCATATCCTCTCCCAAACCACGCAGTTTTAACGGTAGAATTCTGCTTTAGTTGCAGGGGTAACACAAGCAGCTTTTCTCCCATTGTGTACTCTTTGGGCTCTTCCGCGAATGAACTTCTATATGCAGGTTTTCCGACGTGGAGCGAACTGCCTCAACCAAGGCAGGCTGTAGCGTGGACTGTAAGCATTTCCTCTTCCAATACACTGCAGTTTTACTAAAGAATTCTGCTTTAGTTGCAGGTGGAATACAAGCAGCATTACTCCCACTGTGTACTCTTTGGGCTCTTCCACGAATGAACTTCTTTATGCAGGGATTCCTACGAGGAGCAAACTGCCTCCACCATGGCAGGCTGTAGCGAGGACTGTAAGCATATCCTCTCCCAAACCACGCAGTTTTAACGGTAGAACTCTGCTTTAGTTGCAGGGGTAACACAAGCAGTTTTTCTCCCACTGTGTACTCTTTGAGCTCTAACACGAATGAACTTCTTTATGCAGGGATTCCTACGAGGAGCGAACTGCCTCCACCATGGCAGGCTGTAGCAAGGACTGTAAGCATATCCTCTCCCAAACCACTCAGTTTTAACGGTAGAACTCTTTTTTAGTTGCAGGGATAACACAAGCAGCTTTTCTCCCACTGTGTACTCTTTGGGCTCTTCCACGAATGAACTTCTATATGCATGGTTTCCGACGTGGAGCGAACTGCCTCAACCAAGGCAGGCTGTAGCAAGGACTGTAAGCATATCCTCTCCCAAACCACGCAGTTTTAACGGTAGAACTCTGCTTTAGTTGCAGGGGTAACACAAGCAGCTTTTCTCCCACTGTGTACTCTTTGGGCTCTTCCACGAATGAACTTCTATATGCAGGGTTTCCGACGTGGAGCGAACTGCCTCAACCAAGGAAGGCTGTAGCGAGGACTGTAAGCATTTCCTCTTCCAAAGCACGGCAGTTTTACCAAAGAATTCTGCTTTAGTTGCAGGTGTAACACAAACATCTTTACTCCCACTGTGTACTCTTTGGGCTCTTACACGAATGAACTTCTTTATGCAAGGATTCCCACGAGGAGGGTACTGACTCCACCATGGCAGGCTGTAGCGAGGACTGTAAGCATATCCTCTCCCAAACCACGCCGTTTTAAAGGTAGAACTCTGCTTTAGTTGCAGGGGTAACACAAGCAGCTTTGCTCCCACTGTGTACTCCTTGGGCTCTTCCACGAATTAACTTCTATATGCAGGGTTTCCAAAGTGGAGCGAACTGCCTCAACCAAGGCAGGCTGTAGCGAGGAATGTAAGCATTTCCTCTTACAAAACATGGCAGTTTTACCAAAGAATTCTGCTTTAGTTGCAGGTGGAATACAAGCAGCATTACTCCCACTGTGTACTCTTTGGGCTCTTACACGAATGAATTTCTTTATGCAAGGATTCCCACGAGGAGGGTACTGACTCCACCATGGCAGGCTGTAGCTAGGACTGTAAGCATATCCTCTCCCAAACCACGCAGTTTTAACGGTAGAACTCTGCTTTAGTTGCAGGGGTAACACAAGCAGTTTTTCTCCCACTGTGTACTCTTTGGGCTCTTCCACGAATGAACTTCTATATGCAGGGTTTGCGACGTGGAGAGAACTGCCTCAACCAAGGCAGGCTGTAGCGAGGATTGTAAGCATATCCTCTCCCAAACCACGCAGTTTTAACCATAGAATTCTGCTTTAGTTGCAGGGGTAACACAAGCAGCTTTTCTCCCATTGTGTACTCTTTGGGCTCTTCCGCGAATGAACTTCTATATGCAGGGTTTCCGACGTGGAGCGAACTGCCTCAACCAAGGCAGGCTGTAGCGAGGACTGTAAGCATTTCCTCTTCCAAAACACTGCAGTTTTACCAAAGAATTCTGCTTTAGTTGCAGGTGGAATACAAGCAGCATTACTCCCACTGTGTACTCTTTGGGCTCTTCCACGAATGAACTTCTTTATGCAGGGATTCCTACGAGGAGCAAACTGCCTCCACCATGGCAGGCTGTAGCGAGGACTGTAAGCATATCCTCTCCCAAACCACGCAGTTTTAACGGTAGAACTCTGCTTTAGTTGCAGCGGTAACACAAGCAGCTTTTCTCCCACTGTGTACTCTTTGGGCTCTTCCACGAATGCACTTCTATATGCAGGGTTTCCGACGTGGAGCGAACTGCCTCAACCAAGGCAGGCTGTAGCGAGGACTGTAAGCATTTCCTCTTCCAAAGCACAGCAGTTTTACCAAAGCATTCTGCTTTAGTTGCAGGTGTAACACAAGCATCATTTCTCCCACTGTGTACTCTTTGGGCTCTTCCACGAATGAACTTCTATATGCATGGTTTCCGACGTGGAGCGAACTGCCTCAACCTAGGCAGGCTGTAGCGAGGACTGTAAGCATATCCTCTCCCAATCCACGCAGTTTTAACGGTAGAACTCTGCTTTAGTTGCAGGGGTAACACAAGCAGTTTTTCTCCCACTGTGTACTCTTTTTGCTCTTCCACGAATGAACTTCTATATGCAGGGTTTGCGACGTGGAGAGAACTGCCTCAACCAAGGCAGGCTGTAGCGAGGATTGTAAGCATATCCTCTCCCAAACCACGCAGTTTTAACGGTAGAATTCTGCTTTAGTTGCAGGGGTAACAAAAGCAGCTTTTCTCCCATTGTGTACTCTTTGGGCTCTTCCGCGAATGAACTTCTATATGCAGGGTTTGCGACGTGGAGGGAACTGCCTCAACCAAGGCAGGCTGTAGCGAGCACTGTAAGCATATCCTCTCCCACACCACGCATTTTTAATGGTAGAACTCTGCTTTAGTTGCAGGGGTAACACAAGCAGCTTTTCTCCCACTGTGTACTCTTTGGGCTCTTCCACGAATGAACTTCTATATGCAGGGTTTCCGACATGCAGCGAACTGCCTCAACCAAGGCAGACTGTAGCGAGGACTGTAAGCATTTCCTCTTCCAAAGCACGGAAGTTTTACCAAAGAATTCTGCTTTAGTTGCAGGTGTAACACAAGCATCATTTCTCCCACTGTGTACTCTTTGGGCTCTTACACGAATGAACTTCTTTATGCAGGGATTCCCACGTGGATCGAACTGCCTCAACCGTGGAAGGAAGTAGCGAGGACTGTAAGCATATCCTCTCCCAAAACACGCAGTTTTCACGGTAGAACTCTGCTTTAGTTGCAGGGGTAACACAAGCAGCTTTTCTCCCACTGTGTACTCTTTGGGCTCTTCCACGAATGAACTTCTATATGCATGGTTTCCGACGTGGAGCGAACTGCCTCAACCAAGGCAGGCTGTAGCGAGGACTGTAAGCATATCCTCTCCCAAACCACGCAGTTTTAATGGTAGAACTCTGCTTTAGTTGCAGGGGTAACACAAGCAGCTTTTCTCCCACTGTGTACTCTTTGGGCTCTTCCACGAATTAACTTCTATATGCAGGGTTTCCGACGTGGAATGAACTGCCTCAACCAAGGCAGGCTGTAGCGAGGAATGGAAGCATTTCCTCTTGCAAAACACGGCAGTTTTACCAAAGAATTCTGCTTTAGTTGCAGGTGGAATACAAGCAGCATTACTCCCACTGTGTACTCTTTGGGCTCTTACACGAATGAACTTCTTTATGCAAGGATTCCCACGAGGAGGGTACTGACTCCACCATGGCAGGCTGTAGCGAGGACTGTAAGCATATCCTCTCCCAAACCACGCAGTTTTAACGGTAGAACTCTGCTTTAGTTGCAGGGGTAACACAAGCAGTTTTTCTCCCACTGTGTACTCTTTGGGCTCTTCCACAAATGAACTTCTATATGCAGGGTTTGCGACGTGGAGAGAACTGCCTCAACCAAGGCAGGCTGTAGCGAGGATTGTAAGCATATCCTCTCCCAAACCACGCAGTTTTAACGGTAGAACTCTTTTTTAGTTGCAGGGATAACACAAGCAGCTTTTCTCCCACTGTGTACTCTTTGGGCTCTTCCACGAATGAACTTCTATATGCATGGTTTCCGACGTGGAGCGAACTGCCTCAACCAAGGCAGGCTGTAGCGAGGACTGTAAGCATATCCTCTCCCAAACCACGCAGTTTTAACGGTAGAACTCTGCTTTAGTTGCAGGGGTAACACAAGCAGCTTTTCACCCACTGTGTACTCTTTGGGCTCTTCCACGAATGAACTTCTATATGCAGGGTTTCCGACGTGGAGCGAACTGCCTCAACCAAGGAAGGCTGTAGCGAGGACTGTAAGCATTTCCTCTTCCAAAGCACGGCAGTTTTACCAAAGAATTCTGCTTTAGTTGCAGGTGTAACACAAACATCATTACTCCCACTGTGTACTCTTTGGGCTCTTACACGAATGAACTTCTTTATGCAAGGATTCCCACGAGGAGGGTACTGACTCCACCATGGCAGGCTGTAGCGAGGACTGTAAGCATATCCTCTCCCAAACCACGCCATTTTAACGGTAGAACTCTGCTTTAGTTGCAGGGGTAACACAAGCAGCTTTTCTCCCACTGTGTACTCTTTGGGCTCTTCCACGAATGAACTTCTATATGCAGGGTTTGCGACGTGGAGAGAACTGCCTCAACCAAGGCAGGCTGTAGCGAGGATTGTAAGCATATCCTCTCCCAAACCACGCAGTTTTAACGGTAGAATTCTGCTTTAGTTGCAGGGGTAACACAAGCAGCTTTTCTCCCATTGTGTACTCTTTGGGCTCTTCCGCGAATGAACTTCTTTATGCAGTTTTTCCGACGTGGAGCGAACTGCCTCAACCAAGGCAGGCTGTAGCGAGGACTGTAAGCATTTCCTCTTCCAAAACACTGCAGTTTTACCAAAGAATTCTGCTTTAGTTGCAGGTGGAATACAAGCAGCATTACTCCCACTGTGTACTCTTTGGGCTCTTCCACGAATGAACTTCTATATGCATGGTTTCCGACGTGGAGCGAACTGCCTCAACCAAGGCAGGCTGTAGCGAGGACTGTAAGCATATCCTCTCCCAAACCACGCAGTTTTAACGGTAGAACAATGCTTTAGTTGCAGGGGTAACACGAGCAGCTTTTCTCCCACTGTGTACTCTTTGGGCTCTTCCACGAATGAACTTCTATATGCAGGGTTTCCGACGTGGAGCGAACTGCCTCAACAAAGGCAGGCTGTAGCGAGGACTGTAAGCATTTCCTCTTCCAAAGCACGGAAGTTTTACCAAAGAATTCTGCTTTAGTTGCAGGTGTAACACAAGCATCATTTCTCCCACTGTGTACTCTTTGGGCTCTTCCACGAATGAACTTCTATATGCATGGTTTCCGACGTGGAGCGAACTGCCTCAACCTAGGCAGGCTGTAGCGAGGATTGTAAGCATATCCTCTCCCAAACCACGCAGTTTTAACGGTAGAATTCTGCTTTAGTTGCAGGGGTAACACAAGCAGCTTTTCTCCCATTGTGTACTCTTTGGGCTCTTCCGCGAATGAACTTCTATATGCAGGGTTTGCGACGTGGAGGGAACTGCCTCAACCAAGGCAGGCTGTAGCGAGGACTGTAAGCATATCCTCTCCCACACCACGCATTTTTAATGGTAGAACTCTGCTTTAGTTGCAGGGGTAACACAAGCAGCTTTTCTCCCACTGTGTACTCTTTGGGCTCTTCCACGAATGAACTTCTATATGCAGGGTTTCCGACATGCAGCGAACTGCCTCAACCAAGGCAGACTGTAGCGAGGACTGTAAGCATTTCCTCTTACAAAACACGGCAGTTTTACCAAAGAATTCTGCTTTAGTTGCAGGTGGAATACAAGCAGCATTACTCCCACTGTGTACTCTTTGGGCTCTTACACGAATGAACTTCTTTATGCAAGGATTCCCACGAGGAGGGCACTGACTCCACCATGGCAGGCTGTAGCGAGGACTGTAAGCATATCCTCTCCCAAACCACGCAGTTTTAACGGTAGAACTCTGCTTTAGTTGCAGGGGTAACACAAGCAGTTTTTCTCCCACTGTGTACTCTTTGGGCTCTTCCACGAATGAACTTCTATATGCAGGGTTTGCGACGTGGAGAGAACTGCCTCAACCAAGGCAGGCTGTAGCGAGGATTGTAAGCATATCCTCTCCCAAACCACGCAGTTTTAACGGTAGAATTCTGCTTTAGTTGAAGGGGTAACACAAGCAGCTTTTCTCCCATTGTGTACTCTTTGGGCTCTTCTGCGAATGAACTTCTATATGCAGGGTTTCCGACGTGGAGCGAACTGCCTCAACCAAGGCAGGCTGTAGCGAGGACTGTAAGCATTTCCTCTTCCAAAACACTGCAGTTTTACCAAAGAATTCTGCTTTAGTTGCAGGTGGAATACAAGCAGCATTACTCCAACTGTGTACTCTCTGGGCTCTTCCACGAATGAACTTCTTTATGCAGGGATTCCTACGAGGAGCAAACTGCCTCCACCATGGCAGGCTGTAGCGAGGACTGTAAGCATATCCTCTCCCAAACCACGCAGTTTTAACGGTAGAACTCTGCTTTAGTTGCAGGGGTATCACAAGCAGTTTTTCTCGCACTGTGTACTCTTTGGGCTCTAACACGAATGAACTTCTTTATGCAGGGATTCCTACGAGGAGCGAACTGCCTCCACGATGGCAGGCTGTAGCAAGGACTGTAAGCATATCCTCTCCCAACCCACTCAGTTTTAACGGTAGAACTCTTTTTTAGTTGCAGGGGTAACACAAGCAGCTTTTCTCCCACTGTGTACTCTTTGGGCATTTCCACGAATGAACTCCTATATGCATGGTTTCTGACGTGGAGCGAACTGCCTCAACCAAGGCAGGCTGTAGCGAGGACTGTAAGCATATCCTCTCCCAAACCACGCAGTTTTAACGGTAGAACTCTGCTTTAGTTGCAGGGATAACAAAAGCAGCTTTTCTCCCACTGTGTACTCTTTGGGCTCTTCCACGAATGAACTTCTATATGCATGGTTTCCGACGTGGAGCGAACTGCCTCAACCAAGGCAGGCTGTAGCGAGGACTGTAAGCATATCCTCTCCCAAACCACGCAGTTTTAACGGTAGAACTCTGCTTTAGTTGCAGGGATAACACAAGCAGCTTTTCTCCCACTGTGTACTCTTTGGGCTCTTCCACGAATGAACTTCTATATGCATGGTTTCCGACGTGGAGCGAACTGCCTCAACCAAGGCAGGCTGTAGCGAGGACTGTAAGCATATCCTCTCCCAAACCACGCAGTTTTAACGGTAGAACTCTGCGTTAGTTGCAGGGGTAACACAAGCAGCTTTTCTCCCACTGTGTACTCTTTGGGCTCTTCCACGAATTAACTTCTATATGCAGGGTTTCCAAAGTGGAGCGAACTGCCTCAACCAAGGCAGGATGTAGCGAGGAATGTAAGCATTTCCTCTTGCAAAACACGGCAGTTTTACCAAAGAATTCTGCTTTAGTTGCAGGTGGAATACAAGCAGCATTACTCCCACTGTGTACTCTTTGCGCTCTTACACGAATGAACTTCTTTATGCAAGGATTCCCACGAGGAGGGTACTGACTCCACCATGGCAGGCTGTAGCGAGGACTGTAAGCATATCCTCTCCCAAACCACGCAGTTTTAACGGTAGAACTCTGCTTTAGTTGCAGGGGTAACACAAGCAGTTTTTCTCCCACTGTGTACTCTTTGGGCTCTTCCACGAATGAACTTCTATATGCAGGGTTTGCGACGTGGAGAGAACTGCCTCAACCAAGGCAGGCTGTAGCGAGGATTGTAAGCATATCCTCTCCCAAACCACGCAGTTTTAACGGTAGAATTCTGCTTTAGTTGCAGGGGTAACACAAGCAGCTTTTCTCCCATTGTGTACTCTTTGGGCTCTTCCGCGAATGAACTTCTATATGCAGGTTTTCCGACGTGGAGCGAACTGCCTCAACCAAGGCAGGCTGTAGCGTGGACTGTAAGCATTTCCTCTTCCAATACACTGCAGTTTTACTAAAGAATTCTGCTTTAGTTGCAGGTGGAATACAAGCAGCATTACTCCCACTGTGTACACTTTGGGCTCTTCCACGAATGAACTTCTTTATGCAGGGATTCCTATGAGGAGCAAACTGCCTCCACCATGGCAGGCTGTAGCGAGGACTGTAAGCATATCCTCTCCCAAACCACGCAGTTTTAACGGTAGAACTCTGCTTTAGTTGCAGGGGTAACACAAGCAGTTTTTCTCCCACTGTGTACTCTTTGAGCTCTAACACGAATGAACTTCTTTATGCAGGGATTCCTACGAGGAGCGAACTGCCTCCACCATGGCAGGCTGTAGCAAGGACTGTAAGCATATCCTCTCCCAAACCACTCAGTTTTAACGGTAGAACTCTTTTTTAGTTGCAGGGATAACACAAGCAGCTTTTCTCCCACTGTGTACTCTTTGGGCTCTTCCACGAATGAACTTCTATATGCATGGTTTCCGACGTGGAGCGAACTGCCTCAACCAAGGCAGGCTGTAGCAAGGACTGTAAGCATATCCTCTCCCAAACCACGCAGTTTTAACGGTAGAACTCTGCTTTAGTTGCAGGGATAACACAAGCAGCTTTTCTCCCACTGTGTACTCTTTGGGCTCTTCCACGAATGAACTTCTATATGCAGGGTTTCCGACGTGGAGCGAACTGCCTCAACCAAGGAAGGCTGTAGCGAGGACTGTAAGCATTTCCTCTTCCAAAGCACGGCAGTTTTACCAAAGAATTCTGCTTTAGTTGCAGGTGTAACACAAACATCTTTACTCCCACTGTGTACTCTTTGGGCTCTTACACGAATGAACTTCTTTATGCAAGGATTCCCACGAGGAGGGTACTGACTCCACCATGGCAGGCTGTAGCGAGGACTGTAAGCATATCCTCTCCCAAACCACGCCGTTTTAAAGGTAGAACTCTGCTTTAGTTGCAGGGGTAACACAAGCAGCTTTGCTCCCACTGTGTACTCCTTGGGCTCTTCCACGAATTAACTTCTATATGCAGGGTTTCCAAAGTGGAGCGAACTGCCTCAACCAAGGCAGGCTGTAGCGAGGAATGTAAGCATTTCCTCTTACAAAACATGGCAGTTTTACCAAAGAATTCTGCTTTAGTTGCAGGTGGAATACAAGCAGCATTACTCCCACTGTGTACTCTTTGGGCTCTTACACGAATGAATTTCTTTATGCAAGGATTCCCACGAGGAGGGTACTGACTCCACCATGGCAGGCTGTAGCTAGGACTGTAAGCATATCCTCTCCCAAACCACGCAGTTTTAACGGTAGAACTCTGCTTTAGTTGCAGCGGTAACACAAGCAGCTTTTCTCCCACTGTGTACTCTTTGGGCTCTTCCACGAATGCACTTCTATATGCAGGGTTTCCGACGTGGAGCGAACTGCCTCAACCAAGGCAGGCTGTAGCGAGGACTGTAAGCATTTCCTCTTCCAAAGCACAGCACTTTTACCAAAGCATTCTGCTTTAGTTGCAGGTGTAACACAAGCATCATTTCTCCCACTGTGTACTCTTTGGGCTCTTCCACGAATGAACTTCTATATGCATGGTTTCCGACGTGGAGCGAACTGCCTCAACCTAGGCAGGCTGTAGCGAGGACTGTAAGCATATCCTCTCCCAATCCACGCAGTTTTAACGGTAGAACTCTGCTTTAGTTGCAGGGGTAACACAAGCAGTTTTTCTCCCACTGTGTACTCTTTGGGCTCTTCCACGAATGAACTTCTATATGCAGGGTTTGCGACGTGGAGAGAACTGCCTCAACCAAGGCAGGCTGTAGAGAGGATTGTAAGCATATCCTCTCCCAAACCACGCAGTTTTAACCGTAGAATTCTGCTTTAGTTGCAGGGGTAACACAAGCAGCTTTTCTCCCATTGTGTACTCTTTGGGCTCTTCCGCGAATGAACTTCTATATGCAGGGTTTCCAACGTGGAACGAACTGCCTCAACCAAGGCAGGCTGTAGCGAGGACTGTAAGCATTTCCTCTTCCAAAACACTGCAGTTTTACCAAAGAATTCTGCTTTAGTTGCAGGTGGAATACAAGCAGCATTACTCCCACTGTGTACTCTTTGGGCTCTTCCACGAATGAACTTCTTTATGCAGGGCTTCCTACGAGGAGCAAACTGCCTCCACCATGGCAGGCTGTAGCGAGGACTGTAAGCATATCCTCTCCCAAACCATGCAGTTTTAACGGTAGAACTCTGCTTTAGTTGCAGGGGTAACACAAGCAGTTTTTCTCCCACTGTGTACTCTTTGGGCTCTAACACGAATGAACTTCTTTATGCAGGGATTCCTACGAGGAGCGAACGGCTTCCACCATGGCAGGCTGTAGCAAGGACTGTAAGCATATCCTCTCCCAAACCACTCAGTTTTAACGGTAGAACACTTTTTTAGTTGCAGGGGTAACACAAGCAGCTTTTCTCCCACTGTGTACTCTTTGGGCTCTTCCACGAATGAACTTCTATATTCATGGTTTCCCACGTGGAGCGAACTGCCTCAACCAAGGCAGGCTGTAGCGAGGACTGTAAGCATATCCTCTCCCAAACCACGCAGTTTTAACGGTAGAACTCTGCTTTAGTTGCAGGGGTAACACAAGCAGCTTTTCTCCCACTGTGTACTCTTTGGGCTCTTCCACGAATGAACTTCTATATGCAGGGTTTCCGACGTGGAGCGAACTGCCTCAACCAAGGAAGGCTGTAGCGAGGACTGTAAGCATTTCCTCTTCCAAAGCACGGCAGTTTTACCAAAGAATTCTGCTTTAGTTGCAGGTGTAACACAAACATCTTTACTCCCACTGTGTACTCTTTGGGCTCTTACACGAATGAACTTCTTTATGCAAGGATTCCCACGAGGAGGGTACTGACTCCACCATGGCAGGCTGTAGCGAGGACTGTAAGCATATCCTCTCCCAAACCACGCCGTTTTAAAGGTAGAACTCTGCTTTAGTTGCAGGGGTAACACAAGCAGCTTTGCTCCCACTGTGTACTCCTTGGGCTCTTCCACGAATTAACTTCTATATGCAGGGTTTCCAAAGTGGAGCGAACTGCCTCAACCAAGGCAGGCTGTAGCGAGGAATGTAAGCATTTCCTCTTACAAAACATGGCAGTTTTACCAAAGAATTCTGCTTTAGTTGCAGGTGGAATACAAGCAGCATTACTCCCCCTGTGTACTCTTTAGGCTCTTACACGAATGAATTTCTTTATGCAAGGATTCCCACGAGGAGGGTACTGACTACACCATGGCAGGCTGTAGCTAGGACTGTAAGCATATCCTCTCCCAAACCACGCAGTTTTAACGGTAGAACTCTGCTTTAGTTGCAGCGGTAACACAAGCAGCTTTTCTCCCACTGTGTACTCTTTGGGCTCTTCCACGAATGCACTTCTATATGCAGGGTTTCCGACGTGGAGCGAACTGCCTCAACCAAGGCAGGCTGTAGCGAGGACTGTAAGCATTTCCTCTTCCAAAGCACAGCACTTTTACCAAAGCATTCTGCTTTAGTTGCAGGTGTAACACAAGCATCATTTCTCCCACTGTGTACTCTTTGGGCTCTTCCACGAATGAACTTCTATATGCATGGTTTCCGACGTGGAGCGAACTGCCTCAACCTAGGCAGGCTGTAGCGAGGACTGTAAGCATATCCTCTCCCAATCCACGCAGTTTTAACGGTAGAACTCTGCTTTAGTTGCAGGGGTAACACAAGCAGTTTTTCTCCCACTGTGTACTCTTTGGGCTCTTCCACGAATGAACTTCTATATGCAGGGTTTGCGACGTGGAGAGAACTGCCTCAACCAAGGCAGGCTGTAGAGAGGATTGTAAGCATATCCTCTCCCAAACCACGCAGTTTTAACCGTAGAATTCTGCTTTAGTTGCAGGGGTAACACAAGCAGCTTTTCTCCCATTGTGTACTCTTTGGGCTCTTCCGCGAATGAACTTCTATATGCAGGGTTTCCAACGGGGAGCGAACTGCCTCAACCAAGGCAGGCTGTAGCGAGGACTGTAAGCATTTCCTCTTCCAAAACACTGCAGTTTTACCAAAGAATTCTGCTTTAGTTGCAGGTGGAATACAAGCAGCATTACTCCCACTGTGTACTCTTTGGGCTCTTCCACGAATGAACTTCTTTATGCAGGGCTTCCTACGAGGAGCAAACTGCCTCCACCATGGCAGGCTGTAGCGAGGACTGTAAGCATATCCTCTCCCAAACCATGCAGTTTTAACGGTAGAACTCTGCTTTAGTTGCAGGGGTAACACAAGCAGTTTTTCTCCCACTGTGTACTCTTTGGGCTCTAACACGAATGAACTTCTTTATGCAGGGATTCCTACGAGGAGCGAACGGCTTCCACCATGGCAGGCTGTAGCAAGGACTGTAAGCATATCCTCTCCCAAACCACTCAGTTTTAACGGTAGAACTCTTTTTTAGTTGCAGGGGTAACACAAGCAGCTTTTCTCCCACTGTGTACTCTTTGGGCTCTTCCACGAATGAACTTCTATATTCATGGTTTCCCACGTGGAGCGAACTGCCTCAACCAAGGCAGGCTGTAGCGAGGACTGTAAGCATATCCTCTCCCAAACCACGCAGTTTTAACGGTAGAACTCTGCTTTAGTTGCAGCGGTAACACAAGCAGCTTTTCTCCCACTGTGTACTCTTTGGGCTCTTCCACGAATGCACTTCTATATGCAGGGTTTCCGACGTGGAGCGAACTGCCTCAACCAAGGCAGGCTGTAGCGAGGACTGTAAGCATTTCCTCTTCCAAAGCACAGCACTTTTACCAAAGCATTCTGCTTTAGTTGCAGGTGTAACACAAGCATCATTTCTCCCACTGTGTACTCTTTGGGCTCTTCCACGAATGAACTTCTATATGCATGGTTTCCGACGTGGAGCGAACTGCCTCAACCTAGGCAGGCTGTAGCGAGGACTGTAAGAATATCCTCTCCCAATCCACGCAGTTTTAACGGTAGAACTCTGCTTTAGTTGCAGGGGTAACACAAGCAGTTTTTCTCCCACTGTGTACTCTTTGGGCTCTTCCACGAATGAAGTTCTATATGCAGGGTTTGCGACGTGGAGAGAACTGCCTCAACCAAGGCAGGCTGTAGCGAGGATTGTAAGCATATCCTCTCCCAAACCACGCAGTTTTAACGGTAGAATTCTGCTTTAGTTGCAGGGGTAACACAAGCAGCTTTTCTCCCATTGTGTACTCTTTGGGCTCTTCCGCGAATGAACTTCTATATGCAGGGTTTGCGACGTGGAGGGAACTGCCTCAACCAAGGCAGGCTGTAGCGAGGACTGTAAGCATATCCTCTCCCACACCACGCATTTTTAATGGTAGAACTCTGCTTTAGTTGCAGGGGTAACACAAGCAGCTTTTCTCCCACTGTGTACTCTTTGGGCTCTTCCACGAATGAACTTCTATATGCAGGGTTTCCAAAGTGGAGCGAACTGCCTCAACCAAGGCAGGCTGTAGCGAGGAATGTAAGCATTTCCTCTTACAAAACACGGCAGTTTTACCAAAGAATTCTGCTTTAGTTGCAGGTGGAATACAAGCAGCATTACTCCCACTGTGTACTCTTTGGGCTCTTACACGAATGAACTTCTTTATGCAAGGATTCCCACGAGGAGGGTACTGATTCCACCATGGCAGGCTGTAACGAGGACTGTAAGCATATCCTCTCCCAAACCACGCAGTTTTAACGGTAGAACTCTGCTTTAGTTGCAGGGGTAACACAAGCAGTTTTTCTCCCACTGTGTACTCTTTGGGCTCTTCCACGAATGAACTTCTATATGCAGGGTTTGTGACGTGGAGAGAACTGCCTCAACCAAGGCAGGCTGTAGCGAGGACTGTAAGCATTTCCTCTTCCAAAACACTGCAGTTTTACCAAAGAATTCTGCTTTAGTTGCAGGTGGAATACAAGCAGCATTACTCCAACTGTGTACTCTCTGGGCTCTTCCACGAATGAACTTCTTTATGCAGGGATTCCTACGAGGAGCAAACTGCCTCCACCATGGCAGGCTGTAGCGAGGACTGTAAGCATATCCTCTCCCAAACCACGCAGATTTAACGGTAGAACTCTGCTTTAGTTGCAGGGGTAACACAAGCAGTTTTTCTCGCACTGTGTACTCTTTGGGCTCTAACACGAATGAACTTCTTTATGCAGGGATTCCTACGAGGAGCGAACTGCCTCCACGATGGCAGGCTGTAGCAAGGACTGTAAGCATATCCTCTCCCAACCCACTCAGTTTTAACGGTAGAACTCTTTTTTAGTTGCAGGGGTAACACAAGCAGCTTTTCTCCCACTGTGTACTCTTTGGGCATTTCCACGAATGAACTTCTATATGCATGCTTTCCGACGTGGAGCGAACTGCCTCAACCAAGGCAGGCTGTAGCGAGGACTGTAAGTATATCCTCTCCCAAACCACGCAGTTTTAACGGTAGGGCTCTGCTTTAGTTGCAGGGGTAACACAAGCAGTTTTTCTCCCACTGTGTACTCTTTGGGCTCTAACACGAATGAACTTCTTTATGCAGTGATTCCTACGAGGAGCGAACTGCCTCCACCATGGCAGGCTGTAGCAAGGACTGTAAGCATATCCTCTCCCAAACCACTCAGTTTTAACGGTAGAACTCTTTTTTAGTTGCAGGGATAACACAAGCAGCTTTTCTCCCACTGTGTACTCTTTGGGCTCTTCCACGAATGAACTTCTATATGCAGGGTTTGCGACGTGGAGAGAACTGCCTCAACCAAGGCAGGCTGTAGCGAGGATTGTAAGCATATCCTCTCCCAAACCACGCAGTTTTAACGGTAGAATTCTGCTTTAGTTGCAGGGGTAACACAAGCAGCTTTTCTCCCATTGTGTACTCTTTGGGCTCTTCCGCGAATGAACTTCTATATGCAGGTTTTCCGACGTGGAGCGAACTGCCTCAACCAAGGCAGGCTGTAGCAAGGACTGTAAGCATTTCCTCTTCCAATACACTGCTGTTTTACTAAAGAATTCTGCTTTAGTTGCAGGTGGAATACAAGCAGCATTACTCCCACTGTGTACTCTTTGGGCTCTTCCACGAATGAACTTCTTTATGCAGGGCTTCCTACGAGGAGCAAACTGCCTCCACCATGGCAGGCTGTAGCGAGGACTGTAAGCATATCCTCTCCCAAACCACGCAGTTTTAACGGTAGAACTCTGCTTTAGTTGCAGGGGTAACACAAGCAGTTTTTCTCCCACTGTGTACTCTTTGGGCTCTAACACGAATGAACTTCTTTATGCAGGGATTCCTACGAGGAGCGAACTGCCTCCACCATGGCAGGCTGTAGCAAGGACTGTAAGCATATCCTCTCCCAAACCACTCAGTTTTAACGGTAGAACACTTTTTTAGTTGCAGGGATAACACAAGCAGCTTTTCTCCCACTGTGTACTCTTTGGGCTCTTCCACGAATGAACTTCTATATGCAGGGTTTGCGACGTGGAGAGAACTGCCTCAACCAAGGCAGGCTGTAGCGAGGATTGTAAGCATATCCTCTCCCAAACCACGCAGTTTTAACGGTAGAACTCTGCTTTAGTTGCAGGGGAAACACAAGCAGCTTTTCTCCCACTGTGTACTCTTTGGGCTCTTCCACGAATGAACTTCTATATGCAGGGTTTCCGACGTGGAGCGAACTGCCTCAACCAAGGAAGGCTGTAGCGAGGACTGTAAGCATTTCCTCTTCCAAAGCACGGCAGTTTTACCAAAGAATTCTGCTTTAGTTGCAGGTGTAACACAAACATCATTACTCCCACTGTGTACTCTTTGGGCTCTTACACGAATGAACTTCTTTATGCAAGGATTCCCAAGAGGAGGGTACTGACTCCACCATGGCAGGCTGTAGCGAGGACTGTAAGCATATCCTCTCCCAAACCACGCCGTTTTAAAGGTAGAACTCTGCTTTAGTTGCAGGGGTAACACAAGCAGCTTTGCTCCCACTGTGTACTCCTTGGGCTCTTCCACGAATTAACTTCTATATGCAGGGTTTCCAAAGTGGAGCGAACTGCCTCAACCAAGGCAGGCTGTAGCGAGGAATGTAAGCATTTCCTCTTACAAAACATGGCTGTTTTACCAAAGAATTCTGCTTTAGTTGCAGGTGGAATACAAGCAGCATTACTCCCACTGTGTACTCTTTGGGCTCTTACACGAATGAATTTCTTTATGCAAGGATTCCCACGAGGAGGGTACTGACTCCACCATGGCAGGCTGTAGCTAGGACTGTAAGCATATCCTCTCCCAAACCACGCAGTTTTAACGGTAGAACTCTGCTTTAGTTGCAGGGGTAACACAAGCAGTTTTTCTCCCACTGTGTACTCTTTGGGCTCTTCCACGAATGAACTTCTATATGCAGGGTTTGCGACGTGGAGAGAACTGCCTCAACCAAGGCAGGCTGTAGAGAGGATTGTAAGCATATCCTCTCCCAAACCACGCAGTTTTAACCGTAGAATTCTGCTTTAGTTGCAGGGGTAACACAAGCAGCTTTTCTCCCATTGTGTACTCTTTGGGCTCTTCCGCGAATGAACTTCTATATGCAGGGTTTCCGACGTGGAGCGAACTGCCTCAACCAAGGCAGGCTGTAGCGAGGACTGTAAGCATTTCCTCTTCCAAAACACTGCAGTTTTACCAAAGAATTCTGCTTTAGTTGCAGGTGGAATACAAGCAGCATTACTCCCACTGTGTACTCTTTGGGCTCTTCCACGAATGAACTTCTTTATGCAGGGCTTCCTACGAGGAGCAAACTGCCTCCACCATGGCAGGCTGTAGCGAGGACTGTAAGCATATCCTCTCCCAAACCACGCAGTTTTAACGGTAGAACTCTGCTTTAGTTGCAGGGGTAACACAAGCAGTTTTTCTCCCACTGTGTACTCTTTGGGCTCTAACACGAATGAACTTCTTTATGCAGGGATTCCTACGAGGAGCGAACGGCTTCCACCATGGCAGGCTGTAGCAAGGACTGTAAGCATATCCTCTCCCAAACCACTCAGTTTTAACGGTAGAACTCTTGTTTAGTTGCAGGGGTAACACAAGCAGCTTTTCTCCCACTGTGTACTCTTTGGGCTCTTCCACGAATGAACTTCTATATTCATGGTTTCCCACGTGGAGCGAACTGCCTCAACCAAGGCAGGCTGTAGCGAGGACTGTAAGCATATCCTCTCCCAAACCACGCAGTTTTAACGGTAGAACTCTGCTTTAGTTGCAGCGGTAACACAAGCAGTTTTTCTCCCACTGTGTACTCTTTGGGCTCTAACACGAATGAACTTCTTTATGCAGGGATTCCTACGAGGAGCGAACTGCCTCCACCATGGCAGGCTGTAGCAAGGACTGTAAGCATATCCTCTACCAAACCACTCAGTTTTAACGGTAGAACTCTTTTTTAGTTGCAGGGATAACACAAGCAGCTTTTCTCCCACTGTGTACTCTTTGGGCTCTTCCACGAATGAACTTCTATATGCAGGGTTTCCGACGTGGAGCGAACTGCCTCAACCAAGGCAGGCTGTAGCGAGGACTGTAAGCATATCCTCTCCCAAACCACGCAGTTTTAACGGTAGAACTCTGCTTTAGTTGCAGGGGTAACACAAGCAGCTTTTCTCCCACTGTGTACTCTTTGGGCTCTTCCACGAATGAACTTCTATATGCAGGGTTTCCGACGTGGAGCGAACTGCCTCAACCAAGGAAGGCTGTAGCGAGGACTGTAAGCATTTCCTCTTCCAAAGCACGGTAGTTTTACCAAAGAATTCTGCTTTAGTTGCAGGTGTAACACAAACATCATTACTCCCACTTTGTACTCTTTGGGCTCTTACACGAATGAACTTCTTTATGCAAGGATTCCCACGAGGAGGGTACTGACTCCACCATGGCAGGCTGTAGCGAGGACTGTAAGCATATCCTCTCCCAAACCACGCAGTTTTAACGGTAGAACTCTGCTTTAGTTGCAGGGGTAACACAAGCAGTTTTTCTCCCACTGTGTACTCTTTGGGCTCTTCCACGAATGAACTTCTATATGCAGGTTTTGCGACGTGGAGAGAATTGCCTCAACCAAGGCAGGCTGTAGCGAGGACTGTAAGCATTTCCTCTTCCAATACACTGCAGTTTTACTAAAGAATTCTGCTTTAGTTGCAGGTGGAATACAAGCAGCATTACTCCCACTGTGTACTCTTTGGGCTCTTCCACGAATGAACTTCTTTATGCAGGGATTCCTACGAGGAGCAAACTGCCTCCACCATGGCAGGCTGTAGCGAGGACTGTAAGCATATCCTCTCCCAAACCACGCAGTTTTAACGGTAGAACTCTGCTTTAGTTGCAGGGGTAACACAAGCAGTTTTTCTCCCACTGTGTACTCTTTGGGCTCTAACACGAATGAACTTCTTTATGCAGGGATTCCTACGAGGAGCGAACTGCCTCCACCATGGCAGGCTGTAGCAAGGACTGTAAGCATATCCTCTCCCAAACCACTCAGTTTTAACGGTAGAACTCTTTTTTAGTTGCAGGGATAACACAAGCAGCTTTTCTCCCACTGTGTACTCTTTGGGCTCTTCCACGAATGAACTTCTATATGCAGGGTTTCCGACGTGGAGCGAACTGCCTCAACCAAGGAAGGCTGTAGCGAGGACTGTAAGCATTTCCTCTTCCAAAGCACGGCAGTTTTACCAAAGAATTCTGCTTTAGTTGCAGGTGTAACACAAACATCATTACTCCCACTGTGTACTCTTTGGGCTCTTACACGAATGAACTTCTTTATGCAAGGATTCCCACGAGGAGGGTACTGACTCCACCATGGCAGGCTGTAGCGAGGACTGTAAGCATATCCTCTCCCAAACCACGCAGTTTTAACGGTAGAACTCTGCTTTAGTTGCAGGGGTAACACAAGCAGTTTTTCTCCCACTGTGTACTCTTTGGGCTCTTCCACGAATGAACTTCTATATGCAGGTTTTGCGACGTGGAGAGAACTGCCTCAACCAAGGCAGGCTGTAGCGAGGATTGTAAGCATATCCTCTCCCAAACCACACAGTTTTAACGGTAGAATTCTGCTTTAGTTGCAGGGGTAACACAAGCAGCTTTTCTCCCATTGTGTACTCTTTGGGCTCTTCCGCGAATGAACTTCTTTATGCAGGGTTTCCGACGTGGAGCGAACTGCCTCAACCAAGGCAGGCTGTAGCGAGGACTGTAAGCATTTCCTCTTCCAAAACACTGCAGTTTTACCAAAGAATTCTGCTTTAGTTGCAGGTGGAATACAAGCAGCATTACTCCCACTGTGTACTCTTTGGGCTCTTCCACGAATGAACTTCTTTATGCAGGGATTCCTACGAGGAGCAAACTGCCTCCACCATGGCAGGCTGTAGCGAGGACTGTAAGCATATCCTCTCCCAAACCACGCAGTTTTAACGGTAGAACTCTGCTTTAGTTGCAGGGGTAACACAAGCAGTTTTTCTCCCACTGTGTACTCTTTGGGCTCTAACACGAATGAACTTCTTTATGCAGGGATTCCTACGAGGAGCGAACTGCCTCCACCATGGCAGGCTGTAGCAAGGACTGTAAGCATATCCTCTCCCAAACCACTCAGTTTTAACGGTAGAACTCTTTTTTACTTGCAGGGGTAACACAAGCAGCTTTTCTCCCACTGTGTACTCTTTGGGCTCTTCCACGAATGAACTTCTATATGCATGGTTTCCGACGTGGAGCGAACTGCCTCAACCAAGGCAGGCTGTAGCGAGGACTGTAAGCATATCCTCTCCCAAACCACGCAGTTTTAACGGTAGAACAATGCTTTAGTTGCAGGGGTAACACGAGCAGCTTTTCTCCCACTGTGTACTCTTTGGGCTCTTCCACGAATGAACTTCTATATGCAGGGTTTCCGACGTGGAGCGAACTGCCTCAACAAAGGCAGGCTGTAGCGAGGACTGTAAGGATTTCCTCTTCCAAAGCACGGAAGTTTTACCAAAGAATTCTGCTTTAGTTGCAGGTGTAACACAAGCATCATTTCTCCCACTGTGTACTCTTTGGGCTCTTCCACGAATGAACTTCTATATGCATGGTTTCCGACGTGGAGCGAACTGCCTCAACGTAGGCAGGCTGTAGCGAGGATTGTAAGCATATCCTCTCCCAAACCACGCAGTTTTAACGGTAGAATTCTGCTTTAGTTGCAGGGGTAACACAAGCAGCTTTTCTCCCATTGTGTACTCTTTGGGCTCTTCCGCGAATGAACTTCTATATGCAGGGTTTGCGACGTGGAGGGAACTGCCTCAACCAAGGCAGGCTGTAGCGAGGACACTAAGCATATCCTCTCCCACACCACGCATTTTTAATGGTAGAACTCTGCTTTAGTTGCAGGGGTAACACAAGCAGCTTTTCTCCCACTGTGTACTCTTTGGGCTCTTCCACGAATGAACTTCTATATGCAGGGTTTCCGACATGCAGCGAACTGCCTCAACCAAGGCAGACTGTAGCGAGGACTGTAAGCATTTCCTCTTACAAAACACGGCAGTTTTACCAAAGAATTCTGCTTTAATTGCAGGTGGAATACAAGCAGCATTACTCCCACTGTGTACTCTTTGGGCTCTTACACGAATGAACTTCTTTATGCAAGGATTCCCACGAGGAGGGCACTGACTCCACCATGGCAGGCTGTAGCGAGGACTGTAAGCATATCCTCTCCCAAACCACGCAGTTTTAACGGTAGAACTCTGCTTTAGTTGCAGGGGTAACACAAGCAGTTTTTCTCCCACTGTGTACTCTTTGGGCTCTTCCACGAATGAACTTCTATATGCAGGGTTTGCGACGTGGAGAGAACTGCCTCAACCAAGGCAGGCTGTAGCGAGGATTGTAAGCATATCCTCTCCCAAACCACGCAGTTTTAACGGTAGAATTCTGCTTTAGTTGAAGGGGTAACACAAGCAGCTTTTCTCCCATTGTGTACTCTTTGGGCTCTTCTGCGAATGAACTTCTATATGCAGGGTTTCCGACGTGGAGCGAACTGCCTCAACCAAGGCAGGCTGTAGCGAGGACTGTAAGCATTTCCTCTTCCAAAACACTGCAGTTTTACCAAAGAATTCTGCTTTAGTTGCAGGTGGAATACAAGCAGCATTACTCCAACTGTGTACTCTTTGGGCTCTTCCACGAATGAACTTCTTTATGCAGGGATTCCTACGAGGAGCAAACTGCCTCCACCATGGCAGGCTGTAGCGAGGACTGTAAGCATATCCTCTCCCAAACCACGCAGTTTTAACGGTAGAACTCTGCTTTAGTTGCAGGGGTATCACAAGCAGTTTTTCTCGCACTGTGTACTCTTTGGGCTCTAACACGAATGAACTTCTTTATGCAGGGATTCCTACGAGGAGCGAACTGCCTCCACGATGGCAGGCTGTAGCAAGGACTGTAAGCATATCCTCTCCCAACCCACTCAGTTTTAACGGTAGAACTCTTTTTTAGTTGCAGGGGTAACACAAGCAGCTTTTCTCCCACTGTGTACTCTTTGGGCATTTCCACGAATGAACTCCTATATGCATGGTTTCTGACGTGGAGCGAACTGCCTCAACCAAGGCAGGCTGTAGCGAGGACTGTAAGCATATCCTCTCCCAAACCACGCAGTTTTAACGGTAGAACTCTGCTTTAGTTGCAGGGATAACACAAGCAGCTTTTCTCCCACTGTGTACTCTTTGGGCTCTTCCACGAATGAACTTCTATATGCATGGTTTCCGACGTGGAGCGAACTGCCTCAACCAAGGCAGGCTGTAGCGAGGACTGTAAGCATATCCTCTCCCAAACCACGCAGTTTTAACGGTAGAACTCTGCGTTAGTTGCAGGGGTAACACAAGCAGCTTTTCTCCCACTGTGTACTCTTTGGGCTCTTCCACGAATTAACTTCTATATGCAGGGTTTCCAAAGTGGAGCGAACTGCCTCAACCAAGGCAGGCTGTAGCGAGGACTGTAAGCATATCCTCTCCCAAACCACGCAGTTTTAACGGTAGAACTCTGCTTTAGTTGCAGGGATAACACAAGCAGCTTTTCTCCCACTGTGTACTCTTTGGGCTCTTCCACGAATGAACTTCTATATGCATGGTTTCCGACGTGGAGCGAACTGCCTCAACCAAGGCAGGCTGTAGCGAGGACTGTAAGCATATCCTCTCCCAAACCACGCAGTTTTAACGGTAGAACTCTGCGTTAGTTGCAGGGGTAACACAAGCAGCTTTTCTCCCACTGTGTACTCTTTGGGCTCTTCCACGAATTAACTTCTATATGCAGGGTTTCCAAAGTGGAGCGAACTGCCTCAACCAAGGCAGGATGTAGCGAGGAATGTAAGCATTTCCTCTTGCAAAACACGGCAGTTTTACCAAAGAATTCTGCTTTAGTTGCAGGTGGAATACAAGCAGCATTACTCCCACTGTGTACTCTTTGCGCTCTTACACGAATGAACTTCTTTATGCAAGGATTCCCACGAGGAGGGTACTGACTCCACCATGGCAGGCTGTAGCGAGGACTGTAAGCATATCCTCTCCCAAACCACGCAGTTTTAACGGTAGAACTCTGCTTTAGTTGCAGGGGTAACACAAGCAGTTTTTCTCCCACTGTGTACTCTTTGGGCTCTTCCACGAATGAACTTCTATATGCAGGGTTTGCGACGTGGAGAGAACTGCCTCAACCAAGGCAGGCTGTAGCGAGGATTGTAAGCATATCCTCTCCCAAACCACGCAGTTTTAACGGTAGAATTCTGCTTTAGTTGCAGGGGTAACACAAGCAGCTTTTCTCCCATTGTGTACTCTTTGGGCTCTTCCGCGAATGAACTTCTATATGCAGGTTTTCCGACGTGGAGCGAACTGCCTCAACCAAGGCAGGCTGTAGCGTGGACTGTAAGCATTTCCTCTTCCAATACACTGCAGTTTTACTAAAGAATTCTGCTTTAGTTGCAGGTGGAATACAAGCAGCATTACTCCCACTGTGTACTCTTTGGGCTCTTCCACGAATGAACTTCTTTATGCAGGGATTCCTACGAGGAGCAAACTGCCTCCACCATGGCAGGCTGTAGCGAGGACTGTAAGCATATCCTCTCCCAAACCACGCAGTTTTAACGGTAGAACTCTGCTTTAGTTGCAGGGGTAACACAAGCAGTTTTTCTCCCACTGTGTACTCTTTGAGCTCTAACACGAATGAACTTCTTTATGCAGGGATTCCTACGAGGAGCGAACTGCCTCCACCATGGCAGGCTGTAGCAAGGACTGTAAGCATATCCTCTCCCAAACCACTCAGTTTTAACGGTAGAACTCTTTTTTAGTTGCAGGGATAACACAAGCAGCTTTTCTCCCACTGTGTACTCTTTGGGCTCTTCCACGAATGAACTTCTATATGCATGGTTTCCGACGTGGAGCGAACTGCCTCAACCAAGGCAGGCTGTAGCAAGGACTGTAAGCATATCCTCTCCCAAACCACGCAGTTTTAACGGTAGAACTCTGCTTTAGTTGCAGGGGTAACACAAGCAGCTTTTCTCCCACTGTGTACTCTTTGGGCTCTTCCACGAATGAACTTCTATATGCAGGGTTTCCGACGTGGAGCGAACTGCCTCAACCAAGGAAGGCTGTAGCGAGGACTGTAAGCATTTCCTCTTCCAAAGCACGGCAGTTTTACCAAAGAATTCTGCTTTAGTTGCAGGTGTAACACAAACATCTTTACTCCCAATGTGTACTCTTTGGGCTCTTACACGAATGAACTTCTTTATGCAAGGATTCCCACGAGGAGGGTACTGACTCCACCATGGCAGGCTGTAGCGAGGACTGTAAGCATATCCTCTCCCAAACCACGCCGTTTTAAAGGTAGAACTCTGCTTTAGTTGCAGGGGTAACACAAGCAGCTTTGCTCCCACTGTGTACTCCTTGGGCTCTTCCACGAATTAACTTCTATATGCAGGGTTTCCAAAGTGGAGCGAACTGCCTCAACCAAGGCAGGCTGTAGCGAGGAATGTAAGCATTTCCTCTTACAAAACATGGCAGTTTTACCAAAGAATTCTGCTTTAGTTGCAGGTGGAATACAAGCAGCATTACTCCCACTGTGTACTCTTTGGGCTCTTACACGAATGAATTTCTTTATGCAAGGATTCCCACGAGGAGGGTACTGACTCCACCATGGCAGGCTGTAGCTAGGACTGTAAGCATATCCTCTCCCAAACCACGCAGTTTTAACGGTAGAACTCTGCTTTAGTTGCAGGGGTAACACAAGCAGTTTTTCTCCCACTGTGTACTCTTTGGGCTCTTCCACGAATGAACTTCTATATGCAGGGTTTGCGACGTGGAGAGAACTGCCTCAACCAAGGCAGGCTGTAGCGAGGATTGTAAGCATATCCTCTCCCAAACCACGCAGTTTTAACCATAGAATTCTGCTTTAGTTGCAGGGGTAACACAAGCAGCTTTTCTCCCATTGTGTACTCTTTGGGCTCTTCCGCGAATGAACTTCTATATGCAGGGTTTCCGACTTGGAGCGAACTGCCTCAACCAAGGCAGGCTGTAGCGAGGACTGTAAGCATTTCCTCTTCCAAAACACTGCAGTTTTACCAAAGAATTCTGCTTTAGTTGCAGGTGGAATACAAGCAGCATTACTCCCACTGTGTACTCTTTGGGCTCTTCCACGAATGAACTTCTTTATGCAGGGATTCCTACGAGGAGCAAACTGCCTCCACCATGGCAGGCTGTAGCGAGGACTGTAAGCATATCCTCTCCCAAACCACGCAGTTTTAACGGTAGAACTCTGCTTTAGTTGCAGGGGTAACACAAGCAGTTTTTCTCCCACTGTGTACTCTTTGGGCTCTAACACGAATGAACTTCTTTATGCAGGGATTCCTACGAGGAGCGAACTGCTTCCAACATGGCAGGCTGTAGCAAGGACTGTAAGCATATCCTCTCCCAAACCACTCAGTTTTAATGGTAGAACTCTTTTTTAGTTGCAGGGGTAACACAAGCAGCTTTTCTCCCACTGTGTACTCTTTGGGCTCTTCCACGAATGAACTTCTATATTCATGGTTTCCCACGTGGAGCGAACTGCCTCAACCAAGGCAGGCTGTAGCAAGGACTGTAAGCATATCCTCTCCCAAACCACGCAGTTTTAACGGTAGAACTCTGCTTTAGTTGCAGCGGTAACACAAGCAGCTTTTCTCCCACTGTGTACTCTTTGGGCTCTTCCACGAATGCACTTCTATATGCAGGGTTTCCGACGTGGAGCGAACTGCCTCAACCAAGGCAGGCTGTAGCGAGGACTGTAAGCATTTCCTCTTCCAAAGCACAGCACTTTTACCAAAGCATTCTGCTTTAGTTGCAGGTGTAACACAAGCATCATTTCTCCCACTGTGTACTCTTTGGGCTCTTCCACGAATGAACTTCTATATGCATGGTTTCCGACGTGGAGCGAACTGCCTCAACCTAGGCAGGCTGTAGCGAGGACTGTAAGCATATCCTCTCCCAATCCACGCAGTTTTAACGGTAGAACTCTGCTTTAGTTGCAGGGGTAACACAAGCAGTTTTTCTCCCACTGTGTACTCTTTGGGCTCTTCCACGAATGAACTTCTATATGCAGGGTTTGCGACGTGGAGAGAACTGCCTCAACCAAGGCAGGCTGTAGCGAGGATTGTAAGCATATCCTCTCCCAAACCACGCAGTTTTAACGGTAGAATTCTGCTTTAGTTGCAGGGGTAACACAAGCAGCTTTTCTCCCATTGTGTACTCTTTGGGCTCTTCCGCGAATGAACTTCTATATGCAGGGTTTGCGACGTGGAGGGAACTGCCTCAACCAAGGCAGGCTGTAGCGAGCACTGTAAGCATATCCTCTCCCACACCACGCATTTTTAATGGTAGAACTCTGCTTTAGTTGCAGGGGTAACACAAGCAGCTTTTCTCCCACTGTGTACTCTTTGGGCTCTTCCACGAATGAACTTCTATATGCAGGGTTTCCGACATGCAGCGAACTGCCTCAACCAAGGCAGACTGTAGCGAGGACTGTAAGCATTTCCTCTTCCAAAGCACGGAAGTTTTACCAAAGAATTCTGCTTTAGTTGCAGGTGTAACACAAGCATCATTTCTCCCACTGTGTACTCTTTGGGCTCTTACACGAATGAACTTCTTTATGCAGGGATTCCCACGTGGATCGAACTGCCTCAACCGTGGAAGGAAGTAGCGAGGACTGTAAGCATATCCTCTCCCAAAACACGCAGTTTTCACGGTAGAACTCTGCTTTAGTTGCAGGGGTAACACAAGCAGCTTTTCTCCCACTGTGTACTCTTTGGGCTCTTCCACGAATGAACTTCTATATGCATGGTTTCCGACGTGGAGCGAACTGCCTCAACCAAGGCAGGCTGTAGCGAGGACTGTAAGCATATCCTCTCCCAAACCACGCAGTTTTAATGGTAGAACTCTGCTTTAGTTGCAGGGGTAACACAAGCAGCTTTTCTCCCACTGTGTACTCTTTGGGCTCTTCCACGAATTAACTTCTATATGCAGGGTTTCCGACTTGGAATGAACTGCCTCAACCAAGGAAGGCTGTAGCGAGGAATGGAAGCATTTCCTCTTGCAAAACACGGCAGTTTTACCAAAGAATTCTGCTTTAGTTGCAGGTGGAATACAAGCAGCATTACTCCCACTGTGTACTCTTTGGGCTCTTACACGAATGAACTTCTTTATGCAAGGATTCCCACGAGGAGGGTACTGACTCCACCATGGCAGGCTGTAGCGAGGACTGTAAGCATATCCTCTCCCAAACCACGCAGTTTTAACGGTAGAACTCTGCTTTAGTTGCAGGGGTAACACAAGCAGTTTTTCTCCCACTGTGTACTCTTTGGGCTCTTCCACAAATGAACTTCTATATGCAGGGTTTGCGACGTGGAGAGAACTGCCTCAACCAAGGCAGGCTGTAGCGAGGATTGTAAGCATATCCTCTCCCAAACCACGCAGTTTTAACGGTAGAATTCTGCTTTAGTTGCAGGGGTAACACAAGCAGCTTTTCTCCCATTGTGTACTCTTTGGGCTCTTCCGCGAATGAACTTCTATATGCAGGGTTTCCGACTTGGAGCGAACTGCCTCAACCAAGGCAGGCTGTAGCGAGGACTGTAAGCATTTCCTCTTCCAAAACACTGCAGTTTTACCAAAGAATTCTGCTTTAGTTGCAGGTGGAATACAAGCAGCATTACTCCCACTGTGTACTCTTTGGGCTCTTCCACGAATGAACTTCTTTATGCAGGGATTCCTACGAGGAGCAAACTGCCTCCACCATGGCAGGCTGTAGCGAGGACTGTAAGCATATCCTCTCCCAAACCACGCAGTTTTAACGGTAGAACTCTGCTTTAGTTGCAGGGGTAACACAAGCAGTTTTTCTCCCACTGTGTACTCTTTGGGCTCTAACACGAATGAACTTCTTTATGCAGGGATTCCTACGAGGAGCGAACTGCTTCCAACATGGCAGGCTGTAGCAAGGACTGTAAGCATATCCTCTCCCAAACCACTCAGTTTTAATGGTAGAACTCTTTTTTAGTTGCAGGGGTAACACAAGCAGCTTTTCTCCCACTGTGTACTCTTTGGGCTCTTCCACGAATGAACTTCTATATTCATGGTTTCCCACGTGGAGCGAACTGCCTCAACCAAGGCAGGCTGTAGCAAGGACTGTAAGCATATCCTCTCCCAAACCACGCAGTTTTAACGGTAGAACTCTGCTTTAGTTGCAGCGGTAACACAAGCAGCTTTTCTCCCACTGTGTACTCTTTGGGCTCTTCCACGAATGCACTTCTATATGCAGGGTTTCCGACGTGGAGCGAACTGCCTCAACCAAGGCAGGCTGTAGCGAGGACTGTAAGCATTTCCTCTTCCAAAGCACAGCACTTTTACCAAAGCATTCTGCTTTAGTTGCAGGTGTAACACAAGCATCATTTCTCCCACTGTGTACTCTTTGGGCTCTTCCACGAATGAACTTCTATATGCATGGTTTCCGACGTGGAGCGAACTGCCTCAACCTAGGCAGGCTGTAGCGAGGACTGTAAGCATATCCTCTCCCAATCCACGCAGTTTTAACGGTAGAACTCTGCTTTAGTTGCAGGGGTAACACAAGCAGTTTTTCTCCCACTGTGTACTCTTTGGGCTCTTCCACGAATGAACTTCTATATGCAGGGTTTGCGACGTGGAGAGAACTGCCTCAACCAAGGCAGGCTGTAGCGAGGATTGTAAGCATATCCTCTCCCAAACCACGCAGTTTTAACGGTAGAATTCTGCTTTAGTTGCAGGGGTAACACAAGCAGCTTTTCTCCCATTGTGTACTCTTTGGGCTCTTCCGCGAATGAACTTCTATATGCAGGGTTTGCGACGTGGAGGGAACTGCCTCAACCAAGGCAGGCTGTAGCGAGCACTGTAAGCATATCCTCTCCCACACCACGCATTTTTAATGGTAGAACTCTGCTTTAGTTGCAGGGGTAACACAAGCAGCTTTTCTCCCACTGTGTACTCTTTGGGCTCTTCCACGAATGAACTTCTATATGCAGGGTTTCCGACATGCAGCGAACTGCCTCAACCAAGGCAGACTGTAGCGAGGACTGTAAGCATTTCCTCTTCCAAAGCACGGAAGTTTTACCAAAGAATTCTGCTTTAGTTGCAGGTGTAACACAAGCATCATTTCTCCCACTGTGTACTCTTTGGGCTCTTACACGAATGAACTTCTTTATGCAGGGATTCCCACGTGGATCGAACTGCCTCAACCGTGGAAGGAAGTAGCGAGGACTGTAAGCATATCCTCTCCCAAAACACGCAGTTTTCACGGTAGAACTCTGCTTTAGTTGCAGGGGTAACACAAGCAGCTTTTCTCCCACTGTGTACTCTTTGGGCTCTTCCACGAATGAACTTCTATATGCATGGTTTCCGACGTGGAGCGAACTGCCTCAACCAAGGCAGGCTGTAGCGAGGACTGTAAGCATATCCTCTCCCAAACCACGCAGTTTTAATGGTAGAACTCTGCTTTAGTTGCAGGGGTAACACAAGCAGCTTTTCTCCCACTGTGTACTCTTTGGGCTCTTCCACGAATTAACTTCTATATGCAGGGTTTCCGACTTGGAATGAACTGCCTCAACCAAGGAAGGCTGTAGCGAGGAATGGAAGCATTTCCTCTTGCAAAACACGGCAGTTTTACCAAAGAATTCTGCTTTAGTTGCAGGTGGAATACAAGCAGCATTACTCCCACTGTGTACTCTTTGGGCTCTTACACGAATGAACTTCTTTATGCAAGGATTCCCACGAGGAGGGTACTGACTCCACCATGGCAGGCTGTAGCGAGGACTGTAAGCATATCCTCTCCCAAACCACGCAGTTTTAACGGTAGAACTCTGCTTTAGTTGCAGGGGTAACACAAGCAGTTTTTCTCCCACTGTGTACTCTTTGGGCTCTTCCACAAATGAACTTCTATATGCAGGGTTTGCGACGTGGAGAGAACTGCCTCAACCAAGGCAGGCTGTAGCGAGGATTGTAAGCATATCCTCTCCCAAACCACGCAGTTTTAACGGTAGAATTCTGCTTTAGTTGCAGGGGTAACACAAGCAGCTTTTCTCCCATTGTGTACTCTTTGGGCTCTTCCGCGAATGAACTTCTATATGCAGGTTTTCCGACGTGGAGCGAACTGCCTCAACCAAGGCAGGCTGTAGCGTGGACTGTAAGCATTTCCTCTTCCAATAAACTGCAGTTTTACTAATGAATTCTGCTTTAGTTGCAGGTGGAATACAAGCAGCATTACTCCCACTGTGTACTCTTTGGGCTCTTCCACGAATGAACTTGTTTATGCAGGGATTCCTACGGGGAGCAAACTGCCTCCACCATGGCAGGCTGTAGCGAGGACTGTAAGCATATCCTCTCCCAAACCACGCAGTTTTAACGGTAGAACTCTGCTTTAGTTGCAGGGGTAACACAAGCAGTTTTTCTCGCACTGTGTACTCTTTGGGCTCTAACACGAATGAACTTCTTTATGCAGGGATTCCTACGAGGAGCGAACTGCCTCCACCATGGCAGGCTGTAGCAAGGACTGTAAGCATATCCTCTCCCAAACCACTCAGTTTTAACGGTAGAACTCTTTTTTAGTTGCAGGGATAACACAAGCAGCTTTTCTCCCACTGTGTACTCTTTGGGCTCTTCCACGAATGAACTTCTATATGCATGGTTTCCGACGTGGAGCGAACTGCCTCAACCAAGGCAGGCTGTAGCGAGGACTGTAAGCATATCCTCTCCCAAACCACGCAGTTTTAACGGTAGAACTCTGCTTTAGTTGCAGGGGTAACACAAGCAGCTTTTCACCCACTGTGTACTCTTTGGGCTCTTCCACGAATGAACTTCTATATGCAGGGTTTCCGACGTGGAGCGAACTGCCTCAACCAAGGAAGGCTGTAGCGAGGACTGTAAGCATTTCCTCTTCCAAAGCACGGCAGTTTTACCAAAGAATTCTGCTTTAGTTGCAGGTGTAACACAAACATCATTACTCCCACTGTGTACTCTTTGGGCTCTTACACGAATGAACTTCTTTATGCAAGGATTCCCACGAGGAGGGTACTGACTCCACCATGGCAGGCTGTAGCGAGGACTGTAAGCATATACTCTCCCAAACCACGCCATTTTAACGGTAGAACTCTGCTTTAGTTGCAGGGGTAACACAAGCAGCTTTTCTCCCACTGTGTACTCTTTGGGCTCTTCCACGAATGAACTTCTATATGCAGGGTTTGCGACGTGGAGAGAACTGCCTCAACCAAGGCAGGCTGTAGCGAGGATTGTAAGCATATCCTCTCCCAAACCACGCAGTTTTAACGGTAGAATTCTGCTTTAGTTGCAGGGGTAACACAAGCAGCTTTTCTCCCATTGTGTACTCTTTGGGCTCTTCCGCGAATGAACTTCTTTATGCAGGGTTTCCGACGTGGAGCGAACTGCCTCAACCAAGGCAGGCTGTAGCGAGGACTGTAAGCATTTCCTCTTCCAAAACACTGCAGTTTTACCAAAGAATTCTGCTTTAGTTGCAGGTGGAATACAAGCAGCATTACTCCCACTGTGTACTCTTTGGGCTCTTCCACGAATGAACTTCTTTATGCAGGGATTCCTACGAGGAGCAAACTGCCTCCACCATGGCAGGCTGTAGCGAGGACTGTAAGCATATCCTCTCCCAAACCACGCAGTTTTAACGGTAGAACTCTGCTTTAGTTGCAGGGGTAACACAAGCAGTTTTTCTCCCACTGTGTACTCTTTGGGCTCTAACACGAATGAACTTCTTTATGCAGGGATTCCTACGAGGAGCGAACTGCCTCCACCATGGCAGGCTGTAGCAAGGACTGTAAGCATATCCTCTCCCAAACCACTCAGTTTTAACGGTAGAACTCTTTTTTACTTGCAGGGGTAACACAAGCAGCTTTTCTCCCACTGTGTACTCTTTGGGCTCTTCCACGAATGAACTTCTATATGCATGGTTTCCGACGTGGAGCGAACTGCCTCAACCAAGGCAGGCTGTAGCGAGGACTGTAAGCATATCCTCTCCCAAACCACGCAGTTTTAACGGTAGAACAATGCTTTAGTTGCAGGGGTAACACGAGCAGCTTTTCTCCCACTGTGTACTCTTTGGGCTCTTCCACGAATGAACTTCTATATGCAGGGTTTCCGACGTGGAGCGAACTGCCTCAACAAAGGCAGGCTGTAGCGAGGACTGTAAGCATTTCCTCTTCCAAAGCACGGAAGTTTTACCAAAGAATTCTGCTTTAGTTGCAGGTGTAACACAAGCATCATTTCTCCCACTGTGTACTCTTTGGGCTCTTCCACGAATGAACTTCTATATGCATGTTTTCCGACGTGGAGCGAACTGCCTCAACCTAGGCAGGCTGTAGCGAGGATTGTAAGCATATCCTCTCCCAAACCACGCAGTTTTAACGGTAGAATTCTGCTTTAGTTGCAGGGGTAACACAAGCAGCTTTTCTCCCACTGTGTACTCTTTGGGCTCTTCCACGAATGAACTTCTATATGCATGGTTTCCGACGTGGAGCGAACTGCCTCAACCAAGGCAGGCTGTAGCGAGGACTGTAAGCATATCCTCTCCCAAACCACGCAGTTTTAACGGTAGAACAATGCTTTAGTTGCAGGGGTAACACGAGCAGCATTACTCCCACTGTGTACTCTTTGGGCTCTTACACGAATGAACTTCTTTATGCAAGGATTCCCACGAGGAGGGCACTGACTCCACCATGGCAGGCTGTAGCGAGGACTGTAAGCATATCCTCTCCCAAACCACGCAGTTTTAACGGTAGAACTCTGCTTTAGTTGCAGGGGTAACACAAGCAGTTTTTCTCCCACTGTGTACTCTTTGGGCTCTTCCACGAATGAACTTCTATATGCAGGGTTTGCGACGTGGAGAGAACTGCCTCAACCAAGGCAGGCTGTAGCGAGGATTGTAAGCATATCCTCTCCCAAACCACGCAGTTTTAACGGTAGAATTCTGCTTTAGTTGAAGGGGTAACACAAGCAGCTTTTCTCCCATTGTGTACTCTTTGGGCTCTTCTGCGAATGAACTTCTATATGCAGGGTTTCCGACGTGGAGCGAACTGCCTCAACCAAGGCAGGCTGTAGCGAGGACTGTAAGCATTTCCTCTTCCAAAACACTGCAGTTTTACCAAAGAATTCTGCTTTAGTTGCAGGTGGAATACAAGCAGCATTACTCCAACTGTGTACTCTCTGGGCTCTTCCACGAATGAACTTCTTTATGCAGGGATTCCTACGAGGAGCAAACTGCCTCCACCATGGCAGGCTGTAGCGAGGACTGTAAGCATATCCTCTCCCAAACCACGCAGTTTTAACGGTAGAACTCTGCTTTAGTTGCAGGGGTATCACAAGCAGTTTTTCTCGCACTGTGTACTCTTTGGGCTCTAACACGAATGAACTTCTTTATGCAGGGATTCCTACGAGGAGCGAACTGCCTCCACGATGGCAGGCTGTAGCAAGGACTGTAAGCATATCCTCTCCCAACCCACTCAGTTTTAACGGTAGAACTCTTTTTTAGTTGCAGGGGTAACACAAGCAGCTTTTCTCCCACTGTGTACTCTTTGGGCATTTCCACGAATGAACTCCTATATGCATGGTTTCTGACGTGGAGCGAACTGCCTCAACCAAGGCAGGCTGTAGCGAGGACTGTAAGCATATCCTCTCCCAAACCACGCAGTTTTAACGGTAGAACTCTGCTTTAGTTGCAGGGATAACACAAGCAGCTTTTCTCCCACTGTGTACTCTTTGGGCTCTTCCACGAATGAACTTCTATATGCATGGTTTCCGACGTGGAGCGAACTGCCTCAACCAAGGCAGGCTGTAGCGAGGACTGTAAGCATATCCTCTCCCAAACCACGCAGTTTTAACGGTAGAACTCTGCGTTAGTTGCAGGGGTAACACAAGCAGCTTTTCTCCCACTGTGTACTCTTTGGGCTCTTCCACGAATTAACTTCTATATGCAGGGTTTCCAAAGTGGAGCGAACTGCCTCAACCAAGGCAGGCTGTAGCGAGGACTGTAAGCATATCCTCTCCCAAACCACGCAGTTTTAACGGTAGAACTCTGCTTTAGTTGCAGGGATAACACAAGCAGCTTTTCTCCCACTGTGTACTCTTTGGGCTCTTCCACGAATGAACTTCTATATGCATGGTTTCCGACGTGGAGCGAACTGCCTCAACCAAGGCAGGCTGTAGCGAGGACTGTAAGCATATCCTCTCCCAAACCACGCAGTTTTAACGGTAGAACTCTGCGTTAGTTGCAGGGGTAACACAAGCAGCTTTTCTCCCACTGTGTACTCTTTGGGCTCTTCCACGAATTAACTTCTATATGCAGGGTTTCCAAAGTGGAGCGAACTGCCTCAACCAAGGCAGGATGTAGCGAGGAATGTAAGCATTTCCTCTTGCAAAACACGGCAGTTTTACCAAAGAATTCTGCTTTAGTTGCAGGTGGAATACAAGCAGCATTACTCCCACTGTGTACTCTTTGCGCTCTTACACGAATGAACTTCTTTATGCAAGGATTCCCACGAGGAGGGTACTGACTCCACCATGGCAGGCTGTAGCGAGGACTGTAAGCATATCCTCTCCCAAACCACGCAGTTTTAACGGTAGAACTCTGCTTTAGTTGCCGGGGTAACACAAGCAGTTTTTCTCCCACTGTGTACTCTTTGGGCTCTTCCACGAATGAACTTCTATATGCAGGGTTTGCGACGTGGAGAGAACTGCCTCAACCAAGGCAGGCTGTAGCGAGGATTATAAGCATATCCTCTCCCAAACCACGCAGTTTTAACGGTAGAATTCTGCTTTAGTTGCAGGGGTAACACAAGCAGCTTTTCTCCCATTGTGTACTCTTTGGGCTCTTCCGCGAATGAACTTCTATATGCAGGTTTTCCGACGTGGAGCGAACTGCCTCAACCAAGGCAGGCTGTAGCGTGGACTGTAAGCATTTCCTCTTCCAATACACTGCAGTTTTACTAAAGAATTCTGCTTTAGTTGCAGGTGGAATACAAGCAGCATTACTCCCACTGTGTACTCTTTGGGCTCTTCCACGAATGAACTTCTTTATGCAGGGATTCCTACGAGGAGCAAACTGCCTCCACCATGGCAGGCTGTAGCGAGGACTGTAAGCATATCCTCTCCCAAACCACGCAGTTTTAACGGTAGAACTCTGCTTTAGTTGCAGGGGTAACACAAGCAGTTTTTCTCCCACTGTGTACTCTTTGAGCTCTAACACGAATGAACTTCTTTATGCAGGGATTCCTACGAGGAGCGAACTGCCTCCACCATGGCAGGCTGTAGCAAGGACTGTAAGCATATCCTCTCCCAAACCACTCAGTTTTAACGGTAGAACTCTTTTTTAGTTGCAGGGATAACACAAGCAGCTTTTCTCCCACTGTGTACTCTTTGGGCTCTTCCACGAATGAACTTCTATATGCATGGTTTCCGACGTGGAGCGAACTGCCTCAACCAAGGCAGGCTGTAGCAAGGACTGTAAGCATATCCTCTCCCAAACCACGCAGTTTTAACGGTAGAACTCTGCTTTAGTTGCAGGGGTAACACAAGCAGCTTTTCTCCCACTGTGTACTCTTTGGGCTCTTCCACGAATGAACTTCTATATGCAGGGTTTCCGACGTGGAGCGAACTGCCTCAACCAAGGAAGGCTGTAGCGAGGACTGTAAGCATTTCCTCTTCCAAAGCACGGCAGTTTTACCAAAGAATTCTGCTTTAGTTGCAGGTGTAACACAAACATCTTTACTCCCACTGTGTACTCTTTGGGCTCTTACACGAATGAACTTCTTTATGCAAGGATTCCCACGAGGAGGGTACTGACTCCACCATGGCAGGCTGTAGCGAGGACTGTAAGCATATCCCCTCCCAAACCACGCCGTTTTAAAGGTAGAACTCTGCTTTAGTTGCAGGGGTAACACAAGCAGCTTTGCTCCCACTGTGTACTCCTTGGGCTCTTCCACGAATTAACTTCTATATGCAGGGTTTCCAAAGTGGAGCGAACTGCCTCAACCAAGGCAGGCTGTAGCGAGGAATGTAAGCATTTCCTCTTACAAAACATGGCAGTTTTACCAAAGAATTCTGCTTTAGTTGCAGGTGGAATACAAGCAGCATTACTCCCACTGTGTACTCTTTGGGCTCTTACACGAATGAATTTCTTTATGCAAGGATTCCCACGAGGAGGGTACTGACTCCACCATGGCAGGCTGTAGCTAGGACTGTAAGCATATCCTCTCCCAAACCACGCAGTTTTAACGGTAGAACTCTGCTTTAGTTGCAGGGGTAACACAAGCAGTTTTTCTCCCACTGTGTACTCTTTGGGCTCTTCCACGAATGAACTTCTATATGCAGGGTTTGCGACGTGGAGAGAACTGCCTCAACCAAGGCAGGCTGTAGCGAGAATTGTAAGCATATCCTCTCCCAAACCACGCAGTTTTAACCGTAGAATTCTGCTTTAGTTGCAGGGGTAACACAAGCAGCTTTTCTCCCATTGTGTACTCTTTGGGCTCTTCCGCGAATGAACTGCTATATGCAGGGTTTCCCACGTGGAGCGAACTGCCTCAACCAAGGCAGGCTGTAGCGAGGACTGTAAGCATTTCCTCTTCCAAAACACTGCAGTTTTACCAAAGAATTCTGCTTTAGTTGCAGGTGGAATACAAGCAGCATTACTCCCACTGTGTACTCTTTGGGCTCTTCCACGAATGAACTTCTTTATGCAGGGATTCCTACGAGGAGCAAACTGCCTCCACCATGGCAGGCTGTAGCGAGGACTGTAAGCATATCCTCTCCCAAACCACGCAGTTTTAACGGTAGAACTCTGCTTTAGTTGCAGGGGTAACACAAGCAGTTTTTCTCCCACTGTGTACTCTTTGGGCTCTAACACGAATGAACTTCTTTATGCAGGGATTCCTACGAGGAGCGAACTGCTTCCACCATGGCAGGCTGTAGCAAGGACTGTAAGCATATCCTCTCCCAAACCACTCAGTTTTAATGGTAGAACTCTTTTTTAGTTGCAGGGGTAACACAAGCAGCTTTTCTCCCACTGTGTACTCTTTGGGCTCTTCCACGAATGAACTTCTATATTCATGGTTTCCCACGTGGAGCGAACTGCCTCAACCAAGGCAGGCTGTAGCAAGGACTGTAAGCATATCCTCTCCCAAACCACGCAGTTTTAACGGTAGAACTCTGCTTTAGTTGCAGCGGTAACACAAGCAGCTTTTCTCCCACTGTGTACTCTTTGGGCTCTTCCACGAATGCACTTCTATATGCAGGGTTTCCGACGTGGAGCGAACTGCCTCAACCAAGGCAGGCTGTAGCGAGGACTGTAAGCATTTCCTCTTCCAAAGCACAGCAGTTTTACCAAAGCATTCTGCTTTAGTTGCAGGTGTAACACAAGCATCATTTCTCCCACTGTGTACTCTTTGGGCTCTTCCACGAATGAACTTCTATATGCATGGTTTCCGACGTGGAGCGAACTGCCTCAACCTAGGCAGGCTGTAGCGAGGACTGTAAGCATATCCTCTCCCAATCCACGCAGTTTTAACGGTAGAACTCTGCTTTAGTTGCAGGGGTAACACAAGCAGTTTTTCTCCCACTGTGTACTCTTTGGGCTCTTCCACGAATGAACTTCTATATGCAGGGTTTGCGACGTGGAGAGAACTGCCTCAACCAAGGCAGGCTGTAGCGAGGACTGTAAGCATATCCTCTCCCAAACCACGCAGTTTTAACGGTAGAACTCTGCTTTAGTTGCAGGGGTAACACAAGCAGCTTTTCTCCCACTGTGTACTCTTTGGGCTCTTCCACGAATGAACTTCTATATGCAGGGTTTCCGACGTGGAGCGAACTGCCTCAACCAAGGAAGGCTGTAGCGAGGACTGTAAGCATTTCCTCTTCCAAAGCACGGCAGTTTTACCAAAGAATTCTGCTTTTGTTGCAGGTGTAACACAAACATCTTTACTCCCACTGTGTACTCTTTGGGCTCTTACACGAATGAACTTCTTTATGCAAGGATTCCCACGAGGAGGGTACTGACTCCACCATGGCAGGCTGTAGCGAGGACTGTAAGCATATCCCCTCCCAAACCACGCCGTTTTAAAGGTAGAACTCTGCTTTAGTTGCAGGGGTAACACAAGCAGCTTTGCTCCCACTGTGTACTCCTTGGGCTCTTCCACGAATTAACTTCTATATGCAGGGTTTCCAAAGTGGAGCGAACTGCCTCAACCAAGGCAGGCTGTAGCGAGGAATGTAAGCATTTCCTCTTACAAAACATGGCAGTTTTACCAAAGAATTCTGCTTTAGTTGCAGGTGGAATACAAGCAGCATTACTCCCACTGTGTACTCTTTGGGCTCTTACACGAATGAATTTCTTTATGCAAGGATTCCCACGAGGAGGGTACTGACTCCACCATGGCAGGCTGTAGCTAGGACTGTAAGCATATCCTCTCACAAACCACGCAGTTTTAACGGTAGAACTCTGCTTTAGTTGCAGGGGTAACACAAGTAGTTTTTCTCCCACTGTGTACTCTTTGGGCTCTTCCACGAATGAACTTCTATATGCAGGGTTTGCGACGTGGAGAGAACTGCCTCAACCAAGGCAGGCTGTAGCGAGGATTGTAAGCATATCCTCTCCCAAACCACGCAGTTTTAACCGTAGAATTCTGCTTTAGTTGCAGGGGTAACACAAGCAGCTTTTCTCCCATTGTGTACTCTTTGGGCTCTTCCGCGAATGAACTTCTATATGCAGGGTTTCCGACGTGGAGCGAACTGCCTCAACCAAGGCAGGCTGTAGCGAGGACTGTAAGCATTTCCTCTTCCAAAACACTGCAGTTTTACCAAAGAATTCTGCTTTAGTTGCAGGTGGAATACAAGCAGCATTACTCCCACTGTGTACTCTTTGGGCTCTTCCACGAATGAACTTCTTTATGCAGGGATTCCTACGAGGAGCAAACTGCCTCCACCATGGCAGGCTGTAGCGAGGACTGTAAGCATATCCTCTCCCAAACCACGCAGTTTTAACGGTAGAACTCTGCTTTAGTTGCAGGGGTAACACAAGCAGTTTTTCTCCCACTGTGTACTCTTTGGGCTCTAACACGAATGAACTTCTTTATGCAGGGATTCCTACGAGGAGCGAACTGCTTCCACCATGGCAGGCTGTAGCAAGGACTGTAAGCATATCCTCTCCCAAACCACTCAGTTTTAATGGTAGAACTCTTTTTTAGTTGCAGGGGTAACACAAGCAACTTTTCTCCCACTGTGTACTCTTTGGGCTCTTCCACGAATGAACTTCTATATTCATGGTTTCCCACGTGGAGCGAACTGCCTCAACCAAGGCAGGCTGTAGCAAGGACTGTAAGCATATCCTCTCCCAAACCACGCAGTTTTAACGGTAGAACTCTGCTTTAGTTGCAGCGGTAACACAAGCAGCTTTTCTCCCACTGTGTACTCTTTGGGCTCTTCCACGAATGCACTTCTATATGCAGGGTTTCCGACGTGGAGCGAACTGCCTCAACCAAGGCAGGCTGTAGCGAGGACTGTAAGCATTTCCTCTTCCAAAGCACAGCACTTTTACCAAAGCATTCTGCTTTAGTTGCAGGTGTAACACAAGCATCATTTCTCCCACTGTGTACTCTTAGGGCTCTTCCACGAATGAACTTCTATATGCATGGTTTCCGACGTGGAGCGAACTGCCTCAACCTAGGCAGGCTGTAGCGAGGACTGTAAGCATATCCTCTCCCAATCCACGCAGTTTTAACGGTAGAACTCTGCTTTAGTTGCAGGGGTAACACAAGCACTTTTTCTCCCACTGTGTACTCTTTGGGCTCTTCCACGAATGAAGTTCTATATGCAGGGTTTGCGACGTGGAGAGAACTGCCTCAACCAAGGCAGGCTGTAGCGAGGATTGTAAGCATATCCTCTCCCAAACCACGCAGTTTTAACGGTAGAATTCTGCTTTAGTTGCAGGGGTAACACAAGCAGCTTTTCTCCCATTGTGTACTCTTTGGGCTCTTCCGCGAATGAACTTCTATATGCAGGGTTTGCGACGTGGAGGGAACTGCCTCAACCAAGGCAGGCTGTAGCGAGCACTGTAAGCATATCCTCTCCCACACCACGCATTTTTAATGGTAGAACTCTGCTTTAGTTGCAGGGGTAACACAAGCAGCTTTTCTCCCACTGTGTACTCTTTGGGCTCTTCCACGAATGAACTTCTATATGCAGGGTTTCCGACATGCAGCGAACTGCCTCAACCAAGGCAGACTGTAGCGAGGACTGTAAGCATTTCCTCTTCCAAAGCACGGAAGTTTTACCAAAGAATTCTGCTTTAGTTGCAGGTGTAACACAAGCATCATTTCTCCCACTGTGTACTCTTTGGGCTCTTACACGAATGAACTTCTTTATGCAGGGATTCCCACGTGGATCGAACTGCCTCAACCGTGGAAGGAAGTAGCGAGGACTGTAAGCATATCCTCTCCCAAAACACGCAGTTTTCACGGTAGAACTCTGCTTTAGTTGCAGGGGTAACACAAGCAGCTTTTCTCCCACTGTGTACTCTTTGGGCTCTTCCACGAATGAACTTCTATATGCATGGTTTCCGACGTGGAGCGAACTGCCTCAACCAAGGCAGGCTGTAGCGAGGACTGTAAGCATATCCTCTCCCAAACCACGCAGTTTTAACGGTAGAACTCTGCGTTAGTTGCAGGGGTAACACAAGCAGCTTTTCTCCCACTGTGTACTCTTTGGGCTCTTCCACGAATTAACTTCTATATGCAGGGTTTCCGACGTGGAATGAACTGCCTCAACCAAGGCAGGCTGTAGCGAGGAATGGAAGCATTTCCTCTTGCAAAACACGGCAGTTTTACCAAAGAATTCTGCTTTAGTTGCAGGTGGAATACAAGCAGCATTACTCCCACTGTGTACTCTTTGGGCTCTTACACGAATGAACTTCTTTATGCAAGGATTCCCACGAGGAGGGTACTGACTCCACCATGGCAGGCTGTAGCGAGGACTGTAAGCATATCCTCTCCCAAACCACGCAGTTATAACGGTAGAACTCTGCTTTAGTTGCAGGGGTAACACAAGCAATTTTTCTCCCACTGTGTACTCTTTGGGCTCTTCCACGAATGAACTTCTATATGCAGGGTTTGCGACGTGGAGAGAACTGCCTCAACCAAGGCAGGCTGTAGCGAGGATTGTAAGCATATCCTCTCCCAAACCACGCAGTTTTAACCGTAGAATTCTGCTTTAGTTGCAGGGGTAACACAAGCAGCTTTTCTCCCATTGTGTACTCTTTGGGCTCATCCGCGAATGAACTTCTATATGCAGGGTTTCCGACGTGGAGAGAACTGCCTCAACCAAGGCAGGCTGTAGCGAGGACTGTAAGCATTTCCTCTTCCAATACACTGCAGTTTTACTAAAGAATTTTGCTTTAGTTGCAGGTGGAATACAAGCAGCATTACTCCCACTGTGTACTCTTTGGGCTCTTCCACGAATGATCTTCTTTATGCAGGGCTTCCTACGAGGAGCAAACTGCCTCCACCATGGCAGGCTGTAGCGAGGACTGTAAGCATATCCTCTCCCAAACCACGCAGTTTTAACGGTAGAACTCTGCTTTAGTTGCAGGGGTAACACAAGCAGTTTTTCTCCCACTGTGTACTCTTTGGGCTCTAACACGAATGAACTTCTTTATGCAGGGATTCCTACGAGGAGCGAACTGCCTCCACCATGGCAGGCTGTAGCAAGGACTGTAAGCATATCCTCTCCCAAACCACTCAGTTTTAACGGTAGAACTCTTTTTTAGTTGCAGGGATAACACAAGCAGCTTTTCTCCCACTGTGTACACTTTGGGCTCTTCCACGAATGAACTTCTATATGCATGGTTTCCCACGTGGAGCGAACTGCCTCAACCAAGGCAGGCTGTAGCAAGGACTGTAAGCATATCCTCTCCCAAACCACGCAGTTTTAACGGTAGAACTCTGCTTTAGTTGCAGGGGAAACACAAGCAGCTTTTCTCCCACTGTGTACTCTTTGGGCTCTTCCACGAATGAACTTCTATATGCAGGGTTTCCGACGTGGAGCGAACTGCCTCAACCAAGGAAGGCTGTAGCGAGGACTGTAAGCATTTCCTCTTCCAAAGCACGGCAGTTTTACCAAAGAATTCTGCTTTTGTTGCAGGTGTAACACAAACATCATTACTCCCACTGTGTACTCTTTGGGCTCTTACACGAATGAACTTCTTTATGCAAGGATTCCCAAGAGGAGGGTACTGACTCCACCATGGCACGCTGTAGCGAGGACTGTAAGCATATCCTCTCCCAAACCACGCCGTTTTAAAGGTAGAACTCTGCTTTAGTTGCAGGGGTAACACAAGCAGCTTTTCTCCCACTGTGTACTCCTTGGGCTCTTCCACGAATTAACTTCTATATGCAGGGTTTCCAAAGTGGAGCGAACTGCCTCAACCAAGGGAGGCTGTAGCGAGGAATGTAAGCATTTCCTCTTACAAAACATGGCAGTTTTACCAAAGAATTCTGCTTTAGTTGCAGGTGGAATACAAGCAGCATTACTCCCACTGTGTACTCTTTGGGCTCTTACACGAATGAATTTCTTTATGCAAGGATTCCCACGAGGAGGGTACTGACTCCACCATGGCAGGCTGTAGCTAGGACTGTAAGCATATCCTCTCCCAAACCACGCAGTTTTAACGGTAGAACTCTGCTTTAGTTGCAGGGGTAACACAAGCAGTTTTTCTCCCACTGTGTACTCTTTGGGCTCTTCCACGAATGAACTTCTATATGCAGGGTTTGCGACGTGGAGAGAACTGCCTCAACCAAGGCAGGCTGTAGAGAGGATTGTAAGCATATCCTCTCCCAAACCACGCAGTTTTAACCGTAGAATTCTGCTTTAGTTGCAGGGGTAACACAAGCAGCTTTTCTCCCATTGTGTACTCTTTGGGCTCTTCCGCGAATGAACTTCTATATGCAGGGTTTCCGACGTGGAGCGAACTGCCTCAACCAAGGCAGGCTGTAGCGAGGACTGTAAGCATTTCCTCTTCCAAAACACTGCAGTTTTACCAAAGAATTCTGCTTTAGTTGCAGGTGGAATACAAGCAGCATTACTCCCACTGTGTACTCTTTGGGCTCTTCCACGAATGAACTTCTTTATGCAGGGATTCCTACGAGGAGCAAACTGCTTCCACCATGGCAGGCTGTAGCAAGGACTGTAAGCATATCCTCTCCCAAACCACTCAGTTTTAACGGTAGAACTCTTTTTTAGTTGCAGGGGTAACACAAGCAGCTTTTCTCCCACTGTGTACTCTTTGGGCTCTTCCACGAATGAACTTCTATATGCAGGGTTTCCAAAGTGGAGCGAACTGCCTCAACCAAGGCAGGCTGTAGCGAGGAATGTAAGCATTTCCTCTTACAAAACACGGCAGTTTTACCAAAGAATTCTGCTTTAGTTGCAGGTGGAATACAAGCAGCATTACTCCCACTGTGTACTCTTTGGGCTCTTACACGAATGAACTTCTTTATGCAAGGATTCCCACGAGGAGGGTACTGACTCCACCATGGCAGGCTGTAGCGAGGACTGTAAGCATATCCTCTCCCAAACCACGCAGTTTTAACGGTAGAACTCTGCTTTAGTTGCAGGGGTAACACAAGCAGTTTTTCTCCCACTGTGTACTCTTTGGGCTCTTCCACGAATGAACTTCTATATGCAGGGTTTGTGACGTGGAGAGAACTGCCTCAACCAAGGCAGGCTGTAGCGAGGATTGTAAGCATATCCTCTCCCAAACCACGCAGTTTTAACGGTAGAATTCTGCTTTAGTTGAAGGGGTAACACAAGCAGCTTTTCTCCCATTGTGTACTCTTTGGGCTCTTCCGCGAATGAACTTCTATATGCAGGGTTTCCGACGTGGAGCGAACTGCCTCAACCAAGGCAGGCTGTAGCGAGGACTGTAAGCATTTCCTCTTCCAAAACACTGCAGTTTTACCAAAGAATTCTGCTTTAGTTGCAGGTGGAATACAAGCAGCATTACTCCAACTGTGTACTCTCTGGGCTCTTCCACGAATGAACTTCTTTATGCAGGGATTCCTACGAGGAGCAAACTGCCTCCACCATGGCAGGCTGTAGCAAGGACTCTAAGCATATCCTCTCCCAAACCACTCAGTTTTACGGTAGAACTCTTTTTTAGTTGCAGGGGTAACACAAGCAGCTTTTCTCCCACTGTGTACTCTTTGGGCATTTCCACGAATGAACTTCTATATGCATGGTTTCCGACGTGGAGCGAACTGCCTCAACCAAGGCAGGCTGTAGCGAGGACTGTAAGCATATCCTCTCCCAAACCACGCAGTTTTAACGGTAGAACTCTGCTTTAGTTGCAGGGGTAACACAAGCAGTTTTTCTCCCACTGTGTACTCTTTGGGCTCTAACACGAATGAACTTCTTTATGCAGGGATTCCTACGAGGAGCGAACTGCCTCCACCATGGCAGGCTGTAGCAAGGACTGTAAGCATATCCTCTCCCAAACCACTCAGTTTTAACGGTAGAACTCTTTTTTAGTTGCAGGGATAACACAAGCAGCTTTTCTCCCACTGTGTACTCTTTGGGCTCTTCCACGAATGAACTTCTATATGCAGGGTTTGCGACGTGGAGAGAACTGCCTCAACCAAGGCAGGCTGTAGCGAGGATTGTAAGCATATCCTCTCCCAAACCACGCAGTTTTAATGGTAGAATTCTGCTTTAGTTGCAGGGGTAACACAAGCAGCTTTTCTCCCATTGTGTACTCTTTGGGCTCTTCCGCGAATGAACTTCTATATGCAGGTTTTCCGACGTGGAGCGAACTGCCTCAACCAAGGCAGGCTGTAGCAAGGACTGTAAGCATTTCCTCTTCCAATACACTGCAGTTTTACTAAAGAATTCTGCTTTAGTTGCAGGTGGAATACAAGCAGCATTACTCCCACTGTGTACTCTTTGGGCTCTTCCACGAATGAACTTCTTTATGCAGGGCTTCCTACGAGGAGCAAACTGCCTCCACCATGGCAGGCTGTAGCGAGGACTGTAAGCATATCCTCTCCCAAACCACGCAGTTTTAACGGTAGAACTCTGCTTTAGTTGCAGGGGTAACACAAGCAGTTTTTCTCCCACTGTGTACTCTTTGGGCTCTAACACGAATGAACTTCTTTATGCAGTGATTCCTACGAGGAGCGAACTGCCTCCACCATGGCAGGCTGTAGCAAGGACTGTAAGCATATCCTCTCCCAAACCACTCAGTTTTAACGGTAGAACTCTTTTTTAGTTGCAGGGATAACACAAGCAGCTTTTCTCCCACTGTGTACACTTTGGACTCTTCCACGAATGAACTTCTATATGCATGGTTTCCCACGTGGAGCGAACTGCCTCAACCAAGGCAGGCTGTAGCAAGGACTGTAAGCATATCCTCTCCCAAACCACGCAGTTTTAACGGTAGAACTCTGCTTTAGTTGCAGGGGAAACACAAGCAGCTTTTCTCCCACTGTGTACTCTTTGGGCTCTTCCACGAATGAACTTCTATATGCAGGGTTTCCGACGTGGAGCGAACTGCCTCAACCAAGGAAGGCTGTAGCGAGGATTGTAAGCATTTCCTCTTCCAAAGCACGGCAGTTTTACCAAAGAATTCTGCTTTAGTTGCAGGTGTAACACAAACATCATTACTCCCACTGTGTACTCTTTGGGCTCTTACACGAATGAACTTCTTTATGCAAGGATTCCCAAGAGGAGGGTACTGACTCCACCATGGCAGGCTGTAGCGAGGACTGTAAGCATATCCTCTCCCAAACCACGCCGTTTTAAAGGTAGAACTCAGCTTTAGTTGCAGGGGTAACACAAGCAGCTTTTCTCCCACTGTGTACTCCTTGGGCTCTTCCACGAATTAACTTCTATATGCAGGGTTTCCAAAGTGGAGCGAACTGCCTCAACCAAGGCAGGCTGTAGCGAGGAATGTAAGCATTTCCTCTTACAAAACATGGCAGTTTTACCAAAGAATTCTGCTTTAGTTGCAGGTGGAATACAAGCAGCATTACTCCCACTGTGTACTCTTTGGGCTCTTACACGAATGAATTTCTTTATGCAAGGATTCCCACGAGGAGGGTACTGACTCCACCATGGCAGGCTGTAGCTAGGACTGTAAGCATATCCTCTCCCAAACCACGCAGTTTTAACGGTAGAACTCTGCTTTAGTTGCAGGGGTAACACAAGCAGTTTTTCTCCCACTGTGTACTCTTTGGGCTCTTCCACGAATGAACTTCTATATGCAGGGTTTGCGACGTGGAGAGAACTGCCTCAACCAAGGCAGGCTGTAGAGAGGATTGTAAGCATATCCTCTCCCAAACCACGCAGTTTTAACCGTAGAATTCTGCTTTAGTTGCAGGGGTAACACAAGCAGCTTTTCTCCCATTGTGTACTCTTTGGGCTCTTCCGCGAATGAACTTCTATATGCAGGGTTTCCGACGTGGAGCGAACTGCCTCAACCAAGGCAGGCTGTAGCGAGGACTGTAAGCATTTCCTCTTCCAAAACACTGCAGTTTTACCAAAGAATTCTGCTTTAGTTGCAGGTGGAATACAAGCAGCATTACTCCCACTGTGTACTCTTTGGGCTCTTCCACGAATGAACTTCTTTATGCAGGGCTTCCTACGAGGAGCAAACTGCCTCCACCATGGCAGGCTGTAGCGAGGACTGTAAGCATATCCTCTCCCAAACCACGCAGTTTTAACGGTAGAACTCTGCTTTAGTTGCAGGGGTAACACAAGCAGTTTTTCTCCCACTGTGTACTCTTTGGGCTCTAACACGAATGAACTTCTTTATGCAGGGATTCCTACGAGGAGCGAACTGCTTCCACCATGGCAGGCTGTAGCAAGGACTGTAAGCATATCCTCTCCCAAACCACTCAGTTTTAACGGTAGAACTCTTTTTTAGTTGCAGGGGTAACACAAGCAGCTTTTCTCCCACTGTGTACTCTTTGGGCTCTTCCACGAATGAACTTCTATATTCATGGTTTCCCACGTGGAGCGAACTGCCTCAACCAAGGCAGGCTGTAGCGAGGACTGTAAGCATATCCTCTCCCAAACCACGCAGTTTTAACGGTAGAACTCTGCTTTAGTTGCAGCGGTAACACAAGCAGCTTTTCTCCCACTGTGTACTCTTTGGGCTCTTCCACGAATGCACTTCTATATGCAGGGTTTCCGACGTGGAGCGAACTGCCTCAACCAAGGCAGGCTGTAGCGAGGACTGTAAGCATTTCCTCTTCCAAAGCACAGCAGTTTTACCAAAGCATTCTGCTTTAGTTGCAGGTGTAACACAAGCATCATTTCTCCCACTGTGTACTCTTTGGGCTCTTCCACGAATGAACTTCTATATGCATGGTTTCCGACGTGGAGCGAACTGCCTCAACCTAGGCAGGCTGTAGCGAGGACTGTAAGCATATCCTCTCCCAATCCACGCAGTTTTAACGGTAGAAATCTGCTTTAGTTGCAGGGGTAACACAAGCAGTTTTTCTCCCACTGTGTACTCTTTGGGCTCTTCCACGAATGAACTTCTATATGCAGGGTTTGCGACGTGGAGAGAACTGCCTCAACCAAGGCAGGCTGTAGCGAGGATTGTAAGCATATCCTCTCCTAAACCACGCAGTTTTAACGGTAGAATTCTGCTTTAGTTGCAGGGGTAACACAAGCAGCTTTTCTCCCACTGTGTACTCTTTGGGCTCTTCCACGAATGAACTTCTATATGCAGGGTTTCCAAAGTGGAGCGAACTGCCTCAACCAAGGCAGGCTGTAGCGAGGAATGTAAGCATTTCCTCTTACAAAACACGGCAGTTTTACCAAAGAATTCTGCTTTAGTTGCAGGTGGAATACAAGCAGCATTACTCCCACTGTGTACTCTTTGGGCTCTTACACGAATGAACTTCTTTATGCAAGGATTCCCACGAGGAGGGTACTGACTCCACCATGGCAGGCTGTAGCGAGGACTGTAAGCATATCCTCTCCCAAACCACGCAGTTTTAACGGTAGAACTCTGCTTTAGTTGCAGGGGTAACACAAGCAGTTTTTCTCCCACTGTGTACTCTTTGGGCTCTTCCACGAATGAACTTCTATATGCAGGGTTTGTGACGTGGAGAGAACTGCCTCAACCAAGGCAGGCTGTAGCGAGGATTGTAAGCATATCCTCTCCCAAACCACGCAGTTTTAACGGTAGAATTCTGCTTTAGTTGAAGGGGTAACACAAGCAGCTTTTCTCCCATTGTGTACTCTTTGGGCTCTTCTGCGAATGAACTTCTATATGCAGGGTTTCCGACGTGGAGCGAACTGCCTCAACCAAGGCAGGCTGTAGCGAGGACTGTAAGCATTTCCTCTTCCAAAACACTGCAGTTTTACCAAAGAATTCTGCTTTAGTTGCAGGTGGAATACAAGCAGCATTACTCCAACTGTGTACTCTCTGGGCTCTTCCACGAATGAACTTCTTTATGCAGGGATTCCTACGAGGAGCAAACTGCCTCCACCATGGCAGGCTGTAGCGAGGACTGTAAGCATATCCTCTCCCAAACCACGCAGTTTTAACGGTAGAACTCTGCTTTAGTTGCAGGGGTAACACAAGCAGTTTTTCTCGCACTGTGTACTCTTTGGGCTCTAACACGAATGAACTTCTTTATGCAGGGATTCCTACGAGGAGCGAACTGCCTCCACGATGGCAGGCTGTAGCAAGGACTCTAAGCATATCCTCTCCCAACCCACTCAGTTTTAACGGTAGAACTCTTTTTTAGTTGCAGGGGTAACACAAGCAGCTTTTCTCCCACTGTGTACTCTTTGGGCATTTCCACGAATGAACTTCTATATGCATGGTTTCCCACGTGGAGCGAACTGCCTCAACCAAGGCAGGCTGTAGCGAGGACTGTAAGCATATCCTCTCCCAAACCACGCAGTTTTAACGGTAGAACTCTGCTTTAGTTGCAGGGGTAACACAAGCAGCTTTTCTCCCACTGTGTACTCTTTGGGCTCTTCCACGAATGAACTTCTATATGCATGGTTTCCGACGTGGAGCGAACTGCCTCAACCAAGGCAGGCTGTAGCAAGGACTGTAAGCATATCCTCTCCCAAACCACGCAGTTTTAACGGTAGAACTCTGCGTTAGTTGCAGGGGTAACACAAGCAGCTTTTCTCCCACTGTGTACTCTTTGGGCTCTTCCACGAATTAACTTCTCTATGCAGGGTTTCCAAAGTGGAGCGAACTGCCTCAACCAAGGCAGGCTGTAGCGAGGAATGAAAGCATTTCCTCTTACAAAACACGGCAGTTTTACCAAAGAATTCTGCTTTAGTTGCAGGTGGAATACAAGCAGCATTACTCCCACTGTGTACTCTTTGGGCTCTTACACGAATGAACTTCTTTATGCAAGGATTCCCACGAGGAGGGTACTGACTCCACCATGGCAGGCTGTAGCGAGGACTGTAAGCATATCCTCTCCCAAACCACGCAGTTTTAACGGTAGCACTCTGCTTTAGTTGCAGGGGTAACACAAGCAGTTTTTCTCCCACTGTGTACTCTTTGGGCTCTTCCACGAATGAACTTCTATATGCAGGTTTTCCGACGTGGAGCGAACTGCCTCAACTAAGGCAGGCTGTAGCGAGGAGTGTAAGCATTTCCTCTTCCAATACACTGCAGTTTTACTAAAGAATTCGGCTTTAGTTGCAGGTGGAATACAAGCAGCATTACTCCCACTGTGTACTCTTTGGGCTCTTCCACGAATGAACTTCTTTATGCAGGGCTTCCTACGAGGAGCAAACTGCCTCCACCATGGCAGGCTGTAGCGAGGACTGTAAGCATATCCTCTCCCAAACCACGCAGTTTTAACGGTAGAACTCTGCTTTAGTTGCAGGGGTAACACAAGCAGTTTTTCTCCCACTGTGTACTCTTTGGGCTCTAACACGAATGAACTTCTTTATGCAGGGATTCCTACGAGGAGCGAACTGCCTCCACCATGGCAGGCTGTAGCAAGGACTGTAAGCATATCCTCTCCCAAACCACTCAGTTTTAACGGTAGAACTCTTTTTTAGTTGCAGGGATAACACAAGCAGCTTTTCTCCCACTGTGTACTCTTTGGGCTCTTCCACGAATGAACTTCTATATGCATGGTTTCCGACGTGGAGCGAACTGCCTCAACCAAGGCAGGCTGTAGCAAGGACTGTAAGCATATCCTCTCCCAAACCACGCAGTTTTAACGGTAGAACTCTGCTTTAGTTGCAGGGGTAACACAAGCAGCTTTTCTCCCACTGTGTACTCTTTGGGCTCTTCCACGAATGAACTTCTATATGCAGGGTTTCCGACGTGGAGCGAACTGCCTCAACCAAGGAAGGCTGTAGCGAGGACTGTAAGCATTTCCTCTTCCAAAGCACGGCAGTTTTACCAAAGAATTCTGCTTTAGTTGCAGGTGTAACACAAACATCATTACTCCCACTGTGTACTCTATGGGCTCTTACACGAATGAACTTCTTTATGCAAGGATTCCCACGAGGAGGGTACTGACTCCACCATGGCAGGCTGTAGCGAGGACTGTAAGCATATCCTCTCCCAAACCACGCAGTTTTAACGGTAGAACTCTGCTTTAGTTGCAGGGGTAACACAAGCAGTTTTTCTCCCACTGTGTACTCTTTGGGCTCTTCCACGAATGAACTTCTATATGCAGGGTTTGCGACGTGGAGAGAACTGCCTCAACCAAGGCAGGCTGTAGCGAGGATTGTAAGCATATCCTCTCCCAAACCACGCAGTTTTAACGGTAGAATTCTGCTTTAGTTGCAGGGGTAACACAAGCAGCTTTTCTCCCATTGTGTACTCTTTGGGCTCTTCCGCGAATGAACTTCTTTATGCAGGGTTTCCGACGTGGAGCGAACTGCCTCAACCAAGGCAGGCTGTAGCGAGGACTGTAAGCATTTCCTCTTCCAAAACACTGCAGTTTTACCAAAGAATTCTGCTTTAGTTGCAGGTGGAATACAAGCAGCATTACTCCAACTGTGTACTCTTTGGGCTCTTCCACGAATGAACTTCTTTATGCAGGGATTCCTACGAGGAGCAAACTGCCTCCACCATGGCAGGCTGTAGCGAGGACTGTAAGCATATCCTCTCCCAAACCACGCAATTTTAACGGTAGAACTCTGCTTTAGTTGCAGGGGTAACACAAGCAGTTTATCTCCCACTGTGTACTCTTTTGGCTCTAACACGAATGAACTTCTTTATGCAGGGATTCCTACGAGGAGCGAACTGCCTCCACCATGGCAGGCTGTAGCAAGGACTGTAAGCATATCCTCTCCCAAACCACTCAGTTTTAACGGTAGAACTCTTTTTTACTTGCAGGGGTAACACAAGCAGCTTTTCTCCCACTGTGTACTCTTTGGGCTCTTCCACGAATGAACTTCTATATGCATGGTTTCCGACGTGGAGCGAACTGCCTCAACCAAGGCAGGCTGTAGCGATGACTGTAAGCATATCCTCTCCCAAACCACGCAGTTTTAACGGTAGAACAATGCTTTAGTTGCAGGGGTAACACGAGCAGCTTTTCTCCCACTGTGTACTCTTTGGGCTCTTCCACGAATGAACTTCTATATGCAGGGTTTCAGACGTGGAGCGAACTGCCTCAACAAAGGCAGGCTGTAGAGAGGACTGTAAGCATTTCCTCTTCCAAAGCACGGAAGTTTTACCAAAGAATTCTGCTTTAGTTGCAGGTGTAACACAAACATCATTACTCCCACTGTGTACTCTATGGGCTCTTACACGAATGAACTTCTTTATGCAAGGATTCCCACGAGGAGGGTACTGACTCCACCATGGCAGGCTGTAGCGAGGACTGTAAGCATATCCTCTCCCAAACCACGCAGTTTTAACGGTAGAACTCTGCTTTAGTTGCAGGGGTAACACAAGCAGTTTTTCTCCCACTGTGTACTCTTTGGGCTCTTCCACGAATGAACTTCTATATGCAGGGTTTGCGACGTGGAGAGAACTGCCTCAACCAAGGCAGGCTGTAGCGAGGATTGTAAGCATATCCTCTCCCAAACCACGCAGTTTTAACGGTAGAATTCTGCTTTAGTTGCAGGGGTAACACAAGCAGCTTTTCTCCCATTGTGTACTCTTTGGGCTCTTCCGCGAATGAACTTCTTTATGCAGGGTTTCCGACGTGGAGCGAACTGCCTCAACCAAGGCAGGCTGTAGCGAGGACTGTAAGCATTTCCTCTTCCAAAACACTGCAGTTTTACCAAAGAATTCTGCTTTAGTTGCAGGTGGAATACAAGCAGCATTACTCCAACTGTGTACTCTTTGGGCTCTTCCACGAATGAACTTCTTTATGCAGGGATTCCTACGAGGAGCAAACTGCCTCCACCATGGCAGGCTGTAGCGAGGACTGTAAGCATATCCTCTCCCAAACCACGCAATTTTAACGGTAGAACTCTGCTTTAGTTGCAGGGGTAACACAAGCAGTTTATCTCCCACTGTGTACTCTTTTGGCTCTAACACGAATGAACTTCTTTATGCAGGGATTCCTACGAGGAGCGAACTGCCTCCACCATGGCAGGCTGTAGCAAGGACTGTAAGCATATCCTCTCCCAAACCACTCAGTTTTAACGGTAGAACTCTTTTTTACTTGCAGGGGTAACACAAGCAGCTTTTCTCCCACTGTGTACTCTTTGGGCTCTTCCACGAATGAACTTCTATATGCATGGTTTCCGACGTGGAGCGAACTGCCTCAACCAAGGCAGGCTGTAGCGATGACTGTAAGCATATCCTCTCCCAAACCACGCAGTTTTAACGGTAGAACAATGCTTTAGTTGCAGGGGTAACACGAGCAGCTTTTCTCCCACTGTGTACTCTTTGGGCTCTTCCACGAATGAACTTCTATATGCAGGGTTTCAGACGTGGAGCGAACTGCCTCAACAAAGGCAGGCTGTAGAGAGGACTGTAAGCATTTCCTCTTCCAAAGCACGGAAGTTTTACCAAAGAATTCTGCTTTAGTTGCAGGTGTAACACAAGCATCATTTCTCCCACTGTGTACTCTTTGGGCTCTTACACGAATGAACTTCTTTATGCAGGGATTCCCACGTGGATCGAACTGCCTAAACCGTGGAAGGCAGTAGCGAGGACTGTAAGCATATCCTCTCCCAAAACACGCAGTTTTCACGGTAGAACTCTGCTTTAGTTGCAGGGGTAACACAAGCAGCTTTTCTCCCACTGTGTACTCTTTGGGCTCTTCCACGAATGAACTTCTATATGCAGGGTTTCCGACGTGGAGTGAACTGCCTCAACCAAGGCAGGCTGTAGCGCGACTGTAAGCATTTCCTCTTACAAAACACGGCAGTTTTACCAAAGAATTCTGCTTTAGTTGCAGGTGGAATACAAGCAGCATTACTCCCACTGTGTACTCTTTGGGCTCTTACACGAATGAACTTCTTTATGCAAGGATTCCCACGAGGAGGGTACTGACTCCACCATGGCAGGCTGTAGCGAGGACTGTAAGCATATCCTCTCCCAAACCACGCAGTTTTAACGGTAGAACTCTGCTTTAGTTGCAGGGGTAACACAAGCAATTTTTCTCCCACTGTGTACTCTTTGGGCTCTTCCACGAATGAACTTCTATATGCAGGGTTTGCGACGTGGAGAGAACTGCCTCAACCAAGGCAGGCTGTAGCGAGGATTGTAAGCATATCCTCTCCCAAACCACGCAGTTTTAACGGTAGAATTCTGCTTTAGTTGCAGGGGTAACACAAGCAGTTTTTCTCCCACTGTGTACTCTTTGGGCTCTAACACGAATGAACTTCTTTATGCAGGGATTCCTACGAGGAGCGAACTGCCTCCACCATGGCAGGCTGTAGCAAGGACTGTAAGCATATCCTCTCCCAAACCACTCAGTTTTAACGGTAGAACTCTTTTTTAGTTGCAGGGATAACACAAGCAGCTTTTCTCCCACTGTGTACACTTTGGGCTCTTCCACGAATGAACTTCTATATGCATGGTTTCCCACGTGGAGCGAACTGCCTCAACCAAGGCAGGCTGTAGCAAGGACTGTAAGCATATCCTCTCCCAAACCACGCAGTTTTAACGGTAGAACTCTGCTTTAGTTGCAGGGGAAACACAAGCAGCTTTTCTCCCACTGTGTACTCTTTGGGCTCTTCCACGAATGAACTTCTATATGCAGGGTTTCCGACGTGGAGCGAACTGCCTCAACCAAGGAAGGCTGTAGCGAGGACTGTAAGCATTTCCTCTTCCAAAGCACGGCAGTTTTACCAAAGAATTCTGCTTTTGTTGCAGGTGTAACACAAACATCATTACTCCCACTGTGTACTCTTTGGGCTCTTACACGAATGAACTTCTTTATGCAAGGATTCCCAAGAGGAGGGTACTGACTCCACCATGGCACGCTGTAGCGAGGACTGTAAGCATATCCTCTCCCAAACCACGCCGTTTTAAAGGTAGAACTCTGCTTTAGTTGCAGGGGTAACACAAGCAGCTTTTCTCCCACTGTGTACTCTTTGGGCTCTTCCACGAATTAACTTCTATATGCAGGGTTTCCAAAGTGGAGCGAACTGCCTCAACCAAGGCAGGCTGTAGCGAGGAATGTAAGCATTTCCTCTTACAAAACATGGCAGTTTTACCAAAGAATTCTGCTTTAGTTGCAGGTGGAATACAAGCAGCATTACTCCCACTGTGTACTCTTTGGGCTCTTACACGAATGAATTTCTTTATGCAAGGATTCCCACGAGGAGGGTACTGACTCCACCATGGCAGGCTGTAGCTAGGACTGTAAGCATATCCTCTCCCAAACCACGCAGTTTTAACGGTAGAACTCTGCTTTAGTTGCAGGGGTAACACAAGCAGTTTTTCTCCCACTGTGTACTCTTTGGGCTCTTCCACGAATGAACTTCTATATGCAGGGTTTGCGACGTGGAGAGAACTGCCTCAACCAAGGCAGGCTGTAGAGAGGATTGTAAGCATATCCTCTCCCAAACCACGCAGTTTTAACCGTAGAATTCTGCTTTAGTTGCAGGGGTAACACAAGCAGCTTTTCTCCCATTGTGTACTCTTTGGGCTCTTCCGCGAATGAACTTCTATATGCAGGGTTTCCGACGTGGAGCGAACTGCCTCAACCAAGGCAGGCTGTAGCGAGGACTGTAAGCATTTCCTCTTCCAAAACACTGCAGTTTTACCAAAGAATTCTGCTTTAGTTGCAGGTGGAATACAAGCAGCATTACTCCCACTGTGTACTCTTTGGGCTCTTCCACGAATGAACTTCTTTATGCAGGGATTCCTACGAGGAGCAAACTGCTTCCACCATGGCAGGCTGTAGCAAGGACTGTAAGCATATCCTCTCCCAAACCACTCAGTTTTAACGGTAGAACTCTTTTTTAGTTGCAGGGGTAACACAAGCAGCTTTTCTCCCACTGTGTACTCTTTGGGCTCTTCCACGAATGAACTTTTATATTCATGGTTTCCCACGTGGAGCGAACTGCCTCAACCAAGGCAGGCTGTAGCGAGGACTGTAAGCATATCCTCTCCCAAACCACGCAGTTTTAACGGTAGAACTCTGCTTTAGTTGCAGCGGTAACACAAGCAGCTTTACTCCCACTGTATACTCTTTGGGCTCTTCCACGAATGCTCTTCTATATGCAGGGATTCCGACGTGGAGCGAACTGCCTCAACCAAGGCAGGCTGTAGCGAGGACTGTAAGCATTTCCTCTTCCAAAGCACAGCAGTTTTACCAAAGCATTCTGCTTTAGTTGCAGGTGTAACACAAGCATCATTTCTCCCACTGTGTACTCTTTGGGCTCTTCCACGAATGAACTTCTATATGCATGGTTTCCGACGTGGAGCGAACTGCCTCAACCTAGGCAGGCTGTAGCGAGGACTGTAAGCATATCCTCTCCCAATGCACGCAGTTTTAACGGTAGAACTCTGCTTTAGTTGCAGGGGTAACACAAGCAGTTTTTCTCCCACTGTGTACTCTTTGGGCTCTTCCACGAATGAACTTCTATATGCAGGGTTTGCGACGTGGAGAGAACTGCCTCAACCAAGGCAGGCTGTAGCGAGGATTGTAAGCATATCCTCTCCCAAATCACGCAGTTTTAACGGTAGAATTCTGCTTTAGTTGCAGGGGTAACACAAGCAGCTTTTCTCCCATTGTGTACTCTTTGGGCTCTTCCGCGAATGAAGTTCTATATGCAGGGTTTGCGACGTGGAGGGAACTGCCTCAACCAAGGCAGGCTGTAGCGAGGACTGTAAGCATATCCTCTCCCACACCACGCATTTTTAATGGTAGAACTCTGCTTTAGTTGCAGGGGTAACACAAGCAGCTTTTCTCCCACTGTGTACTCTTTGGGCTCTTCCACGAATGAACTTCTATATGCAGGGTTTCCAAAGTGGAGCGAACTGCCTCAACCAAGGCAGGCTGTAGCGAGGAATGTAAGCATTTCCTCTTACAAAACACGGCAGTTTTACCAAAGAATTCTGCTTTAGTTGCAGGTGGAATACAAGCAGCATTACTCCCACTGTGTACTCTTTGGGCTCTTACACGAATGAACTTCTTTATGCAAGGATTCCCACGAGGAGGGTACTGACTCCACCATGGCAGGCTGTAGCGAGGACTGTAAGCATATCCTCTCCCAAACCACGCAGTTTTAACGGTACAACTCTGCTTTAGTTGCAGGGGTAACACAAGCAGTTTTTCTCCCACTGTGTACTCTTTGGGCTCTTCCACGAATGAACTTCTATATGCAGGGTTTGTGATGTGGAGAGAACTGCCTCAACCAAGGCAGGCTGTAGCGAGGATTGTAAGCATATCCTCTCCCAAACCACGCAGTTTTAACGGTAGAATTCTGCTTTAGTTGAAGGGGTAACACAAGCAGCTTTTCTCCCATTGTGTACTCTTTGGGCTCTTCTGCGAATGAACTTCTATATGCAGGGTTTCCGACGTGGAGCGAACTGCCTCAACCAAGGCAGGCTGTAGCGAGGACTGTAAGCATTTCCTCTTCCAAAACACTGCAGTTTTACCAAAGAATTCTGCTTTAGTTGCAGGTGGAATACAAGCAGCATTACTCCAACTGTGTACTCTCTGGGCTCTTCCACGAATGAACTTCTTTATGCAGGGATTCCTACGAGGAGCAAACTGCCTCCACCATGGCAGGCTGTAGCAAGGACTCTAAGCATATCCTCTCCCAAACCACTCAGTTTTACGGTAGAACTCTTTTTTAGTTGCAGGGGTAACACAAGCAGCTTTTCTCCCACTGTGTACTCTTTGGGCATTTCCACGAATGAACTTCTATATGCATGGTTTCCGACGTGGAGCGAACTGCCTCAACCAAGGCAGGCTGTAGCGAGGACTGTAAGCATATCCTCTCCCAAACCACGCAGTTTTAACGGTAGAACTCTGCTTTAGTTGCAGGGGTAACACAAGCAGTTTTTCTCCCACTGTGTACTCTTTGGGCTCTAACACGAATGAACTTCTTTATGCAGGGATTCCTACGAGGAGCGAACTGCCTCCACCATGGCAGGCTGTAGCAAGGACTGTAAGCATATCCTCTCCCAAACCACTCAGTTTTAACGGTAGAACTCTTTTTTAGTTGCAGGGATAACACAAGCAGCTTTTCTCCCACTGTGTACTCTTTGGGCTCTTCCACGAATGAACTTCTATATGCAGGGTTTGCGACGTGGAGAGAACTGCCTCAACCAAGGCAGGCTGTAGCGAGGATTGTAAGCATATCCTCTCCCAAACCACGCAGTTTTAATGGTAGAATTCTGCTTTAGTTGCAGGGGTAACACAAGCAGCTTTTCTCCCATTGTGTACTCTTTGGGCTCTTCCGCGAATGAACTTCTATATGCAGGTTTTCCGACGTGGAGCGAACTGCCTCAACCAAGGCAGGCTGTAGCAAGGACTGTAAGCATTTCCTCTTCCAATACACTGCAGTTTTACTAAAGAATTCTGCTTTAGTTGCAGGTGGAATACAAGCAGCATTACTCCCACTGTGTACTCTTTGGGCTCTTCCACGAATGAACTTCTTTATGCAGGGCTTCCTACGAGGAGCAAACTGCCTCCACCATGGCAGGCTGTAGCGAGGACTGTAAGCATATCCTCTCCCAAACCACGCAGTTTTAACGGTAGAACTCTGCTTTAGTTGCAGGGGTAACACAAGCAGTTTTTCTCCCACTGTGTACTCTTTGGGCTCTAACACGAATGAACTTCTTTATGCAGTGATTCCTACGAGGAGCGAACTGCCTCCACCATGGCAGGCTGTAGCAAGGACTGTAAGCATATCCTCTCCCAAACCACTCAGTTTTAACGGTAGAACTCTTTTTTAGTTGCAGGGATAACACAAGCAGCTTTTCTCCCACTGTGTACACTTTGGACTCTTCCACGAATGAACTTCTATATGCATGGTTTCCCACGTGGAGCGAACTGCCTCAACCAAGGCAGGCTGTAGCAAGGACTGTAAGCATATCCTCTCCCAAACCACGCAGTTTTAACGGTAGAACTCTGCTTTAGTTGCAGGGGAAACACAAGCAGCTTTTCTCCCACTGTGTACTCTTTGGGCTCTTCCACGAATGAACTTCTATATGCAGGGTTTCCGACGTGGAGCGAACTGCCTCAACCAAGGAAGGCTGTAGCGAGGATTGTAAGCATTTCCTCTTCCAAAGCACGGCAGTTTTACCAAAGAATTCTGCTTTAGTTGCAGGTGTAACACAAACATCATTACTCCCACTGTGTACTCTTTGGGCTCTTACACGAATGAACTTCTTTATGCAAGGATTCCCAAGAGGAGGGTACTGACTCCACCATGGCAGGCTGTAGCGAGGACTGTAAGCATATCCTCTCCCAAACCACGCCGTTTTAAAGGTAGAACTCAGCTTTAGTTGCAGGGGTAACACAAGCAGCTTTTCTCCCACTGTGTACTCCTTGGGCTCTTCCACGAATTAACTTCTATATGCAGGGTTTCCAAAGTGGAGCGAACTGCCTCAACCAAGGCAGGCTGTAGCGAGGAATGTAAGCATTTCCTCTTACAAAACATGGCAGTTTTACCAAAGAATTCTGCTTTAGTTGCAGGTGGAATACAAGCAGCATTACTCCCACTGTGTACTCTTTGGGCTCTTACACGAATGAATTTCTTTATGCAAGGATTCCCACGAGGAGGGTACTGACTCCACCATGGCAGGCTGTAGCTAGGACTGTAAGCATATCCTCTCCCAAACCACGCAGTTTTAACGGTAGAACTCTGCTTTAGTTGCAGGGGTAACACAAGCAGTTTTTCTCCCACTGTGTACTCTTTGGGCTCTTCCACGAATGAACTTCTATATGCAGGGTTTGCGACGTGGAGAGAACTGCCTCAACCAAGGCAGGCTGTAGAGAGGATTGTAAGCATATCCTCTCCCAAACCACGCAGTTTTAACCGTAGAATTCTGCTTTAGTTGCAGGGGTAACACAAGCAGCTTTTCTCCCATTGTGTACTCTTTGGGCTCTTCCGCGAATGAACTTCTATATGCAGGGTTTCCGACGTGGAGCGAACTGCCTCAACCAAGGCAGGCTGTAGCGAGGACTGTAAGCATTTCCTCTTCCAAAACACTGCAGTTTTACCAAAGAATTCTGCTTTAGTTGCAGGTGGAATACAAGCAGCATTACTCCCACTGTGTACTCTTTGGGCTCTTCCACGAATGAACTTCTTTATGCAGGGCTTCCTACGAGGAGCAAACTGCCTCCACCATGGCAGGCTGTAGCGAGGACTGTAAGCATATCCTCTCCCAAACCACGCAGTTTTAACGGTAGAACTCTGCTTTAGTTGCAGGGGTAACACAAGCAGTTTTTCTCCCACTGTGTACTCTTTGGGCTCTAACACGAATGAACTTCTTTATGCAGGGATTCCTACGAGGAGCGAACTGCTTCCACCATGGCAGGCTGTAGCAAGGACTGTAAGCATATCCTCTCCCAAACCACTCAGTTTTAACGGTAGAACTCTTTTTTAGTTGCAGGGGTAACACAAGCAGCTTTTCTCCCACTGTGTACTCTTTGGGCTCTTCCACGAATGAACTTCTATATTCATGGTTTCCCACGTGGAGCGAACTGCCTCAACCAAGGCAGGCTGTAGCGAGGACTGTAAGCATATCCTCTCCCAAACCACGCAGTTTTAACGGTAGAACTCTGCTTTAGTTGCAGCGGTAACACAAGCAGCTTTTCTCCCACTGTGTACTCTTTGGGCTCTTCCACGAATGCACTTCTATATGCAGGGTTTCCGACGTGGAGCGAACTGCCTCAACCAAGGCAGGCTGTAGCGAGGACTGTAAGCATTTCCTCTTCCAAAGCACAGCAGTTTTACCAAAGCATTCTGCTTTAGTTGCAGGTGTAACACAAGCATCATTTCTCCCACTGTGTACTCTTTGGGCTCTTCCACGAATGAACTTCTATATGCATGGTTTCCGACGTGGAGCGAACTGCCTCAACCTAGGCAGGCTGTAGCGAGGACTGTAAGCATATCCTCTCCCAATCCACGCAGTTTTAACGGTAGAACTCTGCTTTAGTTGCAGGGGTAACACAAGCAGTTTTTCTCCCACTGTGTACTCTTTGGGCTCTTCCACGAATGAACTTCTATATGCAGGGTTTGCGACGTGGAGAGAACTGCCTCAACCAAGGCAGGCTGTAGCGAGGATTGTAAGCATATCCTCTCCTAAACCACGCAGTTTTAACGGTAGAATTCTGCTTTAGTTGCAGGGGTAACACAAGCAGCTTTTCTCCCATTGTGTACTCTTTGGGCTCTTCCGCGAATGAACTTCTATATGCAGGGTTTGCGACGTGGAGGGAACTGCCTCAACCAAGGCAGGCTGTAGCGAGGACTGTAAGCATATCCTCTCCCACACCACGCATTTTTAATGGTAGAACTCTGCTTTAGTTGCAGGGGTAACACAAGCAGCTTTTCTCCCACTGCGTACTCTTTGGGCTCTTCCACGAATGAACTTCTATATGCAGGGTTTCCAAAGTGGAGCGAACTGCCTCAACCAAGGCAGGCTGTAGCGAGGAATGTAAGCATTTCCTCTTACAAAACACGGCAGTTTTACCAAAGAATTCTGCTTTAGTTGCAGGTGGAATACAAGCAGCATTACTCTCACTGTGTACTCTTTGGGCTCTTCCACGAATGAACTTCTTTATGCAGGGCTTCCTACGAGGAGCAAACTGCCTCCACCATGGCAGTCTGTAGCGAGGACTGTAAGCATATCCTCTCCCAAACCACGCAGTTTTAACGGTAGAACTCTGCTTTAGTTGCAGGGGTAACACAAGCAGTTTTTCTCCCACTGTGTACTCTTTGGGCTCTTCCACGAATGAACTTCTATATGCAGGGTTTGCGACGTGGAGAGAACTGCCTCAACCAAGGCAGGCTGTAGAGAGGATTGTAAGCATATCCTCTCCCAAACCACGCAGTTTTAACCGTAGAATTCTGCTTTAGTTGCAGGGGTAACACAAGCAGCTTTTCTCCCATTGTGTACTCTTTGGGCTCTTCCGCGAATGAACTTCTATATGCAGGGTTTCCGACGTGGAGCGAACTGCCTCAACCAAGGCAGGCTGTAGCGAGGACTGTAAGCATTTCCTCTTCCAAAACACTGCAGTTTTACCAAAGAATTCTGCTTTAGTTGCAGGTGGAATACAAGCAGCATTACTCCCACTGTGTACTCTTTGGGCTCTTCCACGAATGAACTTCTTTATGCAGGGCTTCCTACGAGGAGCAAACTGCCTCCACCATGGCAGGCTGTAGCGAGGACTGTAAGCATATCCTCTCCCAAACCACGCAGTTTTAACGGTAGAACTCTGCTTTAGTTGCAGGGGTAACACAAGCAGTTTTTCTCCCACTGTGTACTCTTTGGGCTCTAACACGAATGAACTTCTTTATGCAGGGATTCCTACGAGGAGCGAACTGCTTCCACCATGGCAGGCTGTAGCAAGGACTGTAAGCATATCCTCTCCCAAACCACTCAGTTTTAACGGTAGAACTCTTTTTTAGTTGCAGGGGTAACACAAGCAGCTTTTCTCCCACTGTGTACTCTTTGGGCTCTTCCACGAATGAACTTCTATATTCATGGTTTCCCACGTGGAGCGAACTGCCTCAACCAAGGCAGGCTGTAGCGAGGACTGTAAGCATATCCTCTCCCAAACCACGCAGTTTTAACGGTAGAACTCTGCTTTAGTTGCAGCGGTAACACAAGCAGCTTTTCTCCCACTGTGTACTCTTTGGGCTCTTCCACGAATGCACTTCTATATGCAGGGTTTCCGACGTGGAGCGAACTGCCTCAACCAAGGCAGGCTGTAGCGAGGACTGTAAGCATTTCCTCTTCCAAAGCACAGCAGTTTTACCAAAGCATTCTGCTTTAGTTGCAGGTGTAACACAAGCATCATTTCTCCCACTGTGTACTCTTTGGGCTCTTCCACGAATGAACTTCTATATGCATGGTTTCCGACGTGGAGCGAACTGCCTCAACCTAGGCAGGCTGTAGCGAGGACTGTAAGCATATCCTCTCCCAATCCACGCAGTTTTAACGGTAGAAATCTGCTTTAGTTGCAGGGGTAACACAAGCAGTTTTTCTCCCACTGTGTACTCTTTGGGCTCTTCCACGAATGAACTTCTATATGCAGGGTTTGCGACGTGGAGAGAACTGCCTCAACCAAGGCAGGCTGTAGCGAGGATTGTAAGCATATCCTCTCCTAAACCACGCAGTTTTAACGGTAGAATTCTGCTTTAGTTGCAGGGGTAACACAAGCAGCTTTTCTCCCACTGTGTACTCCTTGGGCTCTTCCACGAATGAACTTCTATATGCAGGGTTTCCAAAGTGGAGCGAACTGCCTCAACCAAGGCAGGCTGTAGCGAGGAATGTAAGCATTTCCTCTTACAAAACACGGCAGTTTTACCAAAGAATTCTGCTTTAGTTGCAGGTGGAATACAAGCAGCATTACTCCCACTGTGTACTCTTTGGGCTCTTACACGAATGAACTTCTTTATGCAAGGATTCCCACGAGGAGGGTACTGACTCCACCATGGCAGGCTGTAGCGAGGACTGTAAGCATATCCTCTCCCAAACCACGCAGTTTTAACGGTAGAACTCTGCTTTAGTTGCAGGGGTAACACAAGCAGTTTTTCTCCCACTGTGTACTCTTTGGGCTCTTCCACGAATGAACTTCTATATGCAGGGTTTGTGACGTGGAGAGAACTGCCTCAACCAAGGCAGGCTGTAGCGAGGATTGTAAGCATATCCTCTCCCAAACCACGCAGTTTTAACGGTAGAATTCTGCTTTAGTTGAAGGGGTAACACAAGCAGCTTTTCTCCCATTGTGTACTCTTTGGGCTCTTCTGCGAATGAACTTCTATATGCAGGGTTTCCGACGTGGAGCGAACTGACTCAACCAAGGCAGGCTGTAGCGAGGACTGTAAGCATTTCCTCTTCCAAAACACTGCAGTTTTACCAAAGAATTCTGCTTTAGTTGCAGGTGGAATACAAGCAGCATTACTCCAACTGTGTACTCTCTGGGCTCTTCCACGAATGAACTTCTTTATGCAGGGATTCCTACGAGGAGCAAACTGCCTCCACCATGGCAGGCTGTAGCGAGGACTGTAAGCATATCCTCTCCCAAACCACGCAGTTTTAACGGTAGAACTCTGCTTTAGTTGCAGGGGTAACACAAGCAGTTTTTCTCGCACTGTGTACTCTTTGGGCTCTAACACGAATGAACTTCTTTATGCAGGGATTCCTACGAGGAGCGAACTGCCTCCACGATGGCAGGCTGTAGCAAGGACTCTAAGCATATCCTCTCCCAACCCACTCAGTTTTAACGGTAGAACTCTTTTTTAGTTGCAGGGGTAACACAAGCAGCTTTTCTCCCACTGTGTACTCTTTGGGCATTTCCACGAATGAACTTCTATATGCATGGTTTCCGACGTGGAGCGAACTGCCTCAACCAAGGCAGGCTGTAGCGAGGACTGTAAGCATATCCTCTCCCAAACCACGCAGTTTTAACGGTAGAACTCTGCTTTAGTTGCAGGGGTAACACAAGCAGCTTTTCTCCCACTGTGTACTCTTTGGGCTCTTCCACGAATGAACTTCTATATGCATGGTTTCCGACGTGGAGCGAACTGCCTCAACCAAGGCAGGCTGTAGCAAGGACTGTAAGCATATCCTCTCCCAAACCACGCAGTTTTAACGGTAGAACTCTGCGTTAGTTGCAGGGGTAACACAAGCAGCTTTTCTCCCACTGTGTACTCTTTGGGCTCTTCCACGAATTAACTTCTCTATGCAGGGTTTCCAAAGTGGAGCGAACTGCCTCAACCAAGACAGGCTGTAGCGAGGAATGAAAGCATTTCCTCTTACAAAACACGGCAGTTTTACCAAAGAATTCTGCTTTAGTTGCAGGTGGAATACAAGCAGCATTACTCCCACTGTGTACTCTTTGGGCTCTTACACGAATGAACTTCTTTATGCAAGGATTCCCACGAGGAGGGTACTGACTCCACCATGGCAGGCTGTAGCGAGGACTGTAAGCATATCCTCTCCCAAACCACGCAGTTTTAACGGTAGCACTCTGCTTTAGTTGCAGGGGTAACACAAGCAGTTTTTCTCCCACTGTGTACTCTTTGGGCTCTTCCACGAATGAACTTCTATATGCAGGTTTTCCGACGTGGAGCGAACTGCCTCAACTAAGGCAGGCTGTAGCGAGGAGTGTAAGCATTTCCTCTTCCAATACACTGCAGTTTTACTAAAGAATTCGGCTTTAGTTGCAGGTGGAATACAAGCAGCATTACTCCCACTGTGTACTCTTTGGGCTCTTCCACGAATGAACTTCTTTATGCAGGGATTCCTACGAGGAGCAAACTGCCTCCACCATGGCAGGCTGTAGCGAGGACTGTAAGCATATCCTCTCCCAAACCACGCAGTTTTAACGGTAGAACTCTGCTTTAGTTGCAGGGGTAACACAAGCAGTTTTTCTCCCACTGTGTACTCTTTGGGCTCTAACACGAATGAACTTCTTTATGCAGGGATTCCTACGAGGAGCGAACTGCCTCCACCATGGCAGGCTGTAGCAAGGACTGTAAGCATATCCTCTCCCAAACCACTCAGTTTTAACGGTAGAACTCTTTTTTAGTTGCAGGGATAACACAAGCAGCTTTTCTCCCACTGTGTACTCTTTGGGCTCTTCCACGAATGAACTTCTATATGCATGGTTTCCGACGTGGAGCGAACTGCCTCAACCAAGGCAGGCTGTAGCAAGGACTGTAAGCATATCCTCTCCCAAACCACGCAGTTTTAACGGTAGAACTCTGCTTTAGTTGCAGGGGTAACACAAGCAGCTTTTCTCCCACTGTGTACTCTTTGGGCTCTTCCACGAATGAACTTCTATATGCAGGGTTTCCGACGTGGAGCGAACTGCCTCAACCAAGGAAGGCTGTAGCGAGGACTGTAAGCATTTCCTCTTCCAAAGCACGGAAGTTTTACCAAAGAATTCTGCTTTAGTTGCAGGTGTAACACAAACATCATTACTCCCACTGTGTACTCTATGGGCTCTTACACGAATGAACTTCTTTATGCAAGGATTCCCACGAGGAGGGTACTGACTCCACCATGGCAGGCTGTAGCGAGGACTGTAAGCATATCCTCTCCCAAACCACGCAGTTTTAACGGTAGAACTCTGCTTTAGTTGCAGGGGTAACACAAGCAGTTTTTCTCCCACTGTGTACTGTTTGGGCTCTTCCACGAATGAACTTCTATATGCAGGGTTTGCGACGTGGAGAGAACTGCCTCAACCAAGGCAGGCTGTAGCGAGGATTGTAAGCATATCCTCTCCCAAACCACGCAGTTTTAACGGTAGAATTCTGCTTTAGTTGCAGGGGTAACACAAGCAGCTTTTCTCCCATTGTGTACTCTTTGGGCTCTTCCGCGAATGAACTTCTTTATGCAGGGTTTCCGACGTGGAGCGAACTGCCTCAACCAAGGCAGGCTGTAGCGAGGACTGTAAGCATTTCCTCTTCCAAAACACTGCAGTTTTACCAAAGAATTCTGCTTTAGTTGCAGGTGGAATACAAGCAGCATTACTCCCACTGTGTACTCTTTGGGCTCTTCCACGAATGAACTTCTATATGCATGGTTTCCGACGTGGAGCGAACTGCCTCAACCAAGGCAGGCTGTAGCGATGACTGTAAGCATATCCTCTCCCAAACCACGCAGTTTTAACGGTAGAACAATGCTTTAGTTGCAGGGGTAACACGAGCAGCTTTTCTCCCACTGTGTACTCTTTGGGCTCTTCCACGAATGAACTTCTATATGCAGGGTTTCCGACGTGGAGCGAACTGCCTCAACAAAGGCAGGCTGTAGAGAGGACTGTAAGCATTTCCTCTTCCAAAGCACGGAAGTTTTACCAAAGAATTCTGCTTTAGTTGCAGGTGTAACACAAGCATCATTTCTCCCACTGTGTACTCTTTGGGCTCTTACACGAATGAACTTCTTTATGCAGGGATTCCCACGTGGATCGAACTGCCTAAACCGTGGAAGGCAGTAGCGAGGACTGTAAGCATATCCTCTCCCAAAACACGCAGTTTTCACGGTAGAACTCTGCTTTAGTTGCAGGGGTAACACAAGCAGCTTTTCTCCCACTGTGTACTCTTTGGGCTCTTCCACGAATGAACTTCTATATGCAGGGTTTCCGACGTGGAGTGAACTGCCTCAACCAAGGCAGGCTGTAGCGCGACTGTAAGCATTTCCTCTTACAAAACACGGCAGTTTTACCAAAGAATTCTGCTTTAGTTGCAGGTGGAATACAAGCAGCATTACTCCCACTGTGTACTCTTTGGGCTCTTACACGAATGAACTTCTTTATGCAAGGATTCCCACGAGGAGGGTACTGACGCCACCATGGCAGGCTGTAGCGAGGACTGTAAGCATATCCTCTCCCAAACCACGCAGTTTTAACGGTAGAACTCTGCTTTAGTTGCAGGGGTAACACAAGCAATTTTTCTCCCACTGTGTACTCTTTGGGCTCTTCCACGAATGAACTTCTATATGCAGGGTTTGCGACGTGGAGAGAACTGCCTCAACCAAGGCAGGCTGTAGCGAGGATTGTAAGCATATCCTCTCCCAAACCACGCAGTTTTAACCGTAGAATTCTGCTTTAGTTGCAGGGGTAACACAAGCAGCTTTTCTCCCATTGTGTACTCTTTGGGCTCTTCCGCGAATGAACTTCTATATGCAGGGTTTCCGACGTGGAGCGAACTGCCTCAACCAAGGCAGGCTGTAGCGAGGACTGTAAGCATTTCCTCTTCCAAAACACTGCAGTTTTACCAAAGAATTCTGCTTTAGTTGCAGGTGGAATACAAGCAGCATTACTCCCACTGTGTACTCTTTGGGCTCTTCCACGAATGAACTTCTTTATGCAGGGATTCCTACGAGGAGCAAACTGCCTCCACCATGGCAGGCTGTAGTGAGGACTGTAAGCATATCCTCTCCCAAACCACGCAGTTTTAACGGTAGAACTCTGCTTTAGTTGCAGGGGTAACACAAGCAGTTTTTCTCCCACTGTGTACTCTTTGGGCTCTAACACGAATGAACTTCTTTATGCAGGGATTCCTACGAGGAGCGAACTGCCTCCACCATGGCAGGCTGTAGCAAGGACTGTAAGCATATCCTCTCCCAAACCACTCAGTTTTAACGGTAGAACTCTTTTTTAGTTGCAGGGATAACACAAGCAGCTTTTCTCCCACTGTGTACTCTTTGGGCTCTTCCACGAATGCACTTCTATATGCATGGTTTCCGACGTGGAGCGAACTGCCTCAACCAAGGCAGGCTGTAGCAAGGACTGTAAGCATATCCTCTCCCAAACCACGCAGTTTTAACGGTAGAACTCTGCTTTAGTTGCAGGGGTAACACAAGCAGCTTTTCTCCCACTGTGTACTCTTTGGGCTCTTCCACGAATGAACTTCTATATGCAGGGTTTCCGACGTGGAGCGAACTGCCTCAACCAAGGAAGGCTGTAGCGAGGACTGTAAGCATTTCCTCTTCCAAAGCACGGCAGTTTTACCAAAGAATTCTGCTTTAGTTGCAGGTGTAACACAAACATCATTACTCCCACTGTGTACTCTTTGGGCTCTTACACGAATGAACTTCTTTATGCAAGGATTCCCACGAGGAGGGTACTGACTCCACCATGGCAGGCTGTAGCGAGGACTGTAAGCATATCCTCTCCCAAACCACGCAGTTTTAATGGTAGAACTCTGCTTTAGTTGCAGGGGTAACACAAGCAGTTTTTCTCCCACTGTGTACTCTTTGGGCTCTTCCACGAATGAACTTCTATATGCAGGGTTTGCGACGTGGAGAGAACTGCCTCAACCAAGGCAGGCTGTAGCGAGGATTGTAAGCATATCCTCTCCCAAACCACGCAGTTTTAACGGTAGAATTCTGCTTTAGTTGCAGGGGTAACACAAGCAGCTTTTCTCCCATTGTGTACTCTTTGGGCTCTTCCGCGAATGAACTTCTTTATGCAGGGTATCCGACGTGGAGCGAACTGCCTCAAGCAAGGCAGGCTGTAGCGAGGACTGTAAGCATTTCCTCTTCCAAAACACTGCAGTTTTACCAAAGAATTCTGCTTTAGTTGCAGGTGGAATACAAGCAGGATTACTCCCTCTGTGTTCTCTTGGGGCTCTTACACGAATGAACTTTTTAATGCAGGGATTCCCAGGGGAGCGAAGTGCCTCCACCATGGCAGGCTCTAGCGAGGACTGTAAGCATATCCTCTCCCAAAACACGCAGTTTTCACGGTAGAACTCTGCTTTGTTTGCAGGGGTAACACAAGCAGTTTTTCTCCCACTGTGTACTCTTTGGGCTCTTCCACGAATGAACTTCTATATGCAGGGTTTGCGACGTGGATCGAACTGCCTCAACCGTGGAAGGCAGTAGCGAGGACTGTAAGCATATCCTCTCCCAAAACACGCAGTTTTCACGGTAGAACTCTGCTTTAGTTGCAGGGGTAACACAAGCAGCTTTTCTCCCACTGTGTACTCTTTGGGCTCTTCCACGAATGAACTTCTATATGCAGGGTTTCCGACGTGGAGTGAACTGCCTCAACCAAGGCAGGCTGTAGCGAGGACTGTAAGCATTTCCTCTTACAAAACACGGCAGTTTTACCAAAGAATTCTGCTTTAGTTGCAGGTGGAATACAAGCAGGATTACTCCCTCTGTGTTCTCTTGGGGCTCTTACACGAATGAACTTTTTAATGCAGGGATTCCCAGGGGAGCGAAGTGCCTCCACCATGGCAGGCTCTAGCGAGGACTGTAAGCATATCCTCTCCCAAAACACGCAGTTTTAACGGTAGAACTCTGCTTTAGTTGCAGGGGTAACACAAGCAGCTTTTCTCCCACTGTGTACTCTTTGGGCTCTTCCACGAATGAACATCTATATGCAGGGTTTCCGACGTGGAATGAACTGCCTCAACCAAGGCAGGCTGTAGCGAGGACTGTAAGCATTTCCTCTTACAAAACACGGCAGTTTACCAAAGAATTCTGCTTTAGTTGCAGGTGGAATACAAGCAGCATTACTCCCACTGTGTTCTCTTGGGGCTCTTACACGAATGAACATTTTTATGCAGGGATTCCCAGGGGAGCGAACTGCCTCCACCATGGCAGGCTCTAGCGAGGACTGTAAGCATATCCTCTCCCAAACCACGCAGTTTTAACGGTAGAAATCTGCTTTAGTTGCAGGCGTAACACAAGCAGCTTTTCTCCCACTGTGTACTCTTTGGGCTCTTCCACGAATGAACTTCTATATGCAGGGTTTTCGACGTGGAGTGAACTGGCTCAACCAAGGCAGGCTGTAGCGAGGACTGTAAGAATATCCTCTCCCAAACCACGCAGTTTTAACGGTAGAACTCTGCTTTAGTTGCAGGGGTAACACAAGCAGTTTTTCTCCCACTGTGTACTCTTTGGGCTCTTACACAAATGAACTTCTATATGCAGGGTTTGCGACGTGGAGGGAACTGCCTCAACCAATGCAGGCTGTAGCGAGGACTGTAAGCATATCCTCTCCCAAACCACGCAGTTTTAACGGTAGAACTCTGCTTTAGTTGCAGGGGTAACACAAGCAGCTTTTCTCACACTGTGTACTCTTTGTGGTCTTCCACGTATGAACTTCTATATGCAGGGTTTGCGACTTGGAGCGACCTGCCTCAACCAAGGCAGGCTGTAGCGAGGACTGTAAGCATATCCTCTCCCAAACCACGCCGTTTTAAAGGTAGAACTCTGCTTTAGTTGCAGGGGTAACACAAGCAGCTTTTCTCCCATTGTGTACTCTTTGGGCTCTTCCGCGAATGAACTTCTTTATGCAGGGTTTCCGACGTGGAGCGAACTGCCTCAACCAAGGCAGGCTGTAGCGAGGACTGTAAGCATTTCCTCTTCCAAAACACTGCAGTTTTACCAAAGAATTCTGCTTTAGTTGCAGGTGGAATACAAGCAGCATTACTCCCACTGTGTACTCTTTGGGCTCTTCCACGAATGAACTTTTTTATGCAGGGATTCCTACGAGGAGCAAACTGCCTCCACCATGGCAGGCTGTAGCGAGGACTGTAAGCATATCCTCTCCCAAACCACGCAATTTTAACGGTAGAACTCTGCTTTAGTTGTAGGGGTAACACAAGCAGTTTATCTCCCACTGTGTACTCTTTTGGCTCTAACACGAATGAACTTCTTTATGCAGGGATTCCTACGAGGAGCGAACTGCCTCCACCATGGCAGGCTGTAGCAAGGACTGTAAGCATATCCTCTCCCAAACCACGCAGTTTTAACGGTAGAATTCTGCTTTAGTTGCAGGGGTAACACAAGCAGCTTTTCTCCCATTGTGTACTCTTTGGGCTCTTCCGCGAATGAACTTCTATATGCAGGGTTTCCGACGTGGAGCGAACTGCCTCAACCAAGGCAGTCTGTAGCGAGGACTGTAAGCATTTCCTCTTCCAAAACACTGCAGTTTTACCAAAGAATTCTGCTTTAGTTGCAGGTGGAATACAAGCAGCATTACTCCCACTGTGTACTCTTTGGGCTCTTCCACGAATGAACTTCTTTATGCAGGGATTCCTACGAGGAGCAAACTGCCTCCACCATGGCAGGCTGTAGCGAGGACTGTAAGCATATCCTCTCCCAAACCACGCAGTTTTAACGGTAGAACTCTGCTTTAGTTGCAGGGGTAACACAAGCAGTTTTTCTCCCACTGTGTACTCTTTGGGCTCTAACACGAATGAACTTCTTTATGCAGGGATTCCTACGAGGAGCGAACTGCTTCCACTATGGCAGGCTGTAGCAAGGACTGTAAGCATATCCTCTCCCAAACCACTCAGTTTTAATGGTAGAACTCTTTTTTAGTTGCAGGGGTAACACAAGCAGCTTTTCTCCCACTGTGTACTCTTTGGGCTCTTCCACGAATGAACTTCTATATTCATGGTTTCCCACGTGGAGCGAACTGCCTCAACCAAGGCAGGCTGTAGCGAGGACTGTAAGCATATCCTCTCCCAAACCACGCAGTTTTAACGGTAGAACTCTGCTTTAGTTGCAGCGGTAACACAAGCAGCTTTTCTCCCACTGTGTACTCTTTGGGCTCTTCCACGAATGCACTTCTATATGCAGGGTTTCCGACGTGGAGCGAACTGCCTCAACCAAGGCAGGCTGTAGCGAGGACTGTAAGCATTTCCTCTTCCAAAGCACAGCAGTTTTACCAAAGCATTCTGCTTTAGTTGCAGGTGTAACACAAGCATCATTTCTCCCACTGTGTACTCTTTGGGCTCTTCCACGAATGAACTTCTATATGCATGGTTTCCGACGTGGAGCGAACTGCCTCAACCTAGGCAGGCTGTAGCGAGGACTGTAAGCATATCCTCTCCCAATCCACGCAGTTTTAACGGTAGAACTCTGCTTTAGTTGCAGGGGCAACACAAGCAGTTTTTCTCGCACTGTGTACTCCTTGGGCTCTTCCACGAATGAACTTCTATATGCATGGTTTGCGACGTGGAGAGAACTGCCTCAACCAAGGCAGGCTGTAGCGAGGATTGTAAGCATATCCTCTCCTAAACCACGCAGTTTTAACGGTAGAACTCTGCTTTAGTTGCAGGGGTAACACAAGCAGTTTTTCTCCCACTGTGTACTCTTTGGGCTCTTCCACGAATGAACTTCTATATGCAGGGTTTGCGACGTGGAGAGAACTGCCTCAACCAAGGCAGGCTGTAGCGAGGATTGTAAGCATATCCTCTCCTAAACCACGCAGTTTTAACGGTAGAATTCTGCTTTAGTTGCAGGGGTAACACAAGCAGCTTTTCTCCCATTGTGTACTCTTTGGGCTCTTCCGCGAATGAACTTCTATATGCAGGGTTTGCGACGTGGAGGGAACTGCCTCAACCAAGGCAGGCTGTAGCGAGGACTGTAAGCATATCCTCTCCCACACCACGCATTTTTAATGCTAGAACTCTGCTTTAGTTGCAGGGGTAACACAAGCAGCTTTTCTCCCACTGCGTACTCTTTGGGCTCTTCCACGAATGAACTTCTATATGCAGGGTTTCCAAAGTGGAGCGAACTGCCTCAACCAAGGCAGGCTGTAGCGAGGAATGTAAGCATTTCCTCTTACAAAACACGGCAGTTTTACCAAAGAATTCTGCTTTAGTTGCAGGTGGAATACAAGCAGCATTACTCTCACTGTGTACTCTTTGGGCTCTTCCACGAATGAACTTCTTTATGCAGGGCTTCCTACGAGGAGCAAACTGCCTCCACCATGGCAGGCTGTAGCGAGGACTGTAAGCATATCCTCTCCCAAACCACGCAGTTTTAACGGTAGAACTCTGCTTTAGTTGCAGGGGTAACACAAGCAGTTTTTCTCCCACTGTGTACTCTTTGGGCTCTTCCACGAATGAACTTCTATATGCAGGGTTTGCGACGTGGAGAGAACTGCCTCAACCAAGGCAGGCTGTAGAGAGGATTGTAAGCATATCCTCTCCCAAACCACGCAGTTTTAACCGTAGAATTCTGCTTTAGTTGCAGGGGTAACACAAGCAGCTTTTCTCCCATTGTGTACTCTTTGGGCTCTTCTGCGAATGAACTTCTATATGCAGGGTTTCCGACGTGGAGCGAACTGCCTCAACCAAGGCAGGCTGTAGCGAGGACTGTAAGCATTTCCTCTTACAAAACACGGCAGTTTTACCAAAGAATTCTGCTTTAGTTGCAGGTGGAATACAAGCAGCATTACTCTCACTGTGTACTCTTTGGGCTCTTCCACGAATGAACTTCTTTATGCAGGGCTTCCTACGAGGAGCAAACTGCCTCCACCATGGCAGGCTGTAGCGAGGACTGTAAGCATATCCTCTCCCAAACCACGCAGTTTTAACGGTAGAACTCTGCTTTAGTTGCAGGGGTAACACAAGCAGTTTTTCTCCCACTGTGTACTCTTTGGGCTCTAACACGAATGAACTTCTTTATACAGGGATTCCTACTAGGAGCGAACTGCTTCCACCATGGCAGGCTGTAGCAAGGACTGTAAGCATATCCTCTCCCAAACCACTCAGTTTTAACGGTAGAACTCTTTTTTAGTTGCAGGGGTAACACAAGCAGCTTTTCTCCCACTGTGTACTCTTTGGGCTCTTCCACGAATGAACTTCTATATTCATGGTTTCCCACGTGGAGCGAACTGCCTCAACCAAGGCAGGCTGTAGCGAGGACTGTAAGCATATCCTCTCCCAAACCACGCAGTTTTAACGGTAGAACTCTGCTTTAGTTGCAGCGGCAACACAAGCAGCTTTTCTCCCACTGTGTACTCTTTGGGCTCTTCCACGAATGCACTTCTATATGCAGGGTTTCCGACGTGGAGCGAACTGCCTCAACCAAGGCAGGCTGTAGCGAGGACTGTAAGCATTTCCTCTTCCAAAGCACAGCAGTTTTACCAAAGCATTCTGCTTTAGTTGCAGGTGTAACACAAGCATCATTTCTCCCACTGTGTACTCTTTGGGCTCTTCCACGAATGAACTTCTATATGCATGGTTTCCGACGTGGAGCGAACTGCCTCAACCTAGGCAGGCTGTAGCGAGGACTGTAAGCATATCCTCTCCCAATCCACGCAGTTTTAACGGTAGAACTCTGCTTTAGTTGCAGGGGTAACACAAGCAGTTTTTCTCCCACTGTGTACTCTTTGGGCTCTTCCACGAATGAACTTCTATATGCAGGGTTTGCGACGTGGAGAGAACTGCCTCAACCAAGGCAGGCTGTAGCGAGGATTGTAAGCATATCCTCTCCTAAACCACGCAGTTTTAACGGTAGAATTCTGCTTTAGTTGCAGGGGTAACACAAGCAGCTTTTCTCCCACTGTGTACTCTTTGGGCTCTTCCACGAATGAACTTCTATATGCAGGGTTTCCAAAGTGGAGCGAACTGCCTCAACCAAGGCAGGCTGTAGCGAGGAATGTAAGCATTTCCTCTTACAAAACCCGGCAGTTTTACCAAAGAATTCTGCTTTAGTTGCAGGTGGAATACAAGCAGCATTACTCCCACTGTGTACTCTTTGGGCTCTTACACGAATGAACTTCTTTATGCAAGGATTCCCACGAGGAGGGTACTGACTCCACCATGGCAGGCTGTAGCGAGGACTGTAAGCATATCCTCTCCCAAACCACGCAGTTTTAACGGTAGAACTCTGCTTTAGTTGCAGGGGTAACACAAGCAGTTTTTCTCCCACTGTGTACTCTTTGGGCTCTTCCACGAATGAACTTCTATATGCAGGGTTTGTGACGTGGAGAGAACTGCCTCAACCAAGGCAGGCTGTAGCGAGGATTGTAAGCATATCCTCTCCCAAACCACGCAGTTTTAACGGTAGAATTCTGCTTTAGTTGAAGGGGTAACACAAGCAGCTTTTCTCCCATTGTGTACTCTTTGGGCTCTTCTGCGAATGAACTTCTATATGCAGGGTTTCCGACGTGGAGCGAACTGCCTCAACCAAGGCAGGCTGTAGCGAGGACTGTAAGCATTTCCTCTTCCAAAACACTGCAGTTTTACCAAAGAATTCTGCTTTAGTTGCAGGTGGAATACAAGCAGCATTACTCCAACTGTGTACTCTCTGGGCTCTTCCACGAATGAACTTCTTTATGCAGGGATTCCTACGAGGAGCAAACTGCCTCCACCATGGCAGGCTGTAGCGAGGACTGTAAGCATATCCTCTCCCAAACCACGCAGTTTTAATGGTAGAACTCTGCTTTAGTTGCAGGGGTAACACAAGCAGTTTTTCTCGCACTGTGTACTCTTTGGGCTCTAACACGAATGAAATTCTTTATGCAGGGATTCCTACGAGGAGCGAACTGCCTCCACGATGGCAGGCTGTAGCAAGGACTCTAAGCATATCCTCTCCCAACCCACTCAGTTTTAACGGTAGAACTCTTTTTTAGTTGCAGGGGTAACACAAGCAGCTTTTCTCCCACTGTGTACTCTTTGGGCATTTCCACGAATGAACTTCTATATGCATGGTTTCCGACGTGGAGCGAACTGCCTCAACCAAGGCAGGCTGTAGCGAGGACTGTAAGCATATCCTCTCCCAAACCACGCAGTTTTAACGGTAGAACTCTGCTTTAGTTGCAGGGGTAACACAAGCAGCTTTTCTCCCACTGTGTACTCTTTGGGCTCTTCCACGAATGAACTTCTATATGCATGGTTTCCGACGTGGAGCGAACTGCCTCAACCAAGGCAGGCTGTAGCAAGGACTGTAAGCATATCCTCTCCCAAACCACGCAGTTTTAACGGTAGAACTCTGCGTTAGTTGCAGGGGTAACACAAGCAGCTTTTCTCCCACTGTGTACTCTTTGGGCTCTTCCACGAATTAACCTCTATATGCAGGGTTTCCAAAGTGGAGCGAACTGCCTCAACCAAGGCAGGCTGTAGCGAGGAATGAAAGCATTTCCTCTTACAAAACACGGCAGTTTTACCAAAGAATTCTGCTTTAGTTGCAGGTGGAATACAAGCAGCATTACTCCCACTGTGTACTCTTTGGGCTCTTACACGAATGAACTTCTTTATGCAAGGATTCCCACGAGGAGGGTACTGACTCCACCATGGCAGGCTGTAGCGAGGACTGTAAGCATATCCTCTCCCAAACCACGCAGTTTTAACGGTAGCACTCTGCTTTAGTTGCAGGGGTAACACAAGCAGTTTTTCTCCCACTGTGTACTCTTTGGGCTCTTCCACGAATGAACTTCTATATGCAGGTTTTCCGACGTGGAGCGAACTGCCTCAACTAAGGCAGGCTGTAGCGAGGAGTGTAAGCATTTCCTCTTCCAATACACTGCAGTTTTACTAAAGAATTCGGCTTTAGTTGCAGGTGGAATACAAGCAGCATTACTCCCACTGTGTACTCTTTGGGCTCTTCCACGAATGAACTTCTTTATGCAGGGATTCCTACGAGGAGCAAACTGCCTCCACCATGGCAGGCTGTAGCGAGGACTGTAAGCATATCCTCTCCCAAACCACGCAGTTTTAACGGTAGAACTCTGCTTTAGTTGCAGGGGTAACACAAGCAGTTTTTCTCCCACTGTGTACTCTTTGGGCTCTAACACGAATGAACTTCTTTATGCAGGGATTCCTACGAGGAGCGAACTGCCTCCACCATGGCAGGCTGTAGCAAGGACTGTAAGCATATCCTCTCCCAAACCACTCAGTTTTAACGGTAGAACTCTTTTTTAGTTGCAGGGATAACACAAGCAGCTTTTCTCCCACTGTGTACTCTTTGGGCTCTTCCACGAATGAACTTCTATATGCATGGTTTCCGACGTGGAGCGAACGCCTCAACCAAGGCAGGCTGTAGCAAGGACTGTAAGCATATCCTCTCCCAAACCACGCAGTTTTAACGGTAGAACTCTGCTTTAGTTGCAGGGGTAACACAAGCAGCTTTTCTCCCACTGTGTACTCTTTGGGCTCTTCCACGAATGAACTTCTATATGCAGGGTTTCCGACGTGGAGCGAACTGCCTCAACCAAGGAAGGCTGTAGCGAGGACTGTAAGCATTTCCTCTTCCAAAGCACGGCAGTTTTACCAAAGAATTCTGCTTTAGTTGCAGGTGTAACACAAACATCATTACTCCCACTGTGTACTCTAAGGGCTCTTACACGAATGAACTTCTTTATGCAAGGATTCCCACGAGGAGGGTACTGACTCCACCATGGCAGGCTGTAGCGAGGACTGTAAGCATATCCTCTCCCAAACCACGCAGTTTTAACGGTAGAACTCTGCTTTAGTTGCAGGGGTAACACAAGCAGTTTTTCTCCCACTGTGTACTCTTTGGGCTCTTCCACGAATGAACTTCTATATGCAGGGTTTGCGACGTGGAGAGAACTGCCTCAACCAAGGCAGGCTGTAGCGAGGATTGTAAGCATATCCTCTCCCAAACCACGCAGTTTTAACGGTAGAATTCTGCTTTAGTTGCAGGGGTAACACAAGCAGCTTTTCTCCCATTGTGTACTCTTTGGGCTCTTCCGCGAATGAACTTCTTTATGCAGGGTTTCCGACGTGGAGCGAACTGCCTCAACCAAGGCAGGCTGTAGCGAGGACTGTAAGCATTTCCTCTTCCAAAACACTGCAGTTTTACCAAAGAATTCTGCTTTAGTTGCAGGTGGAATACAAGCAGCATTACTCCCACTGTGTACTCTTTGGGCTCTTCCACGAATGAACTTCTTTATGCAGGGATTCCTACGAGGAGCAAACTGCCTCCACCATGGCAGGCTGTAGCGAGGACTGTAAGCATATCCTCTCCCAAACCACGCAATTTTAATGGTAGAACTCTGCTTTAGTTGCAGGGGTAACACAAGCAGTTTATCTCCCACTGTGTACTCTTTTGGCTCTAACACGAATGAACTTCTTTATGCAGGGATTCCTACGAGGAGCGAACTGCCTCCACCATGGCAGGCTGTAGCAAGGACTGTAAGCATATCCTCTCCCAAACCACTCAGTTTTAACGGTAGAACTCTTTTTTACTTGCAGGGGTAACACAAGCAGCTTTTCTCCCACTGTGTACTCTTTGGGCTCTTCCACGAATGAACTTCTATATGCATGGTTTCCGACGTGGAGCGAACTGCCTCAACCAAGGCAGGCTGTAGCGAGGACTGTAAGCATATCCTCTCCCAAACCACGCAGTTTTAACGGTAGAACAATGCTTTAGTTGCAGGGGTAACACGAGCAGCTTTTCTCCCACTGTGTACTCTTTGGGCTCTTCCACGAATGAACTTCTATATGCAGGGTTTCCGACGTGGAGCGAACTGCCTCAACAAAGGCAGGCTGTAGAGAGGACTGTAAGCATTTCCTCTTCCAAAGCACGGAAGTTTTACCAAAGAATTCTGCTTTAGTTGCAGGTGTAACACAAGCATCATTTCTCCCACTGTGTACTCTTTGGGCTCTTACACGAATGAACTTCTTTATGCAGGGATTCCCACGTGGATCGAACTGCCTAAACCGTGGAAGGCAGTAGCGAGGACTGTAAGCATATCCTCTCCCAAAACACGCAGTTTTCACGGTAGAACTCTGCTTTAGTTGCAGGGGTAACACAAGCAGCTTTTCTCCCACTGTGTACTCTTTGGGCTCTTCCACGAATGAACTTCTATATGCAGGGTTTCCGACGTGGAGTGAACTGCCTCAACCAAGGCAGGCTGTAGCGCGACTGTAAGCATTTCCTCTTACAAAACACGGCAGTTTTACCAAAGAATTCTGCTTTAGTTGCAGGTGGAATACAAGCAGCATTACTCCCACTGTGTACTCTTTGGGCTCTTACACGAATGAACTTCTTTATGCAAGGATTCCCACGAGGAAGGTACTGACTCCACCATGGCAGACTGTAGCGAGGACTGTAAGCATATCCTCTCCCAAACCACGCAGTTTTAACGGTAGAACTCTGCTTTAGTTGCAGGGGTAACACAAGCAATTTTTCTCCCACTGTGTACTCTTTGGGCTCTTCCACGAATGAACTTCTATATGCAGGGTTTGCGACGTGGAGAGAACTGCCTCAACCAAGGCAGGCTGTAGCGAGGATTGTAAGCATATCCTCTCCCATACCACGCAGTTTTAACCGTAGAATTCTGCTTTAGTTGCAGGGGTAACACAAGCAGCTTTTCTCCCATTGTGTACTCTTTGGGCTCTTCCGCGAATGAACTTCTATATGCAGGGTTTCCGACGTGGAGCGAACTGCCTCAACCAAGGCAGGCTGTAGCGAGGACTGTAAGCATTTCCTCTTCCAAAACACTGCAGTTTTACCAAAGAATTCTGCTTTAGTTGCAGGTGGAATACAAGCAGCATTACTCCCACTGTGTACTCTTTGGGCTCTTCCACGAATGAACTTCTTTATGCCGGGATTCCTACGAGGAGCAAACTGCCTCCACCATGGCAGGCTGTAGCGAGGACTGTAAGCATATCCTCTCCCAAACCACGCAGTTTTAACGGTAGAACTCTGCTTTAGTTGCAGGGGTAACACAAGCAGTTTTTCTCCCACTGTGTACTCTTTGGGCTCTAACACGAATGAACTTCTTTATGCAGGGATTCCTACGAGGAGCGAACTGCCTCCACCATGGCAGGCTGTAGCAAGGACTGTAAGCATATCCTCTCCCAAACCACTCAGTTTTAACGGTAGAACTCTTTTTTAGTTGCAGGGATAACACAAGCAGCTTTTCTCCCACTGTGTACTCTTTGGGCTCTTCCACGAATGCACTTCTATATGCATGGTTTCCGACGTGGAGCGAACTGCCTCAACCAAGGCAGGCTGTAGCAAGGACTGTAAGCATATCCTCTCCCAAACCACGCAGTTTTAACGGTAGAACTCTGCTTTAGTTGCAGGGGTAACACAAGCAGCTTTTCTCCCACTGTGTACTCTTTGGGCTCTTCCACGAATGAACTTCTATATGCAGGGTTTCCGACGTGGAGCGAACTGCCTCAACCAAGGAAGGCTGTAGCGAGGACTGTAAGCATTTCCTCTTCCAAAGCACGGCAGTTTTACCAAAGAATTCTGCTTTAGTTGCAGGTGTAACACAAACATCATTACTCCCACTGTGTACTCTTTGGGCTCTTACACGAATGAACTTCTTTATGCAAGGATTCCCACGAGGAGGGTACTGACTCCACCATGGCAGGCTGTAGCGAGGACTGTAAGCCTATCCTCTCCCAAACCACGCAGTTTTAATGGTAGAACTCTGCTTTAGTTGCAGGGGTAACACAAGCAGTTTTTCTCCCACTGTGTACTCTTTGGGCTCTTCCACGAATGAACTTCTATATGCAGGGTTTGCGACGTGGAGAGAACTGCCTCAACCAAGGCAGGCTGTAGCGAGGATTGTAAGCATATCCTCTCCCAAACCACGCAGTTTTAACGGTAGAATTCTGCTTTAGTTGCAGGGGTAACACAAGCAGCTTTTCTCCCATTGTGTACTCTTTGGGCTCTTCCGCGAATGAACTTCTTTATGCAGGGTATCCGACGTGGAGCGAACTGCCTCAAGCAAGGCAGGCTGTAGCGAGGACTGTAAGCATTTCCTCTTCCAAAACACTGCAGTTTTACCAAAGAATTCTGCTTTAGTTGCAGGTGGAATACAAGCAGGATTACTCCCTCTGTGTTCTCTTGGGGCTCTTACACGAATGAACTTTTTAATGCAGGGATTCCCAGGGGAGCGAAGTGCCTCCACCATGGCAGGCTCTAGCGAGGACTGTAAGCATATCCTCTCCCAAAACACGCAGTTTTCACGGTAGAACTCTGCTTTGGTTGCAGGGGTAACACAAGCAGTTTTTCTCCCACTGTGTACTCTTTGGGCTCTTCCACGAATGAACTTCTATATGCAGGGTTTGCGACGTGGATCGAACTGCCTCAACCGTGGAAGGCAGTAGCGAGGACTGTAAGCATATCCTCTCCCAAAACACGCAGTTTTCACGGTAGAACTCTGCTTTAGTTGCAGGGGTAACACAAGCAGCTTTTCTCCCACTGTGTACTCTTTGGGCTCTTCCACGAATGAACTTCTATATGCAGGGTTTCCGACGTGGAGTGAACTGCCTCAACCAAGGCAGGCTGTAGCGAGGACTGTAAGCATTTCCTCTTACAAAACACGGCAGTTTTACCAAAGAATTCTGCTTTAGTTGCAGGTGGAATACAAGCAGGATTACTCCCTCTGTGTTCTCTTGGGGCTCTTACACGAATGAACTTTTTAATGCAGGGATTCCCAGGGGAGCGAAGTGCCTCCACCATGGCAGGCTCTAGCGAGGACTGTAAGCATATCCTCTCCCAAAACACGCAGTTTTAACGGTAGAACTCTGCTTTAGTTGCAGGGGTAACACAAGCAGCTTTTCTCCCACTGTGTACTCTTTGGGCTCTTCCACGAATGAACATCTATATGCAGGGTTTCCGACGTGGAATGAACTGCCTCAACCAAGGCAGGCTGTAGCGAGGACTGTAAGCATTTCCTCTTACAAAACACGGCAGTTTACCAAAGAATTCTGCTTTAGTTGCAGGTGGAATACAAGCAGCATTACTCCCACTGTGTTCTCTTGGGGCTCTTACACGAATGAACATTTTTATGCAGGGATTCCCAGGGGAGCGAACTGCCTCCACCATGGCAGGCTCTAGCGAGGACTGTAAGCATATCCTCTCCCAAACCACGCAGTTTTAACGGTAGAAATCTGCTTTAGTTGCAGGCGTAACACAAGCAGCTTTTCTCCCACTGTGTACTCTTTGGGCTCTTCCACGAATGAACTTCTATATGCAGGGTTTTCGACGTGGAGTGAACTGGCTCAACCAAGGCAGGCTGTAGCGAGGACTGTAAGAATATCCTCTCCCAAACCACGCAGTTTTAACGGTAGAACTCTGCTTTAGTTGCAGGGGTAACACAAGCAGTTTTTCTCCCACTGTGTACTCTTTGGGCTCTTACACAAATGAACTTCTATATGCAGGGTTTGCGACGTGGAGCGAACTGCCTCAACCAATGCAGGCTGTAGCGAGGACTGTAAGCATATCCTCTCCCAAACCACGCAGTTTTAACGGTAGAACTCTGCTTTAGTTGCAGGGGTAACACAAGCAGCTTTTCTCACACTGTGTACTCTTTGTGGTCTTCCACGTATGAACTTCTATATGCAGGGTTTGCGACTTGGAGCGACCTGCCTCAACCAAGGCAGGCTGTAGCGAGGACTGTAAGCATATCCTCTCCCAAACCACGCCGTTTTAAAGGTAGAACTCTGCTTTAGTTGCAGGGGTAACACAAGCAGCTTTTCTCCCATTGTGTACTCTTTGGGCTCTTCCGCGAATGAACTTCTTTATGCAGGGTTTCCGACGTGGAGCGAACTGCCTCAACCAAGGCAGGCTGTAGCGAGGACTGTAAGCATTTCCTCTTCCAAAACACTGCAGTTTTATCAAAGAATTCTGCTTTAGTTGCAGGTGGAATACAAGCAGCATTACTCCCACTGTGTACTCTTTGGGCTCTTCCACGAATGAACTTTTTTATGCAGAGATTCCTACGAGGAGCAAACTGCCTCCACCATGGCAGGCTGTAGCGAGGACTGTAAGCATATCCTCTCCCAAACCACGCAATTTTAACGGTAGAACTCTGCTTTAGTTGCAGGGGTAACACAAGCAGTTTATCTCCCACTGTGTACTCTTTTGGCTCTAACACGAATGAACTTCTTTATGCAGGGATTCCTACGAGGAGCGAACTGCCTCCACCATGGCAGGCTGTAGCAAGGACTGTAAGCATATCCTCTCCCAAACCACTCAGTTTTAACGGTAGAACTCTTTTTTACTTGCAGGGGTAACACAAGCAGCTTTTCTCCCACTGTGTACTCTTTGGGCTCTTCCACGAATGAACTTCTATATGCATGGTTTCCGACGTGGAGCGAACTGCCTCAACCAAGGCAGGCTGTAGCGATGACTGTAAGCATATCCTCTCCCAAACCACGCAGTTTTAACGGTAGAACAATGCTTTAGTTGCAGGGGTAACACGAGCAGCTTTTCTCCCACTGTGTACTCTTTGGGCTCTTCCACGAATGAACTTCTATATGCAGGGTTTCCGACGTGGAGCGAACTGCCTCAACAAAGGCAGGCTGTAGAGAGGACTGTAAGCATTTCCTCTTCCAAAGCACGGAAGTTTTACCAAAGAATTCTGCTTTAGTTGCAGGTGTAACACAAGCATCATTTCTCCCACTGTGTACTCTTTGGGCTCTTACACGAATGAACTTCTTTATGCAGGGATTCCCACGTGGATCGAACTGCCTAAACCGTGGAAGGCAGTAGCGAGGACTGTAAGCATATCCTCTCCCAAAACACGCAGTTTTCACGGTAGAACTCTGCTTTAGTTGCAGGGGTAACACAAGCAGCTTTTCTCCCACTGTGTACTCTTTGGGCTCTTCCACGAATGAACTTCTATATGCAGGGTTTCCGACGTGGAGTGAACTGCCTCAACCAAGGCAGGCTGTAGCGCGACTGTAAGCATTTCCTCTTACAAAACACGGCAGTTTTACCAAAGAATTCTGCTTTAGTTGCAGGTGGAATACAAGCAGCATTACTCCCACTGTGTACTCTTTGGGCTCTTACACGAATGAACTTCTTTATGCAAGGATTCCCACGAGGAGGGTACTGACTCCACCATGGCAGGCTGTAGCGAGGACTGTAAGCATATCCTCTCCCAAACCACGCAGTTTTAACGGTAGAACTCTGCTTTAGTTGCAGGGGTAACACAAGCAATTTTTCTCCCACTGTGTACTCTTTGGGCTCTTCCACGAATGAACTTCTATATGCAGGGTTTGCGACGTGGAGAGAACTGCCTCAACCAAGGCAGGCTGTAGCGAGGATTGTAAGCATATCCTCTCCCAAACCACGCAGTTTTAACCGTAGAATTCTGCTTTAGTTGCAGGGGTAACACAAGCAGCTTTTCTCCCATTGTGTACTCTTTGGGCTCTTCCGCGAATGAACTTCTATATGCAGGGTTTCCGACGTGGAGCGAACTGCCTCAACCAAGGCAGGCTGTAGCGAGGACTGTAAGCATTTCCTCTTCCAAAACACTGCAGTTTTACCAAAGAATTCTGCTTTAGTTGCAGGTGGAATACAAGCAGCATTACTCCCACTGTGTACTCTTTGGGCTCTTCCACGAATGAACTTCTTTATGCAGGGATTCCTACGAGGAGCAAACTGCCTCCACCATGGCAGGCTGTAGCGAGGACTGTAAGCATATCCTCTCCCAAACCACGCAGTTTTAACTGTAGAACTCTGCTTTAGTTGCAGGGGTAACACAAGCAGTTTTTCTCCCACTGTGTACTCTTTGGGCTCTAACACGAATGAACTTCTTTATGCAGGGATTCCTACGAGGAGCGAACTGCCTCCACCATGGCAGGCTGTAGCAAGGACTGTAAGCATATCCTCTCCCAAACCACTCAGTTTTAACGGTAGAACTCTTTTTTAGTTGCAGGGATAACACAAGCAGCTTTTCTCCCACTGTGTACTCTTTGGGCTCTTCCACGAATGCACTTCTATATGCATGGTTTCCGACGTGGAGCGAACTGCCTCAACCAAGGCAGGCTGTAGCAAGGACTGTAAGCATATCCTCTCCCAAACCACGCAGTTTTAACGGTAGAACTCTGCTTTAGTTGCAGGGGTAACACAAGCAGCTTTTCTCCCACTGTGTACTCTTTGGGCTCTTCCACGAATGAACTTCTATATGCAGGGTTTCCGACGTGGAGCGAACTGCCTCAACCAAGGAAGGCTGTAGCGAGGACTGTAAGCATTTCCTCTTCCAAAGCACGGCAGTTTTACCAAAGAATTCTGCTTTAGTTGCAGGTGTAACACAAACATCATTACTCCCACTGTGTACTCTTTGGGCTCTTACACGAATGAACTTCTTTATGCAAGGATTCCCACGAGGAGGGTACTGACTCCACCATGGCAGGCTGTAGCGAGGACTGTAAGCATATCCTCTCCCAAACCACGCAGTTTTAATGGTAGAACTCTGCTTTAGTTGCAGGGGTAACACAAGCAGTTTTTCTCCCACTGTGTACTCTTTGGGCTCTTCCACGAATGAACTTCTATATGCAGGGTTTGCGACGTGGAGAGAACTGCCTCAACCAAGGCAGGCTGTAGCGAGGATTGTAAGCATATCCTCTCCCAAACCACGCAGTTTTAACGGTAGAATTCTGCTTTAGTTGCAGGGGTAACACAAGCAGCTTTTCTCCCATTGTGTACTCTTTGGGCTCTTCCGCGAATGAACTTCTTTATGCAGGGTATCCGACGTGGAGCGAACTGCCTCAAGCAAGGCAGGCTGTAGCGAGGACTGTAAGCATTTCCTCTTCCAAAACACTGCAGTTTTACCAAAGAATTCTGCTTTAGTTGCAGGTGGAATACAAGCAGGATTACTCCCTCTGTGTTCTCTTGGGGCTCTTACACGAATGAACTTTTTAATGCAGGGATACCCAGGGGAGCGAAGTGCCTCCACCATGGCAGGCTCTAGCGAGGACTGTAAGCATATCCTCTCCCAAAACACGCAGTTTTCACGGTAGAACTCTGCTTTGGTTGCAGGGGTAACACAAGCAGTTTTTCTCCCACTGTGTACTCTTTGGGCTCTTCCACGAATGAACTTCTATATGCAGGGTTTGCGACGTGGATCGAACTGCCTCAACCGTGGAAGGCAGTAGCGAGGACTGTAAGCATATCCTCTCCCAAAACACGCAGTTTTCACGGTAGAACTCTGCTTTAGTTGCAGGGGTAACACAAGCAGCTTTTCTCCCACTGTGTACTCTTTGGGCTCTTCCACGAATGAACTTCTATATGCAGGGTTTCCGACGTGGAGTGAACTGCCTCAACCAAGGCAGGCTGTAGCGAGGACTGTAAGCATTTCCTCTTACAAAACACGGCAGTTTTACCAAAGAATTCTGCTTTAGTTGCAGGTGGAATACAAGCAGGATTACTCCCTCTGTGTTCTCTAGGGGCTCTTACACGAATGAACTTTTTAATGCAGGGATTCCCAGGGGAGCGAAGTGCCTCCACCATGGCAGGCTCTAGCGAGGACTGTAAGCATATCCTCTCCCAAAACACGCAGTTTTAACGGTAGAACTCTGCTTTAGTTGCAGGGGTAACACAAGCAGCTTTTCTCCCACTGTGTACTCTTTGGGCTCTTCCACGAATGAACATCTATATGCAGGGTTTCCGACGTGGAATGAACTGCCTCAACCAAGGCAGGCTGTAGCGAGGACTGTAAGCATTTCCTCTTACAAAACACGGCAGTTTACCAAAGAATTCTGCTTTAGTTGCAGGTGGAATACAAGCAGCATTACTCCCACTGTGTTCTCTTGGGGCTCTTACACGAATGAACATTTTTATGCAGGGATTCCCAGGGGAGCGAACTGCCTCCACCATGGCAGGCTCTAGCGAGGACTGTAAGCATATCCTCTCCCAAACCACGCAGTTTTAACGGTAGAAATCTGCTTTAGTTGCAGGCGTAACACAAGCAGCTTTTCTCCCACTGTGTACTCTTTGGGCTCTTCCACGAATGAACTTCTATATGCAGGGTTTTCGACGTGGAGTGAACTGGCTCAACCAAGGCAGGCTGTAGCGAGGACTGTAAGAATATCCTCTCCCAAACCACGCAGTTTTAACGGTAGAACTCTGCTTTAGTTGCAGGGGTAACACAAGCAGTTTTTCTCCCACTGTGTACTCTTTGGGCTCTTACACAAATGAACTTCTATATGCAGGGTTTGCGACGTGGAGCGAACTGCCTCAACCAATGCAGGCTGCAGCGAGGACTGTAAGCATATCCTCTCCCAAACCACGCAGTTTTAACGGTAGAACTCTGCTTTAGTTGCAGGGGTAACACAAGCAGCTTTTCTCACACTGTGTACTCTTTGTGGTCTTCCACGTATGAACTTCTATATGCAGGGTTTGCGACTTGGAGCGACCTGCCTCAACCAAGGCAGGCTGTAGCAAGGACTGTAAGCATATCCTCTCCCAAACCACGCCGTTTTAAAGGTAGAACTCTGCTTTAGTTGCAGGGGTAACACAAGCAGCTTTTCTCCCATTGTGTACTCTTTGGGCTCTTCCGCGAATGAACTTCTTTATGCAGGGTTTCCGACGTGGAGCGAACTGCCTCAACCAAGGCAGGCTGTAGCGAGGACTGTAAGCATTTCCTCTTCCAAAACACTGCAGTTTTACCAAAGAATTCTGCTTTAGTTGCAGGTGGAATACAAGCAGCATTACTCCCACTGTGTACTCTTTGGGCTCTTCCACGAATGAACTTTTTTATGCAGGGATTCCTACGAGGAGCAAACTGCCTCCACCATGGCAGGCTGTAGCGAGGACTGTAAGCATATCCTCTCCCAAACCACGCAATTTTAACGGTAGAACTCTGCTTTAGTTGCAGGGGTAACACAAGCAGTTTATCTCCCACTGTGTACTCTTTTGGCTCTAACACGAATGAACTTCTTTATGCAGGGATTCCTACGAGGAGCGAACTGCCTCCACCATGGCAGGCTGTAGCAAGGACTGTAAGCATATCCTCTCCCAAACCACTCAGTTTTAACGGTAGAACTCTTTTTTACTTGCAGGGGTAACACAAGCAGCTTTTCTCCCACTGTGTACTCTTTGGGCTCTTCCACGAATGAACTTCTATATGCATGGTTTCCGACGTGGAGCGAACTGCCTCAACCAAGGCAGGCTGTAGCGATGACTGTAAGCATATCCTCTCCCAAACCACGCAGTTTTAACGGTAGAACAATGCTTTAGTTGCAGGGGTAACACGAGCAGCTTTTCTCCCACTGTGTACTCTTTGGGCTCTTCCACGAATGAACTTCTATATGCAGGGTTTGCGACGTGGAGCGAACTGCCTCAACAAAGGCAGGCTGTAGAGAGGACTGTAAGCATTTCCTCTTCCAAAGCACGGAAGTTTTACCAAAGAATTCTGCTTTAGTTGCAGGTGTAACACAAGCATCATTTCTCCCACTGTGTACTCTTTGGGCTCTTACACGAATGAACTTCTTTATGCAGGGATTCCCACGTGGATCGAACTGCCTAAACCGTGGAAGGCAGTAGCGAGGACTGTAAGCATATCCTCTCCCAAAACACGCAGTTTTCACGGTAGAACTCTGCTTTAGTTGCAGGGGTAACACAAGCAGCTTTTCTCCCACTGTGTACTCTTTGGGCTCTTCCACGAATGAACTTCTATATGCAGGGTTTCCGACGTGGAGTGAACTGCCTCAACCAAGGCAGGCTGTAGCGCGACTGTAAGCATTTCCTCTTACAAAACACGGCAGTTTTACCAAAGAATTCTGCTTTAGTTGCAGGTGGAATACAAGCAGCATTACTCCCACTGTGTACTCTTTGGGCTCTTACACGAATGAACTTCTTTATGCAAGGATTCCCACGAGGAGGGTACTGACTCCACCATGGCAGGCTGTAGCGAGGACTGTAAGCATATCCTCTCCCAAACCACGCAGTTTTAACGGTAGAACTCTGCTTTAGTTGCAGGGGTAACACAAGCAATTTTTCTCCCACTGTGTACTCTTTGGGCTCTTCCACGAATGAACTTCTATATGCAGGGTTTGCGACGTGGAGAGAACTGCCTCAACCAAGGCAGGCTGTAGCGAGGATTGTAAGCATATCCTCTCCCAAACCACGCAGTTTTAACCGTAGAATTCTGCTTTAGTTGCAGGGGTAACACAAGCAGCTTTTCTCCCATTGTGTACTCTTTGGGCTCTTCCGCGAATGAACTTCTATATGCAGGGTTTCCGACGTGGAGCGAACTGCCTCAACCAAGGCAGGCTGTAGCGAGGACTGTAAGCATTTCCTCTTCCAAAACACTGCAGTTTTACCAAAGAATTCTGCTTTAGTTGCAGGTGGAATACAAGCAGCATTACTCCCACTGTGTACTCTTTGGGCTCTTCCACGAATGAACTTCTTTATGCAGGGATTCCTACGAGGAGCAAACTGCCTCCACCATGGCAGGCTGTAGCGAGGACTGTAAGCATATCCTCTCCCAAACCACGCAGTTTTAACGGTAGAACTCTGCTTTAGTTGCAGGGGTAACACAAGCAGTTTTTCTCCCACTGTGTACTCTTTGGGCTCTAACACGAATGAACTTCTTTATGCAGGGATTCCTACGAGGAGCGAACTGCCTCCACCATGGCAGGCTGTAGCAAGGACTGTAAGCATATCCTCTCCCAAACCACTCAGTTTTAACGGTAGAACTCTTTTTTAGTTGCAGGGATAACACAAGCAGCTTTTCTCCCACTGTGTACTCTTTGGGCTCTTCCACGAATGCACTTCTATATGCATGGTTTCCGACGTGGAGCGAACTGCCTCAACCAAGGCAGGCTGTAGCAAGGACTGTAAGCATATCCTCTCCCAAACCACGCAGTTTTAACGGTAGAACTCTGCTTTAGTTGCAGGGGTAACACAAGCAGCTTTTCTCCCACTGTGTACTCTTTGGGCTCTTCCACGAATGAACTTCTATATGCAGGGTTTCCGACGTGGAGCGAACTGCCTCAACCAAGGAAGGCTGTAGCGAGGACTGTAAGCATTTCCTCTTCCAAAGCACGGCAGTTTTACCAAAGAATTCTGCTTTAGTTGCAGGTGTAACACAAACATCATTACTCCCACTGTGTACTCTTTGGGCTCTTACACGAATGAACTTCTTTATGCAAGGATTCCCACGAGGAGGGTACTGACTCCACCATGGCAGGCTGTAGCGAGGACTGTAAGCATATCCTCTCCCAAACCACGCAGTTTTAATGGTAGAACTCTGCTTTAGTTGCAGGGGTAACACAAGCAGTTTTTCTCCCACTGTGTACTCTTTGGGCTCTTCCACGAATGAACTTCTATATGCAGGGTTTGCGACGTGGAGAGAACTGCCTCAACCAAGGCAGGCTGTAGCGAGGATTGTAAGCATATCCTCTCCCAAACCACGCAGTTTTAACGGTAGAATTCTGCTTTAGTTGCAGGGGTAACACAAGCAGCTTTTCTCCCATTGTGTACTCTTTGGGCTCTTCCGCGAATGAACTTCTTTATGCAGGGTATCCGACGTGGAGCGAACTGCCTCAAGCAAGGCAGGCTGTAGCGAGGACTGTAAGCATTTCCTCTTCCAAAACACTGCAGTTTTACCAAAGAATTCTGCTTTAGTTGCAGGTGGAATACAAGCAGGATTACTCCCTCTGTGTTCTCTTGGGGCTCTTACACGAATGAACTTTTTAATGCAGGGATACCCAGGGGAGCGAAGTGCCTCCACCATGGCAGGCTCTAGCGAGGACTGTAAGCATATCCTCTCCCAAAACACGCAGTTTTCACGGTAGAACTCTGCTTTGGTTGCAGGGGTAACACAAGCAGTTTTTCTCCCACTGTGTACTCTTTGGGCTCTTCCACGAATGAACTTCTATATGCAGGGTTTGCGACGTGGATCGAACTGCCTCAACCGTGGAAGGCAGTAGCGAGGACTGTAAGCATATCCTCTCCCAAAACACGCAGTTTTCACGGTAGAACTCTGCTTTAGTTGCAGGGGTAACACAAGCAGCTTTTCTCCCACTGTGTACTCTTTGGGCTCTTCCACGAATGAACTTCTATATGCAGGGTTTCCGACGTGGAGTGAACTGCCTCAACCAAGGCAGGCTGTAGCGAGGACTGTAAGCATTTCCTCTTACAAAACACGGCAGTTTTACCAAAGAATTCTGCTTTAGTTGCAGGTGGAATACAAGCAGGATTACTCCCTCTGTGTTCTCTAGGGGCTCTTACACGAATGAACTTTTTAATGCAGGGATTCCCAGGGGAGCGAAGTGCCTCCACCATGGCAGGCTCTAGCGAGGACTGTAAGCATATCCTCTCCCAAAACACGCAGTTTTAACGGTAGAACTCTGCTTTAGTTGCAGGGGTAACACAAGCAGCTTTTCTCCCACTGTGTACTCTTTGGGCTCTTCCACGAATGAACATCTATATGCAGGGTTTCCGACGTGGAATGAACTGCCTCAACCAAGGCAGGCTGTAGCGAGGACTGTAAGCATTTCCTCTTACAAAACACGGCAGTTTACCAAAGAATTCTGCTTTAGTTGCAGGTGGAATACAAGCAGCATTACTCCCACTGTGTTCTCTTGGGGCTCTTACACGAATGAACATTTTTATGCAGGGATTCCCAGGGGAGCGAACTGCCTCCACCATGGCAGGCTCTAGCGAGGACTGTAAGCATATCCTCTCCCAAACCACGCAGTTTTAACGGTAGAAATCTGCTTTAGTTGCAGGCGTAACACAAGCAGCTTTTCTCCCACTGTGTACTCTTTGGGCTCTTCCACGAATGAACTTCTATATGCAGGGTTTTCGACGTGGAGTGAACTGGCTCAACCAAGGCAGGCTGTAGCGAGGACTGTAAGAATATCCTCTCCCAAACCACGCAGTTTTAACGGTAGAACTCTGCTTTAGTTGCAGGGGTAACACAAGCAGTTTTTCTCCCACTGTGTACTCTTTGGGCTCTTACACAAATGAACTTCTATATGCAGGGTTTGCGACGTGGAGCGAACTGCCTCAACCAATGCAGGCTGTAGCGAGGACTGTAAGCATATCCTCTCCCAAACCACGCAGTTTTAACGGTAGAACTCTGCTTTAGTTGCAGGGGTAACACAAGCAGCTTTTCTCACACTGTGTACTCTTTGTGGTCTTCCACGTATGAACTTCTATATGCAGGGTTTGCGACTTGGAGCGACCTGCCTCAACCAAGGCAGGCTGTAGCGAGGACTGTAAGCATATCCTCTCCCAAACCACGCCGTTTTAAAGGTAGAACTCTGCTTTAGTTGCAGGGGTAACACAAGCAGCTTTTCTCCCATTGTGTACCCTTTGGGCTCTTCCACGAATTAACTTCTATATGCAGGGTTTCCAAAGTGGAGCGAACTGCCTCAATCAAGGCAGGCTGTAGCGAGGAATGTAAGCATTTCCTCTTACAAAACACGGCAGTTTTACCAAAGAATTCTGCTTTAGTTGCAGGTGGAATACAAGCAGCATTACTCCCACTGTGTACTCTTTGGGCTCTTACACGAATGAATTTCTTTATGCAAGGATTCCCACGAGGAGGGTACTGACTCCACCATGGCAGGCTGTAGCGAGGACTGTAAGCATATCCTCTCCCAAACCACGCAGTTTTAACGGTAGAACTCTGCTTTAGTTGCAGGGGTAACACAAGCAGTTTTTCTCCCACTGTGTACTCTTTGGGCTCTTCCACGAATGAACTTCTATATGCAGGGTTTGCGACGTGGAGAGAACTGCCTCAACCAAGGCAGGCTGTAGCGAGGATTGTAAGCATATCCTCTCCCAAACCACGCAGTTTTAACGGTAGAATTCTGCTTTAGTTGCAGGGGTAACACAAACAGCTTTTCTCCCATTGTGTACTCTTTGGGCTCTTCCGCGAATGAACTTCTATATACAGGGTTTCCGACGTGGAGCGAACTGCCTCAACCAAGGCAGTCTGTAGCGAGGACTGTAAGCATTTCCTCTTCCAAAACACTGCAGTTTTACCAAAGAATTCTGCTTTAGTTGCAGGTGGAATACAAGCAGCATTACTCCCAGTGTGTACTCTTTGGGCTCTTCCACGAATGAACTTCTTTATGCAGGGATTCCTACGAGGAGCAAACTGCCTCCACCATGGCAGGCTGTAGCGAGGACTGTAAGCATATCCTCTCCCAAACCACGCAGTTTTAACGGTAGAACTCTGCTTTAGTTGCAGGGGTAACACAAGCAGTTTTTCTCCCACTGTGTACTCTTTGGGCTCTAACACGAATGAACTTCTTTATGCAGGGATTCCTACGAGGAGCGAACTGCTTCCACTGTGGCAGGCTGTAGCAAGGACTGTAAGCATATCCTCTCCCAAACCACTCAGTTTTAATGGTAGAACTCTTTTTTAGTTGCAGGGGTAACACAAGCAGCTTTTCTCCCACTGTGTACTCTTTGGGCTCTTCCACGAATGAACTTCTATATTCATGGTTTCCCACGTGGAGCGAACTGCCTCAACCAAGGCAGGCTGTAGCGAGGACTGTAAGCATATCCTCTCCCAAACCACGCAGTTTTAACGGTAGAACTCTGCTTTAGTTGCAGCGGTAACACAAGCAGCTTTTCTCCCACTGTGTACTCTTTGGGCTCTTCCACGAATGCACTTCTATATGCAGGGTTTCCGACGTGGAGCGAACTGCCTCAACCAAGGCAGGCTGTAGCGAGGACTGTAAGCATTTCCTCTTCCAAAGCACAGCAGTTTTACCAAAGCATTCTGCTTTAGTTGCAGGTGTAACACAAGCATCATTTCTCCCACTGTGTACTCTTTGGGCTCTTCCACGAATGAACTTCTATATGCATGGTTTCCGACGTGGAGCGAACTGCCTCAACCTAGGCAGGCTGTAGCGAGGACTGTAAGCATATCCTCTCCCAATCCACGCAGTTTTAACGGTAGAACTCTGCTTTAGTTGCAGGGGCAACACAAGCAGTTTTTCTCGCACTGTGTACTCTTTGGGCTCTAACACGAATGAACTTCTTTATGCAGGGATTCCTACGAGGAGCGAACTGCCTCCACGATGGCAGGCTGTAGCAAGGAGTGTAAGCATATCCTCTCCCAAACCACTCAGTTTTAACGGTAGAACTCTTTTTTAGTTGCAGGGGTAACACAAGCAGCTTTTCTCCCACTGTGTACTCTTTGGGCTCTTCCACGAATGAACTTCTATATGCAGGGTTTCCGACGTGGAGCGAACTGCCTCAACCAAGGAAGGCTGTAGCGAGGACTGTAAGCATTTCCTCTTCCAAAGCACGGCAGTTTTACCAAAGAATTCTGCTTTAGTTGCAGGTGTAACACAAACATCATTACTCCCACTGTGTACTCTTTGGGCTCTTACACGAATGAACTTCTTTATGCAAGGATTCCCACGAGGAGGGTACTGACTCCACCATGGCAGGCTGTAGCGAGGACTGTAAGCATATCCTCTCCCAAACCACGCAGTTTTAATGGTAGAACTCTGCTTTAGTTGCAGGGGTAACACAAGCAGTTTTTCTCCCACTGTGTACTCTTTGGGCTCTTCCACGAATGAACTTCTATATGCAGGGTTTGCGACGTGGAGAGAACTGCCTCAACCAAGGCAGGCTGTAGCGAGGATTGTAAGCATATCCTCTCCCAAACCACGCAGTTTTAACGGTAGAATTCTGCTTTAGTTGCAGGGGTAACACAAGCAGCTTTTCTCCCATTGTGTACTCTTTGGGCTCTTCCGCGAATGAACTTCTTTATGCAGGGTATCCGACGTGGAGCGAACTGCCTCAAGCAAGGCAGGCTGTAGCGAGGACTGTAAGCATTTCCTCTTCCAAAACACTGCAGTTTTACCAAAGAATTCTGCTTTAATTGCAGGTGGAATACAAGCAGGATTACTCCCTCTGTGTTCTCTTGGGGCTCTTACACGAATGAACTTTTTAATGCAGGGATTCCCAGGGGAGCGAAGTGCCTCCACCATGGCAGGCTCTAGCGAGGACTGTAAGCATATCCTCTCCCAAAACACGCAGTTTTCACGGTAGAACTCTGCTTTGGTTGCAGGGGTAACACAAGCAGTTTTTCTCCCACTGTGTACTCTTTGGGCTCTTCCACGAATGAACTTCTATATGCAGGGTTTGCGACGTGGATCGAACTGCCTCAACCGTGGAAGGCAGTAGCGAGGACTGTAAGCATATCCTCTCCCAAAACACGCAGTTTTCACGGTAGAACTCTGCTTTAGTTGCAGGGGTAACACAAGCAGCTTTTCTCCCACTGTGTACTCTTTGGGCTCTTCCACGAATGAACTTCTATATGCAGGGTTTCCGACGTGGAGTGAACTGCCTCAACCAAGGCAGGCTGTAGCGAGGACTGTAAGCATTTCCTCTTACAAAACACGGCAGTTTTACCAAAGAATTCTGCTTTAGTTGCAGGTGGAATACAAGCAGGATTACTCCCTCTGTGTTCTCTTGGGGCTCTTACACGAATGAACTTTTTAATGCAGGGATTCCCAGGGGAGCGAAGTGCCTCCACCATGGCAGGCTCTAGCGAGGACTGTAAGCATATCCTCTCCCAAAACACGCAGTTTTAACGGTAGAACTCTGCTTTAGTTGCAGGGGTAACACAAGCAGCTTTTCTCCCACTGTGTACTCTTTGGGCTCTTCCACGAATGAACATCTATATGCAGGGTTTCCGACGTGGAATGAACTGCCTCAACCAAGGCAGGCTGTAGCGAGGACTGTAAGCATTTCCTCTTACAAAACACGGCAGTTTACCAAAGAATTCTGCTTTAGTTGCAGGTGGAATACAAGCAGCATTACTCCCACTGTGTTCTCTTGGGGCTCTTACACGAATGAACATTTTTATGCAGGGATTCCCAGGGGAGCGAACTGCCTCCACCATGGCAGGCTCTAGCGAGGACTGTAAGCATATCCTCTCCCAAACCACGCAGTTTTAACGGTAGAAATCTGCTTTAGTTGCAGGCGTAACACAAGCAGCTTTTCTCCCACTGTGTACTCTTTGGGCTCTTCCACGAATGAACTTCTATATGCAGGGTTTTCGACGTGGAGTGAACTGGCTCAACCAAGGCAGGCTGTAGCGAGGACTGTAAGAATATCCTCTCCCAAACCACGCAGTTTTAACGGTAGAACTCTGCTTTAGTTGCAGGGGTAACACAAGCAGTTTTTCTCCCACTGTGTACTCTTTGGGCTCTTACACAAATGAACTTCTATATGCAGGGTTTGCGACGTGGAGCGAACTGCCTCAACCAATGCAGGCTGTAGCGAGGACTGTAAGCATATCCTCTCCCAAACCACGCAGTTTTAACGGTAGAACTCTGCTTTAGTTGCAGGGGTAACACAAGCAGCTTTTCTCACACTGTGTACTCTTTGTGGTCTTCCACGTATGAACTTCTATATGCAGGGTTTGCGACTTGGAGCGACCTGCCTCAACCAAGGCAGGCTGTAGCGAGGACTGTAAGCATATCCTCTCCCAAACCACGCCGTTTTAAAGGTACAACTCTGCTTTAGTTGCAGGGGTAACACAAGCAGCTTTTCTCCCATTGTGTACTCTTTGGGCTCTTCCACGAATTAACTTCTATATGCAGGGTTTCCAAAGTGGAGCGAACTGCCTCAACCAAGGCAGGCTGTAGCGAGGAATGTAAGCATTTCCTCTTACAAAACACGGCAGTTTTACCAAAGAATTCTGCTTTAGTTGCAGGTGGAATACAAGCAGCATTACTCCCACTGTGTACTCTTTGGGCTCTTACACGAATGAATTTCTTTATGCAAGGATTCCCACGAGGAGGGTACTGACTCCACCATGGCAGGCTGTAGCGAGGACTGTAAGCATATCCTCTCCCAAACCACGCAGTTTTAACGGTAGAACTCTGCTTTAGTTGCAGGGGTAACACAAGCAGTTTTTCTCCCACTGTGTACTCTTTGGGCTCTTCCACGAATGAACTTCTATATGCAGGGTTTGCGACGTGGAGAGAACTGCCTCAACCAAGGCAGGCTGTAGCGAGGATTGTAAGCATATCCTCTCCCAAACCACGCAGTTTTAACGGTAGAATTCTGCTTTAGTTGCAGGGGTAACACAAGCAGCTTTTCTCCCATTGTGTACTCTTTGGGCTCTTCCGCGAATGAACTTCTATATGCAGGGTTTCCGACGTGGAGCGAACTGCCTCAACCAAGGCAGTCTGTAGCGAGGACTGTAAGCATTTCCTCTTCCAAAACACTGCAGTTTTACCAAAGAATTCTGCTTTAGTTGCAGGTGGAATACAAGCAGCATTACTCCCACTGTGTACTCTTTGGGCTCTTCCACGAATGAACTTCTTTATGCAGGGATTCCTACGAGGAGCAAACTGCCCCCACCATGGCAGGCTGTAGCGAGGACTGTAAGCATATCCTCTCCCAAACCACGCAGTTTTAACGGTAGAACTCTGCTTTAGTTGCAGGGGTAACACAAGCAGTTTTTCTCCCACTGTGTACTCTTTGGGCTCTAACACGAATGAACTTCTTTATGCAGGGATTCCTACGAGGAGCGAACTGCTTCCACTATGGCAGGCTGTAGCAAGGACTGTAAGCATATCCTCTCCCAAACCACTCAGTTTTAATGGTAGAACTCTTTTTTAGTTGCAGGGGTAACACAAGCAGCTTTTCTCCCACTGTGTACTCTTTGGGCTCTTCCACGAATGAACTTCTATATTCATGGTTTCCCACGTGGAGCGAACTGCCTCAACCAAGGCAGGCTGTAGCGAGGACTGTAAGCATATCCTCTCCCAAACCACGCAGTTTTAACGGTAGAACTCTGCTTTAGTTGCAGCGGTAACACAAGCAGCTTTTCTCCCACTGTGTACTCTTTGGGCTCTTCCACGAATGCACTTCTATATGCAGGGTTTCCGACGTGGAGCGAACTGCCTCAACCAAGGCAGGCTGTAGCGAGGACTGTAAGCATTTCCTCTTCCAAAGCACAGCAGTTTTACCAAAGCATTCTGCTTTAGTTGCAGGTGTAACACAAGCATCATTTCTCCCACTGTGTACTCTTTGGGCTCTTCCACGAATGAACTTCTATATGCATGGTTTCCGACGTGGAGCGAACTGCCTCAACCTAGGCAGGCTGTAGCGAGGACTGTAAGCATATCCTCTCCCAATCCACGCAGTTTTAACGGTAGAACTCTGCTTTAGTTGCAGGGGTAACACAAGCAGTATTTCTCCCACTGTGTACTCTTTGGGCTCTTCCACGAATGAACTTCTATATGCAGGGTTTGCGACGTGGAGAGAACTGCCTCAACCAAGGCAGGCTGTAGCGAGGATTGTAAGCATATCCTCTCCCAAACCACGCAGTTTTAACGGTAGAATTCTGCTTTAGTTGAAGGGGTAACACAAGCAGCTTTTCTCCCATTGTGTACCCTTTGGGCTCTTCTGCGAATGAACTTCTATATGCAGAGTTTCCGACGTGGAGCGAACTGCCTCAACCAAGGCAGGCTGTAGCGAGGACTGTAAGCATTTCCTCTTCCAAAACACTGCAGTTTTACCAAAGAATTCTGCTTTAGTTGCAGGTGGAATACAAGCAGCATTACTCCAACTGTGTACTCTCTGGGGTCTTCCACGAATGAACTTCTTTATGCAGGGATTCCTACGAGGAGCAAACTGCCTCCACCATGGCAGGCTGTAGCGAGGACTGTAAGCATATCCTCTCCCAAACCACGCAGTTTTAACGGTAGAACTCTGCTTTAGTTGCAGGGGCAACACAAGAAGTTTTTCTCGCACTGTGTACTCTTTGGGCTCTAACACGAATGAACTTCTTTATGCAGGGATTCCTACGAGGAGCGAACTGCCTCCACGATGGCAGGCTGTAGCAAGGAGTGTAAGCATATCCTCTCCCAACCCACTCAGTTTTAACGGTAGAACTCTTTTTTAGTTGCAGGGGTAACACAAGCAGCTTTTCTCCCACTGTGTACTCTTTGGGCTCTTCCACGAATGAACTTCTATATGCATGGTTTCCGACGTGGAGCGAACTGCCTCAACCAAGGCAGGCTGTAGCGAGGACTGTAAGCATATCCTCTCCCAAACCACGCAGTTTTAACCGTAGAACTCTGCTTTAGTTGCAGGGGTAACACAAGCAGCTTTTCTCCCACTGTGTACTCTTTGGGCTCTTCCACGAATGAACTTCTATATGCATGGTTTCCGACGTGGAGCGAACTGCCTCAACCAAGGCAGGCTGTAGCGAGGACTGTAAGCATATCCTCTCCCAAACCACGCAGTTTTAACGGTAGAACTCTGCTTTAGTTGCAGGGGTAACACAAGCAGCTTTTCTCCCACTGTGTACTCTTTGGGCTCTTCCACGAATTAACTTCTATATGCAGGGTTTCCAATGTGGAGCGAACTGCCTCAACCAAGGCAGGCTGTAGCGAGGAATGTAAGCATTTCCTCTTACAAAACACGGCAGTTTTACCAAAGAATTCTGCTTTAGTTGCAGGTGGAATACAAGCAGCATTACTCCCACTGTGTACTCTTTGGGCTCTTACACGAATGAACTTCTTTATGCAAGGATTCCCACGAGGAGGGTACTGACTCCACCATGGCAGGCTGTAGCGAGGACTGTAAGCATATCCTCTCCCAAACCACGCAGTTTTAACGGTAGAACTCTGCTTTAGTTGCAGGGGTAACACAAGCAGTTTTTCTCCCACTGTGTACTCTTTGGGCTCTAACACGAATGAACTTCTTTATGCAGGGATTCCTACGAGGAGCGAACTGCCTCCACCATGGCAGGCTGTAGCAAGGACTGTAAGCATATCCTCTCCCAAACCACTCAGTTTTAAAGGTAGAACTCTTTTTTAGTTGCAGGGATAACACAAGCAGCTTTTCTCCCACTGTGTACTCTTTGGGCTCTTCCACGAATGAACTTCTGTATGCATGGTTTCCGACGTGGAGCGAACTGCCTCAACCAAGGCAGGCTGTAGCGAGGACTGTAAGCATATCCTCTCCCAAACCACGCAGTTTTAACGGTAGAAATCTGCTTTAGTTGCAGGCGTAACACAAGCAGCTTTTCTCCCACTGTGTACTCTTTGGGCTCTTACACAAATGAACTTCTATATGCAGGGTTTGCGACGTGGAGCGAACTGCCTCAACCAATGCAGGCTGTAGCGAGGACTGTAAGCATATCCTCTCCCAAACCACGCAGTTTTAACGGTAGAAGTCTGCTTTAGTTGCAGGGGTAACACAAGCAGCTTTTCTCACACTGTGTACTCTTTGTGGTCTTCCACGTATGAACTTCTATATGCAGGGTTTGCGACTTGGAGCGACCTGCCTCAACCAAGGCAGGCTGTAGCGAGGACTGTAAGCATATCCTCTCCCAAACCACGCCGTTTTAAAGGTAGAACTCTGCTTTAGTTGCAGGGGTAACACAAGCAGCTTTTCTCCCATTGTGTACTCTTTGGGCTCTTCCACGAATTAACTTCTATATGCAGGGTTTCCAAAGTGGAGCGAACTGCCTCAACCAAGGCAGGCTGTAGCGAGGAATGTAAGCATTTCCTCTTACAAAACACGGCAGTTTTACCAAAGAATTCTGCTTTAGTTGCAGGTGGAATACAAGCAGCATTACTCCCACTGTGTACTCTTTGGGCTCTTACACGAATGAATTTCTTTATGCAAGGATTCCCACGAGGAGGGTACTGACTCCACCATGGCAGGCTGTAGCGAGGACTGTAAGCATATCCTCTCCCAAACCACGCAGTTTTAACGGTAGAACTCTGCTTTAGTTGCAGGGGTAACACAAGCAGTTTTTCTCCCACTGTGTACTCTTTGGGCTCTTCCACGAATGAACTTCTATATGCAGGGTTTCCGACGTGGAGCGAACTGCCTCAACCAAGGTAGGCTGTAGCGTGGACTGTAAGCATTTCCTCTTCCAAAGCACGGCAGTTTTACCAAAGAATTCTGCTTTAGTTGCAGGTGTAACACAAACATCATTTCTACCACTGTGTACTCTTTGGGCTCTTCCACGAATGAACTCCTATATGCATGGTTTCCGACGTGGAGCGAACTGCCTCAACCAAGGCAGGCTGTAGCGAGGACTGTAAGCATATCCTCTCCCAATCCACGCCGTTTTAACGGTAGAAATCTGCTTTAGTTGCAGGGGTAACACAAGCAGCTTTTCTCACACTGTGTACTCTTTGTGCTCTTCCACGTATGAACTTCTATATGCAGGGTTTGCGACGTGGAGCGACCTGCCTCAACCAAGGCAGGCTGTAGTGAGGACTGTAAGCATATCCTCTCCCAAACCACGCAGTTTTAAAGGTAGAACTCTGCTTTAGTTGCAGGGGTAACACAAGCAGCTTTTCTCCCACTGTGTACTCTTTGGGCTCTTCCACGAATTAACTTCTATATGCAGGGTTTCCAAAGTGGAGCGAACTGCCTCAACCAAGGCAGGCTGTAGCGAGGAATGTAAGCATTTCCTCTTACCAAACACGGCAGTTTTACCAAAGAATTCTGCTTTAGTTGCAGGTGGAATACAAGCAGCATTACTCCCACTGTGTTCTCTTGGGGGCTCTTACACGAATGAACTTTTTTATGCAGGGATTCCCACGAGGAGCGAACTGCCTCCACCATGGCAGGCTCTAGCGAGGACTGTAAGCATATCCTCTCCCACACCACGCAGTTTTAACGGTAAAACTCTGCTTTAGTTGCAGGGGTAACACAAGCAGTTTTTCTCCCACTGTGTACTCTTTGGGCTCTTCCACGAATGAACTTCTATATGCAGGGTTTGCGACGTTGAGCGAACTGCCTCAAACAAGGCTGGCTGTAGCGAGGAATGTAAGCATATCCTCTCCCAAACCACGCGGTTTTAACGGTAGACTCTGCTTTAGTTGCAGGGGTAACACAAGCAGCTTTTCTCCCACTGTGTACTCTTTGGGCTCTTCCACGAATGAACTTCTATATGCAGGGTTTCCGAAGTGGAGCGAACTGCCTCAACCAAGGCAGGCTGTAGAGAGGACTGTAAGCCTTTCCTCTTACAAAACACGGCAGTTTTACCAAAGAATTCTGCTTTAGTTGCAGGTGGAATACAAGCAGCATTACTCCCACTGTGTACTCTTTGGGCTCTTACACGAATGAACTTCTTTATGCAAGGATACTCACGAGGAGGGAACTGCCTCCACCATGGCAGGCTGTAGCTAGGACTGTAAGCTTATGCTCTCCCAAACCACGCAGTTTTAACAGTAGAACTCTGCTTTAGTTGCAGGGGTAACACAAGCAGTTTTTCTCCCACTGTGTACTCTTTGGGCTCTTCCACGAATGAACTTCTATATGCAGGGTTTGCGACGTGGAGAGAACTGCCTCAACCAAGGCAGGCTGTAGCGAGGACTGTAAGCATATCCTCTCCCAAACCACGCAGTTTTAACGGTAGAACTCTGCTTTAGTTGCAGGGGTAACACAAGCAGTTTTTCTCCCACTGTGTACTCTTTGGGCTCTTCCACGAATGAACTTCTATATGCAGGGTTTGCGACGTTGAGAGAACTGCCTCAACCAAGGCAGGCTGTAGCGAGAATTGTAAGCATATCCTCTCCCAAACCACGCAGTTTTAACGGTAGAATTCTGCTTTAGTTGCAGGGGTAACACAAGCAGCTTTTCTCCCATTGTGTACTCTTTGGGCTCTTCCGCGAATGAACTTCTTTATGCAGGGTTTCCGACGTGGAGCGAACTGCCTCAACCAAGGCAGGCTGTAGCGAGGACTGTAAGCATTTCCTCTTCCAAAACACTGCAGTTTTACCAAAGAATTCTGCTTTAGTTGCAGGTGGAATACAAGCAGCATTACTCCCACTGTGTACTCTTTGGGCTCTTCCACGAATGAACTTCTTTATGCAGGGATTCCTACGAGGAGCAAACTGCCTCCACCATGGCAGGCTCTAGCGAGGACTGTAAGCATATCCTCTCCCAAACCACGCAGTTTTAACGGTAGAACTCTGCTTTAGTTGCAGGGGTAACACAAGCAGTTTTTCTCCCACTGTGTACTCTTTGGGCTCTAACACGAATGAACTTCTTTATGCAGGGATTCCTACGAGGAGCGAACTGCCTCCACCATGGCAGGCTGTAGCAAGGACTGTAAGCATATCCTCTCCCAAACCACTCAGTTTTAACGGTAGAACTCTTTTTTAGTTGCAGGGGTAACACAAGCAGCTTTTCTCCCACTGTGTACTCTTTGTGCTCTTCCACGTATGAACTTCTATATGCAGGGTTTGCGACGTGGAGCGACCTGCCTCAACCAAGGCAGGCTGTAGCGAGGACTGTAAGCATATCCTCTCCCAAACCACGCAGTTTTAAAGGTAGAACTCTGCTTTAGTTGCAGGGGTAACACAAGCAGCTTTTCTCCCACTGTGTACTCTTTGGGCTCTTCCACGAATTAACTTCTATATGCAGGGTTTCCAAAGTGGAGCGAACTGCCTCAACCAAGGCAGGCTGTAGCGAGGAATGTAAGCATTTCCTCTTACCAAACACGGCAGTTTTACCAAAGAATTCTGCTTTAGTTGCAGGTGGAATACAAGCAGCATTACTCCCACTGTGTTCTCTTGGGGGCTCTTACACGAATGAACTTTTTTATGCAGGGATTCCCACGAGGAGCGAACTGCCTCCACCATGGCAGGCTCTAGCGAGGACTGTAAGCATATCCTCTCCCACACCACGCAGTTTTAACGGTAAAACTCTGCTTTAGTTGCAGGGGTAACACAAGCAGTTTTTCTCCCACTGTGTACTCTTTGGGCTCTTCCACGAATGAACTTCTATATGCAGGGTTTGCGACGTTGAGCGAACTGCCTCAAACAAGGCTGGCTGTAGCGAGGAATGTAAGCATATCCTCTCCCAAACCACGCGGTTTTAACGGTAGACTCTGCTTTAGTTGCAGGGGTAACACAAGCAGCTTTTCTCCCACTGTGTACTCTTTGGGCTCTTCCACGAATGAACTTCTATATGCAGGGTTTCCGAAGTGGAGCGAACTGCCTCAACCAAGGCAGGCTGTAGAGAGGACTGTAAGCCTTTCCTCTTACAAAACACGGCAGTTTTACCAAAGAATTCTGCTTTAGTTGCAGGTGGAATACAAGCAGCATTACTCCCACTGTGTACTCTTTGGGCTCTTACACGAATGAACTTCTTTATGCAAGGATACTCACGAGGAGGGAACTGCCTCCACCATGGCAGGCTGTAGCTAGGACTGTAAGCTTATGCTCTCCCAAACCACGCAGTTTTAACAGTAGAACTCTGCTTTAGTTGCAGGGGTAACACAAGCAGTTTTTCTCCCACTGTGTACTCTTTGGGCTCTTCCACGAATGAACTTCTATATGCAGGGTTTGCGACGTGGAGAGAACTGCCTCAACCAAGGCAGGCTGTAGCGAGGACTGTAAGCATATCCTCTCCCAAACCACGCAGTTTTAACGGTAGAACTCTGCTTTAGTTGCAGGGGTAACACAAGCAGTTTTTCTCCCACTGTGTACTCTTTGGGCTCTTCCACGAATGAACTTCTATATGCAGGGTTTGCGACGTTGAGAGAACTGCCTCAACCAAGGCAGGCTGTAGCGAGAATTGTAAGCATATCCTCTCCCAAACCACGCAGTTTTAACGGTAGAATTCTGCTTTAGTTGCAGGGGTAACACAAGCAGCTTTTCTCCCATTGTGTACTCTTTGGGCTCTTCCGCGAATGAACTTCTATATGCAGGGTTTCCGACGTGGAGCGAACTGCCTCAACCAAGGCAGGCTGTAGCGAGGACTGTAAGCATTTCCTCTTCCAAAACACTGCAGTTTTACCAAAGAATTCTGCTTTAGTTGCAGGTGGAATACAAGCAGCATTACTCCCACTGTGTACTCTTTGGGCTCTTCCACGAATGAACTTCTTTATGCAGGGATTCCTACGAGGAGCAAACTGCCTCCACCATGGCAGGCTCTAGCGAGGACTGTAAGCATATCCTCTCCCAAACCACGCAGTTTTAACGGTAGAACTCTGCTTTAGTTGCAGGGGTAACACAAGCAGTTTTTCTCCCACTGTGTACTCTTTGGGCTCTAACACGAATGAACTTCTTTATGCAGGGATTCCTACGAGGAGCGAACTGCCTCCACCATGGCAGGCTGTAGCAAGGACTGTAAGCATATCCTCTCCCAAACCACTCAGTTTTAACGGTAGAACTCTTTTTTAGTTGCAGGGGTAACACAAGCAGCTTTTCTCCCACTGTGTACTCTTTGGGCTCTTCCACGAATGAACTTCTATATGCATGGTTTCCGACGTGGAGCGAACTGCCTCAACCAAGGCAGGCTGTAGCGAGGACTGTAAGCATATCCTCTCCCAAACCACGCAGTTTTAACGGTAGAACTCTGCTTTAGTTGCAGGGGTAACACAAGCAGCTTTTCTCCCCCTGTGTACTCTTTGGGCTCTTCCACGAATGAACTTCTATATGCAGGGTTTCCGAAGTGGAGCGAACTGCCTCAACCAAGGCAGGCTGTAGCGAGGAATGTAAGCATTTCCTCTTCCAAAGCACGGCAGTTTTACCAAAGAATTCTGCTTTAGTTGCAGGTGTAACACAAGCATCATTTCTCCCACTGTGTACTCTTTGGGCTCTTACACGAATGAACTTCTTTATGCAGGGATTCCCACGTGGATCGAACTGCCTCAACCGTGGAAGGCTGTAGCGAGGACTATAAGCATATCCTCTCGCAAAACACGCAGTTTTCACGGTAGAACTCTGCTTTAGTTGCAGCGGTAACACAAGCAGCTTTTCTCCCACTGTGTACTCTTTGGGCTCTTCCACGAATGAACTTCTATATGCAGGGTTTGCGACGTTGAGTGAACTGCCTCACACAAGGCCGGCTGTAGCGAGGATTGTAAGCATATCCTCTCCCAAACCATGCAGTTTTAATGGTAGAACTCTGCTTTAGTTGCAGGGGTCACACAAGCAGCTTTTCTCCCACTGTGTACTCTTTGGGCTCTTCCACGAATGAACTTCTATATGCAGGGTTTCCGAAGTGGAGCGAACTGCCTCAACCAAGGCAGGCTGTAGAGAGGACTGTAAGCATTTCCTCTTACAAAACACGGCAGTTTTACCAAAGAATTCTGCTTTAGTTGCAGGTGGAATACAAGCAGCATTACTCCCACTGTGTACTCTTTGGGCTCTTAGACGAATGAACTTCTTTATGCAAGGATTCCCACGAGGAGTGAACTGCCTCCCCCATGGCAGGCTGTAGCTAGGACTGTAAGCATATCCTCTCCCAAACCACGCAGTTTTAACGGTAGAACTCTGCTTTAGTTGCAGGGGTAACACAAGCAGTTTTTCTCCCACTGTGTCCTCTTTGGGCTCTTCCACGAATGAACTTCTATATGCAGGGTTTGCGACGTGGAGAGAACTGCCTCAACCAAGGCAGGCTGTAGCGAGGACTGTAAGCATATCCTCTCCCAAACCACGCAGTTTTAACGGTAGAACTCTGCTTTAGTTGCAGGGGTAACACAAGCAGCTTTTCTCCCACTGTGTACTCTTTGGGCTCTTCCACGAATGAACTTCTATGTGCAGGGTTTCCGATGTGGAGTGAACTGCCTCAACCAAGGCAGGCTGTAGCGAGGACTGTAAGCATTTCCTCTTACAAAACACGGCAGTTTTACCAAAGAATTCAGCTTTAGTTGCAGGTGGAATACAAGCAGCATTACTCCCACTGTGTTCTCTTGGGGCTCTTACACGAATGAACTTTTTTATGCAGGGATTCCCACGAGGAGCGAACTGCCTCCACCATGGCAGGCTCTAGCGAGGACTGTAAGCATATCCTCTCCCAAACCACGCAGTTTTAACGGTAGAAATCTGCTTTAGTTGCAGGGGTAACACAAGCAGTTTTTCTCCCATTGTGTACTCTTTGGGCTCTTCCACGAATGAACTTCTATATGCAGGGTTTGCGACGTGGAGGGGACTGCCTCAACCAAGGCAGGGTGTTGCGAGGACTGTAAGCATATCCTCTCCCAAACCACGCAGTTTTAACGGTAGAACTCTGCTTTAGTTGCAGGGGTAACACAAGCAGTTTTTCTCCCACTGTGTACTCTTTGGGCTCTTCCACAAATGAACTTCTATATGCAGGGTTTGCGACGTGGAGCGAACTGCCTCAACCAATGCAGGCTGTAGCGAGGACTGTAAGCATATCCTCTCCCAAACCACGCAGTTTTAACGGTAGAAGTCTGCTTTAGTTGCAGGGGTAACACAAGCAGCTTTTCTCACACTGTGTACTCTTTGTGCTCTTCCACGTATGAACTTCTATATGCAGGGTTTGCGACGTGGAGCGACCTGCCTCAACCAAGGCAGGCTGTAGTGAGGACTGTAAGCATATCCTCTCCCAAACCACGCAGTTTTAAAGGTAGAACTCTGCTTTAGTTGCAGGGGTAACAGAAGCAGCTTTTCTCCCACTGTGTACTCTTTGGGCTCTTCCACGAATGAACATCTATATGCAGGGTTTCTGACGTGGAGCGAACTGCCTCAACCAAGGCAGGCTGTAGCGAGGACTGTAAGCATATCCTCTCCCAAACCACGCAGTTTTAACGGTAGAACTCTGCTTTAGTTGCAGGGGTAACACAAGCAGTTTTTCTCCCACTGTGTACTCTTTGGGCTCTTCCACAAATGAACTTCTATATGCAGGGTTTGCGACGTGGAGCGAACTGCCTCAACCAATGCAGGCTGTAGCGAGGACTGTAAGCATATCCTCTCCCAAACAACGCAGTTTTAACGGTAGAAGTCTGCTTTAGTTGCAGGGGTAACACAAGCAGCTTTTCTCACACTGTGTACTCTTTGTGCTCTTCCACGTATGAACTTCTATATGCAGGGTTTGCGACGTGGAGCGACCTGCCTCAACCAAGGCAGGCTCTAGTGAGGACTGTAAGCATATCCTCTCCCAAACCACGCAGTTTTAAAGGTAGAACTCTTCTTTAGTTGCAGGGGTAACACAAGCAGCTTTTCTCCCACTGTGTACTCTTTGGGCTCTTCCACGAATGAACTTCTATATGCAGGGTTTTCAAAGTGGAGCGAACTGCCTCAACCAAGGCAGGCTGTAGCGAGGAATGTAAGGATTTCCTCTCACAAAATACGGCAGTTTTACCAAAGAATTCTGCTTTAGTTGAAGGTGGAATACAAGCAGCATTACTCCCACTGTGTATTCTTTGGGCTCTTACACGAATGAACTTCTTTATGCAAGGATTCCCACGAGGAGGGAACTGCCTCCACCATGGCCGGCTGTAGCGAGGACTGTAAGCATATCCTCTCCCAATCCACGCAGTTTTAACGGTAGAACTCTGCTTTAGTTGCAGGGGTAACACAAGCAGTTCTTCTCCCACTGTGTACTCTTTGGGCTGTTCCACGAATGAACATCTATATGCAGGGTTTGCGACGTGGAGAGAACTGCCTCAACCAAGGCAGGCTCTAGCGAGGATTGTAAGCATATCCTCTCCCAAACCACGCAGTTTTAACCGTAGAATTCTGCTTTAGTTGCAGGGGTAACAGAAGCAGCTTTTCTCCCATTGTGTACTCTTTGGGCTCTTCCGCGAATGAACTTCTATATGCAGGGTTTGCGACGTGGAGGGAACTGCCTCAACCAAGGCAGGCTGTAGCGAGGACTGTAAGCATATCCTCTCCCAAACCACGCCGTTTTAACGGTAGAACTCTGCTTTAGATGCAGGGGTAACACAAGCAGCTTTTCTCCCACTGTGTACTCTTTGGGCTCTTCCACGCATGAACTTCTATATGCAGGGTTTGCGACGTGAAGCGAACTGCCTCAACCAAGGCAGGCTGTAGCGAGGACTGTAAGCATATCCTCTCCCAAACCACGCAGTTTTAACGGTAGAATTCTGCTTTAGTTGCAGGGGTAACACAAGCAGCTTTTCTCCCACTGTGTACTCTTTGGGCTCTTCCACGAATGAACTTCTATATGCAGGGTTTCCGACGTGGAGCGAACTGCCTCAACAAAGGCAGGCTGTAGCGAGGACTGTAAGCATTTCCTCTTCCAAAGCACGGCAGTTTTACCAAAGAATTCTGCTTTAGTTGCAGGTGTAACACAAACATCATTACTCCCACTGTGTACTCTTTGGGCTTTTCCACGAATGAACTTCTATATGCATGGTTTCCGACGTGGAGCGAATTGCCTCAACCAAGGCAGGCTGTAGCGAGGACTGTAAGCATATCCTCTCCCAATCCACGCAGTTTTAACGGTAGAACTCTGCTTTAGTTGCAGGGGTAACACAAGCAGTTTTTCTCCCACTGTGTACTCTTTGGGCTCTTCCACAAATGAACTTCTATATGCAGGGTTTCCAACGTGGAGCGAACTGCCTCAACCAAGGCAGGCTGTAGCGAGGACTGTAAGCACTTCCTCTTCCAAAACACTGCAGTTTTACCAAAGAATTCTGCTTTAGTTGCAGTTGGAATACAAGCAGCATTACTCCCACTGTGTACTCTTTGGGCTCTTCCACGAATGAACTTCTTTATGCAGGGATTCCTACGAGGAGCAAACTGCCTCCACCATGGCAGGCTGTAGCGAGGACTGTAAGCATATCCTCTACCAAACCACGCAGTTTTAACGGTAGAACTCTGCTTTAGTTGCAGGGGTAACACAAGCAGTTTTTCTCCCTCTGTGTACTCTTTGGGCTCTAACACGAATGAACTTCTTTATGCAGGGATTCCTACGAGGAGCGAACTGCCTCCACCATGGCAGGCTGTAGCAAGGACTGTAAGCATATCCTCTCCCTAACCACTCAGTTTTAACGGTAGAACTCTTTTTTACTTGCAGGGGTAACACAAGCAGCTTTTCTCCCACTGTGTACTCTTTGGGCTCTTCCACGAATGAACTTCTATATGCAGGGTTTCCGACGTGGAGCGAACTGCCTCAAGCAAGGCAGGCTGTAGCGAGGACTGTAAGCATTTCCTCTTCCAAAGCACGGCAGTTTTACCCAAGAATTCTGCTTTAGTTGCAGGTGTAACACAAGCATCATTTCTCCCACTGTGTACTCTTTGGGCTCTTACACGAATGAACATCTTTATGCAGGGATTCCCACGTGGATCGAACTGCCTCAACCGTGGAAGGCTGTAGCGAGGACTGTAAGCATATCATCTCCCAAAACACGCAGTTTTCACGGTAGAACTCTGCTTTAGTTGCAGGGGTAACACAAGCAGCTTTTCTCCCACTGTGTACTCTTTGGGCTCTTCCACGAATGAACTTCTATATGCAGGGTTTGCGACGTTGAGCGAACTGCCTCAAACAAGGCTGGCTGTAGCGAGGAATGTAAGCATATCCTCTCCCAAACCACGCGGTTTTAACGGTAGAACTCTGCTTTAGTTGCAGGGGTAACACAAGCAGCTTTTCTCCCACTGTGTACTCTTTGGGCTCTTCCACGAATGAACTTCTATATGCAGGGTTTCCGAAGTGGAGCGAACTGCCTCAAACAAGGCAGGCTGTAGAGAGGACTGTAAGCCTTTCCTCTTACAAAACACGGCAGTTTTACCAAAGAATTCTGCTTTAGTTGCAGGTGGAATACAAGCAGCATTACTCCCACTGTGTACTCTTTGGGCTCTTACACGAATGAACTTCTTTATGCAAGGATACTCACGAGGAGGGAACTGCCTCCACCATGGCAGGCTGTAGCTAGGACTGTAAGCATATCCTCTCTCAAACCACGCAGTTTTAACGGTAGAACTCTGCTTTAGTTGCAGGGGTAACACAAGCAGTTTTTCTCCCACTGTGTACTCTTTGGGCTCTTCCACGAATGAACTTCTATATGCAGGGTTTGCGACGTGGAGAGAACTGCCTCAACCAAGGCAGGCTGTAGCGAGGACTGTAAGCATATCCTCTCCCAAACCACGCAGTTTTAACGGTAGAACTCTGCTTTAGTTGCACGGGTAACAAAAGCAGCTTTTCTCCCACTGTGTACTCTTTGTGCTCTTCCACGTATGAACTTCTATATGCAGGGTTTGCGACGTGGAGCGACCTGCCTCAACCAAGGCTGGCTGTAGCGAGGACTGTAAGCATATCCTCTCCCAAACCACGCAGTTTTAACGGTAGAACTCTGCTTTAGTTGCAGGGGTAACACAAGCAGTTTTTCTCCCACTGTGTACTCTTTGGGCTCTTACACGAATGAACTTCTTTATGCAGGGATTCCCACGTGGATCGAACTGCCTCAACCGTGGAAGGCTTTAGCGAGGACTATAAGCATATCCTCTCCCAAAACACGCAGTTTTCACGGAAGAACTCTGCTTTAGTTGCAGGGGTAACACAAGCAGCTTTTCTCCCACTGTGTACTCTTTGGGCTCTTCCACGAATGAACTTCTATATGCAGTGTTTCAGACGTGGAGCGAACTGCCTCAAACAAGGCAGGCTGTAGCGAGGACTGTAAGCATTTCCTCTTACAAAACACGGCAGTTTTACCAAAGAATTCTGCTTTAGTGGCAGGTGGAATACAAGCAGCATTACTCCCACTGTGTTCTCTTGGGGGCCCTTACACGAATGAACTTTTTTATGCAGGGATTCCCACGAGGAGCGAACTGCCTCCACCATGGCAGGCTCTAGCGAGGACTGTAAGCATATACTCTCCCACACCACGCAGTTTTAACGGTAGAACTCTGCTTTAGTTGCAGGGGTAACACAAGCAGTTTTTCTCCCACTGTGTACTCTTTGGGCTCTTCCACGAATGAACTTCTATATGCAGGGTTTGCGACGTTGAGCGAACTGCCTCAAACAAGGCTGGCTGTAGCGAGAAATGTAAGCATATCCTCTCCCAAACCACGCGGTTTTAACGGTAGAACTCTGCTTTAGTTGCAGGGGTAACACAAGCAGCTTTTCTCCCACTGTGTACTCTTTGGGCTCTTCCACGAATGAACTTCTATATGCAGGGTTTCCGAAGTGGAACGAACTGCCTCAACCAAGGCAGGCTGTAGAGAGGACTGTAAGCCTTTCCTCTTACAAAAAACGGCAGTTTTACCAAAGAATTCTGCTTTAGTTGCAGGTGGAATACAAGCAGCATTACTCCCACTGTGTACTCTTTGGGCTCTTCCACGAATGAACTTCTATATGCAGGGTTTGCGACGTGGAGAGAACTGCCTCAAACAAGGCAGGCTGTAGCGAGGACTGTAAGCATATCCTCTCCCAAACCACGCAGTTTTAACGGTAGAACTCTGCTTTAGTTGCACGGGTAACAAAAGCAGCTTTTCTCCCACTGTGTACTCTTTGGGTTGTTCCACGAATGAACTTCTATATGCAGGGTTTCTGACCTGCAGCGAACTGCCTCAACCAAGGCAGGCTGTAGCGAGGACTGTAAGCATATCCTCTCCCAAACCACTCAGTTTTAATGGTAGAACTCTGCTTTAGTTGCAGGGGTAACACAAGCAGCTTTTCTCCCACTGTGTACTCTTTGGGCTCTTCCACGAATGAACTTCTATATGCAGGGTTTCCGACGTGGAGTGAACTGCCTCAACCAAGGCAGTCTGTAGCGAGGATTGTAAGCATTTCCTCTTACAAAACACGGCAGTTTTACCAAAGAATTCTGCTTTAGTTGCAGGTGGAATACAAGCAGCATTACTCCCACTGTGTTCTCTTGGGGCTCTTACACGAATGAACTTTTTTATGCAGGGATTCCCACGAGGAGCGAACTGCCTCCACCATGGCAGGCTGTAGAGAGGACTGTAAGCATATCCTCTCCCAAACCACGCAGTTTTAACGGTAGAACTCTGCTTTAGTTGCAGGGGTAACACAAGTAGTTTTTCTCCCACTGTGTACTCTTTGGGCTCTTACACAAATGAACTTCTATATGCAGGGTTTGCGACGTGGAGCGAACTGCCTCAACCAATGCAGGCTGTAGCGAGGACTGTAAGCATATCCTCTCCCAAACCACGCAGTTTTAACGGTAGAACTCTGCTTTAGTTGCAGGGGTAACACAAGCAGCTTTTCTCCCACTGTGTACTCTTTGGGCTCTTCCACGAATGAACTTCTATATGCAGGGTTTCCGAAGTGGAGCGACCTGCCTCAACCAAGGCAGGCTGTAGCAAGGACTGTAAGCATATCCTCTCCCAAACCACGCAGTTTTAAAGGTAGAACTCTGATTTAGTTGCAGGGGTAACACAAGCAGCTTTTCTCCCACTGTGTACTCTTTGGGCTCTTCCACGAATGAACTTCTATATGCAGGGTTTCCAAAGTGGAGCGAACTGCCTCAACCAAGGCAGGCTGTAGCGAGGAATGTAAGCATTTCCTCTTACAAAACACGGCAGTTTTACCAAAGAATTCTGCTTTAGTTGCAGGTGGAATACAAGCAGCATTACTCCCACTGTGTACTCTTTGGGCTCTTACACGAATGAACTTCTTTATGCAAGGATTCCCACGAGGAGGGTACTGACTCCACCATGGCAGGCTGTAGCGAGGACTGTAAGCATATCCTCTCCCAAACCACGCAGTTTTAACGGTAGAACTCTGCTTTAGTTGCAGGGGTAACACAGGCAGTTTTTCTCCCACTGTGTACTCTTTGGGCTCTAACACGAATGAACTTCTATATGCAGGGTTTGCGACGTTGAGAGAACTGCCTCAACCAAGGCAGGCTGTAGCGAGGACTGTAAGCATATCCTCTCCCAATCCACGCAGTTTTAACGGTAGAACTCTGCTTTAGTTGCAGGGGTAACACAAGCAGTTTTTCTCCCACTGTGTACTCTTTGGGCTCTTCCACAAATGAACTTCTATATGCAGGGTTTGCGACGTGGAGCGAACTGCCTCAACCAATGCAGGCTGTAGCGAGGATTGTAAGCATATCCTCTCCCAAACCACGCAGTTTTAACGGTAGAACTCTTCTTTAATTGCAGGGTTAACACAAGCAGCTTTTCTCACACTGTGTACTCTTTGTGCTCTTCCACGTATGAACTTCTATATGCAGGGTTTGCGACGTGGAGCGACCTGCCTCAACCAAGGCAGGCTGTAGCGAGGACTGTAAGCATATCGTCTCCCAAACCACGCAGTTTTAACGGTAGAACTCTGCTTTAGTTGCAGGGGTAACACAAGCAGTTTTTCTCCCACTGTGTACTCTTTGGGCTCTTACACGAATGAACTTCTTTATGCAGGGATTCCCACGTGGATCGAACTGCCTCAACCGTGGAAGGCTTTAGCGAGGACTATAAGCATATCCTCTCCCAAAACACGCAGTTTTCACGGAAGAACTCTGCTTTAGTTGCAGGGGTAACACAAGCAGCTTTTCTCCCACTGTGTACTCTTTGGGCTCTTCCACGAATGAACTTCTATATGCAGGGTTTCAGACGTGGAGCGAACTGCCTCAACCACGGCAGGCTGTAGCGAGGACTGTAAGCATTTCCTCTTACAAAACACGGCAGTTTTACCAAAGAATTCTGCTTTAGTGGCAGGTGGAATACAAGCAGCATTACTCCCACTGTGTTCTCTTGGGGGCCCGTACACGAATGAACTTTTTTATGCAGGGATTCCCACGAGGAGCGAACTGCCTCCACCATGGCAGGCTCTAGCGAGGACTGTAAGCATATCCTCTCCCACACCACGCAGTTTTAACGGTAAAACTCTGCTTTAGTTGCAGGGGTAACACAAGCAGTTTTTCTCCCACTGTGTACTCTTTGGGCTCTTCCACGAATGAACTTCTATATGCAGGGTTTGCGACGTTGAGCGAACTGCCTTAAACAAGGCTGGCTGTAGCGAGGAATGTAAGCATATCCTCTCCCAAACCACGCGGTTTTAACGGTAGAACTCTGCTTTAGTTGCAGGGGTAACACAAGCAGCTTTTCTCCCACTGTGTACTCTTTGGGCTCTTCCACGAATGAACTTCTATATGCAGGGTTTCCGAAGTGGAGCGAACTGCCTCAACCAAGGCAGGCTGTAGCGAGGACTGTAAGCCTTTCCTCTTACAAAACACGGCAGTTTTACCAAAGAATTCTGCTTCAGTTGCAGGTGGAATACAAGCAGCTTTACTCCCACTGTGTACTCTTTGGGCTCTTACACGAATGAACTTCTTTATGCAAGGATACTCACGAGGAGGGAACTGCCTCCACCATGGCAGGCTGTAGCTAGGACTGTAAGCATATCCTCTCCCAAACCACGCAGTTTTAACGGTAGAACTCTGCTTTAGTTGCAGGGGTAACACAAGCAGTTTTTCTCCCACTGTGTACTCTTTGGGCTCTTCCACGAATGAACTTCTATATGCAGTGTTTGCGACGTGGAGAGAACTGCCTCAACCAAGGCAGGCTGTAGCGAGGACTGTAAGCATATCCTCTCCCAAACCACGTAGTTTTAACAGTAGAACTCTGCTTTAGTTGCAGGGGTAACAAAAGCAGCTTTTCTCCCACTGTGTACTCTTTGGGTTGTTCCACGAATGAACTTCTATATGCAGGGTTTCTGACGTGGAGCGAACTGCCTCAACCAAGGCAGGCTGTAGCGAGGACTGTAAGCATATCCTCTCCCAAACCACTCAGTTTTAATGGTAGAACTCTGCTTTAGTTGCAGGGGTAACACAAGCAGCTTTTCTCCCACTGTGTACTCTTTGGGCTCTTCCACGAATGAACTTCTATATGCAGGGTTTCCGACGTGGAGTGAACTGCCTCAACCAAGGCAGGCTGTAGCGAGGATTGTAAGCATTTCCTCTTACAAAACACGGCAGTTTTACCAAAGAATTCTGCTTTAGTTGCAGGTGGAATACAAGCAGCATTACTCCCACTGTGTTCTCTTGGGGCTCTTACACGAATGAACGTTTTTATGCAGGGATTCCCACGAGGAGCGAACTGCCTCCACCATGGCAGGCTGTAGAGAGGACTGTAAGCATATCCTCTCCCAAACCACGCAGTTTTAACGGTAGAACTCTGCTTTAGTTGCAGGGGTAACACAAGCAGTTTTTCTCCCACTGTGTACTCTTTGGGCTCTTACACAAATGAACTTCTATATGCAGGGTTTGCGACGTGGAGCGAACTGCCTCAACCAATGCAGGCTGTAGCGAGGACTGTAAGCATATCCTCTCCCAAACCACGCAGTTTTAACGGTAGAACTCTGCTTTAGTTGCAGGGGTAACACAAGCAGCTTTTCTCCCACTGTGTACTCTTTGGGCTCTTCCACGTATGAACTTCTATATTCAGGGTTTGCGACGTGGAGCGACCTGCCTCAACCAAGGCAGGCTGTAGCGAGGAATGTAAGCATTTCCTCTTCCAAAACACTGCAGTTTTACCAAAGAATTCTGCTTTAGTTGCAGGTGGAATACAAGGAGCATTACTCCCACTGTGTACTCTTTGGGCTCTTACACGAATGAACTTCTTTATGCAAAGATTCCCACGAGGAGGGTACTGACTCCACCATGGCAGGCCGTAGCGAGGACTGTAAGCATATCCTCTCCCAAACCACGCAGTTTTAACGGTAGAACTCTGCTTTAGTTGCAGGGGTAACACAAGCAGTTTTTCTCCCACTGTGTACTCTTTGGGCTCTTCCACGAATGAACTTCTATATGCAGGGTTTGCGACGTGGAGCGAACTGCCTCAACCAAGGCAGGCTGTAGCGAGGATTGTAAGCATATCCTCTCCCAATCCACGCAGTTTTAACGGTAGAACTCTGCTTTAGTTGCAGGGGTAACACAAGCAGTTTTTCTCCCACTGTGTACTCTTTGGGCTCTTCCACAAATGAACTTCTATATGCAGGGTTTGCGACGTGGAGCGACCTGCCTCAACCAAGGCAGGCTGTAGCGAGGACTGTAAGCATATCCTCTCCCAAACCACTCAGTTTTAATGGTAGAACTCTTTTTTACTTGCAGGGGTAACACAAGCAGCTTTTCTCCCACTGTGTACTCTTTGGGCTCTTCCACGAATGAACTCCTATATGCATGGTTTCCGACGTGGAGCGAACTGCCTCAACCAAGGCAGGCTGTAGCGAGGACTGTAAGCATATCCTCTCCCAAACCACGCAGTTTTAACGGTAGAACAATGCTTTAGTTGCAGGGGTAACACAAGCAGCTTTTCTCCCACTGTGTACTCTTTGGGCTCTTCCACGAATGAACTTCTATATGCAGGGTTTCCGACGTGGAGCGAACTGCCTCAACAAAGGCAGGCTGTAGCGAGGACTGTAAGCATTTCCTCTTCCAAAGCACGGCAGTTTTACCAAAGAATTCTGCTTTAGTTGCAGGTGTAACACAAGCATCATTTCTCCCACTGTGTACTCTTTGGGCTCTTACACGAATGAACTTCTTTATGCAGGGATTCCCACGTGGATCGAACTGCCTCAACCGTGGAAGGCTGTAGCGAGGAATGTAAGCATATCCTCTCCCAAAACACGCAGTTTTCCCGGTAGAACTCTGCTTTAGTTGCAGGGGTAACACAAGCAGCTTTTCTCCCACTGTGTACTCTTTGGGCTCTTCCACGAATGAACTTCTATATGCAGGGTTTCCAAAGTGGAGCGAACTGCCTCAACCAAGGCAGGCTGTAGCGAGGACTGTAAGCATATCCTCTCCCAAACCACGCAGTTTTAAAGGTAGAACTCTGATTTAGTTGCAGGTGTAACACAAGCAGCTTTTCTCCCACTGTGTACTCTTTGGGCTCTTCCACGAATGAACTTCTATATGCAGGGTTTCCAAAGTGGAGCGAACTGCCTCAACCAAGGCAGGCTGTAGCGAGGAATGTAAGAATTTCCTCTTACAAAACACGGCAGTTTTACCAAAGAATTCTGCTTTAGTTGCAGGTGGAATACAAGCAGCATTACTCCCACTGTGTACTCTTTGGGCTCTTACACGAATGAACTTTTTATGCAAGGATTCCCACGAGGAGGGTACTGACTCCACCATGGCAGGCTGTAGCGAGGACTGTAAGCATATCCTCTCCCAAACCACGCAGTTTTAACGGTAGAACTCTGCTTTAGTTGCAGGGATAACACAGGCAGTTTTTCTCCCACTGTGTACTCTTTGGGCTCTTCCACGAATGAACTTCTATATGCAGGGTTTGCGACGTTGAGAGAACTGCCTCAACCAAGGCAGGCTGTAGCGAGGACTGTAAGCATATCCTCTCCCAATCCACGCAGTTTTAACGGTAGAACTCTGCTTTAGTTGCAGGGGTAACACAAGCAGTTTTTCTCCCACTGTGTACTCTTTGGGCTCTTCCACAAATGAACTTCTATATGCAGGGTTTGCGACGTGGAGCGAACTGCCTCAACCAATGCAGGCTGTAGCGAGGATTGTAAGCATATCCTCTCCCAAACCACGCAGTTTTAACGGTAGAACTCTTCTTTAATTGCAGGGTTAACACAAGCAGCTTTTCTCACACTGTGTACTCTTTGTGCTCTTCCACGTATGAACTTCTATATGCAGGGTTTGCGACGTGGAGCGACCTGCCTCAACCAAGGCAGGCTGTAGCGAGGACTGTAAGCATATCCTCTCCCAAACCACGCAGTTTTAACGGTAGAACTCTGCTTTAGTTGCAGGGGTAACACAAGCAGTTTTTCTCCCACTGTGTACTCTTTGGGCTCTTACACGAATGAACTTCTTTATGCAGGGATTCCCACGTGGATCGAACTGCCTCAACCGTGGAAGGCTTTAGCGAGGACTATAAGCATATCCTCTCCCAAAACACGCAGTTTTCACGGAAGAACTCTGCTTTAGTTGCAGGGGTAACACAAGCAGCTTTTCTCCCACTGTGTACTCTTTGGGCTCTTCCACGAATGAACTTCTATATGCAGGGTTTCAGACGTGGAGCGAACTGCCTCAACCAAGGCAGGCTGTAGCGAGGACTGTAAGCATTTCCTCTTACAAAACACGGCAGTTTTACCAAAGAATTCTGCTTTAGTGGCAGGTGGAATACAAGCAGCATTACTCCCACTGTGTTCTCTTGGGGGCCCGTACACGAATGAACTTTTTTATGCAGGGATTCCCACGAGGAGCGAACTGCCTCCACCATGGCAGGCTCTAGCGAGGACTGTAAGCATATCCTCTCCCACACCACGCAGTTTTAACGGTAAAACTCTGCTTTAGTTGCAGGGGTAACACAAGCAGTTTTTCTCCCACTGTGTACTCTTTGGGCTCTTCCACGAATGAACTTCTATATGCAGGGTTTGCGACGTTGAGCGAACTGCCTTAAACAAGGTTGGCTGTAGCGAGGAATGTAAGCATATCCTCTCCCAAACCACGCGGTTTTAACGGTAGAACTCTGCTTTAGTTGCAGGGGTAACACAAGCAGCTTTTCTCCCACTGTGTACTCTTTGGGCTCTTCCACGAATGAACTTCTATATGCAGGGTTTCCAAAGTGGAGCGAACTGCCTCAACCAAGGCAGGCTGTAGCGAGGACTGTAAGCATATCCTCTCCCAAACCACGCAGTTTTAAAGGTAGAACTCTGATTTAGTTGCAGGTGTAACACAAGCAGCTTTTCTCCCACTGTGTACTCTTTGGGCTCTTCCACGAATGAACTTCTATATGCAGGGTTTCCAAAGTGGAGCGAACTGCCTCAACCAAGGCAGGCTGTAGCGAGGAATGTAAGAATTTCCTCTTACAAAACACGGCAGTTTTACCAAAGAATTCTGCTTTAGTTGCAGGTGGAATACAAGCAGCATTACTCCCACTGTGTACTCTTTGGGCTCTTACACGAATGAACTTTTTATGCAAGGATTCCCACGAGGAGGGTACTGACTCCACCATGGCAGGCTGTAGCGAGGACTGTAAGCATATCCTCTCCCAAACCACGCAGTTTTAACGGTAGAACTCTGCTTTAGTTGCAGGGATAACACAGGCAGTTTTTCTCCCACTGTGTACTCTTTGGGCTCTTCCACGAATGAACTTCTATATGCAGGGTTTGCGACGTTGAGAGAACTGCCTCAACCAAGGCAGGCTGTAGCGAGGACTGTAAGCATATCCTCTCCCAATCCACGCAGTTTTAACGGTAGAACTCTGCTTTAGTTGCAGGGGTAACACAAGCAGTTTTTCTCCCACTGTGTACTCTTTGGGCTCTTCCACAAATGAACTTCTATATGCAGGGTTTGCGACGTGGAGCGAACTGCCTCAACCAATGCAGGCTGTAGCGAGGATTGTAAGCATATCCTCTCCCAAACCACGCAGTTTTAACGGTAGAACTCTTCTTTAATTGCAGGGTTAACACAAGCAGCTTTTCTCACACTGTGTACTCTTTGTGCTCTTCCACGTATGAACTTCTATATGCAGGGTTTGCGACGTGGAGCGACCTGCCTCAACCAAGGCAGGCTGTAGCGAGGACTGTAAGCATATCCTCTCCCAAACCACGCAGTTTTAACGGTAGAACTCTGCTTTAGTTGCAGGGGTAACACAAGCAGTTTTTCTCCCACTGTGTACTCTTTGGGCTCTTACACGAATGAACTTCTTTATGCAGGGATTCCCACGTGGATCGAACTGCCTCAACCGTGGAAGGCTTTAGCGAGGACTATAAGCATATCCTCTCCCAAAACACGCAGTTTTCACGGAAGAACTCTGCTTTAGTTGCAGGGGTAACACAAGCAGCTTTTCTCCCACTGTGTACTCTTTGGGCTCTTCCACGAATGAACTTCTATATGCAGGGTTTCAGACGTGGAGCGAACTGCCTCAACCAAGGCAGGCTGTAGCGAGGACTGTAAGCATTTCCTCTTACAAAACACGGCAGTTTTACCAAAGAATTCTGCTTTAGTGGCAGGTGGAATACAAGCAGCATTACTCCCACTGTGTTCTCTTGGGGGCCCGTACACGAATGAACTTTTTTATGCAGGGATTCCCACGAGGAGCGAACTGCCTCCACCATGGCAGGCTCTAGCGAGGACTGTAAGCATATCCTCTCCCACACCACGCAGTTTTAACGGTAAAACTCTGCTTTAGTTGCAGGGGTAACACAAGCAGTTTTTCTCCCACTGTGTACTCTTTGGGCTCTTCCACGAATGAACTTCTATATGCAGGGTTTGCGACGTTGAGCGAACTGCCTTAAACAAGGCTGGCTGTAGCGAGGAATGTAAGCATATCCTCTCCCAAACCACGCGGTTTTAACGGTAGAACTCTGCTTTAGTTGCAGGGGTAACACAAGCAGCTTTTCTCCCACTGTGTACTCTTTGGGCTCTTCCACGAATGAACTTCTATATGCAGGGTTTCCGAAGTGGAGCGAACTGCCTCAACCAAGGCAGGCTGTAGAGAGGACTGTAAGCCTTTCCTCTTACAAAACACGGCAGTTTTACCAAAGAATTCTGCTTTAGTTGCAGGTGGAATACAAGCAGCTTTACTCCCACTGTGTACTCTTTGGGCTCTTACACGAATGAACTTCTTTATGCAAGGATACTCACGAGGAGGGAACTGCCTCCACCATGGCAGGCTGTAGCTAGGACTGTAAGCATATCCTCTCCCAAACCACGCAGTTTTAACGGTAGAACTCTGCTTTAGTTGCAGGGGTAACACAAGCAGTTTTTCTCCCACTGTGTACTCTTTGGGCTCTTCCACGAATGAACTTCTATATGCAGGGTTTGCGACGTGGAGAGAACTGCCTCAACCAAGGCAGGCTGTAGCGAGGACTGTAAGCATATCCTCTCCCAAACCACGCAGTTTTAACAGTAGAACTCTGCTTTAGTTTCAGGGGTAACAAAAGCAGCTTTTCTCCCACTGTGTACTATTTGGGTTGTTCCACGAATGAACTTCTATATGCAGGGTTTCTGACGTGGAGCGAACTGCCTCAACCAAGGCAGGCTGTAGCGAGGACTGTAAGCATATCCTCTCCCAAACCACTCAGTTTTAATGGTAGAACTCTGCTTTAGTTGCAGGGGTAACACAAGCAGCTTTTCTCCCACTGTGTACTCTTTGGGCTCTTCCACGAATGAACTTCTATATGCAGGGTTTCCGACGTGGAGTGAACTGCCTCAACCAAGGCAGGCTGTAGCGAGGATTGTAAGCATTTCCTCTTACAAAACACGGCAGTTTTACCAAAGAATTCTGCTTTAGTTGCAGGTGGAATACAAGCAGCATTACTCCCACTGTGTTCTCTTGGGGCTCTTACACGAATGAACGTTTTTATGCAGGGATTCCCACGAGGAGCGAACTGCCTCCACCATGGCAGGCTGTAGAGAGGACTGTAAGCATATCCTCTCCCAAACCACGCAGTTTTAACGGTAGAACTCTGCTTTAGTTGCAGGGGTAACACAAGCAGTTTTTCTCCCACTGTGTACTCTTTGGGCTCTTACACAAATGAACTTCTATATGCAGGGTTTGCGACGTGGAGCGAACTGCCTCAACCAATGCAGGCTGTAGCGAGGACTGTAAGCATATCCTCTCCCAAACCACGCAGTTTTAACGGTAGAACTCTGCTTTAGTTGCAGGGGTAACACAAGCAGCTTTTCTCCCACTGTGTACTCTTTGGGCTCTTCCACGTATGAACTTCTATATGCAGGGTTAGCGACGTGGATCGACCTGCCTCAACCAAGGCAGGCTGTAGCGAGGAATGTAAGCATTTCCTCTTCCAAAACACTGCAGTTTTACCAAAGAATTCTGCTTTAGTTGCAGGTGGAATACAAGGAGCATTACTCCCACTGTGTACTCTTTGGGCTCTTACACGAATGAACTTCTTTATGCAAAGATTCCCACGAGGAGGGTACTGACTCCACCATGGCAGGCCGTAGCGAGGACTGTAAGCATATCCTCTCCCAAACCACGCAGTTTTAACGGTAGAACTCTGCTTTAGTTGCAGGGGTAACACAAGCAGTTTTTCTCCCACTGTGTACTCTTTGGGCTCTTCCACGAATGAACTTCTATATGCAGGGTTTGCGACGTGGAGCGAACTGCCTCAACCAAGGCAGGCTGTAGCGAGGATTGTAAGCATATCCTCTCCCAATCCACGCAGTTTTAACGGTAGAACTCTGCTTTAGTTGCAGGGGTAACACAAGCAGTTTTTCTCCCACTGTGTACTCTTTGGGCTCTTCCACAAATGAACTTCTATATGCAGTGTTTCAGACGTGGAGCGAACTGCCTCAACCAAGACAGGCTGTAGCGAGGACTGTAAGCATTTCCTCTTACAAAACACGGCAGTTTTACCAAAGAATTCTGCTTTAGTGGCAGGTGGAATACAAGCAGCATTACTCCCACTCTGTTCTCTTGGGGGCTCTTACACGAATGAACTTTTTTATGCAGGGATTCCCACGAGGAGCGAACTGCCTCCACCATGGCAGGCTCAAGCGAGGACTGTAAGCATATCCTCTCCCACACCACGCAGTTTTAACGGTAAAACGCTGCTTTAGTTGCAGGGGTAACACAAGCAGTTTTTCTCCCACTGTGTACTCTTTGGGCTCTTCCACGAATGAACTTCTATATGCAGGGTTTGCGACGTTGAGCGAACTGCCTCAAACAAGGCTGGCTGTAGCGAGGAATGTAAGCATATCCTCTCCCAAACCACGCGGTTTTAACGGTAGAACTCTGCTTTAGTTGCAGGGGTAACACAAGCAGCTTTTCTCCCACTGTGTACTCTTTGGGCTCTTCCACGAATGAACTTCTATATGCAGGGTTTCCGAAGTGGAGCGAACTGCCTCAACCAAGGCAGTCTGTAGAGAGGACTGTAAGCCTTTCCTCTTACAAAACACGGCAGTTTTACCAAAGAATTCTGCTTTAGTTGCAGGTGGAATACAAGCAGCATTACTCCCACTGTGTACTCTTTGGGCTCTTACACGAATGAACTTCTTTATGCAAGGATACTCACGAGGAGGGAACTGCCTCCACCATGGCAGGCTGTAGCTAGGATTGTAAGCATATCCTCTCCCAAACCACGCAGTTTTAACGGTAGAACTCTGCTTTAGTTGCAGGGGTAACACAAGCAGTTTTTCTCCCACTGTGTACTCTTTGGGCTCTTCCACGAATGAACTTCTATATGCAGGGTTTGCGACGTGGAGAGAACTGGCTCAACCAAGGCAGGCTGTAGCGAGGACTGTAAGCATATCCTCTCCCAAACCACGCAGTTTTAACGGTAGAACTCTGCTTTAGTTGCAGGGGTAACAAAAGCAGCTTTTCTCCCACTGTGTACTCTTTGGGTTGTTCCACGAATGAACTTCTATATGCAGGGTTTCTGACGTGGAGCGAACTGCCTCAACCAAGGCAGGCTGTAGCGAGGACTGTAAGCATATCCTCTCCCAAACCACTCAGTTTTAATGGTAGAACTCTGCTTTAGTTGCAGGGGTAACACAAGCAGCTTTTCTCCCACTGTGTACTCTTTGGGCTCTTCCACGAATGAACTTCTATATGCAGTGTTTCCGACGTGGAGTGAACTGCCTCAACCAAGGCAGGCTCTAGCGAGGAATGTAAGCATTTCCTCTTACAAAACACGGCAGTTTTACCAAAGAATTCTGCTTTAGTTGCAGGTGGAATACAAGCAGCATTACTCCCACTGTGTACTCTTTGGGCTCTTACACGAATGAACTTTTTTATGCAGGGATTCCCACGAGGAGCGAACTGCCTCCACCATGGCAGGCTCTAGCGAGGACTGTAAGCATATCCTCTCCCAAACCACGCAGTTTTAACGGTAGAACTCTGCTTTAGTTGCAGGGGTAACACAAGCAGTTTTTCTCCCACTGTGTACTCTTTGGGCTCTTACACAAATGAACTTCTATATGCAGGGTTTGCGACGTGGAGCGAACTGCCTCAACCAATGCAGGCTGTAGCGAGGACTGTAAGCATATCCTCTCCCAAACCACGCAGTTTTAACGGTAGAACTCTGCTTTAGTTGCAGGGGTAACACAAGCAGCTTTTCTCACACTGTGTACTCTTTGTGCTCTTCCACGTATGAACTTCTATATGCAGGGTTTGCGACGTGGAGCGACCTGCCTCAACCAAGGCAGGCTGTAGCGAGGAATGTAAGCATTTCCTCTTACAAAACACGGCAGTTTTACCAAAGAATTCTGCTTTAGTTGCAGGTGGAATACAAGCAGCATTACTCCCACTGTGTACTCTTTGGGCTCTTACACGAATGAACTTCTTTATGCAAGGATACTCACGAGGAGGGAACTGCCTCCACCATGGCAGGCTGTAGCTAGGACTGTAAGCATATCCTCTCCTAAACCACGCAGTTTTAACGGTAGAACTCTGCTTTAGTTGCAGGGGTAACACAAGCAGTTTTTCTCCCACTGTGTACTCTTTGGGCTCTTCCACGAATGAACTTCTATATGCAGGGTTTGCGACGTGGAGAGAACTGCCTCAACCAAGGCAGGCTGTAGCGAGGACTGTAAGCATATCCTCTCCCAAACCACGCAGTTTTAACAGTATCACTCTGCTTTAGTTGCAGGGGTAACAAAAGCAGCTTTTCTCCCAATGTGTACTCTTTGGGTTGTTCCACGAATGAACTTCTATATGCAGGGTTTCTGACGTGGAGCGAACTGCCTCAACCAAGGCAGGCTGTAGCGAGGACTGTAAGCATATCCTCTCCCAAACCACTCAGTTTTAATGGTAGAACTCTGCTTTAGTTGCAGGGGTAACACAAGCAGCTTTTCTCCCACTGTGTACTCTTTGGGCTCTTCCACGAATGAACTTCTATATGCAGGGTTTCCGACGTGGAGTGAACTGCCTCAACCAAGGCAGTCTGTAGCGAGGATTGTAAGCATTTCCTCTTACAAAACACGGCAGTTTTACCAAAGAATTCTGCTTTAGTTGCAGGTGGAATACAAGCAGCATTACTCCCACTGTGTTCTCTTGGGGCTCTTACACGAATGAACGTTTTTATGCAGGGATTCCCACGAGGAGCGAACTGCCTCCACCATGGCAGGCTGTAGAGAGGACTGTAAGCATATCCTCTCCCAAACCACGCAGTTTTAACGGTAGAACTCTGCTTTAGTTGCAGGGGTAACACAAGCAGTTTTTCTCCCACTGTGTACTCTTTGGGCTCTTACACAAATGAACTTCTATATGCAGGGTTTGCGACGTGGAGCGAACTGCCTCAACCAATGCAGGCTGTAGCGAGGACTGTAAGCATATCCTCTCCCAAACCACGCAGTTTTAACGGTAGAACTCTGCTTTAGTTGCAGGGGTAACACAAGCAGCTTTTCTCCCACTGTGTACTCTTTGGGCTCTTCCACGTATGAACTTCTATATGCAGGGTTTGCGACGTGGAGCGACCTGCCTCAACCAAGGCAGGCTGTAGCGAGGAATGTAAGCATTTCCTCTTCCAAAACACTGCAGTTTTACCAAAGAATTCTGCTTTAGTTGCAGGTGGAATACAAGGAGCATTACTCCCACTGTGTACTCTTTGGGCTCTTACACGAATGAACTTCTTTATGCAAAGATTCCCACGAGGAGGGTACTGACTCCACCATGGCAGGCCGTAGCGAGGACTGTAAGCATATCCTCTCCCAAACCACGCAGTTTTAACGGTAGAACTCTGCTTTAGTTGCAGGGGTAACACAAGCAGTTTTTCTCCCACTGTGTACTCTTTGGGCTCTTCCACGAATGAACTTCTATATGCAGGGTTTGCGACGTGGAGCGAACTGCCTCAACCAAGGCAGGCTGTAGCGAGGATTGTAAGCATATCCTCTCCCAATCCACGCAGTTTTAACGGTAGAACTCTGCTTTAGTTGCAGGGGTAACACAAGCAGTTTTTCTCCCACTGTGTACTCTTTGGGCTCTTCCACAAATGAACTTCTATATGCAGGGTTTACGACGTGGAGCGAACTGCCTCAACCAATGCAGGCTGTAGCGAGGATTGTAAGCATATCCTCTCCCAAACCACGCAGTTTTAACGGTAGAACTCTTCTTTAATTGCAGGGGTAACACAAGCAGCTTTTCTCACACTGTGTACTCTTTGTGCTCTTCCACGTATGAACTTCTATATGCAGGGTTTGCGACGTGGAGCGACCTGCCTCAACCAAGGCAGGCTGTAACGAGGACTGTAAGCATATCCTCTCCCAAACCACTCAGTTTTAACGGTAGAACTCTTTTTTACTTGCAGGGGTAACACAAGCAGCTTTTCTCCCACTGTGTACTCTTTGGGCTCTTCCACGAATGAACTCCTATATGCATGGTTTCCGACGTGGAGCGAACTGCCTCAACCAAGGCAGGCTGTAGCGAGGACTGTAAGCATATCCTCTCCCAAACCACGCAGTTTTAACGGTAGAACAATGCTTTAGTTGCAGGGGTAACACAAGCAGCTTTTCTCCCACTGTATACTCTTTGGGCTCTTCCACGAATGAACTTCTATATGCAGGGTTTCCGACGTGGAGCGAACTGCCTCAACAAAGGCAGGCTGTAGCGAGGACTGTAAGCATTTCCTCTTCCAAAGCACGGCAGTTTTACCAAAGAATTCTGCTTTAGTTGCAGGTGTAACACAAGCATCATTTCTCCCACTGTGTACTCTTTGGGCTCTTACACGAATGAACTTCTTTATGCAGGGATTCCCACGTGGATCGAACTGCCTCAACCGTGGAAGGCTGTAGCGAGGAATGTAAGCATATCCTCTCCCAAAACACGCAGTTTTCCCGGTAGAACTCTGCTTTAGTTGCAGGGGTAACACAAGCAGCTTTTCTCCCACTGTGTACTCTTTGGGCTCTTCCACGAATGAACTTCTATATGCAGGGTTTCCAAAGTGGAGCGAACTGCCTCAACCAAGGCAGGCTGTAGCGAGGAATGTAAGCATTTCCTCTTACAAAACACGGCAGTTTTACCAAAGAATTCTGCTTTAGTTGCAGGTGGAATACAAGCAGCATTACTCCCACTGTGTACTCTTTGGGCTCTTACACAAATGAACTTCTTTATGCAAGGATTCCCACGAGGAGGGAACTGACTCCACCATGGCAGGCTGTAGCGAGGACTGTAAGCATATCCTCTCCCAAACCACGCAGTTTTAACGGTAGAACTCTGCTTTAGTTGCAGGGGTAACACAAGCAGCTTTTCTCCCACTGTGTACTCTTTGGGCTCTTCCACGAATGAACTTCTATATGCAGTGTTTCAGACGTGGAGCGAACTGCCTCAACCAAGACAGGCTGTAGCGAGGACTGTAAGCATTTCCTCTTACAAAACACGGCAGTTTTACCAAAGAATTCTGCTTTAGTGGCAGGTGGAATACAAGCAGCATTACTCCCACTCTGTTCTCCTGGGGGCTCTTACACGAATGAACTTTTTTATGCAGGGATTCCCACGAGGAGCGAACTGCCTCCACCATTGCAGGCTCTAGCGAGGACTGTAAGCATATCCTCTCCCACACCACGCAGTTTTAACGGTAAAACTCTGCTTTAGTTGCAGGGGTAACACAAGCAGTTTTTCTCCCACTGTGTACTCTTTGGGCTCTTCCACGAATGAACTTCTATATGCAGGGTTTGCGACGTTGAGCGAACTGCCTCAAACAAGGCTGGCTGTAGCGAGGAATGTAAGCATATCCTCTCCCAAACCACGCGGTTTTAACGGTAGAACTCTGCTTTAGTTGCAGGGGTAACACAAGCAGCTTTTCTCCCACTGTGTACTCTTTGGGCTCTTCCACGAATGAACTTCTATATGCAGGGTTTCCGAAGTGGAGCGAACTGCCTCAACCAAGGCAGTCTGTAGAGAGGACTGTAAGCCTTTCCTCTTACAAAACACGGCAGTTTTACCAAAGAATTCTGCTTTAGTTGCAGGTGGAATACAAGCAGCATTACTCCCACTGTGTACTCTTTGGGCTCTTACACGAATGAACTTCTTTATGCAAGGATACTCACGAGGAGGGAACTGCCTCCACCATGGCAGGCTGTAGCTAGGATTGTAAGCATATCCTCTCCCAAACCACGCAGTTTTAACGGTAGAACTCTGCTTTAGTTGCAGGGGTAACACAAGCAGTTTTTCTCCCACTGTGTACTCTTTGGGCTCTTCCACGAATGAACTTCTATATGCAGGGTTTGCGACGTGGAGAGAACTGGCTCAACCAAGGCAGGCTGTAGCGAGGACTGTAAGCATATCCTCTCCCAAACCACGCAGTTTTAACGGTAGAACTCTGCTTTAGTTGCAGGGGTAACAAAAGCAGCTTTTCTCCCACTGTGTACTCTTTGGGTTGTTCCACGAATGAACTTCTATATGCAGGGTTTCTGACGTGGAGCGAACTGCCTCAACCAAGGCAGGCTGTAGCGAGGACTGTAAGCATATCCTCTCCCAAACCACTCAGTTTTAATGGTAGAACTCTGCTTTAGTTGCAGGGGTAACACAAGCAGCTTTTCTCCCACTGTGTACTCTTTGGGCTCTTCCACGAATGAACTTCTATATGCAGGGTTTCCGACGTGGAGTGAACTGCCTCAACCAAGGCAGGCTCTAGCGAGGAATGTAAGCATTTCCTCTTACAAAACACGGCAGTTTTACCAAAGAATTCTGCTTTAGTTGCAGGTGGAATACAAGCAGCATTACTCCCACTGTGTACTCTTTGGGCTCTTACACGAATGAACTTTTTTATGCAGGGATTCCCACGAGGAGCGAACTGCCTCCACCATGGCAGGCTCTAGCGAGGACTGTAAGCATATCCTCTCCCAAACCACGCAGTTTTAACGGTAGAACTCTGCTTTAGTTGCAGGGGTAACACAAGCAGTTTTTCTCCCACTGTGTACTCTTTGGGCTCTTACACAAATGAACTTCTATATGCAGGGTTTGCGACGTGGAGCGAACTGCCTCAACCAATGCAGGCTGTAGCGAGGACTGTAAGCATATCCTCTCCCAAACCACGCAGTTTTAACGGTAGAACTCTGCTTTAGTTGCAGGGGTAACACAAGCAGCTTTTCTCACACTGTGTACTCTTTGTGCTCTTCCACGTATGAACTTCTATATGCAGGGTTTGCGACGTGGTGCGACCTTCCTCAACCAAGGCAGGCTGTAGCGAGGAATGTAAGCATTTCCTCTTACAAAACACGGCAGTTTTACCAAAGAATTCTGCTTTAGTTGCAGGTGGAATACAAGCAGCATTACTCCCACTGTGTACTCTTTGGGCTCTTACACGAATGAACTTCTTTATGCAAGGATTCCCACGAGGAGCGTACTGACTCCACCATGGCAGGCTGTAGCGAGGACTGTAAGCATATCCTCTCCCAAACCACGCAGTTTTAACGGTAGAACTCTGCTTTAGTTGCAGGGGTAACACAAGCAGTTTTTCTCCCACTGTGTACTCTTTGGGCTCTTCCACAAATGAACTTCTATATGCAGGGTTTGCGACGTGGAGCGAACTGCCACAACCAATGCAGGCTGTAGCGAGGACTGTAAGCATATCCTCTCCCAAACCACGCAGTTTTAACGGTAGAACTCTTCTTTAATTGCAGGGGTAACACAAGCAGCTTTTCTCACACTGTGTACTCTTTGTGCTGTTCCACGTATGAACTTCTATATGCAGGGTTTGCGACGTGGAGCGACCTGCCTCAAGCAAGGCAGGCTGTAGCGAGGAATGTAAGCATTTCCTCTTACAAAACACGGCAGTTTTACCAAAGAATTCTGCTTTAGTTGCAGTTGGAATACAAGCAGCATTACTCCCACTGTGTACTCTTTGGGCTCTTACACGAATGAACTTCTTTATGCAAGGATTCCCACGAGGAGGGTACTGACTCCACCATGGCAGGCTGTAGCGAGGACTGTAAGCATATCCTCTACCAAACCACGCAGTTTTAACGGTAGAACTCTGCTTTAGTTGCAGGGTTAACACAAGCATTTTTTCTCCCACTGTGTACTCTTTGGGCTCTTCCACGAATGAACTTCTATATGCAGGGTTTGCGACGTGGAGAGAACTGCCTCAACCAAGGCAGGCTGTAGCGAGGATTGTAAGCATATCCTCTCCCAAACCACGCAGTTTTAGCGGTAGAATTCTGCTTTAGTTGCAGGGGTAACACAAGCAGCTTTTCTCCCATTGTGTACTCTTTGGGCTCTTCCGCGAATGAACTTCTATATGCAGGGTTTCCGACGTGGAGCGAACTGCCTCAACCAAGGCAGGCTGTAGCGAGGACTGTAAGCATTTCCTCTTCCAAAACACTGCAGTTTTACCAAAGAATTCTGCTTTAGTTGCAGGTGGAATACAAGCAGCATTACTCCCACTGTGTACTCTTTGGGCTCTTCCACGAATGAACTTCTTTATGCAGGGATTCCTACGAGGAGCAAACTGCCTCCACCATGGCAGGCTGTAGCGCGGACTGTAAGCATATCCTCTCCCAAACCACGCAGTTTTAACGGTAGAACTCTGCTTTAGTTGCAGGGGTAACACAAGCAGTATTTCTCCCACTGTGTACTCTTTGGTCTCTAACACGAATGAACTTCTTTATGCAGGGATTCCTACGAGGAGCGAACTGCCTCCACCATGGCAGGCTGTAGCAAGGACTGTAAGCATATCCTCTCCCAAACCACTCAGTTTTAACGGTAGAACTCTTTTTTACTTGCAGGGGTAACACAAGCAGCTTTTCTCCCACTGTGTACTCTTTGGGCTCTTCCACGAATGAACTTCTATATGCATGGTTTCCGACGTGGAGCGAACTGCCTCAACCAAGGCAGGCTCTAGCGAGGACTGTAAGCATATCCTCTCCCAAACCACGCAGTTTTAACGGTAGAACAATGCTTTAGTTGCAGGGGTAACACAAGCAGCTTTTCTCCCACTGTGTACTCTTTGGGCTCTTCCACGAATGAACTTCTATATGCAGGGTTTCCGACGTGGAGCGAACTGCCTCAACCAAGGCAGGCTGTAGCGAGGACTGTAAGCATTTCCTCTTCCAAAGCACGGCAGTTTTACCCAAGAATTCTGCTTTAGTTGCAGGTGTAACACAAGCATCATTTCTCCCACTGTGTACTCTTTGGGCTCTTACACGAATGAACTTCTTTATGCAGGGATTCCCACGTGGATCGAACTGCCTCAACCGTGGAAGGCTGTAGCGAGGACTGTAAGCATATCCTCTCCCAAAACACGCAGTTTTCACGGTAGAACTCTGCTTTAGTTGCAGGGGTAACACAAGCAGCTTTTCTCCCACTGTGTACTCTTTGGGCTCTTCCACGAATGAACTTCTATATGCAGTGTTTCAGACGTGGAGCGAACTGCCTCAACCAAGGCAGGCTGTAGCGAGGACTGTAAGCATTTCCTCTTACAAAACACGGCAGTTTTACCAAAGAATTCTGCTTTAGTGGCAGGTGGAATACAAGCAGCATTACTCCCACTGTGTTCTCTTGGGGGCTCTTACAAGAATGAACTTTTTTATGCAGGGATTCCCACGAGGAGCGAACTGCCTCCACCATGGCAGGCTCTAGCGAGGACTGTAAGCATATCCTCTCCCACACCACGCAGTTTTAACGGTAAAACTCTGCTTTAGTTGCAGGGGTAACACCAGCAGTTTTTCTCCCACTGTGTACTCTTTGGGCTCTTCCACGAATGAACTTCTATATGCAGGGTTTGCGACGTTGAGCGAACTGCCTCAAACAAGGCTGGCTGTAGCGAGGAATGTAAGCATATCCTCTCCCAAACCACGCGGTTTTAACGGTAGAACTCTGCTTTAGTTGCAGGGGTAACACAAGCAGCTTTTCTCCCACTGTGTACTCTTTGGGCTCTTCCACGAATGAACTTCTATATGCAGGGTTTCCGAAGTGGAGCGAACTGCCTCAACCAAGGCAGGCTGTAGAGAGGACTGTAAGCCTTTCCTCTTACAAAACACGGCAGTTTTACCAAAGAATTCTGCTTTAGTTGCAGGTGGAATACAAGCAGCATTACTCCCACTGTGTACTCTTTGGGCTCTTACACGAATGAACTTCTTTATGCAAGGATACTCACGAGGAGGGAACTGCCTCCACCATGGCAGGCTGTAGCTAGGACTGTAAGCATATCCTCTCCCAAACCACGCAGTTTTAACGGTAGAACTCTGCTTTAGTTGCAGGGGTAACACAAGCAGTTTTTCTCCCACTGTGTACTCTTTGGGCTCTTCCACGAATGAACTTCTATATGCAGGGTTTGCGACGTGGAGAGAACTGCCTCAACCAAGGCAGGCTGTAGCGAGGACTGTAAGCATATCCTCTCCCAAACCACGCAGTTTTAACAGTAGAACTCTGCTTTAGTTGCAGGGGTAACAAAAGCAGCTTTTCTCCCACTGTGTACTCTTTGGGTTGTTCCACGAATGAACTTCTATATGCAGGGTTTCCGACGTGGAGTGAACTGCCTCAACCAAGGCAGGCTGTAGCGAGGACTGTAAGCATTTCCTCTTACAAAACACGGCAGTTTTACCAAAGAATTCTGCTTTAGTTGCAGGTGGAATACAAGCAGCATTACTCCCACTGTGTTCTCTTGGGGCTCTTACACGAATGAACGTTTTTATGCAGGGATTCCCACGAGGAGCGAACTGCCTCCACCATGGCAGGCTGTAGAGAGGACTGTAAGCATATCCTCTCCCAAACCACGCAGTTTTAACGGTAGAACTCTGCTTTAGTTGCAGGGGTAACACAAGCAGTTTTTCTCCCACTGTGTACTCTTTGGGCTCTTACACAAATGAACTTCTATATGCAGGGTTTGCGACGTGGAGCGAACTGCCTCAACCAATGCAGGCTGTAGCGAGGACTGTAAGCATATCCTCTCCCAAACCACGCAGTTTTAACGGTAGAACTCTGCTTTAGTTGCAGGGGTAACACAAGCAGCTTTTCTCACACTGTGTACTCTTTGGGCTCTTCCACGTATGAACTTCTATATGCAGGGTTTGCGACGTGGAGCGACCTGCCTCAACCAAGGCAGGCTGTAGCGAGGAATGTAAGCATTTCCTCTTCCAAAACACTGCAGTTTTACCAAAGAATTCTGCTTTAGTTGCAGGTGGAATACAAGGAGCATTACTCCCACTGTGTACTCTTTGGGCTCTTACACGAATGAACTTCTTTATGCAAAGATTCCCACGAGGAGGGTACTGACTCCACCATGGCAGGCCGTAGCGAGGACTGTAAGCATATCCTCTCCCAAACCACGCAGTTTTAACGGTAGAACTCTGCTTTAGTTGCAGGGGTAACACAAGCAGTTTTTCTCCCACTGTGTACTCTTTAGGCTCTTCCACGAATGAACTTCTATATGCAGGGTTTGCGACGTGGAGCGACCTGCCTCAACCAAGGCAGGCTGTAGCGAGGACTGTAAGCATATCCTCTCCCAAACCACTCAGTTTTAACGGTAGAACTCTTTTTTACTTGCAGGGGTAACACAAGCAGCTTTTCTCCCACTTTGTACTCTTTGGGCTCTTCCACGAATGAACTCCTATATGCATGGTTTCCGACGTGGAGCGAACTGCCTCAACCAAGGCAGGCTGTAGCGAGGACTGTAAGCATATCCTCTCCCAAACCACGCAGTTTTAACGGTAGAACAATGCTTTAGTTGCAGGGGTAACACAAGCAGCTTTTCTCCCACTGTGTACTCTTTGGGCTCTTCCACGAATGAACTTCTATATGCAGGGTTTCCGACGTGGAGCGAACTGCCTCAACAAAGGCAGGCTGTAGCGAGGACTGTAAGCATTTCCTCTTCCAAAGCACGGCAGTTTTACCCAAGAATTCTGCTTTAGTTGCAGGTGTAACACAAGCATCATTTCTCCCACTGTGTACTCTTTGGGCTCTTACACGAATGAACTTCTTTATGCAGGGATTCCCACGTGGATCGAACTGCCTCAACCGTGGAAGGCTGTAGCGAGGAATGTAAGCATATCCTCTCCCAAAACACGCAGTTTTCCCGGTAGAACTCTGCTTGAGTTGCAGGGGTAACACAAGCAGCTTTTCTCCCACTGTGTACTCTTTGGGCTCTTCCACGAATGAACTTCTATATGCAGGGTTTCCAAAGTGGAGCGAACTGCCTCAACCAAGGCAGGCTGTAGCGAGGAAAGTAAGCATTTCCTCTTACAAAACACGGCAGTTTTACCAAAGAATTCTGCTTTAGTTGCAGGTGGAATACAAGCAGCATTACTCCCACTGTGTACTCTTTGGGCTCTTACACAAATGAACTTCTTTATGCAAGGATTCCCACGAGGAGGGAACTGACTCCACCATGGCAGGCTGTAGCGAGGACTGTAAGCATATCCTCTCCCAAACCACGCAGTTTTAACGGTAGAACTCTGCTTTAGTTGCAGGGGTAACACAAGCAGCTTTTCTCCCACTGTGTACTCTTTGGGCTCTTCCACGAATGAACTTCTATATGCAGTGTTTCAGACGTGGAGCGAACTGCCTCAACCAAGACAGGCTGTAGCGAGGACTGTAAGCATTTCCTCTTACAAAACACGGCAGTTTTACCAAAGAATTCTGCTTTAGTGGCAGGTGGAATACAAGCAGCATTACTCCCACTCTGTTCTCTTGGGGGCTCTTACACGAATGAACTTTTTTATGCAGGGATTCCCACGAGGAGCGAACTGCCTCCACCATGGCAGGCTCTAGCGAGGACTGTAAGCATATCCTCTCCCACACCACGCAGTTTTAACGGTAAAACTCTGCTTTAGTTGCAGGGGTAACACAAGCAGTTTTTCTCCCACTGTGTACTCTTTGGGCTCTTCCACGAATGAACTTCTATATGCAGGGTTTGCGACGTTGAGCGAACTGCCTCAAACAAGGCTGGCTGTAGCGAGGAATGTAAGCATATCCTCTCCCAAACCACGCGGTTTTAACGGTAGAACTCTGCTTTAGTTGCAGGGGTAACACAAGCAGCTTTTCTCCCACTGTGTACTCTTTGGGCTCTTCCACGAATGAACTTCTATATGCAGGGTTTCCGAAGTGGAGCGAACTGCCTCAACCAAGGCAGTCTGTAGAGAGGACTGTAAGCCTTTCCTCTTACAAAACACGGCAGTTTTACCAAAGAATTCTGCTTTAGTTGCAGGTGGAATACAAGCAGCATTACTCCCACTGTGTACTCTTTGGGCTCTTACACGAATGAACTTCTTTATGCAAGGATACTCACGAGGAGGGAACTGCCTCCACCATGGCAGGCTGTAGCTAGGACTGTAAGCATATCCTCTCCCAAACCACGCAGTTTTAACGGTAGAACTCTGCTTTAGTTGCAGGGGTAACACAAGCAGTTTTTCTCCCACTGTGTACTCTTTGGGCTCTTCCACGAATGAACTTCTATATGCAGGGTTTGCGACGTGGAGAGAACTGGCTCAACCAAGGCAGGCTGTAGAGAGGACTGTAAGCATATCCTCTCCCAAACCACGCAGTTTTAACGGTAGAACTCTGCTTTAGTTGCAGGGGTAACAAAAGCAGCTTTTCTCCCACTGTGTACTCTTTGGGTTGTTCCACGAATGAACTTCTATATGCAGGGTTTCTGACGTGGAGCGAACTGCCTCAACCAAGGCAGGCTGTAGCGAGGACTGTAAGCATATCCTCTCCCAAACCACTCAGTTTTAATGGTAGAACTCTGCTTTAGTTGCAGGGGTAACACAAGCAGCTTTTCTCCCACTGTGTACTCTTTGGGCTCTTCCACGAATGAACTTCTATATGCAGGGTTTCCGACGTGGAGTGAACTGCCTCAACCAAGGCAGGCTCTAGCGAGGAATGTAAGCATTTCCTCTTACAAAACACGGCAGTTTTACCAAAGAATTCTGCTTTAGTTGCAGGTGGAATACAAGCAGCATTACTCCCACTGTGTACTCTTAGGGCTCTTACACGAATGAACTTTTTTATGCAGGGATTCCCACGAGGAGCGAACTGCCTCCACCATGGCAGGCTCTAGCGAGGACTGTAAGCATATCCTCTCCCAAACCACGCAGTTTTAACGGTAGAACTCTGCTTTAGTTGCAGGGGTAACACAAGCAGTTTTTCTCCCACTGTGTACTCTTTGGGCTCTTACACAAATGAACTTCTATATGCAGGGTTTGCGACGTGGAGCGAACTGCCTCAACCAATGCAGGCTGTAGCGAGGACTGTAAGCATATCCTCTCCCAAACCACGCAGTTTTAACGGTAGAACTCTGCTTTAGTTGCAGGGGTAACACAAGCAGCTTTTCTCACACTGTGTACTCTTTGTGCTCTTCCACGTATGAACTTCTATATGCAGGGTTTGCGACGTGGAGCGACCTGCCTCAACCAAGGCAGGCTGTAGCGAGGAATGTAAGCATTTCCTCTTACAAAACACGGCAGTTTTACCAAAGAATTCTGCTTTAGTTGCAGGTGGAATACAAGCAGCATTACTCCCACTATGTACTCTTTGGGCTCTTACACGAATGAACTTCTTTATGCAAGGATTCCCACGAGGAGCGTACTGACTCCACCATGGCAGGCTGTAGCGAGGACTGTAAGCATATCCTCTCCCAAACCACGCAGATTTAACGGTAGAACTCTGCTTTAGTTGCAGGGGTAACACAAGCAGTTTTTCTCCCACTGTGTACTCTTTGGGCTCTTCCACAAATGAACTTCTATATGCAGGGTTTGCGACGTGGAGCGAACTGCCTCAACCAATGCAGGCTGTAGCGAGGACTGTAAGCATATCCTCTCCCAAACCACGCAGTTTTAACGGTAGAACTCTTCTTTAATTGCAGGGGTAACACAAGCAGCTTTTCTCACACTGTGTACTCTTTGTGCTGTTCCACGTATGAACTTCTATATGCAGGGTTTGCGACGTGGAGCGACCTGCCTCAACCAAGGCAGGCTGTAGCGAGGAATGTAAGCATTTCCTCTTACAAAACACGGCAGTTTTACCAAAGAATTCTGCTTTAGTTGCAGTTGGAATACAAGCAGCATTACTCCCACTGTGTACTCTTTGGGCTCTTACACGAATGAACTTCTTTATGCAAGGATTCCCACGAGGAGGGTACTGACTCCACCATGGCAGGCTGTAGCGAGGACTGTAAGCATATCCTCTACCAAACCACGCAGTTTTAACGGTAGAACTCTGCTTTAGTTGCAGGGTTAACACAAGCATTTTTTCTCCCACTGTGTACTCTTTGGGCTCTTCCACGAATGAACTTCTATATGCAGGGTTTGCGACGTGGAGAGAACTGCCTCAACCAAGGCAGGCTGTAGCGAGGATTGTAATCATATCCTCTCCCAAACCACGCAGTTTTAGCGGTAGAATTCTGCTTTAGTTGCAGGGGTAACACAAGCAGCTTTTCTCCCATTGTGTACTCTTTGGGCTCTTCCGCGAATGAACTACTATATGCAGGGTTTCCGACGTGGAGCGAACTGCCTCAACCAAGGCAGGCTGTAGCGAGGACTGTAAGCATTTCCTCTTCCAAAACACTGCAGTTTTACCAAAGAATTCTGCTTTAGTTGCAGGTGGAATACAAGCAGCATTACTCCCACTGTGTACTCTTTGGGCTCTTCCACGAATGAACTTCTTTATGCAGGGATTCCTACGAGGAGCAAACTGCCTCCACCATGGCAGGCTGTAGCGCGGACTGTAAGCATATCCTCTCCCAAACCACGCAGTTTTAACGGTAGAACTCTGCTTTAGTTGCAGGGGTAACACAAGCAGTATTTCTCCCACTGTGTACTCTTTGGGCTCTAACACGAATGAACTTCTTTATGCAGGGATTCCTACGAGGAGCGAACTGCCTCCACCATGGCAGGCTGTAGCAAGGACTAAAAGCATATCCTCTCCCAAACCACTCAGTTTTAACGGTAGAACTCTTTTTTACTTGCAGGGGTAACACAAGCAGCTTTTCTCCCACTGTGTACTCTTTGGGCTCTTCCACGAATGAACTTCTATATGCATGGTTTCCGACGTGGAGCGAACTGCCTCAACCAAGGCAGGCTGTAGCGAGGACTGTAAGCATATCCTCTCCCAAACCACGCAGTTTTAACGGTAGAACAATGCTTTAGTTGCAGGGGTAACACAAGCAGCTTTTCTCCCACTGTGTACTCTTTGGGCTCTTCCACGAATGAACTTCTATATGCAGGGTTTCCGACGTGGAGCGAACTGCCTCAACCAAGGCAGGCTGTAGCGAGGACTGTAAGCATTTCCTCTTCCAAAGCACGGCAGTTTTACCCAAGAATTCTGCTTTAGTTGCAGGTGTAACACAAGCATCATTTCTCCCACTGTGTACTCTTTGGGCTCTTACACGAATGAACTTCTTTATGCAGGGATTCCCACGTGGATCGAACTGCCTCAACCGTGGAAGGCTGTAGCGAGGACTGTAAGCATATCCTCTCCCAAAACACGCAGTTTTCACGGTAGAACTCTGCTTTAGTTGCAGGGGTAACACAAGCAGCTTTTCTCCCACTGTGTACTCTTTGGGCTCTTCCACGAATGAACTTCTATATGCAGTGTTTCAGACGTGGAGCGAACTGCCTCAACCAAGGCAGGCTGTAGCGAGGACTGTAAGCATTTCCTCTTACAAAACACGGCAGTTTTACCAAAGAATTCTGCTTTAGTGGCAGGTGGAATACAAGCAGCATTACTCCCACTGTGTTCTCTTGGAGGCTCTTACAAGAATGAACTTTTTTATGCAGGGATTCCCACGAGGAGCGAACTGCCTCCACCATGGCAGGCTCTAGCGAGGACTGTAAGCATATCCTCTCCCACACCACGCAGTTTTAACGGTAAAACTCTGCTTTAGTTGCAGGGGTAACACCAGCAGTTTTTCTCCCACTGTGTACTCTTTGGGCTCTTCCACGAATGAACTTCTATATGCAGGGTTTGCGACGTTGAGCGAACTGCCTCAAACAAGGCTGGCTGTAGCGAGGAATGTAAGCATATCCTCTCCCAAACCACGCGGTTTTAACGGTAGAACTCTGCTTTAGTTGCAGGGGTAACACAAGCAGCTTTTCTCCCACTGTGTACTCTTTGGGCTCTTCCACGAATGAACTTCTATATGCAGGGTTTCCGAAGTGGAGCGAACTGCCTCAACCAAGGCAGGCTGTAGAGAGGACTGTAAGCCTTTCCTCTTACAAAACACGGCAGTTTTACCAAAGAATTCTGCTTTAGTTGCAGGTGGAATACAAGCAGCATTACTCCCACTGTGTACTCTTTGGGCTCTTACACGAATGAACTTCTTTATGCAAGGATACTCACGAGGAGGGAACTGCCTCCACCATGGCAGGCTGTAGCTAGGACTGTAAGCATATCCTCTCCCAAACCACGCAGTTTTAACGGTAGAACTCTGCTTTAGTTGCAGGGGTAACACAAGCAGTTTTTCTCCCACTGTGTACTCTTTGGGCTCTTCCACGAATGAACTTCTATATGCAGGGTTTGCGACGTGGAGAGAACTGCCTCAACCAAGGCAGGCTGTAGCGAGGACTGTAAGCATATCCTCTCCCAAACCACGCAGTTTTAACGGTAGAACTCTGCTTTAGTTGCAGGGGTAACAAAAGCAGCTTTTCTCCCACTGTGTACTCTTTGGGTTGTTCCACGAATGAACTTCTATATGCAGGGTTTCCGACGTGGAGTGAACTGCCTCAACCAAGGCAGGCTGTAGCGAGGACTGTAAGCATTTCCTCTTACAAAATACGGCAGTTTTACCAAAGAATTCTGCTTTAGTTGCAGGTGGAATACAAGCAGCATTACTCCCACTGTGTTCTCTTGGGGCTCTTACACGAATGAACTTTTTTATGCAGGGATTCCCACGAGGAGCGAACTGCCTCCACCATGGTAGGCTCTAGCGAGGACTGTAAGCATATCCTCTCCCAAACCACGCAGTTTTAACGGTAGAACTCTGCTTTAGTTGCAGGGGTAACACAAGCAGTTTTTCTCCCACTGTGTACTCTTTGGGCTCTTACACAAATGAACTTCTATATGCAGGGCTTGCGACGTGGAGCGAACTGCCTCAACCAATGCAGGCTGTAGCGAGGACTGTAAGCATATCCTCTCCCAAACCACGCAGTTTTAACGGTAGAACTCTGCTTTAGTTGCAGGGGTAACACAAGCAGCTTTTCTCACACTGTGTACTCTTTGTGCTCTTCCACGTATGAACTTCTATATGCAGTGTTTGCGACGTGGTGCGACCTGCCTCAACCAAGGCAGGCTGTAGCGAGGACTGTAAGCATATCCTCTCCCAAACCACGCAGTTTTAACGGTAGAACTCTGCTTTAGTTGCAGGGGTAACACAAGCAGCTTTTCTCCCACTGTGTACTCTTTGGGCTCTTCCACGAATGAACTTCTATATGCAGGGTTTCCGAAGTGGAGCGACCTGCCTCAACCAAGGCAGGCTGTAGCGAGGACTGTAAGCATATCCTCTCCCAAACCACGCAGTTTTAAAGGTAGAACTCTGATTTAGTTGCAGGGGTAACACAAGCAGCTTTTCTCCCACTGTGTACTCTTTGGGCTCTTCCACGAATGAACTTCTATATGCAGGGTTTCCAAAGTGGAGCGAACTGCCTCAACCAAGGCAGGCTGTAGCGAGGAATGTAAGCATTTCCTCTTACAAAACACGGCAGTTTTACCAAAGAATTCTGCTTTAGTTGCAGGTGGAATACAAGCAGCATTACTCCCACTGTGTACTCTTTGGGCTCTTACACGAATGAACTTCTTTATGCAAGGATTCCCACGAGGAGGGTACTGACTCCACCATGGCAGGCTGTAGCGAGGACTGTAAGCATATCCTCTCCCAAACCACGCAGTTTTAACGGTAGAACTCTGCTTTAGTTGCAGGGGTAACACAGGCAGTTTTTCTCCCACTGTGTACTCTTTGGGCTCTTCCACGAATGAACTTCTATATGCAGGGTTTGCGACGTGGAGAGAACTGCCTCAACCAAGGCACGCTGTAGCGAGGACTGTAAGCATATCCTCTCCCAATCCACGCAGTTTTAATGGTAGAACTCTGCTTTAGTTGCAGGGGTAACACAAGCAGTTTTTCTCCCACTGTGTACTCTTTGGGCTCTTCCACAAATGAACTTCTATATGCAGGGTTTGCGACGTGGAGCGAACTGCCTCAACCAATGCAGGCTGTAGCGAGGATTGTAAGCATATCCTCTCCCAAACCACTCAGTTTTAACGGTAGAACTCTTCTTTAATTGCAGGGTTAACACAAGCAGCTTTTCTCACACTGTGTACTCTTTGTGCTCTTCCACGTATGAACTTCTATATGCAGGGTTTGCGACGTGGAGCGACCTGCCTCAACCAAGGCAGGCTGTAGCGAGGACTGTAAGCATATCCTCTCCCAAACCACGCAGTTTTAACGGTAGAACTCTGCTTTAGTTGCAGGGGTAACACAAGCAGTTTTTCTCCCACTGTGTACTCTTTGGGCTCTTACACGAATGAACTTCTTTATGCAGGGATTCCCACGTTGATCGAACTGCCTCAACCGTGGAAGGCTTTAGCGAGGACTATAAGCATATCCTCTCCCAAAACACGCAGTTTTCACGGAAGAACTCTGCTTTAGTTGCAGGGGTAACACAAGCAGCTTTTCTCCCACTGTGTACTCTTTGGGCTCTTCCACGAATGAACTTCTATATGCAGTGTTTCAGACGTGGAGCGAACTGCCTCAAACAAGGCAGGCTGTAGCGAGGACTGTAAGCATTTCCTCTTACAAAACACGGCAGTTTTACCAAAGAATTCTGCTTTAGTGGCAGGTGGAATACAAGCAGCATTACTCCCACTGTGTTCTCTTGGGGGCCCTTACACGAATGAACTTTTTTATGCAGGGATTCCCACGAGGAGCGAACTGCCTCCACCATGGCAGGCTCTAGCGAGGACTGTAAGCATATCCTCTCCCACACCACGCAGTTTTAACGGTAGAACTCTGCTTTAGTTGCAGTGGTAACACAAGCAGTTTTTCTCCCACTGTGTACTCTTTGGGCTCTTCCACGAATGAACTTCTATATGCAGGGTTTGCGACGTTGAGCGAACTGCCTCAAACAAGGCTGGCTGTAGCGAGAAATGTAAGCATATCCTCTCCCAAACCACGCGGTTTTAACGGTAGAACTCTGCTTTAGTTGCAGGGGTAACACAAGCAGCTTTTCTCCCACTGTGTACTCTTTGGGCTCTTCCACGAATGAACTTCTATATGCAGGGTTTCCGAAGTGGAGCGAACTGCCTCAACCAAGGCAGGCTGTAGAGAGGACTGTAAGCCTTTCCTCTTACAAAACACGGCAGTTTTACCAAAGAATTCTGCTTTAGTTGCAGGTGGAATACAAGCAGCATTACTCCCACTGTGTACTCTTTGGGCTCTTCCACGAATGAACTTCTATATGCAGGGTTTGCGACGTGGAGAGAACTGCCTCAACCAAGGCAGGCTGTAGCAAGGACTGTAAGCATATCCTCTCCCAAACCACGCAGTTTTAACGGTAGAACTCTGCTTTAGTTGCACGGGTAACAAAAGCAGCTTTTCTCCCACTGTGTACTCTTTGGGTTGTTCCACGAATGAACTTCTATATGCAGGGTTTCTGACCTGCAGCGAACTGCCTCAACCAAGGCAGTCTGTAGCGAGGATTGTAAGCATTTCCTCTTACAAAACACGGCAGTTTTACCAAAGAATTCTGCTTTAGTTGCAGGTGGAATACAAGCAGCATTACTCCCACTGTGTTCTCTTGGGGCTCTTACACGAATGAACTTTTTTATGCAGGGATTCCCACGAGGAGCGAACTGCCTCCACCATGGCAGGCTGTAGAGAGGACTGTAAGCATATCCTCTCCCAAACCACGCAGTTTTAACGGTAGAACTCTGCTTTAGTTGCAGGGGTAACACAAGCAGTTTTTCTCCCACTGTGTACTCTTTGGGCTCTTACACAAATGAACTTCTATATGCAGGGTTTGCGACGTGGAGCGAACTGCCTCAACCAATGCAGGCTGTAGCGAGGACTGTAAGCATATCCTCTCCCAAACCATGCAGTTTTAACGGTAGAACTCTGCTTTAGTTGCAGGGGTAACACAAGCAGCTTTTCTCCCACTGTGTACTCTTTGGGCTCTTCCACGAATGAACTTCTATATGCAGGGTTTCCGAAGTGGAGCGACCTGCCTCAACCAAGGCAGGCTGTAGCGAGGACTGTAAGCATATCCTCTCCCAAACCACGCAGTTTTAAAGGTAGAACTCTGATTTAGTTGCAGGGGTAACACAAGCAGCTTTTCTCCCACTGTGTACTCTTTGGGCTCTTCCACGAATGAACTTCTATATGCAGGGTTTCCAAAGTGGAGCGAACTGCCTCAACCAAGGCCGGCTGTAGCGAGGAATGTAAGCATTTCCTCTTACAAAACACGGCAGTTTTACCAAAGAATTCTGCTTTAGTTGCAGGTGGAATACAAGCAGCATTACTCCCACTGTGTACTCTTTGGGCTCTTACACGAATGAACTTCTTTATGCAAGGATTCCCACGAGGAGGGTACTGACTCCACCATGGCAGGCTGTAGCGAGGACTGTAAGCATATCCTCTCCCAAACCACGCAGTTTTAACGGTAGAACTCTGCTTTAGTTGCAGGGGTAACACAGGCAGTTTTTCTCCCACTGTGTACTCTTTGGGCTCTTCCACGAATGAACTTCTATATGCAGGGTTTGCGACGTTGAGAGAACTGCCTCAACCAAGGCAGGCTGTAGCGAGGACTGTAAGCATATCCTCTCCCAATCCACGCAGTTTTAACGGTAGAACTCTGCTTTAGTTGCAGGGGTAAAACAAGCAGTTTTTCTCCCACTGTGTACTCTTTGGGCTCTTCCACAAATGAACTTCTATATGCAGGGTTTGCGACGTGGAGCGAACTGCCTCAACCAAATGCAGGCTGTAGCGAGGATTGTAAGCATATCCTCTCCCAAACCACGCAGTTTTAACGGTAGAACTCTTCTTTAATTGCAGGGTTAACACAAGCAGCTTTTCTCACACTGTGTACTCTTTGTGCTCTTCCACGTATGTACTTCTATATGCAGGGTTTGCGACGTGGAGCGACCTGCCTCAACCAAGGCAGGCTGTAGCGAGGACTGTAAGCATATCCTCTCCCAAACCACGCAGTTTTAACGGTAGAACTCTGCTTTAGTTGCAGGGGTAACACAAGCAGTTTTTCTCCCACTGTGTACTCTTTGGGCTCTTACACGAATGAACTTCTTTATGCAGGGATTCCCACGAGGATCGAACTGCCTCAACCGTGGAAGGCTTTAGCGAGGACTATAAGCATATCCTCTCCCAAAACACGCAGTTTTCACGGAAGAACTCTGCTTTAGTTGCAGGGGTAACACAAGCAGCTTTTCTTCCACTGTGTACTCTTTGGGCTCTTCCACGAATGAACTTCTATATGCAGGGTTTCAGACGTGGAGCGAATTGCCTCAACCAAGGCAGGCTGTAGCGAGGACTGTAAGCATTTCCTCTTACAAAACACGGCAGTTTTACCAAAGAATTCTGCTTTAGTGGCAGGTGGAATACAAGCAGCATTACTCCCACTGTGTTCTCTTGGGGGCCCTTACACGAATGAACTTTTTTATGCAGGGATTCCCACGAGGAGCGAACTGCCTCCACCATGGCAGGCTCTAGCGAGGACTGTAAGCATATCCTCTCCCACACCACGCAGTTTTAACGGTAAAACTCTGCATTAGTTGCAGGGGTAACACAAGCAGTTTTTCTCCCACTGTGTACTCTTTGGGCTCTTCCACGAATGAACTTCTATATGCAGGGTTTGCGACGTTGAGCGAACTGCCTTAAACAAGGCTGGCTGTAGCGAGGAATGTAAGCATATCCTCTCCCAAACCACGCGGTTTTAACGGTAGAACTCTGCTTTAGTTGCAGGGGTAACACAAGCAGCTTTTCTCCCACTGTGTACTCTTTGGGCTCTTCCACGAATGAACTTCTATATGCAGGGTTTCCGAAGTGGAGCGAACTGCCTCAACCAAGGCAGGCTGTAGAGAAGACTGTAAGCCTTTCCTCTTACAAAACACGGCAGTTTTACCAAAGAATTCTGCTTTAGTTGCAGGTGGAATACAAGCAGCATTACTCCCACTGTGTACTCTTTGGGCTCTTACACGAATGAACTTCTTTATGCAAGGATACTCACGAGGAGGGAACTGCCTCCACCATGGCAGGCTGTAGCTAGGACTGTAAGCATATCCTCTCCCAAACCACGCAGTTTTAACGGTAGAACTCTGCTTTAGTTGCAGGGGTAACACAAGCAGTTTTTCTCCCACTGTGTACTCTTTGGGCTCTTCCACGAATGAACTTCTATATGCAGGGTTTCCGAAGTGGAGCGACCTGCCTCAACCAAGGCAGGCTGTAGCGAGGACTGTAAGCATATCCTCTCCCAAACCACGCAGTTTTAAAGGTAGAACTCTGATTTAGTTGCAGGGGTAACACAAGCAGCTTTTCTCCCACTGTGTACTCTTTGGGCTCTTCCACGAATGAACTTCTATATGCAGGGTTTCCAAAGTGGAGCGAACTGCCTCAACCAAGGCAGGCTGTAGCGAGGACTGTAAGCATATCCTCTCCCAAACCACTCAGTTTTAACAGTAGAACTCTGCTTTAGTTGCAGGGGTAACAAAAGCAGCTTTTCTCCCACTGTGTACTCTTTGGGTTGTTCCACGAAAGAACTTCTATATGCAGGGTTTCTGACGTGGAGCGAACTGCCTCAACCAAGGCAGGCTGTAGCGAGGACTGTAAGCATATCCTCTCCCAAACCACTCAGTTTTAATGGTAGTATTCTGCTTTAGTTGCAGGGGTAACACAAGCAGCTTTTCTCCCACTGTGTACTCCTTGGGCTCTTCCACGAATGAACTTCTATATGCAGGGTTTCCGACGTGGAGTGAACTGCCTCAACCAAGGCAGGCTCTAGCGAGGAATGTAAGCATTTCCTCTTACAAAACACGGCAGTTTTACCAAAGAATTCTGCTTTAGTTGCAGGTGGAATACAAGCAGCATTACTCCCACTGTGTTCTCTTGGGGCTCTTACACGAATGAACGTTTTTATGCAGGGATTCCCACGAGGAGCGAACTGCCTCCACCATGGCAGGCTGTAGAGAGGACTGTAAGCATATCCTCTCCCAAACCACGCAGTTTTAACGGTAGAACTCTGCTTTAGTTGCAGGGGTAACACAAGCAGTTTTTCTCCCACTGTGTACTCTTTGGGCTCTTACACAAATGAACTTCTATATGCAGGGTTTGCGACGTGGAGCGAACTGCCTCAACCAATGCAGGCTGTAGCGAGGACTGTAAGCATATCCTCTCCCAAACCACGCAGTTTTAACGGTAGAACTCTGCTTTAGTTGCAGGGGTAACACAAGCAGCTTTTCTCCCACTGTGTACTCTTTGGGCTCTTCCACGTATGAACTTCTATATGCAGGGTTTGCAACGTGGAGCGACCTGCCTCAACCAAGGCAGGCTGTAGCGAGGAATGTAAGCATTTCCTCTTCCAAAACACTGCAGTTTTACCAAAGAATTCTGCTTTAGTTGCAGGTGGAATACAAGTAGCATTACTCCCACTGTGTACTCTTTGGGCTCTTACACGAATGAACTTCATTATGCAAAGATTCCCACGAGGAGGGTACTGACTCCACCATGGCAGGCCGTAGCGAGGACTGTAAGCATATCCTCTCCCAAACCACGCAGTTTTAACGGTAGAACTCTGCTTTAGTTGCAGGGGTAACACAAGCAGTTTTTCTCACACTGTGTACTCTTTGTGCTCTTCCACGTATGAACTTCTATATGCAGGGTTTGCGACGTGGAGCGACCTGCCTCAACCAAGGCAGGCTGTAGCGAGGACTGTAAGCATATCCTCTCCCAAACCACTCAGTTTTAACGGTAGAACTCTTTTTTACTTGCAGGGGTAACACAAGCAGCTTTTCTCCCACTGTGTACTCTTTGGGCTCTTCCACGAATGAACTCCTATATGCATGGTTTCCGACGTGGAGCGAACTGCCTCAACCAAGGCAGGCTGTAGCGAGGACTGTAAGCATATCCTCTCCCAAACCACGCAGTTTTAACGGTAGAACAATGCTTTAGTTGCAGGGGTAACACAAGCAGCTTTTCTCCCACTGTGTACTCTTTGGGCTCTTCCACGAATGAACTTCTATATGCAGGGTTTCCGACGTGGAGCGAACTGCCTCAACAAAGGCAGGCTGTAGCGAGGACTGTAAGCATTTCCTCTTCCAAAGCACGGCAGTTTTACCAAAGAATTCTGCTTTAGTTGCAGGTGTAACACAAGCATCATTTCTCCCACTGTGTACTCTTTGGGCTCTTACACGAATGAACTACTTTATGCAGGGATTCCCACGTGGATCGAACTGCCTCAACCGTGGAAGGCTGTAGCGAGGAATGTAAGCATATCCTCTCCCAAAACACGCAGTTTTCCCGGTAGAACTCTGCTTTAGTTGCAGGGGTAACACAAGCAGCTTTTCTCCCACTGTGTACTCTTTGGGCTCTTCCACGAATGAACTTCTATATGCAGGGTTTCCAAAGTGGAGCGAACTGCCTCAACCAAGGCAGGCTGTAGCGAGGAATGTAAGCATTTCCTCTTACAAAACACGGCAGTTTTACCAAAGAATTCTGCTTTAGTTGCAGGTGGAATACAAGCAGCATTACTCCCACTGTGTACTCTTTGGGCTCTTACACAAATGAACTTCTTTATGCAAGGATTCCCACGAGGAGGGAACTGACTCCACCATGGCAGGCTGTAGCGAGGACTGTAAGCATATCCTCTCCCAAACCACGCAGTTTTAACGGTAGAACTCTGCTTTATTTGCAGGGGTAACACAAGCAGCTTTTCTCCCACTGTGTACTCTTTGGGCTCTTCCACGAATGAACTGCTATATGCAGTGTTTCAGACGTGGAGCGAACTGCCTCAACCAAGACAGGCTGTAGCGAGGACTGTAAGCATTTCCTCTTACAAAACACGGCAGTTTTACCAAAGAATTCTGCTTTAGTGGCAGGTGGAATACAAGCAGCATTACGCCCACTGTGTTCTCTTGGGGGCTCTTACACGAATGAACTTTTTTATGCAGGGATTCCCACGAGGAGCGAACTGCCTCCACCATGGCAGGCTCTAGCGAGGACTGTAAGCATATCCTCTCCCACACCACGCAGTTTTAACGGTAAAACTCTGCTTTAGTTGCAGGGGTAACACAAGCAGTTTTTCTCCCACTGTGTACTCTTTGGGCTCTTCCACGAATGAACTTCTATATGCAGGGTTTGCAACGTTGAGCGAACTGCCTCAAACAAGGCTGGCTGTAGCGAGGAATGTAAGCATATCCTCTCCCAAACCACGCGGTTTTAACGGTAGAACTCTGCTTTAGTTGCAGGGGTAACACAAGCAGCTTTTCTCCCACTGTGTACTCTTTGGGCTCTTCCACGAATGAACTTCTATATGCAGGGTTTCCGAAGTGGAGCGAACTGCCTCAACCAAGGCAGTCTGTAGAGAGGACTGTAAGCCTTTCCTCTTACAAAACACGGCAGTTTTACCAAAGAATTCTGCTTTAGTTGCAGGTGGAATACAAGCAGCATTACTCCCACTGTGTACTCTTTGGGCTCTTACACGAATGAACTTCTTTATGCAAGGATACTCACGAGGAGGGAACTGCCTCCACCATGGCAGGCTGTAGCTAGGACTGTAAGCATATCCTCTCCCAAACCACGCAGTTTTAACGGTAGAACTCTGCTTTAGTTGCAGGGGTAACACAAGCAGTTTTTCTCCCACTGTGTACTCTTTGGGCTCTTCCACGAATGAACTTCTATATGCAGGTTTTGCGACGTGGAGAGAACTGGCTCAACCAAGGCAGGCTGTAGCAAGGACTGTAAGCATATCCTCTCCCAAACCACGCAGTTTTAACGGTAGAACTCTGCTTTAGTTGCAGGGGTAACAAAAGCAGCTTTTCTCCCACTGTGTACTCTTTGGGTTGTTCCACGAATGAACTTCTATATGCAGGGTTTCTGACGTGGAGCGAACTGCCTCAACCAAGGCAGGCTGTAGCGAGGACTGTAAGCATATCCTCTCCCAAACCACTCAGTTTTAATGGTAGAACTCTGCTTTAGTTGCAGGGGTAACACAAGCAGCTTTTCTCCCACTGTGTACTCTTTGGGCTCTTCCACGAATGAACTTCTATATGCAGGGTTTCCGACGTGGAGTGAACTGCCTCAACCAAGGCAGGCTCTAGCGAGGAATGTAAGCATTTCCTCTTACAAAACACGGCAGTTTTACCAAAGAATTCTGCTTTAGTTGCAGGTGGAATACAAGCAGCATTACTCCCACTGTGTACTCTTTGGGCTCTTACACGAATGAACTTTTTTATGCAGGGATTCCCACGAGGAGCGAACTGCCTCCACCATGGCAGGCTCTAGCGAGGACTGTAAGCATATCCTCTCCCAAACCACGCAGTTTTAACGGTAGAACTCTGCTTTAGTTGCAGGGGTAACACAAGCAGTTTTTCTCCCACTGTGTACTCTTTGGGCTCTTACACAAATGAACTTCTATATGCAGGGTTTGCGACGTGGAGCGAACTGCCTCAACCAATGCAGGCTGTAGCGAGGACTGTAAGCATATCCTCTCCCAAACCACGCAGTTTTAACGGTAGAACTCTGCTTTAGTTGCAGGGGTAACACAAGCAGCTTTTCTCACACTGTGTACTCTTTGTGCTCTTCCACGTATGAACTTCTATATGCAGGGTTTGCGACGTGGAGCGACCTGCCTCAACCAAGGCAGGCTGTAGCGAGGAATGTAAGCATTTCCTCTTACAAAACACGGCAGTTTTACCAAAGAATTCTGCTTTAGTTGCAGGTGGAATACAAGCAGCATTACTCCCACTGTGTTCTCTTGGGGGCTCTTACACGAATGAACTTTTTTATGCAGGGATTCCCACGAGGAGCGAACTGCCTCCACCATGGCAGGCTCTAGCGAGGACTGTAAGCATATCCTCTCCCACACCACGCAGTTTTAATGGTAAAACTCTGCTTTAGTTGCAGCGGTAACACAAGCAGTTTTTCTCCCACTGTGTACTCTTTGGGCTCTTCCACGAATGAACTACTATATGCAGGGTTTGCGACGTTGAGCGAAGTGCCTCAAACAAGGCTGGCTGTAGCGAGGAATGTAAGCATATCCTCTCCCAAACCACGCGGTTTTAACGGTAGAACTCTGCTTTAGTTGCAGGGGTAACACAAGCAGCTTTTCTCCCACTGTGTACTCTTTGGGCTCTTCCACGAATGAACTTCTATATGCAGGGTTTCCGAAGTGGAGCGAATGCCTCAACCAAGGCAGGCTGTAGAGAGGACTGTAAGCCTTTCCTCTTACAAAACACGGCTGTTTTACCAAAGAATTCTGCTTTAGTTGCAGGTGGAATACAAGCAGCATTACTCCCACTGTGTACTCTTTGGGCTCTTACACGAATGAACTTCTTTATGCAAGGATACTCACGAGGAGGGAACTGCCTCCACCATGGCAGGCTGTAGCTAGGACTGTAAGCATATGCTCTCCCAAACCACGCAGTTTTAACGGTAGAACTCTGCTTTAGTTGCAGGGGTAACACAAGCAGTTTTTCTCCCACTGTGTACTCTTTGGGCTCTTACACGAATGAACTTCTATATGCAGGGTTTGCGACGTGGAGAGAACTGCCTCAACCAAGGCAGGCTGTAGCGAGGATTGTAAGCATATCCTCTCCCAAACCACGCAGTTTTAGCGGTAGAATTCTGCTTTAGTTGCAGGGGTAACACAAGCAGCTTTTCTCCCATTGTGTACTCTTTGGGCTCTTCCGCGAATGAACTTCTATATGCAGGGTTTCCGACGTGGAGCGAACTGCCTCAACCAAGGCAGGCTGTAGCGAGGACTGTAAGCATTTCCTCTTCCAAAACACTGCAGTTTTACCAAAGAATTCTGCTTTAGTTGCAGGTGGAATACAAGCAGCATTACTCCCACTGTGTACTCTTTGGGCTCTTCCACGAATGAACTTCTTTATGCAGGGATTCCTACGAGGAGCAAACTGCCTCCACCATGGCAGGCTGTAGCGCGGACTGTAAGCATATCCTCTCCCAAACCACGCAGTTTTAACGGTAGAACTCTGCTTTAGTTGCAGGGGTAACACAAGCAGTATTTCTCCCACTGTGTACTCTTTGGGCTCTAACACGAATGAACTTCTTTATGCAGGGATTCCTACGAGGAGCGAACTGCCTCCACCATGGCAGGCTGTAGCAAGGACTGTAAGCATATCCTCTCCCAAACCACTCAGTTTTAACGGTAGAACTCTTTTTTACTTGCAGGGGTAACACAAGCAGCTTTTCTCCCACTGTGTACTCTTTGGGCTCTTCCACGAATGAACTTCTATATGCATGGTTTCCGACGTGGAGCGAACTGCCTCAACCAAGGCAGGCTGTAGCGAGGACTGTAAGCATATCCTCTCCCAAACCACGCAGTTTTAACGGTAGAACAATGCTTTAGTTGCAGGGGTAACACAAGCAGCTTTTCTCCCACTGTGTACTCTTTGGGCTCTTCCACGAATGAACTTCTATATGCAGGGTTTCCGACGTGGAGCGAACTGCCTCAACCAAGGCAGGCTGTAGCGAGGACTGTAAGCATTTCCTCTTCCAAAGCACGGCAGTTTTACCCAAGAATTCTGCTTTAGTTGCAGGTGTAACACAAGCATCATTTCTCCCACTGTGTACTCTTTGGGCTCTTACACGAATGAACTTCTTTATGCAGGGATTCCGACGTGGATCGAACTGCCTCAACCGTGGAAGGCTGTAGCGAGGAATGTAAGCATATCCTCTCCCAAAACACGCAGTTTTCACGGTAGAACTCTGCTTTAGTTGCAGGGGTAACACAAGCAGCTTTTCTCCCACTGTGTACTCTTTGGGCTCTTCCACGAATGAACTTCTATATGCAGTGTTTCAGACGTGGAGCGAACTGCCTCAACCAAGGCAGGCTGTAGCGAGGACTGTACGCATTTCCTCTTACAAAACACGGCAGTTTTACCAAAGAATTCTGCTTTAGTGGCAGGTGGAATACAAGCAGCATTACTCCCACTGTGTTCTCTTGGGGGCTCTTACAAGAATGAACTTTTTTATGCAGGGATTCCCACGAGGAGCGAACTGCCTCCACCATGGCAGGCTCTAGCGAGGACTGTAAGCATATCCTCTCCCACACCACGCAGTTTTAACGGTAAAACTCTGCTTTAGTTGCAGGGGTAACACCAGCAGTTTTTCTCCCACTGTGTACTCTTTGGGCTCTTCCACGAATGAACTTCTATATGCAGGGTTTGCGACGTTGAGCGAAGTGCCTCAAACAAGGCTGGCTGTAGCGAGGAATGTAAGCATATCCTCTCCCAAACCACGCGGTTTTAACGGTAGAACTCTGCTTTAGTTGCAGGGGTAACACAAGCAGCTTTTCTCCCACTGTGTACTCTTTGGGCTCTTCCACGAATGAACTTCTATATGCAGGGTTTCCGAAGTGGAGCGAACTGCCTCAACCAAGGCAGGCTGTAGAGAGGACTGTAAGCCTTTCCTCTTACAAAACACGGCAGTTTTACCAAAGAATTCTGCTTTAGTTGCAGGTGGAATACAAGCAGCATTACTCCCACTGTGTACTCTTTGGGCTCTTACACGAATGAACTTCTTTATGCAAGGATACTCACGAGGAGGGAACTGCCTACACCATGGCAGGCTGTAGCTAGGACTGTAAGCATATCCTCTCCCAAACCACGCAGTTTTAACGGTAGAACTCTGCTTTAGTTGCAGGGGTAACACAAGCAGTTTTTCTCCCACTGTGTACTCTTTGGGCTCTTCCACGAATGAACTTCTATATGCAGGGTTTGCGACGTGGAGAGAACTGCCTCAACCAAGGCAGGCTGTAGCGAGGACTGTAAGCATATCCTCTCCCAAACCACGCAGTTTTAACGGTAGAACTCTGCTTTAGTTGCAGGGGTAACACAAGCAGCTTTTCTCACACTGTGTACTCTTTGTGCTCTTCCACGTATGAACTTCTATATGCAGTGTTTGCGACGTGGTGCGACCTGCCTCAACCAAGGCAGGCTGTAGCGAGGACTGTAAGCATATCCTCTCCCAAACCACGCAGTTTTAAAGGTAGAATTCTGCTTTAGTTGCAGGGGTAACACAAGCAGCTTTTCTCCCATTGTGTACTCTTTGGGCTCTTCCGCGAATGAACTTCTATATGCAGGGTTTCTGACGTGGAGCGAACTGCCTCAAACAAGGCAGGCTGTAGCGAGGACTGTAAGCATTTCCTCTTCCAAAACACTGCAGTTTTACCAAAGAATTCTGCTTTAGTTGCAGGTGGAATACAAGCAGCATTACTCCCACTGTGTACTCTTTGGGCTCTTCCACGAATGAACTTCTTTATGCAGGGATTCCTACGAGGAGCCAACTGCCTCCACCATGGCAGGCTGTAGCGAGGACTGTAAGCATATCCTCTCCCAAACCACGCAGTTTTAACGGTAGAACTCTGCTTTAGTTGCAGGGGTAACACAAGCAGTTTTTCTCCCACTGTGTACTCTTTGGGCTCTAACACGAATGAACTTCTTTATGCAGGGATTCCTACGAGGAGCGAACTGCTTCCACCATGGCAGGCTGTAGCAAGGACTGTAAGCATATCCTCTCACAAACCACGCAGTTTTAATGGTAGAACTCTTTTTTAGTTGCAGGGGTAACACAAGCAGCTTTTCTCCCACTGTGTACTCTTTGGGCTCTTCCACGAATGAACTTCTATATGCATGGTTTCCGACGTGGAGCGAACTGCCTCAACCAAGGCAGGCTGTAGCGAGGACTGTAAGCATATCCTCTCCCAAACCACGCAGTTTTAACGGTAGAACTCTGCTTTAGTTGCAGGGGTAACACAAGCAGCTTTTCTCCCACTGTGTACTCTTTGGGCTCTTCCACGAATGCACTTCTATATGCAGGGTTTCCGACGTGGAGCGAACTGCCTCAACCAAGGCAGGCTGTAGCGAGGACTGTAAGCATTTCCTCTTCCAAAGCACGGCAGTTTTACGAAAGCATTCTGCTTTAGTTGCAGGAGTAACACAAGCATCATTTCTCCCACTGTGTACTCTTTGGGCTCTTCCACGAATGAACTTCTATATGCAGGGTTTGCGACGTGGAGAGAACTGCCTCAACCAAGGCAGGCTGTAGCGAGGATTGTAAGCATATCCTCTCCAAAACCACGCAGTTTTAACGGTAGAATTCTGCTTTAGTTGCAGGGGTAACACAAGCAGCTTTTCTCCCATTGTGTACTCTTTGGGCTCTTCCGTGAATCAACTTCTATATGCAGGGTTTGCGACGTGGAGGGAACTGCCTCAACCAAGGCAGGCTGTAGCGAGGACTGTAAGCATATCCTCTCCCACACCACGCAGTTTTAATGGTAGAACTCTGCTTTAGTTGCAGGGGTAACACAAGCAGCTTTTCTCCCACTGTGTACTCTTTGGGCTCTTCCACGAATGAACTTCTATATGCAGGGTTTCCGACATGCAGCGAACTGCCTCAACCAAGGCAGACTGTAGCGAGGACTGTAAGCATTTCCTCTTCCAAAGCACGGAAGTTTTACCAAAGAATTCTGCTTTAGTTGCAGGTGTAACAAAAGCATCATTTCTCCCACTGTGTACTCTTTGGGCTCTTACACGAATGAACTTATTTATGCAGGGATTCCCACGTGGATCGAACTGCCTCAACCGTGGAAGGCAGTAGCGAGGACTGTAAACATATCCTCTCCCAAAACACGCAGTTTTCACGGTAGAACTCTGCTTTAGTTGCAGGGGTAACACAAGCAGCTTTTCTCCCACTGTGTACTCTTTGGGCTCTTCCACGAATGAACTTCTATATGCAGGGTTTCCGACGTGGAGTGAACTGCCTCAACCAAGGCAGGCTGTAGCGAGGACTGTAAGCATTTCCTCTTACAAAACACGGCAGTTTTACCAAAGAATTCTGCTTTAGTTGCAAGTGGAATACAAGCAGCATTACTCCCACTGTGTTCTCTTGGGGCTCTTACAAGAATGAACTTTTTTATGCAGGTATTCCCAGGGGAGCGAACTGCCTCAACCAAGGCAGGCTGTAGCGAGGACTGTAAGCATATCCTCTCCCAATCCACGCAGTTTTAACGGTAGAACTCTGCTTTAGTTGCACGGGTAACACAAGCAGCTTTTCTCACACTGTGTACTCTTTGTGCTCTTCCACGTATGAACTTCTATATGCAGGGTTTGCGACGTGGAGCGACCTGCCTCAACCAAGGCAGGCTGTAGCGAGGACTGTAAGCATATCCTCTCCCAAACCACGCAGTTTTAAAGGTAGAACTCTGCTTTAGTTGCAGGGGTAACACAAGCAGCTTTTCTCCCACTGTGTACTCTTTGGGCTCTTCCACGAATTAACTTCTATATGCAGGGTTTCCAAAGTGGAGCGAACTGCCTCAACCAAGGCAGGCTGTAGCGAGGAATGTAACCATTTCCTCTTACAAAACACGGCAGTTTTACCAAAGAATTCTGCTTTAGTTGCAGGTGGAATACAAGCAGCATTACTCCCACTGTGTTCTCTTGGGGGCTCTTACACGAATGAACTTTTTTATGCAGGGATTCCCACGAGGAGCGAACTGCCTCCACCATGGCAGGCTCTAGCGAGGACTGTAAGCATATCCTCTCCCACACCACGCAGTTTTAATGGTAAAACTCTGCTTTAGTTGCAGCGGTAACACAAGCAGTTTTTCTCCCACTGTGTACTCTTTGGGCTCTTCCACGAATGAACTACTATATGCAGGGTTTGCGACGTTGAGCGAAGTGCCTCAAACAAGGCTGGCTGTAGCGAGGAATGTAAGCATATCCTCTCCCAAACCACGCGGTTTTAACGGTAGAACTCTGCTTTAGTTGCAGGGGTAACACAAGCAGCTTTTCTCCCACTGTGTACTCTTTGGGCTCTTCCACGAATGAACTTCTATATGCAGGGTTTCCGAAGTGGAGCGAATGCCTCAACCAAGGCAGGCTGTAGAGAGGACTGTAAGCCTTTCCTCTTACAAAACACGGCTGTTTTACCAAAGAATTCTGCTTTAGTTGCAGGTGGAATACAAGCAGCATTACTCCCACTGTGTACTCTTTGGGCTCTTACACGAATGAACTTCTTTATGCAAGGATACTCACGAGGAGGGAACTGCCTCCACCATGGCAGGCTGTAGCTAGGACTGTAAGCATATGCTCTCCCAAACCACGCAGTTTTAACGGTAGAACTCTGCTTTAGTTGCAGGGGTAACACAAGCAGTTTTTCTCCCACTGTGTACTCTTTGGGCTCTTACACGAATGAACTTCTATATGCAGGGTTTGCGACGTGGAGCGAACTGCCTCAACCAAGGCAGGCTGTAGCGAGGACTGTAAGCATATCCTCTCCCAAACCACGCAGTTTTAATGGTAGAACTCTGCTTTAGTTGCAGGGGTAACAAAAGCAGCTTTTCTCCCACTGTGTACTCTTTGGGCTCTTCCACGAATGAACTTCTATATGCAGGGTTTCCGACGTGGAGTGAACTGCCTCAACCAAGGCAGGCTGTAGCGAGGATTGTAAGCATTTCCTCTTACAAAACACGGCAGTTTTACCAAAGAATTCTGCTTTAGTTGCAGGTGGACTACAAGCAGCATTACTCCCACTGTGTTCTCTTGGGGCTCTTACACGAATGAACGTTTTTATGCAGGGATTCCCACGAGGAGCGAACTGCCTCCACCATGGTAGGCTCTAGCGAGGACTGTAAGCATATCCTCTCCCAAACCACGGAGTTTTAACGGTAGAACTCTGCTTTAGTTGCAGGGGTAACACAAGCAGTTTTTCTCCCACTGTGTACTCTTTGGGCTCTTACACAAATGAACTTCTATATGCAGGGTTTGCGACGTGGAGCGAACTGCCTCAACCAATGCAGGCTGTAGCGAGGACTGTAAGCATATCCTCTCCCAAACCACGCAGTTTTAACGGTAGAACACTGCTTTAGTTGCAGGGGTAACACAAGCAGCTTTTCTCCCACTGTGTACTCTTTGGGCTCTTCCACGTATGAACTTCTATATGCAGGGTTTGCGACGTGGAGCGACCTGCCTCAACCAAGGCAGGCTGTAGCGAGGAATGTAAGCATTTCCTCTTCCAAAACACTGCAGTTTTACCAAAGAATTCTGCTTTAGTTGCAGGTGGAATACAAGCAGCATTACTCCCACTGTGTACTCTTTGGGCTCTTACACGAATGAACTTCTTTATGCAAAGATTCCCACGAGGAGGGTACTGACTCCACCATGGCAGGCCGTAGCGAGGACTGTAAGCATATCCTCTCCCAAACCACGCAGTTTTAACGGTAGAACTCTGCTTTAGTTGCAGGGGTAACACAAGCAGTTTTTCTCCCACTGTTTACTCTTTGGGCTCTTCCACGAATGAACTTCTATGTGCAGGGTTTGCGACGTGGAGCGAACTGCCTCAACCAAGGCAGGCTGTAGCCAGGATTGTAAGCATATCCTCTCCCAATCCACGCAGTTTTAACGGTAGAACTCTGCTTTAGTTGCAGGGGTAACACAAGCAGTTTTTCTCCCACTGTGTACTCTTTGGGCTCTTCCACAATGAACTTCTATATGCAGGGTTTGCGACGTGGAGCGAACTGCCTCAACCAATGCAGGCTGTAGCGAGGATTGTCAGCATATCCTCTCCCAAACCACGCAGTTTTAACGGTAGAACTCTTCTTTAATTGCAGGGTTAACACAAGCAGCTTTTCTCACACTGTGTACTCTTTGTGCTCTTCCACGTATGAACTTCTATATGCAGGGTTTGCGACGTGGAGCGACCTGCCTCAACCAAGGAAGGCTGTAGCGAGGACTGTAAGCATATCCTCTCCCAAACCACGCAGTTTTAACGGTAGAACTCTGCTTTAGTTGCAGGGGTAACACAAGCAGTTTTTCTCCCACTGTGTACTCTTTGGGCTCTTACACGAATGAACTTCTTTATGCAGGGATTCCCACGTGGATCGAACTGCCTCAACCGTGGAAGGCTTTAGCGAGGACTATAAGCATATCCTCTCCCAAAACACGCAGTTTTCACGGTAGAACTCTGCTTTAGTTGCAGGGTTAACACAAGCATTTTTTCTCCCACTGTGTACTCTTTGGGCTCTTCCACGAATGAACTTCTATATGCAGGGTTTGCGACGTGGAGAGAACTGCCTCAACCAAGGCAGGCTGTAGCGAGGATTGTAAGCATATCCTCTCCCAAACCACGCAGTTTTAGCGGTAGAATTCTGCTTTAGTTGCAGGGGTAACACAAGCAGCTTTTCTCCCATTGTGTACTCTTTGGGCTCTTCCGCGAATGAACTACTATATGCAGGGTTTCCGACGTGGAGCGAACTGCCTCAACCAAGGCAGGCTGTAGCGAGGACTGTAAGCATTTCCTCTTCCAAAACACTGCAGTTTTACCAAAGAATTCTGCTTTAGTTGCAGGTGGAATACAAGCAGCATTACTCCCACTGTGTACTCTTTGGGCTCTTCCACGAATGAACTTCTTTATGCAGGGATTCCTACGAGGAGCAAACTGCCTCCACCATGGCAGGCTGTAGCGCGGACTGTAAGCATATCCTCTCCCAAACCACGCAGTTTTAACGGTAGAACTCTGCTTTAGTTGCAGGGGTAACACAAGCAGTATTTCTCCCACTGTGTACTCTTTGGGCTCTAACACGAATGAACTTCTTTATGCAGGGATTCCTACGAGGAGCGAACTGCCTCCACCATGGCAGGCTGTAGCAAGGACTGTAAGCATATCCTCTCCCAAACCACTCAGTTTTAACGGTAGAACTCTTTTTTACTTGCAGGGGTAACACAAGCAGCTTTTCTCCCACTGTGTACTCTTTGGGCTCTTCCACGAATGAACTTCTATATGCATGGTTTCCGACGTGGAGCGAACTGCCTCAACCAAGGCAGGCTGTAGCGAGGACTGTAAGCATATCCTCTCCCAAACCACGCAGTTTTAACGGTAGAACAATGCTTTAGTTGCAGGGGTAACACAAGCAGCTTTTCTCCCACTGTGTACTCTTTGGGCTCTTCCACGAATGAACTTCTATATGCAGGGTTTCCGACGTGGAGCGAACTGCCTCAACCAAGGCAGGCTGTAGCGAGGACTGTAAGCATTTCCTCTTCCAAAGCACGGCAGTTTTACCCAAGAATTCTGCTTTAGTTGCAGGTGTAACACAAGCATCATTTCTCCCACTGTGTACTCTTTGGGCTCTTACACGAATGAACTTCTTTATGCAGGGATTCCGACGTGGATCGAACTGCCTCAACCGTGGAAGGCTGTAGCGAGGACTGTAAGCATATCCTCTCCCAAAACACGCAGTTTTCACGGTAGAACTCTGCTTTAGTTGCAGGGGTAACACAAGCAGCTTTTCTCCCACTGTGTACTCTTTGGGCTCTTCCACGAATGAACTTCTATATGCAGTGTTTCAGACGTGGAGCGAACTGCCTCAACCAAGGCAGGCTGTAGCGAGGACTGTACGCATTTCCTCTTACAAAACACGGCAGTGTTACCAAAGAATTCTGCTTTAGTGGCAGGTGGAATACAAGCAGCATTACTCCCACTGTGTTCTCTTGGGGGCTCTTACAAGAATGAACTTTTTTATGCAGGGATTCCCACGAGGAGCGAACTGCCTCCACCATGGCAGGCTCTAGCGAGGACTGTAAGCATATCCTCTCCCACACCACGCAGTTTTAACGGTAAAACTCTGCTTTAGTTGCAGGGGTAACACCAGCAGTTTTTCTCCCACTGTGTACTCTTTGGGCTCTTCCACGAATGAACTTCTATATGCAGGGTTTGCGACGTTGAGCGAACTGCCTCAAACAAGGCTGGCTGTAGCGAGGAATGTAAGCATATCCTCTCCCAAACCACGCGGTTTTAACGGTAGAACTCTGCTTTAGTTGCAGGGGTAACACAAGCAGCTTTTCTCCCACTGTGTACTCTTTGGGCTCTTCCACGAATGAACTTCTATATGCAGGGTTTCCGAAGTGGAGCGAACTGCCTCAACCAAGGCAGGCTGTAGAGAGGACTGTAAGCCTTTCCTCTTACAAAACACGGCAGTTTTACCAAAGAATTCTGCTTTAGTTGCAGGTGGAATACAAGCAGCATTACTCCCACTGTGTACTCTTTGGGCTCTTACACGAATGAACTTCTTTATGCAAGGATACTCACGAGGAGGGAACTGCCTCCACCATGGCAGGCTGTAGCTAGGACTGTAAGCATATCCTCTCCCAAACCACGCAGTTTTAACGGTAGAACTCTGCTTTAGTTGCAGGGGTAACACAAGCAGTTTTTCTCCCACTGTGTACTCTTTGGGCTCTTCCACGAATGAACTTCTATATGCAGGGTTTGCGACGTGGAGAGAACTGCCTCAACCAAGGCAGGCTGTAGCGAGGACTGTAAGCATATCCTCTCCCAAACCACGCAGTTTTAACGGTAGAACTCTGCTTTAGTTGCAGGGGTAACACAAGCAGCTTTTCTCACACTGTGTACTCTTTGTGCTCTTCCACGTATGAACTTCTATATGCAGTGTTTGCGACGTGGTGCGACCTGCCTCAACCAAGGCAGGCTGTAGCGAGGACTGTAAGCATATCCTCTCCCAAACCACGCAGTTTTAAAGGTAGAATTCTGCTTTAGTTGCAGGGGTAACACAAGCAGCTTTTCTCCCATTGTGTACTCTTTGGGCTCTTCCGCGAATGAACTTCTATATGCAGGGTTTCTGACGTGGAGCGAACTGCCTCAAACAAGGCAGGCTGTAGCGAGGACTGTAAGCATTTCCTCTTCCAAAACACTGCAGTTTTACCAAAGAATTCTGCTTTAGTTGCAGGTGGAATACAAGCAGCATTACTCCCACTGTGTACTCTTTGGGCTCTTCCACGAATGAACTTCTTTATGCAGGGATTCCTACGAGGAGCCAACTGCCTCCACCATGGCAGTCTGTAGCGAGGACTGTAAGCATATCCTCTCCCAAACCACGCAGTTTTAACGGTAGAACTCTGCTTTAGTTGCAGGGGTAACACAAGCAGTTTTTCTCCCACTGTGTACTCTTTGGGCTCTAACACGAATGAACTTCTTTATGCAGGGATTCCTACGAGGAGCGAACTGCTTCCACCATGGCAGGCTGTAGCAAGGACTGTAAGCATATCCTCTCACAAACCACGCAGTTTTAATGGTAGAACTCTTTTTTAGTTGCAGGGGTAACACAAGCAGCTTTTCTCCCACTGTGTACTCTTTGGGCTCTTCCACGAATGAACTTCTATATGCATGGTTTCCGACGTGGAGCGAACTGCCTCAACCAAGGCAGGCTGTAGCGAGGACTGTAAGCATATCCTCTCCCAAACCACGCAGTTTTAACGGTAGAACTCTGCTTTAGTTGCAGGGGTAACACAAGCAGCTTTTCTCCCACTGTGTACTCTTTGGGCTCTTCCACGAATGCACTTCTATATGCAGGGTTTCCGACGTGGAGTGAACTGCCTCAACCAAGGCAGGCTGTAGCGAGGACTGTAAGCATTTCCTCTTCCAAAGCACGGCAGTTTTACGAAAGCATTCTGCTTTAGTTGCAGGAGTAACACAAGCATCATTTCTCCCACTGTGTACTCTTTGGGCTCTTCCACGAATGAACTTCTATATGCATGGTTTCCGACGTGGAGCGAACTGCCTCAACCAAGGCAGGCTGTAGCGAGGACTGTAAGCATATCCTCTCCCAATCCACGCAGTTTTAACGGTAGAACTCTGCTTTAGTTGCAGGGGTAACACAAGCAGTTTTTCTCCCACTGTGTACTCTTTGGGCTCTTCCACGAATGAACTTCTATATGCAGGGTTTGCGACGTGGAGAGAACTGCCTCAACCAAGGCAGGCTGTAGCGAGGATTGTAAGCATATCCTCTCCCAAACCACGCAGTTTTAACGGTAGAATTCTGCTTTAGTTGCAGGGGTAACACAAGCAGCTTTTCTCCCATTGTGTACTCTTTGGGCTCTTCCGTGAATGAACTTCTATATGCAGGGTTTGCGACGTGGAGGGAACTGCCTCAACCAAGGCAGGCTGTAGCGAGGACTGTAAGCATATCCTCTCCCACACCACGCAGTTTTAATGGTAGAACTCTGCTTTAGTTGCAGGGGTAACACAAGCAGCTTTTCTCCCACTGTGTACTCTTTGGGCTCTTCCACGAATGAACTTCTATATGCAGGGTTTCCGACATGCAGCGAACTGCCTCAACCAAGGCAGACTGTAGCGAGGACTGTAAGCATTTCCTCTTCCAAAGCACGGAAGTTTTACCAAAGAATTCTGCTTTAGTTGCAGGTGTAACAAAAGCATCATTTCTCCCACTGTGTACTCTTTGGGCTCTTACACGAATGAACTTTTTATGCAGGGATTCCCACGTGGATCGAACTGCCTCAACCGTGGAAGGCAGTAGCGAGGACTGTAAACATATCCTCTCCCAAAACACGCAGTTTTCACGGTAGAACTCTGCTTTAGTTGCAGGGGTAACACAAGCAGCTTTTCTCCCACTGTGTACTCTTTGGGCTCTTCCACGAATGAACTTCTATATGCAGGGTTTCCGACGTGGAGTGAACTGCCTCAACCAAGGCAGGCTGTAGCGAGGACTGTAAGCATTTCCTCTTACAAAACACGGCAGTTTTACCAAAGAATTCTGCTTTAGTTGCAAGTGGAATACAAGCAGCATTACTCCCACTGTGTTCTCTTGGGGCTCTTACAAGAATGAACTTTTTTATGCAGGTATTCCCAGGGGAGCGAACTGCCTCAACCAAGGCAGGCTGTAGCGAGGACTGTAAGCATATCCTCTCCCAATCCACGCAGTTTTAACGGTAGAACTCTGCTTTAGTTGCAGGGGTAACACAAGCAGCTTTTCTCACACTGTGTACTCTTTGTGCTCTTCCACGTATGAACTTCTATATGCAGGGTTTGCGACGTGGAGCGACCTGCCTCAACCAAGGCAGGCTGTAGCGAGGACTGTAAGCATATCCTCTCCCAAACCACGCAGTTTTAAAGGTAGAACTCTGCTTTAGTTGCAGGGGTAACACAAGCAGCTTTTCTCCCACTGTGTACTCTTTGGGCTCTTCCACGAATTAACTTCTATATGCAGGGTTTCCAAAGTGGAGCGAACTGCCTCAACCAAGGCAGGCTGTAGCGAGGAATGTAACCATTTCCTCTTACAAAACACGGCAGTTTTACCAAAGAATTCTGCTTTAGTTGCAGGTGGAATACAAGCAGCATTACTCCCACTGTGTTCTCTTGGGGGCTCTTAGACGAATGAACTTTTTTATGCAGGGATTCCCACGAGGAGCGAACTGCCTCCACCATGGCAGGCTCTAGCGAGGACTGTAAGCATATCCTCTCCCACACCACGCAGTTTTAATGGTAAAACTCTGCTTTAGTTGCAGCGGTAACACAAGCAGTTTTTCTCCCACTGTGTACTCTTTGGGCTCTTCCACGAATGAACTACTATATGCAGGGTTTGCGACGTTGAGCGAAGTGCCTCAAACAAGGCTGGCTGTAGCGAGGAATCTAAGCATATCCTCTCCCAAACCACGCGGTTTTAACGGTAGAACTCTGCTTTAGTTGCAGGGGTAACACAAGCAGCTTTTCTCCCACTGTGTACTCTTTGGGCTCTTCCACGAATGAACTTCTATATGCAGGGTTTCCGAAGTTGAGCGAATGCCTCAACCAAGGCAGGCTGTAGAGAGGACTGTAAGCCTTTCGTCTTACAAAACACGGCTGTTTTACCAAAGAATTCTGCTTTAGTTGCAGGTGGAATACAAGCAGCATTACTCCCACTGTGTACTCTTTGGGCTCTTACACGAATGAACTTCTTTATGCAAGGATACTCACGAGGAGGGAACTGCCTCCACCATGGCAGGCTGTAGCTAGGACTGTAAGCATATGCTCTCCCAAACCACGCAGTTTTAACGGTAGAACTCTGCTTTAGTTGCAGGGGTAACACAAGCAGTTTTTCTCCCACTGTGTACTCTTTGGGCTCTTACACGAATGAACTTCTATATGCAGGGTTTGCGACGTGGAGAGAACTGCCTCAACCAAGGCAGGCTGTAGCGAGGACTGTAAGCATATCCTCTCCCAAACCACGCAGTTTTAACGGTAGAACTCTGCTTTAGTTGCAGGGGTAACAAAAACTGCTTTTCTCCCACTGTGTACTCTTTGGGCTCTTCCACGAATGAACTTCTATATGCAGGGTTTCCGACGTGGAGTGAACTGCCTCAACCAAGGCAGGCTGTAGCGAGGATTGTAAGCATTTCCTCTTACAAAACACGGCAGTTTTACCAAAGAATTCTGCTTTAGTTGCAGGTGGACTACAAGCAGCATTACTCCCACTGTGTTCTCTTGGGGCTCTTACACGAATGAACGTTTTTATGCAGGGATTCCCACGAGGAGCGAACTGCCTCCACCATGGTAGGCTCTAGCGAGGACTGTAAGCATATCCTCTCCCAAACCACGCAGTTTTAACGGTAGAACTCTGCTTTAGTTGCAGGGGTAACACAAGCAGTTTTTCTCCCACTGTGTACTCTTTGGGCTCTTACACAAATGAACTTCTATATGCAGGGTTTGGGACGTGGAGCGAACTGCCTCAACCAATGCAGGCTGTAGCGAGGACTGTAAGCATATCCTCTCCCAAACCACGCAGTTTTAACGGTAGAACTCTGCTTTAGTTGCAGGGGTAACACAAGCAGCTTTTCTCCCACTGTGTACTCTTTGGGCTCTTCCACGTATGAACTTCTATATGCAGGGTTTGCGACGTGGAGCGACCTGCCTCAACCAAGGCAGGCTGTAGCGAGGAATGTAAGCATTTCCTCTTCCAAAACACTGCAGTTTTACCAAAGAATTCTGCTTTAGTTGCAGGTGGAATACAAGCAGCATTACTCCCACTGTGTACTCTTTGGGCTCTTACACGAATGAACTTCTTTATGCAAAGATTCCCACGAGGAGGGTACTGACTCCACCATGGCAGGCCGTAGCGAGGACTGTAAGCATATCCTCTCCCAAACCACGCAGTTTTAACGGTAGAACTCTGCTTTAGTTGCAGGGGTAACACAAGCAGTTTTTCTCCCACTGTTTACTCTTTGGGCTCTTCCACGAATGAACTTCTATGTGCAGGGTTTGCGACGTGGAGCGAACTGCCTCAACCAAGGCAGGCTGTAGCGAGGATTGTAAGCATATCCTCTCCCAATCCACGCAGTTTTAACGGTAGAACTCTGCTTTAGTTGCAGGGGTAACACAAGCAGTTTTTCTCCCACTGTGTACTCTTTGGGCTCTTCCACAATGAACTTCTATATGCAGGGTTTGCGACGTGGAGCGAACTGCCTCAAGAATGCAGGCTGTAGCGAGGATTGTAAGCATATCCTCTCCCAAACCACGCAGTTTTAACGGTAGAACTCTTCTTTAATTGCAGGGTTAACACAAGCAGCTTTTCTCACACTGTGTACTCTTTGTGCTCTTCCACGTATGAACTTCTATATGCAGGGTTTGCGACGTGGAGCGACCTGCCTCAACCAAGGCAGGCTGTAGCGAGGACTGTAAGCATATCCTCTCCCAAACCACGCAGTTTTAACGGTAGAACTCTGCTTTAGTTGCAGGGGTAACACAAGCAGTTTTTCTCCCACTGTGTACTCTTTGGGCTCTTACACGAATGAACTTCTTTATGCAGGGATTCCCACGTGGATCGAACTGCCTCAACCGTGGAAGGCTTTAGCGAGGACTATAAGCATATCCTCTCCCAAAACACGCAGTTTTCACGGAAGAACTCTGCTTTAGTTGCAGGGGTAACACAAGCAGCTTTTCTTCCACTGTGTACTCTTTGGGCTCTTCCACGAATGAACTTCTATATGCAGGGTTTCAGACGTGGAGCGAACTGCCTCAACCAAGGCAGGCTGTAGCGAGGACTGTAAGCATTTCCTCTTACAAAACACGGCAGTTTTACCAAAGAATTCTGCTTTAGTTGCAGGTGGAATACAAGCAGCATTACTACCACTGTGTACTCTTTGGGCTCTTACACGAATGAACTTCTTTATGCAAGGATTCCCACGAGGAGGGTACTGACTCCACCATGGCAGGCTGTAGCGAGGACTGTAAGCATATCCTCTACCAAACCACGCAGTTTTAACGGTAGAACTCTGCTTTAGTTGCAGGGTTAACACAAGCATTTTTTCTCCCACTGTGTACTCTTTGGGCTCTTCCACGAATGAACTTCTATATGCAGGGTTTGCGACGTGGAGAGAACTGCCTCAACCAAGGCAGGCTGTAGCGAGGATTGTAAGCATATCCTCTCCCAAACCACGCAGTTTTAGCGGTAGAATTCTGCTTTAGTTGCAGGGGTAACACAAGCAGCTTTTCTCCCATTGTGTACTCTTTGGGCTCTTCCGCGAATGAACTTCTATATGCAGGGTTTCCGACGTGGAGCGAACTGCCTCAACCAAGGCAGGCTGTAGCGAGGTCTGTAAGCATTTCCTCTTCCAAAACACTGCAGTTTTACCAAAGAATTCTGCTTTAGTTGCAGGTGGAATACAAGCAGCATTACTCCCACTGTGTACTCTTTGGGCTCTTCCACGAATGAACTTCTTTATGCAGGGATTCCTACGAGGAGCAAACTGCCTCCACCATGGCAGGCTGTAGCGCGGACTGTAAGCATATCCTCTCCCAAACCACGCAGTTTTAACGGTAGAACTCTGCTTTAGTTGCAGGGGTAACACAAGCAGTATTTCTCCCACTGTGTACTCTTTGGGCTCTAACACGAATGAACTTCTTTATGCAGGGATTCCTACGAGGAGCGAACTGCCTCCACCATGGCAGGCTGTAGCAAGGACTGTAAGCATATCCTCTCCCAAACCACTCAGTTTTAACGGTAGAACTCTTTTTTACTTGCAGGGGTAACACAAGCAGCTTTTCTCCCACTGTGTACTCTTTGGGCTCTTCCACGAATGAACTTCTATATGCATGGTTTCCGACGTGGAGCGAACTGCCTCAACCAAGGCAGGCTGTAGCGAGGACTGTAAGCATATCCTCTCCCAAACCACGCAGTTTTAACGGTAGAACAATGCTTTAGTTGCAGGGGTAACACAAGCAGCTTTTCTCCCACTGTGTACTCTTTGGGCTCTTCCACGAATGAACTTCTATATGCAGGGTTTCCGACGTGGAGCGAACTGCCTCAACCAAGGCAGGCTGTAGCGAGGACTGTAAGCATTTCCTCTTCCAAAGCACGGCAGTTTTACCCAAGAATTCTGCTTTAGTTGCAGGTGTAACACAAGCATCATTTCTCCCACTGTGTACTCTTTGGGCTCTTACACGAATGAACTTCTTTATGCAGGGATTCCGACGTGGATCGAACTGCCTCAACCGTGGAAGGCTGTAGCGAGGACTGTAAGCATATCCTCTCCCAAAACACGCAGTTTTCACGGTAGAACTCTGCTTTAGTTGCAGGGGTAACACAAGCAGCTTTTCTCCCACTGTGTACTCTTTGGGCTCTTCCACGAATGAACTTCTATATGCAGTGTTTCAGACGTGGAGCGAACTGCCTCAACCAAGGCAGGCTGTAGTGAGGACTGTAAGCATTTCCTCTTACAAAACACGGCAGTTTTACCAAAGAATTCTGCTTTAGTGGCAGGTGGAATACAAGCAGCATTACTCCCACTGTGTTCTCTTGGGGGCTCTTACAAGAATGAACTTTTTTATGCAGGGATTCCCACGAGGAGCGAACTGCCTCCACCATGGCAGGCTCTAGCGAGGACTGTAAGCATATCCTCTCCCACACCACGCAGTTTTAACGGTAAAACTCTGCTTTAGTTGCAGGGGTAACACCAGCAGTTTTTCTCCCACTGTGTACTCTTTGGGCTCTTCCACGAATGAACTTCTATATGCAGGGTTTGCGACGTTGAGCGAACTGCCTCAAACAAGGCTGGCTGTAGCGAGGAATGTAAGCATATCCTCTCCCAAACCACGCGGTTTTAACGGTAGAACTCTGCTTTAGTTGCAGGGGTAACACAAGCAGCTTTTCTCCCACTGTGTACTCTTTGGGCTCTTCCACGAATGAACTTCTATATGCAGGGTTTCCGAAGTGGAGCGAACTGCCTCAACCAAGGCAGGCTGTAGAGAGGACTGTAAGCCTTTCCTCTTACAAAACACGGCAGTTTTACCAAAGAATTCTGCTTAAGTTGCAGGTGGAATACAAGCAGCATTACTCCCACTGTGTACTCTTTGGGCTCTTACACGAATGAACTTCTTTATGCAAGGATACTCACGAGGAGGGAACTGCCTCCACCATGGCAGGCTGTAGCTAGGACTGTAAGCATATCCTCTCCCAAACCACGCAGTTTTAACGGTAGAACTCTGCTTTAGTTGCAGGGGTAACACAAGCAGTTTTTCTCCCACTGTGTACTCTTTGGGCTCTTCCACGAATGAACTTCTATATGCAGGGTTTGCGACGTGGAGAGAACTGCCTCAACCAAGGCAGGCTGTAGCGAGGACTGTAAGCATATCCTCTCCCAAACCACGCAGTTTTAACGGTAGAACTCTGCTTTAGTTGCAGGGGTAACACAAGCAGCTTTTCTCACACTGTGTACTCTTTGTGCTCTTCCACGTATGAACTTCTATATGCAGTGTTTGCGACGTGGTGCGACCTGCCTCAACCAAGGCAGGCTGTAGCGAGGACTGTAAGCATATCCTCTCCCAAACCACGCAGTTTTAAAGGTAGAATTCTGCTTTAGTTGCAGGGGTAACACAAGCAGCTTTTCTCCCATTGTGTACTCTTTGGGCTCTTCCGCGAATGAACTTCTATATGCAGGGTTTCTGACGTGGAGCGAACTGCCTCAAACAAGGCAGGCTGTAGCGAGGACTGTAAGCATTTCCTCTTCCAAAACACTGCAGTTTTACCAAAGAATTCTGCTTTAGTTGCAGGTGGAATACAAGCAGCATTACTCCCACTGTGTACTCTTTGGGCTCTTCCACGAATGAACTTCTTTATGCAGGGATTCCTACGAGGAGCCAACTGCCTCCACCATGGCAGGCTGTAGCGAGGACTGTAAGCATATCCTCTCCCAAACCACGCAGTTTTAACGGTAGAACTCTGCTTTAGTTGCAGGGGTAACACAAGCAGTTTTTCTCCCACTGTGTACTCTTTGGGCTCTAACACGAATGAACTTCTTTATGCAGGGATTCCTACGAGGAGCGAACTGCTTCCACCATGGCAGGCTGTAGCAAGGACTGTAAGCATATCCTCTCACAAACCACGCAGTTTTAATGGTAGAACTCTTTTTTAGTTGCAGGGGTAACACAAGCAGCTTTTCTCCCACTGTGTACTCTTTGGGCTCTTCCACGAATGAACTTCTATATGCATGGTTTCCGACGTGGAGCGAACTGCCTCAACCAAGGCAGGCTGTAGCGAGGACTGTAAGCATATCCTGTCCCAAACCACGCAGTTTTAACGGTAGAACTCTGCTTTAGTTGCAGGGGTAACACAAGCAGCTTTTCTCCCACTGTGTACTCTTTGGGCTCTTCCACGAATGCACTTCTATATGCAGGGTTTCCGACGTGGAGCGAACTGTCTCAACCAAGGCAGGCTGTAGCGAGGACTGTAAGCATTTCCTCTTCCAAAGCACGGCAGTTTTACGAAAGCATTCTGCTTTAGTTGCAGGAGTAACACAAGCATCATTTCTCCCACTGTGTACTCTTTGGGCTCTTCCACGAATGAACTTCTATATGCAGGGTTTGCGACGTGGAGAGAACTGCCTCAACCAAGGCAGGCTGTAGCGAGGACTGTAAGCATATCCTCTCCCAATCCACGCAGTTTTAACGGTAGAACTCTGCTTTAGTTGCAGGGGTAACACAAGCAGTTTTTCTCCCACTGTGTACTCTTTGGGCTCTTCCACGAATGAACTTCTATATGCAGGGTTTGCGACGTGGAGAGAACTGCCTCAACCAAGGCAGGCTGTAGCGAGGATTGTAAGCATATCCTCTCCCAAACCACGCAGTTTTAACGGTAGAATTCTGCTTTAGTTGCAGGGGTAACACAAGCAGCTTTTCTCCCATTGTGTACTCTTTGGGCTCTTCCGTGAATGAACTTCTATATGCAGGGTTTGCGACGTGGAGGGAACTGCCTCAACCAAGGCAGGCTGTAGCGAGGAGTGTAAGCATATCCTCTCCCACACCACGCAGTTTTAATGGTAGAACTCTGCTTTAGTTGCAGGGGTAACACAAGCAGCTTTTCTCCCACTGTGTACTCTTTGGGCTCTTCCACGAATGAACTTCTATATGCAGGGTTTCCGACATGCAGCGAACTGCCTCAACCAAGGCAGACTGTAGCGAGGACTGTAAGCATTTCCTCTTCCAAAGCACGGAAGTTTTACCAAAGAATTCTGCTTTAGTTGCAGGTGTAACAAAAGCATCATTTCTCCCACTGTGTACTCTTTGGGCTCTTACACGAATGAACTTTTTTATGCAGGGATTCCCACGTGGATCGAACTGCCTCAACCGTGGAAGGCAGTAGCGAGGACTGTAAACATATCCTCTCCCAAAACACGCAGTTTTCACGGTAGAACTCTGCTTTAGTTGCAGGGGTAACACAAGCAGCTTTTCTCCCACTGTGTACTCTTTGGGCTCTTCCACGAATGAACTTCTATATGCAGGGTTTCCGACGTGGAGTGAACTGCCTCAACCAAGGCAGGCTGTAGCGAGGACTGTAAGCATTTCCTCTTACAAAACACGGCAGTTTTACCAAAGAATTCTGCTTTAGTTGCAAGTGGAATACAAGCAGCATTACTCCCACTGTGTTCTCTTGGGGCTCTTACAAGAATGAACTTTTTTATGCAGGTATTCCCAGGGGAGCGAACTGCCTCAACCAAGGCAGGCTGTAGCGAGGACTGTAAGCATATCCTCTCCCAATCCACGCAGTTTTAACGGTAGAACTCTGCTTTAGTTGCAGGGGTAACACAAGCAGCTTTTCTCACACTGTGTACTCTTTGTGCTCTTCCACGTATGAACTTCTATATGCAGGGTTTGCGACGTGGAGCGACCTGCCTCAACCAAGGCAGGCTGTAGCGAGGACTGTAAACATATCCTCTCCCAAACCACGCAGTTTTAAAGGTAGAACTCTGCTTTAGTTGCAGGGGTAACACAAGCAGCTTTTCTCCCACTGTGTACTCTTTGGGCTCTTCCACGAATTAACTTCTATATGCAGGGTTTCCAAAGTGGAGCGAACTGCCTCAACCAAGGCAGGCTGTAGCGAGGAATGTAAGCATTTCCTCTTACAAAACACGGCAGTTTTACCAAAGAATTCTGCTTTAGTTGCAGGTGGAATACAAGCAGCATTACTCCCACTGTGTTCTCTTGGGGGCTCTTACACGAATGAACTTTTTTATGCAGGGATTCCCACGAGGAGCGAACTGCCTCCACCATGGCAGGCTCTAGCGAGGACTGTAAGCATATCCTCTCCCACACCACGCAGTTTTAATGGTAAAACTCTGCTTTAGTTGCAGCGGTAACACAAGCAGTTTTTCTCCCACTGTGTACTCTTTGGGCTCTTCCACGAATGAACTACTATATGCAGGGTTTGCGACGTTGAGCGAAGTGCCTCAAACAAGGCTGGCTGTAGCGAGGAATGTAAGCATATCCTCTCCCAAACCACGCGGTTTTAACGGTAGAACTCTGCTTTAGTTGCAGGGGTAACACAAGCAGCTTTTCTCCCACTGTGTACTCTTTGGGCTCTTCCACGAATGAACTTCTATATGCAGGGTTTCCGAAGTGGAGCGAATGCCTCAACCAAGGCAGGCTGTAGAGAGGACTGTAAGCCTTTCCTCTTACAAAACACGGCTGTTTTACCAAAGAATTCTGCTTTAGTTGCAGGTGGAATACAAGCAGCATTACTCCCACTGTGTACTCTTTGGGCTCTTACACGAATGAACTTCTTTATGCAAGGATACTCACGAGGAGGGAACTGCCTCCACCATGGCAGGCTGTAGCTAGGACTGTAAGCATATGCTCTCCCAAACCACGCAGTTTTAACGGTAGAACTCTGCTTTAGTTGCAGGGGTAACACAAGCAGTTTTTCTCCCACTGTGTACTCTTTGGGCTCTTACACGAATGAACTTCTATATGCAGGGTTTGCGACGTGGAGAGAACTGCCTCAACCAAGGCAGGCTGTAGCGAGGACTGTAAGCATATCCTCTCCCAAACCACGCAGTTTTAATGGTAGAACTCTGCTTTAGTTGCAGGGGTAACAAAAGCAGCTTTTCTCCCACTGTGTACTCTTTGGGCTCTTCCACGAATGAACTTCTATATGCAGGGTTTCCGACGTGGAGTGAACTGCCTCAACCAAGGCAGGCTGTAGCGAGGATTGTAAGCATTTCCTCTTACAAAACACGGCAGTTTTACCAAAGAATTCTGCTTTAGTTGCAGGTGGAATACAAGCAGCATTACTCCCACTGTGTTCTCTTGGGGCTCTTACACGAATGAACGTTTTTATGCAGGGATTCCCACGAGGAGCGAACTGCCTCCACCATGGTAGGCTCTATCGAGGACTGTAAGCATATCCTCTCCCAAACCACGCAGTTTTAACGGTAGAACTCTGCTTTAGTTGCAGGGGTAACACAAGCAGTTTTTCTCCCACTGTGTACTCTTTGGGCTCTTACACAAATGAACTTCTATATGCAGGGTTTGCGACGTGGAGCGAACTGCCTCAACCAATGCAGGCTGTAGCGAGGACTGTAAGCATATCCTCTCCCAAACCACGCAGTTTTAACGGTAGAACTCTGCTTTAGTTGCAGGGGTAACACAAGCAGCTTTTCTCCCACTGTGTACTCTTTGGGCTCTTCCACGTATGAACTTCTATATGCAGGGTTTGCGACGTGGAGCGACCTGCCTCAACCAAGGCAGGCTGTAGCGAGGAATGTAAGCATTTCCTCTTCCAAAACACTGCAGTTTTACCAAAGAATTCTGCTTTAGTTGCAGGTGGAATACAAGCAGCATTACTCCCACTGTGTACTCTTTGGGCTCTTACACGAATGAACTTCTTTATGCAAAGATTCCCACGAGGAGGGTACTGACTCCACCATGGCAGGCCGTAGCGAGGACTGTAAGCATATCCTCTCCCAAACCACGCAGTTTTAACGGTAGAACTCTGCTTTAGTTGCAGGGGTAACACAAGCAGTTTTTCTCCCACTGTTTACTCTTTGGGCTCTTCCACGAATGAACTTCTATGTGCAGGGTTTGCGACGTGGAGCGAACTGCCTCATCCAAGGCAGGCTGTAGCGAGGATTGTAAGCATATCCTCTCCCAATCCACGCAGTTTTAACGGTAGAACTCTGCTTTAGTTGCAGGGGTAACACAAGCAGTTTTTCTCCCACTGTGTACTCTTTGGGCTCTTCCACAATGAACTTCTATATGCAGGGTTTGCGACGTGGAGCGAACTGCCTCAACCAATGCAGGCTGTAGCGAGGATTGTAAGCATATCCTCTCCCAAACCACGCAGTTTTAACGGTAGAACTCTTCTTTAATTGCAGGGTTAACACAAGCAGCTTTTCTCACACTGTGTACTCTTTGTGCTCTTCCACGTATGAACTTCTATATGCAGGGTTTGCGACGTGGAGCGACCTGCCTCAACCAAGGCAGGCTGTAGCGAGGACTGTAAGCATATCCTCTCCCAAACCACGCAGTTTTAACGGTAGAACTCTGCTTTAGTTGCAGGGGTAACACAAGCAGTTTTTCTCCCACTGTGTACTCTTTGGGCTCTTACACGAATGAACTTCTTTATGCAGGGATTCCCACGTGGATCGAACTGCCTCAACCGTGGAAGGCTTTAGCGAGGACTATAAGCATATCCTCTCCCAAAACACGCAGTTTTCACGGAAGAACTCTGCTTTAGTTGCAGGGGTAACACAAGCAGCTTTTCTTCCACTGTGTACTCTTTGGGCTCTTCCACGAATGAACTTCTATATGCAGGGTTTCAGACGTGGAGCGAACTGCCTCAACCAAGGCAGGCTGTATCGAGGACTGTAAGCATTTCCTCTTACAAAACACGGCAGTTTTACCAAAGAATTCTTCTTTAGTGGCAGGTGGAATACAAGCAGCATTACTCCCACTGTGTTCTCTTGGGGGCCCGTACACGAATGAACTTTTTTTATGCAGGGATTCCCACGAGGAGCGAACTGCCTCCACCATGGCAGGCTCTAGCGAGGACTGTAAGCATATCCTCTCCCACACCACGCAGTTTTAACGGTAAAACTCTGCTTTAGTTGCAGGGGTAACACAAGCAGTTTTTCTCCCACTGTGTACTCTTTGGGCTCTTCCACGAATGAACTTCTATATGCAGGGTTTGCGACGTTGAGCGAACTGCCTTAAACAAGGCTGGCTGTAGCGAGGAATGTAAGCATATCCTCTCCCAAACCACGCGGTTTTAACGGTAGAACTCTGCTTTAGTTGCAGGGGTAACACAAGCAGCTTTTCTCCCACTGTGTACTCTTTGGGCTCTTCCACGAATGAACTTCTATATGCAGGGTTTCCGAAGTGGAGCGAACTGCCTCAACCAAGGCAGGCTGTAGAGAGGACTGTAAGCCTTTCCTCTTACAAAACACGGCAGTTTTACCAAAGAATTCTGCTTTAGTTGCAGGTGGAATACAAGCAGCATTACTCCCACTGTGTACTCTTTGGGCTCTTACACGAATGAACTTCTTTATGCAAGGATACTCACGAGGAGGGAACTGCCTCCACCATGGCAGGCTGTAGCTAGGACTGTAAGCATATCCTCTCCCAAACCACGCAGTTTTAACGGTAGAACTCTGCTTTAGTTGCAGGGGTAACACAAGCAGTTTTTCTCCCACTGTGTACTCTTTGGGCTCTTCCACGAATGAACTTCTATATGCAGGGTTTGCGACGTGGAGAGAACTGCCTCAACCAAGGCAGGCTCTAACGAGGACTGTAAGCATATCCTCTCCCAAACCACGCAGTTTTAACAGTAGAACTCTGCTTTAGTTGCAGGGATAACAAAAGCAGCTTTTCTCCCACTGTGTACTCTTTGGGTTGTTCCACGAAAGAACTTCTATATGCAGGGTTTCTGACGTGGAGCGAACTGCCTCAACCAAGGCAGGCTGTAGCGAGGACTGTAAGCATATCCTCTCCCAAACCACTCAGTTTTAATGGTAGTATTCTGCTTTAGTTGCAGGGGTAACACAAGCAGCTTTTCTCCCACTGTGTACTCCTTGGGCTCTTCCACGAATGAACTTCTATATGCAGGGTTTCCGACGTGGAGTGAACTGCCTCAACCAAGGCAGGCTGTAGCGAGGATTGTAAGCATTTCCTCTTACAAAACACGGCAGTTTTACCAAAGAATTCTGCTTTAGTTGCAGGTGGAATACAAGCAGCATTACTCCCACTGTGTTCTCTTGGGGCTCTTACACGAATGAACGTTTTTATGCAGGGATTCCCACGAGGAGCGAACTGCCTCCACCATGGCAGGCTGTAGAGAGGACTGTAAGCATATCCTCTCCCAAACCACGCAGTTTTAACGGTAGAACTCTGCTTTAGTTGCAGGGGTAACACAAGCAGTTTTTCTCCCACTGTGTACTCTTTGGGCTCTTACACAAATGAACTTCTATATGCAGGGTTTGCGACGTGGAGCGAACTGCCTCAACCAATGCAGGCTGTAGCGAGGACTGTAAGCATATCCTCTCCCAAACCACGCAGTTTTAACGGTAGAACTCTGCTTTAGTTGCAGGGGTAACACAAGCAGCTTTTCTCCCACTGTGTACTCTTTGGGCTCTTCCACGTATGAACTTCTATATGCAGGGTTTGCGACGTGGAGCGACCTGCCTCAACCAAGGCAGGCTGTAGCGAGGAATGTAAGCATTTCCTCTTCCAAAACACTGCAGTTTTACCAAAGAATTCTGCTTTAGTTGCAGGTGGAATACAAGCAGCATTACTCCCACTGTGTACTCTTTGGGCTCTTACACGAATGAACTTCATTATGCAAAGATTCCCACGAGGAGGGTACTGACTCCACCATGGCAGGCCGTAGCGAGGACTGTAAGCATATCCTCTCCCAAACCACGCAGTTTTAACGGTAGAACTCTGCTTTAGTTGCAGGGGTAACACAAGCAGTTTTTCTCACACTGTGTACTCTTTGTGCTCTTCCACGTATGAGCTTCTATATGCAGGGTTTGCGACGTGGAGCGACCTGCCTCAACCAAGGCAGGCTGTAGCGAGGACTGTAAGCATATCCTCTCCCAAACCACGCAGTTTTAACGGTAGAACTCTGCTTTAGTTGCAGGGGTAACACAAGCAGTTTTTCTCCCACTGTGTACTCTTTGGGCTCTTACACGAATGAACTTCTTTATGCAGGGATTCCCACGTGGATCGAACTGCCTCAACCGTGGAAGGCTTTAGCGAGGACTATAAGCATATCCTCTCCCAAAACACGCAGTTTTCACGGAAGAACTCTGCTTTAGTTGCAGGGGTAACACAAGCAGCTTTTCTTCCACTGTGTACTCTTTGGGCTCTTCCACGAATGAACTTCTATATGCAGGGTTTCAGACGTGGAGCGAACTGCCTCAACCAAGGCAGGCTGTAGCGAGGACTGTAAGCATTTCCTCTTACAAAACACGGCAGTTTTACCAAAGAATTCTGCTTTAGTGGCAGGTGGAATACAAGCAGCATTACTCCCACTGTGTTCTCTTGGGGGCCCGTACACGAATGAACTTTTTTATGCAGGGATTCCCACGAGGAGCGAACTGCCTCCACCATGGCAGGCTCTAGCGAGGACTGTAAGCATATCCTCTCCCACACCACGCAGTTTTAACGGTAAAACTCTGCTTTAGTTGCAGGGGTAACACAAGCAGTTTTTCTCCCACTGTGTACTCTTTGGGCTCTTCCACGAATGAACTTCTATATGCAGGGTTTGCGACGTTGAGCGAACTGCCTTAAACAAGGCTGGCTGTAGCGAGGAATGTAAGCATATCCTCTCCCAAACCACGCGGTTTTAACGGTAGAACTCTGCTTTAGTTGCAGGGGTAACACAAGCAGCTTTTCTCCCACTGTGTACTCTTTGGGCTCTTCCACGAATGAACTTCTATATGCAGGGTTTCCGAAGTGGAGCGAACTGCCTCAACCAAGGCAGGCTGTAGAGAGGACTGTAAGCCTTTCCTCTTACAAAACACGGCAGTTTTACCAAAGAATTCTGCTTTAGTTGCAGGTGGAATACAAGCAGCATTACTCCCACTGTGTACTCTTTGGGCTCTTACACGAATGAACTTCTTTATGCAAGGATACTCACGAGGAGGGAACTGCCTCCACCATGGCAGGCTGTAGCTAGGACTGTAAGCATATCCTCTCCCAAACCACGCAGTTTTAACGGTAGAACTCTGCTTTAGTTGCAGGGGTAACACAAGCAGTTTTTCTCCCACTGTGTACTCTTTGGGCTCTTCCACGAATGAACTTCTATATGCAGGGTTTGCGACGTGGAGAGAACTGCCTCAACCAAGGCAGGCTGTAACGAGGACTGTAAGCATATCCTCTCCCAAACCACGCAGTTTAAACAGTAGAACTCTGCTTTAGTTGCAGGGGTAACAAAAGCAGCTTTTCTCCCACTGTGTACTCTTTGGGTTGTTCCACGAAAGAACTTCTATATGCAGGGTTTCTGACGTGGAGCGAACTGCCTCAACCAAGGCAGGCTGTAGCGAGGACTGTAAGCATATCCTCTCCCAAACCACTCAGTTTTAATGGTAGTATTCTGCTTTAGTTGCAGGGGTAACACAAGCAGCTTTTCTCCCACTGTGTACTCCTTGGGCTCTTCCACGAATGAACTTCTATATGCAGGGTTTCCGACGTGGAGTGAACTGCCTCAACCAAGGCAGGCTGTAGCGAGGATTGTAAGCATTTCCTCTTACAAAACACGGCAGTTTTACCAAAGAATTCTGCTTTAGTTGCAGGTGGAATACAAGCAGCATTACTCCCACTGTGGTCTCTTGGGGCTCTTACACGAATGAACGTTTTTATGCAGGGATTCCCACGAGGAGCGAACTGCCTCCACCATGGCAGGCTGTAGAGAGGACTGTAAGCATATCCTCTCCCAAACCACGCAGTTTTAACGGTAGAACTCTGCTTTAGTTGCAGGGGTAACACAAGCAGTTTTTCTCCCACTGTGTACTCTTTGGGCTCTTACACAAATGAACTTCTATATGCAGGGTTTGCGACGTGGAGCGAACTGCCTCAACCAATGCAGGCTGTAGCGAGGACTGTAAGCATATCCTCTCCCAAACCACGCAGTTTTAACGGTAGAACTCTGCTTTAGTTGCAGGGGTAACACAAGCAGCTTTTCTCCCACTGTGTACTCTTTGGGCTCTTCCACGTATGAACTTCTATATGCAGGGTTTGCGACGTGGAGCGACCTGCCTCAACCAAGGCAGGCTGTAGCGAGGAATGTAAGCATTTCCTCTTCCAAAACACTGCAGTTTTACCAAAGAATTCTGCTTTAGTTGCAGGTGGAATACAAGCAGCATTACTCCCACTGTGTACTCTTTGGGCTCTTACACGAATGAACTTCATTATGCAAAGATTCCCACGAGGAGGGTACTGACTCCACCATGGCAGGCCGTAGCGAGGACTGTAAGCATATCCTCTCCCAAACCACGCAGTTTTAACGGTAGAACTCTGCTTTAGTTGCAGGGGTAACACAAGCAGTTTTTCTCACACTGTGTACTCTTTGTGCTCTTCCACGTATGAACTTCTATATGCAGGGTTTGCGACGTGGAGCGACCTGCCTCAACCAAGGCAGGCTGTAGCGAGGACTGTAAGCATATCCTCTCCCAAACCACTCAGTTTTAACGGTAGAACTCTTTTTTACTTGCAGGGGTAACACAAGCAGCTTTTCTCCCACTGTGTACTCTTTGGGCTCTTCCACGAATGAACTCCTATATGCATGGTTTCCGACGTGGAGCGAACTGCCTCAACCAAGGCAGGCTGTAGCGAGGACTGTAAGCATATCCTCTCCCAAACCACGCAGTTTTAACAGTAGAACAATGCTTTAGTTGCAGGGGTAACACAAGCAGCTTTTCTCCCACTGTGTACTCTTTGGGCTCTTCCACGAATGAACTTCTATATGCAGGGTTTCCGACGTGGAGCGAACTGCCTCAACAAAGGCAGGCTGTAGCGAGGACTGTAAGCATTTCCTCTTCCAAAGCACGGCAGTTTTACCAAAGAATTCTGCTTTAGTTGCAGGTGTAACACAAGCATCATTTCTCCCACTGTGTACTCTTTGGGCTCTTACACGAATGAACTTCTTTATGCAGGGATTCCCACGTGGATCGAACTGCCTCAACCGTGGAAGGCTGTAGCGAGGAATGTAAGCATATCCTCTCCCAAAACACGCAGTTTTCCCGGTAGAACTCTGCTTTAGTTGCAGGGGTAACACAAGCAGCTTTTCTCCCACTGTGTACTCTTTGGGCTCTTCCACGAATGAACTTCTATATGCAGGGTTTCCAAAGTGGAGCGAACTGCCTCATCCAAGGCAGGCTGTAGCGAGGAATGTAAGCATTTCCTCTTACAAAACACGGCAGTTTTACCAAAGAATTCTGCTTTAGTTGCAGGTGGAATACAAGCAGCATTACTCCCACTGTGTACTCTTTGGGCTCTTACACAAATGAACTTCTTTATGCAAGGATTCCCACGAGGAGGGAACTGACTCCACCATGGCAGGCTGTAGCGAGGACTGTAAGCATATCCTCTCCCAAACCACGCAGTTTTAACGGTAGAACTCTGCTTTAGTTGCAGGGGTAACACAAGCAGCTTTTCTCCCACTGTGTACTCTTTGGGCTCTTCCACGAATGAACTGCTATATGCAGTGTTTCAGACGTGGAGCGAACTGCCTCAACCAAGACAGGCTGTAGCGAGGACTGTAAGCATTTCCTCTTACAAAACACGGCAGTTTTACCAAAGAATTCTGCTTTAGTGGCAGGTGGAATACAAGCAGCATTACTCCCACTGTGTTCTCTTGGGGGCTCTTACACGAATGAACTTTTTTATGCAGGGATTCCCACGAGGAGCGAACTGCCTCCACCATGGCAGGCTCTAGCGAGGACTGTAAGCATATCCTCTCCCACACCACGCAGTTTTAACGGTAAAACTCTGCTTTAGTTGCAGGGGTAACACAAGCAGTTTTTCTCCCACTGTGTACTCTTTGGGCTCTTCCACGAATGAACTTCTATATGCAGGGTTTGCGACGTTGAGCGAACTGCCTCAAACAAGGCTGGCTGTAGCGAGGAATGTAAGCATATCCTCTCCCAAACCACGCGGTTTTAACGGTAGAACTCTGCTTTAGTTGCAGGGGTAACACAAGCAGCTTTTCTCCCACTGTGTACTCTTTGGGCTCTTCCACGAATGAACTTCTATATGCAGGGTTTCCGAAGTGGAGCGAACTGCCTCAACCAAGGCAGTCTGTAGAGAGGACTGTAAGCCTTTCCTCTTACAAAACACGGCAGTTTTACCAAAGAATTCTGCTTTAGTTGCAGGTGGAATACAAGCAGCATTACTCCCACTGTGTACTCTTTGGGCTCTTACACGAATGAACTTCTTTATGCAAGGATACTCACGAGGAGGGAACTGCCTCCACCATGGCAGGCTGTAGCTAGGACTGTAAGCATATCCTCTCCCAAACCACGCAGTTTTAACGGTAGAACTCTGCTTTAGTTGCAGGGGTAACACAAGCAGTTTTTCTCCCACTGTGTACTCTTTGGGCTCTTCCACGAATGAACTTCTATATGCAGGGTTTGCGACGTGGAGAGAACTGGCTCAACCAAGGCAGGCTGTAGCGAGGACTGTAAGCATATCCTCTCCCAAACCACGCAGTTTTAACGGTAGAACTCTGCTTTAGTTGCAGGGGTAACAAAAGCAGCTTTTCTCCCACTGTGTACTCTTTGGGTTGTTCCACGAATGAACTTCTATATGCAGGGTTTCTGACGTGGAGCGAACTGCCTCAACCAAGGCAGGCTGTAGCGAGGACTGTAAGCATATCCTCTCCCAAACCACTCAGTTTTAATGGTAGAACTCTGCTTTAGTTGCAGGGGTAACACAAGCAGCTTTTCTCCCACTGTGTACTCTTTGGGCTCTTCAACGAATGAACTTCTATATGCAGGGTTTCCGACGTGGAGTGAACTGCCTCAACCAAGGCAGGCTCTAGCGAGGAATGTAAGCATTTCCTCTTACAAAACACGGCAGTTTTACCAAAGAATTCTGCTTTAGTTGCAGGTGGAATACAAGCAGCATTACTCCCACTGTGTACTCTTTGGGCTCTTACACGAATGAACTTTTTTATGCAGGGATTCCCACGAGGAGCGAACTGCCTCCACCATGGCAGGCTGTAGCGAGGACTGTAAGCATATCCTCTCCCAAACCACGCAGTTTTAACGGTAGAACTCTGCTTTAGTTGCAGGGGTAACACAAGCAGTTTTTCTCCCACTGTGTACTCTTTGGGCTCTTACACAAATGAACTTCTATATGCAGGGTTTGCGACGTGGAGCGAACTGCCTCAACCAATGCAGGCTGTAGCGAGGACTGTAAGCATATCCTCTCCCAAACCACGCAGTTTTAACGGTAGAACTCTGCTTTAGTTGCAGGGGTAACACAAGCAGCTTTTCTCACACTGTGTACTCTTTGTGCTCTTCCACGTATGAACTTCTATATGCAGGGTTTGCGACGTGGAGCGACCTGCCTCAACCAAGGCAGGCTGTAGCGAGGAATGTAAGCATTTCCTCTTACAAAACACGGCAGTTTTACCAAAGAATTCTGCTTTAGTTGCAGGTGGAATACAAGCAGCATTACTCCCACTGTGTACTCTTTGGGCTCTTACACGAATGAACTTCTTTATGCAAGGATTCCCACGAGGAGCGTACTGACTCCACCATGGCAGGCTGTAGCGAGGACTGTAAGCATATCCTCTCCCAAACCACGCAGTTTTAACGGTAGAACTCTGCTTTAGTTGCAGGGGTAATACAAGCAGTTTTTCTCCCACTGTGTACTCTTTGGGCTCTTCCACAAATGAACTTCTATATGCAGGGTTTGCGACGTGGAGCGAACTGCCTCAACCAATGCAGGCTGTAGCGAGGACTGTAAGCATATCCTCTCCCAAACCACGCAGTTTTAACGGTAGAACTCTTCTTTAATTGCAGGGGTAACACAAGCAGCTTTTCTCACACTGTGTACTCTTTGGGCTGTTCCACGTATGAACTTCTATATGCAGGGTTTGCGACGTGGAGCGACCTGCCTCAACCAAGGCAGGCTGTAGCGAGGAATGTAAGCATTTCCTCTTACAAAACACGGCAGTTTTACCAAAGAATTCTGCTTTAGTTGCAGTTGGAATACAAGCAGCATTACTCCCACTGTGTACTCTTTGGGCTCTTACACGAATGAACTTCTTTATGCAAGGATTCCCACGAGGAGGGTACTGACTCCATCATGGCAGGCTGTAGCGAGGACTGTAAGCATATCCTCTACCAAACCACGCAGTTTTAACGGTAGAACTCTGCTTTAGTTGCAGGGTTAACACAAGCATTTTTTCTCCCACTGTGTACTCTTTGGGCTCTTCCACGAATGAACTTCTATATGCAGGGTTTGCGACGTGGAGAGAACTGCCTCAACCAAGGCAGGCTGTAGCGAGGATTGTAAGCATATCCTCTCCCAAACCACGCAGTTTTAACGGTAGAATTCTGCTTTAGTTGCAGGGGTAACACAAGCAGCTTTTCTCCCATTGTGTACTCTTTGGGCTCTTCCGCGAATGAACTTCTATATGCAGGGTTTCCGACGTGGAGCGAACTGCCTCAACCAAGGCAGGCTGTAGCGAGGACTGTAAGCATTTCCTCTTCCAAAACACTGCAGTTTTACCAAAGAATTCTGCTTTAGTTGCAGGTGGAATACAAGCAGCATTACTCCCACTGTGTACTCTTTGGGCTCTTCCACGAATGAACTTCTTTATGCAGGGATTCCTACGAGGAGCAAACTGCCTCCACCATGGCAGGCTGTAGCGCGGACTGTAAGCATATCCTCTCCCAAACCACGCAGTTTTAACGGTAGAACTCTGCTTTAGTTGCAGGGGTAACACAAGCAGTATTTCTCCCACTGTGTACTCTTTGGGCTCTAACACGAATGAACTTCTTTATGCAGGGATTCCTACGAGGAGCGAACTGCCTCCACCATGGAAGGCTGTAGCAAGGACTGTAAGCATATCCTCTCCCAAACCACTCAGTTTTAACGGTAGAACTCTTTTTTACTTGCAGGGGTAACACAAGCAGCTTTTCTCCCACTGTGTACTCTTTGGGCTCTTCCACGAATGAACTTCTATATGCATGGTTTCCGACGTGGAGCGAACTGCCTCAACCAAGGCAGGCTGTAGCGAGGACTGTAAGCATATCCTCTCCCAAACCACGCAGTTTTAACGGTAGAACAATGCTTTAGTTGCAGGGGTAACACAAGCAGCTTTTCTCCCACTGTGTACTCTTTGGGCTCTTCCACGAATGAACTTCTATATGCAGGGTTTCCGACGTGGAGCGAACTGCCTCAACCAAGGCAGGCTGTAGCGAGGACTGTAAGCATTTCCTCTTCCAAAGCACGGCAGTTTTACCCAAGAATTCTGCTTTAGTTGCAGGTGTAACACAAGCATCATTTCTCCCACTGTGTACTCTTTGGGCTCTTACACGAATGAACTTCTTTATGCAGGGATTCCCACGTGGATCGAACTGCCTCAACCGTGGAAGGCTGTAGCGAGGACTGTAAGCATATCCTCTCCCAAAACACGCAGTTTTCACGGTAGAACTCTGCTTTAGTTGCAGGGGTAACACAAGCAGCTTTTCTCCCACTGTGTACTCTTTGGGCTCTTCCACGAATGAACTTCTATATGCAGTGTTTCAGACGTGGAGCGAACTGCCTCAACCAAGGCAGGCTGTAGCGAGGACTGTAAGCATTTCCTCTTACAAAACACGGCAGTTTTACCAAAGAATTCTGCTTTAGTGGCAGGTGGAATACAAGCAGCATTACTCCCACTGTGTTCTCTTGGGGGCTCTTACAAGAATGAACTTTTTTATGCAGGGATTCCCACGAGGAGCGAACTGCCTCCACCATGGCAGGCTCTAGCGAGGACTGTAAGCATATCCTCTCCCACACCACGCAGTTTTAACGGTAAAACTCTGCTTTAGTTGCAGGGGTAACACCAGCAGTTTTTCTCCCACTGTGTACTCTTTGGGCTCTTCCACGAATGAACTTCTATATGCAGGGTTTGCGACGTTGAGCGAACTGCCTCAAACAAGGCTGGCTGTAGCGAGGAATGTAAGCATATCCTCTCCCAAACCACGCGGTTTTAACGGTAGAACTCTGCTTTAGTTGCAGGGGTAACACAAGCAGCTTTTCTCCCACTGTGTACTCTTTGGGCTCTTCAACGAATGAACTTCTATATGCAGGGTTTCCGACGTGGAGTGAACTGCCTCAACCAAGGCAGGCTCTAGCGAGGAATGTAAGCATTTCCTCTTACAAAACACGGCAGTTTTACCAAAGAATTCTGCTTTAGTTGCAGGTGGAATACAAGCAGCATTACTCCCACTGTGTACTCTTTGGGCTCTTACACGAATGAACTTTTTTATGCAGGGATTCCCACGAGGAGCGAACTGCCTCCACCATGGCAGGCTGTAGCGAGGACTGTAAGCATATCCTCTCCCAAACCACGCAGTTTTAACGGTAGAACTCTGCTTTAGTTGCAGGGGTAACACAAGCAGTTTTTCTCCCACTGTGTACTCTTTGGGCTCTTACACAAATGAACTTCTATATGCAGGGTTTGCGACGTGGAGCGAACTGCCTCAACCAATGCAGGCTGTAGCGAGGACTGTAAGCATATCCTCTCCCAAACCACGCAGTTTTAACGGTAGAACTCTGCTTTAGTTGCAGGGGTAACACAAGCAGCTTTTCTCACACTGTGTACTCTTTGTGCTCTTCCACGTATGAACTTCTATATGCAGGGTTTGCGACGTGGAGCGACCTGCCTCAACCAAGGCAGGCTGTAGCGAGGAATGTAAGCATTTCCTCTTACAAAACACGGCAGTTTTACCAAAGAATTCTGCTTTAGTTGCAGGTGGAATACAAGCAGCATTACTCCCACTGTGTACTCTTTGGGCTCTTACACGAATGAACTTCTTTATGCAAGGATTCCCACGAGGAGCGTACTGACTCCACCATGGCAGGCTGTAGCGAGGACTGTAAGCATATCCTCTCCCAAACCACGCAGTTTTAACGGTAGAACTCTGCTTTAGTTGCAGGGGTAATACAAGCAGTTTTTCTCCCACTGTGTACTCTTTGGGCTCTTCCACAAATGAACTTCTATATGCAGGGTTTGCGACGTGGAGCGAACTGCCTCAACCAATGCAGGCTGTAGCGAGGACTGTAAGCATATCCTCTCCCAAACCACGCAGTTTTAACGGTAGAACTCTTCTTTAATTGCAGGGGTAACACAAGCAGCTTTTCTCACACTGTGTACTCTTTGGGCTGTTCCACGTATGAACTTCTATATGCAGGGTTTGCGACGTGGAGCGACCTGCCTCAACCAAGGCAGGCTGTAGCGAGGAATGTAAGCATTTCCTCTTACAAAACACGGCAGTTTTACCAAAGAATTCTGCTTTAGTTGCAGTTGGAATACAAGCAGCATTACTCCCACTGTGTACTCTTTGGGCTCTTACACGAATGAACTTCTTTATGCAAGGATTCCCACGAGGAGGGTACTGACTCCACCATGGCAGGCTGTAGCGAGGACTGTAAGCATATCCTCTACCAAACCACGCAGTTTTAACGGTAGAACTCTGCTTTAGTTGCAGGGTTAACACAAGCATTTTTTCTCCCACTGTGTACTCTTTGGGCTCTTCCACGAATGAACTTCTATATGCAGGGTTTGCGACGTGGAGAGAACTGCCTCAACCAAGGCAGGCTGTAGCGAGGATTGTAAGCATATCCTCTCCCAAACCACGCAGTTTTAACGGTAGAATTCTGCTTTAGTTGCAGGGGTAACACAAGCAGCTTTTCTCCCATTGTGTACTCTTTGGGCTCTTCCGCGAATGAACTTCTATATGCAGGGTTTCCGACGTGGAGCGAACTGCCTCAACCAAGGCAGGCTGTAGCGAGGACTGTAAGCATTTCCTCTTCCAAAACACTGCAGTTTTACCAAAGAATTCTGCTTTAGTTGCAGGTGGAATACAAGCAGCATTACTCCCACTGTGTACTCTTTGGGCTCTTCCACGAATGAACTTCTTTATGCAGGGATTCCTACGAGGAGCAAACTGCCTCCACCATGGCAGGCTGTAGCGCGGACTGTAAGCATATCCTCTCCCAAACCACGCAGTTTTAACGGTAGAACTCTGCTTTAGTTGCAGGGGTAACACAAGCAGTATTTCTCCCACTGTGTACTCTTTGGGCTCTAACACGAATGAACTTCTTTATGCAGGGATTCCTACGAGGAGCGAACTGCCTCCACCATGGCAGGCTGTAGCAAGGACTGTAAGCATATCCTCTCCCAAACCACTCAGTTTTAACGGTAGAACTCTTTTTTACTTGCAGGGGTAACACAAGCAGCTTTTCTCCCACTGTGTACTCTTTGGGCTCTTCCACGAATGAACTTCTATATGCATGGTTTCCGACGTGGAGCGAACTGCCTCAACCAAGGCAGGCTGTAGCGAGGACTGTAAGCATATCCTCTCCCAAACCACGCAGTTTTAACGGTAGAACAATGCTTTAGTTGCAGGGGTAACACAAGCAGCTTTTCTCCCACTGTGTACTCTTTGGGCTCTTCCACGAATGAACTTCTATATGCAGGGTTTCCGACGTGGAGCGAACTGCCTCAACCAAGGCAGGCTGTAGCGAGGACTGTAAGCATTTCCTCTTCCAAAGCACGGCAGTTTTACCCAAGAATTCTGCTTTAGTTGCAGGTGTAACACAAGCATCATTTCTCCCACTGTGTACTCTTTGGGCTCTTACACGAATGAACTTCTTTATGCAGGGATTCCCACGTGGATCGAACTGCCTCAACCGTGGAAGGCTGTAGCGAGGACTGTAAGCATATCCTCTCCCAAAACACGCAGTTTTCACGGTAGAACTCTGCTTTAGTTGCAGGGGTAACACAAGCAGCTTTTCTCCCACTGTGTACTCTTTGGGCTCTTCCACGAATGAACTTCTATATGCAGTGTTTCAGACGTGGAGCGAACTGCCTCAACCAAGGCAGGCTGTAGCGAGGACTGTAAGCATTTCCTCTTACAAAACACGGCAGTTTTACCAAAGAATTCTGCTTTAGTGGCAGGTGGAATACAAGCAGCATTACTCCCACTGTGTTCTCTTGGGGGCTCTTACAAGAATGAACTTTTTTATGCAGGGATTCCCACGAGGAGCGAACTGCCTCCACCATGGCAGGCTCTAGCGAGGACTGTAAGCATATCCTCTCCCACACCACGCAGTTTTAACGGTAAAACTCTGCTTTAGTTGCAGGGGTAACACCAGCAGTTTTTCTCCCACTGTGTACTCTTTGGGCTCTTCCACGAATGAACTTCTATATGCAGGGTTTGCGACGTTGAGCGAACTGCCTCAAACAAGGCTGGCTGTAGCGAGGAATGTAAGCATATCCTCTCCCAAACCACGCGGTTTTAACGGTAGAACTCTGCTTTAGTTGCAGGGGTAACACAAGCAGCTTTTCTCCCACTGTGTACTCTTTGGGCTCTTCCACGAATGAACTTCTATATGCAGGGTTTCCGAAGTGGAGCGAACTGCCTCAACCAAGGCAGGCTGTAGAGAGGACTGTAAGCCTTTCCTCTTACAAAACACGGCAGTTTTACCAAAGAATTCTGCTTTAGTTGCAGGTGGAATACAAGCAGCATTACTCCCACTGTGTACTCTTTGGGCTCTTACACGAATGAACTTCTTTATGCAAGGATACTCACGAGGAGGGAACTGCCTCCACCATGGCAGGCTGTAGCTAGGACTGTAAGCATATCCTCTCCCAAACCACGCAGTTTTAACGGTAGAACTCTGCTTTAGTTGCAGGGGTAACACAAGCAGTTTTTCTCCCACTGTGTACTCTTTGGGCTCTTCCACGAATGAACTTCTATATGCAGGGTTTGCGACGTGGAGAGAACTGCCTCAACCAAGGCAGGCTGTAGCGAGGACTGTAAGCATATCCTCTCCCAAACCACGCAGTTTTAACGGTAGAACTCTGCTTTAGTTGCAGGGGTAACACAAGCAGCTTTTCTCACACTGTGTACTCTTTGTGCTCTTCCACGTATGAACTTCTATATGCAGTGTTTGCGACGTGGTGCGACCTGCCTCAACCAAGGCAGGCTGTAGCGAGGACTGTAAGCATATCCTCTCCCAAACCACGCAGTTTTAAAGGTAGAATTCTGCTTTAGTTGCAGGGGTAACACAAGCAGCTTTTCTCCCATTGTGTACTCTTTGGGCTCTTCCGCGAATGAAGTTCTATATGCAGGGTTTCTGACGTGGAGCGAACTGCCTCAAACAAGGCAGGCTGTAGCGAGGACTGTAAGCATTTCCTCTTCCAAAACACTGCAGTTTTACCAAAGAATTCTGCTTTAGTTGCAGGTGGAATACAAGCAGCATTACTCCCACTGTGTACTCTTTGGGCTCTTCCACGAATGAACTTCTTTATGCAGGGATTCCTACGAGGAGCCTACTGCCTCCACCATCCAGGCTGTAGCGAGGACTGTAAGCATATCCTCTCCCAAACCACGCAGTTTTAACGGTAGAACTCTGCTTTAGTTGCAGGGGTAACACAAGCAGTTTTTCTCCCACTGTGTACTCTTTGGGCTCTAACACGAATGAACTTCTTTATGCAGGGATTCCTACGAGGAGCGAACTGCTTCCACCATGGCAGGCTGTAGCAAGGACTGTAAGCATATCCTCTCACAAACCACGCAGTTTTAATGGTAGAACTCTTTTTTAGTTGCAGGGGTAACACAAGCAGCTTTTCTCCCACTGTGTACTCTTTGGGCTCTTCCACGAATGAACTTCTATATGCATGGTTTCCGACGTGGAGCGAACTGCCTCAACCAAGGCAGGCTGTAGCGAGGACTGTAAGCATATCCTCTCCCAAACCACGCAGTTTTAACGGTAGAACTCTGCTTTAGTTGCAGGGGTAACACAAGCAGCTTTTCTCCCACTGTGTACTCTTTGGGCTCTTCCACGAATGCACTTCTATATGCAGGGTTTCCGACGTGGAGCGAACTGCCTCAACCAAGGCAGGCTGTAGCGAGGACTGTAAGCATTTCCTCTTCCAAAGCACGGCAGTTTTACGAAAGCATTCTGCTTTAGTTGCAGGAGTAACACAAGCATCATTTCTCCCACTGTGTACTCTTTGGGCTCTTCCACGAATGAACTTCTATATGCATGGTTTCCGACGTGGAGCGAACTGCCTCAACCAAGGCAGGCTGTAGCGAGGACTGTAAGCATATCCTCTCCCAATCCACGCAGTTTTAACGGTAGAACTCTGCTTTAGTTGCAGGGGTAACACAAGCAGTTTTTCTCCCACTGTGTACTCTTTGGGCTCTTCCACGAATGAACTTCTATATGCAGGGTTTGCGACGTGGAGAGAACTGCCTCAACCAAGGCAGGCTGTAGCGAGGATTGTAAGCATATCCTCTCCCAAACCACGCAGTTTTAACGGTAGAATTCTGCTTTAGTTGCAGGGGTAACACAAGCAGCTTTTCTCCCATTGTGTACTCTTTGGGCTCTTCCGTGAATGAACTTCTATATGCAGGGTTTGCGACGTGGAGGGAACTGCCTCAACCAAGGCAGGCTGTAGCGAGGACTGTAAGCATATCCTCTCCCACACCACGCAGTTTTAATGGTAGAACTCTGCTTTAGTTGCAGGGGTAACACAAGCAGCTTTTCTCCCACTGTGTACTCTTTGGGCTCTTCCACGAATGAACTTCTATATGCAGGGTTTCCGACATGCAGCGAACTGCCTCAACCAAGGCAGACTGTAGCGAGGACTGTAAGCATTTCCTCTTCCAAAGCACGGAAGTTTTACCAAAGAATTCTGCTTTAGTTGCAGGTGTAACAAAAGCATCATTTCTCCCACTGTGTACTCTTTGGGCTCTTACACGAATGAACTTTTTTATGCAGGGATTCCCACGTGGATCGAACTGCCTCAACCGTGGAAGGCAGTAGCGAGGACTGTAAACATATCCTCTCCCAAAACACGCAGTTTTCACGGTAGAACTCTGCTTTAGTTGCAGGGGTAACACAAGCAGCTTTTCTCCCACTGTGTACTCTTTGGGCTCTTCCACGAATGAACTTCTATATGCAGGGTTTCCGACGTGGAGTGAACTGCCTCAACCAAAGCAGGCTGTAGCGAGGACTGTAAGCATTTCCTCTTACAAAACACGGCAGTTTTACCAAAGAATTCTGCTTTAGTTGCAAGTGGAATACAAGCAGCATTACTCCCACTGTGTTCTCTTGGGGCTCTTACAAGAATGAACTTTTTTATGCAGGTATTCCCAGGGGAGCGAACTGCCTCAACCAAGGCAGGCTGTAGCGAGGACTGTAAGCATATCCTCTCCCAATCCACGCAGTTTTAACGGTAGAACTCTGCTTTAGTTGCAGGGGTAACACAAGCAGCTTTTCTCACACTGTGTACTCTTTGTGCTCTTCCACGTATGAACTTCTATATGCAGGGTTTGCGACGTGGAGCGACCTGCCTCAACCAAGGCAGGCTGTAGCGAGGACTGTAAGCATATCCTCTCCCAAACCACGCAGTTTTAAAGGTAGAACTCTGCTTTAGTTGCAGGGGTAACACAAGCAGCTTTTCTCCCACTGTGTACTCTTTGGGCTCTTCCACGAATTAACTTCTATATGCAGGGTTTCCAAAGTGGAGCGAACTGCCTCAACCAAGGCAGGCTGTAGCGAGGAATGTAAGCATTTCCTCTTACAAAACACGGCAGTTTTACCAAAGAATTCTGCTTTAGTTGCAGGTGGAATACAAGCAGCATTACTCCCACTGTGTTCTCTTGGGGGCTCTTACACGAATGAACTTTTTTATGCAGGGATTCCCACGAGGAGCGAACTGCCTCCACCATGGCAGGCTCTAGCGAGGACTGTAAGCATATCCTCTCCCACACCACGCAGTTTTAATGGTAAAACTCTGCTTTAGTTGCAGCGGTAACACAAGCAGTTTTTCTCCCACTGTGTACTCTTTGGGCTCTTCCACGAATGAACTACTATATGCAGGGTTTGCGACGTTGAGCGAAGTGCCTCAAACAAGGCTGGCTGTAGCGAGGAATGTAAGCATATCCTCTCCCAAACCACGCGGTTTTAACGGTAGAACTCTGCTTTAGTTGCAGGGGTAACACAAGCAGCTTTTCTCACACTGTGTACTCTTTGTGCTGTTCCACGTATGAACTTCTATATGCAGGGTTTGCGACGTGGAGCGACCTGCCTCAACCAAGGCAGGCTGTAGCGAGGAATGTAAGCATTTCCTCTTACAAAACACGGCAGTTTTACCAAAGAATTCTGCTTTAGTTGCAGTTGGAATACAAGCAGCATTACTCCCACTGTGTACTCTTTGGGCTCTTACACGAATGAACTTCTTTATGCAAGGATTCCCACGAGGAGGGTACTGACTCCATCATGGCAGGCTGTAGCGAGGACTGTAAGCATATCCTCTACCAAACCACGCAGTTTTAACGGTAGAACTCTGCTTTAGTTGCAGGGTTAACACAAGCATTTTTTCTCCCACTGTGTACTCTTTGGGCTCTTCCACGAATGAACTTCTATATGCAGGGTTTGCGACGTGGAGAGAACTGCCTCAACCAAGGCAGGCTGTAGCGAGGATTGTAAGCATATCCTCTCCCAAACCACGCAGTTTTAACGGTAGAATTCTGCTTTAGTTGCAGGGGTAACACAAGCAGCTTTTCTCCCATTGTGTACTCTTTGGGCTCTTCCGCGAATGAACTTCTATATGCAGGGTTTCCGACGTGGAGCGAACTGCCTCAACCAAGGCAGGCTGTAGCGAGGACTGTAAGCATTTCCTCTTCCAAAACACTGCAGTTTTACCAAAGAATTCTGCTTTAGTTGCAGGTGGAATACAAGCAGCATTACTCCCACTGTGTACTCTTTGGGCTCTTCCACGAATGAACTTCTTTATGCAGGGATTCCTACGAGGAGCAAACTGCCTCCACCATGGCAGGCTGTAGCGCGGACTGTAAGCATATCCTCTCCCAAACCACGCAGTTTTAACGGTAGAACTCTGCTTTAGTTGCAGGGGTAACACAAGCAGTATTTCTCCCACTGTGTACTCTTTGGGCTCTAACACGAATGAACTTCTTTATGCAGGGATTCCTACGAGGAGCGAACTGCCTCCACCATGGCAGGCTGTAGCAAGGACTGTAAGCATATCCTCTCCCAAACCACTCAGTTTTAACGGTAGAACTCTTTTTTACTTGCAGGGGTAACACAAGCAGCTTTTCTCCCACTGTGTACTCTTTGGGCTCTTCCACGAATGAACTTCTATATGCATGGTTTCCGACGTGGAGCGAACTGCCTCAACCAAGGCAGGCTGTAGCGAGGACTGTAAGCATATCCTCTCCCAAACCACGCAGTTTTAACGGTAGAACAATGCTTTAGTTGCAGGGGTAACACAAGCAGCTTTTCTCCCACTGTGTACTCTTTGGGCTCTTCCACGAATGAACTTCTATATGCAGGGTTTCCGACGTGGAGCGAACTGCCTCAACCAAGGCAGGCTGTAGCGAGGACTGTAAGCATTTCCTCTTCCAAAGCACGGCAGTTTTACCCAAGAATTCTGCTTTAGTTGCAGGTGTAACACAAGCATCATTTCTCCCACTGTGTACTCTTTGGGCTCTTACACGAATGAACTTCTTTATGCAGGGATTCCCACGTGGATCGAACTGCCTCAACCGTGGAAGGCTGTAGCGAGGACTGTAAGCATATCCTCTCCCAAAACACGCAGTTTTCACGGTAGAACTCTGCTTTAGTTGCAGGGGTAACACAAGCAGCTTTTCTCCCACTGTGTACTCTTTGGGCTCTTCCACGAATTAACTTCTATATGCAGGGTTTCCAAAGTGGAGCGAACTGCCTCAACCAAGGCAGGCTGTAGCGAGGACTGTAAGCATTTCCTCTTACAAAACACGGCAGTTTTACCAAAGAATTCTGCTTTAGTGGCAGGTGGAATACAAGCAGCATTACTCCCACTGTGTTCTCTTGGGGGCTCTTACAAGAATGAACTTTTTTATGCAGGGATTCCCACGAGGAGCGAACTGCCTCCACCATGGCAGGCTCTAGCGAGGACTGTAAGCATATCCTCTCCCACACCACGCAGTTTTAACGGTAAAACTCTGCTTTAGTTGCAGGGGTAACACCAGCAGTTTTTCTCCCACTGTGTACTCTTTGGGCTCTTCCACGAATGAACTTCTATATGCAGGGTTTGCGACGTTGAGCGAACTGCCTCAAACAAGGCTGGCTGTAGCGAGGAATGTAAGCATATCCTCTCCCAAACCACGCGGTTTTAACGGTAGAACTCTGCTTTAGTTGCAGGGGTAACACAAGCAGCTTTTCTCCCACTGTGTACTCTTTGGGCTCTTCCACGAATGAACTTCTATATGCAGGGTTTCCGAAGTGGAGCGAACTGCCTCAACCAAGGCAGGCTGTAGAGAGGACTGTAAGCCTTTCCTCTTACAAAACACGGCAGTTTTACCAAAGAATTCTGCTTTAGTTGCAGGTGGAATACAAGCAGCATTACTCCCACTGTGTACTCTTTGGGCTCTTACACGAATGAACTTCTTTATGCAAGGATACTCACGAGGAGGGAACTGCCTCCACCATGGCAGGCTGTAGCTAGGACTGTAAGCATATCCTCTCCCAAACCACGCAGTTTTAACGGTAGAACTCTGCTTTAGTTGCAGGGGTAACACAAGCAGTTTTTCTCCCACTGTGTACTCTTTGGGCTCTTCCACGAATGAACTTCTATATGCAGGGTTTGCGACGTGGAGAGAACTGCCTCAACCAAGGCAGGCTGTAGCGAGGACTGTAAGCATATCCTCTCCCAAACCACGCAGTTTTAACGGTAGAACTCTGCTTTAGTTGCAGGGGTAACACAAGCAGCTTTTCTCACACTGTGTACACTTTGTGCTCTTCCACGTATGAACTTCTATATGCAGTGTTTGCGACGTGGTGCGACCTGCCTCAACCAAGGCAGGCTGTAGCGAGGACTGTAAGCATATCCTCTCCCAAACCACGCAGTTTTAAAGGTAGAATTCTGCTTTAGTTGCAGGGGTAACACAAGCAGCTTTTCTCCCATTGTGTACTCTTTGGGCTCTTCCGCGAATGAAGTTCTATATGCAGGGTTTCTGACGTGGAGCGAACTGCCTCAAACAAGGCAGGCTGTAGCGAGGACTGTAAGCATTTCCTCTTCCAAAACACTGCAGTTTTACCAAAGAATTCTGCTTTAGTTGCAGGTGGAATACAAGCAGCATTACTCCCACTGTGTACTCTTTGGGCTCTTCCACGAATGAACTTCTTTATGCAGGGATTCCTACGAGGAGCCAACTGCCTCCACCATCCAGGCTGTAGCGAGGACTGTAAGCATATCCTCTCCCAAACCACGCAGTTTTAACGGTAGAACTCTGCTTTAGTTGCAGGGGTAACACAAGCAGTTTTTCTCCCACTGTGTACTCTTTGGGCTCTAACACGAATGAACTTCTTTATGCAGGGATTCCTACGAGGAGCGAACTGCTTCCACCATGGCAGGCTGTAGCAAGGACTGTAAGCATATCCTCTCACAAACCACGCAGTTTTAATGGTAGAACTCTTTTTTAGTTGCAGGGGTAACACAAGCAGCTTTTCTCCCACTGTGTACTCTTTGGGCTCTTCCACGAATGAACTTCTATATGCATGGTTTCCGACGTGGAGCGAACTGCCTCAACCAAGGCAGGCTGTAGCGAGGACTGTAAGCATATCCTCTCCCAAACCACGCAGTTTTAACGGTAGAACTCTGCTTTAGTTGCAGGGGTAACACAAGCAGCTTTTCTCCCACTGTGTACTCTTTGGGCTCTTCCACGAATGCACTTCTATATGCAGGGTTTCCGACGTGGAGCGAACTGCCTCAACCAAGGCAGGCTGTAGCGAGGACTGTAAGCATTTCCTCTTCCAAAGCACGGCAGTTTTACGAAAGCATTCTGCTTTAGTTGCAGGAGTAACACAAGCATCATTTCTCCCACTGTGTACTCTTTGGGCTCTTCCACGAATGAACTTCTATATGCATGGTTTCCGACGTGGAGCGAACTGCCTCAACCAAGGCAGGCTGTAGCGAGGACTGTAAGCATATCCTCTCCCAATCCACGCAGTTTTAACGGTAGAACTCTGCTTTAGTTGCAGGGGTAACACAAGCAGTTTTTCTCCCACTGTGTACTCTTTGGGCTCTTCCACGAATGAACTTCTATATGCAGGGTTTGCGACGTGGAGAGAACTGCCTCAACCAAGGCAGGCTGTAGCGAGGATTGTAAGCATATCCTCTCCCAAACCACGCAGTTTTAACGGTAGAATTCTGCTTTAGTTGCAGGGGTAACACAAGCAGCTTTTCTCCCATTGTGTACTCTTTGGGCTCTTCCGTGAATGAACTTCTATATGCAGGGTTTGCGACGTGGAGGGAACTGCCTCAACCAAGGCAGGCTGTAGCGAGGACTGTAAGCATATCCTCTCCCACACCACGCAGTTTTAATGGTAGAACTCTGCTTTAGTTGCAGGGGTAACACAAGCAGCTTTTCTCCCACTGTGTACTCTTTGGGCTCTTCCACGAATGAACTTCTATATGCAGGGTTTCCGACATGCAGCGAACTGCCTCAACCAAGGCAGACTGTAGCGAGGACTGTAAGCATTTCCTCTTCCAAAGCACGGAAGTTTTACCAAAGAATTCTGCTTTAGTTGCAGGTGTAACAAAAGCATCATTTCTCCCACTGTGTACTCTTTGGGCTCTTACACGAATGAACTTTTTTATGCAGGGATTCCCACGTGGATCGAACTGCCTCAACCGTGGAAGGCAGTAGCGAGGACTGTAAACATATCCTCTCCCAAAACACGCAGTTTTCACGGTAGAACTCTGCTTTAGTTGCAGGGGTAACACAAGCAGCTTTTCTCCCACTGTGTACTCTTTGGGCTCTTCCACGAATGAACTTCTATATGCAGGGTTTCCGACGTGGAGTGAACTGCCTCAACCAAAGCAGGCTGTAGCGAGGACTGTAAGCATTTCCTCTTACAAAACACGGCAGTTTTACCAAAGAATTCTGCTTTAGTTGCAAGTGGAATACAAGCAGCATTACTCCCACTGTGTTCTCTTGGGGCTCTTACAAGAATGAACTTTTTTATGCAGGTATTCCCAGGGGAGCGAACTGCCTCAACCAAGGCAGGCTGTAGCGAGGACTGTAAGCATATCCTCTCCCAATCCACGCAGTTTTAACGGTAGAACTCTGCTTTAGTTGCAGGGGTAACACAAGCAGCTTTTCTCACACTGTGTACTCTTTGTGCTCTTCCACGTATGAACTTCTATATGCAGGGTTTGCGACGTGGAGCGACCTGCCTCAACCAAGGCAGGCTGTAGCGAGGACTGTAAGCATATCCTCTCCCAAACCACGCAGTTTTAAAGGTAGAACTCTGCTTTAGTTGCAGGGGTAACACAAGCAGCTTTTCTCCCACTGTGTACTCTTTGGGCTCTTCCACGAATTAACTTCTATATGCAGGGTTTCCAAAGTGGAGCGAACTGCCTCAACCAAGGCAGGCTGTAGCGAGGAATGTAAGCATTTCCTCTTACAAAACACGGCAGTTTTACCAAAGAATTCTGCTTTAGTTGCAGGTGGAATACAAGCAGCATTACTCCCACTGTGTTCTCTTGGGGGCTCTTACACGAATGAACTTTTTTATGCAGGGATTCCCACGAGGAGCGAACTGCCTCCACCATGGCAGGCTCTAGCGAGGACTGTAAGCATATCCTCTCCCACACCACGCAGTTTTAATGGTAAAACTCTGCTTTAGTTGCAGCGGTAACACAAGCAGATTTTCTCCCACTGTGTACTCTTTGGGCTCTTCCACGAATGAACTACTATATGCAGGGTTTGCGACGTTGAGCGAAGTGCCTCAAACAAGGCTGGCTGTAGCGAGGAATGTAAGCATATCCTCTCCCAAACCACGCGGTTTTAACGGTAGAACTCTGCTTTAGTTGCAGGGGTAACACAAGCAGCTTTTCTCCCACTGTGTACTCTTTGGGCTCTTCCACGAATGAACTTCTATATGCAGGGTTTCCGAAGTGGAGCGAATGCCTCAACCAAGGCAGGCTGTAGAAAGGACTGTAAGCCTTTCCTCTTACAAAACACGGCTGTTTTACCAAAGAATTCTGCTTTAGTTGCAGGTGGAATACAAGCAGCATTACTCCCACTGTGTACTCTTTGGGCTCTTACACGAATGAACTTCTTTATGCAAGGATACTCACGAGGAGGGAACTGCCTCCACCATGGCAGGCTGTAGCGCGGACTGTAAGCATATCCTCTCCCAAACCACGCAGTTTTAACGGTAGAACTCTGCTTTAGTTGCAGGGGTAACACAAGCAGTATTTCTCCCACTGTGTACTCTTTGGGCTCTAACACGAATGAACTTCTTTATGCAGGGATTCCTACGAGGAGCGAACTGCCTCCACCATGGCAGGCTGTAGCAAGGACTGTAAGCATATCCTCTCCCAAACCACTCAGTTTTAACGGTAGAACTCTTTTTTACTTGCAGGGGTAACACAAGCAGCTTTTCTCCCACTGTGTACTCTTTGGGCTCTTCCACGAATGAACTTCTATATGCATGGTTTCCGACGTGGAGCGAACTGCCTCAACCAAGGCAGGCTGTAGCGAGGACTGTAAGCATATCCTCTCCCAAACCACGCAGTTTTAACGGTAGAACAATGCTTTAGTTGCAGGGGTAACACAAGCAGCTTTTCTCCCACTGTGTACTCTTTGGGCTCTTCCACGAATGAACTTCTATATGCAGGGTTTCCGACGTGGAGCGAACTGCCTCAACCAAGGCAGGCTGTAGCGAGGACTGTAAGCATTTCCTCTTCCAAAGCACGGCAGTTTTACCCAAGAATTCTGCTTTAGTTGCAGGTGTAACACAAGCATCATTTCTCCCACTGTGTACTCTTTGGGCTCTTACACGAATGAACTTCTTTATGCAGGGATTCCCACGTGGATCGAACTGCCTCAACCGTGGAAGGCTGTAGCGAGGACTGTAAGCATATCCTCTCCCAAAACACGCAGTTTTCACGGTAGAACTCTGCTTTAGTTGCAGGGGTAACACAAGCAGCTTTTCTCCCACTGTGTACTCTTTGGGCTCTTCCACGAATGAACTTCTATATGCAGTGTTTCAGACGTGGAGCGAACTGCCTCAACCAAGGCAGGCTGTAGCGAGGACTGTAAGCATTTCCTCTTACAAAACACGGCAGTTTTACCAAAGAATTCTGCTTTAGTGGCAGGTGGAATACAAGCAGCATTACTCCCACTGTGTTCTCTTGGGGGCTCTTACAAGAATGAACTTTTTTATGCAGGGATTCCCACGAGGAGCGAACTGCCTCCACCATGGCAGGCTCTAGCGAGGACTGTAAGCATATCCTCTCCCACACCACGCAGTTTTAACGGTAAAACTCTGCTTTAGTTGCAGGGGTAACACCAGCAGTTTTTCTCCCACTGTGTACTCTTTGGGCTCTTCCACGAATGAACTTCTATATGCAGGGTTTGCGACGTTGAGCGAACTGCCTCAAACAAGGCTGGCTGTAGCGAGGAATGTAAGCATATCCTCTCCCAAACCACGCGGTTTTAACGGTAGAACTCTGCTTTAGTTGCAGGGGTAACACAAGCAGCTTTTCTCCCACTGTGTACTCTTTGGGCTCTTCCACGAATGAACTTCTATATGCAGGGTTTCCGAAGTGGAGCGAACTGCCTCAACCAAGGCAGGCTGTAGAGAGGACTGTAAGCCTTTCCTCTTACAAAACACGGCAGTTTTACCAAAGAATTCTGCTTTAGTTGCAGGTGGAATACAAGCAGCATTACTCCCACTGTGTACTCTTTGGGCTCTTACACGTATGAACTTCTTTATGCAAGGATACTCACGAGGAGGGAACTGCCTCCACCATGGCAGGCTGTAGCTAGGACTGTAAGCATATCCTCTCCCAAACCACGCAGTTTTAACGGTAGAACTCTGCTTTAGTTGCAGGGGTAACACAAGCAGTTTTTCTCCCACTGTGTACTCTTTGGGCTCTTCCACGAATGAACTTCTATATGCAGGGTTTGCGACGTGGAGAGAACTGCCTCAACCAAGGCAGGCTGTAGCGAGGACTGTAAGCATATCCTCTCCCAAACCACGCAGTTTTAACGGTAGAACTCTGCCTTAGTTGCAGGGGTAACACAAGCAGCTTTTCTCACACTGTGTACACTTTGTGCTCTTCCACGTATGAACTTCTATATGCAGTGTTTGCGACGTGGTGCGACCTGCCTCAACCAAGGCAGGCTGTAGCGAGGACTGTAAGCATATCCTCTCCCAAACCACGCAGTTTTAAAGGTAGAATTCTGCTTTAGTTGCAGGGGTAACACAAGCAGCTTTTCTCCCATTGTGTACTCTTTGGGCTCTTCCGCGAATGAAGTTCTATATGCAGGGTTTCTGACGTGGAGCGAACTGCCTCAAACAAGGCAGGCTGTAGCGAGGACTGTAAGCATTTCCTCTTCCAAAACACTGCAGTTTTACCAAAGAATTCTGCTTTAGTTGCAGGTGGAATACAAGCAGCATTACTCCCACTGTGTACTCTTTGGGCTCTTCCACGAATGAACTTCTTTATGCAGGGATTCCTACGAGGAGCCAACTGCCTCCACCATCCAGGCTGTAGCGAGGACTGTAAGCATATCCTCTCCCAAACCACGCAGTTTTAACGGTAGAACTCTGCTTTAGTTGCAGGGGTAACACAAGCAGTTTTTCTCCCACTGTGTACTCTTTGGGCTCTAACACGAATGAACTTCTTTATGCAGGGATTCCTACGAGGAGCGAACTGCTTCCACCATGGCAGGCTGTAGCAAGGACTGTAAGCATATCCTCTCACAAACCACGCAGTTTTAATGGTAGAACTCTTTTTTAGTTGCAGGGGTAACACAAGCAGCTTTTCTCCCACTGTGTACTCTTTGGGCTCTTCCACGAATGAACTTCTATATGCATGGTTTCCGACGTGGAGCGAACTGCCTCAACCAAGGCAGGCTGTAGCGAGGACTGTAAGCATATCCTCTCCCAAACCACGCAGTTTTAACGGTAGAACTCTGCTTTAGTTGCAGGGGTAACACAAGCAGCTTTTCTCCCACTGTGTACTCTTTGGGCTCTTCCACGAATGAACTTCTATATGCATGGTTTCCGACGTGGAGCGAACTGCCTCAACCAAGGCAGGCTGTAGCGAGGACTGTAAGCATATCCTCTCCCAATCCACGCAGTTTTAACGGTAGAACTCTGCTTTAGTTGCAGGGGTAACACAAGCAGTTTTTCTCCCACTGTGTACTCTTTGGGCTCTTCCACGAATGAACTTCTATATGCAGGGTTTGCGACGTGGAGAGAACTGCCTCAACCGTGGAAGGCAGTAGCGAGGACTGTAAACATATCCTCTCCCAAAACACGCAGTTTTCACGGTAGAACTCTGCTTTAGTTGCAGGGGTAACACAAGCAGCTTTTCTCCCACTGTGTACTCTTTGGGCTCTTCCACGAATGAACTTCTATATGCAGGGTTTCCGACGTGGAGTGAACTGCCTCAACCAAGGCAGGCTGTAGCGAGGACTGTAAGCATTTCCTCTTACAAAACACGGCAGTTTTACCAAAGAATTCTGCTTTAGTTGCAAGTGGAATACAAGCAGCATTACTCCCACTGTGTTCTCTTGGGGCTCTTACAAGAATGAACTTTTTTATGCAGGTATTCCCAGGGGAGCGAACTGCCTCAACCAAGGCAGGCTGTAGCGAGGACTGTAAGCATATCCTCTCCCAATCCACGCAGTTTTAACGGTAGAACTCTGCTTTAGTTGCAGGGGTAACACAAGCAGCTTTTCTCACACTGTGTACTCTTTGTGCTCTTCCACGTATGAACTTCTATATGCAGGGTTTGCGACGTGGAGCGACCTGCCTCAACCAAGGCAGGCTGTAGCGAGGACTGTAAGCATATCCTCTCCCAAACCACGCAGTTTTAAAGGTAGAACTCTGCTTTAGTTGCAGGGGTAACACAAGCAGCTTTTCTCCCACTGTGTACTCTTTGGGCTCTTCCACGAATTAACTTCTATATGCAGGGTTTCCAAAGTGGAGCGAACTGCCTCAACCAAGGCAGGCTGTAGCGAGGAATGTAAGCATTTCCTCTTACAAAACACGGCAGTTTTACCAAAGAATTCTGCTTTAGTTGCAGGTGGAATACAAGCAGCATTACTCCCACTGTGTTCTCTTGGGGGCTCTTACACGAATGAACTTTTTTATGCAGGGATTCCCACGAGGAGCGAACTGCCTCCACCATGGCAGGCTCTAGCGAGGACTGTAAGCATATCCTCTCCCACACCACGCAGTTTTAATGGTAAAACTCTGCTTTAGTTGCAGCGGTAACACAAGCAGTTTTTCTCCCACTGTGTACTCTTTGGGCTCTTCCACGAATGAACTACTATATGCAGGGTTTGCGACGTTGAGCGAAATGCCTCAAACAAGGCTGGCTGTAGCGAGGAATGTAAGCATATCCTCTCCCAAACCACGCGGTTTTAACGGTAGAACTCTGCTTTAGTTGCAGGGGTAACACAAGCAGCTTTTCTCCCACTGTGTACTCTTTGGGCTCTTCCACGAATGAACTTCTATATGCAGGGTTTCCGAAGTGGAGCGAATGCCTCAACCAAGGCAGGCTGTAGAAAGGACTGTAAGCCTTTCCTCTTACAAAACACGGCTGTTTTACCAAAGAATTCTGCTTTAGTTGCAGGTGGAATACAAGCAGCATTACTCCCACTGTGTACTCTTTGGGCTCTTACACGAATGAACTTCTTTATGCAAGGATACTCACGAGGAGGGAACTGCCTCCACCATGGCAGGCTGTAGCTAGGACTGTAAGCATATGCTCTCCCAAACCACGCAGTTTTAAAGGTAGAACTCTGCTATAGTTGCAGGGGTAACACAAGCAGTTTTTCTCCCACTGTGTACTCTTTGGGCTCTTACACGAATGAACTTCTATATGCAGGGTTTGCGACGTGGAGAGAACTGCCTCAACCAAGGCAGGCTGTAGCGAGGACTGTAAGCATATCCTCTCCCAAACCACGCAGTTTTAATGGTAGAACTCTGCTTTAGTTGCAGGGGTAACAAAAGCAGCTTTTCTCCCACTGTGTACTCTTTGGGCTCTTCCACGAATGAACTTCTATATGCAGGGTTTCCGACGTGGAGTGAACTGCCTCAACCAAGGCAGGCTGTAGCGAGGATTGTAAGCATTTCCTCTTACAAAACACGGCAGTTTTACCAAAGAATTCTGCTTTAGTTGCAGGTGGAATACAAGCAGCATTACTCCCACTGTGTTCTCTTGGGGCTCTTACACGAATGAACGTTTTTATGCAGGGATTCCCACGAGGAGCGAACTGCCTCCACCATGGTAGGCTCTAGCGAGGACTGTAAGCATATCCTCTCCCAAACCACGCAGTTTTAACGGTAGAACTCTGCTTTAGTTGCAGGGGTAACACAAGCAGTTTTTCTCCCACTGTGTACTCTTTGGGCTCTTACACAAATGAACTTCTATATGCAGGGTTTGCGACGTGGAGCGAACTGCCTCAACCAATGCAGGCTGTAGCGAGGACTGTAAGCATATCCTCTCCCAAACCACGCAGTTTTAACGGTAGAACTCTGCTTTAGTTGCAGGGGTAACACAAGCAGCTTTTCTCCCACTGTGTACTCTTTGGGCTCTTCCACGTATGAACTTCTATATGCAGGGTTTGCGACGTGGAGCGACCTGCCTCAACCAAGGCAGGCTGTAGCGAGGAATGTAAGCATTTCCTCTTCCAAAACACTGCAGTTTTACCAAAGAATTCTGCTTTAGTTGCAGGTGGAATACAAGCAGCATTACTCCCACTGTGTACTCTTTGGGCTCTTACACGAATGAACTTCTTTATGCAAAGATTCCCACGAGGAGGGTACTGACTCCACCATGGCAGGCCGTAGCGAGGACTGTAAGCATATCCTCTCCCAAACCACGCAGTTTTAACGGTAGAACTCTGCTTTAGTTGCAGGGGTAACACAAGCAGTTTTTCTCCCACTGTTTACTCTTTGGGCTCTTCCACGAATGAACTTCTATGTGCAGGGTTTGCGACGTGGAGCGAACTGCCTCAACCAAGGGAGGCTGTAGCGAGGATTGTAAGCATATCCTCTCCCAATCCACGCAGTTTTAACGGTAGAACTCTGCTTTAGTTGCAGGGGTAACACAAGCAGTTTTTCTCCCACTGTGTACTCTTTGGGCTCTTCCACAATGAACTTCTATATGCAGGGTTTACGACGTGGAGCGAAGTGCCTCAACCAATGCAGGCTGTAGCGAGGATTGTAAGCATATCCTCTCCCAAACCACGCAGTTTTAACGGTAGAACTCTTCTTTAATTGCAGGGGTAACACAAGCAGCTTTTCTCACACTGTGTACTCTTTGTGCTCTTCCACGTATGAACTTCTATATGCAGGGTTTGCGACGTGGAGCGACCTGCCTCAACCAAGGCAGGCTGTAGCGAGGACTGTAAGCATATCCTCTCCCAAACCACTCAGTTTTAACGGTAGAACTCTTTTTTACTTGCAGGGGTAACACAAGCAGCTTTTTTCCCACTGTGTACTCTTTGGGCTCTTCCACGAATGAACTCCTATATGCATGGTTTCCGACGTGGAGCGAACTGCCTCAACCAAGGCAGGCTGTAGCGAGGACTGTAAGCATATCCTCTCCCAAACCACGCAGTTTTAACTGTAGAACAAAGCTTTAGTTGCAGGGGTAACACAAGCAGCTTTTCTCCCACTGTGTACTCTTTGGGCTCTTCCACGAATGAACTTCTATATGCAGGGTTTCCGACGTGGAGCGAAATGCCTCAACAAAGGCAGGCTGTAGCGAGGACTGTAAGCATTTCCTCTTCAAAGCACGGCAGTTTTACCAAAGAATTCTGCTTTAGTTGCAGGTGTAACACAAGCATCATTTCTCCCACTGTGTACTCTTTGGGCTCTTACACGAATGAACTTCTTTATGCAGGGATTCCCACGTGGATCGAACTGCCTCAACCGTGGAAGGCTGTAGCGAGGAATGTAAGCATATCCTCTCCCAAAACACGCAGTTTTCCCGGTAGAACTCTGCTTTAGTTGCAGGGGTAACACAAGCAGCTTTTCTCCCACTGTGTACTCTTTGGGCTCTTCCACGAATGAACTTCTATATGCAGGGTTTCCAAAGTGGAGCGAACTGCCTCAACCAAGGCAGGCTGTAGCGAGGAATGTAAGCATTTCCTCTTACAAAACACGGCAGTTTTACCAAAGAATTCTGCTTTAGTTGCAGGTGGAATACAAGCAGCATTACTCCCACTGTGTACTCTTTGGGCTCTTACACAAATGAACTTCTTTATGCAAGGATTCCCACGAGGAGCGAACTGCCTCCACCATGGCAGGCTCTAGCGAGGACTGTAAGCATATCCTCTCCCACACCACGCAGTTTTAACGGTAAAACTCTGCTTTAGTTGCAGGGGTAACACCAGCAGTTTTTCTCCCACTGTGTACTCTTTGGGCTCTTCCACGAATGAACTTCTATATGCAGGGTTTGCGACGTTGAGCGAACTGCCTCAAACAAGGCTGGCTGTAGCGAGGAATGTAAGCATATCCTCTCCCAAACCACGCGGTTTTAACGGTAGAACTCTGCTTTAGTTGCAGGGGTAACACAAGCAGCTTTTCTCCCACTGTGTACTCTTTGGGCTCTTCCACGAATGAACTTCTATATGCAGGGTTTCCGAAGTGGAGCGAACTGCCTCAACCAAGGCAGGCTGTAGAGAGGACTGTAAGCCTTTCCTCTTACAAAACACGGCAGTTTTACCAAAGAATTCTGCTTTAGTTGCAGGTGGAATACAAGCAGCATTACTCCCACTGTGTACTCTTTGGGCTCTTACACGAATGAACTTCTTTATGCAAGGATACTCACGAGGAGGGAACTGCCTCCACCATGGCAGGCTGTAGCTAGGACTGTAAGCATATCCTCTCCCAAACCACGCAGTTTTAACGGTAGAACTCTGCTTTAGTTGCAGGGGTAACACAAGCAGTTTTTCTCCCACTGTGTACTCTTTGGGCTCTTCCACGAATGAACTTCTATATGCAGGGTTTGCGACGTGGAGAGAACTGCCTCAACCAAGGCAGGCTGTAGCGAGGACTGTAAGCATATCCTCTCCCAAACCACGCAGTTTTAACGGTAGAACTCTGCTTTAGTTGCAGGGGTAACAAAAGCAGCTTTTCTCCCACTGTGTACTCTTTGGGTTGTTCCACGAATGAACTTCTATATGCAGGGTTTCTGACGTGGAGCGAACTGCCTCAACCAAGGCAGGCTGTAGCGAGGACTGTAAGCATATCCTCTCCCAAACCACTCAGTTTTAATGGTAGAACTCTGCTTTAGTTGCAGGGGTAACACAAGCAGCTTTTCTCCCACTGTGTACTCTTTGGGCTCTTCCACGAATGAACTTCTATATGCAGGGTTTCCGACGTGGAGTGAACTGCCTCAACCAAGGCAGGCTCTAGCGAGGAATGTAAGCATTTCCTCTTACAAAACACGGCAGTTTTACCAAAGAATTCTGCTTTAGTTGCAGGTGGAATACAAGCAGCATTACTCCCACTGTGTTCTCTTGGGGCTCTTACACGAATGAACGTTTTTATGCAGGGATTCCCACGAGGAGCGAACTGCCTCCACCATGGTAGGCTCTAGCGAGGACTGTAAGCATATCCTCTCCCAAACCACGCAGTTTTAACGGTAGAACTCTGCTTTAGTTGCAGGGGTAACACAAGCAGTTTTTCTCCCACTGTGTACTATTTGGGCTCTTACACAAATGAACTTCTATATGCAGGGCTTGCGACGTGGAGCGAACTGCCTCAACCAATGCAGGCTGTAGCGAGGACTGTAAGCATATCCTCTCCCAAACCACGCAGTTTTAACGGTAGAACTCTGCTTTAGTTGCAGGGGTAACACAAGCAGCTTTTCTCACACTGTGTACTCTTTGTGCTCTTCCACGTATGAACTTCTATATGCAGTGTTTGCGACGTGGTGCGACCTGCCTCAACCAAGGCAGGCTGTAGAGAGGACTGTAAGCATATCCTCTCCCAAACCACGCAGTTTTAAAGGTAGAACTCTGCTTTAGTTGCAGGGGTAACACAAGCAGCTTTTCTCCCACTGTGTACTCTTTGGGCTCTTCCACGAATTAACTTCTATATGCAGGGTTTCCAAAGTGGAGCGAACTGCCTCAACCAAGTCAGGCTGTAGCGAGGAATGTAAGCATTTCCTCTTACAAAACACGGCAGTTTTACCAAAGAATTCTGGTTTAGTTGCAGGTGGAATACAAGCAGCATTACTCCCACTGTGTACTCTTTGGGTTCTTACACGAATGAACTTCTTTATGCAAGGATTCCCACGAGGAGGGTACTGACTCCACCATGGCAGGCTGTAGCGAGGACTGTAAGCATATCCTCTCCCAAACCACGCAGTTTTAACGGTAGAACTCTGCTTTAGTTGCAGGGGTAACACAAGCAGTTTTTCTCCCACTGTGTACTCTTTGGGCTCTTCCACGAATGAACTTCTATATGCAGGGTTTGCGACGTGGAGAGAACTGCCTCAACCAAGGCAGGCTGTAGCGAGGATTGTAAGCATATCCTCTCCCAAACCACGCAGTTTTAACGGTAGAATTCTGCTTTAGTTGCAGGGGTAACACAAGCAGCTTTTCTCCCATTGTGTACTCTTTGGGCTCTTCCGCGAATGAACTTCTATATGCAGGGTTTCTGACGTGGACCGAACTGCCTCAAACAAGGCAGGCTGTAGCGAGGACTGTAAGCATTTCCTCTTCCAAAACACTGCAGTTTTACCAAAGAATTCTGCTTTAGTTGCAGGTGGAATACAAGCAGCATTACTCCCACTGTGTACTCTTTGGGCTCTTCCACGAATGAACTTCTTTATGCAGGGATTCCTACGAGGAGCCAACTGCCTCCACCATGGCAGGCTGTAGCGAGGACTGTAAGCATATCCTCTCCCAAACCACGCAGTTTTAACGGTAGAACTCTGCTTTAGTTGCAGGGATAACACAAGCAGTTTTTCTCCCACTGTGTACTCTTTGGGCTCTAACACGAATGAACTTCTTTATGCAGGGATTCCTACGAGGAGCGAACTGCTTCCACCATGGCAGGCTGTAGCAAGGACTGTAAGCATATCCTCTCACAAACCACGCAGTTTTAATGATAGAACTCTTTTTTAGTTGCAGGGGTAACACAAGCAGCTTTTCTCCCACTGTGTACTCTTTGGGCTCTTCCACGAATGAACTTCTATATGCATGGTTTCCGACGTGGAGCGAACTGCCTCAACCAAGGCAGGCTGTAGCGAGGACTGTAAGCATATCCTCTCCCAAACCACGCAGTTTTAACGGTAGAACTCTGCTTTAGTTGCAGGGGTAACACAAGCAGCTTTTCTCCCACTGTGTACTCTTTGGGCTCTTCCACGAATGCACTTCTATATGCAGGGTTTCCGACGTGGAGCGAACTGCCTCAACCAAGGCAGGCTGTAGCGAGGACTGTAAGCATTTCCTCTTCCAAAGCACGGCAGTTTTACGAAAGCATTCTGCTTTAGTTGCAGGAGTAACACAAGCATCATTTCTCCCACTGTGTACTCTTTGGGCTCTTCCACGAATGAACTTCTATATGCATGGTTTCCGACGTGGAGCGAACTGCCTCAACCAAGGCAGGCTGTAGCGAGGACTGTAAGCATATCCTCTCCCAATCCACGCAGTTTTAACGGTAGAACTCTGCTTTAGTTGCAGGGGTAACACAAGCAGTTTTTCTCCCACTGTGTACTCTTTGGGCTCTTCCACGAATGAACTTCTATATGCAGGGTTTGCGACGTGGAGAGAACTGCCTCAACCAAGGCAGGCTGTAGCGAGGATTGTAAGCATATCCTCTCCCAAACCACGCGGTTTTAACGGTAGAACTCTGCTTTAGTTGCAGGGGTAACACAAGCAGTTTTTCTCCCACTGTGTACTCTTTGGGCTCTTCCACGAATGAACTTCTATATGCAGGGTTTGCGACGTGGAGAGAACTGCCTCAACCAAGGCAGGCTGTAGCGAGGACTGTAAGCATATCCTCTCCCAAACCACGCCGTTTTAACGGGAGAACTCTGCTTTAGTTGCAGGGGTAACACAAGCAGCTTTTCTCCCACTGTGTACTCTTTGGGTTGTTCCACGAATGAACTTCTATATGCAGGGTTTCCGACGTGGAGTGAACTGCCTCAACCAAGGCAGGCTGTAGCGAGGACTGTAAGCATTTCCTCTTACAAAATACGGCAGTTTTACCAAAGAATTATGCTTTAGTTGCAGGTGGAATACAAGCAGCATTACTCCCACTGTGTTCTCTTGGGGCTCTTACACGAATGAACTTTTTTATGCAGGGATTCCCACGAGGAGCGAACTGCCTCCACCATGGTAGGCTCTAGCGAGGACTGTAAGCATATCCTCTCCCAAACCACGCAGTTTTAACGGTAGAACTCTGCTTTAGTCGCAGGGGTAACACAAGCAGTTTTTCTCCCACTGTGAACTCTTTGGGCTCTTACACAAATGAACTTCTATATGCAGGGCTTGCGACGTGGAGCGAACTGCCTCAACCAATGCAGGCTGTAGCGAGGACTGTAAGCATATCCTCTCCCAAACCACGCAGTTTTAACGGTAGAACTCTGCTTTAGTTGCAGGGGTAACACAAGCAGCTTTTCTCACACTGTGTACTCTTTGTGCTCTTCCACGTATGAACTTCTATATGCAGTGTTTGCGACGTGGTGCGACCTGCCTCAACCAAGGCAGGCTGTAGCGAGGACTGTAAGCATATCCTCTCCCAAACCACGCAGTTTTAAAGGTAGAACTCTGCTTTAGTTGCAGGGGTAACACAAGCAGCTTTTCTCCCACTGTGTACTCTTTGGGCTCTTCCACGAATGAACTTCTATATGCAGGGTTTCCGAAGTGGAGCGAACTGCCTCAACCAAGGCAGGCTGTAGAGAGGACTGTAAGCCTTTCCTCTTACAAAACACGGCAGTTTTACCAAAGAATTCTGCTTTAGTTGCAGGTGGAATACAAGCAGCATTACTCCCACTGTGTACTCTTTGGGCTCTTACACGAATGAACTTCTTTATGCAAGGATACTCACGAGGAGGGAACTGCCTCCACCATGGCAGGCTGTAGCTAGGACTGTAAGCATATCCTCTCCCAAACCACGCAGTTTTAACGGTAGAACTCTGCTTTAGTTGCAGGGGTAACACAAGCAGTTTTTCTCCCACTGTGTACTCTTTGTGCTCTTCCACGAATGAACTTCTATATGCAGGGTTTGCGACGTGGAGAGAACTGCCTCAACCAAGGCAGGCTGTAGCGAGGACTGTAAGCATATCCTCTCCCAAACCACGCAGTTTTAACGGTAGAACTCTGCTTTAGTTGCAGGGGTAACAAAAGCAGCTTTTCTCCCACTGTGTACTCTTTGGGTTGTTCCACGAATGAACTTCTATATGCAGGGTTTCCGACGTGGAGTGAACTGCCTCAACCAAGGCAGGCTGTAGCGAGGACTGTAAGCATTTCCTCTTACAAAATACGGCAGTTTTACCAAAGAATTCTGGTTTAGTTGCAGGTGGAATACAAGCAGCATTACTCCCACTGTGTTCTCTTGGGGCTCTTACACGAATGAACTTTTTTATGCAGGGATTCCCACGAGGAGCGAACTGCCTCCACCATGGTAGGCTCTAGCGAGGACTGTAAGCATATCCTCTCCCAAACCACGCAGTTTTAACGGTAGAACTCTGCTTTAGTTGCAGGGGTAACACAAGCAGTTTTTCTCCCACTGTGTACTCTTTGGGCTCTTACACAAATGAACTTCTATATGCAGGGCTTGCGACGTGGAGCGAACTGCCTCAACCAATGCAGGCTGTAGCGAGGACTGTAAGCATATCCTATCCCAAACCACGCAGTTTTAACGGTAGAACTCTGCTTTAGTTGCAGGGGTAACACAAGCAGCTTTTCTCACACTGTGTACTCTTTGTGCTCTTCCACGTATGAACTTCTATATGCAGTGTTTGCGACGTGGTGCGACCTGCCTCAACCAAGGCAGGCTGTAGCGAGGACTGTAAGCATATCCTCTCCCAAACCACGCAGTTTTAAAGGTAGAACTCTGCTTTAGTTGCAGGGGTAACACAAGCAGCTTTTCTCCCACTGTGTACTCTTTGGGCTCTTCCACGAATTAACTTCTATATGCAGGGTTTCCAAAGTGGAGCGAACTGCCTCAACCAAGGCAGGCTGTAGCGAGGAATGTAAGCATTTCCTCTTACAAAACACGGCTGTTTTACCAAAGAATTCTGCTTTAGTTGCAGGTGGAATACAAGCAGCATTACTCCCACTGTGTACTCTTTGGGCTCTTACACGAATGAACTTCTTTATGCAAGGATTCCCACGAGGAGGGTACTGACTCCTCCATGGCAGGCTGTAGCGAGGACTCTAAGCATATCCTCTCCCAAACCACGCAGTTTTAACGGTAGAACTCTGCTTAAGTTGCAGGGGTAACATAAGCAGTTTTTCTCCCACTGTGTACTCTTTGGGCTCTTCCACGAATGAACTTCTATATGCAGGGTTTGCGACGTGGAGAGAACTGCCTCAACCAAGGCAGGCTGTAGCGAGGATTGTAAGCATATCCTCTCCCAAACCACGCAGTTTTAACGGTAGAATTCTGCTTTAGTTGCAGGGGTAACACAAGCAGCTTTTCTCCCATTGTGTACTCTTTGGGCTCTTCCGCGAATGAACTTCTATATGCAGGGTTTCTGACGTGGAGCGAACTGCCTCAAACAAGGCAGGCTGTAGCGAGGACTGTAAGCATTTCCTCTTCCAAAACACTGGAGTTTTACCAAAGAATTCTGCTTTAGTTGCAGGTGGAATACAAGCAGCATTACTCCCACTGTGTACTCTTTGGGCTCTTCCACGAATGAACTTCTTTATGCAGGGATTCCTACGAGGAGCCAACTGCCTCCACCATGGCAGGCTGTAGCGAGGACTGTAAGCATATCCTCTCCCAAACCACGCAGTTTTAACGGTAGAACTCTGCTTTAGTTGCAGGGGTAACACAAGCAGTTTTTCTCCCACTGTGTACTCTTTGGGCTCTAACACGAATGAACTTCTTTATGCAGGGATTCCTACGAGGAGCGAACTGCTTCCACCATGGCAGGCTGTAGCAAGGACTGTAAGCATATCCTCTCACAAACCACGCAGTTTTAATGGTAGAACTCTTTTTTAGTTGCAGGGGTAACACAAGCAGCTTTTCTCCCACTGTGTACTCTTTGGGCTCTTCCACGAATGAACTTCTATATGCATGGTTTCCGACGTGGAGCGAACTGCCTCAACCAAGGCAGGCTGTAGCGAGGACTGTAAGCATATCCTCTCCCAAACCACGCAGTTTTAACGGTAGAACTCTGCTTTAGTTGCAGGGGTAACACAAGCAGCTTTTCTCCCACTGTGTACTCTTTGGGCTCTTCCACGAATGCACTTCTATATGCAGGGTTTCCGACGTGGAGCGAACTGCCTCAACCAAGGCAGGCTGTAGCGAGGACTGTAAGCATTTCCTCTTCCAAAGCACGGCAGTTTTACGAAAGCATTCTGCTTTAGTTGCAGGAGTAACACAAGCATCATTTCTCCCACTGTGTACTCTTTGGGCTCTTCCACGAATGAACTTCTATATGCATGGTTTCCGACGTGGAGCGAACTGCCTCAACCAAGGCAGGCTGTAGCGAGGACTGTAAGCATATCCTCTCCCAATCCACGCAGTTTTAACGGTAGAACTCTGCTTTAGTTGCAGGGGTAACACAAGCAGTTTTTCTCCCACTGTGTACTCTTTGGGCTCCTCCACGAATGAACTTCTATATGCAGGGTTTGCGACGTGGAGAGAACTGCCTCAACCAAGGCAGGCTGTAGCGAGGATTGTAAGCATATCCTCTCCCAAACCACGCAGTTTTAACGGTAGAATTCTGCTTTAGTTGCAGGGGTAACACAAGCAGCTTTTCTCCCATTGTGTACTCTTTGGGCTCTTCCGTGAATGAACTTCTATATGCAGGGTTTGCGACGTGGAGGGAACTGCCTCAACCAAGGCAGGCTGTAGCGAGGACTGTAAGCATATCCTCTCCCACACCACGCAGTTTTAATGGTAGAACTCTGCTTTAGTTGCAGGGGTAACACAAGCAGCTTTTCTCCCACTGTGTACTCTTTGGGCTCTTCCACGAATGAACTTCTATATGCAGGGTTTCCGACATGCAGCGAACTGCCTCAACCAAGGCAGACTGTAGCGAGGACTGTAAGCATTTCCTCTTCCAAAGCACGGAAGTTTTACCAAAGAAATCTGCTTTAGTTGCAGGTGTAACAAAAGCATCATTTCTCCCACTGTGTACTCTTTGGGCTCTTACACGAATGAACTTTTTTATGCAGGGATTCCCACGTGGATCGAACTGCCTCAACCGTGGAAGGCAGTAGCGAGGACTGTAAACATATCCTCTCCCAAAACACGCAGTTTTCACGGTAGAACTCTGCTTTAGTTGCAGGGGTAACACAAGCAGCTTTTCTCCCACTGTGTACTCTTTGGGCTCTTCCACGAATGAACTTCTATATGCAGGGTTTCCGACGTGGAGTGAACTGCCTCAACCAAGGCAGGCTGTAGCGAGGACTGTAAGCATTTCCTCTTACAAAACACGGCAGTTTTACCAAAGAATTCTGCTTTAGTTGCAAGTGGAATACAAGCAGCATTACTCCCACTGTGTTCTCTTGGGGCTCTTACAAGAATGAACTTTTTTATGCAGGGATTCCCAGGGGAGCGAACTGCCTCTACCAAGGCAGGCTGTAGCGAGGACTGTAAGCATATCCTCTCCCAATCCACGCAGTTTTAACGGTAGAACTCTGCTTTAGTTGCAGGGGTAACACAAGCAGCTTTTCTCACACTGTGTACTCTTTGTGCTCTTCCACGTATGAACTTCTATATGCAGGGTTTGCGACGTGGAGCGACCTGCCTCAACCAAGGCAGGCTGTAGCGAGGACTGTAAGCATATCCTCTCCCAAACCACGCAGTTTTAAAGGTAGAACTCTGCTTTAGTTGCAGGGGTAACACAAGCAGCTTTTCTCCCACTGTGTACTCTTTGGGCTCTTCCACGAATTAACTTCTATATGCAGGGTTTCCAAAGTGGAGCGAACTGCCTCAACCAAGGCAGGCTGTAGCGAGGAATGTAAGCATTTCCTCTTACAAAACACGGCAGTTTTACCAAAGAATTCTGCTTTAGTTGCAGGTGGAATACAAGCAGCATTACTCTCACTGTGTTCTCTTGGGGGCTCTTACACGAATGAACTTTTTTATGCAGGGATTCCCACGAGGAGCGAACTGCCTCCACCATGGCAGGCTCTAGCGAGGACTGTAAGCATATCCTCTCCCACACCACGCAGTTTTAATGGTAAAACTCAGCTTTAGTTGCAGCGGTAACACAAGCAGTTTTTCTCCCACTGTGTACTCTTTGGGCTCTTCCACGAATGAACTTCTATATGCAGGGTTTGCGACGTTGAGCGAAGTGCCTCAAACAAGGCTGGCTGTAGCGAGGAATGTAAGCATATCCTCTCCCAAACCACGCGGTTTTAACGGTAGAACTCTGCTTTAGTTGCAGGGGTAACACAAGCAGCTTTTCTCCCACTGTGTACTCTTTGGGCTCTTCCACGAATGAACTTCTATATACAGGGTTTCCGAAGTGGAGCGAATGCCTCAACCAAGGCAGGCTGTAGAGAGGACTGTAAGCCTTTCCTCTTACAAAACACGGCTGTTTTACCAAAGAATTCTGCTTTAGTTGCAGGTGGAATACAAGCAGCATTACTTCCACTGTGTACTCTTTGGGCTCTTACACGAATGAACTTCTTTATGCAAGGATACTCACGAGGAGGGAACTGCCTCCACCCTGGCAGGCTGTAGCTAGGACTGTAAGCATATGCTCTCCCAAACCACGCAGTTTTAACGGTAGAACTCTGCTTTAGTTGCAGGGGTAACACAAGCAGTTTTTCTCCCACTGTGTACTCTTTGGGCTCTTCCACGAATGAACTTCTATATGCAGGGTTTGCGACGTGGAGAGAACTGCCTCAACCAAGGCAGGCTGTAGCGAGGACTGTAAGCATATCCTCTCCCAAACCACGCAGTTTTAACGGTAGAACTCTGCTTTAGTTGCAGGGGTAACAAAAGCAGCTTTTCTCCCACTGTGTACTCTTTGGGCTCTTCCACGAATGAACTTCTATATGCAGGGTTTCCGACGTGGAGTGAACTGCCTCAACCAAGGCAGGCTGTAGCGAGGATTGTAAGCATTTCCTCTTACAAAACACGGCAGTTTTACCAAAGAATTCTGCTTTAGTTGCAGGTGGAATACAAGCAGCATTACTCCCACTGTGTTCTCTTGGGGCTCTTACACGAATGAACGTTTTTATGCAGGGATTCCCACGAGGAGCGAACTGCCTCCACCATGGTAGGCTCTAGCGAGGACTGTAAGCATATCCTCTCCCAAACCACGCAGTTTTAACGGTAGAACTCTGCTTTAGTTGCAGGGGTAACACAAGCAGTTTTTCTCCCACTGTGTACTCTTTGGGCTCTTACACAAATGAACTTCTATATGCAGGGTTTGCGACGTGGAGCGAACTGCCTCAACCAATGCAGGCTGTAGCGAGGACTGTAAGCATATCCTCTCCCAAACCACGCAGTTTTAACGGTAGAACTCTGCTTTAGTTGCAGGGGTAACACAAGCAGCTTTTCTCCCACTGTGTACTCTTTGGGCTCTTCCACGTATGAACTTCTATATGCAGGGTTTGCGACGTGGAGCGACCTGCCTCAACCAAGGCAGGCTGTAGCGAGGAATGTAAGCATTTCCTCTTCCAAAACACTGCAGTTTTACCAAAGAATTCTGCTTTAGTTGCAGGTGGAATACAAGCAGCATTACTCCCACTGTGTACTCTTTGGGCTCTTACACGAATGAACTTCTTTATGCAAAGATTCCCACGAGGAGGGTACTGACTCCACCATGGCAGGCCGTAGCGAGGACTGTAAGCATGTCCTCTCCCAAACCACGCAGTTTTAACGGTAGAACTCTGCTTTAGTTGCAGGGGTAACACAAGCAGTTTTTCTCCCACTGTGTACTCTTTGGGCTCTTCCATGAATGAACTTCTATATGCAGGGTATGCGACGTGGAGCGAACTGCCTAAACCAATGCAGGCTGTAGCGAGGATTGTAAGCATATCCTCTCCCAAACCACGCAGTTTTAACGGTAGAACTCTTCTTTAATTGCAGGGGTAACACAAGCAGCTTTTCTCACACTGTGTACTCTTTGTGCTCTTCCACGTATGAACTTCTATATGCAGGGTTTGCGACGTGGAGCGACCTGCCTCAACCAAGGCAGGCTGTAGCGAGGACTGTAAGCATATCCTCTCCCAAACCACTCAGTTTTAACGGTAGAACTCTTTTTTACTTGCAGGGGTAACACAAGCAGCTTTTCTCCCACTGTGTACTCTTTGGGCTCTTACACGAATGAACTCCTATATGCATGGTTTCCGACGTGGAGCGAACTGCCTCAACCAAGGCAGGCTGTAGCGAGGACTGTAAGCATATCCTCTCCCAAACCACGCAGTTTTAACGGTAGAACAATGCTTTAGTTGCAGGGGTAACACGAGCAGCTTTTCTCCCACTGTGTACTCTTTGGGCTCTTCCACGAATGAACTTCTATATGCAGGGTTTCCGACGTGGAGCGAACTGCCTCAACAAAGGCAGGCTGTAGCGAGGACTGTAAGCATTTCTTCTTCCAAAGCACGGCAGTTTTACCAAAGAATTCTGCTTTAGTTGCAGGTGTAACACAAGCATCATTTCTCCCACTGTGTACTCTTTGGGCTCTTACACGAATGAACTTCTTTATGCAGGGATTCCCACGTGGATCGAACTGCCTCAACCGTGGAAGGCTGTAGCGAGGAATGTAAGCATATCCTCTCCCAAAACACGCAGTTTTCCCGGTAGAACTCTGCTTTAGTTGCAGGGGTAACACAAGCAGCTTTTCTCCCACTGTGTACACTTTGGGCTCTTCCACGAATGAACTTCTATATGCAGGGTTTCCAAAGTGGAGCGAAGTGCCTCAACCAAGGCAGGCTGTAGCGAGGAATGTAAGCATTTCCTCTTACAAAACACGGCAGTTTTACCAAAGAATTCTGCTTTAGTTGCAGGTGGAATACAAGCAGCATTACTCCCACTGTGTACTCTTTGGGCTCTTACACAAATGAACTTCTTTATGCAAGGATTCCCACGAGGAGGGAACTGACTCCACCATGGCAGGCTGTAGCGAGGACTGTAAGCATATCCTCTCCCAAACCACGCAGTTTTAACGGTAGAACTCTGCTTTAGTTGCAGGGGTAACACAAGCAGCTTTTCTCCCACTGTGTACTCTTTGGGCTCTTCCACGAATGAACTTCTATATGCAGTGTTTCAGACGTGGAGCGAACTGCCTCAACCAAGACAGGCTGTAGCGAGGACTGTAAGCATTTCCTCTTACAAAACACGGCAGTTTTACCAAAGAATTCTGCTTTAGTGGCAGGTGGAATACAAGCAGCATTACTCCCACTGTGTTCTCTTGGGGGCTCTTACACGAATGAACTTTTTTATGCAGGGATTCCCACGAGGAGCGAACTGCCTCCACCATGGCAGTCTCTAGCGAGGACTGTAAGCATATCCTCTCCCACACCACGCAGTTTTAACGGTAAAACACTGCTTTAGTTGCAGGGGTAACACAAGCAGCTTTTCTCACACTGTGTACTCTTTGGGCTCTTCCACGAATGAACTTCTATATGCAGGGTTTGCGACGTTGAGCGAACTGCCTCAAACAAGGCTGGCTGTAGCGAGGAATGTAAGCATATCCTCTCCCAAACCACGCGGTTTTAACGGTAGAACTCTGCTTTAGTTGCAGGGGTAACACAAGCAGCTTTTCTCCCACTGTGTACTCTTTGGGCTCTTCCACGAATGAACTTCTATATGCAGGGTTTCCGAAGTGGAGCGAACTGCCTCAACCAAGGCAGGCTGTAGAGAGGACTGTAAGCCTTTCCTCTTACAAAACACGGCAGTTTTACCAAAGAATTCTGCTTTAGTTGCAGGTGGAATACAAGCAGCATTACTCCCACTGTGTTCTCTTGGGGCTCTTACACGAATGAACTTCTTTATGCAAGGATACTCACGAGGAGGGTACTGCCTCCACCATGGCAGGCTGTAGCTAGGACTGTAAGCATATCCTCTCCCAAACCACGCAGTTTTAACGGTAGAACCCTGCTTTAGTTGCAGGGGTAACACAAGCAGTTTTTCTCCCACTGTGTACTCTTTGGGCTCTTCCAAGAATGAACTTCTATATGCAGGGTTTGCGACGTGGAGAGAACTGCCTCAACCAAGGCAGGCTGTAGCGAGGACTGTAAGCATATCCTCTCCCAAACCACGCAGTTTTAACGGTAGAACTCTGCTTTAGTTGTAGGGGTAACAAAAGCAGCTTTTCTCCCACTGTGTACTCTTTGGGTTGTTCCACGAATGAAATTCTATATGCAGGGTTTCTGACGTGGAGCGAACTGCCTCAACCAAGGCAGGCTGTAGCGAGGACTGTAAGCATATCCTCTCCCAAACCACTCAGTTTTAATGGTAGAACTCTGCTTTAGTTGCAGGGGTAACACAAGCAGCTTTTCTCCCACTGTGTACTCTTTGGGCTCTTCCACGAATGAACTTCTATATGCAGGGTTTCCGACGTGGAGTGAACTGCCTCAACCAAGGCAGGCTCTAGCGAGGAATGTAAGCATTTCCTCTTACAAAACACGGCAGTTTTACCAAAGAATTCTGCTTTAGTTGCAGGTGGAATACAAGCAGCATTACTCCCACTGTGTACTCTTTGGGCTCTTACACGAATGAACTTTTTTATGCAGGGATTCCCACGAGGAGCGAACTGCCTCCACCATGGCAGGCTCTAGCGAGGACTGTAAGCATATCCTCTCCCAAACCACGCAGTTTTAACGGTAGAACTCTGCTTTAGTTGCAGGGGTAACACAAGCAGTTTTTCTCCCACTGTGTACTCTTTGGGCTCTTACACAAATGAACTTCTATATGCAGGGTTTGCGACGTGGAGCGAACTGCCTCAACCAATGCAGGCTGTAGCGAGGACTGTAAGCATATCCTCTCCCAAACCACGCAGTTTTAACGGTAGAACTCTTCTTTAATTGCAGGGGTAACACAAGCAGCTTTTCTCACACTGTGTACTCTTTGTGCTGTTCCACGTATGAACTTCTATATGCATGGTTTGCGACGTGGAGCGACCTGCCTCAACCAAGGCAGGCTGTAGCGAGGAATGTAAGCATTTCCTCTTACAAAACAGGGCAGTTTTACCAAAGAATTCTGCTTTAGTTGCAGTTGGAATACAAGCAGCATTACTCCCACTGTGTACTCTTTGGGCTCTTACACGAATGAACTTCTTTATGCAGGATTCCCACGAGGAGGGTACTGACTCCACCATGGCAGGCTGTAGCGAGGACTGTAAGCATATCCTCTACCAAACCACGCAGTTTTAACGGTAGAACTCTGCTTTAGTTGCAGGGTTAACACAAGCATTTTTTCTCCCACTGTGTACTCTTTGGGCTGTTCCACGAATGAACTTCTATATGCAGGGTTTGCGACGTGGAGAGAACTGCCTCAACCAAGGCAGGCTGTAGCGAGGATTGTAAGCATATCCTCTCCCAAACCACGCAGTTTTAGCGGTAGAATTCTGCTTTAGTTGCAGGGGTAACACAAGCAGCTTTTCTCCCATTGTGTACTCTTTGGGCTCTTCCGCGAATGAACTTCTATATGCAGGGTTTCCGACGTGGAGCGAACTGCCTCAACCAAGGCAGGCTGTAGCGAGGACTGTAAGCATTTCCTCTTCCAAAGCACGGCAGTTTTACCCAAGAATTCTGCTTTAGTTGCAGGTGTAACACAAGCATCATTTCTCCCACTGTGTACTCTTTGGGCTCTTACACGAATGAACTTCTTTATGCAGGGATTCCCACGTGGATCGAACTGCCTCAACCGTGGAAGGCTGTAGCGAGGACTGTAAGCATATCCTCTCCCAAAACACGCAGTTTTCACGGTAGAACTCTGCTTTAGTTGCAGGGGTAACACAAGCAGCTTTTCTCCCACTGTGTACTCTTTGGGCTCTTCCACGAATGAACTTCTATATGCAGTGTTTCAGACGTGGAGCGAACTGCCTCAACCAAGGCAGGCTGTAGCGAGGACTGTAAGCATGTCCTCTTACAAAACACGGCAGTTTTACCAAAGAATTCTGCTTTAGTGGCAGGTGGAATACAAGCAGCATTACTCCCACTGTGTTCTCTTGGGGGCTCTTACAAGAATGAACTTTTTTATGCAGGGATTCCCACGAGGAGCGAACTGCCTCCACCATGGCAGGCTCTAGCGAGGACTGTAAGCATATCCTCTCCCACACCACGCAGTTTTAACGGTAAAACTCTGCTTTAGTTGCAGGGGTAACTCAAGCAGTTTTTCTCCCACTGTGTACTCTTTGGGCTCTTCCACGAATGAACTTCTATATGCAGGGTTTGCGACGTTGAGCGAACTGCCTCAAACAAGGCTGGCTGTAGCGAGGAATGTAAGCATATCCTCTCCCAAACCACGCGGTTTTAACGGTAGAACTCTGCTTTAGTTGCAGGGTTAACACAAGCAGCTTTTCTCCCACTGTGTACTCTTTGGGCTCTTCCACGAATGAACTTCTATATGCAGGGTTTCCGAAGTGGAGCGAACTGCCTCAACCAAGGCAGGCTGTAGAGAGGACTGTAAGCCTTTCCTCTTACAAAACACGGCAGTTTTACCAAAGAATTCTGCTTTAGTTGCAGGTGGAATACAAGCAGCATTACTCCCACTGTGTACTCTTTGGGCTCTTACACGAATGAACTTCTTTATGCAAGGATACTCACGAGGAGGGAACTGCCTCCACCATGGCAGGCTGTAGCTAGGACTGTAAGCATATCCTCTCCCAAACCACGCAGTTTTAACGGTAGAACTCTGCTTTAGTTGCAGGGGTAACACAAGCAGTTTTTCTCCCACTGTGTACTCTTTGGGTTCTTCCACGAATGACCTTCTATATGCAGGGTTTGCGACGTGGAGAGAACTGCCTCAACCAAGGCAGGCTGTAGCGAGGACTGTAAGCATATCCTCTCCCAAACCACGCAGTTTTAACGGTAGAACTCTGCTTTAGTTGCAGGGGTAACAAAAGCAGCTTTTCTCCCACTGTGTACTCTTTGGGTTGTTCCACGAATGAACTTCTATATGCAGGGTTTCCGACGTGGAGTGAACTGCCTCAACCAAGGCAGGCTGTAGCGAGGACTGTAAGCATTTCCTCTTACAAAATACGGCAGTTTTACCAAAGAATTCTGCTTTAGTTGCAGGTGGAATACAAGCAGCATTACTCCCACTGTGTTCTCTTGGGGCTCTTACACGAATGAACTTTTTTATGCAGGGATTCCCACGAGGAGCGAACTGCCTCCACCATGGTAGGCTCTAGCGAGGACTGTAAGCATATCCTCTCCCAAACCACGCAGTTTTAAGGGTAGAACTCTGCTTTAGTTGCAGGGGTAACACAAGCAGTTTTTCTCCCACTGTGTACTCTTTGGGCTCTTACACAAATGAACTTCTATATGCAGGGCTTGCGACGTGGAGCGAACTGCCTCAACCAATGCAGGCTGTAGCGAGGACTGTAAGCATATCCTCTCCCAAACCACGCAGTTTTAACGGTAGAACTCTGCTTTAGTTGCAGGGGTAACACAAGCAGCTTTTCTCACACTGTGTACTCTTTGTGCTCTTCCACGTATGAACTTCTATATGCAGTGTTTGCGACGTGGTGCGACCTGCCTCAACCAAGGCAGGCTGTAGCGAGGACTGTAAGCATATCCTCTCCCAAACCACGCAGTTTTAAAGGTAGAACTCTGCTTTAGTTGCAGGGGTAACACAAGCAGCTTTTCTCCCACTGTGTACTCTTTGGGCTCTTCCACGAATTAACTTCTATATGCAGGGTTTCCAAAGTGGAGCGAACTGCCTCAACCAAGGCAGGCTGTAGCGAGGAATGTAAGCATTTCCTCTTACAAAACACGGCAGTTTTACCAAAGAATTCTGCTTTAGTTGCAGGTGGAATACAAGCAGCATTACTCCCACTGTGTACTCTTTGGGCTCTTACACGAATGAACTTCTTTATGCAAGGATTCCCACGAGGAGGGTACTGACTCCACCATGGCAGGCTGTAGCGAGGACTGTAAGCATATCCTCTCCCAAACCACGCAGTTTTAACGGTAGAACTCTGCTTTAGTTGCAGGGGTAACACAAGCAGTTTTTCTCCCACTGTGTACTCTTTGGGCTCTTCCACGAATGAACTTCTATATGCAGGGTTTGCGACGTGGAGAGAACTGCCTCAACCAAGGCAGGCTGTAGCGAGGACTGTAAGCATATCCTCTCCCAAACCACGCAGTTTTAACGGTAGAACTCTGCTTTAGTTGCAGGGGTAACACAAGCAGCTTTTCTCCCACTGTGTACTCTTTGGGCTCTTCCACGAATGCACTTCTATATGCAGGGTTTCCGACGTGGAGCGAACTGCCTCAACCAAGTCAGGCTGTAGCGAGGACTGTAAGCATTTCCTCTTCCAAAGCACGGCAGTTTTACGAAAGCATTCTGCTTTAGTTGCAGGAGTAACACAAGCATCATTTCTCCCACTGTGTACTCTTTGGGCTCTTCCACGAATGAACTTCTATATGCATGGTTTCCGACGTGGAGCGAACTGCCTCAACCAAGGCAGGCTGTAGCGAGGACTGTAAGCATATCCTCTCCCAATCCACGCAGTTTTAACGGTAGAACTCTGCTTTAGTTGCAGGGGTAACACAAGCAGTTTTTATCCCACTGTGTACTCTTTGGGCTCTTCCACGAATGAACTTCTATATGCAGGGTTTGCGACGTGGAGAGAACTGCCTCAACCAAGGCAGGCTGTAGCGAGGATTGTAAGCATATCCTCTCCCAAACCACGCAGTTTTAACGGTAGAATTCTGCTTTAGTTGCAGGGGTAACACAAGCAGCTTTTCTCCCATTGTGTACTCTTTGGGCTCTTCCGTGAATGAACTTCTATATGCAGGGTTTGCGACGTGGAGGGAACTGCCTCAACCAAGGCAGGCTGTAGCGAGGACTGTAAGCATATCCTCTCCCACACCACGCAGTTTTAATGGTAGAACTCTGCTTTAGTTGCAGGGGTAACACAAGCAGCTTTTCTCCCACTGTGTACTCTTTGGGCTCTTCCACGAATGAACTTCTATATGCAGGGTTTCCGACATGCAGCGAACTGCCTCAACCAAGGCAGACTGTAGCGAGGACTGTAAGCATTTCCTCTTCCAAAGCACGGAAGTTTTACCAAAGAAATCTGCTTTAGTTGCAGGTGTAACAAAAGCATCATTTCTCCCACTGTGTACTCTTTGGGCTCTTACACGAATGAACTTTTTTATGCAGGGATTCCCACGTGGATCGAACTGCCTCAACCGTGGAAGGCAGTAGCGAGGACTGTAAACATATCCTCTCCCAAAACACGCAGTTTTCACGGTAGAACTCTGCTTTAGTTGCAGGGGTAACACAAGCAGCTTTTCTCCCACTGTGTACTCTTTGGGCTCTTCCACGAATGAACTTCTATATGCAGGGTTTCCGACGTGGAGTGAACTGCCTCAACCAAGGCAGGCTGTAGCGAGGACTGTAAGCATTTCCTCTTACAAAACACGGCAGTTTTACCAAAGAATTCTGCTTTAGTTGCAAGTGGAATACAAGCAGCATTACTCCCACTGTGTTCTCTTGGGGCTCTTACAAGAATGAACTTTTTTATGCAGGGATTCCCAGGGGAGCGAACTGCCTCAACCAAGGCAGGCTGTAGCGAGGACTGTAAGCATATCCTCTCCCAATCCACGCAGTTTTAACGGTAGAACTCTGCTTTAGTTGCAGGGGTAACACAAGCAGCTTTTCTCACACTGTGTACTCTTTGTGCTCTTCCACGTATGAACTTCTATATGCAGGGTTTGCGACGTGGAGCGACCTGCCTCAACCAAGGCAGGCTGTAGCGAGGACTGTAAGCATATCCTCTCCCAAACCACGCAGTTTTAAAGGTAGAACTCTGCTTTAGTTGCAGGGGTAACACAAGCAGCTTTTCTCCCACTGTGTACTCTTTGGGCTCTTCCACGAATTAACTTCTATATGCAGGGTTTCCAAAGTGGAGCGAACTGCCTCAACCAAGGCAGGCTGTAGCGAGGAATGTAAGCATTTCCTCTTACAAAACACGGCAGTTTTACCAAAGAATTCTGCTTTAGTTGCAGGTGGAATACAAGCAGCATTACTCCCACTGTGTTCTCTTGGGGGCTCTTACACGAATGAACTTTTTTATGCAGGGATTCCCACGAGGAGCGAACTGCCTCCACCATGGCAGGCTCTAGCGAGGACTGTAAGCATATCCTCTCCCACACCACGCAGTTTTAATGGTAAAACTCAGCTTTAGTTGCAGCGGTAACACAAGCAGTTTTTCTCCCACTGTGTACTCTTTGGGCTCTTCCACGAATGAACTTCTATATGCAGGGTTTGCGACGTTGAGCGAAGTGCCTCAAACAAGGCTGGCTGTAGCGAGGAATGTAAGCATATCCTCTCCCAAACCACGCGGTTTTAACGGTAGAACTCTGCTTTAGTTGCAGGGGTAACACAAGCAGCTTTTCTCCCACTGTGTACTCTTTGGGCTCTTCCACGAATGAACTTCTATATGCAGGGTTTCCGAAGTGGAGCGAACTGCCTCAACCAAGGCAGGCTGTAGAGAGGACTGTAAGCCTTTCCTCTTACAAAACACGGCAGTTTTACCAAAGAATTCTGCTTTAGTTGCAGGTGGAATACAAGCAGCATTACTCCCACTGTGTACTCTTTGGGCTCTTACACGAATGAACTTCTTTATGCAAGGATACTCACGAGGAGGGAACTGCCTCCACCATGGCAGGCTGTAGCTAGGACTGTAAGCATATCCTCTCCCAAACCACGCAGTTTTAACGGTAGAACTCTGCTTTAGTTGCAGGGGTAACACAAGCAGTTTTTCTCCCACTGTGTACTCTTTGGGTTCTTCCACGAATGACCTTCTATATGCAGGATTTGCGACGTGGAGAGAACTGCCTCAACCAAGGCAGGCTGTAGCGAGGACTGTAAGCATATCCTCTCCCAAACCACGCAGTTTTAACGGTAGAACTCTGCTTTAGTTGCAGGGGTAACAAAAGCAGCTTTTCTCCCACTGTGTACTCTTTGGGTTGTTCCACGAATGAACTTCTATATGCAGGGTTTCCGACGTGGAGTGAACTGCCTCAACCAAGGCAGGCTGTAGCGAGGACTGTAAGCATTTCCTCTTACAAAATACGGCAGTTTTACCAAAGAATTCTGCTTTAGTTGCAGGTGGAATACAAGCAGCATTACTCCCACTGTGTTCTCTTGGGGCTCTTACACGAATGAACTTTTTTATGCAGGGATTCCCACGAGGAGCGAACTGCCTCCACCATGGTAGGCTCTAGCGAGGACTGTAAGCATATCCTCTCCCAAACCACGCAGTTTTAAGGGTGGAACTCTGCTTTAGTTGCAGGGGTAACACAAGCAGTTTTTCTCCCACTGTGTACTCTTTGGGCTCTTACACAAATGAACTTCTATATGCAGGGCTTGCGACGTGGAGCGAACTGCCTCAACCAATGCAGGCTGTAGCGAGGACTGTAAGCATATCCTCTCCCAAACCACGCAGTTTTAACGGTAGAACTCTGCTTTAGTTGCAGGGGTAACACAAGCAGCTTTTCTCACACTGTGTACTCTTTGTGCTCTTCCACGTATGAACTTCTATATGCAGTGTTTGCGACGTGGTGCGACCTGCCTCAACCAAGGCAGGCTGTAGCGAGGACTGTAAGCATATCCTCTCCCAAACCACGCAGTTTTAAAGGTAGAACTCTGCTTTAGTTGCAGGGGTAACACAAGCAGCTTTTCTCCCACTGTGTACTCTTTGGGCTCTTCCACGAATTAACTTCTATATGCAGGGTTTCCAAAGTGGAGCGAACTGCCTCAACCAAGGCAGGCTGTAGCGAGGAATGTAAGCATTTCCTCTTACAAAACACGGCAGTTTTACCAAAGAATTCTGCTTTAGTTGCAGGTGGAATACAAGCAGCATTACTCCCACTGTGTACTCTTTGGGCTCTTACACGAATGAACTTCTTTATGCAAGGATTCCCACGAGGAGGGTACTGACTCCACCATGGCAGGCTGTAGCGAGGACTGTAAGCATATCCTCTCCCAAACCACGCAGTTTTAACGGTAGAACTCTGCTTTAGTTGCAGGGGTAACACAAGCAGTTTTTCTCCCACTGTGTACTCTTTGGGCTCTTCCACGAATGAACTTCTATATGCAGGGTTTGCGACGTGGAGAGAACTGCCTCAACCAAGGCAGGCTGTAGCGAGGACTGTAAGCATATCCTCTCCCAAACCACGCAGTTTTAACGGTAGAACTCTGCTTTAGTTGCAGGGGTAACACAAGCAGCTTTTCTCCCACTGTGTACTCTTTGGGCTCTTCCACGAATGCACTTCTATATGCAGGGTTTCCGACGTGGAGCGAACTGCCTCAACCAAGTCAGGCTGTAGCGAGGACTGTAAGCATTTCCTCTTCCAAAGCACGGCAGTTTTACGAAAGCATTCTGCTTTAGTTGCAGGAGTAACACAAGCATCATTTCTCCCACTGTGTACTCTTTGGGCTCTTCCACGAATGAACTTCTATATGCATGGTTTCCGACGTGGAGCGAACTGCCTCAACCAAGGCAGGCTGTAGCGAGGACTGTAAGCATATCCTCTCCCAATCCACGCAGTTTTAACGGTAGAACTCTGCTTTAGTTGCAGGGGTAACACAAGCAGTTTTTCTCCCACTGTGTACTCTTTGGGCTCTTCCACGAATGAACTTCTATATGCAGGGTTTGCGACGTGGAGAGAACTGCCTCAACCAAGGCAGGCTGTAGCGAGGATTGTAAGCATATCCTCTCCCAAACCACGCAGTTTTAACGGTAGAATTCTGCTTTAGTTGCAGGGGTAACACAAGCAGCTTTTCTCCCATTGTGTACTCTTTGGGCTCTTCCGTGAATGAACTTCTATATGCAGGGTTTGCGACGTGGAGGGAACTGCCTCAACCAAGGCAGGCTGTAGCGAGGACTGTAAGCATATCCTCTCCCACACCACGCAGTTTTAATGGTAGAACTCTGCTTTAGTTGCAGGGGTAACACAAGCAGCTTTTCTCCCACTGTGTACTCTTTGGGCTCTTCCACGAATGAACTTCTATATGCAGGGTTTCCGACATGCAGCGAACTGCCTCAACCAAGGCAGACTGTAGCGAGGACTGTAAGCATTTCCTCTTCCAAAGCACGGAAGTTTTACCAAAGAAATCTGCTTTAGTTGCAGGTGTAACAAAAGCATCATTTCTCCCACTGTGTACTCTTTGGGCTCTTACACGAATGAACTTTTTTATGCAGGGATTCCCACGTGGATCGAACTGCCTCAACCGTGGAAGGCAGTAGCGAGGACTGTAAACATATCCTCTCCCAAAACACGCAGTTTTCACGGTAGAACTCTGCTTTAGTTGCAGGGGTAACACAAGCAGCTTTTCTCCCACTGTGTACTCTTTGGGCTCTTCCACGAATGAACTTCTATATGCAGGGTTTCCGACGTGGAGTGAACTGCCTCAACCAAGGCAGGCTGTAGCGAGGACTGTAAGCATTTCCTCTTACAAAACACGGCAGTTTTACCAAAGAATTCTGCTTTAGTTGCAAGTGGAATACAAGCAGCATTACTCCCACTGTGTTCTCTTGGGGCTCTTACAAGAATGAACTTTTTTATGCAGGGATTCCCAGGGGAGCGAACTGCCTCAACCAAGGCAGGCTGTAGCGAGGACTGTAAGCATATCCTCTCCCAATCCACGCAGTTTTAACGGTAGAACTCTGCTTTAGTTGCAGGGGTAACACAAGCAGCTTTTCTCACACTGTGTACTCTTTGTGCTCTTCCACGTATGAACTTCTATATGCAGGGTTTGCGACGTGGAGCGACCTGCCTCAACCAAGGCAGGCTGTAGCGAGGACTGTAAGCATATCCTCTCCCAAACCACGCAGTTTTAAAGGTAGAACTCTGCTTTAGTTGCAGGGGTAACACAAGCAGCTTTTCTCCCACTGTGTACTCTTTGGGCTCTTCCACGAATTAACTTCTATATGCAGGGTTTCCAAAGTGGAGCGAACTGCCTCAACCAAGGCAGGCTGTAGCGAGGAATGTAAGCATTTCCTCTTACAAAACACGGCAGTTTTACCAAAGAATTCTGCTTTAGTTGCAGGTGGAATACAAGCAGCATTACTCCCACTGTGTTCTCTTGGGGGCTCTTACACGAATGAACTTTTTTATGCAGGGATTCCCACGAGGAGCGAACTGCCTCCACCATGGCAGGCTCTAGCGAGGACTGTAAGCATATCCTCTCCCACACCACGCAGTTTTAATGGTAAAACTCAGCTTTAGTTGCAGCGGTAACACAAGCAGTTTTTCTCCCACTGTGTACTCTTTGGGCTCTTCCACGAATGAACTTCTATATGCAGGGTTTGCGACGTTGAGCGAAGTGCCTCAAACAAGGCTGGCTGTAGCGAGGAATGTAAGCATATCCTCTCCCAAACCACGCGGTTTTAACGGTAGAACTCTGCTTTAGTTGCAGGGGTAACACAAGCAGCTTTTCTCCCACTGTGTACTCTTTGGGCTCTTCCACGAATGAACTTCTATATGCAGGGTTTCCGAAGTGGAGCGAATGCCTCAACCAAGGCAGGCTGTAGAGAGGACTGTAAGCCTTTCCTCTTACAAAACACGGCTGTTTTACCAAAGAATTCTGCTTTAGTTGCAGGTGGAATACAAGCAGCATTACTTCCACTGTGTACTCTTTGGGCTCTTACACGAATGAACTTCTTTATGCAAGGATACTCACGAGGAGGGAACTGCCTCCACCATGGCAGGCTGTAGCTAGGACTGTAAGCATATGCTCTCCCAAACAACGCAGTTTTAACGGTAGAACTCTGCTTTAGTTGCAGGGGTAACACAAGCAGTTTTTCTCCCACTGTGTACTCTTTGGGCTCTTCCACGAATGAACTTCTATATGCAGGGTTTGCGACGTGGAGAGAACTGCCTCAACCAAGGCAGGCTGTAGCGAGGACTGTAAGCATATCCTCTCCCAAACCACGCAGTTTTAACGGTAGAACTCTGCTTTAGTTGCAGGGGTAACAAAAGCAGCTTTTCTCCCACTGTGTACTCTTTGGGCTCTTCCACGAATGAACTTCTATATGCAGGGTTTCCGACGTGGAGTGAACTGCCTCAACCAAGGCAGGCTGTAGCGAGGATTGTAAGCATTTCCTCTTACAAAACACGGCAGTTTTACCAAAGAATTCTGCTTTAGTTGCAGGTGGAATACAAGCAGCATTACTCCCACGGTGTTCTCTTGGGGCTCTTACACGAATGAACGTTTTTATGCAGGGATTCCCACGAGGAGCGAACTGCCTCCACCATGGTAGGCTCTAGCGAGGACTGTAAGCATATCCTCTCCCAAACCACGCAGTTTTAACGGTAGAACTCTGCTTTAGTTGCAGGGGTAACACAAGCAGTTTTTCTCCCACTGTGTACTCTTTGGGCTCTTACACAAATGAACTTCTATATGCAGGGTTTGCGACGTGGAGCGAACTGCCTCAACCAATGCAGGCTGTAGCGAGGACTGTAAGCATATCCTCTCCCAAACCACGCAGTTTTAACGGTAGAACTCTGCTTTAGTTGCAGGGGTAACACAAGCAGCTTTTCTCCCACTGTGTACTCTTTGGGCTCTTCCACGTATGAACTTCTATATGCAGGGTTTGCGACGTGGAGCGACCTGCCTCAACCAAGGCAGGCTGTAGCGAGGAATGTAAGCATTTCCTCTTCCCAAACACTGCAGTTTTACCAAAGAATTCTGCTTTAGTTGCAGGTGGAATACAAGCAGCATTACTCCCACTGTGTACTCTTTGGGCTCTTACACGAATGAACTTCTTTATGCAAAGATTCCCACGAGGAGGGTACTGACTCCACCATGGAAGGCCGTAGCGAGGACTGTAAGCATGTCCTCTCCCAAACCACGCAGTTTTAACGGTAGACCTCTGCTTTAGTTGCAGGGGTAACACAAGCAGTTTTTCTCCCACTGTGTACTCTTTGGGCTCTTCCATGAATGAACTTCTATATGCAGGGTTTGCGACGTGGAGCGAACTGCCTCAACCAATGCAGGCTGTAGCGAGGATTGTAAGCATATCCTCTCCCAAACCACGCAGTTTTAACGGTAGAACTCTTCTTTAATTGCAGGGGTAAAACAAGCAGCTTTTCTCACACTGTGTACTCTTTGTGCTCTTCCACGTATGAACTTCTATATGCAGGGTTTGCGACGTGGAGCGACCTGCCTCAACCAAGGCAGGCTGTAGCGAGGACTGTAAGCATATCCTCTCCCAAACCACTCAGTTTTAACGGTAGAACTCTTTTTTACTTGCAGGGGTAACACAAGCAGCTTTTCTCCCACTGTGTACTCTTTGGGCTCTTCCACGAATGAACTCCTATATGCATGGTTTCCGACGTGGAGCGAACTGCCTCAACAAAGGCAGGCTGTAGCGAGGATTGTAAGCATATCCTCTCCCAAACCACGCAGTTTTAACGGTAGAACAATGCTTCAGTTGCAGGGGTAACACAAGCAGCTTTTCTCCCACTGTGTACTCTTTGGGCTCTTCCACGAATGAACTTCTATATGCAGGGTTTCCGACGTGGAGCGAACTGCCTCAACAAAGGCAGGCTGTAGCGAGGACTGTAAGCATTTCCTCTTCCAAAGCACGGCAGTTTTACCAAAGAATTCTGCTTTAGTTGCAGGTGTAACACAAGCATCATTTCTCCCACTGTGTACTCTTTGGGCTCTTACACGAATGAACTTCTTTATGCAGGGATTCCCACGTGGATCGAACTGCCTCAACCGTGGAAGGCTGTAGCGAGGAATGTAAGCATATCCTCTCCCAAAACACGCAGTTTTCCCGGTAGAACTCTGCTTTAGTTGCAGGGGTAACACAAGCAGCTTTTCTCCCACTGTGTACTCTTTGGGCTCTTCCACGAATGAACTTCTATATGCAGGGTTTCCAAAGTGGAGCGAAGTGCCTCAACCAAGGCAGGCTGTAGCGAGGCATGTAAGCATTTCCTCTTACAAAACACGGCAGTTTTACCAAAGAATTCTGCTTTAGTTGCAGGTGGAATACAAGCAGCATTACTCCCACTGTGTACTCTTTGGGCTCTTACACAAATGAACTTCTTTATGCAAGGATTCCCACGAGGAGGGAACTGACTCCACCATGGCAGGCTGTAGCGAGGACTGTAAGCATATCCTCTCCCAAACCACGCAGTTTTAACGGTAGAACTCTGCTTTAGTTGCAGGGGTAACACAAGCAGCTTTTCTCCCACTGTGTACTCTTTGGGCTCTTCCACGAATGAACTTCTATATGCAGTGTTTCAGACGTGGAGCGAACTGCCTCAACCAAGACAGGCTTTAGCGAGGACTGTAAGCATTTCCTCTTACAAAACACGGCAGTTTTACCAAAGAATTCTGCTTTAGTGGCAGGTGGAATACAAGCAGCATTACTCCCACTGTGTTCTCTTGAGGGCTCTTACACGAATGAAATTTTTTATGCAGGGATTCCCACGAGGAGCGAACTGCCTCCACCATGGCAGTCTCTAGCGAGGACTGTAAGCATATCCTCTCCCACACCACGCAGTTTTAACGGTAAAACTCTGCTTTAGTTGCAGGGGTAACACAAGCAGCTTTTCTCACACTGTGTACTCTTTGGGCTCTTCCACGAATGAACTTCTATATGCAGGGATTGCGACGTTGAGCGAACTGCCTCAAACAAGGCTGGCTGTAGCGAGGAATGTAAGCATATCCTCTCCCAAACCACGCGGTTTTAACGGTAGAACTCTGCTTTAGTTGCAGGGGTAACACAAGCAGCTTTTCTCCCACTGTGTACTCTTTGGGCTCTTCCACGAATGAACTTCTATATGCAGGGTTTCCGAAGTGGAGCGAACTGCCTCAACCAAGGCAGGCTGTAGAGAGGACTGTAAGCCTTTCCTCTTACAAAACACGGCAGTTTTACCAAAGAATTCTGCTTTAGTTGCAGGTGGAATACAAGCAGCATTACTCCCACTGTGTACTCTTTGGGCTCTTACACGAATGAACTTCTTTATGCAAGGATACTCACGAGGAGGGAACTGCCTCCACCATGGCAGGCTGTAGCTAGGACTGTAAGCATATCCTCTCCCAAACCACGCAGTTTTAACGGTAGAACTCTGCTTTAGTTGCAGGGGTAACACAAGCAGTTTTTCTCCCACTGTGTACTCTTTGGGCTCTTCCACGAATGAACTTCTATATGCAGGGTTTGCGACGTGGAGAGAACTGCCTCAACCAAGGCAGGCTGTAGCGAGGACTGTAAGCATATCCTCTCCCAAACCACGCAGTTTTAACGGTAGAACTCTGCTTTAGTTGTAGGGGTAACAAAAGCAGCTTTTCTCCCACTGTGTACTCTTTGGGTTGTTCCACGAATGAAATTCTATATGCAGGGTTTCTGACGTGGAGCGAACTGCCTCAACCAAGGCAGGCTGTAGCGAGGACTGTAAGCATATCCTCTCCCAAACCACTCAGTTTTAATGGTAGAACTCTGCTTTAGTTGCAGGGGTAACACAAGCAGCTTTTCTCCCACTGTGTACTCTTTGGGCTCTTCCACGAATGAACTTCTATATGCAGGGTTTCCGACGTGGAGTGAACTGCCTCAACCAAGGCAGGCTCTAGCGAGGAATGTAAGCATTTCCTCTTACAAAACACGGCAGTTTTACCAAAGAATTCTGCTTTAGTTGCAGGTGGAATACAAGCAGCATTACTCCCACTGTGTACTCTTTGGGCTCTTACACGAATGAACTTTTTTATGCAGGGATTCCCACGAGGAGCGAACTGCCTCCACCATGGCAGGCTCTAGCGAGGACTGTAAGCATATCCTCTCCCAAACCACGCAGTTTTAACGGTAGAACTCTGCTTTAGTTGTAGGGGTAACAAAAGCAGCTTTTCTCCCACTGTGTACTCTTTGGGTTGTTCCACGAATGAAATTCTATATGCAGGGTTTCTGACGTGGAGCGAACTGCCTCAACCAAGGCAGGCTGTAGCGAGGACTGTAAGCATATCCTCTCCCAAACCACTCAGTTTTAATGGTAGAACTCTGCTTTAGTTGCAGGGGTAACACAAGCAGCTTTTCTCCCACTGTGTACTCTTTGGGCTCTTCCACGAATGAACTTCTATATGCAGGGTTTCCGACGTGGAGTGAACTGCCTCAACCAAGGCAGGCTCTAGCGAGGAATGTAAGCATTTCCTCTTACAAAACACGGCAGTTTTACCAAAGAATTCTGCTTTAGTTGCAGGTGGAATACAAGCAGCATTACTCCCACTGTGTACTCTTTGGGCTCTTACACGAATGAACTTTTTTATGCAGGGATTCCCACGAGGAGCGAACTGCCTCCACCATGGCAGGCTCTAGCGAGGACTGTAAGCATATCCTCTCCCAAACCACGCAGTTTTAACGGTAGAACTCTGCTTTAGTTGCAGGGGTAACACAAGCAGTTTTTCTCCCACTGTGTACTCTTTGGGCTCTTACACAAATGAACTTCTATATGCAGGGTTTGCGACGTGGAGCGAACTGCCTCAACCAATGCAGGCTGTAGCGAGGACTGTAAGCATATCCTCTCCCAAACCACGCAGTTTTAACGGTAGAACTCTGCTTTAGTTGCAGGGGTAACACAAGCAGCTTTTCTCACACTGTGTACTCTTTGTGCTCTTCCACGTATGAACTTCTATATGCAGGGTTTGCGACGTGGAGCGACCTGCCTCAACCAAGGCAGGCTGTAGCGAGGAATGTAAGCATTTCCTCTTCCAAAACACTGCAGTTTTACCAAAGAATTCTGCTTTAGTTGCAGGTGGAATACAAGCAGCATTACTCCCACTGTGTACTCTTTGGGCTCTTACACGAATGAACTTCTTTATGCAAGGATACCCACGAGGAGCGTACTGACTCCACCATGGCAGGCTGTAGCGAGGACTGTAAGCATATCCTCTCCCAAACCACGCAGTTTTAACGGTAGAACTCTGCTTTAGTTGCAGGGGTAACACAAGCAGTTTTTCTCCCACTGTGTACTCTTTGGGCTCTTCCACAAATGAACTTCTATATGCAGGGTTTGCGATGTGGAGCGAACTGCCTCAACCAATGCAGGCTGTAGCGAGGACTGTAAGCATATCCTCTCCCAAACCACGCAGTTTTAACGGTAGAACTCTTCTTTAATTGCAGGGGTAACACAAGCAGCTTTTCTCACACTGTGTACTCTTTGTGCTGTTCCACGTATGAACTTCTATATGCATGGTTTGCGACGTGGAGCGACCTGCCTCAACCAAGGCAGGCTGTAGCGAGGAATGTAAGCATTTCCTCTTACAAAACAGGGCAGTTTTACCAAAGAATTCTGCTTTAGTTGCAGTTGGAATACAAGCAGCATTACTCCCACTGTGTACTCTTTGGGCTCTTACACGAATGAACTTCTTTATGCAGGATTCCCACGAGGAGGGTACTGACTCCACCATGGCAGGCTGTAGCGAGGACTGTAAGCATATCCTCTCCCAAACCACGCAGTTTTAGCGGTAGAATTCTGCTTTAGTTGCAGGGGTAACACAAGCAGCTTTTCTCCCATTGTGTACTCTTTGGGCTCTTCCGCGAATGAACTTCTATATGCAGGGTTTCCGACGTGGAGCGAACTGCCTCAACCAAGGCAGGCTGTAGCGAGGACTGTAAGCATTTCCTCTTCCAAAGCACGGCAGTTTTACCCAAGAATTCTGCTTTAGTTGCAGGTGTAACACAAGCATCATTTCTCCCACTGTGTACTCTTTGGGCTCTTACACGAATGAACTTCTTTATGCAGGGATTCCCACGTGGATCGAACTGCCTCAAACGTGGAAGGCTGTAGCGAGGACTGTAAGCATATCCTCTCCCAAAACACGCAGTTTTCACGGTAGAACTCTGCTTTAGTTGCAGGGGTAACACAAGCAGCTTTTCTCCCACTGTGTACTCTTTGGGCTCTTCCACGAATGAACTTCTATATGCAGTGTTTCAGACGTGGAGCGAACTGCCTCAACCAAGGCAGGCTGTAGCGAGGACTGTAAGCATGTCCTCTTACAAAACACGGCAGTTTTACCAAAGAATTCTGCTTTAGTGGCAGGTGGAATACAAGCAGCATTACTCCCACTGTGTTCTCTTGGGGGCTCTTACAAGAATGAACTTTTTTATGCAGGGATTCCCACGAGGAGCGAACTGCCTCCATCATGGCAGGCTCTAGCGAGGACTGTAAGCATATCCTCTCCCACACCACGCAGTTTTAACGGTAAAACTCTGCTTTAGTTGCAGGGGTAACTCAAGCAGTTTTTCTCCCACTGTGTACTCTTTGGGCTCTTCCACGAATGAACTTCTATATGCAGGGTTTGCGACGTTGAGCGAACTGCCTCAAACAAGGCTGGCTGTAGCGAGGAATGTAAGCATATCCTCTCCCAAACCACGCGGTTTTAACGGTAGAACTCTGCTTTAGTTGCAGGGTTAACACAAGCAGCTTTTCTCCCACTGTGTACTCTTTGGGCTCTTCCACGAATGAACTTCTATATGCAGGGTTTCCGAAGTGGAGCGAACTGCCTCAACCAAGGCAGGCTGTAGAGAGGACTGTAAGCCTTTCCTCTTACAAAACACGGCAGTTTTACCAAAGAATTCTGCTTTAGTTGCAGGTGGAATACAAGCAGCATTACTCCCACTGTGTACTCTTTGGGCTCTTACACGAATGAACTTCTTTATGCAAGGATACTCACGAGGAGGGAACTGCCTCCACCATGGCAGGCTGTAGCTAGGACTGTAAGCATATCCTCTCCCAAACCACGCAGTTTTAACGGTAGAACTCTGCTTTAGTTGCAGGGGTAACACAAGCAGTTTTTCTCCCACTGTGTACTCTTTGGGTTCTTCCACGAATGAACTTCTATATGCAGGGTTTGCGACGTGGAGAGAACTGCCTCAACCAAGGCAGGCTGTAGCGAGGACTGTAAGCATATCCTCTCCCAAACCACGCAGTTTTAACGGTAGAACTCTGCTTTAGTTGCAGGGGTAACAAAAGCAGCTTTTCTCCCACTGTGTACTCTTTGGGTTGTTCCACGAATGAACTTCTATATGCAGGGTTTCCGACGTGGAGTGAACTGCCTCAACCAAGGCAGGCTGTAGCGAGGACTGTAAGCATTTCCTCTTACAAAATACGGCAGTTTTACCAAAGAATTCTGCTTTAGTTGCAGGTGGAATACAAGCAGCATTACTCCCACTGTGTTCTCTTGGGGCTCTTACACGAATGAACTTTTTTATGCAGGGATTCCCACGAGGAGCGAACTGCCTCCACCATGGTAGGCTCTAGCGAGGACTGTAAGCATATCCTCTCCCAAACCACGCAGTTTTAAGGGTAGAACTCTGCTTTAGTTGCAGGGGTAACACAAGCAGTTTTTCTCCCACTGTGTACTCTTTGGGCTCTTACACAAATGAACTTCTATATGCAGGGCTTGCGACGTGGAGCGAACTGCCTCAACCAATGCAGGCTGTAGCGAGGACTGTAAGCATATCCTCTCCCAAACCACGCAGTTTTAACGGTAGAACTCTGCTTTAGTTGCAGGGGTAACACAAGCAGCTTTTCTCACACTGTGTACTCTTTGTGCTCTTCCACGTATGAACTTCTATATGCAGTGTTTGCGACGTGGTGCGACCTGCCTCAACCAAGGCAGGCTGTAGCGAGGACTGTAAGCATGTCCTCTCCCAAACCACGCAGTTTTAAAGGTAGAACTCTGCTTTAGTTGCAGGGGTAACACAAGCAGCTTTTCTCCCACTGTGTACTCTTTGGGCTCTTCCACGAATTAACTTCTATATGCAGGGTTTCCAAAGTGGAGCGAACTGCCTCAACCAAGGCAGGCTGTAGCGAGGAATGTAAGCATTTCCTCTTACAAAACACGGCAGTTTTACCAAAGAATTCTGCTTTAGTTGCAGGTGGAATACAAGCAGCATTACTCCCACTGTGTACTCTTTGGGCTCTTACACGAATGAACTTCTTTATGCAAGGATTCCCACGAGGAGGGTACTGACTCCACCATGGCAGGCTGTAGCGAGGACTGTAAGCATATCCTCTCCCAAACCACGCAGTTTTAACGGTAGAACTCTGCTTTAGTTGCAGGGGTAACACAAGCAGTTTTTCTCCCACTGTGTACTCTTTGGGCTCTTCCACGAATGAACTTCTATATGCAGGGTTTGCGACGTGGAGAGAACTGCCTCAACCAAGGCAGGCTGTAGCGAGGATTGTAAGCATATCCTCTCCCAAACCACGCAGTTTTAACGGTAGAATTCTGCTTTAGTTGCAGGGGTAACACAAGCAGCTTTTCTCCCATTGTGTACTCTTTGTGCTCTTCCGCGAATGAACTTCTATATGCAGGGTTTCTGACGTGGAGCGAACTGCCTCAAACAAGGCAGGCTGTAGCGAGGACTGTAAGCATTTCCTCTTCCAAAACTCTGCAGTTTTACCAAAGAATTCTGCTTTAGTTGCAGGTGGAATACAAGCAGCATTACTCCCACTGTGTACTCTTTGGGCTCTTCCACGAATGAACTTCTTTATGCAGGGATTCCTACGAGGAGCCAACTGCCTCCACCATGGCAGGCTGTAGCGAGGACTGTAAGCATATCCTCTCCCAAACCACGCAGTTTTAACGGTAGAACTCTGCTTTAGTTGCAGGGATAACACAAGCAGTTTTTCTCCCACTGTGTACTCTTTGGGCTCTAACACGAATGAACTTCTTTATGCAGGGAATCCTACGAGGAGCGAACTGCTTCCACCATGGCAGGCTGTAGCAAGGACTGTAAGCATATCCTCTCCCAAACCACTCAGTTTTAATGGTAGAACTCTTTTTTAGTTGCAGGGGTAACACAAGCAGCTTTTCTCCCACTGTGTACTCTTTGGGCTCTTCCACGAATGAACTTCTTTATGCAAGGATACTCACGAGGAGGGAACTGCCTCCACCATGGCAGGCTGTAGCTAGGACTGTAAGCATATCCTCTCCCAAACCACGCAGTTTTAACGGTAGAACTCTGCTTTAGTTGCAGGGGTAACACAAGCAGTTTTTCTCCCACTGTGTACTCTTTGGGCTCTTCCACGAATGAACTTCTATATGCAGGGTTTGCGACGTGGAGAGAACTGCCTCAACCAAGGCAGGCTGTAGCGAGGACTGTAAGCATATCCTCTCCCAAACCACGCAGTTTTAACGGTAGAACTCTGCTTTAGTTGCAGGGGTAACAAAAGCAGCTTTTCTCCCACTGTGTACTCTTTGGGTTGTTCCACGAATGAACTTCTATATGCAGGGTTTCCGACGTGGAGTGAACTGCCTCAACCAAGGCAGGCTGTAGCGAGGACTGTAAGCATTTCCTCTTACAAAATACGGCAGTTTTACCAAAGAATTCTGCTTTAGTTGCAGGTGGAATACAAGCAGCATTACTCCCACTGTGTTCTCTTGGGGCTCTTACACGAATGAACTTTTTTATGCAGGGATTCCCACGAGGAGCGAACTGCCTCCACCATGGTAGGCTCTAGCGAGGACTGTAAGCATATCCTCTCCCAAACCACGCAGTTTTAAGGGTAGAACTCTGCTTTAGTTGCAGGGGTAACACAAGCAGTTTTTCTCCCACTGTGTACTCTTTGGGCTCTTACACAAATGAACTTCTGTATGCAGGGCTTGCGAAGTGGAGCGAACTGCCTCAACCAATGCAGGCTGTAGCGAGGACTGTAAGCATATCCTCTCCCAAACCACGCAGTTTTAACGGTAGAACTCTGCTTTAGTTGCAGGGGTAACACAAGCAGCTTTTCTCACACTGTGTACTCTTTGTGCTCTTCCACGTATGAACTTCTATATGCAGTGTTTGCGACGTGGTGCGACCTGCCTCAACCAAGGCAGGCTGTAGCGAGGACTGTAAGCATATCCTCTCCCAAACCACGCAGTTTTAAAGGTAGAACTCTGCTTTAGTTGCAGGGGTAACACAAGCAGCTTTACTCCCACTGTGTACTCTTTGGGCTCTTCCACGAATTAACTTCTATATGCAGGGTTTCCAAAGTGGAGCGAACTGCCTCAACCAAGGCAGGCTGTAGCGAGGAATGTAAGCATTTCCTCTTACAAAACACGGCAGTTTTACCAAAGAATTCTGCTTTAGTTGCAGGTGGAATACAAGCAGCATTACTCCCACTGTGTACTCTTTGGGCTCTTACACGAATGAACTTCTTTATGCAAGGATTCCCACGAGGAGGGTACTGACTCCACCATGGCAGGCTGTAGCGAGGACTGTAAGCATATCCTCTCCCAAACCACGCAGTTTTAACGGTAGAACTCTGCTTTAGTTGCAGGGGTAACACAAGCAGTTTTTCTCCCACTGTGTACTCTTTGGGCTCTTCCACGAATGAACTTCTATATGCAGGGTTTGCGACGTGGAGAGAACTGCCTCAACCAAGGCAGGCTGTAGCGAGGATTGTAAGCATATCCTCTCCCAAACCACGCAGTTTTAACGGTAGAATTCTGCTTTAGTTGCAGGGGTAACACAAGCAGCTTTTCTCCCATTGTGTACTCTTTGGGCTCTTCCGCGAATGAACTTCTATATGCAGGGTTTCCGACGTGGAGCGAACTCCCTCAACCAAGGCAGGCTGTAGCGAGGACTGTAAGCATTTCCTCTTCCAAAACACTGCAGTTTTACCAAAGAATTCTGCTTTAGTTGCAGGTGGAATACAAGCAGCATTACTCCCACTGTGTACTCTTTGGGCTCTTCCACGAATGAACTTCTTTATGCAGGGATTCCTATGAGGAGCAAACTGCCTCCACCATGGCAGGCTGTAGCGAGGACTGTAAGCATATCCTCTCCCAAACCACGCAGTTTTAACGGTAGAACTCTGCTTTAGTTGCAGGGGTAACACAAGCAGTTTTTCTCCCACTGTGTACTCTTTGGACTCTAACACGAATGAACTTCTTTATGCAGGGAATCCTACGAGGAGCGAACTGCTTCCACCATGGCAGGCTGTAGCAAGGACTGTAAGCATATCCTCTCCCAAACCACTCAGTTTTAATGGTAGAACTCTTTTTTAGTTGCAGGGGTAACACAAGCAGCTTTTCTCCCACTGTGTACTCTTTGGGCTCTTCCACGAATGAACTTCTTTATGCAAGGATACTCACGAGGAGGGAACTGCCTCCACCATGGCAGGCTGTAGCTAGGACTGTAAGCATATCCTCTCCCAAACCACGCAGTTTTAACGGTAGAACTCTGCTTTAGTTGCAGGGGTAACACAAGCAGTTTTTCTCCCACTGTGTACTCTTTGGGCTCTTCCACGAATGAACTTCTATATGCAGGGTTTGCGACGTGGAGAGAACTGCCTCAACCAAGGCAGGCTGTAGCGAGGACTGTAAGCATATCCTCTCCCAAACCACGCAGTTTTAACGGTAGAACTCTGCTTTAGTTGCAGGGGTAACAAAAGCAGCTTTTCTCCCACTGTGTACTCTTTGGGTTGTTCCACGAATGAACTTCTATATGCAGGGTTTCCGACGTGGAGTGAACTGCCTCAACCAAGGCAGGCTGTAGCGAGGACTGTAAGCATTTCCTCTTACAAAATACGGCAGTTTTACCAAAGAATTCTGCTTTAGTTGCAGGTGGAATACAAGCAGCATTACTCCCACTGTGTTCTCTTGGGGCTCTTACACGAATGAACTTTTTTATGCAGGGATTCCCACGAGGAGCGAACTGCCTCCACCATGGTAGGCTCTAGCGAGGACTGTAAGCATATCCTCTCCCAAACCACGCAGTTTTAAGGGTAGAACTCTGCTTTAGTTGCAGGGGTAACACAAGCAGTTTTTCTCCCACTGTGTACTCTTTGGGCTCTTACACAAATGAACTTCTGTATGCAGGGCTTGCGAAGTGGAGCGAACTGCCTCAACCAATGCAGGCTGTAGCGAGGACTGTAAGCATATCCTCTCCCAAACCACGCAGTTTTAACGGTAGAACTCTGCTTTAGTTGCAGGGGTAACACAAGCAGCTTTTCTCACACTGTGTACTCTTTGTGCTCTTCCACGTATGAACTTCTATATGCAGTGTTTGCGACGTGGTGCGACCTGCCTCAACCAAGGCAGGCTGTAGCGAGGACTGTAAGCATATCCTCTCCCAAACCACGCAGTTTTAAAGGTAGAACTCTGCTTTAGTTGCAGGGGTAACACAAGCAGCTTTACTCCCACTGTGTACTCTTTGGGCTCTTCCACGAATTAACTTCTATATGCAGGGTTTCCAAAGTGGAGCGAACTGCCTCAACCAAGGCAGGCTGTAGCGAGGAATGTAAGCATTTCCTCTTACAAAACACGGCAGTTTTACCAAAGAATTCTGCTTTAGTTGCAGGTGGAATACAAGCAGCATTACTCCCACTGTGTACTCTTTGGGCTCTTACACGAATGAACTTCTTTATGCAAGGATTCCCACGAGGAGGGTACTGACTCCACCATGGCAGGCTGTAGCGAGGACTGTAAGCATATCCTCTCCCAAACCACGCAGTTTTAACGGTAGAACTCTGCTTTAGTTGCAGGGGTAACACAAGCAGTTTTTCTCCCACTGTGTACTCTTTGGGCTCTTCCACGAATGAACTTCTATATGCAGGGTTTGCGACGTGGAGAGAACTGCCTCAACCAAGGCAGGCTGTAGCGAGGATTGTAAGCATATCCTCTCCCAAACCACGCAGTTTTAACGGTAGAATTCTGCTTTAGTTGCAGGGGTAACACAAGCAGCTTTTCTCCCATTGTGTACTCTTTGTGCTCTTCCGCGAATGAACTTCTACATGCAGGGTTTCTGACGTGGAGCGAACTGCCTCAAACAAGGCAGGCTGTAGCGAGGACTGTAAGCATTTCCTCTTCCAAAACACTGCAGTTTTACCAAAGAATTCTGCTTTAGTTGCAGGTGGAATACAAGCAGCATTACTCCCACTGTGTACTCTTTGGGCTCTTCCACGAATGAACTTCTTTATGCAGGGATTCCTACGAGGAGCCAACTGCCTCCACCATGGCAGGCTGTAGCGAGGACTGTAAGCATATCCTCTCCCAAACCACGCAGTTTTAACGGTAGAACTCTGCTTTAGTTGCAGGGATAACACAAGCAGTTTTTCTCCCACTGTGTACTCTTTGGGCTCTAACACGAATGAACTTCTTTATGCAGGGATTCCTACGAGGAGCGAACTGCTTCCACCATGGCAGGCTGTAGCAAGGACTGTAAGCATATCCTCTCACAAACCACGCAGTTTTAATGGTAGAACTCTTTTTTAGTTGCAGGGGTAACACAAGCAGCTTTTCTCCCACTGTGTACTCTTTGGGCTCTTCCACGAATGAACTTCTATATGCATGGTTTCCGACGTGGAGCGAACTGCCTCAACCAAGGCAGGCTGTAGAGAGGACTGTAAGCATATCCTCTCCCAAACCACGCAGTTTTAACGGTAGAACTCTGCTTTAGTTGCAGGGGTAACACAAGCAGCTTTTCTCCCACTGTGTACTCTTTGGGCTCTTCCACGAATGCACTTCTATATGCAGGGTTTCCGACGTGGAGCGAACTGCCTCAACCAAGGCAGGCTGTAGCGAGGACTGTAAGCATTTCCTCTTCCAAAGCACGGCAGTTTTACGAAAGCATTCTGCTTTAGTTGCAGGAGTAACACAAGCATCATTTCTCCCACTGTGTACTCTTTGGGCTCTTCCACGAATGAACTTCTATATGCATGGTTTCCGACGTGGAGCGAACTGCCTCAACCAAGGCAGGCTGTAGCGAGGACTGTAAGCATATCCTCTCCCAATCCACGCAGTTTTAACGGTAGAACTCTGCTTTAGTTGCAGGGGTAACACAAGCAGTTTTTCTCCCACTGTGTACTCTTTGGGCTCTTCCACGAATGAACTTCTATATGCAGGGTTTGCGACGTAGAGAGAACTGCCTCAACCAAGGCAGGCTGTAGCGAGGATTGTAAGCATATCCTCTCCCAAACCACGCAGTTTTAACGGTAGAATTCTGCTTTAGTTGCAGGGGTAACACAAGCAGCTTTTCTCCCATTGTGTACTCTTTGGGCTCTTCCGTGAATGAACTTCTATATGCAGGGTTTGCGACGTGGAGGGAACTGCCTCAACCAAGGCAGGCTGTAGCGAGGACTGTAAGCATATCCTCTCCCACACCACGCAGTTTTAATGGTAGAACTCTGCTTTAGTTGCAGGGGTAACACAAGCAGCTTTTCTCCCACTGTGTACTCTTTGGGCTCTTCCACGAATGAACTTCTATATGCAGGGTTTCCGACATGCAGCGAACTGCCTCAACCAAGGCAGACTGTAGCGAGGACTGTAAGCATTTCCTCTTCCAAAGCACGGAAGTTTTACCAAAGAATTCTGCTTTAGTTGCAGGTGTAACAATAGCATCATTTCTCCCACTGTGTACTCTTTGGGCTCTTACACGAATGAACATTTTTATGCAGGGATTCCCACGTGGATCGAACTGCCTCAACCGTGGAAGGCAGTAGCGAGGACTGTAAACATATCCTCTCCCAAAACACGCAGTTTTCACGGTAGAACTCTGCTTTAGTTGAAGGGGTAACACAAGCAGCTTTTCTCCCACTGTGTACTCTTTGGGCTCTTCCACGAATGAACTTCTATATGCAGGGTTTCCGACGTGGAGTGAACTGCCTCAACCAAGGCAGGCTGTAGCGAGGACTGTAAGCATTTCCTCTTACAAAACACGGCAGTTTTACCAAAGAATTCTGCTTTAGTTGCAAGTGGAATACAAGCAGCATTACTCCCATTGTGTTCTCTTGGGGCTCTTACAAGAATGAACTTTTTTATGCAGGGATTCCCAGGGGAGCGAACTGCCTCAACCAAGGCAGGCTGTAGCGAGGACTGTAAGCATATCCTCTCCCAATCCACGCAGTTTTAACGGTAGAACTCTGCTTTAGTTGCAGGGGTAACACAAGCAGCTTTTCTCACACTGTGTACTCTTTGTGCTCTTCCACGTATGAACTTCTATATGCAGGGTTTGCGACGTGGAGCGACCTGCCTCAACCAAGGCAGGCTGTAGCGAGGACTGTAAGCATATCCTCTCCCAAACCACGCAGTTTAAAAGGTAGAACTCTGCTTTAGTTGCAGGGGTAACACAAGCAGCTTTTCTCCCACTGTGTACTCTTTGGGCTCTTCCACGAATTAACTTCTATATGCAGGGTTTCCAAAGTGGAGCGAACTGCCTCAACCAAGGCAGGCTGTAGCGAGGAATGTAAGCATTTCCTCTTACAAAACACGGCAGTTTTACCAAAGAATTCTGCTTTAGTTGCAGGTGGAATACAAGCAGCATTACTCCCACTGTGTTCTCTTGGGGGCTCTTACACGAATGAACTTTTTTATGCAGGGATTCCCACGAGGAGCGAACTGCCTCCACCATGGCAGGCTCTAGCGAGGACTGTAAGCATATCCTCTCCCACACCACGCAGTTTTAATGGTAAAACTCTGCTTTAGTTGCAGCGGTAACACAAGCAGTTTTTCTCCCACTGTGTACTCTTTGGGCTCTTCCACGAATGAACTTCTATATGCAGGGTTTGCGACGTTGAGCGAAGTGCCTCAAACAAGGCTGGCTGTAGCGAGGAATGTAAGCATATCCTCTCCCAAACCACGCGGTTTTAACGGTAGAACTCTGCTTTAGTTGCAGGGGTAACACAAGCAGCTTTTCTCCCACTGTGTACTCTTTGGGCTCTTCCACGAATGAACTTCTATATGCAGGGTTTCCGAAGTGGAGCGAATGCCTCAACCAAGGCAGGCTGTAGAGAGGACTGTAAGCCTTTCCTCTTACAAAACACGGCTGTTTTACCAAAGAATTCTGCTTTAGTTGCAGGTGGAATACAAGCAGCATTACTCCCACTGTGTACTCTTTGGGCTCTTACACGAATGAACTTCTTTATGCAAGGATACTCACGAGGAGGGAACTGCCTCCACCATGGCAGGCTGTAGCTAGGACTGTAAGCATATGCTCTCCCAAACCACGCAGTTTTAACGGTAGAACTCTGCTTTAGTTGCAGGGGTAACACAAGCAGTTTTTCTCCCACTGTGTACTCTTTGGGCTCTTACACGAATGAACTTCTATATGCAGGGTTTGCGACGTGGAGAGAACTGCCTCAACCAAGGCAGGCTGTAGCGAGGACTGTAAGCATATCCTCTCCCAAACCACGCAGTTTTAACGGTAGAACTCTGCTTTAGTTGCAGGGGTAACAAAAGCAGCTTTTCTCCCACTGTGTACTCTTTGGGTTGGTCCACGAATGAACTTCTATATGCAGGGTTTCTGACTTGGAGCGAACTGCCTCAACCAAGGCAGGCTGTAGCGAGGACTGTAAGCATATCCTCTCCCAAACCACTCAGTTTTAATGGTAGAACTCTGCTTTAGTTGCAGGGGTAACACAAGCAGCTTTTCTCCCACTGTGTACTCTTTGGGCTCTTCCACGAATGAACTTCTAAATGCAGGGTTTCCGACGTGGAGTGAACTGCCTCAACCAAGGCAGGCTGTAGCGAGGACTGTAAGCATTTCCTCTTACAAAACACGGCAGTTTTACCAAAGAATTCTGCTTTAGTTGCAGGTGGAATACAAGCAGCATTACTCCCACTGTGTTCTCTTGGGGCTCTTACACGAATGAACTTTTTTATGCAAGGATTCCCACGAGGAGCGAACTGCCTCCACCATGGCAGGCTGTAGCGAGGACTGTAAGCATATCCTCTCACAAACCACGCAGTTTTAATGGTAGAACTCTTTTTTAGTTGCAGGGGTAACACAAGCAGCTTTTCTCCCACTGTGTACTCTTTGGGCTCTTCCACGAATGAACTTCTATATGCATGGTTTCCGACGTGGAGCGAACTGCCTCAACCAAGGCAGGCTGTAGCGAGGACTGTAAGCATATCCTCTCCCAAACCACGCAGTTTTAACGGTAGAACTCTGCTTTAGTTGCAGGGGTAACACAAGCAGCTTTTCTCCCACTGTGTACTCTTTGGGCTCTTCCACGAATGCACTTCTATATGCAGGGTTTCCGACGTGGAGCGAACTGCCTCAACCAAGGCAGGCTGTAGCGAGGACTGTAAGCATTTCCTCTTCCAAAGCATGGCAGTTTTACGAAAGCATTCTGCTTTAGTTGCAGGAGTAACACAAGCATCATTTCTCCCACTGTGTACTCTTTGGGCTCTTCCACGAATGAACTTCTATATGCATGGTTTCCGACGTGGAGCGAACTGCCTCAACCAAGGCAGGCTGTAGCGAGGACTGTAAGCATATCCTCTCCCAATCCACGCTGTTTTAACGGTAGAACTCTGCTTTAGTTGCAGGGGTAACACAAGCAGTTTTTCTCCCACTGTGTACTCTTTGGGCTCTTCCACGAATGAACTTCTATATGCAGGGTTTGCGACGTGGAGAGAACTGCCTCAACCAAGGCAGGCTGTAGCGAGGATTGTAAGCCTATCCTCTCCCAAACCACGCAGTTTTAACGGTAGAATTCTGCTTTAGTTGCAGGGGTAACACAAGCAGCTTTTCTCCCATTGTGTACTCTTTGGGCTCTTCCGTGAATGAACTTCTATATGCAGGGTTTGCGACGTGGAGGGAACTGCCTCAACCAAGGCAGGCTGTAGCGAGGACTGTAAGCATATCCTCTCCCACACCACGCAGTTTTAATGGTAGAACTCTGCTTTAGTTGCAGGGGTAACACAAGCAGCTTTTCTCCCACTGTGTACTCTTTGGGCTCTTCCACGAATGAACTTCTATATGCAGGGTTTCCGACATGCAGCGAACTGCCTCAACCAAGGCAGACTGTAGCGAGGACTGTAAGCATTTCCTCTTCCAAAGCACGGAAGTTTTACCAAAGAATTCTGCTTTAGTTGCAGGTGTAACAAAAGCATCATTTCTCCCACTGTGTTCTGTTTGGGCTCTTACACGAATGAACTTTTTTATGCAGGGATTCCCACGTGGATCGAACTGCCTCAACCGTGGAAGGCAGTAGCGAGGACTGTAAACATATCCTCTCCCAAAACACGCAGTTTTCACGGTAGAACTCTGCTTTAGTTGCAGGGGTAACACAAGCAGCTTTTCTCCCACTGTGTACTCTTTGGGCTCTTCCACGAATGAACTTCTATATGCAGGGTTTCCGACGTGGAGTGAACTGCCTCAACCAAGGCAGGCTGTAGCGAGGACTGTAAGCATTTCCTCTTACAAAACACGGCAGTTTTACCAAAGAATTCTGCTTTAGTTGCAAGTGGATTACAAGCAGCATTACTCCCACTGTGTTCTCTTGGGGCTCTTACAAGAATGAACTTTTTTATGCAGGGATTCCCAGGGGAGCGAACTGCCTCAACCAAGGCAGGCTGTAGCGAGGACTGTAAGCATATCCTCTCCCAAACCACGCAGTTTTAACGGTAGAACTCTGCTTTAGTTGCAGGGGTAACACAAGCAGCTTTTCTCCCACTGTGTACTCTTTGGGCTCTTCCACGAATGCACTTCTATATGCAGGGTTTCCGACGTGGAGCGAACTGCCTCAACCAAGGCAGGCTGTAGCGAGGACTGTAAGCATTTCCTCTTCCAAAGCATGGCAGTTTTACGAAAGCATTCTGCTTTAGTTGCAGGAGTAACACAAGCATCTTTTCTCCCACTGTGTACTCTTTGGGCTCTTCCACGAATGAACTTCTATATGCATGGTTTCCGACGTGGAGCGAACTGCCTCAACCAAGGCAGGCTGTAGCGAGGACTGTAAGCATATCCTCTCCCAATCCACGCTGTTTTAACGGTAGAACTCTGCTTTAGTTGCAGGGGTAACACAAGCAGTTTTTCTCCCACTGTGTACTCTTTGGGCTCTTCCACGAATGAACTTCTATATGCAGGGTTTGCGACGTGGAGAGAACTGCCTCAACCAAGGCAGGCTGTAGCGAGGATTGTAAGCATATCCTCTCCCAAACCACGCAGTTTTAACGGTAGAATTCTGCTTTAGTTGCAGGGGTAACACAAGCAGCTTTTCTCCCATTGTGTACTCCTTGGGCTCTTCCGTGAATGAACTTCTATATGCAGGGTTTGCGACGTGGAGGGAACTGCCTCAACCAAGGCAGGCTGTAGCGAGGACTGTAAGCATATCCTCTCCCACACCACGCAGTTTTAATGGTAGAACTCTGCTTTAGTTGCAGGGGTAACACAAGCAGCTTTTCTCCCACTGTGTACTCTTTGGGCTCTTCCACGAATGAACTTCTATATGCAGGGTTTCCGACATGCAGCGAACTGCCTCAACCAAGGCAGACTGTAGCGAGGACTGTAAGCATTTCCTCTTCCAAAGCACGGAAGTTTTACCAAAGAATTCTGCTTTAGTTGCAGGTGTAACAAAAGCATCATTTCTCCCACTGTGTACTGTTTGGGCTCTTACACGAATGAACTTTTTTATGCAGGGATTCCCACGTGGATCGAACTGCCTCAACCGTGGAAGGCAGTAGCGAGGACTGTAAACATATCCTCTCCCAAAACACGCAGTTTTCACGGTAGAACTCTGCTTTAGTTGCAGGGGTAACACAAGCAGCTTTTCTCCCACTGTGTACTCTTTGGGCTCTTCCACGAATGAACTTCTATATGCAGGGTTTCCGACGTGGAGTGAACTGCCTCAACCAAGGCAGGCTGTAGCGAGGACTGTAAGCATTTCCTCTTACAAAACACGGCAGTTTTACCAAAGAATTCTGCTTTAGTTGCAAGTGGAATACAAGCAGCATTACTCCCACTGTGTTCTCTTGGGGCTCTTACAAGAATGAACTTTTTTATGCAGGGATTCCCAGGGGAGCGAACTGCCTCAACCAAGGCAGGCTGTAGCGAGGACTGTAAGCATATCCTCTCCCAATCCACGCAGTTTTAATGGTAGAACTCTGCTTTAGTTGCAGGGGTAACACAAGCAGCTTTTCTCACACTGTGTACTCTTTGTGCTCTTCCACGTATGAACTTCTATATGCAGGGTTTGCGACGTGGAGCGACCTGCCTCAACCAAGGCAGGCTGTAGCGAGGACTGTAAGCATATCCTCTCCCAAACCACGCAGTTTTAAAGGTAGAACTCTGCTTTAGTTGCAGGGGTAACACAAGCAGCTTTTCTCCCACTGTGTACTCTTTGGGCTCTTCCACGAATTAACTTCTATATGCAGGGTTTCCAAAGTGGAGCGAACTGCCTCAACCAAGGCAGGCTGTAGCGAGGAATGTAAGCATTTCCTCTTACAAAACACGGCAGTTTTACCAAAGAATTCTGCTTTAGTTGCAGGTGGAATACAAGCAGCATTACTCCCACTGTGTTCTCTTGGGGGCTCTTACACGAATGAACTTTTTTATGCAGGGATTCCCACGAGGAGCGAACTGCCTCCACCATGGCAGGCTCTAGCGAGGACTGTAAGCATATCCTCTCCCACACCACGCAGTTTTAATGGTAAAACTCTGCTTTAGTTGCAGCGGTAACACAAGCAGTTTTTCTCCCACTGTGTACTCTTTGGGCTCTTCCACGAATGAACTTCTATATGCAGGGTTTGCGACGTTGAGCGAAGTGCCTCAAACAAGGCTGGCTGTAGCGAGGAATGTAAGCATATCCTCTCCCAAACCACGCGGTTTTAACGGTAGAACTCTGCTTTAGTGGCAGGGGTAACACAAGCAGCTTTTCTCCCACTGTGTACTCTTTGGGCTCTTCTACGAATGAACTTCTATATGCAGGGTTTCCGAAGTGGAGCGAATGCCTCAACCAAGGCAGGCTGTAGAGAGGACTGTAAGCCTTTCCTCTTACAAAACACGGCTGTTTTACCAAAGAATTCTGCTTTAGTTGCAGGTGGAATACAAGCAGCATTACTCCCACTGTGTACTCTTTGGGCTCTTACACGAATGAACTTCTTTATGCAAGGATACTCACGAGGAGGGAACTGCCTCCACCATGGCAGGCTGTAGCTAGGACTGTAAGCATATGCTCTCCCAAACCACGCAGTTTTAACGGTAGAACTCTGCTTTAGTTGCAGGGGTAACACAAGCAGCTTTTCTCCCACTGTGTACTCTTTGGGCTCTTCCACGAATGAACTTCTATATGCAGGGTTTCCGACATGCAGCGAACTGCCTCAACCAAGGCAGACTGTAGCGAGGACTGTAAGCATTTCCTCTTCCAAAGCACGGAAGTTTTACCAAAGAATTCTGCTTTAGTTGCAGGTGTAACACAAGCATCATTTCTCCCACTGTGTACTCTTTAGGCTCTTACACGAATGAACTTCTTTATGCAGGGATTCCCACGTGGATCGAACTGCCTCAACCGTGGAAGGCTGTAGCGAGGACTGTAAGCATATCCTCTCCCAAAACACGCAGTTTTCACGGTAGAACTCTGCTTTAGTTGCAGGGGTAACACAAGCAGCTTTTCTCCCACTGTGTACTCTTTGGGCTCTTCCACGAATGAACTTCTATATGCAGGGTTTTCTACGTGGAGCGAACTGCCTCAACCAAGGCAGGCTGTAGCGAGGACTGTAAGAATATCCTCTCCCAAACCACGCAGTTTTAACGGTAGAACTCTGCTTTAGTTGCAGGGGTAACACAAGCAGTTTTTCTCCCACTGTGTACTCTTTGGGCTCTTCCACAAATGAACTTCTATATGCAGGGTTTGCGACGTGGAGCGAACTGCCTCAAGCAATGCAGGCTGCAGCGAGGACTGTAAGCATATCCTCTCCCAAACCACGCAGTTTTAACGGTAGAACTCTGCTTTAGTTGCAGGGGTAACACAAGCAGCTTTTCTCCCACTGTGTACTCTTTGGGCTCTTCCACGAATTAACTTCTATATGCAGGGTTTCCAAAGTGGAGCGAACTGCCTCAACCAAGGCAGGCTGTAGCGAGGAATGTAAGCATTTCCTCTTACAAAACACGGCAGTTTTACCAAAGAATTCTGCTTTAGTTGCAGGTGGAATACAAGCAGCATTACTCCCACTGTGTACTCTTTGGGCTCTTACTCGAATGAATTTCTTTATGCAAGGATTCCCACGAGGAGGGTACTGACTCCACAATGGCAGGCTGTAGCGAGGACTGTAAGCATATCCTCTCCCAAACCACGCAGTTTTAACGGTAGAACTCTGCTTTAGTTGCAGGGGTAACACAAGCAGTTTTTCTCCCACTGTGTACTCTTTGGGCTCTTCCACGAATGAACTTCTATATGCAGGGTTTGCGACGTGGAGAGAACTGCCTCAACCAAGGTAGGCTGTAGCGAGGATTGTAAGCATATCCTCTCCCAAACCACGCAGTTTTAACGGTAGAATTCTGCTTTAGTTGCAGGGGTAACACAAGCAGCTTTTCTCCCATTGTGTACTCTTTGGGCTCTTCCGCGAATGAACTTCTATATGCAGGGTTTCCGACGTGGAGCGAACTGCCTCAACCAAGGCAGGCTGTAGCGAGGACTGTAAGCATTTCCTCTTCCAAAACACTGCAGTTTTACCAAAGAATTCTGCTTTAGTTGCAGGTGGAATAGAAGCAGCATTACTCCCACTGTGTACTCTTTGGGCTCTTCCACGAATGAACTTCTTTATGCAGGGATTCCTACGAGGAGCAAACTGCCTCCACCATGGCAGGCTGTAGCGAGGACTGTAAGCATATCCTCTCCCAAACCACGCAGTTTTAACGGTAGAACTCTTTTTTAGTTGCAGGGGTAACACAAGCAGCTTTTCTCCCACTGTGTACTCTTTGGGCTCTTCCACGAATGAACTTCTATATGCATGGTTTCCCACGTGGAGCGAACTGCCTCAACCAAGGCAGGCTGTAGCGAGGACTGTAAGCATATCCTCTCCCAAACCACGCAGTTTTAACGGTAGAACTCTGCTTTAGTTGCAGGGGTAACACAAGCAGCTTTTCTCCCACTGTGTACTCTTTGGGCTCTTACACGAATGCACTTCTATATGCAGTGTTTCCGACGTGGAGCGAACTGCCTCAACCAAGGCAGGCTGTAGCGAGGACTGTAAGCATTTCCTCTTCCAAAGCACGGCAGTTTTACCAAAGCATTCTGCTTTAGTTGCAGGTGTAACACAAGCATCATTTCTCCCACTGTGTACTCTTTGGGCTCTTCCACGAATGAACTTCTATATGCATGGTTTCCGACGTGGAGCGAACTGCCTCAACCAAGGCAGGCTGTAGCGAGGACTGTAAGCATATCCTCTCCCAATCCACGCAGTTTTAACGGTAGAACTCTGCTTTAGTTGCAGGGGTAACACAAGCAGTTTTTCTCCCACTGTGTACTCTTTGGGCTCTTCCACGAATGAACTTCTATATGCACGGTTTGCGACGTGGAGAGAACTGCCTCAACCAAGGCAGGCTGTAGCGAGGATTGTAAGCATATCCTCTCCCAAACCACGCACTTTTTACGGTAGAATTCTGCTTTAGTTGCAGGGGTAACACAAGCAGCTTTTCTCCCATTGTGTACTCTTTGGGCTCTTCCGCGAATGAAATTCTATATGCAGGGTTTGCGACGTGGAGGGAACTGCCTCAACCAAGGCAGGCTGTAGCGAGGACTGTAAGCATATCCTCTCCCACACCACGCAGTTTTAATGGTAGAACTCTGCTTTAGTTGCAGGGGTAACACAAGCAGCTTTTCTCCCACTGTGTACTCTTTGGGCTCTTCCACGAATGAACTTCTATATGCAGGGTTTCCGACGTGGAGTGAACTGCCTCAACCAAGGCAGGCTGTAGCGAGGACTGTAAGCATTTCCTCTTACAAAACACGGCAGTTTTACCAAAGAATTCTGCTTTAGTTGCCGGTGGAATACAAGCAGCATTACTCCCACTGTGTTCTCTTGGGGCTCTTACACGAATGAACTTTTTTATGCAGGGATTCCCAGGGGAGCGAACTGCCTCCACCATGGCAGGCTCTAGCGAGGACTGTAAGCATATCCTCTCCCAAACCACGCAGTTTCAACGGTAGAACTCTGCTTTAGTTGCAGGGGTAACACAAGAAGATTTTCTCACACTGTGTACTCTTTGTGCTCTTCCACGTATGAACTTCTATATGCAGGGTTTGCGACGTGGAGCGACCTGCCTCAACCAAGGCAGGCTGTAGCGAGGACTGTAAGCATATCCTCTCCCAAACCACGCCGTTTTAAAGGTAGAACTCTGCTTTAGTTGCAGGGGTAACACAAGCAGCTTTTCTCCCACTGTGTACTCTTTGGGTTCTTCCACGAATTAACTTCTATATGCAGGGTTTCCAAAGTGGAGCGAACTGCCTCAACCAAGGCAGGCTGTCGCGAGGAATGTAAGCATTTCCTCTAACAAAACACGGCAGTTTTACCAAAGCATTCTGCTTTAGTTGCAGGTGTAACACAAGCATCATTTCTCCCACTGTGTACTCTTTGGGCTCTTCCACGAGTGAACTTCTATATGCATGGTTTCCGACGTGGAGAGAACTGCCTCAACCAAGGCAGGCTGTAGCGAGGACTGTAAGCATATCCTCTCCCAATCCACGCAGTTTTAACGGTAGAACTCTGCTTTAGTTGCAGGGGTAACACAAGCAGTTTTTCTCCCACTGTGTACTCTTTGGGCTCTTCCACGAATGAACTTCTATATGCAGGGTTTGCGACGTGGAGCGAACAGCCTCAACCAAGGCAGGCTGTAGCGAGGACTGTAAGCATATCGTCTCCCACACCACGCAGTTTTAATGGTAGAACTCTGCTTTAGTTGCAGGGGTAACACAAGCAGCTTTTCTCCCACTGTGTACTCTTTGGGGTCTTCCACGAATGAACTTCTATATGCAGGGTTTCCGACATGCAGCGAACTGCCTCAACCAAGGCAGACTGTAGCGAGGACTGTAAGCATTTCCTCTTCCAAAGCACGGAAGTTTTACCAAAGAATTCTGCTTTAGTTGCAGGTGTAACACAAGCATCATTTCTCCCACTGTGTACTCTTTGGGCTCTTACACGAATGAACTTCTTTATGCAGGGATTCCCACGTGGATCGATCTGCCTCAACGGTGGAAGCCTGTAGCGAGGACTGTAAGCATATCCTCTCCCAAAACACGCAGTTTTCACGGTAGAACTCTGCTTTAGTTGCAGGGGTAACACAAGCAGCTTTTCTCCCACTGTGTACTCTTTGGGCTCTTCCACGAATGAACTTCTATATGCAGGGTTTTCGACGTGGAGCGAACTGCCTCAACCAAGGCAGGCTGTAGCGAGGACTGTAAGAATATCCTCTCCCAAACCACGCAGTTTTAACGGTAGAACTCTGCTTTAGTTGCAGGGGTAACACAAGCAGTTTTTCTCCCACTGTGTACTCTTTGGGCTCTTCCACAATTGAACTTCTATATGCAGGGTTTGCGACGTGGAGCGAACTGCCTCAACCAATGCAGGCTGCAGCGAGGACTGTAAGCATATCCTCTCCCAAACCACGCAGTTTTAACGGTAGAACTCTGCTTTAGTTGCAGGGGTAACACAAGCAGCTTTTCTCCCACTGTGTACTCTTTGGGCTCTTCCACGAATTAACTACTATATGCAGGGTTTCCAAAGTGGAGCGAACTGCCTCAACCAAGGCAGGCTGTAGCGAGGACTGTAAGCATTTCCTCTTCCAAAACACTGCAGTTTTACCAAAGAATTCTGCTTTAGTTGCAGGTGGAATACAAGCAGCATTACTCCCACTGTGTACTCTTTGGGCTCTTCCACGAATGAACTTCTTTATGCAGTGATTCCTACGAGGAGCAAACTGCCTCCACCATGGTAGGCTGTAGCGAGGACTGTAAGCATATCCTCTCCCAAACCACGCAGTTTTAACGGTAGAACTCTGCTTTAGTTGCAGGGGTAACACAAGCAGTTTTTCTCCCACTGTGTACTCTTTGGGCTCTAACACGAATGAACTTCTTTATGCAGGGATTCCTACGAGGAGCGAACTGCCTCCACCATGGCAGGCTGTAGCAAGGACTGTAAGCATATCCTCTCCCAAACCACTCAGTTTTAACGGTAGAACTCTGCTTTAGTTGCAGTGGTAACACAAGCAGCTTTTCTCCCACTGTGTACTCTTTGGGCTCTTCCACGAATGAACTTCTATATGCATGGTTTCCGACGTGGAGCGAACTGCCTCAACCAAGGCAGGCTGTAGCGAGGATTGTAAGCATATCCTCTCCCAAACCACGCAGTTTTAACGGTAGAATTCTGCTTTAGTTGCAGGGGTAACACAAGCAGCTTTTCTCCCACTGTGTACTCTTTGGGCTCTTCCACGAATGAACTTCTATATGCAGGGTTTCTGACGTGGAGCGAACTGCCTCAACAAATGCAGGCTGTAGCGAGGACTGTAAGCATTTCCTCTTCCAAACCACGGCAGTTTTACAAAAGAATTCTGCTTTAGTTCCAGGTGTAACACAAGCATCATTTCTCCTACTGTGTACTCTTTGGGCTCTTCCACGAATGAACTTCTATATGCATGGTTTCCGACGTGGAGCGAACTGCCTCAAACAAGGCAGGCTGTAGCGAGGACTGTAAGCATATCCTCTCCCAATCCACGCAGTTTTAACGGTAGAACTCTCCTTTAGTTGCAGGGGTAACACAAGCAGTTTTTCTCCCACTGTGTACTCTTTGGGCTCTTCCACGAATGAACTTCTATATGCAGGGTTTGCGACGTGGAGAGAACTGCCTCAACCAAGGCAGGCTGTAGCGAGGATTGTAAGCATATCCTCTCCCAAACCACGCAGTTTTAACGGTAGAATTCTGCTTTAGTTGCAGGGGTAACACAAGCAGCTTTTCTCCCATTGTGTACTCTTTGGGCTCTTCCGCGAATGAACTTCTATATGCAGGGTTTGCGACGTGGAGGGAACTGCCTCAACCAAGGCAGGCTGTAGCGAGGACTGTAAGCATATCCTCTCCCAAACCACGCCGTTTTAACGGTAGAACTCTGCTTTAGTTGCAGGGGTAACACAAGCAGCTTTTCTCCCACTGTGTACTCTTTGGGCTCTTCCCCGAATGAACTTCTATATGCAGGGTTTGCGATGTGGAGCGAACTTCCTCAACCAAGGCAGGCTGTAGCGAGGACTGTAAGCATATCCTCTCCCACACCACGCAGTTTTAATGGTAGAACTCTGCTTTAGTTGCAGGGGTAACACAAGCAGCTTTTCTCCCACTGTGTACTCTTTGGGGTCTTCCCCGAATGAACTTCTATATGCAGGGTTTCCGACATGCAGCGAACTGCCTCAACCAAGGCAGACTGTAGCGAGGACTGTAAGCATTTCCTCTTCCAAAGCACGGAAGTTTTACCAAAGAATTCTGCTTTAGTTGCAGGTGTAACACAAGCATCATTTCTCCCACTGTGTACTCTTTGGGCTCTTACACGAATGAACTTCTTTATGCAGGGATTCCCACGTGGATCGAACTGCCTCAACCGTGGAAGGCTGTAGCGAGGACTGTGAGCATATCCTCTCCCAAAACACGCAGTTTTCACGGTAGAACTCTGCTTTAGTTGCAGGGGTAACACAAGCAGCTTTTCTCCCACTGTGTACTCTTTGGGCTCTTCCACGAATGAACTTCTATATGCAGGGTTTTCGACGTGGAGCGAACTGCCTCAACTAAGGCAGGCTGTAGCGAGGACTGTAAGAATATCCTCTCCCAAACCACGCAGTTTTAACGGTAGAACTCTGCTTTAGTTGCAGGGGTAAAACAAGCAGTTTTTCTCCCACTGTGTACTCTTTGGGCTCTTCCAGAAATGAACTTCTATATGCAGGGTTTGCGACGTGGAGCGAACTGCCTCAACCAATGCAGGCTGCAGCGAGGACTGTAAGCATATCCTCTCCCAAACCACGCAGTTTTAACGGTAGAACTCTGCTTTAGTTGCAGGGGTAACACAAGCAGCTTTTCTCCCACTGTGTACTCTTTGGGCTCTTCCACGAATTAACTTCTATATGCAGGGTTTCCAAAGTGGAGCGAACTGCCTCAACCAAGGCAGGCTGTAGCGAGGAATGTAAGCATTTCCTCTTACAAAACACGGCAGTTTTACCAAAGAATTCTGCTTTAGTTGCAGGTGGAATACAAGCAGCATTACTCCCACTGTGTACTCTTTGGGCTCTTACTCGAATGAATTTCTTTATGCAAGGATTCCCACGAGGAGGGTACTGACTCCACAATGGCAGGTTGTAGCGAGGACTGTAAGCATATCCTCTCCCAAACCACGCAGTTTTAACGGTAGAACTCTGCTTTAGTTGCAGGGGTAACACAAGCCGTTTTTCTCCCACTGTGTACTCTTTGGGCTCTTCCACGAATGAACTTCTATATGCAGGGTTTGCGACGTGGAGAGAACTGCCTCAACCAAGGCAGGCTGTAGCGAGGATTGTAAGCATATCCTCTCCCAAACCACGCAGTTTTAACGGTAGAATTCTGCTTTAGTTGCAGGGGTAACACAAGCAGCTTTTCTCCCATTGTGCACTCTTTGGGCTCTTCCGAGAATGAACTTCTATATGCAGGGTTTCCGACGTGGAGCGAACTGCCTCAACCAAGGCAGGCTGTAGCGAGGACTGTAAGCATTTCCTCTTCCAAAACACTGCAGTTTTACCAAAGAATTCTGCTTTAGTTACAGGTGGAATACAAGCAGCATTACTCCCACTGTGTACTCTTTGGGCTCTTCCACGAATGAACTTCTTTATGCAGGGATTCCTACGAGGAGCAAACTGCCTTCACCATGGCAGGCTGTAGCGAGGACTGTAAGCATATCCTCTCCCAAACCACGCAGTTTTAACGGTAGAACTCTGCTTTAGTTGCAGGGGTAACACAAGCAGTTTTTCTCCCACTGTGTACTCTTTGGGCTCTAACACGAATGAACTTCTTTATGCAGGGAATCCTACGAGGAGCGAACTGCTTCCACCATGGCAGGCTGTAGCAAGGACTGTAAGCATATCCTCTCCCAAACCACTCAGTTTTAATGGTAGAACTCTTTTTTAGTTGCAGGGGTAACACAAGCAGCTTTTCTCCCACTGTGTACTCTTTGGGCTCTTCCACGAATGAACTTCTATATGCATGGTTTCCCACGTGGAGCGAACTGCCTCAACCAAGGCAGGCTGTAGCGAGGACTGTAAGCATATCCTCTCCCAAACCACGCAGTTTTAACGGTAGAACTCTGCTTTAGTTGCAGGGGTAACACAAGCAGCTTTTCTCCCACTGTGTACTCTTTGGGCTCTTACACGAATGCACTTCTATATGCAGGGTTTCCGACGTGGAGCGAACTGCCTCAACCAAGGCAGGCTGTAGCGAGGACTGTAAGCATTTCCTCTTCCAAAGCACGGCAGTTTTACCAAAGCATTCTGCTTTAGGTGCAGGTGTAACACAAGCATCATTTCTCCCACTGTGTACTCTTTGGGCTCTTCCACGAATGAACTTCTATATGCATGGTTTCCGACGTGGAGCGAACTGCCTCAACCAAGGCAGGCTGTAGCGAGGACTGTAAGCATATCCTCTCCCAATCCACGCAGTTTTAACGGTAGAACTCTGCTTTAGTTGCAGGGGTAACACAAGCCGTTTTTCTCCCACTGTGTACTCTTTGGGCTCTTCCACGAATGAAGTTCTATATGCAGGGTTTGCGACGTGGAGAGAACTGCCTCAACCAAGGCAGGCTGTAGCGAGGATTGTAAGCATATCCTCTCCCAAACCACGCAGTTTTAACGGTAGAATTCTGCTTTAGTTGCAGGGGTAACACAAGCAGCTTTTCTCCCATTGTGTACTCTTTGGGCTCTTCCGCGAATGAACTTCTATATGCAGGGTTTCCGACGTGGAGCGAACTGCCTCAAACAAGGCAGGCTGTAGCGAGGACTGTAAGCATTTCCTCTTCCAAAACACTGCAGTTTTACCAAAGAATTCTGCTTTAGTTGCAGGTCGAATACAAGCAGCATTACTCCCACTGTGTACTCTTTGGGCTCTTCCACGAATGAACTTCTTTATGCAGGGATTCCTACGAGGAGCAAACTGCCTTCACCATGGCAGGCTGTAGCGAGGACTGTAAGCATATCCTCTCCCAAACCACGCAGTTTTAACGGTAGAATTCTGCTTTAGTTGCAGGGGCAACACAAGCAGTTTTTCTCCCACTGTGTACTCTTTGGGCTCTAACACGAATGAACTTCTTTATGCAGGGAATCCTACGAGGAGCGAACTGCTTCCACCATGGCAGGCTGTAGCAAGGACTGTAAGCATATCCTCTCCCAAACCACTCAGTTTTAATGGTAGAACTCTTTTTTAGTTGCAGGGGTAACACAAGCAGCTTTTCTCCCACTGTGTACTCTTTGGGCTCTTCCACGAATGAACTTCTATATGCATGGTTTCCCACGTGGAGCGAACTGCCTCAACCAAGGCAGGCTGTAGCGAGGACTGTAAGCATATCCTCTCCCAAACCACGCAGTTTTAACGGTAGAACTCTGCTTTAGTTGCAGGGGTAACACAAGCAGCTTTTCTCCCACTGTGTACTCTTTGGGCTCTTACACGAATGCACTTCTATATGCAGGGTTTCCGACGTGGAGCGAACTGCCTCAACCAAGGCAGGCTGTAGCGAGGACTGTAAGCATTTCCTCTTCCAAAGCACGGCAGTTTTACCAAAGCATTCTGCTTTAGGTGCACGTGTAACACAAGCATCACTTCTCCCACTGTGTACTCTTTGGGCTCTTCCACGAATGAACTTGTATATGCATGGTTTCCGACGTGGAGCGAACTGCCTCAACCAAGGCAGGCTGTAGCGAGGACTGTAAGCATATCCTCTCCCAATCCACGCAGTTTTAACGGTAGGACTCTGCTTTAGTTGCAGGGGTAACACAAGCAGTTTTTCTCCCACTCTGTACTCTTTGGGCTCTTCCACGAATGAACATCTATATTCAGGGTTTGCGACGTGGAGAGAACTGCCTCAACCAAGGCAGGCTGTAGCGAGGATTGTAAGCATATCCTCTCCCAAACCACGCAGTTTTAACGGTAGAACTCTGCTTTAGTTGCAGGGGTAACACAAGCAGCTTTTATCCCATTGTGTACTCTTTGGGCTCTTCCGCGAATGAACTTCTATATGCAGGGTTTGCGACGTGGAGGGAACTGCCTCAACCAAGGCAGGCTGTAGCGAGGACTGTAAGCATATCCTCTCCCACACCACGCAGTTTTAATGGTAGAACTCTGCTTTAGTTGCAGGGGTAACACAAGCAGCTTTTCTCCCACTGTGTACTCTTTGGGCTCTTCCACGAATGAACTTCTATATGCAGGGTTTCCGACATGCAGCGAACTGCCTCCACCAAGGCAGACTGTAGCGAGGACTCTAAGCATTTCCTCTTCCAAAGCACTGAAGTTTTACCAAAGAATTCTGCTTTAGTTGCAGGTGTAACACAAGCATCATTTCTCCCACTGTGTACTCTTTGGGCTCTAACACGAATGAACTTCTTTATGCAGGGATTCCCATGTGGATCAAACTGCCTCAACCGTGGAAGGCAGTAGCGAGGACTGTAAACATATCCTCTCCCAAAACACGCAGTTTTCACGGTAGAACTCTGCTTTAGTTGCAGGGGTAACACAAGCAGCTTTTCTCCCACTGTGTACTCTTTGGGCTCTTCCACGAATGAACTTCTATATGCAGGGTTTCCGACGTGGAGTGAACTGCCTCAACCAAGGCAGGCTGTAGCGAGGACTGTAAGCATTTCCTCTTACAAAACACGGCAGTTTTACCAAAGAATTCTGCTTTAGTTGCAGGTGGAATACAAGCAGCATTACTCCCACTGTGTACTCTTTGGGCTCTTACACGAATGAACTTCTTTATGCAAGGATTCCCACGAGGAGGGTACTGACTCCACCATGGCAGGCTGTAGCGAGGACTGTAAGCATATCCTCTCCCAAACAACGCAGTTTTAACGGTAGAACTCTGGTTTAGTTGCAGGGGTAACACAAGCAGTTTTTCTCCCACTGTGTACTCTTTGGGCTCTTCCACGAATGAACTTCTATATGCATGGTTTGCGACGTGGAGAAAACTGCCTCAACCAAGGCAGGCTGTAGCGAAGATTGTAAGCATATCCTCTCCCAAACCACGCAGTTTTAACGGTAGAATTCTGCTTTAGTTGCAGGGGTAACACAAGCAGCTTTTCTCCCACTGTGTACTCTTTGGGCTCTTCCACGAATGAACTTCTATATGCAGGGTTTCCGACATGCAGCGAACTGCCTCAACCAAGGCAGACTGTAGCGAGGACTGTAAGCATTTCCTCTTCCAAAGCACGGAAGTTTTACCAAAGAATTCTGCTTTAGTTGCAGGTGTAACACAAGCATCATTTCTCCCACTGTGTACTCTTTGGGCTCTTACACGAATGAACTTCTTTATGCAGGGATTCCCACGTGGATCGAACTGCCTCAACCGTGGAAGGCTGTAGCGAGGACTGTAAGCATATCCTCTCCCAAAACACGCAGTTTTCACGGTAGAACTCTGCTTTAGTTGCAGGGGTAACACAAGCAACTTTTCTCCCACTGTGTACTCTTTGGGCTCTTCCACGAATGAACTTCTATATGCAGGGTTTTCGACGTGGAGCGAACTGCCTCAAACAAGGCAGGCTGTAGTGAGGACTGTAAGAATATCCTCTCCCAAACCACGCAGTTTTAACGGTAGAACTCTGCTTTAGTTGCAGGGGTAACACAAGCAGTTTTTCTCCCACTGTGTACTCTTTGGGCTCTTCCACAAATGAACTTCTATATGCAGGGTTTGCGACGTAGAGCGAACTGCCTCAACCAATGCAGGCTGCAGCGAGGACTGTAAGCATATCCTCTCCCAAACCACGCAGTTTTAACGGTAGAACTCTGCTTTAGTTGCAGGGGTAACACAAGCAGCTTTTCTCCCACTGTGTACTCTTTGGGCTCTTCCACGAATTAACTTCTATATGCAGGGTTTCCAAAGTGGAGCGAACTGCCTCAACCAAGGCAGGCTGTAGCGAGGAATGTAAGCATTTCCTCTTACAAAACACGGCAGTTTTACCAAAGAATTCTGCTTTAGTTGCAGGTGGAATACAAGCAGCATTACTCCCACTGTGTACTCTTTGGGCTCTTACTCGAATGAATTTCTTTATGCAAGGATTCCCACGAGGAGGGTACTGACTCCAGAATGGCAGGCTGTAGCGAGGACTGTAAGCATATCCTCTCCCAAACCACGCAGTTTTAACGGTAGAACTCTGCTTTAGTTGCAGGGGTAACACAAGCAGTTTTTCTCCCACTGTGTACTCTTTGGGCTCTTCCACGAATGAACTTCTATATGCAGGGTTTGCGACGTGGAGAGAACTGCCTCAACCAAGGTAGGCTGCAGCGAGGATTGTAAGCATATCCTCTCCCAAACCACGCAGTTTTAACGGTAGAATTCTGCTTTAGTTGCAGGGGTAACACAAGCAGCTTTTCTCCCATTGTGTACTCTTTGGGCTCTTCCGCGAATGAACTTCTATATGCAGGGTTTCCGACGTGGAGCGAACTGCCTCAACCAAGGCAGGCTGTAGCGAGGACTGTAAGCATTTCCTCTTCCAAAACACTGCAGTTTTACCAAAGAATTCTGCTTTAGTTGCAGGTGGAATACAAGAAGCATTACTCCCACTGTGTACTCTTTGGGCTCTTCCACGAATGAACTTCTTTATGCAGGGATTCCTACGAGGAGCAAACTGCCTCCACCATGGCAGGCTGTAGCGAGGACTGTAAGCATATCCTCTCCCAAACCACGCAGTTTTAACGGTAGAACTCTTTTTTAGTTGCAGGGGTAACACAAGCAGCTTTTCTCCCACTGTGTACTCTTTGGGCTCTTCCACGAATGAACTTCTATATGCATGGTTTCCCACGTGGAGCGAACTGCCTCAACCAAGGCAGGCTGTAGCGAGGACTGTAAGCATATCCTCTCCCAAACCACGCAGTTTTAACGGTAGAACTCTGCTTTAGTTGCAGGGGTAACACAAGCAGCTTTTCTCCCACTGTGTACTCTTTGGGCTCTTACACGAATGCACTTCTATATGCAGGGTTTCCGACGTGGAGCGAACTGCCTCAACCAAGGCAGGCTGTAGCGAGGACTGTAAGCATTTCCTCTTCCAAAGCACGGCAGTTTTACCAAAGCATTCTGCTTTAGGTGCAGGTGTAACACAAGCATCATTTCTCCCACTGTGTACTCTTTGGGCTCTTCCACGAATGAACTTCTATATGCATGGTTTCCGACGTGGAGCGAACTGCCTCAACCAAGGCAGGCTGTAGCGAGGACTGTAAGCATATCCTCTCCCAATCCACGCAGTTTTAACGGTAGAACTCTGCTTTAGTTGCAGGGGTAACACAAGCCGTTTTTCTCCCACTGTGTACTCTTTGGGCTCTTCCACGAATGAACTTCTATATGCAGGGTTTGCGACGTGGAGAGAACTGCCTCAACCAAGGCAGGCTGTAGCGAGGATTGTAAGCATATCCTCTCCCAAACCACGCAGTTTTAACGGTAGAATTCTGCTTTAGTTGCAGGGGTAACACAAGCAGCTTTTCTCCCATTGTGTACTCTTTGGGCTCTTCCGCGAATGAACTTCTATATGCAGGGTTTCTGACGTGGAGCGAACTGCCTCAAACAAGGCAGGCTGTAGCGAGGACTGTAAGCATTTCCTCTTCCAAAACACTGCAGTTTTACCAAAGAATTCTGCTTTAGTTGCAGGTGGAATACAAGCAGCATTACTCCCACTGTGTACTCTTTGGGCTCTTCCACGAATGAACTTCTTTATGCAGGGATTCCTACGAGGAGCAAACTGCCTTCACCATGGCAGGCTGTAGCGAGGACTGTAAGCATATCCTCTCCCAAACCACGCAGTTTTAACGGTAGAACTCTGCTTTAGTTGCAGGGGCAACACAAGCAGTTTTTCTCCCACTGTGTACTCTTTGGGCTCTAACACGAATGAACTTCTTTATGCAGGGAATCCTACGAGGAGCGAACTGCTTCCACCATGGCAGGCTGTAGCAAGGACTGTAAGCATATCCTCTCCCAAACCACTCAGTTTTAATGGTAGAACTCTTTTTTAGTTGCAGGGGTAACACAAGCAGCTTTTCTCCCACTGTGTACTCTTTGGGCTCTTCCACGAATGAACTTCTATATGCATGGTTTCCCACGTGGAGCGAACTGCCTCAACCAAGGCAGGCTGTAGCGAGGACTGTAAGCATATCCTCTCCCAAACCACGCAGTTTTAACGGTAGAACTCTGCTTTAGTTGCAGGGGTAACACAAGCAGCTTTTCTCCCACTGTGTACTCTTTGGGCTCTTACACGAATGCACTTCTATATGCAGGGTTTCCGACGTGGAGCGAACTGCCTCAACCAAGGCAGGCTGTAGCGAGGACTGTAAGCATTTCCTCTTCCAAAGCACGGCAGTTTTACCAAAGCATTCTGCTTTAGGTGCACGTGTAACACAAGCATCACTTCTCCCACTGTGTACTCTTTGGGCTCTTCCACGAATGAACTTCTATATGCATGGTTTCCGACGTGGAGCGAACTGCCTCAACCAAGGCAGGCTGTAGCGAGGACTGTAAGCATATCCTCTCCCAATCCACGCAGTTTTAACGGTAGGACTCTGCTTTAGTTGCAGGGGTAACACAAGCAGTTTTTCTCCCACTCTGTACTCTTTGGGCTCTTCCACGAATGAACATCTATATTCAGGGTTTGCGACGTGGAGAGAACTGCCTCAACCAAGGCAGGCTGTAGCGAGGATTGTAAGCATATCCTCTCCCAAACCACGCAGTTTTAACGGTAGAACTCTGCTTTAGTTGCAGGGGTAACACAAGCAGCTTTTATCCCATTGTGTACTCTTTGGGCTCTTCCGCGAATGAACTTCTATATGCAGGGTTTGCGACGTGGAGGGAACTGCCTCAACGAAGGCAGGCTGTAGCGAGGACTGTAAGCATATCCTCTCCCACACCACGCAGTTTTAATGGTAGAACTCTGCTTTAGTTGCAGGGGTAACACAAGCAGCTTTTCTCCCACTGTGTACTCTTTGGGCTCTTCCACGAATGAACTTCTATATGCAGGGTTTCCGACATGCAGCGAACTGCCTCCACCAAGGCAGACTGTAGCGAGGACTCTAAGCATTTCCTCTTCCAAAGCACTGAAGTTTTACCAAAGAATTCTGCTTTAGTTGCAGGTGTAACACAAGCATCATTTCTCCCACTGTGTACTCTTTGGGCTCTAACACGAATGAACTTCTTTATGCAGGGATTCCCATGTGGATCAAACTGCCTCAACCGTGGAAGGCAGTAGCGAGGACTGTAAACATATCCTCTCCCAAAACACGCAGTTTTCACGGTAGAACTCTGCTTTAGTTGCAGGGGTAACACAAGCAGCTTTTCTCCCACTGTGTACTCTTTGGGCTCTTCCACGAATGAACTTCTATATGCAGGGTTTCCGACGTGGAGTGAACTGCCTCAACCAAGGCAGGCTGTAGCGAGGACTGTAAGCATTTCCTCTTACAAAACACGGCAGTTTTACCAAAGAATTCTGCTTTAGTTGCAGGTGGAATACAAGCAGCATTACTCCCACTGTGTACTCTTTGGGCTCTTACACGAATGAACTTCTTTATGCAAGGATTCCCACGAGGAGGGTACTGACTCCACCATGGCAGGCTGTAGCGAGGACTGTAAGCATATCCTCTCCCAAACAACGCAGTTTTAACGGTAGAACTCTGGTTTAGTTGCAGGGGTAACACAAGCAGTTTTTCTCCCACTGTGTACTCTTTGGGCTCTTCCACGAATGAACTTCTATATGCATGGTTTGCGACGTGGAGAAAACTGCCTCAACCAAGGCAGGCTGTAGCGAAGATTGTAAGCATATCCTCTCCCAAACCACGCAGTTTTAACGGTAGAATTCTGCTTTAGTTGCAGGGGTAACACAAGCAGCTTTTCTCCCACTGTGTACTCTTTGGGCTCTTCCACGAATGAACTTCTATATGCAGGGTTTCCGACATGCAGCGAACTGCCTCAACCAAGGCAGACTGTAGCGAGGACTGTAAGCATTTCCTCTTCCAAAGCACGGAAGTTTTACCAAAGAATTCTGCTTTAGTTGCAGGTGTAACACAAGCATCATTTCTCCCACTGTGTACTCTTTGGGCTCTTACACGAATGAACTTCTTTATGCAGGGATTCCCACGTGGATCGAACTGCCTCAACCGTGGAAGGCTGTAGCGAGGACTGTAAGCATATCCTCTCCCAAAACACGCAGTTTTCACGGTAGAACTCTGCTTTAGTTGCAGGGGTAACACAAGCAACTTTTCTCCCACTGTGTACTCTTTGGGCTCTTCCACGAATGAACTTCTATATGCAGGGTTTTCGACGTGGAGCGAACTGCCTCAAACAAGGCAGGCTGTAGCGAGGACTGTAAGAATATCCTCTCCCAAACCACGCAGTTTTAACGGTAGAACTCTGCTTTAGTTGCAGGGGTAACACAAGCAGTTTTTCTCCCACTGTGTACTCTTTGGGCTCTTCCACAAATGAACTTCTATATGCAGGGTTTGCGACGTAGAGCGAACTGCCTCAACCAATGCAGGCTGCAGCGAGGACTGTAAGCATATCCTCTCCCAAACCACGCAGTTTTAACGGTAGAACTCTGCTTTAGTTGCAGGGGTAACACAAGCAGCTTTTCTCCCACTGTGTACTCTTTGGGCTCTTCCACGAATTAACTTCTATATGCAGGGTTTCCAAAGTGGAGCGAACTGCCTCAACCAAGGCAGGCTGTAGCGAGGAATGTAAGCATTTCCTCTTACAAAACACGGCAGTTTTACCAAAGAATTCTGCTTTAGTTGCAGGTGGAATACAAGCAGCATTACTCCCACTGTGTACTCTTTGGGCTCTTACTCGAATGAATTTCTTTATGCAAGGATTCCCACGAGGAGGGTACTGACTCCAGAATGGCAGGCTGTAGCGAGGACTGTAAGCATATCCTCTCCCAAACCACGCAGTTTTAACGGTAGAACTCTGCTTTAGTTGCAGGGGTAACACAAGCAGTTTTTCTCCCACTGTGTACTCTTTGGGCTCTTCCACGAATGAACTTCTATATGCAGGGTTTGCGACGTGGAGAGAACTGCCTCAACCAAGGTAGGCTGCAGCGAGGATTGTAAGCATATCCTCTCCCAAACCACGCAGTTTTAACGGTAGAATTCTGCTTTAGTTGCAGGGGTAACACAAGCAGCTTTTCTCCCATTGTGTACTCTTTGGGCTCTTCCGCGAATGAACTTCTATATGCAGGGTTTCCGACGTGGAGCGAACTGCCTCAACCAAGGCAGGCTGTAGCGAGGACTGTAAGCATTTCCTCTTCCAAAACACTGCAGTTTTACCAAAGAATTCTGCTTTAGTTGCAGGTGGAATACAAGAAGCATTACTCCCACTGTGTACTCTTTGGGCTCTTCCACGAATGAACTTCTTTATGCAGGGATTCCTACGAGGAGCAAACTGCCTCCACCATGGCAGGCTGTAGCGAGGACTGTAAGCATATCCTCTCCCAAACCACGCAGTTTTAACGGTAGAACTCTTTTTTAGTTGCAGGGGTAACACAAGCAGCTTTTCTCCCACTGTGTACTCTTTGGGCTCTTCCACGAATGAACTTCTATATGCATGGTTTCCCACGTGGAGCGAACTGCCTCAACCAAGGCAGGCTGTAGCGAGGACTGTAAGCATATCCTCTCCCAAACCACGCAGTTTTAACGGTAGAACTCTGCTTTAGTTGCAGCGGTAACACAAGCAGCTTTTCTCCCACTGTGTACTCTTTGGGCTCTTACACGAATGCACTTCTATATGCAGGGTTTCCGACGTGGAGCGAACTGCCTCAACCAAGGCAGGCTGTAGCGAGGACTGTAAGCATTTCCTCTTCCAAAGCACGGCAGTTTTACCAAAGCATTCTGCTTTAGTTGCAGGTGTAACACAAGCATCATTTCTCCCACTGTGTACTCTTTGGGCTCTTCCACGAATGAAGTTCTATATGCATGGTTTCCGACGTGGAGCGAACTGCCTCAACCAAGGCAGGTTGTAGCGAGGACTGTAAGCATATCCTCTCCCAATCCACGCAGTTTTAACGGTAGAACTCTGCTTTAGTTGCAGGGGTAACACAAGCAGTATTTCTCCCACTGTGTACTCTTTGGGCTCTTCCACGAATGAACTTCTATATGCAGGGTTTGCGACGTGGAGAGAACTGCCTCAACCAAGGCAGGCTGTAGCGAGGATTGTAAGCATAACCTCTCCCAAACCACGCAGTTTTAACGGTAGAATTCTGCTTTAGTTGCAGGGGTAACACAAGCAGCTTTTCTCCCATTGTGTACTCTTTGGGCTCTTCCGCGAATGAAATTCTATATGCAGGGTTTGCGACGTGGAGGGAACTGCCTCAACCAAGGCAGGCTGTAGCGAGGACTGTAAGCATATCCTCTCCCACACCACGCAGTTTTAATGGTAGAACTCTGCTTTAGTTGCAGGGGTAACACAAGCAGCTTTTCTCCCACTGTGTACTCTTTGGGCTCTTCCACGAATGAACTTCTATATGCAGGGTTTCCGACATGCAGCGAACTGCCTCAACCAAGGCAGACTGTAGCGAGGACTCTAAGCATTTCCTCTTCCAAAGCAGTGAAGTTTTACCAAAGAATTCTGCTTTAGTTGCAGGTGTAACACAAGCATCATTTCTCCCACTGTGTACTCTTTGGGCTCTTACACGAATGAACTTCTTTATGCAGGGATTCCCACGTGGATCGAACTGCCTCAACCGTGGAAGGCTGTAGCGAGGACTGTGAGCATATCCTCTCCCAAAACACGCAGTTTTCACGGTAGAACTCTGCTTTAGTTGCAGGGGTAACACAAGCAGCTTTTCTCCCACTGTGTACTCTTTGGGCTCTTCCACGAATGAACTTCTATATGCAGGGTTTTCGACGTGGAGCGAACTGCCTCAACTAAGGCAGGCTGTAGCGAGGACTGTAAGAATATCCTCTCCCAAACCACGCAGTTTTAACGGTAGAACTCTGCTTTAGTTGCAGGGGTAACACAAGCAGTTTTTCTCCCACTGTGTACTCTTTGGGCTCTTCCACAAATGAACTTCTATATGCAGGGTTTGCGACGTGGAGCGAACTGCCTCAACCAATGCAGGCTGCAGCGAGGACTGTAAGCATATCCTCTCCCAAACCACGCAGTTTTAACGGTAGAACTCTGCTTTAGTTGCAGGGGTAACACAAGCAGCTTTTCTCCCACTGTGTACTCTTTGGGCTCTTCCACGAATTAACTTCTATATGCAGGGTTTCCAAAGTGGAGCGAACTGCCTCAACCAAGGCAGGCTGTAGCGAGGAATGTAAGCATTTCCTCTTACAAAACACGGCAGTTTTACCAAAGAATTCTGCTTTAGTTGCAGGTGGAATACAAGCAGCATTACTCCCACTGTGTACTCTTTGGGCTCTTACTCGAATGAATTTCTTTATGCAAGGATTCCCACGAGGAGGGTACTGACTCCACAATGGCAGGTTGTAGCGAGGACTGTAAGCATATCCTCTCCCAAACCACGCAGTTTTAACGGTAGAACTCTGCTTTAGTTGCAGCGGCAACACAAGCAGTTTTTCTCCCACTGTGTACTCTTTGGGCTCTAACACGAATGAACTTCTTTATGCAGGGAATCCTACGAGGAGCGAACTGCTTCCACCATGGCAGGCTGTAGCAAGGACTGTAAGCATATCCTCTCCCAAACCACTCAGTTTTAATGGTAGAACTCTTTTTTAGTTGCAGGGGTAACACAAGCAGCTTTTCTCCCACTGTGTACTCTTTGGGCTCTTCCACGAATGAACTTCTATATGCATGGTTTCCCACGTGGAGCGAACTGCCTCAACCAAGGCAGGCTGTAGCGAGGACTGTAAGCATATCCTCTCCCAAACCACGCAGTTTTAACGGTAGAACTCTGCTTTAGTTGCAGGGGTAACACAAGCAGCTTTTCTCCCACTGTGTACTCTTTGGGCTCTTACACGAATGCACTTCTATATGCAGGGTTTCCGACGTGGAGCGAACTGCCTCAACCAAGGCAGGCTGTAGCGAGGACTGTAAGCATTTCCTCTTCCAAAGCACGGCAGTTTTACCAAAGCATTCTGCTTTAGGTGCACGTGTAACACAAGCATCACTTCTCCCACTGTGTACTCTTTGGGCTCTTCCACGAATGAACTTCTATATGCATGGTTTCCGACGTGGAGCGAACTGCCTCAACCAAGGCAGGCTGTAGCGAGGACTGTAAGCATATCCTCTCCCAATCCACGCAGTTTTAACGGTAGGACTCTGCTTTAGTTGCAGGGGTAACACAAGCCGTTTTTCTCCCACTCTGTACTCTTTGGGCTCTTCCACGAATGAACATCTATATTCAGGGTTTGCGACGTGGAGAGAACTGCCTCAACCAAGGCAGGCTGTAGCGAGGATTGTAAGCATATCCTCTCCCAAACCACGCAGTTTTAACGGTAGAACTCTGCTTTAGTTGCAGGGGTAACACAAGCAGCTTTTCTCCCATTGTGTACTCTTTGGGCTCTTCCGCGAATGAACTTCTATATGCAGGGTTTGCGACGTGGAGGGAACTGCCTCAACCAAGGCAGGCTGTAGCGAGGACTGTAAGCATATCCTCTCCCACACCACGCAGTTTTAATGGTAGAACTCTGCTTTAGTTGCAGGGGTAACACAAGCAGCTTTTCTCCCACTGTGTACTCTTTGGGCTCTTCCACGAATGAACTTCTATATGCAGGGTTTCCGACATGCAGCGAACTGCCTCAACCAAGGCAGACTGTAGCGAGGCCTCTAAGCATTTCCTCTTCCAAAGCACTGAAGTTTTACCAAAGAATTCTGCTTTAGTTGCAGGTGTAACACAAGCATCATTTCTCCCACTGTGTACTCTTTCGGCTCTAACACGAATGAACTTCTTTATGCAGGGATTCCCATGTGGATCAAACTGCCTCAACCGTGGAAGGCAGTAGCGAGGACTGTAAACATATCCTCTCCCAAAACACGCAGTTTTCACGGTAGAACTCTGCTTTAGTTGCAGGGGTAACACAAGCAGCTTTTCTCCCACTGTGTACTCTTTGGGCTCTTCCACGAATGAACTTCTATATGCAGGGTTTCCGACGTGGAGTGAACTGCCTCAAGCAAGGCAGGCTGTAGCGAGGACTGTAAGCATTTCCTCTTACAAAACACGGCAGTTTTACCAAAGAATTCTGCTTTAGTTGCAGGTGGAATACAAGCAGCATTACTCCCACTGTGTACTCTTTGGGCTCTTACACGAATGAACTTCTTTATGCAAGGATTCCCACGAGGAGGGTACTGACTCCACCATGGCAGGCTGTAGCGAGGACTGTAAGCATATCCTCTCCCAAACAACGCAGTTTTAACGGTAGAACTCTGGTTTAGTTGCAGGGGTAACACAAGCAGTTTTTCTCCCACTGTGTACTCTTTGGGCTCTTCCACGAATGAACTTCTATATGCATGGTTTGCGACGTGGAGAAAACTGCCTCAACCAAGGCAGGCTGTAGCGAAGATTGTAAGCATATCCTCTCCCAAACCACGCAGTTTTAACGGTAGAATTCTGCTTTAGTTGCAGGGGTAACACAAGCAGCTTTTCTCCCACTGTGTACTCTTTGGGCTCTTCCACGAATGAACTTCTATATGCAGGGTTTCCGACATGCAGCGAACTGCCTCAACCAAGGCAGACTGTAGCGAGGACTGTAAGCATTTCCTCTTCCAAAGCACGGAAGTTTTACCAAAGAATTCTGCTTTAGTTGCAGGTGTAACACAAGCATCATTTCTCCCACTGTGTACTCTTTGGGCTCTTACACGAATGAACTTCTTTATGCAGGGATTCCCACGTGGATCGAACTGCCTCAACCGTGGAAGGCTGTAGCGAGGACTGTAAGCATATCCTCTCCCAAAACACGCAGTTTTCACGGTAGAACTCTGCTTTAGTTGCAGGGGTAACACAAGCAGCTTTTCTCCCACTGTGTACTCTTTGGGCTCTTCCACGAATGAACTTCTATATGCAGGGTTTTCGACGTGGAGCGAACTGCCTCAACCAAGGCAGGCTGTAGCGAGGACTGTAAGAATATCCTCTCCCAAACCACGCAGTTTTAACGGTAGAACTCTGCTTTAGTTGCAGGGGTAACACAAGCAGTTTTTCTCCCACTGTGTACTCTTTGGGCTCTTCCACAAATGAACTTCTATATGCAGGGTTTGCGACGTGGAGCGAACTGCCTCAACCAATGCAGGCTGCAGCGAGGACTGTAAGCATATCCTCTCCCAAACCACGCAGTTTTAACGGTAGAACTCTGCTTTAGTTGCAGGGGTAACACAAGCAGCTTTTCTCACACTGTGTACTCTTTGGGCTCTTCCACGAATTAACTTCTATATGCAGGGTTTCCGACGTGGAGCGAACTGCCTCAACCAAGGCAGGCTGTAGCGAGGACTGTAAGCATTTCCTCTTCCAAAGCACGGCAGTTTTACCAAAGCATTCTGCTTTAGTTGCAGGTGTAACACAAGCATCATTTCTCCCACTGTGTACTCTTTGGCTCTTCCACGAATGAAGTTCTATATGCATGGTTTCCGACGTGGAGCGAACTGCCTCAACCAAGGCAGGTTGTAGCGAGGACTGTAAGCATATCCTCTCCCAATCCACGCAGTTTTAACGGTAGAACTCTGCTTTAGTTGCAGGGGTAACACAAGCAGTATTTCTCCCACTGTGTACTCTTTGGGCTCTTCCACGAATGAACTTCTATATGCAGGGTTTGCGACGTGGAGAGAACTGCCTCAACCAAGGCAGGCTGTAGCGAGGATTGTAAGCATATCCTCTCCCAAACCACGCAGTTTTAACGGTAGAATTCTGCTTTAGTTGCAGGGGTAACACAAGCAGCTTTTCTCCCATTGTGTACTCTTTGGGCTCTTCCGCGAATGAAATTCTATATGCAGGGTTTGCGACGTGGAGGGAACTGCCTCAACCAAGGCAGGCTGTAGCGAGGACTGTAAGCATATCCTCTCCCACACCACGCAGTTTTAATGGTAGAACTCTGCTTTAGTTGCAGGGGTAACACAAGCAGCTTTTCTCCCACTGTGTACTCTTTGGGCTCTTCCACGAATGAACTTCTATATGCAGGGTTTCCGACATGCAGCGAACTGCCTCAACCAAGGCAGACTGTAGCGAGGACTCTAAGCATTTCCTCTTCCAAAGCAGTGAAGTTTTACCAAAGAATTCTGCTTTAGTTGCAGGTGTAACACAAGCATCATTTCTCCCACTGTGTACTCTTTGGGCTCTAACACGAATGAACTTCTTTATGCAGGGATTCCCAAGGGAATCAAACTGCCTCAACCGTGGAAGGCAGTAGCGAGGACTGTAAACATATCCTCTCCCAAAACACGCAGTTTTCACGGTAGAACTCTGCTTTAGTTACAGAGTTAACACAAGCAGCTTTTCTCCCACTGTGTACTCTTTGGGCTCTTCCACGAATGAACTTCTATATGCAGGGTTTCCGACGTGGAGTGAACTGCCTCAACCAAGGCAGGCTGTAGCGAGGACTGTAAGCATTTCCTCTTACAAAACACGGCAGTTTTACCAAAGAATTCTGCTTTAGTTGCAAGTGGAATACAAGCAGCATTATTCCCACTGTGTTCTCTTGGGGCTCTTACACGAATGAACATTTTTTGCAGGGATTCCCAGGGGAACGAACTGCCTCCACCATGGCAGGCTCTAGCGAGGACTGTAAGCATATCCTCTCCCAAAACACGCAGTTTTCACGGTAGAACTCTGCTTTAGTTGCAGGGGTAACACAAGCAGCTTTTCTCCCACTGTGTACTCTTTGGGCTCTTCCACGAACGAACTTCTATATGCAGGGTTTCCAACGTAGAGTGAACTGCCTCAACCAAGGCAGGCTGTAGCGAGGACTGTAAGCATTTCCTCTTACAAAACACGGCAGTTTTACCAAAGAATTCTGCTTTAGTTGCCGGTGGAATACAAGCAGCATTACTCCCACTGTGTTCTCTTGGGGCTCTTACACGAATGAACTTTTTTATGCAGGGATTCCCAGGGGAGCGAACTGCCTCCACCATGGCAGGCTCTAGCGAGGACTGTAAGCATATCCTCTCCCAAACCACGCAGTTTTAACGGTAGAACTCTGCTTTAGTTGCAGGGGTAACACAAGAAGATTTTCTCACACTGTGTACTCTTTGTGCTCTTCCACGTATGAACTTCTATATGCAGGGTTTGCGACGTGGAGCGACCTGCCTAAACCAAGGCAGGCTGTAGCAAGGACTGTAAGCATATCCTCTCCCAAACCACGCCGTTTTAAAGGTAGAACTCTGCTTTAGTTGCAGGGGTAACACAAGCACCTTTTCTCCCTCTGTGTACTCTTTGGGTTCTTCCACGAATTAACTTCTATATGCAGGGTTTCCAAAGTGGAGCGAACTGCCTCAACCAATGCAGGCTGTAGCGAGGACTGTAAGCATTTCCTCTTCCAAAGCACGGCAGTTTTACCAAAGCATTCTGCTTTAGTTGCAGGTGTAACACAAGCATCATTTCTCCCACTGTGTACTCTTTGGGCTCTTCCACGAGTGAACTTCTATATGCATGGTTTCCGACGTGGAGAGAACTGCCTCAACCAAGGCAGGCTGTAGCGAGGACTGTAAGCATATCCTCTCCCAATCCACGCAGTTTTAACGGTAGAACTCTGCTTTAGTTGCAGGGGTAACACAAGCAGTTTTTCTCCCACTGTGTACTCTTTGGGCTCTTCCACGAATGAACTTCTATATGCAGGGTTTGCGACGTGGAGAGAACTGCCTCAACCAAGGCAGGCTGTAGCGAGGATTGTAAGCATATCCTCTCCCAAACCACGCAGTTTTAACGGTAGAATTCTGCTTTAGTTGCAGTGGTAACACAAGCAGCTTTTCTCCCATTGTGTACTCTTTGGGCTCTTCCGCGAATGAACTTCTATAAGCAGGGTTTGCGACGTGGAGGGAACTGCCTCAACCAAGGCAGGCTGTAGCGAGGACTGTAAGCATATCCTCTCCCAAACCACGCCGTTTTAACGGTAGAACTCTGCTTTAGTTGCAGGGGTAACACAAGCAGCTTTTCTCCCACTGTGTACTCTTTGGGCTCTTCCCCGAATGAACTTCTATATGCAGGGTTTGCGACGTGGAGCGAACTGACTCAACCAAGGCAGGCTGTAGCGAGGACTGTAAGCATATCCTCTCCCACACCACGCAGTTTTAATGGTAGAACTCTGCTTTAGTTGCAGGGGTAACACAAGCAACTTTTCTCCCACTGTGTACTCTTTGGGGTCTTCCACGAATGAACTTCTATATGCAGGGTTTCCGACATGCAGCGAACTGCCTCAACCAAGGCAGACTCTAGCGAGGACTGTAAGCATTTCCTCTTCCAAAGCACGGAAGTTTTACCAAAGAATTCTGCTTTAGTTGCAGGTGTAACACAAGCATCATTTCTCCCACTGTGTACTCTTTGGGCTGTTACACGAATGAACTTCTTTATGCAGGGATTCCCACGTGGATCGATCTGCCTCAACCGTGGAAGGCTGTAGCGAGGACTGTAAGCATATCCTCTCCCAAAACACGCAGTTTTCACGGTAGAACTCTGCTTTAGTTGCAGGGGTAACACAAGCAGCTTTTCTCCCACTGTGTACTCTTTGGGCTCTTCCACGAATGAACTTCTATATGCAGGGTTTTCGACGTGGAGCGAACTGCCTGAACCAAGGCAGGCTGTAGCGAGGACTGTAAGAATATCCTCTCCCAAACCACGCAGTTTTAACGGTAGAACTCTGCTTTAGTTGCAGGGGTAACACAAGCAGTTTTTCTCCCACTGTGTACTCTTTGGGCTCTTCCACAAATGAACTTCTATATGCAGGGTTTGCGACGTGGAGCGAACTGCCTCAACCAATGCAGGCTGCAGCAAGGACTGTAAGCATATCCTCTCCCAAACCACGCAGTTTTAACGGTAGAACTCTGCTTTAGTTGCAGGGGTAACACAAGCAGCTTTTCTCCCACTGTGTACTCTTTGGGCTCTTCCACGAATTAACTTCTATATGCAGGGTTTCCAAAGTGGAGCGAACTGCCTCAACCAAGGCAGGCTGTAGCGAGGAATGTAAGCATTTCCTCTTACAAAACACGGCAGTTTTACCAAAGAATTCTGCTTTAGTTGCAGGTGGAATACAAGCAGCATTACTCCCACTGTGTACTCTTTGGGCTCTTACTCGAATGAATTTCTTTATGCAAGGATTCCCACGAGGAGGGTCCTGACTCCACAATGGCAGGCTGTAGCGAGGACTGTAAGCATATCCTCTCCCAAACCACGCAGTTTTAACGGTAGAACTCTGCTTTAGTTGCAGGGGTAACACAAGCAGTTTTTCTCCCACTGTGTACTCTTTGGGCTCTAACACGAATGAACTTCTTTATGCAGGGAATCCTACGAGGAGCGAACTGCTTCCACCATGGCAGGCTGTAGCAAGGACTGTAAGCATATCCTCTCCCAAACCACTCAGTTTTAATGGTAGAACTCTTTTTTAGTTGCAGGGGTAACACAAGCAGCTTTTCTCCCACTGTGTACTCTTTGGGCTCTTCCACGAATGAACTTCTATATGCATGGTTTCCCACGTGGAGCGAACTGCCTCAACCAAGGCAGGCTGTAGCGAGGACTGTAAGCATATCCTCTCCCAAACCACGCAGTTTTAACGGTAGAACTCTGCTTTAGTTGCAGGGGTAACACAAGCAGCTTTTCTCCCACTGTGTACTCTTTGGGCTCTTACACGAATGCACTTCTATATGCAGGGTTTCCGACGTGGAGCGAACTGCCTCAACCAAGGCAGGCTGTAGCGAGGACTGTAAGCATTTCCTCTTCCAAAGCACGGCAGTTTTACCAAAGCATTCTGCTTTAGGTGCAGGTGTAACACAAGCATCATTTCTCCCACTGTGTACTCTTTGGGCTCTTCCACGAATGAACTTCTATATGCATGGTTTCCGACGTGGAGCGAACTGCCTCAACCAAGGCAGGCTGTAGCGAGGACTGTAAGCATATCCTCTCCCAATCCACGCAGTTTTAACGGTAGAACTCTGCTTTAGTTGCAGGGGTAACACAAGCCGTTTTTCTCCCACTGTGTACTCTTTGGGCTCTTCCACGAATGAACTTCTATATGCAGGGTTTGCGACGTGGAGAGAACTGCCTCAACCAAGGCAGGCTGTAGCGAGGATTGTAAGCATATCCTCTCCCAAACCACGCAGTTTTAACGGTAGAATTCTGCTTTAGTTGCAGGGGTAACACAAGCAGCTTTTCTCCCATTGTGTACTCTTTGGGCTCTTCCGCGAATGAACTTCTATATGCAGGGTTTCCGACGTGGAGCGAACTGCCTCAAACAAGGCAGGCTGTAGCGAGGACTGTAAGCATTTCCTCTTCCAAAACACTGCAGTTTTACCAAAGAATTCTGCTTTAGTTGCAGGTGGAATACAAGCAGCATTACTCCCACTGTGTACTCTTTGGGCTCTTCCACGAATGAACTTCTTTATGCAGGGATTCCTACGAGGAGCAAACTGCCTTCACCATGGCAGGCTGTAGCGAGGACTGTAAGCATATCCTCTCCCAAACCACGCAGTTTTAACGGTAGAACTCTGCTTTAGTTGCAGGGGCAACACAAGCAGTTTTTCTCCCACTGTGTACTCTTTGGGCTCTAACACGAATGAACTTCTTTATGCAGGGAATCCTACGAGGAGCGAACTGCTTCCACCATGGCAGGCTGTAGCAAGGACTGTAAGCATATCCTCTCCCAAACCACTCAGTTTTAATGGTAGAACTCTGCTTTAGTTGCAGGGGTAACACAAGCAGCTTTTCTCCCATTGTGTACTCTTTGGGCTCTTCCGCGAATGAACTTCTATATGCAGGGTTTGCGACGTGGAGGGAACTGCCTCAACCAAGGCAGGCTGTAGCGAGGACTGTAAGCATATCCTCTCCCACACCACGCAGTTTTAATGGTAGAACTCTGCTTTAGTTGCAGGGGTAACACAAGCAGCTTTTCTCCCATTGTGTACTCTTTGGGCTCTTCCGCGAATGAACTTCTATATGCAGGGTTTCCGACGTGGAGTGAACTGCCTCAAGCAAGGCAGGCTGTAGCGAGGACTGTAAGCATTTCCTCTTACAAAACACGGCAGTTTTACCAAAGAATTCTGCTTTAGTTGCAGGTGGAATACAAGCAGCATTACTCCCACTGTGTACTCTTTGGGCTCTTACACGAATGAACTTCTTTATGCAAGGATTCCCACGAGGAGGGTACTGACTCCACCATGGCAGGCTGTAGCGAGGACTGTAAGCATATCCTCTCCCAAACAACGCAGTTTTAACGGTAGAACTCTGGTTTAGTTGCAGGGGTAACACAAGCAGTTTTTCTCCCACTGTGTACTCTTTGGGCTCTTCCACGAATGAACTTCTATATGCATGGTTTGCGACGTGGAGAAAACTGCCTCAACCAAGGCAGGCTGTAGCGAAGATTGTAAGCATATCCTCTCCCAAACCACGCAGTTTTAACGGTAGAATTCTGCTTTAGTTGCAGGGGTAACACAAGCAGCTTTTCTCCCACTGTGTACTCTTTGGGCTCTTCCACGAATGAACTTCTATATGCAGGGTTTCCGACATGCAGCGAACTGCCTCAACCAAGGCAGACTGTAGCGAGGACTGTAAGCATTTCCTCTTCCAAAGCACGGAAGTTTTACCAAAGAATTCTGCTTTAGTTGCAGGTGTAACACAAGCATCATTTCTCCCACTGTGTACTCTTTGGGCTCTTACACGAATGAACTTCTTTATGCAGGGATTCCCACGTGGATCGAACTGCCTCAACCGTGGAAGGCTGTAGCGAGGACTGTAAGCATATCCTCTCCCAAAACACGCAGTTTTCACGGTAGAACTCTGCTTTAGTTGCAGGGGTAACACAAGCAGCTTTTCTCCCACTGTGTACTCTTTGGGCTCTTCCACGAATGAACTTCTATATGCAGGGTTTTCGACGTGGAGCGAACTGCCTCAACCAAGGCAGGCTGTAGCGAGGACTGTAAGAATATCCTCTCCCAAACCACGCAGTTTTAACGGTAGAACTCTGCTTTAGTTGCAGGGGTAACACAAGCAGTTTTTCTCCCACTGTGTACTCTTTGGGCTCTTCCACAAATGAACTTCTATATGCAGGGTTTGCGACGTGGAGCGAACTGCCTCAACCAATGCAGGCTGCAGCGAGGACTGTAAGCATATCCTCTCCCAAACCACGCAGTTTTAACGGTAGAACTCTGCTTTAGTTGCAGGGGTAACACAAGCAGCTTTTCTCACACTGTGTACTCTTTGGGCTCTTCCACGAATTAACTTCTATATGCAGGGTTTCCGACGTGGAGCGAACTGCCTCAACCAAGGCAGGCTGTAGCGAGGACTGTAAGCATTTCCTCTTCCAAAGCACGGCAGTTTTACCAAAGCATTCTGCTTTAGTTGCAGGTGTAACACAAGCATCATTTCTCCCACTGTGTACTCTTTGGCTCTTCCACGAATGAAGTTCTATATGCATGGTTTCCGACGTGGAGCGAACTGCCTCAACCAAGGCAGGTTGTAGCGAGGACTGTAAGCATATCCTCTCCCAATCCACGCAGTTTTAACGGTAGAACTCTGCTTTAGTTGCAGGGGTAACACAAGCAGTATTTCTCCCACTGTGTACTCTTTGGGCTCTTCCACGAATGAACTTCTATATGCAGGGTTTGCGACGTGGAGAGAACTGCCTCAACCAAGGCAGGCTGTAGCGAGGATTGTAAGCATATCCTCTCCCAAACCACGCAGTTTTAACGGTAGAATTCTGCTTTAGTTGCAGGGGTAACACAAGCAGCTTTTCTCCCATTGTGTACTCTTTGGGCTCTTCCGCGAATGAAATTCTATATGCAGGGTTTGCGACGTGGAGGGAACTGCCTCAACCAAGGCAGGCTGTAGCGAGGACTGTAAGCATATCCTCTCCCACACCACGCAGTTTTAATGGTAGAACTCTGCTTTAGTTGCAGGGGTAACACAAGCAGCTTTTCTCCCACTGTGTACTCTTTGGGCTCTTCCACGAATGAACTTCTATATGCAGGGTTTCCGACATGCAGCGAACTGCCTCAACCAAGGCAGACTGTAGCGAGGACTCTAAGCATTTCCTCTTCCAAAGCAGTGAAGTTTTACCAAAGAATTCTGCTTTAGTTGCAGGTGTAACACAAGCATCATTTCTCCCACTGTGTACTCTTTGGGCTCTAACACGAATGAACTTCTTTATGCAGGGATTCCCAAGGGAATCAAACTGCCTCAACCGTGGAAGGCAGTAGCGAGGACTGTAAACATATCCTCTCCCAAAACACGCAGTTTTCACGGTAGAACTCTGCTTTAGTTACAGAGTTAACACAAGCAGCTTTTCTCCCACTGTGTACTCTTTGGGCTCTTCCACGAATGAACTTCTATATGCAGGGTTTCCGACGTGGAGTGAACTGCCTCAACCAAGGCAGGCTGTAGCGAGGACTGTAAGCATTTCCTCTTACAAAACACGGCAGTTTTACCAAAGAATTCTGCTTTAGTTGCAAGTGGAATACAAGCAGCATTATTCCCACTGTGTTCTCTTGGGGCTCTTACACGAATGAACATTTTTTGCAGGGATTCCCAGGGGAACGAACTGCCTCCACCATGGCAGGCTCTAGCGAGGACTGTAAGCATATCCTCTCCCAAAACACGCAGTTTTCACGGTAGAACTCTGCTTTAGTTGCAGGGGTAACACAAGCAGCTTTTCTCCCACTGTGTACTCTTTGGGCTCTTCCACGAACGAACTTCTATATGCAGGGTTTCCAACGTAGAGTGAACTGCCTCAACCAAGGCAGGCTGTAGCGAGGACTGTAAGCATTTCCTCTTACAAAACACGGCAGTTTTACCAAAGAATTCTGCTTTAGTTGCCGGTGGAATACAAGCAGCATTACTCCCACTGTGTTCTCTTGGGGCTCTTACACGAATGAACTTTTTTATGCAGGGATTCCCAGGGGAGCGAACTGCCTCCACCATGGCAGGCTCTAGCGAGGACTGTAAGCATATCCTCTCCCAAACCACGCAGTTTTAACGGTAGAACTCTGCTTTAGTTGCAGGGGTAACACAAGAAGATTTTCTCACACTGTGTACTCTTTGTGCTCTTCCACGTATGAACTTCTATATGCAGGGTTTGCGACGTGGAGCGACCTGCCTAAACCAAGGCAGGCTGTAGCAAGGACTGTAAGCATATCCTCTCCCAAACCACGCCGTTTTAAAGGTAGAACTCTGCTTTAGTTGCAGGGGTAACACAAGCACCTTTTCTCCCTCTGTGTACTCTTTGGGTTCTTCCACGAATTAACTTCTATATGCAGGGTTTCCAAAGTGGAGCGAACTGCCTCAACCAATGCAGGCTGTAGCGAGGACTGTAAGCATTTCCTCTTCCAAAGCACGGCAGTTTTACCAAAGCATTCTGCTTTAGTTGCAGGTGTAACACAAGCATCATTTCTCCCACTGTGTACTCTTTGGGCTCTTCCACGAGTGAACTTCTATATGCATGGTTTCCGACGTGGAGAGAACTGCCTCAACCAAGGCAGGCTGTAGCGAGGACTGTAAGCATATCCTCTCCCAATCCACGCAGTTTTAACGGTAGAACTCTGCTTTAGTTGCAGGGGTAACACAAGCAGTTTTTCTCCCACTGTGTACTCTTTGGGCTCTTCCACGAATGAACTTCTATATGCAGGGTTTGCGACGTGGAGAGAACTGCCTCAACCAAGGCAGGCTGTAGCGAGGATTGTAAGCATATCCTCTCCCAAACCACGCAGTTTTAACGGTAGAATTCTGCTTTAGTTGCAGTGGTAACACAAGCAGCTTTTCTCCCATTGTGTACTCTTTGGGCTCTTCCGCGAATGAACTTCTATAAGCAGGGTTTGCGACGTGGAGGGAACTGCCTCAACCAAGGCAGGCTGTAGCGAGGACTGTAAGCATATCCTCTCCCAAACCACGCCGTTTTAACGGTAGAACTCTGCTTTAGTTGCAGGGGTAACACAAGCAGCTTTTCTCCCACTGTGTACTCTTTGGGGTCTTCCACGAATGAACTTCTATATGCAGGGTTTCCGACATGCAGCGAACTGCCTCAACCAAGGCAGACTCTAGCGAGGACTGTAAGCATTTCCTCTTCCAAAGCACGGAAGTTTTACCAAAGAATTCTGCTTTAGTTGCAGGTGTAACACAAGCATCATTTCTCCCACTGTGTACTCTTTGGGCTGTTACGCGAATGAACTTCTTTATGCAGGGATTCCCACGTGGATCGATCTGCCTCAACCGTGGAAGGCTGTAGCGAGGACTGTAAGCATATCCTCTCCCAAAACACGCAGTTTTCACGGTAGAACTCTGCTTTAGTTGCAGGGGTAACACAAGCAGCTTTTCTCCCACTGTGTACTCTTTGGGCTCTTCCACGAATGAACTTCTATATGCAGGGTTTTCGACGTGGAGCGAACTGCCTCAACCAAGGCAGGCTGTAGCGAGGACTGTAAGAATATCCTCTCCCAAACCACGCAGTTTTAACGGTAGAACTCTGCTTTAGTTGCAGGGGTAACACAAGCAGTTTTTCTCCCACTGTGTACTCTTTGGGCTCTTCCACAAATGAACTTCTATATGCAGGGTTTGCGACGTGGAGCGAACTGCCTCAACCAATGCAGGCTGCAGCAAGGACTGTAAGCATATCCTCTCCCAAACCACGCAGTTTTAACGGTAGAACTCTGCTTTAGTTGCAGGGGTAACACAAGCAGCTTTTCTCCCACTGTGTACTCTTTGGGCTCTTCCACGAATTAACTTCTATATGCAGGGTTTCCAAAGTGGAGCGAACTGCCTCAACCAAGGCAGGCTGTAGCGAGGAATGTAAGCATTTCCTCTTACAAAACACGGCAGTTTTACCAAAGAATTCTGCTTTAGTTGCAGGTGGAATACAAGCAGCATTACTCCCACTGTGTACTCTTTGGGCTCTTACTCGAATGAATTTCTTTATGCAAGGATTCCCACGAGGAGGGTCCTGACTCCACAATGGCAGGCTGTAGCGAGGACTGTAAGCATATCCTCTCCCAAACCACGCAGTTTTAACGGTAGAACTCTGCTTTAGTTGCAGGGGTAACACAAGCAGTTTTTCTCCCACTGTGTACTCTTTGGGCTCTAACACGAATGAACTTCTTTATGCAGGGAATCCTACGAGGAGCGAACTGCTTCCACCATGGCAGGCTGTAGCAAGGACTGTAAGCATATCCTCTCCCAAACCACTCAGTTTTAATGGTAGAACTCTTTTTTAGTTGCAGGGGTAACACAAGCAGCTTTTCTCCCACTGTGTACTCTTTGGGCTCTTCCACGAATGAACTTCTATATGCATGGTTTCCCACGTGGAGCGAACTGCCTCAACCAAGGCAGGCTGTAGCGAGGACTGTAAGCATATCCTCTCCCAAACCACGCAGTTTTAACGGTAGAACTCTGCTTTAGTTGCAGGGGTAACACAAGCAGCTTTTCTCCCACTGTGTACTCTTTGGGCTCTTACACGAATGCACTTCTATATGCAGGGTTTCCGACGTAGAGTGAACTGCCTCAACCAAGGCAGGCTGTAGCGAGGACTGTAAGCATTTCCTCTTACAAAACACGGCAGTTTTACCAAAGAATTCTGCTTTAGTTGCAAGTGGAATACAAGCAGCATTATTCCCACTGTGTTCTCTTGGGGCTCTTACACGAATGAACATTTTTTGCAGGGATTCCCAGGGGAACGAACTGCCTCCACCATGGCAGGCTCTAGCGAGGACTGTAAGCATATCCTCTCCCAAAACACGCAGTTTTCACGGTAGAACTCTGCTTTAGTTGCAGGGGTAACACAAGCAGCTTTTCTCCCACTGTGTACTCTTTGGGCTCTTCCACGAACGAACTTCTATATGCAGGGTTTCCAACGTAGAGTGAACTGCCTCAACCAAGGCAGGCTGTAGCGAGGACTGTAAGCATTTCCTCTTACAAAACACGGCAGTTTTACCAAAGAATTCTGCTTTAGTTGCCGGTGGAATACAAGCAGCATTACTCCCACTGTGTTCTCTTGGGGCTCTTACACGAATGAACTTTTTTATGCAGGGATTCCCAGGGGAGCGAACTGCCTCCACCATGGCAGGCTCTAGCGAGGACTGTAAGCATATCCTCTCCCAAACCACGCAGTTTTAACGGTAGAACTCTGCTTTAGTTGCAGGGGTAACACAAGAAGATTTTCTCACACTGTGTACTCTTTGTGCTCTTCCACGTATGAACTTCTATATGCAGGGTTTGCGACGTGGAGCGACCTGCCTAAACCAAGGCAGGCTGTAGCAAGGACTGTAAGCATATCCTCTCCCAAACCACGCCGTTTTAAAGGTAGAACTCTGCTTTAGTTGCAGGGGTAACACAAGCACCTTTTCTCCCTCTGTGTACTCTTTGGGTTCTTCCACGAATTAACTTCTATATGCAGGGTTTCCAAAGTGGAGCGAACTGCCTCAACCAATGCAGGCTGTAGCGAGGACTGTAAGCATTTCCTCTTCCAAAGCACGGCAGTTTTACCAAAGCATTCTGCTTTAGTTGCAGGTGTAACACAAGCATCATTTCTCCCACTGTGTACTCTTTGGGCTCTTCCACGAGTGAACTTCTATATGCATGGTTTCCGACGTGGAGAGAACTGCCTCAACCAAGGCAGGCTGTAGCGAGGACTGTAAGCATATCCTCTCCCAATCCACGCAGTTTTAACGGTAGAACTCTGCTTTAGTTGCAGGGGTAACACAAGCAGTTTTTCTCCCACTGTGTACTCTTTGGGCTCTTCCACGAATGAACTTCTATATGCAGGGTTTGCGACGTGGAGAGAACTGCCTCAACCAAGGCAGGCTGTAGCGAGGATTGTAAGCATATCCTCTCCCAAACCACGCAGTTTTAACGGTAGAATTCTGCTTTAGTTGCAGTGGTAACACAAGCAGCTTTTCTCCCATTGTGTACTCTTTGGGCTCTTCCGCGAATGAACTTCTATAAGCAGGGTTTGCGACGTGGAGGGAACTGCCTCAACCAAGGCAGGCTGTAGCGAGGACTGTAAGCATATCCTCTCCCAAACCACGCCGTTTTAACGGTAGAACTCTGCTTTAGTTGCAGGGGTAACACAAGCAGCTTTTCTCCCACTGTGTACTCTTTGGGCTCTTCCCCGAATGAACTTCTATATGCAGGGTTTGCGACGTGGAGCGAACTGACTCAACCAAGGCAGGCTGTAGCGAGGACTGTAAGCATATCCTCTCCCACACCACGCAGTTTTAATGGTAGAACTCTGCTTTAGTTGCAGGGGTAACACAAGCAACTTTTCTCCCACTGTGTACTCTTTGGGGTCTTCCACGAATGAACTTCTATATGCAGGGTTTCCGACATGCAGCGAACTGCCTCAACCAAGGCAGACTCTAGCGAGGACTGTAAGCATTTCCTCTTCCAAAGCACGGAAGTTTTACCAAAGAATTCTGCTTTAGTTGCAGGTGTAACACAAGCATCATTTCTCCCACTGTGTACTCTTTGGGCTGTTACGCGAATGAACTTCTTTATGCAGGGATTCCCACGTGGATCGATCTGCCTCAACCGTGGAAGGCTGTAGCGAGGACTGTAAGCATATCCTCTCCCAAAACACGCAGTTTTCACGGTAGAACTCTGCTTTAGTTGCAGGGGTAACACAAGCAGCTTTTCTCCCACTGTGTACTCTTTGGGCTCTTCCACGAATGAACTTCTATATGCAGGGTTTTCGACGTGGAGCGAACTGCCTCAACCAAGGCAGGCTGTAGCGAGGACTGTAAGAATATCCTCTCCCAAACCACGCAGTTTTAACGGTAGAACTCTGCTTTAGTTGCAGGGGTAACACAAGCAGTTTTTCTCCCACTGTGTACTCTTTGGGCTCTTCCACAAATGAACTTCTATATGCAGGGTTTGCGACGTGGAGCGAACTGCCTCAACCAATGCAGGCTGCAGCAAGGACTGTAAGCATATCCTCTCCCAAACCACGCAGTTTTAACGGTAGAACTCTGCTTTAGTTGCAGGGGTAACACAAGCAGCTTTTCTCCCACTGTGTACTCTTTGGGCTCTTCCACGAATTAACTTCTATATGCAGGGTTTCCAAAGTGGAGCGAACTGCCTCAACCAAGGCAGGCTGTAGCGAGGAATGTAAGCATTTCCTCTTACAAAACACGGCAGTTTTACCAAAGAATTCTGCTTTAGTTGCAGGTGGAATACAAGCAGCATTACTCCCACTGTGTACTCTTTGGGCTCTTACTCGAATGAATTTCTTTATGCAAGGATTCCCACGAGGAGGGTCCTGACTCCACAATGGCAGGCTGTAGCGAGGACTGTAAGCATATCCTCTCCCAAACCACGCAGTTTTAACGGTAGAACTCTGCTTTAGTTGCAGGGGTAACACAAGCAGTTTTTCTCCCACTGTGTACTCTTTGGGCTCTAACACGAATGAACTTCTTTATGCAGGGAATCCTACGAGGAGCGAACTGCTTCCACCATGGCAGGCTGTAGCAAGGACTGTAAGCATATCCTCTCCCAAACCACTCAGTTTTAATGGTAGAACTCTTTTTTAGTTGCAGGGGTAACACAAGCAGCTTTTCTCCCACTGTGTACTCTTTGGGCTCTTCCACGAATGAACTTCTATATGCATGGTTTCCCACGTGGAGCGAACTGCCTCAACCAAGGCAGGCTGTAGCGAGGACTGTAAGCATATCCTCTCCCAAACCACGCAGTTTTAACGGTAGAACTCTGCTTTAGTTGCAGGGGTAACACAAGCAGCTTTTCTCCCACTGTGTACTCTTTGGGCTCTTACACGAATGCACTTCTATATGCAGGGTTTCCGACGTGGAGCGAACTGCCTCAACCAAGGCAGGCTGTAGCGAGGACTGTAAGCATTTCCTCTTCCAAAGCACGGCAGTTTTACCAAAGCATTCTGCTTTAGGTGCAGGTGTAACACAAGCATCATTTCTCCCACTGTGTACTCTTTGGGCTCTTCCACGAATGAACTTCTATATGCATGGTTTCCGACGTGGAGCGAACTGCCTCAACCAAGGCAGGCTGTAGCGAGGACTGTAAGCATATCCTCTCCCAATCCACGCAGTTTTAACGGTAGAACTCTGCTTTAGTTGCAGGGGTAACACAAGCCGTTTTTCTCCCACTGTGTACTCTTTGGGCTCTTCCACGAATGAACTTCTATATGCAGGGTTTGCGACGTGGAGAGAACTGCCTCAACCAAGGCAGGCTGTAGCGAGGATTGTAAGCATATCCTCTCCCAAACCACGCAGTTTTAACGGTAGAATTCTGCTTTAGTTGCAGGGGTAACACAAGCAGCTTTTCTCCCATTGTGTACTCTTTGGGCTCTTCCGCGAATGAACTTCTATATGCAGGGTTTCCGACGTGGAGCGAACTGCCTCAAACAAGGCAGGCTGTAGCGAGGACTGTAAGCATTTCCTCTTCCAAAACACTGCAGTTTTACCAAAGAATTCTGCTTTAGTTGCAGGTGGAATACAAGCAGCATTACTCCCACTGTGTACTCTTTGGGCTCTTCCACGAATGAACTTCTTTATGCAGGGATTCCTACGAGGAGCAAACTGCCTTCACCATGGCAGGCTGTAGCGAGGACTGTAAGCATATCCTCTCCCAAACCACGCAGTTTTAACGGTAGAACTCTGCTTTAGTTGCAGGGGCAACACAAGCAGTTTTTCTCCCACTGTGTACTCTTTGGGCTCTAACACGAATGAACTTCTTTATGCAGGGAATCCTACGAGGAGCGAACTGCTTCCACCATGGCAGGCTGTAGCAAGGACTGTAAGCATATCCTCTCCCAAACCACTCAGTTTTAATGGTAGAACTCTGCTTTAGTTGCAGGGGTAACACAAGCAGCTTTTCTCCCATTGTGTACTCTTTGGGCTCTTCCGCGAATGAACTTCTATATGCAGGGTTTGCGACGTGGAGGGAACTGCCTCAACCAAGGCAGGCTGTAGCGAGGACTGTAAGCATATCCTCTCCCACACCACGCAGTTTTAATGGTAGAACTCTGCTTTAGTTGCAGGGGTAACACAAGCAGCTTTTCTCCCACTGTGTACTCTTTGGGCTCTTCCACGAATGAACTTCTATATGCAGGGTTTCCGACATGCAGCGAACTGCCTCAACCAAGGCAGACTGTAGCGAGGACTCTAAGCATTTCCTCTTCCAAAGCACTGAAGTTTTACCAAAGAATTCTGCTTTAGTTGCAGGTGTAACACAAGCATCATTTCTCCCACTGTGTACTCTTTCGGCTCTAACACGAATGAACTTCTTTATGCAGGGATTCCCATGTGGATCAAACTGCCTCAACCGTGGAAGGCAGTAGCGAGGACTGTAAACATATCCTCTCCCAAAACACGCAGTTTTCACGGTAGAACTCTGCTTTAGTTGCAGGGGTAACACAAGCAGCTTTTCTCTCACTGTGTACTCTTTGGGCTCTTCCACGAATGAACTTCTATATGCAGGGTTTCCGACGTGGAGTGAACTGCCTCAAGCAAGGCAGGCTGTAGCGAGGACTGTAAGCATTTCCTCTTACAAAACACGGCAGTTTTACCAAAGAATTCTGCTTTAGTTGCAGGTGGAATACAAGCAGCATTACTCCCACTGTGTACTCTTTGGGCTCTTACACGAATGAACTTCTTTATGCAAGGATTCCCACGAGGAGGGTACTGACTCCACCATGGCAGGCTGTAGCGAGGACTGTAAGCATATCCTCTCCCAAACAACGCAGTTTTAACGGTAGAACTCTGGTTTAGTTGCAGGGGTAACACAAGCAGTTTTTCTCCCACTGTGTACTCTTTGGGCTCTTCCACGAATGAACTTCTATATGCATGGTTTGCGACGTGGAGAAAACTGCCTCAACCAAGGCAGGCTGTAGCGAAGATTGTAAGCATATCCTCTCCCAAACCACGCAGTTTTAACGGTAGAATTCTGCTTTAGTTGCAGGGGTAACACAAGCAGCTTTTCTCCCACTGTGTACTCTTTGGGCTCTTCCACGAATGAACTTCTATATGCAGGGTTTCCGACATGCAGCGAACTGCCTCAACCAAGGCAGACTGTAGCGAGGACTGTAAGCATTTCCTCTTCCAAAGCACGGAAGTTTTACCAAAGAATTCTGCTTTAGTTGCAGGTGTAACACAAGCATCATTTCTCCCACTGTGTACTCTTTGGGCTCTTACACGAATGAACTTCTTTATGCAGGGATTCCCACGTGGATCGAACTGCCTCAACCGTGGAAGGCTGTAGCGAGGACTGTAAGCATATCCTCTCCCAAAACACGCAGTTTTCACGGTAGAACTCTGCTTTAGTTGCAGGGGTAACACAAGCAGCTTTTCTCCCACTGTGTACTCTTTGGGCTCTTCCACGAATGAACTTCTATATGCAGGGTTTTCGACGTGGAGCGAACTGCCTCAACCAAGGCAGGCTGTAGCGAGGACTGTAAGAATATCCTCTCCCAAACCACGCAGTTTTAACGGTAGAACTCTGCTTTAGTTGCAGGGGTAACACAAGCCGTTTTTCTCCCACTGTGTACTCTTTGGGCTCTTCCACAAATGAACTTCTATATGCAGGGTTTGCGACGTGGAGCGAACTGCCTCAACCAATGCAGGCTGCAGCGAGGACTGTAAGCATATCCTCTCCCAAACCACGCAGTTTTAACGGTAGAACTCTGCTTTAGTTGCAGGGGTAACACAAGCAGCTTTTCTCCCACTGTGTACTCTTTGGGCTCTTCCACGAATTAACTTCTATATGCAGGGTTTCCGACGTGGAGCGAACTGCCTCAACCAAGGCAGGCTGTAGCGAGGACTGTAAGCATTTCCTCTTCCAAAGCACGGCAGTTTTACCAAAGCATTCTGCTTTAGTTGCAGGTGTAACACAAGCATCATTTCTCCCACTGTGTACTCTTTGGGCTCTTCCACGAATGAAGTTCTATATGCATGGTTTCCGACGTGGAGCGAACTGCCTCAACCAAGGCAGGTTGTAGCGAGGACTGTAAGCATATCCTCTCCCAATCCACGCAGTTTTAACGGTAGAACTCTGCTTTAGTTGCAGGGGTAACACAAGCAGTATTTCTCCCACTGTGTACTCTTTGGGCTCTTCCACGAATGAACTTCTATATGCAGGGTTTGCGACGTGGAGAGAACTGCCTCAACCAAGGCAGGCTGTAGCGAGGATTGTAAGCATATCCTCTCCCAAACCACGCAGTTTTAACGGTAGAATTCTGCTTTAGTTGCAGGGGTAACACAAGCAGCTTTTCTCCCATTGTGTACTCTTTGGGCTCTTCCGCGAATGAAATTCTATATGCAGGGTTTGCGACGTGGAGGGAACTGCCTCAACCAAGGCAGGCTGTAGCGAGGACTGTAAGCATATCCTCTCCCACACCACGCAGTTTTAATGGTAGAACTCTGCTTTAGTTGCAGGGGTAACACAAGCAGCTTTTCTCCCACTGTGTACTCTTTGGGCTCTTCCACGAATGAACTTCTATATGCAGGGTTTCCGACATGCAGCGAACTGCCTCAACCAAGGCAGACTGTAGCGAGGACTCTAAGCATTTCCTCTTCCAAAGCAGTGAAGTTTTACCAAAGAATTCTGCTTTAGTTGCAGGTGTAACACAAGCATCATTTCTCCCACTGTGTACTCTTTGGGCTCTAACACGAATGAACTTCTTTATGCAGGGATTCCCAAGGGAATCAAACTGCCTCAACCGTGGAAGGCAGTAGCGAGGACTGTAAACATATCCTCTCCCAAAACACGCAGTTTTCACGGTAGAACTCTGCTTTAGTTACAGAGTTAACACAAGCAGCTTTTCTCCCACTGTGTACTCTTTGGGCTCTTCCACGAATGAACTTCTATATGCAGGGTTTCCGACGTGGAGTGAACTGCCTCAACCAAGGCAGGCTGTAGCGAGGACTGTAAGCATTTCCTCTTACAAAACACGGCAGTTTTACCAAAGAATTCTGCTTTAGTTGCAAGTGGAATACAAGCAGCATTATTCCCACTGTGTTCTCTTGGGGCTCTTACACGAATGAACATTTTTTGCAGGGATTCCCAGGGGAACGAACTGCCTCCACCATGGCAGGCTCTAGCGAGGACTGTAAGCATATCCTCTCCCAAAACACGCAGTTTTCACGGTAGAACTCTGCTTTAGTTGCAGGGGTAACACAAGCAGCTTTTCTCCCACTGTGTACTCTTTGGGCTCTTCCACGAACGAACTTCTATATGCAGGGTTTCCAACGTAGAGTGAACTGCCTCAACCAAGGCAGGCTGTAGCGAGGACTGTAAGCATTTCCTCTTACAAAACACGGCAGTTTTACCAAAGAATTCTGCTTTAGTTGCCGGTGGAATACAAGCAGCATTACTCCCACTGTGTTCTCTTGGGGCTCTTACACGAATGAACTTTTTTATGCAGGGATTCCCAGGGGAGCGAACTGCCTCCACCATGGCAGGCTCTAGCGAGGACTGTAAGCATATCCTCTCCCAAACCACGCAGTTTTAACGGTAGAACTCTGCTTTAGTTGCAGGGGTAACACAAGAAGATTTTCTCACACTGTGTACTCTTTGTGCTCTTCCACGTATGAACTTCTATATGCAGGGTTTGCGACGTGGAGCGACCTGCCTAAACCAAGGCAGGCTGTAGCAAGGACTGTAAGCATATCCTCTCCCAAACCACGCCGTTTTAAAGGTAGAACTCTGCTTTAGTTGCAGGGGTAACACAAGCAGCTTTTCTCCCTCTGTGTACTCTTTGGGTTCTTCCACGAATTAACTTCTATATGCAGGGTTTCCAAAGTGGAGCGAACTGCCTCAACCAATGCAGGCTGTAGCGAGGACTGTAAGCATTTCCTCTTCCAAAGCACGGCAGTTTTACCAAAGCATTCTGCTTTAGTTGCAGGTGTAACACAAGCATCATTTCTCCCACTGTGTACTCTTTGGGCTCTTCCACGAGTGAACTTCTATATGCATGGTTTCCGACGTGGAGAGAACTGCCTCAACCAAGGCAGGCTGTAGCGAGGACTGTAAGCATATCCTCTCCCAATCCACGCAGTTTTAACGGTAGAACTCTGCTTTAGTTGCAGGGGTAACACAAGCAGTTTTTCTCCCACTGTGTACTCTTTGGGCTCTTCCACGAATGAACTTCTATATGCAGGGTTTGCGACGTGGAGAGAACTGCCTCAACCAAGGCAGGCTGTAGCGAGGATTGTAAGCATATCCTCTCCCAAACCACGCAGTTTTAACGGTAGAATTCTGCTTTAGTTGCAGTGGTAACACAAGCAGCTTTTCTCCCATTGTGTACTCTTTGGGCTCTTCCGCGAATGAACTTCTATAAGCAGGGTTTGCGACGTGGAGGGAACTGCCTCAACCAAGGCAGGCTGTAGCGAGGACTGTAAGCATATCCTCTCCCAAACCACGCCGTTTTAACGGTAGAACTCTGCTTTAGTTGCAGGGGTAACACAAGCAGCTTTTCTCCCACTGTGTACTCTTTGGGCTCTTCCCAGAATGAACTTCTATATGCAGGGTTTGCGACGTGGAGCGAACTGCCTCAACCAAGGCAGGCTGTAGCGAGGACTGTAAGCATATCCTCTCCCACACCACGCAGTTTTAATGGTAGAACTCTGCTTTAGTTGCAGGGGTAACACAAGCAACTTTTCTCCCACTGTGTACTCTTTGGGGTCTTCCACGAATGAACTTCTATATGCAGGGTTTCCGACATGCAGCGAACTGCCTCAACCAAGGCAGACTCTAGCGAGGACTGTAAGCATTTCCTCTTCCAAAGCACGGAAGTTTTACCAAAGAATTCTGCTTTAGTTGCAGGTGTAACACAAGCATCATTTCTCCCACTGTGTACTCTTTGGGCTGTTACACGAATGAACTTCTTTATGCAGGGATTCCCACGTGGATCGATCTGCCTCAACCGTGGAAGGCTGTAGCGAGGACTGTAAGCATATCCTCTCCCAAAACACGCAGTTTTCACGGTAGAACTCTGCTTTAGTTGCAGGGGTAACACAAGCAGCTTTTCTCCCACTGTGTACTCTTTGGGCTCTTCCACGAATGAACTTCTATATGCAGGGTTTTCGACGTGGAGCGAACTGCCTCAACCAAGGCAGGCTGTAGCGAGGACTGTAAGAATATCCTCTCCCAAACCACGCAGTTTTAACGGTAGAACTCTGCTTTAGTTGCAGGGGTAACACAAGCAGTTTTTCTCCCACTGTGTACTCTTTGGGCTCTTCCACAAATGAACTTCTATATGCAGGGTTTGCGACGTGGAGCGAACTGCCTCAACCAATGCAGGCTGCAGCAAGGACTGTAAGCATATCCTCTCCCAAACCACGCAGTTTTAACGGTAGAACTCTGCTTTAGTTGCAGGGGTAACACAAGCAGCTTTTCTCCCACTGTGTACTCTTTGGGCTCTTCCACGAATTAACTTCTATATGCAGGGTTTCCAAAGTGGAGCGAACTGCCTCAACCAAGGCAGGCTGTAGCGAGGAATGTAAGCATTTCCTCTTACAAAACACGGCAGTTTTACCAAAGAATTCTGCTTTAGTTGCAGGTGGAATACAAGCAGCATTACTCCCACTGTGTACTCTTTGGGCTCTTACTCGAATGAATTTCTTTATGCAAGGATTCCCACGAGGAGGGTCCTGACTCCACAATGGCAGGCTGTAGCGAGGACTGTAAGCATATCCTCTCCCAAACCACGCAGTTTTAACGGTAGAACTCTGCTTTAGTTGCAGGGGTAACACAAGCAGTTTTTCTCCCACTGTGTACTCTTTGGGCTCTTCCACGAATGAACTTCTATATGCAGGGTTTGCGACGTGGAGAGAACTGCCTCAACCAAGGCAGGCTGTAGCGAGGATTGTAAGCATATCCTCTCCCAAACCACGCAGTTTTAACGGTAGAATTCTGCTTTAGTTGCAGGGGTAACACAAGCAGCTTTTCTCCCATTGTGTACTCTTTGGGCTCTTCCGCGAATGAACTTCTATATGCAGGGTTTCCGACGTGGAGCGAGCTGCCTCAAACAAGGCAGGCTGTAGCGAGGACTGTAAGCATTTCCTCTTCCAAAACACTGCAGTTTTACCAAAGAATTCTGCTTTAGTTGCAGGTGGAATACAAGCAGCATTACTCCCACTGTGTACTCTTTGGGCTCTTCCACGAATGAACTTCTTTATGCAGGGATTCCTACGAGGAGCAAACTGCCTCCACCATGGCAGGCTGTAGCGAGGACTGTAAGCATATCCTCTCCCAAACCACGCAGTTTTAACGGTAGAACTCTGCTTTAGTTGCAGGGGTAACACAAGCAGTTTTTCTCTCACTGTGTACTCTTTGGGCTCTAACACGAATGAACTTCTTTATGCAGGGATTCCTACGAGGAGCGAACTGCCTCCACCATGGCAGGCTGTAGCAAGGACTGTAAGCATATCCTCTCCCAAACCACTCAGTTTTAACGGTAGAACTCTGCTTTAGTTGCAGGGGTAACACAAGCAGCTTTTCTCCCACTGTGTACTCTTTGGGCTCTTCCACGAATGAACTTCTATATGCATGGTTTCCGACGTGGAGCGAACTGCCTCAACCAAGGCAGGCTGTAGCGAGGATTGTAAGCATATCCTCTCCCAAACCACGCAGTTTAAACGGTAGAATTCTGCTTTAGTTGCAGGGGTAACACAAGCAGCTTTTCTCCCACTGTGTACTCTTTGGGCTCTTCCACGAATGAACTTCTATATGCAGGGTTTGCGACGTGGAGAGAACTGCCTCAACCAAGGCAGGCTGTAGCGAGGATTGTAAGCATATCCTCTCCCAAACCACGCAGTTTTAACGGTAGAATTCTGCTTTAGTTGCAGGGGTAACACAAGCAGCTTTTCTCCCACTGTGTACTCTTTGGGCTCTTCCACGAATGAACTTCTATATGCAGGGTTTGCGACGTGGAGAGAACTGCCTCAACCAAGGCAGGCTGTAGCGAGGATTGTAAGCATATCCTCTCCCAAACCACGCAGTTTTAACGGTAGAATTCTGCTTTAGTTGCAGGGGTAACACAAGCAGCTTTTCTCCCATTGTGTACTCTTTGGGCTCTTCCGCGAATGAACTTCTATATGCAGGGTTTCCGACGTGGAGCGAACTGCCTCGACCAAGGCAGGCTGTAGCGAGGATTGTAAGCATTTCCTCTTCCAAAACACTGCAGTTTTACCAAAGAATTCTGCTTTAGTTGCAGGTGGAATACAAGCAGCATTACTCCCACTGTGTACTCTTTGGGCTCTTCCACGAATGAACTTCTTTATGCAGGGATTCCTACGAGGAGCAAACTGCCTCCACCATGGCAGGCTGTAGCGAGGACTGTAAGCATATCCTCTCCCAAACCACGCAGTTTTAACGGTAGAACTCTGCTTTAGTTGCAGGGGTAACACAAGCAGTTTTTCTCCCACTGTGTACTCTTTGGGCTCTAACACGAATGAACTTCTTTATGCAGGGATTCCTACGAGGAGCGAACTGCCTCCACCATGGCAGGCTGTAGCAAGGACTGTAAGCATATCCTCTCCCGAACCACTCAGTTTTAACGGTAGAACTCTGCTTTAGTTGCAGGGGTAACACAAGCAGCTTTTCTCCCACTGTGTACTCTTTGGCCTCTTCCACGAATGAACTTCTATATGCATGGTTTCCGACGTGGAGCGAACTGCCTCAACCAAGGCAGGCTGTAGCGAGGACTGTAAGCATATCCTCTCCCAAACCACGCAGTTTTAACGGTAGAACTCTGCTTTAGTTGCAGGGGTAACACAAGCAGCTTTTCTCCCACTGTGTACTCTTTGGGCTCTTCCACGAATGCACTTCTATATGCAGGGTTTCCGACGTGGAGCGAACTGCCTCAACCAAGGCAGGCTGTAGCGAGGAATGTAAGCATTTCCTCTTACAAAACACGGCAGTTTTACCAAAGAATTCTGATTTAGTTGCAGGTGTAACACAAGCATCATTTCTCCCACTGTGTACTCTTTGGGCTCTTACACGAATGAATTTCTTTATGCAGGGATTCCCACGTGGATCGAACTGCCTCAACCGTGGAAGGCTGTAGCGAGGACTATAAGCATATCCTCTCCCAAAACACGCAGTTTTCACGGTAGAACTCTGCTTTAGTTGCAGGGGTAACCCAAGCAGCTTTTCTCCCACTGTGTACTCTTTGGGCTCTTCCAAGAATGAACTTCTATATGCAGTGTTTCAAACGTGGAGCGAACTGCCTCAACCAAGGCAGTCTGTTACGAGGACTGTAAGCATTTCCTCTTACAAAACACGTCAGTTTTACCAAAGAATTCTGCTTTAGTTGCAGGTGGAATACAAGCAGCATTACTCCCACTGTGTTCTCTTGGGGGCTCTTACACGAATGAACTTTTTTATGCAGGGATTCCCACGAGGAGCGAACTGCCTCCACCATGGCAGGCTCTAGCGAGGACTGTAAGCATATCCTCTCCCACACCACGCAGTTTTAACGGTAGAACTCTGCTTTAGTTGCAGGGGTAACACAAGCAGTTTTTCTCCCACTGTGTACTCTTTGGGCTCTTCCACGAATGAACTTCTATATGCAGGGTTTGCGACGTGGAGCGAACTGCCTCAACCAATGCAGGCTGCAGCGAGGACTGTAAGCATATCCTCTCCCAAACCACGCAGTTTTAACGGTAGAACTCTGCTTTAGTTGCAGGGGTAACACAAGCAGCTTTTCTCACACTGTGTACTCTTTGTGCTCTTCCACGTATGAACTTCTATATGCAGGGTTTGCGACGTGGAGCGAACTGCCTCAACCAAGGCAGGCTGTAGCGAGGTCTGTAAGCATATCCTCTCCCAAACCACGCAGTTTTAAAGGTAGAACTCTGCTTTAGTTGCAGGGGTAACACAAGCAGCTTTTCTCCCACTGTGTACTCTTTGGGCTCTTCCACGAATTAACTTCTATATGCAGGGTTTCCGACGTGGAGCGAACTGCCTCAACCAAGGCAGGCTGTAGCGAGGAATGTAAGCATTTCCTCTTACAAAACACGGCAGTTTTACCAAAGAATTCTGCTTTAGTTGCAGGTGGAATGCAAGCAGCATTACTCCCACTGTGTACTCTTTGGGCTCTTACACGAATGAACTTCTTTATGCAAGGATTCCCACGAGGAGGGTACTGACTCCACCATGGCAGGCTGTAGCGAGGACTGTAAGCATATCCTCTCCCTAACCACGCAGTTTTAACGGTAGAACTCTGCTTTAGTTGCAGGGGTAACACAAGCAGTTTTTCTCCCACTGTGTTCTCTTGGGGGCTATTTCACGAATGAACTTTTTTATGCAGGGATTCCCACGAGGAGCGAACTGCCTCCACCATGGCAGGCTCTAGCGAGGACTGTAAGCATATCCTCTCCCACACCACGCAGTTTTAACGGTAGAACTCTGCTTTAGTTGCAGGGGTAACACAAGCAGTTTTTCTCCCACTGTGTACTCTTTGGGCTCTTCCACGAATGAACTTCTATATGCAGGGTTTGCGACGTTGAGCGAACTGCCTCAAACAAGGCCGGCTGTAGCGAGGATTGTAAGCATATCCTCTCCCAAACCACGCAGTTTTAATGGTAGAACTCTGCTTTAGTTGCAGGGGTAACACAAGCAGCTTTTCTCCCACTGTGTACTTTTTGGGCTCTTCCACGAATGAACTTCTATATGCAGGGTTTCCGAAGTGGAGCGAACTGCCTCAACCAAGGCAGGCTGTAGAGAGGACTGTAAGCATTTCCTCTTACAAAACACGGCAGTTTTACCAAAGAATTCTGCTTTAGTTGCAGGTGGAATACAAGCAGCATTACTCCCACTGTGTACTCTTTGGGCTCTTACACGAATGAACTTCTTTATGCAAGGATTCCCACGAGGAGGGAACTGCCTCCACCATGGCAGGCTGTAGCTAGGACTGTAAGCATATCCTCTCCCAAACCACGCAGTTTTAACGGTAGAACTCTGCTTTAGTTGCAGGGGTAACACAAGCAGTTTTTCTCCCACTGTGTACTCTTCGGGCTCTTCCACGAATGAACTTCTATATGCAGGGTTTGCGACGTGGAGAGAACTGCCTCAACCAAGGCAGGCTGTAGCGAGGACTGTAAGCATATCCTCTCCCAAACCACGCAGTTTTAACGGTAGAACTCTGCTTTAGTTGCAGGGGTAACAAAAGCAGCTTTTCTCCCACTGTGTACTCTTTGGGTTGTTCCACAAATGAACTTCTATATGCAGGGTTTCCGACGTGGAGCGAACTGCCTCAACCAAGGCAGGCTGTAGCGAGGACTGTAAGCATATCCTCTCCCAAACCACTCAGTTTTAACGGTAGAACTCTGCTTTAGTTGCAGGGGTAACACAAGCAGCTTTTCTTCCACTGTGTACTCTTTGGGCTCTTCCACGAATGCACTTCTATATGCATGGTTTCCGACGTGGAGCGAACTGCCTCAACCAAGGCAGGCTGTAGCGAGCACTGTAAGCATATCCTCTCCCAAACCACGCAGTTTTAACGGTAGAACTCTGCTTTAGTTGCAGGGGTAACACAAGCAGCTTTTCTCCCACTGTGTACTCTTTGGGGTCTTCCACGAATGAACTTCTATATGCAGGGTTTCCGACGTGGAGCGAACTGCCTCAAACAAGGCAGGCTGTAGCGAAGTCTGTAAGCATTTCCTCTTCCAAAGCACGGCAATTTTACCAAAGAATTCTGCTTTAGTTGCAGTTGTAACACAAGCATCATTTCTCCCACTGTGTACTCTTTGGGCTCTTACACGAATGAACTTCTTTATGCAGGGATTCCCACGTGGATCGAACTGCCTCAACCGTGGAAGGCTGTAGCGAGGACTGTAAGCATATCCTCTCCCAAACCACGGAGTTTTAACGGTAGAACTCTGCTTTAGTTGCAGGGGTAACACAAGCAGTTTTTCTCCCACTGTGTACTCTTTGGGCTCTTCCACAAATGAACTTTTTTATGCAGGGTTTGCGACGTGGAGCGAACTGCCTCAACCAATGCAGGCTGCAGCGAGGACTGTAAGCATATCCTCTCCCAAACCACGCAGTTTTAACGGTAGAACTCTGCTTTAGTTGCAGGGGTAACACAAGCAGCTTTTCTCCCACTGTGTACTCTTTGGGCTCTTCCACGAATGAACTTCTATATGCAGTGTTTCCGAAGTGGAGCGAACTGCCTAACCAAGGCAGGCTGTAGCGAGGACTGTAAGCATTTCCTCTTCCAAAGCACGGCAGTTTTACCAAAGAATTCTGCTTTAGTTGCAGGTGGAATACAAGCAGCATTACTCCCACTGTGTACTCTTTGGGCTCTTACACGAATGAACTTCTTTATGCAAGGATTCCCACGAGGAGGGTACTGACTCCACCATGGCAGGCTGTAGCGAGGACTGTAAGCATATCCTCTCCCAAACCACGCAGTTTTAACGGTAGAACTCTGCTTTAGTTGCAGGGGTAACAAAAGCAGCTTTTCTCCCACTGTGTACTCTTTGGGTTGTTCCACGAATGAACTTCTATATGCAGGGTTTCCGACGTGGAGCGAACTGCCTCAACCAAGGCAGGCTGTAGCGAGGTCTGTAAGCATATCCTCTCCCAAACCACGCAGTTTTAAAGGTAGAACTCTGCTTTAGTTGCAGGGTAACACAAGCAGCTTTTCTCCCACTGTGTACTCTTTTGGCTCTTCCACGAATGAACTACTATATGCAGGGTTTCCAAAGTGGAGCGAACTGCCTCAACCAAGGCAGGCTGTAGCGAGGAATATAAGCATTTCCTCTTACAAAACACGGCAGTTTTACCAAAGAATTCTGCTTTAGTTGCAGGTGGAATACAAGCAGCATTACTCCCACTGTGTACTCTTTGGGCTCTTACACGAATGAACTTCTTTATGCAAGGATTCCCACGAGGAGGGTACTGACTCCACCATGGCAGGCTGTAGCAAGGACTGTAAGCATATCCTCTCCCAAACCACTCAGTTTTAACGGTAGAACTCTGCTTTAGTTGCAGGGGTAACACAAGCAGCTTTTCTCCCACTGTGTAGTCTTTGGGCTCTTCCACGAATGAACTTCTATATGCATGATTTCCGACGTGGAGCGAACTGCCTCAACCAAGGCAGGCTGTAGCGAGGACTGTAAGCATATCCTCTCCCAAACCACGCAGTTTTAACGGTAGAACTCTGCTTTAGTTGCAGGGGTAACACAAGCAGCTTTTCTCCCACTGTGTACTCTTTGGGCTCTTCCACGAATTAACTTCTATATGCAGGGTTTCCAAAGTGGAGCGAACTGCCTCAACCAAGGCAGGCTGTAGCGAGGAATGTAAGCATTTCCTCTTACAAAACACGGCAATTTTACCAAAGAATTCTGCTTTAGTTGCAGGTGGAATACAAGCAGCATTACTCCCACTGTGTACTCTTTGGGCTCTTACACGAATGAACTTCTTTATGCAAGGATCCCCACGAGGAGGGTACTGACTCCACCATGGCAGGCTGTAGCGAGGACTGTAAGCATATCCTCTCCCAAACCACGCAGTTTTAATGGTAGAACTCTGCTTTAGTTGCAGGGGTAACACAAGCAGCTTTTCTCCCACTGTGTACTCTTTGGGGTCTTCCACGAATGAACTTCTATATGCAGGGTTTACCACGTGGAGCGAACTGCCTCAACCAAGGCAGGCTGTAGCGAGGTCTGTAAGCATTTCCTCTTCCAAAGCACGGCAATTTTACCAAAGAATTCTGCTTTAGTTGCAGGTGTAACACAAGCATCATTTCTCCCACTGTGTACTATTTGGGCTCTTACACGAATGAACATCTTTATGCAGGGATTCCCACGTGGATCGAACTGCCTCAACTGTGGAAGGCTGTAGCGAGGACTGTAAGCATATCCTCTCCCAAACCACGCAGTTTTAACGGTAGAACTCTGCTTTAGTTGCAGGGGTAACACAAGCAGTTTTTCTCCCACTGTGTACTCTTTGGGCTCTTCCACGAATGAACTTCTATATGCAGGGTTTGCGACGTGGAGAGAACTGCCTCAACCAAGGCAGGCTGTAGCGAGGATTGTAAGCATATCCTCTCCCAAACCACGCAGTTTTAACGGTAGAATTCTGCTTTAGTTGCAGGGGTAACACAAGCAGCTTTTCTCCCATTGTGTACTCTTTGTGCTCTTCCGCGAATGAACTTCTATATGCAGGGTTTCTGACGTGGAGCGAACTGCCTCAAACAAGGCAGGCTGTAGCGAGGACTGTAAGCATTTCCTCTTCCAAAACACTGCAGTTTTACCAAAGAATTCTGCTTTAGTTGCAGGTGGAATACAAGCAGCATTACTCCCACTGTGTACTCTTTGGGCTCTTCCACGAATGAACTTCTTTATGTAGGGATTCCTACGAGGAGCCAACTGCCTCCACCATGGCAGGCTGTAGCGAGGACTGTAAGCATATCCTCTCCCAAACCACGCAGTTTTAACGGTAGAACTCTGCTTTAGTTGCAGGGATAACACAAGCAGTTTTTCTCCCACTGTGTACTCTTTGGGCTCTAACACGAATGAACTTCTTTATGCAGGGATTCCTACGAGGAGCGAACTGCTTCCACCATGGTAGGCTGTAGCAAGGACTGTAAGCATATCCTCTCACAAACCACGCAGTTTTAATGGTAGAACTCTTTTTTAGTTGCAGGGGTAACACAAGCAGCTTTTCTCCCACTGTGTACTCTTTGGGCTCTTCCACGAATGAACTTCTATATGCATGGTTTCCGACGTGGAGCGAACTGCCTCAACCAAGGCAGGCTGTAGCGAGGACTGTAAGCATATCCTCTCCCAAACCACGCAGTTTTAACGGTAGAACTCTGCTTTAGTTGCAGGGGTAACACAAGCAGCTTTTCTCCCACTGTGTACTCTTTGGGCTCTTCCACGAATGCACTTCTATATGCAGGGTTTCCGACGTGGAGCGAACTGCCTCAACCAAGGCAGGCTGTAGCGAGGACTGTAAGCATTTCCTCTTCCAAATCACGGCAGTTTTACGAAAGCATTCTGCTTTAGTTGCAGGAGTAACACAAGCATCATTTCTCCCACTGTGTACTCTTTGGGCTCTTCCACGAATGAACTTCTATATGCATGGTTTCCGACGTGGAGCGAACTGCCTCAACCAAGGCAGGCTGTAGCGAGGACTGTAAGCATATCCTCTCCCAATCCACGCAGTTTTAACGGTAGAACTCTGCTTCAGTTGCAGGGGTAACACAAGCAGTTTTTCTCCCACTGTGTACTCTTTGGGCTCTTCCACGAATGAACTTCTATATGCAGGGTTTGCGACGTAGAGAGAACTGCCTCAACCAAGGCAGGCTGTAGCGAGGATTGTAAGCATATCCTCTCCCAAACCACGCAGTTTTAACGGTAGAATTCTGCTTTAGTTGCAGGGGTAACACAAGCAGCTTTTCTCCCATTGTGTACTCTTTGGGCTCTTCCGTGAATGAACTTCTATATGCAGGGTTTGCGACGTGGAGGGAACTGCCTCAACCAAGGCAGGCTGTAGCGAGGACTGTAAGCATATCCTCTCCCACACCACGCAGTTTTAATGGTAGAACTCTGCTTTAGTTGCAGGGGTAACACAAGCAGCTTTTCTCCCACTGTGTACTCTTTGGGCTCTTCCACGAATGAACTTCTATATGCAGGGTTTCCGACATGCAGCGAACTGCCTCAACCAAGGGAGACTGTAGCGAGGACTGTAAGCATTTCCTCTTCCAAAGCACGGAAGTTTTACCAAAGAATTCTGCTTTAGTTGCAGGTGTAACAAAAGCATCATTTCTCCCACTGTGTACTCTTTGGGCTCTTACACGAATGAACTTTTTTATGCAGGGATTCCCACGTGGATCGAACTGCCTCAACCGTGGAAGGCAGTAGCGAGGACTGTAAACATATCCTCTCCCAAAACACGCAGTTTTCACGGTATAACTCTGCTTTAGTTGAAGGGGTAACACAAGCAGCTTTTCTCCCACTGTGTAGTCTTTGGGCTCTTCCACGAATGAACTTCTATATGCAGGGTTTCCGACGTGGAGTGAACTGCCTCAACCAAGGCAGGCTGTAGCGAGGACTGTAAGCATTTCCTCTTACAAAACACGGCAGTTTTACCAAAGAATTCTGCTTTAGTTGCAAGTGGAATACAAGCAGCATTACTCCCACTGTGTTCTCTTGGGGCTCTTACAAGAATGAACTTTTTTATGCAGGGATTCCCAGGGGAGCGAACTGCCTCAACCAAGGCAGGCTGTAGCGAGGACTGTAAGCATATCCTCTCCCAATCCACGCAGTTTTAACGGTAGAACTCTGCTTTAGTTGCAGGGGTAACACAAGCAGCTTTTCTCACACTGTGTACTCTTTGTGCTCTTCCACGTATGAACTTCTATATGCAGGGTTTGCGACGTGGAGCGACCTGCCTCAACCAAGGCAGGCTGTAGCGAGGACTGTAAGCATATCCTCTCCCAAACCACGCAGTTTTAAAGGTAGAACTCTGCTTTAGTTGCAGGGGTAACACAAGCAGCTTTTCTCCCACTGTGTACTCTTTGGGCTCTTCCACGAATTAACTTCTATATGCAGGGTTTCCAAAGTGGAGCGAACTGCCTCAACCAAGGCAGGCTGTAGCGAGGAATGTAAGCATTTCCTCTTACAAAACACGGCAGTTTTACCAAAGAATTCTGCTTTAGTTGCAGGTGGAATACAAGCAGCATTACTCCCACTGTGTTCTCTTGGGGGCTCTTACACGAATGAACTTTTTTATGCAGGGATTCCCACGAGGAGCGAACTCCTCCACCATGGCAGGCTCTAGCGAGGACTGTAAGCATATCCTCTCCCACACCACGCAGTTTTAATGGTAAAACTCTGCTTTAGTTGCAGCGGTAACACAAGCAGTTTTTCTCCCACTGTGTACTCTTTGGGCTCTTCCACGAATGAACTTCTATATGCAGGGTTTGCGACGTTGAGCGAAGTGCCTCAAACAAGGCTGGCTGTAGCGAGGAATGTAAGCATATCCTCTCCCAAACCACGCGGTTTTAAAGGTAGAACTCTGCTTTAGTTGCAGGGGTAACACAAGCAGCTTTTCTCCCACTGTGTACTCTTTGGGCTCTTCCACGAATGAACTTCTATATGCAGGGTTTCCGAAGTGGAGCGAATGCCTCAACCAAGGCAGGCTGTAGAGAGGACTGTAAGCCTTTCCTCTTACAAAACACGGCTGTTTTACCAAAGAATTCTGCTTTCGTTGCAGGTGGAATACAAGCAGCATTACTCCCACTGTGTACTCTTTGGGCTCTTACACGAATGAACTTCTTTATGCAAGGATACTCACGAGGAGGGAACTGCCTCCACCATGGCAGGCTGTAGCTAGGACTGTAAGCATATGCTCTCCCAAACCACGCAGTTTTAACGGTAGAACTCTGCTTTAGTTGCAGGGGTAACACAAGCAGTTTTTCTCCCACTGTGTACTCTTTGGGCTCTTACACGAATGAACTTCTATATGCAGGGTTTGCGACGTGGAGAGAACTGCCTCAACCAAGGCAGGCTGTAGCGAGGACTGTAAGCATATCCTCTCCCAAACCACGCAGTTTTAACGGTAGAACTCTGCTTTAGTTGCAGGGGTAACAAAAGCAGCTTTTCTCCCACTGTGTACTCTTTGAGTTGTTCCACGAATGAACTTCTATATGCAGGGTTTCTGACTTGGAGCGAACTGCCTCAACCAAGGCAGGCTGTAGCGAGGACTGTAAGCATATCCTCTCCCAAACCACTCAGTTTTAATGGTAGAACTCTGCTTTAGTTGCAGGGGTAACACAAGCAGCTTTTCTCCCACTGTGTACTCTTTGGGCTCTTCCACGAATGAACTTCTATATGCAGGGTTTCCGACGTGGAGTGAACTGCCTCAACCAAGGCAGGCTGTAGCGAGGACTGTAAGCATTTCCTCTTACAAAACACGGCAGTTTTACCAAAGAATTCTGCTTTAGTTGCAGGTGGAATACAAGCAGCATTACTCCCACTGTGTTCTCTTGGGGCTCTTACACGAATGAAGTTTTTTATGCAGGGATTCCCACGAGGAGCGAACTGCCTCCACCATGGCAGGCTCTAGCGAGGACTGTAAGCATATCCTCTCCCAAACCACGCAGTTTTAACGGTAGAACTCTGCTTTAGTTGCAGGGGTAACACAAGCAGTTTTTCTCCCACTGTGTACTCTTTGGGCTCTTACACAAATGAACTTCTATATGCAGGGTTTGCGACGTGGAGCGAACTGCCTCAACCAATGCAGGCTGTAGCGAGGACTGTAAGCATATCCTCTCCCAAACCACGCAGTTTTTACGGTAGAACTCTGCTTTAGTTGCAGGGGTAACACAAGCAGCTTTTCTCACACTGTGTACTCTTTGTGCTCTTCCACGTATGAACTTCTATATGCAGGGTTTGCGACGTGGAGCGACCTGCCTCAACCAAGGCAGGCTGTAGCGAGGACTGTAAGCATATACTCTCCCAAACCACGCAGTTTTAAAGGTAGAACTCTGCTTTAGTTGCAGGGGTAACACAAGCAGCTTTTCTCCCACTGTGTACTCTTTGGGCTCTTCCACGAATGAACTTCTATATGCAGGGTTTCCAAAGTGGAGCGAACTGCCTCAACCAAGGCAGGCTGTAGCGAGGAATGTAAGCATTTCCTCTTACAAAACACGGCAATTTTACCAAAGAATTCTGCTTTAGTTGCAGGTGGAATACAAGCAGCATTACTCCCACTGTGTACTCTTTGGGCTCTTACACGAATGAACTTCTTTATGCAAGGATTCCCACGAGGAGGGTACTGACTCCACCATGGCAGGCTGTAGCGAGGACTGTAAGCATATCCTCTCCCAAACCACGCAGTTTTAACGGTAGAACTCTGCTTTAGTTGCAGGGGTAACACAAGCCGTTTTTCTCGCACTGTGTACTCTTTGGGCTCTTCCACGAATGAACTTCTATATGCAGGGTTTGCGACGTGGAGAGAACTGCCTCAACCAAGGCAGGCTGTAGCGAGGATTGTAAGCATATCCTCTCCCAAACCACGCAGTTTTGACGGTAGAATTCTGCTTTAGTTGCAGGGGTAACACAAGCAGCTTTTCTCCCATTGTGTACTCTTTGGGCTCTTCCGCGAATGAACTTCTATATGCAGGGTTTCCGACGTGGAGCGAACTGCCTCAACCAAGGCAGGCTGTAGCGAGGACTGTAAGCATTTCCTCTTCCAAAACACTGCAGTTTTACCAAAGAATTCTGCTTTAGTTGCAGGTGGAATACAAGCAGCATTACTCCCACTGTGTACTCTTTGGGCTCTTCCACGAATGAACTTCTTTATGCAGGGATTCCTACGAGGAGCAAACTGCCTCCACCATGGCAGGCTGTAGCGAGGACTGTAAGCATATCCTCTCCCAAACCACGCAGTTTTAACGGTAGAACTCTGCTTTAGTTGCAGGGGTAACACAAGCAGTTTTTCTCCCACTGTGTACTCTTTGGGCTCTAACACGAATGAACTTCTTTATGCAGGGAATCCTACGAGGAGCGAACTGCTTCCACCATGGCAGGCTGTAGCAAGGACTGTAAGCATATCCTCTCCCAAACCACTCAGTTTTAATGGTAGAACTCTTTTTTAGTTGCAGGGGTAACACAAGCAGCTTTTCTCCCACTGTGTACTCTTTGGGCTCTTCCACGAATGAACTTCTATATGCATGGTTTCCCACGTGGAGCGAACTGCCTCAACCAAGGCAGGCTGTAGCGAGGACTGTAAGCATATCCTCTCCCAAACCACGCAGTTTTAACGGTAGAACTCTGCTTTAGTTGCAGGGGTAACACAAGCAGCTTTTCTCCCACTGTGTACTCTTTGGGCTCTTACACGAATGCACTTCTATATGCAGGGTTTCCGACGTGGAGCGAACTGCCTCAACCAAGGCAGGCTGTAGCGAGGACTGTAAGCATTTCCTCTTCCAAAGCACGGCAGTTTTACCAAAGCATTCTGCTTTAGGTGCAGGTGTAACACAAGCATCATTTCTCCCACTGTGTACTCTTTGGGCTCTTCCACGAATGAACTTCTATATGCATGGTTTCCGACGTGGAGCGAACTGCCTCAACCAAGGCAGGCTGTAGCGAGGACTGTAAGCATATCCTCTCCCAATCCACGCAGTTTTAACGGTAGAACTCTGCTTTAGTTGCAGGGGTAACACAAGCAGTTTTTCTCCCACTGTGTACTCTTTGGGCTCTTCCACGAATGAACATCTATATTCAGGGTTTGCGACGTGGAGAGAACTGCCTCAACCAAGGCAGGCTGTAGCGAGGATTGTAAGCATATCCTCTCCCAAACCACGCAGTTTTAACGGTAGAACTCTGCTTTAGTTGCAGGGGTAACACAAGCAGCTTTTCTCCCATTGTGTACTCTTTGGGCTCTTCCGCGAATGAACTTCTATATGCAGGGTTTGCGACGTGGAGGGAACTGCCTCAACCAAAGCAGGCTGTAGCGAGGACTGTAAGCATATCCTCTCCCACACCACGCAGTTTTAATGGTAGAACTCTGCTTTAGTTGCAGGGGTAACACAAGCAGCTTTTCTCCCACTGTGTACTCTTTGGGCTCTTCCACGAATGAACTTCTATATGCAGGGTTTCCGACATGCAGCGAACTGCCTCAACCAAGGCAGACTGTAGCGAGGACTCTAAGCATTTCCTCTTCCAAAGCACTGAAGTTTTACCAAAGAATTCTGCTTTAGTTGCAGGTGTAACACAAGCATCATTTCTCCCACTGTGTACTCTTTGGGCTCTAACACGAATGAACTTCTTTATGCAGGGATTCCCATGTGGATCAAACTGCCTCAACCGTGGAAGGCAGTAGCGAGGACTGTAAACATATCCTCTCCCAAAACACGCAGTTTTCACGGTAGAACTCTGCTTTAGTTGCAGGGGTAACACAAGCAGCTTTTCCCCCACTGTGTACTCTTTGGGCTCTTCCACGAATGAACTTCTATATGCAGGGTTTCCGACGTGGAGTGAACTGCCTCAACCATGGCAGGCTGTAGCGAGGACTGTAAGCATTTCCTCTTACAAAACACGGCAGTTTTACCAAAGAATTCTGCTTTAGTTGCAGGTGGAATACAAACAGCATTACTCCCACTGTGTACTCTTTGGGCTCTTACACGAATGAACTTCTTTATGCAAGGATTCCCACGAGGAGGGTACTGACTCCACCATGGCAGGCTGTAGCGAGGACTGTAAGCATATCCTCTCCCAAACCACGCAGTTTTAACGGTAGAACTCTGGTTTAGTTGCAGGGGTAACACAAGCAGCTTTTCTCCCACTGTGTACTCTTTGGGCTCTTCCACGAATGAACTTCTATATGCAGGGTTTCCGACGTGGAGCGAACTGCCTCAACCAATGCAGGCTGTAGCGAGGACTGTAAGCATTTCCTCTTCCAAAGCACGGCAGTTTTACCAAAGAATTCTGCTTTAGTTGCAGGTGTAACACAAGCATCATTTCTCCCACTGTGTACTCTTTGGGCTCTTCCACGAATGAGCTTATATATGCATGGTTACCGACGTGGAGCGAACTGCCTCAACCAAGGCAGGCTGTAGCGAGGACTGTAAGCATATCCTCTCCCAATCCACGCAGTTTTAACGGTAGAACTCTGCTTTAGTTGCAGGGGTAACACAAGCAGTTTTTCTCCCACTGTGTACTCTTTGGGCTCTTCCACGAATGAACTTCTATATGCAGGGTTTGCGACGTGGAGAGAACTGCCTCAACCAAGGCAGGCTGTAGCGAGGATTGTAAGCATATCCTCTCCCAAACCACGCAGTTTTAACGGTAGAATTCTGCTTTAGTTGCAGGGGTAACACAAGCAGCTTTTCTCCCATTGTGTACTCTTTGGGCTCTTCCGCGAATGAACTTCTATATGCAGGGTTTGCGACGTGGAGGGAACTGCCTCAACCAAGGCAGGCTGTAGCAAGGACTGTAAGCATATCCTATCCCAAACCACGCCGTTTTAACGGTAGAACTCTGCTTTAGTTGCAGGGGTAACACAAGCAGCTTTTCTCCCACTGTGTACTCTTTGGGCTCTTCCCCGAATGAACTTCTATATGCAGGGTTTGCGACGTGGAGCGAACTGCCTCAACCAAGGCAGGCTGTAGCGAGGACTGTAAGCATATCCTCTCCCACACCACGCAGTTTTAATGGTAGAACTCTGCTTTAGTTGCAGGGGTAACACAAGCAGCTTTTCTCCCACTGTGTACTCTTTGGGCTCTTCCACGAATGAACTTCTATATGCAGGGTTTCCGACATGCAGCGAACTGCCTCAACCAAGGCAGACTGTAGCGAGGACTGTAAGCATTTCCTCTTCCAAAGCACGGAAGTTTTACCAAAGAATTCTGCTTTAGTTGCAGGTGTAACACAAGCATCATTTCTCCCACTGTTTACTCTTTGGGCTCTTACACGAATGAACTTCTTTATGCAGGGATTCCCACGTGGATCGAACTGCCTCAACCGTGGAAGGCTGTAGCGAGGACTGTAAGCATATCCTCTCCCAAAACACGCAGTTTTCACGGTAGAACTCTGCTTTAGTTGCAGGGGTAACACAAGCAGCTTTTCTCCCACTGTGTACTCTTTGGGCTCTTCCACGAATGAACTTCTATATGCAGGGTTTTCGACGTGGAGCGAACTGCCTCAACCAAGGCAGGCTGTAGCGAGGACTGTAAGAATATCCTCTCCCAAACCACGCAGTTTTAACGGTAGAACTCTGCTTTAGTTGCAGGGGTAACACAAGCAGCTTTTCTCCCATTGTGTACTCTTTGGGCTCTTCCGCGAATGAACTTCTATATGCAGGGTTTCTGACGTGGAGCGAACTGCCTCAAACAAGGCAGGCTGTAGCGAGGACTGTAAGCATTTCCTCTTCCAAAACACTGCAGTTTTACCAAAGAATTCTGCTTTAGTTGCAGGTGGAATACAAGCAGCATTACTCCCACTGTGTACTCTTTGGGCTCTTCCACGAATGAACTTCTTTATGCAGGGATTCCTACGAGGAGCCAACTGCCTCCACCATGGCAGGCTGTAGCGAGGACTGTAAGCATATCCTCTCCCATACCACGCAGTTTTAACGGTAGAACTCTGCTTTAGTTGCAGGGATAACACAAGCAGTTTTTCTCCCACTGTGTACCCTTTGGGCTCTAACACGAATGAACTTCTTTATGCAGGGATTCCTACGAGGAGCGAACTGCTTCCACCATGGCAGGCTGTAGCAAGGACTGTAAGCATATCCTCTCACAAACCACGCAGTTTTAATGGTAGAACTCTTTTTTAGTTGCAGGGGTAACACAAGCAGCTTTTCTCCCACTGTGTACTCTTTGGGCTCTTCCACGAATGAACTTCTATATGCATGGTTTCCGACGTGGAGCGAACTGCCTCAACCAAGGCAGGCTGTAGCGAGGACTGTAAGCATATCCTCTCCCAAACCACGCAGTTTTAACGGTAGAACTCTGCTTTAGTTGCAGGGGTAACACAAGCAGCTTTTCTCCCACTGTGTACTCTTTGGGCTCTTCCACGAATGCACTTCTATATGCAGGGTTTCCGACGTGGAGCGAACTGCCTCAACCAAGGCAGGCTGTAGCGAGGACTGTAAGCATTTCCTCTTCCAAAGCACGGCAGTTTTACGAAAGCATTCTGCTTTAGTTGCAGGAGTAACACAAGCATCATTTCTCCCACTGTGTACTCTTTGGGCTCTTCCACGAATGAACTTCTATATGCATGGTTTCCGACGTGGAGCGAACTGCCTCAACCAAGGCAGGCTGTAGCGAGGATTTTAAGCATATCCTCTCCCAAACCACGCAGTTTTAACGGTAGAATTCTGCTTTAGTTGCAGGGGTAACACAAGCAGCTTTTCTCCCATTGTGTACTCTTTGGGCTCTTCCGTGAATGAACTTCTATATGCAGGGTTTGCGACGTGGAGGGAACTGCCTCAACCAAGGCAGGCTGTAGCGAGGACTGTAAGCATATCCTCTCCCACACCACGCAGTTTTAATGGTAGAACTCTGCTTTAGTTGCAGGGGTAACACAAGCAGCTTTTCTCCCACTGTGTACTCTTTGGGCTCTTCCACGAATGAACTTCTATATGCAGGGTTTCCGACATGCAGCGAACTGCCTCAACCAAGGCAGACTGTAGCGAGGACTGTAAGCATTTCCTCTTCCAAAGCACGGAAGTTTTACCAAAGAATTCTGCTTTAGTTGCAGGTGTAACAAAAGCATCATTTCTCCCACTGTGTACTCTTTGGGCTCTTACACGAATGAACTTTTTTATGCAGGGATTCCCACGTGGATCGAACTGCCTCAACCGTGGAAGGCAGTAGCGAGGACTGTAAACATATCCTCTCCCAAAACACGCAGTTTTCACGGTATAACTCTGCTTTAGTTGAAGGGGTAACACAAGCAGCTTTTCTCCCACTGTGTAGTCTTTGGGCTCTTCCACGAATGAACTTCTATATGCAGGGTTTCCGACGTGGAGTGAACTGCCTCAACCAAGGCAGGCTGTAGCGAGGACTGTAAGCATTTCCTCTTACAAAACACGGCAGTTGTACCAAAGAATTCTGCTTTAGTTGCAAGTGGAATACAAGCAGCATTACTCCCACTGTGTTCTCTTGGGGCTCTTACAAGAATGAACTTTTTTATGCAGGGATTCCCAGGGGAGCGAACTGCCTCAACCAAGGCAGGCTGTAGCGAGGACTGTAAGCATATCCTCTCCCAATCCACGCAGTTTTAACGGTAGAACTCTGCTTTAGTTGCAGGGGTAACACAAGCAGCTTTTCTCACACTGTGTACTCTTTGTGCTCTTCCACGTATGAACTTCTATATGCAGGGTTTGCGACGTGGAGCGACCTGCCTCAACCAAGGCCGGCTGTAGCGAGGACTGTAAGCATATCCTCTCCCAAACCACGCAGTTTTAAAGGTAGAACTCTGCTTTAGTTGCAGGGGTAACACAAGCAGCTTTTCTCCCACTGTGTACTCTTTGGGCTCTTCCACGAATTAACTTCTATATGCAGGGTTTCCAAAGTGGAGCGAACTGCCTCAACCAAGGCAGGCTGTAGCGAGGAATGTAAGCATTTCCTCTTACAAAACACGGCAGTTTTACCAAAGAATTCTGCTTTAGTTGCAGGTGGAATACAAGCAGCATTACTCCCACTGTGTTCTCTTGGGGGCTCTTACACGAATGAACTTTTTTATGCAGGGATTCCCACGAGGAGCGAACTGCCTCCACCATGGCAGGCTCTAGCGAGGACTGTAAGCATATCCTCTCCCACACCACGCAGTTTTAATGGTAAAACTCTGCTTTAGTTGCAGCGGTAACACAAGCAGTTTTTCTCCCACTGTGTACTCTTTGGGCTCTTCCACGAATGAACTTCTATATGCAGGGTTTGCGACGTTGAGCGAAGTGCCTCAAACAAGGCTGGCTGTAGCGAGGAATGTAAGCATATCCTCTCCCAAACCACGCGGTTTTAACGGTAGAACTCTGCTTTAGTGGCAGGGGTAACACAAGCAGCTTTTCTCCCACTGTGTACTCTTTGGGCTCTTCTACGAATGAACTTCTATATGCAGGGTTTCCGAAGTGGAGCGAATGCCTCAACCAAGGCAGGCTGTAGAGAGGACTGTAAGCCTTTCCTCTTACAAAACACGGCTGTTTTACCAAAGAATTCTGCTTTAGTTGCAGGTGGAATACAAGCAGCATTACTCCCACTGTGTACTCTTTGGGCTCTTACACGAATGAACTTCTTTATGCAAGGATACTCACGAGGAGGGAACTGCCTCCACCATGGCAGGCTGTAGCTAGGACTGTAAGCATATGCTCTCCCAAACCACGCAGTTTTAACGGTAGAACTCTGCTTTAGTTGCAGGGGTAACACAAGCAGTTTTTCTCCCACTGTGTACTCTTTGGGCTCTTCCACGAATGAACTTCTATATGCAGGGTTTGCGACGTGGAGAGAACTGCCTCAACCAAGGCAGGCTGTAGCGAGGACTGTAAGCATATCCTTTCCCAAACCACGCAGTTTTAACGGTAGAACTCTGCTTTAGTTGCAGGGGTAACAAAAGCAGCTTTTCTCCCACTGTGTACTCTTTGGGTTGTTCCACGAATGAACTTCTATATGCAGGGTTTCTGACTTGGAGCGAACTGCCTCAACCAAGGCAGGCTGTAGCGAGGACTGTAAGCATATCCTCTCCCAAACCACTCAGTTTTAATGGTAGAACTCTGCTTTAGTTGCAGGGGTAACACAAGCAGCTTTTCTCCCACTGTGTACTCTTTGGGCTCTTCCACGAATGAACTTCTATATGCAGGGTTTCCGACGTGGAGTGAACTGCCTCAAACAAGGCAGGCTGTAGCGAGGACTGTAAGCATTTCCTCTTACAAAACACGGCAGTTTTACCAAAGAATTCTGCTTTAGTTTCAGGTGGAATACAAGCAGCATTACTCCCACTGTGTTCTCTTGGGGCTCTTACACGAATGAACTTTTTTATGCAGGGATTCCCACGAGGAGCGAACTGCCTCCACCATGGCAGGCTCTAGCGAGGACTGTAAGCATATCCTCTCCCAAACCACGCAGTTTTAACGGTAGAACTCTGCTTTAGTTACAGGGGTAACACAAGCCGTTTTTCTCCCACTGTGTACTCTTTGGGCTCTTACACAAATGAACTTCTATATGCAGGGTTTGCGACGTGGAGCGAACTGCCTCAACCAATGCAGGCTGTAGCGAGGACTGTAAGCATATCCTCTCCCAAACCACGCAGTTTTTACGGTAGAACTCTGCTTTAGTTGCAGGGGTAACACAAGCAGCTTTTCTCACACTGTGTACTCTTTGTGCTCTTCCACGTATGAACTTCTATATGCAGGGTTTGCGACGTGGAGCGACCTGCCTCAACCAAGGCAGGCTGTAGCGAGGACTGTAAGCATATCCTCTCCCAAACCACGCAGTTTTAAAGGTAGAACTCTGCTTTAGTTGCAGGGGTAACACAAGCAGCTTTTCTCCCACTGTGTACTCTTTGGGCTCTTCCACGAATGAACTTCTATATGCAGGGTTTCCAAAGTGGAGCGAACTGCCTGAACCAAGGCAGGCTGTAGCGAGGAATGTAAGCATTTCCTCTTACAAAACACGGCAGTTTTACCAAAGAATTCTGCTTTAGTTGCAGGTGGAATACAAGCAGCATTACTCCCACTGTGTACTCTTTGGGCTCTTACACGAATGAACTTCTTTATGCAAGGATTCCCACGAGGAGGGTACTGACTCCACCATGGCAGGCTGTAGCGAGGACTGTAAGCATATCCTCTCCCAAACCACGCAGTTTTAACGGTAGAACTCTGCTTTAGTTGCAGGGGTAACACAAGCCGTTTTTCTCGCACTGTGTACTCTTTGGGCTCTTCCACGAATGAACTTCTATATGCAGGGTTTGCGACGTGGAGAGAACTGCCTCAACCAAGGCAGGCTGTAGCGAGGATTGTAAGCATATCCTCTCCCAAACCACGCAGTTTTAACGGTAGAATTCTGCTTTAGTTGCAGGGGTAACACAAGCAGCTTTTCTCCCATTGTGTACTCTTTGGGCTCTTCCGCGAATGAACTTCTATATGCAGGGTTTCCGACGTGGAGCGAACTGCCTCAACCAAGGCAGGCTGTAGCGAGGACTGTAAGCATTTCCTCTTCCAAAACACTGCAGTTTTACCAAAGAATTCTGCTTTAGTTGCAGGTGGAATACAAGCAGCATTACTCCCACTGTGTACTCTTTGGGCTCTTCCACGAATGAACTTCTTTATGCAGGGATTCCTACGAGGAGCAAACTGCCTCCACCATGGCAGGCTGTAGCGAGGACTGTAAGCATATCCTCTCCCAAACCACGCAGTTTTAACGGTAGAACTCTGCTTTAGTTGCAGGGGTAACACAAGCAGTTTTTCTCCCACTGTGTACTCTTTGGGCTCTAACACGAATGAACTTCTTTATGCAGGGAATCCTACGAGGAGCGAACTGCTTCCACCATGGCAGGCTGTAGCAAGGACTGTAAGCATATCCTCTCCCAAACCACTCAGTTTTAATGGTAGAACTCTTTTTTAGTTGCAGGGGTAACACAAGCAGCTTTTCTCCCACTGTGTACTCTTTGGGCTCTTCCACGAATGAACTTCTATATGCATGGTTTCCCACGTGGAGCGAACTGCCTCAACCAAGGCAGGCTGTAGCGAGGACTGTAAGCATATCCTCTCCCAAACCACGCAGTTTTAACGGTAGAACTCTGCTTTAGTTGCAGGGGTAACACAAGCAGCTTTTCTCCCACTGTGTACTCTTTGGGCTCTTACACGAATGCACTTCTATATGCAGGGTTTCCGACGTGGAGCGAACTGCCTCAACCAAGGCAGGCTGTAGCGAGGACTGTAAGCATTTCCTCTTCCAAAGCACGGCAGTTTTACCAAAGCATTCTGCTTTAGGTGCAGGTGTAACACAAGCATCATTTCTCCCATTGTGTACTCTGTGGGCTCTTCCACGAATGAACTTCTATATGCATGGTTTCCGACGTGGAGCGAACTGCCTCAACCAAGGCAGGCTGTAGCGAGGACTGTAAGCATATCCTCTCCCACACCACGCAGTTTTAATGGTAAAACTCTGCTTTAGTTGCAGCGGTAACACAAGCAGTTTTTCTCCCACTGTGTACTCTTTGGGCTCTTCCACGAATGAACTTCTATATGCAGGGTTTGCGACGTTGAGCGAAGTGCCTCAAACAAGGCTGGCTGTAGCGAGGAATGTAAGCATATCCTCTCCCAAACCACTCGGTTTTAACGGTAGAACTCTGCTTTAGTGGCAGGGGTAACACAAGCAGCTTTTCTCCCACTGTGTACTCTTTGGGCTCTTCTACGAATGAACTTCTATATGCAGGGTTTCCGAAGTGGAGCGAATGCCTCAACCAAGGCAGGCTGTAGAGAGGACTGTAAGCCTTTCCTCTTACAAAACACGGCTGTTTTACCAAAGAATTCTGCTTTAGTTGCAGGTGGAATACAAGCAGCATTACTCCCACTGTGTACTCTTTGGGCTCCTACACGAATGAACTTCTTTATGCAAGGATACTCACGAGGAGGGAACTGCCTCCACCATGGCAGGCTGTAGCTAGGACTGTAAGCATATGCTCTCCCAAACCACGCAGTTTTAACGGTAGAACTCTGCTTTAGTTGCAGGGGTAACACAAGCAGTTTTTCTCCCACTGTGTACTCTTTGGGCTCTTACACGAATGAACTTCTATATGCAGGGTTTGCGACGTGGAGAGAACTGCCTCAACCAAGGCAGGCTGTAGCGAGGACTGTAAGCATATCCTCTCCCAAACCACGCAGTTTTAACGGTAGAACTCTGCTTTAGTTGCAGGGGTAACAAAAGCAGCTTTTCTCCCACTGTGTAGTCTTTGGGTTGTTCCACGAATGAACTTCTATATGCAGGGTTTCTGACTTGGAGCGAACTGCCTCAACCAAGGAAGGCTGTAGCGAGGACTGTAAGCATATCCTCTCCCAAACCACTCAGTTTTAATGGTAGAACTCTGCTTTCGTTGCAGGGGTAACACAAGCAGCTTTTCTCCCACTGTGTACTCTTTGGGCTCTTCCACGAATGAACTTCTATATGCAGGGTTTCCGACGTGGAGTGAACTGCCTCAACCAAGGCAGGCTGTAGCGAGGACTGTAAGCATTTCCTCTTACAAAACACGGCAGTTTTACCAAAGAATTCTGCTTTAGTTGCAGGTGGAATACAAGCAGCATTACTCCCACTGTGTTCTCTTGGGGCTCTTACACGAATGAACTTTTTTATGCAGGGATTCCCACGAGGAGCGAACTGCCTCCACCATGGCAGGCTCTAGCGAGGACTGTAAGCATATCCTCTCCCAAACCACGCAGTTTTAACGGTAGAACTCTGCTTTAGTTACAGGGGTAACACAAGCCGTTTTTCTCCCACTGTGTACTCTTTGGGCTCTTACACAAATGAACTTCTATATGCAGGGTTTGCGACGTGGAGCGAACTGCCTCAACCAATGCAGGCTGTAGCGAGGACTGTAAGCATATCCTATCCCAAACCACGCAGTTTTTACGGTAGAACTCTGCTTTAGTTGCAGGGGTAACACAAGCAGCTTTTCTCACACTGTGTACTCTTTGTGCTCTTCCACGTATGAACTTCTATATGCAGGGTTTGCGACGTGGAGCGACCTGCCTCAACCAAGGCAGGCTGTAGCGAGGACTGTAAGCATATCCTCTCCCAAACCACGCAGTTTTAAAGGTAGAACTCTGCTTTAGTTGCAGGGGTAACACAAGCAGCTTTTCTCCCACTGTGTACTCTTTGGGCTCTTCCACGAATGAACTTCTATATGCAGGGTTTCCAAAGTGGAGCGAACTGCCTCAACCAAGGCAGGCTGTAGCGAGGAATGTAAGCATTTCCTCTTACAAAACACGGCAGTTTTACCAAAGAATTATGCTTTAGTTGCAGGTGGAATACAAGCAGCATTACTCCCACTGTGTACTCTTTGGGCTCTTACACGAATGAACTTCTTTATGCAAGGATTCCCACGAGGAGGGTACTGACTCCACCATGGCAGGCTGTAGCGAGGACTGTAAGCATATCCTCTCCCAAACCACGCAGTTTTAACGGTAGAACTCTGCTTTAGTTGCAGGGGTAACACAAGCCGTTTTTCTCGCACTGTGTACTCTTTGGGCTCTTCCACGAATGAACTTCTATATGCAGGGTTTGCGACGTGGAGAGAACTGCCTCAACCAAGGCAGGCTGTAGCGAGGATTGTAAGCATATCCTCTCCCAAACCACGCAGTTTTAATGGTAGAACTCTTTTTTAGTTGCACGGGTAACACAAGCAGCTTTTCTCCCATTGTGTACTCTTTGGGCTCTTCCGCGAATGAACTTCTATATGCAGGGTTTCCGACGTGGAGCGAACTGCCTCAACCAAGGCAGGCTGTAGCGAGGACTGTAAGCATTTCCTCTTCCAAAACACTGCAGTTTTACCAAAGAATTCTGCTTTAGTTGCAGGTGGAATACAAGCAGCATTACTCCCACTGTGTACTCTTTGGGCTCTTCCACGAATGAACTTCTTTATGCAGGGATTCCTACGAGGAGCAAACTGCCTCCACCATGGCAGGCTGTAGCGAGGACTGTAAGCATATCCTCTCCCAAACCACGCAGTTTTAACGGTAGAACTCTGCTTTAGTTGCAGGGGTAACACAAGCAGTTTTTCTCCCACTGTGTACTCTTTGGGCTCTAACACGAATGAACTTCTTTATGCAGGGAATCCTACGAGGAGCGAACTGCTTCCACCATGGCAGGCTGTAGCAAGGACTGTAAGCATATCCTCTCCCAAACCACTCAGTTTTAATGGTAGAACTCTTTTTTAGTTGCAGGGGTAACACAAGCAGCTTTTCTCCCACTGTGTACTCTTTGGGCTCTTCCACGAATGAACTTCTATATGCATGGTTTCCCACGTGGAGCGAACTGCCTCAACCAAGGCAGGCTGTAGCGAGGACTGTAAGCATATCCTCTCCCAAACCACGCAGTTTTAACGGTAGAACTCTGCTTTAGTTGCAGGGGTAACACAAGCAGCTTTTCTCCCACTGTGTACTCTTTGGGCTCTTACACGAATGAACTTCTATATGCAGGGTTTCCGACGTGGAGTGAACTGCCTCAAACAAGGCAGGCTGTAGCGAGGACTGTAAGCATTTCCTCTTACAAAACACGGCAGTTTTACCAAAGAATTCTGCTTTAGTTTCAGGTGGAATACAAGCAGCATTACTCCCACTGTGTTCTCTTGGGGCTCTTACACGAATGAACTTTTTTATGCAGGGATTCCCACGAGGAGCGAACTGCCTCCACCATGGCAGGCTCTAGCGAGGACTGTAAGCATATCCTCTCCCAAACCACGCAGTTTTAACGGTAGAACTCTGCTTTAGTTACAGGGGTAACACAAGCCGTTTTTCTCCCACTGTGTACTCTTTGGGCTCTTACACAAATGAACTTCTATATGCAGGGTTTGCGACGTGGAGCGAACTGCCTCAACCAATGCAGGCTGTAGCGAGGACTGTAAGCATATCCTCTCCCAAACCACGCAGTTTTTACGGTAGAACTCTGCTTTAGTTGCAGGGGTAACACAAGCAGCTTTTCTCACACTGTGTACTCTTTGTGCTCTTCCACGTATGAACTTCTATATGCAGGGTTTGCGACGTGGAGCGACCTGCCTCAACCAAGGCAGGCTGTAGCGAGGACTGTAAGCATATCCTCTCCCAAACCACGCAGTTTTAAAGGTAGAACTCTGCTTTAGTTGCAGGGGTAACACAAGCAGCTTTTCTCCCACTGTGTACTCTTTGGGCTCTTCCACGAATGAACTTCTATATGCAGGGTTTCCAAAGTGGAGCGAACTGCCTGAACCAAGGCAGGCTGTAGCGAGGAATGTAAGCATTTCCTCTTACAAAACACGGCAGTTTTACCAAAGAATTCTGCTTTAGTTGCAGGTGGAATACAAGCAGCATTACTCCCACTGTGTACTCTTTGGGCTCTTACACGAATGAACTTCTTTATGCAAGGATTCCCACGAGGAGGGTACTGACTCCACCATGGCAGGCTGTAGCGAGGACTGTAAGCATATCCTCTCCCAAACCACGCAGTTTTAACGGTAGAACTCTGCTTTAGTTGCAGGGGTAACACAAGCCGTTTTTCTCGCACTGTGTACTCTTTGGGCTCTTCCACGAATGAACTTCTATATGCAGGGTTTGCGACGTGGAGAGAACTGCCTCAACCAAGGCAGGCTGTAGCGAGGATTGTAAGCATATCCTCTCCCAAACCACGCAGTTTTAACGGTAGAATTCTGCTTTAGTTGCAGGGGTAACACAAGCAGCTTTTCTCCCATTGTGTACTCTTTGGGCTCTTCCGCGAATGAACTTCTATATGCAGGGTTTCCGACGTGGAGCGAACTGCCTCAACCAAGGCAGGCTGTAGCGAGGACTGTAAGCATTTCCTCTTCCAAAACACTGCAGTTTTACCAAAGAATTCTGCTTTAGTTGCAGGTGGAATACAAGCAGCATTACTCCCACTGTGTACTCTTTGGGCTCTTCCACGAATGAACTTCTTTATGCAGGGATTCCTACGAGGAGCAAACTGCCTCCACCATGGCAGGCTGTAGCGAGGACTGTAAGCATATCCTCTCCCAAACCACGCAGTTTTAACGGTAGAACTCTGCTTTAGTTGCAGGGGTAACACAAGCAGTTTTTCTCCCACTGTGTACTCTTTGGGCTCTAACACGAATGAACTTCTTTATGCAGGGAATCCTACGAGGAGCGAACTGCTTCCACCATGGCAGGCTGTAGCAAGGACTGTAAGCATATCCTCTCCCAAACCACTCAGTTTTAATGGTAGAACTCTTTTTTAGTTGCAGGGGTAACACAAGCAGCTTTTCTCCCACTGTGTACTCTTTGGGCTCTTCCACGAATGAACTTCTATATGCATGGTTTCCCACGTGGAGCGAACTGCCTCAACCAAGGCAGGCTGTAGCGAGGACTGTAAGCATATCCTCTCCCAAACCACGCAGTTTTAACGGTAGAACTCTGCTTTAGTTGCAGGGGTAACACAAGCAGCTTTTCTCCCACTGTGTACTCTTTGGGCTCTTACACGAATGCACTTCTATATGCAGGGTTTCCGACGTGGAGCGAACTGCCTCAACCAAGGCAGGCTGTAGCGAGGACTGTAAGCATTTCCTCTTCCAAAGCACGGCAGTTTTACCAAAGCATTCTGCTTTAGGTGCAGGTGTAACACAAGCATCATTTCTCCCATTGTGTACTCTGTGGGCTCTTCCACGAATGAACTTCTATATGCATGGTTTCCGACGTGGAGCGAACTGCCTCAACCAAGGCAGGCTGTAGCGAGGACTGTAAGCATATCCTCTCCCACACCACGCAGTTTTAATGGTAAAACTCTGCTTTAGTTGCAGCGGTAACACAAGCAGTTTTTCTCCCACTGTGTACTCTTTGGGCTCTTCCACGAATGAACTTCTATATGCAGGGTTTGCGACGTTGAGCGAAGTGCCTCAAACAAGGCTGGCTGTAGCGAGGAATGTAAGCATATCCTCTCCCAAACCACTCGGTTTTAACGGTAGAACTCTGCTTTAGTGGCAGGGGTAACACAAGCAGCTTTTCTCCCACTGTGTACTCTTTGGGCTCTTCTACGAATGAACTTCTATATGCAGGGTTTCCGAAGTGGAGCGAATGCCTCAACCAAGGCAGGCTGTAGAGAGGACTGTAAGCCTTTCCTCTTACAAAACACGGCTGTTTTACCAAAGAATTCTGCTTTAGTTGCAGGTGGAATACAAGCAGCATTACTCCCACTGTGTACTCTTTGGGCTCCTACACGAATGAACTTCTTTATGCAAGGATACTCACGAGGAGGGAACTGCCTCCACCATGGCAGGCTGTAGCTAGGACTGTAAGCATATGCTCTCCCAAACCACGCAGTTTTAACGGTAGAACTCTGCTTTAGTTGCAGGGGTAACACAAGCAGTTTTTCTCCCACTGTGTACTCTTTGGGCTCTTACACGAATGAACTTCTATATGCAGGGTTTGCGACGTGGAGAGAACTGCCTCAACCAAGGCAGGCTGTAGCGAGGACTGTAAGCATATCCTCTCCCAAACCACGCAGTTTTAACGGTAGAACTCTGCTTTAGTTGCAGGGGTAACAAAAGCAGCTTTTCTCCCACTGTGTAGTCTTTGGGTTGTTCCACGAATGAACTTCTATATGCAGGGTTTCTGACTTGGAGCGAACTGCCTCAACCAAGGAAGGCTGTAGCGAGGACTGTAAGCATATCCTCTCCCAAACCACTCAGTTTTAATGGTAGAACTCTGCTTTCGTTGCAGGGGTAACACAAGCAGCTTTTCTCCCACTGTGTACTCTTTGGGCTCTTCCACGAATGAACTTCTATATGCAGGGTTTCCGACGTGGAGTGAACTGCCTCAACCAAGGCAGGCTGTAGCGAGGACTGTAAGCATTTCCTCTTACAAAACACGGCAGTTTTACCAAAGAATTCTGCTTTAGTTGCAGGTGGAATACAAGCAGCATTACTCCCACTGTGTTCTCTTGGGGCTCTTACACGAATGAACTTTTTTATGCAGGGATTCCCACGAGGAGCGAACTGCCTCCACCATGGCAGGCTCTAGCGAGGACTGTAAGCATATCCTCTCCCAAACCACGCAGTTTTAACGGTAGAACTCTGCTTTAGTTACAGGGGTAACACAAGCCGTTTTTCTCCCACTGTGTACTCTTTGGGCTCTTACACAAATGAACTTCTATATGCAGGGTTTGCGACGTGGAGCGAACTGCCTCAACCAATGCAGGCTGTAGCGAGGACTGTAAGCATATCCTATCCCAAACCACGCAGTTTTTACGGTAGAACTCTGCTTTAGTTGCAGGGGTAACACAAGCAGCTTTTCTCACACTGTGTACTCTTTGTGCTCTTCCACGTATGAACTTCTATATGCAGGGTTTGCGACGTGGAGCGACCTGCCTCAACCAAGGCAGGCTGTAGCGAGGACTGTAAGCATATCCTCTCCCAAACCACGCAGTTTTAAAGGTAGAACTCTGCTTTAGTTGCAGGGGTAACACAAGCAGCTTTTCTCCCACTGTGTACTCTTTGGGCTCTTCCACGAATGAACTTCTATATGCAGGGTTTCCAAAGTGGAGCGAACTGCCTCAACCAAGGCAGGCTGTAGCGAGGAATGTAAGCATTTCCTCTTACAAAACACGGCAGTTTTACCAAAGAATTATGCTTTAGTTGCAGGTGGAATACAAGCAGCATTACTCCCACTGTGTACTCTTTGGGCTCTTACACGAATGAACTTCTTTATGCAAGGATTCCCACGAGGAGGGTACTGACTCCACCATGGCAGGCTGTAGCGAGGACTGTAAGCATATCCTCTCCCAAACCACGCAGTTTTAACGGTAGAACTCTGCTTTAGTTGCAGGGGTAACACAAGCCGTTTTTCTCGCACTGTGTACTCTTTGGGCTCTTCCACGAATGAACTTCTATATGCAGGGTTTGCGACGTGGAGAGAACTGCCTCAACCAAGGCAGGCTGTAGCGAGGATTGTAAGCATATCCTCTCCCAAACCACGCAGTTTTAATGGTAGAACTCTTTTTTAGTTGCACGGGTAACACAAGCAGCTTTTCTCCCATTGTGTACTCTTTGGGCTCTTCCGCGAATGAACTTCTATATGCAGGGTTTCCGACGTGGAGCGAACTGCCTCAACCAAGGCAGGCTGTAGCGAGGACTGTAAGCATTTCCTCTTCCAAAACACTGCAGTTTTACCAAAGAATTCTGCTTTAGTTGCAGGTGGAATACAAGCAGCATTACTCCCACTGTGTACTCTTTGGGCTCTTCCACGAATGAACTTCTTTATGCAGGGATTCCTACGAGGAGCAAACTGCCTCCACCATGGCAGGCTGTAGCGAGGACTGTAAGCATATCCTCTCCCAAACCACGCAGTTTTAACGGTAGAACTCTGCTTTAGTTGCAGGGGTAACACAAGCAGTTTTTCTCCCACTGTGTACTCTTTGGGCTCTAACACGAATGAACTTCTTTATGCAGGGAATCCTACGAGGAGCGAACTGCTTCCACCATGGCAGGCTGTAGCAAGGACTGTAAGCATATCCTCTCCCAAACCACTCAGTTTTAATGGTAGAACTCTTTTTTAGTTGCAGGGGTAACACAAGCAGCTTTTCTCCCACTGTGTACTCTTTGGGCTCTTCCACGAATGAACTTCTATATGCATGGTTTCCCACGTGGAGCGAACTGCCTCAACCAAGGCAGGCTGTAGCGAGGACTGTAAGCATATCCTCTCCCAAACCACGCAGTTTTAACGGTAGAACTCTGCTTTAGTTGCAGGGGTAACACAAGCAGCTTTTCTCCCACTGTGTACTCTTTGGGCTCTTACACGAATGCACTTCTATATGCAGGGTTTCCGACGTGGAGCGAACTGCCTCAACCAAGGCAGGCTGTAGCGAGGACTGTAAGCATTTCCTCTTCCAAAGCACGGCAGTTTTACAAAAGCATTCTGCTTTAGGTGCAGGTGTAACACAAGCATCATTTCTCCCACTGTGTACTCTTTGGGCTCTTCCACGAATGAACTTCTATATGCATGGTTTCCGACGTGGAGCGAACTGCCTCAACCAAGGCAGGCTGTAGCGAGGACTGTAAGCATATCCTCTCCCAATCCACGCAGTTTTAACGGTAGAACTCTGCTTTAGTTGCAGGGGTAACACAAGCAGTTTTTCTCCCACCGTGTACTCTTTGGGCTCTTCCACGAATGAACATCTATATTCAGGGTTTGCGACGTGGAGAGAACTGCCTCAACCAAGGCAGGCTGTAGCGAGGACTGTAAGCATATCCTCTCCCAAACCACTCAGTTTTAACGGTAGAACTCTGCTTTAGTTGCAGGGGTAACACAAGCAGCTTTTCTCCCACTGTGTACTCTTTGGGCTCTTCCACGAATGAACTTCTATATGCATGGTTTCCGACGTGGAGCGAACTGCCTCAACCAAGGCAGGCTGTAGCGAGCACTGTAAGCATATCCTCTCCCAAACCACGCAGTTTTAACGGTAGAACTCTGCTTTAGTTGCAGGGGTAACACAAGCAGCTTTTCTCCCACTGTGTACTCTTTGGGCTCTTCCACGAATGAACTTCTATATGCAGGGTTTCCAAAGTGGAGCGAACTGCCTCAACCAAGGCAGGCTGTAGCGAGGAATGTAAGCATTTCCTCTTACAAAACACGGCAGTTTTACCAAAGAATTCTGCTTTAGTTGCAGGTGGAATACAAGCAGCATTACTCCCACTGTGTACTCTTTGGGCTCTTACACGAATGAACTTCTTTATGCAAGGATTCCCACGAGGAGGGTACTGACTCCACCATGGCAGGCTGTAGCGAGGACTGTAAGCATATCCTCTCCCAAACCACGCAGTTTTAACGGTAGAACTCTGCTTTAGTTGCAGGGGTAACACAAGCCGTTTTTCTCGCACTGTGTACTCTTTGGGCTCTTCCACGAATGAACTTCTATATGCAGGGTTTGCGACGTGGAGAGAACTGCCTCAACCAAGGCAGGCTGTAGCGAGGATTGTAAGCATATCCTCTCCCAAACCACGCAGTTTTAACGGTAGAATTCTGCTTTAGTTGCACGGGTAACACAAGCAGCTTTTCTCCCATTGTGTACTCTTTGGGCTCTTCCGCGAATGAACTTCTATATGCAGGGTTTCCGACGTGGAGCGAACTGCCTCAACCAAGGCAGGCTGTAGCGAGGACTGTAAGCATTTCCTCTTCCAAAACACTGCAGTTTTACCAAAGAATTCTGCTTTAGTTGCAGGTGGAATACAAGCAGCATTACTCCCACTGTGTACTCTTTGGGCTCTTCCACGAATGAACTTCTTTATGCAGGGATTCCTACGAGGAGCAAACTGCCTCCACCATGGCAGGCTGTAGCGAGGACTGTAAGCATATCCTCTCCCAAACCACGCAGTTTTAACGGTAGAACTCTGCTTTAGTTGCAGGGGTAACACAAGCAGTTTTTCTCCCACTGTGTACTCTTTGGGCTCTAACACGAATGAACTTCTTTATGCAGGGAATCCTACGAGGAGCGAACTGCTTCCACCATGGCAGGCTGTAGCAAGGACTGTAAGCATATCCTCTCCCAAACCACTCAGTTTTAATGGTAGAACTCTTTTTTAGTTGCAGGGGTAACACAAGCAGCTTTTCTCCCACTGTGTACTCTTTGGGCTCTTCCACGAATGAACTTCTATATGCATGGTTTCCCACGTGGAGCGAACTGCCTCAACCAAGGCAGGCTGTAGCGAGGACTGTAAGCATATCCTCTCCCAAACCACGCAGTTTTAACGGTAGAACTCTGCTTTAGTTGCAGGGGTAACACAAGCAGCTTTTCTCCCACTGTGTACTCTTTGGGCTCTTACACGAATGCACTTCTATATGCAGGGTTTCCGACGTGGAGCGAACTGCCTCAACCAAGGCAGGCTGTAGCGAGGACTGTAAGCATTTCCTCTTCCAAAGCACGGCAGTTTTACCAAAGCATTCTGCTTTAGGTGCAGGTGTAACACAAGCATCATTTCTCCCACTGTGTACTCTTTGGGCTCTTCCACGAATGAACTTCTATATGCATGGTTTCCGACGTGGAGCGAACTGCCTCAACCAAGGCAGGCTGTAGCGAGGACTGTAAGCATATCCTCTCCCAATCCACGCAGTTTTAACGGTAGAACTCTGCTTTAGTTGCAGGGGTAACACAAGCAGTTTTTCTCCCACCGTGTACTCTTTGGGCTCTTCCACGAATGCACATCTATATTCAGGGTTTGCGACGTGGAGAGAACTGCCTCAACCAAGGCAGGCTGTAGCGAGGATTGTAAGCATATCCTCACCCAAACCACGCAGTTTTAACGGTAGAACTCTGCTTTAGTTGCAGGGGTAACACAAGCAGCTTTTCTCCCATTGTGTACTCTTTGGGCTCTTCCGCGAATGAACTTCTATATGCAGGGTTTGCGACGTGGAGGGAACTGCCTCAACCAAAGCAGGCTGTAGCGAGGACTGTAAGCATATCCTCTCCCACACCACGCAGTTTTAATGGTAGAACTCTGCTTTAGTTGCAGGGGTAACACAAGCAGCTTTTCTCCCACTGTGTACTCTTTGGGCTCTTCCACGAATGAACTTCTATATGCAGGGTTTCCGACATGCAGCGAACTGCCTCAACCAAGGCAGACTGTAGCGAGGACTCTAAGCATTTCCTCTTCCAAAGCACTGAAGTTTTACCAAAGAATTCTGCTTTAGTTGCAGGTGTAACACAAGCATCATTTCTCCCACTGTGTACTCTTTGGGCTCTAACACGAATGAACTTCTTTATGCAGGGATTCCCATGTGGATCAAACTGCCTCAACCGTGGAAGGCAGTAGCGAGGACTGTAAACATATCCTCTCCCAAAACACGCAGTTTTCACGGTAGAACTCTGCTTTAGTTGCAGGGGTAACACAAGCAGCTTTTCTCCCACTGTGTACTCTTTGGGCTCTTCCACGAATGAACTTCTATATGCATGGTTTGCGACGTGGAGAAAACTGCCTCAACCAAGGCAGGCTGTAGCGAGGATTGTAAGCATATCCTCTCCCAAACCACGCAGTTTTAACGGTAGAATTCTGCTTTAGTTGCAGGGGTAACACAAGCAGCTTTTCTCCCACTGTGTACTCTTTGGGCTCTTCCACGAATGAACTTCTATATGCAGGGTTTCCGACGTGGAGCGAGCTGCCTCAACCAAGGCAGGCTGTAGCGAGGACTGTAAGCATTTCCTCTTCCAAAACACTGCAGTTTTACCAAAGAATTCTGCTTTAGTTGCAGGTGGAATACAAGCAGCATTACTCCCACTGTGTACTCTTTGGGCTCTTCCACGAATGAACTTCTTTATGCAGGGATTCCTACGAGGAGCAAACTGCCTCCACCATGGTAGGCTGTAGCGAGGACTGTAAGCATATCCTCTCCCAAACCACGCAGTTTTAACGGTAGAACTCTGCTTTAGTTGCAGGGGTAACACAAGCAGTTTTTCTCCCACTGTGTACTCTTTGGCCTCTAACACGAATGAACTTCTTTATGCAGGGATTCCTACGAGGAGCGAACTGCCTCCACCATGGCAGGCTGTAGCAAGGACTGTAAGCATATCCTCTCCCAAACCACTCAGTTTTAACGGTAGAACTCTGCTTTAGTTGCAGGGGTAACACAAGCAGCTTTTCTCCCACTGTGTACTCTTTGGGCTCTTCCACGAATGAACTTCTATATGCATGGTTTCCGACGTGGAGCGAACTGCCTCAACCAAGGCAGGCTGTAGCGAGGATTGTAAGCATATCCTCTCCCAAACCACGCAGTTTTAACGGTAGAATTCTGCTTTAGTTGCAGGGGTAACACAAGCAGCTTTTCTCCCACTGTGTACTCTTTGGGCTCTTCCACGAATGAACTTCTATATGCAGGGTTTCCGACGTGGAGCGAACTGCCTCAACAAATGCAGGCTGTAGCGAGGACTGTAAGCATTTCCTCTTCCAAAGCACGGCCGTTTTACAAAAGAATTCTGCTTTAGTTCCAGGTGTAACACAAGCATCATTTCTCCCACTGTGTACTCTTTGGGCTCTTCCACGAATGAACTTCTATATGCATGGTTTCCGACGTGGAGCGAACTGCCTCAACCAAGGCAGGCTGTAGCGAGGACTGTAAGCATATCCTCTCCCAATCCACGCAGTTTTAACGGTAGAACTCTGCTTTAGTTGCAGGGGTAACACAAGCAGTTTTTCTCCCACTGTGTACTCTTTGGGCTCTTCCACGAATGAACTTCTATATGCAGGGTTTGCGACGTGGAGAGAACTGCCTCAACCAAGGCAGGCTGTAGCGAGGATTGTAAGCATATCCTCTCCCAAACCAGGCAGTTTTAACGGTAGAATTCTGCTTTAGTTGCAGGGGTAACACAAGCAGCTTTTCTCCCATTGTGTACTCTTTGGGCTCTTCCGCGAATGAACTTCTATATGCAGGGTTTGCGACGTGGAGGGAACTGCCTCAACCAAGGCAGGCTGTAGCGAGGACTGTAAGCATATCCTCTCCCAAACCACGCCGTTTTAACGGTAGAACTCTGCTTTAGTTGCAGGGGTAACACAAGCAGCTTTTCTCCCACTGTGTACTCTTTGGGCTCTTCCCCGAATGAACTTCTATATGCAGGGTTTGCGACGTGGAGCGAACTGCCTCAACCAAGGCAGGCTGTAGCGAGGACTGTAAGCATATCCTCTCCCACACCACGCAGTTTTAATGGTAGAACTCTGCTTTAGTTGCAGGGGTAACACAAGCAGCTTTTCTCCCACTGTGTACTCTTTGGGGTCTTCCACGAATGAACTTCTATATGCAGGGTTTCCGACATGCAGCGAACTGCCTCAACCAAGGCAGACTGTAGCGAGGACTGTAAGCATTTCCTCTTCCAAAGCACGGAAGTTTTACCAAAGAATTCTGCTTTAGTTGCAGGTGTAACACAAGCATCATTTCTCCCACTGTGTACTCTTTGGGCTCTTACACGAATGAACTTCTTTATGCAGGGATGCCCACGTGGATCGAACTGCCTCAACCGTGGAAGGCTGTAGCGAGGACTGTGAGCATATCCTCTCCCAAAACACGCAGTTTTCACGGTAGAACTCTGCTTTAGTTGCAGGGGTAACACAAGCAGCTTTTCTCCCACTGTGTACTCTTTGGGCTCTTCCACGAATGAACTTCTATATGCAGGGTTTTCGACGTGGAGCGAACTGCCTCAACTAAGGCAGGCTGTAGCGAGGACTGTAAGAATATCCTCTCCCAAACCACGCAGTTTTAACGGTAGAACTCTGCTTTAGTTGCAGGGGTAACACAAGCAGTTTTTCTCCCACTGTGTACTCTTTGGGCTCTTCCACAAATGAACTTCTATATGCAGGGTTTGCGACGTGGAGCGAACTGCCTCAACCAATGCAGGCTGCAGCGAGGACTGTAAGCATATCCTCTCCCAAACCACGCAGTTTTAACGGTAGAACTCTGCTTTAGTTGCAGGGGTAACACAAGCAGCTTTTCTCCCACTGTGTACTCTTTGGGCTCTTCCACGAATTAACTTCTATATGCAGGGTTTCCAAAGTGGAGCGAACTGCCTCAACCAAGGCAGGCTGTAGCGAGGAATGTAAGCATTTCCTCTTACAAAACACGGCAGTTTTACCAAAGAATTCTGCTTTAGTTGCAGGTGGAATACAAGCAGCATTACTCCCACTGTGTACTCTTTGGGCTCTTACTCGAATGAATTTCTTTATGCAAGGATTCCCACGAGGAGGGTACTGAATCCAGAATGGCAGGCTGTAGCGAGGACTGTAAGCATATCCTCTCCCAATCCACGCAGTTTTAACGGTAGAACTCTGCTTTAGTTGCAGGGGTAACACAAGCCGTTTTTCTCCCACTGTGTACTCTTTGGGCTCTTCCACGAATGAACTTCTATATGCAGGGTTTGCGACGTGGAGAGAACTGCCTCAACCAAGGCAGGCTGTAGCGAGGATTGTAAGCATATCCTCTCCCAAACCACGCAGTTTTAACGGTAGAATTCTGCTTTAGTTGCAGGGGTAACACAAGCAGCTTTTCTCCCATTGTGTACTCTTTGGGCTCTTCCGCGAATGAACTTCTATATGCAGGGTTTCCGACGTGGAGCGAACTGCCTCAACCAAGGCAGGCTGTAGCGAGGACTGTAAGCATTTCCTCTTCCAAAACACTGCAGTTTTACCAAAGAATTCTGCTTTAGTTACAGGTGGAATACAAGCAGCATTACTCCCACTGTGTACTCTTTGGGCTCTTCCACGAATGAACTTCTATATGCAGGGTTTTCGACGTGGAGCGAACTGCCTCAACTAAGGCAGGCTGTAGCGAGGACTGTAAGAATATCCTCTCCCAAACCACGCAGTTTTAACGGTAGAACTCTGCTTTAGTTGCAGGGGTAACACAAGCAGTTTTTCTCCCACTGTGTACTCTTTGGGCTCTAACACGAATGAACTTCTTTATGCAGGGAATCCTATGAGGAGCGAACTGCTTCCACCATGGCAGGCTGTAGCAAGGACTGTAAGCATATCCTCTCCCAAACCACTCAGTTTTAATGGTAGAACTCTTTTTTAGTTGCAGGGGTAACACAAGCAGCTTTTCTCCCACTGTGTACTCTTTGGGCTCTTCCACGAATGAACTTCTATATGCATGGTTTCCCACGTGGAGCGAACTGCCTCAACCAAGGCAGGCTGTAGCGAGGACTGTAAGCATATCCTCTCCCAAACCACGCAGTTTTAACGGTAGAACTCTGCTTTAGTTGCAGGGGTAACACAAGCAGCTTTTCTCCCACTGTGTACTCTTTGGGCTCTTACACGAATGCACTTCTATATGCAGGGTTTCCGACGTGGAGCGAACTGCCTCAACCAAGGCAGGCTGTAGCGAGGACTGTAAGCATTTCCTCTTCCAAAGCACGGCAGTTTTACCAAAGCATTCTGCTTTAGGTGCAGGTGTAACACAAGCATCATTTCTCCCACTGTGTACTCTTTGGGCTCTTCCACGAATGAACTTCTATATGCATGGTTTCCGACGTGGAGCGAACTGCCTCAACCAAGGCAGGCTGTAGCGAGGACTGTAAGCATATCCTCTCCCAATCCACGCAGTTTTAATGGTAGAACTCTGCTTTAGTTGCAGGGGTAACACAAGCCGTTTTTCTCCCACTGTGTACTCTTTGGGCTCTTCCACGAATGAACTTTTATGCAGGGTTTGCGACGTGGAGAGAACTGCCTCAACCAAGGCAGGCTGTAGCGAGGATTGTAAGCATATCCTCTCCCAAACCACGCAGTTTTAACGGTAGAATTCTGCTTTAGTTGCAGGGGTAACACAAGCAGCTTTTCTCCCATTGTGTACTCTTTGGGCTCTTCCGCGAATGAACTTCTATATGCAGGGTTTCCGACGTGGAGCGAACTGCCTCAAACAAGGCAGGCTGTAGCGAGGACTGTAAGCATTTCCTCTTCCAAAACACTGCAGTTTTACCAAAGAATTCTGCTTTAGTTGCAGGTGGAATACAAGCAGCATTACTCCCACTGTGTACTCTTTGGGCTCTTCCACGAATGAACTTCTTTATGCAGGGATTCCTACGAGGAGCAAACTGCCTTCACCATGGCAGGCTGTAGCGAGGACTGTAAGCATATCCTCTCCCAAACCACGCAGTTTTAACGGTAGAACTCTGCTTTAGTTGCAGGGGTAACACAAGCAGTTATTCTCCCACTGTGTACTCTTTGGGCTCTAACACGAATGAACTTCTTTATGCAGGGAATCCTACGAGGAGCGAACTGCTTCCACCATGGCAGGCTGTAGCAAGGACTGTAAGCATATCCTCTCCCAAACCACTCAGTTTTAATGGTAGAACACTTTTTTAGTTGCAGGGGTAACACAAGCAGTTTTTCTCCCACTGTGTACTCTTTGGGCTCTTCCACGAATGAACATCTATATTCAGGGTTTGCGACGTGGAGAGAACTGCCTCAACCAAGGCAGGCTGTAGCGAGGATTGTAAGCATATCCTCTCCCAAACCACGCAGTTTTAACGGTAGAACTCTGCTTTAGTTGCAGGGGTAACACAAGCAGCTTTTCTCCCATTGTGTACTCTTTGGGCTCTTCCGCGAATGAACTTCTATATGCAGGGTTTGCGACGTGGAGGGAACTGCCTCAACCAAGGCAGGCTGTAGCAAGGACTGTAAGCATATCCTATCCCAAACCACGCCGTTTTAACGGTAGAACTCTGCTTTAGTTGCAGGGGTAACACAAGCAGCTTTTCTCCCACTGTGTACTCTTTGGGCTCTTCCCCGAATGAACTTCTATATGCAGGGTTTGCGACGTGGAGCGAACTGCCTCAACCAAGGCAGGCTGTAGCGAGGACTGTAAGCATATCCTCTCCCACACCACGCAGTTTTAATGGTAGAACTCTGCTTTAGTTGCAGGGGTAACACAAGCAGCTTTTCTCCCACTGTGTACTCTTTGGGCTCTTCCACGAATGAACTTCTATATGCAGGGTTTCCGACATGCAGCGAACTGCCTCAACCAAGGCAGACTGTAGCGAGGACTGTAAGCATTTCCTCTTCCAAAGCACGGAAGTTTTACCAAAGAATTCTGCTTTAGTTGCAGGTGTAACACAAGCATCATTTCTCCCACTGTTTACTCTTTGGGCTCTTACACGAATGAACTTCTTTATGCAGGGATTCCCACGTGGATCGAACTGCCTCAACCGTGGAAGGCTGTAGCGAGGACTGTAAGCATATCCTCTCCCAAAACACGCAGTTTTCACGGTAGAACTCTGCTTTAGTTGCAGGGGTAACACAAGCAGCTTTTCTCCCACTGTGTACTCTTTGGGCTCTTCCACGAATGAACTTCTATATGCAGGGTTTTCGACGTGGAGCGAACTGCCTCAACCAAGGCAGGCTGTAGCGAGGACTGTAAGAATATCCTCTCCCAAACCACGCAGTTTTAACGGTAGAACTCTGCTTTAGTTGCAGGGGTAACACAAGCAGCTTTTCTCCCATTGTGTACTCTTTGGGCTCTTCCGCGAATGAACTTCTATATGCAGGGTTTCTGACGTGGAGCGAACTGCCTCAAACAAGGCAGGCTGTAGCGAGGACTGTAAGCATTTCCTCTTCCAAAACACTGCAGTTTTACCAAAGAATTCTGCTTTAGTTGCAGGTGGAATACAAGCAGCATTACTCCCACTGTGTACTCTTTGGGCTCTTCCACGAATGAACTTCTTTATGCAGGGATTCCTACGAGGAGCCAACTGCCTCCACCATGGCAGGCTGTAGCGAGGACTGTAAGCATATCCTCTCCCAAACCACGCAGTTTTAACGGTAGAACTCTGCTTTAGTTGCAGGGATAACACAAGCAGTTTTTCTCCCACTGTGTACCCTTTGGGCTCTAACACGAATGAACTTCTTTATGCAGGGATTCCTACGAGGAGCGAACTGCTTCCACCATGGCAGGCTGTAGCAAGGACTGTAAGCATATCCTCTCACAAACCACGCAGTTTTAATGGTAGAACTCTTTTTTAGTTGCAGGGGTAACACAAGCAGCTTTTCTCCCACTGTGTACTCTTTGGGCTCTTCCACGAATGAACTTCTATATGCATGGTTTCCGACGTGGAGCGAACTGCCTCAACCAAGGCAGGCTGTAGCGAGGACTGTAAGCATATCCTCTCCCAAACCACGCAGTTTTAACGGTAGAACTCTGCTTTAGTTGCAGGGGTAACACAAGCAGCTTTTCTCCCACTGTGTACTCTTTGGGCTCTTCCACGAATGCACTTCTATATGCAGGGTTTCCGACGTGGAGCGAACTGCCTCAACCAAGGCAGGCTGTAGCGAGGACTGTAAGCATTTCCTCTTCCAAAGCACGGCAGTTTTACGAAAGCATTCTGCTTTAGTTGCAGGAGTAACACAAGCATCATTTCTCCCACTGTGTACTCTTTGGGCTCTTCCACGAATGAACTTCTATATGCATGGTTTCCGACGTGGAGCGAACTGCCTCAACCAAGGCAGGCTGTAGCGAGGACTGTAAGCATATCCTCTCCCAATCCACGCTGTTTTAACGGTAGAACTCTGCTTTAGTTGCAGGGGTAACACAAGCAGTTTTTCTCCCACTGTGTACTCTTTGGGCTCTTCCACGAATGAACTTCTATATGCAGGGTTTGCGACGTGGAGAGAACTGCCTCAACCAAGGCAGGCTGTAGCGAGGATTGTAAGCATATCCTCTCCCAAACCACGCAGTTTTAACGGTAGAATTCTGCTTTAGTTGCAGGGGTAACACAAGCAGCTTTTCTCCCATTGTGTACTCTTTGGGCTCTTCCGTGAATGAACTTCTATATGCAGGGTTTGCGACGTGGAGGGAACTGCCTCAACCAAGGCAGGCTGTAGAGAGGACTGTAAGCATATCCTCTCCCACACCACGAAGTTTTAATGGTAGAACTCTGCTTTAGTTGCAGGGGTAACACAAGCAGCTTTTCTCCCACTGTGTACTCTTTGGGCTCTTCCACGAATGAACTTCTATATGCAGGGTTTCCGACATGCAGCGAACTGCCTCAACCAAGGCAGACTGTAGCGAGGACTGTAAGCATTTCCTCTTCCAAAGCACGGAAGTTTTACCAAAGAATTCTGCTTTAGTTGCAGGTGTAACAAAAGCATCATTTCTCCCACTGTGTACTCTTTGGGCTCTTACACGAATGAACTTTTTTATGCAGGGATTCCCACGTGGATCGAACTGCCTCAACCGTGGAAGGCAGTAGCGAGGACTGTAAACATATCCTCTCCCAAAACACGCAGTTTTCACGGTAGAACTCTGCTTTAGTTGCAGGTGTAACACAAGCAGCTTTTCTCCCACTGTGTACTCTTTGGGCTCTTCCACGAATGAACTTCTATATGCAGGGTTTCCGACGTGGAGTGAACTGCCTCAACCAAGGCAGGCTGTAGCGAGGACTGTAAGCATTTCCTCTTACAAAACACGGCAGTTTTACCAAAGAATTCTGCTTTAGTTGCAAGTGGAATACAAGCAGCATTACTCCCACTGTGTTCTCTTGGGGCTCTTACAAGAATGAACTTTTTTATGCAGGGATTCCCAGGGGAGCGAACTGCCTCAACCAAGGCAGGCTGTAGCGAGGACTGTAAGCATATCCTCTCCCAATCCACGCAGTTTTAACGGTAGAACTCTGCTTTAGTTGCAGGGGTAACACAAGCAGCTTTTCTCACACTGTGTACTCTTTGTGCTCTTCCACGTATGAACTTCTATATGCAGGGTTTGCGACGTGGAGCGACCTGCCTCAACCAAGGTTGGCTGTAGCGAGGACTGTAAGCATATCCTCTCCCAAACCACGCAGTTTTAAAGGTAGAACTCTGCTTTAGTTGCAGGGGTAACACAAGCAGCTTTTCTCCCACTGTGTACTCTTTGGGCTCTTCCACGAATTAACTTCTATATGCAGGGTTTCCAAAGTGGAGCGAACTGCCTCAACCAAGGCAGGCTGTAGCGAGGAATGTAAGCATTTCCTCTTACAAAACACGGCAGTTTTACCAAAGAATTCTGCTTTAGTTGCAGGTGGAATACAAGCAGCATTACTCCCACTGTGTTCTCTTGGGGGCTCTTACACGAATGAACTTTTTTATGCAGGGATTCCCACGAGGAGCGAACTGCCTCCACCATGGCAGGCTCTAGCGAGGACTGTAAGCATATCCTCTCCCACACCACGCAGTTTTAATGGTAAAACTCTGCTTTAGTTGCAGCGGTAACACAAGCAATTTTTCTCCCACTGTGTACTCTTTGGGCTCTTCCACGAATGAACTTCTATATGCAGGGTTTGCGACGTTGAGCGAAGTGCCTCAAACAAGGCTGGCTGTAGCGAGGAATGTAAGCATATCCTCTCCCAAACCACGCGGTTTTAACGGTAGAACTCTGCTTTAGTGGCAGGGGTAACACAAGCAGCTTTTCTCCCACTGTGTACTCTTTGGGCTCTTCTACGAATGAACTTCTATATGCAGGGTTTCCGAAGTGGAGCGAATGCCTCAACCAAGGCAGGCTGTAGAGAGGACTGTAAGCCTTTCCTCTTACAAAACACGGCTGTTTTACCAAAGAATTCTGCTTTAGTTGCAGGTGGAATACAAGCAGCATTACTCCCACTGTGTACTCTTTGGGCTCTTACACGAATGAACTTCTTTATGCAAGGATACTCACGAGGAGGGAACTGCCTCCACCATGGCAGGCTGTAGCTAGGACTGTAAGCATATGCTCTCCCAAACCACGCAGTTTTAACGGTAGAACTCTGCTTTAGTTGCAGGGGTAACACAAGCAGTTTTTCTCCCACTGTGTACTCTTTGGGCTCTTACACGAATGAACTTCTATATGCAGGGTTTGCGACGTGGAGAGAACTGCCTCAACCAAGGCAGTCTGTAGCGAGGACTGTAAGCATATCCTCTCCCAAACCACGCAGTTTTAACGGTAGAACTCTGCTTTAGTTGCAGGGGTAACAAAAGCAGCTTTTCTCCCACTGTGTACTCTTTGGGTTGTTCCACGAATGAACTTCTATATGCAGGGTTTCTGACTTGGAGCGAACTGCCTCAACCAAGGCAGGCTGTAGCGAGGACTGTAAGCATATCCTCTCCCAAACCACTCAGTTTTAATGGTAGAACTCTGCTTTAGTTGCAGGGGTAACACAAGCAGCTTTTCTCCCACTGTGTACTCTTTGGGCTCTTCCACGAATGAACTTCTATATGCAGGGTTTCCGACGTGGAGTGAACTGCCTCAACCAAGGCAGGCTGTAGCGAGGACTGTAAGCATTTCCTCTTACAAAACACGGCAGTTTTACCAAAGAATTCTGCTTTAGTTGCAGGTGGAATACAAGCAGCATTACTCCCACTGTGTTCTCTTGGGGCTCTTACACGAATGAACTTTTTTATGCAGGGATTCCCACGAGGAGCGAACTGCCTCCACCATGGCAGGCTCTAGCGAGGACTGTAAGCATATCCTCTCCCAAACCACGCAGTTTTAACGGTAGAACTCTGCTTTAGTTACAGGGGTAACACAAGCCGTTTTTCTCCCACTTTGTACTCTTTGGGCTCTTACACAAATGAACTTCTATATGCAGGGTTTGCGACGTGGAGCGAACTGCCTCAACCAATGCAGGCTGTAGCGAGGACTGTAAGCATATCCTCTCCCAAACCACGCAGTTTTTACGGTAGAACTCTGCTTTAGTTGCAGGGGTAACACAAGCAGCTTTTCTCACACTGTGTACTCTTTGTGCTCTTCCACGTATGAACTTCTATATGCAGGGTTTGCGACGTGGAGCGACCTGCCTCAACCAAGGCAGGCTGTAGCGAGGACTGTAAGCATATCCTCTCCCAAACCACGCAGTTTTAAAGGTAGAACTCTGCTTTAGTTGCAGGGGTAACACAAGCAGCTTTTCTCCCACTGTGTACACTTTGGGCTCTTCCACGAATGAACTTCTATATGCAGGGTTTCCAAAGTGGAGCGAACTGCCTCAACCAAGGCAGGCTGTAGCGAGGAATGTAAGCATTTCCTCTTACAAAACACGGCAGTTTTACCAAAGAATTCTGCTTTAGTTGCAGGTGGAATACAAGCAGCATTACTCCCACTGTGTACTCTTTGGGCTCTTACACGAATGAACTTCTTTATGCAAGGATTCCCACGAGGAGGGTACTGACTCCACCATGGCAGGCTGTAGCGAGGACTGTAAGCATATCCTCTCCCAAACCACGCAGTTTTAACGGTAGAACTCTGCTTTAGTTGCAGGGGTAACACAAGCAATTTTTCTCCCACTGTGTACTCTTTGGGCTCTTCCACGAATGAACTTCTATATGCAGGGTTTGCGACGTGGAGAGAACTGCCTCAACAAAGGAAGGCTGTAGCGAGGATTGTAAGCATATCCTCTCCCAAACCACGCAGTTTTAACGGTAGAATTCTGCTTTAGTTGCAGGGGTAACACAAGCAGCTTTTCTCCCATTGTGTACTCTTTGGGCTCTTCCGCGAATGAACTTCTATATGCAGGGTTTCCGACGTGGAGCGAACTGCCTCAACCAAGGCAGGCTGTAGCGAGGACTGTAAGCATTTCCTCTTCCAAAACACTGCAGTTTTACCAAAGAATTCTGCTTTAGTTGCAGGTGGAATACAAGCAGCATTACTCCCACTGTGTACTCTTTGGGCTCTTCCACGAATGAACTTCTTTATGCAGGGATTCCTACGAGGAGCAAACTGCCTCCACCATGGCAGGCTGTAGCGAGGACTGTAAGCATATCCTCTCCCAAACCACGCAGTTTTAACGGTAGAACTCTGCTTTAGTTGCAGGGGTAACACAAGCAGTTTTTCTCCCACTGTGTACTCTTTGGGCTCTAACACGAATGAACTTCTTTATGCAGGGAATCCTACGAGGAGCGAACTGCTTCCACCATGGCAGGCTGTAGCAAGGACTGTAAGCATATCCTCTCCCAAACCACTCAGTTTTAATGGTAGAACTCTTTTTTAGTTGCAGGGGTAACACAAGCAGCTTTTCTCCCACTGTGTACTCTTTGGGCTCTTCCACGAATGAACTTCTATATGCATGGTTTCCCACGTGGAGCGAACTGCCTCAACCAAGGCAGGCTGTAGCGAGGACTGTAAGCATATCCTCTCCCAAACCACGCAGTTTTAACGGTAGAACTCTGCTTTAGTTGCAGGGGTAACACAAGCAGCTTTTCTCCCACTGTGTACTCTTTGGGCTCTTACACGAATGCACTTCTATATGCAGGGTTTCCGACGTGGAGCGAACTGCCTCAACCAAGGCAGGCTGTAGCGAGGACTGTAAGCATTTCCTCTTCCAAAGCACGGCAGTTTTACCAAAGCATTCTGCTTTAGGTGCAGGTGTAACACAAGCATCATTTCTCCCACTGTGTACTCTTTGGGCTCTTCCACGAATGAACTTCTATATGCATGGTTTCCGACGTGGAGCGAACTGCCTCAACCAAGGCAGGCTGTAGCGAGGACTGTAAGCATATCCTCTCCCAATCCACGCAGTTTTAACGGTAGAACTCTGCTTTAGTTGCAGGGGTAACACAAGCAGTTTTTCTCCCACCGTGTACTCTTTGGGCTCTTCCACGAATGAACATCTATATTCAGGGTTTGCGACGTGGAGAGAACTGCCTCAACCAAGGCAGGCTGTAGCGAGGATTGTAAGCATATCCTCTCCCAAACCACGCAGTTTTAACGGTAGAACTCTGCTTTAGTTGCAGGGGTAACACAAGCAGCTTTTCTCCCATTGTGTACTCTTTGGGCTCTTCCGCGAATGAACTTCTATATGCAGGGTTTGCGACGTGGAGGGAACTGCCTCAACCAAAGCAGGCTGTAGCGAGGACTGTAAGCATATCCTCTCCCACACCACGCAGTTTTAATGGTAGAACTCTGCTTTAGTTGCAGGGGTAACACAAGCAGCTTTTCTCCCACTGTATACTCTTTGGGCTCTTCCACGAATGAACTTCTATATGCAGGGTTTCCGACATGCAGCGAACTGCCTCAACCAAGGCAGACTGTAGCGAGGACTCTAAGCATTTCCTCTTCCAAAGCACTGAAGTTTTACCAAAGAATTCTGCTTTAGTTGCAGGTGTAACACAAGCATCATTTCTCCCACTGTGTACTCTTTGGGCACTAACACGAATGAACTTCTTTATGCAGGGATTCCCATGTGGATCAAACTGCCTCAACCGTGGAAGGCAGTAGCGAGGACTGTAAACATATCCTCTCCCAAAACACGCAGTTTTCACGGTAGAACTCTGCTTTAGTTGCAGGGGTAACACAAGCAGCTTTTCTCCCACTGTGTACTCTTTGGGCTCTTCCACGAATGAACTTCTATATGCATGGTTTGCGACGTGGAGAAAACTGCCTCAACCAAGGCAGGCTGTAGCGAGGATTGTAAGCATATCCTCTCCCAAACCACGCAGTTTTAACGGTAGAATTCTGCTTTAGTTGCAGGGGTAACACAAGCAGCTTTTCTCCCACTGTGTACTCTTTGGGCTCTTCCACGAATGAACTTCTATATGCAGGGTTTCCGACGTGGAGCGAACTGCTTCAACCAATGCAGGCTGTAGCGAGGACTGTAAGCATTTCCTCTTCCAAAGCACGGCAGTTTTACCAAAGAATTCTGCTTTAGTTGCAGGTGTAACACAAGCATCATTTCTCCCACTGTGTACTCTTTGGGCTCTTCCACGAATGAGCTTCTATATGCATGGTTACCGACGTGGAGCGAACTGCCTCAACCAAGGCAGGCTGTAGCGAGGACTGTAAGCATATCCTCTCCCAATCCACGCAGTTTTAACGGTAGAACTCTGCTTTAGTTGCAGGGGTAACACAAGCAGTTTTTCTCCCACTGTGTACTCTTTGGGCTCTTCCACGAATGAACTTCTATATGCAGGGTTTGCGACGTGGAGAGAACTGCCTCAACCAAGGCAGGCTGTAGCGAGGATTGTAAGCATATCCTCTCCCAAACCACGCAGTTTTAACGGTAGAATTCTGCTTTAGTTGCAGGGGTAACACAAGCAGCTTTTCTCCCATTGTGTACTCTTTGGGCTCTTCCGCGAATGAACTTCTATATGCAGGGTTTGCGACGTGGAGGGAACTGCCTCAACCAAGGCAGGCTGTAGCAAGGACTGTAAGCATATCCTATCCCAAACCACGCCGTTTTATCGGTAGAACTCTGCTTTAGTTGCAGGGGTAACACAAGCAGCTTTTCTCCCACTGTGTACTCTTTGGGCTCTTCCCCGAATGAACTTCTATATGCAGGGTTTGCGACGTGGAGCGAACTGCCTCAACCAAGGCAGGCTGTAGCGAGGACTGTAAGCATATCCTCTCCCACACCACGCAGTTTTAATGGTAGAACTCTGCTTTAGTTGCAGGGGTAACACAAGCAGCTTTTCTCCCACTGTGTACTCTTTGGGCTCTTCCACGAATGAACTTCTATATGCAGGGTTTCCGACATGCAGCGAACTGCCTCAACCAAGGCAGACTGTAGCGAGGACTGTAAGCATTTCCTCTTCCAAAGCACGGAAGTTTTACCAAAGAATTCTGCTTTAGTTGCAGGTGTAACACAAGCATCATTTCTCCCACTGTGTACTCTTTGGGCTCTTACACGAATGAACTTCTTTATGCAGGGATTCCCACGTGGATCGAACTGCCTCAACCGTGGAAGGCTGTAGCGAGGACTGTAAGCATATCCTCTCCCAAAACACGCAGTTTTCACGGTAGAACTCTGCTTTAGTTGCAGGGGTAACACAAGCAGCTTTTCTCCCACTGTGTACTCTTTGGGCTCTTCCACGAATGAACTTCTATATGCAGGGTTTTCTACATGGAGCGAACTGCCTCAACAAAGGCAGGCTGTAGCGAGGACTGTAAGAATATCCTCTCCCAAACCACGCAGTTTTAACGGTAGAACTCTGCTTTAGTTGCAGGGGTAACACAAGCAGTTTTTCTCCCACTGTGTACTCTTTGGGCTCTTCCACAAATGAACTTCTATATGCAGGGTTTGCGACGTGGAGCGAACTGCCTCAACCAATGAAGGCTGCAGCGAGGACTGTAAGCATATCCTCTCCCAAACCACGCAGTTTTAACGGTAGAACTCTGCTTTAGTTGCAGGGGTAACACAAGCAGCTTTTCTCCCACTGTGTACTCTTTGGGCTCTTCCACGAATTAACTTCTATATGCAGGGTTTCCAAAGTGGAGCGAACTGCCTCAACCAAGGCAGGCTGTAGCGAGGAATGTAAGCATTTCCTCTTACAAAACACGGCAGTTTTACCAAAGAATTCTGCTTTAGTTGCAGGTGGAATACAAGCAGCATTACTCCCACTGTGTTCTCTTGGGGGCTCTTACACGAATGAACTTTTTTATGCAGGGATTCCCACGAGGAGCGAACTGCCTCCACCATGGCAGGCTCTAGCGAGGACTGTAAGCATATCCTCTCCCACACCACGCAGTTTTAATGGTAAAACTCTGCTTTAGTTGCAGCGGTAACACAAGCAGTTTTTCTCCCACTGTGTACTCTTTGGGCTCTTCCACGAATGAACTTCTATATGCAGGGTTTGCGACGTTGAGCGAAGTGCCTCAAACAAGGCTGGCTGTAGCGAGGAATGTAAGCATATCCTCTCCCAAACCACGCGGTTTTAACGGTAGAACTCTGCTTTAGTGGCAGGGGTAACACAAGCAGCTTTTCTCCCACTGTGTACTCTTTGGGCTCTTCTACGAATGAACTTCTATATGCAGGGTTTCCGAAGTGGAGCGAATGCCTCAACCAAGGCAGGCTGTAGAGAGGACTGTAAGCCTTTCCTCTTACAAAACACGGCTGTTTTACCAAAGAATTCTGCTTTAGTTGCAGGTGGAATACAAGCAGCATTACTCCCACTGTGTACTCTTTTGGCTCTTACACGAATGAACTTCTTTATGCAAGGATACTCACGAGGAGGGAACTGCCTCCACCATGGCAGGCTGTAGCGAGGACTGTAAGCATATCCTCTCCCAATCCACGCAGTTTTAACGGTAGAACTCTTTTTTAGTTGCAGGGGTAACACAAGCAGCTTTTCTCCCACTGTGTACTCTTTGGACTCTTCCACGAATGAACTTCTATATGCATGGTTTCCCACGTGGAGCGAACTGCCTCAACCAAGGCAGGCTGTAGCGAGGACTGTAAGCATATCCTCTCCCAAACCACGCAGTTTTAACGGTAGAACTCTGCTTTAGTTGCAGGGGTAACACAAGCAGCTTTTCTCCCACTGTGTACTCTTTGGGCTCTTACACGAATGCACTTCTATATGCAGGGTTTCCGACGTGGAGCGAACTGCCTCAACCAAGGCAGGCTGTAGCGAGGACTGTAAGCATTTCCTCTTCCAAAGCACGGCAGTTTTACCAAAGCATTCTGCTTTAGTTGCAGATGTAACACAAGCATCATTTCTCCCACTGTGTACTCTTTGGGCTCTTCCACGAATGAACTTCTATATGCATGGTTTCCGACGTGGAGCGAACTGCCTCAAACAAGGCAGGCTGTAGCGAGGACTGTAAGCATATCCTCTCCCAATCCACGCAGTTTTAACGGTAGAACTCTGCTTTAGTTGCAGGGGTAACACAAGCAGTTTTTCTCCCACTGTGTACTCTTTGGGCTCTTCCACGAATGAACTTCTAAATGCAGGGTTTGCGACGTGGAGAGAACTGCCTCAACCAAGGCAGGCTGTAGCGAGGATTGTAAGCATATCCTCTCCCAAACCACGCACTTTTAACGGTAGAATTCTGCTTTAGTTGCAGGGGTAACACAAGCAGCTTTTCTCCCATTGTGTACTCTTTGGGCTCTTCCGCGAATGAACTTCTATATGCAGGGTTTGCGACGTGGAGGGAACTGCCTCAACCAAGGCAGGCTGTAGCGAGGACTGTAAGCATATCCTCTCCCACACCACGCAGTTTTAATGGTAGAACTCTGCTTTAGTTGCAGGGGTAAACACAAGCAGCTTTTCTCCCACTGTGTACTCTTTGGGCTCTTCCACGAATGAACTTCTATATGCAGGGTTTCCGACATGCAGCGAACTGCCTCAACCAAGGCAGACTGTAGCGAGGACTCTAAGCATTTCCTCTTCCAAAGCACTGAACTTTTACCAAAGAATTCTGCTTTAGTTGCAGGTGTAACACAAGCATCATTTCTCCCACTGTGTACTCTTTGGGCTCTAACACGAATGAACTTCTTTATGCAGGGATTCCCACGTGGATCAAACTGCCTCAACCATGGCAGGCTCTAGCGAGGACTGTAAGCATATCCTCTCCCAAAACACGCAGTTTTCACGGTAGAACTCTGCTTTAGTTGCAGGGGTAACACAAGCAGCTTTTCTCCCACTGTGTACTCTTTGGGCTCTTCCACGAACGAACTTCTATATGCAGGGTTTCCGACGTGGAGTGAACTGCCTCAACCAAGGCAGGCTGTAGCGAGGACTGTAAGCATTTCCTCTTACAAAACACGGCAGTTTTACCAACGAATTCTGCTTTAGTTGCCGGTGGAATACAAGCAGCATTACTCCCACTGTGTTCTCTTGGGGCTCTTACACGAATGAACTTTTTTATGCAGGGATTCCCAGGGGAGCGAACTGCCTCCACCATGGCAGGCTCTAGCGAGGACTGTAAGCATATCCTCTCCCAAACCACGCAGTTTTAACGGTAGAACTCTGCTTTAGTTGCAGGGGTAACACAAGAAGATTTTCTCACACTGTGTACTCTTTGTGCTCTTCCACGTATGAACTTCTATATGCAGGGTTTGCGACGTGGAGCGACCTGCCTCAACCAAGGCAGGCTGTAGCGAGGACTGTAAGCATATCCTCTCCCAAACCACGCCGTTTTAAAGGTAGAACTCTGCTTTAGTTGCAGGGGTAACACAAGCAGCTTTTCTCCCACTGTGTACTCTTTGGGTTCTTCCACGAATTAACTTCTATATGCAGGGTTTCCAAAGTGGAGCGAACTGCCTCAACCAAGGCAGGCTGTCGCGAGGAATGTAAGCATTTCCTCTAACAAAACACGGCAGTTTTACCAAAGAATTCTGCTTTAGTTGCAGGTGGAATACAAGCAGCATTACTCCCACTGTGTACTCTTTGGGCTCTTACACGAATGAACTTCTTTATGCAAGGATTCCCACGAGGAGGGTACTGACTCCACCATGGCAGGCTGTAGCGAGGACTGTAAGCATATCCTCTCCCAAACCACGCAGTTTTAACGGTAGAACTCTGGTTTAGTTGCAGGGGTAACACAAGCAGTTTTTCTCCCACTGTGTACTCTTTGGGCTCTTCCACGAATGAACTTCTATATCCATGGTTTCCGACGTGGAGAAAACTGCCTCAACCAAGGCAGGCTGTAGCGAGGATTGTAAGCATATCCTCTCCCAAACCACGCAGTTTTAACGGTAGAATTCTGCTTTAGTTGCAGGGGTAACACAAGCAGCTTTTCTCCCACTGTGTACTCTTTGGGCTCTTCCACGAATGAACTTCTATATGCAGGGTTTCCGACGTGGAGCGAACTGCCTCAACCAATGCAGGCTGTAGCGAGGACTGTAAGCATTTCCTCTTCCAAAGCACGGCAGTATTACCAAAGCATTCTGCTTTAGTTGCAGGTGTAACACAAGCATCATTTCTCCCACTGTGTACTCTTTGGGCTCTTCCACGAGTGAACTTCTATATGCATGGTTTCCGACGTGGAGAGAACTGCCTCAACCAAGGCAGGCTGTAGCGAGGACTGTAAGCATATCCTCTCCCAATCCACGCAGTTTTAACGGTAGAACTCTGCTTTAGTTGCAGGGGTAACACAAGCAGTTTTTCTCCCACTATGTACTCTTTGGGCTCTTCCACGAATGAACTTCTATATGCAGGGTTTGCGACGTGGAGAGAACTGCCTCAACCAAGGCAGGCTGTAGCGAGGATTGTAAGCATATCCTCTCCCAAACCACGCAGTTTTAACGGTAGAACTCTGCTTTAGTTGCAGGGGTAACACAAGCAGCTTTTCTCCCATTGTGTACTCTTGGGCTCTTCCGCGAATGAACTTCTATAAGCAGGGTTTGCGACGTGGAGGGAACTGCCTCAACCAAGGCAGGCTGTAGCGAGGACTGTAAGCATATCCTCTCCCAAACCACGCCGTTTTAACGGTAGAACTCTGCTTTAGTTGCAGGGGTAACACAAGCAGCTTTTCTCCCACTGTGTACTCTTTGGGCTCTTCCCCGAATGAACTTCTATATGCAGGGTTTGCGACGTGGAGCGAACTGCCTCAACCAAGGCAGGCTGTAGCGAGGACTGTAAGCATATCCTCTCCCACACCACGCAGTTTTAATGGTAGAACTCTGCTTTAGTTGCAGGGGTAACACAAGCATCTTTTCTCCCACTGTGTACTCTTTGGGGTCTTCCACGAATGATCTTCTATATGCAGGGTTTCCGACATGCAGCGAACTGCCTCAACCAAGGCAGACTGTAGCGAGGACTGTAAGCATTTCCTCTTCCAAAGCACGGAAGTTTTACCAAAGAATTCGGCTTTAGTTGCAGGTGTAACACAAGCATCATTTCTCCCACTGTGTACTCTTTGGGCTCTTACACGAATGAACTTCTTTCTGCAGGGATTCCCACGTGGATCGATCTGCCTCAACCGTGGAAGCCTGTAGCGAGGACTGTAAGCATATCCTCTCCCAAAACACGCAGTTTTCACGGTAGAACTCTGCTTTAGTTGCAGGGGTAACACAAGCAGCTTTTCTCCCACTGTGTACTCTTTGGGCTCTTCCACGAATGAACTTCTATATGCAGGGTTTTCGACGTGGAGCGAACTGCCTCAACCAAGGCAGGCTGTAGCGAGGACTGTAAGAATATCCTCTCCCAAACCACGCAGTTTTAACGGTAGAACTCTGCTTTAGTTGCAGGGGTAACACAAGCAGTTTTTCTCCCACTGTGTACTCTTTGGGCTCTAACACGAATGAACTTCTTTATGCAGGGAATCCTACGAGGAGCGAACTGCTTCCACCATGGCAGGCTGTAGCAAGGACTGTAAGCATATCCTCTCCCAAACCACTCAGTTTTAATGGTAGAACTCTTTTTTAGTTGCAGGGGTAACACAAGCAGCTTTTCTCCCACTGTGTACTCTTTGGGCTCTTCCACGAATGAACTTCTATATGCATGGTTTCCCACGTGGAGCGAACTGCCTCAACCAAGGCAGGCTGTAGCGAGGACTGTAAGCATATCCTCTCCCAAACCACGCAGTTTTAACGGTAGAACTCTGCTTTAGTTGCAGGGGTAACACAAGCAGCTTTTCTCCCACTGTGTACTCTTTGGGCTCTTACACGAATGCACTTCTATATGCAGGGTTTCCGACGTGGAGCGAACTGCCTCAACCAAGGCAGGCTGTAGCGAGGACTGTAAGCATTTCCTCTTCCAAAGCACGGCAGTTTTACCAAAGCATTCTGCTTTAGGTGCAGGTGTAACACAAGCATCATTTCTCCCACTGTGTACTCTTTGGGCTCTTCCACGAATGAACTTCTATATGCATGGTTTCCGACGTGGAGCGAACTGCCTCAACCAAGGCAGGCTGTAGCGAGGACTGTAAGCATATCCTCTCCCAATCCACGCAGTTTTAACGGTAGAACTCTGCTTTAGTTGCAGGGGTAACACAAGCAGTTTTTCTCCCACCGTGTACTCTTTGGGCTCTTCCACGAATGAACATCTATATTCAGGGTTTGCGACGTGGAGAGAACTGCCTCAACCAAGGCAGGCTGTAGCGAGGATTGTAAGCATATCCTCTCCCAAACCACGCAGTTTTAACGGTAGAACTCTGCTTTAGTTGCAGGGGTAACACAAGCAGCTTTTCTCCCATTGTGTACTCTTTGGGCTCTTCCGCGAATGAACTTCTATATGCAGGGTTTGCGACGTGGAGGGAACTGCCTCAACCAAAGCAGGCTGTAGCGAGGACTGTAAGCATATCCTCTCCCACACCACGCAGTTTTAATGGTAGAACTCTGCTTTAGTTGCAGGGGTAACACAAGCAGCTTTTCTCCCACTGTATACTCTTTGGGCTCTTCCACGAATGAACTTCTATATGCAGGGTTTCCGACATGCAGCGAACTGCCTCAACCAAGGCAGACTGTAGCGAGGACTCTAAGCATTTCCTCTTCCAAAGCACTGAAGTTTTACCAAAGAATTCTGCTTTAGTTGCAGGTGTAACACAAGCATCATTTCTCCCACTGTGTACTCTTTGGGCACTAACACGAATGAACTTCTTTATGCAGGGATTCCCATGTGGATCAAACTGCCTCAACCGTGGAAGGCAGTAGCGAGGACTGTAAACATATCCTCTCCCAAAACACGCAGTTTTCACGGTAGAACTCTGCTTTAGTTGCAGGGGTAACACAAGCAGCTTTTCTCCCACTGTGTACTCTTTGGGCTCTTCCACGAATGAACTTCTATATGCATGGTTTGCGACGTGGAGAAAACTGCCTCAACCAAGGCAGGCTGTAGCGAGGATTGTAAGCATATCCTCTCCCAAACCACGCAGTTTTAACGGTAGAATTCTGCTTTAGTTGCAGGGGTAACACAAGCAGCTTTTCTCCCACTGTGTACTCTTTGGGCTCTTCCACGAATGAACTTCTATATGCAGGGTTTCCGACGTGGAGCGAACTGCTTCAACCAATGCAGGCTGTAGCGAGGACTGTAAGCATTTCCTCTTCCAAAGCACGGCAGTTTTACCAAAGAATTCTGCTTTAGTTGCAGGTGTAACACAAGCATCATTTCTCCCACTGTGTACTCTTTGGGCTCTTCCACGAATGAGCTTCTATATGCATGGTTACCGACGTGGAGCGAACTGCCTCAACCAAGGCAGGCTGTAGCGAGGACTGTAAGCATATCCTCTCCCAATCCACGCAGTTTTAACGGTAGAACTCTGCTTTAGTTGCAGGGGTAACACAAGCAGTTTTTCTCCCACTGTGTACTCTTTGGGCTCTTCCACGAATGAACTTCTATATGCAGGGTTTGCGACGTGGAGAGAACTGCCTCAACCAAGGCAGGCTGTAGCGAGGATTGTAAGCATATCCTCTCCCAAACCACGCAGTTTTAACGGTAGAATTCTGCTTTAGTTGCAGGGGTAACACAAGCAGCTTTTCTCCCATTGTGTACTCTTTGGGCTCTTCCGCGAATGAACTTCTATATGCAGGGTTTGCGACGTGGAGGGAACTGCCTCAACCAAGGCAGGCTGTAGCAAGGACTGTAAGCATATCCTATCCCAAACCACGCCGTTTTATCGGTAGAACTCTGCTTTAGTTGCAGGGGTAACACAAGCAGCTTTTCTCCCACTGTGTACTCTTTGGGCTCTTCCCCGAATGAACTTCTATATGCAGGGTTTGCGACGTGGAGCGAACTGCCTCAACCAAGGCAGGCTGTAGCGAGGACTGTAAGCATATCCTCTCCCACACCACGCAGTTTTAATGGTAGAACTCTGCTTTAGTTGCAGGGGTAACACAAGCAGCTTTTCTCCCACTGTGTACTCTTTGGGCTCTTCCACGAATGAACTTCTATATGCAGGGTTTCCGACATGCAGCGAACTGCCTCAACCAAGGCAGACTGTAGCGAGGACTGTAAGCATTTCCTCTTCCAAAGCACGGAAGTTTTACCAAAGAATTCTGCTTTAGTTGCAGGTGTAACACAAGCATCATTTCTCCCACTGTGTACTCTTTGGGCTCTTACACGAATGAACTTCTTTATGCAGGGATTCCCACGTGGATCGAACTGCCTCAACCGTGGAAGGCTGTAGCGAGGACTGTAAGCATATCCTCTCCCAAAACACGCAGTTTTCACGGTAGAACTCTGCTTTAGTTGCAGGGGTAACACAAGCAGCTTTTCTCCCACTGTGTACTCTTTGGGCTCTTCCACGAATGAACTTCTATATGCAGGGTTTTCTACATGGAGCGAACTGCCTCAACAAAGGCAGGCTGTAGCGAGGACTGTAAGAATATCCTCTCCCAAACCACGCAGTTTTAACGGTAGAACTCTGCTTTAGTTGCAGGGGTAACACAAGCAGTTTTTCTCCCACTGTGTACTCTTTGGGCTCTTCCACAAATGAACTTCTATATGCAGGGTTTGCGACGTGGAGCGAACTGCCTCAACCAATGAAGGCTGCAGCGAGGACTGTAAGCATATCCTCTCCCAAACCACGCAGTTTTAACGGTAGAACTCTGCTTTAGTTGCAGGGGTAACACAAGCAGCTTTTCTCCCACTGTGTACTCTTTGGGCTCTTCCACGAATTAACTTCTATATGCAGGGTTTCCAAAGTGGAGCGAACTGCCTCAACCAAGGCAGGCTGTAGCGAGGAATGTAAGCATTTCCTCTTACAAAACACGGCAGTTTTACCAAAGAATTCTGCTTTAGTTGCAGGTGGAATACAAGCAGCATTACTCCCACTGTGTTCTCTTGGGGGCTCTTACACGAATGAACTTTTTTATGCAGGGATTCCCACGAGGAGCGAACTGCCTCCACCATGGCAGGCTCTAGCGAGGACTGTAAGCATATCCTCTCCCACACCACGCAGTTTTAATGGTAAAACTCTGCTTTAGTTGCAGCGGTAACACAAGCAGTTTTTCTCCCACTGTGTACTCTTTGGGCTCTTCCACGAATGAACTTCTATATGCAGGGTTTGCGACGTTGAGCGAAGTGCCTCAAACAAGGCTGGCTGTAGCGAGGAATGTAAGCATATCCTCTCCCAAACCACGCGGTTTTAACGGTAGAACTCTGCTTTAGTGGCAGGGGTAACACAAGCAGCTTTTCTCCCACTGTGTACTCTTTGGGCTCTTCTACGAATGAACTTCTATATGCAGGGTTTCCGAAGTGGAGCGAATGCCTCAACCAAGGCAGGCTGTAGAGAGGACTGTAAGCCTTTCCTCTTACAAAACACGGCTGTTTTACCAAAGAATTCTGCTTTAGTTGCAGGTGGAATACAAGCAGCATTACTCCCACTGTGTACTCTTTTGGCTCTTACACGAATGAACTTCTTTATGCAAGGATACTCACGAGGAGGGAACTGCCTCCACCATGGCAGGCTGTAGCGAGGACTGTAAGCATATCCTCTCCCAATCCACGCAGTTTTAACGGTAGAACTCTTTTTTAGTTGCAGGGGTAACACAAGCAGCTTTTCTCCCACTGTGTACTCTTTGGACTCTTCCACGAATGAACTTCTATATGCATGGTTTCCCACGTGGAGCGAACTGCCTCAACCAAGGCAGGCTGTAGCGAGGACTGTAAGCATATCCTCTCCCAAACCACGCAGTTTTAACGGTAGAACTCTGCTTTAGTTGCAGGGGTAACACAAGCAGCTTTTCTCCCACTGTGTACTCTTTGGGCTCTTACACGAATGCACTTCTATATGCAGGGTTTCCGACGTGGAGCGAACTGCCTCAACCAAGGCAGGCTGTAGCGAGGACTGTAAGCATTTCCTCTTCCAAAGCACGGCAGTTTTACCAAAGCATTCTGCTTTAGTTGCAGATGTAACACAAGCATCATTTCTCCCACTGTGTACTCTTTGGGCTCTTCCACGAATGAACTTCTATATGCATGGTTTCCGACGTGGAGCGAACTGCCTCAAACAAGGCAGGCTGTAGCGAGGACTGTAAGCATATCCTCTCCCAATCCACGCAGTTTTAACGGTAGAACTCTGCTTTAGTTGCAGGGGTAACACAAGCAGTTTTTCTCCCACTGTGTACTCTTTGGGCTCTTCCACGAATGAACTTCTAAATGCAGGGTTTGCGACGTGGAGAGAACTGCCTCAACCAAGGCAGGCTGTAGCGAGGATTGTAAGCATATCCTCTCCCAAACCACGCACTTTTAACGGTAGAATTCTGCTTTAGTTGCAGGGGTAACACAAGCAGCTTTTCTCCCATTGTGTACTCTTTGGGCTCTTCCGCGAATGAACTTCTATATGCAGGGTTTGCGACGTGGAGGGAACTGCCTCAACCAAGGCAGGCTGTAGCGAGGACTGTAAGCATATCCTCTCCCACACCACGCAGTTTTAATGGTAGAACTCTGCTTTAGTTGCAGGGGTAAACACAAGCAGCTTTTCTCCCACTGTGTACTCTTTGGGCTCTTCCACGAATGAACTTCTATATGCAGGGTTTCCGACATGCAGCGAACTGCCTCAACCAAGGCAGACTGTAGCGAGGACTCTAAGCATTTCCTCTTCCAAAGCACTGAACTTTTACCAAAGAATTCTGCTTTAGTTGCAGGTGTAACACAAGCATCATTTCTCCCACTGTGTACTCTTTGGGCTCTAACACGAATGAACTTCTTTATGCAGGGATTCCCACGTGGATCAAACTGCCTCAACCATGGCAGGCTCTAGCGAGGACTGTAAGCATATCCTCTCCCAAAACACGCAGTTTTCACGGTAGAACTCTGCTTTAGTTGCAGGGGTAACACAAGCAGCTTTTCTCCCACTGTGTACTCTTTGGGCTCTTCCACGAACGAACTTCTATATGCAGGGTTTCCGACGTGGAGTGAACTGCCTCAACCAAGGCAGGCTGTAGCGAGGACTGTAAGCATTTCCTCTTACAAAACACGGCAGTTTTACCAACGAATTCTGCTTTAGTTGCCGGTGGAATACAAGCAGCATTACTCCCACTGTGTTCTCTTGGGGCTCTTACACGAATGAACTTTTTTATGCAGGGATTCCCAGGGGAGCGAACTGCCTCCACCATGGCAGGCTCTAGCGAGGACTGTAAGCATATCCTCTCCCAAACCACGCAGTTTTAACGGTAGAACTCTGCTTTAGTTGCAGGGGTAACACAAGAAGATTTTCTCACACTGTGTACTCTTTGTGCTCTTCCACGTATGAACTTCTATATGCAGGGTTTGCGACGTGGAGCGACCTGCCTCAACCAAGGCAGGCTGTAGCGAGGACTGTAAGCATATCCTCTCCCAAACCACGCCGTTTTAAAGGTAGAACTCTGCTTTAGTTGCAGGGGTAACACAAGCAGCTTTTCTCCCACTGTGTACTCTTTGGGTTCTTCCACGAATTAACTTCTATATGCAGGGTTTCCAAAGTGGAGCGAACTGCCTCAACCAAGGCAGGCTGTCGCGAGGAATGTAAGCATTTCCTCTAACAAAACACGGCAGTTTTACCAAAGAATTCTGCTTTAGTTGCAGGTGGAATACAAGCAGCATTACTCCCACTGTGTACTCTTTGGGCTCTTACACGAATGAACTTCTTTATGCAAGGATTCCCACGAGGAGGGTACTGACTCCACCATGGCAGGCTGTAGCGAGGACTGTAAGCATATCCTCTCCCAAACCACGCAGTTTTAACGGTAGAACTCTGGTTTAGTTGCAGGGGTAACACAAGCAGTTTTTCTCCCACTGTGTACTCTTTGGGCTCTTCCACGAATGAACTTCTATATCCATGGTTTCCGACGTGGAGAAAACTGCCTCAACCAAGGCAGGCTGTAGCGAGGATTGTAAGCATATCCTCTCCCAAACCACGCAGTTTTAACGGTAGAATTCTGCTTTAGTTGCAGGGGTAACACAAGCAGCTTTTCTCCCACTGTGTACTCTTTGGGCTCTTCCACGAATGAACTTCTATATGCAGGGTTTCCGACGTGGAGCGAACTGCCTCAACCAATGCAGGCTGTAGCGAGGACTGTAAGCATTTCCTCTTCCAAAGCACGGCAGTATTACCAAAGCATTCTGCTTTAGTTGCAGGTGTAACACAAGCATCATTTCTCCCACTGTGTACTCTTTGGGCTCTTCCACGAGTGAACTTCTATATGCATGGTTTCCGACGTGGAGAGAACTGCCTCAACCAAGGCAGGCTGTAGCGAGGACTGTAAGCATATCCTCTCCCAATCCACGCAGTTTTAACGGTAGAACTCTGCTTTAGTTGCAGGGGTAACACAAGCAGTTTTTCTCCCACTATGTACTCTTTGGGCTCTTCCACGAATGAACTTCTATATGCAGGGTTTGCGACGTGGAGAGAACTGCCTCAACCAAGGCAGGCTGTAGCGAGGATTGTAAGCATATCCTCTCCCAAACCACGCAGTTTTAACGGTAGAACTCTGCTTTAGTTGCAGGGGTAACACAAGCAGCTTTTCTCCCATTGTGTACTCTTGGGCTCTTCCGCGAATGAACTTCTATAAGCAGGGTTTGCGACGTGGAGGGAACTGCCTCAACCAAGGCAGGCTGTAGCGAGGACTGTAAGCATATCCTCTCCCAAACCACGCCGTTTTAACGGTAGAACTCTGCTTTAGTTGCAGGGGTAACACAAGCAGCTTTTCTCCCACTGTGTACTCTTTGGGCTCTTCCCCGAATGAACTTCTATATGCAGGGTTTGCGACGTGGAGCGAACTGCCTCAACCAAGGCAGGCTGTAGCGAGGACTGTAAGCATATCCTCTCCCACACCACGCAGTTTTAATGGTAGAACTCTGCTTTAGTTGCAGGGGTAACACAAGCATCTTTTCTCCCACTGTGTACTCTTTGGGGTCTTCCACGAATGAACTTCTATATGCAGGGTTTCCGACATGCAGCGAACTGCCTCAACCAAGGCAGACTGTAGCGAGGACTGTAAGCATTTCCTCTTCCAAAGCACGGAAGTTTTACCAAAGAATTCGGCTTTAGTTGCAGGTGTAACACAAGCATCATTTCTCCCACTGTGTACTCTTTGGGCTCTTACACGAATGAACTTCTTTCTGCAGGGATTCCCACGTGGATCGATCTGCCTCAACCGTGGAAGCCTGTAGCGAGGACTGTAAGCATATCCTCTCCCAAAACACGCAGTTTTCACGGTAGAACTCTGCTTTAGTTGCAGGGGTAACACAAGCAGCTTTTCTCCCACTGTGTACTCTTTGGGCTCTTCCACGAATGAACTTCTATATGCAGGGTTTTCGACGTGGAGCGAACTGCCTCAACCAAGGCAGGCTGTAGCGAGGACTGTAAGAATATCCTCTCCCAAACCACGCAGTTTTAACGGTAGAACTCTGCTTTAGTTGCAGGGGTAACACAAGCAGTTTTTCTCCCACTGTGTACTCTTTGGGCTCTTCCACAATTGAACTTCTATATGCAGGGTTTGCGACGTGGAGCGAACTGCCTCAACCAATGCAGGCTGCAGCGAGGACTGTAAGCATATCCTCTCCCAAACCACGCAGTTTTAACGGTAGAACTCTGCTTTAGTTGCAGGGGTAACACAATCAGCTTTTCTCCCACTGTGTACTCTTTGGGCTCTTCCACGAATTAACTTCTATATGCAGGGTTTCCAAAGTGGAGCGAACTGCCTCAACCAAGGCAGGCTGTAGCGAGGAATGTAAGCATTTCCTCTTACAAAACACGGCAGTTTTACCAAAGAATTCTGCTTTAGTTGCAGGTGGAATACAAGCAGCATTACTCCCACTGTGTAATCTTTGGGCTCTTACTCGAATGAATTTCTTTATGCAAGGATTCCCACGAGGAGGGTACTGACTCCACAATGGCAGGCTGTAGCGAGGACTGTAAGCATATCCTCTCCCAAACCACGCAGTTTTAACGGTAGAACTCTGCTTTAGTTGCAGGGGTAACACAAGCAGTTTTTCTCCCACTGTGTACTCTTTGGGCTCTTCCACGAATGAACTTCTATATGCAGGGTTTGCGACGTGGAGAGAACTGCCTCAACCAAGGCAGGCTGTAGCGAGGATTGTAAGCATATCCTCTCCCAAACCACGCAGTTTTAACGGTAGAATTCTGCTTTAGTTGCAGGGGTAACACAAGCAGCTTTTCTCCCATTGTGTACTCTTTGGGCTCTTCCACGAATGAACTTCTATATGCAGGGTTTCCGACGTGGAGCGAGCTGCCTCAACCAAGGCAGGCTGTAGCGAGGACTGTAAGCATTTCCTCTTCCAAAACACTGCAGTTTTACCAAAGAATTCTGCTTTAGTTGCAGGTGGAATACAAGCAACATTACTCCCACTGTGTACTCTTTGGGCTCTTCCACGAATGAACTTCTTTATGCAGGGATTCCTACGAGGAGCAAACTGCCTCCACCATGGTAGGCTGTAGCGAGGACTGTAAGCATATCCTCTCCCAAACCACGCAGTTTTAACGGTAGAACTCTGCTTTAGTTGCAGGGGTAACACAAGCAGTTTTTCTCCCACTGTGTACTCTTTGGGCTCTAACACGAATGAACTTCTTTATGCAGGGATTCCTACGAGGAGCGAACTGCCTCCACCATGGCAGGCTGTAGCAAGGACTGTAAGCATATCCTCTCCCAAACCACTCAGTTTTAACGGTAGAACTCTGCTTTAGTTGCAGGGGTAACACAAGCAGCTTTTCTCCCACTGTGTACTCTTTGGGCTCTTCCACGAATGAACTTCTATATGCATGGTTTCCGACGTGGAGCGAACTGCCTCAACCAAGGCAGGCTGTAGCGAGGATTGTAAGCATATCCTCTCCCAAACCACGCAGTTTTAACGGTAGAATTCTGCTTTATTTGCAGGGGTAACACAAGCAGCTTTTCTCCCACAGTGTACTCTTTGGGCTCTTCCACGAATGAACTTCTATATGCAGGGTTTCCGACGTGGAGCGAACTGCCTCAACAAATGCAGGCTGTAGCGAGGACTGTAAGCATTTCCTCTTCCAAAGCACGGCAGTTTTACAAAAGAATTCTGCTTTAGTTCCAGGTGTAACACAAGCATCATTTCTCCCACTGTGTACTCTTTGGGCTCTTCCACGAATGAACTTCTATATGCATGGTTTCCGACGTGGAGCGAACTGCCTCAACCAAGGCAGGCTGTAGCGAGGACTGTAAGCATATCCTCTCCCAATCCACGCAGTTTTAACGGTAGAACTCTGCTTTAGTTGCAGGGGTAACACAAGCAGTTTTTCTCCCACTGTGTACTCTTTGGGCTCTTCCACGAATGAACTTCTATATGCAGGGTTTGCGACGTGGAGAGAACTGCCTCAACCAAGGCAGGCTGTAGCGAGGATTGTAAGCATATCCTCTCCCAAACCACGCAGTTTTAACGGTAGAATTCTGCTTTAGTTGCAGGGGTAACACAAGCAGCTTTTCTCCCATTGTGTACTCTTTGGGCTCTTCCGCGAATGAACTTCTATATGCAGGGTTTGCGACGTGGAGGGAACTGCCTCAACCAAGGCAGGCTGTAGCGAGGACTGTAAGCATATCCTCTCCCAAACCACGCCGTTTTAACGGTAGAACTCTGCTTTAGTTGCAGGGGTAACACAAGCAGCTTTTCTCCCACTGTGTACTCTTTGGGCTCTTCCCCGAATGAACTTCTATATGCAGGGTTTGCGACGTGGAGCGAACTGCCTCAACCAAGGCAGGCTGTAGCGAGGACTGTAAGCATATCCTCTCCCACACCACGCAGTTTTAATGGTAGAACTCTGCTTTAGTTGCAGGGGTAACACAAGCAGCTTTTCTCCCACTGTGTACTCTTTGGGGTCTTCCACGAATGAACTTCTATATGCAGGGTTTCCGACATGCAGCGAACTGCCTCAACCAAGGCAGACTGTAGCGAGGACTGTAAGCATTTCCTCTTCCAAAGCACGGAAGTTTTACCAAAGAATTCTGCTTTAGTTGCAGGTGTAACACAAGCATCATTTCTCCCACTGTGTACTCTTTGGGCTCTTACACGAATGAACTTCTTTATGCAGGGATTCCCACGTGGATCGAACTGCCTCAACCGTGGAAGGCTGTAGCGAGGACTGTGAGCATATCCTCTCCCAAAACACGCAGTTTTCACGGTAGAACTCTGCTTTAGTTGCAGGGGTAACACAAGCCGTTTTTCTCCCACTGTGTACTCTTTGGGCTCTTCCACGAATGAACTTATATATGCAGGGTTTGCGACGTGGAGAGAACTGCCTCAACCAAGGCAGGCTGTAGCGAGGATTGTAAGCATATCCTCTCCCAAACCACGCAGTTTTAACGGTAGAATTCTGCTTTAGTTGCAGGGGTAACACAAGCAGCTTTTCTCCCATTGTGTACTCTTTGGGCTCTTCCGCGAATGAACTTCTATATGCAGGGTTTCCGACGTGGAGCGAACTGCCTCAACCAAGGCAGGCTGTAGCGAGGACTGTAAGCATTTCCTCTTCCAAAACACTGCAGTTTTACCAAAGAATTCTGCTTTAGTTACAGGTGGAATACAAGCAGCATTACTCCCACTGTGTACTCTTTGGGCTCTTCCACGAATGAACTTCTATATGCAGGGTTTTCGACGTGGAGCGAACTGCCTCAACTAAGGCAGGCTGTAGCGAGGACTGTAAGAATATCCTCTCCCAAACCACGCAGTTTTAACGGTAGAACTCTGCTTTAGTTGCAGGGGTAACACAAGCAGTTTTTCTCCCACTGTGTACTCTTTGGGCTCTAACACGAATGAACTTCTTTATGCAGGGAATCCTACGAGGAGCGAACTGCTTCCACCATGGCAGGCTGTAGCAAGGACTGTAAGCATATCCTCTCCCAAACCACTCAGTTTTAATGGTAGAACTCTTTTTTAGTTGCAGGGGTAACACAAGCAGCTTTTCTCCCACTGTGTACTCTTTGGGCTCTTCCACGAATGAACTTCTATATGCATGGTTTCCCACGTGGAGCGAACTGCCTCAACCAAGGCAGGCTGTAGCGAGGACTGTAAGCATATCCTCTCCCAAACCACGCAGTTTTAACGGTAGAACTCTGCTTTAGTTGCAGGGGTAACACAAGCAGCTTTTCTCCCACTGTGTACTCTTTGGGCTCTTACACGAATGCACTTCTATATGCAGGGTTTCCGACGTGGAGCGAACTGCCTCAACCAAGGCAGGCTGTAGCGAGGACTGTAAGCATTTCCTCTTCCAAAGCACGGCAGTTTTACCAAAGCATTCTGCTTTAGGTGCAGGTGTAACACAAGCATCATTTCTCCCACTGTGTACTCTTTGGGCTCTTCCACGAATGAACTTCTATATGCATGGTTTTCGACGTGGAGCGAACTGCCTCAACCAAGGCAGGCTGTAGCGAGGACTGTAAGCATATCCTCTCCCAATCCACACAGTTTTAACGGTAGAACTCTGCTTTAGTTGCAGGGGTAACACAAGCCGTTTTTCTCCCACTGTGTACTCTTTGGGCTCTTCCACGAATGAACTTTTATGCAGGGTTTGCGACGTGGAGAGAACTGCCTCAACCAAGGCAGGCTGTAGCGAGGATTGTAAGCATATCCTCTCCCAAACCACGCAGTTTTAACGGTAGAATTCTGCTTTAGTTGCAGGGGTAACACAAGCAGCTTTTCTCCCATTGTGTACTCTTTGGGCTCTTCCGCGAATGAACTTCTATATGCAGGGTTTCCGACGTGGAGCGAACTGCCTCAAACAAGGCAGGCTGTAGCGAGGACTGTAAGCATTTCCTCTTCCAAAACACTGCAGTTTTACCAAAGAATTCTGCTTTAGTTGCAGGTGGAATACAAGCAGCATTACTCCCACTGTGTACTCTTTGGGCTCTTCCACGAATGAACTTCTTTATGCAGGGATTCCTACGAGGAGCAAACTGCCTTCACCATGGCAGGCTGTAGCGAGGACTGTAAGCATATCCTCTCCCAAACCACGCAGTTTTAACGGTAGAACTCTGCTTTAGTTGCAGGGGTAACACAAGCAGTTTTTCTCCCACTGTGTACTCTTTGGGCTCTAACACGAATGAACTTCTTTATGCAGGGAATCCTACGAGGAGCGAACTGCTTCCACCATGGCAGGCTGTAGCAAGGACTGTAAGCATATCCTCTCCCAAACCACTCAGTTTTAATGGTAGAACTCTTTTTTAGTTGCAGGGGTAACACAAGCAGCTTTTCTCCCACTGTGTACTCTTTGGGCTCTTCCACGAATGAACTTCTATATGCATGGTTTCCCACGTGGAGCGAACTGCCTCAACCAAGGGAGGCTGTAGCGAGGACTGTAAGCATATCCTCTCCCAAACCACGCAGTTTTAACGGTAGAACTCTGCTTTAGTTGCAGGGGTAACACAAGCAGCTTTTCTCCCACTGTGTACTCTTTGGGCTCTTACACGAATGCACTTCTATATGCAGGGTTTCCGACGTGGAGCGAACTGCCTCAACCAAGGCAGGCTGTAGCGAGGACTGTAAGCATTTCCTCTTCCAAAGCACGGCAGTTTTACCAAAGCATTCTTCTTTAGGTGCAGGTGTAACACAAGCATCATTTCTCCCACTGTGTACTCTTTGGGCTCTTCCACGAATGAACTTCTATATGCATGGTTTCCGACGTGGAGCGAACTGCCTCAACCAAGGCAGGCTGTAGCGAGGACTGTAAGCATATCCTCTCCCAATCCACGCAGTTTTAACGGTAGGACTCTGCTTTAGTTGCAGGGGTAACACAAGCAGTTTTTCTCCCACTGTGTACTCTTTGGGCTCTTCCACGAATGAACATCTATATTCAGGGTTTGCGACGTGGAGAGAACTGCCTCAACCAAGGCAGGCTGTAGCGAGGATTGTAAGCATATCCTCTCCCAAACCACGCAGTTTTAACGGTAGAACTCTGCTTTAGTTGCAGGGGTAACACAAGCAGCTTTTCTCCCATTGTGTACTCTTTGGGCTCTTCCGCGAATGAACTTCTATATGCAGGGTTTGCGACGTGGAGGGAAATGCCTCAACCAATGCAGGCTGCAGCGAGGACTGTAAGCATATCCTCTCCCAAACCACGCAGTTTTAACGGTAGAACTCTGCTTTAGTTGCAGGGGTAACACAAGCAGCTTTTCTCCCACTGTGTACTCTTTGGGCTCTTCCACGAATTAACTTCTATATGCAGGGTTTCCAAAGTGGAGCGAACTGCCTCAACCAAGGCAGGCTGTAGCGAGGAATGTAAGCATTTCCTCTTACAAAACACGGCAGTTTTACCAAAGAATTCTGCTTTAGTTGCAGGTGGAATACAAGCAGCATTACTCCCACTGTGTACTCTTTGGGCTCTTACTCGAATGAATTTCTTTATGCAAGGATTCCCACGAGGAGGGTACTGACTCCACAATGGCAGGCTGTAGCGAGGACTGTAAGCATATCCTCTCCCAAACCACGCAGTTTTAACGGTAGAACTCTGCTTTAGTTGCAGGGGTAACACAAGCAGTTTTTCTCCCACTGTGTACTCTTTGGGCTCTTCCACGAATGAACTTCTATATGCAGGGTTTGCGACGTGGAGAGAACTGCCTCAACCAAGGTAGGCTGTAGCGAGGATTGTAAGCATATCCTCTCCCAAACCACGCAGTTTTAATGGTAGAATTCTGCTTTAGTTGCAGGGGTAACACAAGCAGCTTTTCTCCCATTGTGTACTCTTTGGGCTCTTCCGCGAATGAACTTCTATATGCAGGGTTTCCGACGTGGAGCGAACTGCCTCAACCAAGGCAGGCTGTAGCGAGGACTGTAAGCATTTCCTCTTCCAAAACACTGCAGTTTTACCAAAGAATTCTGCTTTAGTTGCAGGTGGAATACAAGCAGCATTACTCCCACTGTGTACTCTTTGGGCTCTTCCACGAATGAACTTCTTTATGCAGGGATTCCTACGAGGAGCAAACTGCCTCACCATGGCAGGCAGTAGCGAGGACTGTAAGCATATCCTCTCCCAAACCACGCAGTTTTAACGGTAGAACTCTTTTTTAGTTGCAGGGGTAACACAAGCAGCTTTTCTCCCACTGTGTACTCTTTGGGCTCTTCCACGAATGAACTTCTATATGCATGGTTTCCCACGTGGAGCGAACTGCCTCAACCAAGGCAGGCTGTAGCGAGGACTGTAAGCATATCCTCTCCCAAACCACGCAGTTTTAACGGTAGAACTCTGCTTTAGTTGCAGGGGTAACACAAGCAGCTTTTCTCCCACTGTGTACTCTTTGGGCTCTTACACGAATGCACTTCTATATGCAGGGTTTCCGACGTGGAGCGAACTGCCTCAACCAAGGCAGGCTGTAGCGAGGACTGTAAGCATTTCCTCTTCCAAAGCACGGCAGTTTTACCAAAGCATTCTGCTTTAGTTGCAGGTGTAACACAAGCATCATTTCTCCCACTGTGTACTCTTTGGGCTCTTCCACGAATGAACTTCTATATGCATGGTTTCCGACGTGGAGCGAACTGCCTCAACCAAGGCAGGCTGTAGCGAGGACTGTAAGCATATCCTCTCCCAATCCACGCAGTTTTAACGGTAGAACTCTGCTTTAGTTGCAGGGGTAACACAAGCAGTTTTTCTCCCACTGTGTACTCTTTGGGCTCTTCCACGAATGAACTTCTATATGCAGGGTTTGCGACGTGGAGAGAACTGCCTCAACCAAGGCAGGCTGTAGCGAGGATTGTAAGCATATCCTCTCCCAAACCACGCACTTTTAACGGTAGAATTCTGCTTTAGTTGCAGGGGTAACACAAGCAGCTTTTCTCCCATTGTGTACTCTTTGGGCTCTTCCGCGAATGAACTTCTATATGCAGGGTTTGCGACGTGGAGGGAACTGCCTCAACCAAGGCAGGCTGTAGCGAGGACTGTAAGCATATCCTCTCCCACACCACGCAGTTTTAATGGTAGAACTCTGCTTTAGTTGCAGGGGTAACACAAGCAGCTTTTCTCCCACTGTGTACTCTTTGGGCTCTTCCACGAATGAACTTCTATATGCAGGGTTTCCGACATGCAGCGAACTGCCTCAACCAAGGCAGACTGTAGCGAGGACTCTAAGCATTTCCTCTTCCAAAGCACTGAAGTTTTACCAAAGAATTCTGCTTTAGTTGCAGGTGTAACACAAGCATCATTTCTCCCACTGTGTACTCTTTGGGCTCTAACACGAATGAACTTCTTTATGCAGGGATTCCCACGTGGATCAAACTGCCTCAACCATGGCAGGCTCTAGCGAGGACTGTAAGCATATCCTCTCCCAAAACACGCAGTTTTCACGGTAGAACTCTGCTTTAGTTGCAGGGGTAACACAAGCAGCTTTTCTCCCACTGTGTACTCTTTGGGCTCTTCCACGAACGAACTTCTATATGCAGGGTTTCCGACGTGGAGTGAACTGCCTCAACCAAGGCAGGCTGTAGCGAGGACTGTAAGCATTTCCTCTTACAAAACACGGCAGTTTTACCAAAGAATTCTGCTTTAGTTGCCGGTGGAATACAAGCAGCATTACTCCCACTGTGTTCTCTTGGGGCTCTTACACGAATGAACTTTTTTATGCAGGGATTCCCAGGGGAGCGAACTGCCTCCACCATGGCAGGCTCTAGCGAGGACTGTAAGCATATCCTCTCCCAAACCACGCAGTTTTAACGGTAGAACTCTGCTTTAGTTGCAGGGGTAACACAAGAAGATTTTCTCACACTGTGTACTCTTTGTGCTCTTCCACGTATGAACTTCTATATGCAGGGTTTGCGACGTGGAGCGACCTGCCTCAACCAAGGCAGGCTGTAGCGAGGACTGTAAGCATATCCTCTCCCAAACCACGCCGTTTTAAAGGTAGAACTCTGCTTTAGTTGCAGGGGTAACACAAGCAGCTTTTCTCCCACTGTGTACTCTTTGGGTTCTTCCACGAATTAACTTCTATATGCAGGGTTTCCAAAGTGGAGCGAACTGCCTCAACCAAGGCAGGCTGTCGCGAGGAATGTAAGCATTTCCTCTAACAAAACACGGCAGTTTTACCAAAGAATTCTGCTTTAGTTGCAGGTGGAATACAAGCAGCATTACTCCCACTGTGTACTCTTTGGGCTCTTACACGAATGAACTTCTTTATGCAAGGATTCCCACGAGGAGGGTACTGACTCCACCATGGCAGGCTGTAGCGAGGACTGTAAGCATATCCTCTCCCAAACCACGCAGTTTTAACGGTAGAACTCTGGTTTAGTTGCAGGGGTAACACAAGCCGTTTTTCTCCCACTGTGTACTCTTTGGGCTCTTCCACGAATGAACTTCTATATCCATGGTTTCCGACGTGGAGAAAACTGCCTCAACCAAGGCAGGGGGTAGCGAGGATTGTAAGCATATCCTCTCCCAAACCACGCAGTTTTAACGGTAGAATTCTGCTTTAGTTGCAGGGGTAACACAAGCAGCTTTTCTCCCACTGTGTACTCTTTGGGCTCTTCCACGAATGAACTTCTATATGCAGGGTTTCCGACGTGGAGCGAACTGCCTCAACCAATGCAGGCTGTAGCGAGGACTGTAAGCATTTCCTCTTCCAAAGCACGGCAGTTTTACCAAAGCATTCTGCTATAGTTGCAGGTGTAACACAAGCATCATTTCTCCCACTGTGTACTCTTTGGGCTCTTCCACGAGTGAACTTCTATATGCATGGTTTCCGACGTGGAGAGAACTGCCTCAACCAAGGCAGGCTGTAGCGAGGACTGTAAGCATATCCTCTCCCAATCCACGCAGTTTTAACGGTAGAACTCTGCTTTAGTTGCAGGGGTAACACAAGCAGTTTTTCTCCCACTGTGTACTCTTTGGGCTCTTCCACGAATGAACTTCTATATGCAGGGTTTGCGACGTGGAGAGAACTGCCTCAACCAAGGCAGGCTGTAGCGAGGATTGTAAGCATATCCTCTCCCAAACCACGCAGTTTTAACGGTAGAATTCTGCTTTAGTTGCAGGGGTAACACAAGCAGCTTTTCTCCCATTGTGTACTCTTTGGGCTCTTCCGCGAATGAACTTCTATAAGCAGGGTTTGCGACGTGGAGGGAACTGCCTCAACCAAGGCAGGCTGTAGCGAGGACTGTAAGCATATCCTCTCCCAAACCACGCCGTTTTAACGGTAGAACTCTGCTTTAGTTGCAGGGGTAACACAAGCAGCTTTTCTCCCACTGTGTACTCTTTGGGCTCTTCCCCGAATGAACTTCTATATGCAGGGTTTGCGACGTGGAGCGAACTGCCTCAACCAAGGCAGGCTGTAGCGAGGACTGTAAGCATATCCTCTCCCACACCACGCAGTTTTAATGGTAGAACTCTGCTTTAGTTGCAGGGGTAACACAAGCAGCTTTTCTCCCACTGTGTACTCTTTGGGGTCTTCCACGAATGAACTTCTATATGCAGGGTTTCCGACATGCAGCGAACTGCCTCAACCAAGGCAGACTGTAGCGAGGACTGTAAGCATTTCCTCTTCCAAAGCACGGAAGTTTTACCAAAGAATTCTGCTTTAGTTGCAGGTGTAACACAAGCATCATTTCTCCCACTGTGTACTCTTTGGGCTCTTACACGAATGAACTTCTTTATGCAGGGATTCCCACGTGGATCGAACTGCCTCAACCGTGGAAGGCTGTAGCGAGGACTGTGAGCATATCCTCTCCCAAAACACGCAGTTTTCACGGTAGAACTCTGCTTTAGTTGCAGGGGTAACACAAGCAGCTTTTCTCCCACTGTGTACTCTTTGGGCTCTTCCACGAATGAACTTCTATATGCAGGGTTTTCGACGTGGAGCGAACTGCCTCAACCAAGGCAGGCTGTAGCGAGGACTGTAAGAATATCCTCTCCCAAACCACGCAGTTTTAACGGTAGAACTCTGCTTTAGTTGCAGTTGTAACACAAGCAGTTTTTCTCCCACTGTGTACTCTTTGGGCTCTTCCACAATTGAACTTCTATATGCAGGGTTTGCGACGTGGAGCGAACTGCCTCAACCAATGCAGGCTGCAGCGAGGACTGTAAGCATATCCTCTCCCAAACCACGCAGTTTTAACTGTAGAACTCTGCTTTAGTTGCAGGGGTAACACAAGCAGCTTTTCTCCCACTGTGTACTCTTTGGGCTCTTCCACGAATTAACTTCTATATGCAGGGTTTCCAAAGTGGAGCGAACTGCCTCAACCAAGGCAGGCTGTAGCGAGGAATGTAAGCATTTCCTCTTACAAAACACGGCAGTTTTACCAAAGAATTCTGCTTTAGTTGCAGGTGGAATACAAGCAGCATTACTCCCACTGTGTACTCTTTGGGCTCTTACTCGAATGAATTTCTTTATGCAAGGATTCCCACGAGGAGGGTACTGACTCCACGATGGCAGGCTGTAGCGAGGACTGTAAGCATATCCTCTCCCAAACCACGCAGTTTTAACGGTAGCACTCTGCTTTAGTTGCAGGGGTAACACAAGCAGTTTTTCTCCCACTGTGTACTCTTTGGGCTCTTCCACGAATGAACTTCTATATGCAGGGTTTGCGACGTGGAGAGAACTGCCTCAACCAAGGCAGGCTGTAGCGAGGATTGTAAGCATATCCTCTCCCAAACCACGCAGTTTTAACGGTAGAATTCTGCTTTAGTTGCAGGGGTAACACAAGCAGCTTTTCTCCCATTGTGTACTCTTTGGGCTCTTCCGCGAATGAACTTCTATATGCAGGGTTTCCGACGTGGAGCGAACTGCCTCAAACAAGGCAGGCTGTAGCGAGGACTGTAAGCATTTCCTCTTCCAAAACACTGCAGTTTTACCAAAGAATTCTGCTTTAGTTGCAGGTGGAATACAAGCAGCATTACTCCCACTGTGTACTCTTTGGGCTCTTCCACGAATGAACTTCTTTATGCAGGGATTCCTACGAGGAGCAAACTGCCTTCACCATGGCAGGCTGTAGCGAGGACTGTAAGCATATCCTCTCCCAAACCACGCAGTTTTAACGGTAGAACTCTGCTTTAGTTGCAGGGGTAACACAAGCAGTTTTTCTCCCACTGTGTACTCTTTGGGCTCTAACACGAATGAACTTCTTTATGCAGGGAATCCTACGAGGAGCGAACTGCTTCCACCATGGCAGGCTGTAGCAAGGACTGTAAGCATATCCTCTCCCAAACCACTCAGTTTTAATGGTAGAACTCTTTTTTAGTTGCAGGGGTAACACAAGCAGCTTTTCTCCCACTGTGTACTCTTTGGGCTCTTCCACGAATGAACTTCTATATGCATGGTTTCCCACGTGGAGCGAACTGCCTCAACCAAGGGAGGCTTTAGCGAGGACTGTAAGCATATCCTCTCCCAAACCACGCAGTTTTAACGGTAGAACTCTGCTTTAGTTGCAGGGGTAACACAAGCAGCTTTTCTCCCACTGTGTACTCTTTGGGCTCTTACACGAATGCACTTCTATATGCAGGGTTTCCGACGTGGAGCGAACTGCCTCAACCAAGGCAGGCTGTAGCGAGGACTGTAAGCATTTCCTCTTCCAAAGCACGGCAGTTTTACCAAAGCATTCTGCTTTAGGTGCAGGTGTAACACAAGCATCATTTCTCCCACTGTGTACTCTTTGGGCTCTTCCACGAATGAACTTCTATATGCATGGTTTCCGACGTGGAGCGAACTGCCTCAACCAAGGCAGGCTGTAGCGAGGACTGTAAGCATATCCTCTCCCAATCCACGCAGTTTTAACGGTAGGACTCTGCTTTAGTTGCAGGGGTAACACAAGCAGTTTTTCTCCCACTGTGTACTCTTTGGGCTCTTCCACGAATGAACATCTATATTCAGGGTTTGCGACGTGGAGAGAACTGCCTCAACCAAGGCAGGCTGTAGCGAGGATTGTAAGCATATCCTCTCCCAAACCACGCAGTTTTAACGGTAGAACTCTGCTTTAGTTGCAGGGGTAACACAAGCAGCTTTTCTCCCATTGTGTACTCTTTGGGCTCTTCCGCGAATGAACTTCTATATGCAGGGTTTGCGACGTGGAGGGAACTGCCTCAACCAAGGCAGGCTGTAGCGAGGACTGTAAGCATATCCTCTCCCACACCACGCAGTTTTAATGGTAGAACTCTGCTTTAGTTGCAGGGGTAACACAAGCAGCTTTTCTCCCACTGTGTACTCTTTGGGCTCTTCCACGAATGAACTTCTATATGCAGGGTTTCCGACATGCAGCGAACTGCCTCAACCAAGGCAGACTGTAGCGAGGACTCTAAGCATTTCCTCTTCAAAAGCACTGAAGTTTTACCAAAGAATTCTGCTTTAGTTGCAGGTGTAACACAAGCATCATTTCTCCCACTGTGTACTCTTTGGGCTCTAACACGAATGAACTTCTTTATGCAGGGATTCTCATGTGGATCAAACTGCCTCAACCGTGGAAGGCAGTAGCGAGGACTGTAAACATATCCTCTCCCAAAACACGCAGTTTTCCCGGTAGAACTCTGCTTTAGTTGCAGGGGTAACACAAGCAGCTTTTCTCCCACTGTGTACTCTTTGGGCTCTTCCACGAATGAACTTCTATATGCAGGGTTTCCGACGTGGAGTGAACTGCCTCAACCAAGGCAGGCTGTAGCGAGGACTGTAAGCATTTCCTCTTACAAAACACGGCAGTTTTACCAAAGAATTCTGCTTTAGTTGCAGGTGGAATACAAGCAGCATTACTCCCACTGTGTACTCTTTGGGCTCTTACACGAATGAACTTCTTTATGCAAGGATTCCCACGAGGAGGGTACTGACTCCACCATGGCAGGCTGTAGCGAGGACTGTAAGCATATCCTCTCCCAAACAACGCAGTTTTAACGGTAGAACTCTGGTTTAGTTGCAGGGGTAACACAAGCAGTTTTTCTCCCACTGTGTACTCTTTGGGCTCTTCCACGAATGAACTTCTATATGCATGGTTTGCGACGTGGAGAAAACTGCCTCAACCAAGGCAGGCTGTAGCGAGGATTGTAAGCATATCCTCTCCCAAACCACGCAGTTTTAACGGTAGAATTCTGCTTTAGTTGCAGGGGTAACACAAGCAGCTTTTCTCCCACTGTGTACTCTTTGGGCTCTTCCACGAATGAACTTCTATATGCAGGGTTTCCGACATGCAGCGAACTGCCTCAACCAAGGCAGACTGTAGCGAGGACTGTAAGCATTTCCTCTTCCAAAGCACGGAAGTTTTACCAAAGAATTCTGCTTTAGTTGCAGGTGTAACACAAGCATCATTTCTCCCACTGTGTACTCTTTGGGCTCTTACACGAATGAACTTCTTTATGCAGGGATTCCCACGTGGATCGAACTGCCTCAACCGTGGAAGGCTGTAGCGAGGACTGTAAGCATATCCTCTCCCAAAACACGCAGTTTTCACGGTAGAACTCTGCTTTAGTTGCAGGGGTAACACAAGCAGCTTTTCTCCCACTGTGTACTCTTTGGGCTCTTCCACGAATGAACTTCTATATGCAGGGTTTTCGACGTGGAGCGAACTGCCTCAACCAAGGCAGGCTGTAGCGAGGACTGTAAGAATATCCTCTCCCAAACCACGCAGTTTTAACGGTAGAACTCTGCTTTAGTTGCAGGGGTAACACAAGCAGTTTTTCTCCCACTGTGTACTCTTTGGGCTCTTCCACAAATGAACTTCTATATGCAGGGTTTGCGACGTGGAGCGAACTGCCTCAACCAATGCAGGCTGCAGCGAGGACTGTAAGCATATCCTCTCCCAAACCACGCAGTTTTAACGGTAGAACTCTGCTTTAGTTGCAGGGGTAACACAAGCAGCTTTTCTCCCACTGTGTACTCTTTGGGCTCTTACACGAATGCACTTCTATATGCAGGGTTTCCGACGTGGAGCGAACTGCCTCAACCAAGGCAGGCTGTAGCGAGGACTGTAAGCATTTCCTCTTCCAAAGCACGGCAGTTTTACCAAAGCATTCTGCTTTAGGTGCAGGTGTAACACAAGCATCATTTCTCCCACTGTGTACTCTTTGGGCTCTTCCACGAATGAACTTCTATATGCATGGTTTCCGACGTGGAGCGAACTGCCTCAACCAAGGCAGGCTGTAGCGAGGACTGTAAGCATATCCTCTCCCAATCCACGCAGTTTTAACGGTAGAACTCTGCTTTAGTTGCAGGGGTAACACAAGCCGTTTTTCTCCCACTGTGTACTCTTTGGGCTCTTCCACGAATGAACTTTTATGCAGGGTTTGCGACGTGGAGAGAACTGCTTCAACCAAGGCAGGCTGTAGCGAGGATTGTAAGCATATCCTCTCCCAAACCACGCAGTTTTAACGGTAGAATTCTGCTTTAGTTGCAGGGGTAACACAAGCAGCTTTTCTCCCATTGTGTACTCTTTGGGCTCTTCCGCGAATGAACTTCTATATGCAGGGTTTCCGACGTGGAGCGAACTGCCTCAAACAAGGCAGGCTGTAGCGAGGACTGTAAGCATTTCCTCTTCCAAAACACTGCAGTTTTACCAAAGAATTCTGCTTTAGTTGCAGGTGGAATACAAGCAGCATTACTCCCACTGTGTACTCTTTGGGCTCTTCCACGAATGAACTTCTTTATGCAGGGATTCCTACGAGGAGCAAACTGCCTTCACCATGGCAGGCTGTAGCGAGGACTGTAAGCATATCCTCTCCCAAACCACGCAGTTTTAACGGTAGAACTCTGCTTTAGTTGCAGGGGTAACACAAGCAGTTTTTCTCCCACTGTGTACTCTTTGGGCTCTAACACGAATGAACTTCTTTATGCAGGGAATCCTACGAGGAGCGAACTGCTTCCACCATGGCAGGCTGTAGCAAGGACTGTAAGCATATCCTCTCCCAAACCACTCAGTTTTAATGGTAGAACTCTTTTTTAGTTGCAGGGGTAACACAAGCAGCTTTTCTCCCACTGTGTACTCTTTGGGCTCTTCCACGAATGAACTTCTATATGCATGGTTTCCCACGTGGAGCGAACTGCCTCAACCAAGGGAGGCTGTAGCGAGGACTGTAAGCATATCCTCTCCCAAACCACGCAGTTTTAACGGTAGAACTCTGCTTTAGTTGCAGGGGTAACACAAGCAGTTTTTCTCCCACTGTGTACTCTTTGGGCTCTTCCACGAATGAACTTCTATATGCAGGGTTTGCGACGTGGAGAGAACTGCCTCAACCAAGGCAGGCTGTAGCGAGGATTGTAAGCATATCCTCTCCCAAACCTCGCAGTTTTAGCGGTAGAATTCTGCTTTAGTTGCAGGGGTAACACAAGCAGCTTTTCTCCCACTGTGTACTCTTTGGGCTCTTACACGAATGCACTTCTATATGCAGGGTTTCCGACGTGGAGCGAACTGCCTCAACCAAGGCAGGCTGTAGCGAGGACTGTAAGCATTTCCTCTTCCAAAGCACGGCAGTTTTACCAAAGCATTCTGCTTTAGGTGCAGGTGTAACACAAGCATCATTTCTCCCACTGTGTACTCTTTGGGCTCTTCCACGAATGAACTTCTATATGCATGGTTTCCGACGTGGAGCGAACTGCCTCAACCAAGGCAGGCTGTAGCGAGGACTGTAAGCATATCCTCTCCCAATCCACGCAGTTTTAACGGTAGGACTCTGCTTTAGTTGCAGGGGTAACACAAGCAGTTTTTCTCCCATTGTGTACTCTTTGGGCTCTTCCGCGAATGAACTTCTATATGCAGGGTTTGCGACGTGGAGGGAACTGCCTCAACCAAGGCAGGCTGTAGCGAGGACTGTAAGCATATCCTCTCCCACACCACGCAGTTTTAATGGTAGAACTCTGCTTTAGTTGCAGGGGTAACACAAGCAGCTTTTCTCCCACTGTGTACTCTTTGGGCTCTTCCACGAATGAACTTCTATATGCAGGGTTTCCGACATGCAGCGAACTGCCTCAACCAAGGCAGACTGTAGCGAGGACTCTAAGCATTTCCTCTTCCAAAGCACTGAAGTTTTACCAAAGAATTCTGCTTTAGTTGCAGGTGTAACACAAGCATCATTTCTCCCACTGTGTACTCTTTGGGCTCTAACACGAATGAACTTCTTTATGCAGGGATTCTCATGTGGATCAAACTGCCTCAACCGTGGAAGGCAGTAGCGAGGACTGTAAACATATCCTCTCCCAAAACACGCAGTTTTCCCGGTAGAACTCTGCTTTAGTTGCAGGGGTAACACAAGCAGCTTTTCTCCCACTGTGTACTCTTTGGGCTCTTCCACGAATGAACTTCTATATGCAGGGTTTCCGACGTGGAGTGAACTGCCTCAACCAAGGCAGGCTGTAGCGAGGACTGTAAGCATTTCCTCTTACAAAACACGGCAGTTTTACCAAAGAATTCTGCTTTAGTTGCAGGTGGAATACAAGCAGCATTACTCCCACTGTGTACTCTTTGGGCTCTTACACGAATGAACTTCTTTATGCAAGGATTCCCACGAGGAGGGTACTGACTCCACCATGGCAGGCTGTAGCGAGGACTGTAAGCATATCCTCTCCCAAACAACGCAGTTTTAACGGTAGAACTCTGGTTTAGTTGCAGGGGTAACACAAGCAGTTTTTCTCCCACTGTGTACTCTTTGGGCTCTTCCACGAATGAACTTCTATATGCATGGTTTGCGACGTGGAGAAAACTGCCTCAACCAAGGCAGGCTGTAGCGAGGATTGTAAGCATATCCTCTCCCAAACCACGCAGTTTTAACGGTAGAATTCTGCTTTAGTTGCAGGGGTAACACAAGCAGCTTTTCTCCCACTGTGTACTCTTTGGGCTCTTCCACGAATGAACTTCTATATGCAGGGTTTCCGACATGCAGCGAACTGCCTCAACCAAGGCAGACTGTAGCGAGGACTGTAAGCATTTCCTCTTCCAAAGCACGGAAGTTTTACCAAAGAATTCTGCTTTAGTTGCAGGTGTAACACAAGCATCATTTCTCCCACTGTGTACTCTTTGGGCTCTTACACGAATGAACTTCTTTATGCAGGGATTCCCACGTGGATCGAACTGCCTCAACCGTGGAAGGCTGTAGCGAGGACTGTAAGCATATCCTCTCCCAAAACACGCAGTTTTCACGGTAGAACTCTGCTTTAGTTGCAGGGGTAACACAAGCAGCTTTTCTCCCACTGTGTACTCTTTGGGCTCTTCCACGAATGAACTTCTATATGCAGGGTTTTCGACGTGGAGCGAACTGCCTCAACCAAGGCAGGCTGTAGCGAGGACTGTAAGAATATCCTCTCCCAAACCACGCAGTTTTAACGGTAGAACTCTGCTTTAGTTGCAGGGGTAACACAAGCAGTTTTTCTCCCACTGTGTACTCTTTGGGCTCTTCCACAAATGAACTTCTATATGCAGGGTTTGCGACGTGGAGCGAACTGCCTCAACCAATGCAGGCTGCAGCGAGGACTGTAAGCATATCCTCTCCCAAACCACGCAGTTTTAACGGTAGAACTCTGCTTTAGTTGCAGGGGTAACACAAGCAGCTTTTCTCCCACTGTGTACTCTTTGGGCTCTTACACGAATGCACTTCTATATGCAGGGTTTCCGACGTGGAGCGAACTGCCTCAACCAAGGCAGGCTGTAGCGAGGACTGTAAGCATTTCCTCTTCCAAAGCACGGCAGTTTTACCAAAGCATTCTGCTTTAGGTGCAGGTGTAACACAAGCATCATTTCTCCCACTGTGTACTCTTTGGGCTCTTCCACGAATGAACTTCTATATGCATGGTTTCCGACGTGGAGCGAACTGCCTCAACCAAGGCAGGCTGTAGCGAGGACTGTAAGCATATCCTCTCCCAATCCACGCAGTTTTAACGGTAGAACTCTGCTTTAGTTGCAGGGGTAACACAAGCCGTTTTTCTCCCACTGTGTACTCTTTGGGCTCTTCCACGAATGAACTTTTATGCAGGGTTTGCGACGTGGAGAGAACTGCTTCAACCAAGGCAGGCTGTAGCGAGGATTGTAAGCATATCCTCTCCCAAACCACGCAGTTTTAACGGTAGAATTCTGCTTTAGTTGCAGGGGTAACACAAGCAGCTTTTCTCCCATTGTGTACTCTTTGGGCTCTTCCGCGAATGAACTTCTATATGCAGGGTTTCCGACGTGGAGCGAACTGCCTCAAACAAGGCAGGCTGTAGCGAGGACTGTAAGCATTTCCTCTTCCAAAACACTGCAGTTTTACCAAAGAATTCTGCTTTAGTTGCAGGTGGAATACAAGCAGCATTACTCCCACTGTGTACTCTTTGGGCTCTTCCACGAATGAACTTCTTTATGCAGGGATTCCTACGAGGAGCAAACTGCCTTCACCATGGCAGGCTGTAGCGAGGACTGTAAGCATATCCTCTCCCAAACCACGCAGTTTTAACGGTAGAACTCTGCTTTAGTTGCAGGGGTAACACAAGCAGTTTTTCTCCCACTGTGTACTCTTTGGGCTCTAACACGAATGAACTTCTTTATGCAGGGAATCCTACGAGGAGCGAACTGCTTCCACCATGGCAGGCTGTAGCAAGGACTGTAAGCATATCCTCTCCCAAACCACTCAGTTTTAATGGTAGAACTCTTTTTTAGTTGCAGGGGTAACACAAGCAGCTTTTCTCCCACTGTGTACTCTTTGGGCTCTTCCACGAATGAACTTCTATATGCATGGTTTCCCACGTGGAGCGAACTGCCTCAACCAAGGGAGGCTGTAGCGAGGACTGTAAGCATATCCTCTCCCAAACCACGCAGTTTTAACGGTAGAACTCTGCTTTAGTTGCAGGGGTAACACAAGCAGTTTTTCTCCCACTGTGTACTCTTTGGGCTCTTCCACGAATGAACTTCTATATGCAGGGTTTGCGACGTGGAGAGAACTGCCTCAACCAAGGCAGGCTGTAGCGAGGATTGTAAGCATATCCTCTCCCAAACCACGCAGTTTTAGCGGTAGAATTCTGCTTTAGTTGCAGGGGTAACACAAGCAGCTTTTCTCCCACTGTGTACTCTTTGGGCTCTTACACGAATGCACTTCTATATGCAGGGTTTCCGACGTGGAGCGAACTGCCTCAACCAAGGCAGGCTGTAGCGAGGACTGTAAGCATTTCCTCTTCCAAAGCACGGCAGTTTTACCAAAGCATTCTGCTTTAGGTGCAGGTGTAACACAAGCATCATTTCTCCCACTGTGTACTCTTTGGGCTCTTCCACGAATGAACTTCTATATGCATGGTTTCCGACGTGGAGCGAACTGCCTCAACCAAGGCAGGCTGTAGCGAGGACTGTAAGCATATCCTCTCCCAATCCACGCAGTTTTAACGGTAGGACTCTGCTTTAGTTGCAGGGGTAACACAAGCAGTTTTTCTCCCACTGTGTACTCTTTGGGCTCTTCCACGAATGAACTTCTATATGCAGGGTTTGCGACGTGGAGAGAACTGCCTCAACCAAGGCAGGCTGTAGCGAGGATTGTAAGCATATCCTCTCCCAAACCACGCAGTTTTAACGGTAGAACTCTGCTTTAGTTGCAGGGGTAACACAAGCAGCTTTTCTCCCATTGTGTACTCTTTGGGCTCTTCCGCGAATGAACTTCTATATGCAGGGTTTGCGACGTGGAGGGAACTGCCTCAACCAAGGCAGGCTGTAGCGAGGACTGTAAGCATATCCTCTCCCACACCACGCAGTTTTAATGGTAGAACTCTGCTTTAGTTGCAGGGGTAACACAAGCAGCTTTTCTCCCACTGTGTACTCTTTGGGCTCTTCCACGAATGAACTTCTATATGCAGGGTTTCCGACATGCAGCGAACTGCCTCAACCAAGGCAGACTGTAGCGAGGACTCTAAGCATTTCCTCTTCCAAAGCACTGAAGTTTTACCAAAGAATTCTGCTTTAGTTGCAGGTGTAACACAAGCATCATTTCTCCCACTGTGTACTCTTTGGGCTCTAACACGAATGAACTTCTTTATGCAGGGATTCCCAAGTGGATCAAACTGCCTCAACCGTGGAAGGCAGTAGCGAGGACTGTAAACATATCCTCTCCCAAAACACGCAGTTTTCACGGTAGAACTCTGCTTTAGTTGCAGGGGTAACACAAGCAGCTTTTCTCCCACTGTGTACTCTTTGGGCTCTTCCACGAATGAACTTCTATATGCAGGGTTTCCGACGTGGAGTGAACTGCCTCAACCAAGGCAGGCTGTAGCGAGGACTGTAAGCATTTCCTCTTACAAAACACGGCAGTTTTACCAAAGAATTCTGCTTTAGTTGCAGGTGGAATACAAGCAGCATTACTCCCACTGTGTACTCTTTGGGCTCTTACACGAATGAACTTCTTTATGCAAGGATTCCCACGAGGAGGGTACTGACTCCACCATGGCAGGCTGTAGCGAGGACTGTAAGCATATCCTCTCCCAAACAACGCAGTTTTAACGGTAGAACTCTGGTTTAGTTGCAGGGGTAACACAAGCAGTTTTTCTCCCACTGTGTACTCTTTGGGCTCTTCCACGAATGAACTTCTATATGCATGGTTTGCGACGTGGAGAAAACTGCCTCAACCAAGGCAGGCTGTAGCGAGGATTGTAAGCATATCCTCTCCCAAACCACGCAGTTTTAACGGTAGAATTCTGCTTTAGTTGCAGGGGTAACACAAGCAGCTTTTCTCCCACTGTGTACTCTTTGGGCTCTTCCACGAATGAACTTCTATATGCAGGGTTTCCGACATGCAGCGAACTGCCTCAACCAAGGCAGACTGTAGCGAGGACTGTAAGCATTTCCTCTTCCAAAGCACGGAAGTTTTACCAAAGAATTCTGCTTTAGTTGCAGGTGTAACACAAGCATCATTTCTCCCACTGTGTACTCTTTGGGCTCTTACACGAATGAACTTCTTTATGCAGGGATTCCCACGTGGATCGAACTGCCTCAACCGTGGAAGGCTGTAGCGAGGACTGTAAGCATATCCTCTCCCAAAACACGCAGTTTTCACGGTAGAACTCTGCTTTAGTTGCATGGGTAACACAAGCAGCTTTTCTCCCACTGTGTACTCTTTGGGCTCTTCCACGAATGAACTTCTATATGCAGGGTTTTCGACGTGGAGCGAACTGCCTCAACCAAGGCAGGCTGTAGCGAGGACTGTAAGAATATCCTCTCCCAAACCACGCAGTTTTAACGGTAGAACTCTGCTTTAGTTGCAGGGGTAACACAAGCAGTTTTTCTCCCACTGTGTACTCTTTGTGCTCTTCCACAAATGAACTTCTATATGCAGGGTTTGCGACGTGGAGCAAACTGCCTCAACCAATGCAGGCTGCAGCGAGGACTGTAAGCATATCCTCTCCCAAACCACGCAGTTTTAACGGTAGAACTCTGCTTTAGTTGCAGGGGTAACACAAGCAGCTTTTCTCCCACTGTGTACTCTTTGGGCTCTTCCACGAATTAACTTCTATATGCAGGGTTTCCAAAGTGGAGCGAACTGCCTCAACCAAGGCAGGCTGTAGCGAGGAATGTAAGCATTTCCTCTTACAAAACACGGCAGTTTTACCAAAGAATTCTGCTTTAGTTGCAGGTGGAATACAAGCAGCATTACTCCCACTGTGTACTCTTTGGGCTCTTACTCGAATGAATTTCTTTATGCAAGGATTCCCACGAGGAGGGTACTGACTCCACAATGGCAGGCTGTAGCGAGGACTGTAAGCATATCCTCTCCCAAACCACGCAGTTTTAACGGTAGAACTCTGCTTTAGTTGCAGGGGTAACACAAGCAGTTTTTCTCCCACTGTGTACTCTTTGGGCTCTTCCACGAATGAACTTCTATATGCAGGGTTTGCGACGTGGAGAGAACTGCCTCAACCAAGGTAGGCTGTAGCGAGGATTGTAAGCATATCCTCTCCCAAACCACGCAGTTTTAACGGTAGAATTCTGCTTTAGTTGCAGGGGTAACACAAGCAGCTTTTCTCCCATTGTGTACTCTTTGGGCTCTTCCGCGAATGAACTTCTATATGCAGGGTTTCCGACGTGGAGCGAACTGCCTCAACCAAGGCAGGCTGTAGCGAGGACTGTAAGCATTTCCTCTTCCAAAACACTGCAGTTTTACCAAAGAATTCTGCTTTAGTTGCAGGTGGAATACAAGCAGCATTACTCCCACTGTGTACTCTTTGGGCTCTTCCACGAATGAACTTCTTTATGCAGGGATTCCTACGAGGAGCAAACTGCCTCCACCATGGCAGGCTGTAGCGAGGACTGTAAGCATATCCTCTCCCAAACCACGCAGTTTTAACGGTAGAACTCTTTTTTAGTTGCAGGGGTAACACAAGCAGCTTTTCTCCCACTGTGTACTCTTTGGGCTCTTCCACGAATGAACTTCTATATGCATGGTTTCCCACGTGGAGCGAACTGCCTCAACCAAGGCAGGCTGTAGCGAGGACTGTAAGCATATCCTCTCCCAAACCACGCAGTTTTAACGGTAGAACTCTGCTTTAGTTGCAGGGGTAACACAAGCAGCTTTTCTCCCACTGTGTACTCTTTGGGCTCTTACACGAATGCACTTCTATATGCAGGGTTTCCGACGTGGAGCGAACTGCCTCAACCAAGGCAGGCTGTAGCGAGGACTGTAAGCATTTCCTCTTCCAAAGCACGGCAGTTTTACCAAAGCATTCTGCTTTAGTTGCAGGTGTAACACAAGCATCATTTCTCCCACTGTGTACTCTTTGGGCTCTTCCACGAATGAAGTTCTATATGCATGGTTTCCGACGTGGAGCAAACTGCCTCAACCAAGGCAGGCTGTAGCGAGGACTGTAAGCATTTCCTCTCCCAATCCACGCAGTTTTAACGGTAGAACTCTGCTTTAGTTGCAGGGGTAACACAAGCAGTATTTCTCCCACTGTGTACTCTTTGGGCTCTTCCACGAATGAACTTATATATGCAGGGTTTGCGACGTGGAGAGAACTGCCTCAACCAAGGCAGGCTGTAGCGAGGATTGTAAGCATATCCTCTCCCAAACCACGCAGTTTTAACGGTAGAATTCTGCTTTAGTTGCAGGGGTAACACAAGCAGCTTTTCTCCCATTGTGTACTCTTTGGGCTCTTCCGCGAATGAAATTCTCTATGCAGGGTTTGCGACGTGGAGGGAACTGCCTCAACCAAGGCAGGCTGTAGCGAGGACTGTAAGCATATCCTCTCCCACACCACGCAGTTTTAATGGTAGAACTCTGCTTTAGTTGCAGGGGTAACACAAGCAGCTTTTCTCCCACTGTGTACTCTTTGGGCTCTTCCACGAATGAACTTCTATATGCAGGGTTTCCGACATGCAGCGAACTGCCTCAACCAAGGCAGACTGTAGCGAGGACTCTAAGCATTTCCTCTTCCAAAGCAGTGAAGTTTTACCAAAGAATTCTGCTTTAGTTGCAGGTGTAACACAAGCATCATTTCTCCCACTGTGTACTCTTTGGGCTCTAACACGAATGAACTTCTTTATGCAGGGATTCCCAAGTGGATCAAACTGCCTCAACCGTGGAAGGCAGTAGCGAGGACTGTAAACATATCCTCTCCCAAAACACGCAGTTTTCACGGTAGAACTCTGCTTTAGTTACAGAGTTAACACAAGCAGCTTTTCTCCCACTGTGTACTCTTTGGGCTCTTCCACGAATGAACTTCTATATGCAGGGTTTCCGACGTGGAGTGAACTGCCTCAACCAAGGCAGGCTGTAGCGAGGACTGTAAGCATTTCCTCTTACAAAACACGGCAGTTTTACCAAAGAATTCTGCTTTAGTTGCAAGTGGAATACAAGCAGCATTATTCCCACTGTGTTCTCTTGGGGCTCTTACACGAATGAACTTTTTTTGCAGGGATTCCCAGGGGAACGAACTGCCTCCACCATGGCAGGCTCTAGCGAGGATTGTAAGCATATCCTCTCCCAAAACACGCAGTTTTCACGGTAGAACTCTGCTTTAGTTGCAGGGGTAACACAAGCAGCTTTTCTCCCACTGTGTACTCTTTGGGCTCTTCCACGAACGAACTTCTATATGCAGGGTTTCCGACGTGGAGAGAACTGCCTCAACCAAGGCAGGCTGTAGCGAGGATTGTAAGCATATCCTCTCCCAAACCACGCAGTTTTAACGGTAGAATTCTGCTTTAGTTGCAGGGGTAACACAAGCAGCTTTTCTCCCATTGTGTACTCTTTGGGCTCTTCCGCGAATGAACTTCTATAAGCAGGGTTTGCGACGTGGAGGGAACTGCCTCAACCAAGGCAGGCTGTAGCGAGGACTGTAAGCATATCCTCTCCCAAACCACGCCGTTTTAACGGTAGAACTCTGCTTTAGTTGCAGGGGTAACACAAGCAGCTTTTCTCCCACTGTGTACTCTTTGGGCTCTTCCCCGAATGAACTTCTATATGCAGGGTTTGCGACGTGGAGCGAACTGCCTCAACCAAGGCAGGCTGTAGCGAGGACTGTAAGCATATCCTCTCCCACACCACGCAGTTTTAATGGTAGAACTCTGCTTTAGTTGCAGGGGTAACACAAGCAGCTTTTCTCCCACTGTGTACTCTTTGGGGTCTTCCACGAATGAACTTCTATATGCAGGGTTTCCGACATGCAGCGAACTGCCTCAACCAAGGCAGACTGTAGCGAGGACTGTAAGCATTTCCTCTTCCAAAGCACGGAAGTTTTACCAAAGAATTCTGCTTTAGTTGCAGGTGTAACACAAGCATCATTTCTCCCACTGTGTACTCTTTGGGCTCTTACACGAATGAACTTCTTTATGCAGGGATTCCCACGTGGATCGAACTGCCTCAACCGTGGAAGGCTGTAGCGAGGACTGTGAGCATATCCTCTCCCAAAACACGCAGTTTTCACGGTAGAACTCTGCTTTAGTTGCAGGGGTAACACAAGCAGCTTTTCTCCCACTGTGTACTCTTTGGGCTCTTCCACGAATGAACTTCTATATGCAGGGTTTTCGACGTGGAGCGAACTGCCTCAACCAAGGCAGGCTGTAGCGAGGACTGTAAGAATATCCTCTCCCAAACCACGCAGTTTTAACGGTAGAACTCTGCTTTAGTTGCAGGGGTAACACAAGCAGTTTTTCTCCCACTGTGTACTCTTTGGGCTCTTCCACAATTGAACTTCTATATGCAGGGTTTGCGACGTGGAGCGAACTGCCTCAACCAATGCAGGCTGCAGCGAGGACTGTAAGCATATCCTCTCCCAAACCACGCAGTTTTAACTGTAGAACTCTGCTTTAGTTGCAGGGGTAACACAAGCAGCTTTTCTCCCACTGTGTACTCTTTGGGCTCTTCCACGAATTAACTTCTATATGCAGGGTTTCCAAAGTGGAGCGAACTGCCTCAACCAAGGCAGGCTGTAGCGAGGAATGTAAGCATTTCCTCTTACAAAACACGGCAGTTTTACCAAAGAATTCTGCTTTAGTTGCAGGTGGAATACAAGCAGCATTACTCCCACTGTGTACTCTTTGGGCTCTTACTCGAATGAATTTCTTTATGCAAGGATTCCCACGAGGAGGGTACTGACTCCACGATGGCAGGCTGTAGCGAGGACTGTAAGCATATCCTCTCCCAAACCACGCAGTTTTAACGGTAGCACTCTGCTTTAGTTGCAGGGGTAACACAAGCAGTTTTTCTCCCACTGTGTACTCTTTGGGCTCTTCCACGAATGAACTTCTATATGCAGGGTTTGCGACGTGGAGAGAACTGCCTCAACCAAGGCAGGCTGTAGCGAGGATTGTAAGCATATCCTCTCCCAAACCACGCAGTTTTAACGGTAGAATTCTGCTTTAGTTGCAGGGGTAACACAAGCAGCTTTTCTCCCATTGTGTACTCTTTGGGCTCTTCCGCGAATGAACTTCTATATGCAGGGTTTCCGACGTGGAGCGAACTGCCTCAAACAAGGCAGGCTGTAGCGAGGACTGTAAGCATTTCCTCTTCCAAAACACTGCAGTTTTACCAAAGAATTCTGCTTTAGTTGCAGGTGGAATACAAGCAGCATTACTCCCACTGTGTACTCTTTGGGCTCTTCCACGAATGAACTTCTTTATGCAGGGATTCCTACGAGGAGCAAACTGCCTTCACCATGGCAGGCTGTAGCGAGGACTGTAAGCATATCCTCTCCCAAACCACGCAGTTTTAACGGTAGAACTCTGCTTTAGTTGCAGGGGTAACACAAGCAGTTTTTCTCCCACTGTGTACTCTTTGGGCTCTAACACGAATGAACTTCTTTATGCAGGGAATCCTACGAGGAGCGAACTGCTTCCACCATGGCAGGCTGTAGCAAGGACTGTAAGCATATCCTCTCCCAAACCACTCAGTTTTAATGGTAGAACTCTTTTTTAGTTGCAGGGGTAACACAAGCAGCTTTTCTCCCACTGTGTACTCTTTGGGCTCTTCCACGAATGAACTTCTATATGCATGGTTTCCCACGTGGAGCGAACTGCCTCAACCAAGGGAGGCTTTAGCGAGGACTGTAAGCATATCCTCTCCCAAACCACGCAGTTTTAACGGTAGAACTCTGCTTTAGTTGCAGGGGTAACACAAGCAGCTTTTCTCCCACTGTGTACTCTTTGGGCTCTTACACGAATGCACTTCTATATGCAGGGTTTCCGACGTGGAGCGAACTGCCTCAACCAAGGCAGGCTGTAGCGAGGACTGTAAGCATTTCCTCTTCCAAAGCACGGCAGTTTTACCAAAGCATTCTGCTTTAGGTGCAGGTGTAACACAAGCATCATTTCTCCCACTGTGTACTCTTTGGGCTCTTCCACGAATGAACTTCTATATGCATGGTTTCCGACGTGGAGCGAACTGCCTCAACCAAGGCAGGCTGTAGCGAGGACTGTAAGCATATCCTCTCCCAATCCACGCAGTTTTAACGGTAGGACTCTGCTTTAGTTGCAGGGGTAACACAAGCAGTTTTTCTCCCACTGTGTACTCTTTGGGCTCTTCCACGAATGAACATCTATATTCAGGGTTTGCGACGTGGAGAGAACTGCCTCAACCAAGGCAGGCTGTAGCGAGGATTGTAAGCATATCCTCTCCCAAACCACGCAGTTTTAACGGTAGAACTCTGCTTTAGTTGCAGGGGTAACACAAGCAGCTTTTCTCCCATTGTGTACTCTTTGGGCTCTTCCGCGAATGAACTTCTATATGCAGGGTTTGCGACGTGGAGGGAACTGCCTCAACCAAGGCAGGCTGTAGCGAGGACTGTAAGCATATCCTCTCCCACACCACGCAGTTTTAATGGTAGAACTCTGCTTTAGTTGCAGGGGTAACACAAGCAGCTTTTCTCCCACTGTGTACTCTTTGGGCTCTTCCACGAATGAACTTCTATATGCAGGGTTTCCGACATGCAGCGAACTGCCTCAACCAAGGCAGACTGTAGCGAGGACTCTAAGCATTTCCTCTTCAAAAGCACTGAAGTTTTACCAAAGAATTCTGCTTTAGTTGCAGGTGTAACACAAGCATCATTTCTCCCACTGTGTACTCTTTGGGCTCTAACACGAATGAACTTCTTTATGCAGGGATTCTCATGTGGATCAAACTGCCTCAACCGTGGAAGGCAGTAGCGAGGACTGTAAACATATCCTCTCCCAAAACACGCAGTTTTCCCGGTAGAACTCTGCTTTAGTTGCAGGGGTAACACAAGCAGCTTTTCTCCCACTGTGTACTCTTTGGGCTCTTCCACGAATGAACTTCTATATGCAGGGTTTCCGACGTGGAGTGAACTGCCTCAACCAAGGCAGGCTGTAGCGAGGACTGTAAGCATTTCCTCTTACAAAACACGGCAGTTTTACCAAAGAATTCTGCTTTAGTTGCAGGTGGAATACAAGCAGCATTACTCCCACTGTGTACTCTTTGGGCTCTTACACGAATGAACTTCTTTATGCAAGGATTCCCACGAGGAGGGTACTGACTCCACCATGGCAGGCTGTAGCGAGGACTGTAAGCATATCCTCTCCCAAACAACGCAGTTTTAACGGTAGAACTCTGGTTTAGTTGCAGGGGTAACACAAGCAGTTTTTCTCCCACTGTGTACTCTTTGGGCTCTTCCACGAATGAACTTCTATATGCATGGTTTGCGACGTGGAGAAAACTGCCTCAACCAAGGCAGGCTGTAGCGAGGATTGTAAGCATATCCTCTCCCAAACCACGCAGTTTTAACGGTAGAATTCTGCTTTAGTTGCAGGGGTAACACAAGCAGCTTTTCTCCCACTGTGTACTCTTTGGGCTCTTCCACGAATGAACTTCTATATGCAGGGTTTCCGACATGCAGCGAACTGCCTCAACCAAGGCAGACTGTAGCGAGGACTGTAAGCATTTCCTCTTCCAAAGCACGGAAGTTTTACCAAAGAATTCTGCTTTAGTTGCAGGTGTAACACAAGCATCATTTCTCCCACTGTGTACTCTTTGGGCTCTTACACGAATGAACTTCTTTATGCAGGGATTCCCACGTGGATCGAACTGCCTCAACCGTGGAAGGCTGTAGCGAGGACTGTAAGCATATCCTCTCCCAAAACACGCAGTTTTCACGGTAGAACTCTGCTTTAGTTGCAGGGGTAACACAAGCAGCTTTTCTCCCACTGTGTACTCTTTGGGCTCTTCCACGAATGAACTTCTATATGCAGGGTTTTCGACGTGGAGCGAACTGCCTCAACCAAGGCAGGCTGTAGCGAGGACTGTAAGAATATCCTCTCCCAAACCACGCAGTTTTAACGGTAGAACTCTGCTTTAGTTGCAGGGGTAACACAAGCAGTTTTTCTCCCACTGTGTACTCTTTGGGCTCTTCCACAAATGAACTTCTATATGCAGGGTTTGCGACGTGGAGCGAACTGCCTCAACCAATGCAGGCTGCAGCGAGGACTGTAAGCATATCCTCTCCCAAACCACGCAGTTTTAACGGTAGAACTCTGCTTTAGTTGCAGGGGTAACACAAGCAGCTTTTCTCCCACTGTGTACTCTTTGGGCTCTTACACGAATGCACTTCTATATGCAGGGTTTCCGACGTGGAGCGAACTGCCTCAACCAAGGCAGGCTGTAGCGAGGACTGTAAGCATTTCCTCTTCCAAAGCACGGCAGTTTTACCAAAGCATTCTGCTTTAGGTGCAGGTGTAACACAAGCATCATTTCTCCCACTGTGTACTCTTTGGGCTCTTCCACGAATGAACTTCTATATGCATGGTTTCCGACGTGGAGCGAACTGCCTCAACCAAGGCAGGCTGTAGCGAGGACTGTAAGCATATCCTCTCCCAATCCACGCAGTTTTAACGGTAGAACTCTGCTTTAGTTGCAGGGGTAACACAAGCCGTTTTTCTCCCACTGTGTACTCTTTGGGCTCTTCCACGAATGAACTTTTATGCAGGGTTTGCGACGTGGAGAGAACTGCTTCAACCAAGGCAGGCTGTAGCGAGGATTGTAAGCATATCCTCTCCCAAACCACGCAGTTTTAACGGTAGAATTCTGCTTTAGTTGCAGGGGTAACACAAGCAGCTTTTCTCCCATTGTGTACTCTTTGGGCTCTTCCGCGAATGAACTTCTATATGCAGGGTTTCCGACGTGGAGCGAACTGCCTCAAACAAGGCAGGCTGTAGCGAGGACTGTAAGCATTTCCTCTTCCAAAACACTGCAGTTTTACCAAAGAATTCTGCTTTAGTTGCAGGTGGAATACAAGCAGCATTACTCCCACTGTGTACTCTTTGGGCTCTTCCACGAATGAACTTCTTTATGCAGGGATTCCTACGAGGAGCAAACTGCCTTCACCATGGCAGGCTGTAGCGAGGACTGTAAGCATATCCTCTCCCAAACCACGCAGTTTTAACGGTAGAACTCTGCTTTAGTTGCAGGGGTAACACAAGCAGTTTTTCTCCCACTGTGTACTCTTTGGGCTCTAACACGAATGAACTTCTTTATGCAGGGAATCCTACGAGGAGCGAACTGCTTCCACCATGGCAGGCTGTAGCAAGGACTGTAAGCATATCCTCTCCCAAACCACTCAGTTTTAATGGTAGAACTCTTTTTTAGTTGCAGGGGTAACACAAGCAGCTTTTCTCCCACTGTGTACTCTTTGGGCTCTTCCACGAATGAACTTCTATATGCATGGTTTCCCACGTGGAGCGAACTGCCTCAACCAAGGGAGGCTGTAGCGAGGACTGTAAGCATATCCTCTCCCAAACCACGCAGTTTTAACGGTAGAACTCTGCTTTAGTTGCAGGGGTAACACAAGCAGTTTTTCTCCCACTGTGTACTCTTTGGGCTCTTCCACGAATGAACTTCTATATGCAGGGTTTGCGACGTGGAGAGAACTGCCTCAACCAAGGCAGGCTGTAGCGAGGATTGTAAGCATATCCTCTCCCAAACCTCGCAGTTTTAGCGGTAGAATTCTGCTTTAGTTGCAGGGGTAACACAAGCAGCTTTTCTCCCACTGTGTACTCTTTGGGCTCTTACACGAATGCACTTCTATATGCAGGGTTTCCGACGTGGAGCGAACTGCCTCAACCAAGGCAGGCTGTAGCGAGGACTGTAAGCATTTCCTCTTCCAAAGCACGGCAGTTTTACCAAAGCATTCTGCTTTAGGTGCAGGTGTAACACAAGCATCATTTCTCCCACTGTGTACTCTTTGGGCTCTTCCACGAATGAACTTCTATATGCATGGTTTCCGACGTGGAGCGAACTGCCTCAACCAAGGCAGGCTGTAGCGAGGACTGTAAGCATATCCTCTCCCAATCCACGCAGTTTTAACGGTAGGACTCTGCTTTAGTTGCAGGGGTAACACAAGCAGTTTTTCTCCCATTGTGTACTCTTTGGGCTCTTCCGCGAATGAACTTCTATATGCAGGGTTTGCGACGTGGAGGGAACTGCCTCAACCAAGGCAGGCTGTAGCGAGGACTGTAAGCATATCCTCTCCCACACCACGCAGTTTTAATGGTAGAACTCTGCTTTAGTTGCAGGGGTAACACAAGCAGCTTTTCTCCCACTGTGTACTCTTTGGGCTCTTCCACGAATGAACTTCTATATGCAGGGTTTCCGACATGCAGCGAACTGCCTCAACCAAGGCAGACTGTAGCGAGGACTCTAAGCATTTCCTCTTCCAAAGCACTGAAGTTTTACCAAAGAATTCTGCTTTAGTTGCAGGTGTAACACAAGCATCATTTCTCCCACTGTGTACTCTTTGGGCTCTAACACGAATGAACTTCTTTATGCAGGGATTCTCATGTGGATCAAACTGCCTCAACCGTGGAAGGCAGTAGCGAGGACTGTAAACATATCCTCTCCCAAAACACGCAGTTTTCCCGGTAGAACTCTGCTTTAGTTGCAGGGGTAACACAAGCAGCTTTTCTCCCACTGTGTACTCTTTGGGCTCTTCCACGAATGAACTTCTATATGCAGGGTTTCCGACGTGGAGTGAACTGCCTCAACCAAGGCAGGCTGTAGCGAGGACTGTAAGCATTTCCTCTTACAAAACACGGCAGTTTTACCAAAGAATTCTGCTTTAGTTGCAGGTGGAATACAAGCAGCATTACTCCCACTGTGTACTCTTTGGGCTCTTACACGAATGAACTTCTTTATGCAAGGATTCCCACGAGGAGGGTACTGACTCCACCATGGCAGGCTGTAGCGAGGACTGTAAGCATATCCTCTCCCAAACAACGCAGTTTTAACGGTAGAACTCTGGTTTAGTTGCAGGGGTAACACAAGCAGTTTTTCTCCCACTGTGTACTCTTTGGGCTCTTCCACGAATGAACTTCTATATGCATGGTTTGCGACGTGGAGAAAACTGCCTCAACCAAGGCAGGCTGTAGCGAGGATTGTAAGCATATCCTCTCCCAAACCACGCAGTTTTAACGGTAGAATTCTGCTTTAGTTGCAGGGGTAACACAAGCAGCTTTTCTCCCACTGTGTACTCTTTGGGCTCTTCCACGAATGAACTTCTATATGCAGGGTTTCCGACATGCAGCGAACTGCCTCAACCAAGGCAGACTGTAGCGAGGACTGTAAGCATTTCCTCTTCCAAAGCACGGAAGTTTTACCAAAGAATTCTGCTTTAGTTGCAGGTGTAACACAAGCATCATTTCTCCCACTGTGTACTCTTTGGGCTCTTACACGAATGAACTTCTTTATGCAGGGATTCCCACGTGGATCGAACTGCCTCAACCGTGGAAGGCTGTAGCGAGGACTGTAAGCATATCCTCTCCCAAAACACGCAGTTTTCACGGTAGAACTCTGCTTTAGTTGCAGGGGTAACACAAGCAGCTTTTCTCCCACTGTGTACTCTTTGGGCTCTTCCACGAATGAACTTCTATATGCAGGGTTTTCGACGTGGAGCGAACTGCCTCAACCAAGGCAGGCTGTAGCGAGGACTGTAAGAATATCCTCTCCCAAACCACGCAGTTTTAACGGTAGAACTCTGCTTTAGTTGCAGGGGTAACACAAGCAGTTTTTCTCCCACTGTGTACTCTTTGGGCTCTTCCACAAATGAACTTCTATATGCAGGGTTTGCGACGTGGAGCGAACTGCCTCAACCAATGCAGGCTGCAGCGAGGACTGTAAGCATATCCTCTCCCAAACCACGCAGTTTTAACGGTAGAACTCTGCTTTAGTTGCAGGGGTAACACAAGCAGCTTTTCTCCCACTGTGTACTCTTTGGGCTCTTACACGAATGCACTTCTATATGCAGGGTTTCCGACGTGGAGCGAACTGCCTCAACCAAGGCAGGCTGTAGCGAGGACTGTAAGCATTTCCTCTTCCAAAGCACGGCAGTTTTACCAAAGCATTCTGCTTTAGGTGCAGGTGTAACACAAGCATCATTTCTCCCACTGTGTACTCTTTGGGCTCTTCCACGAATGAACTTCTATATGCATGGTTTCCGACGTGGAGCGAACTGCCTCAACCAAGGCAGGCTGTAGCGAGGACTGTAAGCATATCCTCTCCCAATCCACGCAGTTTTAACGGTAGAACTCTGCTTTAGTTGCAGGGGTAACACAAGCCGTTTTTCTCCCACTGTGTACTCTTTGGGCTCTTCCACGAATGAACTTTTATGCAGGGTTTGCGACGTGGAGAGAACTGCTTCAACCAAGGCAGGCTGTAGCGAGGATTGTAAGCATATCCTCTCCCAAACCACGCAGTTTTAACGGTAGAATTCTGCTTTAGTTGCAGGGGTAACACAAGCAGCTTTTCTCCCATTGTGTACTCTTTGGGCTCTTCCGCGAATGAACTTCTATATGCAGGGTTTCCGACGTGGAGCGAACTGCCTCAAACAAGGCAGGCTGTAGCGAGGACTGTAAGCATTTCCTCTTCCAAAACACTGCAGTTTTACCAAAGAATTCTGCTTTAGTTGCAGGTGGAATACAAGCAGCATTACTCCCACTGTGTACTCTTTGGGCTCTTCCACGAATGAACTTCTTTATGCAGGGATTCCTACGAGGAGCAAACTGCCTTCACCATGGCAGGCTGTAGCGAGGACTGTAAGCATATCCTCTCCCAAACCACGCAGTTTTAACGGTAGAACTCTGCTTTAGTTGCAGGGGTAACACAAGCAGTTTTTCTCCCACTGTGTACTCTTTGGGCTCTAACACGAATGAACTTCTTTATGCAGGGAATCCTACGAGGAGCGAACTGCTTCCACCATGGCAGGCTGTAGCAAGGACTGTAAGCATATCCTCTCCCAAACCACTCAGTTTTAATGGTAGAACTCTTTTTTAGTTGCAGGGGTAACACAAGCAGCTTTTCTCCCACTGTGTACTCTTTGGGCTCTTCCACGAATGAACTTCTATATGCATGGTTTCCCACGTGGAGCGAACTGCCTCAACCAAGGGAGGCTGTAGCGAGGACTGTAAGCATATCCTCTCCCAAACCACGCAGTTTTAACGGTAGAACTCTGCTTTAGTTGCAGGGGTAACACAAGCAGTTTTTCTCCCACTGTGTACTCTTTGGGCTCTTCCACGAATGAACTTCTATATGCAGGGTTTGCGACGTGGAGAGAACTGCCTCAACCAAGGCAGGCTGTAGCGAGGATTGTAAGCATATCCTCTCCCAAACCACGCAGTTTTAGCGGTAGAATTCTGCTTTAGTTGCAGGGGTAACACAAGCAGCTTTTCTCCCACTGTGTACTCTTTGGGCTCTTACACGAATGCACTTCTATATGCAGGGTTTCCGACGTGGAGCGAACTGCCTCAACCAAGGCAGGCTGTAGCGAGGACTGTAAGCATTTCCTCTTCCAAAGCACGGCAGTTTTACCAAAGCATTCTGCTTTAGGTGCAGGTGTAACACAAGCATCATTTCTCCCACTGTGTACTCTTTGGGCTCTTCCACGAATGAACTTCTATATGCATGGTTTCCGACGTGGAGCGAACTGCCTCAACCAAGGCAGGCTGTAGCGAGGACTGTAAGCATATCCTCTCCCAATCCACGCAGTTTTAACGGTAGGACTCTGCTTTAGTTGCAGGGGTAACACAAGCAGTTTTTCTCCCACTGTGTACTCTTTGGGCTCTTCCACGAATGAACTTCTATATGCAGGGTTTGCGACGTGGAGAGAACTGCCTCAACCAAGGCAGGCTGTAGCGAGGATTGTAAGCATATCCTCTCCCAAACCACGCAGTTTTAACGGTAGAACTCTGCTTTAGTTGCAGGGGTAACACAAGCAGCTTTTCTCCCATTGTGTACTCTTTGGGCTCTTCCGCGAATGAACTTCTATATGCAGGGTTTGCGACGTGGAGGGAACTGCCTCAACCAAGGCAGGCTGTAGCGAGGACTGTAAGCATATCCTCTCCCACACCACGCAGTTTTAATGGTAGAACTCTGCTTTAGTTGCAGGGGTAACACAAGCAGCTTTTCTCCCACTGTGTACTCTTTGGGCTCTTCCACGAATGAACTTCTATATGCAGGGTTTCCGACATGCAGCGAACTGCCTCAACCAAGGCAGACTGTAGCGAGGACTCTAAGCATTTCCTCTTCCAAAGCACTGAAGTTTTACCAAAGAATTCTGCTTTAGTTGCAGGTGTAACACAAGCATCATTTCTCCCACTGTGTACTCTTTGGGCTCTAACACGAATGAACTTCTTTATGCAGGGATTCCCAAGTGGATCAAACTGCCTCAACCGTGGAAGGCAGTAGCGAGGACTGTAAACATATCCTCTCCCAAAACACGCAGTTTTCACGGTAGAACTCTGCTTTAGTTGCAGGGGTAACACAAGCAGCTTTTCTCCCACTGTGTACTCTTTGGGCTCTTCCACGAATGAACTTCTATATGCAGGGTTTCCGACGTGGAGTGAACTGCCTCAACCAAGGCAGGCTGTAGCGAGGACTGTAAGCATTTCCTCTTACAAAACACGGCAGTTTTACCAAAGAATTCTGCTTTAGTTGCAGGTGGAATACAAGCAGCATTACTCCCACTGTGTACTCTTTGGGCTCTTACACGAATGAACTTCTTTATGCAAGGATTCCCACGAGGAGGGTACTGACTCCACCATGGCAGGCTGTAGCGAGGACTGTAAGCATATCCTCTCCCAAACAACGCAGTTTTAACGGTAGAACTCTGGTTTAGTTGCAGGGGTAACACAAGCAGTTTTTCTCCCACTGTGTACTCTTTGGGCTCTTCCACGAATGAACTTCTATATGCATGGTTTGCGACGTGGAGAAAACTGCCTCAACCAAGGCAGGCTGTAGCGAGGATTGTAAGCATATCCTCTCCCAAACCACGCAGTTTTAACGGTAGAATTCTGCTTTAGTTGCAGGGGTAACACAAGCAGCTTTTCTCCCACTGTGTACTCTTTGGGCTCTTCCACGAATGAACTTCTATATGCAGGGTTTCCGACATGCAGCGAACTGCCTCAACCAAGGCAGACTGTAGCGAGGACTGTAAGCATTTCCTCTTCCAAAGCACGGAAGTTTTACCAAAGAATTCTGCTTTAGTTGCAGGTGTAACACAAGCATCATTTCTCCCACTGTGTACTCTTTGGGCTCTTACACGAATGAACTTCTTTATGCAGGGATTCCCACGTGGATCGAACTGCCTCAACCGTGGAAGGCTGTAGCGAGGACTGTAAGCATATCCTCTCCCAAAACACGCAGTTTTCACGGTAGAACTCTGCTTTAGTTGCATGGGTAACACAAGCAGCTTTTCTCCCACTGTGTACTCTTTGGGCTCTTCCACGAATGAACTTCTATATGCAGGGTTTTCGACGTGGAGCGAACTGCCTCAACCAAGGCAGGCTGTAGCGAGGACTGTAAGCATATCCTCTCCCAAACCACGCAGTTTTAACGGTAGAACTCTGCTTTAGTTGCAGGGGTAACACAAGCAGTTTTTCTCCCACTGTGTACTCTTTGTGCTCTTCCACAAATGAACTTCTATATGCAGGGTTTGCGACGTGGAGCAAACTGCCTCAACCAATGCAGGCTGCAGCGAGGACTGTAAGCATATCCTCTCCCAAACCACGCAGTTTTAACGGTAGAACTCTGCTTTAGTTGCAGGGGTAACACAAGCAGCTTTTCTCCCACTGTGTACTCTTTGGGCTCTTCCACGAATTAACTTCTATATGCAGGGTTTCCAAAGTGGAGCGAACTGCCTCAACCAAGGCAGGCTGTAGCGAGGAATGTAAGCATTTCCTCTTACAAAACACGGCAGTTTTACCAAAGAATTCTGCTTTAGTTGCAGGTGGAATACAAGCAGCATTACTCCCACTGTGTACTCTTTGGGCTCTTACTCGAATGAATTTCTTTATGCAAGGATTCCCACGAGGAGGGTACTGACTCCACAATGGCAGGCTGTAGCGAGGACTGTAAGCATATCCTCTCCCAAACCACGCAGTTTTAACGGTAGAACTCTGCTTTAGTTGCAGGGGTAACACAAGCAGTTTTTCTCCCACTGTGTACTCTTTGGGCTCTTCCACGAATGAACTTCTATATGCAGGGTTTGCGACGTGGAGAGAACTGCCTCAACCAAGGTAGGCTGTAGCGAGGATTGTAAGCATATCCTCTCCCAAACCACGCAGTTTTAACGGTAGAATTCTGCTTTAGTTGCAGGGGTAACACAAGCAGCTTTTCTCCCATTGTGTACTCTTTGGGCTCTTCCGCGAATGAACTTCTATATGCAGGGTTTCCGACGTGGAGCGAACTGCCTCAACCAAGGCAGGCTGTAGCGAGGACTGTAAGCATTTCCTCTTCCAAAACACTGCAGTTTTACCAAAGAATTCTGCTTTAGTTGCAGGTGGAATACAAGCAGCATTACTCCCACTGTGTACTCTTTGGGCTCTTCCACGAATGAACTTCTTTATGCAGGGATTCCTACGAGGAGCAAACTGCCTCCACCATGGCAGGCTGTAGCGAGGACTGTAAGCATATCCTCTCCCAAACCACGCAGTTTTAACGGTAGAACTCTTTTTTAGTTGCAGGGGTAACACAAGCAGCTTTTCTCCCACTGTGTACTCTTTGGGCTCTTCCACGAATGAACTTCTATATGCATGGTTTCCCACGTGGAGCGAACTGCCTCAACCAAGGCAGGCTGTAGCGAGGACTGTAAGCATATCCTCTCCCAAACCACGCAGTTTTAACGGTAGAACTCTGCTTTAGTTGCAGGGGTAACACAAGCAGCTTTTCTCCCACTGTGTACTCTTTGGGCTCTTACACGAATGCACTTCTATATGCAGGGTTTCCGACGTGGAGCGAACTGCCTCAACCAAGGCAGGCTGTAGCGAGGACTGTAAGCATTTCCTCTTCCAAAGCACGGCAGTTTTACCAAAGCATTCTGCTTTAGTTGCAGGTGTAACACAAGCATCATTTCTCCCACTGTGTACTCTTTGGGCTCTTCCACGAATGAAGTTCTATATGCATGGTTTCCGACGTGGAGCAAACTGCCTCAACCAAGGCAGGCTGTAGCGAGGACTGTAAGCATTTCCTCTCCCAATCCACGCAGTTTTAACGGTAGAACTCTGCTTTAGTTGCAGGGGTAACACAAGCAGTATTTCTCCCACTGTGTACTCTTTGGGCTCTTCCACGAATGAACTTATATATGCAGGGTTTGCGACGTGGAGAGAACTGCCTCAACCAAGGCAGGCTGTAGCGAGGATTGTAAGCATATCCTCTCCCAAACCACGCAGTTTTAACGGTAGAATTCTGCTTTAGTTGCAGGGGTAACACAAGCAGCTTTTCTCCCATTGTGTACTCTTTGGGCTCTTCCGCGAATGAAATTCTCTATGCAGGGTTTGCGACGTGGAGGGAACTGCCTCAACCAAGGCAGGCTGTAGCGAGGACTGTAAGCATATCCTCTCCCACACCACGCAGTTTTAATGGTAGAACTCTGCTTTAGTTGCAGGGGTAACACAAGCAGCTTTTCTCCCACTGTGTACTCTTTGGGCTCTTCCACGAATGAACTTCTATATGCAGGGTTTCCGACATGCAGCGAACTGCCTCAACCAAGGCAGACTGTAGCGAGGACTCTAAGCATTTCCTCTTCCAAAGCAGTGAAGTTTTACCAAAGAATTCTGCTTTAGTTGCAGGTGTAACACAAGCATCATTTCTCCCACTGTGTACTCTTTGGGCTCTAACACGAATGAACTTCTTTATGCAGGGATTCCCAAGTGGATCAAACTGCCTCAACCGTGGAAGGCAGTAGCGAGGACTGTAAACATATCCTCTCCCAAAACACGCAGTTTTCACGGTAGAACTCTGCTTTAGTTACAGAGTTAACACAAGCAGCTTTTCTCCCACTGTGTACTCTTTGGGCTCTTCCACGAATGAACTTCTATATGCAGGGTTTCCGACGTGGAGTGAACTGCCTCAACCAAGGCAGGCTGTAGCGAGGACTGTAAGCATTTCCTCTTACAAAACACGGCAGTTTTACCAAAGAATTCTGCTTTAGTTGCAAGTGGAATACAAGCAGCATTATTCCCACTGTGTTCTCTTGGGGCTCTTACACGAATGAACTTTTTTTGCAGGGATTCCCAGGGGAACGAACTGCCTCCACCATGGCAGGCTCTAGCGAGGATTGTAAGCATATCCTCTCCCAAAACACGCAGTTTTCACGGTAGAACTCTGCTTTAGTTGCAGGGGTAACACAAGCAGCTTTTCTCCCACTGTGTACTCTTTGGGCTCTTCCACGAACGAACTTCTATATGCAGGGTTTCCGACGTGGAGTGAACTGCCTCAACCAAGGCAGGCTGTAGCGAGGACTGTAAGCATTTCCTCTTACAAAACACGGCAGTTTTACCAAAGAATTCTGCTTTAGTTGCCGGTGAAATACAAGCAGCATTACTCCCACTGTGTACTCTTTGGGCTCTTACACGAATGAACTTCTTTATGCAAGGATTCCCACGAGGAGGGTACTGACTCCACCATGGCAGGCTGTAGCGAGGACTGTAAGCATATCCTCTCCCAAACCACGCAGTTTTAACGGTAGAACTCTGGTTTAGTTGCAGGGGTAACACAAGCAGTTTTTCTCCCACTGTGTACTCTTTGGGCTCTTCCACGAATGAACTTCTATATCCATGGTTTCCGACGTGGAGAAAACTGCCTCAACCAAGGCAGGCTGTAGCGAGGATTGTAAGCATATCCTCTCCCAAACCACGCAGTTTTAACGGTAGAATTCTGCTTTAGTTGCAGGGGTAACACAAGCAGCTTTTCTCCCACTGTGTACTCTTTGGGCTCTTCCACGAATGAACTTCTATATGCAGGGTTTGCGACGTAGAGCGAACTGCCTCAACCAAGGCAGGCTGTAGCGAGGACTGTAAGCATATCCTCTCCCACACCACGCAGTTTTAATGGTAGAACTCTGCTTTAGTTGCAGGGGTAACACAAGCAACTTTTCTCCCACTGTGTACTCTTTGGGGTCTTCCACGAATGAACTTCTATATGCAGGGTTTCCGACATGCAGCGAACTGCCTCAACCAAGGCAGACTGTAGCGAGGACTGTAAGCATTTCCTCTTCCAAAGCACGGAAGTTTTACCAAAGAATTCTGCTTTAGATGCAGGTGTAACACAAGCATCATTTCTCCCACTGTGTACTCTTTGGGCTCTTACACGAATGAACTTCTTTATGCAGGGATTCCCACGTGGATCGATCTGCCTCAACCGTGGAAGGCTGTAGCGAGGACTGTAAGCATATCCTCTCCCAAAACACGCAGTTTTCACGGTAGAACTCTGCTTTAGTTGCAGGGGTAACACAAGCAGCTTTTCTCCCACTGTGTACTCTTTGGGCTCTTCCACGAATGAACTTCTATATGCAGGGTTTTCGACGTGGAGCGAACTGCCTCAACCAAGGCAGGCTGTAGCGAGGACTGTAAGAATATCCTCTCCCAAACCACGCAGTTTTAACGGTAGAACTCTGCTTTAGTTGCAGGGGTAACACAAGCAGTTTTTCTCCCACTGTGTACTCTTTGGGCTCTTCCACAAATGAACTTCTATATGCAGGGTTTGCGACGTGGAGCGAACTGCCTCAACCAATGCAGGCTTCAGCAAGGACTGTAAGCATATCCTCTCCCAAACCACGCAGTTTTAACGGTAGAACTCTGGTTTAGTTGCAGGGGTAACACAAGCAGCTTTTCTCCCACTGTGTACTCTTTGGGCTCTTCCACGAATTAACTTCTATATGCAGGGTTTCCAAAGTGGAGCGAACTGCCTCAACCAAGGCAGGCTGTAGCGAGGAATGTAAGCATTTCCTCTTACAAAACACGGCAGTTTTACCAAAGAATTCTGCTTTAGTTGCAGGTGGAATACAAGCAGCATTACTCCCACTGTGTACTCTTTGGGCTCTTACTCGAATGAATTTCTTTATGCAAGGATTCCCACGAGGAGGGTCCTGACTCCACAATGGCAGGCTGTAGCGAGGACTGTAAGCATATCCTCTCCCAAACCACGCAGTTTTAACGGTAGAACTCTGCTTTAGTTGCAGGGGTAACACAAGCAGTTTTTCTCCCACTGTGTACTCTTTGGGCTCTTCCACGAATGAACTTCTATATGCAGGGTTTGCGACGTGGAGAGAACTGCCTCAACCAAGGCAGGCTGTAGCGAGGATTGTAAGCATATCCTCTCCCAAACCACGCAGTTTTAACGGTAGAATTCTGCTTTAGTTGCAGGGGTAACACAAGCAGCTTTTCTCCCATTGTGTACTCTTTGGGCTCTTCCGCGAATGAACTTCTATATGCAGGGTTTCCGACGTGGAGCGAGCTGCCTCAAACAAGGCAGGCTGTAGCGAGGACTGTAAGCATTTCCTCTTCCAAAACACTGCAGTTTTACCAAAGAATTCTGCTTTAGTTGCAGGTGGAATACAAGCAGCATTACTCCCACTGTGTACTCTTTGGGCTCTTCCACGAATGAACTTCTTTATGCAGGGATTCCTACGAGGAGCAAACTGCCTCCACCATGGCAGGCTGTAGCGAGGACTGTAAGCATATCCTCTCCCAAACCACGCAGTTTTAACGGTAGAACTCTGCTTTAGTTGCAGGGGTAACACAAGCAGTTTTTCTCTCACTGTGTACTCTTTGGGCTCTAACACGAATGAACTTCTTTATGCAGGGATTCCTACGAGGAGCGAACTGCCTCCACCATGGCAGGCTGTAGCAAGGACTGTAAGCATATCCTCTCCCAAACCACTCAGTTTTAACGGTAGAACTCTGCTTTAGTTGCAGGGGTAACACAAGCAGCTTTTCTCCCACTGTGTACTCTTTGGGCTCTTCCACGAATGAACTTCTATATGCATGGTTTCCGACGTGGAGCGAACTGCCTCAACCAAGGCAGGCTGTAGCGAGGATTGTAAGCATATCCTCTCCCAAACCACGCAGTTTAAACGGTAGAATTCTGCTTTAGTTGCAGGGGTAACACAAGCAGCTTTTCTCCCACTGTGTACTCTTTGGGCTCTTCCACGAATGAACTTCTATATGCAGGGTTTCCGACGTGGAGCGAACTGCCTCAACAAATGCAGGCTGTAGCGAGGACTGTAAGCATTTCCTCTTCCAAAGCACGGCAGTTTTACAAAAGAATTCTGCTTTAGTTCCAGGTGTAACACAAGCATCATTTCTCCCACTGTGTACTCTTTGGGCTCTTCCACGAATGAACTTCTATATGCATGGTTTCCGACGTGGAGCGAACTGCCTCAACCAAGGCAGGCTGTAGCGAGGAATGTAAGCATTTCCTCTTACAAAACACGGCAGTTTTACCAAAGAATTCTGCTTTAGTTGCAGGTGGAATACAAGCAGCATTACTCCCACTGTGTACTCTTTGGGCTCTTACTCGAATGAATTTCTTTATGCAAGGATTCCCACGAGGAGGGTACTGACTCCACAATGGCAGGCTGTAGCCAGGACTGTAAGCATATCCTCTCCCAAACCACGCAGTTTTAACGGTAGAACTCTGCTTTAGTTGCAGGGGTAACACAAGCAGTTTTTCTCCCACTGTGTACTCTTTTGGCTCTTCCACGAATGAACTTCTATATGCAGGGTTTGCGACGTGGAGAGAACTGCCTCAACCAAGGCAGGCTGTAGCGAGGATTGTAAGCATATCCTCTCCCAAACCACGCAGTTTTAACGGTAGAATTCTGCTTTAGTTGCAGGGGTAACACAAGCAGCTTTTCTCCCATTGTGTACTCTTTGGGCCCTTCCGCGAATGAACTTCTATATGCAGGGTTTCCGACGTGGAGCGAACTGCCTCAACCAAGGCAGGCTGTAGCGAGGATTGTAAGCATTTCCTCTTCCAAAACACTGCAGTTTTACCAAAGAATTCTGCTTTAGTTGCAGGTGGAATACAAGCAGCATTACTCCCACTGTGTACTCTTTGGGCTCTTCCACGAATGAACTTCTTTATGCAGGGATTCCTACGAGGAGCAAACTGCCTCCACCATGGCAGGCTGTAGCGAGGACTGTAAGCATATCCTCTCCCAAACCACGCAGTTTTAACGGTAGAACTCTGCTTTAGTTGCAGGGGTAACACAAGCAGTTTTTCTCCCACTGTGTACTCTTTGGGCTCTAACACGAATGAACTTCTTTATGCAGGGATTCCTACGAGGAGCGAACTGCCTCCACCATGGCAGGCTGTAGCAAGGACTGTAAGCATATCCTCTCCCGAACCACTCAGTTTTAACGGTAGAACTCTGCTTTAGTTGCAGGGGTAACACAAGCAGCTTTTCTCCCACTGTGTACTCTTTGGCCTCTTCCACGAATGAACTTCTATATGCATGGTTTCCGACGTGGAGCGAACTGCCTCAACCAAGGCAGGCTGTAGCGAGGACTGTAAGCATATACTCTCCCAAACCACGCAGTTTTAACGGTAGAACTCTGCTTTAGTTGCAGGGGTAACACAAGCAGCTTTTCTCCCACTGTGTACTCTTTGGGCTCTTCCACGAATGCACTTCTATATGCAGGGTTTCCGACGTGGAGCGAACTGCCTCAACCAAGGCAGGCTGTAGCGAGGAATGTAAGCATTTCCTCTTACAAAACACGGCAGTTTTACCAAAGAATTCTGCTTTAGTTGCAGGTGTAACACAAGCATCATTTCTCCCACTGTGTACTCTTTGGGCTCTTACACGAATGAATTTCTTTATGCAGGGATTCCCACGTGGATCGAACTGCCTCAACCGTGGAAGGCTGTAGCGAGGACTATAAGCATATCCTCTCCCAAAACACGCAGTTTTCACGGTAGAACTCTGCTTTAGTTGCAGGGGTAACCCAAGCAGCTTTTCTCCCACTGTGTACTCTTTGGGCTCTTCCACGAATTAACTTCTATATGCAGGGTTTCCAAAGTGGAGCGAAATGCCTCAACCAAGGCAGGCTGTAGCGAGGAATGTAAGCATTTCCTCTTACAAAACACGGCAGTTTTACCAAAGAATTCTGCTTTAGTTGCAGGTGGAATACAAGCAGCATTACTCCCACTGTGTACTCTTTGGGCTCTTACACGAATGAACTTCTTTATGCAAGGATTCCCACGAAGAGGGTACTGACTCCACCATGGCAGGCTGTAGGAGGACTGTAAGCATATCCTCTCCCAAACCACGCAGTTTTAACAGTAGAACTCTGCTTTAGTTGCAGGGGTAACACAAGCAGTTTTTCTCCCACTGTGTTCTCTTGGGGGCTCTTTCACGAATGAACTTTTTTATGCAGGGATTCCCACGAGGAGCGAACTGCCTCCACCATGGCAGGCTCTAGCGAGGACTGTAAGCATATCCTCTCCCACACCACGCAGTTTTAACGGTAGAACTCTGCTTTAGTTGCAGGGGTAACACAAGCAGTTTTTCTCCCACTGTGTACTCTTTGGGCTCTTCCACGAATGAACTTCTATATGCAGGGTTTCCGAAGTGGAGCGAACTGCCTCAACCAAGGCCGGCTGTAGCGAGGATTGTAAGCATATCCTCTCCCAAACCACGCAGTTTTAATGGTAGAACTCTGCTTTAGTTGCAGGGGTAACACAAGCAGCTTTTCTCCCACTGTGTACTTTTTGGGCTCTTCCACGAATGAACTTCTATATGCAGGGTTTCCGAAGTGGAGCGAACTGCCTCAACCAAGGCAGGCTGTAGAGAGGACTGTAAGCATTTCCTCTTACAAAACACGGCAGTTTTACCAAAGAATTCTGCTTTAGTTGCAGGTGGAATACAAGCAGCATTACTCCCACTGTGTACTCTTTGGGCTCTTACACGAATGAACTTCTTTATGCAAGGATTCCCACGAGGAGGGAACTGCCTCCACCATGGCAGGCTGTAGCTAGGACTGTAAGCATATCCTCTCCCAAACCACGCAGTTTTAACGGTAGAACTCTGCTTTAGTTGCAGGGGTAACACAAGCAGTTTTTCTCCCACTGTGTACTCTTTGGGCTCTTCCACGAATGAACTTCTATATGCAGGGTTTGCGACGTGGAGAGAACTGCCTCAACCAAGGCAGGCTGTAGCGAGGACTGTAAGCATATCCTCTCCCAAACCACGCAGTTTTAACGGTAGAACTCTGCTTTAGTTGCAGGGGTAACAAAAGCAGCTTTTCTCCCACTGTGTACTCTTTGGGTTGTTCCACGAATGAACTTCTATATGCAGGGTTTCCGACGTGGAGCGAACTGCCTCAAACAAGGCAGGCTGTAGCGAGGACTGTAAGCATATCCTCTCCCAAACCACTCAGTTTTAACGGTAGAACTCTGCTTTAGTTGCAGGGGTAACACAAGCAGCTTTTCTCCCACTGTGTACTCTTTGGGCTCTTCCACGAATGAACTTCTATATGCATGGTTTCCGACGTGGAGCGAACTGCCTCAACCAAGGCAGGCTGTAGCGAGCACTGTAAGCATATCCTCTCCCAAACCACGCAGTTTTAACGGTAGAACTCTGCTTTAGTTGCAGGGGTAACACAAGCAGCTTTTCTCCCACTGTGTACTCTTTGGGGTCTTCCACGAATGAACTTCTATATGCAGGGTTTCCGACGTGGAGCGAACTGCCTCAACCAAGGCAGGCTGTAGCGAAGTCTGTAAGCATTTCCTCTTCCAAAGCACGGCAATTTTACCAAAGAATTCTGCTTTAGTTGCAGGTGTAACACAAGCATCATTTCTTCCACTGTGTACTCTTTGGGCTCTTACACGAATGAACTTCTTTATGCAGGGATTCCCACGTGGATCGAACTGCCTCAACCGTGGAAGGCTGTAGCGAGGACTGTAAGCATATCCTCTCCCAAACCACGCAGTTTTAACGGTAGAATTCTGCTTTAGTTGCAGGGGTAACACAAGCAGCTTTTCTCCCATTGTGTACTCTTTGGGCTCTTCCGCGAATGAACTTCTATAAGCAGGGTTTTCGACGTGGAGGGAACTGCCTCAACCAAGGCAGGCTGTAGCGAGGACTGTAAGCATATCCTCTCCCAAACCACGCCGTTTTAACGGTAGAACTCTGCTTTAGTTGCAGGGGTAACACAAGCAGCTTTTCTCCCACTGTGTACTCTTTGGGCTCTTCCCCGAATGAACTTCTATATGCAGGGTTTGCGACGTGGAGCGAACTGCCTCAACCAAGGCAGGCTGTAGCGAGGACTGTAAGCATACCCTCTCCCACACCACGGAGTTTTAATGGTAGAACTCTGCTTTAGTTGCAGGGGTAACACAAGCAACTTTTCTCCCACTGTGTACTCTTTGGGGTCTTCCACGAATGAACTTCTATATGCAGGGTTTCCCACATGCAGCGAACTGCCTCAACCAAGGCAGACTGTAGCGAGGACTGTAAGCATTTCCTCTTCCAAAGCACGGAAGTTTTACCAAAGAATTCTGCTTTAGTTGCAGGTGTAACACAAGCATCATTTCTCCCACTGTGTACTCTTTGGGCTCTTACACGAATGAACTTCTTTATGCAGGGATTCCCACGTGGATCGATCTGCCTCAACCGTGGAAGGCTGTAGCGAGGACTGTAAGCATATCCTCTCCCAAAACACGCAGTTTTCACGGTAGAACTCTGCTTTAGTTGCAGGGGTAACACAAGCAGCTTTTCTCCCACTGTGTACTCTTTGGGCTCTTCCACGAATGAACTTCTATATGCAGGGTTTTCGACGTGGAGCGAACTGCCTCAACCAAGGCAGGCTGTAGCGAGGACTGTAAGAATATCCTCTCCCAAACCACGCAGTTTTAACGGTAGAACTCTGCTTTAGTTGCAGGGGTAACACAAGCAGTTTTTCTCCCACTGTGTACTCTTTGGGCTCTTCCACAAATGAACTTCTATATGCAGGGTTTGCGACGTGGAGCGAACTGCCTCAACCAATGCAGGCTGCAGCAAGGACTGTAAGCATATCCTCTCCCAAACCACGCAGTTTTAACGGTAGAACTCTGCTTTAGTTGCAGGGGTAACACAAGCAGCTTTTCTCCCACTGTGTACTCTTTGGGCTCTTCCACGAATTAACTTCTATATGCAGGGTTTCCAAAGTGGAGCGAACTGCCTCAACCAAGGCAGGCTGTAGCGAGGAATGTAAGCATTTCCTCTTACAAAACACGGCAGTTTTACCAAAGAATTCTGCTTTAGTTGCAGGTGGAATACAAGCAGCATTACTCCCACTGTGTACTCTTTGGGCTCTTACACGAATGAACTTCTTTATGCAAGGATTCCCACGAAGAGGGTACTGACTCCACCATGGCAGGCTGTAGGAGGACTGTAAGCATATCCTCTCCCAAACCACGCAGTTTTAACAGTAGAACTCTGCTTTAGTTGCAGGGGTAACACAAGCAGTTTTTCTCCCACTGTGTTCTCTTGGGGGCTCTTTCACGAATGAACTTTTTTATGCAGGGATTCCCACGAGGAGCGAACTGCCTCCACCATGGCAGGCTCTAGCGAGGACTGTAAGCATATCCTCTCCCACACCACGCAGTTTTAACGGTAGAACTCTGCTTTAGTTGCAGGGGTAACACAAGCAGTTTTTCTCCCACTGTGTACTCTTTGGGCTCTTCCACGAATGAACTTCTATATGCAGGGTTTCCGAAGTGGAGCGAACTGCCTCAACCAAGGCCGGCTGTAGCGAGGATTGTAAGCATATCCTCTCCCAAACCACGCAGTTTTAATGGTAGAACTCTGCTTTAGTTGCAGGGGTAACACAAGCAGCTTTTCTCCCACTGTGTACTTTTTGGGCTCTTCCACGAATGAACTTCTATATGCAGGGTTTCCGAAGTGGAGCGAACTGCCTCAACCAAGGCAGGCTGTAGAGAGGACTGTAAGCATTTCCTCTTACAAAACACGGCAGTTTTACCAAAGAATTCTGCTTTAGTTGCAGGTGGAATACAAGCAGCATTACTCCCACTGTGTACTCTTTGGGCTCTTACACGAATGAACTTCTTTATGCAAGGATTCCCACGAGGAGGGAACTGCCTCCACCATGGCAGGCTGTAGCTAGGACTGTAAGCATATCCTCTCCCAAACCACGCAGTTTTAACGGTAGAACTCTGCTTTAGTTGCAGGGGTAACACAAGCAGTTTTTCTCCCACTGTGTACTCTTTGGGCTCTTCCACGAATGAACTTCTATATGCAGGGTTTGCGACGTGGAGAGAACTGCCTCAACCAAGGCAGGCTGTAGCGAGGACTGTAAGCATATCCTCTCCCAAACCACGCAGTTTTAACGGTAGAACTCTGCTTTAGTTGCAGGGGTAACAAAAGCAGCTTTTCTCCCACTGTGTACTCTTTGGGTTGTTCCACGAATGAACTTCTATATGCAGGGTTTCCGACGTGGAGCGAACTGCCTCAAACAAGGCAGGCTGTAGCGAGGACTGTAAGCATATCCTCTCCCAAACCACTCAGTTTTAACGGTAGAACTCTGCTTTAGTTGCAGGGGTAACACAAGCAGCTTTTCTCCCACTGTGTACTCTTTGGGCTCTTCCACGAATGAACTTCTATATGCATGGTTTCCGACGTGGAGCGAACTGCCTCAACCAAGGCAGGCTGTAGCGAGCACTGTAAGCATATCCTCTCCCAAACCACGCAGTTTTAACGGTAGAACTCTGCTTTAGTTGCAGGGGTAACACAAGCAGCTTTTCTCCCACTGTGTACTCTTTGGGGTCTTCCACGAATGAACTTCTATATGCAGGGTTTCCGACGTGGAGCGAACTGCCTCAACCAAGGCAGGCTGTAGCGAAGTCTGTAAGCATTTCCTCTTCCAAAGCACGGCAATTTTACCAAAGAATTCTGCTTTAGTTGCAGGTGTAACACAAGCATCATTTCTTCCACTGTGTACTCTTTGGGCTCTTACACGAATGAACTTCTTTATGCAGGGATTCCCACGTGGATCGAACTGCCTCAACCGTGGAAGGCTGTAGCGAGGACTGTAAGCATATCCTCTCCCAAACCACGCAGTTTTAACGGTAGAATTCTGCTTTAGTTGCAGGGGTAACACAAGCAGCTTTTCTCCCATTGTGTACTCTTTGGGCTCTTCCGCGAATGAACTTCTATAAGCAGGGTTTTCGACGTGGAGGGAACTGCCTCAACCAAGGCAGGCTGTAGCGAGGACTGTAAGCATATCCTCTCCCAAACCACGCCGTTTTAACGGTAGAACTCTGCTTTAGTTGCAGGGGTAACACAAGCAGCTTTTCTCCCACTGTGTACTCTTTGGGCTCTTCCCCGAATGAACTTCTATATGCAGGGTTTGCGACGTGGAGCGAACTGCCTCAACCAAGGCAGGCTGTAGCGAGGACTGTAAGCATACCCTCTCCCACACCACGGAGTTTTAATGGTAGAACTCTGCTTTAGTTGCAGGGGTAACACAAGCAACTTTTCTCCCACTGTGTACTCTTTGGGGTCTTCCACGAATGAACTTCTATATGCAGGGTTTCCCACATGCAGCGAACTGCCTCAACCAAGGCAGACTGTAGCGAGGACTGTAAGCATTTCCTCTTCCAAAGCACGGAAGTTTTACCAAAGAATTCTGCTTTAGTTGCAGGTGTAACACAAGCATCATTTCTCCCACTGTGTACTCTTTGGGCTCTTACACGAATGAACTTCTTTATGCAGGGATTCCCACGTGGATCGATCTGCCTCAACCGTGGAAGGCTGTAGCGAGGACTGTAAGCATATCCTCTCCCAAAACACGCAGTTTTCACGGTAGAACTCTGCTTTAGTTGCAGGGGTAACACAAGCAGCTTTTCTCCCACTGTGTACTCTTTGGGCTCTTCCACGAATGAACTTCTATATGCAGGGTTTTCGACGTGGAGCGAACTGCCTCAACCAAGGCAGGCTGTAGCGAGGACTGTAAGAATATCCTCTCCCAAACCACGCAGTTTTAACGGTAGAACTCTGCTTTAGTTGCAGGGGTAACACAAGCAGTTTTTCTCCCACTGTGTACTCTTTGGGCTCTTCCACAAATGAACTTCTATATGCAGGGTTTGCGACGTGGAGCGAACTGCCTCAACCAATGCAGGCTGCAGCAAGGACTGTAAGCATATCCTCTCCCAAACCACGCAGTTTTAACGGTAGAACTCTGCTTTAGTTGCAGGGGTAACACAAGCAGCTTTTCTCCCACTGTGTACTCTTTGGGCTCTTCCACGAATTAACTTCTATATGCAGGGTTTCCAAAGTGGAGCGAACTGCCTCAACCAAGGCAGGCTGTAGCGAGGAATGTAAGCATTTCCTCTTACAAAACACGGCAGTTTTACCAAAGAATTCTGCTTTAGTTGCAGGTGGAATACAAGCAGCATTACTCCCACTGTGTACTCTTTGGGCTCTTACTCGAATGAATTTCTTTATGCAAGGATTCCCACGAGGAGGGTCCTGACTCCACAATGGCAGGCTGTAGCGAGGACTGTAAGCATATCCTCTCCCAAACCACGCAGTTTTAACGGTAGAACTCTGCTTTAGTTGCAGGGGTAACACAAGCAGTTTTTCTCCCACTGTGTACTCTTTGGGCTCTTCCACGAATGAACTTCTATATGCAGGGTTTGCGACGTGGAGAGAACTGCCTCAACCAAGGCAGGCTGTAGCGAGGATTGTAAGCATATCCTCTCCCAAACCACGCAGTTTTAACGGTAGAATTCTGCTTTAGTTGCAGGGGTAACACAAGCAGCTTTTCTCCCATTGTGTACTCTTTGGGCTCTTCCGCGAATGAACTTCTATATGCAGGGTTTCCGACGTGGAGCGAGCTGCCTCAACCAAGGCAGGCTGTAGCGAGGACTGTAAGCATTTCCTCTTCCAAAACACTGCAGGTTTACCAAAGAATTCTGCTTTAGTTGCAGGTGGAATACAAGCAGCATTACTCCCACTGTGTACTCTTTGGGCTCTTCCACGAATGAACTTCTTTATGCAGGGATTCCTACGAGGAGCAAACTGCCTCCACCATGGCAGGCTGTAGCGAGGACTGTAAGCATATCCTCTCCCAAACCACGCAGTTTTAACGGTAGAACTCTGCTTTAGTTGCAGGGGTAACACAAGCAGTTTTTCTCTCACTGTGTACTCTTTGGGCTCTAACACGAATGAACTTCTTTATGCAGGGATTCCTACGAGGAGCGAACTGCCTCCACCATGGCAGGCTGTAGCAAGGACTGTAAGCATATCCTCTCCCAAACCACGCAGTTTTAACGGTAGAACTCTGCTTTAGTTGCAGGGGTAACACAAGCAGCTTTTCTCCCACTGTGTACTCTTTGGGCTCTTCCACGAATGAACTTCTATATGCATGGTTTCCGACGTGGAGCGAACTGCCTCAACCAAGGCAGGCTGTAGCGAGGATTGTAAGCATATCCTCTCCCAAACCACGCAGTTTAAACGGTAGAATTCTGCTTTAGTTGCAGGGGTAACACAAGCAGCTTTTCTCCCACTGTGTACTCTTTGGGCTCTTCCACGAATGAACTTCTATATGCAGGGTTTCCGACGTGGAGCGAACTGCCTCAACAAATGCAGGCTGTCGCGAGGACTGTAAGCATTTCCTCTTCCAAAGCACGGCAGTTTTACAAAAGAATTCTGCTTTAGTTCCAGGTGTAACACAAGCATCATTTCTCCCACTGTGTACTCTTTGGGCTCTTCCACGAATGAACTTCTATATGCATGGTTTCCGACGTGGAGCGAACTGCCTCAACCAAGGCAGGCTGTAGCGAGGAATGTAAGCATTTCCTCTTACAAAACACGGCAGTTTTACCAAAGAATTCTGCTTTAGTTGCAGGTGGAATACAAGCAGCATTACTCTCACTGTGTACTCTTTGGGCTCTTACTCGAATGAATTTCTTTATGCAAGGATTCCCACGAGGAGGGTACTGACTCCACAATGGCAGGCTGTAGCGAGGACTGTAAGCATATCCTCTCCCAAACCACGCAGTTTTAACGGTAGAACTCTGCTTTAGTTGCAGGGGTAACACAAGCAGTTTTTCTCCCACTGTGTACTCTTTGGGCTCTTCCACGAATGAACTTCTATATGCAGGGTTTGCGACGTGGAGAGAACTGCCTCAACCAAGGCAGGCTGTAGCGAGGATTGTAAGCATATCCTCTCCCAAACCACGCAGTTTTAACGTAGATTTCTGCTTTAGTTGCAGGGGTAACACAAGCAGCTTTTCTCCCATTGTGTACTCTTTGGGCTCTTCCGCGAATGAACTTCTATATGCAGGGTTTCCGACGTGGAGCGAACTGCCTCAACCAAGGCAGGCTGTAGCGAGGATTGTAAGCATTTCCTCTTCCAAAACACTGCAGTTTTACCAAAGAATTCTGCTTTAGTTGCAGGTGGAATACAAGCAGCATTACTCCCACTGTGTACTCTTTGGGCTCTTCCACGAATGAACTTCTTTATGCAGGGATTCCTACGAGGAGCAAACTGCCTCCACCATGGCAGGCTGTAGCGAGGACTGTAAGCATATCCTCTCCCAAACCACGCAGTTTTAACGGTAGAACTCTGCTTTAGTTGCAGGGGTAACACAAGCAGTTTTTCTCCCACTGTGTACTCTTTGGGCTCTAACACGAATGAACTTCTTTATGCAGGGATTCCTACGAGGAGCGAACTGCCTCAACCATGGCAGGCTGTAGCAAGGACTGTAAGCATATCCTCTCCCGAACCACTCAGTTTTAACGGGAGAACTCTGCTTTAGTTGCAGGGGTAACACAAGCAGCTTTTCTCCCACTGTGTACTCTTTGGCCTCTTCCACGAATGAACTTCTATATGCATGGTTTCCGACGTGGAGCGAACTGCCTCAACCAAGGCAGGCTGTAGCGAGGACTGTAAGCATATCCTCTCCCAAACCACGCAGTTTTAACGGTAGAACTCTGCTTTAGTTGCAGGGGTAACACAAGCAGCTTTTCTCCCACTGTGTACTCTTTGGGCTCTTCCACGAATGCACTTCTATATGCAGGGTTTCCGACGTGGAGCGAACTGCCTCAACCAAGGCAGGCTGTAGCGAGGACTGTAAGCATTTCCTCTTCCAAAGCACGGCAGTTTTACCAAAGAATTCTGCTTTAGTTGCAGGTGTAACACAAGCATCATTTCTCCCACTGTGTACTCTTTGGGCTCTTACACGAATGAATTTCTTTATGCAGGGATTCCCACGTGGATCGAACTGCCTCAACCGTGGAAGGCTGTAGCGAGGACTATAAGCATATCCTCTCCCAAAACACGCAGTTTTCACGGTAGAACTCTGCTTTAGTTGCAGGGGTAACCCAAGCAGCTTTTCTCCCACTGTGTACTCTTTGGGCTCTTCCAAGAATGAACTTCTATATGCAGTGTTTCAGACGTGGAGCGAACTGCCTCAACCAAGGCAGTCTGTTACGAGGACTGTAAGCATTTCCTCTTACAAAACACGTCAGTTTTACCAAAGAATTCTGCTTTAGTTGCAGGTGGAATACAAGCAGCATTACTCCCACTGTGTTCTCTTGGGGGCTCTTACACGAATGAACTTTTTTATGCAGGGATTCCCACGAGGAGCGAACTGCCTCCACCATGGCAGGCTCTAGCGAGGACTGTAAGCATATCCTCTCCCAAACCACGCAGTTTTAAAGGTAGAACTCTGCTTTAGTTGCAGGGGTAACACAAGCAGCTTTTCTCCCACTGTGTACTCTTTGGGCTCTTCCACGAATTAACTTCTATATGCAGGGTTTCCAAAGTGGAGCGAAATGCCTCAACCAAGGCAGGCTGTAGAGAGGACTGTAAGCATTTCCTCTTCCAAAGCACGGCAATTTTACCAAAGAATTCTGCTTTAGTTGCAGGTGTAACACAAGCATCATTTCTCCCACTGTGTACTCTTTGGGCTCTTACACGAATGAACTTCTTTATGCAGGGATTCCCACGTGGATCGAACTGCCTCAACCGTGGAAGGCTGTAGCGAGGACTGTAAGCATATCCTCTCCCAAACCACGCAGTTTTAACGGTAGAACTCTGCTTTAGATGCAGGGGTAACACAAGCAGTTTTTCTCCCACTGTGTACTCTTTGGGCTCTTCCACAAATGAACTTCTATATGCAGGGTTTGCGACGTGGAGCGAACTGCCTCAACCAATGCAGGCTGCAGCGAGGACTGTAAGCATATCCTCTCCCAAACCACGCAGTTTTAACGGTAGAACTCTGCTTTAGTTGCAGGGGTAACACAAGCAGCTTTTCTCCCACTGTGTACACTTTGGGCTCTTCCACGAATTAACTTCTATATGCAGGGTTTCCAAAGTGGAGCGAACTGCCTCAACCAAGGCAGGCTGTAGCGAGGAATGTAAGCATTTCCTCTTACAAAACACGGCAATTTTACCAAAGAATTCTGCTTTAGTTGCAGGTGGAATACAAGCAGCATTACTCCCACTGTGTACTCTTTGGGCTCTTACACGAATGAACTTCTTTATGCAAGGATCCCCACGAGGAGGGTACTGACTCCACCATGGCAGGCTGTAGCGAGGACTGTAAGCATATCCTCTCCCAAACCACGCAGTTTTAACGGTAGAATTCTGCTTTAGTTGCAGGGGTAACACAAGCAGCTTTTCTCCCACTGTGTACTCTTTGGGCTCTTCCACGAATGAACTTCTATATGCAGGGTTTCCGAAGTGGAGCGAACTGCCTAACCAAGGCAGGCTGTAGCGAGGACTGTAGCATTTCCTCTTCCAAAGCACGGCAGTTTTACCAAAGAATTCTGCTTTAGTTGCAGGTGGAATACAAGCAGCATTACTCCCACTGTGTACTCTTTGGGCTCTTACACGAATGAACTTCTTTATGCAAGGATTCCCACGAGGAGGGTACTGACTCCACCATGGCAGGCTGTAGCGAGGACTGTAAGCATATCCTCTCCCACACCACGCAGTTTTAACGGTAGAACTCTGCTTTAGTTGCAGGGGTAACACAAGCAGTTTTTCTCCCACTGTGTACTCTTTGGGCTCTTCCACGAATGAACTTCTATATGCAGGGTTTGCGACGTGGAGCGAACTGCCTCAACCAATGCAGGCTGCAGCGAGGACTGTAAGCATATCCTCTCCCAAACCACGCAGTTTTAACGGTAGAACTCTGCTTTAGTTGCAGGGGTAACACAAGCAGCTTTTCTCACACTGTGTACTCTTTGTGCTCTTCCACGTATGAACTTCTATATGCAGGGTTTGCGACGTGGAGCGAACTGCCTCAACCAAGGCAGGCTGTAGCGAGGTCTGTAAGCATATCCTCTCCCAAACCACGCAGTTTTAAAGGTAGAACTCTGCTTTAGTTGCAGGGGTAACACAAGCAGCTTTTCTCCCACTGTGTACTCTTTGGGCTCTTCCACGAATTAACTTCTATATGCAGGGTTTCCAAAGTGGAGCGAAATGCCTCAACCAAGGCAGGCTGTAGCGAGGAATGTAAGCATTTCCTCTTACAAAACACGGCAGTTTTACCAAAGAATTCTGCTTTAGTTGCAGGTGGAATACAAGCAGCATTACTCCCACTGTGTACTCTTTGGGCTCTTACACGAATGAACTTCTTTATGCAAGGATTCCCACGAGGAGGGTACTGACTCCACCATGGCAGGCTGTAGCGAGGACTGTAAGCATATCCTCTCCCAAACCACGCAGTTTTAACGGTAGAACTCTGCTTTAGTTGCAGGGGTAACACAAGCAGTTTTTCTCCCACTGTGTTCTCTTGGGGGCTCTTTCACGAATGAACTTTTTTATGCAGGGATTCCCACGAGGAGCGAACTGCCTCCACCATGGCAGGCTCTAGCGAGGACTGTAAGCATATCCTCTCCCACACCACGCAGTTTTAACGGTAGAACTCTGCTTTAGTTGCAGGGGTAACACAAGCAGTTTTTCTCCCACTGTGTACTCTTTGGGCTCTTCCACGAATGAACTTCTATATGCAGGGTTTGCGACGTTGAGCGAACTGCCTCAAACAAGGCCGGCTGTAGCGAGGATTGTAAGCATATCCTCTCCCAAACCACGCAGTTTTAATGGTAGAACTGTGCTTTATTTGCAGGGGTAACACAAGCAGCTTTTCTCCCACTGTGTACTTTTTGGGCTCTTCCACGAATGAACTTCTATATGCAGGGTTTCCGAAGTGGAGCGAACTGCCTCAACCAAGGCAGGCTGTAGAGAGGACTGTAAGCATTTCCTCTTACAAAACACGGCAGTTTTACCAAAGAATTCTGCTTTAGTTGCAGGTGGAATACAAGCAGCATTACTCCCACTGTGTACTCTTGGGGCTCTTACACGAATGAACTTCTTTATGCAAGGATTCCCACGAGGAGGGAACTGCCTCCACCATGGCAGGCTGTAGCTAGGACTGTAAGCATATCCTCTCCCAAACCACGCAGTTTTAACGGTAGAACTCTGCTTTAGTTGCAGGGGTAACACAAGCAGTTTTTCTCCCACTGTGTACTCTTTGGGCTCTTCCACGAATGAACTTCTATATGCAGGGTTTGCGACGTGGAGAGAACTGCCTCAACCAAGGCAGGCTGTAGCGAGGACTGTAAGCATATCCTCTCCCAAACCACGCAGTTTTAACGGTAGAACTCTGCTTTAGTTGCAGGGGTAACAAAAGCAGCTTTTCTCCCACTGTGTACTCTTTGGGTTGTTCCACGAATGAACTTCTATATGCAGGGTTTCCGACGTGGAGCGAACTGCCTCAACCAAGGCAGGCTGTAGCGAGGACTGTAAGCATATCCTCTCCCAAACCACTCAGTTTTAACGGTAGAACTCTGCTTTAGTTGCAGGGGTAACACATCAGCTTTTCTCCCACTGTGTACTCTTTGGGCTCTTCCACGAATGAACTTCTATATGCATGGTTTCCGACGTGGAGCGAACTGCCTCAACCAAGGCAGGCTGTAGCGAGCACTGTAAGCATATCCTCTCCCAAACCACGCAGTTTTAACGGTAGAACTCTGCTTTAGTTGCAGGGGTAACACAAGCAGCTTTTCTCCCACTGTGTACTCTTTGGGGTCTTCCACGAATGAACTTCTATATGCAGGGTTTCCGACGTGGAGCGAACTGCCTCAACCAAGGCAGGCTGTAGCGAAGTCTGTAAGCATTTCCTCTTCCAAATCACGGCAATTTTACCAAAGAATTCTGCTTTAGTTGCAGGTGTAACACAAGCATCATTTCTCCCACTGTGTACTCTTTCGGCTCTTACACGAATGAACTTCTTTATGCAGGGATTCCCACGTGGATCGAACTGCCTCAACCGTGGAAGGCTGTAGCGAGGACTGTAAGCATATCCTCTCCCAAACCACGCAGTTTTAACGGTAGAATTCTGCTTTAGTTGCAGGGGTAACACAAGCAGCTTTTCTCCCATTGTGTACTCTTTGGGCTCTTCCGCGAATGAACTTCTATAAGCAGGGTTTGCGACGTGGAGGGAACTGCCTCAACCAAGGCAGGCTGTAGCGAGGACTGTAAGCATATCCTCTCCCAAACCACGCCGTTTTAACGGTAGAACTCTGCTTTAGTTGCAGGGGTAACACAAGCAGCTTTTCTCCCACTGTGTACTCTTTGGGCTCTTCCCCGAATGAACTTCTATATGCAGGGTTTGCGACGTGGAGCGAACTGCCTCAACCAAGGCAGGCTGTAGCGAGGACTGTAAGCATATCCTCTCCCACACCACGCAGTTTTAATGGTAGAACTCTGCTTTAGTTGCTGGGGTAACACAAGCAACTTTTCTCCCACTGTGTACTCTTTGGGGTCTTCCACGAATGAACTTCTATATGCAGGGTTTCCGACATGCAGCGAACTGCCTCAACCAAGGCAGACTGTAGCGAGGACTATAAGCATTTCCTCTTCCAAAGCACGGAAGTTTTACCAAAGAATTCTGCTTTAGTTGCAGGTGTAACACAAGCATCATTTCTCCCACTGTGTACTCTTTGGGCTCTTACACGAATGAACTTCTTTATGCAGGGATTCCCACGTGGATCGATCTGCCTCAACCGTGGAAGGCTGTAGCGAGGACTGTAAGCATATCCTCTCCCAAAACACGCAGTTTTCACGGTAGAACTCTGCTTTAGTTGCAGGGGTAACACAAGCAGCTTTTCTCCCACTGTGTACTCTTTGGGCTCTTCCACGAATGAACTTATATATGCAGGGTTTTCGACGTGGAGCGAACTGCCTCAACCAAGGCAGGCTGTAGCGAGGACTGTAAGAATATCCTCTCCCAAACCACGCAGTTTTAACGGTAGAACTCTGCTTTAGTTGCAGGGGTAACACAAGCAGTTTTTCTCCCACTGTGTACTCTTTGGGCTCTTCCACAAATGAACTTCTATATGCAGGGTTTGCGACGTGGAGCGAACTGCCTCAACCAATGCAGGCTGCAGCAAGGACTGTAAGCATATCCTCTCCCAAACCACGCAGTTTTAACGGTGGAACTCTGCTTTAGTTGCAGGGGTAACACAAGCAGCTTTTCTCCCACTGTGTACTCTTTGGGCTCTTCCACGAATTAACTTCTATATGCAGGGTTTTCAAAGTGGAGCGAAATGCCTCAACCAAGGCAGGCTGTAGCGAGGAATGTAAGCATTTCCTCTTACAAAACACGGCAGTTTTACCAAAGAATTCTGCTTTAGTTGCAGGTGGAATACAAGCAGCATTACTCCCACTGTGTACTCTTTGGGCTCTTACTCGAATGAATTTCTTTATGCAAGGATTCCCACGAGGAGGGTCCTGACTCCACAATGGCAGGCTGTAGCGAGGACTGTAAGCATATCCTCTCCCAAACCACGCAGTTTTAACGGTAGAACTCTGCTTTAGTTGCAGGGGTAACACAAGCAGTTTTTCTCCCACTGTGTACTCTTTGGGCTCTTCCACGAATGAACTTCTATATGCAGGGTTTGCGACGTGGAGAGAACTGCCTCAACCAAGGCAGGCTGTAGCGAGGATTGTAAGCATATCCTCTCCCAAACCACGCAGTTTTAACGGTAGAATTCTGCTTTAGTTGCAGGGGTAACACAAGCAGCTTTTCTCCCATTGTGTACTCTTTGGGCTCTTCCGCGAATGAACTTCTATATGCAGGGTTTCCGACGTGGAGCGAGCTGCCTCAACCAAGGCAGGCTGTAGCGAGGACTGTAAGCATTTCCTCTTCCAAAACACTGCAGTTTTACCAAAGAATTCTGCTTTAGTTGCAGGTGGAATACAAGCAGCATTACTCCCACTGTGTACTCTTTGGGCTCTTCCACGAATGAACTTCTTTATGCAGGGATTCCTACGAGGAGCAAACTGCCTCCACCATGGCAGGCTGTAGCGAGGACTGTAAGCATATCCTCTCCCAAACCACGCAGTTTTAACGGTAGAACTCTGCTTTAGTTGCAGGGGTAACACAAGCAGTTTTTCTCTCACTGTGTACTCTTTGGGCTCTAACACGAATGAACTTCTTTATGCAGGGATTCCTACGAGGAGCGAACTGCCTCCACCATGGCAGGCTGTAGCAAGGACTGTAAGCATATCCTCTCCCAAACCACGCAGTTTTAACGGTAGAACTCTGCTTTAGTTGCAGGGGTAACACAAGCAGCTTTTCTCCCACTGTGTACTCTTTGGGCTCTTCCACGAATGAACTTCTATATGCATGGTTTCCCACGTGGAGCGAACTGCCTCACCCAAGGCAGGCTGTAGCGAGGATTGTAAGCATATCCTCTCCCAAACCACGCAGTTTAAACGGTAGAATTCTGCTTTAGTTGCAGGGGTAACACAAGCAGCTTTTCTCCCACTGTGTACTCTTTGGGCTCTTCCACGAATGAACTTCTATATGCAGGGTTTCCGACGTGGTGCGAACTGCCTCAACAAATGCAGGCTGTAGCGAGGACTGTAAGCATTTCCTCTTCCAAAGCACGGCAGTTTTACAAAAGAATTCTGCTTTAGTTCCAGGTGTAACACAAGCATCATTTCTCCCACTGTGTACTCTTTGGGCTCTTCCACGAATGAACTTCTATATGCATGGTTTCCGACGTGGAGCGAACTGCCTCAACCAAGGCAGGCTGTAGCGAGGAATGTAAGCATTTCCTCTTACAAAACACGGCAGTTTTACCAAAGAATTCTGCTTTAGTTGCAGGTGGAATACAAGCAGCATTACTCCCACTGTGTACTCTTTGGGCTCTTACTCGAATGAATTTCTTTATGCAAGGATTCCCACGAGGAGGGTCCTGACTCCACAATGGCAGGCTGTAGCGAGGACTGTAAGCATATCCTCTCCCAAACCACGCAGTTTTAACGGTAGAACTCTGCTTTAGTTGCAGGGGTAACACAAGCAGTTTTTCTCCCACTGTGTACTCTTTGGGCTCTAACACGAATGAACTTCTTTATGCAGGGATTCCTACGAGGAGCGAACTGCCTCCACCATGGCAGGCTGTAGCAAGGACTGTAAGCATATCCTCTCCCGAACCACTCAGTTTTAACGGGAGAACTCTGCTTTAGTTGCAGGGGTAACACAAGCAGCTTTTCTCCCACTGTGTACTCTTTGGCCTCTTCCACGAATGAACTTCTATATGCATGGTTTCCGACGTGGAGCGAACTGCCTCAACCAAGGCAGGCTGTAGCGAGGACTGTAAGCATATCCTCTCCCAAACCACGCAGTTTTAACGGTAGAACTCTGCTTTAGTTGCAGGGGTAACACAAGCAGCTTTTCTCCCACTGTGTACTCTTTGGGCTCTTCCACGAATGCACTTCTATATGCAGGGTTTCCGACGTGGAGCGAACTGCCTCAACCAAGGCAGGCTGTAGCGAGGACTGTAAGCATTTCCTCTTCCAAAGCACGGCAGTTTTACCAAAGAATTCTGCTTTAGTTGCAGGTGTAACACAAGCATCATTTCTCCCACTGTGTACTCTTTGGGCTCTTACACGAATGAATTTCTTTATGCAGGGATTCCCACGTGGATCGAACTGCCTCAACCGTGGAAGGCTGTAGCGAGGAATATAAGCATATCCTCTCCCAAAACACGCAGTTTTCACGGTAGAACTCTGCTTTAGTTGCAGGGGTAACCCAAGCAGCTTTTCTCCCACTGTGTACTCTTTGGGCTCTTCCAAGAATGAACTTCTATATGCAGTGTTTCAGACGTGGAGCGAACTGCCTCAACCAAGGCAGTCTGTTACGAGGACTGTAAGCATTTCCTCTTACAAAACACGTCAGTTTTACCAAAGAATTCTGCTTTAGTTGCAGGTGGAATACAAGCAGCATTACTCCCACTGTGTTCTCTTGGGGGCTCTTACACGAATGAACTTTTTTATGCAGGGATTCCCACGAGGAGCGAACTGCCTCCACCATGGCAGGCTCTAGCGAGGACTGTAAGCATATCCTCTCCCACACCACGCAGTTTTAACGGTAGAACTCTGCTTTAGTTGCAGGTGTAACACAAGCAGTTTTTCTCCCACTGTGTACTCTTTGGGCTCTTCCACGAATGAACTTCTATATGCAGGGTTTGCGACGTGGAGCGAACTGCCTCAACCAATGCAGGCTGCAGCGAGGACTGTAAGCATATCCTCTCCCAAACCACGCAGTTTTAACGGTAGAACTCTGCTTTAGTTGCAGGGGTAACACAAGCAGCTTTTCTCACACTGTGTACTCTTTGTGCTCTTCCACGTATGAACTTCTATATGCAGGGTTTGCGACGTGGAGCGAACTGCCTCAACCAAGGCAGGCTGTAGCGAGGTCTGTAAGCATATCCTCTCCCAAACCACGCAGTTTTAAAGGTAGAACTCTGCTTTAGTTGCACGGGTAACACAAGCAGCTTTTCTCCCACTGTGTACTCTTTGGGCTCTTCCACGAATTAACTTCTATATGCAGGGTTTCCAAAGTGGAGCGAAATGCCTCAACCAAGGCAGGCTGTAGCGAGGAATGTAAGCATTTCCTCTTACAAAACACGGCAGGTTTACCAAAGAATTCTGCTTTAGTTGCAGGTGGAATACAAGCAGCATTACTCCCACTGTGTACTCTTTGGGCTCTTACACGAATGAACTTCTTTATGCAAGGATTCCCACGAGGAGGGTCCTGACTCCACAATGGCAGGCTGTAGCGAGGACTGTAAGCATATCCTCTCCCAAACCACGCAGTTTTAACGGTAGAACTCTGCTTTAGTTGCAGGGGTAACACAAGCAGTTTTTCTCCCACTGTGTACTCTTTGGGCTCTTCCACGAATGAACTTCTATATGCAGGGTTTGCGACGTGGAGAGAACTGCCTCAACCAAGGCAGGCTGTAGCGAGGATTGTAAGCATATCCTCTCCCAAACCACGCAGTTTTAACGGTAGAATTCTGCTTTAGTTGCAGGGGTAACACAAGCAGCTTTTCTCCCATTGTGTACTCTTTGGGCTCTTCCGCGAATGAACTTCTATATGCAGGGTTTCCGACGTGGAGCGAGCTGCCTCAACCAAGGCAGGCTGTAGCGAGGACTGTAAGCATTTCCTCTTCCAAAACACTGCAGTTTTACCAAAGAATTCTGCTTTAGTTGCAGGTGGAATACAAGCAGCATTACTCCCACTGTGTACTCTTTGGGCTCTTCCACGAATGAACTTCTTTATGCAGGGATTCCTACGAGGAGCAAACTGCCTCCACCATGGCAGGCTGTAGCGAGGACTATAAGCATATCCTCTCCCAAAACACGCAGTTTTAACGGTAGAACTCTGCTTTAGTTGCAGGGGTAACACAAGCAGTTTTTCTCTCACTGTGTACTCTTTGGGCTCTAACACGAATGAACTTCTTTATGCAGGGATTCCTACGAGGAGCGAACTGCCTCCACCATGGCAGGCTGTAGCAAGGACTGTAAGCATATCCTCTCCCAAACCACGCAGTTTTAACGGTAGAACTCTGCTTTAGTTGCAGGGGTAACACAAGCAGCTTTTCTCCCACTGTGTACTCTTTGGGCTCTTCCACGAATGAACTTCTATATGCATGGTTTCCCACGTGGAGCGAACTGCCTCAACCAAGGCAGGCTGTAGCGAGGATTGTAAGCATATCCTCTCCCAAACCACGCAGTTTAAACGGTAGAATTCTGCTTTAGTTGCAGGGGTAACACAAGCAGCTTTTCTCCCACTGTGTACTCTTTGGGCTCTTCCACGAATGAACTTCTATATGCAGGGTTTCCGACGTGGAGCGAACTGCCTCAACAAATGCAGGCTGTAGCGAGGACTGTAAGCATTTCCTCTTCCAAAGCACGGCAGTTTTACAAAAGAATTCTGCTTTAGTTCCAGGTGTAACACAAGCATCATTTCTCCCACTGTGTACTCTTTGGGCTCTTCCACGAATGAACTTCTATATGCATGGTTTCCGACGTGGAGCGAACTGCCTCAACCAAGGCAGGCTGTAGCGAGGAATGTAAGCATTTCCTCTTACAAAACACGGCAGTTTTACCAAAGAATTCTGCTTTAGTTGCAGGTGGAATACAAGCAGCATTACTCCCACTGTGTACTCTTTGGGCTCTTACTCGAATGAATTTCTTTATGCAAGGATTCCCACGAGGAGGGTACTGACTCCACAATGGCAGGCTGTAGCGAGGACTGTAAGCATATCCTCTCCCAAACCACGCAGTTTTAACGGTAGAACTCTGCTTTAGTTGCAGGGGTAACACAAGCAGTTTTTCTCCCACTGTGTACTCTTTGGGCTCTTCCACGAATGAACTTCTATATGCAGGGTTTGCGACGTGGAGAGAACTGCCTCAACCAAGGCAGGCTGTAGCGAGGATTGTAAGCATATCCTCTCCCAAACCACGCAGTTTTAACGGTAGAATTCTGCTTTAGTTGCAGGGGTAACACAAGCAGCTTTTCTCCCACTGTGTACTCTTTGGGCTCTTCCGCGAATGAACTTCTATATGCAGGGTTTCCGACGTGGAGCGAACTGCCTCAACCAAGGCAGGCTGTAGCGAGGATTGTAAGCATTTCCTCTTCCAAAACACTGCAGTTTTACCAAAGAATTCTGCTTTAGTTGCAGGTGGAATACAAGCAGCATTACTCCCACTGTGTACTCTTTGGGCTCTTCCACGAATGAACTTCTTTATGCAGGGATTCCTACGAGGAGCAAACTGCCTCCACCATGGCAGGCTGTAGCGAGGACTGTAAGCATATCCTCTCCCAAACCACGCAGTTTTAACGGTAGAACTCTGCTTTAGTTGCAGGGGTAACACAAGCAGTTTTTCTCCCACTGTGTACTCTTTGGGCTCTTCCACGAATGAACTTCTATATGCAGGGTTTGCGACGTGGAGAGAACTGCCTCAACCAAGGCAGGCTGTAGCGAGGACTGTAAGCATATCCTCTCCCAAACCACGCAGTTTTAACGGTAGAACTCTGCTTTAGTTGCAGGGGTAACAAAAGCAGCTTTTCTCCCACTGTGTACTCTTTGGGTTGTTCCACGAATGAACTTCTATATGCAGGGTTTCCGACGTGGAGCGAACTGCCTCAACCAAGGCAGGCTGTAGCGAGGACTGTAAGCATATCCTCTCCCAAACCACTCAGTTTTAACGGTAGAACTCTGCTTTAGTTGCAGGGGTAACACATCAGCTTTTCTCCCACTGTGTACTCTTTGGGCTCTTCCACGAATGAACTTCTATATGCATGGTTTCCGACGTGGAGCGAACTGCCTCAACCAAGGCAGGCTGTAGCGAGCACTGTAAGCATATCCTCTCCCAAACCACGCAGTTTTAACGGTAGAACTCTGCTTTAGTTGCAGGGGTAACACAAGCAGCTTTTCTCCCACTGTGTACTCTTTGGGGTCTTCCACGAATGAACTTCTATATGCAGGGTTTCCGACGTGGAGCGAACTGCCTCAACCAAGGCAGGCTGTAGCGAAGTCTGTAAGCATTTCCTCTTCCAAATCACGGCAATTTTACCAAAGAATTCTGCTTTAGTTGCAGGTGTAACACAAGCATCATTTCTCCCACTCTGTACTCTTTCGGCTCTTACACGAATGAACTTCTTTATGCAGGGATTCCCACGTGGATCGAACTGCCTCAACCGTGGAAGGCTGTAGCGAGGACTGTAAGCATATCCTCTCCCAAACCACGCAGTTTTAACGGTAGAATTCTGCTTTAGTTGCAGGGGTAACACAAGCAGCTTTTCTCCCATTGTGTACTCTTTGGGCTCTTCCGCGAATGAACTTCTATAAGCAGGGTTTGCGACGTGGAGGGAACTGCCTCAACCAAGGCAGGCTGTAGCGAGGACTGTAAGCATATCCTCTCCCAAACCACGCCGTTTTAACGGTAGAACTCTGCTTTAGTTGCAGGGGTAACACAAGCAGCTTTTCTCCCACTGTGTACTCTTTGGGCTCTTCCCCGAATGAACTTCTATATGCAGGGTTTGCGACGTGGAGCGAACTGCCTCAACCAAGGCAGGCTGTAGCGAGGACTGTAAGCATATCCTCTCCCACACCACGCAGTTTTAATGGTAGAACTCTGCTTTAGTTGCAGGGGTAACACAAGCAACTTTTCTCCCACTGTGTACTCTTTGGGGTCTTCCACGAATGAACTTCTATATGCAGGGTTTCCGACATGCAGCGAACTGCCTCAACCAAGGCAGACTGTAGCGAGGACTATAAGCATTTCCTCTTCCAAAGCACGGAAGTTTTACCAAAGAATTCTGCTTTAGTTGCAGGTGTAACACAAGCATCATTTCTCCCACTGTGTACTCTTTGGGCTCTTACACGAATGAACTTCTTTATGCAGGGATTCCCACGTGGATCGATCTGCCTCAACCGTGGAAGGCTGTAGCGAGGACTGTAAGCATATCCTCTCCCAAAACACGCAGTTTTCACGGTAGAACTCTGCTTTAGTTGCAGGGGTAACACAAGCAGCTTTTCTCCCACTGTGTACTCTTTGGGCTCTTCCACGAATGAACTTATATATGCAGGGTTTTCGACGTGGAGCGAACTGCCTCAACCAAGGCAGGCTGTAGCGAGGACTGTAAGAATATCCTCTCCCAAACCACGCAGTTTTAACGGTAGAACTCTGCTTTAGTTGCAGGGGTAACACAAGCAGTTTTTCTCCCACTGTGTACTCTTTGGGCTCTTCCACAAATGAACTTCTATATGCAGGGTTTGCGACGTGGAGCGAACTGCCTCAACCAATGCAGGCTGCAGCAAGGACTGTAAGCATATCCTCTCCCAAACCACGCAGTTTTAACGGTGGAACTCTGCTTTAGTTGCAGGGGTAACACAAGCAGCTTTTCTCCCACTGTGTACTCTTTGGGCTCTTCCACGAATTAACTTCTATATGCAGGGTTTCCAAAGTGGAGCGAACTGCCTCAACCAAGGCAGGCTGTAGCGAGGAATGTAAGCATTTCCTCTTACAAAACACGGCAGTTTTACCAAAGAATTCTGCTTTAGTTGCAGGTGGAATACAAGCAGCATTACTCCCACTGTGTACTCTTTGGGCTCTTACTCGAATGAATTTCTTTATGCAAGGATTCCCACGAGGAGGGTCCTGACTCCACAATGGCAGGCTGTAGCGAGGACTGTAAGCATATCCTCTCCCAAACCACGCAGTTTTAACGGTAGAACTCTGCTTTAGTTGCAGGGGTAACACAAGCAGTTTTTCTCCCACTGTGTACTCTTTGGGCTCTTCCACGAATGAACTTCTATATGCAGGGTTTGCGACGTGGAGAGAACTGCCTCAACCAAGGCAGGCTGTAGCGAGGATTGTAAGCATATCCTCTCCCAAACCACGCAGTTTTAACGGTAGAATTCTGCTTTAGTTGCAGGGGTAACACAAGCAGCTTTTCTCCCATTGTGTACTCTTTGGGCTCTTCCGCGAATGAACTTCTATATGCAGGGTTTCCGACGTGGAGCGAGCTGCCTCAACCAAGGCAGGCTGTAGCGAGGACTGTAAGCATTTCCTCTTCCAAAACACTGCAGTTTTACCAAAGAATTCTGCTTTAGTTGCAGGTGGAATACAAGCAGCATTACTCCCACTGTGTACTCTTTGGGCTCTTCCACGAATGAACTTCTTTATGCAGGGATTCCTACGAGGAGCAAACTGCCTCCACCATGGCAGGCTGTAGCGAGGACTGTAAGCATATCCTCTCCCAAACCACGCAGTTTTAACGGTAGAACTCTGCTTTAGTTGCAGGGGTAACACAAGCAGTTTTTCTCTCACTGTGTACTCTTTGGGCTCTAACACGAATGAACTTCTTTATGCAGGGATTCCTACGAGGAGCGAACTGCCTCCACCATGGCAGGCTGTAGCAAGGACTGTAAGCATATCCTCTCCCAAACCACGCAGTTTTAACGGTAGAACTCTGCTTTAGTTGCAGGGGTAACACAAGCAGCTTTTCTCCCACTGTGTACTCTTTGGGCTCTTCCACGAATGAACTTCTATATGCATGGTTTCCCACGTGGAGCGAACTGCCTCACCCAAGGCAGGCTGTAGCGAGGATTGTAAGCATATCCTCTCCCAAACCACGCAGTTTAAACGGTAGAATTCTGCTTTAGTTGCAGGGGTAACACAAGCAGCTTTTCTCCCACTGTGTACTCTTTGGGCTCTTCCACGAATGAACTTCTATATGCAGGGTTTCCGACGTGGTGCGAACTGCCTCAACAAATGCAGGCTGTAGCGAGGACTGTAAGCATTTCCTCTTAAAAAGCACGGCAGTTTTACAAAAGAATTCTGCTTTAGTTCCAGGTGTAACACAAGCATCATTTCTCCCACTGTGTACTCTTTGGGCTCTTCCACGAATGAACTTCTATATGCATGGTTTCCGACGTGGAGCGAACTGCCTCAACCAAGGCAGGCTGTAGCGAGGAATGTAAGCATTTCCTCTTACAAAACACGGCAGTTTTACCAAAGAATTCTGCTTTAGTTGCAGGTGGAATACAAGCAGCATTACTCCCACTGTGTACTCTTTGGGCTCTTACTCGAATGAATTTCTTTATGCAAGGATTCCCACGAGGAGGGTACTGACTCCACAATGGCAGGCTGTAGCGAGGACTGTAAGCATATCCTCTCCCAAACCACGCAGTTTTAACGGTAGAACTCTGCTTTAGTTGCAGGGGTAACACAAGCAGTTTTTCTCCCACTGTGTACTCTTTGGGCTCTTCCACGAATGAACTTCTATATGCAGGGTTTGCGACGTGGAGAGAACTGCCTCAACCAAGGCAGGCTGTAGCGAGGATTGTAAGCATATCCTCTCCCAAACCACGCAGTTTTAACGGTAGAATTCTGCTTTAGTTGCAGGGGTAACACAAGCAGCTTTTCTCCCACTGTGTACTCTTTGGGCTCTTCCGCGAATGAACTTCTATATGCAGGGTTTCCGACGTGGAGCGAACTGCCTCAACCAAGGCAGGCTGTAGCGAGGATTGTAAGCATTTCCTCTTCCAAAACACTGCAGTTTTACCAAAGAATTCTGCTTTAGTTGCAGGTGGAATACAAGCAGCATTACTCCCACTGTGTACTCTTTGGGCTCTTCCACGAATGAACTTCTTTATGCAGGGATTCCTACGAGGAGCAAACTGCCTCCACCATGGCAGGCTGTAGCGAGGACTGTAAGCATATCCTCTCCCAAACCACGCAGTTTTAACGGTAGAACTCTGCTTTAGTTGCAGGGGTAACACAAGCAGTTTTTCTCCCACTGTGTACTCTTTGGGCTCTAACACGAATGAACTTCTTTATGCAGGGATTCCTACGAGGAGCGAACTGCCTCCACCATGGCAGGCTGTAGCAAGGACTGTAAGCATATCCTCTCCCGAACCACTCAGTTTTAACGGGAGAACTCTGCTTTAGTTGCAGGGGTAACACAAGCAGCTTTTCTCCCACTGTGTACTCTTTGGCCTCTTCCACGAATGAACTTCTATATGCATGGTTTCCGACGTGGAGCGAACTGCCTCAACCAAGGCAGGCTGTAGCGAGGACTGTAAGCATATCCTCTCCCAAACCACGCAGTTTTAACGGTAGAACTCTGCTTTAGTTGCAGGGGTAACACAAGCAGCTTTTCTCCCACTGTGTACTCTTTGGGCTCTTCCACGAATGCACTTCTATATGCAGGGTTTCCGACGTGGAGCGAACTGCCTCAACCAAGGCAGGCTGTAGCGAGGACTGTAAGCATTTCCTCTTCCAAAGCACGGCAGTTTTACCAAAGAATTCTGCTTTAGTTGCAGGTGTAACACAAGCATCATTTCTCCCACTGTGTACTCTTTGGGCTCTTACACGAATGAATTTCTTTATGCAGGGATTCCCACGTGGATCGAACTGCCTCAACCGTGGAAGGCTGTAGCGAGGACTATAAGCATATCCTCTCCCAAAACACGCAGTTTTCACGGTAGAACTCTGCTTTAGTTGCAGGGGTAACCCAAGCAGCTTTTCTCCCACTGTGTACTCTTTGGGCTCTTCCAAGAATGAACTTCTATATGCAGTGTTTCAGACGTGGAGCGAACTGCCTCAACCAAGGCAGTCTGTTACGAGGACTGTAAGCATTTCCTCTTACAAAACACGTCAGTTTTACCAAAGAATTCTGCTTTAGTTGCAGGTGGAATACAAGCAGCATTACTCCCACTGTGTTCTCTTGGGGGCTCTTACACGAATGAACTTTTTTATGCAGGGATTCCCACGAGGAGCGAACTGCCTCCACCATGGCAGGCTCTAGCGAGGACTGTAAGCATATCCTCTCCCACACCACGCAGTTTTAACGGTAGAACTCTGCTTTAGTTGCAGGTGTAACACAAGCAGTTTTTCTCCCACTGTGTACTCTTTGGGCTCTTCCACGAATGAACTTCTATATGCAGGGTTTGCGACGTGGAGCGAACTGCCTCAACCAATGCAGGCTGCAGCGAGGACTGTAAGCATATCCTCTCCCAAACCACGCAGTTTTAACGGTAGAACTCTGCTTTAGTTGCAGGGGTAACACAAGCAGCTTTTCTCACACTGTGTACTCTTTGTGCTCTTCCACGTATGAACTTCTATATGCAGGGTTTGCGACGTGGAGCGAACTGCCTCAACCAAGGCAGGCTGTAGCGAGGTCTGTAAGCATATCCTCTCCCAAACCACGCAGTTTTAAAGGTAGAACTCTGCTTTAGTTGCACGGGTAACACAAGCAGCTTTTCTCCCACTGTGTACTCTTTGGGCTCTTCCACGAATTAACTTCTATATGCAGGGTTTCCAAAGTGGAGCGAAATGCCTCAACCAAGGCAGGCTGTAGCGAGGAATGTAAGCATTTCCTCTTACAAAACACGGCAGGTTTACCAAAGAATTCTGCTTTAGTTGCAGGTGGAATACAAGCAGCATTACTCCCACTGTGTACTCTTTGGGCTCTTACACGAATGAACTTCTTTATGCAAGGATTCCCACGAGGAGGGTCCTGACTCCACAATGGCAGGCTGTAGCGAGGACTGTAAGCATATCCTCTCCCAAACCACGCAGTTTTAACGGTAGAACTCTGCTTTAGTTGCAGGGGTAACACAAGCAGTTTTTCTCCCACTGTGTACTCTTTGGGCTCTTCCACGAATGAACTTCTATATGCAGGGTTTGCGACGTGGAGAGAACTGCCTCAACCAAGGCAGGCTGTAGCGAGGATTGTAAGCATATCCTCTCCCAAACCACGCAGTTTTAACGGTAGAATTCTGCTTTAGTTGCAGGGGTAACACAAGCAGCTTTTCTCCCATTGTGTACTCTTTGGGCTCTTCCGCGAATGAACTTCTATATGCAGGGTTTCCGACGTGGAGCGAGCTGCCTCAACCAAGGCAGGCTGTAGCGAGGACTGTAAGCATTTCCTCTTCCAAAACACTGCAGTTTTACCAAAGAATTCTGCTTTAGTTGCAGGTGGAATACAAGCAGCATTACTCCCACTGTGTACTCTTTGGGCTCTTCCACGAATGAACTTCTTTATGCAGGGATTCCTACGAGGAGCAAACTGCCTCCACCATGGCAGGCTGTAGCGAGGACTATAAGCATATCCTCTCCCAAAACACGCAGTTTTAACGGTAGAACTCTGCTTTAGTTGCAGGGGTAACACAAGCAGTTTTTCTCTCACTGTGTACTCTTTGGGCTCTAACACGAATGAACTTCTTTATGCAGGGATTCCTACGAGGAGCGAACTGCCTCCACCATGGCAGGCTGTAGCAAGGACTGTAAGCATATCCTCTCCCAAACCACGCAGTTTTAACGGTAGAACTCTGCTTTAGTTGCAGGGGTAACACAAGCAGCTTTTCTCCCACTGTGTACTCTTTGGGCTCTTCCACGAATGAACTTCTATATGCATGGTTTCCCACGTGGAGCGAACTGCCTCAACCAAGGCAGGCTGTAGCGAGGATTGTAAGCATATCCTCTCCCAAACCACGCAGTTTAAACGGTAGAATTCTGCTTTAGTTGCAGGGGTAACACAAGCAGCTTTTCTCCCACTGTGTACTCTTTGGGCTCTTCCACGAATGAACTTCTATATGCAGGGTTTCCGACGTGGAGCGAACTGCCTCAACAAATGCAGGCTGTAGCGAGGACTGTAAGCATTTCCTCTTCCAAAGCACGGCAGTTTTACAAAATAATTCTGCTTTAGTTCCAGGTGTAACACAAGCATCATTTCTCCCACTGTGTACTCTTTGGGCTCTTCCACGAATGAACTTCTATATGCATGGTTTCCGACGTGGAGCGAACTGCCTCAACCAAGGCAGGCTGTAGCGAGGAATGTAAGCATTTCCTCTTACAAAACACGGCAGTTTTACCAAAGAATTCTGCTTTAGTTGCAGGTGGAATACAAGCAGCATTACTCCCACTGTGTACTCTTTGGGCTCTTACTCGAATGAATTTCTTTATGCAAGGATTCCCACGAGGAGGGTACTGACTCCACAATGGCAGGCTGTAGCGAGGACTGTAAGCATATCCTCTCCCAAACCACGCAGTTTTAACGGTAGAACTCTGCTTTAGTTGCAGGGGTAACACAAGCAGTTTTTCTCCCACTGTGTACTCTTTGGGCTCTTCCACGAATGAACTTCTATATGCAGGGTTTGCGACGTGGAGAGAACTGCCTCAACCAAGGCAGGCTGTAGCGAGGATTGTAAGCATATCCTCTCCCAAACCACGCAGTTTTAACGGTAGAATTCTGCTTTAGTTGCAGGGGTAACACAAGCAGCTTTTCTCCCACTGTGTACTCTTTGGGCTCTTCCGCGAATGAACTTCTATATGCAGGGTTTCCGACGTGGAGCGAACTGCCTCAACCAAGGCAGGCTGTAGCGAGGATTGTAAGCATTTCCTCTTCCAAAACACTGCAGTTTTACCAAAGAATTCTGCTTTAGTTGCAGGTGGAATACAAGCAGCATTACTCCCACTGTGTACTCTTTGGGCTCTTCCACGAATGAACTTCTTTATGCAGGGATTCCTACGAGGAGCAAACTGCCTCCACCATGGCAGGCTGTAGCGAGGACTGTAAGCATATCCTCTCCCAAACCACGCAGTTTTAACGGTAGAACTCTGCTTTAGTTGCAGGGGTAACACAAGCAGTTTTTCTCCCACTGTGTACTCTTTGGGCTCTAACACGAATGAACTTCTTTATGCAGGGATTCCTACGAGGAGCGAACTGCCTCCACCATGGCAGGCTGTAGCAAGGACTGTAAGCATATCCTCTCCCGAACCACTCAGTTTTAACGGGAGAACTCTGCTTTAGTTGCAGGGGTAACACAAGGAGCTTTTCTCCCACTGTGTACTCTTTGGCCTCTTCCACGAATGAACTTCTATATGCATGGTTTCCGACGTGGAGCGAACTGCCTCAACCAAGGCAGGCTGTAGCGAGGACTGTAAGCATATCCTCTCCCAAACCACGCAGTTTTAACGGTAGAACTCTGCTTTAGTTGCAGGGGTAACACAAGCAGCTTTTCTCCCACTGTGTACTCTTTGGGCTCTTCCACGAATGCACTTCTATATGCAGGGTTTCCGACGTGGAGCGAACTGCCTCAACCAAGGCAGGCTGTAGCGAGGACTGTAAGCATTTCCTCTTCCAAAGCACGGCAGTTTTACCAAAGAATTCTGCTTTAGTTGCAGGTGTAACACAAGCATCATTTCTCCCACTGTGTACTCTTTGGGCTCTTACACGAATGAATTTCTTTATGCAGGGATTCCCACGTGGATCGAACTGCCTCAACCGTGGAAGGCTGTAGCGAGGACTATAAGCATATCCTCTCCCAAAACACGCAGTTTTCACGGTAGAACTCTGCTTTAGTTGCAGGGGTAACCCAAGCAGCTTTTCTCCCACTGTGTACTCTTTGGGCTCTTCCAAGAATGAACTTCTATATGCAGTGTTTCAGACGTGGAGCGAACTGCCTCAACCAAGGCAGTCTGTTACGAGGACTGTAAGCATTTCCTCTTACAAAACACGTCAGTTTTACCAAAGAATTCTGCTTTAGTTGCAGGTGGAATACAAGCAGCATTACTCCCACTGTGTTCTCTTGGGGGCTCTTACACGAATGAACTTTTTTATGCAGGGATTCCCACGAGGAGCGAACTGCCTCCACCATGGCAGGCTCTAGCGAGGACTGTAAGCATATCCTCTCCCACACCACGCAGTTTTAACGGTAGAACTCTGCTTTAGTTGCAGGTGTAACACAAGCAGTTTTTCTCCCACTGTGTACTCTTTGGGCTCTTCCACGAATGAACTTCTATATGCAGGGTTTGCGACGTGGAGCGAACTGCCTCAACCAATGCAGGCTGCAGCGAGGACTGTAAGCATATCCTCTCCCAAACCACGCAGTTTTAACGGTAGAACTCTGCTTTAGTTGCAGGGGTAACACAAGCAGCTTTTCTCACACTGTGTACTCTTTGTGCTCTTCCACGTATGAACTTCTATATGCAGGGTTTGCGACGTGGAGCGAACTGCCTCAACCAAGGCAGGCTGTAGCGAGGTCTGTAAGCATATCCTCTCCCAAACCACGCAGTTTTAAAGGTAGAACTCTGCTTTAGTTGCACGGGTAACACAAGCAGCTTTTCTCCCACTGTGTACTCTTTGGGCTCTTCCACGAATTAACTTCTATATGCAGGGTTTCCAAAGTGGAGCGAAATGCCTCAACCAAGGCAGGCTGTAGCGAGGAATGTAAGCATTTCCTCTTACAAAACACGGCAGGTTTACCAAAGAATTCTGCTTTAGTTGCAGGTGGAATACAAGCAGCATTACTCCCACTGTGTACTCTTTGGGCTCTTACACGAATGAACTTCTTTATGCAAGGATTCCCACGAGGAGGGTCCTGACTCCACAATGGCAGGCTGTAGCGAGGACTGTAAGCATATCCTCTCCCAAACCACGCAGTTTTAACGGTAGAACTCTGCTTTAGTTGCAGGGGTAACACAAGCAGTTTTTCTCCCACTGTGTACTCTTTGGGCTCTTCCACGAATGAACTTCTATATGCAGGGTTTGCGACGTGGAGAGAACTGCCTCAACCAAGGCAGGCTGTAGCGAGGATTGTAAGCATATCCTCTCCCAAACCACGCAGTTTTAACGGTAGAATTCTGCTTTAGTTGCAGGGGTAACACAAGCAGCTTTTCTCCCATTGTGTACTCTTTGGGCTCTTCCGCGAATGAACTTCTATATGCAGGGTTTCCGACGTGGAGCGAGCTGCCTCAACCAAGGCAGGCTGTAGCGAGGACTGTAAGCATTTCCTCTTCCAAAACACTGCAGTTTTACCAAAGAATTCTGCTTTAGTTGCAGGTGGAATACAAGCAGCATTACTCCCACTGTGTACTCTTTGGGCTCTTCCACGAATGAACTTCTTTATGCAGGGATTCCTACGAGGAGCAAACTGCCTCCACCATGGCAGGCTGTAGCGAGGACTATAAGCATATCCTCTCCCAAAACACGCAGTTTTAACGGTAGAACTCTGCTTTAGTTGCAGGGGTAACACAAGCAGTTTTTCTCTCACTGTGTACTCTTTGGGCTCTAACACGAATGAACTTCTTTATGCAGGGATTCCTACGAGGAGCGAACTGCCTCCACCATGGCAGGCTGTAGCAAGGACTGTAAGCATATCCTCTCCCAAACCACGCAGTTTTAACGGTAGAACTCTGCTTTAGTTGCAGGGGTAACACAAGCAGCTTTTCTCCCACTGTGTACTCTTTGGGCTCTTCCACGAATGAACTTCTATATGCATGGTTTCCCACGTGGAGCGAACTGCCTCAACCAAGGCAGGCTGTAGCGAGGATTGTAAGCATATCCTCTCCCAAACCACGCAGTTTAAACGGTAGAATTCTGCTTTAGTTGCAGGGGTAACACAAGCAGCTTTTCTCCCACTGTGTACTCTTTGGGCTCTTCCACGAATGAACTTCTATATGCAGGGTTTCCGACGTGGAGCGAACTGCCTCAACAAATGCAGGCTGTAGCGAGGACTGTAAGCATTTCCTCTTCCAAAGCACGGCAGTTTTACAAAAGAATTCTGCTTTAGTTCCAGGTGTAACACAAGCATCATTTCTCCCACTGTGTACTCTTTGGGCTCTTCCACGAATGAACTTCTATATGCATGGTTTCCGACGTGGAGCGAACTGCCTCAACCAAGGCAGGCTGTAGCGAGGAATGTAAGCATTTCCTCTTACAAAACACGGCAGTTTTACCAAAGAATTCTGCTTTAGTTGCAGGTGGAATACAAGCAGCATTACTCCCACTGTGTACACTTTGGGCTATTACTCGAATGAATTTCTTTATGCAAGGATTCCCACGAGGAGGGTACTGACTCCACAATGGCAGGCTGTAGCGAGGACTGTAAGCATATCCTCTCCCAAACCACGCAGTTTTAACGGTAGAACTCTGCTTTAGTTGCAGGGGTAACACAAGCAGTTTTTCTCCCACTGTGTACTCTTTGGGCTCTTCCACGAATGAACTTCTATATGCAGGGTTTGCGACGTGGAGAGAACTGCCTCAACCAAGGCAGGCTGTAGCGAGGATTGTAAGCATATCCTCTCCCAAACCACGCAGTTTTAACGGTAGAATTCTGCTTTAGTTGCAGGGGTAACACAAGCAGCTTTTCTCCCACTGTGTACTCTTTGGGCTCTTCCGCGAATGAACTTCTATATGCAGGGTTTCCGACGTGGAGCGAACTGCCTCAACCAAGGCAGGCTGTAGCGAGGATTGTAAGCATTTCCTCTTCCAAAACACTGCAGTTTTACCAAAGAATTCTGCTTTAGTTGCAGGTGGAATACAAGCAGCATTACTCCCACTGTGTACTCTTTGGGCTCTTCCACGAATGAACTTCTTTATGCAGGGATTCCTACGAGGAGCAAACTGCCTCCACCATGGCAGGCTGTAGCGAGGACTGTAAGCATATCCTCTCCCAAACCACGCAGTTTTAACGGTAGAACTCTGCTTTAGTTGCAGGGGTAACACAAGCAGTTTTTCTCCCACTGTGTACTCTTTGGGCTCTAACACGAATGAACTTCTTTATGCAGGGATTCCTACGAGGAGCGAACTGCCTCCACCATGGCAGGCTGTAGCAAGGACTGTAAGCATATCCTCTCCCGAACCACTCAGTTTTAACGGGAGAACTCTGCTTTAGTTGCAGGGGTAACACAAGCAGCTTTTCTCCCACTGTGTACTCTTTGGCCTCTTCCACGAATGAACTTCTATATGCATGGTTTCCGACGTGGAGCGAACTGCCTCAACCAAGGCAGGCTGTAGCGAGGACTGTAAGCATATCCTCTCCCAAACCACGCAGTTTTAACGGTAGAACTCTGCTTTAGTTGCAGGGGTAACACAAGCAGCTTTTCTCCCACTGTGTACTCTTTGGGCTCTTCCACGAATGCACTTCTATATGCAGGGTTTCCGACGTGGAGCGAACTGCCTCAACCAAGGCAGGCTGTAGCGAGGACTGTAAGCATTTCCTCTTCCAAAGCACGGCAGTTTTACCAAAGAATTCTGCTTTAGTTGCAGGTGTAACACAAGCATCATTTCTCCCACTGTGTACTCTTTGGGCTCTTACACGAATGAATTTCTTTATGCAGGGATTCCCACGTGGATCGAACTGCCTCAACCGTGGAAGGCTGTAGCGAGGACTATAAGCATATCCTCTCCCAAAACACGCAGTTTTCACGGTAGAACTCTGCTTTAGTTGCAGGGGTAACCCAAGCAGCTTTTCTCCCACTGTGTACTCTTTGGGCTCTTCCAAGAATGAACTTCTATATGCAGTGTTTCAGACGTGGAGCGAACTGCCTCAACCAAGGCAGTCTGTTACGAGGACTGTAAGCATTTCCTCTTACAAAACACGTCAGTTTTACCAAAGAATTCTGCTTTAGTTGCAGGTGGAATACAAGCAGCATTACTCCCACTGTGTTCTCTTGGGGGCTCTTACACGAATGAACTTTTTTATGCAGGGATTCCCACGAGGAGCGAACTGCCTCCACCATGGCAGGCTCTAGCGAGGACTGTAAGCATATCCTCTCCCACACCACGCAGTTTTAACGGTAGAACTCTGCTTTAGTTGCAGGTGTAACACAAGCAGTTTTTCTCCCACTGTGTACTCTTTGGGCTCTTCCACGAATGAACTTCTATATGCAGGGTTTGCGACGTGGAGCGAACTGCCTCAACCAATGCAGGCTGCAGCGAGGACTGTAAGCATATCCTCTCCCAAACCACGCAGTTTTAACGGTAGAACTCTGCTTTAGTTGCAGGGGTAACACAAGCAGCTTTTCTCACACTGTGTACTCTTTGTGCTCTTCCACGTATGAACTTCTATATGCAGGGTTTGCGACGTGGAGCGAACTGCCTCAACCAAGGCAGGCTGTAGCGAGGTCTGTAAGCATATCCTCTCCCAAACCACGCAGTTTTAAAGGTAGAACTCTGCTTTAGTTGCACGGGTAACACAAGCAGCTTTTCTCCCACTGTGTACTCTTTGGGCTCTTCCACGAATTAACTTCTATATGCAGGGTTTCCAAAGTGGAGCGAAATGCCTCAACCAAGGCAGGCTGTAGCGAGGAATGTAAGCATTTCCTCTTACAAAACACGGCAGGTTTACCAAAGAATTCTGCTTTAGTTGCAGGTGGAATACAAGCAGCATTACTCCCACTGTGTACTCTTTGGGCTCTTACACGAATGAACTTCTTTATGCAAGGATTCCCACGAGGAGGGTACTGACTCCACCATGGCAGGCTGTAGCGAGGACTGTAAGCATATCCTCTCCCAAACCACGCAGTTTTAACGGTAGAACTCTGCTTTAGTTGCAGGGGTAACACAAGCAGTTTTTCTCCCACTGTGTTCTCTTGGGGGCTCTTTCACGAATGAACTTTTTTATGCAGGGATTCCCACGAGGAGCGAACTGCCTCCACCATGGCAGGCTCTAGCGAGGACTGTAAGCATATCCTCTCCCACACCACGCAGTTTTAACGGTAGAACTCTGCTTTAGTTGCAGGGGTAACACAAGCAGTTTTTCTCCCACTGTGTACTCTTTGGGCTCTTCCACGAATGAACTTCTATATGCAGGGTTTGCGACGTTGAGCGAACTGGCTCAAACAAGGCCGGCTGTAGCGAGGATTGTAAGCATATCCTCTCCCAAACCACGCAGTTTTAATGGTAGAACTGTGCTTTATTTGCAGGGGTAACACAAGCAGCTTTTCTCCCACTGTGTACTTTTTGGGCTCTTCCACGAATGAACTTCTATATGCAGGGTTTCCGAAGTGGAGCGAACTGCCTCAACCAAGGCAGGCTGTAGAGAGGACTGTAAGCATTTCCTCTTACAAAACACGGCAGTTTTACCAAAGAATTCTGCTTTAGTTGCAGGTGGAATACAAGCAGCATTACTCCCACTGTGTACTCTTTGGGCTCTTACACGAATGAACTTCTTTATGCAAGGATTCCCACGAGGAGGGAACTGCCTCCACCATGGCAGGCTGTAGCTAGGACTGTAAGCATATCCTCTCCCAAACCACGCAGTTATAACGGTAAAACTCTGCTTTAGTTGCAGGGGTAACACAAGCAGTTTTTCTCCCACTGTGTACTCTTTGGGCTCTTCCACGAATGAACTTCTATATGCAGGGTTTGCGACGTGGAGAGAACTGCCTCAACCAAGGCAGGCTGTAGCGAGGACTGTAAGCATATCCTCTCCCAAACCACGCAGTTTTAACGGTAGAACTCTGCTTTAGTTGCAGGGGTAACAAAAGCAGCTTTTCTCCCACTGTGTACTCTTTGGGTTGTTCCACGAATGAACTTCTATATGCAGGGTTTCCGACGTGGAGCGAACTGCCTCAACCAAGGCAGGCTGTAGCGAGGACTGTAAGCATATCCTCTCCCAAACCACTCAGTTTTAACGGTAGAACTCTGCTTTAGTTGCAGGGGTAACACAAGCAGCTTTTCTCCCACTGTGTACTCTTTGGGCTCTTCCACGAATGAACTTCTATATGCATGGTTTCCGACGTGGAGCGAACTGCCTCAACCAAGGCAGGCTGTAGCGAGCACTGTAAGCATATCCTCTCCCAAACCACGCAGTTTTAACGGTAGAACTCTGCTTTAGTTGCAGGGGTAACACAAGCAGCTTTTCTCCCACTGTGTACTCTTTGGGGTCTTCCACGAATGAACTTCTATATGCAGGGTTTCCGACGTGGAGCGAACTGCCTCAAACAAGGCAGGCTGTAGCGAAGTCTGTAAGCATTTCCTCTTCCAAAGCACGGCAATTTTACCAAAGAATTCTGCTTTAGTTGCATGTGTAACACAAGCATCATTTCTCCCACTGTGTACTCTTTGGGCTCTTACACGAATGAACTTCTTTATGCAGGGATTCCCACGTGGATCGAACTGCCTCAACCGTGGAAGGCTGTAGCGAGGACTGTAAGCATATCCTCTCCCAAACCACGCAGTTTTAACGGTAGAACTCTGCTTTAGTTGCAGGGGTAACACAAGCAGTTTTTCTCCCACTGTGTACTCTTTGGGCTCTTCCACAAATGAACTTCTATATGCAGGGTTTGCGACGTGGAGCGAACTGCCTCAACCAATGCAGGCTGCAGCGAGGACTGTAAGCATATCCTCTCCCAAACCACGCAGTTTTAACGGTAGAACTCTGCTTTAGTTGCAGGGGTAACACAAGCAGCTTTTCTCCCACTGTGTACTCTTTGGGCTCTTCCACGAATTAACTTCTATATGCAGGGTTTCCAAAGTGGAGCGAACTGCCTCAACCAAGGCAGGCTGTAGCGAGGAATGTAAGCATTTCCTCTTACAAAACACGGCAATTTTACCAAAGAATTCTGCTTTAGTTGCAGGTGGAATACAAGCAGCATTACTCCCACTGTGTACTCTTTGGGCTCTTACACGAATGAACTTCTTTATGCAAGGATCCCCACGAGGAGGGTACTGACTCCACCATGGCAGGCTGTAGCGAGGACTCTAAGCATATCCTCTCCCAAACCACGCAGTTTTAATGGTAGAACTCTGCTTTAGTTGCAGGGGTAACACAAGCAGCTTTTCTCCCACTATGTACTCTTTGGGCTCTTCCACGAATGAACTTCTATATGCAGGGTTTCCGAAGTGGAGCGAACTGCCTAACCAAGGCAGGCTGTAGCGAGGACTGTAAGCATTTCCTCTTCCAAAGCACGGCAGTTTTACCAAAGAATTCTGCTTTAGTTGCAGGTGGAATACAAGCAGCATTACTCCCACTGTGTACTCTTTGGGCTCTTACACGAATGAACTTCTTTATGCAAGGATTCCCACGAGGAGGGTACTGACTCCACCATGGCAGGCTGTAGCGAGGACTGTAAGCATATCCCCTCCCAAACCACGCAGTTTTAACGGTAGAACTCTGCTTTAGTTGCAGGGGTAACAAAAGCAGCTTTTCTCCCACTGTGTACTCTTTGGGTTGTTCCACGAATGAACTTCTATATGCAGGGTTTCCGACGTGGAGCGAACTGCCTCAACCAAGGCAGGCTGTAGCGAGGTCTGTAAGCATATCCTCTCCCAAACCACGCAGTTTTAAAGGTAGAACTCTGCTTTAGTTGCAGGGTAACACAAGCAGCTTTTCTCCCACTGTGTACTCTTTTGGCTCTTCCACGAATGAACTTCTATATGCAGGGTTTCCAAAGTGGAGCGAACTGCCTCAACCAAGGCAGGCTGTAGCGAGGAATATAAGCATTTCCTCTGACAAAACACGGCAGTTTTACCAAAGAATTCTGCTTTAGTTGCAGGTGGAATACAAGCAGCATTACTCCCACGGTGTACTCTTTGGGCTCTTACACGAATGAACTTCTTTATGCAAGGATTCCCACGAGGAGGGTACTGACTCCACCATGGCAGGCTGTAGCAAGGACTGTAAGCATATCCTCTCCCAAACCACTCAGTTTTAACGGTAGAACTCTGCTTTAGTTGCAGGGGTAACACAAGCAGCTTTTCTCCCACTGTGTAGTCTTTGGGCTCTTCCACGAATGAACTTCTATATGCATGATTTCCGACGTGGAGCGAACTGCCTCAACCAAGGCAGGCTGTAGCGAGGACTGTAAGCATATCCTCTCCCAAACCACGCAGTTTTAACGGTAGAACTCTGCTTTAGTTGCAGGGGTAACACAAGCAGCTTTTCTCCCACTGTGTACTCTTTGGGCTCTTCCACGAATTAACTTCTATATGCAGGGTTTCCAAAGTGGAGCGAACTGCCTCAACCAAGGCAGGCTGTAGCGAGGAATGTAAGCATTTCCTCTTACAAAACACGGCAATTTTACCAAAGAATTCTGCTTTAGTTGCAGGTGGAATACAAGCAGCATTACTCCAACTGTGTACTCTTTGGGCTCTTACACGAATGAACTTCTTTATGCAAGGATCCCCACGAGGAGGGTACTGACTCCACCATGGCAGGCTGTAGCGAGGACTGTAAGCATATCCTCTCCCAAACCACGCAGTTTTAATGGTAGAACTCTGCTTTAGTTGCAGGGGTAACACAAGCAGCTTTTCTCCCACTGTGTACTCTTTGGGGTCTTCCACGAATGAACTTCTATATGCAGGGTTTCCGACGTGGAGCGAACTGCCTCAACCAAGGCAGGCTGTAGCGAGGTCTGTAAGCATTTCCTCTTCCAAAGCACGGCAATTTTACCAAAGAATTCTGCTTTAGTTGCAGGTGTAACACAAGCATCATTTCTCCCACTGTGTACTCTTTGGGCTCTTACACGAATGAACATCTTTATGCAGGGATTCCCACGTGGATCGAACTGCCTCAACTGTGGAAGGCTGTAGCGAGGACTGTAAGCATATCCTCTCCCAAACCACGCAGTTTTAACGGTAGAACTCTGCTTTAGTTGCAGGGGTAACACAAGCAGTTTTTCTCCCACTGTGTACTCTTTGGGCTCTTCCACAAATGAACTTCTATATGCAGGGTTTGCGACGTGGAGCGAACTGCCTCAACCAATGCAGGCTGCAGCGAGGACTGTAAGCATATCCTCTCCCAAACCACGCAGTTTTAACGGTAGAACTCTGCTTTAGTTGCAGGGGTAACACAAGCAGCTTTTCTCCCACTGTGTACTCTTTGGGCTCTAACACGAATGAACTTCTTTATGCAGGGATTCCTACGAGGAGCGAACTGCCTCCACCATGGCAGGCTGTAGCAAGGACTGTAAGCATATCCTCTCCCAAACCACGCAGTTTTAACGGTAGAACTCTGCTTTAGTTGCAGGGGTAACACAAGCAGCTTTTCTCCCACTGTGTACTCTTTGGGCTCTTCCACGAATGAACTTCTATATGCATGTTTTCCGACGTGGAGCGAACTGCCTCAACCAAGGCAGGCTGTAGCGAGGATTGTAAGCATATCCTCTCCCAAACCACGCAGTTTAAACGGTAGAATTCTGCTTTAGTTGCAGGGGTAACACAAGCAGCTTTTCTCCCACTGTGTACTCTTTGGGCTCTTCCACGAATGAACTTCTATATGCAGGGTTTCCGACGTGGAGCGAACTGCCTCAACAAATGCAGGCTGTAGCGAGGACTGTAAGCATTTCCTCTTCCAAAGCACGGCAGTTTTACAAAAGAATTCTGCTTTAGTTCCAGGTGTAACACAAGCATCATTTCTCCCACTGTGTACTCTTTGGGCTCTTCCACGAATGAACTTCTATATGCATGGTTTCCGACGTGGAGCGAACTGCCTCAACCAAGGCAGGCTGTAGCGAGGAATGTAAGCATTTCCTCTTACAAAACACGGCAGTTTTACCAAAGAATTCTGCTTTAGTTGCAGGTGGAATACAAGCAGCATTACTCCCACTGTGTACTCTTTGGGCTCTTACTCGAATGAATTTCTTTATGCAAGGATTCCCACGAGGAGGGTACTGACTCCACAATGGCAGGCTGTAGCGAGGACTGTAAGCATATCCTCTCCCAAACCACGCAGTTTTAACGGTAGAACTCTGCTTTAGTTGCAGGGGTAACACAAGCAGTTTTTCTCCCACTGTGTACTCTTTGGGCTCTTCCACGAATGAACTTCTATATGCAGGGTTTGCGACGTGGAGAGAACTGCCTCAACCAAGGCAGGCTGTAGCGAGGATTGTAAGCATATCCTCTCCCAAACCACGCAGTTTTAACGGTAGAATTCTGCTTTAGTTGCAGGGGTAACACAAGCAGCTTTTCTCCCATTGTGTACTCTTTGGGCTCTTCCGCGAATGAACTTCTATATGCAGGGTTTCCGACGTGGAGCGAACTGCCTCAACCAAGGCAGGCTGTAGCGAGGATTGTAAGCATTTCCTCTTCCAAAACACTGCAGTTTTACCAAAGAATTCTGCTTTAGTTGCAGGTGGAATACAAGCAGCATTACTCCCACTGTGTACTCTTTGGGCTCTTCCACGAATGAACTTCTTTATGCAGGGATTCCTACGAGGAGCAAACTGCCTCCACCATGGCAGGCTGTAGCGAGGACTGTAAGCATATCCTCTCCCAAACCACGCAGTTTTAACGGTAGAACTCTGCTTTAGTTGCAGGGGTAACACAAGCAGTTTTTCTCCCACTGTGTACTCTTTGGGCTCTAACACGAATGAACTTCTTTATGCAGGGATTCCTACGAGGAGCGAACTGCCTCCACCATGGCAGGCTGTAGCAAGGACTGTAAGCATATCCTCTCCCGAACCACTCAGTTTTAACGGGAGAATTCTGCTTTAGTTGCAGGGGTAACACAAGCAGCTTTTCTCCCACTGTGTACTCTTTGGCCTCTTCCACGAATGAACTTCTATATGCATGGTTTCCGACGTGGAGCGAACTGCCTCAACCAAGGCAGGCTGTAGCGAGGACTGTAAGCATATCCTCTCCCAAACCACGCAGTTTTAACGGTAGAACTCTGCTTTAGTTGCAGGGGTAACACAAGCAGCTTTTCTCCCACTGTGTACTCTTTGGGCTCTTCCACGAATGCACTTCTATATGCAGGGTTTCCGACGTGGAGCGAACTGCCTCAACCAAGGCAGGCTGTAGCGAGGACTGTAAGCATTTCCTCTTCCAAAGCACGGCAGTTTTACCAAAGAATTCTGCTTTAGTTGCAGGTGTAACACAAGCATCATTTCTCCCACTGTGTACTCTTTGGGCTCTTACACGAATGAATTTCTTTATGCAGGGATTCCCACGTGGATCGAACTGCCTCAACCGTGGAAGGCTGTAGCGAGGACTATATGCATATCCTCTCCCAAAACACGCAGTTTTCACGGTAGAACTCTGCTTTAGTTGCAGGGGTAACCCAAGCAGCTTTTCTCCCACTGTGTACTCTTTGGGCTCTTCCAAGAATGAACTTCTATATGCAGTGTTTCAGACGTGGAGCGAACTGCCTCAACCAAGGCAGTCTGTTACGAGGACTGTAAGCATTTCCTCTTACAAAACACGTCAGTTTTACCAAAGAATTCTGCTTTAGTTGCAGGTGGAATACAAGCAGCATTACTCCCACTGTGTTCTCTTGGGGGCTCTTACACGAATGAACTTTTTTATGCAGGGATTCCCACGAGGAGCGAACTGCCTCCACCATGGCAGGCTCTAGCGAGGACTGTAAGCGTATCCTCTCCCACACCACGCAGTTTTAACGGTAGAACTCTGCTTTAGTTGCAGGGGTAACACAAGCAGTTTTTCTCCCACTGTGTACTCTTTGGGCTCTTCCACGAATGAACTTCTATATGCAGGGTTTGCGACGTGGAGCGAACTGCCTCAACCAATGCAGGCTGCAGCGAGGACTGTAAGCATATCCTCTCCCAAACCACGCAGTTTTAACGGTAGAACTCTGCTTTAGTTGCAGGGGTAACACAAGCAGCTTTTCTCACACTGTGTACTCTTTGTGCTCTTCCACGTATGAACTTCTATATGCAGGGTTTGCGACGTGGAGCGAACTGCCTCAACAAAGGCAGGCTGTAGCGAGGTCTGTAAGCATATCCTCTCCCAAACCACGCAGTTTTAAAGGTAGAACTCTGCTTTAGTTGCAGGGGTAACACAAGCAGCTTTTCTCCCACTGTGTACTCTTTGGGCTCTTCCACGAATTAACTTCTATATGCAGGGTTTCCAAAGTGGAGCGAAATGCCTCAACCAAGGCAGGCTGTAGCGAGGAATGTAAGCATTTCCTCTTACAAAACACGGCAGGTTTACCAAAGAATTCTGCTTTAGTTGCAGGTGGAATACAAGCAGCATTACTCCCACTGTGTACTCTTTGGGCTCTTACACGAATGAACTTCTTTATGCAAGGATTCCCACGAGGAGGGTACTGACTCCACCATGGCAGGCTGTAGCGAGGACTGTAAGCATATCCTCTCCCAAACCACGCAGTTTTAACGGTAGAACTCTGCTTTAGTTGCAGGGGTAACACAAGCAGTTTTTCTCCCACTGTGTTCTCTTGGGGGCTCTTTCACGAATGAACTTTTTTATGCAGGGATTCCCACGAGGAGCGAACTGCCTCCACCATGGCAGGCTCTAGCGAGGACTGTAAGCATATCCTCTCCCACACCACGCAGTTTTAACGGTAGAACTCTGCTTTAGTTGCAGGGGTAACACAAGCAGTTTTTCTCCCACTGTGTACTCTTTGGGCTCTTCCACGAATGAACTTCTATATGCAGGGTTTGCGACGTTGAGCGAACTGGCTCAAACAAGGCCGGCTGTAGCGAGGATTGTAAGCATATCCTCTCCCAAACCACGCAGTTTTAATGGTAGAACTGTGCTTTATTTGCAGGGGTAACACAAGCAGCTTTTCTCCCACTGTGTACTTTTTGGGCTCTTCCACGAATGAACTTCTATATGCAGGGTTTCCGAAGTGGAGCGAACTGCCTCAACCAAGGCAGGCTGTAGAGAGGACTGTAAGAATTTCCTCTTACAAGACACGGCAGTTTTACCAAAGAATTCTGCTTTAGTTGCAGGTGGAATACAAGCAGCATTACTCCCACTGTGTACTCTTTGGGCTCTTACACGAATGAACTTCTTTATGCAAGGATTCCCACGAGGAGGGAACTGCCTCCACCATGGCAGGCTGTAGCTAGGACTGTAAGCATATCCTCTCCCAAACCACGCAGTTATAACGGTAGAACTCTGCTTTAGTTGCAGGGGTAACACAAGCAGTTTTTCTCCCACTGTGTACTCTTTGGGCTCTTCCACGAATGAACTTCTATATGCAGGGTTTGCGACGTGGAGAGAACTGCCTCAACCAAGGCAGGCTGTAGCGAGGACTGTAAGCATATCCTCTCCCAAACCACGCAGTTTTAACGGTAGAACTCTGCTTTAGTTGCAGGGGTAACAAAAGCAGCTTTTCTCCCACTGTGTACTCTTTGGGTTGTTCCACGAATGAACTTCTATATGCAGGGTTTCCGACGTGGAGCGAACTGCCTCAACCAAGGCAGGCTGTAGCGAGGACTGTAAGCATATCCTCTCCCAAACCACTCAGTTTTAACGGTAGAACTCTGCTTTAGTTGCAGGGGTAACACAAGCAGCTTTTCTCCCACTGTGTACTCTTTGGGCTCTTCCACGAATGAACTTCTATATGCATGGTTTCCGACGTGGAGCGAACTGCCTCAACCAAGGCAGGCTGTAGCGAGCACTGTAAGCATATCCTCTCCCAAACCACGCAGTTTTAACGGTAGAACTCTGCTTTAGTTGCAGGGGTAACACAAGCAGCTTTTCTCCCACTGTGTACTCTTTGGGGTCTTCCACGAATGAACTTCTATATGCAGGGTTTCCGACGTGGAGCGAACTGCCTCAAACAAGGCAGGCTGTAGCGAAGTCTGTAAGCATTTCCTCTTCCAAAGCACGGCAATTTTACCAAAGAATTCTGCTTTAGTTGCAGGTGTAACACAAGCATCATTTCTCCCACTGTGTACTCTTTGGGCTCTTACACGAATGAACTTCTTTATGCAGGGATTCCCACGTGGATCGAACTGCCTCAACCGTGGAAGGCTGTAGCGAGGACTGTAAGCATATCCTCTCCCAAACCACGCAGTTTTAACGGTAGAACTCTGCTTTAGTTGCAGGGGTAACACAAGCAGTTTTTCTCCCACTGTGTACTCTTTGGGCTCTTCCACAAATGAACTTCTATATGCAGGGTTTGCGACGTGGAGCGAACTGCCTCAACCAATGCAGGCTGCAGCGAGGACTGTAAGCATATCCTCTCCCAAACCACGCAGTTTTAACGGTAGAACTCTGCTTTAGTTGCAGGGGTAACACAAGCAGCTTTTCTCCCACTGTGTACTCTTTGGGCTCTTCCACGAATTAACTTCTATATGCAGGGTTTCCAAAGTGGAGCGAACTGCCTCAACCAAGGCAGGCTGTAGCGAGGAATGTAAGCATTTCCTCTTACAAAACACGGCAATTTTACCAAAGAATTCTGCTTTAGTTGCAGGTGGAATACAAGCAGCATTACTCCCACTGTGTACTCTTTGGGCTCTTACACGAATGAACTTCTTTATGCAAGGATCCCCACGAGGAGGGTACTGACTCCACCATGGCAGGCTGTAGCGAGGACTGTAAGCATATCCTCTCCCAAACCACGCAGTTTTAATGGTAGAACTCTGCTTTAGTTGCAGGGGTAACACAAGCAGCTTTTCTCCCACTGTGTACTCTTTGGGCTCTTCCACGAATGAACTTCTATATGCAGGGTTTCCGAAGTGGAGCGAACTGCCTAACCAAGGCAGGCTGTAGCGAGGACTGTAAGCATTTCCTCTTCCAAAGCACGGCAGTTTTACCAAAGAATTCTGCTTTAGTTGCAGGTGGAATACAAGCAGCATTACTCCCACTGTGTACTCTTTGGGCTCTTACACGAATGAACTTCTTTATGCAAGGATTCCCACGAGGAGGGTACTGACTCCACCATGGCAGGCTGTAGCGAGGACTGTAAGCATATCCTCTCCCAAACCACGCAGTTTTAACGGTAGAACTCTGCTTTAGTTGCAGGGGTAACAAAAGCAGCTTTTCTCCCACTGTGTACTCTTTGGGTTGTTCCACGAATGAACTTCTATATGCAGGGTTTCCGACGTGGAGCGAACTGCCTCAACCAAGGCAGGCTGTAGCGAGGTCTGTAAGCATATCCTCTCCCAAACCACGCAGTTTTAAAGGTAGAACTCTGCTTTAGTTGCAGGGTAACACAAGCAGCTTTTCTCCCACTGTGTACTCTTTTGGCTCTTCCACGAATGAACTTCTATATGCAGTGTTTCCAAAGTGGAGCGAACTGCCTCAACCAAGGCAGGCTGTAGCGAGGAATATAAGCATTTCCTCTGACAAAACACGGCAGTTTTACCAAAGAATTCTGCTTTAGTTGCAGGTGGAATACAAGCAGCATTACTCCCACGGTGTACTCTTTGGGCTCTTACACGAATGAACTTCTTTATGCAAGGATTCCCACGAGGAGGGTACTGACTCCACCATGGCAGGCTGTAGCAAGGACTGTAAGCATATCCTCTCCCAAACCACTCAGTTTTAACGGTAGAACTCTGCTTTAGTTGCAGGGGTAACACAAGCAGCTTTTCTCCCACTGTGTAGTCTTTGGGCTCTTCCACGAATGAACTTCTATATGCATGATTTCCGACGTGGAGCGAACTGCCTCAACCAAGGCAGGCTGTAGCGAGGACTGTAAGCATATCCTCTCCCAAACCACGCAGTTTTAACGGTAGAACTCTGCTTTAGTTGCAGGGGTAACACAAGCAGCTTTTCTCCCACTGTGTACTCTTTGGGCTCTTCCACGAATTAACTTCTATATGCAGGGTTTCCAAAGTGGAGCGAACTGCCTCAACCAAGGCAGGCTGTAGCGAGGAATGTAAGCATTTCCTCTTACAAAACACGGCAATTTTACCAAAGAATTCTGCTTTAGTTGCAGGTGGAATACAAGCAGCATTACTCCAACTGTGTACTCTTTGGGCTCTTACACGAATGAACTTCTTTATGCAAGGATCCCCACGAGGAGGGTACTGACTCCACCATGGCAGGCTGTAGCGAGGACTGTAAGCATATCCTCTCCCAAACCACGCAGTTTTAATGGTAGAACTCTGCTTTAGTTGCAGGGGTAACACAAGCAGCTTTTCTCCCACTGTGTACTCTTTGGGGTCTTCCACGAATGAACTTCTATATGCAGGGTTTCCGACGTGGAGCGAACTGCCTCAACCAAGGCAGGCTGTAGCGAGGTCTGTAAGCATTTCCTCTTCCAAAGCACGGCAATTTTACCAAAGAATTCTGCTTTAGTTGCAGGTGTAACACAAGCATCATTTCTCCTACTGTGTACTCTTTGGGCTCTTACACGAATGAACATCTTTATGCAGGGATTCCCACGTGGATCGAACTGCCTCAACTGTGGAAGGCTGTAGCGAGGACTGTAAGCATATCCTCTCCCAAACCACGCAGTTTTAACGGTAGAACTCTGCTTTAGTTGCAGGGGTAACACAAGCAGTTTTCTCCCACTGTGTACTCTTTGGGCTCTTCCACAAATGAACTTCTATATGCAGGGTTTGCGACGTGGAGCGAACTGCCTCAACCAATGCAGGCTGCAGCGAGGACTGTAAGCATATCCTCTCCCAAACCACGCAGTTTTAACGGTAGAACTCTGCTTTAGTTGCAGGGGTAACACAAGCAGCTTTTCTCCCACTGTGTACTCTTTGGGCTCTAACACGAATGAACTTCTTTATGCAGGGATTCCTACGAGGAGCGAACTGCCTCCACCATGGCAGGCTGTAGCAAGGACTGTAAGCATATCCTCTCCCAAACCACGCAGTTTTAACGGTAGAACTCTGCTTTAGTTGCAGGGGTAACACAAGCAGCTTTTCTCCCACTGTGTACTCTTTGGGCTCTTCCACGAATGAACTTCTATATGCATGTTTTCCGACGTGGAGCGAACTGCCTCAACCAAGGCAGGCTGTAGCGAGGATTGTAAGCATATCCTCTCCCAAACCACGCAGTTTAAACGGTAGAATTCTGCTTTAGTTGCAGGGGTAACACAAGCAGCTTTTCTCCCACTGTGTACTCTTTGGGCTCTTCCACGAATGAACTTCTATATGCAGGGTTTCCGACGTGGAGCGAACTGCCTCAACAAATGCAGGCTGTAGCGAGGACTGTAAGCATTTCCTCTTCCAAAGCACGGCAGTTTTACAAAAGAATTCTGCTTTAGTTCCAGGTGTAACACAAGCATCATTTCTCCCACTGTGTACTCTTTGGGCTCTTCCACGAATGAACTTATATATGCATGGTTTCCGACGTGGAGCGAACTGCCTCAACCAAGGCAGGCTGTAGCGAGGAATGTAAGCATTTCCTCTTACAAAACACGGCAGTTTTACCAAAGAATTCTGCTTTAGTTGCAGGTGGAATACAAGCAGCATTACTCCCACTGTGTACTCTTTGGGCTCTTACTCGAATGAATTTCTTTATGCAAGGATTCCCACGAGGAGGGTACTGACTCCACAATGGCAGGCTGTAGCGAGGACTGTAAGCATATCCTCTCCCAAACCACGCAGTTTTAACGGTAGAACTCTGCTTTAGTTGCAGGGGTAACACAAGCAGTTTTTCTCCCACTGTGTACTCTTTGGGCTCTTCCACGAATGAACTTCTATATGCAGGGTTTGCGACGTGGAGAGAACTGCCTCAACCAAGGCAGGCTGTAGCGAGGATTGTAAGCATATCCTCTCCCAAACCACGCAGTTTTAACGGTAGAATTCTGCTTTAGTTGCAGGGGTAACACAAGCAGCTTTTCTCCCATTGTGTACTCTTTGGGCTCTTCCGCGAATGAACTTCTATATGCAGGGTTTCCGACGTGGAGCGAACTGCCTCAACCAAGGCAGGCTGTAGCGAGGATTGTAAGCATTTCCTCTTCCAAAACACTGCAGTTTTACCAAAGAATTCTGCTTTAGTTGCAGGTGGAATACAAGCAGCATTACTCCCACTGTGTACTCTTTGGGCTCTTCCACGAATGAACTTCTTTATGCAGGGATTCCTACGAGGAGCAAACTGCCTCCACCATGGCAGGCTGTAGCGAGGACTGTAAGCATATCCTCTCCCAAACCACGCAGTTTTAACGGTAGAACTCTGCTTTAGTTGCAGGGGTAACACAAGCAGTTTTTCTCCCACTGTGTACTCTTTGGGCTCTAACACGAATGAACTTCTTTATGCAGGGATTCCTACGAGGAGCGAACTGCCTCCACCATGGCAGGCTGTAGCAAGGACTGTAAGCATATCCTCTCCCAAACCACGCAGTTTTAACGGTAGAACTCTGCTTTAGTTGCAGGGGTAACACAAGCAGCTTTTCTCCCACTGTGTACTCTTTGGCCTCTTCCACGAATGAACTTCTATATGCATGGTTTCCGACGTGGAGCGAACTGCCTCAACCAAGGCAGGCTGTAGCGAGGACTGTAAGCATATCCTCTCCCAAACCACGCAGTTTTAACGGTAGAACTCTGCTTTAGTTGCAGGGGTAACACAAGCAGCTTTTCTCCCACTGTGTACTCTTTGGGCTCTTCCACGAATGCACTTCTATATGCAGGGTTTCCGACGTGGAGCGAACTGCCTCAACCAAGGCAGGCTGTAGCGAGGACTGTAAGCATTTCCTCTTCCAAAGCACGGCAGTTTTACCAAAGAATTCTGCTTTAGTTGCAGGTGTAACACAAGCATCATTTCTCCCACTGTGTACTCTTTGGGCTCTTACACGAATGAATTTCTTTATGCAGGGATTCCCACGTGGATCGAACTGCCTCAACCGTGGAAGGCTGTAGCGAGGACTATAAGCATATCCTCTCCCAAAACACGCAGTTTTCACGGTAGAACTCTGCTTTAGTTGCAGGGGTAACCCAAGCAGCTTTTCTCCCACTGTGTACTCTTTGGGCTCTTCCAAGAATGAACTTCTATATGCAGTGTTTCAGACGTGGAGCGAACTGCCTCAACCAAGGCAGTCTGTTACGAGGACTGTAAGCATTTCCTCTTACAAAACACGTCAGTTTTACCAAAGAATTCTGCTTTAGTTGCAGGTGGAATACAAGCAGCATTACTCCCACTGTGTTCTCTTGGGGGCTCTTACACGAATGAACTTTTTTATGCAGGGATTCCCACGAGGAGCGAACTGCCTCCACCATGGCAGGCTCTAGCGAGGACTGTAAGCATATCCTCTCCCACACCACGCAGTTTTAACGGTAGAACTCTGCTTTAGTTGCAGGGGTAACACAAGCAGTTTTTCTCCCACTGTGTACTCTTTGGGCTCTTCCACGAATGAACTTCTATATGCAGGGTTTGCGACGTGGAGCGAACTGCCTCAACCAATGCAGGCTGCAGCGAGGACTGTAAGCATATCCTCTCCCAAACCACGCAGTTTTAACGGTAGAACTCTGCTTTAGTTGCAGGGGTAACACAAGCAGTTTTTCTCCCACTGTGTACTCTTTGGGCTCTTCCACAAATGAACTTCTATATGCAGGGTTTGCGACGTGGAGCGAACTGCCTCAACCAATGCAGGCTGCAGCGAGGACTGTAAGCATATCCTCTCCCAAACCACGCAGTTTTAACGGTAGAACTCTGCTTTAGTTGCAGGGGTAACACAAGCAGCTTTTCTCCCACTGTGTACTCTTTGGGCTCTTCCACGAATTAACTTCTATATGCAGGGTTTCCAAAGTGGAGCGAACTGCCTCAACCAAGGCAGGCTGTAGCGAGGAATGTAAGCATTTCCTCTTACAAAACACGGCAATTTTACCAAAGAATTCTGCTTTAGTTGCAGGTGGAATACAAGCAGCATTACTCCCACTGTGTACTCTTTGGGCTCTTACACGAATGAACTTCTTTATGCAAGGATCCCCACGAGGAGGGTACTGACTCCACCATGGCAGGCTGTAGCGAGGACTGTAAGCATATCCTCTCCCAAACCACGCAGTTTTAATGGTAGAACTCTGCTTTAGTTGCAGGGGTAACACAAGCAGCTTTTCTCCCACTGTGTACTCTTTGGGCTCTTCCACGAATGAACTTCTATATGCAGGGTTTCCGAAGTGGAGCGAACTGCCTAACCAAGGCAGGCTGTAGCGAGGACTGTAAGCATTTCCTCTTCCAAAGCACGGCAGTTTTACCAAAGAATTCTGCTTTAGTTGCAGGTGGAATACAAGCAGCATTACTCCCACTGTGTACTCTTTGGGCTCTTACACGAATGAACTTCTTTATGCAAGGATTCCCACGAGGAGGGTACTGACTCCACCATGGCAGGCTGTAGCGAGGACTGTAAGCATATCCTCTCCCAAACCACGCAGTTTTAACGGTAGAACTCTGCTTTAGTTGCAGGGGTAACAAAAGCAGCTTTTCTCCCACTGTGTACTCTTTGGGTTGTTCCACGAATGAACTTCTATATGCAGGCTTTCCGACGTGGAGCGAACTGCCTCAACCAAGGCAGGCTGTAGCGAGGTCTGTAAGCATATCCTCTCCCAAACCACGCAGTTTTAAAGGTAGAACTCTGCTTTAGTTGCAGGGTAACACAAGCAGCTTTTCTCCCACTGTGTACTCTTCTGGCTCTTCCACGAATGAACTTCTATATGCAGGGTTTCCAAAGTGGAGCGAACTGCCTCAACCAAGGCAGGCTGTAGCGAGGAATATAAGCATTTCCTCTTACAAAACACGGCAGTTTTACCAAAGAATTCTGCTTTAGTTGCAGGTGGAATACAAGCAGCATTACTCCCACTGTGTACTCTTTGGGCTCTTACACGAATGAACTTCTTTATGCAAGGATTCCCACGAGGAGGGTACTGACTCCACCATGGCAGGCTGTAGCAAGGACTGTAAGCATATCCTCTCCCAAACCACTCAGTTTTAACGGTAGAACTCTGCTTTAGTTGCAGGGGTAACACAAGCAGCTTTTCTCCCACTGTGTAGTCTTTGGGCTCTTCCACGAATGAACTTCTATATGCATGATTTCCGACGTGGAGCGAACTGCCTCAACCAAGGCAGGCTGTAGCGAGGACTGTAAGCATATCCTCTCCCAAACCACGCAGTTTTAACGGTAGAACTCTGCTTTAGTTGCAGGGGTAACACAAGCAGCTTTTCTCCCACTGTGTACTCTTTGGGCTCTTCCACGAATGAACTTGTATATGCAGGGTTTCCGACGTGGAGCGAACTGCCTCAACCAAGGCAGGCTGTAGCGAGGTCTGTAAGCATTTCCTCTTCCAAAGCACGGCAGTTTTACCAAAGAATTCTGCTTTAGTTGCAGGTGTAACACAAGCATCATTTCTCCCACTGTGTACTCTTTGGGCTCTTACACGAATGAACTTCTTTATGCAGGGATTCCCACGTGGATCGAACTGCCTCAACCGTGGAAGGCTGTAGCGAGGACTGTAAGCATATCCTCTCCCAAAACACGCAGTTTTTACGGTAGAACTCTGCTTTAGTTGCAGGGGTAACACAAGCAGCTTTTCTCCCACTGTGTACTCTTTGGTCTCTTCCACGAATGAACTTCTATATGCAGTGTTTCAGACGTGGAGCGAACTGCCTCAACCAAGGCAGTCTGTAGCGAGGACTGTAAGCATTTCCTCTTACAAAACACGTCAGTTTTACCAAAGAATTCTGCTTTAGTTGCAGGTGGAATACAAGCAGCATTACTCCCACTGTGTTCTCTTGGGGGCTCTTACACGAATGAACTTTTTTATGCAGGGATTCCCACGAGGAGCGAACTGCCTCCACCATGGCAGGCTCTAGCGAGGACTGTAAGCATATCCTCTCCCACACCACGCAGTTTTAACGGTAGAACTCTGCTTTAGTTGCAGGGGTAACACAAGCAGTTTTTCTCCCACTGTGTACTCTTTGGGCTCTTCCACGAATGAACTTCTATATGCAGGGTTTGCGACGTGGAGCGAACTGCCTCAACCAATGCAGGCTGCAGCGAGGACTGTAAGCATATCCTCTCCCAAACCACGCAGTTTTAACGGTAGAACTCTGCTTTAGTTGCAGGGGTAACACAAGCAGCTTTTCTCACACTGTGTTCTCTTTGTGCTCTTCCACGTATGAACTTCTATATGCAGGGATTGCGACGTGGAGCGAACTGCCTCAACCAAGGCAGGCTGTAGCGAGGTCTGTAAGCATATCCTCTCCCAAACCACGCAGTTTTAAAGGTAGAACTCTGCTTTAGTTGCAGGGGTAACACAAGCAGCTTTTCTCCCACTGTGTACTCTTTTGGCTCTTCCACGAATGAACTTCTATATGCAGGGTTTCCAAAGTGGAGCGAACTGCCTCAACCAAGGCAGGCTGTAGCTAGGAATGTAAGCATTTCCTCTTACAAAACACGGCAGTTTTACCAAAGAATTCTGCTTTAGTTGCAGGTGGAATACAAGCAGCATTACTCCCACTGTGTACTCTTTGGGCTCATACACGAATGAACTTCTTTATGCAAGGATTCCCACGAGGAGGGTACTGACTCCACCATGGCAGGCTGTAGCGAGGACTGTAAGCATATCCTCTCCCAAACCACACAGTTTTAACGGTAGAACTCTGCTTTAGTTGCAGGGGTAACACAAGCAGTTTTTCTCCCACTGTGTACTCTTTGGGCTCTTCCACGAATGAACTTCTCTATGCAGGGTTTGCGACGTGGAGAGAACTGCCTCAACCAAGGCAGGCTGTAGCGAGGATTGTAAGCATATCCTCTCCCAAACCACGCAGTTTTAACGGTAGAATTCTGCTTTAGTTGCAGGGGTAACACAAGCAGCTTTTCTCCCATTGTGTACTCTTTGGGCTCTTCCGCGAATGAACTTCTATATGCAGGGTTTCCGACGTGGAGCGAACTGCCTCAACCAAGGCAGGCTGTAGCGAGGACTGTAAGCATTTCCTCTTCCAAAACACTGCAGTTTTACCAAAGAATTCTGCTTTAGTTGCAGGTGGAATACAAGCAGCATTACTCCCACTGTGTACTCTTTGGGCTCTTCCACGAATGAACTTCTTTATGCAGGGATTCCTACGAGGAGCAAACTGCCTCCACCATGGCAGTCTGTAGCGAGGACTGTAAGCATATCCTCTCCCAAACCACGCAGTTTTAACGGTAGAACTCTGCTTTAGTTGCAGGGTAACACAAGCAGTTTTTCTCCCACTGTGTACTCTTTGGGCTCTAACACGAATGAACTTCTTTATGCAGGGATTCCTACGAGGAGCGAACTGCCTCCACCATGGCAGGCTGTAGCAAGGACTGTAAGCATATCCTCTCCCAAACCACTCAGTTTTAACGGTAGAACTCTTTTTTAGTTGCAGGGGTAACACAAGCAGCTTTTCTCCCACTGTGTACTCTTTGGGCTCTTCCACGAATGAACTTCTATATGCATGGTTTCCGACGTGGAGCGAACTGCCTCAACCAAGGCAGGCTGTAGCGATGACTGTAAGCATATCCTCTCCCAAACCACGCAGTTTTAATGGTAGAACTCTGCTTTAGTTGCAGGGGTAACACAAGCAGCTTTTCTCCCACTGTGTACTCTTTGGGCTCTTCCACGAATGAACTTCTATATGCAGGGTTTCCGACGTGGAGCGAACTGCCTCAACCAAGGCAGGCTGTAGCGAGGACTGTAAGCATTTCCTCTTCCAAAGCACGGCAGTTTTACCAAAGAATTCTGCTTTAGTTGCAGGTGTAACACAAGCATCATTTCTCCCACTGTGTACTCTTTGGGCTCTTACACGAATGAACTTGTTTATGCAGGGATTCCCACGTGGATCGAACTGCCTCAACCGTGGAAGGCTGTAGCGAGGACTATAAGCATATCCTCTCCCAAAACACGCAGTTTTCACGGTAGAACTCTGCTTTAGTTGCAGGGGTAACCCAAGCAGCTTTTCTCCCACTGTGTACTCTTTGGGCTCTTCCACGAATGAACTTCTATATGCAGTGTTTCAGACGTGGAGCGAACAGCCTCAACCAAGGCAGTCTGTAGCGAGGACTGTAAGCATTTCCTCTTACAAAACACGTCAGTTTTACCAAAGAATTCTGCTTTAGTTGCAGGTGGAATACAAGCAGCATTACTCCCACTGTGTTCTCTTGGGGGCTCTTACACGAATGAACTTATTTATGCAGGGATTCCCACGAGGAGCGAACTGCCTCCACCATGGCAGGCTCTAGCGAGGACTGTAAGCATATCCTCTCCCAAACCACGCAGTTTTAACGGTAGAACTCTGCTTTAGTTGCAGGGGTAACAAAAGCAGCTTTTCTCCCACTGTGTACTCTTTGGGTTGTTCCACGAATGAACTTCTATATGCAGGGTTTCCGACGTGGAGCGAACTGCCTCAACCAAGGCAGGCTGTAGCGAGGTCTGTAAGCATATCCTCTCCCAAACCACGCAGTTTTAAAGGTAGAACTCTGCTTTAGTTGCAGGGTAACACAAGCAGCTTTTCTCCCACTGTGTACTCTTTTGGCTCTTCCACGAATGAACTTCTATATGCAGGGTTTCCAAAGTGGAGCGAACTGCCTCAACCAAGGCAGGCTGTAGCGAGGAATATAAGCATTTCCTCTGACAAAACACGGCAGTTTTACCAAAGAATTCTGCTTTAGTTGCAGGTGGAATACAAGCAGCATTACTCCCACGGTGTACTCTTTGGGCTCTTACACGAATGAACTTCTTTATGCAAGGATTCCCACGAGGAGGGTACTGACTCCACCATGGCAGGCTGTAGCAAGGACTGTAAGCATATCCTCTCCCAAACCACTCAGTTTTAACGGTAGAACTCTGCTTTAGTTGCAGGGGTAACACAAGCAGCTTTTCTCCCACTGTGTAGTCTTTGGGCTCTTCCACGAATGAACTTCTATATGCATGATTTCCGACGTGGAGCGAACTGCCTCAACCAAGGCAGGCTGTAGCGAGGACTGTAAGCATATCCTCTCCCAAACCACGCAGTTTTAACGGTAGAACTCTGCTTTAGTTGCAGGGGTAACACAAGCAGCTTTTCTCCCACTGTGTACTCTTTGGGCTCTTCCACGAATTAACTTCTATATGCAGGGTTTCCAAAGTGGAGCGAACTGCCTCAACCAAGGCAGGCTGTAGCGAGGAATGTAAGCATTTCCTCTTACAAAACACGGCAATTTTACCAAAGAATTCTGCTTTAGTTGCAGGTGGAATACAAGCAGCATTACTCCAACTGTGTACTCTTTGGGCTCTTACACGAATGAACTTCTTTATGCAAGGATCCCCACGAGGAGGGTACTGACTCCACCATGGCAGGCTGTAGCGAGGACTGTAAGCATATCCTCTCCCAAACCACGCAGTTTTAATGGTAGAACTCTGCTTTAGTTGCAGGGGTAACACAAGCAGCTTTTCTCCCACTGTGTACTCTTTGGGGTCTTCCACGAATGAACTTCTATATGCAGGGTTTCCGACGTGGAGCGAACTGCCTCAACCAAGGCAGGCTGTAGCGAGGTCTGTAAGCATTTCCTCTTCCAAAGCACGGCAATTTTACCAAAGAATTCTGCTTTAGTTGCAGGTGTAACACAAGCATCATTTCTCCCACTGTGTACTCTTTGGGCTCTTACACGAATGAACATCTTTATGCAGGGATTCCCACGTGGATCGAACTGCCTCAACTGTGGAAGGCTGTAGCGAGGACTGTAAGCATATCCTCTCCCAAACCACGCAGTTTTAACGGTAGAACTCTGCTTTAGTTGCAGGGGTAACACAAGCAGTTTTTCTCCCACTGTGTACTCTTTGGGCTCTTCCACAAATGAACTTCTATATGCAGGGTTTGCGACGTGGAGCGAACTGCCTCAACCAATGCAGGCTGCAGCGAGGACTGTAAGCATATCCTCTCCCAAACCACGCAGTTTTAACGGTAGAACTCTGCTTTAGTTGCAGGGGTAACACAAGCAGCTTTTCTCCCACTGTGTACTCTTTGGGCTCTAACACGAATGAACTTCTTTATGCAGGGATTCCTACGAGGAGCGAACTGCCTCCACCATGGCAGGCTGTAGCAAGGACTGTAAGCATATCCTCTCCCAAACCACGCAGTTTTAACGGTAGAACTCTGCTTTAGTTGCAGGGGTAACACAAGCAGCTTTTCTCCCACTGTGTACTCTTTGGGCTCTTCCACGAATGAACTTCTATATGCATGGTTTCCGACGTGGAGCGAACTGCCTCAACCAAGGCAGGCTGTAGCGAGGATTGTAAGCATATCCTCTCCCAAACCACGCAGTTTAAACGGTAGAATTCTGCTTTAGTTGCAGGGGTAACACAAGCAGCTTTTCTCCCACTGTGTACTCTTTGGGCTCTTCCACGAATGAACTTCTATATGCAGGGTTTCCGACGTGGAGCGAACTGCCTCAAGAAATGCAGGCTGTAGCGAGGACTGTAAGCATTTCCTCTTCCAAAGCACGGCAGTTTTACAAAAGAATTCTGCTTTAGTTCCAGGTGTAACACAAGCATCATTTCTCCCACTGTGTACTCTTTGGGCTCTTCCACGAATGAACTTCTATATGCATGGTTTCCGACGTGGAGCGAACTGCCTCAACCAAGGCAGGCTGTAGCGAGGAATGTAAGCATTTCCTCTTACAAAACACGGCAGTTTTACCAAAGAATTCTGCTTTAGTTGCAGGTGGAATACAAGCAGCATTACTCCCACTGTGTACTCTTTGGGCTCTTACTCGAATGAATTTCTTTATGCAAGGATTCCCACGAGGATGGTACTGACTCCACAATGGCAGGCTGTAGCGAGGACTGTAAGCATATCCTCTCCCAAACCACGCAGTTTTAACGGTAGAACTCTGCTTTAGTTGCAGGGGTAACACAAGCAGTTTTTCTCCCACTGTGTACTCTTTGGGCTCTTCCACGAATGAACTTCTATATGCAGGGTTTGCGACGTGGAGAGAACTGCCTCAACCAAGGCAGGCTGTAGCGAGGATTGTAAGCATATCCTCTCCCAAACCACGCAGTTTTAACGGTAGAATTCTGCTTTAGTTGCAGGGGTAACACAAGCAGCTTTTCTCCCATTGTGTACTCTTTGGGCTCTTCCGCGAATGAACTTCTATATGCAGGGTTTCCGACGTGGAGCGAACTGCCTCAACCAAGGCAGGCTGTAGCGAGTATTGTAAGCATTTCCTCTTCCAAAACACTGCAGTTTTACCAAAGAATTCTGCTTTAGTTGCAGGTGGAATACAAGCAGCATTACTCCCACTGTGTACTCTTTGGGCTCTTCCACGAATGAACTTCTTTATGCAGGGATTCCTACGAGGAGCAAACTGCCTCCACCATGGCAGGCTGTAGCGAGGACTGTAAGCATATCCTCTCCCAAACCACGCAGTTTTAACGGTAGAACTCTGCTTTAGTTGCAGGGGTAACACAAGCAGTTTTTCTCCCACTGTGTACTCTTTGGGCTCTAACACGAATGAACTTCTTTATGCAGGGATTCCTACGAGGAGCGAACTGCCTCCACCATGGCAGGCTGTAGCAAGGACTGTAAGCATATCCTCTCCCGAACCACTCAGTTTTAACGGGAGAACTCTGCTTTAGTTGCAGGGGTAACACAAGCAGCTTTTCTCCCACTGTGTACTCTTTGGCCTCTTCCACGAATGAACTTCTATATGCATGGTTTCCGACGTGGAGCGAACTGCCTCAACCAAGGCAGGCTGTAGCGAGGACTGTAAGCATATCCTCTCCCAAACCACGCAGTTTTAACGGTAGAACTCTGCTTTAGTTGCAGGGGTAACACAAGCAGCTTTTCTCCCACTGTGTACTCTTTGGGCTCTTCCACGAATGAACTTCTATATGCAGGGTTTCCGACCTGGAGCGAACTGCCTCAACCAAGGCAGGCTGTAGCGAGGACTGTAAGCATTTCCTCTTCCAAAGCACGGCAGTTTTACCAAAGAATTCTGCTTTAGTTGCAGGTGTAACACAAGCATCATTTCTCCCACTGTGTACTCTTTGGGCTCTTACACGAATGAATTTCTTTATGCAGGGATTCCCACGTGGATCGAACTGCCTCAACCGTGGAAGGCTGTAGCGAGGACTATAAGCATATCCTCTCCCAAAACACGCAGTTTTCACGGTAGAACTCTGCTTTAGTTGCAGGGGTAACCCAAGCAGCTTTTCTCCCACTGTGTACTCTTTGGGCTCTTCCAAGAATGAACTTCTATATGCAGTGTTTCAGACGTGGAGCGAACTGCCTCAACCAAGGCAGTCTGTTACGAGGACTGTAAGCATTTCCTCTTACAAAACACGTCAGTTTTACCAAAGAATTCTGCTTTAGTTGCAGGTGGAATACAAGCAGCATTACTCCCACTGTGTTCTCTTGGGGGCTCTTACACGAATGAACTTTTTTATGCAGGGATTCCCACGAGGAGCGAACTGCCTCCACCATGGCAGGCTCTAGCGAGGACTGTAAGCATATCCTCTCCCACACCACGCAGTTTTAACGGTAGAACTCTGCTTTAGATGCAGGGGTAACACAAGCAGTTTTTCTCCCACTGTGTACTCTTTGGGCTCTTCCACGAATGAACTTCTATATGCAGGGTTTGCGACGTGGAGCGAACTGCCTCAACCAATGCAGGCTGCAGCGAGGACTGTAAGCATATCCTCTCCCAAACCACGCAGTTTTAACGGTAGAACTCTGCTTTAGTTGCAGGGGTAACACAAGCAGCTTTTCTCACACTGTGTACTCTTTGTGCTCTTCCACGTATGAACTTCTATATGCAGGGTTTGCGACGTGGAGCGAACTGCCTCAACCAAGGCAGGCTGTAGCGAGGTCTGTAAGCATATCCTCTCCCAAACCACGCAGTTTTAAAGGTAGAACTCTGCTTTAGTTGCAGGGGTAACACAAGCAGCTTTTCTCCCACTGTGTACTCTTTGGGCTCTTCCACGAATTATCTTCTATATGCAGGGTTTCCAAAGTGGAGCGAAATGCCTCAACCAAGGCAGGCTGTAGCGAGGAATGTAAGCATTTCCTCTTACAAAACACGGCAGGTTTACCAAAGAATTCTGCTTTAGTTGCAGGTGGAATACAAGCAGCATTACTCCCACTGTGTACTCTTTGGGCTCTTACACGAATGAACTTCTTTATGCAAGGATTCCCACGAGGAGGGTACTGACTCCACCATGGCAGGCTGTAGCGAGGACTGTAAGCATATCCTCTCCCAAACCACGCAGTTTTAACGGTAGAACTCTGCTTTAGTTGCAGGGGTAACAGAAGCAGTTTTTCTCCCACTGTGTTCTCTTGGGGGCTCTTTCAGGAATGAAATTTTTATGCAGGGATTCCCACGAGGAGCGAACTGCCTCCACCATGGCAGGCTCTAGCGAGGACTGTAAGCATATCCTCTCCCACACCACGCAGTTTTAACGGTAGAACTCTGCTTTAGTTGCAGGGGTAACACAAGCAGTTTTTCTCCCACTGTGTACTCTTTGGGCTCTTCCACGAATGAACTTCTATATGCAGGGTTTGCGACGTTGAGCGAACTGCCTCAAACAAGGCCGGCTGTAGCGAGGATTGTAAGCATATCCTCTCCCAAACCACGCAGTTTTAATGGTAGAACTGTGCTTTATTTGCAGGGGTAACACAAGCAGCTTTTCTCCCACTGTGTACTCTTTGGGCTCTTACACGAATGAACTTCTATATGCAGGGTTTCCGAAGTGGAGCGAACTGCCTCAACCAAGGCAGGCTGTAGAGAGGACTGTAAGCATTTCCTCTTACAAAACACGGCAGTTTTACCAAAGAATTCTGCTTTAGTTGCAGGTGGAATACAAGCAGCATTACTCCCACTGTGTACTCTTTGGGCTCTTACACGAATGAACTTCTTTATGCAAGGATTCCCACGAGGAGGGAACTGCCTCCACCATGGCAGGCTGTAGCTAGGACTGTAAGCATATCCTCTCCCAAACCACGCAGTTATAACGGTAGAACTCTGCTTTAGTTGCAGGGGTAACACAAGCAGTTTTTCTCCCACTGTGTACTCTTTGGGCTCTTCCACGAATGAACTTCTATATGCAGGGTTTGCGACGTGGAGAGAACTGCCTCAACCAAGGCAGGCTGTAGCGAGGACTGTAAGCATATCCTCTCCCAAACCACGCAGTTTTAACGGTAGAACTCTGCTTTAGTTGCAGGGGTAACAAAAGCAGCTTTTCTCCCACTGTGTACTCTTTGGGTTGTTCCACGAATGAACTTCTATATGCAGGGTTTCCGACGTGGAGCGAACTGCCTCAACCAAGGCAGGCTGTAGCGAGGACTGTAAGCATATCCTCTCCCAAACCACTCAGTTTTAACGGTAGAACTCTGCTTTAGTTGCAGGGGTAACACAAGCAGCTTTTCTCCCACTGTGTACTCTTTGGGCTCTTCCACGAATGAACTTCTATATGCATGGTTTCCGACGTGGAGCGAACTGCCTCAACCAAGGCAGGCTGTAGCGAGCACTGTAAGCATATCCTCTCCCAAACCACGCAGTTTTAACGGTAGAACTCTGCTTTAGTTGCAGGGGTAACACAAGCAGCTTTTCTCCCACTGTGTACTCTTTGGGGTCTTCCACGAATGAACTTCTATATGCAGGGTTTCCGACGTGGAGCGAACTGCCTCAAACAAGGCAGGCTGTAGCGAAGTCTGTAAGCATTTCCTCTTCCAAAGCACGGCAATTTTACCAAAGAATTCTGCTTTAGTTGCAGGTGTAACACAAGCATCATTTCTCCCACTGTGTACTCTTTGGGCTCTTACACGAATGAACTTCTTTATGCAGGGATTCCCACGTGGATCGAACTGCCTCAACCGTGGAAGGCTGTAGCGAGGACTGTAAGCATATCCTCTCCCAAACCACGCAGTTTTAACGGTAGAACTCTGCTTTAGTTGCAGGGGTAACACAAGCAGTTTTTCTCCCACTGTGTACTCTTTGGGTTCTTCCACAAATGAACTTCTATATGCAGGGTTTGCGACGTGGAGCGAACTGCCTCAACCAATGCAGGCTGCAGCGAGGACTGTAAGCATATCCTCTCCCAAACCACGCAGTTTTAACGGTAGAACTCTGCTTTAGTTGCAGGGGTAACACAAGCAGCTTTTCTCCCACTGTGTACTCTTTGGGCTCTTCCACGAATTAACTTCTATATGCAGGGTTTCCAAAGTGGAGCGAACTGCCTCAACCAAGGCAGGCTGTAGCGAGGAATGTAAGCATTTCCTCTTACAAAACACGGCAATTTTACCAAAGAATTCTGCTTTAGTTGCAGGTGGAATACAAGCAGCATTACTCCCACTGTGTACTCTTTGGGCTCTTACACGAATGAACTTCTTTATGCAAGGATCCCCACGAGGAGGGTACTGACTCCACCATGGCAGGCTGTAGCGAGGACTGTAAGCATATCCTCTCCCAAACCACGCAGTTTTAATGGTAGAACTCTGCTTTAGTTGCAGGGGTAACACAAGCAGCTTTTCTCCCACTGTGTACTCTTTGGGCTCTTCCACGAATGAACTTCTATATGCAGGGTTTCCGAAGTGGAGCGAACTGCCTAACCAAGGCAGGCTGTAGCGAGGACTGTAAGCATTTCCTCTTCCAAAGCACGGCAGTTTTACCAAAGAATTCTGCTTTAGTTGCAGGTGGAATACAAGCAGCATTACTCCCACTGTGTACTCTTTGGGCTCTTACACGAATGAACTTCTTTATGCAAGGATTCCCACGAGGAGGGTACTGACTCCACCATGGCAGGCTGTAGCGAGGACTGTAAGCATATCCTCTCCCAAACCACGCAGTTTTAACGGTAGAACTCTGCTTTAGTTGCAGGGGTAACAAAAGCAGCTTTTCTCCCACTGTGTACTCTTTGGGTTGTTCCACGAATGAACTTCTATATGCAGGGTTTCCGACGTGGAGCGAACTGCCTCAACCAAGGCAGGCTGTAGCGAGGTCTGTAAGCATATCCTCTCCCAAACCACGCAGTTTTAAAGGTAGAACTCTGCTTTAGTTGCAGGGTAACACAAGCAGCTTTTCTCCCACTGTGTACTCTTTTGGCTCTTCCACGAATGAACTTCTATATGCAGTGTTTCCAAAGTGGAGCGAACTGCCTCAACCAAGGCAGGCTGTAGCGAGGAATATAAGCCTTTCCTCTGACAAAACACGGCAGTTTTACCAAAGAATTCTGCTTTAGTTGCAGGTGGAATACAAGCAGCATTACTCCCACGGTGTACTCTTTGGGCTCTTACACGAATGAACTTCTTTATGCAAGGATTCCCACGAGGAGGGTACTGACTCCACCATGGCAGGCTGTAGCAAGGACTGTAAGCATATCCTCTCCCAAACCACTCAGTTTTAACGGTAGAACTCTGCTTTAGTTGCAGGGGTAACACAAGCAGCTTTTCTCCCACTGTGTAGTCTTTGGGCTCTTCCACGAATGAACTTCTATATGCATGATTTCCGACGTGGAGCGAACTGCCTCAACCAAGGCAGGCTGTAGCGAGGACTGTAAGCATATCCTCTCCCAAACCACGCAGTTTTAACGGTAGAACTCTGCTTTAGTTGCAGGGGTAACACAAGCAGCTTTTCTCCCACTGTGTACTCTTTGGGCTCTTCCACGAATTAACTTCTATATGCAGGGTTTCCAAAGTGGAGCGAACTGCCTCAACCAAGGCAGGCTGTAGCGAGGAATGTAAGCATTTCCTCTTACAAAACACGGCAATTTTACCAAAGAATTCTGCTTTAGTTGCAGGTGGAATACAAGCAGCATTACTCCAACTGTGTACTCTTTGGGCTCTTACACGAATGAACTTCTTTATGCAAGGATCCCCACGAGGAGGGTACTGACTCCACCATGGCAGGCTGTAGCGAGGACTGTAAGCATATCCTCTCCCAAACCACGCAGTTTTAATGGTAGAACTCTGCTTTAGTTGCAGGGGTAACACAAGCAGCTTTTCTCCCACTGTGTACTCTTTGGGGTCTTCCACGAATGAACTTCTATATGCAGGGTTTCCGACGTGGAGCGAACTGCCTCAACCAAGGCAGGCTGTAGCGAGGTCTGTAAGCATTTCCTCTTCCAAAGCACGGCAATTTTACCAAAGAATTCTGCTTTAGTTGCAGGTGTAACACAAGCATCATTTCTCCTACTGTGTACTCTTTGGGCTCTTACACGAATGAACATCTTTATGCAGGGATTCCCACGTGGATCGAACTGCCTCAACTGTGGAAGGCTGTAGCGAGGACTGTAAGCATATCCTCTCCCAAACCACGCAGTTTTAACGGTAGAACTCTGCTTTAGTTGCAGGGGTAACACAAGCAGTTTTCTCCCACTGTGTACTCTTTGGGCTCTTCCACAAATGAACTTCTATATGCAGGGTTTGCGACGTGGAGCGAACTGCCTCAACCAATGCAGGCTGCAGCGAGGACTGTAAGCATATCCTCTCCCAAACCACGCAGTTTTAACGGTAGAACTCTGCTTTAGTTGCAGGGGTAACACAAGCAGCTTTTCTCCCACTGTGTACTCTTTGGGCTCTAACACGAATGAACTTCTTTATGCAGGGATTCCTACGAGGAGCGAACTGCCTCCACCATGGCAGGCTGTAGCAAGGACTGTAAGCATATCCTCTCCCAAACCACGCAGTTTTAACGGTAGAACTCTGCTTTAGTTGCAGGGGTAACACAAGCAGCTTTTCTCCCACTGTGTACTCTTTGGGCTCTTCCACGAATGAACTTCTATATGCATGTTTTCCGACGTGGAGCGAACTGCCTCAACCAAGGCAGGCTGTAGCGAGGATTGTAAGCATATCCTCTCCCAAACCACGCAGTTTAAACGGTAGAATTCTGCTTTAGTTGCAGGGGTAACACAAGCAGCTTTTCTCCCACTGTGTACTCTTTGGGCTCTTCCACGAATGAACTTCTATATGCAGGGTTTCCGACGTGGAGCGAACTGCCTCAACAAATGCAGGCTGTAGCGAGGACTGTAAGCATTTCCTCTTCCAAAGCACGGCAGTTTTACAAAAGAATTCTGCTTTAGTTCCAGGTGTAACACAAGCATCATTTCTCCCACTGTGTACTCTTTGGGCTCTTCCACGAATGAACTTATATATGCATGGTTTCCGACGTGGAGCGAACTGCCTCAACCAAGGCAGGCTGTAGCGAGGAATGTAAGCATTTCCTCTTACAAAACACGGCAGTTTTACCAAAGAATTCTGCTTTAGTTGCAGGTGGAATACAAGCAGCATTACTCCCACTGTGTACTCTTTGGGCTCTTACTCGAATGAATTTCTTTATGCAAGGATTCCCACGAGGAGGGTACTGACTCCACAATGGCAGGCTGTAGCGAGGACTGTAAGCATATCCTCTCCCAAACCACGCAGTTTTAACGGTAGAACTCTGCTTTAGTTGCAGGGGTAACACAAGCAGTTTTTCTCCCACTGTGTACTCTTTGGGCTCTTCCACGAATGAACTTCTATATGCAGGGTTTGCGACGTGGAGAGAACTGCCTCAACCAAGGCAGGCTGTAGCGAGGATTGTAAGCATATCCTCTCCCAAACCACGCAGTTTTAACGGTAGAATTCTGCTTTAGTTGCAGGGGTAACACAAGCAGCTTTTCTCCCATTGTGTACTCTTTGGGCTCTTCCGCGAATGAACTTCTATATGCAGGGTTTCCGACGTGGAGTGAACTGCCTCAACCAAGGCAGGCTGTAGCGAGGATTGTAAGCATTTCCTCTTCCAAAACACTGCAGTTTTACCAAAGAATTCTGCTTTAGTTGCAGGTGGAATACAAGCAGCATTACTCCCACTGTGTACTCTTTGGGCTCTTCCACGAATGAACTTCTTTATGCAGGGATTCCTACGAGGAGCAAACTGCCTCCACCATGGCAGGCTGTAGCGAGGACTGTAAGCATATCCTCTCCCAAACCACGCAGTTTTAACGGTAGAACTCTGCTTTAGTTGCAGGGGTAACACAAGCAGTTTTTCTCCCACTGTGTACTCTTTGGGCTCTAACACGAATGAACTTCTTTATGCAGGGATTCCTACGAGGAGCGAACTGCCTCCACCATGGCAGGCTGTAGCAAGGACTGTAAGCATATCCTCTCCCAAACCACGCAGTTTTAACGGTAGAACTCTGCTTTAGTTGCAGGGGTAACACAAGCAGCTTTTCTCCCACTGTGTACTCTTTGGCCTCTTCCACGAATGAACTTCTATATGCATGGTTTCCGACGTGGAGCGAACTGCCTCAACCAAGGCAGGCTGTAGCGAGGACTGTAAGCATATCCTCTCCCAAACCACGCAGTTTTAACGGTAGAACTCTGCTTTAGTTGCAGGGGTAACACAAGCAGCTTTTCTCCCACTGTGTACTCTTTGGGCTCTTCCACGAATGCACTTCTATATGCAGGGTTTCCGACGTGGAGCGAACTGCCTCAACCAAGGCAGGCTGTAGCGAGGACTGTAAGCATTTCCTCTTCCAAAGCACGGCAGTTTTACCAAAGAATTCTGCTTTAGTTGCAGGTGTAACACAAGCATCATTTCTCCCACTGTGTACTCTTTGGGCTCTTACACGAATGAATTTCTTTATGCAGGGATTCCCACGTGGATCGAACTGCCTCAACCGTGGAAGGCTGTAGCGAGGACTATAAGCATATCCTCTCCCAAAACACGCAGTTTTCACGGTAGAACTCTGCTTTAGTTGCAGGGGTAACCCAAGCAGCTTTTCTCCCACTGTGTACTCTTTGGGCTCTTCCAAGAATGAACTTCTATATGCAGTGTTTCAGACGTGGAGCGAACTGCCTCAACCAAGGCAGTCTGTTACGAGGACTGTAAGCATTTCCTCTTACAAAACACGTCAGTTTTACCAAAGAATTCTGCTTTAGTTGCAGGTGGAATACAAGCAGCATTACTCCCACTGTGTTCTCTTGGGGGCTCTTACACGAATGAACTTTTTTATGCAGGGATTCCCACGAGGAGCGAACTGCCTCCACCATGGCAGGCTCTAGCGAGGACTGTAAGCATATCCTCTCCCACACCACGCAGTTTTAACGGTAGAACTCTGCTTTAGTTGCAGGGGTAACACAAGCAGTTTTTCTCCCACTGTGTACTCTTTGGGCTCTTCCACGAATGAACTTCTATATGCAGGGTTTGCGACGTGGAGCGAACTGCCTCAACCAATGCAGGCTGCAGCGAGGACTGTAAGCATATCCTCTCCCAAACCACGCAGTTTTAACGGTAGAACTCTGCTTTAGTTGCAGGGGTAACACAAGCAGTTTTTCTCCCACTGTGTACTCTTTGGGCTCTTCCACAAATGAACTTCTATATGCAGGGTTTGCGACGTGGAGCGAACTGCCTCAACCAATGCAGGCTGCAGCGAGGACTGTAAGCATATCCTCTCCCAAACCACGCAGTTTTAACGGTAGAACTCTGCTTTAGTTGCAGGGGTAACACAAGCAGCTTTTCTCCCACTGTGTACTCTTTGGGCTCTTCCACGAATTAACTTCTATATGCAGGGTTTCCAAAGTGGAGCGAACTGCCTCAACCAAGGCAGGCTGTAGCGAGGAATGTAAGCATTTCCTCTTACAAAACACGGCAATTTTACCAAAGAATTCTGCTTTAGTTGCAGGTGGAATACAAGCAGCATTACTCCCACTGTGTACTCTTTGGGCTCTTACACGAATGAACTTCTTTATGCAAGGATCCCCACGAGGAGGGTACTGACTCCACCATGGCAGGCTGTAGCGAGGACTGTAAGCATATCCTCTCCCAAACCACGCAGTTTTAATGGTAGAACTCTGCTTTAGTTGCAGGGGTAACACAAGCAGCTTTTCTCCCACTGTGTACTCTTTGGGCTCTTCCACGAATGAACTTCTATATGCAGGGTTTCCGAAGTGGAGCGAACTGCCTAACCAAGGCAGGCTGTAGCGAGGACTGTAAGCATTTCCTCTTCCAAAGCACGGCAGTTTTACCAAAGAATTCTGCTTTAGTTGCAGGTGGAATACAAGCAGCATTACTCCCACTGTGTACTCTTTGGGCTCTTACACGAATGAACTTCTTTATGCAAGGATTCCCACGAGGAGGGTACTGACTCCACCATGGCAGGCTGTAGCGAGGACTGTAAGCATATCCTCTCCCAAACCACGCAGTTTTAACGGTAGAACTCTGCTTTAGTTGCAGGGGTAACAAAAGCAGCTTTTCTCCCACTGTGTACTCTTTGGGTTGTTCCACGAATGAACTTCTATATGCAGGCTTTCCGACGTGGAGCGAACTGCCTCAACCAAGGCAGGCTGTAGCGAGGTCTGTAAGCATATCCTCTCCCAAACCACGCAGTTTTAAAGGTAGAACTCTGCTTTAGTTGCAGGGTAACACAAGCAGCTTTTCTCCCACTGTGTACTCTTCTGGCTCTTCCACGAATGAACTTCTATATGCAGGGTTTCCAAAGTGGAGCGAACTGCCTCAACCAAGGCAGGCTGTAGCGAGGAATATAAGCATTTCCTCTTACAAAACACGGCAGTTTTACCAAAGAATTCTGCTTTAGTTGCAGGTGGAATACAAGCAGCATTACTCCCACTGTGTACTCTTTGGGCTCTTACACGAATGAACTTCTTTATGCAAGGATTCCCACGAGGAGGGTACTGACTCCACCATGGCAGGCTGTAGCAAGGACTGTAAGCATATCCTCTCCCAAACCACTCAGTTTTAACGGTAGAACTCTGCTTTAGTTGCAGGGGTAACACAAGCAGCTTTTCTCCCACTGTGTAGTCTTTGGGCTCTTCCACGAATGAACTTCTATATGCATGATTTCCGACGTGGAGCGAACTGCCTCAACCAAGGCAGGCTGTAGCGAGGACTGTAAGCATATCCTCTCCCAAACCACGCAGTTTTAACGGTAGAACTCTGCTTTAGTTGCAGGGGTAACACAAGCAGCTTTTCTCCCACTGTGTACTCTTTGGGCTCTTCCACGAATGAACTTGTATATGCAGGGTTTCCGACGTGGAGCGAACTGCCTCAACCAAGGCAGGCTGTAGCGAGGTCTGTAAGCATTTCCTCTTCCAAAGCACGGCAGTTTTACCAAAGAATTCTGCTTTAGTTGCAGGTGTAACACAAGCATCATTTCTCCCACTGTGTACTCTTTGGGCTCTTACACGAATGAACTTCTTTATGCAGGGATTCCCACGTGGATCGAACTGCCTCAACCGTGGAAGGCTGTAGCGAGGACTGTAAGCATATCCTCTCCCAAAACACGCAGTTTTTACGGTAGAACTCTGCTTTAGTTGCAGGGGTAACACAAGCAGCTTTTCTCCCACTGTGTACTCTTTGGTCTCTTCCACGAATGAACTTCTATATGCAGTGTTTCAGACGTGGAGCGAACTGCCTCAACCAAGGCAGTCTGTAGCGAGGACTGTAAGCATTTCCTCTTACAAAACACGTCAGTTTTACCAAAGAATTCTGCTTTAGTTGCAGGTGGAATACAAGCAGCATTACTCCCACTGTGTTCTCTTGGGGTCTCTTACACGAATGAACTTTTTTATGCAGGGATTCCCACGAGGAGCGAACTGCCTCCACCATGGCAGGCTCTAGCGAGGACTGTAAGCATATCCTCTCCCACACCACGCAGTTTTAACGGTAGAACTCTGCTTTAGTTGCAGGGGTAACACAAGCAGTTTTTCTCCCACTGTGTACTCTTTGGGCTCTTCCACGAATGAACTTCTATATGCAGGGTTTGCGACGTGGAGCGAACTGCCTCAACCAATGCAGGCTGCAGCGAGGACTGTAAGCATATCCTCTCCCAAACCACGCAGTTTTAACGGTAGAACTCTGCTTTAGTTGCAGGGGTAACACAAGCAGCTTTTCTCACACTGTGTTCTCTTTGTGCTCTTCCACGTATGAACTTCTATATGCAGGGATTGCGACGTGGAGCGAACTGCCTCAACCAAGGCAGGCTGTAGCGAGGTCTGTAAGCATATCCTCTCCCAAACCACGCAGTTTTAAAGGTAGAACTCTGCTTTAGTTGCAGGGGTAACACAAGCAGCTTTTCTCCCACTGTGTACTCTTTTGGCTCTTCCACGAATGAACTTCTATATGCAGGGTTTCCAAAGTGGAGCGAACTGCCTCAACCAAGGCAGGCTGTAGCTAGGAATGTAAGCATTTCCTCTTACAAAACACGGCAGTTTTACCAAAGAATTCTGCTTTAGTTGCAGGTGGAATACAAGCAGCATTACTCCCACTGTGTACTCTTTGGGCTCATACACGAATGAACTTCTTTATGCAAGGATTCCCACGAGGAGGGTACTGACTCCACCATGGCAGGCTGTAGCGAGGACTGTAAGCATATCCTCTCCCAAACCACACAGTTTTAACGGTAGAACTCTGCTTTAGTTGCAGGGGTAACACAAGCAGTTTTTCTCCCACTGTGTACTCTTTGGGCTCTTCCACGAATGAACTTCTCTATGCAGGGTTTGCGACGTGGAGAGAACTGCCTCAACCAAGGCAGGCTGTAGCGAGGATTGTAAGCATATCCTCTCCCAAACCACGCAGTTTTAACGGTAGAATTCTGCTTTAGTTGCAGGGGTAACACAAGCAGCTTTTCTCCCATTGTGTACTCTTTGGGCTCTTCCGCGAATGAACTTCTATATGCAGGGTTTCCGACGTGGAGCGAACTGCCTCAACCAAGGCAGGCTGTAGCGAGGATTGTAAGCATTTCCTCTTCCAAAACACTGCAGTTTTACCAAAGAATTCTGCTTTAGTTGCAGGTGGAATACAAGCAGCATTACTCCCACTGTGTACTCTTTGGGCTCTTCCACGAATGAACTTCTTTATGCAGGGATTCCTACGAGGAGCAAACTGCCTCCACCATGGCAGTCTGTAGCGAGGACTGTAAGCATATCCTCTCCCAAACCACGCAGTTTTAACGGTAGAACTCTGCTTTAGTTGCAGGGTAACACAAGCAGTTTTTCTCCCACTGTGTACTCTTTGGGCTCTAACACGAATGAACTTCTTTATGCAGGGATTCCTACGAGGAGCGAACTGCCTCCACCATGGCAGGCTGTAGCAAGGACTGTAAGCATATCCTCTCCCAAACCACTCAGTTTTAACGGTAGAACTCTTTTTTAGTTGCAGGGGTAACACAAGCAGCTTTTCTCCCACTGTGTACTCTTTGGGCTCTTCCACGAATGAACTTCTATATGCATGGTTTCCGACGTGGAGCGAACTGCCTCAACCAAGGCAGGCTGTAGCGATGACTGTAAGCATATCCTCTCCCAAACCACGCAGTTTTAATGGTAGAACTCTGCTTTAGTTGCAGGGGTAACACAAGCAGCTTTTCTCCCACTGTGTACTCTTTGGGCTCTTCCACGAATGAACTTCTATATGCAGGGTTTCCGACGTGGAGCGAACTGCCTCAACCAAGGCAGGCTGTAGCGAGGACTGTAAGCATTTCCTCTTCCAAAGCACGGCAGTTTTACCAAAGAATTCTGCTTTAGTTGCAGGTGTAACACAAGCATCATTTCTCCCACTGTGTACTCTTTGGGCTCTTACACGAATGAACTTGTTTATGCAGGGATTCCCACGTGGATCGAACTGCCTCAACCGTGGAAGGCTGTAGCGAGGACTATAAGCATATCCTCTCCCAAAACACGCAGTTTTCACGGTAGAACTCTGCTTTAGTTGCAGGGGTAACCCAAGCAGCTTTTCTCCCACTGTGTACTCTTTGGGCTCTTCCACGAATGAACTTCTATATGCAGTGTTTCAGACGTGGAGCGAACAGCCTCAACCAAGGCAGTCTGTAGCGAGGACTGTAAGCATTTCCTCTTACAAAACACGTCAGTTTTACCAAAGAATTCTGCTTTAGTTGCAGGTGGAATACAAGCAGCATTACTCCCACTGTGTTCTCTTGGGGGCTCTTACACGAATGAACTTATTTATGCAGGGATTCCCACGAGGAGCGAACTGCCTCCACCATGGCAGGCTCTAGCGAGGACTGTAAGCATATCCTCTCCCAAACCACGCAGTTTTAACGGTAGAACTCTGCTTTAGTTGCAGGGGTAACAAAAGCAGCTTTTCTCCCACTGTGTACTCTTTGGGTTGTTCCACGAATGAACTTCTATATGCAGGGTTTCCGACGTGGAGCGAACTGCCTCAACCAAGGCAGGCTGTAGCGAGGTCTGTAAGCATATCCTCTCCCAAACCACGCAGTTTTAAAGGTAGAACTCTGCTTTAGTTGCAGGGTAACACAAGCAGCTTTTCTCCCACTGTGTACTCTTTTGGCTCTTCCACGAATGAACTTCTATATGCAGGGTTTCCAAAGTGGAGCGAACTGCCTCAACCAAGGCAGGCTGTAGCGAGGAATATAAGCATTTCCTCTGACAAAACACGGCAGTTTTACCAAAGAATTCTGCTTTAGTTGCAGGTGGAATACAAGCAGCATTACTCCCACGGTGTACTCTTTGGGCTCTTACACGAATGAACTTCTTTATGCAAGGATTCCCACGAGGAGGGTACTGACTCCACCATGGCAGGCTGTAGCAAGGACTGTAAGCATATCCTCTCCCAAACCACTCAGTTTTAACGGTAGAACTCTGCTTTAGTTGCAGGGGTAACACAAGCAGCTTTTCTCCCACTGTGTAGTCTTTGGGCTCTTCCACGAATGAACTTCTATATGCATGATTTCCGACGTGGAGCGAACTGCCTCAACCAAGGCAGGCTGTAGCGAGGACTGTAAGCATATCCTCTCCCAAACCACGCAGTTTTAACGGTAGAACTCTGCTTTAGTTGCAGGGGTAACACAAGCAGCTTTTCTCCCACTGTGTACTCTTTGGGCTCTTCCACGAATTAACTTCTATATGCAGGGTTTCCAAAGTGGACCGAACTGCCTCAACCAAGGCAGGCTGTAGCGAGGAATGTAAGCATTTCCTCTTACAAAACACGGCAATTTTACCAAAGAATTCTGCTTTAGTTGCAGGTGGAATACAAGCAGCATTACTCCAACTGTGTACTCTTTGGGCTCTTACACGAATGAACTTCTTTATGCAAGGATCCCCACGAGGAGGGTACTGACTCCACCATGGCAGGCTGTAGCGAGGACTGTAAGCATATCCTCTCCCAAACCACGCAGTTTTAATGGTAGAACTCTGCTTTAGTTGCAGGGGTAACACAAGCAGCTTTTCTCCCACTGTGTACTCTTTGGGGTCTTCCACGAATGAACTTCTATATGCAGGGTTTCCGACGTGGAGCGAACTGCCTCAACCAAGGCAGGCTGTAGCGAGGTCTGTAAGCATTTCCTCTTCCAAAGCACGGCAATTTTACCAAAGAATTCTGCTTTAGTTGCAGGTGTAACACAAGCATCATTTCTCCCACTGTGTACTCTTTGGGCTCTTACACGAATGAACATCTTTATGCAGGGATTCCCACGTGGATCGAACTGCCTCAACTGTGGAAGGCTGTAGCGAGGACTGTAAGCATATCCTCTCCCAAACCACGCAGTTTTAACGGTAGAACTCTGCTTTAGTTGCAGGGGTAACACAAGCAGTTTTTCTCCCACTGTGTACTCTTTGGGCTCTTCCACAAATGAACTTCTATATGCAGGGTTTGCGACGTGGAGCGAACTGCCTCAACCAATGCAGGCTGCAGCGAGGACTGTAAGCATATCCTCTCCCAAACCACGCAGTTTTAACGGTAGAACTCTGCTTTAGTTGCAGGGGTAACACAAGCAGCTTTTCTCCCACTGTGTACTCTTTGGGCTCTAACACGAATGAACTTCTTTATGCAGGGATTCCTACGAGGAGCGAACTGCCTCCACCATGGCAGGCTGTAGCAAGGACTGTAAGCATATCCTCTCCCAAACCACGCAGTTTTAACGGTAGAACTCTGCTTTAGTTGCAGGGGTAACACAAGCAGCTTTTCTCCCACTGTGTACTCTTTGGGCTCTTCCACGAATGAACTTCTATATGCATGGTTTCCGACGTGGAGCGAACTGCCTCAACCAAGGCAGGCTGTAGCGAGGATTGTAAGCATATCCTCTCCCAAACCACGCAGTTTAAACGGTAGAATTCTGCTTTAGTTGCAGGGGTAACACAAGCAGCTTTTCTCCCACTGTGTACTCTTTGGGCTCTTCCACGAATGAACTTCTATATGCAGGGTTTCCGACGTGGAGCGAACTGCCTCAACAAATGCAGGCTGTAGCGAGGACTGTAAGCATTTCCTCTTCCAAAGCACGGCAGTTTTACAAAAGAATTCTGCTTTAGTTCCAGGTGTAACACAAGCATCATTTCTCCCACTGTGTACTCTTTGGGCTCTTCCACGAATGAACTTCTATATGCATGGTTTCCGACGTGGAGCGAACTGCCTCAACCAAGGCAGGCTGTAGCGAGGAATGTAAGCATTTCCTCTTACAAAACACGGCAGTTTTACCAAAGAATTCTGCTTTAGTTGCAGGTGGAATACAAGCAGCATTACTCCCACTGTGTACTCTTTGGGCTCTTACTCGAATGAATTTCTTTATGCAAGGATTCCCACGAGGATGGTACTGACTCCACAATGGCAGGCTGTAGCGAGGACTGTAAGCATATCCTCTCCCAAACCACGCAGTTTTAACGGTAGAACTCTGCTTTAGTTGCAGGGGTAACACAAGCAGTTTTTCTCCCACTGTGTACTCTTTGGGCTCTTCCACGAATGAACTTCTATATGCAGGGTTTGCGACGTGGAGAGAACTGCCTCAACCAAGGCAGGCTGTAGCGAGGATTGTAAGCATATCCTCTCCCAAACCACGCAGTTTTAACGGTAGAATTCTGCTTTAGTTGCAGGGGTAACACAAGCAGCTTTTCTCCCATTGTGTACTCTTTGGGCTCTTCCGCGAATGAACTTCTATATGCAGGGTTTCCGACGTGGAGCGAACTGCCTCAACCAAGGCAGGCTGTAGCGAGTATTGTAAGCATTTCCTCTTCCAAAACACTGCAGTTTTACCAAAGAATTCTGCTTTAGTTGCAGGTGGAATACAAGCAGCATTACTCCCACTGTGTACTCTTTGGGCTCTTCCACGAATGAACTTCTTTATGCAGGGATTCCTACGAGGAGCAAACTGCCTCCACCATGGCAGGCTGTAGCGAGGACTGTAAGCATATCCTCTCCCAAACCACGCAGTTTTAACGGTAGAACTCTGCTTTAGTTGCAGGGGTAACACAAGCAGTTTTTCTCCCACTGTGTACTCTTTGGGCTCTAACACGAATGAACTTCTTTATGCAGGGATTCCTACGAGGAGCGAACTGCCTCCACCATGGCAGGCTGTAGCAAGGACTGTAAGCATATCCTCTCCCGAACCACTCAGTTTTAACGGGAGAACTCTGCTTTAGTTGCAGGGGTAACACAAGCAGCTTTTCTCCCACTGTGTACTCTTTGGCCTCTTCCACGAATGAACTTCTATATGCATGGTTTCCGACGTGGAGCGAACTGCCTCAACCAAGGCAGGCTGTAGCGAGGACTGTAAGCATATCCTCTCCCAAACCACGCAGTTTTAACGGTAGAACTCTGCTTTAGTTGCAGGGGTAACACAAGCAGCTTTTCTCCCACTGTGTACTCTTTGGGCTCTTCCACGAATGAACTTCTATATGCAGGGTTTCCGACCTGGAGCGAACTGCCTCAACCAAGGCAGGCTGTAGCGAGGACTGTAAGCATTTCCTCTTCCAAAGCACGGCAGTTTTACCAAAGAATTCTGCTTTAGTTGCAGGTGTAACACAAGCATCATTTCTCCCACTGTGTACTCTTTGGGCTCTTACACGAATGAATTTCTTTATGCAGGGATTCCCACGTGGATCGAACTGCCTCAACCGTGGAAGGCTGTAGCGAGGACTATAAGCATATCCTCTCCCAAAACACGCAGTTTTCACGGTAGAACTCTGCTTTAGTTGCAGGGGTAACCCAAGCAGCTTTTCTCCCACTGTGTACTCTTTGGGCTCTTCCAAGAATGAACTTCTATATGCAGTGTTTCAGACGTGGAGCGAACTGCCTCAACCAAGGCAGTCTGTTACGAGGACTGTAAGCATTTCCTCTTACAAAACACGTCAGTTTTACCAAAGAATTCTGCTTTAGTTGCAGGTGGAATACAAGCAGCATTACTCCCACTGTGTTCTCTTGGGGGCTCTTACACGAATGAACTTTTTTATGCAGGGATTCCCACGAGGAGCGAACTGCCTCCACCATGGCAGGCTCTAGCGAGGACTGTAAGCATATCCTCTCCCACACCACGCAGTTTTAACGGTAGAACTCTGCTTTAGATGCAGGGGTAACACAAGCAGTTTTTCTCCCACTGTGTACTCTTTGGGCTCTTCCACGAATGAACTTCTATATGCAGGGTTTGCGACGTGGAGCGAACTGCCTCAACCAATGCAGGCTGCAGCGAGGACTGTAAGCATATCCTCTCCCAAACCACGCAGTTTTAACGGTAGAACTCTGCTTTAGTTGCAGGGGTAACACAAGCAGCTTTTCTCACACTGTGTACTCTTTGTGCTCTTCCACGTATGAACTTCTATATGCAGGGTTTGCGACGTGGAGCGAACTGCCTCAACCAAGGCAGGCTGTAGCGAGGTCTGTAAGCATATCCTCTCCCAAACCACGCAGTTTTAAAGGTAGAACTCTGCTTTAGTTGCAGGGGTAACACAAGCAGCTTTTCTCCCACTGTGTACTCTTTGGGCTCTTCCACGAATTATCTTCTATATGCAGGGTTTCCAAAGTGGAGCGAAATGCCTCAACCAAGGCAGGCTGTAGCGAGGAATGTAAGCATTTCCTCTTACAAAACACGGCAGGTTTACCAAAGAATTCTGCTTTAGTTGCAGGTGGAATACAAGCAGCATTACTCCCACTGTGTACTCTTTGGGCTCTTACACGAATGAACTTCTTTATGCAAGGATTCCCACGAGGAGGGTACTGACTCCACCATGGCAGGCTGTAGCGAGGACTGTAAGCATATCCTCTCCCAAACCACGCAGTTTTAACGGTAGAACTCTGCTTTAGTTGCAGGGGTAACAGAAGCAGTTTTTCTCCCACTGTGTTCTCTTGGGGGCTCTTTCAGGAATGAAATTTTTATGCAGGGATTCCCACGAGGAGCGAACTGCCTCCACCATGGCAGGCTCTAGCGAGGACTGTAAGCATATCCTCTCCCACACCACGCAGTTTTAACGGTAGAACTCTGCTTTAGTTGCAGGGGTAACACAAGCAGTTTTTCTCCCACTGTGTACTCTTTGGGCTCTTCCACGAATGAACTTCTATATGCAGGGTTTGCGACGTTGAGCGAACTGCCTCAAACAAGGCCGGCTGTAGCGAGGATTGTAAGCATATCCTCTCCCAAACCACGCAGTTTTAATGGTAGAACTGTGCTTTATTTGCAGGGGTAACACAAGCAGCTTTTCTCCCACTGTGTACTCTTTGGGCTCTTACACGAATGAACTTCTATATGCAGGGTTTCCGAAGTGGAGCGAACTGCCTCAACCAAGGCAGGCTGTAGAGAGGACTGTAAGCATTTCCTCTTACAAAACACGGCAGTTTTACCAAAGAATTCTGCTTTAGTTGCAGGTGGAATACAAGCAGCATTACTCCCACTGTGTACTCTTTGGGCTCTTACACGAATGAACTTCTTTATGCAAGGATTCCCACGAGGAGGGAACTGCCTCCACCATGGCAGGCTGTAGCTAGGACTGTAAGCATATCCTCTCCCAAACCACGCAGTTATAACGGTAGAACTCTGCTTTAGTTGCAGGGGTAACACAAGCAGTTTTTCTCCCACTGTGTACTCTTTGGGCTCTTCCACGAATGAACTTCTATATGCAGGGTTTGCGACGTGGAGAGAACTGCCTCAACCAAGGCAGGCTGTAGCGAGGACTGTAAGCATATCCTCTCCCAAACCACGCAGTTTTAACGGTAGAACTCTGCTTTAGTTGCAGGGGTAACAAAAGCAGCTTTTCTCCCACTGTGTACTCTTTGGGTTGTTCCACGAATGAACTTCTATATGCAGGGTTTCCGACGTGGAGCGAACTGCCTCAACCAAGGCAGGCTGTAGCGAGGACTGTAAGCATATCCTCTCCCAAACCACTCAGTTTTAACGGTAGAACTCTGCTTTAGTTGCAGGGGTAACACAAGCAGCTTTTCTCCCACTGTGTACTCTTTGGGCTCTTCCACGAATGAACTTCTATATGCATGGTTTCCGACGTGGAGCGAACTGCCTCAACCAAGGCAGGCTGTAGCGAGCACTGTAAGCATATCCTCTCCCAAACCACGCAGTTTTAACGGTAGAACTCTGCTTTAGTTGCAGGGGTAACACAAGCAGCTTTTCTCCCACTGTGTACTCTTTGGGGTCTTCCACGAATGAACTTCTATATGCAGGGTTTCCGACGTGGAGCGAACTGCCTCAAACAAGGCAGGCTGTAGCGAAGTCTGTAAGCATTTCCTCTTCCAAAGCACGGCAATTTTACCAAAGAATTCTGCTTTAGTTGCAGGTGTAACACAAGCATCATTTCTCCCACTGTGTACTCTTTGGGCTCTTACACGAATGAACTTCTTTATGCAGGGATTCCCACGTGGATCGAACTGCCTCAACCGTGGAAGGCTGTAGCGAGGACTGTAAGCATATCCTCTCCCAAACCACGCAGTTTTAACGGTAGAACTCTGCTTTAGTTGCAGGGGTAACACAAGCAGTTTTTCTCCCACTGTGTACTCTTTGGGCTCTTCCACAAATGAACTTCTATATGCAGGGTTTGCGACGTGAAGCGAACTGCCTCAACCAATGCAGGCTGCAGCGAGGACTGTAAGCATATCCTCTCCCAAACCACGCAGTTTTAACGGTAGAACTCTGCTTTAGTTGCAGGGGTAACACAAGCAGCTTTTCTCCCACTGTGTACTCTTTGGGCTCTTCCACGAATTAACTTCTATATGCAGGGTTTCCAAAGTGGAGTGAACTGCCTCAACCAAGGCAGGCTGTAGCGAGGAATGTAAGCATTTCCTCTTACAAAACACGGCAATTTTACCAAAGAATTCTGCTTTAGTTGCAGGTGGAATACAAGCAGCATTACTCCCACTGTGTACTCTTTGGGCTCTTACACGAATGAACTTCTTTATGCAAGGATCCCCACGAGGAGGGTACTGACTCCACCATGGCAGGCTGTAGCGAGGACTGTAAGCATATCCTCTCCCAAACCACGCAGTTTTAACGGTAGAACTCTGCTTTAGTTGCAGGGGTAACACAAGCAGCTTTTCTCCCACTGTGTACTCTTTGGGCTCTTCCACGAATGAACTTCTATATGCAGGGTTTCCGAAGTGGAGCGAACTGCCTAACCAAGGCAGGCTGTAGCGAGGACTGTAAGCATTTCCTCTTCCAAAGCACGGCAGTTTTACCAAAGAATTCTGCTTTAGTTGCAGGTGGAATACAAGCAGCATTACTCCCACTGTGTACTCTTTGGGCTCTTACACGAATGAACTTCTTTATGCAAGGATTCCCACGAGGAGGGTACTGACTCCACCATGGCAGGCTGTAGCGAGGACTGTAAGCATATCCTCTCCCAAACCATGCAGTTTTAACGGTAGAACTCTGCTTTAGTTGCAGGGGTAACAAAAGCAGCTTTTCTCCCACTGTGTACTCTTTGGGTTGTTCCACGAATGAACTTCTATATGCAGGGTTTCCGACGTGGAGCGAACTGCCTCAACCAAGGCAGGCTGTAGCGAGGTCTGTAAGCATATCCTCTCCCAAACCACGCAGTTTTAAAGGTAGAACTCTGCTTTAGTTGCAGGGTAACACAAGCAGCTTTTCTCCCACTGTGTACTCTTTTGGCTCTTCCACGAATGAACTTCTATATGCAGGGTTTCCAAAGTGGAGCGAACTGCCTCAACCAAGGCAGGCTGTAGCGAGGAATATAAGCATTTCCTCTGACAAAACACGGCAGTTTTACCAAAGAATTCTGCTTTAGTTGCAGGTGGAATACAAGCAGCATTACTCCCACGGTGTACTCTTTGGGCTCTTACACGAATGAACTTCTTTATGCAAGGATTCCCACGAGGAGGGTACTGACTCCACCATGGCAGGCTGTAGCAAGGACTGTAAGCATATCCTCTCCCAAACCACTCAGTTTTAACGGTAGAACTCTGCTTTAGTTGCAGGGGTAACACAAGCAGCTTTTCTCCCACTGTGTAGTCTTTGGGCTCTTCCACGAATGAACTTCTATATGCATGATTTCCGACGTGGAGCGAACTGCCTCAACCAAGGCAGGCTGTAGCGAGGACTGTAAGCATATCCTCTCCCAAACCACGCAGTTTTAACGGTAGAACTCTGCTTTAGTTGCAGGGGTAACACAAGCAGCTTTTCTCCCACTGTGTACTCTTTGGGCTCTTCCACGAATTAACTTCTATATGCAGGGTTTCCAAAGTGGAGCGAACTGCCTCAACCAAGGCAGGCTGTAGCGAGGAATGTAAGCATTTCCTCTTACAAAACACGGCAATTTTACCAAAGAATTCTGCTTTAGTTGCAGGTGGACTACAAGCAGCATTACTCCCACTGTGTACTCTTTGGGCTCTTACACGAATGAACTTCTTTATGCAAGGATTCCCACGAGGAGGGTACTGACTCCACCATGGCAGGCTGTAGCGAGGACTGTAAGCATATCCTCTCCCAAACCACGCAGTTTTAACGGTAGAACTCTGCTTTAGTTGCAGGGGTAACAGAAGCAGTTTTTCTCCCACTGTGTTCTCTTGGGGGCTCTTTCAGGAATGAAATTTTTATGCAGGGATTCCCACGAGGAGCGAACTGCCTCCACCATGGCAGGCTCTAGCGAGGACTGTAAGCATATCCTCTCCCACACCACGCAGTTTTAACGGTAGAACTCTGCTTTAGTTGCAGGGGTAACACAAGCAGTTTTTCTCCCACTGTGTACTCTTTGGGCTCTTCCACGAATGAACTTCTATATGCAGGGTTTGCGACGTTGAGCGAACTGCCTCAAACAAGGCCGGCTGTAGCGAGGATTGTAAGCATATCCTCTCCCAAACCACGCAGTTTTAATGGTAGAACTGTGCTTTATTTGCAGGGGTAACACAAGCAGCTTTTCTCCCACTGTGTACTCTTTGGGCTCTTACACGAATGAACTTCTATATGCAGGGTTTCCGAAGTGGAGCGAACTGCCTCAACCAAGGCAGGCTGTAGAGAGGACTGTAAGCATTTCCTCTTACAAAACACGGCAGTTTTACCAAAGAATTCTGCTTTAGTTGCAGGTGGAATACAAGCAGCATTACTCCCACTGTGTACTCTTTGGGCTCTTACACGAATGAACTTCTTTATGCAAGGATTCCCACGAGGAGGGAACTGCCTCCACCATGGCAGGCTGTAGCTAGGACTGTAAGCATATCCTCTCCCAAACCACGCAGTTATAACGGTAGAACTCTGCTTTAGTTGCAGGGGTAACACAAGCAGTTTTTCTCCCACTGTGTACTCTTTGGGCTCTTCCACGAATGAACTTCTATATGCAGGGTTTGCGACGTGGAGAGAACTGCCTCAACCAAGGCAGGCTGTAGCGAGGACTGTAAGCATATCCTCTCCCAAACCACGCAGTTTTAACGGTAGAACTCTGCTTTAGTTGCAGGGGTAACAAAAGCAGCTTTTCTCCCACTGTGTACTCTTTGGGTTGTTCCACGAATGAACTTCTATATGCAGGGTTTCCGACGTGGAGCGAACTGCCTCAACCAAGGCAGGCTGTAGCGAGGACTGTAAGCATATCCTCTCCCAAACCACTCAGTTTTAACGGTAGAACTCTGCTTTAGTTGCAGGGGTAACACAAGCAGCTTTTCTCCCACTGTGTACTCTTTGGGCTCTTCCACGAATGAACTTCTATATGCATGGTTTCCGACGTGGAGCGAACTGCCTCAACCAAGGCAGGCTGTAGCGAGCACTGTAAGCATATCCTCTCCCAAACCACGCAGTTTTAACGGTAGAACTCTGCTTTAGTTGCAGGGGTAACACAAGCAGCTTTTCTCCCACTGTGTACTCTTTGGGGTCTTCCACGAATGAACTTCTATATGCAGGGTTTCCGACGTGGAGCGAACTGCCTCAAACAAGGCAGGCTGTAGCGAAGTCTGTAAGCATTTCCTCTTCCAAAGCACGGCAATTTTACCAAAGAATTCTGCTTTAGTTGCAGGTGTAACACAAGCATCATTTCTCCCACTGTGTACTCTTTGGGCTCTTACACGAATGAACTTCTTTATGCAGGGATTCCCACGTGGATCGAACTGCCTCAACCGTGGAAGGCTGTAGCGAGGACTGTAAGCATATCCTCTCCCAAACCACGCAGTTTTAACGGTAGAACTCTGCTTTAGTTGCAGGGGTAACACAAGCAGTTTTTCTCCCACTGTGTACTCTTTGGGCTCTTCCACAAATGAACTTCTATATGCAGGGTTTGCGACGTGAAGCGAACTGCCTCAACCAATGCAGGCTGCAGCGAGGACTGTAAGCATATCCTCTCCCAAACCACGCAGTTTTAACGGTAGAACTCTGCTTTAGTTGCAGGGGTAACACAAGCAGCTTTTCTCCCACTGTGTACTCTTTGGGCTCTTCCACGAATTAACTTCTATATGCAGGGTTTCCAAAGTGGAGTGAACTGCCTCAACCAAGGCAGGCTGTAGCGAGGAATGTAAGCATTTCCTCTTACAAAACACGGCAATTTTACCAAAGAATTCTGCTTTAGTTGCAGGTGGAATACAAGCAGCATTACTCCCACTGTGTACTCTTTGGGCTCTTACACGAATGAACTTCTTTATGCAAGGATCCCCACGAGGAGGGTACTGACTCCACCATGGCAGGCTGTAGCGAGGACTGTAAGCATATCCTCTCCCAAACCACGCAGTTTTAACGGTAGAACTCTGCTTTAGTTGCAGGGGTAACACAAGCAGCTTTTCTCCCACTGTGTACTCTTTGGGCTCTTCCACGAATGAACTTCTATATGCAGGGTTTCCGAAGTGGAGCGAACTGCCTAACCAAGGCAGGCTGTAGCGAGGACTGTAAGCATTTCCTCTTCCAAAGCACGGCAGTTTTACCAAAGAATTCTGCTTTAGTTGCAGGTGGAATACAAGCAGCATTACTCCCACTGTGTACTCTTTGGGCTCTTACACGAATGAACTTCTTTATGCAAGGATTCCCACGAGGAGGGTACTGACTCCACCATGGCAGGCTGTAGCGAGGACTGTAAGCATATCCTCTCCCAAACCATGCAGTTTTAACGGTAGAACTCTGCTTTAGTTGCAGGGGTAACAAAAGCAGCTTTTCTCCCACTGTGTACTCTTTGGGTTGTTCCACGAATGAACTTCTATATGCAGGGTTTCCGACGTGGAGCGAACTGCCTCAACCAAGGCAGGCTGTAGCGAGGTCTGTAAGCATATCCTCTCCCAAACCACGCAGTTTTAAAGGTAGAACTCTGCTTTAGTTGCAGGGTAACACAAGCAGCTTTTCTCCCACTGTGTACTCTTTTGGCTCTTCCACGAATGAACTTCTATATGCAGGGTTTCCAAAGTGGAGCGAACTGCCTCAACCAAGGCAGGCTGTAGCGAGGAATATAAGCATTTCCTCTGACAAAACACGGCAGTTTTACCAAAGAATTCTGCTTTAGTTGCAGGTGGAATACAAGCAGCATTACTCCCACGGTGTACTCTTTGGGCTCTTACACGAATGAACTTCTTTATGCAAGGATTCCCACGAGGAGGGTACTGACTCCACCATGGCAGGCTGTAGCAAGGACTGTAAGCATATCCTCTCCCAAACCACTCAGTTTTAACGGTAGAACTCTGCTTTAGTTGCAGGGGTAACACAAGCAGCTTTTCTCCCACTGTGTAGTCTTTGGGCTCTTCCACGAATGAACTTCTATATGCATGATTTCCGACGTGGAGCGAACTGCCTCAACCAAGGCAGGCTGTAGCGAGGACTGTAAGCATATCCTCTCCCAAACCACGCAGTTTTAACGGTAGAACTCTGCTTTAGTTGCAGGGGTAACACAAGCAGCTTTTCTCCCACTGTGTACTCTTTGGGCTCTTCCACGAATTAACTTCTATATGCAGGGTTTCCAAAGTGGAGCGAACTGCCTCAACCAAGGCAGGCTGTAGCGAGGAATGTAAGCATTTCCTCTTACAAAACACGGCAATTTTACCAAAGAATTCTGCTTTAGTTGCAGGTGGACTACAAGCAGCATTACTCCCACTGTGTACTCTTTGGGCTCTTACACGAATGAACTTCTTTATGCAAGGATTCCCACGAGGAGGGTACTGACTCCACCATGGCAGGCTGTAGCGAGGACTGTAAGCATATCCTCTCCCAAACCACGCAGTTTTAACGGTAGAACTCTGCTTTAGTTGCAGGGGTAACAGAAGCAGTTTTTCTCCCACTGTGTTCTCTTGGGGGCTCTTTCAGGAATGAAATTTTTATGCAGGGATTCCCACGAGGAGCGAACTGCCTCCACCATGGCAGGCTCTAGCGAGGACTGTAAGCATATCCTCTCCCACACCACGCAGTTTTAACGGTAGAACTCTGCTTTAGTTGCAGGGGTAACACAAGCAGTTTTTCTCCCACTGTGTACTCTTTGGGCTCTTCCACGAATGAACTTCTATATGCAGGGTTTGCGACGTTGAGCGAACTGCCTCAAACAAGGCCGGCTGTAGCGAGGATTGTAAGCATATCCTCTCCCAAACCACGCAGTTTTAATGGTAGAACTGTGCTTTATTTGCAGGGGTAACACAAGCAGCTTTTCTCCCACTGTGTACTCTTTGGGCTCTTACACGAATGAACTTCTATATGCAGGGTTTCCGAAGTGGAGCGAACTGCCTCAACCAAGGCAGGCTGTAGAGAGGACTGTAAGCATTTCCTCTTACAAAACACGGCAGTTTTACCAAAGAATTCTGCTTTAGTTGCAGGTGGAATACAAGCAGCATTACTCCCACTGTGTACTCTTTGGGCTCTTACACGAATGAACTTCTTTATGCAAGGATTCCCACGAGGAGGGAACTGCCTCCACCATGGCAGGCTGTAGCTAGGACTGTAAGCATATCCTCTCCCAAACCACGCAGTTATAACGGTAGAACTCTGCTTTAGTTGCAGGGGTAACACAAGCAGTTTTTCTCCCACTGTGTACTCTTTGGGCTCTTCCACGAATGAACTTCTATATGCAGGGTTTGCGACGTGGAGAGAACTGCCTCAACCAAGGCAGGCTGTAGCGAGGACTGTAAGCATATCCTCTCCCAAACCACGCAGTTTTAACGGTAGAACTCTGCTTTAGTTGCAGGGGTAACAAAAGCAGCTTTTCTCCCACTGTGTACTCTTTGGGTTGTTCCACGAATGAACTTCTATATGCAGGGTTTCCGACGTGGAGCGAACTGCCTCAACCAAGGCAGGCTGTAGCGAGGACTGTAAGCATATCCTCTCCCAAACCACTCAGTTTTAACGGTAGAACTCTGCTTTAGTTGCAGGGGTAACACAAGCAGCTTTTCTCCCACTGTGTACTCTTTGGGCTCTTCCACGAATGAACTTCTATATGCATGGTTTCCGACGTGGAGCGAACTGCCTCAACCAAGGCAGGCTGTAGCGAGCACTGTAAGCATATCCTCTCCCAAACCACGCAGTTTTAACGGTAGAACTCTGCTTTAGTTGCAGGGGTAACACAAGCAGCTTTTCTCCCACTGTGTACTCTTTGGGGTCTTCCACGAATGAACTTCTATATGCAGGGTTTCCGACGTGGAGCGAACTGCCTCAAACAAGGCAGGCTGTAGCGAAGTCTGTAAGCATTTCCTCTTCGAAAGCACGGCAATTTTACCAAAGAATTCTGCTTTAGTTGCAGGTGTAACACAAGCATCATTTCTCCCACTGTGTACTCTTTGGGCTCTTACACGAATGAACTTCTTTATGCAGGGATTCCCACGTGGATCGAACTGCCTCAACCGTGGAAGGCTGTAGCGAGGACTGTAAGCATATCCTCTCCCAAACCACGCAGTTTTAACGGTAGAACTCTGCTTTAGTTGCAGGGGTAACACAAGCAGTTTTTCTCCCACTGTGTACTCTTTGGGCTCTTCCACAAATGAACTTCTATATGCAGGGTTTGCGACGTGAAGCGAACTGCCTCAACCAATGCAGGCTGCAGCGAGGACTGTAAGCATATCCTCTCCCAAACCACGCAGTTTTAACGGTAGAACTCTGCTTTAGTTGCAGGGGTAACACAAGCAGCTTTTCTCCCACTGTGTACTCTTTGGGCTCTTCCACGAATTAACTTCTATATGCAGGGTTTCCAAAGTGGAGTGAACTGCCTCAACCAAGGCAGGCTGTAGCGAGGAATGTAAGCATTTCCTCTTACAAAACACGGCAATTTTACCAAAGAATTCTGCTTTAGTTGCAGGTGGAATACAAGCAGCATTACTCCCACTGTGTACTCTTTGGGCTCTTACACGAATGAACTTCTTTATGCAAGGATCCCCACGAGGAGGGTACTGACTCCACCATGGCAGGCTGTAGCGAGGACTGTAAGCATATCCTCTCCCAAACCACGCAGTTTTAACGGTAGAACTCTGCTTTAGTTGCAGGGGTAACACAAGCAGCTTTTCTCCCACTGTGTACTCTTTGGGCTCTTCCACGAATGAACTTCTATATGCAGGGTTTCCGAAGTGGAGCGAACTGCCTAACCAAGGCAGGCTGTAGCGAGGACTGTAAGCATTTCCTCTTCCAAAGCACGGCAGTTTTACCAAAGAATTCTGCTTTAGTTGCAGGTGGAATACAAGCAGCATTACTCCCACTGTGTACTCTTTGGGCTCTTACACGAATGAACTTCTTTATGCAAGGATTCCCACGAGGAGGGTACTGACTCCACCATGGCAGGCTGTAGCGAGGACTGTAAGCATATCCTCTCCCAAACCATGCAGTTTTAACGGTAGAACTCTGCTTTAGTTGCAGGGGTAACAAAAGCAGCTTTTCTCCCACTGTGTACTCTTTGGGTTGTTCCACGAATGAACTTCTATATGCAGGGTTTCCGACGTGGAGCGAACTGCCTCAACCAAGGCAGGCTGTAGCGAGGTCTGTAAGCATATCCTCTCCCAAACCACGCAGTTTTAAAGGTAGAACTCTGCTTTAGTTGCAGGGTAACACAAGCAGCTTTTCTCCCACTGTGTACTCTTTTGGCTCTTCCACGAATGAACTTCTATATGCAGGGTTTCCAAAGTGGAGCGAACTGCCTCAACCAAGGCAGGCTGTAGCGAGGAATATAAGCATTTCCTCTGACAAAACACGGCAGTTTTACCAAAGAATTCTGCTTTAGTTGCAGGTGGAATACAAGCAGCATTACTCCCACGGTGTACTCTTTGGGCTCTTACACGAATGAACTTCTTTATGCAAGGATTCCCACGAGGAGGGTACTGACTCCACCATGGCAGGCTGTAGCAAGGACTGTAAGCATATCCTCTCCCAAACCACTCAGTTTGAACGGTAGAACTCTGCTTTAGTTGCAGGGGTAACACAAGCAGCTTTTCTCCCACTGTGTAGTCTTTGGGCTCTTCCACGAATGAACTTCTATATGCATGATTTCCGACGTGGAGCGAACTGCCTCAACCAAGGCAGGCTGTAGCGAGGACTGTAAGCATATCCTCTCCCAAACCACGCAGTTTTAACGGTAGAACTCTGCTTTAGTTGCAGGGGTAACACAAGCAGCTTTTCTCCCACTGTGTACTCTTTGGGCTCTTCCACGAATTAACTTCTATATGCAGGGTTTCCAAAGTGGAGCGAACTGCCTCAACCAAGGCAGGCTGTAGCGAGGAATGTAAGCATTTCCTCTTACAAAACACGGCAATTTTACCAAAGAATTCTGCTTTAGTTGCAGGTGGACTACAAGCAGCATTACTCCAACTGTGTACTCTTTGGGCTCTTACACGAATGAACTTCTTTATGCAAGGATCCCCACGAGGAGGGTACTGACTCCACCATGGCAGGCTGTAGCGAGGACTGTAAGCATATCCTCTCCCAAACCACGCAGTTTTAATGGTAGAACTCTGCTTTAGTTGCAGGGGTAACACAAGCAGCTTTTCTCCCACTGTGTACTCTTTGGGGTCTTCCACGAATGAACTTCTATATGCAGGGTTTCCGACGTGGAGCGAACTGCCTCAACCAAGGCAGGCTGTAGCGAGGTCTGTAAGCATTTCCTCTTCCAAAGCACGGCAATTTTACCAAAGAATTCTGCTTTAGTTGCAGGTGTAACACAAGCATCATTTCTCCCACTGTGTACTCTTTGGGCTCTTACACGAATGAACATCTTTATGCAGGGATTCCCACGTGGATCGAACTGCCTCAACTGTGGAAGGCTGTAGCGAGGACTGTAAGCATATCCTCTCCCAAACCACGCAGTTTTAACGGTAGAACTCTGCTTTAGTTGCAGGGGTAACACAAGCAGTTTTTCTCCCACTGTGTACTCTTTGGGCTCTTCCACAAATGAACTTCTATATGCAGGGTTTGCGACGTGGAGCGAACTGCCTCAACCAATGCAGGCTGCAGCGAGGACTGTAAGCATATCCTCTCCCAAACCACGCAGTTTTAACGGTAGAACTCTGCTTTAGTTGCAGGGGTAACACAAGCAGCTTTTCTCCCACTGTGTACTCTTTGGGCTCTAACACGAATGAACTTCTTTATGCAGGGATTCCTACGAGGAGCGAACTGCCTCAACCAAGGCAGGCTGTAGCGAGGTCTGTAAGCATATCCTCTCCCAAACCACACAGTTTTAAAGGTAGAACTCTGCTTTAGTTGCAGGGTAACACAAGCAGCTTTTCTCCCACTGTGTACTCTTTTGGCTCTTCCACGAATGAACTTCTATATGCAGGGTTTCCAAAGTGGAGCGAACTGCCTCAACCAAGGCAGGCTGTAGCGAGGAATATAAGCATTTCCTCTTACAAAACACGGCAGTTTTACCAAAGAATTCTGCTTTAGTTGCAGGTGGAATACAAGCAGCATTACTCCCACTGTGTACTCTTTGGGCTCTTACACGAATGAACTTCTTTATGCAAGGATTCCCACGAGGAGGGTACTGACTCCACCATTGCAGGCTGTAGCAAGGACTGTAAGCATATCCTCTCCCAAACCACTCAGTTTTAACGGTAGAACTCTGCTTTAGTTGCAGGGGTAACACAAGCAGCTTTTCTCCCACTGTGTAGTCTTTGGGCTCTTCCACGAATGAACTTCTATATGCATGATTTCCGACGTGGAGCGAACTGCCTCAACCAAGGCAGGCTGTAGCGAGGACTGTAAGCATATCCTCTCCCAAACCACGCAGTTTTAACGGTAGAACTCTGCTTTAGTTGCAGGGGTAACACAAGCAGCTTTTCTCCCACTGTGTACTCTTTGGGCTCTTCCACGAATGAACTTGTATATGCAGGGTTTCCGACGTGGAGCGAACTGCCTCAACCAAGGCAGGCTGTAGCGAGGTCTGTAAGCATTTCCTCTTCCAAAGCACGGCAGTTTTACCAAAGAATTCTGCTTTCTTTGCAGGTGTAACACAAGCATCATTTCTCCCACTGTGTACTCTTTGGGCTCTTACACGAATGAACTTCTTTATGCAGGGATTCCCACGTGGATCGAACTGCCTCAACCGTGGAAGGCTGTAGCGAGGACTGTAAGCATATCCTCTCCCAAAACACGCAGTTTTTACGGTAGAACTCTGCTTTAGTTGCAGGGGTAACACAAGCAGCTTTTCTCCCACTGTGTACTCTTTGGTCTCTTCCACGAATGAACTTCTATATGCAGTGTTTCAGACGTGGAGCGAACTGCCTCAACCAAGGCAGTCTGTAGCGAGGACTGTAAGCATTTCCTCTTACAAAACACGTCAGTTTTACCAAAGAATTCTGCTTTAGTTGCAGGTGGAATACAAGCAGCATTACTCCCACTGTGTTCTCTTGGGGGCTCTTACACGAATGAACTTTTTTATGCAGGGATTCCCACGAGGAGCGAACTGCCTCCACCATGGCAGGCTCTAGCGAGGACTGTAAGCATATCCTCTCCCACACCACGCAGTTTTAACGGTAGAACTCTGCTTTAGTTGCAGGGGTAACACAAGCAGTTTTTCTCCCACTGTGTACTCTTTGGGCTCTTCCACGAATGAACTTCTATATGCAGGGTTTGCGACGTGGAGCGAACTGCCTCAACCAATGCAGGCTGCAGCGAGGACTGTAAGCATATCCTCTCCCAAACCATGCAGTTTTAACGGTAGAACTCTGCTTTAGTTGCAGGGGTAACACAAGCAGCTTTTCTCACACTGTGTACTCTTTGTGCTCTTCCACGTATGAACTTCTATATGCAGGGATTGCGACGTGGAGCGAACTGCCTCAACCAAGGCAGGCTGTAGCGAGGTCTGTAAGCATATCCTCTCCCAAACCACGCAGTTTTAAAGGTAGAACTCTGCTTTAGTTGCAGGGGTAACACAAGCAGCTTTTCTCCCACTGTGTACTCTTTTGGCTCTTCCACGAATGAACTTCTATATGCAGGGTTTCCGACGTGGAGCGAACTGCCTCAACCAAGGCAGGCTGTAGCGAGGACTGTAAGCATTTCCTCTTCCAAAGCACGGCAGTTTTACCAAAGAATTCTGCTTTAGTTGCAGGTGTAACACAAGCATCATTTCTCCCACTGTGTACTCTTTGGGCTCTTACACGAATGAACTTGTTTATGCAGGGATTCCCACGTGGATCGAACTGCCTCAACCGTGGAAGGCTGTAGCGAGGACTATAAGCATATCCTCTCCCAAAACACGCAGTTTTCACGGTAGAACTCTGCTTTAGTTGCAGGGGTAACCCAAGCAGCTTTTCTCCCACTGTGTACTCTTTGGGCTCTTCCACGAATGAACTTCTATATGCAGTGTTTCAGACGTGGAGCGAACAGCCTCAACCAAGGCAGTCTGTAGCGAGGACTGTAAGCATTTCCTCTTACAAAACACGTCAGTTTTACCAAAGAATTCTGCTTTAGTTGCAGGTGGAATACAAGCAGCATTACTCCCACTGTGTTCTCTTGGGGGCTCTTACACGAATGAACTTATTTATGCAGGGATTCCCACGAGGAGCGAACTGCCTCCACCATGGCAGGCTCTAGCGAGGACTGTAAGCATATCCTCTCCCACAACACGCAGTTTTAACGGTAGAACTCTGCTTTAGTTGCAGGGGTAACACAAGCAGTTTTTCTCCCACTGTGTACTCTTTGGGCTCTTCCACGAATGAACTTCTATATGCAGGGTTTGCGACGTGGAGCGAACTGCCTCAACCAATGCAGGCTGCAGCGAGGACTGTAAGCATATCCTCTCCCAAACCACGCAGTTTTAACGGTAGAACTCTGCTTTAGTTGCAGGGGTAACACAAGCAGTTTTTCTCCCACTGTGTACTCTTTGGGCTCTTCCACGAATGAACTTCTATATGCAGGGTTTTCGACGTGGAGAGAACTGCCTCAACCAAGGCAGGCTGTAGCGAGGACTGTAAGCATATCCTCTCCCAAACCACGCAGTTTTAACGGTAGAACTCTGCTTTAGTTGCAGGGGTAACAAAAGCAGCTTTTCTCCCACTGTGTACTCTTTGGGTTGTTCCACGAATGAACTTCTATATGCAGGGTTTCCGACGTGGAGCGAACTGCCTCAACCAAGGCAGGCTGTAGCGAGGACTGTAAGCATATCCTCTCCCAAACCACTCAGTTTTAACGGTAGAACTCTGCTTCAGTTGCAGGGGTAACACAAGCAGCTTTTCTCCCACTGTGTAGTCTTTGGGCTCTTCCACGAATGAACTTCTATATGCATGGTTTCCGACGTGGAGCGAACTGCCTCAACCAAGGCAGGCTGTAGCGAGGACTGTAAGCATATCCTCTCCCAAACCACGCAGTTTTAACGGTAGAACTCTGCTTTAGTTGCAGGGGTAACACAAGCAGCTTTTCTCCCACTGTGTACTCTTTGGGCTCTTCCACGAATGAACTTGTATATGCAGGGTTTCCGACGTGGAGCGAACTGCCTCAACCAAGGCAGGCTGTAGCGAGGTCTGTAAGCATTTCCTCTTCCAAAGCACGGCAGTTTTACCAAAGAATTCTGCTTTAGTTGCAGGTGTAACACAAGCATCATTTCTCCCACTGTGTACTCTTTGGGCTCTTACACGAATGAACTTCTTTATGCAGGGATTCCCACGTGGATTGAACTGCCTCAACCGTGGAAGGCTGTAGCGAGGACTGTAAGCATATCCTCTCCCAAACCACGCAGATTTAACGGTAGAACTCTGCTTTAGTTGCAGGGGTAACACAAGCAGTTTTTCTCCCACTGTGTACTCTTTGGGCTCTTCCACGAATTAACTTCTATATGCAGGGTTTCCAAAGTGGAGCGAACTGCCTCAACCAAGGCAGGCTGTAGCGAGGAATGTAAGCATTTCCTCTTACAAAACACGGCAGTTTTACCAAAGAATTCTGCTTTAGTTGCAGGTGGAATACAAGCAGCATTACTTCCACTGTGTACTCTTTGGGCTCTTACACGAATGAACTTCTTTATGCAAGGATTCCCACGAGGAGGGTACTGACTCCACCATGGCAGGCTGTAGCGAGGACTGTAAGCATATTCTCTCCCAAACCACGCAGTTTTAACGGTAGAACTCTGCTTTAGTTGCAGGGGTAACACAAGCAGTTTTTCTCCCACTGTGTACTCTTTGGGCTCTTCCACGAATGAACTTCTATATGCAGGGTTTGCGACGTGGAGAGAACTGCCTCAACCAAGGCAGGCTGTAGCGAGGATTGTAAGCATATCCTCTCCCAAACCACGCAGTTTTAACGGTAGAATTCTGCTTTAGTTGCAGTGGTAACACAAGCAGCTTTTCTCCCATTGTGTACTCTTTGGGCTCTTCCACGAATGAACTTCTATATGCAGGGTTTCCGACGTGGAGCGAACTGCCTCAACTAAGGCAGGCTGTAGCGAGGACTGTAAGCATTTCCTCTTCCAAAACACTGCAGTTTTACCAAAGAATTCTGCTTTAGTTGCAGGTGGAATACAAGCAGCATTACTCCCACTGTGTACCCTTTGGGCTCTTCCACGAATGAACTTCTTTATGCAGGGATTCCTACGAGGAGCAAACTGCCTCCACCATGGCAGGCTGTAGCGAGGACTGTAAGCATATCCTCTCCCAAACCACGCAGTTTTAACGGTAGAACTCTGCTTTAGTTGCAGGGGTAACACAAGCAGTTTTTCTCCCACTGTGTACTCTTTGGGCTCTTCCACGAATGAACTTCTATATGCAGGGTTTGCGACGTGGAGAGAACTGCCTCAACCAAGGCAGGCTCTAGCGAGGATTGTAAGCATATCCTCTCCCAAACCACGCAGTTTTAACGGTAGAATTCTGCTTTAGTTGCAGGGGTAACACAAGCAGCTTTTCTCCCATTGTGTACTCTTTGGGCTCTTCCGCGAATGAACTTCTATATGCAGGGTTTCCGACGTGGAGCGAACTGCCTCAACCAAGGCAGGCTGTAGCGAGGACTGTAAGCATTTCCTCTTCCAAAACACTGCAGTTTTACCAAAGAATTCTGCTTTAGTTGCAGGTGGAATACAAGCAGCATTACTCCCACTGTGTACTCTTTGGGCTCTTACACGAATGAACTTCTTTATGCAAGGATTCCCACGAGGAGGGTCCTGACTCCACCATGGCAGGCTGTAGCGAGGACTGTAAGCATATCCTCTCCCAAACCACGCAGTTTTAACGGTAGAACTCTGCTTTAGTAGCAGGGGTAACACAAGCAGTTTTTCTCCCACTGTGTACTCTTTGGGCTCTTCCACGAATGAACTTCTATATGCAGGGTTTGCGACGTGGAGAGAACTGCCTCAACCAAGGCAGGCTGTAGCGAGGATTGTAAGCATATCCTCTCCCAAACCACGCAGTTTTAACGGTAGAATTCTGCTTTAGTTGCAGGGGTAACACAAGCAGCTTTTCTCCCATTGTGTACTCTTTGGGCTCTTCCGCGAATGAACTTCTATATGCAGGGTTTCCGACGTGGAGCGAACTGCCTCAACCAAGGCAGGCTGTAGCGAGGACTGTAAGCATTTCCTCTTCCAAAACACTGCAGTTTTACCAAAGAATTCTGCTTTAGTTGCAGGTGGAATACAAGCAGCATTACTCCCACTGTGTACTCTTTGGGCTCTTCCACGAATGAACTTCTTTATGCAGGGATTCCTACGAGGAGCAAACTGCCTCCACCATGGCAGGCTGTAGCGAGGACTGTAAGCATATCCTCTCCCAAACCACGCAGTTTTAACGGTAGAACTCTGCTTTAGTTGCAGGGGTAACACAAGCAGTTTTTCTCCCACTGTGTACTCTTTGGGCTCTAACACGAATGAACTTCTTTATGCAGGGATTCCTACGAGGAGCGAACTGCCTCCACCATGGCAGGCTGTAGCAAGGACTCTAAGCATATCCTCTCCCAAACCACTCAGTTTTAACGGTAGAACTCTTTTTTAGTTGCAGGGGTAACACAAGCAGCTTTTCTCCCACTGTGTACTCTTTGGGCTCTTCCACGAATGAACTTCTATATGCATGGTTTCCGACGTGGAGCTAACTGCCTCAACGAAGGCAGGCTGTAGCGAGGACTGTAAGCATATCCTCTCCCAAACCACGCAGTTTTAACGGTAGAACTCTCCTTTAGTTGCAGGGGTAACACAAGCAGCTTTTCTCCCACTGTGTAGTCTTTGGGCTCTTCCACGAATGAACTTCTATATGCAGGGTTTCCGACGTGGAGCGAACTGCCTCAACCAAGGCAGGCTGTAGCGAGGACTGTAAGCATTTCCTCTTCCAAAGCACGGCAGTTTTACCAAAGAATTCTGCTTTAGTTGCAGGTGTAACACAAGCATCATTTCTCCCACTGTGTACTCTTTGGGCTCTTACACGAATGAACTTCTTTATGCAGGGATTCCCACGTGGATCGAACTGCCTCAACCGTGGAAGGCTGTAGCGAGGACTATAAGCATATCCTCTCCCAAAACACGCAGTTTTCACGGTAGAACTCTGCTTTAGTTGCAGGGGTAACCCAAGCAGCTTTTCTCCCACTGTGTACTCTTTGGGTTCTTCCACGAATGAACTTCTATATGCAGTGTTTCAGACGTGGAGCGAACTGCCTCAACCAAGGCAGTCTGTAGCGAGGACTGTAAGCATTTCCTCTTACAAAACACGTCAGTTTTACCAAAGAATTCTGCTTTACTTGCAGGTGGAATACAAGCAGCATTACTCCCACTGTGTTCTCTTGGGGAATCTTACACGAATGAACTTTTTTATGCAGGGATTCCCACGAGGAGCGAACTGCCTCCACCATGGCAGGCTCTAGCGAGGACTGTAAGCATATCCTCTCCCACACCACGCAGTTTTAACGGTAGAACTCTGCTTTAGTTGCAGGGGTAACACAAGCAGTTTTTCTCCCACTGTGTACTCTTTGGGCTCTTCCACGAATGAACTTCTATATGCAGGGTTTGCGATGTGGAGCGAACTGCCTCAACCAATGCAGGCTGCAGCGAGGACTGTAAGCATATCCTCTCCCAAACCACGCAGTTTTAACGGTAGAACTCTGCTTTAGTTGCAGGGGTAACACAAGCAGCTTTTCTCACACTGTGTACTCTTTGTGCTCTTCCACGTATGAACTTCTATATGCAGGGTTTGCGACGTGGAGCGAACTGCCTCAACCAAGGCAGGCTGTAGCGAGGTCTGTAAGCATATCCTCTCCCAAACCACGCAGTTTTAAAGGTAGAACTCTGCTTTAGTTGCAGGGGTAACACAAGCAGCTTTTCTCCCACTGTGTACTCTTTGGGCTCTTCCACGAATTAACTTCTATATGCAGGGTTTCCAAAGTGGAGCGAACTGCCTCAACCAAGGCAGGCTGTAGCGAGGAATGTAAGCATTTCCTCTTACAAAACACGGCAGTTTTACCAAAGAATTCTGCTTTAGTTGCAGGTGGAATACAAGCAGCATTACTCCCACTGTGTACTCTTTGGGCTCTTCCACGAATGAACTTCTATATGCAGGGTTTGCGACGTGGAGAGAACTGCCTCAACCAAGGCAGGCTGTAGCGAGGATTGTAAGCATATCCTCTCCCAAACCACGCAGTTTTAACGGTAGAATTCTGCTTTAGTTGCAGGGGTAACACAAGCAGCTTTTCTCCCATTGTGTACTCTTTGGGCTCTTCAGCGAATGAACTTCTATATGCAGGGTTTCCGACGTGGAGCGAACTGCCTCAACCAAGGCAGGCTGTAGCGAGGACTGTAAGCATTTCCTCTTCCAAAACACTGCAGTTTTACCAAAGAATTCTGCTTTAGTTGCAGGTGGAATACAAGCAGCATTACTCCCACTGTGTACTCTTTGGGCTCTTCCACGAATGAAATTCTTTATGCAGGGATTCCTACGAGAAGCAAACTGCCTCCACCATGGCAGGCTGTAGCGAGGACTGTAAGCATATCCTCTCCCAAACCACGCAGTTTTAACGGTAGAACTCTGCTTTAGTTGCAGGGGTAACACAAGCAGTTTTTCTCGCACTGTGTACTCTTTGGGCTCTAACACGAATGAACTTCTTTATGCAGGGATTCCTACGAGGAGCGAACTGCCTCCACCATGGCAGGCTGTAGCAAGGACTGTAAGCTTATCCTCTCCCAAACCACTCAGTTTTAACGGTAGAACTCTTTTTTAGTTGCAGGGGTAACACAAGCAGCTTTTCTCCCACTGTGTACTCTTTGGGCTCTTCCACGAATGAACTTCTATATGCATGGTTTCCGACGTGGAGCGAACTGCCTCAACCAAGGCAGGCTGTAGCGAGGACTGTAAGCATATCCTCTCCCAAACCACGCAGTTTTAACAGTCGAACTCTGCTTTAGTTGCAGGGGTAACACAAGCAGCTTTTCTCCCACTGTGTACTCTTTGGGCTCTTCCACGAATGAACTTCTATATGCAGGGTTTCCGACGTGGAGCGAACTGCCTCAACCAAGGCAGACTGTAGCGAGGAATGTAAGCATTTCCTCTTCCAAAGCACGGCAGTTTTACCAAAGAATTCTGCTTTAGTTGCAGGTGGAATACAAGCAGCATTACTCCCACTGTGTTCTCTTGGGGGCTCTTACACGAATGAAATTTTTTATGCAGGGATTCCCACGAGGAGCGAACTGCCTCCACCATGGCAGGCTCTAGCGAGGACTGTAAGCATATCCTCTCCTACACCACGCAGTTTTAACGGTAGAACTCTGCTTTAGTTGCAGGGGTAACACAAGCAGTTTTTCTCCCACTGTGTACTCTTTGGGCTCTTCCACGAATGAACTTCTATATGCAGGGTTTGCGACGTTGAGCGAACTGCCTCAAACAAGGCCGGCTGTAGCGAGGATTGTAAGCATATCCTCTCCCAAACCACGCAGTTTTAATGGTAGAACTCTGCTTTAGTTGCAGGGATAACACAAGCAGCTTTTCTCCCACTGTGTACTCTTTGGGCTCTTCCACGAATGAACTTCTATATGCAGGGTTTCCGAAGTGGAGCGAACTGCCTCAACCAAGGCAGGCTGTAGAGAGGACTGTAAGCATTTCCTCTTACAAAACACGGCAGTTTTACCAAAGAATTCTGCTTTAGTTGCAGGTGGAATACAAGCAGCATTACTCCCACTGTGTACTCTTTGGGCTCTTACACGAATGAACTTCTTTATGCAAGGATTCCCACGAGGAGGGAACTGCCTCCACCATGGCAGGCTGTAGCTAGGACTGTAAGCATATCCTCTCCCAAACCACGCAGTTTTAACGGTAGAACTCTGCTTTAGTTGCAGGGGTAACACAAGCAGTTTTTATCCCACTGTGTACTCTTTGGGCTCTTCCACGAATGAACTTCTATATGCAGGGTTTGCGACGTGGAGAGAACTGCCTCAACCAAGGCAGGCTGTAGCGAGGACTGTAAGCATATCTTCTCCCAAACCACGCAGTTTTAACGGTAGAACTCTGCTTTAGTTGCAGGGGTAACAAAAGCAGCTTTTCTCCCACTGTGTACTCTTTGGGTTGTTCCACGAATGAACTTCTATATGCAGGGTTTCCGACGTGGAGCGAACTGCCTCAACCAAGGCAGGCTGTAGCGAGGACTGTAAGCATATCCTCTCCCAAACCACTCAGTTTTAACGGGAGAACTCTGCTTTAGTTGCAGGGGTAACACAAGCAGCTTTTCTCCCACTGTGTAGTCTTTGGGCTCTTCCACGAATGAACTTCTATATGCATGGTTTCCGACGTGGAGCGAACTGCCTCAACCAAGGCAGGCTGTAGCGAGGACTGTAAGCATATCCTCTCCCAAACGACGCAGTTTTAACGGTAGAACTCTGCTTTAGTTGCAGGGGTAACACAAGCAGCTTTTCTCCCACTGTGTACTCTTTGGGCTCTTCCACGAATTAACTTCTATATGCAGGATTTCCGACGTGGAGCGAACTGCCTCAACCAAGGCAGGCTGTAGCGAGGTCTGTAAGCATTTCCTCTTCCAAAGCACGGCAGTTTTACCAAAGAATTCTGCTTTAGTTGCAGGTGTAACACAAGCATCATTTCTCCCACTGTGTATTCTTTGGGCTCTTACACGAATGAACTTCTTTATGCAGGGATTCCCACGTGGATCGAACTGCCTCAACCGTGGAAGGCTGTAGCGAGGACTGTAAGCATATCCTCTCCCAAAACACGCAGTTTTTACGGTAGAACTCTGCTTTAGTTGCAGGGGTAACACAAGCAGCTTTTCTCCCACTGTGTACTCTTTGGGCTCTTCCACGAATGAACTTCTATATGCAGGGTTTCCGACGTGGAGGGAACTGCCTCAACCAATGCAGGCTGCAGCGAGGACTGTAAGCATATCCTCTCCCAAACCACGCAGTTTTAACGGTAGAACTCTGCTTTAGTTGCAGGGGTAACACAAGCAGCTTTTCTCACACTGTGTACTCTTTGTGCTCTTCCACGTATGAACTTCTATATGCAGGGTTTGCGACGTGGAGAGAACTGCCTCAACCAAGGCAGGCTGTAGCGAGGTCTGTAAGCATATCCTCTCCCAAACCACGCAGTTTTAAAGGTAGAACTCTGCTTTAGTTGCAGGGGTAACACAAGCAGCTTTTCTCCCACTGTGTACTCTTTTGGCTCTTCCACGAATGAACTTCTATATGCAGGGTTTCCAAAGTGGAGCGAACTGCCTCAACCAAGGCAGGCTGTAGCGAGGAATGTAAGCATTTCCTCTTACAAAACACGGCAGTTTTACCAAAGAATTCTGCTTTAGTTGCAGGTGGAATACAAGCAGCATTACTCCCACTGTGTACTCTTTGGGCTCTTACACGAATGAACTTCTTTATGCAAGGATTCCCACGAGGAGGGTACTGACTCCACCATGGCAGGCTGTAGCGAGGACTGTAAGCCTATCCTCTCCCAAACCACGCAGTTTTAACGGTAGAACTCTGCTTTAGTTGCAGGGGTAACAAAAGCAGCTTTTCTCCCACTCTGTACTCTTTGGGTTGTTCCACGAATGAACTTCTATATGCAGGGTTTCCGACGTGGAGCGAACTGCCTCAACCAAGGCAGGCTGTAGCGAGGACTGTAAGCATATCCTCTCCCAAACCACGCAGTTTTAAAGGTAGAACTCTGCTTTAGTTGCAGGGGTAACACAAGCAGCTTTTCTCCCAATGTGTACTCTTTGGGCTCTTCCACGAATTAACTTCTATATGCAGGGTTTCCAAAGTGGAGCGAACTGCCTCAACCAAGGCAGGCTGTAGCGAGGAATGTAAGCATTTCCTCTTACAAAACACGGCAGTTTTACCAAAGAATTCTGCTTTAGTTGCAGGTGGAATACAAGCAGCATTACTCCCACTGTGTACTCTTTGGGCTCTTCCACGAATGAACTTCTCTATGCAGGGTTTGCGACGTGGAGAGAACTGCCTCAACCAAGGCAGGCTGTAGCGAGGATTGTAAGCATATCCTCTCCCAAACCACGCAGTTTTAACGGTAGAATTCTGCTTTAGTTGCAGGGGTAACACAAGCAGCTTTTCTCCCATTGTGTACTCTTTGGGCTCTTCCGTGAATGAACTTCTATATGCAGGGTTTCCGACGTGGAGCGAACTGCCTCAACCAAGGCAGGCTGTAGCGAGGACTGTAAGCATTTCCTCTTCCAAAACACTGCAGTTTTACCGAAGAATTCTGCTTTAGTTGCAGGTGGAATACAAGCAGCATTACTCCCACTGTGTACTCTTTGGGCTCTTCCACGAATGAACTTCTTTATGCAGGGATTCCTACGAGGAGCAAACTGCCTCCACCATGGCAGGCTGTAGCGAGGACTGTAAGCATATCCTCTCCCAAATCACGCAGTTTAACGGTAGAACTCTGCTTTAGTTGCAGGGGTAACACAAGCAGTTTTTCTCCCACTGTGTACTCTTTGGGCTCTAACACGAATGAACTTCTTTATGCAGGGATTCCTACGAGGAGCGAACTACCTCCAACATGGCAGGCTGTAGCAAGGACTGTAAGCATATCCTCTCCCAAACCACTCAGTTTTAACGGTAGAAATCTTTTTTAGTTGCAGGGGTAACACAAGCAGCTTTTCTCCCACTGTGTACTCTTTGGGCTCATCCACGAATGAACTTCTATATGCATGGTTTCCGAGGTGGAGCGAACTGCCTCAACCAAGGCAGGCTGTAGCGAGGACTGTAAGCATATCCTCTCCCAAACCACGCAGTTTTAACGGTAGAACTCTGCTTTAGTTGCAGGGGTAACACAAGCAGCTTTTCTCCCACTGTGTACTCTTTGGGCTCTTCCACGAATGAACTTCTATATGCAGGGTTTCCGACGTGGAGCGAACTGCCTCAACCAAGGCAGACTGTAGCGAGGAATGTAAGCATTTCCTCTTCCAAAGCACGGCAGTTTTACCAAAGAATTCTGCTTTAGTTGCAGGTGGAATACAAGCAGCATTACTCCCACTGTGTTCTCTTGGGGGCTCTTACACGAATGAAATTTTTTATGCAGGGATTCCCACGAGGAGCGAACTGCCTCCACCATGGCAGGCTCTAGCGAAGACTGTAAGCATATCCTCTCCCACACCACGCAGTTTTAACGGTAGAACTCTGCTTTAGTTGCAGGGGTAACACAAGCAGCTTTTCTCCCATTGTGTACTCTTTGGGCTCTTCAGCGAATGAACTTCTATATGCAGGGTTTCCGACGTGGAGCGAACTGCCTCAACCAAGGCAGGCTGTAGCGAGGACTGTAAGCATTTCCTCTTCCAAAACACTGCAGTTTTACCAAAGAATTCTGCTTTAGTTGCAGGTGGAATACAAGCAGCATTACTCCCACTGTGTACTCTTTGGGCTCTTCCACGAATGAACTTCTTTATGCAGGGATTCCTACGAGAAGCAAACTGCCTCCACCATGGCAGGCTGTAGCGAGGACTGTAAGCATATCCTCTCCCAAAACACGCAGTTTTTACGGTAGAACTCTGCTTTAGTTGCAGGGGTAACACAAGCAGTTTTTCTCCCACTGTGTACTCTTTGGGCTCTAACACGAATGAACTTCTTTATGCAGGGATTCCTACGAGGAGCGAACTGCCTCCACCATGGCAGGCTGTAGCAAGGACTGTAAGCTTATCCTCTCCCAAACCACTCAGTTTTAACGGTAGAACTCTTTTTTAGTTGCAGGGGTAACACAAGCAGCTTTTCTCCCACTGTGTACTCTTTGGGCTCTTCCACGAATGAACTTCTATATGCATGGTTTCCGACGTGGAGCGAACTGCCTCAACCAAGGCAGGCTGTAGCGAGGACTGTAAGCATATCCTCTCCCAAACCACGCAGTTTTAACAGTCGAACTCTGCTTTAGTTGCAGGGGTAACACAAGCAGCTTTTCTCCCACTGTGTACTCTTTGGGCTCTTCCACGAATGAACTTCTATATGCAGGGTTTCCGACGTGGAGCGAACTGCCTCAACCAAGGCAGACTGTAGCGAGGAATGTAAGCATTTCCTCTTCCAAAGCACGGCAGTTTTACCAAAGAATTCTGCTTTAGTTGCAGGTGGAATACAAGCAGCATTACTCCCACTGTGTTCTCTTGGGGGCTCTTACACGAATGAACTTTTTTATGCAGGGATTCCCACGAGGAGCGAACTGCCTCCACCATGGCAGGCTCTAGCGAGGACTGTAAGCATATCCTCTCCTACACCACGCAGTTTTAACGGTAGAACTCTGCTTTAGTTGGAGGGGTAACACAAGCAGTTTTTCTCCCACTGTGTACTCTTTGGGCTCTTCCACGAATGAACTTCTATATGCAGGGTTTGCGACGTTGAGCGAACTGCCTCAAACAAGGCCGGCTGTAGCGTGGATTGTAAGCATATCCTCTCCCAAACCACGCAGTTTTAATGGTAGAACTCTGCTTTAGTTGCAGGGGTAACACAAGCAGGTTTTCTCCCACTGTGTACTCTTTGGGCTCTTCCACGAATGAACTTCTATATGCAGGGTTTCCGAAGTGGAGCGAACTGCCTCAACCAAGGCAGGCTGTAGAGAGGACTGTAAGCATTTCCTCTTACAAAACACGGCAGTTTTACCAAAGAATTCTGCTTTAGTTGCAGGTGGAATACAAGCAGCATTACTCCCACTGTGTACTCTTTGGGCTCTTACACGAATGAACTTCTTTATGCAAGGATTCCCACGAGGAGGGAACTGCCTCCACCATGGCAGGCTGTAGCTAGGACTGTAAGCATATCCTCTCCCAAACCACGCAGTTTTAACGGTAGAACTCTGCTTTAGTTGCAGGGGTAACACAAGCAGTTTTTCTCCCACTGTGTACTCTTTGGGCTCTTCCACGAATGAACTTCTATATGCAGGGTTTGCGACGTGGAGAGAACTGCCTCAACCAAGGCAGGCTGTAGCGAGGACTGTAAGCATATCTTCTCCCAAACCACGCAGTTTTAACGGTAGAACTCTGCTTTAGTTGCAGGGGTAACAAAAGCAGCTTTTCTCCCACTGTGTACTCTTTGGGTTGTTCCACGAATGAACTTCTATATGCAGGGTTTCCGACGTGGAGCGAACTGCCTCAACCAAGGCAGGCTGTAGCGAGGACTGTAAGCATATCCTCTCCCAAACCACGCAGTTTTAACGGTAGAACTCTGCTTTAGTTGCAGGGGTAACACAAGCAGCTTTTCTCCCACTGTGTAGTCTTTGGGCTCTTCCACGAATGAACTTCTATATGCATGGTTTCCGACGTGGAGCGAACTGCCTCAACCAAGGCAGGCTGTAGCGAGGACTGTAAGCATATCCTCTCCCAAACGACGCAGTTTTAACGGTAGAACTCTGCTTTAGTTGCAGGGGTAACACAAGCAGCTTTTCTCCCACTGTGTACTCTTTGGGCTCTTCCACGAATGAACTTCTATATGCAGGGTTTCCGACGTGGAGCGAACTGCCTCAACCAAGGCAGGCTGTAGCGAGGTCTGTAAGCATTTCCTCTTCCAAAGCACGGCAGTTTTACCAAAGAATTCTGCTTTAGTTGCAGGTGTAACACAAGCATCATTTCTCCCACTGTGTATTCTTTGGGCTCTTACACGAATGAACTTCTTTATGCAGGGATTCCCACGTGGATCTAACTGCCTCAACCGTGGAAGGCTGTAGCGAGGACTGTAAGCATATCCTCTCCCAAAACACGCAGTTTTTACGGTAGAACTCTGCTTTAGTTGCAGGGGTAACACAAGCAGCTTTTCTCCAACTGTGTACTCTTTGGGCTCTTCCACGAATGAACTTCTATATGCAGGGTTTCCGACGTGGAGGGAACTGCCTCAACCAATGCAGGCTGCAGCGAGGACTGTAAGCATATCCTCTCCCAAACCACGCAGTTTTAACGGTAGAACTCTGCTTTAGTTGCAGGGGTAACACAAGCAGCTTTTCTCACACTGTGTACTCTTTGTGCTCTTCCACGTATGAACTTCTATATGCAGGGTTTGCGACGTGGAGCGAACTGCCTCAACCAAGGCAGGCTGTAGCGAGGTCTGTAAGCATATCCTCTCCCAAACCACGCAGTTTTAAAGGTAGAACTCTGCTTTAGTTGCAGGGGTAACACAAGCAGCTTTTCTCCCACTGTGTACTCTTTTGGCTCTTCCACGAATGAACTTCTATATGCAGGGTTTCCAAAGTGGAGCGAACTGCCTCAACCAAGGCAGGCTGTAGCGAGGAATGTATGCATTTCCTCTTACAAAACACGGCAGTTTTACCAAAGAATTCTGCTTTAGTTGCAGGTGGAATACAAGCAGCATTACTCCCACTGTGTACTCTTTGGGCTCTTACACGAATGAACTTCTTTATGCAAGGATTCCCACGAGGAGGGTACTGACTCCACCATGGCAGGCTGTAGCGAGGACTGTAAGCATATCCTCTCCCAAACCACGCAGTTTTAACGGTAGAACTCTGCTTTAGTTGCAGGGGTAACAAAAGCAGCTTTTCTCCCACTCTGTACTCTTTGGGTTGTTCCACGAATGAACTTCTATATGCAGGGTTTCCGACGTGGAGCGAACTGCCTAAACCAAGGCAGGCTGTAGCGAGGACTGTAAGCATATCCTCTCCCAAACCACGCAGTTTTAAAGGTAGAACTCTGCTTTAGTTGCAGGGGTAACACAAGCAGCTTTTCTCCCACTGTGTACTCTTTGGGCTCTTCCACGAATTAACTTCTATATGCAGGGTTTCCAAAGTGGAGCGAACTGCCTCAACCAAGGCAGGCTGTAGCGAGGAATGTAAGCATTTCCTCTTACAAAACACGGCAGTTTTACCAAAGAATTCTGCTTTAGTTGCAGGTGAAATACAAGCAGCATTACTCCCACTGTGTACTCTTTGGGCTCTTCCACGAATGAACTTCTCTATGCAGGGTTTGCGACGTGGAGAGAACTGCCTCAACCAAGGCAGGCTCTAGCGAGGATTGTAACCATATCCTCTCCCAAACCACGCAGTTTTAACGGTAGAATTCTGCTTTAGTTGCAGGGGTAACACAAGCAGCTTTTCTCCCATTGTGTACTCTTTGGGCTCTTCCGCGAATGAACTTCTATATGCAGGGTTTCCGACGTGGAGCGAACTGCCTCAACCAAGGCAGGCTGTAGCGAGGACTGTAAGCATTTCCTCTTCCAAAACACTGCAGTTTTACCGAAGAATTCTGCTTTAGTTGCAGGTGGAATACAAGCAGCATTACTCCCACTGTGTACTCTTTGGGCTCTTCCACGAATGAACTTCTTTATGCAGGGATTCCTACGAGGAGCAAACTGCCTCCACCATGGCAGGCTGTAGCGAGGACTGTAAGCATATCCTCTCCCAAACCACGCAGTTTAACGGTAGAACTCTGCTTTAGTTGCAGGGGTAACACAAGCAGTTTTTCTCCCACTGTGTACTCTTTGGGCTCTAACACGAATGAACTTCTTTATGCAGGGATTCCTACGAGGAGCGAACTGCCTCCAACATGGCAGGCTGTAGCAAGGACTGTAAGCATATCCTCTCCCAAACCACTCAGTTTTAACGGTAGAAATCTTTTTTAGTTGCAGGGGTAACACAAGCAGCTTTTCTCCCACTGTGTACTCTTTGGGCTCTTCCACGAATGAACTTCTATATGCATGGTTTCCGAGGTGGAGCGAACTGCCTCAACCAAGGCAGGCTGTAGCGAGGACTGTAAGCATATCCTCTCCCAAACCACGCAGTTTTAACGGTAGAACTCTGCTTTAGTTGCAGGGGTAACACAAGCAGCTTTTCTCCCACTGTGTACTCTTTGGGCTCTTCCACGAATGAACTTCTATATGCAGGGTTTCCGACGTGCAGCGAACTGCCTCCACCAAGGCAGACTGTAGCGAGGAATGTAAGCATTTCCTCTTCCAAAGCACGGCAGTTTTACCAAAGAATTCTGCTTTAGTTGCAGGTGGAATACAAGCAGCATTACTCCCACTGTGTTCTCTTGGGGGCTCTTACACGAATGAAATTTTTTATGCAGGGATTCCCACGAGGAGCGAACTGCCTCCACCATGGCAGGCTCTAGCGAAGACTGTAAGCATGTCCTCTCCCACACCACGCAGTTTTAACGGTAGAACTCTGCTTTAGTTGCAGGGGTAACACAAGCAGTTTTTCTCCCACTGTGTACTCTTTGGGCTCTTCCACGAATGAACTTCTATATGCAGGGTTTGCGACGTTGAGCGAACTGCCTCAAACAAGGCCGGCTGTAGCGAGGATTGTAAGCATATCCTCTCCCAAACCACGCAGTTTTAATGGTAGAACTCTGCTTTAGTTGCAGGGGTAACACAAGCAGCTTTTCTCCCACTGTGTACTCTTTGGGCTCTTCCACGAATGAACTTGTATATGCAGGGTTTCCGAAGTGGAGCGAACTGCCTCAACCAAGGCAGGCTGTAGCGAGGTCTGTAAGCATTTCCTCTTCCAAAGCACGGCAGTTTTACCAAAGAATTCTGCTTTAGTTGCAGGTGTAACACAAGCATCATTTCTCCCACTGTGTACTCTTTGGGCTCTTACACGAATGAACTTCTTTATGCAGGGATTCCCACGTGGATCGAACTGCCTCAACCGTGGAAGGCTGTAGCGAGGACTGTAAGCATATCCTCTCCCAAAACACGCAGTTTTTACGGTAGAACTCTGCTTTAGTTGCAGGGGTAACACAAGCAGCTTTTCTCCCACTGTGTACTCTTTGGGCTCTTCCACGAATGAACTTCTATATGCAGTGTTTCAGACGTGGAGCGAACTGCCTCAACTAAGGCAGTCTGTAGCGAGGACTGTAAGCATTTCCTTTTACAAAACACGGCAGTTTTACCAAAGAATTCTGCTTTAGTTGCAGGTGGAATACAAGCAGCATTACTCCCACTGTGTTCTCTTGGGGGCTCTTACACGAATGAACTTTTTTATGCAGGGATTCCCACGAGGAGCGAACTGCCTCCACCATGGCAGGCTCTAGCGAGGACTGTAAGCATATCCTCTCCCACACCACGCAGTTTTAACGGTAGAACTCTGCTTTAGTTGCAGGGGTAACACAAGCAGTTTTTCTCCCACTGTGTACTCTTTGGGCTCTTCCACGAATGAACTTCTATATGCAGGGTTTGCGACGTGGAGCGAACTGCCTCAACCAATGCAGGCTGCAGCGAGGACTGTAAGCATATCCTCTCCCAAACCACGCAGTTTTAACGGTAGAACTCTGCTTTAGTTGCAGGGGTAACACAAGCAGCTTTTCTCACACTGTGTACTCTTTGTGCTCTTCCACGTATGAACTTCTATATGCAGGGTTTGCGACGTGGAGCGAACTGCCTCAACCAAGGCAGGCTGTAGCGAGGTCTGTAAGCATATCCTCTCCCAAACCACGCAGTTTTAAAGGTAGAACTCTGCTTTAGTTGCAGGGGTAACACAAGCAGCTTTTCTCCCACTGTGTACTCTTTTGGCTCTTCCACGAATGAACTTCTATATGCAGGGTTTCCAAAGTGGAGCGAACTACCTCAACCAAGGCAGGCTGTAGCGAGGAATGTAAGCATTTCCTCTTACAAATCACGGCACTTTTACCAAAGAATTCTGCTTTAGTTGCAGGTGGAATACAAGCAGCATTACTCCCACTGTGTACTCTTTGGGCTCTTACACGAATGAACTTCTTTATGCAAGGATTCCCACGAGGAGGGTACTGACTCCACCATGGCAGGCTGTAGCGAGGACTGTAAGCATATCCTCTCCCAAACCACGCAGTTTTAACGGTAGAACTCTGCTTTAGTTGCAGGGGTAACACAAGCAGTTATTCTCCCACTGTGTACTCTTTGGGCTCTTCCACGAATGAACTTCTATATGCAGGGTTTGCGACGTGGAGCGAACTGCCTCAACCAATGCAGGCTGCAGCGAGGACTGTAAGCATATCCTCTCCTAAACCACGCAGTTTTAACGGTAGAACTCTGCTTTAGTTGCAGGGGTAACACAAGCAGCTTTTCTCACACTGTGTACTCTTTGTGCTCTTCCACGTATGAACTTCTATATGCAGGGTTTGCGATGTGGAGCGAACTGCCTCAACGAAGGCAGGCTGTAGCGAGGTCTGTAAGCATATCCTCTCCCAAACCACGCAGTTTTAAAGGTAGAACTCTGCTTTAGTTGCAGGGGTAACACAAGCAGCTTTTCTCCCACTGTGTACTCTTTGGGCTCTTCCACGAATGAACTTCTATATGCAGGGTTTCCGAAGTGGAGCGAACTGCCTCAACCAAGGCAGGCTGTAGAGAGGACTGTAAGCATTTCCTCTTACAAAACACGGCAGTTTTACCAAAGAATTCTGCTTTAGTTGCAGGTGGAATATAAGCAGCATTACTCCCACTGTGTACTCTTTGGGCTCTTACACGAATGAACTTCTTTATGCAAGGATTCCCACGAGGAGGGAACTGCCTCCACCATGGCAGGCTGTAGCTAGGACTGTAAGCATATCCTCTCCCAAACCACGCAGTTTTAACGGTAGAACTCTGCTTTAGTTGCAGGGGTAACACAAGCAGTTTTTCTCCCACTGTGTACTCTTTGGGCTCTTCCAGGAATGAACTTCTATATGCAGGGTTTGCGACGTGGAGAGAACTGCCTCAACCAAGGCAGGCTGTAGCGAGGACTGTAAGCATATCCTCTCCCAAACCACGCAGTTTTAACGGTAGAACTCTGCTTTAGTTGCAGGGGTAACAAAAGCAGCTTTTCTCCCACTGTGTACTCTTTGGGTTGTTCCACGAATGAACTTCTATATGCAGGGTTTCCGACGTGGAGCGAACTGCCTCAACCAAGGCAGGCTGTAGCGAGGACTGTAAGCATATCCTCTCCCAAACCACTCAGTTTTAACGGTAGAACTCTGCTTCAGTTGCAGGGGTAACACAAGCAGCTTTTCTCCCACTGTGTACTCTTTGGGCTCTTCCACGAATGAACTTCTATATGCATGGTTTCTGACGTGGAGCGAACTGCCTCAACCAAGGCAGGCTGTAGCGAGGACTGTAAGCATATCCTCTCCCAAACCACGCAGTTTTAACGGTAGAACTCTGCTTTAGTTGCAGGGGTAACACAAGCAGCTTTTCTCCCACTGTGTACTCTTTGGGCTCTTCCACGAATGAACTTGTATATGCAGGGTTTCCGACGTGGAGCGAACTGCCTCAACCAAGGCAGGCTGTAGCGAGGTCTGTAAGCATTTCCTCTTCCAAAGCACGGCAGTTTTACCAAAGAATTCTGCTATAGTTGCAGGTGTAACACAAGCATCATTTCTCCCACTGTGTACTCTTTGGGCTCTTACACGAATGAACTTCTTTATGCAGGGATTCCCACGTGGATCGAACTGCCTCAACCGTGGAAGGCTGTAGCGAGGACTGTAAGCATATCCTCTCCCAAACCACGCAGTTTTAACGGTAGAACTCTGATTTAGTTGCAGGGGTAACACAAGCAGTTTTTCTCCCACTGTGTACTCTTTGGGCTCTTCCACGAATTAACTTCTATATGCAGGGTTTCCAAAGTGGAGCGAACTGCCTCAACCAAGGCAGGCTGTAGCGAGGAATGTAAGCATTTCCTCTTACAAAACACGGCAGTTTTACCAAAGAATTCTGCTTTAGTTGCAGGTGGAATACAAGCAGCATTACTCCCACTGTGTACTCTTTGGGCTCTTACACGAATGAACTTCTTTATGCAAGGATTCCCACGAGGAGGGTACTGACTCCACCATGGCAGGCTGTAGCGAGGACTGTAAGCATATCCTCTCCCAAACCACGCAGTTTTAACGGTAGAACTCTGCTTTAGTTGCAGGGGTAACACAAGCAGTTTTTCTCCCACTGTGTACTCTTTGGGCTCTAACACGAATGAACTTCTATATGCAGGGTTTGCGACGTGGAGAGAACTGCCTCAACCAAGGCAGGCTGTAGCGAGGATTGTAAGCATATCCTCTCCCAAACCACGCAGTTTTAACGGTAGAATTCTGCTTTAGTTGCAGTGGTAACACAAGCAGCTTTTCTCCCATTGTGTACTCTTTGGGCTCTTCCGCGAATGAACTTCTATATGCAGGGTTTCCGACGTGGAGCGAACTGCCTCAACCAAGGCAGGCTGTAGCGAGGACTGTAAGCATTTCCTCTTCCAAAACACTGCAGTTTTACCAAAGAATTCTGCTTTAGTTGCAGGTGGAATACAAGCAGCATTACTCCCACTGTGTACCCTTTGGGCTCTTCCACGAATGAACTTCTTTATGCAGGGATTCCTACGAGGAGCAAACTGCCTCCACCATGGCAGGCTGTAGCGAGGACTGTAAGCATATCCTCTCCCAAACCACGCAGTTTTAACGGTAGAACTCTGCTTTAGTTGCAGGGGTAACACAAGCAGTTTTTCTCCCACTGTGTACTCTTTGGGCTCTAACACGAATGAACTTCTTTATGCAGGGATTCCTACGAGGAGCGAACTGCCTCCACCATGGCAGGCTGTAGCAAGGACTGTAAGCATATCCTCTCCCAAACCACTCAGTTTTAACGGTAGAACTCTTTTTTAGTTGCAGGGGTAACACAAGCAGTTTTTCTCCCACTGTGTACTCTTTGGGCTCTTCCACGAATGAACTTCTATATGCATGGTTTCCGACGTGGAGCTAACTGCCTCAACGAAGGCAGGCTGTAGCGAGGACTGTAAGCATATCCTCTCCCAAACCACGCAGTTTTAACGGTAGAACTCTGCTTTAGTTGCAGGGGTAACACAAGCAGCTTTTCTCCCACTGTGTAGTCTTTGGGCTCTTCCACGAATGAACTTCTTTATGCAGGGTTTCCGACGTGGAGCGAACTGCCTCAACCAAGGCAGGCTGTAGCGAGGACTGTAAGCATTTCCTCTTCCAAAGCACGGCAGTTTTACCAAAGAATTCTGCTTTAGTTGCAGGTGTAACACAAGCATCATTTCTCCCACTGTGTACTCTTTGGGCTCTTACACGAATGAACTTCTTTATGCAGGGATTCCCACGTGGATCGAACTGCCTCAACCGTGGAAGGCTGTAGCGAGGACTATAAGCATATCCTCTCCCAAAACACGCAGTTTTCACGGTAGAACTCTGCTTTAGTTGCAGGGGTAACCCAAGCAGCTTTTCTCCCACTGTGTACTCTTTGGGTTCTTCCACGAATGAACTTCTATATGCAGTGTTTCAGACGTGGAGCGAACTGCCTCAACCAAGGCAGTCTGTAGCGAGGACTGTAAGCATTTCCTCTTACAAAACACGTCAGTTTTACCAAAGAATTCTGCTTTAGTTGCAGGTGGAATACAAGCAGCATTACTCCCACTGTGTTCTCTTGGGGGCTCTTACACGAATGAACTTTTTTATGCAGGGATTCCCACGAGGAGCGAACTGCCTCCACCATGGCAGGCTCTAGCGAGGACTGTAAGCATATCCTCTCCCACACCACGCAGTTTTAACGGTAGAACTCTGCTTTAGTTGCAGGGGTAACACAAGCAGTTTTTCTCCCACTGTGTACTCTTTGGGCTCTTCCACGAATGAACTTCTATATGCAGGGTTTGCGACGTGGAGCGAACTGCCTCAACCAATGCAGGCTGCAGCGAGGACTGTAAGCATATCCTCTCCCAAACCACGCAGTTTTAACGGTAGAACTCTGCTTTAGTTGCAGGGGTAACACAAGCAGCTTTTCTCACACTGTGTACTCTTTGTGCTCTTCCACGTATGAACTTCTATATGCAGGGTTTGCGACGTGGAGCGAACTGCCTCAACCAAGGCAGGCTGTAGCGAGGTCTGTAAGCATATCCTCTCCCAAACCACGCAGTTTTAAAGGTAGAACTCGGCTTTAGTTGCAGGGGTAACACAAGCAGCTTTTCTCCCACTGTGTACTCTTTGGGCTCTTCCACGAATTAACTTCTATATGCAGGGTTTCCAAAGTGGAGCGAACTGCCTCAACCAAGGCAGGCTGTAGCGAGGAATGTAAGCATTTCCTCTTACATAACACGGCAGTTTTACCAAAGAATTCTGCTTTAGTTGCAGGTGGAATACAAGCAGCATTACTCCCACTGTGTACTCTTTGGGCTCTTCCACGAATGAACTTCTATATGCAGGGTTTGCGACGTGGAGAGAACTGCCTCAACCAAGGCAGGCTGTAGCGAGGATTGTAAGCATATCCTCTCCCAAACCACGCAGTTTTAACGGTAGAATTCTGCTTTAGTTGCAGGGGTAACACAAGCAGCTTTTCTCCCATTGTGTACTCTTTGGGCTCTTCCGCGAATGAACTTCTATATGCAGGGTTTCCGACGTGGAGCGAACTGCCTCAACCAAGGCAGGCTGTAGCGAGGACTGTAAGCATTTCCTCTTCCAAAACACTGCAGTTTTACCAAAGAATTCTGCTTTAGTTGCAGGTGGAATACAAGCAGCATTACTCCCACTGTGTACTCTTTGGGCTCTTCCACGAATGAACTTCTTTATGCAGGGATTCCTACGAGGAGCAAACTGCCTCCACCATGGCAGGCTGTAGCGAGGACTGTAAGCATATCCTCTCCCAAACCACGCAGTTTTAACGGTAGAACTCTGCTTTAGTTGCAGGGGTAACACAAGCAGTTTTTCTCCCACTGTGTACTCTTTGGGCTCTAACACGAATGAACTTCTTTATGCAGGGATTCCTACGAGGAGCGAACTGCCTCCACCATGGCAGGCTGTAGCAAGGACTGTAAGGTTATCCTCTCCCAAACCACTCAGTTTTAACGGTAGAACTCTTTTTTAGTTGCAGGGGTAACACAAGCAGCTTTTCTCCCACTGTGTACTCTTTGGGCTCTTCCACGAATGAACTTCTATATGCATGGTTTCCGAGGTGGAGCGAACTGCCTCAACCAAGGCAGGCTGTAGCGAGGACTGTAAGCATATCCTCTCCCAAACCACGCAGTTTTAACAGTCGAACTCTGCTTTAGTTGCAGGGGTAACACAAGCAGCTTTTCTCCCACTGTGTACTCTTTGGGCTCTTCCACGAATGAACTTCTATATGCAGGGTTTCCGACGTGGAGCGAACTGCCTCAACCAAGGCAGACTGTAGCGAGGAATGTAAGCATTTCCTCTTCCAAAGCACGGCAGTTTTACCAAAGAATTCTGCTTTAGTTGCAGGTGGAATACAAGCAGCATTACTCCCACTGTGTACTCTTTGGGCTCTTACACGAATGAACTTCTTTATGCAAGGATTCCCACGAGGAGGGAACTGCCTCCACCATGGCAGGCTGTAGCTAGGACTGTAAGCATATCCTCTCCCAAACCACGCAGTTTTAACGGTAGAACTCTGCTTTAGTTGCAGGGGTAACACAAGCAGTTTTTCTCCCACTGTGTACTCTTTGGGCTCTTCCACGAATGAACTTCTATATGCAGGGTTTGCGACGTGGAGAGAACTGCCTCAACCAAGGCAGGCTGTAGCGAGGACTGTAAGCATATCCTCTCCCAAACCACGCAGTTTTAACGGTAGAACTCTGCTTTAGTTGCAGGGGTAACAAAAGCAGCTTTTCTCCCACTGTGTACTCTTTGGGTTGTTCCACGAATGAACTTCTATATGCAGGGTTTCCGACGTGGAGCGAACTGCCTCAACCAAGGCAGGCTGTAGCGAGGACTGTAAGCATATCCTCTCCCAAACCACTCAGTTTTAACGGTAGAACTCTGCTTTAGTTGCAGGGGTAACACAAGCAGCTTTTCTCCCACTGTGTAGTCTTTGGGCTCTTCCACGAATGAACTTCTATATGCATGGTTTCCGACGTGGAGCGAACTGCCTCAACCAAGGCAGGCTGTAGCGAGGACTGTAAGCATATCCTCTCCCAAACGACGCAGTTTTAACGGTAGAACTCTGCTTTAGTTGCAGGGGTAACACAAGCAGCTTTTCTCCCACTGTGTACTCTTTGGGCTCTTCCACGAATGAACTTCTATATGCAGGGTTTCCGACGTGGAGCGAACTTCCTCAACCAAGGCAGGCTGTAGCGAGGTCTGTAAGCATTTCCTCTTCCAAAGCACGGCAGTTTTACCAAAGAATTCTGCTTTAGTTGCAGGTGTAACACAAGCATCATTTCTCCCACTGTGTATTCTTTGGGCTCTTACACGAATGAACTTCTTTATGCAGGGATTCCCACGTGGATCGAACTGCCTCAACCGTGGAAGGCTGTAGCGAGGACTGTAAGCATATCCTCTCCCAAAACACGCAGTTTTTATGGTAGAACTCTGCTTTAGTTGCAGGGGTAACACAAGCAGCTTTTCTCCCACTGTGTACTCTTTGGGCTCTTCCACGAATGAACTTCTATATGCAGGGTTTCCGACGTGGAGGGAACTGCCTCAACCAATGCAGGCTGCAGCGAGGACTGTAAGCATATCCTCTCCCAAACCACGCAGTTTTAACGGTAGAACTCTCCTTTAGTTGCAGGGGTAACACAAGCAGCTTTTCTCACACTGTGTACTCTTTGTGCTCTTCCACGTATGAACTTCTATATGCAGGGTTTGCGACGTGGAGCGAACTGCCTCAACCAAGGCAGGCTGTAGCGAGGTCTGTAAGCATATCCTCTCCCAAACCACGCAGTTTTAAAGGTAGAACTCTGCTTTAGTTGCAGGGGTAACACAAGCAGCTTTTCTCCCACTGTGTACTCTTTTGGCTCTTCCACGAATGAACTTCTATATGCAGGGTTTCCAAAGTGGAGCGAACTGCCTCAACCAAGGCAGGCTGTAGCGAGGAATGTAAGCATTTCCTCTTACAAAACACGGCAGTTTTACCAAAGAATTCTGCTTTAGTTGCAGGTGGAATACAAGCAGCATTACTCCCACTGTGTACTCTTTGGGCTCTTACACGAATGAACTTCTTTATGCAAGGATTCCCACGAGGAGGGTACTGACTCCACCATGGCAGGCTGTAGCGAGGACTGTAAGCATATCCTCTCCCAAACCACGCAGTTTTAACGGTAGAACTCTGCTTTAGTTGCAGGGGTAACAAAAGCAGCTTTTCTCCCACTGTGTACTCTTTGGGTTGTTCCACGAATGAACTTCTATATGCAGGGTTTCCGACGTGGAGCGAACTGCCTAAACCAAGGCAGGCTGTAGCGAGGACTGTAAGCATATCCTCTCCCAAACCACGCAGTTTTAAAGGTAGAACTCTGCTTTAGTTGCAGGGGTAACACAAGCAGCTTTTCTCCCACTGTGTACTCTTTGGGCTCTTCCACGAATTAACTTCTATATGCAGGGTTTCCAAAGTGGAGCGAACTGCCTCAACCAAGGCAGGCTGTAGCGAGGAATGTAAGCATTTCCTCTTACAAAACACGGCAGTTTTACCAAAGAATTCTGCTTTAGTTGCAGGTGGAATACAAGCAGCATTACTCCCACTGTGTACTCTTTGGGCTCTTCCACGAATGAACTTCTCTATGCAGGGTTTGCGACGTGGAGAGAACTGCCTCAACCAAGGCAGGCTGTAGCGAGGATTGTAAGCATATCCTCTCCCAAACCACGCAGTTTTAACGGTAGAATTCTGCTTTAGTTGCAGGGGTAACACAAGCAGCTTTTCTCCCATTGTGTACTCTTTGGGCTCTTCCGCGAATGAACTTCTATATGCAGGGTTTCCGACGTGGAGCGAACTGCCTCAACCAAGGCAGGCTGTAGCGAGGACTGTAAGCATTTCCTCTTCCAAAACACTGCAGTTTTACCGAAGAATTCTGCTTTAGTTGCAGGTGGAATACAAGCAGCATTACTCCCACTGTGTACTCTTTGGGCTCTTCCACGAATGAACTTCTTTATGCAGGGATTCCTACGAGGAGCAAACTGCCTCCACCATGGCAGGCTGTAGCGAGGACTGTAAGCATATCCTCTCCCAAACCACGCAGTTTAACGGTAGAACTCTGCTTTAGTTGCAGGGGTAACACAAGCAGTTTTTCTCCCACTGTGTACTCTTTGGGCTCTAACACGAATGAACTTCTTTATGCAGGGATTCCTACGAGGAGCGAACTGCCTCCAACATGGCAGGCTGTAGCAAGGACTGTAAGCATATCCTCTCCCAAACCACTCAGTTTTAACGGTTGAACTCTTTTTTAGTTGCAGGGGTAACACAAGCAGCTTTTCTCCCACTGTGTACTCTTTGGGCTCTTCCACGAATGAACTTCTATATGCATGGTTTCCGAGGTGGAGCGAACTGCCTCAACCAAGGCAGGCTGTAGCGAGGACTGTAAGCATATCCTCTCCCAAACCACGCAGTTTTAATGGTAGAACTCTGCTTTAGTTGCAGGGGTAACACAAGCAGCTTTTCTCCCACTGTGTACTCTTTGGGCTCTTCCACTAATGAACTTCTATATGCAGGGTTTCCGACGTGGAGCGAACTGCCTCAACCAAGGCAGACTGTAGCGAGGAATGTAAGCATTTCCTCTTCCAAAGCACGGCAGTTTTACCAAAGAATTCTGCTTTAGTTGCAGGTGGAATACAAGCAGCATTACTCCCACTGTGTTCTCTTGGGGGCTCTTACACGAATGAAATTTTTTATGCAGGGATTCCCACGAGGAGCGAACTGCCTCCACCATGGCAGGCTCTAGCGAAGACTGTAAGCATATCCTCTCCCACACCACGCAGTTTTAACGGTAGAACTCTGCTTTAGTTGCAGGGGTAACACAAGAAGTTTTTCTCCCACTGTGTACTCTTTGGGCTCTTCCACGAATGAACTTCTATATGCAGGGTTTGCGACGTTGAGCGAACTGCCTCAAACAAGGCCGGCTGTAGCGAGGATTGTAAGCATATCCTCTCCCAAACCACGCAGTTTTAATGGTAGAACTCTGCTTTAGTTGCAGGGGTAACACAAGCAGCTTTTCTCCCACTGTGTACTCTTTGGGCTCTTCCACGAATGAACTTCTATATGCAGGGTTTCCGACGTGGAGCGAACTGCCTCAACCAAGGCAGGCTGTAGCGAGGTCTGTAAGCATTTCCTCTTCCAAAGCACGGCAGTTTTACCAAAGAATTCTGCTTTAGTTGCAGGTGTAACACAAGCATCATTTCTCCCACTGTGTACTCTTTGGGCTCTTACACGAATGAACTTCTTTATGCAGGGATTCCCACGTGCATCGAACTGCCTCAACCGTGGAAGGCTGTAGCGAGGACTGTAAGCATATCCTCTCCCAAAACACGCAGTTTTTACGGTAGAACTCTGCTTTAGTTGCAGGGGTAACACAAGCAGCTTTTCTCCCACTGTGTACTCTTTGGGCTCTTCCACGAATGAACTTCTATATGCAGTGTTTCAGACGTGGAGCGAACTGCCTCAACCAAGGCAGTCTGTAGCGAGGACTGTAAGCATTTCCTTTTACAAAACACGGCAGTTTTACCAAAGAATTCTGCTTTAGTTGCAGGTGGAATACAAGCAGCATTACTCCCACTGTGTTCTCTTGGGGGCTCTTACACGAATGAACTTTTTTATGCAGGGATTCCCACGAGGAGCGAACTGCCTCCACCATGGCAGGCTCTAGCGAGGACTGTAAGCATATCCTCTCCCACACCACGCAGTTTTAACGGTAGAACTCTGCTTTAGTTGCAGGGGTAACACAAGCAGTTTTTCTCCCACTGTGTACCCTTTGGGCTCTTCCACGAATGAACTTCTATATGCAGGGTTTGCGACGTGGAGCGAACTGCCTCAACCAATGCAGGCTGCAGCGAGGACTGTAAGCATATCCTCTCCCAAACCACTCAGTTTTAACGGTAGAAATCTTTTTTAGTTGCAGGGGTAACACAAGCAGCTTTTCTCCCACTGTGTACTCTTTGGGCTCTTCCACGAATGAACTTCTATATGCATGGTTTCCGAGGTGGAGCGAACTGCCTCAACCAAGGCAGGCTGTAGCGAGGACTGTAAGCATATCCTCTCCCAAACCACGCAGTTTTAACGGTAGAACTCTGCTTTAGTTGCAGGGGTAACACAAGCAGCTTTTCTCCCACTGTGTACTCTTTGGGCTCTTCCACGAATGAACTTCTATATGCAGGGTTTCCGACGTGGAGCGAACTGCCTCCACCAAGGCAGACTGTAGCGAGGAATGTAAGCATTTCCTCTTCCAAAGCACGGCAGTTTTACCAAAGAATTCTGCTTTAGTTGCAGGTGGAATACAAGCAGCATTACTCCCACTGTGTTCTCTTGGGGGCTCTTACACGAATGAAATTTTTTATGCAGGGATTCCCACGAGGAGCGAACTGCCTCCACCATGGCAGGCTCTAGCGAAGACTGTAAGCATATCCTCTCCCACACCACGCAGTTTTAACGGTAGAACTCTGCTTTAGTTGCAGGGGTAACACAAGCAGTTTTTCTCCCACTGTGTACTCTTTGGGCTCTTCCACGAATGAACTTCTATATGCAGGGTTTGCGACGTTGAGCGAACTGCCTCAAACAAGGCCGGCTGTAGCGAGGATTGTAAGCATATCCTCTCCCAAACCACGCAGTTTTAATGGTAGAACTCTGCTTTAGTTGCAGGGGTAACACAAGCAGCTTTTCTCCCACTGTGTACTCTTTGGGCTCTTCCACGAATGAACTTGTATATGCAGGGTTTCCGACGTGGAGCGAACTGCCTCAACCAAGGCAGGCTGTAGCGAGGTCTGTAAGCATTTCCTCTTCCAAAGCACGGCAGTTTTACCAAAGAATTCTGCTTTAGTTGCAGGTGTAACACAAGCATCATTTCTCCCACTGTGTACTCTTTGGGCTCTTACACGAATGAACTTCTTTATGCAGGGATTCCAACGTGGATCGAACTGCCTCAACCGTGGAAGGCTGTAGCGAGGACTGTAAGCATATCCTCTCCCAAAACACGCAGTTTTTACGGTAGAACTCTGCTTTAGTTGCAGGGGTAACACAAGCAGCTTTTCTCCCACTGTGTACTCTTTGGGCTCTTCCACGAATGAACTTCTATATGCAGTGTTTCAGACGTGGAGCGAACTGCCTCAACCAAGGCAGTCTGTAGCGAGGACTGTAAGCATTTCCTTTTACAAAACACGGCAGTTTTACCAAAGAATTCTGCTTTAGTTGCAGGTGGAATACAAGCAGCATTACTCCCACTGTGTTCTCTTGGGGGCTCTTACACGAATGAACTTTTTTATGCAGGGATTCCCACGAGGAGCGAATTGCCTCCACCATGGCAGGCTCTAGCGAGGACTGTAAGCATATCCTCTCCCACACCACGCAGTTTTAACGGTAGAACTCTGCTTTAGTTGCAGGGGTAACACAAGCAGTTTTTCTCCCACTGTGTACTCTTTGGGCTCTTCCACGAATGAACTTCTATATGCAGGGTTTGCGACGTGGAGCGAACTGCCTCAACTAATGCAGGCTGCAGCGAGGACTGTAAGCATATCCTCTCCCAAACCACGCAGTTTTAACGGTAGAACTCTGCTTTAGTTGCAGGGGTAACACAAGCAGCTTTTCTCACACTGTGTACTCTTTGTGCTCTTCCACGTATGAACTTCTATATGCAGGGTTTGCGACGTGGAGCGAACTGCCTCAACCAAGGCAGGCTGTAGCGAGGTCTGTAAGCATATCCTCTCCCAAACCACGCAGTTTTAAAGGTAGAACTCTGCTTTAGTTGCAGGGGTAACACAAGCAGCTTTTCTCCCACTGTGTACTCTTTTGGCTCTTCCACGAATGAACTTCTATATGCAGGGTTTCCAAAGTGGAGCGAACTACCTCAACCAAGGCAGGCTGTAGCGAGGAATGTAAGCATTTACTCTTACAAAACACGGCACTTTTACCAAAGAATTCTGCTTTAGTTGCAGGTGGAATACAAGCAGCATTACTCCCACTGTGTACTCTTTGGGCTCTTACACGAATGAACTTCTTTATGCAAGGATTCCCACGAGGAGGGTACTGACTCCACCATGGCAGGCTGTAGCGAGGACTGTAAGCATATCCTCTCCCAAACCACGCAGTTTTAACGGTAGAACTCTGCTTTAGTTGCAGGGGTAACACAAGCAGTTATTCTCCCACTGTGTACTCTTTGGGCTCTTCCACGAATGAACTTCTATATGCAGGGTTTGCGACGTGGAGCGAACTGCCTCAACCAATGCAGGCTGCAGCGAGGACTGTAAGCATATCCTCTCCTAAACCACGCAGTTTTAACGGTAGAACTCTGCTTTAGTTGCAGGGGTAACACAAGCAGCTTTTCTCACACTGTGTACTCTTTGTGCTCTTCCACGTATGAACTTCTATATGCAGGGTTTGCGATGTGGAGCGAACTGCCTCAACGAAAGCAGGCTGTAGCGAGGTCTGTAAGCATATCCTCTCCCAAACCACGCAGTTTTAAAGGTAGAACTCTGCTTTAGTTGCAGGGGTAACACAAGCAGCTTTTCTCCCACTGTGTACTCTTTGGGCTCTTCCACGAATGAACTTCTATATGCAGGGTTTCCGAAGTGGAGCGAACTGCCTCAACCAAGGCAGGCTGTAGAGAGGACTGTAAGCATTTCCTCTTACAAAACACGGCAGTTTTACCAAAGAATTCTGCTTTAGTTGCAGGTGGAATATAAGCAGCATTACTCCCACTGTGTACTCTTTGGGCTCTTACACGAATGAACTTCTTTATGCAAGGATTCCCACGAGGAGGGAACTGCCTCCACCATGGCAGGCTGTAGCTAGGACTGTAAGCATATCCTCTCCCAAACCACGCAGTTTTAACGGTAGAACTCTGCTTTAGTTGCAGGGGTAACACAAGCAGTTTTTCTCCCACTGTGTACTCTTTGGGCTCTTCCAGGAATGAACTTCTATATGCAGGGTTTGCGACGTGGAGAGAACTGCCTCAACCAAGGCAGGCTGTAGCGAGGACTGTAAGCATATCCTCTCCCAAACCACGCAGTTTTAACGGTAGAACTCTGCTTTAGTTGCAGGGGTAACAAAAGCAGCTTTTCTCCCACTGTGTACTCTTTGGGTTGTTCCACGAATGAACTTCTATATGCAGGGTTTCCGACGTGGAGCGAACTGCCTCAACCAAGGCAGGCTGTAGCGAGGACTGTAAGCATATCCTCTCCCAAACCACTCAGTTTTAACGGTAGAACTCTGCTTCAGTTGCAGGGGTAACACAAGCAGCTTTTCTCCCACTGTGTACTCTTTGGGCTCTTCCACGAATGAACTTCTATATGCATGGTTTCCGACGTGGAGCGAACTACCTCAACCAAGGCAGGCTGTAGCGAGGACTGTAAGCATATCCTCTCCCAAACCACGCAGTTTTAACGGTAGAACTCTGCTTTAGTTGCAGGGGTAACACAAGCAGCTTTTCTCCCACTGTGTACTCTTTGGGCTCTTCCACGAATGAACTTGTATATGCAGGGTTTCCGACGTGGAGCGAACTGCCTCAACCAAGGCAGGCTGTAGCGAGGTCTGTAAGCATTTCCTCTTCCAAAGCACGGCAGTTTTACCAAAGAATTCTGCTATAGTTGCAGGTGTAACACAAGCATCATTTCTCCCACTGTGTACTCTTTGGGCTCTTACACGAATGAACTTCTTTATGCAGGGATTCCCACGTGGATCGAACTGCCTCAACCGTGGAAGGCTGTAGCGAGGACTGTAAGCATATCCTCTCCCAAACCACGCAGTTTTAACGGTAGAACTCTGATTTAGTTGCAGGGGTAACACAAGCAGTTTTTCTCCCACTGTGTACTCTTTGGGCTCTTCCACGAATTAACTTCTATATGCAGGGTTTCCAAAGTGGAGCGAACTGCCTCAACCAAGGCAGGCTGTAGCGAGGAATGTAAGCATTTCCTCTTACAAAACACGGCAGTTTTACCAAAGAATTCTGCTTTAGTTGCAGGTGGAATACAAGCAGCATTACTCCCACTGTGTACTCTTTGGGCTCTTACACGAATGAACTTCTTTATGCAAGGATTCCCACGAGGAGGGTACTGACTCCACCATGGCAGGCTGTAGCGAGGACTGTAAGCATATCCTCTCCCAAACCACGCAGTTTTAACGGTAGAACTCTGCTTTAGTTGCAGGGGTAACACAAGCAGTTTTTCTCCCACTGTGTACTCTTTGGGCTCTTCCACGAATGAACTTCTATATGCAGGGTTTGCGACGTGGAGAGAACTGCCTCAACCAAGGCAGGCTGTAGCGAGGATTGTAAGCATATCCTCTCCCAAACCACGCAGTTTTAACGGTAGAATTCTGCTTTAGTTGCAGTGGTAACACAAGCAGCTTTTCTCCCATTGTGTACTCTTTGGGCTCTTCCGCGAATGAACTTCTATATGCAGGGTTTCCGACGTGGAGCGAACTGCCTCAACCAAGGCAGGCTGTAGCGAGGACTGTAAGCATTTCCTCTTCCAAAACACTGCAGTTTTACCAAAGAATTCTGCTTTAGTTGCAGGTGGAATACAAGCAGCATTACACCCACTGTGTACCCTTTGGGCTCTTCCACGAATGAACTTCTTTATGCAGGGATTCCTACGAGGAGCAAACTGCCTCCACCATGGCAGGCTGTAGCGAGGACTGTAAGCATATCCTCTCCCAAACCACGCAGTTTTAACGGTAGAACTCTGCTTTAGTTGCAGGGGTAACACAAGCAGTTTTTCTCCCACTGTGTACTCTTTGGGCTCTAACACGAATGAACTTCTTTATGCAGGGATTCCTACGAGGAGCGAACTGCCTCCACCATGGCAGGCTGTAGCAAGGACTGTAAGCATATCCTCTCCCAAACCACTCAGTTTTAACGGTAGAACTCTTTTTTAGTTGCAGGGGTAACACAAGCAGCTTTTCTCCCACTGTGTACTCTTTGGGCTCTTCCACGAATGAACTTCTATATGCATGGTTTCCGACGTGGAGCTAACTGCCTCAACGAAGGCAGGCTGTAGCGAGGACTGTAAGCATATCCTCTCCCAAACCACGCAGTTTTAACGGTAGAACTCTGCTTTAGTTGCAGGGGTAACACAAGCAGCTTTTCTCCCACTGTGTAGTCTTTGGGCTCTTCCACGAATGAACTTCTATATGCAGGGTTTCCGACGTGGAGCGAACTGCCTCAACCAAGGCAGGCTGTAGCGAGGACTGTAAGCATTTCCTCTTCCAAAGCACGGCAGTTTTACCAAAGAATTCTGCTTTAGTTGCAGGTGTAACACAAGCATCATTTCTCCCACTGTGTACTCTTTGGGCTCTTACACGAATGAACTTCTTTATGCAGGGATTCCCACGTGGATCGAACTGCCTCAACCGTGGAAGGCTGTAGCGAGGACTATAAGCATATCCTCTCCCAAAACACGCAGTTTTCACGGTAGAACTCTGCTTTAGTTGCAGGGGTAACCCAAGCAGCTTTTCTCCCACTGTGTACTCTTTGGGTTCTTCCACGAATGAACTTCTATATGCAGTGTATCAGACGTGGAGCGAACTGCCTCAACCAAGGCAGTCTGTAGCGAGGACTGTAAGCATTTCCTCTTACAAAACACGTCAGTTTTACCAAAGAATTCTGCTTTAGTTGCAGGTGGAATACAAGCAGCATTACTCCCACTGTGTTCTCTTGGGGGCTCTTACACGAATGAACTTTTTTATGCAGGGATTCCCACGAGGAGCGAACTGCCTCCACCATGGCAGGCTCTAGCGAGGACTGTAAGCATATCCTCTCCCACACCACGCAGTTTTAACGGTAGAACTCTGCTTTAGTTGCAGGGGTAACACAAGCAGTTTTTCTCCCACTGTGTACTCTTTGGGCTCTTCCACGAATGAACTTCTATGTGCAGGGTTTGCGACGTGGAGCGAACTGCCTCAACCAATGCAGGCTGCAGCGAGGACTGTAAGCATATCCTCTCCCAAACCACGCAGTTTTAACGGTAGAACTCTGCTTTAGTTGCAGGGGTAACACAAGCAGCTTTTCTCACACTGTGTACTCTTTGTGCTCTTCCACGTATGAACTTCTATATGCAGGGTTTGCGACGTGGAGCGAACTGCCTCAACCAAGGCAGGCTGTAGCGAGGTCTGTAAGCATATCCTCTCCCAAACCACGCAGTTTTAAAGGTAGAACTCTGCTTTAGTTGCAGGGGTAACACAAGCAGCTTTTCTCCCACTGTGTACTCTTTGGGCTCTTCCACGAATTAACTTCTATATGCAGGGTTTCCAAAGTGGAGCGAACTGCCTCAACCAAGGCAGGCTGTAGCGAGGAATGTAAGCATTTCCTCTTACATAACACGGCAGTTTTACCAAAGAATTCTGCTTTAATTGCAGGTGGAATACAAGCAGCATTACTCCCACTGTGTACTCTTTGGGCTCTTCCACGAATGAACTTCTATATGCAGGGTTTGCGACGTGGAGGGAACTGCCTCAACCAAGGCAGGCTGTAGCGAGGATTGTAAGCATATCCTCTCCCAAACCACGCAGTTTTAACGGTAGAATTCTGCTTTAGTTGCAGGGGTAACACAAGCAGCTTTTCTCCCATTGTGTACTCTTTGGGCTCTTCCGCGAATGAACTTCTATATGCAGGGTTTCCGACGTGGAGCGAACTGCCTCAACCAAGGCAGGCTGTAGCGAGGACTGTAAGCATTTCCTCTTCCAAAACACTGCAGTTTTACCAAAGAATTCTGCTTTAGTTGCAGGTGGAATACAAGCAGCATTACTCCCACTGTGTACTCTTTGGGCTCTTCCACGAATGAACTTCTTTATGCAGGGATTCCTACGAGGAGCAAACTGCCTCCACCATGGCAGGCTGTAGCGAGGACTGTAAGCATATCCTCTCCCAAACCACGCAGTTTTAACGGTAGAACTCTGCTTTAGTTGCAGGGGTAACACAAGCAGTTTTTCTCCCACTGTGTACTCTTTGGGCTCTAACACGAATGAACTTCTTTATGCAGGGATTCCTACGAGGAGCGAACTGCCTCCACCATGGCAGGCTGTAGCAAGGACTGTAAGCTTATCCTCTCCCAAACCACTCAGTTTTAACGGTAGAACTCTTTTTTAGTTGCAGGGGTAACACAAGCAGCTTTTCTCCCACTGTGTACTCTTTGGGCTCTTCCACGAATGAACTTCTATATGCATGGTTTCCGACGTGGAGCGAACTGCCTCAACCAAGGCAGGCTGTAGTGAGGACTGTAAGCATATCCTCTCCCAAACCACGCAGTTTTAACAGTCGAACTCTGCTTTAGTTGCAGGGGTAACACAAGCAGCTTTTCTCCCACTGTGTACTCTTTGGGCTCTTCCACGAATGAACTTCTATATGCAGGGTTTCCGACGTGGAGCGAACTGCCTCAACCAAGGCAGACTGTAGCGAGGAATGTAAGCATTTCCTCTTCCAAAGCACGGCAGTTTTACCAAAGAATTCTGCTTTAGTTGCAGGTGGAATACAAGCAGCATTACTCCCACTGTGTACTCTTTGGGCTCTTACACGAATGAACTTCTTTATGCAAGGATTCCCACGAGGAGGGAACTGCCTCCACCATGGCAGGCTGTAGCTAGGACTGTAAGCATATCCTCTCCCAAACCACGCAGTTTTAACGGTAGAACTCTGCTTTAGTTGCAGGGGTAACACAAGCAGTTTTTCTCCCACTGTGTACTCTTTGGGCTCTTCCACGAATGAACTTCTATATGCAGGGTTTGCGACGTGGAGAGAACTGCCTCAACCAAGGCAGGCTGTAGCGAGGACTGTAAGCATATCCTCTCCCAAACCACGCAGTTTTAACGGTAGAACTCTGCTTTAGTTGCAGGGGTAACAAAAGCAGCTTTTCTCCCACTGTGTACTCTTTGGGTTGTTCCACGAATGAACTTCTATATGCAGGGTTTCCGACGTGGAGCGAACTGCCTCAACCAAGGCAGGCTGTAGCGAGGACTGTAAGCATATCCTCTCCCAAACCACTCAGTTTTAACGGTAGAACTCTGCTTTAGTTGCAGGGGTAACACAAGCAGCTTTTCTCCCACTGTGTAGTCTTTGGGCTCTTCCACGAATGAACTTCTATATGCATGGTTTCCGACGTGGAGCGAACTGCCTCAACCAAGGCAGGCTGTAGCGAGGACTGTAAGCATATCCTCTCCCAAACGACGCAGTTTTAACGGTAGAACTCTGCTTTAGTTGCAGGGGTAACACAAGCAGCTTTTCTCCCACTGTGTACTCTTTGGGCTCTTCCACGAATGAACTTCTATATGCAGGGTTTCCGACGTGGAGCGAACTTCCTCAACCAAGGCAGGCTGTAGCGAGGTCTGTAAGCATTTCCTCTTCCAAAGCACGGCAGTTTTACCAAAGAATTCTGCTTTAGTTGCAGGTGTAACACAAGCATCATTTCTCCCACTGTGTATTCTTTGGGCTCTTACACGAATGAACTTCTTTATGCAGGGATTCCCACGTGGATCGAACTGCCTCAACCGTGGAAGGCTGTAGCGAGGACTGTAAGCATATCCTCTCCCAAAACACGCAGTTTTTACGGTAGAACTCTGCTTTAGTTGCAGGGGTAACACAAGCAGCTTTTCTCCCACTGTGTACTCTTTGGGCTCTTCCACGAATGAACTTCTATATGCAGGGTTTCCGACGTGGAGGGAACTGCCTCAACCAATGCAGGCTGCAGCGAGGACTGTAAGCATATCCTCTCCCAAACCACGCAGTTTTAACGGTAGAACTCTGCTTTAGTTGCAGGGGTAACACAAGCAGCTTTTCTCACACTGTGTACTCTTTGTGCTCTTCCACGTATGAACTTCTATATGCAGGGTTTGCGACGTGGAGCGAACTGCCTCAACCAAGGCAGGCTGTAGCGAGGTCTGTAAGCATATCCTCTCCCAAACCACGCAGTTTTAAAGGTAGAACTCTGCTTTAGTTGCAGGGGTAACACAAGCAGCTTTTCTCCCACTGTGTACTCTTTTGGCTCTTCCACGAATGAACTTCTATATGCAGGGTTTCCAAAGTGGAGCGAACTGCCTCAACCAAGGCAGGCTGTAGCGAGGAATGTAAGCATTTCCTCTTACAAAACATGGCAGTTTTACCAAAGAATTCTGCTTTAGTTGCAGGTGGAATACAAGCAGCATTACTCCCACTGTGTACTCTTTGGGCTCTTACACGAATGAACTTCTTTATGCAAGGATTCCCACGAGGAGGGTACTGACTCCACCATGGCAGGCTGTAGCGAGGACTGTAAGCATATCCTCTCCCAAACCACGCAGTTTTAACGGTAGAACTCTGCTTTAGTTGCAGGGGTAACAAAAGCAGCTTTTCTCCCACTCTGTACTCTTTGGGTTGTTCCACGAATGAACTTCTATATGCAGGGTTTCCGACGTGGAGCGAACTGCCTAAACCAAGGCAGGCTGTAGCGAGGACTGTAAGCATATCCTCTCCCAAACCACGCAGTTTTAAAGGTAGAACTCTGCTTTAGTTGCAGGGGTAACACAAGCAGCTTTTCTCCCACTGTGTACTCTTTGGGCTCTTCCACGAATTAACTTCTATATGCAGGGTTTCCAAAGTGGAGCGAACTGCCTCAACCAAGGCAGGCTGTAGCGAGGAATGTAAGCATTTCCTCTTACAAAACACGGCAGTTTTACCAAAGAATTCTGCTTTAGTTGCAGGTGGAATACAAGCAGCATTACTCCCACTGTGTACTCTTTGGGCTCTTCCACGAATGAACTTCTCTATGCAGGGTTTGCGACGTGGAGAGAACTGCCTCAACCAAGGCAGGCTGTAGCGAGGATTGTAAGCATATCCTCTCCCAAACCACGCAGTTTTAACGGTAGAATTCTGCTTTAGTTGCAGGGGTAACACAAGCAGCTTTTCTCCCATTGTGTACTCTTTGGGCTCTTCCGCGAATGAACTTCTATATGCAGGGTTTCCGACGTGGAGCGAACTGCCTCAACCAAGGCAGGCTGTAGCGAGGACTGTAAGCATTTCCTCTTCCAAAACACTGCAGTTTTACCGAAGAATTCTGCTTTAGTTGCAGGTGGAATACAAGCAGCATTACTCCCACTGTGTACTCTTTGGGCTCTTCCACGAATGAACTTCTTTATGCAGGGATTCCTACGAGGAGCAAACTGCCTCCACCATGGCAGGCTGTAGCGAGGACTGTAAGCATATCCTCTCCCAAACTACGCAGTTTAACGGTAGAACTCTGCTTTAGTTGCAGGGGTAACACAAGCAGTTTTTCTCCCACTGTGTACTCTTTGGGCTCTAACACGAATGATCTTCTTTATGCAGGGATTCCTACGAGGAGCGAACTGCCTCCAACATGGCAGGCTGTAGCAAGGACTGTAAGCATATCCTCTCCCAAACCACTCAGTTTTAACGGTTGAACTCTTTTTTAGTTGCAGGGGTAACACAAGCAGCTTTTCTCCCACTGTGTACTCTTTGGGCTCTTCCACGAATGAACTTCTATATGCATGGTTTCCGAGGTGGAGCGAACTGCCTCAACCAAGGCAGGCTGTAGCGAGGACTGTAAGCATATCCTCTCCCAAACCACGCAGTTTTAATGGTAGAACTCTGCTTTAGTTGCAGGGGTAACACAAGCAGCTTTTCTCCCACTGTGTACTCTTTGGGCTCTTCCACGAATGAACTTCTATATGCAGGGTTTCCGACGTGGAGCGAACTGCCTCAACCAAGGCAGACTGTAGCGAGGAATGTAAGCATTTCCTCTTCAAAAGCACGGCAGTTTTACCAAAGAATTCTGCTTTAGTTGCAGGTGGAATACAAGCAGCATTACTCCCACTGTGTTCTCTTGGGGGCTCTTACACGAATGAAATTTTTTATGCAGGGATTCCCACGAGGAGCGAACTGCCTCCACCATGGCAGGCTCTAGCGAAGACTGTAAGCATATCCTCTCCCACACCACGCAGTTTTAACGGTAGAACTCTGCTTTAGTTGCAGGGGTAACACAAGCAGTTTTTCTCCCACTGTGTACTCTTTGGGCTCTTCCACGAATGAACTTCTATATGCAGGGTTTGCGACGTTGAGCGAACTGCCTCAAACAAGGCCGGCTGTAGCGAGGATTGTAAGCATATCCTCTCCCAAACCACGCAGTTTTAATGGTAGAACTCTGCTTTAGTTGCAGGGGTAACACAAGCAGCTTTTCTCCCACTGTGTACTCTTTGGGCTCTTCCACGAATGAACTTGTATATGCAGGGTTTCCGACGTGGAGCGAACTGCCTCAACCAAGGCAGGCTGTAGCGAGGTCTGTAAGCATTTCCTCTTCCAAAGCACGGCAGTTTTACCAAAGAATTCTGCTTTAGTTGCAGGTGTAACAGAAGCATCATTTCTCCCACTGTGTACTCTTTGGGCTCTTACACGAATGAACTTCTTTATGCAGGGATTCCCACGTGGATCGAACTGCCTCAACCGTGGAAGGCTGTAGCGAGGACTGTAAGCATATCCTCTCCCAAAACACGCAGTTTTTACGGTAGAACTCTGCTTTAGTTGCAGGGGTAACACAAGCAGCTTTTCTCCCACTGTGTACTCTTTGGGCTCTTCCACGAATGAACTTCTATATGCAGTGTTTCAGACGTGGAGCGAACTGCCTCAACCAAGGCAGTCTGTAGCGAGGACTGTAAGCATTTCCTTTTACAAAACACGGCAGTTTTACCAAAGAATTCTGCTTTAGTTGCAGGTGGAATACAAGCAGCATTACTCCCACTGTGTTCTCTTGGGGGCTCTTACACGAATGAACTTTTTTATGCAGGGATTCCCACGAGGAGCGAACTGCCTCCACCATGGCAGGCTCTAGCGAGGACTGTAAGCATATCCTCTCCCAAACCACGCAGTTTTAACGGTAGAACTCTGCTTTAGTTGCAGGGGTAACACAAGCAGTTTTTCTCCTACTGTGTACTCTTTGGGCTCTTCCACGAATGAACTTCTATATGCAGGGTTTGCGACGTGGAGCGAACTGCCTCAACCAATGCAGGCTGCAGCGAGGACTGTAAGCATATCCTCTCCCAAACCACGCAGTTTTAACGGTAGAACTCTGCTTTAGTTGCAGGGGTAACACAAGCAGCTTTTCTCACACTGTGTACTCTTTGTGCTCTTCCACGTATGAACTTCTATATGCAGGGTTTGCGACGTGGAGCGAACTGCCTCAACCAAGGCAGGCTGTAGCGAGGACTGTAAGCATATCCTCTCCCAAACCACGCAGTTTTATAGGTAGAACTCTGCTTTAGTTGCAGGGGTAACACAAGCAGCTTTTCTCCCACTGTGTACTCTTTGGGCTCTTCCACGAATTAACTTCTATATGCAGGGTTTCCAAAGTGGAGCGAACTGCCTCAACCAAGGCAGGCTGTAGCGAGGAATGTAAGCATTTCCTCTTACAAAACACGGCAGTTTTACCAAAGAATTCTGCTTTAGTTGCAGGTGGAATACAAGCAGCATTACTCCCACTGTGTACTCTTTGGGCTCTTACACGAATGAACTTCTTTATGCAAGGATTCCCACGAGGAGGGTACTGACTCCACCATGGCAGGCTGTAGCGAGGACTGTAAGCATATCCTCTCCCAAACCACGCAGTTTTAACGGTAGAACTCTGCTTTAGTTGCAGGGGTAACAAAAGCAGCTTTTCTCCCACTGTGTACTCTTTGGGTTGTTCCACGAATGAACTTCTATATGCAGGGTTTCCGACGTGGAGCGAACTGCCTCAACCAAGGCAGGCTGTAGCGAGGTCTGTAAGCATATCCTCTCCCAAACCACGCAGTTTTAAAGGTAGAACTCTGCTTTAGTTGCAGGGGTAACACAAGCAGCTTTTCTCCCACTGTGTACTCTTTTGGCTCTTCCACGAATGAACTTCTATATGCAGGGTTTCCAAAGTGGAGCGAACTGCCTCAACCAAGGCAGGCTGTAGCGAGGTATGTAAGCATTTCCTCTTACAAAACACGGCAGTTTTACCAAAGAATTCTGCTTTAGTTGCAGGTGGAATACAAGCAGCATTACTCCCACTGTGTACTCTTTGGGCTCTTACACGAATGAACTTCTTTATGCAAGGATTCCCACGAGGAGGGTACTGACTCCACCATGGCAGGCTGTAGCGAGGACTGTAAGCATATCCTCTCCCAAACCAAGCAGTTTTAACGGTAGAACTCTGCTTTAGTTGCAGGGGTAACAAAAGCAGCTTTTCTCCCACTGTGTACTCTTTGGGTTGTTCCACGAATGAACTTCTATATGCAGGGTTTCCGACGTGGAGCGAACTGCCTCAACCAAGGCAGGCTGTAGCGAGGACTGTAAGCATATCCTCTCCCAAACCACGCAGTTTTAAAGGTAGAACTCTGCTTTAGTTGCAGGGGTAACACAAGCAGCTTTTCTCCCAATGTGTACTCTTTGGGCTCTTCCACGAATTAACTTCTATATGCAGGGTTTCCAAAGTGGAGCGAACTGCCTCAACCAAGGCAGGCTGTAGCGAGGAATGTAAGCATTTCCTCTTACAAAACACGGCAGTTTTACCAAAGAATTCTGCTTTAGTTGCAGGTGGAATACAAGCAGCATTACTCCTTCTGTGTACTCTATGGGCTCTTACACGAATGAACTTCTTTATGCAAGGATTCCCACGAGGAGGGTACTGACTCCACCATGGCAGGCTGTAGCGAGGACTGTAAGCATATCCTCTCCCAAACCACGCAGTTTTAACGGTAGAACTCTGCTTTAGTTGCAGGGGTAACACAAGCAGCTTTTCTCCCACTGTGTACTCTTTGGGCTCTTCCGCGAATGAACTTCTATATGCAGGGTTTCCGACGTGGAGCGAACTGCCTCAACCAAGGCAGGCTGTAGCGAGGACTGTAAGCATTTCCTCTTCCAAAACACTGCAGTTTTACCGAAGAATTCTGCTTTAGTTGCAGGTGGAATACAAGCAGCATTACTCCCACTGTGTACTCTTTGGGCTCTTCCACGAATGAACTTCTTTATGCAGGGATTCCTACGAGGAGCAAACTGCCTCCACCATGGCAGGCTGTAGCGAGGACTGTAAGCATATCCTCTCCCAAACCACGCAGTTTAACGGTAGAACTCTGCTTTAGTTGCAGGGGTAACACAAGCAGTTTTTCTCCCACTGTGTACTCTTTGGGCTCTAACACGAATGAACTTCTTTATGCAGGGATTCCTACGAGGAGCGAACTGCCTCCACCATGGCAGGCTGTAGCAAGGACTGTAAGCATATCCTCTCCCAAACCACTCAGTTTTAACGGTAGAACTCTTTTTTAGTTGCAGGGGTAGCACAAGCAGCTTTTCTCCCACTGTGTACTCTTTGGGCTCTTCCACGAATGAACTTCTATATGCAGGGTTTCCGACGTGGAGCGAACTGCCTCAACCAAGGCAGGCTGTAGCGAGGACTGTAAGCATATCCTCTCCCAAACCACGCAGTTTTAACGGTAGAACTCTGCTTTAGTTGCAGGGGTAACACAAGCAGCTTTTCTCCCACTGTGTACTCTTTGGGCTCTTCCACGAATGAACTTCTATATGCAGGGTTTCCGACGTGGAGCGAACTGCCTCAACCAAGGCAGACTGTAGCGAGGAATGTAAGCATTTCCTCTTCCAAAGCACGGCAGTTTTACCAAAGAATTCTGCTTTAGTTGCAGGTGGAATACAAGCAGCATTACTCCCACTGTGTTCTCTTGGGGGCTCTTACACGAATGAAATTTTTTATGCAGGGAATCCCACGAGGAGCGAACTGCCTCCACCATGGCAGGCTCTAGCGAAGACTGTAAGCATATCCTCTCCCACACCACGCAGTTTTAACGGTAGAACTCTGCTTTAGTTGCAGGGGTAACACAAGCAGTTTTTCTCCCTCTGTGTACTCTTTGGGCTCTTCCACGAATGAACTTCTATATGCAGGGTTTGCGACGTTGAGCGAACTGCCTCAAACAAGGCCGGCTGTAGCGAGGATTGTAAGCATATCCTCTCCCAAACCACGCAGTTTTAATGGTAGAACTCTGCTTTAGTTGCAGGGGTAACACAAGCAGCTTTTCTCCCACTGTGTACTCTTTGGGCTCTTCCACGAATGAACTTGTATATGCAGGGTTTCCGACGTGGAGCGAACTGCCTCAACCAAGGCAGGCTGTAGCGAGGTCTGTAAGCATTTCCTCTTCCAAAGCACGGCAGTTTTACCAAAGAATTCTGCTTTAGTTGCAGGTGTAACACAAGCATCATTTCTCCCACTGTGTACTCTTTGGGCTCTTACACGAATGAACTTCTTTATGCAGGGATTCCCACGTGGATCGAACTGCCTCAACCGTGGAAGGCTGTAGCGAGGACTGTAAGCATATCCTCTCCCAAAACACGCAGTTTTTACGGTAGAACTCTGCTTTAGTTGCAGGGGTAACACAAGCAGCTTTTCTCCCACTGTGTACTCTTTGGGCTCTTCCACGAATGAACTTCTATATGCAGTGTTTCAGACGTGGAGCGAACTGCCTCAACCAAGGCAGTCTGTAGCGAGGACTGTAAGCATTTCCTTTTACAAAACACGGCAGTTTTACCAAAGAATTCTGCTTTAGTTGCAGGTGGAATACAAGCAGCATTACTCCCACTGTGTTCTCTTGGGGGCTCTTACACGAATGAACTTTTTTATGCAGGGATTCCCACGAGGAGCGAACTGCCTCCACCATGGCAGGCTCTAGCGAGGACTGTAAGCATATCCTCTCCCAAACCACGCAGTTTTAACGGTAGAACTCTGCTTTAGTTGCAGGGGTAACACAAGCAGTTTTTCTCCCACTGTGTACTCTTTGGGCTCTTCCACGAATGAACTTCTATATGCAGGGTTTGCGACGTGGAGCGAACTGCCTCAACCAATGCAGGCTGCAGCGAGGACTGTAAGCATATCCTCTCCCAAACCACGCAGTTTTAACGGTAGAACTCTGCTTTAGTTGCAGGGGTAACACAAGCAGCTTTTCTCACACTGTGTACTCTTTGTGCTCTTCCACGTATGAACTTCTATATGCAGGGTTTGCGACGTGGAGCGAACTGCCTCAACCAAGGCAGGCTGTAGCGAGGTCTGTAAGCATATCCTCTCCCAAACCACGCAGTTTTAAAGGTAGAACTCTGCTTTAGTTGCAGGGGTAACACAAGCAGCTTTTCTCCCACTGTGTACTCTTTTGGCTCTTCCACGAATGAACTTCTATATGCAGGGTTTCCAAAGTGGAGCGAACTGCCTCAACCAAGGCAGGCTGTAGCGAGGAATGTAAGCATTTCCTCTTACAAAACACGGCAGTTTTACCAAAGAATTCTGCTTTAGTTGCAGGTGGAATACAAGCAGCATTACTCCCACTGTGTACTCTTTGGGCTCTTACACGAATGAACTTCTTTATGCAAGGATTCCCACGAGGAGGGTACTGACTCCACAATGGCAGGCTGTAGCGAGGACTGTAAGCATATCCTCTCCCAAACCACGCAGTTTTAACGGTAGAACTCTGCTTTAGTTGCAGGGGTAACAAAAGCAGCTTTTCTCCCACTGTGTACTCTTTGGGTTGTTCCACGAATGAACTTCTATATGCAGGGTTTCCGACGTGGAGCGAACTGCCTCAACCAAGGCAGGCTGTAGCGAGGTCTGTAAGCATATCCTCTCCCAAACCACGCAGTTTTAAAGGTAGAACTCTGCTTTAGTTGCAGGGGTAACACAAGCAGCTTTTCTCCCACTGTGTACTCTTTTGGCTCTTCCACGAATGAACTTCTATATGCAGGGTTTCCAAAGTGGAGCGAACTGCCTCAACCAAGGCAGGCTGTAGCGAGGTATGTAAGCATTTCCTCTTACAAAACACGGCAGTTTTACCAAAGAATTCTGCTTTAGTTGCAGGGGGAATACAAGCAGCATTACTCCCACTGTGTACTCTTTGGGCTCTTACACGAATGAACTTCTTTATGCAAGGATTCCCACGAGGAGGGTACTGACTCCACCATGGCAGGCTGTAGCGAGGACTGTAAGCATATCCTCTCCCAAACCAAGCAGTTTTAACGGTAGAACTCTGCTTTAGTTGCAGGGGTAACAAAAGCAGCTTTTCTCCCACTGTGTACTCTTTGGGTTGTTCCACGAATGAACTTCTATATGCAGGGTTTCCGACGTGGAGCGAACTGCCTCAACCAAGGCAGGCTGTAGCGAGGACTGTAAGCATATCCTCTCCCAAACCACGCAGTTTTAAAGGTAGAACTCTGCTTTAGTTGCAGGGGTAACACAAGCAGCTTTTCTCCCAATGTGTACTCTTTGGGCTCTTCCACGAATTAACTTCTATATGCAGAGTTTCCAAAGTGGAGCGAACTGCCTCAACCAAGGCAGGCTGTAGCGAGGAATGTAAGCATTTCCTCTTACAAAACACGGCAGTTTTACCAAAGAATTCTGCTTTAGTTGCAGGTGGAATACAAGCAGCATTACTCCCACTGTGTACTCTTTGGGCTCTTACACGAATGAACTTCTTTATGCAAGGATTCCCACGAGGAGGGTACTGACTCCACCATGGCAGGCTGTAGCGAGGACTGTAAGCATATCCTCTCCCAAACCAAGCAGTTTTAACGGTAGAACTCTGCTTTAGTTGCAGGGGTAACAAAAGCAGCTTTTCTCCCACTGTGTACTCTTTGGGTTGTTCCACGAATGAACTTCTATATGCTGGGTTTCCGACGTGGAGCGAACTGCCTCAACCAAGGCAGGCTGTAGCGAGGACTCTAAGCATATCCTCTCCCAAACCACTCAGTTTTAACGGTAGAACTCTGCTTTAGTTGCAGGGGTAACACAAGCAGCTTTTCTCCCACTGTGTACTCTTTTGGCTCTTCCACGAATGAACTTCTATATGCATGGTTTCCGACGTGGAGCGAACTGCCTCAACCAAGGCAGGCTGTAGCGAGGACTGTAAGCATATCCTCTCCCAAACGACGCAGTTTTAACGGTAGAACTCTGCTTTAGTTGCAGGGGTAACACAAGCAGCTTTTCTCCCACTGTGTACTCTTTGGGCTCTTCCACGAATGAACTTCTATATGCAGGGTTTCCGACGTGGAGCGAACTGCCTCAACCAAGGCAGGCTCTAGCGAGGTCTGTAAGCATTTCCTCTTCCAAAGCACGGCAGTTTTACCAAAGAATTCTGCTTTAGTTGCAGGTGTAACACAAGCATCATTTCTCCCAATGTGTATTCTTTGGGCTCTTACACGAATGAACTTCTTTATGCAGGGATTCCCACGTGGATCGAACTGCCTCAACCGTGGAAGGCTGTAGCGAGGACTGTAAGCATATCCTCTCCCAAAACACGCAGTTTTTACGGTAGAACTCTGCTTTAGTTGCAGGGGTAACACAAGCAGCTTTTCTCCCACTGTGTACTCTTTGGGGTCTAACACGAATGAACTTCTTTATGCAGGGATTCCTACGAGGAGCGAACTGCCTCCAACATGGCAGGCTGTAGCAAGGACTGTAAGCATATCCTCTCCCAAACCACTCAGTTTTAACGGTAGAATTCTTTTTTAGTTGCAGGGGTAACACAAGCAGCTTTTCTCCCACTGTGTACTCTTTGGGCTCTTCCACGAATGAACTTCTATATGCATGGTTTCCGAGGTGGAGCGAACTGCCTCAACCAAGGCAGGCTGTAGCGAGGACTGTAAGCATATCCTCTCCCAAACCACGCAGTTTTAACGGTAGAACTCTGCTTTAGTTGCAGGGGTAACACAAGCAGCTTTTCTCCCACTGTGTACTCTTTGGGCTCTTCCACGTATGAACTTCTATATGCAGGGTTTCCGACGTGGAGCGAACTGCCTCAACCAAGGCAGACTGTAGCGAGGAATGTAAGCATTTCCTCTTCCAAAGCACGGCAGTTTTACCAAACAATTCTGCTTTAGTTGCAGGTGGAATACAAGCAGCATTACTCCCACTGTGTTCTCTTGGGGGCTCTTACACGAATGAAATTTTTTATGCAGGGATTCCCACGAGGAGCGAACTGCCTCCACCATGGCAGGCTCTAGCGAAGACTGTAAGCATATCCTCTCCCACACCACGCAGTTTTAACGGTAGAACTCTGCTTTAGTTGCAGGGGTAACACAAGCAGTTTTTCTCCCACTGTGTACTCTTTGGGCTCTTCCACGAATGAACTTCTATATGCAGGGTTTGCGACGTTGAGCGAACTGCCTCAAACAAGGCCGGCTGTAGCGAGGATTGTAAGCATATCCTCTCCCATACCACGCAGTTTTAACGGTAGAACTCTGCTTTAGTTGCAGGGGTAACACAAGCAGCTTTTCTCCCACTGTGTACTCTTTGGGCTCTTCCACGAATGAACTTGTATATGCAGGGTTTCCGACGTGGAGAGAACTGCCTCAACCAAGGCAGGCTGTAGCGAGGTCTGTAAGCATTTCCTCTTCCAAAGCACGGCAGTTTTACCAAAGAATTCTGCTTTAGTTGCAGGTGTAACACAAGCATCATTTCTCCCACTGTGTACTCTTTGGGCTCTTACACGAATGAACTTCTTTATGCAGGGATTCCCACGTGGATCGAACTGCCTCAACCGTGGAAGGCTGTAGCGAGGACTGTAAGCATATCCTCTCCCAAAACACGCAGTTTTTACGGTAGAACTCTGCTTTAGTTGCAGGGGTAACACAAGCAGCTTTTCTCCCACTGTGTACTCTTTGGGCTCTTCCACGAATGAACTTCTATATGCAGTGTTTCAGACGTGGAGCGAACTGCCTCAACCAAGGCAGTCTGTAGCGAGGACTGTAAGCATTTCCTTTTACAAAACACGGCAGTTTTACCAAAGAATTCTGCTTTAGTTGCAGGTGGAATACAAGCAGCATTACTCCCACTGTGTTCTCTTGGGGGCTCTTACACGAATGAACTTTTTTATGCAGGGATTCCCACGAGGAGCGAACTGCCTCCACCATGGCAGGCTCTAGCGAGGACTGTAAGCATATCCTCTCCCACACCACGCAGTTTTAACGGTAGAACTCTGCTTTAGTTGCAGGGGTAACACAAGCAGTTTTTCTCCCACTGTGTACTCTTTGGGCTCTTCCACGAATGAACTTCTATATGCAGGGTTTGCGACGTGGAGCGAACTGCCTCAACCAATGCAGGCTGCAGCGAGGACTGTAAGCATATCCTCTCCCAAACCACGCAGTTTTAACGGTAGAACTCTGCTTTAGTTGCAGGGGTAACACAAGCAGCTTTTCTCACACTGTGTACTCTTTGTGCTCTTCCACGTATGAACTTCTATATGCAGGGTTTGCGACGTGGAGCGAACTGCCTCAACCAAGGCAGGCTGTAGCGAGGTCTGTAAGCATATCCTCTCCCAAACCACGCAGTTTTAAAGGTAGAACTCTGCTTTAGTTGCAGGGGTAACACAAGCAGCTTTTCTCCCACTGTGTACTCTTTTGGCTCTTCCACGAATGAACTTCTATATGCAGGGTTTCCAAAGTGGAGCGAACTGCCTCAACCAAGGCAGGCTGTAGCGAGGAATGTAAGCATTTCCTCTTACAAAACACGGCAGTTTTACCAAAGAATTCTGCTTTAGTTGCAGGTGGAATACAAGCAGCATTACTCCCACTGTGTACTCTTTGGGCTCTTACACGAATGAACTTCTTTATGCAAGGATTCCCACGAGGAGGGTACTGACTCCACCATGGCAGGCTGTAGCGAGGACTGTAAGCATATCCTCTCCCAAACCACGCAGTTTTAACGGTAGAACTCTGCTTTAGTTGCAGGGGTAACAAAAGCAGCTTTTCTCCCACTGTGTACTCTTTGGGTTGTTCCACGAATGAACTTCTATATGCAGGGTTTCCGACGTGGAGCGAACTGCCTCAACCAAGGCAGGCTGTAGCGAGGTCTGTAAGCATATCCTCTCCCAAATCACGCAGTTTTAAAGGTAGAACTCTGCTTTAGTTGCAGGGGTAACACAAGCAGCTTTTCTCCCACTGTGTACTCTTTTGGCTCTTCCACGAATGAACTTCTATATGCAGGGTTTCCAAAGTGGAGCGAACTGCCTCAACCAAGGCAGGCTGTAGCGAGGTATGTAAGCATTTCCTCTTACAAAACACGGCAGTTTTACCAAAGAATTCTGCTTTAGTTGCAGGTGGAATACAAGCAGCATTACTCCCACTGTGTACTCTTTGGGCTCTTACACGAATGAACTTCTTTATGCAAGGATTCCCACGAGGAGGGTACTGACTCCACCATGGCAGGCTGTAGCGAGGACTGTAAGCATATCCTCTCCCAAACCAAGCAGTTTTAACGGTAGAACTCTGCTTTAGTTGCAGGGGTAACAAAAGCAGCTTTTCTCCCACTGTGTACTCTTTGGGTTGTTCCACGAATGAACTTCTATATGCAGGGTTTCCGACGTGGAGCGAACTGCCTCAACCAAGGCAGGCTGTAGCGAGGACTGTAAGCATATCCTCTCCCAAACCACGCAGTGTTAAAGGTAGAACTCTGCTTTAGTTGCAGGGGTAACACAAGCAGCTTTTCTCCCAATGTGTACTCTTTGGGCTCTTCCACGAATTAACTTCTATATGCAGGGTTTCCAAAGTGGAGCGAACTGCCTCAACCAAGGCAGGCTGTAGCGAGGAATGTAAGCATTTCCTCTTACAAAACACGGCAGTTTTACCAAAGAATTCTGCTTTAGTTGCAGGTGGAATACAAGCAGCATTACTCCCACTGTGTACACTTTGGGCTCTTACACGAATGAACTTCTTTATGCAAGGATTCCCACGAGGAGGGTACTGACTCCACCATGGCAGGCTGTAGCGAGGACTGTAAGCATATCCTCTCCCAAACCACGCAGTTTTAACGGTAGAACTCTGCTTTAGTTGCAGGGGTAACAAAAGCAGCTTTTCTCCCACTGTGTACTCTTTGGGTTGTTCCACGAATGAACTTCTATATGCAGGGTTTCCGACGTGGAGCGAACTGCCTCAACCAAGGCAGGCTGTAGCGAGGTCTGTAAGCATATCCTCTCCCAAACCACGCAGTTTTAAAGGCAGAACTCTGCTTTAGTTGCAGGGGTAACACAAGCAGCTTTTCTCCCACTGTGTACTCTTTTGGCTCTTCCACGAATGAACTTCTTTATGCAGGGATTCCTACGAGGAGCGAACTGCCTCCAACATGGCAGGCTGTAGCAAGGACTGTAAGCATATCCTCTCCCAAACCACTCAGTTTTAACGGTAGAATTCTTTTTTAGTTGCAGGGGTAACACAAGCAGCTTTTCTCCCACTGTGTACTCTTTGGGCTCTTCCACGAATGAACTTCTATATGCATGGTTTCCGAGGTGGAGCGAACTGCCTCAACCAAGGCAGGCTGTAGCGAGGACTGTAAGCATATCCTCTCCCAAACCACGCAGTTTTAACGGTAGAACTCTGCTTTAGTTGCAGGGGTAACACAAGCAGCTTTTCTCCCACTGTGTACTCTTTGGGCTCTTCCACGTATGAACTTCTATATGCAGGGTTTCCGACGTGGAGCGAACTGCCTCAACCAAGGCAGACTGTAGCGAGGAATGTAAGCATTTCCTCTTCCAAAGCACGGCAGTTTTACCAAACAATTCTGCTTTAGTTGCAGGTGGAATACAAGCAGCATTACTCCCACTGTGTTCTCTTGGGGGCTCTTACACGAATGAAATTTTTTATGCAGGGATTCCCACGAGGAGCGAACTGCCTCCACCATGGCAGGCTCTAGCGAAGACTGTAAGCATATCCTCTCCCACACCACGCAGTTTTAACGGTAGAACTCTGCTTTAGTTGCAGGGGTAACACAAGCAGTTTTTCTCCCACTGTGTACTCTTTGGGCTCTTCCACGAATGAACTTCTATATGCAGGGTTTGCGACGTTGAGCGAACTGCCTCAAACAAGGCCGGCTGTAGCGAGGATTGTAAGCATATCCTCTCCCAAACCACGCAGTTTTAACGGTAGAACTCTGCTTTAGTTGCAGGGGTAACACAAGCAGCTTTTCTCCCACTGTGTACTCTTTGGGCTCTTCCACGAATGAACTTGTATATGCAGGGTTTCCGACGTGGAGAGAACTGCCTCAACCAAGGCAGGCTGTAGCGAGGTCTGTAAGCATTTCCTCTTCCAAAGCACGGCAGTTTTACCAAAGAATTCTGCTTTAGTTGCAGGTGTAACACAAGCATCATTTCTCCCACTGTGTACTCTTTGGGCTCTTACACGAATGAACTTCTTTATGCAGGGATTCCCACGTGGATCGAACTGCCTCAACCGTGGAAGGCTGTAGCGAGGACTGTAAGCATATCCTCTCCCAAAACACGCAGTTTTTACGGTAGAACTCTGCTTTAGTTGCAGGGGTAACACAAGCAGCTTTTCTCCCACTGTGTACTCTTTGGGCTCTTCCACGAATGAACTTCTATATGCAGTGTTTCAGACGTGGAGCGAACTGCCTCAACCAAGGCAGTCTGTAGCGAGGACTGTAAGCATTTCCTTTTACAAAACACGGCAGTTTTACCAAAGAATTCTGCTTTAGTTGCAGGTGGAATACAAGCAGCATTACTCCCACTGTGTTCTCTTGGGGGCTCTTACACGAATGAACTTTTTTATGCAGGGATTCCCACGAGGAGCGAACTGCCTCCACCATGGCAGGCTCTAGCGAGGACTGTAAGCATATCCTCTCCCACACCACGCAGTTTTAACGGTAGAACTCTGCTTTAGTTGCAGGGGTAACACAAGCAGTTTTTCTCCCACTGTGTACTCTTTGGGCTCTTCCACGAATGAACTTCTATATGCAGGGTTTGCGACGTGGAGCGAACTGCCTCAACCAATGCAGGCTGCAGCGAGGACTGTAAGCATATCCTCTCCCAAACCACGCAGTTTTAACGGTAGAACTCTGCTTTAGTTGCAGGGGTAACACAAGCAGCTTTTCTCACACTGTGTACTCTTTGTGCTCTTCCACGTATGAACTTCTATATGCAGGGTTTGCGACGTGGAGCGAACTGCCTCAACCAAGGCAGGCTGTAGCGAGGTCTGTAAGCATATCCTCTCCCAAACCACGCAGTTTTAAAGGTAGAACTCTGCTTTAGTTGCAGGGGTAACACAAGCAGCTTTTCTCCCACTGTGTACTCTTTTGGCTCTTCCACGAATGAACTTCTATATGCAGGGTTTCCAAAGTGGAGCGAACTGCCTCAACCAAGGCAGGCTGTAGCGAGGAATGTAAGCATTTCCTCTTACAAAACACGGCAGTTTTACCAAAGAATTCTGCTTTAGTTGCAGGTGGAATACAAGCAGCATTACTCCCACTGTGTACTCTTTGGGCTCTTACACGAATGAACTTCTTTATGCAAGGATTCCCACGAGGAGGGTACTGACTCCACCATGGCAGGCTGTAGCGAGGACTGTAAGCATATCCTCTCCCAAACCACGCAGTTTTAACGGTAGAACTCTGCTTTAGTTGCAGGGGTAACAAAAGCAGCTTTTCTCCCACTGTGTACTCTTTGGGTTGTTCCACGAATGAACTTCTATATGCAGGGTTTCCGACGTGGAGCGAACTGCCTCAACCAAGGCAGGCTGTAGCGAGGTCTGTAAGCATATCCTCTCCCAAATCACGCAGTTTTAAAGGTAGAACTCTGCTTTAGTTGCAGGGGTAACACAAGCAGCTTTTCTCCCACTGTGTACTCTTTTGGCTCTTCCACGAATGAACTTCTATATGCAGGGTTTCCAAAGTGGAGCGAACTGCCTCAACCAAGGCAGGCTGTAGCGAGGTATGTAAGCATTTCCTCTTACAAAACACGGCAGTTTTACCAAAGAATTCTGCTTTAGTTGCAGGTGGAATACAAGCAGCATTACTCCCACTGTGTACTCTTTGGGCTCTTACACGAATGAACTTCTTTATGCAAGGATTCCCACGAGGAGGGTACTGACTCCACCATGGCAGGCTGTAGCGAGGACTGTAAGCATATCCTCTCCCAAACCAAGCAGTTTTAACGGTAGAACTCTGCTTTAGTTGCAGGGGTAACAAAAGCAGCTTTTCTCCCACTGTGTACTCTTTGGGTTGTTCCACGAATGAACTTCTATATGCAGGGTTTCCGACGTGGAGCGAACTGCCTCAACCAAGGCAGGCTGTAGCGAGGACTGTAAGCATATCCTCTCCCAAACCACGCAGTGTTAAAGGTAGAACTCTGCTTTAGTTGCAGGGGTAACACAAGCAGCTTTTCTCCCAATGTGTACTCTTTGGGCTCTTCCACGAATTAACTTCTATATGCAGGGTTTCCAAAGTGGAGCGAACTGCCTCAACCAAGGCAGGCTGTAGCGAGGAATGTAAGCATTTCCTCTTACAAAACACGGCAGTTTTACCAAAGAATTCTGCTTTAGTTGCAGGTGGAATACAAGCAGCATTACTCCCACTGTGTACTCTTTGGGCTCTTACACGAATGAACTTCTTTATGCAAGGATTCCCACGAGGAGGGTACTGACTCCACCATGGCAGGCTGTAGCGAGGACTGTAAGCATATCCTCTCCCAAACCACGCAGTTTTAACGGTAGAACTCTGCTTTAGTTGCAGGGGTAACAAAAGCAGCTTTTCTCCCACTGTGTACTCTTTGGGTTGTTCCACGAATGAACTTCTATATGCAGGGTTTCCGACGTGGAGCGAACTGCCTCAACCAAGGCAGGCTGTAGCGAGGTCTGTAAGCATATCCTCTCCCAAACCACGCAGTTTTAAAGGCAGAACTCTGCTTTAGTTGCAGGGGTAACACAAGCAGCTTTTCTCCCACTGTGTACTCTTTTGGCTCTTCCACGAATGAACTTCTATATGCAGGGTTTCCAAAGTGGAGCGAACTGCCTCAACCAAGGCAGGCTGTAGCGAGGAATGTAAGCATTTCCTCTTAACAAACACGGCAGTTTTACCAAAGAATTCTGCTTTAGTTGCAGGTGGAATACAAGCAGCATTACTCCCACTGTGTACTCTTTGGGCTCTTACACGAATGAACTTCTTTATGCAAGGATTCCCACGAGGAGGGTACTGACTCCACCATGGCAGGCTGTAGCGAGGACTGTAAGCATATCCTCTCCCAAACCACTCAGTTTTAACGGTAGAACTCTGCTTTAGTTGCAGGGGTAACACAGGCAGCTTTTCTCCCACTGTGTACTCTTTGGGCTCTTCCACGAATGAACTTCTATATGCAGTGTTTCAGACGTGGAGCGAACTGCCTCAACCAAGGCAGTCTGTAGCGAGGACTGTAAGCATTTCCTTTTACAAAACACGGCAGTTTTACCAAAGAATTCTGCTTTAGTTGCAGGTGGAATACAAGCAGCATTACTCCCACTGTGTTCTCTTGGGGGCTCTTACACGAATGAACTTTTTTATGCAGGGATTCCCACGAGGAGCGAACTGCCTCCACCATGGCAGGCTCTAGCGAGGACTGTAAGCATATCCTCTCCCACACCACGCAGTTTTAACGGTAGAACTCTGCTTTAGTTGCAGGGGTAACACAAGCAGTTTTTCTCCCACTGTGTACTCTTTGGGCTCTTCCACGAATGAACTTCTATATGCAGGGTTTGCGACGTGGAGCGAACTGCCTCAACCAATGCAGGCTGCAGCGAGGACTGTAAGCATATCCTCTCCCAAACCACGCAGTTTTAACGGTAGAACTCTGCTTTAGTTGCAGGGGTAACACAAGCAGCTTTTCTCACACTGTGTACTCTTTGTGCTCTTCCACGTATGAACTTCTATATGCAGGGTTTGCGACGTGGAGCGAACTGCCTCAACCAAGGCAGGCTGTAGCGAGGTCTGTAAGCATATCCTCTCCCAAACCACGCAGTTTTAAAGGTAGAACTCTGCTTTAGTTGCAGGGGTAACACAAGCAGCTTTTCTCCCACTGTGTACTCTTTTGGCTCTTCCACGAATGAACTTCTATATGCAGGGTTTCCAAAGTGGAGCGAACTGCCTCAACCAAGGCAGGCTGTAGCGAGGAATGTAAGCATTTCCTCTTACAAAACACGGCAGTTTTACCAAAGAATTCTGCTTTAGTTGCAGGTGGAATACAAGCAGCATTACTCCCACTGTGTACTCTTTGGGCTCTTACACGAATGAACTTCTTTATGCAAGGATTCCCACGAGGAGGGTACTGACTCCACCATGGCAGGCTGTAGCGAGGACTGTAAGCATATCCTCTCCCAAACCACGCAGTTTTAACGGTAGAACTCTGCTTTAGTTGCAGGGGTAACAAAAGCAGCTTTTCTCCCACTGTGTACTCTTTGGGTTGTTCCACGAATGAACTTCTATATGCAGGGTTTCCGACGTGGAGCGAACTGCCTCAACCAAGGCAGGCTGTAGCGAGGTCTGTAAGCATATCCTCTCCCAAATCACGCAGTTTTAAAGGTAGAACTCTGCTTTAGTTGCAGGGGTAACACAAGCAGCTTTTCTCCCACTGTGTACTCTTTTGGCTCTTCCACGAATGAACTTCTATATGCAGGGTTTCCAAAGTGGAGCGAACTGCCTCAACCAAGGCAGGCTGTAGCGAGGTATGTAAGCATTTCCTCTTACAAAACACGGCAGTTTTACCAAAGAATTCTGCTTTAGTTGCAGGTGGAATACAAGCAGCATTACTCCCACTGTGTACTCTTTGGGCTCTTACACGAATGAACTTCTTTATGCAAGGATTCCCACGAGGAGGGTACTGACTCCACCATGGCAGGCTGTAGCGAGGACTGTAAGCATATCCTCTCCCAAACCAAGCAGTTTTAACGGTAGAACTCTGCTTTAGTTGCAGGGGTAACAAAAGCAGCTTTTCTCCCACTGTGTACTCTTTGGGTTGTTCCACGAATGAACTTCTATATGCAGGGTTTCCGACGTGGAGCGAACTGCCTCAACCAAGGCAGGCTGTAGCGAGGACTGTAAGCATATCCTCTCCCAAACCACGCAGTGTTAAAGGTAGAACTCTGCTTTAGTTGCAGGGGTAACACAAGCAGCTTTTCTCCCAATGTGTACTCTTTGGGCTCTTCCACGAATTAACTTCTATATGCAGGGTTTCCAAAGTGGAGCGAACTGCCTCAACCAAGGCAGGCTGTAGCGAGGAATGTAAGCATTTCCTCTTACAAAACACGGCAGTTTTACCAAAGAATTCTGCTTTAGTTGCAGGTGGAATACAAGCAGCATTACTCCCACTGTGTACTCTTTGGGCTCTTACACGAATGAACTTCTTTATGCAAGGATTCCCACGAGGAGGGTACTGACTCCACCATGGCAGGCTGTAGCGAGGACTGTAAGCATATCCTCTCCCAAACCACGCAGTTTTAACGGTAGAACTCTGCTTTAGTTGCAGGGGTAACAAAAGCAGCTTTTCTCCCACTGTGTACTCTTTGGGTTGTTCCACGAATGAACTTCTATATGCAGGGTTTCCGACGTGGAGCGAACTGCCTCAACCAAGGCAGGCTGTAGCGAGGTCTGTAAGCATATCCTCTCCCAAACCACGCAGTTTTAAAGGCAGAACTCTGCTTTAGTTGCAGGGGTAACACAAGCAGCTTTTCTCCCACTGTGTACTCTTTTGGCTCTTCCACGAATGAACTTCTATATGCAGGGTTTCCAAAGTGGAGCGAACTGCCTCAACCAAGGCAGGCTGTAGCGAGGAATGTAAGCATTTCCTCTTAACAAACACGGCAGTTTTACCAAAGAATTCTGCTTTAGTTGCAGGTGGAATACAAGCAGCATTACTCCCACTGTGTACTCTTTGGGCTCTTACACGAATGAACTTCTTTATGCAAGGATTCCCACGAGGAGGGTACTGACTCCACCATGGCAGGCTGTAGCGAGGACTGTAAGCATATCCTCTCCCAAACCACTCAGTTTTAACGGTAGAACTCTGCTTTAGTTGCAGGGGTAACACAGGCAGCTTTTCTCCCACTGTGTACTCTTTGGGTTGTTCCACGAATGAACTTCTATATGCAGTGTTTCAGACGTGGAGCGAACTGCCTCAACCAAGGCAGTCTGTAGCGAGGACTGTAAGCATTTCCTTTTACAAAACACGGCAGTTTTACCAAAGAATTCTGCTTTAGTTGCAGGTGGAATACAAGCAGCATTACTCCCACTGTGTACACTTTGGGCTCTTACACGAATGAACTTCTTTATGGAAGGATTCCCACGAGGAGGGTACTGACTCCACCATGGCAGGCTGTAGCGAGGACTGTAAGCATATCCTCTCCCAAACCAAGCAGTTTTAACGGTAGAACTCTGCTTTAGTTGCAGGGGTAACAAAAGCAGCTTTTCTCCCACTGTGTACTCTTTGGGTTGTTCCACGAATGAACTTCTATATGCAGGGTTTCCGACGTGGAGCGAACTGCCTCAACCAAGGCAGGCTGTAGCGAGGACTGTAAGCATATCCTCTCCCAAACCACTCAGTTTTAACGGTAGAACTCTGCTTTAGTTGCAGGGGTAACACAAGCAGCTTTTCTCCCACTGTGTACTCTTTTGGCTCTTCCACGAATGAACTTCTATATGCATGGTTTCTGACGTGGAGCGAACTGCCTCAACCAAGGCAGGCTGTAGCGAGGACTGTAAGCATATCCTCTCCCAAACGACGCAGTTTTAACGGTAGAACTCTGCTTTAGTTGCAGGGGTAACACAAGCAGCTTTTCTCCCACTGTGTACTCTTTGGGCTCTTCCACGAATGAACTTCTATATGCAGGGTTTCCGACGTGGAGCGAACTGCCTCAACCAAGGCAGGCTGTAGCGAGGTCTGTAAGCATTTCCTCTTCCAAAGCACGGCAGTTTTACCAAAGAATTCTGCTTTAGTTGCAGGTGTAACACAAGCATCATTTCTCCCAATGTGTATTCTTTGGGCTCTTACACGAATGAACTTCTTTATGCAGGGATTCCCACGTGGATCGAACTGCCTCAACCGTGGAAGTCTGTAGCGAGGACTGTAAGCATATCCTCTCCCAAAACACGCAGTTTTTACGGTAGAACTCTGCTTTAGTTGCAGGGGTAACACAAGCAGCTTTTCTCCCACTGTGTACTCTTTGGGGTCTAACACGAATGAACTTCTTTATGCAGGGATTCCTACGAGGAGCGAACTGCCTCCAACATGGCAGGCTGTAGCAACGACTGTAAGCATATCCTCTCCCAAACCACTCAGTTTTAACGGTAGAACTCTTTTTTAGTTGCAGGGGTAACACAAGCAGCTTTTCTCCCACTGTGTACTCTTTGGGCTCTTCCACGAATGAACTTCTATATGCATGGTTTCCGAGGTGGAGCGAACTGCCTCAACCAAGGCAGGCTGTAGCGAGAACTGTAAGCATATCCTCTCCCAAACCACGCAGTTTTAACGGTAGAACTCTGCTTTAGTTGCAGGGGTAACACAAGCAGCTTTTCTCCCACTGTGTACTCTTTGGGCTCTTCCACGTATGAACTTCTATATGCAGGGTTTCCGACGTGGAGCGAACTGCCTCAACCAAGGCAGACTGTAGCGAGGAATGTAAGCATTTCCTCTTCCAAAGCACGGCAGTTTTACCAAACAATTCTGCTTTAGTTGCAGGTGGAATACAAGCAGCATTACTCCCACTGTGTTCTCTTGGGGGCTCTTACACGAATGAAATTTTTTATGCAGGGATTCCCACGAGGAGCGAACTGCCTCCACCATGGCAGGCTCTAGCGAAGACTGTAAGCATATCCTCTCGCACACCACGCAGTTTTAACGGTAGAACTCTGCTTTAGTTGCAGGGGTAACACAAGCAGTTTTTCTCCCACTGTGTACTCTTTGGGCTCTTCCACGAATGAACTTCTATATGCAGGGTTTGCGACGTTGAGCGAACTGCCTCAAACAAGGCCGGCTGTAGCGAGGATTGTAAGCATATCCTCTCCCAAACCACGCAGTTTTAATGGTAGAACTCTGCTTTAGTTGCAGGGGTAACACAAGCAGCTTTTCTCCCACTGTGTACTCTTTGGGCTCTTCCACGAATGAACTTCTATATGCAGGGTTTCCGACGTGGAGCGAACTGCCTCAACCAAGGCAGGCTGTAGCGAGGTCTGTAAGCATTTCCTCTTCCAAAGCACGGCAGTTTTACCAAAGAATTCTGCTTTAGTTGCAGGTGTAACACAAGCATCATTTCTCCCACTGTGTACTCTTTGGGCTCTTACACGAATGAACTTCTTTATGCAGGGATTCCCACGTGGATCGAACTGCCTCAACCGTGGAAGGCTGTAGCGAGGACTGTAAGCATATCCTCTACCAAAACACGCAGTTTTTACGGTAGAACTCTGCTTTAGTTGCAGGGGTAACACAAGCAGCTTTTCTCCCACTGTGTACTCTTTGGGCTCTTCCACGAATGAACTTCTATATGCAGTGTTTCAGACGTGGAGCGAACTGCCTCAACCAAGGCAGTCTGTAGCGAGGACTGTAAGCATTTCCTTTTACAAAACACGGCAGTTTTACCAAAGAATTCTGCTTTAGTTGCAGGTGGAATACAAGCAGCATTACTCCCACTGTGTTCTCTTGGGGGCTCTTACACGAATGAACTTTTTTATGCAGGGATTCCCACGAGGAGCGAACTGCCTCCACCATGGCAGGCTCTAGCGAGGACTGTAAGCATATCCTCTCCCACACCACGCAGTTTTAACGGTAGAACTCTGCTTTAGTTGCAGGGGTAACACAAGCAGTTTTTCTCCCACTGTGTACTCTTTGGGCTCTTCCACGAATGAACTTCTATATGTAGGGTTTGCGACGTGGAGCGAACTGCCTCAACCAATGCAGGCTGCAGCGAGGACTGTAAGCATATCCTCTCCCAAACCACGCAGTTTTAACGGTAGAACTCTGCTTTAGTTGCAGGGGTAACACTAGCAGCTTTTCTCACACTGTGTACTCTTTGTGCTCTTCCACGTATGAACTTCTATATGCAGGGTTTGCGACGTGGAGCGAACTGCCTCAACCAAGGCAGGCTGTAGCGGGGTCTGTAAGCATATCCTCTCCCAAACCACGCAGTTTTAAAGGTAGAACTCTGCTTTAGTTGCAGGGGTAACACAAGCAGCTTTTCTCCCACTGTGTACTCTTTTGGCTCTTCCACGAATGAACTTCTATATGCAGGGTTTCCAAAGTGGAGCGAACTGCCTCAACCAAGGCAGGCTGTAGCGAGGAATGTAAGCATTTCCTCTTACAAAACACGGCAGTTTTACCAAAGAATTCTGCTTTAGTTGCAGGTGGAATACAAGCAGCATTACTCCCACTGTGTACTCTTTGGGCTCTTACACGAATGAACTTCTTTATGCAAGGATTCCCACGAGGAGGGTACTGACTCCACCATGGCAGGCTGTAGCGAGGACTGTAAGCATATCCTCTCCCAAACCACGCAGTTTTAACGGTAGAACTCTGCTTTAGTTGCAGGGGTAACAAAAGCAGCTTTTCTCCCACTGTGTACTCTTTGGGTTGTTCCACGAATGAACTTCTATATGCAGGGTTTCCGACGTGGAGCGAACTGCCTCAACCAAGGCAGGCTGTAGCGAGGTCTGTAAGCATATCCTCTCCCAAACCACGCAGTTTTAAAGGTAGAACTCTGCTTTAGTTGCAGGGGTAACACAAGCAGCTTTTCTCCCACTGTGTACTCTTTTGGCTCTTCCACGAATGAACTTCTATATGCAGGGTTTCCAAAGTGGAGCGAACTGCCTCAACCAAGGCAGGCTGTAGCGAGGTATGTAAGCATTTCCTCTTACAAAACACGGCAGTTTTACCAAAGAATTCTGCTTTAGTTGCAGGTGGAATACAAGCAGCATTACTCCCACTGTGTACTCTTTGGGCTCTTACACGAATGAACTTCTTTATGCAAGGATTCCCACGAGGAGGGTACTGACTCCACCATGGCAGGCTGTAGCGAGGACTGTAAGCATATCCTCTCCCAAACCAAGCAGTTTTAACGGTAGAACTCTGCTTTAGTTGCAGGGGTAACAAAAGCAGCTTTTCTCCCACTGTGTACTCTTTGGGTTGTTCCACGAATGAACTTCTATATGCAGGGTTTCCGACGTGGAGCGAACTGCCTCAACCAAGGCAGGCTGTAGCGAGGACTGTAAGCATATCCTCTCCCAAACCACGCAGTTTTAAAGGTAGAACTCTGCTTTAGTTGCAGGGGTAACACAAGCAGCTTTTCTCCCAATGTGTACTCTTTGGGCTCTTCCACGAATTAACTTCTATATGCAGGGTTTCCAAAGTGGAGCGAACTGCCTCAACCAAGGCAGGCTGTAGCGAGGAATGTAAGCATTTCCTCTTACAAAACACGGCAGTTTTACCAAAGAATTCTGCTTTAGTTGCAGGTGGAATACAAGCAGCATTACTCCCACTGTGTACTCTTTGGGCTCTTACACGAATGAACTTCTTTATGCAAGGATTCCCACGAGGAGGGTACTGACTCCACCATGGCAGGCTGTAGCGAGGACTGTAAGCATATCCTCTCCCAAACCACGCAGTTTTAACGGTAGAACTCTGCTTTAGTTGCAGGGGTAACAAAAGCAGCTTTTCTCCCACTGTGTACTCTTTGGGTTGTTCCACGAATGAACTTCTATATGCAGGGTTTCCGACGTGGAGCGAACTGCCTCAACCAAGGCAGGCTGTAGCGAGGTCTGTAAGCATATCCTCTCCCAAACCACGCAGTTTTAAAGGCAGAACTCTGCTTTAGTTGCAGGGGTAACACAAGCAGCTTTTCTCCCACTGTGTACTCTTTTGGCTCTTCCACGAATGAACTTCTATATGCAGGGTTTCCAAAGTGGAGCGAACTGCCTCAACCAAGGCAGGCTGTAGCGAGGAATGTAAGCATTTCCTCTTAACAAACACGGCAGTTTTACCAAAGAATTCTGCTTTAGTTGCAGGTGGAATACAAGCAGCATTACTCCCACTGTGTACTCTTTGGGCTCTTACACGAATGAACTTCTTTATGCAAGGATTCCCACGAGGAGGGTACTGACTCCACCATGGCAGGCTGTAGCGAGGACTGTAAGCATATCCTCTCCCAAACCACTCAGTTTTAACGGTAGAACTCTGCTTTAGTTGCAGGGGTAACACAGGCAGCTTTTCTCCCACTGTGTACTCTTTGGGTTGTTCCACGAATGAACTTCTATATGCAGTGTTTCAGACGTGGAGCGAACTGCCTCAACCAAGGCAGTCTGTAGCGAGGACTGTAAGCATTTCCTTTTACAAAACACGGCAGTTTTACCAAAGAATTCTGCTTTAGTTGCAGGTGGAATACAAGCAGCATTACTCCCACTGTGTTCTCTTGGGGGCTCTTACACGAATGAACTTTTTTATGCAGGGATTCCCACGAGGAGCGAACTGCCTCCACCATGGCAGGCTCTAGCGAGGACTGTAAGCATATCCTCTCCCACACCACGCAGTTTTAACGGTAGAACTCTGCTTTAGTTGCAGGGGTAACACAAGCAGTTTTTCTCCCACTGTGTACTCTTTGGGCTCTTCCACGAATGAACTTCTATATGCAGGGTTTGCGACGTGGAGCGAACTGCCTCAACCAATGCAGGCTGCAGCGAGGACTGTAAGCATATCCTCTCCCAAACCACGCAGTTTTAACGGTAGAACTCTGCTTTAGTTGCAGGGGTAACACAAGCAGCTTTTCTCACACTGTGTACTCTTTGTGCTCTTCCACGTATGAACTTCTATATGCAGGGTTTGCGACGTGGAGCGAACTGCCTCAACCAAGGCAGGCTGTAGCGAGGTCTGTAAGCATATCCTCTCCCAAACCACGCAGTTTTAAAGGTAGAACTCTGCTTTAGTTGCAGGGGTAACACAAGCAGCTTTTCTCCCACTGTGTACTCTTTTGGCTCTTCCACGAATGAACTTCTATATGCAGGGTTTCCAAAGTGGAGCGAACTGCCTCAACCAAGGCAGGCTGTAGCGAGGAATGTAAGCATTTCCTCTTACAAAACACGGCAGTTTTACCAAAGAATTCTGCTTTAGTTGCAGGTGGAAAACAAGCAGCATTACTCCCACTGTGTACTCTTTGGGCTCTTACACGAATGAACTTCTTTATGCAAGGATTCCCACGAGGAGGGTACTGACTCCACCATGGCAGGCTGTAGCGAGGACTGTAAGCATATCCTCTCCCAAACCACGCAGTTTTAACGGTAGAACTCTGCTTTAGTTGCAGGGGTAACAAAAGCAGCTTTTCTCCCACTGTGTACTCTTTGGGTTGTTCCACGAATGAACTTCTATATGCAGGGTTTCCGACGTGGAGCGAACTGCCTCAACCAAGGCAGGCTGTAGCGAGGTCTGTAAGCATATCCTCTCCCAAACCACGCAGTTTTAAAGGTAGAACTCTGCTTTAGTTGCAGGGGTAACACAAGCAGCTTTTCTCCCACTGTGTACTCTTTTGGCTCTTCCACGAATGAACTTCTATATGCAGGGTTTCCAAAGTGGAGCGAACTGCCTCAACCAAGGCAGGCTGTAGCGAGGTATGTAAGCATTTCCTCTTACAAAACACGGCAGTTTTACCAAAGAATTCTGCTTTAGTTGCAGGTGGAATACAAGCAGCATTACTCCCACTGTGTACTCTTTGGGCTCTTACACGAATGAACTTCTTTATGCAAGGATTCCCACGAGGAGGGTACTGACTCCACCATGGCAGGCTGTAGCGAGGACTGTAAGCATATCCTCTCCCAAACCAAGCAGTTTTAACGGTAGAACTCTGCTTTAGTTGCAGGGGTAACAAAAGCAGCTTTTCTCCCACTGTGTACTCTTTGGGTTGTTCCACGAATGAACTTCTATATGCAGGGTTTCCGACGTGGAGCGAACTGCCTCAACCAAGGCAGGCTGTAGCGAGGACTGTAAGCATATCCTCTCCCAAACCACGCAGTGTTAAAGGTAGAACTCTGCTTTAGTTGCAGGGGTAACACAAGCAGCTTTTCTCCCAATGTGTACTCTTTGGGCTCTTCCACGAATTAACTTCTATATGCAGGGTTTCCAAAGTGGAGCGAACTGCCTCAACCAAGGCAGGCTGTAGCGAGGAATGTAAGCATTTCCTCTTACAAAACACGGCAGTTTTACCAAAGAATTCTGCTTTAGTTGCAGGTGGAATACAAGCAGCATTACTCCCACTGTGTACTCTTTGGGCTCTTACACGAATGAACTTCTTTATGCAAGGATTCCCACGAGGAGGGTACTGACTCCACCATGGCAGGCTGTAGCGAGGACTGTAAGCATATCCTCTCCCAAACCACGCAGTTTTAACGGTAGAACTCTGCTTTAGTTGCAGGGGTAACAAAAGCAGCTTTTCTCCCACTGTGTACTCTTTGGGTTGTTCCACGAATGAACTTCTATATGCAGGGTTTCCGACGTGGAGCGAGCTGCCTCAACCAAGGCAGGCTGTAGCGATGTCTGTAAGCATATCCTCTCCCAAACCACGCAGTTTTAAAGGCAGAACTCTGCTTTAGTTGCAGGGGTAACACAAGCAGCTTTTCTCCCACTGTGTACTCTTTTGGCTCTTCCACGAATGAACTTCTATATGCAGGGTTTCCAAAGTGGAGCGAACTGCCTCAACCAAGGCAGGCTGTAGCGAGGAATGTAAGCATTTCCTCTTACCAAACACGGCAGTTTTACCAAAGAATTCTGCTTTAGTTGCAGGTGGAATACAAGCAGCATTACTCCCACTGTGTACTCTTTGGGCTCTTACACGAATGAACTTCTTTATGCAAGGATTCCCACGAGGAGGGTACTGACTCCACCATGGCAGGCTGTAGCGAGGACTGTAAGCATATCCTCTCCCAAACCACGCAGTTTTAACGGTAGAACTCTGCTTTAGTTGCAGGGGTAACACAAGCAGCTTTTCTCCCACTGTGTACTCTTTGGGCTCTTCCACGAATGAACTTCTATATGCAGGGTTTCCGACGTGGAGCGAACTGCCTCAACCAAGGCAGGCTGTAGCGAGGTCTGTAAGCATTTCCTCTTCCAAAGCACGGCAGTTTTACCAAAGAATTCTGCTTTAGTTGCAGGTGTAACACAAGCATCATTTCTCCCACTGTGTACTCTTTGGGCTCTTACACGAATGAACTTCTTTATGCAGGGATTCCCACGTGGATCGAACTGCCTCAACCGTGGAAGGCTGTAGCGAGGACTGTAAGCATATCCTCTCCCAAAACACGCAGTTTTTACGGTAGAACTCTGCTTTAGTTGCAGGGGTAACACAAGCAGCTTTTCTCCCACTGTGTACTCTTTGGGCTCTTCCAAGAATGAACTTCTATATGCAGTGTTTCAGACGTGGAGCGAACTGCCTCAACCAAGGCAGTCTGTAGCGAGGACTGTAAGCATTTCCTCTTACAAAAACACGGCAGTTTTACCAAAGAATTCTGCTTTAGTTGCAGGTGGAATACAAGCAGCATTACTCCCACTGTGTTCTCTTGGGGGCTCTTACACGAATGAATTTTTTATGCAGGGATTCCCACGAGGAGCGATCTGCCTCCACCATGGCAGGCTCTAGCGAGGACTGTAAGCATATCCTCTCCCACACCACGCAGTTTTAACGGTAGAACTCTGCTTTAGTTGCAGGGGTAACACAAGCAGTTTTTCTCCCACTGTGTACTCTTTGGGCTCTTCCACGAATGAACTTCTATATGCAGGGTTTGCGACGTGGAGCGAACTGCCTCAACCAATTCAGGCTGCAGCGAGGACTGTAAGCATATCCTCTCCCAAACCACGCAGTTTTAACGGTAGAACTCTGCTTTAGTTGCAGGGGTAACACAAGCAGCTTTTCTCACACTGTGTACTCTTTGTGCTCTTCCACGTATGAACTTCTATATGCAGGGTTTGCGACGTGGAGCGAACTGCCTCAACCAAGGCAGGCTGTAGCGAGGTCTCTAAGCATATCCTCTCCCAAACCACGCAGTTTTAAAGGTAGAACTCTGCTTTAGTTGCAGGGGTAACACAAGCAGCTTTTCTCCCACTGTGTACTCTTTTGGCTCTTCCACGAATGAACTTCTATATGCAGGGTTTCCAAAGTGGAGCGAACTGCCTCAACCAAGGCAGGCTGTAGCGAGGTCTGTAAGCATATCCTCTCCCAAACCACGCAGTTTTAAAGGTAGAACTCTGCTTTAGTTGCAGGGGTAACACAAGCAGCTTTTCTCCCACTGTGTACTCTTTTGGCTCTTCCACGAATGAACTTCTATATGCAGGGTTTCCAAAGTGGAGCGAACTGCCTCAACCAAGGCAGGCTGTAGCGAGGTATGTAAGCATTTCCTCTTACAAAACACGGCAGTTTTACCAAAGAATTCTGCTTTAGTTGCAGGTGGAATACAAGCAGCATTACTCCCACTGTGTACTCTTTGGGCTCTTACACGAATGAACTTCTTTATGCAAGGATTCCCACGAGGAGGGTACTGACTCCACCATGGCAGGCTGTAGCGAGGACTGTAAGCATATCCTCTCCCAAACCAAGCAGTTTTAACGGTAGAACTCTGCTTTAGTTGCAGGGGTAACAAAAGCAGCTTTTCTCCCACTGTGTACTCTTTGGGTTGTTCCACGAATGAACTTCTATATGCAGGGTTTCCGACGTGGAGCGAACTGCCTCAACCAAGGCAGGCTGTAGCGAGGACTGTAAGCATATCCTCTCCCAAACCACGCAGTTTTAAAGGTAGAACTCTGCTTTAGTTGCAGGGGTAACACAAGCAGCTTTTCTCCCAATGTGTACTCTTTGGGCTCTTCCACGAATTAACTTCTATATGCAGGGTTTCCAAAGTGGAGCGAACTGCCTCAACCAAGGCAGGCTGTAGCGAGGAATGTAAGCATTTCCTCTTACAAAACACGGCAGTTTTACCAAAGAATTCTGCTTTAGTTGCAGGTGGAATACAAGCAGCATTAGTCCCACTGTGTACCCTTTGGGCTCTTACACGAATGAACTTCTTTATGCAAGGATTCCCACGAGGAGGGTACTGACTCCACCATGGCAGGCTGTAGCGAGGACTGTAAGCATATCCTCTCCCAAACCACGCAGTTTTAACGGTAGAACTCTGCTTTAGTTGCAGGGGTAACAAAAGCAGCTTTTCTCCCACTGTGTACTCTTTGGGTTGTTCCACGAATGAACTTCTATATGCAGGGTTTCCTACGTGGAGCGAACTGCCTCAACCAAGGCAGGCTGTAGCGAGGTCTGTAAGCATATCCTCTCCCAAACCACGCAGTTTTAAAGGCAGAACTCTGCTTTAGTTGCAGGGGTAACACAAGCAGCTTTTCTCCCACTGTGTACTCTTTTGGCTCTTCCACGAATGAACTTCTATATGCAGGGTTTCCAAAGTGGAGCGAACTGCCTCAACCAAGGCAGGCTGTAGCGAGGAATGTAAGCATTTTCTCTTACAAAACACGGCAGTTTTACCAAAGAATTCTGCTTTAGTTGCAGGTGGAATACAAGCAGCATTACTCCCACTGTGTACTCTTTGGGCTCTTACACGAATGAACTTCTTTATGCAAGGATTCCCACGAGGAGGGTACTGACTCCACCATGGCAGGCTGTAGCGAGGACTGTAAGCATATCCTCTCCCACACCACGCAGTTTTAACGGTAGAACTCTGCTTTAGTTGCAGGGGTAACACAAGCAGCTTTTCTCACACTGTGTACTCTTTGTGCTCTTCCACGTATGAACTTCTATATGCAGGGTTTGCGACGTGGAGCGAACTGCCTCAACCAAGGCAGGCTGTAGCGAGGTCGGTAAGCATATCCTCTCCCAAACCACGCAGTTTTAAAGGTAGAACTCTGCTTTAGTTGCAGGGGTAACACAAGCAGCTTTTCTCCCACTGTGTACTCTTTTGGCTCTTCCACGAATGAACTTCTATATGCAGGGTTTCCAAAGTGGAGCGAACTGCCTCAACCAAGGCAGGCTGTAGCGAGGAATTTAAGCATTTCCTCTTACAAAACACGGCAGTTTTACCAAAGAATTCTGCTTTAGTTGCAGGTGGAATACAAGCAGCATTACTCCCACTGTGTACTCTTTGGGCTCTTACACGAATGAACTTCTTTATGCAAGGATTCCCACGAGGAGGGTACTGACTCCACCATGGCAGGCTGTAGCGAGGACTGTAAGCATATCCTCTCCCAAACCACGCAGTTTTAACGGTAGAACTCTGCTTTAGTTGCAGGGGTAACACAAGCAGTTTTTCTCCCACTGTGTACTCTTTGGGCTCTTCCACGAATGAACTTCTATATGCAGGGTTTGCGACGTGGAGAGAACTGCTTCAACCAAGGCAGGCTGTAGCGAGGATTGTAAGCATATCCTCTCCCAAACCACGCAGTTTTAACGGTAGAATTCTGCTTTAGTTGCAGGGGTAACACAAGCAGCTTTTCTCCCATTGTGTACTCTTTGGGCTCTTCCGCGAATGAACTTCTATATGCAGGGTTTCCGACGTGGAGCGAACTGCCTCAACCAAGGCAGGCTGTAGCGAGGACTGTAAGCATTTCCTCTTCCAAAACACTGCAGTTTTACCAAAGAATTCTGCTTTAGTTGCAGGTGGAATACAAGCAGCATTACTCCCACTGTGTACTCTTTGGGCTCTTCCACGAATGAACTTCTTTATGCAGGGATTCCTACGAGGAGCAAACTGCCTCCACCATGGCAGGCTGTAGCGAGGACTGTAAGCATATCCTCTCCCAAACCACGCAGTTTTAACGGTAGAACTCTGCTTTAGTTGCAGGGGTAACACAAGCAGTTTTTCTCCCACTGTGTACTCTTTGGGCTCTTCCACGAATGAACTTCTATATGCAGGGTTTGCGACGTTGAGCGAACTGCCTCAAACAAGGCCGGCTGTAGCGAGGATTGTAAGCATATCCTCTCCCAAACCACGCAGTTTTAATGGTAGAACTCTGCTTTAGTTGCAGGGGTAACACAAGCAGCTTTTCTCCCACTGTGTACTCTTTGGGCTCTTCCACGAATGAACTTCTATATGCAGGGTTTCCGAAGTGGAGCGAACTGCCTCAACCAAGGCAGGCTGTAGAGAGGACTGTAAGCATTTCCTCTTACAAAACACGGCAGTTTTACCAAAGAATTCTGCTTTAGTTGCAGGTGGAATACAAGCAGCATTACTCCCACTGTGTACTCTTTGGGCTCTTACACGAATGAACTTCTTTATGCAAGGATTCCCACGAGGAGGGAACTGCCTCCACCATGGCAGGCTGTAGCTAGGACTGTAAGCATATCCTCTCCCAAACCACGCAGTTTTAACGGTAGAACTCTGCTTTAGTTGCAGGGGTAACACAAGCAGTTTTTCTCCCACTGTGTACTCTTTGGGCTCTTCCACGAATGAACTTCTATATGCAGGGTTTGCGACGTGGAGAGAACTGCCTCAACCAAGGCAGGCTGTAGCGAGGACTGTAAGCATATCCTCTCCGAAACCACGCAGTTTTAACGGTAGAACTCTGCTTTAGTTGCAGGGGTAACAAAAGCAGCTTTTCTCCCACTGTGTACTCTTTGGGTTGTTCCACGAATGAACTTGTATATGCAGGGTTTCCGACGTGGAGCCAACTGCCTCAACCAAGGCAGGCTGTAGCGAGGACTGTAAGCATATCCTCTCCCAAACCACTCAGTTTTAACGGTAGAACTCTGCTTTAGTTGCAGGGGTAACACAAGCAGCTTTTCTCCCACTGTGTACTCTTTGGGCTCTTCCACGAATGAACTTCTATATGCATGGTTTCCGACGTGGAGCGAACTGCCTCAACCAAGGCAGGCTGTAGCGAGGACTGTAAGCATATCCTCTCCCAAACCACGCAGTTTTAACGGTAGAACTCTGCTTTAGTTGCAGGGGTAACACAAGCAGCTTTTCTCCCACTGTGTACTCTTTGGGCTCTTCCACGAATGAACTTCTATATGCAGGGTTTCCGACGTGGAGCGAACTGCCTCAACCAAGGCAGGCTGTAGCGAGGTCTGTAAGCATTTCCTCTTCCAAAGCACGGCAGTTTTACCAAAGAATTCTGCTTTAGTTGCAGGTGTAACACAAGCATCATTTCTCCCACTGTGTACTCTTTGGGCTCTTACACGAATGAACTTCTTTATGCAGGGATTCCCACGTGGATCGAACTGCCTCAACCGTGGAAGGCTGTAGCGAGGACTGTAAGCATATCCTCTCCCTAAACACGCAGTTTTAAACGTAGAACTCTGCTTTAGTTGCAGGGGTAACACAAGCAGCTTTTCTCCCACTGTGTACTCTTTGGGCTCTTCCACGAATGAACTTCTTTATGCAGTGTTTCAGACGTGGAGCGAACTGCCTCAACCAAGGCAGTCTGTAGCGAGGACTGTAAGCATTTCCTCTTACAAAACACGGCAGTTTTACCAAAGAATTCTGCTTTAGTTGCAGGTGGAATACAAGCAGCATTACTCCCACTGTGTTCTCTTGGGGGCTCTTACACGAATGAACTTTTTTATGCAGGGATTCCCACGAGGAGCGAACTGCCTCCACCATGGCAGGCTCTAGCGAGGACTGTAAGCATATCCTCTCCCACACCACGCAGTTTTAACGGTAGAACTCTGTTTTAGTTGCAGGGGTAACACAAGCAGTTTTTCTCCCACTGTGTACTCTTTGGGCTCTTCCACGAATGAACTTCTATATGCAGGGTTTGCGACGTGGAGCGAACTGCCTCAAACAATGCAGGCTGCAGCGAGGACTGTAAGCATATCCTCTCCCAAACCACACAGTTTTAACGGTAGAACTCTGCTTTAGTTGCAGGGGTAACACAAGCAGCTTTTCTCACACTGTGTACTCTTTGTGCTCTTCCACGTATGAACTTCTATATGCAGGGTTTGCGACGTGGAGCGAACTGCCTCAACCAAGTCAGGCTGTAGCGAGGTCTGTAAGCATATCCTCTCCCAAACCACGCAGTTTTAAAGGTAGAACTCTGCTTTAGTTGCAGGGGTAACCCAAGCTGCTTTTCTCCCACTGTGTACTCTTTTGGCTCTTCCACGAATTAACTTCTATATGCAGGGTTTCCAAAGTGGAGCGAACTGCCTCAACCAAGGCAGGCTGTAGCGAGGACTGTAAGCATTTCCTCTTCCAAAACACTGCAGTTTTACCAAAGAATTCTGCTTTAGTTGCAGGTGGAATACAAGCAGCATTACTCCCACTCTGTACTCTTTGGGCTCTTCCACGAATGAACTTCTTTATGCAGGGATTCCTACGCGGAGCAAACTGCCTCCACCATGGCAGGCTGTAGCGAGGACTGTAAGCATATCCTCTCCCAAACCACGCAGTTTTAACGGTAGAACTCTGCTTTAGTTGCAGGGGTAACACAAGCAGTTTTTCTCCCACTGTGTACTCTTTGGGCTCTAACACGAATGAACTTATTTATGCAGGGATTCCTACGAGGAGCGAACTGCCTCCACCATGGCAGTCTGTAGCAAGGACTGTAAGCATATCCTCTCCCAAACCACTCAGTTTTAACGGTAGAACTCTTTTTTAGTTGCAGGGGTAACACAAGCAGCTTTTCTCCCACTGTGTACTCTTTGGGCTTTTCCACGAATGAACTTCTATATGCATGGTTTCCGACGTGGAGCGAACTGCCTCAACCAAGGCAGGCTGTAGCGAGGACTGTAAGCATATCCTCTCCCAAACCACGCAGTTTTAACGGTAGAACTCTGCTTTAGTTGCAGGGGTAACAAAAGCAGCTTTTCTCCCACTGTGTACTCTTTGGGTTGTTCCACGAATGAACTTCTATATGCAGGGTTTCCGACGTGGAGCGAACTGCCTCAACCAAGGCAGGCTGTAGCGAGGTCTGTAAGCATATCCTCTCCCAAACCACGCAGTTTTAAAGGTAGAACTCTGCTTTAGTTGCAGGGGTAACACAAGCAGCTTTTCTCCCACTGTGTACTCTTTTGGCTCTTCCACGAATGAACTTCTATATGCAGGGTTTGCGACGTGGAGAGAACTGCCTCAACCAAGGCAGGCTGTAGCGAGGTATGTAAGCATTTCCTCTTAAAAAACACGGCAGTTTTACCAAAGAATTCTGCTTTAGTTGCAGGTGGAATACAAGCAGCATTACTCCCACTGTGTACTCTTTGGGCTCTTACACGAATGAACTTCTTTATGCAAGGATTCCCACGAGGAGGGTACTGACTCCACCATGGCAGGCTGTAGCGAGGACTGTAAGCATATCCTCTCCCAAACCAAGCAGTTTTAACGGTAGAACTCTGCTTTAGTTGCAGGGGTAACAAAAGCAGCTTTTCTCCCACTGTGTACTCTTTGGGTTGTTCCACGAATGAACTTCTATATGCAGGGTTTCCGACGTGGAGCGAACTGCCTCAACCAAGGCAGGCTGTAGCGAGGACTGTAAGCATATCCTCTCCCAAACCACGCAGTTTTAAAGGTAGAACTCTGCTTTAGTTGCAGGGGTAACACAAGCAGCTTTTCTCCCAATGTGTACTCTTTGGGCTCTTCCACGAATTAACTTCTATATGCAGAGTTTCCAAAGTGGAGCGAACTGCCTCAACCAAGGCAGGCTGTAGCGAGGAATGTAAGCATTTCCTCTTACAAAACACGGCAGTTTTACCAAAGAATTCTGCTTTAGTTGCAGGTGGAATACAAGCAGCATTACTCCCACTGTGTACTCTTTGGGCTCTTACACGAATGAACTTCTTTATGCAAGGATTCCCACGAGGAGGGTACTGACTCCACCATGGCAGGCTGTAGCGAGGACTGTAAGCATATCCTCTCCCAAACCAAGCAGTTTTAATGGTAGAACTCTGCTTTAGTGGCAGGGGTAACAAAAGCAGCTTTTCTCCCACTGTGTACTCTTTGGGTTGTTCCACGAATGAACTTCTATATGCAGGGTTTCCGACGTGGAGCGAACTGCCTTAACCAAGGCAGGCTGTAGCGAGGACAGTAAGCATATCCTCTCCCAAACCACTCAGTTTTAACGGTAGAACTCTGCTTTAGTTGCAGGGGTAACACAAGCAGCTTTTCTCCCACTGTGTACTCTTTTGGCTCTTCCACGAATGAACTTCTATATGCATGGTTTCTGACGTGGAGCGAACTGCCTCAACCAAGGCAGGCTCTAGCGAGGACTGTAAGCATATCCTCTCCCAAACCACGCAGTTTTAACGGTAGAACTCTGCTTTAGTTGCAGGGGTAACACAAGCAGCTTTTCTCCCACTGTGTACTCTTTGGGCTCTTCCACGAATGAACTTCTATATGCAGGGTTTCCGACGTGGAGCGAACTGCCTCAACCAAGGCAGGCTGTAGCGAGGTCTGTAAGCATTTCCTCTTCCAAAGCACGGCAGTTTTACCAAAGAATTCTGCTTTAGTTGCAGGTGTAACACAAGCATCATTTCTCCCAATGTGTATTCTTTGGGCTCTTACACGAATGAACTTCTTTATGCAGGGATTCCCACGTGGATCGAACTGCCTCAACCGTGGAAGGCTGTAGCGAGGACTGTAAGCATATCCTCTCCCAAAACACGCAGTTTTTACCGTAGAACTCTGCTTTAGTTGCAGGGGTAACACAAGCAGCTTTTCTCCCACTGTGTACTCTTTGGGGTCTAACACGAATGAACTTCTTTATGCAGGGATTCCTACGAGGAGCGAACTGCCTCCAACATGGCAGGCTGTAGCAAGGACTGTAAGCATATCCTTTCCCAAACCACTCAGTTTTAACGGTAGAACTCTTTTTTAGTTGCAGGGGTAACACAAGCAGCTTTTCTCCCACTGTGTACTCTTTGGGCTCTTCCACGAATGAACTTCTATATGCATGGTTTCCGAGGTGGAGCGAACTGCCTCAACCAAGGCAGGCTGTAGCGAGGACTGTAAGCATATCCTCTCCCAAACCACGCAGTTTTAACGGTAGAACTCTGCTTTAGTTGTAGGGGTAACACAAGCAGCTTTTCTCCCACTGTGTACTCTTTGGGCTCTTCCACGTATGAACTTCTATATGCAGGGTTTCCGACGTGGAGCGAAGTGCCTCAACCAAGGCAGACTGTAGCGAGGAATGTAAGCATTTCCTCTTCCAAAGCACGGCAGTTTTACCAAACAATTCTGCTTTAGTTGCAGGTGGAATACAAGCAGCATTACTCCCACTGTGTTCTCTTGGGGGCTCTTACACGAATGAAATTTTTTATGCAGGGATTCCCACGAGGAGCGAACTGCCTCCACCATGGCAGGCTCTAGCGAAGACTGTAAGCATATCCTCTCCCACACCACGCAGTTTTAACGGTAGAACTCTGCTTTAGTTGCAGGGGTAACACAAGCAGTTTTTCTCCCACTGTGTACTCTTTGGGCTCTTCCACGAATGAACTTCTATATGCAGGGTTTGCGACGTTGAGCGAACTGCCTCAAACAAGGCCGGCTGTAGCGAGGATTGTAAGCATATCCTCTCCCAAACCACGCAGTTTTAATGGTAGAACTCTGCTTTAGTTGCAGGGGTAACACAAGCAGCTTTTCTCCCACTGTGTACTCTTTGGGCTCTTCCACGAATGAACTTGTATATGCAGGGTTTCCGACGTGGAGCGAACTGCCTCAACCAAGGCAGGCTGTAGCGAGGTCTGTAAGCATTTCCTCTTCCAAAGCACGGCAGTTTTACCAAAGAATTCTGCTTTAGTTGCAGGTGTAACACAAGCATCATTTCTCCCACTGTGTACTCTTTGGGCTCTTACACGAATGAACTTCTTTATGCAGGGATTCCCACGTGCATCGAACTGCCTCAACCGTGGAAGGCTGTAGCGAGGACTGTAAGCATATCCTCTCCCAAAACACGCAGTTTTTACGGTAGAACTCTGCTTTAGTTGCAGGGGTAACACAAGCAGCTTTTCTCCCACTGTGTACTCTTTGGGCTCTTCCACGAATGAACTTCTATATGCAGTGTTTCAGACGTGGAGCGAACTGCCTCAACCAAGGCAGTCTGTAGCGAGGACTGTAAGCATTTCCTTTTACAAAACACGGCAGTTTTACCAAAGAATTCTGCTTTAGTTGCAGGTGGAATACAAGCAGCATTACTCCCACTGTGTTCTCTTGGGGGCTCTTACACGAATGAACTTTTTTATGCAGGGATTCCCACGAGGAGCGAACTGCCTCCACCATGGCAGGCTCTAGCGAGGACTGTAAGCATATCCTCTCCCACACCACGCAGTTTTAACGGTAGAACTCTGCTTTAGTTGCAGGGGTAACACAAGCAGTTTTTCTCCCACTGTGTACTCTTTGGGCTCTTCCACGAATGAACTTCTATATGCAGGGTTTGCGACGTGGAGCGAACTGCCTCAACCAATGCAGGCTGCAGCGAGGACTGTAAGCATATCCTCTCCCAAACCACGCAGTTTTAACGGTAGAACTCTGCTTTAGTTGCAGGGGTAACACAAGCAGCTTTTCTCACACTGTGTACTCTTTGTGCTCTTCCATGTATGAACTTCTATATGCAGGGTTTGCGACGTGGAGCGAACTGCCTCAACCAAGGCAGGCTGTAGCGAGGTCTGTAAGCATATCCTCTCCCAAACCACGCAGTTTTAAAGGTAGAACTCTGCTTTAGTTGCAGGGGTAACACAAGCAGCTTTTCTCCCACTGTGTACTCTTTTGGCTCTTCCACGAATGAACTTCTATATGCAGGGTTTCCAAAGTGGAGCGAACTGCCTCAACCAAGGCAGGCTGTAGCGAGGTATGTAAGCATTTCCTCTTACAAAACACGGCAGTTTTACCAAAGAATTCTGCTTTAGTTGCAGGTGGAATACAAGCAGCATTACTCCCACTGTGTACTCTTTGGGCTCTTACACGAATGAACTTCTTTATGCAAGGATTCCCACGAGGAGGGTACTGACTCCACCATGGCAGGCTGTAGCGAGGACTGTAAGCATATCCTCTCCCAAACCAAGCAGTTTTAACGGTAGAACTCTGCTTTAGTTGCAGGGGTAACAAAAGCAGCTTTTCTCCCACTGTGTACTCTTTGGGTTGTTCCACGAATGAACTTCTATATGCAGGGTTTCCGACGTGGAGCGAACTGCCTCAACCAAGGCAGGCTGTAGCGAGGACTGTAAGCATATCCTCTCCCAAACCACGCAGTTTTAAAGGTAGAACTCTGCTTTAGTTGCAGGGGTAACACAAGCAGCTTTTCTCCCAATGTGTACTCTTTGGGCTCTTCCACGATTTAACTTCTATATGCAGGGTTTCCAAAGTGGAGCGAACTGCCTCAACCAAGGCAGGCTGTAGCGAGGAATGTAAGCATTTCCTCTTACAAAAAACGGCAGTTTTACCAAAGAATTCTACTTTAGTTGCAGGTGGAATACAAGCAGCATTACTCCCACTGTGTACTCTTTGGGCTCTTACACGAATGAACTTCTTTATGCAAGGATTCCCACGAGGAGGGTACTGACTCCACCATGGCAGGCTGTAGCGAGGACTGTAAGCATATCCTCTCCCAAACCACGCAGTTTTAACGGTAGAACTCTGCTTTAGTTGCAGGGGTAACAAAAGCAGCTTTTCTCCCACTGTGTACTCTTTGGGTTGTTCCACGAATGAACTTCTATATGCAGGGTTTCCGACGTGGAGCGAACTGCCTCAACCAAGGCAGGCTGTAGCGAGGTCTGTAAGCATATCCTCTCCCAAACCACGCAGTTTTAAAGGCAGAACTCTGCTTTAGTTGCAGGGGTAACACAAGCAGCTTTTCTCCCACTGTGTACTCTTTTGGCTCTTCCACGAATGAACTTCTATATGCAGGGTTTCCAAAGTGGAGCGAACTGCCTCAACCAAGGCAGGCTGTAGCGAGGAATGTAAGCATTTCCTCTTAACAAACACGGCAGTTTTACCAAAGAATTCTGCTTTAGTTGCAGGTGGAATACAAGCAGCATTACTCCCACTGTGTACTCTTTGGGCTCTTACACGAATGAACTTCTTTATGCAAGGATTCCCACGAGGAGGGTACTGACTCCACCATGGCAGGCTGTAGCGAGGACTGTAAGCATATCCTCTCCCAAACCACTCAGTTTTAACGGTAGAACTCTGCTTTAGTTGCAGGGGTAACACAGGCAGCTTTTCTCCCACTGTGTACTCTTTGGGTTGTTCCACGAATGAACTTCTATATGCAGTGTTTCAGACGTGGAGCGAACTGCCTCAACCAAGGCAGTCTGTAGCGAGGACTGTAAGCATTTCCTTTTACAAAACACGGCAGTTTTACCAAAGAATTCTGCTTTAGTTGCAGGTGGAATACAAGCAGCATTACTCCCACTGTGTTCTCTTGGGGGCTCTTACACGAATGAACTTTTTTATGCAGGGATTCCCACGAGGAGCGAACTGCCTCCACCATGGCAGGCTCTAGCGAGGACTGTAAGCATATCCTCTCCCACACCACGCAGTTTTAACGGTAGAACTCTGCTTTAGTTGCAGGGGTAACACAAGCAGTTTTTCTCCCACTGTGTACTCTTTGGGCTCTTCCACGAATGAACTTCTATATGCAGGGTTTGCGACGTGGAGCGAACTGCCTCAACCAATGCAGGCTGCAGCGAAGACTGTAAGCATATCCTCTCCCAAACCACGCAGTTTTAATGGTAGAACTCTGCTTTAGTTGCAGGGGTAACACAAGCAGCTTTTCTCACACTGTGTACTCTTTGTGCTCTTCCACGTATGAACTTCTATATGCAGGGTTTGCGACGTGGAGCGAACTGCCTCAACCAAGGCAGGCTGTAGCGAGGACTGTAAGCATATCCTCTCCCAAACCACGCAGTTTTAATGGTAGAACTCTGCTTTAGTTGCAGGGGTAACACAAGCAGCTTTTCTCCCACTGTGTACTCTTTTGGCTCTTCCACGAATGAACTTCTATATGCAGGGTTTCCAAAGTGGAGCGAACTGCCTCAACCAAGGCAGGCTGTAGCGAGGTATGTAAGCATTTCGTCTTACAAAACACGGCAGTTTTACCAAAGAATTCTGCTTTAGTTGCAGGTGGAATACAAGCAGCATTACTCCCACTGTGTATTCTTTGGGCTCTTACACGAATGAACTTCTTTATGCAAGGATTCCCACGAGGAGGGTACTGACTCCACCATGGCAGGCTGTAGCCAGGACTGTAAGCATATCCTCTCCCAAACCAAGCAGTTTTAACGGTAGAACTCTGCTTTAGTTGCAGGGGTAACAAAAGCAGCTTTTCTCCCACTGTGTACTCTTTGGGTTGTTCCACGAATGAACTTCTATATGCAGGGTTTCCGACGTGGAGCGAACTGCCTCAACCAAGGCAGGCTGTAGCGAGGACTGTAAGCATATCCTCTCCCAAACCACGCAGTTTTAAAGGTAGAACTCTGCTTTAGTTGCAGGGGTAACACAAGCAGCTTTTCTCCCAATGTGTACTCTTTGGGCTCTTCCACGAATTAACTTCTATATGCAGGGTTTCCAAAGTGGAGCGAACTGCCTCAACCAAGGCAGGCTGTAGCGAGGAATGTAAGCATTTCCTCTTACAAAACACGGCAGTTTTACCAAAGAATTCTGCTTTAGTTGCAGGTGGAATACAAGCAGCATTACTCCCACTGTGTACTCTTTGGGCTCTTACACGAATGAACTTCTTTATGCAAGGATTCCCACGAGGAGGGTACTGACTCCACCATGGCAGGCTGTAGCGAGGACTGTAAGCATATCCTCTCCCAAACCACGCAGTTTTAACGGTAGAACTCTGCTTTAGTTGCAGGGGTAACAAAAGCAGCTTTTCTCCCACTGTGTACTCTTTGGGTTGTTCCACGAATGAACTTCTATATGCAGGGTTTCCGACGTGGAGCGAACTGCCTCAACCAAGGCAGGCTGTAGCGAGGTCTGTAAGCATATCCTCTCCCAAACCACGCAGTTTTAAAGGCAGAACTCTGCTTTAGTTGCAGGGGTAACACAAGCAGCTTTTCTCCCACTGTGTACTCTTTTGGCTCTTCCACGAATGAACTTCTATATGCAGGGTTTCCAAAGTGGAGCGAACTGCCTCAACCAAGGCAGGCTGTAGCGAGGAATGTAAGCATTTCCTCTTAACAAACACGGCAGTTTTACCAAAGAATTCTGCTTTAGTTGCAGGTGGAATACAAGCAGCATTACTCCCACTGTGTACTCTTTGGGCTCTTACACGAATGAACTTCTTTATGCAAGGATTCCCACGAGGAGGGTACTGACTCCCCCATGGCAGGCTGTAGCGAGGACTGTAAGCATATCCTCTCCCAAACCACTCAGTTTTAACGGTAGAACTCTGCTTTAGTTGCAGGGGTAACACAGGCAGGTTTTCTCCCACTGTGTACTCTTTGGGTTGTTCCACGAATGAACTTCTATATGCAGTGTTTCAGACGTGGAGCGAACTGCCTCAACCAAGGCAGTCTGTAGCGAGGACTGTAAGCATTTCCTTTTACAAAACACGGCAGTTTTACCAAAGAATTCTGCTTTAGTTGCAGGTGGAATACAAGCAGCATTACTCCCACTGTGTTCTCTTGGGGGCTCTTACACGAATGAACTTTTTTATGCAGGGATTCCCACGAGGAGCGAACTGCCTCCACCATGGCAGGCTCTAGCGAGGACTGTAAGCATATCCTCTCCCACACCACGCAGTTTTAACGGTAGAACTCTGCTTTAGTTGCAGGGGTAACACAAGCAGTTTTTCTCCCACTGTGTACTCTTTGGGCTCTTCCACGAATGAACTTCTATATGCAGGGTTTGCGACGTGGAGCGAACTGCCTCAACCAATGCAGGCTGCAGCGAAGACTGTAAGCATATCCTCTCCCAAACCACGCAGTTTTAATGGTAGAACTCTGCTTTAGTTGCAGGGGTAACACAAGCAGCTTTTCTCACACTGTGTACTCTTTGTGCTCTTCCACGTATGAACTTCTATATGCAGGGTTTGCGACGTGGAGCGAACTGCCTCAACCAAGGCAGGCTGTAGCGAGGTCTGTAAGCATATCCTCTCCCAAACCACGCAGTTTTAATGGTAGAACTCTGCTTTAGTTGCAGGGGTAACACAAGCAGCTTTTCTCCCACTGTGTACTCTTTTGGCTCTTCCACGAATGAACTTCTATATGCAGGGTTTCCAAAGTGGAGCGAACTGCCTCAACCAAGGCAGGCTGTAGCGAGGTATGTAAGCATTTCGTCTTACAAAACACGGCAGTTTTACCAAAGAATTCTGCTTTAGTTGCAGGTGGAATACAAGCAGCATTACTCCCACTGTGTATTCTTTGGGCTCTTACACGAATGAACTTCTTTATGCAAGGATTCCCACGAGGAGGGTACTGACTCCACCATGGCAGGCTGTAGCCAGGACTGTAAGCATATCCTCTCCCAAACCAAGCAGTTTTAACGGTAGAACTCTGCTTTAGTTGCAGGGGTAACAAAAGCAGCTTTTCTCCCACTGTGTACTCTTTGGGTTGTTCCACGAATGAACTTCTATATGCAGGGTTTCCGACGTGGAGCGAACTGCCTCAACCAAGGCAGGCTGTAGCGAGGACTGTAAGCATATCCTCTCCCAAACCACGCAGTTTTAAAGGTAGAACTCTGCTTTAGTTGCAGGGGTAACACAAGCAGCTTTTCTCCCAATGTGTACTCTTTGGGCTCTTCCACGAATTAACTTCTATATGCAGGGTTTCCAAAGTGGAGCGAACTGCCTCAACCAAGGCAGGCTGTAGCGAGGAATGTAAGCATTTCCTCTTACAAAACACGGCAGTTTTACCAAAGAATTCTGCTTTAGTTGCAGGTGGAATACAAGCAGCATTACTCCCACTGTGTACTCTTTGGGCTCTTACACGAATGAACTTCTTTATGCAAGGATTCCCACGAGGAGGGTACTGACTCCACCATGGCAGGCTGTAGCGAGGACTGTAAGCATATCCTCTCCCAAACCACGCAGTTTTAACGGTAGAACTCTGCTTTAGTTGCAGGGGTAACAAAAGCAGCTTTTCTCCCACTGTGTACTCTTTGGGTTGTTCCACGAATGAACTTCTATATGCAGGGTTTCCGACGTGGAGCGAACTGCCTCAACCAAGGCAGGCTGTAGCGAGGTCTGTAAGCATATCCTCTCCCAAACCACGCAGTTTTAAAGGCAGAACTCTGCTTTAGTTGCAGGGGTAACACAAGCAGCTTTTCTCCCACTGTGTACTCTTTTGGCTCTTCCACGAATGAACTTCTATATGCAGGGTTTCCAAAGTGGAGCGAACTGCCTCAACCAAGGCAGGCTGTAGCGAGGAATGTAAGCATTTCCTCTTAACAAACACGGCAGTTTTACCAAAGAATTCTGCTTTAGTTGCAGGTGGAATACAAGCAGCATTACTCCCACTGTGTACTCTTTGGGCTCTTACACGAATGAACTTCTTTATGCAAGGATTCCCACGAGGAGGGTACTGACTCCCCCATGGCAGGCTGTAGCGAGGACTGTAAGCATATCCTCTCCCAAACCACTCAGTTTTAACGGTAGAACTCTGCTTTAGTTGCAGGGGTAACACAGGCAGGTTTTCTCCCACTGTGTACTCTTTGGGTTGTTCCACGAATGAACTTCTATATGCAGTGTTTCAGACGTGGAGCGAACTGCCTCAACCAAGGCAGTCTGTAGCGAGGACTGTAAGCATTTCCTTTTACAAAACACGGCAGTTTTACCAAAGAATTCTGCTTTAGTTGCAGGTGGAATACAAGCAGCATTACTCCCACTGTGTTCTCTTGGGGGCTCTTACACGAATGAACTTTTTTATGCAGGGATTCCCACGAGGAGCGAACTGCCTCCACCATGGCAGGCTCTAGCGAGGACTGTAAGCATATCCTCTCCCACACCACGCAGTTTTAACGGTAGAACTCTGCTTTAGTTGCAGGGGTAACACAAGCAGTTTTTCTCCCACTGTGTACTCTTTGGGCTCTTCCACGAATGAACTTCTATATGCAGGGTTTGCGACGTGGAGCGAACTGCCTCAACCAATGCAGGCTGCAGCGAGGACTGTAAGCATATCCTCTCCCAAACCACGCAGTTTTAACGGTAGAACTCTGCTTTAGTTGCAGGGGTAACACAAGCAGCTTTTCTCACACTGTGTACTCTTTGTGCTCTTCCACGTATGAACTTCTATATGCAGGGTTTGCGACGTGGAGCGAACTGCCTCAACCAAGGCAGGCTGTAGCGAGGTCTGTAAGCATATCCTCTCCCAAACCACGCAGTTTTAAAGGTAGAACTCTGCTTTAGTTGCAGGGGTAACACAAGCAGCTTTTCTCCCACTGTGTACTCTTTTGGCTCTTCCACGAATGAACTTCTATATGCAGGGTTTCCAAAGTGGAGCGAACTGCCTCAACCAAGGCAGGCTGTAGCGAGGAATGTAAGCATTTCCTCTTACAAAACACGGCAGTTTTACCAAAGAATTCTGCTTTAGTTGCAGGTGGAATACAAGCAGCATTACTCCCACTGTGTACTCTTTGGGCTCTTACACGAATGAACTTCTTTATGCAGGGATTCCCACGAGGAGCGAACTGCCTCCACCATGGCAGGCTCTAGCGAGGACTGTAAGCATATCCTCTCCCACACCACGCAGTTTTAACGGTAGAACTCTGCTTTAGTTGCAGGGGTAACACAAGCAGTTTTTCTCCCACTGTGTACTCTTTGGGCTCTTCCACGAATGAACTTCTATATGCAGGGTTTGCGACGTGGAGCGAACTGCCTCAACCAATGCAGGCTGCAGCGAAGACTGTAAGCATATCCTCTCCCAAACCACGCAGTTTTAATGGTAGAACTCTGCTTTAGTTGCAGGGGTAACACAAGCAGCTTTTCTCACACTGTGTACTCTTTGTGCTCTTCCACGTATGAACTTCTATATGCAGGGTTTGCGACGTGGAGCGAACTGCCTCAACCAAGGCAGGCTGTAGCGAGGTCTGTAAGCATATCCTCTCCCAAACCACGCAGTTTTAATGGTAGAACTCTGCTTTAGTTGCAGGGGTAACACAAGCAGCTTTTCTCCCACTGTGTACTCTTTTGGCTCTTCCACGAATGAACTTCTATATGCAGGGTTTCCAAAGTGGAGCGAACTGCCTCAACCAAGGCAGGCTGTAGCGAGGTATGTAAGCATTTCGTCTTACAAAACACGGCAGTTTTACCAAAGAATTCTGCTTTAGTTGCAGGTGGAATACAAGCAGCATTACTCCCACTGTGTATTCTTTGGGCTCTTACACGAATGAACTTCTTTATGCAAGGATTCCCACGAGGAGGGTACTGACTCCACCATGGCAGGCTGTAGCCAGGACTGTAAGCATATCCTCTCCCAAACCAAGCAGTTTTAACGGTAGAACTCTGCTTTAGTTGCAGGGGTAACAAAAGCAGCTTTTCTCCCACTGTGTACTCTTTGGGTTGTTCCACGAATGAACTTCTATATGCAGGGTTTCCGACGTGGAGCGAACTGCCTCAACCAAGGCAGGCTGTAGCGAGGACTGTAAGCATATCCTCTCCCAAACCACGCAGTTTTAAAGGTAGAACTCTGCTTTAGTTGCAGGGGTAACACAAGCAGCTTTTCTCCCAATGTGTACTCTTTGGGCTCTTCCACGAATTAACTTCTATATGCAGGGTTTCCAAAGTGGAGCGAACTGCCTCAACCAAGGCAGGCTGTAGCGAGGAATGTAAGCATTTCCTCTTACAAAACACGGCAGTTTTACCAAAGAATTCTGCTTTAGTTGCAGGTGGAATACAAGCAGCATTACTCCCACTGTGTACTCTTTGGGCTCTTACACGAATGAACTTCTTTATGCAAGGATTCCCACGAGGAGGGTACTGACTCCACCATGGCAGGCTGTAGCGAGGACTGTAAGCATATCCTCTCCCAAACCACGCAGTTTTAACGGTAGAACTCTGCTTTAGTTGCAGCGGTAACAAAAGCAGCTTTTCTCCCACTGTGTACTCTTTGGGTTGTTCCACGAATGAACTTCTATATGCAGGGTTTCCGACGTGGAGCGAACTGCCTCAACCAAGGCAGGCTGTAGCGAGGTCTGTAAGCATATCCTCTCCCAAACCACGCAGTTTTAAAGGCAGAACTCTGCTTTAGTTGCAGGGGTAACACAAGCAGCTTTTCTCCCACTGTGTACTCTTTTGGCTCTTCCACGAATGAACTTCTATATGCAGGGTTTCCAAAGTGGAGCGAACTGCCTCAACCAAGGCAGGCTGTAGCGAGGAATGTAAGCATTTCCTCTTAACAAACACGGCAGTTTTACCAAAGAATTCTGCTTTAGTTGCAGGTGGAATACAAGCAGCATTACTCCCACTGTGTACTCTTTGGGCTCTTACACGAATGAACTTCTTTATGCAAGGATTCCCACGAGGAGGGTACTGACTCCACCATGGCAGGCTGTAGCGAGGACTGTAAGCATATCCTCTCCCAAACCACTCAGTTTTAACGGTAGAACTCTGCTTTAGTTGCAGGGGTAACACAGGCAGCTTTTCTCCCACTGTGTACTCTTTGGGTTGTTCCACGAATGAACTTCTATATGCAGTGTTTCAGACGTGGAGCGAACTGCCTCAACCAAGGCAGTCTGTAGCGAGGACTGTAAGCATTTCCTTTTACAAAACACGGCAGTTTTACCAAAGAATTCTGCTTTAGTTGCAGGTGGAATACAAGCAGCATTACTCCCACTGTGTTCTCTTGGGGGCTCTTACACGAATGAACTTTTTTATGCAGGGATTCCCACGAGGAGCGAACTGCCTCCACCATGGCAGGCTCTAGCGAGGACTGTAAGCATATCCTCTCCCACACCACGCAGTTTTAACGGTAGAACTCTGCTTTAGTTGCAGGGGTAACACAAGCAGTTTTTCTCCCACTGTGTACTCTTTGGGCTCTTCCACGAATGAACTTCTATATGCAGGGTTTGCGACGTGGAGCGAACTGCCTCAACCAATGCAGGCTGCAGCGAGGACTGTAAGCATATCCTCTCCCAAACCACGCAGTTTTAACGGTAGAACTCTGCTTTAGTTGCAGGGGTAACACAAGCAGCTTTTCTCACACTGTGTACTCTTTGTGCTCTTCCACGTATGAACTTCTATATGCAGGGTTTGCGACGTGGAGCGAACTGCCTCAACCAAGGCAGGCTGTAGCGAGGTCTGTAAGCATATCCTCTCCCAAACCACGCAGTTTTAAAGGTAGAACTCTGCTTTAGTTGCAGGGGTAACACAAGCAGCTTTTCTCCCACTGTGTACTCTTTTGGCTCTTCCACGAATGAACTTCTATATGCAGGGTTTCCAAAGTGGAGCGAACTGCCTCAACCAAGGCAGGCTGTAGCGAGGAATGTAAGCATTTCCTCTTACAAAACACGGCAGTTTTACCAAAGAATTCTGCTTTAGTTGCAGGTGGAATACAAGCAGCATTACTCCCACTGTGTACTCTTTGGGCTCTTACACGAATGAACTTCTTTATGCAAGGATTCCCACGAGGAGGGTACTGACTCCACCATGGCAGGCTGTAGCGAGGACTGTAAGCATATCCTCTCCCAAACCACGCAGTTTTAACGGTAGAACTCTGCTTTAGTTGCAGGGGTAACAAAAGCAGCTTTTCTCCCACTGTGTACTCTTTGGGTTGTTCCACGAATGAACTTCTATATGCAGGGTTTCCGACGTGGAGCGAACTGCCTCAACCAAGGCAGGCTGTAGCGAGGTCTGTAAGCATATCCTCTCCCAAACCACGCAGTTTTAAAGGTAGAACTCTGCTTTAGTTGCAGGGGTAACACAAGCAGCTTTTCTCCCACTGTGTCCTCTTTTGGCTCTTCCACGAATGAACTTCTATATGCAGGGTTTCCAAAGTGGAGCGAACTGCCTCAACCAAGGCAGGCTGTAGCGAGGTATGTAAGCATTTCCTCTTACAAAACACGGCAGTTTTACCAAAGAATTCTGCTTTAGTTGCAGGTGGAATACAAGCAGCATTACTCCCACTGTGTACTCTTTGGGCTCTTACACGAATGAACTTCTTTATGCAAGGATTCCCACGAGGAGGGTACTGACTCCACCATGGCAGGCTGTAGCGAGGACTGTAAGCATATCCTCTCCCAAACCAAGCAGTTTTAACGGTAGAACTCTGCTTTAGTTGCAGGGGTAACAAAAGCAGCTTTTCTCCCACTGTGTACTCTTTGGGTTGTTCCACGAATGAACTTCTATATGCAGGGTTTCCGACGTGGAGCGAACTGCCTCAACCAAGGCAGGCTGTAGCGAGGATTGTAAGCATATCCTCTCCCAAACCACGCAGTTTTAAAGGTAGAACTCTGCTTTAGTTGCAGGGGTAACACAAGCAGCTTTTCTCCCAATGTGTACTCTTTGGGCTCTTCCACGAATTAACTTCTATATGCAGGGTTTCCAAAGTGGAGCGAACTGCCTCAACCAAGGCAGGCTGTAGCGAGGAATGTAAGCATTTCCTCTTACAAAACACGGCAGTTTTACCAAAGAATTCTGCTTTAGTTGCAGGTGGAATACAAGCAGCATTACTCCCACTGTGTACTCTTTGGGCTCTTACACGAATGAACTTCTTTATGCAAGGATTCCCACGAGGAGGGTACTGACTCCACCATGGCAGGCTGTAGCGAGGACTGTAAGCATATCCTCTCCCAAACCACGCAGTTTTAACGGTAGAACTCTGCTTTAGTTGCAGGGGTAACAAAAGCAGCTTTTCTCCCACTGTGTACTCTTTGGGTTGTTCCACGAATGAACTTCTATATGCAGGGTTTCCGACGTGGAGCGAACTGCCTCAACCAAGGCAGGCTGTAGCGAGGTCTGTAAGCATATCCTCTCCCAAACCACGCAGTTTTAAAGGCAGAACTCTGCTTTAGTTGCAGGGGTAACACAAGCAGCTTTTCTCCCACTGTGTACACTTTTGGCTCTTCCACGAATGAACTTCTATATGCAGGGTTTCCAAAGTGGAGCGAACTGCCTCAACCAAGGCAGGCTGTAGCGAGGAATGTAAGCATTTCCTCTTACCAAACACGGCAGTTTTACCAAAGAATTCTGCTTTAGTTGCAGGTGGAATACAAGCAGCATTACTCCCACTGTGTACTCTTTGGGCTCTTACACGAATGAACTTCTTTATGCAAGGATTCCCACGAGGAGGGTACTGACTCCACCATGGCAGGCTGTAGCGAGGACTGTAAGCATATCCTCTCCCAAACCACTCAGTTTTAACGGTAGAACTCTGCTTTAGTTGCAGGGGTAACACAGGCAGCTTTTCTCCCACTGTGTACTCTTTGGGTTGTTCCACGAATGAACTTCTATATGCAGGGTTTCCGACGTGGAGCGAACTGCCTCAACCAAGGCAGGCTGTAGCGAGGACTGTAAGCATATCCTCTCCCAAACCACTCAGTTTTAACGGTAGAACTCTGCTTTAGTTGCAGGGGTAACACAGGCAGCTTTTCTCCCACTGTGTAGTCTTTGGGCTCTTCCACGAATGAACTTCTATATGCATGGTTTCCGACGTGGAGCGAACTGCCTCAACCAAGGCAGGCTGTAGCGAGGACTGTAAGCATATCCTCTCCCAAACCACGCAGTTTTAACGGTAGAACTCTGCTTTAGTTGCAGGGGTAACACAAGCAGCTTTTCTCCCACTGTGTACTCTTTGGGCTCTTCCACGAATGAACTTCTATATGCAGGGTTTCCGACGTGGAGCGAACTGCCTCAACCAAGGCAGGCTGTAGCGAGGTCTGTAAGCATTTCCTCTTCCAAAGCACGGCAGTTTTACCAAAGAATTCTGCTTTAGTTGCAGGTGTAACACAAGCATCATTTCTCCCACTGTTTACTCTTTGGGCTCTTACACGAATGAACTTCTTTATGCAGGGATTCCCACGTGGATCGAACTGCCTCAACCGTGGAAGGCTGTAGCGAGGACTGTAAGCATATCCTCTCCCAAAACACGCAGTTTTTACGGTAGAACTCTGCTTTAGTTGCAGGGGTAACACAAGCAGCTTTTCTCCCACTGTGTACTCTTTGGGCTCTTCCAAGAATGAACTTCTATATGCAGTGTTTCAGACGTGGAGCGAACTGCCTCAACCAAGGCAGTCTGTAGCGAGGACTGTAAGCATTTCCTCTTACAAAAACACGGCAGTTTTACCAAAGAATTCTGCTTTAGTTGCAGGTGGAATACAAGCAGCATTACTCCCACTGTGTTCTCTTGGGGGCTCTTACACGAATGAATTTTTTATGCAGGGATTCCCACGAGGAGCGATCTGCCTCCACCATGGCAGGCTCTAGCGAGGACTGTAAGCATATCCTCTCCCACACCACGCAGTTTTAACGGTAGAACTCTGCTTTAGTTGCAGGGGTAACACAAGCAGTTTTTCTCCCACTGTGTACTCTTTGGGCTCTTCCACGAATGAACTTCTATATGCAGGGTTTGCGACGTGGAGCGAACTGCCTCAACCAATTCAGGCTGCAGCGAGGACTGTAAGCATATCCTCTCCCAAACCACGCAGTTTTAACGGTAGAACTCTGCTTTAGTTGCAGGGGTAACACAAGCAGCTTTTCTCACACTGTGTACTCTTTGTGCTCTTCCACGTATGAACTTCTATATGCAGGGTTTGCGACGTGGAGCGAACTGCCTCAACCAAGGCAGGCTGTAGCGAGGTCTGTAAGCATATCCTCTCCCAAACCACGCAGTTTTAAAGGTAGAACTCTGCTTTAGTTGCAGGGGTAACACAAGCAGCTTTTCTCCCACTGTGTACTCTTTTGGCTCTTCCACGAATGAACTTCTATATGCAGGGTTTCCAAAGTGGAGCGAACTGCCTCAACCAAGGCAGGCTGTAGCGAGGTCTGTAAGCATATCCTCTCCCAAACCACGCAGTTTTAAAGGTAGAACTCTGCTTTAGTTGCAGGGGTAACACAAGCAGCTTTTCTCCCACTGTGTACTCTTTTGGCTCTTCCACGAATGAACTTCTATATGCAGGGTTTCCAAAGTGGAGCGAACTGCCTCAACCAAGGCAGGCTGTAGCGAGGTATGTAAGCATTTCCTCTTACAAAACACGGCAGTTTTACCAAAGAATTCTGCTTTAGTTGCAGGTGGAATACAAGCAGCATTACTCCCACTGTGTACTCTTTGGGCTCTTACACGAATGAACTTCTTTATGCAAGGATTCCCACGAGGAGGGTACTGACTCCACCATGGCAGGCTGTAGCGAGGACTGTAAGCATATCCTCTCCCAAACCAAGCAGTTTTAACGGTAGAACTCTGCTTTAGTTGCAGGGGTAACAAAAGCAGCTTTTCTCCCACTGTGTACTCTTTGGGTTGTTCCACGAGTGAACTTCTATATGCAGGGTTTCCGACGTGGAGCGAACTGCCTCAACCAAGGCAGGCTGTAGCGAGGACTGTAAGCATATCCTCTCCCAAACCACGCAGTTTTAAAGGTAGAACTCTGCTTTAGTTGCAGGGGTAACACAAGCAGCTTTTCTCCCAATGTGTACTCTTTGGGCTCTTCCACGAATTAACTTCTATATGCAGGGTTTCCAAAGTGGAGCGAACTGCCTCAACCAAGGCAGGCTGTAGCGAGGATTGTAAGCATTTCCTCTTACAAAACACGGCAGTTTTACCAAAGAATTCTGCTTTAGTTGCAGGTGGAATACAAGCAGCATTAGTCCCACTGTGTACCCTTTGGGCTCTTACACGAATGAACTTCTTTATGCAAGGATTCCCACGAGGAGGGTACTGACTCCACCATGGCAGGCTGTAGCGAGGACTGTAAGCATATCCTCTCCCAAACCACGCAGTTTTAACGGTAGAACTCTGCTTTAGTTGCAGGGGTAACAAAAGCAGCTTTTCTCCCACTGTGTACTCTTTGGGTTGTTCCACGAATGAACTTCTATATGCAGGGTTTCCGACGTGGAGCGAACTGCCTCAACCAAGGCAGGCTGTAGCGAGGTCTGTAAGCATATCCTCTCCCAAACCACGCAGTTTTAAAGGCAGAACTCTGCTTTAGTTGAAGGGGTAACACAAGCAGCTTTTCTCCCACTGTGTACTCTTTTGGCTCTTCCACGAATGAACTTCTATATGCAGGGTTTCCAAAGTGGAACGAACTGCCTCAACCAAGGCAGGCTGTAGCGAGGAATGTAAGCATTTTCTCTTACAAAACACGGCAGTTTTACCAAAGAATTCTGCTTTAGTTGCAGGTGGAATACAAGCAGCATTACTCCCACTGTGTACTCTTTGGGCTCTTACACGAATGAACTTCTTTATGCAAGGATTCCCACGTGGAGGGTACTGAATCCACCATGGCAGGCTGTAGCGAGGACTGTAAGCATATCCTCTCCCACACCACGCAGTTTTAACGGTAGAACTCTGCTTTAGTTGCAGGGGTAACACAAGCAGCTTTTCTCACACTGTGTACTCTTTGTGCTCTTCCACGTATGAACTTCTATATGCAGGGTTTGCGACGTGGAGCGAACTGCCTCAACCAAGGCAGGCTGTAGCGAGGTCTGTAAGCATATCCTCTCCCAAACCACGCAGTTTTAAAGGTAGAACTCTGCTTTAGTTGCAGGGGTAACACAAGCAGCTTTTCTCCCACTGTGTACTCTTTTGGCTCTTCCACGAATGAACTTCTATATGCAGGGTTTCCAAAGTGGAGCGAACTGCCTCAACCAAGGCAGGCTGTAGCGAGGAATGTAAGCATTTCCTCTTACAAAACACGGCAGTTTTACCAAAGAATTCTGCTTTAGTTGCAGGTGGAATACAAGCAGCATTACTCCCACTGTGTACTCTTTGGGCTCTTACACGAATGAACTTCTTTATGCAAGGATTCCCACGAGGAGGGTACTGACTCCACCATGGCAGGCTGTAGCGAGGACTGTAAGCATATCCTCTCCCAAACCACGCAGTTTTAACGGTAGAACTCTGCTTTAGTTGCAGGGGTAACACAAGCAGTTTTTCTCCCACTGTGTACTCTTTGGGCTCTTCCACGAATGAACTTCTATATGCAGGGTTTGCGACGTGGAGAGAACTGCTTCAACCAAGGCAGGCTGTAGCGAGGATTGTAAGCATATCCTCTCCCAAACCACGCAGTTTTAACGGTAGAATTCTGCTTTAGTTGCAGGGGTAACACAAGCAGCTTTTCTCCCATTGTGTACTCTTTGGGCTCTTCCGCGAATGAACTTCTATATGCAGGGTTTCCGACGTGGAGCGAACTGCCTCAACCAAGGCAGGCTGTAGCGAGGACTGTAAGCATTTCCTCTTCCAAAACACTGCAGTTTTACCAAAGAATTCTGCTTTAGTTGCAGGTGGAATACAAGCAGCATTACTCCCACTGTGTACTCTTTGGGCTCTTCCACGAATGAACTTCTTTATGCAGGGATTCCTACGAGGAGCAAACTGCCTCCACCATGGCAGGCTGTAGCGAGGACTGTAAGCATATCCTCTCCCAAACCACGCAGTTTTAACGGTAGAACTCTGCTTTAGTTGCAGGGGTAACACAAGCAGTTTTTCTCCCACTGTGTACTCTTTGGGCTCTTCCACGAATGAACTTCTATATGCAGGGTTTGCGACGTTGAGCGAACTGCCTCAAACAAGGCCGGCTGTAGCGAGGATTGTAAGCATATCCTCTCCCAAACCACGCAGTTTTAATGGTAGAACTCTGCTTTAGTTGCAGGGGTAACACAAGCAGCTTTTCTCCCACTGTGTACTCTTTGGGCTCTTCCACGAATGAACTTCTATATGCAGGGTTTCCGAAGTGGAGCGAACTGCCTCAACCAAGGCAGGCTGTAGAGAGGACTGTAAGCATTTCCTCTTACAAAACACGGCAGTTTTACCAAAGAATTCTGCTTTAGTTGCAGGTGGAATACAAGCAGCATTACTCCCACTGTGTACTCTTTGGGCTCTTACACGAATGAACTTCTTTATGCAAGGATTCCCACGAGGAGGGAACTGCCTCCACCATGGCAGGCTGTAGCTAGGACTGTAAGCATATCCTCTCCCAAACCACGCAGTTTTAACGGTAGAACTCTGCTTTAGTTGCAGGGGTAACACAAGCAGTTTTTCTCCCACTGTGTACTCTTTGGGCTCTTCCACGAATGAACTTCTATATGCAGGGTTTGCGACGTGGAGAGAACTGCCTCAACCAAGGCAGGCTGTAGCGAGGACTGTAAGCATATCCTCTCCGAAACCACGCAGTTTTAACGGTAGAACTCTGCTTTAGTTGCAGGGGTAACAAAAGCAGCTTTTCTCCCACTGTGTACTCTTTGGGTTGTTCCACGAATGAACTTGTATATGCAGGGTTTCCGACGTGGAGCCAACTGCCTCAACCAAGGCAGGCTGTAGCGAGAACTGTAAGCATATCCTCTCCCAAACCACTCAGTTTTAACGGTAGAACTCTGCTTTAGTTGCAGGGGTAACACAAGCAGCTTTTCTCCCACTGTGTACTCTTTGGGCTCTTCCACGAATGAACTTCTATATGCATGGTTTCCGACGTGGAGCGAACTGCCTCAACCAAGGCAGGCTGTAGCGAGGACTGTAAGCATATCCTCTCCCAAACCACGCAGTTTTAACGGTAGAACTCTGCTTTAGTTGCAGGGGTAACACAAGCAGCTTTTCTCCCACTGTGTACTCTTTGGGCTCTTCCACGAATGAACTTCTATATGCAGGGTTTCCGACGTGGAGCGAACTGCCTCAACCAAGGCAGGCTGTAGCGAGGTCTGTAAGCATTTCCTCTTCCAAAGCACGGCAGTTTTACCAAAGAATTCTGCTTTAGTTGCAGGTGTAACACAAGCATCATTTCTCCCACTGTGTACTCTTTGGGCTCTTACACGAATGAACTTCTTTATGCAGGGATTCCCACGTGGATCGAACTGCCTCAACCGTGGAAGGCTGTAGCGAGGACTGTAAGCATATCCTCTCCCTAAACACGCAGTTTTAAACGTAGAACTCTGCTTTAGTTTCAGGGGTAACACAAGCAGCTTTTCTCCCACTGTGTACTCTTTGGGCTCTTCCACGAATGAACTTCTTTATGCAGTGTTTCAGACGTGGAGCGAACTGCCTCAACCAAGGCAGTCTGTAGCGAGGACTGTAAGCATTTCCTCTTACAAAACACGGCAGTTTTACCAAAGAATTCTGCTTTAGTTGCAGGTGGAATACAAGCAGCATTACTCACACTGTGTTCTCTTGGGGGCTCTTACACGAATGAACTTTTTTATGCAGGGATTCCCACGAGGAGCGAACTGCCTCCACCATGGCAGGCTCTAGCGAGGACTGTAAGCATATCCTCTCCCACACCACGCAGTTTTAACGGTAGAACTCTGTTTTAGTTGCAGGGGTAACACAAGCAGTTTTTCTCCCACTGTGTACTCTTTGGGCTCTTCCACGAATGAACTTCTATATGCAGGGTTTGCGACCTGGAGCGAACTGCCTCAAACAATGCAGGCTGCAGCGAGGACTGTAAGCATATCCTCTCCCAAACCACGCAGTTTTAACGGTAGAACTCTGCTTTAGTTGCAGGGGTAACACAAGCAGCTTTTCTCACACTGTGTACTCTTTGTGCTCTTCCACGTATGAACTTCTATATGCAGGGTTTGCGACGTGGAGCGAACTGCCTCAACCAAGGCAGGCTGTAGCGAGGTCTGTAAGCATATCCTCTCCCAAACCACGCAGTTTTAAAGGTAGAACTCTGCTTTAGTTGCAGGGGTAACCCAAGCTGCTTTTCTCCCACTGTGTACTCTTTTGGCTCTTCCACGAATTAACTTCTATATGCAGGGTTTCCAAAGTGGAGCGAACTGCCTCAACCAACGCAGGCTGTAGCGAGGAATGTAAGCATTTCCTCTTACAAAACACGGCAGTTTTACCAAAGAATTCTGCTTTAGTTGCAGGTGGAATACAAGCAGCATTACTCCCACTGTGTACTCTTTGGGCTCTTACACGAATGAACTTCTTTATGCAAGGATTCCCACGAGGAGGGTACTGACTCCACCATGGCAGGCTGTAGCGAGGACTGTAAGCATATCCTCTCCCAAACCACGCAGTTTTAACGGTAGAACTCTGCTTTAGTTGCAGGGGTAACACAAGCAGTTTTTCTCCCACTGTGTACTCTTTGGGCTCTTCCACGAATGAACTTCTATATGCAGGGTTTGCGACGTGGAGAGAACTGCCTCAACCAAGGCAGGCTGTAGCGAGGATTGTAAGCATATCCTCTCCCAAACAACGCAGTTTTAACGGTAGAATTCTGCTTTAGTTGCAGGGGTAACACAAGCAGCTTTTCTCCCATTGTGTACTCTTTGGGCTCTTCCGCGAATGAACTTCTATATGCAGGGTTTCCGACGTGGAGCGAACTGCCTCAACCAAGGCAGGCTGTAGCGAGGACTGTAAGCATTTCCTCTTCCAAAACACTGCAGTTTTACCAAAGAATTCTGCTTTAGTTGCAGGTGGAATACAAGCAGCATTACTCCCACTGTGTACTCTTTGGGCTCTTCCACGAATGAACTTCTTTATGCAGGGATTCCTACGCGGAGCAAACTGCCTCCACCATGGCAGGCTGTAGCGAGGACTGTAAGCATATCCTCTCCCAAACCACGCAGTTTTAACGGTAGAACTCTGCTTTAGTTGCAGGGGTAACACAAGCAGTTTTTCTCCCACTGTGTACTCTTTGGGCTCTAACACGAATGAACTTATTTATGCAGGGATTCCTACGAGGAGCGAACTGCCTCCACCATGGCAGGCTGTAGCAAGGACTGTAAGAATATCCTCTCCCAAACCACTCAGTTTTAACGGTAGAACTCTTTTTTAGTTGCAGGGGTAACACAAGCAGCTTTTCTCCCACTGTGTACTCTTTGGGCTCTTCCACGAATGAACTTCTATATGCATGGTTTCCGACGTGGAGCGAACTGCCTCAACCAAGGCAGGCTGTAGCGAGGACTGTAAGCATATCCTCTCCCAAACCACGCAGTTTTAACGGTAGAACTCTGCTTTAGTTGCAGGGGTAACACAAGCAGCTTTTCTCCCACTGTGTACTCTTTGGGCTCTTCCACGAATGAACTTCTATATTCAGGGTTTCCGACGTGGAGCGAACTGCCTCAACCAAGGCAGGCTGTAGCGAGGAATGTAAGCATTTCCTCTTCCAAAGCACGGCAGTTTTACCAAAGAATTCTGCTTTAGTTGCAGGTGTAACACAAGCATCATTTCTCCCACTGTGTACTCTTTGGGCTCTTACACGAATGAACTTCTTTATGCAGGGATTCCCACGTGGATCGAACTGCCTCAACCGTGGAAGGCTGTAGCGAGGACTATAAGCATATCCTCTCCCAAAACACGCAGTTTTCACGGTAGAACTCTGCTTTAGTTGCAGGGGTAACCCAAGCAGCTTTTCTCCCACTGTGTACTCTTTGGGCTCTTCCACGAATGAACTTCTATATGCAGGGTTTGCGACGTTGAGCGAACTGCCTCAAACAAGGCCGGCTGTAGCGAGGATTGTAAGCATATCCTCTCCCAAACCACGCAGTTTTAATGGTAGAACTCTGCTTTAGTTGCAGGGGTAACACAAGCAGCTTTTCTCCCACTGTGTACTCTTTGGGCTCTTCCACGAATGAACTTCTATATGCAGGGTTTCCGAAGTGGAGCGAACTGCCTCAACCAAGGCAGGCTGTAGAGAGGACTGTAAGCATTTCCTCTTACAAAACACGGCAGTTTTACCAAAGAATTCTGCTTTAGTTGCAGGTGGAATACAAGCAGCATTACTCCCACTGTGTACTCTTTGGGCTCTTACACGAATGAACTTCTTTATGCAAGGATTCCCACGAGGAGGGAACTGCCTTCACCATGGCAGGGTGTAGCTAGGACTGTAAGCATATCCTCTCCCAAACCACGCAGTTTTAACGGTAGAACTCTGCTTTAGTTGCAGGGGTAACACAAGCAGTTTTTCTCCCACTGTGTACTCTTTGGGCTCTTCCACGAATGAACTTCTATATGCAGGGTTTGCGACGTGGAGAGAACTGCCTCAACCAAGGCAGGCTGTAGCGAGGACTGTAAGCATATCCTCTCCCAAACCACGCAGTTTTAACGGTAGAACTCTGCTTTAGTTGCAGGGGTAACAAAAGCAGCTTTTCTCCCACTGTGTACTCTTTGGGCTCTTACACGAATGAACTTCTATATGCAGGGTTTCCGACGTGGAGCGAACTGCCTCAACCAAGGCAGGCTGTAGCGAGGACTGTAAGCATATCCTCTCCCAAACCACTCAGTTTTAACGGTAGAACTCTGCTTTAGTTGCAGGGGTAACACAAGCAGCTTTTCTCCCACTGTGTACTCTTTGGGCTCTTCCACGAATGAACTTCTATATGCAGGGTTTCCGACGTGGAGCGAACTGCCTCAACCAAGGCAGGCTGTAGCGAGGTCTGTAAGCATTTCCTCTTCCAAAGCACGGCAGTTTTACCAAAGAATTCTGCTTTAGTTGCAGGTGTAACACAAGCATCATTTCTCCCACTGTGTACTCTTTGGGCTCTTACACGAATGAACTTCTTTATGCAGGGATTCCCACGTGGATCGAACTGCCTCAACCGTGGAAGGCTGTAGCGAGGACTGTAAGCATATCCTCTCCCAAAACACGCAGTTTTTATGGTAGAACTCTGCTTTAGTTTCAGGGGTAACACAAGCAGCTTTTCTCCCACTGTGTACTCTTTGGGCTCTTTCAAGAATGAACTTCTATATGCAGGGTTTCAGACGTGGAGCGAACTGCCTCAACCAAGGCAGGCTGTAGCGAGGACTGTAAGCATTTCCTCTTACAAAACACGGCAGTTTTACCAAGGAATTCTGCTTAAGTTGCAGCTGGAATACAAGGAGCATTACTCCCACTGTGTTCTCTTGGGGCTCTTACACGAATGAACATTTTTATGCAGGGATTCCCAGGGGAGCGAACTGCCTCCACCATGGCAGGCTCTAGCGAGGACTGTAAGCATATCCTCTCCCAAACCACGCAGTTTTAACGGTAGAAATCTGCTTTAGTTGCAGGGGTAACACAAGCAGCTTTTCTCCCACTGTGTACTCTTTGGGCTCTTCCACGAATGAACTTCTATATGCAGGGTTTTCGACGTGGAGCGAACTGCCTCAACCAAGGCAGGCTGTAGCGAGGACTGTAAGAATATCCTCTCCCAAACCACGCAGTTTTAACGGTAGAACTCTGCTTTAGTTGCAGGGGTAACACAAGCAGTTTTTCTCCCACTGTGTACTCTTTGGGCTCTTCCACAAATGAACTTCTATATGCAGGGTTTGCGACGTGGAGCGAACTGCCTCAACCAATGCAGGCTGTAGCGAGGACTGTAAGCATATCCTCTCCCAAACCACGCAGTTTTTACGGTAGAACTCTGCTTTAGTTGCAGGGGTAACACAAGCAGCTTTTCTCACACTGTGTACTCTTTGTGCTCTTCCACGTATGAACTTCTATATGCAGGGTTTGCGACGTGGAGCGACCTGCCTCAACCAAGGCAGGCTGTAGCGAGGACTGTAAGCATATCCTCTTACAAAACACGGCAGTTTTACCAAAGAATTCTGCTTTAGTTGCAGGTGGAATACAAGCAGCATTACTCCCACTGTGTACTCTTTGGGCTCTTACACGAATGAACTTCTTTATGCAAGGATTCCCACGAGGAGGGAACTGACTCCACCATGGCAGGCTCTAGCGAGGACTGTAAGCATATCCTCTCCCAAACCACGCAGTTTTAACGGTAGAACTCTGCTTTAGTTGCAGGGGTAACACAAGCAGCTTTTCTCCCACTGTGTACTCTTTGGGCTCTTCCACGAATGAACTTCTATATGCAGGGTTTCCAAAGTGGAGCGAACTGCCTAAACCAAGGCAGGCTGTAGCGAGGACTGTAAGCATATCCTCTCCCAAACCACGCAGTTTTAACGGTAGAACTCTGCTTTAGTTGCAGGGGTAATACAAGCAGTTTTTCTCCCACTGTGTACTCTTTGGGCTCTTCCACAAATGAACTTCTATATGCAGGGTTTGCGACGTGGAGCGAACTGCCTCAACCAATGCAGGCTGTAGCGAGGACTGTAAGCATATCCTCTCCCAAACCACGAAGTTTTAACGGTAGAACTCTGCTTTAGTTGCAGGGGTAACACAAGCAGCTTTTCTCACACTGTGTACTCTTTGTGCTCTTCCACGTATGAACTTCTATATGAAGGGTTTGCGACGTGGAGCCACCTGCCTCAACCAAGGCAGGCTGTAGCGAGGATTGTAAGCATATCCTCTCCCAAACCACGCAGTTTTAACGGTAGAATTCTGCTTTAGTTGCAGGGGTAACACAAGCAGCTTTTCTCCCACTGTGTACTCTTTGGGCTCTTCCACGAATGAACTATATGCAGGGTTTCCGACGTGGAGCGAACTGCCTCAACCAAGGCAGGCTGTAGCGAGGTCTGTAAGCATTTCCTCTTCCAAAGCACGGCAGTTTTACCAAAGAATTCTGCTTTAGTTGCAGGTGTAACACAAGCATCATTTCTCCCACTGTGTACTCTTTGGGCTCTTACACGAATGAACTTCTTTATGCAGGGATTCCCTCGTGGATCGAACTGCCTCAACCGTGGAAGGCTGTAGCGAGGACTGTAAGCATATCCTCTCCCAAAACACGCAGTTTTTACGGTAGAACTCTGCTTTAGTTGCAGGGGTAACACAAGCAGCTTTTCTCCCACTGTGTACTCTTTGGGCTCTTCCACGAATTAACTTCTATATGCAGGGTTTCCAAAGTGGAGCGAACTGCCTCAACCAAGGCAGGCTGTAGCGAGGACTGTAAGAATATCCTCTCCCAAACCACGCAGTTTTAACGGTAGAACTCTGCTTTAGTTGCAGGGGTAACACAAGCAGCTTTTCTCCCACTGTGTACTCTTTGGGCTCTTCCAAGAATGAAATTCTATATGCAGGGTTTCAGACGTGGAGCGAACTGCCTCAACCAAGGCAGGCTGTAGCGAGGACTGTAAGCATTTCCTCTTACAAAACACGGCAGTTTTACCAAAGAATTCTGCTTTAGTTGCAGGTGGAATACAAGCAGCATTACTCCCACTGTGTTCTCTTGGGGCTCTTACACGAATGAACTTTTTTATGCAGGGATTCCCAGGGGAGCGAACTGCCTCCACCATGGCAGGCTCTAGCGAGGACTGTAAGCATATCCTCTCCCAAACCACGCAGTTTTAACGGTAGAAATCTGCTTTAGTTTCAGGGGTAACACAAGCAGCTTTTCTCCCACTGTGTACTCTTTGGGCTCTTCCACAAATGAACTTCTATATGCAGGGTTTGCGATGTGGAGCGAACTGCCTCAACCAATGCAGGCTGTAGCGAGGACTGTAAGCATATCCTCTCCCAAACCACGCAGTTTTTACGGTAGAACTCTGCTTTAGTTGCAGGGGTAACACAAGCAGCTTTTCTCACACTGTGTACTCTTTGTGCTCTTCCACGTATGAACTTCTATATGCAGGGTTTGCGACGCGGAGCGACCTGCCTCAACCAAGGCAGGCTGTAGCGAGGACTGTAAGCATATCCTCTCCCAAACCACGCAGTTGTAAAGGTAGAACTCTGCTTTAGTTGCAGGGGTAACACAAGCAGCTTTTCTCCCACTGTGTACTCTTTGGGCTCTTCCACGAATTAACTTCTATATGCAGGGTTTCCAAAGTGGAGCGAACTGCCTCAACCAAGGAAGGCTGTAGCGAGGAATGTAAGCATTTCCTCTTACAAAACACGGCAGTTTTACCAAAGAATTCTGCTTTAGTTGCAGGTGGAATACAAGCAGCATTACTCCCACTGTGTACTCTTCGGGCTCTTACACGAATGAACTTCGTTATGCAAGGATTCCCACGAGGAGGGAACTGACTCCACCATGGCAGGCTGTAGCGAGGACTGTAAGCATATTCTCTCCCAAACCACGCAGTTTAACGGTAGAACTCTGCTTTAGTTGCAGGGGTAACACAAGCAGCTTTTCTCCCACTGTGTACTCTTTGGGCTCTTCCACGAATGAACTTCTATATGCAGGGTTTGCGACGTGGAGCGAACTGCCTAAACCAAGGCAGGCTGTAGCGAGGACTGTAAGCATATCCTCTCCCAAACCACGCAGTTTTAACGGTAGAACTCTGCTTTAGTTGCAGGGGTAATACAAGCAGTTTTTCTCCCACTGTGTACTCTTTGGGCTCTTCCACAAATGAACTTCTATATGCAGGGTTTGCGACGTGGAGCGAACTGCCTCAACCAATGCAGGCTGTAGCGAGGTCTGTAAGCATTTCCTCTTCCAAAGCACGGCAGTTTTACCAAAGAATTCTGCTTTAGTTGCAGGTGTAACACAAGCATCATTTCTCCCACTGTGTACTCTTTGGGCTCTTACACGAATGAACTTCTTTATGCAGGGATTCCCTCGTGGATCGAACTGCCTCAACCGTGGAAGGCTGTAGCGAGGACTGTAAGCATATCCTCTCCCAAAACACGCAGTTTTTACGGTAGAACTCTGCTTTAGTTGCAGGGGTAACACAAGCAGCTTTTCTCCCACTGTGTACTCTTTGGGCTCTTCCACGAATTAACTTCTATATGCAGGGTTTCCAAAGTGGAGCGAACTGCCTCAACCAAGGCAGGCTGTAGCGAGGACTGTAAGAATATCCTCTCCCAAACCACGCAGTTTTAACGGTAGAACTCTGCTTTAGTTGCAGGGGTAACACAAGCAGCTTTTCTCCCACTGTGTACTCTTTGGGCTCTTCCAAGAATGAAATTCTATATGCAGGGTTTCAGACGTGGAGCGAACTGCCTCAACCAAGGCAGGCTGTAGCGAGGACTGTAAGCATTTCCTCTTACAAAACACGGCAGTTTTACCAAAGAATTCTGCTTTAGTTGCAGGTGGAATACAAGCAGCATTACTCCCACTGTGTTCTCTTGGGGCTCTTACACGAATGAACTTTTTTATGCAGGGATTCCCAGGGGAGCGAACTGCCTCCACCATGGCAGGCTCTAGCGAGGACTGTAAGCATATCCTCTCCCAAACCACGCAGTTTTAACGGTAGAAATCTGCTTTAGTTTCAGGGGTAACACAAGCAGCTTTTCTCCCACTGTGTACTCTTTGGGCTCTTCCACAAATGAACTTCTATATGCAGGGTTTGCGATGTGGAGCGAACTGCCTCAACCAATGCAGGCTGTAGCGAGGACTGTAAGCATATCCTCTCCCAAACCACGCAGTTTTTACGGTAGAACTCTGCTTTAGTTGCAGGGGTAACACAAGCAGCTTTTCTCACACTGTGTACTCTTTGTGCTCTTCCACGTATGAACTTCTATATGCAGGGTTTGCGACGCGGAGCGACCTGCCTCAACCAAGGCAGGCTGTAGCGAGGACTGTAAGCATATCCTCTCCCAAACCACGCAGTTGTAAAGGTAGAACTCTGCTTTAGTTGCAGGGGTAACACAAGCAGCTTTTCTCCCACTGTGTACTCTTTGGGCTCTTCCACGAATTAACTTCTATATGCAGGGTTTCCAAAGTGGAGCGAACTGCCTCAACCAAGGAAGGCTGTAGCGAGGAATGTAAGCATTTCCTCTTACAAAACACGGCAGTTTTACCAAAGAATTCTGCTTTAGTTGCAGGTGGAATACAAGCAGCATTACTCCCACTGTGTACTCTTCGGGCTCTTACACGAATGAACTTCGTTATGCAAGGATTCCCACGAGGAGGGAACTGACTCCACCATGGCAGGCTGTAGCGAGGACTGTAAGCATATTCTCTCCCAAACCACGCAGTTTAACGGTAGAACTCTGCTTTAGTTGCAGGGGTAACACAAGCAGCTTTTCTCCCACTGTGTACTCTTTGGGCTCTTCCACGAATGAACTTCTATATGCAGGGTTTGCGACGTGGAGCGAACTGCCTAAACCAAGGCAGGCTGTAGCGAGGACTGTAAGCATATCCTCTCCCAAACCACGCAGTTTTAACGGTAGAACTCTGCTTTAGTTGCAGGGGTAATACAAGCAGTTTTTCTCCCACTGTGTACTCTTTGGGCTCTTCCACAAATGAACTTCTATATGCAGGGTTTGCGACGTGGAGCGAACTGCCTCAACCAATGCAGGCTGTAGCGAGGACTGTAAGCATATCCTCTCCCAAACCACGAAGTTTTAACGGTAGAACTCTGCTTTAGTTGCAGGGGTAACACAAGCAGCTTTTCTCACACTGTGTACTCTTTGTGCTCTTCCACGTATGAACTTCTATATGAAGGGTTTGCGACGTGGAGCCACCTGCCTCAACCAAGGCAGGCTGTAGCGAGGATTGTAAGCATATCCTCTCCCAAACCACGCAGTTTTAACGGTAGAATTCTGCTTTAGTTGCAGGGGTAACACAAGCAGCTTTTCTCCCATTGTGTACTCTTTGGGCTCTTCCGCGAATGAACTTCTATATGCAGGGTTTCCGACGTGGAGCGAACTGCCTCAACCAAGGCAGGCTGTAGCGAGGACTGTAAGCATTTCCTCTTCCAAAACACTGCAGTTTTACCAAAGAATTCTGCTTTAGTTGCAGGTGGAATACAAGCAGCATTACTCCCACTGTGTACTCTTTGGGCTCTTCCACGAATGAACTTCTTTATGCAGGGATTCCTACGAGGAGCAAACTGCCTCCACCATGGCAGGCTGTAGCGAGGACTGTAAGCATATCCTCTCCCAAACCACGCAGTTTTAACGGTAGAACTCTGCTTTAGTTGCAGGGGTAACACAAGCAGTTTTTCTCCCACTGTGTACTCTTTGGGCTCTTCCACGAATGAACTTCTATATGCAGGGTTTGCGACGTTGAGCGAACTGCCTCAAACAAGGCCGGCTGTAGCGAGGATTGTAAGCATATCCTCTCCCTAACCACGCAGTTTTAATGGTAGAACTCTGCTTTAGTTGCAGGGGTAACACAAGCAGCTTTTCTCCCACTGTGTACTCTTTGGGCTCTTCCACGAATGAACTTCTATATGCAGGGTTTCCGAAGTGGAGCGAACTGCCTCAACCAAGGCAGGCTGTAGAGAGGACTGTAAGCATTTCCTCTTACAAAACACGGCAGTTTTACCAAAGAATTCTGCTTTAGTTGCAGGTGGAATACAAGCAGCATTACTCCCACTGTGTACTCTTTGGGCTCTTACACGAATGAACTTCTTTATGCAAGGATTCCCACGAGGAGGGAACTGCCTCCACCATGGCAGGCTGTAGCTAGGACTGTAAGCATATCCTCTCCCAAACCACGCAGTTTTAACGGTAGAACTCTGCTTTAGTTGCAGGGGTAACACAAGCAGTTTTTCTCCCACTGTGTACTCTTTGGGCTCTTCCACGAATGAACTTCTATATGCAGGGTTTGCGACGTGGAGAGAACTGCCTCAACCAAGGCAGGCTGTAGCGAGGACTGTAAGCATATCCTCTCCCAAACCACGCAGTTTTAACGGTAGAACTCTGCTTTAGTTGCAGGGGTAACAAAAGCAGCTTTTCTCCCACTGTGTACTCTTTGGGTTGTTCCACGAATGAACTTCTATATGCAGGGTTTCCGACGTGGAGCCAACTGCCTCAACCAAGGCAGGCTGTAGCGAGGACTGTAAGCATATCCTCTCCCAAACCACTCAGTTTTAACGGTAGAACTCTGCTTTAGTTGCAGGGGTAACACAAGCAGCTTTTCTCCCACTGTGTACTCTTTGGGCTCTTCCACGAATGAACTTCTATATGCATGGTTTCCGACGTGGAGCGAACTGCTCAACCAAGGCAGGCTGTAGCGAGGACTGTAAGCATATCCTCTCCCAAACCACGCACTTTTAACGGTAGAACTCTGCTTATTTGCAGGGGTAACACAAGCAGTTTTTCTCCCACTGTGTACTCTTTGGGCTCTTCCACGAATGAACTTCTATATGCAGGGTTTCCGACGTGGAGCGAACTGCCTCAACCAAGGCAGGCTGTAGCGAGGTCTGTAAGCATTTCCTCTTCCAAAGCACGGCAGTTTTACCAAAGAATTCTGCTTTAGTTGCAGGTGTAACACAAGCATCATTTCTCCCACTGTGTACTCTTTGGGCTCTTCCACGAATGAACTTCTTTATGCAGTGTTTCAGACGTGGAGCGAACTGCCTCAACCAAGGCAGTCTGTAGCGAGGACTGTTAGCATTTCCTCTTACAAAACACGGCAGTTTTACCAAAGAATTCTGCTTTAGTTGCAGGTGGAATACAAGCAGCATTACTCCCACTGTGTTCTCTTGGGGGCTCTTACACGAATGAACTTTTTTATGCAGGGATTCCCACGAGGAGCGAACAGCCTCCACCATGGCAGGCTCTAGCGAGGACTGTAAGCATATCCTCTCCCACACCACGCAGTTTTAACGGTAGAACTCTGTTTTAGTTGCAGGGGTAACACAAGCAGTTTTTCTCCCACTGTGTACTCTTTGGGCTCTTCCACGAATGAACTTCTATATGCAGGGTTTGCGACGTGGAGCGAACTGCCTCAAACAATGCAGGCTGCAGCGAGGACTGTAAGCATATCCTCTCCCAAACCACGCAGTTTTAACGGTAGAACTCTGCTTTAGTTGCAGGAGTAACACAAGCAGCTTTTCTCACACTGTGTACTCTTTGTGCTCTTCCACGTATGAACTTCTATATGCAGGGTTTGCGACGTGGAGCGAACTGCCTCAACCAAGGCAGGCTCTAGCGAGGTCTGTAAGCATATCCTCTCCCAAACCACGCAGTTTTAAAGGTAGAACTCTGCTTTAGTTGCAGGGGTAACACAAGCTGCTTTTCTCCCACTGTGTACTCTTTTGGCTCTTCCACGAATTAACTTCTATATGCAGGGTTTCCAAAGTGGAGCGAACTGCCTCAACCAAGGCAGGCTGTAGCGAGGAATGTAAGCATTTCCTCTTACAAAACACGGCAGTTTTACCAAAGAATTCTGCTTTAGTTGCAGGTGGAATACAAGCAGCATTACTCCCACTGTGTACTCTTTGGGCTCTTACACGAATGAACTTCTTTATGCAAGGATTCCCACGAGGAGGGTACTGACGCCACCATGGCAGGCTGTAGCGAGGACTGTAAGCATATCCTCTCCCAAACCACGCAGTTTTAACGGTAGAACTCTGCTTTAGTTGCAGGGGTAACACAAGCAGTTTTTCTCCCACTGTGTACTCTTTGGGCTCTTCCACGAATGAACTTCTATATGCAGGGTTTGCGACGTGGAGAGAACTGCCTCAACCAAGGCAGGCTGTAGCGAGGATTGTAAGCATATCCTCTCCCAAACAACGCAGTTTTAACGGTAGAATTCTGCTTTAGTTGCAGGGGTAACACAAGCAGCTTTTCTCCCATTGTGTACTCTTTGGGCTCTTCCGCGAATGAACTTCTATATGCAGGGTTTCCGACGTGGAGCGAACTGCCTCAACCAAGGCAGGCTGTAGCGAGGACTGTAAGCATTTCCTCTTCCAAAACACTGCAGTTTTACCAAAGAATTCTGCTTTAGTTGCAGGTGGAATACAAGCAGCATTACTCCCACTGTGTACTCTTTGGGCTATTCCACGAATGAACTTCTTTATGCAGGGATTCCTACGCGGAGCAAACTGCCTCCACCATGGCAGGCTGTAGCGAGGACTGTAAGCATATCCTCTCCCAAACCACGCAGTTTTAACGGTAGAACTCTGCTTTAGTTGCAGGGGTAACACAAGCAGTTTTTCTCCCACTGTGTACTCTTTGGGCTCTAACACGAATGAACTTCTTTATGCAGGGATTCCTACGAGGAGCGAACTGCCTCCACCATGGCAGGCTGTAGCAAGGAGTGTAAGCATATCCTCTCCCAAACCACTCAGTTTTAACGGTAGAACTCTTTTTTAGTTGCAGGGGTAACACAAGCAGCTTTTCTCCCACTGTGTACTCTTTGGGCTCTTCCACGAATGAACTTCTATATGCATGGTTTCCGACGTGGAGCGAACTGCCTCAACCAAGGCAGGCTGTAGCGAGGACTGTAAGCATATCCTCTCCCAAACCACGCAGTTTTAACGGTAGAACTCTGCTTTAGTTGCAGGGGTAACACAAGCAGCTTTTCTCCCACTGTGTACTCTTTGGGCTCTTCCACGAATGAACTTCTATATGCAGGGTTTGCGACGTTGAGCGAACTGCCTCAAACAAGGCCGGCTGTAGCGAGGATTGTAAGCATATCCTCTCCCAAACCACGCAGTTTTAATGGTAGAACTCTGCTTTAGTTGCAGGGGTAACACAAGCAGCTTTTCTCCCACTGTGTACTCTTTGGGCTCTTCCACGAATGAACTTCTTTATGCAAGGATTCCCACGAGGAGGGAACTGCCTTCACCATGGCAGGTTGTAGCTAGGACTGTAAGCATATCCTCTCCCAAACCACGCAGTTTTAACGGTAGAACTCTGCTTTAGTTGCAGGGGTAACACAAGCAGTTTTTCTCCCACTGTGTACTCTTTGGGCTCTTCCACGAATGAACTTCTATATGCAGGGTTTGCGACGTGGAGAGAACTGCCTCAACCAAGGCAGGCTGTAGCGAGGACTGTAAGCATATCCTCTCCCAAACCACGCAGTTTTAACGGTAGAACTCTGCTTTAGTTGCAGGGGTAACAAAAGCAGCTTTTCTCCCACTGTGTACTCTTTGGGCTCTTCCACGAATGAACTTCTATATGCAGGGTTTCCGACGTGGAGCGAACTGCCTCAACCAAGGCAGGCTGTAGCGAGGAATGTAAGCATTTCCTCTTCCAAAGCACGGCAGTTTTACCAAAGAATTCTGCTTTAGTTGCAGGTGTAACACAAGCATCATTTCTCCCACTGTGTACTCTTTGGGCTCTTACACGAATGAACTTCTTTATGCAGGGATTCCCACGTGGATCGAACTGCCTCAACCGTGGAAGGCTGTAGCGAGGACTATAAGCATATCCTCTCCCAAAACACGCAGTTTTCACGGTAGAACTCTGCTTTAGTTGCAGGGGTAACACAAGCAGCTTTTCTCCCACTGTGTACTCTTTGGGCTCTTCCACGAATGAACTTCTATATGCAGGGTTTGCGACGTTGAGCGAACTGCCTCAAACAAGGCCGGCTGTAGCGAGGATTGTAAGCATATCCTCTCCCAAACCACGCAGTTTTAATGGTAGAACTCTGCTTTAGTTGCAGGGGTAACACAAGCAGCTTTTCTCCCACTGTGTACTCTTTGGGCTCTTCCACGAATGAACTTCTATATGCAGGGTTTCCGAAGTGGAGCGAACTGCCTCAACCAAGGCAGGCTGTAGAGAGGACTGTAAGCATTTCCTCTTACAAAACACGGCAGTTTTACCAAAGAATTCTGCTTTAGTTGCAGGTGGAATACAAGCAGCATTACTCCCACTGTGTACTCTTTGGGCTCTTACACGAATGAACTTCTTTATGCAAGGATTCCCACGAGGAGGGAACTGCCTTCACCATGGCAGGGTGTAGTTAGGACTGTAAGCATATCCTCTCCCAAACCACGCAGTTTTAACGGTAGAACTCTGCTTTAGTTGCAGGGGTAACACAAGCAGTTTTTCTCCCACTGTGTACTCTTTGGGCTCTTCCACGAATGAACTTCTATATGCAGGGTTTGCGACGTGGAGAGAACTGCCTCAACCAAGGCAGGCTGTAGCGAGGACTGTAAGCATATCCTCTCCCAAACCACGCAGTTTTAACGGTAGAACTCTGCTTTAGTTGCAGGGGTAACAAAAGCAGCTTTTCTCCCACTGTGTACTCTTTGGGCTCTTACACGAATGAACTTCTATATGCAGGGTTTCCGACGTGGAGCGAACTGCCTCAACCAAGGCAGGCTGTAGCGAGGACTGTAAGCATATCCTCTCCCAAACCACTCAGTTTTAACGGTAGAACTCTGCTTTAGTTGCAGGGGTAACACAAGCAGCTTTTCTCCCACTGTGTACTCTTTGGGCTCTTCCACGAATGAACTTCTATATGCAGGGTTTCCGACGTGGAGCGAACTGCCTCAACCAAGGCAGGCTGTAGCGAGGTCTGTAAGCATTTCCTCTTCCAAAGCACGGCAGTTTTACCAAAGAATTCTGCTTTAGTTGCAGGTGTAACACAAGCATCATTTCTCCCACTGTGTACTCTTTGGGCTCTTACACGAATGAACTTCTTTATGCAGGGATTCCCACGTGGATCGAACTGCCTCAACCGTGGAAGGCTGTAGCGAGGACTGTAAGCATATCCTCTCCCAAAACACGCAGTTTTTATGGTAGAACTCTGCTTTAGTTTCAGGGGTAACACAAGCAGCTTTTCTCCCACTGTGTACTCTTTGGGCTCTTTCAAGAATGAACTTCTATATGCAGGGTTTCAGACGTGGAGCGAACTGCCTCAACCAAGGCAGGCTGTAGCGAGGACTGTAAGCATTTCCTCTTACAAAACACGGCAGTTTTACCAAGGAATTCTGCTTAAGTTGCAGCTGGAATACAAGGAGCATTACTCCCACTGTGTTCTCTTGGGGCTCTTACACGAATGAACATTTTTATGCAGGGATTCCCAGGGGAGCGAACTGCCTCCACCATGGCAGGCTCTAGCGAGGACTGTAAGCATATCCTCTCCCAAACCACGCAGTTTTAACGGTAGAAATCTGCTTTAGTTGCAGGGGTAACACAAGCAGCTTTTCTCCCACTGTGTACTCTTTGGGCTCTTCCACGAATGAACTTCTATATGCAGGGTTTTCGACGTGGAGCGAACTGCCTCAACCAAGGCAGGCTGTAGCGAGGACTGTAAGAATATCCTCTCTCAAACCACGCAGTTTTAACGGTAGAACTCTGCTTTAGTTGCAGGGGTAACACAAGCAGTTTTTCTCCCACTGTGTACTCTTTGGGCTCTTCCACAAATGAACTTCTATATGCAGGGTTTGCGACGTGGAGCGAACTGCCTCAACCAATGCAGGCTGTAGCGAGGACTGTAAGCATATCCTCTCCCAAACCACGCAGTTTTTACGGTAGAACTCTGCTTTAGTTGCAGGGGTAACACAAGCAGCTTTTCTCACACTGTGTACTCTTTGTGCTCTTCCACGTATGAACTTCTATATGCAGGGTTTGCGACGTGGAGCGACCTGCCTCAACCAAGGCAGGCTGTAGCGAGGACTGTAAGCATATCCTCTTACAAAACACGGCAGTTTTACCAAAGAATTCTGCTTTAGTTGCAGGTGGAATACAAGCAGCATTACTCCCACTGTGTACTCTTTGGGGTCTTACACGAATGAACTTCTTTTTGCAAGGATTCCCACGAGGAGGGTACTGACTCCACCATGGCAGGCTGTAGCGAGGACTGTAAGCATATCCTCTCCCAAACCACGCAGCTTTAACGGTAGAACTCTGCTTTAGTTGCAGGGGTAACACAAGCAGTTTTTCTCCCACTGTGTACTCTTTGGGCTCTTCCACAAATGAACTTCTATATGCAGGGTTTGCGACGTGGAGCGAACTGCCTCAACCAATGCAGGCTGTAGCGAGGACTGTAAGCATATCCTCTCCCAAACCACGCAGTTTTAACGGTAGAAATCTGCTTTAGTTGCAGGGGTAACACAAGCAGCTTTTCTCACACTGTGTACTCTTTGTGCTCTTCCACGTATGAACTTCTATATGAAGGGTTTGCGACGTGGAGCGACCTGCCTCTACAAAGGCAGGCTGTAGCGAGGACTGTAAGCATATCCTCTCCCAAACCACGCAGTTTTAAAGGTAGAACTCTGCTTTAGTTGCAGGGGTAACACAAGCAGCTTTTCTCCCACTGTGTACTCTTTGGGCTCTTCCACTAATGAACTTCTATATGCAGGGTTTCCAAAGTGGAGCAAACTGCCTCAACCAAGGCAGGCTGTAGCGAGGACTGTAAGCATATCCTCTCCCAAACCACTCAGTTTTAACGGTAGAACTCTGCTTTAGTTGCAGGGGTAACACAAGCAGCTTTTCTCCCACTGTGTACTCTTTGGGCTCTTCCACGAATGAACTTCTATATGCATGGTTTCCCACGTGGAGCGAACTGCCTCAACCAAGGCAGGCTGTAGCGAGCACTGTAAGCATATCCTCTCCCAAACCACGCAGTTTTAACGGTAGAACTCTGCTTTAGTTGCAGGGGTAACACAAGCAGCTTTTCTCCCACTGTGTACTCTTTGGGCTCTTCCACGAATGAACTTCTATATGCAGGGTTTCCGACGTGGAGCGAACTGCCTCAACCAAGGCAGGCTGTAGCGAGGTCTGTAAGCATTTCCTCTTCCAAAGCACGGCAGTTTTACCAAAGAATTCTGCTTTAGTTGCAGGTGTAACACAAGCATCATTTCTCCCACTGTGTACTTTTTGGGCTCTTACACGAATGAACTTCTTTATGCAGGGATTCCCACGTTGATCGAACTGCCTCCAACGTGGAAGGCTGTAGCGAGGACTGTAAGAATATCCTCTCCCAAAACACGCAGTTTTTACGGTAGAACTCTGCTTTAGTTGCAGGGGTAACACAAGCAGCTTTTCTCCCACTGTGTACTCTTTGGGCTCTTCCAAGAATGAACTTCTATATGCAGGGTTTCAGACGTGGAGCGAACTGCCTCAACCAAGGCAGGCTGTAGCGAGGACTGTAAGCATTTCCTCTTACAAAACACGGCAGTTTTACCAAAGAATTCTGCTTTAGTTGCAGGTGGAATACAAGCAGCATTACTCCCACTGTGTTCTCTTGGGGCTCTTACACGAATGAACTTTTTTATGCAGGGATTCCCAGGGGAGCGAACTGCCTCCACCATGGCAGGCTCTAGCGAGGACTGTAAGCATATCCTCTCCCAAACCACGCAGTTTTAACGGTAGAAATCTGCTTTAGTTTCAGGGGTAACACAAGCAGCTTTTCTCCCACTGTGTACTCTTTGGGCTCTTCCACGAATGAACTTCTATATGCAGGGTTTTCGACGTGGAGCGAACTGCCTCAACCAAGGCAGGCTGTAGCGAGGACTGTAAGAATATCCTCTCCCAAACCACGCAGTTTTAACGGTAGAACTCTGCTTTAGTTGCAGGGGTAACACAAGCAGTTTTTCTCCCACGGTGTACTCTTTGGGCTCTTCCACAAATGAACTTCTATATGCCGGGTTTGCGACGTGGAGCGAACTGCCTCAACTAATGCAGGCTGTAGCCAAGACTGTAAGCATATCCTCTCCCAAACCACGCAGTTTTTACGGTAGAACTCTGCTTTAGTTGCAGGGGTAACACAAGCAGCTTTTCTCACACTGTGTACTCTTTGTGCTCTTCCACGTATGAACTTCTATATGCAGGGTTTGCGACGTGGAGCGACCTGCCTCAACCAAGGCAGGCTGTAGCGAGGACTGTAAGCATATCCTCTCCCAAACCACGCAGTTTTAAAGGTAGAACTCTGCTTTAGTTGCAGGGGTAACACAAGCAGCTTTTCTCCCACAGTGTACTCTTTGGGCTCTTCCACGAATTAACTTCTATATGCAGGGTTTCCAAAGTGGAGCGAACTGCCTCAACCAAGGCAGGCTGTAGCGAGGAATGTAAGCATTTCCTCTTGCAAAACACGGCAGTTTTACCAAAGAATTCTGCTTTAGTTGCAGGTGGAATACAAGCAGCATTACTCCCACTGTGTACTCTTTGGGCTCTTACACGAATGAACTTCTTTATGCAAGGATTCCCACGAGGAGGGAACTGACTCCACCATGGCAGGCTGTAGCGAGGACTGTAAGCATATCCTCTCCCAAACCACGCAGTTTTAACGGTAGAACTCTGCTTTAGTTGCAGGGGTAACACAAGCAGCTTTTCTCCCACTGTGTACTCTTTGGGCTCTTCCACGAATGAACTTCTATATGCAGGGTTTTCGACGTGGAGCGAACTGCCTCAACCAAGGCAGGCTGTAGAGAGGACTGTAAGCATATCCTCTCCCAAACCACGCAGTTTTTACGGTAGAACTCTGCTTTAGTTGCAGGGGTAACACAAGCAGCTTTTCTCACACTGTGTACTCTTTGTGCTCTTCCACGTATGAACTTCTATATGCAGGGTTTTCGACGTGGAGCGAACTGCCTCAACCAAGGCAGGCTGTAGCGAGGACTGTAAGAATATCCTCTCCCAAACCACGCAGTTTTAACGGTAGAACTCTGGTTTAGTTGCAGGGGTAACACAAGCAGTTTTTCTCCCACTGTGTACTCTTTGGGCTCTTCCACGTATGAACTTCTATATGCAGGGTTTGCGACGTGGAGCGACCTGCCTCAACCAAGGCAGGCTGTAGCGAGGACTCTAAGCATATCCTCTCCCAAACCACGCAGTTTTAAAGGTAGAACTCTGCTTTAGTTGCAGGGGTAACACAAGCAGCTTTTCTCCCACTGTGTACTCTTTGGGCTCTTCCACGAATTAACTTCTGTATGCAGGGTTTCCAAAGTGGAGCGAACTTCCTCAACCAAGGCAGGCTGTAGCGAGGAATGTAAGCATTTCCTCTTACAAAACACGGCAGTTTTACCAAAGAATTCTGCTTTAGTTGCAGGTGGAATACAAGCAGCATTACTCCCACTGTGTACTCTTTGGGCTCTTACACGAATGAACTTCTTTATGCAAGGATTCCCACGAGGAGGGAACTAACTCCACCATGGCAGGCTGTAGCGAGGACTGTAAGCATATCCTCTCCCAAAGCACGCAGTTTTAACGGTAGAACTCTGCTTTAGTTGCAGGGGTAACACAAGCAGCTTTTCTCCCACTGTGTACTCTTTGGGCTCTTCCACGAATGAACTTCTATATGCAGGGTTTGCGACGTGGAGCGAACTGCCTAAACCAAGGCAGGCTGCAGCGAGTACTGTAAGCATATCCTCTCCCAAACCACGCAGTTTTAACGGTAGAACTCTGCTTTAGTTGCAGGGGTAACACAAGCAGCTTTTCTCCCACTGTGTACTCTTTGGGCTCTTCCACGAATGAACTTCTTTATGCAGGGATTCCTACGAGGAGCAAACTTCCTCCACCATGGCAGGCTGTAGCGAGGACTGTAAGCATATCCTCTCCCAAAAAACGCAGTTTTAATGGTAGAACTCTGCTTTAGTTGCAGGGGTAACACAAGGAGTTTTTCTCCCACTGTGTACTCTTTGGGCTCTTCCACGGATGAACTTCTATATGCAGGGTTTGCGACGTTGAGCGAACTGCCTCAACCAAGGCAGGCTGTAGCGAGGACTGTAAGCATTTCCTCTTCCAAAACACTGCAGTTTTACCAAAGAATTCTGCTTTAGTTGCAGGTGGAATACAAGCAGCATTACTCCCACTGTGTACTCTTTGGGCTCTTCCACGAATGAACTTCTTTATGCAGGGATTCCTACGAGGAGCAAACTGCCTCCACCATGGCAGGCTGTAGCGAGGACTGTAAGCATATCCTCTCCCAAACCACGCAGTTTTAACGGTAGAACTCTGCTTTAGTTGCAGGGGTAACACAAGCAGTTTTTCTCCCACTGTGTACTCTTTGGGCTCTTCCACGAATGAACTTCTATATGCAGGGTTTGCGACGTTGAGCGAACTGCCTCAAACAAGGCCGGCTGTAGCGAGGATTGTAAGCATATCCTCTCCCAAACCACGCAGTTTTAATGGTAGAACTCTGCTTTAGTTGCAGGGGTAACACAAGCAGCTTTTCTCCCACTGTGTACTCTTTGGGCTCTTCCACGAATGAACTTCTATATGCAGGGTTTCCGAAGTGGAGCGAACTGCCTCAACCAAGGCAGGCTGTAGAGAGGACTGTAAGCATTTCCTCTTAAAAAACACGGCAGTTTTACCAAAGAATTCTGCTTTAGTTGCAGGTGGAATACAAGCAGCATTACTCCCACTGTGTACTCTTTGGGCTCTTACACGAATGAACTTCTTTATGCAAGGATTCCCACGAGGAGGGAACTGCCTCCACCATGGCAGGCTGTAGCTAGGACTGTAAGCATATCCTCTCCCAAACCACGCAGTTTTAACGGTAGAACTCTGCTTTAGTTGCAGGGGTAACACAAGCAGTTTTTCTCCCACTGTGTACTCTTTGGGCTCTTCCACGAATGAACTTCTATATGCAGGGTTTGCGACGTGGAGAGAACTGCCTCAACCAAGGCAGGCTGTAGCGAGGACTGTAAGCATATCCTCTCCCAAACCACGCAGTTTTAACGGTAGAACTCTGCTTTAGTTGCAGGGGTAACAAAAGCAGCTTTTCTCCCACTGTGTACTCTTTGGGTTGTTCCACGAATGAACTTCTATATGCAGGGTTTCCGACGTGGAGCCAACTGCCTCAACCAAGGCAGGCTGTAGCGAGGACTGTAAGCATATCCTCTCCCAAACCACTCAGTTTTAACGGTAGAACTCTGCTTTAGTTGCAGGGGTAACACAAGCAGCTTTTCTCCCACTGTGTACTCTTTGGGCTCTTCCACGAATGAACTTCTATATGCATGGTTTCCGACGTGGAGCGAACTGCCTCAACCAAGGCAGGCTGTAGCGAGGACTGTAAGCATATCCTCTCCCAAACCACGCAGTTTTAACGGTAGAACTCTGCTTTAGTTGCAGGGGTAACACAAGCAGTTTTTCTCCCACTGTGTACTCTTTGGGCTCTTCCACGAATGAACTTCTATATGCAGGGTTTCCGACGTGGAGCGAACTGCCTCAACCAAGGCAGGCTGTAGCGAGGTCTGTAAGCATTTCCTCTTCCAAAGCACGGCAGTTTTACCAAAGAATTCTGCTTTAGTTGCAGGTGTAACACAAGCATCATTTCTCCCACTGTGTACTCTTTGGGCTCTTCCACGAATGAACTTCTTTATGCAGTGTTTCAGACGTGGAGCGAACTGCCTCAACCAAGGCAGTCTGTAGCGAGGACTGTTAGCATTTCCTCTTACAAAACACGGCAGTTTTACCAAAGAATTCTGCTTTAGTTGCAGGTGGAATACAAGCAGCATTACTCCCACTGTGTTCTCTTGGGGGCTCTTACACGAATGAACTTTTTTATGCAGGGATTCCCACGAGGAGCGAACTGCCTCCACCATGGCAGGCTCTAGCGAGGACTGTAAGCATATCCTCTCCCACACCACGCAGTTTTAACGGTAGAACTCTGTTTTAGTTGCAGGGGTAACACAAGCAGTTTTTCTCCCACTGTGTACTCTTTGGGCTCTTCCACGAATGAACTTCTATATGCAGGGTTTGCGACGTGGAGCGAACTGCCTCAAACAATGCAGGCTGCAGCGAGGACTGTAAGCATATCCTCTCCCAAACCACGCAGTTTTAACGGTAGAACTCTGCTTTAGTTGCAGGAGTAACACAAGCAGCTTTTCTCACACTGTGTACTCTTTGTGCTCTTCCACGTATGAACTTCTATATGCAGGGTTTGCGACGTGGAGCGAACTGCCTCAACCAAGGCAGGCTCTAGCGAGGTCTGTAAGCATATCCTCTCCCAAACCACGCAGTTTTAAAGGTAGAACTCTGCTTTAGTTGCAGGGGTAACACAAGCTGCTTTTCTCCCACTGTGTACTCTTTGGGCTCTTCCACGAATTAACTTCTATATGCAGGGTTTCCAAAGTGGAGCGAACTGCCTCAACCAAGGCAGGCTGTAGCGAGGAATGTAAGCATTTCCTCTTACAAAACACGGCAGTTTTACCAAAGAATTCTGCTTTAGTTGCAGGTGGAATACAAGCAGCATTACTCCCACTGTGTACTCTTTGGGCTCTTACACGAATGAACTTCTTTATGCAAGGATTCCCACGAGGAGGGTACTGACGCCACCATGGCAGGCTGTAGCGAGGACTGTAAGCATATCCTCTCCCAAACCACGCAGTTTTAACGGTAGAACTCTGCTTTAGTTGCAGGGGTAACACAAGCAGTTTTTCTCCCACTGTGTACTCTTTGGGCTCTTCCACGAATGAACTTCTATATGCAGGGTTTGCGACGTGGAGAGAACTGCCTCAACCAAGGCAGGCTGTAGCGAGGATTGTAAGCATATCCTCTCCCAAACAACGCAGTTTTAACGGTAGAATTCTGCTTTAGTTGCAGGGGTAACACAAGCAGCTTTTCTCCCATTGTGTACTCTTTGGGCTCTTCCGCGAATGAACTTCTATATGCAGGGTTTCCGACGTGGAGCGAACTGCCTCAACCAAGGCAGGCTGTAGCGAGGACTGTAAGCATTTCCTCTTCCAAAACACTGCAGTTTTACCAAAGAATTCTGCTTTAGTTGCAGGTGGAATACAAGCAGCATTACTCCCACTGTGTACTCTTTGGGCTATTCCACGAATGAACTTCTTTATGCAGGGATTCCTACGCGGAGCAAACTGCCTCCACCATGGCAGGCTGTAGCGAGGACTGTAAGCATATCCTCTCCCAAACCACGCAGTTTTAACGGTAGAACTCTGCTTTAGTTGCAGGGGTAACACAAGCAGTTTTTCTCCCACTGTGTACTCTTTGGGCTCTAACACGAATGAACTTCTTTATGCAGGGATTCCTACGAGGAGCGAACTGCCTCCACCATGGCAGGCTGTAGCAAGGAGTGTAAGCATATCCTCTCCCAAACCACTCAGTTTTAACGGTAGAACTCTTTTTTAGTTGCAGGGGTAACACAAGCAGCTTTTCTCCCACTGTGTACTCTTTGGGCTCTTCCACGAATGAACTTCTATATGCATGGTTTCCGACGTGGAGCGAACTGCCTCAACCAAGGCAGGCTGTAGCGAGGACTGTAAGCATATCCTCTCCCAAACCACGCAGTTTTAACGGTAGAACTCTGCTTTAGTTGCAGGGGTAACACAAGCAGTTTTTCTCCCACTGTGTACTCTTTGGGCTCTTCCACGAATGAACTTCTATATGCAGGGTTTGCGACGTGGAGAGAACTGCCTCAACCAAGGCAGGCTGTAGCGAGGACTGTAAGCATATCCTCTCCCAAACCACGCAGTTTTAACGGTAGAACTCTGCTTTAGTTGCAGGGGTAACAAAAGCAGCTTTTCTCCCACTGTGTACTCTTTGGGCTCTTCCACGAATGAACTTCTATATGCAGGGTTTCCGACGTGGAGCGAACTGCCTCAACCAAGGCAGGCTGTAGCGAGGAATGTAAGCATTTCCTCTTCCAAAGCACGGCAGTTTTACCAAAGAATTCTGCTTTAGTTGCAGGTGTAACACAAGCATCATTTCTCCCACTGTGTACTCTTTGGGCTCTTACACGAATGAACTTCTTTATGCAGGGATTCCCACGTGGATCGAACTGCCTCAACCGTGGAAGGCTGTAGCGAGGACTATAAGCATATCCTCTCCCAAAACACGCAGTTTTCACGGTAGAACTCTGCTTTAGTTGCAGGGGTAACACAAGCAGCTTTTCTCCCACTGTGTACTCTTTGGGCTCTTCCACGAATGAACTTCTATATGCAGGGTTTGCGACGTTGAGCGAACTGCCTCAAACAAGGCCGGCTGTAGCGAGGATTGTAAGCATATCCTCTCCCAAACCACGCAGTTTTAATGGTAGAACTCTGCTTTAGTTGCAGGGGTAACACAAGCAGCTTTTCTCCCACTGTGTACTCTTTGGGCTCTTCCACGAATGAACTTCTATATGCAGGGTTTCCGAAGTGGAGCGAACTGCCTCAACCAAGGCAGGCTGTAGAGAGGACTGTAAGCATTTCCTCTTACAAAACACGGCAGTTTTACCAAAGAATTCTGCTTTAGTTGCAGGTGGAATACAAGCAGCATTACTCCCACTGTGTACTCTTTGGGCTCTTACACGAATGAACTTCTTTATGCAAGGATTCCCACGAGGAGGGAACTGCCTTCACCATGGCAGGGTGTAGCTAGGACTGTAAGCATATCCTCTCCCAAACCACGCAGTTTTAACGGTAGAACTCTGCTTTAGTTGCAGGGGTAACACAAGCAGTTTTTCTCCCACTGTGTACTCTTTGGGCTCTTCCACGAATGAACTTCTATATGCAGGGTTTGCGACGTGGAGAGAACTGCCTCAACCAAGGCAGGCTGTAGCGAGGACTGTAAGCATATCCTCTCCCAAACCACGCAGTTTTAACGGTAGAACTCTGCTTTAGTTGCAGGGGTAACAAAAGCAGCTTTTCTCCCACTGTGTACTCTTTGGGCTCTTACACGAATGAACTTCTATATGCAGGGTTTCCGACGTGGAGCAAACTGCCTCAACCAAGGCAGGCTGTAGCGAGGACTGTAAGCATATCCTCTCCCAAACCACTCAGTTTTAACGGTAGAACTCTGCTTTAGTTGCAGGGGTAACACAAGCAGCTTTTCTCCCACTGTGTACTCTTTGGGCTCTTCCACGAATGAACTTCTATATGCAGGGTTTCCGACGTGGAGCGAACTGCCTCAACCAAGGCAGGCTGTAGCGAGGTCTGTAAGCATTTCCTCTTCCAAAGCACGGCAGTTTTACCAAAGAATTCTGCTTTAGTTGCAGGTGTAACACAAGCATCATTTCTCCCACTGTGTACTCTTTGGGCTCTTACACGAATGAACTTCTTTATGCAGGGATTCCCACGTGGATCGAACTGCCTCAACCGTGGAAGGCTGTAGCGAGGACTGTAAGCATATCCTCTCCCAAAACACGCAGTTTTTATGGTAGAACTCTGCTTTAGTTTCAGGGGTAACACAAGCAGCTTTTCTCCCACTGTGTACTCTTTGGGCTCTTTCAAGAATGAACTTCTATATGCAGGGTTTCAGACGTGGAGCGAACTGCCTCAACCAAGGCAGGCTGTAGCGAGGACTGTAAGCATTTCCTCTTACAAAACACGGCAGTTTTACCAAGGAATTCTGCTTAAGTTGCAGCTGGAATACAAGGAGCATTACTCCCACTGTGTTCTCTTGGGGCTCTTACACGAATGAACATTTTTATGCAGGGATTCCCAGGGGAGCGAACTGCCTCCACCATGGCAGGCTCTAGCGAGGACTGTAAGCATATCCTCTCCCAAACCACGCAGTTTTAACGGTAGAAATCTGCTTTAGTTGCAGGGGTAACACAAGCAGCTTTTCTCCCACTGTGTACTCTTTGGGCTCTTCCACGAATGAACTTCTATATGCAGGGTTTTCGACGTGGAGCGAACTGCCTCAACCAAGGCAGGCTGTAGCGAGGACTGTAAGAATATCCTCTCTCAAACCACGCAGTTTTAACGGTAGAACTCTGCTTTAGTTGCAGGGGTAACACAAGCAGTTTTTCTCCCACTGTGTACTCTTTGGGCTCTTCCACAAATGAACTTCTATATGCAGGGTTTGCGACGTGGAGCGAACTGCCTCAACCAATGCAGGCTGTAGCGAGGACTGTAAGCATATCCTCTCCCAAACCACGCAGTTTTTACGGTAGAACTCTGCTTTAGTTGCAGGGGTAACACAAGCAGCTTTTCTCACACTGTGTACTCTTTGTGCTCTTCCACGTATGAACTTCTATATGCAGGGTTTGCGACGTGGAGCGACCTGCCTCAACCAAGGCAGGCTGTAGCGAGGACTGTAAGCATATCCTCTTACAAAACACGGCAGTTTTACCAAAGAATTCTGCTTTAGTTGCAGGTGGAATACAAGCAGCATTACTCCCACTGTGTACTCTTTGGGGTCTTACACGAATGAACTTCTTTATGCAAGGATTCCCACGAGGAGGGTACTGACTCCACCATGGCAGGCTGTAGCGAGGACTGTAAGCATATCCTCTCCCAAACCACGCAGCTTTAACGGTAGAACTCTGCTTTAGTTGCAGGGGTAACACAAGCAGTTTTTCTCCCACTGTGTACTCTTTGGGCTCTTCCACAAATGAACTTCTATATGCAGGGTTTGCGACGTGGAGCGAACTGCCTCAACCAATGCAGGCTGTAGCGAGGACTGTAAGCATATCCTCTCCCAAACCACGCAGTTTTAACGGTAGAAATCTGCTTTAGTTGCAGGGGTAACACAAGCAGCTTTTCTCACACTGTGTACTCTTTGTGCTCTTCCACGTATGAACTTCTATATGAAGGGTTTGCGACGTGGAGCGACCTGCCTCTACAAAGGCAGGCTGTAGCGAGGACTGTAAGCATATCCTCTCCCAAACCACGCAGTTTTAACGGTAGAACTCTGCTTTAGTTGCAGGGGTAACACAAGCAGCTTTTCTCCCACTGTGTACTCTTTGGGCTCTTCCACGAATGAACTTCTATATGCATGGTTTCCGACGTGGAGCGAACTGCCTCAACCAAGGCAGGCTGTAGCGAGGACTGTAAGCATATCCTCTCCCAAACCACGCAGTTTTAACGGTAGAACTCTGCTTTAGTTGCAGGGGTAACACAAGCAGTTTTTCTCCCACTGTGTACTCTTTGGGCTCTTCCACGAATGAACTTCTATATGCAGGGTTTCCGACGTGGAGCGAACTGCCTCAACCAAGGCAGGCTGTAGCGAGGTCTGTAAGCATTTCCTCTTCCAAAGCACGGCAGTTTTACCAAAGAATTCTGCTTTAGTTGCAGGTGTAACACAAGCATCATTTCTCCCACTGTGTACTCTTTGGGCTCTTCCACGAATGAACTTCTTTATGCAGTGTTTCAGACGTGGAGCGAACTGCCTCAACCAAGGCAGTCTGTAGCGAGGACTGTTAGCATTTCCTCTTACAAAACACGGCAGTTTTACCAAAGAATTCTGCTTTAGTTGCAGGTGGAATACAAGCAGCATTACTCCCACTGTGTTCTCTTGGGGGCTCTTACACGAATGAACTTTTTTATGCAGGGATTCCCACGAGGAGCGAACTGCCTCCACCATGGCAGGCTCTAGCGAGGACTGTAAGCATATCCTCTCCCACACCACGCAGTTTTAACGGTAGAACTCTGTTTTAGTTGCAGGGGTAACACAAGCAGTTTTTCTCCCACTGTGTACTCTTTGGGCTCTTCCACGAATGAACTTCTATATGCAGGGTTTGCGACGTGGAGCGAACTGCCTCAAACAATGCAGGCTGCAGCGAGGACTGTAAGCATATCCTCTCCCAAACCACGCAGTTTTAACGGTAGAACTCTGCTTTAGTTGCAGGAGTAACACAAGCAGCTTTTCTCACACTGTGTACTCTTTGTGCTCTTCCACGTATGAACTTCTATATGCAGGGTTTGCGACGTGGAGCGAACTGCCTCAACCAAGGCAGGCTCTAGCGAGGTCTGTAAGCATATCCTCTCCCAAACCACGCAGTTTTAAAGGTAGAACTCTGCTTTAGTTGCAGGGGTAACACAAGCTGCTTTTCTCCCACTGTGTACTCTTTTGGCTCTTCCACGAATTAACTTCTATATGCAGGGTTTCCAAAGTGGAGCGAACTGCCTCAACCAAGGCAGGCTGTAGCGAGGAATGTAAGCATTTCCTCTTACAAAACACGGCAGTTTTACCAAAGAATTCTGCTTTAGTTGCAGGTGGAATACAAGCAGCATTACTCCCACTGTGTACTCTTTGGGCTCTTACACGAATGAACTTCTTTATGCAAGGATTCCCACGAGGAGGGTACTGACGCCACCATGGCAGGCTGTAGCGAGGACTGTAAGCATATCCTCTCCCAAACCACGCAGTTTTAACGGTAGAACTCTGCTTTAGTTGCAGGGGTAACACAAGCAGTTTTTCTCCCACTGTGTACTCTTTGGGCTCTTCCACGAATGAACTTCTATATGCAGGGTTTGCGACGTGGAGAGAACTGCCTCAACCAAGGCAGGCTGTAGCGAGGATTGTAAGCATATCCTCTCCCAAACAACGCAGTTTTAACGGTAGAATTCTGCTTTAGTTGCAGGGGTAACACAAGCAGCTTTTCTCCCATTGTGTACTCTTTGGGCTCTTCCGCGAATGAACTTCTATATGCAGGGTTTCCGACGTGGAGCGAACTGCCTCAACCAAGGCAGGCTGTAGCGAGGACTGTAAGCATTTCCTCTTCCAAAACACTGCAGTTTTACCAAAGAATTCTGCTTTAGTTGCAGGTGGAATACAAGCAGCATTACTCCCACTGTGTACTCTTTGGGCTATTCCACGAATGAACTTCTTTATGCAGGGATTCCTACGCGGAGCAAACTGCCTCCACCATGGCAGGCTGTAGCGAGGACTGTAAGCATATCCTCTCCCAAACCACGCAGTTTTAACGGTAGAACTCTGCTTTAGTTGCAGGGGTAACACAAGCAGTTTTTCTCCCACTGTGTACTCTTTGGGCTCTAACACGAATGAACTTCTTTATGCAGGGATTCCTACGAGGAGCGAACTGCCTCCACCATGGCAGGCTGTAGCAAGGAGTGTAAGCATATCCTCTCCCAAACCACTCAGTTTTAACGGTAGAACTCTTTTTTAGTTGCAGGGGTAACACAAGCAGCTTTTCTCCCACTGTGTACTCTTTGGGCTCTTCCACGAATGAACTTCTATATGCATGGTTTCCGACGTGGAGCGAACTGCCTCAACCAAGGCAGGCTGTAGCGAGGACTGTAAGCATATCCTCTCCCAAACCACGCAGTTTTAACGGTAGAACTCTGCTTTAGTTGCAGGGGTAACACAAGCAGTTTTTCTCCCACTGTGTACTCTTTGGGCTCTTCCACGAATGAACTTCTATATGCAGGGTTTGCGACGTGGAGAGAACTGCCTCAACCAAGGCAGGCTGTAGCGAGGACTGTAAGCATATCCTCTCCCAAACCACGCAGTTTTAACGGTAGAACTCTGCTTTAGTTGCAGGGGTAACAAAAGCAGCTTTTCTCCCACTGTGTACTCTTTGGGCTCTTCCACGAATGAACTTCTATATGCAGGGTTTCCGACGTGGAGCGAACTGCCTCAACCAAGGCAGGCTGTAGCGAGGAATGTAAGCATTTCCTCTTCCAAAGCACGGCAGTTTTACCAAAGAATTCTGCTTTAGTTGCAGGTGTAACACAAGCATCATTTCTCCCACTGTGTACTCTTTGGGCTCTTACACGAATGAACTTCTTTATGCAGGGATTCCCACGTGGATCGAACTGCCTCAACCGTGGAAGGCTGTAGCGAGGACTATAAGCATATCCTCTCCCAAAACACGCAGTTTTCACGGTAGAACTCTGCTTTAGTTGCAGGGGTAACACAAGCAGCTTTTCTCCCACTGTGTACTCTTTGGGCTCTTCCACGAATGAACTTCTATATGCAGGGTTTGCGACGTTGAGCGAACTGCCTCAAACAAGGCCGGCTGTAGCGAGGATTGTAAGCATATCCTCTCCCAAACCACGCAGTTTTAATGGTAGAACTCTGCTTTAGTTGCAGGGGTAACACAAGCAGCTTTTCTCCCACTGTGTACTCTTTGGGCTCTTCCACGAATGAACTTCTATATGCAGGGTTTCCGAAGTGGAGCGAACTGCCTCAACCAAGGCAGGCTGTAGAGAGGACTGTAAGCATTTCCTCTTACAAAACACGGCAGTTTTACCAAAGAATTCTGCTTTAGTTGCAGGTGGAATACAAGCAGCATTACTCCCACTGTGTACTCTTTGGGCTCTTACACGAATGAACTTCTTTATGCAAGGATTCCCACGAGGAGGGAACTGCCTTCACCATGGCAGGGTGTAGCTAGGACTGTAAGCATATCCTCTCCCAAACCACGCAGTTTTAACGGTAGAACTCTGCTTTAGTTGCAGGGGTAACACAAGCAGTTTTTCTCCCACTGTGTACTCTTTGGGCTCTTCCACGAATGAACTTCTATATGCAGGGTTTGCGACGTGGAGAGAACTGCCTCAACCAAGGCAGGCTGTAGCGAGGACTGTAAGCATATCCTCTCCCAAACCACGCAGTTTTAACGGTAGAACTCTGCTTTAGTTGCAGGGGTAACAAAAGCAGCTTTTCTCCCACTGTGTACTCTTTGGGCTCTTACACGAATGAACTTCTATATGCAGGGTTTCCGACGTGGAGCAAACTGCCTCAACCAAGGCAGGCTGTAGCGAGCACTGTAAGCATATCCTCTCCCAAACCACTCAGTTTTAACGGTAGAACTCTGCTTTAGTTGCAGGGGTAACACAAGCAGCTTTTCTCCCACTGTGTACTCTTTGGGCTCTTCCACGAATGAACTTCTATATGCAGGGTTTCCGACGTGGAGCGAACTGCCTCAACCAAGGCAGGCTGTAGCGAGGTCTGTAAGCATTTCCTCTTCCAAAGCACGGCAGTTTTACCAAAGAATTCTGCTTTAGTTGCAGGTGTAACACAAGCATCATTTCTCCCACTGTGTACTCTTTGGGCTCTTACACGAATGAACTTCTTTATGCAGGGATTCCCACGTGGATCGAACTGCCTCAACCGTGGAAGGCTGTAGCGAGGACTGTAAGCATATCCTCTCCCAAAACACGCAGTTTTTATGGTAGAACTCTGCTTTAGTTTCAGGGGTAACACAAGCAGCTTTTCTCCCACTGTGTACTCTTTGGGCTCTTTCAAGAATGAACTTCTATATGCAGGGTTTCAGACGTGGAGCGAACTGCCTCAACCAAGGCAGGCTGTAGCGAGGACTGTAAGCATTTCCTCTTACAAAACACGGCAGTTTTACCAAGGAATTCTGCTTAAGTTGCAGCTGGAATACAAGGAGCATTACTCCCACTGTGTTCTCTTGGGGCTCTTACACGAATGAACATTTTTATGCAGGGATTCCCAGGGGAGCGAACTGCCTCCACCATGGCAGGCTCTAGCGAGGACTGTAAGCATATCCTCTCCCAAACCACGCAGTTTTAACGGTAGAAATCTGCTTTAGTTGCAGGGGTAACACAAGCAGCTTTTCTCCCACTGTGTACTCTTTGGGCTCTTCCACGAATGAACTTCTATATGCAGGGTTTTCGACGTGGAGCGAACTGCCTCAACCAAGGCAGGCTGTAGCGAGGACTGTAAGAATATCCTCTCTCAAACCACGCAGTTTTAACGGTAGAACTCTGCTTTAGTTGCAGGGGTAACACAAGCAGTTTTTCTCCCACTGTGTACTCTTTGGGCTCTTCCACAAATGAACTTCTATATGCAGGGTTTGCGACGTGGAGCGAACTGCCTCAACCAATGCAGGCTGTAGCGAGGACTGTAAGCATATCCTCTCCCAAACCACGCAGTTTTTACGGTAGAACTCTGCTTTAGTTGCAGGGGTAACACAAGCAGCTTTTCTCACACTGTGTACTCTTTGTGCTCTTCCACGTATGAACTTCTATATGCAGGGTTTGCGACGTGGAGCGACCTGCCTCAACCAAGGCAGGCTGTAGCGAGGACTGTAAGCATATCCTCTTACAAAACACGGCAGTTTTACCAAAGAATTCTGCTTTAGTTGCAGGTGGAATACAAGCAGCATTACTCCCACTGTGTACTCTTTGGGGTCTTACACGAATGAACTTCTTTATGCAAGGATTCCCACGAGGAGGGTACTGACTCCACCATGGCAGGCTGTAGCGAGGACTGTAAGCATATCCTCTCCCAAACCACGCAGCTTTAACGGTAGAACTCTGCTTTAGTTGCAGGGGTAACACAAGCAGTTTTTCTCCCACTGTGTACTCTTTGGGCTCTTCCACAAATGAACTTCTATATGCAGGGTTTGCGACGTGGAGCGAACTGCCTCAACCAATGCAGGCTGTAGCGAGGACTGTAAGCATATCCTCTCCCAAACCACGCAGTTTTAACGGTAGAAATCTGCTTTAGTTGCAGGGGTAACACAAGCAGCTTTTCTCACACTGTGTACTCTTTGTGCTCTTCCACGTATGAACTTCTATATGAAGGGTTTGCGACGTGGAGCGACCTGCCTCTACAAAGGCAGGCTGTAGCGAGGACTGTAAGCATATCCTCTCCCAAACCACGCAGTTTTAAAGGTAGAACTCTGCTTTAGTTGCAGGGGTAACACAAGCAGCTTTTCTCCCACTGTGTACTCTTTGGGCTCTTCCACTAATGAACTTCTATATGCAGGGTTTCCAAAGTGGAGCAAACTGCCTCAACCAAGGCAGGCTGTAGCGAGGACTGTAAGCATATCCTCTCCCAAACCACTCAGTTTTAACGGTAGAACTCTGCTTTAGTTGCAGGGGTAACACAAGCAGCTTTTCTCCCACTGTGTACTCTTTGGGCTCTTCCACGAATGAACTTCTATATGCATGGTTTCCGACGTGGAGCGAACTGCCTCAACCAAGGCAGGCTGTAGCGAGCACTGTAAGCATATCCTCTCCCAAACCACGCAGTTTTAACGGTAGAACTCTGCTTTAGTTGCAGGGGTAACACAAGCAGCTTTTCTCCCACTGTGTACTCTTTGGGCTCCTCCACGAATGAACTTCTATATGCAGGGTTTCCGACGTGGAGCGAACTGCCTCAACCAAGGCAGGCTGTAGCGAGGTCTGTAAGCATTTCCTCTTCCAAAGCACGGCAGTTTTACCAAAGAATTCTGCTTTAGTTGCAGGTGTAACACAAGCATCATTTCTCCCACTGTGTACTTTTTGGGCTCTTACACGAATGAACTTCTTTATGCAGGGATTCCCACGTTGATCGAACTGCCTCCACCGTGGAAGGCTGTAGCGAGGACTGTAAGAATATCCTCTCCCAAAACACGCAGTTTTTACGGTAGAACTCTGCTTTAGTTGCAGGGGTAACACAAGCAGCTTTTCTCCCACTGTGTACTCTTTGGGCTCTTCCAAGAATGAACTTCTATATGCAGGGTTTCAGACGTGGAGCGAACTGCCTCAACCAAGGCAGGCTGTAGCGAGGACTGTAAGCATTTCCTCTTACAAAACACGGCAGTTTTACCAAAGAATTCTGCTTTAGTTGCAGGTGGAATACAAGCAGCATTACTCCCACTGTGTTCTCTTGGGGCTCTTACACGAATGAACTTTTTTATGCAGGGATTCCCAGGGGAGCGAACTGCCTCCACCATGGCAGGCTCTAGCGAGGACTGTAAGCATATCCTCTCCCAAACCACGCAGTTTTAACGGTAGAAATCTGCTTTAGTTTCAGGGGTAACACAAGCAGCTTTTCTCCCACTGTGTACTCTTTGGGCTCTTCCACGAATGAACTTCTATATGCAGGGTTTTCGACGTGGAGCGAACTGCCTCAACCAAGGCAGGCTGTAGCGAGGACTGTAAGAATATCCTCTCCCAAACCACGCAGTTTTAACGGTAGAACTCTGCTTTAGTTGCAGGGGTAACACAAGCAGTTTTTCTCCCACGGTGTACTCTTTGGGCTCTTCCACAAATGAACTTCTATATGCCGGGTTTGCGACGTGGAGCGAACTGCCTCAACCAATGCAGGCTGTAGCCAAGCCTGTAAGCATATCCTCTCCCAAACCACGCAGTTTTTACGGTAGAACTCTGCTTTAGTTGCAGGGGTAACACAAGCAGCTTTTCTCACACTGTGTACTCTTTGTGCTCTTCCACGTATGAACTTCTATATGCAGGGTTTGCGACGTGGAGCGACCTGCCTCAACCAAGGCAGGCTGTAGCGAGGACTGTAAGCATATCCTCTCCCAAACCACGCAGTTTTAAAGGTAGAACTCTGCTTTAGTTGCAGGGGTAACACAAGCAGCTTTTCTCCCACAGTGTACTCTTTGGGCTCTTCCACGAATTAACTTCTATATGCAGGGTTTCCAAAGTGGAGCGAACTGCCTCAACCAAGGCAGGCTGTAGCGAGGAATGTAAGCATTTCCTCTTGCAAAACACGGCAGTTTTACCAAAGAATTCTGCTTTAGTTGCAGGTGGAATACAAGCAGCATTACTCCCACTGTGTACTCTTTGGGCTCTTACACGAATGAACTTCTTTATGCAAGGATTCCCACGAGGAGGGAACTGACTCCACCATGGCAGGCTGTAGCGAGGACTGTAAGCATATCCTCTCCCAAACCACGCAGTTTTAACGGTAGAACTCTGCTTTAGTTGCAGGGGTAACACAAGCAGCTTTTCTCCCACTGTGTACTCTTTGGGCTCTTCCACGAATGAACTTCTATATGCAGGGTTTTCGACGTGGAGCGAACTGCCTCAACCAAGGCAGGCTGTAGAGAGGACTGTAAGCATATCCTCTCCCAAACCACGCAGTTTTTACGGTAGAACTCTGCTTTAGTTGCAGGGGTAACACAAGCAGCTTTTCTCACACTGTGTACTCTTTGTGCTCTTCCACGTATGAACTTCTATATGCAGGGTTTTCGACGTGGAGCGAACTGCCTCAACCAAGGCAGGCTGTAGCGAGGACTGTAAGAATATCCTCTCCCAAACCACGCAGTTTTAACGGTAGAACTCTGGTTTAGTTGCAGGGGTAACACAAGCAGTTTTTCTCCCACTGTGTACTCTTTGGGCTCTTCCACGTATGAACTTCTATATGCAGGGTTTGCGACGTGGAGCGACCTGCCTCAACCAAGGCAGGCTGTAGCGAGGACTCTAAGCATATCCTCTCCCAAACCACGCAGTTTTAAAGGTAGAACTCTGCTTTAGTTGCAGGGGTAACACAAGCAGCTTTTCTCCCACTGTGTACTCTTTGGGCTCTTCCACGAATTAACTTCTATATGCAGGGTTTCCAAAGTGGAGCGAACTTCCTCAACCAAGGCAGGCTGTAGCGAGGAATGTAAGCATTTCCTCTTACAAAACACGGCAGTTTTACCAAAGAATTCTGCTTTAGTTGCAGGTGGAATACAAGCAGCATTACTCCCACTGTGTACTCTTTGGGCTCTTACACGAATGAACTTCTTTATGCAAGGATTCCCACGAGGAGGGAACTAACTCCACCATGGCAGGCTGTAGCGAGGACTGTAAGCATATCCTCTCCCAAAGCACGCAGTTTTAACGGTAGAACTCTGCTTTAGTTGCAGGGGTAACACAAGCAGCTTTTCTCCCACTGTGTACTCTTTGGGCTCTTCCACGAATGAACTTCTATATGCAGGGTTTGCGACGTGGAGCGAACTGCCTAAACCAAGGCAGGCTGCAGCGAGTACTGTAAGCATATCCTCTCCCAAACCACGCAGTTTTAACGGTAGAACTCTGCTTTAGTTGCAGGGGTAACACAAGCAGCTTTTCTCCCACTGTGTACTCTTTGGGCTCTTCCACGAATGAACTTCTTTATGCAGGGATTCCTACGAGGAGCAAACTGCCTCCACCATGGCAGGCTGTAGCGAGGACTGTAAGCATATCCTCTCCCAAAAAACGCAGTTTTAATGGTAGAACTCTGCTTTAGTTGCAGGGGTAACACAAGGAGTTTTTCTCTCACTGTGTACTCTTTGGGCTCTTCCACGGATGAACTTCTATATGCAGGGTTTGCGACGTTGAGCGAACTGCCTCAAACAAGGCCGGCTGTAGCGAGGATTGTAAGCATATCCTCTCCCAAACCACGCAGTTTTAATGGTAGAACTCTGCTTTAGTTGCAGGGGTAACACAAGCAGCTTTTCTCCCACTGTGTACTCTTTGGGCTCTTCCACGAATGAACTTCTATATGCAGGGTTTCCGAAGTGGAGCGAACTGCCTCAACCAAGGCAGGCTGTAGAGAGGACTGTAAGCATTTCCTCTTACAAAACACGGCAGTTTTACCAAAGAATTCTGCTTTAGTTGCAGGTGGAATACAAGCAGCATTACACCCACTGTGTACTCTTTGGGCTCTTACACGAATGAACTTCTTTATGCAAGGATTCCCACGAAGAGGGAACTGCCTCCACCATGGCAGGCTGTAGCTAGTACTGTAAGCATATCCTCTCCCAAACCACGCAGTTTTAACGGTAGAACTCTGCTTTAGTTGCAGGGGTAACACAAGCAGTTTTTCTCCCACTGTGTACTCTTTGGGCTCTTCCACGAATGAACTTCTATATGCAGGGTTTGCGACGTGGAGAGAACTGCCTCAACCAAGGCAGGCTGTAGCGAGGACTGTAAGCATATCCTCTCCCAAACCACGCAGTTTTAACGGTAGAACTCTGCTTTAGTTGCAGGGGTAACAAAAGCAGCTTCTCTCCCACTGTGTACTCTTTGGGTTGTTCCACGAATGAACTTCTATATGCAGGGTTTCCGACGTGGAGCCAACTGCCTCAACCAAGGCAGGCTGTAGCGAGAACTGTAAGCATATCCTCTCCCAAACCACTCAGTTTTAACGGTAGAACTCTGCTTTAGTTGCAGGGGTAACACAAGCAGCTTTTCTCCCACTGTGTACTCTTTGGGCTCTTCCACGAATGAACTTCTATATGCATGGTTTCCGACGTGGAGCGAACTGCCTCAACCAAGGCAGGCTGTAGCGAGGACTGTAAGCATATCCTCTCCCAAACCACGCAGTTTTAACGGTAGAACTCTGCTTTAGTTGCAGGGGTAACACAAGCAGTTTTTCTCCCACTGTGTACTCTTTGGGCTCTTCCACGAATGAACTTCTATATGCAGGGTTTCCGACGTGGAGCGAACTGCCTCAACCAAGGCAGGCTGTAGCGAGGTCTGTAAGCATTTCCTCTTCCAAAGCACGGCAGTTTTACCAAAGAATTCTGCTTTAGTTGCAGGTGTAACACAAGCATCATTTCTCCCACTGTGTACTCTTTGGGCTCTTACACGAATGAACTTCTTTATGCAGGGATTCCCACGTGGATCGAACTGCCTCAACCGTGGAAGGCTGTAGCGAGGACTGTAAGCATATCCTCTCCCTAAACACGCAGTTTTAAAGGTAGAACTCTGCTTTAGTTGCAGGGGTAACACAAGCAGCTTTTCTCCCACTGTGTACTCTTTGGGCTCTTCCACGAATGAACTTCTTTATGCAGTGTTTCAGACGTGGAGCGAACTGCCTCAACCAAGGCAGTCTGTAGCGAGGACTGTAAGCATTTCCTCTTACAAAACACGGCAGTTTTACCAAAGAATTCTGCTTTAGTTGCAGGTGGAATACAAGCAGCATTACTCCCACTGTGTTCTCTTGGGGGCTCTTACACGAATGAACTTTTTTATGCAGGGATTCCCACGAGGAGCGAACTGCCTCCACCATGGCAGGCTCTAGCGAGGACTGTAAGCATATCCTCTCCCACACCACGCAGTTTTAACGGTAGAACTCTGTTTTAGTTGCAGGTGTAACACAAGCAGTTTTTCTCCCACTGTGTACTCTTTGGGCTCTTCCACGAATGAACTTCTATATGCAGGGTTTGCGACGTGGAGCGAACTGCCTCAAACAATGCAGGCTGCAGCGAGGACTGTAAGCATATCCTCTCCCAAACCACGCAGTTTTAACGGTAGAACTCTGCTTTAGTTGCAGGGGTAACACAAGCAGCTTTTCTCACACTGTGTACTCTTTGTGCTCTTCCACGTATGAACTTCTATATGCAGGGTTTGCGACGTGGAGCGAACTGCCTCAACCAAGGCAGGCTCTAGCGAGGTCTGTAAGCATATCCTCTCCCAAACCACGCAGTTTTAAAGGTAGAACTCTGCTTTAGTTGCAGGGGTAACACAAGCTGCTTTTCTCCCACTGTGTACTCTTTTGGCTCTTCCACGAATTAACTTCTATATGCAGGGTTTCCAAAGTGGAGCGAACTGCCTCAACCAAGGCAGGCTGTAGCGAGGAATGTAAGCATTTCCTCTTCCAAAACACGGCAGTTTTACCAAAGAATTCTGCTTTAGTTGCAGGTGGAATACAAGCAGCATTACTCCCACTGTGTACTCTTTGGGCTCTTACACGAATGAACTTCTTTATGCAAGGATTCCCACGAGGAGGGTACTGACTCCACCATGGCAGGCTGTAGCGAGGACTGTAAGCATATCCTCTCCCAAACCACGCAGTTTTAACGGTAGAACTCTGCTTTAGTTGCAGGGGTAACACAAGCAGTTTTTCTCCCACTGTGTACTCTTTGGGCTCTTCCACGAATGAACTTCTATATGCAGGGTTTGCGACGTGGAGAGAACTGCCTCAACCAAGGCAGGCTGTAGCGAGGATTGTAAGCATATCCTCTCCCAAACAACGCAGTTTTAACGGTAGAATTCTGCTTTAGTTGCAGGGGTAACACAAGCAGCTTTTCTCCCATTGTGTACTCTTTGGGCTCTTCCGCGAATGAACTTCTATATGCAGGGTTTCCGACGTGGAGCGAACTGCCTCAACCAAGGCAGGCTGTAGCGAGGACTGTAAGCATTTCCTCTTCCAAAACACTGCAGTTTTACCAAAGAATTCTGCTTTAGTTGCAGGTGGAATACAAGCAGCATTACTCCCACTGTGTACTCTTTGGGCTCTTCCACGAATGAACTTCTTTATGCAGGGATTCCTACGCGGAGCAAACTGCCTCCACCATGGCAGGCTGTAGCGAGGACTGTAAACATATCCTCTCCCAAACCACGCAGTTTTAACGGTAGAACTCTGCTTTAGTTGCAGGGGTAACACAAGCAGTTTTTCTCCCACTGTGTACTCTTTGGGCTCTAACACGAATGAACTTATTTATGCAGGGATTCCTACGAGGAGCGAACTGCCTCCACCATGGCAGGCTGTAGCAAGGAGTGTAAGCATATCCTCTCCCAAACCACTCAGTTTTAACGGTAGAACTCTTTTTTAGTTGCAGGGGTAACACAAGCAGCTTTTCTCCCACTGTGTACTCTTTGGGCTCTTCCACGAATGAACTTCTATATGCATGGTTTCCGACGTGGAGCGAACTGCCTCAACCAAGGCAGGCTGTAGCGAGGACTGTAAGCATATCCTCTCCCAAACCACGCAGTTTTAACGGTAGAACTCTGCTTTAGTTGCAGGGGTAACACAAGCAGCTTTTCTCCCACTGTGTACTCTTTGGGCTCTTCCACGAATGAACTTCTATATGCAGGGTTTCCGACGTGGAGCGAACTGCCTCAACCAAGGCAGGCTGTAGCGAGGAATGTAAGCATTTCCTCTTCCAAAGCACGGCAGTTTTACCAAAGAATTCTGCTTTAGTTGCAGGTGTAACACAAGCATCATTTCTCCCACTGTGTACTCTTTGGGCTCTTACACGAATGAACTTCTTTATGCAGGGATTCCCACGTGGATCGAACTGCCTCAACCGTGGAAGGCTGTAGCGAGGGCTATAAGCATATCCTCTCCCAAAACACGCAGTTTTCACGGTAGAACTCTGCTTTAGTTGCAGGGGTAACACAAGCAGCTTTTCTCCCACTGTGTACTCTTTGGGCTCTTCCACGAATGAACTTCTATATGCAGGGTTTGCGACGTTGAGCGAACTGCCTCAAACAAGGCCGGCTGTAGCGAGGATTGTAAGCATATCCTCTCCCAAACCACGCAGTTTTAATGGTAGAACTCTGCTTTAGTTGCAGGGGTAACACAAGCAGCTTTTCTCCCACTGTGTACTCTTTGGGCTCTTCCACGAATGAACTTCTATATGCAGGGTTTCCGAAGTGGAGCGAACTGCCTCAACCAAGGCAGGCTGTAGAGAGGACTGTAAGCATTTCCTCTTACAAAACACGGCAGTTTTACCAAAGAATTCTGCTTTAGTTGCAGGTGGAATACAAGCAGCATTACTCCCACTGTGTACTCTTTGGGCTCTTACACGAATGAACTTCTTTATGCAAGGATTCCCACGAGGAGGGAACTGCCTTCACCATGGCAGGGTGTAGCTAGGACTGTAAGCATATCCTCTCCCAAACCACGCAGTTTTAACGGTAGAACTCTGCTTTAGTTGCAGGGGTAACACAAGCAGTTTTTCTCCCACTGTGTACTCTTTGGGCTCTTCCACGAATGAACTTCTATATGCAGGGTTTGCGACGTGGAGAGAACTGCCTCAACCAAGGCAGGCTGTAGCGAGGACTGTAAGCATATCCTCTCCCAAACCACGCAGTTTTAACGGGAGAACTCTGCTTTAGTTGCAGGGGTAACAAAAGCAGCTTTTCTCCCACTGTGTACTCTTTGGGCTCTTACACGAATGAACTTCTATATGCAGGGTTTCCGACGTGGAGCGAACTGCCTCAACCAAGGCAGGCTGTAGCGAGGACTGTAAGCATATCCTCTCCCAAACCACTCAGTTTTAACGGTAGAACTCTGCTTTAGTTGCAGGGGTAACACAAGCAGCTTTTCTCCCACTGTGTACTCTTTGGGCTCTTCCACGAATGAACTTCTATATGCAGGGTTTCCGACGTGGAGCGAACTGCCTCAACCAAGGCAGGCTGTAGCGAGGTCTGTAAGCATTTCCTCTTCCAAAGCACGGCAGTTTTACCAAAGAATTCTGCTTTAGTTGCAGGTGTAACACAAGCATCATTTCTCCCACTGTGTACTCTTTGGGCTCTTACACGAATGAACTTCTTTATGCAGGGATTCCCACGTGGATCGAACTGCCTCAACCGTGGAAGGCTGTAGCGAGGACTGTAAGCATATCCTCTCCCAAAACACGCAGTTTTTATGGTAGAACTCTGCTTTAGTTTCAGGGGTAACACAAGCAGCTTTTCTCCCACTGTGTACTCTTTGGGCTCTTTCAAGAATGAACTTCTATATGCAGGGTTTCAGACGTGGAGCGAACTGCCTCAACCAAGGCAGGCTGTAGCGAGGACTGTAAGCATTTCCTCTTACAAAACACGGCAGTTTTACCAAGGAATTCTGCTTAAATTGCAGCTGGAATACAAGGAGCATTACTCCCACTGTGTTCTCTTGGGGCTCTTACACGAATGAACATTTTTATGCAGGGATTCCCAGGGGAGCGAACTGCCTCCACCATGGCAGGCTCTAGCGAGGACTGTAAGCATATCCTCTCCCAAACCACGCAGTTTTAACGGTAGAAATCTGCTTTAGTTGCAGGGGTAACACAAGCAGCTTTTCTCACACTGTGTACTCTTTGTGCTCTTCCACGTATGAACTTCTATATGCAGGGTTTGCGACGTGGAGCGAACTGCCTCAACCAAGGCAGGCTCTAGCGAGGTCTGTAAGCATATCCTCTCCCAAACCACGCAGTTTTAAAGGTAGAACTCTGCTTTAGTTGCAGGGGTAACACAAGCTGCTTTTCTCCCACTGTGTACTCTTTTGGCTCTTCCACGAATTAACTTCTATATGCAGGGTTTCCAAAGTGGAGCGAACTGCCTCAACCAAGGCAGGCTGTAGCGAGGAATGTAAGCATTTCCTCTTACAAAACACGGCAGTTTTACCAAAGAATTCTGCTTTAGTTGCAGGTGGAATACAAGCAGCATTACTCCCACTGTGTACTCTTTGGGCTCTTACACGAATGAACTTCTTTATGCAAGGATTCCCACGAGGAGGGTACTGACTCCACCATGGCAGGCTGTAGCGAGGACTGTAAGCATATCCTCTCCCAAACCACGCAGTTTTAACGGTAGAACTCTGCTTTAGTTGCAGGGGTAACACAAGCAGTTTTTCTCCCACTGTGTACTCTTTGGGCTCTTCCACGAATGAACTTCTATATGCAGGGTTTGCGACGTGGAGAGAACTGCCTCAACCAAGGCAGGCTGTAGCGAGGATTGTAAGCATATCCTCTCCCAAACAACGCAGTTTTAACGGTAGAATTCTGCTTTAGTTGCAGGGGTAACACAAGCAGCTTTTCTCCCATTGTGTACTCTTTGGGCTCTTCCGCGAATGAACTTCTATATGCAGGGTTTCCGACGTGGAGCGAACTGCCTCAACCAAGGCAGGCTGTAGCGAGGACTGTAAGCATTTCCTCTTCCAAAACACTGCAGTTTTACCAAAGAATTCTGCTTTAGTTGCAGGTGGAATACAAGCAGCATTACTCCCACTGTGTACTCTTTGGGCTCTTCCACGAATGAACTTCTTTATGCAGGGATTCCTACGCGGAGCAAACTGCCTCCACCATGGCAGGCTGTAGCGAGGACTGTAAGCATATCCTCTCCCAAACCACGCAGTTTTAACGGTAGAACTCTGCTTTAGTTGCAGGGGTAACACAAGCAGTTTTTCTCCCACTGTGTACTCTTTGGGCTCTAACACGAATGAAATTATTTATGCAGGGATTCCTACGAGGAGCGAACTGTCTCCACCATGGCAGGCTGTAGCAAGGAGTGTAAGCATATCCTCTCCCAAACCACTCAGTTTTAACGGTAGAACTCTTTTTTAGTTGCAGGGGTAACACAAGCAGCTTTTCTCCCACTGTGTACTCTTTGGGCTCTTCCACGAATGAAATTCTATATGCATGGTTTCCGACGTGGAGCGAACTGCCTCAACCAAGGCAGGCTGTAGCGAGGACTGTAAGCATATCCTCTCCCAAACCACGCAGTTTTAACGGTAGAACTCTGCTTTAGTTGCAGGGGTAACACAAGCAGCTTTTCTCCCACTGTGTACTCTTTGGGCTCTTCCACGAATGAACTTCTATATGCAGGGTTTCCGACGTGGAGCGAACTGCCTCAACCAAGGCAGGCTGTAGCGAGGAATGTAAGCATTTCCTCTTCCAAAGCACGGCAGTTTTACCAAAGAATTCTGCTTTAGTTGCAGGTGTAACACAAGCATCATTTCTCCCACTGTGTCCTCTTTGGGCTCTTACACGAATGAACTTCTTTATGCAGGGATTCCCACGTGGATCGAACTGCCTCAACCGTGGAAGGCTGTAGCGAGGACTATAAGCATATCCTCTCCCAAAACACGCAGTTTTCACGGTAGAACTCTGCTTTAGTTGCAGGGGTAACACAAGCAGCTTTTCTCCCACTGTGTACTCTTTGGGCTCTTCCACGAATGAACTTCTATATGCAGGGTTTGCGACGTTGAGCGAACTGCCTCAAACAAGGCCGGCTGTTGCGAGGATTGTAAGCATATCCTCTCCCAAACCACGCAGTTTTAATGGTAGAACTCTGCTTTAGTTGCAGGGGTAACACAAGCAGCTTTTCTCCCACTGTGTACTCTTTGGGCTCTTCCACGAATGAACTTCTATATGCAGGGTTTCCGAAGTGGAGCGAACTGCCTCAACCAAGGCAGGCTGTAGAGAGGACTGTAAGCATTTCCTCTTACAAAACACGGCAGTTTTACCAAAGAATTCTGCTTTAGTTGCAGGTGGAATACAAGCAGCATTACTCCCACTGTGTACTCTTTGGGCTCTTACACGAATGAACTTCTTTATGCAAGGATTCCCACGAGGAGGGAACTGCCTTCACCATGGCAGGGTGTAGCTAGGACTGTAAGCATATCCTCTCCCAAACCACGCAGTTTTAACGGTAGAACTCTGCTTTAGTTGCAGGGGTAACACAAGCAGTTTTTCTCCCACTGTGTACTCTTTGGGCTCTTCCACGAATGAACTTCTATATGCAGGGTTTGCGACGTGGAGAGAACTGCCTCAACCAAGGCAGGCTGTAGCGAGGACTGTAAGCATATCCTCTCCCAAACAACGCAGTTTTAACGGTAGAATTCTGCTTTAGTTGCAGGGGTAACACAAGCAGCTTTTCTCCCATTGTGTACTCTTTGGGCTCTTCCGCGAATGAACTTCTATATGCAGGGTTTCCGACGTGGAGCGAACTGCCTCAACCAAGGCAGGCTGTAGCGAGGACTGTAAGCATTTCCTCTTCCAAAACACTGCAGTTTTACCAAAGAATTCTGCTTTAGTTGCAGGTGGAATACAAGCAGCATTACTCCCACTGTGTACTCTTTGGGCTATTCCACGAATGAACTTCTTTATGCAGGGATTCCTACGCGGAGCAAACTGCCTCCACCATGGCAGGCTGTAGCGAGGACTGTAAGCATATCCTCTCCCAAACCACGCAGTTTTAACGGTAGAACTCTGCTTTAGTTGCAGGGGTAACACAAGCAGTTTTTCTCCCACTGTGTACTCTTTGGGCTCTAACACGAATGAACTTCTTTATGCAGGGATTCCTACGAGGAGCGAACTGCCTCCACCATGGCAGGCTGTAGCAAGGAGTGTAAGCATATCCTCTCCCAAACCACTCAGTTTTAACGGTAGAACTCTTTTTTAGTTGCAGGGGTAACACAAGCAGCTTTTCTCCCACTGTGTACTCTTTGGGCTCTTCCACGAATGAACTTCTATATGCATGGTTTCCGACGTGGAGCGAACTGCCTCAACCAAGGCAGGCTGTAGCGAGGACTGTAAGCATATCCTCTCCCAAACCACGCAGTTTTAACGGTAGAACTCTGCTTTAGTTGCAGGGGTAACACAAGCAGTTTTTCTCCCACTGTGTACTCTTTGGGCTCTTCCACGAATGAACTTCTATATGCAGGGTTTGCGACGTGGAGAGAACTGCCTCAACCAAGGCAGGCTGTAGCGAGGACTGTAAGCATATCCTCTCCCAAACCACGCAGTTTTAACGGTAGAACTCTGCTTTAGTTGCAGGGGTAACAAAAGCAGCTTTTCTCCCACTGTGTACTCTTTGGGCTCTTCCACGAATGAACTTCTATATGCAGGGTTTCCGACGTGGAGCGAACTGCCTCAACCAAGGCAGGCTGTAGCGAGGAATGTAAGCATTTCCTCTTCCAAAGCACGGCAGTTTTACCAAAGAATTCTGCTTTAGTTGCAGGTGTAACACAAGCATCATTTCTCCCACTGTGTACTCTTTGGGCTCTTACACGAATGAACTTCTTTATGCAGGGATTCCCACGTGGATCGAACTGCCTCAACCGTGGAAGGCTGTAGCGAGGACTATAAGCATATCCTCTCCCAAAACACGCAGTTTTCACGGTAGAACTCTGCTTTAGTTGCAGGGGTAACACAAGCAGCTTTTCTCCCACTGTGTACTCTTTGGGCTCTTCCACGAATGAACTTCTATATGCAGGGTTTGCGACGTTGAGCGAACTGCCTCAAACAAGGCCGGCTGTAGCGAGGATTGTAAGCATATCCTCTCCCAAACCACGCAGTTTTAATGGTAGAACTCTGCTTTAGTTGCAGGGGTAACACAAGCAGCTTTTCTCCCACTGTGTACTCTTTGGGCTCTTCCACGAATGAACTTCTATATGCAGGGTTTCCGAAGTGGAGCGAACTGCCTCAACCAAGGCAGGCTGTAGAGAGGACTGTAAGCATTTCCTCTTACAAAACACGGCAGTTTTACCAAAGAATTCTGCTTTAGTTGCAGGTGGAATACAAGCAGCATTACTCCCACTGTGTACTCTTTGGGCTCTTACACGAATGAACTTCTTTATGCAAGGATTCCCACGAGGAGGGAACTGCCTTCACCATGGCAGGGTGTAGCTAGGACTGTAAGCATATCCTCTCCCAAACCACGCAGTTTTAACGGTAGAACTCTGCTTTAGTTGCAGGGGTAACACAAGCAGTTTTTCTCCCACTGTGTACTCTTTGGGCTCTTCCACGAATGAACTTCTATATGCAGGGTTTGCGACGTGGAGAGAACTGCCTCAACCAAGGCAGGCTGTAGCGAGGACTGTAAGCATATCCTCTCCCAAACCACGCAGTTTTAACGGTAGAACTCTGCTTTAGTTGCAGGGGTAACAAAAGCAGCTTTTCTCCCACTGTGTACTCTTTGGGCTCTTACACGAATGAACTTCTATATGCAGGGTTTCCGACGTGGAGCAAACTGCCTCAACCAATGCAGGCTGTAGCGAGGACTGTAAGCATATCCTCTCCCAAACCACTCAGTTTTAACGGTAGAACTCTGCTTTAGTTGCAGGGGTAACACAAGCAGCTTTTCTCCCACTGTGTACTCTTTGGGCTCTTCCACGAATGAACTTCTATATGCAGGGTTTCCGACGTGGAGCGAACTGCCTCAACCAAGGCAGGCTGTAGCGAGGTCTGTAAGCATTTCCTCTTCCAAAGCACGGCAGTTTTACCAAAGAATTCTGCTTTAGTTGCAGGTGTAACACAAGCATCATTTCTCCCACTGTGTACTCTTTGGGCTCTTACACGAATGAACTTCTTTATGCAGGGATTCCCACGTGGATCGAACTGCCTCAACCGTGGAAGGCTGTAGCGAGGACTGTAAGCATATCCTCTCCCAAAACACGCAGTTTTTATGGTAGAACTCTGCTTTAGTTTCAGGGGTAACACAAGCAGCTTTTCTCCCACTGTGTACTCTTTGGGCTCTTTCAAGAATGAACTTCTATATGCAGGGTTTCAGACGTGGAGCGAACTGCCTCAACCAAGGCAGGCTGTAGCGAGGACTGTAAGCATTTCCTCTTACAAAACACGGCAGTTTTACCAAGGAATTCTGCTTAAGTTGCAGCTGGAATACAAGGAGCATTACTCCCACTGTGTTCTCTTGGGGCTCTTACACGAATGAACATTTTTATGCAGGGATTCCCAGGGGAGCGAACTGCCTCCACCATGGCAGGCTCTAGCGAGGACTGTAAGCATATCCTCTCCCAAACCACGCAGTTTTAACGGTAGAAATCTGCTTTAGTTGCAGGGGTAACACAAGCAGCTTTTCTCCCACTGTGTACTCTTTGGGCTCTTCCACGAATGAACTTCTATATGCAGGGTTTTCGACGTGGAGCGAACTGCCTCAACCAAGGCAGGCTGTAGCGAGGACTGTAAGAATATCCTCTCTCAAACCACGCAGTTTTAACGGTAGAACTCTGCTTTAGTTGCAGGGGTAACACAAGCAGTTTTTCTCCCACTGTGTACTCTTTGGGCTCTTCCACAAATGAACTTCTATATGCAGGGTTTGCGACGTGGAGCGAACTGCCTCAACCAATGCAGGCTGTAGCGAGGACTGTAAGCATATCCTCTCCCAAACCACGCAGTTTTTACGGTAGAACTCTGCTTTAGTTGCAGGGGTAACACAAGCAGCTTTTCTCACACTGTGTACTCTTTGTGCTCTTCCACGTATGAACTTCTATATGCAGGGTTTGCGACGTGGAGCGACCTGCCTCAACCAAGGCAGGCTGTAGCGAGGACTGTAAGCATATCCTCTTACAAAACACGGCAGTTTTACCAAAGAATTCTGCTTTAGTTGCAGGTGGAATACAAGCAGCATTACTCCCACTGTGTACTCTTTGGGGTCTTACACGAATGAACTTCTTTATGCAAGGATTCCCACGAGGAGGGTACTGACTCCACCATGGCAGGCTGTAGCGAGGACTGTAAGCATATCCTCTCCCAAACCACGCAGCTTTAACGGTAGAACTCTGCTTTAGTTGCAGGGGTAACACAAGCAGTTTTTCTCCCACTGTGTACTCTTTGGGCTCTTCCACAAATGAACTTCTATATGCAGGGTTTGCGACGTGGAGCGAACTGCCTCAACCAATGCAGGCTGTAGCGAGGACTGTAAGCATATCCTCTCCCAAACCACGCAGTTTTAACGGTAGAAATCTGCTTTAGTTGCAGGGGTAACACAAGCAGCTTTTCTCACACTGTGTACTCTTTGTGCTCTTCCACGTATGAACTTCTATATGAAGGGTTTGCGACGTGGAGCGACCTGCCTCTACAAAGGCAGGCTGTAGCGAGGACTGTAAGCATATCCTCTCCCAAACCACGCAGTTTTAAAGGTAGAACTCTGCTTTAGTTGCAGGGGTAACACAAGCAGCTTTTCTCCCACTGTGTACTCTTTGGGCTCTTCCACTAATGAACTTCTATATGCAGGGTTTCCAAAGTGGAGCAAACTGCCTCAACCAAGGCAGGCTGTAGCGAGGACTGTAAGCATATCCTCTCCCAAACCACTCAGTTTTAACGGTAGAACTCTGCTTTAGTTGCAGGGGTAACACAAGCAGCTTTTCTCCCACTGTGTACTCTTTGGGCTCTTCCACGAATGAACTTCTATATGCATGGTTTCCGACGTGGAGCGAACTGCCTCAACCAAGGCAGGCTGTAGCGAGCACTGTAAGCATATCCTCTCCCAAACCACGCAGTTTTAACGGTAGAACTCTGCTTTAGTTGCAGGGGTAACACAAGCAGCTTTTCTCCCACTGTGTACTCTTTGGGCTCTTCCACGAATGAACTTCTATATGCAGGGTTTCCGACGTGGAGCGAACTGCCTCAACCAAGGCAGGCTGTAGCGAGGTCTGTAAGCATTTCCTCTTCCAAAGCACGGCAGTTTTACCAAAGAATTCTGCTTTAGTTGCAGGTGTAACACAAGCATCATTTCTCCCACTGTGTACTTTTTGGGCTCTTACACGAATGAACTTCTTTATGCAGGGATTCCCACGTTGATCGAACTGCCTCCACCGTGGAAGGCTGTAGCGAGGACTGTAAGAATATCCTCTCCCAAAACACGCAGTTTTTACGGTAGAACTCTGCTTTAGTTGCAGGGGTAACACAAGCAGCTTTTCTCCCACTGTGTACTCTTTGGGCTCTTCCAAGAATGAACTTCTATATGCAGGGTTTCAGACGTGGAGCGAACTGCCTCAACCAAGGCAGGCTGTAGCGAGGACTGTAAGCATTTCCTCTTACAAAACACGGCAGTTTTACCAAAGAATTCTGCTTTAGTTGCAGGTGGAATACAAGCAGCATTACTCCCACTGTGTTCTCTTGGGGCTCTTACACGAATGAACTTTTTTATGCAGGGATTCCCAGGGGAGCGAACTGCCTCCACCATGGCAGGCTCTAGCGAGGACTGTAAGCATATCCTCTCCCAAACCACGCAGTTTTAACGGTAGAAATCTGCTTTAGTTTCAGGGGTAACACAAGCAGCTTTTCTCCCACTGTGTACTCTTTGGGCTCTTCCACGAATGAACTTCTATATGCAGGGTTTTCGACGTGGAGCGAACTGCCTCAACCAAGGCAGGCTGTAGCGAGGACTGTAAGAATATCCTCTCCCAAACCACGCAGTTTTAACGGTAGAACTCTGCTTTAGTTGCAGGGGTAACACAAGCAGTTTTTCTCCCACGGTGTACTCTTTGGGCTCTTCCACAAATGAACTTCTATATGCCGGGTTTGCGACGTGGAGCGAACTGCCTCAACCAATGCAGGCTGTAGCCAAGCCTGTAAGCATATCCTCTCCCAAACCACGCAGTTTTTACGGTAGAACTCTGCTTTAGTTGCAGGGGTAACACAAGCAGCTTTTCTCACACTGTGTACTCTTTGTGCTCTTCCACGTATGAACTTCTATATGCAGGGTTTGCGACGTGGAGCGACCTGCCTCAACCAAGGCAGGCTGTAGCGAGGACTGTAAGCATATCCTCTCCCAAACCACGCAGTTTTAAAGGTAGAACTCTGCTTTAGTTGCAGGGGTAACACAAGCAGCTTTTCTCCCACAGTGTACTCTTTGGGCTCTTCCACGAATTAACTTCTATATGCAGGGTTTCCAAAGTGGAGCGAACTGCCTCAACCAAGGCAGGCTGTAGCGAGGAATGTAAGCATTTCCTCTTGCAAAACACGGCAGTTTTACCAAAGAATTCTGCTTTAGTTGCAGGTGGAATACAAGCAGCATTACTCCCACTGTGTACTCTTTGGGCTCTTACACGAATGAACTTCTTTATGCAAGGATTCCCACGAGGAGGGAACTGACTCCACCATGGCAGGCTGTAGCGAGGACTGTAAGCATATCCTCTCCCAAACCACGCAGTTTTAACGGTAGAACTCTGCTTTAGTTGCAGGGGTAACACAAGCAGCTTTTCTCCCACTGTGTACTCTTTGGGCTCTTCCACGAATGAACTTCTATATGCAGGGTTTTCGACGTGGAGCGAACTGCCTCAACCAAGGCAGGCTGTAGAGAGGACTGTAAGCATATCCTCTCCCAAACCACGCAGTTTTTACGGTAGAACTCTGCTTTAGTTGCAGGGGTAACACAAGCAGCTTTTCTCACACTGTGTACTCTTTGTGCTCTTCCACGTATGAACTTCTATATGCAGGGTTTTCGACGTGGAGCGAACTGCCTCAACCAAGGCAGGCTGTAGCGAGGACTGTAAGAATATCCTCTCCCAAACCACGCAGTTTTAACGGTAGAACTCTGGTTTAGTTGCAGGGGTAACACAAGCAGTTTTTCTCCCACTGTGTACTCTTTGGGCTCTTCCACGTATGAACTTCTATATGCAGGGTTTGCGACGTGGAGCGACCTGCCTCAACCAAGGCAGGCTGTAGCGAGGACTCTAAGCATATCCTCTCCCAAACCACGCAGTTTTAAAGGTAGAACTCTGCTTTAGTTGCAGGGGTAACACAAGCAGCTTTTCTCCCACTGTGTACTCTTTGGGCTCTTCCACGAATTAACTTCTATATGCAGGGTTTCCAAAGTGGAGCGAACTTCCTCAACCAAGGCAGGCTGTAGCGAGGAATGTAAGCATTTCCTCTTACAAAACACGGCAGTTTTACCAAAGAATTCTGCTTTAGTTGCAGGTGGAATACAAGCAGCATTACTCCCACTGTGTACTCTTTGGGCTCTTACACGAATGAACTTCTTTATGCAAGGATTCCCACGAGGAGGGAACTAACTCCACCATGGCAGGCTGTAGCGAGGACTGTAAGCATATCCTCTCCCAAAGCACGCAGTTTTAACGGTAGAACTCTGCTTTAGTTGCAGGGGTAACACAAGCAGCTTTTCTCCCACTGTGTACTCTTTGGGCTCTTCCACGAATGAACTTCTATATGCAGGGTTTGCGACGTGGAGCGAACTGCCTAAACCAAGGCAGGCTGCAGCGAGTACTGTAAGCATATCCTCTCCCAAACCACGCAGTTTTAACGGTAGAACTCTGCTTTAGTTGCAGGGGTAACACAAGCAGCTTTTCTCCCACTGTGTACTCTTTGGGCTCTTCCACGAATGAACTTCTTTATGCAGGGATTCCTACGAGGAGCAAACTGCCTCCACCATGGCAGGCTGTAGCGAGGACTGTAAGCATATCCTCTCCCAAAAAACGCAGTTTTAATGGTAGAACTCTGCTTTAGTTGCAGGGGTAACACAAGGAGTTTTTCTCCCACTGTGTACTCTTTGGGCTCTTCCACGGATGAACTTCTATATGCAGGGTTTGCGACGTTGAGCGAACTGCCTCAAACAAGGCCGGCTGTAGCGAGGATTGTAAGCATATCCTCTCCCAAACCACGCAGTTTTAATGGTAGAACTCTGCTTTAGTTGCAGGGGTAACACAAGCAGCTTTTCTCCCACTGTGTACTCTTTGGGCTCTTCCACGAATGAACTTCTATATGCAGGGTTTCCGAAGTGGAGCGAACTGCCTCAACCAAGGCAGGCTGTAGAGAGGACTGTAAGCATTTCCTCTTACAAAACACGGCAGTTTTACCAAAGAATTCTGCTTTAGTTGCAGGTGGAATACAAGCAGCATTACACCCACTGTGTACTCTTTGGGCTCTTACACGAATGAACTTCTTTATGCAAGGATTCCCACGAAGAGGGAACTGCCTCCACCATGGCAGGCTGTAGCTAGTACTGTAAGCATATCCTCTCCCAAACCACGCAGTTTTAACGGTAGAACTCTGCTTTAGTTGCAGGGGTAACACAAGCAGTTTTTCTCCCACTGTGTACTCTTTGGGCTCTTCCACGAATGAACTTCTATATGCAGGGTTTGCGACGTGGAGAGAACTGCCTCAACCAAGGCAGGCTGTAGCGAGGACTGTAAGCATATCCTCTCCCAAACCACGCAGTTTTAACGGTAGAACTCTGCTTTAGTTGCAGGGGTAACAAAAGCAGCTTCTCTCCCACTGTGTACTCTTTGGGTTGTTCCACGAATGAACTTCTATATGCAGGGTTTCCGACGTGGAGCCAACTGCCTCAACCAAGGCAGGCTGTAGCGAGAACTGTAAGCATATCCTCTCCCAAACCACTCAGTTTTAACGGTAGAACTCTGCTTTAGTTGCAGGGGTAACACAAGCAGCTTTTCTCCCACTGTGTACTCTTTGGGCTCTTCCACGAATGAACTTCTATATGCATGGTTTCCGACGTGGAGCGAACTGCCTCAACCAAGGCAGGCTGTAGCGAGGACTGTAAGCATATCCTCTCCCAAACCACGCAGTTTTAACGGTAGAACTCTGCTTTAGTTGCAGGGGTAACACAAGCAGTTTTTCTCCCACTGTGTACTCTTTGGGCTCTTCCACGAATGAACTTCTATATGCAGGGTTTCCGACGTGGAGCGAACTGCCTCAACCAAGGCAGGCTGTAGCGAGGTCTGTAAGCATTTCCTCTTCCAAAGCACGGCAGTTTTACCAAAGAATTCTGCTTTAGTTGCAGGTGTAACACAAGCATCATTTCTCCCACTGTGTACTCTTTGGGCTCTTACACGAATGAACTTCTTTATGCAGGGATTCCCACGTGGATCGAACTGCCTCAACCGTGTAAGGCTGTAGCGAGGACTGTAAGCATATCCTCTCCCTAAACACGCAGTTTTAAAGGTAGAACTCTGCTTTAGTTGCAGGGGTAACACAAGCAGCTTTTCTCCCACTGTGTACTCTTTGGGCTCTTCCACGAATGAACTTCTTTATGCAGTGTTTCAGACGTGGAGCGAACTGCCTCAACCAAGGCAGTCTGTAGCGAGGACTGTAAGCATTTCCTCTTACAAAACACGGCAGTTTTACCAAAGAATTCTGCTTTAGTTGCAGTTGGAATACAAGCAGCATTACTCCCACTGTGTTCTCTTGGGGGCTCTTACACGAATGAACTTTTTTATGCAGGGATTCCCACGAGGAGCGAACTGCCTCCACCATGGCAGGCTCTAGCGAGGACTGTAAGCATATCCTCTCCCACACCACGCAGTTTTAACGGTAGAACTCTGTTTTAGTTGCAGGTGTAACACAAGCAGTTTTTCTCCCACTGTGTACTCTTTGGGCTCTTCCACGAATGAACTTCTATATGCAGGGTTTGCGACGTGGAGCGAACTGCCTCAAACAATGCAGGCTGCAGCGAGGACTGTAAGCATATCCTCTCCCAAACCACGCAGTTTTAACGGTAGAACTCTGCTTTAGTTGCAGGGGTAACACAAGCAGCTTTTCTCACACTGTGTACTCTTTGTGCTCTTCCACGTATGAACTTCTATATGCAGGGTTTGCGACGTGGAGCGAACTGCCTCAACCAAGGCAGGCTCTAGCGAGGTCTGTAAGCATATCCTCTCCCAAACCACGCAGTTTTAAAGGTAGAACTCTGCTTTAGTTGCAGGGGTAACACAAGCTGCTTTTCTCCCACTGTGTACTCTTTTGGCTCTTCCACGAATTAACTTCTATATGCAGGGTTTCCAAAGTGGAGCGAACTGCCTCAACCAAGGCAGGCTGTAGCGAGGAATGTAAGCATTTCCTCTTACAAAACACGGCAGTTTTACCAAAGAATTCTGCTTTAGTTGCAGGTGGAATACAAGCAGCATTACTCCCACTGTGTACTCTTTGGGCTCTTACACGAATGAACTTCTTTATGCAAGGATTCCCACGAGGAGGGTACTGACTCCACCATGGCAGGCTGTAGCGAGGACTGTAAGCATATCCTCTCCCAAACCACGCAGTTTTAACGGTAGAACTCTGCTTTAGTTGCAGGGGTAACACAAGCAGTTTTTCTCCCACTGGGTACTCTTTGGGCTCTTCCACGAATGAACTTCTATATGCAGGGTTTGCGACGTGGAGAGAACTGCCTCAACCAAGGCAGGCTGTAGCGAGGATTGTAAGCATATCCTCTCCCAAACAACGCAGTTTTAACGGTAGAATTCTGCTTTAGTTGCAGGGGTAACACAAGCAGCTTTTCTCCCATTGTGTACTCTTTGGGCTCTTCCGCGAATGAACTTCTATATGCAGGGTTTCCGACGTGGAGCGAACTGCCTCAACCAAGGCAGGCTGTAGCGAGGACTGTAAGCATTTCCTCTTCCAAAACACTGCAGTTTTACCAAAGAATTCTGCTTTAGTTGCAGGTGGAATACAAGCAGCATTACTCCCACTGTGTACTCTTTGGGCTCTTCCACGAATGAACTTCTTTATGCAGGGATTCCTACGCGGAGCAAACTGCCTCCACCATGGCAGGCTGTAGCGAGGACTGTAAACATATCCTCTCCCAAACCACGCAGTTTTAACGGTAGAACTCTGCTTTAGTTGCAGGGGTAACACAAGCAGTTTTTCTCCCACTGTGTACTCTTTGGGCTCTAACACGAATGAACTTATTTATGCAGGGATTCCTACGAGGAGCGAACTGCCTCCACCATGGCAGGCTGTAGCAAGGAGTGTAAGCATATCCTCTCCCAAACCACTCAGTTTTAACGGTAGAACTCTTTTTTAGTTGCAGGGGTAACACAAGCAGCTTTTCTCCCACTGTGTACTCTTTGGGCTCTTCCACGAATGAACTTCTATATGCATGGTTTCCGACGTGGAGCGAACTGCCTCAACCAAGGCAGGCTGTAGCGAGGACTGTAAGCATATCCTCTCCCAAACCACGCAGTTTTAACGGTAGAACTCTGTTTTAGTTGCAGGGGTAACACAAGCAGCTTTTCTCCCACTGTGTACTCTTTGGGCTCTTCCACGAATGAACTTCTATATGCAGGGTTTCCGACGTGGAGCGAACTGCCTCAACCAAGGCAGGCTGTAGCGAGGAATGTAAGCATTTCCTCTTCCAAAGCACGGCAGTTTTACCAAAGAATTCTGCTTTAGTTGCAGGTGTAACACAAGCATCATTTCTCCCACTGTGTACTCTTTGGGCTCTTACACGAATGAACTTCTTTATGCAGGGATTCCCACGTGGATCGAACTGCCTCAACCGTGGAAGGCTGTAGCGAGGGCTATAAGCATATCCTCTCCCAAAACACGCAGTTTTCACGGTAGAACTCTGCTTTAGTTGCAGGGGTAACACAAGCAGCTTTTCTCCCACTGTGTACTCTTTGGGCTCTTCCACGAATGAACTTCTATATGCAGGGTTTGCGACGTTGAGCGAACTGCCTCAAACAAGGCCGGCTGTAGCGAGGATTGTAAGCATATCCTCTCCCAAACCACGCAGTTTTAATGGTAGAACTCTGCTTTAGTTGCAGGGGTAACACAAGCAGCTTTTCTCCCACTGTGTACTCTTTGGGCTCTTCCACGAATGAACTTCTATATGCAGGGTTTCCGAAGTGGAGCGAACTGCCTCAACCAAGGCAGGCTGTAGAGAGGACTGTAAGCATTTCCTCTTACAAAACACGGCAGTTTTACCAAAGAATTCTGCTTTAGTTGCAGGTGGAATACAAGCAGCATTACTCCCACTGTGTACTCTTTGGGCTCTTACACGAATGAACTTCTTTATGCAAGGATTCCCACGAGGAGGGAACTGCCTTCACCATGGCAGGGTGTAGCTAGGACTGTAAGCATATCCTCTCCCAAACCACGCAGTTTTAACGGTAGAACTCTGCTTTAGTTGCAGGGGTAACACAAGCAGTTTTTCTCCCACTGTGTACTCTTTGGGCTCTTCCACGAATGAACTTCTATATGCAGGGTTTGCGACGTGGAGAGAACTGCCTCAACCAAGGCAGGCTGTAGCGAGGACTGTAAGCATATCCTCTCCCAAACCACGCAGTTTTAACGGGAGAACTCTGCTTTAGTTGCAGGGGTAACAAAAGCAGCTTTTCTCCCACTGTGTACTCTTTGGGCTCTTACACGAATGAACTTCTATATGCAGGGTTTCCGACGTGGAGCGAACTGCCTCAACCAAGGCAGGCTGTAGCGAGGACTGTAAGCATATCCTCTCCCAAACCACTCAGTTTTAACGGTAGAACTCTGCTTTAGTTGCAGGGGTAACACAAGCAGCTTTTCTCCCACTGTGTACTCTTTGGGCTCTTCCACGAATGAACTTCTATATGCAGGGTTTCCGACGTGGAGCGAACTGCCTCAACCAAGGCAGGCTGTAGCGAGGTCTGTAAGCATTTCCTCTTCCAAAGCACGGCAGTTTTACCAAAGAATTCTGCTTTAGTTGCAGGTGTAACACAAGCATCATTTCTCCCACTGTGTACTCTTTGGGCTCTTACACGAATGAACTTCTTTATGCAGGGATTCCCACGTGGATCGAACTGCCTCAACCGTGGAAGGCTGTAGCGAGGACTGTAAGCATATCCTCTCCCAAAACACGCAGTTTTTATGGTAGAACTCTGCTTTAGTTTCAGGGGTAACACAAGCAGCTTTTCTCCCACTGTGTACTCTTTGGGCTCTTTCAAGAATGAACTTCTATATGCAGGGTTTCAGACGTGGAGCGAACTGCCTCAACCAAGGCAGGCTGTAGCGAGGACTGTAAGCATTTCCTCTTACAAAACACGGCAGTTTTACCAAGGAATTCTGCTTAAATTGCAGCTGGAATACAAGGAGCATTACTCCCACTGTGTTCTCTTGGGGCTCTTACACGAATGAACATTTTTATGCAGGGATTCCCAGGGGAGCGAACTGCCTCCACCATGGCAGGCTCTAGCGAGGACTGTAAGCATATCCTCTCCCAAACCACGCAGTTTTAACGGTAGAAATCTGCTTTAGTTGCAGGGGTAACACAAGCAGCTTTTCTCACACTGTGTACTCTTTGTGCTCTTCCACGTATGAACTTCTATATGCAGGGTTTGCGACGTGGAGCGAACTGCCTCAACCAAGGCAGGCTCTAGCGAGGTCTGTAAGCATATCCTCTCCCAAACCACGCAGTTTTAAAGGTAGAACTCTGCTTTAGTTGCAGGGGTAACACAAGCTGCTTTTCTCCCACTGTGTACTCTTTTGGCTCTTCCACGAATTAACTTCTATATGCAGGGTTTCCAAAGTGGAGCGAACTGCCTCAACCAAGGCAGGCTGTAGCGAGGAATGTAAGCATTTCCTCTTACAAAACACGGCAGTTTTACCAAAGAATTCTGCTTTAGTTGCAGGTGGAATACAAGCAGCATTACTCCCACTGTGTACTCTTTGGGCTCTTACACGAATGAACTTCTTTATGCAAGGATTCCCACGAGGAGGGTACTGACTCCACCATGGCAGGCTGTAGCGAGGACTGTAAGCATATCCTCTCCCAAACCACGCAGTTTTAACGGTAGAACTCTGCTTTAGTTGCAGGGGTAACACAAGCAGTTTTTCTCCCACTGTGTACTCTTTGGGCTCTTCCACGAATGAACTTCTATATGCAGGGTTTGCGACGTGGAGAGAACTGCCTCAACCAAGGCAGGCTGTAGCGAGGATTGTAAGCATATCCTCTCCCAAACAACGCAGTTTTAACGGTAGAATTCTGCTTTAGTTGCAGGGGTAACACAAGCAGCTTTTCTCCCATTGTGTACTCTTTGGGCTCTTCCGCGAATGAACTTCTATATGCAGGGTTTCCGACGTGGAGCGAACTGCCTCAACCAAGGCAGGCTGTAGCGAGGACTGTAAGCATTTCCTCTTCCAAAACACTGCAGTTTTACCAAAGAATTCTGCTTTAGTTGCAGGTGGAATACAAGCAGCATTACTCCCACTGTGTACTCTTTGGGCTCTTCCACGAATGAACTTCTTTATGCAGGGATTCCTACGCGGAGCAAACTGCCTCCACCATGGCAGGCTGTAGCGAGGACTGTAAGCATATCCTCTCCCAAACCACGCAGTTTTAACGGTAGAACTCTGCTTTAGTTGCAGGGGTAACACAAGCAGTTTTTCTCCCACTGTGTACTCTTTGGGCTCTAACACGAATGAAATTATTTATGCAGGGATTCCTACGAGGAGCGAACTGTCTCCACCATGGCAGGCTGTAGCAAGGAGTGTAAGCATATCCTCTCCCAAACCACTCAGTTTTAACGGTAGAACTCTTTTTTAGTTGCAGGGGTAACACAAGCAGCTTTTCTCCCACTGTGTACTCTTTGGGCTCTTCCACGAATGAAATTCTATATGCATGGTTTCCGACGTGGAGCGAACTGCCTCAACCAAGGCAGGCTGTAGCGAGGACTGTAAGCATATCCTCTCCCAAACCACGCAGTTTTAACGGTAGAACTCTGCTTTAGTTGCAGGGGTAACACAAGCAGCTTTTCTCCCACTGTGTACTCTTTGGGCTCTTCCACGAATGAACTTCTATATGCATGGTTTCCGACGTGGAGCGAACTGCCTCAACCAAGGCAGGCTGTAGCGAGGAATGTAAGCATTTCCTCTTCCAAAGCACGGCAGTTTTACCAAAGAATTCTGCTTTAGTTGCAGGTGTAACACAAGCATCATTTCTCCCACTGTGTCCTCTTTGGGCTCTTACACGAATGAACTTCTTTATGCAGGGATTCCCACGTGGATCGAACTGCCTCAACCGTGGAAGGCTGTAGCGAGGACTATAAGCATATCCTCTCCCAAAACACGCAGTTTTCACGGTAGAACTCTGCTTTAGTTGCAGGGGTAACACAAGCAGCTTTTCTCCCACTGTGTACTCTTTGGGCTCTTCCACGAATGAACTTCTATATGCAGGGTTTGCGACGTTGAGCGAACTGCCTCAAACAAGGCCGGCTGTTGCGAGGATTGTAAGCATATCCTCTCCCAAACCACGCAGTTTTAATGGTAGAACTCTGCTTTAGTTGCAGGGGTAACACAAGCAGCTTTTCTCCCACTGTGTACTCTTTGGGCTCTTCCACGAATGAACTTCTATATGCAGGGTTTCCGAAGTGGAGCGAACTGCCTCAACCAAGGCAGGCTGTAGAGAGGACTGTAAGCATTTCCTCTTACAAAACACGGCAGTTTTACCAAAGAATTCTGCTTTAGTTGCAGGTGGAATACAAGCAGCATTACTCCCACTGTGTACTCTTTGGGCTCTTACACGAATGAACTTCTTTATGCAAGGATTCCCACGAGGAGGGAACTGCCTTCACCATGGCAGGGTGTAGCTAGGACTGTAAGCATATCCTCTCCCAAACCACGCAGTTTTAACGGTAGAACTCTGCTTTAGTTGCAGGGGTAACACAAGCAGTTTTTCTCCCACTGTGTACTCTTTGGGCTCTTCCACGAATGAACTTCTATATGCAGGGTTTGCGACGTGGAGAGAACTGCCTCAACCAAGGCAGGCTGTAGCGAGGTCTGTAAGCATATCCTCTCCCAAACCACGCAGTTTTAACGGTAGAACTCTGCTTTAGTTGCAGGGGTAACAAAAGCAGCTTTTCTCCCACTGTGTACTCTTTGGGCTCTTACACGAATGAACTTCTATATGCAGGGTTTCCGACGTGGAGCGAACTGCCTCAACCAAGGCAGGCTGTAGCGAGGACTGTAAGCATATCCTCTCCCAAACCACTCAGTTTTAACGGTAGAACTCTGCTTTAGTTGCAGGGGTAACACAAGCAGCTTTTCTCCCACTGTGTACTCTTTGGGCTCTTCCACGAATGAACTTCTATATGCAGGGTTTCCGACGTGGAGCGAACTGCCTCAACCAAGGCAGGCTGTAGCGAGGTCTGTAAGCATTTCCTCTTCCAAAGCACGGCAGTTTTACCAAAGAATTCTGCTTTAGTTGCAGGTGTAACACAAGCATCATTTCTCCCACTGTGTACTCTTTGGGCTCTTACACGAATGAACTTCTTTATGCAGGGATTCCCACGTGGATCGAACTGCCTCAACCGTGGAAGGCTGTAGCGAGGACTGTAAGCATATCCTCTCCCAAAACACGCAGTTTTTATGGTAGAACTCTGCTTTAGTTTCAGGGGTAACACAAGCAGCTTTTCTCCCACTGTGTACTCTTTGGGCTCTTTCAAGAATGAACTTCTATATGCAGGGTTTCAGACGTGGAGCGAACTGCCTCAACCAAGGCAGGCTGTAGCGAGGACTGTAAGCATTTCCTCTTACAAAACACGGCAGTTTTACCAAGGAATTCTGCTTAAATTGCAGCTGGAATACAAGGAGCATTACTCCCACTGTGTTCTCTTGGGGCTCTTACACGAATGAACATTTTTATGCAGGGATTCCCAGGGGAGCGAACTGCCTCCACCATGGCAGGCTCTAGCGAGGACTGTAAGCATATCCTCTCCCAAACCACGCAGTTTTAACGGTAGAAATCTGCTTTAGTTGCAGGGGTAACACAAGCAGCTTTTCTCCCACTGTGTACTCTTTGGGCTCTTCCACGAATGAACTTCTATATGCAGGGTTTTCGACGTGGAGCGAACTGCCTCAACCAAGGCAGGCTGTAGCGAGGACTGTAAGAATATCCTCTCCCAAACCACGCAGTTTTAACGGTAGAACTCTGCTTTAGTTGCAGGGGTAACACAAGCAGTTTTTCTCCCACTGTGTACTCTTTGGGCTCTTCCACAAATGAACTTCTATATGCAGGGTTTGCGACGTGGAGCGAACTGCCTCAACCAATGCAGGCTGTAGCGAGGACTGTAAGCATATCCTCTCCCAAACCACGCAGTTTTTACGGTAGAACTCTGCTTTAGTTGCAGGGGTAACACAAGCAGCTTTTCTCACACTGTGTACTCTTTGTGCTCTTCCACGTATGAACTTCTATATGCAGGGTTTGCGACGTGGAGCGACCTGCCTCAACCAAGGCAGGCTGTAGCGAGGACTGTAAGCATATTCTCTTACAAAACACGGCAGTTTTACCAAAGAATTCTGCTTTAGTTGCAGGTGGAATACAAGCAGCATTACTCCCACTGTGTACTCTTTGGGCTCTTACACGAATGAACTTCTTTATGCAAGGATTCCCACGAGGAGGGAACTGACTCCACCATGGCAGGCTGTAGCGAGGACTGTAAGCATATCCTCTCCCAAACCACGCAGTTTTAACGGTAGAACTCTGCTTTAGTTGCAGGGGTAACACAAGCAGCTTTTCTCCCACTGTGTACTCTTTGGGCTCTTCCACGAATGAACTTCTATATGCAGGGTTTGCGACGTGGAGCGAACTGCCTAAACCAAGGCAGGCTGTAGCGAGGACTGTAAGCATATCCTCTCCCAAACCACGCAGTTTTAACGGTAGAACTCTGCTTTAGTTGCAGGGGTAATACAAGCAGTTTTTCTCCCACTGTGTACTCTTTGGGCTCTTCCACAAATGAACTTCTATATGCAGGGTTTGCGACGTGGAGCGAACTGCCTCAACCAATGCAGGCTGTAGCGAGGACTGTAAGCATATCCTCTCCCAAACCACGCAGTTTTAACGGTAGAACTCTGCTTTAGTTGCAGGGGTAACACAAGCAGCTTTTCTCACACTGTGTACTCTTTGTGCTCTTCCACGTATGAACTTCTATATGAAGGGTTTGCGACGTGGAGCGACCTGCCTCAACCAAGGAAGGCTGTACCGAGGACTGAAAGCATATCCTCTCCCAAACCACGCAGTTTTAAAGGTAGAATTCTGCTTTAGTTGCAGGGGTAACACAAGCAGCTTTTCTCCCACTGTGTACTCTTTGGGCTCTTCCACGAATGAACTTCTATATGCAGGGTTTCCAAAGTGGAGCGAACTGCCTCAACCAAGGCAGGCTGTAGCGAGGAATGTAAGCATTTCCTCTTACAAAACACGGCAGTTTTACCAAAGAATTCTGCTTTAGTTGCAGGTGGAATACAAGCAGCATTACTCCCACTGTGTACTCTTTGGGGTCTTACACGAATGAACTTTTTTATGCAAGGATTCCCACGAGGAGGGTACTGACTCCACCATGGCAGGCTGTAGCGAGGACTGTAAGCATATCCTCTCCCAAACCATGCAGTTTTAACGGTAGAACTCTGCTTTAGTTGCAGGGGTAACACAAGCAGTTTTTCTCCCACTGTGTACTCTTTGGGCTCTTGCACAAATGAACTTCTATATGCACGGTTTGCGACGTGGAGCGAACTGCCTCAACCAATGCAGGCTGTAGCGAGGACTGTAAGCATATCCTCTCCCAAACCACGCAGTTTTAACGGTAGAAATCTGCTTTAGTTGCAGGGGTAACACAAGCAGCTTTTCTCACACTGTGTACTCTTTGTGCTCTTCCACGTATGAACTTCTATATGAAGGGTTTGCGACGTGGAGCGACCTGCCTCAACCAAGGCAGGCTGTAGCGAGGACTGTAAGCATATCCTCTCCCAAACCACGCAGTTTTAAAGGTAGAACTCTGCTTTAGTTGCAGGGGTAACACAAGCAGCTTTTCTCCCTCTGTGTACTCTTTGGGCTCTTCCACGAATGAACTTCTATATGCAGGGTTTCCAAAGTGGAGCGAACTGCCTCAACCAAGGCAGGCTGTAGCGAGGAATGTAAGCATTTCCTCTTACAAAACACGGCAGTTTTACCAAAGAATTCTGCTTTAGTTGCAGGTGGAATACAAGCAGCATTACTCCCACTGTGTACTCTTTGGGCTCTTACACGAATGAACTTCTTTATGCAAGGATTCCCACGAGGAGGGTACTGACTCCACCATGGCAGGCTGTAGCGAGGACTGTAAGCATATCCTCTCCCAAACCACGCAGTTTTAACGGTAGAACTCTGCTTTAGTTGCAGGGGTAACACAAGCAGTTTTTCTCCCACTGTGTACTCTTTGGGCTCTTCCACGAATGAACTTCTATATGCAGGGTTTGCGACGTGGAGAGAACTGCCTCAGCCAAGGCAGGCTGTAGCGAGGATTGTAAGCATATCCTCTCCCAAACAACGCAGTTTTAACGGTAGAATTCTGCTTTAGTTGCAGGGGTAACACAAGCAGCTTTTCTCCCATTGTGTACTCTTTGGGCTCTTCCGCGAATGAACTTCTATATGCAGGGTTTCCGACGTGGAGCGAACTGCCTCAACCAAGGCAGGCTGTAGCGAGGACTGTAAGCATTTCCTCTTCCAAAACACTGCAGTTTTACCAAAGAATTCTGCTTTAGTTGCAGGTGGAATACAAGCAGCATTACTCCCACTGTGTACTCTTTGGGCTCTTCCACGAATGAACTTCTTTATGCAGGGATTCCTACGCGGAGCAAACTGCCTCCACCATGGCAGGCTGTAGCGAGGACTGTAAGCATATCCTCTCCCAAACCGCGCAGTTTTAACGGTAGAACTCTGCTTTAGTTGCAGGGGTAACACAAGCAGTTTTTCTCCCACTGTGTACTCTTTGGGCTCTAACACGAATGAACTTATTTATGCAGGGATTCCTACGAGGAGCGAACTGCCTCCACCATGGCAGGCTGTAGCAAGGAGTGTATGCATATCCTCTCCCAAACCACTCAGTTTTAACGGTAGAACTCTTTTTTAGTTGCAGGGGTAACACAAGCAGCTTTTCTCCCACTGTGTACTCTTTGGGCTCTTCCACGAATGAACTTCTATATGCATGGTTTCCGACGTGGAGCGAACTGCCTCAACCAAGGCAGGCTGTAGCGAGGACTGTAAGCATATCCTCTCCCAAACCACGCAGTTTTAACGGTAGAACTCTGCTTTAGTTGCAGGGGTAACACAAGCAGCTTTTCTCCCACTGTGTACTCTTTGGGCTCTTCCACGAATGAACTTCTATATGCAGGGTTTCCGACGTGGAGCGAACTGCCTCAACCAAGGCAGGCTGTAGCGAGGAATGTAAGCATTTCCTCTTCCAAAGCACGGCAGTTTTACCAAAGAATTCTGCTTTAGTTGCAGGTGTAACACAAGCATCATTTCTCCCACTGTGTACTCTTTGGGCTCTTACACGAATGAACTTCTTTATGCAGGGATTCCTACGAGGAGCAAACTGCCTCCACCGTGGAAGGCTGTAGCGAGGACTATAAGCATATCCTCTCCCAAAACACGCAGTTTTCACGGTAGAACTCTGCTTTAGTTGCAGGGGTAACACAAGCAGCTTTTCTCCCACTGTGTACTCTTTGGGCTCTTCCACGAATGAACTTCTATATGCAGGGTTTGCGACGTTGAGCGAACTGCCTCAAACAAGGCCGGCTGTAGCGAGGATTGTAAGCATATCCTCTCCCAAACCACGCAGTTTTAATGGTAGAACTCTGCTTTAGTTGCAGGGGTAACACAAGCAGCTTTTCTCCCACTGTGTACTCTTTGGGCTCTTCCACGAATGAACTTCTATATGCAGGGTTTCCGAAGTGGAGCGAACTGCCTCAACCAAGGCAGGCTGTAGAGAGGACTGTAAGCATTTCCTCTTACAAAACACGGCAGTTTTACCAAAGAATTCTGCTTTAGTTGCAGGTGGAATACAAGCAGCATTACTCCCACTGTGTACTCTTTGGGCTCTTACACGAATGAACTTCTTTATGCAAGGATTCCCACGAGGAGGGAACTGCCTTCACCATGGCAGGGTGTAGCTAGGACTGTAAGCATATCCTCTCCCAAACCACGCAGTTTTAACGGTAGAACTCTGCTTTAGTTGCAGGGGTAACACAAGCAGTTTTTCTCCCACTGTGTACTCTTTGGGCTCTTCCACGAATGAACTTCTATATGCAGGGTTTGCGACGTGGAGAGAACTGCCTCAACCAAGGCAGGCTGTAGCGAGGACTGTAAGCATATCCTCTCCCAAACCACGCAGTTTTAACGGTAGAACTCTGCTTTAGTTTCAGGGGTAACAAAAGCAGCTTTTCTCCCACTGTGTACTCTTTGGGCTCTTACACGAATGAACTTCTATATGCAGGGTTTCCGACGTGGAGCGAACTGCCTCAACCAAGGCAGGCTGTAGCGAGGACTGTAAGCATATCCTCTCCCAAACCACTCAGTTTTAACGGTAGAACTCTGCTTTAGTTGCAGGGGTAACACAAGCAGCTTTTCTCCCACTGTGTACTCTTTGGGCTCTTCCACGAATGAACTTCTATATGCAGGGTTTCCGACGTGGAGCGAACTGCCTCAACCAAGGCAGGCTGTAGCGAGGTCTGTAAGCATTTCCTCTTCCAAAGCACGGCAGTTTTACCAAAGAATTCTGCTTTAGTTGCAGGTGTAACACAAGCATCATTTCTCCCACTGTGTACTCTTTGGGCTCTTACACGAATGAACTTCTTTATGCAGGGATTCCCACGTGGATCGAACTGCCTCAACCGTGGAAGGCTGTAGCGAGGACTGTAAGCATATCCTCTCCCAAAACACGCAGTTTTTATGGTAGAACTCTGCTTTAGTTTCAGGGGTAACACAAGCAGCTTTTCTCCCACTGTGTACTCTTTGGGCTCTTTCAAGAATGAACTTCTATATGCAGGGTTTCAGACGTGGAGCGAACTGCCTCAACCAAGGCAGGCTGTAGCGAGGACTGTAAGCATTTCCTCTTACAAAACACGGCAGTTTTACCAAGGAATTCTGCTTAAATTGCAGCTGGAATACAAGGAGCATTACTCCCACTGTGTTCTCTTGGGGCTCTTACACGAATGAACATTTTTATGCAGGGATTCCCAGGGGAGCGAACTGCCTCCACCATGGCAGGCTCTAGCGAGGACTGTAAGCATATCCTCTCCCAAACCACGCAGTTTTAACGGTAGAAATCTGCTTTAGTTGCAGGGGTAACACAAGCAGCTTTTCTCCCACTGTGTACTCTTTGGGCTCTTCCACGAATGAACTTCTATATGCAGGGTTTTCGACGTGGAGCGAACTGCCTCAACCAAGGCAGGCTGTAGCGAGGACTGTAAGAATATCCTCTCCCAAACCACGCAGTTTTAACGGTAGAACTCTGCTTTAGTTGCAGGGGTAACACAAGCAGTTTTTCTCCCACTGTGTACTCTTTGGGCTCTTCCACAAATGAACTTCTATATGCAGGGTTTGCGACGTGGAGCGAACTGCCTCAACCAATGCAGGCTGTAGCGAGGACTGTAAGCATATCCTCTCCCAAACCACGCAGTTTTTACGGTAGAACTCTGCTTTAGTTGCAGGGGTAACACAAGCAGCTTTTCTCACACTGTGTACTCTTTGTGCTCTTCCACGTATGAACTTCTATATGCAGGGTTTGCGACGTGGAGCGACCTGCCTCAACCAAGGCAGGCTGTAGCGAGGACTGTAAGCATATTCTCTTACAAAACACGGCAGTTTTACCAAAGAATTCTGCTTTAGTTGCAGGTGGAATACAAGCAGCATTACTCCCACTGTGTACTCTTTGGGCTCTTACACGAATGAACTTCTTTATGCAAGGATTCCCACGAGGAGGGAACTGACTCCACCATGGCAGGCTGTAGCGAGGACTGTAAGCATATCCTCTCCCAAACCACGCAGTTTTAACGGTAGAACTCTGCTTTAGTTGCAGGGGTAACACAAGCAGCTTTTCTCCCACTGTGTACTCTTTGGGCTCTTCCACGAATGAACTTCTATATGCAGGGTTTGCGACGTGGAGCGAACTGCCTAAACCAAGGCAGGCTGTAGCGAGGACTGTAAGCATATCCTCTCCCAAACCACGCAGTTTTAACGGTAGAACTCTGCTTTAGTTGCAGGGGTAATACAAGCAGTTTTTCTCCCACTGTGTACTCTTTGGGCTCTTCCACAAATGAACTTCTATATGCAGGGTTTGCGACGTGGAGCGAACTGCCTCAACCAATGCAGGCTGTAGCGAGGACTGTAAGCATATCCTCTCCCAAACCACGCAGTTTTAACGGTAGAACTCTGCTTTAGTTGCAGGGGTAACACAAGCAGCTTTTCTCACACTGTGTACTCTTTGTGCTCTTCCACGTATGAACTTCTATATGAAGGGTTTGCGACGTGGAGCGACCTGCCTCAACCAAGGAAGGCTGTACCGAGGACTGAAAGCATATCCTCTCCCAAACCACGCAGTTTTAAAGGTAGAATTCTGCTTTAGTTGCAGGGGTAACACAAGCAGCTTTTCTCCCACTGTGTACTCTTTGGGCTCTTCCACGAATGAACTTCTATATGCAGGGTTTCCAAAGTGGAGCGAACTGCCTCAACCAAGGCAGGCTGTAGCGAGGAATGTAAGCATTTCCTCTTACAAAACACGGCAGTTTTACCAAAGAATTCTGCTTTAGTTGCAGGTGGAATACAAGCAGCATTACTCCCACTGTGTACTCTTTGGGGTCTTACACGAATGAACTTTTTTATGCAAGGATTCCCACGAGGAGGGTACTGACTCCACCATGGCAGGCTGTAGCGAGGACTGTAAGCATATCCTCTCCCAAACCATGCAGTTTTAACGGTAGAACTCTGCTTTAGTTGCAGGGGTAACACAAGCAGTTTTTCTCCCACTGTGTACTCTTTGGGCTCTTGCACAAATGAACTTCTATATGCAGGGTTTGCGACGTGGAGCGAACTGCCTCAACCAATGCAGGCTGTAGCGAGGACTGTAAGCATATCCTCTCCCAAACCACGCAGTTTTAACGGTAGAAATCTGCTTTAGTTGCAGGGGTAACACAAGCAGCTTTTCTCACACTGTGTACTCTTTGTGCTCTTCCACGTATGAACTTCTATATGAAGGGTTTGCGACGTGGAGCGACCTGCCTCAACCAAGGCAGGCTGTAGCGAGGACTGTAAGCATATCCTCTCCCAAACCACGCAGTTTTAAAGGTAGAACTCTGCTTTAGTTGCAGGGGTAACACAAGCAGCTTTTCTCCCTCTGTGTACTCTTTGGGCTCTTCCACGAATGAACTTCTATATGCAGGGTTTCCAAAGTGGAGCGAACTGCCTCAACCAAGGCAGGCTGTAGCGAGGAATGTAAGCATTTCCTCTTACAAAACACGGCAGTTTTACCAAAGAATTCTGCTTTAGTTGCAGGTGGAATACAAGCAGCATTACTCCCACTGTGTACTCTTTGGGCTCTTACACGAATGAACTTCTTTATGCAAGGATTCCCACGAGGAGGGTACTGACTCCACCATGGCAGGCTGTAGCGAGGACTGTAAGCATATCCTCTCCCAAACCACGCAGTTTTAACGGTAGAACTCTGCTTTAGTTGCAGGGGTAACACAAGCAGTTTTTCTCCCACTGTGTACTCTTTGGGCTCTTCCACGAATGAACTTCTATATGCAGGGTTTGCGACGTGGAGAGAACTGCCTCAGCCAAGGCAGGCTGTAGCGAGGATTGTAAGCATATCCTCTCCCAAACAACGCAGTTTTAACGGTAGAATTCTGCTTTAGTTGCAGGGGTAACACAAGCAGCTTTTCTCCCATTGTGTACTCTTTGGGCTCTTCCGCGAATGAACTTCTATATGCAGGGTTTCCGACGTGGAGCGAACTGCCTCAACCAAGGCAGGCTGTAGCGAGGACTGTAAGCATTTCCTCTTCCAAAACACTGCAGTTTTACCAAAGAATTCTGCTTTAGTTGCAGGTGGAATACAAGCAGCATTACTCCCACTGTGTACTCTTTGGGCTCTTCCACGAATGAACTTCTTTATGCAGGGATTCCTACGCGGAGCAAACTGCCTCCACCATGGCAGGCTGTAGCGAGGACTGTAAGCATATCCTCTCCCAAACCGCGCAGTTTTAACGGTAGAACTCTGCTTTAGTTGCAGGGGTAACACAAGCAGTTTTTCTCCCACTGTGTACTCTTTGGGCTCTAACACGAATGAACTTATTTATGCAGGGATTCCTACGAGGAGCGAACTGCCTCCACCATGGCAGGCTGTAGCAAGGAGTGTATGCATATCCTCTCCCAAACCACTCAGTTTTAACGGTAGAACTCTTTTTTAGTTGCAGGGGTAACACAAGCAGCTTTTCTCCCACTGTGTACTCTTTGGGCTCTTCCACGAATGAACTTCTATATGCATGGTTTCCGACGTGGAGCGAACTGCCTCAACCAAGGCAGGCTGTAGCGAGGACTGTAAGCATATCCTCTCCCAAACCACGCAGTTTTAACGGTAGAACTCTGCTTTAGTTGCAGGGGTAACACAAGCAGCTTTTCTCCCACTGTGTACTCTTTGGGCTCTTCCACGAATGAACTTCTATATGCAGGGTTTCCGACGTGGAGCGAACTGCCTCAACCAAGGCAGGCTGTAGCGAGGAATGTAAGCATTTCCTCTTCCAAAGCACGGCAGTTTTACCAAAGAATTCTGCTTTAGTTGCAGGTGTAACACAAGCATCATTTCTCCCACTGTGTACTCTTTGGGCTCTTACACGAATGAACTTCTTTATGCAGGGATTCCTACGAGGAGCAAACTGCCTCCACCGTGGAAGGCTGTAGCGAGGACTATAAGCATATCCTCTCCCAAAACACGCAGTTTTCACGGTAGAACTCTGCTTTAGTTGCAGGGGTAACACAAGCAGCTTTTCTCCCACTGTGTACTCTTTGGGCTCTTCCACGAATGAACTTCTATATGCAGGGTTTGCGACGTTGAGCGAACTGCCTCAAACAAGGCCGGCTGTAGCGAGGATTGTAAGCATATCCTCTCCCAAACCACGCAGTTTTAATGGTAGAACTCTGCTTTAGTTGCAGGGGTAACACAAGCAGCTTTTCTCCCACTGTGTACTCTTTGGGCTCTTCCACGAATGAACTTCTATATGCAGGGTTTCCGAAGTGGAGCGAACTGCCTCAACCAAGGCAGGCTGTAGAGAGGACTGTAAGCATTTCCTCTTACAAAACACGGCAGTTTTACCAAAGAATTCTGCTTTAGTTGCAGGTGGAATACAAGCAGCATTACTCCCACTGTGTACTCTTTGGGCTCTTACACGAATGAACTTCTTTATGCAAGGATTCCCACGAGGAGGGAACTGCCTTCACCATGGCAGGGTGTAGCTAGGACTGTAAGCATATCCTCTCCCAAACCACGCAGTTTTAACGGTAGAACTCTGCTTTAGTTGCAGGGGTAACACAAGCAGTTTTTCTCCCACTGTGTACTCTTTGGGCTCTTCCACGAATGAACTTCTATATGCAGGGTTTGCGACGTGGAGAGAACTGCCTCAACCAAGGCAGGCTGTAGCGAGGACTGTAAGCATATCCTCTCCCAAACCACGCAGTTTTAACGGTAGAACTCTGCTTTAGTTTCAGGGGTAACAAAAGCAGCTTTTCTCCCACTGTGTACTCTTTGGGCTCTTACACGAATGAACTTCTATATGCAGGGTTTCCGACGTGGAGCGAACTGCCTCAACCAAGGCAGGCTGTAGCGAGGACTGTAAGCATATCCTCTCCCAAACCACTCAGTTTTAACGGTAGAACTCTGCTTTAGTTGCAGGGGTAACACAAGCAGCTTTTCTCCCACTGTGTACTCTTTGGGCTCTTCCACGAATGAACTTCTATATGCAGGGTTTCCGACGTGGAGCGAACTGCCTCAACCAAGGCAGGCTGTAGCGAGGTCTGTAAGCATTTCCTCTTCCAAAGCACGGCAGTTTTACCAAAGAATTCTGCTTTAGTTGCAGGTGTAACACAAGCATCATTTCTCCCACTGTGTACTCTTTGGGCTCTTACACGAATGAACTTCTTTATGCAGGGATTCCCACGTGGATCGAACTGCCTCAACCGTGGAAGGCTGTAGCGAGGACTGTAAGCATATCCTCTCCCAAAACACGCAGTTTTTATGGTAGAACTCTGCTTTAGTTTCAGGGGTAACACAAGCAGCTTTTCTCCCACTGTGTACTCTTTGGGCTCTTTCAAGAATGAACTTCTATATGCAGGGTTTCAGACGTGGAGCGAACTGCCTCAACCAAGGCAGGCTGTAGCGAGGACTGTAAGCATTTCCTCTTACAAAACACGGCAGTTTTACCAAGGAATTCTGCTTAAATTGCAGCTGGAATACAAGGAGCATTACTCCCACTGTGTTCTCTTGGGGCTCTTACACGAATGAACATTTTTATGCAGGGATTCCCAGGGGAGCGAACTGCCTCCACCATGGCAGGCTCTAGCGAGGACTGTAAGCATATCCTCTCCCAAAGCACGCAGTTTTAACGGTAGAAATCTGCTTTAGTTGCAAGGGTAACACAAGCAGCTTTTCTCCCACTGTGTACTCTTTGGGCTCTTCCACGAATGAACTTCTATATGCAGGGTTTTCGACGTGGAGCGAACTGCCTCAACCAAGGCAGGCTGTAGCGAGGACTGTAAGAATATCCTCTCCCAAACCACGCAGTTTTAACGGTAGAACTCTGCTTTAGTTGCAGGGGTAACACAAGCAGTTTTTCTCCCACTGTGTACTCTTTGGGCTCTTCCACAAATGAACTTCTATATGCAGGGTTTGCGACGTGGAGCGAACTGCCTCAACCAATGCAGGCTGTAGCGAGGACTGTAAGCATATCCTCTCCCAAACCACGCAGTTTTTACGGTAGAACTCTGCTTTAGTTGCAGGGGTAACACAAGCAGCTTTTCTCACACTGTGTACTCTTTGTGCTCTTCCACGTATGAACTTCTATATGCAGGGTTTGCGACGTGGAGCGACCTGCCTCAACCAAGGCAGGCTCTAGCGAGGACTGTAAGCATATCCTCTTACAAAACACGGCAGTTTTACCAAAGAATTCTGCTTTAGTTGCAGGTGGAATACAAGCAGCATTACTCCCACTGTGTACTCTTTGGGCTCTTACACGAATGAACTTCTTTATGCAAGGATTCCCACGAGGAGGGAACTGACTCCACCATGGCAGGCTGTAGCGAGGACTGTAAGCATATCCTCTCCCAAACCACGCAGTTTTAACGGTAGAACTCTGCTTTAGTTGCAGGGGTAACACAAGCAGGTTTTCTCCCACTGTGTACTCTTTGGGCTCTTCCACGAATGAACTTCTATATGCAGGGTTTCCAGAGTGGAGCGAACTGCCTAAACCAAGGCAGGCTGTAGCGAGGACTGTAAGCATATCCTCTCCCAAACCACGCAGTTTTAACGGTAGAACTCTGCTTTAGTTGCAGGGGTAATACAAGCAGTTTTTCTCCCACTGTGTACTCTTTGGGCTCTTCCACAAATGAACTTCTATATGCAGGGTTTGCGACGTGGAGCGAACTGCCTCAACCAATGCAGGCTGTAGCGAGGACTGTAAGCATATCCTCTCCCAAACCACGCAGTTTTAACGGTAGAACTCTGCTTTAGTTGCAGGGGTAACACAAGCAGCTTTTCTCACACTGTGTACTCTTTGTGCTCTTCCACGTATGAACTTCTATATGAAGGGTTTGCGACGTGGAGCGACCTGCCTCAACCAAGGAAGGCTGTAGCGAGGACTGAAAGCATATCCTCTCCCAAACCACGCAGTTTTAAAGGTAGAATTCTGCTTTAGTTGCAGGGGTAACACAAGCAGCTTTTCTCCCACTGTGTACTCTTTGGGCTCTTCCACGAATGAACTTCTATATGCAGGGTTTCCAAAGTGGAGCGAACTGCCTCAACCAAGGCAGGCTGTAGCGAGGAATGTAAGCATTTCCTCTTACAAAACACGGCAGTTTTACCAAAGAATTCTGCTTTAGTTGCAGGTGGAATACAAGCAGCATTACTCCCACTGTGTACTCTTTGGGGTCTTACTCGAATGAACATTTTATGCAAGGATTCCCACGAGGAGGGTACTGACTCCACCATGGCAGGCTGTAGCGAGGACTGTAAGCATATCCTCTCCCAAACCATGCAGTTTTAACGGTAGAACTCTGCTTTAGTTGCAGGGGTAACACAAGCAGTTTTTCTCCCACTGTGTACTCTTTGGGCTCTTGCACAAATGAACTTCTATATGCAGGGTTTGCGACGTGGAGCGAACTGCCTCAACCAATGCAGGCTGTAGCGAGGACTGTAAGCATATCCTCTCCCAAACCACGCAGTTTTAACGGTAGAAATCTGCTTTAGTTGCAGGGGTAACACAAGCAGCTTTTCTCACACTGTGTACTCTTTGTGCTCTTCCACGTATGAACTTCTATATGAAGGGTTTGCGACGTGGAGCGACCTGCCTCAACCAAGGCAGGCTGTAGCGAGGACTCTAAGCATATCCTCTCCCAAACCACGCAGTTTTAAAGGTAGAACTCTGCTTTAGTTGCAGGGGTAACACAAGCAGCTTTTCTCCCTCTGTGTACTCTTTGGGCTCTTCCACGAATGAACTTCTATATGCAGGGTTTCCAAAGTGGAGCGAACTGCCTCAACCAAGGCAGGCTGTAGCGAGGAATGTAAGCATTTCCTCTTACAAAACACGGCAGTTTTACCAAAGAATTCTGCTTTAGTTGCAGGTGGAATACAAGCAGCATTACTCCCACTGTGTACTCTTTGGGGTCTTACACGAATGAACTTCTTTATGCAAGGATTCCCACGAGGAGGGTACTGACTCCACCATGGCAGGCTGTAGCGAGGACTGTAAGCATATCCTCTCCCAAACCACGCAGCTTTAACGGTAGAACTCTGCTTTAGTTGCAGGGGTAACACAAGCAGTTTTTCTCCCACTGTGTACTCTTTGGGCTCTTCCACAAATGAACTTCTATATGCAGGGTTTGCGACGTGGAGCGAACTGCCTCAACCAATGCAGGCTGTAGCGAGGACTGTAAGCATATCCTCTCCCAAACCACGCAGTTTTAACGGTAGAAATCTGCTTTAGTTGCAGGGGTAACACAAGCAGCTTTTCTCACACTGTGTACTCTTTGTGCTCTTCCACGTATGAACTTCTATATGAAGGGTTTGCGACGTGGAGCGACCTGCCTCTACAAAGGCAGGCTGTAGCGAGGACTGTAAGCATATCCTCTCCCAAACCACGCAGTTTTAAAGGTAGAACTCTGCTTTAGTTGCAGGGGTAACACAAGCAGCTTTTCTCCCACTGTGTACTCTTTGGGCTCTTCCACGAATGAACTTCTATATGCAGGGTTTCCAAAGTGGAGCGAACTGCCTCAACCAAGGCAGGCTGTAGCGAGGAATGTAAGCATTTCCTCTTACAAAACACGGCAGTTTTACCAAAGAATTCTGCTTTAGTTGCAGGTGGAATACAAGCAGCATTACTCCCACTGTGTACTCTTTGGGCTCTTACACGAATGAACTTCTTTATGCAAGGATTCCCACGAGGAGGGTACTGACTCCACCATGGCAGGCTGTAGCGAGGACTGTAAGCATATCCTCTCCCAAACCACGCAGTTTTAACGGTAGAACTCTGCTTTAGTTGCAGGGGTAACACAAGCAGTTTTTCTCCCACTGTGTACTCTTTGGGCTCTTCCACGAATGAACTTCTATATGCAGGGTTTGCGACGTGGAGAGAACTGCCTCAGCCAAGGCAGGCTGTAGCGAGGATTGTAAGCATATCCTCTCCCAAACAACGCAGTTTTAACGGTAGAATTCTGCTTTAGTTGCAGGGGTAACACAAGCAGCTTTTCTCCCATTGTGTACTCTTTGGGCTCTTCCGCGAATGAACTTCTATATGCAGGGTTTCCGACGTGGAGCGAACTGCCTCAACCAAGGCAGGCTGTAGCGAGGACTGTAAGCATTTCCTCTTCCAAAACACTGCAGTTTTACCAAAGAATTCTGCTTTAGTTGCAGGTGGAATACAAGCAGCATTACTCCCACTGTGTACTCTTTGGGCTCTTCCACGAATGAACTTCTTTATGCAGGGATTCCTACGCGGAGCAAACTGCCTCCACCATGGCAGGCTGTAGCGAGGACTGTAAGCATATCCTCTCCCAAACCGCGCAGTTTTAACGGTAGAACTCTGCTTTAGTTGCAGGGGTAACACAAGCAGTTTTTCTCCCACTGTGTACTCTTTGGGCTCTAACACGAATGAACTTATTTATGCAGGGATTCCTACGAGGAGCGAACTGCCTCCACCATGGCAGGCTGTAGCAAGGAGTGTATGCATATCCTCTCCCAAACCACTCAGTTTTAACGGTAGAACTCTTTTTTAGTTGCAGGGGTAACACAAGCAGCTTTTCTCCCACTGTGTACTCTTTGGGCTCTTCCACGAATGAACTTCTATATGCATGGTTTCCGACGTGGAGCGAACTGCCTCAACCAAGGCAGGCTGTAGCGAGGACTGTAAGCATATCCTCTCCCAAACCACGCAGTTTTAACGGTAGAACTCTGCTTTAGTTGCAGGGGTAACACAAGCAGCTTTTCTCCCACTGTGTACTCTTTGGGCTCTTCCACGAATGAACTTCTATATGCAGGGTTTCCGACGTGGAGCGAACTGCCTCAACCAAGGCAGGCTGTAGCGAGGAATGTAAGCATTTCCTCTTCCAAAGCACGGCAGTTTTACCAAAGAATTCTGCTTTAGTTGCAGGTGTAACACAAGCATCATTTCTCCCACTGTGTACTCTTTGGGCTCTTACACGAATGAACTTCTTTATGCAGGGATTCCTACGAGGAGCAAACTGCCTCCACCGTGGAAGGCTGTAGCGAGGACTATAAGCATATCCTCTCCCAAAACACGCAGTTTTCACGGTAGAACTCTGCTTTAGTTGCAGGGGTAACACAAGCAGCTTTTCTCCCACTGTGTACTCTTTGGGCTCTTCCACGAATGAACTTCTATATGCAGGGTTTGCGACGTTGAGCGAACTGCCTCAAACAAGGCCGGCTGTAGCGAGGATTGTAAGCATATCCTCTCCCAAACCACGCAGTTTTAATGGTAGAACTCTGCTTTAGTTGCAGGGGTAACACAAGCAGCTTTTCTCCCACTGTGTACTCTTTGGGCTCTTCCACGAATGAACTTCTATATGCAGGGTTTCCGAAGTGGAGCGAACTGCCTCAACCAAGGCAGGCTGTAGAGAGGACTGTAAGCATTTCCTCTTACAAAACACGGCAGTTTTACCAAAGAATTCTGCTTTAGTTGCAGGTGGAATACAAGCAGCATTACTCCCACTGTGTACTCTTTGGGCTCTTACACGAATGAACTTCTTTATGCAAGGATTCCCACGAGGAGGGAACTGCCTTCACCATGGCAGGGTGTAGCTAGGACTGTAAGCATATCCTCTCCCAAACCACGCAGTTTTAACGGTAGAACTCTGCTTTAGTTGCAGGGGTAACACAAGCAGTTTTTCTCCCACTGTGTACTCTTTGGGCTCTTCCACGAATGAACTTCTATATGCAGGGTTTGCGACGTGGAGAGAACTGCCTCAACCAAGGCAGGCTGTAGCGAGGACTGTAAGCATATCCTCTCCCAAACCACGCAGTTTTAACGGTAGAACTCTGCTTTAGTTTCAGGGGTAACAAAAGCAGCTTTTCTCCCACTGTGTACTCTTTGGGCTCTTACACGAATGAACTTCTATATGCAGGGTTTCCGACGTGGAGCGAACTGCCTCAACCAAGGCAGGCTGTAGCGAGGACTGTAAGCATATCCTCTCCCAAACCACTCAGTTTTAACGGTAGAACTCTGCTTTAGTTGCAGGGGTAACACAAGCAGCTTTTCTCCCACTGTGTACTCTTTGGGCTCTTCCACGAATGAACTTCTATATGCAGGGTTTCCGACGTGGAGCGAACTGCCTCAACCAAGGCAGGCTGTAGCGAGGTCTGTAAGCATTTCCTCTTCCAAAGCACGGCAGTTTTACCAAAGAATTCTGCTTTAGTTGCAGGTGTAACACAAGCATCATTTCTCCCACTGTGTACTCTTTGGGCTCTTACACGAATGAACTTCTTTATGCAGGGATTCCCACGTGGATCGAACTGCCTCAACCGTGGAAGGCTGTAGCGAGGACTGTAAGCATATCCTCTCCCAAAACACGCAGTTTTTATGGTAGAACTCTGCTTTAGTTTCAGGGGTAACACAAGCAGCTTTTCTCCCACTGTGTACTCTTTGGGCTCTTTCAAGAATGAACTTCTATATGCAGGGTTTCAGACGTGGAGCGAACTGCCTCAACCAAGGCAGGCTGTAGCGAGGACTGTAAGCATTTCCTCTTACAAAACACGGCAGTTTTACCAAGGAATTCTGCTTAAATTGCAGCTGGAATACAAGGAGCATTACTCCCACTGTGTTCTCTTGGGGCTCTTACACGAATGAACATTTTTATGCAGGGATTCCCAGGGGAGCGAACTGCCTCCACCATGGCAGGCTCTAGCGAGGACTGTAAGCATATCCTCTCCCAAAGCACGCAGTTTTAACGGTAGAAATCTGCTTTAGTTGCAAGGGTAACACAAGCAGCTTTTCTCCCACTGTGTACTCTTTGGGCTCTTCCACGAATGAACTTCTATATGCAGGGTTTTCGACGTGGAGCGAACTGCCTCAACCAAGGCAGGCTGTAGCGAGGACTGTAAGAATATCCTCTCCCAAACCACGCAGTTTTAACGGTAGAACTCTGCTTTAGTTGCAGGGGTAACACAAGCAGTTTTTCTCCCACTGTGTACTCTTTGGGCTCTTCCACAAATGAACTTCTATATGCAGGGTTTGCGACGTGGAGCGAACTGCCTCAACCAATGCAGGCTGTAGCGAGGACTGTAAGCATATCCTCTCCCAAACCACGCAGTTTTTACAGTAGAACTCTGCTTTAGTTGCAGGGGTAACACAAGCAGCTTTTCTCACACTGTGTACTCTTTGTGCTCTTCCACGTATGAACTTCTATATGCAGGGTTTGCGACGTGGAGCGACCTGCCTCAACCAAGGCAGGCTCTAGCGAGGACTGTAAGCATATCCTCTTACAAAACACGGCAGTTTTACCAAAGAATTCTGCTTTAGTTGCAGGTGGAATACAAGCAGCATTACTCCCACTGTGTACTCTTTGGGCTCTTACACGAATGAACTTCTTTATGCAAGGATTCCCACGAGGAGGGAACTGACTCCACCATGGCAGGCTGTAGCGAGGACTGTAAGCATATCCTCTCCCAAACCACGCAGTTTTAACGGTAGAACTCTGCTTTAGTTGCAGGGGTAACACAAGCAGGTTTTCTCCCACTGTGTACTCTTTGGGCTCTTCCACGAATGAACTTCTATATGCAGGGTTTCCAGAGTGGAGCGAACTGCCTAAACCAAGGCAGGCTGTAGCGAGGACTGTAAGCATATCCTCTCCCAAACCACGCAGTTTTAACGGTAGAACTCTGCTTTAGTTGCAGGGGTAATACAAGCAGTTTTTCTCCCACTGTGTACTCTTTGGGCTCTTCCACAAATGAACTTCTATATGCAGGGTTTGCGACGTGGAGCGAACTGCCTCAACCAATGCAGGCTGTAGCGAGGACTGTAAGCATATCCTCTCCCAAACCACGCAGTTTTAACGGTAGAACTCTGCTTTAGTTGCAGGGGTAACACAAGCAGCTTTTCTCACACTGTGTACTCTTTGTGCTCTTCCACGTATGAACTTCTATATGAAGGGTTTGCGACGTGGAGCGACCTGCCTCAACCAAGGAAGGCTGTAGCGAGGACTGAAAGCATATCCTCTCCCAAACCACGCAGTTTTAAAGGTAGAATTCTGCTTTAGTTGCAGGGGTAACACAAGCAGCTTTTCTCCCACTGTGTACTCTTTGGGCTCTTCCACGAATGAACTTCTATATGCAGGGTTTCCAAAGTGGAGCGAACTGCCTCAACCAAGGCAGGCTGTAGCGAGGAATGTAAGCATTTCCTCTTACAAAACACGGCAGTTTTACCAAAGAATTCTGCTTTAGTTGCAGGTGGAATACAAGCAGCATTACTCCCACTGTGTACTCTTTGGGGTCTTACACGAATGAACATTTTATGCAAGGATTCCCACGAGGAGGGTACTGACTCCACCATGGCAGGCTGTAGCGAGGACTGTAAGCATATCCTCTCCCAAACCATGCAGTTTTAACGGTAGAACTCTGCTTTAGTTGCAGGGGTAACACAAGCAGTTTTTCTCCCACTGTGTACTCTTTGGGCTCTTGCACAAATGAACTTCTATATGCAGGGTTTGCGACGTGGAGCGAACTGCCTCAACCAATGCAGGCTGTAGCGAGGACTGTAAGCATATCCTCTCCCAAACCACGCAGTTTTAACGGTAGAAATCTGCTTTAGTTGCAGGGGTAACACAAGCAGCTTTTCTCACACTGTGTACTCTTTGTGCTCTTCCACGTATGAACTTCTATATGAAGGGTTTGCGACGTGGAGCGACCTGCCTCAACCAAGGCAGGCTGTAGCGAGGACTGTAAGCATATCCTCTCCCAAACCACGCAGTTTTAAAGGTAGAACTCTGCTTTAGTTGCAGGGGTAACACAAGCAGCTTTTCTCCCACTGTGTACTCTTTGGGCTCTTCCACGAATGAACTTCTATATGCAGGGTTTCCAAAGTGGAGCGAACTGCCTCAACCAAGGCAGGCTGTAGCGAGGACTGTAAGCATATCCTCTCCCAAACCACTCAGTTTTAACGGTAGAACTCTGCTTTAGTTGCAGGGGTAACACAAGCAGCTTTTCTCCCACTGTGTACTCTTTGGGCTCTTCCACGAATGAACTTCTATATGCATGGTTTCCCACGTGGAGCGAACTGCCTCAACCAAGGCAGGCTGTAGCGAGCACTGTAAGCATATCCTCTCCCAAACCACGCAGTTTTAACGGTAGAACTCTGCTTTAGTTGCAGGGGTAACACAAGCAGCTTTTCTCCCACTGTGTACTCTTTGGGCTCTTCCACGAATGAACTTCTATATGCAGGGTTTCCCACGTGGAGCGAACTGCCTCAACCAAGGCAGGCTGTAGCGAGGTCTGTAAGCATTTCCTCTTCCAAAGCACGGCAGTTTTACCAAAGAATTCTGCTTTAGTTGCAGGTGTAACACAAGCATCATTTCTCCCACTGTGTACTTTTTGGGCTCTTACACGAATGAACTTCTTTATGCAGGGATTCCCACGTTGATCGAACTGCCTCCACCGTGGAAGGCTGTAGCGAGGACTGTAAGAATATCCTCTCCCAAAACACGCAGTTTTTACGGTAGAACTCTGCTTTAGTTGCAGGGGTAACACAAGCAGCTTTTCTCCCACTGTGTACTCTTTGGGCTCTTCCAAGAATGAACTTCTATATGCAGGGTTTCAGACGTGGAGCGAACTGCCTCAACCAAGGCAGGCTGTAGCGAGGACTGTAAGCATTTCCTCTTACAAAACACGGCAGTTTTACCAAAGAATTCTGCTTTAGTTGCAGGTGGAATACAAGCAGCATTACTCCCACTGTGTTCTCTTGGGGCTCTTACACGAATGAACTTTTTTATGCAGGGATTCCCAGGGGAGCGAACTGCCTCCACCATGGCAGGCTCTAGCGAGGACTGTAAGCATATCCTCTCCCAAACCACGCAGTTTTAACGGTAGAAATCTGCTTTAGTTTCAGGGGTAACACAAGCAGCTTTTCTCCCACTGTGTACTCTTTGGGCTCTTCCACGAATGAACTTCTATATGCAGGGTTTTCGACGTGGAGCGAACTGCCTCAACCAAGGCAGGCTATAGGGAGGACTGTAAGAATATCCTCTCCCAAACCACGCAGTTTTAACGGTAGAACTCTGCTTTAGTTGCAGGGGTAACACAAGCAGTTTTTCTCCCACGGTGTACTCTTTGGGCTCTTCCACAAATGAACTTCTATATGCCGGGTTTGCGACGTGGAGCGAACTGCCTCAACCAATGCAGGCTGTAGCCAAGACTGTAAGCATATCCTCTCCCAAACCACGCAGTTTTTACGGTAGAACTCTGCTTTAGTTGCAGGGGTAACACAAGCAGCTTTTCTCACACTGTGTACTCTTTGTGCTCTTCCACGTATGAACTTCTATATGCAGGGTTTGCGACGTGGAGCGACCTGCCTCAACCAAGGCAGGCTGTAGCGAGGACTGTAAGCATATCCTCTCCCAAACCACGCAGTTTTAAAGGTATAACTCTGCTTTAGTTGCAGGGGTAACACAAGCAGCTTTTCTCCCACTGTGTACTCTTTGGGCTCTCCCACGAATTAACTTCTATATGCAGGGTTTCCAAAGTGGAGCGAACTGCCTCAACCAAGGCAGGCTGTAGCGAGGAATGTAAGCATTTCCTCTTGCAAAACACGGCAGTTTTACCAAAGAATTCTGCTTTAGTTGCAGGTGGAATACAAGCAGCATTACTCCCACTGTGTACTCTTTGGGCTCTTACACGAATGAACTTCTTTATGCAAGGATTCCCACGAGGAGGGAACTGACTCCACCATGGCAAGCTGTAGCGAGGACTGTAAGCATATCCTCTCCCAAACCACGCAGTTTTAACGGTAGAACTCTGCTTTAGTTGCAGGGGTAACACAAGCAGCTTTTCTCCCACTGTGTACTCTTTGGGCTCTTCCACGAATGAACTTCTATATGCAGGGTTTTCGACGTGGAGCGAACTGCCTCAACCAAGGCAGGCTGTAGCGAGGACTGTAAGCATATCCTCTCCCAAACCACGCAGTTTTTACGGTAGAACTCTGCTTTAGTTGCAGGGGTAACACAAGCAGCTTTTCTCACACTGTGTACTCTTTGTGCTCTTCCACGTATGAACTTCTATATGCAGGGTTTTCGACGTGGAGCGAACTGCCTCAACCAAGGCAGGCTGTAGCGAGGACTGTAAGAATATCCTCTCCCAAACCACGCAGTTTTAACGGTAGAACTCTGGTTTAGTTGCAGGGGTAACACAAGCAGTTTTTCTCCCACTGTGTACTCTTTGGGCTCTTCCACGAATGAACTTCTATATGCAGGGTTTTCGACGTGGAGCGAACTGCCTCAACCAAGGCAGGCTGTAGCGAGGACTGTAAGCATATCCTCTCCCAAACCACGCAGTTTTTACGGTAGAACTCTGCTTTAGTTGCAGGGGTAACACAAGCAGCTTTTCTCACACTGTGTACTCTTTGTGCTCTTCCACGTATGAACTTCTATATGCAGGGTTTGCGACGTGGAGCGACCTGCCTCAACCAAGGCAGGCTGTAGCGAGGACTCTAAGCATATCCTCTCCCAAACCACGCAGTTTTAAAGGTAGAACTCTGCTTTAGTTGCAGGGGTAACACAAGCAGCTTTTCTCCCACTGTGTACTCTTTGGGCTCTTCCACGAATGAACTTCTATATGCAGGGTTTCCAAAGTGGAGCGAACTGCCTCAACCAAGGCAAGCTGTAGCGAGGAATGTAAGCATTTCCTCTTACAAAACACGGCAGTTTTACCAAAGAATTCTGCTTTAGTTGCAGGTGGAATACAAGCAGCATTACTCCCACTGTGTACTCTTTGGGCTCTTACACGAATGAACTTCTTTATGCAAGGATTCCCACGAGGAGGGAACTAACTCCACCATGGCAGGCTGTAGCGAGGACTGTAAGCATATCCTCTCCCAAAGCACGCAGTTTTAACGGTAGAACTCTGCTTTAGTTGCAGGGGTAACACAAGCAGCTTTTCTCCCACTGTGTACTCTTTGGGCTCTTCCACGAATGAACTTCTATATGCAGGTTTTGCGACGTGGAGCGAACTGCCTAAACCAAGGCAGGCTGCAGCGAGTACTGTAAGCATATCCTCTCCCAAACCACGCAGTTTTAACGGTAGAACTCTGCTTTAGTTGCAGGGGTAACAAAAGCAGCTTTTCTCTCACTGTGTACTCTTTGGGTTGTTCCACGAATGAACTTCTATATGCAGGGTTTCCGACGTGGAGCCAACTGCCTCAACCAAGGCAGGCTGTAGCGAGGACTGTAAGCATATCCTCTCCCAAACCACTCAGTTTTAACGGTAGAACTCTGCTTTAGTTGCAGGGGTAACACAAGCAGCTTTTCTCCCACTGTGTACTCTTTGGGCTCTTCCACGAATGAACTTCTATATGAATGGTTTCCGACGTGGAGCGAACTGCCTCAACCAAGGCAGGCTGTAGCGAGGACTGTAAGCATATCCTCTCCCAAACCACGCAGTTTTAACGGTAGAACTCTGCTTTAGTTGCAGGGGTAACACAAGCAGTTTTTCTCCCACTGTGTACTCTTTGGGCTCTTCCACGAATGAACTTCTATATGCAGGGTTTCCGACGTGGAGCGAACTGCCTCAACCAAGGCAGGCTGTAGCGAGGTCTGTAAGCATTTCCTCTTCCAAAGCACGGCAGTTTTACCAAAGAATTCTGCTTTAGTTGCAGGTGTAACACAAGCATCATTTCTCCCACTGTGTACTCTTTGGGCTCTTACACGAATGAACTTCTTTATGCAGGGATTCCCACGTGGATCGAACTGCCTCAACCGTGGAAGGCTGTAGCGAGGACTGTAAGCATATCCTCTCCCAAAACACGCAGTTTTAAAGGTAGAACTCTGCTTTAGTTGCAGGGATAACACAAGCAGCTTTTCTCCCACTGTGTACTCTTTGGGCTCTTCCAAGAATGAACTTCTATATGCAGGGTTTCAGACGTGGAGTGAACTGCCTCAACCAAGGCAGGCTGTAGCGAGGACTGTAAGCATTTCCTCTTACAAAACACGGCAGTTTTACCAAAGAATTCTGCTTTAGTTGCAGGTGGAATACAAGCAGCATTACTCCAACTGTGTTCTCTTGGGGCTCTTACACGAATGAATTATTTATGCAGGTATTCCCAGGGGAGCGAACTGCCTCCACCATGGCAGGCTCTAGCGAGGACTGTAAGCATATCCTCTCCAAAACCACGCAGTTTTAACGGTAGAAATCTGCTTTAGTTGCAGGGGTAACACAAGCAGCTTTTCTCCCACTGTGTACTCTTTGGGTTCTTCCACAAATGGACTTCTATATGCAGGGTTTGCGACGCGGAGCGAACTGCCTCAACCAATGCAGGCTGTAGCGAGGACTGTAAGCATATCCTCTCCCAAACCACGCAGTTTTAACGGTAGAACTCTGCTTTAGTTGCAGGGGTAACACAAGCAGCTTTTCTCACACTGTGTACTCTTTGTGCTCTTCCACGTATGAACTTCTATATGCAGGGTTTGCGACGTGGAGCGACCTGCCTCAACCAAGGCAGGCTGTAGCGAGGACTGTAAGCATATCCTCTCCCAAACCACGCAGTTTTAAAGGTAGAACTCTGCTTTAGTTGCAGGGGTAACACAAGCAGCTTTTCTCCCACTGTGTACTCTTTGGGCTCTTCCACGAATTAACTTCTATATGCAGGGTTTCCAAAGTGGAGCGAACTGCCTCAACCAAGGCAGGCTGTAACGAGGAATGTACGCATTTCCTCTTACAAAACACGGCAGTTTTACCAAAGAATTCTGCTTTAGTTGCAGGTGGAATACAAGCAGCATTACTCCCACTGTGTACTCTTTGGGCTCTTACACGAATGAACTTCTTTATGCAAGGATTCCCACGAGGAGAGAACTGACTCCACCATGGCAGGCTGTAGCGAGGACTGTAAGCATATCCTCTCCCAAACCACGCAGTTTTAACGGTAGAACTCTGCTTTAGTTGCAGGGGTAACACAAGCAGCTTTTCTCCCACTGTGTACTCTTTGGGCTCTTCCACGAATGAACTTCTATATGCAGGGTTTGCGACGTGGAGCGAACTGCCTAAACCAAGGCAGGCTGTAGCGAGGACTGTAAGCATATCCTCTCCCAAACCACGCAGTTTTAACGGTAGAACTCTGCTTTAGTTGCAGGGGTAACACAAGCAGTTTTTCTCCCACTGTGTACTCTTTGGGCTCTTCCACAAATGAACTTCTATATGCAGGGTTTGCGACGTGGAGCGAACTGCCTCAACCAATGCAGGGTGTAGCGAGGACTGTAAGCATATCCTCTCCCAAACCACGCAGTTTTAACGGTAGAACTCTGCTTTAGTTGCAGGGGTAACACAAGCAGCTTTTCTCACACTGTGTACTCTTTGTGCTCTTCCACGTATGAACTTATATATGCAGGGTTTGCGACGTGGAGCGACCTGCCTCAACCAAGGCAGGCTGTAGCGAGGACTGTAAGCATATCCTCTCCCAAAGCACGCAGTTTTAAAGGTAGAAGTCTGCTTTAGTTGCAGGGGTAACACAAGCAGTTTTTCTCCCACTGTGTACTCTTAGGGCTCTTCCACGAATGAACTTCTATATGCAGGGTTTGCGACGTGGAGAGAACTGCCCCAACCAAGGCAGGCTGTAGCGAGGACTGTAAGCATTTCCTCTTACAAAACACGGCAGATTTACCAAAGAATTCTGCTTTAGTTGCAGGTGGAATACAAGCAGCATTACTCCCACTGTGTTCTCTTGGGGGCTCTTACACGAATGAACTTATTTATGCAGGGATTCCCACGAGGAGCGAACTGCCTCCACCATGGCAGGCTCTAGCGAGGCCTGTAAGCATATCCTCTCCCACACCACGCAGTTTTAACGGTAGAACTCTGCTTTAGTTGCAGGGGTAACACAAGCAGTTTTTCTCCCACTGTGTACTCTTTGCGCTCTTCCACGAATGAACTTCTATATGCAGGGTTTGCGACGTGGAGCGAACTGCCTCAAACAAGGCCGGCTGTAGCGAGGACTGTAAGCATATCCTCTCCCAATCCACGCAGTTTTAACGGTAGAACTCTGCTTTAGTTGCAGGGGTAACACAAGCAGTTTTTCTCCCACTGTGTACTCTTTGGGCTCTTCCACGAATTAACTTCTATATGCAGGGTTTGCGACGTGGAGAGAACTGCCTCAACCAAGGCAGGCTGTAGCGAGGATTGTAAGCATATCCTCTCCCAAACCACGCAGTTTTAACGGTAGAATTCTGCTTTAGTTGCAGGGGTAACACAAGCAGCTTTTCTCCCACTGTGTACTCTTTGGGCTCTTCCACGAATGAACTTCTATATGCAGGGTTTCCGACGTGGAGCGAACTGCCTCAACCAAGGCAGGCTGTAGCGAGGTCTGTAAGCATTTCCTCTTCCAAAGCACGGCAGTTTTACCAAAGAATTCTGCTTTAGTTGCAGGTGTAACACAAGCATCATTTCTCCCACTGTGTACTCTTTGGGCTCTTACACGAATGAACTTCTTTATGCAGGGATTCCCACGTGGATCGAACTGCCTCAACCGTGGAAGGCTGTAGCGAGGACTGTAAGCATATCCTCTCCCAAAACACGCAGTTTTTACGGTAGAACACTGCTTTAGTTGCAGGGGTAACACAAGCAGCTTTTCTCCCACTGTGTACTCTTTGGGCTCTTCCACGAATTAACTTCTATATGCAGGGTTTCCAAAGTGGAGCGAACTGCCTCAACCAAGGCAGGCTGTAGCGAGGACTGTAAGAATATCCTCTCCCAAACCACGCAGTTTTAACGGTAAAACTCTGCTTTAGTTGCAGGGGTAACACAAGCAGCTTTTCTCCCACTGTGTACTCTTTGGGCTCTTCCAAGAATGAACTTCTATATGCAGGGTTTCAGACGTGGAGCGAACTGCCTCAACCAAGGCAGGCTGTAGCGAGGAATGTAAGCATTTCCTCTTACAAAACACGGCAGTTTTACCAAAGAATTCTGCTTTAGTTGCAGGTGGAATACAAGCAGCATTACTCCCACTGTGTTCTCTTGGGGCTCTTACACGAATGAACTCTTTTATGCAGGGATTCCCAGGGGAGCGAACTGCCTCCACCATGGCAGGCTCTAGCGAGGACTGTAAGCATATCCTCTCCCAAACCACGCAGTTTTAACGGTAGAAATCTGCTTTAGTTTCAGGGGTAACACAAACAGCTTTTCTCCCACTGTGTACTCTTTGGGCTCTTCCACAAATGAACTTCTATATGCAGGGTTTGCGACGTGGAGCGAACTGCCTCAACCAATGCAGGCTGTAGCAAGGACTGTAAGCATATCCTCTCCCAAACCACGCAGTTTTTACGGTAGAACTCTGCTTTAGTTGCAGGGGTAACACAAGCAGCTATTCTCACACTGTGTACTCTTTGTGCTCTTCCACGTATGAACTTCTATATGCAGGGTTTGCGACGCGGAGCGACCTGCCTCAACCAAGGCAGGCTGTAGCGAGGACTGTAAGCATATCCTCTCCCAAACCACGCAGTTGTAAAGGTAGAACTCTGCTTTAGTTGCAGGGGTAATACAAGCAGTTTTTCTCCCACTGTGTACTCTTTGGGCTCTTCCACGAATTAACTTCTATATGCAGGGTTTCCAAAGTGGAGCGAACTGCCTCAACCAAGGAAGGCTGTAGCGAGGAATGTAAGCATTTCCTCTTACAAAACACGGCAGTTTTACCAAAGAATTCTGCTTTAGTTGCAGGTGGAATACAAGCAGCATTACTCCCACTGTGTACTCTTCGGGCTCTTACACGAATGAACTTTGTTATGCAAGGATTCCCACGAGGAGGGAACTGACTCCACCATGGCAGGCTGTAGCGAGGACTGTAAGCATATCCTCTCCCAAACCACGCAGTTTAACGGTAGAACTCTGCTTTAGTTGCAGGGGTAACACAAGCAGCTTTTCTCCCACTGTGTACTCTTTGGGCTCTTCCACGAATGAACTTCTATATGCAGGGTTTGCGACGTGGAGCGAACTGCCTAAACCAAGGCAGGCTGTAGCGAGGACTGTAAGCATATCCTCTCCCAAACCACGCAGTTTTAACGGTAGAACTCTGCTTTAGTTGCAGGGGTAATACAAGCAGTTTTTCTCCCACTGTGTACTCTTTGGGCTCTTCCACAAATGAACTTCTATATGCAGGGTTTGCGACGTGGAGCGAACTGCCTCAAACAATGCAGGCTGTAGCGAGGACTGTAAGCATATCCTCTCCCAAACCACGCAGTTTTAACGGTAGAACTCTGCTTTAGTTGCAGGGGTAACACAAGCAGCTTTTCTCACACTGTGTACTCTTTGTGCTCTTCCACGTATGAACTTCTATATGCAGGGTTTGCGACGTGGAGCGACCTGCCTCAACCAAGGCAGGCTGTAGCGAGGACTGTAAGCATATCCTCTCCCAAACCACGCAGTTTTAAAGGTAGAACTCTGCTTTAGTTGCAGGGGTAACACAAGCAGCTTTTCTCCCACTGTGTACTCTTTGGGCTCTCCCACGAATTAACTTCTATATGCAGGGTTTCCAAAGTGGAGCGAACTGCCTCAACCAAGGCAGGCTGTAGCGAGGAATGTAAGCATTTCCTCTTGCAAAACACGGCAGTTTTACCAAAGAATTCTGCTTTAGTTGCAGGTGGAATACAAGCAGCATTACTCCCACTGTGTACTCTTTGGGCTCTTACACGAATGAACTTCTTTATGCAAGGATTCCCACGAGGAGGGAACTGACTCCACCATGGCAGGCTGTAGCGAGGACTGTAAGCATATCCTCTCCCAAACCACGCAGTTTTAACGGTAGAACTCTGCTTTAGTTGCAGGGGTAACACAAGCAGCTTTTCTCCCACTGTGTACTCTTTGGGCTCTTCCACGAATGAACTTCTATATGCAGGGTTTTCGACGTGGAGCGAACTGCCTCAACCAAGGCAGGCTGTAGCGAGGACTGTAAGCATATCCTCTCCCAAACCACGCAGTTTTTACGGTAGAACTCTGCTTTAGTTGCAAGGGTAACACAAGCAGCTTTTCTCACACTGTGTACTCTTTGTGCTCTTCCACGTATGAACTTCTATATGCAGGGTTTTCGACGTGGAGCGAACTGCCTCAACCAAGGCAGGCTGTAGCGAGGACTGTAAGAATATCCTCTCCCAAACCACGCAGTTTTAACGGTAGAACTCTGGTTTAGTTGCAGGGGTAACACAAGCAGTTTTTCTCCCACTGTGTACTCTTTGGGCTCTTCCACGAATGAACTTCTATATGCATGGTTTCCCACGTGGAGCGAACTGCCTCAACCAAGGCAGGCTGTAGCGAGCACTGTAAGCATATCCTCTCCCAAACCACGCAGTTTTAACGGTAGAACTCTGCTTTAGTTGCAGGGGTAACACAAGCAGCTTTTCTCCCACTGTGTACTCTTTGGGCTCTTCCACGAATGAACTTCTATATGCAGGGTTTCCGACGTGGAGCGAACTGCCTCAACCAAGGCAGGCTGTAGCGAGGTCTGTAAGCATTTCCTCTTCCAAAGCACGGCAGTTTTACCAAAGAATTCTGCTTTAGTTGCAGGTGTAACACAAGCATCATTTCTCCCACTGTGTACTTTTTGGGCTCTTACACGAATGAACTTCTTTATGCAGGGATTCCACGTTGATCGAACTGCCTCCACCGTGGAAGGCTGTAGCGAGGACTGTAAGAATATCCTCTCCCAAAACACGCAGTTTTTACGGTAGAACTCTGCTTTAGTTGCAGGGGTAACACAAGCAGCTTTTCTCCCACTGTGTACTCTTTGGGCTCTTCCAAGAATGAACTTCTATATGCAGGGTTTCAGACGTGGAGCGAACTGCCTCAACCAAGGCAGGCTGTAGCGAGGACTGTAAGCATTTCCTCTTACAAAACACGGCAGTTTTACCAAAGAATTCTGCTTTAGTTGCAGGTGGAATACAAGCAGCATTACTCCCACTGTGTTCTCTTGGGGCTCTTACACGAATGAACTTTTTTATGCAGGGATTCCCAGGGGAGCGAACTGCCTCCACCATGGCAGGCTCTAGCGAGGACTGTAAGCATATCCTCTCCCAAACCACGCAGTTTTCACGGTAGAAATCTGCTTTAGTTTCAGGGGTAACACAAGCAGCTTTTCTCCCACTGTGTACTCTTTGGGCTCTTCCACGAATGAACTTCTATATGCAGGGTTTTCGACGTGGAGCGAACTGCCTCAACCAAGGCAGGCTATAGCGAGGACTGTAAGAATATCCTCTCCCAAACCACGCAGTTTTAACGGTAGAACTCTGCTTTAGTTGCAGGGGTAACACAAGCAGTTTTTCTCCCACGGTGTACTCTTTGGGCTCTTCCACAAATGAACTTCTATATGCCGGGTTTGCGACGTGGAGCGAACTGCCTCAACCAATGCAGGCTGTAGCCAAGACTGTAAGCATATCCTCTCCCAAACCACGCAGCTTTTACGGTAGAACTCTGCTTTAGTTGCAGGGGTAACACAAGCAGCTTTTCTCACACTGTGTACTCTTTGTGCTCTTCCACGTATGAACTTCTATATGCAGGGTTTGCGACGTGGAGCGACCTGCCTCAACCAAGGCAGGCTGTAGCGAGGACTGTAAGCATATCCTCTCCCAAACCACGCAGTTTTAAAGGTATAACTCTGCTTTAGTTGCAGGGGTAACACAAGCAGCTTTTCTCCCACTGTGTACTCTTTGGGCTCTCCCACGAATTAACTTCTATATGCAGGGTTTCCAAAGTGGAGCGAACTGCCTCAACCAAGGCAGGCTGTAGCGAGGAATGTAAGCATTTCCTCTTGCAAAACACGGCAGTTTTACCAAAGAATTCTGCTTTAGTTGCAGGTGGAATACAAGCAGCATTACTCCCACTGTGTACTCTTTGGGCTCTTACACGAATGAACTTCTTTATGCAAGGATTCCCACGAGGAGGGAACTGACTCCACCATGGCAGGCTGTAGCGAGGACTGTAAGCATATCCTCTCCCAAACCACGCAGTTTTAACGGTAGAACTCTGCTTTAGTTGCAGGGGTAACACAAGCAGCTTTTCTCCCACTGTGTACTCTTTGGGCTCTTCCACGAATGAACTTCTATATGCAGGGTTTTCGACGTGGAGCGAACTGCCTCAACCAAGGCAGGCTGTAGCGAGGACTGTAAGCATATCCTCTCCCAAACCACGCAGTTTTTACGGTAGAACTCTGCTTTAGTTGCAGGGGTAACACAAGCAGCTTTTCTCACACTGTGTACTCTTTGTGCTCTTCCACGTATGAACTTCTATATGCAGGGTTTTCGACGTGGAGCGAACTGCCTCAACCAAGGCAGGCTGTAGCGAGGACTGTAAGAATATCCTCTCCCAAACCACGCAGTTTTAACGGTAGAACTCTGGTTTAGTTGCAGGGGTAACACAAGCAGTTTTTCTCCCACTGTGTACTCTTTGGGCTCTTCCACGAATGAACTTCTATATGCAGGGTTTTCGACGTGGAGCGAACTGCCTCAACCAAGGCAGGCTGTAGCGAGGACTGTAAGCATATCCTCTCCCAAACCACGCAGTTTTTACGGTAGAACTCTGCTTTAGTTGCAGGGGTAACACAAGCAGCTTTTCTCACACTGTGTACTCTTTGTGCTCTTCCACGTATGAACTTCTATATGCAGGGTTTGCGACGTGGAGCGACCTGCCTCAACCAAGGCAGGCTGTAGCGAGGACTCTAAGCATATCCTCTCCCAAACCACGCAGTTTTAAAGGTAGAACTCTGCTTTAGTTGCAGGGGTAACACAAGCAGCTTTTCTCCCACTGTGTACTCTTTGGGCTCTTCCACGAATGAACTTCTATATGCAGGGTTTCCAAAGTGGAGCGAACTGCCTCAACCAAGGCAGGCTGTAGCGAGGAATGTAAGCATTTCCTCTTACAAAACACGGCAGTTTTACCAAAGAATTCTGCTTTAGTTGCAGGTGGAATACAAGCAGCATTACTCCCACTGTGTACTCTTTGGGCTCTTACACGAATGAACTTCTTTATGCAAGGATTCCCACGAGGAGGGAACTAACTCCACCATGGCAGGCTGTAGCGAGGACTGTAAGCATATCCTCTCCCAAAGCACGCAGTTTTAACGGTAGAACTCTGCTTTAGTTGCAGGGGTAACACAAGCAGCTTTTCTCCCACTGTGTACTCTTTGGGCTCTTCCACGAATGAACTTCTATATGCAGGTTTTGCGACGTGGAGCGAACTGCCTAAACCAAGGCAGGCTGCAGCGAGTACTGTAAGCATATCCTCTCCCAAACCACGCAGTTTTAACGGTAGAACTCTGCTTTAGTTGCAGGGGTAACAAAAGCAGCTTTTCTCTCACTGTGTACTCTTTGGGTTGTTCCACGAATGAACTTCTATATGCAGGGTTTCCGACGTGGAGCCAACTGCCTCAACCAAGGCAGGCTGTAGCGAGGACTGTAAGCATATCCTCTCCCAAACCACTCAGTTTTAACGGTAGAACTCTGCTTTAGTTGCAGGGGTAACACAAGCAGCTTTTCTCCCACTGTGTACTCTTTGGGCTCTTCCACGAATGAACTTCTATATGAATGGTTTCCGACGTGGAGCGAACTGCCTCAACCAAGGCAGGCTGTAGCGAGGACTGTAAGCATATCCTCTCCCAAACCACGCAGTTTTAACGGTAGAACTCTGCTTTAGTTGCAGGGGTAACACAAGCAGTTTTTCTCCCACTGTGTACTCTTTGGGCTCTTCCACGAATGAACTTCTATATGCAGGGTTTCCGACGTGGAGCGAACTGCCTCAACCAAGGCAGGCTGTAGCGAGGTCTGTAAGCATTTCCTCTTCCAAAGCACGGCAGTTTTACCAAAGAATTCTGCTTTAGTTGCAGGTGTAACACAAGCATCATTTCTCCCACTGTGTACTCTTTGGGCTCTTACACGAATGAACTTCTTTATGCAGGGATTCCCACGTGGATCGAACTGCCTCAACCGTGGAAGGCTGTAGCGAGGACTGTAAGCATATCCTCTCCCAAAACACGCAGTTTTAAAGGTAGAACTCTGCTTTAGTTGCAGGGATAACACAAGCAGCTTTTCTCCCACTGTGTACTCTTTGGGCTCTTCCAAGAATGAACTTCTATATGCAGGGTTTCAGACGTGGAGTGAACTGCCTCAACCAAGGCAGGCTGTAGCGAGGACTGTAAGCATTTCCTCTTACAAAACACGGCAGTTTTACCAAAGAATTCTGCTTTAGTTGCAGGTGGAATACAAGCAGCATTACTCCAACTGTGTTCTCTTGGGGCTCTTACACGAATGAATTATTTATGCAGGTATTCCCAGGGGAGCGAACTGCCTCCACCATGGCAGGCTCTAGCGAGGACTGTAAGCATATCCTCTCCAAAACCACGCAGTTTTAACGGTAGAAATCTGCTTTAGTTGCAGGGGTAACACAAGCAGCTTTTCTCCCACTGTGTACTCTTTGGGTTCTTCCACAAATGGACTTCTATATGCAGGGTTTGCGACGCGGAGCGAACTGCCTCAACCAATGCAGGCTGTAGCGAGGACTGTAAGCATATCCTCTCCCAAACCACGCAGTTTTAACGGTAGAACTCTGCTTTAGTTGCAGGGGTAACACAAGCAGCTTTTCTCACACTGTGTACTCTTTGTGCTCTTCCACGTATGAACTTCTATATGCAGGGTTTGCGACGTGGAGCGACCTGCCTCAACCAAGGCAGGCTGTAGCGAGGACTGTAAGCATATCCTCTCCCAAACCACGCAGTTTTAAAGGTAGAACTCTGCTTTAGTTGCAGGGGTAACACAAGCAGCTTTTCTCCCACTGTGTACTCTTTGGGCTCTTCCACGAATTAACTTCTATATGCAGGGTTTCCAAAGTGGAGCGAACTGCCTCAACCAAGGCAGGCTGTAACGAGGAATGTACGCATTTCCTCTTACAAAACACGGCAGTTTTACCAAAGAATTCTGCTTTAGTTGCAGGTGGAATACAAGCAGCATTACTCCCACTGTGTACTCTTTGGGCTCTTACACGAATGAACTTCTTTATGCAAGGATTCCCACGAGGAGGGAACTGACTCCACCATGGCAGGCTGTAGCGAGGACTGTAAGCATATCCTCTCCCAAACCACGCAGTTTTAACGGTAGAACTCTGCTTTAGTTGCAGGGGTAACACAAGCAGCTTTTCTCCCACTGTGTACTCTTTGGGCTCTTCCACGAATGAACTTCTATATGCAGGGTTTGCGACGTGGAGCGAACTGCCTAAACCAAGGCAGGCTGTAGCGAGGACTGTAAGCATATCCTCTCCCAAACCACGCAGTTTTAACGGTAGAACTCTGCTTTAGTTGCAGGGGTAACACAAGCAGTTTTTCTCCCACTGTGTACTCTTTGGGCTCTTCCACAAATGAACTTCTATATGCAGGGTTTGCGACGTGGAGCGAACTGCCTCAACCAATGCAGGGTGTAGCGAGGACTGTAAGCATATCCTCTCCCAAACCACGCAGTTTTAACGGTAGAACTCTGCTTTAGTTGCAGGGGTAACACAAGCAGCTTTTCTCACACTGTGTACTCTTTGTGCTCTTCCACGTATGAACTTATATATGCAGGGTTTGCGACGTGGAGCGACCTGCCTCAACCAAGGCAGGCTGTAGCGAGGACTGTAAGCATATCCTCTCCCAAAGCACGCAGTTTTAAAGGTAGAAGTCTGCTTTAGTTGCAGGGGTAACACAAGCAGTTTTTCTCCCACTGTGTACTCTTAGGGCTCTTCCACGAATGAACTTCTATATGCAGGGTTTGCGACGTGGAGAGAACTGCCCCAACCAAGGCAGGCTGTAGCGAGGACTGTAAGCATTTCCTCTTACAAAACACGGCAGATTTACCAAAGAATTCTGCTTTAGTTGCAGGTGGAATACAAGCAGCATTACTCCCACTGTGTTCTCTTGGGGGCTCTTACACGAATGAACTTATTTATGCAGGGATTCCCACGAGGAGCGAACTGCCTCCACCATGGCAGGCTCTAGCGAGGCCTGTAAGCATATCCTCTCCCACACCACGCAGTTTTAACGGTAGAACTCTGCTTTAGTTGCAGGGGTAACACAAGCAGTTTTTCTCCCACTGTGTACTCTTTGGGCTCTTCCACGAATGAACTTCTATATGCAGGGTTTGCGACGTGGAGCGAACTGCCTCAAACAAGGCCGGCTGTAGCGAGGACTGTAAGCATATCCTCTCCCAATCCACGCAGTTTTAACGGTAGAACTCTGCTTTAGTTGCAGGGGTAACACAAGCAGTTTTTCTCCCACTGTGTACTCTTTGGGCTCTTCCACGAATTAACTTCTATATGCAGGGTTTGCGACGTGGAGAGAACTGCCTCAACCAAGGCAGGCTGTAGCGAGGATTGTAAGCATATCCTCTCCCAAACCACGCAGTTTTAACGGTAGAATTCTGCTTTAGTTGCAGGGGTAACACAAGCAGCTTTTCTCCCACTGTGTACTCTTTGGGCTCTTCCACGAATGAACTTCTATATGCAGGGTTTCCGACGTGGAGCGAACTGCCTCAACCAAGGCAGGCTGTAGCGAGGTCTGTAAGCATTTCCTCTTCCAAAGCACGGCAGTTTTACCAAAGAATTCTGCTTTAGTTGCAGGTGTAACACAAGCATCATTTCTCCCACTGTGTACTCTTTGGGCTCTTACACGAATGAACTTCTTTATGCAGGGATTCCCACGTGGATCGAACTGCCTCAACCGTGGAAGGCTGTAGCGAGGACTGTAAGCATATCCTCTCCCAAAACACGCAGTTTTTACGGTAGAACTCTGCTTTAGTTGCAGGGGTAACACAAGCAGCTTTTCTCCCACTGTGTACTCTTTGGGCTCTTCCACGAATTAACTTCTATATGCAGGGTTTCCAAAGTGGAGCGAACTGCCTCAACCAAGGCAGGCTGTAGCGAGGACTGTAAGAATATCCTCTCCCAAACCACGCAGTTTTAACGGTAAAACTCTGCTTTAGTTGCAGGGGTAACACAAGCAGCTTTTCTCCCACTGTGTACTCTTTGGGCTCTTCCAAGAATGAACTTCTATATGCAGGGTTTCAGACGTGGAGCGAACTGCCTCAACCAAGGCAGGCTGTAGCGAGGAATGTAAGCATTTCCTCTTACAAAACACGGCAGTTTTACCAAAGAATTCTGCTTTAGTTGCAGGTGGAATACAAGCAGCATTACTCCCACTGTGTTCTCTTGGGGCTCTTACACGAATGAACTCTTTTATGCAGGGATTCCCAGGGGAGCGAACTGCCTCCACCATGGCAGGCTCTAGCGAGGACTGTAAGCATATCCTCTCCCAAACCACGCAGTTTTAACGGTAGAAATCTGCTTTAGTTTCAGGGGTAACACAAACAGCTTTTCTCCCACTGTGTACTCTTTGGGCTCTTCCACAAATGAACTTCTATATGCAGGGTTTGCGACGTGGAGCGAACTGCCTCAACCAATGCAGGCTGTAGCAAGGACTGTAAGCATATCCTCTCCCAAACCACGCAGTTTTTACGGTAGAACTCTGCTTTAGTTGCAGGGGTAACACAAGCAGCTATTCTCACACTGTGTACTCTTTGTGCTCTTCCACGTATGAACTTCTATATGCAGGGTTTGCGACGCGGAGCGACCTGCCTCAACCAAGGCAGGCTGTAGCGAGGACTGTAAGCATATCCTCTCCCAAACCACGCAGTTGTAAAGGTAGAACTCTGCTTTAGTTGCAGGGGTAACACAAGCAGCTTTTCTCCCACTGTGTACTCTTTGGGCTCTTCCACGAATTAACTTCTATATGCAGGGTTTCCAAAGTGGAGCGAACTGCCTCAACCAAGGAAGGCTGTAGCGAGGAATGTAAGCATTTCCTCTTACAAAACACGGCAGTTTTACCAAAGAATTCTGCTTTAGTTGCAGGTGGAATACAAGCAGCATTACTCCCACTGTGTACTCTTCGGGCTCTTACACGAATGAACTTTGTTATGCAAGGATTCCCACGAGGAGGGAACTGACTCCACCATGGCAGGCTGTAGCGAGGACTGTAAGCATATCCTCTCCCAAACCACGCAGTTTAACGGTAGAACTCTGCTTTAGTTGCAGGGGTAACACAAGCAGCTTTTCTCCCACTGTGTACTCTTTGGGCTCTTCCACGAATGAACTTCTATATGCAGGGTTTGCGACGTGGAGCGAACTGCCTAAACCAAGGCAGGCTGTAGCGAGGACTGTAAGCATATCCTCTCCCAAACCACGCAGTTTTAACGGTAGAACTCTGCTTTAGTTGCAGGGGTAATACAAGCAGTTTTTCTCCCACTGTGTACTCTTTGGGCTCTTCCACAAATGAACTTCTATATGCAGGGTTTGCGACGTGGAGCGAACTGCCTCAAACAATGCAGGCTGTAGCGAGGACTGTAAGCATATCCTCTCCCAAACCACGCAGTTTTAACGGTAGAACTCTGCTTTAGTTGCAGGGGTAACACAAGCAGCTTTTCTCACACTGTGTACTCTTTGTGCTCTTCCACGTATGAACTTCTATATGCAGGGTTTGCGACGTGGAGCGACCTGCCTCAACCAAGGCAGGCTGTAGCGAGGACTGTAAGCATATCCTCTCCCAAACCACGCAGTTTTAAAGGTAGAACTCTGCTTTAGTTGCAGGGGTAACACAAGCAGCTTTTCTCCCACTGTGTACTCTTTGGGCTCTCCCACGAATTAACTTCTATATGCAGGGTTTCCAAAGTGGAGCGAACTTCCTCAACCAAGGCAGGCTGTAGCGAGGAATGTAAGCATTTCCTCTTGCAAAACACGGCAGTTTTACCAAAGAATTCTGCTTTAGTTGCAGGTGGAATACAAGCAGCATTACTCCCACTGTGTACTCTTTGGGCTCTTACACGAATGAACTTCTTTATGCAAGGATTCCCACGAGGAGGGAACTGACTCCACCATGGCAGGCTGTAGCGAGGACTGTAAGCATATCCTCTCCCAAACCACGCAGTTTTAACGGTAGAACTCTGCTTTAGTTGCAGGGGTAACACAAGCAGCTTTTCTCCCACTGTGTACTCTTTGGGCTCTTCCACGAATGAACTTCTATATGCAGGGTTTTCGACGTGGAGCGAACTGCCTCAACCAAGGCAGGCTGTAGCGAGGACTGTAAGCATATCCTCTCCCAAACCACGCAGTTTTTACGGTAGAACTCTGCTTTAGTTGCAAGGGTAACACAAGCAGCTTTTCTCACACTGTGTACTCTTTGTGCTCTTCCACGTATGAACTTCTATATGCAGGGTTTTCGACGTGGAGCGAACTGCCTCAACCAAGGCAGGCTGTAGCGAGGACTGTAAGAATATCCTCTCCCAAACCACGCAGTTTTAACGGTAGAACTCTGGTTTAGTTGCAGGGGTAACACAAGCAGTTTTTCTCCCACTGTGTACTCTTTGGGCTCTTCCACGAATGAACTTCTATATGCAGGGTTTTCGACGTGGAGCGAACTGCCTCAACCAAGGCAGGCTGTAGCGAGGACTGTAAGCATATCCTCTCCCAAACCACGCAGTTTTTACGGTAGAACTCTGCTTTAGTTGCAGGGGTAACACAAGCAGCTTTTCTCACACTGTGTACTCTTTGTGCTCTTCCACGTATGAACTTCTATATGCAGGGTTTGCGACGTGGAGCGACCTGCCTCAACCAAGGCAGGCTGTAGCGAGGACTCTAAGCATATCCTCTCCCAAACCACGCAGTTTTAAAGGTAGAACTCTGCTTTAGTTGCAGGGGTAACACAAGCAGCTTTTCTCCCACTGTGTACTCTTTGGGCTCTTCCACGAATGAACTTCTATATGCAGGGTTTCCAAAGTGGAGCGAACTTCCTCAACCAAGGCAGGCTGTAGCGAGGAATGTAAGCATTTCCTCTTACAAAACACGGCAGTTTTACCAAAGAATTCTGCTTTAGTTGCAGGTGGAATACAAGCAGCATTACTCCCACTGTGTACTCTTTGGGCTCTTACACGAATGAACTTCTTTATGCAAGGATTCCCACGAGGAGGGAACTAACTCCACCATGGCAGGCTGTAGCGAGGACTGTAAGCATATCCTCTCCCAAAGCACGCAGTTTTAACGGTAGAACTCTGCTTTAGTTGCAGGGGTAACACAAGCAGCTTTTCTCCCACTGTGTACTCTTTGGGCTCTTCCACGAATGAACTTCTATATGCAGGTTTTGCGACGTGGAGCGAACTGCCTAAACCAAGGCAGGCTGCAGCGAGTACTGTAAGCATATCCTCTCCCAAACCACGCAGTTTTAACGGTAGAACTCTGCTTTAGTTGCAGGGGTAACAAAAGCAGCTTTTCTCTCACTGTGTACTCTTTGGGTTGTTCCACGAATGAACTTCTATATGCAGGGTTTCCGACGTGGAGCCAACTGCCTCAACCAAGGCAGGCTGTAGCGAGGACTGTAAGCATATCCTCTCCCAAACCACTCAGTTTTAACGGTAGAACTCTGCTTTAGTTGCAGGGGTAACACAAGCAGCTTTTCTCCCACTGTGTACTCTTTGGGCTCTTCCACGAATGAACTTCTATATGAATGGTTTCCGACGTGGAGCGAACTGCCTCAACCAAGGCAGGCTGTAGCGAGGACTGTAAGCATATCCTCTCCCAAACCACGCAGTTTTAACGGTAGAACTCTGCTTTAGTTGCAGGGGTAACACAAGCAGTTTTTCTCCCACTGTGTACTCTTTGGGCTCTTCCACGAATGAACTTCTATATGCAGGGTTTCCGACGTGGAGCGAACTGCCTAAACCAAGGCAGGCTGTAGCGAGGTCTGTAAGCATTTCCTCTTCCAAAGCACGGCAGTTTTACCAAAGAATTCTGCTTTAGTTGCAGGTGTAACACAAGCATCATTTCTCCCACTGTGTACTCTTTGGGCTCTTACACGAATGAACTTCTTTATGCAGGGATTCCCACGTGGATCGAACTGCCTCAACCGTGGAAGGCTGTAGCGAGGACTGTAAGCATATCCTCTCCCAAAACACGCAGTTTTAAAGGTAGAACTCTGCTTTAGTTGCAGGGATAACACAAGCAGCTTTTCTCCCACTGTGTACTCTTTGGGCTCTTCCAAGAATGAACTTCTATATGCAGGGTTTCAGACGTGGAGTGAACTGCCTCAACCAAGGCAGGCTGTAGCGAGGACTGTAAGCATTTCCTCTTACAAAACACGGCAGTTTTACCAAAGAATTCTGCTTTAGTTGCAGGTGGAATACAAGCAGCATTACTCCAACTGTGTTCTCTTGGGGCTCTTACACGAATGAATTATTTATGCAGGTATTCCCAGGGGAGCGAACTGCCTCCACCATGGCAGGCTCTAGCGAGGACTGTAAGCATATCCTCTCCAAAACCACGCAGTTTTAACGGTAGAAATCTGCTTTAGTTGCAGGGGTAACACAAGCAGCTTTTCTCCCACTGTGTACTCTTTGGGTTCTTCCACAAATGGACTTCTATATGCAGGGTTTGCGACGCGGAGCGAACTGCCTCAACCAATGCAGGCTGTAGCGAGGACTGTAAGCATATCCTCTCCCAAACCACGCAGTTTTAACGGTAGAACTCTGCTTTAGTTGCAGGGGTAACACAAGCAGCTTTTCTCACACTGTGTACTCTTTGTGCTCTTCCACGTATGAACTTCTATATGCAGGGTTTGCGACGTGGAGCGACCTGCCTCAACCAAGGCAGGCTGTAGCGAGGACTGTAAGCATATCCTCTCCCAAACCACGCAGTTTTAAAGGTAGAACTCTGCTTTAGTTGCAGGGGTAACACAAGCAGCTTTTCTCCCACTGTGTACTCTTTGGGCTCTTCCACGAATTAACTTCTATATGCAGGGTTTCCAAAGTGGAGCGAACTGCCTCAACCAAGGCAGGCTGTAACGAGGAATGTAAGCATTTCCTCTTACAAAACACGGCAGTTTTACCAAAGAATTCTGCTTTAGTTGCAGGTGGAATACAAGCAGCATTACTCCCACTGTGTACTCTTTGGGCTCTTACACGAATGAACTTCTTTATGCAAGGATTCCCACGAGGAGGGAACTGACTCCACCATGGCAGGCTGTAGCGAGGACTGTAAGCATATCCTCTCCCAAACCACGCAGTTTTAACGGTAGAACTCTGCTTTAGTTGCAGGGGTAACACAAGCAGCTTTTCTCCCACTGTGTACTCTTTGGGCTCTTCCACGAATGAACTTCTATATGCAGGGTTTGCGACGTGGAGCGAACTGCCTAAACCAAGGCAGGCTGTAGCGAGGACTGTAAGCATATCCTCTCCCAAACCACGCAGTTTTAACGGTAGAACTCTGCTTTAGTTGCAGGGGTAACACAAGCAGTTTTTCTCCCACTGTGTACTCTTTGGGCTCTTCCACAAATGAACTTCTATATGCAGGGTTTGCGACGTGGAGCGAACTGCCTCAACCAATGCAGGGTGTAGCGAGGACTGTAAGCATATCCTCTCCCAAACCACGCAGTTTTAACGGTAGAACTCTGCTTTAGTTGCAGGGGTAACACAAGCAGCTTTTCTCACACTGTGTACTCTTTGTGCTCTTCCACGTATGAACTTATATATGCAGGGTTTGCGACGTGGAGCGACCTGCCTCAACCAAGGCAGGCTGTAGCGAGGACTGTAAGCATATCCTCTCCCAAAGCACGCAGTTTTAAAGGTAGAAGTCTGCTTTAGTTGCAGGGGTAACACAAGCAGTTTTTCTCCCACTGTGTACTCTTAGGGCTCTTCCACGAATGAACTTCTATATGCAGGGTTTGCGACGTGGAGAGAACTGCCCCAACCAAGGCAGGCTGTAGCGAGGACTGTAAGCATTTCCTCTTACAAAACACGGCAGATTTACCAAAGAATTCTGCTTTAGTTGCAGGTGGAATACAAGCAGCATTACTCCCACTGTGTTCTCTTGGGGGCTCTTACACGAATGAACTTATTTATGCAGGGATTCCCACGAGGAGCGAACTGCCTCCACCATGGCAGGCTCTAGCGAGGCCTGTAAGCATATCCTCTCCCACACCACGCAGTTTTAACGGTAGAACTCTGCTTTAGTTGCAGGGGTAACACAAGCAGTTTTTCTCCCACTGTGTACTCTTTGGGCTCTTCCACGAATGAACTTCTATATGCAGGGTTTGCGACGTGGAGCGAACTGCCTCAAACAAGGCCGGCTGTAGCGAGGACTGTAAGCATATCCTCTCCCAATCCACGCAGTTTTAACGGTAGAACTCTGCTTTAGTTGCAGGGGTAACACAAGCAGTTTTTCTCCCACTGTGTACTCTTTGGGCTCTTCCACGAATTAACTTCTATATGCAGGGTTTGCGACGTGGAGAGAACTGCCTCAACCAAGGCAGGCTGTAGCGAGGATTGTAAGCATATCCTCTCCCAAACCACGCAGTTTTAACGGTAGAATTCTGCTTTAGTTGCAGGGGTAACACAAGCAGCTTTTCTCCCACTGTGTACTCTTTGGGCTCTTCCACGAATGAACTTCTATATGCAGGGTTTCCGACGTGGAGCGAACTGCCTCAACCAAGGCAGGCTGTAGCGAGGTCTGTAAGCATTTCCTCTTCCAAAGCACGGCAGTTTTACCAAAGAATTCTGCTTTAGTTGCAGGTGTAACACAAGCATCATTTCTCCCACTGTGTACTCTTTGGGCTCTTACACGAATGAACTTCTTTATGCAGGGATTCCCACGTGGATCGAACTGCCTCAACCGTGGAAGGCTGTAGCGAGGACTGTAAGCATATCCTCTCCCAAAACACGCAGTTTTTACGGTAGAACTCTGCTTTAGTTGCAGGGGTAACACAAGCAGCTTTTCTCCCACTGTGTACTCTTTGGGCTCTTCCACGAATTAACTTCTATATGCAGGGTTTCCAAAGTGGAGCGAACTGCCTCAACCAAGGCAGGCTGTAGCGAGGACTGTAAGAATATCCTCTCCCAAACCACGCAGTTTTAACAGTAGAACTCTGCTTTAGTTGCAGGGGTAACACAAGCAGCTTTTCTCCCACTGTGTACTCTTTGGGCTCTTCCAAGAATGAACTTCTATATGCAGGGTTTCAGACGTGGAGCGAACTGCCTCAACCAAGGCAGGCTGTAGCGAGGAATGTAAGCATTTCCTCTTACAAAACACGGCAGTTTTACCAAAGAATTCTGCTTTAGTTGCAGGTGGAATACAAGCAGCATTACTCCCACTGTGTTCTCTTGGGGCTCTTACACGAATGAACTCTTTTATGCAGGGATTCCCAGGGGAGCGAACTGCCTCCACCATGGCAGGCTCTAGCGAGGACTGTAAGCATATCCTCTCCCAAACCACGCAGTTTTAACGGTAGAAATCTGCTTTAGTTTCAGGGGTAACACAAACAGCTTTTCTCCCACTGTGTACTCTTTGGGCTCTTCCACAAATGAACTTCTATATGCAGGGTTTGCGACGTGGAGCGAACTGCCTCAACCAATGCAGGCTGTAGCAAGGACTGTAAGCATATCCTCTCCCAAACCACGCAGTTTTTACGGTAGAACTCTGCTTTAGTTGCAGGGGTAACACAAGCAGCTATTCTCACACTGTGTACTCTTTGTGCTCTTCCACGTATGAACTTCTATATGCAGGGTTTGCGACGCGGAGCGACCTGCCTCAACCAAGGCAGGCTGTAGCGAGGACTGTAAGCATATCCTCTCCCAAACCACGCAGTTGTAAAGGTAGAACTCTGCTTTAGTTGCAGGGGTAACACAAGCAGCTTTTCTCCCACTGTGTACTCTTTGGGCTCTTCCACGAATTAACTTCTATATGCAGGGTTTCCAAAGTGGAGCGAACTGCCTCAACCAAGGAAGGCTGTAGCGAGGAATGTAAGCATTTCCTCTTACAAAACACGGCAGTTTTACCAAAGAATTCTGCTTTAGTTGCAGGTGGAATACAAGCAGCATTACTCCCACTGTGTACTCTTCGGGCTCTTACACGAATGAACTTTGTTATGCAAGGATTCCCACGAGGAGGGAACTGACTCCACCATGGCAGGCTGTAGCGAGGACTGTAAGCATATCCTCTCCCAAACCACGCAGTTTAACGGTAGAACTCTGCTTTAGTTGCAGGGGTAACACAAGCAGCTTTTCTCCCACTGTGTACTCTTTGGGCTCTTCCACGAATGAACTTCTATATGCAGGGTTTGCGACGTGGAGCGAACTGCCTAAACCAAGGCAGGCTGTAGCGAGGACTGTAAGCATATCCTCTCCCAAACCACGCAGTTTTAACGGTAGAACTCTGCTTTAGTTGCAGGGGTAATACAAGCAGTTTTTCTCCCACTGTGTACTCTTTGGGCTCTTCCACAAATGAACTTCTATATGCAGGGTTTGCGACGTGGAGCGAACTGCCTCAAACAATGCAGGCTGTAGCGAGGACTGTAAGCATATCCTCTCCCAAACCACGCAGTTTTAACGGTAGAACTCTGCTTTAGTTGCAGGGGTAACACAAGCAGCTTTTCTCACACTGTGTACTCTTTGTGCTCTTCCACGTATGAACTTCTATATGAAGGGTTTGCGACGTGGAGCCACCTGCCTCAACCAAGGAAGGCTGTAGCGAGGACTCTAAGCATATCCTCTCCCAAACCACGCAGTTTTAAAGGTAGAACTCTGCTTTAGTTGCAGGGGTAACACAAGCCGCTTTTCTCCCACTGTGTACTCTTTGGGCTCTTCCACGAATGAACTTCTATATGCAGGGTTTCCAAAGTGGAGCGAACTGCCTCAACCAAGGCAGGCTGTAGCGAGGAATGTAAGCATTTCCTCTTACAAAACATGGCAGTTTTACCAAAGAATTCTGCTTTAGTTGCAGGTGGAATACAAGCAGCATTACTCCCACTGTGTACTCTTTGGGGTCTTACACGAATGAACTTCTTTATGCAAGGATTTCCACGAGGAGGGTACTGACTCCACCATGGCAGGCTGTAGCGAGGACTGTAAGCATATCCTCTCCCAAACCACGCAGTTTTAACGGTAGAACTCTGCTGTAGTTGCAGGGGTAACACAAGCAGTTTTTCTCCCACTGTGTACTCTTTGGGCTCTTCCACAAATGAATTTCTATATGCAGGGTATGCGACGTGGAGCGAACTGCCTCAACCAATGCAGGCTGTAGCGAGGACTGTAAGCATATCCTCTCCCAAACCACGCAGTTTTAACGGTAGAACTCTGCTTTAGTTGCAGGGGTAACACAAGCAGCTTTTCTCACACTGTGTACTCTTTGTGCTCTTCCACGTATGAACTTCAATATGAAGGGTTTGCGACGTGGAGCGAACTGCCTCAACCAAGGCAGGCTGTAGCGAGGACTGTAAGCATATCCTCTCCCAAACCACGCAGTTTTAAATGTAGAACTCTGCTTTAGTTGCAGAGGTAACACAAGCAGCTTTTCTCCCACTGTGTACTCTTTGGGCTCTTCCACGAATGAACTTCTATATGCAGGGTTTCCAAAGTGGAGCGAACTGCCTCAACCAAGGCAGGCTGTAGCGAGGACTGTAAGCATATCCTCTCCCAAACCACTCAGTTTTAACGGTAGAACTCTGCTTTAGTTGCAGGGGTAACACAAGCAGCTTTTCTCCCACTGTGTACTCTTTGGGCTCTTCCAAGAATGAACTTCTATATGCAGGGTTTCCGACGTGGAGCGAACTGCCTCAACCAAGGCAGGCTGTAGCGAGGTCTGTAAGCATTTCCTCTTCCAAAGCACGGCAGTTTTACCAAAGAATTCTGCTTTAGTTGCAGGTGTAACACAAGCATCATTTCTCCCACTGTGTACTCTTTGGGCTCTTACACGAATGAACTTCTTTATGCAGGGATTCCAACGTGGATCGAACTGCCTCAACCGTGGAAGGCTGTAGCGAGGACTGTAAGCATATCCTCTCCCAAAACACGCAGTTTTTACGGTAGAACTCTGCTTTAGTTGCTGGGGTAACACAAGCAGCTTTTCTCCCACTGTGTACTCTTTGGGCTCTTCCACGAATGAACTTCTATATGCAGGGTTTGCGACGTGGAGAGAACTGCCCCAACCAAGGCAGGCTGTAGCGAGGACTGTAAGCATTTCCTCTTACAAAACACGGCAGTTTTACCTAAGAATTCTGCTTTAGTTGCAGGTGGAATACAAGCAGCATTACTCCCACTGTGTACTCTTCGGGCTCTTACACGAATGAACTTCGTTATGCAAGGATTCCCACGAGGAGGGAACTGACTCCACCATGGCAGGCTGTAGCGAGGTCTGTAAGCATATCCTCTCCCAAACCACGCAGTTTTAACGGTAGAACTCTGCTTTAGTTGCAGGGGAAACACAAGCAGCTTTTCTCCCACTGTGTACTCTTTGGGCTCTTCCACGAATGAACTTCTATATGCAGGGTTTGCGACGTGGAGCGAACTGCCTAAACCAAGGCAGGCTGTAGCGAGGACTGTAAGCATATCCTCTCCCACACCACGCAGTTTTAACGGTAGAACTCTGCTTTAGTTGCAGGGGTAACACAAGCAGTTTTTCTCCCACTGTGTACTCTTTGGGCTCTTCCACGAATGAACTTCTATATGCAGGGTTTGCGACGTTGATCGAACTGCCTCAAACAAGGCCGGCTGTAGCGAGGACTGTAAGCATATCCTCTCCCAAACCACGCAGTTTTAACGGTAGAACTCTGCTTTAGTTGCAGGGGTAACACAAGCAGTTTTTCTCCCACTGTGTACTCTTTGGGCTCTTCCACGAATGAACTTCTATATGCAGGGTTTGCGACGTGGAGAGTACTGCCTCAACCAAGGCAGGCTGTAGCGAGGATTGTAAGCATATCCTCTCCCAAACCACGCAGTTTTAACGGTAGAATTCTGCTTTAGTTGCAGGGGTAACACAAGCAGCTTTTCTCCCATTGTGTACTCTTTGGGCTCTTCCGCGAATGAACTTCTATATGCAGGGTTTCCGACGTGGAGCGAACTGCCTCAACCACGGCAGGCTGTAGCGAGGACTGTAAGCATTTCCTCTTCCAAAACACTGCAGTTTTACCAAAGAATTCTGCTTTAGTTGCAGGTGGAATACAAGCAGCATTACTCCCACTGTGTACTCTTTGGGCTCTTCCACGAATGAACTTCTTTATGCAGGGATTCCTACGAGGAGCAAACTGCCTCCACCATGGCAGGCTGTAGCGAGGACTGTAAGCATATCCTCTCCCAAACCACGCAGTTTTAACGGTAGAACTCTGCTTTAGTTGCAGGGGTAACACAAGCAGTTTTTCTCCCACTGTGTACTCTTTGGGCTCTAACACGAATGAACTTCTTTATGCAGGGATTCCTACGAGGAGCGAACTGCCTCCACCATGGCAGGCTGTAGCAAGGACTGTAAGCATATCCTCTCCCAAACCACGCACTTTTAACGGTAGAACTCTGCTTTAGTTGCAGGGGTAACACAAGCAGCTTTTCTCCCACTGTGTACTCTTTGGGCTCTTCCACGAATTTACTTCTATATGCAGGGTTTCCAAAGTGGAGCGAACTGCCTCAACCAAGGCAGGCTGTAGCGAGGAATGTAAGCATTTCCTCTTACAAAACACGGCAGTTTTACCTAAGAATTCTGCTTTAGTTGCAGGTGGAATACAAGCAGCATTACTCCCACTGTGTACTCTTCGGGCTCTTACACGAATGAACATCGTTATGCAAGGATTCCCACGAGGAGGGAACTGACTCCACCATGGCAGGCTGTAGCGAGGACTGTAAGCATATCCTCTCCCAAACCACGCAGTTTTAACGGTAGAACTCTGCTTTAGTTGCCGGGGTAATACAAGCAGTTTTTCTCCCACTGTGTACTCTTTGGGCTCTTCCACAAATGAAATTCTATATGCAGGGTTTGCGACGTGGAGCGAACTGCCTCAACCAATGCAGGCTGTTACGAGGACTGTAAGCATATCCTCTCCCAAACCACGCAGTTTTAACGGTAGATCTCTGCTTTAGTTGCAGGGGTAACACAAGCAGCTTTTCTCACACTGTGTACTCTTTGTGCTCTTCCACGTATGAACTTCTATATGCAGGGTTTGCGACGTGGAGCGACCTGCCTCAACGAAGGCAGGCTGTAGCGAGACCTGTAAGCATATCCTCTCCCATACCACGCAGTTTTAACGGTAGAACTCTGCTTTAGTTGCAGGGGTAATACAAGCAGTTTTTCTCCCACTGTGTACTCTTTGGGCTCTTCCACAAATGAACTTCTATATGCAGGGTTTGCGACGTGGAGCGAACTGCCTCAAACAATGCAGGCTGTAGCGAGGACTGTAAGCATATCCTCTCCCAAACCACGCAGTTTTAACGGTAGAACTCTGCTTTAGTTGCAGGGGTAACACAAGCAGCTTTTCTCACACTGTGTACTCTTTGTGCTCTTCCACGTGTGAACTTCTATATGAAGGGTTTGCGACGTGGAGCCACCTGCCTCAACCAAGGAAGGCTGTAGCGAGGACTCTAAGCATATCCTCTCCCAAACCACGCAGTTTTAAAGGTAGAACTCTGCTTTAGTTGCAGGGGTAACACAAGCAGCTTTTCTCCCACTGTGTACTCTTTGGGCTCTTCCACGAATGAACTTCTATATGCAGGGTTTCCAAAGTGGAGCGAACTGCCTCAACCAAGGCAGGCTGTAGCGAGGAATGTAAGCATTTCCTCTTACAAAACACGGCAGTTTTACCAAAGAATTCTGCTTTAGTTGCAGGTGGAATACAAGCAGCATTACTCCCACTGTGTACTCTTTGGGGTCTTACACGAATGAACTTCTTTATGCAAGGATTTCCACGAGGAGGGTACTGACTCCACCATGGCAGGCTGTAGCGAGGACTGTAAGCATATCCTCTCCCAAACCACGCAGTTTTAACGGTAGAACTCTGCTTTAGTTGCAGGGGTAACACAAGCAGTTTTTCTCCCACTGTGTACTCTTTGGGCTCTTCCACAAATGAATTTCTATATGCAGGGTTTGCGACGTGGAGGGAACTGCCTCAACCAATGCAGGCTGTAGCGAGGACTGTAAGCATATCCTCTCCCAAACCACGCAGTTTTAACGGTAGAACTCTGCTTTAGTTGCAGGGGTAACACAAGCAGCTTTTCTCACACTGTGTACTCTTTGTGCTCTTCCACGTATGAACTTCAATATGAAGGGTTTGCGACGTGGAGCGAACTGCCTCAACCAAGGCAGGCTGTAGCGAGGACTGTAAGCATATCCTCTCCCAAACCACGCAGTTTTAAATGTAGAACTCTGCTTTAGTTGCAGAGGTAACACAAGCAGCTTTTCTCCCACTGTGTACTCTTTGGGCTCTTCCACGAATGAACTTCTATATGCAGGGTTTCCAAAGTGGAGCGAACTGCCTCAACCAAGGCAGGCTGTAGCGAGGACTGTAAGCATATCCTCTCCCAAACCACTCAGTTTTAACGGTAGAACTCTGCTTTAGTTGCAGGGGTAACACAAGCAGCTTTTCTCCCACTGTGTACTCTTTGGGCTCTTCCACGAATGAACTTCTATATGCAGGGTTTCCGACGTGGAGCGAACTGCCTCAACCAAGGCAGGCTGTAGCGAGTTCTGTAAGCATTTCCTCTTCCAAAGCACGGCAGTTTTACCAAAGAATTCTGCTTTAGTTGCAGGTGTAACACAAGCATCATTTCTCCCACTGTGTACTCTTTGGGCTCTTACACGAATGAACTTCTTTATGCAGGGATTCCAACGTGGATCGAACTGCCTCAACCGTGGAAGGCTGTAGCGAGGACTGTAAGCATATCCTCTCCCAAAACACGCAGTTTTTACGGTAGAACTCTGCTTTAGTTGCAGGGGTAACACAAGCAGCTTTTCTCCCACTGTGTACTCTTTGGGCTCTTCTAAGAATGAACTTCTATATGCAGGGTTTGCGACGTGGAGAGAACTGCCCCAACCAAGGCAGGCTGTAGCGAGGACTGTAAGCATTTCCTCTTACAAAACACGGCAGTTTTACCAAAGAATTCTGCTTTAGTTGCAGGTGGAATACAAGCAGCATTACTCCCACTGTGTTCTCTTGGGGGCTCTTACACGAATGAACTTTTTTATGCAGGGATTCCCACGAGGAGCGAACTGCCTCCACCATGGCAGGCTCTAGCGAGGACTGTAAGCATATCCTCTCCCTCACCACGCTGTTTTAACGGTAGAACTCTGCTTTAGTTGCAGGCGTAACACAAGCAGTTTTTCTCCCACTGTGTACTCTTTGGGCTCTTCCACGAATGAACTTCTATATGCAGGGTTTGCGACGTTGAGCGAACTGCCTCAAACAAGGCCGGCTGTAGCGAGGACTGTAAGCATATCCTCTCCCAAACCACGCAGTTTTAACGGTAGAAGTCTGCTTTAGTTGCAGGGGTAACACAAGCAGTTTTTCTCCCACTGTGTACTCTTTGGGCTCTTCCACGAATGAACTTCTATATGCAGGGTTTGCGACGTTGAGCGAACTGCCTCAAACAAGGCCGGCTGTAGCGAGGAATGTAAGCATATCCTCTCCCAAACCACGCAGTTTTAACGGTAGAACTCTGCTTTAGTTGCAGGGGTAACACAAGCAGCTTTTCTCCCACTGTGTACTCTTTGGGCTCTTCCGCGAATTAACTTCTATATGCAGGGTTTCCAAAGTGGAGCGAACTGCCTCAACCAAGGCAGGCTGTAGCGAGGAATGTAGGCATTTCCTCTTACAAAACACGGCAGTTTTACCTAAGAATTCTGCTTTAGTTGCAGGTGGAATACAAGCAGCATTACTCCCACTGTGTACTCTTCGGGCTCTTACACGAATGAACTTCGTTATGCAAGGATTCCCACGAGGAGGGAACTGACTCCACCATGGCAGGCTGTAGCGAGGTCTGTAAGCATATCCTCTCCCAAACCACGCAGTTTTAACGGTAGAACTCTGCTTTAGTTGCAGGGGTAACACAAGCAGCTTTTCTCCCACTGTGTACTCTTTGGGCTCTTCCACGAATGAACTTCTATATGCAGGGTTTGCGACGTGGAGCGAACTGCCTAAACCAAGGCAGGCTGTAGCGAGGACTGTAAGCATATCCTCTCCCACACCACGCAGTTTTAACGGTAGAACTCTGCTTTAGTTGCAGGGGTAACACAAGCAGTTTTTCTCCCACTGTGTACTCTTTGGGCTCTTCCACGAATGAACTTCTATATGCAGGGTTTGCGACGTTGATCGAACTGCCTCAAACAAGGCCGGCTGTAGCGAGGACTGTAAGCATATCCTCTCCCAAACCACGCAGTTTTAACGGTAGAACTCTGCTTTAGTTGCAGGGGTAACACAAGCAGTTTTTCTCCCACTGTGTACTCTTTGGGCTCTTCCACGAATGAACTTCTATATGCAGGGTTTGCGACGTGGAGAGTACTGCCTCAACCAAGGCAGGCTGTAGCGAGGATTGTAAGCATATCCTCTCCCAAACCACGCAGTTTTAACGGTAGAATTCTGCTTTAGTTGCAGGGGTAACACAAGCAGCTTTTCTCCCATTGTGTACTCTTTGGGCTCTTCCGCGAATGAACTTCTATATGCAGGGTTTCCGACGTGGAGCGAACTGCCTCAACCAAGGCAGGCTGTAGCGAGGACTGTAAGCATTTCCTCTTCCAAAACACTGCAGTTTTACCAAAGAATTCTGCTTTAGTTGCAGGTGGAATACAAGCAGCATTACTCCCACTGTGTACTCTTTGGGCTCTTCCACGAATGAACTTCTTTATGCAGGGATTCCTACGAGGAGCAAACTGCCTCCACCATGGCAGGCTGTAGCGAGGACTGTAAGCATATCCTCTCCCAAACCACGCAGTTTTAACGGTAGAACTCTGCTTTAGTTGCAGGGGTAACACAAGCAGTTTTTCTCCCACTGTGTACTCTTTGGGCTCTAACACGAATGAACTTCTTTATGCAGGGATTCCTACGAGGAGCGAACTGCCTCCACCATGGCAGGCTGTAGCGAGGACTGTAAGCATATCCTCTCCCAAACCACGCAGTTTTAACGGTAGAAATCTGCTTTAGTTGCAGGGGTAACACAAGCAGCTTTTCTCCCACTGTGTACTCTTTGGGCTCTTCCACGAATTAACTTCTATATGCAGGGTTTCCAAAGTGGAGCGAACTGCCTCAACCAAGGCAGGCTGTAGCGAGGAATGTAAGCATTTCCTCTTACAAAACACGGCAGTTTTACCTAAGAATTCTGCTTTAGTTGCAGGTGGAATACAAGCAGCATTACTCCCACTGTGTACTCTTCGGGCTCTTACACGAATGAACTTCGTTATGCAAGGATTCCCACGAGGAGGGAACTGACTCCACCATGGCAGGCTGTAGCGAGGACTGTAAGCATATCCTCTCCCAAACCACGCAGTTTTAACGGTAGAACTCTGCTTTAGTTGCAGGGGTAACACAAGCAGCTTTTCTCCCACTGTGTACTCTTTGGGCTCTTCCACGAATGAACTTCTATATGCAGGGTTTGCGACGTGGAGCGAACTGCCTAAACCAAGGCAGGCTGTAGCGAGGACTGTAAGCATATCCTCTCAGAAACCACGCAGTTTTAACGGTAGAACTCTGCTTTAGTTGCCGGGGTAATACAAGCAGTTTTTCTCCCACTGTGTACTCTTTGGGCTCTTCCACAAATGAACTTCTATATGCAGGGTTTGCGACGTGGAGCGAACTGCCTCAACCAATGCAGGCTGTTACGAGGACTGTAAGCATATCCTCTCCCAAACCACGCAGTTTTAACGGTAGATCTCTGCTTTAGTTGCAGGGGTAACACAAGCAGCTTTTCTCACACTGTGTACTCTTTGTGCTCTTCCACGTATGAACTTCTATATGCAGGGTTTGCGACGTGGAGCGACCTGCCTCAACCAAGGCAGGCTGTAGCGAGGACTGTAAGCATATCCTCTCCCAAACCACGCAGTTTTAAAGGTAGAACTCTGCTTTAGTTGCAGGGGTAACACAAGCAGCTTTTCTCCCACTGTGTACTCTTTGGGCTCTTCCACGAATGAACTTCTATATGCAGGGTTTCCAAAGTGGAGCGAACTGCCTCAACCAAGGCAGGCTGTAGCGAGGAATGTAAGCATTTCCTCTTACAAAACACGGCAGTTTTACCAAAGAATTCTGCTTTAGTTGCAGGTGGAATACAAGCAGCATTACTCCCACTGTGTACTCTTTGGGGTCTTACACGAATGAACTTCTTTATGCAAGGATTCCCACGAGGAGGGTACTGACTCCACCATGGCAGGCTGTAGCGAGGACTGTAAGCATATCCTCTCCCAAACCACGCAGTTTTAACGGTAGAACTCTGCTTTAGTTGCAGGGGTAACACAAGCAGTTTTTCTCCCACTGTGTACTCTTTGGGCTCTTCCACAAATGAACTTCTATATGCAGGGTTTGCGACGTGGAGCGAACTGCCTCAACCAATGCAGGCTGTAGCGAGGACTGTAAGCATATCCTCTCCCAAACCACGCACTTTTAACGGTAGAAATCTGCTTTAGTTGCAGGGGTAACACAAGCAGCTTTTCTCACACTGTGTACTCTTTGTGCTCATCCACGTATGAACTTCTATATGAAGTGTTTGCGACGTGGAGCGACATGCCTCAACCAAGGCAGGCTGTAGCGAGGACTGTAAGCATATCCTCTCCCAAACCACGCAGTTTTAAAGGTAGAACTCTGCTTTAGTTGCAGGGGTAACACAAGCAGCTTTTCTCCCACTGTGTACTCTTTGGGCTCTTCCACGAATGAACTTCTATATGCAGGGTTTCCAAAGTGGAGCGAACTGCCTCAAACAAGGCAGGCTGTAGCGAGGACTGTAAGCATATCCTCTCCCAAACCACTCAGTTTTAACAGTAGAACTCTGCTTTAGTTGCAGGGGTAACACAAGCAGCTTTTCTCCCACTGTGTACTCTTTGGGCTCTTCCACGAATGAACTTCTATATGCAGGGTTTCCAACGTGGAGCGAACTGCCTCAACCAAGGCAGGCTGTAGCGAGGTCTGTAAGCATTTCCTCTTCCAAAGCACGGCAGTTTTACCAAAGAATTCTGCTTTAGTTGCAGGTGTAACACAAGCATCATTTCTCCCACTGTGTACTCTTTGGGCTCTTACACGAATGAACTTCTTTATGCAGGGATTCCCACGTGGATCGAACTGCCTCAACCGTGGAAGGCTGTAGCGAGGACTGTAAGCATATCCTCTCCCAAAACACGCAGTTTTTACGGTAGAACTCTGCTTTAGTTGCAGGGGTAACACAAGCAGCTTTTCTCCCACTGTGTACTCTTTGGGCTCTTCCAAGAATGAACTTCTATATGCAGGGTTTCAGACGTGGAGCGAACTGCCTCAACCAAGGCAGGCTGTAGCGAGGACTGTAAGCATTTCCTCTTACAAAACACGGCAGTTTTACCAAAGAATTCTGCTTTAGTTGCAGGTGGAATACAAGCAACATTACTCCCTCTGTGTTCTCTTGGGGCTCTTACACGAATGAACTTTTTTATGCAGGGATTCCCAGGGGAGCGAACTGCCTCAACCATGGTAGGCTCTAGCGAGGACTGTAAGCATATCCTCTCCCAAACCACGCAGTTTTAACGGTAGAAATCTGCTTTAGTTTCAGGGGTAACACAAGCAGCTTTTCTCCCACTGTGTACTCTTTGGGCTCTTCCACGAATGAACTTCTATATGCAGGGTTTTCGACGTGGAGCGAACTGCCTCAACCAAGGCAGGCTGTAGCGAGGACTGTAAGAATATCCTCTCCCAAACCACGCAGTTTTAACGGTAGAACTCTGCTTTAGTTGCAGGGGTAACACAAGCAGTTTTTCTCCCACTGTGTACTCTTTGGGCTCTTCCACAAATGAACTTCTATATGCAGGGTTTGCGACGTGGAGCGAACTGCCTCAACCAATGCAGGCTGTAGCGAGGACTGTAAGCATATCCTCTCCCAAACCACGCAGTTTTTACGGTAGAACTCTGCTTTAGTTGCAGGGGTAACACAAGCAGCTTTTCTCACACTGTGTACTCTTTGTGCTCTTCCACGTATGAACTTCTATATGCAGGGTTTGCGACGTGGAGCGACCTGCCTCAACCAAGGCAGGCTGTAGCGAGGACTGTAAGCATATCCTCTCCCAAACCACGCAGTTTTAAAGGTAGAACTCTGCTTTAGTTGCAGGGGTAACACAAGCAGCTTTTCTCCCACTGTGTACTCTTTGGGCTCTTCCACGAATGAACTTCTATATGCAGGGTTTCCAAAGTGGAGCGAACTGCCTCAACCAAGGCAGGCTGTAGCGAGGAATGTAAGCATTTCCTCTTACAAAACACGGCAGTTTTACCAAAGAATTCTGCTTTATTTGCAGGTGGAATACAAGCAGCATTACTCCCACTGTGTACTCTTTGGGCTCTTACACGAATGAACTTCTTTATGCAAGGATTCACACGAGGAGGGAACTGACTCCACCATGGCAGGCTGTAGCGAGGACTGTAAGCATATCCTCTCCCAAACCACGCAGTTTTAACGGTAGAACTCTGCTTTAGTTGCAGGGGTAACACAAGCAGCTTTTCTCCCACTGTGTACTCTTTGGGCTCTTCCACGAATGAACTTCTATATGCAGGGTTTGCTACGTGGAGCGAACTGCCTAACCAAGGCAGGCTGTAGCGAGGACTGTAAGCATATCCTCTCCCAAACCACGCAGTTTTAACGGTAGAACTCTGCTTTAGTTGCAGGGGTCACACAAGCAGTTTTTCTCCCACTGTGTACTCTTTGGGCTCTTCCACAAATGAACTTCTATATGCAGGGTTTGCGACGTGGAGCGAACTGCCTCAACCAATGCAGGCTGTAGCGAGGACTGTAAGCATATCCTCTCCCAAACCACGCAGTTTTAACGGTAGAACTCTGCTTTAGTTGCAGGGGTAACACAAGCAGCTTTTCTCACACTGTGTACTCTTTGTGCTCTTCCACGTATGAACTTCTATATGCAGGGTTTGCGACGTGGAGCGACCTGCCTCAACCAAGGCAGGCTGTAGCGAGGACTGTAAGCATATCCTCTCCCAAACCACGCAGTTTTAAAGGTAGAACTCTGCTTTAGTTGCAGGGGTAACACAAGCAGCTTTTCTCCCACTGTGTACTCTTTGGGCTCTTCCACGAATTAACTTCTATATGCAGGGTTTCCAAAGTGGAGCGAACTGCCTCAACCAAGGCAGGCTGTAGCGAGGACTGTAAGAATATCCTCTCCCAAACCACGCAGTTTTAACGGTAGAACTCTGCTTTAGTTGCAGGTGTAACACAAGCAGTTTTTCTCCCACTGTGTACTCTTTGGGCTCTTCCACAAATGAACTTCTATATGCAGGGTTTGCGACGCGGAGCGAACTGCCTCAACCAATGCAGGCTGTAGCGAGGACTGTAAGCATATCCTCTTACAAAACACGGCAGTTTTACCAAAGAATTCTGCTTTAGTTGCAGGTGGAATAGAAGCAGCATTACTCCCACTGTGTACTCTTTGGGCTCTTACACGAATGAACTTCTTTATGCAAGGATTCCCACGAGGAGGGAACTGCCTCCACCATGGCAGGCTGTAGCTAGGACTGTAAGCATATCCTCTCCCAAACCACACAGTTTTAAAGGTAGAACTCTGCTTTAGTTGCAGGGGTAACACAAGCAGTTTTTCTCCCACTGTGTACTCTTTGGGCTCTTCCACGAATGAACTTCTATATGCAGGGTTTGCGACGTGGAGAGAACTGCCTCAACCAAGGCAGGCTGTAGCGAGGACTGTAAGCATATCCTCTCCCAAACCACGCAGTTTTAACGGTAGAACTCTGCTTTAGTTGCAGGGTAACAAAAGCAGCTTTTCTCCCACTGTGTACTCTTTGGGCTCTTCCACGAATGAACTTCTATATGCAGGGTTTCCGACGTGGAGCTAACTGCCTCAACCAAGGCAGGCTGTAGCGAGGACTGTAAGCATATCCTCTCCCAAACCACTCAGTTTTAACGGTAGAACTCTGCTTTAGTTGCAGGGGTAACACAAGCAGCTTTTCTCCCACTGTGTACTCTTTGGGCTCTTACACGAATGAACTTCTTTATGCAGGGATTCCCACGTGGATCGAACTGCCTCAACCGTGGAAGGCTGTAGCGAGGACTGTAAGCATATCCTCTCCCAAAACACGCAGTTTTTACGGTAGAACTCTGCTTTAGTTGCAGGGGTAACACAAGCAGCTTTTCTCCCACTGTGTACTCTTTGGGCTCTTCCAAGAATGAACTTCTATATGCAGGGTTTCAGACGTGGAGCGAACTGCCTCAACCAAGGCAGGCTGTAGCGAGGACTGTAAGCATTTCCTCTTACAAAACACGGCAGTTTTACCAAAGAATTCTGCTTTAGTTGCAGGTGGAATACAAGCAGCATTACTCCCACTGTGTTCTCTTGGGGCTCTTACACGAATGAACTTTTTTATGCAGGGATTCCCAGGGGAGCGAACTGCCTCCACCATGGCAGGCTCTAGCGAGGACTGTAAGCATATCCTCTCCCAAACCACGCAGTTTTAACGGTAGAACTCTGCTTTAGTTGCAGGGGAAACACAAGCAGCTTTTCTCCCACTGTGTACTCTTTGGGCTCTTCCACGAATGAACTTCTATATGCAGGGTTTGCGACGTGGAGCGAACTGCCTAAACCAAGGCAGGCTGTAGCGAGGACTGTAAGCATATCCTCTCCCACACCACGCAGTTTTAACGGTAGAACTCTGCTTTAGTTGCAGGGGTAACACAAGCAGTTTTTCTCCCACTTTGTACTCTTTGGGCTCTTCCACGAATGAACTTCTATATGCAGGGTTTGCGACGTTGATCGAACTGCCTCAAACAAGGCCGGCTGTAGCGAGGACTGTAAGCATATCCTCTCCCAAACCACGCAGTTTTAACGGTAGAACTCTGCTTTAGTTGCAGGGGTAACACAAGCAGTTTTTCTCCCACTGTGTACTCTTTGGGCTCTTCCACGAATGAACTTCTATATGCAGGGTTTGCGACGTGGAGAGTACTGCCTCAACCAAGGCAGGCTGTAGCGAGGATTGTAAGCATATCCTCTCCCAAACCACGCAGTTTTAACGGTAGAATTCTGCTTTAGTTGCAGGGGTAACACAAGCAGCTTTTCTCCCATTGTGTACTCTTTAGGCTCTTCCGCGAATGAACTTCTATATGCAGGGTTTCCGACGTGGAGCGAACTGCCTCAACCAAGGCAGGCTGTAGCGAGGACTGTAAGCATTTCCTCTTCCAAAACACTGCAGTTTTACCAAAGAATTCTGCTTTAGTTGCAGGTGCAATACAAGCAGCATTACTCCCACTGTGTACTCTTTGGGCTCTTCCACGAATGAACTTCTTTATGCAGGGATTCCTACGAGGAGCAAACTGCCTCCACCATGGCAGGCTGTAGCGAGGACTGTAAGCATATCCTCTCCCAAACCACGCAGTTTTAACGGTAGAACTCTGCTTTAGTTGCAGGGGTAACACAAGCAGTTTTTCTCCCACTGTGTACTCTTTGGGCTCTAACACGAATGAACTTCTTTATGCAGGGATTCCTACGAGGAGCGAACTGCCTCCACCATGGCAGGCTGTAGCAAGGACTGTAAGCATATCCTCTCCCAAACCACGCAGTTTTAACGGTAGAACTCTGCTTTAGTTGCAGGGGTAACACAAGCAGCTTTTCTCCCACTGTGTACTCTTTGGGCTCTTCCACGAATTAACTTCTATATGCAGGGTTTCCAAAGTGGAGCGAACTGCCTCAACCAAGGCAGGCTGTAGCGAGGAATGTAAGCATTTCCTCTTAAAAAACACGGCAGTTTTACCTAAGAATTCTGCTTTAGTTGCAGGTGGAATACAAGCAGCATTACTCCCACTGTGTACTCTTCGGGCTCTTACACGAATGAACTTCGTTATGCAAGGATTCCCACGAGGAGGGAACTGACTCCACCATGGCAGGCTGTAGGGAGGACTGTAAGCATATCCTCTCCCAAACCACGCAGTTTTAACGGTAGAACTCTGCTTTAGTTGCAGGGGTAACACAAGCAGCTTTTCTCCCACTGTGTACTCTTTGGGCTCTTCCACGAATGAACTTCTATATGCAGGGTTTGCGACGTGGAGCGAACTGCCTAAACCAAGGCAGGCTGTAGCGAGGACTGTAAGCATATCCTCTCAGAAACCACGCAGTTTTAACGGTAGAACTCTGCTTTAGTTGCCGGGGTAATACAAGCAGTTTTTCTCCCACTGTGTACTCTTTGGGCTCTTCCACAAATGAACTTCTATATGCAGGGTTTGCGACGTGGAGCGAACTGCCTCAACCAATGCAGGCTGTTACGAGGACTGTAAGCATATCCTCTCCCAAACCACGCAGTTTTAACGGTAGATCTCTGCTTTAGTTGCAGGGGTAACACAAGCAGCTTTTCTCACACTGTGTACTCTTTGTGCTCTTCCACGTATGAACTTCTATATGCAGGGTTTGCGACGTGGAGCGACCTGCCTCAACCAAGGCAGGCTGTAGCGAGGACTGTAAGCATATCCTCTCCCAAACCACGCAGTTTTAAAGGTAGAACTCTGCTTTAGTTGCAGGGGTAACACAAGCAGCTTTTCTCCCACTGTGTACTCTTTGGGCTCTTCCACGAATGAACTTCTATATGCAGGGTTTCCAAAGTGGAGCGAACTGCCTCAACCAAGGCAGGCTGTAGCGAGGAATGTAAGCATTTCCTCTTACAAAACACGGCAGTTTTACCAAAGAATTCTGCTTTAGTTGCAGGTGGAATACAAGCAGCATTACTCCCACTGTGTACTCTTTGGGGTCTTACACGAATGAACTTCTTTATGCAAGGATTCCCACGAGGAGGGTACTGACTCCATCATGGCAGGCTGTAGCGAGGACTGTAAGCATATCCTCTCCCAAACCACGCAGTTTTAACGGTAGAACTCTGCTTTAGTTGCAGGGGTAACACAAGCAGTTTTTCTCCCACTGTGTACTCTTTGGGCTCTTCCACAAATGAACTTCTATATGCAGGGTTTGCGACGTGGAGCGAACTGCCTCAACCAATGCAGGCTGTAGCGAGGACTGTAAGCATATCCTCTCCCAAACCACGCACTTTTAACGGTAGAAATCTGCTTTAGTTGCAGGGGTAACACAAGCAGCTTTTCTCACACTGTGTACTCTTTGTGCTCATCCACGTATGAACTTCTATATGAAGTGTTTGCGACGTGGAGCGACATGCCTCAACCAAGGCAGGCTGTAGCGAGGACTGTAAGCATATCCTCTCCCAAACCACGCAGTTTTAAAGGTAGAACTCTGCTTTAGTTGCAGGGGTATCACAAGCAGCTTTTCTCCCACTGTGTACTCTTTGGGCTCTTCCACGAATGAACTTCTATATGCAGGGTTTCCAAAGTGGAGCGAACTGCCTCAAACAAGGCAGGCTGTAGCGAGGACTGTAAGCATATCCTCTCCCAAACCACTCAGTTTTAACGGTAGAACTCTGCTTTAGTTGCAGGGGTAACACAAGCAGCTTTTCTCCCACTGTGTACTCTTTGGGCTCTTCCACGAATGAACTTCTATATGCAGGGTTTCCGACGTGGAGCGAACTGCCTCAACCAAGGCAGGCTGTAGCGAGGTCTGTAAGCATTTCCTCTTCCAAAGCACGGCAGTTTTACCAAAGAATTCTGCTTTAGTTGCAGGTGTAACACAAGCATCATTTCTCCCACTGTGTACTCTTTGGGCTCTTACACGAATGAACTTCTTTATGCAGGGATTCCCACGTGGATCGAACTGCCTCAACCGTGGAAGGCTGTAGCGAGGACTGTAAGCATATCCTCTCCCAAAACACGCAGTTTTTACGGTAGAACTCTGCTTTAGTTGCAGGGGTAACACAAGCAGCTTTTCTCCCACTGTGTACTCTTTGGGCTCTTCCAAGAATGAACTTCTATATGCAGGGTTTCAGACGTGGAGCGAACTGCCTCAACCAAGGCAGGCTGTAGCGAGGACTGTAAGCATTTCCTCTTACAAAACACGGCAGTTTTACCAAAGAATTCTGCTTTAGTTGCAGGTGGAATACAAGCAACATTACTCCCACTGTGTTCTCTTGGGGCTCTTACACGAATGAACTTTTTTATGCAGGGATTCCCAGGGGAGCGAACTGCCTCCACCATGGCAGGCTCTAGCGAGGACTGTAAGCATATCCTCTCCCAAACCACGCAGTTTTAACGGTAGAAATCTGCTTTAGTTTCAGGGGTAACACAAGCAGCTTTTCTCCCACTGTGTACTCTTTGGGCTCTTCCACGAATGAACTTCTATATGCAGGGTTTTCGACGTGGAGCGAACTGCCTCAACCAAGGCAGGCTGTAGCGAGGACTGTAAGAATATCCTCTCCCAAACCACGCAGTTTTAACGGTAGAACTCTGCTTTAGTTGCAGGGGTAACACAAGCAGTTTTTCTCCCACTGTGTACTCTTTGGGCTCTTCCACAAATGAACTTCTATATGCAGGGTTTGCGACGTGGAGCGAACTGCCTCAACCAATGCAGGCTGTAGCGAGGACTGTAAGCATATCCTCTCCCAAACCACGCAGTTTTTACGGTAGAACTCTGCTTTAGTTGCAGGGGTAACACAAGCAGCTTTTCTCACACTGTGTACTCTTTGTGCTCTTCCACGTATGAACTTCTATATGCAGGGTTTGCGACGTGGAGCGACCTGCCTCAACCAAGGCAGGCTGTAGCGAGGACTGTAAGCATATCCTCTCCCAAACCACGCAGTTTTAAAGGTAGAACTCTGCTTTAGTTGCAGGGGTAACACAAGCAGCTTTTCTCCCACTGTGTACTCTTTGGGCTCTTCCACGAATGAACTTCTATATGCAGGGTTTCCAAAGTGGAGCGAACTGCCTCAACCAAGGCAGGCTGTAGCGAGGAATGTAAGCATTTCCTCTTACAAAACACGGCAGTTTTACCAAAGAATTCTGCTTTATTTGCAGGTGGAATACAAGCAGCATTACTCCCACTGTGTACTCTTTGGGCTCTTACACGAATGAACTTCTTTATGCAAGGATACACACGAGGAGGGAACTGACTCCACCATGGCAGGCTGTAGCGAGGACTGTAAGCATATCCTCTCCCAAACCACGCAGTTTTAACGGTAGAACTCTGCTTTAGTTGCAGGGGTAACACAAGCAGCTTTTCTCCCACTGTGTACTCTTTGGGCTCTTCCACGAATGAACTTCTATATGCAGGGTTTGCTACGTGGAGCGAACTGCCTAAACCAAGGCAGGCTGTAGCGAGGACTGTAAGCATATCCTCTCCCAAACCACGCAGTTTTAACGGTAGAACTCTGCTTTAGTTGCAGGGGTAACACAAGCAGTTTTTCTCCCACTGTGTACTCTTTGGGCTCTTCCACAAATGAACTTCTATATGCAGGGTTTGCGACGTGGAGCGAACTGCCTCAACCAATGCAGGCTGTAGCGAGGACTGTAAGCATATCCTCTCCCAAACCACGCAGTTTTAACGGTAGAACTCTGCTTTAGTTGCAGGGGTAACACAAGCAGCTTTTCTCACACTGTGTACTCTTTGTGCTCTTCCACGTATGAACTTCTATATGCAGGGTTTGCGACGTGGAGCGACCTGCCTCAACCAAGGCAGGCTGTAGCGAGGACTGTAAGCATATCCTCTCCCAAACCACGCAGTTTTAAAGGTAGAACTCTGCTTTAGTTGCAGGGGTAACACAAGCAGCTTTTCTCCCACTGTGTACTCTTTGGGCTCTTCCACGAATTAACTTCTATATGCAGGGTTTCCAAAGTGGAGCGAACTGCCTCTACCAAGGCAGGCTGTAGCGAGGACTGTAAGAATATCCTCTCCCAAACCACGCAGTTTTAACGGTAGAACTCTGCTTTAGTTGCAGGTGTAACACAAGCAGTTTTTCTCCCACTGTGTACTCTTTGGGCTCTTCCACAAATGAACTTCTATATGCAGGGTTTGCGACGCGGAGCGAACTGCCTCAACCAATGCAGGCTGTAGCGAGGACTGTAAGCATATCCTCTTACAAAACACGGCAGTTTTACCAAAGAATTCTGCTTTAGTTGCACGTGGAATAGAAGCAGCATTACTCCCACTGTGTACTCTTTGGGCTCTTACACGAATGAACTTCTTTATGCAAGGATTCCCACGAGGAGGGAACTGCCTCCACCATGGCAGGCTGTAGCTAGGACTGTAAGCATATCCTCTCCCAAACCACGCAGTTTTAACGGTAGAACTCTGCTTTAGTTGCAGGGGTAACACAAGCAGTTTTTCTCCCACTGTGTACTCTTTGGGCTCTTCCACGAATGAACTTCTATATGCAGGGTTTGCGACGTGGAGCGACCTGCCTCAACCAAGGCAGGCTGTACCGAGGACTGTAAGCATATCCTCTCCCAAACCACGCAGTTTTAAAGGTAGAACTCTGCTTTAGTTGCAGGGGTAACACAAGCAGCTTTTCTCCCACTGTGTACTCTTTGGGCTCTTCCACGAATGAACTTCTATATGCAGGGTTTCCAAAGTGGAGCGAACTGCCTCAACCAAGGCAGGCTGTAGCGAGGAATGTAAGCATTTCCTCTTACAAAACACGGCAGTTTTACCAAAGAATTCTGCTTTAGTTGCAGGTGGAATACAAGCAGCATTACTCCCACTGTGTACTCTTTGGGGTCTTACACGAATGAACTTCTTTATGCAAGGATTCCCACGAGGAGGGTACTGACTCCACCATGGCAGGCTGTAGCGAGGACTGTAAGCATATCCTCTCCCAAACCACGCAGTTTTAACGGTAGAACTCTGCTTTAGTTGCAGGGGTAACACAAGCAGTTTTTCTCCCACTGTGTAATCTTTGGGCTCTTCCACAAATTAACTTCTATATGCAGGGTTTGCGACGTGGAGCGAACTGCCTCAACCAATGCAGGCTGTAGCGAGGACTGTAAGCATATCCTCTCCCAAACCACGCACTTTTAACGGTAGAAATCTGCTTTAGTTGCAGGGGTAACACAGCAGCTTTTCTCACACTGTGTACTCTTTGTGCTCATCCACGTATGAACTTCTATATGAAGTGTTTGCGACGTGGAGCGACATGCCTCAACCAAGGCAGGCTGTAGCGAGGACTGTAAGCATATCCTCTCCCAAACCACGCAGTTTTAAAGGTAGAACTCTGCTTTAGTTGCAGGGGTAACACAAGCAGCTTTTCTCCCACTGTGTACTCTTTGGGCTCTTCCACGAATGAACTTCTATATGCAGGGTTTCCAAAGTGGAGCGAACTGCCTCAAACAAGGCAGGCTGTAGCGAGGACTGTAAGCATATCCTCTCCCAAACCACTCAGTTTTAACGGTAGAACTCTGCTTTAGTTGCAGGGGTAACACAAGCAGCTTTTCTCCCACTGTGTACTCTTTGGGCTCTTCCACGAATGAACTTCTATATGCAGGGTTTCCGACGTGGAGCGAACTGCCTCAACCAAGGCAGGCTGTAGCGAGGTCTGTAAGCATTTCCTCTTCCAAAGCACGGCAGTTTTACCAAAGAATTCTGCTTTAGTTGCAGGTGTAACACAAGCATCATTTCTCCCACTGTGTACTCTTTGGGCTCTTACACGAATGAACTTCTTTATGCAGGGATTCCCACGTGGATCGAACTGCCTCAACCGTGGAAGGCTGTAGCGAGGACTGTAAGCATATCCTCTCCCAAAACACGCAGTTTTTACGGTAGAACTCTGCTTTAGTTGCAGGGGTAACACAAGCAGCTTTTCTCCCACTGTGTACTCTTTGGGCTCTTCCAAGAATGAACTTCTATATGCAGGGTTTCAGACGTGGAGCGAACTGCCTCAACCAAGGCAGGCTGTAGCGAGGACTGTAAGCATTTCCTCTTACAAAACACGGCAGTTTTACCAAAGAATTCTGCTTTAGTTGCAGGTGGAATACAAGCAACATTACTCCCACTGTGTTCTCTTCGGGCTCTTACACGAATGAACTTTTTTATGCAGGGATTCCCAGGGGAGCGAACTGCCTCCACCATGGCAGGCTCTAGCGAGGACTGTAAGCATATCCTCTCCCAAACCACGCAGTTTTAACGGTAGAAATCTGCTTTAGTTTCAGGGGTAACACAAGCAGCTTTTCTCCCACTGTGTACTCTTTGGGCTCTTCCACGAATGAACTTCTATATGCAGGGTTTTCGACGTGGAGCGAACTGCCTCAACCAAGGCAGGCTGTAGCGAGGACTGTAAGAATATCCTCTCCCAAACCACGCAGTTTTAACGGTAGAACTCTGCTTTAGTTGCAGGGGTAACACAAGCAGTTTTTCTCCCACTGTGTACTCTTTGGGCTCTTCCACAAATGAACTTCTATATGCAGGGTTTGCGACGTGGAGCGAACTGCCTCAACCAATGCAGGCTGTAGCGAGGACTGTAAGCATATCCTCTCCCAAACCACGCAGTTTTTACGGTAGAACTCTGCTTTAGTTGCAGGGGTAACACAAGCAGCTTTTCTCACACTGTGTACTCTTTGTGCTCTTCCACGTATGAACTTCTATATGCAGGGTTTGCGACGTGGAGCGACCTGCCTCAACCAAGGCAGGCTGTAGCGAGGACTGTAAGCATATCCTCTCCCAAACCACGCAGTTTTAAAGGTACAACTCTGCTTTAGTTGCAGGGGTAACACAAGCAGCTTTTCTCCCACTGTGTACTCTTTGGGCTCTTCCACGAATGAACTTCTATATGCAGGGTTTCCAAAGTGGAGCGAACTGCCTCAACCAAGGCAGGCTGTAGCGAGGAATGTAAGCATTTCCTCTTACAAAACACGGCAGTTTTACCAAAGAATTCTGCTTTATTTGCAGGTGGAATACAAGCAGCATTACTCCCACTGTGTACTCTTTGGGCTCTTACACGAATGAACTTCTTTATGCAAGGATACACACGAGGAGGGAACTGACTCCACCATGGCAGGCTGTAGCGAGGACTGTAAGCATATCCTCTCCCAAACCACGCAGTTTTAACGGTAGAACTCTGCTTTAGTTGCAGGGGTAACACAAGCAGCTTTTCTCCCACTGTGTACTCTTTGGGCTCTTCCACGATTGAACTTCTATATGCAGGGTTTGCTACGTGGAGCGAACTGCCTAAACCAAGGCAGGCTGTAGCGAGGACTGTAAGCATATCCTCTCCCAAACCACGCAGTTTTAACGGTAGAACTCTGCTTTAGTTGCAGGGGTAACACAAGCAGTTTTTCTCCCACTGTGTACTCTTTGGGCTCTTCCACAAATGAACTTCTATATGCAGGGTTTGCGACGTGGAGCGAACTGCCTCAACCAATGCAGGCTGTAGCGAGGACTGTAAGCATATCCTCTCCCAAACCACGCAGTTTTAACGGTAGAACTCTGCTTTAGTTGCAGGGGTAACACAAGCAGCTTTTCTCACACTGTGTACTCTTTGTGCTCTTCCACGTATGAACTTCTATATGCAGGGTTTGCGACGTGGAGCGACCTGCCTCAACCAAGGCAGGCTGTAGCGAGGACTGTAAGCATATCCTCTCCCAAACCACGCAGTTTTAAAGGTAGAACTCTGCTTTAGTTGCAGGGGTAACACAAGCAGCTTTTCTCCCACTGTGTACTCTTTGGGCTCTTCCACGAATTAACTTCTATATGCAGGGTTTCCAAAGTGGAGCGAACTGCCTCAACCAAGGCAGGCTGTAGCGAGGACTGTAAGAATATCCTCTCCCAAACCACGCAGTTTTAACGGTAGAACTCTGCTTTAGTTGCAGGTGTAACACAAGCAGTTTTTCTCCCACTGTGTACTCTTTGGGCTCTTCCACAAATGAACTTCTATATGCAGGGTTTGCGACGCGGAGCGAACTGCCTCAACCAATGCAGGCTGTAGCGAGGACTGTAAGCATATCCTCTTACAAAACACGGCAGTTTTACCAAAGAATTCTTCTTTAGTTGCACGTGGAATAGAAGCAGCATTACTCCCACTGTGTACTCTTTGGGCTCTTACACGAATGAACTTCTTTATGCAAGGATTCCCACGAGGAGGGAACTGCCTCCACCATGGCAGGCTGTAGCTAGGACTGTAAGCATATCCTCTCCCAAACCACGCAGTTTTAACGGTAGAACTCTGCTTTAGTTGCAGGGGTAACACAAGCAGTTTTTCTCCCACTGTGTACTCTTTGGGCTCTTCCACGAATGAACTTCTATATGCAGGGTTTGCGACGTGGAGAGAACTGCCTCTACCAAGGCAGGCTGTAGCGAGGACTGTAAGCATATCCTCTCCCAAACCACGCAGTTTTAACGGTAGAACTCTGCTTTAGTTGCAGGGTAACAAAAGCAGCTTTTCTCCCACTGTGTACTCTTTGGGCTCTTCCACGAATGAACTTCTATATGCAGGGTTTCCGACGTGGAGCTAACTGCCTCAACCAAGGCAGGCTGTAGCGAGGACTGTAAGCATATCCTCTCCCAAACCACTCAGTTTTAACGGTAGAACTCTGCTTTAGTTGCAGGGGTAACACAAGCAGCTTTTCTCCCACTGTGTACTCTTTGGGCTCTTCCACGAATGAACTTCTATATGCAGGGTTTCCGACGTGGAGCGAACTGCCTCAACCAAGGCAGGCTGTAGCGAGGTCTGTAAGCATTTCCTCTTCCAAAGCACGGCAGTTTTACCAAAGAATTCTGCTTTAGTTGCAGGTGTAACACAAGCATCATTTCTCCCACTGTGTACTCTTTGGGCTCTTACACGAATGAACTTCTTTATGCAGGGATTCCCACGTGGATCGAACTGCCTCAACCGTGGAAGGCTGTAGCGAGGACTGTAAGCATATCCTCTCCCAAAACACGCAGTTTTTACGGTAGAACTCTGCTTTAGTTGCAGGGGTAACACAAGCAGCTTTTCTCCCACTGTGTACTCTTTGGGCTCTTCCAAGAATGAACTTCTATATGCAGGGTTTCAGACGTGGAGCGAACTGCCTCAACCAAGGCAGGCTGTAGCGAGGACTGTAAGCATTTCCTCTTACAAAACACGGCAGTTTTACCAAAGAATTCTGCTTTAGTTGCAGGTGGAATACAAGCAGCATTACTCCCACTGTGTTCTCTTGGGGCTCTTACACGAATGAACTTTTTTATGCAGGGATTCCCAGGGGAGCGAACTGCCTCCACCATGGCAGGCTCTAGCGAGGACTGTAAGCATATCCTCTCCCAAACCACGCAGTTTTAACGGTAGAAATCTGCTTTAGTTTCAGGGGTAACACAAGCAGCTTTTCTCCCACTGTGTACTCTTTGGGCTCTTCCACGAATGAACTTCTATATGCAGGGTTTCCAAAGTGGAGCGAACTGCCTCAACCAAGGCAGGCTGTAGCGAGGAATGTAAGCATTTCCTCTTACAAAACACGGCAGTTTTACCTAAGAATTCTGCTTTAGTTGCAGGTGGAATACAAGCAGCATTACTCCCACTGTGTACTCTTCGGGCTCTTACACGAATGAACTTCGTTATGCAAGGATTCCCACGAGGAGGGAACTGACTCCACCATGGCAGGCTGTAGCGAGGACTGTAAGCATATCCTCTCCCAAACCACGCAGTTTTAACGGTAGAACTCTGCTTTAGTTGCAGGGGTAACACAAGCAGCTTTTCTCCCACTGTGTACTCTTTGGGCTCTTCCACGAATGAACTTCTATATGCAGGGTTTGCGACGTGGAGCGAACTGCCTAAACCAAGGCAGGCTGTAGCGAGGACTGTAAGCATATCCTCTCCCAAACCACGCAGTTTTAACGGTAGAACTCTGCTTTAGTTGCCGGGGTAATACAAGTAGTTTTTCTCCCACTGTGTACTCTTTGGGCTCTTCCACAAATGAACTTCTATATGCAGGGTTTGCGACGTGGAGCGAACTGCCTCAACCAATGCAGGCTGTTACGAGGACTGTAAGCATATCCTCTCCCAAACCACGCAGTTTTAACGGTAGATCTCTGCTTTAGTTGCAGGGGTAACACAAGCAGCTTTTCTCACACTGTGTACTCTTTGTGCTCTTCCACGTATGAACTTCGATATGCAGGGTTTCCAAAGTGGAGCGAACTGCCTCAACCAAGGCAGGCTGTAGCGAGGAATGTAAGCATTTCCTCTTACAAAACACGGCAGTTTTACCAAAGAATTCTGCTTTAGTTGCAGGTGGAATACAAGCAGCATTACTCCCACTGTGTACTCTTTGGGGTCTTACACGAATGAACTTCTTTATGCAAGGATTCCCACGAGGAGGGTACTGCCTCCACCATGGCAGGCTGTAGCGAGGACTGTAAGCATATCCTCTCCCAAACCACGCAGTTTTAACGGTAGAACTCTGCTTTAGTTGCAGGGGTAACACAAGCAGTTTTTCTCCCACTGTGTACTCTTTGGGCTCTTCCACAAATGAACTTCTATATGCAGGGTTTGCGACGTGGAGCGAACTGCCTCAACCAATGCAGGCTGTATCGAGGACTGTAAGCATATCCTCTCCCAAACCACGCAGTTTTAACGGTAGACATCTGCTTTAGTTGCAGGGGTAACACAAGCAGCTTTTCTCACACTGTGTACTCTTTGTGCTCTTCCACGTATGAACATCTATATGAAGTGTTTGCGACGTGGAGCGACCTGCCTCAACCAAGGCAGGCTGTAGCGAGGACTGTAAGCATATCCTCTCCCAAACCACGCAGTTTTAAAGGTAGAACTCTGCTTTAGTTGCAGGGGTAACACAAGCAGCTTTTCTCCCACTGTGTACTCTTTGGGCTCTTCCAAGAATGAACTTCTATATGCAGGGTTTCAGACGTGGAGCGAACTGCCTCAACCAAGGCAGGCTGTAGCGAGGACTGTAAGCATTTCCTCTTACAAAACACGGCAGTTTTACCAAAGAATTCTGCTTTAGTTGCAGGTGGAATACAAGCAGCATTACTCCCACTGTGTTCTCTTGGGGCTCTTACACGAATGAACTTTTTTATGCAGGGATTCCCAGGGGAGCGAACTGCCTCCACCATGGCAGGCTCTAGCGAGGACTGTAAGCATATCCTCTCCCAAACCACGCAGTTTTAACGGTAGAAATCTGCTTTAGTTTCAGGGGTAACACAAGCAGCTTTTCTCCCACTGTGTACTCTTTGGGCTCTTCCACGAATGAACTTCTATATGCAGGGTTTCCAAAGTGGAGCGAACTGCCTCAACCAAGGCAGGCTGTAGCGAGGAATGTAAGCATTTCCTCTTACAAAACACGGCAGTTTTACCTAAGAATTCTGCTTTAGTTGCAGGTGGAATACAAGCAGCATTACTCCCACTGTGTACTCTTCGGGCTCTTACACGAAAGAACTTCGTTATGCAAGGATTCCCACGAGGAGGGAACTGACTCCACCATGGCAGGCTGTAGCGAGGACTGTAAGCATATCCTCTCCCAAACCACGCAGTTTTAACGGTAGAACTCTGCTTTAGTTGCAGGGGTAACACAAGCAGCTTTTCTCCCACTGTGTACTCTTTGGGCTCTTCCACGAATGAACTTCTATATGCAGGGTTTGCGACGTGGAGCGAACTGCCTAAACCAAGGCAGGCTGTAGCGAGGACTGTAAGCATATCCTCTCCCAAACCACGCAGTTTTAACGGTAGAACTCTGATTTAGTTGCCGGGGTAATACAAGTAGTTTTTCTCCCACTGTGTACTCTTTGGGCTCTTCCACAAATGAACTTCTATATGCAGGGTTTGCGACGTGGAGCGAACTGCCTCAACCAATGCAGGCTGTTACGAGGACTGTAAGCATATCCTCTCCCAAACCACGCAGTTTTAACGGTAGATCTCTGCTTTAGTTGCAGGGGTAACACAAGCAGCTTTTCTCACACTGTGTACTCTTTGTGCTCTTCCACGTATGAACTTCGATATGCAGGGTTTCCAAAGTGGAGCGAACTGCCTCAACCAAGGCAGGCTGTAGCGAGGAATGTAAGCATTTCCTCTTACAAAACACGGCAGTTTTACCAAAGAATTCTGCTTTAGTTGCAGGTGGAATACAAGCAGCATTACTCCCACTGTGTACTCTTTGGGGTCTTACACGAATGAACTTCTTTATGCAAGGATTCCCACGAGGAGGGTACTGCCTCCACCATGGCAGGCTGTAGCGAGGACTGTAAGCATATCCTCTCCCAAACCACGCAGTTTTAACGGTAGAACTCTGCTTTAGTTGCAGGGGTAACACAAGCAGTTTTTCTCCCACTGTGTACTCTTTGGGCTCTTCCACAAATGAACTTCTATATGCAGGGTTTGCGACGTGGAGCGAACTGCCTCAACCAATGCAGGCTGTATCGAGGACTGTAAGCATATCCTCTCCCAAACCACGCAGTTTTAACGGTAGACATCTGCTTTAGTTGCAGGGGTAACACAAGCAGCTTTTCTCACACTGTGTACTCTTTGTGCTCTTCCACGTATGAACATCTATATGAAGTGTTTGCGACGTGGAGCGACCTGCCTCAACCAAGGCAGGCTGTAGCGAGGACTGTAAGCATATCCTCTCCCAAACCACGCAGTTTTAAAGGTAGAACTCTGCTTTAGTTGCAGGGGTAACACAAGCAGCTTTTCTCCCACTGTGTACTCTTTGGGCTCTTCCACGAATGAACTTCTACATGCAGGGTTTCCAAAGTGGAGCGAACTGCCTCAAACAAGGCAGGCTGTAGCGAGGACTGTAAGCATATCCTCTCCCAAACCACTCAGTTTTAACGGTAGAACTCTGCTTTAGTTGCAGGGGTAACACAAGCAGCTTTTCTCCCACTGTGTACTCTTTGGGCTCTTCCACGAATGAACTTCTATATGCAGGGTTTCCGACGTGGAGCGAACTGCCTCAACCAAGGCAGGCTGTAGCGAGGTCTGTAAGCATTTCCTCTTCCAAAGCACGGCAGTTTTACCAAAGAATTCTGCTTTAGTTGCAGGTGTAACACAAGCATCATTTCTCCCACTGTGTACTCTTTGGGCTCTTACACGAATGAACTTCTTTATGCAGGGATTCCCACGTGGATCGAACTGCCTCAACCGTGGAAGGCTGTAGCGAGGACTGTAAGCATATCCTCTCCCAAAACACGCAGTTTTTATGGTAGAACTCTGCTTTAGTTGCAGGGGTAACACAAGCAGCTTTTCTCCCACTGTGTACTCTTTGGGCTCTTCCAAGAATGAACTTCTATATGCAGGGTTTCAGACGTGGAGCGAACTGCCTCAACCAAGGCAGGCTGTAGCGAGGACTGTAAGCATTTCCTCTTACAAAACACGGCAGTTTTACCAAAGAATTCTGCTTTAGTTGCAGGTGGAATACAAGCAGCATTACTCCCACTGTGTTCTCTTGGGGCTCTTACACGAATGAACTTTTTTATGCAGGGATTCCCAGGGGAGCGAACTGCCTCCACCATGGCAGGCTCTAGCGAGGACTGTAAGCATATCCTCTCCCAAACCACGCAGTTTTAACGGTAGAAATCTGCTTTAGTTTCAGGGGTAACACAAGCAGCTTTTCTCCCACTGTGTACTCTTTGGGCTCTTCCACGAATGAACTTCTATATGCAGGGTTTCCAAAGTGGAGCGAACTGCCTCAACCAAGGCAGGCTGTAGCGAGGAATGTAAGCATTTCCTCTTACAAAACACGGCAGTTTTACCTAAGAATTCTGCTTTAGTTGCAGGTGGAATACAAGCAGCATTACTCCCACTGTGTACTCTTCGGGCTCTTACACGAATGAACTTCGTTATGCAAGGATTGCCACGAGGAGGGAACTGACTCCACCATGGCAGGCTGTAGCGAGGACTGTAAGCATATCCTCTCCCAAACCACGCAGTTTTAACGGTAGAACTCTGCTTTAGTTGCAGGGGTAACACAAGCAGCTTTTCTCCCACTGTGTACTCTTTGGGCTCTTCCACGAATGAACTTCTATATGCAGGGTTTGCGACGTGGAGCGAACTGCCTAAACCAAGGCAGGCTGTAGCGAGGACTGTAAGCATATCCTCTCCCAAACCACGCAGTTTTAACGGTAGAACTCTGCTTTAGTTGCCGGGGTAATACAAGTAGTTTTTCTCCCACTGTGTACTCTTTGGGCTCTTCCACAAATGAACTTCTATATGCAGGGTTTGCGACGTGGAGCGAACTGCCTCAACCAATGCAGGCTGTTACGAGGACTGTAAGCATATCCTCTCCCAAACCACGCAGTTTTAACGGTAGATCTCTGCTTTAGTTGCAGGGGTAACACAAGCAGCTTTTCTCACACTGTGTACTCTTTGTGCTCTTCCACGTATGAACTTCGATATGCAGGGTTTCCAAAGTGGAGCGAACTGCCTCAACCAAGGCAGGCTGTAGCGAGGAATGTAAGCATTTCCTCTTACAAAACACGGCAGTTTTACCAAAGAATTCTGCTTTAGTTGCAGGTGGAATACAAGCAGCATTACTCCCACTGTGTACTCTTTGGGGTCTTACACGAATGAACTTCTTTATGCAAGGATTCCCACGAGGAGGGTACTGCCTCCACCATGGCAGGCTGTAGCGAGGACTGTAAGCATATCCTCTCCCAAACCACGCAGTTTTAACGGTAGAACTCTGCTTTAGTTGCAGGGGTAACACAAGCAGTTTTTCTCCCACTGTGTACTCTTTGGGCTCTTCCACAAATGAACTTCTATATGCAGGGTTTGCGACGTGGAGCGAACTGCCTCAACCAATGCAGGCTGTATCGAGGACTGTAAGCATATCCTCTCCCAAACCACGCAGTTTTAACGGTAGACATCTGCTTTAGTTGCAGGGGTAACACAAGCAGCTTTTCTCACACTGTGTACTCTTTGTGCTCTTCCACGTATGAACATCTATATGAAGTGTTTGCGACGTCGAGCGACCTGCCTCAACCAAGGCAGGCTGTAGCGAGGACTGTAAGCATATCCTCTCCCAAACCACGCAGTTTTAAAGGTAGAACTCTGCTTTAGTTGCAGGGGTAACACAAGCAGCTTTTCTCCCACTGTGTACTCTTTGGGCTCTTCCAAGAATGAACTTCTATATGCAGGGTTTCAGACGTGGAGCGAACTGCCTCAACCAAGGCAGGCTGTAGCGAGGACTGTAAGCATTTCCTCTTACAAAACACGGCAGTTTTACCAAAGAATTCTGCTTTAGTTGCAGGTGGAATACAAGCAGCATTACTCCCACTGTGTTCTCTTGGGGCTCTTACACGAATGAACTTTTTTATGCAGGGATTCCCAGGGGAGCGAACTGCCTCCACCATGGCAGGCTCTAGCGAGGACTGTAAGCATATCCTCTCCCAAACCACGCAGTTTTAACGGTAGAAATCTGCTTTAGTTTCAGGGGTAACACAAGCAGCTTTTCTCCCACTGTGTACTCTTTGGGCTCTTCCACGAATGAACTTCTATATGCAGGGTTTCCAAAGTGGAGCGAACTGCCTCAACCAAGGCAGGCTGTAGCGAGGAATGTAAGCATTTCCTCTTACAAAACACGGCAGTTTTACCTAAGAATTCTGCTTTAGTTGCAGGTGGAATACAAGCAGCATTACTCCCACTGTGTACTCTTCGGGCTCTTACACGAATGAACTTCGTTATGCAAGGATTCCCACGAGGAGGGAACTGACTCCACCATGGCAGGCTGTAGCGAGGACTGTAAGCATATCCTCTCCCAAACCACGCAGTTTTAACGGTAGAACTCTGCTTTAGTTGCAGGGGTAACACAAGCAGCTTTTCTCCCACTGTGTACTCTTTGGGCTCTTCCACGAATGAACTTCTATATGCAGGGTTTGCGACGTGGAGCGAACTGCCTAAACCAAGGCAGGCTGTAGCGAGGACTGTAAGCATATCCTCTCCCAAACCACGCAGTTTTAACGGTAGAACTCTGCTTTAGTTGCCGGGGTAATACAAGTAGTTTTTCTCCCACTGTGTACTCTTTGGGCTCTTCCACAAATGAACTTCTATATGCAGGGTTTGCGACGTGGAGCGAACTGCCTCAACCAATGCAGGCTGTTACGAGGACTGTAAGCATATCCTCTCCCAAACCACGCAGTTTTAACGGTAGATCTCTGCTTTAGTTGCAGGGGTAACACAAGCAGCTTTTCTCACACTGTGTACTCTTTGTGCTCTTCCACGTATGAACTTCGATATGCAGGGTTTCCAAAGTGGAGCGAACTGCCTCAACCAAGGCAGGCTGTAGCGAGGAATGTAAGCATTTCCTCTTACAAAACACGGCAGTTTTACCAAAGAATTCTGCTTTAGTTGCAGGTGGAATACAAGCAGCATTACTCCCACTGTGTACTCTTTGGGGTCTTACACGAATGAACTTCTTTATGCAAGGATTCCCACGAGGAGGGTACTGCCTCCACCATGGCAGGCTGTAGCGAGGACTGTAAGCATATCCTCTCCCAAACCACGCAGTTTTAACGGTAGAACTCTGCTTTAGTTGCAGGGGTAACACAAGCAGTTTTTCTCCCACTGTGTACTCTTTGGGCTCTTCCACAAATGAACTTCTATATGCAGGGTTTGCGACGTGGAGCGAACTGCCTCAACCAATGCAGGCTGTATCGAGGACTGTAAGCATATCCTCTCCCAAACCACGCAGTTTTAACGGTAGACATCTGCTTTAGTTGCAGGGGTAACACAAGCAGCTTTTCTCACACTGTGTACTCTTTGTGCTCTTCCACGTATGAACATCTATATGAAGTGTTTGCGACGTGGAGCGACCTGCCTCAACCAAGGCAGGCTGTAGCGAGGACTGTAAGCATATCCTCTCCCAAACCACGCAGTTTTAAAGGTAGAACTCTGCTTTAGTTGCAGGGGTAACACAAGCAGCTTTTCTCCCACTGTGTACTCTTTGGGCTCTTCCACGAATGAACTTCTACATGCAGGGTTTCCAAAGTGGAGCGAACTGCCTCAAACAAGGCAGGCTGTAGCGAGGACTGTAAGCATATCCTCTCCCAAACCACTCAGTTTTAACGGTAGAACTCTGCTTTAGTTGCAGGGGTAACACAAGCAGCTTTTCTCCCACTGTGTACTCTTTGGGCTCTTCCACGAATGAACTTCTATATGCAGGGTTTCCGACGTGGAGCGAACTGCCTCAACCAAGGCAGGCTGTAGCGAGGTCTGTAAGCATTTCCTCTTCCAAAGCACGGCAGTTTTACCAAAGAATTCTGCTTTAGTTGCAGGTGTAACACAAGCATCATTTCTCCCACTGTGTACTCTTTGGGCTCTTACACGAATGAACTTCTTTATGCAGGGATTCCCACGTGGATCGAACTGCCTCAACCGTGGAAGGCTGTAGCGAGGACTGTAAGCATATCCTCTCCCAAAACACGCAGTTTTTATGGTAGAACTCTGCTTTAGTTGCAGGGGTAACACAAGCAGCTTTTCTCCCACTGTGTACTCTTTGGGCTCTTCCAAGAATGAACTTCTATATGCAGGGTTTCAGACGTGGAGCGAACTGCCTCAACCAAGGCAGGCTGTAGCGAGGACTGTAAGCATTTCCTCTTACAAACCACGGCAGTTTTACCAAAGAATTCTGCTTTAGTTGCAGGTGGAATACAAGCAGCATTACTCCCACTGTGTTCTCTTGGGGCTCTTACACGAATGAACTTTTTTATGCAGGGATTCCCAGGGGAGCGAACTGCCTCCACCATGGCAGGCTCTAGCGAGGACTGTAAGCATATCCTCTCCCAAACCACGCAGTTTTAACGGTAGAAATCTGCTTTAGTTTCAGGGGTAACACAAGCAGCTTTTCTCCCACTGTGTACTCTTTGGGCTCTTCCACGAATGAACTTCTATATGCAGGGTTTTCGACGTGGAGCGAACTGCCTCAACCAAGGCAGGCTGTAGCGAGGACTGTAAGCATATCCTCTCCCAAACCACGCAGTTTTAACGGTAGAACTCTGCTTTAGTTGCAGGGGTAACACAAGCAGTTTTTCTCCCACTGTGTACTCTTTGGGCTCTTCCACAAATGAACTTCTATATGCAGGGTTTGCGACGTGGAGCGAACTGCCTCAACCAATGCAGGCTGTAGCGAGGACTGTAAGCATATCCTCTCCCAAACCACGCAGTTTTTACGGTAGAACTCTGCTTTAGTTGCAGGGGTAACACAAGCAGCTTTTCTCACACTGTGTACTCTTTGTGCTCTTCCACGTATGAACTTCTATATGCAGGGTTTGCGACGTGGAGCGACCTGCCTCAACCAAGGCAGGCTGTAGCGAGGACTGTAAGCATATCCTCTACCAAACCACGCAGTTTTAAAGGTAGAACTCTGCTTTAGTTGCAGGGGTAACACAAGCAGCTTTTCTCCCACTGTGTACTCTTTGGGCTCTTCCACGAATGAACTTCTATATGCAGGGTTTCCAAAGTGGAGCGAACTGCCTCAACCAAGGCAGGCTGTAGCGAGGAATGTAAGCATTTCCTCTTACAAAACACGGCAGTTTTACCAAAGAATTCTGCTTTATTTGCAGGTGGAATACAAGCAGCATTACTCCCACTGTGTACTCTTTGGGCTCTTACACGAATGAACTTCTTTATGCAGGGATTCACACGAGGAGGGAACTGACTCCACCATGGCAGGCTGTAGCGAGGACTGTAAGCATATCCTCTCCCAAACCACGCAGTTTTAACGGTAGAACTCTGCTTTAGTTGCAGGGTTAACACAAGCAGCTTTTCTCCCACTGTGTACTCTTTGGGATCTTCCACGAATGAACTTCTATATGCAGGGTTTGCTACGTGGAGCGAACTGCCTAAACCAAGGCAGGCTGTAGCGAGGACTGTAAGCATATCCTCTCCCAAACCACGCAGTTTTAACGGTAGAACTCTGCTTTAGTGCAGGGGTAACACAAGCAGTTTTTCTCCCACTGTGTACTCTTTGGGCTCTTCCACAAATGAACTTCTATATGCAGGGTTTGCGACGTGGAGCGACCTGCCTCAACCAAGGCAGGCTGTAGCGAGGACTGTAAGCATATCCTCTCCCAAACCACGCAGTTTTAAAGGTAGAACTCTGCTTTAGTTGCAGGGGTAACACAAGCAGCTTTTCTCCCACTGTGTACTCTTTGGGCTCTTCCACGAATTAACTTCTATATGCAGGGTTTCCAAAGTGGAGCGAACTGCCTCAACCAAGGCAGGCTGTAGCGAAGACTGTAAGAATATCCTCTCCCAAACCACGCAGTTTTAACGGTAGAACTCTGCTTTAGTTGCAGGGGTAACACAAGCAGTTTTTCTCCCACTGTGTACTCTTTGGGCTCTTCCACAAATGAACTTCTATATGCAGGGTTTGCGACGCGGGGCGAACTGCCTCAACCAATGCAGGCTGTAGCGAGGACTGTAAGCATATCCTCTTACAAAACACGGCAGTTTTACCAAAGAATTCTGCTTTAGTTGCAGGTGGAATAGAAGCAGCATTACTCCCACTGTGTACTCATTGGGCTCTTACACGAATGAACTTCTTTATGCAAGGATTCCCACGAGGAGGGAACTGCCTCCACCATGGCAGGCTGTAGCTAGGACTGTAAGCATATCCTCTCCCAAACCACGCAGTTTTAACGGTAGAACTCTGCTTTAGTTGCAGGGGTAACACAAGCAGTTTTTCTCCCACTGTGTACTCTTTGGGCTCTTCCACGAATGAACTTCTATATGCAGGGTTTGCGACGTGGAGAGAACTGCCTCAACCAAGGCAGGCTGTAGCGAGGACTGTAAGCATATCCTCTCCCAAACCACGCAGTTTTAACGGTAGAACTCTGCTTTAGTTGCAGGGGTAACAAAAGCAGCTTTTCTCCCACTGTGTACTCTTTGGGCTCTTCCACGAATGAACTTCTATATGCAGGGTTTCCGACGTGGAGCGAACTGCCTCAACCAAGGCAGGCTGTAGCGAGGACTGTAAGCATATCCTCTCCCAAACCACTCAGTTTTAACGGTAGAACTCTGCTTTAGTTGCAGGGGTAACACAAGCAGCTTTTCTCCCACTGTGTACTCTTTGGGCTCTTCCACGAATGAACTTCTATATGCAGGGTTTCCGACGTGGAGCGAACTGCCTCAACCAAGGCAGGCTGTAGCGAGGTCTGTAAGCATTTCCTCTTCCAAAGCACGGCAGTTTTACCAAAGAATTCTGCTTTAGTTGCAGGTGTAACACAAGCATCATTTCTCCCACTGTGTACTCTTTGGGCTCTTACACGAATGAACTTCTTTATGCAGGGATTCCCACGTGGATCGAACTGCCTCAACCGTGGAAGGCTGTAGCGAGGACTGTAAGCATATCCTCTCCCAAAACACGCAGTTTTTACGGTAGAACTCTGCTTTAGTTGCAGGGGTAACACAAGCAGCTTTTCTCCCACTGTGTACTCTTTGGGCTCTTCCAAGAATGAACTTCTATATGCAGGGTTTCAGACGTGGAGCGAACTGCCTCAACCAAGGCAGGCTGTAGCGAGGACTGTAAGCATTTCCTCTTACAAAACACAGCAGTTTTACCAAAGAATTCTGCTTTAGTTGCAGGTGGAATACAAGCAGCATTACTCCCACTGTGTTCTCTTGGGGCTCTTACACGAATGAACTTTATTATGCATGGATTCCCAGGGGAGCGAACTGCCTCCACCATGGCAGGCTCTAGCGAGGACTGTAAGCATATCCTCTCCCAAACCATGCAGTTTTAACGGTAGAAATCTGCTTTAGTTTCAGGGGTAACACAAGCAGCTTTTCTCCCACTGTGTACTCTTTGGGCTCTTCCACGAATGAACTTCTATATGCAGGGTTTCCAAAGTGGAGCGAACTGCCTCAACCAAGGCAGGCTGTAGCGAGGAATGTAAGCATTTCCTCTTACAAAACACGGCAGTTTTACCTAAGAATTCTGCTTTAGTTGCAGGTGGAATACAAGCAGCATTACTCCCACTGTGTACTCTTCGGGCTCTTACACGAATGAACTTCGTTATGCAAGGATTCCCACGAGGAGGGAACTGACTCCACCATGGCAGGCTGTAGCGAGGACTGTAAGCATATCCTCTCCCACACCACGCAGTTTTAACGGTAGAACTCTGCTTTAGTTGCAGGGGTAACACAAGCAGCTTTTCTCCCACTGTGTACTCTTTGGGCTCTTCCACGAATGAACTTCTATATGCAGGGTTTGCGACGTGGAGCGAACTGCCTAAACCAAGGCAGGCTGTAGCGAGGACTGTAAGCATATCCTCTCCCAAACCACGCAGTTTTAACGGTAGAACTCTGCTTTAGTTGCCGGGGTAATACAAGCAGTTTTTCTCCCACTGTGTACTCTTTGGGCTCTTCCACAAATGAACTTCTATATGCAGGGTTTGCGACGTGGAGCGAACTGCCTCAAACAATGCAGGCTGTTACGAGGACTGTAAGCATATCCTCTCCCAAACCACGCAGTTTTAACGGTAGATCTCTGCTTTAGTTGCAGGGGTAACACAAGCAGCTTTTCTCACACTGTGTACCCTTTGTGCTCTTCCACGTATGAACTTCTATATGAAGGGTTTGCGACGTGGAGCGACCTGCCTCAACCAAGGCAGGCTGTAGCGAGGACTGTAAGCATATCCTCTCCCAAACCACGCAGTTTTAAAGGTAGAACTCTGCTTTAGTTGCAGGGGTAACACAAGCAGCTTTTCTCCCACTGTGTACTCTTTGGGCTCTTCCACGAATGAACTTCTATATGCAGGGTTTCCAAAGTGGAGCGAACTGCCTCAACCAAGGCAGGCTGTAGCGAGGAATGTAAGCATTTCCTCTTACAAAACACGGCAGTTTTACCAAAGAATTCTGCTTTAGTTGCAGGTGGAATACAAGCAGCATTACTCCCACTGTGTACTCTTTGGGGTCTTACACGAATGAACTTCCTTATGCAAGGATTCCCACGAGGAGGGTACTGACTCCACCATGGCAGGCTCTAGCGAGGACTGTAAGCATATCCTCTCCCAAACCACGCAGTTTTAACGGTAGAAATCTGCTTTAGTTTCAGGGGTAACAAAAGCAGCTTTTCTCCCACTGTTTACTCTTTGGGCTCTTCCACGAATGAACTTCTTTATGCAGGGATTCCAACGTGGATCGAACTGCCTCAACCGTGGAAGGCTGTAGCGAGGACTGTAAGCATATCCTCTCCCAAAACACGCAGTTTTTACGGTAGAACTCTGCTTTAGTTGCAGGGGTAACACAAGCAGCTTTTCTCCCACTGTGTACTCTTTGGGCTCTTCTAAGAATGAACTTCTATATGCAGGGTTTGCGACGTGGAGAGAACTGCCCCAACCAAGGCAGGCTGTAGCGAGGACTGTAAGCATTTCCTCTTACAAAACACGGCAGTTTTACCAAAGAATTCTGCTTTAGTTGCAGGTGGAATACAAGCACCATTACTCCCACTGTGTTCTCTTGGGGGCTCTTACACGAATGAACTTTTTTATGCAGGGATTCCCACGAGGATCGAACTGCCTCCACCATGGCAGGCTCTAGCGAGGACTGTAAGCATATCCTCTCCCACACCACGCAGTTTTAACGGTAGAACTCTGCTTTAGTTGCAGGGGTAACACAAGCAGCTTTTCTCCCACTGTGTACTCTTTGGGCTCTTCCACGAATGAACTTCTATATGCAGGGTTTGCGACGTGGAGCGAACTGCCTAAACCAAGGCAGGCTGTAGCGAGGACTGTAAGCATATCCTCTCCCACACCACGCAGTTTTAACGGTAGAACTCTGCTTTAGTTGCAGGGGTAACACAAGCAGCTTTTCTCCCACTGTGTACTCTTTGGGCTCTTCCACGAATGAACTTCTATATGCAGGGTTTGCGACGTTGAGCGAACTGCCTCAAACAAGGCCGGCTGTAGCGAGGACTGTAAGCATATCCTCTCCCAAACCACGCAGTTTTAACGGTAGAACTCTGCTTTAGTTGCAGGGGTAACACAAGCAGCTTTTCTCCCACTGTGTACTCTTTGGGCTCTTCCGCGATTTAACTTCTATATGCAGGGTTTCCAAAGTGGAGCGAACTGCCTCAACCAAGGCAGGCTGTAGCGAGGAATGTAGGCATTTCCTCTTACAAAACACGGCAGTTTTACCTAAGAATTCTGCTTTAGTTGCAGGTGGAATACAAGCAGCATTACTCCCACTGTGTACTCTTCGGGCTCTTACACGAATGAACTTCGTTATGCAAGGATTCCCACGAGGAGGGAACTGACTCCACCATGGCAGGCTGTAGCGAGGTCTGTAAGCATATCCTCTCCCAAACCACGCAGTTTTAACGGTAGAACTCTGCTTTAGTTGCAGGGGTAACACAAGCAGCTTTTCTCCCACTGTGTACTCTTTGGGCTCTTCCACGAATGAACTTCTATATGCAGGGTTTGCGACGTGGAGCGAACTGCCTAAACCAAGGCAGGCTGTAGCGAGGACTGTAAGCATATCCTCTCCCACACCACGCAGTTTTAACGGTAGAACTCTGCTTTAGTTGCAGGGGTAACACAAGAAGTTTTTCTCTCACTGTGTACTCTTTGGGCTCTTCCACGAATGAACTTCTATATGCAGGGTTTGCGACGTTGATCGAACTGCCTCAAACAAGGCCGGCTGTAGCGAGGACTGTAAGCATATCCTCTCCCAAACCACGCAGTTTTAACGGTAGAACTCTGCTTTAGTTGCAGGGGTAACACAAGCAGTTTTTCTCCCACTGTGTACTCTTTGGGCTCTTCCACGAATGAACTTCTATATGCAGGGTTTGCGACGTGGAGAGAACTGCCTCAACCAAGGCAGGCTGTAGCGAGGATTGTAAGCATATCCTCTCCCAAACCACGCAGTTTTAACGGTAGAATTCTGCTTTAGTTGCAGGGGTAACACAAGCAGCTTTTCTCCCATTGTGTACTCTTTGGGCTCTTCCGCGAATGAACTTCTATATGCAGGGTTTCCGACGTGGAGCGAACTGCCTCAACCAAGGCAGGCTGTAGCGAGGACTGTAAGCCTTTCCTCTTCCAAAACACTGCAGTTTTACCAAAGAATTCTGCTTTAATTGCAGGTGGAATACAAGCAGCATTACTCCCACTGTGTACTCTTTGGGCTCTTCCACGAATGAACTTCTTTATGCAGGGATTCCTACGAGGAGGGTACTGACTCCACCATGGCAGGCTCTAGCGAGGACTGTAAGCATATCCTCTCCCAAACCACGCAGTTTTAACGGTAGAAATCTGCTTTAGTTTCAGGGGTAACAAAAGCAGCTTTTCTCCCACTGTTTACTCTTTGGGCTCTTCCACGAATGAACTTCTTTATGCAGGGATTCCAACGTGGATCGAACTGCCTCAACCGTGGAAGGCTGTAGCGAGGACTGTAAGCATATCCTCTCCCAAAACACGCAGTTTTTACGGTAGAACTCTGCTTTAGTTGCAGGGGTAACACAAGCAGCTTTTCTCCCACTGTGTACTCTTTGGGCTCTTCTAAGAATGAACTTCTATATGCAGGGTTTGCGACGTGGAGAGAACTGCCCCAACCAAGGCAGGCTGTAGCGAGGACTGTAAGCATTTCCTCTTACAAAACACGGCAGTTTTACCAAAGAATTCTGCTTTAGTTGCAGGTGGAATACAAGCACCATTACTCCCACTGTGTTCTCTTGGGGGCTCTTACACGAATGAACTTTTTTATGCAGGGATTCCCACGAGGATCGAACTGCCTCCACCATGGCAGGCTCTAGCGAGGACTGTAAGCATATCCTCTCCCACACCACGCAGTTTTAACGGTAGAACTCTGCTTTAGTTGCAGGGGTAACACAAGCAGCTTTTCTCCCACTGTGTACTCTTTGGGCTCTTCCACGAATGAACTTCTATATGCAGGGTTTGCGACGTGGAGCGAACTGCCTAAACCAAGGCAGGCTGTAGCGAGGACTGTAAGCATATCCTCTCCCACACCACGCAGTTTTAACGGTAGAACTCTGCTTTAGTTGCAGGGGTAACACAAGCAGCTTTTCTCCCACTGTGTACTCTTTGGGCTCTTCCACGAATGAACTTCTATATGCAGGGTTTGCGACGTTGAGCGAACTGCCTCAAACAAGGCCGGCTGTAGCGAGGACTGTAAGCATATCCTCTCCCAAACCACGCAGTTTTAACGGTAGAACTCTGCTTTAGTTGCAGGGGTAACACAAGCAGCTTTTCTCCCACTGTGTACTCTTTGGGCTCTTCCGCGATTTAACTTCTATATGCAGGGTTTCCAAAGTGGAGCGAACTGCCTCAACCAAGGCAGGCTGTAGCGAGGAATGTAGGCATTTCCTCTTACAAAACACGGCAGTTTTACCTAAGAATTCTGCTTTAGTTGCAGGTGGAATACAAGCAGCATTACTCCCACTGTGTACTCTTCGGGCTCTTACACGAATGAACTTCGTTATGCAAGGATTCCCACGAGGAGGGAACTGACTCCACCATGGCAGGCTGTAGCGAGGTCTGTAAGCATATCCTCTCCCAAACCACGCAGTTTTAACGGTAGAACTCTGCTTTAGTTGCAGGGGTAACACAAGCAGCTTTTCTCCAACTGTGTACTCTTTGGGCTCTTCCACGAATGAACTTCTATATGCAGGGTTTGCGACGTGGAGCGAACTGCCTAAACCAAGGCAGGCTGTAGCGAGGACTGTAAGCATATCCTCTCCCACACCACGCAGTTTTAACGGTAGAACTCTGCTTTAGTTGCAGGGGTAACACAAGAAGTTTTTCTCTCACTGTGTACTCTTTGGGCTCTTCCACGAATGAACTTCTATATGCAGGGTTTGCGACGTTGATCGAACTGCCTCAAACAAGGCCGGCTGTAGCGAGGACTGTAAGCATATCCTCTCCCAAACCACGCAGTTTTAACGGTAGAACTCTGCTTTAGTTGCAGGGGTAACACAAGCAGTTTTTCTCCCACTGTGTACTCTTTGGGCTCTTCCACGAATGAACTTCTATATGCAGGGTTTGCGACGTGGAGAGAACTGCCTCAACCAAGGCAGGCTGTAGCGAGGATTGTAAGCATATCCTCTCCCAAACCACGCAGTTTTAACGGTAGAATTCTGCTTTAGTTGCAGGGGTAACACAAGCAGCTTTTCTCCCATTGTGTACTCTTTGGGCTCTTCCGCGAATGAACTTCTATATGCAGGGTTTCCGACGTGGAGCGAACTGCCTCAACCAAGGCAGGCTGTAGCGAGGACTGTAAGCCTTTCCTCTTCCAAAACACTGCAGTTTTACCAAAGAATTCTGCTTTAATTGCAGGTGGAATACAAGCAGCATTACTCCCACTGTGTACTCTTTGGGCTCTTCCACGAATGAACTTCTTTATGCAGGGATTCCTACGAGGAGCAAACTGCCTCCACCATGGCAGGCTGTAGCGAGGACTGTAAGCATATCCTCTCCCAAACCACGCAGTTTTAACGGTAGAACTCTGCTTTAGTTGCAGGGGTAACACAAGCAGTTTTTCTCCCACTGTGTACTCTTTGGGCTCTAACACGAATGAACTTCTTTATGCAGGGATTCCTACGAGGAGCGAACTGCCTCCACCATGGCAGGCTGTAGCAAGGACTGTAAGCATATCCTCTCCCAAACCACGCAGTTTTAACGGTAGATCTCTGCTTTAGTTGCAGGGGTAACACAAGCAGCTTTTCTCCCACTGTGTACTCTTTGGGCTCTTCCACGAATTAACTTCTATATGCAGGGTTTCCAAAGTGGAGCGAACTGGCTCAACCAAGGCAGGCTGTAGCGAGGAATGTAAGCATTTCCTCTTACAAAACACGGCAGTTTTACCTAAGAATTCTGCTTTAGTTGCAGGTGGAATACAAGCAGCATTACTCCCACTGTGTACTCTTCGGGCTCTTACACGAATGAACTTCGTTATGCAAGGATTCCCACGAGGAGGGAACTGACTCCACCATGGCAGGCTGTAGCGAGGACTGTAAGCATATCCTCTCCCAAACCACGCAGTTTTAACGGTAGAACTCTGCTTTAGTTGCAGGGGTAACACAAGCAGTTTTTCTCCCACTGTGTACTCTTTGGGCTCTTCCACGAATGAACTTCTATATGCAGGGTTTGCGACGTGGAGAGAACTGCCTCAACCAAGGCAGGCTGTAGCGAGGATTGTAAGCATATCCTCTCCCAAACCACGCAGTGTTAACGGTAGAATTCTGCTTTAGTTGCAGGGGTAACACAAGCAGCTTTTCTCCCATTGTGTACTCTTTGGGCTCTTCCGCGAATGAACTTCTATATGCAGGGTTTCCGACGTGGATCGAACTGCCTCAACCAAGGCAGGCTGTAGCGAGGAATGTAAGCATTTCCTCTTACAAAACACGGCAGTTTTACCAAAGAATTCTGCTTTAGTTGCAGGTGGAATACAAGCAGCATTACTCCCACTGTGTACTCTTTGAGGTCTTACACGAATGAACTTCTTTATGCAAGGATTCCCACGAGGAGGGTACTGACTCCACCATGGCAGGCTGTAGCGAGGACTGTAAGCATATCCTCTCCCAAACCACGCAGTTTTAAAGGTAGAACTCTGCTTTAGTTGCAGGGGTAACACAAGCAGTTTTTCTCCCACTGTGTACTCTTTGGGCTCTTCCACAAATGAACTTCTATATGCAGGGTTTGCGACGTGGAGCGAACTGCCTCAACCAATGCAGGCTGTAGCGAGGACTGTAAGCATATCCTCTCCCAAACCACGCAGTTTTAACGGTAGAAATCTGCTTTAGTTGCAGGGGTAACACAAGCAGCTTTTCTCACACTGTGTACTCTTTGTGCTCATCCACGTATGAACTTCTATATGAAGTGTTTGCGACGTGGAGCGACATGCCTCAACCAAGGCAGGCTGTAGCGAGGACTGTAAGCATATCCTCTCCCAAACCACGCAGTTTTAAAGGTAGAACTCTGCTTTAGTTGCAGGGGTAACACAAGCAGCTTTTCTCCCACTGTGTACTCTTTGGGCTCTTCCACGAATGAACTTCTATATGCAGGGTTTCCAAAGTGGAGCGAACTGCCTCAACCAAGGCAGGCTGTAGCGAGGTCTGTAAGCATTTCCTCTTCCAAAGCACGGCAGGTTTACCAAAGAATTCTGCTTTAGTTGCAGGTGTAACACAAGCATCATTTCTCCCACTGTGTACTCTTTGGGCTCTTACACGAATGAACTTCTTTATGCAGGGATTCCCACGTGGATCGAACTGCCTCAACCGTGGAAGGCTGTAGCGAGGACTGTAAGCATATCCTCTCCCAAAACACGCAGTTTTTACGGTAGAACTCTGCTTTAGTTGCAGGGGTAACACAAGCAGCTTTTCTCCCACTGTGTACTCTTTGGGCTCTTCCAAGAATGAACTTCTATATGCAGGGTTTCAGACGTGGAGCGAACTGCCTCAACCAAGGCAGGCTGTAGCGAGGACTGTAAGCATTTCCTCTTACAAAACACGGCAGTTTTACCAAAGAATTCTGCTTTAGTTGCAGGTGGAATACAAGCAACATTACTCCCACTGTGTTCTCTTGGGGCTCTTACACGAATGAACTTTTTTATGCAGGGATTCCCAGGGGAGCGAACTGCCTCCACCATGGCAGGCTCTAGCGAGGACTGTAAGCATATCCTCTCCCAAACCACGCAGTTTTAACGGTAGAAATCTGCTTTAGTTTCAGGGGTAACACAAGCAGCTTTTCTCCCACTGTGTACTCTTTGGGCTCTTCCACGAATGAACTTCTATATGCAGGGTTTTCGACGTGGAGCGAACTGCCTCAACCAAGGCAGGCTGTAGCGAGGACTGTAAGAATATCCTCTCCCAAACCACGCAGTTTTAACGGTAGAACTCTGCTTTAGTTGCAGGGGTAACACAAGCAGTTTTTCTCCCACTGTGTACTCTTTGGGCTCTTCCACAAATGAACTTCTATATGCAGGGTTTCCAAAGTGGAGCGAACTGCCTCAACCAAGGCAGGCTGTAGCGAGGAATGTAAGCATTTCCTCTTACAAAACACGGCAGTTTTACCAAAGAATTCTGCTTTATTTGCAGGTGGAATACAAGCAGCATTACTCCCACTGTGTACTCTTTGGGCTCTTACACGAATGAACTTCTTTATGCAAGGATTCACACGAGGAGGGAACTGACTCCACCATGGCAGGCTGTAGCGAGGACTGTAAGCATATCCTCTCCCAAACCACGCAGTTTTAACGGTAGAACTCTGCTTTAGTTGCAGGGGTAACACAAGCAGCTTTTCTCCCACTGTGTACTCTTTGGGCTCTTCCACGAATGAACTTCTATATGCAGGGTTTGCTACGTGGAGCGAACTGCCTAAACCAAGGCAGGCTGTAGCGAGGACTGTAAGCATATCCTCTCCCAAACCACGCAGTTTTAACGGTAGAACTCTGCTTTAGTTGCAGGGGTAACACAAGCAGTTTTTCTCCCACTGTGTACTCTTTGGGCTCTTCCACAAATGAACTTCTATATGCAGGGTTTGCGACGTGGAGCGAACTGCCTCAACCAATGCAGGCTGTAGCGAGGACTGTAAGCATATCCTCTTCCAAACCACGCAGTTTTAACGGTAGAACTCTGCTTTAGTTGCAGGGGTAACACAAGCAGCTTTTCTCACACTGTGTACTCTTTGGGCTCTTCCACGTATGAACTTCTATATGCAGGGTTTCCAAAGTGGAGCGAACTGCCTCAACCAAGGCAGGCTGTAGCGAGGACTGTAAGCATATCCTCTCCCAAACCACGCAGTTTTAAAGGTAGAACTCTGCTTTAGTTGCAGGGGTAACACAAGCAGCTTTTCTCCCACTGTGTACTCTTTGGGCTCTTCCACGAATTAACTTCTATATGCAGGGTTTGCGACGTGGAGCGAACTGCCTCAACCAAGGCAGGCTGTAGCGAGGACTGTAAGAATATCCTCTCCCAAACCACGCAGTTTTAACGGTAGAACTCTGCTTTAGTTGCAGGTGTAACACAAGCAGTTTTTCTCCCACTGTGTACTCTTTGGGCTCTTCCACAAATGAACTTCTATATGCAGGGTTTGCGACGCGGAGCGAACTGCCTCAACCAATGCAGGCTGTAGCGAGGACTGTAAGCATATCCTCTTACAAAACACGGCAGTTTTACCAAAGAATTCTGCTTTAGTTGCAGGTGGAATAGAAGCAGCATTACTCCCACTGTGTACTCTTTGGGCTCTTACACGAATGAACTTCTTTATGCAAGGATTCCCACGAGGAGGGAACTGCCTCCACCATGGCAGGCTGTAGCTAGGACTGTAAGCATATCCTCTCCCAAACCACGCAGTTTTAACGGTAGAACTCTGCTTTAGTTGCAGGGGTAACACAAGCAGTTTTTCTCCCACTGTGTACTCTTTGGGCTCTTCCACGAATGAACTTCTATATGCAGGGTTTGCGACGTGGAGAGAACTGCCTCAACCAAGGCAGGCTGTAGCGAGGACTGTAAGCATATCCTCTCCCAAACCACGCAGTTTTAACGGTAGAACTCTGCTTTAGTTGCAGGGTAACAAAAGCAGCTTTTCTCCCACTGTGTACTCTTTGGGCTCTTCCACGAATGAACTTCTATATGCAGGGTTTCCGACGTGGAGCTAACTGCCTCAACCAAGGCAGGCTGTAGCGAGGACTGTAAGCATATCCTCTCCCAAACCACTCAGTTTTAACGGTAGAACTCTGCTTTAGTTGCAGGGGTAACACAAGCAGCTTTTCTCCCACTGTGTACTCTTTGGGCTCTTCCACGAATGAACTTCTATATGCAGGGTTTCCGACGTGGAGCGAACTGCCTCAACCAAGGCAGGCTGTAGCGAGGTCTGTAAGCATTTCCTCTTCCAAAGCACGGCAGTTTTACCAAAGAATTCTGCTTTAGTTGCAGGTGTAACACAAGCATCATTTCTCCCACTGTGTACTCTTTGGGCTCTTACACGAATGAACTTCTTTATGCAGGGATTCCCACGTGGATCGAACTGCCTCAACCGTGGAAGGCTGTAGCGAGGACTGTAAGCATATCCTCTCCCAAAACACGCAGTTTTTACGGTAGAACTCTGCTTTAGTTGCAGGGGTAACACAAGCAGCTTTTCTCCCACTGTGTACTCTTTGGGCTCTTCCAAGAATGAACTTCTATATGCAGGGTTTCAGACGTGGAGCGAACTGCCTCAACCAAGGCAGGCTGTAGCGAGGACTGTAAGCATTTCCTCTTACAAAACACGGCAGTTTTACCAAAGAATTCTGCTTTAGTTGCAGGTGGAATACAAGCAGCATTACTCCCACTGTGTTCTCTTGGGGCTCTTACACGAATGAACTTTTTTATGCAGGGATTCCCAGGGGAGCGAACTGCCTCCACCATGGCAGGCTCTAGCGAGGACTGTAAGCATATCCTCTCCCAAACCACGCAGTTTTAACGGTAGAAATCTGCTTTAGTTTCAGGGGTAACACAAGCAGCTTTTCTCCCACTGTGTACTCTTTGGGCTCTTCCACAAATGAACTTCTATATGCAGGGTTTCCAAAGTGGAGCGAACTGCCTCAACCAAGGCAGGCTGTAGCGAGGAATGTAAGCATTTCCTCTTACAAAACACGGCAGTTTTACCTAAGAATTCTGCATTAGTTGCAGGTGGAATACAAGCAGCATTACTCCCACTGTGTACTCTTCGGGCTCTTACACGAATGAACTTCGTTATGCAAGGATTCCCACGAGGAGGGAACTGACTCCACCATGGCAGGCTGTAGCTAGGACTGTAAGCATATCCTCTCCCAAACCACGCAGTTTTAACGGTAGAACTCTGCTTTAGTTGCAGGGGTAACACAAGCAGTTTTTCTCCCACTGTGTACTCTTTGGGCTCTTCCACGAATGAACTTCTATATGCAGGGTTTGCGACGTGGAGAGAACTGCCTCAACCAAGGCAGGCTGTAGCGAGGACTGTAAGCATATCCTCTCCCAAACCACGCAGTTTTAACGGTAGAACTCTGCTTTAGTTGCAGGGTAACAAAAGCAGCTTTTCTCCCACTGTGTACTCTTTGGGCTCTTCCACGAATGAACTTCTATATGCAGGGTTTCCGACGTGGAGCTAACTGCCTCAACCAAGGCAGGCTGTAGCGAGGACTGTAAGCATATCCTCTCCCAAACCACTCAGTTTTAACGGTAGAACTCTGCTTTAGTTGCAGGGGTAACACAAGCAGCTTTTCTCCCACTGTGTACTCTTTGGGCTCTTCCACGAATGAACTTCTATATGCAGGGTTTCCGACGTGGAGCGAACTGCCTCAACCAAGGCAGGCTGTAGCGAGGTCTGTAAGCATTTCCTCTTCCAAAGCACGGCAGTTTTACCAAAGAATTCTGCTTTAGTTGCAGGTGTAACACAAGCATCATTTCTCCCACTGTGTACTCTTTGGGCTCTTACACGAATGAACTTCTTTATGCAGGGATTCCCACGTGGATCGAACTGCCTCAACCGTGGAAGGCTGTAGCGAGGACTGTAAGCATATCCTCTCCCAAAACACGCAGTTTTTACGGTAGAACTCTGCTTTAGTTGCAGGGGTAACACAAGCAGCTTTTCTCCCACTGTGTACTCTTTGGGCTCTTCCAAGAATGAACTTCTATATGCAGGGTTTCAGACGTGGAGCGAACTGCCTCAACCAAGGCAGGCTGTAGCGAGTACTGTAAGCATTTCCTCTTACAAAACACGGCAGTTTTACCAAAGAATTCTGCTTTAGTTGCAGGTGGAATACAAGCAACATTACTCCCACTGTGTTCTCTTGGGGCTCTTACACGAATGAACTTTTTTATGCAGGGATTCCCAGGGGAGCGAACTGCCTCCACCATGGGAGGCTCTAGCGAGGACTGTAAGCATATCCTCTCCCAAACCACGCAGTTTTAACGGTAGAAATCTGCTTTAGTTTCAGGGGTAACACAAGCAGCTTTTCTCCCACTGTGTACTCTTTGGGCTCTTCCACGAATGAACTTCTATATGCAGGGTTTTCGACGTGGAGCGAACTGCCTCAACCAAGGCAGGCTGTAGCGAGGACTGTAAGAATATCCTCTCCCAAACCACGCAGTTTTAACGGTAGAACTCTGCTTTAGTTGCAGGGGTAACACAAGCAGTTTTTCTCCCACTGTGTACTCTTTGGGCTCTTCCACAAATGAACTTCTATATGCAGGGTTTCCAAAGTGGAGCGAACTGCCTCAACCAAGGCAGGCTGTAGCGAGGAATGTAAGCATTTCCTCTTACAAAACACGGCAGTTTTACCAAAGAATTCTGCTTTATTTGCAGGTGGAATACAAGCAGCATTACTCCCACTGTGTACTCTTTGGGCTCTTACACGAATGAACTTCTTTATGCAAGGATTCACACGAGGAGGGAACTGACTCCACCATGGCAGGCTGTAGCGAGGACTGTAAGCATATCCTCTCCCAAACCACGCAGTTTTAACGGTAGAACTCTGCTTTAGTTGCAGGGGTAACACAAGCAGCTTTTCTCCCACTGTGTACTCTTTGGGCTCTTCCACGAATGAACTTCTATATGCAGGGTTTGCTACGTGGAGCGAACTGCCTAAACCAAGGCAGGCTGTATCGAGGACTGTAAGCATATCCTCTCCCAAACCACGCAGTTTTAACGGTAGAACTCTGCTTTAGTTGCAGGGGTAACACAAGCAGTTTTTCTCCCACTGTGTACTCTTTGGGCTCTTCCACAAATGAACTTCTATATGCAGGGTTTGCGACGTGGAGCGAACTGCCTCAACCAATGCAGGCTGTAGCGAGGACTGTAAGCATATCCTCTCCCAAACCACGCAGTTTTAACGGTAGAACTCTGCTTTAGTTGCAGGGGTAACACAAGCAGCTTTTCTCACACTGTGTACTCTTTGTGCTCTTCCACGTATGAACTTCTATATGCAGGGTTTGCGACGTGGAGCGACCTGCCTCAACCAAGGCAGGCTGTATCGAGTACTGTAAGCATATCCTCTCCCAAACCACGCAGTTTTAAAGGTAGAACTCTGCTTTAGTTGCAGGGGTAACACAAGCAGCTTTTCTCCCACTGTGTACTCTTTGGGCTCTTCCACGAATTAACTTCTATATGCAGGGTTTCCAAAGTGGAGCGAACTGCCTCAACCAAGGCAGGCTGTAGCGAGGACTGTAAGAATATCCTCTCCCAAACCACGCAGTTTTAACGGTAGAACTCTGCTTTAGTTGCAGGTGTAACACAAGCAGTTTTTCTCCCACTGTGTACTCTTTGGGCTCTTCCACAAATGAACTTCTATATGCAGGGTTTGCGACGCGGAGCGAACTGCCTCAACCAATGCAGGCTGTAGCGAGGACTGTAAGCATATCCTCTTACAAAACACGGCAGTTTTACCAAAGAATTCTGCTTTAGTTGCAGGTGGAATAGAAGCAGCATTACTCCCACTGTGTACTCTTTGGGCTCTTACACGAATGAACTTCTTTATGCAAGGATTCCCACGAGGAGGAAACTGCCTCCACCATGGCAGTCTGTAGCTAGGACTGTAAGCATATCCTCTCCCAAACCACGCAGTTTTAACGGTAGAACTCTGCTTTAGTTGCAGGGGTAACACAAGCAGTTTTTCTCCCACTGTGTACTCTTTGGGCTCTTCCACGAATGAACTTCTATATGCAGGGTTTGCGACGTGGAGAGAACTGCCTCAACCAAGGCAGGCTGTAGCGAGGACTGTAAGCATATCCTCTCCCAAACCACGCAGTTTTAACGGTAGAACTCTGCTTTAGTTGCAGGGTAACAAAAGCAGCTTTTCTCCCACTGTGTACTCTTTGGGCTCTTCCACGAATGAACTTCTATATGCAGGGTTTCCGACGTGGAGCTAACTGCCTCAACCAAGGCAGGCTGTAGCGAGGACTGTAAGCATATCCTCTCCCAAACCACTCAGTTTTAACGGTAGAACTCTGCTTTAGTTGCAGGGGTAACACAAGCAGCTTTTCTCCCACTGTGTACTCTTTGGGCTCTTCCACGAATTAACTTCTATATGCAGGGTTTCCAAAGTGGAGCGAACTGCCTCAACCAAGGCAGGCTGTAGCGAGATCTGTAAGCATTTCCTCTTCCAAAGCACGGCAGTTTTACCAAAGAATTCTGCTTTAGTTGCAGGTGTAACACAAGCATCATTTCTCCCACTGTGTACTCTTTGGGCTCTTACACGAATGAACTTCTTTATGCAGGGATTCCCACGTGGATCGAACTGCCTCAACCGTGGAAGGCTGTAGCGAGGACTGTAAGCATATCCTCTCCCAAAACACGCAGTTTTTACGGTAGAACTCTGCTTTAGTTGCAGGGGTAACACAAGCAGCTTTTCTCCCACTGTGTACTCTTTGGGCTCTTCCAAGAATGAACTTCTATATGCAGGGTTTCAGACGTGGAGCGAACTGCCTCAACCAAGGCAGGCTGTAGCGAGGACTGTAAGCATTTCCTCTTACAAAACACGGCAGTTTTACCAAAGAATTCTGCTTTAGTTGCAGGTGGAATACAAGCAGCATTACTCCCACTGTGTTCTCTTGGGGCTCTTACACGAATGAACTTTTTTATGCAGGGATTCCCAGGGGAGCGAACTGCCTCCACCATGGCAGGCTCTAGCGAGGACTGTAAGCATATCCTCTCCCAAACCACGCAGTTTTAACGGTAGAAATCTGCTTTAGTTTCAGGGGTAACACAAGCAGCTTTTCTCCCACTGTGTACTCTTTGGGCTCTTCCACGAATGAACTTCTATATGCAGGGTTTCCAAAGTGGAGCGAACTGCCTCAACCAAGGCAGGCTGTAGCGAGGAATGTAAGCATTTCCTCTTACAAAACACGGCAGTTTTACCTAAGAATTCTGCATTAGTTGCAGGTGGAATACAAGCAGCATTACTCCCACTGTGTACTCTTCGGGCTCTTACACGAATGAACTTCGTTATGCAAGGATTCCCACGAGGAGGGAACTGACTCCACCATGGCAGGCTGTAGCGAGGACTGTAAGAATATCCTCTCCCAAACCACGCAGTTTTAATGGTAGAACTCTGCTTTAGTTGCAGGGGTAACACAAGCAGCTTTTCTCCCACTGTGTACTCTTTGGGCTCTTCCACGAATGAACTTCTATATGCAGGGTTTGCGACGTGGAGCGAACTGCCTAAACCAAGGCAGGCTGTAGCGAGGACTGTAAGCATATCCTCTCCCAAACCACGCAGTTTTAACGGTAGAACTCTGCTTTAGTTGCCGGGGTAATACAAGCAGTTTTTCTCCCACTGTGTACTCTTTGGGCTCTTCCACAAATGAACTTCTATATGCAGGGTTTGCGATGTGGAGCGAACTGCCTCAACCAATGCAGACTGTTACGAGGACTGTAAGCATATCCTCTCCCAAACCACGCAGTTTTAACGGTAGATCTCTGCTTTAGTTGCAGGGGTAACACAAGCAGCTTTTCTCACACTGTGTACTCTTTGTGCTCTTCCACGTATGAACTTCTATATGCAGGGTTTCCAAAGTGGAGCGAACTGCCTCAACCAAGGCAGGCTGTAGCGAGGAATGTAAGCATTTCCTCTTACAAAACACGGCAGTTTTACCAAAGAATTCTGCTTTAGTTGCAGGTGGAATACAAGTAGCATTACTCCCACTGTGTACTCTTTGGGGTCTTACACGAATGAACTTCTTTATGCAAGGATTCCCACGAGGAGGGTACTGACTCCACCATGGCAGGCTGTAGCGAGGACTGTAAGCATATCCTCTCCCAAACCACGCAGTTTTAACGGTACAACTCTGCTTTAGTTGCAGGGGTAACACAAGCAGCTTTTCTCACACTGTGTACTCTTTGGGCTCTTCCACAAATGAACTTCTATATGCAGGGTTTGCGACGTGGAGCGAACTGCCTCAACCAATGCAGGCTGTATCGAGGACTGTAAGCATATCCTCTCCCAAACCACGCAGTTTTAACGGTAGACATCTGCTTTAGTTGCAGGGGTAACACAAGCAGCTTTTCTCACACTGTGTACTCTTTGTGCTCTTCCACGTATGAACTTCTATATGAAGTGTTTGCGACGTGGAGCGACCTGCCTCAACCAAGGCAGGCTGTAGCGAGGACTGTAAGCATATCCTCTCCCAAACCACGCAGTTTTAAAGGTAGAACTCTGCTTTAGTTGCAGGGGTAACACAAGCAGCTTTTCTCCCACTGTGTACTCTTTGGGCTCTTCCACGAATGAACTTCTATATGCAGGGTTTCCAAAGTGGAGCGAACTGCCTCAAACAAGGCAGGCTGTAGCGAGGACTGTAAGCATATCCTCTCCCAAACCACGCAGTTTTAACGGTAGAACTCTGCTTTAGTTGCAGGGGTAACACAAGCAGCTTTTCTCCCACTGTGTACTCTTTGGGCTCTTCCACGAATGAACTTCTATATGCAGGGTTTCCGACGTGGAGCGAACTGCCTCAACCAAGGCAGGCTGTAGCGAGGTCTGTAAGCATTTCCTCTTCCAAAGCACGGCAGTTTTACCAAAGAATTCTGCTTTAGTTGCAGGTGTAACACAAGCATCATTTCTCCCACTGTGTACTCTTTGGGCTCTTACACGAATGAACTTCTTTATGCAGGGATTCCCACGTGGATCGAACTGCCTCAACCGTGGAAGGCTGTAGCGAGGACTGTAAGCATATCCTCTCCCAAAACACGCAGTTTTTACGGTAGAACTCTGCTTTAGTTGCAGTGGTAACACAAGCAGCTTTTCTCCCACTGTGTACTCTTTGGGCTCTTCCAAGAATGAACTTCTATATGCAGGGTTTCAGACGTGGAGCGAACTGCCTCAACCAAGGCAGGCTGTAGCGAGGACTGTAAGCATTTCCTCTTACAAAACACGGCAGTTTTACCAAAGAATTCTGCTTTAGTTGCAGGTGGAATACAAGCAGCATTACTCCCACTGTGTTCTCTTGGGGCTCTTACACGAATGAACTTTTTTATGCAGGGATTCCCAGGGGAGCGAACTGCCTCCACCATGGCAGGCTCTAGCGAGGACTGTAAGCATATCCTCTCCCAAACCACGCAGTTTTAACGGTAGAGATCTGCTTTAGTTTCAGGGGTAACACAAGCAGCTTTTCTCCCACTGTGTACTCTTTGGGCTCTTCCACGAATGAACTTCTATATGCAGGGTTTCCAAAGTGGAGCGAACTGCCTCAACCAAGGCAGGCTGTAGCGAGGAATGTAAGCATTTCCTCTTACAAAACACGGCAGTTTTACCTAAGAATTCTGCTTTAGTTGCAGGTGGAATACAAGCAGCATTACTCCCACTGTGTACTCTTCGGGCTCTTACACGAATGAACTTCGTTATGCAAGGATTCCCACGAGGAGGGAACTGACTCCACCATGGCAGGCTGTAGCGAGGACTGTAAGCATATCCTCTCCCACACCACGCAGTTTTAACGGTAGAACTCTGCTTTAGTTGCAGGGGTAACACAAGCAGCTTTTCTCCCACTGTGTACTCTTTGGGCTCTTCCACGAATGAACTTCTATATGCAGGGTTTGCGACGTGGAGCGAACTGCCTAAACCAAGGCAGGCTGTAGCGAGGACTGTAAGCATATCCTCTCCCAAACCACGCAGTTTTAACGGTAGAACTCTGCTTTAGTTGCCGGGGTAATACAAGCAGTTTTTCTCCCACTGTGTACTCTTTGGGCTCTTCCACAAATGAACTTCTATATGCAGGGTTTGCGACGTGGAGCGAACTGCCTCAACCAATGCAGGCTGTTACGAGGACTGTAAGCATATCCTCTCCCAAACCACGCAGTTTTAACGGTAGATCTCTGCTTTAGTTGCAGGGGTAACACAAGCAGCTTTTCTCACACTGTGTACTCTTTGTGCTCTTCCACGTATGAACTTCTATATGAAGGGTTTGCGACGTGGAGCGACCTGCCTCAACCAAGGCAGGCTGTAGCGAGGACTGTAAGCATATCCTCTCCCAAACCACGCAGTTTTAAAGGTAGAACTCTGCTTTAGTTGCAGGGGTAACACAAGCAGCTTTTCTCCCACTGTGTACTCTTTGGGCTCTTCCACGAATGAACTTCTATATGCAGGGTTTCCAAAGTGGAGCGAACTGCCTCAACCAAGGCAGGCTGTAGCGAGGAATGTAAGCATTTCCTCTTACAAAACACGGCAGTTTTACCAAAGAATTCTGCTTTAGTTGCAGGTGGAATACAAGCAGCATTACTCCCACTGTGTACTCTTTGGGGTCTTACACGAATGAACTTCTTTATGCAAGGATTCCCACGAGGAGGGTACTGACTCCACCATGGCAGGCTCTAGCGAGGACTGTAAGCATATCCTCTCCCAAACCACGCAGTTTTAACGGTAGAAATCTGCTTTAGTTTCAGGGGTAACAAAAGCAGCTTTTCTCCCACTGTTTACTCTTTGGGCTCTTCCACGAATGAACTTCTTTATGCAGGGATTCCAACGTGGATCGAACTGCCTCAACCGTGGAAGGCTGTAGCGAGGACTGTAAGCATATCCTCTCCCAAAACACGCAGTTTTTACGGTAGAACTCTGCTTTAGTTGCAGGGGTAACACAAGCAGCTTTTCTCCCACTGTGTACTCTTTGGGCTCTTCTAAGAATGAACTTCTATATGCAGGGTTTGCGACGTGGAGAGAACTGCCCCAACCAAGGCAGGCTGTAGCGAGGACTGTAAGCATTTCCTCTTACAAAACACGGCAGTTTTACCAAAGAATTCTGCTTTAGTTGCAGGTGGAATACAAGCACCATTACTCCCACTGTGTTCTCTTGGGGGCTCTTACACGAATGAACTTTTTTATGCAGGGATTCCCACGAGGATCGAACTGCCTCCACCATGGCAGGCTCTAGCGAGGACTGTAAGCATATCCTCTCCCACACCACGCAGTTTTAACGGTAGAACTCTGCTTTAGTTGCAGGGGTAACACAAGCAGCTTTTCTCCCACTGTGTACTCTTTGGGCTCTTCCACGAATGAACTTCTATATGCAGGGTTTGCGACGTGGAGCGAACTGCCTAAACCAAGGCAGGCTGTAGCGAGGACTGTAAGCATATCCTCTCCCACACCACGCAGTTTTAACGGTAGAACTCTGCTTTAGTTGCAGGGGTAACACAAGCAGCTTTTCTCCCACTGTGTACTCTTTGGGCTCTTCCACGAATGAACTTCTATATGCAGGGTTTGCGACGTTGAGCGAACTGCCTCAAACAAGGCCGGCTGTAGCGAGGACTGTAAGCATATCCTCTCCCAAACCACGCAGTTTTAACGGTAGAACTCTGCTTTAGTTGCAGGGGTAACACAAGCAGCTTTTCTCCCACTGTGTACTCTTTGGGCTCTTCCGCGATTTAACTTCTATATGCAGGGTTTCCAAAGTGGAGCGAACTGCCTCAACCAAGGCAGGCTGTAGCGAGGAATGTAGGCATTTCCTCTTACAAAACACGGCAGTTTTACCTAAGAATTCTGCTTTAGTTGCAGGTGGAATACAAGCAGCATTACTCCCACTGTGTACTCTTCGGGCTCTTACACGAATGAACTTCGTTATGCAAGGATTCCCACGAGGAGGGAACTGACTCCACCATGGCAGGCTGTAGCGAGGTCTGTAAGCATATCCTCTCCCAAACCACGCAGTTTTAACGGTAGAACTCTGCTTTAGTTGCAGGGGTAACACAAGCAGCTTTTCTCCCACTGTGTACTCTTTGGGCTCTTCCACGAATGAACTTCTATATGCAGGGTTTGCGACGTGGAGCGAACTGCCTAAACCAAGGCAGGCTGTAGCGAGGACTGTAAGCATATCCTCTCCCACACCACGCAGTTTTAACGGTAGAACTCTGCTTTAGTTGCAGGGGTAACACAAGAAGTTTTTCTCTCACTGTGTACTCTTTGGGCTCTTCCACGAATGAACTTCTATATGCAGGGTTTGCGACGTTGATCGAACTGCCTCAAACAAGGCCGGCTGTAGCGAGGACTGTAAGCATATCCTCTCCCAAACCACGCAGTTTTAACGGTAGAACTCTGCTTTAGTTGCAGGGGTAACACAAGCAGTTTTTCTCCCACTGTGTACTCTTTGGGCTCTTCCACGAATGAACTTCTATATGCAGGGTTTGCGACGTGGAGAGAACTGCCTCAACCAAGGCAGGCTGTAGCGAGGATTGTAAGCATATCCTCTCCCAAACCACGCAGTTTTAACGGTAGAATTCTGCTTTAGTTGCAGGGGTAACACAAGCAGCTTTTCTCCCATTGTGTACTCTTTGGGCTCTTCCGCGAATGAACTTCTATATGCAGGGTTTCCGACGTGGAGCGAACTGCCTCAACCAAGGCAGGCTGTAGCGAGGACTGTAAGCCTTTCCTCTTCCAAAACACTGCAGTTTTACCAAAGAATTCTGCTTTAATTGCAGGTGGAATACAAGCAGCATTACTCCCACTGTGTACTCTTTGGGCTCTTCCACGAATGAACTTCTTTATGCAGGGATTCCTACGAGGAGCAAACTGCCTCCACCATGGCAGGCTGTAGCGAGGACTGTAAGCATATCCTCTCCCAAACCACGCAGTTTTAACGGTAGAACTCTGCTTTAGTTGCAGGGGTAACACAAGCAGTTTTTCTCCCACTGTGTACTCTTTGGGCTCTAACACGAATGAACTTCTTTATGCAGGGATTCCTACGAGGAGCGAACTGCCTCCACCATGGCAGGCTGTAGCAAGGACTGTAAGCATATCCTCTCCCAAACCACGCAGTTTTAACGGTAGATCTCTGCTTTAGTTGCAGGGGTAACACAAGCAGCTTTTCTCCCACTGTGTACTCTTTGGGCTCTTCCACGAATTAACTTCTATATGCAGGGTTTCCAAAGTGGAGCGAACTGGCTCAACCAAGGCAGGCTGTAGCGAGGAATGTAAGCATTTCCTCTTACAAAACACGGCAGTTTTACCTAAGAATTCTGCTTTAGTTGCAGGTGGAATACAAGCAGCATTACTCCCACTGTGTACTCTTCGGGCTCTTACACGAATGAACTTCGTTATGCAAGGATTCCCACGAGGAGGGAACTGACTCCACCATGGCAGGCTGTAGCGAGGACTGTAAGCATATCCTCTCCCAAACCACGCAGTTTTAACGGTAGAACTCTGCTTTAGTTGCAGGGGTAACACAAGCAGTTTTTCTCCCACTGTGTACTCTTTGGGCTCTTCCACGAATGAACTTCTATATGCAGGGTTTGCGACGTGGAGAGAACTGCCTCAACCAAGGCAGGCTGTAGCGAGGATTGTAAGCATATCCTCTCCCAAACCACGCAGTGTTAACGGTAGAATTCTGCTTTAGTTGCAGGGGTAACACAAGCAGCTTTTCTCCCATTGTGTACTCTTTGGGCTCTTCCGCGAATGAACTTCTATATGCAGGGTTTCCGACGTGGAGCGAACTGCCTCAACCAAGGCAGGCTGTAGCGAGGAATGTAAGCATTTCCTCTTACAAAACACGGCAGTTTTACCAAAGAATTCTGCTTTAGTTGCAGGTGGAATACAAGCAGCATTACTCCCACTGTGTACTCTTTGAGGTCTTACACGAATGAACTTCTTTATGCAAGGATTCCCACGAGGAGGGTACTGACTCCACCATGGCAGGCTGTAGCGAGGACTGTAAGCATATCCTCTCCCAAACCACGCAGTTTTAAAGGTAGAACTCTGCTTTAGTTGCAGGGGTAACACAAGCAGTTTTTCTCCCACTGTGTACTCTTTGGGCTCTTCCACAAATGAACTTCTATATGCAGGGTTTGCGACGTGGAGCGAACTGCCTCAACCAATGCAGGCTGTAGCGAGGACTGTAAGCATATCCTCTCCCAAACCACGCAGTTTTAACGGTAGAAATCTGCTTTAGTTGCAGGGGTAACACAAGCAGCTTTTCTCACACTGTGTACTCTTTGTGCTCATCCACGTATGAACTTCTATATGAAGTGTTTGCGACGTGGAGCGACATGCCTCAACCAAGGCAGGCTGTAGCGAGGACTGTAAGCATATCCTCTCCCAAACCACGCAGTTTTAAAGGTAGAACTCTGCTTTAGTTGCAGGGGTAACACAAGCAGCTTTTCTCCCACTGTGTACTCTTTGGGCTCTTCCACGAATGAACTTCTATATGCAGGGTTTCCAAAGTGGAGCGAACTGCCTCAACCAAGGCAGGCTGTAGCGAGGTCTGTAAGCATTTCCTCTTCCAAAGCACGGCAGTTTTACCAAAGAATTCTGCTTTAGTTGCAGGTGTAACACAAGCTTCATTTCTCCCACTGTGTACTCTTTGGGCTCTTACACGAATGAACTTCTTTATGCAGGGATTCCCACGTGGATCGAACTGCCTCAACCGTGGAAGGCTGTAGCGAGGACTGTAAGCATATCCTCTCCCAAAACACGCAGTTTTTACGGTAGAACTCTGCTTTAGTTGCAGGGGTAACACAAGCAGCTTTTCTCCCACTGTGTACTCTTTGGGCTCTTCCAAGAATGAACTTCTATATGCAGGGTTTCAGACGTGGAGCGAACTGCCTCAACCAAGGCAGGCTGTAGCGAGGACTGTAAGCATTTCCTCTTACAAAACACGGCTGTTTTACCAAAGAATTCTGCTTTAGTTGCAGGTGGAATACAAGCAACATTACTCCCACTGTGTTCTCTTGGGGCTCTTACACGAATGAACTTTTTTATGCAGGGATTCCCAGGGGAGCGAACTGCCTCCACCATGGCAGGCTCTAGCGAGGACTGTAAGCATATCCTCTCCCAAACCACGCAGTTTTAACGGTAGAAATCTGCTTTAGTTTCAGGGGTAACACAAGCAGCTTTTCTCCCACTGTGTACTCTTTGGGCTCTTCCACGAATGAACTTCTATATGCAGGGTTTTCGACGTGGAGCGAACTGCCTCAACCAAGGCAGGCTGTAGCGAGGACTGTAAGAATATCCTCTCCCAAACCACGCAGTTTTAACGGTAGAACTCTGCTTTAGTTGCAGGGGTAACACAAGCAGTTTTTCTCCCACTGTGTACTCTTTGGGCTCTTCCACAAATGAACTTCTATATGCAGGGTTTCCAAAGTGGAGCGAACTGCCTCAACCAAGGCAGGCTGTAGCGAGGAATGTAAGCATTTCCTCTTACAAAACACGGCAGTTTTACCAAAGAATTCTGCTTTATTTGCAGGTGGAATACAAGCAGCATTACTCCCACTGTGTACTCTTTGGGCTCTTACACGAATGAACTTCTTTATGCAAGGATTCACACGAGGAGGGAACTGACTCCACCATGGCAGGCTGTAGCGAGGACTGTAAGCATATCCTCTCCCAAACCACGCAGTTTTAACGGTAGAACTCTGCTTTAGTTGCAGGGGTAACACAAGCAGCTTTTCTCCCACTGTGTACTCTTTGGGCTCTTCCACGAATGAACTTCTATATGCAGGGTTTGCTACGTGGAGCGAACTGCCTAAACCAAGGCAGGCTGTAGCGAGGACTGTAAGCATATCCTCTCCCAAACCACGCAGTTTTAACGGTAGAACTCTGCTTTAGTTGCAGGGGTAACACAAGCAGTTTTTCTCCCACTGTGTACTCTTTGGGCTCTTCCACAAATGAACTTCTATATGCAGGGTTTGCGACGTGGAGCGAACTGCCTCAACCAATGCAGGCTGTAGCGAGGACTGTAAGCATATCCTCTTCCAAACCACGCAGTTTTAACGGTAGAACTCTGCTTTAGTTGCAGGGGTAACACAAGCAGCTTTTCTCACACTGTGTACTCTTTGTGCTCTTCCACGTATGAACTTCTATATGCAGGGTTTCCAAAGTGGAGCGAACTGCCTCAACCAAGGCAGGCTGTAGCGAGGACTGTAAGCATATCCTCTCCCAAACCACGCAGTTTTAAAGGTAGAACTCTGCTTTAGTTGCAGGGGTAACACAAGCAGCTTTTCTCCCACTGTGTACTCTTTGGGCTCTTCCACGAATTAACTTCTATATGCAGGGTTTGCGACGTGGAGCGAACTGCCTCAACCAAGGCAGGCTGTAGCGAGGACTGTAAGAATATCCTCTCCCAAACCACGCAGTTTTAACGGTAGAACTCTGCTTTAGTTGCAGGTGTAACACAAGCAGTTTTTCTCCCACTGTGTACTCTTTGGGCTCTTCCACAAATGAACTTCTATATGCAGGGTTTGCGACGCGGAGCGAACTGCCTCAACCAATGCAGGCTGTAGCGAGGACTGTAAGCATATCCTCTTACAAAACACGGCAGTTTTACCAAAGAATTCTGCTTTAGTTGCAGGTGGAATAGAAGCAGCATTACTCCCACTGTGTACTCTTTGGGCTCTTACACGAATGAACTTCTTTATGCAAGGATTCCCACGAGGAGGGAACTGCCTCCACCATGGCAGGCTGTAGCTAGGACTGTAAGCATATCCTCTCCCAAACCACGCAGTTTTAACGGTAGAACTCTGCTTTAGTTGCAGGGGTAACACAAGCAGTTTTTCTCCCACTGTGTACTCTTTGGGCTCTTCCACGAATGAACTTCTATATGCAGGGTTTGCGACGTGGAGAGAACTGCCTCAACCAAGGCAGGCTGTAGCGAGGACTGTAAGCATATCCTCTCCCAAACCACGCAGTTTTAACGGTAGAACTCTGCTTTAGTTGCAGGGTAACAAAAGCAGCTTTTCTCCCACTGTGTACTCTTTGGGCTCTTCCACGAATGAACTTCTATATGCAGGGTTTCCGACGTGGAGCTAACTGCCTCAACCAAGGCAGGCTGTAGCGAGGACTGTAAGCATATCCTCTCCCAAACCACTCAGTTTTAACGGTAGAACTCTGCTTTAGTTGCAGGGGTAACACAAGCAGCTTTTCTCCCACTGTGTACTCTTTGGGCTCTTCCACGAATGAACTTCTATATGCAGGGTTTCCGACGTGGAGCGAACTGCCTCAACCAAGGCAGGCTGTAGCGAGGTCTGTAAGCATTTCCTCTTCCAAAGCACGGCAGTTTTACCAAAGAATTCTGCTTTAGTTGCAGGTGTAACACAAGCATCATTTCTCCCACTGTGTACTCTTTGGGCTCTTACACGAATGAACTTCTTTATGCAGGGATTCCCACGTGGATCGAACTGCCTCAACCGTGGAAGGCTGTAGCGAGGACTGTAAGCATATCCTCTCCCAAAACACGCAGTTTTTACGGTAGAACTCTGCTTTAGTTGCAGGGGTAACACAAGCAGCTTTTCTCCCACTGTGTACTCTTTGGGCTCTTCCAAGAATGAACTTCTATATGCAGGGTTTCAGACGTGGAGCGAACTGCCTCAACCAAGGCAGGCTGTAGCGAGGACTGTAAGCATTTCCTCTTACAAAACACGGCAGTTTTACCAAAGAATTCTGCTTTAGTTGCAGGTGGAATACAAGCAACATTACTCCCACTGTGTTCTCTTGGGGCTCTTACACGAATGAACTTTTTTATGCAGGGATTCCCAGGGGAGCGAACTGCCTCCACCATGGCAGGCTCTAGCGAGGACTGTAAGCATATCCTCTCCCAAACCACGCAGTTTTAACGGTAGAAATCTGCTTTAGTTTCAGGGGTAACACAAGCAGCTTTTCTCCCACTGTGTACTCTTTGGGCTCTTCCACGAATGAACTTCTATATGCAGGGTTTTCGACGTGGAGCGAACTGCCTCAACCAAGGCAGGCTGTAGCGAGGACTGTAAGAATATCCTCTCCCAAACCACGCAGTTTTAACGGTAGAACTCTGCTTTAGTTGCAGGGGTAACACAAGCAGTTTTTCTCCCACTGTGTACTCTTTGGGCTCTTCCACAAATGAACTTCTATATGCAGGGTTTCCAAAGTGGAGCGAACTGCCTCAACCAAGGCAGGCTGTAGCGAGGAATGTAAGCATTTCCTCTTACAAAACACGGCAGTTTTACCAAAGAATTCTGCTTTATTTGCAGGTGGAATACAAGCAGCATTACTCCCACTGTGTACTCTTTGGGCTCTTACACGAATGAACTTCTTTATGCAAGGATTCACACGAGGAGGGAACTGACTCCACCATGGCAGGCTGTAGCGAGGACTGTAAGCATATCCTCTCCCAAACCACGCAGTTTTAACGGTAGAACTCTGCTTTAGTTGCAGGGGTAACACAAGCAGCTTTTCTCCCACTGTGTACTCTTTGGGCTCTTCCACGAATGAACTTCTATATGCAGGGTTTGCTACGTGGAGCGAACTGCCTAAACCAAGGCAGGCTGTAGCGAGGACTGTAAGCATATCCTCTCCCAAACCACGCAGTTTTAACGGTAGAACTCTGCTTTAGTTGCAGGGGTAACACAAGCAGTTTTTCTCCCACTGTGTACTCTTTGGGCTCTTCCACAAATGAACTTCTATATGCAGGGTTTGCGACGTGGAGCGAACTGCCTCAACCAATGCAGGCTGTAGCGAGGACTGTAAGCATATCCTCTCCCAAACCACGCAGTTTTAACGGTAGAACTCTGCTTTAGTTCCAGGGGTAACACAAGCAGCTTTTCTCACACTGTGTACTCTTTGTGCTCTTCCACGTATGAACTTCTATATGCAGGGTTTGCGACGTGGAGCGACCTGCCTCAACCAAGGCAGGCTGTATCGAGTACTGTAAGCATATCCTCTCCCAAACCACGCAGTTTTAAAGGTAGAACTCTGCTTTAGTTGCAGGGGTAACACAAGCAGCTTTTCTCCCACTGTGTACTCTTTGGGCTCTTCCACGAATTAACTTCTATATGCAGGGTTTCCAAAGTGGAGCGAACTGCCTCAACCAAGGCAGGCTGTAGCGAGGACTGTAAGAATATCCTCTCCCAAACCACGCAGTTTTAACGGTAGAACTCTGCTTTAGTTGCAGGTGTAACACAAGCAGTTTTTCTCCCACTGTGTACTCTTTGGGCTCTTCCACAAATGAACTTCTATATGCAGGGTTTGCGACGCGGAGCGAACTGCCTCAACCAATGCAGGCTGTAGCGAGGACTGTAAGCATATCCTCTTACAAAACACGGCAGTTTTACCAAAGAATTCTGCTTTAGTTGCAGGTGGAATAGAAGCAGCATTACTCCCACTGTGTACTCTTTGGGCTCTTACACGAATGAACTTCTTTATGCAAGGATTCCCACGAGGAGGGAACTGCCTCCACCATGGCAGTCTGTAGCTAGGACTGTAAGCATATCCTCTCCCAAACCACGCAGTTTTAACGGTAGAACTCTGCTTTAGTTGCAGGGGTAACACAAGCAGTTTTTCTCCCACTGTGTACTCTTTGGGCTCTTCCACGAATGAACTTCTATATGCAGGGTTTGCGACGTGGAGAGAACTGCCTCAACCAAGGCAGGCTGTAGCGAGGACTGTAAGAATATCCTCTCCCAAACCACGCAGTTTTAACGGTAGAACTCTGCTTTAGTTGCAGGGGTAACACAGGCAGTTTTTCTCCCACTGTGTACTCTTTGGGCTCTTCCACGAATGAACTTCTATATGCAGGGTTTCCGACGTGGAGCTAACTGCCTCAACCAAGGCAGGCTGTAGCGAGGACTGTAAGCATATCCTCTCCCAAACCACTCAGTTTTAACGGTAGAACTCTGCTTTAGTTGCAGGGGTAACACAAGCAGCTTTTCTCCCACTGTGTACTCTTTGGGCTCTTCCACGAATGAACTTCTATATGCAGGGTTTCCGACGTGGAGCGAACTGCCTCAACCAAGGCAGGCTGTAGCGAGGTCTGTAAGCATTTCCTCTTCCAAAGCACGGCAGTTTTACCAAAGAATTCTGCTTTAGTTGCAGGTGTAACACAAGCATCATTTCTCCCACTGTGTACTCTTTGGGCTCTTACACGAATGAACTTCTTTATGCAGGGATTCCCACGTGGATCGAACTGCCTCAACCGTGGAAGGCTGTAGCGAGGACTGTAAGCATATCCTCTCCCAAAACACGCAGTTTTTACGGTAGAACTCTGCTTTAGTTGCAGGGGTAACACAAGCAGCTTTTCTCCCACTGTGTACTCTTTGGGCTCTTCCAAGAATGAACTTCTATATGCAGGGTTTCAGACGTGGAGCGAACTGCCTCAACCAAGGCAGGCTGTAGCGAGGACTGTAAGCATTTCCTCTTACAAAACACGGCAGTTTTACCAAAGAATTCTGCTTTAGTTGCAGGTGGAATACAAGCAGCATTACTCCCAGTGTGTTCTCTTGGGGCTCTTACACGAATGAACTTTTTTATGCAGGGATTCCCAGGGGAGCGAACTGCCTCCACCATGGCAGGCTCTAGCGAGGACTGTAAGCATATCCTCTCCCAAACCACGCAGTTTTAACGGTAGAAATCTGCTTTAGTTTCAGGGGTAACACAAGCAGCTTTTCTCCCACTGTGTACTCTTTGGGCTCTTCCACAAATGAACTTCTATATGCAGGGTTTCCAAAGTGGAGCGAACTGCCTCAACCAAGGCAGGCTGTAGCGAGGAATGTAAGCATTTCCTCTTACAAAACACGGCAGTTTTACCTAAGAATTCTGCATTAGTTGCAGGTGGAATACAAGCAGCATTACTCCCACTGTGTACTCTTCGGGCTCTTACACGAATGAACTTCGTTATGCAAGGATTCCCACGAGGAGGGAACTGACTCCACCATGGCAGGCTGTAGCTAGGACTGTAAGCATATCCTCTCCCAAACCACGCAGTTTTAACGGTAGAACTCTGCTTTAGTTGCAGGGGTAACACAAGCAGTTTTTCTCCCACTGTGTACTCTTTGGGCTCTTCCACGAATGAACTTCTATATGCAGGGTTTGCGACGTGGAGAGAACTGCCTCAACCAAGGCAGGCTGTAGCGAGGACTGTAAGCATATCCTCTCCCAAACCACGCAGTTTTAACGGTAGAACTCTGCTTTAGTTGCAGGGTAACAAAAGCAGCTTTTCTCCCACTGTGTACTCTTTGGGCTCTTCCACGAATGAACTTCTATATGCAGGGTTTCCGACGTGGAGCTAACTGCCTCAACCAAGGCAGGCTGTAGCGAGGACTGTAAGCATATCCTCTCCCAAACCACTCAGTTTTAACGGTAGAACTCTGCTTTAGTTGCAGGGGTAACACAAGCAGCTTTTCTCCCACTGTGTACTCTTTGGGCTCTTCCACGAATGAACTTCTATATGCAGGGTTTCCGACGTGGAGCGAACTGCCTCAACCAAGGCAGGCTGTAGCGAGGTCTGTAAGCATTTCCTCTTCCAAAGCACGGCAGTTTTACCAAAGAATTCTGCTTTAGTTGCAGGTGTAACACAAGCATCATTTCTCCCACTGTGTACTCTTTGGGCTCTTACACGAATGAACTTCTTTATGCAGGGATTCCCACGTGGATCGAACTGCCTCAACCGTGGAAGGCTGTAGCGAGGACTGTAAGCATATCCTCTCCCAAAACACGCAGTTTTTACGGTAGAACTCTGCTTTAGTTGCAGGGGTAACACAAGCAGCTTTTCTCCCACTGTGTACTCTTTGGGCTCTTCCAAGAATGAACTTCTATATGCAGGGTTTCAGACGTGGAGCGAACTGCCTCAACCAAGGCAGGCTGTAGCGAGTACTGTAAGCATTTCCTCTTACAAAACACGGCAGTTTTACCAAAGAATTCTGCTTTAGTTGCAGGTGGAATACAAGCAACATTACTCCCACTGTGTTCTCTTGGGGCTCTTACACGAATGAACTTTTTTATGCAGGGATTCCCAGGGGAGCGAACTGCCTCCACCATGGGAGGCTCTAGCGAGGACTGTAAGCATATCCTCTCCCAAACCACGCAGTTTTAACGGTAGAAATCTGCTTTAGTTTCAGGGGTAACACAAGCAGCTTTTCTCCCACTGTGTACTCTTTGGGCTCTTCCACGAATGAACTTCTATATGCAGGGTTTTCGACGTGGAGCGAACTGCCTCAACCAAGGCAGGCTGTAGCGAGGACTGTAAGAATATCCTCTCCCAAACCACGCAGTTTTAACGGTAGAACTCTGCTTTAGTTGCAGGGGTAACACAAGCAGTTTTTCTCCCACTGTGTACTCTTTGGGCTCTTCCACAAATGAACTTCTATATGCAGGGTTTCCAAAGTGGAGCGAACTGCCTCAACCAAGGCAGGCTGTAGCGAGGAATGTAAGCATTTCCTCTTACAAAACACGGCAGTTTTACCAAAGAATTCTGCTTTATTTGCAGGTGGAATACAAGCAGCATTACTCCCACTGTGTACTCTTTGGGCTCTTACACGAATGAACTTCTTTATGCAAGGATTCACACGAGGAGGGAACTGACTCCACCATGGCAGGCTGTAGCGAGGACTGTAAGCATATCCTCTCCCAAACCACGCAGTTTTAACGGTAGAACTCTGCTTTAGTTGCAGGGGTAACACAAGCAGCTTTTCTCCCACTGTGTACTCTTTGGGCTCTTCCACGAATGAACTTCTATATGCAGGGTTTGCTACGTGGAGCGAACTGCCTAAACCAAGGCAGGCTGTAGCGAGGACTGTAAGCATATCCTCTCCCAAACCACGCAGTTTTAACGGTAGAACTCTGCTTTAGTTGCAGGGGTAACACAAGCAGTTTTTCTCCCACTGTGTACTCTTTGGGCTCTTCCACAAATGAACTTCTATATGCAGGGTTTGCGACGTGGAGCGAACTGCCTCAACCAATGCAGGCTGTAGCGAGGACTGTAAGCATATCCTCTTCCAAACCACGCAGTTTTAACGGTAGAACTCTGCTTTAGTTGCAGGGGTAACACAAGCAGCTTTTCTCACACTGTGTACTCTTTGTGCTCTTCCACGTATGAACTTCTATATGCAGGGTTTCCAAAGTGGAGCGAACTGCCTCAACCAAGGCAGGCTGTAGCGAGGACTGTAAGCATATCCTCTCCCAAACCACGCAGTTTTAAAGGTAGAACTCTGCTTTAGTTGCAGGGGTAACACAAGCAGCTTTTCTCCCACTGTGTACTCTTTGGGCTCTTCCACGAATTAACTTCTATATGCAGGGTTTGCGACGTGGAGCGAACTGCCTCAACCAAGGCAGGCTGTAGCGAGGACTGTAAGAATATCCTCTCCCAAACCACGCAGTTTTAACGGTAGAACTCTGCTTTAGTTGCAGGTGTAACACAAGCAGTTTTTCTCCCACTGTGTACTCTTTGGGCTCTTCCACAAATGAACTTCTATATGCAGGGTTTGCGACGCGGAGCGAACTGCCTCAACCAATGCAGGCTGTAGCGAGGACTGTAAGCATATCCTCTTACAAAACACGGCAGTTTTACCAAAGAATTCTGCTTTAGTTGCAGGTGGAATAGAAGCAGCATTACTCCCACTGTGTACTCTTTGGGCTCTTACACGAATGAACTTCTTTATGCAAGGATTCCCACGAGGAGGGAACTGCCTCCACCATGGCAGGCTGTAGCTAGGACTGTAAGCATATCCTCTCCCAAACCACGCAGTTTTAACGGTAGAACTCTGCTTTAGTTGCAGGGGTAACACAAGCAGTTTTTCTCCCACTGTGTACTCTTTGGGCTCTTCCACGAATGAACTTCTATATGCAGGGTTTGCGACGTGGAGAGAACTGCCTCAACCAAGGCAGGCTGTAGCGAGGACTGTAAGCATATCCTCTCCCAAACCACGCAGTTTTAACGGTAGAACTCTGCTTTAGTTGCAGGGTAACAAAAGCAGCTTTTCTCCCACTGTGTACTCTTTGGGCTCTTCCACGAATGAACTTCTATATGCAGGGTTTCCGACGTGGAGCTAACTGCCTCAACCAAGGCAGGCTGTAGCGAGGACTGTAAGCATATCCTCTCCCAAACCACTCAGTTTTAACGGTAGAACTCTGCTTTAGTTGCAGGGGTAACACAAGCAGCTTTTCTCCCACTGTGTACTCTTTGGGCTCTTCCACGAATGAACTTCTATATGCAGGGTTTCCGACGTGGAGCGAACTGCCTCAACCAAGGCAGGCTGTAGCGAGGTCTGTAAGCATTTCCTCTTCCAAAGCACGGCAGTTTTACCAAAGAATTCTGCTTTAGTTGCAGGTGTAACACAAGCATCATTTCTCCCACTGTGTACTCTTTGGGCTCTTACACGAATGAACTTCTTTATGCAGGGATTCCCACGTGGATCGAACTGCCTCAACCGTGGAAGGCTGTAGCGAGGACTGTAAGCATATCCTCTCCCAAAACACGCAGTTTTTACGGTAGAACTCTGCTTTAGTTGCAGGGGTAACACAAGCAGCTTTTCTCCCACTGTGTACTCTTTGGGCTCTTCCAAGAATGAACTTCTATATGCAGGGTTTCAGACGTGGAGCGAACTGCCTCAACCAAGGCAGGCTGTAGCGAGGACTGTAAGCATTTCCTCTTACAAAACACGGCAGTTTTACCAAAGAATTCTGCTTTAGTTGCAGGTGGAATACAAGCAACATTACTCCCACTGTGTTCTCTTGGGGCTCTTACACGAATGAACTTTTTTATGCAGGGATTCCCAGGGGAGCGAACTGCCTCCACCATGGCAGGCTCTAGCGAGGACTGTAAGCATATCCTCTCCCAAACCACGCAGTTTTAACGGTAGAAATCTGCTTTAGTTTCAGGGGTAACACAAGCAGCTTTTCTCCCACTGTGTACTCTTTGGGCTCTTCCACGAATGAACTTCTATATGCAGGGTTTTCGACGTGGAGCGAACTGCCTCAACCAAGGCAGGCTGTAGCGAGGACTGTAAGAATATCCTCTCCCAAACCACGCAGTTTTAACGGTAGAACTCTGCTTTAGTTGCAGGGGTAACACAAGCAGTTTTTCTCCCACTGTGTACTCTTTGGGCTCTTCCACAAATGAACTTCTATATGCAGGGTTTCCAAAGTGGAGCGAACTGCCTCAACCAAGGCAGGCTGTAGCGAGGAATGTAAGCATTTCCTCTTACAAAACACGGCAGTTTTACCAAAGAATTCTGCTTTATTTGCAGGTGGAATACAAGCAGCATTACTCCCACTGTGTACTCTTTGGGCTCTTACACGAATGAACTTCTTTATGCAAGGATTCACACGAGGAGGGAACTGACTCCACCATGGCAGGCTGTAGCGAGGACTGTAAGCATATCCTCTCCCAAACCACGCAGTTTTAACGGTAGAACTCTGCTTTAGTTGCAGGGGTAACACAAGCAGCTTTTCTCCCACTGTGTACTCTTTGGGCTCTTCCAAGAATGAACTTCTATATGCAGGGTTTGCTACGTGGAGCGAACTGCCTAAACCAAGGCAGGCTGTAGCGAGGACTGTAAGCATATCCTCTCCCAAACCACGCAGTTTTAACGGTAGAACTCTGCTTTAGTTGCAGGGGTAACACAAGCAGTTTTTCTCCCACTGTGTACTCTTTGGGCTCTTCCACAAATGAACTTCTATATGCAGGGTTTGCGACGTGGAGCGAACTGCCTCAACCAATGCAGGCTGTAGCGAGGACTGTAAGCATATCCTCTCCCAAACCACGCAGTTTTAACGGTAGAACTCTGCTTTAGTTCCAGGGGTAACACAAGCAGCTTTTCTCACACTGTGTACTCTTTGTGCTCTTCCACGTATGAACTTCTATATGCAGGGTTTGCGACGTGGAGCGACCTGCCTCAACCAAGGCAGGCTGTATCGAGTACTGTAAGCATATCCTCTCCCAAACCACGCAGTTTTAAAGGTAGAACTCTGCTTTAGTTGCAGGGGTAACACAAGCAGCTTTTCTCCCACTGTGTACTCTTTGGGCTCTTCCACGAATTAACTTCTATATGCAGGGTTTCCAAAGTGGAGCGAACTGCCTCAACCAAGGCAGGCTGTAGCGAGGACTGTAAGAATATCCTCTCCCAAACCACGCAGTTTTAACGGTAGAACTCTGCTTTAGTTGCAGGTGTAACACAAGCAGTTTTTCTCCCACTGTGTACTCTTTGGGCTCTTCCACAAATGAACTTCTATATGCAGGGTTTGCGACGCGGAGCGAACTGCCTCAACCAATGCAGGCTGTAGCGAGGACTGTAAGCATATCCTCTTACAAAACACGGCAGTTTTACCAAAGAATTCTGCTTTAGTTGCAGGTGGAATAGAAGCAGCATTACTCCCACTGTGTACTCTTTGGGCTCTTACACGAATGAACTTCTTTATGCAAGGATTCCCACGAGGAGGGAACTGCCTCCACCATGGCAGTCTGTAGCTAGGACTGTAAGCATATCCTCTCCCAAACCACGCAGTTTTAACGGTAGAACTCTGCTTTAGTTGCAGGGGTAACACAAGCAGTTTTTCTCCCACTGTGTACTCTTTGGGCTCTTCCACGAATGAACTTCTATATGCAGGGTTTGCGACGTGGAGAGAACTGCCTCAACCAAGGCAGGCTGTAGCGAGGACTGTAAGAATATCCTCTCCCAAACCACGCAGTTTTAACGGTAGAACTCTGCTTTAGTTGCAGGGGTAACACAGGCAGTTTTTCTCCCACTGTGTACTCTTTGGGCTCTTCCACGAATGAACTTCTATATGCAGGGTTTCCGACGTGGAGCTAACTGCCTCAACCAAGGCAGGCTGTAGCGAGGACTGTAAGCATATCCTCTCCCAAACCACTCAGTTTTAACGGTAGAACTCTGCTTTAGTTGCAGGGGTAACACAAGCAGCTTTTCTCCCACTGTGTACTCTTTGGGCTCTTCCACGAATGAACTTCTATATGCAGGGTTTCCGACGTGGAGCGAACTGCCTCAACCAAGGCAGGCTGTAGCGAGGTCTGTAAGCATTTCCTCTTCCAAAGCACGGCAGTTTTACCAAAGAATTCTGCTTTAGTTGCAGGTGTAACACAAGCATCATTTCTCCCACTGTGTACTCTTTGGGCTCTTACACGAATGAACTTCTTTATGCAGGGATTCCCACGTGGATCGAACTGCCTCAACCGTGGAAGGCTGTAGCGAGGACTGTAAGCATATCCTCTCCCAAAACACGCAGTTTTTACGGTAGAACTCTGCTTTAGTTGCAGGGGTAACACAAGCAGCTTTTCTCCCACTGTGTACTCTTTGGGCTCTTCCAAGAATGAACTTCTATATGCAGGGTTTCAGACGTGGAGCGAACTGCCTCAACCAAGGCAGGCTGTAGCGAGGACTGTAAGCATTTCCTCTTACAAAACACGGCAGTTTTACCAAAGAATTCTGCTTTAGTTGCAGGTGGAATACAAGCAGCATTACTCCCAGTGTGTTCTCTTGGGGCTCTTACACGAATGAACTTTTTTATGCAGGGATTCCCAGGGGAGCGAACTGCCTCCACCATGGCAGGCTCTAGCGAGGACTGTAAGCATATCCTCTCCCAAACCACGCAGTTTTAACGGTAGAAATCTGCTTTAGTTTCAGGGGTAACACAAGCAGCTTTTCTCCCACTGTGTACTCTTTGGGCTCTTCCACAAATGAACTTCTATATGCAGGGTTTCCAAAGTGGAGCGAACTGCCTCAACCAAGGCAGGCTGTAGCGAGGAATGTAAGCATTTCCTCTTACAAAACACGGCAGTTTTACCTAAGAATTCTGCATTAGTTGCAGGTGGAATACAAGCAGCATTACTCCCACTGTGTACTCTTCGGGCTCTTACACGAATGAACTTCGTTATGCAAGGATTCCCACGAGGAGGGAACTGACTCCACCATGGCAGGCTGTAGCTAGGACTGTAAGCATATCCTCTCCCAAACCACGCAGTTTTAACGGTAGAACTCTGCTTTAGTTGCAGGGGTAACACAAGCAGTTTTTCTCCCACTGTGTACTCTTTGGGCTCTTCCACGAATGAACTTCTATATGCAGGGTTTGCGACGTGGAGAGAACTGCCTCAACCAAGGCAGGCTGTAGCGAGGACTGTAAGCATATCCTCTCCCAAACCACGCAGTTTTAACGGTAGAACTCTGCTTTAGTTGCAGGGTAACAAAAGCAGCTTTTCTCCCACTGTGTACTCTTTGGGCTCTTCCACGAATGAACTTCTATATGCAGGGTTTCCGACGTGGAGCTAACTGCCTCAACCAAGGCAGGCTGTAGCGAGGACTGTAAGCATATCCTCTCCCAAACCACTCAGTTTTAACGGTAGAACTCTGCTTTAGTTGCAGGGGTAACACAAGCAGCTTTTCTCCCACTGTGTACTCTTTGGGCTCTTCCACGAATGAACTTCTATATGCAGGGTTTCCGACGTGGAGCGAACTGCCTCAACCAAGGCAGGCTGTAGCGAGGTCTGTAAGCATTTCCTCTTCCAAAGCACGGCAGTTTTACCAAAGAATTCTGCTTTAGTTGCAGGTGTAACACAAGCATCATTTCTCCCACTGTGTACTCTTTGGGCTCTTACACGAATGAACTTCTTTATGCAGGGATTCCCACGTGGATCGAACTGCCTCAACCGTGGAAGGCTGTAGCGAGGACTGTAAGCATATCCTCTCCCAAAACACGCAGTTTTTACGGTAGAACTCTGCTTTAGTTGCAGGGGTAACACAAGCAGCTTTTCTCCCACTGTGTACTCTTTGGGCTCTTCCAAGAATGAACTTCTATATGCAGGGTTTCAGACGTGGAGCGAACTGCCTCAACCAAGGCAGGCTGTAGCGAGTACTGTAAGCATTTCCTCTTACAAAACACGGCAGTTTTACCAAAGAATTCTGCTTTAGTTGCAGGTGGAATACAAGCAACATTACTCCCACTGTGTTCTCTTGGGGCTCTTACACGAATGAACTTTTTTATGCAGGGATTCCCAGGGGAGCGAACTGCCTCCACCATGGGAGGCTCTAGCGAGGACTGTAAGCATATCCTCTCCCAAACCACGCAGTTTTAACGGTAGAAATCTGCTTTAGTTTCAGGGGTAACACAAGCAGCTTTTCTCCCACTGTGTACTCTTTGGGCTCTTCCACGAATGAACTTCTATATGCAGGGTTTTCGACGTGGAGCGAACTGCCTCAACCAAGGCAGGCTGTAGCGAGGACTGTAAGAATATCCTCTCCCAAACCACGCAGTTTTAACGGTAGAACTCTGCTTTAGTTGCAGGGGTAACACAAGCAGTTTTTCTCCCACTGTGTACTCTTTGGGCTCTTCCACAAATGAACTTCTATATGCAGGGTTTCCAAAGTGGAGCGAACTGCCTCAACCAAGGCAGGCTGTAGCGAGGAATGTAAGCATTTCCTCTTACAAAACACGGCAGTTTTACCAAAGAATTCTGCTTTATTTGCAGGTGGAATACAAGCAGCATTACTCCCACTGTGTACTCTTTGGGCTCTTACACGAATGAACTTCTTTATGCAAGGATTCACACGAGGAGGGAACTGACTCCACCATGGCAGGCTGTAGCGAGGACTGTAAGCATATCCTCTCCCAAACCACGCAGTTTTAACGGTAGAACTCTGCTTTAGTTACAGGGGTAACACAAGCAGCTTTTCTCCCACTGTGTACTCTTTGGGCTATTCCACGAATGAACTTCTATATGCAGGGTTTGCTACGTGGAGCGAACTGCCTAAACCAAGGCAGGCTGTATCGAGGACTGTAAGCATATCCTCTCCCAAACCACGCAGTTTTAACGGTAGAACTCTGCTTTAGTTGCAGGGGTAACACAAGCAGTTTTTCTCCCACTGTGTACTCTTTGGGCTCTTCCACAAATGAACTTCTATATGCAGGGTTTGCGACGTGGAGCGAACTGCCTCAACCAATGCAGGCTGTAGCGAGGACTGTAAGCATATCCTCTCCCAAACCACGCAGTTTTAACGGTAGAACTCTGCTTTAGTTGCAGGGGTAACACAAGCAGCTTTTCTCACACTGTGTACTCTTTGTGCTCTTCCACGTATGAACTTCTATATGCAGGGTTTGCGACGTGGAGCGACCTGCCTCAACCAAGGCAGGCTGTATCGAGTACTGTAAGCATATCCTCTCCCAAACCACGCAGTTTTAAAGGTAGAACTCTGCTTTAGTTGCAGGGGTAACACAAGCAGCTTTTCTCCCACTGTGTACTCTTTGGGCTCTTCCACGAATTAACTTCTATATGCAGGGTTTCCAAAGTGGAGCGAACTGCCTCAACCAAGGCAGGCTGTAGCGAGGACTGTAAGAATATCCTCTCCCAAACCACGCAGTTTTAACGGTAGAACTCTGCTTTAGTTGCAGGTGTAACACAAGCAGTTTTTCTCCCACTGTGTACTCTTTGGGCTCTTCCACAAATGAACTTCTATATGCAGGGTTTGCGACGCGGAGCGAACTGCCTCAACCAATGCAGGCTGTAGCGAGGACTGTAAGCATATCCTCTTACAAAACACGGCAGTTTTACCAAAGAATTCTGCTTTAGTTGCAGGTGGAATAGAAGCAGCATTACTCCCACTGTGTACTCTTTGGGCTCTTACACGAATGAACTTCTTTATGCAAGGATTCCCACGAGGAGGGAACTGCCTCCACCATGGCAGTCTGTAGCTAGGACTGTAAGCATATCCTCTCCCAAACCACGCAGTTTTAACGGTAGAACTCTGCTTTAGTTGCAGGGGTAACACAAGCAGTTTTTCTCCCACTGTGTACTCTTTGGGCTCTTCCACGAATGAACTTCTATATGCAGGGTTTGCGACGTGGAGAGAACTGCCTCAACCAAGGCAGGCTGTAGCGAGGACTGTAAGCATATCCTCTCCCAAACCACGCAGTTTTAACGGTAGAACTCTGCTTTAGTTGCAGGGTAACAAAAGCAGCTTTTCTCCCACTGTGTACTCTTTGGGCTCTTCCACGAATGAACTTCTATATGCAGGGTTTCCGACGTGGAGCTAACTGCCTCAACCAAGGCAGGCTGTAGCGAGGACTGTAAGCATATCCTCTCCCAAACCACTCAGTTTTAACGGTAGAACTCTGCTTTAGTTGCAGGGGTAACACAAGCAGCTTTTCTCCCACTGTGTACTCTTTGGGCTCTTCCACGAATTAACTTCTATATGCAGGGTTTCCAAAGTGGAGCGAACTGCCTCAACCAAGGCAGGCTGTAGCGAGATCTGTAAGCATTTCCTCTTCCAAAGCACGGCAGTTTTACCAAAGAATTCTGCTTTAGTTGCAGGTGTAACACAAGCATCATTTCTCCCACTGTGTACTCTTTGGGCTCTTACACGAATGAACTTCTTTATGCAGGGATTCCCACGTGGATCGAACAGCCTCAACCGTGGAAGGCTGTAGCGAGGACTGTAAGCATATCCTCTCCCAAACCACGCAGTTTTTACGGTAGAACTCTGCTTTAGTTGCAGGGGTAACACAAGCAGCTTTTCTCCCACTGTGTACTCTTTGGGCTCTTCCACGAATTAACTTCTATATGCAGGGTTTCCAAAGTGGAGCGAACTGCCTCAACCAAGGCAGGCTGTAGCGAGGACTGTAAGAATATCCTCTCCCAAACCACGCAGTTTTAACGGTAGAACTCTGCTTTAGTTGCAGGTGTAACACAAGCAGTTTTTCTCCCACTGTGTACTCTTTGGGCTCTTCCACAAATGAACTTCTATATGCAGGGTTTGCGACGCGGAGCGAACTGCCTCAACCAATGCAGGCTGTAGCGAGGACTGTAAGCATATCCTCTTACAAAACACGGCAGTTTTACCAAAGAATTCTGCTTTAGTTGCAGGTGGAATAGAAGCAGCATTACTCCCACTGTGTACTCTTTGGGCTCTTACACGAATGAACTTCTTTATGCAAGGATTCCCACGAGGAGGGAACTGCCTCCACCATGGCAGTCTGTAGCTAGGACTGTAAGCATATCCTCTCCCAAACCACGCAGTTTTAACGGTAGAACTCTGCTTTAGTTGCAGGGGTAACACAAGCAGTTTTTCTCCCACTGTGTACTCTTTGGGCTCTTCCACGAATGAACTTCTATATGCAGGGTTTGCGACGTGGAGAGAACTGCCTCAACCAAGGCAGGCTGTAGCGAGGACTGTAAGAATATCCTCTCCCAAACCACGCAGTTTTAACGGTAGAACTCTGCTTTAGTTGCAGGGGTAACACAGGCAGTTTTTCTCCCACTGTGTACTCTTTGGGCTCTTCCACGAATGAACTTCTATATGCAGGGTTTCCGACGTGGAGCTAACTGCCTCAACCAAGGCAGGCTGTAGCGAGGACTGTAAGCATATCCTCTCCCAAACCACTCAGTTTTAACGGTAGAACTCTGCTTTAGTTGCAGGGGTAACACAAGCAGCTTTTCTCCCACTGTGTACTCTTTGGGCTCTTCCACGAATGAACTTCTATATGCAGGGTTTCCGACGTGGAGCGAACTGCCTCAACCAAGGCAGGCTGTAGCGAGGTCTGTAAGCATTTCCTCTTCCAAAGCACGGCAGTTTTACCAAAGAATTCTGCTTTAGTTGCAGGTGTAACACAAGCATCATTTCTCCCACTGTGTACTCTTTGGGCTCTTACACGAATGAACTTCTTTATGCAGGGATTCCCACGTGGATCGAACTGCCTCAACCGTGGAAGGCTGTAGCGAGGACTGTAAGCATATCCTCTCCCAAACCACGCAGTTTTAAAGGTAGAACTCTGCTTTAGTTGCAGGGGTAACACAAGCAGCTTTTCTCCCACTGTGTACTCTTTGGGCTCTTCCACGAATTAACTTCTATATGCAGGGTTTCCAAAGTGGAGCGAACTGCCTCAACCAAGGCAGGCTGTAGCGAGGACTGTAAGAATATCCTCTCCCAAACCACGCAGTTTTAACGGTAGAACTCTGCTTTAGTTGCAGGTGTAACACAAGCAGTTTTTCTCCCACTGTGTACTCTTTGGGCTCTTCCACAAATGAACTTCTATATGCAGGGTTTGCGACGCGGAGCGAACTGCCTCAACCAATGCAGGCTGTAGCGAGGACTGTAAGCATATCCTCTTACAAAACACGGCAGTTTTACCAAAGAATTCTGCTTTAGTTGCAGGTGGAATAGAAGCAGCATTACTCCCACTGTGTACTCTTTGGGCTCTTACACGAATGAACTTCTTTATGCAAGGATTCCCACGAGGAGGGAACTGCCTCCACCATGGCAGTCTGTAGCTAGGACTGTAAGCATATCCTCTCCCAAACCACGCAGTTTTAACGGTAGAACTCTGCTTTAGTTGCAGGGGTAACACAAGCAGTTTTTCTCCCACTGTGTACTCTTTGGGCTCTTCCACGAATGAACTTCTATATGCAGGGTTTGCGACGTGGAGAGAACTGCCTCAACCAAGGCAGGCTGTAGCGAGGACTGTAAGCATATCCTCTCCCAAACCACGCAGTTTTAACGGTAGAACTCTGCTTTAGTTGCAGGGTAACAAAAGCAGCTTTTCTCCCACTGTGTACTCTTTGGGCTCTTCCACGAATGAACTTCTATATGCAGGGTTTCCGACGTGGAGCTAACTGCCTCAACCAAGGCAGGCTGTAGCGAGGACTGTAAGCATATCCTCTCCCAAACCACTCAGTTTTAACGGTAGAACTCTGCTTTAGTTGCAGGGGTAACACAAGCAGCTTTTCTCCCACTGTGTACTCTTTGGGCTCTTCCACGAATTAACTTCTATATGCAGGGTTTCCAAAGTGGAGCGAACTGCCTCAACCAAGGCAGGCTGTAGCGAGATCTGTAAGCATTTCCTCTTCCAAAGCACGGCAGTTTTACCAAAGAATTCTGCTTTAGTTGCAGGTGTAACACAAGCATCATTTCTCCCACTGTGTACTCTTTGGGCTCTTACACGAATGAACTTCTTTATGCAGGGATTCCCACGTGGATCGAACTGCCTCAACCGTGGAAGGCTGTAGCGAGGACTGTAAGCATATCCTCTCCCAAAACACGCAGTTTTTACGGTAGAACTCTGCTTTAGTTGCAGGGGTAACACAAGCAGCTTTTCTCCCACTGTGTACTCTTTGGGCTCTTCCAAGAATGAACTTCTATATGCAGGGTTTCAGACGTGGAGCGAACTGCCTCAACCAAGGCAGGCTGTAGCGAGGACTGTAAGCATTTCCTCTTACAAAACACGGCAGTTTTACCAAAGAATTCTGCTTTAGTTGCAGGTGGAATACAAGCAGCATTACTCCCACTGTGTTCTCTTGGGGCTCTTACACGAATGAACTTTTTTATGCAGGGATTCCCAGGGGAGCGAACTGCCTCCACCATGGCAGGCTCTAGCGAGGACTGTAAGCATATCCTCTCCCAAACCACGCAGTTTTAACGGTAGAAATCTGCTTTAGTTTCAGGGGTAACACAAGCAGCTTTTCTCCCACTGTGTACTCTTTGGGCTCTTCCACGAATGAACTTCTATATGCAGGGTTTCCAAAGTGGAGCGAACTGCCTCAACCAAGGCAGGCTGTAGCGAGGAATGTAAGCATTTCCTCTTACAAAACACGGCAGTTTTACCTAAGAATTCTGCATTAGTTGCAGGTGGAATACAAGCAGCATTACTCCCACTGTGTACTCTTCGGGCTCTTACACGAATGAACTTCGTTATGCAAGGATTCCCACGAGGAGGGAACTGACTCCACCATGGCAGGCTGTAGCGAGGACTGTAAGAATATCCTCTCCCAAACCACGCAGTTTTAATGGTAGAACTCTGCTTTAGTTGCAGGGGTAACACAAGCAGCTTTTCTCCCACTGTGTACTCTTTGGGCTCTTCCACGAATGAACTTCTATATGCAGGGTTTGCGACGTGGAGCGAACTGCCTAAACCAAGGCAGGCTGTAGCGAGGACTGTAAGCATATCCTCTCCCAAACCACGCAGTTTTAACGGTAGAACTCTGCTTTAGTTGCCGGGGTAATACAAGCAGTTTTTCTCCCACTGTGTACTCTTTGGGCTCTTCCACAAATGAACTTCTATATGCAGGGTTTGCGATGTGGAGCGAACTGCCTCAACCAATGCAGGCTGTTACGAGGACTGTAAGCATATCCTCTCCCAAACCACGCAGTTTTAACGGTAGATCTCTGCTTTAGTTGCAGGGGTAACACAAGCAGCTTTTCTCACACTGTGTACTCTTTGTGCTCTTCCACGTATGAACTTCTATATGCAGGGTTTCCAAAGTGGAGCGAACTGCCTCAACCAAGGCAGGCTGTAGCGAGGAATGTAAGCATTTCCTCTTACAAAACACGGCAGTTTTACCAAAGAATTCTGCTTTAGTTGCAGGTGGAATACAAGTAGCATTACTCCCACTGTGTACTCTTTGGGGTCTTACACGAATGAACTTCTTTATGCAAGGATTCCCACGAGGAGGGTACTGACTCCACCATGGCAGGCTGTAGCGAGGACTGTAAGCATATCCTCTCCCAAACCACGCAGTTTTAACGGTACAACTCTGCTTTAGTTGCAGGGGTAACACAAGCAGCTTTTCTCACACTGTGTACTCTTTGGGCTCTTCCACAAATGAACTTCTATATGCAGGGTTTGCGACGTGGAGCGAACTGCCTCAACCAATGCAGGCTGTATCGAGGACTGTAAGCATATCCTCTCCCAAACCACGCAGTTTTAACGGTAGACATCTGCTTTAGTTGCAGGGGTAACACAAGCAGCTTTTCTCACACTGTGTACTCTTTGTGCTCTTCCACGTATGAACTTCTATATGAAGTGTTTGCGACGTGGAGCGACCTGCCTCAACCAAGGCAGGCTGTAGCGAGGACTGTAAGCATATCCTCTCCCAAACCACGCAGTTTTAAAGGTAGAACTCTGCTTTAGTTGCAGGGGTAACACAAGCAGCTTTTCTCCCACTGTGTACTCTTTGGGCTCTTCCACGAATGAACTTCTATATGCAGGGTTTCCAAAGTGGAGCGAACTGCCTCAAACAAGGCAGGCTGTAGCGAGGACTGTAAGCATATCCTCTCCCAAACCACGCAGTTTTAACGGTAGAACTCTGCTTTAGTTGCAGGGGTAACACAAGCAGCTTTTCTCCCACTGTGTACTCTTTGGGCTCTTCCACGAATGAACTTCTATATGCAGGGTTTCCGACGTGGAGCGAACTGCCTCAACCAAGGCAGGCTGTAGCGAGGTCTGTAAGCATTTCCTCTTCTAAAGCACGGCAGTTTTACCAAAGAATTCTGCTTTAGTTGCAGGTGTAACACAAGCATCATTTCTCCCACTGTGTACTCTTTGGGCTCTTACACGAATGAACTTCTTTATGCAGGGATTCCCACGTGGATCGAACTGCCTCAACCGTGGAAGGCTGTAGCGAGGACTGTAAGCATATCCTCTCCCAAAACACGCAGTTTTTACGGTAGAACTCTGCTTTAGTTGCAGTGGTAACACAAGCAGCTTTTCTCCCACTGTGTACTCTTTGGGCTCTTCCAAGAATGAACTTCTATATGCAGGGTTTCAGACGTGGAGCGAACTGCCTCAACCAAGGCAGGCTGTAGCGAGGACTGTAAGCATTTCCTCTTACAAAACACGGCAGTTTTACCAAAGAATTCTGCTTTAGTTGCAGGTGGAATACAAGCAGCATTACTCCCACTGTGTTCTCTTGGGGCTCTTACACGAATGAACTTTTTTATGCAGGGATTCCCAGGGGAGCGAACTGCCTCCACCATGGCAGGCTCTAGCGAGGACTGTAAGCATATCCTCTCCCAAACCACGCAGTTTTAACGGTAGAGATCTGCTTTAGTTTCAGGGGTAACACAAGCAGCTTTTCTCCCACTGTGTACTCTTTGGGCTCTTCCACGAATGAACTTCTATATGCAGGGTTTTCGACGTGGAGCGAACTGCCTCAACCAAGGCAGGCTGTAGCGAGGACTGTAAGAATATCCTCTCCCAAACCACGCAGTTTTAACGGTAGAACTCTGCTTTAGTTGCAGGGGTAACACAAGCAGTTTTTTCTCCCACTGTGTACTCTTTGGGCTCTTCCACAAATGAACTTCTATATGCAGGGTTTGCGACGTGGAGCGAACTGCCTCAACCAATGCAGGCTGTAGCGAGGACTGTAAGCATATCCTCTCCCAAACCACGCAGTTTTTACGGTAGAACTCTGCTTTAGTTGCAGGGGTAACACAAGCAGCTTTTCTCACACTGTGTACTCTTTGTGCTCTTCCACGTATGAACTTCTATATGCAGGGTTTGCGACGTGGAGCGACCTGCCTCAACCAAGGCAGGCTGTAGCGAGGACTGTAAGCATATCCTCTCCCAAACCACGCAGTTTTAAAGGTAGAACTCTGCTTTAGTTGCAGGGGTAACACAAGCAGCTTTTCTCTCACTGTGTACTCTTTGGGCTCTTCCACGAATGAACTTCTATATGCAGGGTTTCCAAAGTGGAGCGAACTGCCTCAACCAAGGCAGGCTGTAGCGAGGAATGTAAGCATTTCCTCTTACAAAACACGGCAGTTTTACCAAAGAATTCTGCTTTATTTGCAGGTGGAATACAAGCAGCATTACTCCCACTGTGTACTCTTTGGGCTCTTACACGAATGAACTTCTTTATGCAGGGATTCACACGAGGAGGGAACTGACTCCACCATGGCAGGCTGTAGCGAGGACTGTAAGCATATCCTCTCCCAAACCACGCAGTTTTAACGGTAGAACTCTGCTTTAGTTGCAGGGGTAACACAAGCAGCTTTTCTCCCACTGTGTACTCTTTGGGCTCTTCCACAAATGAACTTCTATATGCAGGGTTTGCGACGTGGAGCGAACTGCCTCAACCAATGCAGGCTGTAACGAGGACTGTAAGCATATCGTCTCCCAAACCACGCAGTTTTAACGGTAGAACTCTGCTTTAGTTGCAGGGGTAACACAAGCAGCTTTTCTCACACTGTGTACTCTTTGTGCTCTTCCACGTATGAACTTCTATATGCAGGGTTTGCGACGTGGAGCGACCTGCCTCAACCAAGGCAGGCTGTAGCGAGGACTGTAAGCATATCCTCTCCCAAACCACTCAGTTTTAAAGGTAGAACTCTGCTTTAGTTGCAGGGGTAACACAAGCAGCTTTTCTCCCACTGTGTACTCTTTGGGCTCTTCCACGAATTAACTTCTATATGCAGGGTTTCCAAAGTGGAGCGAACTGCCTCAACCAAGGCAGGCTGTAGCGAGGATTGTAAGAATATCCTCTCCCAAACCACGCAGTTTTAACGGTAGAACTCTGCTTTAGTTGCAGGGGTAACACAAGCAGTTTTTCTCCCACTGTGTACTCTTTGGGCTCTTCCACAAATGAACTTCTATATGCAGAGTTTGCGACGCGGAGCGAACTGCCTCAACCAATGCAGGCTGTAGCGAGGACTGTAAGCATATCCTCTCCCAAACCACGCAGTGTTAACGGTAGAACTCTGCTTTAGTTGCAGGGGTAACACAAGCAGTTTTTCTCCCACTGTGTACTCTTTGGGCTCTTCCACGAATGAACTTCTATATGGCGGGTTTCCGACGTGGAGCGAACTGCCTCAACCAAGGCAGCCTGTAGCGAGGAATGTAAGCATTTCCTCTTCCAAAGCACGGCAGTTTTACCAAAGAATTCTGCTTTAGTTGCAGGTGTAACACAAGCATCATTTCTCCCACTGTGTACTCTTTGGGCTCTTACACGAATGAACTTCTTTATGCAGGGATTCCCACGTGGATCGAACTGCCTCAACCGTGGAAGGCTGTAGCGAGGACTGTAAGCATATCCTCTCCCAAACCACGCAGTTTTAAAGGTAGAACTCTGCTTTAGTTGCAGGGGTAACACAAGCAGCTTTTCTCTCACTGTGTACTCTATGGGCTCTTCCACGAATGAACTTCTATATGCAGGGTTTCCAAAGTAGAGCGAACTGCCTCAACCAAGGCAGGCTGTAGCGAGGAATGTAAGCATTTCCTCTTACAAAACACGGCAGTTTTACCAAAGAATTCTGCTTTATTTGCAGGTGGAATACAAGCAGCATTACTCCCACTGTGTACTCTTTGGGCTCTTACACGAATGAACTTCTTTATGCAGGGATTCACACGAGGAGGGAACTGACTCCACCATGTCAGGCTGTAGCGAGGACTGTAAGCATATCCTCTCCCAAACCACGCAGTTTTAACGGTAGAACTCTGCTTTAGTTGCAGGGGTAACACAAGCAGCTTTTCTCCCACTGTGTACTCTTTGGGCTCTTCCACGAATGAACTTCTATATGCAGGGTTTGCTACGTGGAGCGAACTGCCTAAACCAAGGCAGGCTGTAGCGAGGACTGTAAGAATATCCTCTCCCAAACCACGCAGTTTTAACGGTAGAACTCTGCTTTAGTCGCAGGGGTAACACAAGCAGCTTTTCTCCCACTGTGTACTCTTTGGGCTCTTCCACAAATGAACTTCTATATGCAGGGTTTGCGACGTGGAGCGAACTGCCTCAACCATTGCAGGCTGTTACGAGGACTGTAAGCATATCCTCTCCCAAACCACGCAGTTTTAACGGTAGATCTCTGCTTTAGTTGCAGGGGTAACACAAGCAGCTTTTCTCACACTGTGTACTCTTTGTGCTCTTCCACGTATGAACTTCTATATGCAGGGTTTCCAAAGTGGAGCGAACTGCCTCAACCAAGGCAGGCTGTAGCGAGGAATGTAAGCATTTCCTCTTACAAAACACGGCAGTTTTACCAAAGAATTCTGCTTTAGTTGCAGGTGGAATACAAGTAGCATTACTCCCACTGTGTACTCTTTGGTGTCTTACACGAATGAACTTCTTTATGCAAGGATTCCCACGAGGAGGGTACTGACTCCACCATGGCAGGCTGTAGCGAGGACTGTAAGCATATCCTCTCCCAAACCACGCAGTTTTAACGGTAGAACTCTGCTTTAGTTGCAGGGGTAACACAAGCAGCTTTTCTCACACTGTGTACTCTTTGGGCTCTTCCACAAATGAACTTCTATATGCAGGGTTTGCGACGTGGAGCGAACTGCCTCAACCAATGCAGGCTGTATCGAGGACTGTAAGCATATCCTCTCCCAAACCACGCAGTTTTTTTTTTTTTTTTTTTTTTTTTTTGCGGTATGCGGGCCTCTCACTGTTGTGGCCTCCCCCGTTGCGGAGCACAGGCTCCAGACGCGCAGGCTCCGGACGCGCAGGCTCAGCGGCCATGGCTCACGGGCCCAGCCGCTCCGCGGCATATGGGATCCTCCCAGACCGGGGCACGAACCCGTATCCCCTGCATCGGCAGGCGGACTCTCAACCACTTGCGCCACCAGGGAGGCCACCAAACCACGCAGTTTTAACGGTAGACATCTGCTTTAGTTGCAGGGGTAACACAAGCAGCTTTTCTCACACTGTGTACTCTTTGTGCTCTTCCACGTATGAACTTCTATATGAAGTGTTTGCGACGTGGAGCGACCTGCCTCAACCAAGGCAGGCTGTAGCGAGGACTGTAAGCATATCCTCTCCCAAACCACGCAGTTTTAAAGGTAGAACTCTGCTTTAGTTGCAGGGGTAACACAAGCAGCTTTTCTCCCACTGTGTACTCTTTGGGCTCTTCCACGAATGAACTTCTATATGCAGGGTTTTCGACGTGGAGCGAACTGCCTCAACCAAGGCAGGCTGTAGCGAGGACTGTAAGAATATCCTCTCCCAAACCACGCAGTTTTAACGGTAGAACTCTGCTTTAGTTGCAGGGGTAACACAAGCAGTTTTTTCTCCCACTGTGTACTCTTTGGGCTCTTCCACAAATGAACTTCTATATGCAGGGTTTGCGACGTGGAGCGAACTGCCTCAACCAATGCAGGCTGTAGCGAGGACTGTAAGCATATCCTCTCCCAAACCACGCAGTTTTTACGGTAGAACTCTGCTTTAGTTGCAGGGGTAACACAAGCAGCTTTTCTCACACTGTGTACTCTTTGTGCTCTTCCACGTATGAACTTCTATATGCAGGGTTTGCGACGTGGAGCGACCTGCCTCAACCAAGGCAGGCTGTAGCGAGGACTGTAAGCATATCCTCTCCCAAACCACGCAGTTTTAAAGGTAGAACTCTGCTTTAGTTGCAGGGGTAACACAAGCAGCTTTTCTCTCACTGTGTACTCTTTGGGCTCTTCCACGAATGAACTTCTATATGCAGGGTTTCCAAAGTGGAGCGAACTGCCTCAACCAAGGCAGGCTGTAGCGAGGAATGTAAGCATTTCCTCTTACAAAACACGGCAGTTTTACCAAAGAATTCTGCTTTATTTGCAGGTGGAATACAAGCAGCATTACTCCCACTGTGTACTCTTTGGGCTCTTACACGAATGAACTTCTTTATGCAGGGATTCACACGAGGAGGGAACTGACTCCACCATGGCAGGCTGTAGCGAGGACTGTAAGCATATCCTCTCCCAAACCACGCAGTTTTAACGGTAGAACTCTGCTTTAGTTGCAGGGGTAACACAAGCAGCTTTTCTCCCACTGTGTACTCTTTGGGCTCTTCCACAAATGAACTTCTATATGCAGGGTTTGCGACGTGGAGCGAACTGCCTCAACCAATGCAGGCTGTAACGAGGACTGTAAGCATATCGTCTCCCAAACCACGCAGTTTTAACGGTAGAACTCTGCTTTAGTTGCAGGGGTAACACAAGCAGCTTTTCTCACACTGTGTACTCTTTGTGCTCTTCCACGTATGAACTTCTATATGCAGGGTTTGCGACGTGGAGCGACCTGCCTCAACCAAGGCAGGCTGTAGCGAGGACTGTAAGCATATCCTCTCCCAAACCACTCAGTTTTAAAGGTAGAACTCTGCTTTAGTTGCAGGGGTAACACAAGCAGCTTTTCTCCCACTGTGTACTCTTTGGGCTCTTCCACGAATTAACTTCTATATGCAGGGTTTCCAAAGTGGAGCGAACTGCCTCAACCAAGGCAGGCTGTAGCGAGGACTGTAAGAATATCCTCTCCCAAACCACGCAGTTTTAACGGTAGAACTCTGCTTTAGTTGCAGGTGTAACACAAGCAGTTTTTCTCCCACTGTGTACTCTTTGGGCTCTTCCACAAATGAACTTCTATATGCAGGGTTTGCGACGCGGAGCGAACTGCCTCAACCAATGCAGGCTGTAGCGAGGACTGTAAGCATATCCTCTTACAAAACACGGCAGTTTTACCAAAGAATTCTGCTTTAGTTGCAGGTGGAATAGAAGCAGCATTACTCCCACTGTGTACTCTTTGGGCTCTTACACGAATGAACTTCTTTATGCAAGGATTCCCACGAGGAGGGAACTGCCTCCACCATGGCAGTCTGTAGCTAGGACTGTAAGCATATCCTCTCCCAAACCACGCAGTTTTAACGGTAGAACTCTGCTTTAGTTGCAGGGGTAACACAAGCAGTTTTTCTCCCACTGTGTACTCTTTGGGCTCTTCCACGAATGAACTTCTATATGCAGGGTTTGCGACGTGGAGAGAACTGCCTCAACCAAGGCAGGCTGTAGCGAGGACTGTAAGCATATCCTCTCCCAAACCACGCAGTTTTAACGGTAGAACTCTGCTTTAGTTGCAGGGTAACAAAAGCAGCTTTTCTCCCACTGTGTACTCTTTGGGCTCTTCCACGAATGAACTTCTATATGCAGGGTTTCCGACGTGGAGCTAACTGCCTCAACCAAGGCAGGCTGTAGCGAGGACTGTAAGCATATCCTCTCCCAAACCACTCAGTTTTAACGGTAGAACTCTGCTTTAGTTGCAGGGGTAACACAAGCAGCTTTTCTCCCACTGTGTACTCTTTGGGCTCTTCCACGAATTAACTTCTATATGCAGGGTTTCCAAAGTGGAGCGAACTGCCTCAACCAAGGCAGGCTGTAGCGAGATCTGTAAGCATTTCCTCTTCCAAAGCACGGCAGTTTTACCAAAGAATTCTGCTTTAGTTGCAGGTGTAACACAAGCATCATTTCTCCCACTGTGTACTCTTTGGGCTCTTACACGAATGAACTTCTTTATGCAGGGATTCCCACGTGGATCGAACTGCCTCAACCGTGGAAGGCTGTAGCGAGGACTGTAAGCATATCCTCTCCCAAACCACGCAGTTTTAAAGGTAGAACTCTGCTTTAGTTGCAGGGGTAACACAAGCAGCTTTTCTCCCACTGTGTACTCTTTGGGCTCTTCCACGAATTAACTTCTATATGCAGGGTTTCCAAAGTGGAGCGAACTGCCTCAACCAAGGCAGGCTGTAGCGAGGACTGTAAGAATATCCTCTCCCAAACCACGCAGTTTTAACGGTAGAACTCTGCTTTAGTTGCAGGTGTAACACAAGCAGTTTTTCTCCCACTGTGTACTCTTTGGGCTCTTCCACAAATGAACTTCTATATGCAGGGTTTGCGACGCGGAGCGAACTGCCTCAACCAATGCAGGCTGTAGCGAGGACTGTAAGCATATCCTCTTACAAAACACGGCAGTTTTACCAAAGAATTCTGCTTTAGTTGCAGGTGGAATAGAAGCAGCATTACTCCCACTGTGTACTCTTTGGGCTCTTACACGAATGAACTTCTTTATGCAAGGATTCCCACGAGGAGGGAACTGCCTCCACCATGGCAGTCTGTAGCTAGGACTGTAAGCATATCCTCTCCCAAACCACGCAGTTTTAACGGTAGAACTCTGCTTTAGTTGCAGGGGTAACACAAGCAGTTTTTCTCCCACTGTGTACTCTTTGGGCTCTTCCACGAATGAACTTCTATATGCAGGGTTTGCGACGTGGAGAGAACTGCCTCAACCAAGGCAGGCTGTAGCGAGGACTGTAAGAATATCCTCTCCCAAACCACGCAGTTTTAACGGTAGAACTCTGCTTTAGTTGCAGGGGTAACACAGGCAGTTTTTCTCCCACTGTGTACTCTTTGGGCTCTTCCACGAATGAACTTCTATATGCAGGGTTTCCGACGTGGAGCTAACTGCCTCAACCAAGGCAGGCTGTAGCGAGGACTGTAAGCATATCCTCTCCCAAACCACTCAGTTTTAACGGTAGAACTCTGCTTTAGTTGCAGGGGTAACACAAGCAGCTTTTCTCCCACTGTGTACTCTTTGGGCTCTTCCACGAATGAACTTCTATATGCAGGGTTTCCGACGTGGAGCGAACTGCCTCAACCAAGGCAGGCTGTAGCGAGGTCTGTAAGCATTTCCTCTTCCAAAGCACGGCAGTTTTACCAAAGAATTCTGCTTTAGTTGCAGGTGTAACACAAGCATCATTTCTCCCACTGTGTACTCTTTGGGCTCTTACACGAATGAACTTCTTTATGCAGGGATTCCCACGTGGATCGAACTGCCTCAACCGTGGAAGGCTGTAGCGAGGACTGTAAGCATATCCTCTCCCAAACCACGCAGTTTTAAAGGTAGAACTCTGCTTTAGTTGCAGGGGTAACACAAGCAGCTTTTCTCCCACTGTGTACTCTTTGGGCTCTTCCACGAATTAACTTCTATATGCAGGGTTTCCAAAGTGGAGCGAACTGCCTCAACCAAGGCAGGCTGTAGCGAGGACTGTAAGAATATCCTCTCCCAAACCACGCAGTTTTAACGGTAGAACTCTGCTTTAGTTGCAGGTGTAACACAAGCAGTTTTTCTCCCACTGTGTACTCTTTGGGCTCTTCCACAAATGAACTTCTATATGCAGGGTTTGCGACGCGGAGCGAACTGCCTCAACCAATGCAGGCTGTAGCGAGGACTGTAAGCATATCCTCTTACAAAACACGGCAGTTTTACCAAAGAATTCTGCTTTAGTTGCAGGTGGAATAGAAGCAGCATTACTCCCACTGTGTACTCTTTGGGCTCTTACACGAATGAACTTCTTTATGCAAGGATTCCCACGAGGAGGGAACTGCCTCCACCATGGCAGTCTGTAGCTAGGACTGTAAGCATATCCTCTCCCAAACCACGCAGTTTTAACGGTAGAACTCTGCTTTAGTTGCAGGGGTAACACAAGCAGTTTTTCTCCCACTGTGTACTCTTTGGGCTCTTCCACGAATGAACTTCTATATGCAGGGTTTGCGACGTGGAGAGAACTGCCTCAACCAAGGCAGGCTGTAGCGAGGACTGTAAGCATATCCTCTCCCAAACCACGCAGTTTTAACGGTAGAACTCTGCTTTAGTTGCAGGGTAACAAAAGCAGCTTTTCTCCCACTGTGTACTCTTTGGGCTCTTCCACGAATGAACTTCTATATGCAGGGTTTCCGACGTGGAGCTAACTGCCTCAACCAAGGCAGGCTGTAGCGAGGACTGTAAGCATATCCTCTCCCAAACCACTCAGTTTTAACGGTAGAACTCTGCTTTAGTTGCAGGGGTAACACAAGCAGCTTTTCTCCCACTGTGTACTCTTTGGGCTCTTCCACGAATTAACTTCTATATGCAGGGTTTCCAAAGTGGAGCGAACTGCCTCAACCAAGGCAGGCTGTAGCGAGATCTGTAAGCATTTCCTCTTCCAAAGCACGGCAGTTTTACCAAAGAATTCTGCTTTAGTTGCAGGTGTAACACAAGCATCATTTCTCCCACTGTGTACTCTTTGGGCTCTTACACGAATGAACTTCTTTATGCAGGGATTCCCACGTGGATCGAACTGCCTCAACCGTGGAAGGCTGTAGCGAGGACTGTAAGCATATCCTCTCCCAAAACACGCAGTTTTTACGGTAGAACTCTGCTTTAGTTGCAGGGGTAACACAAGCAGCTTTTCTCCCACTGTGTACTCTTTGGGCTCTTCCAAGAATGAACTTCTATATGCAGGGTTTCAGACGTGGAGCGAACTGCCTCAACCAAGGCAGGCTGTAGCGAGGACTGTAAGCATTTCCTCTTACAAAACACGGCAGTTTTACCAAAGAATTCTGCTTTAGTTGCAGGTGGAATACAAGCAGCATTACTCCCACTGTGTTCTCTTGGGGCTCTTACACGAATGAACTTTTTTATGCAGGGATTCCCAGGGGAGCGAACTGCCTCCACCATGGCAGGCTCTAGCGAGGACTGTAAGCATATCCTCTCCCAAACCACGCAGTTTTAACGGTAGAAATCTGCTTTAGTTTCAGGGGTAACACAAGCAGCTTTTCTCCCACTGTGTACTCTTTGGGCTCTTCCACGAATGAACTTCTATATGCAGGGTTTCCAAAGTGGAGCGAACTGCCTCAACCAAGGCAGGCTGTAGCGAGGAATGTAAGCATTTCCTCTTACAAAACACGGCAGTTTTACCTAAGAATTCTGCATTAGTTGCAGGTGGAATACAAGCAGCATTACTCCCACTGTGTACTCTTCGGGCTCTTACACGAATGAACTTCGTTATGCAAGGATTCCCACGAGGAGGGAACTGACTCCACCATGGCAGGCTGTAGCGAGGACTGTAAGAATATCCTCTCCCAAACCACGCAGTTTTAATGGTAGAACTCTGCTTTAGTTGCAGGGGTAACACAAGCAGCTTTTCTCCCACTGTGTACTCTTTGGGCTCTTCCACGAATGAACTTCTATATGCAGGGTTTGCGACGTGGAGCGAACTGCCTAAACCAAGGCAGGCTGTAGCGAGGACTGTAAGCATATCCTCTCCCAAACCACGCAGTTTTAACGGTAGAACTCTGCTTTAGTTGCCGGGGTAATACAAGCAGTTTTTCTCCCACTGTGTACTCTTTGGGCTCTTCCACAAATGAACTTCTATATGCAGGGTTTGCGATGTGGAGCGAACTGCCTCAACCAATGCAGGCTGTTACGAGGACTGTAAGCATATCCTCTCCCAAACCACGCAGTTTTAACGGTAGATCTCTGCTTTAGTTGCAGGGGTAACACAAGCAGCTTTTCTCACACTGTGTACTCTTTGTGCTCTTCCACGTATGAACTTCTATATGCAGGGTTTCCAAAGTGGAGCGAACTGCCTCAACCAAGGCAGGCTGTAGCGAGGAATGTAAGCATTTCCTCTTACAAAACACGGCAGTTTTACCAAAGAATTCTGCTTTAGTTGCAGGTGGAATACAAGTAGCATTACTCCCACTGTGTACTCTTTGGGGTCTTACACGAATGAACTTCTTTATGCAAGGATTCCCACGAGGAGGGTACTGACTCCACCATGGCAGGCTGTAGCGAGGACTGTAAGCATATCCTCTCCCAAACCACGCAGTTTTAACGGTACAACTCTGCTTTAGTTGCAGGGGTAACACAAGCAGCTTTTCTCACACTGTGTACTCTTTGGGCTCTTCCACAAATGAACTTCTATATGCAGGGTTTGCGACGTGGAGCGAACTGCCTCAACCAATGCAGGCTGTATCGAGGACTGTAAGCATATCCTCTCCCAAACCACGCAGTTTTAACGGTAGACATCTGCTTTAGTTGCAGGGGTAACACAAGCAGCTTTTCTCACACTGTGTACTCTTTGTGCTCTTCCACGTATGAACTTCTATATGAAGTGTTTGCGACGTGGAGCGACCTGCCTCAACCAAGGCAGGCTGTAGCGAGGACTGTAAGCATATCCTCTCCCAAACCACGCAGTTTTAAAGGTAGAACTCTGCTTTAGTTGCAGGGGTAACACAAGCAGCTTTTCTCCCACTGTGTACTCTTTGGGCTCTTCCACGAATGAACTTCTATATGCAGGGTTTCCAAAGTGGAGCGAACTGCCTCAAAAAAGGCAGGCTGTAGCGAGGACTGTAAGCATATCCTCTCCCAAACCACGCAGTTTTAACGGTAGAACTCTGCTTTAGTTGCAGGGGTAACACAAGCAGCTTTTCTCCCACTGTGTACTCTTTGGGCTCTTCCACGAATGAACTTCTATATGCAGGGTTTCCGACGTGGAGCGAACTGCCTCAACCAAGGCAGGCTGTAGCGAGGTCTGTAAGCATTTCCTCTTCCAAAGCACGGCAGTTTTACCAAAGAATTCTGCTTTAGTTGCAGGTGTAACACAAGCATCATTTCTCCCACTGTGTACTCTTTGGGCTCTTACACGAATGAACTTCTTTATGCAGGGATTCCCACGTGGATCGAACTGCCTCAACCGTGGAAGGCTGTAGCGAGGACTGTAAGCATATCCTCTCCCAAAACACGCAGTTTTTACGGTAGAACTCTGCTTTAGTTGCAGTGGTAACACAAGCAGCTTTTCTCCCACTGTGTACTCTTTGGGCTCTTCCAAGAATGAACTTCTATATGCAGGGTTTCAGACGTGGAGCGAACTGCCTCAACCAAGGCAGGCTGTAGCGAGGACTGTAAGCATTTCCTCTTACAAAACACGGCAGTTTTACCAAAGAATTCTGCTTTAGTTGCAGGTGGAATACAAGCAGCATTACTCCCACTGTGTTCTCTTGGGGCTCTTACACGAATGAACTTTTTTATGCAGGGATTCCCAGGGGAGCGAACTGCCTCCACCATGGCAGGCTCTAGCGAGGACTGTAAGCATATCCTCTCCCAAACCACGCAGTTTTAACGGTAGAGATCTGCTTTAGTTTCAGGGGTAACACAAGCAGCTTTTCTCCCACTGTGTACTCTTTGGGCTCTTCCACGAATGAACTTCTATATGCAGGGTTTTCGACGTGGAGCGAACTGCCTCAACCAAGGCAGGCTGTAGCGAGGACTGTAAGAATATCCTCTCCCAAACCACGCAGTTTTAACGGTAGAACTCTGCTTTAGTTGCAGGGGTAACACAAGCAGTTTTTTCTCCCACTGTGTACTCTTTGGGCTCTTCCACAAATGAACTTCTATATGCAGGGTTTGCGACGTGGAGCGAACTGCCTCAACCAATGCAGGCTGTAGCGAGGACTGTAAGCATATCCTCTCCCAAACCACGCAGTTTTTACGGTAGAACTCTGCTTTAGTTGCAGGGGTAACACAAGCAGCTTTTCTCACACTGTGTACTCTTTGTGCTCTTCCACGTATGAACTTCTATATGCAGGGTTTGCGACGTGGAGCGACCTGCCTCAACCAAGGCAGGCTGTAGCGAGGACTGTAAGCATATCCTCTCCCAAACCACGCAGTTTTAAAGGTAGAACTCTGCTTTAGTTGCAGGGGTAACACAAGCAGCTTTTCTCTCACTGTGTACTCTTTGGGCTCTTCCACGAATGAACTTCTATATGCAGGGTTTCCAAAGTGGAGCGAACTGCCTCAACCAAGGCAGGCTGTAGCGAGGAATGTAAGCATTTCCTCTTACAAAACACGGCAGTTTTACCAAAGAATTCTGCTTTATTTGCAGGTGGAATACAAGCAGCATTACTCCCACTGTGTACTCTTTGGGCTCTTACACGAATGAACTTCTTTATGCAGGGATTCACACGAGGAGGGAACTGACTCCACCATGGCAGGCTGTAGCGAGGACTGTAAGCATATCCTCTCCCAAACCACGCAGTTTTAACGGTAGAACTCTGCTTTAGTTGCAGGGGTAACACAAGCAGCTTTTCTCCCACTGTGTACTCTTTGGGCTCTTCCACAAATGAACTTCTATATGCAGGGTTTGCGACGTGGAGCGAACTGCCTCAACCAATGCAGGCTGTAACGAGGACTGTAAGCATATCGTCTCCCAAACCACGCAGTTTTAACGGTAGAACTCTGCTTTAGTTGCAGGGGTAACACAAGCAGCTTTTCTCACACTGTGTACTCTTTGTGCTCTTCCACGTATGAACTTCTATATGCAGGGTTTGCGACGTGGAGCGACCTGCCTCAACCAAGGCAGGCTGTAGCGAGGACTGTAAGCATATCCTCTCCCAAACCACTCAGTTTTAAAGGTAGAACTCTGCTTTAGTTGCAGGGGTAACACAAGCAGCTTTTCTCCCACTGTGTACTCTTTGGGCTCTTCCACGAATTAACTTCTATATGCAGGGTTTCCAAAGTGGAGCGAACTGCCTCAACCAAGGCAGGCTGTAGCGAGGATTGTAAGAATATCCTCTCCCAAACCACGCAGTTTTAACGGTAGAACTCTGCTTTAGTTGCAGGGGTAACACAAGCAGTTTTTCTCCCACTGTGTACTCTTTGGGCTCTTCCACAAATGAACTTCTATATGCAGAGTTTGCGACGCGGAGCGAACTGCCTCAACCAATGCAGGCTGTAGCGAGGACTGTAAGCATATCCTCTCCCAAACCACGCAGTGTTAACGGTAGAACTCTGCTTTAGTTGCAGGGGTAACACAAGCAGTTTTTCTCCCACTGTGTACTCTTTGGGCTCTTCCACGAATGAACTTCTATATGGCGGGTTTCCGACGTGGAGCGAACTGCCTCAACCGTGGAAGGCTGTAGCGAGGACTGTAAGCATATCCTCTCCCAAACCACGCAGTTTTAAAGGTAGAACTCTGCTTTAGTTGCAGGGGTAACACAAGCAGCTTTTCTCTCACTGTGTACTCTATGGGCTCTTCCACGAATGAACTTCTATATGCAGGGTTTCCAAAGTAGAGCGAACTGCCTCAACCAAGGCAGGCTGTAGCGAGGAATGTAAGCATTTCCTCTTACAAAACACGGCAGTTTTACCAAAGAATTCTGCTTTATTTGCAGGTGGAATACAAGCAGCATTACTCCCACTGTGTACTCTTTGGGCTCTTACACGAATGAACTTCTTTATGCAGGGATTCACACGAGGAGGGAACTGACTCCACCATGTCAGGCTGTAGCGAGGACTGTAAGCATATCCTCTCCCAAACCACGCAGTTTTAACGGTAGAACTCTGCTTTAGTTGCAGGGGTAACACAAGCAGCTTTTCTCCCACTGTGTACTCTTTGGGCTCTTCCACGAATGAACTTCTATATGCAGGGTTTGCTACGTGGAGCGAACTGCCTAAACCAAGGCAGGCTGTAGCGAGGACTGTAAGAATATCCTCTCCCAAACCACGCAGTTTTAACGGTAGAACTCTGCTTTAGTCGCAGGGGTAACACAAGCAGCTTTTCTCCCACTGTGTACTCTTTGGGCTCTTCCACAAATGAACTTCTATATGCAGGGTTTGCGACGTGGAGCGAACTGCCTCAACCATTGCAGGCTGTTACGAGGACTGTAAGCATATCCTCTCCCAAACCACGCAGTTTTAACGGTAGATCTCTGCTTTAGTTGCAGGGGTAACACAAGCAGCTTTTCTCACACTGTGTACTCTTTGTGCTCTTCCACGTATGAACTTCTATATGCAGGGTTTCCAAAGTGGAGCGAACTGCCTCAACCAAGGCAGGCTGTAGCGAGGAATGTAAGCATTTCCTCTTACAAAACACGGCAGTTTTACCAAAGAATTCTGCTTTAGTTGCAGGTGGAATACAAGTAGCATTACTCCCACTGTGTACTCTTTGGTGTCTTACACGAATGAACTTCTTTATGCAAGGATTCCCACGAGGAGGGTACTGACTCCACCATGGCAGGCTGTAGCGAGGACTGTAAGCATATCCTCTCCCAAACCACGCAGTTTTAACGGTAGAACTCTGCTTTAGTTGCAGGGGTAACACAAGCAGCTTTTCTCACACTGTGTACTCTTTGGGCTCTTCCACAAATGAACTTCTATATGCAGGGTTTGCGACGTGGAGCGAACTGCCTCAACCAATGCAGGCTGTATCGAGGACTGTAAGCATATCCTCTCCCAAACCACGCAGTTTTTTTTTTTTTTTTTTTTTTTTTTTGCGGTATGCGGGCCTCTCACTGTTGTGGCCTCCCCCGTTGCGGAGCACAGGCTCCAGACGCGCAGGCTCCGGACGCGCAGGCTCAGCGGCCATGGCTCACGGGCCCAGCCGCTCCGCGGCATATGGGATCCTCCCAGACCGGGGCACGAACCCGTATCCCCTGCATCGGCAGGCGGACTCTCAACCACTTGCGCCACCAGGGAGGCCACCAAACCACGCAGTTTTAACGGTAGACATCTGCTTTAGTTGCAGGGGTAACACAAGCAGCTTTTCTCACACTGTGTACTCTTTGTGCTCTTCCACGTATGAACTTCTATATGAAGTGTTTGCGACGTGGAGCGACCTGCCTCAACCAAGGCAGGCTGTAGCGAGGACTGTAAGCATATCCTCTCCCAAACCACGCAGTTTTAAAGGTAGAACTCTGCTTTAGTTGCAGGGGTAACACAAGCAGCTTTTCTCCCACTGTGTACTCTTTGGGCTCTTCCACGAATGAACTTCTATATGCAGGGTTTTCGACGTGGAGCGAACTGCCTCAACCAAGGCAGGCTGTAGCGAGGACTGTAAGAATATCCTCTCCCAAACCACGCAGTTTTAACGGTAGAACTCTGCTTTAGTTGCAGGGGTAACACAAGCAGTTTTTTCTCCCACTGTGTACTCTTTGGGCTCTTCCACAAATGAACTTCTATATGCAGGGTTTGCGACGTGGAGCGAACTGCCTCAACCAATGCAGGCTGTAGCGAGGACTGTAAGCATATCCTCTCCCAAACCACGCAGTTTTTACGGTAGAACTCTGCTTTAGTTGCAGGGGTAACACAAGCAGCTTTTCTCACACTGTGTACTCTTTGTGCTCTTCCACGTATGAACTTCTATATGCAGGGTTTGCGACGTGGAGCGACCTGCCTCAACCAAGGCAGGCTGTAGCGAGGACTGTAAGCATATCCTCTCCCAAACCACGCAGTTTTAAAGGTAGAACTCTGCTTTAGTTGCAGGGGTAACACAAGCAGCTTTTCTCTCACTGTGTACTCTTTGGGCTCTTCCACGAATGAACTTCTATATGCAGGGTTTCCAAAGTGGAGCGAACTGCCTCAACCAAGGCAGGCTGTAGCGAGGAATGTAAGCATTTCCTCTTACAAAACACGGCAGTTTTACCAAAGAATTCTGCTTTATTTGCAGGTGGAATACAAGCAGCATTACTCCCACTGTGTACTCTTTGGGCTCTTACACGAATGAACTTCTTTATGCAGGGATTCACACGAGGAGGGAACTGACTCCACCATGGCAGGCTGTAGCGAGGACTGTAAGCATATCCTCTCCCAAACCACGCAGTTTTAACGGTAGAACTCTGCTTTAGTTGCAGGGGTAACACAAGCAGCTTTTCTCCCACTGTGTACTCTTTGGGCTCTTCCACAAATGAACTTCTATATGCAGGGTTTGCGACGTGGAGCGAACTGCCTCAACCAATGCAGGCTGTAACGAGGACTGTAAGCATATCGTCTCCCAAACCACGCAGTTTTAACGGTAGAACTCTGCTTTAGTTGCAGGGGTAACACAAGCAGCTTTTCTCACACTGTGTACTCTTTGTGCTCTTCCACGTATGAACTTCTATATGCAGGGTTTGCGACGTGGAGCGACCTGCCTCAACCAAGGCAGGCTGTAGCGAGGACTGTAAGCATATCCTCTCCCAAACCACTCAGTTTTAAAGGTAGAACTCTGCTTTAGTTGCAGGGGTAACACAAGCAGCTTTTCTCCCACTGTGTACTCTTTGGGCTCTTCCACGAATTAACTTCTATATGCAGGGTTTCCAAAGTGGAGCGAACTGCCTCAACCAAGGCTGGCTGTAGCGAGGATTGTAAGAATATCCTCTCCCAAACCACGCAGTTTTAACGGTAGAACTCTGCTTTAGTTGCAGGGGTAACACAAGCAGTTTTTCTCCCACTGTGTACTCTTTGGGCTCTTCCACAAATGAACTTCTATATGCAGAGTTTGCGACGCGGAGCGAACTGCCTCAACCAATGCAGGCTGTAGCGAGGACTGTAAGCATATCCTCTCCCAAACCACGCAGTGTTAACGGTAGAACTCTGCTTTAGTTGCAGGGGTAACACAAGCAGTTTTTCTCCCACTGTGTACTCTTTGGGCTCTTCCACGAATGAACTTCTATATGGCGGGTTTCCGACGTGGAGCGAACTGCCTCAACCAAGGCAGCCTGTAGCGAGGAATGTAAGCATTTCCTCTTCCAAAGCACGGCAGTTTTACCAAAGAATTCTGCTTTAGTTGCAGGTGTAACACAAGCATCATTTCTCCCACTGTGTACTCTTTGGGCTCTTACACGAATGAACTTCTTTATGCAGGGATTCCCACGTGGATCGAACTGCCTCAACCGTGGAAGGCTGTAGCGAGGACTGTAAGCATATCCTCTCCCAAACCACGCAGTTTTAAAGGTAGAACTCTGCTTTAGTTGCAGGGGTAACACAAGCAGCTTTTCTCTCACTGTGTACTCTATGGGCTCTTCCACGAATGAACTTCTATATGCAGGGTTTCCAAAGTAGAGCGAACTGCCTCAACCAAGGCAGGCTGTAGCGAGGAATGTAAGCATTTCCTCTTACAAAACACGGCAGTTTTACCAAAGAATTCTGCTTTATTTGCAGGTGGAATACAAGCAGCATTACTCCCAATGTGTACTCTTTGGGCTCTTACACGAATGAACTTCTTTATGCAGGGATTCACACGAGGAGGGAACTGACTCCACCATGGCAGGCTGTAGCGAGGACTGTAAGCATATCCTCTCCCAAACCACGCAGTTTTAACGGTAGAACTCTGCTTTAGTTGCAGGGGTAACACAAGCAGCTTTTCTCCCACTGTGTACTCTTTGGGCTCTTCCACGAATGAACTTCTATATGCAGGGTTTGCTACGTGGAGCGAACTGCCTAAACCAAGGCAGGCTGTAGCGAGGACTGTAAGAATATCCTCTCCCAAACCACGCAGTTTTAACGGTAGAACTCTGCTTTAGTCGCAGGGGTAACACAAGCAGCTTTTCTCCCACTGTGTACTCTTTGGGCTCTTCCACAAATGAACTTCTATATGCAGGGTTTGCGACGTGGAGCGAACTGCCTCAACCATTGCAGGCTGTTACGAGGACTGTAAGCATATCCTCTCCCAAACCACGCAGTTTTAACGGTAGATCTCTGCTTTAGTTGCAGGGGTAACACAAGCAGCTTTTCTCACACTGTGTACTCTTTGTGCTCTTCCACGTATGAACTTCTATATGCAGGGTTTCCAAAGTGGAGCGAACTGCCTCAACCAAGGCAGGCTGTAGCGAGGAATGTAAGCATTTCCTCTTACAAAACACGGCAGTTTTACCAAAGAATTCTGCTTTAGTTGCAGGTGGAATACAAGTAGCATTACTCCCACTGTGTACTCTTTGGGGTCTTACACGAATGAACTTCTTTATGCAAGGATTCCCACGAGGAGGGTACTGACTCCACCATGGCAGGCTGTAGCGAGGACTGTAAGCATATCCTCTCCCAAACCACGCAGTTTTAACGGTAGAACTCTGCTTTAGTTGCAGGGGTAACACAAGCAGCTTTTCTCACACTGTGTACTCTTTGGGCTCTTCCACAAATGAACTTCTATATGCAGGGTTTGCGACGTGGAGCGAACTGCCTCAACCAATGCAGGCTGTATCGAGGACTGTAAGCATATCCTCTCCCAAACCACGCAGTTTTTTTTTTTTTTTTTTTTTTTTTTTTGCGGTATGCGGGCCTCTCACTGTTGTGGCCTCCCCCGTTGCGGAGCACAGGCTCCAGACGCGCAGGCTCCGGACGCGCAGGCTCAGCGGCCATGGCTCACGGGCCCAGCCGCTCCGCGGCATATGGGATCCTCCCAGACCGGGGCACGAACCCGTATCCCCTGCATCGGCAGGCGGACTCTCAACCACTTGCGCCACCAGGGAGGCCCCCAAACCACGCAGTTTTAACGGTAGACATCTGCTTTAGTTGCAGGGGTAACACAAGCAGCTTTTCTCACACTGTGTACTCTTTGTGCTCTTCCACGTATGAACTTCTATATGAAGTGTTTGCGACGTGGAGCGACCTGCCTCAACCAAGGCAGGCTGTAGCAAGGACTGTAAGCATATCCTCTCCCAAACCACGCAGTTTTAAAGGTAGAACTCTGCTTTAGTTGCAGGGGTAACACAAGCAGCTTTTCTCCCACTGTGTACTCTTTGGGCTCTTCCACGAATGAACTTCTATATGCAGGGTTTCCAAAGTGGAGCGAACTGCCTCAAACAAGGCAGGCTGTAGCGAGGACTGTAAGCATATCCTCTCCCAAACCACTCAGTTTTAACGGTAGAACTCTGCTTTAGTTGCAGGGGTAACACAAGCAGCTTTTCTCCCACTGTGTACTCTTTGGGCTCTTCCACGAATGAACTTCTATATGCAGGGTTTCCGACGTGGAGCGAACTGCCTCAACCAAGGCAGGCTGTAGCGAGGTCTGTAAGCATTTCCTCTTCCAAAGCACGGCAGTTTTACCAAAGAATTCTGCTTTAGTTGCAGGTGTAACACAAGCATCATTTCTCCCACTGTGTACTCTTTGGGCTCTTACACGAATGAACTTCTTTATGCAGGGATTCCCACGTGGATCGAACTGCCTCAACCGTGGAAGGCTGTAGCGAGGACTGTAAGCATATCCTCTCCCAAAACACGCAGTTTTTACGGTAGAACTCTGCTTTAGTTGCAGGGGTAACACAAGCAGCTTTTCTCCCACTGTGTACTCTTTGGGCTCTTCCAAGAATGAACTTCTATATGCAGGGTTTCCAAAGTGGAGCGAACTGCCTCAACCAAGGCAGGCTGTAGCGAGGACTGTAAGCATTTCCTCTTACAAAACACGGCAGTTTTACCAAAGAATTCTGCTTTAGTTGCAGGTGGAATACAAGCAGCATTACTCCCACTGTGTTCTCTTGGGGCTCTTACACGAATGAACTTTTTTATGCAGGGATTCCCAGGGGAGCGAACTGCCTCCACCATGGCAGGCTCTAGCGAGGACTGTAAGCATATCCTCTCCCAAACCACGCAGTTTTAACGGTAGAAATCTGCTTTAGTTTCAGGGGTAACACAAGCAGCTTTTCTCCCACTGTGTACTCTTTGGGCTCTTCCACGAATGAACTTCTATATGCAGGGTTTTCGACGTGGAGCGAACTGCCTCAACCAAGGCAGGCTGTAGCGAGGACTGTAAGAATATCCTCTCCCAAACCACGCAGTTTTAACGGTAGAACTCTGCTTTAGTTGCAGGGGTAACACAAGCAGTTTTTCTCCCACTGTGTACTCTTTGGGCTCTTCCACAAATGAACTTCTATATGCAGGGTTTGCGACGTGGAGCGAACTGCCTCAACCAATGCAGGCTGTAGCGAGGACTGTAAGCATATCCTCTCCCAAACCACGCAGTTTTTACGGTAGAACTCTGCTTTAGTTGCAGGGGTAACACAAGCAGCTTTTCTCACACTGTGTACTCTTTGTGCTCTTCCACGTATGAACTTCTATATGCAGGGTTTGCGACGTGGAGCGACCTGCCTCAACCAAGGCAGGCTGTAGCGAGGACTGTAAGCATATCCTCTACCAAACCACGCAGTTTTAAAGGTAGAACTCTGCTTTAGTTGCAGGGGTAACACAAGCAGCTTTTCTCCCACTGTGTACTCTTTGGGCTCTTCCACGAATGAACTTCTATATGCAGGGTTTCCAAAGTGGAGCGAACTGCCTCAACCAAGGCAGGCTGTAGCGAGGAATGTAAGCATTTCCTCTTACAAAACACAGCAGTTTTACCAAAGAATTCTGCTTTATTTGCAGGTGGAATACAAGCAGCATTACTCCCACTGTGTACTCTTTGGGCTCTTACACGAATGAACTTCTTTATGCAGGGATTCACACGAGGAGGGAACTGACTCCACCATGGCAGGCTGTAGCGAGGACTGTAAGCATATCCTCTCCCAAACCACGCAGTTTTAACGGTAGAACTCTGCTTTAGTTTCAGGGGTAACACAAGCAGCTTTTCTCCCACTGTGTACTCTTTGGGCTCTTCCACGAATGAACTTCTATATGCAGGGTTTGCTACGTGGAGCGAACTGCCTAAACCAAGGCAGGCTGTAGCGAGGACTGTAAGCATATCCTCTCCCAAACCACGCAGTTTTAACGGTAGAACTCTGCTTTAGTTGCAGGGGTAACACAAGCAGTTTTTCTCCCACTGTGTACTCTTTGGGCTCTTCCACAAATGAACTTCTATATGCAGGGTTTGCGACGTGGAGCGACCTGCCTCAACCAAGGCAGGCTGTAGCGAGGACTGTAAGCATATCCTCTCCCAAACCACGCAGTTTTAAAGGTAGAACTCTGCTTTAGTTGCAGGGGTAACACAAGCAGCTTTTCTCCCACTGTGTACTCTTTGGGCTCTTCCACGAATTAACTTCTATATGCAGGGTTTCCAAAGTGGAGCGAACTGCCTCAACCAAGGCAGGCTGTAGCGAGGACTGTAAGAATATCCTCTCCCAAACCACGCAGTTTTAACGGTAGAACTCTGCTTTAGTTGCAGGGGTAACACAAGCAGTTTTTCTCCCACTGTGTACTCTTTGGGCTCTTCCAAAAATGAACTTCTATATGCAGGGTTTGCGACGCGGGGCGAACTGCCTCAACCAATGCAGGCTGTAGCGAGGACTGTAAGCATATCCTCTTACAAAACACGGCAGTTTTACCAAAGAATTCTGCTTTAGTTGCAGGTGGAATAGAAGCAGCATTACTCCCACTGTGTACTCTTTGGGCTCTTACACGAATGAACTTCTTTATGCAAGGATTCCCACGAGGAGGGAACTGCCTCCACCATGGCAGGCTGTAGCTAGGACTGTAAGCATATCCTCTCCCAAACCACGCAGTTTTAACGGTAGAACTCTGCTTTAGTTGCAGGGGTAACACAAGCAGTTTTTCTCCCACTGTGTACTCTTTGGGCTCTTCCACGAATGAACTTCTATATGCAGGGTTTGCGACGTGGAGAGAACTGCCTCAACCAAGGCAGGCTGTAGCGAGGACTGTAAGCATATCCTCTCCCAAACCACGCAGTTTTAACGGTAGAACTCTGCTTTAGTTGCAGGGGTAACACAAGCAGCTTTTCTCCCACTGTGTACTCTTTGGGCTCTTCCACGAATGAACTTCTATATGCAGGGTTTCCGACGTGGAGCGAACTGCCTCAACCAAGGCAGGCTGTAGCGAGGTCTGTAAGCATTTCCTCTTCCAAAGCACGGCAGTTTTACCAAAGAATTCTGCTTTAGTTGCAGGTGTAACACAAGCATCATTTCTCCCACTGTGTACTCTTTGGGCTCTTACACGAATGAACTTCTTTATGCAGGGATTCCCACGTGGATCGAACTGCCTCAACCGTGGAAGGCTGTAGCGAGGACTGTAAGCATATCCTCTCCCAAAACACGCAGTTTTTACGGTAGAACTCTGCTTTAGTTGCAGGGGTAACACAAGCAGCTTTTCTCCCACTGTGTACTCTTTGGGCTCTTCCAAGAATGAACTTCTATATGCAGGGTTTCAGACGTGGAGCGAACTGCCTCAACCAAGGCAGGCTGTAGCGAGGACTGTAAGCATTTCCTCTTACAAAACACAGCAGTTTTACCAAAGAATTCTGCTTTAGTTGCAGGTGGAATACAAGCAGCATTACTCCCACTGTGTTCTCTTGGGGCTCTTACACGAATGAACTTTTTTATGCAGGGATTCCCAGGGGAGCGAACTGCCTCCACCATGGCAGGCTCTAGCGAGGACTGTAAGCATATCCTCTCCCAAACCACGCAGTTTTAACGGTAGAAATCTGCTTTAGTTTCAGGGGTAACACAAGCAGCTTTTCTCCCACTGTGTACTCTTTGGGCTCTTCCACGAATGAACTTCTATATGCAGGGTTTCCAAAGTGGAGCGAACTGCCTCAACCAAGGCAGGCTGTAGCGAGGAATGTAAGCATTTCCTCTTACAAAACACGGCAGTTTTACCTAAGAATTCTGCTTTAGTTGCAGGTGGAATACAAGCAGCATTACTCCCACTGTGTACTCTTCGGGCTCTTACACGAATGAATTTCGTTATGCAAGGATTCCCACGAGGAGGGAACTGACTCCACCATGGCAGGCTGTAGCGAGGACTGTAAGCATATCCTCTCCCAAACCACGCAGTTTTAACGGTAGAACTCTGCTTTAGTTGCAGGGGTAACACAAGCAGCTTTTCTCCCACTGTGTACACTTTGGGCTCTTCCACGAATGAACTTCTATATGCAGGGTTTGCGACGTGGAGCGAACTGCCTAAACCAAGGCAGGCTGTAGCGAGGAGTGTAAGCATATCCTCTCCCAAACCACGCAGTTTTAACGGTAGAACTCTGCTTTAGTCGCAGGGGTAACACAAGCAGCTTTTCTCCCACTGTGTACTCTTTGGGCTCTTCCACAAATGAACTTCTATATGCAGGGTTTGCGACGTGGAGCGAACTGCCTCAACCAATGCAGGCTGTTACGAGGACTGTAAGCATATCCTCTCCCAAACCACGCAGTTTTAACGGTAGATCTCTGCTTTAGTTGCAGGGGTAACACAAGCAGCTTTTCTCACACTGTGTACTCTTTGTGCTCTTCCACGTATGAACTTCTATATGCAGGGTTTCCAAAGTGGAGCGAACTGCCTCAACCAAGGCAGGCTGTAGCGAGGAATGTAAGCATTTCCTCTTACAAAACACGGCAGTTTTACCAAAGAATTCTGCTTTAGTTGCAGGTGGAATACAAGTAGCATTACTCCCACTGTGTACTCTTTGGGGTCTTACACGAATGAACTTCTTTATGCAAGGATTCCCACGAGGAGGGTACTGACTCCACCATGGCAGGCTGTAGCGAGGACTGTAAGCATATCCTCTCCCAAACCACGCAGTTTTAACGGTAGAACTCTGCTTTAGTTGCAGGGGTAACACAAGCAGCTTTTCTCACACTGTGTACTCTTTGTGCTCTTCCACGTATGAACTTCTATATGAAGTGTTTGCGACGTGGAGCGACCTGCCTCAACCAAGGCAGGCTGTAACGAGGACTGTAAGCATATCCTCTCCCAAACCACGCAGTTTTAAAGGTAGAACTCTGCTTTAGTTGCAGGGGTAACACAAGCAGCTTTTCTCCCACTGTGTACCCTTTGGGCTCTTCCACGAATGAACTTCTATATGCAGGGTTTCCAAAGTGGAGCGAACTGCCTCAAACAAGGCAGGCTGTAGCGAGGACTGTAAGCATATCCTCTCCCAAACCACTCAGTTTTAACGGTAGAACTCTGCTTTAGTTGCAGGGGTAACACAAGCAGCTTTTCTCCCACTGTGTACTCTTTGGGCTCTTCCACGAATGAACTTCTATATGCAGGGTTTCCGACGTGGAGCGAACTGCCTCAACCAAGGCAGGCTGTAGCGAGGTCTGTAAGCATTTCCTCTTCCAAAGCACGGCAGTTTTACCAAAGAATTCTGCTTTAGTTGCAGGTGTAACACAAGCATCATTTCTCCCACTGTGTACTCTTTGGGCTCTTACACGAATGAACTTCTTTATGCAGGGATTCCCACGTGGATCGAACTGCCTCAACCGTGGAAGGCTGTAGCGAGGACTGTAAGCATATCCTCTCCCAAAACACGCAGTTTTTACGGTAGAACTCTGCTTTAGTTGCAGGGGTAACACAAGCAGCTTTTCTCCCACTGTGTACTCTTTGGGCTCTTCCAAGAATGAACTTCTATATGCAGGGTTTCAGACGTGGAGCGAACTGCCTCAACCAAGGCAGGCTGTAGCGAGGACTGTAAGCATTTCCTCTTACAAAACACGGCAGTTTTACCAAAGAATTCTGCTTTAGTTGCAGGTGGAATACAAGCAGCATTACTCCCACTGTGTTCTCTTGGGGCTCTTACACGAATGAACATTTTTATGCAGGGATTCCCAGGGGAGCGAACTGCCTCCACCATGGCAGGCTCTAGCGAGGACTGTAAGCATATCCTCTCCCAAACCACGCAGTTTTAACGGTAGAAATCTGCTTTAGTTTCAGGGGTAACACAAGCAGCTTTTCTCCCACTGTGTACTCTTTGGGCTCTTCCACGAATGAACTTCTATATGCAGGGTTTTCGACGTGGAGCGAACTGCCTCAACCAAGGCAGGCTGTAGCGAGGACTGTAAGAATATCCTCTCCCAAACCACGCAGTTTTAACGGTAGAACTCTGCTTTAGTTGCAGGGGTAACACAAGCAGTTTTTCTCCCACTGTGTACTCTTTGGGCTCTTCCACAAATGAACTTCTATATGCAGGGTTTGCGACGTGGAGCGAACTGCCTCAACCAATGCAGGCTGTAGCGAGGACTGTAAGCATATCCTCTCCCAAACCACGCAGTTTTTACGGTAGAACTCTGCTTTAGTTGCAGGGGTAACACAAGCAGCTTTTCTCAGACTGTGTACTCTTTGTGCTCTTCCACGTATGAACTTCTATATGCAGGGTTTGCGACGTGGAGCGACCTGCCTCAACCAAGGCAGGCTGTAGCGAGGACTGTAAGCATATCCTCTACCAAACCACGCAGTTTTAAAGGTAGAACTCTGCTTTAGTTGCAGGGGTAACACAAGCAGCTTTTCTCCCACTGTGTACTCTTTGGGCTCTTCCACGAATGAACTTCTATATGCAGGGTTTCCAAAGTGGAGCGAACTGCCTCAACCAAGGCAGGCTGTAGCGAGGAATGTAAGCATTTCCTCTTACAAAACACAGCAGTTTTACCAAAGAATTCTGCTTTATTTGCAGGTGGAATACAAGCAGCATTACTCCCACTGTACTCTTTGGGCTCTTACACGAATGAACTTCTTTATGCAGGGATTCACACGAGGAGGGAACTGACTCCACCATGGCAGGCTGTAGCGAGGACTGTAAGCATATCCTCTCCCAAACCACGCAGTTTTAACGGTAGAACTCTGCTTTAGTTTCAGGGGTAACACAAGCAGCTTTTCTCCCACTGTGTACTCTTTGGGCTCTTCCACGAATGAACTTCTATATGCAGGGTTTGCTACGTGGAGCGAACTGCCTAAACCAAGGCAGGCTGTAGCGAGGACTGTAAGCATATCCTCTCCCAAACCACGCAGTTTTAACGGTAGAACTCTGCTTTAGTTGCAGGGGTAACACAAGCAGTTTTTCTCCCACTGTGTACTCTTTGGGCTCTTCCACAAATGAACTTCTATATGCAGGGTTTGCGACGTGGAGCGACCTGCCTCAACCAAGGCAGGCTGTAGCGAGGACTGTAAGCATATCCTCTCCCAAACCACGCAGTTTTAAAGGTAGAACTCTGCTTTAGTTGCAGGGGTAACACAAGCAGCTTTTCTCCCACTGTGTACTCTTTGGGCTCTTCCACGAATTAACTTCTATATGCAGGGTTTCCAAAGTGGAGCGAACTGCCTCAACCAAGGCAGGCTGTAGCGAGGACTGTAAGAATATCCTCTCCCAAACCACGCAGTTCTAACGGTAGAACTCTGCTTTAGTTGCAGGGGTAACACAAGCAGTTTTTCTCCCACTGTGTACTCTTTGGGCTCTTCCAAAAATGAACTTCTATATGCAGGGTTTGCGACGCGGGGCGAACTGCCTCAACCAATGCAGGCTGTAGCGAGGACTGTAAGCATATCCTCTTACAAAACACGGCAGTTTTACCAAAGAATTCTGCTTTAGTTGCAGGTGGAATAGAAGCAGCATTACTCCCACTGTGTACTCTTTGGGCTCTTACACGAATGAACTTCTTTATGCAAGGATTCCCACGAGGAGGGAACTGCCTCCACCATGGCAGGCTGTAGCTAGGACTGTAAGCATATCCTCTCCCAAACCACGCAGTTTTAACGGTAGAACTCTGCTTTAGTTGCAGGGGTAACACAAGCAGTTTTTCTCCCACTGTGTACTCTTTGGGCTCTTCCACGAATGAACTTCTATATGCAGGGTTTGCGACGTGGAGAGAACTGCCTCAACCAAGGCAGGCTGTAGCGAGGACTTTAAGCATATCCTCTCCCAAACCACGCAGTTTTAACGGTAGAACTCTGCTTTAGTTGCAGGGGTAACACAAGCAGCTTTTCTCCCACTGTGTACTCTTTGGGCTCTTCCACGAATGAACTTCTATATGCAGGGTTTCCGACGTGGAGCTAACTGCCTCAACCAAGGCAGGCTGTAGCGAGGACTGTAAGCATATCCTCTCCCAAACCACTCAGTTTTAACGGTAGAACTCTGCTTTAGTTGCAGGGGTAACACAAGCAGCTTTTCTCCCACTGTGTACTCTTTGGGCTCTTCCACGAATGAACTTCTATATGCAGGGTTTCCGACGTGGAGCGAACTGCCTCAACCAAGGCAGGCTGTAGCGAGGTCTGTAAGCATTTCCTCTTCCAAAGCACGGCAGTTTTACCAAAGAATTCTGCTTTAGTTGCAGGTGTAACACAAGCATCATTTCTCCCACTGTGTACTCTTTGGGCTCTTACACGAATGAACTTCTTTATGCAGGGATTCCCACGTGGATCGAACTGCCTCAACCGTGGAAGGCTGTAGCGAGGACTGTAAGCATATCCTCTCCCAAAACACGCAGTTTTTACGGTAGAACTCTGCTTTAGTTGCAGGGGTAACACAAGCAGCTTTTCTCCCACTGTGTACTCTTTGGGCTCTTCCAAGAATGAACTTCTATATGCAGGGTTTCAGACGTGGAGCGAACTGCCTCAACCAAGGCAGGCTGTAGCGAGTACTGTAAGCATTTCCTCTTACAAAACACGGCAGTTTTACCAAAGAATTCTGCTTTAGTTGCAGGTGGAATACAAGCAACATTACGCCCACTGTGTTCTCTTGGGGCTCTTACACGAATGAACTTTTTTATGCAGGGATTCCCAGGGGAGCGAACTGCCTCCACCATGGCAGGCTCTAGCGAGGACTGTAAGCATATCCTCTCCCAAACCACGCAGTTTTAACGGTAGAAATCTGCTTTAGTTTCAGGGGTAACACAAGCAGCTTTTCTCCCACTGTGTACTCTTTGGGCTCTTCCACGAATGAACTTCTATATGCAGGGTTTTCGACGTGGAGCGAACTGCCTCAACCAAGGCAGGCTGTAGCGAGGACTGTAAGAATATCCTCTCCCAAACCACGCAGTTTTAACGGTAGAACTCTGCTTTAGTTGCAGGGGTAACACAAGCAGTTTTTCTCCCACTGTGTACTCTTTGGGCTCTTCCACAAATGAACTTCTATATGCAGGGTTTCCAAAGTGGAGCGAACTGCCTCAACCAAGGCAGGCTGTAGCGAGGAATGTAAGCATTTCCTCTTACAAAACACGGCAGTTTTACCAAAGAATTCTGCTTTATTTGCAGGTGGAATACAAGCAGCATTACTCCCACTGTGTACTCTTTGGGCTCTTACACGAATGAACTTCTTTATGCAAGGATTCACACGAGGAGGGAACTGACTCCACCATGGCAGGCTGTAGCGAGGACTGTAAGCATATCCTCTCCCAAACCACGCAGTTTTAACGGTAGAACTCTGCTTTAGTTGCAGGGGTAACACAAGCAGCTTTTCTCCCACTGTGTACTCTTTGGGCTCTTCCACGAATGAACTTCTATATGCAGGGTTTGCTACGTGGAGCGAACTGCCTAAACCAAGGCAGGCTGTATCGAGGACTGTAAGCATATCCTCTCCCAAACCACGCAGTTTTAACGGTAGAACTCTGCTTTAGTTGCAGGGGTAACACAAGCAGTTTTTCTCCCACTGTGTACTCTTTGGGCTCTTCCACAAATGAACTTCTATATGCAGGGTTTGCGACGTGGAGCGAACTGCCTCAACCAATGCAGGCTGTAGCGAGGACTGTAAGCATATCCTCTCCCAAACCACGCAGTTTTAACGGTAGAACTCTGCTTTAGTTGCAGGGGTAACACAAGCAGCTTTTCTCACACTGTGTACTCTTTGTGCTCTTCCACGTATGAACTTCTATATGCAGGGTTTGCGACGTGGAGCGACCTGCCTCAACCAAGGCAGGCTGTATCGAGTACTGTAAGCATATCCTCTCCCAAACCACGCAGTTTTAAAGGTAGAACTCTGCTTTAGTTGCAGGGGTAACACAAGCAGCTTTTCTCCCACTGTGTACTCTTTGGGCTCTTCCACGAATTAACTTCTATATGCAGGGTTTCCAAAGTGGAGCGAACTGCCTCAACCAAGGCAGGCTGTAGCGAGGACTGTAAGAATATCCTCTCCCAAACCACGCAGTTTTAACGGTAGAACTCTGCTTTAGTTGCAGGTGTAACACAAGCAGTTTTTCTCCCACTGTGTACTCTTTGGGCTCTTCCACAAATGAACTTCTATATGCAGGGTTTGCGACGCGGAGCGAACTGCCTCAACCAATGCAGGCTGTAGCGAGGACTGTAAGCATATCCTCTTACAAAACACGGCAGTTTTACCAAAGAATTCTGCTTTAGTTGCAGGTGGAATAGAAGCAGCATTACTCCCACTGTGTACTCTTTGGGCTCTTACACGAATGAACTTCTTTATGCAAGGATTCCCACGAGGAGGGAACTGCCTCCACCATGGCAGTCTGTAGCTAGGACTGTAAGCATATCCTCTCCCAAACCACGCAGTTTTAACGGTAGAACTCTGCTTTAGTTGCAGGGGTAACACAAGCAGTTTTTCTCCCACTGTGTACTCTTTGGGCTCTTCCACGAATGAACTTCTATATGCAGGGTTTGCGACGTGGAGAGAACTGCCTCAACCAAGGCAGGCTGTAGCGAGGACTGTAAGCATATCCTCTCCCAAACCACTCAGTTTTAACGGTAGAACTCTGCTTTAGTTGCAGGGGTAACACAAGCAGCTTTTCTCCCACTGTGTACTCTTTGGGCTCTTCCACGAATTAACTTCTATATGCAGGGTTTCCAAAGTGGAGCGAACTGCCTCAACCAAGGCAGGCTGTAGCGAGATCTGTAAGCATTTCCTCTTCCAAAGCACGGCAGTTTTACCAAAGAATTCTGCTTTAGTTGCAGGTGTAACACAAGCATCATTTCTCCCACTGTGTACTCTTTGGGCTCTTACACGAATGAACTTCTTTATGCAGGGATTCCCACGTGGATCGAACTGCCTCAACCGTGGAAGGCTGTAGCGAGGACTGTAAGCATATCCTCTCCCAAAACACGCAGTTTTTACGGTAGAACTCTGCTTTAGTTGCAGGGGTAACACAAGCAGCTTTTCTCCCACTGTGTACTCTTTGGGCTCTTCCAAGAATGAACTTCTATATGCAGGGTTTCAGACGTGGAGCGAACTGCCTCAACCAAGGCAGGCTGTAGCGAGGACTGTAAGCATTTCCTCTTACAAAACACGGCAGTTTTACCAAAGAATTCTGCTTTAGTTGCAGGTGGAATACAAGCAGCATTACTCCCACTGTGTTCTCTTGGGGCTCTTACACGAATGAACTTTTTTATGCAGGGATTCCCAGGGGAGCGAACTGCCTCCACCATGGCAGGCTCTAGCGAGGACTGTAAGCATATCCTCTCCCAAACCACGCAGTTTTAACGGTAGAAATCTGCTTTAGTTTCAGGGGTAACACAAGCAGCTTTTCTCCCACTGTGTACTCTTTGGGCTCTTCCACGAATGAACTTCTATATGCAGGGTTTCCAAAGTGGAGCGAACTGCCTCAACCAAGGCAGGCTGTAGCGAGGAATGTAAGCATTTCCTCTTACAAAACACGGCAGTTTTACCTAAGAATTCTGCATTAGTTGCAGGTGGAATACAAGCAGCATTACTCCCACTGTGTACTCTTCGGGCTCTTACACGAATGAACTTCGTTATGCAAGGATTCCCACGAGGAGGGAACTGACTCCACCATGGCAGGCTGTAGCGAGGACTGTAAGAATATCCTCTCCCAAACCACGCAGTTTTAATGGTAGAACTCTGCTTTAGTTGCAGGGGTAACACAAGCAGCTTTTCTCCCACTGTGTACTCTTTGGGCTCTTCCACGAATGAACTTCTATATGCAGGGTTTGCGACGTGGAGCGAACTGCCTAAACCAAGGCAGGCTGTAGCGAGGACTGTAAGCATATCCTCTCCCAAACCACGCAGTTTTAACGGTAGAACTCTGCTTTAGTTGCCGGGGTAATACAAGCAGTTTTTCTCCCACTGTGTACTCTTTGGGCTCTTCCACAAATGAACTTCTATATGCAGGGTTTGCGATGTGGAGCGAACTGCCTCAACCAATGCAGGCTGTTACGAGGACTGTAAGCATATCCTCTCCCAAACCACGCAGTTTTAACGGTAGATCTCTGCTTTAGTTGCAGGGGTAACACAAGCAGCTTTTCTCACACTGTGTACTCTTTGTGCTCTTCCACGTATGAACTTCTATATGCAGGGTTTCCAAAGTGGAGCGAACTGCCTCAACCAAGGCAGGCTGTAGCGAGGAATGTAAGCATTTCCTCTTACAAAACACGGCAGTTTTACCAAAGAATTCTGCTTTAGTTGCAGGTGGAATACAAGTAGCATTACTCCCACTGTGTACTCTTTGGGGTCTTACACGAATGAACTTCTTTATGCAAGGATTCCCACGAGGAGGGTACTGACTCCACCATGGCAGGCTGTAGCGAGGACTGTAAGCATATCCTCTCCCAAACCACGCAGTTTTAACGGTACAACTCTGCTTTAGTTGCAGGGGTAACACAAGCAGCTTTTCTCACACTGTGTACTCTTTGGGCTCTTCCACAAATGAACTTCTATATGCAGGGTTTGCGACGTGGAGCGAACTGCCTCAACCAATGCAGGCTGTATCGAGGACTGTAAGCATATCCTCTCCCAAACCACGCAGTTTTAACGGTAGACATCTGCTTTAGTTGCAGGGGTAACACAAGCAGCTTTTCTCACACTGTGTACTCTTTGTGCTCTTCCACGTATGAACTTCTATATGAAGTGTTTGCGACGTGGAGCGACCTGCCTCAACCAAGGCAGGCTGTAGCGAGGACTGTAAGCATATCCTCTCCCAAACCACGCAGTTTTAAAGGTAGAACTCTGCTTTAGTTGCAGGGGTAACACAAGCAGCTTTTCTCCCACTGTGTACTCTTTGGGCTCTTCCACGAATGAACTTCTATATGCAGGGTTTCCAAAGTGGAGCGAACTGCCTCAAACAAGGCAGGCTGTAGCGAGGACTGTAAGCATATCCTCTCCCAAACCACGCAGTTTTAACGGTAGAACTCTGCTTTAGTTGCAGGGGTAACACAAGCAGCTTTTCTCCCACTGTGTACTCTTTGGGCTCTTCCACGAATGAACTTCTATATGCAGGGTTTCCGACGTGGAGCGAACTGCCTCAACCAAGGCAGGCTGTAGCGAGGTCTGTAAGCATTTCCTCTTCCAAAGCACGGCAGTTTTACCAAAGAATTCTGCTTTAGTTGCAGGTGTAACACAAGCATCATTTCTCCCACTGTGTACTCTTTGGGCTCTTACACGAATGAACTTCTTTATGCAGGGATTCCCACGTGGATCGAACTGCCTCAACCGTGGAAGGCTGTAGCGAGGACTGTAAGCATATCCTCTCCCAAAACACGCAGTTTTTACGGTAGAACTCTGCTTTAGTTGCAGTGGTAACACAAGCAGCTTTTCTCCCACTGTGTACTCTTTGGGCTCTTCCAAGAATGAACTTCTATATGCAGGGTTTCAGACGTGGAGCGAACTGCCTCAACCAAGGCAGGCTGTAGCGAGGACTGTAAGCATTTCCTCTTACAAAACACGGCAGTTTTACCAAAGAATTCTGCTTTAGTTGCAGGTGGAATACAAGCAGCATTACTCCCACTGTGTTCTCTTGGGGCTCTTACACGAATGAACTTTTTTATGCAGGGATTCCCAGGGGAGCGAACTGCCTCCACCATGGCAGGCTCTAGCGAGGACTGTAAGCATATCCTCTCCCAAACCACGCAGTTTTAACGGTAGAGATCTGCTTTAGTTTCAGGGGTAACACAAGCAGCTTTTCTCACACTGTGTACTCTTTGTGCTCTTCCACGTATGAACTTCTATATGAAGTGTTTGCGACGTGGAGCGACCTGCCTCAACCAAGGCAGGCTGTAGCGAGGACTGTAAGCATATCCTCTCCCAAACCACGCAGTTTTAAAGGTAGAACTCTGCTTTAGTTGCAGGGGTAACACAAGCAGCTTTTCTCCCACTGTGTACTCTTTGGGCTCTTCCACGAATGAACTTCTATATGCAGGGTTTCCAAAGTGGAGCGAACTGCCTCAAACAAGGCAGGCTGTAGCGAGGACTGTAAGCATATCCTCTCCCAAACCACGCAGTTTTAACGGTAGAACTCTGCTTTAGTTGCAGGGGTAACACAAGCAGCTTTTCTCCCACTGTGTACTCTTTGGGCTCTTCCACGAATGAACTTCTATATGCAGGGTTTCCGACGTGGAGCGAACTGCCTCAACCAAGGCAGGCTGTAGCGAGGTCTGTAAGCATTTCCTCTTCCAAAGCACGGCAGTTTTACCAAAGAATTCTGCTTTAGTTGCAGGTGTAACACAAGCATCATTTCTCCCACTGTGTACTCTTTGGGCTCTTACACGAATGAACTTCTTTATGCAGGGATTCCCACGTGGATCGAACTGCCTCAACCGTGGAAGGCTGTAGCGAGGACTGTAAGCATATCCTCTCCCAAAACACGCAGTTTTTACGGTAGAACTCTGCTTTAGTTGCAGTGGTAACACAAGCAGCTTTTCTCCCACTGTGTACTCTTTGGGCTCTTCCAAGAATGAACTTCTATATGCAGGGTTTCAGACGTGGAGCGAACTGCCTCAACCAAGGCAGGCTGTAGCGAGGACTGTAAGCATTTCCTCTTACAAAACACGGCAGTTTTACCAAAGAATTCTGCTTTAGTTGCAGGTGGAATACAAGCAGCATTACTCCCACTGTGTTCTCTTGGGGCTCTTACACGAATGAACTTTTTTATGCAGGGATTCCCAGGGGAGCGAACTGCCTCCACCATGGCAGGCTCTAGCGAGGACTGTAAGCATATCCTCTCCCAAACCACGCAGTTTTAACGGTAGAGATCTGCTTTAGTTTCAGGGGTAACACAAGCAGCTTTTCTCCCACTGTGTACTCTTTGGGCTCTTCCACGAATGAACTTCTATATGCAGGGTTTTCGACGTGGAGCGAACTGCCTCAACCAAGGCAGGCTGTAGCGAGGACTGTAAGAATATCCTCTCCCAAACCACGCAGTTTTAACGGTAGAACTCTGCTTTAGTTGCAGGGGTAACACAAGCAGTTTTTTCTCCCACTGTGTACTCTTTGGGCTCTTCCACAAATGAACTTCTATATGCAGGGTTTGCGACGTGGAGCGAACTGCCTCAACCAATGCAGGCTGTAGCGAGGACTGTAAGCATATCCTCTCCCAAACCACGCAGTTTTTACGGTAGAACTCTGCTTTAGTTGCAGGGGTAACACAAGCAGCTTTTCTCACACTGTGTACTCTTTGTGCTCTTCCACGTATGAACTTCTATATGCAGGGTTTGCGACGTGGAGCGACCTGCCTCAACCAAGGCAGGCTGTAGCGAGGACTGTAAGCATATCCTCTCCCAAACCACGCAGTTTTAAAGGTAGAACTCTGCTTTAGTTGCAGGGGTAACACAAGCAGCTTTTCTCTCACTGTGTACTCTTTGGGCTCTTCCACGAATGAACTTCTATATGCAGGGTTTCCAAAGTGGAGCGAACTGCCTCAACCAAGGCAGGCTGTAGCGAGGAATGTAAGCATTTCCTCTTACAAAACACGGCAGTTTTACCAAAGAATTCTGCTTTATTTGCAGGTGGAATACAAGCAGCATTACTCCCACTGTGTACTCTTTGGGCTCTTACACGAATGAACTTCTTTATGCAGGGATTCACACGAGGAGGGAACTGACTCCACCATGGCAGGCTGTAGCGAGGACTGTAAGCATATCCTCTCCCAAACCACGCAGTTTTAACGGTAGAACTCTGCTTTAGTTGCAGGGGTAACACAAGCAGCTTTTCTCCCACTGTGTACTCTTTGGGCTCTTCCACAAATGAACTTCTATATGCAGGGTTTGCGACGTGGAGCGAACTGCCTCAACCAATGCAGGCTGTAACGAGGACTGTAAGCATATCGTCTCCCAAACCACGCAGTTTTAACGGTAGAACTCTGCTTTAGTTGCAGGGGTAACACAAGCAGCTTTTCTCACACTGTGTACTCTTTGTGCTCTTCCACGTATGAACTTCTATATGCAGGGTTTGCGACGTGGAGCGACCTGCCTCAACCAAGGCAGGCTGTAGCGAGGACTGTAAGCATATCCTCTCCCAAACCACTCAGTTTTAAAGGTAGAACTCTGCTTTAGTTGCAGGGGTAACACAAGCAGCTTTTCTCCCACTGTGTACTCTTTGGGCTCTTCCACGAATTAACTTCTATATGCAGGGTTTCCAAAGTGGAGCGAACTGCCTCAACCAAGGCAGGCTGTAGCGAGGATTGTAAGAATATCCTCTCCCAAACCACGCAGTTTTAACGGTAGAACTCTGCTTTAGTTGCAGGGGTAACACAAGCAGTTTTTCTCCCACTGTGTACTCTTTGGGCTCTTCCACAAATGAACTTCTATATGCAGAGTTTGCGACGCGGAGCGAACTGCCTCAACCAATGCAGGCTGTAGCGAGGACTGTAAGCATATCCTCTCCCAAACCACGCAGTGTTAACGGTAGAACTCTGCTTTAGTTGCAGGGGTAACACAAGCAGTTTTTCTCCCACTGTGTACTCTTTGGGCTCTTCCACGAATGAACTTCTATATGGCGGGTTTCCGACGTGGAGCGAACTGCCTCAACCAAGGCAGCCTGTAGCGAGGAATGTAAGCATTTCCTCTTCCAAAGCACGGCAGTTTTACCAAAGAATTCTGCTTTAGTTGCAGGTGTAACACAAGCATCATTTCTCCCACTGTGTACTCTTTGGGCTCTTACACGAATGAACTTCTTTATGCAGGGATTCCCACGTGGATCGAACTGCCTCAACCGTGGAAGGCTGTAGCGAGGACTGTAAGCATATCCTCTCCCAAACCACGCAGTTTTAAAGGTAGAACTCTGCTTTAGTTGCAGGGGTAACACAAGCAGCTTTTCTCTCACTGTGTACTCTATGGGCTCTTCCACGAATGAACTTCTATATGCAGGGTTTCCAAAGTAGAGCGAACTGCCTCAACCAAGGCAGGCTGTAGCGAGGAATGTAAGCATTTCCTCTTACAAAACACGGCAGTTTTACCAAAGAATTCTGCTTTATTTGCAGGTGGAATACAAGCAGCATTACTCCCACTGTGTACTCTTTGGGCTCTTACACGAATGAACTTCTTTATGCAGGGATTCACACGAGGAGGGAACTGACTCCACCATGTCAGGCTGTAGCGAGGACTGTAAGCATATCCTCTCCCAAACCACGCAGTTTTAACGGTAGAACTCTGCTTTAGTTGCAGGGGTAACACAAGCAGCTTTTCTCCCACTGTGTACTCTTTGGGCTCTTCCACGAATGAACTTCTATATGCAGGGTTTGCTACGTGGAGCGAACTGCCTAAACCAAGGCAGGCTGTAGCGAGGACTGTAAGAATATCCTCTCCCAAACCACGCAGTTTTAACGGTAGAACTCTGCTTTAGTCGCAGGGGTAACACAAGCAGCTTTTCTCCCACTGTGTACTCTTTGGGCTCTTCCACAAATGAACTTCTATATGCAGGGTTTGCGACGTGGAGCGAACTGCCTCAACCATTGCAGGCTGTTACGAGGACTGTAAGCATATCCTCTCCCAAACCACGCAGTTTTAACGGTAGATCTCTGCTTTAGTTGCAGGGGTAACACAAGCAGCTTTTCTCACACTGTGTACTCTTTGTGCTCTTCCACGTATGAACTTCTATATGCAGGGTTTCCAAAGTGGAGCGAACTGCCTCAACCAAGGCAGGCTGTAGCGAGGAATGTAAGCATTTCCTCTTACAAAACACGGCAGTTTTACCAAAGAATTCTGCTTTAGTTGCAGGTGGAATACAAGTAGCATTACTCCCACTGTGTACTCTTTGGTGTCTTACACGAATGAACTTCTTTATGCAAGGATTCCCACGAGGAGGGTACTGACTCCACCATGGCAGGCTGTAGCGAGGACTGTAAGCATATCCTCTCCCAAACCACGCAGTTTTAACGGTAGAACTCTGCTTTAGTTGCAGGGGTAACACAAGCAGCTTTTCTCACACTGTGTACTCTTTGGGCTCTTCCACAAATGAACTTCTATATGCAGGGTTTGCGACGTGGAGCGAACTGCCTCAACCAATGCAGGCTGTATCGAGGACTGTAAGCATATCCTCTCCCAAACCACGCAGTTTTTTTTTTTTTTTTTTTTTTTTTTTTGCGGTATGCGGGCCTCTCACTGTTGTGGCCTCCCCCGTTGCGGAGCACAGGCTCCAGACGCGCAGGCTCCGGACGCGCAGGCTCAGCGGCCATGGCTCACGGGCCCAGCCGCTCCGCGGCATATGGGATCCTCCCAGACCGGGGCACGAACCCGTATCCCCTGCATCGGCAGGCGGACTCTCAACCACTTGCGCCACCAGGGAGGCCACCAAACCACGCAGTTTTAACGGTAGAACTCTGCTTTAGTTGCAGGGGTAACACAAGCAGCTTTTCTCCCACTGTGTACTCTTTGGGCTCTTCCACGAATGAACTTCTATATGCAGGGTTTGCTACGTGGAGCGAACTGCCTAAACCAAGGCAGGCTGTAGCGAGGACTGTAAGAATATCCTCTCCCAAACCACGCAGTTTTAACGGTAGAACTCTGCTTTAGTCGCAGGGGTAACACAAGCAGCTTTTCTCCCACTGTGTACTCTTTGGGCTCTTCCACAAATGAACTTCTATATGCAGGGTTTGCGACGTGGAGCGAACTGCCTCAACCATTGCAGGCTGTTACGAGGACTGTAAGCATATCCTCTCCCAAACCACGCAGTTTTAACGGTAGATCTCTGCTTTAGTTGCAGGGGTAACACAAGCAGCTTTTCTCACACTGTGTACTCTTTGTGCTCTTCCACGTATGAACTTCTATATGCAGGGTTTCCAAAGTGGAGCGAACTGCCTCAACCAAGGCAGGCTGTAGCGAGGAATGTAAGCATTTCCTCTTACAAAACACGGCAGTTTTACCAAAGAATTCTGCTTTAGTTGCAGGTGGAATACAAGTAGCATTACTCCCACTGTGTACTCTTTGGTGTCTTACACGAATGAACTTCTTTATGCAAGGATTCCCACGAGGAGGGTACTGACTCCACCATGGCAGGCTGTAGCGAGGACTGTAAGCATATCCTCTCCCAAACCACGCAGTTTTAACGGTAGAACTCTGCTTTAGTTGCAGGGGTAACACAAGCAGCTTTTCTCACACTGTGTACTCTTTGGGCTCTTCCACAAATGAACTTCTATATGCAGGGTTTGCGACGTGGAGCGAACTGCCTCAACCAATGCAGGCTGTATCGAGGACTGTAAGCATATCCTCTCCCAAACCACGCAGTTTTTTTTTTTTTTTTTTTTTTTTTTTTGCGGTATGCGGGCCTCTCACTGTTGTGGCCTCCCCCGTTGCGGAGCACAGGCTCCAGACGCGCAGGCTCCGGACGCGCAGGCTCAGCGGCCATGGCTCACGGGCCCAGCCGCTCCGCGGCATATGGGATCCTCCCAGACCGGGGCACGAACCCGTATCCCCTGCATCGGCAGGCGGACTCTCAACCACTTGCGCCACCAGGGAGGCCCCCAAACCACGCAGTTTTAACGGTAGACATCTGCTTTAGTTGCAGGGGTAACACAAGCAGCTTTTCTCACACTGTGTACTCTTTGTGCTCTTCCACGTATGAACTTCTATATGAAGTGTTTGCGACGTGGAGCGACCTGCCTCAACCAAGGCAGGCTGTAGCGAGGACTGTAAGCATATCCTCTCCCAAACCACGCAGTTTTAAAGGTAGAACTCTGCTTTAGTTGCAGGGGTAACACAAGCAGCTTTTCTCCCACTGTGTACTCTTTGGGCTCTTCCACGAATGAACTTCTATATGCAGGGTTTCCAAAGTGGAGCGAACTGCCTCAAACAAGGCAGGCTGTAGCGAGGACTGTAAGCATATCCTCTCCCAAACCACTCAGTTTTAACGGTAGAACTCTGCTTTAGTTGCAGGGGTAACACAAGCAGCTTTTCTCCCACTGTGTACTCTTTGGGCTCTTCCACGAATGAACTTCTATATGCAGGGTTTCCGACGTGGAGCGAACTGCCTCAACCAAGGCAGGCTGTAGCGAGGTCTGTAAGCATTTCCTCTTCCAAAGCACGGCAGTTTTACCAAAGAATTCTGCTTTAGTTGCAGGTGTAACACAAGCATCATTTCTCCCACTGTGTACTCTTTGGGCTCTTACACGAATGAACTTCTTTATGCAGGGATTCCCACGTGGATCGAACTGCCTCAACCGTGGAAGGCTGTAGCGAGGACTGTAAGCATATCCTCTCCCAAAACACGCAGTTTTTACGGTAGAACTCTGCTTTAGTTGCAGGGGTAACACAAGCAGGTTTTCTCCCACTGTGTACTCTTTGGGCTCTTCCAAGAATGAACTTCTATATGCAGGGTTTCCAAAGTGGAGCGAACTGCCTCAACCAAGGCAGGCTGTAGCGAGGACTGTAAGCATTTCCTCTTACAAAACACGGCAGTTTTACCAAAGAATTCTGCTTTAGTTGCAGGTGGAATACAAGCAGCATTACTCCCACTGTGTTCTCTTGGGGCTCTTACACGAATGAACTTTTTTATGCAGGGATTCCCAGGGGAGCGAACTGCCTCCACCATGGCAGGCTCTAGCGAGGACTGTAAGCATATCCTCTCCCAAACCACGCAGTTTTAACGGTAGAAATCTGCTTTAGTTTCAGGGGTAACACAAGCAGCTTTTCTCCCACTGTGTACTCTTTGGGCTCTTCCACGAATGAACTTCTATATGCAGGGTTTTCGACGTGGAGCGAACTGCCTCAACCAAGGCAGGCTGTAGCGAGGACTGTAAGAATATCCTCTCCCAAACCACGCAGTTTTAACGGTAGAACTCTGCTTTAGTTGCAGGGGTAACACAAGCAGTTTTTCTCCCACTGTGTACTCTTTGGGCTCTTCCACAAATGAACTTCTATATGCAGGGTTTGCGACGTGGAGCGAACTGCCTCAACCAATGCAGGCTGTAGCGAGGACTGTAAGCATATCCTCTCCCAAACCACGCAGTTTTTACGGTAGAACTCTGCTTTAGTTGCAGGGGTAACACAAGCAGCTTTTCTCACACTGTGTACTCTTTGTGCTCTTCCACGTATGAACTTCTATATGCAGGGTTTGCGACGTGGAGCGACCTGCCTCAACCAAGGCAGGCTGTAGCGAGGACTGTAAGCATATCCTCTACCAAACCACGCAGTTTTAAAGGTAGAACTCTGCTTTAGTTGCAGGGGTAACACAAGCAGCTTTTCTCCCACTGTGTACTCTTTGGGCTCTTCCACGAATGAACTTCTATATGCAGGGTTTCCAAAGTGGAGCGAACTGCCTCAACCAAGGCAGGCTGTAGCGAGGAATGTAAGCATTTCCTCTTACAAAACACAGCAGTTTTACCAAAGAATTCTGCTTTATTTGCAGGTGGAATACAAGCAGCATTACTCCCACTGTGTACTGTTTGGGCTCTTACACGAATGAACTTCTTTATGCAGGGATTCACACGAGGAGGGAACTGACTCCACCATGGCAGGCTGTAGCGAGGACTGTAAGCATATCCTCTCCCAAACCACGCAGTTTTAACGGTAGAACTCTGCTTTAGTTGCAGGGGTAACACAAGCAGCTTTTCTCCCACTGTGTACTCTTTGGGCTCTTCCACGAATGAACTTCTATATGCAGGGTTTGCTACGTGGAGCGAACTGCCTAAACCAAGGCAGGCTGTAGCGAGGACTGTAAGCATATCCTCTCCCAAACCACGCAGTTTTAACGGTAGAACTCTGCTTTAGTTGCAGGGGTAACACAAGCAGTTTTTCTCCCACTGTGTACTCTTTGGGCTCTTCCACAAATGAACTTCTATATGCAGGGTTTGCGACGTGGAGCGACCTGCCTCAACCAAGGCAGGCTGTAGCGAGGACTGTAAGCATATCCTCTCCCAAACCACGCAGTTTTAAAGGTAGAACTCTGCTTTAGTTGCAGGGGTAACACAAGCAGCTTTTCTCCCACTGTGTACTCTTTGGGCTCTTCCACGAATTAACTTCTATATGCAGGGTTTCCAAAGTGGAGCGAACTGCCTCAACCAAGGCAGGCTGTAGCGAGGACTGTAAGAATATCCTCTCCCAAACCACGCAGTTTTAACGGTAGAACTCTGCTTTAGTTGCAGGGGTAACACAAGCAGTTTTTCTCCCACTGTGTACTCTTTGGGCTCTTCCAAAAATGAACTTCTATATGCAGGGTTTGCGACGCGGGGCGAACTGCCTCAACCAATGCAGGCTGTAGCGAGGACTGTAAGCATATCCTCTTACAAAACACGGCAGTTTTACCAAAGAATTCTGCTTTAGTTGCAGGTGGAATAGAAGCAGCATTACTCCCACTGTGTACTCTTTGGGCTCTTACACGAATGAACTTCTTTATGCAAGGATTCCCACGAGGAGGGAACTGCCTCCACCATGGCAGGCTGTAGCTAGGACTGTAAGCATATCCTCTCCCAAACCACGCAGTTTTAACGGTAGAACTCTGCTTTAGTTGCAGGGGTAACACAAGCAGTTTTTCTCCCACTGTGTACTCTTTGGGCTCTTCCACGAATGAACTTCTATATGCAGGGTTTGCGACGTGGAGAGAACTGCCTCAACCAAGGCAGGCTGTAGCGAGGACTGTAAGCATATCCTCTCCCAAACCACGCAGTTTTAACGGTAGAACTCTGCTTTAGTTGCAGGGGTAACACAAGCAGCTTTTCTCCCACTGTGTACTCTTTGGGCTCTTCCACGAATGAACTTCTATATGCAGGGTTTCCGACGTGGAGCGAACTGCCTCAACCAAGGCAGGCTGTAGCGAGGTCTGTAAGCATTTCCTCTTCCAAAGCACGGCAGTTTTACCAAAGAATTCTGCTTTAGTTGCAGGTGTAACACAAGCATCATTTCTCCCACTGTGTACTCTTTGGGCTCTTACACGAATGAACTTCTTTATGCAGGGATTCCCACGTGGATCGAACTGCCTCAACCGTGGAAGGCTGTAGCGAGGACTGTAAGCATATCCTCTCCCAAAACACGCAGTTTTTACGGTAGAACTCTGCTTTAGTTGCAGGGGTAACACAAGCAGCTTTTCTCCCACTGTGTACTCTTTGGGCTCTTCCAAGAATGAACTTCTATATGCAGGGTTTCAGACGTGGAGCGAACTGCCTCAACCAAGGCAGGCTGTAGCGAGGACTGTAAGCATTTCCTCTTACAAAACACAGCAGTTTTACCAAAGAATTCTGCTTTAGTTGCAGGTGGAATACAAGCAGCATTACTCCCACTGTGTTCTCTTGGGGCTCTTACACGAATGAACTTTTTATGCAGGGATTCCCAGGGGAGCGAACTGCCTCCACCATGGCAGGCTCTAGCGAGGACTGTAAGCATATCCTCTCCCAAACCACGCAGTTTTAACGGTAGAAATCTGCTTTAGTTTCAGGGGTAACACAAGCAGCTTTTCTCCCACTGTGTACTCTTTGGGCTCTTCCACGAATGAACTTCTATATGCAGGGTTTCCAAAGTGGAGCGAACTGCCTCAACCAAGGCAGGCTGTAGCGAGGAATGTAAGCATTTCCTCTTACAAAACACGGCAGTTTTACCTAAGAATTCTGCTTTAGTTGCAGGTGGAATACAAGCAGCATTACTCCCACTGTGTACTCTTCGGGCTCTTACACGAATGAACTTCGTTATGCAAGGATTCCCACGAGGAGGGAACTGACTCCACCATGGCAGGCTGTAGCGAGGACTGTAAGCATATCCTCTCCCAAACCACGCAGTTTTAACGGTAGAACTCTGCTTTAGTTGCAGGGGTAACACAAGCAGCTTTTCTCCCACTGTGTACACTTTGGGCTCTTCCACGAATGAACTTCTATATGCAGGGTTTGCGACGTGGAGCGAACTGCCTAAACCAAGGCAGGCTGTAGCGAGGACTGTAAGCATATCCTCTCCCAAACCACGCAGTTTTAACGGTAGAACTCTGCTTTAGTCGCAGGGGTAACACAAGCAGCTTTTCTCCCACTGTGTACTCTTTGGGCTCTTCCACAAATGAACTTCTATATGCAGGGTTTGCGACGTGGAGCGAACTGCCTCAACCAATGCAGGCTGTTACGAGGACTGTAAGCATATCCTCTCCCAAACCACGCAGTTTTAACGGTAGATCTCTGCTTTAGTTGCAGGGGTAACACAAGCAGCTTTTCTCACACTGTGTACTCTTTGTGCTCTTCCACGTATGAACTTCTATATGCAGGGTTTCCAAAGTGGAGCGAACTGCCTCAACCAAGGCAGGCTGTAGCGAGGAATGTAAGCATTTCCTCTTACAAAACACGGCAGTTTTACCAAAGAATTCTGCTTTAGTTGCAGGTGGAATACAAGTAGCATTACTCCCACTGTGTACTCTTTGGGGTCTTACACGAATGAACTTCTTTATGCAAGGATTCCCACGAGGAGGGTACTGACTCCACCATGGCAGGCTGTAGCGAGGACTGTAAGCATATCCTCTCCCAAACCACTCAGTTTTAAAGGTAGAACTCTGCTTTAGTTGCAGGGGTAACACAAGCAGCTTTTCTCCCACTGTGTACTCTTTGGGCTCTTCCACGAATTAACTTCTATATGCAGGGTTTCCAAAGTGGAGCGAACTGCCTCAACCAAGGCAGGCTGTAGCGAGGATTGTAAGAATATCCTCTCCCAAACCACGCAGTTTTAACGGTAGAACTCTGCTTTAGTTGCAGGGGTAACACAAGCAGTTTTTCTCCCACTGTGTACTCTTTGGGCTCTTCCACAAATGAACTTCTATATGCAGAGTTTGCGACGCGGAGCGAACTGCCTCAACCAATGCAGGCTGTAGCGAGGACTGTAAGCATATCCTCTCCCAAACCACGCAGTGTTAACGGTAGAACTCTGCTTTAGTTGCAGGGGTAACACAAGCAGTTTTTCTCCCACTGTGTACTCTTTGGGCTCTTCCACGAATGAACTTCTATATGGCGGGTTTCCGACGTGGAGCGAACTGCCTCAACCAAGGCAGCCTGTAGCGAGGAATGTAAGCATTTCCTCTTCCAAAGCACGGCAGTTTTACCAAAGAATTCTGCTTTAGTTGCAGGTGTAACACAAGCATCATTTCTCCCACTGTGTACTCTTTGGGCTCTTACACGAATGAACTTCTTTATGCAGGGATTCCCACGTGGATCGAACTGCCTCAACCGTGGAAGGCTGTAGCGAGGACTGTAAGCATATCCTCTCCCAAACCACGCAGTTTTAAAGGTAGAACTCTGCTTTAGTTGCAGGGGTAACACAAGCAGCTTTTCTCTCACTGTGTACTCTATGGGCTCTTCCACGAATGAACTTCTATATGCAGGGTTTCCAAAGTAGAGCGAACTGCCTCAACCAAGGCAGGCTGTAGCGAGGAATGTAAGCATTTCCTCTTACAAAACACGGCAGTTTTACCAAAGAATTCTGCTTTATTTGCAGGTGGAATACAAGCAGCATTACTCCCAATGTGTACTCTTTGGGCTCTTACACGAATGAACTTCTTTATGCAGGGATTCACACGAGGAGGGAACTGACTCCACCATGGCAGGCTGTAGCGAGGACTGTAAGCATATCCTCTCCCAAACCACGCAGTTTTAACGGTAGAACTCTGCTTTAGTTGCAGGGGTAACACAAGCAGCTTTTCTCCCACTGTGTACTCTTTGGGCTCTTCCACGAATGAACTTCTATATGCAGGGTTTGCTACGTGGAGCGAACTGCCTAAACCAAGGCAGGCTGTAGCGAGGACTGTAAGAATATCCTCTCCCAAACCACGCAGTTTTAACGGTAGAACTCTGCTTTAGTCGCAGGGGTAACACAAGCAGCTTTTCTCCCACTGTGTACTCTTTGGGCTCTTCCACAAATGAACTTCTATATGCAGGGTTTGCGACGTGGAGCGAACTGCCTCAACCATTGCAGGCTGTTACGAGGACTGTAAGCATATCCTCTCCCAAACCACGCAGTTTTAACGGTAGATCTCTGCTTTAGTTGCAGGGGTAACACAAGCAGCTTTTCTCACACTGTGTACTCTTTGTGCTCTTCCACGTATGAACTTCTATATGCAGGGTTTCCAAAGTGGAGCGAACTGCCTCAACCAAGGCAGGCTGTAGCGAGGAATGTAAGCATTTCCTCTTACAAAACACGGCAGTTTTACCAAAGAATTCTGCTTTAGTTGCAGGTGGAATACAAGTAGCATTACTCCCACTGTGTACTCTTTGGTGTCTTACACGAATGAACTTCTTTATGCAAGGATTCCCACGAGGAGGGTACTGACTCCACCATGGCAGGCTGTAGCGAGGACTGTAAGCATATCCTCTCCCAAACCACGCAGTTTTAACGGTAGAACTCTGCTTTAGTTGCAGGGGTAACACAAGCAGCTTTTCTCACACTGTGTACTCTTTGGGCTCTTCCACAAATGAACTTCTATATGCAGGGTTTGCGACGTGGAGCGAACTGCCTCAACCAATGCAGGCTGTATCGAGGACTGTAAGCATATCCTCTCCCAAACCACGCAGTTTTTTTTTTTTTTTTTTTTTTTTTTTGCGGTATGCGGGCCTCTCACTGTTGTGGCCTCCCCCGTTGCGGAGCACAGGCTCCAGACGCGCAGGCTCCGGACGCGCAGGCTCAGCGGCCATGGCTCACGGGCCCAGCCGCTCCGCGGCATATGGGATCCTCCCAGACCGGGGCACGAACCCGTATCCCCTGCATCGGCAGGCGGACTCTCAACCACTTGCGCCACCAGGGAGGCCCCCAAACCACGCAGTTTTAACGGTAGACATCTGCTTTAGTTGCAGGGGTAACACAAGCAGCTTTTCTCACACTGTGTACTCTTTGTGCTCTTCCACGTATGAACTTCTATATGAAGTGTTTGCGACGTGGAGCGACCTGCCTCAACCAAGGCAGGCTGTAGCGAGGACTGTAAGCATATCCTCTCCCAAACCACGCAGTTTTAAAGGTAGAACTCTGCTTTAGTTGCAGGGGTAACACAAGCAGCTTTTCTCCCACTGTGTACTCTTTGGGCTCTTCCACGAATGAACTTCTATATGCAGGGTTTCCAAAGTGGAGCGAACTGCCTCAAACAAGGCAGGCTGTAGCGAGGACTGTAAGCATATCCTCTCCCAAACCACTCAGTTTTAACGGTAGAACTCTGCTTTAGTTGCAGGGGTAACACAAGCAGCTTTTCTCCCACTGTGTACTCTTTGGGCTCTTCCACGAATGAACTTCTATATGCAGGGTTTCCGACGTGGAGCGAACTGCCTCAACCAAGGCAGGCTGTAGCGAGGTCTGTAAGCATTTCCTCTTCCAAAGCACGGCAGTTTTACCAAAGAATTCTGCTTTAGTTGCAGGTGTAACACAAGCATCATTTCTCCCACTGTGTACTCTTTGGGCTCTTACACGAATGAACTTCTTTATGCAGGGATTCCCACGTGGATCGAACTGCCTCAACCGTGGAAGGCTGTAGCGAGGACTGTAAGCATATCCTCTCCCAAAACACGCAGTTTTTACGGTAGAACTCTGCTTTAGTTGCAGGGGTAACACAAGCAGGTTTTCTCCCACTGTGTACTCTTTGGGCTCTTCCAAGAATGAACTTCTATATGCAGGGTTTCCAAAGTGGAGCGAACTGCCTCAACCAAGGCAGGCTGTAGCGAGGACTGTAAGCATTTCCTCTTACAAAACACGGCAGTTTTACCAAAGAATTCTGCTTTAGTTGCAGGTGGAATACAAGCAGCATTACTCCCACTGTGTTCTCTTGGGGCTCTTACACGAATGAACTTTTTTATGCAGGGATTCCCAGGGGAGCGAACTGCCTCCACCATGGCAGGCTCTAGCGAGGACTGTAAGCATATCCTCTCCCAAACCACGCAGTTTTAACGGTAGAAATCTGCTTTAGTTTCAGGGGTAACACAAGCAGCTTTTCTCCCACTGTGTACTCTTTGGGCTCTTCCACGAATGAACTTCTATATGCAGGGTTTTCGACGTGGAGCGAACTGCCTCAACCAAGGCAGGCTGTAGCGAGGACTGTAAGAATATCCTCTCCCAAACCACGCAGTTTTAACGGTAGAACTCTGCTTTAGTTGCAGGGGTAACACAAGCAGTTTTTCTCCCACTGTGTACTCTTTGGGCTCTTCCACAAATGAACTTCTATATGCAGGGTTTGCGACGTGGAGCGAACTGCCTCAACCAATGCAGGCTGTAGCGAGGACTGTAAGCATATCCTCTCCCAAACCACGCAGTTTTTACGGTAGAACTCTGCTTTAGTTGCAGGGGTAACACAAGCAGCTTTTCTCACACTGTGTACTCTTTGTGCTCTTCCACGTATGAACTTCTATATGCAGGGTTTGCGACGTGGAGCGACCTGCCTCAACCAAGGCAGGCTGTAGCGAGGACTGTAAGCATATCCTCTACCAAACCACGCAGTTTTAAAGGTAGAACTCTGCTTTAGTTGCAGGGGTAACACAAGCAGCTTTTCTCCCACTGTGTACTCTTTGGGCTCTTCCACGAATGAACTTCTATATGCAGGGTTTCCAAAGTGGAGCGAACTGCCTCAACCAAGGCAGGCTGTAGCGAGGAATGTAAGCATTTCCTCTTACAAAACACAGCAGTTTTACCAAAGAATTCTGCTTTATTTGCAGGTGGAATACAAGCAGCATTACTCCCACTGTGTACTGTTTGGGCTCTTACACGAATGAACTTCTTTATGCAGGGATTCACACGAGGAGGGAACTGACTCCACCATGGCAGGCTGTAGCGAGGACTGTAAGCATATCCTCTCCCAAACCACGCAGTTTTAACGGTAGAACTCTGCTTTAGTTGCAGGGGTAACACAAGCAGCTTTTCTCCCACTGTGTACTCTTTGGGCTCTTCCACGAATGAACTTCTATATGCAGGGTTTGCTACGTGGAGCGAACTGCCTAAACCAAGGCAGGCTGTAGCGAGGACTGTAAGCATATCCTCTCCCAAACCACGCAGTTTTAACGGTAGAACTCTGCTTTAGTTGCAGGGGTAACACAAGCAGTTTTTCTCCCACTGTGTACTCTTTGGGCTCTTCCACAAATGAACTTCTATATGCAGGGTTTGCGACGTGGAGCGACCTGCCTCAACCAAGGCAGGCTGTAGCGAGGACTGTAAGCATATCCTCTCCCAAACCACGCAGTTTTAAAGGTAGAACTCTGCTTTAGTTGCAGGGGTAACACAAGCAGCTTTTCTCCCACTGTGTACTCTTTGGGCTCTTCCACGAATTAACTTCTATATGCAGGGTTTCCAAAGTGGAGCGAACTGCCTCAACCAAGGCAGGCTGTAGCGAGGACTGTAAGAATATCCTCTCCCAAACCACGCAGTTTTAACGGTAGAACTCTGCTTTAGTTGCAGGGGTAACACAAGCAGTTTTTCTCCCACTGTGTACTCTTTGGGCTCTTCCAAAAATGAACTTCTATATGCAGGGTTTGCGACGCGGGGCGAACTGCCTCAACCAATGCAGGCTGTAGCGAGGACTGTAAGCATATCCTCTTACAAAACACGGCAGTTTTACCAAAGAATTCTGCTTTAGTTGCAGGTGGAATAGAAGCAGCATTACTCCCACTGTGTACTCTTTGGGCTCTTACACGAATGAACTTCTTTATGCAAGGATTCCCACGAGGAGGGAACTGCCTCCACCATGGCAGGCTGTAGCTAGGACTGTAAGCATATCCTCTCCCAAACCACGCAGTTTTAACGGTAGAACTCTGCTTTAGTTGCAGGGGTAACACAAGCAGTTTTTCTCCCACTGTGTACTCTTTGGGCTCTTCCACGAATGAACTTCTATATGCAGGGTTTGCGACGTGGAGAGAACTGCCTCAACCAAGGCAGGCTGTAGCGAGGACTGTAAGCATATCCTCTCCCAAACCACGCAGTTTTAACGGTAGAACTCTGCTTTAGTTGCAGGGGTAACACAAGCAGCTTTTCTCCCACTGTGTACTCTTTGGGCTCTTCCACGAATGAACTTCTATATGCAGGGTTTCCGACGTGGAGCGAACTGCCTCAACCAAGGCAGGCTGTAGCGAGGTCTGTAAGCATTTCCTCTTCCAAAGCACGGCAGTTTTACCAAAGAATTCTGCTTTAGTTGCAGGTGTAACACAAGCATCATTTCTCCCACTGTGTACTCTTTGGGCTCTTACACGAATGAACTTCTTTATGCAGGGATTCCCACGTGGATCGAACTGCCTCAACCGTGGAAGGCTGTAGCGAGGACTGTAAGCATATCCTCTCCCAAAACACGCAGTTTTTACGGTAGAACTCTGCTTTAGTTGCAGGGGTAACACAAGCAGCTTTTCTCCCACTGTGTACTCTTTGGGCTCTTCCAAGAATGAACTTCTATATGCAGGGTTTCAGACGTGGAGCGAACTGCCTCAACCAAGGCAGGCTGTAGCGAGGACTGTAAGCATTTCCTCTTACAAAACACAGCAGTTTTACCAAAGAATTCTGCTTTAGTTGCAGGTGGAATACAAGCAGCATTACTCCCACTGTGTTCTCTTGGGGCTCTTACACGAATGAACTTTTTATGCAGGGATTCCCAGGGGAGCGAACTGCCTCCACCATGGCAGGCTCTAGCGAGGACTGTAAGCATATCCTCTCCCAAACCACGCAGTTTTAACGGTAGAAATCTGCTTTAGTTTCAGGGGTAACACAAGCAGCTTTTCTCCCACTGTGTACTCTTTGGGCTCTTCCACGAATGAACTTCTATATGCAGGGTTTCCAAAGTGGAGCGAACTGCCTCAACCAAGGCAGGCTGTAGCGAGGAATGTAAGCATTTCCTCTTACAAAACACGGCAGTTTTACCTAAGAATTCTGCTTTAGTTGCAGGTGGAATACAAGCAGCATTACTCCCACTGTGTACTCTTCGGGCTCTTACACGAATGAACTTCGTTATGCAAGGATTCCCACGAGGAGGGAACTGACTCCACCATGGCAGGCTGTAGCGAGGACTGTAAGCATATCCTCTCCCAAACCACGCAGTTTTAACGGTAGAACTCTGCTTTAGTTGCAGGGGTAACACAAGCAGCTTTTCTCCCACTGTGTACACTTTGGGCTCTTCCACGAATGAACTTCTATATGCAGGGTTTGCGACGTGGAGCGAACTGCCTAAACCAAGGCAGGCTGTAGCGAGGACTGTAAGCATATCCTCTCCCAAACCACGCAGTTTTAACGGTAGAACTCTGCTTTAGTCGCAGGGGTAACACAAGCAGCTTTTCTCCCACTGTGTACTCTTTGGGCTCTTCCACAAATGAACTTCTATATGCAGGGTTTGCGACGTGGAGCGAACTGCCTCAACCAATGCAGGCTGTTACGAGGACTGTAAGCATATCCTCTCCCAAACCACGCAGTTTTAACGGTAGATCTCTGCTTTAGTTGCAGGGGTAACACAAGCAGCTTTTCTCACACTGTGTACTCTTTGTGCTCTTCCACGTATGAACTTCTATATGCAGGGTTTCCAAAGTGGAGCGAACTGCCTCAACCAAGGCAGGCTGTAGCGAGGAATGTAAGCATTTCCTCTTACAAAACACGGCAGTTTTACCAAAGAATTCTGCTTTAGTTGCAGGTGGAATACAAGTAGCATTACTCCCACTGTGTACTCTTTGGGGTCTTACACGAATGAACTTCTTTATGCAAGGATTCCCACGAGGAGGGTACTGACTCCACCATGGCAGGCTGTAGCGAGGACTGTAAGCATATCCTCTCCCAAACCACTCAGTTTTAAAGGTAGAACTCTGCTTTAGTTGCAGGGGTAACACAAGCAGCTTTTCTCCCACTGTGTACTCTTTGGGCTCTTCCACGAATTAACTTCTATATGCAGGGTTTCCAAAGTGGAGCGAACTGCCTCAACCAAGGCAGGCTGTAGCGAGGATTGTAAGAATATCCTCTCCCAAACCACGCAGTTTTAACGGTAGAACTCTGCTTTAGTTGCAGGGGTAACACAAGCAGTTTTTCTCCCACTGTGTACTCTTTGGGCTCTTCCACAAATGAACTTCTATATGCAGAGTTTGCGACGCGGAGCGAACTGCCTCAACCAATGCAGGCTGTAGCGAGGACTGTAAGCATATCCTCTCCCAAACCACGCAGTGTTAACGGTAGAACTCTGCTTTAGTTGCAGGGGTAACACAAGCAGTTTTTCTCCCACTGTGTACTCTTTGGGCTCTTCCACGAATGAACTTCTATATGGCGGGTTTCCGACGTGGAGCGAACTGCCTCAACCAAGGCAGCCTGTAGCGAGGAATGTAAGCATTTCCTCTTCCAAAGCACGGCAGTTTTACCAAAGAATTCTGCTTTAGTTGCAGGTGTAACACAAGCATCATTTCTCCCACTGTGTACTCTTTGGGCTCTTACACGAATGAACTTCTTTATGCAGGGATTCCCACGTGGATCGAACTGCCTCAACCGTGGAAGGCTGTAGCGAGGACTGTAAGCATATCCTCTCCCAAACCACGCAGTTTTAAAGGTAGAACTCTGCTTTAGTTGCAGGGGTAACACAAGCAGCTTTTCTCTCACTGTGTACTCTATGGGCTCTTCCACGAATGAACTTCTATATGCAGGGTTTCCAAAGTAGAGCGAACTGCCTCAACCAAGGCAGGCTGTAGCGAGGAATGTAAGCATTTCCTCTTACAAAACACGGCAGTTTTACCAAAGAATTCTGCTTTATTTGCAGGTGGAATACAAGCAGCATTACTCCCAATGTGTACTCTTTGGGCTCTTACACGAATGAACTTCTTTATGCAGGGATTCACACGAGGAGGGAACTGACTCCACCATGGCAGGCTGTAGCGAGGACTGTAAGCATATCCTCTCCCAAACCACGCAGTTTTAACGGTAGAACTCTGCTTTAGTTGCAGGGGTAACACAAGCAGCTTTTCTCCCACTGTGTACTCTTTGGGCTCTTCCACGAATGAACTTCTATATGCAGGGTTTGCTACGTGGAGCGAACTGCCTAAACCAAGGCAGGCTGTAGCGAGGACTGTAAGAATATCCTCTCCCAAACCACGCAGTTTTAACGGTAGAACTCTGCTTTAGTCGCAGGGGTAACACAAGCAGCTTTTCTCCCACTGTGTACTCTTTGGGCTCTTCCACAAATGAACTTCTATATGCAGGGTTTGCGACGTGGAGCGAACTGCCTCAACCATTGCAGGCTGTTACGAGGACTGTAAGCATATCCTCTCCCAAACCACGCAGTTTTAACGGTAGATCTCTGCTTTAGTTGCAGGGGTAACACAAGCAGCTTTTCTCACACTGTGTACTCTTTGTGCTCTTCCACGTATGAACTTCTATATGCAGGGTTTCCAAAGTGGAGCGAACTGCCTCAACCAAGGCAGGCTGTAGCGAGGAATGTAAGCATTTCCTCTTACAAAACACGGCAGTTTTACCAAAGAATTCTGCTTTAGTTGCAGGTGGAATACAAGTAGCATTACTCCCACTGTGTACTCTTTGGTGTCTTACACGAATGAACTTCTTTATGCAAGGATTCCCACGAGGAGGGTACTGACTCCACCATGGCAGGCTGTAGCGAGGACTGTAAGCATATCCTCTCCCAAACCACGCAGTTTTAACGGTAGAACTCTGCTTTAGTTGCAGGGGTAACACAAGCAGCTTTTCTCACACTGTGTACTCTTTGGGCTCTTCCACAAATGAACTTCTATATGCAGGGTTTGCGACGTGGAGCGAACTGCCTCAACCAATGCAGGCTGTATCGAGGACTGTAAGCATATCCTCTCCCAAACCACGCAGTTTTTTTTTTTTTTTTTTTTTTTTTTTTTGCGGTATGCGGGCCTCTCACTGTTGTGGCCTCCCCCGTTGCGGAGCACAGGCTCCAGACGCGCAGGCTCCGGACGCGCAGGCTCAGCGGCCATGGCTCACGGGCCCAGCCGCTCCGCGGCATATGGGATCCTCCCAGACCGGGGCACGAACCCGTATCCCCTGCATCGGCAGGCGGACTCTCAACCACTTGCGCCACCAGGGAGGCCCCCAAACCACGCAGTTTTAACGGTAGACATCTGCTTTAGTTGCAGGGGTAACACAAGCAGCTTTTCTCACACTGTGTACTCTTTGTGCTCTTCCACGTATGAACTTCTATATGAAGTGTTTGCGACGTGGAGCGACCTGCCTCAACCAAGGCAGGCTGTAGCGAGGACTGTAAGCATATCCTCTCCCAAACCACGCAGTTTTAAAGGTAGAACTCTGCTTTAGTTGCAGGGGTAACACAAGCAGCTTTTCTCCCACTGTGTACTCTTTGGGCTCTTCCACGAATGAACTTCTATATGCAGGGTTTCCAAAGTGGAGCGAACTGCCTCAAACAAGGCAGGCTGTAGCGAGGACTGTAAGCATATCCTCTCCCAAACCACTCAGTTTTAACGGTAGAACTCTGCTTTAGTTGCAGGGGTAACACAAGCAGCTTTTCTCCCACTGTGTACTCTTTGGGCTCTTCCACGAATGAACTTCTATATGCAGGGTTTCCGACGTGGAGCGAACTGCCTCAACCAAGGCAGGCTGTAGCGAGGTCTGTAAGCATTTCCTCTTCCAAAGCACGGCAGTTTTACCAAAGAATTCTGCTTTAGTTGCAGGTGTAACACAAGCATCATTTCTCCCACTGTGTACTCTTTGGGCTCTTACACGAATGAACTTCTTTATGCAGGGATTCCCACGTGGATCGAACTGCCTCAACCGTGGAAGGCTGTAGCGAGGACTGTAAGCATATCCTCTCCCAAAACACGCAGTTTTTACGGTAGAACTCTGCTTTAGTTGCAGGGGTAACACAAGCAGCTTTTCTCCCACTGTGTACTCTTTGGGCTCTTCCAAGAATGAACTTCTATATGCAGGGTTTCCAAAGTGGAGCGAACTGCCTCAACCAAGGCAGGCTGTAGCGAGGACTGTAAGCATTTCCTCTTACAAAACACGGCAGTTTTACCAAAGAATTCTGCTTTAGTTGCAGGTGGAATACAAGCAGCATTACTCCCACTGTGTTCTCTTGGGGCTCTTACACGAATGAACTTTTTTATGCAGGGATTCCCAGGGGAGCGAACTGCCTCCACCATGGCAGGCTCTAGCGAGGACTGTAAGCATATCCTCTCCCAAACCACGCAGTTTTAACGGTAGAAATCTGCTTTAGTTTCAGGGGTAACACAAGCAGCTTTTCTCCCACTGTGTACTCTTTGGGCTCTTCCACGAATGAACTTCTATATGCAGGGTTTTCGACGTGGAGCGAACTGCCTCAACCAAGGCAGGCTGTAGCGAGGACTGTAAGAATATCCTCTCCCAAACCACGCAGTTTTAACGGTAGAACTCTGCTTTAGTTGCAGGGGTAACACAAGCAGTTTTTCTCCCACTGTGTACTCTTTGGGCTCTTCCACAAATGAACTTCTATATGCAGGGTTTGCGACGTGGAGCGAACTGCCTCAACCAATGCAGGCTGTAGCGAGGACTGTAAGCATATCCTCTCCCAAACCACGCAGTTTTTACGGTAGAACTCTGCTTTAGTTGCAGGGGTAACACAAGCAGCTTTTCTCACACTGTGTACTCTTTGTGCTCTTCCACGTATGAACTTCTATATGCAGGGTTTGCGACGTGGAGCGACCTGCCTCAACCAAGGCAGGCTGTAGCGAGGACTGTAAGCATATCCTCTACCAAACCACGCAGTTTTAAAGGTAGAACTCTGCTTTAGTTGCAGGGGTAACACAAGCAGCTTTTCTCCCACTGTGTACTCTTTGGGCTCTTCCACGAATGAACTTCTATATGCAGGGTTTCCAAAGTGGAGCGAACTGCCTCAACCAAGGCAGGCTGTAGCGAGGAATGTAAGCATTTCCTCTTACAAAACACAGCAGTTTTACCAAAGAATTCTGCTTTATTTGCAGGTGGAATACAAGCAGCATTACTCCCACTGTGTACTGTTTGGGCTCTTACACGAATGAACTTCTTTATGCAGGGATTCACACGAGGAGGGAACTGACTCCACCATGGCAGGCTGTAGCGAGGACTGTAAGCATATCCTCTCCCAAACCACGCAGTTTTAACGGTAGAACTCTGCTTTAGTTTCAGGGGTAACACAAGCAGCTTTTCTCCCACTGTGTACTCTTTGGGCTCTTCCACGAATGAACTTCTATATGCAGGGTTTGCTACGTGGAGCGAACTGCCTAAACCAAGGCAGGCTGTAGCGAGGACTGTAAGCATATCCTCTCCCAAACCACGCAGTTTTAACGGTAGAACTCTGCTTTAGTTGCAGGGGTAACACAAGCAGTTTTTCTCCCACTGTGTACTCTTTGGGCTCTTCCACAAATGAACTTCTATATGCAGGGTTTGCGACGTGGAGCGACCTGCCTCAACCAAGGCAGGCTGTAGCGAGGACTGTAAGCATATCCTCTCCCAAACCACGCAGTTTTAAAGGTAGAACTCTGCTTTAGTTGCAGGGGTAACACAAGCAGCTTTTCTCCCACTGTGTACTCTTTGGGCTCTTCCACGAATTAACTTCTATATGCAGGGTTTCCAAAGTGGAGCGAACTGCCTCAACCAAGGCAGGCTGTAGCGAGGACTGTAAGAATATCCTCTCCCAAACCACGCAGTTTTAACGGTAGAACTCTGCTTTAGTTGCAGGGGTAACACAAGCAGTTTTTCTCCCACTGTGTACTCTTTGGGCTCTTCCAAAAATGAACTTCTATATGCAGGGTTTGCGACGCGGGGCGAACTGCCTCAACCAATGCAGGCTGTAGCGAGGACTGTAAGCATATCCTCTTACAAAACACGGCAGTTTTACCAAAGAATTCTGCTTTAGTTGCAGGTGGAATAGAAGCAGCATTACTCCCACTGTGTACTCTTTGGGCTCTTACACGAATGAACTTCTTTATGCAAGGATTCCCACGAGGAGGGAACTGCCTCCACCATGGCAGGCTGTAGCTAGGACTGTAAGCATATCCTCTCCCAAACCACGCAGTTTTAACGGTAGAACTCTGCTTTAGTTGCAGGGGTAACACAAGCAGTTTTTCTCCCACTGTGTACTCTTTGGGCTCTTCCACGAATGAACTTCTATATGCAGGGTTTGCGACGTGGAGAGAACTGCCTCAACCAAGGCAGGCTGTAGCGAGGACTGTAAGCATATCCTCTCCCAAACCACGCAGTTTTAACGGTAGAACTCTGCTTTAGTTGCAGGGGTAACACAAGCAGCTTTTCTCCCACTGTGTACTCTTTGGGCTCTTCCACGAATGAACTTCTATATGCAGGGTTTCCGACGTGGAGCGAACTGCCTCAACCAAGGCAGGCTGTAGCGAGGTCTGTAAGCATTTCCTCTTCCAAAGCACGGCAGTTTTACCAAAGAATTCTGCTTTAGTTGCAGGTGTAACACAAGCATCATTTCTCCCACTGTGTACTCTTTGGGCTCTTACACGAATGAACTTCTTTATGCAGGGATTCCCACGTGGATCGAACTGCCTCAACCGTGGAAGGCTGTAGCGAGGACTGTAAGCATATCCTCTCCCAAAACACGCAGTTTTTACGGTAGAACTCTGCTTTAGTTGCAGGGGTAACACAAGCAGCTTTTCTCCCACTGTGTACTCTTTGGGCTCTTCCAAGAATGAACTTCTATATGCAGGGTTTCAGACGTGGAGCGAACTGCCTCAACCAAGGCAGGCTGTAGCGAGGACTGTAAGCATTTCCTCTTACAAAACACAGCAGTTTTACCAAAGAATTCTGCTTTAGTTGCAGGTGGAATACAAGCAGCATTACTCCCACTGTGTTCTCTTGGGGCTCTTACACGAATGAACTTTTTATGCAGGGATTCCCAGGGGAGCGAACTGCCTCCACCATGGCAGGCTCTAGCGAGGACTGTAAGCATATCCTCTCCCAAACCACGCAGTTTTAACGGTAGAAATCTGCTTTAGTTGCAGGGGTAACACAAGCAGCTTTTCTCCCACTGTGTACTCTTTGGGCTCTTCCACGAATGAACTTCTATATGCAGGGTTTCCAAAGTGGAGCGAACTGCCTCAACCAAGGCAGGCTGTAGCGAGGAATGTAAGCATTTCCTCTTACAAAACACGGCAGTTTTACCTAAGAATTCTGCTTTAGTTGCAGGTGGAATACAAGCAGCATTACTCCCACTGTGTACTCTTCGGGCTCTTACACGAATGAACTTCGTTATGCAAGGATTCCCACGAGGAGGGAACTGACTCCACCATGGCAGGCTGTAGCGAGGACTGTAAGCATATCCTCTCCCAAACCACGCAGTTTTAACGGTAGAACTCTGCTTTAGTTGCAGGGGTAACACAAGCAGCTTTTCTCCCACTGTGTACACTTTGGGCTCTTCCACGAATGAACTTCTATATGCAGGGTTTGCGACGTGGAGCGAACTGCCTAAACCAAGGCAGGCTGTAGCGAGGACTGTAAGCATATCCTCTCCCAAACCACGCAGTTTTAACGGTAGAACTCTGCTTTAGTCGCAGGGGTAACACAAGCAGCTTTTCTCCCACTGTGTACTCTTTGGGCTCTTCCACAAATGAACTTCTATATGCAGGGTTTGCGACGTGGAGCGAACTGCCTCAACCAATGCAGGCTGTTACGAGGACTGTAAGCATATCCTCTCCCAAACCACGCAGTTTTAACGGTAGATCTCTGCTTTAGTTGCAGGGGTAACACAAGCAGCTTTTCTCACACTGTGTACTCTTTGTGCTCTTCCACGTATGAACTTCTATATGCAGGGTTTCCAAAGTGGAGCGAACTGCCTCAACCAAGGCAGGCTGTAGCGAGGAATGTAAGCATTTCCTCTTACAAAACACGGCAGTTTTACCAAAGAATTCTGCTTTAGTTGCAGGTGGAATACAAGTAGCATTACTCCCACTGTGTACTCTTTGGGGTCTTACACGAATGAACTTCTTTATGCAAGGATTCCCACGAGGAGGGTACTGACTCCACCATGGCAGGCTGTAGCGAGGACTGTAAGCATATCCTCTCCCAAACCACGCAGTTTTAACGGTAGAACTCTGCTTTAGTTGCAGGGGTAACACAAGCAGCTTTTCTCACACTGTGTACTCTTTGTGCTCTTCCACGTATGAACTTCTATATGAAGTGTTTGCGACGTGGAGCGACCTGCCTCAACCAAGGCATGCTGTAACGAGGACTGTAAGCATATCCTCTCCCAAACCACGCAGTTTTAAAGGTAGAACTCTGCTTTAGTTGCAGGGGTAACACAAGCAGCTTTTCTCCCACTGTGTACTCTTTGGGCTCTTCCACGAATGAACTTCTATATGCAGGGTTTCCAAAGTGGAGCGAACTGCCTCAAACAAGGCAGGCTGTAGCGAGGACTGTAAGCATATCCTCTCCCAAACCACTCAGTTTTAACGGTAGAACTCTGCTTTAGTTGCAGGGGTAACACAAGCAGCTTTTCTCCCACTGTGTACTCTTTGGGCTCTTCCACGAATGAACTTCTATATGCAGGGTTTCCGACGTGGAGCGAACTGCCTCAACCAAGGCAGGCTGTAGCGAGGTCTGTAAGCATTTCCTCTTCCAAAGCACGGCAGTTTTACCAAAGAATTCTGCTTTAGTTGCAGGTGTAACACAAGCATCATTTCTCCCACTGTGTACTCTTTGGGCTCTTACACGAATGAACTTCTTTATGCAGGGATTCCCACGTGGATCGAACTGCCTCAACCGTGGAAGGCTGTAGCGAGGACTGTAAGCATATCCTCTCCCAAAACACGCAGTTTTTACGGTAGAACTCTGCTTTAGTTGCAGGGGTAACACAAGCAGCTTTTCTCCCACTGTGTACTCTTTGGGCTCTTCCAAGAATGAACTTCTATATGCAGGGTTTCAGACGTGGAGCGAACTGCCTCAACCAAGGCAGGCTGTAGCGAGGACTGTAAGCATTTCCTCTTACAAAACACGGCAGTTTTACCAAAGAATTCTGCTTTAGTTGCAGGTGGAATACAAGCAGCATTACTCCCACTGTGTTCTCTTGGGGCTCTTACACGAATGAACATTTTTATGCAGGGATTCCCAGGGGAGCGAACTGCCTCCACCATGGCAGGCTCTAGCGAGGACTGTAAGCATATCCTCTCCCAAACCACGCAGTTTTAACGGTAGAAATCTGCTTTAGTTTCAGGGGTAACACAAGCAGCTTTTCTCCCACTGTGTACTCTTTGGGCTCTTCCACGAATGAACTTCTATATGCAGGGTTTTCGACGTGGAGCGAACTGCCTCAACCAAGGCAGGCTGTAGCGAGGACTGTAAGAATATCCTCTCCCAAACCACGCAGTTTTAACGGTAGAACTCTGCTTTAGTTGCAGGGGTAACACAAGCAGTTTTTCTCCCACTGTGTACTCTTTGGGCTCTTCCACAAATGAACTTCTATATGCAGGGTTTGCGACGTGGAGCGAACTGCCTCAACCAATGCAGGCTGTAGCGAGGACTGTAAGCATATCCTCTCCCAAACCACGCAGTTTTTACGGTAGAACTCTGCTTTAGTTGCAGGGGTAACACAAGCAGCTTTTCTCAGACTGTGTACTCTTTGTGCTCTTCCACGTATGAACTTCTATATGCAGGGTTTGCGACGTGGAGCGACCTGCCTCAACCAAGGCAGGCTGTAGCGAGGACTGTAAGCATATCCTCTACCAAACCACGCAGTTTTAAAGGTAGAACTCTGCTTTAGTTGCAGGGGTAACACAAGCAGCTTTTCTCCCACTGTGTACTCTTTGGGCTCTTCCACGAATGAACTTCTATATGCAGGGTTTCCAAAGTGGAGCGAACTGCCTCAACCAAGGCAGGCTGTAGCGAGGAATGTAAGCATTTCCTCTTACAAAACACAGCAGTTTTACCAAAGAATTCTGCTTTATTTGCAGGTGGAATACAAGCAGCATTACTCCCACTGTACTCTTTGGGCTCTTACACGAATGAACTTCTTTATGCAGGGATTCACACGAGGAGGGAACTGACTCCACCATGGCAGGCTGTAGCGAGGACTGTAAGCATATCCTCTCCCAAACCACGCAGTTTTAACGGTAGAACTCTGCTTTAGTTTCAGGGGTAACACAAGCAGCTTTTCTCCCACTGTGTACTCTTTGGGCTCTTCCACGAATGAACTTCTATATGCAGGGTTTGCTACGTGGAGCGAACTGCCTAAACCAAGGCAGGCTGTAGCGAGGACTGTAAGCATATCCTCTCCCAAACCACGCAGTTTTAACGGTAGAACTCTGCTTTAGTTGCAGGGGTAACACAAGCAGTTTTTCTCCCACTGTGTACTCTTTGGGCTCTTCCACAAATGAACTTCTATATGCAGGGTTTGCGACGTGGAGCGACCTGCCTCAACCAAGGCAGGCTGTAGCGAGGACTGTAAGCATATCCTCTCCCAAACCACGCAGTTTTAAAGGTAGAACTCTGCTTTAGTTGCAGGGGTAACACAAGCAGCTTTTCTCCCACTGTGTACTCTTTGGGCTCTTCCACGAATTAACTTCTATATGCAGGGTTTCCAAAGTGGAGCGAACTGCCTCAACCAAGGCAGGCTGTAGCGAGGACTGTAAGAATATCCTCTCCCAAACCACGCAGTTCTAACGGTAGAACTCTGCTTTAGTTGCAGGGGTAACACAAGCAGTTTTTCTCCCACTGTGTACTCTTTGGGCTCTTCCAAAAATGAACTTCTATATGCAGGGTTTGCGACGCGGGGCGAACTGCCTCAACCAATGCAGGCTGTAGCGAGGACTGTAAGCATATCCTCTTACAAAACACGGCAGTTTTACCAAAGAATTCTGCTTTAGTTGCAGGTGGAATAGAAGCAGCATTACTCCCACTGTGTACTCTTTGGGCTCTTACACGAATGAACTTCTTTATGCAAGGATTCCCACGAGGAGGGAACTGCCTCCACCATGGCAGGCTGTAGCTAGGACTGTAAGCATATCCTCTCCCAAACCACGCAGTTTTAACGGTAGAACTCTGCTTTAGTTGCAGGGGTAACACAAGCAGTTTTTCTCCCACTGTGTACTCTTTGGGCTCTTCCACGAATGAACTTCTATATGCAGGGTTTGCGACGTGGAGAGAACTGCCTCAACCAAGGCAGGCTGTAGCGAGGACTGTAAGCATATCCTCTCCCAAACCACGCAGTTTTAACGGTAGAACTCTGCTTTAGTTGCAGGGGTAACACAAGCAGCTTTTCTCCCACTGTGTACTCTTTGGGCTCTTCCACGAATGAACTTCTATATGCAGGGTTTCCGACGTGGAGCGAACTGCCTCAACCAAGGCAGGCTGTAGCGAGGTCTGTAAGCATTTCCTCTTCCAAAGCACGGCAGTTTTACCAAAGAATTCTGCTTTAGTTGCAGGTGTAACACAAGCATCATTTCTCCCACTGTGTACTCTTTGGGCTCTTACACGAATGAACTTCTTTATGCAGGGATTCCCACGTGGATCGAACTGCCTCAACCGTGGAAGGCTGTAGCGAGGACTGTAAGCATATCCTCTCCCAAAACACGCAGTTTTTACGGTAGAACTCTGCTTTAGTTGCAGGGGTAACACAAGCAGCTTTTCTCCCACTGTGTACTCTTTGGGCTCTTCCAAGAATGAACTTCTATATGCAGGGTTTCAGACGTGGAGCGAACTGCCTCAACCAAGGCAGGCTGTAGCGAGGACTGTAAGCATTTCCTCTTACAAAACACAGCAGTTTTACCAAAGAATTCTGCTTTAGTTGCAGGTGGAATACAAGCAGCATTACTCCCACTGTGTTCTCTTGGGGCTCTTACACGAATGAACTTTTTTATGCAGGGATTCCCAGGGGAGCGAACTGCCTCCACCATGGCAGGCTCTAGCGAGGACTGTAAGCATATCCTCTCCCAAACCACGCAGTTTTAACGGTAGAAATCTGCTTTAGTTTCAGGGGTAACACAAGCAGCTTTTCTCCCACTGTGTACTCTTTGGGCTCTTCCACGAATGAACTTCTATATGCAGGGTTTCCAAAGTGGAGCGAACTGCCTCAACCAAGGCAGGCTGTAGCGAGGAATGTAAGCATTTCCTCTTACAAAACACGGCAGTTTTACCTAAGAATTCTGCTTTAGTTGCAGGTGGAATACAAGCAGCATTACTCCCACTGTGTACTCTTCGGGCTCTTACACGAATGAACTTCGTTATGCAAGGATTCCCACGAGGAGGGAACTGACTCCACCATGGCAGGCTGTAGCGAGGACTGTAAGCATATCCTCTCCCAAACCACGCAGTTTTAACGGTAGAACTCTGCTTTAGTTGCAGGGGTAACACAAGCAGCTTTTCTCCCACTGTGTACTCTTTGGGCTCTTCCACGAATGAACTTCTATATGCAGGGTTTGCGACGTGGAGCGAACTGCCTAAACCAAGGCAGGCTGTAGCGAGGACTGTAAGCATATCCTCTCCCAAACCACGCAGTTTTAACGGTAGAACTCTGCTTTAGTTGCCGGGGTAATACAAGCAGTTTTTCTCCCACTGTGTACTCTTTGGGCTCTTCCACAAATGAACTTCTATATGCAGGGTTTGCGACGTGGAGCGAACTGCCTCAACCAATGCAGGCTGTTACGAGGACTGTAAGCATATCCTCTCCCAAACCACGCAGTTTTAACGGTAGATCTCTGCTTTAGTTGCAGGGGTAACACAAGCAGCTTTTCTCACACTGTGTACTCTTTGTGCTCTTCCACGTATGAACTTCTATATGAAGGGTTTGCGACGTGGAGCGACCTGCCTCAACCAAGGCAGGCTGTAGCGAGGACTGTAAGCATATCCTCTCCCAAACCACGCAGTTTTAAAGGTAGAACTCTGCTTTAGTTGCAGGGGTAACACAAGCAGCTTTTCTCCCACTGTGTACTCTTTGGGCTCTTCCACGAATGAACTTCTATATGCAGGGTTTCCAAAGTGGAGCGAACTGCCTCAACCAAGGCAGGCTGTAGCGAGGAATGTAAGCATTTCCTCTTACAAAACACGGCAGTTTTACCAAAGAATTCTGCTTTAGTTGCAGGTGGAATACAAGCAGCATTACTCCCACTGTGTACTCTTTGGGGTCTTACACGAATGAACTTCTTTATGCAAGGATTCCCACGAGGAGGGTACTGACTCCACCATGGCAGGCTGTAGCGAGGACTGTAAGCATATCCTCTCCCAAACCACGCAGTTTTAACGGTAGAACTCTGCTTTAGTTGCAGGGGTAACACAAGCAGTTTTTCTCCCACTGTGTACTCTTTGGGCTCTTCCACAAATGAACTTCTATATGCAGGGTTTGCGACGTGGAGCGAACTGCCTCAACCAATGCAGGCTGTAGCGAGGATTGTAAGCATATCCTCTCCCAAACCACGCAGTTTTAACGGTAGAACTCTGCTTTAGTTGCAGGGGTAACACAAGCAGCTTTTCTCACACTGTGTACTCTTTGTGCTCTTCCACGTATGAACTTCTATATGCAGGGTTTGCGACGTGGAGCGACCTGCCTCAACCAAGGCAGGCTGTAGCGAGGACTGTAAGCATATCCTCTCCCAAACCACGCAGTTTTAAAGGTAGAACTCTGCTTTAGTTGCAGGGGTAACACAAGCAGCTTTTCTCCCACTGTGTACTCTTTGGGCTCTTCCACGAATGAACTTCTATATGCAGGGTTTCCAAAGTGGAGCGAACTGCCTCAACCAAGGCAGGCTGTAGCGAGGACTGTAAGCATATCCTATCCCAAACCACTCAGTTTTAACGGTAGAACTGTGCTTTAGTTGCAGGGGTAACACAAGCAGCTTTTCTCCCACTGTGTACTCTTTGGGCTCTTCCACGAATGAACTTCTATATGCAGGGTTTCCGACGTGGAGCGAACTGCCTCAACCAAGGCAGGCTGTAGCGAGGTCTGTAAGCATTTCCTCTTCCAAAGCACGGCAGTTTTACCAAAGAATTCTGCTTTAGTTGCAGGTGTAACACAAGCATCATTTCTCCCATTGTGTACTCTTTGGGCTCTTACACGAATGAACTTCTTTATGCAGGGATTCCCACGTGGATCGAACTGCCTCAACGGTGGAAGGCTGTAGCGAGGACTGTAAGCATATCCTCTCCCAAAACACGCAGTTTTTACGGTAGAACTCTGCTTTAGTTGCAGGGGTAACACAAGCAGCTTTTCTCCCACTGTGTACTCTTTGGGCTCTTCCAAGAATGAACTTCTATATGCAGGGTTTCAGACGTGGAGCGAACTGCCTCAACCAAGGCAGGCTGTAGCGAGGACTGTAAGCATTTCCTCTTACAAAACACGGCAGTTTTACCAAAGAATTCTGCTTTAGTTGCAGGTGGAATACAAGCAGCATTACTCCCACTGTGTTCTCTTGGGGCTCTTACACGAATGAACTTTTTTATGCAGGGATTCCAAGGGGAGCGAACTGCCTCCACCATGGCAGGCTCTAGCGAGGACTGTAAGCATATCCTCTCCCAAACCACGCAGTTTTAACGGTAGAAATCTGCTTTAGTTTCAGGGGTAACACAAGCAGCTTTTCTCCCACTGTGTACTCTTTGGGCTCTTCCACGAATGAACTTCTATATGCAGGGTTTTCGACGTGGAGCGAACTGCCTCAACCAAGGCAGGCTGTAGCGAGGACTGTAAGAATATCCTCTCCCAAACCACGCAGTTTTAACGGTAGAACTCTGCTTTAGTTGCAGGGGTAACACAAGCAGTTTTTCTCCCACTGTGTACTCTTTGGGCTCTTCCACAAATGAACTTCTATATGCAGGGTTTGCGACGTGGAGCGAACTGCCTCAACCAATGCAGGCTGTAGCGAGGACTGTAAGCATATCCTCTCCCAAACCACGCAGTTTTTACGGTAGAACTCTGCTTTAGTTGCAGGGGTAACACAAGCAGCTTTTCTCACACTGTGTACTCTTTGTGCTCTTCCACGTATGAACTTCTATATGCAGGGTTTGCGACGTGGAGCGACCTGCCTCAACCAAGGCAGGCTGTAGCGAGGACTGTAAGCATATCCTCTCCCAAACCACGCAGTTTTAAAGGTAGAACTCTGCTTTAGTTGCAGGGGTAACACAAGCAGCTTTTCTCTCACTGTGTACTCTTTGGGCTCTTCCACGAATGAACTTCTATATGCAGGGTTTCCAAAGTGGAGCGAACTGCCTCAACCAAGGCAGGCTGTAGCGAGGAATGTAAGCATTTCCTCTTACAAAACACGGCAGTTTTACCAAAGAATTCTGCTTTATTTGCAGGTGGAATACAAGCAGCATTACTCCCACTGTGTACTCTTTGGGCTCTTACACGAATGAACTTCTTTATGCAGGGATTCACACGAGGAGGGAACTGACTCCACCATGGCAGGCTGTAGCGAGGACTGTAAGCATATCCTCTCCCAAACCACGCAGTTTTAACGGTAGAACTCTGCTTTAGTTGCAGGGGTAACACAAGCAGCTTTTCTCCCACTGTGTACTCTTTGGGCTCTTCCACGAATGAACTTCTATATGCCGGGTTTGCTACGTGGAGCGAACTGCCTAAACCAAGGCAGGCTGTAGCGAGGACTGTAAGAATATCCTCTCCCAAACCACGCAGTTTTAACGGTAGAACTCTGCTTTAGTTGCAGGGGTAACACAAGCAGTTTTTCTCCCACTGTGTACTCTTTGGGCTCTTCCACAAATGAACTTCTATATGCAGGGTTTGCGACGTGGAGCGAACTGCCTCAACCAATGCAGGCTGTAACGAGGACTGTAAGCATATCGTCTCCCAAACCACGCAGTTTTAACGGTAGAACTCTGCTTTAGTTGCAGGGGTAACACAAGCAGCTTTTCTCACACTGTGTACTCTTTGTGCTCTTCCACGTATGAACTTCTATATGCAGGGTTTGCGACGTGGAGCGACTTGCCTCAACCAAGGCAGGCTGTAGCGAGGACTGTAAGCATATCCTCTCCCAAACCACGCAGTTTTAAAGGTAGAACTCTGCTTTAGTTGCAGGGGTAACACAAGCAGCTTTTCTCCCACTGTGTACTCTTTGGGCTCTTCCACGAATTAACTTCTATATGCAGGGTTTCCAAAGTGGAGCGAACTGCCTCAACCAAGGCAGGCTGTAGCGAGGATTGTAAGAATATCCTCTCCCAAACCACGCAGTTTTAACGGTAGAACTCTGCTTTAGTTGCAGGGGTAACACAAGCAGTTTTTCTCCCACTGTGTACTCTTTGGGCTCTTCCACAAATGAACTTCTATATGCAGGGTTTGCGACGCGGAGCGAACTGCCTCAACCAATGCAGGCTGTAGCGAGGACTGTAAGCATATCCTCTCCCAAACCACGCAGTGTTAACGGTAGAACTCTGCTTTAGTTGCAGGGGTAACACAAGCAGTTTTTCTCCCACTGTGTACTCTTTGGGCTCTTCCACGAATGAACTTCTATATGGCGGGTTTCCGACGTGGAGCGAACTGCCTCAACCAAGGCAGCCTGTAGCGAGGAATGTAAGCATTTCCTCTTCCAAAGCACGGCAGTTTTACCAAAGAATTCTGCTTTAGTTGCAGGTGTAACACAAGCATCATTTCTCCCACTGTGTACTCTTTGGGCTCTTACACGAATGAACTTCTTTATGCAGGGATTCCCACGTGGATCGAACTGCCTCAACCGTGGAAGGCTGTAGCGAGGACTGTAAGCATATCCTCTCCCAAACCACGCAGTTTTTACGGTAGAACTCTGCTTTAGTTGCAGGGGTAACACAAGCAGCTTTTCTCACACTGTGTACTCTTTGTGCTCTTCCACGTATGAACTTCTATATGCAGGGTTTGCGACGTGGAGCGACCTGCCTCAACCAAGGCAGGCTGTAGCGAGGACTGTAAGCATATCCTCTCCCAAACCACGCAGTTTTAAAGGTAGAACTCTGCTTTAGTTGCAGGGGTAACACAAGCAGCTTTTCTCTCACTGTGTACTCTATGGGCTCTTCCACGAATGAACTTCTATATGCAGGGTTTCCAAAGTGGATCGAACTGCCTCAACCAAGGCAGGCTGTAGCGAGGAATGTAAGCATTTCCTCTTACAAAACACGGCAGTTTTACCAAAGAATTCTGCTTTATTTGCAGGTGGAATACAAGCAGCATTACTCCCACTGTGTACTCTTTGGGCTCTTACACGAATGAACTTCTTTATGCAGGGATTCACACGAGGAGGGAACTGACTCCACCATGGCAGGCTGTAGCGAGGACTGTAAGCATATCGTCTCCCAAACCACGCAGTTTTAACGGTAGAACTCTGCTTTAGTTGCAGGGGTAACACAAGCAGCTTTTCTCACACTGTGTACTCTTTGTGCTCTTCCACGTATGAACTTCTATATGCAGGGTTTGCGACGTGGAGCGACCTGCCTCAACCAAGGCAGGCTGTAGCGAGGACTGTAAGCATATCCTCTCCCAAACCACGCAGTTTTAAAGGTAGAACTCTGCTTTAGTTGCAGGGGTAACACAAGCAGCTTTTCTCCCACTGGGTACTCTTTGGGCTCTTCCACGAATTAACTTCTATATGCAGGGTTTCCAAAGTGGAGCGAACTGCCTCAACAAAGGCAGGCTGTAGCGAGGACTGTAAGAATATCCTCTCGCAAACCACGCAGTTTTAACGGTAGAACTCTGCTTTAGTTGCAGGGGTAACACAAGCAGTTTTTCTCCCACTGTGTACTCTTTGGGCTCTTCCACAAATGAACTTCTATATGCAGGGTTTGCGACGCGGAGCGAACTGCCTCAACCAATGCAGGCTGTAGCGAGGACTGTAAGCATATCCTCTCCCAAACCACGCAGTGTTAACGGTAGAACTCTGCTTTAGTTGCACGGGTAACACAAGCAGTTTTTCTCCCACTGTGTACTCTTTGGGCTCTTCCACGAATGAACTTCTATATGCCGGGTTTCCGACGTGTAGCGAACTGCCTCAACCAAGGCAGGCTGTAGCGAGGAATGTAAGCATTTCCTCTTCCAAAGCACGGCAGTTTTACCAAAGAATTCTGCTTTAGTTGCAGGTGTAACACAAGCATCATTTCTCCCACTGTGTACTCTTTGGGCCCTTACACGAATGAACTTCTTTATGCAGGGATTCCCACGTGGATCGAACTGCCTCAACCGTGGAAGGCTGTAGCGAGGACTATAAGCATATCCTCTCCCAAAACACGCAGTTTTCACGGTAGAACTCTGCTTTAGTTGCAGGGGTAACACAAGCAGCTTTTCTCCCACTGTGTACTCTTTGGGCTCTTCCACGAATGAACTTCTATATGCAGGGTTTGCGACGTTGAGCGAACTGCCTCAAACAAGGCCGGCTGTAGCTAGGATTGTAAGCATATCCTCTCCCAAACCACGCAGTTTTAATGGTAGAACTCTGCTTTAGTTGCAGGGGTAACACAAGCAGCTTTTCTCCCACTGTGTACTCTTTGGGCTCTTCCACGAATGAACTTCTATATGCAGGGTTTCCGAAGTGGAGCGAACTGCCTCAACCAAGGCAGGCTGTAGAGAGGACTGTAAGCATGTCCTCTTACAAAACACGGCAGTTTTACCAAAGAATTCTGCTTTAGTTGAAGGTGGAATAGAAGCAGCATTACTCCCACTGTGTACTCTTTGGGCTCTTACACGAATGAACTTCTTTATGCAAGGATTCCCACGAGGAGGGAACTGCCTCCACCATGGCAGGCTGTAGCTAGGACTGTAAGCATATCCTCTCCCAAACCACGCAGTTTTAACGGTAGAACTCTGCTTTAGTTGCAGGGGTAACACAAGCAGTTTTTCTCCCACTGTGTACTCTTTGGGCTCTTCCACGAATGAACTTCTATATGCAGGGTTTGCGACGTGGAGAGAACTGCCTCAACCAAGGCAGGCTGTAGCGAGGAATGTAAGCATATCCTCTCCCAAACCACGCAGTTTTAACGGTAGAACTCTGCTTTAGTTGCAGGGGTAACAAAAGCAGCTTTTCTCCCACTGTGTACTCTTTGGGCTCTTCCACGAATGAACTTCTATATGCAGGGTTTCCGACGTGGAGCGAACTGCCTCAACCAAGGCAGGCTGTAGCGAGGACTGTAAGCATATCCTCTCCCAAACCACTCAGTTTTAACGGTAGAACTCTGCTTTAGTTGCATGGGTAACACCAGCAGCTTTTCTCCCACTGTGTACTCTTTGGGCTCTTCCACGAATGAACTTCTATATGCAGGGTTTCCGACGTGGAGCGAACTGCCTCAACCAAGGCAGGCTGTAGCGAGGTCTGTAAGCATTTCCTCTTCCAAAGCACGGCAGTTTTACCAAAGAATTCTGCTTTAGTTGCAGGTGTAACACAAGCATCATTTCTCCCACTGTGTACTCTTTGGGCTCTTACACGAATGAACTTCTTTATGCAGGGATTCCCACGTGGATCGAACTGCCTCAACCGTGGAAGGCTGTAGCGAGGACTGTAAGCATATCCTCTCCCAAACCACGCAGTTTTAACGGTAGAAATCTGCTTTAGTTTCAGGGGTAACACAAGCAGCTTTTCTCCCACTGTGTACTCTTTGGGCTCTTCCACGAATGAACTTCTATATGCAGGGTTTTCGACGTGGAGAGAACTGCCTCAACCAAGGCAGGCTGTAGCGAGGACTGTAAGAATATCCTCTCCCAAACCACGCAGTTTTAACGGTAGAACTCTGCTTTAGTTGCAGGGGTAATACAAGCAGCTTTTCTCACACTGTGTACTCTTTGTGCTCTTCCACGTATGAACTTCTATATGCAGGGTTTGCGACGTGGAGCGACTTGCCTCAACCAAGGCAGGCTGCAGCGAGGACTGTAAGCATATCCTCTCCCAAACCACGCAGTTTTAAAGGTAGAACTCTGCTTTAGTTGCAGGGGTAACACAAGCAGCTTTTCTCCCACTGTGTACTCTTTGGGCTCTTCCACGAATGAACTTCTATATGCAGGGTTTCCAAAGTGGAGCGAACTGCCTCAACCAAGGCAGGCTGTAGCGAGGAATGTAAGCATTTCCTCTTACAAAACACGGCAGTTTTAACAAAGAATTCTGCTTTAGTTGCAGGTGGAATACAAGCAGCATTACTCCCACTGTGTACTCTTCGGGCTCTTACACGAATGAACTTCGTTATGCAAGGATTCCCACGAGGAGGGAACTGACTCCACCATGGCAGGCTGTAGCGAGGACTGTAAGCATATCCTCTCCCAAACCATGCAGTTTTAACGGTAGAACTCTGCTTTAGTTGCAGGGGTAACACAAGCAGCTTTTCTCCCACTGTGTACTCTTTGGGCTCTTCCACGAATGAACTTCTATATGCAGGGTTTGCGACGTTGAGCGAACTGCCTCAAACAAGGCCGGCTGTAGCGAGGATTGTAAGCATATCCTCTCCCAAACCACGCAGTTTTAATGGTAGAACTCTGCTTTAGTTGCAGGGGTAACACAAGCAGCTTTTCTCCCACTGTGTACTCTTTGGGCTCTTCCACGAATGAACTTCTATATGCAGGGTTTCCGAAGTGGAGCGAACTGCCTCAACCAAGGCAGGCTGTAGAGAGGACTGTAAGCATTTCCTCTTACAAAACACGGCAGTTTTACCAAAGAATTCTGCTTTAGTTGCACGTGGAATAGAAGCAGCATTACTCCCACTGTGTACTCTTTGGGCTCTTACACGAATGAACTTCTTTATGCAAGGATTCCAACGAAGAGGGAACTGCCTCCACCATGGCAGGCTGTAGCTAGGACTGTAAGCATATCCTCTCCCAAACCACGCAGTTTTAACGGTAGAACTCTGCTTTAGTTGCAGGGGTAACACAAGCAGTTTTTCTCCCACTGTGTACTCTTTGGGCTCTTCCACGAATGAACTTCTATATGCAGGGTTTGCGACGTGGAGAGAACTGCCTCAACCAATGCAGGCTGTAGTGAGGACTGTAAGCATATCCTCTCCCAAACCACGCAGTTTTAACGGTAGAACTCTGCTTTAGTTGCAGGGGTAACAAAAGCAGCTTTTCTCCCACTGTGTACTCTTTGGGCTCTTCCACGAATTAACTTCTATATGCAGGGTTTCCGACGTGGAGCGAACTGCCTCAACCAAGGCAGGCTGTAGCGAGGACTGTAAGCATATCCTCTCCCAAACCACGCAGTTTTAACGGTAGAACTCTGCTTTAGTTGCAGGGGTAACACAAGCAGGTTTTCTCCCACTGTGTACTCTTTGGGCTCTTCCACGAATGAACTTCTATATGCAGGGTTTCCGACGTGGAGCGAACTGCCTCAACCAAGGCAGGCTGTAGCGAGGTCTGTAAGCATTTCCTCTTCCAAAGCACGGCAGTTTTACCAAAGAATTCTGCTTTAGTTGCAGGTGTAACACAAGCATCATTTCTCCCACTGTGTACTCTTGGGGCTCTTACACGAATGAACTTCTTTATGCAGGGATTCCCACGTGGATCGAACTGCCTAAACCGTGGAAGGCTGTAGCGAGGACTGTAAGCATATCCTCTCCCAAAACACGCAGTTTTTACGGTAGAACTCTGCTTTAGTTGCAGGGGTAACACAAGCAGCTTTTCTCCCACTGTGTACTCTTTGGGCTCTTCCAAGAATGAACTTCTATATGCAGGGTTTCAGACGTGGAGCGAACTGCCTCAACCAAGGCAGGCTGTAGCGAGGACTGTAAGCATTTCCTCTTACAAAACACGGCAGTTTTACCAAAGAATTCTGCTTTAGTTGCAGGTGGAATACAAGCAGCATTACTCCCAATGTGTTCTCTTGGGGCTCTTACACGAATGAACTTTTTTATGCAGGGATTCCCAGGGGAGCGAACTGCCTCCACCATGGCAGGCTCTAGCGAGGACTGTAAGCATATCCTCTCCCAAACCACGCAGTTTTAACGGTAGAAATCTGCTTTAGTTTCAGGGGTAACACAAGCAGCTTTTCTCCCACTGTGTACTCTTTGGGCTCTTCCACGAATGAACTTCTATATGCAGGGTTTTCGACGTGGAGCGAACTGCCTCAACCAAGGCAGGCTGTAGCGAGGACTGTAAGAATATCCTCTCCCAAACCACGCAGTTTTAACGGTAGAACTCTGCTTTAGTTGCAGGGGTAACACAAGCAGTTTTTCTCCCACTGTGTACTCTTTGGGCTCTTCCACAAATGAACTTCTATATGCAGGGTTTGCGACGTGGAGTGAACTGCCTCAACCAATGCAGGCTGTAGCGAGGACTGTAAGCATATCCTCTCCCAAACCACGCAGTTTTAAAGGTAGAACTCTGCTTTAGTTGCAGGGGTAACACAAGCAGCTTTTCTCCCACTGTGTACTCTTTGGGCTCTTCCACGAATGAACTACTATATGCAGGGTTTCCAAAGTGGAGCGAACTGCCTCAACCAAGGCAGGCTGTAGCGAGGAATGTAAGCATTTCCTCTTACAAAACACGGCAGTTTTAACAAAGAATTCTGCTTTAGTTGCAGGTGGAATACAAGCAGCATTACTCCCACTGTGTACTCTTCGGGCTCTTACACGAATGAACTTCGTTATGCAAGGATTCCCACGAGGAGGGAACTGACTCCACCATGGCAGGCTGTAGCGAGGACTGTAAGCATATCCTCTCCCAAACCATGCAGTTTTAACGGTAGAACTCTGCTTTAGTTGCAGGGGTAACACAAGCAGCTTTTCTCCCACTGTGTACTCTTTGGGCTCTTCCACGAATGAACTTCTATATGCAGGGTTTGCGACGTTGAGCGAACTGCCTCAAACAAGGCCGGCTCTAGCGAGGATTGTAAGCATATCCTCTCCCAAACCACACAGTTTTAATGGTAGAGCTCTGCTTTAGTTGCAGGGGTAACACAAGCAGCTTTTCTCCCACTGTGTACTCTTTGGGCTCTTCCACGAATGAACTTCTATATGCAGGGTTTCCGAAGTGGAGCGAACTGCCTCAACCAAGGCAGGCTGTAGAGCGGACTGTAAGCATTTCCTCTTACAAAACACGGCAGTTTTACCAAAGAATTCTGCTTTAGTTGCAGGTGGAATACAAGCAGCATTACTCCCACTGTGTACTCTTTGGGCTCTTACACGAATGAACTTCTTTATGCAAGGATTCCCACGAGGAGGGAACTGCCTCCACCATGGCAGGCTGTAGCTAGGACTGTAAGCATATCCTCTCCCAAACCACGCAGTTTTAACGGTAGAACTCTGCTTTAGTTGCAGGGGTAACAAAAGCAGCTTTTCTCCCACTGTGTACTCTTTGGGCTCTTCCACGAATGAACTTCTATATGCAGGGTTTCCGACGTGGAGCGAACTGCCTCAACCAAGGCAGGCTGTAGCGAGGACTGTAAGCATATCCTCTCCCAAACCACGCAGTTTTAACGGTAGAACTCTGCTTTAGTTGCAGGGGTAACAAAAGCAGCTTTTCTCCCACTGTGTACTCTTTGGGCTCTTCCACGAATGAACTTCTATATGCAGGGTTTCCGACGTGGAGCGAACTGCCTCAACCAAGGCAGGCTGTATCGAGGACTGTAAGCATATCCTCTCCCAAACCACTCAGTTTTAACGGTAGAACTCTGCTTTAGTTGCAGGGGTAACACAAGCAGCTTTTCTCCCACTGTGTACTCTTTGGGCTCTTCCACGAATGAACTTCTATATGCAGGGTTTCCGACGTGGAGCGAACTTCCTCAACCAAGGCAGGCTGTAGCGAGGTCTGTAAGCATTTCCTCTTCCAAAGCACGGCAGTTTTACCAAAGAATTCTGCTTTAGTTGCAGGTGTAACACAAGCATCATTTCTCCCACTGTGTACTCTTTGGGCTCTTACACGAATGAACTTCTTTATGCAGGGATTCCCACGTGGATCGAACTGCCTCCACCATGGCAGGCTCTAGCGAGGACTGTAAGCATATCCTCTCCCAAACCACGCAGTTTTAACGGTAGAAATCTGCTTTAGTTTCAGGGGTAACACAAGCAGCTTTTCTCCCACTGTGTACTCTTTGGGCTCTTCCACGAATGAACTTCTATATGCAGGGTTTTCCACGTGGAGCGAACTGCCTCAACCAAGGCAGGCTGTAGCGAGGACTGTAAGAATATCCTCTCCCAAACCACGCAGTTTTAACGGTAGAACTCTGCTTTAGTTGCAGGGGTAACACAAGCAGTTTTTCTCCCACTGTGTACTCTTTGGGCTCTTCCACAAATGAACTTCTATATGCAGGGTTTGCGACGTGGAGCGAACTGCCTCAACCAATGCAGGCTGTAGCGAGGACTGTAAGCATATCCTCTCCCAAACCACGCAGTTTTTACGGTAGAACTCTGCTTTAGTTGCAGGGGTAACACAAGCAGCTTTTCTCACACTGTGTACTCTTTGTGCTCTTCCACGTATGAACTTCTATATGCAGGGTTTGCGACGTGGAGCGACCTGCCTCAACCAAGGCAGGCTGTAGCGAGGACTGTAAGCATATCCTCTCCCAAACCACGCAGTTTTAAAGGTAGAACTCTGCTTTAGTTGCAGGGGTAACACAAGCAGCTTTTCTCCCACTGTGTACTCTTTGGGCTCTTCCACGAATTAACTTCTATATGCAGGGTTTCCAAAGTGGAGCGAACTGCCTCAACCAAGGCAGGCTGTAGCGAGGAATGTAAGCATTTCCTCTTACAAAACACGGCAGTTTTACCAAAGAATTCTGCTTTAGTTGCAGGTGGAATACAAGCAGCATTACTCCCACTGTGTACTCTTCGGGCTCTTACACGAATGAACTTCGTTATGCAAGGATTCCCACGAGGAGGGAACTGACTCCACCATGGCAGGCTGTAGCGAGGACTGTAAGCATATCCTCTCCCAAACCACGCAGTTTTAACGGTACAACTCTGCTTTAGTTGCAGGGGTAACACAAGCAGCTTTTCTCCCACTGTGTACTCTTTGGGCTCTTCCACGAATGAACTTCTATATGCAGGGTTTCCGACGTGGAGCGAACTGCCTCAACCAAGGCAGGCTGTAGCGAGGACTGTAAGCATATCCTCTACCAAACCACGCAGTTTTAACGGTAGAACTCTGCTTTAGTTGCAGGGGTAATACAAGCAGTTTTTCTCCCACTGTGTACTCTTTGGGCTCTTCCACAAATGAAATTCTATATGCAGGGTTTGCGACGTGGAGCGAACTGCCTCAACCAATGCAGGCTGTAGCGAGGACTGTAAGCATATCCTCTCCCAAACCACGCAGTTTTTACGGTAGAACTCTGCTTTAGTTGCAGGGGTAACACAAGCAGCTTTTCTCCCACTGTGTACTCTTTGGGCTCTTCCACGAATGAACTTCTATATGCAGGGTTTCCGACGTGAAGCGAACTGCCTCAACTAAGGCAGGCTGTAGCGAGGTCTGTAAGCATTTCCTCTTCCAAAGCACGGCAGTTTTACCAAAGAATTCTGCTTTAGTTGCAGGTGTAACACAAGCATCATTTCTCCCACTGTGTACTCTTTGGGCTCTTACACGAATGAACTTCTTTATGCAGGGATTCCCACGTGGATCGAACTGCCTCAACCGTGGAAGGCTGTAGCGAGGACTGTAAGCATATCCTCTCCCAAAACACGCAGTTTTTACGGTAGAACTCTGCTTTAGTTGCAGGGGTAACACAAGCAGCTTTTCTCCCACTGTGTACTCTTTGGGCTCTTCCAAGAATGAACTTCTATATGCAGGGTTTCAGACGTGGAGCGAACTGCCTCAACCAAGGCAGGCTGTAGCGAGGACTGTAAGCATTTCCTCTTACAAAACACGGCAGTTTTACCAAAGAATTCTGCTTTAGTTGCAGGTGGAATACAAGCAGCATTACTCCCACTGTGTTCTCTTGGGGCTCTTACACGAATGAACTTTTTTATGCAGGGATTCCCAGGGGAGCGAACTGCCTCCACCATGGCAGGCTCTAGCGAGGACTGTAAGCATATCCTCTCCCAAACCACGCAGTTTTAACGGTAGAAATCTGCTTTAGTTTCAGGGGTAACACAAGCAGCTTTTCTCCCACTGTGTACTCTTTGGGCTCTTCCACGAATGAACTTCTATATGCAGGGTTTTCGAAGTGGAGAGAACTGCCTCAACCAAGGCAGGCTGTAGCGAGGACTGTAAGAATATCCTCTCCCAAACCACGCAGTTTTAACGGTAGAACTCTGCTTTAGTTGCAGGGGTAACACAAGCAGTTTTTCTCCCACTGTTTACTCTTTGGGCTCTTCCACAAATGAACTTCTATATGCAGGGTTTGCGACGTGGAGTGAACTGCCTCAACCAATGCAGGCTGTAGCGAGGACTGTAAGCATATCCTCTCCCAAACCACGCAGTTTTTACGGTAGAACTCTGCTTTAGTTGCAGGGGTAATACAAGCAGCTTTTCTCACACTGTGTACTCTTTGTGCTCTTCCACGTATGAACTTCTATATGCAGGGTTTGCGACGTGGAGCGACTTGCCTCAACCAAGGCAGGCTGCAGCGAGGACTGTAAGCATATCCTCTCCCAAACCACGCATTTTTAAAGGTAGAACTCTGCTTTAGTTGCAGGGGTAACACAAGCAGCTTTTCTCCCACTGTGTACTCTTTGGGCTCTTCCACGAATGAACTTCTATATGCAGGGTTTCCAAAGTGGAGCGAACTGCCTCAACCAAGGCAGGCTGTAGCGAGGAATGTAAGCATTTCCTCTTACAAAACACGGCAGTTTTAACAAAGAATTCTGCTTTAGTTGCAGGTGGAATACAAGCAGCATTACTCCCACTGTGTACTCTTCGGGCTCTTACACGAATGAACTTCGTTATGCAAGGATTCCCACGAGGAGGGAACTGACTCCACCATGGCAGGCTGTAGCGAGGACTGTAAGCATATCCTCTCCCAAACCATGCAGTTTTAACGGTAGAACTCTGCTTTAGTTGCAGGGGTAACACAAGCAGCTTTTCTCCCACTGTGTACTCTTTGGGGTCTTCCACGAATGAACTTCTATATGCAGGGTTTGCGACGTTGAGCGAACTGCCTCAAACAAGGCCGGCTGTAGCGAGGATTGTAAGCATATCCTCTCCCAAACCACGCAGTTTTAATGGTAGAACTCTGCTTTAGTTGCAGGGGTAACACAAGCAGCTTTTCTCCCACTGTGTACTCTTTGGGCTCTTCCACGAATGAACTTCTATATGCAGGGTTTCCGAAGTGGAGCGAACTGCCTCAACCAAGGCAGGCTGTAGAGAGGACTGTAAGCATTTCCTCTTACAAAACACGGCAGTTTTACCAAAGAATTCTGCTTTAGTTGCAGGTGGAATAGAAGCAGCATTACTCCCACTGTGTACTCTTTGGGCTCTTACACGAATGAACTTCTTTATGCAAGGATTCCAACGAAGAGGGAACTGCCTCCACCATGGCAGGCTGTAGCTAGGACTGTAAGCATATCCTCTCCCAAACCACGCAGTTTTAACGGTAGAACTCTGCTTTAGTTGCAGGGGTAACACAAGCAGTTTTTCTCCCACTGTGTACTCTTTGGGCTCTTCCACGAATGAACTTCTATATGCAGGGTTTGCGACGTGGAGAGAACTGCCTCAACCAATGCAGGCTGTAGCGAGGACTGTAAGCATATCCTCTCCCAAACCACGCAGTTTTAACGGTAGAACTCTGCTTTAGTTGCAGGGGTAACAAAAGCAGCTTTTCTCCCACTGTGTACTCTTTGGGCTCTTCCACGAATGAACTTCTATATGCAGGGTTTCCGACGTGGAGCGAACTGCCTCAACCAAGGCAGGCTGTAGCGAGGACTGTAAGCATATCCTCTCCCAAACCACGCAGTTTTAACGGTAGAACTCTGCTTTAGTTGCAGGGGTAACACAAGCACGTTTTCTCCCACTGTGTACTCTTTGGGCTCTTCCACGAATGAACTTCTATATGCAGGGTTTCCGACGTGGAGCGAACTGCCTCAAACAAGGCAGGCTGTAGCGAGGTCTGTAAGCATTTCCTCTTCCAAAGCACGGCAGTTTTACCAAAGAATTCTGCTTTAGTTGCAGGTGTAACACAAGCATCATTTCTCCCACTGTGTACTCTTGGGGCTCTTACACGAATGAACTTCTTTATGCAGGGATTCCCACGTGGATCGAACTGCCTAAACCGTGGAAGGCTGTAGCGAGGACTGTAAGCATATCCTCTCCCAAAACACGCAGTTTTTACGGTAGAACTCTGCTTTAGTTGCAGGGGTAACACAAGCAGCTTTTCTCCCACTGTGTACTCTTTGGGCTCTTCCAAGAATGAACTTCTATATGCAGGGTTTCAGACGTGGAGCGAACTGCCTCAACCAAGGCAGGCTGTAGCGAGGACTGTAAGCATTTCCTCTTACAAAACACGGCAGTTTTACCAAAGAATTCTGCTTTAGTTGCAGGTGGAATACAAGCAGCATTACTCCCACTGTGTTCTCTTGGGGCTCTTACACGAATGAACTTTTTTATGCAGGGATTCCCAGGGGAGCGAACTGCCTCCACCATGGCAGGCTCTAGCGAGGACTGTAAGCATATCCTCTCCCAAACCACGCAGTTTTAACGGTAGAAATCTGCTTTAGTTTCAGGGGTAACACAAGCAGCTTTTCTCCCACTGTGTACTCTTTGGGCTCTTCCACGAATGAACTTCTATATGCAGGGTTTTCGACGTGGAGCGAACTGCCTCAACCAAGGCAGGCTGTAGCGAGGACTGTAAGAATATCCTCTCCCAAACCACGCAGTTTTAACGGTAGAACTCTGCTTTAGTTGCAGGGGTAACACAAGCAGTTTTTCTCCCACTGTGTACTCTTTGGGCTCTTCCACAAATGAACTTCTATATGCAGGGTTTGCGACGTGGAGTGAACTGCCTCAACCAATGCAGGCTGTAGCGAGGACTGTAAGCATATCCTCTCCCAAACCACGCAGTTTTAACGGTAGAACTCTGCTTTAGTTGCAGGGGTAACACAAGCAGCTTTTCTCCCACTGTGTACTCTTTGGGCTCTTCCACGAATGAACTACTATATGCAGGGTTTCCAAAGTGGAGCGAACTGCCTCAACCAAGGCAGGCTGTAGCGAGGAATGTAAGCATTTCCTCTTACAAAACACGGCAGTTTTAACAAGGAATTCTGCTTTAGTTGCAGGTGGAATACAAGCAGCATTACTCCCACTGTGTACTCTTCGGGCTCTTACACGAATGAACTTCGTTATGCAAGGATTCCCACGAGGAGGGAACTGACTCCACCATGGCAGGCTGTAGCGAGGACTGTAAGCATATCCTCTCCCAAACCATGCAGTTTTAACGGTAGAACTCTGCTTTAGTTGCAGGGGTAACACAAGCAGCTTTTCTCCCACTGTGTACTCTTTGGGCTCTTCCACGAATGAACTTCTATATGCAGGGTTTGCGACGTTGAGCGAACTGCCTCAAACAAGGCCGGCTGTAGCGAGGATTGTAAGCATATCCTCTCCCAAACCACACAGTTTTAATGGTAGAACTCTGCTTTAGTTGCAGGGGTAACACAAGCAGCTTTTCTCCCACTGTGTACTCTTTGGGCTCTTCCACGAATGAACTTCTATATGCAGGGTTTCCGAAGTGGAGCGAACTGCCTCAACCAAGGCAGGCTGTAGAGAGGACTGTAAGCATTTCCTCTTACAAAACACGGCAGTTTTACCAAAGAATTCTGCTTTAGTTGCAGGTGGAATAGAAGCAGCATTACTCCCACTGTGTACTCTTTGGGCTCTTACACGAATGAACTTCTTTATGAAAGGATTCCCACGAGGAGGGAACTGCCTCCACCATGGCAGGCTGTAGCTAGGACTGTAAGCATATCCTCTCCCAAACCACGCAGTTTTAACGGTAGAACTCTGCTTTAGTTGCAGGGGTAACAAAAGCAGCTTTTCTCCCACTGTGTACTCTTTGGGCTCTTCCACGAATGAACTTCTATATGCAGGGTTTCCGACGTGGAGCGAACTGCCTCAACCAAGGCAGGCTGTAGCGAGGACTGTAAGCATATCCTCTCCCAAACCACGCAGTTTTAACGGTAGAACTCTGCTTTAGTTGCAGGGGTAACAAAAGCAGCTTTTCTCCCACTGTGTACTCTTTGGGCTCTTCCACGAATGAACTTCTATATGCAGGGTTTCCGACGTGGAGCGAACTGCCTCAACCAAGGCAGGCTGTATCGAGGACTGTAAGCATATCCTCTCCCAAACCACTCAGTTTTAACGGTAGAACTCTGCTTTAGTTGCAGGGGTAACACAAGCAGCTTTTCTCCCACTGTGTACTCTTTGGGCTCTTCCATAAATGAACTTCTATATGCAGGGTTTCCGACGTGGAGCGAACTGCCTCAACCAAGGCAGGCTGTAGCGAGGTCTGTAAGCATTTCCTCTTCCAAAGCACGGCAGTTTTACCAAAGAATTCTGCTTTAGTTGCAGGTGTAACACAAGCATCATTTCTCCCACTGTGTACTCTTTGGGCTCTTACACGAATGAACTTCTTTATGCAGGGATTCCCACGTGGATCGAACTGCCTCCACCATGGCAGGCTCTAGCGAGGACTGTAAGCATATCCTCTCCCAAACCACGCAGTTTGAACGGTAGAAATCTGCTTTAGTTTCAGGGGTAACACAAGCAGCTTTTCTCCCACTGTGTACTCTTTGGGCTCTTCCACGAATGAACTTCTATATGCAGGGTTTTCCACGTGGAGCGAACTGCCTCAACCAAGGCAGGCTGTAGCGAGGACTGTAAGCATATCCTCTCCCAAACCACGCAGTTTTAACGGTAGAACTCTGCTTTAGTTGCAGGGGTAACACAAGCAGTTTTTCTCCCACTGTGTACTCTTTGGGCTCTTCCACAAATGAACTTCTATATGCAGGGTTTGCGACGTGGAGCGAACTGCCTCAACCAATGCAGGCTGTAGCGAGGACTGTAAGCATATCCTCTCCCAAACCACGCAGTTTTTACGGTAGAACTCTGCTTTAGTTGCAGGGGTAACACAAGCAGCTTTTCTCACACTGTGTACTCTTTGTGCTCTTCCACGTATGAACTTCTATATGCAGGGTTTGCGACGTGGAGCGACCTGCCTCAACCAAGGCAGGCTGTAGCGAGGACTGTAAGCATATCCTCTCCCAAACCACGCAGTTTTAAAGGTAGAACTCTGCTTTAGTTGCAGGGGTAACACAAGCAGCTTTTCTCCCACTGTGTACTCTTTGGGCTCTTCCACGAATTAACTTCTATATGCAGGGTTTCCAAAGTGGAGCGAACTGCCTCAACCAAGGCAGGCTGTAGCGAGGACTGTAAGCATATCCTCTCCCAAACCACTCAGTTTTAACGGTAGAACTCTGCTTTAGTTGCAGGGGTAACACAAGCAGCTTTTCTCCCACTGTGTACTCTTTGGGCTCTTCCACGAATGAACTTCTATATGCATGGTTTCCCACGTGGAGCGAACTGCCTCAACCAAGGCAGGCTGTAGCGATGACTGTAAGCATATCCTCTCCCAAACCACGCAGTTTTAACGGTAGAACTCTGCTTTAGTTGCAGGGGTAACACAAGCAGCTTTTCTCCCACTGTGTACTCTTTGGGCTCTTCCACGAATGAACTTCTATATGCAGGGTTTCCGACGTGGAGCGAACTGCCTCAACCAAGGCAGGCTGTAGCGAGGTCTGTAAGCATTTCCTCTTCCAAAGCACGGCAGTTTTACCAAAGAATTCTGCTTTAGTTGCAGGTGTAACACAAGCATCATTTCTCCCACTGTGTACTCTTTGGGCTCTTACACGAATGAACTTCTTTATGCAGGGATTCCCACGTGGATCGAACTGCCTCAACCGTGGAAGGCTGTAGCGAGGACTGTAAGCATATCCTCTCCCAAAACACGCAGTTTTTACGGTAGAACTCTGCTTTAGTTGCAGGGGTAACACAAGCAGCTTTTCTCCCACTGTGTACTCTTTGGGCTCTTCCAAGAATGAACTTCTATATGCAGGGTTTCAGACGTGGAGCGAACTGCCTCAACCAAGGCAGGCTGTAGCGAGGACTGTAAGCATTTCCTCTTACAAAACACGGCAGTTTTACCAAAGAATTCTGCTTTAGTTGCAGGTGGAATACAAGCAGCATGACTCCCACTGTGTTCTCTTGGGGCTCTTACACGAATGAACTTTTTTATGCAGGGATTCCCAGGGGAGCGAACTGCCTCCACCATGGCAGGCTCTAGCGAGGACTGTAAGCATATCCTCTCCCAAACCACGCAGTTTTAACGGTAGAAATCTGCTTTAGTTTCAGGGGTAACACAAGCAGCTTTTCTCCCACTGTGTATTCTTTGGGCTCTTCCACGAATGAACTTCTATATGCAGGGTTTGCGACGTGGAGCGAACTGCCTCAACCAATGCAGGCTGTAGCGAGGACTGTAAGCATATCCTCTCCCAAACCACGCAGTTTTTACGGTAGAACTCTGCTTTAGTTGCAGGGGTAACACAAGCAGCTTTTCTCACACTGTGTACTCTTTGTGCTCTTCCACGTATGAACTTCTATATGCAGGGTTTGCGACGTGGAGCGACCTGCCTCAACCAAGGCAGGCTGTAGCGAGGACTGTAAGCATATCCTCTCCCAAACCACGCAGTTTTAAAGGTAGAACTCTGCTTTAGTTGCAGGGGTAACAAAAGCAGCTTTTCTCCCACTGTGTACTCATTGGGCTCTTCCACGAATGAACTTCTATATGCAGGGTTTCCAAAGTGGAGCGAACTGCCTCAACCAAGGCAGGCTGTAGCGAGGACTGTAAGCATATCCTCTCCCAAACCACTCAGTTTTAACGGTAGAACTCTGCTTTAGTTGCAGGGGTAACACAAGCAGCTTTTCTCCCACTGTGTACTCTTTGGGCTCTTCCACGAATGAACTTCTATATGCATGGTTTCCCACGTGGAGCGAACTGCCTCAACCAAGGCAGGCTGTAGCGATGACTGTAAGCATATCCTCTCCCAAACCACGCAGTTTTAACGGTAGAACTCTGCTTTAGTTGCAGGGGTAACACAAGCAGCTTTTCTCCCACTGTGTACTCTTTGGGCTCTTCCACGAATGAACTTCTATATGCATGGTTTCCCACGTGGAGCGAACTGCCTCAACCAAGGCAGGCTGTAGCGAGGTCTGTAAGCATTTCCTCTTCCAAAGCACGGCAGTTTTACCAAAGAATTCTGCTTTAGTTGCAGGTGTAACACAAGCATCATTTCTCCCACTGTGTACTCTTTGGGCTCTTACACGAATGAACTTCTTTATGCAGGGATTCCCACGTGGATCGAACTGCCTCAACCGTGGAAGGCTGTAGCGAGGACTGTAAGCATATCCTCTCCCAAAACACGCAGTTTTTACGGTAGAACTCTGCTTTAGTTGCAGGGGTAACACAAGCAGCTTTTCTCCCACTGTGTACTCTTTGGGCTCTTCCAAGAATGAACTTCTATATGCAGGGTTTCAGACGTGGAGCGAACTACCTCAACCAAGGCAGGCTGTAGCGAGGACTGTAAGCATTTCCTCTTACAAAACACGGCAGTTTTACCAAAGAATTCTGCTTTAGTTGCAGGTGGAATACAAGCAGCATTACTCCCACTGTGTTCTCTTGGGGCTCTTACACGAATGAATTTTTTATGCAGGGATTCCCAGGGGAGCGAACAGCCTCCACCATGGCAGGCTCTAGCGAGGACTGTAAGCATATCCTCTCCCAAACCACGCAGTTTTAACGGTAGAAATCTGCTTTAGTTTCAGGGGTAACACAAGCAGCTTTTCTCCCACTGTGTACTCTTTGGGCTCTTCCACAAATGAACTTCTATATGCAGGGTTTGCGACGTGGAGCGAACTGCCTCAACCAATGCAGGCTGTAGCGAGGACTGTAAGCATATCCTCTCCCAAACCACGCAGTTTTTACGGTAGAACTCTGCTTTAGTTGCAGGGGTAACACAAGCAGCTTTTCTCACACTGTGTACTCTTTGTGCTCTTCCACGTATGAACTTCTATATGCAGGGTTTGCGACGTGGAGCGACCTGCCTCAACCAAGGCAGGCTGAAGCGAGGACTGTAAGCATATCCTCTCACAAACCACGCAGTTTTAAAGGTAGAACTCTGCTTTAGTTGCAGGGGTAACACAAGCAGCTTTTCTCCCACTGTGTACTCTTTGGGCTCTTCCACGAATGAACTTCTATATGCAGGGTTTCCAAAGTGGAGCGAACTGCCTCAACCAAGGCAGGCTGTAGCGAGGACTGTAAGCATATCCTCTCCCAAACCACTCAGTTTTAACGGTAGAACTCTGCTTTAGTTGCAGGGGTAACACAAGCAGCTTTTCTCCCACTGTGTACTCTTTGGGCTCTTCCACGAATGAACTTCTATATGCATGGTTTCCCACGTGGAGCGAACTGCCTCAACCAAGGCAGGCTGTAGCGATGACTGTAAGCATATCCTCTCCCAAACCACGCAGTTTTAACGGTAGAACTCTGCTTTAGTTGCAGGGGTAACACAAGCAGCTTTTCTCCCACTGTGTACTCTTTGGGCTCTTCCACGAATGAACTTCTATATGCAGGGTTTCCGACGTGGAGCGAACTGCCTCAACCAAGGCAGGCTGTAGCGAGGTCTGTAAGCATTTCCTCTTCCAAAGCACGGCAGTTTTACCAAAGAATTCTGCTTTAGTTGCAGGTGTAACACAAGCATCATTTCTCCCACTGTGTACTCTTTGGGCTCTTACACGAATGAACTTCTTTATGCAGGGATTCCCACGTGGATCGAACTGCCTCAACCGTGGAAGGCTGTAGCGAGGACTGTAAGCATATCCTCTCCCAAAACACGCAGTTTTTACGGTAGAACTCTGCTTTAGTTGCAGGGGTAACACAAGCAGCTTTTCTCCCACTGTGTACTCTTTGGGCTCTTCCAAGTATGAACTTCTATATGCAGGGTTTCAGACGTGGAGCGAACTGCCTCAACCAAGGCAGGCTGTAGCGAGGACTGTAAGCATTTCCTCTTACAAAACACGGCAGTTTTACCAAAGAATTCTGCTTTAGTTGCAGGTGGAATACAAGCAGCATTACTCCCACTGTGTTCTCTTGGGGCTCTTACACGAATGAACTTTTTTATGCAGGGATTCCCAGGGGAGCGAACTGCCTCCACCATGGCAGGCTCTAGCGAGGACTGTAAGCATATCCTCTCCCAAACCACGCAGTTTTAACGGTAGAAATCTGCTTTAGTTTCAGGGGTAACACAAGCAGCTTTTCTCCCACTGTGTACTCTTTGGGCTCTTCCACGAATGAACTTCTATATGCAGGGTTTTCGACGTGGAGCGAACTGCCTCAACCAAGGCAGGCTGTAGCGAGGACTGTAAGAATATCCTCTCCCAAACCACGCAGTTTTAACGGTAGAACTCTGCTTTAGTTGCAGGGGTAACACAAGCAGTTTTTCTCCCACTGTGTACTCTTTGGGCTCTTCCACAAATGAACTTCTATATGCAGGGTTTGCGACGTGGAGCGAACTGCCTCAACCAAGGCAGGCTGTTATGAGGACTGTAAGCATATCCTCTCCCAAACCACGCAGTTTTTACGGTAGAACTCTGCTTTAGTTGCAGGGGTAACACAAGCAGCTTTTCTCACACAGTGTACTCTTTGTGCTCTTCCACGTATGAACTTCTATATGCAGGGTTTGCGACGTGGAGCGACCTGCCTCAACCAAGGCAGGCTGTAGCGAGGATAGTAAGCATATCCTCTCCCAAACCACGCAGTTTTAAAGGTAGAACTCTGCTTTAGTTGCAGGGGTAACACAAGCAGCTTTTCTCCCACTGTGTACTCTTTGGGCTCTTCCACGAATGAACTTCTATATGCAGGGTTTCCAAAGTGGAGCGAACTGCCTCAACCAAGGCAGGCTGTAGCGAGGACTGTAAGCATATCCTCTCCCAAACCACTCAGTTTTAACGGTAGAACTCTGCTTTAGTTGCAGGGGTAACACAAGCAGCTTTTCTCCCACTGTGTACTCTTTGGGCTCTTCCACGAATGAACTTCTATATGCAGGGTTTCCGACGTGGAGCGAACTGCCTCAACCAAGGCAGGCTGTAACGAGGTCTGTAAGCATTTCCTCTTCCAAAGCACGGCAGTTTTACCAAAGAATTCTGCTTTAGTTGCAGGTGTAACACAAGCATCATTTCTCCCACTGTGTACTCTTTGGGCTCTTACACGAATGAACTTCTTTATGAAGGGATTCCCACGTGGATCGAACTGCCTCAACCGTGGAAGGCTGTAGCGAGGACTGTAAGCATATCCTCTCCCAAAACACGCAGTTTGTACGGTAGAACTCTGCTTTAGTTGCAGGGGTAACACAAGCAGCTTTTCTCCCACTGTGTACTCTTTGGGCTCTTCCAAGAATGAACTTCTATATGCAGGGTTTCAGACGTGGAGCGAACTGCCTCAACCAAGGCAGGCTGTAGCGAGGACTGTAAGCATTTCCTCTTACAAAACACGGCAGTTTTACCAAAGAATTCTGCTTTAGTTGCAGGTGGAATACAAGCAGCATTACTCCCACTGTGTTCTCTTGGGGCTCTTACACGAATGAACTTTTTTATGCAGGGATTCCCAGGGGAGCGAACTGCCTCCACCATGGCAGGCTCTAGCGAGGACTGTAAGCATATCCTCTCCCAAACCACGCAGTTTGAACGGTAGAAATCTGCTTTAGTTTCAGGGGTAACACAAGCAGCTTTTCTCCCACTGTGTACTCTTTGGGCTCTTCCACGAATGAACTTCTATATGCAGGGTTTTCGACGTGGAGCGAACTGCCGCAACCAAGGCAGGCTGTAGCGAGGACTGTAAGAATATCCTCTCCCAAACCACGCAGTTTTAACGGTAGAACTCTGCTTTAGTTGCAGGGGTAACACAAGCAGTTTTTCTCCCACTGTGTACTCTTTGGGCTCTTCCACAAATGAACTTCTATATGCAGGGTTTGCGACGTGGAGCGAACTGCCTCAACCAATGCAGGCTGTAGCGAGGACTGTAAGCATATCCTCTCCCAAACCACGCAGTTTTTACGGTAGAACTCTGCTTTAGTTGCAGGGGTAACACAAGCAGCTTTTCTCACACTGTGTACTCTTTGTGCTCTTCCACGTATGAACTTCTATATGCAGGGTTTGCGACGTGGAGCGACCTGCCTCAACCAAGGCAGGCTGTAGCGAGGACTGTAAGCATATCCTCTCCCAAACCACGCAGTTTTAAAGGTAGAACTCTGCTTTAGTTGCAGGGGTAACACAAGCAGCTTTTCTCCCACTGTGTACTCTTTGGGCTCTTCCACGAATTAACTTCTATATGCAGGGTTTCCAAAGTGGAGCGAACTGCCTCAACCAATGCAGGCTGTAGCGAGGAATGTAAGCATTTCCTCTTACAAAACACGGCAGTTTTACCAAAGAATTCTGCTTTAGTTGCAGGTGGAATACAAGCAGCATTACTCCCACTGTGTACTCTTTGGGCTCTTATACGAATGAACTTCTTTATGCAAGGATTCCCACGAGGAGGGAACTGACTCCACCATGGCAGGGTGTAGCTAGGACTGTAAGCATATCCTCTCCCAAACCACGCAGTTTTAACGGTAGAACTCTGCTTTAGTTGCAGGGGTAACACAAGCAGCTTTTCTCCCACTGTGTACTCTTTGGGCTCTTCCACGAATGAACTTCTATATGCACGGTTTTCTACGTGGAGCGAACTGCCAAAACCAAGGCAGGCTGTAGCGAGGACTGTAAGCATATCCTCTCCCAAACCACGCAGTTTTAACGGTAGAACTCTGCTTTAGTTGCAGGGGTAACACAAGCAGTTTTTCTCCCACTGTGTACTCTTTGGGCTCTTCCACAAATGAACTTCTATATGCAGGGTTTGCGACGTGGAGCGAACTGCCTCAACCAATGCAGGGTGTAGCGAGGACTGTAAGCATATCCTCTCCCAAACCACGCAGTTTTAACGGTAGAACTCTGCTTTAGTTGCAGGGGTAACACAAGCAGCTTTTCTCACACTGTGTACTCTTTGTGCTCTTCCACGTATGAACTTCTATATGCAGGGTTTGCGACGTGGAGCGACCTGCCTCAACCAAGGCAGGCTGTAGCGAGGACTGTAAGCATATCCTCTCCCAAACCACGAAGTTTTAAAGGTAGAACTCTGCTTTAGTTGCAGGGGTAACACAAGCAGCTTTTCTCCCACTGTGTACTCTTTGGGCTCTTCCACGAATTAACTTCTATATGCAGGGTTTCCAAAGTGGAGCGAACTGCCTCAACCAAGGCAGGCTGTAGCGTGGAATTTAAGCATTTCCTCTTACAAAACACGGCAGTTTTACCAAAGAATTCTGCTTTAGTTGCAGGTGGAATACAAGCAGCATTACTCCCACTGTGTACTCTTTGGGCTCTTCCACGAATGAACTTCTTTATGCAAGGATTCCCACGAGGAGGGAACTGCCTCCACCATGGCAGGCTGTAGCTAGGACTGTAAGCATATCCTCTCCCAAACCACGCAGTTTTAACGGTAGAACTCTGCTTTAGTTGCAGGGGTAACACAAGCAGTTTTTCTCCCACTGTGTACTCTTTGGGCTCTTCCACGAATGAACTTCTATATGCAGGGTTTGCGACGTGGAGAGAACTGCCTCAACCAATGCAGGCTGTAGCGAGGACTGTAAGCATATCCTCTCCCAAACCACGCAGTTTTAACGGTAGAACTCTGCTTTAGTTGCAGGGGTAACAAAAGCAGCTTTTCTCCCACTGTGTACTCTTTGGGCTCTTCCACGAATGAACTTCTATATGCAGGGTTTCCGACGTGGAGCGAACTGCCTCAACCAAGGCAGGCTGTAGCGAGGACTGTAAGCATATCCTCTCCCAAACCACTCAGTTTTAACGGTAGAACTCTGCTTTAGTTGCAGGGGTAACACAAGCAGCTTTTCTCCCACTGTGTACTCTTTGGGCTCTTCCACGAATGAACTTCTATATGCAGGGTTTCCGACGTGGAGCGAACTGCCTCAACCAAGGCAGGCTGTAGCGAGGTCTGTAAACATTTCCTCTTCCAAAGCACGGCAGTTTTACCAAAGAATTCTGCTTTAGTTGCAGGTGTAACACAAGCATCATTTCTCCCACTGTGTACTCTTTGGGCTCTTACACGAATGAACTTCTTTATGCAGGGATTCCCACGTGGATCGAACTGCCTCAACCGTGGAAGGCTGTAGCGAGGACTGTAAGCATATCCTCTCCCAAAACACGCAGTTTTTACGGTAGAACTCTGCTTTAGTTGCAGGGGTAACACAAGCAGCTTTTCTCCCACTGTGTACTCTTTGGGCTCTTCCAAGAATGAACTTCTATATGCAGGGTTTCAGACGTGGAGCGAACTGCCTCAACCAAGGCAGGCTGTAGCGAGGACTGTAAGCATTTCCTCTTACAAAACACGGCAGTTTTACCAAAGAATTCTGCTTTAGTTGCAGGTGGAATACAAGCAGCATTACTCCCACTGTGTTCTCTTGGGGCTCTTACACGAATGAACTTTTTTATGCAGGGATTCCCAGGGGAGCGAACTGCCTCCACCATGGCAGGCTCTAGCGAGGACTGTAAGCATATCCTCTCCCAAACCACGCAGTTTTAACGGTAGAAATCTGCTTTAGTTTCAGGGGTAACACAAGCAGCTTTTCTCCCACTGTGTACTCTTTGGGCTCTTCCACGAATGAACTTCTATATGCAGGGTTTTCCACGTGGAGCGAACTGCCTCAACCAAGGCAGGCTGTAGCGAGGACTGTAAGCATATCCTCTCCCAAACCACGCAGTTTTAACGGTAGAACTCTGCTTTAGTTGCAGGGGTAACACAAGCAGTTTTTCTCCCACTGTGTACTCTTTGGGCTCTTCCACAAATGAACTTCTATATGCAGGGTTTGCGACGTGGAGCGAACTGCCTCAACCAATGCAGGCTGTAGCGAGGACTGTAAGCATATCCTCTCCCAAACCACGCAGTTTTTACGGTAGAACTCTGCTTTAGTTGCAGGGGTAACACAAGCAGCTTTTCTCACACTGTGTACTCTTTGTGCTCTTCCACGTATGAACTTCTATATGCAGGGTTTGCGACGTGGAGCGACCTGCCTCAACCAAGGCAGGCTGTAGCGAGGACTGTAAGCATATCCTCTCACAAACCACGCAGTTTTAAAGGTAGAACTCTGCTTTAGTTGCAGGGGTAACACAAGCAGCTTTTCTCCCACTGTGTACTCTTTGGGCTCTTCCACGAATGAACTTCTATATGCAGGGTTTCCAAAGTGGAGCGAACTGCCTCAACCAAGGCAGGCTGTAGCGAGGACTGTAAGCATATCCTCTCCCAAACCACTCAGTTTTAACGGTAGAACTCTGCTTTAGTTGCAGGGGTAACACAAGCAGCTTTTCTCCCACTGTGTACTCTTTGGGCTCTTCCACGAATGAACTTCTATATGCATGGTTTCCCACGTGGAGCGAACTGCCTCAACCAAGGCAGGCTGTAGCGATGACTGTAAGCATATCCTCTCCCAAACCACGCAGTTTTAACGGTAGAACTCTGCTTTAGTTGCAGGGGTAACACAAGCAGCTTTTCTCCCACTGTGTACTCTTTGGGCTCTTCCACGAATGAACTTCTATATGCAGGGTTTCCGACGTGGAGCGAACTGCCTCAACCAAGGCAGGCTGTAGCGAGGTCTGTAAGCATTTCCTCTTCCAAAGCACGGCAGTTTTACCAAAGAATTCTGCTTTAGTTGCAGGTGTAACACAAGCATCATTTCTCCCACTGTGTACTCTTTGGGCTCTTACACGAATGAACTTCTTTATGCAGGGATTCCCACGTGGATCGAACTGCCTCAACCGTGGAAGGCTGTAGCGAGGACTGTAAGCATATCCTCTCCCAAAACACGCAGTTTTTATGGTAGAACTCTGCTTTAGTTGCAGGGGTAACACAAGCAGCTTTTCTCCCACTGTGTACTCTTTGGGCTCTTCCAAGAATGAACTTCTATATGCAGGGTTTCAGACGTGGAGCGAACTGCCTCAACCAAGGCAGGCTGTAGCGAGGACTGTAAGCATTTCCTCTTACAAAACACGGCAGTTTTACCAAAGAATTCTGCTTTAGTTGCAGGTGGAATACAAGCAGCATTACTCCCACTGTGTTCTCTTGGGGCTCTTACACGAATGAACTTTTTTATGCAGGGATTCCCAGGGGAGCGAACTGCCTCCACCATGGCAGGCTCTAGCGAGGACTGTAAGCATATCCTCTCCCAAACCACGCAGTTTTAACGGTAGAAATCTGCTTTAGTTTCAGGGGTAACACAAGCAGCTTTTCTCCCACTGTGTACTCTTTGGGCTCTTCCACGAATGAACTTCTATATGCAGGGTTTTCGACGTGGAGCGAACTGCCTCAACCAAGGCAGGCTGTAGCGAGGACTGTAAGAATATCCTCTCCCAAACCACGCAGTTTTAACGGTAGAACTCTGCTTTAGTTGCAGGGGTAACACAAGCAGTTTTTCTCCCACTGTGTACTCTTTGGGCTCTTCCACAAATGAACTTCTATATGCAGGGTTTGCGACGTGGAGCGAACTGCCTCAACCAATGCAGGCTGTAGCGAGGACTGTAAGCATATCCTCTCCCAAACCACGCAGTTTTTACGGTAGAACTCTGCTTTAGTTGCAGGGGTAACACAAGCAGCTTTTCTCACACTGTGTACTCTTTGTGCTCTTCCACGTATGAACTTCTATATGCAGGGTTTGCGACGTGGAGCGACCTGCCTCAACCAAGGCAGGCTGTAGCGAGGACTGTAAGCATATCCTCTCCCAAACCACGCAGTTTTAAAGGTAGAACTCTGCTTTAGTTGCAGGGGTAACACAAGCAGCTTTTCTCCCACTGTGTACTCTTTGGGCTCTTCCACGAATGAACTTCTATATGCAGGGTTTCCAAAGTGGAGCGAACTGCCTCAACCAAGGCAGGCTGTAGCGAGGAATGTAAGCATTTCCTCTTCCAAAGCACGGAAGTTTTTCCAAAGAATTCTGCTTTAGTTGCAGGTGTAACACAAGCATCATTTCTCCCACTGTGTACTCTTTGGGCTCTTACACGAATGAAATTCTTTATGCAGGGATTCCCACGTGGATCGAACTGCCTCAACCGTGGAAGGCTGTAGCGAGGACTGTAAGCATATCCTCTCCCAAAACACGCAGTTTTTACGGTAGAACTCTGCTTTAGTTGCAGGGGTAACACAAGCAGCTTTTCTCCCACTGTGTACTCTTTGGGCTCTTCCAAGAATGAACTTCTATATGCAGGGTTTCAGACGTGGAGCGAACTACCTCAACCAAGGCAGGCTGTAGCGAGGACTGTAAGCATTTCCTCTTACAAAACACGGCAGTTTTACCAAAGAATTCTGCTTTAGTTGCAGGTGGAATACAAGCAGCATTACTCCCACTGTGTACTCTTTGGGCTCTTCCACGAATGAACTTCTTTATGCAAGGATTCCCACGAGGAGGGAACTGCCTCCACCATGGCAGGCTGTAGCTAGGACTGTAAGCATATCCTCTCCCAAACCACGCAGTTTTAACGGTAGAACTCTGCTTTAGTTGCAGGGGTAACACAAGCAGTTTTTCTCCCACTGTGTACTCTTTGGGCTCTTCCACGAATGAACTTCTATATGCAGGGTTTGCGACGTGGAGAGAACTGCCTCAACCAATGCAGGCTGTAGCGAGGACTGTAAGCATATCCTCTCCCAAACCACGCAGTTTTAACGGTAGAACTCTGCTTTAGTTGCAGGGGTAACAAAAGCAGCTTTTCTCCCACTGTGTACTCTTTGGGCTCTTCCACGAATGAACTTCTATATGCAGGGTTTCCGACGTGGAGCGAACTGCCTCAACCAAGGCAGGCTGTAGCGAGGACTGTAAGCATATCCTCTCCCAAACCACTCAGTTTTAACGGTAGAACTCTGCTTTAGTTGCAGGGGTAACACAAGCAGCTTTTCTCCCACTGTGTACTCTTTGGGCTCTTCCACGAATGAACTTCTATATGCAGGGTTTCCGACGTGGAGCGAACTGCCTCAACCAAGGCAGGCTGTAGCGAGGTCTGTAAACATTTCCTCTTCCAAAGCACGGCAGTTTTACCAAAGAATTCTGCTTTAGTTGCAGGTGTAACACAAGCATCATTTCTCCCACTGTGTACTCTTTGGGCTCTTACACGAATGAACTTCTTTATGCAGGGATTCCCACGTGGATCGAACTGCCTCAACCGTGGAAGGCTGTAGCGAGGACTGTAAGCATATCCTCTCCCAAAACACGCAGTTTTTACGGTAGAACTCTGCTTTAGTTGCAGGGGTAACACAAGCAGCTTTTCTCCCACTGTGTACTCTTTGGGCTCTTCCAAGAATGAACTTCTATATGCAGGGTTTCAGACGTGGAGCGAACTGCCTCAACCAAGGCAGGCTGTAGCGAGGACTGTAAGCATTTCCTCTTACAAAACACGGCAGTTTTACCAAAGAATTCTGCTTTAGTTGCAGGTGGAATACAAGCAGCATTACTCCCACTGTGTTCTCTTGGGGCTCTTACACGAATGAACTTTTTTATGCAGGGATTCCCAGGGGAGCGAACTGCCTCCACCATGGCAGGCTCTAGCGAGGACTGTAAGCATATCCTCTCCCAAACCACGCAGTTTTAACGGTAGAAATCTGCTTTAGTTTCAGGGGTAACACAAGCAGCTTTTCTCCCACTGTGTACTCTTTGGGCTCTTCCACGAATGAACTTCTATATGCAGGGTTTTCCACGTGGAGCGAACTGCCTCAACCAAGGCAGGCTGTAGCGAGGACTGTAAGCATATCCTCTCCCAAACCACGCAGTTTTAACGGTAGAACTCTGCTTTAGTTGCAGGGGTAACACAAGCAGTTTTTCTCCCACTGTGTACTCTTTGGGCTCTTCCACAAATGAACTTCTATATGCAGGGTTTGCGACGTGGAGCGAACTGCCTCAACCAATGCAGGCTGTAGCGAGGACTGTAAGCATATCCTCTCCCAAACCACGCAGTTTTTACGGTAGAACTCTGCTTTAGTTGCAGGGGTAACACAAGCAGCTTTTCTCACACTGTGTACTCTTTGTGCTCTTCCACGTATGAACTTCTATATGCAGGGTTTGCGACGTGGAGCGACCTGCCTCAACCAAGGCAGGCTGTAGCGAGGACTGTAAGCATATCCTCTCACAAACCACGCAGTTTTAAAGGTAGAACTCTGCTTTAGTTGCAGGGGTAACACAAGCAGCTTTTCTCCCACTGTGTACTCTTTGGGCTCTTCCACGAATGAACTTCTATATGCAGGGTTTCCAAAGTGGAGCGAACTGCCTCAACCAAGGCAGGCTGTAGCGAGGACTGTAAGCATATCCTCTCCCAAACCACTCAGTTTTAACGGTAGAACTCTGCTTTAGTTGCAGGGGTAACACAAGCAGCTTTTCTCCCACTGTGTACTCTTTGGGCTCTTCCACGAATGAACTTCTATATGCATGGTTTCCCACGTGGAGCGAACTGCCTCAACCAAGGCAGGCTGTAGCGATGACTGTAAGCATATCCTCTCCCAAACCACGCAGTTTTAACGGTAGAACTCTGCTTTAGTTGCAGGGGTAACACAAGCAGCTTTTCTCCCACTGTGTACTCTTTGGGCTCTTCCACGAATGAACTTCTATATGCAGGGTTTCCGACGTGGAGCGAACTGCCTCAACCAAGGCAGGCTGTAGCGAGGTCTGTAAGCATTTCCTCTTCCAAAGCACGGCAGTTTTACCAAAGAATTCTGCTTTAGTTGCAGGTGTAACACAAGCATCATTTCTCCCACTGTGTACTCTTTGGGCTCTTACACGAATGAACTTCTTTATGCAGGGATTCCCACGTGGATCGAACTGCCTCAACCGTGGAAGGCTGTAGCGAGGACTGTAAGCATATCCTCTCCCAAAACACGCAGTTTTTATGGTAGAACTCTGCTTTAGTTGCAGGGGTAACACAAGCAGCTTTTCTCCCACTGTGTACTCTTTGGGCTCTTCCAAGAATGAACTTCTATATGCAGGGTTTCAGACGTGGAGCGAACTGCCTCAACCAAGGCAGGCTGTAGCGAGGACTGTAAGCATTTCCTCTTACAAAACACGGCAGTTTTACCAAAGAATTCTGCTTTAGTTGCAGGTGGAATACAAGCAGCATTACTCCCACTGTGTTCTCTTGGGGCTCTTACACGAATGAACTTTTTTATGCAGGGATTCCCAGGGGAGCGAACTGCCTCCACCATGGCAGGCTCTAGCGAGGACTGTAAGCATATCCTCTCCCAAACCACGCAGTTTTAACGGTAGAAATCTGCTTTAGTTTCAGGGGTAACACAAGCAGCTTTTCTCCCACTGTGTACTCTTTGGGCTCTTCCACGAATGAACTTCTATATGCAGGGTTTTCGACGTGGAGCGAACTGCCTCAACCAAGGCAGGCTGTAGCGAGGACTGTAAGAATATCCTCTCCCAAACCACGCAGTTTTAACGGTAGAACTCTGCTTTAGTTGCAGGGGTAACACAAGCAGTTTTTCTCCCACTGTGTACTCTTTGGGCTCTTCCACAAATGAACTTCTATATGCAGGGTTTGCGACGTGGAGCGAACTGCCTCAACCAATGCAGGCTGTAGCGAGGACTGTAAGCATATCCTCTCCCAAACCACGCAGTTTTTACGGTAGAACTCTGCTTTAGTTGCAGGGGTAACACAAGCAGCTTTTCTCACACTGTGTACTCTTTGTGCTCTTCCACGTATGAACTTCTATATGCAGGGTTTGCGACGTGGAGCGACCTGCCTCAACCAAGGCAGGCTGTAGCGAGGACTGTAAGCATATCCTCTCCCAAACCACGCAGTTTTAAAGGTAGAACTCTGCTTTAGTTGCAGGGGTAACACAAGCAGCTTTTCTCCCACTGTGTACTCTTTGGGCTCTTCCACGAATGAACTTCTATATGCAGGGTTTCCAAAGTGGAGCGAACTGCCTCAACCAAGGCAGGCTGTAGCGAGGAATGTAAGCATTTCCTCTTCCAAAGCACGGAAGTTTTTCCAAAGAATTCTGCTTTAGTTGCAGGTGTAACACAAGCATCATTTCTCCCACTGTGTACTCTTTGGGCTCTTACACGAATGAAATTCTTTATGCAGGGATTCCCACGTGGATCGAACTGCCTCAACCGTGGAAGGCTGTAGCGAGGACTGTAAGCATATCCTCTCCCAAAACACGCAGTTTTTACGGTAGAACTCTGCTTTAGTTGCAGGGGTAACACAAGCAGCTTTTCTCCCACTGTGTACTCTTTGGGCTCTTCCAAGAATGAACTTCTATATGCAGGGTTTCAGACGTGGAGCGAACTACCTCAACCAAGGCAGGCTGTAGCGAGGACTGTAAGCATTTCCTCTTACAAAACACGGCAGTTTTACCAAATAATTCTGCTTTAGTTGCAGGTGGAATACAAGCAGCATTACTCCCACTGTGTTCTCTTGGGGCTCTTACACGAATGAACTTTTTTATGCAGGGATTCCCAGGGGAGCGAACAGCCTCCACCATGGCAGGCTCTAGCGAGGACTGTAAGCATATCCTCTCCCAAACCACGCAGTTTTAACGGTAGAAATCTGCTTTAGTTTCAGGGGTAACACAAGCAGCTTTTCTCCCACTGTGTACTCTTTGGGCTCTTCCACAAATGAACTTCTATATGCAGGGTTTGCGACGTGGAGCGAACTGCCTCAACCAATACAGGCTGTAGCGAGGACTGTAAGCATATCCTCTCCCAAACCACGCAGTTTTTACGGTAGAACGCTGCTTTAGTTGCAGGGGTAACACAAGCAGCTTTTCTCACACTGTGTACTCTTTGTGCTCTTCCACGTATGAACTTCTATATGCAGGGTTTGCGACGTGGAGCGACCTGCCTCAACCAAGGCAGGCTGTAGCGAGGACTGTAAGCATATCCTCTCACAAACCACGCAGTTTTAAAGGTAGAACTCTGCTTTAGTTGCAGGGGTAACACAAGCAGCTTTTCTCCCACTGTGTACTCTTTGGGCTCTTCCACGAATGGACTTCTATATGCAGGGTTTCCAAAGTGGAGCGAACTGCCTCAACCAAGGCAGGCTGTAGCGAGGACTGTAAGCATATCCTCTCCCAAACCACTCAGTTTTAACGGTAGAACTCTGCTTTAGTTGCAGGGGTAACACAAGCAGCTTTTCTCCCACTGTGTACTCTTTGGGCTCTTCCACGAATGAACTTCTATATGCCTGGTTTCCCACGTGGAGCGAACTGCCTCAACCAAGGCAGGCTGTAGCGATGACTGTAAGCATATCCTCTCCCAAACCACGCAGTTTTAACGGTAGAACTCTGCTTTAGTTGCAGGGGTAACACAAGCAGCTTTTCTCCCACTGTGTACTCTTTGGGCTCTTCCACGAATGAACTTCTATATGCAGGGTTTCCGACGTGGAGCGAACTGCCTCAACCAAGGCAGGCTGTAGCGAGGTTTGTAAGCATTTCCTCTTCCAAAGCACGGCAGTTTTACCAAAGAATTCTGCTTTAGTTGCAGGTGTAACACAAGCATCATTTCTCCCACTGTGTACTCTTTGGGCTCTTACACGAATGAACTTCTTTATGCAGGGATTCCCACGTGGAGCGAACTGCCTCAACCGTGGAAGGCTGTAGCGAGGACTGTAAGCATATCCTCTCCCAAAACACGCAGTTTTTATGGTAGAACTCTGCTTTAGTTGCAGGGGTAACACAAGCAGCTTTTCTCCCACTGTGTACTCTTTGGGCTCTTCCAAGAATGAACTTCTATATGCAGGGTTTCAGACGTGGAGCGAACTGCCTCAACCAAGGCAGGCTGTAGCGAGGACTGTAAGCATTTCCTCTTACAAAACACGGCAGTTTTACCAAAGAATTCTGCTTTAGTTGCAGGTGGAATACAAGCAGCATTACTCCCACTGTGTTCTCTTGGGGCTCTTACACGAATGAACTTTTTTATGCAGGGATTCCCAGGGGAGCGAACTGCCTCCACCATGGCAGGCTCTAGCGAGGACTGTAAGCATATCCTCTCCCAAACCACGCAGTTTTAACGGTAGAAATCTGCTTTAGTTTCAGGGGTAACACAAGCAGCTTTTCTCCCACTGTGTACTCTTTGGGCTCTTCCACGAATGAACTTCTATATGCAGGGTTTTCGACGTGGAGCGAACTGCCTCAACCAAGGCAGGCTGTAGCGAGGACTGTAAGAATATCCTCTCCCAAACCACGCAGTTTTAACGGTAGAACTCTGCTTTAGTTGCAGGGGTAACACAAGCAGTTTTTCTCCCACTGTGTACTCTTTGGGCTCTTCCACAAATGAACTTCTATATGCAGGGTTTGCGACGTGGAGCGAACTGCCTCAACCAATGCAGGCTGTAGCGAGGACTGTAAGCATATCCTCTCCCAAACCACGCAGTTTTTACGGTAGAACTCTGCTTTAGTTGCAGGGGTAACACAAGCAGCTTTTCTCACACTGTGTACTCTTTGTGCTCTTCCACGTATGAACTTCTATATGCAGGGTTTGCGACGTGGAGCGACCTGCCTCAACCAAGGCAGGCTGTAGCGAGGACTGTAAGCATATCCTCTCCCAAACCACGCAGTTTTAAAGGTAGAACTCTGCTTTAGTTGCAGGGGTAACACAAGCAGCTTTTCTCCCACTGTGTACTCTTTGGGCTCTTCCACGAATGAACTTCTATATGCAGGGTTTCCGACGTGGAGCGAACTGCCTCAACCAAGGCAGGCTGTAGCGAGGTCTGTAAACATTTCCTCTTCCAAAGCACGGCAGTTTTACCAAAGAATTCTGCTTTAGTTGCAGGTGTAACACAAGCATCATTTCTCCCACTGTGTACTCTTTGGGCTCTTACACGAATGAACTTCTTTATGCAGGGATTCCCACGTGGATCGAACTGCCTCAACCGTGGAAGGCTGTAGCGAGGACTGTAAGCATATCCTCTCCCAAAACACGCAGTTTTTACGGTAGAACTCTGCTTTAGTTGCAGGGGTAACACAAGCAGCTTTTCTCCCACTGTGTACTCTTTGGGCTCTTCCAAGAATGAACTTCTATATGCAGGGTTTCAGACGTGGAGCGAACTGCCTCAACCAAGGCAGGCTGTAGCGAGGACTGTAAGCATTTCCTCTTACAAAACACGGCAGTTTTACCAAAGAATTCTGCTTTAGTTGCAGGTTGAATACAAGCAGCATTACTCCCACTGTGTTCTCTTGGGGCTCTTACACGAATGAACATTTTTATGCAGGGATTCCCAGGGGAGCGAACTGCCTCCACCATGGCAGGCTCTAGCGAGGACTGTAAGCATATCCTCTCCCAAACCACGCAGTTTTAACGGTAGAAATCTGCTTTAGTTTCAGGGGTAACACAAGCAGCTTTTCTCCCACTGTGTACTCTTTGGGCTCTTCCACGAATGAACTTCTATATGCAGGGTTTTCCACGTGGAGCGAACTGCCTCAACCAAGGCAGGCTGTAGCGAGGACTGTAAGAATATCCTCTCCCAAACCACGCAGTTTTAACGGTAGAACTCTGCTTTAGTTGCAGGGGTAACACAAGCAGTTTTTCTCCCACTGTGTACTCTTTGGGCTCTTCCACAAATGAACTTCTATATGCAGGGTTTGCGACGTGGAGCGAACTGCCTCAACCAATGCAGGCTGTAGCGAGGACTGTAAGCATATCCTCTCCCAAACCACGCAGTTTTTACGGTAGAACTCTGCTTTAGTTGCAGGGGTAACACAAGCAGCTTTTCTCACACTGTGTACTCTTTGTGCTCTTCCACGTATGAACTTCTATATGCAGGGTTTGCGACGTGGAGCGACCTGCCTCAACCAAGGCAGGCTGTAGCGAGGACTGTAAGCATATCCTCTCCCAAACCACGCAGTTTTAAAGGTAGAACTCTGCTTTAGTTGCAGGGGTAACACAAGCAGCTTTTCTCCCAATGTGTACTCTTTGGGCTCTTCCACGAATTAACTTCTATATGCAGGGTTTCCAAAGTGGAGCGAACTGCCTCAACCAAGGCAGGCTGTAGCGAGGAATGTAAGCATTTCCTCTTACAAAACACGGCAGTTTTACCAAAGAATTCTGCTTTAGTTGCAGGTGGAATACAAGCAGCATTACTCCCACTGTGTACTCTTCGGGCTCTTACACGAATGAACTTCGTTATGCAAGGATTCCCACGAGGAGGGAACTGACTCCACCATGGCAGGCTGTAGCGAGGACTGTAAGCATATCCTCTCCCAAACCACGCAGTTTTAATGGTAGAACTCTGCTTTAGTTGCAGGGGTAACACAAGCAGCTTTTCTCCCACTGTGTACTCTTTGGGCTCTTCCACGAATGAACTTCTATATGCAGGGTTTGCGACGTGGAGCGAACTGCCTCAACCAAGGCAGGCTGTAGCGAGGACTGTAAGCATATCCTCTCCCAAACCACGCAGTTTTAACGGTAGAACTCTGCTTTAGTTGCAGGGGTAATACAAGCAGTTTTTCTCCCACTGTGTACTCTTTGGGCTCTTCCACAAATGAACTTCTATATGCAGGGTTTGCGACGTGGAGCGAACTGCCTCAACCAATGCAGGCTGTAGCGAGGACTGTAAGCATATCCTCTCCCAAACCACGCAGTTTTAACGGTAGAACTCTGCTTTAGTTGCAGGGGTAACACAAGCAGCTTTTCTCCCACTGTGTACTCTTTGGGCTCTTCCACGAATGAACTTCTATATGCATGGTTTCCCACGTGGAGCGAACTGCCTCAACCAAGGCAGGCTGTAGCGATGACTGTAAGCATATCCTCTCCCAAACCACGCAGTTTTAACGGTAGAACTCTGCTTTAGTTGCAGGGGTAACACAAGCAGCTTTTCTCCCACTGTGTACTCTTTGGGCTCTTCCAAGAATGAACTTCTATATGCAGGGTTTCCGACGTGGAGCGAACTGCCTCAACCAAGGCAGGCTGTAGCGAGGTCTGTAAGCATTTCCTCTTCCAAAGCACGGCAGTTTTACCAAAGAATTCTGCTTTAGTTGCAGGTGTAACACAAGCATCATTTCTCCCACTGTGTACTCTTTGGGCTCTTACACGAATGAACTTCTTTATGCAGGGATTCCCACGTGGATCGAACTGCCTCAACCGTGGAAGGCTGTAGCGAGGACTGTAAGCATATCCTCTCCCAAAACACGCAGTTTTTACGGTAGAACTCTGCTTTAGTTGCAGGGGTAACACAAGCAGCTTTTCTCCCACTGTGTACTCTTTGGGCTCTTCCAAGAATGAACTTCTATATGCAGGGTTTCAGACGTGGAGCGAACTGCCTCAACCAAGGCAGGCTGTAGCGAGGACTGTAAGCATTTCCTCTTACAAAACACGGCAGTTTTACCAAAGAATTCTGCTTTAGTTGCAGGTGGAATACAAGCAGCATTACTCCCACTGTGTTCTCTTGGGGCTCTTACACGAATGAACTTTTTTATGCAGGGATTCCCAGGGGAGCGAACTGCCTCCACCATGGCAGGCTCTAGCGAGGACTGTAAGCATATCCTCTCCCAAACCACGCAGTTTTAACGGTAGAAATCTGCTTTAGTTTCAGGGGTAACACAAGCAGCTTTTCTCCCACTGTGTACTCTTTGGGCTCTTCCACGAATGAACTTCTATATGCAGGGTTTTCGACGTGGAGCGAACTGCCTCAACCAAGGCAGGCTGTAGCGAGGACTGTAAGAATATCCTCTCCCAAACCACGCAGTTTTAACGGTAGAACTCTGCTTTAGTTGCAGGGGTAACACAAGCAGTTTTTCTCCCACTGTGTACTCTTTGGGCTCTTCCACAAATGAACTTCTATATGCAGGGTTTGCGACGTGGAGCGAACTGCCTCAACCAATGCAGGCTGTAGCGAGGACTGTAAGCATATCCTCTCCCAAACCACGCAGTTTTTACGGTAGAACTCTGCTTTAGTTGCAGGGGTAACACAAGCAGCTTTTCTCACACTGTGTACTCTTTGTGCTCTTCCACGTATGAACTTCTATATGCAGGGTTTGCGACGTGGAGCGACCTGCCTCAACCAAGGCAGGCTGTAGCGAGGACTGTAAGCATATCCTCTCCCAAACCACGCAGTTTTAAAGGTAGAACTCTGCTTTAGTTGCAGGGGTAACACAAGCAGCTTTTCTCCCACTGTGTACTCTTTGGGCTCTTCCACGAATGAACTTCTATATGCAGGGTTTCCAAAGTGGAGCGAACTGCCTCAACCAAGGCAGGCTGTAGCGAGGAATGTAAGCATTTCCTCTTACAAAACACGGCAGTTTTACCAAAGAATTCTGCTTTAGTTGCAGGTGGAATACAAGCAGCATTACTCCCACTGTGTACTCTTCGGGCTCTTACACGAATGAACTTCGTTATGCAAGGATTCCCACGAGGAGGGAACTGACTCCACCATGGCAGGCTGTAGCGAGGACTGTAAGCATATCCTCTCCCAAACCACGCAGTTTTAATGGTAGAACTCTGCTTTAGTTGCAGGGGTAACACAAGCAGCTTTTCTCCCACTGTGTACTCTTTGGGCTCTTCCACGAATGAACTTCTATATGCAGGGTTTGCGACGTGGAGCGAACTGCCTCAACCAAGGCAGGCTGTAGCGAGGACTGTAAGCATATCCTCTCCCAAACCACGCAGTTTTAACGGTAGAACTCTGCTTTAGTTGCAGGGGTAATACAAGCAGTTTTTCTCCCACTGTGTACTCTTTGGGCTCTTCCACAAATGAACTTCTATATGCAGGGTTTGCGACGTGGAGCGAACTGCCTCAACCAATGCAGGCTGTAGCGAGGACTGTAAGCATATCCTCTCCCAAACCACGCAGTTTTAACGGTAGAACTCTGCTTTAGTTGCAGGGGTAACACAAGCAGCTTTTCTCCCACTGTGTACTCTTTGGGCTCTTCCACGAATGAACTTCTATATGCATGGTTTCCCACGTGGAGCGAACTGCCTCAACCAAGGCAGGCTGTAGCGATGACTGTAAGCATATCCTCTCCCAAACCACGCAGTTTTAACGGTAGAACTCTGCTTTAGTTGCAGGGGTAACACAAGCAGCTTTTCTCCCACTGTGTACTCTTTGGGCTCTTCCACGAATGAACTTCTATATGCAGGGTTTCCGACGTGGAGCGAACTGCCTCAACCAAGGCAGGCTGTAGCGAGGTCTGTAAGCATTTCCTCTTCCAAAGCACGGCAGTTTTACCAAAGAATTCTGCTTTAGTTGCAGGTGTAACACAAGCATCATTTCTCCCACTGTGTACTCTTTGGGCTCTTACACGAATGAACTTCTTTATGCAGGGATTCCCACGTGGATCGAACTGCCTCAACCGTGGAAGGCTGTAGCGAGGACTGTAAGCATATCCTCTCCCAAAACACGCAGTTTTTACGGTAGAACTCTGCTTTAGTTGCAGGGGTAACACAAGCAGCTTTTCTCCCACTGTGTTCTCTTTGGGCTCTTCCAAGAATGAACTTCTATATGCAGGGTTTCAGACGTGGAGCGAACTGCCTCAACCAAGGCAGGCTGTAGCGAGGACTGTAAGCATTTCCTCTTACAAAACACGGCAGTTTTACCAAAGAATTCTGCTTTAGTTGCAGGTGGAATACAAGCAGCATTACTCCCACTGTGTTCTCTTGGGGCTCTTACACGAATGAACTTTTTTATGCAGGGATTCCCAGGGGAGCGAACTGCCTCCACCATGGCAGGCTCTAGCGAGGACTGTAAGCATATCCTCTCCCAAACCACGCAGTTTTAACGGTAGAAATCTGCTTTAGTTTCAGGGGTAACACAAGCAGCTTTTCTCCCACTGTGTACTCTTTGGGCTCTTCCACGAATGAACTTCTATATGCAGGGTTTTCGACGTGGAGCGAACTGCCTCAACCAAGGCAGGCTGTAGCGAGGACTGTAAGAATATCCTCTCCCAAACCACGCAGTTTTAACGGTAGAACTCTGCTTTAGTTGCAGGGGTAACACAAGCAGTTTTTCTCCCACTGTGTACTCTTTGGGCTCTTCCACAAATGAACTTCTATATGCAGGGTTTGCGACGTGGAGCGAACTGCCTCAACCAATGCAGGCTGTAGCGAGGACTGTAAGCATATCCTCTCCCAAACCACGCAGTTTTTACGGTAGAACTCTGCTTTAGTTGCAGGGGTAACACAAGCAGCTTTTCTCACACTGTGTACTCTTTGTGCTCTTCCACGTATGAACTTCTATATGCAGGGTTTGCGACGTGGAGCGACCTGCCTCAACCAAGGCAGGCTGTAGCGAGGACTGTAAGCATATCCTCTCCCAAACCACGCAGTTTTAAAGGTAGAACTCTGCTTTAGTTGCAGGGGTAACACAAGCAGCTTTTCTCCCACTGTGTACTCTTTGGGCTCTTCCACGAATGAACTTCTATATGCAGGGTTTCCAAAGTGGAGCGAACTGCCTCAACCAAGGCAGGCTGTAGCGAGGAATGTAAGCATTTCCTCTTCCAAAGCACGGAAGTTTTTCCAAAGAATTCTGCTTTAGTTGCAGGTGTAACACAAGCATCATTTCTCCCACTGTGTACTCTTTGGGCTCTTACACGAATGAAATTCTTTATGCAGGGATTCCCACGTGGATCGAACTGCCTCAACCGTGGAAGGCTGTAGCGAGGACTGTAAGCATATCCTCTCCCAAAACACGCAGTTTTTACGGTAGAACTCTGCTTTAGTTGCAGGGGTAACACAAGCAGCTTTTCTCCCACTGTGTACTCTTTGGGCTCTTCCAAGAATGAACTTCTATATGCAGGGTTTCAGACGTGGAGCGAACTACCTCAACCAAGGCAGGCTGTAGCGAGGACTGTAAGCATTTCCTCTTACAAAACACGGCAGTTTTACCAAAGAATTCTGCTTTAGTTGCAGGTGGAATACAAGCAGCATTACTCCCACTGTGTTCTCTTGGGGCTCTTACACGAATGAACTTTTTTATGCAGGGATTCCCAGGGGAGCGAACAGCCTCCACCATGGCAGGCTCTAGCGAGGACTGTAAGCATATCCTCTCCCAAACCACGCAGTTTTAACGGTAGAAATCTGCTTTAGTTTCAGGGGTAACACAAGCAGCTTTTCTCCCACTGTGTACTCTTTGGGCTCTTCCACAAATGAACTTCTATATGCAGGGTTTGCGACGTGGAGCGAACTGCCTCAACCAATGCAGGCTGTAGCGAGGACTGTAAGCATATCCTCTCCCAAACCACGCAGTTTTTACGGTAGAACGCTGCTTTAGTTGCAGGGGTAACACAAGCAGCTTTTCTCACACTGTGTACTCTTTGTGCTCTTCCACGTATGAACTTCTATATGCAGGGTTTGCGACGTGGAGCGACCTGCCTCAACCAAGGCAGGCTGTAGCGAGGACTGTAAGCATATCCTCTCACAAACCACGCAGTTTTAAAGGTAGAACTCTGCTTTAGTTGCAGGGGTAACACAAGCAGCTTTTCTCCCACTGTGTACTCTTTGGGCTCTTCCACGAATGGACTTCTATATGCAGGGTTTCCAAAGTGGAGCGAACTGCCTCAACCAAGGCAGGCTGTAGCGAGGACTGTAAGCATATCCTCTCCCAAACCACTCAGTTTTAACGGTAGAACTCTGCTTTAGTTGCAGGGGTAACACAAGCAGCTTTTCTCCCACTGTGTACTCTTTGGGCTCTTCCACGAATGAACTTCTATATGCCTGGTTTCCCACGTGGAGCGAACTGCCTCAACCAAGGCAGGCTGTAGCGATGACTGTAAGCATATCCTCTCCCAAACCACGCAGTTTTAACGGTAGAACTCTGCTTTAGTTGCAGGGGTAACACAAGCAGCTTTTCTCCCACTGTGTACTCTTTGGGCTCTTCCACGAATGAACTTCTATATGCAGGGTTTCCGACGTGGAGCGAACTGCCTCAACCAAGGCAGGCTGTAGCGAGGTCTGTAAGCATTTCCTCTTCCAAAGCACGGCAGTTTTACCAAAGAATTCTGCTTTAGTTGCAGGTGTAACACAAGCATCATTTCTCCCACTGTGTACTCTTTGGGCTCTTACACGAATGAACTTCTTTATGCAGGGATTCCCACGTGGAGCGAACTGCCTCAACCGTGGAAGGCTGTAGCGAGGACTGTAAGCATATCCTCTCCCAAAACACGCAGTTTTTATGGTAGAACTCTGCTTTAGTTGCAGGGGTAACACAAGCAGCTTTTCTCCCACTGTGTACTCTTTGGGCTCTTCCAAGAATGAACTTCTATATGCAGGGTTTCAGACGTGGAGCGAACTGCCTCAACCATGGCAGGCTGTAGCGAGGACTGTAAGCATTTCCTCTTACAAAACACGGCAGTTTTACCAAAGAATTCTGCTTTAGTTGCAGGTGGAATACAAGCAGCATTACTCCCACTGTGTTCTCTTGGGGCTCTTACACGAATGAACTTTTTTATGCAGGGATTCCCAGGGGAGCGAACTGCCTCCACCATGGCAGGCTCTAGCGAGGACTGTAAGCATATCCTCTCCCAAACCACGCAGTTTTAACGGTAGAAATCTGCTTTAGTTTCAGGGGTAACACAAGCAGCTTTTCTCCCACTGTGTACTCTTTGGGCTCTTCCACGAATGAACTTCTATATGCAGGGTTTTCGAAGTGGAGCGAACTGCCTCAACCAAGGCAGGCTGTAGCGAGGACTGTAAGAATATCCTCTCCCAAACCACGCAGTTTTAACGGTAGAACTCTGCTTTAGTTGCAGGGGTAACACAAGCAGTTTTTCTCCCACTGTGTACTCTTTGGGCTCTTCCACAAATGAACTTCTATATGCAGGGTTTGCGACGTGGAGCGAACTGCCTCAACCAATGCAGGCTGTAGCGAGGACTGTAAGCATATCCTCTCCCAAACCACGCAGGTTTTACGGTAGAACTCTGCTTTAGTTGCAGGGGTAACACAAGCAGCTTTTCTCACACTGTGTACTCTTTGTGCTCTTCCACGTATGAACTTCTATATGCAGGGTTTGCGACGTGGAGCGACCTGCCTCAACCAAGGCAGGCTGTAGCGAGGACTGTAAGCATATCCTCTCCCAAACCACGCAGTTTTAAAGGTAGAACTCTGCTTTAGTTGCAGGGGTAACACAAGCAGCTTTTCTCCCACTGTGTACTCTTTGGGCTCTTCCACGAATGAACTTCTATATGCATGGTTTCCCACGTGGAGCGAACTGCCTCAACCAAGGCAGGCTGTAGCGATGACTGTAAGCATATCCTCTCCCAAACCACGCAGTTTTAACGGTAGAACTCTGCTTTAGTTGCAGGGGTAACACAAGCAGCTTTTCTCCCACTGTGTACTCTTTGGGCTCTTCCACGAATGAACTTCTATATGCAGGGTTTCCGACGTGGAGCGAACTGCCTCAACCAAGGCAGGCTGTAGCGAGGAATGTAAGCATTTCCTCTTCCAAAGCACGGCAGTTTTACCAAAGAATTCTGCTTTAGTTGCAGGTGTAACACAAGCATCATTTCTCCCACTGTGTACTCTTTGGGCTCTTACACGAATGAACTTCTTTATGCAGGGATTCCCACGTGGATCGAACTGCCTCAACCGTGGAAGGCTGTAGCGAGGACTGTAAGCATATCCTCTCCCAAAACACGCAGTTTTTACGGTAGAACTCTGCTTTAGTTGCAGGGGTAACACAAGCAGCTTTTCTCCCACTGTGTACTCTTTGGGCTCTTCCAAGAATGAACTTCTATATGCAGGGTTTCAGACGTGGAGCGAACTACCTCAACCAAGGCAGGCTGTAGCGAGGACTGTAAGCATTTCCTCTTACAAAACACGGCAGTTTTACCAAAGAATTCTGCTTTAGTTGCAGGTGGAATACAAGCAGCATTACTCCCACTGTGTTCTCTTGGGGCTCTTACACGAATGAACTTTTTTATGCAGGGATTCCCAGGGCAGCGAACAGCCTCCACCATGGCAGGCTCTAGCGAGGACTGTAAGCATATCCTCTCCCAAACCACGCAGTTTTAACGGTAGAAATCTGCTTTAGTTTCAGGGGTAACACAAGCAGCTTTTCTCCCACTGTGTACTCTTTGGGCTCTTCCACAAATGAACTTCTATATGCAGGGTTTGCGACGTGGAGCGAACTGCCTCAACCAATGCAGGCTGTAGCGAGGACTGTAAGCATATCCTCTCCCAAACCACGCAGTTTTTACGGTAGAACTCTGCTTTAGTTGCAGGGGTAACACAAGCAGCTTTTCTCACACTGTGTACTCTTTGTGCTCTTCCACGTATGAACTTCTATATGCAGGGTTTGCGACGTGGAGCGACCTGCCTCAACCAAGGCAGGCTGTAGCGAGGACTGTAAGCATATCCTCTCACAAACCACGCAGTTTTAAAGGTAGAACTCTGCTTTAGTTGCAGGGGTAACACAAGCAGCTTTTCTCCCACTGTGTACTCTTTGGGCTCTTCCACGAATGAACTTCTATATGCAGGGTTTCCAAAGTGGAGCGAACTGCCTCAACCAAGGCAGGCTGTAGCGAGGACTGTAAGCATATCCTCTCCCAAACCACTCAGTTTTAACGGTAGAACTCTGCTTTAGTTGCAGGGGTAACACAAGCAGCTTTTCTCCCACTGTGTACTCTTTGGGCTCTTCCACGAATGAACTTCTATATGCATGGTTTCCCACGTGGAGCGAACTGCCTCAACCAAGGCAGGCTGTAGCGAGGACTGTAAGCATATCCTCTCCCAAACCACGCAGTTTTAGCGGTAGAACTCTGCTTTAGTTGCAGGGGTAACACAAGCAGCTTTTCTCCCACTGTGTACTCGTTGGGCTCTTCCACGAATGAACTTCTATATGCAGGGTTTCCGACGTGGAGCGAACTGCCTCAACCAAGGCAGGCTGTAGCGAGGTCTGTAAGCATTTCCTCTTCCAAAGCACGGCAGTTTTACCAAAGAATTCTGCTTTAGTTGCAGGTGTAACACAAGCATCATTTCTCCCACTGTGTACTCTTTGGGCTCTTACACGAATGAACTTCTTTATGCAGGGATTCCCACGTGGAGCGAACTGCCTCAACCGTGGAAGGCTGTAGCGAGGACTGTAAGCATATCCTCTCCCAAAACACGCAGTTTTTACGGTAGAACTCTGCTTTAGTTGCAGGGGTAACACAAGCAGCTTTTCTCCCACTGTGTACTCTTTGGGCTCTTCCAAGAATGAACTTCTATATGCAGGGTTTCAGACGTGGAGCGAACTGCCTCAACCAAGGCAGGCTGTAGCGAGGACTGTAAGCATTTCCTCTTACAAAACACGGCAGTTTTACCAAAGAATTCTGCTTTAGTTGCAGGTGGAATACAAGCAGCATTACTCCCACTGTGTTCTCTTGGGGCTCTTACACGAATGAACTTTTTTATGCAGGGATTCCCAGGGGAGCGAACTGCCTCCACCATGGCAGGCTCTAGCGAGGACTGTAAGCATATCCTCTCCCAAAGCACGCAGTTTTAACGGTAGAAATCTGCTTTAGTTTCAGGGGTAACACAAGCAGCTTTTCTCCCACTGTGTACTCTTTGGGCTCTTCCACGAATGAACTTCTGTATGCAGGGTTTTCGACGTGGAGCGAACTGCCTCAACCAAGGCAGGCTGTAGCGAGGACTGTAAGAATATCCTCTCCCAAACCACGCAGTTTTAACGGTAGAACTCTGCTTTAGTTGCAGGGGTAACACAAGCAGTTTTTCTCCCACTGTGTACTCTTTGGGCTCTTCCACAAATGAACTTCTATATGCAGGGTTTGCGACGTGGAGCGAACTGCCTCAACCAATGCAGGCTGTAGCGAGGACTGTAAGCATATCCTCTCCCAAACCACGCAGTTTTTACGGTAGAACTCTGCTTTAGTTGCAGGGGTAACACAAGCAGCTTTTCTCACACTGTGTACTCTTTGTGCTCTTCCACGTATGAACTTCTATATGCAGGGTTTGCGACGTGGAGCGACCTGCCTCAACCAAGGCAGGCTGTAGCGAGGACTGTAAGCATATCCTCTCCCAAACCACGCAGTTTTAAAGGTAGAACTCTGCTTTAGTTGCAGGGGTAACACAAGCAGCTTTTCTCCCACTGTGTACTCTTTGGGCTCTTCCACGAATGAACTTCTATATGCAGGGTTTCCAAAGTGGAGCGAACTGCCTCAACCAAGGCAGGCTGTAGCGAGGACTGTAAGCATATCCTCTCCCAAACCACTCAGTTTTAACGGTAGAACTCTGCTTTATTTGCAGGGGTAACACAAGCAGCTTTTCTCCCACTGTGTACTCTTTGGGCTCTTCCACGAATGAACTTCTATATGCATGGTTTCCCACGTGGAGCGAACTGCCTCAACCAAGGCAGGCTGTAGCGATGACTGTAAGCATATCCTCTCCCAAACCACGCAGTTTTAACGGTAGAACTCTGCTTTAGTTGCAGGGGTAACACAAGCAGCTTTTCTCCCACTGTGTACTCTTTGGGCTCTTCCACGAATGAACTTCTATATGCAGGGTTTCCGACGTGGAGCGAACTGCCTCAACCAAGGCAGGCTGTAGCGAGGTCTGTAAGCATTTCCTCTTCCAAAGCACGGCAGTTTTACCAAAGAATTCTGCTTTAGTTGCAGGTGTAACACAAGCATCATTTCTCCCACTGTGTACTCTTTGGGCTCTTACACGAATGAACTTCTTTATGCAGGGATTCCCACGTGGATCGAACTGCCTCAACCGTGGAAGGCTGTAGCGAGGACTGTAAGCATATCCTCTCCCAAAACACGCAGTTTTTACGGTAGAACTCTGCTTTAGTTGCAGGGGTAACACAAGCAGCTTTTCTCCCACTGTGTACTCTTTGGGCTCTTCCAAGAATGAACTTCTATATGCAGGGTTTCAGACGTGGAGCGAACTACCTCAACCAAGGCAGGCTGTAGCGAGGACTGTAAGCATTTCCTCTTACAAAACACGGCAGTTTTACCAAAGAATTCTGCTTTAGTTGCAGGTGGAATACAAGCAGCATTACTCCCACTGTGTTCGCTTGGGGCTCTTACACGAATGAACTTTTTTATGCAGGGATTCCCAGGGGAGCGAACAGCCTCCACCATGGCAGGCTCTAGCGAGGACTGTAAGCATATCCTCTCCCAAACCACGCAGTTTTAACGGTAGAAATCTGCTTTAGTTTCAGGGGTAACACAAGCAGCTTTTCTCCCACTGTGTACTCTTTGGGCTCTTCCACAAATGAACTTCTATATGCAGGGTTTGCGACGTGGAGCGAACTGCCTCAACCAATGCAGGCTGTAGCGAGGACTGTAAGCATATCCTCTCCCAAACCACGCAGTTTTTACGGTAGAACTCTGCTTTAGTTGCAGGGGTAACACAAGCAGCTTTTCTCCCACTGTGTACTCTTTGGGCTCTTCCACGAATGAACTTCTATATGCATGGTTTCCCACGTGGAGCCAACTGCCTCAACCAAGGCAGGCTGTAGCGATGACTGTAAGCATATCCTCTCCCAAACCACGCAGTTTTAACGGTAGAACTCTGCTTTAGTTGCAGGGGTAACACAAGCAGCTTTTCTCCCACTGTGTACTCTTTGGGCTCTTCCACGAATGAACTTCTATATGCAGGGTTTCCGACGTGGAGCGAACTGCCTCAACCAATGCAGGCTGTAGCGAGGAATGTAAGCATTTCCTCTTCCAAAGCACGGCAGTTTTACCAAAGAATTCTGCTTTAGTTGCAGGTGTAACACAAGCATCATTTCTCCCACTGTGTACTCTTTGGGCTCTTACACGAATGAACTTCTTTATGCAGGGATTCCCACGTGGATCGAACTGCCTCAACCGTGGAAGGCTGTAGCGAGGACTGTAAGCATATCCTCTCCCAAAACACGCAGTTTTTACGGTAGAACTCTGCTTTAGTTGCAGGGGTAACACAAGCAGCTTTTCTCCCACTGTGTACTCTTTGGGCTCTTCCAAGAATGAACTTCTATATGCAGGGTTTCAGACGTGGAGCGAACTGCCTCAACCAAGGCAGGCTGTAGCGAGGACTGTAAGCATTTCCTCTTACAAAACACGGCAGTTTTACCAAAGAATTCTGCTTTAGTTGCAGGTGGAATACAAGCAGCATTACTCCCACTGTGTTCTCTTGGGGCTCTTACACGAATGAACTTTTTTATGCAGGGATTCCCAGGGGAGCGAACTGCCTCCACCATGGCAGGCTCTAGCGAGGACTGTAAGCATATCCTCTCCCAAACCACGCAGTTTTAACGGTAGAAATCTGCTTTAGTTTCAGGGGTAACACAAGCAGCTTTTCTCCCACTGTGTACTCTTTGGGCTCTTCCACGAATGAACTTCTATATGCAGGGTTTTCGAAGTGGAGCGAACTGCCTCAACCAAGGCAGGCTGTAGCGAGGACTGTAAGAATATCCTCTCCCAAACCACGCAGTTTTAACGGTAGAACTCTGCTTTAGTTGCAGGGGTAACACAAGCAGTTTTTCTCCCACTGTGTACTCTTTGGGCTCTTCCACAAATGAACTTCTATATGCAGGGTTTGCGACGTGGAGCGAACTGCCTCAACCAATGCAGGCTGTAGCGAGGACTGTAAGCATATCCTCTCCCAAACCACGCAGGTTTTACGGTAGAACTCTGCTTTAGTTGCAGGGGTAACACAAGCAGCTTTTCTCACACTGTGTACTCTTTGTGCTCTTCCACGTATGAACTTCTATATGCAGGGTTTGCGACGTGGAGCGACCTGCCTCAACCAAGGCAGGCTGTAGCGAGGACTGTAAGCATATCCTCTCCCAAACCACGCAGTTTTAAAGGTAGAACTCTGCTTTAGTTGCAGGGGTAACACAAGCAGCTTTTCTCCCACTGTGTACTCTTTGGGCTCTTCCACGAATGAACTTCTATATGCATGGTTTCCCACGTGGAGCGAACTGCCTCAACCAAGGCAGGCTGTAGCGATGACTGTAAGCATATCCTCTCCCAAACCACGCAGTTTTAACGGTAGAACTCTGCTTTAGTTGCAGGGGTAACACAAGCAGCTTTTCTCCCACTGTGTACTCTTTGGGCTCTTCCACGAATGAACTTCTATATGCAGGGTTTCCGACGTGGAGCGAACTGCCTCAACCAAGGCAGGCTGTAGCGAGGTCTGTAAGCATTTCCTCTTCCAAAGCACGGCAGTTTTACCAAAGAATTCTGCTTTAGTTGCAGGTGTAACACAAGCATCATTTCTCCCACTGTGTACTCTTTGGGCTCTTACACGAATGAACTTCTTTATGCAGGGATTCCCACGTGGATCGAACTGCCTCAACCGTGGAAGGCTGTAGCGAGGACTGTAAGCATATCCTCTCCCAAAACACGCAGTTTTTACGGTAGAACTCTGCTTTAGTTGCAGGGGTAACACAAGCAGCTTTTCTCCCACTGTGTACTCTTTGGGCTCTTCCAAGAATGAACTTCTATATGCAGGGTTTCAGACGTGGAGCGAACTACCTCAACCAAGGCAGGCTGTAGCGAGGACTGTAAGCATTTCCTCTTACAAAACACGGCAGTTTTACCAAAGAATTCTGCTTTAGTTGCAGGTGGAATACAAGCAGCATTACTCCCACTGTGTTCGCTTGGGGCTCTTACACGAATGAACTTTTTTATGCAGGGATTCCCAGGGGAGCGAACAGCCTCCACCATGGCAGGCTCTAGCGAGGACTGTAAGCATATCCTCTCCCAAACCACGCAGTTTTAACGGTAGAAATCTGCTTTAGTTTCAGGGGTAACACAAGCAGCTTTTCTCCCACTGTGTACTCTTTGGGCTCTTCCACAAATGAACTTCTATATGCAGGGTTTGCGACGTGGAGCGAACTGCCTCAACCAATGCAGGCTGTAGCGAGGACTGTAAGCATATCCTCTCCCAAACCACGCAGTTTTTACGGTAGAACTCTGCTTTAGTTGCAGGGGTAACACAAGCAGCTTTTTTCCCACTGTGTACTCTTTGGGCTCTTCCACGAATGAACTTCTATATGCATGGTTTCCCACGTGGAGCCAACTGCCTCAACCAAGGCAGGCTGTAGCGATGACTGTAAGCATATCCTCTCCCAAACCACGCAGTTTTAACGGTAGAACTCTGCTTTAGTTGCAGGGGTAACACAAGCAGCTTTTCTCCCACTGTGTACTCTTTGGGCTCTTCCACGAATGAACTTCTATATGCAGGGTTTCCGACGTGGAGCGAACTGCCTCAACCAATGCAGGCTGTAGCGAGGAATGTAAGCATTTCCTCTTCCAAAGCACGGCAGTTTTACCAAAGAATTCTGCTTTAGTTGCAGGTGTAACACAAGCATCATTTCTCCCACTGTGTACTCTTTGGGCTCTTACACGAATGAACTTCTTTATGCAGGGATTCCCACGTGGATCGAACTGCCTCAACCGTGGAAGGCTGTAGCGAGGACTGTAAGCATATCCTCTCCCAAAACACGCAGTTTTTACGGTAGAACTCTGCTTTAGTTGCAGGGGTAACACAAGCAGCTTTTCTCCCACTGTGTACTCTTTGGGCTCTTCCAAGAATGAACTTCTATATGCAGGGTTTCAGACGTGGAGCGAACTGCCTCAACCAAGGCAGGCTGTAGCGAGGACTGTAAGCATTTCCTCTTACAAAACACGGCAGTTTTACCAAAGAATTCTGCTTTAGTTGCAGGTGGAATACAAGCAGCATTACTCCCACTGTGTTCTCTTGGGGCTCTTACACGAATGAACTTTTTTATGCAGGGATTCCCAGGGGAGCGAACTGCCTCCACCATGGCAGGCTCTAGCGAGGACTGTAAGCATATCCTCTCCCAAACCACGCAGTTTTAACGGTAGAAATCTGCTTTAGTTTCAGGGGTAACACAAGCAGCTTTTCTCCCACTGTGTACTCTTTGGGCTCTTCCACGAATGAACTTCTATATGCAGGGTTTTCGAAGTGGAGCGAACTGCCTCAACCAAGGCAGGCTGTAGCGAGGACTGTAAGAATATCCTCTCCCAAACCACGCAGTTTTAACGGTAGAACTCTGCTTTAGTTGCAGGGGTAACACAAGCAGTTTTTCTCCCACTGTGTACTCTTTGGGCTCTTCCACAAATGAACTTCTATATGCAGGGTTTGCGACGTGGAGCGAACTGCCTCAACCAATGCAGGCTGTAGCGAGGACTGTAAGCATATCCTCTCCCAAACCACGCAGGTTTTACGGTAGAACTCTGCTTTAGTTGCAGGGGTAACACAAGCAGCTTTTCTCACACTGTGTACTCTTTGTGCTCTTCCACGTATGAACTTCTATATGCAGGGTTTGCGACGTGGAGCGACCTGCCTCAACCAAGGCAGGCTGTAGCGAGGACTGTAAGCATATCCTCTCCCAAACCACGCAGTTTTAAAGGTAGAACTCTGCTTTAGTTGCAGGGGTAACACAAGCAGCTTTTCTCCCACTGTGTACTCTTTGGGCTCTTCCACGAATGAACTTCTATATGCATGGTTTCCCACGTGGAGCGAACTGCCTCAACCAAGGCAGGCTGTAGCGATGACTGTAAGCATATCCTCTCCCAAACCACGCAGTTTTAACGGTAGAACTCTGCTTTAGTTGCAGGGGTAACACAAGCAGCTTTTCTCCCACTGTGTACTCTTTGGGCTCTTCCACGAATGAACTTCTATATGCAGGGTTTCCGACGTGGAGCGAACTGCCTCAACCAAGGCAGGCTGTAGCGAGGAATGTAAGCATTTCCTCTTCCAAAGCACGGCAGTTTTACCAAAGAATTCTGCTTTAGTTGCAGGTGTAACACAAGCATCATTTCTCCCACTGTGTACTCTTTGGGCTCTTACACGAATGAACTTCTTTATGCAGGGATTCCCACGTGGATCGAACTGCCTCAACCGTGGAAGGCTGTAGCGAGGACTGTAAGCATATCCTCTCCCAAAACACGCAGTTTTTACGGTAGAACTCTGCTTTAGTTGCAGGGGTAACACAAGCAGCTTTTCTCCCACTGTGTACTCTTTGGGCTCTTCCAAGAATGAACTTCTATATGCAGGGTTTCAGACGTGGAGCGAACTACCTCAACCAAGGCAGGCTGTAGCGAGGACTGTAAGCATTTCCTCTTACAAAACACGGCAGTTTTACCAAAGAATTCTGCTTTAGTTGCAGGTGGAATACAAGCAGCATTACTCCCACTGTGTTCTCTTGGGGCTCTTACACGAATGAACTTTTTTATGCAGGGATTCCCAGGGGAGCGAACAGCCTCCACCATGGCAGGCTCTAGCGAGGACTGTAAGCATATCCTCTCCCAAACCACGCAGTTTTAACGGTAGAAATCTGCTTTAGTTTCAGGGGTAACACAAGCAGCTTTTCTCCCACTGTGTACTCTTTGGGCTCTTCCACAAATGAACTTCTATATGCAGGGTTTGCGACGTGGAGCGAACTGCCTCAACCAATGCAGGCTGTAGCGAGGACTGTAAGCATATCCTCTCCCAAACCACGCAGTTTTTACGGTAGAACTCTGCTTTAGTTGCAGGGGTAACACAAGCAGCTTTTCTCACACTGTGTACTCTTTGTGCTCTTCCACGTATGAACTTCTATATGCAGGGTTTGCGACGTGGAGCGACCTGCCTCAACCAAGGCAGGCTGTAGCGAGGACTGTAAGCATATCCTCTCACAAACCACGCAGTTTTAAAGGTAGAACTCTGCTTTAGTTGCAGGGGTAACACAAGCAGCTTTTCTCCCACTGTGTACTCTTTGGGCTCTTCCACGAATGAACTTCTATATGCAGGGTTTCCAAAGTGGAGCGAACTGCCTCAACCAAGGCAGGCTGTAGCGAGGACTGTAAGCATATCCTCTCCCAAACCACTCAGTTTTAACGGTAGAACTCTGCTTTAGTTGCAGGGGTAACACAAGCAGCTTTTCTCCCACTGTGTACTCTTTGGGCTCTTCCACGAATGAACTTCTATATGCATGGTTTCCCACGTGGAGCGAACTGCCTCAACCAAGGCAGGCTGTAGCGAGGACTGTAAGCATATCCTCTCCCAAACCACGCAGTTTTAACGGTAGAACTCTGCTTTAGTTGCAGGGGTAACACAAGCAGCTTTTCTCCCACTGTGTACTCTTTGGGCTCTTCCACGAATGAACTTCTATATGCAGGGTTTCCGACGTGGAGCGAACTGCCTCAACCAAGGCAGGCTGTAGCGAGGTCTGTAAGCATTTCCTCTTCCAAAGCACGGCAGTTTTACCAAAGAATTCTGCTTTAGTTGCAGGTGTAACACAAGCATCATTTCTCCCACTGTGTACTCTTTGGGCTCTTACACGAATGAACTTCTTTATGCAGGGATTCCCACGTGGAGCGAACTGCCTCAACCGTGGAAGGCTGTAGCGAGGACTGTAAGCATATCCTCTCCCAAAACACGCAGTTTTTACGGTAGAACTCTGCTTTAGTTGCAGGGGTAACACAAGCAGCTTTTCTCCCACTGTGTACTCTTTGGGCTCTTCCAAGAATGAACTTCTATATGCAGGGTTTCAGACGTGGAGCGAACTGCCTCAACCAAGGCAGGCTGTAGCGAGGACTGTAAGCATTTCCTCTTACAAAACACGGCAGTTTTACCAAAGAATTCTGCTTTAGTTGCAGGTGGAATACAAGCAGCATTACTCCCACTGTGTTCTCTTGGGGCTCTTACACGAATGAACTTTTTTATGCAGGGATTCCCAGGGGAGCGAACTGCCTCCACCATGGCAGGCTCTAGCGAGGACTGTAAGCATATCCTCTCCCAAAGCACGCAGTTTTAACGGTAGAAATCTGCTTTAGTTTCAGGGGTAACACAAGCAGCTTTTCTCCCACTGTGTACTCTTTGGGCTCTTCCACGAATGAACTTCTGTATGCAGGGTTTTCGACGTGGAGCGAACTGCCTCAACCAAGGCAGGCTGTAGCGAGGACTGTAAGAATATCCTCTCCCAAACCACGCAGTTTTAACTGTAGAACTCTGCTTTAGTTGCAGGGGTAACACAAGCAGTTTTTCTCCCACTGTGTACTCTTTGGGCTCTTCCACAAATGAACTTCTATATGCAGGGTTTGCGACGTGGAGCGAACTGCCTCAACCAATGCAGGCTGTAGCGAGGACTGTAAGCATATCCTCTCCCAAACCACGCAGTTTTTACGGTAGAACTCTGCTTTAGTTGCAGGGGTAACACAAGCAGCTTTTCTCACACTGTGTACTCTTTGTGCTCTTCCACGTATGAACTTCTATATGCAGGGTTTGCGACGTGGAGCGACCTGCCTCAACCAAGGCAGGCTGTAGCGAGGACTGTAAGCATATCCTCTCCCAAACCACGCAGTTTTAAAGGTAGAACTCTGCTTTAGTTGCAGGGGTAACACAAGCAGCTTTTCTCCCACTGTGTACTCTTTGGGCTCTTCCACGAATGAACTTCTATATGCAGGGTTTCCAAAGTGGAGCGAACTGCCTCAACCAAGGCAGGCTGTAGCGAGGACTGTAAGCATATCCTCTCCCAAACCACTCAGTTTTAACGGTAGAACTCTGCTTTATTTGCAGGGGTAACACAAGCAGCTTTTCTCCCACTGTGTACTCTTTGGGCTCTTCCACGAATGAACTTCTATATGCATGGTTTCCCACGTGGAGCGAACTGCCTCAACCAAGGCAGGCTGTAGCGATGACTGTAAGCATATCCTCTCCCAAACCACGCAGTTTTAACGGTAGAACTCTGCTTTAGTTGCAGGGGTAACACAAGCAGCTTTTCTCCCACTGTGTACTCTTTGGGCTCTTCCACGAATGAACTTCTATATGCAGGGTTTCCGACGTGGAGCGAACTGCCTCAACCAAGGCAGGCTGTAGCGAGGTCTGTAAGCATTTCCTCTTCCAAAGCACGGCAGTTTTACCAAAGAATTCTGCTTTAGTTGCAGGTGTAACACAAGCATCATTTCTCCCACTGTGTACTCTTTGGGCTCTTACACGAATGAACTTCTTTATGCAGGGATTCCCACGTGGATCGAACTGCCTCAACCGTGGAAGGCTGTAGCGAGGACTGTAAGCATATCCTCTCCCAAAACACGCAGTTTTTACGGTAGAACTCTGCTTTAGTTGCAGGGGTAACACAAGCAGCTTTTCTCCCACTGTGTACTCTTTGGGCTCTTCCAAGAATGAACTTCTATATGCAGGGTTTCAGACGTGGAGCGAACTACCTCAACCAAGGCAGGCTGTAGCGAGGACTGTAAGCATTTCCTCTTACAAAACACGGCAGTTTTACCAAAGAATTCTGCTTTAGTTGCAGGTGGAATACAAGCAGCATTACTCCCACTGTGTTCGCTTGGGGCTCTTACACGAATGAACTTTTTTATGCAGGGATTCCCAGGGGAGCGAACAGCCTCCACCATGGCAGGCTCTAGCGAGGACTGTAAGCATATCCTCTCCCAAACCACGCAGTTTTAACGGTAGAAATCTGCTTTAGTTTCAGGGGTAACACAAGCAGCTTTTCTCCCACTGTGTACTCTTTGGGCTCTTCCACAAATGAACTTCTATATGCAGGGTTTGCGACGTGGAGCGAACTGCCTCAACCAATGCAGGCTGTAGCGAGGACTGTAAGCATATCCTCTCCCAAACCACGCAGTTTTTACGGTAGAACTCTGCTTTAGTTGCAGGGGTAACACAAGCAGCTTTTCTCCCACTGTGTACTCTTTGGGCTCTTCCACGAATGAACTTCTATATGCATGGTTTCCCACGTGGAGCGAACTGCCTCAACCAAGGCAGGCTGTAGCGATGACTGTAAGCATATCCTCTCCCAAACCACGCAGTTTTAACGGTAGAACTCTGCTTTAGTTGCAGGGGTAACACAAGCAGCTTTTCTCCCACTGTGTACTCTTTGGGCTCTTCCACGAATGAACTTCTATATGCAGGGTTTCCGACGTGGAGCGAACTGCCTCAACCAATGCAGGCTGTAGCGAGGAATGTAAGCATTTCCTCTTCCAAAGCACGGCAGTTTTACCAAAGAATTCTGCTTTAGTTGCAGGTGTAACACAAGCATCATTTCTCCCACTGTGTACCCTTTGGGCTCTTACACGAATGAACTTCTTTATGCAGGGATTCCCACGTGGATCGAACTGCCTCAACCGTGGAAGGCTGTAGCGAGGACTGTAAGCATATCCTCTCCCAAAACACGCAGTTTTTACGGTAGAACTCTGCTTTAGTTGCAGGGGTAACACAAGCAGCTTTTCTCCCACTGTGTACTCTTTGGGCTCTTCCAAGAATGAACTTCTATATGCAGGGTTTCAGACGTGGAGCGAACTGCCTCAACCAAGGCAGGCTGTAGCGAGGACTGTAAGCATTTCCTCTTACAAAACACGGCAGTTTTACCAAAGAATTCTGCTTTAGTTGCAGGTGGAATACAAGCAGCATTACTCCCACTGTGTTCTCTTGGGGCTCTTACACGAATGAACTTTTTTATGCAGGGATTCCCAGGGGAGCGAACTGCCTCCACCATGGCAGGCTCTAGCGAGGACTGTAAGCATATCCTCTCCCAAACCACGCAGTTTTAACGGTAGAAATCTGCTTTAGTTTCAGGGGTAACACAAGCAGCTTTTCTCCCACTGTGTACTCTTTGGGCTCTTCCACGAATGAACTTCTATATGCAGGGTTTTCGACGTGGAGCGAACTGCCTCAACCAAGGCAGGCTGTAGCGAGGACTGTAAGAATATCCTCTCCCAAACCACGCAGTTTTAACGGTAGAACTCTGCTTTAGTTGCAGGGGTAACACAAGCAGCTTTTCTCCCACTGTGTACTCTTTGGGCTCTTCCACAAATGAACTTCTATATGCAGGGTTTGCGACGTGGAGCGAACTGCCTCAACCAATGCAGGCTGTAGCGAGGACTGTAAGCATATCCTCTCCCAAACCACGCAGTTTTTACGGTAGAACTCTGCTTTAGTTGCAGGGGTAACACAAGCAGCTTTTCTCACACTGTGTACTCTTTGTGCTCTTCCACGTATGAACTTCTATATGCAGGGTTTGCGACGTGGAGCGACCTGCCTCAACCAAGGCAGGCTGTAGCGAGGACTGTAAGCATATCCTCTCCCAAACCACGCAGTTTTAAAGGTAGAACTCTGCTTTAGTTGCAGGGGTAACACAAGCAGCTTTTCTCCCACTGTGTACTCTTTGGGCTCTTCCACGAATGAACTTCTATATGCAGGGTTTCCAAAGTGGAGCGAACTGCCTCAACCAAGGCAGGCTGTAGCGAGGATTGTAAGCATATCCTCTCCCAAACCACTCAGTTTTAACGGTAGAACTCTGCTTTAGTTGCAGGGGTAACACAAGCAGCTTTTCTCCCACTGTGTACTCTTTGGGCTCTTCCACGAATGAACTTCTATATGCATGGTTTCCCACGTGGAGCGAACTGCCTCAACCAAGGCAGGCTGTAGCGATGACTGTAAGCATATCCTCTCCCAAACCACGCAGTTTTAACGGTAGAACTCTGCTTTAGTTGCAGGGGTAACACAAGCAGCTTTTCTCCCACTGTGTACTCTTTGGGCTCTTCCACGAATGAACTTCTATATGCAGGGTTTCCGACGTGGAGCGAACTGCCTCAACCAAGGCAGGCTGTAGCGAGGTCTGTAAGCATTTCCTCTTCCAAAGCACGGCAGTTTTACCAAAGAATTCTGCTTTAGTTGCAGGTGTAACACAAGCATCATTTCTCCCACTGTGTACTCTTTGGGCTCTTACACGAATGAACTTCTTTATGCAGGGATTCCCACGTGGATCGAACTGCCTCAACCGTGGAAGGCTGTAGCGAGGACTGTAAGCATATCCTCTCCCAAAACACGCAGTTTTTACGGTAGAACTCTGCTTTAGTTGCAGGGGTAACACAAGCAGCTTTTCTCCCACTGTGTACTCTTTGGGCTCTTCCAAGAATGAACTTCTATATGCAGGGTTTCAGACGTGGAGCGAACTGCCTCAACCAAGGCAGGCTGTAGCGAGGACTGTAAGCATTTCCTCTTACAAAACACGGCAGTTTTACCAAAGAATTCTGCTTTAGTTGCAGGTGGAATACAAGCAGCATTACTCCCACTGTGTTCTCTTGGGGCTCTTACACGAATGAACTTTTTTATGCAGGGATTCCCAGGGGAGCGAACTGCCTCCACCATGGCAGGCTCTAGCGAGGACTGTAAGCATATCCTCTCCCAAACCACGCAGTTTTAACGGTAGAAATCTGCTTTAGTTTCAGGGGTAACACAAGCAGCTTTTCTCCCACTGTGTACTCTTTGGGCTCTTCCACGAATGAACTTCTATATGCAGGGTTTTCGACGTGGAGCGAACTGCCTCAACCAAGGCAGGCTGTAGCGAGGACTGTAAGCATATCCTCTCCCAAACCACGCAGTTTTAAAGGTAGAACTCTGCTTTAGTTGCAGGGGTAACACAAGCAGCTTTTCTCACACTGTGTACTCTTTGTGCTCTTCCACGTATGAACTTCTATATGCAGGGTTTGCGACGTGGAGCGACCTGCCTCAACCAAGGCAGGCTGTAGCGAGGACTGTAAGCATATCCTCTCCCAAACCACTCAGTTTTAACGGTAGAACTCTGCTTTAGTTGCAGGGGTAACACAAGCAGCTTTTCTCCCACTGTGTACTCTTTGGGCTCTTCCACGAATGAACTTCTATATGCATGGTTTCCCACGTGGAGCGAACTGCCTCAACCAAGGCAGGCTGTAGCGAGGACTGTAAGCATATCCTCTCCCAAACCACTCAGTTTTAACGGTAGAACTCTGCTTTAGTTGCAGGGGTAACACAAGCAGCTTTTCTCCCACTGTGTACTCTTTGGGCTCTTCCACGAATGAACTTCTATATGCAGGGTTTCCGACGTGGAGCGAACTGCCTCAACCAAGGCAGGCTGTAGCGAGGTCTGTAAGCATTTCCTCTTCCAAAGCACGGCAGTTTTACCAAAGAATTCTGCTTTAGTTGCAGGTGTAACACAAGCATCATTTCTCCCACTGTGTACTCTTTGGGCTCTTACACGAATGAACTTCTTTATGCAGGGATTCCCACGTGGATCGAACTGCCTCAACCGTGGAAGGCTGTAGCGAGGACTGTAAGCATATCCTCTCCCAAAACACGCAGTTTTTACGGTAGAACTCTGCTTTAGTTGCAGGGGTAACACAAGCAGCTTTTCTCACACTGTGTACTCTTTGGGCTCTTCCAAGAATGAAGTTCTATATGCAGGGTTTCAGACGTGGAGCGAACTACCTCAACCAAGGCAGGCTGTAGCGAGGACTGTAAGCATTTCCTCTTACAAAACACGGCAGTTTTACCAAAGAATTCTGCTTTAGTTGCAGGTGGAATACAAGCAGCATTACTCCCACTGTGTTCGCTTGCGGCTCTTACACGAATGAACTTTTTTATGCAGGGATTCCCAGGGGAGCGAACAGCCTCCACCATGGCAGGCTCTAGCGAGGACTGTAAGCATATCCTCTCCCAAACCACGCAGTTTTAACGGTAGAACTCTGCTTTAGTTGCAGGGGTAACACAAGCAGCTTTTCTCCCACTGTGTACTCTTTGGGCTCTTCCACGAATGAACTTCTATATGCATGGTTTCCCACGTGGAGCGAACTGCCTCAACCAAGGCAGGCTGTAGCGATGACTGTAAGCATATCCTCTCCCAAACCACGCAGTTTTAACGGTAGAACTCTGCTTTAGTTGCAGGGGTAACACAAGCAGCTTTTCTCCCACTGTGTACTCTTTGGGCTCTTCCACGAATGAACTTCTATATGCAGGGTTTCCGACGTGGAGCGAACTGCCTCAACCAAGGCAGGCTGTAGCGAGGAATGTAAGCATTTCCTCTTCCAAAGCACGGCAGTTTTACCAAAGAATTCTGCTTTAGTTGCAGGTGTAACACAAGCATCATTTCTCCCACTGTGTACTCTTTGGGCTCTTACACGAATGAACTTCTTTATGCAGGGATTCCCACGTGGATCGAACTGCCTCAACCGTGGAAGGCTGTAGCGAGGACTGTAAGCATATCCTCTCCCAAAACACGCAGTTTTTACGGTAGAACTCTGCTTTAGTTGCAGGGGTAACACAAGCAGCTTTTCTCCCACTGTGTACTCTTTGGGCTCTTCCAAGAATGAACTTCTATATGCAGGGTTTCAGACGTGGAGCGAACTGCCTCAACCAAGGCAGGCTGTAGCGAGGACTGTAAGCATTTCCTCTTACAAAACACGGCAGTTTTACCAAAGAATTCTGCTTTAGTTGCAGGTGGAATACAAGCAGCATTACTCCCACTGTGTTCTCTTGGGGCTCTTACACGAATGAACTTTTTTATGCAGGGATTCCCAGGGGAGCGAACTGCCTCCACCATGGCAGGCTCTAGCGAGGACTGTAAGCATATCCTCTCCCAAACCACGCAGTTTTAACGGTAGAAATCTGCTTTAGTTTCAGGGGTAACACAAGCAGCTTTTCTCCCACTGTGTACTCTTTGGGCTCTTCCACGAATGAACTTCTATATGCAGGGTTTTCGACGTGGAGCGAACTGCCTCAACCAAGGCAGGCTGTAGCGAGGACTGTAAGAATATCCTCTCCCAAACCACGCAGTTTTAACGGTAGAACTCTGCTTTAGTTGCAGGGGTAACACAAGCAGTTTTTCTCCCACTGTGTACTCTTTGGGCTCTTCCACAAATGAACTTCTATATGCAGGGTTTGCGACGTGGAGCGAACTGCCTCAACCAATGCAGGCTGTAGCGAGGACTGTAAGCATATCCTCTCCCAAACCACGCAGTTTTTACGGTAGAACTCTGCTTTAGTTGCAGGGGTAACACAAGCAGCTTTTCTCACACTGTGTACTCTTTGTGCTCTTCCACGTATGAACTTCTATATGCAGGGTTTTGCGACGTGGAGCGACCTGCCTCAACCAAGGCAGGCTGTAGCGAGGACTGTAAGAATATCCTCTCCCAAACCACGCAGTTTTAACGGTAGAACTCTGCTTTAGTTGCAGGGGTAACACAAGCAGTTTTTCTCCCACTGTGTACTCTTTGGGCTCTTCCACAAATGAACTTCTATATGCAGGGTTTGCGACGTGGAGCGAACTGCCTCAACCAATGCAGGCTGTAGCGAGGACTGTAAGCATATCCTCTCCCAAACCACGCAGTTTTTACGGTAGAACTCTGCTTTAGTTGCAGGGGTAACACAAGCAGCTTTTCTCACACTGTGTACTCTTTGTGCTCTTCCACGTATGAACTTCTATATGCAGGGTTTTGCGACGTGGAGCGACCTGCCTCAACCAAGGCAGGCTGTAGCGAGGACTGTAAGCATATCCTCTCCCAAACCACGCAGTTTTAAAGGTAGAACTCTGCTTTAGTTGCAGGGGTAACACAAGCAGCTTTTCTCCCACTGTGTACTCTTTGGGCTCTTCCACGAATGAACTTCTATATGCAGGGTTTCCAAAGTGGAGCGAACTGCCTCAACCAAGGCAGGCTGTAGCGAGGACTGTAAGCATATCCTCTCCCAAACCACTCAGTTTTAACGGTAGAACTCTGCTTTAGTTGCAGGGGTAACACAAGCAGCTTTTCTCCCACTGTGTACTCTTTGGGCTCTTCCACGAATGAACTTCTATATGCATGGTTTCCCACGTGGAGCGAACTGCCTCAACCAAGGCAGGCTGTAGCGATGACTGTAAGCATATCCTCTCCCAAACCACGCAGTTTTAACGGTAGAACTCTGCTTTAGTTGCAGGGGTAACACAAGCAGCTTTTCTCCCACTGTGTACTCTTTGGGCTCTTCCACGAATGAACTTCTATATGCAGGGTTTCCGACGTGGAGCGAACTGCCTCAACCAAGGCAGGCTGTAGCGAGGTCTGTAAGCATTTCCTCTTCCAAAGCACGGCAGTTTTACCAAAGAATTCTGCTTTAGTTGCAGGTGTAACACAAGCATCATTTCTCCCACTGTGTACTCTTTGGGCTCTTACACGAATGAACTTCTTTATGCAGGGATTCCCACGTGGATCGAACTGCCTCAACCGTGGAAGGCTGTAGCGAGGACTGTAAGCATATCCTCTCCCAAAACACGCAGTTTTTACGGTAGAACTCTGCTTTAGTTGCAGGGGTAACACAAGCAGCTTTTCTCCCACTGTGTACTCTTTGGGCTCTTCCAAGAATGAAGTTCTATATGCAGGGTTTCAGACGTGGAGCGAACTACCTCAACCAAGGCAGGCTGTAGCGAGGACTGTAAGCATTTCCTCTTACAAAACACGGCAGTTTTACCAAAGAATTCTGCTTCAGTTGCAGGTGGAATACAAGCAGCATTACTCCCACTGTGTTCGCTTGGGGCTCTTACACGAATGAACTTTTTTATGCAGGGATTCCCAGGGGAGCGAACAGCCTCCACCATGGCAGGCTCTAGCGAGGACTGTAAGCATATCCTCTCCCAAACCACGCAGTTTTAACGGTAGAAATCTGCTTTAGTTTCAGGGGTAACACAAGCAGCTTTTCTCCCACTGTGTACTCTTTGGGCTCTTCCACAAATGAACTTCTATATGCAGGGTTTGCGACGTGGAGCGAACTGCCTCAACCAATGCAGGCTGTAGCGAGGAATGTAAGCATATCCTCTCCCAAACCACGCAGTTTTTACGGTAGAACTCTGCTTTAGTTGCAGGGGTAACACAAGCAGCTTTTCTCCCACTGTGTACTCTTTGGGCTCTTCCACGAATGAACTTCTATATGCATGGTTTCCCACGTGGAGCGAACTGCCTCAACCAAGGCAGGCTGTAGCGATGACTGTAAGCATATCCTCTCCCAAACCACGCAGTTTTAACGGTAGAACTCTGCTTTAGTTGCAGGGGTAACACAAGCAGCTTTTCTCCCACTGTGTACTCTTTGGGCTCTTCCACGAATGAACTTCTATATGCAGGGTTTCCGACGTGGAGCGAACTGCCTCAACCAAGGCAGGCTGTAGCGAGGAATGTAAGCATTTCCTCTTCCAAAGCACGGCAGTTTTACCAAAGAATTCTGCTTTAGTTGCAGGTGTAACACAAGCATCATTTCTCCCACTGTGTACTCTTTGGGCTCTTACACGAATGAACTTCTTTATGCAGGGATTCCCACGTGGATCGAACTGCCTCAACCGTGGAAGGCTGTAGCGAGGACTGTAAGAATATCCTCTCCCAAAACACGCAGTTTTTACGGTAGAACTCTGCTTTAGTTGCAGGGGTAACACAAGCAGCTTTTCTCCCACTGTGTACTCTTTGGGCTCTTCCAAGAATGAACTTCTATATGCAGGGTTTCAGACGTGGAGCGAACTGCCTCAACCAAGGCAGGCTGTAGCGAGGACTGTAAGCATTTCCTCTTACAAAACACGGCAGTTTTACCAAAGAATTCTGCTTTAGTTGCAGGTGGAATACAAGCAGCATTACTCCCACTGTGTTCTCTTGGGGCTCTTACACGAATGAACTTTTTTATGCAGGGATTCCCAGGGGAGCGAACTGCCTCCACCATGGCAGGCTCTAGCGAGGACTGTAAGCATATCCTCTCCCAAACCACGCAGTTTTAACGGTAGAAATCTGCTTTAGTTTCAGGGGTAACACAAGCAGCTTTTCTCCCACTGTGTACTCTTTGGGCTCTTCCACGAATGAACTTCTATATGCAGGGTTTTCGACGTGGAGCGAACTGCCTCAACCAAGGCAGGCTGTAGCGAGGACTGTAAGAATATCCTCTCCCAAACCACGCAGTTTTAACGGTAGAACTCTGCTTTAGTTGCAGGGGTAACACAAGCAGTTTTTCTCCCACTGTGTACTCTTTGGGCTCTTCCACAAATGAACTTCTATATGCAGGGTTTGCGACGTGGAGCGAACTGCCTCAACCAATGCAGGCTGTAGCGAGGACTGTAAGCATATCCTCTCCCAAACCACGCAGTTTTTACGGTAGAACTCTGCTTTAGTTGCAGGGGTAACACAAGCAGCTTTTCTCACACTGTGTACTCTTTGTGCTCTTCCACGTATGAACTTCTATATGCAGGGTTTTGCGACGTGGAGCGACCTGCCTCAACCAAGGCAGGCTGTAGCGAGGACTGTAAGCATATCCTCTCCCAAACCACGCAGTTTTAAAGGTAGAACTCTGCTTTAGTTGCAGGGGTAACACAAGCAGCTTTTCTCCCACTGTGTACTCTTTGGGCTCTTCCACGAATGAACTTCTATATGCAGGGTTTCCAAAGTGGAGCGAACTGCCTCAACCAAGGCAGGCTGTAGCGAGGACTGTAAGCATATCCTCTCCCAAACCACTCAGTTTTAACGGTAGAACTCTGCTTTAGTTGCAGGGGTAACACAAGCAGCTTTTCTCCCACTGTGTACTCTTTGGGCTCTTCCACGAATGAACTTCTATATGCATGGTTTCCCACGTGGAGCGAACTGCCTCAACCAAGGCAGGCTGTAGCGATGACTGTAAGCATATCCTCTCCCAAACCACGCAGTTTTAACGGTAGAACTCTGCTTTAGTTGCAGGGGTAACACAAGCAGCTTTTCTCCCACTGTGTACTCTTTGGGCTCTTCCACGAATGAACTTCTATATGCAGGGTTTCCGACGTGGAGCGAACTGCCTCAACCAAGGCAGGCTGTAGCGAGGTCTGTAAGCATTTCCTCTTCCAAAGCACGGCAGTTTTACCAAAGAATTCTGCTTTAGTTGCAGGTGTAACACAAGCATCATTTCTCCCACTGTGTACTCTTTGGGCTCTTACACGAATGAACTTCTTTATGCAGGGATTCCCACGTGGATCGAACTGCCTCAACCGTGGAAGGCTGTAGCGAGGACTGTAAGCATATCCTCTCCCAAAACACGCAGTTTTTACGGTAGAACTCTGCTTTAGTTGCAGGGGTAACACAAGCAGCTTTTCTCCCACTGTGTACTCTTTGGGCTCTTCCAAGAATGAAGTTCTATATGCAGGGTTTCAGACGTGGAGCGAACTACCTCAACCAAGGCAGGCTGTAGCGAGGACTGTAAGCATTTCCTCTTACAAAACACGGCAGTTTTACCAAAGAATTCTGCTTCAGTTGCAGGTGGAATACAAGCAGCATTACTCCCACTGTGTTCGCTTGGGGCTCTTACACGAATGAACTTTTTTATGCAGGGATTCCCAGGGGAGCGAACAGCCTCCACCATGGCAGGCTCTAGCGAGGACTGTAAGCATATCCTCTCCCAAACCACGCAGTTTTAACGGTAGAAATCTGCTTTAGTTTCAGGGGTAACACAAGCAGCTTTTCTCCCACTGTGTACTCTTTGGGCTCTTCCACAAATGAACTTCTATATGCAGGGTTTGCGACGTGGAGCGAACTGCCTCAACCAATGCAGGCTGTAGCGAGGAATGTAAGCATATCCTCTCCCAAACCACGCAGTTTTTACGGTAGAACTCTGCTTTAGTTGCAGGGGTAACACAAGCAGCTTTTCTCCCACTGTGTACTCTTTGGGCTCTTCCACGAATGAACTTCTATATGCATGGTTTCCCACGTGGAGCGAACTGCCTCAACCAAGGCAGGCTGTAGCGATGACTGTAAGCATATCCTCTCCCAAACCACGCAGTTTTAACGGTAGAACTCTGCTTTAGTTGCAGGGGTAACACAAGCAGCTTTTCTCCCACTGTGTACTCTTTGGGCTCTTCCACGAATGAACTTCTATATGCAGGGTTTCCGACGTGGAGCGAACTGCCTCAACCAAGGCAGGCTGTAGCGAGGAATGTAAGCATTTCCTCTTCCAAAGCACGGCAGTTTTACCAAAGAATTCTGCTTTAGTTGCAGGTGTAACACAAGCATCATTTCTCCCACTGTGTACTCTTTGGGCTCTTACACGAATGAACTTCTTTATGCAGGGATTCCCACGTGGATCGAACTGCCTCAACCGTGGAAGGCTGTAGCAAGGACTGTAAGCATATCCTCTCCCAAAACACGCAGTTTTTACGGTAGAACTCTGCTTTAGTTGCAGGGGTAACACAAGCAGCTTTTCTCCCACTGTGTACTCTTTGGGCTCTTCCAAGAATGAACTTCTATATGCAGGGTTTCAGACGTGGAGCGAACTGCCTCAACCAAGGCAGGCTGTAGCGAGTACTGTAAGCATTTCCTCTTACAAAACACGGCAGTTTTACCAAAGAATTCTGCTTTAGTTGCAGGTGGAATACAAGCAGCATTACTCCCACTGTGTTCTCTTGGGGCTCTTACACGAATGAACTTTTTTATGCAGGGATTCCCAGGGGAGCGAACTGCCTCCACCATGGCAGGCTCTAGCGAGGACTGTAAGCATATCCTCTCCCAAACCACGCAGTTTTAACGGTAGAAATCTGCTTTAGTTTCAGGGGTAACACAAGCAGCTTTTCTCCCACTGTGTACTCTTTGGGCTCTTCCACGAATGAACTTCTATATGCAGGGTTTTCGACGTGGAGCGAACTGCCTCAACCAAGGCAGGCTGTAGCGAGGACTGTAAGAATATCCTCTCCCAAACCACGCAGTTTTAACGGTAGAACTCTGCTTTAGTTGCAGGGGTAACACAAGCAGTTTTTCTCCCACTGTGTACTCTTTGGGCTCTTCCACAAATGAACTTCTATATGCAGGGTTTGCGACGTGGAGCGAACTGCCTCAACCAATGCAGGCTGTAGCGAGGACTGTAAGCATATCCTCTCCCAAACCACGCAGTTTTTACGGTAGAACTCTGCTTTAGCTGCAGGGGTAACACAAGCAGCTTTTCTCACACTGTGTACTCTTTGTGCTCTTCCACGTATGAACTTCTATATGCAGGGTTTTGCGACGTGGAGCGACCTGCCTCAACCAAGGCAGGCTGTAGCGAGGACTGTAAGCATATCCTCTCCCAAACCACGCAGTTTTAAAGGTAGAACTCTGCTTTAGTTGCAGGGGTAACACAAGCAGCTTTTCTCCCACTGTGTACTCTTTGGGCTCTTCCACGAATGAACTTCTATATGCAGGGTTTCCAAAGTGGAGCGAACTGCCTCAACCAAGGCAGGCTGTAGCGAGGACTGTAAGCATATCCTCTCCCAAACCACTCAGTTTTAACGGTAGAACTCTGCTTTAGTTGCAGGGGTAACACAAGCAGCTTTTCTCCCACTGTGTACTCTTTGGGCTCTTCCACGAATGAACTTCTATATGCATGGTTTCCCACGTGGAGCGAACTGCCTCAACCAAGGCAGGCTGTAGCGATGACTGTAAGCATATCCTCTCCCAAACCACGCAGTTTTAACGGTAGAACTCTGCTTTAGTTGCAGGGGTAACACAAGCAGCTTTTCTCCCACTGTGTACTCTTTGGGCTCTTCCACGAATGAACTTCTATATGCAGGGTTTCCGACGTGGAGCGAACTGCCTCAACCAAGGCAGGCTGTAGCGAGGTCTGTAAGCATTTCCTCTTCCAAAGCACGGCAGTTTTACCAAAGAATTCTGCTTTAGTTGCAGGTGTAACACAAGCATCATTTCTCCCACTGTGTACTCTTTGGGCTCTTACACGAATGAACTTCTTTATGCAGGGATTCCCACGTGGATCGAACTGCCTCAACCGTGGAAGGCTGTAGCGAGGACTGTAAGCATATCCTCTCCCAAAACACGCAGTTTTTACGGTAGAACTCTGCTTTAGTTGCAGGGGTAACACAAGCAGCTTTTCTCCCACTGTGTACTCTTTGGGCTCTTCCAAGAATGAACTTCTATATGCAGGGTTTCAGACGTGGAGCGAACTGCCTCAACCAAGGCAGGCCATAGCGAGGACTGTAAGCATTTCCTCTTACAAAACACGGCAGTTTTACCAAAGAATTCTGCTTTAGTTGCAGGTGGAATACAAGCAGCATTACTCCCACTGTGTTCTCTTGGGGCTCTTACACGAATGAACTTTTTTATGCAGGGATTCCCAGGGGAGCGAACTGCCTCCACCATGGCAGGCTCTAGCGAGGACTGTAAGCATATCCTCTCCCAAACCACGCAGTTTTAACGGTAGAAATCTGCTTTAGTTTCAGGGGTAACACAAGCAGCTTTTCTCCCACTGTGTACTCTTTGGGCTCTTCCACGAATGAACTTCTATATGCAGGGTTTTCGACGTGGAGCGAACTGCCTCAACCAAGGCAGGCTGTAGCGAGGACTGTAAGAATATCCTCTCCCAAACCACGCAGTTTTAACGGTAGAACTCTGCTTTAGTTGCAGGGGTAACACAAGCAGTTTTTCTCCCACTGTGTACTCTTTGGGCTCTTCCACAAATGAACTTCTATATGCAGGGTTTGCGACGTGGAGCGAACTGCCTCAACCAATGCAGGCTGTAGCGAGGACTGTAAGCATATCCTCTCCCAAACCACGCAGTTTTTACGGTAGAACTCTGCTTTAGTTGCAGGGGTAACACAAGCAGCTTTTCTCACACTGTGTACTCTTTGTGCTCTTCCACGTATGAACTTCTATATGCAGGGTTTTGCTACGTGGAGCGACCTGTCTCAACCAAGGCAGGCTGTAGCGAGGACTGTAAGCATATCCTCTCCCAAACCACGCAGTTTTAAAGGTAGAACTCTGCTTTAGTTGCAGGGGTAACACAAGCAGCTTTTCTCCCACTGTGTACTCTTTGGGCTCTTCCACGAATGAACTTCTATATGCAGGGTTTCCAAAGTGGAGCGAACTGCCTCAACCAAGGCAGGCTGTAGCGAGGACTGTAAGCATATCCTCTCCCAAACCACTCAGTTTTAACGGTAGAACTCTGCTTTAGTTGCAGGGGTAACACAAGCAGCTTTTCTCCCACTGTGTACTCTTTGGGCTCTTCCACGAATGAACTTCTATATGCATGGTTTCCCACGTGGAGCGAACTGCCTCAACCAAGGCAGGCTGTAGCGATGACTGTAAGCATATCCTCTCCCAAACCACGCAGTTTTAACGGTAGAACTCTGCTTTAGTTGCAGGGGTAACACAAGCAGCTTTTCTCCCACTGTGTACTCTTTGGGCTCTTCCACGAATGAACTTCTATATGCAGGGTTTCCGACGTGGAGCGAACTGCCTCAACCAAGGCAGGCTGTAGCGAGGTCTGTAAGCATTTCCTCTTCCAAAGCACGGCAGTTTTACCAAAGAATTCTGCTTTAGTTGCAGGTGTAACACAAGCATCATTTCTCCCACTGTGTACTCTTTGGGCTCTTACACGAATGAACTTCTTTATGCAGGGATTCCCACGTGGATCGAACTGCCTCAACCGTGGAAGGCTGTAGCGAGGACTGTAAGCATATCCTCTCCCAAAACACGCAGTTTTTACGGTAGAACTCTGCTTTAGTTGCAGGGGTAACACAAGCAGCTTTTCTCCCACTGTGTACTCTTTGGGCTCTTCCAAGAATGAACTTCTATATGCAGGGTTTCAGACGTGGAGCGAACTGCCTCAACCAAGGCAGGCTGTAGCGAGGACTGTAAGCATTTCCTCTTACAAAACACGGCAGTTTTACCAAAGAATTCTGCTTTAGTTGCAGGTGGAATACAAGCAGCATTACTCCCACTGTGTTCTCTTGGGGCTCTTACACGAATGAACTTTTTTATGCAGGGATTCCCAGGGGAGCGAACTGCCTCCACCATGGCAGGCTCTAGCGAGGACTGTAAGCATATCCTCTCCCAAACCACGCAGTTTTAACGGTAGAAATCTGCTTTAGTTTCAGGGGTAACACAAGCAGCTTTTCTCCCACTGTGTACTCTTTGGGCTCTTCCACAAATGAACTTCTATATGCAGGGTTTGCGACGTGGAGCGAACTGCCTCAACCAATGCAGGCTGTAGCGAGGACCGTAAGCATATCCTCTCCCAAACCACGCAGTTTTTACGGTAGAACTCTGCTTTAGTTGCAGGGGTAACACAAGCAGCTTTTCTCACACTGTGTACTCTTTGTGCTCTTCCACGTATGAACTTCTATATGCAGGGTTTGCGACGTGGAGCGACCTGCCTCAACCAAGGCAGGCTGTAGCGAGGACTGTAAGCATATCCTCTCACAAACCACGCAGTTTTAAAGGTAGAACTCTGCTTTAGTTGCAGGGGTAACACAAGCAGCTTTTCTCCAACTGTGTACTCTTTGGGCTCTTCCACGAATGAACTTCTATATGCAGGGTTTCCAAAGTGGAGCGAACTGTCTCAACCAAGGCAGGCTGTAGCGAGGACTGTAAGCATATCCTCTCCCAAACCACTCAGTTTTAACGGTAGAACTCTGCTTTAGTTGCAGGGGTAACACAAGCAGCTTTTCTCCCACTGTGTACTCTTTGGGCTCTTCCACGAATGAACTTCTATATGCATGGTTTCCCACGTGGAGCGAACTGCCTCAACCAAGGCAGGCTGTAGCGATGACTGTAAGCATATCCTCTCCCAAACCACGCAGTTTTAACGGTAGAACTCTGCTTTAGTTGCAGGGGTAACACAAGCAGCTTTTCTCCCACTGTGTACTCTTTGGGCTCTTCCACGAATGAACTTCTATATGCAGGGTTTCCGACGTGGAGCGAACTGCCTCAACCAAGGCAGGCTGTAGCGAGTTCTGTAAGCATTTCCTCTTCCAAAGCACGGCAGTTTTACCAAAGAATTCTGCTTTAGTTGCAGGTGTAACACAAGCATCATTTCTCCCACTGTGTACTCTTTGGGCTCTTACACGAATGAACTTCTTTATGCAGGGATTCCCACGTGGATCGAACTGCCTCAACCGTGGAAGGCTGTAGCGAGGACTGTAAGCATATCCTCTCCCAAAACACGCAGTTTTTACGGTAGAACTCTGCTTTAGTTGCAGGGGTAACACAAGCAGCTTTTCTCCCACTGTGTACTCTTTGGGCTCTTCCAAGTATGAACTTCTATATGCAGGGTTTCAGATGTGGAGCGAACTGCCTCAACCAAGGCAGGCTGTAGCGAGGACTGTAAGCATTTCCTCTTACAAAACACGGCAGTTTTACCAAAGAATTCTGCTTTAGTTGCAGGTGGAATACAAGCAGCATTACTCCCACTGTGTTCTCTTGGGGCTCTTACACGAATGAACTTTTTTATGCAGGGATTCCCAGGGGAGCGAACTGCCTCCACCATGGCAGGCTCTAGCGAGGACTGTAAGCATATCCTCTCCCAAACCACGCAGTTTTAACGGTAGAAATCTGCTTTAGTTTCAGGGGTAACACAAGCAGCTTTTCTCCCACTGTGTACTCTTTGGGCTCTTCCACGAATGAACTTCTATATGCAGGGTTTTCGACGTGGAGCGAACTGCCTCAACCAAGGCAGGCTGTAGCGAGGACTGTAAGAATATCCTCTCCCAAACCACGCAGTTTTAACGGTAGAACTCTGCTTTAGTTGCAGGGGTAACACAAGCAGTTTTTCTCCCACTGTGTACTCTTTGGGCTCTTCCACAAATGAACTTCTATATGCAGGGTTTGCGACGTGGAGCGAACTGCCTCAACCAAGGCAGGCTGTTATGAGGACTGTAAGCATATCCTCTCCCAAACCACGCAGTTTTTACGGTAGAACTCTGCTTTAGTTGCAGGGGTAACACAAGCAGCTTTTCTCACACTGTGTACTCTTTGTGCTCTTCCACGTATGAACTTCTATATGCAGGGTTTGCGACGTGGAGCGACCTGCCTCAACCAAGGCAGGCTGTAGCGAGGATAGTAAGCATATCCTCTCCCAAACCACGCAGTTTTAAAGGTAGAACTCTGCTTTAGTTGCAGGGGTAACACAAGCAGCTTTTCTCCCACTGTGTACTCTTTGGGCTCTTCCACGAATGAACTTCTATATGCAGGGTTTCCAAAGTGGAGCGAACTGCCTCAACCAAGGCAGGCTGTAGCGAGGACTGTAAGCATATCCTCTCCCAAACCACTCAGTTTTAACGGTAGAACTCTGCTTTAGTTGCAGGGGTAACACAAGCAGCTTTTCTCCCACTGTGTACTCTTTGGGCTCTTCCACGAATGAACTTCTATATGCATGGTTTCCCACGTGGAGCGAACTGCCTCAACCAAGGCAGGCTGTAGCGATGACTGTAAGCATATCCTCTCCCAAACCACGCAGTTTTAACGGTAGAACTCTGCTTTAGTTGCAGGGGTAACACAAGCAGCTTTTCTCCCACTGTGTACTCTTTGGGCTCTTCCACGAATGAACTTCTATATGCAGGGTTTCCGACGTGGAGCGAACTGCCTCAACCAAGGCAGGCTGTAACGAGGTCTGTAAGCATTTCCTCTTCCAAAGCACGGCAGTTTTACCAAAGAATTCTGCTTTAGTTGCAGGTGTAACACAAGCATCATTTCTCCCACTGTGTACTCTTTGGGCTCTTACACGAATGAACTTCTTTATGCAGGGATTCCCACGTGGATCGAACTGCCTCAACCGTGGAAGGCTGTAGCGAGGACTGTAAGCATATCCTCTCCCAAAACACGCAGTTTTTACGGTAGAACTCTGCTTTAGTTGCAGGGGTAACACAAGCAGCTTTTCTCCCACTGTGTACTCTTTGGGCTCTTCCAAGAATGAACTTCTATATGCAGGGTTTCAGACGTGGAGCGAACTGCCTCAACCAAGGCAGGCTGTAGCGAGGACTGTAAGCATTTCCTCTTACAAAACACGGCAGTTTTACCAAAGAATTCTGCTTTAGTTGCAGGTGGAATACAAGCAGCATTACTCCCACTGTGTTCTCTTGGGGCTCTTACACGAATGAACTTTTTTATGCAGGGATTCCCAGGGGAGCGAACTGCCTCCACCATGGCAGGCTCTAGCGAGGACTGTAAGCATATCCTCTCCCAAACCACGCAGTTTTAACGGTAGAAATCTGCTTTAGTTTCAGGGGTAACACAAGCAGCTTTTCTCCCACTGTGTACTCTTTGGGCTCTTCCACGAATGAACTTCTATATGCAGGGTTTTCGACGTGGAGCGAACTGCCGCAACCAAGGCAGGCTGTAGCGAGGACTGTAAGAATATCCTCTCCCAAACCACGCAGTTTTAACGGTAGAACTCTGCTTTAGTTGCAGGGGTAACACAAGCAGTTTTTCTCCCACTGTGTACTCTTTGGGCTCTTCCACAAATGAACTTCTATATGCAGGGTTTGCGACGTGGAGCGAACTGCCTCAACCAATGCAGGCTGTAGCGAGGACTGTAAGCATATCCTCTCCCAAACCACGCAGTTTTTACGGTAGAACTCTGCTTTAGTTGCAGGGGTAACACAAGCAGCTTTTCTCACACTGTGTACTCTTTGTGCTCTTCCACGTATGAACTTCTATATGCAGGGTTTGCGACGTGGAGCGACCTGCCTCAACCAAGGCAGGCTGTAGCGAGGACTGTAAGCATATCCTCTCCCAAACCACGCAGTTTTAAAGGTAGAACTCTGCTTTAGTTGCAGGGGTAACACAAGCAGCTTTTCTCCCACTGTGTACTCTTTGGGCTCTTCCACGAATTAACTTCTATATGCAGGGTTTCCAAAGTGGAGCGAACTGCCTCAACCAATGCAGGCTGTAGCGAGGAATGTAAGCATTTCCTCTTACAAAACACGGCAGTTTTACCAAAGAATTCTGCTTTAGTTGCAGGTGGAATACAAGCAGCATTACTCCCACTGTGTACTCTTTGGGCTCTTATACGAATGAACTTCTTTATGCAAGGATTCCCACGAGGAGGGAACTGACTCCACCATGGCAGGCTGTAGCTAGGACTGTAAGCATATCCTCTCCCAAACCACGCAGTTTTAACGGTAGAACTCTGCTTTAGTTGCAGGGGTAACACAAGCAGCTTTTCTCCCACTGTGTACTCTTTGGGCTCTTCCACGAATGAACTTCTATATGCACGGTTTTCTACGTGGAGGGAACTGCCAAAACCAAGGCAGGCTGTAGCGAGGACTGTAAGCATATCCTCTCCCAAACCACGCAGTTTTAACGGTAGAACTGTGCTTTAGTTGCAGGGGTAACACAAGCAGTTTTTCTCCCACTGTGTACTCTTTGGGCTCTTCCACAAATGAACTTCTATATGCAGGGTTTGCGACGTGGAGAGAACTGCCTCAACCAATGCAGGGTGTAGCGAGGACTGTAAGCATATCCTCTCCCAAACCACGCAGTTTTAACGGTAGAACTCTGCTTTAGTTGCAGGGGTAACACAAGCAGCTTTTCTCACACTGTGTACTCTTTGTGCTCTTCCACGTATGAACTTCTATATGCAGGGTTTGCGACGTGGAGCGACCTGCCTCAACCAAGGCAGGCTGTAGCGAGGACTGTAAGCATATCCTCTCCCAAACCACGAAGTTTTAAAGGTAGAACTCTGCTTTAGTTGCAGGGGTAACACAAGCAGCTTTTCTCCCACTGTGTACTCTTTGGGCTCTTCCAAGAATGAACTTCTATATGCAGGGTTTCAGACGTGGAGCGAACTGCCTCAACCAAGGCAGGCTGTAGCGTGGAATGTAAGCATTTCCTCTTACAAAACACGGCAGTTTTACCAAAGAATTCTGCTTTAGTTGCAGGTGGAATACAAGCAGCATTACTCCCACTGTGTACTCTTTGGGCTCTTACACGAATGAACTTCTTTATGCAAGGATTCCCACGAGGAGGGAACTGCCTCCACCATGGCAGGCTGTAGCTAGGACTGTAAGCATATCCTCTCCCAAACCACGCAGTTTTAACGGTAGAACTCTGCTTTAGTTGCAGGGGTAACACAAGCAGTTTTTCTCCCACTGTGTACTCTTTGGGCTCTTCCACGAATGAACTTCTATATGCAGGGTTTGCGACGTGGAGAGAACTGCCTCAACCAATGCAGGCTGTAGCGAGGACTGTAAGCATATCCTCTCCCAAACCACGCAGTTTTAACGGTAGAACTCTGCTTTAGTTGCAGGGGTAACAAAAGCAGCTTTTCTCCCACTGTGTACTCTTTGGGCTCTTCCACGAATGAACTTCTATATGCAGGGTTTCCGACGTGGAGCGAACTGCCTCAACCAAGGCAGGCTCTAGCGAGGACTGTAAGCATATCCTCTCCCAAACCACTCAGTTTTAACGGTAGAACTCTGCTTTAGTTGCAGGGGTAACACAAGCAGCTTTTCTCCCACTGTGTACTCTTTGGGCTCTTCCACGAATGAACTTCTATATGCAGGGTTTCCGACGTGGAGCGAACTGCCTCAACCAAGGCAGGCTGTAGCGAGGTCTGTAAACATTTCCTCTTCCAAAGCACGGCAGTTTTACCAAAGAATTCTGCTTTAGTTGCAGGTGTAACACAAGCATCATTTCTCCCACTGTGTACTCTTTGGGCTCTTACACGAATGAACTTCTTTATGCAGGGATTCCCACGTGGATCGAACTGCCTCAACCGTGGAAGGCTGTAGCGAGGACTGTAAGCATATCCTCTCCCAAAACACGCAGTTTTTACGGTAGAACTCTGCTTTAGTTGCAGGGGTAACACAAGCAGCTTTTCTCCCACTGTGTACTCTTTGGGCTCTTCCAAGAATGAACTTATATATGCAGGGTTTCAGACGTGGAGCGAACTGCCTCAACCAAGGCAGGCTGTAGCGAGGACTGTAAGCAATTCCTCTTACAAAACACGGCAGTTTTACCAAAGAATTCTGCTTTAGTTGCAGGTTGAATACAAGCAGCATTACTCCCACTGTGTTCTCTTGGGGCTCTTACACGAATGAACATTTTTATGCAGGGATTCCCAGGGGGGCGAACTGCCTCCACCATGGCAGGCTCTAGCGAGGACTGTAAGCATATCCTCTCCCAAACCACGCAGTTTTAACGGTAGAAATCTGCTTTAGTTTCAGGGGTAACACAAGCAGCTTTTCTCCCACTGTGTACTCTTTGGGCTCTTCCACAAATGAACTTCTATATGCAGGGTTTGCGACGTGGAGCGAACTGCCTCAACCAAGGCAGGCTGTAGCGAGGACTGTAAGCATTTCCTCTTACAAAACACGGCAGTTTTACCAAAGAATTCTGCTTTAGTTGCAGGTGGAATACAAGCAGCATTACTCCCACTGTGTTCTCTTGGGGCTCTTACACGAATGAACTTTTTTATGCAGGGATTCCCAGGGGAGCGAACTGCCTCCACCATGGCAGGCTCTAGCGAGGACTGTAAGCATATCCTCTCCCAAACCACGCAGTTTTAACGGTAGAAATCTGCTTTAGTTTCAGGGGTAACACAAGCAGCTTTTCTCCCACTGTGTACTCTTTGGGCTCTTCCACAAATGAACTTCTATATGCAGGGTTTGCGACGTGGAGCGAACTGCCTCAACCAATGCAGGCTGTAGCGAGGACCGTAAGCATATCCTCTCCCAAACCACGCAGTTTTTACGGTAGAACTCTGCTTTAGTTGCAGGGGTAACACAAGCAGCTTTTCTCACACTGTGTACTCTTTGTGCTCTTCCACGTATGAACTTCTATATGCAGGGTTTGCGACGTGGAGCGACCTGCCTCAACCAAGGCAGGCTGTAGCGAGGACTGTAAGCATATCCTCTCACAAACCACGCAGTTTTAAAGGTAGAACTCTGCTTTAGTTGCAGGGGTAACACAAGCAGCTTTTCTCCAACTGTGTACTCTTTGGGCTCTTCCACGAATGAACTTCTATATGCAGGGTTTCCAAAGTGGAGCGAACTGCCTCAACCAAGGCAGGCTGTAGCGAGGACTGTAAGCATATCCTCTCCCAAACCACTCAGTTTTAACGGTAGAACTCTGCTTTAGTTGCAGGGGTAACACAAGCAGCTTTTCTCCCACTGTGTACTCTTTGGGCTCTTCCACGAATTAACTTCTATATGCATGGTTTCCCACGTGGAGCGAACTGCCTCAACCAAGGCAGGCTGTAGCGATGACTGTAAGCATATCCTCTCCCAAACCACGCAGTTTTAACGGTAGAACTCTGCTTTAGTTGCAGGGGTAACACAAGCAGCTTTTCTCCCACTGTGTACTCTTTGGGCTCTTCCACGAATGAACTTCTATATGCAGGGTTTCCGACGTGGAGCGAACTGCCTCAACCAAGGCAGGCTGTAGCGAGTTCTGTAAGCATTTCCTCTTCCAAAGCACGGCAGTTTTACCAAAGAATTCTGCTTTAGTTGCAGGTGTAACACAAGCATCATTTCTCCCACTGTGTACTCTTTGGGCTCTTACACGAATGAACTTCTTTATGCAGGGATTCCCACGTGGATCGAACTGCCTCAACCGTGGAAGGCTGTAGCGAGGACTGTAAGCATATCCTCTCCCAAAACACGCAGTTTTTACGGTAGAACTCTGCTTTAGTTGCAGGGGTAACACAAGCAGCTTTTCTCCCACTGTGTACTCTTTGGGCTCTTCCAAGTATGAACTTCTATATGCAGGGTTTCAGATGTGGAGCGAACTGCCTCAACCAAGGCAGGCTGTAGCGAGGACTGTAAGCATTTCCTCTTACAAAACACGGCAGTTTTACCAAAGAATTCTGCTTTAGTTGCAGGTGGAATACAAGCAGCATTACTCCCACTGTGTTCTCTTGGGGCTCTTACACGAATGAACTTTTTTATGCAGGGATTCCCAGGGGAGCGAACTGCCTCCACCATGGCAGGCTCTAGCGAGGACTGTAAGCATATCCTCTCCCAAACCACGCAGTTTTAACGGTAGAAATCTGCTTTAGTTTCAGGGGTAACACAAGCAGCTTTTCTCCCACTGTGTACTCTTTGGGCTCTTCCACGAATGAACTTCTATATGCAGGGTTTCCGACGTGGAGCGAACTGCCTCAACCAAGGCAGGCTGTAACGAGGTCTGTAAGCATTTCCTCTTCCAAAGCACGGCAGTTTTACCAAAGAATTCTGCTTTAGTTGCAGGTGTAACACAAGCATCATTTCTCCCACTGTGTACTCTTTGGGCTCTTACACGAATGAACTTCTTTATGCAGGGATTCCCACGTGGATCGAACTGCCTCAACCGTGGAAGGCTGTAGCGAGGACTGTAAGCATATCCTCTCCCAAAACACGCAGTTTTTACGGTAGAACTCTGCTTTAGTTGCAGGGGTAACACAAGCAGCTTTTCTCCCACTGTGTACTCTTTGGGCTCTTCCAAGAATGAACTTCTATATGCAGGGTTTCAGACGTGGAGCGAACTGCCTCAACCAAGGCAGGCTGTAGCGAGGACTGTAAGCATTTCCTCTTACAAAACACGGCAGTTTTACCAAAGAATTCTGCTTTAGTTGCAGGTGGAATACAAGCAGCATTACTCCCACTGTGTTCTCTTGGGGCTCTTACACGAATGAACTTTTTTATGCAGGGATTCCCAGGGGAGCGAACTGCCTCCACCATGGCAGGCTCTAGCGAGGACTGTAAGCATATCCTCTCCCAAAGCACGCAGTTTTAACGGTAGAAATCTGCTTTAGTTTCAGGGGTAACACAAGCAGCTTTTCTCCCACTGTGTACTCTTTGGGCTCTTCCACGAATGAACTTCTGTATGCAGGGTTTTCGACGTGGAGCGAACTGCCGCAACCAAGGCAGGCTGTAGCGAGGACTGTAAGAATATCCTCTCCCAAACCACGCAGTTTTAACGGTAGAACTCTGCTTTAGTTGCAGGGGTAACACAAGCAGTTTTTCTCCCACTGTGTACTCTTTGGGCTCTTCCACAAATGAACTTCTATATGCAGGGTTTGCGACGTGGAGCGAACTGCCTCAACCAATGCAGGCTGTAGCGAGGACTGTAAGCATATCCTCTCCCAAACCACGCAGTTTTTACGGTAGAACTCTGCTTTAGTTGCAGGGGTAACACAAGCAGCTTTTCTCACACTGTGTACTCTTTGTGCTCTTCCACGTATGAACTTCTATATGCAGGGTTTGCGACGTGGAGCGACCTGCCTCAACCAAGGCAGGCTGTAGCGAGGACTGTAAGCATATCCTCTCCCAAACCACGCAGTTTTAAAGGTAGAACTCTGCTTTAGTTGCAGGGGTAACACAAGCAGCTTTTCTCCCACTGTGTACTCTTTGGGCTCTTCCACGAATTAACTTCTATATGCAGGGTTTCCAAAGTGGAGCGAACTGCCTCAACCAATGCAGGCTGTAGCGAGGAATGTAAGCATTTCCTCTTACAAAACACGGCAGTTTTACCAAAGAATTCTGCTTTAGTTGCAGGTGGAATACAAGCAGCATTACTCCCACTGTGTACTCTTTGGGCTCTTATACGAATGAACTTCTTTATGCAAGGATTCCCACGAGGAGGGAACTGACTCCACCATGGCAGGCTGGAGCTAGGACTGTAAGCATATCCTCTCCCAAACCACGCAGTTTTAACGGTAGAACTCTGCTTTAGTTGCAGGGGTAACACAAGCAGCTTTTCTCCCACTGTGTACTCTTTGGGCTCTTCCACGAATGAACTTCTATATGCACGGTTTTCTACGTGGAGGGAACTGCCAAAACCAAGGCAGGCTGTAGCGAGGACTGTAAGCATATCCTCTCCCAAACCACGCAGTTTTAACGGTAGAACTGTGCTTTAGTTGCAGGGGTAACACAAGCAGTTTTTCTCCCACTGTGTACTCTTTGGGCTCTTCCACAAATGAACTTCTATATGCAGGGTTTGCGACGTGGAGAGAACTGCCTCAACCAATGCAGGGTGTACCGAGGACTGTAAGCATATCCTCTCCCAAACCACGCAGTTTTAACGGTAGAACTCTGCTTTAGTTGCAGGGGTAACACAAGCAGCTTTTCTCACACTGTGTACTCTTTGTGCTCTTCCACGTATGAACTTCTATATGCAGGGTTTGCGACGTGGAGCGACCTGCCTCAACCAAGGCAGGCTGTAGCGAGGACTGTAAGCATATCCTCTCCCAAACCACGAAGTTTTAAAGGTAGAACTCTGCTTTAGTTGCAGGGGTAACACAAGCAGCTTTTCTCCCACTGTGTACTCTTTGGGCTCTTCCAAGAATGAACTTCTATATGCAGGGTTTCAGACGTGGAGCGAACTGCCTCAACCAAGGCAGGCTGTAGCGTGGAATGTAAGCATTTCCTCTTACAAAACACGGCAGTTTTACCAAAGAATTCTGCTTTAGTTGCAGGTGGAATACAAGCAGCATTACTCCCACTGTGTACTCTTTGGGCTCTTACACGAATGAACTTCTTTATGCAAGGATTCCCACGAGGAGGGAACTGCCTCCACCATGGCAGGCTGTAGCTAGGACTGTAAGCATATCCTCTCCCAAACCACGCAGTTTTAACGGTAGAACTCTGCTTTAGTTGCAGGGGTAACACAAGCAGTTTTTCTCCCACTGTGTACTCTTTGGGCTCTTCCACGAATGAACTTCTATATGCAGGGTTTGCGACGTGGAGAGAACTGCCTCAACCAATGCAGGCTGTAGCGAGGACTGTAAGCATATCCTCTCCCAAACCACGCAGTTTTAACGGTAGAACTCTGCTTTAGTTGCAGGGGTAACAAAAGCAGCTTTTCTCCCACTGTGTACTCTTTGGGCTCTTCCACGAATGAACTTCTATATGCAGGGTTTCCGACGTGGAGCGAACTGCCTCAACCAAGGCAGGCTCTAGCGAGGACTGTAAGCATATCCTCTCCCAAACCACTCAGTTTTAACGGTAGAACTCTGCTTTAGTTGCAGGGGTAACACAAGCAGCTTTTCTCCCACTGTGTACTCTTTGGGCTCTTCCACGAATGAACTTCTATATGCAGGGTTTCCGACGTGGAGCGAACTGCCTCAACCAAGGCAGGCTGTAGCGAGGTCTGTAAACATTTCCTCTTCCAAAGCACGGCAGTTTTACCAAAGAATTCTGCTTTAGTTGCAGGTGTAACACAAGCATCATTTCTCCCACTGTGTACTCTTTGGGCTCTTACACGAATGAACTTCTTTATGCAGGGATTCCCACGTGGATCGAACTGCCTCAACCGTGGAAGGCTGTAGCGAGGACTGTAAGCATATCCTCTCCCAAAACACGCAGTTTTTACGGTAGAACTCTGCTTTAGTTGCAGGGGTAACACAAGCAGCTTTTCTCCCACTGTGTACTCTTTGGGCTCTTCCAAGAATGAACTTATATATGCAGGGTTTCAGACGTGGAGCGAACTGCCTCAACCAAGGCAGGCTGTAGCGAGGACTGTAAGCAATTCCTCTTACAAAACACGGCAGTTTTACCAAAGAATTCTGCTTTAGTTGCAGGTTGAATACAAGCAGCATTACTCCCACTGTGTTCTCTTGGGGCTCTTACACGAATGAACATTTTTATGCAGGGATTCCCAGGGGGGCGAACTGCCTCCACCATGGCAGGCTCTAGCGAGGACTGTAAGCATATCCTCTCCCAAACCACGCAGTTTTAACGGTAGAAATCTGCTTTAGTTTCAGGGGTAACACAAGCAGCTTTTCTCCCACTGTGTACTCTTTGGGCTCTTCCACGAATGAACTTCTATATGCAGGGTTTTCCACGTGGAGCGAACTGCCTCAACCAAGGCAGGCTGTAGCGAGGACTGTAAGAATATCCTCTCCCAAACCACGCAGTTTTAACGGTAGAACTCTGCTTTAGTTGCAGGGGTAACACAAGCAGTTTTTCTCCCACTGTGTACTCTTTGGGCTCTTCCACAAATGAACTTCTATATGCAGGGTTTGCGACGTGGAGCGAACTGCCTCAACCAATGCAGGCTGTAGCGAGGACTGTAAGCATATCCTCTCCCAAACCACGCAGTTTTTACGGTAGAACTCTGCTTTAGTTGCAGGGGTAACACAAGCAGCTTTTCTCACACTGTGTACTCTTTGTGCTCTTCCACGTATGAACTTCTATATGCAGGGTTTGCGACGTGGAGCGACCTGCCTCAACCAAGGCAGGCTGTAGCGAGGACTGTAAGCATATCCTCTCCCAAACCACGCAGTTTTAAAGGTAGAACTCTGCTTTAGTTGCAGGGGTAACACAAGCAGCTTTTCTCCCAATGTGTACTCTTTGGGCTCTTCCACGAATTAACTTCTATATGCAGGGTTTCCAAAGTGGAGCGAACTGCCTCAACCAAGGCAGGCTGTAGCGAGGAATGTAAGCATTTCCTCTTACAAAACACGGCAGTTTTACCAAAGAATTCTGCTTTAGTTGCAGGTGGAATACAAGCAGCATTACTCCCACTGTGTACTCTTCGGGCTCTTACACGAATGAACTTCGTTATGCAAGGATTCCCACGAGGAGGGAACTGACTCCACCATGGCAGGCTGTAGCGAGGACTGTAAGCATATCCTCTCCCAAACCACGCAGTTTTAATGGTAGAACTCTGCTTTAGTTGCAGGGGTAACACAAGCAGCTTTTCTCCCACTGTGTACTCTTTGGGCTCTTCCACGAATGAACTTCTATATGCAGGGTTTGCGACGTGGAGCGAACTGCCTCAACCAAGGCAGGCTGTAGCGAGGACTGTAAGCATATCCTCTCCCAAACCACGCAGTTTTAACGGTAGAACTCTGCTTTAGTTGCAGGGGTAATACAAGCAGTTTTTCTCCCACTGTGTACTCTTTGGGCTCTTCCACAAATGAACTTCTATATGCAGGGTTTGCGACGTGGAGGGAACTGCCTCAACCAATGCAGGCTGTAGCGAGGACTGTAAGCATATCCTCTCCCAAACCACGCAGTTTTAACGGTAGAACTCTGCTTTAGTTGCAGGGGTAACACAAGCAGCTTTTCTCACACTGTGTACTCTTTGTGCTCTTCCACGTATGAACTTCTATATGAAGGGTTTGCGACGTGGAGCGACCTGCCTCAACCAAGGAAGGCTGTAGCGAGGACTGTAAGCATATCCTCTCCCAAACCACGCAGTTTTAAAGGTAGAACTCTGCTTTAGTTGCAGGGGTAACACAAGCAGCTTTTCTCCCACTGTGTACACTTTGGGCTCTTCCACGAATGAACTTCTATATGCAGGGTTTCCAAAGTGGAGCGAACTGCCTCAACCAAGGCAGGGTGTAGCGAGGAATGTAAGCATTTCCTCTTACAAAACACGGCAGTTTTACCAAAGAATTCTGCTTTAGTTGCAGGTGGAATACAAGCAGCATTACTCCCACTGTGTACTCTTTGGGGTCTTACACGAATGAACTTCTTTATGCAAGGATTCCCACGGGGAGGGAACTGACTCCACCATGGCAGGCTGTAGCGAGGACTGTAAGCATATCCTCTCCCAAACCACGCAGTTTTAACGGTAGAACTCTGCTTTAGTTGCAGGGGTAACACAAGCAGTTTTTCTCCCACTGTGTACTCTTTGGGCTCTTCCACAAATGAACTTCTATATGCAGGGTTTGCGACGTGGAGCGAACTGCCTCAACCAATGCAGGCTGTAGCGAGGACTGTAAGCATATCCTCTCCCAAACCACGCAGTTTTTACGGTAGAACTCTGCTTTAGTTGCAGGGGTAACACAAGCAGCTTTTCTCACACTGTGTACTCTTTGTGCTCTTCCACGTATGAACTTCTATATGCAGGGTTTGCGACGTGGAGCGACCTGCCTCAACCAAGGCAGGCTGTAGCGAGGACTGTAAGCATATCCTCTCACAAACCACGCAGTTTTAAAGGTAGAACTCTGCTTTAGTTGCAGGGGTAACACAAGCAGCTTTTCTCCCACTGTGTACTCTTTGGGCTCTTCCACGAATGAACTTCTATATGCAGGGTTTCCAAAGTGGAGCGAACTGCCTCAACCAAGGCAGGCTGTAGCGAGGACTGTAAGCATATCCTCTCCCAAACCACTCAGTTTTAACGGTAGAACTCTGCTTTAGTTGCAGGGGTAACACAAGCAGCTTTTCTCCCACTGTGTACTCTTTGGGCTCTTCCACGAATGAACTTCTATATGCATGGTTTCCCACGTGGAGCGAACTGCCTCAACCAAGGCAGGCTGTAGCGATGACTGTAAGCATATCCTCTCCCAAACCACGCAGTTTTAACGGTAGAACTCTGCTTTAGTTGCAGGGGTAACACAAGCAGCTTTTCTCCCACTGTGTACTCTTTGGGCTCTTCCACGAATGAACTTCTATATGCAGGGTTTCCGACGTGGAGCGAACTGCCTCAACCAAGGCAGGCTGTAGCGAGGTCTGTAAGCATTTCCTCTTCCAAAGCACGGCAGTTTTACCAAAGAATTCTGCTTTAGTTGCAGGTGTAACACAAGCATCATTTCTCCCACTGTGTACTCTTTGGGCTCTTACACGAATGAACTTCTTTATGCAGGGATTCCCACGTGGATCGAACTGCCTCAACCGTGGAAGGCTGTAGCGAGGACTGTAAGCATATCCTCTCCCAAAACACGCAGTTTTTACGGTAGAACTCTGCTTTAGTTGCAGGGGTAACACAAGCAGCTTTTCTCCCACTGTGTACTCTTTGGGCTATTCCAAGAATGAACTTCTATATGCAGGGTTTCAGACGTGGAGCGAACTGCCTCAACCAAGGCAGGCTGTAGCGAGGACTGTAAGCATTTCCTCTTACAAAACACGGCAGTTTTACCAAAGAATTCTGCTTTAGTTGCAGGTGGAATACAAGCAGCATTACTCCCACTGTGTTCTCTTGGGGCTCTTACACGAATGAACTTTTTTATGCAGGGATTCCCAGGGGAGCGAACTGCCTCCACCATGGCAGGCTCCAGCGAGGACTGTAAGCATATCCTCTCCCAAACCACGCAGTTTTAACGGTAGAAATCTGCTTTAGTTTCAGGGGAAACACAAGCAGCTTTTCTCCCACTGTGTACTCTTTGGGCTCTTCCACGAATGAACTTCTATATGCAGGGTTTTCGACGTGGAGCGAACTGCCTCAACCAAGGCAGGCTGTAGCGAGGACTGTAAGAATATCCTCTCCCAAACCACGCAGTTTTAACGGTAGAACTCTGCTTTAGTTGCAGGGGTAACACAAGCAGTTTTTCTCCCACTGTGTACTCTTTGGGCTCTTCCACAAATGAACTTCTATATGCAGGGTTTGCGACGTGGAGCGAACTGCCTCAACCAATGCAGGCTGTAGCGAGGACTGTAAGCATATCCTCTCCCAAACCACGCAGTTTTTACGGTAGAACTCTGCTTTAGTTGCAGGGGTAACACAAGCAGCTTTTCTCACACTGTGTACTCTTTGTGCTCTTCCACGTATGAACTTCTATATGCAGGGTTTGCGACGTGGAGCGACCTGCCTCAACCAAGGCAGGCTGTAGCGAGGACTGTAAGCATATCCTCTCCCAAACCACGCAGTTTTAAAGGTAGAACTCTGCTTTAGTTGCAGGGGTAACACAAGCAGCTTTTCTCCCACTGTGTACTCTTTGGGCTCTTCCACGAATGAACTTCTATATGCAGGGTTTCCAAAGTGGAGCGAACTGCCTCAACCAAGGCAGGCTGTAGCGAGGAATGTAAGCATTTCCTCTTCCAAAGCACGGCAGTTTTTCCAAAGAATTCTGCTTTAGTTGCAGTTGTAACACAAGCATCATTTCTCCCACTGTGTACTCTTTGGGCTCTTACACGAATGAACTTCTTTATGCAGGGATTCCCACGTGGAGCGAACTGCCTCAACCGTGGAAGTCTGTAGCGAGGACTGTAAGCATATCCTCTCCCAAAACACGCAGTTTTTACGGTAGAACTCTGCTTTAGTTGCAGGGGTAACACAAGCAGCTTTTCTCCCACTGTGTACTCTTTGGGCTCTTCCAAGAATGAACTTCTATATGCAGGGTTTCAGACGTGGAGCGAACTACCTCAACCAAGGCAGGCTGTAGCGAGGACTGTAAGCATTTCCTCTTACAAAACACGGCAGTTTTACCAAAGAATTCTGCTTTAGTTGCAGGTGGAATACAAGCAGCATTACTCCCACTGTGTTCTCTTGGGGCTCTTACACGAATGAACTTTTTTATGCAGGGATTCCCAGGGGAGCGAACAGCCTCCACCATGGCAGGCTCTAGCGAGGACTGTAAGCATATCCTCTCCCAAACCACGCAGTTTTAACGGTAGAAATCTGCTTTAGTTTCAGGGGTAACACAAGCAGCTTTTCTCCCACTGTGTACTCTTTGGGCTCTTCCACAAATGAACTTCTATATGCAGGGTTTGCGACGTGGAGCGAACTGCCTCAACCAATGCAGGCTGTAGCGAGGACTGTAAGCATATCCTCTCCCAAACCACGCAGTTTTTACGGTAGAACGCTGCTTTAGTTGCAGTGGTAACACAAGCAGCTTTTCTCACACTGTGTACTCTTTGTGCTCTTCCACGTATGAACTTCTATATGCAGGGTTTGCGACGTGGAGCGACCTGCCTCAACCAAGGCAGGCTGTAGCGAGGACTGTAAGCATATCCTCTCACAAACCACGCAGTTTTAAAGGTAGAACTCTGCTTTAGTTGCAGGGGTAACACAAGCAGCTTTTCTCCCACTGTGTACTCTTTGGGCTCTTCCACGAATGGACTTCTATATGCAGGGTTTCCAAAGTGGCGCGAACTGCCTCAACCAAGGCAGGCTGTAGCGAGGACTGTAAGCATATCCTCTCCCAAACCACTCAGTTTTAACGGTAGAACTCTGCTTTATTTGCAGGGGTAACACAAGCAGCTTTTCTCCCACTGTGTACTCTTTGGGCTCTTCCACGAATGAACTTCTATATGCCTCGTTTCCCACGTGGAGCGAACTGCCTCAACCAAGGCAGGCTGTAGCGATGACTGTAAGCATATCCTCTCCCAAACCACGCAGTTTTAACGGTAGAACTCTGCTTTAGTTGCAGGGGTAACACAAGCAGCTTTTCTCCCACTGTGTACTCTTTGGGCTCTTCCACGAATGAACTTCTATATGCAGGGTTTCCGACGTGGAGCGAACTGCCTCAACCAAGGCAGGCTGTAGCGAGGTCTGTAAGCATTTCCTCTTCCAAAGCACGGCAGTTTTACCAAAGAATTCTGCTTTAGTTGCAGGTGTAACACAAGCATCATTTCTCCCACTGTGTACTCTTTGGGCTCTTACACGAATGAACTTCTTTATGCAGGGATTCCCACGTGGAGCGAACTGCCTCAACCGTGGAAGGCTGTAGCGAGGACTGTAAGCATATCCTCTCCCAAAACACGCAGTTTTTATGGTAGAACTCTGCTTTAGTTCCAGGGGTAACACAAGCAGCTTTTCTCCCACTGTGTACTCTTTGGGCTCTTCCAAGAATGAACTTCTATATGCAGGGTTTCAGACGTGGAGCGAACTGCCTCAACCAAGGCAGGCTGTAGCGAGGACTGTAAGCATTTCCTCTTACAAAACACGGCAGTTTTACCAAAGAATTCTGCTTTAGTTGCAGGTGGAATACAAGCAGCATTACTCCCACTGTGTTCTCTTGGGGCTCTTACACGAATGAACTTTTTTATGCAGGGATTCCCAGGGGAGCGAACTGCCTCCACCATGGCAGGCTCTAGCGAGGACTGTAAGCATATCCTCTCCAAAACCACGCAGTTTTAACGGTAGAAATCTGCTTTAGTTTCAGGGGTAACACAAGCAGCTTTTCTCCCACTGTGTACTCTTTGGGCTCTTCCACGAATGAACTTCTATATGCAGGGTTTGCGACGTGGAGCGACCTGCCTCAACCAAGGCAGGCTGTAGCGAGGACTGTAAGAATATCCTCTCCCAAACCACGCAGTTTTAACGGTAGAACTCTGCTTTAGTTGCAGGGGTAACACAAGCAGTTTTTCTCCCACTGTGTACTCTTTGGGCTCTTCCACAAATGAACTTCTATATGCAGGGTTTGCGACGTGGAGCGAACTGCCTCAACCAATGCAGGCTGTAGCGAGGACTGTAAGCATATCCTCTCCCAAACCACGCAGTTTTTACGGTAGAACTCTGCTTTAGTTGCAGGGGTAACACAAGCAGCTTTTCTCACACTGTGTACTCTTTGTGCTCTTCCACGTATGAACTTCTATATGCAGGGTTTGCGACGTGGAGCGACCTGCCTCAACCAAGGCAGGCTGTAGCGAGGACTGTAAGCATATCCTCTCCCAAACCACGCAGTTTTAAAGGTAGAACTCTGCTTTAGTTGCAGGGGTAACACAAGCAGCTTTTCTCCCACTGTGTACTCTTTGGGCTCTTCCACGAATGAACTTCTATATGCATGGTTTCCCACGTGGAGCGAACTGCCTCAACCAAGGCAGGCTGTAGCGATGACTGTAAGCATATCCTCTCCCAAACCACGCAGTTTTAACGGTAGAACTCTGCTTTAGTTGCAGGGGTAACACAAGCAGCTTTTCTCCCACTGTGTACTCTTTGGGCTCTTCCACGAATGAACTTCTATATGCAGGGTTTCCGACGTGGAGCGAACTGCCTCAACCAAGGCAGGCTGTAGCGAGGAATGTAAGCATTTCCTCTTCCAAAGCACGGCAGTTTTACCAAAGAATTCTGCTTTAGTTGCAGGTGTAACACAAGCATCATTTCTCCCACTGTGTACTCTTTGGGCTCTTACACGAATGAACTTCTTTATGCAGGGATTCCCACGTGGATCGAACTGCCTCAACCGTGGAAGGCTGTAGCGAGGACTGTAAGCATATCCTCTCCCAAAACACGCAGTTTTTACGGTAGAACTCTGCTTTAGTTGCAGGGGTAACACAAGCAGCTTTTCTCCCACTGTGTACTCTTTGGGCTCTTCCAAGAATGAACTTCTATATGCAGGGTTTCAGACGTGGAGCGAACTACCTCAACCAAGGCAGGCTGTAGCGAGGACTGTAAGCATTTCCTCTTACAAAACACGGCAGTTTTACCAAAGAATTCTGCTTTAGTTGCAGGTGGAATACAAGCAGCATTACTCCCACTGTGTTCTCTTGGGGCTCTTACACGAATGAACTTTTTTATGCAGGGATTCCCAGGGGAGCGAACAGCCTCCACCATGGCAGGCTCTAGCGAGGACTGTAAGCATATCCTCTCCCAAACCACGCAGTTTTAACGGTAGAAATCTGCTTTAGTTTCAGGGGTAACACAAGCAGCTTTTCTCCAACTGTGTACTCTTTGGGCTCTTCCACAAATGAACTTCTATATGCAGGGTTTGCGACGTGGAGCGAACTGCCTCAACCAATGCAGGCTGTAGCGAGGACTGTAAGCATATCCTCTCCCAAACCACGCAGTTTTTACGGTAGAACTCTGCTTTAGTTGCAGGGGTAACACAAGCAGCTTTTCTCACACTGTGTACTCTTTGTGCTCTTCCACGTATGAACTTCTATATGCAGGGTTTGCGACGTGGAGCGACCTGCCTCAACCAAGGCAGGCTGTAGCGAGGACTGTAAGCATATCCTCTCACAAACCACGCAGTTTTAAAGGTAGAACTCTGCTTTAGTTGCAGGGGTAACACAAGCAGCTTTTCTCCCACTGTGTACTCTTTGGGCTCTTCCACGAATGAACTTCTATATGCAGGGTTTCCGACGTGGAGCGAACTGCCTCAACCAAGGCAGGCTGTAGCGAGGTCTGTAAGCATTTCCTCTTCCAAAGCACGGCAGTTTTACCAAAGAATTCTGCTTTAGTTGCAGGTGTAACACAAGCATCATTTCTCCCACTGTGTACTCTTTGGGCTCTTACACGAATGAACTTCTTTATGCAGGGATTCCCACGTGGAGCGAACTGCCTCAACCGTGGAAGGCTGTAGCGAGGACTGTAAGCATATCCTCTCCCAAAACACGCAGTTTTTACGGTAGAACTCTGCTTTAGTTGCAGGGGTAACACAAGCAGCTTTTCTCCCACTGTGTACTCTTTGGGCTCTTCCAAGAATGAACTTCTATATGCAGGGTTTCAGACGTGGAGCGAACTGCCTCAACCAAGGCAGGCTGTAGCGAGGACTGTAAGCATTTCCTCTTACAAAACACGGCAGTTTTACCAAAGAATTCTGCTTTAGTTGCAGGTGGAATACAAGCAGCATTACTCCCACTGTGTTCGCTTGGGGCTCTTACACGAATGAACTTTTTTATGCAGGGATTCCCAGGGGAGCGAACTGCCTCCACCATGGCAGGCTCTAGCGAGGACTGTAAGCATATCCTCTCCCAAAGCACGCAGTTTTAACGGTAGAAATCTGCTTTAGTTTCAGGGGTAACACAAGCAGCTTTTCTCCCACTGTGTACTCTTTGGGCTCTTCCACGAATGAACTTCTGTATGCAGGGTTTTCGACGTGGAGCGAACTGCCTCAACCAAGGCAGGCTGTAGCGAGGACTGTAAGAATATCCTCTCCCAAACCACGCAGTTTTAACGGTAGAACTCTGCTTTAGTTGCAGGGGTAACACAAGCAGTTTTTCTCCCACTGTGTACTCTTTGGGCTCTTCCACAAATGAACTTCTATATGCAGGGTTTGCGACGTGGAGCGAACTGCCTCAACCAATGCAGGCTGTAGCGAGGACTGTAAGCATATCCTCTCCCAAACCACGCAGTTTTTACGGTAGAACTCTGCTTTAGTTGCAGGGGTAACACAAGCAGCTTTTCTCACACTGTGTACTCTTTGTGCTCTTCCACGTATGAACTTCTATATGCAGGGTTTGCGACGTGGAGCGACCTGCCTCAACCAAGGCAGGCTGTAGCGAGGACTGTAAGCATATCCTCTCCCAAACCACGCAGTTTTAAAGGTAGAACTCTGCTTTAGTTGCAGGGGTAACACAAGCAGCTTTTCTCCCACTGTGTACTCTTTGGGCTCTTCCACGAATGAACTTCTATATGCAGGGTTTCCAAAGTGGAGCGAACTGCCTCAACCAAGGCAGGCTGTAGCGAGGACTGTAAGCATATCCTCTCCCAAACCACTCAGTTTTAACGGTAGAACTCTGCTTTAGTTGCAGGGGTAACACAAGCAGCTTTTCTCCCACTGTGTACTCTTTGGGCTCTTCCACGAATGAACTTCTATATGCATGGTTTCCCACGTGGAGCGAACTGCCTCAACCAAGGCAGGCTGTAGCGATGACTGTAAGCATATCCTCTCCCAAACCACGCAGTTTTAACGGTAGAACTCTGCTTTAGTTGCAGGGGTAACACAAGCAGCTTTTCTCCCACTGTGTACTCTTTGGGCTCTTCCACGAATGAACTTCTATATGCAGGGTTTCCGACGTGGAGCGAACTGCCTCAACCAAGGCAGGCTGTAGCGAGGTCTGTAAGCATTTCCTCTTCCAAAGCACGGCAGTTTTACCAAAGAATTCTGCTTTAGTTGCAGGTGTAACACAAGCATCATTTCTCCCACTGTGTACTCTTTGGGCTCTTACACGAATGAACTTCTTTATGCAGGGATTCCCACGTGGAGCGAACTGCCTCAACCGTGGAAGGCTGTAGCGAGGACTGTAAGCATATCCTCTCCCAAAACACGCAGTTTTTATGGTAGAACTCTGCTTTAGTTCCAGGGGTAACACAAGCAGCTTTTCTCCCACTGTGTACTCTTTGGGCTCTTCCAAGAATGAACTTCTATATGCAGGGTTTCAGACGTGGAGCGAACTGCCTCAACCAAGGCAGGCTGTAGCGAGGACTGTAAGCATTTCCTCTTACAAAACACGGCAGTTTTACCAAAGAATTCTGCTTTAGTTGCATGTGGAATACAAGCAGCATTACTCCCACTGTGTTCTCTTGGGGCTCTTACACGAATGAACTTTTTTATGCAGGGATTCCCAGGGGAGCGAACTGCCTCCACCATGGCAGGCTCTAGCGAGGACTGTAAGCATATCCTCTCCCAAACCACGCAGTTTTAACGGTAGAAATCTGCTTTAGTTTCAGGGGTAACACAAGCAGCTTTTCTCCCACTGTGTACTCTTTGGGCTCTTCCACGAATGAACTTCTATATGCAGGGTTTTCCACGTGGAGCGAACTGCCTCAACCAAGGCAGGCTGTAGCGAGGACTGTAAGAATATCCTCTCCCAAACCACGCAGTTTTAACGGTAGAACTCTGCTTTAGTTGCAGGGGTAACACAAGCAGTTTTTCTCCCACTGTGTACTCTTTGGGCTCTTCCACAAATGAACTTCTATATGCAGGGTTTGCGACGTGGAGCGAACTGCCTCAACCAATGCAGGCTGTAGCGAGGACTGTAAGCATATCCTCTCCCAAACCACGCAGTTTTAAAGGTAGAACTCTGCTTTAGTTGCAGGGGTAACACAAGCAGCTTTTCTCCCACTGTGTACTCTTTGGGCTCTTCCACGAATGAACTTCTATATGCAGGGTTTCCAAAGTGGAGCGAACTGCCTCAACCAAGGCAGGCTGTAGCGAGGACTGTAAGCATATCCTCTCCCAAACCACTCAGTTTTAACGGTAGAACTCTGCTTTATTTGCAGGGGTAACACAAGCAGCTTTTCTCCCACTGTGTACTCTTTGGGCTCTTCCACGAATGAACTTCTATATGCATGGTTTCCCACGTGGAGCGAACTGCCTCAACCAAGGCAGGCTGTAGCGATGACTGTAAGCATATCCTCTCCCAAACCACGCAGTTTTAACGGTAGAACTCTGCTTTAGTTGCAGGGGTAACACAAGCAGCTTTTCTCCCACTGTGTACTCTTTGGGCTCTTCCACGAATGAACTTCTATATGCAGTGTTTCCGACGTGGAGCGAACTGCCTCAACCAAGGCAGGCTGTAGCGAGGTCTGTAAGCATTTCCTCTTCCAAAGCACGGCAGTTTTACCAAAGAATTCTGCTTTAGTTGCAGGTGTAACACAAGCATCATTTCTCCCACTGTGTACTCTTTGGGCTCTTACACGAATGAACTTCTTTATGCAGGGATTCCCACGTGGAGCGAACTGCCTCAACCGTGGAAGGCTGTAGCGAGGACTGTAAGCATATCCTCTCCCAAAACACGCAGTTTTTATGGTAGAACTCTGCTTTAGTTCCAGGGGTAACACAAGCAGCTTTTCTCCCACTGTGTACTCTTTGGGCTCTTCCAAGAATGAACTTCTATATGCAGGGTTTCAGACGTGGAGCGAACTGCCTCAACCAAGGCAGGCTGTAGCGAGGACTGTAAGCATTTCCTCTTACAAAACACGGCAGTTTTACCAAAGAATTCTGCTTTAGTTGCAGGTGGAATACAAGCAGCATTACTCCCACTGTGTTCTCTTGGGGCTCTTACACGAATGAACTTTTTTATGCAGGGATTCCCAGGGGAGCGAACTGCCTCCACCATGGCAGGCTCTAGCGAGGACTGTAAGCATATCCTCTCCCAAACCACGCAGTTTTAACGGTAGAAATCTGCTTTAGTTTCAGGGGTAACACAAGCAGCTTTTCTCCCACTGTGTACTCTTTGGGCTCTTCCACGAATGAACTTCTATATGCAGGGTTTTCGACGTGGAGCGAACTGCCTCAACCAAGGCAGGCTGTAGCGAGGACTGTAAGAATATCCTCTCCCAAACCACGCAGTTTTAACGGTAGAACTCTGCTTTAGTTGCAGGGGTAACACAAGCAGTTTTTCTCCCACTGTGTACTCTTTGGGCTCTTCCACAAATGAACTTCTATATGCAGGGTTTGCGACGTGGAGCGAACTGCCTCAAACAATGCAGGCTGTAGCGAGGACTGTAAGCATATCCTCTCCCAAACCACGCAGTTTTTACGGTAGAACTCTGCTTTAGTTGCAGGGGTAACACAAGCAGCTTTTCTCACACTGTGTACTCTTTGTGCTCTTCCACGTATGAACTTCTATATGCAGGGTTTGCGACGTGGAGCGACCTGCCTCAACCAAGGCAGGCTGTAGCGAGGACTGTAAGCATATCCTCTCCCAAACCACGCAGTTTTAAAGGTAGAACTCTGCTTTAGTTGCAGGGGTAACACAAGCAGCTTTTCTCCCACTGTGTACTCTTTGGGCTCTTCCACGAATGAACTTCTATATGCATGGTTTCCCACGTGGAGCGAACTGCCTCAACCAAGGCAGGCTGTAGCGATGACTGTAAGCATATCCTCTCCCAAACCACGCAGTTTTAACGGTAGAACTCTGCTTTAGTTGCAGGGGTAACACAAGCAGCTTTTCTCCCACTGTGTACTCTTTGGGCTCTTCCACGAATGAACTTCTATATGCAGGGTTTCCGACGTGGAGCGAACTGCCTCAACCAAGGCAGGCTGTAGCGAGGAATGTAAGCATTTCCTCTTCCAAAGCACGGCAGTTTTACCAAAGAATTCTGCTTTAGTTGCAGGTGTAACACAAGCATCATTTCTCCCACTGTGTACTCTTTGGGCTCTTACACGAATGAACTTCTTTATGCAGGGATTCCCACGTGGATCGAACTGCCTCAACCGTGGAAGGCTGTAGCGAGGACTGTAAGCATATCCTCTCCCAAAACACGCAGTTTTTACGGTAGAACTCTGCTTTAGTTGCAGGGGTAACACAAGCAGCTTTTCTCCCACTGTGTACTCTTTGGGCTCTTCCAAGAATGAACTTCTATATGCAGGGTTTCAGACGTGGAGCGAACTACCTCAACCAAGGCAGGCTGTAGCGAGGACTGTAAGCATTTCCTCTTACAAAACACGGCAGTTTTACCAAAGAATTCTGCTTTAGTTGCAGGTGGAATACAAGCAGCATTACTCCCACTGTGTTCTCTTGGGGCTCTTACACGAATGAACTTTTTTATGCAGGGATTCCCAGGGGAGCGAACAGCCTCCACCATGGCAGGCTCTAGCGAGGACTGTAAGCATATCCTCTCCCAAACCACGCAGTTTTAACGGTAGAAATCTGCTTTAGTTTCAGGGGTAACACAAGCAGCTTTTCTCCCACTGTGTACTCTTTGGGCTCTTCCACAAATGAACTTCTATATGCAGGGTTTGCGACGTGGAGCGAACTGCCTCAACCAATGCAGGCTGTAGCGAGGACTGTAAGCATATCCTCTCCCAAACCACGCAGTTTTTACGGTAGAACTCTGCTTTAGTTGCAGGGGTAACACAAGCAGCTTTTCTCACACTGTGTACTCTTTGTGCTCTTCCACGTATGAACTTCTATATGCAGGGTTTGCGACGTGGAGCGACCTGCCTCAACCAAGGCAGGCTGTAGCGAGGACTGTAAGCATATCCTCTCACAAACCACGCAGTTTTAAAGGTAGAACTCTGCTTTAGTTGCAGGGGTAACACAAGCAGCTTTTCTCCCACTGTGTACTCTTTGGGCTCTTCCACGAATGAACTTCTATATGCAGGGTTTCCGACGTGGAGCGAACTGCCTCAACCAAGGCAGGCTGTAGCGAGGTCTGTAAGCATTTCCTCTTCCAAAGCACGGCAGTTTTACCAAAGAATTCTGCTTTAGTTGCAGGTGTAACACAAGCATCATTTCTCCCACTGTGTACTCTTTGGGCTCTTACACGAATGAACTTCTTTATGCAGGGATTCCCACGTGGAGCGAACTGCCTCAACCGTGGAAGGCTGTAGCGAGGACTGTAAGCATATCCTCTCCCAAAACACGCAGTTTTTACGGTAGAACTCTGCTTTAGTTGCAGGGGTAACACAAGCAGCTTTTCTCCCACTGTGTACTCTTTGTGCTCTTCCAAGAATGAACTTCTATATGCAGGGTTTCAGACGTGGAGCGAACTGCCTCAACCAAGGCAGGCTGTAGCGAGGACTGTAAGCATTTCCTCTTACAAAACACGGCAGTTTTACCAAAGAATTCTGCTTTAGTTGCAGGTGGAATACAAGCAGCATTACTCCCACTGTGTTCGCTTGGGGCTCTTACACGAATGAACTTTTTTATGCAGGGATTCCCAGGGGAGCGAACTGCCTCCACCATGGCAGGCTCTAGCGAGGACTGTAAGCATATCCTCTCCCAAAGCACGCAGTTTTAACGGTAGAAATCTGCTTTAGTTTCAGGGGTAACACAAGCAGCTTTTCTCCCACTGTGTACTCTTTGGGCTCTTCCACGAATGAACTTCTGTATGCAGGGTTTTCGACGTGGAGCGAACTGCCTCAACCAAGGCAGGCTGTAGCGAGGACTGTAAGAATATCCTCTCCCAAACCACGCAGTTTTAACGGTAGAACTCTGCTTTAGTTGCAGGGGTAACACAAGCAGTTTTTCTCCCACTGTGTACTCTTTGGGCTCTTCCACAAATGAACTTCTATATGCAGGGTTTGCGACGTGGAGCGAACTGCCTCAACCAATGCAGGCTGTAGCGAGGACTGTAAGCATATCCTCTCCCAAACCACGCAGTTTTTACGGTAGAACTCTGCTTTAGTTGCAGGGGTAACACAAGCAGCTTTTCTCACACTGTGTACTCTTTGTGCTCTTCCACGTATGAACTTCTATATGCAGGGTTTGCGACGTGGAGCGACCTGCCTCAACCAAGGCAGGCTGTAGCGAGGACTGTAAGCATATCCTCTCCCAAACCACGCAGTTTTAAAGGTAGAACTCTGCTTTAGTTGCAGGGGTAACACAAGCAGCTTTTCTCTCACTGTGTACTCTTTGGGCTCTTCCACGAATGAACTTCTATATGCAGGGTTTCCAAAGTGGAGCGAACTGCCTCAACCAAGGCAGGCTGTAGCGAGGACTGTAAGCATATCCTCTCCCAAACCACTCAGTTTTAACGGTAGAACTCTGCTTTAGTTGCAGGGGTAACACAAGCAGCTTTTCTCCCACTGTGTACTCTTTGGGCTCTTCCACGAATGAACTTCTATATGCATGGTTTCCCACGTGGAGCGAACTGCCTCAACCAAGGCAGGCTGTAGCGATGACTGTAAGCATATCCTCTCCCAAACCACGCAGTTTTAACGGTAGAACTCTGCTTTAGTTGCAGGGGTAACACAAGCAGCTTTTCTCCCACTGTGTACTCTTTGGGCTCTTCCACGAATGAACTTCTATATGCAGGGTTTCCGACGTGGAGCGAACTGCCTCAACCAAGGCAGGCTGTAGCGAGGTCTGTAAGCATTTCCTCTTCCAAAGCACGGCAGTTTTACCAAAGAATTCTGCTTTAGTTGCAGGTGTAACACAAGCATCATTTCTCCCACTGTGTACTCTTTGGGCTCTTACACGAATGAACTTCTTTATGCAGGGATTCCCACGTGGATCGAACTGCCTCAACCGTGGAAGGCTGTAGCGAGGACTGTAAGCATATCCTCTCCCAAAACACGCAGTTTTTACGGTAGAACTCTGCTTTAGTTGCAGGGGTAACACAAGCAGCTTTTCTCCCACTGTGTACTCTTTGGGCTCTTCCAAGAATGAACTTCTATATGCAGGGTTTCAGACGTGGAGCGAACTACCTCAACCAAGGCAGGCTGTAGCGAGGACTGTAAGCATTTCCTCTTACAAAACACGGCAGTTTTACCAAAGAATTCTGCTTTAGTTGCAGGTGGAATACAAGCAGCATTACTCCCACTGTGTTCGCTTGGGGCTCTTACACGAATGAACTTTTTTATGCAGGGATTCCCAGGGGAGCGAACAGCCTCCACCATGGCAGGCTCTAGCGAGGACTGTAAGCATATCCTCTCCCAAACCACGCAGTTTTAACGGTAGAAATCTGCTTTAGTTTCAGGGGTAACACAAGCAGCTTTTCTCCCACTGTGTACTCTTTGGGCTCTTCCACAAATGAACTTCTATATGCAGGGTTTGCGACGTGGAGCGAACTGCCTCAACCAATGCAGGCTGTAGCGAGGACTGTAAGCATATCCTCTCCCAAACCACGCAGTTTTTACGGTAGAACTCTGCTTTAGTTGCAGGGGTAACACAAGCAGCTTTTCTCCCACTGTGTACTCTTTGGGCTCTTCCACGAATGAACTTCTATATGCATGGTTTCCCACGTGGAGCGAACTGCCTCAACCAAGGCAGGCTGTAGCGATGACTGTAAGCATATCCTCTCCCAAACCACGCAGTTTTAACGGTAGAACTCTGCTTTAGTTGCAGGGGTAACACAAGCAGCTTTTCTCCCACTGTGTACTCTTTGGGCTCTTCCACGAATGAACTTCTATATGCAGGGTTTCCGACGTGGAGCGAACTGCCTCAACCAAGGCAGGCTGTAGCGAGGAATGTAAGCATTTCCTCTTCCAAAGCACGGCAGTTTTACCAAAGAATTCTGCTTTAGTTGCAGGTGTAACACAAGCATCATTTCTCCCACTGTGTACTCTTTGGGCTCTTACACGAATGAACTTCTTTATGCAGGGATTCCCACGTGGATCGAACTGCCTCAACCGTGGAAGGCTGTAGCGAGGACTGTAAGCATATCCTCTCCCAAAACACGCAGTTTTTACGGTAGAACTCTGCTTTAGTTGCAGGGGTAACACAAGCAGCTTTTCTCCCACTGTGTACTCTTTGGGCTCTTCCAAGAATGAACTTCTATATGCAGGGTTTCAGACGTGGAGCGAACTGCCTCAACCAAGGCAGGCTGTAGCGAGGACTGTAAGCATTTCCTCTTACAAAACACGGCAGTTTTACCAAAGAATTCTGCTTTAGTTGCAGGTGGAATACAAGCAGCATTACTCCCACTGTGTTCTCTTGGGGCTCTTACACGAATGAACTTTTTTATGCAGGGATTCCCAGGGGAGCGAACTGCCTCCACCATGGCAGGCTCTAGCGAGGACTGTAAGCATATCCTCTCCCAAACCACGCAGTTTTAACGGTAGAAATCTGCTTTAGTTTCAGGGGTAACACAAGCAGCTTTTCTCCCACTGTGTACTCTTTGGGCTCTTCCACGAATGAACTTCTATATGCAGGGTTTTCGACGTGGAGCGAACTGCCTCAACCAAGGCAGGCTGTAGCGAGGACTGTAAGAATATCCTCTCCCAAACCACGCAGTTTTAACGGTAGAACTCTGCTTTAGTTGCAGGGGTAACACAAGCAGCTTTTCTCCCACTGTGTACTCTTTGGGCTCTTCCACAAATGAACTTCTATATGCAGGGTTTGCGACGTGGAGCGAACTGCCTCAACCAATGCAGGCTGTAGCGAGGACTGTAAGCATATCCTCTCCCAAACCACGCAGTTTTTACGGTAGAACTCTGCTTTAGTTGCAGGGGTAACACAAGCAGCTTTTCTCACACTGTGTACTCTTTGTGCTCTTCCACGTATGAACTTCTATATGCAGGGTTTGCGACGTGGAGCGACCTGCCTCAACCAAGGCAGGCTGTAGCGAGGACTGTAAGCATATCCTCTCCCAAACCACGCAGTTTTAAAGGTAGAACTCTGCTTTAGTTGCAGGGGTAACAAAAGCAGCTTTTCTCCCACTGTGTACTCTTTGGGCTCTTCCACGAATGAACTTCTATATGCAGGGTTTCCAAAGTGGAGCGAACTGCCTCAACCAAGGCAGGCTGTAGCGAGGACTGTAAGCATATCCTCTCCCAAACCACTCAGTTTTAACGGTAGAACTCTGCTTTATTTGCAGGGGTAACACAAGCAGCTTTTCTCCCACTGTGTACTCTTTGGGCTCTTCCACGAATGAACTTCTATATGCATGGTTTCCCACGTGGAGCGAACTGCCTCAACCAAGGCAGGCTGTAGCGATGACTGTAAGCATATCCTCTCCCAAACCACGCAGTTTTAACGGTAGAACTCTGCTTTAGTTGCAGGGGTAACACAAGCAGCTTTTCTCCCACTGTGTACTCTTTGGGCTCTTCCACGAATGAACTTCTATATGCAGTGTTTCCGACGTGGAGCGAACTGCCTCAACCAAGGCAGGCTGTAGCGAGGTCTGTAAGCATTTCCTCTTCCAAAGCACGGCAGTTTTACCAAAGAATTCTGCTTTAGTTGCAGGTGTAACACAAGCATCATTTCTCCCACTGTGTACTCTTTGGGCTCTTACACGAATGAACTTCTTTATGCAGGGATTCCCACGTGGAGCGAACTGCCTCAACCGTGGAAGGCTGTAGCGAGGACTGTAAGCATATCCTCTCCCAAAACACGCAGTTTTTATGGTAGAACTCTGCTTTAGTTCCAGGGGTAACACAAGCAGCTTTTCTCCCACTGTGTACTCTTTGGGCTCTTCCAAGAATGAACTTCTATATGCAGGGTTTCAGACGTGGAGCGAACTGCCTCAACCAAGGCAGGCTGTAGCGAGGACTGTAAGCATTTCCTCTTACAAAACACGGCAGTTTTACCAAAGAATTCTGCTTTAGTTGCAGGTGGAATACAAGCAGCATTACTCCCACTGTGTTCTCTTGGGGCTCTTACACGAATGAACTTTTTTATGCAGGGATTCCCAGGGGAGCGAACTGCCTCCACCATGGCAGGCTCTAGCGAGGACTGTAAGCATATCCTCTCCCAAACCACGCAGTTTTAACGGTAGAAATCTGCTTTAGTTTCAGGGGTAACACAAGCAGCTTTTCTCCCACTGTGTACTCTTTGGGCTCTTCCACGAATGAACTTCTATATGCAGGGTTTTCGACGTGGAGCGAACTGCCTCAACCAAGGCAGGCTGTAGCGAGGACTGTAAGAATATCCTCTCCCAAACCACGCAGTTTTAACGGTAGAACTCTGCTTTAGTTGCAGGGGTAACACAAGCAGTTTTTCTCCCACTGTGTACTCTTTGGGCTCTTCCACAAATGAACTTCTATATGCAGGGTTTGCGACGTGGAGCGAACTGCCTCAAACAATGCAGGCTGTAGCGAGGACTGTAAGCATATCCTCTCCCAAACCACGCAGTTTTTACGGTAGAACTCTGCTTTAGTTGCAGGGGTAACACAAGCAGCTTTTCTCACACTGTGTACTCTTTGTGCTCTTCCACGTATGAACTTCTATATGCAGGGTTTGCGACGTGGAGCGACCTGCCTCAACCAAGGCAGGCTGTAGCGAGGACTGTAAGCATATCCTCTCCCAAACCACGCAGTTTTAAAGGTAGAACTCTGCTTTAGTTGCAGGGGTAACACAAGCAGCTTTTCTCCCACTGTGTACTCTTTGGGCTCTTCCACGAATGAACTTCTATATGCATGGTTTCCCACGTGGAGCGAACTGCCTCAACCAAGGCAGGCTGTAGCGATGACTGTAAGCATATCCTCTCCCAAACCACGCAGTTTTAACGGTAGAACTCTGCTTTAGTTGCAGGGGTAACACAAGCAGCTTTTCTCCCACTGTGTACTCTTTGGGCTCTTCCACGAATGAACTTCTATATGCAGGGTTTCCGACGTGGAGCGAACTGCCTCAACCAAGGCAGGCTGTAGCGAGGAATGTAAGCATTTCCTCTTCCAAAGCACGGCAGTTTTACCAAAGAATTCTGCTTTAGTTGCAGGTGTAACACAAGCATCATTTCTCCCACTGTGTACTCTTTGGGCTCTTACACGAATGAACTTCTTTATGCAGGGATTCCCACGTGGATCGAACTGCCTCAACCGTGGAAGGCTGTAGCGAGGACTGTAAGCATATCCTCTCCCAAAACACGCAGTTTTTACGGTAGAACTCTGCTTTAGTTGCAGGGGTAACACAAGCAGCTTTTCTCCCACTGTGTACTCTTTGGGCTCTTCCAAGAATGAACTTCTATATGCAGGGTTTCAGACGTGGAGCGAACTACCTCAACCAAGGCAGGCTGTAGCGAGGACTGTAAGCATTTCCTCTTACAAAACACGGCAGTTTTACCAAAGAATTCTGCTTTAGTTGCAGGTGGAATACAAGCAGCATTACTCCCACTGTGTTCTCTTGGGGCTCTTACACGAATGAACTTTTTTATGCAGGGATTCCCAGGGGAGCGAACAGCCTCCACCATGGCAGGCTCTAGCGAGGACTGTAAGCATATCCTCTCCCAAACCACGCAGTTTTAACGGTAGAAATCTGCTTTAGTTTCAGGGGTAACACAAGCAGCTTTTCTCCCACTGTGTACTCTTTGGGCTCTTCCACAAATGAACTTCTATATGCAGGGTTTGCGACGTGGAGCGAACTGCCTCAACCAATGCAGGCTGTAGCGAGGACTGTAAGCATATCCTCTCCCAAACCACGCAGTTTTTACGGTAGAACTCTGCTTTAGTTGCAGGGGTAACACAAGCAGCTTTTCTCACACTGTGTACTCTTTGTGCTCTTCCACGTATGAACTTCTATATGCAGGGTTTGCGACGTGGAGCGACCTGCCTCAACCAAGGCAGGCTGTAGCGAGGACTGTAAGCATATCCTCTCACAAACCACGCAGTTTTAAAGGTAGAACTCTGCTTTAGTTGCAGGGGTAACACAAGCAGCTTTTCTCCCACTGTGTACTCTTTGGGCTCTTCCACGAATGAACTTCTATATGCAGGGTTTCCGACGTGGAGCGAACTGCCTCAACCAAGGCAGGCTGTAGCGAGGTCTGTAAGCATTTCCTCTTCCAAAGCACGGCAGTTTTACCAAAGAATTCTGCTTTAGTTGCAGGTGTAACACAAGCATCATTTCTCCCACTGTGTACTCTTTGGGCTCTTACACGAATGAACTTCTTTATGCAGGGATTCCCACGAGGAGCGAACTGCCTCAACCGTGGAAGGCTGTAGCGAGGACTGTAAGCATATCCTCTCCCAAAACACGCAGTTTTTACGGTAGAACTCTGCTTTAGTTGCAGGGGTAACACAAGCAGCTTTTCTCCCACTGTGTACTCTTTGTGCTCTTCCAAGAATGAACTTCTATATGCAGGGTTTCAGACGTGGAGCGAACTGCCTCAACCAAGGCAGGCTGTAGCGAGGACTGTAAGCATTTCCTCTTACAAAACACGGCAGTTTTACCAAAGAATTCTGCTTTAGTTGCAGGTGGAATACAAGCAGCATTACTCCCACTGTGTTCGCTTGGGGCTCTTACACGAATGAACTTTTTTATGCAGGGATTCCCAGGGGAGCGAACTGCCTCCACCATGGCAGGCTCTAGCGAGGACTGTAAGCATATCCTCTCCCAAAGCACGCAGTTTTAACGGTAGAAATCTGCTTTAGTTTCAGGGGTAACACAAGCAGCTTTTCTCCCACTGTGTACTCTTTGGGCTCTTCCACGAATGAACTTCTGTATGCAGGGTTTTCGACGTGGAGCGAACTGCCTCAACCAAGGCAGGCTGTAGCGAGGACTGTAAGAATATCCTCTCCCAAACCACGCAGTTTTAACGGTAGAACTCTGCTTTAGTTGCAGGGGTAACACAAGCAGTTTTTCTCCCACTGTGTACTCTTTGGGCTCTTCCACAAATGAACTTCTATATGCAGGGTTTGCGACGTGGAGCGAACTGCCTCAACCAATGCAGGCTGTAGCGAGGACTGTAAGCATATCCTCTCCCAAACCACGCAGTTTTTACGGTAGAACTCTGCTTTAGTTGCAGGGGTAACACAAGCAGCTTTTCTCACACTGTGTACTCTTTGTGCTCTTCCACGTATGAACTTCTATATGCAGGGTTTGCGACGTGGAGCGACCTGCCTCAACCAAGGCAGGCTGTAGCGAGGACTGTAAGCATATCCTCTCCCAAACCACGCAGTTTTAAAGGTAGAACTCTGCTTTAGTTGCAGGGGTAACACAAGCAGCTTTTCTCTCACTGTGTACTCTTTGGGCTCTTCCACGAATGAACTTCTATATGCAGGGTTTCCAAAGTGGAGCGAACTGCCTCAACCAAGGCAGGCTGTAGCGAGGACTGTAAGCATATCCTCTCCCAAACCACTCAGTTTTAACGGTAGAACTCTGCTTTAGTTGCAGGGGTAACACAAGCAGCTTTTCTCCCACTGTGTACTCTTTGGGCTCTTCCACGAATGAACTTCTATATGCATGGTTTCCCACGTGGAGCGAACTGCCTCAACCAAGGCAGGCTGTAGCGATGACTGTAAGCATATCCTCTCCCAAACCACGCAGTTTTAACGGTAGAACTCTGCTTTAGTTGCAGGGGTAACACAAGCAGCTTTTCTCCCACTGTGTACTCTTTGGGCTCTTCCACGAATGAACTTCTATATGCAGGGTTTCCGACGTGGAGCGAACTGCCTCAACCAAGGCAGGCTGTAGCGAGGTCTGTAAGCATTTCCTCTTCCAAAGCACGGCAGTTTTACCAAAGAATTCTGCTTTAGTTGCAGGTGTAACACAAGCATCATTTCTCCCACTGTGTACTCTTTGGGCTCTTACACGAATGAACTTCTTTATGCAGGGATTCCCACGTGGATCGAACTGCCTCAACCGTGGAAGGCTGTAGCGAGGACTGTAAGCATATCCTCTCCCAAAACACGCAGTTTTTACGGTAGAACTCTGCTTTAGTTGCAGGGGTAACACAAGCAGCTTTTCTCCCACTGTGTACTCTTTGGGCTCTTCCAAGAATGAACTTCTATATGCAGGGTTTCAGACGTGGAGCGAACTACCTCAACCAAGGCAGGCTGTAGCGAGGACTGTAAGCATTTCCTCTTACAAAACACGGCAGTTTTACCAAAGAATTCTGCTTTAGTTGCAGGTGGAATACAAGCAGCATTACTCCCACTGTGTTCGCTTGGGGCTCTTACACGAATGAACTTTTTTATGCAGGGATTCCCAGGGGAGCGAACAGCCTCCACCATGGCAGGCTCTAGCGAGGACTGTAAGCATATCCTCTCCCAAACCACGCAGTTTTAACGGTAGAAATCTGCTTTAGTTTCAGGGGTAACACAAGCAGCTTTTCTCCCACTGTGTACTCTTTGGGCTCTTCCACAAATGAACTTCTATATGCAGGGTTTGCGACGTGGAGCGAACTGCCTCAACCAATGCAGGCTGTAGCGAGGACTGTAAGCATATCCTCTCCCAAACCACGCAGTTTTTACGGTAGAACTCTGCTTTAGTTGCAGGGGTAACACAAGCAGCTTTTCTCCCACTGTGTACTCTTTGGGCTCTTCCACGAATGAACTTCTATATGCATGGTTTCCCACGTGGAGCGAACTGCCTCAACCAAGGCAGGCTGTAGCGATGACTGTAAGCATATCCTCTCCCAAACCACGCAGTTTTAACGGTAGAACTCTGCTTTAGTTGCAGGGGTAACACAAGCAGCTTTTCTCCCACTGTGTACTCTTTGGGCTCTTCCACGAATGAACTTCTATATGCAGGGTTTCCGACGTGGAGCGAACTGCCTCAACCAAGGCAGGCTGTAGCGAGGAATGTAAGCATTTCCTCTTCCAAAGCACGGCAGTTTTACCAAAGAATTCTGCTTTAGTTGCAGGTGTAACACAAGCATCATTTCTCCCACTGTGTACTCTTTGGGCTCTTACACGAATGAACTTCTTTATGCAGGGATTCCCACGTGGATCGAACTGCCTCAACCGTGGAAGGCTGTAGCGAGGACTGTAAGCATATCCTCTCCCAAAACACGCAGTTTTTACGGTAGAACTCTGCTTTAGTTGCAGGGGTAACACAAGCAGCTTTTCTCCCACTGTGTACTCTTTGGGCTCTTCCAAGAATGAACTTCTATATGCAGGGTTTCAGACGTGGAGCGAACTGCCTCAACCAAGGCAGGCTGTAGCGAGGACTGTAAGCATTTCCTCTTACAAAACACGGCAGTTTTACCAAAGAATTCTGCTTTAGTTGCAGGTGGAATACAAGCAGCATTACTCCCACTGTGTTCTCTTGGGGCTCTTACACGAATGAACTTTTTTATGCAGGGATTCCCAGGGGAGCGAACTGCCTCCACCATGGCAGGCTCTAGCGAGGACTGTAAGCATATCCTCTCCCAAACCACGCAGTTTTAACGGTAGAAATCTGCTTTAGTTTCAGGGGTAACACAAGCAGCTTTTCTCCCACTGTGTACTCTTTGGGCTCTTCCACGAATGAACTTCTATATGCAGGGTTTTCGACGTGGAGCGAACTGCCTCAACCAAGGCAGGCTGTAGCGAGGACTGTAAGAATATCCTCTCCCAAACCACGCAGTTTTAACGGTAGAACTCTGCTTTAGTTGCAGGGGTAACACAAGCAGCTTTTCTCCCACTGTGTACTCTTTGGGCTCTTCCACAAATGAACTTCTATATGCAGGGTTTGCGACGTGGAGCGAACTGCCTCAACCAATGCAGGCTGTAGCGAGGACTGTAAGCATATCCTCTCCCAAACCACGCAGTTTTTACGGTAGAACTCTGCTTTAGTTGCAGGGGTAACACAAGCAGCTTTTCTCACACTGTGTACTCTTTGTGCTCTTCCACGTATGAACTTCTATATGCAGGGTTTGCGACGTGGAGCGACCTGCCTCAACCAAGGCAGGCTGTAGCGAGGACTGTAAGCATATCCTCTCCCAAACCACGCAGTTTTAAAGGTAGAACTCTGCTTTAGTTGCAGGGGTAACAAAAGCAGCTTTTCTCCCACTGTGTACTCTTTGGGCTCTTCCACGAATGAACTTCTATATGCAGGGTTTCCAAAGTGGAGCGAACTGCCTCAACCAAGGCAGGCTGTAGCGAGGATTGTAAGCATATCCTCTCCCAAACCACTCAGTTTTAACGGTAGAACTCTGCTTTAGTTGCAGGGGTAACACAAGCAGCTTTTCTCCCACTGTGTACTCTTTGGGCTCTTCCACGAATGAACTTCTATATGCATGGTTTCCCACGTGGAGCGAACTGCCTCAACCAAGGCAGGCTGTAGCGATGACTGTAAGCATATCCTCTCCCAAACCACGCAGTTTTAACGGTAGAACTCTGCTTTAGTTGCACGGGTAACACAAGCAGCTTTTCTCCCACTGTGTACTCTTTGGGCTCTTCCACGAATGAACTTCTATATGCAGGGTTTCCGACGTGGAGCGAACTGCCTCAACCAAGGCAGGCTGTAGCGAGGTCTGTAAGCATTTCCTCTTCCAAAGCACGGCAGTTTTACCAAAGAATTCTGCTTTAGTTGCAGGTGTAACACAAGCATCATTTCTCCCACTGTGTACTCTTTGGGCTCTTACACGAATGAACTTCTTTATGCAGGGATTCCCACGTGGATCGAACTGCCTCAACCGTGGAAGGCTGTAGCGAGGACTGTAAGCATATCCTCTCCCAAAACACGCAGTTTTTACGGTAGAACTCTGCTTTAGTTGCAGGGGTAACACAAGCAGCTTTTCTCCCACTGTGTACTCTTTGGGCTCTTCCAAGAATGAACTTCTATATGCAGGGTTTCAGACGTGGAGCGAACTGCCTCAACCAAGGCAGGCTGTAGCGAGGACTGTAAGCATTTCCTCTTACAAAACACGGCAGTTTTACCAAAGAATTCTGCTTTAGTTGCAGGTGGAATACAAGCAGCATTACTCCCACTGTGTTCCCTTGGGGCTCTTACACGAATGAACTTTTTTATGCAGGGATTCCCAGGGGAGCGAACTGCCTCCACCATGGCAGGCTCTAGCGAGGACTGTAAGCATATCCTCTCCCAAACCACGCAGTTTTAACGGTAGAAATCTGCTTTAGTTTCAGGGGTAACACAAGCAGCTTTTCTCCCACTGTGTACTCTTTGGGCTCTTCCACGAATGAACTTCTATATGCAGGGTTTTCGACGTGGAGCGAACTGCCTCAACCAAGGCAGGCTGTAGCGAGGACTGTAAGCATATCCTCTCCCAAACCACGCAGTTTTAAAGGTAGAACTCTGCTTTAGTTGCAGGGGTAACACAAGCAGCTTTTCTCACACTGTGTACTCTTTGTGCTCTTCCACGTATGAACTTCTATATGCAGGGTTTGCGACGTGGAGCGACCTGCCTCAACCAAGGCAGGCTGTAGCGAGGACTGTAAGCATATCCTCTCCCAAACCACTCAGTTTTAACGGTAGAACTCTGCTTTAGTTGCAGGGGTAACACAAGCAGCTTTTCTCCCACTGTGTACTCTTTGGGCTCTTCCACGAATGAACTTCTATATGCATGGTTTCCCACGTGGAGCGAACTGCCTCAACCAAGGCAGGCTGTAGCGATGACTGTAAGCATATCCTCTCCCAAACCACGCAGTTTTAACGGTAGAACTCTGCTTTAGTTGCAGGGGTAACACAAGCAGCTTTTCTCCCACTGTGTACTCTTTGGGCTCTTCCACGAATGAACTTCTATATGCAGGGTTTCCGACGTGGAGCGAACTGCCTCAACCAAGGCAGGCTGTAGCGAGGTCTGTAAGCATTTCCTCTTCCAAAGCACGGCAGTTTTACCAAAGAATTCTGCTTTAGTTGCAGGTGTAACACAAGCATCATTTCTCCCACTGTGTACTCTTTGGGCTCTTACACGAATGAACTTCTTTATGCAGGGATTCCCACGTGGATCGAACTGCCTCAACCGTGGAAGGCTGTAGCGAGGACTGTAAGCATATCCTCTCCCAAAACACGCAGTTTTTACGGTAGAACTCTGCTTTAGTTGCAGGGGTAACACAAGCAGCTTTTCTCCCACTGTGTACTCTTTGGGCTCTTCCAAGAATGAAGTTCTATATGCAGGGTTTCAGACGTGGAGCGAACTACCTCAACCAAGGCAGGCTGTAGCGAGGACTGTAAGCATTTCCTCTTACAAAACACGGCAGTTTTACCAAAGAATTCTGCTTTAGTTGCAGGTGGAATACAAGCAGCATTACTCCCACTGTGTTCGCTTGGGGCTCTTACACGAATGAACTTTTTTATGCAGGGATTCCCAGGGGAGCGAACAGCCTCCACCATGGCAGGCTCTAGCGAGGACTGTAAGCATATCCTCTCCCAAACCACGCAGTTTTAACGGTAGAAATCTGCTTTAGTTTCAGGGGTAACACAAGCAGCTTTTCTCCCACTGTGTACTCTTTGGGCTCTTCCACAAATGAACTTCTATATGCAGGGTTTGCGACGTGGAGCGAACTGCCTCAACCAATGCAGGCTGTAGCGAGGACTGTAAGCATATCCTCTCCCAAACCACGCAGTTTTTACGGTAGAACTCTGCTTTAGTTGCAGGGGTAACACAAGCAGCTTTTCTCCCACTGTGTACTCTTTGTGCTCTTCCACGAATGAACTTCTATATGCATGGTTTCCCACGTGGAGCGAACTGCCTCAACCAAGGCAGGCTGTAGCGATGACTGTAAGCATATCCTCTCCCAAACCACGCAGTTTTAACGGTAGAACTCTGCTTTAGTTGCAGGGGTAACACAAGCAGCTTTTCTCCCACTGTGTACTCTTTGGGCTCTTCCACGAATGAACTTCTATATGCAGGGTTTCCGACGTGGAGCGACCTGCCTCAACCAAGGCAGGCTGTAGCGAGGAATGTAAGCATTTCCTCTTCCAAAGCACGGCAGTTTTACCAAAGAATTCTGCTTTAGTTGCAGGTGTAACACAAGCATCATTTCTCCCACTGTGTACTCTTTGGGCTCTTACACGAATGAACTTCTTTATGCAGGGATTCCCACGTGGATCGAACTGCCTCAACCGTGGAAGGCTGTAGCGAGGACTGTAAGCATATCCTCTCCCAAAACACGCAGTTTTTACGGTAGAACTCTGCTTTAGTTGCAGGGGTAACACAAGCAGCTTTTCTCCCACTGTGTACTCTTTGGGCTCTTCCAAGAATGAACTTCTATATGCAGGGTTTCAGACGTGGAGCGAACTGCCTCAACCAAGGCAGGCTGTAGCGAGGACTGTAAGCATTTCCTCTTACAAAACACGGCAGTTTTACCAAAGAATTCTGCTTTAGTTGCAGGTGGAATACAAGCAGCATTACTCCCACTGTGTTCTCTTGGGGCTCTTACACGAATGAACTTTTTTATGCAGGGATTCCCAGGGGAGCGAACTGCCTCCACCATGGCAGGCTCTAGCGAGGACTGTAAGCATATCCTCTCCCAAACCACGCAGTTTTAACGGTAGAAATCTGCTTTAGTTTCAGGGGTAACACAAGCAGCTTTTCTCCCACTGTGTACTCTTTGGGCTCTTCCACGAATGAACTTCTATATGCAGGGTTTTCGACGTGGAGCGAACTGCCTCAACCAAGGCAGGCTGTAGCGAGGACTGTAAGAATATCCTCTCCCAAACCACGCAGTTTTAACGGTAGAACTCTGCTTTAGTTGCAGGGGTAACACAAGCAGCTTTTCTCACACTGTGTACTCTTTGTGCTCTTCCACGTATGAACTTCTATATGCAGGGTTTGCGACGTGGAGCGACCTGCCTCAACCAAGGCAGGCTGTAGCGAGGACTGTAAGCATATCCTCTCCCAAACCACGCAGTTTTAAAGGTAGAACTCTGCTTTAGTTGCAGGGCTAACACAAGCAGCTTTTCTCCCACTGTGTACTCTTTGGGCTCTTCCACGAATGAACTTCTATATGCAGGGTTTCCAAAGTGGAGCGAACTGCCTCAACCAAGGCAGGCTGTAGCGAGGATTGTAAGCATATCCTCTCCCAAACCACTCAGTTTTAACGGTAGAACTCTGCTTTAGTTGCAGGGGTAACACAAGCAGCTTTTCTCCCACTGTGTACTCTTTGGGCTCTTCCACGAATGAACTTCTATATGCATGGTTTCCCACGTGGAGCGAACTGCCTCAACCAAGGCAGGCTGTAGCGATGACTGTAAGCATATCCTCTCCCAAACCACGCAGTTTTAACGGTAGAACTCTGCTTTAGTTGCAGGGGTAACACAAGCAGCTTTTCTCCCACTGTGTACTCTTTGGGCTCTTCCACGAATGAACTTCTATATGCAGGGTTTCCGACGTGGAGCGAACTGCCTCAACCAAGGCAGGCTGTAGCGAGGTCTGTAAGCATTTCCTCTTCCAAAGCACGGCAGTTTTACCAAAGAATTCTGCTTTAGTTGCAGGTGTAACACAAGCATCATTTCTCCCACTGTGTACTCTTTGGGCTCTTACACGAATGAACTTCTTTATGCAGGGATTCCCACGTGGATCGAACTGCCTCAACCGTGGAAGGCTGTAGCGAGGACTGTAAGCATATCCTCTCCCAAACCACGCAGTTTTTACGGTAGAACTCTGCTTTAGTTGCAGGGGTAACACAAGCAGCTTTTCTCCCACTGTGTACTCTTTGGGCTCTTCCAAGAATGAACTTCTATATGCAGGGTTTCAGACGTGGAGCGAACTGCCTCAACCAAGGCAGGCTGTAGCGAGGACTGTAAGCATTTCCTCTTACAAAACACGGCAGTTTTACCAAAGAATTCTGCTTTAGTTGCAGGTGGAATACAAGCAGCATTACTCCCACTGTGTTCTCTTGGGGCTCTTACACGAATGAACTTTTTTATGCAGGGATTCCCAGGGGAGCGAACTGCCTCCACCATGGCAGGCTCTAGCGAGGACTGTAAGCATATCCTCTCCCAAACCACGCAGTTTTAACGGTAGAAATCTGCTTTAGTTTCAGGGGTAACACAAGCAGCTTTTCTCCCACTGTGTACTCTTTGGGCTCTTCCACGAATGAACTTCTATATGCAGGGTTTTCGACGTGGAGCGAACTGCCTCAACCAAGGCAGGCTGTAGCGAGGACTGTAAGAATATCCTCTCCCAAACCACGCAGTTTTAACGGTAGAACTCTGCTTTAGTTGCAGGGGTAACACAAGCAGTTTTTCTCCCACTGTGTACTCTTTGGGCTCTTCCACAAATGAACTTCTATATGCAGGGTTTGCGACGTGGAGCGAACTGCCTCAACCAATGCAGGCTGTAGCGAGGACTGTAAGCATATCCTCTCCCAAACCACGCAGTTTTTACGGTAGAACTCTGCTTTAGTTGCAGGGGTAACACAAGCAGCTTTTCTCCCACTGTGTACTCTTTGGGCTCTTCCACGAATGAACTTCTATATGCAGGGTTTCCGACGTGGAGCGAACTGCCTCAACCAAGGCAGGCTGTAGCGAGGTCTGTAAGCATTTCCTCTTCCAAAGCACGGCAGTTTTACCAAAGAATTCTGCTTTAGTTGCAGGTGTAACACAAGCATCATTTCTCCCACTGTGTACTCTTTGGGCTCTTACACGAATGAACTTCTTTATGCAGGGATTCCCACGTGGATCGAACTGCCTCAACCGTGGAAGGCTGTAGCGAGGACTGTAAGCATATCCTCTCCCAAAACACGCAGTTTTTACGGTAGAACTCTGCTTTAGTTGCAGGGGTAACACAAGCAGCTTTTCTCCCACTGTGTACTCTTTGGGCTCTTCCAAGAATGAACTTCTATATGCAGGGTTTCAGACGTGGAGCGAACTGCCTCAACCAAGGCAGGCTGTAGCGAGGACTGTAAGCATTTCCTCTTACAAAACACGGCAGTTTTACCAAAGAATTCTGCTTTAGTTGCAGGTGGAATACAAGCAGCATTACTCCCACTGTGTTCTCTTGGGGCTCTTACACGAATGAACTTTTTTATGCAGGGATTCCCAGGGGAGCGAACTGCCTCCACCATGGCAGGCTCTAGCGAGGACTGTAAGCATATCCTCTCCCAAACCACGCAGTTTTAACGGTAGAAATCTGCTTTAGTTTCAGGGGTAACACAAGCAGCTTTTCTCCCACTGTGTACTCTTTGGGCTCTTCCACGAATGAACTTCTATATGCAGGGTTTTCGACGTGGAGCGAACTGCCTCAACCAAGGCAGGCTGTAGCGAGGACTGTAAGAATATCCTCTCCCAAACCACGCAGTTTTAACGGTAGAACTCTGCTTTAGTTGCAGGGGTAACACAAGCAGTTTTTCTCCCACTGTGTACTCTTTGGGCTCTTCCACAAATGAACTTCTATATGCAGGGTTTGCGACGTGGAGCGAACTGCCTCAACCAATGCAGGCTGTAGCGAGGACTGTAAGCATATCCTCTCCCAAACCACGCAGTTTTTACGGTAGAACTCTGCTTTAGTTGCAGGGGTAACACAAGCAGCTTTTCTCACACTGTGTACTCTTTGTGCTCTTCCACGTATGAACTTCTATATGCAGGGTTTGCGACGTGGAGCGACCTGCCTCAACCAAGGCAGGCTGTAGCGAGGACAGTAAGCATATCCTCTCCCAAACCACGCAGTTTTAAAGGTAGAACTCTGCTTTAGTTGCAGGGGTAACACAAGCAGCTTTTCTCCCACTGTGTACTCTTTGGGCTCTTCCACGAATGAACTTCTATATGCAGGGTTTCCAAAGTGGAGCGAACTGCCTCAACCAAGGCAGGCTGTAGCGAGGACTGTAAGCATATCCTCTCCCAAACCACTCAGTTTTAACGGTAGAACTCTGCTTTAGTTGCAGGGGTAACACAAGCAGCTTTTCTCCCACTGTGTACTCTTTGGGCTCTTCCACGAATGAACTTCTATATGCATGGTTTCCCACGTGGAGCGAACTGCCTCAACCAAGGCAGGCTGTAGCGATGACTGTAAGCATATCCTCTCCCAATCCACGCAGTTTTAACGGTAGAAATCTGCTTTAGTTGCAGGGGTAACACAAGCAGCTTTTCTCCCACTGTGTACTCTTTGGGCTCTTCCACGAATGAACTTCTATATGCAGGGTTTCCGACGTGGAGCGAACTGCCTCAACCAAGGCAGGCTGTAGCGAGGTCTGTAAGCATTTCCTCTTCCAAAGCACGGCAGTTTTACCAAAGAATTCTGCTTTAGTTGCAGGTGTAACACAAGCATCATTTCTCCCACTGTGTACTCTTTGGGCTCTTACACGAATGAACTTCTTTATGCAGGGATTCCCACGTGGATCGAACTGCCTCAACCGTGGAAGGCTGTAGCGAGGACTGTAAGCATATCCTCTCCCAAAACACGCAGTTTTTACGGTAGAACTCTGCTTTAGTTGCAGGGGTAACACAAGCAGCTTTTCTCCCACTGTGTACTCTTTGGGCTCTTCCAAGAATGAACTTCTATATGCAGGGTTTCAGACGTGGAGCGAACTGCCTCAACCAAGGCAGGCTGTAGCGAGGACTGTAAGCATTTCCTCTTACAAAACACGGCAGTTTTACCAAAGAATTCTGCTTTAGTTGCAGGTGGAATACAAGCAGCATTACTCCCACTGTGTTCTCTTGGGGCTCTTACACGAATGAACTTTTTTATGCAGGGATTCCCAGGGGAGCGAACTGCCTCCACCATGGCAGGCTCTAGCGAGGACTGTAAGCATATCCTCTCCCAAACCACGCAGTTTTAACGGTAGAAATCTGCTTTAGTTTCAGGGGTAACACAAGCAGCTTTTCTCCCACTGTGTACTCTTTGGGCTCTTCCACGAATGAACTTCTATATGCAGGGTTTTCGACGTGGAGCGAACTGCCTCAACCAAGGCAGGCTGTAGCGAGGACTGTAAGAATATCCTCTCCCAAACCACGCAGTTTTAACGGTAGAACTCTGCTTTAGTTGCAGGGGTAACACAAGCAGCTTTTCTCCCACTGTGTACTCTTTGGGCTCTTCCACAAATGAACTTCTATATGCAGGGTTTGCGACGTGGAGCGAACTGCCTCAACCAATGCAGGCTGTAGCGAGGACTGTAAGCATATCCTCTCCCAAACCACGCAGTTTTTACGGTAGAACTCTGCTTTAGTTGCAGGGGTAACACAAGCAGCTTTTCTCACACTGTGTACTCTTTGTGCTCTTCCACGTATGAACTTCTATATGCAGGGTTTGCGACGTGGAGAGACCTGCCTCAACCAAGGCAGGCTGTAGCGAGGACTGTAAGCATATCCTCTCCCAAACCACGCAGTTTTAAAGGTAGAACTCTGCTTTAGTTGCAGGGGTAACACAAGCAGCTTTTCTCCCACTGTGTACTCTTTGGGCTCTTCCACGAATGAACTTCTATATGCAGGGTTTCCAAAGTGGAGCGAACTGCCTCAACCAAGGCAGGCTGTAGCGAGGACTGTAAGCATATCCTCTCCCAAACCACTCAGTTTTAACGGTAGAACTCTGCTTTAGTTGCAGGGGTAACACAAGCAGCTTTTCTCCCACTGTGTACTCTTTGGGCTCTTCCACGAATGAACTTCTATATGCATGGTTTCCCACGTGGAGCGAACTGCCTCAACCAAGGCAGGCTGTAGCGATGACTGTAAGCATATCCTCTCCCAAACCACGCAGTTTTAATGGTAGAACTCTGCTTTAGTTGCAGGGGTAACACAAGCAGCTTTTCTCCCACTGTGTACTCTTTGGGCTCTTCCACGAATGAACTTCTATATGCAGGGTTTCCGACGTGGAGCGAACTGCCTCAACCAAGGCAGGCTGTAGCGAGGTCTGTAAGCATTTCCTCTTCCAAAGCACGGCAGTTTTACCAAAGAATTCTGCTTTAGTTGCAGGTGTAACACAAGCATCATTTCTCCCACTGTGTACTCTTTGGGCTCTTACACGAATGAACTTCTTTATGCAGGGATTCCCACGTGGATCGAACTGCCTCAACCGTGGAAGGCTGTAGCGAGGACTGTAAGCATATCCTCTCCCAAAACACGCAGTTTTTACGGTAGAACTCTGCTTTAGTTGCAGGGGTAACACAAGCAGCTTTTCTCCCACTGTGTACTCTTTGGGCTCTTCCAAGAATGAACTTCTATATGCAGGGTTTCAGACGTGGAGCGAACTGCCTCAACCAAGGCAGGCTGTAGCGAGGACTGTAAGCATTTCCTCTTACAAAACACGGCAGTTTTACCAAAGAATTCTGCTTTAGTTGCAGGTGGAATACAAGCAGCATTACTCCCACTGTGTTCTCTTGGGGCTCTTACACGAATGAACTTTTTTATGCAGGGATTCCCAGGGGAGCGAACTGCCTCCACCATGGCAGGCTCTAGCGAGGACTGTAAGCATATCCTCTCCCAAACCACGCAGTTTTAACGGTTGAAATCTGCTTTAGTTTCAGGGGTAACACAAGCAGCTTTTCTCCCACTGTGTACTCTTTGGGCTCTTCCACGAATGAACTTCTATATGCAGGGTTTTCGACGTGGAGCGAACTGCCTCAACCAAGGCAGGCTGTAGCGAGGACTGTAAGAATATCCTCTCCCAAACCACGCAGTTTTAACGGTAGAACTCTGCTTTAGTTGCAGGGGTAACACAAGCAGCTTTTCTCCCACTGTGTACTCTTTGGGCTCTTCCACAAATGAACTTCTATATGCAGGGTTTGCGACGTGGAGCGAACTGCCTCAACCAATGCAGGCTGTAGCGAGGACTGTAAGCATATCCTCTCCCAAACCACGCAGTTTTTACGGTAGAACTCTGCTTTAGTTGCAGGGGTAACACAAGCAGCTTTTCTCACACTGTGTACTCTTTGTGCTCTTCCACGTATGAACTTCTATATGCAGGGTTTGCGACGTGGAGAGACCTGCCTCAACCAAGGCAGGCTGTAGCGAGGACTGTAAGCATATCCTCTCCCAAACCACGCAGTTTTAAAGGTAGAACTCTGCTTTAGTTGCAGGGGTAACACAAGCAGCTTTTCTCCCACTGTGTACTCTTTGGGCTCTTCCACGAATGAACTTCTATATGCAGGGTTTCCAAAGTGGAGCGAACTGCCTCAACCAAGGCAGGCTGTAGCGAGGACTGTAAGCATATCCTCTCCCAAACCACTCAGTTTTAACGGTAGAACTCTGCTTTAGTTGCAGGGGTAACACAAGCAGCTTTTCTCCCACTGTGTACTCTTTGGGCTCTTCCACGAATGAACTTCTATATGCATGGTTTCCCACGTGGAGCGAACTGCCTCAACCAAGGCAGGCTGTAGCGATGACTGTAAGCATATCCTCTCCCAAACCACGCAGTTTTAACGGTAGAACTCTGCTTTAGTTGCAGGGGTAACACAAGCAGCTTTTCTCCCACTGTGTACTCTTTGGGCTCTTCCACGAATGAACTTCTATATGCAGGGTTTCCGACGTGGAGCGAACTGCCTCAACCAAGGCAGGCTGTAGCGAGGTCTGTAAGCATTTCCTCTTCCAAAGCACGGCAGTTTTACCAAAGAATTCTGCTTTAGTTGCAGGTGTAACACAAGCATCATTTCTCCCACTGTGTACTCTTTGGGCTCTTACACGAATGAACTTCTTTATGCAGGGATTCCCACGTGGATCGAACTGCCTCAACCGTGGAAGGCTGTAGCGAGGACTGTAAGCATATCCTCTCCCAAAACACGCAGTTTTTACGGTAGAACTCTGCTTTAGTTGCAGGGGTAACACAAGCAGCTTTTCTCCCACTGTGTACTCTTTGGGCTCTTCCAAGAATGAACTTCTATATGCAGGGTTTCAGACGTGGAGCGAACTGCCTCAACCAAGGCAGGCTGTAGCGAGGACTGTAAGCATTTCCTCTTACAAAACACGGCAGTTTTACCAAAGAATTCTGCTTTAGTTGCAGGTGGAATACAAGCAGCATTACTCCCACTGTGTTCTCTTGGGGCTCTTACACGAATGAACTTTTTTATGCAGGGATTCCCAGGGGAGCGAACTGCCTCCACCATGGCAGGCTCTAGCGAGGACTGTAAGCATATCCTCTCCCAAACCACGCAGTTTTAACGGTAGAAATCTGCTTTAGTTTCAGGGGTAACACAAGCAGCTTTTCTCCCACTGTGTACTCTTTGGGCTCTTCCACGAATGAACTTCTATATGCAGGGTTTTCGACGTGGAGCGAACTGCCTCAACCAAGGCAGGCTGTAGCGAGGACTGTAAGAATATCCTCTCCCAAACCACGCAGTTTTAACGGTAGAACTCTGCTTTAGTTGCAGGGGTAACACAAGCAGTTTTTCTCCCACTGTGTACTCTTTGGGCTCTTCCACAAATGAACTTCTATATGCAGGGTTTGCGACGTGGAGCGAACTGCCTCAACCAATGCAGGCTGTAGCGAGGACTGTAAGCATATCCTCTCCCAAACCACGCAGTTTTTACGGTAGAACTCTGCTTTAGTTGCAGGGGTAACACAAGCAGCTTTTCTCACACTGTGTACTCTTTGTGCTCTTCCACGTATGAACTTCTATATGCAGGGTTTTGCGACGTGGAGCGACCTGCCTCAACCAAGGCAGGCTGTAGCGAGGACTGTAAGCATATCCTCTCCCAAACCACGCAGTTTTAAAGGTAGAACTCTGCTTTAGTTGCAGGGGTAACACAAGCAGCTTTTCTCCCACTGTGTACTCTTTGGGCTCTTCCACGAATGAACTTCTATATGCAGGGTTTCCAAAGTGGAGCGAACTGCCTCAACCAAGGCAGGCTGTAGCGAGGACTGTAAGCATATCCTCTCCCAAACCACTCAGTTTTAACGGTAGAACTCTGCTTTAGTTGCAGGGGTAACACAAGCAGCTTTTCTCCCACTGTGTACTCTTTGGGCTCTTCCACGAATGAACTTCTATATGCATGGTTTCCCACGTGGAGCGAACTGCCTCAACCAAGGCAGGCTGTAGCGATGACTGTAAGCATATCCTCTCCCAAACCACGCAGTTTTAACGGTAGAACTCTGCTTTAGTTGCACGGGTAACACAAGCAGCTTTTCTCCCACTGTGTACTCTTTGGGCTCTTCCACGAATGAACTTCTATATGCAGGGTTTCCGACGTGGAGCGAACTGCCTCAACCAAGGCAGGCTGTAGCGAGGTCTGTAAGCATTTCCTCTTCCAAAGCACGGCAGTTTTACCAAAGAATTCTGCTTTAGTTGCAGGTGTAACACAAGCATCATTTCTCCCACTGTGTACTCTTTGGGCTCTTACACGAATGAACTTCTTTATGCAGGGATTCCCACGTGGATCGAACTGCCTCAACCGTGGAAGGCTGTAGCGAGGACTGTAAGCATATCCTCTCCCAAAACACGCAGTTTTTACGGTAGAACTCTGCTTTAGTTGCAGGGGTAACACAAGCAGCTTTTCTCCCACTGTGTACTCTTTGGGCTCTTCCAAGAATGAACTTCTATATGCAGGGTTTCAGACGTGGAGCGAACTGCCTCAACCAAGGCAGGCTGTAGCGAGGACTGTAAGCATTTCCTCTTACAAAACACGGCAGTTTTACCAAAGAATTCTGCTTTAGTTGCAGGTGGAATACAAGCAGCATTACTCCCACTGTGTTCTCTTGGGGCTCTTACACGAATGAACATTTTTATGCAGGGATTCCCAGGGGAGCGAACTGCCTCCACCATGGCAGGCTCTAGCGAGGACTGTAAGCATATCCTCTCCCAAACCACGCAGTTTTAACGGTAGAAATCTGCTTTAGTTTCAGGGGTAACACAAGCAGCTTTTCTCCCACTGTGTACTCTTTGGGCTCTTCCACAAATGAACTTCTATATGCAGGGTTTGCGACGTGGAGCGAACTGCCTCAACCAATGCAGGCTGTAGCGAGGACTGTAAGCATATCCTCTCCCAAACCACGCAGTTTTTACGGTAGAACTCTGCTTTAGTTGCAGGGGTAACACAAGCAGCTTTTCTCACACTGTGTACTCTTTGTGCTCTTCCACGTATGAACTTCTATATGCAGGGTTTGCGACGTGGAGCGACCTGCCTCAACCAAGGCAGGCTGTAGCGAGGACTGTAAGCATATCCTCTCCCAAACCACGCAGTTTTAAAGGTAGAACTCTGCTTTAGTTGCAGGGGTAACACAAGCAGCTTTTCTCCCACTGTGTACTCTTTGGGCTCTTCCACGAATGAACTTCTATATGCAGGGTTTCCAAAGTGGAGCGAACTGCCTCAACCAAGGCAGGCTGTAGCGAGGACTGTAAGCATATCCTCTCCCAAACCACTCAGTTTTAACGGTAGAACTCTGCTTTAGTTGCAGGGGTAACACAAGCAGCTTTTCTCCCACTGTGTACTCTTTGGGCTCTTCCACGAATGAACTTCTATATGCATGGTTTCCCACGTGGAGCGAACTGCCTCAACCAAGGCAGGCTGTAGCGATGACTGTAAGCATATCCTCTCCCAAACCACGCAGTTTTAACGGTAGAACTCTGCTTTAGTTGCAGGGGTAACACAAGCAGCTTTTCTCCCACTGTGTACTCTTTGGGCTCTTCCACGAATGAACTTCTATATGCAGGGTTTCCGACGTGGAGCGAACTGCCTCAACCAAGGCAGGCTGTAGCGAGGTCTGTAAGCATTTCCTCTTCCAAAGCACGGCAGTTTTACCAAAGAATTCTGCTTTAGTTGCAGGTGTAACACAAGCATCATTTCTCCCACTGTGTACTCTTTGGGCTCTTACACGAATGAACTTCTTTATGCAGGGATTCCCACGTGGATTGAACTGCCTCAACCGTGGAAGGCTGTAGCGAGGACTGTAAGCATATCCTCTCCCAAAACACGCAGTTTTTACGGTAGAACTCTGCTTTAGTTGCAGGGGTAACACAAGCAGCTTTTCTCCCACTGTGTACTCTTTGGGCTCTTCCAAGAATGAACTTCTATATGCAGGGTTTCAGACGTGGAGCGAACTGCCTCAACCAAGGCAGGCTGTAGCGAGGACTGTAAGCATTTCCTCTTACAAAACACGGCAGTTTTACCAAAGAATTCTGCTTTAGTTGCAGGTGGAATACAAGCAGCATTACTCCCACTGTGTTCTCTTGGGGCTCTTACACGAATGAACTTTTTTATGCAGGGATTCCCAGGGGAGCGAACTGCCTCCACCATGGCAGGCTCTAGCGAGAACTGTAAGCATATCCTCTCCCAAACCACGCAGTTTTAACGGTAGAAATCTGCTTTAGTTTCAGGGGTAACACAAGCAGCTTTTCTCCCACTGTGTACTCTTTGGGCTCTTCCACGAATGAACTTCTATATGCAGGGTTTTCGACGTGGAGCGAACTGCCTCAACCAAGGCAGGCTGTAGCGAGGACTGTAAGAATATCCTCTCTCAAACCACGCAGTTTTAACGGTAGAACTCTGCTTTAGTTGCAGGGGTAACACAAGCAGTTTTTCTCCCACTGTGTACTCTTTGGGCTCTTCCACAAATGAACTTCTATATGCAGGGTTTGCGACGTGGACCGAACTGCCTCAACCAATGCAGGCTGTAGCGAGGACTGTAAGCATATCCTCTCCCAAACCACGCAGTTTTTACGGTAGAACGCTGCTTTAGTTGCAGGGGTAACACAAGCAGCTTTTCTCACACTGTGTACTCTTTGTGCTCTTCCACGTATGAACTTCTATATGCAGGGTTTTGCGACGTGGAGCGACCTGCCTCAACCAAGGCAGGCTGTAGCGAGGACTGTAAGCATATCCTCTCCCAAACCACGCAGTTTTAAAGGTAGAACTCTGCTTTAGTTGCAGGGGTAACACAAGCAGCTTTTCTCCCACTGTGTACTCTTTGGGCTCTTCCACGAATGAACTTCTATATGCAGGGTTTCCAAAGTGGAGCGAACTGCCTCAACCAAGGCAGGCTGTAGCGAGGACTGTAAGCATATCCTTTCCCAAACCACTCAGTTTTAACGGTAGAACTCTGCTTTAGTTGCAGGGGTAACACAAGCAGCTTTTCTCCCACTGTGTACTCTTTGGGCTCTTCCACGAATGAACTTCTATATGCATGGTTTCCCACGTGGAGCGAACTGCCTCAACCAAGGCAGGCTGTAGCGATGACTGTAAGCATATCCTCTCCCAAACCACGCAGTTTTAACGGTAGAACTCTGCTTTAGTTGCAGGGGTAACACAAGCAGCTTTTCTCCCACTGTGTACTCTTTGGGCTCTTCCACGAATGAACTTCTATATGCAGGGTTTCCGACGTGGAGCGAACTGCCTCAACCAAGGCAGGCTGTAGCGAGGTCTGTAAGCATTTCCTCTTCCAAAGCACGGCAGTTTTACCAAAGAATTCTGCTTTAGTTGCAGGTGTAACACAAGCATCATTTCTCCCACTGTGTACTCTTTGGGCTCTTACACGAATGAACTTCTTTATGCAGGGATTCCCACGTGGATCGAACTGCCTCAACCGTGGAAGGCTGTAGCGAGGACTGTAAGCATATCCTCTCCCAAAACACGCAGTTTTTACGGTAGAACTCTGCTTTAGTTGCAGGGGTAACACAAGCAGCTTTTCTCCCACTGTGTACTCTTTGGGCTCTTCCAAGAATGAACTTCTATATGCAGGGTTTCAGACGTGGAGCGAACTGCCTCAACCAAGGCAGGCTGTAGCGAGGACTGTAAGCATTTCCTCTTACAAAACACGGCAGTTTTACCAAAGAATTCTGCTTTAGTTGCAGGTGGAATACAAGCAGCATTACTCCCACTGTGTTCTCTTGGGGCTCTTACACGAATGAACTTTTTTATGCAGGGATTCCCAGGGGAGCGAACTGCCTCCACCATGGCAGGCTCTAGCGAGGACTGTAAGCATATCCTCTCCCAAACCACGCAGTTTTAACGGTAGAAATCTGCTTTAGTTTCAGGGGTAACACAAGCAGCTTTTCTCCCACTGTGTACTCTTTGGGCTCTTCCACAAATGAACTTCTATATGCAGGGTTTGCGACGTGGAGCGAACTGCCTCAACCAATGCAGGCTGTAGCGAGGACTGTAAGCATATCCTCTCCCAAACCACACAGTTTTTACGGTAGAACTCTGCTTTAGTTGCAGGGGTAACACAAGCAGCTTTTCTCACACTGTGTACTCTTTGTGCTCTTCCACGTATGAACTTCTATATGCAGGGTTTGCGACGTGGAGCGACCTGCCTCAACCAAGGCAGGCTGTAGCGAGGACTGTAAGCATATCCTCTCCCAAACCACGCAGTTTTAAAGGTAGAACTCTGCTTTAGTTGCAGGGGTAACACAAGCAGCTTTTCTCCCACTGTGTACTCTTTGGGCTCTTCCACGAATGAACTTCTATATGCAGGGTTTCCAAAGTGGAGCGAACTGCCTCAACCAAGGCAGGCTGTAGCGAGGACTGTAAGCATATCCTCTCCCAAACCACTCAGTTTTAACGGTAGAACTCTGCTTTAGTTGCAGGGGTAACACAAGCAGCTTTTCTCCCACTGTGTACTCTTTGGGCTCTTCCACGAATGAACTTCTATATGCAGGGTTTCCGACGTGGAGCGAACTGCCTCAACCAAGGCAGGCTGTAGCGAGGTCTGTAAGCATTTCCTCTTCCAAAGCACGGCAGTTTTACCAAAGAATTCTGCTTTAGTTGCAGGTGTAACACAAGCATCATTTCTCCCACTGTGTACTCTTTGGGCTCTTACACGAATGAACTTCTTTATGCAGGGATTCCCACGTGGATCGAACTGCCTCAACCGTGGAAGGCTGTAGCGAGGACTGTAAGCATATCCTCTCCCAAAACACGCAGTTTTTACGGTAGAACTCTGCTTTAGTTGCAGGGGTAACACAAGCAGCTTTTCTCCCACTGTGTACTCTTTGGGCTCTTCCAAGAATGAACTTCTATATGCAGGGTTTCAGACGTGGAGCGAACTGCCTCAACCAAGGCAGGCTGTAGCGAGGACTGTAAGCATTTCCTCTTACAAAACACGGCAGTTTTACCAAAGAATTCTGCTTTAGTTGCAGGTGGAATACAAGCAGCATTACTCCCACTGTGTTCTCTTGGGGCTCTTACACGAATGAACTTTTTTATGCAGGGATTCCCAGGGGAGCGAACTGCCTCCACCATGGCAGGCTCTAGCGAGGACTGTAAGCATATCCTCTCCCAAACCACGCAGTTTTAACGGTAGAAATCTGCTTTAGTTTCAGGGGTAACACAAGCAGCTTTTCTCCCACTGTGTACTCTTTGGGCTCTTCCACGAATGAACTTCTATATGCAGGGTTTTCGACGTGGAGCGAACTGCCTCAACCAAGGCAGGCTGTAGCGAGGACTGTAAGAATATCCTCTCCCAAACCACGCAGTTTTAACGGTAGAACTCTGCTTTAGTTGCAGGGGTAACACAAGCAGTTTTTCTCCCACTGTGTACTCTTTGGGCTCTTCCACAAATGAACTTCTATATGCAGGGTTTGCGACGTGGAGCGAACTGCCTCAACCAATGCAGGCTGTAGCGAGGACTGTAAGCATATCCTCTCCCAAACCACGCAGTTTTTACGGTAGAACTCTGCTTTAGTTGCAGGGGTAACACAAGCAGCTTTTCTCACACTGTGTACTCTTTGTGCTCTTCCACGTATGAACTTCTATATGCAGGGTTTTGCGACGTGGAGCGACCTGCCTCAACCAAGGCAGGCTGTAGCGAGGACTGTAAGCATATCCTCTCCCAAACCACGCAGTTTTAAAGGTAGAACTCTGCTTTAGTTGCAGGGGTAACACAAGCAGCTTTTCTCCCACTGTGTACTCTTTGGGCTCTTCCACGAATGAACTTCTATATGCAGGGTTTCCAAAGTGGAGCGAACTGCCTCAACCAAGGCAGGCTGTAGCGAGGACTGTAAGCATATCCTCTCCCAAACCACTCAGTTTTAACGGTAGAACTCTGCTTTAGTTGCAGGGGTAACACAAGCAGCTTTTCTCCCACTGTGTACTCTTTGGGCTCTTCCACGAATGAACTTCTATATGCATGGTTTCCCACGTGGAGCGAACTGCCTCAACCAAGGCAGGCTGTAGCGATGACTGTAAGCATATCCTCTCCCAAACCACGCAGTTTTAACGGTAGAACTCTGCTTTAGTTGCAGGGGTAACACAAGCAGCTTTTCTCCCACTGTGTACTCTTTGGGCTCTTCCACGAATGAACTTCTATATGCAGGGTTTCCGACGTGGAGCGAACTGCCTCAACCAAGGCAGGCTGTAGCGAGGTCTGTAAGCATTTCCTCTTCCAAAGCACGGCAGTTTTACCAAAGAATTCTGCTTTAGTTGCAGGTGTAACACAAGCATCATTTCTCCCACTGTGTACTCTTTGGGCTCTTACACGAATGAACTTCTTTATGCAGGGATTCCCACGTGGATCGAACTGCCTCAACCGTGGAAGGCTGTAGCGAGGACTGTAAGCATATCCTCTCCCAAAACACGCAGTTTTTACGGTAGAACTCTGCTTTAGTTGCAGGGGTAACACAAGCAGCTTTTCTCCCACTGTGTACTCTTTGGGCTCTTCCAAGAATGAACTTCTATATGCAGGGTTTCAGACGTGGAGCGAACTGCCTCAACCAAGGCAGGCTGTAGCGAGGACTGTAAGCATTTCCTCTTACAAAACACGGCAGTTTTACCAAAGAATTCTGCTTTAGTTGCAGGTGGAATACAAGCAGCATTACTCCCACTGTGTTCTCTTGGGGCTCTTACACGAATGAACTTTTTTATGCAGGGATTCCCAGGGGAGCGAACTGCCTCCACCATGGCAGGCTCTAGCGAGGACTGTAAGCATATCCTCTCCCAAACCACGCAGTTTTAACGGTAGAAATCTGCTTTAGTTTCAGGGGTAACACAAGCAGCTTTTCTCCCACTGTGTACTCTTTGGGCTCTTCCACAAATGAACTTCTATATGCAGGGTTTGCGACGTGGAGCGAACTGCCTCAACCAATGCAGGCTGTAGCGAGGACTGTAAGCATATCCTCTCCCAAACCACGCAGTTTTTACGGTAGAACTCTGCTTTAGTTGCAGGGGTAACACAAGCAGCTTTTCTCACACTGTGTACTCTTTGTGCTCTTCCACGTATGAACTTCTATATGCAGGGTTTGCGACGTGGAGCGACCTGCTTCAACCAAGGCAGGCTGTAGCGAGGACTGTAAGCATATCCTCTCACAAACCACGCAGTTTTAAAGGTAGAACTCTGCTTTAGTTGCAGGGGTAACACAAGCAGCTTTTCTCCCACTGTGTACTCTTTGGGCTCTTCCACGAATGAACTTCTATATGCAGGGTTTCCAAAGTGGAGCGAACTGCCTCAACCAAGGCAGGCTGTAGCGAGGACTGTAAGCATATCCTCTCCCAAACCACTCAGTTTTAACGGTAGAACTCTGCTTTAGTTGCAGGGGTAACACAAGCAGCTTTTCTCCCACTGTGTACTCTTTGGGCTCTTCCACGAATGAACTTCTATATGCATGGTTTCCCACGTGGAGCGAACTGCCTCAACCAAGGCAGGCTGTAGCGATGACTGTAAGCATATCCTCTCCCAAACCACGCAGTTTTAACGGTAGAACTCTGCTTTAGTTGCAGGGGTAACACAAGCAGCTTTTCTCCCACTGTGTACTCTTTGGGCTCTTCCACGAATGAACTTCTATATGCAGGGTTTCCGACGTGGAGCGAACTGCCTCAACCAAGGCAGGCTGTAGCGAGGTCTGTAAGCATTTCCTCTTCCAAAGCACGGCAGTTTTACCAAAGAATTCTGCTTTAGTTGCAGGTGTAACACAAGCATCATTTCTCCCACTGTGTACTCTTTGGGCTCTTACACGAATGAACTTCTTTATGCAGGGATTCCCACGTGGATCGAACTGCCTCAACCGTGGAAGGCTGTAGCGAGGACTGTAAGCATATCCTCTCCCAAAACACGCAGTTTTTACGGTAGAACTCTGCTTTAGTTGCAGGGGTAACACAAGCAGCTTTTCTCCCACTGTGTACTCTTTGGGCTCTTCCAAGAATGAACTTCTATATGCAGGGTTTCAGACGTGGAGCGAACTGCCTCAACCAAGGCAGGCTGTAGCGAGGACTGTAAGCATTTCCTCTTACAAAACACGGCAGTTTTACCAAAGAATTCTGCTTTAGTTGCAGGTGGAATACAAGCAGCATTACTCCCACTGTGTTCTCTTGGGGCTCTTACACGAATGAACTTTTTTATGCAGGGATTCCCAGGGGAGCGAACTGCCTCCACCATGGCAGGCTCTAGCGAGGACTGTAAGCATATCCTCTCCCAAACCACGCAGTTTTAACGGTAGAAATCTGCTTTAGTTTCAGGGGTAACACAAGCAGCTTTTCTCCCACTGTGTACTCTTTGGGCTCTTCCACGAATGAACTTCTATATGCAGGGTTTTCGACGTGGAGCGAACTGCCTCAACCAAGGCAGGCTGTAGCGAGGACTGTAAGAATATCCTCTCCCAAACCACGCAGTTTTAACGGTAGAACTCTGCTTTAGTTGCAGGGGTAACACAAGCAGTTTTTCTCCCACTGTGTACTCTTTGGGCTCTTCCACAAATGAACTTCTATATGCAGGGTTTGCGACGTGGAGCGAACTGCCTCAACCAATGCAGGCTGTAGCGAGGACTGTAAGCATATCCTCTCCCAAACCACGCAGTTTTTACGGTAGAACTCTGCTTTAGTTGCAGGGGTAACACAAGCAGCTTTTCTCACACTGTGTACTCTTTGTGCTCTTCCACGTATGAACTTCTATATGCAGGGTTTGCGACGTGGAGCGACCTGCCTCAACCAAGGCCGGCTGTAGCGAGGACTGTAAGCATATCCTCTCCCAAACCACGCAGTTTTAAAGGTAGAACTCTGCTTTAGTTGCAGGGGTAACACAAGCAGCTTTTCTCCCACTGTGTACTCTTTGGGCTCTTCCACGAATGAACTTCTATATGCAGGGTTTCCAAAGTGGAGCGAACTGCCTCAACCAAGGCAGGCTGTAGCGAGGACTGTAAGCATATCCTCTCCCAAACCACTCAGTTTTAACGGTAGAACTCTGCTTTAGTTGCAGGGGTAACACAAGCAGCTTTTCTCCCACTGTGTACTCTTTGGGCTCTTCCACGAATGAACTTCTATATGCATGGTTTCCCACGTGGAGCGAACTGCCTCAACCAAGGCAGGCTGTAGCGATGACTGTAAGCATATCCTCTCCCAAACCACGCAGTTTTAACGGTAGAACTCTGCTTTAGTTGCAGGGGTAACACAAGCAGCTTTTCTCCCACTGTGTACTCTTTGGGCTCTTCCACGAATGAACTTCTATATGCAGGGTTTCAGACGTGGAGCGAACTGCCTCAACCAAGGCAGGCTGTAGCGAGGACTGTAAGCATTTCCTCTTCCAAAGCACGGCAGTTTTACCAAAGAATTCTGCTTTAGTTGCAGGTGTAACACAAGCATCATTTCTCCCACTGTGTACTCTTTGGGCTCTTACACGAATGAACTTCTTTATGCAGGGATTCCCACGTGGATCGAACTGCCTCAACCGTGGAAGGCTGTAGCGAGGACTGTAAGCATATCCTCTCCCAAAACACGCAGTTTTTACGGTAGAACTCTGCTTTAGTTGCAGGGGTAACACAAGCAGCTTTTCTCCCACTGTGTACTCTTTGGGCTCTTCCAAGAATGAACTTCTATATGCAGGGTTTCAGACGTGGAGCGAACTGCCTCAACCAAGGCAGGCTGTAGCGAGGACTGTAAGCATTTCCTCTTACAAAACACGGCAGTTTTACCAAAGAATTCTGCTTTAGTTGCAGGTGGAATACAAGCAGCATTACTCCCACTGTGTTCTCTTGGGGCTCTTACACGAATGAACTTTTTTATGCAGGGATTCCCAGGGGAGCGAACTGCCTCCACCATGGCAGGCTCTAGCGAGGACTGTAAGCATATCCTCTCCCAAACCACGCAGTTTTAACGGTTGAAATCTGCTTTAGTTTCAGGGGTAACACAAGCAGCTTTTCTCCCACTGTGTACTCTTTGGGCTCTTCCACGAATGAACTTCTATATGCAGGGTTTTCGACGTGGAGCGAACTGCCTCAACCAAGGCAGGCTGTAGCGAGGACTGTAAGAATATCCTCTCCCAAACCACGCAGTTTTAACGGTAGAACTCTGCTTTAGTTGCAGGGGTAACACAAGCAGTTTTTCTCCCACTGTGTACTCTTTGGGCTCTTCCACAAATGAACTTCTATATGCAGGGTTTGCGACGTGGAGCGAACTGCCTCAACCAATGCAGGCTGTAGCGAGGACTGTAAGCATATCCTCTCCCAAACCACGCAGTTTTTACGGTAGAACTCTGCTTTAGTTGCAGGGGTAACACAAGCAGCTTTTCTCACACTGTGTACTCTTTGTGCTCTTCCACGTATGAACTTCTATATGCAGGGTTTGCGACGTGGAGCGACCTGCCTCAACCAAGGCAGGCTGTAGCGAGGACTGTAAGCATATCCTCTCCCAAACCACGCAGTTTTAAAGGTAGAACTCTGCTTTAGTTGCAGGGGTAACACAAGCAGCTTTTCTCCCACTGTGTACTCTTTGGGCTCTTCCACGAATGAACTTCTATATGCAGGGTTTCCAAAGTGGAGCGAACTGCCTCAACCAAGGCAGGCTGTAGCGAGGACTGTAAGCATATCCTCTCCCAAACCACTCAGTTTTAACGGTAGAACTCTGCTTTATTTGCAGGGGTAACACAAGCAGCTTTTCTCCCACTGTGTACTCTTTGGGCTCTTCCACGAATGAACTTCTATATGCATGGTTTCCCACGTGGAGCGAACTGCCTCAACCAAGGCAGGCTGTAGCGATGACTGTAAGCATATCCTCTCCCAAACCACGCAGTTTTAACGGTAGAACTCTGCTTTAGTTGCAGGGGTAACACAAGCAGCTTTTCTCCCACTGTGTACTCTTTGGGCTCTTCCACGAATGAACTTCTATATGCAGGGTTTCCGACGTGGAGCGAACTGCCTCAACCAAGGCAGGCTGTAGCGAGGTCTGTAAGCATTTCCTCTTCCAAAGCACGGCAGTTTTACCAAAGAATTCTGCTTTAGTTGCAGGTGTAACACAAGCATCATTTCTCCCACTGTGTACTCTTTGGGCTCTTACACGAATGAACTTCTTTATGCAGGGATTCCCACGTGGATCGAACTGCCTCAACCGTGGAAGGCTGTAGCGAGGACTGTAAGCATATCCTCTCCCAAAACACGCAGTTTTTACGGTAGAACTCTGCTTTAGTTGCAGGGGTAACACAAGCAGCTTTTCTCCCACTGTGTACTCTTTGGGCTCTTCCAAGAATGAACTTCTATATGCAGGGTTTCAGACGTGGAGCGAACTGCCTCAACCAAGGCAGGCTGTAGCGAGGACTGTAAGCATTTCTTCTTACAAAACACGGCAGTTTTACCAAAGAATTCTGCTTTAGTTGCAGGTGGAATACAAGCAGCATTACTCCCACTGTGTTCTCTTGGGGCTCTTACACGAATGAACTTTTTTATGCAGGGATTCCCAGGGGAGCGAACTGCCTCCACCATGGCAGGCTCTAGCGAGGAATGTAAGCATATCCTCTCCCAAACCACGCAGTTTTAACGGTAGAAATCTGCTTTAGTTTCAGGGGTAACACAAGCAGCTTTTCTCCCACTGTGTACTCTTTGGGCTCTTCCACAAATGAACTTCTATATGCAGGGTTTTCGACGTGGAGCGAACTGCCTCAACCAAGGCAGGCTGTAGCGAGGACTGTAAGAATATCCTCTCCCAAACCACGCAGTTTTAACGGTAGAACTCTGCTTTAGTTGCAGGGGTAACACAAGCAGCTTTTCTCCCACTGTGTACTCTTTGGGCTCTTCCACAAATGAACTTCTATATGCAGGGTTTGCGACGTGGAGCGAACTGCCTCAACCAATGCAGGCTGTAGCGAGGACTGTAAGCATATCCTCTCCCAAACCACGCAGTTTTTACGGTAGAACTCTGCTTTAGTTGCAGGGGTAACACAAGCAGCTTTTCTCACACTGTGTACTCTTTGTGCTCTTCCACGTATGAACTTCTATATGCAGGGTTTGCGACGTGGTGCGACCTGCCTCAACCAAGGCAGGCTGTAGCGAGGACTGTAAGCATATCCTCTCCCAAACCACGCAGTTTTAAAGGTAGAACTCTGCTTTAGTTGCAGGGGTAACACAAGCAGCTTTTCTCCCACTGTGTACTCTTTGGGCTCTTCCACGAATGAACTTCTATATGCAGGGTTTCCAAAGTGGAGCGAACTGCCTCAACCAAGGCAGGCTGTAGCGAGGACTGTAAGCATATCCTCTCCCAAACCACTCAGTTTTAACGGTAGAACTCTGCTTTAGTTGCAGGGGTAACACAAGCAGCTTTTCTCCCACTGTGTACTCTTTGGGCTCTTCCACGAATGAACTTCTATATGCATGGTTTCCCACGTGGAGCGAACTGCCTCAACCAAGGCAGGCTGTAGCGATGACTGTAAGCATATCCTCTCCCAAACCACGCAGTTTTAACGGTAGAACTCTGCTTTAGTTGCAGGGGTAACACAAGCAGCTTTTCTCCCACTGTGTACTCTTTGGGCTCTTCCACGAATGAACTTCTATATGCAGGGTTTCCGACGTGGAGCGAACTGCCTCAACCAAGGCAGGCTGTAGCGAGGTCTGTAAGCATTTCCTCTTCCAAAGCACGGCAGTTTTACCAAAGAATTCTGCTTTAGTTGCAGGTGTAACACAAGCATCATTTCTCCCACTGTGTACTCTTTGGGCTCTTACACGAATGAACTTCTTTATGCAGGGATTCCCACGTGGATCGAACTGCCTCAACCGTGGAAGGCTGTAGCGAGGACTGTAAGCATATCCTCTCCCAAAACACGCAGTTTTTACGGTAGAACTCTGCTTTAGTTGCAGGGGTAACACAAGCAGCTTTTCTCCCACTGTGTACTCTTTGGGCTCTTCCAAGAATGAACTTCTATATGCAGGGTTTCAGACGTGGAGCGAACTGCCTCAACCAAGGCAGGCTGTAGCGAGGACTGTAAGCATTTCCTCTTACAAAACACGGCAGTTTTACCAAAGAATTCTGCTTTAGTTGCAGGTGGAATACAAGCAGCATTACTCCCACTGTGTTCTCTTGGGGCTCTTACACGAATGAACTTTTTTATGCAGGGATTCCCAGGGGAGCGAACTGCCTCCACCATGGCAGGCTCTAGCGAGGACTGTAAGCATATCCTCTCCCAAACCACGCAGTTTTAACGGTAGAAATCTGCTTTAGTTTCAGGGGTAACACAAGCAGCTTTTCTCCCACTGTGTACTCTTTGGGCTCTTCCACGAATGAACTTCTATATGCAGGGTTTTCGACGTGGAGCGAACTGCCTCAACCAAGGCAGGCTGTAGCGAGGACTGTAAGAATATCCTCTCCCAAACCACGCAGTTTTAACGGTAGAACTCTGCTTTAGTTGCAGGGGTAACACAAGCAGCTTTTCTCACACTGTGTACTCTTTGTGCTCTTCCACGTATGAACTTCTATATGCAGGGTTTGCGACGTGGAGCGACCTGCCTCAACCAAGGCAGGCTGTAGCGAGGACTGTAAGCATATCCTCTCCCAAACCACGCAGTTTTAAAGGTAGAACTCTGCTTTAGTTGCAGGGGTAACACAAGCAGCTTTTCTCCCACTGTGTACTCTTTGGGCTCTTCCACGAATGAACTTCTATATGCAGGGTTTCCAAAGTGGAGCGAACTGCCTCAACCAAGGCAGGCTGTAGCGAGGACTGTAAGCATATCCTCTCCCAAACCACTCAGTTTTAACGGTAGAACTCTGCTTTAGTTGCAGGGGTAACACAAGCAGCTTTTCTCCCACTGTGTACTCTTTGGGCTCTTCCACGAATGAACTTCTATATGCATGGTTTCCCACGTGGAGCGAACTGCCTCAACCAAGGCAGGCTGTAGCGATGACTGTAAGCATATCCTCTCCCAAACCACGCAGTTTTAACGGTAGAACTCTGCTTTAGTTGCAGGGGTAACACAAGCAGCTTTTCTCCCACTGTGTACTCTTTGGGCTCTTCCACGAATGAACTTCTATATGCAGGGTTTCCGACGTGGAGCGAACTGCCTCAACCAAGGCAGGCTGTAGCGAGGTCTGTAAGCATTTCCTCTTCCAAAGCACGGCAGTTTTACCAAAGAATTCTGCTTTAGTTGCAGGTGTAACACAAGCATCATTTCTCCCACTGTGTACTCTTTGGGCTCTTACACGAATGAACTTCTTTATGCAGGGATTCCCACGTGGATCGAACTGCCTCAACCGTGGAAGGCTGTAGCGAGGACTGTAAGCATATCCTCTCCCAAAACACGCAGTTTTTACGGTAGAACTCTGCTTTAGTTGCAGGGGTAACACAAGCAGCTTTTCTCCCACTGTGTACTCTTTGGGCTCTTCCAAGAATGAACTTCTATATGCAGGGTTTCAGACGTGGAGCGAACTGCCTCAACCAAGGCAGGCTGTAGCGAGGACTGTAAGCATTTCCTCTTACAAAACACGGCAGTTTTACCAAAGAATTCTGCTTTAGTTGCAGGTGGAATACAAGCAGCATTACTCCCACTGTGTTCTCTTGGGGCTCTTACACGAATGAACTTTTTTATGCAGGGATTCCCAGGGGAGCGAACTGCCTCCACCATGGCAGGCTCTAGCGAGGACTGTAAGCATATCCTCTCCCAAACCACGCAGTTTTAACGGTAGAAATCTGCTTTAGTTTCAGGGGTAACACAAGCAGCTTTTCTCCCACTGTGTACTCTTTGGGCTCTTCCACGAATGAACTTCTATATGCAGGGTTTTCGACGTGGAGCGAACTGCCTCAACCAAGGCAGGCTGTAGCGAGGACTGTAAGAATATCCTCTCCCAAACCACGCAGTTTTAACGGTAGAACTCTGCTTTAGTTGCAGGGGTAACACAAGCAGTTTTTCTCCCACTGTGTACTCTTTGGGCTCTTCCACAAATGAACTTCTATATGCAGTGTTTGCGACGTGGAGCGAACTGCCTCAACCAATGCAGGCTGTAGCGAGGACTGTAAGCATATCCTCTCCCAAACCACGCAGTTTTTACGGTAGAACTGTGCTTTAGTTGCAGGGGTAACACAAGCAGCTTTTCTCACACTGTGTACTCTTTGTGCTCTTCCACGTATGAACTTCTATATGCAGGGTTTGCGACGTGGAGCGACCTGCCTCAACCAAGGCAGGCTGTAGCGAGGACTGTAAGCATATCCTCTCCCAAACCACGCAGTTTTAAAGGTAGAACTCTGCTTTAGTTGCAGGGGTAACACAAGCAGCTTTTCTCCCACTGTGTACTCTTTGGGCTCTTCCACGAATGAACTTCTATATGCAGGGTTTCCAAAGTGGAGCGAACTGCCTCAACCAAGGCAGGCTGTAGCGAGGACTGTAAGCATATCCTCTCCCAAACCACTCAGTTTTAACGGTAGAACTCTGCTTTAGTTGCAGGGGTAACACAAGCAGCTTTTCTCCCACTGTGTACTCTTTGGGCTCTTCCACGAATGAACTTCTATATGCATGGTTTCCCACGTGGAGCGAACTGCCTCAACCAAGGCAGGCTGTAGCGATGACTGTAAGCATATCCTCTCCCAAACCACGCAGTTTTAACGGTAGAACTCTGCTTTAGTTGCAGGGGTAACACAAGCAGCTTTTCTCCCACTGTGTACTCTTTGGGCTCTTCCACGAATGAACTTCTATATGCAGGGTTTCCGACGTGGAGCGAACTGCCTCAACCAAGGCAGGCTGTAGCGAGGTCTGTAAGCATTTCCTCTTCCAAAGCACGGCAGTTTTACCAAAGAATTCTGCTTTAGTTGCAGGTGTAACACAAGCATCATTTCTCCCACTGTGTACTCTTTGGGCTCTTACACGAATGAACTTCTTTATGCAGGGATTCCCACGTGGATCGAACTGCCTCAACCGTGGAAGGCTGTAGCGAGGACTGTAAGCATATCCTCTCCCAAAACACGCAGTTTTTACGGTAGAACTCTGCTTTAGTTGCAGGGGTAACACAAGCAGCTTTTCTCCCACTGTGTACTCTTTGGGCTCTTCCAAGAATGAACTTCTATATGCAGGGTTTCAGACGTGGAGCGAACTGCCTCAACCAAGGCAGGCTGTAGCGAGGACTGTAAGCATTTCCTCTTACAAAACACGGCAGTTTTACCAAAGAATTCTGCTTTAGTTGCAGGTGGAATACAAGCAGCATTACTCCCACTGTGTTCTCTTGGGGCTCTTACACGAATGAACTTTTTTATGCAGGGATTCCCAGGGGAGCGAACTGCCTCCACCATGGCAGGCTCTAGCGAGGACTGTAAGCATATCCTCTCCCAAACCACGCAGTTTTAAAGGTAGAAATCTGCTTTAGTTTCAGGGGTAACACAAGCAGCTTTTCTCCCACTGTGTACTCTTTGGGCTCTTCCACGAATGAACTTCTATATGCAGGGTTTTCGACGTGGAGCGAACTGCCTCAACAAAGGCAGGCTGTAGCGAGGACTGTAAGCATATCCTCTCCCAAACCACGCAGTTTTTACGGTAGAACTCTGCTTTAGTTGCAGGGGTAACACAAGCAGCTTTTCTCCCACTGTGTACTCTTTGGGCTCTTCCACGAATGAACTTCTATATGCAGGGTTTCCAAAGTGGAGCGAACTGCCTCAACCAATGCAGGCTGTAGCGAGGAATGTAAGCATTTCCTCTTACAAAACACGGCAGTTTTACCAAAGAATTCTGCTTTAGTTGCAGGTGGAATACAAGCAGCATTACTCCCACTGTGTACTCTTTGGGCTCTTATACGAATGAACTTCTTTATGCAAGGATTCCCACGAGGAGGGAACTGACTCCACCATGGCAGGCTGTAGCTAGGACTGTAAGCATATCCTCTCCCAAACCACGCAGTTTTTACGGTAGAACTCTGCTTTAGTTGCAGGGGTAACACAAGCAGCTTTTCTCCCACTGTGTACTCTTTGGGCTCTTCCACGAATGAACTTCTATATGCACGGTTTTCTACGTGGAGCGAACTGCCTAAACCAAGGCAGGCTGTAGCGAGGACTGTAAGCATATCCTCTCCCAAACCACGCAGTTTTAACGGTAGAACTCTGCTTTAGTTGCAGGGGTAACACAAGCAGTTTTTCTCCCACTGTGTACTCTTTGGGCTCTTCCACAAATGAACTTCTATATGCAGGGTTTGCGACGTGGAGCGAACTGCCTCAACCAATGCAGGGTGTAGCGAGGACTGTAAGCATATCCTCTCCCAAACCACGCAGTTTTAACGGTAGAACTCTGCTTTAGTTGCAGGGGTAACACAAGCAGCTTTTCTCACACTGTGTACTCTTTGTGCTCTTCCACGTATGAACTTCTATATGCAGGGTTTGCGACGTGGAGCGACCTGCCTCAACCAAGGCAGGCTGTAGCGAGGACTGTAAGCATATCCTCTAACAAACCACGCAGTTTTAAAGGTAGAACTCTGCTTTAGTTGCAGGGGTAACACAAGCAGCTTTTCTCCCACTGTGTACCCTTTGGGCTCTTCCACGAATTAACTTCTATATGCAGGGTTTCCAAAGTGGAGCCAACTGCCTCAACCAAGGCAGGCTGTAGCGCGGAATGTAAGCATTTCCTCTTACAAAACACGGCAGTTTTACCAAAGAATTCTGCTTTAGTTGCAGGTGGAATACAAGCAGCATTACTCCCACTGTGTACTCTTTGGGCACTTACACGAATGAACTTCGTTATGCAAGGATTCCCACGAGGAGGGAACTGCCTCCACCATGGCCGGCTGTAGCGAGGACTGTAAGCATATCCTCTCCCAAACCTCGCCGTTTTAACGGTAGAACTCTGCTTTAGTTGCAGTGGTAACACAAGAAGCTTTTCTCCCACTGTGTACTCTTTGGGCTCTTCCACGAATGAACTTCTTTATGTAGGGTTGGCAACGTGGAGAGAACTGCCTCAACCAAGGCAGGCTGTAGCGAGGACTGTAAGCATTTCCTCTTCCAAAGCACGGCAGTTTTACCAAAGAATTCTGCTTTAGTTGCAGGTGTAACATAAGCATCATTTCTCACACTGTGTACTCTTTGGGCTCTTACACGAATGAACTTCTTTATGCAGGGATTCCCACATGGATCGAACTGCCTCAACCGTGGAAGGCTTTAGCGAGGACTATAAGCATATCCTCTCCCAAAACACGCAGTTTTCACGGTAGAACTCTGCTTTAGTTGCAGGGGTAACACAAGCAGCTTTTATCCCACTGTGTACTCTTTGGGCTCTTCCACGAATGAACTTCTATATGCAGTGTTTCAGACGTGGAGCGAACTGCCTCAACCAAGGCAGGCTGTAGCGAGGACTGTAAGCATTTCCTCTTACAAAACACGGCAGTTTTACCAAAGAATTCTTCTTTAGTTGCAGGTGGAATACAAGCAGCATTACTCCCACTGTGTTCTCTTGGGGGCTCTTACACGAATGAACTTATTTATGCAGGGATTCCCACGAGGAGCGAACTGCCTCCACCATGGCAGGCTCTAGCGAGGACTGTAAGCATATCCTCTCCCACACCACGCAGTTTTAACGGTAGAACTCTGCTTTAGTTGCAGGGGTAACACAAGCAGTTTTTCTCCCACTGTGTACTCTTTGGGCTCTTCCACGAATGAACTTCTATATGCAGGGTTTGCGACGTTGAGCGAACTGCCTCAAACAAGGCCGGCTGTAGCGAGGACTATAAGCATATCCTCTCCCAAACCACGCAGTTTTAATGGTAGAACTCTGCTTTAGTTGCAGGGGTAACACAAGCAGCTTTTCTCCCACTGTGTACTCTTTGGGCTCTTCCACGAATGAACTTCTATATGCAGGGTTTCCGAAGTGGAGCGAACTGCCTCAACCAAGGCAGGCTGTAGAGAGGACTGTAAGCATTTCCTCTTACAAAACACGGCAGTTTTACCAAAGAATTCTGCTTTAGTTGCAGGTGGAATACAAGCAGCATTACTCCCACTGTGTACTCTTTGGGCTCTTACACGAATGAACTTCTTTATGCAAGGATTCCCACGTGGAGGGAACTGCCTCCACCATGGCAGGCTGTAGCTAGGACTGTAAGCATATCCTCTCCCAAACCACGCAGTTTTAACGGTAGAACTCTGCTTTAGTTGCAGGGGTAACACAAGCAGTTGTTCTCCCACTGTGTACTCTTTGGGCTCTTCCACGAATGAACTTCTATATGCAGGTTTTGCGACGTGGAGAGAACTGCCTCAACCAAGGCAGGCTGTAGCGAGGACTGTAAGCATATCCTCTCCCAAACCACGCAGTTTTAACGGTAGAACTCTGCTTTAGTTGCAGGGGTAACAAAAGCAGCTTTTCTCCCACTGTGTACTCTTTGTGCTCTTCCACGTATGAACTTCTATATGCAGGGTTTCCGACCTGGAGCGACCTGCCTCAACCAAGGCAGGCTGTAGCGAGGACTGTAAGCATATCCTCTCCCAAACCACGCAGTTTTAAAGGTAGAACTCTGCTTTAGTTGCAGGGGTAACACAAGCAGCTTTTCTCCCACTGTGTACTCTTTGGGCTCTTCCACGAATGAACTTCTATATGCAGGGTTTCCAAAGTGGAGCGAACTGCCTCAACCAAGGCAGGCTGTAGCGAGGACTGTAAGCATATCCTCTCCCAAACCACTCAGTTTTAACCGTAGAACTCTGCTTTAGTTGCAGGGGTAACACAAGCAGCTTTTCTCCCACTGTGTACTCTTTGGGCTCTTCCACGAATGAACTTCTGTATGCATGGTTTCCCACGTGGAGCGAACTGCCTCAACCAAGGCAGGCTGTAGCGATGACTGTAAGCATATCCTCTCCCAAACCACGCAGTTTTAACGGTAGAACTCTGCTTTAGTTGCAGGGGTAACACAAGCAGTTTTTCTCCCACTGTGTACTCTTTGGGCTCTTCCACGAATGAACTTCTATATGCAGGGTTTGCGACGTTGAGCGAACTGCCTCAAACAAGGCCGGCTGTAGCGAGGACTATAAGCATATCCTCTCCCAAACCACGCAGTTTTAATGGTAGAACTCTGCTTTAGTTGCAGGGGTAACACAAGCAGCTTTTCTCCCACTGTGTACTCTTTGGGCTCTTCCACGAATGAACTTCTATATGCAGGGTTTCCGAAGTGGAGCGAACTGCCTCAACCAAGGCAGGCTGTAGAGAGGACTGTAAGCATTTCCTCTTACAAAACACGGCAGTTTTACCAAAGAATTCTGCTTTAGTTGCAGGTGGAATACAAGCAGCATTACTCCCACTGTGTACTCTTTGGGCTCTTACACGAATGAACTTCTTTATGCAAGGATTCCCACGTGGAGGGAACTGCCTCCACCATGGCAGGCTGTAGCTAGGACTGTAAGCATATCCTCTCCCAAACCACGCAGTATTAACGGTAGAACTCTGCTTTAGTTGCAGGGGTAACACAAGCAGTTGTTCTCCCACTGTGTACTCTTTGGGCTCTTCCACGAATGAACTTCTATATGCAGGTTTTGCGACGTGGAGAGAACTGCCTCAACCAAGGCAGGCTGTAGCGAGGACTGTAAGCATATCCTCTCCCAAACCACGCAGTTTTAACGGTAGAACTCTGCTTTAGTTGCAGGGGTAACAAAAGCAGCTTTTCTCCCACTGTGTACTCTTTGTGCTCTTCCACGTATGAACTTCTATATGCAGGGTTTCCGACCTGGAGCGACCTGCCTCAACCAAGGCAGGCTGTAGCGAGGACTGTAAGCATATCCTCTCCCAAACCACGCAGTTTTAAAGGTAGAACTCTGCTTTAGTTGCAGGGGTAACACAAGCAGCTTTTCTCCCACTGTGTACTCTTTGGGCTCTTCCACGAATGAACTTCTATATGCAGGGTTTCCAAAGTGGAGCGAACTGCCTCAACCAAGGCAGGCTGTAGCGAGGACTGTAAGCATATCCTCTCCCAAACCACTCAGTTTTAACCGTAGAACTCTGCTTTAGTTAGAGGGGTAACACAAGCAGCTTTTCTCCCACTGTGTACTCTTTGGGCTCTTCCACGAATGAACTTCTGTATGCATGGTTTCCCACGTGGAGCGAACTGCCTCAACCAAGGCAGGCTGTAGCGATGACTGTAAGCATATCCTCTCCCAAACCACGCAGTTTTAACGGTAGAACTCTGCTTTAGTTGCAGGGGTAACACAAGCAGCTTTTCTCCCACTGTGTACTCTTTGGGCTCTTCCACGAATGAACTTCTATATGCAGGGTTTCCGACGAGGAGCGAACTGCCTCAACCAAGGCAGGCTGTAGCGAGTTCTGTAAGCATTTCCTCTTCCAAAGCACGGCAGTTTTACCAAAGAATTCTGCTTTAGTTGCAGGTGTAACACAAGCATCATTTCTCCCACTGTGTACTCTTTGGGCTCTTACACGAATGAACTTCTTTATGCAGGGATTCCCACGTGGATCGAACTGCCTCAACCGTGGAAGGCTGTAGCGAGGACTGTAAGCGTATCCTCTCCCAAAACACGCAGTTTTTACGGTAGAACTCTGCTTTAGTTGCAGGGGTAACACAAGCAGCTTTTCTCCCACTGTGTACTCTTTGGGCTCTTCCAAGAATGAACTTCTATATGCAGGGTTTCAGACGTGGAGCGAACTACCTCAACCAAGGCAGGCTGTAGCGAGGACTGTAAGCATTTCCTCTTACAAAACACGGCAGTTTTACCAAAGAATTCTGCTTTAGTTGCAGGTGGAATACAAGCAGCATTACTCCCACTGTGTTCTCTTGGGGCTCTTACACGAATGAACTTTTTTATGCAGGGATTCCCAGGGGAGCGAACTGCCTCCACCATGGCAGGCTCTAGCGAGGACTGTAAGCATATCCTCTCCCAAACCACGCACTTTTAACGGTAGAAATCTGCTTTAGTTTCAGGGGTAACACAAGCAGCTTTTCTCCCACTGTGTACTCTTTGGGCTCTTCCACGAATGAACTTCCATATGCAGGGTTTTCGACGTGGAGCGAACTGCCTCAACCAAGGCAGGCTGTAGCGAGGACTGTAAGAATATCCTCTCCCAAACCACGCAGTTTTAACGGTAGAACTCTGCTTTAGTTGCAGGGGTAACACAAGCAGTTTTTCTCCCACTGTGTACTCTTTGGGCTCTTCCACAAATGAACTTCTATATGCAGGGTTTGCGACGTGGAGCGAACTGCCTCAACCAATGCAGGCTGTAGCGAGGACTGTAAGCATATCCTCTCCCAAACCACGCAGTTTTTACGGTAGAACTCTGCTTTAGTTGCAGGGGTAACACAAGCAGCTTTTCTCACACTGTGTACTCTTTGTGCTCTTCCACGTATGAACTTCTATATGCAGGGTTTGCGACGTGGAGCCACCTGCCTCAACCAAGGCAGGCTGTAGCGAGGACTGTAAGCATATCCTCTCCCAAACCACTCAGTTTTAACGGTAGAACTCTGCTTTAGTTGCAGGGGTAACACAAGCAGCTTTTCTCCCACTGTGTACTCTTTGGGCTCTTCCACGAATGAACTTCTATATGCAGGGTTTCCGACATGGAGCGAACTGCCTCAACCAAGGCAGGCTGTAGCGAGGTCTGTAAGCATTTCCTCTTCCAAAGCACGGCAGTTTTACCAAAGTATTCTGCTTTAGTTGCAGGTGTAACACAAGCATCATTTCTCCCCGTGTGTACTCTTTGGGCTCTTACACGAATGAACTTCTTTATGCAGGGATTCCCACGTGGATCGAACTGCCTCAACCGTGGAAGGCTGTAGCGAGGACTGTAAGCATATCCTCTCCCAAAACACGCAGTTTTTACGGTAGAACTCTGCTTTAGTTGCAGGGGTAACACAAGCAGCTTTTCTCCCACTGTGTACTCTTTGGGCTCTTCCAAGAATGAACTTCTATATGCAGGGTTTCAGACGTGAAGCGAACTGCCTCAACCAAGGCAGGCTGTAGCGAGGACTGTAAGCATTTCCTCTTACAATACACGGCAGTTTTACCAAAGAATTCTGCTTTAGTTGCAGGTGGAATACAAGCAGCATTACTCCCACTGTGTTCTCTTGGGGCTCGTACACGAATGAACTTTTTATGCAGGGATTCCCAGGGGAGCGAACTGCCTCCACCATGGCAGGCTCTAGCGAGGACTGTAAGCATATCCTCTCCCAAACCACGCAGTTTTTACGGTAGAACTCTGCTTTAGTTGCAGGGGTAACACAAGCAGCTTTTCTCACACTGTGTACGCTTTGTCCTCTTCCACGTATGAACTTCTATATGCAGGGTTTGCGACGTGGAGCGACCTGCCTCAACCAAGGCAGGCTGTAGCGAGGACTGTAAGCATATCCTCTCCCAAACCACGCAGTTTTAAAGGTAGAACTCTGCTTTAGTTGCAGGGGTAACACAAGCAGCTTTTCTCCCACTGTGTACTCTTTGGGCTCTTCCACGAATTAACTTCTACATGCAGCGTTTCCAAAGTGGAGCGAACTGCCTCAACCAAGGCAGGCTGTAGCGAGGAATGTAAGCATTTCCTCTTACAAAACACGGCAGTTTTACCAAAGAATTCTGCTTTAGTTGCAGGTGGAATACAAGCAGCATTACTCCCACTGTGTACTCTTCGGGCTCTTACACGAATGAACTTCGTTATGCAAGGATTCCCACGAGGAGGGAACTGACTCCACCATGGCAGGCTGTAGCGAGGACTGTAAGCATATCCTCTCCCAAACCACGCAGTTTTAACGGTAGAACTCTGCTTTAGTTGCAGGGGTAACACAAGCAGCTTTTCTCCCACTGTGTACTCTTTGGGCTCTTCCACGAATGAACATCTATATGCAGGGTTTGCGACGTGGAGCGAACTGCCTAAACCAAGGCAGGCTGTAGCGAGGACTGTAAGCATATCCTCTCCCAAACGACGCAGTTTTAACGGTAGAACTCTGCTTTAGTTGCAGGGGTAATACAAGCAGTTTTTCTCCCACTGTGTACTCTTTGGGCTCTTCCACAAATGAACTTCTATATGCAGGGTTTGCGACGTGGAGCGAACTGCCTCAACCAATGCAGGCTGTAGCGAGGACTGTAAGCATATCCTCTCCCAAACCTCGCAGTTTTAACGGTAGAACTCTGCTTTAGTTGCAGGGGTAACACAAGCAGCTTTTCTCACACTGTGTACTCTTTGGGCTCTTCCACGAATGAACTTCTATATGCAGGGTTTCCGACGTGGAGCGAACTGCCTCAACCAAGGCAGGCTGTAGCGAGGAATGTAAGCATTTCCTCTTCCAAAGCACGGCAGTTTTACCAAAGAATTCTGCTTTAGTTGCAGGTGTAACACAAGCATCATTTCTCCCACTGTGTACTCTTTGGGCTCTTACACGAATGAACTTCTTTATGCAGGGATTCCCACGTGGATCGAACTGCCTCAACCGTGGAAGTCTGTAGCGAGGACTATAAGCATATCCTCTCCCAAAACACGCAGTTTTCACGGTAGAACTCTGCTTTAGTTGCAGGGGTAACACAAGCAGCTTTTCTCCCACTGTGTACTCTTTGGGCTCTTCCACGAATGAACTTCTATATGCAGGGTTTGCGACGTTGAGCGAACTGCCTCAAACAAGGCCGGCTGTAGCGAGGATTGTAAGCATATCCTCTCCCAAACCACGCAGTTTTAATGGTAGAACTATGCTTTAGTTGCAGGGGTAACACAAGCAGCTTTTCTCCCACTGTGTACTCTTTGGGCTCTTCCACGAATGAACTTCTATATGCAGGGTTTCCGAAGTGGAGCGAACTGCCTCAACCAAGGCAGGCTGTAGCGAGGACTGTAAGCATTTCCTCTTACAAAACACGGCAGTTTTACCAAAGAATTCTGCTTTAGTTGCAGGTGGAATAGAAGCAGCATTACTCCCACTGTGTACTCTTTGGGCTCTTACACGAATGAACTTCTTTATGCAAGGATTCCCACGAGGAGGGAACTGCCTCCACCATGGCAGGCTGTAGCTAGGACTGTAAGCATATCCTCTCCCAAACCACGCAGTTTTAACGGTAGAACTCTGCTTTAGTTGCAGGGGTAACACAAGCAGTTTTTCTCCCACTGTGTACTCTTTGGGCTCTTCCACGAATGAACTTCTATATGCAGGGTTTGCGACGTGGAGAGAACTGCCTCAACCAAGGCAGGCTGTAGCGAGGACTGTAAGCATATCCTCTCCCAAACCACGCAGTTTTATCGGTAGAGCTCTGCTTTAGTTGCAGGGGTAACACAAGCAGCTTTTCTCCCACTGTGTACTCTTTGGGCTCTTCCACGAATGAACTTCTATATGCAGGGTTTCCGACGTGGAGCGAACTGCCTCAACCAAGGCAGGCTGTAGCGAGGACTGTAAGCATATCCTCTCCCAAACCACGCAGTTTAAACGGTAGAACTCTGCTTTAGTTGCAGGGGTAACACAAGCAGCTTTTCTCCCACTGTGTACTCTTTGGGCTCTTCCACGAATGAACTTCTATATGCAGGGTTTCCGACGTGGAGCGAACTGCCTCAACCAAGGCAGGCTGTAGCGAGGTCTGTAAGCATTTCCTCTTCCAAAGCACGGCAGTTTTACCAAAGAATTCTGCTTTAGTTGCAGGTGTAACACAAGCATCATTTCTCCCACTGTGTACTCTTTGGGCTCTTACACGAATGAACTTCTTTATGCAGGGATTCCCACGTGGATCGAACTGCCTCAACCGTGGAAGGCTGTAGCGAGGACTGTAAGCATATCCTCTCCCAAAACACGCAGTTTTTACGGTAGAACTCTGCTTTAGTTGCAGGGGTAACACAAGCAGCTTTTCTCCCACTGTGTACTCTTTGGGCTCTTCCAAGAATGAACTTCTATATGCAGGGTTTCAGACGTGGAGCGAACAGCCTCAACCAAGGCAGGCTGTAGAGAGGACTGTAAGCATTTCCTCTTACAAAACACGGCAGTTGTACCAAAGAATTCTGCTTTAGTTGCAGGTGGAATACAAGCAGCATTACTCCCACTGTGTTCTCTTGGGGCTCTTACACGAATGAACTTTTTTATGCAGGGATTCCCAGGGGAGCGAACTGCCTACACCATGGCAGGCTCTAGCGAGGACTGTAAGCATATCCTCTCCCAAACCACGCAGTTTTAACGGTAGAAATCTGCTTTAGTTGCAGGGGTAACACAAGCAGCTTTTCTCACACTGTGTACTCTTTGTGCTCTTCCACGTATGAATTTCTATATGCAGGGTTTGTGACGTGGAGCGACCTGCCTCAACCAAGGCAGGCTGTAGCGAGGACTGTAAGCATATCCTCTCCCAAACCACGCAGTTTTAAAGGTAGAACTCTGCTTTAGTTGCAGGGGTAACACAAGCAGCTTTTCTCCCACTGTGTACTCTTTGGGCTCTTCCACGAATTAACTTCTATATGCAGGGTTTCCAAAGTGGAGCGAACTGCATCAACCAAGGCAGGCTGTAGCGAGGAATGTAAGCATTTCCTCTTACAAAACACGGCAGTTTTACCAAAGAATTCTGCTTTAGTTGCAGGTGGAATACAAGCAGCATTACTCCCACTGTGTACTCTTCGGGCTCTTACACGAATGAACTTCGTTATGCAAGGATTCCCACGAGGAGGGAACTGACTCCACCATGGCAGGCTGTAGCGAGGACTGTAAGCATATCCTCTCCCAAACCACGCAGTTTTCACGGTAGAACTCTGCTTTAGTTGCAGGGGTAACACAAGCAGCTTTTCTCCCACTGTGTACTCTTTGGGCTCTTCCACGAATGAACTTCTATATGCAGGGTTTGCGACATGGAGCGAACTGCCTAAACCAAGGCAGGCTGTAGCGAGGACTGTAAGCATATCCTCTCCCAAACCACGCAGTTTTAACGGTAGAACTCTGCTTTAGTTGCAGGGGTAACACAAGCAGCTTTTCTCACACTGTGTACTCTTTGTGCTCTTCCACGTATGAACTTCTATATGAAGGGTTTGCGACGTGGAGCGACCTGCCTCAACCAAGGCAGGCTGTAGCGAGGACTGTAAGCATATCCTTTCCCAAACCACGCAGTTTTAAAGGTAGAACTCTGCTTTAGTTGCAGGGGTAACACAAGCAGCTTTTCTCCCACTGTGTACACTTTGGGCTCTTCCACGAATGAACTTCTATATGCAGGGTTTCCGACGTGGAGCGAACTGCCTCAACCAAGGCAGGCTGTAGCGAGGTCTGTAAGCATTTCCTCTTCCAAAGCACGGCAGTTTTACCAAAGAATTCTGCTTTATTTGCAGGTGTAACACAAGCATCATTTCTCCCACTGTGTACTCTTTGGGCTCTTACACGAATGAACTTCTTTATGCAGGGATTCCCACGTGGATCGAACTGCCTCAACCGTGGAAGGCTGTAGCGAGGACTGTAAGCATATCCTCTCCCAAAACACGCAGTTTTTACGGTAGAACTCTGCTTTAGTTGCAGGGGTAACACAAGCAGCTTTTCTCCCACTGTGTACTCTTTGGGCTCTTCCAAGAATGAACTTCTATATGCAGGGTTTCAGACGTGGAGCGAACTGCCTCAACCAAGGCAGGCTGTAGCGAGGACTGTAAGCATTTCCTCTTACAAAACACGGCAGTTTTACCAAAGAATTCTGCTTTAGTTGCAGGTGGAATACAAGCAGCATTACTCCCACTGTGTTCTCTTGGGGCTCTTACACGAATGAACTTTTTTATGCAGGGATTCCCAGGGGAGCGAACTGCCTCCACCATGGCAGGCTCTAGCGAGGACTGTAAGCATATCCTCTCCCAAACCACGCAGTTTTAACGGTAGAAATCTGCTTTAGTTTCAGGGGTAACACAAGCAGCTTTTCTCCCACTGTGTACTCTTTGGGCTCTTCCACGAATGAACTTCTATATGCAGGGTTTTCGACGTGGAGCGAACTGCCTCAACCAAGGCAGGCTGTAGCGAGGACTGTAAGAATATCCTCTCCCAAACCACGCAGTTTTAACGGTAGAACTCTGCTTTAGTTGCAGGGGTAACACAAGCAGTTTTTCTCCCACTGTGTACTCTTTGGGCTCTTCCACAAATGAACTTCTATATGCAGGGTTTGCGACGTGGAGCGAACTGCCTCAACCAATGCAGGCTGTAGCGAGGACTGTAAGCATATCCTCTCCCAAACCACGCAGTTTTTACGGTAGAACTCTGCTTTAGTTGCAGGGGTAACACAAGCAGCTTTTCTCACACTGTGTACTCTTTGTGCTCTTCCACGTATGAACTTCTATATGCAGGGTTTGCGACGTGGAGCGACCTGCCTCAACCAAGGCAGGCTGTAGCGAGGACTGTAAGCATATCCTCTCCCAAACCACGCAGTTTTAAAGGTAGAACTCTGCTTTAGTTGCAGGGGTAACACAAGCAGCTTTTCTCACACTGTGTACTCTTTGGGCTCTTCCACGAATGAACTTCTATATGCATGGTTTCCCACGTGGAGCGAACTGCCTCAACCAAGGCAGGCTGTAGCGATGACTGTAAGCATATCCTCTCCCAAACCACGCAGTTTTAACGGTAGAACTCTGCTTTAGTTGCAGGGGTAACACAAGCAGCTTTTCTCCCACTGTGTACTCTTTGGGCTCTTCCACGAATGAACTTCTATATGCAGGGTTTCCGACGTGGAGCGAACTGCCTCAACCAAGGCAGGCTGTAGCGAGGTCTGTAAGCATTTCCTCTTCCAAAGCACGGCAGTTTTACCAAAGAATTCTGCTTTAGTTGCAGGTGTAACACAAGCATCATTTCTCCCACTGTGTACTCTTTGGGCTCTTACACGAATGAACTTCTTTATGCAGGGATTCCCACGTGGATCGAACTGCCTCAACCGTGGAAGGCTGTAGCGAGGACTGTAAGCATATCCTCTCCCAAAACACGCAGTTTTTACGGTAGAACTCTGCTTTAGTTGCAGGGGTAACACAAGCAGCTTTTCTCCCACTGTGTACTCTTTGGGCTCTTCCAAGAATGAACTTCTATATGCAGGGTTTCAGACGTGGAGCGAACTGCCTCAACCAAGGCAGGCTGTAGCGAGGACTGTAAGCATTTCCTCTTACAAAACACGGCAGTTTTACCAAAGAATTCTGCTTTAGTTGCAGGTGGAATACAAGCAGCATTACTCCCACTGTGTTCTCTTGGGGCTCTTACACGAATGAACTTTTTTATGCAGGGATTCCCAGGGGAGCGAACTGCCTCCACCATGGCAGGCTCTAGCGAGGACTGTAAGCATATCCTCTCCCAAACCACGCAGTTTTAACGGTAGAAATCTGCTTTAGTTTCAGGGGTAACACAAGCAGCTTTTCTCCCACTGTGTACTCTTTGGGCTCTTCCACGAATGAACTTCTATATGCAGGGTTTTCGACGTGGAGCGAACTGCCTCAACCAAGGCAGGCTGTAGCGAGGACTGTAAGAATATCCTCTCCCAAACCACGCAGTTTTAACGGTAGAACTCTGCTTTAGTTGCAGGGGTAACACAAGCAGTTTTTCTCCCACTGTGTACTCTTTGGGCTCTTCCACAAATGAACTTCTATATGCAGGGTTTGCGACGTGGAGCGAACTGCCTCACCCAATGCAGGCTGTAGCGAGGACAGTAAGCATATCCTCTCCCAAACCACGCAGTTTTAACGGTAGAACTCTGCTTTAGTTGCAGGGGTAACACAAGCAGCTTTTCTCACACTGTGTACTCTTTGTGCTCTTCCACGTATGAACTTCTATATGCAGGGTTTGCGACGTGGAGCGACCTGCCTCAACCAAGGCAGGCTGTAGCGAGGACTGTAAGCATATCCTTTCCCAAACCACGCAGTTTTAAAGGTAGAACTCTGCTTTAGTTGCAGGGGTAACACAAGCAGCTTTTCTCCCACTGTGTACACTTTGGGCTCTTCCACGAATGAACTTCTATATGCAGGGTTTCCGACGTGGAGCGAACTGCCTCAACCAAGGCAGGCTGTAGCGAGGTCTGTAAGCATTTCCTCTTCCAAAGCACGGCAGTTTTACCAAAGAATTCTGCTTTAGTTGCAGGTGTAACACAAGCATCATTACTCCCACTGTGTACTCTTTGGGCTCTTACACGAATGAACTTCTTTATGCAGGGATTCCCACGTGGATCGAACTGCCTCAACCGTGGAAGGCTGTAGCGAGGACTGTAAGCATATCCTCTCCCAAAACACGCAGTTTTTACGGTAGAACTCTGCTTTAGTTGCAGGGGTAACACAAGCAGCTTTTCTCCCACTGTGTACTCATTGGGCTCTTCCAAGAATGAACTTCTATATGCAGGGTTTCAGACGTGGAGCGAACTGCCTCAACCAAGGCAGGCTGTAGCGAGGACTGTAAGCATTTCCTCTTACAAAACACGGCAGTTTTACCAAAGAATTCTGCTTTAGTTGCAGGTGGAATACAAGCAGCATTACTCCCACTGTGTTCTCTTGGGGCTCTTACACGAATGAACTTTTTTATGCAGGGATTCCCAGGGGAGCGAACTGCCTCCACCATGGCAGGCTCTAGCGAGGACTGTAAGCATATCCTCTCCCAAACCACGCAGTTTTAACGGTAGAAATCTGCTTTAGTTTCAGGGGTAACACAAGCAGCTTTTCTCCCACTGTGTACTCTTTGGGCTCTTCCACGAATGAACTTCTATATGCAGGGTTTTCGACGTGGAGCGAACTGCCTCAACCAAGGCAGGCTGTAGCGAGGACTGTAAGAATATCCTCTCCCAAACCACGCAGTTTTAACGGTAGAACTCTGCTTTAGTTGCAGGGGTAACACAAGCAGTTTTTCTCCCACTGTGTACTCTTTGGGCTCTTCCACAAATGAACTTCTATATGCAGGGTTTGCGACGTGGAGCGAACTGCCTCAACCAATGCAGGCTGTAGCGAGGACTGTAAGCATATCCTCTCCCAAACCACGCAGTTTTTACGGTAGAACTCTTCTTTAGTTGCAGGGGTAACACAAGCAGCTTTTCTCACACTGTGTACTCTTTGTGCTCTTCCACGTATGAACTTCTATATGCAGGGTTTGCGACGTGGAGCGACCTGCCTCAACCAAGGCAGGCTGTAGCGAGGACTGTAAGCATATCCTCTCCCAAACCACGCAGTTTTAAAGGTAGAACTCTGCTTTAGTTGCAGGGGTAACACAAGCAGCTTTTCTCACACTGTGTACTCTTTGGGCTCTTCCACGAATGAACTTCTATATGCATGGTTTCCCACGTGGAGCGAACTGCCTCAACCAAGGCAGGCTGTAGCGATGACTGTAAGCATATCCTCTCCCAAACCACGCAGTTTTAACGGTAGAACTCTGCTTTAGTTGCAGGGGTAACACAAGCAGCTTTTCTCCCACTGTGTACTCTTTGGGCTCTTCCACGAATGAACTTCTATATGCAGGGTTTCCGACGTGGAGCGAACTGCCTCAACCAAGGCAGGCTGTAGCGAGGTCTGTAAGCATTTCCTCTTCCAAAGCACGGCAGTTTTACCAAAGAATTCTGCTTTAGTTGCAGGTGTAACACAAGCATCATTTCTCCCACTGTGTACTCTTTGGGCTCTTACACGAATGAACTTCTTTATGCAGGGATTCCCACGTGGATCGAACTGCCTCAACCGTGGAAGGCTGTAGCGAGGACTGTAAGCATATCCTCTCCCAAAACACGCAGTTTTTACGGTAGAACTCTGCTTTAGTTGCAGGGGTAACACAAGCAGCTTTTCTCCCACTGTGTACTCTTTGGGCTCTTCCAAGAATGAACTTCTATATGCAGGGTTTCAGACGTGGAGCGAACTGCCTCAACCAAGGCAGGCTGTAGCGAGGACTGTAAGCATTTCCTCTTACAAAACACGGCAGTTTTACCAAAGAATTCTGCTTTAGTTGCAGGTGGAATACAAGCAGCATTACTCCCACTGTGTTCTCTTGGGGCTCTTACACGAATGAACTTTTTTATGCAGGGATTCCCAGGGGAGCGAACTGCCTCCACCATGGCAGGCTCTAGCGAGGACTGTAAGCATATCCTCTCCCAAACCACGCAGTTTTAACGGTAGAAATCTGCTTTAGTTTCAGGGGTAACACAAGCAGCTTTTCTCCCACTGTGTACTCTTTCGGCTCTTCCACGAATGAACTTCTATATGCAGGGTTTTCGACGCGGAGCGAACTGCCTCAACCAAGGCAGGCTGTAGCGAGGACTGTAAGAATATCCTCTCCCAAACCACGCAGTTTTAACGGTAGAACTCTGCTTTAGTTGCAGGGGTAACACAAGCAGTTTTTCTCCCACTGTGTACTCTTTGGGCTCTTCCACAAATGAACTTCTATATGCAGGGTTTGCGACGTGGAACGAACTGCCTCAACCAATGCAGGCTGTAGCGAGGACAGTAAGCATATCCTCTCCCAAACCACGCAGTTTTAACGGTAGAACTCTGCATTAGTTGCAGGGGTAACACAAGCAGCTTTTCTCACACTGTGTACTCTTTGTGCTCTTCCACGTATGAACTTCTATATGCAGGGTTTGCGACGTGGAGCGACCTGCCTCAACCAAGGCAGGCTGTAGCGAGGACTGTAAGCATATCCTCTCCCAAACCACGCAGTTTTAACGGTAGAACTCTGCTTTAGTTGCAGGGGTAACACAAGCAGCTTTTCTCACACTGTGTACTCTTTGTGCTCTTCCACGTATGAACTTCTATATGAAGGGTTTGCGACGTGGAGCGACCTGCCTCAACCAAGGCAGGCTGTAGCGAGGACTGTAAGCATATCCTTTCCCAAACCACGCAGTTTTAAAGGTAGAACTCTGCTTTAGTTGCAGGGGTAACACAAGCAGGTTTTCTCCCACTGTGTACACTTTGGGCTCTTCCACGAATGAACTTCTATATGCAGGGTTTCCGACGTGGAGCGAACTGCCTCAACCAAGGCAGGCTGTAGCGAGGTCTGTAAGCATTTCCTCTTCCAAAGCACGGCAGTTTTACCAAAGAATTCTGCTTTAGTTGCAGGTGTAACACAAGCATCATTTCTCCCACTGTGTACTCTTTGGGCTCTTACACGAATGAACTTCTTTATGCAGGGATTCCCACGTGGATCGAACTGCCTCAACCGTGGAAGGCTGTAGCGAGGACTGTAAGCATATCCTCTCCCAAAACACGCAGTTTTTACGGTAGAACTCTGCTTTAGTTGCAGGGGTAACACAAGCAGCTTTTCTCCCACTGTGTACTCTTTGGGCTCTTCCACGAATGAACTTCTATATGCAGGGTTTCAGACGTGGAGCGAACTGCCTCAACCAAGGCAGGCTGTAGCGAGGACTGTAAGCATTTGCTCTTACAAAACACGGCAGTTTTACCAAAGAATTCTGCTTTAGTTGCAGGTGGAATACAAGCAGCATTACTCCCACTGTGTTCTCTTGGGGCTCTTACACGAATGAACTTTTTTATGCAGGGATTCCCAGGGGAGCGAACTGCCTCCACCATGGCAGGCTCTAGCGAGGACTGTAAGCATATCCTCTCCCAAACCACGCAGTTTTAACGGTAGAAATCTGCTTTAGTTTCAGGGGTAACACAAGCAGCTTTTCTCCCACTGTGTACTCTTTGGGCTCTTCCACGAATGAACTTCTATATGCAGGGTTTTCGACGTGGAGCGAACTGCCTCAACCAAGGCAGGCTGTAGCGAGGACTGTAAGAATATCCTCTCCCAAACCACGCAGTTTTAACGGTAGAACTCTGCTTTAGTTGCAGGGGTAACACAAGCAGTTTTTCTCCCACTGTGTACTCTTTGGGCTCTTCCACAAATGAACTTCTATATGCAGGGTTTGCGACGTGGAGCGAACTGCCTCAACCAATGCAGGCTGTAGCGAGGACTGTAAGCATATCCTCTCCCAAACCACGCAGTTTTTACGGTAGAACTCTGCTTTAGTTGCAGGGGTAACACAAGCAGCTTTTCTCACACTGTGTACTCTTTGTGCTCTTCCACGTATGAACTTCTATATGCAGGGTTTGCGACGTGGAGCGACCTGCCTCAACCAAGGCAGGCTGTAGCGAGGACTGTAAGCATATCCTCTCCCAAACCACGCAGTTTTAAAGGTAGAACTCTGCTTTAGTTGCAGGGGTAACACAAGCAGCTTTTCTCCCACTGTGTACTCTTTGGGCTCTTCCACGAATGAACTTCTATATGCATGGTTTCCCACGTGGAGCGAACTGCCTCAACCAAGGCAGGCTGTAGCGATGACTGTAAGCATATCCTCTCCCAAACCACGCAGTTTTAACGGTAGAACTCTGCTTTAGTTGCAGGGGTAACACAAGCAGCTTTTCTCCCACTGTGTACTCTTTGGGCTCTTCCACGAATGAACTTCTATATGCTGGGTTTCCGACGTGGAGCGAACTGCCTCAACCAAGGCAGGCTGTAGCGAGGTCTGTAAGCATTTCCTCTTCCAAAGCACGGCAGTTTTACCAAAGAATTCTGCTTTAGTTGCAGGTGTAACACAAGCATCATTTCTCCCACTGTGTACTCTTTGGGCTCTTACACGAATGAACTTCTTTATGCAGGGATTCCCACGTGGATCGAACTGCCTCAACCGTGGAAGGCTGTAGCGAGGACTGTAAGCATATCCTCTCCCAAAACACGCAGTTTTTACGGTAGAACTCTGCTTTAGTTGCAGGGGTAACACAAGCAGCTTTTCTCCCACTGTGTACTCTTTGGGCTCTTCCAAGAATGAACTTCTATATGCAGGGTTTCAGACGTGGAGCGAACTGCCTCAACCAAGGCAGGCTGTAGCGAGGACTGTAAGCATTTCCTCTTACAAAACACGGCAGTTTTACCAAAGAATTCTGCTTTAGTTGCAGGTGGAATACAAGCAGCATTACTCCCACTGTGTTCTCTTGGGGCTCTTACAAGAATGAACTTTTTTATGCAGGGATTCCCAGGGGAGCGAACTGCCTCCACCATGGCAGGCTCTAGCGAGGACTGTAAGCATATCCTCTCCCAAACCACGCAGTTTTAACGGTAGAAATCTGCTTTAGTTTCAGGGGTAACACAAGCAGCTTTTCTCCCACTGTGTACTCTTTGGGCTCTTCCACGAATGAACTTCTATATGCAGGGTTTTCGACGTGGAGCGAACTGCCTCAACCAAGGCAGGCTGTAGCGAGGACTGTAAGAATATCCTCTCCCAAACCACGCAGTTTTAACGGTAGAACTCTGCTTTAGTTGCAGGGGTAACACAAGCAGTTTTTCTCCCACTGTGTACTCTTTGGGCTCTTCCACAAATGAACTTCTATATGCAGGGTTTGCGACGTGGAGCGAACTGCCTCAACCAATGCAGGCTGTAGCGAGGACAGTAAGCATATCCTCTCCCAAACCACGCAGTTTTTACGGTAGAACTCTGCTTTAGTTGCAGGGGTAACACAAGCAGCTTTTCTCACACTGTGTACTCTTTGTGCTCTTCCACGTATGAACTTCTATATGCAGGGTTTGCGACGTGGAGCGACCTGCCTCAACCAAGGCAGGCTGTAGCGAGGACTGTAAGCATATCCTCTCCCAAACCACGCAGTTTTAACGGTAGAACTCTGCTTTAGTTGCAGGGGTAACACAAGCAGCTTTTCTCACACTGTGTACTCTTTGTGCTCTTCCACGTATGAACTTCTATATGAAGGGTTTGCGACGTGGAGCGACCTGCCTCAACCAAGGCAGGCTGTAGCGAGGACTGTAAGCATATCCTTTCCCAAACCACGCAGTTTTAAAGGTAGAACTCTGCTTTAGTTGCAGGGGTAACACAAGCAGCTTTTCTCCCACTGTGTACACTTTGGGCTCTTCCACGAATGAACTTCTATATGCAGGGTTTCCGACGTGGAGCGAACTGCCTCAACCAAGGCAGGCTGTAGCGAGGTCTGTAAGCATTTCCTCTTCCAATGCACGGCAGTTTTACCAAAGAATTCTGCTTTAGTTGCAGGTGTAACACAAGCATCATTTCTCCCACTGTGTACTCTTTGGGCTCTTACACGAATGAACTTCTTTATGCAGGGATTCCCACGTGGATCGAACTGCCTCAACCGTGGAAGGCTGTAGCGAGGACTGTAAGCATATCCTCTCCCAAAACACGCAGTTTTTACGGTAGAACTCTGCTTTAGTTGCAGGGGTAACACAAGCAGCTTTTCTCCCACTGTGTACTCTTTGGGCTCTTCCAAGAATGAACTTCTATATGCAGGGTTTCAGACGTGGAGCGAACTGCCTCAACCAAGGCAGGCTGTAGCGAGGACTGTAAGCATTTCCTCTTACAAAACACGGCAGTTTTACCAAAGAATTCTGCTTTAGTTGCAGGTGGAATACAAGCAGCATTACTCCCACTGTGTTCTCTTGGGGCTCTTACACGAATGAACTTTTTTATGCAGGGATTCCCAGGGGAGCGAACTGCCTCCACCATGGCAGGCTCTAGCGAGGACTGTAAGCATATCCTCTCCCAAACCACGCAGTTTTAACGGTAGAAATCTGCTTTAGTTTCAGGGGTAACACAAGCAGCTTTTCTCCCACTGTGTACTCTTTGGGCTCTTCCACGAATGAACTTCTATATGCAGGGTTTTCGACGTGGAGCGAACTGCCTCAACCAAGGCAGGCTGTAGCGAGGACTGTAAGAATATCCTCTCCCAAACCACGCAGTTTTAACGGTAGAACTCTGCTTTAGTTGCAGGGGTAACACAAGCAGTTTTTCTCCCACTGTGTACTCTTTGGGCTCTTCCACAAATGAACTTCTATATGCAGGGTTTGCGACGTGGAGCGAACTGCCTCACCCAATGCAGGCTGTAGCGAGGACAGTAAGCATATCCTCTCCCAAACCACGCAGTTTTAACGGTAGAACTCTGCTTTAGTTGCAGGGGTAACACAAGCAGCTTTTCTCACACTGTGTACTCTTTGTGCTCTTCCACGTATGAACTTCTATATGCAGGGTTTGCGACGTGGAGCGACCTGCCTCAACCAAGGCAGGCTGTAGCGAGGACTGTAAGCATATCCTTTCCCAAACCACGCAGTTTTAAAGGTAGAACTCTGCTTTAGTTGCAGGGGTAACACAAGCAGCTTTTCTCCCACTGTGTACACTTTGGGCTCTTCCACGAATGAACTTCTATATGCAGGGTTTCCGACGTGGAGCGAACTGCCTCAACCAAGGCAGGCTGTAGCGAGGTCTGTAAGCATTTCCTCTTCCAAAGCACGGCAGTTTTACCAAAGAATTCTGCTTTAGTTGCAGGTGTAACACAAGCATCATTACTCCCACTGTGTACTCTTTGGGCTCTTACACGAATGAACTTCTTTATGCAGGGATTCCCACGTGGATCGAACTGCCTCAACCGTGGAAGGCTGTAGCGAGGACTGTAAGCATATCCTCTCCCAAAACACGCAGTTTTTACGGTAGAACTCTGCTTTAGTTGCAGGGGTAACACAAGCAGCTTTTCTCCCACTGTGTACTCATTGGGCTCTTCCAAGAATGAACTTCTATATGCAGGGTTTCAGACGTGGAGCGAACTGCCTCAACCAAGGCAGGCTGTAGCGAGGACTGTAAGCATTTCCTCTTACAAAACACGGCAGTTTTACCAAAGAATTCTGCTTTAGTTGCAGGTGGAATACAAGCAGCATTACTCCCACTGTGTTCTCTTGGGGCTCTTACACGAATGAACTTTTTTATGCAGGGATTCCCAGGGGAGCGAACTGCCTCCACCATGGCAGGCTCTAGCGAGGACTGTAAGCATATCCTCTCCCAAACCACGCAGTTTTAACGGTAGAAATCTGCTTTAGTTTCAGGGGTAACACAAGCAGCTTTTCTCCCACTGTGTACTCTTTGGGCTCTTCCACGAATGAACTTCTATATGCAGGGTTTTCGACGTGGAGCGAACTGCCTCAACCAAGGCAGGCTGTAGCGAGGACTGTAAGAATATCCTCTCCCAAACCACGCAGTTTTAACGGTAGAACTCTGCTTTAGTTGCAGGGGTAACACAAGCAGTTTTTCTCCCACTGTGTACTCTTTGGGCTCTTCCACAAATGAACTTCTATATGCAGGGTTTGCGACGTGGAGCGAACTGCCTCAACCAATGCAGGCTGTAGCGAGGACTGTAAGCATATCCTCTCCCAAACCACGCAGTTTTTACGGTAGAACTCTTCTTTAGTTGCAGGGGTAACACAAGCAGCTTTTCTCACACTGTGTACTCTTTGTGCTCTTCCACGTATGAACTTCTATATGCAGGGTTTGCGACGTGGAGCGACCTGCCTCAACCAAGGCAGGCTGTAGCGAGGACTGTAAGCATATCCTCTCCCAAACCACGCAGTTTTAAAGGTAGAACTCTGCTTTAGTTGCAGGGGTAACACAAGCAGCTTTTCTCACACTGTGTACTCTTTGGGCTCTTCCACGAATGAACTTCTATATGCATGGTTTCCCACGTGGAGCGAACTGCCTCAACCAAGGCAGGCTGTAGCGATGACTGTAAGCATATCCTCTCCCAAACCACGCAGTTTTAACGGTAGAACTCTGCTTTAGTTGCAGGGGTAACACAAGCAGCTTTTCTCCCACTGTGTACTCTTTGGGCTCTTCCACGAATGAACTTCTATATGCAGGGTTTCCGACGTGGAGCGAACTGCCTCAACCAAGGCAGGCTGTAGCGAGGTCTGTAAGCATTTCCTCTTCCAAAGCACGGCAGTTTTACCAAAGAATTCTGCTTTAGTTGCAGGTGTAACACAAGCATCATTTCTCCCACTGTGTACTCTTTGGGCTCTTACACGAATGAACTTCTTTATGCAGGGATTCCCACGTGGATCGAACTGCCTCAACCGTGGAAGGCTGTAGCGAGGACTGTAAGCATATCCTCTCCCAAAACACGCAGTTTTTACGGTAGAACTCTGCTTTAGTTGCAGGGGTAACACAAGCAGCTTTTCTCCCACTGTGTACTCTTTGGGCTCTTCCAAGAATGAACTTCTATATGCAGGGTTTCAGACGTGGAGCGAACTGCCTCAACCAAGGCAGGCTGTAGCGAGGACTGTAAGCATTTCCTCTTACAAAACACGGCAGTTTTACCAAAGAATTCTGCTTTAGTTGCAGGTGGAATACAAGCAGCATTACTCCCACTGTGTTCTCTTGGGGCTCTTACACGAATGAACTTTTTTATGCAGGGATTCCCAGGGGAGCGAACTGCCTCCACCATGGCAGGCTCTAGCGAGGACTGTAAGCATATCCTCTCCCAAACCACGCAGTTTTAACGGTAGAAATCTGCTTTAGTTTCAGGGGTAACACAAGCAGCTTTTCTCCCACTGTGTACTCTTTCGGCTCTTCCACGAATGAACTTCTATATGCAGGGTTTTCGACGCGGAGCGAACTGCCTCAACCAAGGCAGGCTGTAGCGAGGACTGTAAGAATATCCTCTCCCAAACCACGCAGTTTTAACGGTAGAACTCTGCTTTAGTTGCAGGGGTAACACAAGCAGTTTTTCTCCCACTGTGTACTCTTTGGGCTCTTCCACAAATGAACTTCTATATGCAGGGTTTGCGACGTGGAACGAACTGCCTCAACCAATGCAGGCTGTAGCGAGGACAGTAAGCATATCCTCTCCCAAACCACGCAGTTTTAACGGTAGAACTCTGCATTAGTTGCAGGGGTAACACAAGCAGCTTTTCTCACACTGTGTACTCTTTGTGCTCTTCCACGTATGAACTTCTATATGCAGGGTTTGCGACGTGGAGCGACCTGCCTCAACCAAGGCAGGCTGTAGCGAGGACTGTAAGCATATCCTCTCCCAAACCACGCAGTTTTAACGGTAGAACTCTGCTTTAGTTGCAGGGGTAACACAAGCAGCTTTTCTCACACTGTGTACTCTTTGTGCTCTTCCACGTATGAACTTCTATATGAAGGGTTTGCGACGTGGAGCGACCTGCCTCAACCAAGGCAGGCTGTAGCGAGGACTGTAAGCATATCCTTTCCCAAACCACGCAGTTTTAAAGGTAGAACTCTGCTTTAGTTGCAGGGGTAACACAAGCAGGTTTTCTCCCACTGTGTACACTTTGGGCTCTTCCACGAATGAACTTCTATATGCAGGGTTTCCGACGTGGAGCGAACTGCCTCAACCAAGGCAGGCTGTAGCGAGGTCTGTAAGCATTTCCTCTTCCAAAGCACGGCAGTTTTACCAAAGAATTCTGCTTTAGTTGCAGGTGTAACACAAGCATCATTTCTCCCACTGTGTACTCTTTGGGCTCTTACACGAATGAACTTCTTTATGCAGGGATTCCCACGTGGATCGAACTGCCTCAACCGTGGAAGGCTGTAGCGAGGACTGTAAGCATATCCTCTCCCAAAACACGCAGTTTTTACGGTAGAACTCTGCTTTAGTTGCAGGGGTAACACAAGCAGCTTTTCTCCCACTGTGTACTCTTTGGGCTCTTCCACGAATGAACTTCTATATGCAGGGTTTCAGACGTGGAGCGAACTGCCTCAACCAAGGCAGGCTGTAGCGAGGACTGTAAGCATTTGCTCTTACAAAACACGGCAGTTTTACCAAAGAATTCTGCTTTAGTTGCAGGTGGAATACAAGCAGCATTACTCCCACTGTGTTCTCTTGGGGCTCTTACACGAATGAACTTTTTTATGCAGGGATTCCCAGGGGAGCGAACTGCCTCCACCATGGCAGGCTCTAGCGAGGACTGTAAGCATATCCTCTCCCAAACCACGCAGTTTTAACGGTAGAAATCTGCTTTAGTTTCAGGGGTAACACAAGCAGCTTTTCTCCCACTGTGTACTCTTTGGGCTCTTCCACGAATGAACTTCTATATGCAGGGTTTTCGACGTGGAGCGAACTGCCTCAACCAAGGCAGGCTGTAGCGAGGACTGTAAGAATATCCTCTCCCAAACCACGCAGTTTTAACGGTAGAACTCTGCTTTAGTTGCAGGGGTAACACAAGCAGTTTTTCTCCCACTGTGTACTCTTTGGGCTCTTCCACAAATGAACTTCTATATGCAGGGTTTGCGACGTGGAGCGAACTGCCTCAACCAATGCAGGCTGTAGCGAGGACTGTAAGCATATCCTCTCCCAAACCACGCAGTTTTTACGGTAGAACTCTGCTTTAGTTGCAGGGGTAACACAAGCAGCTTTTCTCACACTGTGTACTCTTTGTGCTCTTCCACGTATGAACTTCTATATGCAGGGTTTGCGACGTGGAGCGACCTGCCTCAACCAAGGCAGGCTGTAGCGAGGACTGTAAGCATATCCTCTCCCAAACCACGCAGTTTTAAAGGTAGAACTCTGCTTTAGTTGCAGGGGTAACACAAGCAGCTTTTCTCCCACTGTGTACTCTTTGGGCTCTTCCACGAATGAACTTCTATATGCATGGTTTCCCACGTGGAGCGAACTGCCTCAACCAAGGCAGGCTGTAGCGATGACTGTAAGCATATCCTCTCCCAAACCACGCAGTTTTAACGGTAGAACTCTGCTTTAGTTGCAGGGGTAACACAAGCAGCTTTTCTCCCACTGTGTACTCTTTGGGCTCTTCCACGAATGAACTTCTATATGCTGGGTTTCCGACGTGGAGCGAACTGCCTCAACCAAGGCAGGCTGTAGCGAGGTCTGTAAGCATTTCCTCTTCCAAAGCACGGCAGTTTTACCAAAGAATTCTGCTTTAGTTGCAGGTGTAACACAAGCATCATTTCTCCCACTGTGTACTCTTTGGGCTCTTACACGAATGAACTTCTTTATGCAGGGATTCCCACGTGGATCGAACTGCCTCAACCGTGGAAGGCTGTAGCGAGGACTGTAAGCATATCCTCTCCCAAAACACGCAGTTTTTACGGTAGAACTCTGCTTTAGTTGCAGGGGTAACACAAGCAGCTTTTCTCCCACTGTGTACTCTTTGGGCTCTTCCAAGAATGAACTTCTATATGCAGGGTTTCAGACGTGGAGCGAACTGCCTCAACCAAGGCAGGCTGTAGCGAGGACTGTAAGCATTTCCTCTTACAAAACACGGCAGTTTTACCAAAGAATTCTGCTTTAGTTGCAGGTGGAATACAAGCAGCATTACTCCCACTGTGTTCTCTTGGGGCTCTTACAAGAATGAACTTTTTTATGCAGGGATTCCCAGGGGAGCGAACTGCCTCCACCATGGCAGGCTCTAGCGAGGACTGTAAGCATATCCTCTCCCAAACCACGCAGTTTTAACGGTAGAAATCTGCTTTAGTTTCAGGGGTAACACAAGCAGCTTTTCTCCCACTGTGTACTCTTTGGGCTCTTCCACGAATGAACTTCTATATGCAGGGTTTTCGACGTGGAGCGAACTGCCTCAACCAAGGCAGGCTGTAGCGAGGACTGTAAGAATATCCTCTCCCAAACCACGCAGTTTTAACGGTAGAACTCTGCTTTAGTTGCAGGGGTAACACAAGCAGTTTTTCTCCCACTGTGTACTCTTTGGGCTCTTCCACAAATGAACTTCTATATGCAGGGTTTGCGACGTGGAGCGAACTGCCTCAACCAATGCAGGCTGTAGCGAGGACAGTAAGCATATCCTCTCCCAAACCACGCAGTTTTTACGGTAGAACTCTGCTTTAGTTGCAGGGGTAACACAAGCAGCTTTTCTCACACTGTGTACTCTTTGTGCTCTTCCACGTATGAACTTCTATATGCAGGGTTTGCGACGTGGAGCGACCTGCCTCAACCAAGGCAGGCTGTAGCGAGGACTGTAAGCATATCCTCTCCCAAACCACGCAGTTTTAACGGTAGAACTCTGCTTTAGTTGCAGGGGTAACACAAGCAGCTTTTCTCACACTGTGTACTCTTTGTGCTCTTCCACGTATGAACTTCTATATGAAGGGTTTGCGACGTGGAGCGACCTGCCTCAACCAAGGCAGGCTGTAGCGAGGACTGTAAGCATATCCTTTCCCAAACCACGCAGTTTTAAAGGTAGAACTCTGCTTTAGTTGCAGGGGTAACACAAGCAGCTTTTCTCCCACTGTGTACACTTTGGGCTCTTCCACGAATGAACTTCTATATGCAGGGTTTCCGACGTGGAGCGAACTGCCTCAACCAAGGCAGGCTGTAGCGAGGTCTGTAAGCATTTCCTCTTCCAATGCACGGCAGTTTTACCAAAGAATTCTGCTTTAGTTGCAGGTGTAACACAAGCATCATTTCTCCCACTGTGTACTCTTTGGGCTCTTACACGAATGAACTTCTTTATGCAGGGATTCCCACGTGGATCGAACTGCCTCAACCGTGGAAGGCTGTAGCGAGGACTGTAAGCATATCCTCTCCCAAAACACGCAGTTTTTACGGTAGAACTCTGCTTTAGTTGCAGGGGTAACACAAGCAGCTTTTCTCCCACTGTGTACTCTTTGGGCTCTTCCAAGAATGAACTTCTATATGCAGGGTTTCAGACGTGGAGCGAACTGCCTCAACCAAGGCAGGCTGTAGCGAGGACTGTAAGCATTTCCTCTTACAAAACACGGCAGTTTTACCAAAGAATTCTGCTTTAGTTGCAGGTGGAATACAAGCAGCATTACTCCCACTGTGTTCTCTTGGGGCTCTTACACGAATGAACTTTTTTATGCAGGGATTCCCAGGGGAGCGAACTGCCTCCACCATGGCAGGCTCTAGCAAGGACTGTAAGCATATCCTCTCCCAAACCACGCAGTTTTAACGGTAGAAATCTGCTTTAGTTTCAGGGGTAACACAAGCAGCTTTTCTCCCACTGTGTACTCTTTGGGCTCTTCCACGAATGAACTTCTATATGCAGGGTTTTCGACGTGGAGCGAACTGCCTCAACCAAGGCAGGCTGTAGCGAGGACTGTAAGAATATCCTCTCCCAAACCACGCAGTTTTAACGGTAGAACTCTGCTTTAGTTGCAGGGGTAACACAAGCAGTTTTTCTCCCACTGTGTACTCTTTGGGCTCTTCCACAAATGAACTTCTATATGCAGGGTTTGCGACGTGGAGCGAACTGCCTCAACCAATGCAGGCTGTAGCGAGGACTCTAAGCATATCCTCTCCCAAACCACGCAGTTTTTACGGTAGAACTCTGCTTTAGTTGCAGGGGTAACACAAGCAGCTTTTCTCACACTGTGTACTCTTTGTGCTCTTCCACGTATGAACTTCTATATGCAGGGTTTGCGACGTGGAGCGACCTGCCTCAACCAAGGCAGGCTGTAGCGAGGACTGTAAGCATATCCTCTCCCAAACCACGCAGTTTTAAAGGTAGAACTCTGCTTTAGTTGCAGGGGTAACACAAGCAGTTTTTCTCCCACTGTGTACTCTTTGGGCTCTTCCACGAATGAACTTCTATATGCATGGTTTCCCACGTGGAGCGAACTGCCTCAACCAAGGCAGGCTGTAGCGATGACTGTAAGCATATCCTCTCCCAAACCACGCAGTTTTAACGGTAGAACTCTGCTTTAGTTGCAGGGGTAACACAAGCAGCTTTTCTCCCACTGTGTACTCTTTGGGCTCTTCCACGAATGAACTTCTATATGCAGGGTTTCCGACGTGGAGCGAACTGCCTCAACCAAGGCAGGCTGTAGCGAGGTCTGTAAGCATTTCCTCTTCCAAAGCACGGCAGTTTTACCAAAGAATTCTGCTTTAGTTGCAGGTGTAACACAAGCATCATTTCTCCCACTGTGTACTCTTTGGGCTCTTACACGAATGAACTTCTTTATGCAGGGATTCCCACGTGGATCGAACTGCCTCAACCGTGGAAGGCTGTAGCGAGGACTGTAAGCATATCCTCTCCCAAAACACGCAGTTTTTACGGTAGAACTCTGCTTTAGTTGCAGGGGTAACACAAGCAGCTTTTCTCCCACTGTGTACTCTTTGGGCTCTTCCAAGAATGAACTTCTATATGCAGGGTTTCAGACGTGGAGCGAACTGCCTCAACCAAGGCAGGCTGTAGCGAGGACTGTAAGCATTTCCTCTTACAAAACACGGCAGTTTTACCAAAGAATTCTGCTTTAGTTGCAGGTGGAATACAAGCAGCATTACTCCCACTGTGTTCTCTTGGGGCTCTTACACGAATGAACTTTTTTATGCAGGGATTCCCAGGGGAGCGAACTGCCTCCACCATGGCAGGCTCTAGCGAGGACTGTAAGCATATCCTCTCCCAAACCACGCAGTTTTAACGGTAGAAATCTGCTTTAGTTTCAGGGGTAACACAAGCAGCTTTTCTCCCACTGTGTACTCTTTGGGCTCTTCCACGAATGAACTTCTATATGCAGGGTTTTCGACGTGGAGCGAACTGCCTCAACCAAGGCAGGCTGTAGCGAGGACTGTAAGAATATCCTCTCCCAAACCACGCAGTTTTAACGGTAGAACTCTGCTTTAGTTGCAGGGGTAACACAAGCAGTTTTTCTCCCACTGTGTACTCTTTGGGCTCTTCCACAAATGAACTTCTATATGCAGGGTTTGCCACGTGGAGCGAACTGCCTCAACCAATGCAGGCTGTAGCGAGGACAGTAAGCATATCCTCTCCCAAACCACGCAGTTTTAACGGTAGAACTCTGCTTTAGTTGCAGGGGTAACACAAGCAGCTTTTCTCACACTGTGTACTCTTTGTGCTCTTCCACGTATGAACTTCTATATGCAGGGTTTGCGACGTGGAGCGACCTGCCTCAACCAAGGCAGGCTGTAGCGAGGACTGTAAGCATATCCTCTCCCAAACCACGCAGTTTTAACGGTAGAACTCTGCTTTAGTTGCAGGGGTAACACAAGCAGCTTTTCTCACACTGTGTACTCTTTGTGCTCTTCCACGTATGAACTTCTATATGAAGGGTTTGCGACGTGGAGCGACCTGCCTCAACCAAGGCAGGCTGTAGCGAGGACTGTAAGCATATCCTTTCCCAAACCACGCAGTTTTAAAGGTAGAACTCTGCTTTAGTTGCAGGGGTAACACAAGCAGGTTTTCTCCCACTGTGTACACTTTGGGCTCTTCCACGAATGAACTTCTATATGCAGGGTTTCCGACGTGGAGCGAACTGCCTCAACCAAGGCAGGCTGTAGCGAGGTCTGTAAGCATTTCCTCTTCCAAAGCACGGCAGTTTTACCAAAGAATTCTGCTTTAGTTGCAGGTGTAACACAAGCATCATTTCTCCCACTGTGTACTCTTTGGGCTCTTACACGAATGAACTTCTTTATGCAGGGATTCCCACGTGGATCGAACTGCCTCAACCGTGGAAGGCTGTAGCGAGGACTGTAAGCATATCCTCTCCCAAAACACGCAGTTTTTACGGTAGAACTCTGCTTTAGTTGCAGGGGTAACACAAGCAGCTTTTCTCCCACTGTGTACTCTTTGGGCTCTTCCAAGAATGAACTTCTATATGCAGGGTTTCAGACGTGGAGCGAACTGCCTCAACCAAGGCAGGCTGTAGCGAGGACTGTAAGCATTTCCTCTTACAAAACACGGCAGTTTTACCAAAGAATTCTGCTTTAGTTGCAGGTGGAATACAAGCAGCATTACTCCCACTGTGTTCTCTTGGGGCTCTTACACGAATGAACTTTTTTATGCAGGGATTCCCAGGGGAGCGAACTGCCTCCACCATGGCAGGCTCTAGCGAGGACTGTAAGCATATCCTCTCCCAAACCACGCAGTTTTAACGGTAGAAATCTGCTTTAGTTTCAGGGGTAACACAAGCAGCTTTTCTCCCACTGTGTACTCTTTGGGCTCTTCCACGAATGAACTTCTATATGCAGGGTTTTCGACGTGGAGCGAACTGCCTCAACCAAGGCAGGCTGTAGCGAGGACTGTAAGAATATCCTCTCCCAAACCACGCAGTTTTAACGGTAGAACTCTGCTTTAGTTGCAGGGGTAACACAAGCAGTTTTTCTCCCACTGTGTACTCTTTGGGCTCTTCCACAAATGAACTTCTATATGCAGGGTTTGCGACGTGGAGCGAACTGCCTCAACCAATGCAGGCTGTAGCGAGGACTGTAAGCATATCCTCTCCCAAACCACGCAGTTTTTACGGTAGAACTCTGCTTTAGTTGCAGGGGTAACACAAGCAGCTTTTCTCACACTGTGTACTCTTTGTGCTCTTCCACGTATGAACTTCTATATGCAGGGTTTGCGACGTGGAGCGACCTGCCTCAACCAAGGCAGGCTGTAGCGAGGACTGTAAGCATATCCTCTCCCAAACCACGCAGTTTTAACGGTAGAACTCTGCTTTAGTTGCAGGGGTAACACAAGCAGCTTTTCTCACACTGTGTACTCTTTGTGCTCTTCCACGTATGAACTTCTATATGAAGGGTTTGCGACGTGGAGCGACCTGCCTCAACCAAGGCAGGCTGTAGCGAGGACTGTAAGCATATCCTTTCCCAAACCACGCAGTTTTAAAGGTAGAACTCTGCTTTAGTTGCAGGGGTAACACAAGCAGCTTTTCTCCCACTGTGTACACTTTGGGCTCTTCCACGAATGAACTTCTATATGCAGGGTTTCCGACGTGGAGCGAACTGCCTCAACCAAGGCAGGCTGTAGCGAGGTCTGTAAGCATTTCCTCTTCCAATGCACGGCAGTTTTACCAAAGAATTCTGCTTTAGTTGCAGGTGTAACACAAGCATCATTTCTCCCACTGTGTACTCTTTGGGCTCTTACACGAATGAACTTCTTTATGCAGGGATTCCCACGTGGATCGAACTGCCTCAACCGTGGAAGGCTGTAGCGAGGACTGTAAGCATATCCTCTCCCAAAACACGCAGTTTTTACGGTAGAACTCTGCTTTAGTTGCAGGGGTAACACAAGCAGCTTTTCTCCCACTGTGTACTCTTTGGGCTCTTCCAAGAATGAACTTCTATATGCAGGGTTTCAGACGTGGAGCGAACTGCCTCAACCAAGGCAGGCTGTAGCGAGGACTGTAAGCATTTCCTCTTACAAAACACGGCAGTTTTACCAAAGAATTCTGCTTTAGTTGCAGGTGGAATACAAGCAGCATTACTCCCACTGTGTTCTCTTGGGGCTCTTACACGAATGAACTTTTTTATGCAGGGATTCCCAGGGGAGCGAACTGCCTCCACCATGGCAGGCTCTAGCGAGGACTGTAAGCATATCCTCTCCCAAACCACGCAGTTTTAACGGTAGAAATCTGCTTTAGTTTCAGGGGTAACACAAGCAGCTTTTCTCCCACTGTGTACTCTTTGGGCTCTTCCACGAATGAACTTCTATATGCAGGGTTTTCGACGTGGAGCGAACTGCCTCAACCAAGGCAGGCTGTAGCGAGGACTGTAAGAATATCCTCTCCCAAACCACGCAGTTTTAACGGTAGAACTCTGCTTTAGTTGCAGGGGTAACACAAGCAGTTTTTCTCCCACTGTGTACTCTTTGGGCTCTTCCACAAATGAACTTCTATATGCAGGGTTTGCGACGTGGAGCGAACTGCCTCAACCAATGCAGGCTGTAGCGAGGACTCTAAGCATATCCTCTCCCAAACCACGCAGTTTTTACGGTAGAACTCTGCTTTAGTTGCAGGGGTAACACAAGCAGCTTTTCTCACACTGTGTACTCTTTGTGCTCTTCCACGTATGAACTTCTATATGCAGGGTTTGCGACGTGGAGCGACCTGCCTCAACCAAGGCAGGCTGTAGCGAGGACTGTAAGCATATCCTCTCCCAAACCACGCAGTTTTAAAGGTAGAACTCTGCTTTAGTTGCAGGGGTAACACAAGCAGTTTTTCTCCCACTGTGTACTCTTTGGGCTCTTCCACGAATGAACTTCTATATGCATGGTTTCCCACGTGGAGCGAACTGCCTCAACCAAGGCAGGCTGTAGCGATGACTGTAAGCATATCCTCTCCCAAACCACGCAGTTTTAACGGTAGAACTCTGCTTTAGTTGCAGGGGTAACACAAGCAGCTTTTCTCCCACTGTGTACTCTTTGGGCTCTTCCACGAATGAACTTCTATATGCAGGGTTTCCGACGTGGAGCGAACTGCCTCAACCAAGGCAGGCTGTAGCGAGGTCTGTAAGCATTTCCTCTTCCAAAGCACGGCAGTTTTACCAAAGAATTCTGCTTTAGTTGCAGGTGTAACAGAAGCATCATTTCTCCCACTGTGTACTCTTTGGGCTCTTACACGAATGAACTTCTTTATGCAGGGATTCCCACGTGGATCGAACTGCCTCAACCGTGGAAGGCTGTAGCGAGGACTGTAAGCATATCCTCTCCCAAAACACGCAGTTTTTACGGTAGAACTCTGCTTTAGTTGCAGGGGTAACACAAGCAGCTTTTCTCCCACTGTGTACTCTTTGGGCTCTTCCAAGAATGAACTTCTATATGCAGGGTTTCAGACGTGGAGCGAACTGCCTCAACCAAGGCAGGCTGTAGCGAGGACTGTAAGCATTTCCTCTTACAAAACACGGCAGTTTTACCAAAGAATTCTGCTTTAGTTGCAGGTGGAATACAAGCAGCATTACTCCCACTGTGTTCTCTTGGGGCTCTTACACGAATGAACTTTTTTATGCAGGGATTCCCAGGGGAGCGAACTGCCTCCACCATGGCAGGCTCTAGCGAGGACTGTAAGCATATCCTCTCCCAAACCACGCAGTTTTAACGGTAGAAATCTGCTTTAGTTTCAGGGGTAACACAAGCAGCTTTTCTCCCACTGTGTACTCTTTGGGCTCTTCCACGAATGAACTTCTATATGCAGGGTTTTCGACGTGGAGCGAACTGCCTCAACCAAGGCAGGCTGTAGCGAGGACTGTAAGAATATCCTCTCCCAAACCACGCAGTTTTAACGGTAGAACTCTGCTTTAGTTGCAGGGGTAACACAAGCAGTTTTTCTCCCACTGTGTACTCTTTGGGCTCTTCCACAAATGAACTTCTATATGCAGGGTTTGCCACGTGGAGCGAACTGCCTCAACCAATGCAGGCTGTAGCGAGGACAGTAAGCATATCCTCTCCCAAACCACGCAGTTTTAACGGTAGAACTCTGCTTTAGTTGCAGGGGTAACACAAGCAGCTTTTCTCACACTGTGTACTCTTTGTGCTCTTCCACGTATGAACTTCTATATGCAGGGTTTGCGACGTGGAGCGACCTGCCTCAACCAAGGCAGGCTGTAGCGAGGACTGTAAGCATATCCTCTCCCAAACCACGCAGTTTTAACGGTAGAACTCTGCTTTAGTTGCAGGGGTAACACAAGCAGCTTTTCTCACACTGTGTACTCTTTGTGCTCTTCCACGTATGAACTTCTATATGAAGGGTTTGCGACGTGGAGCGACCTGCCTCAACCAAGGCAGGCTGTAGCGAGGACTGTAAGCATATCCTTTCCCAAACCACGCAGTTTTAAAGGTAGAACTCTGCTTTAGTTGCAGGGGTAACACAAGCAGGTTTTCTCCCACTGTGTACACTTTGGGCTCTTCCACGAATGAACTTCTATATGCAGGGTTTCCGACGTGGAGCGAACTGCCTCAACCAAGGCAGGCTGTAGCGAGGTCTGTAAGCATTTCCTCTTCCAAAGCACGGCAGTTTTACCAAAGAATTCTGCTTTAGTTGCAGGTGTAACACAAGCATCATTTCTCCCACTGTGTACTCTTTGGGCTCTTACACGAATGAACTTCTTTATGCAGGGATTCCCACGTGGATCGAACTGCCTCAACCGTGGAAGGCTGTAGCGAGGACTGTAAGCATATCCTCTCCCAAAACACGCAGTTTTTACGGTAGAACTCTGCTTTAGTTGCAGGGGTAACACAAGCAGCTTTTCTCCCACTGTGTACTCTTTGGGCTCTTCCAAGAATGAACTTCTATATGCAGGGTTTCAGACGTGGAGCGAACTGCCTCAACCAAGGCAGGCTGTAGCGAGGACTGTAAGCATTTCCTCTTACAAAACACGGCAGTTTTACCAAAGAATTCTGCTTTAGTTGCAGGTGGAATACAAGCAGCATTACTCCCACTGTGTTCTCTTGGGGCTCTTACACGAATGAACTTTTTTATGCAGGGATTCCCAGGGGAGCGAACTGCCTCCACCATGGCAGGCTCTAGCGAGGACTGTAAGCATATCCTCTCCCAAACCACGCAGTTTTAACGGTAGAAATCTGCTTTAGTTTCAGGGGTAACACAAGCAGCTTTTCTCCCACTGTGTACTCTTTGGGCTCTTCCACGAATGAACTTCTATATGCAGGGTTTTCGACGTGGAGCGAACTGCCTCAACCAAGGCAGGCTGTAGCGAGGACTGTAAGAATATCCTCTCCCAAACCACGCAGTTTTAACGGTAGAACTCTGCTTTAGTTGCAGGGGTAACACAAGCAGTTTTTCTCCCACTGTGTACTCTTTGGGCTCTTCCACAAATGAACTTCTATATGCAGGGTTTGCGACGTGGAGCGAACTGCCTCAACCAATGCAGGCTGTAGCGAGGACTGTAAGCATATCCTCTCCCAAACCACGCAGTTTTTACGGTAGAACTCTGCTTTAGTTGCAGGGGTAACACAAGCAGCTTTTCTCACACTGTGTACTCTTTGTGCTCTTCCACGTATGAACTTCTATATGCAGGGTTTGCGACGTGGAGCGACCTGCCTCAACCAAGGCAGGCTGTAGCGAGGACTGTAAGCATATCCTCTCCCAAACCACGCAGTTTTAAAGGTAGAACTCTGCTTTAGTTGCAGGGGTAACACAAGCAGCTTTTCTCCCACTGTGTACTCTTTGGGCTCTTCCACGAATGAACTTCTATATGCATGGTTTCCCACGTGGAGCGAACTGCCTCAACCAAGGCAGGCTGTAGCGATGACTGTAAGCATATCCTCTCCCAAACCACGCAGTTTTAACGGTAGAACTCTGCTTTAGTTGCAGGGGTAACACAAGCAGCTTTTCTCCCACTGTGTACTCTTTGGGCTCTTCCACGAATGAACTTCTATATGCAGGGTTTCCGACGTGGAGCGAACTGCCTCAACCAAGGCAGGCTGTAGCGAGGTCTGTAAGCATTTCCTCTTCCAAAGCACGGCAGTTTTACCAAAGAATTCTGCTTTAGTTGCAGGTGTAACACAAGCATCATTTCTCCCACTGTGTACTCTTTGGGCTCTTACACGAATGAACTTCTTTATGCAGGGATTCCCACGTGGATCGAACTGCCTCAACCGTGGAAGGCTGTAGCGAGGACTGTAAGCATATCCTCTCCCAAAACACGCAGTTTTTACGGTAGAACTCTGCTTTAGTTGCAGGGGTAACACAAGCAGCTTTTCTCCCACTGTGTACTCTTTGGGCTCTTCCAAGAATGAACTTCTATATGCAGGGTTTCAGACGTGGAGCGAACTGCCTCAACCAAGGCAGGCTGTAGCGAGGACTGTAAGCATTTCCTCTTACAAAACACGGCAGTTTTACCAAAGAATTCTGCTTTAGTTGCAGGTGGAATACAAGCAGCATTACTCCCACTGTGTTCTCTTGGGGCTCTTACACGAATGAACTTTTTTATGCAGGGATTCCCAGGGGAGCGAACTGCCTCCACCATGGCAGGCTCTAGCGAGGACTGTAAGCATATCCTCTCCCAAACCACGCAGTTTTAACGGTAGAAATCTGCTTTAGTTTCAGGGGTAACACAAGCAGCTTTTCTCCCACTGTGTACTCTTTGGGCTCTTCCACGAATGAACTTCTATATGCAGGGTTTTCGACGTGGAGCGAACTGCCTCAACCAAGGCAGGCTGTAGCGAGGACTGTAAGAATATCCTCTCCCAAACCACGCAGTTTTAACGGTAGAACTCTGCTTTAGTTGCAGGGGTAACACAAGCAGTTTTTCTCCCACTGTGTACTCTTTGGGCTCTTCCACAAATGAACTTCTATATGCAGGGTTTGCGACGTGGAGCGAACTGCCTCAACCAATGCAGGCTGTAGCGAGGACAGTAAGCATATCCTCTCCCAAACCACGCAGTTTTAACGGTAGAACTCTGCTTTAGTTGCAGGGGTAACACAAGCAGCTTTTCTCACACTGTGTACTCTTTGTGCTCTTCCACGTATGAACTTCTATATGCAGGGTTTGCGACGTGGAGCGACCTGCCTCAACCAAGGCAGGCTGTAGCGAGGACTGTAAGCATATCCTCTCCCAAACCACGCAGTTTTAACGGTAGAACTCTGCTTTAGTTGCAGGGGTAACACAAGCAGCTTTTCTCACACTGTGTACTCTTTGTGCTCTTCCACGTATGAACTTCTATATGAAGGGTTTGCGACGTGGAGCGACCTGCCTCAACCAAGGCAGGCTGTAGCGAGGACTGTAAGCATATCCTTTCCCAAACCACGCAGTTTTAAAGGTAGAACTCTGCTTTAGTTGCAGGGGTAACACAAGCAGGTTTTCTCCCACTGTGTACACTTTGGGCTCTTCCACGAATGAACTTCTATATGCAGGGTTTCCGACGTGGAGCGAACTGCCTCAACCAAGGCAGGCTGTAGCGAGGTCTGTAAGCATTTCCTCTTCCAAAGCACGGCAGTTTTACCAAAGAATTCTGCTTTAGTTGCAGGTGTAACACAAGCATCATTTCTCCCACTGTGTACTCTTTGGGCTCTTACACGAATGAACTTCTTTATGCAGGGATTCCCACGTGGATCGAACTGCCTCAACCGTGGAAGGCTGTAGCGAGGACTGTAAGCATATCCTCTCCCAAAACACGCAGTTTTTACGGTAGAACTCTGCTTTAGTTGCAGGGGTAACACAAGCAGCTTTTCTCCCACTGTGTACTCTTTGGGCTCTTCCAAGAATGAACTTCTATATGCAGGGTTTCAGACGTGGAGCGAACTGCCTCAACCAAGGCAGGCTGTATCGAGGACTGTAAGCATTTCCTCTTACAAAACACGGCAGTTTTACCAAAGAATTCTGCTTTAGTTGCAGGTGGAATACAAGCAGCATTACTCCCACTGTGTTCTCTTGGGTCTCTTACACGAATGAACTTTTTTATGCAGGGATTCCCAGGGAAGCGAACTGCCTCCACCATGGCAGGCTCTAGCGAGGACTGTAAGCATATCCTCTCCCAAACCACGCAGTTTTAACGGTAGAAATCTGCTTTAGTTTCAGGGGTAACACAAGCAGCTTTTCTCCCACTGTGTACTCTTTGGGCTCTTCCACGAATGAACTTCTATATGCAGGGTTTTCGACGTGGAGCGAACTGCCTCAACCAAGGCAGGCTGTAGCGAGGACTGTAAGAATATCCTCTCCCAAACCACGCAGTTTTAACGGTAGAACTCTGCTTTAGTTGCAGGGGTAACACAAGCAGTTTTTCTCCCACTGTGTACTCTTTGGGCTCTTCCACAAATGAACTTCTATATGCAGGGTTTGCGACGTGGAGCGAACTGCCTCAACCAATGCAGGCTGTAGCGAGGACTGTAAGCATATCCTCTCGCAAACCACGCAGTTTTTACGGTAGAACTCTGCTTTAGTTGCAGGGGTAACACAAGCAGCTTTTCTCACACTGTGTACTCTTTGTGCTCTTCCACGTATGAACTTCTATATGCAGAGTTTGCGACGTGGAGCGACCTGCCTCAACCAAGGCAGGCTGTAGCGAGGACTGTAAGCATATCCTCTCCCAAACCACGCAGTTTTAAAGGTAGAACTCTGCTTTAGTTGCAGGGGTAACACAAGCAGCTTTTCTCCCACTGTGTACTCTTTGGGCTCTTCCACGAATGAACTTCTATATGCATGGTTTCCCACGTGGAGCGAACTGCCTCAACCAAGGCAGGCTGTAGCGATGACTGTAAGCATATCCTCTCCCAAACCACGCAGTTTTAACGGTAGAACTCTGCTTTAGTTGCAGGGGTAACACAAGCAGCTTTTCTCCCACTGTGTACTCTTTGGGCTCTTCCACGAATGAACTTCTATATGCAGGGTTTCCGACGTGGAGCGAACTGCCTCAACCAAGGCAGGCTGTAGCGAGGTCTGTAAGCATTTCCTCTTCCAAAGCACGGCAGTTTTACCAAAGAATTCTGCTTTAGTTGCAGGTGTAACACAAGCATCATTTCTCCCACTGTGTACTCTTTGGGCTCTTACACGAATGAACTTCTTTATGCAGGGATTCCCACGTGGATCGAACTGCCTCAACCGTGGAAGGCTGTAGCGAGGACTGTAAGCATATCCTCTCCCAAAACACGCAGTTTTTACGGTAGAACTCTGCTTTAGTTGCAGGGGTAACACAAGCAGCTTTTCTCCCACTGTGTACTCTTTGGGCTCTTCCAAGAATGAACTTCTATATGCAGGGTTTCAGACGTGGAGCGAACTGCCTCAACCAAGGCAGGCTGTAGCGAGGACTGTAAGCATTTCCTCTTACAAAACACGGCAGTTTTACCAAAGAATTCTGCTTTAGTTGCAGGTGGAATACAAGCAGCATTACTCCCACTGTGTTCTCTTGGGGCTCTTACACGAATGAACTTTTTTATGCAGGGATTCCCAGGGGAGCGAACTGCCTCCACCATGGCAGGCTCTAGCGAGGACTGTAAGCATATCCTCTCCCAAACCACGCAGTTTTAACGGTAGAAATCTGCTTTAGTTTCAGGGGTAACACAAGCAGCTTTTCTCCCACTGTGTACTCTTTGGGCTCTTCCACGAATGAACTTCTATATGCAGGGTTTTCGACGTGGAGCGAACTGCCTCAACCAAGGCAGGCTGTAGCGAGGACTGTAAGAATATCCTCTCCCAAACCACGCAGTTTTAACGGTAGAACTCTGCTTTAGTTGCAGGGGTAACACAAGCAGTTTTTCTCCCACTGTGTACTCTTTGGGCTCTTCCACAAATGAACTTCTATATGCAGGGTTTGCGACGTGGAGCGATCTGCCTCAACCAATGCAGGCTGTAGCGAGGACTGTAAGCATATCCTCTCCCAAACCACGCAGTTTTTACGGTAGAACTCTGCTTTAGTTGCAGGGGTAACACAAGCAGCTTTTCTCACACTGTGTACTCTTTGTGCTCTTCCACGTATGAACTTCTATATGCAGGGTTTGCGACGTGGAGCGACCTGCCTCAACCAAGGCAGGCTGTAGCGAGGACTGTAAGCATATCCTCTCCCAAACCACGCAGTTTTAAAGGTAGAACTCTGCTTTAGTTGCAGGGGTAACACAAGCAGCTTTTCTCCCACTGTGTACTCTTTGGGCTCTTCCACGAATGAACTTCTATATGCATGGTTTCCCACGTGGAGCGAACTGCCTCAACCAAGGCAGGCTGTAGCGATGACTGTAAGCATATCCTCTCCCAAACCACGCAGTTTTAACGGTAGAACTCTGCTTTAGTTGCAGGGGTAACACAAGCAGCTTTTCTCCCACTGTGTACTCTTTGGGCTCTTCCACGAATGAACTTCTATATGCAGGGTTTCCGACGTGGAGCGAACTGCCTCAACCAAGGCAGGCTGTAGCGAGGTCTGTAAGCATTTCCTCTTCCAAAGCACGGCAGTTTTACCAAAGAATTCTGCTTTAGTTGCAGGTGTAACACAAGCATCATTTCTCCCACTGTGTACTCTTTGGGCTCTTACACGAATGAACTTCTTTATGCAGGGATTCCCACGTGGATCGAACTGCCTCAACCGTGGAAGGCTGTAGCGAGGACTGTAAGCATATCCTCTCCCAAAACACGCAGTTTTTACGGTAGAACTCTGCTTTAGTTGCAGGGGTAACACAAGCAGCTTTCCTCCCACTGTGTACTCTTTGGGCTCTTCCAAGAATGAACTTCTATATGCAGGGTTTCAGACGTGGAAAGAACTGCCTCAACCAAGGCAGGCTGTAGCGAGGACTGTAAGCATTTCCTCTTACAAAACACGGCAGTTTTACCAAAGAATTCTGCTTTAGTTGCAGGTGGAATACAAGCAGCATTACTCCCACTGTGTTCTCTTGGGGCTCTTACACGAATGAACTTTTTTATGCAGGGATTCCCAGGGGAGCGAACAGCCTCCACCATGGCAGGCTCTAGCGAGGACTGTAAGCATATCCTCTCCCAAACCACGCAGTTTTAACGGTAGAAATCTGCTTTAGTTTCAGGGGTAACACAAGCAGCTTTTCTCCCACTGTGTACTCTTTGGGCTCTTCCACGAATGAACTTCTATATGCAGGGTTTTCGACGTGGAGCGAACTGCCTCAACCAAGGCAGGCTGTAGCGAGGACTGTAAGAATATCCTCTCCCAAACCACGCAGTTTTAACGGTAGAACTCTGCTTTAGTTGCAGGGGTAACACAAGCAGTTTTTCTCCCACTGTGTACTCTTTGGGCTCTTCCACAAATGAACTTCTATATGCAGGGTTTGCGACGTGGAGCGAACTGCCTCAACCAATGCAGGCTGTAGCGAGGACAGTAAGCATATCCTCTCCCAAACCACGCAGTTTTAACGGTAGAACTCTGCTTTAGTTGCAGGGGTAACACAAGCAGCTTTTCTCACACTGTGTACTCTTTGTGCTCTTCCACGTATGAACTTCTATATGCAGGGTTTGCGACGTGGAGCGACCTGCCTCAACCAAGGCAGGCTGTAGCGAGGACTGTAAGCATATCCTCTCCCAAACCACGCAGTTTTAAAGGTAGAACTCTGCTTTAGTTGCAGGGGTAACACAAGCAGCTTTTCTCACACTGTGTACTCTTTGGGCTCTTCCACGAATGAACTTCTATATGTAGGGTTTCCAAAGTGGAGCGAACTGCCTCAACCAAGGCAGGCTGTAGCGAGGACTGTAAGCATATCCTCTCCCAAACCACTCAGTTTTAACGGTAGAACTCTGCTTTAGTTGCAGGGGTAACACAAGCAGCTTTTCTCCCACTGTGTACTCTTTGGGCTCTTCCACGAATGAACTTCTATATGCATGGTTTCCCACGTGGAGCGAACTGCCTCAACCAAGGCAGGCTGTAGCGATGACTGTAAGCATATCCTCTCCCAAACCACGCAGTTTTAACAGTAGAACTCTGCTTTAGTTGCAGGGGTAACACAAGCAGCTTTTCTCCCACTGTGTACTCTTTGGGCTCTTCCACGAATGAACTTCTATATGTAGGGTTTCCGACGTGGAGCGAACTGCCTCAACCAAGGCAGGCTGTAGCGAGGTCTGTAAGCATTTCCTCTTCCAAAGCACGGCAGTTTTACCAAAGAATTCTGCTTTAGTTGCAGGTGTAACACAAGCATCATTTCTCCCACTGTGTACTCTTTGGGCTCTTACACGAATGAACTTCTTTATGCAGGGATTCCCACGTGGATCGAACTGCCTCAACCGTGGAAGGCTGTAGCGAGGACTGTAAGCATATCCTCTCCCAAAACACGCAGTTTTTACGGTAGAACTCTGCTTTAGTTGCAGGGGTAACACAAGCAGCTTTTCTCCCACTGTGTACTCTTTGGGCTCTTCCAAGAATGAACTTCTATATGCAGGGTTTCAGACGTGGAGCGAACTGCCTCAACCAAGGCAGGCTGTAGCGAGGACTGTAAGCATTTCCTCTTACAAAACACGGCAGTTTTACCAAAGAATTCTGCTTTAGTTGCAGGTGGAATACAAGCAGCATTACTCCCACTGTGTTCTCTTGGGGCTCTTACACGAATGAAATTTTTTATGCAGGGATTCCCAGGGGAGCGAACTGCCTCCACCATGGCAGGCTCTAGCGAGGACTGTAAGCATATCCTCTCCCAAACCACGCAGTTGTAACGGTAGAACTCTGCTTTAGTTTCAGGGGTAACACAAGCAGCTTTTCTCCAACTGTGTACTCTTTGGGCTCTTCCACGAATGAACTTCTATATGCAGGGTTTTCGACGTGGAGCGAACTGCCTCAACCAAGGCAGGCTCTAGCGAGGACTGTAAGCATATCCTCTCCCAAACCACGCAGTTTTAACGGTAGAAATCTGCTTTCGTTTCAGGGGTAACACAAGCAGCTTTTCTCCCACTGTGTACTCTTTGGGCTCTACAACCAATGCAGGCTGTAGCGAGGACTGTAAGCATATCCTCTCCCAAACCACGCAGTTTTTACGGTAGAACTCTGCTTTAGTTGCAGGGGTAACACAAGCAGCTTTGCTCACACTGTGTACTCTTTGTGCTCTTCCACGTATGAATTTCTATATGCAGGGTTTGCGACGTGGAGCGACCTGCCTCAACCAAGGCAGGCTGTAGCGAGGACTGTAAGCATATCCTCTCCCAAACCACGCAGTTTTAAAGGTAGAACTCTGCTTTAGTTGCAGGGGTAACACAAGCAGCTTTTCTCCCACTGTGTACTCTTTGGGCTCTTCCACGAATTAACTTCTATATGCAGGGTTTCCAAAGTGGAGCGAACTGCATCAACCAAGGCAGGCTGTAGCGAGGAATGTAAGCATTTCCTCTTACAAAACACGGCAGTTTTACCAAAGAATTCTGCTTTAGTTGCAGGTGGAATACAAGCAGCATTACTCCCACTGTGTACTCTTCGGGCTCTTACACGAATGAACTTCGTTATGCAAGGATTCCCACGAGGAGGGAACTGACTCCAACATTGCAGGCTGTAGCGAGGACTGTAAGCATATCCTCTCCCAAACCACGCAGTTTTAACGGTAGAACTCTGCTTTAGTTGCAGGGGTAACACAAGCAGCTTTTCTCCCACTGTGTACTCTTTGGGCTCTTCCACGAATGAACTTCTATATGCAGGGTTTGCGACATAGAGCGAACTGCCTAAACCAAGGCAGGCTGTAGCGAGGACTGTAAGCATATCCTCTCCCAAACCACGCAGTTTTAACGGTAGAACTCTGCTTTAGTTGCAGGGGTAATGCAAGCAGTTTTTCTCCCACTGTGTACTCTTTGGGCTCTTCCACAAATGAACTTCTATATGCAGGGTTTGCGACGTGGAGCGAACTGCCTCAACCAATGCAGGCTGTAGCGATGACTGTAAGCATATCCTCTCCCAAACCACGCAGTTTTAACGGTAGAACTCTGCTTTAGTTGCAGGGGTAACACAAGCAGCTTTTCTCACACTGTGTACTCTTTGTGCTCTTCCACGTATGAACTTCTATATGAAGGGTTTGCGACGTGGAGCGACCTGCCTCAACCAAGGCAGGCTGTAGCGAGGACTGTAAGCATATCCTTTCCCAAACCACGCAGTTTTAAAGGTAGAACTCTGCTTTAGTTGCAGGGGTAACACAAGCAGGTTTTCTCCCACTGTGTACACTTTGGGCTCTTCCACGAATGAACTTCTATATGCAGGGTTTCCGACGTGGAGCGAACTGCCTCAACCAAGGCAGGCTGTAGCGAGGTCTGTAAGCATTTCCTCTTCCAAAGCACGGCAGTTTTACCAAAGAATTCTGCTTTAGTTGCAGGTGTAACACAAGCATCATTTCTCCCACTGTGTACTCTTTGGGCTCTTACACGAATGAACTTCTTTATGCAGGGATTCCCACGTGGATCGAACTGCCTCAACCGTGGAAGGCTGTAGCGAGGACTGTAAGCATATCCTCTCCCAAAACACACAGTTTTTACGGTAGAACTCTGCTTTAGTTGCAGGGGTAACACAAGCAGCTTTTCTCCCACTGTGTACTCTTTGGGCTCTTCCAAGAATGAACTTCTATATGCAGGGTTTCAGACGTGGAGCGAACTGCCTCAACCAAGGCAGGCTGTAGCGAGGACTGTAAGCATTTCCTCTTACAAAACACGGCAGTTTTACCAAAGAATTCTGCTTTAGTTGCAGGTGGAATACAAGCAGCATTACTCCCACTGTGTTCTCTTGGGGCTCTTACACGAATGAACTATTTTATGCAGGGATTCCCAGGGGAGCGAACTGCCTCCACCATGGCAGGCTCTAGCGAGGACTGTAAGCATATCCTCTCCCAAACCACGCAGTTTTAACGGTAGAAATCTGCTTTAGTTTCAGGGGTAACACAAGCAGCTTTTCTCCCACTGTGTACTCTTTGGGCTCTTCCACGAATGAACTTCTATATGCATGGTTTCCCACGTGGAGCGAACTGCCTCAACCAAGGCAGGCTGTAGCGATGACTGTAAGCATATCCTCTCCCAAACCACGCAGTTTTAACGGTAGAACTCTGCTTTAGTTGCAGGGGTAACACAAGCAGCTTTTCTCCCACTGTGTACTCTTTGGGCTCTTCCACGAATGAACTTCTATATGCAGGGTTTCAGACGTGGAGCGAACTGCCTCAACCAAGGCAGGCTGTAGCGAGGACTGTAAGCATTTCCTCTTACAAAACACGGCAGTTTTACCAAAGAATTCTGCTTTAGTTGCAGGTGGAATACAAGCAGCATTACTCCCACTGTGTTCTCTTGGGGCTCTTACACGAATGAACTTTTTTATGCAGGGATTCCCAGGGGAGCGAACAGCCTCCACCATGGCAGGCTCTAGCGAGGACTGTAAGCATATCCTCTCCCAAACCACGCAGTTTTAACGGTAGAACTCTGCTTTAGTTGCAGGGGTAACACAAGCAGTTTTTCTCCCACTGTGTACTCTTTGGGCTCTTCCACAAATGAACTTCTATATGCAGGGTTTGCGACGTGGAGCGAACTGCCTCAACCAATGCAGGCTGTAGCGAGGACAGTAAGCATATCCTCTCCCAAACCACGCAGTTTTTACGGTAGAACTCTGCTTTAGTTGCAGGGGTAACACAAGCAGCTTTTCTCACACTGTGTACTCTTTGTGCTCTTCCACGTATGAACTTCTATATGCAGGGTTTGCGACGTGGAGCGACCTGCCTCAACCAAGGCAGGCTGTAGCGAGGACTGTAAGCATATCCTCTCCCAAACCACGCAGTTTTAAAGGTAGAACTCTGCTTTAGTTGCAGGGGTAACACAAGCAGCTTTTCTCCCACTGTGTACTCTTTGGGCTCTTCCACGAATGAACTTCTATATGTAGGGTTTCCAAAGTGGAGCGAACTGCCTCAACCAAGGCAGGCTGTAGCGAGGACTGTAAGCATATCCTCTCCCAAACCACTCAGTTTTAACGGTAGAACTCTGCTTTAGTTGCAGGGGTAACACAAGCAGCTTTTCTCCCACTGTGTACTCTTTGGGCTCTTCCACGAATGAACTTCTATATGCATGGTTTCCCACGTGGAGCGAACTGCCTCAACCAAGGGAGGCTGTAGCGATGACTGTAAGCATATCCTCTCCCAAACCACGCAGTTTTAACGGTAGAACTCTGCTTTAGTTGCAGGGGTAACACAAGCAGCTTTTCTCCCACTGTGTACTCTTTGGGCTCTTCCACGAATGAACTTCTATATGTAGGGTTTCCGACGTGGAGCGAACTGCCTCAACCAAGGCAGGCTGTAGCGAGGTCTGTAAGCATTTCCTCTTCCAAAGCACGGCAGTTTTACCAAAGAATTCTGCTTTAGTTGCAGGTGTAACACAAGCATCATTTCTCCCACTGTGTACTCTTTGGGCTCTTACACGAATGAACTTCTTTATGCAGGGATTCCCACGTGGATCGAACTGCCTCAACCGTGGAAGGCTGTAGCGAGGACTGTAAGCATATCCTCTCCCAAAACACGCAGTTTTTACGGTAGAACTCTGCTTTAGTTGCAGGGGTAACACAAGCAGCTTTTCTCCCACTGTGTACTCTTTGGGCTCTTCCACGAATGAACTTCTATATGCAGGGTTTCAGACGTGGAGCGAACTGCCTCAACGAAGGCAGGCTGTAGCAAGGACTGTAAGCATTTCCTCTTCCAAAACACGGCAGTTTTACCAAAGAATTCTGCTTTAGTTGCAGGTGGAATACAAGCAGCATTACTCCCACTGTGTTCTCTTGGGGCTCTTACACGAATGAACTTTTTTATGCAGGGATTCCCAGGGGAGCGAACTGCCTCCACCATGGCAGGCTGTAGCGAGGACTGTAAGCATATCCTCTCCCAAAACACGCACTTTTTACGGTAGAACTCTGCTTTAGTTGCAGGGGTAACACAAGCAGCTTTTCTCCCACTGTGTACTCTTTGGGCTCTTCCAAGAATGAACTTCTATATGCAGGGTTTCAGACGTGGAGCGAACTGCCTCAACCAAGGCAGGCTGTAGCGAGGACTGTAAGCATTTCCTCTTACAAAACACGGCAGTTTTACCAAAGAATTCTGCTTTAGTTGCAGGTGGAATACAAGCAGCATTACTCCCACTGTGTTCTCTTGGGGCTCTTACACGAATGAACTTTTTTATGCAGGGATTCCCAGGGGAGCGAACTGCCTCCACCATGGCAGGCTCTAGCGAGGACTGTAAGCATATCCTCTCCCAAACCACGCAGTTTTAACGGTAGAAATCTGCTTTAGTTTCAGGGGTAACACAAGCAGCTTTTCTCCCACTGTGTACTCTTTGGGCTCTTCCACGAATGAACTTCTATATGCAGGGTTTTCGACGTGGAGCGAACTGCCTCAACCAAGGCAGGCTGTAGCGAGGACTGTAAGAATATCCTCTCACAAACCACGCAGTTTTAACGGTAGAACTCTGCTTTAGTTGCAGGGGTAACACAAGCAGTTTTTCTCCCACTGTGTACTCTTTGGGCTCTTCCACAAATGAACTTCTATATGCAGGGTTTGCGACGTGGAGCGAACTGCCTCAACCAATGCAGGCTGTAGCGAGGACTGTAAGCATATCCTCTCCCAAACCACGCAGTTTTAACGGTAGAACTCTGCTTTAGTTGCAGGGGTAACACAAGCAGCTTTTCTCACACTGTGTACTCTTTGTGCTCTTCCACGTATGAACTTCTATATGCAGGGTTTGCGACGTGGAGCGACCTGCCTCAACCAAGGCAGGCTGTAGCGAGGACTGTAAGCATATCCTCTCCCAAACCACGCAGTTTTAAAGGTAGAACTCTGCTTTAGTTCCAGGGGTAACACAAGCAGCTTTTCTCCCACTGTGTACTCTTTGGGCTCTTCCACGAATGAACTTCTATATGCAGGGTTTCCAAAGTGGAGCGAACTGCCTCAACCAAGGCAGGCTGTAGCGAGGACTGTAAGCATATCCTCTCCCAAACCACTCAGTTTTAACGGTAGAACTCTGCTTTAGTTGCAGGGGTAACACAAGCAGCTTTTCTCCCACTGTGTACTCTTTGGGCTCTTCCACGAATGAACTTCTATATGCATGGTTTCCCACGTGGAGCGAACTGCCTCAACCAAGGCAGGCTGTAGCGATGACTGTAAGCATATCCTCTCCCAAACCACGCAGTTTTAACGGTAGAACTCTGCTTTAGTTGCAGGGGTAACACAAGCAGCTTTTCTCCCACTGTGTACTCTTTGGGCTCTTCCACGAATGAACTTCTATATGCAGGGTTTCCGACGTGGAGCGAACTGCCTCAACCAAGGCAGGCTGTAGCGAGGTCTGTAAGCATTTCCTCTTCCAAAGCACGGCAGTTTTACCAAAGAATTCTGCTTTAGTTGCAGGTGTAACACAAGCATCATTTCTCCCACTGTGTACTCTTTGGGCTCTTACACGAATGAACTTCTTTATGCAGGGATTCCCACGTGGATCGAACTGCCTCAACCGTGGAAGGCTGTAGCGAGGACTGTAAGCATATCCTCTCCCAAAACACGCAGTTTTTACGGTAGAACTCTGCTTTAGTTGCAGGGGTAACACAAGCAGCTTTTCTCCCACTGTGTACTCTTTGGGCTCTTCCAAGAATGAACTTCTATATGCAGGGTTTCAGACGTGGAGCGAACTGCCTCAACCAAGGCAGGCTGTAGCGAGGACTGTAAGCATTTCCTCTTACAAAACACGGCAGTTTTACCAAAGAATTCTGCTTTAGTTGCAGGTGGAATACAAGCAGCATTACTCCCACTGTGTTCTCTTGGGGCTCTTACACGAATGAACTTTTTTATGCAGGGATTCCCAGGGGAGCGAACTGCCTCCACCATGGCAGGCTCTAGCGAGGACTGTAAGCATATCCTCTCCCAAACCACGCAGTTTTAACGGTAGAAATCTGCTTTAGTTTCAGGGGTAACACAAGCAGCTTTTCTCCCACTGTGTACTCTTTGGGCTCTTCCACGAATGAACTTCTATATGCAGGGTTTTCGACGTGGAGCGAACTGCCTCAACCAAGGCAGGCTGTAGCGAGGACTGTAAGAATATCCTCTCCCAAACCACGCAGTTTTAACGGTAGAACTCTGCTTTAGTTGCAGGGGTAACACAAGCAGCTTTTCTCCCACTGTGTACTCTTTGGGCTCTTCCACGAATGAACTTCTATATGCATGGTTTCCCACGTGGAGCGAACTGCCTCAACCAAGGCAGGCTGTAGCGAGCACTGTAAGCATATCCTCTCCCAAACCACGCAGTTTTAACGGTAGAACTCTGCTTTAGTTGCAGGGGTAACACAAGCAGCTTTTCTCCCACTGTGTACTCTTTGGGCTCTTCCACGAATGAACTTCTATATGCAGGGTTTCCGACGTGGAGGGAACTGCCTCAACCAAGGCAGGCTGTAGCAAGGTCTGTAAGCATTTCCTCTTCCAAAGCACGGCAGTTTTACCAAAGAATTCTGCTTTAGTTGCAGGTGTAACACAAGCATCATTTCTCCCACTGTGTACTCTTTGGGCTCTTACACGAATGAACTTCTTTATGCAGGGATTCCCACGTGGATTGAACTGCCTCAACCGTGGAAGGCTGTAGCGAGGACTGTAAGCATATCCTCTCCCAAAACACGCAGTTTTTACGGTAGAACTCTGCTTTAGTTGCAGGGGTAACACAAGCAGCTTTTCTCCCACTGTGTACTCTTTGGGCTCTTCCACGAATGAACTTCTATATGCAGGTTTTCCGACGTGGAGCGAACTGCCTCAACCAAGGCAGGCTGTAGAAAGGACTGTAAGCATATCCTCTCCCAAAACACGCAGTTTTAAAGGTAGAACTCTGCTTTAGTTGCAGGGGTAACACAAGCAGCTTTTCTCCCACTGTGTACTCTTTGGGCTCTTCCACGAATGAACTTCTATATGTTGGGTTTCCGACGTGGAGCGAACTGCCTCAACCAAGGCAGGCTGTAGCGAGGACTGTAAGCATATCCTGTCCCAAACCACGCAGTTTTAACGGTAGAACTCTGCTTTAGTTGCAAGGGTAACACAAGCAGGTTTTCTCCCACTGTGTACTCTTTGGGCTCTTCCACGAATGAATTCTATATGCAGGGTTTCCGACGTGGAGCGAACTGCCTCAACCAAGGCAGGCTGTAGCGAGGACTGTAAGCATTTCCTCTTCCAAGGCACGGCAGTTTTACCAAAGAATTCTGCTTTAGTTGCAGGTGGAATACAAGCAGCATTATTCCCACTGTGTACTCTTTGGGCTCTTACACGAATGAACTTCTTTATGCAAGGATTCCCACGAGGAGCGAACTGCCTCCACCATGGCAGGCTGTAGCGAGGACTGTAAGCATATCCTCTCCCAAACCACGCAGTTTTAATGATAGAACTCTGCTTTAGTTGCAGGGGTAACACAAGCAGTTTTTCTCCCACTGTGTACTCTTTGGGCTCTTCCACGAATGAACTTCTATACGCAGGGTTTGCGACGTGGAGCGAACTGCCTCAACCAAGGCAGGCTGTAGCGAGGATTGTAAGCATATCCACTCCCAAACCACGCAGTTTTAACGGGAGAACTCTGCTTTAGTTGCAGGGGTAACACAAGCAGCTTTTCTCCCACTGTGTACTCTTTGGGCTCTTCCACGAATGAACTTCTATATGCAGGGTTTCCGACGTGGAGCGAACTGCCTCAACCAAGGCAGTCTGTAGCGAGGACTGTAAGCATTTCCTCTTCCAAAACACTGCAGTTTTACCAAAGAATTCTGTTTTAGTTGCAGGTGGAATACAAGCAGCATGACTCCCACTGTGTACTCTTTGGGCTCTTACACGAATGAATTTCTTTATGCAGGGATTCCTACGAGGAGCGAACTGCCTCCACCACGGCAGGCTGTAGCGAGGACTGTAAGCATATCCTCTCCCAAACCCCGCAGTTTTAACGGTAGAACTCTGCTATAGTTGTAGGGGTAACACAAGCAGTTTTTCTCCCACTGTGTACTCTTTGGGCTCTTCCACGAATGAACTTCATTATGCAGGGATTCCTACGAGGAGCGAACTGCCACGACCATGGCAGGCTGTAGCGAGGACTCTAAGCATATCCTCTCCCAAACCACGCAGTTTTAACGGTAGAACCCTGCTTTAGTTGCAGGGGTAACACAAGAAGCTTTTCTCCCCTGTGTACTCTTTGGGCTCTTCCACGAATGAACTTCTATATGCAGGTTTTCCGACGTGGAGCGAACTGCCTCAACCAAGGCAGGCTGTAGCAAGGACTGTAAGCATATCCTCTCCCAAACCCCGCAGTTTTAACGGTAGAACTCTGCTTTAGTTGCAGGGGTAACACAAACAGTTTTTCTCCCACTGTGTACTCTTTGGGCTCTTCCACGAATGAACTTCTATATGCAGGGATTCCTACGAGGAGCGAACTGCCTCCACCATGGCAGGCTGTAGCGAGTACCGTAGGCATATCCTCTCCCAAACCACGCAGTTTTAACGGTAGAACTCTGCTTTAGTTGCAGGGGTAACACAAGAAGCTTTTCTTCCACTGTGTACTCTTTGGGCTCTTCCACGAATGAACTTCTATATGCAGGTTTTCCGACGTGGAGCGAACTGCCTCAACCAAGGCAGGCTGTAGCAAGGACTGTAAGCATATCCTCTCCCAAAACACGCAGTTTTAAAGGTAGAACTCTGCTTTAGTTGCAGGGGTAACACAAGCAGCTTTTCTGCCACTGTGTACTCTTTGGGCTCTTCCACGAATGAACTTCTATATGCAGGGTTTCCGACGTGGAGCGAACTGCCTCAACCAAGGCAGGCTGTAGCGAGGACTGTAAGCATATCCTGTCCCAAACCACGCAGTTTTAACGGTAGAACTCTGCTTTAGTTGCAGGGGTAACACAAGCAGGTTTTCTCCCACTGTGTACTCTTTGGGCTCTTAAACGAATGAATTCTATATGCAGGGTTTGCGACGTGGAGCGAACTGCCTCAACCAAGGCAGGCTGTAGCGAGGACTGTAAGCATTTCCTCTTCCAAAGCACGGCAGTTTTACCAAAGAATTCTGCTTTAGTTGCAGGTGGAATACAAGCAGCATTATTCCCACTGTGTACTCTTTGGGCTCTTACACGAATGAACTTCTTTATGCAAGGATTCCCACGAGGAGCGAACTGCCTCCACCATGGCAGGCTGTAGCGAGGACTGTAAGCATATCCTGTCCCAAACCACGCAGTTTTAACGGTAGAACTCTGCTTTAGTTGCAAGGGTAAGACAAGCAGGTTTTCTCCCACTGTGTACTCTTTGGGCTCTTCCACGAATGAATTCTATATGCAGGGTTTCCGACGTGGAGCGAACTGCCTCAACCAAGGCAGGCTGTAGCGAGGACTGTAAGCATTTCCTCTTCCAAAGCACGGCAGTTTTACCAAAGAATTCTGCTTTAGTTGCAGGTGGAATACAAGCAGCATTCTTCCCACTGTGTACTCTTTGGGCTCTTACACGAATGAACTTCTTTATGCAAGGATTCCCACGAGGAGCGAACTGCCTCCACCATGGCAGGCTGTAGCGAGGACTGTAAGCATATCCTCTCCCAAACCACGCAGTTTTAATGATAGAACTCTGCTTTAGTTGCAGGGGTAACACAAGCAGTTTTTCTCCCACTGTGTACTCTTTGGGCTCTTCCACGAATGAACTTCTATACGCAGGGTTTGCGACGTGGAGCGAACTGCCTCAACCAAGGCAGGCTGTAGCGAGGATTGTAAGCATATCCACTCCCAAACCACGCAGTTTTAACGGGAGAACTCTGCTTTAGTTGCAGGGGTAACACAAGCAGCTTTTCTCCCACTGTGTACTCTTTGAGCTCTTCCACGAATGAACTTCTATATGCAGGGTTTCCGACGTGGAGCGAACTGCCTCAACCAAGGCAGTCTGTAGCGAGGACTGTAAGCATTTCCTCTTCCAAAACACTGCAGTTTTACCAAAGAATTCTGTTTTAGTTGCAGGTGGAATACAAGCAGCATGACTCCCACTGTGTACTCTTTGGGCTCTTACACGAATGAATTTCTTTATGCAGGGATTCCTACGAGGAGCGAACTGCCTCCACCACGGCAGGCTGTAGCGAGGACTGTAAGCATATCCTCTCCCAAACCCCGCAGTTTTAACGGTAGAACTCTGCTATAGTTGTAGGGGTAACACAAGCAGTTTTTCTCCCACTGTGTACTCTTTGGGCTCTTCCACGAATGAACTTCTTTATGTAGGGATTCCTACGAGGAGCGAACTGCCACGACCATGGCAGGCTGCAGCGAGGACTCTAAGCATATCCTCTCCCAAACCACGCAGTTTTAACGGTAGAACTCTGCTTTAGTTGCAGGGGTAACACAAGAAGCTTTTCTCCCCTGTGTACTCTTTGGGCTCTTCCACGAATGAACTTCTATATGCAGGTTTTCCGACGTGGAGCGAACTGCCTCAACCAAGGCAGGCTGTAGCAAGGACTGTAAGCATATCCTCTCGCAAACCACGCAGTTTTAACGGTAGAACTCTGCTTTAGTTGCAGGGGTAACACAAACAGTTTTTCTCCCACTGTGTACTCTTTGGGCTCTTCCACGAATGAACTTCTATATGCAGGGATTCCTACGAGGAGCGAACTGCCTCCACCATGGCAGGCTGTAGCGAGGACCGTAGGCATATCCTCTCCCAAACCGCGCAGTTTTAACGGTAGAACTCTGCTTTAGTTGCAGGGGTAACACAAGAAGCTTTTCTCCCACTGTGTACTCTTTGGGCTCTTCCACGAATGAACTTCTATATGCAGGTTTTCCGACGTGGAGCGAACTGCCTCAACCAAGGCAGGCTGTAGCAAGGACTGTAAGCATATCCTCTCCCAAAACACGCAGTTTTAAAGGTAGAACTCTGCTTTAGTTGCAGGGGTAACACAAGCAGCTTTTCTGCCACTGTGTACTCTTTGGGCTCTTCCACGAATGAACTTCTATATGCAGGGTTTCCGACGTGGAGCGAACTGCCTCAACCAAGGCAGGCTGTAGCGAGGACTGTAAGCATATCCTGTCCCAAACCACGCAGTTTTAACGGTAGAACTCTGCTTTAGTTGCAGGGGTAACACAAGCAGGTTTTCTCCCACTGTGTACTCTTTGGGCTCTTCCACGAATGAATTCTATATGCAGGGTTTCCGACGTGGAGCGAACTGCCTCAACCAAGGCAGGCTGTAGCGAGGACTGTAAGCATTTCCTCTTCCAAAGCACGGCAGTTTTACCAAAGAATTCTGCTTTAGTTGCAGGTGGAATACAAGCAGCATTATTCCCACTGTGTACTCTTTGGGCTCTTACACGAATGAACTTCTTTATGCAAGGATTCCCACGAGGAGCGAACTGCCTCCACCATGGCAGGCTGTAGCGAGGACTGTAAGCATATCCTCTCCCAAACCACGCAGTTTTAACGGTAGAACTCTGCTTTAGTTGCAGGGATAACAAAAGCAGCTTTTCTCCCACTGTGTACTCTTTGGGTTCGTCCACGAATGAACTTCTATATGCAGGGTTTCCGACGTGGAGCGAACTGCCTCAACCAAGGCAGGCTCTAACGAGGACCGTAAGCATATCCTCTCCCAAACCACTCAGTTTTAACGGTAGAACTCTGCTTTAGTTGCAGGGGTAACACAAGCAGCTTTTCTCCCACTGTGTACTCTTTGGGCTCTTACACGAATGAACTTCTTTATGCAGGGATTCCCACGTGGATCGAACTGCCTCAACCGTGGAAGGCTGTAGCGAGGACTGTAAGCATATCCTCTCCCAAACCACGCAGTTTTCATGGTAAAACTCTGCTTTAGTTGCAGGGGTAACACAAGCAGCTTTTCTCCCACTGTGTACTCTTTGGGCTCTTACACGAATGAACTTCTTTATGCAGGGATTCCCACGTGGATCGAACTGCCTCAACCGTGGAAGGCTGTAGCGAGGACTGTAAGCATATCCTCTCCCAAACCACGCAGTTTTCATGGTAGAACTCTGCTTTAGTTGCAGGGGTAACACAAGCAGCTTTTCTCCCACTGTGTACTCTTTGGGCTCTTCCACGAATGAACTTCTATATGCAGGGTTTGCGACGTGGAGCGAACTGCCTCAACCAAGGCAGGCTGTAGCGAGGACTGTAAGCATTTCCTCTTACAAATCATGGCAGTTTTACCAAAGAATTCTGCTTTAGTTGCAGGTGGAATACAAGCAGCATTACTCCCACTGAGTTCTCTTGGGGGCTCTTACACGAATGAACATTTTTATGCAGGGATTCCCACGAGGAGTGAACTGCCTCCACCATGGCAGGCTCTAGCGAGGACTGTAAGCATATCCTCTCCCAAACCACGCAGTTTTAACGGTAGAACTCTGCTTTAGTTGCAGGAGTAACACAAGCAGCTTTTCTCCCACTGTGTACTCTTTGGGCTCTTCCACGAATGAACTTCTATATGCAGGGTTTCCGACGTGGAGCGAACTGCCTCAACCAAGGCAGGCTCTAGCGAGGACCATAAGCATATCCTCTCCCAAACCACTCAGTTTTAACGGTAGAACTCTGCTTTAGTTGCAGGGGTAACACAAGCAGCTTTTCTCCCACTGTGTACTCTTTGGGCTCTTACACGAATGAACTTCTTTATGCAGGGATTCCCACGTGGATCGAACTGCCTCAACCGTGGAAGGCTGTAGCGAGGACTGTAAGCATATCCTCTCCCAAACCACGCAGTTTTCATGGTAGAACTCTGCTTTAGTTGCAGGGGTAACACAAGCAGCTTTTCTCCCCCTGTGTACTCTTTGGGCTCTTCCACGAATGAACTTCTATATGCAGGGTTTGCGACGTGGAGCGAACTGCCTCAACCAAGGCAGGCTGTAGCGAGGACTGTAAGCATTTCCTCTTACAAATCATGGCAGTTTTACCAAAGAATTCTGCTTTAGTTGCAGGTGGAATACAAGCAGCATTACTCCCACTGAGTTCTCTTGGGGGCTCTTACACGAATGAACATTTTTATGCAGGGATTCCCACGAGGAGTGAACTGCCTCCACCATGGCAGGCTCTAGCGAGGACTGGAAGCATATCCTCTCCCAAACCACGCAGTTTTAACGGTAGAACTCTGCTTTAGTTGCAGGGGTAACACAAGCAGCTTTTCTCCCACTGTGTACTCTTTGGGCTCTTCCACGAATGAACTTCTATATGCAGGGTTTCCGAAGTGGAGCGAACGGCCTCAACCAAGGAAGGCTGTAGCGAGGACTGTAAGCATTTCCTCTTACAAAACACGGCAGTTTTACCAAAGAATTCTGCTTTAGTTGCAGGTGGAATACAAGCAGCATTACTACCACTGTGTACTCTTTGGGCTCTTACACGAATGAACTTCTTTATGCAAGGATTCCCACGAGGAGTGAACTGCCTCCACCATGGCAGGCTGTAGCGAGGACTGTAAGCATATCCTCTCCCAAACCACGCAGTTTTAATGATAGAACTCTGCTTTATTTGCAGGGGTAACACAAGCAGTTTTTCTCCCACTGTGTACTCTTTGGGCTCTTCCACGAATGAACTTCTATACGCAGGGTTTGCCACGTGGCGCGAACTGCCTCAACCAAGGCAGGCTGTAGCGAGGATTGTAAGCATATCCACTCCCAAACCACGCAGTTTTAACGGGAGAACTCTGCTTTAGTTGCAGGGGTAACACAAGCAGCTTTTCTCCCACTGTGTACTCTTTGAGCTCCTCCACGAATGAACTTCTATATGCAGGGTTTCCGACGTGGAGCGAACTGCCTCAACCAAGGCAGTCTGTAGCGAGGACTGTAAGCATTTCCTCTTCCAAAACACTGCAGTTTTACCAAAGAATTCTGTTTAGTTGCAGGTGGAATACAAGCAGCATGACTCCCACTGTGTACTCTTTGGGCTCTTACACGAATGAATTTCTTTATGCAGGGATTCCTACGAGGAGCGAACTGCCTACACCACGGCAGGCTGTAGCGAGGACTGTAAGCATATCCTCTCCCAAACCCCGCAGTTTTAACAGTAGAACTCTGCTATAGTTGTAGGGGTAACACAAGCAGTTTTTCTCCCACTGTGTACTCTTTGGGCTCTTCCACGAATGAACTTCTTTATGCAGGGATTCCTACGAGGAGCGAACTGCCACGACCATGGCAGGCTGTAGCGAGGACTCTAAGCATATCCTCTCCCAAACCACGCAGTTTTAACGGTAGAACTCTGCTTTAGTTGCAGGGATAACAAAAGCAGCTTTTCTCCCACTGTGTACTCTTTGGGTTCGTCCACGAATGAACTTTTATATGCAGGGTTTCCGACGTGGAGCGAACTGCCTCAACCAAGGCAGGCTCTAGCGAGGACCGTAAGCATATCCTCTCCCAAACCACTCAGTTTTAATGGTAGAACTCTGCTTTAGTTGCAGGGGTAACACAAGCAGCTTTTCTCCCACTGTGTACTCTTTGGGCTCTTCCACGAATGAACTTCTATATGCAGGGTTTGTGACGTGCAGCGAACTGCCTAAACCACGGCAGGCTGTAGCGAGGACTCTAAGCATATCCTCTCCCAAACCCCGCAGTTTTAACGGTAGAACTCTGCTTTAGTTGCAGGGGTAACACAAGCAGGTTTTCTCCCACTGTGTACTCTTTGGGCTCTTCCACAAATGAACTTCTATATGCAGGGTTTGCGACGTGGAGGGAACTGCCTCAACCAGTGCAGGCTGTAGCGAGGACTGTAAGTATATCCTCTCCCAAACCACGCCGTTTTAACGGTAGAACTCTGCTTTAGTTGCAGGGGTAACACAAGCAGCTTTTCTCCCACTGTGTACTCTTTGGGCTCTTCCACGAATGAACTTCTATATGCAGAGTTTGCGACGTGGAGCGAACTGCCTCATCCAAGGCAGGCTGTAGCGAGGACTGTAAGCATTTCCTCTTACAAAACATGGCAGTTTTACCAAAGAATTCTGCTTTAGTTGCAGGTGGAATACAAGCAGCATTACTCCCACTGTGTTCTCTTGGGGGCTCTTACACGAATGAACATTTTTATGCAGGGATTCCCACGAGGAGTGAACTGCCTCCACCATGGCAGGCTCTAGCGAGGACTGTAAGCATTTCCTCTTACAAAACACGGCAGTTTTACCAAAGAATTCTGCTTTAGTTGCAGGTGGAATACAAGCAGCATTACTACCACTGTGTACCCTTTGGGCTCTTACACGAATGAACTTCTTTATGCAAGGATTCCCACGAGGAGCGAACTGCCTCCACCATGGCAGGCTGTAGCGAGGACTGTAAGCATATCCTCACCCAAACCACGCAGTTTTAATGATAGAACTCTGCTTTAGTTGCAGGGGTAACACAAGCAGTTTTTCTCCCACTGTGTACTCTTTGGGCTCTTCCACGAATGAACTTCTATACGCAGGGTTTGCGACGTGGAGCGAACTGCCTCAACCAAGGCAGGCTGTAGCGAGGATTGTAAGCATATCCACTCCCAAACCACGCAGTTTTAACGGGAGAACTCTGCTTTAGTTGCAGGGGTAACACAAGCAGCTTTTCTCCCACTGTGTACTCTTTGAGCTCTTCCACGAATGAACTTCTATATGCAGGGTTTCCGACGTGGAGCGAACTGCCTCAACCAAGGCAGTCTGTAGCGAGGACTGTAAGCATTTCCTCTTCCAAAACACTGCAGTTTTACCAAAGAATTCTGTTTTAGTTGCAGGTGGAATACAAGCAGCATGACTCCCACTGTGTACTCTTTGGGCTCTTACACGAATGAATTTCTTTATGCAGGGATTCCTACGAGGAGCGAACTGCCTCCACCACGGCAGGCTGTAGCGAGGACTGTAAGCATATCCTCTCCCAAACCCCGCAGTTTTAACGGTAGAACTCTGCTATAGCTGTAGGGGTAACACAAGCAGTTTTTCTCCCACTGTGTACTCTTTGGGCTCTTACACGAATGAACTTCTTTATGCAGGGATTCCTACGAGGAGCGAACTGCCACGACCATGGCAGGCTGTAGCGAGGACTCTAAGCATATCCTCTCCCAAACCACGCAGTTTTAACGGTAGAACTCTGCTTTAGTTGCAGGGATAACAAAAGCAGCTTTTCTCCCACTGTGTACTCTTTGGGTTCGTCCACGAATGAACTTTTATATGCAGGGTTTCCGACGTGGAGCGAACTGCCTCAACCAAGGCAGGCTCTAGCGAGGACCGTAAGCATATCCTCTCCCAAACCACTCAGTTTTAACGGTAGAACTCTGCTTTAGTTGCAGGGGTAACACAAGCAGCTTTTCTCCCACTGTGTACTCTTTGGGCTCTTCCACGAATGAACTTCTATATGCAGGGTTTGTGACGTGGAGCGAACTGCCTAAACCACGGCAGGCTGTAGCGAGGACTGTAAGCATATCCTCTCCCAAACCCCGCAGTTTTAACGGTAGAACTCTGCTTTAGTTGCAGGGGTAACACAAGCAGGTTTTCTCCCACTGTGTACTCTTTGGGCTCTTCCACAAATGAACTTCTATATGCAGGGTTTGCGACGTGGAGCGAACTGCCTCAACCAGTGCAGGCTGTAGAGAGGACCGTAAGCATATCCTCTCCCAAACCACGCAGTTTTAACGGTAGAACTCTTCTTTAGTTGCAGGGGTAACACAAGCAGTTTTTCTCCCACTGTGTACTCTTTTGGCTCTTCCACGAATGAACTTCTATATGCAGGGTTTGCGACGTGGAGGGAACTGCCTCAACCAAGGCAGGCTGTAGCGAGGACTGTAAGCATATCCTCTCCCAAACCACGCAGTTTTAACGGTAGAACTCTGCTTTAGTTGCAGGGGTAACACAAGCAGCTTTTCTCCCACTGTGTACTCTTTGGGCTCTTCCACGAATGAACTTCTATATGCAGAGTTTGCGACGTGGAGCGAACTGCCTCAACCAAGGCAGGCTGTAGCGAGGACTGTAAGCATTTCCTCTTACAAAACATGGCAGTTTTACCAAAGAATTCTGCTTTAGTTGCAGGTGGAATACAAGCAGCATTACTCCCACTGTGTTCTCTTGGGGGCTCTTACACGAATGAACATTTTTATGCAGGGATTCCCACGAGGAGTGAACTGCCTCCACCATGGCAGGCTCTAGCGAGGACTGTAAGCATATCCTCTCCCAAACCACGCAGTTTTAACGGTAGAACTCTGCTTTAGTTGCAGGGGTAACACAAGCAGCTTTTCTCCCACTGTGTACTCTTTGGGCTCTTCCACGAATGAACTTCTATATGCAGGGTTTCCGAAGTGGAGCGAACTGCCTCAACCAAGGAAGGCTGTAGCGAGGACTGTAAGCATTTCCTCTTACAAAACACGGCAGTTTTACCAAAGAATTCTGCTTTAGTTGCAGGTGGAATACAAGCAGCATTACTACCACTGTGTACTCTTTGGGCTCTTACACGAATGAACTTCTTTATGCAAGGATTCCCACGAGGAGCGAACTGCCTCCACCATGGCAGGCTGTAGCGAGGACTGTAAGCATATCCTCTCCCAAACCACGCAGTTTTAATGATAGAACTCTGCTTTAGTTGCAGGGGTAACACAAGCAGTTTTTCTCCCACTGTGTACTCTTTGGGCTCTTCCACGAATGAACTTCTATACGCAGGGTTTGCGACGTGGAGCGAACTGCCTCAACCAAGGCAGGCTGTAGCGAGGATTGTAAGCATATCCACTCCCAAACCACGCAGTTTTAACGGGAGAACTCTGCTTTAGTTGCAGGGGTAACACAAGCAGCTTTTCTCCCACTGTGTACTCTTTGAGCTCTTCCACGAATGAACTTCTATATGCAGGGTTTCCGACGTGGAGCGAACTGCCTCAACCAAGGCAGTCTGTAGCGAGGACTGTAAGCATTTCCTCTTCCAAAACACTGCAGTTTTACCAAAGAATTCTGTTTTAGTTGCAGGTGGAATACAAGCAGCATGACTCCCACTGTGTACTCTTTGGGCTCTTACACGAATGAATTTCTTTATGCAGGGATTCCTACGAGGAGCGAACTGCCTCCACCACGGCAGGCTGTAGTGAGGACTGTAAGCATATCCTCTACCAAACCCCGCAGTATTAACGGTAGAATTCTGCTATAGTTGTAGGGGTAACACAAGCAGTTTTTCTCCCACTGTGTACTCTTTGGGCTCTTCCACGAATGAACTTCTATATGCAGGTTTTCCGACGTGGAGCGAACTGCCTCAACCAAGGCAGGCTGTAGCAAGGACTGTAAGCATATCCTCTCCCAAACCCCGCAGTTTTAACTGTAGAACTGTGCTTTAGTTGCAGGGGTAACACAAGCAGTTTTTCTCCCACTGTGTACTCTTTGGGCTCTTCCACGAATGAACTTCTATATGCAGGGATTCCTACGAGGAGCGAACTGCCTCCACCATGGCAGGCTGTAGCGAGGACCGTAGGCATATCCTCTCCCAAACCACGCAGTTTTAACGGTAGAACTCTGCTTTAGTTGCAGGGGTAACACAAGAAGCTTTTCTCCCACTGTGTACTCTTTGGGCTCTTCCACGAATGAACTTCTATATGCAGGTTTTCCGACGTGGAGCGAACTGCCTCAACCAAGGCAGGCTGTAGCAAGGACTGTAAGCATATCCTCTCCCAAAACACGCAGTTTTAAAGGTAGAACTCTGCTTTAGTTGCAGGGGTAACACAAGCAGCTTTTCTCCCACTGTGTACTCTTTGGGCTCTTCCACGAATGAACTTCAATATGCAGGGTTTGCGACGTGGAGCGAACTGCCTCAACCAAGGCAGGCTGTAGCGAGGACTGTAAGCATATCCTGTCCCAAACCACGCAGTTTTAACGGTAGAACTCTGCTTTAGTTGCAGGGGTAACACAAGCAGGTTTTCTCCCACTGTGTACTCTTTGGGCTCTTCCACGAATGAATTCTATATGCAGGGTTTCCGACGTGGAGCGAACTGCCTCAACAAAGGCAGGCTGTAGCGAGGACTGTAAGCATTTCCTCTTCCAAAGCACGGCAGTTTTACCAAAGAATTCTGCTTTAGTTGCAGGTGGAATACAAGCAGCATTACTCCCACTGTGTTCTCTTGGGGGCTCTTACACGAATGAACATTTTTATGCAGGGATTCCCACGAGGAGTGAACTGCCTCCACCATGGCAGGCTCTAGCGAGGACTGTAAGCATATCCTCTCCCAAATCACGCAGTTTTAACGGTAGAACTCTGCTTTAGTTGCAGGGGTAACACAAGCAGTTTTTCTCCCACTGTGTACTCTTTGGGCTCTTCCACGAATGAACTTCTATATGCAGGGTTTGCGACGTGGAGGGAACTGCCTCAACCAAGGCAGGCTGTAGCGAGGACTGTAAGCATATCCTCTCCCAAACCACGCCGTTTTAACGGTAGAACTCTGCTTTAGTTGCAGGGGTAACACAAGCAGCTTTTCTCCCACTGTGTACTCTTTGGGCTCTTCCACGAATGAACTTCTATATGCAGGGTTTCCGACGTGGAGCGAACTGCCTCAACCAAGGCAGGCTGTAGCGAGGACTGTAAGCATATCCTGTCCCAAACCACGCAGTTTTAATGGTAGAACTCTGCTTTAGTTGCAGGGGTAACACAAGCAGGTTTTCTCCCACTGTGTACTCTTTGGGCTCTTCCACGAATGAATTCTATATGCAGGGTTTCCGACGTCGAGCGAACTGCCTCAACCAAGGCAGGCTGTAGCGAGGACTGTAGGCATTTCCTCTTCCAAAGCACGGCATTTTTACCAAAGAATTCTGCTTTAGTTGCAGGTGGAATACAAGCAGCATTATTCCCACTGTGTACTCTTTGGGCTCTTACACGAATGAACTTCTTTATGCAAGGATTCCCACGAGGAGCGAACTGCCTCCACCATGGCAGGCTGTAGCGAGGACTGTAAGCATATCCTCTCCCAAACCACGCAGTTTTAACGGTAGAACTCTGCTTTAGTTGCAGGGATAACAAAAGCAGCTTTTCTCCCACTGTGTACTCTTTGGGTTCGTCCACGAATGAACTTCTATATGCAGGGTTTCCGACGTGGAGCGAACTGCCTCAACCAAGGCAGGCTCTAGCGAGGACCGTAAGCATATCCTCACCCAAACCACGCAGTTTTAACGGTAGAACTCTGCTTTAGTTGCAGGGGTAACACAAGCAGCTTTTCTCCCACTGTATACTCTTTGGGCTCTTACACGAATGAACTTCTTTATGCAGGGATTCCCACGTGGATCGAACTGCCTCAACCGTGGAAGGCTGTAGCGAGGACTGTAAGCATATCCTCTCCCAAACCACGCAGTTTTCACGGTAGAACTCTGCTTTAGTTGCAGGGGTAACACAAGCAGTTTTTCTCCCACTGTGTACTCTTTGGGCTCTTCCACGAATGAACTTCTATATGCAGGGATTCCTACGAGGAGCGAACTGCCTCCACCATGGCAGGCTGTAGCGAGGACCGTAGGCATATCCTCTCCCAAACCACGCAGTTTTAACGGTAGAACTCTGCTTTAGTTGCAGGGGTAACACAAGAAGCTTTTCTCCCACTGTGTACTCTTTGGGCTCTTCCACGAATGAACTTCTATATGCAGGTTTTCCGACGTGGAGCGAACTGCCTCAACCAAGGCAGGCTGTAGCAAGGACTGTAAGCATATCCTCTCCCAAAACACGCAGTTTTAAAGGTAGAACTCTGCTTTAGTTGCAGGGGTAACACAAGCAGCTTTTCTCCCACTGTGTACTCTTTGGGCTCTTCCACGAATGAACTTCAATATGCAGGGTTTGCGACGTGGAGCGAACTGCCTCAACCAAGGCAGGCTGTAGCGAGGACTGTAAACATATCCTGTCCCAAACCACGCAGTTTTAACGGTAGAACTCTGCTTTAGTTGCAGGGGTAACACAAGCAGGTTTTCTCCCACTGTGTACTCTTTGGGCTCTTCCACGAATGAATTCTATATGCAGGGTTTCCGACGTGGAGCGAACTGCCTCAACCAAGGCAGGCTGTAGCGAGGACTGTAAGCATTTCCTCTTCCAAAGCACGGCAGTTTTACCAAAGAATTCTGCTTTAGTTGCAGGTGGAATACAAGCAGCATTACTCCCACTGTGTTCTCTTGGGGGCTCTTACACGAATGAACATTTTTATGCAGGGATTCCCACGAGGAGTGAACTGCCTCCACCATGGCAGGCTCTAGCGAGGACTGTAAGCATATCCTCTCCCAAATCACGCAGTTTTAACGGTAGAACTCTGCTTTAGTTGCAGGGGTAACACAAGCAGTTTTTCTCCCACTTTGTACTCTTTGGGCTCTTCCACGAATGAACTTCTATATGCAGGGTTTGCGACGTGGAGGGAACTGCCTCAACCAAGGCAGGCTGTAGCGAGGACTGTAAGCATATCCTCTCCCAAACCACGCCGTTTTAACGGTAGAACTCTGCTTTAGTTGCAGGGGTAACACAAGCAGCTTTTCTCCCACTGTGTACTCTTTGGGCTCTTCCACGAATGAATTCTATATGCAGGGTTTCCGACGTGGAGCGAACTGCCTCAACCAAGGCAGGCTGTAGCGAGGACTGTAAGCATTTCCTCTTCCAAAGCACGGCAGTTTTACCAAAGAATTCTGCTTTAGTTGCAGGTGGAATACAAGCAGCATTATTCCCACTGTGTACTCTTTGGGCTCTTACACGAATGAACTTCTTTATGCAAGGATTCCCACGAGGAGCGAACTGCCTCCACCATGGCAGGCTGTAGCGAGGACTGTAAGCATATCCTCTCCCAAACCACGCAGTTTTCACGGTAGAACTCTGCTTTAGTTGCAGGGGTAACACAAGCAGTTTTTCTCCAACTGTGTACTCTTTGGGCTCTTCCACGAATGAACTTCTATATGCAGGGATTCCTACGAGGAGCGAACTGCCTCCACCATGGCAGGCTGTAGCGAGGACCGTAGGCATATCCTCTCCCAAACCACGCAGTTTTAACGGTAGAACTCTGCTTTAGTTGCAGGGGTAACACAAGAAGCTTTTCTCCCACTGTGTACTCTTTGGGCTCTTCCACGAATGAACTTCTATATGCAGGTTTTCCGACGTGGAGCGAACTGCCTCAACCAAGGCAGGCTGTAGCAAGGACTGTAAGCCTATCCTCTCCCAAAACACGCAGTTTTAAAGGTAGAACTCTGCTTTAGTTGCAGGGGTAACACAAGCAGCTTTTCTCCCACTGTGTACTCTTTGGGCTCTTCCACGAATGAACTTCAATATGCAGGGTTTGCGACGTGGAGCGAACTGCCTCAACCAAGGCAGGCTGTAGCGAGGACTGTAAACATATCCTGTCCCAAACCACGCAGTTTTAACGCTAGAACTCTGCTTTAGTTGCAGGGGTAACACAAGCAGGTTTTCTCCCACTGTGTACTCTTTGGGCTCTTCCACGAATGAATTCTATATGCAGGGTTTCCGACGTGGAGCGAACTGCCTCAACCAAGGCAGGCTGTAGCGAGGACTGTAAGCATTTCCTCTTCCAAAGCACGGCAGTTTTACCAAAGAATTCTGCTTTAGTTGCAGGTGGAATACAAGCAGCATTACTCCCACTGTGTTCTCTTGGGGGCTCTTACACGAATGAACATTTTTATGCAGGGATTCCCACGAGGAGTGAACTGCCTCCACCATGGCAGGCTCTAGCGAGGACTGTAAGCATATCCTCTCCCAAATCACGCAGTTTTAACGGTAGAACTCTGCTTTAGTTGCAGGGGTAACACAAGCAGTTTTTCTCCCACTGTGTACTCTTTGGGCTCTTCCACGAATGAACTTCTATATGCAGGGTTTGCGACGTGGAGGGAACTGCCTCAACCAAGGCAGGCTGTAGCGAGGACTGTAAGCATATCCTCTCCCAAACCACGCCGTTTTAACGGTAGAACTCTGCTTTAGTTGCAGGGGTAACACAAGCAGCTTTTCTCCCACTGTGTACTCTTTGGGCTCTTCCACGAATGAACTTCTATATGCAGGGTTTCCGACGTGGAGCGAACTGCCTCAACCAAGGCAGGCTGTAGCGAGGACTGTAAGCATATCCTGTCCCAAACCACGCAGTTTTAACGGTAGAACTCTGCTTAGTTGCAGGGGTAACACAAGCAGGTTTTCTCCCACTGTGTACTCTTTGGGCTCTTCCACGAATGAATTATATATGCAGGGTTTCCGACGTGGAGCGAACTGCCTCAACCAAGGCAGGCTGTAGCGAGGACTGTAAGCATTTCCTCTTCCAAAGCACGGCAGTTTTACCAAAGAATTCTGCTTTAGTTGCAGGTGGAATACAAGCAGCATTATTCCCACTGTGTACTCTTTGGGCTCTTACACGAATGAACTTCTTTATGCAAGGATTCCCACGAGGAGCGAACTGCCTCCACCATGGCAGGCTGTAGCGAGGACTGTAAGCATATCCTCTCCCAAACCACGCAGTTTTAACGGTAGAACTCTGCTTTAGTTGCAGGGATAACAAAAGCAGCTTTTCTCCCACTGTGTACTCTTTGGGTTCGTCCACGAATGAACTTCTATATGCAGGGTTTCCGACGTGGAGCGAACTGCCTCAACCAAGGCAGGATATAGCGAGGACCGTAAGCATATCCGCACCCAAACCACGCAGTTTTAACGGTAGAACTCTGCTTTAGTTGCAGGGGTAACACAAGCAGCTTTTCTCCCACTGTATACTCTTTGGGCTCTTACACGAATGAACTTCTTTATGCAGGGATTCCCACGTGGATCGAACTGCCTCAACCGTGGAAGGCTGTAGCTAGGACTGTAAGCATATCCTCTCCCAAACCACGCAGTTTTCACGGTAGAACTCTGCTTTAGTTGCAGGGGTAACACAAGAAGCTTTTCTCCCCTGTGTACTCTTTGGGCTCTTCCACGAATGAACTTCTATATGCAGGTTTTCCGACGTGGAGCGAACTGCCTCAACCAAGGCAGGCTGTAGCAAGGACTGTAAGCATATCCTCTCCCAAACCCCGCAGTTTTAACGGTAGAACTCTGCTTTAGTTGCAGTGGTAACACAAACAGTTTTTCTCCCACTGTGTACTCTTTGGGCTCTTCCACGAATGAACTTCTATATGCAGGGATTCCTACGAGGAGCGAACTGCCTCCACCATGGCAGGCTGTAGCGAGGACCGTAGGCATATCCTCTCCCAAACCACGCAGTTTTAACGGTAGAACTCTGCTTTAGTTGCAGGGGTAACACAAGAAGCTTTTCTCCCACTGTGTACTCTTTGGGCTCTTCCACGAATGAACTTCTATATGCAGGTTTTCCGACGTGGAGCGAACTGCCTCAACCAAGGCAGGCTGTAGCAAGGACTGTAAGCATATCCTCTCCCAAAACACGCAGTTTTAAAGGTAGAACTCTGCTTTAGTTGCAGGGGTAACACAAGCAGCTTTTCTGCCACTGTGTACTCTTTGGGCTCTTCCACGAATGAACTTCTATATGCAGGGTTTCCGACGTGGAGCGAACTGCCTCAACCAAGGCAGGCTGTAGCGAGGACTGTAAGCATATCCTGTCCCAAACCACGCAGTTTTAACGGTAGAACTCTGCTTTAGTTGCAGGGGTAACACAAGCAGGTTTTCTCCCACTGTGTACTCTTTGGGCTCTTCCACGAATGAATTCTATATGCAGGGTTTCCGACGTGGAGCGAACTGCCTCAACAAAGGCAGGCTGTAGCGAGGACTGTAAGCATTTCCTCTTCCAAAACACGGCAGTTTTACCAAAGAATTCTGCTTTAGTTGCAGGTGGAATACAAGCAGCATTATTCCCACTGTGTACTCTTTGGGCTCTTACACGAATGAACTTCTTTATGCAAGGATTCCCACGAGGAGCGAACTGCCTCCACCATGGCAGGCTGTAGCGAGGACTGTAAGCATATCCTCTCCCAAACCACGCAGTTTTAACGGTAGAACTCTGCTTTAGTTGCAGGGATAACAAAAGCAGCTTTTCTCCCACTGTGTACTCTTTGGGTTCGTCCACGAATGAACTTCTATATGCAGGGTTTCCGACGTGGAGCGAACTGCCTCAACCAAGGCAGGCTCTAACGAGGACCGTAAGCATATCCTCTCCCAAACCACTCAGTTTTAACGGTAGAACTCTGCTTTAGTTGCAGGGGTAACACAAGCAGCTTTTCTCCCACTGTGTACTCTTTGGGCTCTTACACGAATGAACTTCTTTATGCAGGGATTCCCACGTGGATCGAACTGCCTCAACCGTGGAAGGCTGTAGCGAGGACTGTAAGCATATCCTCTCCCAAACCACGCAGTTTTCATGGTAGAACTCTGCTTTAGTTGCAGGGGTAACACAAGCAGCTTTTCTCCCACTGTGTACTCTTTGGGCTCTTCCACGAATGAACTTCTATATGCAGGGTTTGCGACGTGGAGCGAACTGCCTCAACCAAGGCAGGCTGTAGCGAGGACTGTAAGCATTTCCTCTTACAAATCATGGCAGTTTTACCAAAGAATTCTGCTTTAGTTGCAGGTGGAATACAAGCAGCATTACTCCCACTGTGTTCTCTTGGGGGCTCTTACACGAATTAACATTTTTATGCAGGGATTCCCACGAGGAGTGAACTGCCTCAACCATGGCAGGCTCTAGCGAGGACTGTAAGCATATCCTCTCCAAAACCACGCAGTTTTAACGGTAGAACTCTGCTTTAGTTGCAGGGGTAACACAAGCAGCTTTTCTCCCACTGTGTACTCTTTGGGCTCTTCCACGAATGAACTTCTATATGCAGGGTTTCCGACGTGGAGCGAACTGCCTCAACCAAGGCAGGCTCTAGCGAGGACCGTAAGCATATCCTCTCCCAAACCACTCAGTTTTAACGGTAGAACTCTGCTTTAGTTGCAGGGGTAACACAAGCAGCTTTTCTCCCACTGTGTACTCTTTGGGCTCTTACACGAATGAACTTCTTTATGCAGGGATTCCCACGTGGATCGAACTGCCTCAACCGTGGAAGGCTGTAGCGAGGACTGTAAGCATATCCTCTCCCAAACCACGCAGTTTTCATGGTAGAACTCTGCTTTAGTTGCAGGGGTAACACAAGCAGCTTTTCTCCCACTGTGTACTCTTTGGGCTCTTCCACGAATGAACTTCTATATGCAGGGTTTGCGACGTGGAGCGAACTGCCTCAACCAAGGCAGGCTGTAGCGAGGACTGTAAGCATTTCCTCTTACAAATCATGGCAGTTTTACCAAAGAATTCTGCTTTAGTTGCAGGTGGAATACAAGCAGCATTACTCCCACTGAGTTCTCTTGGGGGCTCTTACACGAATGAACATTTTTATGCAGGGATTCCCACGAGGAGTGAACTGCCTCCACCATGGCAGGCTCTAGCGAGGACTGTAAGCATATCCTCTCCCAAACCACGCAGTTTTAACGGTAGAACTCTGCTTTAGTTGCAGGAGTAACACAAGCAGCTTTTCTCCCACTGTGTACTCTTTGGGCTCTTCCACGAATGAACTTCTATATGCAGGGTTTCCGACGTGGAGCGAACTGCCTCAACCAAGGCAGGCTCTAGCGAGGACCGTAAGCATATCCTCTCCCAAACCACTCAGTTTTAACGGTAGAACTCTGCTTTAGTTGCAGGGGTAACACAAGCAGCTTTTCTCCCACTGTGTACTCTTTGGGCTCTTACACGAATGAACTTCTTTATGCAGGGATTCCCACGTGGATCGAACTGCCTCAACCGTGGAAGGCTGTAGCGAGGACTGTAAGCATATCCTCTCCCAAACCACGCAGTTTTCATGGTAGAACTCTGCTTTAGTTGCAGGGGTAACACAAGCAGCTTTTCTCCCACTGTGTACTCTTTGGGCTCTTCCACTAATGAACTTCTATATGCAGGGTTTGCGACGTGGAGCGAACAGCCTCAACCAAGGCAGGCTGTAGCGAGGACTGTAAGCATTTCCTCTTACAAATCATGGCAGTTTTACCAAAGAATTCTGCTTTAGTTGCAGGTGGAATACAAGCAGCATTACTCCCACTGAGTTCTCTTGGGGGCTCTTACACGAATGAACATTTTTATGCAGGGATTCCCACGAGGAGTGAACTGCCTCCACCATGGCAGGCTCTAGCGAGGACTGTAAGCATATCCTCTCCCAAACCACGCAGTTTTAACGGTAGAACTCTGCTTTAGTTGCAGGGGTAACACAAGCAGCTTTTCTCCCACTGTGTACTCTTTGGGCTCTTCCACGAATGAACTTCTATATGCAGGGTTTCCGACGTGGAGCGAACTGCCTCAACCAAGGCAGGCTGTAGCGAGGACTGTAAGCATTTCCTCTTCCAAGGCACGGCAGTTTTACCAAAGAATTCTGCTTTAGTTGCAGGTGGAATACAAGCAGCATTATTCCCACTGTGTACTCTTTGGGCTCTTACACGAATGAACTTCTTTATGCAAGGATTCCCACGAGGAGCGAACTGCCTCCACCATGGCAGGCTGTAGCGAGGACTGTAAGCATATCCTCTCCCAAACCACGCAGTTTTAATGATAGAACTCTGCTTTAGTTGCAGGGGTAACACAAGCAGTTTTTCTCCCACTGTGTACTCTTTGGGCTCTTCCACGAATGAACTTCTATACGCAGGGTTTGCGACGTGGAGCGAACTGCCTCAACCAAGGCAGGCTGTAGCGAGGATTGTAAGCATATCCACTCCCAAACCACGCAGTTTTAACGGGAGAACTCTGCTTTAGTTGCAGGGGTAACACAAGCAGCTTTTCTCCCACTGTGTACTCTTTGAGCTCTTCCACGAATGAACTTCTATATGCAGGGTTTCCGACGTGGAGCGAACTGCCTCAACCAAGGCAGTCTGTAGCGAGGACTGTAAGCATTTCCTCTTCCAAAACACTGCAGTTTTACCAAAGAATTCTGTTTTAGTTGCAGGTGGAATACAAGCAGCATGACTCCCACTGTGTACTCTTTGGGCTCTTACACGAATGAATTTCTTTATGCAGGGATTCCTACGAGGAGCGAACTGCCTCCACCACGGCAGGCTGTAGCGAGGACTGTAAGCATATCCTCTCCCAAACCCCGCAGTTTTAACGGTAGAACTCTGCTATAGTTGTAGGGGTAACACAAGCAGTTTTTCTCCCACTGTGTACTCTTTGGGCTCTTCCACGAATGAACTTCATTATGCAGGGATTCCTACGAGGAGCGAACTGCCACGACCATGGCAGGCTGTAGCGAGGACTCTAAGCATATCCTCTCCCAAACCACGCAGTTTTAACGGTAGAACTCTGCTTTAGTTGCAGGGATAACAAAAGCAGCTTTTCTCCCACTGTGTACTCTTTGGGTTCGTCCACGAATGAACTTTTATATGCAGGGTTTCCGACGTGGAGCGAACTGCCTCAACCAAGGCAGGCTCTAGCGAGGACCGTAAGCATATCCTCTCCCAAACCACTCAGTTTTAATGGTAGAACTCTGCTTTAGTTGCAGGGGTAACACAAGCAGCTTTTCTCCCACTGTGTACTCTTTGGGCTCTTCCACGAATGAACTTCTATATGCAGGGTTTGTGACGTGGAGCGAACTGCCTAAACCACGGCAGGCTGTAGCGAGACTCTAAGCATATCCTCTCCCAAACCCCGCAGTTTTAACGGTAGAACTCTGCTTTAGTTGCAGGGGTAACACAAGCAGGTTTTCTCCCACTGTGTACTCTTTGGGCTCTTCCACAAATGAACTTCTATATGCAGGGTTTGCGACGTGGAGGGAACTGCCTCAACCAGTGCAGGCTGTAGCGAGGACTGTAAGTATATCCTCTCCCAAACCACGCCGTTTTAACGGTAGAACTCTGCTTTAGTTGCAGGGGTAACACAAGCAGCTTTTCTCCCACTGTGTACTCTTTGGGCTCTTCCACGAATGAACTTCTATATGCAGAGTTTGCGACGTGGAGCGAACTGCCTCATCCAAGGCAGGCTGTAGCGAGGACTGTAAGCATTTCCTCTTACAAAACATGGCAGTTTTACCAAAGAATTCTGCTTTAGTTGCAGGTGGAATACAAGCAGCATTACTCCCACTGTGTTCTCTTGGGGGCTCTTACACGAATGAACATTTTTATGCAGGGATTCCCACGAGGAGTGAACTGCCTCCACCATGGCAGGCTCTAGCGAGGACTGTAAGCATATCCTCTCCCAAACCACGCAGTTTTAACGGTAGAACTCTGCTTTAGTTGCAGGGGTAACACAAGCAGCTTTTCTCCCACTGTGTACTCTTTGGGCTCTTCCACGAATGAACTTCTATATGCAGGGTTTCCGAAGTGGAGCGAACTGCCTCAACCAAGGAAGGCTGTAGCGAGGACTGTAAGCATTTCCTCTTACAAAACACGGCAGTTTTACCAAAGAATTCTGCTTTAGTTGCAGGTGGAATACAAGCAGCATTACTACCACTGTGTACCCTTTGGGCTCTTACACGAATGAACTTCTTTATGCAAGGATTCCCATGAGGAGCGAACTGCCTCCACCATGGCAGGCTGTAGCGAGGACTGTAAGCATATCCTCTCCCAAACCACGCAGTTTTAATGATAGAACTCTGCTTTAGTTGCAGGGGTAACACAAGCAGTTTTTCTCCCACTGTGTACTCTTTGGGCTCTTCCACGAATGAACTTCTATACGCAGGGTTTGCGACGTGGAGCGAACTGCCTCAACCAAGGCAGGCTGTAGCGAGGATTGTAAGCATATCCACTCCCAAACCACGCAGTTTTAACGGGAGAACTCTGCTTTAGTTGCAGGGGTAACACAAGCAGCTTTTCTCCCACTGTGTACTCTTTGAGCTCTTCCACGAATGAACTTCTATATGCAGGGTTTCCGACGTGGAGCGAACTGCCTCAACCAAGGCAGTCTGTAGCGAGGACTGTAAGCATTTCCTCTTCCAAAACACTGCAGTTTTACCAAAGAATTCTGTTTTAGTTGCAGGTGGAATACAAGCAGCATGACTCCCACTGTGTACTCTTTGGGCTCTTACACGAATGAATTTCTTTATGCAGGGATTCCTACGAGGAGCGAACTGCCTCCACCACGGCAGGCTGTAGCGAGGACTGTAAGCATATCCTCTCCCAAACCCCGCAGTTTTAACGGTAGAACTCTGCTATAGTTGTAGGGGTAACACAAGCAGTTTTTCTCCCACTGTGTACTCTTTGGGCTCTTACACGAATGAACTTCTTTATGCAGGGATTCCTACGAGGAGCGAACTGCCACGACCATGGCAGGCTGTAGCGAGGACTCTAAGCATATCCTCTCCCAAACCACGCAGTTTTAACGGTAGAACTCTGCTTTAGTTGCAGGGATAACAAAAGCAGCTTTTCTCCCACTGTGTACTCTTTGGGTTCGTCCACGAATGAACTTTTATATGCAGGGTTTCCGACGTGGAGCGAACTGCCTCAACCAAGGCAGGCTCTAGCGAGGACCGTAAGCATATCCTCTCCCAAACCACTCAGTTTTAACGGTAGAACTCTGCTTTAGTTGCAGGGGTAACACAAGCAGCTTTTCTCCCACTGTGTACTCTTTGGGCTCTTCCACGAATGAACTTCTATATGCAGGGTTTGTGACGTGGAGCGAACTGCCTAAACCACGGCAGGCTGTAGCGAGGACTGTAAGCATATCCTCTCCCAAACCCCGCAGTTTTAACGGTAGAACTCTGCTTTAGTTGCAGGGGTAACACAAGCAGGTTTTCTCCCACTGTGTACTCTTTGGGCTCTTCCACAAATGAACTTCTATATGCAGGGTTTGCGACGTGGAGCGAACTGCCTCAACCAGTGCAGGCTGTAGAGAGGACCGTAAGCATATCCTCTCCCAAACCACGCAGTTTTAACGGTAGAACTCTTCTTTAGTTGCAGGGGTAACACAAGCAGTTTTTCTCCCACTGTGTACTCTTTTGGCTCTTCCACGAATGAACTTCTATATGCAGGGTTTGCGACGTGGAGGGAACTGCCTCAACCAAGGCAGGCTGTAGCGAGGACTGTAAGCATATCCTCTCCCAAACCACGCAGTTTTAACGGTAGAACTCTGCTTTAGTTGCAGGGGTAACACAAGCAGCTTTTCTCCCACTGTGTACTCTTTGGGCTCTTCCACGAATGAACTTCTATATGCAGAGTTTGCGACGTGGAGCGAACTGCCTCAACCAAGGCAGGCTGTAGCGAGGACTGTAAGCATTTCCTCTTACAAAACATGGCAGTTTTACCAAAGAATTCTGCTTTAGTTGCAGGTGGAATACAAGCAGCATTACTCCCACTGTGTTCTCTTGGGGGCTCTTACACGAATGAACATTTTTATGGAGGGATTCCCACGAGGAGTGAACTGCCTCCACCATGGCAGGCTCTAGCGAGGACTGTAAGCATATCCTCTCCCAAACCACGCAGTTTTAACGGTAGAACTCTGCTTTAGTTGCAGGGGTAACACAAGCAGCTTTTCTCCCACTGTGTACTCTTTGGGCTCTTCCACGAATGAACTTCTATATGCAGGGTTTCCGAAGTGGAGCGAACTGCCTCAACCAAGGAAGGCTGTAGCGAGGACTGTAAGCATTTCCTCTTACAAAACACGGCAGTTTTACCAAAGAATTCTGCTTTAGTTGCAGGTGGAATACAAGCAGCATTACTACCACTGTGTACTCTTTGGGCTCTTACACGAATGAACTTCTTTATGCAAGGATTCCCACGAGGAGCGAACTGCCTCCACCATGGCAGGCTGTAGCGAGGACTGTAAGCATATCCTCTCCCAAACCACGCAGTTTTAATGATAGAACTCTGCTTTAGTTGCAGGGGTAACACAAGCAGTTTTTCTCCCACTGTGTACTCTTTGGGCTCTTCCACGAATGAACTTCTATACGCAGGGTTTGCGACGTGGAGCGAACTGCCTCAACCAAGGCAGGCTGTAGCGAGGATTGTAAGCATATCCACTCCCAAACCACGCAGTTTTAACGGGAGAACTCTGCTTTAGTTGCAGGGGTAACACAAGCAGCTTTTCTCCCACTGTGTACTCTTTGAGCTCTTCCACGAATGAACTTCTATATGCAGGGTTTCCGACGTGGAGCGAACTGCCTCAACCAAGGCAGTCTGTAGCGAGGACTGTAAGCATTTCCTCTTCCAAAACACTGCAGTTTTACCAAAGAATTCTGTTTTAGTTGCAGGCGGAATACAAGCAGCATGACTCCCACTGTGTACTCTTTGGGCTCTTACACGAATGAATTTCTTTATGCAGGGATTCCTACGAGGAGCGAACTGCCTCCACCACGGCAGGCTGTAGTGAGGACTGTAAGCATAACCTCTACCAAACCCCGCAGTATTAACGGTAGAATTCTGCTATAGTTGTAGGGGTAACACAAGCAGTTTTTCTCCCACTGTGTACTCTTTGGGCTCTTCCACGAATGAACTTCTATATGCAGGTTTTCCGACGTGGAGCGAACTGCCTCAACCAAGGCAGGCTGTGGCAAGGACTGTAAGCATATCCTCTCCCAAACCCCGCAGTTTTAACGGTACAACTCTGCTTTAGTTGCAGGGGTAACACAAGCAGTTTTTCTCCCACTGTGTACTCTTTGGGCTCTTCCACGAATGAACTTCTATATGCAGGGATTCCTACGAGGAGCGAACTGCCTCCACCATGGCAGGCTGTAGCGAGGACCGTAGGCATATCCTCTCCCAAACCACGCAGTTTTAACGGTAGAACTCTGCTTTAGTTGCAGGGGTAACACAAGAAGCTTTTCTCCCACTGTGTACTCTTTGGGCTCTTCCACGAATGAACTTCTATATGCAGGTTTTCCGACGTGGAGCGAACTGCCTCAACCAAGGCAGGCTGTAGCAAGGACTGTAAGCATATCCTCTCCCAAAACACGCAGTTTTAAAGGTAGAACTCTGCTTTAGTTGCAGGGGTAACACAAGCAGCTTTTCTCCCACTGTGTACTCTTTGGGCTCTTCCACGAATGAACTTCAATATGCAGGGTTTGCGACGTGGAGCGAACTGCCTCAACCAAGGCAGGCTGTAGCGAGGACTGTAAGCATATCCTGTCCCAAACCACGCAGTTTTAACGGTAGAACTCTGCTTTAGTTGCAGGGGTAACACAAGCAGGTTTTCTCCCACTGTGTACTCTTTGGGCTCTTCCACGAATGAATTCTATATGCAGGGTTTCCGACGTGGAGCGAACTGCCTCAACAAAGGCAGGCTGTAGCGAGGACTGTAAGCATTTCCTCTTCCAAAGCACGGCAGTTTTACCAAAGAATTCTGCTTTAGTTGCAGGTGGAATACAAGCAGCATTACTCCCACTGTGTTCTCTTGGGGGCTCTTACACGAATGAACATTTTTATGCAGGGATTCCCACGAGGAGTGAACTGCCTCCACCATGGCAGGCTCTAGCGAGGACTGTAAGCATATCCTCTCCCAAATCACGCAGTTTTAACGGTAGAACTCTGCTTTAGTTGCAGGGGTAACACAAGCAGTTTTTCTCCCACTGTGTACTCTTTGGGCTCTTCCACGAATGAACTTCTATATGCAGGGTTTGCGACGTGGAGGGAACTGCCTCAACCAAGGCAGGCTGTAGCGAGGACTGTAAGCATATCCTCTCCCAAACCACGCCGTTTTAACGGTAGAACTCTGCTTTAGTTGCAGGGGTAACACAAGCAGCTTTTCTCCCACTGTGTACTCTTTGGGCTCTTCCACGAATGAACTTCTATATGCAGGGTTTCCGACGTGGAGCGAACTGCCTCAACCAAGGCAGGCTGTAGCGAGGACTGTAAGCATATCCTGTCCCAAACCACGCAGTTTTAACGGTAGAACTCTGCTTTAGTTGCAGGGGTAACACAAGCAGGTTTTCTCCCACTGTGTACTCTTTGGGCTCTTCCACGAATGAATTCTATATGCAGGGTTTCCGACGTCGAGCGAACTGCCTCAACCAAGGCAGGCTGTAGCGAGGACTGTAAGCATTTCCTCTTCCAAAGCACGGCATTTTTACCAAAGAATTTTGCTTTAGTTGCAGGTGGAATACAAGCAGCATTATTCCCACTGTGTACTCTTTGGGCTCTTACACGAATGAACTTCTTTATGCAAGGATTCCCACGAGGAGCGAACTGCCTCCACCATGGCAGGCTGTAGCGAGGACTGTAAGCATATCCTCTCCCAAACCACGCAGTTTTCACGGTAGAACTCTGCTTTAGTTGCAGGGGTAACACAAGCAGTTTTTCTCCAACTGTGTACTCTTTGGGCTCTTCCACGAATGAACTTCTATATGCAGGGATTCCTACGAGGAGCGAACTGCCTCCACCATGGCAGGCTGTAGCGAGGACCGTAGGCATATCCTCTCCCAAACCACGCAGTTTTAACGGTAGAACTCTGCTTTAGTTGCAGGGGTAACACAAGAAGCTTTTCTCCCACTGTGTACTCTTTGGGCTCTTCCACGAATGAACTTCTATATGCAGGTTTTCCGACGTGGAGCGAACTGCCTCAACCAAGGCAGGCTGTAGCAAGGACTGTAAGCCTATCCTCTCCCAAAACACGCAGTTTTAAAGGTAGAACTCTGCTTTAATTGCAGGGGTAACACAAGCAGCTTTTCTCCCACTGTGTACTCTTTGGGCTCTTCCACGAATGAACTTCAATATGCAGGGTTTGCGACGTGGAGCGAACTGCCTCAACCAAGGCAGGCTGTAGCGAGGACTGTAAACATATCCTGTCCCAAACCACGCAGTTTTAACGCTAGAACTCTGCTTTAGTTGCAGGGGTAACACAAGCAGGTTTTCTCCCACTGTGTACTCTTTGGGCTCTTCCACGAATGAATTCTATATGCAGGGTTTCCGACGTGGAGCGAACTGCCTCAACCAAGGCAGGCTGTAGCGAGGACTGTAAGCATTTCCTCTTCCAAAGCACGGCAGTTTTACCAAAGAATTCTGCTTTAGTTGCAGGTGGAATACAAGCAGCATTACTCCCACTGTGTTCTCTTGGGGGCTCTTACACGAATGAACATTTTTATGCAGGGATTCCCACGAGGAGTGAACTGCCTCCACCATGGCAGGCTCTAGCGAGGACTGTAAGCATATCCTCTCCCAAATCACGCAGTTTTAACGGTAGAACTCTGCTTTAGTTGCAGGGGTAACACAAGCAGTTTTTCTCCCACTGTGTACTCTTTGGGCTCTTCCACGAATGAACTTCTATATGCAGGGTTTGCGACGTGGAGGGAACTGCCTCAACCAAGGCAGGCTGTAGCGAGGACTGTAAGCATATCCTCTCCCAAACCACGCCGTTTTAACGGTAGAACTCTGCTTTAGTTGCAGGGGTAACACAAGCAGCTTTTCTCCCACTGTGTACTCTTTGGGCTCTTCCACGAATGAACTTCTATATGCAGGGTTTCCGACGTGGAGCGAACTGCCTCAACCAAGGCAGGCTGTAGCGAGGACTGTAAGCATATCCTGTCCCAAACCACGCAGTTTTAACGGTAGAACTCTGCTTTAGTTGCAGGGGTAACACAAGCAGGTTTTCTCCCACTGTGTACTCTTTGGGCTCTTCCACGAATGAATTATATATGCAGGGTTTCCGACGTGGAGCGAACTGCCTCAACCAAGGCAGGCTGTAGCGAGGACTGTAAGCATTTCCTCTTCCAAAGCACGGCAGTTTTACCAAAGAATTCTGCTTTAGTTGCAGGTGGAATACAAGCAGCATTATTCCCACTGTGTACTCTTTGGGCTCTTACACGAATGAACTTCTTTATGCAAGGATTCCCACGAGGAGCGAACTGCCTCCACCATGGCAGGCTGTAGCGAGGACTGTAAGCATATCCTCTCCCAAACCACGCAGTTTTAACGGTAGAACTCTGCTTTAGTTGCAGGGATAACAAAAGCAGCTTTTCTCCCACTGTGTACTCTTTGGGTTCGTCCACGAATGAACTTCTATATGCAGGGTTTCCGACGTGGAGCGAACTGCCTCAACCAAGGCAGGATATAGCGAGGACCGTAAGCATATCCGCACCCAAACCACGCAGTTTTAACGGTAGAACTCTGCTTTAGTTGCAGGGGTAACACAAGCAGCTTTTCTCCCACTGTATACTCTTTGGGCTCTCACACGAATGAACTTCTTTATGCAGGGATTCCCACGTGGATCGAACTGCCTCAACCGTGGAAGGCTGTAGCTAGGACTGTAAGCATATCCTCTCCCAAACCACGCAGTTTTCACGGTAGAACTCTGCTTTAGTTGCAGGGGTAACACAAGCAGCTTTTCTCCCACTGTGTACTCTTTGGGCTCTTCCACGAATGAACTTCTATATGCAGGGTTTGCGACGTGGAGCGAACTGCCTCAACCAAGGCAGGCTGTAGCGAGGACTGTAAGCATTTCCTCTTACAAAACATGGCAGTTTACCAAAGAATTCTGCTTTAGTTGCAGGTGGAATACAAGCAGCATTACTCCCACTGTGTTCTCTTTTGGGCTCTTACAAGAATGAACTTTTTTATGCAGGAATTCCCACGAGGAGTGAACTGCCTCCACCATGGCAGGCTCTAGCGAGGACTGTAAGCATATCCTCTCCCAAACCACGCAGTTTTAACGGTAGAACTCTGCTTTAGTTGCAGGGGTAACACAAGCAGCTTTTCTCCCACTGTGTACTCTTTGGGCTCTTCCACGAATGAACTTCTATATGCAGGGTTTCCGAAGTGGAGCGAACTGCCTCAACCAAGGAAGGCTGTAGCGAGGACTGTAAGCATTTCCTCTTACAAAACACGGCAGTTTTACCAAAGAATTCTGCTTTAGTTGCAGGCGGAATACAAGCAGCATTACTACCACTGTGTACTCTTTGGGCTCTTACACGAATGAACATTTTTATGCAGGGATTCCCACGAGGAGCGAACTGCCTCCACCATGGCAGGCTCTAGCGAGGACTGTAAGCATATCCTCTCCCAAATCACGCAGTTTTAACGGTAGAACTCTGCTTTAGTTGCAGGGGTAACACAAGCAGTTTTTCTCCCACTGTGTACTCTTTGGGCTCTTCCACGAATGAACTTCTATATGCAGGGTTTGCGACGTGGAGGGAAATGCCTCAACCAAGGCAGGCTGTAGCGAGGACTGTAAGCATATCCTCTCCCAAACCACGCCGTTTTCACGGTAGAACTCTGCTTTAGTTGCAGGGGTAACACAAGCAGCTTTTCTCCCACTGTGTACTCTTTGGGCTCTTCCACGAATGAACTTCTATATGCAGGGTTTGCGACGTGGAGCGAACTGCCTCAACCAAGGCAGGCTGTAGCGAGGACTGTAAGCATTTCCTCTTACAAAACATGGCAGTTTTACCAAAGAATTCTGCTTTAGTTGCAGGTGGAATACAAGCAGCATTACTCCCACTGTGTTCTCTTTTGGGCTCTTACAAGAATGAACTTTTTTATGCAGGGATTCCCACGAGGAGTGAACTGCCTCCACCATGGCAGGCTCTAGCGAGGACTGTAAGCATATCCTCTCCCAAACCACGCAGTTTTAACGGTAGAACTCTGCTTTAGTTGCAGGGGTAACACAAGCAGCTTTTCTCCCACTGTGTACTCTTTGGGTTCGTCCACGAATGAACTTCTATATGCAGGGTTTCCGACATGGAGCGAACTGCCTCAACCAAGGCAGGCTCTAGCGAGGACCGTAAGCATATCCTCACCCAAACCACGCAGTTTTAACGGTAGAACTCTGCTTTAGTTGCAGGGGTAACACAAGCAGCTTTTCTCCCACTGTATACTCTTTGGGCTCTTACACGAATGAACTTCTTTATGCAGGGATTCCCACGTGGATCGAACTGCCTCAACCGTGGAAGGCTGTAGCGAGGACTGTAAGCATATCCTCTCCCAAACCACGCAGTTTTCACAGTAGAACTCTGCTTTAGTTGCAGGGGTAACACAAGCAGTTTTTCTCCAACTGTGTACTCTTTGGGCTCTTCCACGAATGAACTTCTATATGCAGGGATTCCTACGAGGAGCGAACTGCCTCCACCATGGCAGGCTGTAGCGAGGACCGTAGGCATATCCTCTCCCAAACCACGCAGTTTTAACGGTAGAACTCTGCTTTAGTTGCAGGGGTAACACAAGAAGCTTTTCTCCCACTGTGTACTCTTTGGGCTCTTCCACGAATGAACTTCTATATGCAGGGTTTCCGAAGTGGAGCGAACTGCCTCAACCAAGGAAGGCTGTAGCGAGGACTGTAAGCATTTCCTCTTACAAAACACGGCAGTTTTACCAAAGAATTCTGCTTTAGTTGCAGGTGGAATACAAGCAGCATTACTACCACTGTGTACTCTTTGGGCTCTTACACGAATGAACTTCTTTATGCAGGGATTCCCACGAGGAGCGAACTGCCTCCACCATGGCAGGCTGTAGCGAAGACTGTAAGCATATCCTCTCCCAAACCACGCAGTTTTAATGATAGAACTCTGCTTTAGTTGCAGGGGTAACACAAGCAGTTTTTCTCCCACTGTGTACTCTTTGGGCTCTTCCACGAATGAACTTCTATACGCAGGGTTTGCGACGTGGAGCGAACTGCCTCAACCAAGGCAGGCCTTAGCGAGGATTGTAAGCATATCCACTCCCAAACCACGCAGTTTTAACGGGAGAACTCTGCTTTAGTTGCAGGGGTAACACAAGCAGCTTTTCTCCCACTGTGTACTCTTTGGGCTCTTCCACGAATGAACTTCTATATGCAGGTTTTCCGACGTGGAGGGAACTGCCTCAACCAAGGCAGGCTGTAGCGAGGACTGTAAGCATATCCTCTCCCAAAACACGCCGTTTTAACGGTAGAACTCTGCTTTAGTTGCAGGGGTAACACAAGCAGCTTTTCTCCCACTGTGTACTCTTTGGGCTCTTCCACGAATGAACTTCTATATGCAGGGTTTCCGACGTGGAGCGAACTGCCTCAACCAAGGCAGGCTGTAGCGAGGACTGTAAGCATATCCTGTCCCAAACCACGCAGTTTTAACGGTAGAACTCTGCTTTAGTTGCAGGGGTAACACAAGCAGCTTTTCTCCCACTGTGTACACTTTGGGCTCTTCCACGAATGAATTCTATATGCAGGGTTTCCGACGTCGAGCGAACTGCCTCAACCAAGGCAGGCTGTAGCGAGGACTGTAAGCATTTCCTCTTCCAAAGCACGGCAGTTTTACCAAAGAATTCTGCTTTAGTTGCAGGTGGAATACAAGCAGCATTATTCCCACTGTGTACTCTTTGGGCTCTTACACGAATGAACTTCTTTATGCAAGGATTCCCACGAGGAGCGAACTGCCTCCACCATGGCAGGCTGTAGCGAGGACTGTAAGCATATCCTCTCCCAAACCACGCAGTTTTAACGGTAGAACTCTGCTTTAGTTGCAGGGATAACAAAAGCAGCTTTTCTCCCACTGTGTACTCTTTGGGTTCGTCCACGAATGAACTTCTATATGCAGGGTTTCCGACGTGGAGCGAACTGCCTCAACCAAGGCAGGCTATAGCGAGGACCGTAAGCATATCCTCACCCAAACCACGCAGTTTTAACGGTAGAACTCTGCTTTAGTTGCAGGGGTAACACAAGCAGCTTTTCTCCCACTGTATACTCTTTGGGCTCTTACACGAATGAACTTCTTTATGCAGGGATTCCCACGTGGATCGAACTGCCTCAACCGTGGAAGGCTGTAGCGAGGGCTGTAAGCATATCCTCTCCCAAACCACGCAGTTTTCACGGTAGAACTCTGCTTTAGTTGCAGGGGTAACACAAGCAGCTTTTCTCCCACTGTGTACTCTTTGGGCTCTTCCACGAATGAACTTCTATATGCAGGGTTTGCGACGTGGAGCGAACTGCCTCAACCAAGGCAGGCTGTAGCGAGGACTGTAAGCATTTCCTCTTACAAAACATGGCAGTTTTACCAAAGAATTCTGCTTTAGTTGCAGGTGGAATACAAGCAGCATTACTCCCACTGTGTTCTCTTTTGGGCTCTTACAAGAATGAACTTTTTTATGCAGGGATTCCCACGAGGAGTGAACTGCCTCCACCATGGCAGGCTCTAGCGAGGACTGTAAGCATATCCTCTCCCAAACCACGCAGTTTTAACGGTAGAACTCTGCTTTAGTTGCAGGGGTAACACAAGCAGCTTTTCTCCCACTGTGTACTCTTTGGGCTCTTCCACGAATGAACTTCTATATGCAGGGTTTCCGAAGTGGAGCGAACTGCCTCAACCAAGGAAGGCTGTAGCGAGGACTGTAAGCATTTCCTCTTACAAAACACGGCAGTTTTACCAAAGAATTCTGCTTTAGTTGCAGGTGGAATACAAGCAGCATTACTACCACTGTGTACTCTTTGGGCTCTTACACGAATGAACTTCTTTATGCAAGGATTCCCACGAGGAGCGAACTGCCTCCACCATGGCAGGCTGTAGCGAGGACTGTAAGCATATCCTCTCCCAAACCACGCAGTTTTAATGATAGAACTCTGCTTTAGTTGCAGGGGTAACACAAGCAGTTTTTCTCCCACTGTGTACTCTTTGGGCTCTTCCACGAATGAACTTCTATACGCAGGGTTTGCGACGTGGAGCGAACTGCCTCAACCAAGGCAGGCCTTAGCGAGGATTGTAAGCATATCCACTCCCAAACCACGCAGTTTTAACGGGAGAACTCTGCTTTAGTTGCAGGGGTAACACAAGCAGCTTTTCTCCCACTGTGTACTCTTTGAGCTCTTCCACGAATGAACTTCTATATGCAGGGATTCCTACGAGGAGCGAACTGCCTCCACCATGGCAGGCTGTAGCGAGGACCGTAAGCTTATCCTCTCCCAAACCACGCAGTTTTAACAGTAGAACTCTGCTTTAGTTGCAGGGGTAACACAAGAAGCTTTTCTCCCACTGTGTACTCTTTGGGCTCTTCCACGAATGAACTTCTATATGCAGGTTTTCCGACGTGGAGGGAACTGCCTCAACCAAGGCAGGCTGTAGCGAGGACTGTAAGCATATCCTCTCCCAAAACACGCCGTTTTAACGGTAGAACTCTGCTTTAGTTGCAGGGGTAACACAAGCAGCTTTTCTCCCACTGTGTACTCTTTGGGCTCTTCCACGAATGAACTTCTATATGCAGGGTTTCCGACGTGGAGCGAACTGCCTCAACCAAGGCAGGCTGTAGCGAGGAATGTAAGCATTTCCTCTTACAAAACATGGCAGTTTTACCAAAGAATTCTGCTTTAGTTGCAGGTGGAATACAAGCAGCATTACTACCACTGTGTACTCTTTGGGCTCTTACACGAATGAAATTCTTTATGCAGGGATTCCCACGAGGAGCGAACTACCTCCACCATGGCAGGCTGTAGCGAGGACTCTAAGCATATCCTCTCCCAAACCACGCAGTTTTAATGGTACAGCTCTGCTTTAGTTGCAGGGGTAACACAAGCCGTTTTTCTCCCACTGTGTACTCTTTGGGCTCTTCCACGAATGAACTTCTATATGCAGGGTTTGCGACGTGGAGGGAACTGCCTCAACCAATGCAGGCTGTAGCGAGGACTGTAAGCATATCCTCTCCCAAACCACGCAGTTTTAACGGTAGAACTCTGCTTTAGTTGCAGGGGTAACACAAGCAGTTTTTCTCCCACTGTGTACTCTTTGGGCTCTTCCACGAATGAACTTCTATATGCAGGGTTTGCGACGTGGAGGGAACTGCCTCAACCAAGGCAGGCTGTAGCGAGGACTGTAAGCATATCCTCTCCCAAACCACGCAGTTTTAACGGTAGAACTCTGCTTTAGTTGCAGGGGTAACACAAGCAGCTTTTCTCCCACTGTGTATTCTTTGGGCTCTTCCACGAATGAACTTCTATATGCAGGGTTTCCGACGTGGAGCGAACTGCCTCAACCAAGGCAGGCTGTAGCGAGGACTGTAAGCATATCCTCTCCCAAACCACGCCGTTTTAACGGTAGAACACTGCTTTAGTTGCAGGGGTAACACAAGCAGCTTTTCTCCCACTGTGTACTCTTTGGGCTCTTCCACGAATGAACTTCTATATGCAGGGTTTCCGACGTGGAGCGAACTGCCTCAACCAAGGCAGGCTGTAGCGAGGACTGTAATCATATCCTGTCCCAAACCACGCAGTTTTAACGGTAGAACTCTGCTTTAGTTGCAGGGGTAACACAAGCAGCTTTTCTCCCACTGTGTACTCTTTGGGCTCTTCCACGAATGAATTCTATATGCAGGGTTTCCGACGTCGAGCGCACTGCCTCAACCAAGGCAGGCTGTAGCGAGGACTGTAAGCATTTCCTCTTCCAAAGCACGGCAGTTTTACCAAAGAATTCTGCTTTAGTTGCAGGTGGAATACAAGCAGCATTATTCCCACTGTGTACTCTTTGGGCTCTTACACGAATGAACTTCTTTATGCAAGGATTCCCACGAGGAGCGAACTGCCTCCACCATGGCAGGCTGTAGCGAGGACTGTAAGCATATCCTCTCCCAAACCACGCAGTTTTAACGGTAGAACTCTGCTTTAGTTGCAGGGATAACAAAAGCAGCTTTTCTCCCACTGTGTACTCTTTGGGTTCGTCCACGAATGAACTTCTATATGCAGGGTTTCCGACGTGGAGCGAACTGCCTCAACCAAGGCAGGCTCTAGCGAGGACCGTAAGCATATCCTCTCCCAAACCACTCAGTTTTAACGGTAGAACTCTGCTTTAGTTGCAGGGGTAACACAAGCAGCTTTTCTCCCACTGTGTACTCTTTGGGCTCTTCCACGAATGAACTTCTATATGCAGGGTTTGTGACGTGGAGCGAACTGCCTAAACCAAGGCAGGCTGTAGCGAGGACTGTAAGCATATCCTCTCCCAAACCACGCAGTTTTAACGGTAGAACTCTGCTTTAGTTGCAGGGGTAACACAAGCAGTTTTTCTCCCACTGTGTACTCTTTGGGCTCTTCCACAAATGAACTTCTATATGCAGGGTTTGCGACGTGGAGCGAACTGCCTCAACCAAGGCAGGCTGTAGCGAGGACTGTAAGCATTTCCTCTTACAAAACATGGCAGTTTTACCAAAGAATTCTGCTTTAGTTGCAGGTGGAATACAAGCAGCATTACTCCCACTGTGTTCTCTTGGGGGCTCTTACACGAATGAACATTTTTATGCAGGGATTCCCACGAGGAGTGAACTGCCTCCACCATGGCAGGCTCTAGCGAGGACTGTAAGCATATCCTCTCCCAAACCACGCAGTTTTAACGGTAGAACTCTTCTTTAGTTGCAGGGGTAACACAAGCAGCTTTTCTCCCACTGTGTACTCTTTGGGCTCGTCCACGAATGAACTTCTATATGCAGGGTTTCCGAAGTGGAGCGAACTGCCTCAACCAAGGAAGGCTGTAGCGAGGACTGTAAGCATATCCTGTCCCAAACCACGCAGTTTTAACGGTAGAACTCTGCTTTAGTTGCAGGGGTAACACAAGCAGGTTTTCTCCCACTGTGTACTCTTTGGGCTCTTCCACGAATGAATTCTATATGCAGGGTTTCCGACGTGGAGCGAACTGCCTCAACCAAGGCAGGCTGTAGCGAGGACTGTAAGCATTTCCTCTTCCAAAGCACGGCAGTTTTACCAAAGAATTCTGCTTTAGTTGCAGGTGGAATACAAGCAGCATTACTCCCACTGTGTTCTCTTGGGGGCTCTTACACGAATGAACATTTTTATGCAGGGATTCCCACGAGGAGTGAACTGCCTCCACCATGGCAGGCTCTAGCGAGGACTGTAAGCATATCCTCTCCCAAATCACGCAGTTTTAACGGTAGAACTCTGCTTTAGTTGCAGGGGTAACACAAGCAGTTTTTCTCCCACTGTGTACTCTTTGGGCTCTTCCACGAATGAACTTCTATATGCAGGGTTTGCGACGTGGAGGGAACTGCCTCAACCAAGGCAGGCTGTAGCGAGGACTGTAAGCATATCCTCTCCCAAACCACGCCGTTTTAACGGTAGAACTCTGCTTTAGTTGCAGGGGTAACACAAGCAGCTTTTCTCCCACTGTGTACTCTTTGGGCTCTTCCACGAATGAACTTCTATATGCAGGGTTTCCGACGTGGAGCGAACTGCCTCAACCAAGGCAGGCTGTAGCGAGGACTGTAAGCATATCCTGTCCCAAACCACGCAGTTTTAACGGTAGAACTCTGCTTTAGTTGCAGGGGTAACACAAGCAGGTTTTCTCCCACTGTGTACTCTTTGGGCTCTTCCACGAATGAATTCTATATGCAGGGTTTCCGACGTCGAGCGAACTGCCTCAACCAAGGCAGGCTGTAGCGAGGACTGTAAGCATTTCCTCTTCCAAAGCACGGCAGTTTTACCAAAGAATTCTGCTTTAGTTGCAGGTGGAATACAAGCAGCATTACTCCCACTGTGTACTCTTTGGGCTCTTACACGAATGAACTTCTTTATGCAAGGATTCCCACGAGGAGCGAACTGCCTCCACCATGGCAGGCTGTAGCGAGGACTGTAAGCATATCCTCTCCCAAACCACGCAGTTTTAACGGTACAACTCTGCTTTAGTTGCAGGGATAACAAAAGCAGCTTTTCTCCCACTGTGTACTCTTTGGGTTCGTCCACGAATGAACTTCTATATGCAGGGTTTCCGACGTGGAGCGAACTGCCTCAACCAAGGCAGGCTATAGCGAGGACCGTAAGCATATCCTCACCCAAACCACGCAGTTTTCACGGTAGAACTCTGCTTTAGTTGCAGGGGTAACACAAGCAGCTTTTCTCCCACTGTATACTCTTTGGGCTCTTACACGAATGAACTTCTTTATGCAGGGATTCCCACGTGGATCGAACTGCCTCAACCGTGGAAGGCTGTAGCGAAGACTGTAAGCATATCCTCTCCCAAACCACGCAGTTTTCACGGTAGAACTCTGCTTTAGTTGCAGGGGTAACACAAGCAGCTTTTCTCCTACTGTGTACTCTTTGGGCTCTTCCACGAATGAACTTCTATATGCAGGGTTTGCGACGTGGAGCGAACTGCCTCAAACAAGGCAGGCTGTAGCGAGGATTGTAAGCATTTCCTCTTACAAAACATGGCAGTTTTACCAAAGAATTCTGGTTTAGTTGCAGGTGGAATACAAGCAGCATTACTCCCACTGTGTTCTCTTTTGGGCTCTTACAAGAATGAACTTTTTTATGCAGGGATTCCCACGAGGAGTGAACTGCCTCCACCATGGCAGGCTCTAGCGAGGACTGTAAGCATATCCTCTCCCAAACCACGCAGTTTTAACGGTAGAACTCTGCTTTAGTTGCAGGGGTAACACAAGCAGCTTTTCTCCCACTGTGTACTCTTTGGGCTCTTCCACGAATGAACTTCTATATGCAGGGTTTCCGAAGTGGAGCGAACTGCCTCAACCAAGGAAGGCTGTAGCGAGGACTGTAAGCATTTCCTCTTACAAAACACGGCAGTTTTACCAAAGAATTCTGCTTTAGTTGCAGGTGGAATACAAGCAGCATTACTACCACTGTGTACTCTTTGGGCTCTTACACGAATGAACTTCTTTATGCAAGGATTCCCACGAGGAGCGAACTGCCTCCGCCATGGCAGGCTGTAGCGAGGACTGTAAGCATATCCTCTCCCAAACCACGCAGTTTTAATGATAGAACTCTGCTTTAGTTGCAGGGGTAACACAAGCAGTTTTTCTCCCACTGTGTACTCTTTGGGCTCTTCCACGAATGAACTTCTATACGCAGGGTTTGCGACTTGGAGCGAACTGCCTCAACCAAGGCAGGCCTTAGCGAGGATTGTAAGCATATCCACTCCCAAACCACGCAGTTTTAACGGGAGAACTCTGCTTTAGTTGCAGGGGTAACACAAGCAGCTTTTCTCCCACTGTGTACTCTTTGAGCTCTTCCACGAATGAACTTCTATATGCAGGGATTCCTACGAGGAGCGAACTGCCTCCACCATGGCAGGCTGTAGCGAGGACCGTAAGCTTATCCTCTCCCAAACGACGCAGTTTTAACAGTAGAACTCTGCTTTAGTTGCAGGGGTAACACAAGAAGCTTTTCTCCCACTGTGTACTCTTTGGGCTCTTCCACGAATGAACTTCTATATGCAGGTTTTCCGACGTGGAGGGAACTGCCTCAACCAAGGCAGGCTGTAGCGAGGACTGTAAGCATATCCTCTCCCAAACACGCCGTTTTAACGGTAGAACTCTGCTTTAGTTGCAGGGGTAACACAAGCAGCTTTTCTCCCACTGTGTACTCTTTGGGCTCTTACACGAATGAAATTCTTTATTCAGGGATTCCCACGTGGATCGAACTGCCTCAACCGTGGAAGGCTGTAGCGAGGACTGTAAGCATATCCTCTCCCAAACCACGCAGTTTTCACGGTAGAACTCTGCTTTAGTTGCAGGGGTAACACAAGCAGTTTTTCTCCCACTGTGTACTCTTTGGGCTCTTCCACGAATGAACTTCTATATGCAGGGATTCCTACGAGGAGCGAACTGCCTCCACCATGGCAGGCTGTAGCGAGGACCGTAGGCATATCCTCTCCCAAACCACGCAGTTTTAACGGTAGAACTCTGCTTTAGTTGCAGGGGTAAAACAAGAAGCTTTTCTCCCACTGTGTACTCTTTGGGCTCTTCCACGAATGAACTTCAATATGCAGGGTTTGCCACGTGGAGCGAACTGCCTCAACCAAGGCAGGCTGTAGCGAGGACTGTAAGCATATCCTGTCCCAAACCACGCAGTTTTAACGGTAGAACTCTGCTTTAGTTGCAGGGGTAACACAAGCAGGTTTTCTCCCACTGTGTACTCTTTGGGCTCTTCCACGAATGAATTCTATATGCAGGGTTTCCGACGTGGAGCGAACTGCCTCAACCAAGGCAGGCTGTAGCGAGGACTGTAAGCATTTCCTCTTCCAAAGCCCGGCAGTTTTACCAAAGAATTCTGCTTTAGTTGCAGGTGTAATACAAGCAGCATTACTCCCACTGTGTTCTCTTGGGGGCTCTTACACGAATGAACATTTTTATGCAGGGATTCCCACGAGGAGTGAACTGCCTCCACCATGGCAGGCTCTAGCGAGGACTGTAAGCATATCCTCTCCCAAATCACGCAGTTTTAACGGTAGAACTCTGCTTTAGTTGCAGGGGTAACACAAGCAGCTTTTCTCCCACTGTGTACTCTTTGGGCTCTTCCACGAATGAACTTCTATATGCAGGGTTTCCGACGTGGAGCGAACTGCCTCAACCAAGGCAGGCTGTAGCGAGGACTGTAAGCATATCCTGTCCCAAACCACGCAGTTTTAACGGTAGAACTCTGCTTTAGTTGCAGGGGTAACACAAGCAGGTTTTCTCCCACTGTGTACTCTTTGGGCTCTTCCACGAATGAATTCTATATGCAGGGTTTCCGACGTCGAGCGAACTGCCTCAACCAAGGCAGGCTGTAGCGAGGACTGTAAGCATTTCCTCTTCCAAAGCACGGCAGTTTTACCAAAGAATTCTGCTTTAGTTGCAGGTGGAATACAAGCAGCATTATTCCCACTGTGTACTCTTTGGGCTCTTACACGAATGAACTTCTTTATGCAAGGATTCCCACGAGGAGCGAACTGCCTCCACCATGGCAGGCTGTAGCGAGGACTGTAAGCATATCCTCTCCCAAACCACGCAGTTTTAACGGTACAACTCTGCTTTAGTTGCAGGGATAACAAAAGCAGCTTTTCTCCCACTGTGTACTCTTTGGGTTCGTCCACGAATGAACTTCTATATGCAGGGTTTCCGACGTGGAGCGAACTGCCTCAACCAAGGCAGGCTATAGCGAGGACCGTAAGCATATCCTCACCCAAACCACGCAGTTTTAACGGTAGAACTCTGCTTTAGTTGCAGGGGTAACACAAGCAGCTTTTCTCCCACTGTATACTCTTTGGGCTCTTACACGAATGAACTTCTTTATGCAGGGATTCCCACGTGGATCGAACTGCCTCAACCGTGGAAGGCTGTAGCGAGGACTGTAAGCATATCCTCTCCCAAACCACGCAGTTTTCACGGTAGAACTCTGCTTTAGTTGCAGGGGTAACACAAGCAGCTTTTCTCCCACTGTGTACTCTTTGGGCTCTTCCACGAATGAACTTCTATATGCAGGGTTTGCGACGTGGAGCGAACTGCCTCAAACAAGACAGGCTGTAGCGAGGACTGTAAGCATTTCCTCTTACAAAACATGGCAGTTTTACCAAAGAATTCTGCTTTAGTTGCAGGTGGAATACAAGCAGCATTACTCCCACTGTGTTCTCTTTTGGGCTCTTACAAGAATGAACTTTTTTATGCAGGGATTCCCACGAGGAGTGAACTGCCTCCACCATGGCAGGCTCTAGCGAGGACTGTAAGCATATCCTCTCCCAAACCACGCAGTTTTAACGGTAGAACTCTGCTTTAGTTGCAGGGGTAACACAAGCAGCTTTTCTCCCACTGTGTACTCTTTGGGCTCTTCCACGAATGAACTTCTATATGCAGGGTTTCCGAAGTGGAGCGAACTGCCTCAACCAAGGAAGGCTGTAGCGAGGACTGTAAGCATTTCCTCTTACAAAACACGGGAGTTTTACCAAAGAATTCTGCTTTAGTTGCAGGTGGAATACAAGCAGCATTACTACCACTGTGTACTCTTTGGGCTCTTACACGAATGAACTTCTTTATGCAAGGATTCCCACGAGGAGCGAACTGCCTCCACCATGGCTGGCTGTAGCGAGGACTGTAAGCATATCCTCTCCCAAACCACGCAGTTTTAATGATAGAACTCTGCTTTAGTTGCAGGGGTAACACAAGCAGTTTTTCTCCCACTGTGTACTCTTTGGGCTCTTCCACGAATGAACTTCTATACGCAGGGTTTGCGACGTGGAGCGAACTGCCTCAACCAAGGCAGGCCTTAGCGAGGATTGTAAGCATATCCACTCCCAAACCACGCAGTTTTAACGGGAGAACTCTGCTTTAGTTGCAGGGGTAACACAAGCAGCTTTTCTCCCACTGTGTACTCTTTGAGCTCTTCCACGAATGAACTTCTATATGCAGGGATTCCTACGAGGAGCGAACTGCCTCCACCATGGCAGGCTGTAGCGAGGACCGTAAGCTTATCCTCTCCCAAACGACGCAGTTTTAACAGTAGAACTCTGCTTTAGTTGCAGGGGTAACACAAGAAGCTTTTCTCCCACTGTGTACTCTTTGGGCTCTTCCACGAATGAACTTCTATATGCAGGTTTTCCGACGTGGAGGGAACTGCCTCAACCAAGGCAGGCTGTAGCGAGGACTGTAAGCATATCCTCTCCCAAAACACGCCGTTTTAACGGTAGAACTCTGCTTTAGTTGCAGGGGTAACACAAGCAGCTTTTCTCCCACTGTGTACTCTTTGGGCTCTTCCACGAATGAACTTCTATATGCAGGGTTTCCGACGTGGAGCGAACTGCCTCAACCAAGGCAGGCTGTAGCGAGGAATGTAAGCATTTCCTCTTACAAAACATGGCAGTTTTACCAAAGAATTCTGCTTTAGTTGCAGGTGGAATACAAGCAGCATTACTACCACTGTGTACTCTTTGGGCTCTTACACGAATGAACTTCTTTATGCAGGGATTCCCACGAGGAGCGAACTGCCTCCACCATGGCAGGCTGTAGCGAGGACTCTAAGCATATCCTCTCCCAAACCACGCAGTTTTAATGGTAGAGCTCTGCTTTAGTTGCAGGGGTCACACAAGCAGCTTTTCTCCCACTGTTTACTCTTTGGGCTCTTCCACGAATGAACTTCTATATGCAGGGTTTGCGACGTGGAGCGAACTGCCTAAACCAAGGCAGGCTGTAGCGAGGACTGTAAGCATATCCTCTCCCAAACCAGGCAGTTTTAACGGTACAACTCTGCTTTAGTTGCAGGGGTAACACAAGCAGTTTTTCTCCCACTGTGTACTCTTTGGGCTCTTCCACAAATGAACTTCTATATGCAGGGTTTGCGACGTGGAGCGAACTGCCTCAACCAATGCAGGCTGTAGCGAGGACTGTAAGCATATCCTCTCCCAAACCACGCAGTTTTAACGGTAGAACTCTGCTTTAGTTGCAGGGGTAACACAAGCAGTTTTTCTCCCACTGTGTACTCTTTGGGCTCTTCCACGAATGAACTTCTATATGCAGGGTTTGCGACGTGGAGGGAACTGCCTCAACCAAGGCAGGCTGTAGCGAGGACTGTAAGCATATCCTCTCCCAAACCACGCCGTTTTAACGGTAGAACTCTGCTTTAGTTGCAGGGGTACAACAAGCAGCTTTTCTCCCACTGTGTACTCTTTGGGCTCTTCCACGAATGAACTTCTATATGCAGGGTTTCCGACGTGGAGCGAACTGCCTCGACCAAGGCAGGCTGTAGCGAGGACTGTAAGCATATCCTCTCCCAAACCACGCCGTTTTAACGGTAGAACACTGCTTTAGTTGCAGGGGTAACACAAGCAGCTTTTCTCCCACTGTGTACTCTTTGGGCTCTTCCACGAATGAACTTCTATATGCAGGGTTTGCGACGTGGAGGGAACTGCCTCAACCAATGCAGGCTGTAGCGAGGACTGTAAGCATATCCTCTCCCAAACCACGCAGTTTTAACGGTAGAACTCTGCTTTAGTTGCAGGGGTAACACAAGCAGTTTTTCTCCCACTGTGTACTCTTTGGGCTCTTCCACGAATGAACTTCTATATGCAGGGTTTGCGACGTGGAGGGAACTGCCTCAACCAAGGCAGGCTGTAGCGAGGACTGTAAGCATATCCTCTCCCAAACCACGCAGTTTTAACGGTAGAACTCTGCTTTAGTTGCAGGGGTAACACAAGCAGCTTTTCTCCCACTGTGTATTCTTTGGGCTCTTCCACGAATGAACTTCTATATGCAGGGTTTCCGACGTGGAGCGAACTGCCTCAACCAAGGCAGGCTGTAGCGAGGACTGTAAGCATATCCTCTCCCAAACCACGCCGTTTTAACGGTAGAACACTGCTTTAGTTGCAGGGGTAACACAAGCAGCTTTTCTCCCACTGTGTACTCTTTGGGCTCTTCCACGAATGAACTTCTATATGCAGGGTTTCCGACGTGGAGCGAACTGCCTCAACCAAGGCAGGCTGTAGCGAGGACTGTAATCATATCCTGTCCCAAACCACGCAGTTTTAACGGTAGAACTCTGCTTTAGTTGCAGGGGTAACACAAGCAGCTTTTCTCCCACTGTGTACTCTTTGGGCTCTTCCACGAATGAATTCTATATGCAGGGTTTCCGACGTCGAGCGCACTGCCTCAACCAAGGCAGGCTGTAGCGAGGACTGTAAGCATTTCCTCTTCCAAAGCACGGCAGTTTTACCAAAGAATTCTGCTTTAGTTGCAGGTGGAATACAAGCAGCATTATTCCCACTGTGTACTCTTTGGGCTCTTACACGAATGAACTTCTTTATGCAAGGATTCCCACGAGGAGCGAACTGCCTCCACCATGGCAGGCTGTAGCGAGGACTGTAAGCATATCCTCTCCCAAACCACGCAGTTTTAACGGTAGAACTCTGCTTTAGTTGCAGGGATAACAAAAGCAGCTTTTCTCCCACTGTGTACTCTTTGGGTTCGTCCACGAATGAACTTCTATATGCAGGGTTTCCGACGTGGAGCGAACTGCCTCAACCAAGGCAGGCTCTAGCGAGGACCGTAAGCATATCCTCTCCCAAACCACTCAGTTTTAACGGTAGAACTCTGCTTTAGTTGCAGGGGTAAAACAAGCAGCTTTTCTCCCACTGTGTACTCTTTGGGCTCTTCCACGAATGAACTTCTATATGCAGGGTTTGTGACGTGGAGCGAACTGCCTAAACCAAGGCAGGCTGTAGCGAGGACTGTAAGCATATCCTCTCCCAAACCACGCAGTTTTAACGGTAGAACTCTGCTTTAGTTGCAGGGGTAACACAAGCAGTTTTTCTCCCACTGTGTACTCTTTGGGCTCTTCCACAAATGAACTTCTATATGCAGGGTTTGCGACGTGGAGCGAACTGCCTCAACCAAGGCAGGCTGTAGCGAGGACTGTAAGCATTTCCTCTTACAAAACATGGCAGTTTTACCAAAGAATTCTGCTTTAGTTGCAGGTGGAATACAAGCAGCATTACTCCCACTGTGTTCTCTTGGGGGCTCTTACACGAATGAACATTTTTATGCAGGGATTCCCACGAGGAGTGAACTGCCTCCACCATGGCAGGCTCTAGCGAGGACTGTAAGCATATCCTCTCCCAAACCACGCAGTTTTAACGGTAGAACTCTTCTTTAGTTGCAGGGGTAACACAAGCAGCTTTTCTCCCACTGTGTACTCTTTGGGCTCGTCCACGAATGAACTTCTATATGCAGGGTTTCCGAAGTGGAGCGAACTGCCTCAACCAAGGAAGGCTGTAGCGAGGACTGTAAGCATATCCTGTCCCAAACCACGCAGTTTTAACGGTAGAACTCTGCTTTAGTTGCAGGGGTAACACAAGCAGGTTTTCTCCCACTGTGTACTCTTTGGGCTCTTCCACGAATGAATTCTATATGCAGGGTTTCCGACGTGGAGCGAACTGCCTCAACCAAGGCAGGCTGTAGCGAGGACTGTAAGCATTTCCTCTTCCAAAGCACGGCAGTTTTACCAAAGAATTCTGCTTTAGTTGCAGGTGGAATACAAGCAGCATTACTCCCACTGTGTTCTCTTGGGGGCTCTTACACGAATGAACATTTTTATGCAGGGATTCCCACGAGGAGTGAACTGCCTCCACCATGGCAGGCTCTAGCGAGGACTGTAAGCATATCCTCTCCCAAATCACGCAGTTTTAACGGTAGAACTCTGCTTTAGTTGCAGGGGTAACACAAGCAGTTTTTCTCCCACTGTGTACTCTTTGGGCTCTTCCACGAATGAACTTCTATATGCAGGGTTTGCGACGTGGAGGGAACTGCCTCAACCAAGGCAGGCTGTAGCGAGGACTGTAAGCATATCCTCTCCCAAACCACGCCGTTTTAACGGTAGAACTCTGCTTTAGTTGCAGGGGTAACACAAGCAGCTTTTCTCCCACTGTGTACTCTTTGGGCTCTTCCACGAATGAACTTCTATATGCAGGGTTTCCGACGTGGAGCGAACTGCCTCAACCAAGGCAGGCTGTAGCGAGGACTGTAAGCATATCCTGTCCCAAACCACGCAGTTTTAACGGTAGAACTCTGCTTTAGTTGCAGGGGTAACACAAGCAGGTTTTCTCCCACTGTGTACTCTTTGGGCTCTTCCACGAATGAATTCTATATGCAGGGTTTCCGACGTCGAGCGAACTGCCTCAACCAAGGCAGGCTGTAGCGAGGACTGTAAGCATTTCCTCTTCCAAAGCACGGCAGTTTTACCAAAGAATTCTGCTTTAGTTGCAGGTGGAATACAAGCAGCATTACTCCCACTGTGTACTCTTTGGGCTCTTACACGAATGAACTTCTTTATGCAAGGATTCCCACGAGGAGCGAACTGCCTCCACCATGGCAGGCTGTAGCGAGGACTGTAAGCATATCCTCTCCCAAACCACGCAGTTTTAACGGTACAACTCTGCTTTAGTTGCAGGGATAACAAAAGCAGCTTTTCTCCCACTGTGTACTCTTTGGGTTCGTCCACGAATGAACTTCTATATGCAGGGTTTCCGACGTGGAGCGAACTGCCTCAACCAAGGCAGGCTATAGCGAGGACCGTAAGCATATCCTCACCCAAACCACGCAGTTTTCACGGTAGAACTCTGCTTTAGTTGCAGGGGTAACACAAGCAGCTTTTCTCCCACTGTATACTCTTTGGGCTCTTACACGAATGAACTTCTTTATGCAGGGATTCCCACGTGGATCGAACTGCCTCAACCGTGGAAGGCTGTAGCGAAGACTGTAAGCATATCCTCTCCCAAACCACGCAGTTTTCACGGTAGAACTCTGCTTTAGTTGCAGGGGTAACACAAGCAGCTTTTCTCCTACTGTGTACTCTTTGGGCTCTTCCACGAATGAACTTCTATATGCAGGGTTTGCGACGTGGAGCGAACTGCCTCAAACAAGGCAGGCTGTAGCGAGGATTGTAAGCATTTCCTCTTACAAAACATGGCAGTTTTACCAAAGAATTCTGGTTTAGTTGCAGGTGGAATACAAGCAGCATTACTCCCACTGTGTTCTCTTTTGGGCTCTTACAAGAATGAACTTTTTTATGCAGGGATTCCCACGAGGAGTGAACTGCCTCCACCATGGCAGGCTCTAGCGAGGACTGTAAGCATATCCTCTCCCAAACCACGCAGTTTTAACGGTAGAACTCTGCTTTAGTTGCAGGGGTAACACAAGCAGCTTTTCTCCCACTGTGTACTCTTTGGGCTCTTCCACGAATGAACTTCTATATGCAGGGTTTCCGAAGTGGAGCGAACTGCCTCAACCAAGGAAGGCTGTAGCGAGGACTGTAAGCATTTCCTCTTACAAAACACGGCAGTTTTACCAAAGAATTCTGCTTTAGTTGCAGGTGGAATACAAGCAGCATTACTACCACTGTGTACTCTTTGGGCTCTTACACGAATGAACTTCTTTATGCAAGGATTCCCACGAGGAGCGAACTGCCTCCGCCATGGCAGGCTGTAGCGAGGACTGTAAGCATATCCTCTCCCAAACCACGCAGTTTTAATGATAGAACTCTGCTTTAGTTGCAGGGGTAACACAAGCAGTTTTTCTCCCACTGTGTACTCTTTGGGCTCTTCCACGAATGAACTTCTATACGCAGGGATTGCGACTTGGAGCGAACTGCCTCAACCAAGGCAGGCCTTAGCGAGGATTGTAAGCATATCCACTCCCAAACCACGCAGTTTTAACGGGAGAACTCTGCTTTAGTTGCAGGGGTAACACAAGCAGCTTTTCTCCCACTGTGTACTCTTTGAGCTCTTCCACGAATGAACTTCTATATGCAGGGATTCCTACGAGGAGCGAACTGCCTCCACCATGGCAGGCTGTAGCGAGGACCGTAAGCTTATCCTCTCCCAAACGACGCAGTTTTAACAGTAGAACTCTGCTTTAGTTGCAGGGGTAACACAAGAAGCTTTTCTCCCACTGTGTACTCTTTGGGCTCTTCCACGAATGAACTTCTATATGCAGGTTTTCCGACGTGGAGGGAACTGCCTCAACCAAGGCAGGCTGTAGCGAGGACTGTAAGCATATCCTCTCCCAAACACGCCGTTTTAACGGTAGAACTCTGCTTTAGTTGCAGGGGTAACACAAGCAGCTTTTCTCCCACTGTGTACTCTTTGGGCTCTTACACGAATGAAATTCTTTATTCAGGGATTCCCACGTGGATCGAACTGCCTCAACCGTGGAAGGCTGTAGCGAGGACTGTAAGCATATCCTCTCCCAAACCACGCAGTTTTCACGGTAGAACTCTGCTTTAGTTGCAGGGGTAACACAAGCAGTTTTTCTCCCACTGTGTACTCTTTGGGCTCTTCCACGAATGAACTTCTATATGCAGGGATTCCTACGAGGAGCGAACTGCCTCCACCATGGCAGGCTGTAGCGAGGACCGTAGGCATATCCTCTCCCAAACCACGCAGTTTTAACGGTAGAACTCTGCTTTAGTTGCAGGGGTAACACAAGAAGCTTTTCTCCCACTGTGTACTCTTTGGGCTCTTCCACGAATGAACTTCAATATGCAGGGTTTGCCACGTGGAGCGAACTGCCTCAACCAAGGCAGGCTGTAGCGAGGACTGTAAGCATATCCTGTCCCAAACCACGCAGTTTTAACGGTAGAACTCTGCTTTAGTTGCAGGGGTAACACAAGCAGGTTTTCTCCCACTGTGTACTCTTTGGGCTCTTCCACGAATGAATTCTATATGCAGGGTTTCCGACGTGGAGCGAACTGCCTCAACCAAGGCAGGCTGTAGCGAGGACTGTAAGCATTTCCTCTTCCAAAGCACGGCAGTTTTACCAAAGAATTCTGCTTTAGTTGCAGGTGTAATACAAGCAGCATTACTCCCACTGTGTTCTCTTGGGGGCTCTTACACGAATGAACATTTTTATGCAGGGATTCCCACGAGGAGTGAACTGCCTCCACCATGGCAGGCTCTAGCGAGGACTGTAAGCATATCCTCTCCCAAATCACGCAGTTTTAACGGTAGAACTCTGCTTTAGTTGCAGGGGTAACACAAGCAGCTTTTCTCCCACTGTGTACTCTTTGGGCTCTTCCACGAATGAACTTCTATATGCAGGGTTTCCGACGTGGAGCGAACTGCCTCAACCAAGGCAGGCTGTAGCGAGGACTGTAAGCATATCCTGTCCCAAACCACGCAGTTTTAACGGTAGAACTCTGCTTTAGTTGCAGGGGTAACACAAGCAGGTTTTCTCCCACTGTGTACTCTTTGGGCTCTTCCACGAATGAATTCTATATGCAGGGTTTCCGACGTCGAGCGAACTGCCTCAACCAAGGCAGGCTGTAGCGAGGACTGTAAGCATTTCCTCTTCCAAAGCACGGCAGTTTTACCAAAGAATTCTGCTTTAGTTGCAGGTGGAATACAAGCAGCATTATTCCCACTGTGTACTCTTTGGGCTCTTACACGAATGAACTTCTTTATGCAAGGATTCCCACGAGGAGCGAACTGCCTCCACCATGGCAGGCTGTAGCGAGGACTGTAAGCATATCCTCTCCCAAACCACGCAGTTTTAACGGTACAACTCTGCTTTAGTTGCAGGGATAACAAAAGCAGCTTTTCTCCCACTGTGTACTCTTTGGGTTCGTCCACGAATGAACTTCTATATGCAGGGTTTCCGACGTGGAGCGAACTGCCTCAACCAAGGCAGGCTATAGCGAGGACCGTAAGCATATCCTCACCCAAACCACGCAGTTTTAACGGTAGAACTCTGCTTTAGTTGCAGGGGTAACACAAGCAGCTTTTCTCCCACTGTATACTCTTTGGGCTCTTACACGAATGAACTTCTTTATGCAGGGATTCCCACGTGGATCGAACTGCCTCAACCGTGGAAGGCTGTAGCGAGGACTGTAAGCATATCCTCTCCCAAACCACGCAGTTTTCACGGTAGAACTCTGCTTTAGTTGCAGGGGTAACACAAGCAGCTTTTCTCCCACTGTGTACTCTTTGGGCTCTTCCACGAATGAACTTCTATATGCAGGGTTTGCGACGTGGAGCGAACTGCCTCAAACAAGACAGGCTGTAGCGAGGACTGTAAGCATTTCCTCTTACAAAACATGGCAGTTTTACCAAAGAATTCTGCTTTAGTTGCAGGTGGAATACAAGCAGCATTACTCCCACTGTGTTCTCTTTTGGGCTCTTACAAGAATGAACTTTTTTATGCAGGGATTCCCACGAGGAGTGAACTGCCTCCACCATGGCAGGCTCTAGCGAGGACTGTAAGCATATCCTCTCCCAAACCACGCAGTTTTAACGGTAGAACTCTGCTTTAGTTGCAGGGGTAACACAAGCAGCTTTTCTCCCACTGTGTACTCTTTGGGCTCTTCCACGAATGAACTTCTATATGCAGGGTTTCCGAAGTGGAGCGAACTGCCTCAACCAAGGAAGGCTGTAGCGAGGACTGTAAGCATTTCCTCTTACAAAACACGGGAGTTTTACCAAAGAATTCTGCTTTAGTTGCAGGTGGAATACAAGCAGCATTACTACCACTGTGTACTCTTTGGGCTCTTACACGAATGAACTTCTTTATGCAAGGATTCCCACGAGGAGCGAACTGCCTCCACCATGGCTGGCTGTAGCGAGGACTGTAAGCATATCCTCTCCCAAACCACGCAGTTTTAATGATAGAACTCTGCTTTAGTTGCAGGGGTAACACAAGCAGTTTTTCTCCCACTGTGTACTCTTTGGGCTCTTCCACGAATGAACTTCTATACGCAGGGTTTGCGACGTGGAGCGAACTGCCTCAACCAAGGCAGGCCTTAGCGAGGATTGTAAGCATATCCACTCCCAAACCACGCAGTTTTAACGGGAGAACTCTGCTTTAGTTGCAGGGGTAACACAAGCAGCTTTTCTCCCACTGTGTACTCTTTGAGCTCTTCCACGAATGAACTTCTATATGCAGGGATTCCTACGAGGAGCGAACTGCCTCCACCATGGCAGGCTGTAGCGAGGACCGTAAGCTTATCCTCTCCCAAACGACGCAGTTTTAACAGTAGAACTCTGCTTTAGTTGCAGGGGTAACACAAGAAGCTTTTCTCCCACTGTGTACTCTTTGGGCTCTTCCACGAATGAACTTCTATATGCAGGTTTTCCGACGTGGAGGGAACTGCCTCAACCAAGGCAGGCTGTAGCGAGGACTGTAAGCATATCCTCTCCCAAAACACGCCGTTTTAACGGTAGAACTCTGCTTTAGTTGCAGGGGTAACACAAGCAGCTTTTCTCCCACTGTGTACTCTTTGGGCTCTTCCACGAATGAACTTCTATATGCAGGGTTTCCGACGTGGAGCGAACTGCCTCAACCAAGGCAGGCTGTAGCGAGGAATGTAAGCATTTCCTCTTACAAAACATGGCAGTTTTACCAAAGAATTCTGCTTTAGTTGCAGGTGGAATACAAGCAGCATTACTACCACTGTGTACTCTTTGGGCTCTTAGACGAATGAACTTCTTTATGCAGGGATTCCCACGAGGAGCGAACTGCCTCCACCATGGCAGGCTGTAGCGAGGACTCTAAGCATATCCTCTCCCAAACCACGCAGTTTTAATGGTAGAGCTCTGCTTTAGTTGCAGGGGTCACACAAGCAGCTTTTCTCCCACTGTTTACTCTTTGGGCTCTTCCACGAATGAACTTCTATATGCAGGGTTTGCGACGTGGAGCGAACTGCCTAAACCAAGGCAGGCTGTAGCGAGGACTGTAAGCATATCCTCTCCCAAACCAGGCAGTTTTAACGGTACAACTCTGCTTTAGTTGCAGGGGTAACACAAGCAGTTTTTCTCCCACTGTGTACTCTTTGGGCTCTTCCACAAATGAACTTCTATATGCAGGGTTTGCGACGTGGAGCGAACTGCCTCAACCAATGCAGGCTGTAGCGAGGACTGTAAGCATATCCTCTCCCAAACCACGCAGTTTTAACGGTAGAACTCTGCTTTAGTTGCAGGGGTAACACAAGCAGTTTTTCTCCCACTGTGTACTCTTTGGGCTCTTCCACGAATGAACTTCTATATGCAGGGTTTGCGACGTGGAGGGAACTGCCTCAACCAAGGCAGGCTGTAGCGAGGACTGTAAGCATATCCTCTCCCAAACCACGCCGTTTTAACGGTAGAACTCTGCTTTAGTTGCAGGGGTACAACAAGCAGCTTTTCTCCCACTGTGTACTCTTTGGGCTCTTCCACGAATGAACTTCTATATGCAGGGTTTCCGACGTGGAGCGAACTGCCTCGACCAAGGCAGGCTGTAGCGAGGACTGTAAGCATATCCTCTCCCAAACCACGCCGTTTTAACGGTAGAACACTGCTTTAGTTGCAGGGGTAACACAAGCAGCTTTTCTCCCACTGTGTACTCTTTGGGCTCTTCCACGAATGAACTTCTATATGCAGGGTTTCCGACGTGGAGCGAACTGCCTCAACCAAGGCAGGCTGTAGCGAGGACTGTAATCATATCCTGTCCCAAACCACGCAGTTTTAACGGTAGAACTCTGCTTTAGTTGCAGGGGTAACACAAGCAGGTTTTCTCCCACTGTGTACTCTTTGGGCTCTTCCACGAATGAATTCTATATGCAGGGTTTCTGACGTCGAGCGAACTGCCTCAACCAAGGCAGGCTGTAGCGAGGACTGTAAGCATTTCCTCTTCCAAAGCACGGCAGTTTTACCAAAGAATTCTGCTTTAGTTGCAGGTGGAATACAAGCAGCATTATTCCCACTGTGTACTCTTTGGGCTCTTACACGAATGAACTTCTTTATGCAAGGATTCCCACGAGGAGCGAACTGCCTCCACCATGGCAGGCTGTAGCGAGGACTGTAACATATCCTCTCCCAAACCACGCAGTTTTAACGGTAGAACTCTGCTTTAGTTGCAGGGATAACAAAAGCAGCTTTTCTCCCACTGTGTACTCTTTGGGTTCGTCCACGAATGAACTTCTATATGCAGGGTTTCCGACGTGGAGCGAACTGCCTCAACCAAGGCAGGCTCTAGCGAGGACCGTAAGCATATCCTCTCCCAAACCACTCAGTTTTAACGGTAGAACTCTGCTTTAGTTGCAGGGGTAACACAAGCAGCTTTTCTCCCACTGTGTACTCTTTGGGCTCTTCCACGAATGAACTTCTATATGCAGGGTTTGTGACGTGGAGCGAACTGCCTAAACCAAGGCAGGCTGTAGCGAGGACTGTAAGCATATCCTCTCCCAAACCACGCAGTTTTAACGGTAGAACTCTGCTTTAGTTGCAGGGGTAACACAAGCAGTTTTTCTCCCACTGTGTACTCTTTGGGCTCTTCCACAAATGAACTTCTATATGCAGGGTTTGCGACGTGGAGCGAACTGCCTCAACCAAGGCAGGCTGTAGCGAGGACTGTAAGCATTTCCTCTTACAAAACATGGCAGTTTTACCAAAGAATTCTGCTTTAGTTGCAGGTGGAATACAAGCAGCATTACTCCCACTGTGTTCTCTTGGGGGCTCTTACACGAATGAACATTTTTATGCAGGGATTCCCACGAGGAGTGAACTGCCTCCACCATGGCAGGCTCTAGCGAGGACTGTAAGCATATCCTCTCCCAAACCACGCAGTTTTAATGGTAGAACTCTGCTTTAGTTGCAGGGGTAACACAAGCAGCTTTTCTCCCACTGTGTACTCTTTGGGCTCTTCCACGAATGAACTTCTATATGCAGGGTTTCCGAAGTGGAGCGAACTGCCTCAACCAAGGAAGGCTGTAGCGAGGACTGTAAGCATTTCCTCTTACCAAACACGGCAGTTTTACCAAAGAATTCTGCTTTAGTTGCAGGTGGAATACAAGCAGCATTACTACCACTGTGTACTCTTTGGGCTCTTACACGAATGAACTTCTTTATGCAAGGATTCCCACGAGAAGCGAACTGCCTCCACCATGGCAGGCTGTAGCGAGGACTGTAAGCATATCCTCTCCCAAACCACGCAGTTTTAGTGATAGAACTCTGCTTTAGTTTCAGGGGTAACACCAGCAGCTTTTCTCCCACTGTGTACTCTTTGGGCTCTTCCACGAATGAACTTCTATACGCAGGGTTTGCGACGTGGAGCGAACTGCCTCAACCAAGGCAGGCTGTAGCGAGGATTGTAAGCATATCCACTCCCAAACCACGCAGTTTTAACGGGAGAACTCTGCTTTAGTTGCAGGGGTAACACAAGCAGCTTTTCTCCCACTGTGTACTCTTTGAGCTCTTCCACGTATGAACTTCTATATGCAGGGTTTCCGACGTGGAGCGAACTGCCTCAACCAAGGCAGTCTGTAGCGAGGACTGTAAGCATTTCCTCTTCCAAAACACTGCAGTTTTACCAAAGAATTCTGTTTTAGTTGCAGGTGGAATACAAGCAGCATGACTCCCACTGTGTACTCTTTGGGCTCTTACACGAATGAATTTCTTTATGCAGGGATTCCTACGAGGAGCGAACTGCCTCCACCACGGCAGGCTGTAGCGAGGACTGTAAGCATATCCTCTCCCAAACCCCGCAGTTTTAACGGTAGAACTCTGCTATAGTTGTAGGGGTAACACAAGCAGTTTTTCTCCCACTGTGTACTCTTTGGGCTCTTCCACGAATGAACTTCTTTATGCAGGGATTCCTACGAGGAGCGAACTGCCACGACCATGGCAGGCTGTAGCGAGGACTCTAAGCATATCCTCTCCCAAACCACGCAGTTTTAACGGTAGAACTCTGCTTTAGTTGCAGGGGTAACACAAGAAGCTTTTCTCCCCTGTGTTCTTTGGGCTCTTCCACGAATGAACTTCTATATGCAGGTTTTCTGACGTGGAGCGAACTGCCTCAACCAAGGAAGGCTGTAGCAAGGACTGTAAGCATATCCTCTCCCAAACCCCGCAGTTTTAACGGTAGAACTCTGCTTTAGTTGCAGGGCTAACACAAGCAGTTTTTCTCCCACTGTGTACTCTTTGGGCTCTTCCACGAATGAACTTCTATATGCAGGGATTCCTACGAGGAGCGAACTGCCTCCACCATGGCAGGCTGTAGCGAGGACCGTAAGCTTATCCTCTCCCAAACGACGCAGTTTTAACAGTAGAACTCTGCTTTAGTTGCAGGGGTAACACAAGAAGCTTTTCTCCCACTGTGTACTCTTTGGGCTCTTCCACGAATGAACTTCTATATGCAGGTTTTCCAACGTGGAGGGAACTGCCTCAACCAAGGCAGGCTGTAGCGAGGACTGTAAGCATATCCTCTCCCAAAACACGCCGTTTTAACGGTAGAACTCTGCTTTAGTTGCAGGGGTAACACAAGCAGCTTTTCTCCCACTGTGTACTCTTTGGGCTCTTCCACGAATGAACTTCTATATGCAGGGTTTCCGACGTGGAGCGAACTGCCTCAACCAAGGCAGGCTGTAGCGAGGAATGTAAGCATTTCCTCTTACAAAACATGGCAGTTTTACCAAAGAATTCTGCTTTAGTTGCAGGTGGAATACAAGCAGCATTACTACCACTGTGTACTCTTTGGGCTCTTACACGAATGAACTTCTATATGCAGGGATTCCCACGAGGAGCGAACTGCCTCCACCATGGCAGGCTGTAGCGAGGACTCTAAGCATATCCTCTCCCAAACCACGCAGTTTTAATGGTAGAGCTCTGCTTTAGTTGCAGGGGTCACACAAGCAGCTTTTCTCCCACTGTTTACTCTTTGGGCTCTTCCACGAATGAACTTCTATATGCAGGGTTTGCGACGTGGAGCGAACTGCCTAAACCAAGGCAGGCTGTAGCGAGGACTGTAAGCATATCCTCTCCCAAACCACGCAGTTTTAACGGTACAACTCTGCTTTAGTTGCAGGGGTAACACAAGCAGTTTTTCTCCCACTGTGTACTCTTTGGGCTCTTCCACAAATGAACTTCTATATGCAGGGTTTGCGACGTGGAGCGAACTGCCTCAACCAATGCAGGCTGTAGCGAGGACTGTAAGCATATCCTCTCCCAAACCACGCAGTTTTAACGGTAGAACTCTGCTTTAGTTGCAGGGGTAACACAAGCAGTTTTTCTCCCACTGTGTACTCTTTGGGCTCTTCCACGAATGAACTTCTATATGCAGGGTTTGCGACGTGGAGGGAACTGCCTCAACCAAGGCAGGCTGTAGCGAGGACTGTAAGCATATCCTCTCCCAAACCACGCCGTTTTAACGGTAGAACTCTGCTTTAGTTGCAGGGGTACAACAAGCAGCTTTTCTCCCACTGTGTACTCTTTGGGCTCTTCCACGAATGAACTTCTATATGCAGGGTTTCCGACGTGGAGCGAACTGCCTCGACCAAGGCAGGCTGTAGCGAGGACTGTAAGCATATCCTCTCCCAAACCACGCCGTTTTAACGGTAGAACACTGCTTTAGTTGCAGGGGTAACACAAGCAGATTTTCTCCCACTGTGTACTCTTTGGGCTCTTCCACGAATGAACTTCTATATGCAGGGTTTCCGACGTGGAGCGAACTGCCTCAACCAAGGCAGGCTGTATCGAGGACTGTAATCATATCCTGTCCCAAACCACGCAGTTTTAATGGTAGAACTCTGCTTTAGTTGCAGGGGTAACACAAGCAGGTTTTCTCCCACTGTGTACTCTTTGGGCTCTTCCACGAATGAATTCTATATGCAGGGTTTCCGACGTCGAGCGAACTGCCTCAACCAAGGCAGGCTGTAGCGAGGACTGTAAGCATTTCCTCTTCCAAAGCACGGCAGTTTTACCAAAGAATTCTGCTTTAGTTGCAGGTGGAATACAAGCAGCATTATTCCCACTGTGTACTATTTGGGCTCTTACACGAATGAACTTCTTTATGCAAGGATTCCCACGAGGAGCGAACTGCCTCCACCATGGCAGGCTGTAGCGAGGACTGTAACATATCCTCTCCCAAACCACGCAGTTTTAACGGTAGAACTCTGCTTTAGTTGCAGGGATAACAAAAGCAGCTTTTCTCCCACTGTGTACTCTTTGGGTTCGTCCACGAATGAACTTCTATATGCAGGGTTTCCGACGTGGAGCGAACTGCCTCAACCAAGGCAGGCTCTAGCGAGGACCGTAAGCATATCCTCTCCCAAACCACTCAGTTTTAACGGTAGAACTCTGCTTTAGTTGCAGGGGTAACACAAGCAGCTTTTCTCCCACTGTGTACTCTTTGGGCTCTTCCACGAATGAACTTCTATATGCAGGGTTTGTGACGTGGAGCGAACTGCCTAAACCAAGGCAGGCTGTAGCGAGGACTGTAAGCATATCCTCTCCCAAACCACGCAGTTTTCACGGTAGAACTCTGCTTTAGTTGCAGGGGTAACACAAGCAGGTTTTCTCCCACTGTGTACTCTTTGGGCTCTTCCACGAATGAACTTCTATATGCAGGGTTTGCGACGTGGAGCGAACTGCCTCAAACAAGACAGGCTGTAGCGAGGACTGTAAGCATTTCCTCTTACAAAACATGGAAGTTTTACCAAAGAATTCTGCTTTAGTTGCAGGTGGAATACAAGCAGCATTACTCCCACTGTGTTCTCTTTTGGGCTCTTACAAGAATGAACTTTTTTATGCAGGGATTCCCTGGAGGAGTGAACTGCCTCCACCATGGCAGGCTCTAGCGAGGACTGTAAGCATATCCTCTCCCAAACCACGCAGTTTTAACGGTAGAACTCTGCTTTAGTTCAGGGGTAACACAAGCAGCTTTTCTCCCACTGTATACTCTTTGGGCTCTTACACGAATGAACTTCTTTATGCAGGGATTCCCACGTGGATCGAACTGCCTCAACCGTGGAAGGCTGTAGCGAGGACTGTAAGCATATCCTCTCCCAAACCACGCAGTTTTCACGGTAGAACTCTGCTTTAGTTGCAGGGGTAACACAAGCAGCTTTTCTCCCACTGTGTACTCTTTGGGCTCTTCCACGAATGAACTTCTATATGCAGGGTTTGCGACGTGGAGCGAACTGCCTCAAACAAGACAGGCTGTAGCGAGGACTGTAAGCATTTCCTCTTACAAAACATGGCAGTTTTACCAAAGAATTCTGCTTTAGTTGCAGGTGGAATACAAGCAGCATTACTCCCACTGTGTTCTCTTTTGGGCTCTTACAAGAATGAACTTTTTTATGCAGGGATTCCCACGAGGAGTGAACTGCCTCCACCATGGCAGGCTCTAGCGAGGACTGTAAGCATATCCTCTCCCAAACCACGCAGTTTTAACGGTAGAACTCTGCTTTAGTTGCAGGGGTAACACAAGCAGGTTTTCTCCCACTGTGTACTCTTTGGGCTCTTCCACGAATGAACTTCTATATGCAGGGTTTCCGAAGTGGAGCGAACTGCCTCAACCAAGGAAGGCTGTAGCGAGGACTGTAAGCATTTCCTCTTACAAAACACGGCAGTTTTACCAAAGAATTCTGCTTTAGTTGCAGGTGGAATACAAGCAGCATTACTACCACTGTGTACTCTTTGGGCTCTTACACGAATGAACTTCTTTATGCAAGGATTCCCACGAGGAGCGAACTGCCTCCACCATGGCTGGCTGTAGCGAGGACTGTAAGCATATCCTCTCCCAAACCACGCAGTTTTAATGATAGAACTCTGCTTTAGTTGCAGGGGTAACACAAGCAGTTTTTCTCCCACTGTGTACTCTTTGGGCTCTTCCACGAATGAACTTCTATACGCAGGGTTTGCGACGTGGAGCGAACTGCCTCAACCAAGGCAGGCCTTAGCGAGGATTGTAAGCATATCCACTCCCAAACCACGCAGTTTTAACGGGAGAACTCTGCTTTAGTTGCAGGGGTAACACAAGCAGCTTTTCTCCCACTGTGTACTCTTTGAGCTCTTCCACGAATGAACTTCTATATGCAGGGATTCCTACGAGGAGCGAACTGCCTCCACCATGGCAGGCTGTAGCGAGGACCGTAAGCTTATCCTCTCCCAAACGACGCAGTTTTAACAGTAGAACTCTGCTTTAGTTGCAGGGGTAACACAAGAAGCTTTTCTCCCACTGTGTACTCTTTGGGCTCTTCCACGAATGAACTTCTATATGCAGGTTTTCCGACGTGGAGGGAACTGCCTCAACCAAGGCAGGCTGTAGCGAGGACTGTAAGCATATCCTCTCCCAAAACACGCCGTTTTAACGGTAGAACTCTGCTTTAGTTGCAGGGGTAACACAAGCAGCTTTTCTCCCACTGTGTACTCTTTGGGCTCTTCCACGAATGAACTTCTATATGCAGGGTTTCCGACGTGGAGCGAACTGCCTCAACCAAGGCAGGCTGTAGCGAGGACTGTAAGCATATCCTGTCCCAAACCACGCAGTTTTAACGGTAGAACTCTGCTTTAGTTGCAGGGGTAACACAAGCAGGTTTTCTCCCACTGTGTATTCTTTGGGCTCTTCCACGAATGAATTCTATATGCAGGGTTTCCGACGTCGAGCGAACTGCCTCAACCAAGGCAGGCTGTAGCGAGGACTGTAAGCATTTCCTCTTCCAAAGCACGGCAGTTTTACCAAAGAATTCTGCTTTAGTTGCAGGTGGAATACAAGCAGCATTATTCCCACTGTGTACTCTTTGGGCTCTTACACGAATGAACTTCTTTATGCAAGGATTCCCACGAGGAGCGAACTGCCTCCACCATGGCAGGCTGTAGCGAGGACTGTAAGCATATCCTCTCCCAAACCACGCAGTTTTAACGGTACAACTCTGCTTTAGTTGCAGGGATAACAAAAGCAGCTTTTCTCCCACTGTGTACTCTTTGGGTTCGTCCACGAATGAACTTCTATATGCAGGGTTTCCGACGTGGAGCGAACTGCCTCAACCAAGGCAGGCTATAGCGAGGACCGTAAGCATATCCTCACCCAAACCACGCAGTTTTAACGGTAGAACTCTGCTTTAGTTGCAGGGGTAACACAAGCAGCTTTTCTCCCACTGTATACTCTTTGGGCTCTTACACGAATGAACTTCTTTATGCAGGGATTCCCACGTGGATCGAACTGCCTCAACCGTGGAAGGCTGTAGCGAGGACTGTAAGCATATCCTCTCCCAAACCACGCAGTTTTCACGGTAGAACTCTGCTTTAGTTGCAGGGGTAACACAAGCAGCTTTTCTCCCACTGTGTACTCTTTGGGCTCTTCCACGAATGAACTTCTATATGCAGGGTTTGCGACGTGGAGCGAACTGCCTCAAACAAGACAGGCTGTAGCGAGGACTGTAAGCATTTCCTCTTACAAAACATGGCAGTTTTACCAAAGAATTCTGCTTTAGTTGCAGGTGGAATACAAGCAGCATTACTCCCACTGTGTTCTCTTTTGGGCTCTTACAAGAATGAACTTTTTTATGCAGGGATTCCCACGAGGAGTGAACTGCCTCCACCATGGCAGGCTCTAGCGAGGACTGTAAGCATATCCTCTCCCAAACCACGCAGTTTTAACGGTAGAACTCTGCTTTAGTTGCAGGGGTAACACAAGCAGCTTTTCTCCCACTGTGTACTCTTTGGGCTCTTCCACGAATGAACTTCTATATGCAGGGTTTCCGAAGTGGAGCGAACTGCCTCAACCAAGGAAGGCTGTAGCGAGGACTGTAAGCATTTCCTCTTACAAAACACGGCAGTTTTACCAAAGAATTCTGCTTTAGTTGCAGGTGGAATACAAGCAGCATTACTACCACTGTGTACTCTTTGGGCTCTTACACGAATGAACTTCTTTATGCAAGGATTCCCACGAGGAGCGAACTGCCTCCACCATGGCAGGCTGTAGCGAGGACTGTAAGCATATCCTCTCCCAAACCACGCAGTTTTAATGATAGAACTCTGCTTTAGTTGCAGGGGTAACACAAGCAGTTTTTCTCCCACTGTGTACTCTTTGGGCTCTTCCACGAATGAACTTCTATACGCAGGGTTTGCGACGTGGAGCGAACTGCCTCAACCAAGGCAGGCCTTAGCGAGGATTGTAAGCATATCCACTCCCAAACCACGCAGTTTTAACGGGAGAACTCTGCTTTAGTTGCAGGGGTAACACAAGCAGCTTTTCTCCCACTGTGTACTCTTTGAGCTCTTCCACGAATGAACTTCTATATGCAGGGATTCCTACGAGGAGCGAACTGCCTCCACCATGGCAGGCTGTAGCGAGGACCGTAAGCTTATCCTCTCCCAAACGACGCAGTTTTAACAGTAGAACTCTGCTTTAGTTGCAGGGGTAACACAAGAAGCTTTTCTCCCACTGTGTACTCTTTGGGCTCTTCCACGAATGAACTTCTATATGCAGGTTTTCCGACGTGGAGGGAACTGCCTCAACCAAGGCAGGCTGTAGCGAGGACTGTAAGCATATCCTCTCCCAAAACACGCCGTTTTAACGGTAGAACTCTGGTTTAGTTGCAGGGGTAACACAAGCAGCTTTTCTCCCACTGTGTACTCTTTGGGCTCTTCCACGAATGAACTTCTATATGCAGGGTTTGCGAAGTGGAGCGAACTGCCTCAACCAAGGCAGGCTGTAGCGAGGACTGTAAGCATTTCCTCTTACAAAACATGGCAGTTTTACCAAAGAATTCTGCTTTAGTTGCAGGAGGAATACAAGCAGCATTACTCCCACTGTGTTCTCTTGGGGGCTCTTACACGAATGAACATTTTTATGCAGGGATTCCCACGAGGAGTGAACTGCCTCCACCATGGCCGGCTCTAGCGAGGACTGTAAGCATATCCTCTCCCAAACCACGCAGTTTTAATGGTAGAACTCTGCTTTAGTTGCAGGGGTAACACAAGCAGCTTTTCTCCCACTGTGTACTCTTTGGGCTCTTCCACGAATGAACTTCTATATGCAGGGTTTCCGAAGTGGAGCGAACTGCCTCAACCAAGGAAGGCTGTAGCGAGGACTGTAAGCATTTCCTCTTACCAAACACGGCAGTTTTACCAAAGAATTCTGCTTTAGTTGCAGGTGGAATACAAGCAGCATTACTCCCACTGTGTACTCTTTGGGCTCTTACACGAATGAACTTCTTTATGCAAGGATTCCCACGAGGAGCGAACTGCCTCCACCATGGCAGGCTGTAGCGAGGACTGTAAGCATATCCTCTCCCAAACCACGCAGTTTTAATGACAGAACTCTGCTTTAGTTTCAGGGGTAACACCAGCAGCTTTTCTCCCACTGTGTACTCTTTGGGCTCTTCCACGAATGAACTTCTATACGCAGGGTTTGCGACGTGGAGCGAACTGCCTCAACCAAGGCAGGCTGTAGCGAGGATTGTAAGCATATCCACTCCCAAACCACGCAGTTTTAACGGGAGAACTCTGCTTTAATTGCAGGGGTAACACAAGCAGCTTTTCTCCCACTGTGTACTCTTTGAGCTCTTCCACGTATGAACTTCTATATGCAGGGTTTCCGACGTGGAGCGAACTGCCTCAACCAAGGCAGTCTGTAGCGAGGACTGTAAGCATTTCCTCTTCCAAAACACTGCAGTTTTACCAAAGAATTCTGTTTTAGTTGCAGGTGGAATACAAGCAGCATGACTCCCACTGTGTACTCTTTGGGCTCTTACACGAATGAATTTCTTTATGCAGGGATTCCTACGAGGAGCGAACTGCCTCCACCACGGCAGGCTGTAGCGAGGACTGTAAGCATATCCTCTCCCAAACCCCGCAGTTTTAACGGTAGAACTCTGCTATAGTTGTAGGGGTAACACAAGCAGTTTTTCTCCCACTGTGTACTCTTTGGGCTCTTCCACGAATGAACTTCTTTATGCAGGGATTCCTACGAGGAGCGAACTGCCACGACCATGGCAGGCTGTAGCGAGGACTCTAAGCATATCCTCTCCCAAACCACGCAGTTTTAACGGTAGAACTCTGCTTTAGTTGCAGGGGTAACACAAGAAGCTTTTCTCCCCTGTGTACTCTTTGGGCTCTTCCACGAATGAACTTCTATATGCAGGTTTTCTGACGTGGAGCGAACTGCCTCAACCAAGGAAGGCTGTAGCAAGGACTGTAAGCATATCCTCTCCCAAACCCCGCAGTTTTAACGGTAGAACTCTGCTTTAGTTGCAGGGGTAACACAAGCAGTTTTTCTCCCACTGTGTACTCTTTGGGCTCTTCCACGAATGAACTTCTATATGCAGGGATTCCTACGAGGAGCGAACTGCCTCCACCATGGCAGGCTGTAGCGAGGACCGTAAGCTTATCCTCTCCCAAACGACGCAGTTTTAACAGTAGAACTCTGCTTTAGTTGCAGGGGTAACACAAGAAGCTTTTCTCCCACTGTGTACTCTTTGGGCTCTTCCACGAATGAACTTCTATATGCAGGTTTTCCGACGTGGAGGGAACTGCCTCAACCAAGGCAGGCTGTAGCGAGGACTGTAAGCATATCCTCTCCCAAAACACGCCGTTTTAACGGTAGAACTCTGCTTTAGTTGCAGGGGTAACACAAGCAGCTTTTCTCCCACTGTGTACTCTTTGGGCTCTTCCACGAATGAACTTCTATATGCAGGGTTTCCGACGTGGAGCGAACTGCCTCAACCAAGGCAGGCTGTAGCGAGGAATGTAAGCATTTCCTCTTACAAAACATGGCAGTTTTACCAAAGAATTCTGCTTTAGTTGCAGGTGGAATACAAGCAGCATTACTACCACTGTGTACTCTTTGGGCTCTTACACGAATGAACTTCTTTATGCAGGGATTCCCACGAGGAGCGAACTGCCTCCACCATGGCAGGCTGTAGCGAGGACTCTAAGCATATCCTCTCCCAAACCACGCAGTTTTAATGGTAGAGCTCTGCTTTAGTTGCAGGGGTCACACAAGCAGCTTTTCTCCCACTGTTTACTCTTTGGGCTCTTCCACGAATGAACTTCTCTATGCAGGGTTTGCGACGTAGAGCGAACTGCCTAAACCAAGGCAGGCTGTAGCGAGGACTGTAAGCATATCCTCTCCCAAACCACGCAGTTTTAACGGTACAACTCTGCTTTAGTTGCAGGGGTAACACAAGCAGTTTTTCTCCCACTGTGTACTCTTTGGGCTCTTCCACAAATGAACTTCTATATGCAGGGTTTGCGACGTGGAGCGAACTGCCTCAACCAATGCAGGCTGTAGCGAGGACTGTAAGCATATCCTCTCCCAAACCACGCAGTTTTAACGGTAGAACTCTGCTTTAGTTGCAGGGGTAACACAAGCAGTTTTTCTCCCACTGTGTACTCTTTGGGCTCTTCCACGAATGAACTTCTATATGCAGGGTTTGCGACGTGGAGGGAACTGCCTCAACCAAGGCAGGCTGTAGCGAGGACTGTAAGCATATCCTCTCCCAAACCACGCCATTTTAACGGTAGAACTCTGCTTTAGTTGCAGGGGTACAACAAGCAGCTTTTCTCCCACTGTGTACTCTTTGGGCTCTTCCACGAATGAACTTCTATATGCAGGGTTTCCGACGTGGAGCGAACTGCCTCGACCAAGGCAGGCTGTAGCGAGGACTGTAAGCATATCCTCTCCCAAACCACGCCGTTTTAACGGTAGAACACTGCTTTAGTTGCAGGAGTAACACAAGCAGCTTTTCTCCCACTGTGTACTCTTTGGGCTCTTCCACGAATGAACTTCTATATGCAGGGTTTCCGACGTGGAGCGAACTGCCTCAACCAAGGCAGGCTGTAGCGAGGACTGTAATCATATCCTGTCCCAAACCACGCAGTTTTAACGGTAGAACTCTGCTTTAGTTGCAGGGGTAACACAAGCAGGTTTTCTCCCACTGTGTACTCTTTGGGCTCTTCCACGAATGAATTCTATATGCAGGGTTTCCGACGTCGAGCGAACTGCCTCAACCAAGGCAGGCTGTAGCGAGGACTGTAAGCATTTCCTCTTCCAAAGCACGGCAGTTTTACCAAAGAATTCTGCTTTAGTTGCAGGTGGAATACAAGCAGCATTATTCCCACTGTGTACTCTTTGGGCTCTTACACGAATGAACTTCTTTATGCAAGGATTCCCACGAGGAGCGAACTGCCTCCACCATGGCAGGCTGTAGCGAGGACTGTAACATATCCTCTCCCAAACCACGCAGTTTTAACGGTAGAACTCTGCTTTAGTTGCAGGGATAACAAAAGCAGCTTTTCTCCCACTGTGTACTCTTTGGGTTCGTCCACGAATGAACTTCTATATGCAGGGTTTCCGACGTGGAGCGAACTGCCTCAACCAAGGCAGGCTCTAGCGAGGACCGTAAGCATATCCTCTCCCAAACCACTCAGTTTTAACGGTAGAACTCTGCTTTAGTTGCAGGGGTAACACAAGCAGCTTTTCTCCCACTGTGTACTCTTTGGGCTCTTCCACGAATGAACTTCTATATGCAGGGTTTGTGACGTGGAGCGAACTGCCTAAACCAAGGCAGGCTGTAGCGAGGACTGTAAGCATATCCTCTCCCAAACCACGCAGTTTTAACGGTAGAACTCTGCTTTAGTTGCAGGGGTAACACAAGCAGTTTTTCTCCCACTGTGTACTCTTTGGGCTCTTCCACAAATGAACTTCTATATGCAGGGTTTGCGACGTGGAGCGAACTGCCTCAACCAAGGCAGGCTGTAGCGAGGACTGTAAGCATTTCCTCTTACAAAACATGGCAGTTTTACCAAAGAATTCTGCTTTAGTTGCAGGTGGAATACAAGCAGCATTACTCCCACTGTGTTCTCTTGGGGGCTCTTACACGAATGAACATTTTTATGCAGGGATTCCCACGAGGAGTGAACTGCCTCCACCATGGCAGGCTCTAGCGAGGACTGTAAGCATATCCTCTCCCAAACCACGCAGTTTTAATGGTAGAACTCTGCTTTAGTTGCAGGGGTAACACAAGCAGCTTTTCTCCCACTGTGTACTCTTTGGGCTCTTCCACGAATGAACTTCTATATGCAGGGTTTCCGAAGTGGAGCGAACTGCCTCAACCAAGGAAGGCTGTAGCGAGGACTGTAAGCATTTCCTCTTACCAAACACTGCAGTTTTACCAAAGAATTCTGTTTTAGTTGCAGTTGGAATACAGGCAGCATGACTCCCACTGTGTACTCTTTGGGCTCTTACACGAATGAATTTCTTTATGCAGGGATTCCTACGAGGAGCGAACTGCCTCCACCACGGCAGGCTGTAGCGAGGACTGTAAGCATATCCTCTCCCAAACCCCGCAGTTTTAACGGTAGAACTCTGCTATAGTTGTAGGGGTAACACAAGCAGTTTTTCTCCCACTGTGTACTCTTTGGGCTCTTCCACGAATGAACTTCTTTATGCAGGGATTCCTACGAGGAGCGAACTGCCACGACCATGGCAGGCTGTAGCGAGGACTCTAAGCATATCCTCTCCCAAACCACGCAGTTTTAACGGTAGAACTCTGCTTTAGTTGCAGGGGTAACACAAGAAGCTTTTCTCCCCTGTGTACTCTTTGGGCTCTTCCACGAATGAACTTCTATATGCAGGTTTTCTGACGTGGAGCGAACTGCCTCAACCAAGGAAGGCTGTAGCAAGGACTGTAAGCATATCCTCTCCCAAACCCCGCAGTTTTAACGGTAGAACTCTGCTTTAGTTGCAGGGGTAACACAAGCAGTTTTTCTCCCACTGTGTACTCTTTGGGCTCTTCCACGAATGAACTTCTATATGCAGGGATTCCTACGAGGAGCGAACTGCCTCCACCATGGCAGGCTGTAGCGAGGACCGTAGGCATATCCTCTCCCACACCACGCAGTTTTAACGGTAGAACTCTGCTTTAGTTGCAGGGGTAACACAAGAAGCTTTTCTCCCACTGTGTACTCTTTGGGCTCTTCCACGAATGAACTTCTATATGCAGGGTTTCCGACGTGGAGCGAACTGCCTCAACCAAGGCAGGCTGTAGCGAGGAATGTAAGCATTTCCTCTTACAAAACATGGCAGTTTTACCAAAGAATTCTGCTTTAGTTGCAGGTGGAATACAAGCAGCATTACTACCACTGTGTACTCTTTGGGCTCTTACACGAATGAACTTCTTTATGCAGGGATTCCCACGAGGAGCGAACTGCCTCCACCATGGCAGGCTGTAGCGAGGACTCTAAGCATATCCTCTCCCAAACCACGCAGTTTTAATGGTAGAGCTCTGCTTTAGTTGCAGGGGTCACACAAGCAGCTTTTCTCCCACTGTTTACTCTTTGGGCTCTTCCACGAATGAACTTCTCTATGCAGGGTTTGCGACGTAGAGCGAACTGCCTAAACCAAGGCAGGCTGTAGCGAGGACTGTAAGCATATCCTCTCCCAAACCACGCAGTTTTAACGGTACAACTCTGCTTCAGTTGCAGGGGTAACACAAGCAGTTTTTCTCCCACTGTGTACTCTTTGGGCTCTTCCACAAATGAACTTCTATATGCAGGGTTTGCGACGTGGAGCGAACTGCCTCAACCAATGCAGGCTGTAGCGAGGACTGTAAGCATATCCTCTCCCAAACCACGCAGTTTTAACGGTAGAACTCTGCTTTAGTTGCAGGGGTAACACAAGCAGTTTTTCTCCCACTGTGTACTCTTTGGGCTCTTCCACGAATGAACTTCTATATGCAGGGTTTGCGACGTGGAGGGAACTGCCTCAACCAAGGCAGGCTGTAGCGAGGACTGTAAGCATATCCTCTCCCAAACCACGCCGTTTTAACGGTAGAACTCTGCTTTAGTTGCAGGGGTACAACAAGCAGCTTTTCTCCCACTGTGTACTCTTTGGGCTCTTCCACGAATGAACTTCTATATGCAGGGTTTCCGACGTGGAGCGAACTGCCTCGACCAAGGCAGGCTGTAGCGAGGACTGTAAGCATATCCTCTCCCAAACCACGCCGTTTTAACGGTAGAACACTGCTTTAGTTGCAGGAGTAACACAAGCAGCTTTTCTCCCACTGTGTACTCTTTGGGCTCTTCCACGAATGAACTTCTATATGCAGGGTTTCCGACGTGGAGCGAACTGCCTCAACCAAGGCAGGCTGTAGCGAGGACTGTAATCATATCCTGTCCCAAACCACGCAGTTTTAATGGTAGAACTCTGCTTTAGTTGCAGGGGTAACACAAGCAGGTTTTCTCCCACTGTGTACTCTTTGGGCTCTTCCACGAATGAATTCTATATGCAGGGTTTCCGACGTCGAGCGAACTGCCTCAACCAAGGCAGGCTGTAGCGAGGACTGTAAGCATTTCCTCTTCCAAAGCACGGCAGTTTTACCAAAGAATTCTGCTTTAGTTGCAGGTGGAATACAAGCAGCATTATTCCCACTGTGTACTCTTTGGGCTCTTACACGAATGAACTTCTTTATGCAAGGATTCCCACGAGGAGCGAACTGCCTCCACCATGGCAGGCTGTAGCGAGGACTGTAACATATCCTCTCCCAAACCACGCAGTTTTAACGGTAGAACTCTGCTTTAGTTGCAGGGATAACAAAAGCAGCTTTTCTCCCACTGTGTACTCTTTGGGTTCGTCCACGAATGAACTTCTATATGCAGGGTTTCCGACGTGGAGCGAACTGCCTCAACCAAGGCAGGCTCTAGCGAGGACCGTAAGCATATCCTCTCCCAAACCACTCAGTTTTAACGGTAGAACTCTGCTTTAGTTGCAGGGGTAACACAAGCAGCTTTTCTCCCACTGTGTACTCTTTGGGCTCTTCCACGAATGAACTTCTATATGCAGGGTTTGTGACGTGGAGCGAACTGCCTAAACCAAGGCAGGCTGTAGCGAGGACTGTAAGCATATCCTCTCCCAAACCACGCAGTTTTAACGGTAGAACTCTGCTTTAGTTGCAGGGGTAACACAAGCAGTTTTTCTCCCACTGTGTACTCTTTGGGCTCTTCCACAAATGAACTTCTATATGCAGGGTTTGCGACGTGGAGCGAACTGCCTCAACCAAGGCAGGCTGTAGCGAGGACTGTAAGCATTTCCTCTTACAAAACATGGCAGTTTTACCAAAGAATTCTGCTTTAGTTGCAGGTGGAATACAAGCAGCATTACTCCCACTGTGTTCTCTTGGGGGCTCTTACACGAATGAACATTTTTATGCAGGGATTCCCACGAGGAGTGAACTGCCTCCACCATGGCAGGCTCTAGCGAGGACTGTAAGCATATCCTCTCCCAAACCACGCAGTTTTAATGGTAGAACTCTGCTTTAGTTGCAGGGGTAACACAAGCAGCTTTTCTCCCACTGTGTACTCTTTGGGCTCTTCCACGAATGAACTTCTATATGCAGGGTTTCCGAAGTGGAGCGACCTGCCTCAACCAAGGAAGGCTGTAGCGAGGACTGTAAGCATTTCCTCTTACCAAACACTGCAGTTTTACCAAAGAATTCTGTTTTAGTTGCAGGTGGAATACAAGCAGCATGACTCCCACTGTGTACTCTTTGGGCTCTTACACGAATGAATTTCTTTATGCAGGGATTCCTACGAGGAGCGAACTGCCTCCACCACGGCAGGCTGTAGCGAGGACTGTAAGCATATCCTCTCCCAAACCCCGCAGTTTTAACGGTAGAACTCTGCTATAGTTGTAGGGGTAACACAAGCAGTTTTTCTCCCACTGTGTACTCTTTGGGCTCTTCCACGAATGAACTTCTTTATGCAGGGATTCCTACGAGGAGTGAACTGCCACGACCATGGCAGGCTGTAGCGAGGACTCTAAGCATATCCTCTCCCAAACCACGCAGTTTTAACGGTAGAACTCTGCTTTAGTTGCAGGGGTAACACAAGAAGCTTTTCTCCCCTGTGTACTCTTTGGGCTCTTCCACGAATGAACTTCTATATGCAGGTTTTCTGACGTGGAGCGAACTGCCTCAACCAAGGAAGGCTGTAGCAAGGACTGTAAGCATATCCTCTCCCAAACCCCGCAGTTTTAACGGTAGAACTCTGCTTTAGTTGCAGGGGTAACACAAGCAGTTTTTCTCCCACTGTGTACTCTTTGGGCTCTTCCACGAATGAACTTCTATATGCAGGGATTCCTACGAGGAGCGAACTGCCTCCACCATGGCAGGCTGTAGCGAGGACCGTAGGCATATCCTCTCCCACACCACGCAGTTTTAACGGTAGAACTCTGCTTTAGTTGCAGGGGTAACACAAGAAGCTTTTCTCCCACTGTGTACTCTTTGGGCTCTTCCACGAATGAACTTCTATATGCAGGTTTTCCGACGTGGAGCGAACTGCCTCAACCAAGGCAGGCTGTAGAAAGGACTGTAAGCATATCCTCTCCCAAAACACGCAGTTTTAAAGGTAGAACTCTGCTTTAGTTGCAGGGGTAACACAAGCAGCTTTTCTCCCACTGTGTACTCTTTGGGCTCTTCCACGAATGAACTTCTATATGCAGGGTTTCCGACGTGGAGCGAACTGCCTCAACCAAGGCAGGCTGTAGCGAGGACTGTAAGCATATCCTGTCCCAAACCACGCAGTTTTAACGGTAGAACTCTGCTTTAGTTGCAGGGGTAACACAAGCAGGTTTTCTCCCACTGTGTACTCTTTGGGCTCTTCCACGAATGAATACTATATGCAGGGTTTCCGACGTGGAGCGAACTGCCTCAACCAAGGCAGGCTGTAGCGAGGACTGTAAGCATTTCCTCTTCCAAAGCACGGCAGTTTTACCAAAGAATTCTGCTTTAGTTGCAGGTGGAATACAAGCAGCATTATTCCCACTGTGTACTCTTTGGGCTCTTACACGAATGAACTTCTTTATGCAAGGATTCCCACGAGGAGCGAACTGCCTCCACCATGGCAGGCTGTAGCGAGGACTGTAAGCATATCCTCTCCCAAACCACGCAGTTTTAACGGTAGAACTCTGCTTTAGTTGCAGGGATAACAAAAACAGCTTTTCTCCCACTGTGTACTCTTTGGGTTCGTCCACGAATGAACTTCTATATGCAGGGTTTCCGACGTGGAGCGAACTGCCTCAACCAAGGCAGGCTCTAGCGAGGACCGTAAGCATATCCTCTCCCAAACCACTCAGTTTTAACGGTAGAACTCTGCTTTAGTTGCAGGGGTAACACAAGCAGCTTTTCTCCCACTGTGTACTCTTTGGGCTCTTACACGAATGAACTTCTTTATGCAGGGATTCCCACGTGGATCGAACTGCCTCAACCGTGGAAGGCTGTAGCGAGGACTGTAAGCATATCCTCTCCCAAACCACGCAGTTTTCATGGTAGATCTCTGCTTTAGTTGCAGGGGTAACACAAGCAGCTTTTCTCCCACTGTGTACTCTTTGGGCTCTTCCACGAATGAACTTCTATATGCAGGGTTTCCGACGTGGAGCGAACTGCCTCAACCAAGGCAGGCTGTAGCGAGGACTGTAAGCATATCCTCTCCCAAACCACGCCGTTTTAACGGTAGAACACTGCTTTAGTTGCAGGGGTAACACAAGCAGCTTTTCTCCCACTGTGTACTCTTTGGGCTCTTCCACGAATGAACTTCTATATGCAGGGTTTCCGACGTGGAGCGAACTGCCTCAACCAAGGCAGGCTGTAGCGAGGACTGTAATCATATCCTGTCCCAAACCACGCAGTTTTAATGGTAGAACTCTGCTTTAGTTGCAGGGGTAACACAAGCAGGTTTTCTCCCACTGTGTACTCTTTGGGCTCTTCCACGAATGAATTCTATATGCAGGGTTTCCGACGTCGAGCGAACTGCCTCAACCAAGGCAGGCTGTAGCGAGGACTGTAAGCATTTCCTCTTCCAAAGCACGGCAGTTTTACCAAAGAATTCTGCTTTAGTTGCAGGTGGAATACAAGCAGCATTATTCCCACTGTGTACTCTTTGGGCTCTTACACGAATGAACTTCTTTATGCAAGGATTCCCACGAGGAGCGAACTGCCTCCACCATGGCAGGCTGTAGCGAGGACTGTAAGCATATCCTCTCCCAAACCACGCAGTTTTAACGGTAGAACTCTGCTTTAGTTGCAGGGATAACAAAAGCAGCTTTTCTCCCACTGTGTACTCTTTGGGTTCGTCCACGAATGAACTTCTATATGCAGGGTTTCCGACGTGGAGCGAACTTCCTCAACCAAGGCAGGCTCTAGCGAGGACCGTAAGCATATCCTCTCCCAAACCACGCAGTTTTAACGGTAGACCTCTGCTTTAGTTGCAGGGGTAACACAAGCAGCTTTTCTCCCACTGTGTACTCTTTGGGCTCTTCCACAAATGAACTTCTATATGCAGGGTTTGCGACGTGGAGCGAACTGCCTCAACCAAGGCAGGCTGTAGCGAGGACTGTAAGCATTTCCTCTTACAAAACATGGCAGTTTTACCAAAGAATTCTGCTTTAGTTGCAGGTGGAATACAAGCAGCATTACTCCCACTGTGTTCTCTTGGGGGCTCTTACACGAATGAACATTTTTATGCAGGGATTCCCACGAGGAGTGAACTGCCTCCACCATGGCAGGCTCTAGCGAGGTCTGTAAGCATATCCTCTCCCAAACCACGCAGTTTTAATGGTAGAACTCTGCTTTAGTTGCAGGGGTAACACAAGCAGCTTTTCTCCCACTGTGTACTCTTTGGGCTCTTCCACGAATGAACTTCTATATGCAGGGTTTCCGAAGTGGAGCGAACTGCCTCAACCAAGGAAGGCTGTAGCGAGGACTGTAAGCATTTCCTCTTACCAAACACGGCAGTTTTACCAAAGAATTCTGCTTTAGTTGCAGGTGGAGTACAAGCAGCATTACTACCACTGTGTACTCTTTGGGCTCTTACACGAATGAACTTCTTTATGCAAGGATTCCCACGAGGAGCGAACTGCCTCCACCATGGCAGGCTGTAGCGAGGACTGTAAGCATATCCTCTCCCAAACCACGCAGTTTTAATGATAGAACTCTGCTTTAGTTGCAGGGGTAACACAAGCAGTTTTTCTCCCACTGTGTACTCTTTGGGCTCTTCCACGAATGAACTTCTATACGCAGGGTTTGCGACGTGGAGCGAACTGCCTCAACCAAGGCAGGCTGTAGCGAGGATTGTAAGCATATCCACTCCCAAACCACGCAGTTTTAACGGGAGAACTCTGCTTTAGTTGCAGGGGTAACACAAGCAGCTTTTCTCCCACTGTGTACTCTTTGAGCTCTTCCACGAATGAACTTCTATATGCAGGGTTTCCGACGTGGAGCGAACTGCCTCAACCAAGGCAGTCTGTAGCGAGGACTGTAAGCATTTCCTCTTCCAAAACACTGCAGTTTTACCAAAGAATTCTGTTTTAGTTGCAGGTGGAATACAAGCAGCATGACTCCCACTGTGTACTCTTTGGGCTCTTACACGAATGAATTTCTTTATGCAGGGATTCCTACGAGGAGCGAACTGCCTCCACCACGGCAGGCTGTAGTGAGGACTGTAAGCATATCCTCTCCCAAACCCCGCAGTTTTAACGGTAGAACTCTGCTATAGTTGTAGGGGTAACACAAGCAGTTTTTCTCCCACTGTGTACTCTTTGGGCTCTTCCACGAATGAACTTCTTTATGCAGGGATTCCTACGAGGAGCGAACTGCCACGACCATGGCAGTCTGTAGCGAGGACTCTAAGCATATCCTCTCCCAAACCACGCAGTTTTAACGGTAGAACTCTGCTTTAGTTGCAGGGGTAACACAAGAAGCTTTTCTCCCCTGTGTACTCTTTGGGCTCTTCCACGAATGAACTTCTATATGCAGGTTTTCCGACGTGGAGCGAACTGCCTCAACCAAGGCAGGCTGTAGCAAGGACTGTAAGCATATCCTCTCCCAAACCCCGCAGTTTTAACGGTAGAACTCTGCTTTAGTTGCAGGGGTAACACAAGCAGTTTTTCTCCCACTGTGTACTCTTTGGGCTCTTCCACGAATGAACTTCTATATGCAGGGATTCCTACGAGGAGCGAACTGCCTCCACCATGGCAGGCTGTAGCGAGGACCGTAGGCATATCCTCTCCCACACCACGCAGTTTTAACGGTAGAACTCTGCTTTAGTTGCAGGGGTAACACAAGAAGCTTTTCTCCCACTGTGTACTCTTTGGGCTCTTCCACGAATGAACTTCTATATGCAGGTTTTCCGACGTGGAGCGAACTGCCTCAACCAAGGCAGGCTGTAGAAAGGACTGTAAGCATATCCTCTCCCAAAACACGCAGTTTTAAAGGTAGAACTCTGCTTTAGTTGCAGGGGTAACACAAGCAGCTTTTCTCCCACTGTGTACTCTTTGGGCTCTTACACGAATGAACTTCTTTATGCAAGGATTCCCACGAGGAGCGAACTGCCTCCACCATGGCAGGCTGTAGCGAGGACTGTAAGCATATCCTCTCCCAAACCACGCAGTTTTAACGGTAGAACTCCGCTTTAGTTGCACGGATAACAAAAGCAGCTTTTCTCCCACTGTGTACTCTTTGGGTTCGTCCACGAATGAACTTCTATATGCAGGGTTTCCGACGTGGAGCGAACTGCCTCAACCAAGGCAGGCTCTAGCGAGGACCGTAAGCATATCCTCTCCCAAACCACTCAGTTTTAACGGTAGAACTCTGCTTTAGTTGCAGGGGTAACACAAGCAGCTTTTCTCCCACTGTGTACTCTTTGGGCTCTTACACGAATGAACTTCTTTATGCAGGGATTCCCACGTGGATCGAACTGCCTCAACCGTGGAAGGCTGTAGCGAGGACTGTAAGCATATCCTCTCCCAAACCACGCAGTTTTCATGGTAGATCTCTGCTTTAGTTGCAGGGGTAACACAAGCAGCTTTTCTCCCACTGTGTACTCTTTGGGCTCTTCCACGAATGAACTTCTATATGCAGGGTTTGCGACGTGGAGCGAACTGCCTCAACCAAGGCAGGCTGTAGCGAGGACTGTAAGCATTTCCTCTTACAAAACATGGCAGTTTTACCAAAGAATTCTGCTTTAGTTGCAGGTGGAATACAAGCAGCATTACTCCCACTGTGTTCTCTTGGGGGCTCTTACACGAATGAACATTTTTATGCAGGGATTCCCACGAGGAGTGAACTGCCTCCACCATGGCAGGCTCTAGCGAGGACTGTAAGCATATCCTCTCCCAAACCACGCAGTTTTAATGGTAGAACTCTGCTTTAGTTGCAGGGGTAACACAAGCAGCTTTTCTCCCACTGTGTACTCTTTGGGCTCTTCCACGAATGAACTTCTATATGCAGGTTTTCCGACGTGGAGGGAACTGCCTCAACCAAGGCAGGCTGTAGCGAGGACTGTAAGCATATCCTCTCCCAAAACACGCCGTTTTAACGGTAGAACTCTGCTTTAGTTGCAGGGGTAACACAAGCAGCTTTTCTCCCACTGTGTACTCTTTGGGCTCTTCCACGAATGAACTTCTATATGCAGGGTTTCCGACGTGGAGCGAACTGCCTCAACCAAGGCAGGCTGTAGCGAGGAATGTAAGCATTTCCTCTTACAAAACATGGCAGTTTTACCAAAGAATTCTGCTTTAGTTGCAGGTGGAATACAAGCAGCATTACTACCACTGTGTACTCTTTGGGCTCTTACACGAATGAACTTCTTTATGCAGGGATTCCCACGAGGAGCGAACTGCCTCCACCATGGCAGGCTGTAGCGAGGACTCTAAGCATATCCTCTCCCAAACCACGCAGTTTTAATGGTACAGCTCTGCTTTAGTTGCAGGGGTTACACAAGCAGTTTTTCTCCCACTGTGTACTCTTTGGGCTCTTCCACGAATGAACTTCTATATGCAGGGTTTGCGACGTGGAGGGAACTGCCTCAACCAATGCAGGCTGTAGCGAGAACTGTAAGCATATCCTCTCCCAAACCACGCAGTTTTAACGGTAGAACTCTGCTTTAGTTGCAGGGGTAACACAAGCAGTTTTTCTCCCACTGTGTACTCTTTGGGCTCTTCCACGAATGAACTTCTATATGCAGGGTTTGCGACGTGGAGGGAACTGCCTCAACCAAGGCAGGCTGTAGCGAGGACTGTAAGCATATCCTCTCCCAAACCACGCAGTTTTAACGGTAGAATTCTGCTTTAGTTGCAGGGGTAACACAAGCAGCTTTTCTCCCACTGTGTATTCTTTGGGCTCTTCCACGAATGAACTTCTATATGCAGGGTTTCCGACGTGGAGCGAACTGCCTCAACCAAGGCAGGCTGTAGCGAGGACTGTAAGCATATCCTCTCCCAAACCACGCCGTTTTAACGGTAGAACACTGCTTTAGTTGCAGGGGTAACACAAGCAGCTTTTCTCCCACTGTGTACTCTTTGGGCTCTTCCACGAATGAACTTTTATATGCAGGGTTTCCGACGTGGAGCGAACTGCCTCAACCAAGGCAGGCTGTAGCGAGGACTGTAATCATATCCTGTCCCAAACCACGCAGTTTTAACGGTAGAACTCTGCTTTAGTTGCAGGGGTAACACAAGCAGCTTTTCTCCCACTGTGTACTCTTTGGGCTCTTCCACGAATGAATTCTATATGCAGGGTTTCCGACGTCGAGCGCACTGCCTCAACCAAGGCAGGCTGTAGCGAGGACTGTAAGCATTTCCTCTTACAAAACATGGCAGTTTTACCAAAGAATTCTGCTTTAGTTGCAGGTGGAATACAAGCAGCATTACTCCCACTGTGTACTCTTTGGGCTCTTACACGAATGAACTTCTTTATGCAAGGATTCCCACGAGGAGCGAACTGCCTCCACCATGGCAGGCTGTAGCGAGGACTGTAAGCATATCCTCTCCCAAACCACGCAGTTTTAACGGTAGAACTCTGCTTTAGTTGCAGGGGTAACACAAGCAGGTTTTCTCCCACTGTGTACTCTTTGGGCTCTTCCACGAATGAATACTATATGCAGGGTTTCCGACGTGGAGCGAACTGCCTCAACCAAGGCAGGCTGTAGCGAGGACTGTAAGCATTTCCTCTTCCAAAGCACGGCAGTTTTACCAAAGAATTCTGCTTTAGTTGCAGGTGGAATACAGGCAGCATTATTCCCACTGTGTACTCTTTGGGCTCTTACACAAATGAACTTCTTTATGCAAGGATTCCCACGAGGAGCGAACTGCCTCCACCATGGCAGGCTGTAGCGAGGACTGTAAGCATATCCTCTCCCAAACCACGCAGTTTTAACGGTAGAACTCTGCTTTAGTTGCAGGGATAACAAAAACAGCTTTTCTCCCACTGTGTATTCTTTGGGTTCGTCCACGAATGAACTTCTATATGCAGGGTTTCCGACGTGGAGCGAACTGCCTCAACCAAGGCAGGCTCTAGCGAGGACCGTAAGCATATCCTCTCCCAAACCACTCAGTTTTAACGGTAGAACTCTGCTTTAGTTGCAGGGGTAACACAAGCAGCTTTTCTCCCACTGTGTACTCTTTGGGCTCTTACAGGAATGAACTTCTTTATGCAGGGATTCCCACGTGGATCGAACTGCCTCAACCGTGGAAGGCTGTAGCGAGGACTGTAAGCATATCCTCTCCCAAACCACGCAGTTTTCATGGTAGATCTCTGCTTTAGTTGCAGGGGTAACACAAGCAGCTTTTCTCCCACTGTGTACTCTTTGGGCTCTTCCACGAATGAACTTCTATATGCAGGGTTTCCGACGTGGAGCGAACTGCCTCAACCAAGGCAGGCTGTAGCGAGGACTGTAAGCATATCCTCTCCCAAACCACGCCGTTTTAACGGTAGAACACTGCTTTAGTTGCAGGGGTAACACAAGCAGCTTTTCTCCCACTGTGTACTCTTTGGACTCTTCCACGAATGAACTTCTATATGCAGGGTTTCCGACGTGGAGCGAACTGCCTCAACCAAGGCAGGCTGTAGCGAGGACTGTAATCATATCCTGTCCCAAACCACGCAGTTTTAATGGTAGAACTCTGCTTTAGTTGCAGGGGTAACACAAGCAGGTTTTCTCCCACTGTGTACTCTTTGGGCTCTTCCATGAATGAATTCTATATGCAGGGTTTCCGACGTCGAGCGAACTGCCTCAACCAAGGCAGGCTGTAGCGAGGACTGTAAGCATTTCCTCTTCCAAAGCACGGCAGTTTTACCAAAGAATTCTGCTTTAGTTGCAGGTGGAATACAAGCAGCATTATTCCCACTGTGTACTCTTTGGGCTCTTACACGAATGAACTTCTTTATGCAAGGATTCCCACGAGGAGCGAACTGCCTCCACCATGGCAGGCTGTAGCGAGGACTGTAAGCATATCCTCTCCCAAACCACGCAGTTTTAACGGTAGAACTCTGCTTTAGTTGCAGGGATAACAAAAGCAGCTTTTCTCCCACTGTGTACTCTTTGGGTTCGTCCACGAATGAACTTCTATATGCAGGGTTTCCGACGTGGAGCGAACTGCCTCAACCAAGGCAGGCTCTAGCGAGGACCGTAAGCATATCCTCTCCCAAACCACTCAGTTTTAACGGTAGAACTCTGCTTTAGTTGCAGGGGTAACACAAGCAGCTTTTCTCCCACTGTGTACTCTTTGGGCTCTTCCACAAATGAACTTCTATATGCAGGGTTTGCGACGTGGAGCGAACTGCCTCAACCAAGGCAGGCTGTAGCGAGGACTGTAAGCATTTCCTCTTACAAAACATGGCAGTTTTACCAAAGAATTCTGCTTTAGTTGCAGGTGGAATACAAGCAGCATTACTCCCACTGTGTTCTCTTGGGGGCTCTTACACGAATGAACATTTTTATGCAGGGATTCCCACGAGGAGTGAACTGCCTCCACCATGGCAGGCTCTAGCGAGGACTGTAAGCATATCCTCTCCCAAACCACGCAGTTTTAATGGTAGAACTCTGCTTTAGTTGCAGGGGTAACACAAGCAGCTTTTCTCCCACTGTGTACTCTTTGGGCTCTTCCACGAATGAACATCTATATGCAGGGTTTCCGACGTGGAGGGAACTGCCTCAACCAAGGAAGGCTGTAGCGAGGACTGTAAGCATTTCCTCTTACCAAACACGGCAGTTTTACCAAAGAATTCTGCTTTAGTTGCAGGTGGAGTACAAGCAGCATTACTACCACTGTGTACTCTTTGGGCTCTTACACGAATGAACTTCTTTATACAAGGATTCCCACGAGGAGCGAACTGCCTCCACCATGGCAGGCTGTAGCGAGGACTGTAAGCATATCCTCTCCCAAACCACGCAGTTTTAATGATAGAACTCTGCTTTAGTTGCAGGGGTAACACAAGCAGTTTTTCTCCCACTGTGTACTCTTTGGGCTCTTCCACGAATGAACTTCTATACGCAGGGTTTGCGACGTGGAGCGAACTGCCTCAACCAAGGCAGGCTGTAGCGAGGATTGTAAGCATATCCACTCCCAAACCACGCAGTTTTAACGGGAGAACTCTGCTTTAGTTGCAGGGGTAACACAAGCAGCTTTTCTCCCACTGTGTACTCTTTGAGCTCTTCCACGAATGAACTTCTATATGCAGGGTTTCCGACGTGGAGCGAACTGCCTCAACCAAGGAAGGCTGTAGCGAGGACTGTAAGCATTTCCTCTTCCAAAACACTGCAGTTTTACCAAAGAATTCTGTTTTAGTTGCAGGTGGAATACAAGCAGCATGACTCCCACTGTGTACTCTTTGGGCTCTTACACGAATGAATTTCTTTATGCAGGGATTCCTACGAGGAGCGAACTGCCTCCACCACGGCAGGCTGTAGCGAGGACTGTAAGCATATCCTCTCCCAAACCCCGCAGTTTTAACGGTAGAACTCTGCTATAGTTGTAGGGGTAACACAAGCAGTTTTTCTCCCACTGTGTACTCTTTGGGCTCTTCCACGAATGAACTTCTTTATGCAGGGATTCCTACGAGGAGCGAACTGCCACGACCATGGCAGGCTGTAGCGAGGACTCTAAGCATATCCTCTCCCAAACCACGCAGTTTTAACGGTAGAACTCTGCTTTAGTTGCAGGGGTAACACAAGAAGCTTTTCTCCCCTGTGTACTCTTTGGGCTCTTCCACGAATGAACTTCTATATGCAGGTTTTCCGACGTGGAGCGAACTGCCTCAACCAAGGCAGGCTGTAGCAAGGACTGTAAGCATATCCTCTCCCAAACCCCGCAGTTTTAACGGTAGAACTCTGCTTTAGTTGCAGGGGTAACACAAGCAGTTTTTCTCCCACTGTGTACTCTTTGGGCTCTTCCACGAATGAACTTCTATATGCAGGGATTCCTACGAGGAGCGAACTGCCTCCACCATGGCAGGCTGTAGCGAGGACCGTAGGCATATCCTCTCCCACACCACGCAGTTTTAACGGTAGAACTCTGCTTTAGTTGCAGGGGTAACACAAGAAGCTTTTCTCCCACTGTGTACTCTTTGGGCTCTTCCACGAATGAACTTCTATATGCAGGTTTTCCGACGTGGAGCGAACTGCCTCAACCAAGGCAGGCTGTAGAAAGGACTGTAAGCATATCCTCTCCCAAAACACGCAGTTTTAAAGGTAGAACTCTGCTTTAGTTGCAGGGGTAACACAAGCAGCTTTTCTCCCACTGTGTACTCTTTGGGCTCTTCCACGAATGAACTTCTATATGCAGGGTTTCCGACGTGGAGCGAACTGCCTCAACCAAGGCAGGCTGTAGCGAGGACTGTAAGCATATCCTGTCCCAAACCACGCAGTTTTAAAGGTAGAACTCTGCTTTAGTTGCAGGGGTAACACAAGCAGGTTTTCTCCCACTGTGTACTCTTTGGGCTCTTCCACGAATGAATACTATATGCAGGGTTTCCGACGTGGAGCGAACTGCCTCAACCAAGGCAGGCTGTAGCGAGGACTGTAAGCATTTCCTCTTCCAAAGCACGGCAGTTTTACCAAAGAATTCTGCTTTAGTTGCAGGTGGAATACAAGCAGCATTATTCCCACTGTGTACTCTTTGGGCTCTTACACGAATGAACTTCTTTATGCAAGGATTCCCACGAGGAGCGAACTGCCTCCACCATGGCAGGCTGTAGCGAGGACTGTAAGCATATCCTCTCCCAAACCACGCAGTTTTAACGGTAGAACTCCGCTTTAGTTGCACGGATAACAAAAGCAGCTTTTCTCCCACTGTGTACTCTTTGGGTTCGTCCACGAATGAACTTCTATATGCAGGGTTTCCGACGTGGAGCGAACTGCCTCAACCAAGGCAGGCTCTAGCGAGGACCGTAAGCATATCCTCTCCCAAACCACTCAGTTTTAACGGTAGAACTCTGCTTTAGTTGCAGGGGTAACACAAGCAGCTTTTCTCCCACTGTGTACTCTTTGGGCTCTTACACGAATGAACTTCTTTATGCAGGGATTCCCACGTGGATCGAACTGCCTCAACCGTGGAAGGCTGTAGCGAGTACTGTAAGCATATCCTCTCCCAAACCACGCAGTTTTCATGGTAGATCTCTGCTTTAGTTGCAGGGGTAACACAAGCAGCTTTTCTCCCACTGTGTACTCTTTGGGCTCTTCCACGAATGAACTTCTATATGCAGGGTTTGCGACGTGGAGCGAACTGCCTCAACCAAGGCAGGCTGTAGCGAGGACTGTAAGCATTTCCTCTTACAAAACATGGCAGTTTTACCAAAGAATTCTGCTTTAGTTGCAGGTGGAATACAAGCAGCATTACTCCCACTGTGTACTCTTTGGGCTCTTACACGAATGAATTTCTTTATGCAGGGATTCCTACGAGGAGCGAACTGCCTCCACCACGGCAGGCTGTAGTGAGGACTGTAAGCATATCCTCTCCCAAACCCCGCAGTTTTAACGGTAGAACTCTGCTATAGTTGTAGGGGTAACACAAGCAGTTTTTCTCCCACTGTGTACTCTTTGGGCTCTTCCACGAATGAACTTCTTTATGCAGGGATTCCTACGAGGAGCGAACTGCCACGACCATGGCAGGCTGTAGCGAGGACTCTAAGCATATCCTCTCCCAAACCACGCAGTTTTAACGGTAGAACTCTGCTTTAGTTGCAGGGGTAACACAAGAAGCTTTTCTCCCCTGTGTACTCTTTGGGCTCTTCCACGAATGAACTTCTATATGCAGGTTTTCCGACGTGGAGCGAACTGCCTCAACCAAGGCAGGCTGTAGCAAGGACTGTAAGCATATCCTCTCCCAAACCCCGCAGTTTTAACGGTAGAACTCTGCTTTAGTTGCAGGGGTAACACAAGCAGTTTTTCTCCCACTGTGTACTCTTTGGGCTCTTCCACGAATGAACTTCTATATGCAGGGATTCCTACGAGGAGCGAACTGCCTCCACCATGGCAGGCTGTAGCGAGGACCGTAGGCATATCCTCTCCCACACCACGCAGTTTTAACGGTAGAACTCTGCTTTAGTTGCAGGGGTAACACAAGAAGCTTTTCTCCCACTGTGTACTCTTTGGGCTCTTCCACGAATGAACTTCTATATGCAGGTTTTCCGACGTGGAGCGAACTGCCTCAACCAAGGCAGGCTGTAGAAAGGACTGTAAGCATATCCTCTCCCAAAACACGCAGTTTTAAAGGTAGAACTCTGCTTTAGTTGCAGGGGTAACACAAGCAGCTTTTCTCCCACTGTGTACTCTTTGGGCTCTTCCACGAATGAACTTCTATATGCAGGGTTTCCGACGTGGAGCGAACTGCCTCAACCAAGGCAGGCTGTAGCGAGGACTGTAAGCATATCCTGTCCCAAACCACGCAGTTTTAAAGGTAGAACTCTGCTTTAGTTGCAGGGGTAACACAAGCAGGTTTTCTCCCACTGTGTACTCTTTGGGCTCTTCCACGAATGAATACTATATGCAGGGTTTCCGACGTGGAGCGAACTGCCTCAACCAAGGCAGGCTGTAGCGAGGACTGTAAGCATTTCCTCTTCCAAAGCACGGCAGTTTTACCAAAGAATTCTGCTTTAGTTGCAGGTGGAATACAAGCAGCATTATTCCCACTGTGTACTCTTTGGGCTCTTACACGAATGAACTTCTTTATGCAAGGATTCCCACGAGGAGCGAACTGCCTCCACCATGGCAGGCTGTAGCGAGGACTGTAAGCATATCCTCTCCCAAACCACGCAGTTTTAACGGTAGAACTCCGCTTTAGTTGCACGGATAACAAAAGCAGCTTTTCTCCCACTGTGTACTCTTTGGGTTCGTCCACGAATGAACTTCTATATGCAGGGTTTCCGACGTGGAGCGAACTGCCTCAACCAAGGCAGGCTCTAGCGAGGACCGTAAGCATATCCTCTCCCAAACCACTCAGTTTTAACGGTAGAACTCTGCTTTAGTTGCAGGGGTAACACAAGCAGCTTTTCTCCCACTGTGTACTCTTTGGGCTCTTACACGAATGAACTTCTTTATGCAGGGATTCCCACGTGGATCGAACTGCCTCAACCGTGGAAGGCTGTAGCGAGGACTGTAAGCATATCCTCTCCCAAACCACGCAGTTTTCATGGTAGATCTCTGCTTTAGTTGCAGGGGTAACACAAGCAGCTTTTCTCCCACTGTGTACTCTTTGGGCTCTTCCACGAATGAACTTCTATATGCAGGGTTTGCGACGTGGAGCGAACTGCCTCAACCAAGGCAGGCTGTAGCGAGGACTGTAAGCATTTCCTCTTACAAAACATGGCAGTTTTACCAAAGAATTCTGCTTTAGTTGCAGGTGGAATACAAGCAGCATTACTCCCACTGTGTACTCTTTGGGCTCTTACACGAATGAACTTCTTTATGCAAGGATTCCCACGAGGAGCGAACTGCCTCCACCATGGCAGGCTGTAGCGAGGACTGTAAGCATATCCTCTCCCAAACCACGCAGTTTTAACGGTAGAACTCTGCTTTAGTTGCAGGGGTAACACAAGCAGGTTTTCTCCCACTGTGTACTCTTTGGGCTCTTCCACGAATGAATACTATATGCAGGGTTTCCGACGTGGAGCGAACTGCCTCAACCAAGGCAGGCTCTAGCGAGGACTGTAAGCATTTCCTCTTCCAAAGCACGGCAGTTTTACCAAAGAATTCTGCTTTAGTTGCAGGTGGAATACAAGCAGCATTATTCCCACTGTGTACTCTTTGGGCTCTTACACGAATGAACTTCTTTATGCAAGGATTCCCACGAGGAGCGAACTGCCTCCACCATGGCAGGCTGTAGCGAGGACTGTAAGCATATCCTCTCCCAAACCACGCAGTTTTAACGGTAGAACTCTGCTTTAGTTGCAGGGATAACAAAAACAGCTTTTCTCCCACTGTGTACTCTTTGGGTTCGTCCACGAATGAACTTCTATATGCAGGGTTTCCGACGTGGAGCGAACTGCCTCAACCAAGGCAGGCTCTAGCGAGGACCGTAAGCATATCCTCTCCCAAACCACTCAGTTTTAACGGTAGAACTCTGCTTTAGTTGCAGGGGTAACACAAGCAGCTTTTCTCCCACTGTGTACTCTTTGGGCTCTTACACGAATGAACTTCTTTATGCAGGGATTCCCACGTGGATCGAACTGCCTCAACCGTGGAAGGCTGTAGCGAGGACTGTAAGCATATCCTCTCCCAAACCACGCAGTTTTCATGGTAGATCTCTGCTTTAGTTGCAGGGGTAACACAAGCAGCTTTTCTCCCACTGTGTACTCTTTGGGCTCTTCCACGAATGAACTTCTATATGCAGGGTTTCCGACGTGGAGCGAACTGCCTCAACCAAGGCAGGCTGTAGCGAGGACTGTAAGCATATCCTCTCCCAAACCACGCCGTTTTAACGGTAGAACACTGCTTTAGTTGCAGGGGTAACACAAGCAGCTTTTCTCCCACTGTGTACTCTTTGGGCTCTTCCACGAATGAACTTCTATATGCAGGGTTTCCGACGTGGAGCGAACTGCCTCAACCAAGGCAGGCTGTAGCGAGGACTGTAATCATATCCTGTCCCAAACCACGCAGTTTTAATGGTAGAACTCTGCTTTAGTTGCAGGGGTAACACAAGCAGGTTTTCTCCCACTGTGTACTCTTTGGGCTCTTCCACGAATGAATTCTATATGCAGGGTTTCCGACGTCGAGCGAACTGCCTCAACCAAGGCAGGCTGTAGCGAGGACTGTAAGCATTTCCTCTTCCAAAGCACGGCAGTTTTACCAAAGAATTCTGCTTTAGTTGCAGGTGGAATACAAGCAGCATTATTCCCACTGTGTACTCTTTGGGCTCTTACACGAATGAACTTCTTTATGCAAGGATTCCCACGAGGAGCGAACTGCCTCCACCATGGCAGGCTGTAGCGAATACTGTAAGCATATCCTCTCCCAAACCACGCAGTTTTAACGGTAGAACTCTGCTTTAGTTGCAGGGATAACAAAAGCAGCTTTTCTCCCACTGTGTACTCTTTGGGTTCGTCCACGAATGAACTTCTATATGCAGGGTTTCCGACGTGGAGCGAACTGCCTCAACCAAGGCAGGCTCTAGCGAGGACCGTAAGCATATCCTCTCCCAAACCACTCAGTTTTAACGGTAGAACTCTGCTTTAGTTGCAGGGGTAACACAAGCAGCTTTTCTCCCACTGTGTACTCTTTGGGCTCTTCCACAAATGAACTTCTATATGCAGGGTTTGCGACGTGGAGCGAACTGCCTCAACCAAGGCAGGCTGTAGCGAGGACTGTAAGCATTTCCTCTTACAAAACATGGCAGTTTTACCAAAGAATTCTGCTTTAGTTGCAGGTGGAATACAAGCAGCATTACTCCCACTGTGTTCTCTTGGGGGCTCTTACACGAATGAACATTTTTATGCAGGGATTCCCACGAGGAGTGAACTGCCTCCACCATGGCAGGCTCTAGCGAGGACTGTAAGCATATCCTCTCCCAAACCACGCAGTTTTAATGGTAGAACTCTGCTTTAGTTGCAGGGGTAACACAAGCAGCTTTTCTCCCACTGCGTACTCTTTGGGCTCTTCCACGAATGAACTTCTATATGCAGGGTTTCCGAAGTGGAGCGAACTGCCTCAACCAAGGAAGGCTGTAGCGAGGACTGTAAGCATTTCCTCTTACCAAACACGGCAGTTTTACCAAAGAATTCTGCTTTAGTTGCAGGTGGAGTACAAGCAGCATTACTACCACTGTGTACTCTTTGGGCTCTTACACGAATGAACTTCTTTATGCAAGGATTCCCACGAGGAGCGAACTGCCTCCACCATGGCAGGCTGTAGCGAGGACTGTAAGCATATCCTCTCCCAAACCACGCAGTTTTAATGATAGAACTCTGCTTTAGTTGCAGGGGTAACACAAGCAGTTTTTCTCCCACTGTGTACTCTTTGGGCTCTTCCACGAATGAACTTCTATACGCAGGGTTTGCGACGTGGAGCGAACTGCCTCAACCAAGGCAGGCTGTAGCGAGGATTGTAAGCATATCCACTCCCAAACCACGCAGTTTTAACGGGAGAACTCTGCTTTAGTTGCAGGGGTAACACAAGCAGCTTTTCTCCCACTGTGTACTCTTTGAGCTCTTCCACGAATGAACTTCTATATGCAGGGTTTCCGACGTGGAGCGAACTGCCTCAACCAAGGCAGTCTGTAGCGAGGACTGTAAGCATTTCCTCTTCCAAAACACTGCAGTTTTACCAAAGAATTCTGTTTTAGTTGCAGGTGGAATACAAGCAGCATGACTCCCACTGTGTACTCTTTGGGCTCTTACACGAATGAATTTCTTTATGCAGGGATTCCTACGAGGAGCGAACTGCCTCCACCACGGCAGGCTGTAGTGAGGACTGTAAGCATATCCTCTCCCAAACCCCGCAGTTTTAACGGTAGAACTCTGCTATAGTTGTAGGGGTAACACAAGCAGTTTTTCTCCCACTGTGTACTCTTTGGGCTCTTCCACGAATGAACTTCTTTATGCAGGGATTCCTACGAGGAGCGAACTGCCACGACCATGGCAGGCTGTAGCGAGGACTCTAAGCATATCCTCTCCCAAACCACGCAGTTTTAACGGTAGAACTCTGCTTTAGTTGCAGGGGTAACACAAGAAGCTTTTCTCCCCTGTGTACTCTTTGGGCTCTTCCACGAATGAACTTCTATATGCAGGTTTTCCGACGTGGAGCGAACTGCCTCAACCAAGGCAGGCTGTAGCAAGGACTGTAAGCATATCCTCTCCCAAACCCCGCAGTTTTAACGGTAGAACTCTGCTTTAGTTGCAGGGGTAACACAAGCAGTTTTTCTCCCACTGTGTACTCTTTGGGCTCTTCCACGAATGAACTTCTATATGCAGGGATTCCTACGAGGAGCGAACTGCAATGAACTTCTATATGCAGGGATTCCTACGAGGAGCGAACTGCCTCCACCATGGCAGGCTGTAGCGAGGACCGTAGGCATATCCTCTCCCACACCACGCAGTTTTAACGGTAGAACTCTGCTTTAGTTGCAGGGGTAACACAAGAAGCTTTTCTCCCACTGTGTACTCTTTGGGCTCTTCCACGAATGAACTTCTATATGCAGGTTTTCCGACGTGGAGCGAACTGCCTCAACCAAGGCAGGCTGTAGAAAGGACTGTAAGCATATCCTCTCCCAAAACACGCAGTTTTAAAGGTAGAACTCTGCTTTAGTTGCAGGGGTAACACAAGCAGCTTTTCTCCCACTGTGTACTCTTTGGGCTCTTCCACGAATGAACTTCTATATGCAGGGTTTCCGACGTGGAGCGAACTGCCTCAACCAAGGCAGGCTGTAGCGAGGACTGTAAGCATATCCTGTCCCAAACCACGCAGTTTTAACGGTAGAACTCTGCTTTAGTTGCAGGGGTAACACAAGCAGGTTTTCTCCCACTGTGTACTCTTTGGGCTCTTCCACGAATGAATACTATATGCAGGGTTTCCGACGTGGAGCGAACTGCCTCAACCAAGGCAGGCTGTAGCGAGGACTGTAAGCATTTCCTCTTCCAAAGCACGGCAGTTTTACCAAAGAATTCTGCTTTAGTTGCAGGTGGAATACAAGCAGCATTATTCCCACTGTGTACTCTTTGGGCTCTTACACGAATGAACTTCTTTATGCAAGGATTCCCACGAGGAGCGAACTGCCTCCACCATGGCAGGCTGTAGCGAGGACTGTAAGCATATCCTCTCCCAAACCACGCAGTTTTAACGGTAGAACTCCGCATTAGTTGCACGGATAACAAAAACAGCTTTTCTCCCACTGTGTACTCTTTGGGTTCGTCCACGAATGAACTTCTATATGCAGGGTTTCCGACGTGGAGCGAACTGCCTCAACCAAGGCAGGCTCTAGCGAGGACCGTAAGCATATCCTCTCCCAAACCACTCAGTTTTAACGGTAGAACTCTGCTTTAGTTGCAGGGGTAACACAAGCAGCTTTTCTCCCACTGTGTACTCTTTGGGCTCTTACACGAATGAACTTCTTTATGCAGGGATTCCCACGTGGATCGAACTGCCTCAACCGTGGAAGGCTGTAGCGAGGACTGTAAGCATATCCTCTCCCAAACCACGCAGTTTTCATGGTAGATCTCTGCTTTAGTTGCAGGGGTAACACAAGCAGCTTTTCTCCCACTGTGTACTCTTTGGGCTCTTCCACGAATGAACTTCTATATGCAGGGTTTGCGACGTGGAGCGAACTGCCTCAACCAAGGCAGGCTGTAGCGAGGACTGTAAGCATTTCCTCTTACAAAACATGGCAGTTTTACCAAAGAATTCTGCTTTAGTTGCAGGTGGAATACAAGCAGCATTACTCCCACTGTGTTCTCTTGGGGGCTCTTACACGAATGAACATTTTTATGCAGGGATTCCCACGAGGAGTGAACTGCCTCCACCATGGCAGGCTCTAGCGAGGACTGTAAGCATATCCTCTCCCAAACCACGCAGTTTTAATGGTAGAACTCTGCTTTAGTTGCAGGTGTAACACAAGCAGCTTTTCTCCCACTGTGTACTCTTTGGGCTCTTCCAAGAATGAACTTCTATATGCAGGGTTTCAGACGTGGAGCGAACTGCCTCAACCAAGGCAGTCTGTAGCGAGGACTGTAAGCATTTCCTCTTCCAAAACACTGCAGTTTTACCAAAGAATTCTGTTTTAGTTGCAGGTGGAATACAAGCAGCATGACTCCCACTGTGTACTCTTTGGGCTCTTACACGAATGAATTTCTTTATGCAGGGATTCCTACGAGGAGCGAACTGCCTCCACCACGGCAGGCTGTAGCGAGGACTGTAAGCATATCCTCTCCCAAACCCCGCAGTTTTAACGGTAGAACTCTGCTATAGTTGTAGGGGTAACACAAGCAGTTTTTCTCCCACTGTGTACTCTTTGGGCTCTTCCACGAATGAACTTCTTTATGCAGGGATTCCTACGAGGAGCGAACTGCCACGACCATGGCAGGCTGTAGCGAGGACTCTAAGCATATCCTCTCCCAAACCACGCAGTTTTAACGGTAGAACTCTGCTTTAGTTGCAGGGGTAACACAAGAAGCTTTTCTCCCCTGTGTACTCTTTGGGCTCTTCCACGAATGAACTTCTATATGCAGGTTTTCCGACGTGGAGCGAACTGCCTCAACCAAGGCAGGCTGTAGCAAGGACTGTAAGCATATCCTCTCCCAAACCCCGCAGTTTTAACGGTAGAACTCTGCTTTAGTTGCAGGGGTAACACAAGCAGTTTTTCTCCCACTGTGTACTCTTTGGGCTCTTCCACGAATGAACTTCTATATGCAGGGATTCCTACGAGGAGCGAACTGCCTCCACCATGGCAGGCTGTAGCGAGGACCGTAGGCATATCCTCTCCCACACCACGCAGTTTTAACGGTAGAACTCTGCTTTAGTTGCAGGGGTAACACAAGAAGCTTTTCTCCCACTGTGTACTCTTTGGGCTCTTCCACGAATGAACTTCTATATGCAGGTTTTCCGACGTGGAGCGAACTGCCTCAACCAAGGCAGGCTGTAGAAAGGACTGTAAGCATATCCTCTCCCAAAACACGCAGTTTTAAAGGTAGAACTCTGCTTTAGTTGCAGGGGTAACACAAGCAGCTTTTCTCCCACTGTGTACTCTTTGGGCTCTTCCACGAATGAACTTCTATATGCAGGGTTTCCGACGTGGAGCGAACTGCCTCAACCAAGGCAGGCTGTAGCGAGGACTGTAAGCATATCCTGTCCCAAACCACGCAGTTTTAAAGGTAGAACTCTGCTTTAGTTGCAGGGGTAACACAAGCAGGTTTTCTCCCACTGTGTACTCTTTGGGCTCTTCCACGAATGAATACTATATGCAGGGTTTCCGACGTGGAGCGAACTGCCTCAACCAAGGCAGGCTGTAGCGAGGACTGTAAGCATTTCCTCTTCCAAAGCACGGCAGTTTTACCAAAGAATTCTGCTTTAGTTGCAGGTGGAATACAAGCAGCATTATTCCCACTGTGTACTCTTTGGGCTCTTACACGAATGAACTTCTTTATGCAAGGATTCCCACGAGGAGCGAACTGCCTCCACCATGGCAGGCTGTAGCGAGGACTGTAAGCATATCCTCTCCCAAACCACGCAGTTTTAACGGTAGAACTCCGCTTTAGTTGCACGGATAACAAAAGCAGCTTTTCTCCCACTGTGTACTCTTTGGGTTCGTCCACGAATGAACTTCTATATGCAGGGTTTCCGACGTGGAGCGAACTGCCTCAACCAAGGCAGGCTCTAGCGAGGACCGTAAGCATATCCTCTCCCAAACCACTCAGTTTTAACGGTAGAACTCTGCTTTAGTTGCAGGGGTAACACAAGCAGCTTTTCTCCCACTGTGTACTCTTTGGGCTCTTACACGAATGAACTTCTTTATGCAGGGATTCCCACGTGGATCGAACTGCCTCAACCGTGGAAGGCTGTAGCGAGGACTGTAAGCATATCCTCTCCCAAACCACGCAGTTTTCATGGTAGATCTCTGCTTTAGTTGCAGGGGTAACACAAGCAGCTTTTCTCCCACTGTGTACTCTTTGGGCTCTTCCACGAATGAACTTCTATATGCAGGGTTTGCGACGTGGAGCGAACTGCCTCAACCAAGGCAGGCTGTAGCGAGGACTGTAAGCATTTCCTCTTACAAAACATGGCAGTTTTACCAAAGAATTCTGCTTTAGTTGCAGGTGGAATACAAGCAGCATTACTCCCACTGTGTACTCTTTGGGCTCTTACACGAATGAACTTCTTTATGCAAGGATTCCCACGAGGAGCGAACTGCCTCCACCATGGCAGGCTGTAGCGAGGACTGTAAGCATATCCTCTCCCAAACCACGCAGTTTTAACGGTAGAACTCTGCTTTAGTTGCAGGGGTAACACAAGCAGGTTTTCTCCCACTGTGTACTCTTTGGGCTCTTCCACGAATGAATACTATATGCAGGGTTTCCGACGTGGAGCGAACTGCCTCAACCAAGGCAGGCTCTAGCGAGGACTGTAAGCATTTCCTCTTCCAAAGCACGGCAGTTTTACCAAAGAATTCTGCTTTAGTTGCAGGTGGAATACAAGCAGCATTATTCCCACTGTGTACTCTTTGGGCTCTTACACGAATGAACTTCTTTATGCAAGGATTCCCACGAGGAGCGAACTGCCTCCACCATGGCAGGCTGTAGCGAGGACTGTAAGCATATCCTCTCCCAAACCACGCAGTTTTAACGGTAGAACTCTGCTTTAGTTGCAGGGATAACAAAAACAGCTTTTCTCCCACTGTGTACTCTTTGGGTTCGTCCACGAATGAACTTCTATATGCAGGGTTTCCGACGTGGAGCGAACTGCCTCAACCAAGGCAGGCTCTAGCGAGGACCGTAAGCATATCCTCTCCCAAACCACTCAGTTTTAACGGTAGAACTCTGCTTTAGTTGCAGGGGTAACACAAGCAGCTTTTCTCCCACTGTGTACTCTTTGGGCTCTTACACGAATGAACTTCTTTATGCAGGGATTCCCACGTGGATCGAACTGCCTCAACCGTGGAAGGCTGTAGCGAGGACTGTAAGCATATCCTCTCCCAAACCACGCAGTTTTCATGGTAGATCTCTGCTTTAGTTGCAGGGGTAACACAAGCAGCTTTTCTCCCACTGTGTACTCTTTGGGCTCTTCCACGAATGAACTTCTATATGCAGGGTTTCCGACGTGGAGCGAACTGCCTCAACCAAGGCAGGCTGTAGCGAGGACTGTAAGCATATCCTCTCCCAAACCACGCCGTTTTAACGGTAGAACACTGCTTTAGTTGCAGGGGTAACACAAGCAGCTTTTCTCCCACTGTGTACTCTTTGGGCTCTTCCACGAATGAACTTCTATATGCAGGGTTTCCGACGTGGAGCGAACTGCCTCAACCAAGGCAGGCTGTAGCGAGGACTGTAATCATATCCTGTCCCAAACCACGCAGTTTTAATGGTAGAACTCTGCTTTAGTTGCAGGGGTAACACAAGCAGGTTTTCTCCCACTGTGTACTCTTTGGGCTCTTCCACGAATGAATTCTATATGCAGGGTTTCCGACGTCGAGCGAACTGCCTCAACCAAGGCAGGCTGTAGCGAGGACTGTAAGCATTTCCTCTTCCAAAGCACGGCAGTTTTACCAAAGAATTCTGCTTTAGTTGCAGGTGGAATACAAGCAGCATTATTCCCACTGTGTACTCTTTGGGCTCTTACACGAATGAACTTCTTTATGCAAGGATTCCCACGAGGAGCGAACTGCCTCCACCATGGCAGGCTGTAGCGAATACTGTAAGCATATCCTCTCCCAAACCACGCAGTTTTAACGGTAGAACTCTGCTTTAGTTGCAGGGATAACAAAAGCAGCTTTTCTCCCACTGTGTACTCTTTGGGTTCGTCCACGAATGAACTTCTATATGCAGGGTTTCCGACGTGGAGCGAACTGCCTCAACCAAGGCAGGCTCTAGCGAGGACCGTAAGCATATCCTCTCCCAAACCACTCAGTTTTAACGGTAGAACTCTGCTTTAGTTGCAGGGGTAACACAAGCAGCTTTTCTCCCACTGTGTACTCTTTGGGCTCTTCCACAAATGAACTTCTATATGCAGGGTTTGCGACGTGGAGCGAACTGCCTCAACCAAGGCAGGCTGTAGCGAGGACTGTAAGCATTTCCTCTTACAAAACATGGCAGTTTTACCAAAGAATTCTGCTTTAGTTGCAGGTGGAATACAAGCAGCATTACTCCCACTGTGTTCTCTTGGGGGCTCTTACACGAATGAACATTTTTATGCAGGGATTCCCACGAGGAGTGAACTGCCTCCACCATGGCAGGCTCTAGCGAGGACTGTAAGCATATCCTCTCCCAAACCACGCAGTTTTAATGGTAGAACTCTGCTTTAGTTGCAGGGGTAACACAAGCAGCTTTTCTCCCACTGTGTACTCTTTGGGCTCTTCCACGAATGAACTTCTATATGCAGGGTTTCCGAAGTGGAGCGAACTGCCTCAACCAAGGAAGGCTGTAGCGAGGACTGTAAGCATTTCCTCTTACCAAACACGGCAGTTTTACCAAAGAATTCTGCTTTAGTTGCAGGTGGAGTACAAGCAGCATTACTACCACTGTGTACTCTTTGGGCTCTTACACGAATGAACTTCTTTATGCAAGGATTCCCACGAGGAGCGAACTGCCTCCACCATGGCAGGCTGTAGCGAGGACTGTAAGCATATCCTCTCCCAAACCACGCAGTTTTAATGATAGAACTCTGCTTTAGTTGCAGGGGTAACACAAGCAGTTTTTCTCCCACTGTGTACTCTTTGGGCTCTTCCACGAATGAACTTCTATACGCAGGGTTTGCGACGTGGAGCGAACTGCCTCAACCAAGGCAGGCTGTAGCGAGGATTGTAAGCATATCCACTCCCAAACCACGCAGTTTTAACGGGAGAACTCTGCTTTAGTTGCAGGGGTAACACAAGCAGCTTTTCTCCCACTGTGTACTCTTTGAGCTCTTCCACGAATGAACTTCTATATGCAGGGTTTCCGACGTGGAGCGAACTGCCTCAACCAAGGCAGTCTGTAGCGAGGACTGTAAGCATTTCCTCTTCCAAAACACTGCAGTTTTACCAAAGAATTCTGTTTTAGTTGCAGGTGGAATACAAGCAGCATGACTCCCACTGTGTACTCTTTGGGCTCTTACACGAATGAATTTCTTTATGCAGGGATTCCTACGAGGAGCGAACTGCCTCCACCACGGCAGGCTGTAGTGAGGACTGTAAGCATATCCTCTCCCAAACCCCGCAGTTTTAACGGTAGAACTCTGCTATAGTTGTAGGGGTAACACAAGCAGTTTTTCTCCCACTGTGTACTCTTTGGGCTCTTCCACGAATGAACTTCTTTATGCAGGGATTCCTACGAGGAGCGAACTGCCACGACCATGGCAGGCTGTAGCGAGGACTCTAAGCATATCCTCTCCCAAACCACGCAGTTTTAACGGTAGAACTCTGCTTTAGTTGCAGGGGTAACACAAGAAGCTTTTCTCCCCTGTGTACTCTTTGGGCTCTTCCACGAATGAACTTCTATATGCAGGTTTTCCGACGTGGAGCGAACTGCCTCAACCAAGGCAGGCTGTAGCAAGGACTGTAAGCATATCCTCTCCCAAACCCCGCAGTTTTAACGGTAGAACTCTGCTTTAGTTGCAGGGGTAACACAAGCAGTTTTTCTCCCACTGTGTACTCTTTGGGCTCTTCCACGAATGAACTTCTATATGCAGGGATTCCTACGAGGAGCGAACTGCAATGAACTTCTATATGCAGGGATTCCTACGAGGAGCGAACTGCCTCCACCATGGCAGGCTGTAGCGAGGACCGTAGGCATATCCTCTCCCACACCACGCAGTTTTAACGGTAGAACTCTGCTTTAGTTGCAGGGGTAACACAAGAAGCTTTTCTCCCACTGTGTACTCTTTGGGCTCTTCCACGAATGAACTTCTATATGCAGGGTTTCCGACGTGGAGCGAACTGCCTCAACCAAGGCAGGCTGTAGCGAGGACTGTAAGCATATCCTGTCCCAAACCACGCAGTTTTAACGGTAGAACTCTGCTTTAGTTGCAGGGGTAACACAAGCAGGTTTTCTCCCACTGTGTACTCTTTGGGCTCTTCCACGAATGAATACTATATGCAGGGTTTCCGACGTGGAGCGAACTGCCTCAACCAAGGCAGGCTGTAGCGAGGACTGTAAGCATTTCCTCTTCCAAAGCACGGCAGTTTTACCAAAGAATTCTGCTTTAGTTGCAGGTGGAATACAAGCAGCATTATTCCCACTGTGTACTCTTTGGGCTCTTACACGAATGAACTTCTTTATGCAAGGATTCCCACGAGGAGCGAACTGCCTCCACCATGGCAGGCTGTAGCGAGGACTGTAAGCATATCCTCTCCCAAACCACGCAGTTTTAACGGTAGAACTCCGCATTAGTTGCACGGATAACAAAAACAGCTTTTCTCCCTCTGTGTACTCTTTGGGTTCGTCCACGAATGAACTTCTATATGCAGGGTTTCCGACGTGGAGCGAACTGCCTCAACCAAGGCAGGCTCTAGCGAGGACCGTAAGCATATCCTCTCCCAAACCACTCAGTTTTAACGGTAGAACTCTGCTTTAGTTGCAGGGGTAACACAAGCAGCTTTTCTCCCACTGTGTACTCTTTGGGCTCTTACACGAATGAACTTCTTTATGCAGGGATTCCCACGTGGATCGAACTGCCTCAACCGTGGAAGGCTGTAGCGAGGACTGTAAGCATATCCTCTCCCAAACCACGCAGTTTTCATGGTAGATCTCTGCTTTAGTTGCAGGGGTAACACAAGCAGCTTTTCTCCCACTGTGTACTCTTTGGGCTCTTCCACGAATGAACTTCTATATGCAGGGTTTGCGACGTGGAGCGAACTGCCTCAACCAAGGCAGGCTGTAGCGAGGACTGTAAGCATTTCCTCTTACAAAACATGGCAGTTTTACCAAAGAATTCTGCTTTAGTTGCAGGTGGAATACAAGCAGCATTACTCCCACTGTGTTCTCTTGGGGGCTCTTACACGAATGAACATTTTTATGCAGGGATTCCCACGAGGAGTGAACTGCCTCCACCATGGCAGGCTCTAGCGAGGACTGTAAGCATATCCTCTCCCAAACCACGCAGTTTTAATGGTAGAACTCTGCTTTAGTTGCAGGGGTAACACAAGCAGCTTTTCTCCCACTGTGTACTCTTTGGGCTCTTCCACGAATGAACTTCTATATGCAGGTTTTCCGACGTGGAGGGAACTGCCTCAACCAAGGCAGGCTGTAGCGAGGACTGTAAGCATATCCTCTCCCAAAACACGCCGTTTTAACGGTAGAACTCTGCTTTAGTTGCAGGGGTAACACAAGCAGCTTTTCTCCCACTGTGTACTCTTTGGGCTCTTCCACGAATGAACTTCTATATGCAGGGTTTCCGACGTGGAGCGAACTGCCTCAACCAAGGCAGGCTGTAGCGAGGAATGTAAGCATTTCCTCTTACAAAACATGGCAGTTTTACCAAAGAATTCTGCTTTAGTTGCAGGTGGAATACAAGCAGCATTACTACCACTGTGTACTCTTTGGGCTCTTACACGAATGAACTTCTTTATGCAGGGATTCCCACGAGGAGCGAACTGCCTCCACCATGGCAGGCTGTAGCGAGGACTCTAAGCATATCCTCTCCCAAACCACGCAGTTTTAATGGTACAGCTCTGCTTTAGTTGCAGGGGTTACACAAGCAGTTTTTCTCCCACTGTGTACTCTTTGGGCTCTTCCACGAATGAACTTCTATATGCAGGGTTTGCGACGTGGAGGGAACTGCCTCAACCAATGCAGGCTGTAGCGAGAACTGTAAGCATATCCTCTCCCAAACCACGCAGTTTTAACGGTAGAACTCTGCTTTAGTTGCAGGGGTAACACAAGCAGTTTTTCTCCCACTGTGTACTCTTTGGGCTCTTCCACGAATGAACTTCTATATGCAGGGTTTGCGACGTGGAGGGAACTGCCTCAACCAAGGCAGGCTGTAGCGAGGACTGTAAGCATATCCTCTCCCAAACCACGCAGTTTTAACGGTAGAACTCTGCTTTAGTTGCAGGGGTAACACAAGCAGCTTTTCTCCCACTGTGTATTCTTTGGGCTCTTCCACGAATGAACTTCTATATGCAGGGTTTCCGACGTGGAGCGAACTGCCTCAACCAAGGCAGGCTGTAGCGAGGACTGTAAGCATATCCTCTCCCAAACCACGCCGTTTTAACGATAGAACACTGCTTTAGTTGCAGGGGTAACACAAGCAGCTTTTCTCCCACTGTGTACTCTTTGGGCTCTTCCACGAATGAACTTCTATATGCAGGGTTTCCGACGTGGAGCGAACTGCCTCAACCAAGGCAGGCTGTAGCGAGGACTGTAATCATATCCTGTCCCAAACCACGCAGTTTTAACGGTAGAACTCTGCTTTAGTTGCAGGGGTAACACAAGCAGCTTTTCTCCCACTGTGTACTCTTTGGGCTCTTCCACGAATGAATTCTATATGCAGGGTTTCCGACGTCGAGCGCACTGCCTCAACCAAGGCAGGCTGTAGCGAGGACTGTAAGCATTTCCTCTTCCAAAGCACGGCAGTTTTACCAAAGAATTCTGCTTTAGTTGCAGGTGGAATACAAGCAGCATTATTCCCACTGTGTACTCTTTGGGCTCTTACACGAATGAACTTCTTTATGCAAGGATTCCCACGAGGAGCGAACTGCCTCCACCATGGCAGGCTGTAGCGAGGACTGTAAGCATATCCTCTCCCAAACCACGCAGTTTTAACGGTAGAACTCTGCTTTAGTTGCAGGGATAACAAAAGCAGCTTTTCTCCCACTGTGTACTCTTTGGGTTCGTCCACGAATGAACTTCTATATGCAGGGTTTCCGACGTGGAGCGAACTGCCTCAACCAAGGCAGGCTCTAGCGAGGACCGTAAGCATATCCTCTCCCAAACCACTCAGTTTTAACGGTAGAACTCTGCTTTAGTTGCAGGGGTAACACAAGCAGCTTTTCTCCCACTGTGTACTCTTTGGGCTCTTCCACGAATGAACTTCTATATGCAGGGTTTGTGACGTGGAGCGAACTGCCTAAACCAAGGCAGGCTGTAGCGAGGACTGTAAGCATATCCTCTCCCAAACCACGCAGTTTTAACGGTAGAACTCTGCTTTAGTTGCAGGAGTAACACAAGCAGTTTTTCTCCCACTGTGTACTCTTTGGGCTCTTCCACAAATGAACTTCTATATGCAGGGTTTGCGACGTGGAGCGAACTGCCTCAACCAAGGCAGGCTGTAGCGAGGACTGTAAGCATTTCCTCTTACAAAACATGGCAGTTTTACCAAAGAATTCTGCTTTAGTTGCAGGTGGAATACAAGCAGCATTACTCCCACTGTGTTCTCTTGGGGGCTCTTACACGAATGAACATTTTTATGCAGGGATTCCCACGAGGAGTGAACTGCCTCCACCATGGCAGGCTCTAGCGAGGACTGTAAGCATATCCTCTCCCAAACCACGCAGTTTTAACGGTAGAACTCTGCTTTAGTTGCAGGGGTAACACAAGCAGCTTTTCTCCCACTGTGTACTCTTTGGGCTCGTCCACGAATGAACTTCTATATGCTGGGTTTCCGAAGTGGAGCGAACTGCCTCAACCAAGGAAGGCTGTAGCGAGGACTGTAAGCATATCCTGTCCCAAACCACGCAGTTTTAACGGTAGAACTCTGCTTTAGTTGCAGGGGTAACACAAGCAGGTTTTCTCCCACTGTGTACTCTTTGGGCTCTTCCACGAATGAATTCTATATGCAGGGTTTCCGACGTGGAGCGAACTGCCTCAACCAAGGCAGGCTGTAGCGAGGACTGTAAGCATTTCCTCTTCCAAAGCACGGCAGTTTTACCAAAGAATTCTGCTTTAGTTGCAGGTGGAATACAAGCAGCATTACTCCCACTGTGTTCTCTTGGGGGCTCTTACACGAATGAACATTTTTATGCAGGGATTCCCACGAGGAGTGAACTGCCTCCACCATGGCAGGCTCTAGCGAGGACTGTAAGCATATCCTCTCCCAAATCACGCAGTTTTAACGGTAGAACTCTGCTTTAGTTGCAGGGGTAACACAAGCAGTTTTTCTCCCACTGTGTACTCTTTGGGCTCTTCCACGAATGAACTTCTATATGCAGGGTTTGCGACGTGGAGGGAACTGCCTCAACCAAGGCAGGCTGTAGCGAGGACTGTAAGCATATCCTCTCCCAAACCACGCCGTTTTAACGGTAGAACTCTGCTTTAGTTGCAGGGGTAACACAAGCAGCTTTTCTCCCACTGTGTACTCTTTGGGCTCTTCCACGAATGAACTTCTATATGCAGGGTTTCCGACGTGGAGCGAACTGCCTCAACCAAGGCAGTCTGTAGCGAGGACTGTAAGCATTTCCTCTTCCAAAACACTGCAGTTTTACCAAAGAATTCTGTTTTAGTTGCAGGTGGAATACAAGCAGCATGACTCCCACTGTGTACTCTTTGGGCTCTTACACGAATGAATTTCTTTATGCAGGGATTCCTACGAGGAGCGAACTGCCTCCACCACGGCAGGCTGTAGTGAGGACTGTAAGCATATCCTCTCCCAAACCCCGCAGTTTTAACGGTAGAACTCTGCTATAGTTGTAGGGGTAACACAAGCAGTTTTTCTCCCACTGTGTACTCTTTGGGCTCTTCCACGAATGAACTTCTTTATGCAGGGATTCCTACGAGGAGCGAACTGCCACGACCATGGCAGGCTGTAGCGAGGACTCTAAGCATATCCTCTCCCAAACCACGCAGTTTTAACGGTAGAACTCTGCTTTAGTTGCAGGGGTAACACAAGAAGCTTTTCTCCCCTGTGTACTCTTTGGGCTCTTCCACGAATGAACTTCTATATGCAGGTTTTCCGACGTGGAGCGAACTGCCTCAACCAAGGCAGGCTGTAGCAAGGACTGTAAGCATATCCTCTCCCAAACCCCGCAGTTTTAACCGTAGAACTCTGCTTTAGTTGCAGGGGTAACACAAGCAGTTTTTCTCCCACTGTGTACTCTTTGGGCTCTTCCACGAATGAACTTCTATATGCAGGGATTCCTACGAGGAGCGAACTGCAATGAACTTCTATATGCAGGGATTCCTACGAGGAGCGAACTGCCTCCACCATGGCAGGCTGTAGCGAGGACCGTAGGCATATCCTCTCCCACACCACGCAGTTTTAACGGTAGAACTCTGCTTTAGTTGCAGGGGTAACACAAGAAGCTTTTCTCCCACTGTGTACTCTTTGGGCTCTTCCACGAATGAACTTCTATATGCAGGTTTTCCGACGTGGAGCGAACTGCCTCAACCAAGGCAGGCTGTAGAAAGGACTGTAAGCATATCCTCTCCCAAAACACGCAGTTTTAAAGGTAGAACTCTGCTTTAGTTGCAGGGGTAACACAAGCAGCTTTTCTCCCACTGTGTACTCTTTGGGCTCTTCCACGAATGAACTTCTATATGCAGGGTTTCCGACGTGGAGCGAACTGCCTCAACCAAGGCAGGCTGTAGCGAGGACTGTAAGCATATCCTGTCCCAAACCACGCAGTTTTAACGGTAGAACTCTGCTTTAGTTGCAGGGGTAACACAAGCAGGTTTTCTCCCACTGTGTACTCTTTGGGCTCTTCCACGAATGAATACTATATGCAGGGTTTCCGACGTGGAGCGAACTGCCTCAACCAAGGCAGGCTGTAGCGAGGACTGTAAGCATTTCCTCTTCCAAAGCACGGCAGTTTTACCAAAGAATTCTGCTTTAGTTGCAGGTGGAATACAAGCAGCATTATTCCCACTGTGTACTCTTTGGGCTCTTACACGAATGAACTTCTTTATGCAAGGATTCCCACGAGGAGCGAACTGCCTCCACCATGGCAGGCTGTAGCGAGGACTGTAAGCATATCCTCTCCCAAACCACGCAGTTTTAACGGTAGAACTCCGCATTAGTTGCACGGATAACAAAAACAGCTTTTCTCCCACTGTGTACTCTTTGGGTTCGTCCACGAATGAACTTCTATATGCAGGGTTTCCGACGTGGAGCGAACTGCCTCAACCAAGGCAGGCTCTAGCGAGGACCGTAAGCATATCCTCTCCCAAACCACTCAGTTTTAACGGTAGAACTCTGCTTTAGTTGCAGGGGTAACACAAGCAGCTTTTCTCCCACTGTGTACTCTTTGGGCTCTTACACGAATGAACTTCTTTATGCAGGGATTCCCACGTGGATCGAACTGCCTCAACCGTGGAAGGCTGTAGCGAGGACTGTAAGCATATCCTCTCCCAAACCACGCAGTTTTCATGGTAGATCTCTGCTTTAGTTGCAGGGGTAACACAAGCAGCTTTTCTCCCACTGTGTACTCTTTGGGCTCTTCCACGAATGAACTTCTATATGCAGGGTTTGCGACGTGGAGCGAACTGCCTCAACCAAGGCAGGCTGTAGCGAGGACTGTAAGCATTTCCTCTTACAAAACATGGCAGTTTTACCAAAGAATTCTGCTTTAGTTGCAGGTGGAATACAAGCAGCATTACTCCCACTGTGTTCTCTTGGGGGCTCTTACACGAATGAACATTTTTATGCAGGGATTCCCACGAGGAGTGAACTGCCTCGACCATGGCAGGCTCTAGCGAGGACTGTAAGCATATCCTCTCCCAAACCACGCAGTTTTAATGGTAGAACTCTGCTTTAGTTGCAGGGGTAACACAAGCAGCTTTTCTCCCACTGTGTACTCTTTGGGCTCTTCCACGAATGAACTTCTATATGCAGGTTTTCCGACGTGGAGGGAACTGCCTCAACCAAGGCAGGCTGTAGCGAGGACTGTAAGCATATCCTCTCCCAAAACACGCCGTTTTAACGGTAGAACTCTGCTTTAGTTGCAGGGGTAACACAAGCAGCTTTTCTCCCACTGTGTACTCTTTGGGCTCTTCCACGAATGAACTTCTATATGCAGGGTTTCCGACGTGGAGCGAACTGCCTCAACCAAGGCAGGCTGTAGCGAGGAATGTAAGCATTTCCTCTTACAAAACATGGCAGTTTTACCAAAGAATTCTGCTTTAGTTGCAGGTGGAATACAAGCAGCATTACTACCACTGTGTACTCTTTGGGCTCTTACACGAATGAACTTCTTTATGCAGGGATTCCCACGAGGAGCGAACTGCCTCCACCATGGCAGGCTGTAGCGAGGACTCTAAGCATATCCTCTCCCAAACCACGCAGTTTTAATGGTACAGCTCTGCTTTAGTTGCAGGGGTTACACAAGCAGTTTTTCTCCCACTGTGTACTCTTTGGGCTCTTCCACGAATGAACTTCTATATGCAGGGTTTGCGACGTGGAGGGAACTGCCTCAACCAATGCAGGCTGTAGCGAGAACTGTAAGCATATCCTCTCCCAAACCACGCAGTTTTAACGGTAGAACTCTGCTTTAGTTGCAGGGGTAACACAAGCAGTTTTTCTCCCACTGTGTACTCTTTGGGCTCTTCCACGAATGAACTTCTATATGCAGGGTTTGCGACGTGGAGGGAACTGCCTCAACCAAGGCAGGCTGTAGCGAGGACTGTAAGCATATCCTCTCCCAAACCACGCAGTTTTAACGGTAGAATTCTGCTTTAGTTGCAGGGGTAACACAAGCAGCTTTTCTCCCACTGTGTATTCTTTGGGCTCTTCCACGAATGAACTTCTATATGCAGGGTTTCCGACGTGGAGCGAACTGCCTCAACCAAGGCAGGCTGTAGCGAGGACTGTAAGCATATCCTCTCCCAAACCACGCAGTTTTAACGGTAGAACACTGCTTTAGTTGCAGGGGTAACACAAGCAGCTTTTCTCCCACTGTGTACTCTTTGGGCTCTTCCACGAATGAACTTCTATATGCAGGGTTTCCGACGTGGAGCGAACTGCCTCAACCAAGGCAGGCTGTAGCGAGGACTGTAATCATATCCTGTCCCAAACCACGCAGTTTTAACGGTAGAACTCTGCTTTAGTTGCAGGGGTAACACAAGCAGCTTTTCTCCCACTGTGTACTCTTTGGGCTCTTCCACGAATGAACTTCTATATGCAGGGTTTGTGACGTGGAGCGAACTGCCTAAACCAAGGCAGGCTGTAGCGAGGACTGTAAGCATATCCTCTCCCAAACCACGCAGTTTTAACGGTAGAACTCTGCTTTAGTTGCAGGAGTAACACAAGCAGTTTTTCTCCCACTGTGTACTCTTTGGGCTCTTCCACAAATGAACTTCTATATGCAGGGTTTGCGACGTGGAGCGAACTGCCTCAACCAAGGCAGGCTGTAGCGAGGACTGTAAGCATTTCCTCTTACAAAACATGGCAGTTTTACCAAAGAATTCTGCTTTAGTTGCAGGTGGAATACAAGCAGCATTACTCCCACTGTGTTCTCTTGGGGGCTCTTACACGAATGAACATTTTTATGCAGGGATTCCCACGAGGAGTGAACTGCCTCCACCATGGCAGGCTCTAGCGAGGACTGTAAGCATATCCTCTCCCAAACCACGCAGTTTTAACGGTAGAACTCTGCTTTAGTTGCAGGGGTAACACAAGCAGCTTTTCTCCCACTGTGTACTCTTTGGGCTCGTCCACGAATGAACTTCTATATGCTGGGTTTCCGAAGTGGAGCGAACTGCCTCAACCAAGGAAGGCTGTAGCGAGGACTGTAAGCATATCCTGTCCCAAACCACGCAGTTTTAACGGTAGAACTCTGCTTTAGTTGCAGGGGTAACACAAGCAGGTTTTCTCCCACTGTGTACTCTTTGGGCTCTTCCACGAATGAATTCTATATGCAGGGTTTCCGACGTGGAGCGAACTGCCTCAACCAAGGCAGGCTGTAGCGAGGACTGTAAGCATTTCCTCTTCCAAAGCACGGCAGTTTTACCAAAGAATTCTGCTTTAGTTGCAGGTGGAATACAAGCAGCATTACTCCCACTGTGTTCTCTTGGGGGCTCTTACACGAATGAACATTTTTATGCAGGGATTCCCACGAGGAGTGAACTGCCTCCACCATGGCAGGCTCTAGCGAGGACTGTAAGCATATCCTCTCCCAAATCACGCAGTTTTAACGGTAGAACTCTGCTTTAGTTGCAGGGGTAACACAAGCAGTTTTTCTCCCACTGTGTACTCTTTGGGCTCTTCCACGAATGAACTTCTATATGCAGGGTTTGCGACGTGGAGGGAACTGCCTCAACCAAGGCAGGCTGTAGCGAGGACTGTAAGCATATCCTCTCCCAAACCACGCCGTTTTAACGGTAGAACTCTGCTTTAGTTGCAGGGGTAACACAAGCAGCTTTTCTCCCACTGTGTACTCTTTGGGCTCTTCCACGAATGAACTTCTATATGCAGGGTTTCCGACGTGGAGCGAACTGCCTCAACCAAGGCAGGCTGTAGCGAGGACTGTAAGCATATCCTGTCCCAAACCACGCAGTTTTAACGGTAGAACTCTGCTTTAGTTGCAGGGGTAACACAAGCAGGTTTTCTCCCACTGTGTACTCTTTGGGCTCTTCCACGAATGAATTCTATATGCAGGGTTTCCGACGTCGAGCGAACTGCCTCAACCAAGGCAGGCTGTAGCGAGGACTGTAAGCATTTCCTCTTCCAAAGCACGGCAGTTTTACCAAAGAATTCTGCTTTAGTTGCAGGTGGAATACAAGCAGCATTATTCCCACTGTGTACTCTTTGGGCTCTTACACGAATGAACTTCTTTATGCAAGGATTCCCACGAGGAGCGAACTGCCTCCACCATGGCAGGCTGTAGCGAGGACTGTAAGCATATCCTCTCCCAAACCACGCAGTTTTAACGGTAGAACTCTGCTTTAGTTGCAGGGATAACAAAAGCAGCTTTTCTCCCACTGTGTACTCTTTGGGTTCGTCCACGAATGAACTTCTATATGCAGGGTTTCCGACGTGGAGCGAACTGCCTCAACCAAAGCAGGCTATAGCGAGGACCGTAAGCATATCCTCACCCAAACCACGCAGTTTTCACGGTAGAACTCTGCTTTAGTTGCAGGGGTAACACAAGCAGCTTTTCTCCCACTGTATACTCTTTGGGCTCTTACACGATTGAACTTCTTTATGCAGGGATTCCCACGTGGATCGAACTGCCTCAACCGTGGAAGGCTGTAGCGAGGACTGTAAGCATATCCTCTCCCAAACCACGCAGTTTTCACGGTAGAACTCTGCTTTAGTTGCAGTGGTAACACAAGCAGCTTTTCTCCCACTGTGTACTCTTTGGGCTCTTCCACGAATGAACTTCTATATGCAGGGTTTGCGACGTGGAGCGAACTGCCTCAACCAAGGCAGGCTGTAGCGAGGACTGTAAGCATTTCCTCTTACAAAACATGGCAGTTTTACCAAAGAATTCTGCTTTAGTTGCAGGTGGAATACAAGCAGCATTACTCCCACTGTGTTCTCTTTTGGGCTCTTACAAGAATGAACTTTTTTATGCAGGGATTCCCACGAGGAGTGAACTGCCTCCACCATGGCAGGCTCTAGCGAGGACTGTAAGCATATCCTCTCCCAAACCACGCAGTTTTAACGGTAGAACTCTGCTTTAGTTGCAGGGGTAACACAAGCAGCTTTTCTCCCACTGTGTACTCTTTGGGCTCTTCCACGAATGAACTTCTATATGCAGGGTTTCCGAAGTGGAGCGAACTGCCTCAACCAAGGAAGGCTGTAGCGAGGACTGTAAGCATTTTCTCTTACAAAACACGGCAGTTTTACCAAAGAATTCTGCTTTAGTTGCAGGTGGAATACAAGCAGCATTACTACCACTGTGTACTCTTTGGGCTCTTACACGAATGAACTTCTTTATGCAAGGATTCCCACGAGGAGCGAACTGCCTCCACCATGGCAGGCTGTAGCGAGGACTGTAAGCATATCCTCTCCCAAACCACGCAGTTTTAATGATAGAACTCTGCTTTAGTTGCAGGGGTAACACAAGCAGTTTTTCTCCCACTGTGTACTCTTTGGGCTCTTCCACGAATGAACTTCTATACGCAGGGTTTGCGACTTGGAGCGAACTGCCTCAACCAAGGCAGGCCTTAGCGAGGATTGTAAGCATATCCACTCCCAAACCACGCAGTTTTAACGGGAGAACTCTGCTTTAGTTGCAGGGGTAACACAAGCAGCTTTTCTCCCACTGTGTACTCTTTGAGCTCTTCCACGAATGAACTTCTATATGCAGGGATTCCTACGAGGAGCGAACTGCCTCCACCATGGCAGGCTGTAGCGAGGACCGTAAGCTTATCCTCTCCCAAACGACGGAGTTTTAACAGTAGAACTCTGCTTTAGTTGCAGGGGTAACACAAGAAGCTTTTCTCCCACTGTGTACTCTTTGGGCTTTTCCACGAATGAACTTCTATATGCAGGTTTTCCGACGTGGAGGGAACTGCCTCAACCAAGGCAGGCTGTAGCGAGGACTGTAAGCATATCCTCTCCCAAAACACGCCGTTTTAACGGTAGAACTCTGCTTTAGTTGCAGGGGTAACACAAGCAGCTTTTCTCCCACTGTGTACTCTTTGGGCTCTTACACGAATGAACTTCTTTATGCAGGGATTCCCACGTGGATCGAACTGCCTCAACCGTGGAAGGCTGTAGCGAGGACTGTAAGCATATCCTCTCCCAAACCACGCAGTTTTAACGGTAGAACTCTGCTTTAGTTGCAGGGGTAACACAAGAAGCTTTTCTCCCACTGTGTACTCTTTGGGCTCTTCCACGAATGAACTTCAATATGCAGGGTTTGCGACGTGGAGCGAACTGCCTCAACCAAGGCAGGCTGTAGCGAGGACTGTAAGCATATCCTGTCCCAAACCACGCAGTTTTAACGGTATAACTCTGCTTTAGTTGCAGGGGTAACACAAGCAGGTTTTCTCCCACTGTGTACTCTTTGGGCTCTTCCACGAATGAATTCTATATGCAGGGTTTCCGACGTGGAGCGAACAGCCTCAACCAAGGCAGGCTGTAGCGAGGACTGTAAGCATTTCCTCTTCCAAAGCACGGCAGTTTTACCAAAGAATTCTGCTTTAGTTGCAGGTGGAATACAAGCAGCATTACTCCCACTGTGTTCTCTTGGGGGCTCTTACACGAATGAACATTTTTATGCAGGGATTCCCACGAGGATTGAACTGCCTCCACCATGGCAGGCTCTAGCGAGGACTGTAAGCATATCCTCTCCCAAATCACGCAGTTTTAACGGTAGAACTCTGCTTTAGTTGCAGGGGTAACACAAGCAGTTTTTCTCCCACTGTGTACTCTTTGGGCTCTTCCACGAATGAACTTCTATATGCAGGGTTTGCGACGTGGAGGCAACTGCCTCAACCAAGGCAGGCTGTAGCGAGGACTGTAAGCATATCCTCTCCCAAACCACGCCGTTTTAACGGTAGAACTCTGCTTTAGTTGCAGGGGTAACACAAGCAGCTTTTCTCCCACTGTGTACTCTTTGGGCTCTTCCACGAATGTACTTCTATATGCAGGGTTTCCGACGTGGAGCGAACTGCCTCAACCAAGGCAGGCTGTAGCGAGGACTGTAAGCATATCCTGTCCCAAACCACGCAGTTTTAACGGTAGAACTCTGCTTTAGTTGCAGGGGTAACACAAGCAGGTTTTCTCCCACTGTGTACTCTTTGGGCTCTTCCACGAATGAATTCTATATGCAGGGTTTCCGACGTCGGGCGAACTGCCTCAACCAAGGCAGGCTGTAGCGAGGACTGTAAGCATTTCCTCTTCCAAAGCACGGCAGTTTTACCAAAGAATTCTGCTTTAGTTGCAGGTGGAATACAAGCAGCATTATTCCCACTGTGTACTCTTTGGGCTCTTACACGAATGAACTTCTTTATGCAAGGATTCCCACGAGGAGCGAACTGCCTCCACCATGGCAGGCTGTAGCGAGGACTGTAAGCATATCCTCTCCCAAGCCACGCAGTTTTAACGGTACAACTCTGCTTTAGTTGCAGGGATAACAAAAGCAGCTTTTCTCCCACTGTGTACTCTTTGGGTTCGTCCACGAATGAACTTCTATATGCAGGGTTTCCGACGTGGAGCGAACTGCCTCAACCAAGGCAGGCTATAGCGAGGACCGTAAGCATATCCTCACCCAAACCACGCAGTTTTAACGGTAGAACTTTGCTTTAGTTGCAGGGGTAACACAAGCAGCTTTTCTCCCACTGTATACTCTTTGGGCTCTTACACGAATGAACTTCTTTATGCAGGGATTCCCACGTGGATCGAACTGCCTCAACCGTGGAAGGCTGTAGCGAGGACTGTAAGCATATCCTCTCCCAAACCACGCAGTTTTCACGGTAGAACTCTGCTTTAGTTGCAGGGGTAACACAAGCAGCTTTTCTCCCACTGTGTACTCTTTGGGCTCTTCCACGAATGAACTTCTATATGCAGGGTTTGCGACGTGGAGCGAACTGCCTCAAACAAGACAGGCTGTAGCGAGGACTGTAAGCATTTCCTCTTACAAAACATGGCAGTTTTACCAAAGAATTCTGCTTTAGTTGCAGGTGGAATACAAGCAGCATTAATCCCACTGTGTTCTCTTTTGGGCTCTTACAAGAATGAACTTTTTTATGCAGGGATTCCCACGAGGAGTGAACTGCCTCCACCATGGCAGGCTCTAGCGAGGACTGTAAGCATATCCTCTCCCAAACCACGCAGTTTTAACGGTAGAACTCTGCTTTAGTTGCAGGGGTAACACAAGCAGCTTTTCTCCCACTGTGTACTCTTTGGGCTCTTCCACGAATGAACTTCTATATGCAGGGTTTCCGAAGTGGAGCGAACTGCCTCAACCAAGGAAGGCTGTAGCGAGGACTGTAAGCATTTCCTCTTACAAAACACGGCAGTTTTACCAAAGAATTCTGCTTTAGTTGCAGGTGGAATACAAGCAGCATTACTACCACTGTGTACTCTTTGGGCTCTTACACGAATGAACTTCTTTATGCAAGGATTCCCACGAGGAGCGAACTGCCTCCACCATGGCTGGCTGTAGCGAGGACTGTAAGCATATCCTCTCCCAAACCACGCAGTTTTAATGATAGAACTCTGCTTTAGTTGCAGGGGTAACACAAGCAGTTTTTCTCCCACTGTGTACTCTTTGGGCTCTTCCACGAATGAACTTCTATACGCAGGGTTTGCGACGTGGAGCGAACTGCCTCAACCAAGGCAGGCCTTAGCGAGGATTGTAAGCATATCCACTCCCAAACCACGCAGTTTTAACGGGAGAACTCTGCTTTAGTTGCAGGGGTAACACAAGCAGCTTTTCTCCCACTGTGTACTCTTTGAGCTCTTCCACGAATGAACTTCTATATGCAGGGATTCCTACGAGGAGCGAACTGCCTCCACCATGGCAGGCTGTAGCGAGGACCGTAAGCTTATCCTCTCCCAAACGACGCAGTTTTAACAGTAGAACTCTGCTTTAGTTGCAGGGGTAACACAAGAAGCTTTTCTCCCACTGTGTACTCTTTGGGCTCTTCCACGAATGAACTTCTATATGCAGGTTTTCCGACGTGGAGGAAACTGCCTCAACCAAGGCAGGCTGTAGCGAGGACTGTAAGCATATCCTCTCCCAAAACACGCCGTTTTAACGGTAGAACTCTGCTTTAGTTGCAGGGGTAACACAAGCAGCTTTTCTCCCACTGTGTACTCTTTGGGCTCTTCCACGAATGAACTTCTATATGCAGGGTTTCCGACGTGGAGCGAACTGCCTCAACCAAGGCAGGCTGTAGCGAGGAATGTAAGCATTTCCTCTTACAAAACATGGCAGTTTTACCAAAGAATTCTGCTTTAGTTGCAGGTGGAATACAAGCAGCATTACTACCACTGTGTACTCTTTGGGCTCTTACACGAATGAACTTCTTTATGCAGGGATTCCCACGAGGAGCGAACTGCCTCCACCATGGCAGGCTGTAGCGAGGACTCTAAGCATATCCTCTCCCAAACCACGCAGTTTTAATGGTAGAGCTCTGCTTTAGTTGCAGGGGTCACACAAGCAGCTTTTCTCGCACTGTTTACTCTTTGGGCTCTTCCACGAATGAACTTCTATATGCAGGGTTTGCGACGTGGAGCGAACTGCCTAAACCAAGGCAGGCTGTAGCGAGGACTGTAAGCATATCCTCTCCCAAACCACGCAGTTTTAACGGTACAACTCTGCTTTAGTTGCAGGGGTAACACAAGCAGTTTTTCTCCCACTGTGTACTCTTTGGGCTCTTCCACAAATGAACTTCTATATGCAGGGTTTGCGACGTGGAGCGAACTGCCTCAACCAATGCAGGCTGTAGCGAGGACTGTAAGCATATCCTCTCCCAAACCACGCAGTTTTAACGGTAGAACTCTGCTTTAGTTGCAGGGGTAACACAAGCAATTTTTCTCCCACTGTGTACTCTTTGGGCTCTTCCACGAATGAACTTCTATATGCAGGGTTTGCGACGTGGAGGGAACTGCCTCAACCAAGGCAGGCTGTAGCGAGGACTGTAAGCATATCCTCTCCCAAACCACGCCGTTTTAACGGTAGAACTCTGCTTTAGTTGCAGGGGTACAACAAGCAGCTTTTCTCCCACTGTGTACTCTTTGGGCTCTTCCACGAATGAACTTCTATATGCAGGGTTTCCGACGTGGAGCGAACTGCCTCGACCAAGGCAGGCTGTAGCGAGGACTGTAAGCATATCCTCTCCCAAACCACGCCGTTTTAACGGTAGAACACTGCTTTAGTTGCAGGGGTAACACAAGCAGCTTTTCTCCCACTGTGTACTCTTTGGGCTCTTCCACGAATGAACTTCTATATGCAGGGTTTCCGACGTGGAGCGAACTGCCTCAACCAAGGCAGGCTGTAGCGAGGACTGTAATCATATCCTGTCCCAAACCACGCAGTTTTAACGGTAGAACTCTGCTTTAGTTGCAGGGGTAACACAAGAAGCTTTTCTCCCACTGTGTACTCTTTGGGCTCTTCCACGAATGAACTTCAATATGCAGGGTTTGCGACGTGGAGCGAACTGCCTCAACCAAGGCAGGCTGTAGCGAGGACTGTAAGCATATCCTGTCCCAAACCACGCAGTTTTAACGGTATAACTCTGCTTTAGTTGCAGGGGTAACACAAGCAGGTTTTCTCCCACTGTGTACTCTTTGGGCTCTTCCACGAATGAATTCTATATGCAGGGTTTCCGACGTGGAGCGAACAGCCTCAACCAAGGCAGGCTGTAGCGAGGACTGTAAGCATTTCCTCTTCCAAAGCACGGCAGTTTTACCAAAGAATTCTGCTTTAGTTGCAGGTGGAATACAAGCAGCATTACTCCCACTGTGTTCTCTTGGGGGCTCTTACACGAATGAACATTTTTATGCAGGGATTCCCACGAGGATTGAACTGCCTCCACCATGGCAGACTCTAGCGAGGACTGTAAGCATATCCTCTCCCAAATCACGCAGTTTTAACGGTAGAACTCTGCTTTAGTTGCAGGGGTAACACAAGCAGTTTTTCTCCCACTGTGTACTCTTTGGGCTCTTCCACGAATGAACTTCTATATGCAGGGTTTGCGACGTGGAGGCAACTGCCTCAACCAAGGCAGGCTGTAGCGAGGACTGTAAGCATATCCTCTCCCAAACCACGCCGTTTTAACGGTAGAACTCTGCTTTAGTTGCAGGGGTAACACAAGCAGCTTTTCTCCCACTGTGTACTCTTTGGGCTCTTCCACGAATGTACTTCTATATGCAGGGTTTCCGACGTGGAGCGAACTGCCTCAACCAAGGCAGGCTGTAGCGAGGACTGTAAGCATATCCTGTCCCAAACCACGCAGTTTTAACGGTAGAACTCTGCTTTAGTTGCAGGGGTAACACAAGCAGGTTTTCTCCCACTGTGTACTCTTTGGGCTCTTCCACGAATGAATTCTATATGCAGGGTTTCCGACGTCGGGCGAACTGCCTCAACCAAGGCAGGCTGTAGCGAGGACTGTAAGCATTTCCTCTTCCAAAGCACGGCAGTTTTACCAAAGAATTCTGCTTTAGTTGCAGGTGGAATACAAGCAGCATTATTCCCACTGTGTACTCTTTGGGCTCTTACACGAATGAACTTCTTTATGCAAGGATTCCCACGAGGAGCGAACTGCCTCCACCATGGCAGGCTGTAGCGAGGACTGTAAGCATATCCTCTCCCAAGCCACGCAGTTTTAACGGTACAACTCTGCTTTAGTTGCAGGGATAACAAAAGCAGCTTTTCTCCCACTGTGTACTCTTTGGGTTCGTCCACGAATGAACTTCTATATGCAGGGTTTCCGACGTGGAGCGAACTGCCTCAACCAAGGCAGGCTATAGCGAGGACCGTAAGCATATCCTCACCCAAACCACGCAGTTTTAACGGTAGAACTCTGCTTTAGTTGCAGGGGTAACACAAGCAGCTTTTCTCCCACTGTATACTCTTTGGGCTCTTACACGAATGAACTTCTTTATGCAGGGATTCCCACGTGGATCGAACTGCCTCAACCGTGGAAGGCTGTAGCGAGGACTGTAAGCATATCCTCTCCCAAACCACGCAGTTTTCACGGTAGAACTCTGCTTTAGTTGCAGGGGTAACACAAGCAGCTTTTCTCCCACTGTGTACTCTTTGGGCTCTTCCACGAATGAACTTCTATATGCAGGGTTTGCGACGTGGAGCGAACTGCCTCAAACAAGACAGGCTGTAGCGAGGACTGTAAGCATTTCCTCTTACAAAACACGGCAGTTTTACCAAAGAATTCTGCTTTAGTTGCAGGTGGAATACAAGCAGCATTACTACCACTGTGTACTCTTTGGGCTCTTACACGAATGAACTTCTTTATGCAAGGATTCCCACGAGGAGCGAACTGCCTCCACCATGGCTGGCTGTAGCGAGGACTGTAAGCATATCCTCTCCCAAACCACGCAGTTTTAACGGTAGAACTCTGCTTTAGTTGCAGGGGTAACACAAGCAGCTTTTCTCCCACTGTGTACTCTTTGGGCTCTTCCACGAATGAACTTCTATATGCAGGGTTTCCGAAGTGGAGCGAACTGCCTCAACCAAGGAAGGCTGTAGCGAGGACTGTAAGCATTTCCTCTTACAAAACACGGCAGTTTTACCAAAGAATTCTGCTTTAGTTGCAGGTGGAATACAAGCAGCATTACTACCACTGTGTACTCTTTGGGCTCTTACACGAATGAACTTCTTTATGCAAGGATTCCCACGAGGAGCGAACTGCCTCCACCATGGCTGGCTGTAGCGAGGACTGTAAGCATATCCTCTCCCAAACCACGCAGTTTTAATGATAGAACTCTGCTTTAGTTGCAGGGGTAACACAAGCAGTTTTTCTCCCACTGTGTACTCTTTGGGCTCTTCCACGAATGAACTTCTATACGCAGGGTTTGCGACGTGGAGCGAACTGCCTCAACCAAGGCAGGCCTTAGCGAGGATTGTAAGCATATCCACTCCCAAACCACGCAGTTTTAACGGGAGAACTCTGCTTTAGTTGCAGGGGTAACACAAGCAGCTTTTCTCCCACTGTGTACTCTTTGAGCTCTTCCACGAATGAACTTCTATATGCAGGGATTCCTACGAGGAGCGAACTGCCTCCACCATGGCAGGCTGTAGCGAGGACCGTAAGCTTATCCTCTCCCAAACGACGCAGTTTTAACAGTAGAACTCTGCTTTAGTTGCAGGGGTAACACAAGAAGCTTTTCTCCCACTGTGTACTCTTTGGGCTCTTCCACGAATGAACTTCTATATGCAGGTTTTCCGACGTGGAGGAAACTGCCTCAACCAAGGCAGGCTGTAGCGAGGACTGTAAGCATATCCTCTCCCAAAACACGCCGTTTTAACGGTAGAACTCTGCTTTAGTTGCAGGGGTAACACAAGCAGCTTTTCTCCCACTGTGTACTCTTTGGGCTCTTCCACGAATGAACTTCTATATGCAGGGTTTGCGACGTGGAGCGAACTGCCTCAACCAAGGCAGGCTGTAGCGAGGACTGTAAGCATTTCCTCTTACAAAACATGGCAGTTTTACCAAAGAATTCTGCTTTAGTTGCAGGTGGAATACAAGCAGCATTACTCCCACTGTGTTCTCTTTTGGGCTCTTACAAGAATGAACTTTTTTATGCAGGGATTCCCACGAGGAGTGAACTGCCTCCACCATGGCAGGCTCTAGCGAGGACTGTAAGCATATCCTCTCCCAAACCACGCAGTTTTAACGGTAGAACTCTGCTTTAGTTGCAGGGGTAACACAAGCAGCTTTTCTCCCACTGTGTACTCTTTGGGCTCTTCCACGAATGAACTTCTATATGCAGGGTTTCCGAAGTGGAGCGAACTGCCTCAACCAAGGAAGGCTGTAGCGAGGACTGTAAGCATTTTCTCTTACAAAACACGGCAGTTTTACCAAAGAATTCTGCTTTAGTTGCAGGTGGAATACAAGCAGCATTACTACCACTGTGTACTCTTTGGGCTCTTACACGAATGAACTTCTTTATGCAAGGATTCCCACGAGGAGCGAACTGCCTCCACCATGGCAGGCTGTAGCGAGGACTGTAAGCATATCCTCTCCCAAACCACGCAGTTTTAATGATAGAACTCTGCTTTAGTTGCAGGGGTAACACAAGCAGTTTTTCTCCCACTGTGTACTCTTTGGGCTCTTCCACGAATGAACTTCTATACGCAGGGTTTGCGACTTGGAGCGAACTGCCTCAACCAAGGCAGGCCTTAGCGAGGATTGTAAGCATATCCACTCCCAAACCACGCAGTTTTAACGGGAGAACTCTGCTTTAGTTGCAGGGGTAACACAAGCAGCTTTTCTCCCACTGTGTACTCTTTGAGCTCTTCCACGAATGAACTTCTATATGCAGGGATTCCTACGAGGAGCGAACTGCCTCCACCATGGCAGGCTGTAGCGAGGACCGTAAGCTTATCCTCTCCCAAACGACGCAGTTTTAACAGTAGAACTCTGCTTTAGTTGCAGGGGTAACACAAGAAGCTTTTCTCCCACTGTGTACTCTTTGGGCTTTTCCACGAATGAACTTCTATATGCAGGTTTTCCGACGTGGAGGGAACTGCCTCAACCAAGGCAGGCTGTAGCGAGGACTGTAAGCATATCCTCTCCCAAAACACGCCGTTTTAACGGTAGAACTCTGCTTTAGTTGCAGGGGTAACACAAGCAGCTTTTCTCCCACTGTGTACTCTTTGGGCTCTTACACGAATGAACTTCTTTATGCAGGGATTCCCACGTGGATCGAACTGCCTCAACCGTGGAAGGCTGTAGCGAGGACTGTAAGCATATCCTCTCCCAAACCACGCAGTTTTAACGGTAGAACTCTGCTTTAGTTGCAGGGGTAACACAAGAAGCTTTTCTCCCACTGTGTACTCTTTGGGCTTTTCCACGAATGAACTTCAATATGCAGGGTTTGCGACGTGGAGCGAACTGCCTCAACCAAGGCAGGCTGTAGCGAGGACTGTAAGCATATCCTGTCCCAAACCACGCAGTTTTAACGGTATAACTCTGCTTTAGTTGCAGGGGTAACACAAGCAGGTTTTCTCCCACTGTGTACTCTTTGGGCTCTTCCACGAATGAATTCTATATGCAGGGTTTCCGACGTGGAGCGAACAGCCTCAACCAAGGCAGGCTGTAGCGAGGACTGTAAGCATTTCCTCTTCCAAAGCACGGCAGTTTTACCAAAGAATTCTGCTTTAGTTGCAGGTGGAATACAAGCAGCATTACTCCCACTGTGTTCTCTTGGGGGCTCTTACACGAATGAACATTTTTATGCAGGGATTCCCACGAGGATTGAACTGCCTCCACCATGGCAGGCTCTAGCGAGGACTGTAAGCATATCCTCTCCCAAATCACGCAGTTTTAACGGTAGAACTCTGCTTTAGTTGCAGGGGTAACACAAGCAGTTTTTCTCCCACTGTGTACTCTTTGGGCTCTTCCACGAATGAACTTCTATATGCAGGGTTTGCGACGTGGAGGCAACTGCCTCAACCAAGGCAGGCTGTAGCGAGGACTGTAAGCATATCCTCTCCCAAACCACGCCGTTTTAACGGTAGAACTCTGCTTTAGTTGCAGGGGTAACACAAGCAGCTTTTCTCCCACTGTGTACTCTTTGGGCTCTTCCACGAATGTACTTCTATATGCAGGGTTTCCGACGTGGAGCGAACTGCCTCAACCAAGGCAGGCTGTAGCGAGGACTGTAAGCATATCCTGTCCCAAACCACGCAGTTTTAACGGTAGAACTCTGCTTTAGTTGCAGGGGTAACACAAGCAGGTTTTCTCCCACTGTGTACTCTTTGGGCTCTTCCACGAATGAATTCTATATGCAGGGTTTCCGACGTCGGGCGAACTGCCTCAACCAAGGCAGGCTGTAGCGAGGACTGTAAGCATTTCCTCTTCCAAAGCACGGCAGTTTTACCAAAGAATTCTGCTTTAGTTGCAGGTGGAATACAAGCAGCATTATTCCCACTGTGTACTCTTTGGGCTCTTACACGAATGAACTTCTTTATGCAAGGATTCCCACGAGGAGCGAACTGCCTCCACCATGGCAGGCTGTAGCGAGGACTGTAAGCATATCCTCTCCCAAGCCACGCAGTTTTAACGGTACAACTCTGCTTTAGTTGCAGGGATAACAAAAGCAGCTTTTCTCCCACTGTGTACTCTTTGGGTTCGTCCACGAATGAACTTCTATATGCAGGGTTTCCGACGTGGAGCGAACTGCCTCAACCAAGGCAGGCTATAGCGAGGACCGTAAGCATATCCTCACCCAAACCACGCAGTTTTAACGGTAGAACTTTGCTTTAGTTGCAGGGGTAACACAAGCAGCTTTTCTCCCACTGTATACTCTTTGGGCTCTTACACGAATGAACTTCTTTATGCAGGGATTCCCACGTGGATCGAACTGCCTCAACCGTGGAAGGCTGTAGCGAGGACTGTAAGCATATCCTCTCCCAAACCACGCAGTTTTCACGGTAGAACTCTGCTTTAGTTGCAGGGGTAACACAAGCAGCTTTTCTCCCACTGTGTACTCTTTGGGCTCTTCCACGAATGAACTTCTATATGCAGGGTTTGCGACGTGGAGCGAACTGCCTCAAACAAGACAGGCTGTAGCGAGGACTGTAAGCATTTCCTCTTACAAAACATGGCAGTTTTACCAAAGAATTCTGCTTTAGTTGCAGGTGGAATACAAGCAGCATTAATCCCACTGTGTTCTCTTTTGGGCTCTTACAAGAATGAACTTTTTTATGCAGGGATTCCCACGAGGAGTGAACTGCCTCCACCATGGCAGGCTCTAGCGAGGACTGTAAGCATATCCTCTCCCAAACCACGCAGTTTTAACGGTAGAACTCTGCTTTAGTTGCAGGGGTAACACAAGCAGCTTTTCTCCCACTGTGTACTCTTTGGGCTCTTCCACGAATGAACTTCTATATGCAGGGTTTCCGAAGTGGAGCGAACTGCCTCAACCAAGGAAGGCTGTAGCGAGGACTGTAAGCATTTCCTCTTACAAAACACGGCAGTTTTACCAAAGAATTCTGCTTTAGTTGCAGGTGGAATACAAGCAGCATTACTACCACTGTGTACTCTTTGGGCTCTTACACGAATGAACTTCTTTATGCAAGGATTCCCACGAGGAGCGAACTGCCTCCACCATGGCTGGCTGTAGCGAGGACTGTAAGCATATCCTCTCCCAAACCACGCAGTTTTAATGATAGAACTCTGCTTTAGTTGCAGGGGTAACACAAGCAGTTTTTCTCCCACTGTGTACTCTTTGGGCTCTTCCACGAATGAACTTCTATACGCAGGGTTTGCGACGTGGAGCGAACTGCCTCAACCAAGGCAGGCCTTAGCGAGGATTGTAAGCATATCCACTCCCAAACCACGCAGTTTTAACGGGAGAACTCTGCTTTAGTTGCAGGGGTAACACAAGCAGCTTTTCTCCCACTGTGTACTCTTTGAGCTCTTCCACGAATGAACTTCTATATGCAGGGATTCCTACGAGGAGCGAACTGCCTCCACCATGGCAGGCTGTAGCGAGGACCGTAAGCTTATCCTCTCCCAAACGACGCAGTTTTAACAGTAGAACTCTGCTTTAGTTGCAGGGGTAACACAAGAAGCTTTTCTCCCACTGTGTACTCTTTGGGCTCTTCCACGAATGAACTTCTATATGCAGGTTTTCCGACGTGGAGGAAACTGCCTCAACCAAGGCAGGCTGTAGCGAGGACTGTAAGCATATCCTCTCCCAAAACACGCCGTTTTAACGGTAGAACTCTGCTTTAGTTGCAGGGGTAACACAAGCAGCTTTTCTCCCACTGTGTACTCTTTGGGCTCTTCCACGAATGAACTTCTATATGCAGGGTTTCCGACGTGGAGCGAACTGCCTCAACCAAGGCAGGCTGTAGCGAGGAATGTAAGCATTTCCTCTTACAAAACATGGCAGTTTTACCAAAGAATTCTGCTTTAGTTGCAGGTGGAATACAAGCAGCATTACTACCACTGTGTACTCTTTGGGCTCTTACACGAATGAACTTCTTTATGCAGGGATTCCCACGAGGAGCGAACTGCCTCCACCATGGCAGGCTGTAGCGAGGACTCTAAGCATATCCTCTCCCAAACCACGCAGTTTTAATGGTAGAGCTCTGCTTTAGTTGCAGGGGTCACACAAGCAGCTTTTCTCGCACTGTTTACTCTTTGGGCTCTTCCACGAATGAACTTCTATATGCAGGGTTTGCGACGTGGAGCGAACTGCCTAAACCAAGGCAGGCTGTAGCGAGGACTGTAAGCATATCCTCTCCCAAACCACGCAGTTTTAACGGTACAACTCTGCTTTAGTTGCAGGGGTAACACAAGCAGTTTTTCTCCCACTGTGTACTCTTTGGGCTCTTCCACAAATGAACTTCTATATGCAGGGTTTGCGACGTGGAGCGAACTGCCTCAACCAATGCAGGCTGTAGCGAGGACTGTAAGCATATCCTCTCCCAAACCACGCAGTTTTAACGGTAGAACTCTGCTTTAGTTGCAGGGGTAACACAAGCAATTTTTCTCCCACTGTGTACTCTTTGGGCTCTTCCACGAATGAACTTCTATATGCAGGGTTTGCGACGTGGAGGGAACTGCCTCAACCAAGGCAGGCTGTAGCGAGGACTGTAAGCATATCCTCTCCCAAACCACGCCGTTTTAACGGTAGAACTCTGCTTTAGTTGCAGGGGTACAACAAGCAGCTTTTCTCCCACTGTGTACTCTTTGGGCTCTTCCACGAATGAACTTCTATATGCAGGGTTTCCGACGTGGAGCGAACTGCCTCGACCAAGGCAGGCTGTAGCGAGGACTGTAAGCATATCCTCTCCCAAACCACGCCGTTTTAACGGTAGAACACTGCTTTAGTTGCAGGGGTAACACAAGCAGCTTTTCTCCCACTGTGTACTCTTTGGGCTCTTCCACGAATGAACTTCTATATGCAGGGTTTCCGACGTGGAGCGAACTGCCTCAACCAAGGCAGGCTGTAGCGAGGACTGTAATCATATCCTGTCCCAAACCACGCAGTTTTAACGGTAGAACTCTGCTTTAGTTGCAGGGGTAACACAAGAAGCTTTTCTCCCACTGTGTACTCTTTGGGCTCTTCCACGAATGAACTTCAATATGCAGGGTTTGCGACGTGGAGCGAACTGCCTCAACCAAGGCAGGCTGTAGCGAGGACTGTAAGCATATCCTGTCCCAAACCACGCAGTTTTAACGGTATAACTCTGCTTTAGTTGCAGGGGTAACACAAGCAGGTTTTCTCCCACTGTGTACTCTTTGGGCTCTTCCACGAATGAATTCTATATGCAGGGTTTCCGACGTGGAGCGAACAGCCTCAACCAAGGCAGGCTGTAGCGAGGACTGTAAGCATTTCCTCTTCCAAAGCACGGCAGTTTTACCAAAGAATTCTCCTTTAGTTGCAGGTGGAATACAAGCAGCATTACTCCCACTGTGTTCTCTTGGGGGCTCTTACACGAATGAACATTTTTATGCAGGGATTCCCACGAGGATTGAACTGCCTCCACCATGGCAGACTCTAGCGAGGACTGTAAGCATATCCTCTCCCAAATCACGCAGTTTTAACGGTAGAACTCTGCTTTAGTTGCAGGGGTAACACAAGCAGTTTTTCTCCCACTGTGTACTCTTTGGGCTCTTCCACGAATGAACTTCTATATGCAGGGTTTGCGACGTGGAGGCAACTGCCTCAACCAAGGCAGGCTGTAGCGAGGACTGTAAGCATATCCTCTCCCAAACCACGCCGTTTTAACGGTAGAACTCTGCTTTAGTTGCAGGGGTAACACAAGCAGCTTTTCTCCCACTGTGTACTCTTTGGGCTCTTCCACGAATGTACTTCTATATGCAGGGTTTCCGACGTGGAGCGAACTGCCTCAACCAAGGCAGGCTGTAGCGAGGACTGTAAGCATATCCTGTCCCAAACCACGCAGTTTTAACGGTAGAACTCTGCTTTAGTTGCAGGGGTAACACAAGCAGGTTTTCTCCCACTGTGTACTCTTTGGGCTCTTCCACGAATGAATTCTATATGCAGGGTTTCCGACGTCGGGCGAACTGCCTCAACCAAGGCAGGCTGTAGCGAGGACTGTAAGCATTTCCTCTTCCAAAGCACGGCAGTTTTACCAAAGAATTCTGCTTTAGTTGCAGGTGGAATACAAGCAGCATTATTCCCACTGTGTACTCTTTGGGCTCTTACACGAATGAACTTCTTTATGCAAGGATTCCCACGAGGAGCGAACTGCCTCCACCATGGCAGGCTGTAGCGAGGACTGTAAGCATATCCTCTCCCAAGCCACGCAGTTTTAACGGTACAACTCTGCTTTAGTTGCAGGGATAACAAAAGCAGCTTTTCTCCCACTGTGTACTCTTTGGGTTCGTCCACGAATGAACTTCTATATGCAGGGTTTCCGACGTGGAGCGAACTGCCTCAACCAAGGCAGGCTATAGCGAGGACCGTAAGCATATCCTCACCCAAACCACGCAGTTTTAACGGTAGAACTCTGCTTTAGTTGCAGGGGTAACACAAGCAGCTTTTCTCCCACTGTATACTCTTTGGGCTCTTACACGAATGAACTTCTTTATGCAGGGATTCCCACGTGGATCGAACTGCCTCAACCGTGGAAGGCTGTAGCGAGGACTGTAAGCATATCCTCTCCCAAACCACGCAGTTTTCACGGTAGAACTCTGCTTTAGTTGCAGGGGTAACACAAGCAGCTTTTCTCCCACTGTGTACTCTTTGGGCTCTTCCACGAATGAACTTCTATATGCAGGGTTTGCGACGTGGAGCGAACTGCCTCAAACAAGACAGGCTGTAGCGAGGACTGTAAGCATTTCCTCTTACAAAACATGGCAGTTTTACCAAAGAATTCTGCTTTAGTTGCAGGTGGAATACAAGCAGCATTACTCCCACTGTGTTCTCTTTTGGGCTCTTACAAGAATGAACTTTTTTATGCAGGGATTCCCACGAGGAGTGAACTGCCTCCACCATGGCAGGCTCTAGCGAGGACTGTAAGCATATCCTCTCCCAAACCACGCAGTTTTAACGGTAGAACTCTGCTTTAGTTGCAGGGGTAACACAAGCAGCTTTTCTCCCACTGTGTACTCTTTGGGCTCTTCCACGAATGAACTTCTATATGCAGGGTTTCCGAAGTGGAGCGAACTGCCTCAACCAAGGAAGGCTGTAGCGAGGACTGTAAGCATTTCCTCTTACAAAACACGGCAGTTTTACCAAAGAATTCTGCTTTAGTTGCAGGTGGAATACAAGCAGCATTACTACCACTGTGTACTCTTTGGGCTCTTACACGAATGAACTTCTTTATGCAAGGATTCCCACGAGGAGCGAACTGCCTCCACCATGGCTGGCTGTAGCGAGGACTGTAAGCATATCCTCTCCCAAACCACGCAGTTTTAATGATAGAACTCTGCTTTAGTTGCAGGGGTAACACAAGCAGTTTTTCTCCCACTGTGTACTCTTTGGGCTCTTCCACGAATGAACTTCTATACGCAGGGTTTGCGACGTGGAGCGAACTGCCTCAACCAAGGCAGGCCTTAGCGAGGATTGTAAGCATATCCACTCCCAAACCACGCAGTTTTAACGGGAGAACTCTGCTTTAGTTGCAGGGGTAACACAAGCAGCTTTTCTCCCACTGTGTACTCTTTGAGCTCTTCCACGAATGAACTTCTATATGCAGGGATTCCTACGAGGAGCGAACTGCCTCCACCATGGCAGGCTGTAGCGAGGACCGTAAGCTTATCCTCTCCCAAACGACGCAGTTTTAACAGTAGAACTCTGCTTTAGTTGCAGGGGTAACACAAGAAGCTTTTCTCCCACTGTGTACTCTTTGGGCTCTTCCACGAATGAACTTCTATATGCAGGTTTTCCGACGTGGAGGAAACTGCCTCAACCAAGGCAGGCTGTAGCGAGGACTGTAAGCATATCCTCTCCCAAAACACGCCGTTTTAACGGTAGAACTCTGCTTTAGTTGCAGGGGTAACACAAGCAGCTTTTCTCCCACTGTGTACTCTTTGGGCTCTTCCACGAATGAACTTCTATATGCAGGGTTTCCGACGTGGAGCGAACTGCCTCAACCAAGGCAGGCTGTAGCGAGGAATGTAAGCATTTCCTCTTACAAAACATGGCAGTTTTACCAAAGAATTCTGCTTTAGTTGCAGGTGGAATACAAGCAGCATTACTACCACTGTGTACTCTTTGGGCTCTTACACGAATGAACTTCTTTATGCAGGGATTCCCACGAGGAGCGAACTGCCTCCACCATGGCAGGCTGTAGCGAGGACTGTAAGCATATCCTCTCCCAAACCACGCAGTTTTAATGGTAGAGCTCTGCTTTAGTTGCAGGGGTCACACAAGCAGCTTTTCTCGCACTGTTTACTCTTTGGGCTCTTCCACGAATGAACTTCTATATGCAGGGTTTGCGACGTGGAGCGAACTGCCTCAACCAATGCAGGCTGTAGCGAGGACTCTAAGCATATCCTCTCCCAAACCACGCAGTTTTAACGGTAGAACTCTGCTTTAGTTGCAGGGGTAACACAAGCAATTTTTCTCCCACTGTGTACTCTTTGGGCTCTTCCACGAATGAACTTCTATATGCAGGGTTTGCGACGTGGAGGGAACTGCCTCAACCAAGGCAGGCTGTAGCGAGGACTGTAAGCATATCCTCTCCCAAACCACGCCGTTTTAACGGTAGAACTCTGCTTTAGTTGCAGGGGTACAACAAGCAGCTTTTCTCCCACTGTGTACTCTTTGGGCTCTTCCACGAATGAACTTCTATATGCAGGGTTTCCGACGTGGAGCGAACTGCCTCGACCAAGGCAGGCTGTAGCGAGGACTGTAAGCATATCCTCTCCCAAACCACGCCGTTTTAACGGTAGAACACTGCTTTAGTTGCAGGGGTAACACAAGCAGCTTTTCTCCCACTGTGTACTCTTTGGGCTCTTCCACGAATGAACTTCTATATGCAGGGTTTCCGACGTGGAGCGAACTGCCTCAACCAAGGCAGGCTGTAGCGAGGACTGTAATCATATCCTGTCCCAAACCACGCAGTTTTAACGGTAGAACTCTGCTTTAGTTGCAGGGGTAACACAAGCAGGTTTTCTCCCACTGTGTACTCTTTGGGCTCTTCCACGAATGAATTCTATATGCAGGGTTTCCGACGTCGAGCGAACTGCCTCAACCAAGGCAGGCTGTAGCGAGGCCTGTAAGCATTTCCTCTTCCAAAGCACGGCAGTTTTACCAAAGAATTCTGCTTTAGTTGCAGGTGGAATACAAGCAGCATTATTCCCACTGTGTACTCTTTGGGCTCTTACACGAATGAACTTCTTTATGCAAGGATTCCCACGAGGAGCGAACTGCCTCCACCATGGCAGGCTGTAGCGAGGACTGTAACATATCCTCTCCCAAACCACGCAGTTTTAACGGTAGAACTCTGCTTTAGTTGCAGGGATAACAAAAGCAGCTTTTCTCCCACTGTGTACTCTTTGGGTTCGTCCACGAATGAACTTCTATATGCAGGGTTTCCGACGTGGAGCGAACTGCCTCAACCAAGGCAGGCTCTAGCGAGGACCGTAAGCATATCCTCTCCCAAACCACTCAGTTTTAACGGTAGAACTCTGCTTTAGTTGCAGGGGTAACACAAGCAGCTTTTCTCCCACTGTGTACTCTTTGGGCTCTTCCACGAATGAACTTCTATATGCAGGGTTTGTGACGTGGAGCGAACTGCCTAAACCAAGGCAGGCTGTAGCGAGGACTGTAAGCATATCCTCTCCCAAACCACGCAGTTTTAACGGTAGAACTCTGCTTTAGTTGCAGGGGTAACACAAGCAGTTTTTCTCCCACTGTGTACTCTTTGGGCTCTTCCACAAATGAACTTCTATATGCAGGGTTTGCGACGTGGAGCGAACTGCCTCAACCAAGGCAGGCTGTAGCGAGGACTGTAAGCATTTCCTCTTACAAAACATGGCAGTTTTACCAAAGAATTCTGCTTTAGTTGCAGGTGGAATACAAGCAGCATTACTCCCACTGTGTTCTCTTGGGGGCTCTTACACAAATGAACATTTTTATGCAGGGATTCCCACGAGGAGTGAACTGCCTCCACCATGGCAGGCTCTAGCGAGGACTGTAAGCATATCCTCTCCCAAACCACGCAGTTTTAATGGTAGAACTCTGCTTTAGTTGCAGGGGTAACACAAGCAGCTTTTCTCCCACTGTGTACTCTTTGGGCTCTTCCACGAATGAACTTCTATATGCAGGGTTTCCGAAGTGGAGCGAACTGCCTCAACCAAGGAAGGCTGTAGCGAGGACTGTAAGCATTTCCTCTTACCAAACACGGCAGTTTTACCAAAGAATTCTGCTTTAGTTGCAGGTGGAATACAAGCAGCATTACTACCACTGTGTACTCTTTGGGCTCTTACACGAATGAACTTCTTTATGCAAGGATTCCCACGAGGAGCGAACTGCCTCCACCATGGCAGGCTGTAGCGAGGACTGTAAGCATATCCTCTCCCAAACCACGCAGTTTTAATGATAGAACTCTGCTTTAGTTTCAGGGGTAACACCAGCAGCTTTTCTCCCACTGTGTACTCTTTGGGCTCTTCCACGAATGAACTTCTATACGCAGGGTTTGCGACGTGGAGCGAACTGCCTCAACCAAGGCAGGCTGTAGCGAGGATTGTAAGCATATCCACTCCCAAACCACGCAGTTTTAACGGGAGAACTCTGCTTTAGTTGCAGGGGTAACACAAGCAGCTTTTCTCCCACTGTGTACTCTTTGAGCTCTTCCACGAATGAACTTCTATATGCAGGGTTTCCGACGTGGAGCGAACTGCCTCAACCAAGGCAGTCTGTAGCGAGGACTGTAAGCATTTCCTCTTCCAAAACACTGCAGTTTTACCAAAGAATTCTGTTTTAGTTGCAGGTGGAATACAAGCAGCATGACTCCCACTGTGTACTCTTTGGGCTCTTACACGAATGAATTTCTTTATGCAGGGATTCCTACGAGGAGCGAACTGCCTCCACCACGGCAGGCTGTAGCGAGGACTGTAAGCATATCCTCTCCCAAACCCCGCAGTTTTAACGGTAGAACTCTGCTATAGTTGTAGGGGTAACACAAGCAGTTTTTCTCCCACTGTGTACTCTTTGGGCTCTTCCACGAATGAACTTCTTTATGCAGGGATTCCTACGAGGAGCGAACTGCCACGACCATGGCAGGCTGTAGCGAGGACTCTAAGCATATCCTCTCCCAAACCACGCAGTTTTAACGGTAGAACTCTGCTTTAGTTGCAGGGGAAACACAAGAAGCTTTTCTCCCCTGTGTACTCTTTGGGCTCTTCCACGAATGAACTTCTATATGCAGGTTTTCCGACGTGGAGCGAACTGCCTCAACCAAGGAAGGCTGTAGCAAGGACTGTAAGCATATCCTCTCCCAAACCCCGCAGTTTTAACGGTAGAACTCTGCTTTAGTTGCAGGGGTAACACAAGCAGTTTTTCTCCCACTGTGTACTCTTTGGGCTCTTCCACGAATGAACTTCTATATGCAGGGATTCCTACGAGGAGCGAACTGCCTCCACCATGGCAGGCTGTAGCGAGGACCGTAGGCATATCCTCTCCCACACCACGCAGTTTTAACGGTAGAACTCTGCTTTAGTTGCAGGGGTAACACAAGAAGCTTTTCTCCCACTGTGTACTCTTTGGGCTCTTCCACGAATGAACTTCTATATGCAGGTTTTCCGACGTGGAGCGAACTGCCTCAACCAAGGCAGGCTGTAGAAAGGACTGTAAGCATATCCTCTCCCAAAACACGCAGTTTTAAAGGTAGAACTCTGCTTTAGTTGCAGGGGTAACACAAGCAGCTTTTCTCCCACTGTGTACTCTTTGGGCTCTTCCACGAATGAACTTCTATATGCAGTGTTTCCGACGTGGAGCGAACTGCCTCAAACAAGGCAGGCTGTAGCGAGGACTGTAAGCATATCCTGTCCCAAACCACGCAGTTTTAACGGTAGAACTCTGCTTTAGTTGCAGGGGTAACACAAGCAGGTTTTCTCCCACTGTGTACTCTTTGGGCTCTTCCACGAATGAATACTATATGCAGGGTTTCCGACGTGGAGCGAACTGCCTCAACCAAGGCAGGCTGTAGCGAGGACTGTAAGCATTTCCTCTTCCAAAGCACGGCAGTTTTACCAAAGAATTCTGCTTTAGTTGCAGGTGGAATACAAGCAGCATTATTCCCACTGTGTACTCTTTGGGCTCTTACACGAATGAACTTCTTTATGCAAGGATTCCCACGAGGAGCGAACTGCCTCCACCATGGCAGGCTGTAGCGAGGACTGTAAGCATATCCTCTCCCAAACCACGCAGTTTTAACGGTAGAACTTTGCTTTAGTTGCAGGGATAACAAAAACAGCTTTTCTCCCACTGTGTACTCTTTGGGTTCGTCCACGAATGAACTTCTATATGCAGGGTTTCCGACGTGGAGCGAACTGCCTCAACCAAGGCAGGCTCTAGTGAGGACCGTAAGCATATCCTCTCCCAAACAACTCAGTTTTAACGGTAGAACTCTGCTTTAGTTGCAGGGGTAACACAAGCAGCTTTTCTCCCACTGTGTACTCTTTGGGCTCTTACACGAATGAACTTCTTTATGCAGGGATTCCCACGTGGATCGAACTGCCTCAACCGTGGAAGGCTGTAGCGAGGACTGTAAGCATATCCTCTCCCAAACCACGCAGTTTTCATGGTAGATCTCTGCTTTAGTTGCAGGGGTAACACAAGCAGCTTTTCTCCCACTGTGTACTCTTTGGGCTCTTCCACGAATGAACTTCTATATGCAGGGTTTGCGACGTGGAGCGAACTGCCTCAACCAAGGCAGGCTGTAGCGAGGACTGTAAGCATTTCCTCTTACAAAACATGGCAGTTTTACCAAAGAATTCTGCTTTAGTTGCAGGTGGAATACAAGCAGCATTACTCCCACTGTGTTCTCTTGGGGGCTCTTACACGAATGAACATTTTTATGCAGGGATTCCCACGAGGAGTGAACTGCCTCCACCATGGCAGGCTCTAGCGAGGACTGTAAGCATATCCTCTCCCAAACCACGCAGTTTTAACGGTAGAACTCTGCTTTAGTTGCAGGGGTAACACAAGCAGCTTTTCTCCCACTGTGTACTCTTTGGGCTCTTCCACGAATGAACTTCTATATGCAGGGTTTCCGAAGTGGAGCGAACTGCCTCAACCAAGGAAGGCTGTAGCGAGGACTGTAAGCATTTCCTCTTACAAAACACGGCAGTTTTACCAAAGAATTCTGCTTTAGTTGCAGGTGGAATACAAGCAGCATTACTACCACTGTGTACTCTTTGGGCTCTTACACGAATGAACTTCTTTATGCAAGGATTCCCACGAGGAGTGAACTGCCTCCACCATGGCAGGCTGTAGCGAGGACTGTAAGCATATCCTCTCCCAAACCACGCAGTTTTAATGATAGAACTCTGCTTTAGTTGCAGGGGTAACACAAGCAGTTTTTCTCCCACTGTGTACTCTTTGGGCTCTTCCACGAATGAACTTCTATACGCAGGGTTTGCGACGTGGAGCGAACTGCCTCAACCAAGGCAGGCTGTAGCGAGGATTGTAAGCATATCCACTCCCAAACCACGCAGTTTTAACGGGAGAACTCTGCTTTAGTTGCAGGGGTAACACAAGCAGCTTTTCTCCCACTGTGTACTCTTTGGGCTCTTCCACGAATGAACTTCTATATGCAGGGTTTCCGACGTGGAGCGAACTGCCTCAACCAAGGCAGGCTGTAGCGAGGACTGTAAGCATATCCTCTCCCAAACCACGCCGTTTTAACGGTAGAACACTGCTTTAGTTGCAGGGGTAACACAAGCAGCTTGTCTCCCACTGTGTACTCTTTGGGCTCTTCCACGAATGAACTTCTATATGCAGGGTTTCCGACGTGGAGCGAACTGCCTCAACCAAGGCAGGCTGTAGCGAGGACTGTAATCATATCCTGTCCCAAACCACGCAGTTTTAATGGTAGAACTCTGCTTTAGTTGCAGGGGTAACACAAGCAGCTTTTCTCCCACTGTGTACTCTTTGGGCTCTTCCACGAATGAATTCTATATGCAGGGTTTCCGACGTCGAGCGCACTGCCTCAACCAAGGCAGGCTGTAGCGAGGACTGTAAGCATTTCCTCTTCCAAAGCACGGCAGTTTTACCAAAGAATTCTGCTTTAGTTGCAGGTGGAATACAAGCAGCATTATTCCCACTGTGTACTCTTTGGGCTCTTACACGAATGAACTTCTTTATGCAAGGATTCCCACGAGGAGCGAACTGCCTCCACCATGGCAGGCTGTAGCGAGGACTGTAAGCATATCCTCTCCCAAACCACGCAGTTTTAACGGTAGAACTCTGCTTTAGTTGCAGGGATAACAAAAGCAGCTTTTCTCCCACTGTGTACTCTTTGGGTTCGTCCACGAATGAACTTCTATATGCAGGGTTTCCGACGTGGAGCGAACTGCCTCAACCAAGGCAGGCTCTAGCGAGGACCGTAAGCATATCCTCTCCCAAACCACTCAGTTTTAACGGTAGAACTCTGCTTTAGTTGCAGGGGTAACACAAGCAGCTTTTCTCCCACTGTGTACTCTTTGGGCTCTTCCACGAATGAACTTCTATATGCAGGGTTTGTGACGTGGAGCGAACTGCCTCAACCAAGGCAGGCTGTAGCGAGGACTGTAAGCATATCCTCTCCCAAAGCACGCAGTTTTAACGGTAGAACTCTGCTTTAGTTGCAGGAGTAACACAAGCAGTTTTTCTCCCACTGTGTACTCTTTGGGCTCTTCCACAAATGAACTTCTATATGCAGGGTTTGCGACGTGGAGCGAACTGCCTCAACCAAGGCAGGCTGTAGCGAGGACTGTAAGCATTTCCTCTTACAAAACATGGCAGTTTTACCAAAGAATTCTGCTTTAGTTGCAGGTGGAATACAAGCAGCATTACTCCCACTGTGTTCTCTTGGGGGCTCTTACACGAATGAACATTTTTATGCAGGGATTCCCACGAGGAGTGAACTGCCTCCACCATGGCAGGCTCTAGCGAGGACTGTAAGCATATCCTCTCCCAAACCACGCAGTTTTAACGGTAGAACTCTGCTTTAGTTGCAGGGGTAACACAAGCAGCTTTTCTCCCACTGTGTACTCTTTGGGCTCGTCCACGAATGAACTTCTATATGCTGGGTTTCCGAAGTGGAGCGAACTGCCTCAACCAAGGAAGGCTGTAGCGAGGACTGTAAGCATATCCTGGCCCAAACCACGCAGTTTTAACGGTAGAACTCTGCTTTAGTTGCAGGGGTAACACAAGCAGGTTTTCTCCCACTGTGTACTCTTTGGGCTCTTCCACGAATGAATTCTATATGCAGGGTTTCCGACGTGGAGCGAACTGCCTCAACCAAGGCAGGCTGTAGCGAGGACTGTAAGCATTTCCTCTTCCAAAGCACGGCAGTTTTACCAAAGAATTCTGCTTTAGTTGCAGGTGGAATACAAGCAGCATTACTCCCACTGTGTTCTCTTGGGGGCTCTTACACGAATGAACATTTTTATGCAGGGATTCCCACGAGGAGTGAACTGCCTCCACCATGGCAGGCTCTAGCGAGGACTGTAAGCATATCCTCTCCCAAATCACGCAGTTTTAACGGTAGAACTCTGCTTTAGTTGCAGGGGTAACACAAGCAGTTTTTCTCCCACTGTGTACTCTTTGGGCTCTTCCACGAATGAACTTCTATATGCAGGGTTTGCGACGTGGAGGGAACTGCCTCAACCAAGGCAGGCTGTAGCGAGGACTGTAAGCATATCCTCTCCCAAACCACGCCGTTTTAACGGTAGAACTCTGCTTTAGTTGCAGGGGTAACACAAGCAGCTTTTCTCCCACTGTGTACTCTTTGGGCTCTTCCACGAATGAACTTCTATATGCAGGGTTTCCGACGTGGAGCGAACTGCCTCAACCAAGGCAGGCTGTAGCGAGGACTGTAAGCATATCCTGTCCCAAACCACGCAGTTTTAACGGTAGAACTCTGCTTTAGTTGCAGGGGTAACACAAGCAGGTTTTCTCCCACTGTGTACTCTTTGGGCTCTTCCACGAATGAATTCTATATGCAGGGTTTCCGACGTCGAGCGAACTGCCTCAACCAAGGCAGGCTGTAGCGAGGACTGTAAGCATTTCCTCTTCCAAAGCACGGCAGTTTTACCAAAGAATTCTGCTTTAGTTGCAGGTGGAATACAAGCAGCATTATTCCCACTGTGTACTCTTTGGGCTCTTACACGAATGAACTTCTTTATGCAAGGATTCCCACGAGGAGCGAACTGCCTCCACCATGGCAGGCTGTAGCGAGGACTGTAAGCATATCCTCTCCCAAACCACGCAGTTTTAACGGTAGAACTCTGCTTTAGTTGCAGGGATAACAAAAGCAGCTTTTCTCCCACTGTGTACTCTTTGGGTTCGTCCACGAATGAACTTCTATATGCAGGGTTTCCGACGTGGAGCGAACTGCCTCAACCAAAGCAGGCTATAGCGAGGACCGTAAGCATATCCTCACCCAAACCACGCAGTTTTCACGGTAGAACTCTGCTTTAGTTGCAGGGGTAACACAAGCAGCTTTTCTCCCACTGTATACTCTTTGGGCTCTTACACGATTGAACTTCTTTATGCAGGGATTCCCACGTGGATCGAACTGCCTCAACCGTGGAAGGCTGTAGCGAGGACTGTAAGCATATGCTCTCCCAAACCACGCAGTTTTCACGGTAGAACTCTGCTTTAGTTGCAGGGGTAACACAAGCAGCTTTTCTCCCACTGTGTACTCTTTGGGCTCTTCCACGAATGAACTTCTATATGCAGGGTTTGCGACGTGGAGCGAACTGCCTCAACCAAGGCAGGCTGTAGCGAGGACTGTAAGCATTTCCTCTTACAAAACATGGCAGTTTTACCAAAGAATTCTGCTTTAGTTGCAGGTGGAATACAAGCAGCATTACTCCCACTGTGTTCTCTTTTGGGCTCTTACAAGAATGAACTTTTTTATGCAGGGATTCCCACGAGGAGTGAACTGCCTCCACCATGGCAGGCTCTAGCGAGGACTGTAAGCATATCCTCTCCCAAACCACGCAGTTTTAACGGTAGAACTCTGCTTTAGTTGCAGGGGTAACACAAGCAGCTTTTCTCCCACTGTGTACTCTTTGGGCTCTTCCACGAATGAACTTCTATATGCAGGGTTTCCGAAGTGGAGCGAACTGCCTCAACCAAGGAAGGCTGTAGCGAGGACTGTAAGCATTTTCTCTTACAAAACACGGCAGTTTTACCAAAGAATTCTGCTTTAGTTGCAGGTGGAATACAAGCAGCATTACTACCACTGTGTACTCTTTGGGCTCTTACACGAATGAACTTCTTTATGCAAGGATTCCCACGAGGAGCGAACTGCCTCCACCATGGCAGGCTGTAGCGAGGACTGTAAGCATATCCTCTCCCAAACCACGCAGTTTTAATGATAGAACTCTGCTTTAGTTGCAGGGGTAACACAAGCAGTTTTTCTCCCACTGTGTACTCTTTGGGCTCTTCCACGAATGAACTTCTATACGCAGGGTTTGCGACTTGGAGCGAACTGCCTCAACCAAGGCAGGCCTTAGCGAGGATTGTAAGCATATCCACTCCCAAACCACGCAGTTTTAACGGGAGAACTCTGCTTTAGTTGCAGGGGTAACACAAGCAGCTTTTCTCCCACTGTGTACTCTTTGAGCTCTTCCACGAATGAACTTCTATATGCAGGGATTCCTACGAGGAGCGAACTGCCTCCACCATGGCAGGCTGTAGCGAGGACCGTAAGCTTATCCTCTCCCAAACGACGCAGTTTTAACAGTAGAACTCTGCTTTAGTTGCAGGGGTAACACAAGAAGCTTTTCTCCCACTGTGTACTCTTTGGGCTTTTCCACGAATGAACTTCTATATGCAGGTTTTCCGACGTGGAGGGAACTGCCTCAACCAAGGCAGGCTGTAGCGAGGACTGTAAGCATATCCTCTCCCAAAACACGCCGTTTTAACGGTAGAACTCTGCTTTAGTTGCAGGGGTAACACAAGCAGCTTTTCTCCCACTGTGTACTCTTTGGGCTCTTACACGAATGAACTTCTTTATGCAGGGATTCCCACGTGGATCGAACTGCCTCAACCGTGGAAGGCTGTAGCGAGGACTGTAAGCATATCCTCTCCCAAACCACGCAGTTTTAACGGTAGAACTCTGCTTTAGTTGCAGGGGTAACACAAGAAGCTTTTCTCCCACTGTGTACTCTTTGGGCTCTTCCACGAATGAACTTCAATATGCAGGGTTTGCGACGTGGAGCGAACTGCCTCAACCAAGGCAGGCTGTAGCGAGGACTGTAAGCATATCCTGTCCCAAACCACGCAGTTTTAACGGTATAACTCTGCTTTAGTTGCAGGGGTAACACAAGCAGGTTTTCTCCCACTGTGTACTCTTTGGGCTCTTCCACGAATGAATTCTATATGCAGGGTTTCCGACGTGGAGCGAACAGCCTCAACCAAGGCAGGCTGTAGCGAGGACTGTAAGCATTTCCTCTTCCAAAGCACGGCAGTTTTACCAAAGAATTCTGCTTTAGTTGCAGGTGGAATACAAGCAGCATTACTCCCACTGTGTTCTCTTGGGGGCTCTTACACGAATGAACATTTTTATGCAGGGATTCCCACGAGGATTGAACTGCCTCCACCATGGCAGGCTCTAGCGAGGACTGTAAGCATATCCTCTCCCAAATCACGCAGTTTTAACGGTAGAACTCTGCTTTAGTTGCAGGGGTAACACAAGCAGTTTTTCTCCCACTGTGTACTCTTTGGGCTCTTCCACGAATGAACTTCTATATGCAGGGTTTGCGACGTGGAGGCAACTGCCTCAACCAAGGCAGGCTGTAGCGAGGACTGTAAGCATATCCTCTCCCAAACCACGCCGTTTTAACGGTAGAACTCTGCTTTAGTTGCAGGGGTAACACAAGCAGCTTTTCTCCCACTGTGTACTCTTTGGGCTCTTCCACGAATGAACTTCTATATGCAGGGTTTCCGACGTGGAGCGAACTGCCTCAACCAAGGCAGGCTGTAGCGAGGACTGTAAGCATATCCTGTCCCAAACCACGCAGTTTTAACGGTAGAACTCTGCTTTAGTTGCAGGGGTAACACAAGCAGGTTTTCTCCCACTGTGTACTCTTTGGGCTCTTCCACGAATGAATTCTATATGCAGGGTTTCCGACGTCGGGCGAACTGCCTCAACCAAGGCAGGCTGTAGCGAGGACTGTAAGCATTTCCTCTTCCAAAGCACGGCAGTTTTACCAAAGAATTCTGCTTTAGTTGCAGGTGGAATACAAGCAGCATTATTCCCACTGTGTACTCTTTGGGCTCTTACACGAATGAACTTCTTTATGCAAGGATTCCCACGAGGAGCGAACTGCCTCCACCATGGCAGGCTGTAGCGAGGACTGTAAGCATATCCTCTCCCAAGCCACGCAGTTTTAACGGTACAACTCTGCTTTAGTTGCAGGGATAACAAAAGCAGCTTTTCTCCCACTGTGTACTCTTTGGGTTCGTCCACGAATGAACTTCTATATGCAGGGTTTCCGACGTGGAGCGAACTGCCTCAACCAAGGCAGGCTATAGCGAGGAACGTAAGCATATCCTCACCCAAACCACGCAGTTTTAACGGTAGAACTCTGCTTTAGTTGCAGGGGTAACACAAGCAGCTTTTCTCCCACTGTATACTCTTTGGGCTCTTACACGAATGAACTTCTTTATGCAGGGATTCCCACGTGGATCGAACTGCCTCAACCGTGGAAGGCTGTAGCGAGGACTGTAAGCATATCCTCTCCCAAACCACGCAGTTTTCACGGTAGAACTCTGCTTTAGTTGCAGGGGTAACACAAGCAGCTTTTCTCCCACTGTGTACTCTTTGGGCTCTTCCACGAATGAACTTCTATATGCAGGGTTTGCGACGTGGAGCGAACTGCCTCAAACAAGACAGGCTGTAGCGAGGACTGTAAGCATTTCCTCTTACAAAACATGGCAGTTTTACCAAAGAATTCTGCTTTAGTTGCAGGTGGAATACAAGCAGCATTACTCCCACTGTGTTCTCTTTTGGGCTCTTACAAGAATGAACTTTTTTATGCAGGGATTCCCACGAGGAGTGAACTGCCTCCACCATGGCAGGCTCTAGCGAGGACTGTAAGCATATCCTCTCCCAAACCACGCAGTTTTAACGGTAGAACTCTGCTTTAGTTGCAGGGGTAACACAAGCAGCTTTTCTCCCACTGTGTACTCTTTGGGCTCTTCCACGAATGAACTTCTATATGCAGGGTTTCCGAAGTGGAGCGAACTGCCTCAACCAAGGAAGGCTGTAGCGAGGACTGTAAGCATTTCCTCTTACAAAACACGGCAGTTTTACCAAAGAATTCTGCTTTAGTTGCAGGTGGAATACAAGCAGCATTACTACCACTGTGTACTCTTTGGGCTCTTACACGAATGAACTTCTTTATGCAAGGATTCCCACGAGGAGCGAACTGCCTCCACCATGGCTGGCTGTAGCGAGGACTGTAAGCATATCCTCTCCCAAACCACGCAGTTTTAATGATAGAACTCTGCTTTAGTTGCAGGGGTAACACAAGCAGTTTTTCTCCCACTGTGTACTCTTTGGGCTCTTCCACGAATGAACTTCTATACGCAGGGTTTGCGACGTGGAGCGAACTGCCTCAACCAAGGCAGGCCTTAGCGAGGATTGTAAGCATATCCACTCCCAAACCACGCAGTTTTAACGGGAGAACTCTGCTTTAGTTGCAGGGGTAACACAAGCAGCTTTTCTCCCACTGTGTACTCTTTGAGCTCTTCCACGAATGAACTTCTATATGCAGGGATTCCTACGAGGAGCGAACTGCCTCCACCATGGCAGGCTGTAGCGAGGACCGTAAGCTTATCCTCTCCCAAACGACGCAGTTTTAACAGTAGAACTCTGCTTTAGTTGCAGGGGTAACACAAGAAGCTTTTCTCCCACTGTGTACTCTTTGGGCTCTTCCACGAATGAACTTCTATATGCAGGTTTTCCGACGTGGAGGAAACTGCCTCAACCAAGGCAGGCTGTAGCGAGGACTGTAAGCATATCCTCTCCCAAAACACGCCGTTTTAACGGTAGAACTCTGCTTTAGTTGCAGGGGTAACACAAGCAGCTTTTCTCCCACTGTGTACTCTTTGGGCTCTTCCACGAATGAACTTCTATATGCAGGGTTTCCGACGTGGAGCGAACTGCCTCAACCAAGGCAGGCTGTAGCGAGGAATGTAAGCATTTCCTCTTACAAAACATGGCAGTTTTACCAAAGAATTCTGCTTTAGTTGCAGGTGGAATACAAGCAGCATTACTACCACTGTGTACTCTTTGGGCTCTTACACGAATGAACTTCTTTATGCAGGGATTCCCACGAGGAGCGAACTGCCTCCACCATGGCAGGCTGTAGCGAGGACTCTAAGCATATCCTCTCCCAAACCACGCAGTTTTAATGGTAGAGCTCTGCTTTAGTTGCAGGGGTCACACAAGCAGCTTTTCTCGCACTGTTTACTCTTTGGGCTCTTCCACGAATGAACTTCTATATGCAGGGTTTGCGACGTGGAGCGAACTGCCTAAACCAAGGCAGGCTGTAGCGAGGACTGTAAGCATATCCTCTCCCAAACCACGCAGTTTTAACGGTACAACTCTGCTTTAGTTGCAGGGGTAACACAAGCAGTTTTTCTCCCACTGTGTACTCTTTGGGCTCTTCCACAAATGAACTTCTATATGCAGGGTTTGCGACGTGGAGCGAACTGCCTCAACCAATGCAGGCTGTAGCGAGGACTGTAAGCATATCCTCTCCCAAACCACGCAGTTTTAACGGTAGAACTCTGCTTTAGTTGCAGGGGTAACACAAGCAATTTTTCTCCCACTGTGTACTCTTTGGGCTCTTCCACGAATGAACTTCTATATGCAGGGCTTGCGACGTGGAGGGAACTGCCTCAACCAAGGCAGGCTGTAGCGAGGACTGTAAGCATATCCTCTCCCAAACCACGCCGTTTTAACAGTAGAACTCTGCTTTAGTTGCAGGGGTACAACAAGCAGCTTTTCTCCCACTGTGTACTCTTTGGGCTCTTCCACGAATGAACTTCTATATGCAGGGTTTCCGACGTGGAGCGAACTGCCTCGACCAAGGCAGGCTGTAGCGAGGACTGTAAGCATATCCTCTCCCAAACCACGCCGTTTTAACGGTAGAACACTGCTTTAGTTGCAGGGGTAACACAAGCAGCTTTTCTCCCACTGTGTACTCTTTGGGCTCTTCCACGAATGAACTTCTATATGCAGGGTTTCCGACGTGGAGCGAACTGCCTCAACCAAGGCAGGCTGTAGCGAGGACTGTAATCATATCCTGTCCCAAACCACGCAGTTTTAACGGTAGAACTCTGCTTTAGTTGCAGGGGTAACACAAGCAGGTTTTCTCCCACTGTGTACTCTTTGGGCTCTTCCACGAATGAATTCTATATGCAGGGTTTCCGACGTCGAGCGAACTGCCTCAACCAAGGCAGGCTGTAGCGAGGCCTGTAAGCATTTCCTCTTCCAAAGCACGGCAGTTTTACCAAAGAATTCTGCTTTAGTTGCAGGTGGAATACAAGCAGCATTATTCCCACTGTGTACTCTTTGGGCTCTTACACGAATGAACTTCTTTATGCAAGGATTCCCACGAGGAGCGAACTGCCTCCACCATGGCAGGCTGTAGCGAGGACTGTAACATATCCTCTCCCAAACCACGCAGTTTTAACGGTAGAACTCTGCTTTAGTTGCAGGGATAACAAAAGCAGCTTTTCTCCCACTGTGTACTCTTTGGGTTCGTCCACGAATGAACTTCTATATGCAGGATTTCCGACGTGGAGCGAACTGCCTCAACCAAGGCAGGCTCTAGCGAGGACCGTAAGCATATCCTCTCCCAAACCACTCAGTTTTAACGGTAGAACTCTGCTTTAGTTGCAGGGGTAACACAAGCAGCTTTTCTCCCACTGTGTACTCTTTGGGCTCTTCCACGAATGAACTTCTATATGCAGGTTTTGTGACGTGGAGCGAACTGCCTAAACCAAGGCAGGCTGTAGCGAGGACTGTAAGCATATCCTCTCCCAAACCACGCAGTTTTAACGGTAGAACTCTGCTTTAGTTGCAGGGGTAACACAAGCAGTTTTTCTCCCACTGTGTACTCTTTGGGCTCTTCCACAAATGAACTTCTATATGCAGGGTTTGCGACGTGGAGCGAACTGCCTCAACCAAGGCAGGCTGTAGCGAGGACTGTAAGCATTTCCTCTTACAAAACATGGCAGTTTTACCAAAGAATTCTGCTTTAGTTGCAGGTGGAATACAAGCAGCATTACTCCCACTGTGTTCTCTTGGGGGCTCTTACACAAATGAACATTTTTATGCAGGGATTCCCACGAGGAGTGAACTGCCTCCACCATGGCAGGCTCTAGCGAGGACTGTAAGCATATCCTCTCCCAAACCACGCAGTTTTAATGGTAGAACTCTGCTTTAGTTGCAGGGGTAACACAAGCAGCTTTTCTCCCACTGTGTACTCTTTGGGCTCTTCCACGAATGAACTTCTATATGCAGGGTTTCCGAAGTGGAGCGAACTGCCTCAACCAAGGAAGGCTGTAGCGAGGACTGTAAGCATTTCCTCTTACCAAACACGGCAGTTTTACCAAAGAATTCTGCTTTAGTTGCAGGTGGAATACAAGCAGCATTACTACCACTGTGTACTCTTTGGGCTCTTACACGAATGAACTTCTTTATGCAAGGATTCCCACGAGGAGCGAACTGCCTCCACCATGGCAGGCTGTAGCGAGGACTGTAAGCATATCCTCTCCCAAACCACGCAGTTTTAATGATAGAACTCTGCTTTAGTTTCAGGGGTAACACCAGCAGCTTTTCTCCCACTGTGTACTCTTTGGGCTCTTCCACGAATGAACTTCTATACGCAGGGTTTGCGACGTGGAGCGAACTGCCTCAACCAAGGCAGGCTGTAGCGAGGATTGTAAGCATATCCACTCCCAAACCACGCAGTTTTAACGGGAGAACTCTGCTTTAGTTGCAGGGGTAACACAAGCAGCTTTTCTCCCACTGTGTACTCTTTGAGCTCTTCCACGTATGAACTTCTATATGCAGGGTTTCCGACGTGGAGCGAACTGCCTCAACCAAGGCAGTCTGTAGCGAGGACTGTAAGCATTTCCTCTTCCAAAACACTGCAGTTTTACCAAAGAATTCTGTTTTAGTTGCAGGTGGAATACAAGCAGCATGACTCCCACTGTGTACTCTTTGGGCTCTTACACGAATGAATTTCTTTATGCAGGGATTCCTACGAGGAGCGAACTGCCTCCACCACGGCAGGCTGTAGCGAGGACTGTAAGCATATCCTCTCCCAAACCCCGCAGTTTTAACGGTAGAACTCTGCTATAGTTGTAGGGGTAACACAAGCAGTTTTTCTCCCACTGTGTACTCTTTGGGCTCTTCCACGAATGAACTTCTTTATGCAGGGATTCCTACGAGGAGCGAACTGCCACGACCATGGCAGGCTGTAGCGAGGACTCTAAGCATATCCTCTCCCAAACCACGCAGTTTTAACGGTAGAACTCTGCTTTAGTTGCAGGGGAAACACAAGAAGCTTTTCTCCCCTGTGTACTCTTTGGGCTCTTCCACGAATGAACTTCTATATGCAGGTTTTCCGACGTGGAGCGAACTGCCTCAACCAAGGAAGGCTGTAGCAAGGACTGTAAGCATATCCTCTCCCAAACCCCGCAGTTTTAACGGTAGAACTCTGCTTTAGTTGCAGGGGTAACACAAGCAGTTTTTCTCCCACTGTGTACTCTTTGGGCTCTTCCACGAATGAACTTCTATATGCAGGGATTCCTACGAGGAGCGAACTGCCTCCACCATGGCAGGCTGTAGCGAGGACCGTAGGCATATCCTCTCCCACACCACGCAGTTTTAACGGTAGAACTCTGCTTTAGTTGCAGGGGTAACACAAGAAGCTTTTCTCCCACTGTGTACTCTTTGGGCTCTTCCACGAATGAACTTCTATATGCAGGTTTTCCGACGTGGAGCGAACTGCCTCAACCAAGGCAGGCTGTAGAAAGGACTGTAAGCATATCCTCTCCCAAAACACGCAGTTTTAAAGGTAGAACTCTGCTTTAGTTGCAGGGGTAACACAAGCAGCTTTTCTCCCACTGTGTACTCTTTGGGCTCTTCCACGAATGAACTTCTATATGCAGGGTTTCCGACGTGGAGCGAACTGCCTCAAACAAGGCAGGCTGTAGCGAGGACTGTAAGCATATCCTGTCCCAAACCACGCAGTTTTAACGGTAGAACTCTGCTTTAGTTGCAGGGGTAACACAAGCAGGTTTTCTCCCACTGTGTACTCTTTGGGCTCTTCCACGAATGAACTTCTATACGCAGGGTTTGCGACGTGGAGCGAACTGCCTCAACCAAGGCAGGCTGTAGCGAGGATTGTAAGCATATCCACTCCCAAACCACGCAGTTTTAACGGGAGAACTCTGCTTTAGTTGCAGGTGGAATACAAGCAGCATTATTCCCACTGTGTACTCTTTGGGCTCTTCCACGAATGAACTTCTATATGCAGGGTTTCCGACGTGGAGCGAACTGCCTCCACCATGGCAGGCTGTAGCGAGGACTGTAAGCATATCCTCTCCCAAACCACGCCGTTTTAACGGTAGAACACTGCTTTAGTTGCAGGGGTAACACAAGCAGCTTGTCTCCCACTGTGTACTCTTTGGGCTCTTCCACGAATGAACTTCTATATGCAGGGTTTCCGACGTGGAGCGAACTGCCTCAACCAAGGCAGGCTGTAGCGAGGACTGTAATCATATCCTGTCCCAAACCACGCAGTTTTAATGGTAGAACTCTGCTTTAGTTGCAGGGGTAACACAAGCAGCTTTTCTCCCACTGTGTACTCTTTGGGCTCTTCCACGAATGAATTCTATATGCAGGGTTTCCGACGTCGAGCGAACTGCCTCAACCAAGGCAGGCTGTAGCGAGGACTGTAAGCATTTCCTCTTCCAAAGCACGGCAGTTTTACCAAAGAATTCTGCTTTAGTTGCAGGTGGAATACAAGCAGCATTATTCCCACTGTGTACTCTTTGGGCTCTTACACGAATGAACTTCTTTATGCAAGGATTCCCACGAGGAGCGAACTGCCTCCACCATGGCAGGCTGTAGCGAGGACTGTAAGCATATCCTCTCCCAAACCACGCAGTTTTAACGGTAGAACTCTGCTTTAGTTGCAGGGATAACAAAAGCAGCTTTTCTCCCACTGTGTACTCTTTGGGTTCGTCCACGAATGAACTTCTATATGCAGGGTTTCCGACGTGGAGCGAACTGCCTCAACCAAGGCAGGCTCTAGCGAGGACCGTAAGCATATCCTCTCCCAAACCACTCAGTTTTAACGGTAGAACTCTGCTTTAGTTGCAGGGGTAACACAAGCAGCTTTTCTCCCACTGTGTACTCTTTGGGCTCTTCCACAAATGAACTTCTATATGCAGGGTTTGCGACGTGGAGCGAACTGCCTCAACCAAGGCAGGCTGTAGCGAGGACTGTAAGCATTTCCTCTTACAAAACATGGCAGTTTTACCAAAGAATTCTGCTTTAGTTGCAGGTGGAATACAAGCAGCATTACTCCCACTGTGTTCTCTTGGGGGCTCTTACACGAATGAACATTTTTATGCAGGGATTCCCACGAGGAGTGAACTGCCTCCACCATGGCAGGCTCTAGCGAGGACTGTAAGCATATCCTCTCCCAAACCACGCAGTTTTAATGGTAGAACTCTGCTTTAGTTGCAGGGGTAACACAAGCAGCTTTTCTCCCACTGTGTACTCTTTGGGCTCTTCCACGAATGAACTTCTATATGCAGGGTTTCCGAAGTGGAGCGAACTGCCTCAACCAAGGAAGGCTGTAGCGAGGACTGTAAGCATTTCCTCTTACCAAACACGGCAGTTTTACCAAAGAATTCTGCTTTAGTTGCAGGTGGAATACAAGCAGCATTACTACCACTGTGTACTCTTTGGGCTCTTACACGAATGAACTTCTTTATGCAAGGATTCCCACGAGGAGCGAACTGCCTCCACCATGGCAGGCTGTAGCGAGGACTGTAAGCATATCCTCTCCCAAACCACTCAGTTTTAATGATAGAACTCTGCTTTAGTTGCAGGGGTAACACAAGCAGTTTTTCTCCCACTGTGTACTCTTTGGGCTCTTCCACGAATGAACTTCTATACGCAGGGTTTGCGACGTGGAGCGAACTGCCTCAACCAAGGCAGGCTGTAGCGAGGATTGTAAGCATATCCACTCCCAAACCACGCAGTTTTAACGGGAGAACTCTGCTTTTGTTGCAGGGGTAACACAAGCAGCTTTTCTCCCACTGTGTACTCTTTGAGCTCTTCCACGAATGAACTTCTATATGCAGGGTTTCCGACGTGGAGCGAACTGCCTCAACCAAGGCAGTCTGTAGCGAGGACTGTAAGCATTTCCTCTTCCAAAACACTGCAGTTTTACCAAAGAATTCTGTTTTAGTTGCAGGTGGAATACAAGCAGCATGACTCCCACTGTGTACTCTTTGGGCTCTTCCACGAATGAACTTCTTTATGCAGGGATTCCTACGAGGAGCGAACTGCCACGACCATGGCAGGCTGTAGCGAGGACTCTAAGCATATCCTCTCCCAAACCACGCAGTTTTAACGGTAGAACTCTGCTTTAGTTGCAGGGGTAACACAAGAAGCTTTTCTCCCCTGTGTACTCTTTGGGCTCTTCCACGAATGAACTTCTATATGCAGGTTTTCCGACGTGGAGCGAACTGCCTCAACCAAGGCAGGCTGTAGCAAGGACTGTAAGCATATCCTCTCCCAAACCCCGCAGTTTTAACGGTAGAACTCTGCTTTAGTTGCAGGGGTAACACAAGCAGCTTTTCTCCCACTGTGTACTCTTTGGGCTCTTCCACGAATGAACTTCTATATGCAGGGATTCCTACGAGGAGCGAACTGCCTCCACCATGGCAGGCTGTAGCGAGGACCGTAGGCATATCCTCTCCCACACCACGCAGTTTTAACGGTAGAACTCTGCGTTAGTTGCAGGGGTAACACAAGAAGCTTTTCTCCCACTGTGTACTCTTTGGGCTCTTCCACGAATGAACTTCTATATGCAGGTTTTCCGACGTGGAGCGAACTGCCTCAACCAAGGCAGGCTGTAGAAAGGACTGTAAGCATATCCTCTCCCAAAACACGCAGTTTTAAAGGTAGAACTCTGCTTTAGTTGCAGGGGTAACACAAGCAGCTTTTCTCCCACTGTGTACTCTTTGGGCTCTTCCACGAATGAACTTCTATATGCAGGGTTTCCGACGTGGAGCGAACTGCCTCAACCAAGGCAGACTGTAGCGAGGACTGTAAGCATATCCTGTCCCAAACCACGCAGTTTTAACGGTAGAACTCTGCTTTAGTTGCAGGGGTAACACAAGCAGGTTTTCTCCCACTGTGTACTCTTTGGGCTCTTCCACGAATGAATACTATATGCAGGGTTTCCGACGTGGAGCGAACTGCCTCAACCAAGGCAGGCTGTAGCGAGGACTGTAAGCATTTCCTCTTCCAAAGCACGGCAGTTTTACCAAAGAATTCTGCTTTAGTTGCAGGTGGAATACAAGCAGCATTATTCCCACTGTGTACTCTTTGGGCTCTTACACGAATGAACTTCTTTATGCAAGGATTCCCACGAGGAGCGAACTGCCTCCACCATGGCAGGCTGTAGCGAGGACTGTAAGCATATCCTCTCCCAAACCACGCAGTTTTAACGGTAGAACTCTGCTTTAGTTGCACAGATAACAAAAGCAGCTTTTCTCCCACTGTGTACTCTTTGGGTTCGTCCACGAATGAACTTCTATATGCAGGGTTTCCGACGTGGAGCGAAGTGCCTCAACCAAGGCAGGCTCTAGCGAGGACCGTAAGCATATCCTCTCCCAAACCACTCAGTTTTAACGGTAGAACTCTGCTTTAGTTGCAGGGGTAACACAAGCAGCTTTTCTCCCACTGTGTACTCTTTGGGCTCTTACACGAATGAACTTCTTTATGCAGGGATTCCCACGTGGATCGAACTGCCTCAACCGTGGAAGGCTGTAGCGAGGACTGTAAGCATATCCTCTCCCAAACCACGCAGTTTTCATGGTAGATCTCTGCTTTAGTTGCAGGGGTAACACAAGCAGCTTTTCTCCCACTGTGTACTCTTTGGGCTCTTCCACGAATGAACTTCTATATGCAGGGTTTGCGACGTGGAGCGAACTGCCTCAACCAAGGCAGGCTGTAGCGAGGACTGTAAGCATTTCCTCTTACAAAACACGGCAGTTTTACCAAAGAATTCTGCTTTAGTTGCAGGTGGAATACAAGCAGCATTGCTACCACTGTGTACTCTTTGGGCTCTTACACGAATGAACTTCTTTATGCAAGGATTCCCACGAGGAGTGAACTGCCTCCACCATGGCAGGCTGTAGCGAGGACTGTAAGCATATCCTCTCCCAAACCACGCAGTTTTAATGATAGAACTCTGCTTTAGTTGCAGGGGTAACACAAGCAGTTTTTCTCCCACTGTGGACTCTTTGGGCTCTTCCACGAATGAACATCTATACGCAGGGTTTGCGACGTGGAGCGAACTGCCTCAACCAAGGCAGGCTGTAGCGAGGATTGTAAGCATATCCACTCCCAAACCACGCAGTTTTAACGGGAGAACTCTGCTTTAGTTGCAGGGGTAACACAAGCAGCTTTTCTCCCACTGTGTACTCTTTGAGCTCTTCCACGAATGAACTTCTATATGCAGGGTTTCCGACGTGGAGGGAACTGCCTCAACCAAGGCAGGCTGTAGCGAGGACTGTAAGCATATCCTCTCCCAAACCACGCAGTTTTAACGGTAGAACTCTGCTTTAGTTGCAGGGGTAACACAAGCAGCTTTTCTCCCACTGTGTACTCTTTGGGCTCTTCCACGAATGAACTTCTATATGCAGGGTTTCCGACGTGGAGCGAACTGCCTCAACCAAGGCAGGCTGTAGCGAGGACTGTAAGCATATCCTGTCCCAAACCACGCAGTTTTAACGGTAGAACTCTGCTTTAGTTGCAGGGGTAACACAAGCAGGTTTTCTCCCACTGTGTACTCTTTGGGCTCTTCCACGAATGAATTCTATATGCAGGGTTTCCGACGTCGAGCGAACTGCCTCAACCAAGGCAGGCTGTAGCGAGGACTGTAAGCATTTCCTCTTCCAAAGCACGGCAGTTTTACCAAAGAATTCTGCTTTAGTTGCAGGTGGAATACAAGCAGCATTATTCCCACTGTGTACTCTTTGGGCTCTTACACGAATGAACTTCTTTATGCAAGGATTCCCACGAGGAGCGAACTGCCTCCACCATGGCAGGCTGTAGCGAGGACTGTAAGCATATCCTCTCCCAAACCACGCAGTTTTAACGGTAGAACTCTGCTTTAGTTGCAGGGATAACAAAAGCAGCTTTTCTCCCACTGTGTACTCTTTGGGTTCGTCCACGAATGAACTTCTATATGCAGGGTTTCCGACCTGGAGCGAACTGCCTCAACCAAGGCAGGCTCTAGCGAGGACCGTAAGCATATCCTCTCCCAAACCACTCAGTTTTAACGGTAGAACTCTGCTTTAGTTGCAGGGGTAACACAAGCAGCTTTTCTCCCACTGTGTACTCTTTGGGCTCTTCCACGAATGAACTTCTATATGCAGGGTTTGTGACGTGGAGCGAACTGCCTAAACCAAGGCAGGCTGTAGCGAGGACTGTAAGCATATCCTCTCCCAAACCACGCAGTTTTTACGGTAGAACTCTGCTTTAGTTGCAGGGGTAACACAAGCAGTTTTTCTCCCACTGTGTACTCTTTGGCTCTTCCACAAATGAACTTCTATATGCAGGGTTTGCGACGTGGAGCGAACTGCCTCAACCAAGGCAGGCTGTAGCGAGGACTGTAAGCATTTCCTCTTACAAAACATGGCAGTTTTACCAAAGAATTCTGCTTTAGTTGCAGGTGGAATACAAGCAGCATTACTCCCACTGTGTTCTCTTGGGGGCTCTTACACGAATGAACATTTTTATGCAGGGATTCCCACGAGGAGTGAACTGCCTCCACCATGGCAGGCTCTAGCGAGGACTGTAAGCATATCCTCTCCCAAACCACGCAGTTTTAACGGTAGAACTCTGCTTTAGTTGCAGGGGTAACACAAGCAGCTTTTCTCCCACTGTGTACTCTTTGGGCTCTTCCACGAATGAACTTCTATATGCAGGGTTTCCGACGTGGAGCGAACTGCCTCAACCAAGGCAGGCTCTAGCGAGGACTGTAAGCATATCCTCTCCCAAACCACTCAGTTTTAACGGTAGAACTCTGCTTTAGTTGCAGGGGTAACACAAGCAGCTTTTCTCCCACTGTGTACTCTTTGGGCTCTTACACGAATGAACTTCTTTATGCAGGGATTCCCACGTGGATCGAACTGCCTCAACCGTGCAAGGCTGTAGCGAGGACTGTAAGCAAATCCTCTCCCAAACCACGCAGTTTTCATGGTAGATCTCTGCTTTAGTTGCAGGGGTAACACAAGCAGCTTTTCTCCCACTGTGTACTCTTTGGGCTCTTCCACGAATGAACTTCTATATGCAGGGTTTGTGACGTGGAGCGAACTGCCTAAACCAAGGCAGGCTGTAGCGAGGACTGTAAGCATATCCTCTCCCAAACCACGCAGTTTTTACGGTAGAACTCTGCTTTAGTTGCAGGGGTAACACAAGCAGTTTTTCTCCCACTGTGTACTCTTTGGCTCTTCCACAAATGAACTTCTATATGCAGGGTTTGCGACGTGGAGCGAACTGCCTCAACCAAGGCAGGCTGTAGCGAGGACTGTAAGCATTTCCTCTTACAAAACATGGCAGTTTTACCAAAGAATTCTGCTTTAGTTGCAGGTGGAATACAAGCAGCATTACTCCCACTGTGTTCTCTTGGGGGCTCTTACACGAATGAACATTTTTATGCAGGGATTCCCACGAGGAGTGAACTGCCTCCACCATGGCAGGCTCTAGCGAGGACTGTAAGCATATCCTCTCCCAAACCACGCAGTTTTAACGGTAGAACTCTGCTTTAGTTGCAGGGGTAACACAAGCAGCTTTTCTCCCACTGTGTACTCTTTGGGCTCTTCCACGAATGAACTTCTATATGCAGGGTTTCCGACGTGGAGCGAACTGCCTCAACCAAGGCAGGCTCTAGCGAGGACCGTAAGCATATCCTCTCCCAAACCACTCAGTTTTAACGGTAGAACTCTGCTTTAGTTGCAGGGGTAACACAAGCAGCTTTTCTCCCACTGTGTACTCTTTGGGCTCTTACACGAATGAACTTCTTTATGCAGGGATTCCCACGTGGATCGAACTGCCTCAACCGTGCAAGGCTGTAGCGAGGACTGTAAGCAAATCCTCTCCCAAACCACGCAGTTTTCATGGTAGATCTCTGCTTTAGTTGCAGGGGTAACACAAGCAGCTTTTCTCCCACTGTGTACTCTTTGGGCTCTTCCACGAATGAACTTCTATATGCAGGGTTTGCGACGTGGAGCAAACTGCCTCAACCAAGGCAGGCTGTAGCGAGGACTGTAAGCATTTCCTCTTACAAAATATGGCAGTTTTACCAAAGAATTCTGCTTTAGTTGCAGGTGGAATACAAGCAGCATTACTCCCACTGTGTTCTCTTGGGGGCTCTTACACGAATGAACATTTTTATGCAGGGATTCCCACGAGGAGTGAACTGCCTCCACCATGGCAGGCTCTAGCGAGGACTGTAAGCATATCCTCTCCCAAACCACGCAGTTTTAACGGTAGAACTCTGCTTTAGTTGCAGGGGTAACACAAGCAGCTTTTCTCCCACTGTGTACTCTTTGGGCTCTTCCACGAATGAACTTCTATATGCAGGGTTTCCGAAGTGGAGCGAACTGCCTCAACCAAGGAAGGCTGTAGCGAGGACTGTAAGCATTTCCTCTTACAAAACACGGCAGTTTTACCAAAGAATTCTGCTTTAGTTGCAGGTGGAATACAAGCAGCATTACTACCACTGTGTACTCTTTGGGCTCTTACACGAATGAACTTCTTTATGCAAGGATTCCCACGAGGAGTGAACTGCCTCCACCATGGCAGGCTGTAGCGAGGACTGTAAGCATATCCTCTCCCAAACCACGCAGTTTTAATGATAGAACTCTGCTTTAGTTGCAGGGGTAACACAAGCAGTTTTTCTCCCACTGTGTACTCTTTGGGCTCTTCCACGAATGAACTTCTATACGCAGGGTTTGCGACGTGGAGCGAACTGCCTCAACCAAGGCAGGCTGTAGCGAGGATTGTACGCATATCCACTCCCAAACCACGCAGTTTTAACGGGAGAACTCTGCTTTAGTTGCAGGGGTAACACAAGCAGCTTTTCTCCCACTGTGTACTCTTTGAGCTCTTCCACGAATGAACTTCTATATGCAGGGTTTCCGACGTGGAGCGAACTGCCTCAACCAAGGCAGTCTGTAGCGAGGACTGTAAGCATTTCCTCTTCCAAAATACTGCAGTTTTACCAAAGAATTCTGTTTTAGTTGCAGGTGGAATACAAGCAGCATGACTCCCACTGTGTACTCTTTGGGCTCTTACACGAATGAATTTCTTTATGCAGGGATTCCTACGAGGAGCGAACTGCCTCCACCACGGCAGGCTGTAGCGAGGACTGTAAGCATATCCTCTCCCAAACCCCGCAGTTTTAACGGTAGAACTCTGCTATAGTTGTAGGGGTAACACAAGCAGTTTTTCTCCCACTGTGTACTCTTTGGGCTCTTCCACGAATGAAATTCTTCATGCAGGGATTCCTACGAGGAGCGAACTGCCACGACCATGGCAGGCTGTAGCGAGGACTCTAAGCATATCCTCTCCCAAACCACGCAGTTTTAACGGTAGAACTCTGCTTTAGTTGCAGGGGTAACACAAGCAGTTTTTCTCCCACTGTGTACTCTTTGGGTTCGTCCACGAATGAACTTCTATATGCAGGGTTTCCGACGTGGAGCGAACTGCCTCAACCAAGGCAGGCTCTAGCGAGGACCGTAAGCATATCCTCTCCCAAACCACTCAGTTTTAACGGTAGAACTCTGCTTTAGTTGCAGGGGTAACACAAGCAGCTTTTCTCCCACTGTGTACTCTTTGGGCTCTTCCACGAATGAACTTCTATATGCAGGGTTTGTGACGTGGAGCGAACTGCCTAAACCAAGGCAGGCTGTAGCGAGGACTGTAAGCATATCCTCTCCCAAACCACGCAGTTTTAACGGTAGAACTCTGCTTTAGTTGCAGGGGTAACACAAGCAGTTTTTCTCCCACTGTGTACTCTTTGGGCTCTTCCACAAATGAACTTCTATATGCAGGGTTTGCGACATGGAGCGAACTGCCTCAACCAGTGCAGGCTGTAGCGAGGACTCTAAGCATATCCTCTCCCAAACCACGCAGTTTTAACGGTAGAACTCTGCTTTAGATGCAGGGGTAACACAAGAAGCTTTTCTCCCCTGTGTACTCTTTGGGCTCTTCCACGAATGAACTTCTATATGCAGGTTTTCCGACGTGGAGCGAACTGCCTCAACCAAGGAAGGCTGTAGCAAGGACTGTAAGCATATCCTCTCCCAAACCCCGCAGTTTTAACGGTAGAACTCTGCTTTAGTTGCAGGGGTAACACAAGCAGTTTTTCTCCCACTGTGTACTCTTTGGGCTCTTCCACGAATGAACTTCTATATGCAGGGATTCCTACGAGGAGCGAACTGCCTCCACCATGGCAGGCTGTAGCGAGGACCGTAGGAATATCCTCTCCCACACCACGCAGTTTTAACGGTAGAACTCTGCTTTAGTTGCAGGGGTAACACAAGAAGCTTTTCTCCCACTGTGTACTCTTTGGGCTCTTCCACGAATGAACTTCTATATGCAGGTTTTCCGACGTGGAGCGAACTGCCTCAACCAAGGCAGGCTGTAGAAAGGACTGTAAGCATATCCTCTCCCAAACCACGCAGTTTTAACGGTAGAACTCTGCTTTAGTTGCAGGGATAACAAAAGCAGCTTTTCTCCCACTGTGTACTCTTTGGGTTCGTCCACGAATGAACTTCTATATGCAGGGTTTCCGACGTGGAGCGAACTGCCTCAACCAAGGCAGGCTCTAGCGAGGACCGTAAGCATATCCTCTCCCAAACCACTCAGTTTTAACGGTAGAACTCTGCTTTAGTTGCAGGGGTAACACAAGCAGCTTTTCTCCCACTGTGTACTCTTTGGGCTCTTCCACGAATGAACTTCTATATGCAGGGTTTGTGACGTGGAGCGAACTGCCTAAACCAAGGCAGGCTGTAGCGAGGACTGTAAGCATATCCTCTCCCAAACCACGCAGTTTTTACGGTAGAACTCTGCTTTAGTTGCAGGGGTAACACAAGCAGTTTTTCTCCCACTGTGTACTCTTTGGCTCTTCCACAAATGAACTTCTATATGCAGGGTTTGCGACGTGGAGCGAACTGCCTCAACCAAGGCAGGCGGTAGCGAGGACTGTAAGCATTTCCTCTTACAAAACATGGCAGTTTTACCAAAGAATTCTGCTTTAGTTGCAGGTGGAATACAAGCAGCATTACTCCCACTGTGTTCTCTTGGGGGCTCTTACACGAATGAACATTTTTATGCAGGGATTCCCACGAGGAGTGAACTGCCTCCACCATGGCGGGCTCTAGCGAGGACTGTAAGCATATCCTCTCCCAAACCACGCAGTTTTAACGGTAGAACTCTGCTTTAGTTGCAGGGGTAACACAAGCAGCTTTTCTCCCACTGTGTACTCTTTGGGCTCTTCCACGAATGAACTTCTATATGCAGGGTTTCCGACGTGGAGCGAACTGCCTCAACCAAGGCAGGCTCTAGCGAGGACCGTAAGCATATCCTCTCCCAAACCACTCAGTTTTAACGGTAGAACTCTGCTTTAGTTGCAGGGGTAACACAAGCAGCTTTTCTCCCACTGTGTACTCTTTGGGCTCTTACACGAATGAACTTCTTTATGCAGGGATTCCCACGTGGATCGAACTGCCTCAACCGTGCATGGCTGTAGCGAGGACTGTAAGCAAATCCTCTCCCAAACCACGCAGTTTTCATGGTAGATCTCTGCTTTAGTTACAGGGGTAACACAAGCAGCTTTTCTCCCACTGTGTACTCTTTGGGCTCTTCCACGAATGAACTTCTATATGCAGGGTTTGCGACGTGGAGCAAACTGCCTCAACCAAGGCAGGCTGTAGCGAGGACTGTAAGCATTTCCTCTTACAAAACATGGCAGTTTTACCAAAGAATTCTGCTTTAGTTGCAGGTGGAATACAAGCAGCATTACTCCCACTGTGTTCTCTTGGGGGCTCTTACACGAATGAACATTTTTATGCAGGGATTCCCACGAGGAGTGAACTGCCTCCACCATGGCAGGCTCTAGCGAGGACTGTAAGCATATCCTCTCCCAAACCACGCAGTTTTAACGGTAGAACTCTGCTTTAGTTGCAGGGGTAACACAAGCAGCTTTTCTCCCACTGTGTACTCTTTGGGCTCTTCCACGAATGAACTTCTATATGCAGGGTTTCCGAAGTGGAGCGAACTGCCTCAACCAAGGAAGGCTGTAGCGAGGACTGTAAGCATTTCCTCTTACAAAACACGGCAGTTTTACCAAAGAATTCTGCTTTAGTTGCAGGTGGAATACAAGCAGCATTACTACCACTGTGTACTCTTTGGGCTCTTACACGAATGAACTTCTTTATGCAAGGATTCCCACGAGGAGTGAACTGCCTCCACCATGGCAGGCTGTAGCGAGGACTGTAAGCATATCCTCTCCCAAACCACGCAGTTTTAATGATAGAACTCTGCTTTAGTTGCAGGGGTAACACAAGCAGTTTTTCTCCCACTGTGTACTCTTTGGGCTCTTCCACGAATGAACTTCTATACGCAGGGTTTGCGACGTGGAGCGAACTGCCTCAACCAAGGCAGGCTGTAGCGAGGATTGTAAGCATATCCACTCCCAAACCACGCAGTTTTAACGGGAGAACTCTGCTTTAGTTGCAGGGGTAACACAAGCAGCTTTTCTCCCACTGTGTACTCTTTGAGCTCTTCCACGAATGAACTTCTATATGCAGGGTTTCCGACGTGGAGCGAACTCCCTCAACCAAGGCAGGCTCTAGCGAGGACCGTAAGCATATCCTCTCCCAAACCACTCAGTTTTAACGGTAGAACTCTGCTTTAGTTGCAGGGGTAACACAAGCAGCTTTTCTCCCACTGTGTACTCTTTGGGCTCTTCCACGAATGAACTTCTATATGCAGGGTTTGTGACGTGGAGCGAACTGCCTAAACCAAGGCAGGCTGTAGCGAGTACTGTAAGCATATCCTCTCCCAAACCACGCAGTTTTTACGGTAGAACTCTGCTTTAGTTGCAGGGGTAACACAAGCAGTTTTTCTCCCACTGTGTACTCTTTGGCTCTTCCACAAATGAACTTCTATATGCAGGGTTTGCGACGTGGAGCGAACTGCCTCAACCAAGGCAGGCTGTAGCGAGGACTGTAAGCATTTCCTCTTACAAAACATGGCAGTTTTACCAAAGAATTCTGCTTTAGTTGCAGGTGGAATACAAGCAGCATTACTCCCACTGTGTTCTCTTGGGGGCTCTTACACGAATGAACATTTTTATGCAGGGATTCCCACGAGGAGTGAACTGCCTCCACCATGGCGGGCTCTAGCGAGGACTGTAAGCATATCCTCTCCCAAACCACGCAGTTTTAACGGTAGAACTCTGCTTTAGTTGCAGGGGTAACACAAGCAGCTTTTCTCCCACTGTGTACTCTTTGGGCTCTTCCACGAATGAACTTCTATATGCAGGGTTTCCGACGTGGAGCGAACTGCCTCAACCAAGGCAGGCTCTAGCGAGGACCGTAAGCATATCCTCTCCCAAACCACTCAGTTTTAACGGTAGAACTCTGCTTTAGTTGCAGGGGTAACACAAGCAGCTTTTCTCCCACTGTGTACTCTTTGGGCTCTTACACGAATGAACTTCTTTATGCAGGGATTCCCACGTGGATCGAACTGCCTCAACCGTGCATGGCTGTAGCGAGGACTGTAAGCAAATCCTCTCCCAAACCACGCAGTTTTCATGGTAGATCTTTGCTTTAGTTACAGGGGTAAAACAAGCAGCTTTTCTCCCACTGTGTACTCTTTGGGCTCTTCCACGAATGAACTTCTATATGCAGGGTTTGCGACGTGGAGCAAACTGCCTCAACCAAGGCAGGCTGTAGCGAGGACTGTAAGCATTTCCTCTTACAAAACATGGCAGTTTTACCAAAGAATTCTGCTTTAGTTGCAGGTGGAATACAAGCAGCATTACTCCCACTGTGTTCTCTTGGGGGCTCTTACACGAATGAACATTTTTATGCAGGGATTCCCACGAGGAGTGAACTGCCTCCACCATGGCAGGCTCTAGCGAGGACTGTAAGCATATCCTCTCCCAAACCACGCAGTTTTAACGGTAGAACTCTGCTTTAGTTGCAGGGGTAACACAAGCAGCTTTTCTCCCACTGTGTACTCTTTGGGCTCTTCCACGAATGAACTTCTATATGCAGGGTTTCCGAAGTGGAGCGAACTGCCTCAACCAAGGAAGGCTGTAGCGAGGACTGTAAGCATTTCCTCTTACAAAACACGGCAGTTTTACCAAAGAATTCTGCTTTAGTTGCAGGTGGAATACAAGCAGCATTACTACCACTGTGTACTCTTTGGGCTCTTACACGAATGAACTTCTTTATGCAAGGATTCCCACGAGGAGTGAACTGCCTCCACCATGGCAGGCTGTAGCGAGGACTGTAAGCATATCCTCTCCCAAACCACGCAGTTTTAATGATAGAACTCTGCTTTAGTTGCAGGGGTAACACAAGCAGTTTTTCTCCCACTGTGTACTCTTTGGGCTCTTCCACGAATGAACTTCTATACGCAGGGTTTGCGACGTGGAGCGAACTGCCTCAACCAAGGCAGGCTGTAGCGAGGATTGTAAGCATATCCACTCCCAAACCACGCAGTTTTAACGGGAGAACTCTGCTTTAGTTGCAGGGGTAACACAAGCAGCTTTTCTCCCACTGTGTACTCTTTGAGCTCTTCCACGAATGAACTTCTATATGCAGGGTTTCCGACGTGGAGCGAACTGCCTCAACCAAGGCAGTCTGTAGCGAGGACTGTAAGCATTTCCTCTTCCAAAATACTGCAGTTTTACCAAAGAATTCTGTTTTAGTTGCAGGTGGAATACAAGCAGCATGACTCCCACTGTGTACTCTTTGGGCTCTTACACGAATGAATTTCTTTATGCAGGGATTCCTACGAGGAGCGAACTGCCTCCACCACGGCAGGCTGTAGCGAGGACTGTAAGCATATCCTCTCCCAAACACCGCAGTTTTAACGGTAGAACTCTGCTATAGTTGTAGGGGTAACACAAGCAGTTTTTCTCCCACTGTGTACTCTTTGGGCTCTTCCACGAATGAAATTCTTTATGCAGGGATTCCTACGAGGAGCGAACTGCCACGACCATGGCAGGCTGTAGCGAGGACTCTAAGCATATCCTCTCCCAAACCACGCAGTTTTAATGATAGAACTCTGCTTTAGTTGCAGGGGTAACACAAGCAGTTTTTCTCCCACTGTGTACTCTTTGGGCTCTTCCACGAATGAACTTCTATACGCAGGGTTTGCGACGTGGAGCGAACTGCCTCAACCAAGGCAGGCTGTAGCGAGGATTGTAAGCATATCCACTCCCAAACCACGCAGTTTTAACGGGAGAACTCTGCTTTAGTTGCAGGGGTAACACAAGCAGCTTTTCTCCCACTGTGTACTCTTTGAGCTCTTCCACGAATGAACTTCTATATGCAGGGTTTCCGACGTGGAGTGAACTGCCTCAACCAAGGCAGGCTGTAGCGAGGACTGTAAGCATATCCTCTCCCAAACCACGCAGTTTTAACGGTAGAACTCTGCTTTAGTTGCAGGGGTAACACAAGCAGCTTTTCTCCCACTGTGTACTCTTTGGGCTCTTCCACGAATGAACTTCTATATGCAGGGTTTCCGACGTGGAGCGAACTGCCTCAACCAAGGCAGGCTGTAGCGAGGACTGTAAGCATATCCTCTCCCAAACCACGCCGTTTTAACGGTAGAACACTGCTTTAGTTGCAGGGGTAACACAAGCAGCTTTTCTCCCACTGTGTACTCTTTGGGCTCTTCCACGAATGAAATTCTATATGCAGGGTTTCCGACGTGGAGCGAACTGCCTCAACCAAGGCAGGCTGTAGCGAGGACTGTAATCATATCCTGTCCCAAACCACGCAGTTTTAACGGTAGATCTCTGCTTTAGTTGCAGGGGTAACACAAGCAGGTTTTCTCCCACTGTGTACTCTTTGGGCTCTTCCACGAATGAATTCTATATGCAGGGTTTCCGACGTCGAGCGAACTGCCTCAACCAAGGCAGGCTGTAGCGAGGACTGTAAGCATTTCCTCTTCCAAAGCACGGCAGTTTTACCAAAGAATTCTGCTTTAGTTGCAGGTGGAATACAAGCAGCATTATTCCCACTGTGTACTCTTTGGGCTCTTACACGAATGAACTTCTTTATGCAAGGATTCCCACGAGGAGCGAACTGCCTCCACCATGGAAGGCTGTAGCGAGGACTGTAAGCATATCCTCTCCCAAACCACGCAGTTTTAACGGTAGAACTCTGCTTTAGTTGCAGGGATAACAAAAGCAGCTTTTCTCCCACTGTGTACTCTTTGGGTTCGTCCACGAATGAACTTCTATATGCAGGGTTTCCGACCTGGAGCGAACTGCCTCAACCAAGGCAGGCTCTAGCGAGGACCGTAAGCATATCCTCTCCCAAACCACTCAGTTTTAACGGTAGAACTCTGCTTTAGTTGCAGGGGTAACACAAGCAGCTTTTCTCCCACTGTGTACTCTTTGGGCTCTTCCACGAATGAACTTCTATATGCAGGGTTTCCGAAGTGGAGCGAACTGCCTCAACCAAGGAAGGCTGTAGCGAGGACTGTAAGCATTTCCTCTTACAAAACACGGCAGTTTTACCAAAGAATTCTGCTTTAGTTGCAGGTGGAATACAAGCAGCATTACTACCACTGTGTACTCTTTGGGCTCTTACACGAATGAACTTCTTTATGCAAGGATTCCCACGAGGAGTGAACTGCCTCCACCATGGCAGGCTGTAGCGAGGACTGTAAGCATATCCTCTCCCAAACCACGCAGTTTTAATGATAGAACTCTGCTTTAGTTGCAGGGGTAACACAAGCAGTTTTTCTCCCACTGTGTATTCTTTGGGCTCTTCCACGAATGAACTTCTATACGCAGGGTTTGCGACGTGGAGCGAACTGCCTCAACCAAGGCAGGCTGTAGCGAGGATTGTAAGCATATCCACTCCCAAACCACGCAGTTTTAACGGGAGAACTCTGCTTTAGTTGCAGGGGTAACACAAGCAGCTTTTCTCCCACTGTGTACTCTTTGAGCTCTTCCACGAATGAACTTCTATATGCAGGGTTTCCGACGTGGAGCGAACTGCCTCAACCAAGGCAGTCTGTAGCGAGGACTGTAAGCATTTCCTCTTCCAAAATACTGCAGTTTTACCAAAGAATTCTGTTTTAGTTGCAGGTGGAATACAAGCAGCATGACTCCCACTGTGTACTCTTTGGGCTCTTACACGAATGAATTTCTTTATGCAGGGATTCCTACGAGGAGCGAACTGCCTCCACCACGGCAGGCTGTAGCGAGGACTGTAAGCATATCCTCTCCCAAACACCGCAGTTTTAACGGTAGAACTCTGCTATAGTTGTAGGGGTAACACAAGCAGTTTTTCTCCCACTGTGTACTCTTTGGGCTCTTCCACGAATGAAATTCTTTATGCAGGGATTCCTACGAGGAGCGAACTGCCACGACCATGGCAGGCTGTAGCGAGGACTCTAAGCATATCCTCTCCCAAACCACGCAGTTTTAATGATAGAACTCTGCTTTAGTTGCAGGGGTAACACAAGCAGTTTTTCTCCCACTGTGTACTCTTTGGGCTCTTCCACGAATGAACTTCTATACGCAGGGTTTGCGACGTGGAGCGAACTGCCTCAACCAAGGCAGGCTGTAGCGAGGATTGTAAGCATATCCACTCCCAAACCACGCAGTTTTAACGGGAGAACTCTGCTTTAGTTGCAGGGGTAACACAAGCAGCTTTTCTCCCACTGTGTACTCTTTGAGCTCTTCCACGAATGAACTTCTATATGCAGGGTTTCCGACGTGGAGGGAACTGCCTCAACCAAGGCAGGCTGTAGCGAGGACTGTAAGCATATCCTCTCCCAAACCACGCAGTTTTAACGGTAGAACTCTGCTTTAGTTGCAGGGGTAACACAAGCAGCTTTTCTCCCACTGTGTACTCTTTGGGCTCTTCCACGAATGAACTTCTATATGCAGGGTTTCCGACGTGGAGCGAACTGCCTCAACCAAGGCAGGCTGTAGCGAGGACTGTAAGCATATCCTCTCCCAAACCACGCCGTTTTAACGGTAGAACACTGCTTTAGTTGCAGGGGTAACACAAGCAGCTTTTCTCCCACTGTGTACTCTTTGGGCTCTTCCACGAATGAAATTCTATATGCAGGGTTTCCGACGTGGAGCGAACTGCCTCAACCAAGGCAGGCTGTAGCGAGGACTGTAATCATATCCTGTCCCAAACCACGCAGTTTTAACGGTAGAACTCTGCTTTAGTTGCAGGGGTAACACAAGCAGGTTTTCTCCCACTGTGTACTCTTTGGGCTCTTCCACGAATGAATTCTATATGCAGGGTTTCCGACGTCGAGCGAACTGCCTCAACCAAGGCAGGCTGTAGCGAGGACTGTAAGCATTTCCTCTTCCAAAGCACGGCAGTTTTACCAAAGAATTCTGCTTTAGTTGCAGGTGGAATACAAGCAGCATTATTCCCACTGTGTACTCTTTGGGCTCTTACACGAATGAACTTCTTTATGCAAGGATTCCCACGAGGAGCGAACTGCCTCCACCATGGCAGGCTGTAGCGAGGACTGTAAGCATATCCTCTCCCAAACCACGCAGTTTTAACGGTAGAACTCTGCTTTAGTTGCAGGGATAACAAAAGCAGCTTTTCTCCCACTGTGTACTCTTTGGGTTCGTCCACGAATGAACTTCTATATGCAGGGTTTCCGACCTGGAGCGAACTGCCTCAACCAAGGCAGGCTCTAGCGAGGACCGTAAGCATATCCTCTCCCAAACCACTCAGTTTTAACGGTAGAACTCTGCTTTAGTTGCAGGGGTAACACAAGCAGCTTTTCTCCCACTGTGTACTCTTTGGGCTCTTCCACGAATGAACTTCTATATGCAGGGTTTGTGACGTGGAGCGAACTGCCTAAACCAAGGCAGGCTGTAGCGAGGACTGTAAGCATATCCTCTCCCAAACCACGCAGTTTTTACGGTAGAACTCTGCTTTAGTTGCAGGGGTAACACAAGCAGGTTTTCTCCCACTGTGTACTCTTTGGCTCTTCCACAAATGAACTTCTATATGCAGGGTTTGCGACGTGGAGCGAACTGCCTCAACCAAGGCAGGCTGTAGCGAGGACTGTAAGCATTTCCTCTTACAAAACATGGCAGTTTTACCAAAGAATTCTGCTTTAGTTGCAGGTGGAATACAAGCAGCATTACTCCCACTGTGTTCTCTTGGGGGCTCTTACACGAATGAACATTTTTATGCAGGGATTCCCACGAGGAGTGAACTGCCTCCACCATGGCAGGCTCTAGCGATGACTGTAAGCATATCCTCTCCCAAACCACGCAGTTTTAACGGTAGAACTCTGCTTTAGTTGCAGGGGTAACACAAGCAGCTTTTCTCCCACTGTGTACTCTTTGGGCTCTTCCACGAATGAACTTCTATATGCAGGGTTTCCGACGTGGAGCGAACTGCCTCAACCAAGGCAGGCTCTAGCGAGGACCGTAAGCATATCCTCTCCCAAACCACTCAGTTTTAACGGTAGAACTCTGCTTTAGTTGCAGGGGTAACACAAGCAGCTTTTCTCCCACTGTGTACTCTTTGGGCTCTTACACGAATGAACTTCTTTATGCAGGGATTCCCACGTGGATCGAACTGCCTCAACCGTGCAAGGCTGTAGCGAGGACTGTAAGCAAATCCTCTCCCAAACCACGCAGTTTTCATGGTAGATCTCTGCTTTAGTTGCAGGGGTAACACAAGCAGCTTTTCTCCCACTGTGTACTCTTTGGGCTCTTCCACGAATGAACTTCTATATGCAGGGTTTGTGACGTGGAGCGAACTGCCTAAACCAAGGCAGGCTGTAGCGAGGACTGTAAGCATATCCTCTCCCAAACCACGCAGTTTTTACGGTAGAACTCTGCTTTAGTTGCAGGGGTAACACAAGCAGTTTTTCTCCCACTGTGTACTCTTTGGCTCTTCCACAAATGAACTTCTATATGCAGGGTTTGCGACGTGGAGCGAACTGCCTCAACCAAGGCAGGCTGTAGCGAGGACTGTAAGCATTTCCTCTTACAAAACATGGCAGTTTTACCAAAGAATTCTGCTTTAGTTGCAGGTGGAATACAAGCAGCATTACTCCCACTGTGTTCTCTTGGGGGCTCTTACACGAATGAACATTTTTATGCAGGGATTCCCACGAGGAGTGAACTGCCTCCACCATGGCAGGCTCTAGCGAGGACTGTAAGCATATCCTCTCCCAAACCACGCAGTTTTAACGGTAGAACTCTGCTTTAGTTGCAGGGGTAACACAAGCAGCTTTTCTCCCACTGTGTACTCTTTGGGCTCTTCCACGAATGAACTTCTATATGCAGGGTTTCCGACGTGGACGAACTGCCTCAACCAAGGCAGGCTCTAGCGAGGACCGTAAGCATATCCTCTCCCAAACCACTCAGTTTTAACGGTAGAACTCTGCTTTAGTTGCAGGGGTAACACAAGCAGCTTTTCTCCCACTGTGTACTCTTTGGGCTCTTACACGAATGAACTTCTTTATGCAGGGATTCCCACGTGGATCGAACTGCCTCAACCGTGCAAGGCTGTAGCGAGGACTGTAAGCAAATCCTCTCCCAAACCACGCAGTTTTCATGGTAGATCTCTGCTTTAGTTGCAGGGGTAACACAAGCAGCTTTTCTCCCACTGTGTACTCTTTGGGCTCTTCCACGAATGAACTTCTATATGCAGGGTTTGCGACGTGGAGCAAACTGCCTCAACCAAGGCAGGCTGTAGCGAGGACTGTAAGCATTTCCTCTTACAAAACATGGCAGTTTTACCAAAGAATTCTGCTTTAGTTGCAGGTGGAATACAAGCAGCATTACTCCCACTGTGTTCTCTTGGGGGCTCTTACACGAATGAACATTTTTATGCAGGGATTCCCACGAGGAGTGAACTGCCTCCACCATGGCAGGCTCTAGCGAGGACTGTAAGCATATCCTCTCCCAAACCACGCAGTTTTAACGGTAGAACTCTGCTTTAGTTGCAGGGGTAACACAAGCAGCTTTTCTCCCACTGTGTACTCTTTGGGCTCTTCCACGAATGAACTTCTATATGCAGGGTTTCCGAAGTGGAGCGAACTGCCTCAACCAAGGAAGGCTGTAGCGAGGACTGTAAGCATTTCCTCTTACAAAACACGGCAGTTTTACCAAAGAATTCTGCTTTAGTTGCAGGTGGAATACAAGCAGCATTACTACCACTGTGTACTCTTTGGGCTCTTACACGAATGAACTTCTTTATGCAAGGATTCCCACGAGGAGTGAACTGCCTCCACCATGGCAGGCTGTAGCGAGGACTGTAAGCATATCCTCTCCCAAACCACGCAGTTTTAATGATAGAACTCTGCTTTAGTTGCAGGGGTAACACAAGCAGTTTTTCTCCCACTGTGTACTCTTTGGGCTCTTCCACGAATGAACTTCTATACGCAGGGTTTGCGACGTGGAGCGAACTGCCTCAACCAAGGCAGGCTGTAGCGAGGATTGTAAGCATATCCACTCCCAAACCACGCAGTTTTAACGGGAGAACTCTGCTTTAGTTGCAGGGGTAACACAAGCAGCTTTTCTCCCACTGTGTACTCTTTGAGCTCTTCCACGAATGAACTTCTATATGCAGGGTTTCCGACGTGGAGCGAACTGCCTCAACCAAGGCAGTCTGTAGCGAGGACTGTAAGCATTTCCTCTTCCAAAATACTGCAGTTTTACCAAAGAATTCTGTTTTAGTTGCAGGTGGAATACAAGCAGCATGACTCCCACTGTGTACTCTTTGGGCTCTTACACGAATGAATTTCTTTATGCAGGGATTCCTACGAGGAGCGAACTGCCTCCACCACGGCAGGCTGTAGCGAGGACTGTAAGCATATCCTCTCCCAAACACCGCAGTTTTAACGGTAGAACTCTGCTATAGTTGTAGGGGTAACACAAGCAGTTTTTCTCCCACTGTGTACTCTTTGGGCTCTTCCACGAATGAAATTCTTTATGCAGGGATTCCTACGAGGAGCGAACTGCCACGACCATGGCAGGCTGTAGCGAGGACTCTAAGCATATCCTCTCCCAAACCACGCAGTTTTAATGATAGAACTCTGCTTTAGTTGCAGGGGTAACACAAGCAGTTTTTCTCCCACTGTGTACTCTTTGGGCTCTTCCACGAATGAACTTCTATACGCAGGGTTTGCGACGTGGAGCGAACTGCCTCAACCAAGGCAGGCTGTAGCGAGGATTGTAAGCATATCCACTCCCAAACCACGCAGTTTTAACGGGAGAACTCTGCTTTAGTTGCAGGGGTAACACAAGCAGCTTTTCTCCCACTGTGTACTCTTTGAGCTCTTCCACGAATGAACTTCTATATGCAGGGTTTCCGACGTGGAGGGAACTGCCTCAACCAAGGCAGGCTGTAGCGAGGACTGTAAGCATATCCTCTCCCAAACCACGCAGTTTTAACGGTAGAACTCTGCTTTAGTTGCAGGGGTAACACAAGCAGCTTTTCTCCCACTGTGTACTCTTTGGGCTCTTCCACGAATGAACTTCTATATGCAGGGTTTCCGACGTGGAGCGAACTGCCTCAACCAAGGCAGGCTGTAGCGAGGACTGTAAGCATATCCTCTCCCAAACCACGCCGTTTTAACGGTAGAACACTGCTTTAGTTGCAGGGGTAACACAAGCAGCTTTTCTCCCACTGTGTACTCTTTGGGCTCTTCCACGAATGAAATTCTATATGCAGGGTTTCCGACGTGGAGCGAACTGCCTCAACCAAGGCAGGCTGTAGCGAGGACTGTAAGCATATCCTGTCCCAAACCACGCAGTTTTAACGGTAGAACTCTGCTTTAGTTGCAGGGGTAACACAAGCAGGTTTTCTCCCACTGTGTACTCTTTGGGCTCTTCCACGAATGAATTCTATATGCAGGGTTTCCGACGTCGAGCGAACTGCCTCAACCAAGGCAGGCTGTAGCGAGGACTGTAAGCATTTCCTCTTCCAAAGCACGGCAGTTTTACCAAAGAATTCTGCTTTAGTTGCAGGTGGAATACAAGCAGCATTATTCCCACTGTGTACTCTTTGGGCTCTTACACGAATGAACTTCTTTATGCAAGGATTCCCACGAGGAGCGAACTGCCTCCACCATGGCAGGCTGTAGCGAGGACTGTAAGCATATCCTCTCCCAAACCACGCAGTTTTAACGGTAGAACTCTGCTTTAGTTGCAGGGATAACAAAAGCAGCTTTTCTCCCACTGTGTACTCTTTGGGTTCGTCCACGAATGAACTTCTATATGCAGGGTTTCCGACGTGGAGCGAACTGCCTCAACCAAGGCAGGCTCTAGCGAGGACCGTAAGCATATCCTCTCCCAAACCACTCAGTTTTAACGGTAGAACTCTGCTTTAGTTGCAGGGGTAACACAAGCAGCTTTTCTCCCACTGTGTACTCTTTGGGCTCTTCCACGAATGAACTTCTATATGCAGGGTTTGTGACGTGGAGCGAACTGCCTAAACCAAGGCAGGCTGTAGCGAGGACTGTAAGCATATCCTCTCCCAAACCACGCAGTTTTTACGGTAGAACTCTGCTTTAGTTGCAGGGGTAACACAAGCAGTTTTTCTCCCACTGTGTACTCTTTGGCTCTTCCACAAATGAACTTCTATATGCAGGGTTTGCGACGTGGAGCGAACTGCCTCAACCAAGGCAGGCTGTAGCGAGGACTGTAAGCATTTCCTCTTACAAAACATGGCAGTTTTACCAAAGAATTCTGCTTTAGTTGCAGGTGGAATACAAGCAGCATTACTCCCACTGTGTTCTCTTGGGGGCTCTTACACGAATGAACATTTTTATGCAGGGATTCCCACGAGGAGTGAACTGCCTCCACCATGGCAGGCTCTAGCGAGGACTGTAAGCATATCCTCTCCCAAACCACGCAGTTTTAACGGTAGAACTCTGCTTTAGTTGCAGGGGTAACACAAGCAGCTTTTCTCCCACTGTGTACTCTTTGGGCTCTTCCACGAATGAACTTCTATATGCAGGGTTTCCGACGTGGAGCGAACTGCCTCAACCAAGGCAGGCTCTAGCGAGGACCGTAAGCATATCCTCTCCCAAACCACTCAGTTTTAACGGTAGAACTCTGCTTTAGTTGCAGGGGTAACACAAGCAGCTTTTCTCCCACTGTGTACTCTTTGGGCTCTTACACGAATGAACTTCTTTATGCAGGGATTCCCACGTGGATCGAACTGCCTCAACCGTGCAAGGCTGTAGCGAGGACTGTAAGCAAATCCTCTCCCAAACCACGCAGTTTTCATGGTAGATCTCTGCTTTAGTTGCAGGGGTAACACAAGCAGCTTTTCTCCCACTGTGTACTCTTTGGGCTCTTCCACGAATGAACTTCTATATGCAGGGTTTGTGACGTGGAGCGAACTGCCTAAACCAAGGCAGGCTGTAGCGAGGACTGTAAGCATATCCTCTCCCAAACCACGCAGTTTTTACGGTAGAACTCTGCTTTAGTTGCAGGGGTAACACAAGCAGTTTTTCTCCCACTGTGTACTCTTTGGCTCTTCCACAAATGAACTTCTATATGCAGGGTTTGCGACGTGGAGCGAACTGCCTCAACCAAGGCAGGCTGTAGCGAGGACTGTAAGCATTTCCTCTTACAAAACATGGCAGTTTTACCAAAGAATTCTGCTTTAGTTGCAGGTGGAATACAAGCAGCATTACTCCCACTGTGTTCTCTTGGGGGCTCTTACACGAATGAACATTTTTATGCAGGGATTCCCACGAGGAGTGAACTGCCTCCACCATGGCAGGCTCTAGCGAGGACTGTAAGCATATCCTCTCCCAAACCACGCAGTTTTAACGGTAGAACTCTGCTTTAGTTGCAGGGGTAACACAAGCAGCTTTTCTCCCACTGTGTACTCTTTGGGCTCTTCCACGAATGAACTTCTATATGCAGGGTTTCCGACGTGGACGAACTGCCTCAACCAAGGCAGGCTCTAGCGAGGACCGTAAGCATATCCTCTCCCAAACCACTCAGTTTTAACGGTAGAACTCTGCTTTAGTTGCAGGGGTAACACAAGCAGCTTTTCTCCCACTGTGTACTCTTTGGGCTCTTACACGAATGAACTTCTTTATGCAGGGATTCCCACGTGGATCGAACTGCCTCAACCGTGCAAGGCTGTAGCGAGGACTGTAAGCAAATCCTCTCCCAAACCACGCAGTTTTCATGGTAGATCTCTGCTTTAGTTGCAGGGGTAACACAAGCAGCTTTTCTCCCACTGTGTACTCTTTGGGCTCTTCCACGAATGAACTTCTATATGCAGGGTTTGCGACGTGGAGCAAACTGCCTCAACCAAGGCAGGCTGTAGCGAGGACTGTAAGCATTTCCTCTTACAAAACATGGCAGTTTTACCAAAGAATTCTGCTTTAGTTGCAGGTGGAATACAAGCAGCATTACTCCCACTGTGTTCTCTTGGGGGCTCTTACACGAATGAACATTTTTATGCAGGGATTCCCACGAGGAGTGAACTGCCTCCACCATGGCAGGCTCTAGCGAGGACTGTAAGCATATCCTCTCCCAAACCACGCAGTTTTAACGGTAGAACTCTGCTTTAGTTGCAGGGGTAACACAAGCAGCTTTTCTCCCACTGTGTACTCTTTGGGCTCTTCCACGAATGAACTTCTATATGCAGGGTTTCCGAAGTGGAGCGAACTGCCTCAACCAAGGAAGGCTGTAGCGAGGACTGTAAGCATTTCCTCTTACAAAACACGGCAGTTTTACCAAAGAATTCTGCTTTAGTTGCAGGTGGAATACAAGCAGCATTACTACCACTGTGTACTCTTTGGGCTCTTACACGAATGAACTTCTTTATGCAAGGATTCCCACGAGGAGTGAACTGCCTCCACCATGGCAGGCTGTAGCGAGGACTGTAAGCATATCCTCTCCCAAACCACGCAGTTTTAATGATAGAACTCTGCTTTAGTTGCAGGGGTAACACAAGCAGTTTTTCTCCCACTGTGTACTCTTTGGGCTCTTCCACGAATGAACTTCTATACGCAGGGTTTGCGACGTGGAGCGAACTGCCTCAACCAAGGCAGGCTGTAGCGAGGATTGTAAGCATATCCACTCCCAAACCACGCAGTTTTAACGGGAGAACTCTGCTTTAGTTGCAGGGGTAACACAAGCAGCTTTTCTCCCACTGTGTACTCTTTGAGCTCTTCCACGAATGAACTTCTATATGCAGGGTTTCCGACGTGGAGCGAACTGCCTCAACCAAGGCAGTCTGTAGCGAGGACTGTAAGCATTTCCTCTTCCAAAATACTGCAGTTTTACCAAAGAATTCTGTTTTAGTTGCAGGTGGAATACAAGCAGCATGACTCCCACTGTGTACTCTTTGGGCTCTTACACGAATGAATTTCTTTATGCAGGGATTCCTACGAGGAGCGAACTGCCTCCACCACGGCAGGCTGTAGCGAGGACTGTAAGCATATCCTCTCCCAAACCCCGCAGTTTTAACGGTAGAACTCTGCTATAGTTGTAGGGGTAACACAAGCAGTTTTTCTCCCACTGTGTACTCTTTGGGCTCTTCCACGAATGAAATTCTTCATGCAGGGATTCCTACGAGGAGCGAACTGCCACGACCATGGCAGGCTGTAGCGAGGACTCTAAGCATATCCTCTCCCAAACCACGCAGTTTTAACGGTAGAACTCTGCTTTAGTTGCAGGGATAACAAAAGCAGCTTTTCTCCCACTGTGTACTCTTTGGGTTCGTCCACGAATGAACTTCTATATGCAGGGTTTCCGACGTGGAGCGAACTGCCTCAACCAAGGCAGGCTCTAGCGAGGACCGTAAGCATATCCTCTCCCAAACCACTCAGTTTTAACGGTAGAACTCTGCTTTAGTTGCAGGGGTAACACAAGCAGCTTTTCTCCCACTGTGTACTCTTTGGGCTCTTCCACGAATGAACTTCTATATGCAGGGTTTGTGACGTGGAGCGAACTGCCTAAACCAAGGCAGGCTGTAGCGAGGACTGTAAGCATATCCTCTCCCAAACCACGCAGTTTTAACGGTAGAACTCTGCTTTAGTTGCAGGGGTAACACAAGCAGTTTTTCTCCCACTGTGTACTCTTTGGGCTCTTCCACAAATGAACTTCTATATGCAGGGTTTGCGACGTGGAGCGAACTGCCTCAACCAGTGCAGGCTGTAGCGAGGACTCTAAGCATATCCTCTCCCAAACCACGCAGTTTTAACGGTAGAACTCTGCTTTAGTTGCAGGGGTAACACAAGAAGCTTTTCTCCCCTGTGTACTCTTTGGGCTCTTCCACGAATGAACTTCTATATGCAGGTTTTCCGACGTGGAGCGAACTGCCTCAACCAAGGAAGGCTGTAGCAAGGACTGTAAGCATATCCTCTCCCAAACCCCGCAGTTTTAACGGTAGAACTCTGCTTTAGTTGCAGGGGTAACACAAGCAGTTTTTCTCCCACTGTGTACTCTTTGGGCTCTTCCACGAATGAACTTCTATATGCAGGGATTCCTACGAGGAGCGAACTGCCTCCACCATGGCAGGCTGTAGCGAGGACCGTAGGAATATCCTCTCCCACACCACGCAGTTTTAACGGTAGAACTCTGCTTTAGTTGCAGGGGTAACACAAGAAGCTTTTCTCCCACTGTGTACTCTTTGGGCTCTTCCACGAATGAACTTCTATATGCAGGTTTTCCGACGTGGAGCGAACTGCCTCAACCAAGGCAGGCTGTAGAAAGGACTGTAAGCATATCCTCTCCCAAACCACGCAGTTTTAACGGTAGAACTCTGCTTTAGTTGCAGGGATAACAAAAGCAGCTTTTCTCCCACTGTGTACTCTTTGGGTTCGTCCACGAATGAACTTCTATATGCAGGGTTTCCGACGTGGAGCGAACTGCCTCAACCAAGGCAGGCTCTAGCGAGGACCGTAAGCATATCCTCTCCCAAACCACTCAGTTTTAACGGTAGAACTCTGCTTTAGTTGCAGGTGGAATACAAGCAGCATTACTACCACTGTGTACTCTTTGGGCTCTTACACGAATGAACTTCTTTATGCAAGGATTCCCACGAGGAGTGAACTGCCTCCACCATGGCAGGCTGTAGCGAGGACTGTAAGCATATCCTCTCCAAAACCACGCAGTTTTAATGATAGAACTCTGCTTTAGTTGCAGGGGTAACACAAGCAGTTTTTCTCCCACTGTGTACTCTTTGGGCTCTTCCACGAATGAACTTCTATACGCAGGGTTTGCGACGTGGAGCGAACTGCCTCAACCAAGGCAGGCTGTAGCGAGGATTGTAAGCATATCCACTCCCAAACCACGCAGTTTTAACGGGAGAACTCTGCTTTAGTTGCAGGGGTAACACAAGCAGCTTTTCTCCCACTGTGTACTCTTTGAGCTCTTCCACGAATGAACTTCTATATGCAGGGTTTCCGACGTGGAGCGAACTGCCTCAACCAAGGCAGTCTGTAGCGAGGACTGTAAGCATTTCCTCTTCCAAAATACTGCAGTTTTACCAAAGAATTCTGTTTTAGTTGCAGGTGGAATACAAGCAGCATGACTCCCACTGTGTACTCTTTGGGCTCTTACACGAATGAATTTCTTTATGCAGGGATTCCTACGAGGAGCGAACTGCCTCCACCACGGCAGGCTGTAGCGAGGACTGTAAGCATATCCTCTCCCAAACACCGCAGTTTTAACGGTAGAACTCTGCTATAGTTGTAGGGGTAACACAAGCAGTTTTTCTCCCACTGTGTACTCTTTGGGCTCTTCCACGAATGAAATTCTTTATGCAGGGATTCCTACGAGGAGCCAACTGCCACGACCATGGCAGGCTGTAGCGAGGACTCTAAGCATATCCTCTCCCAAACCACGCAGTTTTAATGATAGAACTCTGCTTTAGTTGCAGGGGTAACACAAGCAGTTTTTCTCCCACTGTGTACTCTTTGGGCTCTTCCACGAATGAACTTCTATACGCAGGGTTTGCGACGTGGAGCGAACTGCCTCAACCAAGGCAGGCTGTAGCGAGGATTGTAAGCATATCCACTCCCAAACCACGCAGTTTTAACGGGAGAACTCTGCTTTAGTTGCAGGGGTAACACAAGCAGCTTTTCTCCCACTGTGTACTCTTTGAGCTCTTCCACGAATGAACTTCTATATGCAGGGTTTCCGACGTGGAGGGAACTGCCTCAACGAAGGCAGGCTGTAGCGAGGACTGTAAGCATATCCTCTCCCAAACCACGCAGTTTTAACGGTAGAACTCTGCTTTAGTTGCAGGGGTAACACAAGCAGCTTTTCTCCCACTGTGTACTCTTTGGGCTCTTCCACGAATGAACTTCTATATGAAGGGTTTCCGACGTGGAGCGAACTGCCTCAACCAAGGCAGGCTGTAGCGAGGACTGTAAGCATATCCTCTCCCAAACCACGCCGTTTTAACGGTAGAACACTGCTTTAGTTGCAGGGGTAACACAAGCAGCTTTTCTCCCACTGTGTACTCTTTGGGCTCTTCCACGAATGAAATTCTATATGCAGGGTTTCCGACGTGGAGCGAACTGCCTCAACCAAGGCAGGCTGTAGCGAGGACTGTAATCATATCCTGTCCCAAACCACGCAGTTTTAACGGTAGAACTCTGCTTTAGTTGCAGGGGTAACACAAGCAGGTTTTCTCCCACTGTGTACTCTTTGGGCTCTTCCACGAATGAATTCTATATGCAGGGTTTCCGACGTCGAGCGAACTGCCTCAACCAAGGCAGGCTGTAGCGAGGACTGTAAGCATTTCCTCTTCCAAAGCACGGCAGTTTTACCAAAGAATTCTGCTTTAGTTGCAGGTGGAATACAAGCAGCATTATTCCCACTGTGTACTCTTTGGGCTCTTACACGAATGAACTTCTTTATGCAAGGATTCCCACGAGGAGCGAAGTGCCTCCACCATGGCAGGCTGTAGCGAGGACTGTAAGCATATCCTCTCCCAAACCACGCAGTTTTAACGGTAGAACTCTGCTTTAGTTGCAGGGATAACAAAAGCAGCTTTTCTCCCACACTGTACTCTTTGGGTTCGTCCACGAATGAACTTCTATATGCAGGGTTTCCGTCCTGGAGCGAACTGCCTCAACCAAGGCAGGCTCTAGCGAGGACCGTAAGCATATCCTCTCCCAAACCACTCAGTTTTAACGGTAGAACTCTGCTTTAGTTGCAGGGGTAACACAAGCAGCTTTTCTCCCACTGTGTACTCTTTGGGCTCTTCCACGAATGAACTTCTATATGCAGGGTTTGTGACGTGGAGCGAACTGCCTAAACCAAGGCAGGCTGTAGCGAGGACTGTAAGCATATCCTCTCCCAAACCACGCAGTTTTTACGGTAGAACTCTGCTTTAGTTGCAGGGGTAACACAAGCAGTTTTTCTCCCACTGTGTACTCTTTGGCTCTTCCACAAATGAACTTCTATATGCAGGGTTTGCGACGTGGAGCGAACTGCCTCAACCAAGGCAGGCTGTAGCGAGGACTGTAAGCATTTCCTCTTACAAAACATGGCAGTTTTACCAAAGAATTCTGCTTTAGTTGCAGGTGGAATACAAGCAGCATTACTCCCACTGTGTTCTCTTGGGGGCTCTTACACGAATGAACATTTTTATGCAGGGATTCCCACGAGGAGTGAACTGCCTCCACCATGGCAGGCTCTAGCGAGGACTGTAAGCATATCCTCTCCCAAACCACGCAGTTTTAACGGTAGAACTCTGCTTTAGTTGCAGGGGTAACACAAGCAGCTTTTCTCCCACTGTGTACTCTTTGGGCTCTTCCACGAATGAACTTCTATATGCAGGGTTTCCGACGTGGAGCGAACTGCCTCAACCAAGGCAGGCTCTAGCGAGGACCGTAAGCATATCCTCTCCCAAACCACTCAGTTTTAACGGTAGAACTCTGCTTTAGTTGCAGGGGTAACACAAGCAGCTTTTCTCCCACTGTGTACTCTTTGGGCTCTTACACGAATGAACTTCTTTATGCAGGGATTCCCACGTGGATCGAACTGCCTCAACCGTGCAAGGCTGTAGCGAGGACTGTAAGCAAATCCTCTCCCAAACCACGCAGTTTTCATGGTAGATCTCTGCTTTAGTTGCAGGGGTAACACAAGCAGCTTTTCTCCCACTGTGTACTCTTTGGGCTCTTCCACGAATGAACTTCTATATGCAGGGTTTGTGACGTGGAGCGAACTGCCTAAACCAAGGCAGGCTGTAGCGAGGACTGTAAGCATATCCTCTCCCAAACCACGCAGTTTTTACGGTAGAACTCTGCTTTAGTTGCAGGGGTAACACAAGCAGTTTTTCTCCCACTGTGTACTCTTTGGCTCTTCCACAAATGAACTTCTATATGCAGGGTTTGCGACGTGGAGCGAACTGCCTCAACCAAGGCAGGCTGTAGCGAGGACTGTAAGCATTTCCTCTTACAAAACATGGCAGTTTTACCAAAGAATTCTGCTTTAGTTGCAGGTGGAATACAAGCAGCATTACTCCCACTGTGTTCTCTTGGGGGCTCTTACACGAATGAACATTTTTATGCAGGGATTCCCACGAGGAGTGAACTGCCTCCACCATGGCAGGCTCTAGCGAGGACTGTAAGCATATCCTCTCCCAAACCACTCAGTTTTAACGGTAGAACTCTGCTTTAGTTGCAGGGGTAACACAAGCAGCTTTTCTCCCACTGTGTACTCTTTGGGCTCTTACACGAATGAACTTCTTTATGCAGGGATTCCCACGTGGATCGAACTGCCTCAACCGTGCAAGGCTGTAGCGAGGACTGTAAGCAAATCCTCTCCCAAACCACGCAGTTTTCATGGTAGATCTCTGCTTTAGTTGCAGGGGTAACACAAGCAGCTTTTCTCCCACTGTGTACTCTTTGGGCTCTTCCACGAATGAACTTCTATATGCAGGGTTTGCGACGTGGAGCAAACTGCCTCAACCAAGGCAGGCTGTAGCGAGGACTGTAAGCATATCCTCTCCCAAACCACGCAGTTTTAACGGTAGAACTCTGCTTTAGTTGCAGGGGTAACACAAGCAGTTTTTCTCCCACTGTGTACTCTTTGGGCTCTTCCACAAATGAACTTCTATATGCAGGGTTTGCGACGTGGAGCGAACTGCCTCAACCAGTGCAGGCTGTAGCGAGGACTGTAAGCATATCCTCTCCTAAACCACGCAGTTTTAACGGTAGAACTCTGCTTTAGTTGCAGGGGTAACACAAGCAGTTTTTCTCCCACTGTGTACTCTTTGGGCTCTTCCACGAATGAACTTCTCTATGCAGGGTTTGCGACGTAGAGGGAACTGCCTCAACCAAGGCAGGCTGTAGCGAGGACTGTAAGCATATCCTCTCCCAAACCACGCCGTTTTAACGGTAGAACTCTGCTTTAGTTGCAGGGGTAACACAAGCAGCTTTTCTCCCACTGTGTACTCTTTGGGCTCTTCCACGAATGAACTTCTATATGCAGGGTTTCCGACGTGGAGCGAACTGCCTCAACCAAGGCAGGCTGTAGCGAGGACTGTAAGCATATCCTGTCCCAAACCACGCAGGTTTAACGGTAGAACTCTGCTTTAGTTGCAGGGGTAACACAAGCAGGTTTTCTCCCACTGTGTACTCTTTGGGCTCTTCCACGAATGAATTCTATATGCAGGGTTTCCGTCGTGGAGCGAACTGCCTCAACCAAGGCAGGCTGTAGCGAGTACTGTAAGCATTTCCTCTTCCAAAGCACGGCAGTTTTACCAAACAATTCTGCTTTAGTTTCAGGTGGAATACAAGCAGCATTATTCCTACTGTGTACTCTTTGGGCTCTTACACGAATGAATTTCTTTATGCAAGGATTCCCACGAGGAGCGAACTGCCTCCACCATGGCAGGCTGTAGCGAGGACTGTAAGCATATCCTCTCCCAAACCACGCAGTTTTAACGGTACAACTCTGCTTTAGTTGCAGGGATAACAAAAGCAGCTTTTCTCCCACTGTGTACTCTTTGGGTTCGTCCACGAATGAACTTCTATATGCAGGGTTTCCGACGTGGAGCGAACTGCCTCAACCAAGGCAGGCTGTAGCGAGGACTGTAAGCATTTCCTCTTACAAAACATGGCAGTTTTACCAAAGAATTCTGCTTTAGTTGCAGGTGGAATACAAGCAGCATTACTCCCACTGTGTTCTCTTGGGGGCTCTTACACGAATGAACATTTTTATGCAGGGATTCCCACGAGGAGTGAACTGCCTCCACCATGGCAGGCTCTAGCGAGGACTGTAAGCATATCCTCTCCCAAACCACGCAGTTTTAACGGTAGAACTCTGCTTTAGTTGCAGGGGTAACACAAGCAGCTTTTCTCCCACTGTGTACTCTTTGGGCTCTTCCACGAATGAACTTCTATATGCAGGGTTTCCGAAGTGGAGCGAACTGCCTCAACCAAGGAAGGCTGTAGCGAGGACTGTAAGCATTTCCTCTTACAAAACACGGCAGTTTTACCAAAGAATTCTGCTTTAGTTGCAGGTGGAATACAAGCAGCATTACTACCACTGTGTACTCTTTGGGCTCTTACACGAATGAACTTCTTTATGCAAGGATTCCCACGAGGAGTGAACTGCCTCCACCATGGCAGGCTGTAGCGAGAACTGTAAGCATATCCTCTCCCAAACCACGCACTTTTAATGATAGAACTCTGCTTTAGTTGCAGGGGTAACACAAGCAGTTTTTCTCCCACTGTGTACTCTTTGGGCTCTTCCACGAATGAACTTCTATACGCAGGGTTTGCGACGTGGAGCGAACTGCCTCAACCAAGGCAGGCTGTAGCGAGGATTGTAAGCATATCCACTCCCAAACCACGCAGTTTTAACGGGAGAACTCTGCTTTAGTTGCAGGGGTAACACAAGCAGCTTTTCTCCCACTGTGTACTCTTTGAGCTCTTCCACGAATGAACTTCTATATGCAGGGTTTCCGACGTGGAGCGAACTGCCTCAACCAAGGCAGTCTGTAGCGAGGACTGTAAGCATTTCCTCTTCCAAAACACTGCAGTTTTACCAAAGAATTCTGTTTTAGTTGCAGGTGGAATACAAGCAGCATGACTCCCACTGTGTACTCTTTGGGCTCTTACACGAATGAATTTCTTTATGCAGGGATTCCTACGAGGAGCGAACTGCCTCCACCACGGCAGGCTGTAGCGAAGACTGTAAGCATATCCTCTCCCAAACCACGCAGTTTTAACGGTAGAACTCTGCTATAGTTGTAGGGGTAACACAAGCAGTTTTTCTCCCACTGTGTACTCTTTGGGCTCTTCCACGAATGAACTTCTTTATGCAGGGATTCCTACGAGGAGCCAACTGCCACGACCATGGCAGGCTGTAGCGAGGACTCTAAGCATATCCTCTCCCAAACCACGCAGTTTTAACGGTAGAACTCTGCTTTAGTTGCAGGGATAACAAAAGCAGCTTTTCTCCCACTGTGTACTCTTTGGGTTCGTCCACGAATGAACTTCTATATGCAGGGTTTCCGACGTGGAGAGAACTGCCTCAACCAAGGCAGGCTCTAGCGAGGACCGTAAGCATATCCTCTCCCAAACCACTCAGTTTTAACGGTAGAACTCTGCTTTAGTTGCAGGGGTAACACAAGCAGCTTTTCTCCCACTGTGTACTCTTTGGGCTCTTCCACGAATGAACTTCTATATGCAGGGTTTCCGACGTGGAGCGAACTGCCTCAACCAAGGCAGGCTGTAGCGAGGACTGTAAGCATATCCTGTCCCAAACCACGCAGTTTTAACGGTAGAACTCTGCTTTAGTTGCAGGGGTAACACAAGTAGGTTTTCTCCCACTGTGTACTCTTTGGGCTCTTCCACGAATGAATTCTTTATGCAGGGTTTCCGACGTGGAGCGAACTGCCTCAACCAAGGCAGGCTGTAGCGAGGACTGTAAGCATTTCCTCTTACAAAACATGGCAGTTTTACCAAAGAATTCTGCTTTAGTTGCAGGTGGAATACAAGCAGCATTACTCCCACTGTGTTCTCTTGGGGGCTCTTACACGAATGAACATTTTTATGCAGGGATTCCCACGAGGAGTGAACTGTATCCACCAGGGCAGGCTCTAGCGAGGACTGTAAGCATATCCTCTCCCAAACCACGCAGTTTTAACGGTAGAACTCTGCTTTAGTTGCAGGGGTAACACAAGCAGCTTTTCTCCCACTGTGTACTCTTTGGGCTCTTCCACGAATGAACTTCTATACGCAGGGTTTGCGACGTGGAGCGAACTGCCTCAACCAAGGCAGGCTGTAGCGAGGATTGTAAGCATATCCACTCCCAAACCACGCAGTTTTAACGGGAGAACTCTGCTTTAGTTGCAGGGGTAATACAAGCAGCTTTTCTCCCACTGTGTACTCTTTGAGCTCTTCCACGAATGAACTTCTATATGCAGGGTTTCCGACGTGGAGCGAACTGCCTCAACCAAGGCAGTCTGTAGCGAGGACTGTAAGCATTTCCTCTTCCAAAACACTGCAGTTTTACCAAAGAATTCTGTTTTAGTTGCAGGTGGAATACAAGCAGCATGACTCCCACTGTGTACTCTTTGGGCTCTTACACGAATGAATTTCTTTATGCAGGGATTCCTACGAGGAGCGAACTGCCTCCACCACGGCAGGCTGTAGCGAGGACTGTAAGCATATCCTCTACCAAACCCCGCAGTTTTAACGGTAGAACTCTGCTATAGTTGTAGGGGTAACACAAGCAGTTTTTCTCCCACTGTGTACTCTTTGGGCTCTTCCACGAATGAAATTCTTTATGCAGGGATTCCTACGAGGAGTGAACTGCCACGACCATGGCAGGCTGTAGCGAGGACTCTAAGCATATCCTCTCCCAAACCACGCAGTTTTAACGGTAGAACTCTGCTTTAGTTGCAGGGATAACAAAAGCAGCTTTTCTCCCACTGTGTACTCTTTGGTTTCGTCCACGAATGAACTTCTATATGCAGGGTTTCCGACGTGGAGCGAACTGCCTCAACCAAGGCAGGCTCTAGCGAGGACCGTAAGCATTTCCTCTCCCAAACCACTCAGTTTTAATGGTAGAACTCTGCTTTAGTTGCAGGGGTAACACAAGCAGCTTTTCTCCCACTGTGTACTCTTTGGGCTCTTACACGAATGAACTTCTTTATGCAGGGATTCCTACGTGGATCGAACTGCCTCAACCGTGGAAGGCTGTAGCGAGGACTGTAAGCATATCCTCTTCCAAAACACTGCAGTTTTACCAAAGAATTCTCTTTTAGTTGCAGGTGGAATACAAGCAGCATGACTCCCACTGTGTACTCTTTGGGCTCTTACACGAATGAATTTCTTTATGCAGGGATTCCTACGAGGAGCGAACTGCCTCCACCACGGCAGGCTGTAGCGAGGACTGTAAGCATATCCTCTCCCAAACCCCGCAGTTTTAACGGTAGAACTCTGCTATAGTTGTAGGGGTAACACAAGCAGTTTTTCTCCCACTGTGTACTCTTTGGGCTCTTCCACGAATGAACTTCTTTATGCAGGGATTCCTACGAGGAGCGAACTGCCACGACCATGGCAGGCTGTAGCGAGGACTCTAAGCATATCCTCTCCCAAACCACGCAGTTTTAACGGTAGAACTCTGCTTTAGTTGCAGGGGTAACACAAGAAGCTTTTCTCCCCTGTGTACTCTTTGGGCTCTTCCACGAATGAACTTCTATATGCAGGTTTTCCGACGTGGAGCGAACTGCCTCAACCAAGGCAGGCTGTAGCAAGGACTGTAAGCATATCCTCTCCCAAACCCCGCAGTTTTAACGGTAGCACTCTGCTTTAGTTGCAGGGGTAACACAAGCAGTTTTTCTCCCACTGTGTACTCTTTGGGCTCTTCCACGAATGAACTTCTATATGCAGGGATTCCTACGAGGAGCGAACTGCCTCCACCATGGCAGGCTGTAGCGAGGACCGTAGGCATATCCTCTCCCAAGCTACGCAGTTTTAATGGTAGAACTCTGCTTTAGTTGCAGGGGTAACACAAGAAGCTTTTCTCCCACTGTGTACTCTTTGGGCTCTTCCACGAATGAACTTCTATATGCAGGTTTTCCGACGTGGAGCGAACTGCCTCAACCAAGGCAGGCTGTAGCAAGGACTCTAAGCATATCCTCTCCCAAAACACGCAGTTTTAAAGGTAGAACTCTGCTTTAGTTGCAGGGGTAACACAAGCAGCTTTTCTCCCACTGTGTACTCTTTGGGCTCTTCCACGAATTAACTTCTATATGCAGTGTTTCCGACGTGGAGCGAACTGCCTCAACCAAGGCAGGCTGTAGCGAGGACTGTAAGCATTTCCTCTTCCAAAGCACGGCAGTTTTACCAAAGAATTCTGCTTTAGTTGCAGGTGGAATACAAGCAGCATTATTCCCACTGTGTACTCTTTGGGCTCTTACACGAATGAACTTCTTTATGCAAGGATTCCCACGAGGAGCGAACTGCCTCCACCATGGCAGGCTGTAGCGAGGACTGTAAGCATATCCTCTCCCAAACTACGCAGTTTTAACGGTAGAACTCTGCTTTAGTTGCAGGGATAACAAAAGCAGCTTTTCTCCCACTGTGTACTCTTTGGGTTCGTCCACGAATGAACTTCTATATGCAGGGTTTCCGACGTGGAGCGAACTGCCTCAACAAAGGCAGGCTCTAGCGAGGACCGTAAGCATATCCTCTCCCAAACCACTCAGTTTTAACGGTAGAACTCTGCTTTAGTTGCAGGGGTAACACAAGCAGCTTTTCTCCCACTGTGTACTCTTTGGGCTCTTCCACGAATGAACTTCTATATGCAGGGTTTGCGACGTGGAGCGAACTGCCTCAACCAAGGCAGGCTGTAGCGAGGACTGTAAGCATTTCCTCTTACAAAACATGGCAGTTTTACCAAAGAATTCTGCTTTAGTTGCAGGTGGAATACAAGCAGCATTATTCCCACTGTGTACTCTTTGGGCTCTTACACGAATGAACTTCTTTATGCAAGGATTCCCACGAGGAGCGAACTGCCTCCACCATGGCAGGCTGTAGCGAGGACTGTAAGCATATCCTCTCCCAAACTACGCAGTTTTAACGGTAGAACTCTGCTTTAGTTGCAGGGATAACAAAAGCAGCTTTTCTCCCACTGTGTACTCTTTGGGTTCGTCCACGAATGAACTTCTATATGCAGGGTTTCCGACGTGGAGCGAACTGCCTCAACCAAGGCAGGCTCTAGCGAGGACCGTAAGCATATCCTCTCCCAAACCACTCAGTTTTAACGGTAGAACTCTGCTTTAGTTGCAGGGGTAACACAAGCAGCTTTTCTCCCACTGTGTACTCTTTGGGCTCTTACACGAATGAACTTCTTTATGCAGGGATTCCCACGTGGATCGAACTGCCTCAACCGTGCAAGGCTGTAGCGAGGACTGTAAGCAAATCCTCTCCCAAACCACGCAGTTTTCATGGTAGATCTCTGCTTTAGTTGCAGGGGTAACACAAGCAGCTTTTCTCCCACTGTGTACTCTTTGGGCTCTTCCACGAATGAACTTCTATATGCAGGGTTTGTGACGTGGAGCGAACTGCCTAAACCAAGGCAGGCTGTAGCGAGGACTGTAAGCATATCCTCTCCCAAACCACGCAGTTTTTACGGTAGAACTCTGCTTTAGTTGCAGGGGTAACACAAGCAGTTTTTCTCCCACTGTGTACTCTTTGGCTCTTCCACAAATGAACTTCTATATGCAGGGTTTGCGACGTGGAGCGAACTGCCTCAACCAAGGCAGGCTGTAGCGAGGACTGTAAGCATTTCCTCTTACAAAACATGGCAGTTTTACCAAAGAATTCTGCTTTAGTTGCAGGTGGAATACAAGCAGCATTACTCCCACTGTGTTCTCTTGGGGGCTCTTACACGAATGAACATTTTTATGCAGGGATTCCCACGAGGAGTGAACTGCCTCCACCATGGCAGGCTCTAGCGAGGACTGTAAGCATATCCTCTCCCAAACCACGCAGTTTTAACGGTAGAACTCTGCTTTAGTTGCAGGGGTAACACAAGCAGCTTTTCTCCCACTGTGTACTCTTTGGGCTCTTCCACGAATGAACTTCTATATGCAGGGTTTCCGACGTGGAGCGAACTGCCTCAACCAAGGCAGGCTCTAGCGAGGACCGTAAGCATATCCTCTCCCAAACCACTCAGTTTTAACGGTAGAACTCTGCTTTAGTTGCAGGGGTAACACAAGCAGCTTTTCTCCCACTGTGTACTCTTTGGGCTCTTACACGAATGAACTTCTTTATGCAGGGATTCCCACGTGGATCGAACTGCCTCAACCGTGCAAGGCTGTAGCGAGGACTGTAAGCAAATCCTCTCCCAAACCACGCAGTTTTCATGGTAGATCTCTGCTTTAGTTGCAGGGGTAACACAAGCAGCTTTTCTCCCACTGTGTACTCTTTGGGCTCTTCCACGAATGAACTTCTATATGCAGGGTTTGCGACGTGGAGCAAACTGCCTCAACCAAGGCAGGCTGTAGCGAGGACTGTAAGCATATCCTCTCCCAAACCACGCAGTTTTAACGGTAGAACTCTGCTTTAGTTGCAGGGGTAACACAAGCAGTTTTTCTCCCACTGTGTACTCTTTGGGCTCTTCCACAAATGAACTTCTATATGCAGGGTTTGCGACGTGGAGCGAACTGCCTCAACCAGTGCAGGCTGTAGCGAGGACTGTAAGCATATCCTCTCCTAAACCACGCAGTTTTAACGGTAGAACTCTGCTTTAGTTGCAGGGGTAACACAAGCAGTTTTTCTCCCACTGTGTACTCTTTGGGCTCTTCCACGAATGAACTTCTCTATGCAGGGTTTGCGACGTAGAGGGAACTGCCTCAACCAAGGCAGGCTGTAGCGAGGACTGTAAGCATATCCTCTCCCAAACCACGCCGTTTTAACGGTAGAACTCTGCTTTAGTTGCAGGGGTAACACAAGCAGCTTTTCTCCCACTGTGTACTCTTTGGGCTCTTCCACGAATGAACTTCTATATGCAGGGTTTCCGACGTGGAGCGAACTGCCTCAACCAAGGCAGGCTGTAGCGAGGACTGTAAGCATATCCTGTCCCAAACCACGCAGGTTTAACGGTAGAACTCTGCTTTAGTTGCAGGGGTAACACAAGCAGGTTTTCTCCCACTGTGTACTCTTTGGGCTCTTCCACGAATGAATTCTATATGCAGGGTTTCCGTCGTGGAGCGAACTGCCTCAACCAAGGCAGGCTGTAGCGAGTACTGTAAGCATTTCCTCTTCCAAAGCACGGCAGTTTTACCAAACAATTCTGCTTTAGTTTCAGGTGGAATACAAGCAGCATTATTCCTACTGTGTACTCTTTGGGCTCTTACACGAATGAATTTCTTTATGCAAGGATTCCCACGAGGAGCGAACTGCCTCCACCATGGCAGGCTGTAGCGAGGACTGTAAGCATATCCTCTCCCAAACCACGCAGTTTTAACGGTACAACTCTGCTTTAGTTGCAGGGATAACAAAAGCAGCTTTTCTCCCACTGTGTACTCTTTGGGTTCGTCCACGAATGAACTTCTATATGCAGGGTTTCCGACGTGGAGCGAACTGCCTCAACCAAGGCAGGCTGTAGCGAGGACTGTAAGCATTTCCTCTTACAAAACATGGCAGTTTTACCAAAGAATTCTGCTTTAGTTGCAGGTGGAATACAAGCAGCATTACTCCCACTGTGTTCTCTTGGGGGCTCTTACACGAATGAACATTTTTATGCAGGGATTCCCACGAGGAGTGAACTGCCTCCACCATGGCAGGCTCTAGCGAGGACTGTAAGCATATCCTCTCCCAAACCACGCAGTTTTAACGGTAGAACTCTGCTTTAGTTGCAGGGGTAACACAAGCAGCTTTTCTCCCACTGTGTACTCTTTGGGCTCTTCCACGAATGAACTTCTATATGCAGGGTTTCCGAAGTGGAGCGAACTGCCTCAACCAAGGAAGGCTGTAGCGAGGACTGTAAGCATTTCCTCTTACAAAACACGGCAGTTTTACCAAAGAATTCTGCTTTAGTTGCAGGTGGAATACAAGCAGCATTACTACCACTGTGTACTCTTTGGGCTCTTACACGAATGAACTTCTTTATGCAAGGATTCCCACGAGGAGTGAACTGCCTCCACCATGGCAGGCTGTAGCGAGAACTGTAAGCATATCCTCTCCCAAACCACGCACTTTTAATGATAGAACTCTGCTTTAGTTGCAGGGGTAACACAAGCAGTTTTTCTCCCACTGTGTACTCTTTGGGCTCTTCCACGAATGAACTTCTATACGCAGGGTTTGCGACGTGGAGCGAACTGCCTCAACCAAGGCAGGCTGTAGCGAGGATTGTAAGCATATCCACTCCCAAACCACGCAGTTTTAACGGGAGAACTCTGCTTTAGTTGCAGGGGTAACACAAGCAGCTTTTCTCCCACTGTGTACTCTTTGAGCTCTTCCACGAATGAACTTCTATATGCAGGGTTTCCGACGTGGAGCGAACTGCCTCAACCAAGGCAGTCTGTAGCGAGGACTGTAAGCATTTCCTCTTCCAAAACACTGCAGTTTTACCAAAGAATTCTGTTTTAGTTGCAGGTGGAATACAAGCAGCATGACTCCCACTGTGTACTCTTTGGGCTCTTACACGAATGAATTTCTTTATGCAGGGATTCCTACGAGGAGCGAACTGCCTCCACCACGGCAGGCTGTAGCGAAGACTGTAAGCATATCCTCTCCCAAACCCCGCAGTTTTAACGGTAGAACTCTGCTATAGTTGTAGGGGTAACACAAGCAGTTTTTCTCCCACTGTGTACTCTTTGGGCTCTTCCACGAATGAACTTCTTTATGCAGGGATTCCTACGAGGAGCCAACTGCCACGACCATGGCAGGCTGTAGCGAGGACTCTAAGCATATCCTCTCCCAAACCACGCAGTTTTAACGGTAGAACTCTGCTTTAGTTGCAGGGATAACAAAAGCAGCTTTTCTCCCACTGTGTACTCTTTGGGTTCGTCCACGAATGAACTTCTATATGCAGGGTTTCCGACGTGGAGAGAACTGCCTCAACCAAGGCAGGCTCTAGCGAGGACCGTAAGCATATCCTCTCCCAAACCACTCAGTTTTAACGGTAGAACTCTGCTTTAGTTGCAGGGGTAACACAAGCAGCTTTTCTCCCACTGTGTACTCTTTGGGCTCTTCCACGAATGAACTTCTATATGCAGGGTTTCCGACGTGGAGCGAACTGCCTCAACCAAGGCAGGCTGTAGCGAGGACTGTAAGCATATCCTGTCCCAAACCACGCAGTTTTAACGGTAGAACTCTGCTTTAGTTGCAGGGGTAACACAAGTAGGTTTTCTCCCACTGTGTACTCTTTGGGCTCTTCCACGAATGAATTCTATATGCAGGGTTTCCGACGTGGAGCGAACTGCCTCAACCAAGGCAGGCTGTAGCGAGGACTGTAAGCATTTCCTCTTACAAAACATGGCAGTTTTACCAAAGAATTCTGCTTTAGTTGCAGGTGGAATACAAGCAGCATTACTCCCACTGTGTTCTCTTGGGGGCTCTTACACGAATGAACATTTTTATGCAGGGATTCCCACGAGGAGTGAACTGTATCCACCAGGGCAGGCTCTAGCGAGGACTGTAAGCATATCCTCTCCCAAACCACGCAGTTTTAACGGTAGAACTCTGCTTTAGTTGCAGGGGTAACACAAGCAGCTTTTCTCCCACTGTGTACTCTTTGGGCTCTTCCACGAATGAACTTCTATACGCAGGGTTTGCGACGTGGAGCGAACTGCCTCAACCAAGGCAGGCTGTAGCGAGGATTGTAAGCATATCCACTCCCAAACCACGCAGTTTTAACGGGAGAACTCTGCTTTAGTTGCAGGGGTAATACAAGCAGCTTTTCTCCCACTGTGTACTCTTTGAGCTCTTCCACGAATGAACTTCTATATGCAGGGTTTCCGACGTGGAGCGAACTGCCTCAACCAAGGCAGTCTGTAGCGAGGACTGTAAGCATTTCCTCTTCCAAAACACTGCAGTTTTACCAAAGAATTCTGTTTTAGTTGCAGGTGGAATACAAGCAGCATGACTCCCACTGTGTACTCTTTGGGCTCTTACACGAATGAATTTCTTTATGCAGGGATTCCTACGAGGAGCGAACTGCCTCCACCACGGCAGGCTGTAGCGAGGACTGTAAGCATATCCTCTACCAAACCCCGCAGTTTTAACGGTAGAACTCTGCTATAGTTGTAGGGGTAACACAAGCAGTTTTTCTCCCACTGTGTACTCTTTGGGCTCTTCCACGAATGAAATTCTTTATGCAGGGATTCCTACGAGGAGTGAACTGCCACGACCATGGCAGGCTGTAGCGAGGACTCTAAGCATATCCTCTCCCAAACCACGCAGTTTTAACGGTAGAACTCTGCTTTAGTTGCAGGGATAACAAAAGCAGCTTTTCTCCCACTGTGTACTCTTTGGTTTCGTCCACGAATGAACTTCTATATGCAGGGTTTCCGGTGTGGAGCGAACTGCCTCAACCAAGGCAGGCTCTAGCGAGGACCGTAAGCATTTCCTCTCCCAAACCACTCAGTTTTAATGGTAGAACTCTGCTTTAGTTGCAGGGGTAACACAAGCAGCTTTTCTCCCACTGTGTACTCTTTGGGCTCTTACACGAATGAACTTCTTTATGCAGGGATTCCTACGTGGATCGAACTGCCTCAACCGTGGAAGGCTGTAGCGAGGACTGTAAGCATATCCTCTTCCAAAACACTGCAGTTTTACCAAAGAATTCTCTTTTAGTTGCAGGTGGAATACAAGCAGCATGACTCCCACTGTGTACTCTTTGGGCTCTTACACGAATGAATTTCTTTATGCAGGGATTCCTACGAGGAGCGAACTGCCTCCACCACGGCAGGCTGTAGCGAGGACTGTAAGCATATCCTCTCCCAAACCCCGCAGTTTTAACGGTAGAACTCTGCTATAGTTGTAGGGGTAACACAAGCAGTTTTTCTCCCACTGTGTACTCTTTGGGCTCTTCCACGAATGAACTTCTTTATGCAGGGATTCCTACGAGGAGCGAACTGCCACGACCATGGCAGGCTGTAGCGAGGACTCTAAGCATATCCTCTCCCAAACCACGCAGTTTTAACGGTAGAACTCTGCTTTAGTTGCAGGGGTAACACAAGAAGCTTTTCTCCCCTGTGTACTCTTTGGGCTCTTCCACGAATGAACTTCTATATGCAGGTTTTCCGACGTGGAGCGAACTGCCTCAACCAAGGCAGGCTGTAGCAAGGACTGTAAGCATATCCTCTCCCAAACCCCGCAGTTTTAACGGTAGCACTCTGCTTTAGTTGCAGGGGTAACACAAGCAGTTTTTCTCCCACTGTGTACTCTTTGGGCTCTTCCACGAATGAACTTCTATATGCAGGGATTCCTACGAGGAGCGAACTGCCTCCACCATGGCAGGCTGTAGCGAGGACCGTAGGCATATCCTCTCCCAAGCTACGCAGTTTTAATGGTAGAACTCTGCTTTAGTTGCAGGGGTAACACAAGAAGCTTTTCTCCCACTGTGTACTCTTTGGGCTCTTCCACGAATGAACTTCTATATGCAGGTTTTCCGACGTGGAGCGAACTGCCTCAACCAAGGCAGGCTGTAGCAAGGACTCTAAGCATATCCTCTCCCAAAACACGCAGTTTTAAAGGTAGAACTCTGCTTTAGTTGCAGGGGTAACACAAGCAGCTTTTCTCCCACTGTGTACTCTTTGGGCTCTTCCACGAATTAACTTCTATATGCAGTGTTTCCGACGTGGAGCGAACTGCCTCAACCAAGGCAGGCTGTAGCGAGGACTGTAAGCATTTCCTCTTCCAAAGCACGGCAGTTTTACCAAAGAATTCTGCTTTAGTTGCAGGTGGAATACAAGCAGCATTATTCCCACTGTGTACTCTTTGGGCTCTTACACGAATGAACTTCTTTATGCAAGGATTCCCACGAGGAGCGAACTGCCTCCACCATGGCAGGCTGTAGCGAGGACTGTAAGCATATCCTCTCCCAAACTACGCAGTTTTAACGGTAGAACTCTGCTTTAGTTGCAGGGATAACAAAAGCAGCTTTTCTCCCACTGTGTACTCTTTGGGTTCGTCCACGAATGAACTTCTATATGCAGGGTTTCCGACGTGGAGCGAACTGCCTCAACAAAGGCAGGCTCTAGCGAGGACCGTAAGCATATCCTCTCCCAAACCACTCAGTTTTAACGGTAGAACTCTGCTTTAGTTGCAGGGGTAACACAAGCAGCTTTTCTCCCACTGTGTACTCTTTGGGCTCTTCCACGAATGAACTTCTATATGCAGGGTTTGCGACGTGGAGCGAACTGCCTCAACCAAGGCAGGCTGTAGCGAGGACTGTAAGCATTTCCTCTTACAAAACATGGCAGTTTTACCAAAGAATTCTGCTTTAGTTGCAGGTGGAATACAAGCAGCATTATTCCCACTGTGTACTCTTTGGGCTCTTACACGAATGAACTTCTTTATGCAAGGATTCCCACGAGGAGCGAACTGCCTCCACCATGGCAGGCTGTAGCGAGGACTGTAAGCATATCCTCTCCCAAACTACGCAGTTTTAACGGTAGAACTCTGCTTTAGTTGCAGGGATAACAAAAGCAGCTTTTCTCCCACTGTGTACTCTTTGGGTTCGTCCACGAATGAACTTCTATATGCAGGGTTTCCGACGTGGAGCGAACTGCCTCAACCAAGGCAGGCTCTAGCGAGGACCGTAAGCATATCCTCTCCCAAACCACTCAGTTTTAACGGTAGAACTCTGCTTTAGTTGCAGGGGTAACACAAGCAGCTTTTCTCCCACTGTGTACTCTTTGGGCTCTTCCACGAATGAACTTCTATATGCAGGGTTTGCGACGTGGAGCGAACTGCCTCAACCAAGGCAGGCTGTAGCGAGGACTGTAAGCATTTCCTCTTACAAAACATGGCAGTTTTACCAAAGAATTCTGCTTTAGTTGCAGGTGGAATACAAGCAGCATTACTACCACTGTGTACTCTTTGGGCTCTTACACGAATGAACTTCTTTATGCAAGGATTCCCACGAGGAGTGAACTGCCTCCACCATGGCAGGCTGTAGCGAGGACTGTAAGCATATCCTCTCCCAAACCACGCAGTTTTAATGATAGAACTCTGCTTTAGTTGCAGGGGTAACACAAGCAGTTTTTCTCCCACTGTGTACTCTTTGGGCTCTTCCACGAATGAACTTCTATACGCAGGGTTTGCGACGTGGAGCGAACTGCCTCAACGAAGGCAGGCTGTAGCGAGTATTGTAAGCATATCCACTCCCAAACCACGCAGTTTTACCAAAGAATTCTGTTTTAGTTGCAGGTGGAATACAAGCAGCATGACTCCCACTGTGTACTCTTTGGGCTCTTACACGAATGAATTTCTTTATGCAGGGATTCCTACGAGGAGCGAACTGCCTCAACCAAGGCAGGCTCTAGCGAGGACCGTAAGCATATCCTCTCCCAAACCACTCAGTTTTAACGGTAGAACTCTGCTTTAGTTGCAGGGGTAACACAAGCACCTTTTCTCCCACTGTGTACTCTTTGGGCTCTTCCACGAATGAACTTCTATATGCAGGGTTTCCGACGTGGAGCGAACTGCCTCAACCAAGGCAGGCTGTAGCGAGGACTGTAAGCATATCCTGTCCCAAACCACGCAGTTTTAACGGTAGAACTCTGCTTTAGTTGCAGGGGTAACACAAGCAGGTTTTCTCCCACTGTGTACTCTTTGGGCTCTTCCACGAATGAATTCTATATGCAGGGTTTCCGACGTGGAGCGAACTGCCTCAACCAAGGCAGGCTGTAGCGAGGACTGTAAGCATTTCCTCTTACAAAACATGGCAGTTTTACCAAAGAATTCTGCTTTAGTTGCAGGTGGAATACAAGCAGCATTACTCCCACTGTGTTCTCTTGGGGGCTCTTACACGAATGAACATTTTTATGCAGGGATTCCCACGAGGAGTGAACTGCATCCACCAGGGCAGGCTCTAGCGAGGACTGTAAGCATATCCTCTCCCAAACCACGCAGTTTTAACGGTAGAACTCTGCTTTAGTTGCAGGGGTAACACAAGCAGCTTTTCTCCCACTGTGTACTCTTTGGGCTCTTCCACGAATGAACTTCTATATGCAGGGTTTCCGAAGTGGAGCGAACTGCCTCAACCAAGGAAGGCTGTAGCGAGGACTGTAAGCATTTCCTCTTACAAAACACGGCAGTTTTACCAAAGAATTCTGCTTTAGTTGCAGGTGGAATACAAGCAGCATTACTACCACTGTGTACTCTTTGGGCTCTTACACGAATGAACTTCTTTATGCAAGGATTCCCACGAGGAGCGAACTGCCTCCACCATGGCAGGCTGTAGCGAGGACTGTAAGCATATCTTCTCCCAAACCACGCAGTTTTAATGATAGAACTCTGCTTTAGTTGCAGGGGTAACACAAGCAGTTTTTCTCCCACTGTGTACTCTTTGGGCTCTTCCACGAATGAACTTCTATACGCAGGGTTTGCGACGTGGAGCGAACTGCCTCAACCAAGGCAGGCTGTAGCGAGGATTGTAAGCATATCCACTCCCAAACCACGCAGTTTTAACGGGAGAACTCTGCTTTAGTTGCAGGGGTAACACAAGCAGCTTTTCTCCCACTGTGTACTCTTTGAGCTCTTCCACGAATGAACTTCTATATGCAGGGTTTCCGACGTGGAGCGAACTGCCTCAACCAAGGCAGTCTGTAGCGAGGACTGTAAGCATTTCCTCTTCCAAAACACTGCAGTTTTACCAAAGAATTCTGTTTTAGTTGCAGGTGGAATACAAGCAGCATGACTCCCACTGTGTACTCTTTGGGCTCTTACACGAATGAATTTCTTTATGCAGGGATTCCTACGAGGAGCGAACTGCCTCCACCACGGCAGGCTGTAGCGAGGACTGTAAGCATATCCTCTCCCAAACCCCGCAGTTTTAACGGTAGAACTCTGCTATAGTTGTAGGGGTAACACAAGCAGTTTTTCTCCCACTGTGTACTCTTTGGGCTCTTCCACGAATGAACTTCTTTATGCAGGGATTCCTACGAGGAGCGAACTGCCACGACCATGGCAGGCTGTAGCGAGGACTCTAAGCATATCCTCTCCCAAACCACGCAGTTTTAACGGTAGAACTCTGCTTTAGTTGCAGGGATAACAAAAGCAGCTTTTCTCCCACTGTGTACTCTTTGGGTTCGTCCACGAATGAACTTCTATATGCAGGGTTTCCGACGTGGAGCGAACTGCCTCAACCAAGGCAGGCTCTAGCGAGGACCGTAAGCATATCCTCTCCCAAACCACTCAGTTTTAACGGTAGAACTCTGCTTTAGTTGCAGGGGTAACACAAGCAGCTTTTCTCCCACTGTGTACTCTTTGGGCTCTTACACGAATGAACTTCTTTATGCAGGGATTCCTACGTGGATCGAACTGCCTCAACCGTGGAAGGCTGTAGCGAGGACTGTAAGCATATCCTCTCCCAAACCACGCAGTTTTCATGGTAGAACTCTGCTTTAGTTGCAGGGGTAACACAAGCAGCTTTTCTCCCACTGTGTACTCTTTGGGCTCTTCCACGAATGAACTTCTATATGCAGGGTTTGCGACGTGGAGCGAACTGCCTCAACCAAGGCAGGCTGTAGCGAGGACTGTAAGCATTTCCTCTTACAAAACATGGCACTTTTACCAAAGAATTCTGCTTTAGTTGCAGGTGGAATACAAGCAGCATTACTCCCACTGTGTTCTCTTGGGGGCTCTTACACGAATGAACTTTTTTATGCAGGGATTCCCACGAGGAGTGAACTGCCTCCACCATGGCAGGCTCTAGAGAGGACTGTAAGCATATCCTCTCCCAAACCACGCAGTTTTAACGGTAGAACTCTGCTTTAGTTGCAGGGGTAACACAAGCAGCTTTTCTCCCACTGTGTACTCTTTGGGCTCTTCCACGAATGAACTTCTATATGCAGGGTTTCCGAAGTGGAGCAAACTGCCTCAACCAAGGAAGGCTGTAGCGAGGACTGTAAGCATTTCCTCTTACAAAACACGGCAGTTTTACCAAAGAATTCTGCTTTAGTTGCAGGTGGAATACAAGCAGCATTACTACCACTGTGTACTCTTTGGGCTCTTACAAGAATGAACTTCTTTATGCAAGGATTCCCACGAGGAACGAACTGCCTCCACCATGGCAGGCTGTAGCGAGGACTGTAAGCATATCCTCTCCCAAACCACGCAGTTTTAATGATAGAACTCTGCTTTAGTTGCAGGGGTAACACAAGCAGTTTTTCTCCCACTGTGTACTCTTTGGGCTCTTCCACGAATGAACTTCTATACGCAGGGTTTGCGACGTGGAGCGAACTGCCTCAACCAAGGCAGGCTGTAGCGAGGATTGTAAGCATATCCACTCCCAAACCACGCAGTTTTAACGGGAGAACTCTGCTTTAGTTGCAGGGGTAACACAAGCAGCTTTTCTCCCACTGTGTACTCTTTGAGCTCTTCCACGAATGAACTTCTATATGCAGGGTTTCCGACGTGGAGCGAACTGCCTCAACCAAGGCAGTCTGTAGCGAGGACTGTAAGCATTTCCTCTTCCAAAACACTGCAGTTTTACCAAAGAATTCTGTTTTATTTGCAGGTGGAATACAAGCAGCATGACTCCCACTGTGTACTCTTTGGGCTCTTACACGAATGAATTTCTTTATGCAGGGATTCCTACGAGGAGCGAACTGCCTCCACCACGGCAGGCTGTAGCGAGGACTGTAAGCATATCCTCTCCCAAACCACGCAGTTTTAACGGTAGAACTCTGCGATAGTTGTAGGGGTAACACAAGCAGTTTTTCTCCCACTGTGTACTCTTTGGGCTCTTCCACGAATGAACTTCTTTATGCAGGGATTCCTACGAGGAGCGAACTGCCACGACCATGGCAGGCTGTAGCGAGGACTCTAAGCATATCCTCTCCCAAACCACGCAGTTTTAACGGTAGAACTCTGCTTTAGTTGCAGGGGTAACACAAGAAGCTTTTCTCCCCTGTGTACTCTTTGGGCTCTTCCACGAATGAACTTCTATATGCAGGTTTTCCGACGTGGAGCGAACTGCCTCAACCAAGGCAGGCTGTAGCAAGGACTGTAAGCATATCCTCTCCCAAACCACGCAGTTTTAACGGTAGAACTCTGCTTTAGTTGCAGGGGTAACACAAACAGTTTTTCTCCCACTGTGTACTCTTTGGGCTCTTCCACGAATGAACTTCTATATGCAGGGATTCCTACGAGGAGCGAACTGCCTCCACCATGGCAGGCTGTAGCGAGGACTGTAGGCATATCCTCTCCCAAACCACGCAGTTTTAACGGTAGAACTCTGCTTTAGTTGCAGGGGTAACACAAGAAGCCTTTCTCCCACTGTGTACTCTTTGGGCTCTTCCACGAATGAACTTCTATATGCAGGTTTTCCGACGTGGAGCGAACTGCCTCAACCAAGGCAGGCTGTAGCAAGGACTGTAAGCATATCCTCTCCCAAAACACGCAGTTTTAAAGGTAGAACTCTGCTTTAGTTGCAGGGGTAACACAAGCAGCTTTTCTCCCACTGTGTACTCTTTGGGCTCTTCCACGAATTAACTTCTATATGCAGGGTTTCCGACGTGGAGCGAACTGCCTCAACCAAGGCAGGCTGTAGCGAGGACTGTAAGCATATCCTGTCCCAAACCACGCAGTTTTAACGGTAGAACTCTGCTTTAGTTGCAAGGGTAACACAAGCAGGTTTTCTCCCACTGTGTACTCTTTGGGCTCTTCCACGAATGAATTCTATATGCAGGGTTTCCGACGTGGAGCGAACTGCCTCAACCAAGGCAGGCTGTAGCGAGGACTGTAAGCATTTCCTCTTCCAAAGCACGGCAGTTTTACCAAAGAATTCTGCTTTAGTTGCAGGTGGAATACAAGCAGCATTATTCCCACTGTGTACTCTTTGGGCTCTTCCACAAATGAACTTCTATATGCAGGGTTTGCGACGTGGAGCGAACTGCCTCAACCAGTGCAGGCTGTAGCGAGGACTGTAAGCATATCCTCTCCCAAACCACGCAGTTTTAACGGTAGAACTCTGCTTTAGTTGCAGGGGTAACACAAGCAGTTTTTCTCCCACTGTGTACTCTTTGGGCTCTTCCACGAATGAACTTCTATATGCAGGGTTTGCGACGTAGAGGGAACTGCCTCAACCAAGGCAGGCTGTAGCGAGGACTGTAAGCATATCCTCTCCCAAACCACGCCGTTTTAACGGTAGAACTCTGCTTTAGTTGCAGGGGTAACACAAGCAGCTTTTCTCCCACTGTGTACTCTTTGGGCTCTTCCACGAATGAACTTCTACATGCAGGGTTTCCGACGTGGAGCGAACTGCCTCAACCAAGGCAGGCTGTAGCGAGGACTGTAAGCATATCCTGTCCCAAACCACGCAGGTTTAACGGTAGAACTCTGCTTTAGTTGCAGGGGTAACACAAGCAGGTTTTCTCCCACTGTGTACTCTTTGGGCTCTTCCACGAATGAATTCTATATGCAGGGTTTCCGACGTGGAGCGAACTGCCTCAACCAAGGCAGGCTGTAGCGAGTACTGTAAGCATTTCCTCTTCCAAAGCACGGCAGTTTTACCAAAGAATTCTGCTTTAGTTGCAGGTGGAATACAAGCAGCATTATTCCTACTGTGTACTCTTTGGGCTCTTACACGAATGAACTTCTTTATGCAAGGATTCCCACGAGGAGGGAACTGCCTCCACCATGGCAGGCTGTAGCGAGGACTGTAAGCATATCCTCTCCCAAACCACGCAGTTTTAACGGTACAACTCTGCTTTCGTTGCAGGGATAACAAAAGCAGATTTCTCCCACTGTGTACTCTTTGGGTTCGTCCACGAATGAACTTCTATATGCAGGGTTTCCGACGTGGAGCGAACTGCCTCAACCAAGGCAGGCTGTAGCGAGGACTGTAAGCATTTCCTCTTACAAAACATGGCAGTTTTACCAAAGAATTCTGCTTTAGTTGCAGGTGGAATACAAGCAGCATTACTCCCACTGTGTTCTCTTGGGGGCTCTTACACGAATGAACATTTTTATGCAGGGATTCCCACGAGGAGTGAACTGCCTCCACCATGGCAGGCTCTAGCGAGGACTGTAACCATATCCTCTCCCAAACCACGCAGTTTTAACGGTAGAACTCTGCTTTAGTTGCAGGGGTAACACAAGCAGCTTTTCTCCCACTGTGTACTCTTTGGGCTCTTCCACGAATGAACTTCTATATGCAGGGTTTCCGAAGTGGAGCGAACTGCCTCAACCAAGGAAGGCTGTAGCGAGGACTGTAAGCATTTCCTCTTACAAAACACGGCAGTTTTACCAAAGAATTCTGCTTTAGTTGCAGGTGGAATACAAGCAGCATTACTACCACTGTGTACTCTTTGGGCTCTTACACGAATGAACTTCTTTATGCAAGGATTCCCACGAGGAGTGAACTGCCTCCACCATGGCAGGCTGTAGCGAGGACTGTAAGCATATCCTCTCCCAAACCACGCACTTTTAATGATAGAACTCTGCTTTAGTTGCAGGGGTAACACAAGCAGTTTTTCTCCCACTGTGTACTCTTTGGGCTCTTCCACGAATGAACTTCTATACGCAGGGTTTGCGACGTGGAGCGAACTGCCTCAACCAAGGCAGGCTGTAGCGAGGATTGTAAGCATATCCACTCCCAAACCACGCAGTTTTAACGGGAGAACTCTGCTTTAGTTGCAGGGGTAACACAAGCAGCTTTTCTCCCACTGTGTACTCTTTGGGCTCTTCCACGAATGAACTTCTATATGCAGGGTTTCCGACGTGGAGCGAACTGCCTCAACCAAGGCAGTCTGTAGCGAGGACTGTAAGCATTTCCTCTTCCAAAACACTGCAGTTTTACCAAAGAATTCTGTTTTAGTTGCAGGTGGAATACAAGCAGCATGACTCCCACTGTGTACTCTTTGGGCTCTTACACGAATGAATTTCTTTATGCAGGGATTCCTACGAGGAGCGAACTGCCTCCACCACGGCAGGCTGTAGCGAGGAGTGTAAGCATATCCTCTCCCAAACCCCGCAGTTTTAACGGTAGAACTCTGCTATAGTTGTAGGGGTAACACAAGCAGTTTTTCTCCCACTGTGTACTCTTTGGGCTCTTCCACGAATGAACTTCTTTATGCAGGGATTCCTACGAGGAGCGAACTGCCACGACCATGGCAGGCTGTAGCGAGGACTCTAAGCATATCCTCTCCCAAACCACGCAGTTTTAACGGTAGAACTCTGCTTTAGTTGCAGGGATAACAAAAGCAGCTTTTCTCCCACTGTGTACTCTTTGGGTTCGTCCACGAATGAACTTCTATATGCAGGGTTTCCGACGTGGAGCGAACTGCCTCAACCAAGGCAGGCTCTAGCGAGGACCGTAAGCATATCCTCTCCCAAACCACTCAGTTTTAACGGTAGAACTCTGCTTTAGTTGCAGGGGTAACACAAGCAGCTTTTCTCCCACTGTGTACTCTTTGGGCTCTTCCACGAATGAACTTCTATATGCAGGGTTTCCGACGTGGAGCGAACTGGCTCAACCAAGGCAGGCTGTAGCGAGGACTGTAAGCATATCCTGTCCCAAACCACGCAGTTTTAACGGTAGAACTCTGCTTTAGTTGCAGGGATAACAAAAGCAGCTTTTCTCCCACTGTGTACTCTTTGGGTTCGTCCACGAATGAACTTCTATATGCAGGGTTTCCGACGTGGAGCGAACTGCCTCAACCAAGGCAGGCTCTAGCGAGGACCGTAAGCATATCCTCTCCCAAACCACAAAGTTTTAACGGTAGAACTCTGCTTTAGTTGCAGGGGTAACACAAGTAGGTTTTCTCCCACTGTGTACTCTTTGGGCTCTTCCACGAATGAATTCTATATGCAGGGTTTCCGACGTGGAGCGAACTGCCTCAACCAAGGCAGGCTGTAGCGAGGACTGTAAGCATTTCCTCTTACAAAACATGGCAGTTTTACCAAAGAATTCTGCTTTAGTTGCAGGTGGAATACAAGCAGCATTACTCCCACTGTGTTCTCTTGGGGGCTCTTACACGAATGAACATTTTTATGTAGGGATTCCCACGAGGAGTGAACTGCATACACCAGGGCAGGCTCTAGCGAGGACTGTAAGCATATCCTCTCCCAAACCACGCAGTTTTAACGGTAGAACTCTGCTTTAGTTGCAGGGGTAACACAAGCAGCTTTTCTCCCACTGTGTACTCTTTGGGCTCTTCCACGAATGAACTTCTATATGCAGGGTTTCCGAAGTGGAGCGAACTGCCTCAACCAAGGATGGCTGTAGCGAGGACTGTAAGCATTTCCTCTTACAAAACACGGCAGTTTTACCAAAGAATTCTGCTTTAGTTGCAGGTGGAATACAAGCAGCATTACTACCACTGTGTACTCTTTGGGCTCTTACACGAATGAACTTCTTTATGCAAGGATTCCCACGAGGAGCGAACTGCCTCCACCATGGCAGGCTGTAGCGAGGACTGTAAGCATATCTTCTCCCAAACCACGCAGTTTTAATGATAGAACTCTGCTTTAGTTGCAGGGGTAACACAAGCAGTTTTTCTCCCACTGTGTACTCTTTAGGCTCTTCCACGAATGAACTTCTATACGCAGGGTTTGCGACGTGGAGCGAACTGCCTCAACCAAGGCAGGCTGTAGCGAGGATTGTAAGCATATCCACTCCCAAACCACGCAGTTTTAACGGGAGAACTCTGCTTTAGTTGCAGGGGTAACACAAGCAGCTTTTCTCCCACTGTGTACTCTTTGAGCTCTTCCACGAATGAACTTCTATATGCAGGGTTTCCGACGTGCAGCGAACTGCCTCAACCAAGGCAGTCTGTAGCGAGGACTGTAAGCATTTCCTCTTCCAAAACACTGCAGTTTTACCAAAGAATTCTGTTTTAGTTGCAGGTGGAATACAAGCAGCATGACTCCCACTGTGTACTCTTTGGGCTCTTACACGAATGAATTTCTTTATGCAGGGATTCCTACGAGGAGCGAACTGCCTCCACCACGGCAGGCTGTAGCGAGGACTGTAAGCATATCCTCTACCAAACCCCGCAGTTTTAACGGTAGAACTCTGCTATAGTTGTAGGGGTAACACAAGCAGTTTTTCTCCCACTGTGTACTCTTTGGGCTCTTCCACGAATGAACTTCTTTATGCAGGGATTCCTACGAGGAGCGAACTGCCACGACCATGGCAGGCTGTAGCGAGGACTCTAAGCATATCCTCTCCCAAACCACGCAGTTTTAACGGTAGAACTCTGCTTTAGTTGCAGGGATAACAAAAGCAGCTTTTCTCCCACTGTGTACTCTTTGGTTTCGTCCACGAATGAACTTCTATATGCAGGGTTTCCGACGTGGAGCGAACTGCCTCAACCAAGGCAGGCTCTAGCGAGGACCGTAAGCATTTCCTCTCCCAAACCACTCAGTTTTAATGGTAGAACTCTGCTTTAGTTGCAGGGGTAACACAAGCAGCTTTTCTCCCACTGTGTACTCTTTGGGCTCTTACACGAATGAACTTCTTTATGCAGGGATTCCTACGTGGATCGAACTGCCTCAACCGTGGAAGGCTGTAGCGAGGACTGTAAGCATATCCTCTCCCAAACCACGCAGTTTTCATGGTAGAACTCTGCTTTAGTTGCAGGGGTAACACAAGCAGCTTTTCTCCCACTGTGTACTCTTTGGGCTCTTCCACGAATGAACTTCTATATGCAGGGTTTCCGAAGTGGAGCGAACTGCCTCAACCAAGGAAGGCTGTAGCGAGGACTGTAAGCATTTCCTCTTACAAAACACGGCAGTTTTACCAAAGAATTCTGCTTTAGTTGCAGGTGGAATACAAGCAGCATTACTACCACTGTGTACTCTTTGGGCTCTTACACGAATGAACTTCTTTATGCAAGGATTCCCACGAGGAGCGAACTGCCTCCACCATGGCAGGCTGTAGCGAGGATTGTAAGCATATCCTCTCCCAAACCACGCAGTTTTAATGATAGAACTCTGCTTTAGTTGCAGGGGTAACACAAGCAGTTTTCTCCCACTGTGTACTCTTTGGGCTCTTCCACGAATGAACTTCTATACGCAGGGTTTGCGACGTGGAGCGAACTGCCTCAACCAAGGCAGGCTGTAGCGAGGATTGTAAGCATATCCACTCCCAAACCACGCAGTTTTAACGGGAGAACTCTGCTTTAGTTGCAGGGGTAACACAAGCAGCTTTTCTCCCACTGTGTACTCTTTGAGCTCTTCCACGAATGAACTTCTATATGCAGGGTTTCCGAAGTGGAGCGAACTGCCTCAACCAAGGCAGTCTGTAGCGAGGACTGTAAGCATTTCCTCTTCCAAAACACTGCAGTTTTACCAAAGAATTCTGTTTTAGTTGCAGGTGGAATACAAGCAGCATGACTCCCACTGTGTACTCTTTGGGCTCTTACACGAATGAATTTCTTTATGCAGGGATTCCTACGAGGAGCGAACTGCCTCCACCACGGCAGGCTGTAGCGAGGACTGTAAGCATATCCTCTCCCAAACCCCGCAGTTTTAACGGTAGAACTCTGCTATAGTTGTAGGGGTAACACAAGCAGTTTTTCTCCCACTGTGTACTCTTTGGGCTCTTCCACGAATGAACTTCTTTATGCAGGGATTCCTACGAGGAGCGAACTGCCACGACCATGGCAGGCTGTAGCGAGGACTCTAAGCATATCCTCTCCCAAACCACGCAGTTTTAACGGTAGAACTCTGCTTTAGTTGCAGGGGTAACACAAGAAGCTTTTCTCCCCTGTGTACTCTTTGGGCTCTTCCACGAATGAACTTCTATATGCAGGTTTTCCGACGTGGAGCGAACTGCCTCAACCAAGGCAGGCTGTAGCAAGGACTGTAAGCATATCCTCTCCCAAACCCCGCAGTTTTAACGGTAGCACTCTGCTTTAGTTGCAGGGGTAACACAAGCAGTTTTTCTCCCACTGTGTACTCTTTGGGCTCTTCCACGAATGAACTTCTATATGCAGGGATTCCTACGAGGAGCGAACTGCCTCCACCATGGCAGGCTGTAGCGAGGACCGTAGGCATATCCTCTCCCAAACTACGCAGTTTTAATGGTAGAACTCTGCTTTAGTTGCAGGGGTAACACAAGAAGCTTTTCTCCCACTGTGTACTCTTTGGGCTCTTCCACGAATGAACTTCTATATGCAGGTTTTCCGACGTGGAGCGAACTGCCTCAACCAAGGCAGGCTGTAGCAAGGACTGTAAGCATATCCTCTCCCAAAACACGCAGTTTTAAAGGTAGAACTCTGCTTTAGTTGCAGGGGTAACACAAGCAGCTTTTCTCCCACTGTGTACTCTTTGGGCTCTTCCACGAATTAACTTCTATATGCAGTGTTTCCGACGTGGAGCGAACTGCCTCAACCAAGGCAGGCTGTAGCGAGGACTGTAAGCATTTCCTCTTCCAAAGCACGGCAGTTTTACCAAAGAATTCTGCTTTAGTTGCAGGTGGAATACAAGCAGCATTATTCCCACTGTGTACTCTTTGGGCTCTTACACGAATGAACTGCTTTATGCAAGGATTCCCACGAGGAGCGAACTGCCTCCACCATGGCAGGCTGTAGCGAGGACTGTAAGCATATCCTCTCCCAAACCACGCAGTTTTAACGGTAGAACTCTGCTTTAGTTGCAGGGATAACAAAAGCAGCTTTTCTCCCACTGTGTACTCTTTGGGTTCGTCCACGAATGAACTTCTATATGCAGGGTTTCCGACGTGGAGCGAACTGCCTCAACCAAGGCAGGCTCTAGCGAGGACCGTAAGCATATCCTCTCCCAAACCACTCAGTTTTAACGGTAGAACTCTGCTTTAGTTGCAGGGGTAACACAAGCAGCTTTTCTCCCACTGTGTACTCTTTGGGCTCTTACACGAATGAACTTCTTTATGCAGGGATTCCCACGTGGAACGAACTGCCTCAACCGTGGAAGGCTGTAGCGAGGACTGTAAGCATATCCTCTCCCAAACCACGCAGTTTTCATGGTAGAACTCTGTTTTAGTTGCAGGGGTAACACAAGCAGCTTTTCTCCCACTGTGTACTCTTTGGGCTCTTCCACGAATGAACTTCTATATGCAGGGTTTGCGACGTGGAGCGAACTGCCTCAACCAAGGCAGGCTGTAGCGAGGACTGTAAGCATTTCCTCTTACAAAACATGGCAGTTTTACCAAAGAATTCTGCTTTAGTTGCAGGTGGAATACAAGCAGCATTACTACCACTGTGTACTCTTTGGGCTCTTACACGAATGAACTTCTTTATGCAAGGATTCCCACGAGGAGTGAACTGCCTCCACCATGGCAGGCTGTAGCGAGGACTGTAAGCATATCCTCTCCCAAACCACGCAGTTTTAATGATAGAACTCTGCTTTAGTTGCAGGGGTAACACAAGCAGTTTTTCTCCCACTGTGTACTCTTTGGGCTCTTCCACGAATGAACTTCTATACGCAGGGTTTGCGACGTGGAGCGAACTGCCTCAACCAAGGCAGGCTGTAGCGAGGATTGTAAGCATATCCACTCCCAAACCACGCAGTTTTACCAAAGAATTCTGTTTTAGTTGCAGGTGGAATACAAGCAGCATGACTCCCACTGTGTACTCTTTGGGCTCTTACACGAATGAATTTCTTTATGCAGGGATTCCTACGAGGAGCGAACTGCCTCCACCACGGCAGGCTGTAGCGAGGACTGTAAGCATATCCTCTCCCAAACCCCGCAGTTTTAACGGTAGAACTCTGCTATAGTTGTACGGGTAACACAAGCAGTTTTTCTCCCACTGTGTACTCTTTGGGCTCTTCCACGAATGAACTTCTTTATGCAGGGATTCCTACAAGGAGCGAACTGCCACGACCATGGCAGGCTGTAGCGAGGACTCTAAGCATATCCTCTCCCAAACCACGCAGTTTTAACGGTAGAACTCTGCTTTATTTGCAGGGATAACAAAAGCAGCTTTTCTCCCACTGTGTACTCTTTGGGTTCGTCCACGAATGAACTTCTATATGCAGGGTTTCCGACGTGGAGCGAACTGCCTCAACCAAGGCAGGCTCTAGCGAGGACCGTAAGCATATCCTCTCCCAAACCACTCAGTTTTAACGGTAGAACTCTGCTTTAGTTGCAGGGGTAACACAAGCAGCTTTTCTCCCACTGTGTACTCTTTGGGCTCTTCCACGAATGAACTTCTATATGCAGGGTTTCCGACGTGGAGCGAACTGCCTCAACCAAGGCAGGCTGTAGCGAGGACTGTAAGCATATCCTGTCCCAAACCACGCAGTTTTAACGGTAGAACTCTGCTTTAGTTGCAGGGGTAACACAAGCAGGTTTTCTCCCACTGTGTACTCTTTGGGCTCTTCCACGAATGAATTCTATATGCAGGGTTTCCGACGTGGAGCGAACTGCCTCAACCAAGGCAGGCTGTAGCGAGGACTGTAAGCATTTCCTCTTACAAAACACGGCAGTTTTACCAAAGAATTCTGCTTTAGTTGCAGGTGGAATACAAGCAGCATTACTCCCACTGTGTTCTCTTGGGGGCTCTTACACGAATGAACATTTTTATGCAGGGATTCCCACGAGGAGTGAACTGCATCCACCAGGGCAGGCTCTAGCGAGGACTGTAAGCATATCCTCTCCCAAACCACGCAGTTTTAACGGTAGAACTCTGCTTTAGTTGCAGGGGTAACACAAGCAGCTTTTCTCCCACTGTGTACTCTTTGGGCTCTTCCACGAATGAACTTCTATATGCAGGGTTTCCGAAGTGGAGCGAACTGCCTCAACCAAGGAAGGCTGTAGCGAGGACTGTAAGCATTTCCTCTTACAAAACACGGCAGTTTTACCAAAGAATTCTGCTTTAGTTGCAGGTGGAATACAAGCAGCATTACTACCACTGTGTACTCTTTGGGCTCTTACACGAATGAACTTCTTTATGCAAGGATTCCCACGAGGAGCGAACTGCCTCCACCATGGCAGGCTGTAGCGAGGACTGTAAGCATATCTTCTCCCAAACCACGCAGTTTTAATGATAGAACTCTGCTTTAGTTGCAGGGGTAACACAAGCAGTTTTTCTCCCACTGTGTACTCTTTGGGCTCTTCCACGAATGAACTTCTATACGCAGGGTTTGCGACGTGGAGCGAACTGCCTCAACCAAGGCAGGCTGTAGCGAGGATTGTAAGCATATCCACTCCCAAACCACGCAGTTTTAACGGGAGAACTCTGCTTTAGTTGCAGGGGTAACACAAGCAGCTTTTCTCCCACTGTGTACTCTTTGAGCTCTTCCACGAATGAACTTCTATATGCAGGGTTTCCGACGTGGAGCGAACTGCCTCAACCAAGGCAGTCTGTAGCGAGGACTGTAAGCATTTCCTCTTCCAAAACACTGCAGTTTTACCAAAGAATTCTGTTTTAGTTGCAGGTGGAATACAAGCAGCATGACTCCCACTGTGTACTCTTTGGGCTCTTACACGAATGAATTTCTTTATGCAGGGATTCCTACGAGGAGCGAACTGCCTCCACCACGGCAGGCTGTAGCAAGGACTGTAAGCATATCCTCTACCAAACCCCGCAGTTTTAACGGTAGAACTCTGCTATAGTTGTAGGGGTAACACAAGCAGTTTTTCTCCCACTGTGTACTCTTTGGGCTCTTCCACGAATGAACTTCTTTATGCAGGGATTCCTACGAGGAGCGAACTGCCACGACCATGGCAGGCTGTAGCGAGGACTCTAAGCATATCCTCTCCCAAACCACGCAGTTTTAACGGTAGAACTCTGCTTTAGTTGCAGGGATAACAAAAGCAGCTTTTCTCCCACTGTGTACTCTTTGGGTTCGTCCACGAATGAACTTCTATATGCAGGGTTTCCGACGTGGAGCGAACTGCCTCAACCAAGGCAGGCTCTAGCGAGGACCGTAAGCATATCCTCTCCCAAACCACTCAGTTTTAACGGTAGAACTCTGCTTTAGTTGCAGGGGTAACACAAGCAGCTTTTCTCCCACTGTGTACTCTTTGGGCTCTTACACGAATGAACTTCTTTATGCAGGGATTCCTACGTGGATCGAACTGCCTCAACCGTGGAAGGCTGTAGCGAGGACTGTAAGCATATCCTCTCCCAAACCACGCAGTTTTCATGGTAGAACTCTGCTTTAGTTGCAGGGGTAACACAAGCAGCTTTTCTCCCACTGTGTACTCTTTGGGCTCTTCCACGAATGAACTTCTATAAGCAGGGTTTGCGACGTGGAGCGAACTGCCTCAACCAAGGCAGGCTGTAGCGAGGACTGTAAGCATTTCCTCTTACAAAACATGGCAGTTTTACCAAAGAATTCTGCTTTAGTTGCAGGTGGAATACAAGCAGCATTACTCCCACTGTGTTCTCTTGGGGGCTCTTACACGAATGAACTTTTTTATGCAGGGATTCCCACGAGGAGTGAACTGCCTCCACCATGGCAGGCTCTAGAGAGGACTGTAAGCATATCCTCTCCCAAACCACGCAGTTTTAACGGTAGAACTCTGCTTTAGTTGCAGGGGTAACACAAGCAGCTTTTCTCCCACTGTGTACTCTTTGGGCTCTTCCACGAATGAACTTCTATATGCAGGGTTTCCGAAGTGGAGCGAACTGCCTCAACCAAGGAAGGCTGTAGCGAGGACTGTAAGCATTTCCTCTTACAAAACACGGCAGTTTTACCAAAGAATTCTGCTTTAGTTGCAGGTGGAATACAAGCAGCATTACTACCACTGTGTACTCTTTGGGCTCTTACACGAATGAACTTCTTTATGCAAGGATTCCCACGAGGAACGAACTGCCTCCACCATGGCAGGCTGTAGCGAGGACTGTAAGCATATCCTCTCCCAAACCACGCAGTTTTAATGATAGAACTCTGCTTTAGTTGCAGGGGTAACACAAGCAGTTTTTCTCCCACTGTGTACTCTTTGGGCTCTTCCACGAATGAACTTCTATACGCAGGGTTTGCGACGTGGAGCGAACTGCCTCAACCAAGGCAGGCTGTAGCGAGGATTTTAAGCATATCCACTCCCAAACCACGCAGTTTTAACGGGAGAACTCTGCTTTAGTTGCAGGGGTAACACAAGCAGCTTTTCTCCCACTGTGTACTCTTTGAGCTCTTCCACGAATGAACTTCTATATGCAGGGTTTCCGACGTGGAGCGAACTGCCTCAACCAAGGCAGTCTGTAGCGAGGACTGTAAGCATTTCCTCTTCCAAAACACTGCAGGTTTACCAAAGAATTCTGTTTTAGTTGCAGGTGGAATACAAGCAGCATGACTCCCACTGTGTACTCTTTGGGCTCTTACACGAATGAATTTCTTTATGCAGGGATTCCTACGAGGAGCGAACTGCCTCCACCACGGCAGGCTGTAGCGAGGACTGTAAGCATATCCTCTCCCAAACCCCGCAGTTTTAACGGTAGAACTCTGCTATAGTTGTAGGGGTAACAGAAGCAGTTTTTCTCCCACTGTGTACTCTTTGGGCTCTTCCACGAATGAACTTCTTTATGCAGGGATTCCTACGAGGAGCGAACTGCCACGACCATGGCAGGCTGTAGCGAGGACTCTAAGCATATCCTCTCCCAAACCACGCAGTTTTAACGGTAGAACTCTGCTTTAGTTGCAGGGGTAACACAAGAAGCTTTTCTCCCCTGTGTACTCTTTGGGCTCTTCCACGAATGAACTTCTATATGCAGGTTTTCCGACGTGGAGCGAACTGCCTCAACCAAGGCAGGCTGTAGCAAGGACTGTAAGCATATCCTCTCCCAAACCACGCAGTTTTAACGGTAGAACTCTGCTTTAGTTGCAGGGGTAACACAAACAGTTTTTCTCCCACTGTGTACTCTTTGGGCTCTTCCACGAATGAACTTCTATATGCAGGGATTCCTACGAGGAGCGAACTGCCTCCACCATGGCAGGCTGTAGCGAGGACTGTAGGCATATCCTCTCCCAAACCACGCAGTTTTAACGGTAGAACTCTGCTTTAGTTGCAGGGGTAACACAAGAAGCCTTTCTCCCACTGTGTACTCTTTGGGCTCTTCCACGAATGAACTTCTATATGCAGGTTTTCCGACGTGGAGCGAACTGCCTCAACCAAGGCAGGCTGTAGCAAGGACTGTAAGCATATCCTCTCCCAAAACACGCAGTTTTAAAGGTAGAACTCTGCTTTAGTTGCAGGGGTAACACAAGCAGCTTTTCTCCCACTGTGTACTCTTTGGGCTCTTCCACGAATGAACTTCTATATGCAGGGTTTCCGACGTGGAGCGAACTGCCTCAACCAAGGCAGGCTGTAGCGAGGACTGTAAGCATATCCTGTCCCAAACCACGCAGTTTTAACGGTAGAACTCTGCTTTAGTTGCAAGGGTAACACAAGCAGGTTTTCTCCCACTGTGTACTCTTTGGGCTCTTCCACGAATGAATTCTATATGCAGGGTTTCCGACGTGGAGCGAACTGCCTCAACCAAGGCAGGCTGTAGCGAGGACTGTAAGCATTTCCTCTTCCAAAGCACGGCAGTTTTACCAAAGAATTCTGCTTTAGTTGCAGGTGGAATACAAGCAGCATTATTCCCACTGTGTACTCTTTGGGCTCTTACACGAATGAACTTCTTTATGCAAGGATTCCCACGAGGAGCGAACTGCCTCCACCATGGCAGGCTGTAGCGAGGACTGTAAGCATATCCTCTCCCAAACCACGCAGTTTTAATGATAGAACTCTGCTTTAGTTGCAGGGGTAACACAAGCAGTTTTTCTCCCACTGTGTACTCTTTGGGCTCTTCCACGAATGAACTTCTATACGCAGGGTTTGCGACGTGGAGCGAACTGCCTCAACCAAGGCAGGCTGTAGCGAGGATTGTAAGCATATCCACTCCCAAACCACGCAGTTTTAACGGGAGAACTCTGCTTTAGTTGCAGGGGTAACACAAGCAGCTTTTCTCCCACTGTGTACTCTTTGAGCTCTTCCACGAATGAACTTCTATATGCAGGGTTCCCGACGTGGAGCGAACTGCCTCAACCAAGGCAGTCTGTAGCGAGGACTGTAAGCATTTCCTCTTCCAAAACACTGCAGTTTTACCAAAGAATTCTGTTTTAGTTGCAGGTGGAATACAAGCAGCATGACTCCCACTGTGTACTCTTTGGGCTCTTACACGAATGAATTTCTTTATGCAGGGATTCCTACGAGGAGCGAACTGCCTCCACCACGGCAGGCTGTAGCGAGGACTGTAAGCATATCCTCTCCCAAACCCCGCAGTTTTAACGGTAGAACTCTGCTATAGTTGTAGGGGTAACACAAGCAGTTTTTCTCCCACTGTGTACTCTTTGAGCTCTTCCACGAATGAACTTCTTTATGCAGGGATTCCTACGAGGAGCGAACTGCCACGACCATGGCAGGCTGTAGCGAGGACTCTAAGCATATCCTCTCCCAAACCACGCAGTTTTAACGGTAGAACTCTGCTTTAGTTGCAGGGGTAACACAAGAAGCTTTTCTCCCCTGTGTACTCTTTGGGCTCTTCCACGAATGAACTTCTATACGCAGGGTTTGCGACGTGGAGCGAACTGCCTCAACCAAGGCAGGCTGTAGCGAGGATTGTAAGCATATCCACTCCCAAACCACGCAGTTTTACCAAAGAATTCTGTTTTAGTTGCAGGTGGAATACAAGCAGCATGACTCCCACTGTGTACTCTTTGGGCTCTTACACGAATGAATTTCTTTATGCAGGGATTCCTACGAGGAGCGAACTGCCTCCACCACGGCAGGCTGTAGCGAGGACTGTAAGCATATCCTCTCCCAAACCCCGCAGTTTTAACGGTAGAACTCTGCTATAGTTGTACGGGTAACACAAGCAGTTTTTCTCCCACTGTGTACTCTTTGGGCTCTTCCACGAATGAACTTCTTTATGCAGGGATTCCTACGAGGAGCGAACTGCCACGACCATGGCAGGCTGTAGCGAGGACTCTAAGCATATCCTCTCCCAAACCACGCAGTTTTAACGGTAGAACTCTGCTTTATTTGCAGGGATAACAAAAGCAGCTTTTCTCCCACTGTGTACTCTTTGGGTTCGTCCACGAATGAACTTCTATATGCAGGGTTTCCGACGTGGAGCGAACTGCCTCAACCAAGGCAGGCTCTAGCGAGGACCGTAAGCATATCCTCTCCCAAACCACTCAGTTTTAACAGTAGAACTCTGCTTTAGTTGCAGGGGTAACACAAGCAGCTTTTCTCCCACTGTGTACTCTTTGGGCTCTTCCACGAATGAACTTCTATATGCAGGGTTTCCGACGTGGAGCGAACTGCCTCAACCAAGGCAGGCTGTAGCGAGGACTGTAAGCATATCCTGTCCCAAACCACGCAGTTTTAACGGTAGAACTCTGCTTTAGTTGCAGGGGTAACACAAGCAGGTTTTCTCCCACTGTGTACTCTTTGGGCTCTTCCACGAATGAATTCTATATGCAGGGTTTCCGACGTGGAGCGAACTGCCTCAACCAAGGCAGGCTGTAGCGAGGACTGTAAGCATTTCCTCTTACAAAACATGGCAGTTTTACCAAAGAATTCTGCTTTAGTTGCAGGTGGAATACAAGCAGCATTACTCCCACTGTGTTCTCTTGGGGGCTCTTACACGAATGAACATTTTTATGCAGGGATTCCCACGAGGAGTGAACTGCATCCACCAGGGCAGGCTCTAGCGAGGACTGTAAGCATATCCTCTCCCAAACCACGCAGTTTTAACGGTAGAACTCTGCTTTAGTTGCAGGGGTAACACAAGCAGCTTTTCTCCCACTGTGTACTCTTTGGGCTCTTCCACGAATGAACTTCTATATGCAGGGTTTCCGAAGTGGAGCGAACTGCCTCAACCAAGGAAGGCTGCAGCGAGGACTGTAAGCATTTCCTCTTACAAAACACGGCAGTTTTACCAAAGAATTCTGCTTTAGTTGCAGGTGGAATACAAGCAGCATTACTACCACTGTGTACTCTTTGGGCTCTTACACGAATGAACTTCTTTATGCAAGGATTCCCACGAGGAGCGAACTGCCTCCACCATGGCAGGCTGTAGCGAGGACTGTAAGCATATCTTCTCCCAAACCACGCAGTTTTAATGATAGAACTCTGCTTTAGTTGCAGGGGTAACACAAGCAGTTTTTCTCCCACTGTGTACTCTTTGGGCTCTTCCACGAATGAACTTCTATACCCAGGGTTTGCGACGTGGAGCGAACTGCCTCAACCAAGGCAGGCTGTAGCGAGGATTGTAAGCATATCCACTCCCAAACCACGCAGTTTTAACGGGAGAACTCTGCTTTAGTTGCAGGGGTAACACAAGCAGCTTTTCTCCCACTGTGTACTCTTTGAGCTCTTCCACGAATGAACTTCTATATGCAAGGTTTCCGACGTGGAGCGAACTGCCTCAACCAAGGCAGTCTGTAGCGAGGACTGTAAGCATTTCCTCTTCCAAAACACTGCAGTTTTACCAAAGAATTCTGTTTTAGTTGCAGGTGGAATACAAGCAGCATGACTCCCACTGTGTACTCTTTGGGCTCTTACACGAATGAATTTCTTTATGCAGGGATTCCTACGAGGAGCGAACTGCCTCCACCACGGCAGGCTGTAGCGAGGACTGTAAGCATATCCTCTACCAAACCCCGCAGTTTTAACGGTAGAACTCTGCTATAGTTGTAGGGGTAACACAAGCAGTTTTTCTCCCACTGTGTACTCTTTGGGCTCTTCCACGAATGAACTTCTTTATGCAGGGATTCCTACGAGGAGCGAACTGCCACGACCATGGCAGGCTGTAGCGAGGACTCTAAGCATATCCTCTCCCAAACCACGCAGTTTTAACGGTAGAACTCTGCTTTAGTTGCAGGGATAACAAAAGCAGCTTTTCTCCCACTGTGTACTCTTTGGGTTCGTCCACGAATGAACTTCTATATGCAGGGTTTCCGACGTGGAGCGAACTGCCTCAACCAAGGCAGGCTCTAGCGAGGACCGTAAGCATATCCTCTCCCAAACCACTCAGTTTTAACGGTAGAACTCTGCTTTAGTTGCAGGGGTAACACAAGCAGCTTTTCTCCCACTGTGTACTCTTTGGGCTCTTACACGAATGAACTTCTTTATGCAGGGATTCCTACGTGGATCGAACTGCCTCAACCGTGGAAGGCTGTAGCGAGGACTGTAAGCATATCCTCTCCCAAACCACGCAGTTTTCATGGTAGAACTCTGCTTTAGTTGCAGGGGTAACACAAGCAGCTTTTCTCCCACTGTGTACTCTTTGGGCTCTTCCACGAATGAACTTCTATAAGCAGGGTTTGCGACGTGGAGCGAACTGCCTCAACCAAGGCAGGCTGTAGCGAGGACTGTAAGCATTTCCTCTTACAAAACATGGCAGTTTTACCAAAGAATTCTGCTTTAGTTGCAGGTGGAATACAAGCAGCATTACTCCCACTGTGTTCTCTTGGGGGCTCTTACACGAATGAACTTTTTTATGCAGGGATTCCCACGAGGAGTGAACTGCCTCCACCATGGCAGGCTCTAGAGAGGACTGTAAGCATATCCTCTCCCAAACCACGCAGTTTTAACGGTAGAACTCTGCTTTAGTTGCAGGGGTAACACAAGCAGCTTTTCTCCCACTGTGTACTCTTTGGGCTCTTCCACGAATGAACTTCTATATGCAGGTTTTCCGAAGTGGAGCGAACTGCCTCAACCAAGGAAGGCTGTAGCGAGGACTGTAAGCATTTCCTCTTACAAAACACGGCAGTTTTACCAAAGAATTCTGCTTTAGTTGCAGGTGGAATACAAGCAGCATTACTACCACTGTGTACTCTTTGGGCTCTTACACGAATGAACTTCTTTATGCAAGGATTCCCACGAGGAACGAACTGCCTCCACCATGGCAGGCTGTAGCGAGGACTGTAAGCATATCCTCTCCCAAACCACGCAGTTTTAATGATAGAACTCTGCTTTAGTTGCAGGGGTAACACAAGCAGTTTTTCTCCCACTGTGTACTCTTTGGGCTCTTCCACGAATGAACTTCTATACGCAGGGTTTGCGACGTGGAGCGAACTGCCTCAACCAAGGCAGGCTGTAGCGAGGATTTTAAGCATATCCACTCCCAAACCACGCAGTTTTAACGGGAGAACTCTGCTTTAGTTGCAGGGGTAACACAAGCAGCTTTTCTCCCACTGTGTACTCTTTGAGCTCTTCCACGAATGAACTTCTATATGCAGGGTTTCCGACGTGGAGCGAACTGCCTCAACCAAGGCAGTCTGTAGCGAGGACTGTAAGCATTTCCTCTTCCAAAACACTGCAGTTTTACCAAAGAATTCTGTTTTAGTTGCAGGTGGAATACAAGCAGCATGACTCCCACTGTGTACTCTTTGGGCTCTTACACGAATGAATTTCTTTATGCAGGGATTCCTACGAGGAGCGAACTGCCTCCACCACGGCAGGCTGTAGCGAGGACTGTAAGCATATCCTCTCCCAAACCCCGCAGTTTTAACGGTAGAACTCTGCTATAGTTGTAGGGGTAACACAAGCAGTTTTTCTCCCACTGTGTACTCTTTGGGCTCTTCCACGAATGAACTTCTTTATGCAGGGATTCCTACGAGGAGCGAACTGCCACGACCATGGCAGGCTGTAGCGAGGACTCTAAGCATATCCTCTCCCAAACCACGCAGTTTTAACGGTAGAACTCTGCTTTAGTTGCAGGGGTAACACAAGAAGCTTTTCTCCCCTGTGTACTCTTTGGGCTCTTCCACGAATGAACTTCTATATGCAGGTTTTCCGACGTGGAGCGAACTGCCTCAACCAAGGCAGGCTGTAGCAAGGACTGTAAGCATATCCTCTCCCAAACCACGCAGTTTTAACGGTAGAACTCTGCTTTAGTTGCAGGGGTAACACAAACAGTTTTTCTCCCACTGTGTACTCTTTGGGCTCTTCCACGAATGAACTTCTATATGCAGGGATTCCTACGAGGAGCGAACTGCCTCCACCATGGCAGGCTGTAGCGAGGACTGTAGGCATATCCTCTCCCAAACCACGCAGTTTTAACGGTAGAACTCTGCTTTAGTTGCAGGGGTAACACAAGAAGCCTTTCTCCCACTGTGTACTCTTTGGGCTCTTCCACGAATGAACTTCTATATGCAGGTTTTCCGACGTGGAGCGAACTGCCTCAACCAAGGCAGGCTGTAGCAAGGACTGTAAGCATATCCTCTCCCAAAACACGCAGTTTTAAAGGTAGAACTCTGCTTTAGTTGCAGGGGTAACACAAGCAGCTTTTCTCCCACTGTGTACTCTTTGGGCTCTTCCACGAATGAACTTCTATATGCAGGGTTTCCGACGTGGAGCGAACTGCCTCAACCAAGGCAGGCTGTAGCGAGGACTGTAAGCATATCCTGTCCCAAACCACGCAGTTTTAACGGTAGAACTCTGCTTTAGTTGCAAGGGTAACACAAGCAGGTTTTCTCCCACTGTGTACTCTTTGGGCTCTTCCACGAATGAATTCTATATGCAGGGTTTCCGACGTGGAGCGAACTGCCTCAACCAAGGCAGGCTGTAGCGAGGACTGTAAGCATTTCCTCTTCCAAAGCACGGCAGTTTTACCAAAGAATTCTGCTTTAGTTGCAGGTGGAATACAAGCAGCATTATTCCCACTGTGTACTCTTTGGGCTCTTACACGAATGAACTTCTTTATGCAAGGATTCCCACGAGGAGCGAACTGCCTCCACCATGGCAGGCTGTAGCGAGGACTGTAAGCATATCCTCTCCCAAACCACGCAGTTTTAATGATAGAACTCTGCTTTAGTTGCAGGGGTAACACAAGCAGTTTTTCTCCCACTGTGTACTCTTTGGGCTCTTCCACGAATGAACTTCTATACGCAGGGTTTGCGACGTGGAGCGAACTGCCTCAACCAAGGCAGGCTGTAGCGAGGATTGTAAGCATATCCACTCCCAAACCACGCAGTTTTAACGGGAGAACTCTGCTTTAGTTGCAGGGGTAACACAAGCAGCTTTTCTCCCACTGTGTACTCTTTGAGCTCTTCCACGAATGAACTTCTATATGCAGGGTTCCCGACGTGGAGCGAACTGCCTCAACCAAGGCAGTCTGTAGCGAGGACTGTAAGCATTTCCTCTTCCAAAACACTGCAGTTTTACCAAAGAATTCTGTTTTAGTTGCAGGTGGAATACAAGCAGCATGACTCCCACTGTGTACTCTTTGGGCTCTTACACGAATGAATTTCTTTATGCAGGGATTCCTACGAGGAGCGAACTGCCTCCACCACGGCAGGCTGTAGCGAGGACTGTAAGCATATCCTCTCCCAAACCCCGCAGTTTTAACGGTAGAACTCTGCTTTAGTTGCAGGGGTAACACAAGAAGCTTTTCTCCCCTGTGTACTCTTTGGGCTCTTCCACGAATGAACTTCTTTATGCAGGGATTCCTACGAGGAGCGAACTGCCACGACCATGGCAGGCTGTAGCGAGGACTCTAAGCATATCCTCTCCCAAACCACGCAGTTTTAACGGTAGAACTCTGCTTTAGTTGCAGGGGTAACACAAGAAGCTTTTCTCCCCTGTGTACTCTTTGGGCTCTTCCACGAATGAACTTCTATATGCAGGTTTTCCGACGTGGAGCGAACTGCCTCAACCAAGGCAGGCTGTAGCAAGGACTGTAAGCATATCCTCTCCCAAACCCCGCAGTTTTAACGGTAGAACTCTGCTTTAGTGCAGGGGTAACACAAACAGTTTTTCTCCCACTGTGTACTCTTTGGGCTCTTCCACGAATGAACTTCTATATGCAGGGATTCCTACGAGGAGCGAACTGCCTCCACCATGGCAGGCTGTAGCGAGGACCGTAGGCATATCCTCTCCCAAACCACGCAGTTTTAACGGTAGAACTCTGCTTTAGTTGCAGGGGTAACACAAGAAGCTTTTCTCCCACTGTGTACTCTTTGGGCTCTTCCACGAATGAACTTCTATATGCAGGTTTTCCGACGTGGAGCGAACTGCCTCAACCAAGGCAGGCTGTAGCGAGGACTGTAAGCATATCCTGTCCCAAACCACGCAGTTTTAACGGTAGAACTCTGCTTTAGTTGCAGGGGTAACACAAGCAGGTTTTCTCCCACTGTGTACTCTTTGGGCTCTTCCACGAATGAATTCTATATGCAGGGTTTCCGACGTGGAGCGAACTGCCTCAACCAAGGCAGGCTGTAGCGAGGACTGTAAGCATTTCCTCTTCCAAAGCACGGCAGTTTTACCAAAGAATTCTGCTTTAGTTGCAGGTGGAATACAAGCAGCATTATTCCCACTGTGTACTCTTTGGGCTCTTACACGAATGAACTTCTTTATGCAAGGATTCCCACGAGGAGCGAACTGCCTCCACCATGGCAGGCTGTAGCGAGGACTGTAAGCATATCCTGTCCCAAACCACGCAGTTTTAACGGTAGAACTCTGCTTTAGTTGCAAGGGTAACACAAGCAGGTTTTCTCCCACTGTGTACTCTTTGGGCTCTTCCACGAATGAATTCTATATGCAGGGTTTCCGACGTGGAGCGAACTGCCTCAACCAAGGCAGGCTGTAGCGAGGACTGTAAGCATTTCCTCTTCCAAAGCACGGCAGTTTTACCAAAGAATTCTGCTTTAGTTGCAGGTGGAATACAAGCAGCATTATTCCCACTGTGTACTCTTTGGGCTCTTACACGAATGAACTTCTTTATGCAAGGATTCCCACGAGGAGCGAACTGCCTCCACCATGGCAGGCTGTAGCGAGGACTGTAAGCATATCCTCTCCCAAACCACGCAGTTTTAATGATAGAACTCTGCTATAGTTGTAGGGGTAACACAAGCAGTTTTTCTCCCACTGTGTACTCTTTGGGCTCTTCCACGAATGAACTTCTTTATGCAGGGATTCCTACGAGGAGCGAACTGCCTCCACCACGGCAGGCTGTAGCGAGGACTGTAAGCATATCCTCTACCAAACCCCGCAGTTTTAACGGTAGAACTCTGCTATAGTTGTAGGGGTAACACAAGCAGTTTTTCTCCCACTGTGTACTCTTTGGGCTCTTCCACGAATGAACTTCTTTATGCAGGGATTCCTACGAGGAGCGAACTGCCACGACCATGGCAGGCTGTAGCGAGGACTCTAAGCATATCCTCTCCCAAACCACGCAGTTTTAACGGTAGAACTCTGCTTTAGTTGCAGGGATAACAAAAGCAGCTTTTCTCCCACTGTGTACTCTTTGGGTTCGTCCACGAATGAACTTCTATATGCAGGGTTTCCGACGTGGAGCGAACTGCCTCAACCAAGGCAGGCTCTAGCGAGGACCGTAAGCATATCCTCTCCCAAACCACTCAGTTTTAACGGTAGAACTCTGCTTTAGTTGCAGGGGTAACACAAGCAGCTTTTCTCCCACTGTGTACTCTTTGGGCTCTTCCACGAATGAACTTCTATAAGCAGGGTTTGCGACGTGGAGCGAACTGCCTCAACCAAGGCAGGCTGTAGCGAGGACTGTAAGCATTTCCTCTTACAAAACATGGCAGTTTTATCAAAGAATTCTGCTTTAGTTGCAGGTGGAATACAAGCAGCATTACTCCCACTGTGTTCTCTTGGGGGCTCTTACACGAATGAACTTTTTTATGCAGGGATTCCCACGAGGAGTGAACTGCCTCCACCATGGCAGGCTCTAGAGAGGACTGTAAGCATATCCTCTCCCAAACCACGCAGTTTTAACGGTAGAACTCTGCTTTAGTTGCAGGGGTAACACAAGCAGCTTTTCTCCCACTGTGTACTCTTTGGGCTCTTCCACGAATGAACTTCTATATGCAGGGTTTCCGAAGTGGAGCGAACTGCCTCAACCAAGGAAGGCTGTAGCGAGGACTGTAAGCATTTCCTCTTACAAAACACGGCAGTTTTACCAAAGAATTCTGCTTTAGTTGCAGGTGGAATACAAGCAGCATTACTACCAATGTGTACTCTTTGGGCTCTTACACGAATGAACTTCTTTATGCAAGGATTCCCACGAGGAACGAACTGCCTCCACCATGGCAGGCTGTAGCGAGGACTGTAAGCATGTCCTCTCCCAAACCACGCAGTTTTAATGATAGAACTCTGCTTTAGTTGCAGGGGTAACACAAGCAGTTTTTCTCCCACTGTGTACTCTTTGGGCTCTTCCACGAATGAACTACTATACGCAGGGTTTGCGACGTGGAGCGAACTGCCTCAACCAAGGCAGGCTGTAGCGAGGATTGTAAGCATATCCACTCCCAAACCACGCAGTTTTAACGGGAGAACTCTGCTTTAGTTGCAGGGGTAACACAAGCAGCTTTTCTCCCACTGTGTACTCTTTGAGCTCTTCCACGAATGAACTTCTATATGCAGGGTTTCCGACGTGGAGCGAACTGCCTCAACCAAGGCAGTCTGTAGCGAGGACTGTAAGCATTTCCTCTTCCAAAACACTGCAGTTTTACCAAAGAATTCTGTTTTAGTTGCACGTGGAATACAAGCAGCATGACTCCCACTGTGTACTCTTTGGGCTCTTACACGAATGAATTTCTTTATGCAGGGATTCCTACGAGGAGCGAACTGCCTCCACCACGGCAGGCTGTAGCGAGGACTGTAAGCATATCCTCTCCCAAACCCCGCAGTTTTAACGGTAGAACTCTGCTATAGTTGTAGGGGTAACACAAGCAGTTTTTCTCCCACTGTGTACTCTTTGGGCTCTTCCACGAATGAACTTTTTATGCAGGGATTCCTACGAGGAGCGAACTGCCACGACCATGGCAGGCTGTAGCGAGGACTCTAAGCATATCCTCTCCCAAACCACGCAGTTTTAACGGTAGAACTCTGCTTTAGTTGCAGGGGTAACACAAGAAGCTTTTCTCCCCTGTGTACTCTTTGGGCTCTTCCACGAATGAACTTCTATATGCAGGTTTTCCGACGTGGAGCGAACTGCCTCAACCAAGGCAGGCTGTAGCAAGGACTGTAAGCATATCCTCTCCCAAACCCCGCAGTTTTAACGGTAGAACTCTGCTTTAGTTGCAGGGGTAACACAAACAGTTTTTCTCCCACTGTGTACTCTTTGGGCTCTTCCACGAATGAACTTCTATATGCAGGGATTCCTACGAGGAGCGAACTGCCTCCACCATGGCAGGCTGTAGCGAGGACCGTAGGCATATCCTCTCCCAAACCACGCAGTTTTAACGGTAGAACTCTGCTTTAGTTGCAGGGGTAACACAAGAAGCTTTTCTCCCACTGTGTACTCTTTGGGCTCTTCCACGAATGAACTTCTATATGCAGGTTTTCCGACGTGGAGTGAACTGCCTCAACCAAGGCAGGCTGTAGCGAGGACTGTAAGCATATCCTGTCCCAAACCACGCAGTTTTAACGGTAGAACTCTGCTTTAGTTGCAGGGGTAACACAAGCAGGTTTTCTCCCACTGTGTACTCTTTGGGCTCTTCCACGAATGAATTCTATATGCAGGGTTTCCGACGTGGAGCGAACTGCCTCAACCAAGGCAGGCTGTAGCGAGGACTGTAAGCATTTCCTCTTCCAAAGCACGGCAGTTTTACCAAAGAATTCTGCTTTAGTTGCAGGTGGAATACAAGCAGCATTATTCCCACTGTGTACTCTTTGGGCTCTTACACGAATGAACTTCTTTATGCAAGGATTCCCACGAGGAGCGAACTGCCTCCACCATGGCAGGCTGTAGCGAGGACTGTAAGCATATCCTGTCCCAAACCACGCAGTTTTAACGGTAGAACTCTGCTTTAGTTGCAAGGGTAACACAAGCAGGTTTTCTCCCACTGTGTACTCTTTGGGCTCTTCCACGAATGAATTCTATATGCAGGGTTTCCGACGTGGAGCGAACTGCCTCAACCAAGGCAGGCTGTAGCGAGGACTGTAAGCATTTCCTCTTCCAAAGCACGGCAGTTTTACCAAAGAATTCTGCTTTAGTTGCAGGTGGAATACAAGCAGCATTATTCCCACTGTGTACTCTTTGGGCTCTTACACGAATGAACTTCTTTATGCAAGGATTCCCACCAGGAGCGAACTGCCTCCACCATGGCAGGCTGTAGCGAGGACTGTAAGCATATCCTCTCCCAAACCACGCAGTTTTAATGATAGAACTCTGCTATAGTTGTAGGGGTAACACAAGCAGTTTTTCTCCCACTGTGTACTCTTTGGGCTCTTCCACGAATGAACTTCTTTATGCAGGGATTCCTACGAGGAGCGAACTGCCTCCACCACGGCAGGCTGTAGCGAGGACTGTAAGCATATCCTCTACCAAACCCCGCAGTTTTAACGGTAGAACTCTGCTATAGTTGTAGGGGTAACACAAGCAGTTTTTCTCCCACTGTGTACTCTTTGGGCTCTTCCACGAATGAACTTCTTTATGCAGGGATTCCTACGAGGAGCGAACTGCCACGACCATGGCAGGCTGTAGCGAGGACTCTAAGCATATCCTCTCCCAAACCACGCAGTTTTAACGGTAGAACTCTGCTTTAGTTGCAGGGATAACAAAAGCAGCTTTTCTCCCACTGTGTACTCTTTGGGTTCGTCCACGAATGAACTTCTATATGCAGGGTTTCCGACGTGGAGCGAACTGCCTCAACCAAGGCAGGCTCTAGCGAGGACCGTAAGCATATCCTCTCCCAAACCACTCAGTTTTAACGGTAGAACTCTGCTTTAGTTGCAGGGGTAACACAAGCAGCTTTTCTCCCACTGTGTACTCTTTGGGCTCTTACACGAATGAACTTCTTTATGCAGGGATTCCTACGTGGATCGAACTGCCTCAACCGTGGAAGGCTGTAGCGAGGACTGTAAGCATATCCTCTCCCAAACCACGCAGTTTTCATGGTAGAACTCTGCTTTAGTTGCAGGGGTAACACAAGCAGCTTTTCTCCCACTGTGTACTCTTTGGGCTCTTCCACGAATGAACTTCTATAAGCAGGGTTTGCGACGTGGAGCGAACTGCCTCAACCAAGGCAGGCTGTAGCGAGGACTGTAAGCATTTCCTCTTACAAAACATGGCAGTTTTACCAAAGAATTCTGCTTTAGTTGCAGGTGGAATACAAGCAGCATTACTCCCACTGTGTTCTCTTGGGGGCTCTTACACGAATGAACTTTTTTATGCAGGGATTCCCACGAGGAGTGAACTGCCTCCACCATGGCAGGCTCTAGAGAGGACTGTAAGCATATCCTCTCCCAAACCACGCAGTTTTAACGGTAGAACTCTGCTTTAGTTGCAGGGGTAACACAAGCAGCTTTTCTCCCACTGTGTACTCTTTGGGCTCTTCCACGAATGAACTTCTATATGCAGGGTTTCCGAAGTGGAGCGAACTGCCTCAACCAAGGAAGGCTGTAGCGAGGACTGTAAGCATTTCCTCTTACAAAACACGGCAGTTTTACCAAAGAATTCTGCTTTAGTTGCAGGTGGAATACAAGCAGCATTACTACCACTGTGTACTCTTTGGGCTCTTACACGAATGAACTTCTTTATGCAAGGATTCCCACGAGGAACGAACTGCCTCCACCATGGCAGGCTGTAGCGAGGACTGTAAGCATGTCCTCTCCCAAACCACGCAGTTTTAATGATAGAACTCTGCTTTAGTTGCAGGGGTAACACAAGCAGTTTTTCTCCCACTGTGTACTCTTTGGGCTCTTCCACGAATGAACTTCTATACGCAGGGTTTGCGACGTGGAGCGAACTGCCTCAACCAAGGCAGGCTGTAGCGAGGATTGTAAGCATATCCACTCCCAAACCACGCAGTTTTAACGGGAGAACTCTGCTTTAGTTGCAGGGGTAACACAAGCAGCTTTTCTCCCACTGTGTACTCTTTGAGCTCTTCCACGAATGAACTTCTATATGCAGGGTTTCCGACGTGGAGCGAACTGCCTCAACCAAGGCAGTCTGTAGCGAGGACTGTAAGCATTTCCTCTTCCAAAACACTGCAGTTTTACCAAAGAATTCTCTTTTAGTTGCAGGTGGAATACAAGCAGCATGACTCCCACTGTGTACTCTTTGGGCTCTTACACGAATGAATTTCTTTATGCAGGGATTCCTACGAGGAGCGAACTGCCTCCACCACGGCAGGCTGTAGCGAGGACTGTAAGCATATCCTCTCCCAAACCCCGCAGTTTTAACGGTAGAACTCTGCTATAGTTGTAGGGGTAACACAAGCAGTTTTTCTCCCACTGTGTACTCTTTGGGCTCTTCCACGAATGAACTTCTTTATGCAGGGATTCCTACGAGGAGCGAACTGCCACGACCATGGCAGGCTGTAGCGAGGACTCTAAGCATATCCTCTCCCAAACCACGCAGTTTTAACGGTAGAACTCTGCTTTAGTTGCAGGGGTAACACAAGAAGCTTTTCTCCCCTGTGTACTCTTTGGGCTCTTCCACGAATGAACTTCTATATGCAGGTTTTCCGACGTGGAGCGAACTGCCTCAACCAAGGCAGGCTGTAGCAATGACTGTAAGCATATCCTCTCCCAAACCCCGCAGTTTTAACGGTAGAACTCTGCTTTAGTTGCAGGGGTAACACAAACAGTTTTTCTCCCACTGTGTACTCTTTGGGCTCTTCCACGAATGAACTTCTATATGCAGGGATTCCTACGAGGAGCGAACTGCCTCCACCATGGCAGGCTGTAGCGAGGACCGTAGGCATATCCTCTCCCAAACCACGCAGTTTTAACGGTAGAACTCTGCTTTAGTTGCAGGGGTAACACAAGAAGCTTTTCTCCCACTGTGTACTCTTTGGGCTCTTCCACGAATGAACTTCTATATGCAGGTTTTCCGACGTGGAGCGAACTGCCTCAACCAAGGCAGGCTGTAGCGAGGACTGTAAGCATATCCTGTCCCAAACCACGCAGTTTTAACGGTAGAACTCTGCTTTAGTTGCAGGGGTAACACAAGCAGGTTTTCTCCCACTGTGTACTCTTTGGGCTCTTCCACGAATGAATTCTATATGCAGGGTTTCCGACGTGGAGCGAACTGCCTCAACCAAGGCAGGCTGTAGCGAGGACTGTAAGCATTTCCTCTTCCAAAGCACGGCAGTTTTACCAAAGAATTCTGCTTTAGTTGCAGGTGGAATACAAGCAGCATTATTCCCACTGTGTACTCTTTGGGCTCTTACACGAATGAACTTCTTTATGCAAGGATTCCCACGAGGAGCGAACTGCCTCCACCATGGCAGGCTGTAGCGAGGACTGTAAGCATATCCTGTCCCAAACCACGCAGTTTTATCGGTAGAACTCTGCTTTAGTTGCAAGGGTAACACAAGCAGGTTTTCTCCCACTGTGTACTCTTTGGGCTCTTCCACGAATGAATTCTATATGCAGGGTTTCCGACGTGGAGCGAACTGCCTCAACCAAGGCAGGCTGTAGCGAGGACTGTAAGCATTTCCTCTTCCAAAGCACGGCAGTTTTACCAAAGAATTCTGCTTTAGTTGCAGGTGGAATACAAGCAGCATTATTCCCACTGTGTACTCTTTGGGCTCTTACACGAATGAACTTCTTTATGCAAGGATTCCCACGAGGAGCGAACTGCCTCCACCATGGCAGGCTGTAGCGAGGAATGTAAGCATATCCTCTCCCAAACCACGCAGTTTTAATGATAGAACTCTGCTATAGTTGTAGGGGTAACACAGGCAGTTTTTCTCCCACTGTGTACTCTTTGGGCTCTTCCACGAATGAACTTCTTTATGCAGGGATTCCTACGAGGAGCGAACTGCCTCCACCACGGCAGGCTGTAGCGAGGACTGTAAGCATATCCTCTCCCAAACCCCGCAGTTTTAACGGTAGAACTCTGCTATAGTTGTAGGGGTAACACAAGCAGTTTTTCTCCCACTGTGTACTCTTTGGGCTCTTCCACGAATGAACTTCTTTATGCAGGGATTCCTACGAGGAGCGAACTGCCACGACCATGGCAGGCTGTAGCGAGGACTCTAAGCATATCCTCTCCCAAACCACGCAGTTTTAACGGTAGAACTCTGCTTTAGTTGCAGGGATAACAAAAGCAGCTTTTCTCCCACTGTGTACTCTTTGGGTTCGTCCACGAATGAACTCCTATATGCAGGGTTTCCGACGTGGAGCGAACTGCCTCAACCAAGGCAGGCTCTAGCGAGGACCGTAAGCATATCCTCTCCCAAACCACTCAGTTTTAACGGTAGAACTCTGCTTTAGTTGCAGGGGTAACACAAGCAGCTTTTCTCCCACTGTGTACTCTTTGGGCTCTTACACGAATGAACTTCTTTATGCAGGGATTCCTACGTGGATCGAACTGCCTCAACCGTGGAAGGCTGTAGCGAGGACTGTAAGCATATCCTCTCCCAAACCACGCAGTTTTAATGGTAGAACTCTGCTTTAGTTGCAGGGGTAACACAAGAAGCTTTTCTCCCCTGTGTACTCTTTGGGCTCTTCCACGAATGAACTTCTATATGCAGGTTTTCCGACGTGGAGCGAACTGCCTCAACCAAGGCAGGCTGTAGCAAGGACTGTAAGCATATCCTCTCCCAAACCCCGCAGTTTTAACGGTAGAACTCTGCTTTAGTTGCAGGGGTAACACAAACAGTTTTTCTCCCACTGTGTACTCTTTGGGCTCTTCCACGAATGAACTTCTATATGCAGGGATTCCTACGAGGAGCGAACTGCCTCCACCATGGCAGGCTGTAGCGAGGACCGTAGGCATATCCTCTCCCAAACCACGCAGTTTTAATGGTAGAACTCTGCTTTAGTTGCAGGGGTAACACAAGAAGCTTTCCTCCCACTGTGTACTCTTTGGGCTCTTCCACGAATGAATTCTATATGCAGGGTTTCCGACGTGGAGCGAACTGCCTCAACCAAGGCAGGCTGTAGCGAGGACTGTAAGCATTTCCTCTTCCAAAGCACGGCAGTTTTACCAAAGAATTCTGCTTTAGTTGCAGGTGGAATACAAGCAGCATTATTCCCACTGTGTACTCTTTGGGCTCTTACACGAATGAACTTCTTTATGCAAGGATTCCCACGAGGAGCGAACTGCCTCCACCATGGCAGGCTGTAGCGAGGACTGTAAGCATATCCTCTCCCAAACCACGCAGTTTTAATGATAGAACTCTGCTATAGTTGTAGGGGTAACACAAGCAGTTTTTCTCCCACTGTGTACTCTTTGGGCTCTTCCACGAATGAACTTCTTTATGCAGGGATTCCTACGAGGAGCGAACTGCCTCCACCATGGCAGGCTGTAGCGAGGACTGTAAGCATATCCTCTACCAAACCACGCAGTTTTAATGGTACAACTCTGCTTTAGTAGCAGGGATAACAAAAGCAGATTTCTCCCACTGTGTACTCTTTGGGTTCGTCCACGAATGAACTTCTATATGCAGGGTTTCCGACGTGGAGCGAACTGCCTCAACCAAGGCAGGCTGTAGCGAGGACTGTAAGCATTTCCTCTTACAAAACATGGCAGTTTTACCAAAGAATTCTGCTTTAGTTGCAGGTGGAATACAAGCAGCATTACTCCCACTGTGTTCTCTTGGGGGCTCTTACACGAATGAACATTTTTATGCAGGGATTCCCACGAGGAGTGAACTGCCTCCACCATGGCAGGCTCTAGCGAGGACTGTAACCATATCCTCTCCCAAACCACGCAGTTTTAACGGTAGAACTCTGCTTTAGTTGCAGGGGTAACACAAGCAGCTTTTCTCCCACTGTGTACTCTTTGGGCTCTTCCACGAATGAACTTCTATATGCAGGGTTTCCGAAGTGGAGCGAACTGCCTCAACCAAGGAAGGCTGTAGCGAGGACTGTAAGCATTTCCTCTTACAAAACACGGCAGTTTTACCAAAGAATTCTGCTTTAGTTGCAGGTGGAATACAAGCAGCATTACTACCACTGTGTACTCTTTGGGCTCTTACACGAATGAACTTCTTTATGCAAGGATTCCCACGAGGAGTGAACTGCCTCCACCATGGCAGGCTGTAGCGAGGACTGTAAGCATATCCTCTCCCAAACCACGCACTTTTAATGATAGAACTCTGCTTTAGTTGCAGGGGTAACACAAGCAGTTTTTCTCCCACTGTGTACTCTTTGGGCTCTTCCACGAATGAACTTCTATACGCAGGGTTTGCGACGTGGAGCGAACTGCCTCAACCAAGGCAGGCTGTAGCGAGGATTGTAAGCATATCCACTCCCAAACCACGCAGTTTTAACGGGAGAACTCTGCTTTAGTTGCAGGGGTAACACAAGCAGCTTTTCTCCCACTGTGTACTCTTTGGGCTCTTCCACGAATGAACTTCTATATGCAGGGTTTCCGACGTGGAGCGAACTGCCTCAACCAAGGCAGTCTGTAGCGAGGACTGTAAGCATTTCCTCTTCCAAAACACTGCAGTTTTACCAAAGAATTCTGTTTTAGTTGCAGGTGGAAAACAAGCAGCATGACTCCCACTGTGTACTCTTTGGGCTCTTACACGAATGAATTTCTTTATGCAGGGATTCCTACGAGGAGCGAACTGCCTCCACCACGGCAGGCTGTAGCGAGGACTGTAAGCATATCCTCTCCCAAACCCCGCAGTTTTAACGGTAGAACTCTGCTATAGTTGTAGGGGTAACACAAGCAGTTTTTCTCCCACTGTGTACTCTTTGGGCTCTTCCACGAATGAACTTCTTTATGCAGGGATTCCTACGAGGAGCGAACTGCCACGACCATGGCAGGCTGTAGCGAGGACTCTAAGCATATCCTCTCCCAAACCACGCAGTTTTAACGGTAGAACTCTGCTTTAGTTGCAGGGATAACAAAAGCAGCTTTTCTCCCACTGTGTACTCTTTGGGTTCGTCCACGAATGAACTTCTATATGCAGGGTTTCCGACGTGGAGCGAACTGCCTCAACCAAGGCAGGCTCTAGCGAGGACCGTAAGCATATCCTCTCCCAAACCACTCAGTTTTAACGGTAGAACTCTGCTTTAGTTGCAGGGGTAACACAAGCAGCTTTTCTCCCACTGTGTACTCTTTGGGCTCTTCCACGAATGAACTTCTATATGCAGGGTTTCTGACGTGGAGCGAACTGCCTCAACCAAGGCAGGCTGTAGCGAGGACTGTAAGCATATCCTGTCCCAAACCACGCAGTTTTAACGGTAGAACTCTGCTTTAGTTGCAGGGGTAACACAAGCAGCTTTTCTCCCACTGTGTACTCTTTGAGCTCTTCCACGAATGAACTTCTATATGCAGGGTTTCCGACGTGTAGCGAACTGCCTCAACCAAGGCAGTCTGTAGCGAGGACTGTAAGCATTTCCTCTTCCAAAACACTGCAGTTTCACCAAAGAATTCTGTTTTAGTTGCAGGTGGAATACAAGCAGCATGACTCCCACTGTGTACTCTTTGGGCTCTTACACGAATGAATTTCTTTATGCAGGGATTCCTACGAGGAGCGAACTGCCTCCACCACGGCAGGCTGTAGCGAGGACTGTAAGCATATCCTCTACCAAACCCCGCAGTTTTAACGGTAGAACTCTGCTATAGTTGTAGGGGTAACACAAGCAGTTTTTCTCCCACTGTGTACTCTTTGGGCTCTTCCACGAATGAACTTCTTTATGCAGGGATTCCTACGAGGAGCGAACTGCCACGACCATGGCAGGCTGTAGCGAGGACTCTAAGCATATCCTCTCCCAAACCACGCAGTTTTAACGGTAGAACTCTGCTTTAGTTGCAGGGATAACAAAAGCAGCTTTTCTCCCACTGTGTACTCTTTGGTTTCGTCCACGAATGAACTTCTATATGCAGGGTTTCCGACGTGGAGCGAACTGCCTGAACCAAGGCAGGCTCTAGCGAGGACCGTAAGCATTTCCTCTCCCAAACCACTCAGTTTTAATGGTAGAACTCTGCTTTAGTTGCAGGGGTAACACAAGCAGCTTTTCTCCCACTGTGTACTCTTTGGGCTCTTACACGAATGAACTTCTTTATGCAGGGATTCCTACGTGGATCGAACTGCCTCAACCGTGGAAGGCTGTAGCGAGGACTGTAAGCATATCCTCTCCCAAACCACGCAGTTTTCATGGTAGAACTCTGCTTTAGTTGCAGGGGTAACACAAGCAGCTTTTCTCCCACTGTGTACTCTTTGGGCTCTTCCACGAATGAACTTCTATATGCAGGGTTTCCGAAGTGGAGCGAACTGCCTCAACCAAGGAAGGCTGTAGCGAGGACTGTAAGCATTTCCTCTTACAAAACACGGCAGTTTTACCAAAGAATTCTGCTTTAGTTGCAGGTGGAATACAAGCAGCATTACTACCACTGTGTACTCTTTGGGCTCTTACACGAATGAACTTCTTTATGCAAGGATTCCCACGAGGAGCGAACTGCCTCCACCATGGCAGGCTGTAGCGAGGATTGTAAGCATATCCTCTCCCAAACCACGCAGTTTTAATGATAGAACTCTGCTTTAGTTGCAGGGGTAACACAAGCAGTTTTTCTCCCACTGTGTACTCTTTGGGCTCTTCCACGAATGAACTTCTATACGCAGGGTTTGTGACGTGGAGCGAACTGCCTCAACCAAGGCAGGCTGTAGCGAGGATTGTAAGCATATCCACTCCCAAACCACGCAGTTTTAACGGGAGAACTCTGCTTTAGTTGCAGGGGTAACACAAGCAGCTTTTCTCCCACTGTGTACTCTTTGAGCTCTTCCACGAATGAACTTCTATATGCAGGGTTTCCGACGTGGAGCGAACTGCCTCAACCAAGGCAGTCTGTAGCGAGGACTGTAAGCATTTCCTCTTCCAAAACACTGCAGTTTTACCAAAGAATTCTCTTTTAGTTGCAGGTGGAATACAAGCAGCATGACTCCCACTGTGTACTCTTTGGGCTCTTACACGAATGAATTTCTTTATGCAGGGATTCCTACGAGGAGCGAACTGCCTCCACCACGGCAGGCTGTAGCGAGGACTGTAAGCATATCCTCTCCCAAACCCCGCAGTTTTAACGGTAGAACTCTGCTATAGTTGTAGGGGTAACACAAGCAGTTTTTCTCCCACTGTGTACTCTTTGGGCTCTTCCACGAATGAACTTCTTTATGCAGGGATTCCTACGAGGAGCGAACTGCCACGACCATGGCAGGCTGTAGCGAGGACTCTAAGCATATCCTCTCCCAAACCACGCAGTTTTAACGGTAGAACTCTGCTTTAGTTGCAGGGGTAACACAAGAAGCTTTTCTCCCCTGTGTACTCTTTGGGCTCTTCCACGAATGAACTTCTATATGCAGGTTTTCCGACGTGGAGCGAACTGCCTCAACCAAGGCAGGCTGTAGCAAGGACTGTAAGCATATCCTCTCCCAAACCCCGCAGTTTTAACGGTAGCACTCTGCTTTAGTTGCAGGGGTAACACAAGCAGTTTTTCTCCCACTGTGTACTCTTTGGGCTCTTCCACGAATGAACTTCTATATGCAGGGATTCCTACGAGGAGCGAACTGCCTCCACCATGGCAGGCTGTAGCGAGGACCGTAGGCATATCCTCTCCCAAACTACGCAGTTTTAATGGTAGAACTCTGCTTTAGTTGCAGGGGTAACACAAGAAGCTTTTCTCCCACTGTGTACTCTTTGGGCTCTTCCACGAATGAACTTCTATATGCAGGTTTTCCGACGTGGAGCGAACTGCCTCAACCAAGGCAGGCTGTAGCAAGGACTGTAAGCATATCCTCTCCCAAAACACGCAGTTTTAAAGGTAGAACTCTGCTTTAGTTGCAGGGGTAACACAAGCAGCTTTTCTCCCACTGTGTACTCTTTGGGCTCTTCCACGAATTAACTTCTATATGCAGTGTTTCCGACGTGGAGCGAACTGCCTCAACCAAGGCAGGCTGTAGCGAGGACTGTAAGCATTTCCTCTTCCAAAGCACGGCAGTTTTACCAAAGAATTCTGCTTTAGTTGCAGGTGGAATACAAGCAGCATTATTCCCACTGTGTACTCTTTGGGCTCTTACACGAATGAACTTCTTTATGCAAGGATTCCCACGAGGAGCGAACTGCCTCCACCATGGCAGGCTGTAGCGAGGACTGTAAGCATATCCTCTCCCAAACCACGCAGTTTTAACGGTAGAACTCTGCTTTAGTTGCAGGGATAACAAAAGCAGCTTTTCTCCCACTGTGTACTCTTTGGGTTCGTCCACGAATGAACTTCTATATGCAGGGTTTCCGACGTGGAGCGAACTGCCTCAACCAAGGCAGGCTCTAGCGAGGACCGTAAGCATATCCTCTCCCAAACCACTCAGTTTTAACGGTAAAACTCTGCTTTAGTTGCAGGGGTAACACAAGCAGCTTTTCTCCCACTGTGTATTCTTTGGGCTCTTACACGAATGAACTTCTATATGCAGGGTTTGCGACGTGGAGCGAACTGCCTCAACCAAGGCAGGCTGTAGCGAGGACTGTAAGCATTTCCTCTTACAAAACATGGCAGTTATACCAAAGAATTCTGCTTTAGTTGCAGGTGGAATACAAGCAGCATTACTACCACTGTGTACTCTTTGGGCTCTTACACGAATGAACTTTTTTATGCAAGGATTCCCACGAGGAGTGAACTGCCTCCACCATGGCAGGCTGTAGCGAGGACTGTAAGCATATCCTCTCCCAAACCACGCAGTTTTAATGATAGAACTCTGCTTTAGTTGCAGGGGTAACACAAGCAGTTTTTCTCCCACTGTGTACTCTTTGGGCTCTTCCACGAATGAACTTCTATACGCAGGGTTTGCGACGTGGAGCGAACTGCCTCAACCAAGGCAGGCTGTAGCGAGGATTGTAAGCATATCCACTCCCAAACCACGCAGTTTTACCAAAGAATTCTGTTTTAGTTGCAGGTGGAATACAAGCAGCATGACTCCCACTGTGTACTCTTTGGGCTCTTACACGAATGAACTTCTTTATGCAGGGATTCCTACGAGGAGCGAACTGCCACGACCATGGCAGGCTGTAGCGAGGACTCTAAGCATATCCTCTCCCAAACCACGCAGTTTTAACGGTAGAACTCTGCTTTAGTTGCAGGGATAACAAAAGCAGCTTTTCTCCCACTGTGTACTCTTTGGGTTCGTCCACGAATGAACTTCTATATGCAGGGTTTCCGACGTGGAGCGAACTGCCTCAACCAAGGCAGGCTCTAGCGAGGACCGTAAGCATATCCTCTCCCAAACCACTCAGTTTTAACGGTAGAACTCTGCTTTAGTTGCAGGGGTAACACAAGCAGCTTTTCTCCCACTGTGTACTCTTTGGGCTCTTCCACGAATGAACTTCTATAAGCAGGGTTTGCGACGTGGAGCGAACTGCCTCAACCAAGGCAGGCTGTAGCGAGGACTGTAAGCATTTCCTCTTACAAAACATGGCAGTTTTACCAAAGAATTCTGCTTTAGTTGCAGGTGGAATACAAGCAGCATTACTCCCACTGTGTTCTCTTGGGGGCTCTTACACGAATGAACTTTTTTATGCAGGGATTCCCACGAGGAGTGAACTGCCTCCACCATGGCAGGCTCTAGAGAGGACTGTAAGCATATCCTCTCCCAAACCACGCAGTTTTAACGGTAGAACTCTGCTTTAGTTGCAGGGGTAACACAAGCAGCTTTTCTCCCACTGTGTACTCTTTGGGCTCTTCCACGAATGAACTTCTATATGCAGGGTTTCCGAAGTGGAGCGAACTGCCTCAACCAAGGAAGGCTGTAGCGAGGACTGTAAGCATTTCCTCTTACAAAACACGGCAGTTTTACCAAAGAATTCTGCTTTAGTTGCAGGTGGAATACAAGCAGCATTACTACCACTGTGTACTCTTTGGGCTCTTACACGAATGAACTTCTTTATGCAAGGATTCCCACGAGGAACGAACTGCCTCCACCATGGCAGGCTGTAGCGAGGACTGTAAGCATGTCCTCTCCCAAACCACGCAGTTTTAATGATAGAACTCTGCTTTAGTTGCAGGGGTAACACAAGCAGTTTTTCTCCCACTGTGTACTCTTTGGGCTCTTCCACGAATGAACTTCTATACGCAGGGTTTGCGACGTGGAGCGAACTGCCTCAACCAAGGCAGGCTGTAGCGAGGATTGTAAGCATATCCACTCCCAAACCACGCAGTTTTAACGGGAGAACTCTGCTTTAGTTGCAGGGGTAACACAAGCAGCTTTTCTCCCACTGTGTACTCTTTGAGCTCTTCCACGAATGAACTTCTATATGCAGGGTTTCCGACGTGGAGCGAACTGCCTCAACCAAGGCAGTCTGTAGCGAGGACTGTAAGCATTTCCTCTTCCAAAACACTGCAGTTTTACCAAAGAATTCTGTTTTAGTTGCAGGTGGAATACAAGCAGCATGACTCCCACTGTGTACTCTTTGGGCTCTTACACGAATGAATTTCTTTATGCAGGGATTCCTACGAGGAGCGAACTGCCTCCACCACGGCAGGCTGTAGCGAGGACTGTAAGCATATCCTCTCCCAAACCCCGCAGTTTTAACGGTAGAACTCTGCTATAGTTGTAGGGGTAACACAAGCAGTTTTTCTCCCACTGTGTACTCTTTGGGCTCTTCCACGAATGAACTTCTTTATGCAGGGATTCCTACGAGGAGCGAACTGCCACGACCATGGCAGGCTGTAGCGAGGACTCTAAGCATATCCTCTCCCAAACCACGCAGTTTTAACGGTAGAACTCTGCTTTAGTTGCAGGGGTAACACAAGAAGCTTTTCTCCCCTGTGTACTCTTTGGGCTCTTCCACGAATGAACTTCTATATGCAGGTTTTCCGACGTGGAGCGAACTGCCTCAACCAAGGCAGGCTGTAGCAAGGACTGTAAGCATATCCTCTCCCAAACCACGCAGTTTTAACGGTAGAACTCTGCTTTTGTTGCAGGGGTAACACAAACAGTTTTTCTCCCACTGTGTACTCTTTGGGCTCTTCCACGAATGAACTTCTATATGCAGGGATTCCTACGAGGAGCGAACTGCCTCCACCATGGCAGGCTGTAGCGAGGACTGTAGGCATATCCTCTCCCAAACCACGCAGTTTTAACGGTAGAACTCTGCTTTAGTTGCAGGGGTAACACAAGAAGCCTTTCTCCCACTTTGTACTCTTTGGGCTCTTCCACGAATGAACTTCTATATGCAGGTTTTCCGACGTGGAGCGAACTGCCTCAACCAAGGCAGGCTGTAGCAAGGACTGTAAGCATATCCTCTCCCAAAACACGCAGTTTTAAAGGTAGAACTCTGCTTTAGTTGCAGGGGTAACACAAGCAGCTTTTCTCCCACTGTGTACTCTTTGGGCTCTTCCACGAATGAACTTGTATATGCAGGGTTTCCGACGTGGAGCGAACTGCCTCAACCAAGGCAGGCTGTAGCGAGGACTGTAAGCATATCCTGTCCCAAACCACGCAGTTTTAACGGTAGAACTCTGCTTTAGTTGCAAGGGTAACACAAGCAGGTTTTCTCCCACTGTGTACTCTTTGGGCTCTTCCACGAATGAATTCTATATGCAGGGTTTCCGACGTGGAGCGAACTGCCTCAACCAAGGCAGGCTGTAGCGAGGACTGTAAGCATTTCCTCTTTCAAAGCACGGCAGTTTTACCAAAGAATTCTGCTTTAGTTGCAGGTGGAATACAAGCAGCATTATTCCCACTGTGTACTCTTTGGGCTCTTACACGAATGAACTTCTTTATGCAAGGATTCCCACGAGGAGCGAACTGCCTCCACCATGGCAGGCTGTAGCGAGGACTGTAAGCATATCCTCTCCCAAACCACGCAGTTTTAATGATAGAACTCTGCTTTAGTTGCAGGGGTAACACAAGCAGTTTTTCTCCCACTGTGTACCCTTTGGGCTCTTCCACGAATGAACTTCTATACGCAGGGTTTGCGACGTGGAGCGAACTGCCTCAACCAAGGCAGGCTGTAGCGAGGATTGTAAGCATATCCACTCCCAAACCACGCAGTTTTAACGGTAGAACTGTGCTTTAGTTGCAGGGGTAACACAAGCAGCTTTTCTCCCACTGTGTACTCTTTGGGCTCTTCCACGAATGAACTTCTATATGCAGGGTTTCCGACGTGGTGCGAACTGCCTCAACCAAGGCAGGCTGTAGCGAGGACTCTAAGCATATCCTGTCCCAAACCACGCAGTTTTAACGGTAGAACTCTGCTTTAGTTGCAGGGGTAACACAAGTAGGTTTTCTCCCACTGTGTACTCTTTGGGCTCTTCCACGAATGAATTCTATATGCAGGGTTTCCGACGTGGAGCGAACTGCCTCAACCAAGGCAGGCTGTAGCGAGGACTGTAAGCATTTCCTCTTACAAAACATGGCAGTTTTACCAAAGAATTCTGCTTTAGTTGCAGGTGGAATACAAGCAGCATGACTCCCACTGTGTTCTCTTGGGGGCTCTTACACGAATGAACATTTTTATGTAGGGATTCCCACGAGGAGTGAACTGCATCCACCAGGGCAGGCTCTAGCGAGGACTGTAAGCATATCCTCTCCCAAACCACGCAGTTTTAACGGTAGAACTCAGCTTTAGTTGCAGGGGTAACACAAGCAGCTTTTCTCCCACTGTGTACTCTTTGGGCTCTTCCACGAATGAACTTCTATATGCAGGGTTTCCGAAGTGGAGCGAACTGCCTCAACCAAGGATGGCTGTAGCGAGGACTGTAAGCATTTCCTCTTACAAAACACGGCAGTTTTACCAAAGAATTCTGCTTTAGTTGCAGGTGGAATACAAGCAGCATTACTACCACTGTGTACTCTTTGGGCTCTTACACGAATGAACTTCTTTATGCAAGGATTCCCACGAGGAGCGAACTGCCTCCACCATGGCAGGCTGTAGCGAGGACTGTAAGCATATCTTCTCCCAAACCACGCAGTTTTAATGATAGAACTCTGCTTTAGTTGCAGGGGTAACACAAGCAGTTTTTCTCCCACTGTGTACTCTTTAGGCTCTTCCACGAATGAACTTCTATACGCAGGGTTTGCGACGTGGAGCGAACTGCCTCAACCAAGGCAGGCTGTAGCGAGGATTGTAAGCATATCCACTCCCAAACCACGCAGTTTTAACGGGAGAACTCTGCTTTAGTTGCAGGGGTAACACAAGCAGCTTTTCTCCCACTGTGTACTCTTTGAGCTCTTCCACGAATGAACTTCTATATGCAGGGTTTCCGACGTGGAGCGAACTGCCTCAACCAAGGCAGTCTGTAGCGAGGACTGTAAGCATTTCCTCTTCCAAAACACTGCAGTTTTACCAAAGAATTCTGTTTTAGTTGCAGGTGGAATACAAGCAGCATGACTCCCACTGTGTACTCTTTGGGCTCTTACACGAATGAATTTCTTTATGCAGGGATTCCTACGAGGAGCGAACTGCCTCCACCACGGCAGGCTGTAGCGAGGACTGTAAGCATATCCTCTACCAAACCCCGCAGTTTTAACGGTAGAACTCTGCTATAGTTGTAGGGGTAACACAAGCAGTTTTTCTCCCACTGTGTACTCTTTGGGCTCTTCCACGAATGAACTTCTTTATGCAGGGATTCCTACGAGGAGCGAACTGCCACGACCATGGCAGGCTGTAGCGAGGACTCTAAGCATATCCTCTCCCAAACCACGCAGTTTTAACGGTAGAACTCTGCTTTAGTTGCAGGGATAACAAAAGCAGCTTTTCTCCCACTGTGTACTCTTTGGTTTCGTCCACGAATGAACTTCTATATGCAGGGTTTCCGACGTGGAGCGAACTGCCTCAACCAAGGCAGGCTCTAGCGAGGACCGTAAGCATTTCCTCTCCCAAACCACTCAGTTTTAATGGTAGAACTCTGCTTTAGTTGCAGGGGTAACACAAGCAGCTTTTCTCCCACTGTGTACTCTTTGGGCTCTTACACGAATGAACTTCTTTATGCAGGGATTCCTACGTGGATCGAACTGCCTCAACCGTGGAAGGCTGTAGCGAGGACTGTAAGCATATCCTCTCCCAAACCACGCAGTTTTCATGGTAGAACTCTGCTTTAGTTGCAGGGGTAACACAAGCAGCTTTTCTCCCACTGTGTACTCTTTGGGCTCTTCCACGAATGAACTTCTATATGCAGGGTTTCCGAAGTGGAGCGAACTGCCTCAACCAAGGAAGGCTGTAGCGAGGACTGTAAGCATTTCCTCTTACAAAACACGGCAGTTTTACCAAAGAATTCTGCTTTAGTTGCAGGTGGAATACAAGCAGCATTACTACCACTGTGTACTCTTTGGGCTCTTACACGAATGAACTTCTTTATGCAAGGATTCCCACGAGGAGCGAACTGCCTCCACCATGGCAGGCTGTAGCGAGGATTGTAAGCATATCCTCTCCCAAACCACGCAGTTTTAATGATAGAACTCTGCTTTAGTTGCAGGGGTAACACAAGCAGTTTTTCTCCCACTGTGTACTCTTTGGGCTCTTCCACGAATGAACTTCTATACGCAGGGTTTGCGACGTGGAGCGAACTGCCTCAACCAAGGCAGGCTGTAGCGAGGATTGTAAGCATATCCACTCCCAAACCACGCAGTTTTAACGGGAGAACTCTGCTTTAGTTGCAGGGGTAACACAAGCAGCTTTTCTCCCACTGTGTACTCTTTGAGCTCTTCCACGAATGAACTTCTATATGCAGGGTTTCCGACGTGGAGCGAACTGCCTCAACCAAGGCAGTCTGTAGCGAGGACTGTAAGCATTTCCTCTTCCAAAACACTGCAGTTTTACCAAAGAATTCTCTTTTAGTTGCAGGTGGAATACAAGCAGCATGACTCCCACTGTGTACTCTTTGGGCTCTTACACGAATGAATTTCTTTATGCAGGGATTCCTACGAGGAGCGAACTGCCTCCACCACGGCAGGCTGTAGCGAGGACTGTAAGCATATCCTCTCCCAAACCCCGCAGTTTTAACGGTAGAACTCTGCTATAGTTGTAGGGGTAACACAAGCAGTTTTTCTCCCACTGTGTACTCTTTGGGCTCTTCCACGAATGAACTTCTTTATGCAGGGATTCCTACGAGGAGCGAACTGCCACGACCATGGCAGGCTGTAGCGAGGACTCTAAGCATATCCTCTCCCAAACCACGCAGTTTTAACGGTAGAACTCTGCTTTAGTTGCAGGGGTAACACAAGAAGCTTTTCTCCCCTGTGTACTCTTTGGGCTCTTCCACGAATGAACTTCTATATGCAGGTTTTCCGACGTGGAGCGAACTGCCTCAACCAAGGCAGGCTGTAGCAAGGACTGTAAGCATATCCTCTCCCAAACCCCGCAGTTTTAATGGTAGCACTCTGCTTTAGTTGCAGGGGTAACACAAGCAGTTTTTCTCCCACTGTGTACTCTTTGGGCTCTTCCAGGAATGAACTTCTATATGCAGGGATTCCTACGAGGAGCGAACTGCCTCCACCATGGCAGGCTGTAGCGAGGACCGTAGGCATATCCTCTCCCAAACTACGCAGTTTTAATGGTAGAACTCTGCTTTAGTTGCAGGGGTAACACAAGAAGCTTTTCTCCCACTGTGTACTCTTTGGGCTCTTCCACGAATGAACTTCTATATGCAGGTTTTCCGACGTGGAGCGAACTGCCTCAACCAAGGCAGGCTGTAGCAAGGACTGTAAGCATATCCTCTCCCAAAACACGCAGTTTTAAAGGTAGAACTCTGCTTTAGTTGCAGGGGTAACACAAGCAGCTTTTCTCCCACTGTGTACTCTTTGGGCTCTTCCACGAATTAACTTCTATATGCAGTGTTTCCGACGTGGAGCGAACTGCCTCAACCAAGGCAGGCTGTAGCGAGGACTGTAAGCATTTCCTCTTCCAAAGCACGGCAGTTTTACCAAAGAATTCTGCTTTAGTTGCAGGTGGAATACAAGCAGCATTATTCCCACTGTGTACTCTTTGGGCTCTTACACGAATGAACTTCTTTATGCAAGGATTCCCACGAGGAGCGAACTGCCTCCACCATGGCAGGCTGTAGCGAGGACTGTAAGCATATCCTCTCCCAAACCACGCAGTTTTAACGGTAGAACTCTGCTTTAGTTGCAGGGATAACAAAAGCAGCTTTTCTCCCACTGTGTACTCTTTGGGTTCGTCCACGAATGAACTTCTATATGCAGGGTTTCCGACGTGGAGCGAACTGCCTCAACCAAGGCAGGCTCTAGCGAGGACCGTAAGCATATCCTCTCCCAAACCACTCAGTTTTAACGGTAGAACTCTGCTTTAGTTGCAGGGGTAACACAAGCAGCTTTTCTCCCACTGTGTACTCTTTGGGCTCTTACACGAATGAACTTCTATATGCAGGGTTTGCGACGTGGAGCGAACTGCCTCAACCAAGGCAGGCTGTAGCGAGGACTGTAAGCATTTCCTCTTACAAAACATGGCAGTTTTACCAAAGAATTCTGCTTTAGTTGCAGGTGGAATACAAGCAGCATTACTACCACTGTGTACTCTTTGGGCTCTTACACGAATGAACTTCTTTATGCAAGGATTCCCACGAGGAGTGAACTGCCTCCACCATGGCAGGCTGTAGCGAGGACTGTAAGCATATCCTCTCCCAAACCACGCAGTTTTAATGATAGAACTCTGCTTTAGTTGCAGGGGTAACACAAGCAGTTTTTCTCCCACTGTGTACTCTTTGGGCTCTTCCACGAATGAACTTTTATACGCAGGGTTTGCGACGTGGAGCGAACTGCCTCAACCAAGGCAGGCTGTAGCGAGGACCGTAAGCATTTCCTCTCCCAAACCACTCAGTTTTAATGGTAGAACTCTGCTTTAGTTGCAGGGGTAACACAAGCAGCTTTTCTCCCACTGTGTACTCTTTGGGCTCTTACACGAATGAACTTCTTTATGCAGGGATTCCTACGTGGATCGAACTGCCTCAACCGTGGAAGGCTGTAGCGAGGACTGTAAGCATATCCTCTCCCAAACCACGCAGTTTTCATGGTAGAACTCTGCTTTAGTTGCAGGGGTAACACAAGCAGCTTTTCTCCCACTGTGTACTCTTTGGGCTCTTCCACGAATGAACTTCTATATGCAGGGTTTCCGAAGTGGAGCGAACTGCCTCAACCAAGGAAGGCTGTAGCGAGGACTGTAAGCATTTCCTCTTACAAAACACGGCAGTTTTACCAAAGAATTCTGCTTTAGTTGCAGGTGGAATACAAGCAGCATTACTACCACTGTGTACTCTTTGGGCTCTTACACGAATGAACTTCTTTATGCAAGGATTCCCACGAGGAGCGAACTGCCTCCACCATGGCAGGCTGTAGCGAGGATTGTAAGCATATCCTCTCCCAAACCACGCAGTTTTAATGATAGAACTCTGCTTTAGTTGCAGGGGTAACACAAGCAGTTTTTCTCCCACTGTGTACTCTTTGGGCTCTTCCACGAATGAACTTCTATACGCAGGGTTTGCGACGTGGAGCGAACTGCCTCAACCAAGGCAGGCTGTAGCGAGGATTGTAAGCATATCCACTCCCAAACCACGCAGTTTTAACGGGAGAACTCTGCTTTAGTTGCAGGGGTAACACAAGCAGCTTTTCTCCCACTGTGTACTCTTTGAGCTCTTCCACGAATGAACTTCTATATGCAGGGTTTCCGACGTGGAGCGAACTGCCTCAACCAAGGCAGTCTGTAGCGAGGACTGTAAGCATTTCCTCTTCCAAAACACTGCAGTTTTACCAAAGAATTCTCTTTTAGTTGCAGGTGGAATACAAGCAGCATGACTCCCACTGTGTACTCTTTGGGCTCTTACACGAATGAATTTCTTTATGCAGGGATTCCTACGAGGAGCGAACTGCCTCCACCACGGCAGGCTGTAGCGAGGACTGTAAGCATATCCTCTCCCAAACCCCGCAGTTTTAACGGTAGAACTCTGCTATAGTTGTAGGGGTAACACAAGCAGTTTTTCTCCCACTGTGTACTCTTTGGGCTCTTCCACGAATGAACTTCTTTATGCAGGGATTCCTACGAGGAGCGAACTGCCACGACCATGGCAGGCTGTAGCGAGGACTCTAAGCATATCCTCTCCCAAACCACGCAGTTTTAACGGTAGAACTCTGCTTTAGTTGCAGGGGTAACACAAGAAGCTTTTCTCCCCTGTGTACTCTTTGGGCTCTTCCACGAATGAACTTCTATATGCAGGTTTTCCGACGTGGAGCGAACTGCCTCAACCAAGGCAGGCTGTAGCAAGGACTGTAAGCATATCCTCTCCCAAACCCCGCAGTTTTAATGGTAGCACTCTGCTTTAGTTGCAGGGGTAACACAAGCAGTTTTTCTCCCACTGTGTACTCTTTGGGCTCTTCCAGGAATGAACTTCTATATGCAGGGATTCCTACGAGGAGCGAACTGCCTCCACCATGGCAGGCTGTAGCGAGGACCGTAGGCATATCCTCTCCCAAACTACGCAGTTTTAATGGTAGAACTCTGCTTTAGTTGCAGGGGTAACACAAGAAGCTTTTCTCCCACTGTGTACTCTTTGGGCTCTTCCACGAATGAACTTCTATATGCAGGTTTTCCGACGTGGAGCGAACTGCCTCAACCAAGGCAGGCTGTAGCAAGGACTGTAAGCATATCCTCTCCCAAAACACGCAGTTTTAAAGGTAGAACTCTGCTTTAGTTGCAGGGGTAACACAAGCAGCTTTTCTCCCACTGTGTACTCTTTGGGCTCTTCCACGAATTAACTTCTATATGCAGTGTTTCCGACGTGGAGCGAACTGCCTCAACCAAGGCAGGCTGTAGCGAGGACTGTAAGCATTTCCTCTTCCAAAGCACGGCAGTTTTACCAAAGAATTCTGCTTTAGTTGCAGGTGGAATACAAGCAGCATTATTCCCACTGTGTACTCTTTGGGCTCTTACACGAATGAACTTCTTTATGCAAGGATTCCCACGAGGAGCGAACTGCCTCCACCATGGCAGGCTGTAGCGAGGACTGTAAGCATATCCTCTCCCAAACCACGCAGTTTTAACGGTAGAACTCTGCTTTAGTTGCAGGGATAACAAAAGCAGCTTTTCTCCCACTGTGTACTCTTTGGGTTCGTCCACGAATGAACTTCTATATGCAGGGTTTCCGACGTGGAGCGAACTGCCTCAACCAAGGCAGGCTCTAGCGAGGACCGTAAGCATATCCTCTCCCAAACCACTCAGTTTTAACGGTAGAACTCTGCTTTAGTTGCAGGGGTAACACAAGCAGCTTTTCTCCCACTGTGTACTCTTTGGGCTCTTACACGAATGAACTTCTATATGCAGGGTTTGCGACGTGGAGCGAACTGCCTCAACCAAGGCAGGCTGTAGCGAGGACTGTAAGCATTTCCTCTTACAAAACATGGCAGTTTTACCAAAGAATTCTGCTTTAGTTGCAGGTGGAATACAAGCAGCATTACTACCACTGTGTACTCTTTGGGCTCTTACACGAATGAACTTCTTTATGCAAGGATTCCCACGAGGAGTGAACTGCCTCCACCATGGCAGGCTGTAGCGAGGACTGTAAGCATATCCTCTCCCAAACCACGCAGTTTTAATGATAGAACTCTGCTTTAGTTGCAGGGGTAACACAAGCAGTTTTTCTCCCACTGTGTACTCTTTGGGCTCTTCCACGAATGAACTTTTATACGCAGGGTTTGCGACGTGGAGCGAACTGCCTCAACCAAGGCAGGCTGTAGCGAGGATTGTAAGCATATCCACTCCCAAACCACGCAGTTTTACCAAAGAATTCTGTTTTAGTTGCAGGTGGAATACAAGCAGCATGACTCCCACTGTGTACTCTTTGGGCTCTTACACGAATGAACTTCTTTATGCAGGGATTCCTACGAGGAGCGAACTGCCACGACCATGGCAGGCTGTAGCGAGGACTCTAAGCATATCCTCTCCCAAACCACGCATTTTTAACGGTAGAACTCTGCTTTAGTTGCAGGGATATCAAAAGCAGCTTTTCTCCCACTGTGTACTCTTTGGGTTCGTCCACGAATGAACTTCTATATGCAGGGTTTCCGACGTGGAGCGAACTGCCTCAACCAAGGCAGGCTCTAGCGAGGACCGTAAGCATATCCTCTCCCAAACCACTCAGTTTTAACGGTAGAACTCTGCTTTAGTTGCAGGGGTAACACAAGCAGCTTTTCTCCCACTGTGTACTCTTTGGGCTCTTCCACGAATGAACTTCTATAAGCAGGGTTTGCGACGTGGAGCGAACTGCCTCAACCAAGGCAGGCTGTAGCGAGGACTGTAAGCATTTCCTCTTACAAAACATGGCAGTTTTACCAAAGAATTCTGCTTTAGTTGCAGGTGGAATACAAGCAGCATTACTCCCACTGTGTTCTCTTGGGGGCTCTTACACGAATGAACTTTTTTATGCAGGGATTCCCACGAGGAGTGAACTGCCTCCACCATGGCAGGCTCTAGAGAGGACTGTAAGCATATCCTCTCCCAAACCACGCAGTTTTAACGGTAGAACTCTGCTTTAGTTGCAGGGGTAACACAAGCAGCTTTTCTCCCACTGTGTACTCTTTGGGCTCTTCCACGAATGAACTTCTATATGCAGGGTTTCCGAAGTGGAGCGAACTGCCTCAACCAAGGAAGGCTGTAGCGAGGACTGTAAGCATTTCCTCTTACAAAACACGGCAGTTTTACCAAAGAATTCTGCTTTAGTTGCAGGTGGAATACAAGCAGCATTACTACCACTGTGTACTCTTTGGGCTCTTACACGAATGAACTTCTTTATGCAAGGATTCCCACGAGGAACGAACTGCCTCCACCATGGCAGGCTGTAGCGAGGACTGTAAGCATGTCCTCTCCCAAACCACGCAGTTTTAATGATAGAACTCTGCTTTAGTTGCAGGGGTAACACAAGCAGTTTTTCTCCCACTGTGTACTCTTTGGGCTCTTCCACGAATGAACTTCTATACGCAGGGTTTGCGACGTGGAGCGAACTGCCTCAACCAAGGCAGGCTGTAGCGAGGATTGTAAGCATATCCACTCCCAAACCACGCAGTTTTAACGGGAGAACTCTGCTTTAGTTGCAGGGGTAACACAAGCAGCTTTTCTCCCACTGTGTACTCTTTGAGCTCTTCCACGAATGAACTTCTATATGCAGGGTTTCCGACGTGGAGCGAACTGCCTCAACCAAGGCAGTCTGTAGCGAGGACTGTAAGCATTTCCTCTTCCAAAACACTGCAGTTTTACCAAAGAATTCTGTTTTAGTTGCAGGTGGAATACAAGCAGCATGACTCCCACTGTGTACTCTTTGGGCTCTTACACGAATGAATTTCTTTATGCAGGGATTCCTACGAGGAGCGAACTGCCTCCACCACGGCAGGCTGTAGCGAGGACTGTAAGCATATCCTCTCCCAAACCCCGCAGTTTTAACGGTAGAACTCTGCTATAGTTGTAGGGGTAACACAAGCAGTTTTTCTCCCACTGTGTACTCTTTGGGCTCTTCCACGAATGAACTTCTTTATGCAGGGATTCCTACGAGGAGCGAACTGCCACGACCATGGCAGGCTGTAGCGAGGACTCTAAGCATATCCTCTCCCAAACCACGCAGTTTTAACGGTAGAACTCTGCTTTAGTTGCAGGGGTAACACAAGAAGCTTTTCTCCCCTGTGTACTCTTTGGGCTCTTCCACGAATGAACTTCTATATGCAGGTTTTCCGACGTGGAGCGAACTGCCTCAACCAAGGCAGGCTGTAGCAAGGACTGTAAGCATATCCTCTCCCAAACCACGCAGTTTTAACGGTAGAACTCTGCTTTAGTTGCAGGGGTAACACAAACAGTTTTTCTCCCACTGTGTACTCTTTGGGCTCTTCCACGAATGAACTTCTATATGCAGGGATTCCTACGAGGAGCGAACTGCCTCCACCATGGCAGGCTGTAGCGAGGACTGTAGGCATATCCTCTCCCAAACCACGCAGTTTTAACGGTAGAACTCTGCTTTAGTTGCAGGGGTAACACAAGAAGCCTTTCTCCCACTGTGTACTCTTTGGGCTCTTCCACGAATGAACTTCTATATGCAGGTTTTCCGACGTGGAGCGAACTGCCTCAACCAAGGCAGGCTGTAGCAAGGACTGTAAGCATATCCTCTCCCAAAACACGCAGTTTTAAAGGTAGAACTCTGCTTTAGTTGCAGGGGTAACACAAGCAGCTTTTCTCCCACTGTGTACTCTTTGGGCTCTTCCACGAATGAACTTGTATATGCAGGGTTTCCGACGTGGAGCGAACTGCCTCAACCAAGGCAGGCTGTAGCGAGGACTGTAAGCATATCCTGTCCCAAACCACGCAGTTTTAACGGTAGAACTCTGCTTTAGTTGCAAGGGTAACACAAGCAGGTTTTCTCCCACTGTGTACTCTTTGGGCTCTTCCACGAATGAATTCTATATGCAGGGTTTCCGACGTGGAGCGAACTGCCTCAACCAAGGCAGGCTGTAGCGAGGACTGTAAGCATTTCCTCTTCCAAAGCACGGCAGTTTTACCAAAGAATTCTGCTTTAGTTGCAGGTGGAATACAAGCAGCATTATTCCCACTGTGTACTCTTTGGGCTCTTACACGAATGAACTTCTTTATGCAAGGATTCCCACGAGGAGCGAACTGCCTCCACCATGGCAGGCTGTAGCGAGGACTGTAAGCATATCCTCTCCCAAACCACGCAGTTTTAATGATAGAACTCTGCTTTAGTTGCAGGGGTAACACAAGCAGTTTTTCTCCCACTGTGTACCCTTTGGGCTCTTCCACGAATGAACTTCTATACGCAGGGTTTGCGACGTGGAGCGAACTGCCTCAACCAAGGCAGGCTGTAGCGAGGATTGTAAGCATATCCACTCCCAAACCACGCAGTTTTAACGGTAGAACTCTGCTTTAGTTGCAGGGGTAACACAAGCAGCTTTTCTCCCACTGTGTACTCTTTGGGCTCTTCCACGAATGAACTTCTATATGCAGGGTTTCCGACGTGGAGCGAACTGCCTCAACCAAGGCAGGCTGTAGCGAGGACTGTAAGCATATCCTGTCCCAAACCACGCAGTTTTAACGGTAGAACTCTGCTTTAGTTGCAGGGGTAACACAAGTAGGTTTTCTCCCACTGTGTACTCTTTGGGCTCTTCCACGAATGAATTCTATATGCAGGGTTTCCGACGTGGAGCGAACTGCCTAAACCAAGGCAGGCTGTAGCGAGGACTGTAAGCATTTCCTCTTACAAAACATGGCAGTTTTACCAAAGAATTCTGCTTTAGTTGCAGGTGGAATACAAGCAGCATTACTCCCACTGTGTTCTCTTGGGGGCTCTTACACGAATGAACATTTTTATGTAGGGATTCCCACGAGGAGTGAACTGCATCCACCAGGGCAGGCTCTAGCGAGGACTGTAAGCATATCCTCTCCCAAACCACGCAGTTTTAACGGTAGAACTCTGCTTTAGTTGCAGGGGTAACACAAGCAGCTTTTCTCCCACTGTGTACTCTTTGGGCTCTTCCACGAATGAACTTCTATATGCAGGGTTTCCGAAGTGGAGCGAACTGCCTCAACCAAGGATGGCTGTAGCGAGGACTGTAAGCATTTCCTCTTACAAAACACGGCAGTTTTACCAAAGAATTCTGCTTTAGTTGCAGGTGGAATACAAGCAGCATTACTACCACTGTGTACTCTTTGGGCTCTTACACGAATGAACTTCTTTATGCAAGGATTCCCACGAGGAGCGAACTGCCTCCACCATGGCAGGCTGTAGCGAGGACTGTAAGCATATCTTCTCCCAAACCACGCAGTTTTAATGATAGAACTCTGCTTTAGTTGCAGGGGTAACACAAGCAGTTTTTCTCCCACTGTGTACTCTTTAGGCTCTTCCACGAATGAACTTCTATACGCAGGGTTTGCGACGTGGAGCGAACTGCCTCAACCAAGGCAGGCTGTAGCGAGGATTGTAAGCATATCCACTCCCAAACCACGCAGTTTTAACGGGAGAACTCTGCTTTAGTTGCAGGGGTAACACAAGCAGCTTTTCTCCCACTGTGTACTCTTTGAGCTCTTCCACGAATGAACTTCTATATGCAGGGTTTCCGACGTGGAGCGAACTGCCTCAACCAAGGCAGTCTGTAGCGAGGACTGTAAGCATTTCCTCTTCCAAAACACTGCAGTTTTACCAAAGAATTCTGTTTTAGTTGCAGGTGGAATACAAGCAGCATGACTCCCACTGTGTACTCTTTGGGCTCTTACACGAATGAATTTCTTTATGCAGGGATTCCTACGAGGAGCGAACTGCCTCCACCACGGCAGGCTGTAGCGAGGACTGTAAGCATATCCTCTACCAAACCCCGCAGTTTTAACGGTAGAACTCTGCTATAGTTGTAGGGGTAACACAAGCAGTTTTTCTCCCACTGTGTACTCTTTGGGCTCTTCCACGAATGAACTTCTTTATGCAGGGATTCCTACGAGGAGCGAACTGCCACGACCATGGCAGGCTGTAGCGAGGACTCTAAGCATATCCTCTCCCAAACCACGCAGTTTTAACGGTAGAACTCTGCTTTAGTTGCAGGGATAACAAAAGCAGCTTTTCTCCCACTGTGTACTCTTTGGTTTCGTCCACGAATGAACTTCTATATGCAGGGTTTCCGACGTGGAGCGAACTGCCTCAACCAAGGCAGGCTCTAGCGAGGACCGTAAGCATTTCCTCTCCCAAACCACTCAGTTTTAATGGTAGAACTCTGCTTTAGTTGCAGGGGTAACACAAGCAGCTTTTCTCCCACTGTGTACTCTTTGGGCTCTTACACGAATGAACTTCTTTATGCAGGGATTCCTACGTGGATCGAACTGCCTCAACCGTGGAAGGCTGTAGCGAGGACTGTAAGCATATCCTCTCCCAAACCACGCAGTTTTCATGGTAGAACTCTGCTTTAGTTGCAGGGGTAACACAAGCAGCTTTTCTCCCACTGTGTACTCTTTGGGCTCTTCCACGAATGAACTTCTATATGCAGGGTTTCCGAAGTGGAGCGAACTGCCTCAACCAAGGAAGGCTGTAGCGAGGACTGTAAGCATTTCCTCTTACAAAACACGGCAGTTTTACCAAAGAATTCTGCTTTAGTTGCAGGTGGAATACAAGCAGCATTACTACCACTGTGTACTCTTTGGGCTCTTACACGAATGAACTTCTTTATGCAAGGATTCCCACGAGGAGCGAACTGCCTCCACCATGGCAGGCTGTAGCGAGGATTGTAAGCATATCCTCTCCCAAACCACGCAGTTTTAATGATAGAACTCTGCTTTAGTTGCAGGGGTAACACAAGCAGTTTTTCTCCCACTGTGTACTCTTTGGGCTCTTCCACGAATGAACTTCTATACGCAGGGTTTGCGACGTGGAGCGAACTGCCTCAACCAAGGCAGGCTGTAGCGAGGATTGTAAGCATATCCACTCCCAAACCACGCAGTTTTAACGGGAGAACTCTGCTTTAGTTGCAGGGGTAACACAAGCAGCTTTTCTCCCACTGTGTACTCTTTGAGCTCTTCCACGAATGAACTTCTATATGCAGGGTTTCCGACGTGGAGCGAACTGCCTCAACCAAGGCAGTCTGTAGCGAGGACTGTAAGCATTTCCTCTTCCAAAACACTGCAGTTTTACCAAAGAATTCTCTTTTAGTTGCAGGTGGAATACAAGCAGCATGACTCCCACTGTGTACTCTTTGGGCTCTTACACGAATGAATTTCTTTATGCAGGGATTCCTACGAGGAGCGAACTGCCTCCACCACGGCAGGCTGTAGCGAGGACTGTAAGCATATCCTCTCCCAAACCCCGCAGTTTTAACGGTAGAACTCTGCTATAGTTGTAGGGGTAACACAAGCAGTTTTTCTCCCACTGTGTACTCTTTGGGCTCTTCCACGAATGAACTTCTTTATGCAGGGATTCCTACGAGGAGCGAACTGCCACGACCATGGCAGGCTGTAGCGAGGACTCTAAGCATATCCTCTCCCAAACCACGCAGTTTTAACGGTAGAACTCTGCTTTAGTTGCAGGGGTAACACAAGAAGCTTTTCTCCCCTGTGTACTCTTTGGGCTCTTCCACGAATGAACTTCTATATGCAGGTTTTCCGACGTGGAGCGAACTGCCTCAACCAAGGCAGGCTGTAGCAAGGACTGTAAGCATATCCTCTCCCAAACCACGCAGTTTTAACGGTAGAACTCTGCTTTAGTTGCAGGGGTAACACAAGCAGTTTTTCTCCCACTGTGTACTCTTTGGGCTCTTCCACGAATGAACTTCTATATGCAGGGATTCCTACGAGGAGCGAACTGCCTCCACCATGGCAGGCTGTAGCGAGGACCGTAGGCATATCCTCTCCCAAACTACGCAGTTTTAATGGTAGAACTCTGCTTTAGTTGCAGGGGTAACACAAGAAGCTTTTCTCCCACTGTGTACTCTTTGGGCTCTTCCACGAATGAACTTCTATATGCAGGTTTTCCGACGTGGAGCGAACTGCCTCAACCAAGGCAGGCTGTAGCAAGGACTGTAAGCATATCCTCTCCCAAAACACGCAGTTTTAAAGGTAGAACTCTGCTTTAGTTGCAGGGGTAACACAAGCAGCTTTTCTCCCACTGTGTACTCTTTGGGCTCTTCCACGAATTAACTTCTATATGCAGTGTTTCCGACGTGGAGCGAACTGCCTCAACCAAGGCAGGCTGTAGCGAGGACTGTAAGCATTTCCTCTTCCAAAGCACGGCAGTTTTACCAAAGAATTCTGCTTTAGTTGCAGGTGGAATACAAGCAGCATTATTCCCACTGTGTACTCTTTGGGCTCTTACACGAATGAACTTCTTTATGCAAGGATTCCCACGAGGAGCGAACTGCCTCCACCATGGCAGGCTGTAGCGAGGACTGTAAGCATATCCTCTCCCAAACCACGCAGTTTTAACGGTAGAACTCTGCTTTAGTTGCAGGGATAACAAAAGCAGCTTTTCTCCCACTGTGTACTCTTTGGGTTCGTCCACGAATGAACTTCTATATGCAGGGTTTCCGACGTGGAGCGAACTGCCTCAACCAAGGCAGGCTCTAGCGAGGACCGTAAGCATATCCTCTCCCAAACCACTCAGTTTTAACGGTAGAACTCTGCTTTAGTTGCAGGGGTAACACAAGCAGCTTTTCTCCCACTGTGTACTCTTTGGGCTCTTACACGAATGAACTTCTATATGCAGGGTTTGCGACGTGGAGCGAACTGCCTCAACCAAGGCAGGCTGTAGCGAGGACTGTAAGCATTTCCTCTTACAAAACATGGCAGTTTTACCAAAGAATTCTGCTTTAGTTGCAGGTGGAATACAAGCAGCATTACTACCACTGTGTACTCTTTGGGCTCTTACACGAATGAACTTCTTTATGCAAGGATTCCCACGAGGAGTGAACTGCCTCCACCATGGCAGGCTGTAGCGAGGACTGTAAGCATATCCTCTCCCAAACCACGCAGTTTTAATGATAGAACTCTGCTTTAGTTGCAGGGGTAACACAAGCAGTTTTTCTCCCACTGTGTACTCTTTGGGCTCTTCCACGAATGAACTTCTATACGCAGGGTTTGCGACGTGGAGCGAACTGCCTCAACCAAGGCAGGCTGTAGCGAGGATTGTAAGCATATCCACTCCCAAACCACGCAGTTTTACCAAAGAATTCTGTTTTAGTTGCAGGTGGAATACAAGCAGCATGACTCCCACTGTGTACTCTTTGGGCTCTTACACGAATGAACTTCTTTATGCAGGGATTCCTACGAGGAGCGAACTGCCACGACCATGGCAGGCTGTAGCGAGGACTCTAAGCATATCCTCTCCCAAACCACGCAGTTTTAACGGTAGAACTCTGCTTTAGTTGCAGGGATATCAAAAGCAGCTTTTCTCCCACTGTGTACTCTTTGGGTTCGTCCACGAATGAACTTCTATATGCAGGGTTTCCGACGTGGAGCGAACTGCCTCAACCAAGGCAGGCTCTAGCGAGGACCGTAAGCATATCCTCTCCCAAACCACTCAGTTTTAACGGTAGAACTCTGCTTTAGTTGCAGGGGTAACACAAGCAGCTTTTCTCCCACTGTGTACTCTTTGGGCTCTTCCACGAATGAACTTCTATAAGCAGGGTTTGCGACGTGGAGCGAACTGCCTCAACCAAGGCAGGCTGTAGCGAGGACTGTAAGCATTTCCTCTTACAAAACATGGCAGTTTTACCAAAGAATTCTGCTTTAGTTGCAGGTGGAATACAAGCAGCATTACTCCCACTGTGTTCTCTTGGGGGCTCTTACACGAATGAACTTTTTTATGCAGGGATTCCCACGAGGAGTGAACTGCCTCCACCATGGCACGCTCTAGAGAGGACTGTAAGCATATCCTCTCCCAAACCACGCAGTTTTAACGGTAGAACTCTGCTTTAGTTGCAGGGGTAACACAAGCAGCTTTTCTCCCACTGTGTACTCTTTGGGCTCTTCCACGAATGAACTTCTATACGCAGGGTTTCCGAAGTGGAGCGAACTGCCTCAACCAAGGAAGGCTGTAGCGAGGACTGTAAGCATTTCCTCTTACAAAACACGGCAGTTTTACCAAAGAATTCTGCTTTAGTTGCAGGTGGAATACAAGCAGCATTACTACCACTGTGTACTCTTTGGGCTCTTACACGAATGAACTTCTTTATGCAAGGATTCCCACGAGGAACGAACTGCCTCCACCATGGCAGGCTGTAGCGAGGACTGTAAGCATGTCCTCTCCCAAACCACGCAGTTTTAATGATAGAACTCTGCTTTAGTTGCAGGGGTAACACAAGCAGTTTTTCTCCCACTGTGTACTCTTTGGGCTCTTCCACGAATGAACTTCTATACGCAGGGTTTGCGACGTGGAGCGAACTGCCTCAACCAAGGCAGGCTGTAGCGAGGATTGTAAGCATATCCACTCCCAAACCACGCAGTTTTAACGGGAGAACTCTGCTTTAGTTGCAGGGGTAACACAAGCAGCTTTTCTCCCACTGTGTACTCTTTGAGCTCTTCCACGAATGAACTTCTATATGCAGGGTTTCCGACGTGGAGCGAACTGCCTCAACCAAGGCAGTCTGTAGCGAGGACTGTAAGCATTTCCTCTTCCAAAACACTGCAGTTTTACCAAAGAATTCTCTTTTAGTTGCAGGTGGAATACAAGCAGCATGACTCCCACTGTGTACTCTTTGGGCTCTTACACGAATGAATTTCTTTATGCAGGGATTCCTACGAGGAGCGAACTGCCTCCACCACGGCAGGCTGTAGCGAGGACTGTAAGCATATCCTCTCCCAAACCCCGCAGTTTTAACGGTAGAACTCTGCTATAGTTGTAGGGGTAACACAAGCAGTTTTTCTCCCACTGTGTACTCTTTGGGCTCTTCCACGAATGAACTTCTTTATGCAGGGATTCCTACGAGGAGCGAACTGCCACGACCATGGCAGGCTGTAGCGAGGACTCTAAGCATATCCTCTCCCAAACCACGCAGTTTTAACGGTAGAACTCTGCTTTAGTTGCAGGGGTAACACAAGAAGCTTTTCTCCCCTGTGTACTCTTTGGGCTCTTCCACGAATGAACTTCTATATGCAGGTTTTCCGACGTGGAGCGAACTGCCTCAACCAAGGCAGGCTGTAGCAAGGACTGTAAGCATATCCTCTCCCAAACCACGCAGTTTTAACGGTAGAACTCTGCTTTACTTGCAGGGGTAACACAAACAGTTTTTCTCCCACTGTGTACTCTTTGGGCTCTTCCACGAATGAACTTCTATATGCAGGGATTCCTACGAGGAGCGAACTGCCTCCACCATGGCAGGCTGTAGCGAGGACTGTAGGCATATCCTCTCCCAAACCACGCAGTTTTAACGGTAGAACTCTGCTTTAGTTGCAGGGGTAACACAAGAAGCCTTTCTCCCACTGTGTACTCTTTGGGCTCTTCCACGAATGAACTTCTATATGCAGGTTTTCCGACGTGGAGCGAACTGCCTCAACCAAGGCAGGCTGTAGCAAGGACTGTAAGCATATCCTCTCCCAAAACACGCAGTTTTAAAGGTAGAACTCTGCTTTAGTTGCAGGGGTAACACAAGCAGCTTTTCTCCCACTGTGTACTCTTTGAGCTCTTCCACGAATGAACTTCTATATGCAGGGTTTCCGACGTGGAGCGAACTGCCTCAACCAAGGCAGGCTGTAGCGAGGACTGTAAGCATATCCTGTCCCAAACCACGCAGTTTTAACGGTAGAACTCTGCTTTAGTTACAGGGGTAACACAAGTAGGTTTTCTCCCACTGTGTACTCTTTGGGCTCTTCCACGAATGAATTCTATATGCAGGGTTTCCGACGTGGAGCGAACTGCCTAAACCAAGGCAGGCTGTAGCGAGGACTGTAAGCATTTCCTCTTACAAAACATGGCAGTTTTACCAAAGAATTCTGCTTTAGTTGCAGGTGGAATACAAGCAGCATTACTCCCACTGTGTTCTCTTGGGGGCTCTTACACGAATGAACATTTTTATGTAGGGATTCCCACGAGGAGTGAACTGCATCCACCAGGGCAGGCTCTAGCGAGGACTGTAAGCATATCCTCTCCCAAACCACGCAGTTTTAACGGTAGAACTCTGCTTTAGTTGCAGGGGTAACACAAGCAGCTTTTCTCCCACTGTGTACTCTTTGGGCTCTTCCACGAATGAACTTCTATATGCAGGGTTTCCGAAGTGGAGCGAACTGCCTCAACCAAGGATGGCTGTAGCGAGGACTGTAAGCATTTCCTCTTACAAAACACGGCAGTTTTACCAAAGAATTCTGCTTTAGTTGCAGGTGGAATACAAGCAGCATTACTACCACTGTGTACTCTTTGGGCTCTTACACGAATGAACTTCTTTATGCAAGGATTCCCACGAGGAGCGAACTGCCTCCACCATGGCAGGCTGTAGCGAGGACTGTAAGCATATCTTCTCCCAAACCACGCAGTTTTAATGATAGAACTCTGCTTTAGTTGCAGGGGTAACACAAGCAGTTTTTCTCCCACTGTGTACTCTTTAGGCTCTTCCACGAATGAACTTCTATACGCAGGGTTTGCGACGTGGAGCGAACTGCCTCAACCAAGGCAGGCTGTAGCGAGGATTGTAAGCATATCCACTCCCAAACCACGCAGTTTTAACGGGAGAACTCTGCTTTAGTTGCAGGGGTAACACAAGCAGCTTTTCTCCCACTGTGTACTCTTTGAGCTCTTCCACGAATGAACTTCTATATGCAGGGTTTCCGACGTGGAGCGAACTGCCTCAACCAAGGCAGTCTGTAGCGAGGACTGTAAGCATTTCCTCTTCCAAAACACTGCAGTTTTACCAAAGAATTCTGTTTTAGTTGCAGGTGGAATACAAGCAGCATGACTCCCACTGTGTACTCTTTGGGCTCTTACACGAATGAATTTCTTTATGCAGGGATTCCTACGAGGAGCGAACTGCCTCCACCACGGCAGGCTGTAGCGAGGACTGTAAGCATATCCTCTACCAAACCCCGCAGTTTTAACGGTAGAACTCTGCTATAATTGTAGGGGTAACACAAGCAGTTTTTCTCCCACTGTGTACTCTTTGGGCTCTTCCACGAATGAACTTCTTTATGCAGGGATTCCTACGAGGAGCGAACTGCCACGACCATGGCAGGCTGTAGCGAGGACTCTAAGCATATCCTCTCCCAAACCACGCAGTTTTAACGGTAGAACTCTGCTTTAGTTGCAGGGATAACAAAAGCAGCTTTTCTCCCACTGTGTACTCTTTGGTTTCGTCCACGAATGAACTTCTATATGCAGGGTTTCCGACGTGGAGCGAACTGCCTCAACCAAGGCAGGCTCTAGCGAGGACCGTAAGCATTTCCTCTCCCAAACCACTCAGTTTTAATGGTAGAACTCTGCTTTAGTTGCAGGGGTAACACAAGCAGCTTTTCTCCCACTGTGTACTCTTTGGGCTCTTACACGAATGAACTTCTTTATGCAGGGATTCCTACGTGGATCGAACTGCCTCAACCGTGGAAGGCTGTAGCGAGGACTGTAAGCATATCCTCTCCCAAACCACGCAGTTTTCATGGTAGAACTCTGCTTTAGTTGCAGGGGTAACACAAGCAGCTTTTCTCCCACTGTGTACTCTTTGGGCTCTTCCACGAATGAACTTCTATATGCAGGGTTTCCGAAGTGGAGCGAACTGCCTCAACCAAGGAAGGCTGTAGCGAGGACTGTAAGCATTTCCTCTTACAAAACACGGCAGTTTTACCAAAGAATTCTGCTTTAGTTGCAGGTGGAATACAAGCAGCATTACTACCACTGTGTACTCTTTGGGCTCTTACACGAATGAACTTCTTTATGCAAGGATTCCCACGAGGAGCGAACTGCCTCCACCATGGCAGGCTGTAGCGAGGATTGTAAGCATATCCTCTCCCAAACCACGCAGTTTTAATGATAGAACTCTGCTTTAGTTGCAGGGGTAACACAAGCAGTTTTTCTCCCACTGTGTACTCTTTGGGCTCTTCCACGAATGAACTTCTATACGCAGGGTTTGCGACGTGGAGCGAACTGCCTCAACCAAGGCAGGCTGTAGCGAGGATTGTAAGCATATCCACTCCCAAACCACGCAGTTTTAACGGGAGAACTCTGCTTTAGTTGCAGGGGTAACACAAGCAGCTTTTCTCCCACTGTGTACTCTTTGAGCTCTTCCACGAATGAACTTCTATATGCAGGGTTTCCGACGTGGAGCGAACTGCCTCAACCAAGGCAGTCTGTAGCGAGGACTGTAAGCATTTCCTCTTCCAAAACACTGCAGTTTTACCAAAGAATTCTCTTTTAGTTGCAGGTGGAATACAAGCAGCATGACTCCCACTGTGTACTCTTTGGGCTCTTACACGAATGAATTTCTTTATGCAGGGATTCCTACGAGGAGCGAACTGCCTCCACCACGGCAGGCTGTAGCGAGGACTGTAAGCATATCCTCTCCCAAACCCCGCAGTTTTAACGGTAGAACTCTGCTATAGTTGTAGGGGTAACACAAGCAGTTTTTCTCCCACTGTGTACTCTTTGGGCTCTTCCACGAATGAACTTCTTTATGCAGGGATTCCTACGAGGAGCGAACTGCCACGACCATGGCAGGCTGTAGCGAGGACTCTAAGCATATCCTCTCCCAAACCACGCAGTTTTAACGGTAGAACTCTGCTTTAGTTGCAGGGGTAACACAAGAAGCTTTTCTCCCCTGTGTACTCTTTGGGCTCTTCCACGAATGAACTTCTATATGCAGGTTTTCCGACGTGGAGCGAACTGCCTCAACCAAGGCAGGCTGTAGCAAGGACTGTAAGCATATCCTCTCCCAAACCCCGCAGTTTTAACGGTAGCACTCTGCTTTAGTTGCAGGGGTAACACAAGCAGTTTTTCTCCCACTGTGTACTCTTTGGGCTCTTCCACGAATGAACTTCTATATGCAGGGATTCCTACGAGGAGCGAACTGCCTCCACCATGGCAGGCTGTAGCGAGGACCGTAGGCATATCCTCTCCCAAACTACGCAGTTTTAATGGTAGAACTCTGCTTTAGTTGCAGGGGTAACACAAGAAGCTTTTCTCCCACTGTGTACTCTTTGGGCTCTTCCACGAATGAACTTCTATATGCAGGTTTTCCGACGTGGAGCGAACTGCCTCAACCAAGGCAGGCTGTAGCAAGGACTGTAAGCATATCCTCTCCCAAAACACGCAGTTTTAAAGGTAGAACTCTGCTTTAGTTGCAGGGGTAACACAAGCAGCTTTTTTCCCACTGTGTACTCTTTGGGCTCTTCCACGAATTAACTTCTATATGCAGTGTTTCCGACGTGGAGCGAACTGCCTCAACCAAGGCAGGCTGTAGCGAGGACTGTAAGCATTTCCTCTTCCAAAGCACGGCAGTTTTACCAAAGAATTCTGCTTTAGTTGCAGGTGGAATACAAGCAGCATTATTCCCACTGTGTACTCTTTGGGCTCTTACACGAATGAACTTCTTTATGCAAGGATTCCCACGAGGAGCGAACTGCCTCCACCATGGCAGGCTGTAGCGAGGACTGTAAGCATATCCTCTCCCAAACCACGCAGTTTTAACGGTAGAACTCTGCTTTAGTTGCAGGGATAACAAAAGCAGCTTTTCTCCCACTGTGTACTCTTTGGGTTCGTCCACGAATGAACTTCTATATGCAGGGTTTCCGACGTGGAGCGAACTGCCTCAACCAAGGCAGGCTCTAGCGAGGACCGTAAGCATATCCTCTCCCAAACCACTCAGTTTTAACGGTAGAACTCTGCTTTAGTTGCAGGGGTAACACAAGCAGCTTTTCTCCCACTGTGTACTCTTTGGGCTCTTACACGAATGAACTTCTATATGCAGGGTTTGCGACGTGGAGCGAACTGCCTCAACCAAGGCAGGCTGTAGCGAGGACTGTAAGCATTTCCTCTTACAAAACATGGCAGTTTTACCAAAGAATTCTGCTTTAGTTGCAGGTGGAATACAAGCAGCATTACTACCACTGTGTACTCTTTGGGCTCTTACACGAATGAACTTCTTTATGCAAGGATTCCCACGAGGAGTGAACTGCCTCCACCATGGCAGGCTGTAGCGAGGACTGTAAGCATATCCTCTCCCAAACCACGCAGTTTTAATGATAGAACTCTGCTTTAGTTGCAGGGGTAACACAAGCAGTTTTTCTCCCACTGTGTACTCTTTGGGCTCTTCCACGAATGAACTTCTATACGCAGGGTTTGCGACGTGGAGCGAACTGCCTCAACCAAGGCAGGCTGTAGCGAGGATTGTAAGCATATCCACTCCCAAACCACGCAGTTTTACCAAAGAATTCTGTTTTAGTTGCAGGTGGAATACAAGCAGCATGACTCCCACTGTGTACTCTTTGGGCTCTTACACGAATGAACTTCTTTATGCAGGGATTCCTACGAGGAGCGAACTGCCACGACCATGGCAGGCTGTAGCGAGGACTCTAAGCATATCCTCTCCCAAACCACGCAGTTTTAACGGTAGAACTCTGCTTTAGTTGCAGGGATATCAAAAGCAGCTTTTCTCCCACTGTGTACTCTTTGGGTTCGTCCACGAATGAATTTCTATATGCAGGGTTTCCGACGTGGAGCGAACTGCCTCAACCAAGGCAGGCTCTAGCGAGGACCGTAAGCATATCCTCTCCCAAACCACTCAGTTTTAACGGTAGAACTCTGCTTTAGTTGCAGGGGTAACACAAGCAGCTTTTCTCCCACTGTGTACTCTTTGGGCTCTTCCACGAATGAACTTCTATAAGCAGGGTTTGCGACGTGGAGCGAACTGCCTCAACCAAGGCAGGCTGTAGCGAGGACTGTAAGCATTTCCTCTTACAAAACATGGCAGTTTTACCAAAGAATTCTGCTTTAGTTGCAGGTGGAATACAAGCAGCATTACTCCCACTGTGTTCTCTTGGGGGCTCTTACACGAATGAACTTTTTTATGCAGGGATTCCCACGAGGAGTGAACTGCCTCCACCATGGCACGCTCTAGAGAGGACTGTAAGCATATCCTCTCCCAAACCACGCAGTTTTAACGGTAGAACTCTGCTTTAGTTGCAGGGGTAACACAAGCAGCTTTTCTCCCACTGTGTACTCTTTGGGCTCTTCCACGAATGAACTTCTATATGCAGGGTTTCCGAAGTGGAGCGAACTGCCTCAACCAAGGAAGGCTGTAGCGAGGACTGTAAGCATTTCCTCTTACAAAACACGGCAGTTTTACCAAAGAATTCTGCTTTAGTTGCAGGTGGAATACAAGCAGCATTACTACCACTGTGTACTCTTTGGGCTCTTACACGAATGAACTTCTTTATGCAAGGATTCCCACGAGGAACGAACTGCCTCCACCATGGCAGGCTGTAGCGAGGACTGTAAGCATGTCCTCTCCCAAACCACGCAGTTTTAATGATAGAACTCTGCTTTAGTTGCAGGGGTAACACAAGCAGTTTTTCTCCCACTGTGTACTCTTTGGGCTCTTCCACGAATGAACTTCTATACGCAGGGTTTGCGACGTGGAGCGAACTGCCTCAACCAAGGCAGGCTGTAGCGAGGATTGTAAGCATATCCACTCCCAAACCACGCAGTTTTAACGGGAGAACTCTGCTTTAGTTGCAGGGGTAACACAAGCAGCTTTTCTCCCACTGTGTACTCTTTGAGCTCTTCCACGAATGAACTTCTATATGCAGGGTTTCCGACGTGGAGCGAACTGCCTCAACCAAGGCAGTCTGTAGCGAGGACTGTAAGCATTTCCTCTTCCAAAACACTGCAGTTTTACCAAAGAATTCTCTTTTAGTTGCAGGTGGAATACAAGCAGCATGACTCCCACTGTGTACTCTTTGGGCTCTTACACGAATGAATTTCTTTATGCAGGGATTCCTACGAGGAGCGAACTGCCTCCACCACGGCAGGCTGTAGCGAGGACTGTAAGCATATCCTCTCCCAAACCCCGCAGTTTTAACGGTAGAACTCTGCTATAGTTGTAGGGGTAACACAAGCAGTTTTTCTCCCACTGTGTACTCTTTGGGCTCTTCCACGAATGAACTTCTTTATGCAGGGATTCCTACGAGGAGCGAACTGCCACGACCATGGCAGGCTGTAGCGAGGACTCTAAGCATATCCTCTCCCAAACCACGCAGTTTTAACGGTAGAACTCTGCTTTAGTTGCAGGGGTAACACAAGAAGCTTTTCTCCCCTGTGTACTCTTTGGGCTCTTCCACGAATGAACTTCTATATGCAGGTTTTCCGACGTGGAGCGAACTGCCTCAACCAAGGCAGGCTGTAGCAAGGACTGTAAGCATATCCTCTCCCAAACCACGCAGTTTTAACGGTAGAACTCTGCTTTAGTTGCAGGGGTAACACAAACAGTTTTTCTCCCACTGTGTACTCTTTGGGCTCTTCCACGAATGAACTTTTATGCAGGGATTCCTACGAGGAGCGAACTGCCTCCACCATGGCAGGCTGTAGCGAGGACTGTAGGCATATCCTCTCCCAAACCACGCAGTTTTAACGGTAGAACTCTGCTTTAGTTGCAGGGGTAACACAAGAAGCCTTTCTCCCACTGTGTACTCTTTGGGCTCTTCCACGAATGAACTTCTATATGCAGGTTTTCCGACGTGGAGCGAACTGCCTCAACCAAGGCAGGCTGTAGCAAGGACTGTAAGCATATCCTCTCCCAAAACACGCAGTTTTAAAGGTAGAACTCTGCTTTAGTTGCAGGGGTAACACAAGCAGCTTTTCTCCCACTGTGTACTCTTTGGGCTCTTCCACGAAAGAACTTCTATATGCAGGGTTTCCGACGTGGAGCGAACTGCCTCAACCAAGGCAGGCTGTAGCGAGGACTGTAAGCATATCCTGTCCCAAACCACGCAGTTTTAACGGTAGAACTCTGCTTTAGTTGCAAGGGTAACACAAGCAGGTTTTCTCCCACTGTGTACTCTTTGGGCTCTTCCACGAATGAATTCTATATGCAGGGTTTCCGACGTGGAGCGAACTGCCTCAACCAAGGCAGGCTGTAGCGAGGACTGTAAGCATTTCCTCTTCCAAAGCACGGCAGTTTTACCAAAGAATTCTGCTTTAGTTGCAGGTGGAATACAAGCAGCATTATTCCCACTGTGTACTCTTTGGGCTCTTACACGAATGAACTTCTTTATGCAAGGATTCCCACGAGGAGCGAACTGCCTCCACCATGGCAGGCTGTAGCGAGGACTGTAAGCATATCCTCTCCCAAACCACGCAGTTTTAATGATAGAACTCTGCTTTAGTTGCAGGGGTAACACAAGCAGTTTTTCTCCCACTGTGTACTCTTTGGGCTCTTCCACGAATGAACTTCTATACGCAGGGTTTGCGACGTGGAGCGAACTGCCTCAACCAAGGCAGGCTGTAGCGAGGATTGTAAGCATATCCACTCCCAAACCACGCAGTTTTAACGGGAGAACTCTGCTTTAGTTGCAGGGGTAACACAAGCAGCTTTTCTCCCACTGTGTACTCTTTGAGCTCTTCCACGAATGAACTTCTATATGCAGGGTTTCCGACGTGGAGCGAACTGCCTCAACCAAGGCAGTCTGTAGCGAGGACTGTAAGCATTTCCTCTTCCAAAACACTGCAGTTTTACCAAAGAATTCTGTTTTAGTTGCAGGTGGAATACAAGCAGCATGACTCCCACTGTGTACTCTTTGGGCTCTTACACGAATGAATTTCTTTATGCAGGGATTCCTACGAGGAGCGAACTGCCTCCACCACGGCAGGCTGTAGCGAGGACTGTAAGCATATCCTCTCCCAAACCCCGCAGTTTTAACGGTAGAACTCTGCTATAGTTGTAGGGGTAACACAAGCAGTTTTTCTCCCACTGTGTACTCTTTGGGCTCTTCCACGAATGAACTTCTTTATGCAGGGATTCCTACGAGGAGCGAACTGCCACGACCATGGCAGGCTGTAGCGAGGACTCTAAGCATATCCTCTCCCAAACCACGCAGTTTTAACGGTAGAACTCTGCTTTAGTTGCAGGGGTAACACAAGAAGCTTTTCTCCCACTGTGTACTCTTTGGGCTCTTCCACGAATGAACTTCTATATGCAGGTTTTCCGACGTGGAGCGAACTGCCTCAACCAAGGCAGGCTGTAGCGAGGACTGTAAGCATATCCTGTCCCAAACCACGCAGTTTTAACGGTAGAACTCTGCTTTAGTTGCAGGGGTAACACAAGCAGGTTTTCTCCCACTGTGTACTCTTTGGGCTCTTCCACGAATGAATTCTATAGGCAGGGTTTCCGACGTGGAGCGAACTGCCTCAACCAAGGCAGGCTGTAGCGAGGACTGTAAGCATTTCCTCTTCCAAAGCACGGCAGTTTTACCAAAGAATTCTGCTTTAGTTGCAGGTGGAATACAAGCAGCATTATTCCCACTGTGTACTCTTTGGGCTCTTACACGAATGAACTTCTTTATGCAAGGATTCCCACGAGGAGCGAACTGCATCCACCATGGCAGGCTGTAGCGAGGACTGTAAGCATATCCTGTCCCAAACCACGCAGTTTTAACGGTAGAACTCTGCTTTAGTTGCAAGGGTAACACAAGCAGGTTTTCTCCCACTGTGTACTCTTTGGGCTCTTCCACGAATGAATTCTATATGCAGGGTTTCCGACGTGGAGCGAACTGCCTCAACCAAGGCAGGCTGTAGCGAGGACTGTAAGCATTTCCTCTTCCAAAGCACGGCAGTTTTACCAAAGAATTCTGCTTTAGTTGCAGGTGGAATACAAGCAGCATTATTCCCACTGTGTACTCTTTGGGCTCTTACACGAATGAACTTCTTTATGCAAGGATTCCCACGAGGAGCGAACTGCCTCCACCATGGCAGGCTGTAGCGAGGACTGTAAGCATATCCTCTCCCAAACCACGCAGTTTTAATGATAGAACTCTGCTATAGTTGTAGGGGTAACACAAGCAGTTTTTCTCCCACTGTGTACTCTTTGGGCTCTTCCACGAATGAACTTCTTTATGCAGGGATTCCTACGAGGAGCGAACTGCCACGACCATGGCAGGCTGTAGCGAGGACTCTAAGCATATCCTCTCCCAAACCACGCAGTTTTAACGGTAGAACTCTGCTTTAGTTGCAGGGATAACAAAAGCAGCTTTTCTCCCACTGTGTACTCTTTGGGTTCGTCCACGAATGAACTTCTATATGCAGGGTTTCCGACGTGGAGCGAACTGCCTCAACCAAGGCAGGCTCTAGCGAGGACCGTAAGCATATCCTCTCCCAAACCACTCAGTTTTAACGGTAGAACTCTGCTTTAGTTGCAGGGGTAACACAAGCAGCTTTTCTCCCACTGTGTACTCTTTGGGCTCTTACACGAATGAACTTCTTTATGCAGGGATTCCTACGTGGATCGAACTGCCTCAACCGTGGAAGGCTGTAGCGAGGACTGTAAGCATATCCTCTCCCAAACCACGCAGTTTTAACGGTAGAACTCTGCTTTAGTTGCAGGGGTAACACAAGAAGCTTTTCTCCCCTGTGTACTCTTTGGGCTCTTCCACGAATGAACTTCTATATGCAGGTTTTCCGACGTGGAGCGAACTGCCTCAACCAAGGCAGGCTGTAGCAAGGACTGTAAGCATATCCTCTCCCAAACCCCGCAGTTTTAACGGTAGAACTCTGCTTTAGTTGCAGGGGTAACACAAACAGTTTTTCTCCCACTGTGTACTCTTTGGGCTCTTCCACGAATGAACTTCTATATGCAGGGATTCCTACGAGGAGCGAACTGCCTCCACCATGGCAGGCTGTAGCCAGGACCGTAGGCATATCCTCTCCCAAACCACGCAGTTTTAACGGTAGAACTCTGCTTTAGTTGCAGGGGTAACACAAGAAGCTTTTCTCCCACTGTGTACTCTTTGGGCTCTTCCACGAATGAACTTCTATATGCAGGTTTTCCGACGTGGAGCGAACTGCCTCAACCAAGGCAGGCTGTAGCGAGGACTGTAAGCATATCCTGTCCCAAACCACGCAGTTTTAACGGTAGAACTCTGCTTTAGTTGCAGGGGTAACACAAGCAGGTTTTCTCCCACTGTGTACTCTTTGGGCTCTTCCACGAATGAATTCTATATGCAGGGTTTCCGACGTGGAGCGAACTGCCTCAACCAAGGCAGGCTGTAGCGAGGACTGTAAGCATTTCCTCTTCCAAAGCACGGCAGTTTTACCAAAGAATTCTGCTTTAGTTGCAGGTGGAATACAAGCAGCATTATTCCCACTGTGTACTCTTTGGGCTCTTACACGAATGAACTTCTTTATGCAAGGATTCCCACGAGGAGCGAACTGCCTCCACCATGGCAGGCTGTAGCGAGGACTGTAAGCATATCCTGTCCCAAACCACGCAGTTTTAACGGTAGAACTCTGCTTTAGTTGCAAGGGTAACACAAGCAGGTTTTCTCCCACTGTGTACTCTTTGGGCTCTTCCACGAATGAATTCTATATGCAGGGTTTCCGAGGTGGAGCGAACTGCCTCAACCAAGGCAGGCTGTAGCGAGGACTGTAAGCATTTCCTCTTCCAAAGCACGGCAGTTTTACCAAAGAATTCTGCTTTAGTTGCAGGTGGAATACAAGCAGCATTATTCCCACTGTGTACTCTTTGGGCTCTTACACGAATGAACTTCTTTATGCAGGGATTCCTACGAGGAGCGAACTGCCACGACCATGGCAGGCTGTAGCGAGGACTCTAAGCATATCCTCTCCCAAACCACGCAGTTTTAACGGTAGAACTCTGCTTTAGTTGCAGGGATAACAAAAGCAGCTTTTCTCCCACTGTGTACTCTTTGGGTTCGTCCACGAATGAACTTCTATATGCAGGGTTTCCGACGTGGAGCGAACTGCCTCAACCAAGGCAGGCTCTAGCGAGGACCGTAAGCATATCCTCTCCCAAACCACTCAGTTTTAACGGTAGAACTCTGCTTTAGTTGCAGGGGTAACACAAGCAGCTTTTCTCCCTCTGTGTACTCTTTGGGCTCTTACACGAATGAACTTCTTTATGCAGGGATTCCTACGTGGATCGAACTGCCTCAACCGTGGAAGGCTGTAGCGAGGACTGTAAGCATATCCTCTCCCAAACCACGCAGTTTTCATGGTAGAACTCTGCTTTAGTTGCAGGGGTAACACAAGCAGCTTTTCTCCCACTGTGTACTCTTTGGGCTCTTCCACGAATGAACTTCTATAAGCAGGGTTTGCGACGTGGAGCGAACTGCCTCAACCAAGGCAGGCTGTAGCGAGGACTGTAAGCATTTCCTCTTACAAAACACGGCAGTTTTACCAAACAATTCTGCTTTAGTTGCAGGTGGAATACAAGCAGCATTACTACCACTGTGTACTCTTTGGGCTCTTACACGAATGAACTTCTTTATGCAAGGATTCCCACGAGGAACGAACTGCCTCCACCATGGCAGGCTGTAGCGAGGACTGTAAGCATATCCTCTCCCAAACCACGCAGTTTTAATGATAGAACTCTGCTTTAGTTGCAGGGGTAACACAAGCAGTTTTTCTCCCACTGTGTACTCTTTGGGCTCTTCCACGAATGAACTTCTATACGCAGGGTTTGCGACGTGGAGCGAACTGCCTCAACCAAGGCAGGCTGTAGCGAGGATTGTAAGCATATCCACTCCCAAACCACGCAGTTTTAACGGGAGAACTCTGCTTTAGTTGCAGGGGTAACACAAGCAGCTTTTCTCCCACTGTGTACTCTTTGAGCTCTTCCACGAATGAACTTCTATATGCAGGGTTTCCGACGTGGAGCGAACTGCCTCAACCAAGGCAGTCTGTAGCGAGGACTGTAAGCATTTCCTCTTCCAAAACACTGCAGTTTTACCAAAGAATTCTGTTTTAGTTGCAGGTGGAATACAAGCAGCATGACTCCCACTGTGTACTCTTTGGGCTCTTACACGAATGAATTTCTTTATGCAGGGATTCCTACGAGGAGCGAACTGCCTCCACCACGGCAGGCTGTAGCGAGGACTGTAAGCATATCCTCTCCCAAACCCCGCAGTTTTAACGGTAGAACTCTGCTATAGTTGTAGGGGTAACACAAGCAGTTTTTCTCCCACTGTTTACTCTTTGGGCTCTTCCACGAATGAACTTCTTTATGCAGGGATTCCTACGAGGAGCGAACTGCCACGACCATGGCAGGCTGTAGCGAGGACTCTAAGCATATCCTCTCCCAAACCACGCAGTTTTAACGGTAGAACTCTGCTTTAGTTGCAGGGGTAACACAAGAAGCTTTTCTCCCCTGTGTACTCTTTGGGCTCTTCCACGAATGAACTTCTATATGCAGGTTTTCCGACGTGGAGCGAACTGCCTCAACCAAGGCAGGCTGTAGCAAGGACTGTAAGCATATCCTCTCCCAAACCCCGCAGTTTTAACGGTAGAACTCTGCTTTAGTTGCAGGGGTAACACAAACAGTTTTTCTCCCACTGTGTACTCTTTGGGCTCTTCCACGAATGAACTTCTATATGCAGGGATTCCTACGAGGAGCGAACTGCCTCCACCATGGCAGGCTGTAGCGAGGACCGTAGGCATATCCTCTCCCAAACCACGCAGTTTTAACGGTAGAACTCTGCTTTAGTTGCAGGGGTAACACAAGAAGCTTTTCTCCCACTGTGTACTCTTTGGGCTCTTCCACGAATGAACTTCTATATGCAGGTTTTCCGACGTGGAGCGAACTGCCTCAACCAAGGCAGGCTGTAGCGAGGACTGTAAGCATATCCTGTCCCAAACCACGCAGTTTTAACGGTAGAACTCTGCTTTAGTTGCAGGGGTAACACAAGCAGGTTTTCTCCCACTGTGTACTCTTTGGGCTCTTCCACGAATGAATTCTATATGCAGGGTTTCCGACGTGGAGCGAACTGCCTCAACCAAGGCAGGCTGTAGCGAGGACTGTAAGCATTTCCTCTTCCAAAGCACGGCAGTTTTACCAAAGAATTCTGCTTTAGTTGCAGGTGGAATACAAGCAGCATTATTCCCACTGTGTACTCTTTGGGCTCTTACACGAATGAACTTCTTTATGCAAGGATTCCCACGAGGAGCGAACTGCCTCCACCATGGCAGGCTGTAGCGAGGACTGTAAGCATATCCTGTCCCAAACCACGCAGTTTTAACGGTAGAACTCTGCTTTAGTTGCAAGGGTAACACAAGCAGGTTTTCTCCCACTGTGTACTCTTTGGGCTCTTCCACGAATGAATTCTATATGCAGGGTTTCCGACGTGGAGCGAACTGCCTCAACCAAGGCAGGCTGTAGCGAGGACTGTAGGCATTTCCTCTTCCAAAGCACGGCAGTTTTACCAAAGAATTCTGCTTTAGTTGCAGGTGGAATACAAGCAGCATTATTCCCACTGTGTACTCTTTGGGCTCTTACACGAATGAACTTCTTTATGCAAGGATTCCCACGAGGAGCGAACTGCCTCCACCATGGCAGGCTGTAGCGAGGACTGTAAGCATATCCTGTCCCAAACTACGCAGTTTTAACGGTAGAACTCTGCTTTAGTTGCAAGGGTAACACAAGCAGGTTTTCTCCCACTGTGTACTCTTTGGGCTCTTCCACGAATGAATTCTATATGCAGGGTTTCCGACGTGGAGCGAACTGCCTCAACCAAGGCAGGCTGTAGCGAGGACTGTAAGCATTTCCTCTTCCAAAGCACGGCAGTTTTACCAAAGAATTCTGCTTTAGTTGCAGGTGGAATACAAGCAGCATTATTCCCACTGTGTACTCTTTGGGCTCTTACACGAATGAACTTCTTTATGCAAGGATTCCCACGAGGAGCGAACTGCCTCCACCATGGCAGGCTGTAGCGAGGACTGTAAGCATATCCTCTCCCAAACCACGCAGTTTTAATGATAGAACTCTGCTATAGTTGTAGGGGTAACACAAGCAGTTTTTCTCCCACTGTGTACTCTTTGGGCTCTTCCACGAATGAACTTCTTTATGCAGGGATTCCTACGAGGAGCGAACTGCCACGACCATGGCAGGCTGTAGCGAGGACTCTAAGCATATCCTCTCCCAAACCACGCAGTTTTAACGGTAGAACTCTGCTTTAGTTGCAGGGATAACAAAAGCAGCTTTTCTCCCACTGTGTACTCTTTGGGTTCGTCCACGAATGAACTTCTATATGCAGGGTTTCCGACGTGGAGCGAACTGCCTCAACCAAGGCAGGCTCTAGCGAGGACCGTAAGCATATCCTCTCCCAAACCACTCAGTTTTAACGGTAGAACTCTGCTTTAGTTGCAGGGGTAACACAAGCAGCTTTTCTCCCACTGTGTACTCTTTGGGCTCTTACACGAATGAACTTCTTTATGCAGGGATTCCTACGTGGATCGAACTGCCTCAACCGTGGAAGGCTGTAGCGAGGACTGTAAGCATATCCTCTCCCAAACCACGCAGTTTTAACGGTAGAACTCTGCTTTAGTTGCAGGGGTAACACAAGAAGCTTTTCTCCCCTGTGTACTCTTTGGGCTCTTCCACGAATGAACTTCTATATGCAGGTTTTCCGACGTGGAGCGAACTGCCTCAACCAAGGCAGGCTGTAGCAAGGACTGTAAGCATATCCTCTCCCAAACCCCGCAGTTTTAACGGTAGAACTCTGCTTTAGTTGCAGGGGTAACACAAACAGTTTTTCTCCCACTGTGTACTCTTTGGGCTCTTCCACGAATGAACTTCTATATGCAGGGATTCCTACGAGGAGCGAACTGCCTCCACCATGGCAGGCTGTAGCCAGGACCGTAGGCATATCCTCTCCCAAACCACGCAGTTTTAACGGTAGAACTCTGCTTTAGTTGCAGGGGTAACACAAGAAGCTTTTCTCCCACTGTGTACTCTTTGGGCTCTTCCACGAATGAACTTCTATATGCAGGGTTTCCGAAGTGGAGCGAACTGCCTCAACCAAGGATGGCTGTAGCGAGGACTGTAAGCATTTCCTCTTACAAAACACGGCAGTTTTACCAAAGAATTCTGCTTTAGTTGCAGGTGGAATACAAGCAGCATTACTACCACTGTGTACTCTTTGGGCTCTTACACGAATGAACTTCTTTATGCAAGGATTCCCACGAGGAGCGAACTGCCTCCACCATGGCAGGCTGTAGCGAGGACTGTAAGCATATCTTCTCCCAAACCACGCAGTTTTAATGATAGAACTCTGCTTTAGTTGCAGGGGTAACACAAGCAGTTTTTCTCCCACTGTGTACTCTTTAGGCTCTTCCACGAATGAACTTCTATACGCAGGGTTTGCGACGTGGAGCGAACTGCCTCAACCAAGGCAGGCTGTAGCGAGGATTGTAAGCATATCCACTCCCAAACCACGCAGTTTTAACGGGAGAACTCTGCTTTAGTTGCAGGGGTAACACAAGCAGCTTTTCTCCCACTGTGTACTCTTTGAGCTCTTCCACGAATGAACTTCTATATGCAGGGTTTCCGACGTGGAGCGAACTGCCTCAACCAAGGCAGTCTGTAGCGAGGACTGTAAGCATTTCCTCTTCCAAAACACTGCAGTTTTACCAAAGAATTCTGTTTTAGTTGCAGGTGGAATACAAGCAGCATGACTCCCACTGTGTACTCTTTGGGCTCTTACACGAATGAATTTCTTTATGCAGGGATTCCTACGAGGAGCGAACTGCCTCCACCACGGCAGGCTGTAGCGAGGACTGTAAGCATATCCTCTACCAAACCCCGCAGTTTTAACGGTAGAACTCTGCTATAATTGTAGGGGTAACACAAGCAGTTTTTCTCCCACTGTGTACTCTTTGGGCTCTTCCACGAATGAACTTCTTTATGCAGGGATTCCTACGAGGAGCGAACTGCCACGACCATGGCAGGCTGTAGCGAGGACTCTAAGCATATCCTCTCCCAAACCACGCAGTTTTAACGGTAGAACTCTGCTTTAGTTGCAGGGATAACAAAAGCAGCTTTTCTCCCACTGTGTACTCTTTGGTTTCGTCCACGAATGAACTTCTATATGCAGGGTTTCCGACGTGGAGCGAACTGCCTCAACCAAGGCAGGCTCTAGCGAGGACCGTAAGCATTTCCTCTCCCAAACCACTCAGTTTTAATGGTAGAACTCTGCTTTAGTTGCAGGGGTAACACAAGCAGCTTTTCTCCCACTGTGTACTCTTTGGGCTCTTACACGAATGAACTTCTTTATGCAGGGATTCCTACGTGGATCGAACTGCCTCAACCGTGGAAGGCTGTAGCGAGGACTGTAAGCATATCCTCTCCCAAACCACGCAGTTTTCATGGTAGAACTCTGCTTTAGTTGCAGGGGTAACACAAGCAGCTTTTCTCCCACTGTGTACTCTTTGGGCTCTTCCACGAATGAACTTCTATATGCAGGGTTTCCGAAGTGGAGCGAACTGCCTCAACCAAGGAAGGCTGTAGCGAGGACTGTAAGCATTTCCTCTTACAAAACACGGCAGTTTTACCAAAGAATTCTGCTTTAGTTGCAGGTGGAATACAAGCAGCATTACTACCACTGTGTACTCTTTGGGCTCTTACACGAATGAACTTCTTTATGCAAGGATTCCCACGAGGAGCGAACTGCCTCCACCATGGCAGGCTGTAGCGAGGATTGTAAGCATATCCTCTCCCAAACCACGCAGTTTTAATGATAGAACTCTGCTTTAGTTGCAGGGGTAACACAAGCAGTTTTTCTCCCACTGTGTACTCTTTGGGCTCTTCCACGAATGAACTTCTATACGCAGGGTTTGCGACGTGGAGCGAACTGCCTCAACCAAGGCAGGCTGTAGCGAGGATTGTAAGCATATCCACTCCCAAACCACGCAGTTTTAACGGGAGAACTCTGCTTTAGTTGCAGGGGTAACACAAGCAGCTTTTCTCCCACTGTGTACTCTTTGAGCTCTTCCACGAATGAACTTCTATATGCAGGGTTTCCGACGTGGAGCGAACTGCCTCAACCAAGGCAGTCTGTAGCGAGGACTGTAAGCATTTCCTCTTCCAAAACACTGCAGTTTTACCAAAGAATTCTCTTTTAGTTGCAGGTGGAATACAAGCAGCATGACTCCCACTGTGTACTCTTTGGGCTCTTACACGAATGAATTTCTTTATGCAGGGATTCCTACGAGGAGCGAACTGCCTCCACCACGGCAGGCTGTAGCGAGGACTGTAAGCATATCCTCTCCCAAACCCCGCAGTTTTAACGGTAGAACTCTGCTATAGTTGTAGGGGTAACACAAGCAGTTTTTCTCCCACTGTGTACTCTTTGGGCTCTTCCACGAATGAACTTCTTTATGCAGGGATTCCTACGAGGAGCGAACTGCCACGACCATGGCAGGCTGTAGCGAGGACTCTAAGCATATCCTCTCCCAAACCACGCAGTTTTAACGGTAGAACTCTGCTTTAGTTGCAGGGGTAACACAAGAAGCTTTTCTCCCCTGTGTACTCTTTGGGCTCTTCCACGAATGAACTTCTATATGCAGGTTTTCCGACGTGGAGCGAACTGCCTCAACCAAGGCAGGCTGTAGCAAGGACTGTAAGCATATCCTCTCCCAAACCCCGCAGTTTTAACGGTAGCACTCTGCTTTAGTTGCAGGGGTAACACAAGCAGTTTTTCTCCCACTGTGTACTCTTTGGGCTCTTCCACGAATGAACTTCTATATGCAGGGATTCCTACGAGGAGCGAACTGCCTCCACCATGGCAGGCTGTAGCGAGGACCGTAGGCATATCCTCTCCCAAACTACGCAGTTTTAATGGTAGAACTCTGCTTTAGTTGCAGGGGTAACACAAGAAGCTTTTCTCCCACTGTGTACTCTTTGGGCTCTTCCACGAATGAACTTCTATATGCAGGTTTTCCGACGTGGAGCGAACTGCCTCAACCAAGGCAGGCTGTAGCAAGGACTGTAAGCATATCCTCTCCCAAAACACGCAGTTTTAAAGGTAGAACTCTGCTTTAGTTGCAGGGGTAACACAAGCAGCTTTTTTCCCACTGTGTACTCTTTGGGCTCTTCCACGAATTAACTTCTATATGCAGTGTTTCCGACGTGGAGCGAACTGCCTCAACCAAGGCAGGCTGTAGCGAGGACTGTAAGCATTTCCTCTTCCAAAGCACGGCAGTTTTACCAAAGAATTCTGCTTTAGTTGCAGGTGGAATACAAGCAGCATTATTCCCACTGTGTACTCTTTGGGCTCTTACACGAATGAACTTCTTTATGCAAGGATTCCCACGAGGAGCGAACTGCCTCCACCATGGCAGGCTGTAGCGAGGACTGTAAGCATATCCTCTCCCAAACCACGCAGTTTTAACGGTAGAACTCTGCTTTAGTTGCAGGGATAACAAAAGCAGCTTTTCTCCCACTGTGTACTCTTTGGGTTCGTCCACGAATGAACTTCTATATGCAGGGTTTCCGACGTGGAGCGAACTGCCTCAACCAAGGCAGGCTCTAGCGAGGACCGTAAGCATATCCTCTCCCAAACCACTCAGTTTTAACGGTAGAACTCTGCTTTAGTTGCAGGGGTAACACAAGCAGCTTTTCTCCCACTGTGTACTCTTTGGGCTCTTACACGAATGAACTTCTATATGCAGGGTTTGCGACGTGGAGCGAACTGCCTCAACCAAGGCAGGCTGTAGCGAGGACTGTAAGCATTTCCTCTTACAAAACATGGCAGTTTTACCAAAGAATTCTGCTTTAGTTGCAGGTGGAATACAAGCAGCATTACTACCACTGTGTACTCTTTGGGCTCTTACACGAATGAACTTCTTTATGCAAGGATTCCCACGAGGAGTGAACTGCCTCCACCATGGCAGGCTGTAGCGAGGACTGTAAGCATATCCTCTCCCAAACCACGCAGTTTTAATGATAGAACTCTGCTTTAGTTGCAGGGGTAACACAAGCAGTTTTTCTCCCACTGTGTACTCTTTGGGCTCTTCCACGAATGAACTTCTATACGCAGGGTTTGCGACGTGGAGCGAACTGCCTCAACCAAGGCAGGCTGTAGCGAGGATTGTAAGCATATCCACTCCCAAACCACGCAGTTTTACCAAAGAATTCTGTTTTAGTTGCAGGTGGAATACAAGCAGCATGACTCCCACTGTGTACTCTTTGGGCTCTTACACGAATGAACTTCTTTATGCAGGGATTCCTACGAGGAGCGAACTGCCACGACCATGGCAGGCTGTAGCGAGGACTCTAAGCATATCCTCTCCCAAACCACGCAGTTTTAACGGTAGAACTCTGCTTTAGTTGCAGGGATATCAAAAGCAGCTTTTCTCCCACTGTGTACTCTTTGGGTTCGTCCACGAATGAATTTCTATATGCAGGGTTTCCGACGTGGAGCGAACTGCCTCAACCAAGGCAGGCTCTAGCGAGGACCGTAAGCATATCCTCTCCCAAACCACTCAGTTTTAACGGTAGAACTCTGCTTTAGTTGCAGGGGTAACACAAGCAGCTTTTCTCCCACTGTGTACTCTTTGGGCTCTTCCACGAATGAACTTCTATAAGCAGGGTTTGCGACGTGGAGCGAACTGCCTCAACCAAGGCAGGCTGTAGCGAGGACTGTAAGCATTTCCTCTTACAAAACATGGCAGTTTTACCAAAGAATTCTGCTTTAGTTGCAGGTGGAATACAAGCAGCATTACTCCCACTGTGTTCTCTTGGGGGCTCTTACACGAATGAACTTTTTTATGCAGGGATTCCCACGAGGAGTGAACTGCCTCCACCATGGCACGCTCTAGAGAGGACTGTAAGCATATCCTCTCCCAAACCACGCAGTTTTAACGGTAGAACTCTGCTTTAGTTGCAGGGGTAACACAAGCAGCTTTTCTCCCACTGTGTACTCTTTGGGCTCTTCCACGAATGAACTTCTATATGCAGGGTTTCCGAAGTGGAGCGAACTGCCTCAACCAAGGAAGGCTGTAGCGAGGACTGTAAGCATTTCCTCTTACAAAACACGGCAGTTTTACCAAAGAATTCTGCTTTAGTTGCAGGTGGAATACAAGCAGCATTACTACCACTGTGTACTCTTTGGGCTCTTACACGAATGAACTTCTTTATGCAAGGATTCCCACGAGGAACGAACTGCCTCCACCATGGCAGGCTGTAGCGAGGACTGTAAGCATGTCCTCTCCCAAACCACGCAGTTTTAATGATAGAACTCTGCTTTAGTTGCAGGGGTAACACAAGCAGTTTTTCTCCCACTGTGTACTCTTTGGGCTCTTCCACGAATGAACTTCTATACGCAGGGTTTGCGACGTGGAGCGAACTGCCTCAACCAAGGCAGGCTGTAGCGAGGATTGTAAGCATATCCACTCCCAAACCACGCAGTTTTAACGGGAGAACTCTGCTTTAGTTGCAGGGGTAACACAAGCAGCTTTTCTCCCACTGTGTACTCTTTGAGCTCTTCCACGAATGAACTTCTATATGCAGGGTTTCCGACGTGGAGCGAACTGCCTCAACCAAGGCAGTCTGTAGCGAGGACTGTAAGCATTTCCTCTTCCAAAACACTGCAGTTTTACCAAAGAATTCTCTTTTAGTTGCAGGTGGAATACAAGCAGCATGACTCCCACTGTGTACTCTTTGGGCTCTTACACGAATGAATTTCTTTATGCAGGGATTCCTACGAGGAGCGAACTGCCTCCACCACGGCAGGCTGTAGCGAGGACTGTAAGCATATCCTCTCCCAAACCCCGCAGTTTTAACGGTAGAACTCTGCTATAGTTGTAGGGGTAACACAAGCAGTTTTTCTCCCACTGTGTACTCTTTGGGCTCTTCCACGAATGAACTTCTTTATGCAGGGATTCCTACGAGGAGCGAACTGCCACGACCATGGCAGGCTGTAGCGAGGACTCTAAGCATATCCTCTCCCAAACCACGCAGTTTTAACGGTAGAACTCTGCTTTAGTTGCAGGGGTAACACAAGAAGCTTTTCTCCCCTGTGTACTCTTTGGGCTCTTCCACGAATGAACTTCTATATGCAGGTTTTCCGACGTGGAGCGAACTGCCTCAACCAAGGCAGGCTGTAGCAAGGACTGTAAGCATATCCTCTCCCAAACCACGCAGTTTTAACGGTAGAACTCTGCTTTAGTTGCAGGGGTAACACAAACAGTTTTTCTCCCACTGTGTACTCTTTGGGCTCTTCCACGAATGAACTTTTATGCAGGGATTCCTACGAGGAGCGAACTGCCTCCACCATGGCAGGCTGTAGCGAGGACTGTAGGCATATCCTCTCCCAAACCACGCAGTTTTAACGGTAGAACTCTGCTTTAGTTGCAGGGGTAACACAAGAAGCCTTTCTCCCACTGTGTACTCTTTGGGCTCTTCCACGAATGAACTTCTATATGCAGGTTTTCCGACGTGGAGCGAACTGCCTCAACCAAGGCAGGCTGTAGCAAGGACTGTAAGCATATCCTCTCCCAAAACACGCAGTTTTAAAGGTAGAACTCTGCTTTAGTTGCAGGGGTAACACAAGCAGCTTTTCTCCCACTGTGTACTCTTTGGGCTCTTCCACGAAAGAACTTCTATATGCAGGGTTTCCGACGTGGAGCGAACTGCCTCAACCAAGGCAGGCTGTAGCGAGGACTGTAAGCATATCCTGTCCCAAACCACGCAGTTTTAACGGTAGAACTCTGCTTTAGTTGCAAGGGTAACACAAGCAGGTTTTCTCCCACTGTGTACTCTTTGGGCTCTTCCACGAATGAATTCTATATGCAGGGTTTCCGACGTGGAGCGAACTGCCTCAACCAAGGCAGGCTGTAGCGAGGACTGTAAGCATTTCCTCTTCCAAAGCACGGCAGTTTTACCAAAGAATTCTGCTTTAGTTGCAGGTGGAATACAAGCAGCATTATTCCCACTGTGTACTCTTTGGGCTCTTACACGAATGAACTTCTTTATGCAAGGATTCCCACGAGGAGCGAACTGCCTCCACCATGGCAGGCTGTAGCGAGGACTGTAAGCATATCCTCTCCCAAACCACGCAGTTTTAATGATAGAACTCTGCTTTAGTTGCAGGGGTAACACAAGCAGTTTTTCTCCCACTGTGTACTCTTTGGGCTCTTCCACGAATGAACTTCTATACGCAGGGTTTGCGACGTGGAGCGAACTGCCTCAACCAAGGCAGGCTGTAGCGAGGATTGTAAGCATATCCACTCCCAAACCACGCAGTTTTAACGGGAGAACTCTGCTTTAGTTGCAGGGGTAACACAAGCAGCTTTTCTCCCACTGTGTACTCTTTGAGCTCTTCCACGAATGAACTTCTATATGCAGGGTTTCCGACGTGGAGCGAACTGCCTCAACCAAGGCAGTCTGTAGCGAGGACTGTAAGCATTTCCTCTTCCAAAACACTGCAGTTTTACCAAAGAATTCTGTTTTAGTTGCAGGTGGAATACAAGCAGCATGACTCCCACTGTGTACTCTTTGGGCTCTTACACGAATGAATTTCTTTATGCAGGGATTCCTACGAGGAGCGAACTGCCTCCACCACGGCAGGCTGTAGCGAGGACTGTAAGCATATCCTCTCCCAAACCCCGCAGTTTTAACGGTAGAACTCTGCTATAGTTGTAGGGGTAACACAAGCAGTTTTTCTCCCACTGTGTACTCTTTGGGCTCTTCCACGAATGAACTTCTTTATGCAGGGATTCCTACGAGGAGCGAACTGCCACGACCATGGCAGGCTGTAGCGAGGACTCTAAGCATATCCTCTCCCAAACCACGCAGTTTTAACGGTAGAACTCTGCTTTAGTTGCAGGGGTAACACAAGAAGCTTTTCTCCCACTGTGTACTCTTTGGGCTCTTCCACGAATGAACTTCTATATGCAGGTTTTCCGACGTGGAGCGAACTGCCTCAACCAAGGCAGGCTGTAGCGAGGACTGTAAGCATATCCTGTCCCAAACCACGCAGTTTTAACGGTAGAACTCTGCTTTAGTTGCAGGGGTAACACAAGCAGGTTTTCTCCCACTGTGTACTCTTTGGGCTCTTCCACGAATGAATTCTATAGGCAGGGTTTCCGACGTGGAGCGAACTGCCTCAACCAAGGCAGGCTGTAGCGAGGACTGTAAGCATTTCCTCTTCCAAAGCACGGCAGTTTTACCAAAGAATTCTGCTTTAGTTGCAGGTGGAATACAAGCAGCATTATTCCCACTGTGTACTCTTTGGGCTCTTACACGAATGAACTTCTTTATGCAAGGATTCCCACGAGGAGCGAACTGCATCCACCATGGCAGGCTGTAGCGAGGACTGTAAGCATATCCTGTCCCAAACCACGCAGTTTTAACGGTAGAACTCTGCTTTAGTTGCAAGGGTAACACAAGCAGGTTTTCTCCCACTGTGTACTCTTTGGGCTCTTCCACGAATGAATTCTATATGCAGGGTTTCCGACGTGGAGCGAACTGCCTCAACCAAGGCAGGCTGTAGCGAGGACTGTAAGCATTTCCTCTTCCAAAGCACGGCAGTTTTACCAAAGAATTCTGCTTTAGTTGCAGGTGGAATACAAGCAGCATTATTCCCACTGTGTACTCTTTGGGCTCTTACACGAATGAACTTCTTTATGCAAGGATTCCCACGAGGAGCGAACTGCCTCCACCATGGCAGGCTGTAGCGAGGACTGTAAGCATATCCTCTCCCAAACCACGCAGTTTTAATGATAGAACTCTGCTATAGTTGTAGGGGTAACACAAGCAGTTTTTCTCCCACTGTGTACTCTTTGGGCTCTTCCACGAATGAACTTCTTTATGCAGGGATTCCTACGAGGAGCGAACTGCCACGACCATGGCAGGCTGTAGCGAGGACTCTAAGCATATCCTCTCCCAAACCACGCAGTTTTAACGGTAGAACTCTGCTTTAGTTGCAGGGATAACAAAAGCAGCTTTTCTCCCACTGTGTACTCTTTGGGTTCGTCCACGAATGAACTTCTATATGCAGGGTTTCCGACGTGGAGCGAACTGCCTCAACCAAGGCAGGCTCTAGCGAGGACCGTAAGCATATCCTCTCCCAAACCACTCAGTTTTAACGGTAGAACTCTGCTTTAGTTGCAGGGGTAACACAAGCAGCTTTTCTCCCACTGTGTACTCTTTGGGCTCTTACACGAATGAACTTCTTTATGCAGGGATTCCTACGTGGATCGAACTGCCTCAACCGTGGAAGGCTGTAGCGAGGACTGTAAGCATATCCTCTCCCAAACCACGCAGTTTTAACGGTAGAACTCTGCTTTAGTTGCAGGGGTAACACAAGAAGCTTTTCTCCCCTGTGTACTCTTTGGGCTCTTCCACGAATGAACTTCTATATGCAGGTTTTCCGACGTGGAGCGAACTGCCTCAACCAAGGCAGGCTGTAGCAAGGACTGTAAGCATATCCTCTCCCAAACCCCGCAGTTTTAACGGTAGAACTCTGCTTTAGTTGCAGGGGTAACACAAACAGTTTTTCTCCCACTGTGTACTCTTTGGGCTCTTCCACGAATGAACTTCTATATGCAGGGATTCCTACGAGGAGCGAACTGCCTCCACCATGGCAGGCTGTAGCCAGGACCGTAGGCATATCCTCTCCCAAACCACGCAGTTTTAACGGTAGAACTCTGCTTTAGTTGCAGGGGTAACACAAGAAGCTTTTCTCCCACTGTGTACTCTTTGGGCTCTTCCACGAATGAACTTCTATATGCAGGTTTTCCGACGTGGAGCGAACTGCCTCAACCAAGGCAGGCTGTAGCGAGGACTGTAAGCATATCCTGTCCCAAACCACGCAGTTTTAACGGTAGAACTCTGCTTTAGTTGCAGGGGTAACACAAGCAGGTTTTCTCCCACTGTGTACTCTTTGGGCTCTTCCACGAATGAATTCTATATGCAGGGTTTCCGACGTGGAGCGAACTGCCTCAACCAAGGCAGGCTGTAGCGAGGACTGTAAGCATTTCCTCTTCCAAAGCACGGCAGTTTTACCAAAGAATTCTGCTTTAGTTGCAGGTGGAATACAAGCAGCATTATTCCCACTGTGTACTCTTTGGGCTCTTACACGAATGAACTTCTTTATGCAAGGATTCCCACGAGGAGCGAACTGCCTCCACCATGGCAGGCTGTAGCGAGGACTGTAAGCATATCCTGTCCCAAACCACGCAGTTTTAACGGTAGAACTCTGCTTTAGTTGCAAGGGTAACACAAGCAGGTTTTCTCCCACTGTGTACTCTTTGGGCTCTTCCACGAATGAATTCTATATGCAGGGTTTCCGAGGTGGAGCGAACTGCCTCAACCAAGGCAGGCTGTAGCGAGGACTGTAAGCATTTCCTCTTCCAAAGCACGGCAGTTTTACCAAAGAATTCTGCTTTAGTTGCAGGTGGAATACAAGCAGCATTATTCCCACTGTGTACTCTTTGGGCTCTTACACGAATGAACTTCTTTATGCAGGGATTCCTACGAGGAGCGAACTGCCACGACCATGGCAGGCTGTAGCGAGGACTCTAAGCATATCCTCTCCCAAACCACGCAGTTTTAACGGTAGAACTCTGCTTTAGTTGCAGGGATAACAAAAGCAGCTTTTCTCCCACTGTGTACTCTTTGGGTTCGTCCACGAATGAACTTCTATATGCAGGGTTTCCGACGTGGAGCGAACTGCCTCAACCAAGGCAGGCTCTAGCGAGGACCGTAAGCATATCCTCTCCCAAACCACTCAGTTTTAACGGTAGAACTCTGCTTTAGTTGCAGGGGTAACACAAGCAGCTTTTCTCCCTCTGTGTACTCTTTGGGCTCTTACACGAATGAACTTCTTTATGCAGGGATTCCTACGTGGATCGAACTGCCTCAACCGTGGAAGGCTGTAGCGAGGACTGTAAGCATATCCTCTCCCAAACCACGCAGTTTTCATGGTAGAACTCTGCTTTAGTTGCAGGGGTAACACAAGCAGCTTTTCTCCCACTGTGTACTCTTTGGGCTCTTCCACGAATGAACTTCTATAAGCAGGGTTTGCGACGTGGAGCGAACTGCCTCAACCAAGGCAGGCTGTAGCGAGGACTGTAAGCATTTCCTCTTACAAAACACGGCAGTTTTACCAAACAATTCTGCTTTAGTTGCAGGTGGAATACAAGCAGCATTACTACCACTGTGTACTCTTTGGGCTCTTACACGAATGAACTTCTTTATGCAAGGATTCCCACGAGGAACGAACTGCCTCCACCATGGCAGGCTGTAGCGAGGACTGTAAGCATATCCTCTCCCAAACCACGCAGTTTTAATGATAGAACTCTGCTTTAGTTGCAGGGGTAACACAAGCAGTTTTTCTCCCACTGTGTACTCTTTGGGCTCTTCCACGAATGAACTTCTATACGCAGGGTTTGCGACGTGGAGCGAACTGCCTCAACCAAGGCAGGCTGTAGCGAGGATTGTAAGCATATCCACTCCCAAACCACGCAGTTTTAACGGGAGAACTCTGCTTTAGTTGCAGGGGTAACACAAGCAGCTTTTCTCCCACTGTGTACTCTTTGAGCTCTTCCACGAATGAACTTCTATATGCAGGGTTTCCGACGTGGAGCGAACTGCCTCAACCAAGGCAGTCTGTAGCGAGGACTGTAAGCATTTCCTCTTCCAAAACACTGCAGTTTTACCAAAGAATTCTGTTTTAGTTGCAGGTGGAATACAAGCAGCATGACTCCCACTGTGTACTCTTTGGGCTCTTACACGAATGAATTTCTTTATGCAGGGATTCCTACGAGGAGCGAACTGCCTCCACCACGGCAGGCTGTAGCGAGGACTGTAAGCATATCCTCTCCCAAACCCCGCAGTTTTAACGGTAGAACTCTGCTATAGTTGTAGGGGTAACACAAGCAGTTTTTCTCCCACTGTTTACTCTTTGGGCTCTTCCACGAATGAACTTCTTTATGCAGGGATTCCTACGAGGAGCGAACTGCCACGACCATGGCAGGCTGTAGCGAGGACTCTAAGCATATCCTCTCCCAAACCACGCAGTTTTAACGGTAGAACTCTGCTTTAGTTGCAGGGGTAACACAAGAAGCTTTTCTCCCCTGTGTACTCTTTGGGCTCTTCCACGAATGAACTTCTATATGCAGGTTTTCCGACGTGGAGCGAACTGCCTCAACCAAGGCAGGCTGTAGCAAGGACTGTAAGCATATCCTCTCCCAAACCCCGCAGTTTTAACGGTAGAACTCTGCTTTAGTTGCAGGGGTAACACAAACAGTTTTTCTCCCACTGTGTACTCTTTGGGCTCTTCCACGAATGAACTTCTATATGCAGGGATTCCTACGAGGAGCGAACTGCCTCCACCATGGCAGGCTGTAGCGAGGACCGTAGGCATATCCTCTCCCAAACCACGCAGTTTTAACGGTAGAACTCTGCTTTAGTTGCAGGGGTAACACAAGAAGCTTTTCTCCCACTGTGTACTCTTTGGGCTCTTCCACGAATGAACTTCTATATGCAGGTTTTCCGACGTGGAGCGAACTGCCTCAACCAAGGCAGGCTGTAGCGAGGACTGTAAGCATATCCTGTCCCAAACCACGCAGTTTTAACGGTAGAACTCTGCTTTAGTTGCAGGGGTAACACAAGCAGGTTTTCTCCCACTGTGTACTCTTTGGGCTCTTCCACGAATGAATTCTATATGCAGGGTTTCCGACGTGGAGCGAACTGCCTCAACCAAGGCAGGCTGTAGCGAGGACTGTAAGCATTTCCTCTTCCAAAGCACGGCAGTTTTACCAAAGAATTCTGCTTTAGTTGCAGGTGGAATACAAGCAGCATTATTCCCACTGTGTACTCTTTGGGCTCTTACACGAATGAACTTCTTTATGCAAGGATTCCCACGAGGAGCGAACTGCCTCCACCATGGCAGGCTGTAGCGAGGACTGTAAGCATATCCTGTCCCAAACCACGCAGTTTTAACGGTAGAACTCTGCTTTAGTTGCAAGGGTAACACAAGCAGGTTTTCTCCCACTGTGTACTCTTTGGGCTCTTCCACGAATGAATTCTATATGCAGGGTTTCCGACGTGGAGCGAACTGCCTCAACCAAGGCAGGCTGTAGCGAGGACTGTAGGCATTTCCTCTTCCAAAGCACGGCAGTTTTACCAAAGAATTCTGCTTTAGTTGCAGGTGGAATACAAGCAGCATTATTCCCACTGTGTACTCTTTGGGCTCTTACACGAATGAACTTCTTTATGCAAGGATTCCCACGAGGAGCGAACTGCCTCCACCATGGCAGGCTGTAGCGAGGACTGTAAGCATATCCTGTCCCAAACTACGCAGTTTTAACGGTAGAACTCTGCTTTAGTTGCAAGGGTAACACAAGCAGGTTTTCTCCCACTGTGTACTCTTTGGGCTCTTCCACGAATGAATTCTATATGCAGGGTTTCCGACGTGGAGCGAACTGCCTCAACCAAGGCAGGCTGTAGCGAGGACTGTAAGCATTTCCTCTTCCAAAGCACGGCAGTTTTACCAAAGAATTCTGCTTTAGTTGCAGGTGGAATACAAGCAGCATTATTCCCACTGTGTACTCTTTGGGCTCTTACACGAATGAACTTCTTTATGCAAGGATTCCCACGAGGAGCGAACTGCCTCCACCATGGCAGGCTGTAGCGAGGACTGTAAGCATATCCTCTCCCAAACCACGCAGTTTTAATGATAGAACTCTGCTATAGTTGTAGGGGTAACACAAGCAGTTTTTCTCCCACTGTGTACTCTTTGGGCTCTTCCACGAATGAACTTCTTTATGCAGGGATTCCTACGAGGAGCGAACTGCCACGACCATGGCAGGCTGTAGCGAGGACTCTAAGCATATCCTCTCCCAAACCACGCAGTTTTAACGGTAGAACTCTGCTTTAGTTGCAGGGATAACAAAAGCAGCTTTTCTCCCACTGTGTACTCTTTGGGTTCGTCCACGAATGAACTTCTATATGCAGGGTTTCCGACGTGGAGCGAACTGCCTCAACCAAGGCAGGCTCTAGCGAGGACCGTAAGCATATCCTCTCCCAAACCACTCAGTTTTAACGGTAGAACTCTGCTTTAGTTGCAGGGGTAACACAAGCAGCTTTTCTCCCACTGTGTACTCTTTGGGCTCTTACACGAATGAACTTCTTTATGCAGGGATTCCTACGTGGATCGAACTGCCTCAACCGTGGAAGGCTGTAGCGAGGACTGTAAGCATATCCTCTCCCAAACCACGCAGTTTTAACGGTAGAACTCTGCTTTAGTTGCAGGGGTAACACAAGAAGCTTTTCTCCCCTGTGTACTCTTTGGGCTCTTCCACGAATGAACTTCTATATGCAGGTTTTCCGACGTGGAGCGAACTGCCTCAACCAAGGCAGGCTGTAGCAAGGACTGTAAGCATATCCTCTCCCAAACCCCGCAGTTTTAACGGTAGAACTCTGCTTTAGTTGCAGGGGTAACACAAACAGTTTTTCTCCCACTGTGTACTCTTTGGGCTCTTCCACGAATGAACTTCTATATGCAGGGATTCCTACGAGGAGCGAACTGCCTCCACCATGGCAGGCTGTAGCCAGGACCGTAGGCATATCCTCTCCCAAACCACGCAGTTTTAACGGTAGAACTCTGCTTTAGTTGCAGGGGTAACACAAGAAGCTTTTCTCCCACTGTGTACTCTTTGGGCTCTTCCACGAATGAACTTCTATATGCAGGTTTTCCGACGTGGAGCGAACTGCCTCAACCAAGGCAGGCTGTAGCGAGGACTGTAAGCATATCCTGTCCCAAACCACGCAGTTTTAACGGTAGAACTCTGCTTTAGTTGCAGGGGTAACACAAGCAGGTTTTCTCCCACTGTGTACTCTTTGGGCTCTTCCACGAATGAATTCTATATGCAGGGTTTCCGACGTGGAGCGAACTGCCTCAACCAAGGCAGGCTGTAGCGAGGACTGTAAGCATTTCCTCTTCCAAAGCACGGCAGTTTTACCAAAGAATTCTGCTTTAGTTGCAGGTGGAATACAAGCAGCATTATTCCCACTGTGTACTCTTTGGGCTCTTACACGAATGAACTTCTTTATGCAAGGATTCCCACGAGGAGCGAACTGCCTCCACCATGGCAGGCTGTAGCGAGGACTGTAAGCATATCCTGTCCCAAACCACGCAGTTTTAACGGTAGAACTCTGCTTTAGTTGCAAGGGTAACACAAGCAGGTTTTCTCCCACTGTGTACTCTTTGGGCTCTTCCACGAATGAATTCTATATGCAGGGTTTCCGAGGTGGAGCGAACTGCCTCAACCAAGGCAGGCTGTAGCGAGGACTGTAAGCATTTCCTCTTCCAAAGCACGGCAGTTTTACCAAAGAATTCTGCTTTAGTTGCAGGTGGAATACAAGCAGCATTATTCCCACTGTGTACTCTTTGGGCTCTTACACGAATGAACTTCTTTATGCAAGGATTCCCACGAGGAGCGAACTGCCTCCACCATGGCAGGCTGTAGCGAGGACTGTAAGCATATCCTCTCCCAAACCACGCAGTTTTAATGATAGAACTCTGCTATAGTTGTAGGGGTAACACAAGCAGTTTTTCTCCCACTGTGTACTCTTTGGGCTCTTCCACGAATGAACTTCTTTATGCAGGGATTCCTACGAGGAGCGAACTGCCTCCACCACGGCAGGCTGTAGCGAGGACTGTAAGCATATCCTCTACCAAACCCCGCAGTTTTAACGGTAGAACTCTGCTATAGTTGTAGGGGTAACACAAGCAGTTTTTCTCCCACTGTGTACTCTTTGGGCTCTTCCACGAATGAACTTCTTTATGCAGGGATTCCTACGAGGAGCGAACTGCCACGACCATGGCAGGCTGTAGCGAGGACTCTAAGCATATCCTCTCCCAAACCACGCAGTTTTAACGGTAGAACTCTGCTTTAGTTGCAGGGGTAACACAAGAAGCTTTTCTCCCACTGTGTACTCTTTGGGCTCTTCCACGAATGAACTTCTATATGCAGGTTTTCCGACGTGGAGCGAACTGCCTCAACCAAGGCAGGCTGTAGCGAGGACTGTAAGCATATCCTGTCCCAAACCACGCAGTTTTAACGGTAGAACTCTGCTTTAGTTGCAGGGGTAACACAAGCAGGTTTTCTCCCACTGTGTACTCTTTGGGCTCTTCCACGAATGAATTCTATAGGCAGGGTTTCCGACGTGGAGCGAACTGCCTCAACCAAGGCAGGCTGTAGCGAGGACTGTAAGCATTTCCTCTTCCAAAGCACGGCAGTTTTACCAAAGAATTCTGCTTTAGTTGCAGGTGGAATACAAGCAGCATTATTCCCACTGTGTACTCTTTGGGCTCTTACACGAATGAACTTCTTTATGCAAGGATTCCCACGAGGAGCGAACTGCCTCCACCATGGCAGGCTGTAGCGAGGACTGTAAGCATATCCTGTCCCAAACCACGCAGTTTTAACGGTAGAACTCTGCTTTAGTTGCAAGGGTAACACAAGCAGGTTTTCTCCCACTGTGTACTCTTTGGGCTCTTCCACGAATGAATTCTATATGCAGGGTTTCCGACGTGGAGCGAACTGCCTCAACCAAGGCAGGCTGTAGCGAGGACTGTAAGCATTTCCTCTTCCAAAGCACGGCAGTTTTACCAAAGAATTCTGCTTTAGTTGCAGGTGGAATACAAGCAGCATTATTCCCACTGTGTACTCTTTGGGCTCTTACACGAATGAACTTCTTTATGCAAGGATTCCCACGAGGAGCGAACTGCCTCCACCATGGCAGGCTGTAGCGAGGACTGTAAGCATATCCTCTCCCAAACCACGCAGTTTTAATGATAGAACTCTGCTATAGTTGTAGGGGTAACACAAGCAGTTTTTCTCCCACTGTGTACTCTTTGGGCTCTTCCACGAATGAACTTCTTTATGCAGGGATTCCTACGAGGAGCGAACTGCCACGACCATGGCAGGCTGTAGCGAGGACTCTAAGCATATCCTCTCCCAAACCACGCAGTTTTAACGGTAGAACTCTGCTTTAGTTGCAGGGATAACAAAAGCAGCTTTTCTCCCACTGTGTACTCTTTGGGTTCGTCCACGAATGAACTTCTATATGCAGGGTTTCCGACGTGGAGCGAACTGCCTCAACCAAGGCAGGCTCTAGCGAGGACCGTAAGCATATCCTCTCCCAAACCACTCAGTTTTAACGGTAGAACTCTGCTTTAGTTGCAGGGGTAACACAAGCAGCTTTTCTCCCACTGTGTACTCTTTGGGCTCTTACACGAATGAACTTCTTTATGCAGGGATTCCTACGTGGATCGAACTGCCTCAACCGTGGAAGGCTGTAGCGAGGACTGTAAGCATATCCTCTCCCAAACCACGCAGTTTTAACGGTAGAACTCTGCTTTAGTTGCAGGGGTAACACAAGAAGCTTTTCTCCCCTGTGTACTCTTTGGGCTCTTCCACGAATGAACTTCTATATGCAGGTTTTCCGACGTGGAGCGAACTGCCTCAACCAAGGCAGGCTGTAGCAAGGACTGTAAGCATATCCTCTCCCAAACCCCGCAGTTTTAACGGTAGAACTCTGCTTTAGTTGCAGGGGTAACACAAACAGTTTTTCTCCCACTGTGTACTCTTTGGGCTCTTCCACGAATGAACTTCTATATGCAGGGATTCCTACGAGGAGCGAACTGCCTCCACCATGGCAGGCTGTAGCCAGGACCGTAGGCATATCCTCTCCCAAACCACGCAGTTTTAACGGTAGAACTCTGCTTTAGTTGCAGGGGTAACACAAGAAGCTTTTCTCCCACTGTGGACTCTTTGGGCTCTTCCACGAATGAACTTCTATATGCAGGTTTTCCGACGTGGAGCGAACTGCCTCAACCAAGGCAGGCTGTAGCGAGGACTGTAAGCATATCCTGTCCCAAACCACGCAGTTTTAACGGTAGAACTCTGCTTTAGTTGCAGGGGTAACACAAGCAGGTTTTCTCCCACTGTGTACTCTTTGGGCTCTTCCACGAATGAATTCTATATGCAGGGTTTCCGACGTGGAGCGAACTGCCTCAACCAAGGCAGGCTGTAGCGAGGACTGTAAGCATTTCCTCTTCCAAAGCACGGCAGTTTTACCAAAGAATTCTGCTTTAGTTGCAGGTGGAATACAAGCAGCATTATTCCCACTGTGTACTCTTTGGGCTCTTACACGAATGAACTTCTTTATGCAAGGATTCCCACGAGGAGCGAACTGCCTCCACCATGGCAGGCTGTAGCGAGGACTGTAAGCATATCCTGTCCCAAACCACGCAGTTTTAACGGTAGAACTCTGCTTTAGTTGCAAGGGTAACACAAGCAGGTTTTCTCCCACTGTGTACTCTTTGGGCTCTTCCACGAATGAATTCTATATGCAGGGTTTCCGAGGTGGAGCGAACTGCCTCAACCAAGGCAGGCTGTAGCGAGGACTGTAAGCATTTCCTCTTCCAAAGCACGGCAGTTTTACCAAAGAATTCTGCTTTAGTTGCAGGTGGAATACAAGCAGCATTATTCCCACTGTGTACTCTTTGGGCTCTTACACGAATGAACTTCTTTATGCAGGGATTCCTACGAGGAGCGAACTGCCACGACCATGGCAGGCTGTAGCGAGGACTCTAAGCATATCCTCTCCCAAACCACGCAGTTTTAACGGTAGAACTCTGCTTTAGTTGCAGGGATAACAAAAGCAGCTTTTCTCCCACTGTGTACTCTTTGGGTTCGTCCACGAATGAACTTCTATATGCAGGGTTTCCGACGTGGAGCGAACTGCCTCAACCAAGGCAGGCTCTAGCGAGGACCGTAAGCATATCCTCTCCCAAACCACTCAGTTTTAACGGTAGAACTCTGCTTTAGTTGCAGGGGTAACACAAGCAGCTTTTCTCCCTCTGTGTACTCTTTGGGCTCTTACACGAATGAACTTCTTTATGCAGGGATTCCTACGTGGATCGAACTGCCTCAACCGTGGAAGGCTGTAGCGAGGACTGTAAGCATATCCTCTCCCAAACCACGCAGTTTTCATGGTAGAACTCTGCTTTAGTTGCAGGGGTAACACAAGCAGCTTTTCTCCCACTGTGTACTCTTTGGGCTCTTCCACGAATGAACTTCTATAAGCAGGGTTTGCGACGTGGAGCGAACTGCCTCAACCAAGGCAGGCTGTAGCGAGGACTGTAAGCATTTCCTCTTACAAAACACGGCAGTTTTACCAAACAATTCTGCTTTAGTTGCAGGTGGAATACAAGCAGCATTACTACCACTGTGTACTCTTTGGGCTCTTACACGAATGAACTTCTTTATGCAAGGATTCCCACGAGGAACGAACTGCCTCCACCATGGCAGGCTGTAGCGAGGACTGTAAGCATATCCTCTCCCAAACCACGCAGTTTTAATGATAGAACTCTGCTTTAGTTGCAGGGGTAACACAAGCAGTTTTTCTCCCACTGTGTACTCTTTGGGCTCTTCCACGAATGAACTTCTATACGCAGGTTTTGCGACGTGGAGCGAACTGCCTCAACCAAGGCAGGCTGTAGCGAGGATTGTAAGCATATCCACTCCCAAACCACGCAGTTTTAACGGGAGAACTCTGCTTTAGTTGCAGGGGTAACACAAGCAGCTTTTCTCCCACTGTGTACTCTTTGAGCTCTTCCACGAATGAACTTCTATATGCAGGGTTTCCGACGTGGAGCGAACTGCCTCAACCAAGGCAGTCTGTAGCGAGGACTGTAAGCATTTCCTCTTCCAAAACACTGCAGTTTTACCAAAGAATTCTGTTTTAGTTGCAGGTGGAATACAAGCAGCATGACTCCCACTGTGTACTCTTTGGGCTCTTACACGAATGAATTTCTTTATGCAGGGATTCCTACGAGGAGCGAACTGCCTCCACCACGGCAGGCTGTAGCGAGGACTGTAAGCATATCCTCTCCCAAACCCCGCAGTTTTAACGGTAGAACTCTGCTATAGTTGTAGGGGTAACACAAGCAGTTTTTCTCCCACTGTTTACTCTTTGGGCTCTTCCACGAATGAACTTCTTTATGCAGGGATTCCTACGAGGAGCGAACTGCCACGACCATGGCAGGCTGTAGCGAGGACTCTAAGCATATCCTCTCCCAAACCACGCAGTTTTAACGGTAGAACTCTGCTTTAGTTGCAGGGGTAACACAAGAAGCTTTTCTCCCCTGTGTACTCTTTGGGCTCTTCCACGAATGAACTTCTATATGCAGGTTTTCCGACGTGGAGCGAACTGCCTCAACCAAGGCAGGCTGTAGCAAGGACTGTAAGCATATCCTCTCCCAAACCCCGCAGTTTTAACGGTAGAACTCTGCTTTAGTTGCAGGGGTAACACAAACAGTTTTTCTCCCACTGTGTACTCTTTGGGCTCTTCCACGAATGAACTTCTATATGCAGGGATTCCTACGAGGAGCGAACTGCCTCCACCATGGCAGGCTGTAGCGAGGACCGTAGGCATATCCTCTCCCAAACCACGCAGTTTTAACGGTAGAACTCTGCTTTAGTTGCAGGGGTAACACAAGAAGCTTTTCTCCCACTGTGTACTCTTTGGGCTCTTCCACGAATGAACTTCTATATGCAGGTTTTCCGACGTGGAGCGAACTGCCTCAACCAAGGCAGGCTGTAGCGAGGACTGTAAGCATATCCTGTCCCAAACCACGCAGTTTTAACGGTAGAACTCTGCTTTAGTTGCAGGGGTAACACAAGCAGGTTTTCTCCCACTGTGTACTCTTTGGGCTCTTCCACGAATGAATTCTATATGCAGGGTTTCCGACGTGGAGCGAACTGCCTCAACCAAGGCAGGCTGTAGCGAGGACTGTAAGCATTTCCTCTTCCAAAGCACGGCAGTTTTACCAAAGAATTCTGCTTTAGTTGCAGGTGGAATACAAGCAGCATTATTCCCACTGTGTACTCTTTGGGCTCTTACACGAATGAACTTCTTTATGCAAGGATTCCCACGAGGAGCGAACTGCCTCCACCATGGCAGGCTGTAGCGAGGACTGTAAGCATATCCTGTCCCAAACCACGCAGTTTTAACGGTAGAACTCTGCTTTAGTTGCAAGGGTAACACAAGCAGGTTTTCTCCCACTGTGTACTCTTTGGGCTCTTCCACGAATGAATTCTATATGCAGGGTTTCCGACGTGGAGCGAACTGCCTCAACCAAGGCAGGCTGTAGCGAGGACTGTAAGCATTTCCTCTTCCAAAGCACGGCAGTTTTACCAAAGAATTCTGCTTTAGTTGCAGGTGGAATACAAGCAGCATTATTCCCACTGTGTACTCTTTGGGCTCTTACACGAATGAACTTCTTTATGCAAGGATTCCCACGAGGAGCGAACTGCCTCCACCATGGCAGGCTGTAGCGAGGACTGTAAGCATATCCTGTCCCAAACCACGCAGTTTTAACGGTAGAACTCTGCTTTAGTTGCAAGGGTAACACAAGCAGGTTTTCTCCCACTGTGTACTCTTTGGGCTCTTCCACGAATGAATTCTATATGCAGGGTTTCCGACGTGGAGCGAACTGCCTCAACCAAGGCAGGCTGTAGCGAGGACTGTAAGCATTTCCTCTTCCAAAGCACGGCAGTTTTACCAAAGAATTCTGCTTTAGTTGCAGGTGGAATACAAGCAGCATTATTCCCACTGTGTACTCTTTGGGCTCTTACACGAATGAACTTCTTTATGCAAGGATTCCCACGAGGAGCGAACTGCCTCCACCATGGCAGGCTGTAGCGAGGACTGTAAGCATATCCTCTCCCAAACCACGCAGTTTTAATGATAGAACTCTGCTATAGTTGTAGGGGTAACACAAGCAGTTTTTCTCCCACTGTGTACTCTTTGGGCTCTTCCACGAATGAACTTCTTTATGCAGGGATTCCTACGAGGAGCGAACTGCCACGACCATGGCAGGCTGTAGCGAGGACTCTAAGCATATCCTCTCCCAAACCACGCAGTTTTAACGGTAGAACTCTGCTTTAGTTGCAGGGATAACAAAAGCAGCTTTTCTCCCACTGTGTACTCTTTGGGTTCGTCCACGAATGAACTTCTATATGCAGGGTTTCCGACGTGGAGCGAACTGCCTCAACCAAGGCAGGCTCTAGCGAGGACCGTAAGCATATCCTCTCCCAAACCACTCAGTTTTAACGGTAGAACTCTGCTTTAGTTGCAGGGGTAACACAAGCAGCTTTTCTCCCACTGTGTACTCTTTGGGCTCTTACACGAATGAACTTCTTTATGCAGGGATTCCTACGTGGATCGAACTGCCTCAACCGTGGAAGGCTGTAGCGAGGACTGTAAGCATATCCTCTCCCAAACCACGCAGTTTTAACGGTAGAACTCTGCTTTAGTTGCAGGGGTAACACAAGAAGCTTTTCTCCCCTGTGTACTCTTTGGGCTCTTCCACGAATGAACTTCTATATGCAGGTTTTCCGACGTGGAGCGAACTGCCTCAACCAAGGCAGGCTGTAGCAAGGACTGTAAGCATATCCTCTCCCAAACCCCGCAGTTTTAACGGTAGAACTCTGCTTTAGTTGCAGGGGTAACACAAACAGTTTTTCTCCCACTGTGTACTCTTTGGGCTCTTCCACGAATGAACTTCTATATGCAGGGATTCCTACGAGGAGCGAACTGCCTCCACCATGGCAGGCTGTAGCCAGGACCGTAGGCATATCCTCTCCCAAACCACGCAGTTTTAACGGTAGAACTCTGCTTTAGTTGCAGGGGTAACACAAGAAGCTTTTCTCCCACTGTGTACTCTTTGGGCTCTTCCACGAATGAACTTCTATATGCAGGTTTTCCGACGTGGAGCGAACTGCCTCAACCAAGGCAGGCTGTAGCGAGGACTGTAAGCATATCCTGTCCCAAACCACGCAGTTTTAACGGTAGAACTCTGCTTTAGTTGCAGGGGTAACACAAGCAGGTTTTCTCCCACTGTGTACTCTTTGGGCTCTTCCACGAATGAATTCTATATGCAGGGTTTCCGACGTGGAGCGAACTGCCTCAACCAAGGCAGGCTGTAGCGAGGACTGTAAGCATTTCCTCTTCCAAAGCACGGCAGTTTTACCAAAGAATTCTGCTTTAGTTGCAGGTGGAATACAAGCAGCATTATTCCCACTGTGTACTCTTTGGGCTCTTACACGAATGAACTTCTTTATGCAAGGATTCCCACGAGGAGCGAACTGCCTCCACCATGGCAGGCTGTAGCGAGGACTGTAAGCATATCCTGTCCCAAACCACGCAGTTTTAACGGTAGAACTCTGCTTTAGTTGCAAGGGTAACACAAGCAGGTTTTCTCCCACTGTGTACTCTTTGGGCTCTTCCACGAATGAATTCTATATGCAGGGTTTCCGAGGTGGAGCGAACTGCCTCAACCAAGGCAGGCTGTAGCGAGGACTGTAAGCATTTCCTCTTCCAAAGCACGGCAGTTTTACCAAAGAATTCTGCTTTAGTTGCAGGTGGAATACAAGCAGCATTATTCCCACTGTGTACTCTTTGGGCTCTTACACGAATGAACTTCTTTATGCAAGGATTCCCACGAGGAGCGAACTGCCTCCACCATGGCAGGCTGTAGCGAGGACTGTAAGCATATCCTCTCCCAAACCACGCAGTTTTAATGATAGAACTCTGCTATAGTTGTAGGGGTAACACAAGCAGTTTTTCTCCCACTGTGTACTCTTTGGGCTCTTCCACGAATGAACTTCTTTATGCAGGGATTCCTACGAGGAGCGAACTGCCTCCACCACGGCAGGCTGTAGCGAGGACTGTAAGCATATCCTCTACCAAACCCCGCAGTTTTAACGGTAGAACTCTGCTATAGTTGTAGGGGTAACACAAGCAGTTTTTCTCCCACTGTGTACTCTTTGGGCTCTTCCACGAATGAACTTCTTTATGCAGGGATTCCTACGAGGAGCGAACTGCCACGACCATGGCAGGCTGTAGCGAGGACTCTAAGCATATCCTCTCCCAAACCACGCAGTTTTAACGGTAGAACTCTGCTTTAGTTGCAGGGATAACAAAAGCAGCTTTTCTCCCACTGTGTACTCTTTGGGTTCGTCCACGAATGAACTTCTATATGCAGGGTTTCCGACGTGGAGCGAACTGCCTCAACCAAGGCAGGCTCTAGCGAGGACCGTAAGCATATCCTCTCCCAAACCACTCAGTTTTAACGGTAGAACTCTGCTTTAGTTGCAGGGGTAACACAAGCAGCTTTTCTCCCACTGTGTACTCTTTGGGCTCTTACACGAATGAACTTCTTTATGCAGGGATTCCTACGTGGATCGAACTGCCTCAACCGTGGAAGGCTGTAGCGAGGACTGTAAGCATATCCTCTCCCAAACCACGCAGTTTTCATGGTAGAACTCTGCTTTAGTTGCAGGGGTAACACAAGCAGCTTTTCTCCCACTGTGTACTCTTTGGGCTCTTCCACGAATGAACTTCTATAAGCAGGGTTTGCGACGTGGAGCGAACTGCCTCAACCAAGGCAGGCTGTAGCGAGGACTGTAAGCATTTCCTCTTACAAAACACGGCAGTTTTACCAAACAATTCTGCTTTAGTTGCAGGTGGAATACAAGCAGCATTACTACCACTGTGTACTCTTTGGGCTCTTACACGAATGAACTTCTTTATGCAAGGATTCCCACGAGGAACGAACTGCCTCCACCATGGCAGGCTGTAGCGAGGACTGTAAGCATATCCTCTCCCAAACCACGCAGTTTTAATGATAGAACTCTGCTTTAGTTGCAGGGGTAACACAAGCAGTTTTTCTCCCACTGTGTACTCTTTGGGCTCTTCCACGAATGAACTTCTATACGCAGGGTTTGCGACGTGGAGCGAACTGCCTCAACCAAGGCAGGCTGTAGCGAGGATTGTAAGCATATCCACTCCCAAACCACGCAGTTTTAACGTGAGAACTCTGCTTTAGTTGCAGGGGTAACACAAGCAGCTTTTCTCCCACTGTGTACTCTTTGAGCTCTTCCACGAATGAACTTCTATATGCAGGGTTTCCGACGTGGAGCGAACTGCCTCAACCAAGGCAGTCTGTAGCGAGGACTGTAAGCATTTCCTCTTCCAAAACACTGCAGTTTTACCAAAGAATTCTGTTTTAGTTGCAGGTGGAATACAAGCAGCATGACTCCCACTGTGTACTCTTTGGGCTCTTACACGAATGAATTTCTTTATGCAGGGATTCCTACGAGGAGCGAACTGCCTCCACCACGGCAGGCTGTAGCGAGGACTGTAAGCATATCCTCTCCCAAACCCCGCAGTTTTAACGGTAGAACTCTGCTATAGTTGTAGGGGTAACACAAGCAGTTTTTCTCCCACTGTTTACTCTTTGGGCTCTTCCACGAATGAACTTCTTTATGCAGGGATTCCTACGAGGAGCGAACTGCCACGACCATGGCAGGCTGTAGCGAGGACTCTAAGCATATCCTCTCCCAAACCACGCAGTTTTAACGGTAGAACTCTGCTTTAGTTGCAGGGGTAACACAAGAAGCTTTTCTCCCCTGTGTACTCTTTGGGCTCTTCCACGAATGAACTTCTATATGCAGGTTTTCCGACGTGGAGCGAACTGCCTCAACCAAGGCAGGCTGTAGCAAGGACTGTAAGCATATCCTCTCCCAAACCCCGCAGTTTTAACGGTAGAACTCTGCTTTAGTTGCAGGGGTAACACAAACAGTTTTTCTCCCACTGTGTACTCTTTGGGCTCTTCCACGAATGAACTTCTATATGCAGGGATTCCTACGAGGAGCGAACTGCCTCCACCATGGCAGGCTGTAGCGAGGACCGTAGGCATATCCTCTCCCAAACCACGCAGTTTTAACGGTAGAACTCTGCTTTAGTTGCAGGGGTAACACAAGAAGCTTTTCTCCCACTGTGTACTCTTTGGGCTCTTCCACGAATGAACTTCTATATGCAGGTTTTCCGACGTGGAGCGAACTGCCTCAACCAAGGCAGGCTGTAGCGAGGACTGTAAGCATATCCTGTCCCAAACCACGCAGTTTTAACGGTAGAACTCTGCTTTAGTTGCAGGGGTAACACAAGCAGGTTTTCTCCCACTGTGTACTCTTTGGGCTCTTCCACGAATGAATTCTATATGCAGGGTTTCCGACGTGGAGCGAACTGCCTCAACCAAGGCAGGCTGTAGCCAGGACTGTAAGCATTTCCTCTTCCAAAGCACGGCAGTTTTACCAAAGAATTCTGCTTTAGTTGCAGGTGGAATACAAGCAGCATTATTCCCACTGTGTACTCTTTGGGCTCTTACACGAATGAACTTCTTTATGCAAGGATTCCCACGAGGAGCGAACTGCCTCCACCATGGCAGGCTGTAGCGAGGACTGTAAGCATATCCTGTCCCAAACCACGCAGTTTTAACGGTAGAACTCTGCTTTAGTTGCAAGGGTAACACAAGCAGGTTTTCTCCCACTGTGTACTCTTTGGGCTCTTCCACGAATGAACTTCTATACGCAGGGTTTGCGACGTGGAGCGAACTGCCTCAACCAAGGCAGGCTGTAGCGAGGATTGTAAGCATATCCACTCCCAAACCACGCAGTTTTAACGTGAGAACTCTGCTTTAGTTGCAGGGGTAACACAAGCAGCTTTTCTCCCACTGTGTACTCTTTGAGCTCTTCCACGAATGAACTTCTATATGCAGGGTTTCCGACGTGGAGCGAACTGCCTCAACCAAGGCAGTCTGTAGCGAGGACTGTAAGCATTTCCTCTTCCAAAACACTGCAGTTTTACCAAAGAATTCTGTTTTAGTTGCAGGTGGAATACAAGCAGCATGACTCCCACTGTGTACTCTTTGGGCTCTTACACGAATGAATTTCTTTATGCAGGGATTCCTACGAGGAGCGAACTGCCTCCACCACGGCAGGCTGTAGCGAGGACTGTAAGCATATCCTCTCCCAAACCCCGCAGTTTTAACGGTAGAACTCTGCTATAGTTGTAGGGGTAACACAAGCAGTTTTTCTCCCACTGTTTACTCTTTGGGCTCTTCCACGAATGAACTTCTTTATGCAGGGATTCCTACGAGGAGCGAACTGCCACGACCATGGCAGGCTGTAGCGAGGACTCTAAGCATATCCTCTCCCAAACCACGCAGTTTTAACGGTAGAACTCTGCTTTAGTTGCAGGGGTAACACAAGAAGCTTTTCTCCCCTGTGTACTCTTTGGGCTCTTCCACGAATGAACTTCTATATGCAGGTTTTCCGACGTGGAGCGAACTGCCTCAACCAAGGCAGGCTGTAGCAAGGACTGTAAGCATATCCTCTCCCAAACCCCGCAGTTTTAACGGTAGAACTCTGCTTTAGTTGCAGGGGTAACACAAACAGTTTTTCTCCCACTGTGTACTCTTTGGGCTCTTCCACGAATGAACTTCTATATGCAGGGATTCCTACGAGGAGCGAACTGCCTCCACCATGGCAGGCTGTAGCGAGGACCGTAGGCATATCCTCTCCCAAACCACGCAGTTTTAACGGTAGAACTCTGCTTTAGTTGCAGGGGTAACACAAGAAGCTTTTCTCCCACTGTGTACTCTTTGGGCTCTTCCACGAATGAACTTCTATATGCAGGTTTTCCGACGTGGAGCGAACTGCCTCAACCAAGGCAGGCTGTAGCGAGGACTGTAAGCATATCCTGTCCCAAACCACGCAGTTTTAACGGTAGAACTCTGCTTTAGTTGCAGGGGTAACACAAGCAGGTTTTCTCCCACTGTGTACTCTTTGGGCTCTTCCACGAATGAATTCTATATGCAGGGTTTCCGACGTGGAGCGAACTGCCTCAACCAAGGCAGGCTGTAGCCAGGACTGTAAGCATTTCCTCTTCCAAAGCACGGCAGTTTTACCAAAGAATTCTGCTTTAGTTGCAGGTGGAATACAAGCAGCATTATTCCCACTGTGTACTCTTTGGGCTCTTACACGAATGAACTTCTTTATGCAAGGATTCCCACGAGGAGCGAACTGCCTCCACCATGGCAGGCTGTAGCGAGGACTGTAAGCATATCCTGTCCCAAACCACGCAGTTTTAACGGTAGAACTCTGCTTTAGTTGCAAGGGTAACACAAGCAGGTTTTCTCCCACTGTGTACTCTTTGGGCTCTTCCACGAATGAATTCTATATGCAGGGTTTCCGACGTGGAGCGAACTGCCTCAACCAAGGCAGGCTGTAGCGAGGACTGTAAGCATTTCCTCTTCCAAAGCACGGCAGTTTTACCAAAGAATTCTGCTTTAGTTGCAGGTGGAATACAAGCAGCATTATTCCCACTGTGTACTCTTTGGGCTCTTACACGAATGAACTTCTTTATGCAAGGATTCCCACGAGGAGCGAACTGCCTCCACCATGGCAGGCTGTAGCGAGGAATGTAAGCATATCCTCTCCCAAACCACGCAGTTTTAATGATAGAACTCTGCTATAGTTGTAGGGGTAACACAAGCAGTTTTTCTCCCACTGTGTACTCTTTGGGCTCTTCCACGAATGAACTTCTTTATGCAGGGATTCCTACGAGGAGCGAACTGCCTCCACCACGGCAGGCTGTAGCGAGGACTGTAAGCATATCCTCTACCAAACCCCGCAGTTTTAACGGTAGAACTCTGCTATAGTTGTAGGGGTAACACAAGCAGTTTTTCTCCCACTGTGTACTCTTTGGGCTCTTCCACGAATGAACTTCTTTATGCAGGGATTCCTACGAGGAGCGAACTGCCACGACCATGGCAGGCTGTAGCGAGGACTCTAAGCATATCCTCTCCCAAACCACGCAGTTTTAACGGTAGAACTCTGCTTTAGTTGCAGGGATAACAAAAGCAGCTTTTCTCCCACTGTGTACTCTTTGGGTTCGTCCACGAATGAACTTCTATATGCAGGGTTTCCGACGTGGAGCGAACTGCCTCAACCAAGGCAGGCTCTAGCGAGGACCGTAAGCATATCCTCTCCCAAACCACTCAGTTTTAACGGTAGAACTCTGCTTTAGTTGCAGGGGTAACACAAGCAGCTTTTCTCCCACTGTGTACTCTTTGGGCTCTTACACGAATGAACTTCTTTATGCAGGGATTCCTACGTGGATCGAACTGCCTCAACCGTGGAAGGCTGTAGCGAGGACTGTAAGCATATCCTCTCCCAAACCACGCAGTTTTAACGGTAGAACTCTGCTTTAGTTGCAGGGGTAACACAAGAAGCTTTTCTCCCCTGTGTACTCTTTGGGCTCTTCCACGAATGAACTTCTATATGCAGGTTTTCCGACGTGGAGCGAACTGCCTCAACCAAGGCAGGCTGTAGCAAGGACTGTAAGCATATCCTCTCCCAAACCCCGCAGTTTTAACGGTAGAACTCTGCTTTAGTTGCAGGGGTAACACAAACAGTTTTTCTCCCACTGTGTACTCCTTGGGCTCTTCCACGAATGAACTTCTATATGCAGGGATTCCTACGAGGAGCGAACTGCCTCCACCATGGCAGGCTGTAGCGAGGACCGTAGGCATATCCTCTCCCAAACCACGCAGTTTTAACGGTAGAACTCTGCTTTAGTTGCAGGGGTAACACAAGAAGCTTTTCTCCCACTGTGTACTCTTTGGGCTCTTCCACGAATGAACTTCTATATGCAGGTTTTCCGACGTGGAGCGAACTGCCTCAACCAAGGCAGGCTGTAGCGAGGACTGTAAGCATATCCTGTCCCAAACCACGCAGTTTTAACGGTAGAACTCTGCTTTAGTTGCAGGGGTAACACAAGCAGGTTTTCTCCCACTGTGTACTCTTTGGGCTCTTCCACGAATGAATTCTATATGCAGGGTTTCCGACGTGGAGCGAACTGCCTCAACCAAGGCAGGCTGTAGCGAGGACTGTAAGCATTTCCTCTTCCAAAGCACGGCAGTTTTACCAAAGAATTCTGCTTTAGTTGCAGGTGGAATACAAGCAGCATTATTCCCACTGTGTACTCTTTGGGCTCTTACACGAATGAACTTCTTTATGCAAGGATTCCCACGAGGAGCGAACTGCCTCCACCATGGCAGGCTGTAGCGAGGACTGTAAGCATATCCTGTCCCAAACCACGCAGTTTTAACGGTAGAACTCTGCTTTAGTTGCAAGGGTAACACAAGCAGGTTTTCTCCCACTGTGTACTCTTTGGGCTCTTCCACGAATGAATTCTATATGCAGGGTTTCCGACGTGGAGCGAACTGCCTCAACCAAGGCAGGCTGTAGCGAGGACTGTAAGCATTTCCTCTTCCAAAGCACGGCAGTTTTACCAAAGAATTCTGCTTTAGTTGCAGGTGGAATACAAGCAGCATTATTCCCACTGTGTACTCTTTGGGCTCTTACACGAATGAACTTCTTTATGCAAGGATTCCCACGAGGAGCGAACTGCCTCCACCATGGCAGGCTGTAGCGAGGAATGTAAGCATATCCTCTCCCAAACCACGCAGTTTTAATGATAGAACTCTGCTATAGTTGTAGGGGTAACACAAGCAGTTTTTCTCCCACTGTGTACTCTTTGGGCTCTTCCACGAATGAACTTCTTTATGCAGGGATTCCTACGAGGAGCGAACTGCCTCCACCACGGCAGGCTGTAGCGAGGACTGTAAGCATATCCTCTACCAAACCCCGCAGTTTTAACGGTAGAACTCTGCTATAGTTGTAGGGGTAACACAAGCAGTTTTTCTCCCACTGTGTACTCTTTGGGCTCTTCCACGAATGAACTTCTTTATGCAGGGATTCCTACGAGGAGCGAACTGCCACGACCATGGCAGGCTGTAGCGAGGACTCTAAGCATATCCTCTCCCAAACCACGCAGTTTTAACGGTAGAACTCTGCTTTAGTTGCAGGGATAACAAAAGCAGCTTTTCTCCCACTGTGTACTCTTTGGGTTCGTCCACGAATGAACTTCTATATGCAGGGTTTCCGACGTGGAGCGAACTGCCTCAACCAAGGCAGGCTCTAGCGAGGACCGTAAGCATATCCTCTCCCAAACCACTCAGTTTTAACGGTAGAACTCTGCTTTAGTTGCAGGGGTAACACAAGCAGCTTTTCTCCCACTGTGTACTCTTTGGGCTCTTACACGAATGAACTTCTTTATGCAGGGATTCCTACGTGGATCGAACTGCCTCAACCGTGGAAGGCTGTAGCGAGGACTGTAAGCATATCCTCTCCCAAACCACGCAGTTTTCATGGTAGAACTCTGCTTTAGTTGCAGGGGTAACACAAGCAGCTTTTCTCCCACTGTGTACTCTTTGGGCTCTTCCACGAATGAACTTCTATAAGCAGGGTTTGCGACGTGGAGCGAACTGCCTCAACCAAGGCAGGCTGTAGCGAGGACTGTAAGCATTTCCTCTTACAAAACACGGCAGTTTTACCAAAGAATTCTGCTTTAGTTGCAGGTGGAATACAAGCAGCATTACTACCACTGTGTACTCTTTGGGCTCTTACACGAATGAACTTCTTTATGCAAGGATTCCCACGAGGAACGAACTGCCTCCACCATGGCAGGCTGTAGCGAGGACTGTAAGCATATCCTCTCTCAAACCACGCAGTTTTAATGATAGAACTCTGCTTTAGTTGCAGGGGTAACACAAGCAGTTTTTCTCCCACTGTGTACTCTTTGGGCTCTTCCACGAATGAACTTCTATACGCAGGGTTTGCGACGTGGAGCGAACTGCCTCAACCAAGGCAGGCTGTAGCGAGGATTGTAAGCATATCCACTCCCAAACCACGCAGTTTTAACGGGAGAACTCTGCTTTAGTTGCAGGGGTAACACAAGCAGCTTTTCTCCCACTGTGTACTCTTTGAGCTCTTCCACGAATGAACTTCTATATGCAGGGTTTCCGACGTGGAGCGAACTGCCTCAACCAAGGCAGTCTGTAGCGAGGACTGTAAGCATTTCCTCTTCCAAAACACTGCAGTTTTACCAAAGAATTCTGTTTTAGTTGCAGGTGGAATACAAGCAGCATGACTCCCACTGTGTACTCTTTGGGCTCTTACACGAATGAATTTCTTTATGCAGGGATTCCTACGAGGAGCGAACTGCCTCCACCACGGCAGGCTGTAGCGAGGACTGTAAGCATATCCTCTCCCAAACCCCGCAGTTTTAACGGTAGAACTCTGCTATAGTTGTAGGGGTAACACAAGCAGTTTTTCTCCCACTGTGTACTCTTTGGGCTCTTCCACGAATGAACTTCTTTATGCAGGGATTCCTACGAGGAGCGAACTGCCACGACCATGGCAGGCTGTAGCGAGGACTCTAAGCATATCCTCTCCCAAACCACGCAGTTTTAACGGTAGAACTCTGCTTTAGTTGCAGGGGTAACACAAGAAGCTTTTCTCCCCTGTGTACTCTTTGGGCTCTTCCACGAATGAACTTCTATATGCAGGTTTTCCGACGTGGAGCGAACTGCCTCAACCAAGGCAGGCTGTAGCAAGGACTGTAAGCATATCCTCTCCCAAACCACGCAGTTTTAACGGTAGAACTCTGCTTTAGTTGCAGGGGTAACACAAACAGTTTTTCTCCCACTGTGTACTCTTTGGGCTCTTCCACGAATGAACTTCTATATGCAGGGATTCCTACGAGGAGCGAACTGCCTCCACCATGGCAGGCTGTAGCGAGGACTGTAGGCATATCCTCTCCCAAACCACGCAGTTTTAACGGTAGAACTCTGCTTTAGTTGCAGGGGTAACACAAGAAGCCTTTCTCCCACTGTGTACTCTTTGGGCTCTTCCACGAATGAACTTCTATATGCAGGTTTTCCGACGTGGAGCGAACTGCCTCAACCAAGGCAGGCTGTAGCAAGGACTGTAAGCATATCCTCTCCCAAAACACGCAGTTTTAAAGGTAGAACTCTGCTTTAGTTGCAGGGGTAACACAAGCAGCTTTTCTCCCACTGTGTACTCTTTGGGCTCTTCCACGAATGAACTTCTATATGCAGGGTTTCCGACGTGGAGCGAACTGCCTCAACCAAGGCAGGCTGTAGCGAGGACTGTAAGCATATCCTGTCCCAAACCACGCAGTTTTAACGGTAGAACTCTGCTTTAGTTGCAAGGGTAACACAAGCAGGTTTTCTCCCACTGTGTACTCTTTGGGCTCTTCCACGAATGAATTCTATATGCAGGGTTTCCGACGTGGAGCGAACTGCCTCAACCAAGGCAGGCTGTAGCGAGGACTGTAAGCATTTCCTCTTCCAAAGCACGGCAGTTTTACCAAAGAATTCTGCTTTAGTTGCAGGTGGAATACAAGCAGCATTATTCCCACTGTGTACTCTTTGGGCTCTTACACGAATGAACTTCTTTATGCAAGGATTCCCACGAGGAGCGAACTGCTTCCACCATGGCAGGCTGTAGCGAGGACTGTAAGCATATCCTCTCCCAAACCACGCAGTTTTAATGATAGAACTCTGCTTTAGTTGCAGGGGTAACACAAGCAGTTTTTCTCCCACTGTGTACTCTTTGGGCTCTTCCACGAATGAACTTCTATACGCAGGGTTTGCGACGTGGAGCGAACTGCCTCAACCAAGGCAGGCTGTAGCGAGGATTGTAAGCATATCCACTCCCAAACCACGCAGTTTTAACGGGAGAACTCTGCTTTAGTTGCAGGGGTAACACAAGCAGCTTTTCTCCCACTGTGTACTCTTTGAGCTCTTCCACGAATGAACTTCTATATGCAGGGTTCCCGACGTGGAGCGAACTGCCTCAACCAAGGCAGTCTGTAGCGAGGACTGTAAGCATTTCCTCTTCCAAAACACTGCAGTTTTACCAAAGAATTCTGTTTTAGTTGCAGGTGGAATACAAGCAGCATGACTCCCACTGTGTACTCTTTGGGCTCTTACACGAATGAATTTCTTTATGCAGGGATTCCTACGAGGAGCGAACTGCCTCCACCACGGCAGGCTGTAGCGAGGACTGTAAGCATATCCTCTCCCAAACCCCGCAGTTTTAACGGTAGAACTCTGCTATAGTTGTAGGGGTAACACAAGCAGTTTTTCTCCCACTGTGTACTCTTTGGGCTCTTCCACGAATGAACTTCTTTATGCAGGGATTCCTACGAGGAGCGAACTGCCACGACCATGGCAGGCTGTAGCGAGGACTCTAAGCATATCCTCTCCCAAACCACGCAGTTTTAACGGTAGAACTCTGCTTTAGTTGCAGGGGTAACACAAGAAGCTTTTCTCCCCTGTGTACTCTTTGGGCTCTTCCACGAATGAACTTCTATATGCAGGTTTTCCGACGTGGAGCGAACTGCCTCAACCAAGGCAGGCTGTAGCAAGGACTGTAAGCATATCCTCTCCCAAACCCTGCAGTTTTAACGGTAGAACTCTGCTTTAGTTGCAGGGGTAACACAGTTTTTCTCCCACTGTGTACTCTTTGGGCTCTTCCACGAATGAACTTCTATATGCAGGGATTCCTACGAGGAGCGAACTGCCTCCACCATGGCAGGCTGTAGCGAGGACCGTAGGCATATCCTCTCCCAAACCACGCAGTTTTAACGGTAGAACTCTGCTTTAGTTGCAGGGGTAACACAAGAAGCTTTTCTCCCACTGTGTACTCTTTGGGCTCTTCCACGAATGAACTTCTATATGCAGGTTTTCCGACGTGGAGCGAACTGCCTCAACCAAGGCAGGCTGTAGCGAGGACTGTAAGCATATCCTGTCCCAAACCACGCAGTTTTAACGGTAGAACTCTGCTTTAGTTGCAGGGGTAACACAAGCAGGTTTTCTCCCACTGTGTACTCTTTGGGCTCTTCCACGAATGAATTCTATATGCAGGGTTTCCGACGTGGAGCGAACTGCCTCAACCAAGGCAGGCTGTAGCGAGGACTGTAAGCATTTCCTCTTCCAAAGCACGGCAGTTTTACCAAAGAATTCTGCTTTAGTTGCAGGTGGAATACAAGCAGCATTATTCCCACTGTGTACTCTTTGGGCTCTTACACGAATGAACTTCTTTATGCAAGGATTCCCACGAGGAGCGAACTGCCTCCACCATGGCAGGCTGTAGCGAGGACTGTAAGCATATCCTGTCCCAAACCACGCAGTTTTAACGGTAGAACTCTGCTTTAGTTGCAAGGGTAACACAAGCAGTTTTTCTCCCACTGTGTACTCTTTGGGCTCTTCCACGAATGAATTCTATATGCAGGGTTTCCGACGTGGAGCGAACTGCCTCAACCAAGGCAGGCTGTAGCGAGGACTGTAAGCATTTCCTCTTCCAAAGCACGGCAGTTTTACCAAAGAATTCTGCTTTAGTTGCAGGTGGAATACAAGCAGCATTATTCCCACTGTGTACTCTTTGGGCTCTTACACGAATGAACTTCTTTATGCAAGGATTCCCACGAGGAGCGAACTGCCTCCACCATGGCAGGCTGTAGCGAGGACTGTAAGCATATCCTCTCCCAAACCACGCAGTTTTAATGATAGAACTCTGCTATAGTTGTAGGGGTAACACAAGCAGTTTTTCTCCCACTGTGTACTCTTTGGGCTCTTCCACGAATGAACTTCTTTATGCAGGGATTCCTACGAGGAGCGAACTGCCTCCACCACGGCAGGCTGTAGCGAGGACTGTAAGCATATCCTCTACCAAACCCCGCAGTTTTAACGGTAGAACTCTGCTATAGTTGTAGGGGTAACACAAGCAGTTTTTCTCCCACTGTGTACTCTTTGGGCTCTTCCACGAATGAACTTCTTTATGCAGGGATTCCTACGAGGAGCGAACTGCCACGACCATGGCAGGCTGTAGCGAGGACTCTAAGCATATCCTCTCCCAAACCACGCAGTTTTAACGGTAGAACTCTGCTTTAGTTGCAGGGATAACAAAAGCAGCTTTTCTCCCACTGTGTACTCTTTGGGTTCGTCCACGAATGAACTTCTATATGCAGGGTTTCCGACGTGGAGCGAACTGCCTCAACCAAGGCAGGCTCTAGCGAGGACCGTAAGCATATCCTCTCCCAAACCACTCAGTTTTAACGGTAGAACTCTGCTTTAGTTGCAGGGGTAACACAAGCAGCTTTTCTCCCACTGTGTACTCTTTGGGCTCTTACACGAATGAACTTCTTTATGCAGGGATTCCTACGTGGATCGAACTGCCTCAACCGTGGAAGGCTGTAGCGAGGACTGTAAGCATATCCTCTCCCAAACCACGCAGTTTTCATGGTAGAACTCTGCTTTAGTTGCAGGGGTAACACAAGCAGCTTTTCTCCCACTGTGTACTCTTTGGGCTCTTCCACGAATGAACTTCTATAAGCAGGGTTTGCGACGTGGAGCGAACTGCCTCAACCAAGGCAGGCTGTAGCGAGGACTGTAAGCATTTCCTCTTACAAAACATGGCAGTTTTACCAAAGAATTCTGCTTTAGTTGCAGGTGGAATACAAGCAGCATTACTCCCACTGTGTTCTCTTGGGTGCTCTTACACGAATGAACTTTTTTATGCAGGGATTCCCACGAGGAGTGAACTGCCTCCACCATGGCAGGCTCTAGAGAGGACTGTAAGCATATCCTCTCCCAAACCACGCAGTTTTAACGGTAGAACTCTGCTTTAGTTGCAGGGGTAACACAAGCAGCTTTTCTCCCACTGTGTACTCTTTGGGCTCTTCCACGAATGAACTTCTATATGCAGGGTTTCCGAAGTGGAGCGAACTGCCTCAACCAAGGAAGGCTGTAGCGAGGACTGTAAGCATTTCCTCTTACAAAACACGGCAGTTTTACCAAAGAATTCTGCTTTAGTTGCAGGTGGAATACAAGCAGCATTACTACCACTGTGTACTCTTTGGGCTCTTACACGAATGAACTTCTTTATGCAAGGATTCCCACGAGGAACGAACTGCCTCCACCATGGCAGGCTGTAGCGAGGACTGTAAGCATATCCTCTCCCAAACCACGCAGTTTTAATGATAGAACTCTGCTTTAGTTGCAGGGGTAACACAAGCAGTTTTTCTCCCACTGTGTACTCTTTGGGCTCTTCCACGAATGAACTTCTATACGCAGGGTTTGCGACGTGGAGCGAACTGCCTCAACCAAGGCAGGCTGTAGCGAGGATTTTAAGCATATCCACTCCCAAACCACGCAGTTTTAACGGGAGAACTCTGCTTTAGTTGCAGGGGTAACACAAGCAGCTTTTCTCCCACTGTGTACTCTTTGAGCTCTTCCACGAATGAACTTCTATATGCAGGGTTTCCGACGTGGAGCGAACTGCCTCAACCAAGGCAGTCTGTAGCGAGGACTGTAAGCATTTCCTCTTCCAAAACACTGCAGTTTTACCAAAGAATTCTGTTTTAGTTGCAGGTGGAATACAAGCAGCATGACTCCCACTGTGTACTCTTTGGGCTCTTACACGAATGAATTTCTTTATGCAGGGATTCCTACGAGGAGCGAACTGCCTCCACCACGGCAGGCTGTAGCGAGGACTGTAAGCATATCCTCTCCCAAACCCCGCAGTTTTAACGGTAGAGCTCTGCTATAGTTGTAGGGGTAACACAAGCAGTTTTTCTCCCACTGTGTACTCTTTGGGCTCTTCCACGAATGAACTTCTTTATGCAGGGATTCCTACGAGGAGCGAACTGCCACGACCATGGCAGGCTGTAGCGAGGACTCTAAGCATATCCTCTCCCAAACCACGCAGTTTTAACGGTAGAACTCTGCTTTAGTTGCAGGGGTAACACAAGAAGCTTTTCTCCCCTGTGTACTCTTTGGGCTCTTCCACGAATGAACTTCTATATGCAGGTTTTCCGACGTGGAGCGAACTGCCTCAACCAAGGCAGGCTGTAGCAAGGACTGTAAGCATATCCTCTCCCAAACCACGCAGTTTTAACGGTAGAACTCTGCTTTAGTTGCAGGGGTAACACAAACAGTTTTTTTCCCACTGTGTACTCTTTGGGCTCTTCCACGAATGAACTTCTATATGCAGGGATTCCTACGAGGAGCGAACTGCCTCCACCATGGCAGGCTGTAGCGAGGACTGTAGGCATATCCTCTCCCAAACCACGCAGTTTTAACGGTAGAACTCTGCTTTAGTTGCAGGGGTAACACAAGAAGCCTTTCTCCCACTGTGTACTCTTTGGGCTCTTCCACGAATGAACTTCTATATGCAGGTTTTCCGACGTGGAGCAAACTGCCTCAACCAAGGCAGGCTGTAGCAAGGACTGTAAGCATATCCTCTCCCAAAACACGCAGTTTTAAAGGTAGAACTCTGCTTTAGTTGCAGGGGTAACACAAGCAGCTTTTCTCCCACTGTGTACTCTTTGGGCTCTTCCACGAATGAACTTCTATATGCAGGGTTTCCGACGTGGAGCGAACTGCCTCAACCAAGGCAGGCTGTAGCGAGGACTGTAAGCATATCCTGTCCCAAACCACGCAGTTTTAACGGTAGAACTCTGCTTTAGTTGCAAGGGTAACACAAGCAGGTTTTCTCCCACTGTGTACTCTTTGGGCTCTTCCACGAATGAATTCTATATGCAGGGTTTCCGACGTGGAGCGAACTGCCTCAACCAAGGCAGGCTGTAGCGAGGACTGTAAGCATTTCCTCTTCCAAAGCACGGCAGTTTTACCAAAGAATTCTGCTTTAGTTGCAGGTGGAATACAAGCAGCATTATTCCCACTGTGTACTCTTTGGGCTCTTACACGAATGAACTTCTTTATGCAAGGATTCCCACGAGGAGTGAACTGCCTCCACCATGGCAGGCTGTAGCGAGGACTGTAAGCATATCCTCTCCCAAACCACGCAGTTTTAATGATAGAACTCTGCTTTAGTTGCAGGGGTAACACAAGCAGTTTTTCTCCCACTGTGTACTCTTTGGGCTCTTCCACGAATGAACTTCTATACGCAGGGTTTGCGACGTGGAGCGAACTGCCTCAACCAAGGCAGGCTGTAGCGAGGATTGTAAGCATATCCACTCCCAAACCACGCAGTTTTAACGGGAGAACTCTGCTTTAGTTGCAGGGGTAACACAAGCAGCTTTTCTCCCACTGTGTACTCTTTGAGCTCTTCCACGAATGAACTTCTATATGCAGGGTTCCCGACGTGGAGCGAACTGCCTCAACCAAGGCAGTCTGTAGCGAGGACTGTAAGCATTTCCTCTTCCAAAACACTGCAGTTTTACCAAAGAATTCTGTTTTAGTTGCAGGTGGAATACAAGCAGCATGACTCCCACTGTGTACTCTTTGGGCTCTTACACGAATGAATTTCTTTATGCAGGGATTCCTACGAGGAGCGAACTGCCTCCACCACGGCAGGCTGTAGCGAGGACTGTAAGCATATCCTCTCCCAAACCCCGCAGTTTTAACGGTAGAACTCTGCTATAGTTGTAGGGGTAACACAAGCAGTTTTTCTCCCACTGTGTACTCTTTGGGCTCTTCCACGAATGAACTTCTTTATGCAGGGATTCCTACGAGGAGCGAACTGCCACGACCATGGCAGGCTGTAGCGAGGACTCTAAGCATATCCTCTCCCAAACCACGCAGTTTTAACGGTAGAACTCTGCTTTAGTTGCAGGGGTAACACAAGAAGCTTTTCTCCCCTGTGTACTCTTTGGGCTCTTCCACGAATGAACTTCTATATGCAGGTTTTCCGACGTGGAGCGAACTGCCTCAACCAAGGCAGGCTGTAGCAAGGACTGTAAGCATATCCTCTCCCAAACCCTGCAGTTTTAACGGTAGAACTCTGCTTTAGTTGCAGGGGTAACACAGTTTTTCTCCCACTGTGTACTCTTTGGGCTCTTCCACGAATGAACTTCTATATGCAGGGATTCCTACGAGGAGCGAACTGCCTCCACCATGGCAGGCTGTAGCGAGGACCGTAGGCATATCCTCTCCCAAACCACGCAGTTTTAACGGTAGAACTCTGCTTTAGTTGCAGGGGTAACACAAGAAGCTTTTCTCCCACTGTGTACTCTTTGGGCTCTTCCACGAATGAACTTCTATATGCAGGTTTTCCGACGTGGAGCGAACTGCCTCAACCAAGGCAGGCTGTAGCGAGGACTGTAAGCATATCCTGTCCCAAACCACGCAGTTTTAACGGTAGAACTCTGCTTTAGTTGCAGGGGTAACACAAGCAGGTTTTCTCCCACTGTGTACTCTTTGGGCTCTTCCACGAATGAATTCTATATGCAGGGTTTCCGACGTGGAGCGAACTGCCTCAACCAAGGCAGGCTGTAGCGAGGACTGTAAGCATTTCCTCTTCCAAAGCACGGCAGTTTTACCAAAGAATTCTGCTTTAGTTGCAGGTGGAATACAAGCAGCATTATTCCCACTGTGTACTCTTTGGGCTCTTACACGAATGAACTTCTTTATGCAAGGATTCCCACGAGGAGCGAACTGCCTCCACCATGGCAGGCTGTAGCGAGGACTGTAAGCATATCCTGTCCCAAACCACGCAGTTTTAACGGTAGAACTCTGCTTTAGTTGCAAGGGTAACACAAGCAGTTTTTCTCCCACTGTGTACTCTTTGGGCTCTTCCACGAATGAATTCTATATGCAGGGTTTCCGACGTGGAGCGAACTGCCTCAACCAAGGCAGGCTGTAGCGAGGACTGTAAGCATTTCCTCTTCCAAAGCACGGCAGTTTTACCAAAGAATTCTGCTTTAGTTGCAGGTGGAATACAAGCAGCATTATTCCCACTGTGTACTCTTTGGGCTCTTACACGAATGAACTTCTTTATGCAAGGATTCCCACGAGGAGCGAACTGCCTCCACCATGGCAGGCTGTAGCGAGGACTGTAAGCATATCCTCTCCCAAACCACGCAGTTTTAATGATAGAACTCTGCTATAGTTGTAGGGGTAACACAAGCAGTTTTTCTCCCACTGTGTACTCTTTGGGCTCTTCCACGAATGAACTTCTTTATGCAGGGATTCCTACGAGGAGCGAACTGCCTCCACCACGGCAGGCTGTAGCGAGGACTGTAAGCATATCCTCTACCAAACCCCGCAGTTTTAACGGTAGAACTCTGCTATAGTTGTAGGGGTAACACAAGCAGTTTTTCTCCCACTGTGTACTCTTTGGGCTCTTCCACGAATGAACTTCTTTATGCAGGGATTCCTACGAGGAGCGAACTGCCACGACCATGGCAGGCTGTAGCGAGGACTCTAAGCATATCCTCTCCCAAACCACGCAGTTTTAACGGTAGAACTCTGCTTTAGTTGCAGGGATAACAAAAGCAGCTTTTCTCCCACTGTGTACTCTTTGGGTTCGTCCACGAATGAACTTCTATATGCAGGGTTTCCGACGTGGAGCGAACTGCCTCAACCAAGGCAGGCTCTAGCGAGGACCGTAAGCATATCCTCTCCCAAACCACTCAGTTTTAACGGTAGAACTCTGCTTTAGTTGCAGGGGTAACACAAGCAGCTTTTCTCCCACTGTGTACTCTTTGGGCTCTTACACGAATGAACTTCTTTATGCAGGGATTCCTACGTGGATCGAACTGCCTCAACCGTGGAAGGCTGTAGCGAGGACTGTAAGCATATCCTCTCCCAAACCACGCAGTTTTCATGGTAGAACTCTGCTTTAGTTGCAGGGGTAACACAAGCAGCTTTTCTCCCACTGTGTACTCTTTGGGCTCTTCCACGAATGAACTTCTATAAGCAGGGTTTGCGACGTGGAGCGAACTGCCTCAACCAAGGCAGGCTGTAGCGAGGACTGTAAGCATTTCCTCTTACAAAACATGGCAGTTTTACCAAAGAATTCTGCTTTAGTTGCAGGTGGAATACAAGCAGCATTACTCCCACTGTGTTCTCTTGGGGGCTCTTACACGAATGAACTTTTTTATGCAGGGATTCCCACGAGGAGTGAACTGCCTCCACCATGGCAGGCTCTAGAGAGGACTGTAAGCATATCCTCTCCCAAACCACGCAGTTTTAACGGTAGAACTCTGCTTTAGTTGCAGGGGTAACACAAGCAGCTTTTCTCCCACTGTGTACTCTTTGGGCTCTTCCACGAATGAACTTCTATATGCAGGGTTTCCGAAGTGGAGCGAACTGCCTCAACCAAGGAAGGCTGTAGCGAGGACTGTAAGCATTTCCTCTTACAAAACACGGCAGTTTTACCAAAGAATTCTGCTTTAGTTGCAGGTGGAATACAAGCAGCATTACTACCACTGTGTACTCTTTGGGCTCTTACACGAATGAACTTCTTTATGCAAGGATTCCCACGAGGAACGAACTGCCTCCACCATGGCAGGCTGTAGCGAGGACTGTAAGCATATCCTCTCCCAAACCACGCAGTTTTAATGATAGAACTCTGCTTTAGTTGCAGGGGTAACACAAGCAGTTTTTCTCCCACTGTGTACTCTTTGGGCTCTTCCACGAATGAACTTCTATACGCAGGGTTTGCGACGTGGAGCGAACTGCCTCAACCAAGGCAGGCTGTAGCGAGGATTTTAAGCATATCCACTCCCAAACCACGCAGTTTTAACGGGAGAACTCTGCTTTAGTTGCAGGGGTAACACAAGCAGCTTTTCTCCCACTGTGTACTCTTTGAGCTCTTCCACGAATGAACTTCTATATGCAGGGTTTCCGACGTGGAGCGAACTGCCTCAACCAAGGCAGTCTGTAGCGAGGACTGTAAGCATTTCCTCTTCCAAAACACTGCAGTTTTACCAAAGAATTCTGTTTTAGTTGCAGGTGGAATACAAGCAGCATGACTCCCACTGTGTACTCTTTGGGCTCTTACACGAATGAATTTCTTTATGCAGGGATTCCTACGAGGAGCGAACTGCCTCCACCACGGCAGGCTGTAGCGAGGACTGTAAGCATATCCTCTCCCAAACCCCGCAGTTTTAACGGTAGAGCTCTGCTATAGTTGTAGGGGTAACACAAGCAGTTTTTCTCCCACTGTGTACTCTTTGGGCTCTTCCACGAATGAACTTCTTTATGCAGGGATTCCTACGAGGAGCGAACTGCCACGACCATGGCAGGCTGTAGCGAGGACTCTAAGCATATCCTCTCCCAAACCACGCAGTTTTAACGGTAGAACTCTGCTTTAGTTGCAGGGGTAACACAAGAAGCTTTTCTCCCCTGTGTACTCTTTGGGCTCTTCCACGAATGAACTTCTATATGCAGGTTTTCCGACGTGGAGCGAACTGCCTCAACCAAGGCAGGCTGTAGCAAGGACTGTAAGCATATCCTCTCCCAAACCACGCAGTTTTAACGGTAGAACTCTGCTTTAGTTGCAGGGGTAACACAAACAGTTTTTTTCCCACTGTGTACTCTTTGGGCTCTTCCACGAATGAACTTCTATATGCAGGGATTCCTACGAGGAGCGAACTGCCTCCACCATGGCAGGCTGTAGCGAGGACTGTAGGCATATCCTCTCCCAAACCACGCAGTTTTAACGGTAGAACTCTGCTTTAGTTGCAGGGGTAACACAAGAAGCCTTTCTCCCACTGTGTACTCTTTGGGCTCTTCCACGAATGAACTTCTATATGCAGGTTTTCCGACGTGGAGCAAACTGCCTCAACCAAGGCAGGCTGTAGCAAGGACTGTAAGCATATCCTCTCCCAAAACACGCAGTTTTAAAGGTAGAACTCTGCTTTAGTTGCAGGGGTAACACAAGCAGCTTTTCTCCCACTGTGTACTCTTTGGGCTCTTCCACGAATGAACTTCTATATGCAGGGTTTCCGACGTGGAGCGAACTGCCTCAACCAAGGCAGGCTGTAGCGAGGACTGTAAGCATATCCTGTCCCAAACCACGCAGTTTTAACGGTAGAACTCTGCTTTAGTTGCAAGGGTAACACAAGCAGGTTTTCTCCCACTGTGTACTCTTTGGGCTCTTCCACGAATGAATTCTATATGCAGGGTTTCCGACGTGGAGCGAACTGCCTCAACCAAGGCAGGCTGTAGCGAGGACTGTAAGCATTTCCTCTTCCAAAGCACGGCAGTTTTACCAAAGAATTCTGCTTTAGTTGCAGGTGGAATACAAGCAGCATTATTCCCACTGTGTACTCTTTGGGCTCTTACACGAATGAACTTCTTTATGCAAGGATTCCCACGAGGAGTGAACTGCCTCCACCATGGCAGGCTGTAGCGAGGACTGTAAGCATATCCTCTCCCAAACCACGCAGTTTTAATGATAGAACTCTGCTTTAGTTGCAGGGGTAACACAAGCAGTTTTTCTCCCACTGTGTACTCTTTGGGCTCTTCCACGAATGAACTTCTATACGCAGGGTTTGCGACGTGGAGCGAACTGCCTCAACCAAGGCAGGCTGTAGCGAGGATTGTAAGCATATCCACTCCCAAACCACGCAGTTTTAACGGGAGAACTCTGCTTTAGTTGCAGGGGTAACACAAGCAGCTTTTCTCCCACTGTGTACTCTTTGAGCTCTTCCACGAATGAACTTCTATATGCAGGGTTCCCGACGTGGAGCGAACTGCCTCAACCAAGGCAGTCTGTAGCGAGGACTGTAAGCATTTCCTCTTCCAAAACACTGCAGTTTTACCAAAGAATTCTGTTTTAGTTGCAGGTGGAATACAAGCAGCATGACTCCCACTGTGTACTCTTTGGGCTCTTACACGAATGAATTTCTTTATGCAGGGATTCCTACGAGGAGCGAACTGCCTCCACCACGGCAGGCTGTAGCGAGGACTGTAAGCATATCCTCTCCCAAACCCCGCAGTTTTAACGGTAGAACTCTGCTATAGTTGTAGGGGTAACACAAGCAGTTTTTCTCCCACTGTGTACTCTTTGGGCTCTTCCACGAATGAACTTCTTTATGCAGGGATTCCTACGAGGAGCGAACTGCCACGACCATGGCAGGCTGTAGCGAGGACTCTAAGCATATCCTCTCCCAAACCACGCAGTTTTAACGGTAGAACTCTGCTTTAGTTGCAGGGGTAACACAAGAAGCTTTTCTCCCCTGTGTACTCTTTGGGCTCTTCCACGAATGAACTTCTATATGCAGGTATTCCGACGTGGAGCGAACTGCCTCAACCAAGGCAGGCTGTAGCAAGGACTGTAAGCATATCCTCTCCCAAACCACGCAGTTTTAACGGTAGAACTCTGCTTTAGTTGCAGGGGTAACACAAACAGTTTTTCTCCCACTGTGTACTCTTTGGGCTCTTCCACGAATGAACTTCTATATGCAGGGATTCCTACGAGGAGCGAACTGCCTCCACCATGGCAGGCTGTAGCGAGGACTGTAGGCATATCCTCTCCCAAACCACGCAGTTTTAACGGTAGAACTCTGCTTTAGTTGCAGGGGTAACACAAGAAGCCTTTCTCCCACTGTGTACTCTTTGGGCTCTTCCACGAATGAACTTCTATATGCAGGTTTTCCGACGTGGAGCGAACTGCCTCAACCAAGGCAGGCTGTAGCAAGGACTGTAAGCATATCCTCTCCCAAAACACGCAGTTTTAAAGGTAGAACTCTGCTTTAGTTGCAGGGGTAACACAAGCAGCTTTTCTCCCACTGTGTACTCTTTGGGCTCTTCCACGAATGAACTTCTATATGCAGGGTTTCCGACGTGGAGCGAACTGCCTCAACCAAGGCAGGCTGTAGCGAGGACTGTAAGCATATCCTGTCCCAAACCACCCAGTTTTAACGGTAGAACTCTGCTTTAGTTGCAAGGGTAACACAAGCAGGTTTTCTCCCACTGTGTACTCTTTGGGCTCTTCCACGAATGAATTCTATATGCAGGGTTTCCGACGTGGAGCGAACTGCCTCAACCAAGGCAGGCTGTAGCGAGGACTGTAAGCATTTCCTCTTCCAAAGCACGGCAGTTTTACCAAAGAATTCTGCTTTAGTTGCAGGTGGAATACAAGCAGCATTATTCCCACTGTGTACTCTTTGGGCTCTTACACGAATGAACTTCTTTATGCAAGGATTCCCACGAGGAGCGAACTGCCTCCACCATGGCAGGCTGTAGCGAGGACTGTAAGCATATCCTCTCCCAAACCACGCAGTTTTAATGATAGAACTCTGCTTTAGTTGCAGGGGTAACACAAGCAGTTTTTCTCCCACTGTGTACTCTTTGGGCTCTTCCACGAATGAACTTCTATACGCAGGGTTTGCGACGTGGAGCGAACTGCCTCAACCAAGGCAGGCTGTAGCGAGGATTGTAAGCATATCCACTCCCAAACCACGCAGTTTTAACGGGAGAACTCTGCTTTAGTTGCAGGGGTAACACAAGCAGGTTTTCTCCCACTGTGTACTCTTTGGGCTCTTCCACGAATGAATTCTATATGCAGGGTTTCCGACGTGGAGCGAACTGCCTCAACCAAGGCAGGCTGTAGCGAGGACTGTAAGCATTTCCTCTTCCAAAGCACGACAGTTTTACCAAAGAATTCTGCTTTAGTTGCAGGTGGAATACAAGCAGCATTATTCCCACTGTGTACTCTTTGGGCTCTTACACGAATGAACTTCTTTATGCAAGGATTCCCACGAGGAGCGAACTGCCTCCACCATGGCAGGCTGTAGCGAGGACTGTAAGCATATCCTGTCCCAAACCACGCAGTTTTAACGGTAGAACTCTGCTTTAGTTGCAAGGGTAACACAAGCAGGTTTTCTCCCACTGTGTACTCTTTGGGCTCTTCCACGAATGAATTCTATATGCAGGGTTTCCGACGTGGAGCGAACTGCCTCAACCAAGGCAGGCTGTAGCGAGGACTGTAAGCATTTCCTCTTCCAAAGCACGGCAGTTTTACCAAAGAATTCTGCTTTAGTTGCAGGTGGAATACAAGCAGCATTATTCCCACTGTGTACTCTTTGGGCTCTTACACGAATGAACTTCTTTATGCAAGGATTCCCACGAGGAGCGAACTGCCTCCACCATGGCAGGCTGTAGCGAGGACTGTAAGCATATCCTCTCCCAAACCACGCAGTTTTAATGATAGAACTCTGCTATAGTTGTAGGGGTAACACAAGCAGTTTTTCTCCCACTGTGTACTCTTTGGGCTCTTCCACGAATGAACTTCTTTATGCAGGGATTCCTACGAGGAGCGAACTGCCTCCACCACGGCAGGCTGTAGCGAGGACTGTAAGCATATCCTCTACCAAACCCCGCAGTTTTAACGGTAGAACTCTGCTATAGTTGTAGGGGTAACACAAGCAGTTTTTCTCCCACTGTGTACTCTTTGGGCTCTTCCACGAATGAACTTCTTTATGCAGGGATTCCTACGAGGAGCGAACTGCCACGACCATGGCAGGCTGTAGCGAGGACTCTAAGCATATCCTCTCCCAAACCACGCAGTTTTAACGGTAGAACTCTGCTTTAGTTGCAGGGATAACAAAAGCAGCTTTTCTCCCACTGTGTACTCTTTGGGTTCGTCCACGAATGAACTTCTATATGCAGGGTTTCCGACGTGGAGCGAACTGCCTCAACCAAGGCAGGCTCTAGCGAGGACCGTAAGCATATCCTCTCCCAAACCACTCAGTTTTAACGGTAGAACTCTGCTTTAGTTGCAGGGGTAACACAAGCAGCTTTTCTCCCACTGTGTACTCTTTGGGCTCTTACACGAATGAACTTCTTTATGCAGGGATTCCTACGTGGATCGAACTGCCTCAACCGTGGAAGGCTGTAGCGAGGACTGTAAGCATATCCTCTCCCAAACCACGCAGTTTTCATGGTAGAACTCTGCTTTAGTTGCAGGGGTAACACAAGCAGCTTTTCTCCCACTGTGTACTCTTTGGGCTCTTCCACGAATGAACTTCTATAAGCAGGGTTTGCGACGGGGAGCGAACTGCCTCAACCAAGGCAGGCTGTAGCGAGGACTGTAAGCATTTCCTCTTACAAAACATGGCAGTTTTACCAAAGAATTCTGCTTTAGTTGCAGGTGGAATACAAGCAGCATTACTCCCACTGTGTTCTCTTGGGGGCTCTTACACGAATGAACTTTTTTATGCAGGGATTCCCACGAGGAGTGAACTGCCTCCACCATGGCAGGCTCTAGAGAGGACTGTAAGCATATCCTCTCCCAAACCACGCAGTTTTAACGGTAGAACTCTGCTTTAGTTGCAGGGGTAACACAAGCAGCTTTTCTCCCACTGTGTACTCTTTGGGCTCTTCCACGAATGAACTTCTATATGCAGGGTTTCCGAAGTGGAGCGAACTGCCTCAACCAAGGAAGGCTGTAGCGAGGACTGTAAGCATTTCCTCTTACAAAACACGGCAGTTTTACCAAAGAATTCTGCTTTAGTTGCAGGTGGAATACAAGCAGCATTACTACCACTGTGTACTCTTTGGGCTCTTACACGAATGAACTTCTTTATGCAAGGATTCCCACGAGGAACGAACTGCCTCCACCATGGCAGGCTGTAGCGAGGACTGTAAGCATATCCTCTCCCAAACCACGCAGTTTTAATGATAGAACTCTGCTTTAGTTGCAGGGGTAACACAAGCAGTTTTTCTCCCACTGTGTACTCTTTGGGCTCTTCCACGAATGAACTTCTATACGCAGGGTTTGCGACGTGGAGCGAACTGCCTCAACCAAGGCAGGCTGTAGCGAGGATTGTAAGCATATCCACTCCCAAACCACGCAGTTTTAACGGGAGAACTCTGCTTTAGTTGCAGGGGTAACACAAGCAGCTTTTCTCCCACTGTGTACTCTTTGAGCTCTTCCACGAATGAACTTCTATATGCAGGGTTTCCGACGTGGAGCGAACTGCCTCAACCAAGGCAGTCTGTAGCGAGGACTGTAAGCATTTCCTCTTCCAAAACACTGCAGTTTTACCAAAGAATTCTCTTTTAGTTGCAGGTGGAATACAAGCAGCATGACTCCCACTGTGTACTCTTTGGGCTCTTACACGAATGAATTTCTTTATGCAGGGATTCCTACGAGGAGCGAACTGCCTCCACCACGGCAGGCTGTAGCGAGGACTGTAAGCATATCCTCTCCCAAACCCCGCAGTTTTAACGGTAGAACTCTGCTATAGTTGTAGGGGTAACACAAGCAGTTTTTCTCCCACTGTGTACTCTTTGGGCTCTTCCACGAATGAACTTCTTTATGCAGGGATTCCTACGAGGAGCGAACTGCCACGACCATGGCAGGCTGTAGCGAGGACTCTAAGCATATCCTCTCCCAAACCACGCAGTTTTAACGGTAGAACTCTGCTTTAGTTGCAGGGGTAACACAAGAAGCTTTTCTCCCCTGTGTACTCTTTGGGCTCTTCCACGAATGAACTTCTATATGCAGGTTTTCCGACGTGGAGCGAACTGCCTCAACCAAGGCAGGCTGTAGCAAGGACTCTAAGCATATCCTCTCCCAAACCACGCAGTTTTAACGGTAGAACTCTGCTTTAGTTGCAGGGGTAACACAAACAGTTTTTCTCCCACTGTGTACTCTTTGGGCTCTTCCACGAATGAACTTCTATATGCAGGGATTCCTACGAGGAGCGAACAGCCTCCACCATGGCAGGCTGTAGCGAGGACTGTAGGCATATCCTCTCCCAAACCACGCAGTTTTAACGGTAGAACTCTGCTTTAGTTGCAGGGGTAACACAAGAAGCCTTTCTCCCACTGTGTACTCTTTGGGCTCTTCCACGAATGAACTTCTATATGCAGGTTTTCCGACGTGGAGCGAACTGCCTCAACCAAGGCAGGCTGTAGCAAGGACTGTAAGCATATCCTCTCCCAAAACACGCAGTTTTAAAGGTAGAACTCTGCTTTAGTTGCAGGGGTAACACAAGCAGCTTTTCTCCCACTGTGTACTCTTTGGGCTCTTCCACGAATGAACTTCTATATGCAGGGTTTCCGACGTGGAGCGAACTGCCTCAACCAAGGCAGGCTGTAGCGAGGACTGTAAGCATATCCTGTCCCAAACCACCCAGTTTTAACGGTAGAACTCTGCTTTAGTTGCAAGGGTAACACAAGCAGGTTTTCTCCCACTGTGTACTCTTTGGGCTCTTCCACGAATGAATTCTATATGCAGGGTTTCCGACGTGGAGCGAACTGCCTCAACCAAGGCAGGCTGTAGCGAGGACTGTAAGCATTTCCTCTTCCAAAGCACGGCAGTTTTACCAAAGAATTCTGCTTTAGTTGCAGGTGGAATACAAGCAGCATTATTCCCACTGTGTACTCTTTGGGCTCTTACACGAATGAACTTCTTTATGCAAGGATTCCCACGAGGAGCGAACTGCCTCCACCATGGCAGGCTGTAGCGAGGACTGTAAGCATATCCTCTCCCAAACCACGCAGTTTTAATGATAGAACTCTGCTTTAGTTGCAGGGGTAACACAAGCAGTTTTTCTCCCACTGTGTACTCTTTGGGCTCTTCCACGAATGAACTTCTATACGCAGGGTTTGCGACGTGGAGCGAACTGCCTCAACCAAGGCAGGCTGTAGCGAGGATTGTAAGCATATCCACTCCCAAACCACGCAGTTTTAACGGGAGAACTCTGCTTTAGTTGCAGGGGTAACACAAGCAGGTTTTCTCCCACTGTGTACTCTTTGGGCTCTTCCACGAATGAATTCTATATGCAGGGTTTCCGACGTGGAGCGAACTGCCTCAACCAAGGCAGGCTGTAGCGAGGACTGTAAGCATTTCCTCTTCCAAAGCACGACAGTTTTACCAAAGAATTCTGCTTTAGTTGCAGGTGGAATACAAGCAGCATTATTCCCACTGTGTACTCTTTGGGCTCTTACACGAATGAACTTCTTTATGCAAGGATTCCCACGAGGAGCG